>NW_027518685.1:45475000-51007500 GCF_043159265.1 Tasmannia lanceolata
GGGATCTAAACAGCTTTACCAACTTTCTGGGTTTTTTTCAGTTCATGTGTTGCATGCCAATACAAGCGAAAAGTGAGTAAGATGAAGAGTCCTAAATTCACAGAAGCAAATGTCGTTCTGGTGATCCAGTTTCATATAAATATAAGCGAAAGAAAAGTGGAGTTTTACGCAGGGAGTTTAATGGATATGGCAGAAATACAGCATAATATACAAGGAAGACGAGGCTGATCGTTTAAAACGTCCACCCAAAGAACGAGCAGACACAGGAAAAATGCGGAGATACAAAAATTTGTATCTTGACATCTATTTACAACCATCACCAAGCTCCAATAAAGTAGTACCTGCATATGGACATATGATAAAAATATATATGAGAACAGGAGGTAAATAAGCAAAGAAAGTTAAAAAAACAAGTTTAACATAACAGGAGAAAAGAATTTATAAACAATGGTTAGACGCAGACATTGGGGGTTTGAGGCACTATAAGCAAAATGGTTACATTGCACTGAATAATGAATTGAAAGGCCAATCAAGCATGAATTACTCTGCCACTTGGGTACTGCTATGGTTTTTACACATTTGACGTGGTTAATCAAAGAACTTGATAAATTTGCAACAGTGCATGAGGTCAGAAAAGATTTAAGCATTACACTCTAACATCTGGACGATCTTTTATTTGTTAGAATGAAAACTATAACAAGTTTTAAAAAAGGAGAATTAAGCAAGAGATTGCATCTTGGAGGTTCATGGTTAGTAGAGAAACAAGACTACTTTTTTTTTTGTAGCATGCCCCATGCTAGTAATTTACCACTGATATGTTTTGGTTCTGTTTTACTTTCAACCAATGTTATACTTGCAGTTTTTTTGTTTTTTTGATGGGTAATAAGGTTGGTATTACCCTATATTCATGATAGTTTATTTATATTTGCAGTTGAGTTGTATAATAAATAGAAATGAATGCTATCTACGGACAGACAACACCCCAAAGGCAAGCAGTTCTGCATACTGACCACCACATCTCCTAAAAAATAGGCAACCAGTTAGAGCTTCGGCTCGTATCTCAGTTAGAAGGTGCTTCATGTCGCAACCATGAGGTTTAGGATTCAAGCTAGCTTACCGATCAAAAAATAAGACAACCACTTTGATCCCAATGATATGGCAGTTTTAATACCCATGCATCTGTAGTCAAGCTAGCTTGCAAATGAATGCTTTGGATCACCCCAAAAATGTGGGACCCATGTGTTTGTGGCACTCGAGCTCAGATAAGCTATTGAGCTCGAGCTCACAAACAGTTTTCCCTCTATATATATATAGCTCGAGGCACAAAACTCATGTGGGCCCTCAATGTTAGGATGATCCAGAGCATTCATTTGAAAGGCCCTTACATAGATAGGGTGTGTACAAAAAATCAGCTCCATAGGATCATCCTAACCCATCCAAAAGTGGAGGGAAAAATGGACAGATACTGTTTGTCCAAAAATCTGCCCATTTTGCCCTCCACTTTTGGAGGGGTTAGGATGATCCAATGGCCCTGATTTTTTGTACACACCCTATCTATAATGGGACCTTGCAAATGAATGGTTTGGATCACCACAAAAAAGGTGGGACCCATGTGTTTGGGCCCTCAAGCGCATATAAGCTTATAAGCGCTCGAGCGCACAATAATTTTCCTCATATATAGACAAACAGTATCTGTCCATTTTGCCCTCCACTTTTGGATGAGTTAGGATGATCCTATGGACTTGATTTTTGGTACACACCCTATCTATATAAAGGCCTTCCAAATGAATGCTTTGGATCACCCCAAAAAATGTGGGACCCATGTGTTTGTGGAACTCTAGCTCATATATGCTTCGTGAGCTCAAGCTCACGAACCGTTTCCCCATATATATATATATATATATATATATATATATATATATATATATATATTATGGGATTTGCTAGCGTCCATTGCAGAAGGCATTTCACGGATGGGCTGTTGAATGTGAGCAGTTGAACAGGCTCACTTTTCAGCAGATTTTGTCTGCATTCACGAGGTGGCTGCTCTCACATTCAACAGAAAATCCACGAAATGCCTTCTGCAATGGATGCTAGCAAATCCCACACAATATATATATATATATATATATATATATAGAGAGAGAGAGAGAGGGAGAAGCGTTCCAGTGCAGGAAGCTTAACTGTGCTTAAGTGGTTTATAAAGCCTCCTATTGGTTCCTTTCTTGTGGACCCGCTATACATTTCAAAGGGGGACCCGCTGTACCAACCAATGGGAGGCTTTATAAACCACTTATATATATATATATAGAGAGAGAGAGAGAGAGAGAACGGTTTCTACACACAAGTGTAGATAAGTTCTCTACACACTAGCTTAAAATACAGTGGAGGCCCACATTGTTTGGGTGATCCAAACCATTCATTTGATTGGTCCTCACATAGATAGGGTGTCCACAAAAAATCAGCTCCATAGGATCATCCTAACCCTTCGAACCGTGGAGGCAAAAAATGGACAGATTTGTGAAGGTTTATACACGTCCCTTTTATCTCCACAAATCGTAGGGTAGGGATGATCCTATGAAGCTGATTTTTTGGCCTCACCCAATCTATATGAGGGTCCATCAAATGAATGCTTTGGATCACCCAAACAATGTGGGCCCCAACCGTATTTTAAGCTAGTGTGTAGATAACTTATCTACACTTGTGTGTAGAAACCGTTTTCTCGTGTATATATATATATATATATATATATATATATATATATTCTCATATGAGGAAATGGTTTATGTGCTCGAGCACAGAAACAAGGGTGGGGCCACATTTTTTATGGGATCCAAAGCATTCATTTGATGGGCCCTTTCATGGATAGGGTGTCCACCAAGAATCAACTCCATTGGATCGCCTTTGGGTGTCCATTTGTGGGGCAAAAAATGAACAAATTTGTGGATAAACAGTATCTGTCCATTTTTTGCCCCACAAATGGATATTCCATGGTGTTCCAATGGAGCTGATTTTTGGTAGACCCCTCATCCATGATGGGGCCTTCCAAATGAATGGCTTGGACCCCCCAATGCCCCCCTGTTTCTGTGCTCGAGCGGAGAAACCCTTTTCTCTCCTCACACACACACACACACACACACATATATATATATATATATAGGATGATCCTATAGGGAAGGGCCTTCCAAATGAATGCTTTGGATCCCCCCAAAAATGTGGCCCCCCCTATGGTTTGTGAGCCATGCACAGATAAGCTTATCTGTGCAGCTAGCTGCACATACTTCATTTCCTCATACACACACACACACACACACTAGTAAGCAACCCGTGCGATGCACATGTAGACGAAGAAAATAAAAACGAAGGGAATTGCTAGCGTCCATCGAAAAAGGCATTTCGCGGCTGGTCTGTTGCACATCAGACCAGCCACCTCGTGAATGGAGACAAATGCTGTTGTCCTCATTCACGAGGTCGCTGGTCTGACTTGCGACAGACCAGCCGCGGAATGCCTTTTGCGATGGACCCTAGCAAATCCCTATCCATTATACAAAGATTACGTGTAAAATGTCCGGCCCCACTTTGTACATGAACCACCGTTCGAAACATGAAGTAAAATGATGGGCCCCATCCAATCAATAACATGAGGTGTAAAGCGGTTGCCCCACCTAAAGCATGAGGTGCAAAGCGGTTGCCCAATCCAATCAATAACATGTGGTGAAAAATGATGGGGCCACTCTATGCATTGATATGCTTGGAGATGGTTCTTACCATTGACCAGTGAGAACTTGCCCACTGGTTTTCCTATGTCAAAGAAGGACACAGAACTTCTTTTAATTGCTTCAAAATCTAAAAAACCTCCTAAAATAGGGCATTATACCGTTTAAAAAGTTAAAAAACTAACTTGGAGATGCAGAGAATCCAGAGAAACATACCAACACGCCTCTACAGGAGCAACACAATCTGCAAGTCTCCCAACCTTCCCCGACTTAATCCCTCTCTTGGATTTTGTGATAAACACAAACCCCAACAAATTCAGCCATTAAATAAGAGAGGGAGAAAACAGTAGCATTAAACTGTTGTGGGGTTTTGTGTTCATCACAAAACCAGAGAGAGAGAGAGAGAGAAAATTGTGCGACTTGTGTTTATGGCATAACGAATCCAAAGTTTATATCGTGGGGAAGTGGCATGTAATTATGGTAAATCTCATTTCCTCCACCCAAATTAGAACCCCTAATGAGAGAGAAACCAGTAGTATGAGACAGAGAATCTAATTTATGGGGCAATAAATTTTGGTGGCCCTCCAAATTGGATTTCCTCTACTCAAATTAGAAGTTGCCCATAAAATTTGAACCCAGATTTAGCTGGTGCGAAATCAAATTCGGTGCAAAAAACAGAAAGCGGTAGAGCGGCAATCCAAAATTGTTAGCAAATTTAATTATAGAGGGTGGCAAAATCGAATTTTTGTGTTGGAAAAATTTTTCTCAGAAAAGATATTGGAAAAGACGAATGACATTTTGGAATCCTATAGGCTTAATATATATTATAGATAGATAGATTATATATATATATATATATATATATATATATATATATATATATATATATATATATATAATCTATCTATCTATCCAAACTACAATGTGTTGATAAGTTGCGCGAAGCATCTAATCGTCTAGCATTTAAAAGGCTGTCAGGAGAATTTTACGGTTTTCAAAAAGCTCTTATAAGCCCTTCAAATACTAAACGACAAGATGCAAAGCTCTTATAAGCCCTTTAAATACTAAACGACAAGATGCTGCGCGCATCTTATCAAAACAATGGAGTGCTGAAATCATTTCCCTATATATATATATATATATATATATATATATATATATATATATATATGTGTGTGTGTGTGTGTGTGTGTGTGTGTGTGTGTGCGTGTGTGTGTGTGGGCCCATCAAATGAATGCTTTAGATGACCCAAACAATGTGGCCCCAACTGTTATTTTAAGCTAGGGAGTAGATAAGTTATCTCCTCCAGGGAGTACCTACTCTTTTCTCTCTCTCTCTCTCTCTCTCTCTCTCTCTCTCTCTCTCTCTCTCACACACACACACACACATGAGAAAACGGTTTCTACACACTAGTGTAGATAAGTTATCTACACACTAGCGTAAAATACAATGGGGGCCCACATTGTTTGGGTGATCCAAATCATTCATTTGATGGGCCCTCACATAGATACGGTGTGCCCAAAAAATCAAGCTTCATAGGATCATCCTAACCCTTCGAACCGTGGAGACAAAAAATGGACAGATTTGTGAAGGTTTATACACGTCCATTTTACCTCCACAAATCGTAGGGTTGAGATGAATCCTATGGAGCTGATTTTTTGTGGACACCCTGTCTATATGAGGGCTAATCAAATGAATGGTTTGGATCACCCAAACAATATACGCTCCACTGTATGTTAAGCTAGTGCGTAGATAACTTATCTACACTTGTGTGTAGAAACCTCTCTCTCTCTCTCTCTCTCTCTCTCTCTCTATATATATATATATATATATATATATATATATATATATATATCGGAAGTGATATTTACGCCCCTTTTGATCACCAAGGACACCCAACATCAGTGTATCAATGGCAAAAAGGGAGATGATGTACTTTATGTCAAAAAAATCCAGTGGCTTTGATTGCAAAGTACACTGGCAAATGAGTGTCCCTGGTGATGAAAGGGGCGTAAATATCATTTCCCTATATATATATATATATATATATATATATATATATATATAGAGAGAGAGAGAGAGAGGGAATTGCTAGCGTCCATCGCAGAAGGATTTTCACAGCTGGTCTGCCGCACGTCAGACCAGCCACCTCGTAAATGAAGAGAACATCTTTTGTCTCCATTCACGAAGTGGCTGGTCTAAAGTGCGACAAACCTGCCGCGAAAAGACTCTTGCGATGGACCTTAGCAAATCCCATCTCTACCACAGAAAACGTATCTGAGCTCAGATACCATTCCCTAATATATATATATATATATATATATATGAGAAAACGGTTCCTACACACATGTGTAGATAAGTTATCTACACACTAGCTTAAAATACAGTAGGGGCCATATTATTTGGGTGATCCAAACCATTCATTTTTAAGGCCCTCACATAGATAGGGTGTCCACAAAAAATCAGATCCGTAGGATCATCCTAACCATTCGAACTGTGGAGGCAAAAAATGGACTAATTTGTGAAGGTTTAAAGACATCCATTTTACCTCCACAAATCGTAGGGTTGGGATAATCCTATGGATCTGATTTTTTGTAGACACCCTATCTATGTGAGGGCCCTTAAAATTGATGGCTTGGATCACCCAAACAATGTGGGCCCCCACTGTATTTTAAGCTAGTGTGTAGAGAACTCTCTACACATATGTGTAGGAACCGTTTTCTCTCTCTCTCTCTCTCTCTCTCTCTCTCTCTCTCTCTCTCTCTATATATATATATATATATATATATATATATATATATATATATATATATATATATATATATATATACACATATGAGAAAACGGTTCCTACACATGTGTAGATAAGTTATCTACACACTAGCTTAAAATACACTGGAGGCCCACTTTGTTTGGGTGATCCAAACCATTCATTTTTAAAGCCCTCACATAGATAGGGTGTCCACAAAAAATCAGATCCATAGGATCATCCTAACCATTCGAACTGCGGAGGCAAAAAATGGACTAATTTGTGAAGGTTTAAAGACATCCATTTTACCTCCAAAAATTGTAGGGTTGGGATGATCCTATGGATTTGATTTTTTGTAGACACCCTATCTATGTGAGGGCCTTTAAAATGGATGGCTTGGATCACCCAAACAATGTGGGCCCCCACTGTATTTTAAGCTAGTGTGTAGAGAACTCTCTACACATATGTGTGGGAACCGTTCTTTCTCTCTCTCTCTCTCTCTCTCTCTCTCTCTCTCTATATATATATATATATATATATAGAGAGAGAGAGAGAGAGAGAGAAAAGTGTTCCTACGCAGCTGCGTAGGGAGCTCCCTGTGCATAAGTGGGTTATAAAGCCTCCAATTGGTCACTTTTTGTGGACCCGCAAAGGTGGACCCGCTAAACGAACCAATGGGAGGCTTTTTAAGCCACTTAAGTGCAGGGAAGCTCCCTTTTCATGTCCATACTTTCTGAAGCATAGACCTTTACCTGGAGTACCCTTTAAATATTTGATAATATGAATGACAGCAATCCAGTGGGAAGTACGTGGAGCACTTATAAAACGACTAACCATACCAACTGCAAATGATATGTCTGGACGGATGACAGTCAAATAGATTAGTTTCCCAACCAATCTTCTATATCGACTTGGATCATTCAGCAACTCTCCTTGATCAGGAAGAAGTTTAACATTTGGATCCATAAGGGTAGTCGCAGGTTTCACCCCCATTGAGCCTGTCTCCTCTAAGATGTCCAACACATACTTTCTTTGTGACAAAACTAGTCCATGACGAGACCGTGCTACCTCAATACCAAGGAAATATCTGAGCTGGCCCAAATCTTTAGTGGAAAACTCTCCTTGAAGAAAAGACTTTAGATTTTGGATGCCAGACTTGTCATCTCTTGTAATTACAATGTCATCAGCATACATTATCAGAAGAATATATCCAGAATCATATTTGTGACTGAACACGGAATGATCAACACACTGCTTCAACCCAAAGCGCAAAACGGCAGCACTAAATCGTCTAAACCAAGCCCTAGGCGATTGCTTCAGACCATAAATTGCCTTCTGAAGGTGGCATAAGGAAGAGCGCATCTCCCCCTGAGCAACATACCCAGGAGGTTGCTCCATATAAACTTCCTCTGAAAGGTCACCATGATGGAAGGCATTCTTAACAACAAGCTGATACAGAGGCCAACCACGATTAACAGCTAAAGAAATCAGTACTCGTACGGACAGAATTTTGGCCACCGGTGAGAAAGTCTCTTGATAGTCAACATCAAATGTCTGAGTGTACCCCTTAGCAACAAGGCGGGCTTTAAGACGTTCAATAGACCCATCTGGTAGGTACTTGATGGCAAAGACCCAACGACAGCCAACAGGTTGGGCACCAGAGAAACCAAGTGCCACGTTTTATTGGAGTGAAGTGCAGCCATCTCAGCATCCATAGCAGCCTTCCATCCAGGATGATTGAGAGCATCTGTAACTGACTTAGGCAAAGTAACTGAAGACATGCTAGAGACAAAGGACCGAAAAGATGGTAAGAGATGCTCATAAGTAACAAAATTAGAAATAGGATGAGCCACAGTACGTGATCTAGTCCGGGATGCAATAGTTGAATCATGAGTAGGAGAACAAATACCTGAAGGTTGACAATCCGACTGTGGAAGAGGATCAGTGGGCTGAGATGGTGCTTCAGTCGTCGAAAGAACGACCTGACGAGGTCCCCGAGTAAAAGTTTCCAACTCAACATCCACAGGACCTGGCAGAGAATCCACAGAATCCTTAGGGTCCATAGAAGAACTTGTGGCAATGTCTAGAGCACCCACAGGACCTGACAGAGAATGACCCATCACTAAAGGAACGGGAAGGCTATAACATTTATAACCTTTTTGGGTTCGAGAATAACCCAAGAAAATGCACTTCTCTGCCCGAGGGTCTAACTTGTCAATACCTGGAGACAAATTATGAATAAAACACGTACATCCAAAGACACGTGGCACTAAAGGAAACGGGTCTCCAAGAGGATACAAGACAGAAAATAACGTTTGACCAGATAAAACTGAAAAAGGTAGACGATTACTTAGGAAGCATGCCGTGAAAGATGCATCTCCCCAGTGAATCTTAGGAACCTTCATCTGAAACATAATCGTACGAATCATATCCAGCAAATAACAAATTTTCCTTTCAACGACACCATTCTGTTGTGATGTGTATGCACATGACGACTAATGAATGATACCACGAGAGGAAAGAAAATCATGAAAGCCGTTATTCACAGAAAAATATTCCTTAGCATTGTCAGTACGCAAACAGTTAATCGTACATTTAAATTGATTTTCCACCTCAAAATAAAATTTTCAAAATGCATGAAACACTTGAGATCTATCTTTAAGAAAAAACAACCATGTGGCCCTCGAATAATCATCAACAAATATGATAAAATATTTATGTCCATTTAACGAAGTAGTTCTAGCTGGACCCCAAACATCAGAATGTATAAGTTCAAATGTATGAGACACTCTACTACTAACTAGATAAGGGAAGGACACACGATGGTGTTTTCCCAACCGACAGGACTCGCAATGAAAAGATGGAATTGGAATTGAAACAAACGAAGACTTCCTAAGCATATCCACAGGTGGATGGCCCAAACGACAATGCCACTGATAGGCATCCACCGAAGTACGAAGAGCAACACAAGCACTAGCCAGATCAAGGTAGTAAAGGCCATCAATCTCACGGCCCAAGCCAATCCTCGTCCCAGTCTTCATGTCCTGAAAAACACAATGAGAAAAAAAGAGGGAAACAGAACAGTGAAGAGACTGCGTTAATTGACGAACAGATAATAAATTAACAGAAAAAGACGGAACATATAGAACGGAAGACAAGTGAAAACCCATCGAGATGGACTACACCCATGCCAGAAACAGGGGATGTAGTCCCATCAGCCAAGACAACAATACGATGACCCATAGACGGAACAGAGTGGAAAGAAGAGAGAATGTTAGGGTTAGCAGTCATATGGTGTGAGGCACCTGAATCAATGAGCCATGGACCATAATAACTACCTGTAGACACCTCATTTTGAACGGACCATTTTCCTCAAAGCCGAATAAACTTTTGAAATCGAATAAGGTCCCTGAAGCAAGCCAGGAGATCCCGAAGTTGAGATGAAACCTTGAAATTGAAATTCCAGAAGAAGCAAGCCCTAAATACAAAGAGAACTCGAATTTTACCTGTCCATTGTACCTACCCATAGGTACAAAGTTCCCAAAAAAATGGTTAATATTCCCAAGAGTATGCTCGCAAATTTTCAAGTGAATCAGACAAGAAATGGAAATTAAGATGGGTCGAGCTAGTACAATTATCAAAATTTGGTGTGTTGATATCATTTTCCCTGTTCAAGGCTACAAGGGGTGATTTGCTATCTTTATGAGGGTGATTTTGTAATTCTCATTTGACTTTTGTTGCAAGCAACCCTTAATGGTCATTGGATCAAATTAGAGGGTTGAGATCATGTTGAGAGAAGGGACTCTCTACCTCATTTTTTTTTTACTTGTACCCCCCCCCTGTAGATTAAAAAGAATAGTGAAATTGCACTAGATGGATGGGGCTGTCCGGAGAAGAAATGGGGTCAAATATATCATTTCCTCTGATTCTATTTTACCCGACCCACCCTCCCTATAGTGCAAGACAGTAGTAATAATGCACCAGATAAGGGGTGTCCATGGAGCAAAAGGGGGTGGAATATATCATTTCCCTAACAAAAGGGATCGAACGAGGGTTTTCAAAAGGGGGATTTTTCCATCTCTTTGAGCTACAGAGAGGGAGGAGCAGAGAGAGGTAGAGAGAAAAAAGGGAGCCGCGCCACCACCAGCCACCACCATCCGACCATCATCATCTCTATCACCATTACCCTCAAAACCTTTTTTTCGATTCTCTATCTCATCCCACCCAACCGAGCTTCCAACCTCCACCTCCGTTGAAACCCCATCTCCTCTCCATCGAACCACCAGCCACCACCGACTACCATAACCCCACTTCAAAAACCCTCTTCCACCCTCATCTTCTCCAACCACCACCTCCAAAACCGAAACCCATCTCCACCCCAAACCCACTTCGAAAACCCAAGTCCATAACCCTCAAACCCTCCTCCATTTCAACCACTCACGCCATCAACCTCCATCCTCTCTAATCCTCCTTCTCCAGAAAGGTCTCATCAAAATCCGGCAAACCCACCTCCTTTTCCCATTTATACGAACTCATTTTTGTTAGAAACAGAGAGTGGGATCCCATTTTTTTTGTAGAAAAATCAAGAGGGGGCTGCTAGGGTTTTAAAAAGGAAGAAAGAGGGAGAGGATAGCTTCACCCGACCCCATTTCTAACACTATTGATTCCGGCAATCTCGCCGGAATCAGGCTGTGTCTCCCCCATTCCCACCTTCCATCTCCACTTCCACGAGCATCTCTCAACAGATTTTCAATTTTTTTTAAAAAAAATCCCCAAACCCATTGCACATGTGTCCTACCTCCTCTAACCCTCCATTAATTCCAACCCATCTCTGCCCTTTTGAAACCCATCTCTTCCACCACAACTCTGATACCCTCATCACCATTTCCAAATTCTTCAAATCCGATCACGCCATCACTAGTTCCGGCAGAGACGAATCCGAAGTGCAGAGAGGAGAAGCAAAAGAGAAGGTAATAAATGCTTTATTCTTTTCCTTGAATTTTATCAAAGTCCGTTATCTTTTATTCATCTGATTTGTGGTGAATCTTCTGTGACGCTTATTCAATGATGTATGTTAACTTGTCCCAGTTCAGTAGCTTGTAATGTATCACTTGGGGGGTTAGGGATTCCTCATTCTTTGGGGCCTTTGCTTCTTATAGGGTTCAAGAGTTCTATCTTGTCTTCTTTCGGGACTACTCTCTTCACGTTCCTAGGGATCTTGCTCGGGCTTCGGGATTCCCTCGATTATAGGAACGCTTCGTTGAGTCTAGGCGATGACGGGCGGCAACCTCTTGAGCCAAAACCCCATTTCGATCAAAAGGGATAAAAATACATAAAAATCAAATAACAAAAATCCAAAAAAAAACATCAAAAAACACTCAAAAGCGTTTTTCGAAAAGCGGTTTCGAACTACGTTGGCTTGATCCCTTTTCACATGGTACGTAGGCAGCTTGGGACCGTCATCCCAAGTTCAGTCAAACTTTTCAATAAAATCATTTAAACCCTTCAAAAAAAAATCATTTCAGCATCTAAAAATATCTTTCAAGCTTTTTACAAAAATACAAAAACCAAAATGGGCAAGAATGGTGATTGCCAGGTCACTCGGAGCCTTCTTTTCATTTCATTTCCGATTTTGATCGTGGTTTGCCGGTTTTATCGGTTTTCCGACGTTTTATCGGGTTTTGGGATGGGCGACGACGTAACGTAGCCCCTTTACAAGGATTGTCCTCTCTGAGCCCAACGATAGGCTATGACGATCGCGAGACTTGTCCGATCTTTAGCGGATCAAGATCACTAAGCTCGATTCCTTTAGAATCGCTCCTTGAGTCTATTGTATGTCCCATTTTCTTTTCCCTGGCGTTATGGGTTTGCGCATACCGTCTATTTTCTGATTCCTTTCTTTCCTCTCATCTTTTAGCTTATCGTGTGTTTGTCTTTGGTCCCTTGTGTGTTTACTTTCAGCTTGCTTATTCCTTGTGCGTTTAGTTTCACATGTTTATTTACATGCTTAGCTGTGACATTTATTTGCTTACTTATCATGATCATATGCTTAGCTGTAGATATTTACTGCTTTTCTGCTTATCATACCTGCTATTACTTGCTTAGCTGTAGCTGTGCATGCGGATGTTATTGCTTTCCTAGATGTGATGGGTTAGGATTAGATGCGGTGAGTTAGGATTTGGATGTTTATTTTCTTTCGCCCATCCCCGGGTCATGCATGCTTAGATAGACGTTTTCTCGGGGATACTCGTTCCCATTTCGCATGATTTTAGCCCAAAACTCTTCAAAATTAATTTAAAATGGCATAAGAGACCAGGTGCTTGCACTTGGGCGAATTGGGGGCGCTTAATACCTTCCCCATTCGTCATCAGGCACGGACTTTTGTATCTCTGGTTATCCGTTGCAACAGAGTATTTCATGGGATCTAGGGCCTACTTCCTTGGATGACGACTCTTCTTTGTTATAGGTATATATCGGTTCCGGGCTGGTCCTTGAGTCGAGAGGTATCTCATTTATATCGCCAACCATGCTCTGAGTGGCATCATTTCGAGAGTTCCTTGGTAGAGCTCTCATTCACATTGTGGAGATCTTAGAGGACCGACGTGGGATCTCGTGTCCCTCGCCCACCGTCCTCGGGATCGGGGTCCACACTACCAGAGAGAAAACATGAGGGGCTACCTTGCTGCGCAAACGTGGCAGTGGGCTGCTTTCCTTTGCCCCGGGTACAAAGAAATTCCTTATATTCCGCACAAGGGGCAGCCAGAGTATCAGGCGTCATAGATGGAGCATCAGAAGAAATACTATTAGAAGCAGCAGCAGAAGCATTCGCAGTTCTGTAGGGACGAAGTTCAGGGTGTAAATCATAGAAATAATCAACGGTATGTCCATCCATACGACAATGAGTGCAAAAACGGGGCCCACGTCCACGGCCATGTCCAACACCACCATCACAGCCACGACCACGACTATCACGGCCACGGCCAAATCGACCAAAAGCACGGCCCCGATCAAGAAGGTAAGTACGCACCGCCCTCTTCCAAGGAGAGTAATTCTTCCCATCAAGCCGTATGGAGTTCATCTGAAGAGGAGCTTCCACAGAAGTATAATGAGCACTAGATGAATGGGATGAAGAGGAAAGAGTGGCTTCAACAACCTTAGGCTGCGATGAGGAATCTTTCAAAGCCATAATAAGCACCAATTACGACAATCCAAATAACCAATAATTAACAAGGACCAAGTAAACAACCACCAACAATTCGTCCACAAATAACAACAGCGCCACCACCAAGTACAATCAACAATAATAAGGAACACTAACCATCAACCAACAAGAGTCAATAATCCAACAAACACCAATAATTATCCACACTCAGCAGCCAACAACCAACCAACACCACCAACAATCAACAATAAATCCACAATCATCAGCAATCACGAACAATAATCATAACCACCCAACATTCACAAGGAACCAACACCACTATCAACAATCGTCGACCAATCCACCACCGACAACAACCACCGAGCATCACTAACAACCAAGTGACGAGGGACATGAACCAACAAGAGAATAAAATATGGAGAAGAAACAAGTTTAAACCATGAAGAGAGTAGGATTTATTAACTGATTTGAGAAGAACAAAGAGTTAAGGACTGAATTGAAAAGATAGGGTTAGGTTTGAATGATGTGAAGGGAAGAAACAGGGTAGAGTTAGAGTTTAGGGTGGAGGGAAGGGGACGTGAGTTGATTAGGGTTAGGTTTTTGGTGTGAATAGGGGGTGCAAGTGGGTTAGGAGTAGGTTTTAGGGTTGTGTTTACGATTAAAGTTGAAAGAGAAGGGATTGTGTTCTTGTGGATTCAGAGGCACAAGAAGAGGGACACCATTTGCTGCTCAAACCGCAGCAGGAAATGCTATTCGTACAGTAGTGGATCAGGGTATGCAACGAGCAGAAGCCATGATAAAGGGTCCTGGTCTCGGAAGAGATGCAGCATTACGAGCCATTCGCAGAAGTGGTATGTCTCGTCTCGTCACGTCTTCAGGGGTCACGTCTTCAGGGTTAGGGATTTGAGATTGTGTTGGTCGTCTTCAAGATTAGGGTTTTAGAAGTTCTAGGTTTTAGGTTTCTTCAAGGATGGGTGGTCCGATCTTCAACCTTGAAGCTCTGATACCATGTTAGATAACTACATGGTGCAGAGAGAGAGAGAGACAGAGAGAGAGAGAGAGAGAGAGTTAATGAGAAAGAGATAAAGAGAGACAGAGAGGCGCGAGAGGAAGAGAATAGCGTGAGAGTCTAGAATGCGTTCAAAGCATTTTCTCCCCCCATTCAATATATTAATGATAATAATTAAGATATTATGACCATAATACCCTTAGTACGTTCAACAACAACCCATCTAGAAGAATCCATGACCACACAGAAATCAAGGCAAGCATGGCTAAATCTTGGAGATTCAAATAAGGAATTCTTTTATTTAGCCATAAATACCAGAAGAAATAGCAACAGCATTCAAGGTATGACCAACGCCAATGGGAACACCACTACTGATACACAGGAGATTGCTGCCATCATATGATCTTATTTCAAAAATTTCTCATCGGCAATCAATCACCACTCAGCCTCCTGAACCATTTAAGAAGTTGGGTCCACTTTCTCTACAAAATCATAACCAGAATCCTAGCGAGGAGACTAAAAATTGACTTACGAAAGCTCATCAGACCCATGCAATCGGCTAACCCATGACTTGGTGCACAACTTCCATCGGCCCAGCTTCAAATCTGATGCAGGACAATTAAAAAAAAAGACTTATACTTTGATTCGATACCAAAACTGATGTTGGATGGATATATTGTCAAGCCCCGAGACCGGTACCATAACAGCACCACGTATCCATGTCTTACCCCCATGAACACACAAGGCAATATCCACATCAGCATTCCCTGAGACCGGTACCATAACAGCACCACGTATCCATGTCTTACCCCCATGAACACACAAGGCAATATCCACATCACCATTCCATTCAATGAGTAAATAGAGAAATAAAATTGACCATAAAGGTTCCATAAACAAATCCATTCATCTATCTCCCGAGAGGTCCAGTCAAAAAATAATAATAAATTATCTAAATGTCTCTACCAAGTTTGAATGAATTGTAAAAAACTAAAGTATCCATCTAGTAAATTTCCACGCTCATCCCAATTTCCCGATTCACATTCCAACCTACTCCTCACTATCTAACAAATAAACAACATACATGGATGAGCTGACGCTCAATGAATGGACTAGCGTCCTATAGCAGGTGGATCAAGTATGCAATACAACAATACAATTCCAATCAAGATATGTGTAAGAGAACAATTTAACATGAATATACAAGATTTATGAAATTCCAAGGGTAGGCCCGAGTACCTACTCTAATGGCAACTAATGAGGAGGTAAAATTAGGTTACTAACAAGTTTTAAGCTTTTGAAAACTTCTAACCCAATTTGAAGATTAAGAGATCAAAGATGAAAATTTAAGCACACAAGTTAAATCCTAAGTGCAATGCAAATATAGAGCAAGAGACAAGAGAGAGTGCACCCGAGATTTAAAGTGGTTCGGTCCTCCAAACGCGAGGCCTACTCCACTCCACCAACCAAACCCGTTGATGGCTTCACTATTTGATCTTCTTAACTTCGGCGAAGATCGGTGCCGATTACAATTCCAATCGCCTTTAACCTTGGTGGCAATCCTCACCACGGAGAGTGGGCTCCGCTTCTCCGAACACTCGCCCGAATACAATCTTCTTGATAAAGAAAGAAAGAAACAAAAAATCCCTCACAAGGGTTTACAAACTTTGAATAAGATATAAAAATTTGATCCTATAATCCAAATCCTAAATCTAGAGGATGAGAGGCATAAACAAGCTTAGTTCACTCTTAAGATATTCCAATAGGTTTTTAGAGTGCTAGGATTCATGGTTGGGAAGTTTAGAATACCCATATATACAGAAAAACCAAAATATGATCGTTTGGTGGCATAGTGGTAATTCTGGCAAAAACCCAAACGGCTATAATTTCTTCCCGAAATTGTGGTCTCGGAGTTCTGAGAGATTTTCTCGGAGTTCCGAGAATTTCTCTTGGAGTTCCGAGAGATTTTCTCGGAGTTCCGAGAATTTCTCTCGGAGTTCCGGGAATACAAACAGAAGTTGGAAAAAAGCTACTAGACCAAATCTCGGAGCTCCGAGGATTTTCTCGGAGTTCTGAGAAGCATATATGCAGCAGATTTTCAATTCTTGTTTCTGGGCTTCCAACTCTACACCAAGTTGGGATTGTTATGAGGGTTCCAAAGTGTTGGAACACCACAAGGACAATCTCTTAAACATTTAGGGTGTGTGAGATTAACTTTATTTATGCCTCTTAAAATCTAAACTAGGATTGGATCTTATACATTCTAAAATGACTTCGATCTTCAATTGCGATGCTTCAAGTCTTCATGCGTCTTGGATCATGTCTTTGGCCTTCATAATGTGGTCCAATGAGAGCTTCTTGGCCTCAATCTAAGCAATCTTGTATTAGGACAATTATGATCTACAACTTTGACATATCAAACACATTAGTGATATAAATCACTTGTGTATTGGAATCATCAAAAGAAGATGGGAATGCCAAGGTGGGAACCATTGGGCTTACAATCTCCCCCTTTTTGATGATGACAAGCACAAGAGATTTTTCAATAAAAGCACATATATATTTCCTTACACTAGATTTTTCTCCCCCTTTGTCATCTATCAAAAAGATGGGGTAAAAGAAAATCAAAGGGATAAAATATACAATTTTAAGCTCCCCCTTTTTCAAGGAAAAAGACAAACATAAAACTCCCCCTATTTAGAGTTTTTATTCAACACAAGAGGGGATATTTAAATAACCATAAAAAGATATTCAATTTTAAGAGCTAACTCCTAATCTAAACACATATGAAGAGAATCATATGGGGGCTTTGGGAACCCAAGATTTCTTGGTTCCACCACAATCCCTAATCTTAGATGCATATTTAAATTGGTAGTGACCATTGATTCCATAATAATGACATCTAACATGATGGTTAGATAGACTAGTCCTATCATAAAATATATGATTAGGTCTATGACTAGCCTTCTTCAAGATTATGTCAATAATTTTATCACCATTTAGGAATCAATGGAGACATAATCTTAACCTTTCATTTTCATTATGAAGATGGGTTATTTGATTTAGAAAATCATTAGTGTCATCTTCATAAGATTTGGAAGAGCTTGCCACATTTTGGAGTTTACCAATTTGGCAAGTTTTCTCATCCAAACAACCCTTAAGGGTTTTAGTCTCAAGTTTAAAATTTTCAATTTGTGCTTGAGATTTAGATATGGAAGAAGATAACTCATTTTTCAAAATATCAAGTTCATTTTCTAATTTTGAAATAGATTTTTTAATAACTTTATTTTTTGAAATTTGATAATGCAAGGTTATGCACAATTCATCATAAGATATTTTTTCACTATCACTACTTGATGAAATACAAGAGAGGTTAGAATTTACCTCATCTTCATGGGTGAATGCCATGAAGCAAAGATCATCCTTATTAGCTTCCCCTTCACTTGAGCTCTTTCCCGAGGTCTAGAAGCATCCCAAGCGGCTACAAGACCCTTGTTCTTCTTCCAATCCTTCTTTCCCTTGTACTTAGAGGAAGATGACTTGAGAAGTGGACACTCCGGTCTTTTGTGTCCCGTCTTCTTGCAATTGTAACACATTATTCCTCCTACTTCACTTTCTTCTTTCTTCTTCTTTTTATCCTTTTTGTGTTTCTTTCTCCATAAGCTTTTAAATTTTCTTAACGCTTCTTCCTCATCACTATCCGCTTCATTTGAGGATGATGAGTCCGTCTTGGAGGCCTTTAGAGCTAGAGATCGACTTTCTTTTTCTTTCTCCTTCGGCTTCTTCTCTTCTTGACGGCTAGTGAGGAGCATCTCATGAGTGATAAGAGTTCCTACAAGCTCCTCCATAGTTAGCGTCTTGAGATCCTTTGATTCTTGAATAGCGGTGACCTTTGGATCTCAATGTGGAGGAAGTGACCTAAGCAACTTACTCACAAGCTCATCAGTAGGATAAGATTTACCAAGATTAGCTAATTCATTTGAAATTTTAGCAAATCGGGTATACATTTTGGAAATACTTTCATTTTGACCCATTCTAAACATTTCATATTTGCTCTTTAACAAGTTTATTTTGGAATCCTTGACTTGTGATGTTCCCTCATGGGTAACGGCAAGAGTATCCCAAATAACCTTTGCGGAATCAAAAAGAGCTACTCTATTAAACTCCTCCGTAGATAAGGCGCAAAACAAAGAGTTTATAGCTTTGTAATTTAAATTTGCATGCCTTTTCTCTACAACATTCCATTCTTCAAATAGCTTGGAAGGCAAAGTGTATCCATTTTCAACAATATGCCAAAGCTCCACATATATCGAAAGAAGATAGATGCGCATCCTTATCTTCCAATGTCCATAGTTGGACCCATCAAAGAAAGGATGTCTAGTTGTAGAATGGCCTTCCGGAAGTCCGGTTCCATTTGTGTTTGCCATTTCACAATTAGAAAGTTGCCAAAGATCTTATGATTTTTCTCTTGTTAAAATTAAAAAAAAATTTACCAAAGATTTTAAAAAAAAGAAAATCTTTTAAAAGCCAAGGCTCTGATACCAAGTGAAATTCCAATGGTAGGCCCGAGTACTTACTCTAATGGCAACTAATGAGGAGGTAAAATTAGGTTACTAGCAAGTTTTAAGCTTTTGAAAACTTCTAACCCAATTTTGAAGATTAAGAGATCAAAGATGAAAATTTAAGCACACAAGGTAAATCCTAAGTGCAATGCAAATATAGAGCAAGAGACAAGAGAGAGTGCACCCGAGATTTAAAGTGGTTCGGTCCTCCAAACGCGAGGCCTACTCCACTCCACCAACTAAACCCGTTGATGGCTTCACTATTTGATCTTCTTAACTTCGGCGAAAATCGGTGCCGATTACGATTCCAATCACCTCTAACCTTGGTGGCAATCCCCACCACGGAGAGTGGGCTCCGCTTTTCCGAACACTCGCCCGAATACAATCTTCTTGATAAAGAAAGAAACAAACAAAAAATCCCTCACAAGGGTTTACAAACTTTGAATAAGATGTACAAATTTGATCCTATGATCCAAATCCTAAATCTAGAGGATGAGAGGCATAAACAAGCTTAGTTCACTCTTAAGATATTCCATTAGGTTTTTAGAGTATTAGGATTCATAGTTGGGAAGTTTAGAATACCCATATATATAGAAAAACCAAAATATGACCGTTTGGTGGCATAGTGGTAATTCTGGCAAAAACCCAAACGGCTATAATTTCTTCCCAAAATAGTGGTCTCGGAGTTCCGAGAGATTTTCTCGGAGTTCCGAGAATTTCTCTCGGAGTTCCGGGAATACAAACAGAAGTTGGAAAAAAGCTACTAGACCAAATCTCGGAGCTCCGAGGATTTTCTCGGAGTTCCGAGAAGCCTATATGCAGCAGATTTTCAATTCTTGTTTCTGGGCTTCCAACTCTACACCAAGTTGGGATTGTTATGAGGGTTCCAAAGTGTTGGAACACCACAAGGACAATCTCTTAAACATTTAGGGTGTGTGAGATTAACTTTATTTATGCCTCTTAAAATCTAAACTAGGATTGGATCTTATACATTCTAAAATGACTTCGATCTTCAATTGCGATGCTTCAAGTCTTCATGCGTCTTGGATTTCCGATGTCTTTGGCCTTCATAATGTAGTCCAATGAGAGCTTCTTGGCCTCAATCCAAGCAATCTTGTATTAGGACAATTATGATCTACAACTTTGACATATCAAACACATTAGTGATATAAATCACTTGTGTATTGGAATCATCAAAAGAAGATGGGAATGCCAAGATGGGAACCATTGGGCTTACAATTTATCATGATTTGCATACAACAACAACATTCACTAAATTGCCACCACCCTTGTGGCTTCCACAAGTATAATTCACCACAACTAGGAACGACCAACCTCTTGGTCCTGCAAGGTCACGACCAATTTTCACAGCCTCCACAGCAATGCCTAGTTTCACAACCCTACCAGACGAGGTTCCCAATTTCACATCCCTACGGGGTGAGGTTCCTAGTTTCACAACCCTATTGAGTGAGGTTCACAGTTTCACCCCTCTACTGAGTAAGGCACAGCCTCCACAAGCCACTTATACATGTCTAGTTTCACCATCCTACCAGACGAGGTTCCAAGTTTCACAACCCTACTGGGTGAGGTTCTCAGTTTCACCCCTACTCATAGTTGTCAACCCATAACTCGACTCGTGACTCGATTTCTTAATTTTATGACTCGTGACACGACTCGACTCATGACTCGTAAGAGTTTTTGACAAGAACAGAAATTTAGTTGAAAAGAATATAATTATATATCAAAAGATGAAGCATGTAAAAAATATAACCCAATAGCACATAGATAAAGCACTAAGCCAAAAATATAAATAACTATATACTTGTAACTTACATGCACAAAAATAATTAAGTTCTGGTTAGAACTTAATCATGGAAGAAAACTCTTCCTCACTTTAAATTTGTATCATGATTTATGGTATGGTTGGAAAGAGATTTTTGGTCGTGCAGGCCAAGAACCCAAGACTGTCCAAGACTGGGAACCTCTCGCACATTCTTTTTTGAAGCTAAACTTTAACGGGTCTAGCATGGGGAATCCTGGTCTTGCCAAAATTGGGGGACTCTTGAGGGATGAATTTGGAGCTATAAAATGGGCTTTTGCGGGTCACTTTGGAGTCGCAGACGCTGATGAAGCTGAAGTGCATGTTATCTACCATGGAATAAGGTATCTTGAAAATGAAGATTTGAATAAGGTAGTGGTAGAAGGAGGCCCGCTCAATGCGATAATGTGGATTAATGGCTCTCATTTCTTCCCTTAGAGATTTGCCTCTTTCTTCGATGAGATCTAAGACAGGGTGGGAGATGAACTGATTTCTTTCCATCATGTTAGGCGGTCAGCTAATGGGGTGGCGGACAGTTTAGCTAGAGGTGGTGTCTCTAAGGAGAGAGTTGAGCTATTTGACTGTGTTCCTCCTTGACCCCTGCAGTGGGGCTTGTTCTTGTCTTTTCGGTCTCTTTATTTGTATATACCTCCTCGGTATTTTTTCCGCATTTAATGCACTTGGCTACCATTCAAAATAATAATAATTGTTCCAACTTCCAACTTCCAACTTCCAACTTCCAAGCTTTCAACCATAAAAACAAGAAAGCCCAAGCCTAGCGACTCGACTTGACTCATAAGAGTCTTAGTCTTTTTACTCGACTCGCAGTGACTCGTAAGAGTCACCTGACGACTTGTAAGAATCATCAACAGAGGCGACTCGCCCATGCGACTCGACTCAAGAGTTGACTCGTACGACTCGTAAGAGTTTGACAACTATGCCCCTACTGAGTAAGGCACAGCCTCCACAGGCCACATATACATATCTAGTTTCACCACCCTACTAGACGAGGTTCCCAGTTTCACAACCCTGCTGGTTGAGGTTCTCAGTTTCACCCCCCACTGAGTAAAGCACAGCCTCCACAGGCCACATATACATGTTTAGTTTCACCACCCTACTAGACGAGGTTCCCACTTTCACAACCCTACTGGGTGAGGTTCTCAGTTTCACCCCCTCCTAAGGAAATTGAGCCAACCGCTAGTGACCTTGCAGCCTTTCCACATCACCTACCACGTAGGTACAATCTCACCAATTCATGGTAACAAGATATATGCAACATGATACATATCACTTTGGCCCACATGGACCCAATACAACAATAACCATGGTTTAATTCACGAACTAGTAGAAATGCTTTCATATTGAACATCAAGGCTATATGCATAGCTACAACATCAACATGATCAACAAGTGCAACTTGCTACCTAGACCTGGCAAACGGGTGGGTCGGGCCGGGTCAACCCGCGGGTGCGGGTCCACGGGTCGGGTGAGGAAATGACCCGCATTTTTGCGGGTCAGAATTTAGGTGACCCGCGGGTGTGCCGGGTCAACCCGCGGGTCACCCACATATATATATGGGATTGTAATAATTATCCGATTTGACCGTATCTGTTTTTTTCCGTAATTGTCATAACCTTTTATATTTTATTTGTATTTTTTTTCGTAATTTTAGAACTTTATAAACATTTCTAGGTAATTTTTCATTTAAAACTTTATAATTTAGCTATTTTACTTTTCCGAGTGTAATGATTACTTTTTTTTGTTTTTTTATTTGCTAGCAACATTTGCCATGTGCGCATATCGTTGCACGACGATGGCCACATGCCGAGAAGTTGCCATAGGAGAAGTTTGGTAGGAAATTCTTGTAAAATAAAAAACCGAAGGAAATGTTATCCACAGTACTGTTTTCTTATAAGCGCACTCTCACTTTATTAAAAGTATGGTATGGCCCACACCATAGGATGATCCAAACCGTCCATTAGATGGGCCATAGCCTAAATAGGTTATGCTCCAAAAATCATTTTCATAGGATGATCCTAACCCTCCAATCTGAATGTTAGAGGGTTGATCCTAACCCTCTATAGATAGGAGGGTTAGAATCAACCAAATGGAAATAATTTTGGGGCATAACCTATTTAGGCTATGGCCCATCTAATGGACGGTTTGGATAATCCTATGGTGCGGGCCATACCGTACTTTTTATAAAGTGAGGAGTTCCCTCGGAAAAAACAGTAGTGCTGATAACATTCTGAAGAAAAATTAAAAAATACGTAAAAATGCGGGTGCCCACGGGTTGACCCGACCCGACCCGTGTTTTTGCGGGTTGGGTCACCCGCGGGTTAGTTTTTCACGGGTCACTAAAACTTAGACCCGTGCCCGCAAATTTGCGGGTGGGTCGGGTCGACCCGCGGGCACGGGTCGCTTTTGCCAGGTCTATTGCTACCACATGACAACATACTTGATCCAAACTTTTCAAATCCATGTAACAATGCACAATGAATGATCTCATGCTTTTATTTCTAACAACAATGTTAGAAAGGTTGAAAAATCTTGAGCAAAATCGCTACACGTAGCGGAAGAATAAACCCTGTAGAACAAAATTTTTGCTCTAACCCAGGATTCCTAGGGACTAATTGATTTTATGGTGATTTAATAACCACAAATATAAATCACATACCTTTACTTGTTGTAGAGAAGAACACGTCCGCTTGATCTACTCCTCGAAAATTCGTCGGCGATCTAATCGATGCGAAACCCCAAGTTGAATCGATAGATTCCAATTGTTGCGCAAAGGATCTTGTGTACAACTCTTTGTTCACTTTATAATCTGATCTAAATAAGATTATAATATGTGAAAATATGTTTAGATAAATGGAGCTTATTTGGGCGATTGTCTTTGACCTTCAAAAGACCAAACTAGCTGATGGAATTGAGAGAAAAGAAGAGAAAGACTTTGGGGTGTCACTACCAATTTCCAGCACATTGAATTATGGGAGAGCTCTAAAAAACTCCAGCAATATGTCCTGTATATATAGAGTTTTCAATTGGCTTTTGCACAATCCAGAGTTTCTAGAGAAATCCCAAAAACTAAGGAAACTAGTCAAAATTGAAAGCACCAATTGGGAACTAGCTACCCCACTTAGGAAACCCACATGGGGCGCCCAAGGGAGCGTGCCTTGCTGCCAAGCAACCTTGGGTTGCCTCATGTGGTTTCCTTGTTTCCAATATTGTTTGTTCAATTATTTCATTCTCTCTCTCTCTCTTTCCAATTTCATCACATGTGTTGCTTTAATTTGTAAAAACAAATCAAGTAATAATATTCCAAATATTATTTGAATTCCAAATCGATAATGGTACACCACATGCGGATGGGGTGTGTGAACATGGGTCCCACCCAAATTCATCACATGTGGGTCCACTTATCCAATTCAAATTCCCATTGCATTTTATTTAATTCCCAATTATATTAATGCAACCCAATCCTATCCAATAGGATTAAAGCTCCAATATAATTTATGATATTCCCAAAATACCCTTATAGTTAAAACTTAACCATTTTGGTACTCCCAATGTATCCCATAGTGTATATACACCACATGTACATTGTCTATATCCTTTCAATGCATCCAATGCCACAAAACTAGTTCGTGTGAGCAACCAAATAAATGCGGGACCTCTATCCAATAGATTATAATAGGTCAATAGAGTAGTGAGTGGGATCGTAGCAGGGATTTAACGATAGATACTGCAGAACCCACAAGTGGGCCCCACTGCAATTATTACTCCATAGCTAATGCAACAATCTCATTGAGTCAATGGCCTCCATCGAAACATAACCCTGAAGATAACTGTCAAATCATCATACTCCTAATCACATCAAATGTGCAAGTCATTTCTCTAAGTCCATATCTGCCGAGTTGTGTCCTACGAGGGGTGGACATTAATTACCTCCTGGGCTCACTCATGGTATACCTTTCAGTCAAGCAGTGTCGGCCTGCAAATGCATTTGCTAAAACCATTTCAAAAACTTATTTTGTGAAATCCTTTTGATAAACATCTTATCAAATCCACGGCCAGGTATTTTTCTAAGCCAACTGCTCTGACCAAAACCGTAGATGTTATTCTATTAAATAAGCAGAGAATTCCATATCGGGTATCAATATTGACCTCGAAGGTTTGTCCAACACTCCAGTACTACCCTCTGGTGACTCCAATAAGAACCACGGTTAGATAGACCAAAAATGAGAGACTCGCCAACAGACCAATATGACCCCTTAGGTCAAAGGACATGTAAATGGTCATGTCTGGTAGAATAGCTCAAAGTTCTCCTGTCCACAAGCTATTCTAATGTGATTTTGTTCAGTACGCAATCTCACTGTCGTACCCATTCTATCTTGCTTAGGGTCCACTACCCAAATGATTGAGATAAATCACTCCACATCTCGTGCATGTAGGCAAGATAGATGCTAGTTGTGTACAGGAGGAAGTGTCCAACCTCAACCCCAACTAAGAACTACTAAGGTCTGCAAAGAACCGGAATATCATATCTCCTTGCTCCCTAGGATCTGTGAATCCATGAGCATGAGTTTACTACTTTGCTACCTAAGGACAAATATGTCTCAATAACAAGTAGCATATCACACATATTTAACTTTTAGTACCCATAAATGTCATGAAAAAAAAACTTTCATTGACTAACATGCGAAATATACTACATTTTAGGGCACCAACTCTAACAAACAACCCTCCAATTCTCTAATCTAACAAATAAAATGATGTTTAAACATGGCACATGATTTTATTAAACACTATTATAGGAAACAAGCCACTCACCAATAGTCGTTCAACGATTTTTCACGCACAAGCTTGAACCCAAGGACTTTCTCTTCACAAGGATCTCCTAAAATTCATATTATTTGAATTAGGGTTCCAAACAACAACCATATGGCACTAAAGAAGTTCTAACAGACCCTAAAAGGTCTGAGAAGAGACCAAACATCCTACTCGAACCCCAAACAACCCACAACCTTTGGGGGTGCTGGCCGGTAGACCAGCCCTTGCTTGATCGACCATCCAAGCCCCTTTTTGGGTTCAGTTAAGCATACGGATTTTTCTTGTAAAAACTGTACAAAAATCATGGTTTCCCCTCTATTAAACATCTACAATTACCTACTTGAATACCCTTTAATCTTACCTTGATTTTTAAGTTTATTAAACATGAAAAGCTTGACAAGATCTTTGGGAAAACGAATTTCCAAATCCGGGTTACTTCTAAAATAAATCTAACAATCCATTCCCTTCTCTTGGAAATCAAAATTCTTTAAATATAACAGTGATTTGACCCATCAAGATCCACCCCAAATTCATGATTTTTATCATAAATCCCCATGCCAACGTAGATTAACACAAAAAACTAGTTGGATGGGTTTTTCTTTTAATTTATCAAGCCCGCAAACTTGGAATGGATCTTGGTTCTACTAAACCCCCATTAGTCCCTACAAGTTTATGGAGGATTTTAATACTTTAAACAAGAGCAAGCAAGAATTAATCTTGAATTGAATACATACCTCAAAAAGGGAAAACTTTTTTCGTATCCTCAATTAACAAAGCTTCCACACGTTTTCTTTGTAATAGGGTATTTCTGTAGGTTTTGGTTTAATGAGAGATTTTTTACTCCTTTAATAAGAGTCCTAGTTGTTTAGAATAGCAAACCCTAATTGGGTTAAACTAGGAAACCTTCCTAGTTAATCTCTTATTTGATTTGGTTTTTTTATATAACTTGGGACTGAAATACCCTCCCAAACGATTTTTCGTTTTGGGCTATTTGGGGCATTTCATATATAAAAGGAACAATAGGGGTGAAAAGGATGGGTGAAAATTAAGGTTTTGGATCCTAAAATATGTAATTAGATTGGAAAAATATTTCTATTAGGTTTAGGGTAGGTTTAGAAGGGTGCAAACATATGCCGGGAAGCTGTCAAATGAGTCTTTACACAAAAGGAGAGAGACGCGGGATAGGGATGCATTTGAATGATGTTTCTAAGGTAGCAAAACTATTTTTCATGGATATTTTAGGCTTTCAGGTAAAAGATAGGTGAACAAAATAGTGCAGGAGTGATTTAGGTAAGATTAATTGAGGTTTGGGGTTTCCGGGAAGGTGGTTTATGGAAAAAACAGAAGTAAAATGAAAAAGAAACATGAAAGAGAATGATAACAAGGTCAGAATCTCACCAACAAGAAGAAGAAAAGAGAAAACAGAATTGGTGTAAGTCATAGATTACCTAAGAAGAGATTCTAGGCAAAGAAAGCCTCTCCTCTCCAGGGAGAAACACAACATATTAAAATTATAATTGGATCATGTAATATCAGATAAGAACAACAAACAGGATAAACATGATAAGAGCAATAATTTACATTAAAATAGCAAACATCAATTAAAAACGGGACTCAAAGCAATAAACAGGATAAAAACCATAAAGGAAAATGATAGAAAGATCTAAATGCTACATAATATTAATTTTTCCTTTTTTGTTTTGGTTCATCTTGACCATCTCAGTCATTGGACTTTCTCCTTTTTCTAACAAATCTACACCATTCAAAACAAAATGCAAGATGATATTAACAACTACAGATTAGAAAAGACTGAAAGGCAGGAACTTAAGATAGTTGATGAAAAAACTACTGCTAGGAAACAACAAATAGTCACGGTGAATTGAGAGACGTGAATATACCAGAGGAAATTAATGATTAAGAAACAACAAGTGAACAAACTAAGATGATGCATAACCTAAAAAGAGTAGTTCAGTTTAGCAATGAGAAGGAAATTTCAGCACAACACAACATCAACATCAGGTCTTGAGTTGTTTTACCAACAGGTTGTAAAAAAGGAATCATATTCCACATACTACAAGAAAAACGACTAAGTCTACCACCATCCATACATTTCATTGGAGTTGGAGACATATTAAAGAAAGGCCCACTACATACTGTTATTAAGAGTTTCTATGCGGTGTCCGCACGTTGGTGCGCATTTTTTTCAAAAAGAAAACAGTGGGGCAGACCTTGTGCGAAGATCCAACCATTCATTTGCCGGGCCCCAACATAATGAGTCTGTGCCCCAAACATCATCTCCATAGGACGATCCTAACCCTTCGTCTTCATTCGTAGGGCCCCAACATAATTAGTCTGTACCCTGAATAGAAGGGTTAGGATCATCTTATGGGGATGATATTCGGGGTACAGACTAATTACGCTGGGGCCCAACGAATGAGGACGAAGGGTTAATCCTATGGAGATGATGTTCGGGGCACAGACTCATTACGTTGGGGCCCAACAAATGAACGGTTTTGGATCTTCGCACAAGGTCAGCCCCACGGTTTGTTTTTTTTTTTTTGCAAAAAATGAGTGCACCTACGTGCAGACACTATATCAAAACTCCTGTTATTGCATACTGCTAAAAAAATAGTATTATGCATGTTACTAGTTACTAGTACAAGTACACTAGAATTTGTTCAGTTACTGCATACCACAGCCATGCCTAAATTCACAAAATCGAACAAAGCACTAAGATTCTGCAAGGAACTTATAACAAGACCAAAATAACCAAGTTTACTGAGTAAATAGTCATAAACTACACCAAAAAATGAAAAGCAATCATGCTATTAGATCATCATGAAAACCATATGGATACCGTGAAAGTGAATTTACATTTAGCCATTGGTAAGGCTCCACACTGAATAGGCAGGAGGAGCCAATGCTCCCACATCCAACTGTCCCTGCAACAAATTTGAACCCACTCTAAGCAATGCATGCAGTCAAATTAGATAAGAAATGGACAATGGCTATATCAGATCATGCCAACCATTAGTTGCAACGTCTCTCGCGTGCCACATTGATTGCTTGAACTCGGTACTCCAGAATTCAATTGTCCCTGCAACAATTAAGAAAAACCAACTTAAGAAATGCACTCAAGTCAAAATAGTCTAAAAATTAGACTCTGTCTAAGGTAAGACTGTCAAACCATCTGATGAGAGCTCTCTTGTGTGTTACACTGATTTGTAACACCTGATGCTCCAGAATTTAATTGTGTCTGCAACAAATATAAGAACCCACTTCAATGAATATACTCACTTAAGACAGTGACTACATACAAGCATGGTTTTAAATTTCGACCGAAATCCGAAATTTTGGGTTTCAGTCGGACCGACACCGAAACGTCATATACCCGAAATAGTATTTTATTTCGTCCGAAATTTCGTCAAAAATTCTGAAATTTCACCCAAAACCTTCTTTTTTTTTTCCTTTCTCAATTCATGGAATTAACAGAGGGAATATGAATATGAGGGCAATGGAGGATTTCCTCGGATGTTGGCTACAGTGTGGAGTGGAGAAGACGGATGTTTTTTTCCTTTCTCAACACATGAAATTAACTAGGATTTCCTCAACGCTACAGTGGAGTGGAGAAGACCGTGGGTCGTCGGTCGGATCAACCTACATCCACTGGGCCTAATCTAAACGGCTCTCATTGGTTGGAGGAGAGGCAAAGAAAAGGGAAGCATCGGTGAAACCAAAGAAATTAAAGGAGGTGGACAGCTGGAATACATGCAAGCCACGTGGCCCACATTTGCAATATAATATAATTTAATAGTTTTCCTAAAGAGGTGGTACGGGCGGATCCTCCGAGAAGGGTCCTTCACCCCGATTGACATGTGTAAGTAAGAAAGGAAAAAATAATAATTTAATAGTCTTTCCGAAATTCGGCCGAAATTTGGTATTTGAATAAAATAACGTTTTTATCGTTTCGCCGAATTTCGTTCGAAATTTTGATTTCGGTGGGGTCCGAAACCGGTACCAAAACCGAAATTTAAAACCATGCATACAAGTCAAAAAAAAAAAAAAATTGTAATGTTAGTATGTCAAACCATTAGATTGTGACCAACCTCCTTGCATGTAGCAACATTGTGACCAGTCTTCTTGCAATGACTACACGTATATTTCTTCGCCTTGGTAGAGCTCTTCTCCGCTCTAGATCTCAATTCCTTATCAGGCTCCTTCGACTTCAAGCGATCAGGATCAAGCTCAACAAATACACCTTCCATACCATTTGCTTGATTTCCTTTGTTAACTTGTTGATGACTATTACTAGGTAAAGCAGTTTGTTGAAGAACCTTCTTTTGAGATTTGTTCTCAGTTATAATTTTATCTACTGCTTCTTGTATAGCATGCAATGCTACACCATAGCTTTCTTTAGATAATGACCCTTCCTCCGCAATCTTAATAGTTCGTTGGCATAGGTCGTTGAAACGTTCCGTTGTAGTTTTGGGGCAGTCACTTTGAACATCGTCTTCAGCACAACATTGATCCAACACAGGCTTGCTTTTCGCATCCTTTGTCCAACGTTTCAAAATGTAATGAGATGGGATCTCATATACGCCCGATGCTACAAGGACTACCATTGAATGTCTACAGAGAAAGCCTTTGAACTCAAACAAACAGCAAATACAAGAAACTTTTGTTTCAAAACCATTCCATATAACTGTGTAGTCCTGTCTAGCTTCCAAGTCCCTCACTGTGTAAGTTCTGGTCTCCCCTTCCTGCTGAACGTTTACGGAATGGCAAGCAGCCATTCCTAAAACCTCGATTTGAAATCTTTTGAATATATCTCTCGTGTAAACAGATGCCAATTGCACTTCAAAAGGTGATGGGGTCTTCAATGGGGGCTTTGTTTGTAATGTCTCAAAATCGGCTTGAGCTTCCTTCTCACACCTCTTTTGTAAAGCTATGTCACATTTTTCTAGAAACTCTTTCAATGTAGTTTTGGAAGTCACATATGGATCAAAAAAGCAGCTTACACTTTCACTTCGGTGACATACAGACATTCCTGCAAAAAATGCGTCCTTCAAGTATGCTAGGACCCATTGTTGACGATCTTGATACAAAGTTTGAAGCCACTCATCCCTTGTCAGGTCAAAATTTACAATCAATTTCCTCCATCTCCTTTCAAAGTCATCAGCCGTCATAGAGTCATAAACACATTTATCAAATTTCTGCAGAAATTTCTCATGAGTTCTACAAACATGACCCAATTTCTCGCGAATCTTTTTTCGAATTTGCCATAAGCAAAAACGATGATGGGTTTCTGGAAACACCTCTGCAATTGCAGCTTTCACATCATTGTCTTGGTCAGTAATAATCGCCATTGGAGGCTGGTCGAACATCGCTCTAAGCCATGTCTTAAACACCCAAACAAACGATGTTTTTGTCTCCTTTGTAATCAGTGTGCAGCCAAGCAACATAGACTGCCCATGTTGATTCACTCCTACGAACATAGCAAGCGGCAAATGATATTTTTTTGTCAAATACGAAGTATCAAAAGTAACTACATCCCCAAAGTGAGTATAAGCCATTCTAGACTTCGCATCGACCCAAACTAGATTTTTCAATCGTTGATTCTCATCGAGCTCCATCTCATAAAAAAACGAGGGATCCAAACTTTGCATCCGCATGAAATGCTCATGAATAGCTTGTGGATCTCCTGCCGCAAGTAACTTTCCACGTTCATCATTAATATGATTTCTACTATCATTTTTCACGAATAGTATGTTTTTGCTTCCACCAGATTCTTTACCCAACATGGAAGCCATCTTTTGCCTATTCCGTTGTAGTTCATAACGTGGAGACTTCCAACCGTGTGACCTAAAAAACCGGGAATTCTGTGGATCAAGTTCATGGTTATGTTCCTTAACAAAGTTAAGTATAACCCATCTACCAGAGGTCATTTTCTTCACCTTCATCATTGCTTTGCATCCTATCCTTATGTCTGCTCGTGCCCTATTGGTTTCGCGAGGCTTTTTGAAACCATGTCTCACACATGCATACTCTCCCGCAATCAATGCTTTATCTGTCTTTGAACGACGGGTGGATTTTTTACTGATGCCAAAGCCCGCACGCCTAGCATATTCATTATAGAATATGTACGCTGCCTCTTCAGATTCAAACTTCATACCCAGATAGGGCTCTAAATTTGCATTTCCTTCATTTGCAACAGACTCCCTCAGAGGAGAATTATGTTCCCCACCCATGTGGGGTTCGACGTTGTCCGTAATGTCGGTGCTTTCCATATCAGACATGATGATGGGAAACTGCATAACACATTTCCATGTTAATTTTCACATATTATTTAAGCAATCAGCAACCCAGTGATGCTGATAAAAACCTAAACAGATAATAAACAGTGAACAGTGAATTCTAAGATATATATATATATATATATATATATATATATATATATATATATATATATATTTGTGTGAGAAAAGGGTTTCTGCACTTGAGCACAGAAACAGGACCGGGGGGGGGGGGGGGGGGGCCGCATTGCGGGGGTGATCCAAACCATTCATTTGGAAGGCCCCATCATGGATGGGTGGTCTACCAAAAATCAGCTCCATTGGATCACCATGGGGTGTCCATTTGTGGGGCCAAAAATAGACAGATACTGTTTGACCACAAATCTGTCCATTTTTGGCCCCACAAATGGACACCCTAAGGTGATCCAATGGAGCTGATTTTTGGTGGACACCCTATCCATGATGAGGCCTTCCAAATGAATGGCTTGGATCACCGCCCCAATGCTGCCCCCCCCCAAATCAAAAATGTAGTTTCTGTGCTCGAGCGCAGAAACCATTATATATATAAGGGATTTGCTAGGGACCATCGCAGAAGACATTTCACAGAGCGGCTGTTGCATGAGAAAGCAGCCACATAGGATGAATTAGACAAAAAGTGACACTATGTAGCTAGTCTAGTCTAACTTTTTGTCTATTTCATTTAATTCATCGTATGTGATTTGGTTTGGGTCACACGGGGCCAGCAGGAATTGGGGGAGTCCTTAGAGAAGATTCAGGGTCGGTTCAAAGGGCGTTTGCAAGTGTTTGCTGATTCTAATGAGACGGAGGTCCGTGCGGCTTTGCAAGGATTAAGATTAGTGGCGGGAGAAAATTTGGATAGAGTGATTGCAGAAGGGGATTCCATCAATGTGTTCAGGTGGTTAAGGTGGCCCAAAGCCTGCCCTTGGCGATTTGCCTCTTTCTTTGACGAAATTCAAGACATTATTAGCTCCTCGTCAATTGGTTTCAATCATGTTCGAAGATCCGCTAATGACTCCGCAGATAATTAAGCTATACGTGGTGTTAACTTGCAAGCATTGGAGCTTTACGATTTCCTTCCGCCGTGATTTTCCCTCTATTGTTTTTTTCATTGTTGTATTATTGATCTTGGTTCTTATTTATGTTTCTATTGTTTCTTTGTATTGGAGCATCTTGGTCTTTATATTAATGAAACTCCCAACCATTCAAATAAAACAAAGTGAGACTATGTGGCTGCTCTCTCATGCAACAGCCGGTACGTGAAATGCCTTATGTGATGGTCCCTATCAAATCTCAATATATAAATATAGGGAAATGTTATCAGCACAACCATGTTCTGATATTTGCACAAACACATCTTATCTTTTATTATTTAAAGAGCTGTCAAAGTTCATTACCGTTCCCAAAAAGCTCTGACAAGCCAAGTAAAAAAGAAGAGATATGCTGCATTTGTAAAAACATGGTTGTGCTGATCACATTTCCCTATGTGTGTGTGTGTGTGTGTGTGTGTGTGTGTATAATTTAAACACATGGCCTAATACTAAGCAAAATTGCAAAGCTGCTGCTCATAGAATTCATAAGAGAAAAGGATTTAAAAAGGAAAAAAAAGGTAGTACAGTAGAAATGAAGCCCACCAATTGTCTGTTACAACCATGTTCGCATATAAGAAGAAAAATAGATCATGATGATGTTCCATTGATATTGTCTGAAACCATGATTTTGAACTGAGGAAGAGAGGTCACGCATAACTGCCAACCACTATCTTTTACTTGTTTCCAGTTTCCAGTGTATTCCAGTAGCAGAAAATGAATCAAACCCAAGAAATATGATACACAATTAAATTGTATATGCAATGATTCCATACGACTACAGTCTCAGTATTCTGGTATGTACCTAGAGCTTTACAGAAACCCAATAACGTTTCTTTTGTATTCCCCTATTGCACTTTTATGCAGGCATAGTGTAATAAATAAATTCAAATAAACAGACGACATTGAAAGGGAGCTGATACCAATAACCCTTTATTTTGATAAATACACCCCATCTTTCATGTATACTATACTCTCCATAGCTGAAATTAGGTACGAAGAAGGGGCTATCAAATTTCAAAACGGAGTGGGGTTGTGGATATCAATTTCCGAAAAAGAAATTAACTTACAACACCACATAGAACAAAGTTAAATTCTTGTCTTGAATCGAAATGGAATCGATCAATATCTAAACATATAAATTCATATATATAAACAAAAAAGTTATATTCATGACCATTTTCACAATCTCCGTCACGAAAAATTTCAACCTTTTGGTTTAAATCGGAAGAATACCCAAACACAGAAACCCTAGAAAATAGAACGCTCATGAGGAAAGAGGGAAAGGTGCAAAACCCTAACAAGACGGAGACTGTGATTATGAGAATTGAATCAAATGGGCGAAAAAATCAGATGATGATTTTGGAGGTGGATTCTTACCGAAAATTGGGCGGATTTGGTAAAAGCGAATACAGAGAAGATGGAAGAAACCCTCCGTTTCGAAACTCTATTAGGAAGATCGAAATCAAAGTCCTTTCCGTTGTCTTACCACGTTTCGTTCCGTAAAAACCTACGTTTTCTCTCCCCTCCGCTTCTACTTCTTCCTACTCTCAGCTTCTCTTCCGAGGTCAGACTCTGGTAGAGGCAGATGCAAAGGGTACTCGCGCGTGTAAAATAAACAAATCGGGTTTAATTTTTTTCTCAATGGTACTCACAAATGCACACGTGTCTACTAATCTGAGCGGTGGACCCAAGTTAATGACAAATTCATACCAGATCTGATGGAAAGACTCATATATTAGAGATTTTACATGGGGCCTGGCTGTATATTCCAGGATTTTTCAAAAAGTACTGTACGGCCCACTTCATAGGATGACCCAAACCGTCCATTTGAGATTTTTTGTGTGTGGCCGGATAGTCCAATTTTTTTAAAAAGTACCATACGGTCCGCTCCATAGGATGATCCAAACTGTCCATTTGTTGGGCCATAAGATAAATAAGTGGTGCCCCAAAAAACATTACCATAGGATGATCCTAGCCTATACAGCCACACACCATAAAAATCTGATCATAATGAAGAAAAAAAAAGGAAAATGATATCACCCCTTATTTAAGCATTTCGGATGCATGGATTTTGTTTTTTGAGTTTACTCGTTGAAAAATGATGGACTCTAAGGCCTTTCATCGTATAAAAACTCCTGTTTTTTTATTGAAAGCAAAATTCCACGATTATGGTGCTCATGGACATGGATCCTGGCAATTTAACTTTGAGCAAATGCAATTAAGTCGATGGTTATCAAATGAAAATGCGTAGAATCACTTACCAGAAGCTATGGCTATCGTTTTCCTCTTGGTGGAAGGGATTCCTCTCAGAGTTTCTCCTTGGTCCACAACCAACGGTGATGGGACCGGTTTCCTCTTCTCTTCTTTGCCGTGGATTGCGGAGATCTAGAAACAAAAGTGGATATATGCAAGCAGGGGCCAAGAGTTTCTTTATAGATTTTTGTGGGGAGGAACACAATTCTTCTTCACGCTGGTTCCCCCTCCCCAAACGACTCTTCTTCGTTTACAACTTTTGATTTGTCATATCGAAGCACATAATCCAGGTCTAGGCACCCTAAGACGATGTGGATGTGGTACTTTCACTTACTAAAATATGTCCCACTCAAATTCCCCTCCTTTTACATTTCTACACCCTCTCACTCTCACCCATCGGCTACCATAGGCATCTCTAGAAAAGAGATTGACCCTCTAGCTCAGTGGTCAAGGCTCTCTTCTTCAAGTTGGAGATTCGAGGTTCAATCCCAGCTTATCTACACAAAAAGGTATCTCTAGAAGAAGAAAAAAACTCTAATGTTGTGCTCTTTAAACCTTCTCGGCAGCGCTTCCCTGCCTTTTTCATTACGAAGATCTTCCTTTCTCATTGCAAAGAAAAAAATGGAGATTAACATTAGGCAAATCCCACCTATTTCCTTTTTCTCCGATTTTCGACTCGTGAGTGGCAGTTGGATTAGATTGACATTAGTAACTCCAGGTGATTCTATTATGCCTATTTTGCCTACCCGAAGTTCGAAGAATGAGAAGCATTGAAGAACATAGCCTAAATCTCTCTCTCTCTCTCTCTCTCTCTCTCTCTCTCTCTCTCTCTCTACCACCACCACTATCACCTCGACCTCCACTTCTCCAACTGCCCACCCCATACTGACACAACCCCTCTTCCTCTTTGGAGAGCTAAGTTGCTTGGCCACTCCTTTATAGACCATGGGCTAGATGGTTGTCGTACTAGAGATGTTGAAGTGGACTGTGATGAATATGATGGGGCAACTCATACTTAGTCATCATGTGTTCGAGTCACAAGTGCCTAATTTGAAAGAATTCAAGAATATGTTGGTAGAGCTCATAACCTTGGTCAGGGTCTTTACCATTAGTGATTTCATACATTCAATTTGCGTGGATGGATTTTCAAGGGATTGATAGAGGAGCCACAAAGTTGTTGCACACGAATTTTGACATGTTGCTAAGTCAGATTATTGATGAACACACGACGTCCATTAGCAAGCACATAGGTCCATCGAACTTTCTAAATATTGTCATGGAAAACCGTGATAAACGACATATATTCTTCTGAGCTTCTAATTCCTTTGATTTAGGAATTAGTTCTTTCTATCAAGAGGTTGAAACTTCATAATTTTATTTTGGAAGGTATTTGTTCGTGGGTGGAAATGCCCTCCCCTATTATAATTCATCAATTTTTTTATTGTAGTCAACTTTTTTATTCTAGAATTTTATTTGAAAGTAAAACATTTGAAGCTGATGACTTGGGCTTTCCAAAGAAAGGACCAAATGATGGAGTCTTATTATTTTTAGCATAGATCAACCGGGACATGGACCCTTATGTCATAGTGTGACAATTTGACTCATCACATCTCCTTTTGCTTGACTATGAGAGGTTCAATGTAAGAATGGGGAAGTGGAGAACCTCTGAGAAGTCTAGAGTTTTGTAGAAGTTTCTAAGAGAAGTCTAGACATATTTAGACACCTCTAGAATTATGTAGAAAAATATTAAACCTTGTAGACATTTCTAGAATTATGTAGGAAATTCTAAAACCTTGTAGAAGACCAGAATACTTTAAAAGTAGAGTCATGCAAATATTCTAGAAGAGGGTTAGATATTTTATAAAGAATATATTTAGATTATTTATAGAATACTCCAAAAAAAGTGTGTAGGAATCGATCTTTAAAATGCCCTTGAGACCTATAAAAGGGGGAGAGCTCCTCATCTGTGGATCGCTTTAGAAAGTTATAAGCATCCTCTAAGCAGTAAAAGCTCTCTTCTTGAACTTTTTTTTTTATGTTCTCTTAGTCTAAGTGTTGCACTAATTGGGTAGAAGAATGACTTGTTCTAAGCATTGAGGTGCTAAGTGTAAGTGTTGCACAATCTTAGCTAACGAAATTGCTAGGTCTGAGACAAGCAATATCAGAACCAAAGTAATAAGGGAGGTTATTACAAAACAAAGATACTATGGCTATTATGGGCTCCGAAGTTGCTTAAGGAGATGTGAGGCATGATGCTCATCCCAAGCAAAAGAGGGGATAGTCTGTGGACATTGTGGATGTCATAGAAGATCGTCTCATGCTGTAGACACCCAATTTTGTTAAGGTGGTACTAATTGTTAGAATTTGTGCCATAAAATCCAGTATATTTTGCATGTTAATCAATAAAATTTTATTTTTATGACAATTTATGGGTACTAAAAGTCAAATATGTGTGATATGTTATTTATTATTGCCATATATTTGTCCTTAGATAGCAAAGTAAGAAACCCATGCTCATGGATTCATAGATCCTAGGGAGCAAAGAGATTGAGATTCCGGTTCTTTGCAGACCTTAGTAGTTCCAAGTTGGGGTTGAGGTTGGACACCTCCTCCTGTATACAACTAGCATCTATCTTGCCTACATGCACGAGATGTGGAGTGACTTATCTCAATCACTTGGGTAGTTGACCTTAAGCAAGATAGAATGGGTACGACAATGAGATTGCGTACTGAACAGTTTCACATTAGAACAACTTGTGGACATGAGATAGTTAAGCTATTCTATCAGATAGGACCCTTTACATGTTCTTTAACCTGAGGGGTCATATTGGTTTGTTGGCGAGTCTCTCATTTTTGGTCTATCTAACTGTGATTCTCTTGGAGTCATCAGAGGGTAGTACTAGAGTGTTGGACAAACCTTTGAGGTCAATAGTGATACCCGACAAGGAATTCTCCACATATTTTATAAGATAACATCTACGGTTTTAGTCAGAGCAGTAGGCGTAGAAAAATACCTGGCAAGGTAGATTTGATAAAATGTTTATCAAAAGAATTTCACAAAATAAGTGTGGAGTCCGATCCTGGAGGAGGCCCCCTCACGACCCACGAGGGTGGCTTAGATTTGAATTATTCTCTTTACTGGTTTATGAGTTTTTATTAAAGTTTCTCTTTTCTGTGAACTTGGGACTACAAAAGCAATCTGAATTTCACACAAAAGAGATGACCAGAGTCGCCACCTATGTAAGGGACCTAGGTCTAGGTCAGTTACCTGATTACGAGAATGGAAGGTGTTCGGCACCATTCTCGCCCGGTAATCCGGTCTTCAATTTCAAAGATTAACTCACTTAAATTTCTTTTAAATGGCTCATTTAAACTCTCTTGATGTGCGAACTACGGGACATGCATCTTAAATTATTTAATTTCAATGTGATTCCTAGATATATCTTTTGATTATCTTAATTTGGTTTGATTCAATCTATGCGAAAGTTCTCCTAAAAAATCTAATTTTGGGGAATCCCAGATGATTTATTTGATTTATTGTTGCCGTTCACAGTTTATACTCATGCGAGCCAAGAGTGCATCCTACATGCAACTACATGCCTATGTGCTTATATGAGTGTTTTTATATTTTATGAGATTGATGATGCTTGATTTGAGTTGAGTTAGATTGATTGAATTGATTTGAAGTGACCTATGTTATATAAGCATAAATCTAATGCAATGGACCTAAGTTGCATTTTTAATATTTTTGTGAAGTTTGGATCTAAAAGTTCTACTAGGGAACCTAGAGTGTGATTTATAAGTTTCCAATCCTTGAACCTAGAACTTAAGAGTTTGGAGGTTAAGATTTTGACAAAAATAACAGGTTGTGAAGACTCTTAGTGATTTTTAGAGATCTTTACTTCAGTAACTTAAGGATTATGATGGTTCTGAAAAATTTTGATGTTCTGAAATTTTTCAGGATTTTACGAATTATAGTTAATTTTTAATGATTTTTATCAATTTAGGCAATTTATTGATGTTCCAAAGTCACCTATACTAAATATAATCCAATTCGACCCAAAAAAGTATTAAAACATGCTCATAACAGTAGTAAGTTATAGTAGAAATTTTAGGCATTTTTACTGTGATTTACTATTTCTTACGGATTAATCAAAATCAGGCTAATTTAAAAAGAAAATCATTAAAATTATTTAATAACATCCAAAATTATGAAAAATCCATGGTATGTCAAAAAAAATATCAATATATTTTACTACCAAATTTCTGCCTCAGAAGATTTCGTTTTCATCATAGTCATAATTTTTTATTGAAAATTAGTTATTTTCTCTATCAACTTACTCATATTAGTGAATAATAGGTACTAAAACATCCCGGAAATCAACTAAAATTTTATTGGAATATTCCAGTAACATTCTTAACATGTTCTAAGAGGAAAATCTAAAAAATTATTGGTTTTAATATTAAAATTTATCATCATGAGGAAATCAATGTTTTGACTATAAATCCATGAAAACAATTGATTTTTCTGAATTCCAAAACACGAATCTACTAAGATATATAAGAAATTGATTTCAGAAAAGTTTTAAAAATTTTAGATGTCTTTTGATATTTCTAGTAATTAAAACACTTTTCAAGTAATTCATAAAAATACTAAATTAATCCTAAAATTCTTGAAAATTTTTATTTAGTCTTAAAACCATAAACAACTACTGGAAACAAATTTTCAACAATTTTGGACTTGTTTTGACATACTTTTGGATTTAATCTTTCCAAAAATACAATTTTCTAGGCAATTTTCGAAGGATTAAAAAGCTAACCAAACATGTTAAATCTTGTTGGAAATCTTGATTTGCAATTCTTTTTTAATGTGAATTTAACTCAGGAATCGAAAGATTCAAAAAAACTTGGAGTTTTACAATACTTGGTTTGAAAAGTGAATTTTAACCATCAATTTATTAAAATCAATTTTAATTAGCAAAAATAATTTTCCTTCAGCCAAAAAATAGATAATATCATATATTAGTTCTTTCCATAACATACTGAAATTTCACAAGAAAATTCAATTATATGCTTGATGGTTACATACAAAATCCTAAAATCTTAACCCTAGGCATGCTTCTAGTTTTTATTCTAAAAGAGTTAGGGTACCAACCTTCAAATGCTATCCAAAGTCTCTAAGGATTTTGATCCAAGATATTTGCTTTGAAAAGCCTTTTAATTCTCAATAGAAAACCCGAATCACCGGAGGAGATAAACAGCTTCAAGGATGATCGAAGAAAATATGAAGAATATGGAGTGTTATGGCCGAATTCTCCACAAGAGGGATTGAACAAACTTTTTCGTGGGGAGAGGGAGCTCAACGAATTTTGTAGCAAAAAAGAGCCCAAAAGAATTTTTTTTTGCATTGATTGCGTTTTGGGTTTATATAGAGATTGAGATGAGAGAAAGAAAGCAACTTTCTTTTCTTATCACCTTCTAATTTTGCTTTGTTTCTTTCTCTTTCTTTGTTTCTTTATTGTGTTCCCGTTTTTAAAAAATATTGACTTGTATTAAAAAGAAAGACTACAAATATCTTATAGAAATTAGGTAAACTGCTATACTTTGCATTTCTAAATATTGTAGTTTCTAAAATAAAAAAATAATGCAAGATATCAAGGTGATTCCCGTCCAAAAAGCACTGCCCAACTTTAAAGCTCATTTTGACCTATTTAGTGGAAGAATCAGGAAAAGTTGTAAACTATAAAGTTTTAGCCCTTTGAAAGATCTTTCTAACCCATATTTACACTTTAAAATTGCCCAATCGGTTAAAGAGTTACGAAAATTTTAGTGGGCTGGAATTCCCATCCAAATGACACTACCTGATTTTAAAGCTTAATTTTGACTTTTTTCGTGGAAGAATCACGAAAAGTTATAAACTAAAAAGTTACAGCTCTTCTCGAGATGTCTCCAACAAATATAAGTACAAAATTTTTGGATAAGTTATGAAAAAGTTATTATCATTTTAGTGAGCTGAGCCTGTAAGCGAGGTAATCCACTTTAAATATAAAAATAGTCGTCCCCTAACCATTGTGGTCGAATTAAAGAGATGAGAGTGGACCCACACCTTGTGTTGGGCACATGGGTGGGACCCACCATATGACCGGAATATATGGTTTACCCCTATATCAATTGATTTTCAGTATTAGACTCAAACAAGCTAAAAAGTGCATTTTCATTATTAAAACTATGTGTAGGCTCACTTACTTGACCCAAATTTAATCACAATGGAAATGCGAGCCAACCAAATTAGACCAAACCCTTCTCTTTTGGATTTTATGAATAATCACTCAACGCTTTGGACAGAAAATATGGGAAATGATGTGGAAATGACCAAACAACCCTTAGAACGCAAGAAACCCTGAAAAATTCTAAAAATGGCAAGCTTGCCAACATGATTGGAAACTCCAAATGACATCATTCGGAGACCTTTGGAATACCCTGGAATCCCTCAAGAGCATGAATCATTACGAAAACCCTTAGAAAGACAGAAAGTTTCTCTAAAATGTAGTAACACCAAAACTATATGTGGACACTGACTTTGGACTCGATGGATTCACCAATAAACTTTGCTTTCTAAAGCGTAGTAAAATGAGGGTGTCTATAGATGCCCCTCTTTCGTAGAGGTGACGTAGTAATCGCATACCAAAGCAAAAGAGACAGCTTCATTTTGCGTAGCTTTAGCCAACAAAAGAATCTCTACACAAAATGCAACCTAAAAGTAAATGCACGCTAAATGCTTCCTAATGCAAGATCCTAAATAGAACTTTATAACTTCGAGAAATTGGATTATCAGGATGAAATTCTCTGTCATAGAGTGTAGACACCCCCATTTTGCTCCGCTTTAATCAACAAAGAAGTTAGTGTTTCGCTATCAGTTTTTTTTTAGTGTTTTCCATTCCCGTGTCCGTCCATTATGCTTTCTCGATCTTTTCGATCATTTCCGCCATGTTTCGCATTTTTCTGCTAAGTGTCGAGAAGGGTTATTCAGAAGAATCCAAACCAGAGGAAAATTGGGACCCGTTTGGTAGGGCCCGCATTGAGCATTTGATTAGACTTACTAGATTTCTGATTAATTATGGGTCATAGATCCCACATCTAGGTGGCGACTCTGTCAGTCTCTTTTGTGTGGAATTCAGATTGCCTTAGTGATCCCAAGTTCACATAAAAGATGAATTAAAATCAATCATAAAATGCACACGCCAATCGCGTAGGTACGAGAGACCAAGAGAGAGCGTGGCGGCTCGCGCCCCACCCTATCTCGCGGGATCGGGTCCCACAGTTTGGCGACTCTGCTGGGGACCACCTAACTTCATTACAATTCCAAAGGCTAATTCATTTGAATTTAATTTAACTGGCTCATAAAAACTCTATACTTGTTATATTAGTTTGTCTTGTTTTATCTTCTCATCACATTTTACTTGAACTTAATCTAACAAAACCTGAAGGCATCATAGATTGCGCGAACTTATTGCACACACTTACATCACTTGCATCTAAACCCTGCATCTCACATGCACACACGTCCTATTTTAGGAACCTGGAGTGTTATCTAGCATGGTTGATTGGGATTTCATCACCTGGTGCCTCCGTGCTAGAGAAGCATTCCACCCTTAGCCTAGCACCTTATGGTGCGTAAACGGATCTCTTGTTCACGTACTGATATGCCGGACACTGGTACAGTATATCGAACATGGATTCGCGCTAAGGGAACTCTTAGCCTTACCCCTAGATTAACCCACACATGCATGTAGTATACGAACACATGTGCATCACGTGTGTGAGCCTAGTTTAGGATATCTTACCCATTTGTGTCTAGATTAGGCCATAGTCCATCTTCCAATGGCTACGATCGGTCCTTAGATACACGAACAAAGTCATGAGTCGAGATTCTCTCTCCACTCCGATAGATTATGATTAGGGTTGATGCCTTCAGGTAACACTGTTAAAATGTGCGAAGATTAAAAAACTTTCCCTTTGGGGTTAGGATATAAATCCCATCATTTCCAAAGATCTCATAGGATTAGTCATTCATGATCTATCCGTTGAAAGCAATCTTATGCTATCTCATCTCATCTCTTGATCGTACGTCTGTCAATCTTCCATCATGTGATTCGATCATGTATTCATACTTTCTTTTACTGGCAGGAACTTATCCCAATCTCGTGTTCATATAACCCTGATCATTATTGTATTCTTTCTCTTGGATTACAGGCATCATGTCTACTCGTACAATTCTTGATTGGATCCGTGGTACATTAAGAGAATCCAATATCTATGCCATAAGTGAGCAAGAGAAAAATCTCTTCGGCTATGTGGCGACCATTAAGCTCGATTGGGGATTACTCTATGCCGCATCAGAGTGTTAGGATCCCGATCATCATGTCTTCCGTTTTGGCAACCAAGAGATGTGTCCCACCTTTGAAGAATGGTGTGCCTTATTGAAATATCCTGTGGATGGCCCTCTAGTGAAGCCATCCTGTGTTCCAGATTATCGTCCTTTGTTCCTTCGCTTGATGAATAATCCAGATGAATCCATGAACTCTTTCATGAAAGGCCAAGAAGTGTCCATGCAACAACTGATTGACATTTACCCTCCTATTGGACACATTGGTGCTGTTGATTTTCAAAAAGCTCGACGGCGCGCTTTGAGATTCTGCTCCTTTGCTAGGTTCCTCACTGTCCAGCCTTCTCGCTTTGCGTCAGCTGTTCTTCTGGACCTCGTTGATCAAATGGATCGTGGCGCCAATCCAATTCCTACTATGCTTGCAGAAACCTTCAATGGATTGGATGATATGGCTTGTCTTCGTGCCAGCTCAGGTCCAGGCTCTTATGTTCGCTCCTTCGCTGGTTCTTTCTCAGGATGTCCTGCATTACTCCAGGTGTGGTTATGCCACAAGCTAAAAATTACAGCTCCTGTCCATTTCGATCATACGTTATACACATTCAGTGAATGGCGTCATGATGTTTCTTTCGATCATAAAAGCGATTGGGTTGAATGGTTAAATTCTCGCCAACAAGATCAAATTTATTGGCAAATTCCTGGAATCCAAGAAGCTGTCTTCAACACTGGAGAAGCTAACTATGTTCGCCTTCTTGGCCTCGAAAAGACTTCCTTTTATGTTCCTGCCAGGATCCTGCGTCAGTATGGAAGGGAGCAATCTATTGTGCCTCCCCTTCGTCATTTTTATCCGCCTGAGGATCTCAAACCCAAGGTTGTCAAAGCTGTTTCATCTGCTTGGGATGTCAGAATCATCAAACCTTTAAAAGAGTCAGCTGAGGAAGATTGTCTTCCGAAGAAGAAGTCTAAAAAGAATGCTTAGTTCCATGTTTAATCTTATCCGTTTATCTTTGAAAGAATGAACCCTGTACTCAAGCTTCAATGATTGATCAATAAAGTTCATCTTTCTCTCTCATTATCCTAGTCTATGCATGCATCATTGTTTACTTCTTTTTGTGATTTTAAAATGTGTCTTTCAAATATTTCAGGGCAGTAAAACACCATAGCTAACCCCATTGCTCATTGGGTTCGGGTCTCTTCACGATTGGAGAGGAATTCTATCTCTCCACCACCCTCTCTGAGAACCCCAGCATCTCCTTCTTTCTCATCCTCACCAATGACAGATAACCAAGATGGCCTTCCACCTGCTGCTATTACCGATACTCTTACCTTGATTCTCCAGCAGCTTCAAGAACTCAAAGAAGAGAACCGAGTTATCAAGGCTCAGCTTTCTGAGAAGTTGGGACCATCGTTGTCCAAGGATAAAGGGCCTATGCACCAAGCAGCTACTTCAGTAGCACCTGCCCAGCCAGTGTTCATCACTATCCCTGATAAAGCCGAAGAAGATTTGGAAAAAGAGCAGTATAGCGAGGATCGCAGTAGGCCTTCTCAGTCCATGGTTGATAAGACTGTTATGGAGAAATTAGAAAGTCTTACCAGGAAAGTTCAGGACATTCAGTTTCAAGACCATGGTGGTTTTAATCCAAGTGACCTTACTCTATTTCCCGAAATCCGCCTTCCTGCCAATTTTCAAATGCCCGATTTCGACAAATATGATGGTGTGGGTTGTCCAATCACACATTTGCAAATGTTCACCATCATGTGTCAGCCTCAAGGCTTATCTCCTCAGCAAATGGCTCAATTGTTCCTGGTTTCCCTAACCAAGGTTGCTAGGAGATGGTTCATGGTCTTGGACAAGACTCGTTATAGGACATGGAAGGATATCAGTGAGCAATTCATTAGGCAGTTCAAATATGATGATGGGACCTAAGTCACTAAGGATCTTGAGAGAACCAAGCAGGACTCAAAAGAGTCATTCTTAACTTTCGCCAAGAGATGGAGAAGGTTAGCGGCTCAAATGATGCAGCGTCCCTCAGAAGAAGAGCAAGTCCAGATGATTATGAAGAATATATCCTCTCAGCTCCAATATCACATGTCTCTTCAGTATTATCCAGATTTTAAACACTTCATCAATGCTGGTATGCAAATTGAGGAAGCAATGGCACAAGGAGTTTACAATAGAGGAAACCCCAATTCAAAAGAAGTTAAGACACAGACTCTAGCTAAGATCTCTGAGGTTGATAATGTATCAATGGCTAACCCGTCACGGAACTCTATGGTATTCAAATATACTCAATCAGGGATTGCAGCTCAGCAAAAGCCTAATAGGGAATTCACCCCTCTCCTGTTTCCACCATCTGTCAGATTGCAGCAAGGATTGGAATCCGGCGATATCTACTTGCCTCGCATTAAGGAACCTCCTAATCCGCTCCCCAGGACATGGAGAGCGGAAGAGCACTGCGATTTTCATCGAGGATCGGGGCATAGTACTGATCAGTGCATAACTCTGAGGCATGTGATCCAGAAGTTGATCGATGAGCGCAAGCTACCATTTCAGCAAGCGCCAAATATTGCTGATAGTCCTATACAAAACCAGGTTGTACCGCCGTTGGATGATGTTTAGGCACTTGGGGTTTGAGAAGCTCAGGTTCAGTTGCAGTGATAGAGAAGAACCAGAAGTTAAAAGGCACTTGTTAAGAGGATGATTCAGTTTTCGCCGAGCCTCTAAAGCCAGACAGTTGCAGTAGTCTTAGTCCTTTTGTTATTTTAATTAAGTCATGTCAGGATGTCGAGTCCAGTCATTAAGTGCAGTCTTCTAAAAGTTTGAATAAATTTCTAGTCCAGTTGAGTCGTTTCTTACTTTTATTTTTATTTTTATTTTTGAGTCAAGAGTGTGAATTCTGAGTCTGTTCAGAATAAGTCTTATCAGATGTGGTTTTTTTTTTTTCAATTCAATGAAATTTGCTTTTTCTATACATTCCAGTGTGTGCTTCTAACTTTAATAACCAATAAGAATAATGCTCCCTCCTCAAATGAGGAAGAAGATGCCGACGAAACTCCTCTTGAGTTGCAGCCTATGCTCAAACAAGAGAAGGAGCGCCGAGCCCAGCTTCTAAAAGAGGAAATTGAAATGATAAAGATTGGCACTGAAACTTTGATCCAGTAAATGTCTGTTGGAAACACATTGCCTTCTGAAGAGTGTGAAGAATTGGTAAACTCATTTGGAGGATAAAGACATGGTCCAGTAAGCGCTACCATTAATGCCAAGAGAAAGACCCAGATAAAAGGTTCAAGAACGAATGAAGTGAATATCACATGCTATATAAGGGGTATGGATTCGAAACAACTTCCATATCTCCAGTCAATGGCCACGGTCACAGGTTTCACCGGTGACAATGTAAAGCCATCAATTCCAATATAAAAAGTGCAAGAGCAATCATCACAGAGCGATCATCAAAATATCAAGGGCCACCGATTCAAGGATGAAATGATGTCCAAAAACCAGTATGCACCCTCAAAGTCAAATTACTTATCAATATCCAGAAGGAAGAAGAATCATTATCTCTTACCGGGAAATGCCGTCAAACTCCGTGAAAAAAAAAAAAGCAAAAAAGTAATCAGTACCAGAGGGACTCTAGTAACCTATATCGATTCCCAATCTGAACATCGGAAGGCCTCCTTTGGCCTAATAAACCCCAAAATCAGAACCCAACATCAAAAGAATACCGGTTTGCAAACCCTTCGAGCCTGAATGAAATTTTCTTGAAAACCCATCAAACTAGGGGCATCCCGCCCGAACTACGCGAGACCTGATCCCTATACTGGGGTACGTAGGCAACTCGGTTGAACCGAGTTCGGTCGATTCAAAAAAAAGAAGAGAAAAGAAATTCAATCGTTTCAAAAAAAAAGAGGGACAAGTTCCAAAAGAAGAGAAGTCAATCATTCCAGAAAGAAAAGAAAAAAAGAAAAATCAATTAACCTTCAAACAATTTATCTTCAAACTAGGGGCATTCGCCCTGAACTACACACGACCTGATTCCTACATGGGAATATGGAGGCAACCTGTTCACAGGTTCGGTCGAAATCTTTGTTGAGCCTTAAGCCATTCTTTGAAAAGTCCTATCCTACCTATAAAGTCCTTCCGGTGTTCAGAACTAATGATCTAGGTCCCGAAACACAAAAAGTAAAAAAAAAATGATGAATAAGAAAAAGAACGGAGTTTGAAGATCTGCTAGACTGAAAACCTGAAAGGGCGGTCTAGGCAAAATTTAAGATCATTCCCCTGCTAAGTTGAAAACCCGAAAGGGCGGCTTAGGTAAAAGCTAAGGGGATAGCCTGCTGAATCGAAAACCTAGGAAGGTGGTTCAGGCAAAAGTTAAGGCTAACACGGTCCGTCAAGTTAAAAACCCCGAAGAGGTGACTTGGTCACGGTAAGAGAATCATTATAAGAAGGCTACAGCCGGTATCAAGACTGAAGATCAACTGAAGTTCAAACAAATTCAAGTGACATCCTCAAAACTGGGGGCATTGAAGCTAAGCAATCTTAGGGGTCGTAATTAAATCCTTGAGGCATTATTGTTTTAAGGAAAAGGTCCAGTGTTTACCAATTGAAAAAAAAAAAACATTCATCGAAAGGATAGACTTACCAAATAAAGCGTTGACTAAGTCAGAAGCATTACTGTGTCTGTCAGTGTAGTTAGTCAATCTTTGTCATTCTATGTTCACTCCCTCAGAGCTCCTCAATCCTTTGAGTAGTGCCTTTTATCTAAGTTTTCTCTTTAGAAAGAGTCAATCGTCGTCCTTGTGTCCAAATGATGCAACTGTCTCGGTGAAGGAGGCCCAGCCTCGTCGGCTCCCTCGATTGTACCTGAAAAAGCTCGAGAATCTAGTCAAACAGCTTCATTTCAAAGAAGATCAGCTCAGAAGAATTCAGGGGTATAAACATCAGAAAGCCCGGTTCTCGTAAGAAGATCATACCCCAGGAAGGCACCTTGAGCTTGGAAGAGCCTTAGATGCAATGGTGGTTGAGCCAGTTTCTCATAAAGATGAACCATTAAAAATCAGAATCTCCTTCCAGTCAGTTGAATATTTGTTTGAATGCTTGTTAAAAGAAGAATCCTCTGTACCAGTGTCCAAATATTCCGAGGTCCCAATTCATATCCCAAGTAAAGAAGATCTTGATCTAAAAAGTTTCAAGCCCTGTGAGACTTTCTTGTTCACCCCCAGTAAACAATTCAAAATGCTAATAAACTTGTGTAAGAGCCAGTTTACTAGTTCATCAATTACCAATTCCTAATTCGCCAGTACCAGTTTACCGATTTCAGTATTCCAGTATTCCAGTTCCAGTTCCAGTATCCAGTATTCCAAAATTCCAGTTCCAGTATCCAGTATTCTAGTATTCCAGTTCCAATATCCAGTACTCTAGTATTCCAGTTCCAGCATCCAGTATTCAGTTTCAATTCCAGTATTCCGGTTCCAGCATCCAGTATCCAGTTTCAATTCCAGTGTTCCAGTATTTCACTATGCCAGTTTTAGTCTCCAGTTCCAGTATCCAATATTCCAGTATCCTAGTTCTAGTGTCCAGTATCCCTATCACCAGTATTCCAGTGTTCCATTTTCCAGTACTCGTATTCCTGTTCCCAGTATTTCGACACTCCAATTCCAACACCCAGTTCCAGTGTCCGAAAATCCAGTGTTTTAGTACTCTAATTCAGGTATCCGGTATGTCTTCATTCTAGATTCCTGGTTCCCGATGTTTAGATCAAGATTCCAGTTTCCAGTTTCCAGTCCTAACATCCAGTGATCAAATTCCAATCTCAATTGAATCAATCAAAATGTCAATCCAATCTAATCCCCAGTTCACCAATTATCAATTTTTGACTCTCCAGTTTTCCAGTAATCAAGTTCTACAATTCCCAGTGAACTAGCTCTTTAACTTCTCAGTTCTTTAATTCTCCAGTTATCCGACTATTGAGTCCCTTAATCATCCAGTTCTCCAATTTTCAGCTCTGTAAATATCCAGTCCTTAAATTTTCTACTTCTCCAGTTTTTCAATTCTTCAGTTCATCAAATCTTCAATTCTCCAGTTTCAAGTTATCCAGTCTTCCAATTCTCCAGTCCACCCATTGTTTGATTATTCGGTTTCTCAGTTCTCCGGTTCTTCAAGTCCTTAACCCTCTAATTCTCCGGTAATCGAGTCCTCCAGTTTTTAAATTGTCATTTTCGGTCTCATTCTCAATTATCAAATCCGATCTTAAATCCATTAGCCCCCGTCTCACTCACGAATAGGCTAATCCTCTGATTTTCTTGAGCCCGTTTGTGAACGGTGCCTCATTTTCTGAGCCCATTTGTGAATGGCCTCGTGTTCTCCTTGAGCCCGTTTGTGAACGGTGCCTCATTGTCCGAGTCCATTTGGGAATGCCTCTTATCCTCCTTGAGCCCGCTTGTGAACGGTATCTCATTTTCTTCTAAAAACTGTTTGAGAACGATCTTTGTTCTTTCTCTTCAGAATCCATTCAGAAATGATATCTCATTCTCTCATTGCCCGTTTGTGAACGGCGCCGCATCATAATCATCCTTTGTTCTGGGTTGCAAAATTTTTGCACCCAGAGTAAATTCAATTCTCTGTTATTCTAAACTGCCATCTCATGGTGTTTAGAGTAAATGATTTCTGATATATGTTCAAATTCTAGGATTTCATCCAGGGTCTTGCATTATATTAAGTTGCATTGTGTCTAGAGAGTCTTTTGTCGGTTAAAGCTATGCAAAATGGTTCTGTCATTTTTGCTTTGGTATTCGATGACTACGTCATCTCTACCAAAGAGGGGCATCTGTAGACACCCCCATTTTGCTCCGCTTTAATCAACAAAGAAGTTAGTGTTTCGCTATCAGTTTTTTTTTTTAGTGTTTTCCATTCCCGTGTCCGTCCATTATGCTTTCTCGATCTTTTCGATCATTTCCGCCATATTTCGTATTTTTCTGCTAAGTGTCGAGAAGGGTTATTCAGAAGAATCCAAACCAGAGGGAATTGGGACCCGTTTGGTAGGCCCGCATTGAGCATTTGATTAGACTTAGGTCAAACAATGAAACCATACATTTTTCCATGGAAAATGCATTTCGGCTTTATTTGGAATTAACATTGAAACATTAATTTCTATGAGAAGGTGCCCATGTGTTTTAAGCCATGAGATGGGGCCCACCATGTGCTCAACATGGTGTGGGCCCATCACCATGTTTATAAAGCATTTAGACAAATTGGAATGAGGCCATCATGATAAAAAAGTTTAAAGGTAGGGCCATTATCATTATTTTTATGGATGGTGCCATTATCATTTTGAGCTTCATAATCCGATACGTGGGACCCACAATTACATATCGAGCTATGGTTGGGTGGGACCTTATTTCTAAGAACAAGGTTCGAATATTCTTTTTGTGGAGAATGGTTTTTAGTAGGAAACTAAATATAAAAAAAAAAGATTTTGAGGAGGACACTTTCAAAAAATAGAAAGAGAATTCTTAAGGAGCAAGATTCTACTTTGAAAAGGATCAATCAGACATGTGAAAAAAAAAAGAAACTTTCAAAAATAAAGGGAGAAGAATTGATAAAACAAGAAAGAAAAAAGAGATAAATTTCGGGGTAACCTTCCCTCAAGGGAGGATCGGCTCTGTTAGAAAAGGACTCTCGGTTTTTCCCTACGAAGGGGAGGCAGTGGTTCCATTGGCTCTATGCCCTACCTCCCTCGATTTTCTTTTCCCTACGACCCCCTGTTTTATTCCCTCTCCCTACAAGCCTCAGTTTTTCTTCCTCACCCTCACGCTCAGTGTTCCATTGCTCTATCCCCACTCCCTCTGTTTTCCTTTCGTTCTCTCCACTCTCTCTGTTTCCTTACCCCAACAACGATCCCCCATCTCTCATCTCCCTTACTGGCATTCCAGAAAAGAAAAAACGAAAAAAAGGAGGCTACAGATGTTGAAAAAAGGAGGTTTTAGAAGGAGGAATGGAGCACGGAATATAGAAAAAGGAAAAGAAGAAGAAGCCTTTTTTTTGGGGGCCTTGGCCATCGTCCTCACCGGATGACTCTCTCGCAAAGCTCTCTCTCGGCAGCCTCATTTGTCTTTCTTGTTTTTTTTTTTTTAAAAAAATATACATACAAAGAAAAAACAGAGTATCGGTTTTTCACCGATACTCTGTTTCTCTCTGTCTCCTCCTGTCGCCAATCTCCTCTCGTTCACTCTCTCTCTCAGTTTCTCCCACGCTCTGTTTCCTCTCGTTCCTCTCTCCCTGTGTTTCAGTCTCCCCTCCCCACTCTTCCTCTGTGCCTCTACTCACTCTCCTCAACCGTAAGCGGTTTGTTTCTTTCTTTTTTTTTAAAAAAGAGAAAAAACAGAGCATAGGTGTTTCCTTCTGTTCTCTCTGTCTCGAATTCTCTCTTTGTCACCCTCTTGATCACCCTCTCGAATTCTCTCTCTGTCTTGAATTCTCTCTCTATTTCTCTCTATCCCTCTCGAATTTTCTCTCTCTCGAACTCTCTCTACCTCTCTCTATCTCTCTCGGGATTGTCACTCTCAACTCACTCTCTATATCTCTCATCATCTCTCCCTATCACTCTCTCTTACTCATACTCTCTCTATATCTCTGTCTCTCTCAATCACTCACATTCTCCCCATCAGCCGTGAGAAAAATAAAAGAAAAAACAAAGAAAGAAAGAAAGAAAGCGGACATCGGATCGAGCGTCGGCGAGATTTTCCGGATCTTTCGGCTTTTGGATTCGGCGAGGATCTCGATCTAAGGTAGGTGCACAATTCTAAGATTTTTCTAGGATTATTTGGTATTTTTATGTATTTTGCATGGTTTTTAGCATTTAATTGAATTTAATTGAATATTATATGTATGTGCTCAAAATCATGATCTACGTGAGTGTTTCAATTCCGATTCGTCTCGAAATTTAATACAATGATCTATCTAAATAGAGTAAAATAACTATCAGATCGGATCGGACATTGGATCAATGGTTTTTTAGAATTTGAGTGAAGAGTAGAATTTTATTTCAAATATTGGCTGAGAAATTACGAAATTCGAAAAAATAGCCATCTCAGGATGATCTATTTTTTGGAATTAAAAATTTTTCTTGTGTTCATCACATCAGAACAAAGTTGGAGGATGTTTTCCGGAATCGTAATTTTCTTGAAAATCGTGTTTTAAAAATAGAAAACTCTTCAAAAATATCTTTTCGACGAAGAAAAATAAATTATATACCAAACGGATTCACAAATTAATGAACTTTCGTGGGAAGATAATATGATACTGTTACATTCTACCATGAATTTTTGAGAAGTTTTGGAATTGGTTTGGTATATTATTTTATGCTTTCTTTGAAAATTATCAGATTTTGGTGGAATTTTTACAGACATTAGATCACAGATAAAATTTCCAAAATTTTTATAGTAGTCTTATATTCCATATCTCTAGTTTGTGTAAAATTCTCAAGTGATTTAGATCTTGTTTCATATGGGATGTAGTGTTAATTCATAATCTGGTCTGAAAATTGAAAAATCCGAAACTGATAGTAAATAGTTTTCAAAATTCATGAAAATCTCACAAAATTCTATTTTTGCTTATATTTTACTACTGTAGAAATTTCATTGAATTTAGATTTCTATTTCTAGTAGTTTCTGTGTTATTTTTGCAATCTGGTCAATTAATTGTTAAATCAAAATTAAATATGAGCTTAATGTAAGAATCTGTGAAAAATCTTCCAGTAAGCTACATTTCATCATATCTTGCTTCTGTAGAAGTGTCAACTCATTTCGAATTCGTTTGCAATGGTTTCACTTGTAAAATCACTCTTATGGTATAAAACTGATAAAATTCATTGAAAATCCGAAATTAATTGAAAATTATCTGAAAATCTCTAAAGAACCTTAAATCTGTGTCACACATTAACTCCTTAATCCATTAAAATGGAAATTTTAGGATCTTTAGATTTCCCTGAAAAAATGGCCAGCGCATTCATAATCGTATTCCTATTGCACTCGATCTTTGACAATTTGAATATTTAAGTTATAGCACGTTGTTGGCTCCGAGGTTACTGTCCACGGAAATCCTGAGATATGCCAGGCAATAAGGTGCTATAAACTAAGTATTAAATTGCACAAGGAAAGAGCGCACGATTCCCTTCCTTGGATGCTATTCTGGGCCGAAATTGGTGAACCCTAGAACCTTTGGTATTCCTTAAATGTCCAGAAACCGAAAATCCTTGAAATCTGAAATTAATTAACTTCAAGAACGTGAATCGATTTGTCTCGAGTCTCTCGGAACCATTGGATTATGGTCTCCGATATAAGAACCATTAGAGCCCAATTTAGGAACACTTACGTTGTGTCGTGTCCTAAGTTTTAGGGAGTCTTAAGTTTCAGGGAGTCCTAGAGTTAGGAGTTCAGCCTCATCACGGACGCTTGCTATGGATAGCAACCGTACCATAGGGCTAGTTACACTAGTCACCCAGTCTTTTCCTAGGACAAGCCTAGTTAACTAGGATGTAGGTTAACCTGCATTAGTCTAAGGGACAACTTGCATTTAGATAGGATCACATAGCATCTTAGATGAAATCCTAGGATAATAAAATACTCAACTTGAATTAAATAACTCCTCTTAAAACTGTTGAAACAGTCAATCCAGTCTAGGTCGGTGTCTTAGTTGAGTTAGGCATAAGTAGCTTAGCTTAGGTGCACCGAACTACGTCGACTCTGATCCCAGTGAGGCTTGGGTACGTAGGCAGCTTGGATGTCTGATGGCATACCAACAGCGAGTCGGCTCCACAACAAATGTGGGGTTTTATATATTTATTTTATTATGAATTCTTAATTAAAATAAGTAGGATTTCCTTGAAATTAAAATTTTAGGAGAATTTTCACTTAGATTGAATTCAAACAAATTAAGGAATCAAGATACACATTTAGGATCCATAATGAAATTAGATCATAGGATGCATGTCACATAGTTCGCACATTAACAAAGAGTTGAATGAGCCATTTAAAATAAATTTAAAAGAGTTAGCTTTTGGAATCGAAGACCGATTATCGGGCAGGAATGGCGCATGTGGTGGATAAATCCCCATACCTTCCATTCTTGTAACCAGGTAGCGAGTCTAGATTTCTGATTAATTATGGGTCATAGATCCCACATCTAGGTGGCGACTCTGTCAGTCTCTTTTGTGTGGAATTCGGATTGCCTTAGTGATCACAAGTTCACATAAAAGATGAATTAAAATCAATCATAAAATGCACACGCCAATCGCGTGGGTACGAGAGACCAAGAGAGAGCGTGGCGGCTCGCGCCCCACCCCATCTCGCGGGATCGGGTCCCACATAGAGGCACTAAGCTTTTTCTCTGAGAAGAAGAAAGAATCTTTTCGGTTTAGAGACTCCTACGCTTTTACTCTAAACAAAAAGGGAGAAGCAAATAGATGGACGAATATTTCGATTCAGAGGTACTTTCATTTTTTCTCTGAAAAAAAAGGAAGATGAATTTCGATCCACAGACACTTTCGCTTTTTCTCTGAAAGGAAAATGAACATGAATTTCGATCTAGAGACACTTTTGCTTTTTCTCTGAAAGAGAAATGAAGATAAATTTCGATCCAAAGGCACTTTTGCTTTTTCTCTGAAAGGAAAATAAAGATGAATTTCGATCCAGGGGCACTTTCACTTTTTCTCTGAAAAGAAAAGGAAGATGAATTTCGATCCAGATGCACTTTCGCTTTTTTTCTGAAAGGAAAAGGAAGATAAATTTCGATCCAGAGGCACTTTCGATTCTCTTAAAGGAAAATGAGTTGAATTTTGAAATTTGAAATCGACTTGAGTTGATGATTTGAAATGAACTTGAATTTGGAGATTTGTCATGAACTTACATTTGAAAAATTTGGAAATTGATGAACTTTAGATGTGTGAAATTGGATTTGAGATCAATAGAAATTTTGCATGATGAAGATATTGACACTGAGACTTTGACGATTGACGAGACAATGCATATTAGGAACTAAACACAACAACGATTGACATCTAGCCCTAGAGAATAAACGATGAAGCATGACTTATGAGAATCATTAAGAATGCTTCGAGGAAGCTTTAAAAAGAATTTATTGTGTAGAGACTGTTGGTCTTTATTGCTGGGGATTCTTGGTCTTTATAATTGAAACCCTGATCTAAATACTTGAACTGGTAATCTAGAACAATGGCGCTTTCTTCTGACAGGTATTTGAAAAATAATTTCCTGATGGGGATGGTATTTGTAAGCCCAAGGGTTTCCATGGGTTAATCATTCACCTTATCTTCTTATTTTGATGCTAGCAAACCAAATTGATTAGCATTTATGGACTGATGTGTTGCTTTGAGGTGTTGCGTTGCATATAGAAATTTTATGTCATAATCGCCATTACACAACTCTTCACAACACATGGCTTGTGGATCAAGGAGCAAAGGAACCAAGAGCTTGTACCTACAGTGAAGACATCCTCATTTGAAGATGTTCAAATCAAGAAGCTCATCATGAAGATTCCACAAGTTTTCAACAAGTGTCAAGAAGGAGCTTGGAGTTGAACATGCCTTGGTGGCACCTCATGTACCTCAACATGCATTGAATATTGGAGGACAAGTCACAAGAGCCAAACAAGGTCAAGAAGTTCACTCACAAGCTGAATAAGTCTAAGAAAGTGCAAAGGAGTGAATACATTCCAAGGAGACTCAACAGTATCATTTTAGAATGTATTTAGAGTCCTTTTGATTTTATGTTTAAATGCACTTTCAAAAGGTTTTCAAATGATTTTCATACTTAACTTTTTACGTCTTTGAAAACCATACACACACCCTAAAATGTGTTTGAAAACCTAGGACTTAAGCCCAAGACCATGTCCCAAAAGCCCCTGATTTTTAAAGTTAAAAATGAAATTTCACACAGGGCCGGTCGACCGGGCTTTGCCGGGCGACCGCAAGATGGAACCTGGAAGTCCAGGACATCTCAAAATTCATCGGGCCAGTCGACGGGGGCCAATCCAGTCGAGCGCGGATTGATTTTCTGAAAATCCAGAAAACATCCAGGTTGGGCTTGGTGGACGACCGTAATGGGTCGGTCTACCGCGGATAGGTTTTTGAGCCAAATTTTTGAGCTAACAGGTTAGCCTCGCCGGACGACCGCCATGGGGTCGGTCGACTACGACGATAAGAAATTTGAAAATATAAAAGGGCGCCTGATAGGGGCGGGTGACCGCGGTGGCGCGGTCGACAGCGACGGTCGGGCAAACTAGCCATTGGGGCATTTTCTCCTTGACCTTTTCAAGCTAGTTATTTACAGTTTTATCCTAAACGGTCATATTTTCAAATATACTATATATACATGATTAAAACCTATTTCTGTAAGCTTTTGAACATTTGAGAAAGATCAAATCCCATTTCTCTTTGAGCTTCAACATTTTGTTTCAAAAGCAAAAAAAACCTCTTTGATCTTTCATTTCTACATCTTATCAAGAGGCACTCTATAGGGCTTTACATTTGTATTTTCTTGGAGTGATTGTGAGCTTACAAAGTTGTAATCCGCCTATTAAGAGGCATTGAGTATTTTTCCTTTTCTTTGTTCTTCATTGAGGGTCTTCTCTTCCGCCCGTTAGGAATTGTGAAGACGAGCGTCTCCTCTTCGGCCCGTTAAGAAAGGTGAAGACGGCGTATGAGGGTGTGTCCTCTCGCCGAAGGCTTCGTGCAGATGGGCTTCGCTTTGGCCCTTAAGAATGAAAAAGCTTGGTCATGTAATGGCTCATTGATCCGGCCTTGAAGGAGGATCGAGATAGTGGAACTCGCGTGTGGACGTGAAGAGTGGAGTAGGTCTTGTGATAGACCGAACCACTATAAATCTTGTATTCATTCTCTCTCTCTCTCTCGTTTCCTTCTCTTGCACGTGTGGTGATTGGTAATCTCTAACCTAACTTATATTTGTGCTTTTGATTGAACAAGAGTTAGACTAATTTGCTTTTGATTGAAATGTTTAAACCCTAAGCATTATAATATTTATTTAAACAAGGGTTAGCTAAATGTGCATGATTAAAAAGTCTTAAAATGCTTTTATTGATGTACCTATTTGAACAAGGGTTAGACTAATTAGTGCTTAATTAAATGGATTAATTTTTAATCTTCCCTTAATTAGGCCTAAAATTTTAATTGACCAATTCACCTCCCCTCTTGGGTTGTCACACCTGTATTTCATTTAGTATCAAAGCTTAGGCTCTTAAAGAGATTTTTAACTTAAAAAATCTACAAGAGAAAAGATCTGTGACAATCTGTATGTATTTTGTGAATGGCCGATCCTCTCTAATTCTTCTATTCTTTGATGGAACGAATTATAGAGCTTGGAAAGCACAAATGCTAGCCTATCTCAAATCCGTAGATCATGACATTTTAGATGTCATTGAAGAGGAAATTTCTTTTTCAAGGAAATGTATTGAAGGTGATATGAAATTATTTTCCTTGAACTCAAAGGCAATGATTTTGTTGTGTTGTAGTTTAACTCCAAATATTTTTGATAATATTTCAAATTACATCAATGTAAAAGATATTTGAACTTCATTAGAAAACACTTTTGAGAAAAATGTTTCTCTTTCAAATGATAAAACTTTTAGTCTAAAAGAGACTTCCGAAAAATCTTTTGCAAAATAAAGTTCTTTCAAAAATTCTATTTCTGATTTGGAAATTCAAATTGAAAATTTGAAATTCAAAATAAATGTATGTTTGAAAAGAAATAAGAAATTAAGTCAATTGGGCATGTTTTTAATAAATAAAAATATTAACTTATTTCAAAGATGCAATGCCTTTGAGAAAGAAATTAAAAGCTTTGAAATTAGAAATATCAAACTTGTTGAAAAATATAAATTTTGTTTGTGAAAATGAAGAACAAATAAATGAAAAACTCTCTAATAAGAATCAAAGACTTCAAGAAGAAAAAGATAAACATACTTCGAAGTCTTGTGATTCCATTTGTTCCTTATCTACCAATCATACTGTTGTACTCATTGTGGTAGATCTGGACATCACAATTATGAATATAAGCTTAGTGAAAGCTAACAAGTTTGTTTGGATAAGAAACTGTACACTCCTACAAACAAACTTGGATGGAACCAAAGGGATTTGGGTTCCAAAAGAATCCCTCTAAACTAATTAGTGAATGAGCTAGTTTAGGGGCTATGCTAAATTGTTATATCATTCACATTCATGTTAGATACTTTAAATTCATTGAATACTTTTTGTATCTAGTTTTCTTGTGCTTAAATGATCACATATTTTTCTTGATATAATCTAAATATAATTCACTGATATATTTGATCTTAGACTATATTTATGTGCTTTATTGAATATTCTTTCTTGAAAAGCCTATCTAAGTGCAAATCACATCACTTGTGCACTTAGCATCTACAAAGTAAACCCACAATAGAAAATTCAATGTGAAAACCATGTGTGTGCTTCTATGAAAATTGACCAACCTTTTTGCCATTGAGTTCAAATTGATCTTTCAAGTTCATTCATTTCATTCTTAAACTCTATGTAGGACAATTTTGGCATTTGCTAGATCTTGGTATATTCAACTTAGGTAGAATATCATTTCTAGCAAGATTGATTATTAAAAGCCATGTCTAAGGAAGTCCACTCAAATCCTTCTTAGACATCTCTTATGCCCCAGGTGAGTCAGTATGTTTATTAATATGCACCTAGTTGTCCTTCAAACCCATTCTTATGTGCTTAATGATTATCATTAAATGCATAAGAAATCTTGATGGGTTAAATTTGTGTATTTCAAAAAGCTTAAAATGAATATCCTCTCATGACTAAGATAAAACTATCTAGTCATAGTAGTTTATTTTGGAATGCATGTGTCCAAGGTGTTCATCACTTGACATTCTCTAGAAGTCCTTGGATTATTCTCCACAGTCCTGCATGAATATTATTTTTGTACAAAATTGAAAATGAGTCTAGATTCAATGTGTGAAACTCAATTGAGTAAAGTTGAAAATGTCATAGGAATCTAGTATCTCTGCTGGGCAGCTTCTCATTGTAGTGGTTATCATGTAACTTATTGTGATGGGAACACTTGTATTCCACACATTTTGGTTTTCCATGGGCTATATGTGCTTAAATGCCCTATATTTTATATAGCGGTTTGTGGATGTAGGCATAGATGTTTGGACCATGATCCTTGTGTCCAAACATGGTAGACTATCCATGAATGCTCTTACTTGTATGAGCCATCGATGTCTTTCTTAAACATGAGATTCTATTGATCCCTCTTTTAATGTCTAAGATTCTATAGAATTATGCTTTATTGATAATATATATATATATATTCTATATCTATTTCCCTTTGTATGATATTAGGTACATGGTAAAGATAGTAAATTTAAATTTAAAAGCTACTCAATTGGTACTCTTAGTCCTCTTACCTAGTGTGGGACCCGATCCCGCGAGAGGGGGTGGGGTGCGAGCCGCCACGCCTTCTCTTGGTCTCTCGTACCCACGCGATTGGCGTGTGCATTTTTAGTATTGATTTTAATTCATCTTTTATGTGAACTTGGGATCACTAAGGCAATCCGAATTCCACACAAAAGAGACTGACAGAGTCGCCACCTAGATGTGGGATCTAGGACCCATAATTAACCAGAAATCTAGACTCGCTACCTGGTTACAAGAATGGAAGGTATGGGGAGTTATCCACCACATGCACCATTCCCGCCCGATAATCGGTCTTCGATTCCAAAAGCTAACTCTTTTGAATTCATTTTAAATGGCTCATTCAACTCTATGCTAAGGTGCGAACTATGTGACATGCATCCTATGATCTAATTTCAATGTAGATCCTAAATGTGTATCTTGATTCCTTAATTTGTTTGAATTCAATCTAGGTGCAAGTTCTCCTAAGATTCTAATTTCATGGAAAATCCTAAATGATTTAATTAAGAATGTACAAGCAAATTAATATACAAAACACCACAATTTGTTGTGGTGCCGACTCGCGGTTGGTATGCCATCAGACATCCAAGCTGCCTACGTACCCAAGCCTCACTGGGATCAGAGTCGACGTAGTTCGGTGCACCTAAACTAAGCTACTTATGCCTAACTCAACTAAGACACCGACCTAGACGGGATTTACTGTTTCAACAGTTTTAAGAGGAGTTATTTAATTCAAGTTGAGGATTTTATTATCTTAGGATTTCATCTAAGATGCTATATGATTCTTATCTAAATGCAAGTTGTTCCTTAGACTAATGCAGGTTAGCCGACATCCTAGTTTACTAGGCTTGTCCTAGGGAAAGATTGGGTGACTAGTGCAACTAGACCTATGGTACAGTTGCTATTTATAGCAAACATACGTGATGAGGCTGGACTCCTAACTCTAGGACTCCCTAAAACCTAAGACTCCCTAAAACTTAGGACAAGACACGACACCAGTGTTCCTAAATTGGGCTCTAATGGTTCTTATATCGGAAACCATAATCCAATGGTTCCGGAAGACTCGAGACAAATCGATTTAATTTCTTGAAGTTAGTTAATTTCAGATTTCAAGGATTTTCAGTTCTTGGACATTTAAGGATTACCAATGGCTCTAGGGTTTACCAATTTCGGCCCAGAATAGCATCCAAGGAAGGGAATCGTGCGCTCTTTCCTTGCGCAATTTAATACTTAGGTTATAGAATCTTATTGCCTGGCATATCTCAGGATTTCCGTGGACAGTAACCTCGGAGCCAACAACATGCTATAGCTTAAGTATTCAAATTGTCAAAGATCGGTTGCAATTGGGATACGATTATGGATGCACTGGCCATTTTTCCAGGGAATTCTAATGATCCTAAGATTTCTGTTTCAATGGATTAAGGAGTTAATGTGTGACAGAGATTTAACGTTCTTTAGAGATTTTCAGATGATTTTCAATTAATTTCGGATTTTCAATGAATTTTATCAATTTTAAACATATGAGTGATTTTACAAGTGAAATTGTTGCAAATGAATTCGAAATGAGTTGAAACTTCTACAGAAGCAAGATGGGAATGCATGTAGCTTACTGGAAGAGTTTTACAGATTTTTACATTAATCTCATATTTAATTTTGAATTAACAATAATAGAACCAGATTGCAAAAATAACACAGCAACTACTATAAATAGAAATCTAAATTCATTGAAATTTCTACAGTAACAAGATATAAATAATATTAGCATGCTGTGAGATCTGCATGAATTTTAGAAATTATTTATTATCAATTTCAGATTTTTCAATTTTCAGACTAGATTATGAATTAACACTACATCCCATATGAAAAAAGATCCAAATTACTTGAAACATTTACAGAAACAAGAAATATCGAATATAAGACTACTGTAAAAATTTTATGAATTGTATCTGTTATCTGATATCAGTAAAAATTCTCCCAAAATCTGATAATTTTCAAAGAAACCATAAAATAATATAACAAACAGATTCAATAAATTCTCGAAAATTCATGGTAGAATTTATCAGTATCATATTATTTGCCCACGAAATTTCATTAATTTTGGAATTCATTTAGTATATATTTTATTTTTCTTCATCGAAAAGATATTTTTGATGAGTTTTCTATTTTTAAAACACGATTTTCGAGAAAATTACGACTCCGGAAAATATCCTTTAATCTTGTTCTGATATGGTGAACACAAGAAAAATCTAAAATTCCAAAAAATAGATCATCCTGAGATGGCTATTTTTTCGAATTTCGTAATTACTCAGCCATTATTTTAAATAAAATACCACTCTTCACTAAAATTTTCAAAAACCGTTGATCCAATGTCCGATCCGATCCGACAGTTATTTTAGTCTATTTAAGTAGAACATCGTATTAAATTTTGGGACGAAACGGATTTGAAACACTCATGCAGATCATGCATGAGTTCCTCGCCGCCTCCAAATGCCAAAAACTTCGAAAATCGTGCCGCCGCTCGATCCGCTCCGTTTCCTTCTTCTCTTTTTCTTTGTTTTTTTATTTTTATTTTTCTCTCTCGTTTTCTTCACAGCAGAGATAGAGAGTGTGTGATAGATGGGGAATGAGAGATAGGCCGAGAGATGGAAGCCAAGAGAGAATGAGAGAGAGGCCGAGAGAGAGATTGACAGAGGGTGAGAGAGCGAGGCCAAGAGAGAGATTGACAGAGGGTGTGAGAGTGAGAACAAGAGAGAGATTGACAGAGGGTGTGAGAGTGAGAACAAGAGAGAGATTGACAGAGGGTGTGAGAGTGAGAAGCAGAGAGCTTGAGAGAGTAAGAGTGATGGAGAAATACAGAAGAAGGAAGGAATAGAGTGAGAGTGCAAGGTAGAGAGAGAGAGAGAGAGAGAGAGAGAGAGAGAGAGAGAGAGAGAGAGAGAGAGAGAGAGAAATTAAGAGAGAGAAATATGTCTCGGTTTTTTGAAGAAAAATCGAGACTCTGTTTTTTAGCTTTTTTCTTTTCTTTTTCTTTTACAAAGACACAGAGCTGCTGTTGAGGGGATGGGAGATGAGTGAGGGATAGAGATGGAGAGTTCGGCGGGAAGCAGACGGGGAGAGGGAGATGACACAGAGAGTGATGGTGAGGGGTTGAGGGAGGGCTACACAGAGTGGTAGAGAGATGGGAGGAGAGTGGGAATGGGCTGCTATATGGGATCGAAAAATAGAGGTGGAGATAGCTGCTGCTGGGGTAGGGGAAACAGAGGGAGAGCTTGGGGAGGGGAAAACACAGAGGAAGTCGTGGGAGTGTGGGATGAACACCAAGCAAAACCGAGATTCTCCCTCAAGAGCTTCTGCCGAGAGTTTTTTTCTTTTTCTTTTTTTTTCTATTGCTTCCTCGCTGCTATTCTTGACATAAACAGAGCACTGCTCTTTTTGATGGGTTGGAGAGAGCGAGAACGTGAGAATAGCGGGATGAGGGAGGGATTAAAAGAGTATGGTCTGGTAGGAAGGAAAACTCAGAGGGAGATCCCCAGAGCCAAGAAACAGAGAGCCCCCTTCTTCTTTTTTCTTTCTTCTCCTCCTCTAGCTGCTCTCGCTCCTCCGTAAAAAACAGAGCCACCTTCCTTTTTTCTTTTTTAGAATCTCTCCCCCTTTGGCTCAACCTTTCCCAAACGTCAATGGTTTCTTTTTCTTTTTTTAGAATCCCTTCCCACAATTAGCTTGCTTTCCTTTTTAGAAAAAGATGGTTTTCACAAATATCTCGGCATGTTCTTTTTTCCTTTTTAATAGAATGACTACTTTGGACCTTTTCTCTTTGAAATGGCAACATTACTCCCCTTTCCGCATTCGTCCAAAGCTCCCCTGATTGATTTCCATAGGACCATCCGAACCATCCGATTAGCTACACTTTGCAACTGACCACCATGAGGTAATCCGAAATGTCCATTAACGGGCCATGGTGCAAGCAGGTTGTGTCTCCAAAATTTTTCCCATTGGATGATCTTAACTGTCCAATTTGACGAGCTATAGCTTTAAACTTTAATTTTTCTTGATGATGGGTCCATATCAGATTGGCAAAAATACACTATACCCATCGTAGAAATTGATCTCGCTCATTGGGTCCAAAGTGAGTTCAAAACCCATATTCTTTGTTAATGTCAATGCAAGGCACAGTGCGGGATCTCATTTTAATAAGAAGCGCTCAATACGGGCCCATCAAATGGGTCAAAATTCTCTCTTGCTTGGATTCTTGGAACAACCCCTCTCAACGCTTAGCAGAAAAATGCAGAACATGACCGAGATGCCCGAAAAGATCGAGAAAACATACGAGGCGGACACGGGGATAGAAAACACTGAAAAATACTGATAACAAGAACACTAACTTCTTTGTTGATTAAAGCGGAGCAAAATGGGGTATCTACAGATGCCCCTCTTTGGTAGAGATGACGTAGTCATCGAATACCAAAGCAAAAATGACATTGCCATTTTGCGTAGCTTTAATCAATCAAAGGACTCTACACAAAACGGAACCTAGACGCAAACATTTACTACCTAATGCAAGACCCTAAACGAAGTCCTAGAATTTGAATGTAATAAAAAATCCCGCTGCGGTGCCGCTCACAAACGGGCAACGAGAGAAATAGGATACCATTTTCAAATGGATTTTCGGAGGGAAAGGAATATCGCTTTTGAACGGCTTCAGAGGAAATGAGACGTCATTTTCAAATGGTCTCAGAGAGAATAATGGATGACTTTCGAAAGATTTTTAATGAAAATACAGCATCATTTTTTAATGGGCTTGGGCAAGATGAAATACCGTATTTATACGGATTCCAAGGAAATGAGACATCATAGTTGTATGATGTTCAAAGGGGATACGAGACGAAGAAAAGAGGCACCGTTCTCGAACGGGCTCAAGGAGAAGACGAGACCATTCACAAATGGACTCGAGAAATGAGGCACCGTTCACAAACGGGCTCGAAGAATTTAGAGATTTTTCATGAACTTGAATTTGACGTAGGATTGGATTTTTTTGAATCGGGGATTGGATTTGATGAATATATATATATATATATATATATATATATATATATTTTTTTTTTTTTTTTTTTTTTGGGAAATGAGGCACCGTCCACAAACGGGCTCAAGGAGAAGACGAGACCATTCATAAATGCCCTCGAGAAAAGAGGCACCGCTCACAAACGGGCTCGAAGAATTTAGAGATTTTTCATGAATTTGAATTTGACGTAGAATTAGATTTGATGAATCGGGGATTGGATTTGATGGGGAAGACGAGACCATTCACAAATGGCCTCGAGAAAAGAGGCACCGTTCACGAACGGGCTCGAAGAATTTAGAGATTTTTCATTAACTTGAATTTGACGTAGGATTGGATTTTTTGAATTAAGGATTTGGATTTGATGAATTTTTAATTTTTTTGAACTCAATGAAATCGGGGATATTATGGATCGTGCCCGACAAAGATATTGGAAACTAAGATTTTACCGAAGGATGAAACTGCAAACCTTAGGAACGAAGAACCATTACTAACAAGAATGGATTAGGAACACCTTTATGAAACTTCAACAAGATTTTTCTCAAAGAGACTGTTGGTCTTGTCTTCTGGGGATTTTGATAACTGAAACCTTGAACAAGATACTTGAAATTGGTAATTTAGAACAAAGGCTCTCTTGGATACTAACATGGAAAAGCGGGATCTGCTTCTTGACAGGTGTTTAGATAGACATCTCTTGACCATGATAGTATTTAACTAACTGGAAGGAGATTCTGAATTTTAATGGTTCATCTCTTTGAGAAATTGGCTCAACCACCATTGCATCTGGGGCTCTTCCAAGCTTACGGTGCCTTCTTGGAGTATGATCTTTTTACGAAAGCTGGGCTTTCTGATGTTTCTAATTCTGAATTTTTCCGAGCTAATCCTCTTTGAAATGTAGCTGCTTGACTACATTACCGAGCTCTTTCATACGATCGCAGGGAGCTGCCGAGGCCGGGTCTCCTTCACCAAGACAGTTGCATCATTTGGACATAAGAATGACGATTGACTCTTTCTAAAAAAGAAAACCTAGATAAAAGGCACTACTCAAAGGATTGAGCAGCTCTGAAGGAGTGAACATGGAATGACAAAGATTGACTAACTACACTGACAGACACAGTAATGCTTCTGACCTAGTTAACATTTTAATTGGTAAGTCTATCCTTTCAATGAATGTTTTTTTTTTTTTTTTTTCAATTGGTAAACACTGGACTTCTTCCTTAAAACAGTAATGCCTCAAGGATTTAATTACGACCCCTAAGATTGCTTAGCTTCAATGCCCCCAGTTTTGGATTCTTCCTGTTCTATTGCAGCTAGACCTGAGCTTCTCAAACTTCGATGCGCCTAAGCCTTATCCGGCGATGGTGCGGCATGGTTCCACACAACATTTGGCGTTTGGTGGAATGATAGCTTGCGCTCATCAATCAATTTTTGGATCACACGCCTCAAAGTTATACACCGATCGGTGGTGTGCCCTGATCCTTGATGAAAGTCGCAGTGTTCATCTGCCTTCCACGTCCTGGGGAGTGGATTGGGAGGATCCCTAATGCGAGGTAAATAGACATCACCTGAAGCCAACCCTTGTTGCAATATAACAGATGGTGGAAGCGGGAGGGGGGCGAATTGCCTACCTGGCTTTTTCTGAGGTATAGGTCTTGGTTGATCATATTCGATTACCATAGGCTCCTGTGACCTGTTAATCCCCTTTTCCCTTTTCTTAAACCCTTTCAGGATACCAGATCGTGGGATAGGCAAATCAGTGAATTCTCTTTTAGGAGTTTCAGATGGTGGCTCTTGGTCATAATCAAGAATTAAGGGCCCAACAGAATCCTGCTGGTGCAGAGAGACAGAGTTTCTGGTAACAACATCTTGGGCTTTGGTATTTTTGTCAGCGAAATGTTCAGAGCCTTGGGACTGACAATACCAAGTTTGCATTTGTTACTTCATCTGATGAACTTCTTCTGTTAGTGCAGCCATTTGTCTAGAGAGGTTCACAATTAGTTCTTCCGAACCCATAACCATGTCAGATTTTTGCTCTTAGAAACAACAGTGGTTGGACCAAATTTCTCAGTAAGTTGAGCTTTGACGAATTGATTTTTTTCCTTCAATTCCTTCATCTATTGGACGAGCTGGGCCAGGGTTTCTGTGACATGAAAGAGTTGAAAATTTTCCATAGAATCTGCCATAGGTAGGAAAAAGTGGATAGAGAGACTTCCAAAGAAAATGGGGAATTAGCTTCTTCACTGGCCACGAATAGATTCAAACCCAAGAAGCTTTCCTGGATTTTCAGCAGTGAACAATCCTGACATAGAAACAATAAACACGAGATGCAAGCTTGACATTCAGGGAATTTTTCCTTTCTATGATTGACATGATAATTATGATACGACTAGACAAGGAATAGGAAGTAAAGTGATGGTTCCTCAAAACAAATAAACACAACAATGATGACATGATAGCACGTGGGGAATGCCCCTAGCTCAAGGATTATGAGAGTGAACTCTGAAGGACTTAGCAAAATAATCTTGAAAAAGGTAGCCCCTAGAGGAGGAAGAGACCAAGGGTACAAGCAAGATTGGATCATCTGGACCAGGCATGATCAGATCGTGAGATTACATAATCGAAACATTGTGAGATTCTGCTCCTGCCAGTTAGGGGATGGCATGAAGATACGATTGAATCGTATGACGGAAGAATGAAAGACACACGATCAAGAGATTTGATGAGATAGCATAAGATTGCTTTCAACGGATAGATCATGAATGACTAATCCTATGAGATCTTTGGAAATGATGGGATTTATATCCTAACCCCAAAGGGAAAATTTTTAATCTTTGCACATTTTAACAGTGTTACCTGAAGGCATCAACCATAATCCTAATCTATCGGAGTGGAGAGAGAATCTCGACTCATGACTTTGTTCGTGTACCTACGGACCGATCGTAGCCATTGAAAGATGGACTACGGCCTAATCTAGACACAAATGGGTAGGATATCCTGGGCTAGGCTCACACATGTGATGCACATGTGTTCGTATTCTACATGCATGTGTGGGTTAATCTAGGGGTAAGGCCAAGAGTTCCTTTAGAGCGAATCCATGTTCGATATACTGTACCAGTGTCCGGCGTATCAGTACGTGAACAAGAGATCCGTTTACACACCATAAGGAGCTAGGCTAATGGTGGAATGCTTCTCTAGCACAGAGGCACCAGGTGATGAAATCCCAGTCAACCATGCTAGATAACACTCCGGGTTCCTAAAATAGGACGTGTGTGCATATGAGATGCAAGAGTTTAGATGCAAGTGATGTAAGTGTGTGCAGTATGTTTGCGCAATCTATGATGCCTTCAGGTTTTGTTAGATTAAGTTTGAGTAAAATATGATAAGAAAATAAAACATACAAACTAATCTAACAAGTATATAAGAGATAGAGTTTTCATGAGCCAGTTAAATTAAATTCAAATGAGTTATCCTTTGAAGTTTTAATGAAGTTAGGTGGTCCCCAGCAGAGTCGCCAAACTGTGGGACCCGATCCCGCGAGAGGGGGTGGGGTGCGAGCCGCCACGCCTTCTCTTGGTCTCTCGTACCCACGCGATTGGCGTGTGCATTTTTAGTATTGATTTTAATTCATCTTTTATGTGAACTTGGGATCACTAAGGCAATCTGAATTCCACACAAAAGAGACTGACAGAGTCGCCACCTAGATGTGGGATCTAGGACCCATAATTAACCAGAAATCTAGACTCGCTACCTGGTTACAAGAATGGAAGGTATGGGGAGTTATCCACCACATGCACCATTCCCGCCCGATAATCGGTCTTCGATTCCAAAAGCTAACTCTTTTGAATTCATTTTAAATGGCTCATTCAACTCTATGCTAAGGTGCAAACTATGTGACATGCATCCTATGATCTAATTTCAATGTAGATCCTAAATGTGTATCTTGATTCCTTAATTTGTTTGAATTCAATCTAGGTGCAAGTTCTCCTAAGATTCTAATTTCATGGAAAATCCTAAATGATTTAATTAAGAATGTACAAGCAAATTAATATACAAAACACCACAATTTGTTGTGGTGCCGACTCGCGGTTGGTATGCCATCAGACATCCAAGCTGCCTACGTACCCAAGCCTCACTGGGATCAGAGTCGACGTAGTTCGGTGCACCTAAACTAAGCTACTTATGCCTAACTCAACTAAGACACCGACCTAGACGGGATTGACTGTTTCAACAGTTTTAAGAGGAGTTATTTAATTCAAGTTGAGGATTTTATTATCTTAGGATTTCATCTAAGATGCTATATGATTCTTATCTAAATGCAAGTTGTTCCTTAGACTAATGCAGGTTAGCCGACATCCTAGTTTACTAGGCTTGTCCTAGGGAAAGATTGGGTGACTAGTGCAACTAGACCTATGGTACGGTTGCTATTTATAGCAAACATACGTGATGACGCTGGACTCCTAACTCTAGGACTCCCTAAAACCTAAGACTCCCTAAAACTTAAGACAAGACACGACACCAGTGTTCCTAAATTGGGCTCTAATGGTTCTTATATCGGAAACCATAATCCAATGGTTCCGGAAGACTCGAGACAAATCGATTTAATTTCTTGAAGTTAGTTAATTTCAGATTTCAAGGATTTTCAGTTCTTGGACATTTAAGGATTACCAATGGCTCTAGGGTTTACCAATTTCGGCCCAGAATAGCATCCAAGGAAGGGAATCGTGCGCTCTTTCCTTGCGCAATTTAATACTTAGGTTATAGCATCTTATTACCTGGCATATCTCAGGATTTCCGTGGACAGTAACCTCGGAGCCAACAACATGCTATAGCTTAAGTATTCAAATTGTCAAAGATCGGTTGCAATTGGGATACGATTATGGATGCACTGGCCATTTTTCCAGGGAATTCTAATGATCCTAAGATTTCTGTTTCAATGGATTAAGGAGTTAATGTGTGACAAAGATTTAAGGTTCTTTAGAGATTTTCAGATGATTTTCAATTAATTTCGGATTTTCAATGAATTTTATCAATTTTAAACATATGAGTGATTTTACAAGTGAAATTGTTGCAAATGAATTCGAAATGAGTTGAAACTTCTACAGCAGCAATATGGGAATGCATGTAGCTTACTGGAAGAGTTTTGCAGATTTTTACATTAAGCTCATATTTAATTTTGAATTAACAATAATAGAACCAGATTGCAAAAATAACACAGCAACTACTATAAATAGAAATCAAAATTCATTGAAATTTCTACAGTAACAAGATATAAGTAAAATTAGCATCCTGTGAGATCTTCATGAATTTTAGAAACTATTTATTATCAATTTCGGATTTTTCAATTTTCAGACTAGATTATGAATTAACACTACATCCCATATGAAAAAAGATCCAAATCACTTGAAACATTTACAGAAACAAGAAATATAGAATATAAGACTACTGTAAAAATGTCATGTATTTTATCGGTTATCTGATATCAGTAAAAATTCTCCCAAAATCTGATAATTTTCAAAAAACCAGAAAATAATATACCAAACAGATTCAATAAATTCTCAACAATTCATGGTAGAATTTATCAGTATCATATTATTTGCCCACGAAATTTCATTAATTTTAGAATTCATTTAGTATATATGTTATTTTTCTTCATTGAAAAGATATTTTTGATGAGTTTTCTATTTTTAAAACACGATTTTCGAGAAAATTACGACTCCAGAAAACATCCTTTAATCTTGTTCTGATATGGTGAACACAAGAAAAATCTAAAATTCTAAAAAATAGATCATCCTGAGATGGCTATTTTTTCGAATTACGTAATTACTCAGCCATTATTTTAAATAAAATACCACTCTTCACTCAAATTTTCAAAAACCGTTGATCCAATGTCCGATCCGATCCGACAGTTATTTTAGTCTATTTAAGTAGAACATCGTATTAAATTTTGGGACGAAACGGATTTGAAACACTCATGCAGATCATGATTTTGAGCATACACATTTAATATTACATTAAATTCATTTAGATGCTTAAAAATCATGCAAAAATCCGAAAATATACCAAATCATCCGAGAAAAATCTGAGAATAGTGTACTAACCTGTGATCGAGTTCCTCGCCGCCTCCAAATGCCAAAAACTTCGAAAATCGTGCCGCCGCTCGATCCGCTCCGTTTCCTTCTTCTCTTTTTCTTTGTTTTTTTATTTTTATTTTTCTCTCTCGTTTTCTTCACAGTAGAGATAGAGAGTGTGTGATAGATGGGGAATGAGAGATAGGTCGAGAGATAGAAGCCAAGAGAGAATGAGAGAGAGGCCGAGAGAGAGATTGACAGAGGGTGAGAGAGCGAGGCCAAGAGAGAGATTGACAGAGGGTGTGAGAGTGAGAACAAGAGAGAGATTGACAGAGGGTGTGAGAGTGAGAAGCAGAGAGCTTGAGAGAGTAAGAGTGATGGAGAAATACAGAAGAAGGAAGGAATAGAGTGAGAGTGCAAGGTAGAGAGAGAGAGAGAGAGAGAGAGAGAGAGAGAGAGAGAGAGAGAGAGAGAAATTAAGAGAGAGAAATATGTCTCGATTTTTTGAAGAAAAATCGAGACTCTGTTTTTTAGCTTTTTTCTTTTCTTTTTCTTTTACAAAGACACAGAGCTGCTGTTGAGGGGATGGGAGATGAGTGAGGGATAGAGATGGAGAGTTCGGCGGGAAGCAGACGGGGAGAGGGAGATGACACAGAGAGTGATGGTGAGGGGTTGAGGGAGGGCTACACAGAGTGGTAGAGAGATGGGAGGAGAGTGGGAATGGGCTGCTATATGGGATCGAAAAACAGAGGTGGAGATAGCTGCTGCTGGGGTAGGGGAAACAGAGGGAGAGCTTGGGGAGGGGAAAACACAGAGGAAGTCGTGGGAGTGTGGGATGAACACCAAGCAAAACCGAGATTCTCCCTCAAGAGCTTCTGCCGAGAGTTTTTTTCTTTTTTCTTTTTTTTTTCTATTGCTTCCTCGCTGCTATTCTTGACATAAACAGAGCACTGCTCTTTTTGATGGGTTGGAGAGAGCGAGAACGTGAGAACAGCGGGATGAGGGAGGGATTAAAAGAGTATGGTCTGGTAGGAAGGAAAACTCAGAGGGAGATCCCCAGAGCCAAGAAACAGAGAGCCCCCTTCTTATTTTTTCTTTCTTCTCCTCCTCTAGCTGCTCTCGCTCCTCCGTAAAAAACAGAGCCACCTTCCTTTTTTCTTTTTTAGAATCTCTCCCCCTTTGGCTCAACCTTTCCCAAACGTCAATGGTTTCTTTTTCTTTTTTTAGAATCCCTTCCCACAATTAGCTTGCTTTCCTTTTTAGAAAAAGATGGTTTTCACAAATATCTCGGCATGTTCTTTTTTCCTTTTTAATAGAATGACTACTTTGGACCTTTTCTCTTTGAAATGGCAACATTACTCCCCTTTCCGCATTTGTCCAAAGCTCCCCTGATTGATTTCCATAGGACCATCCGAACCATCCGATTAGCTAAACTTTGCAACTGACCACTATGAGGTAATCCGAAATGTCCATTAACGGGCCATGGTGCAAGCAGGTTGTGTCTCCGAAATTTTTCCCATTGGATGATCTAAACTGTCCAATTTGACGAGCCACAGCTTTAAACTTTAATTTTTCTTGATGATGGGTCCATATCAGATTGGCAAAAATACACTATACCCATCGTAGAAATTGATCTCGCTCATTGGGTCCAAAGTGAGTTCAAAACCCATATTCTTTGTTAATGTCAATGCAAGGCACAGTGCGGGATCTCATTTTAATAAGAAGCGCTCAATACGGGCCCATCAAATGGGTCAAAATTCTCTCTTGCTTGGATTCTTGGAACAACCCCTCTCAACACTTAGCAGAAAAATGCAGAACATGACCGAGATGCCCGAAAAGATCGAGAAAACATACGAGGCGGACACGGGGATAGAAAACACTGAAAAATACTGATAACAAGAACACTAACTTCTTTGTTGATTAAAGCGGAGCAAAATGGGGTGTCTACACCTAGTAAGTTGGAGAGTGTAAACTCATCTTTAATTAAAACATCTAATTACTTTGGCTTCTAGCCAACATCTTAACAATGATAAGCCATATGTACTTTGTATGTTATACTTATATATATATATATATTATTTGCACATATTTAGGGGGAGCATGGTTTGCTAGGTTGTCGTCATCTCTTTTGGTATCATATGACTATCTATAGCAAATCATGCATTAATAGCCCAATGGTGGTTTGGAAATCATTCACCTTTAAATCCCTTGGTGTCCCTTTGGATTCATACACTGTATGAGTCACCTTCAAAGGGAGAGCTATACATGCTCAATGTCTGTCCATCCATCTTATTATATGATGTTTGATGTGCATCACTTATGATAAGTGCACTCATGTGGAGCCACATTGCTCCATATGTGTTGTATTTGGGTTATATCCTATTCTTTATATTTGAGATCATCTCTCATCTTCTGACAAGTTTCCTTGGCCTAAAGCCTTAGTGCCATATCCTTTTAGGCCTTATACTTATCTTGGATAGACTTATATGTTTCTATCTCTGCCAATGATAAGTATCTTATTCTAGAGTTTGGAAAATCTCTAGAACTCTTCTTTATTGGACAACGCATGAGATGATCATCTCATTGTCCATGAAGTAATCTCTTATCATGTATTTTTGAATGAAAATATGTTATCATGATAAGATCCAATGTCTATACTTTTACAGTTATATCTAAGCCATTGTATATTATCAGGCCTTGCATTATAAGAATTATCAAAGGCCAATGATAATTTCTTGGAAGATGGATGATTTAAAAATATTTTTGAGTTTGTCATGTCTCATCATCTCTTCTAAGATTCTAGTTTCAGAGGACTCCACTCAAATCATATGTCCTTCGCAGCTTGTCTATGGTACTTGTCTCCTTCCATCATGCCAGATGTAATAAGATGGTAGATGTACTCAATTTTCCTCTGTCCAACTCTACATTCTTCCATAGTGAAGGATGAACAGAGACTAAGGAAATTGAAGATTCATGTCTAAAGGCTGGGGTGTGTCCTTCATGCTCATCCTCTCAAGGATGACCCTTTGATAAATGAGAAGATTTAAAACAAGTACCCAATCTCTCAATCCAGAAAGATTTATCAAAAGATGCTCCCTTACATGGAAGAAAGGGTTAAGCATTGATCTAAGCTCTTCTAAACATTCACCTGTAGAAGAGCTCCGGATAGAAGAAAAGAAGTTTCGTTTTACTTCTTTCGAGAGATTTTCAAATACCACTTTTATCATTTCTTGAAGTGATAAAAGAAATGTGGTATTAATCTTCCATTTTGATAATGTATATTGAGCTTTACGGTTCTGATGGCGTCTGAATCCGAGTCTGTGATCGCGCGGTCGGTAGAGGGCCTCCGCGGGGTCTGCAATCACAAACAAAGGGGGTCAGGGGGTCCGGGGTGGGTCCCGGACGACCACTTCGACACCCAAGTCAGATCCTTCGACCAATCAATATAAAGAACAGCGAGAGAGGGAAGGGAGTTTCGATCAGGGTTACCAGGGGCAGCACGCGGGCTCTTTTCTAGGTGTGTGAGTGAGTGGGTCGGAGGGGACTAGCAGGGAGAGTAGGATTGGGTTCCTAGCCTCCTCTGTTGTTGCATCGCCTCTTTTTCCGGTGTCCGGAGTGGAGAATGGGTAAAGTCCTCTTTTCAGCGAAAGGGCCTCCCACTGTTCTTCCTTTTCCTCCCTTTTAAAGGGAGGCGCGCGGCCCCTTTCATCATTATGGAGAGAAAACCTTCTTTCGCAGGATTGGGCAGTCCTCCTGCTTTGCCGGCGCGCATGGCTTTGGCGGTCATTTCCTTCCATAATTTGTGATGATGAGGCTTGGGCGGCGAGAGGGCGACACGTGTCGTGAATGTGTGGTCTTTGCCATTTTCCAACGCCATTCTTCATGATGGTTGGGCTCTGCTCGTGCATGGATGACACGTGGCGATACCTGGGAGCGTAGCCGTATTTGTGCCCCATCATAACTCCCCCTTACTCCTTTGGTCCATTGAATGGGCCAAGGGAGTAACGTTTTGTTTGAGCGAAGTCATGATGAGGATATTAACGAGGGCTCCGGGGTACGAGGAGACATGCCGTTTTCTCCGGCGGCTGTCCTGGGGAAGCGGCAACGTCGTTAGGGAGGTTGCGTTGTCTCGAGGCACCAGGATTTCGTTCCCGAGTTTTTAAAAGAAGGGAATTATCCTGGTGCCTTTTTTTGTGGCTCTGCGTCGTTCTTCTTCTCTCCTTCTCAGTAGGGGTTCTTTTCATATCTTCTTTAGCAACATGTCCGGTTCTTCTTCATGAGTTAGGGGCAAGGCCCGTTTCCTCCAGGAGTCGTCGAGTGACCCTGACTTGTCCTCCGATCCGGGGGAGGATCTCGTGGGTCGTCGGAAGAAGGCTAGGAGGGGCCCAGGTCCTTCCTCGGGCTCCCCCCTTCGTCTTTCCTCCTTGCCTAGGGAGGACAGATTGTCTCGGTCTCGCGTCGCTAGGGAGTGGTCGTTTTTCTCTCGAGTCTATCATCAGGGAACGGAACTGCGCGGCCGTGTTTCGAAGATGGGCAAGGGGGAGTTATGATGGGGGTACCACTGAGGAAGAGGTAGCTTTCTACGTGGAGGCTTTTCGAGCGGGGGTTAGGTTCCCGCTCTTGGGCATTATAGTAGAGGCCCTTGAGTTTTACCGGGTGGCTCCCTCCCAACTGGCGCCTAATAGTTGGCGTACTCTCTTGGCCTTTGTGGCTAAGGCGGGCCTTCACAGGGTTCAACCTACCCTTCCGCTGCTCCGGGCCTGTGTTGCCCTTAGCCCGGTGGTGAAGGGGGAGGACAGCTGGCTATATCTGACCCAGTGTCCTCGGGTGAAAATGGCGGCGAATTTGCCTTCCTCCATCAAAGGGTGGAAGGAGGAGTATGTGTTCATCACCCCTCCGTTGGACGCTGGCTGGGGCTTTCCTCGCTCTTGGAGGCGCTCTGTTGAGTGGCGAAGGAAGTCCCTCCCCGACGAGTCTGACTATAACAAGTTTGACTTGGGGAAGCTCGCCTCCGGGGAGGCTATCGATGTTTCCGAGTTCAAATGGGAGAGGAGCCTGAAGAGGTTTGGCTTGCTGGGAGTTGTGGAGAAGAGGGCCCGTCGTACGGGCGAGGGAATGGGGGAGAGTTTCGCTAGTCCTCGTGGTGAGCCCCTCCCCTCTTTCTCTCTCTCTCTCTCTCTCTCTCTCTCTCTGTTTCTCCTAATTTTTTTTTGGTTGCTTTCCCTCGTTCTGAGCAGTTGTTGTTTTCCCATTTTTTTTTTTGGCAGGAGGTATGTCTTCTTCCGGTGATGCTGGGAAGGGAAAAGAGGTAGCGGTGGTGACGAAGGGTCTGACGAGTCAGAAGAAGATCCCTTCTGATTTCATGGCCGCGGCCAGGCTGGGTCGGTCACAGGCAAAACTCGCAGCATCCGTGCCTTCTAGCCCACATGTTCGAGCGGTCGAAGAAAAGGGGGCGGCTGGGCTTTTTCCTTTGGAGTCGGAGCCATCCGCCAAGAGGGCTGCCTCTTTTGGCGCTCGACAGGGGGATGTCGTTCGTGTGGCGCGTCCTTCTGTCTCTGCGGAGGACGTGCCAAGTCGAATGGAGGGGGCGGTTATGACCAAACTCCTTCTGGAACGAGTGGTGCTTCCTCCGCAGAGCTTCCAGGCGCGAGGAGAGCTGTTTAAGCCTGACTGGAAGATCGGTGTCGAGGATAGAGTTCTTGCGAATCCCCGGGTTGGGGTGGAGTTGGGGGTGACGACTGCCCTTCCTGGCGACGAGGCTGAGTTGGAGGGCTATGATTGCAGGGCCCTTGGGGCTCAGTATTTTCAATCAACATCTTGCGTAAGTACCGAGCGGCCGGTTTTCTGTTTGTACGTTTCTCTTTTTGCCATTTGGAGAACGCACGTCGGAAATTTTCTGATAGGTTGCTTTTGCAGTCCCAGAGCTACGCCAGGAGGATGGTGCAGTGCCTGCTCGAGGATGAGGCTGAGATAAGTGCTTTTGCGGAGCGAAACCGGCGGCTAAGTGAGGACTTGGACAGAGCTCGGGCGGAGAGAGCGAGCTTTGATGATACTGTCGCTTAGCTTTGGGAAGACCTCCGGAAAACCATGGAGGGGAGAAGTCGTGCGTCGGACAAATTGGCGGTGGCCCGGCGAATGCACGCCCGGGAGCTGGCGAAGGCGCGGGAGGAGTGGCGTGGCTCAGAGGAGTTCCTTAGGGCTGCGGCTGCGTTCAGCGTGGATGTTGAGATTGATGCTTTTGCTGAATGCCGGCGGCGTGTCCACGAGGTTGATCCTTCCTTTCCCCTGGACAAACTGATGCACGAGGCTGAGGCCGATCCTCCGTCGATACCAGTAGAAGCACCGGAGCTGGTCGATGAGGAGGTGGCTGCTCTGGTGGATCCTGTAGTTACCGAGGCCTCTGAGGGCGCTTAGTGATGCCAGGATGTCTTTTGGATCTTATATTTTACCTTTTTTTTGTGGGTCTGTAATAACTTTTGAATTCTCCTTCTTCTTCTTTTCTTTTCTGCTTTCTTCTTTTTTCTCTATATACACGGTGCGCTCCGGGTTATTCGAGCCTTTTGAATTTTAATTTGATCGTCGAGAATGTTCCTGGTTCACCCCGTGGGGTGTCTTTTTTTTTTTTGCGGAAGGACTATCTTCTCCTCGAGTGATCAGTTCGGGGTTAATGGGTCCCGCCTGCCCTTTTAGGGGGAGGTCTTTTCTTCATGGGGAGTGTTTTAGGATATTCTCGGGGGGATCAGCCCCGATGCTACCTCTGTTTCGCTCCCTGTCTTCTTTCGGGTCCCTCGTTTATCATGGGCCGGAAAGTGGAGATACGTATGCCTTAAGTAGAAACGCTATTCCACTGATTCATTTAAGGAGAAAAGATACATCTTTGCCTCTAAAGACACAAAAAGAAACAAACAAACATTCGTCATGCTTTTAAAGAAAAACACGGAGCTCACCCTGTTCTTTTACTGGTAAAATTCTCGGAGGTTGTCCATGCTCCAACTTCGAGAGACTGGGGTCCCGTCGAGGCGTTCTAGCTGGTAGGCCCCGGGACGGAGTGCTCGAACGACCCTGTAGGGTCCTTCCCATTTAGGTGCGAGTTTTCTGGTGTTGCGGGGTCGGATACCGCCGTACGCCGTAGTACGAGGTCTCCGGGTTTTACCGAGCGCTTTCTTACCCGGGCGTTGTAGTACCGTGCCACCTTTTGCTGGTAGGAGGCGGTTCGGAGAAGGGCTTGCTCTCTTTTTTCGAGCACGAGATCGAGGGTGTTCCGGAGGAGCTCGGAATTTCCCTGTTCGTCATAATTCACGGTGCGGAAGCTGGGGAGGCCAATTTCCAACGGGATGACCGCTTCGGCCCTGAAGGTTAAACTAAAAGGGATTCTCCAGTCGCGGTCCGCGGCGTCGTTCGATAGGCCCAGAGGACGCTAGGTAGCGCTTCTACCCAGTCTTTCCTAGCTTTTCCTAATCGCTTCTTGAGGCTCTGAAGCAAGATCCTGTTAGTTACCTCTACCTGCCCATTGGCCTGTGGGTGCGCTACGGAGGCGAAACGGTGTTCGATGCTTAGGTTATTGCAGAATTTGCCAAATTCGGCGCTTGTGAACTGGGGACCGTTGTCCGTTACAAGTATCTTTGGAATGCCGAAGCGGCAAACCACGTCGTGGTAGAAGAACTTCTTTGTTGCTTTCGAATTGGGTTTTGCCACGGCTTTGACTTTGACCCATTTGGTGAAGTAGTCGATGGCGACGTACAACATGGTATGCCCCCCGGGGGCTTTCGGGAAGGGTCCGAGTAGATCCATGCCCCACATGGCGAAAGGCAGGGGTCCTGCCATCGCGGTGTATGGTGTGGCCGGTTGGTAGGGGGTGGTTGCATACCTTTGGCATGGGCTGCATTTTTTGACGAACTCCTTGGCGTCCCTGAGGATTGTAGGCCAGAAGTAGCTGTGCCTTACGATTTTCTGAGCCAGGGTCCTTCCGCTCCCGTGGTCTCCGCAGATCCCTTCATGTACTTCTCGCAGGGCGTAGTCTGATTCGGAGGGCACCAGGCATCGGAGGTATGGCCATGTGTATGACCGTTTGTAGAGCCTGGGTCCGTGGACCACGTAGTGGGCGGCTCGTGCAGTTAGGCGCCGGGCTTCCAGCTTATCTGCGGGTAGTATACCGTCTTTCAGGTATCGTATGATGGGGTCCATCCAGTTTGGTCCAGGTGGGATTTCCAAGACTTGCACCTCGTCGATGCTGGGGTGGGAAATTTCATCTTGAGGTGGGGGTGGAGACTACTGCTCCCAAATCTCTTAGAGCAGGGCGTCCAATGATGGCGCTGTAAGTGAATGGTATGTCTACGACCAGGAAGGTGGTCAAGATGGTTTTTTGGAGGGGGTATGTCCCGAAGGTTACGGGTAAGTCGATCTTGCCGTCGACCCGCACGGACGCACCGGAGAACCCGTAGATAGAGTATTCCGCGGGTCCCAGCCTTTCTTTGCCCAGTTTCATTTCTTCGAAAGTCTCGAGGTGTAGCACGTTGACGGAGCTTCCTGTGTCCACCAGGATTTTTCCTATATCGAAGTTGGCGACCACCAGTGCGTCGTCGTGCGGGACTTGTAGCCCGTCGAGGTCTTCGTTGGAAAAAGTGATGATCTGGTTTTGTAGGGGTGGATCCGTTCGGGCCTTTTTGGAAGGCATATCCATGGAGAATATTCGTTCCGCGTATGCCCGCCGGCCGGCGGTTGTCGGCCCTCCCGCTGCTGGCCCGCGTGTGATGATATTGATTTTCTCGATAATGGTGGGCGGCTGTTCGCGGGCCTGCGGTTGCTCGGGGGGCTCCTCTTTCCGGGGGCGCTGCTGGCGGTGCGCGTCGCGTCTGCTTTGGGATCGGCGTCTGCTTCTTGAGCGATGCCTGCTAGGGGATCGATGTCGGCTCGTGGATCGACGACGGTTGTTGGACCGGCGTCCATTGGGTGACCGATGCGTACCTCTGGGCTCGTCGGAGGGATGCTGAACCTCGTGCGAGCTTTTCTCAGGACTCCTGAGATATTGATTTAGGTGCCCTTCTTCGGCCAAGTTTTCCAGTTGGAGGCAGAGGTGGAAGCAATGGTCAGTTTCGTGGCCGTGGTCCCCGTGGAATTCGCAGAACTTTCGAGCGGACCTCTTCTTTGGGTCTGTGGGCATTCTCTTGGGGGGGGGGTCAGGAGACCCTGATCCCTGATGGCCAGGAGAACGTGGGAGAGGGGGAACTTTAGCGGGGCGGTTCCCAGTCTCTCGAAGACGTGGACGGGGTTTCTGCCCGCCCGCCTCTCGTCGGTACGTGGCCTTATGGCCCTTCGGCAGTCGTTTTTCCTTTCATCGGGGCCGGGCTGATTCTGTTCTCGAGCGTAGGCTTCTTCTGCTCGTACGAACTTATCAGCCTTGGATTCAAGTTCCTGTAGGTCCCGTGGTGGCTTGAGGGTGAGGTGCAGTTTGAGATTCGGATCGGTGGTGGCATGCTTTAGTGTGGCGACCGCTATTTGGACGTCCATGTTAGAAAGTTGGGCTAATTCGGCGTTGAACTTCAACATGAAGTCTCTCAGGGTCTCGTTTCTTCCTTGCCGGAGGGCTAAGAGGGCATCCGCTGGATCATGGCGGAGGCGGTTGTTGGCGAACCTTGCGCTGAACTTCCTCCCAAATTCGTGGAAGGATGCGATGGAGTCGGGCTCCAATCTCATGTACCAGTCGTTGGCAGTTTTTCTTAGTAGGGACGCGAAGGCTCTGCACATGAATCCGTCCGACGCGCCTCGGAGCGTCATTACCCTTTTGAAGGTTTGGAGGAACTCGAGGGGGTCTGTGCTTCCATCGTACAGACCAAAGCGGGAGAGGTCTATGCCAGCTTCTGCTGGGGTTTTTAAGACCTCCGAGGTGAATGGGGATGCCGTCTCCCTTTCCCACTCATCGAGGATGCCGTGGGCGTAGGGTTTTTTCATTTCTAGTTTTACCTCCCGGATCTGTCTCTGTAGGTCAGCAATCGGGTCCACGCCGGGCGGTTGTGCTGAGGTTGCCACTTCTTCCGCCCTAGCCAGGGGCGGTTCTTGGAGGCGGGTAGCTTGGATAGGGGGAGCGCGGCTGTTTGTAGCCTGCCTCCCGCTGTCTCGTTGGTATCCCCTAGTTGCGGGGGGCAGAGGGCTATTTGCTGACGGGGACGGCGTCCGGCGAGTCGGTGCTTGCTTTCCCCGGGGATGGCATTCCCCTGGTTGTTCCTCGTTGCCTTCGTCATAGGCCTCTGTCTGGTCCTGAGTTATCGGGGGCCTCTCCGAGGCCGGAGGAGGCAAGCATTGGAGTAGTTCTTAGCGAAGTTCGTTGAACATCTCCATGGTGGGGACCATCTGTGGCGTGCTAGAGGAGGGTTGGTGTCGGCCCGAGGGCGGTGAGTTGGGTTCTTGGGAGGTTGAGGTGCTGGTTTGTGCGCGTTGAGCTTGGCTTAGGAGTCATTACCCCTATTTCTTGCTGTTGGGCGTGGTTTCTCATCGCCATAAGGCGTTCAGTACTCGACGAGTCCCACGGATGGCGCCAATATGATGGCGTCTGAATCCGGGTCTGCGATCGCGCGGTCGGTAGAGGGCCTCTGCGGGGTCTGCAATCACAAACAAAGGGGGTCAGGGGGTCCGGGGTGGGTCCCGGACGACCACTTCGACACCCAAGTCAGATCCTTCGACCAATCAATATAAAGAACATCGAGAGAGGGAAGGCAGTTTCGATCAGGGTTACCAGGGGCAGGACGCGGGCTCTTTTCTGGGTGTGTGAGTGAGTGGGTCGGAGGGGACTAGCAGGGAGAGTAGGATTGGGTTCCTAGCCTCCTCTGTTGTTGCCTCTCCTCTTTTTCCGGTGTCCGGAGTGGAGAATGGGTAAAGTCCTCTTTTCAGCGAAAGGGCCTCCCACTGTTCTTCCTTTTCCTCCCTTTTAAAGGTAGGCGCGCGGCCCCTTTCATCATTATGGAGAGAAAACCTTCTTTCGCAGGATTGGGCAGTCCTCCTGCTTTGCCGGCGCGCATGGCTTTGGCGGTCATTTCCTTCCATAATTTGTGATGATGAGGCTTGGGCGGCGAGAGGGCGACACGTGTCGTGAATGTGTGGTCTTTGCTGTTTTCCAACGTCATTCTTCATGATGGTTGGGCTCTGCTCGTGCATGGATGACACGTGGCGATACCTGGGAGCATAGCCGTATTTGTGCCCCATCAGGTTCTTATCTATATATACATGATCTTTTGGTTGCCATGGATATGTACCTCATTGATTTCATTCTTGTATCCATGTGTTTATTAGACTATATTCTCTTCATTGCCATATCTCATGTCTAATAATCATCCATTCCAATTCATATGTGACTATCAATTGAATGGAGCAACTCAAAATGGTTAAAGGTGATTAAACTTGAATTAAGGGCTTATGTGCTAGAACTCTAACATTTATATTAGACGCATATAGTTAGGGGGAGCTTTCACTTTGATATGTGTAAATATTTATAAGCAAGAAATAAGTAATCTCAAAAAGTTATATTGTAGCTCAGAGCATATCAATGCTCTGGAAGAGACTTGTCTGTTTATTCTCAAGAGATCCCCTATATAATGCAACTTGTGAACTTGCAGAGTTATGTCATAAATCTGAGCATATTGTTGCTCAGGTAGACACTTATCTGCTTAAAGAGTTGCAAATGAAGCCCAAGTATTCAAATCATTCACCTGCTTAACCATTTTGTCTGTCATGCCCTATAACATAGGTTTCACCTAGGGCCTCTGACAAATACATAGGGGGAGAGCCAAATGGTTTCATATTCATGTTTATATAGATCATTGTGATATGCTCACAAGATCTATTGCCACAATAGTTGTGCTTAACTTACAAATCTTTTAGATTAAAAAAAGGGCTTATCAAGCACTCTACTTAGTTTTCTATTTTGATAAGCATTCTACGAGCATAAATGTTATATCATATACCATATATATAGCTTATATAAGCTATTATTTATCTTGACACCCCACTTGCACTTTCACTTGCATATCCTTCCTTTTTGCTGTTGCCAAAAGGGGGAGAGTTTTTGAGAATTGATTAGGTAGTCCATATTTTGTATGCACTACATGCTTTACATTATCCTTTTAAACTTGTGCATATAATGAGGGGGAGCAATGCTTCATTGTTTATAGTGTTTAATGCTTATTCATCTATTTGTTTAAAATCTCCTACCTCCCTAATCAATTTGTTTAGCATCATTAAAAAGGGGGAGAATGTAAGCCCAAGGGTTTCTATGAGTTAATCATTCACCTTACCTTCTTATTTTGATGCTAGCAAACCAAATTGATTATCATTTATGGACTGATGTGTTGCTTTGAGGTGTTGTGTTGTATATAGGAATTTCATGTCATAATCGCCATTACACAACTCTTCACAACACATGGCTTGTGGATCAAGGAGCAAAGGAACCAAGAGCTTGCACCTACAGTGAAGACATCCTCATTTAAAGATGTTCAAATCAAGAAGCTCATCATGAAGATTCCACAAGTTCCCAACAAGTGTCAAGAAGGAGCTTGGAGTTGAACATGCCTGGTGGCACCTCATGTATCTCAACATGCATTGAACATTGGAGGACAAGTCACAAGAGCCAAAGAAGGTCAAGAAGTTCACTCACAAGCCGAAAAAGTCCAAGAAAGTGCAAAGGAGCGAATACATTCCAAGGAGACTCAACAGTATCATTTTAGAATGTATTTATAGTCCTCTTGATTTTATGTTTAAATGCACTTTCAAAAGGTTTTCAAATGATTTTCATACTAAACTTTTTACGTCTTTGAAAACGATATACACACCCTAAAATATGTTTGAAAACCTAGGACTTAAGCCCAAGACCATGGCCCAAAAGCCCCTGATTTTTGGAGTTAAAAATGGAATTTCACACAAGGCCGGTCGACCGGGATTTGCCGGATGACCGCGAGATGAAACCTGAAAATCCAGGACATCTCGAAATTCATCGGGCCGGTCGACCGGGCCAATCCGGTTGACCGCGGATTGATTTTCTGAAAATTCAGAAAATATCCATGTTGGGCTTGGCGGACGACCGGAATGGGTCGGTCGATCACGGATAGGTTTTTGAGCCGAATTTTTGAGCTAACAGGTTAGCCTCACCGGATGACCGCCATGGAGTCGGTCGACTGCAACGATAAGAAATTTGAAAATATAAAAGGGCGCCCGATAGGGGCGGGCGACCGCGACGGTCAGACAAACTAGTCGTTGGGGCATTTTCTGCTTGACCTTTTCAAGCCAGTTATTTACAATTTTACCCCAAACGGTCAAATATACTATATATACATGATTAAAACCTATTCCTGTAAGCTTTTGAACATTTATGAAAGATCAAATCCCATTTCTCTTTGAGCTTCAACATTTTATTTCAAAAGCAAAAACCTCTTTGATATTCCATTTCTACTTTTTATCAAGAGGCACTCCATAGGGCTTTACATTTGTATTTTCTTGGAGTGATTGTGAGCTTACAAAGTTGTAATCCGCCTATTAGGAGGCATTAAGTGTTTTTCCTTTTCTTTGTTCTTCATTGAGGGCTTCTCTTCGGCCCGTTAGGAATTGTGAAGACGAGGGTCTCCTCTTCTGCCCGTTAGGAATTGTGAAGACGAGGGTCTCCTCTTCGGCCTGTTAAGAAAGGTGAAGACGGCGTATGAGGGTGTGTCCTCTCGCCGAAGGCTTCGTGCAGATGGGTTTCGATTTGGCCCTTAAGACTGGAAAAGCTTGGTCATGTAATGGTTCATTGATCCGGCCTTGAAGGAGGATCGAGATAGTGGAACTCGCGCATTAACGTGAAGAGTGGAGTAGGTCTTGTGATAGACCGAACCACTATAAATCTTGTGTTCATTGTCTCTCTCTCTCTCTCTTCCTTTCCTTCTCTTGCACGTGTGGTGATTGGTAATCTCTAACCTAACTTATATTTATGCTTTTGATTGAACAAGGATTAGTAAATGCACTTGATTGAAATGTTTAAACCCTAAGCATTATAATATTTATTTAAACAAGGGTTAGCTAAATGTGCATGATTAGAAAGTCTAAGTCCTAGCTTTTATTGATATACCTATTTGAATAAGGGTTAGACTAATTAGTGCTTAATTAAATGGATTAATTTTTAATCTTTCCTTAATTAAGCCTAAAATTTCTAATTGACAAATTCACGCCCCCTCTTGGGTTGTCTCACCTGAGTTTTAGTATTCATTTGACTGGAAGGAAATTCAGAATTTTAATGATTTATCTCGCTGAGAAATTCGTCCAACCATCGTCACGTACGAGACTCCCCTAAGCCTATGGTGTTCCCTCCTTAGATGATCCTCTGACAAAACTGCATTTCTTGAAGGCTTTTACTGTTGAACTGTGTTTCTAGTTGAAATGACTTTGCTTAGACTGGCTTTTCTTTCACTTGATTCCTGAAGTTTTTCTTTCAGGATTTGCATGGCTAGGGTACAGTTGTAAATAAACTTATACCTTACCTTCTTCACCAAGTCGGTTGTAACCTTTCGATCTAAAGACAACGACCGACTCTACTTACAGGAAAAAATGGTAGAAGACACCGTTCGAAGGATTGAGGTTTTCTGAATGAATGAACAAAAAGTGCAAGAATTGACTGATTAAACATACACACAGTGATGCTTCTGACTTTGTTATTATTTTGTTTGGTAGGTCTAGCCTTTCAAAGAGTAATTTTTCATTGATAAGCACTTGACCTCTTCTTTAAAACTGTAATGGTCCAATGATTTGATTACCACTCCTTGGATTGCTTAGTTTCATGCCTCTAGTTCCAAGGATGCAAAGTGTGCCTGCTTGAACCTCTTGAATCCTTGATCTTGATACTTGATATAGCCTTCTCGGATATCTCCTCTTACCATGACCAAGTTACCTTCAGGTTTTCAACTTGGCGGACCGTTTGACCTAAACTCTTGCCTGAGTTGCCCTTTCGGGTTTTCAACTTAGCAGGCAAATGATCCTAAATTTTGCCTAGACCACCATTTTGGGGTTTTCAGCCTAGTGGATCTTCAAACTTCATTTTTATTCTTCTCTTTTTTTTTACTTTTTGTCATTGGGTCTAGAACCTTAGCTCTGAACACAAGAATAACTTTATAGGTTGGATGATTGGACAAGAAAAAGGCTAAAGGCTTACAAATTTCGACCGAACCTGTAAACAGGTTGCCTATGTATCCCAGTGTAGGAATTAAGTCACGCGTAGTTGAGGGCAGATGCCCCTAGTATAAAGGTAAAATGGTTCTTTCTCTTCTTTTTTTTCTCTTTCTTCTTCTTTTTTTATGATAGAATTTTTCTTGTCTTTTTTTAGAAGAACCGAACTTGGATTGAGCAAGTATAAAGGTAAAATGTTTTTTTTCTCTTTGATGGATTGATTTAAACAGCGACCGAACTTGGATTAACCAAGTTGCCTACGTACCCCAGTATAGAGAGCATGTCATTCGTAGTTCAGGGCAGATGCCCCTAGTGTAATGGGTTTTGAAAGAAAATATTATTTAGTCTCAAAGGGGTTTGCAAAAAAATATATTTTGTACTTTTCTTTTCTCTTTTTTTTGACATTGGATTATGCTTTTGGAATTTGTTCGGCCAAATGAGGCCTTCTGGTGTTCAAGCTTAGAATTGATCAAGGTTGACAGACTTTCATCTTTGATCATTTTTCTCGGAGTTTGACGGCATTTCCAGGTAAGAGTTAATGAGTTTGCTTCCTTCTGAATCTTGATGGGTACAATGTAATATTTGAAGTTGGGTTTCATTCTGGAAATTGTGCTTGATAGCTCTTGGTATTGACAATTGCTTTGCGATATTTGCTCTTGAACTTTTCATATTGAACGCCTCGAATGAATTTGGAAATAAGGCCAATGATTGAAAATAGAAGAAGTGATTTCCAATCCATGCCCCTAGTAAAATATGTGCGCTTCATGCATTATTCTTTTTAACTTATCTTTGGGCCATGCCCCTAGTATCTATGGTAATGCTCACTGAACGATCTCTTCCTCCTCAAAGTAGGTTTATTAATTCCTCACGCTTCTTAGAGGGTAATTCATTTCCTATTCATATTTCCTGAGTTAAAGGTTTAGTGCCAATGTTTATCATTTCAAATTGCTGTTAGATTGATCAAGGCACTCATAAAATTACCTAAGGAACACTAAAAAATACTCTAAAATATTTTCAAAAGTGACCCAAAACCAATTGGTCCCAAAGCCAAAGTGCTAAGTTAAGTTTCAAAATGGAAAGACATTAAATTAGCACTTGAAAAATGGATCCAGCACATAAACCCTATTATAACAGGTCTAAAATATTTTCAAATATTTTTAAAAATATTTTTTATAGAAAGATCTCATCGTTTCCATTCAAATTGAGTATAAGAACGTCGAAATCCGATAAGAAACAAAGGAGATATGAATTTTACAAGTTAGGAGCTGAAACTTGGAAATCCATATACGGAATTCTAAGAATTTTGTCGGAGTTCCGTGAAGCTCGCTGGAACTTCAAAAATTTAGCCGTTAGAACTCTAAAAGTTGCACAGAATTATGGTTTTGCCCCTGCAACGGCTAGTTTTGATTTTTATCTATATATATGGGTTTAAACTTACATTCTAACTTAAGAAAAAACTTTTCCAACATATCTAAGGCCTATACAAACACTTGCAAACCTTTTTTGCCTTGAACATCTCTCTCCACCTCATTTGTGCCTTGATTTTGATTAAACCCTTTTGAGAGTGGACTAAGCTTTACTTGTAATTTTCTTTGAGAGTTTTGTCGTGAGCTTTACTTTTGTAAATCAAGCCTCCAAAGAGGCTAAAGAAGTATGCTCAATCTTTATTCCTTCAACCATTGTAAGGAGAGGGTTTACGATTCGGCCCGATAAGAAAGGAGAATTAAGCTTGTAGAGAGAGGGTCTTCGATTCGGCCCGTTAAGACAGGAGAATCAAGTGTCTTATATAGGGTATCCGATTTGGCCTGCTAAGAGAGGTGAATTGCATTGTAAGAGGGTTCATTGGTTCGGCCCGGTAAGAAAGGAGGATCGTATAGTGAAAATCCCCAAGGAGCCAAACTTGAAAGAGTGGAGGTAGGGCTTGCCCCTAACCACTATAAAATCCATGTGTTCATCTCTTTGACTCTCTACCTCCTTCTCTTGATTGGTGATTGGTACACATCTCTCTTACTCTCTGTAAGCCCAATGGTTCCCACCTTGGCATTCCCATATTCTTTTGATGATTCCAATCTCAAGTTATTTTATATCACTAATGTGTTTGATTGTCTTAAGTTGTAGATCATGATTGTTCTATATCAAGGTTGCTTGGATTGAGGCCAAGAAGCTCTAATTGGACCACATTCGGAAGGCCAAAGTCATTGGCAATCCAAGAAGCAAGAAGACTTGAAGCAATGCAAGTGAAGATCATTCTCCTTGAAGTCTTTTAGATTGTAAAGATCCAATCCTAGTTTAGGTTTTGAGAAGCATAAATGAAGTAATCACACACCCCTAAATGGACTAACATGTTTAAGTGATTGTACTTGTGGTGTTCCAACACTTTGGAACCCTCATAACAATCCCATCTAAGTATAGAATTGGAAACCGTTGAAGCCCAAAACAAATCAGCATTTCAAACTTGAAAACCTGCTGGAAATAGGCTTCTCGGAACTCCGAGAAATGGTCCAGTAACATTTTTTCCATCTTTTGTTTGTATTCCTGGAACTCCGAAAGAAATTCTCGGAACTCCGAGAATTTCTCGGTACTCAGAGAAAATATCTCGGAACTCCGAGAACACTATTGAGACAAAATTATATCCATTGGGGTTTTCGACAGAATTACGACTATGCCCTCAAACGATCATATTTGGGTTTTTCGATATATATATATATATATGTGTGTTCTAAACTTCACCATAAGAAATCCTAACACTCTAAAACTCTATTTGAACATCCTAAGAGTGAATGAAGCTTGTTTATGCCTCTCATCCTCTACATTTAGGATTTGGATCATAGGCTTTCATTTGTACATCTTCTTCAAGATTGTAACCCTTGTGAAGGGATTTTCCTGGTTCTTTCTTTCTTGATAAACCGTGTATTTGGGCGAGTGTTCGGAGAAGCAAAGCCCTCTCTCCCTAGTGAGGATTGCCACCAAGGTTAAAGCATTTGGACATTGTAATTGGCACCGGTCTTCACCAAGGTTAAGAAGATCAACATTGTGAAGCCATCAACGTGTTTGGTTGGTGGAGTAGAGTAGGCCTCGTGTATGAGGACCGAACCACTTTAAATCTCGGGTGCACTCCTTCTTGTGTCTTGCTCTTTTATTTGAATTTGCACTTTAGATTTAGCTTAGTTGCTTAAATTGTGTTTTGATCTTTTAATCTTTAATTGGGTTAAAAAGTTTTCAAAAGGTTAAATTTTATTTTTATAAAAACCTAATCTCTCTCCTCCTAAGTTGCCAATAAGAATACTTGGGCCTATCATTGGAATTTCACTTGGTATCAGAGCCTTGGCTCTTAATTTGGATTTTTTGAACTTTGGAAAGATTTTTCTAAATCTAACAAGGGAAAGATAGTTGGCAAGTTTTCTATTTGTGAAATGGCAAACATTGGAACCGGACTTCCTGAAGGCCATTCCACAACTAGACCTCCCTTCTTTGATGGGTCCAACTATGGACATTGGAAGACAAGGATGCGCATCCATCTTCTTTCGATAAATGTGGAGCTTTGGCATATTGTTAACAATGGATACACTTTGCCTTCTAAGCCATTTGAAGAATGAAATGTTGTTGAGAAAAGGCAAGCAAACTTGAATTATAAAGCTATTAATTCTTTATTTTGTGCCTTATGTACGGAGGAGTTTAATAGGATAGCTCTTTTTGATTCCGCAAAAGGTTATTTGGGATACCCTTGCCATTACCCATGAGGGAACATCTCAAGTCAAGGATTCCAAAGTAAACTTGTTAAAGAGCAAATATGAAATGTTTACCTGATTTTCTAAAATTACAAATAAATTAGCTAATCTTGGTAAATCTTATTCTAATGATGAGCTTGTGGGTAAGTTTCTTTGGTCACTTCCTCCACATTGGGATCCAAAGGTTACCGCCGTACAAGAATCAAAGGATCTCTCTAGGCTCACTATGGAGGAGCTTTTAGGATCTCTTATCACTCACGAGATGCTCCTCACTAGCCGACAAGATGAGAAGAAGCCAAAAAAAAGAGAGTAGGTCTCTAGCACTCAAAGCCTCCAAGGCGGACTCATCTTCCTCAAGTGAAGCGGATAGTGATGAAGAAGAAGCATTAAGCAAATTCAAAAGCTTATGGAGAAAGAAGCACAAGAAAGATAAAAAGAAAAAGAAAGAAGAAAAAGAAAGTGACTTAGAGGGTGGAATAAGATGTTACAATTGTAAGAAGATGGGATACAAAAGACCGGAGTGTCCACTTCTCAAGTCATCATCCTCAAAGTACAAAGGAAAGAAGAATGATTGGAAGAAGAACAAAGGTCTTGTAGCCGCTTGGGATGCATCAAGCGCTTCAAGCACGAGCTCAAGTGAAAGGGAAGCAAATAAAGATGATCTATGCTTCATGGTACTCACCCATGAAGATGAGGTAAATTCAAACCTTTCTCATAGTTGTGGGACCCGATCCCGCGAGAGGGGAATAGCCCGCGAGCTGCCTCCCTCTCTCTTGGTTTCTCGTAACCACGCGATTGGCGTGTGCTTTTTATTATTGATTTTAATTACCCAACCAAGCAGGCAGCAACCAAGCCATAGGGTGCAAAGAAACGTGCAACCCAGTACCCATAAGGGCAGGGGTAAGCCGCCGAGCCTAGCAAGGTGTGATTTAATTCTTCATTTCAGTGAACTTGGGATCGCTAAGGCAATCCGAATTCCACGCAAAAGAGAGAGTGACAGAGTCGCCACCTAGATGAGGGATCTAGGACCCATAATTGACCAAAACTCTAGACTCGTTACCTGGTTACGAGAATGGAAGGTATGGGGAGTTACCACCACATGCACCATTCTTGCCCGATAATCAGTCTTCAATTCCAAAAGTTAACTCTTTTGAATTTCTTTTAAATGGCTCACTTAACTCTATATTAATATGCGAACTACGTGACATGCATCCTAAAATCTAATTTTATTGTAATTCCTAAATGTGTATCTTGATTTTCTTAATTTGTTTGAATTCAATCTATGTGAAAGTTTTCCTAAAATTCTAATTTCATGGAAAGTCCTAAGTGATTTAATTACTTTTAATTTAAGGATTAATATACAAAACCCCACCGCTTATGTGTGGAGCCGACTCGGGCTTGATATGCCACTCAAGTATCCAAGTTGCATACGTATCCCAGCCTCACTAGAATCAGAGTCGATCGTAGTTCGGTGCACCTAAACTAAGCTACTTATGCCTAACTCATTTAGGACACCGATCTAGACTGGATTGACTGTTTTAACAGTTTAAGAGAAATTATTTAGTTGAAGTTGAAGATTTTATTATCATAGGACTTCATCTAAGATGCTATATGGTCATATCTAAGTGCAAGACACCCCTTAGACTAATGCAGGTGAACCTACATCCTAGGTAACTAGGCTCGTCCTATGGGGAAAAGGGGTAACTAGTGTAACTAGATCTATAACTCAATTACTAATAATAGCAATCGGTTGTGATGAGGCTGAACTCCCTAACTCTAGGACACCCTAAAACCTAGGACACAATGCGAGGTAAGTGTTCCTAATTGGTTATAAAGGTCCTTACGAAGAGATACCGTTATCCAACGGTTCCAAAAGCATTGATCAAATGATATTAATTTACTAAGTAAATGATCTTCAATTTTTCAAAGATTTTCGATTCCTAACATCTAAGGAATACCAAAGGGTCTATGGTTGGCAAATTTTAGCCTTGAGTTGCATCCATGGAAGGGCATCGTGCTCTCAATCCTTGTATAATTTAGCACATAAGTTATAGTATATTATTGCCTGGTATGTTTCTCAGGATTTCCGTGGACAGTAGACCTCGGAGCCAACAACATACTATAATTTACATGCTCAAATTATGCAGGATCAATCGCAATTAGTATACGATTATGGTTACGATCTCGGCAGTCAAATTGTCACAGCATAGCCAATTTACAAAGGAAATCTATGAACCCTAAGGTTTCTGTTTCAAACAAGTCAGGGATTAAATATATGATGAAAATTTAAGGTCTTTTGGAGATTCTTACTGACTTTTGTGTTGGTTTGCTATTAAGTTGTGATTTATTATCATTTAAACCAGATTGCTAGGATTACACAGTAACCCTAAGCAATTGAACTCCAAATTCATTGAAACTTTTCCAACAACAAGATATGAATGAGTGTTTAGACTAATGGAAGAGGTTCATGAATTTTGAACAAGTTTTTCTATCAATTTCTGAATTTCCAAAATTTGGGTCAGATTACAAATTAACAAATCAACTCATAGCTTACGAATCTCAAATCAAGTAAAAGCTTTACAATGTTGATAGAATCATGGTATTAGACCACTGTAAAAATTTCAAAGGTTTTTATCAAGATTTGATGCCAATTAAAATTCACATAAAATTTGGATAAAATTAATGAATCAATTAAAAAGTAGATTAAATGGTATCCTAAAATCATGTAGAAATTCCAGTTGATATAAAATAGGTTATATGATTTACTGTCAAAATTGCAAGATCTAAAAATCAATGCTCCTCCATAAAATTGATTTTTGAATAAAAAGGGGAATTCGTTTCCTAGGAATTAAAACCCGTTTTCTAAAAGAAAATTGTGAAATCATATTAAACCTTTGTTAAATCTTTTGAAAATTTTTACTAAGCTTCTAATGGCCTAAATTACTGGTTTGTATGAAAAAGATTTGAAATTTCATTAATTTAATATAAAAAAAGAATTACGACACGTCAAAAGAAGAAGCGATTACAAAATAAATAACAAACCAATTTTTTAGAAATATATTTTCATGAGAAATTCAATTTATTATTGAAAATTAATTCTGGAGAGTTTCATCAATTTTTAAACTTTTTGATATTTATTAAAAAATGGTCGAAATTTAAAATAATTAGTAATCCAACTAAAAAGATTGAAAACATTTCAAAATTATTTGGGTGAATTGGAAATTCAAAAATAAATTTTCGGTGAAAATTGCATCAAGTTTGGACTTGATTTGATATGTTTTCTATTTTATTCTTCAAAAAATAACTCTTTGCTGGGTTACCTTTCGAAAAATCGAACGGAAACCGAGACGGTCAAACCATGGTCAAAGATCATAATTTTCAGTAGTTTTGGAATTTTTAAAACCCTAGAAAAATATTGGTTTTTGAAAAGGATCCTATTTTCAAATACTTGCTTTGTAAATCTCGTTTAAAACCATACCGGAAAGAAAAGAAAGAAAATCGATCTTTGAATGGAGAAAAACTAATTTTCGGGCTAAATATTTTATTTTAAAAACTTATATTCTATGTTATATCATACTGGAATTTTAAAAGAAAATTCATAGATTTGATGCTCCAAAAAAATAAAACCCTAGCATGTTTTTCTAATTCGCAAAGAAGAGAATTCTTACCGTTGATCGCGATCCTTGTCTCTGCATAACGGCTATACGAAGGATTCCCACAGCTCAACCAAAGGGTATGTAAATGGAAAGAATGGTAGTGCAAGACTCTCAGTACGAATACTACTACTTAACCGACAGTAATAAGATTGAGCTCACAATCGGTAAACGAAACGTGTTCACAAGAGAAAGATAATCTAATGAATGACTGACTGCAAATGAGAATGTATGACAACAGAGCAACTCCTATAATCAGCAGATCAACGGACAAATCATGGCCAAGGTAATGGCGATCAAAAGCCACTGACTAGATCTAGATCTGAGTAAGGAATGGGTACCACCGATTGAAATAAATAAGGAACTCTAACTGAGGAGAACCCTAATATACATAATCAGTATATATAGGTATATACACATATACATATATCCTAACCAGGGGCACCAGCCCTAAACCTAATCCAGCAGAGTCAAGGAAGTCTCGACTCAAGATAGACTGATGAGTGTAGTAGGACCGTGTTGTAGCCATGTAAAATGAGCTACCCTAGTCTACAAATGGGAGAAAGCTCCTAACTCTAAGCTTTACATGTGTAAGCAACACATGTTCGACCCTTATATGAATGCAATATACTTATATAAACATGTGTACTTCCTAGTTGGATTTCACTAAGTCAGTAAGTATATACATAATATATAAAACAAAGTAGGGCTCCGGACTCAATCTATCGGGTACTATGCTTATGAAACATACTTAATATGTATAACTCAAGTGCACCGAGTGTTATACATAGTATGCTTCATTGCTCATCGGCTGCTGTAAACACAAGCGCACCGAGTGTTTACGGCTGCAGCGCTGGCGCATAGCTTGGAAATATATTCAACAGCACCATCAGGGTGTAATAACATCCCAGTCGGGCACGCATTGAATCTATCCCTTGGAGCCGATAATGAAAAAAACAATGAAAGAAATAAAGAATGAAGAATATGGCAACATATGATGTGCAGTGTATGAATCCCTCATTTTATTTACGCACCTACTTGGTGCCCTTGGATTTCTAACGATAAAGTTCCCATTTAACTTGGTTTTGACCCAAATTTCTTCAAAATTAATTAAAATGGCATTTTTACAGAGTTAGGCAATGTTTCAAAAAATCCCCAGCGGAGTCGCCAATCTGTGGACCCCGATCCGAGAGAGGCGGGGGGACGGGCCCCCAGACGAGTCTCAGGATCACCCACGTGAAGGAGAGCTCCACCAAGGAACTCTCGAAAGAGTGCCCCTCACAGCATGAGCAGCGATGTAAAGTGAGATACCTCTCGATTCGGGGACTGGCCCGGATCTGAGACGCACCTTAGACAAAGAAAGAGTCGCCATCCAAGGAAGTAGGCCCTGGATCCCATGCTGTGCTCTGTCGCAACAGATAACCAGAGATGTAAAAGGTCCATGCCTGATGACGAATGGGGAAGGGGTTAGGCGCCCCCAATTCACTCAAGTGCAAGCACCTGGTCTCTTATGTCATTTATTGTTAACTTTGAAGAGTTTTGGGCGAAAATCATGCGGAATGGGAACGAATATTCCCGAGATAACGTTTAGCTAATCTTGCATGTCTCGGAGATGAATAAGAAGCACACACAAAAGAAATGAAAGACATGCCACCTAAGAATAGCTATGTTATGCTTGCCATGCCTAATTGGTGTCTATGTTCTGATGGGCAAACGCATGCATGCTACAGCTAAAGGTATAGAATCTGTACAGGAAAGTAAGAAAACACAGCAAAAACATACAATATGACAAACCCTAGACTCTAATGCGATAATTGACTCGGACCAAGATGGCCATCCATCTTAGCTGCACTACGTATCCCGGCCTCGGGAAGAATCAGAGCCAACGTAGTTCGGCGACCTATGCCTAACCTTCTAGGACCGCTATCCTAGACTCGATCAACTAGACCTGACTAGTTTTTAAAGCTTCTTGCGCCATTACTTAAGTTCGAGTGAATGGTAATTTTTTTAGGACTCCCTATATGCCCTAACTAATGCAAGCGGACCCTACACCCTATGTGTGACTAGGCTGTGCGTCCTAAGGAAAACCATGGGTTATCTAAGCGCATTCTAGTCTAGCCATCGGATCGATTAAGTGTCTAACCGATCACGACTTGAGGCCTCCTAACTCTGAGGACACTCACACGACAAGACTCAGCATATCAACACAAATAGGACAGACTCCTAACTCTAAGACACCCCAAACGCCTAGGACAGACTCCTAACTCTATGGGAAGATCTTTTGAAAATTGTTGGTAAGGTTATTTTGAAGAATTTTTGTAGTTTTGGAAGGCTTGAAAGGTTTTGAAGCTTATGGAAGTTTTGGAAGTTGTGAAATTGTGAAAGTTGTGAAAGTTGTGACTGAACTCAGGATGCCAGCTGCACGCCTGAGCTGCCTACGTACCCCTCAGCTAGGGATCAAGCCATCCGTAGTTCGGACCTTTTTCCTAACTACACTCTTAATGACTCAATATTTTTGAGATTTTTGATTTTTCAGATGTTTTTGATGTTTTTGACTCAAGATGATAGAATCTTATCATCATAAGGGGAGGACAGACTCCTGATATCCCGCAAAGGTTGGACAATATCCTATGCTTTGCGGGGGAAAATGACAGAATCACGACTCTGCAAGGGTTGGACAGCATCCTATACCTTGCAAGAGTGGATAAAAAATCACATGATTTGATGAGGGGATGGACAGAATCCTAACCCCTATGATGATAGGACAGACTCCTGAGAGACTGAAGGACTGACTCCTATGCTGAAGACTGACTCTGAAAGATGGAAGGACAGACTCCTAAACTCTCTATGACAGACTCTAAAGAGGAAGAAATCCCTTAACCTGCGGAAACTCTAAGGCAGGAAGGGAAGGGGTTGGCTCAAGAAGCATTCCGTCATAGCCTCGAGGAAAGCAGCGGATAAAATGAATTCCGATGTCTTTCTCATCTAAGCATAACTCGATGACCGAAGTGGAATTTCGAAAGAAAGGGTGAGTAATGAGAGAATACCAAATCATCAAAAGAAAAAGAAAAAGGACATGAGTCTCACTTATGATATCTGTTATAGAGTAAAGTCCGTACCAACTCCCAGTATAATTACCCTCTACACTTTATACACAAATTTCGACAATTCAAAACATGTTTATGTATAAACCAATTCTTTACCACAATTGCAATCCTGATAGAATAGAGATTTATCCAATTTGTGAAACATATTCAACAGCTATGACAAAATCTATCACTTGAAACAACACCCTCGCATTAAGAAACCCAAACCAAGCTCTGAAACAATTTCGCCAGCAGCACTATATTTTCATCACGACATTACCTTTGTCTAAAGGATAGTCAGAGCTTTCACTCTTCTCAATTGAATGTCGCAAATTTACTCAACCGAAAAGAACAAATATGGATTGGGATGTAAAGCAATTTGGACTAGGGCATGGGGAACCACCTAACTAATCCGAAAACATATTCATCCGATGCGAACAATCGTATACATAGAACAAGATGAATGCCATTAACCAGGTGGAACAACAAAAAATGTCAGGGTAGTAAAACAAATGGGTAGCAGGGGGGCAAACCAATGATCACCTTGATGGTTTAAAGGACTTCTAAGTATTGCAATGCCCTGTATAGTCACTTAAACAATAAGAGATGAGACAAACTCATGCTATTATCAAAACTCAGTGACACCAATGTCAATAGTTCTTATCGCTGGAATTGATATCAAAGATTTAATTCAACCCCCATGAACTTTCATGAAATTCATCAAAACCTAATGATAACGAAAAGTTCGCACCACCATCCCAGCAATGAATACACACAAATTCGTTAATATTGCATTACCAAATCAATTGATTGAAGAGAAGGGGAAAAAGAAGAATTACCTAAAACCTGAGCAGAATTGAGTGAACACTTGTGTTGAACAAAGCATCTAACCACGGTTGAAGCTGCTTGATCAATGGTGATGATGACAATAATGGCGAGAGATGGGGACCGAAAAATGATGCTGGAAATCTCACATTAAGGCCTTCAAATACTACTCAAGCCCTACTTCATTTTCTCACCCTACTTCACAAACCCAATTTCTTTAACATAGAAGGATTGAAGGGCAGGAAGTCAAATAGATGTGGTCGGATCTGGGTTCGAAGAAGACGGAGGTGATGGAGGTGAAAATGGGTTTATAATGATAGAAATTTTCAAAGAGGTTTGGGGAAGATGAAGAGGCGGCTGATTTGGGGTTTCTTGAAGGTGACGGTGGTTGGTGGTGATGGAGATTTAGGGTTCTAAGAAAAAAGGAAAATGGTGGCGGTGCCGACGGTGGTGAAGGGTTGGATCGGAGATGGTGGTATGGGCGGCAGCTTGGGAGGCCGGAGCTCCGGCGAGACACCGGAGAAGACGAGGTCGGGCCGAGCTCTTCTCTCTCTGTTTTCTCTCTCTCTCTCTCTCTCTCTCTCTCTCTCTCTCAATCCTCCGTATATTTTACTAAACGGAAATGAGGGTTTTCAACAGAGGTGGGTTGTAGGGAAGGAGATGAAGATGAAGGGGGTTTTGGGAGGTGGAATAGGCTTGCCGGATTTTGGGAGTTGCAGAGATGGGGTTTTGAGAGAGGGTTTGGTATATGTTGTGAAATGGGTTTGAGGTTGAAGAAAGGGGTTTTGATGTGGGGTTGGGTTTTCGAAAATGGGTTTTGAGAGAGGGTTCAATGGAGGTGGAGAATGGTCTGAGTGGAGGTTCGGCCGGATCTTGCGGTGGGTGGCTGGACGGAAATGGGGTGGAAGTGGTGGTTAAAATGGGTTACGGTGGAGGGAAATGAGAAGAAGGTGAGAATGGGTTTTTAAAAATGGGTTTTGCGTGGAGGTGGGGTTCGGGTGGCTTACCGGAGATGGGGTTTGTCCTTGCCGGATTCCGGCTGGCGGTGGTTGCGAACGAAGGAGAAGATGAACGGCTGGGATAGGCTTGCCGGAGAAGATGGAGGAGGGGGTGGTTGGACGAATGGTGGATGTAGGGAGGGTGGAGAAGATGGTGGCTGTGAAATGGGTTTGATGGCTGTGAAATGGATTTGATGTGGTGGAGATGATGGTGGCTGAGAAGGGGGTTTAATGGGGGTGGTGGCTCGGTGGAGGAGGAAATGGTGGAGATTCGGCCGGAATCCGGCAAGGTTGCAGGAGGAGAAAAAGGGGGGTTAGAGAAGAAGGTGGAGGAGGATGCAGAGGTATGAGGGTGGCTGGGAAGAGGCCGGAGGTTGGAGGGTGGCCGGAGGATGGTCTCTCTCTCTGCTTCTCTCTCGCTCTCTGTTTTCTCCCTCCCTCTCTTGCAAAAGCGAAAAACCTCCCCTGGAAACCCTAGCTCGATGCGCATATAAAGAAAAATTAAGATTTTTTTCTCCCCCCCCATCTTCCATGGACAGTCCCCCTCATAGTGTATTTATGAAAAAAATTTAACCTAAGGGGGAGGGGCCAAGTAGAAAAACAGGGTGAAGATTCTCCATTCTCTAAATGATCCTCACCCTTTGATTTGATCCAAGGGTCCTTAGGGTTTGCTTACACCCTAAGTATTGTTGGAATTCCAAAATCGCCCATCCAAGGATGGCAAATCACCATCTTGCCAAACAAAATATCTTGTCTTTTTTGGAAAAAGGAGGGTGATATCCACACAACCATGCTTTGATAATTCACCCTACCACAACCCAGCTTTGATTATCGCACATACTTCGCCTGTCTTATTCTTCATTTTTCGCCCGATTGTCCTGAAATTTTGCAGGGGGATTCTTGAAAACACCAACAATCACTTGGGGAGCTTGTACCCACAAATACGCACAATAAGATGCTCGAAACTCAAGTCTTCTTCTTACTTTGAGCCCAGTCCTTCAGGAATTAATTTCGGGACATCTTGGGACTCGGAATTTGGGAATTTTATTCAATTTTGGGGACTTTAGGGTCCGGTCAAAATGGGGTGTCTACAACAGGGAATTTGGACTTGGTTGAATCCCGGAGATAGTGCTGCCATAGTTGTCTTCCATTTGCACGTGGGAGAGGCTTCAACTGTCTTCAAGAAGCGTTTACGAGCCTCTAAGTCTTGGTTCTTTCTTGCTTTGTTTCAGGTAATATCTTATTTTATTTTGTGCATTTGTTCCAATAATTCCCACCTCACTCAACCAGCAATTCCCAAAGAAAAAGTCCTTCCGATTTGTGTAAAGGTAGTGGAACCGTAGGAAGAAGTCCCATTCTCCTATTCTTCTCAATCGTCTAAAATCCAATCCCAAGGGACGAGAAGGTCTTGGTCGACCCCTCCCCCTTCGAATTGAAATTCTGACCCTTGCCTTGGGAGAGGCTGGCACGCGCGCGCACACAAACACACACCTTAGCTCACACGCCCGGACTGAAGGACCGCCAAAAACTGCGCCAACACCATGATCTCGATCTCAGCATCAGTTCTGCCTTCTGCACTAGTATTGATGTTTGCCTCCCTTATTGGAGTTTACCCCAGTTATTTATCTCGGGAAGTTCTTGTTCTGTAACCATAGAAAACTCTCGATCTTATGTAAGGGGACCTGATGTTTCCACTTGTGTCTTTAGCAAGCATTCCATCACTCCATTACTCTTATAAACTGTACAGCCTATAGGGAATTATAACAGCTGAAGAAGCGCGTCAAAAAAAAAACAGCTGAACAAAAAAAAAAAAAAAATCTAAAATAAAGATTGGTAGAGGTTACCAAAACGAGGGAAAAAATATAACAATACCCAAGCTGTCTTATGTTTATTATTAATGCTCTATCAAAGCCATATCTAATTTCATGTTCATTTTAAGCCCAAAATAGCAAACAAAGCGCAAAACAATTATAATATTCGATCAAAAATACAAAAAAACAATTATAATAATCTTAAACTATTAAACATTCTCTGTTGCTCATCATCTCTTCTCCTCATCCTCTCTCCACAGCTCAGGCCAGTTCTGTTGAGCTTCTTCCCAGCCCAGCAGAGACCCCTTCTTTTCTGGATCCCAACTACTAGATAGAGTTCCATAGGCAATACCCAACGCAGACGTCCCGAAGGCAAGTAAGCTGGTTAGGAAAGGGAGCCAGAGGGGGACATCCCACAAATGTTGATCCTTTAGTATGCTAAACAAGTACACCAACCCGACACCCGACACCATTGGTATTCCCACATAAAACAAGATCCGAAATATCATCCTCTCGAAAACTACTTGTGGGATCGCATCGTCATCTTCATTGCCACTTTTATTGTTGTTGTTTGATGCATCTTCTTCTTGTTTTCTCTTCTTGTCTGAGATTGTAATGACTTCGCCGAAACCTTTGGCCCTGGCTTGCAATTCTCTTGTTCTTGTAGAGGATGATGAGTTGTCTAGAAAATTTTGAGGGTCCTGGATAGATGTGGAGTGGAGAGTTGGGCTTGTTTCCATCCATAGAGAAGCCCTTTTGGTGCCGAGGGGTGATGCTAGTCCTGAACACACCAAGGTATTCATGGCTTCTTAGTTACCTTCCTCTTGCCATGCTGCATGTATCTATCGATATTTTGCATTCTTATCCAAAAAGATGAATGGCTGTGCTTTGTTTATTACATATATCCTCTTTTCTATCCAAGATATTTTACTAGACCTTTCAGGTTCCTATCTTTTATAGAATGATAGTTGTGTCCTTTGGCTTTTTCTAAGGCTTCTTGCTAACATCCTCCATATGTCTTTCCTTAGTCCGAATTCACCTACACTAAATAATCAAGGGAAATGATATTCGCACCCCCATGTTCTGGTATTGCCAGTGCTCCCTTTATTTTACACGTTTGTAACGAAATAACAGGACCTGCTTACTAGTAATTTGCTTAGCAAGCCCATTTTGGATGTTGGAGAGCAAAACCACTGGTCTTTCCCAACCTACTTGTGCCCCGTTTGTTTTGGATTTGAAGAACCGCTTGACTCTAAACCTGATTATGGGACTCAAAATTACGTTTAATTGAGTCCAATAATCAGTTTTGAATTCATAGTCGGTTCTCAAAATCTTGGATTAGGCCCTGTTTGTTTTGGATTTCGAGGACTGATTGTGAGCCCGAAACTGAGCCCATATTTGTTTTGGTTTATGAGAACTGATTATAAGTCTAAAACTGATTATTGAACTCAAAATTAAAGCTCATGTTCGTTTGAGACTGTCTCAACAGATTGTGAGCCCCAAACAGATTATTGGACTCAAAATTAAACGTAATTTCGAGTCAAATAATCTGTTTGGGGCCGACAATAGGTTGTCATAATCTCAAACGAATAGGGCCTAGATGTAATTTTGATTACAATAATCAGATTTGGACTCATAATCCAAAACAACCGAGGCCTGATTATTGGATTCAAATTAATTCTGAAAACCCAAAACAAACAGGGCCTGAGGCATTGTGCTCAAATTTTAAACTTAGAGCCTTTGTGTAACCTTCCCTTTACATGAAAAGTACTCGGGCATTATTAAACTTGTTTAGCGTACTAATGGAACTAGGAAGACTGGTTGTAGATCTCTCTATGTTACATGGCGAGCTGCGATTTGATTAGTCGTTTCCATTGAAAAAATTAAAGGGAAAATGAAAAAAAATGAACTCCAAGAACAATCATTGTTAAATTATAGTTAGGACAATTGCAGAATGCAGGGGCAATGCAATTAGGAGAACTAACTAATGGGCCACCCTCTTGCAAGATCAAGAAAAAACAATCAATGGTTGCATTTTTTTGCCAAATCGTAAAAGAATTATTTTTCTATGAGAATTTATCAAGGGCTTAGGATCACCTGTTCGCGATAAGATAGATCAAGGTAAGACCGACGGCAAGGACCAAAGCATTAGTTGGTTCAATAAAATAACGGATCTGATCACCAGCCATGTGGCTTAAACCACATCCAGCCAAAGTAGTCCATGGATATCTAATGGCTCATCCATTCAAACTAGTCCATGGATATCCAATTGCTCAAGAGCCAGGTTGATCAAGTGATCCAAATTACCCAATTATATGCATTATAACTAATAGGCCGCAGTTTCTAATTTTTTGATTTTTTTTGCCATTTTGGTACAAGATTTAGGCATTTTAGTCATTTTATATGAAATGCAGGTGTTGTGGTCATGGTTTTAAATTTTGATTGAAATCTGAAATGTACTCAAAATTTTTCAAAATTTCGGTCAACATTTAGGAAATTTCGGCTGAAATTCAATAAAACGGGTTTTTTTTATTATTTTCTTACCGAATATCAGCCACAATTACTGAAATTTCGGTAATTTTGGCCAAAATTTAGGCCCCAAAATCCAAATTTCGTATAACCATACCGGATTTCAGCCGAAATTTCAGCATTTTGCCTGAAATTTCGGTTTTGGTCAACACCGAAATATGTACCGAAACCGAAATTTAACACTATGGTCGTGGTTACTTTCAATGACTTAGGGACATTCTGGTCATTTAATATTAGATAGGCGTATTTTGGTCATTTTATACTGAATAGGGTGTTATTTTAAACATTAACTTAATGATCCCTTCGGATCTTGGGCAATTAAAATCATAGAAAAACTTTAATTTAACGAGATGGGTTTGATGTACCTTTCATCATTACCGCCACTTTGAAGCCTGGAATCCAACGAATCTTCAACCTTTTCTAAGCACAATGAAGGCCTAGAAACGCCCCTTGTTCTTTTCTTACCTTGCACACCAAAAGGTTTTATGGGAAACCTCTCAAAAGTGAACTCTCTCTCTCTCTCTCTCTCCCCCTCTCTCTTTCTCTCTCTCTCTCTCTCCCTCTTTCTCAATGAGTTCTAGTGTTGTGGTGTGTGGCAAGATGGATCAAGGGTCTCTTTTATAGGCAAGAGCTCCCATAGAGCTTTTCGAAAGTGCCCAAATTCGTTTGGCAACTAAACCCTAATTAGAAAGTTCAATTAGAGTGATCTTATTCCCAAACGTTTCCAAATTCATGGGATTACCCTATGAACATGAAAGGTTACTAAACATGCAAGGCCACACTCAAGTTATCAAGCCTAAATGTAGCAATCCTTGTCTTTTAGGGATTCTATCAAGTTTAGAAACTCTAGACTTATAGAAACTTTCCAACAGTCTCCCACTCGGCATGCATGGGCTTTATACCTTTCATATCAACAACTTAATATTCCGTTCAATAAGTGTACTAACAATGGATCATGTAATCATTGGAAAGTTAAATTATCCAATGACCTCTCCATGGTCACAATGCTAGTAAACTTACCAACATGAATTAAAGATGGTGCACCTTATGTCATTACCGAAGTCTGCTTTCAAAATATCCATTCAATGTGCATAAAACAAATAATGGTTCAACAGACAACTTTATTTCTCAGGATCAAAATCTCAAAAGTGATCATATTACAATATCTATAAACTTTATGCAGACTCCCACCAAATAACAGAATCAGCCTTACCCATCAACCTTATGCGCGCTTTATGGTCATTGATGTTCTCAAATGGTAAGCCTTACGTTATTGGATCTGCTAACTTAAGTGTGGTACTTATGTACTCAATTGACATTAATTGATCCTGAATTATCTTCCTCATGACAATATGTCAACACATTAACTCCTTACTTTATTTTTCTTTCTTGGAAAAGTAAAACCGCAACGGAATTATCACAACACATTCTCAGTAACTTGCTGATTATCAACAAGGTAACACCCTGAGTCAAAATTCTACAACTATAAGGCATATCTTAAGGCCTTGTAATACACCATGAATTCCAAACCCAAAGTGGAAGCAACTAATGATGTATATCTTATGTTTTTCCACGATTCCAGAATTTCTGCCAAAATATCCTTAAGCAGAATTCTATGTGTCCGACAAATACAAAGTCAGAATCAGATCACAGAATTTCCTTAGAGCCATCAGATCTACTATATGTGAGCCTTCAGTCCCTTACACACAACCTTCTTGGAAGCTTCCCAATGATCCATTCATAAGATCACATTGGTACCTTCTAAGCTGGCCCACCACATAGGTTATGCTGAGACAGGTGTAAACTCAAGCATTTATGAGATTCCCAAATGAGGAACTATAGGGGATTATCTTTATCTGCTCCTGTCCGATTCTGGGACCTACAAACTTGACTGAATATATCATCACTAACCACAAGAGGAATCACTAGTGGGACACTTATCCATGTTGATAATTTAAGGACCTTTATCATTATAGGCTTTCTGAGGTAATCTCAATAATCCTTAAGTCCTAACTAGGTGAACATATATTTCTATCATATAGAATGTTCCGCATAAATCTTTTACACCAAGATTCCATCCAAGACATAGTCATCATGGCACTAGAGTAATTCATCACCTTTGGACAAAAGAATTACCTAGGCTAGGAGCCTGTGCTTGCTTGGTCTCAATACAACATGGACAAAATAATATTACTAGATAGTAGTACACCATTAACTCACAAATACTAAAGTGATGGTATTACTCCCACTATCCGTAGGACATATTCATTTATACATGACATCTATATTGAACCCAAATCCTATTATTAATATGTGAAAACTTTAAGTACCACTACCGAGGCACCTGGTGCAATTCCAGAACAAAAGGAGACACCAAAGACATGCCTTTTCATAGAGAGTCTTTCTTTGAAACTGGAAAGAAAGTCTCTTCAAAGTCTATCCCCCTCCTCAATATAGCCTTTCACTATCTTTATGCATCTCAATGCCATCCTTGGAGTCAAACATTGGTCTTAACGATCCACCTATAGCCAACTATCTTGACTCCATTTGGCAACTCGTTGAGTTTTCAAATTTGGTTCCCTTTTTTTATTGAGAGTAGCTCTTCCTTCATGGTGTCAAGCCACTCAGCCAAGTGATCACCCATTATGGCTGGATGGGAAAAGATGGGATTATGGCACTCCCATTAAGGCCGTCAATATTCCAAGCTCGGCGTATCTAATTTTTAAGATACAAATACTATATGTAGGATAAGAAAACCAAAACCACTTAAACTCTTAGGATAACCACTTAAATATCAACTCCTTGTTTTAGGTTTCAACTTTCCTTATTTGAGAATTGTAAACTTTTAGCCTCGGCCAATAAATCCTCATATGTGCAAACATTCTACTATTGACTTCCTACTGACCCATAATTCATAAGGGGTTTTAAATGCAACCTTTCTAAGAGTTCGAATTAGGACTTGCACCACCATCTTTAAGGCATCTTCCCATAGGAAACCAAGCAAAGTGATTTGCACAACATGCTCATCACCATGTCCATAAGACTAACACTGTTCTTTTGTAGATATAAGATCAAAACCCTCTGACCATAGCTTCTAGCCTTCATTTAAAGAGATAAACAACAACAGCTGAAAAAATCAAACTATAAGGGTCAGAGATTAATGATCTCTTTCACTAACTTTCAGAGTCAGAAAAGGTCTACTGATTTTATCATAAATGATCTTTAGTGGACCGATACTCTAAGTGACACCCTTAGACCCTTACCTTTATATGTTTTCCATTAATGTACCCCATACAAATATTGGAATCAGTAAAATTAAATAAATTTGGAACTTTCCTTTTAACCAACCATCAAACAGATATGTGGCCTAATATTTGAGCCACTGATTTGATAAGCTCTTATCCACTTGATTTGCTTATTTCCAGCAATACTAGCTGTCTCATTCTCATGCAAGGTAATTCGAGTCAGGTCATAAGAAGAAACCAATCTGAATCTTTATGGATTGCCCTTGGAAAAGAACCACTTACATACTGAATGGGAATTAAAAATTAGAAAAAACCCGCCATGTTTCCAAACTTTGATTCATAGTTGAAAGAACAAAGTTTTCTGAAACAAAGTTTCTGCAACTAATGAAACTCGTAGTCAGAGATTAACAGAAAACTATAACGGCCTCAATCCATACTTTATTCTCATTCCCTAATGTCTTGATATAATTTTTCTCTACTTAGAATCTACTCATAAAAATCTTCACATAAAACTTAAATATGGATAGTAAGATCTGATCGATCCATGAAATTTTTTGGCCCAAGGGTTCCCATGGGTTAATCATTCATCTTTCCTTCTTGTTTTGATGCTAGTAAACCAAATTGATTAGCATTTATGGACTAATGTGTTGCTTTGAGGTGTTGTATTGTATACAAGAATTTCATGTCATAATCGCCGTTACACAACCCTCCACAACACATGGCTTGTGGATCAAGGAGCAAAGGAACCAAGAGCTTGCACCTACAGTGAAGACATCCTCATTTGAAGATGTTCAAATCAAGATGCTAATCATGAATATTCTACAAGTTTCCAACAAGTGTCAAGAAGGAGCTTGGAGTTAGACATGCCATGGTGACTCCTCATGCACCTCTCAACATGATTTGAAGATTGGAGGAAGTCACAAAAGTCAAGACAAAGTTCAAGATGTTCACTCAAGCCAAAGAATTCCAAGAAAGTGCAAAGGAGCGAATACATTCTAAGAAGACTCAACGGTATTATTTTTAGAATGTATTTAGAGTCCTTTTGATATTTTGTAAAATGCACTTTCAATAGGTTTCAAATAGTTTTCATACTTAACTTTTTACATCTTTGAAAACCATACACATAACAAAAAAATGTGTTTTGAAAACCTAAGACTTAAGCCCAAAGACTATGGCCCAAAAGCCCCTAAGCTTTAAAGTAAAAATGGAATTTTAACCAGGGCTGGTCGACCTCGGCAAGGTAGCTGGAAATCCAGCACTTGCTGAATTTTATCGGGCCAGTCGACCGCGTAATGGGTTCTGTTGAAACAGAACCATTCTATCATGGGTTTGGGCAGGCGACCGCCGTGGGTCGGTCGACTACGATGGTCGGGCAAACTAGTCGTTGGGGCTTTCGCGGGTTGATTTTTTCAACCCAGTATTTTACGGTTTTACCCCCCAAACGGTCATATTTTCAAATACTGAAATCCGATGTATAAACCGGTTTGGCAACCTAGAGGGGGGTGAATAGGTTGTTTATGAAAACTTTTTCTTTTTAAAAAACTTTCCTAAAATCACCCAAGGTTTATCCCTTGTTTAATTAAGTTTAATTAGTTGAACTTAAAACAAATATTACAACCTAGAGGGGGTGAATAGGTTGTTTATGAAAAATTTTTCTTTTTTAAAATTTTTTCCTAAAATCACCCATGTTTTATCCCTTGTTTAATTAAGTTTAATTAGTTGAACTTAAAACAAATATTACAAGTTAATATAAGTTAAAAATCTTTGTTGATTAACAAACTTAATTAAGTGATTAAGGTGGCCAATTTAGCAATGTAAATATATTCAAGTTTTAATGCCAATGCTAACTCACTCAATTCTAAGTAATAATGCAAGCACAAATAAGAGTATGAGAGGGAGTAAGAGAAATACCAATCACACAAGTGACGCAAAGATTTATAGTGGTTCGGCAAAAGGTCCACTCCACTCTTCTCAAGGTCGCACTTGAGGATTTCAACTATTCAGACCTCCACTACGCCCGGCTCTGAGGCTTTTACAACCCAAGGAAATTAAATGAGGATGCCCTTACCACCTTTACAATGACTCTCCTACACGGTCGAGAACTAAGTCTACAACGTCTCTCCTACACGGCCGAGAACTAAGCTCTTCTCCCAAGGGAATTAAAAAAAAAACGGATGTCCTTGCCACCGATACAAATGAAGAGGAAGAAAAATAGCTTTGCCTCTAAGTAGGCTAGAATGCAAGTTGAAGCTTCTAAGATACTCTCAAAGATGAATACAAATAAAGCATAAACCAATCTCAAAAGATTTTTCCTAATCAAGGCACAATGAGGTTGGTGAGAGATTTTACCCAAAAATAGTTGCAAATGAATTTCAAGGGTTTCTTAGAGTTGGAATGTGTTCATCATCTTTGTTTAGACCCATATGATGCGTATAAATAGCCCTCGAACTCAATATGACCGTTTGGGGGCCAAACGGTAAAAAATAGGTTAAAAAAAACTAGTCGTTTGAGCTCCAACGACTCTTTTCCGAGACCGTCGCGATCGACCGGGGTGTTGCGGTCGCCCGCTGTCATCGGGCGAATTTCAAAAGCGCCGAGGTCGACCTTCGAGAGCAACCTAGTCATTTTTATTTTTGTCCAGGTTCCTATCCTAGGTCGACCGGCCCTATGGCGGTTGACCGGCCCGACCATGTTGGATTGTTTCTGGATTTCCAGAAACACATCTGCGGTCAACCGTGAGATCCCGGTCGACTGGCCCGCTATGTTCCGGTACGTACTGGATTTCCATCCACCTTACCGTGGTCGACCGTGTAACCCCGGTCGACCGGCCCTGTTTGAAAATCCATTTCAACATTAAAAAATCAGGGACTTGGGCCATGGTCTTGGGTCTTATACATGAATTGATTCTCCTATGGGTCCAACAAAGTGTGGACACCACTAGGGTCAATCATAGTCCAGTTAAGTCCAATTAGGATGTGTTAGTCTCTTTGGAAAATATTATTTTTCACTAGTTTTAGGTGATTAAACAATGTGCCTTGACAAGAGAAAATGCAAGAGAGATAGGAATACATTCTAACCTTTCTGCCACCCTCTTGAACTCTTCTCTTGAGCTTTGGGATCTTCAAGATTGAGTTTTGCTTTGACTTCTCCAGTTGTGGTACAAGCTCCTTGGTCCTTTGCAATGGTTCTTGATCCTAAAGCTTTGGCCTTTCTTGATCTTTTCCTTTCTAGCTTGATGCTTTGAGATGATAATGATGAGCTTCTCCTTGGTACCTCCAAGGCATGGTTTGTCCAAGTTTGTTCTAGCTCCTTTGTCCATTGGTTGGTTCATCTTCAAGATATGCCATCTTTGTGTATGCGCCAGCCTGGATTGACCTGTGACTTTCCTATCCATAGCACAACTGAAATTCCAAGGGTAGGCCCAAGTGGCAACCTAAAAGGAGATTAGGTTGATACAAATAAAATTTACCTTTTGAAATTTTAACCTAAAATATTTAAACTCTCCAATGAAGGATTAAGAGATCAAGGAATAAAACAATTTAAGCATGTAAGTTAAATCTAAAGTGCAATGCAAATATAAAGCAAGAGACAAGAAATAGTGCACCCTAGATTTAAAGTGGTTCGGTCCTCAAACACACAAGGCCTACTCCACTCCACCAACCAAACCCGTTGATGGCTTCACTATGTTGATCTTCTTAACTTCGGCGAAGATCGGTGCCGATTACAATTGCTTTAACCTTGGTGGCAATCCTCACCACGGAGAGAGGGCTCCGCTTCTCCGAACACTTGCCCAAATACAATCAAAGAAAATAGAAAAATACAACTCCTTCTTGAAGGGTAGATAGCTCTCAAGCTCACTCAAATTCCACTCTTGAAATGATGTACAAATTCAAGCCTAGGTCTAATCCCTTTAGATATCCCAAATTGAGGCCCAAGGGTGATTACCACTCTCTAATATGTTTAGAACATGTTTAAGAATGAGAGAGATGTGTTCTAAGGCATAGAGAACACACATATATATATATAGAGAAAACTCAAATATGACCGTTACAGGGGCATAGTCGTAATTCTGTGAATTTTCCCAACGGTCATAATTTTGTTCCCGACATAGTGGTCTCGGAGTTCCGAGAAATTTTCTTGGAGTTCCGAAAATTTCTCTCGGAGTTCAGGGAATACAAACAGAATTTGGAAGAATGCTACTGGACCAAATCTCGAAGCTCCGAGAAGCCTAAATTAGCAGATATTCAAGATTTTTTATGCCGATAATTTTTGGGCTTCAAGGGCTTCCAAATTACATAGAGATGGGATTGTTATTCCAATTAGGGTCAGTTGTTTGGTGACTCCATTATGCCTCAAGGTAGGGTACCTAATAGGGATTAGATGTACAATCTAATACAAGACTTGAGCCTTCAAATCTTCTACCTTTGAAGCACATCATCAACTCTTGAACTCTTGCATGGATCACCTCAATTTCTTTGGCTCTTCAAGATCTCTCCTTGAATGCTCCAAGCCTTCATCATCCTTTGGTTTCAAATGGTGTTCAAGGATGTACAAGCCTCGATCCATGTCATTCTCCTTGATCTAAGTATTTGAAATGTTTGAATCTTCAATACATGCACTTAAACATCAAACACGTTAGAAATACAATACATTTCAACTTGTGTTTGGAATCATCAAAATATAGAAGATTGCCAAGGTGAGAACCATTGGGCTTACAACAACACTCAAGGCAAACTAGTAGTCCATAAAAAATTAATCAATTTGGGTATGTTAATCATCAAAACAAGGTAAGAGAATGAGCCCTTGGGCTTACAATCTCCCCCTTTTTAACGATGACAAACTAAATTGATTAGAGAGGTGGGAGGATCCTCTTATGAGGATTAGATAAGCAGGATAATAGTGACTACTCCCCCTCAACATATGCACAAGTTATATTTATCCAATTAAAGCATGAAATGCATATTGATTATGGATCTAATCAATTTACACAAATTCTCCTCCTTTCGGCATCGGTAAAAATGAAGGATTAAGCATTTAAGCACAATACAAAAAGCATCAAAAATATACAATGAGAATCTGATGCTCCCCTAACTTCTTATCATGATTTACCAATTAAAATCAAAGTATATATGGCATGATAAGAAACAATCAACACAGGAAATAAATAAATACAAGACATATCAAGCCTATGTTGAGAAAATAAAGAGACATTCCATTTTAGCTCAATTTTGGGTATATTATAGTATATGAATAAATCCAATGTAAATCTACTCTATGACCCATAAAACAATAATAGATTGGCAAGTTAAAGCTTATATTCTACTTATCATGAAGGAAATTAAGCAAGTTTTAGACTTAGCAAGATAAGCCCCCCCCGCCCCCCCACCTTTTTTTTCTTAATTCCTTTTAGAATCTTATTATGAAGAGATGGATAAACGTAATGTTGAACCCATCATAATAAGCAAGAATAGATATATTTCATGTTAAACATACACCCTGAGTTTGTCATGCATGAGGATAAGCATCAGTGTTTTCTTGGCATGACTAAGAGACTTATCATGAACAAATGAAGATACACAAATGGAGATGCGCATGATAAGCACTCAAATTCATAGAAATTGAGATAAGAAAGTTTGATTCACTTCTATGAATGTAGATTAAGAATGATAAGCAAGTTTTAGCTCTTGTTTAAAAAAGTAGATCATTTAAGCTCCTACTTTTTTTTTAAGATATACAAGTTTGAGCACAACAAGTGGGGATATGTTTGAATGGACAAAGTAAGCATCTCACAATGATCCATATAAACATAAAAATAGCAAATGTTAGCTCTCCCCTTTGTATTTATCATTGGCCTTAGATGAAACCTATGAATCAAGGCATGACATGACACAATGGGCTAAAGATATGATAATTTGAATATTTAGCCAGTAGGACTTATTCTTGGAGAGATGATAACATATTTGATCATCCAAGATAAGTCACAAGCCTAGAAGGATATGAACCTAAGACCTAGGCTATGGGCTTCTTGTCTTAACCAAAAGAAACACATAAAAGCACAAGACAAGCCCGATCAACCCATATGGAGCAACAAGGCTCCAAATGAGTGTATTTATCATATGTATGATGAGTATCACATTAAGAGACATATGATAAGCCACTAAGGACAAATTTATCAAGTAATAGCTCCCCCTTGAAAAAGGAATCATGCAATGCATGAATCCAAAGGGTTGTCCTCTCATAGACTTAAAGGGACTTTGGATATATTTCTAAAAGGTAACCTATTTGACTCAACCCTTGGGCTACAATGACACTCTACTCTCCAAGTGTCGGTTTATCATGAATAGAAATGATAGCCATAGTGTAGCTCTTCATGATAAACAATCATAGCACAGATGATATGCAATTTTTGGCTCATGCTCCCCCTAAGTGTGATATCAATCTACATAAGTTCAAATTTTACTTCCCTTAAGTATGTATCATATAAACAAGTTAGGAAGATCACACAAACATATATCTATTTATGTTTGAGATGTTGGCACAAGGCCATATGATTAAGTATTTTAATTATGTGGAGGTTCCGTTCCCTCAAGAGGGCATAAGTACCGATTGAATAGCTTTTACAATTAGGTTTAACTTCCCATATATGTAGATACCATCAAAACAAGGGTTGATAACTATAGAATATATATAAATCAATTTGTGCTCCATTTTATAGGACTTAGACATAGTAAGAATGGTCAATAAAGGACTTAGACATAGTAAAAATAGATACAGTGCGTGCCAGACTGGGAGGTCATTACCCTGACGGTACTAATGTATCTATTTTCAAGCTATGCGCCAGTGCTGCAGCCGTAAACACTAGGTGTACTTGTGTTTACAGCAGCTGATGAGCAATGAAGCATACTATGTATAACACTAGGTGTACTTGTGTTATACATATTAAGTAGTACTGACATACGCATAGTACCCGATAGTTTGAGTCCGCAGCCCTACTTTGTTTTATATATTATGTATATACGTACTGACTTAGTGAAATCCAACTAGGAAGTACCCGTGTTTATATAAGTATATTGCATTCATATAAGGATGAACATGTGTTGCTTACACATGTGAAGCCTAGAGTTAGGAGCTTTGTCCCACTTGTAGACTAGGGTAGCTTATTTTACATGGCTAGAGCACGGTCCTAGTACACTCATTAGTCAGTCTTGAGTCGAGACTTTCTTGACTCAGCTAGATTAGAATTAGGGCTGGTGCCCCCGGTTAGGATTTGTGTGTATGTGTATATACCTATATATACTGATTATATATATTAGGGTTCTCCTCTTAGTGAGAGTTCCTTATTCTTTTCAATCAGTTATATCCATTCGTTATTCAGATCTAGATCTAGTCAGTGGCTTTTTGATTGCCATTACCTTGGCCATGTTTAGTCCTTGATCTGTTGATTATAGGATTTGACCCGTTGTTATATGTTCTCACCTATGGTCAGTCCTTCATTTACCCTTCTCTGGTAACCCTATTTCGAGCGTATCTTACCACCATTATTCATATACCTTTGATTGAGCTATGGGGATCCCTTGTATAGTCGTTATGCTGCCGAATTTTATCCAGAACATTTTTTGAGCATGACCGCTATTTCTTAGAGTTAGGAGAACCATCAGTTTACCTTACCTTGACTTTCTTGTTTAGTCGTTATGCTGCCGAATTTTTCGCAATATATTTTGAGCATGACTGCTACTCTTTAGAGTCAGTTCACTTAGTCTGGGCCTTGACCTCCTCGTATAGCCGTTATGCTGCTGGATTTTATCCAAAACATGTTAAGCATGATTGCTATCCTTTGGAGTCAGTTTACCTTGTCTGATTCCCATGTATAGTCTGGATTAGCTTGGAGCCCACTTTTAGTGGAAACTTCTGATTTGATCAGTTGTATTATATCCTTTTAGTTTCACTAGGTTAGTGGCCTGTACATATCCTTCTCATTGTCACAGTTTATTTGTTACCATGGGATTATCTATCCACTCTTTTGTTATGTCATAAATTCATCTTATGTATACATTGCTCAGTAGGATTGGATCCTTACCTGTTTGTCTTGAGATCTGGCCGATAGCTCATTCGCTGTCCTTATGACCATGGTCTATCATTTTGATCCTGTTGATCGCACAGTTGATGATATTCATCGCCAGATTTAGATCCGGTTTGCGACCTACTTTTGTCCAAGCAGCTGCCAATCTTTGGCATCCTGCTTTTCATGTCTTTAGATTCGGTTCCTTTGAATTTTGTCCTATCTTTGAGGATTGGTGCGCCCTATTGGAGCTCCCATTGGAGGGACTCTGGGTCCAGCCTCTGAGTCCAGATGACCCTCATTCTCTTTTCTGCAAATTGTTTAAAAATTCCACGGTTGGTGCACTGTCATATCTCACAGACACAGGCGTGCGAGTCCAAGACCTCATCAAACTTTTTTCTAAAAATATTGACCCTACTGACTCCCGTTTTCAGAGTTGTCGGCGAAATGCTTTGATTTTTGGTGTCTTCGCACGTTATGTGCTTCGTGGAGATTCTTATAATGCTCCTTTGGCCCTGTTAGCTGTGGTGGATCAAATCAATGAAGGAAGGAATCCTGTTCCCACCATAATCGCAGAATCTTTCTCCGAACTGGATTTTATTGCTCGTCAAGAGGTTCATGATAATTTCTTTGGGTGTGCAAAATTGCTGTACGTATGGCTTTGTGAAAAGCTCACTATCCTCCAGCCAAAAAGCCATGACAAGTACACCTTGAAGGATTTCTCATCCTGGCAACCAATGGCCAACCGACCGCAATCCATCGATGAGTGGCGTAATTGGTTGCAGCATGTGGAGGAAACCCAATTTTTTTGTGTGAGTCATTCTTGCTTGCAAGTTATCACTAGCACTTATCCATATCCCTTTGTGTATCTTATGGGTTTAGAAAAGTCAAATTTTTATGCACCAATCCGTTTTCTTCATCAGATCACGGGATACCCTTGTCCCCCCGGAACTGTAGCACCTCCTTTGTGTGAAAAATTGTCTCCTGATCTCATTCAGTCCATCGTAGCTGCTTGGAGAAATAAGGTCATGGAAAAGAGGTTTGCCTTAACATGTAAGGTCCGACGTGGGGAGTTACCGGGAAAGCTTGCGGTCAAAAGAGCTCGGATCGCAGAACCTTGAGGATCTTCTGCATGAGATTATCATTTCTTTATTATCTTCATTTGTTTTACTTGAATATAATCAGAGTCAAAGATTGTAAATCTAATTTCATTATAGATGAAAATTTAAAGAAAGAAATTTCACTTGATACATGTTATAGACAGTTGGCAATTCAGGGTTTCATCCTTTTTCATATAACCAATCGCTAACGTTGTAACCTGCCAGTATAATCAATACAAAGGATGTTTGTTTTTCTTTTCTCTCTATTGGTGCAAACTATCTTATTTCCTTTGTCAATCATTTCATCTAGTTTGTTAACTTTCAATCAGGATTCTGAAAGATAGCAACCATCGCTCTGAAAAAGGACTCCCAGGTTATACCTACCTGGTCTAGACCTACCTCAGTGTCTAGACTCGTTCGTCACTTTGGTTCCCCTGTGTCATCTACAATACATTTACCTTCTTCACCAGAGTCTTCCGGTTCCTTTGAAGTGAACCAAATGGCTGACCCAACTGACCTTTTGCTCAGTATGCAAGAAATGATGAAAAACCTTACCCGAGACATGGCGGGGATGAAAGAATAGATGGCAAACATGAAGACTCAAATAAGTGATAAGGCCTCTGCATCTAGAAGTCCCATATTTCCACCTCCTCATGTTCCAGCTCCGGAGTTGAATAGGCCTGCTATCTCGCCTTTTGAAGTTGATTTAGATGAAGAGCAGTACGCAGCAGAATATTGTGATCTAAGGGTTGATAGAGAAAGGGAAAAGTTTGAAAATTTTGAAAAGGAAATGTCTGAGAAATTTAGCAAGATGGCTCATGAAATGGAGCAAATGAAAGTGCAGGGGCCCAAGAAATTTGACGTCTCTGAATTAATATTGTCTTCGACAGTATCTTTGCCGTCCAACTTTAAAGCTCCTGATTATGATAAGTATGATGGAACCGGATGCTCGCGTAATCACATGAGATGGTTTATCATTCTATCCCAGCAGTACGGTCTGAGCCGTGAGCAAATGGCTCAGTTGTTTCCGAGCTCTTTGACGGGGATCGCAAATAAAGTGGTTCCTAATGCTGAAGCCAGAGGAGGTGAGAACCCTGGAAGATATTTCAGAGAAACTGATAGAGCAGTTCTTTATGGAAGAAGGCATTGAGGTCACGAAGAGAGACCTAAAACAGCTAAAGCAAGGTCCTCAGGAGACTTTTACTTTCTTTATCAGGCGCTGGAGACGCAAATCTGCCCAGCTAAGCCAAACAATGTCTGAATCAGAGCAGATAAAGTTAGTTCTGAAGAGTTTCTCTCCTTAGTACTTTCATTTCTTGGCATCGCAGCATTACTCGAGTTTTTATCATCTGATCAAGACTGGTACTCAAACTGAGGATGCCATAGCAAAAGGCTTGAGAGCCAAGGTTTCTTCTGAAATTAGAGAAGGTAAAAGGCCTATGGTCCAGCCTAAGGAGGTTCATGCTGTCAGTTACACCAAGCCTGTGGCTAGAGTGGTTACAGAAGCTGTGAGGGCACCAAGGAGAGGTACCTTTGACAGAAAGTTTGATCCCCTTCCGTATCCTATTCAGATGATACTCAAGAGGTTAATAAAGGATAGAAAGATCCGGCTCCCGGATATTAAACCTCCGCCCCGTACCCTACCAACATTCTGGAAGATGGATCAGTACTGTGAATATCATAGGGTTCCAGGACATTTGACTGAAAACTGTTTAGCCTTGAAGCATGCCATTCAGAACATGATTGACAAGGACGAACTGGCAGTTGAGAGACCAAACGTCAGTCAGAACCCACTTCCTAACTATCATGCCATGCCTCCTACTACCAATGCAATTTTTGCTAGTGAGCCTTTGCTTGATCCGTCAACCCTCATCTGTGCCATTACCGCAGAAAAAACCTATGTAATGAAGTTTGACGAGGAAGATTTTGAAGCAGTAGAAAAGAAAGATCGTTATGTAATTTCCTTTGAAGACGATGAATTTGCTGGGTCATCTTCATCTCACTCTTGTGTGGTTCAGACTGGCAGTACAAGAAAGGCAAAGAAAGCTTCGTATGTCCTAAGGGCCGAAGACTTTGAAGAAGAAAAAGACAGTAGAGAGTCATATATTGTCTGAATGGAAGATGACGAGCTGCTGTTGTTAGATGACCATTGTGATGAGATGCGTCATATGACCCGTGATGGGCTTGTATTCAAACCTCCAGAGCTGAGTGTAGAAAATTCGGCAGAGGTTGCGAGAAACGCAGAGAATCCGAAGCAAAACAAGGTCAGCGTAGATGAAGAAGAGGAGAGGTTGCTGAAGCAGTTGAAAAAGACTCAGGCCAATATTTCAGTATGGGGTTTACTCATGGCCTCATCCAAGCACATGAAGTTAGTTCTTCGAGAACTTAACTCGGCACAAGTTTCAGTTGATACTACTCCTGATGAATTGGTGAGCTTGGTCGCCATGACAAGAGTGTCTAAGACCCTATCCTTCACTGATGATGATCTGCCTTCTGAGGGCCAAACCTCACAAAATCTCTAAAAATCACTGTTGTTTGCAACAAGAAGAGAGTACCAGAGGTGTTGGTTGACAACGGCTCTGCTTTGAATGTCTCCCCGCTGAGTACTGCGACAACCCTTGGATTTGGTCCTGCGGATTTCATCCCATCTGAGCAGGGTATTCTGGCGTACGATGGCACTCGCAGAGATGTAATCGGAACTCTAGTAACTGAAATACAAATCAGAGGAGAAGACTTCGAAATAGAGTTCAAGGTTTTGGACATCAAAGCTTCATTTCTGCTATTACTTGGCCACCCTTGGTTGCACAAGTTCGGGGTTGTTCCATCCTCTCTTCATCAAAAACTGAAATTTCTTCAAAAGAATAGAGTGATAACTGTAAAAGGAGATCCAAACTTGGAAATAGGACTGATTACTCAGGACCTGACTGTGGAAAAGGCTGAGGATATTAGTTTGACTGGATTTTCACTAGAGGTGACTGCCATCACCTTTGAGGAAGCTATGAATGAGGAAATTTGTTTCCTGACCAGTACAAACTCGAATGTTATAAAGTTGATTCGCCGACATGGGTACATACCAGGTGCCGGTCTGGGCAAAGATCATCAGGATCTGACTGAATTCCCTGAGTTTAAAGCATTCAATGGTCTATTTGGGCTGGGGTACAAACCCACGAAGAAAGAGATTAAAGAAATGAAGCAGCTGATGATGAAATGGGCAGAATGTCGCCGCAGGGGGTTAGAATTACCGATGACGCCGATTAATTTGACGATGAACGCCCATTTCAGAAAAGAGGGTGCAGATTTACCTTTCTGTGGCTTTGCCGAGACTTGGTTGGACGAGATTACAGGACAGAGGTTGCCAGGCTTTGAAATTTTCTTTGATTTGGAGTTAGAAGATAAGCAGACAGGTGTGTGGATCACAGAAGCTGAGTCAGAAATTGATTGGGCAGAACATGTAGAGCCAAGCTGAAAATCCGATATAGGGGGTCCCAAGTTATAATAGAAATGGCAACTATGAGGAGGGAGAATGCGGTTGTTTAAGAAAACTAGAATTTACCAATTTGAAAAACTTAAACCAATTAAGGGATCAAAAACAATATTTTAAGCATACAAGTTAAATCTAATGGTGCAATGCAAATGAAAGAGCAAAGAGATAGAAAGAGTGCACCCGAGATTTAAAGTGGTTCGGTCCTCAAACCCGAGGCCTACTCCACTCCACCAACCAAACCCGTTGATGGCTTCACTATTTGATCTTCTTAACCTTGGCGAAGATCGGTGCCAATTACAATTGCTTTAACCTTGGTGGCAATCCTCACCACGGAGAAAAAGGGCTCCGCTTCTCCGAATACTCGCCCGAATACAAATCTTGAAAGATGAAAGAAAGAACTAAAAAATCCCTTCACAAGGGTTACAAAAGATGTACAATTGAGAGCCTATGATCCAAATCCTAGAGTTGGTGATGAGAGGCACAATTGAAGCTTGATTCACTCTTGGGTATTCAAATGAAGTTTTAGAGTGTTAGGATGGATTGTTTGTATGTTTAGAACACCCATATTTATAGGAAAGCCAAAATATGACCGTTCAGTGGCATTACGGTAATTCCAGCAAAATTCCAAACGGCTCTTTTTCAGACCGTTGGAGTGATCTCGGAGTTCCGAGAATAATTCTCGGAGTTCCGAGAATTCTCGGAGTTCCGAGAAAAAATCTTGGAGTTCCGAGAAGCCACACAGAAATTGGAAAAAGTCTACTGGACCATTTCTCGGAGTTCCGAGAATTCTCGGAGTTCCGAGAAAAGCTCTCGGAGTTCCGAGAAGCCTATGCAGAGCAGATTTTCAATTCTGTTTTGGGCTTCCAATTCTCAACCAAGATGGGATTGCTATGAGGGTTCCAAGGTGTTGGAACTCCACAAATACAATCACTTGTTTATTTAGGGTGTGTGAGATTAACTTAATTATGCCTCTAAAAACCTAATCTAGGTTTGGATCAAATACATTCTAAAATCCAAAAAATGGTCTTCAATATGAATTTCTTCATGTCTTTAAGTCTTCATGACTTCTTGCTTGATGACTTAGGCCTTCCAATTAGTGGTCCAATGTGGGCTTCTTGGCCTTCAATCCAAGCATCCTTGATCTTACTTTATCAAGATCTACAACTTAGACAAACAAACACATTAGTGATAAATGATCACTTGTGTATTGGAATCATCAAAACAAGATGGGAATGCCAAGGTAAAAACCATTGGGCTTACAATCTCCCCCTTTTTGATGATGACAAGCACAAGAGATTTTACAAATCAAGGCATATACTCTTTTCACATTTTTCTTACACTAGAGACTTTACTCTAGATTCTTCTCCCCCTTTGTCATCAACAAAAAGAAGGGGTAAGAAAAACAAGGGTTTAAAATATACAATTTTAAAGCTCCCCCTTTTTTAAAGAAAAATTCAATTTTAACTCCCCCTAGTTAAAATAATTTTACAATTACAAGAGGGGTTATCAAAAAATATACAAATGAAATATATTCAATTTTAAGTTTAAAAAACCCCTAATCTACACAATATGAATATCATCATATGGGGGTTTTGGGAACCCAAGATTTCTTGGTCCCACATCTAGCCCTACTCTTGGATGCACATTGGAATTGGTAATGACCATTCATTCCACAAAAATGGCATCTAACAAGAGGGTTAGATACACTAGTCCTATCATGATAAGCATGTTGAGGTCTAAGACTAGTTTTACTTAGGATTATGTCAATAATTTTATTTCCATTTAGAAATCCATGTAAACATAATCTAAGTCTTTCATTTTCATTATGAAGATGGGATGTTTGAACTAAAAGCTCATTTCTTTCATCTTCATAAGAATTGGAGGAGCTTGCCATATTTTGAAATTTTAAAAGTTGGCAAGTTTTCTCATCCAAACTACCCTTAAGGGTATTAATCTCAAGTTTATGATTTTCAAGTGTAACTTGTTCTTGAGATATGGAAGAAGATAAATCACTTTTCAAAAATTCAAGTTCTTTTTCTAACTTTAAAATTGATTTTTTAAGAACTTTGTTTTTGGAAATTTGGGTATGCAAGGTTTCACATAATTCATCATAAGGTATGCTATCACTTTTACTACTAGATGAAGAATATGAGGGGTTAGAGTTTACCTCAACTTCATTGGTGAATGTCATGAAGCAAAGATCATCTTTTTTATCTTCTTCCCCTTCACTCGAGCTTTTGCCCGATGTGCTTAACGCATCCCAACCGGCGGCAAGAGCCTTATGCTTCTTCCAATCCTTCTTACCCTTGTACTTAGAGGAAGTTGATTTTAGAAGTGGACAATCCGGTCTTTTGTGTCCTATCTTCTTGCAATTGAAGCATCTTAAGGCTCCATCAACATCACTTTCTTCTTTCTTTTTCTTATCTTTCTTATGCTTCCTTCTCCACAAGCTCTTGAATCTTCGTAAAGCTTCTTCTTCGTCACTATCCGCTTCACTTGATGAGTCTTCCTTGGAAGCCTTGAGTGCTAGGGATCTAAATTCCCTCTCCTTCTCCTTTAGCTTCTTTTCCTCTTGTCGGCTAGTAAGGAGCATCTCATGGGTGATGAGAGATCCTACAAGCTCCTCTATGGTTAGCGTCTTGAGATTTTTTGACTCTTGAATCGCGGTCACCTTTGGATCCCAATGGGGAGGAAGAGACCTAAGTAACTTACTCACAAGCTCATCGTTAGGATAAGATTTACCAAGATTAGCTAGTTCGTTAGAAATAATAGAAAAACGAGTATACATTTCCGAAATACTCTCGTTTGGACTCATTCTAAACATTTCATACTTGCTCTTTAACAAGTTTATTTTGGAATCCTTGACTTGTGATGTTCCCTCATGGGTAGTTGCAAGGGTATCCCAAATAGTCTTGGCGGAATCAAAAAGAGCAACTCTATTAAACTCCTCGGTAGCTAAGGCACAAAACAAGGAATTTATTGCTTTGTAGTTCAAATTAGCTTGCCTTTTCTCTACCACATTCCATTCTTCAAAAGGTATGGAAGGTACATTGTATCCATTTTCAACAATGTACCAAAGTTCCACATCTATCGAAAGAAGATAGATGCGCATCCTTGTTTTCCAATGTCCATAGTTTGACCCATTGAAGAAAGGAGGTCTAGTTGTGGAATGGCCTTCCGGAAGTCCGGTTCCAATTTGGTGTGCCATTTCACAATTAGAAGTTGCCAAATAAAATCTTTCCCTAGTTAGATTTTGAAATAACTTTCACAAAAATTTTAAAATCTTTTAAGAGCCAAGGCTCTGATACCAAGTGAAAATCCGATATAGGGGGTCCCAAGTTATAATAGAAATGGCAACTATGAGGAGGGAGAATGCGGTTGTTTAAGAAAACTAGAATTTACCAATTTGAAAAACTTAAACCAATTAAGGGATCAAAAACAATATTTTAAGCATACAAGTTAAATCTAATGGTGCAATGCAAATGAAAGAGCAAAGAGATAGAAAGAGTGCACCCGAGATTTAAAGTGGTTCGGTCCTCAAACCCGAGGCCTACTCCACTCCACCAACCAAACCCGTTGATGGCTTCACTATTTGATCTTCTTAACCTTGGCGAAGATCGGTGCCAATTACAATTGCTTTAACCTTGGTGGCAATCCTCACCACGGAGAAAAAGGGCTCCGCTTCTCCGAATACTCGCCCGAATACAAATCTTGAAAGATGAAAGAAAGAACTAAAAAATCCCTTCACAAGGGTTACAAAAGATGTACAATTGAGAGCCTATGATCCAAATCCTAGAGTTGGTGATGAGAGGCACAATTGAAGCTTGATTCACTCTTGGGTATTCAAATGAAGTTTTAGAGTGTTAGGATGGATTGTTTGTATGTTTAGAACACCCATATTTATAGGAAAACCAAAATATGACCGTTCAGTGGCATTACGGTAATTCCAGCAAAATTCCAAACGGCTCTTTTTCAGACCGTTGGAGTGATCTCGGAGTTCCGAGAATAATTCTCGGAGTTCCGAGAAAAAATCTCGGAGTTCCGAGAAGCCACACAGAAATTGGAAAAAGTCTACTGGACCATTTCTCGGAGTTCCGAGAATAATTCTCGGAGTTCCGAGAATTCTCGGAGTTCCGAGAAAAACTCTCGGAGTTCCGAGAAGCCTATGCAGAGTAGATTTTCAATTCTGTTTTGGGCTTCCAATTCTCAACCAAGATGGGATTGCTATGAGGGTTCCAAGGTGTTGGAACTCCACAAATACAATCACTTGTTTATTTAGGGTGTGTGAGATTAACTTAATTATGCCTCTAAAAACCTAATCTAGGTTTGGATCAAATACATTCTAAAATCCAAAAAATGGTCTTCAATATGAATTTCTTCATGTCTTCAAGTCTTCATGACTTCTTGCTTGATGACTTAGGCCTTCCAATTAGTGGTCCAATGTGGGCTTCTTGGCCTTCAATCCAAGCATCCTTGATCTTACTTTATCAAGATCTACAACTTAGACAAACAAACACATTAGTGATAAATGATCACTTGTGTATTGGAATCATCAAAACAAGATGGGAATGCCAAGGTAAAAACCATTGGGCTTACACAAGCCTTCTGAGTTCACTGTTTCTTGAAGATTCACAAACTATTGCCGTGATTGATCGGAGGGCCTTGATTCTGAACCCTACTCATTTAATCACCCCGGCAAAGGAACCATTGACTAACTGGACCTCTCAGGTCATACCTCAGGTTACTTTCCAATACAGTCATGTCCCTTCAAAAGAGTCGGTTGTCCGTAAGTACACGTCAGTCTTTGAGTCTGATTCGGAGTCTGTTTATTTTAACAATTCTTTTGATGCAGGTACCATAAAGGTCGATGGTGATTCTTCTTCTTCTAACAGGATTGAGTCAAATGCTGAGTCAGATATTCTTTCAATACATAGTTCATAGTCAATTGACACAAATGTCAATATATCCGTTGAGTCTGTAAATGTGTTTCAAGAGTCTATTGTAAAGCCCGATGTGGGTAATTCATCATTTGATGTACTTGATTCAACATTTAATGAAATAAAGCATTTTTCTTCTGAGTACATTCCTGTCTCCACTTTTGTTTCTAATGTTTCTGCTTCAGCATCTGATAATCCTAATAATTACAATAAAGACTCCCCCTCTGATGAGGATGCCGACGACACTCCCCCTGAAATCAGACACATGATTCAACAGGAGAGTCGTCGAGCAAAACCACTGGAAGAGGAAGTTGAAACTGTGAATATAGGTGATGAAACCTTGATTCGGGAGATTCGAATTGGCAAAATTTTATCTCCTGAAGAATGTGAAGAATTAATCACCCTACTCAGAGAGTTCAAGGAAGTTTTTTCTTGGTCATATGATGACATGTCAGGATTAAGTGAGGAAATTGTGCAGCATCGCTTACCCTTAATCCCTGGTATTAAGCCAAAGAAGCAAAAGCTCCGAAAACTCAAAACTAAATGGGAGTTGAAAGCTGATGAAGAAGTAAAGAAGCTGTTAGAAGTAAAATTCATTCAAGTAGTGGAATATCCAGAGTGGCTTGCGAACATCGTACCAGTGCCCAAAAAGGACGGGAAAGTTCGAATGTGTGTCGATTTTTGAGACCTGAACAAGGTAAGTCCTAAGGATGACTTTCCTCTTTCAAACATTGATCTCCTGGTGGATAATACAGCTGGGCATGCTCTTCCATCTTTTATGGATGGATTCTCAGGCTACAATCAGATTAAGATGGCGCCCGAGGACATGATGAAGACAACATTCATTACTCAGTGGGGTACTTACTGCTACAGGGTGATGCCGTTTGGTTTGAAAAATGCTGGTGCTACATATCAGAGGGCTGCTACAACTCTTTTACATGATATGATCCATAAAGAGGTCGAGGTATATGTGGGACCCAGATCCCGCGAGAGGGGTGGGGCGCGAGCCGCCACGCCTCCCTTGGTCTCTTGTACCCACGCGATTGGCGTGTGCATTTTAATTATTGATTTTAATTCATCTTTTATGTGAACTTGGGATCATTAAGGTAATCCGAATTCCACACAAAAGAGACTGACAGAGTCGCCACCTAGATGTGGGATCTAAGACCCATAATTAACCAGAAATCTAGACTCGCTACCTGGTTACGAGAATGGAAGGTATGGGGAGTTATCCACCACATGCACCATTCCTTCCCGATAATCGGTCTTCGATTCCAAAAGCTAACTCTTTTAAATTTATCTTAAATAGCTCATTCAATTCTCTGTTAATGTGCTAACTACGGGACATGCATCCTATGATCTAATTTCAATGTAGATCCTAAGTGTGTATCTTGATTTCTTAATTGGTTTGAATTCAATATAAGTGAAAGTTCTCCTAAAATTCTAATTTCATGGAAAATCCTAAGTGATTTAATTAAGCATTTACAAGAAAATTAATATACAAAGCCCCACAATTTCTTGTAGAGCCGACTTGCGGTTGGTATGCCATCAGACATCCAAGCTGCCTACGTACCCAAGCCTCACTGGGATCAGAGTCGACGTAGTTCGGTGCACTTAAGCTAAGCTACTTATGCATAACTCGACTAAGACACCGACCTAGACGGGATTGACTGTTTCAACAGTTTTAGGAGAAGTTATTTAATTCAAGTTCAGGATTTTATTATCCTAGGATTTCATTTAAGATGCTATATGATTCTTATCTAAATGCAAGTTATTCCTTAGACTAATGCAGGTTAGCCTACATCCTAGTTACTAGGCTTGTCCTAGAGAAAGATTGGGCGACTAGTGTAACTAGACCAATGGTACGGTTGCTATGCATAGCAAGCGTCCGTGATGAGGCTGGACTCCTAACTCTAGGACTCCCTAAAACCTAAGACTCCCTAAAACCTAGGACACGACCTGACACCAGTGTTCCTAAATTGGGCTCTAATGGTTCTTATATCGAAAACCATAATCCAATGGTTCCGAAAGACTCGAGACAAATTGATTCAAGTTCTTGAAGTTAATGAATTTCAAATTTCAAGGATTTTCAGTTTCTGGACATTTAAGGATTATAAATGGCTCTAGGGTTCACCAATTTCGGCCTAGAATAACATCCAAGGAAGGGAATCGTGCGCTCTTTCCTTGTGCAATTTAATACTTAAGTTATAGCATCTTATTGCCTGGCATATCTCAGGATTTCCGTAGACAGTAACCTCGGAGCCAACGACATGCTATAGCTTAAATGTTCAAATTGTCAAAGATCGAGTGCAATAGGGATACGATTATGGATGCACTGGCCATTTTTCCAGGGAAATCTAAAGATCCTAAAATTTTTGTTTCAATGCATTTAGGAATTAATATGTGACAAAAATTCAAGGTTCTTTAGAAACTTTATGATGATTTTTAATTAATTTCGAATTTTCAATGGATTTTATCTATTTTAAACCATATGAGTGATTTTACAAGTGAAATTATTGTAAACAAATTCGAAATGAGTTGAAACTTCTACAGCAGTAAGATATGATGAGATGTAGCTTACTAGAAGATTTCAACAGATTTTTACATTAATCTCATATTTAATTTTGATTTAACAATTAATTGACCAGATTGCAAAAATAACACAGAAAGTACTAGAAATAGAAATCTAAATTCAATGAAATTTCTACAGTAGTAAGATATAAGTAAAAATAGCATGCTGTGAGATTTACATGAATTGTAAAAATTATTTACTATCAGTTTCGGATTTTTCAATTTTCTGACCAGATTATGAATTAACACTACATCCCATATGAAACAAGATCCAAATCAATTGAATAGTTTACAGAAGCAATAAATATGAAATATAAGACTACTGTAAAAATTTTGAGAATTTTATCTGTGACCTGATATCAGTAAAAATTCTCCCAAAATCTGATAATTTTAAAAGAAAGCATAAAATAATATACCAAACAAAATCCAAAAATTCTCATACATTCATGGTAGAATTTATCAGTATCATATTATTTTCGCACAAAATTTCATTATATTTGGAATCTGTTTAGTATATCTTTTATTTTTCTTCGTCGAAAAGATATTTTTAAAGAGTTTTCTATTTTTAAAACACGATTTTCGAGAAAATTATTACTCCGGAAAATGTCCTCCAACCTTATTCTGATATGATGAACACAAGAAAAATTTAAAATTCCAAAAAATAGATAATCCTGAGATAGCTATTTTTTTGAATTTCGTAATTTCTCAGCCATTATTTTAAATAAAATTCTGTTATTCACTCAAATTTTTGAAATCCCTTGATCCAATGTCCGATCTGATCCGATGGTTATTTTACACTATTTAAATAGATCAGTTCATTAAATTTTGGGACGAATCGGAATTTAAACACTCATGCAGATCATGATTTTGAGCCCACACATTTAATATTGAATTAAATTCATTTAAATGCTTAAAAATCATGCAAAAATCTAAAAAATACCAAATAATTCGGGAAAAAGTCGAGAACAGTGTACCCACCTGTGATGGAGATTTTGGGTATCCTTTGAATAGGACAAGATTTGAAGGCGGGGATATGGAGGATTTCTTTAGTAGTTTTTTTTAGTCTTCTTCCTCTTTTTTTCCCTTTTTCTGAAAGAAGAGAGCATGGGTATTTATAGGTGAGGGATGAGCCAAGTTGCCATCTTTAGGGCCTAGAGGTGTAGGGTGGAGATTGAGTGATGGAAAAAGGGAGGGGAAAGAATGGCGAAGATCGGATTTTTCTAGAATATTCTCCCTCTTCTTTGGCATCTTCCATTTAAGCCATGGCTATGATAAAAATAGCAGGCACTTATGCGGCCAGGATCAAGTACTAAAGATTTAGGAACAATTCAAGGTCCAAGATGATGCCATTTGTCCTTGGAATCTTTGTAGATTTTGGATGCAAATTTCAAGGTAAGGGAAATGTCCAATTTGGTTGCCTTTGTAGAGAATGACAACGATTTGGATGGTTGCGATTAACTGCAATCTCCATGTGATCGAAAGAACGGGCGAGATCGGGTCTCCAAATATCCTGAAATCTTTGCAATGATATGGAATAAGATTGGATGGTTGAGATCAATTTCGATCGAAAGAATGGACGAGATGATGCCTCCAAATCTCCTAGAATCTTGTAAAAGATTTTTCAAATATTTTGAATGTAAAAATCGAAAAACGCGGTTTTCAGGAGATTTTGAAGTCCGATTTCGATAATTCTTTCGCCATTAAAATCGTTGATTTTTCCTCTTTCATTTAAGCCCAATGTTGCCATAGAAATATTATTTTCAAAATTTTTGACCAATGCGAGCCGTCGGTTTTTAACAGCGAATCGTTTTTCCAACCGTTGATCAAATTGACGATTCGATTGATCCAATCAACTTAATCAATTTTTGATGAATGATCCTAACCTTTGAAATATGAATTTTGACAACAATTAAAGTACTGAAAGCACTGTTGTTGATAATTTGGTTAAATTATTTCGACGGCTCTCGTTCACCCACATTGATCCGTGATTTTTCACTGGGTTTTTGCTCAATTAAGTGACACAATGTTTAATCTGAATTTGAGATTAACCTTGATCGATCCTATTTTGACTAAATGATCACAAATTCTTAGTAAGGAAAGACACCCAGGTTAAGATTTGCACTTGATCTAACGATTTACGAAAATCGGGTCTCGGAATGGAATCAGGTCCCGGGCTGTGAAGTGACCCTAGCTTATTTTGTCCCGATTGATGATCCGTAAAGTCAGATCGAGATATTAATGACCTAAAACATATAAATCCATGATAGAGGGGCTCTCACATGGATTTAACACACTAAATTCACCAATCAGGGTATTTTTCAATTTTTCGGATCTAATCATCTCACCAGGTACATCTCTTTATCATTTCGATTTTCAGAAAATTTGAGGATGCATACTTTACCAATAAAATTCCACGAATCAATATATTAGGTTATTATTGGTTAAAGTGTAGCAAAATGAGGGTGTCTACAGATGCCCCTCTTTGGTACAGATGACGTAGTCATCGAATACTAAAGTAAAAGTGACAGAGCCATTTTGCGTAGCTTTAATCGACAAAGGACTCCCTAGACACAATGCAACCTACTATAATGCAAGACCCTAGATGAAATCCTAGAATTGGAATAATAATAAAAAAAAAACTCGATGCGGCGCCGTTCAAAAACGGGCAATTAGAGAATGAGATATCATTTTCGAATGGATTCTGAAGGGAAAGGACAAAGATCGTTCTCAAACGGTTTTTAGAAGGAGATGAGACGCCGCTCACAAGCGGGTTCAACGAGGATAAGAAGCATTCCCAAATGGACTTGGACAATGACGCACCGTTCACAAACAGCCTCAAGGAGGATAGAAAACCATTCACAAATGGACTCGAGAAAAGAGGCACCGTTCACAAACAGGCTCAAGGAGAAGACAAGACCATTCACAAACGGACTCGAGAAATGAGGCACCGTTCACAAACGGGGTCAAGGAGGACGATACCATTCACAAATGGATTCAAGAAAAGAGGCACCGTTCACAAACGGGCTCAAGGAGAAGACGAGACCATTCACAAATGGACTCGAGAAATGAGGCACCGTTCACAAATTGGCTCAAGGAGAAGACGAGACCATTCACAAATGGACTCGAGAAATGAGGCACCGTTCACAAACGGGCTCAAGGAGAAGACAAGACCATTCACAAATGGACTCGAGAAATGAGGCACCGTTCACAAACGGGCTCAAGGAGAAAACGAGACCATTCACAAATGGATTCGAGAAATGAGGCACCGTTCACAAACGGGCTCAAGGAGAAGACCAGACCATTCACAAATGGACTCGAGAAATGAGGCACCGTTCACAAACGGGCTCAAGGAGAAGACGAGACCATTCACAAATGGACTCGAGAAATGAGGCACCGTTCACAAACGAGCTCAAGGAGAAGACGAGACCATTCACAAATGGACTCAGAGAATGAGACACCGTTCACAAACGGTTTCAAGGAGAAGACGAGACCATTCACAAATGGACTCAGAAAATGAGGCACCGTTCACAAACGGGCTCAAGGAGAAGACAAGACAATTCACAAATGGACTCGAGAAAATGAGGCACCGTTCACAAACGGGCTCAAGGAGAAGATGAGACCATTCACAAATGGACTCGAGAAATGAGGCACCGTTCACAAACAGGCTCAAGGAGAAGACGAGACCATTCACAAATGGACTCGAGAAATGAGGCACCATTTCACAAACGGGCTCAAGGAGAAGACAAGACCATTCACAAATGGACTCGAGAAATGAGGCACCGTTCACAAACGGGCTCAAGGAAGACACGAGACCATTCACAAATGGACTCAGAAAATGAGGCACCGTTCACAAACGGGCTCAAGGAGAAGACGAGACCATTCACAAATGGACTCAGAGAATGAGACACCGTTCACAAACGGGTTCAAGGAGAAGACGAGACCATTCACAAATGGACTCAGAAAATGAGGCACCGTTCACAAACGGGCTCAAGGAGAAGACGAGACCATTCACAAATGGACTCGAGAAAATGAGGCACCGTTCACAAACGGGCTCAAGGAGAAGACGAGACCAGTCACAAATGGACTCGAGAAATGAGGCACCGTTCACAAACGGGCTCAAGGAGAAGACAAGATCATTCACAAATGGACTCGAGAAATGAGGCACCGTTTCACAAACGGGCTCAAGGAAACAAGATAGCTTTGATTGATGAATTCAACAACGAAGAATTTTAGAGATTTTTCATGAACTTGAATTTGACGTAGGATTGGATTTTTGAATCGGGGATTGGATTTGATGAATTTTTGATTTTTGAGAAATGAGGCACCGTTCACAAACGGGCTCAAGGAGGACATGAGACCATTTACAAATGGACTCAGAGAATGAGACACCGTTCACAAACGGGTTCAAGGAGAAGACGAGACCATTCACAAATGGACTCGAGAAATGAGGCACCGTTCACAAACGGGCTCAAGGAGGACATGAGACCATTCACAAATGGACTCAGAAAATGAGGCACCGTTCACAAACGGGCTCAAGGAGAAGACGAGACCATTCACAAATGGACTCAGAGAATGAGACACCGTTCACAAATGGGTTCAAGGAGAAGACGAGACCATTAACAAATGGACTCGAGAAATGAGGCACCGTTTCACAAACGGGCTCAAGGAAACAAGATAGCTTTGATTGATGAATTCAACAACGAAGAATTTAGAGATTTTTCATGACTTTGAATTTGACGTAAGATTGGATTTGATGAATTTTAGATTTTTTGCACTTAATGAAATTGGGGATATTATGGATCGTGTCCGACAAAGATGTTGGAAACTACGATTTTAACGAATGATGAAACGACAAGTCTTAGGAACGAAGAACCATTACTAACAAGAATGGATTAGGAACACTTTTATGAAACTTCAACAAGATTTTTCTCAAAGAGACTGCTGGTCTTGTCTTCTGGGGATTTTGATAACTGAAACCTTGAACATGATACTTGAAATTGGTAATCTAGAATAACGGCTCTCTTGGATATAATCATGAAAAAGTGAGATTTGCCTCTTGACAGGTGTTTAGATAAACATCTCTTGACCAAGATAGTATTTAACTAACTGGAAGGAGATTCTGAATTTTAATGGTTCATCTCTTTGAGAAATTGGCTCAACCACCATTGCATCTGAGGCTCTTCCAAGCTTAAGGTGTCTTCCTGGGGTATGATCTTTTTACGGAAGCTGGGTTTTCTGATGTTTCTACTTCTGAATTTTTTTGAGTTGATCTTCTTTGAAATGAAGCTGCTTGACTAGATTACCGAGCTCTTTCATACGATCGCAGGGAGCTGCCGAGACCAGGCCTCCTTCATCAAGACAGTTGCATCATTTGGACATAAGAACGACGATTGACTCTTTCTAAAGAGAAAACTTAGATAAAAGGCACTACTCAAAGGATTGAGCAGCTCTGAAGGAGTGAATATAGAATGACAAAGATTGGCTAACTACACTGACAGACACAGTAATGCTTCTGACTTAGTTAACATTTTATTTGGTAAGTCTATCCTTTCGAGGAATGTTCTTTTCAATTGGTAAACACTGGACTTCTTCCTTAAAACAGTAATGCCTCAAGGATTTAATTACGACCCCTAAGATTGCTTAGCTTCAATGCCTCCAGTTTTGAGGATGTCACTTGAATTTGTTTGAACTTCAGTTGATCTTCAGTCTTGATACCGGCCGTAGCCTTCTTATAATGGTTCTTTTACCGTGACCAAGTCACCTCTTCGGGGTTTTTAACTTGGCGGACCGTGCTAGCCTTAACTTTTGCCTGAACCGCCTTTCTAGGTTTTTGATTCAGCAGGCTATCCCCTTAGCTTTTGCCTAAGCCGCCCTTTCGGGTTTTCAACTTAGCAGGGGAATGATCTTAAATTTTGCCTAGACCGCCCTTTCAGGTTTTCAGTCTAGCAGATCTTCAAACTCCATTCTTTTTCTTATTCATCATTTTTTTTTCACTTTTTGTGTTTCAGGACCTAGATCATTAGTTTTGAACACCAGAAGGACTTTATAGGTAGGATAGGGCTTTTCAAAGAATGGCTTAAGGCTCAACAAAGATTTCGACCAAACCTGTGAACAGGTTGCCTACATATCCCAAGGTAGGAATCAGGTCGTGTGTAGCCCAGGGCGAATGCCCCTAGTTTGAAGATAAATTGTTTGAAGGATAATTGATTTTTCTTTTCTTCTTTCTTTCTGAAATGATTGACTTTTCTTCTTTTGGAACTTGTCCATCTCGTTTTTTTTTTTGGAACGATTGAATTTCTTTTCTTTTTTGAATCGACCGAACTCAGTTTAACCGAGCTGCCTACGTACCCAGTGTAGGGATCAGGTCTCGCGTAGTTCGGGGCAAATGCCCTAGCTTGATGGGTTTTCAAGAAAATTTTATTCAGGCTCGAAGGGTTTGCAAACCTGTATTCTTTTGACATTGGGTTCTGATTTTGGGATTTATTCGGCCAAAGGAGGCCTTCCGATGTTCAGATTGAGAATCGATCTAGGTTACTAGAGTCCCTCTGGTACTTGATTATTTATATATTTTTTTCTCTTTTGTTTTTTTTTCACGGAGTTTGACGGCATTTCCCGGTAAGAGATAATGATTCTTCTTCTTTCAAGATTCTAATATATGCTTTCGACTATCATAGAGCGAAACTGGTTCTGACATCCTCCATCTATGGATTTGTAACTCTTGACATCTGATGATCACTTTTCAATACTTGCTCTTGAACTTCTTATCTTGAATTTGTTGGCTTTATGTTATGAATTTGAGAACCAAGGTCACTGATTGGGAATATGAAAGTTGTTTCCACTCTATGCCCCTTGTATAGCATATGTCTCTCACTTTCTTCATTCTCTTGAGCTTTCGATCTATGTCTTGCCCCTGGTATCGGTTGTAGCTTTTCTAGACAATCTTTTTATTCTTGAAATAAGTTTATCAATTCTTCACACTCTTCAGAGGATAATGTACTTTTAATCGGCATTCACTAAATCAAAGTTTCAGTGCCAGTGCCTACCACTTCAATTTCATCTTTGAAAGGCTGGGATTGGTGCTCCTCCTCTTGTTCAAGTAATTGTCGTGACTCAAGTGGAGTTTCGCCAATTTTGTCCTTATTTGAGGAGGGAGTCTTATTTTAAGATCAGAAGCATGCTTAAGAAACGGACACAAGTGAACTATTGGAAGTGAAATTTTATTTAAAGATAAAGCTATTACATCTGACGACCTATCCTGAACATGCTCACGATTCACAACTCTTAATAAAAAGAAAAGCAAAAGATAACTTGTCTGGACTAGGCATTGACCTTGGACTGTAAGACCGGACTCAACAATTGTACTGACCAGGATGACTGACTCAACATAGTAAATGACTAAAACTTTAACTGCTGCAACTGTCTGGTGTTGAAGGCTCGGCGAAGGCTGGTTCATTCTAGAATCATCATCATGGCTGATACTTTCAACTTTGGATTCTTCCTGTTCTACTGCAGCTAGACCTGAGCTTCTCAAACTTCGATGCGTCTCAGCCTTATCCGGTGATGGTGTGGCATGGTTCGACACAACATTTTGCGTTTGCAGGAATGATAGCTTGCGCTCATCAATCAACTTCTGGATCACATGCCTCAGAGTTATACACTGATCGGTATTATGCCCCGATCCTCGATGAAAATCGCAGTGTTCTTCCGCCTTCCATGTCCTGGGGAGCGGATTAGGAGGATCCCTAATGCGAGGTAAGTAGACATCGCCTGAAGCCAACCCTTGTTGCAATATAACAGATGGTGGAAGCGGGAGGGGGGCGAATTGCCTACCTGGCTTTTGCTGAGGTATAGGTCTTGGTTGATCATATTAGATTACCATTGGCTCCTGTGACCAGTTAACCCCCTTTTCCTTTTCCCAAACCCTTTCAGGATACCAGATCGTGGGATAGGCAAATCAGTGAATTCTCTTTTAGGAGTTTCAGATGGTGGCTCTTGGTCATAATCAAGAATTAAGGGTCTAACAGAATCTTGCTGGTGCTGAGAGACAGAGTTTCTGGTAACAACATCTTGGGCTTTGGTATTTTTGTCAGCGAAATGTTCAGAGCCTTGGGACTGACAATACCAGGTTTGCATTTGTTGCTTCATCTGATGAACTTCTTCTGTTAGCGCAGCCATTTGTCTAGAGAGGTTCACAATTAGTTCTTCCGAACCCATAACCATGGAGAGGCTCGGATTTTTGCCCTTAGAAACAACAGTGGTTGGACCAAATTTCTCAGTAAGTTGGGCTTTGATGAATTGATTTTCTTCCTTCAATTCCTTCACCTGTTGGACGAGCTGGGCCAGGGTTTCTGTGACATGAAAGAGTTGAAAATTTTCCATAGAATCTGCCATAGGTAGGAAAAAGTGGATGGAGAGACTTCCAAAGAAAATGGGGAATTAGCTTCTTCACTGGCCACGAATAGATTCAAAGCCAAGAAGCTTTCCTGGGTTTTCAGCAGTGAACAAACCTGACATAGAAACAATAAACGCGAGATGTAAGCTTAACACTCAGGGAATTTTTCCTTTCTATGATTGACATGATAATTATGATACGACTAGATAAGGAATGGGAAGTAAAGTGATGGTTTCTCAAAACAAATAAACACAACAATGATGACATGATACCACGTGGGGAATGCCCCTAGCTCAAGGATTATGAGAGTGAACTTTGAAGGACTTAGCAAAATATTCTTGAAAAAGGTTGCCCTTAGAGTAAGAAAAAACTAAGGGTTCAAGTACGATCAGATCATCAAGATTGCACAATCAAATGATTGAGACACAATTCCTGCCAATTGGGAAAGGGAATGAAGACATGATCGAATCACACAAGAGGCGAATGATAGACACATGATCAAAAGATGAGATTGCATAGGATTACTTTCAACGGGTAGATCAAGAATAACTAATCCTATGAGATCTTAGGAAATGACGGGATTTATATCCTAACCCCAAAGGGAAAGTTTTTAATCTTCACACATTTTATCAGTGTTACCTGAAGGCATCAACCCTAATCCTAATCTATCGGAGTGGAGAGAGAATCTTGACTCATGACTTTGTTCGTGTATCTAAGGACCGATCGTGACCATTGGAAGATGGACCACGGCCTAATCTAGACACCAATGGATAGGATATCCTAAACTAGGCTTACACACATGACGCACATGTGACCGTATACTACATGCATGTGTGGGTTAATCTAGAGGTAAGGCCAAGAGTTCCCTTAGCGCGAATCCATGTTCGATATACTGTACCAGTGTCCGGCGTATCAGTACGTGAACCAGAGATCCGTTTACGCACCATAAGGTGCTAGGCTAAGGGTGGAATGCTTCTCTAGCACAGGGCATCAGGTGATGAAATCCCAGTCAACCATACTAGATAACACTTCGGGTTCCTAAAATAGGACGTGTCTGCATGTGAGATGCAAGGGTTTAGATGCAAGTGATGTAAGTGTGTGCAATAAGTTCGCGCAATCTATGATGCCTTCAGGTTTTGTTAGATTAAGTTCGAGTAAGATGTGATGAGAAAATAAAACAAGACAAACAAACTAATCTAACAAACATATAAGAGATAGAGTTTTTATGAGCCAGTTAAATTAAATTCAAATGAGTTATCTTTTAAAATTTTAATGAAGTTAGGTTCGATCCCCAGCAGAGTCGCCAAACTGTGGGACCCAGATCCCGCGAGAGGGGTGGGGCGCGAGCCGCCACGCCTCCCTTAGTCTCTCGTACCCACGCGATTGGCGTGTGCATTTTAATTATTGATTTTAATTCATCTTTTATGTGAACTTGGGATCATTAAGGTAATCTGAATTCCACACAAAAGAGACTGACAGAGTCGCCACCTAGATGTGAGATCTAGGACCCATAATTAACCAGAAATCTAGACTCGCTACCTGGTTACGAGAATGGAAGGTATGGGGAGTTATCCACCACATGCACCATTCCTGCCCGATAATCGGTCTTCGATTCCAAAAGCTAACTCTTTTAAATTTATCTTAAATGGCTCATTCAACTCTCTGTTAATGTGCTAACTACGGGACATGCATCCTATGATCTAATTTCAATGTAGATTCTAAGTGTGTATCTTGATTTCTTAATTGGTTTGAATTCAATCTAAGTGAAAGTTCTCCTAAAATTCTAATTTCATGAAAAATCCTAAGTGATTTAATTAAGCATTTACAAGAAAATTAATATACAAAGCCCCACAATTTGTTGTAGAGCCGACTCGCGGTTGGTATGCCATCAGACATCCAAGCTGCCTACGTACCCAAGCCTCACTGGGATCAGAGTCGACGTAGTTCGGTGCACTTAAGCTAAGCTACTTATGCCTAACTCGACTAAGACACCGACCTAGACGGGATTGACTGTTTCAACAGTTTTAGGAGAAGTTATTTAATTCAAGTTGAGGATTTTATTATCCTAGGATTTCATCTAAGATGCTATATGATTCTTATCTAAATGCAAGTTATTCCTTAGACTAATGCAGGTTAGCCTACATCCTAGTTTACTAGGCTTGTCTTAGGGAAAGATTGGGCGACTAGTGTAACTAGACCTATGGTACGGTTACTATCCATAGCAAGCGTCCGTGATGAGGCTGGACTCCTAACTCTAGGACTCCCTAAAACCTAAGACTCCCTAAAACCTAGGACACGACCTGACACCAGTGTTCCTAAATTGGGCTCTAATGGTTCTTATATCGGAAATCATAATCCAATGGTTCCGAAAGACTCGAGACAAATCGATTCAAGTTCTTGAAGTTAATGAATTTCAGATTTCAAGGATTTTCAGTTTCTGAACATTTAAGGTTGACCAATGGCTCTAGGGTTCACCAATTTTGGCCTAGAATAACATCCAAGGAAGGGAATCGTGCGCTCTTTCCTTGTGCAATTTAATACTTAAGTTATAGCATCTTATTACCTGGCATATCTCAGGATTTTCGTGGACAGTAACCTCGGAGCCAACAACATGCTATAGCTTAAATGTTCAAATTGTCAAAGATGGAGTGCAATAGGGATACGATTATGGATGCACTGGCCATTTTTCCAGGGAAATCTAAAGATCCTAAAATTTTTGTTTCAATGGATTTAGGAATTAATATGTGACAAAAATTCAAGGTTCTTTAGAAACTTTATGATGATTTTTAATTAATTTCGAATTTTCAATGGATTTTATCAATTTTAAACCATATGAGTGATTTTACAAGTGAAATTATTGTAAACAAATTCGAAATGAGTTGAAACTTCTACAGCAGTAAGATATGATGAGATGTAGCTTACTGGAAGATTTCAACAGATTTTTACATTAATCTCATATTTAATTTTGATTTAACAATTAATTGACCAGATTGCAAAAATAAGACAGAAACTACTAGAAATAGAAATTGAAATTCAATGAAATTTCTACAGTAGTAAGATATAACTAAAAATAGCATCCTGTGAGATTTACATGAATTTTAGAAATTATTTACTATCAGTTTCGGATTTGTCAATTTTCAGACCAGATTATGAATTAACACTACATCCCATATGAAACAAGATCCAAATCAATTGAAAAGTTTACAGAAGCAAGAAATATGAAATATAAGACTAGTGTAAAAATTTTGAGAATTTTATCTGTGATCTGATATCAGTAAAAAGTCTCCCAAAATCTGATAATTTTCAAAGAAAGTATAAAATAATATACCAAACAAAATCCAAAAATTCTCAAACATTCATGGTAGAATGTATCAGTATCATATTATTTTCCCACGAAATTTCATTATTTTTAGAATTTGTTTAGTATATCTTTTATTTTTCTTCGTCGAAAATATATTTTTAAAGAGTTTTCTATTTTTAAAACATGATTTTCGAGAAAATTACGACTCCGGAAAATGTCCTCCAACCTTATTCTGATGTGATGAACACAAGAAAAATTTAAAATTCCAAAAAATAGATCATCCTGAGATGGCTATTTTTTCGAATTTCGTAATTTCTCAGCCATTATTTTAAATAAAATTCTGTTATTGACTCAAATTTTTGAAATCCCTTGATCCAATGTCCGATCGGATCCGATGGTTATTTTACTCTATTTAAATAGATCAGTGCATTAAATTTTGGGATGAATCGGAATTGAAACACTCATGCAGATCATGATTTTGAGCCCACACATTTAATATTGAATTAAATTCATTTAAATGCTTAAAAATCATGCAAAAATCTAAAAAATACCAAATAATTCGGGAAAAATTCGAGAACAGTGTACCCACCTGTGATGGAGATTTTGGGTATCCTTTGAATAGGACAAGATTTGAAGGCGGGGATATGGAGGATTTCTCTAGTAGTTTTCTTTGAGTCTTGTTCCTCATTTTTTCTCTTTTTCTGAAAGAAGAGAGCATGGGTATTTATAGGTGAGGGATGAGCCAGGTTGCCATCTTTAGGGCCTAGAGGTGTAGGGTGGAGATTGAGTGATGGAAAAAGGAAGGAGAAAGAATGGCCAAGATCGGATTTTTCTAAAATATTCTCCCTCTTCTTTGGCATCTTCCATTTAAGCCATGGGTATGTTAAAAATGGCAGGCACTTATGCGGCCATGATCAAGTATTAAAGATTTAGGAACAATTCAAGGTCGAAGATGATGCCATTTGTCCTTGGAATCTTTGTAGATTTTGAAAGCAAATTTCAAGGTAAGGAAAATGTTCAATTTGGTTGCCTTTGTAGAGAATGACAACGATTTGGATGGTTGCGATTAACTGCAATCTTCATGTGATCGAAAGAACGGGCGAGATCGGGTCTCCAAATATCCTGAAATCTTTGCAATGATATGGAATAAAATTGGGTGGTTGAGATCAATTTCGATCGAAAGAATGGACGAGATGATGCCTCTAAATCTCCTAGAATCTTGTAAAAGATTTTTCAAATATTTTGAATGTAAAAATCGAAAAACGCGATTTTCAGGAGATTTTGAAGTCCGATTTCGATAATTCTTTCGCCATTAAAATCGTTGATTTTTCTTCTTTCATTTAAGCCCAATGTTGCCATAGAAATATTATTTTCAAAATTTTTCACCAATGCGAGCCGTCGGTTTTTAACAGCGAATCGTTTTTCCAACCGTTGATCAAATTGACGATTCGATTGATCCAATCAACTTAATCAATTTTTGATGAATGATCCTAACCTTTGAAATATGAATTTTGACAACAATTAAAGTACTGAAAGCACTGTTGTTGATAATTTGGTTAAATTATTTCGACGGCTCTCGTTCACCCACATTGATCAGTGATTTTTCACTGGGTTTTTGCTCAATTAAGTGACACAATGTTTAATCTGAATTTGAGATTAACCTTGATCGATCCTATTTTGACTAAATGATCACAAATTCTTAGTAAGGAAAGACACCCAGGTTAAGATTTGCCCTTGATCTAACGATTTACGGAAATCGGGTCTCGGAATGGAATCAGGTCCCGGGCTGTGAAGTGACCTTAGCTTATTTTGTCCCGATTGATGATCCGTAAAGTCAGATCGAGATATTAATGACCTAAAACATATAAATCCATGATAGAGGGGCTCTCACATGGATTTAACACACTAAATTCACCAATCAGGGTATTTTTCAATTTTTCGGATCTAATCATCTCACCAGGTACATCTCTTTATCATTTCGATTTTCAGAAAATTTGAGGATGCATACTTTACCAATGAAATTCCACGGATCAATATATTAGGTTATTGTTGGTTAAAGTGTAGCAAAATGAGGGTGTCTACAGTATAGGTCGATGACATGATTGTAAAAGGTAAGACTCGACCTGAGCATACAATTGAATTAAGAAAATTCTTTGAAAGAATCAGGAAATATCAGCTTCGCCTAAACCCGGTAAGTGCGTCTTTGGTGTTACATCAGGAAAGCTCTTAGGGTTTATGGTCAGCGAAAGAGGGATCGAAGTGGACCCACAAAAGATCAAAGCGATTCAAGAAATGCAGCCGCCGAAAATAGAAAGGCAGATCCGAGGTTTCCTTGGCAAAGTTCAGTATCTGAGACGGTTCATAGCACATCTAACGATGACATGTGAACCTATTTTCAAGCTTCTGAAGAAGAATTCCTCGAAGAAGTGGAATGAAGAATCTCAGGAGGCCTTTGAAAAAGTTAAGCAATGCTTATCCTTGCCCCCTGTTCTATCGCCAGTTACTCCAGGTTAGCCGTTGTTGTTGTACTTGTCTATCACGGATACAGCGATGGGTTGTATGCTTGCTCAGCAAGATTCAGAATCTAAAAGGGAAAGGCCCATTTACTACATCAGTAAGAAGATGCTAGAGTACGAGTTAAAGTACATTGTTTTGGAAAAGACATGTCTAGCATTAGTTTGGGCTACCCAGAGGCTTAGACATTATTTGCTTTCAAGCAAGATCCTTTTGCTTTCACGGATGGATCCACTAAAATACTTGTTTGAGAAACCCACCCTTACAGGAAGAACCGCATGATGATTGTTATTATTGTCTGAGTTTAACATCACCTATGTTACTCCGAAATCAGTTAAAGGGCGTGTCGTTGCCAAACAGTTGGCTGATGCACCTGTTGAAGAGAATGCTTTTCTAAAGGCAGAATTTCCTGACGAAGAGATCATGGATATTGAAGAAGAAACTTCAAGTACTAAGTGGCTTATGTACTTTAATGGAGCTGTAAACAATCGAGGACAAGGAGTAGGAGCTGTGCTTATATCCCCTCGGAAGGAGTATATTCTTGTCTCTATCAAGTTGCAATTTGAGTGCACCAATAATATGGCTGAGTATGAAGCTTGTATCGCCGGACTCGAGGCAGCCTTGGCTTTGCAGATTCAGGATATTGATGTGTTTGGGGATTCTATCTTGATCATTTGCCAGATTAATGGGCAATGGAAAACTCGAGAAGATGAATTGATCCCTTATAACACTTATTTGGAATCTTTGGTCAGAAAGTTCAAGAACATCAGATTCACTCACTTGTCAAGGACCAGAAATCATTTTGCTGACGCTTTGGTTACTTTGGCCTCGATGTTAGACATTTCTGTATCAATTGAGGTTCAGCCGTTAGTTGTCAGACTTCAGTGGGCTCCTTCACATGTGAATGCTATAGAGATTTCAGCAAGATGTCCAGATGGGAAGCCGTGGTATACAGATATCAAGAATCTTATTGCTGGTAAAGGGCATTCTCCAGAAGCTTCAAGCAAAGAGAGGAAGACTCTTCAGAAGTTGGCTGCCAACTTTATTATTTGTGGTGAAGAGCTATACAGAAGGTCATTTGATGGCATACAGCTTCTCTGTGTTGATGAAGAGAAAGCCACAGAGCTTATTGAGCAGACCCATGAGGGAGTTTGTGGACCTCATATGAATGGAAAAATGTTGTCAAGAAAGATTTTGAGACTTGGATTCTATTGGCCCACAATGGAAGCAGACTGCTTCACATTTGTGAAGAAATGCCATAAGTGTCAAGTCTATGCAAATCTTATTCATGTTCCTCCTTCGGAGTTGCACTCTTTGACTTCACCGTGGCCGTTTTCAGTATGGGGGATTGATATAATTGGGAAGGTTTATCCAAGATCTTCAAGCGGACATGAGTACATTTTGGTCGCAATTGATTATTTTACGAAATGGATTGAAGCCGCTTCGTATGCTTCCATCACTTCAAACACAGTTGCGAAGTTCATCCGTGCTAACATTATTTGCAGATATGGAGTGCCTCATGCGCTGATTTCAGATAATGGGTCGCATTTCAAGAAAGAGGTGTTATACCTGTGTGAAGAATTCAAGATAAAGCATCACAAGTCATCTCCTTACAGACCTCAAACAAACGGGGCTGTAGAGGCGGCAAATAAGAATATTAAAGTCATTATTAGCAAGATGACTGAGACTTATAAGGATTGGTCGAATAAACTTCCATTTGCCTTATGGGCTTATCGGACATCGATCAGATCTTTGACAGGTGTAACTCCGTACTCTTTAGTGTACGGAATGGAAGCAGTCCTCCCCTTTGAGCTAAGAATTTTCTCTTTGAGAGTGATGATGGAAGCTGACCTACCAGAGTCTGATTGGGCTAGAGCGAGGTATGATGAGCTGCAGATGATAGATGAGAAGAGGCTGAGAGCCTTGTAGAGGCGGATTGAGAGAGCTTTCAACAAGAAAGTCCATGTCCGTGATTTGAAGCCCGGAGATCTAGTTCTGAAGTCCTACAGGGCGCCGGTGTTTGATCCCAGAGGTAAATTCAGGCGAAACTGGTCTGGTCCTTACATCGTTGATGAAATCCTGCCTGGAAAAGCCGTAAGACTCCTCAATGAAAATGCAGAAAAATTAAATGAACCTACAAACCTGGATCAGTTAAAAAAAATATTATGCTTAAGTACACCATGAGGCCGTCTTTGATCGACTTGATCTTTGAGCCAACAACCTAAATGTTTTAAACCATTTTGCAAACCCTTTGGGCCTATAAAACAACTTGTTTTCTTTGATAAACCCAAACTAGGGGCATTATATATATATATATATATATATATATATATATATATATATATATATATATATATATAAAAGAGAGTAGTTTGAACTACATTATGACCTGATCCCTTTCTACAAGGTACATAGGTAGCCTGATCAATTCAGGTTCGGTCACACTTTCGTAACATTTTGAAATAAAAATCCTTATAGTCCAAATGGGCGAACTACTCGGATCTGATTCCCATTTCTTCAGGGATACGTAGGAAGGGAGGGTCCAGATTCGGTCCAATTACCTGCAACCACATTAGGGTTTAGCATTTTTGAACTTAAGCCTACCTAAAAGTCCTTCTGGTGTATTTAGGCTCAGGTTTGTAGAGAAACAGAAAAATAAAGAAAAAAAATGATGGAGTCTTAGACCCGCTAAGCTGAAAACCCGAAAGGGCAGTTTAGGCAAAAATCAGGGTATTAAGCCTGCTGGATGGAAAATCTGTAAGGGCAGACAGTCTAGGCAAAAATTAAGGCGTGCGGTCCGCTAAATCAAAAACCCAAAAGGGCGATTTATTCGTGGCAGGGACTTCATGAGGGATAGAGCTTTCTCAAAGCCAGTTGAACTTTCATTTTCCTTTTGGTTATTCTTTAATGTCTGAGTAAGCGCCAACAAAGCTTCTTTTGTTACTCTTTGAGTTAGGAAAATCGAAACTAAGCAATCTGAAGGGATAATAACCATGACGGAGATTTTGAAAAGAGGTTGAAACATCTTTAAACATGGTATTTAAAAGACTCTAAGAATGGTGAACCTTTGACCATTTTAAAATATTTATCAGTTTAAGAAGCAGATTCAGTCTCTTTTGGAGTCTTGTTTAAAAATCGTCAAAGTCTTTGGTCATTGTCTATCAAAGAAAGTCAGTTGTCGAATCAAAGTCAATTTTTAGAGTCCTGCTTGGTCAGTATTCCTCCCAAAACCGGGGTGATAAAAACTCAGAGATTCAGAGAAGCAGAGAATTTGTGGTTCCTGTGGATAATGTAAAGTAGAGCAGTGTCCAGATTTCGACAAGCTTTTAGCTCAGTTCCAATCTCAGCAAATGGCAGAGATGAAGGAAATTTTGAGCGGAACAAGTTTCTTGTACCTATGAAAAGCCTTGTAAACGCAGGTTGTTCATGAGAAAAATCTGTTGTAATCCCAAATGTTCATCAATGAAAGACTTTGGCCCATTCCTTTTGTGTTGCTCTCTAATGACTTTTGCCATGGAAGTAATCATACTAGGGGCATCTTTTATGACTTAAGTCATAAAAGATGTCAAGTAATCATTGATACTTGAGATAGATATTTTCATAAAATAGAGACTAGAGAAGTTTGAACGCTCTTTATATTGAGCTTCTTAGTCAAGTTATTCTCCTTTGGAGTTGAATTTCTTTGAAAAATCTTTATCCCAGCGGAGTCTAGAATTCACTCCAGCAATTTTCAAATTTTAGTCGAATGCTTTGCATCTTTTAAAAGGGGTTGGCACTCTAAAATTCATTCAAGTTACTTGAGTCCGGTCTTTGACCAAAGTCATGTATTTCAATTACTCTTGGTGAAGAGATGACTAGTTCATCTTTGAAATCATTAAGAGTTGATATCTTCTTTCAGTCATTATGAGTTTCTCAGTTTCCTGATGTTTTGAAAGATTTTAATAAAGATAGAAATTAATAGATTCCGTGTTCCACGATCTGGTCTTTCTTCTGTTGTTTTGAAGATTTTCTTAATAAGGATAGAAATTACCAGAATATGTGTTACGCGGTCTGGTCTTTTCTTCAAGTGTTTTGAAGAGTGTTTTAATAGAATAAGAAATTATCGGATTTAGTGTTACACTATCTGGTTGTTCCTTCAATCTGTTTTTGAAAAAGTTTTACAAGGAGAAATTACCAAACCTGTGTTACACGGTTTGGTCTTTTTGAGAGGTTTTTAAAGGGAAAAAACACCGAACATGTGTTACATGGTTTGGTCATTTTCTTTGGTTTTTTTTGAAAGGTTTTAGCAGGGGAAAATTCATCGAACATGTGTTACACAGTTTGGTCTTTTCTTCATTTCATTTTGAAAAGTTTTAATAGAGGGGATTCATTAAACCTGTGTTACACGGTTTGATCTTTTCTTTGTTCATTTTGAAAGGTTTTAATAGAGGAAATTCCTCAAACCTGTGTTACACGGTTTGATCTTTTTCTTCAATCATTTTGTGAGATTTTAAAAAGGGAAAATTCACCGAACCTGTGTTACACGGTTTGGTCTTTTTTTCATTTCATTTTGAAAGGTTTTAATAGAGGAAATTCATCAAACCTGTGTTACACGGTTTGATCTTTTTCTTCGATCATTTTGTGAGATTTTAAAAAAGGGGAAAAATTATCAAACCTGTGTTACACGGTTTGAAATTTTCTTCGATCATTTTGAGGGTTGCAATAAGGAAAATATTTTCGATCCTGTGTCACACGGATTGGTCTTTTCTTCCTTCGCCCGGGTATTTAGTACCCTGATGATTAGTAGTGCAATGTCAAGTAGTGACTTGCCTAATCATCGTTCCGCAATGTGCAGCTTCCTAACGAGTTATGAGTCATGTGTATCTGCGAAGAGGTTTGTATGGGACTGTTTAGTAGGACATACAAATTTGGGTTTATGTGGAACTGTTTAACAGAACCACGTAATCCAGAGTGATTCGCTACCTTGAAAGAGAGGAGTTAGAATTACTCGGATAGTTAAACAGATATATTTTCAGCAATGATCTGTATATCTATCGCCTGGCTTAAGACTTAGTTTCGCCTTGGTATTAGATGTTTGAGTTTGGCTCAAATATTCGAGTACCCTAGTATGTGGTCGAGTAAGTTTTAGACTGATCGACGTGATGTATACAATTTTATTTTATTTTACTCTTTGAGTGTTGGGTTTTTAACTTGTTTTGGATGAGTTTCAATACAGTGGTCTTTGGCCTATTTTTGCAGGTTTCTAAAAAGGAAAAACTCTTTGACTATTTGGATTTGTACTTGTTTAGACAAGTCGCAATGTGGTTTCTAAAAAATGAAAAAAAATAAAAATTCTTTGAGTGATTAAAGTGATTGGTTTGTTTGTTTGGTTGGGGCTCTTTCAGCAATTGTTCTGTTTACTTTGGTTTAACCTGATGTAGACACCCACATTTTGCTTTACTTTAACCAACAATAACCTAATATATGTTTTAGGTCATTAATATCTTGATCTGACTTTACGGATCATCAATCGGGACAAAATAAGATAGGGTCACTTCATAGCCCGAACCCTGATTCCATTCCGAGACCCGATTTCCGTAAATCGTTAGATCAATGGCAGATCTTGACCTGGGTCTAACCATCCAAAACCACCTAACCTCTCCTCTCATCCTAACCATCCAAACCTCACCTAACCTCACCTAACCTCTCCTCTCATCCTAACCATCCAAACCTCACCTAACCTCACCTAACCTCACCTAACCACCTAACCTCACCTAACCTTACCTAACCTCACCTAACCTCACCTAACCTCCTATCCCATTCTCCTATAAATACCCTCTCATCCCACCATCCAACGAAAAGAAGAAAAAGAACCCCTCTCTTAGAAAATTCATCCCTCTCCCTCATCTCTTCAAGGGTTCGGCCATCCTTGCCGGATCGGGTGATTTTATACGTTGGGTGATATATATCAAAAGCAGTCATTATCAAGCAAGGAATCATCTTCAAGGAATTACCATCAAAGAAAAATCAAACACAAAGTGGGTTTCCAAAGAGGTAGGCATTTATTTCAATTCTATGTAGGGTCTGTTTTCATGCATATCTTTTACTTTAAAAGAAAAACCATGTTAGGAAGCATGTAGGGTCTGTTTTCCCCCTGGTTAGCCTCTGGTTAGACCCTGGTTGCACCCAGGTTCGCTGCTGGTTGCACCCAGGTTCGATGCTGGTTGCACCCTGGTTCCCTACTGATTCGCACCCTGGTTCCCTGCTGGTTGCACCCTGGTTCCCTACTGGTTCGCACCCTGGTTCCCTACTGGTTCGCACCCTGCTTCCCTGCTGGTTGCACCCTGGTTCCCTACTGGTTCGCACCCTGGTTCGATATTGGTTCGCACCCTGGTTCCCTGCTGGTTCGCACTCTGGTTAGACCCTGGTTGCACCCAGGTTCGCTGCTGGTTGCACCCAGGTTCCCTGCTGGTTGCACCCTGGTTCCCCTGCTGGTTCGCACCCTGCTTCCCTGCTGGTTGCACCCTGGTTCCCTGCTGGTTCGCACCCTGGTGCACCCTGGTCCGCACCCTGGTTTGTACCCTGCTTCCTCCTAGTTAGACCATGGCTAGTCTCGGGTTTGCTCCTAACTTAGACCCGACTCACTTGACCCTAACCATTAACCCAATCCAACCAAGTCATATCCCAACACAATCCGAGTCGCATGTCTGAATCCATTTGGCCGAATCTCATAAGCCCGCCCACTTTGAATTCCGAAAATTCAAACCCTTGATGATTCCAATATGCTCAATTCTTTGATGCAAATTCCCAATTCCAAAATCCCATTGCTATATCAATGTTTTTGAATCTCAAGTCCAATGCTCAAATACAAACCCGATTCCTGATCCAAATACCAAACCTGTTTTCCAAAATCCAAGCAACCTCCCCAGCGGAACTACGTGTGGCTTGATCCCCATCGCGGGGTACGTAGGCAATTTGGCACTCCCAAGTTCAGTCGCACCTTTCTCTATCTTTCTCATTCCCTCACACTATTTCATCATCTCTTCCATCCCTTTTTTCACTAACCTCAAGAACTGAAATCGATTCACCTCGTGTCTCTCGGAACCGTTGGATTACGGTTTCCGTCGTAAGGACCCTTAGAGCCCAATTTAGGAACACCGGTGTCGTGTCGTGTCCTAAGTTTTAGGGAGTCTTAGGTTTTTGGGAGTCCTAGAGTTAGGAGTCCAGCCTCATCACGGACGTTTGCTATGTATAGCAACCGTGCCATAGGTCTAGTTACACTAGTCACCCAATCTTTCCCTAGGACAAGCCTAGTAAACTAGGATGTAGGCAAACCTGCATTAGTCTAAGGGACCATTTGCATTTAGATGAGAATCATATAGCATCTTAGATGAAATCTTAAGATAATAAAATCCTCAACTTGAATTAAATAACTTCTCCTAAAACTGTTGAAACAGTCAATCCCGTCTAGGTCGGTGTCCTAGTTGAGTTAGGCATAAGTAGCTTAGCTTAGGTGCACCGAACTACGTCGACTCTGATCCCAGTAAGGCTTGGGTACGTAGGCAGCTTGGATGTCTGATGGCATACCACCCGCGAGTCGGCACCACAAACAAATTGTGGTGTTTTGTATATTAATTTTCTTGTAAATGCTTAATCAAATCACTTAGGATTTTCCATGAAATTAGAATTCTAGGAGAACTGTCACTTAGATTGAATCCAGACAAATTAATAAATCAAGATACACATCTAGGATTCACATTGAAATTAGATTCTAGGATGCATGTCACTTAGTTCGCACATTAACATAGAGTTGAATGAGCCATTTAAAATAAATTTAAAAGAGTTAGCTTTTGGAATCGAAGACCGATTATCGGGCAGGAATGGTGCATGTGGCGGATAACTCCCCATACCTTCCATTCTCGTAACCAGGTAGCGAGTCTAGATTTCTGGTTAATTACGGGTCCTAGATCCCACATCTAGGTGGCGACTCTGTCAGTCTCTTTCGTGTGGAATTCGGATTGCCTTAGTGATCCCAAGTTCACAGGAAAGATTAATTCAAATCAACATTAAAATGCACACGCCAATCGCGTGGATACGAGAGACCAAAAGAGAAGAGAGCGCGGCGGCTCACGCCACGCCCCTCTCGCGGGATCGGGTACCACAGTTTGGCGACTCTGCTGGGGATCACCTAACTTCATTAAAACTTCAAAAGATAATTCATTTGAATTTAATTTTAAATGGCTCATAAAAACTCTATACTTGTTAGATTAGTTTGTCTTGTTTTATTTTCTCATCACATTTTACTCAAACTTAATTTAACAAAACCTGAAGGCATCATAGATCACGCGAACTTATTGCACACACTTACATCACTTGCATCTAAACTCTTGCATCTCACGTGCACACACGTCCTATTTTAGGAACCCGGAGTGTTATCTAGCATGGTTGACTGGGATTTCATCACCTGGTGCCTCTGTGCTAGAGAAGCATTCCACCCTTAGCCTGGTACCTTTATGGTACGTAAACGGATCTCTTGTTCACGTACTGATACGCCGGACACTGGTACAGTATATCGAGCAGGGATTCGCGCTAAGGGAACTCTTGGCCTTACCCCTAGATTAACCTACACATGCATGTAGTATACGAACACATGTGCATCACGTGTGTGAGCCTAGTTTAGGATATCCTACCCATTGGTGTCTAGATTAGGCCGTGGTCCATCTTCCAATGGTCACGATCGGTCCTTATATACACGAACAAAGTCATGAGTCGAGATTCTCTCTCCACTCCGATAGATTAGGATTAAGGTTGATGCCTTCAGGTAACACTGATAAAATGTGAAAAAAAAAAATTCCCTTTGAGTTAGGATATAAATCCCATCATTTCCAAAGATCTCATAGGATTAGTCATTCATGATCTATCCGTTGAAAGCAATCTTATGCTATCTCATCTAATCTTTTGATCGTGCGTCTTTCGTTCTTCTGTCATACGATTCGATCGTATCTTCATGTCATCCCCTAACTGGCAGATGCAGAATCTCACAATCTTTCGATTATGCGTTCTCATGATCTGATCATGTCTGGTCCAGATAATCCAATCTTGCTTGTACCCTTGGTCTGTTCCTCCTCTAGGGGCTACCTTTTTCAAGATTATTTTGCTAAGTCCTTCAGAGTTCACTCTCAGAATCCTTGAGCTAGGGGCATTTCCCTATGCGAATCAGTCATCATTGTCCAAAATTGAAAGTATCAGCCATGATGATGTTCAGAACGAACCAGCCTTCGCCGAGCCTTCAACGCCAAACAGTTGCAGCAGTTAAAGTTTTAGTCACTTACTATTTTATGTTGAGTCAGTCATCATGGTCAGTATAATTGTTGAGTCCGGTCTTACAGTTAAAGGTCAATGCCTAGTCCAGGCAAGTTATCTTCTGTTTCCCTTTCTTATTTAGAGTTGTGAATCCTGAGCATGTTCAGGATAGGTCGTCTGATGTAATAGCTTTTGTTTAAATAAAATTTCAGTCAGTTCCAAAAAGTTCACTTGTGTCTGTTCTTAAGTGTGCTTCTGATCTTAAAATAAGACTCCCTCTTCAAATGAGGACAAAATTGACGAAACTCCACTTGAGTCACAGCAATTACTTGAACGAGAGGAGGAGCGCCAATCCCAACCTTTCAAAGATGAAATTGAAATGATAAACACTGGCACTGAAACTTTGATTCAGTGAATGCCGATTGAAAATACATTACCCTCTAAAGAGTGTGAAGAATTGATAAAATTATTTCAAGAATAAGAAGATTGTCTAGAAAAGCTACAACCGATACCAGGGGCAAGACATAGATGGAAAGCTCAAAGAAAAGGAAGAAAGTGAGGAGACATATGCTATACAAGGGGCATAGAGTAGAGACAACTTTCATATTTCCAATCAATGACCTTGGTTCTCAAATTCATAACATGAAGCCAACAAATTCAAGATAAGAAGTTCAAGAGCAAGCATTGAAAAGTGATCATCAGATATCAAGAGTTACAAATCCATAGATGGAGGATGTCAAAGAACAAGTTTCGCTCTATTAAAGTCGAAAGCACATATTAGAATCTTGAAAGAAGAAGATCCTTTATCTCTTACCTGGAAATGCCGTCAAACTCCGTAAAAAAAAAAACAAAAAACAAAAGAGAAAAGAAATAAATAATCAGTACCAGAGGGACCCTAGTAACCTAGATCGATTCCCAATTTGAACATCGGAAGGCCTCCTTTGGCCGAATAAATCCCAAAATCAGAACCCAACGTCAAAAGAATACCGGTTTGCAAACCCTTCGAGCCTGAATCAAATTTTCTTGAAAACCCATCAAACTCGGGGCATTCCCCCGAACTACGCGAGACCTGATCCCTACACTGGGGTACGTAGGTAGCTCGGTTAAACCGAGTTCGGTCGATTCAAAAAAAAAAAAAAAAAAAAAAAAAAAGAAAAAAGAAAAATCAATCGTTCCAGAAAAAAAAAGAGGGACAAGTTCCAAAAGAAGAGAAGTTAATTATTCCAGAAAGAAAAGAAAAAAGAAAAAAAATCAATTAACCTTCAAACAATTGATCTTCAAACTAGGGGCATTCGCCTTGACCTACACACGACCTGATTCCTACCTTGGGATATGTAGGCAACCTGTTCACAGGTTCGGTCGAAATCTTTGTTGAACCTTAAGCCATTCTTTGAAAAGCCCTATCCTACCTATAAAGTCCTTCTGGTGTTCAGAACTAATAAGCTAGGTCCCGAGACACAATAAAAAAAAATGATGAATAAGAAAACGAACGGAGTTTGAAGATCTGCTAGACTGAAAACCTGAAAGGGCGGTCTAGGCAAAATTTAAGATCATTCCCCTGCTAAGTTGAAAACCCGAAAGGGCGGCTTAGGCAAAAGCTAAGGGGATAGCCTGCTGGATCGAAAACCTAGAATGGTGGTTCAGGCAAAAGTTAAGGCTAGCGCGGTCCGCCAAGTTAAAAACCCCGAAGAGGTGACTTGGTCACGGTAAGAGAATCATTATAAGAAGGCTACAGCTGGTATCAAGACTGAAGATCAACTGAAGTTCAAGCAAATTCAAGTGATATCCTCAAAACTGGGGGCATTGAAGCTAAGCAATCTTAGGGGGCGTAATTAAATCCTTGAGGCATTACTGTTTTAAGGAAAAAGTCCAGTGTTTACCAATTGAAAAACTATTCCTCGAAAGGATAGACTTACCAAACAAAATATTAACTAAGTCAGAAGCATCACTGTGTTTGTCAGTATAGTCAGTCAATCTTTGTTATTCTAAGTTCACTCCTTCAGGGCTGCTCAATCCTTTGAGTAGTGCCTTTCATCTAAGTTTTCTCTTTAGAAAGAGTCAATCGTCGTTCCTATGTCCAAATGATGTAACTGTCTTGGTGAAGGAGGCCCGGCCTAGGCAGCTCCCTGCAATTATACCTGAAAGGGTTCGAGAATCTAGTCAAACAGCTACATTTCAAAGAAGATCAACTCAGAAGAGTTCAGAAGTAGAAACATCAGAAAGCCCAGCTTCCGTAAAAAGATCATACCCCAGGAAGGCACCTTAAGCTTGGAAGAGCCCCAGATGCAATGGTGGTTGAGCCAATTTCTCAGAAAGATGAACCATTAAAATTCAGAATTTCCTTCCGGTTAGTTAAATACTATCCTGGTCAAGAAATGTTCATCTAAGCACCTGTCAAAAAACAGATCCCGCTTTTCCATGTTAGAGAGCCGTTGTTCTAAATTACCAATTTCAAGTATCTTGTTCAAGGTTTCAGTTATCAAAATCCCCAGAAGACAAGACCAACAGTCTCATTGAGAAAAATCTTGTTGAAGTTTCATAAAAGTGTTCCTAATCCATTCTTGTTACTAATGGTTCTTCGTTCATAAGGTTGGTCGTCTCATCATTCGTCAAAGTCTTGGTTTCCAATATCTTTACTGGGCACGATCTATAATGTCCCCGATTTCATTGAGTTCAAAAAAAAAAAAAAAAAAAATCCAAAATTCATCAAATCCAATCCCCGATTCAAACAAATCCAATCTTACGTCAAATTCAAGTTCATGAAAAATCTCATGTCCTCTTTGAGCCCTTTTGTGAAAGGTGCCTCATTTCTCGAGTCCATTTGTGAATGGTCTCGTCTTCTCCCTGAACCCGTTTGTGAACAGGTTTCTCATTCTCTGAGTCCATTTGTGAATGGTCTCATGTCCTCTTTGAGCCCGTTTGTGAACGGTGCCTCTTTTCTCGAGGTCATTTGTGAATGGTCTCGTCTTCTCATTGAGCCTGTTTACGGACGGTACCTCATTTCCCAAAAATAAAAAATTTAGCAAATCCAAATCCTTACTTAAAAAAAAAAAAAAATCCAATCCTACGAAAAATCTCATGTCCTCTTTGAGCCCGTTTGTGAACGGTGCCTCTTTTCTCGAGGCCATTTGTGAATGGTCTTGTCTTCTCCTTGAGCCCGTTTGTGAACGGTGCCTCATTTCTCGAATCCATTTGTGAATGGTCTCGTCTTATCCTTGAGCCCATTTGTGAATGGCGCCTCTTTTCTCGAATCCATTTGTGAATGGTATCGTCCTCCTTGAGCCCGTTTGTGAATGGTGCCTCATTTCTCGAGTCCATTTGTGAATGGTCTTGTCTTCTCCTTGAGCCCGTTTGTGAACGGTGCCTCTTTTCTTCGAGTCCATACAACTATGGTCTCTTATCCTCTTTGAACATCATACATCTATGATGTCTCATTTCCTTGGAATCCGTACAAATACGGTATTTCATTCTCTTCGAGTCCATACAACTATGGTCTCTTATCCCCTTTGAACATCATACAACTATGATGTCTCATTTCCTTGGAATCCTTACAAATACGGTATTTCATTCTCTTCGAGTCCATACAACTATGGTCTCTTATACCCTTTGAACATCATACAACTATGATGTCTCATTTCCTTGGAATCCGTACAAATACGGTATTTCATTCTCTTCGAGTCCATACAACTATGGTCTCTTATCCCCTTTGAACATCATACAACTATGATGTCTCATTTCCTTGGAATCCGTACAAATACGGTATTTCATTCTCTTCAAGTCCATACAACTATGGTCTCTTATCCTCTTTGAACATCATACAACTATGATGTCTCATTTCCTTGGAATCCGTACAAATACGGTATTTCATTCTCTTCGAGTCCATACAACTTTGATCTCTTATCCTCTTTGAACATCATACATCTATGATGTCTCATTTCCTTGGAATCCGTACAAATACGGTATTTCATTCTCTTCAAGTCCATACAACTATGGTCTCTTATCCCCTTTGAACATCATACAACTATGATGTCTCATTTCCTTGGAATCCGTACAAATACGGTATTTCATTCTCTTCGAGTCCATACAACTATAGTCTCTTATCCTCTTTGAACATCATACAACTATGATGTCTCATTTCCTTGGAATCCGTACAAATACGGTATTTCATTCTCTTCGAGTCCATACAACTATGGTCTCTTATCCCCTTTGAACATCATACAACTATGATGTCTCATTTTCTTGGAATCCTTACAAATATGGTATTTCATTCTCTTCGAGTCCATACAACTATGGTCTCTTATACCCTTCGCCATCATACAACTATGATGTCTCATTTCCTTGGAATCCGTACAAATACGGTATTTCATTCTCTTCGAGTCCATACAACTATGGTCTCTTTTCCCCTTTGAACATCATACAACTATGATGTCTCATTTCCTTGGAATCCGTACAAATACGGTATTTCATTCTCTTCGAGTTCATACAACTATGGTCTCTTATCCCCTTTGAACATCATACAACTATGATGTCTCATTTCCTTGGAATCCGTACAAATACGGTATTTCATTCTCTTCGAATCCATACAACTATGGTCTCTTATCCCCTTTGAACATCATACAACTATGATGTCTCATTTCCTTGGAATCCGTACAAATACGGTATTTCATTCTCTTCAAGTCCATACAACAATGATCTCTTATACCCTTTGAACATCATACAACTATGATGTCTCATTTCCTTGGAATCCGTATAAATACGGTATTTTATCTTGCCCAAGCCCATTCAAAAATGATGCTGCATTTTCATTAAGAATCTTTCAAAAGTCATCCATTATTCTCTCTGAGACCATTTGAAAATGACGTCTCATTTCCTCTGAAGCTGTTCAAAAGCGATATTCCTTTCCCTCCGAAAATCCATTTGAAAATGGTATCCCATTTCTCTCGTTGCCAGCGGCGCCGCAGCGGGTTTGTTTTATTGCATTCCAATTCTAGGATTTCATCTAAGGTCTTGCATTATATTAGGTTGCATTGTGTTTAGGGGGTTCCTTTGTCGATTAAAGTTACGCAAAATGGTTCTGTCATTTTAACTTTGGTATTCGATGACTACGTCGTCTCTACCAAAGAGGGGCATCTGTAGACACCCACATTTTGCTTTACTTTAACCAACAATAACCTAATATATGTTTTAGGTCATTAATATCTTGATCTGACTTTACGGATCATCAATCGGGACAAAATAAGATAGGGTCACTTCATAGCCCGAACCCTGATTCCATTCCGAGACCCGATTTCCGTAAATCGTTAGATCAATGGCAGATCTTGACCTGGGTCTAACCATCCAAAACCACCTAACCTCTCCTCTCATCCTAACCATCCAAACCTCACCTAACCTCACCTAACCTCTCCTCTCATCCTAACCATCCAAACCTCACCTAACCTCACCTAACCTCACCTAACCACCTAACCTCACCTAACCTTACCTAACCTCACCTAACCTCCTATCCCATTCTCCTATAAATACCCTCTCATCCCACCATCCAACGAAAAGAAGAAAAAGAACCCCTCTCTTAGAAAATTCATCCCTCTCCCTCATCTCTTCAAGGGTTCGGCCATCCTTGCCGGATCGGGTGATTTTATACGTTGGGTGATATATATCAAAAGCAGTCATTATCAAGCAAGGAATCATCTTCAAGGAATTACCATCAAAGAAAAATCAAACACAAAGTGGGTTTCCAAAGAGGTAGGCATTTATTTCAATTCTATGTAGGGTCTGTTTTCATGCATATCTTTTACTTTAAAAGAAAAACCATGTTAGGAAGCATGTAGGGTCTGTTTTCCCCCTGGTTAGCCTCTGGTTAGACCCTGGTTGCACCCAGGTTCGCTGCTGGTTGCACCCAGGTTCGATGCTGGTTGCACCCTGGTTCCCTACTGATTCGCACCCTGGTTCCCTGCTGGTTGCACCCTGGTTCCCTACTGGTTCGCACCCTGGTTCCCTACTGGTTCGCACCCTGCTTCCCTGCTGGTTGCACCCTGGTTCCCTACTGGTTCGCACCCTGGTTCGATATTGGTTCGCACCCTGGTTCCCTGCTGGTTCGCACTCTGGTTAGACCCTGGTTGCACCCAGGTTCGCTGCTGGTTGCACCCAGGTTCCCTGCTGGTTGCACCCTGGTTCCCCTGCTGGTTCGCACCCTGCTTCCCTGCTGGTTGCACCCTGGTTCCCTGCTGGTTCGCACCCTGGTGCACCCTGGTCCGCACCCTGGTTTGTACCCTGCTTCCTCCTAGTTAGACCATGGCTAGTCTCGGGTTTGCTCCTAACTTAGACCCGACTCACTTGACCCTAACCATTAACCCAATCCAACCAAGTCATATCCCAACACAATCCGAGTCGCATGTCTGAATCCATTTGGCCGAATCTCATAAGCCCGCCCACTTTGAATTCCGAAAATTCAAACCCTTGATGATTCCAATATGCTCAATTCTTTGATGCAAATTCCCAATTCCAAAATCCCATTGCTATATCAATGTTTTTGAATCTCAAGTCCAATGCTCAAATACAAACCCGATTCCTGATCCAAATACCAAACCTGTTTTCCAAAATCCAAGCAACCTCCCCAGCGGAACTACGTGTGGCTTGATCCCCATCGCGGGGTACGTAGGCAATTTGGCACTCCCAAGTTCAGTCGCACCTTTCTCTATCTTTCTCATTCCCTCACACTATTTCATCATCTCTTCCATCCCTTTTTTCACTAACCTCAAGAACTGAAATCGATTCACCTCGTGTCTCTCGGAACCGTTGGATTACGGTTTCCGTCGTAAGGACCCTTAGAGCCCAATTTAGGAACACCGGTGTCGTGTCGTGTCCTAAGTTTTAGGGAGTCTTAGGTTTTTGGGAGTCCTAGAGTTAGGAGTCCAGCCTCATCACGGACGTTTGCTATGTATAGCAACCGTGCCATAGGTCTAGTTACACTAGTCACCCAATCTTTCCCTAGGACAAGCCTAGTAAACTAGGATGTAGGCAAACCTGCATTAGTCTAAGGGACCATTTGCATTTAGATGAGAATCATATAGCATCTTAGATGAAATCTTAAGATAATAAAATCCTCAACTTGAATTAAATAACTTCTCCTAAAACTGTTGAAACAGTCAATCCCGTCTAGGTCGGTGTCCTAGTTGAGTTAGGCATAAGTAGCTTAGCTTAGGTGCACCGAACTACGTCGACTCTGATCCCAGTAAGGCTTGGGTACGTAGGCAGCTTGGATGTCTGATGGCATACCACCCGCGAGTCGGCACCACAAACAAATTGTGGTGTTTTGTATATTAATTTTCTTGTAAATGCTTAATCAAATCACTTAGGATTTTCCATGAAATTAGAATTCTAGGAGAACTGTCACTTAGATTGAATCCAGACAAATTAATAAATCAAGATACACATCTAGGATTCACATTGAAATTAGATTCTAGGATGCATGTCACTTAGTTCGCACATTAACATAGAGTTGAATGAGCCATTTAAAATAAATTTAAAAGAGTTAGCTTTTGGAATCGAAGACCGATTATCGGGCAGGAATGGTGCATGTGGCGGATAACTCCCCATACCTTCCATTCTCGTAACCAGGTAGCGAGTCTAGATTTCTGGTTAATTACGGGTCCTAGATCCCACATCTAGGTGGCGACTCTGTCAGTCTCTTTCGTGTGGAATTCGGATTGCCTTAGTGATCCCAAGTTCACAGGAAAGATTAATTCAAATCAACATTAAAATGCACACGCCAATCGCGTGGATACGAGAGACCAAAAGAGAAGAGAGCGCGGCGGCTCACGCCACGCCCCTCTCGCGGGATCGGGTACCACACCTGATAAAAAAAAAGTGTGTTTGTGTTTTATAATTGTTCGTTCATTTTTGCTAACTAGGTTAAATTGTCAAGTCATGAGTATTAGAGAGAGGCCATCTCATTTCGTAATTGCCGAGTTAAGAGTCGGTGAGAGGTCATCTCCCTTTTTGCTTGTAGTCTTTGAGTCTCATAGGGTTACTTTGTTGTGTGCCTTTGTGAATACCAACCAAAAAACCAAAACCCAAAAATTTGTTTTGCTTTCGGGTCAGCCAAAATGTGTCGTCTGTTCAAGTTTGGCATTCGTGCGTTACACACGCTCTACCAAAGAGGGGCATCTGTAGACACCCTATTTTGACCGAACCCTAATAAGCCCGGTCAGGATAGGAGCCCTATCAAACTAGTGTTTTAGCGCCCCCAATTTGTTCCTAAGGTAGGATAGGGTCCCACTAAAGTTCCGGTAAAATTTCGTTCGAATCCATGGCTGTTTGCCTAGCAAACAGGCGACGTTTGTTGTGTAGCGTAGTGTAGGAATAAGGGTGGCGATTTAGCCAGAAATAGGGGTGCGCTGGAGCGTGGAAAACCAGTTCAAATTTTTCGTAATGGGTTGTCCAGGGAGAACCATGGGGTATACGGATTAGTGTGTAACAAAATTAGTTAGGGGGGATTCTTAGGAGGCTTAGGTGGTTAGGATTTCTTTGATCTTAACCCTTGAATCAAAAGGTGATTTGAAGGGTTAAGATCAAAGGGAGAGAAGATATTTTTTGCAAAGATTGTTTTGCACCCCTATTTACTTGCCCCCCCCCCCATGCTAGTATAAAAATAGTTATAAATGCATAGATAGGGGTTGTCCAAAGGAGAGGGAGGAGGCAGAATATATCATTTTTCCTAAGATCCTTTCTTACTTGGCCACCCCCCCTACCAGTTAAAAAATTGCTTAAAGGTACACTAGAGGTGGGCTGTCCATGGAAAGGGAGGGGGGTCAAATTTATCGTTTCTCTTTGATAAAAACCCAACGAAATAGGGTTTTAAAAAAACCCCATTTGCAGAGAGAAATCACAGAGAGAGAGAGAGGAGAGACCAGTTGTCTTCTCTGACTCTATTTTCGGCCAGAATCCGGCCAAGCCAAGCTACATCCATCATCTTCTTCTTCTTCTCCTTCTTCTCCTCCACCTTCTCATCATCTTCCACCTCAAAACCCACAACCTTCTTCCATCGCCAACCTTATCTCCGGCCGATCTCCAACTCCAGCCAATACTCCATCTCCGATCACCACCACCAAGATCCAACATCCCAGCTGCCTCTCATCTCCACCCTTTAAAACCCATTTTCTTCTTCAACCACCATCTCCAAGTGAAAACCCTCTTCATTTATTCCATTACCCAGATCCACCCACGGCCGAAACCCATCTTCTCCTACCTTTCGAACCTCTACCTCCACCTCTAATCGGAGACCCGACCACCAACCGCCACCTTCTTCTTCTACTCTTCCTCCACCGATCCCACCACCATCTTCTCCGATGAGAAAACCCCTTTTCAACCTTCTTCCACCTCCTCCGTAACTCCGGCCGGCCACCTCCATCAAATCCACCACCATCTTCGACCGAGCCACCACTTCCACTCAAATCAATCACCACCACCAACCTCCACCCTCCTCCTTCATCTCCATACCACCAGCATCTCCTTGGCCCTAACCATTTCTCCGGCCAAGCTCTCCAAACCCTCTTCCATTTCTCTGCAAAACTATCTCTACCACAATCTCCTACCTTCTTCCACCTCCGATCATCATCTTCTCCATTTTTCCCTACCCCATAAATCCTTGAAACCCTTCCCACACCAGCCGTCCCTATTTCCCATCTTCTCGGGGCATCTCGCCGGAATCCGGTCAAAATCCCATTGAATCCGGCCACCACCATCTTCAACCATTCACTTCCCATCACCTCCACCCGGAATCTGAGCCGTCCCCATCTCCACCCTCTTCCTCATCAACCCCTCTGCATTTGATCAGAACCACGTCTACTACCATTAGCACAACCATCTTCTTCTCTTCACCATTTTCAGACCCTAAACCTTTGAAACCCATTTCGTTTTCATTTTTTTTTAGCCATAATCTGACCTTCATCTCCTTCTCCCTCTCTTTAATTTATGAAATTTTGAGAAATTTCAAGGCAAGAAAAGGGAATGGGATCACAACTCGAGATTCGATTGTGACTGCAAGTAGAAGGAAAGAGTTCTAATTAGCGCAATATATTCAGGTAACAATTTTGTTTTGATGTATGGATGCTTGTGCCTTGCTCACAATCAGTGATGAATATGTGTTTCATAATGTGCACGAATTGTTTGATTAAATGCCCCTAAGTATCAGATGTGCTTATCATAGTGAGTCTTCTCATGATTCTTTAAATATACCTATCATGATTTAAGGTTTTTCTGTTGAGTCAATGAAACCATAGTTCATGGCTGCTGTTACATGAACAGAACCTATGTTGGTGTTTAATTTGTGAAGTAATGGCTTGCTAGATGGTTAGTTATATGGAAACCAAAGGGATAGTTTTTTATTTATTTATAGAGGAGGTAGTCCAGTTAATTCACGAATGAATTTGTTTGAGTAATATTCAAGTAATTCAGGATATCTGATACATGCATGTCTTTTATGATGAATGGTTGCATGTGCATGGTCATTGAATATTTTGAATTCCTTCCCCATAACTGTGTTAATTGCATCAAGTAGCTGTGATCAATTTCATTTGCTCTTGGTCCTTTGACTTGTCAGATCATAATCAAGTTTGAAAGGGAAGTGTTAAGTAGGTGACTGTTGGATTTATAACTCATTATATATAAGTCATCCCTTGAATTAAACTCTCAATTCAGCCCTGTTTTGTCACAGTTCAGTTTTGGACAATAGAATATTATGTGTGTGTGTGTGTACATGTGTCTATGAATGTATATATGCGTATCTATGTGTATGTGTGCGGTATGGCTCTCATTAGTAAAATATAATGTGGTGGTCAAGACATTATGGTGTCAATAACATCTCATCCTTTTATCAAAACATGATAGTGTCCATGCTTTACTCAATTTGTCTTAAATATGAATTCTTGGATGATCTTTGGAACTTTTAGAGTCAGTGTAATTTGGAGAAACAGGGGTTGTTTCAGTTTAGAATCTCACTTGTTATATTTTAGTTTGTCATGCTTATATTTTCTAATCTCATACCTTTGTAGTTTTAGTGTTGGAAATTGTATAGACTTAATATAAAGGATTTGGTTTTGTTAAGTTTTGGATTCATAGTTTTATATTCATATGTTTGTAGAATCTGTTCAAAGACATTTAATTAAATAAGATTTGAAATCCCAAATGTGTGTAGTTGGTATTTAAGGAACATATAGATAAGAGCTGTTTCTTTCAATTTTCATTTGTCCTTTGGCCCCTAAGAAGACATTTGTAATGATAGTAAAAGTATTTCTTCCAGGTGCCCTGAGATCTTCTTTCATTTGGTTTGAGACATTATGTGGATTGTAAAAGTATTTTTAATCGCAGCTTTCACCTACCTTTGTGAAAGTATTTTTCATTTTTAGGGAACATATTAGTCGTGTTAGGGTTCCACATCCTTATGTTATTTTCTCATCCATGAAATGAAAGTAAGGTTGCAATATGTGAGACTGCAGGATGTTCAGGATGTGATACAAATTTTAAAAGTGGTTTGCAGAAAATAAAAATAAACTCTGTTTTGATGGAAATTTTATGAATTGATTTTTTTCCAATTTTTCATTGTTGTCTGAGTAGTGTTTTGGACTCAAGCAGCTTGTACTGGTGAGCTTTGTGGTGTAAACCATAGAATAAAGAAAAATAATCTGTAGCATATTATATCATGCTCCAACCGCTTTTCGTTGTAACTTTATTGGATGCATTACTTGTTGCTGCATCATTTTTCTACTTGTAATGTCGTTCTCAGTTTGAAATCATCATGCTATTTCTATAAGCCTCTAGTACAGCTGTGACAAAATTGATGATATGAGAACAATAGTACTCCTTTCTAATTGTTGTTAATGTTGAATATTCCTCGTCATTTACATATACTTGCTCACATAAGACAGGGTTTTTATAGAATACAATGAGTACATTTCATTGAATTTGTTTGATCTCATGAAGGCCAATGATAATGAAATGTGTTTCCTTTACCTGACTTTGGAGTTATATTACTGAAATCAAGTGAGATAGCTTAGTTTATAAATATTCAAATATGTCATAGCACTATCTACTTGCATTGTTTTCAGGTTGCTCCTTAAATCTGCTGATAAGTTTTGCCAACTAATACATCTGTGTTGTGATAGTTGCATAGTAATATGAGCTTGTTTACATTTTTTCATTCTCCCTGTTTATCAAGAAATGTGCACTTTGGTGATGTTAGCATTCTTTTGAAGATTAGGATATTATAGATTTGAAAATTAGCTTAGGAGTGGAAGGACAGAGATAAATTGGTGGGCGATGAAGGCGTTAGCCCAAGCCCATCCTCAGGGGACTTGCTTAGTCCAAGTAGGGTCCCCCTCTCTATTTAGTAGACTTCTTTAGTCTTTTAGAAGCCTTTAGATGGTGGTTTCTCTTCCTCATTTAGGAGACCATTGTGGTCTTATTAACGAGTTCCATTCTAGGAGACACGCTTTATCTCGTTAGGCAGCTCTCCTCTGGGAGCGAGCCTCGTTGTTTAGAGCCTACCCTCATGGAGGTTACTTTGATATTAGTAGATAGTGTACCCATATGAGGCATGCATTGCCTCATTTAAAGAGTCCCTCTCTAGGTTGTACCCCTAATAGTTAAAGACCAAGTCGGTCTATTAGTTGCCCTACCTATTCATCGCAATGGCGATGATAGGGATACTTAGAGCCCGACGTATATAGGAGACATGTTCAGTCTCATTTACCTCTCCCCCCTTCGTAGAGTGTTAGAGGGTCTTTCACTCATAGTGATATTAGAGATCCTTGACTCGTCTATCCCGTTTTAGTGGTTTTATTAGTCTTTGACTCATTCATCTTTTAGGTAGTATTATTAGAGAGTCTTTGACTCGTTTGTCTTTTTCATAGTATTATTAGAGAGTCTTTGACTCATTCGTCCTTTTGGTGACTGTTGTGGAGTCTTTGACTCATCTATCCTTTGTGTAGAGGAGACTTGCCCAGTCTCATTAGAGCTTTGCCTTTTGGGATCTTAGATCATTTCGCCATCTTTGCTAGTTAGCTTACCTGGTTTAGGAATTTCCCCTGTTAGCCCTAGGGTTTGGCCCTAGGGTCTTGCTTTGTATTTTTCCTTAGGTCTTTGACCAAAAGGGTGAAAACTCTTTAAACTTCAAAAACATTGGAAAAAGTTTTAAAATCCAAAAACATTGAATATTTTGAAACTCAAAAACATTGGAAATTTAATACATCAAAAACATTTGAAAAACCTTAAAAAGCCTAAAGTGTTGAGTGTTTTAGAAGTAGTAATTAGGAGAGTTCGTTTCGAACTACGTTGGCTTCATCCTCTTCAATGAGGTACGTAGTGCAGCTTGGGATCTTTATCCCAAGTCCAGTCAAACTTTTGTAAATAATATTTTAAACCTTTTTTCAAAAACCTTTAAAACCTTGTTTTCAAAATATCTTCCTCTAGAGTTAGGAGTTTCTCCTAGATAGAGAGTTTTAGAGTTAGGAGTTTCTTTTGATAAGATGTTTGATTGTTTGATTTTATTGTGCTTGTTTTAGAGTTAAGGGTCTATCCTAGAGTTGTAGGAACGCCTCCGTCCGGTCAGCTGGTGATCCACATCGCCGACTGATGACTAGAATAAGATACGTTAGTCCACCCTTTGTTTTCCTTAGGAATCACAGCCTAGTTACACATAGGTTGTAGGAACCACCTGCATTAGCTTAAGGCTAACCTGCATTTAGTTAGGACATATAGGGTGTCTTAAAATTCACAATTCACTGGAATCTAAATAATCGCTCAAGAAGTTTTAATAACTAGTCCGGTCTTTTAGATCGAGTCTAGGATAGAGGTCTAGGTGTCTTAGGCATCATAGCTTCGAATAGGCGCGAAGAACCACGTTGCTCTGATTCTTGCGGAGGCGGGGATACGTAGGCTTCTTTGGATGAACATCAGACCATCGGAGGACTCGGGCTTAATCGTTTAGAGTCTTAGGATTTGTTGTGTTGATTATTGTATGTTTTGATGTGTTTTCTTAGTTTCTTGTACTGACCCTATACCTTTAGTTGTAGCTTGCGTGTGTATGTCCACCAGAACTTAGACACCAGTTAGGCATGTCACTCACAACCTAGTTGTCATTAAGTGACACATCCTTTATCTTATTTTATGTGTGCTTATTATTTCATCCCTGAGTCATGCAAGATTAGGTAGACGTTCACTTGGGGATATTTGTTCCCATTTCACATGATTTTTACCCTAACTTCTTTGGAGTTAATGTAAATGGCATAAGAGACCAAGTGCTTGCACTCGGACGAATTGGGGGTGCTCTTCGGACCTTCTCCATTCGTAATCAGGCACGAGCCCATTTATATTTCTGGTTATCCATTGCACAGAGGCTTTGATTTTGGGGTTCCACAGCCTAGCCATGGATGGCGACTCTGAGTTTATTTCAGGTACGTCTAGGTTTGGGGATTTATCCTTGGATCCGGAGGTATCTAGTTTGTATCGCCACTCGTGCTCTGCTATGAGGGTGGCATCCATTTTGAGAGTTCCTTGGCAGAGGCAGTGTAGGGACTTGTTTCCTCATCAAATCTCGGATCGGGGTCCACAGTGTGTCCAAACATGGTCGACTATTCATAAATGCTCTCATTGAATGACCCATGGATGTCCCTCTTAGACATGAGATTCTATTGATCCCTCTTATAATATCTAAGTCCTATAGAATTATGCTTAATTGATATTATATATATTCTATAGTTTTCCCCTTGTATGCTACTGAGTACATGGTAAAGATGGTAAACTTAAATTTTAAAAATACTCAATTGGTACTCTTAGTCCTCTTACCTAGTAAGATGGAGAGTGTACACTAATCTTTAATTAAAACATCTAATTACTTTGGCTTTTAGCCAGCATCTTAACCATAATAAGCCATATGTGCCTTGTGTTATATATATAAATGTATATATATATATATATATATATATATTATTTGCACATATTTAGGGGGAGCATGGTTTGCTAGGTTGTCACCTCTTTTGGTATCATATGACTACCTATAGCAATCATGCTTTAGTGGCCCAAGGGTGGTTTGAAAATCATTCACCTTTAAATCCCTTGGTGTCTATGTGGTTGGGTCTTGTCCTATTCTTTAAATTTGAGTTTATCTCTCATTTTCTGACAAGTTCCCTTGGCCTAAAGCCTTAGTGCCATATCCTTTTTGGCCTTATCTTGGATAGACTTATATGTTTCTATCTCTGCCAATGATAAGTATCTTGTTCTAGAGTTTGAAAAATCTCTAGAACCCTTCTTCATTGGACAATGCTTGAGATGATCATCTCATTGTCTATGAAGTAATCTCTTATCATGTGCTTTTAAAGATAAGAACATCTTTAATCATGATAAGATCCAATGGTTGTGCTCTTACATTCTTATCTATAGCCATTGTGTATTGTCAGACCTTACATTATAAGAATTATCTAAGGCCAATGACAATTTCTTAGAAGATGGATGATTTAAATATTTTTGAGTTTGTCATGTGCCATCATCTCTTCCAAGATTTTAGCTTAGGAGGACCCCACTCAAATCATATGTCCTTCGCAGCTTGTCTGTGGTACTTGTCTCCTTCCGTCGTGCCAGATGTAATAAGATGGTAGATGTACTCAATTTTCCTATGTCTAGCTCCACATTCTTCCACAATGAAGTATGAACAGAGACTAAGAAAATTGAAGATTCATGTCTAAAGGCTGGCATGTACACTTCATGCTCATCCTCTCCGGGATGACCCTTTGATGAAGGAGAAGAGTTAAAACAAGTACCCACTCTCTCATCCAGAATGATTTGTCAAAAGATGCTCCCTTATATGGAAGAAAGGGTCAAGTATCGATCTAAACTCTTCTAAACATTCATAAGTAGAAGAGTCCTGGATAGAAGAAAAGAAGTTTAGTTTCACTTCTTTCGAGAGATTTCCAAATACCACTTTTATCATTTCTTGAATAATAAAAGAAATGTGGTATTAATCTTCCATCTTGATAATGTATATTGAGCTTTATGGTCCTCATCTATGTATACATGATCTTTTGGTTGCCATGGATATGTACCTCATTGATTTCATTTTCTTATCCATGTGTATAACCATCTGTCTTAAACTCATATCATCTGTCTAATAATCATCCATTCATATTCAAAGTGTGATTGTTTATGAATGGAGCAATCCGAATGGTTAAAGGTGATTAATTAAATCATGGGTTCTATGTGCCTCTATTACATTAAATTAGATGCACTCAGTCAGGGGGAGCTTTCACTTTGATATGTGTAAATCTCTATGAACAAGAAACAGGTCATCTCAAAAATGTTATATTATGTTCAGAGCATATCAATACTCTGGAAGAGACTTATCTGCTTATTGTCAAGAGATCCCCTACACGATGCAACTTGTGAATTTAAAATTTATGTCTAATACTTGAGTATATCCTAGCTAAGGTAGAGACTCATCTTCTTACAAGTTGCAAATGAAGCCCAAGTGTTTAAATCACTCACCTTTTAAACCATTCGCCTAGTCATTCCCTATCACATAGGTTTCACCTAGGGCCAATGACAAATAAAGGGGGGGAGAGCCAAATGGTTGCTTTTTCATGTTTATATAGACCATTGTGATATGCTCACATAGTCTATTGCCCCCTTAATTGTGCTTAACTTACATATCTTTAAAAAAAAAAAAAAAACTCTGCTTATCATGCATTTCACTTTGTTTTCATTTTGATAAGCATCATATGAGCTTCATTGACATATCATATACACTTTGAATAGCTTTTATGAGTTGTTCTTCATCTTGACACCCCACTTGTACTTTCACTTGCATAATTCCTACCTTTTTGCTGTTGGCAAAAGGGGGAGAATTTTGGGGATTGATTGGGTAGTTCAATTGTACATGCTTTATATTCATTTATTATACTTGTGCATATAGTGAAGGGGAGCATTGCTTCATTGTTTATAATTTTTAATGCTTATTCATCTATTTGATTAATATCTCCTGCCTCCCTAACCAATTTGTTTGCCATCATCAAAATGGGAGAGAATGTAAGCCTAAGGGTTCCCAAAGGTTAATCATTCACCTTACCTTCTTGTTTTGATGCTAGCAAACTAAATTGATTAGCATTTATGGACTGATGTATTCCTTTGAGGTGTTGTGTTGTATACAGGATTTTCATGTCATAATTGTCATTACACAACTCTTCACAACACATGACTTGTGGATCAAGGATCAAAGGAACCAAGAGCTTGCACCTACATTGGAGTCATCCTCATTTTGCAGATGCTCAAGTAAAGTAGCTCAACATTAAGATCCCACAAGTTCCTAAGCAAGTGTCAAGAAGGAGCTTGAACTTGAACATGCCATGGTGACACCTCATGTACCTCAACATGCATTGAAGATTGGAGGACAAGTCACAAGAGCCAAGACTAGGACAGGATGTTCACCCAAGCTGAAGAAGTCCAAGAAAGTGCATAGGAGCCAAGACATTCCAAGAAGACTCAAGGTACATATTTTTAGAATGTATTTGGAGTCCTCTTGATTTTATGTTTAAATGCACTTTCAAAAGGTTTTCAAATGGTTTTTATATTTAACATTTTACATCTTTGAAAATCATCACCACACCCAAAAATATGTCTGAAAACCTTGGACTTAAGCCCAAAGACCATAGCCCAAAAGCTCGTGGATTTTAAAGTTAAAAATGAAATTTCACTCTGGGCCGGTCGACCGGGCTACTCCGGGCGACCGCTGGATGGAACCTGGAAATCCAGGCCATTTCGAATTATATCGGGCCGGTCAACCGGGCTACGCCGGGTGACCGCTGGATGGAACCTGGAAATCCAGGCCATCTCAAATTCTATCGGGCCGGTCGACCGGGTCAAGCAGGGCTACCGCGGATGTGCTTCTGTTTCTACAGAAGCAATCCAATTTGGTCTAGGGTGGGCGACAGCCGTGGTCGGTCGACCGGGATAGGTTTTTGAGCCAAATTTTTTAAGCAAACAGTTAGCCCTCGCCGGGCGACCGCCATGTAGCCGGTCGACTGCGACGGTAAGAAATTTGAAAATAGTATAGGGCGCCCGATAGGGGCGGGCGGCCGCCGTAGCCCGGTCGACCGCCGCGGTTGAGCAAATTAGCCGTTGGGGCATTTTCTACTTGACTTTTTCAAGCCATTTATTTATAGTTTTACCCCAAACGATCATATTTTCAAATACACTATATATACATAATTAAAACCTATCTCCACATGCTTTTGAACATACGAGAAAGATCAAATCTCATTTCTCTTTCAGCTTCAACTTTTTTTATTTCAAAAGCTAAGAACCTCTTTGACCTTCCATTTCTACATCTTATCAAGAGGCACTCCATAGGGCTTTACATTTGTATATTCTTGGAGTGAATGTGAGCTTTCAATCCGCCTATTAAGAGGCAAGAGAGTTTTTATTTTATTTGTTCTTCATGTGAGGGTCTCCTCTTCGGCCTGTAAAGAAAGGTGAAGACAATGGTCTCTGATTCGGCCCGTGAAGAAAGGTTAATCATGTGCAAGGGTATAATCCCCTTCTCAAGGGTTCGTGCGAGGGGCTTCGCTTTGGTCATTGAGAATGGAAAAGCAAGGGTTTGTTCCCTTTGGAGATGAAGGAGTCGGGTGTTCGGCTTCATCATTTTAGTGGAGATCCCAATGAGGTAAACTTGGAAGAGTGGAGTAGGTCAAGTTGTGACTGAACCACTATAAATCTTGTGGTCCTTGTGGATGTCTCTTTTCCTTCTCTCTTGCACGTGTGGTGATTGGTAATCTCTAACCTAACTTGTATTTGTGCTTTTAATTGAACAAGGGTTAGTAAATGCACTTGATTAAAATGTTTAAACCCTAAGCATTATAATATCTACTTGAACAATGGTTAGCTAAATGTGCATGATTAGAAATTCTAAATCCTAGCTTTTATTGATATACATATTTGAACAAGGGTTAGACTAATTAGTGCTTAATTAAAATGGATTAATTTTTAATCTCCGTTAATTAAGCCTAAAATTTCTAATTGATCATTTCACCCCCCCTCTTGGATTGTCACACCTGTATTTCATAGGACTTCATATGGATCAACTAAGATCCATAATCCAATCCATCCAAAGAGGGTAGTCTAGATCCCTTCTTTTAAAGATGCAAAAAATTAGATAGTTTAACTCTTAACCGGCTAGGGTCTTAATCAAAAGCCCTAGCTCTGATACCAATTGAAATCCGATGTGTAAACCAGTTTGGCAATCTAGAGGGGCGTGAATATGTTGTTTATGAAAACTTTTTCTTTTTTAAAAATGTTTCCTAAAATCACCCAAGTTTTATCCCTTGCTTAATTAAGTTTAATTAGTTGAACTTAAAACAAATATTACAAGTTAATATAAGTTCAAAACCTTTGTTGATTAACAAACTTAATTAAGTGATTAAGGTGGCCAATTTAGCAATGTAAAGATATTCAAGTTTTAATGCCAATGCTAACTCACTCAATTCTAAGTAACAATGCAAGAACAAATAAGAGAGTGAGAGGGAGTGAGAGGAATACCAATCACACAAGTGACGCAAAGATTTGTAGTGGTTCGGCAAACGGCCTACTCCACTCTTCTCAAGGTCGCACTTGAGGATTTCCACTATTGAGACCTCCACTACGCCCGGCTCCGAGTCTTTTACAACTCAAGGGAGTTAAATGAGGATGCCCTTTCCACCTTTACAATGTCTCTCCCACACGGCCGATAACTAAGCCCACAACATCCCTCTTACACGGCAGAGAACTAAGCCCTTCTCCCAAGGGAATTTAAAAAAATGGATGCCCTTGCCACCGATACAAATGAAGAGTAAGAAAAATAGCTTTGCCTCTAAGTAGGCTATAATATAAGTTGAAGCTTCAAAGATACTCTCAAAGATGAATACAAATAAAGCCTAAACCAATCTCAAAAGATTTTCCTAATCAAGGCACAATGAGGTTGGTGAGAGATTTTACCCAAAAATAGTTGCAAATGAAATTCAAAAGGTTTCTTAGAGTTATAATGTGTTCATCATCTTTGTTTAGACCCATATGATGGGTATAAATAGCCCTCCAACTCAATATGACTGTTTGGGGGCAAAACGGTCAAAACAGGCTAAAAAAGAACTAGCCGTTTGAGCTCCGACGAGTCTTTTTCCAGACCGTCGCGGTCGACCGGGGTGTTGTGGTCGCCCGCCGTCATCGGGCGCTACCTTTTTATTTTGAATTGCAAAAGCGCCGAGGTCGACCGGGTGTGTCGCGGTCGACTTCCGAGAGCAACCTGGTCATTTTTACTTTTGTCCAGGTTCCTATCCGAGGTTGACTGGCCCTATGGCGGTCGACCAGCCCGATCAAGCTGGATTGTTTCTGGATTTCTAGAAACACATCTGCGGTCGACCGTGAAGTCCCGATCGACCGGCCCGCTATGTTCCGGTAGGCTCGATTTCCAGCCACCTTACCGCGGTCAACCGTGTAACCCTGGTCGACCGGCCCTGTTTGAAAATCCATTTCAACATTAAAAAATCAGGGACTTGGGCCATGGTCTTGGGTCATATACATGAATTGATTGTCCTATGGGTCCAACAAAGTGTGGACACCACTAGGGTCAATCATAGTCCAGTTATGTCCAATTAGGGGGTGTTAGTCTCATAGTCCAGTTAAGTCCAATTAGGGTGTGTTAGTCTCTTTGGAAAATAATATTTTTCACTAGTTTTAGGGGATTAAATAATATGCCTTGATAAGAGAAAATGCAAGAGAGATATGGATACATTCTACCCTTTCTGCCACTCTCTTGAACTCTTCTCTTGAGCTTTGGGATCTTCAAGGCTGAGTTTTGCTTTGACTTCTCCAATTGTGGTACAAGCTCCTTGGTTCTTTGCAGGCAAGAGAGATCCCTTAGGTACCCAAATCTTCCTAATCTTGCTATGTCCATTTGTTTTTGCTTCTTGATTTTGTCTTGTTTAGCATACATGCAAGCAACCTTATAATGTCCTTCTAGACCACTATAAAAATAAGTTTTAGTACCACTAGAAGAAGCTTTCACAAATTTGTTCTTATAGTTTGACATATAGTATCCCATTTATGTCCAAGCCCACTCTTATCATGTAGCCATCTTTGAATATTAACAAGTCTATCCAATTTTAATGAACCATTCTCAAATTTTTCAAATAGTTTCTTTAAATCATCATTTTCATGAGATAGTTTACTATTTTCATACTTTAGTTTGTTGTTTTCAATGGATAGCTCTTGTCTATTTTTATTTAAATTCTTGATGGTTGCATTTAAATCATGAAATTCAACTTTAAATCTTTCATTTTCATCTTCTAAAAAATCATCATCTTTCTTTAACCAACCAAATTCTTTTGTCAACCTAGAAAGAGAGTTTTCAAGAGATGCATTTTTATCAAGTTCAATTTCAAGTTCATCATGTGCACTTTGCAAGGAATCAAGAACTTCTTTTAAAATAATGACATCATTTAAAGTGCTTACCTCTTAATTGTCATTTGTTGAAGCCATGAAGCACACATTCCGTGCAATCATGCAATCTTCTCCATTATCTGGCTCACATTCACTTTCATTGTCCTCATCCCATGTGGCGGTCATTCATTTCTTGTCTACTCTCTTCTTGAATCGATTGTTTGGAGTAGGCTCATTGTTGAGTGGACAATCCGGACGAATGTGTCCAAGTTTCTTGTATCCGTAGCATCGGGGTTGAGATGATCCTCACCGAGCTCTTCTTTCTTCTTGAATGGAGGATTGGTCCTTCCATTTTTCATGCTTCCCATATTCCTTTGCAAGAACTTGATTCTTCTTGTTAGGAAGGCTACCTCATCGTCCACGTCTCCTTTCGTTTCTTCATCATCACCTACGTTACAAGTAAAAGCAACACTTTTCCTTTTTCCATTTTATTTTTAATTTCGGGTGCTTTTGTTTTGAAAATCATCTCATGGGTTATCAAAGACCCTATTAGTTCATCTAGATTTAATGTGTTCATATCCTTGGCTTCGATGATTGCGGAGATTTTGGATTCCCATGATAGAGGTAGGGATCTAAGGATTTTGGTCATTAAGTCTCTATTTGAAAATTATTTCCCAAGTCCCTTTAGTCCATTTACTAAGTTAGTGAATCTAGTGTACATATCGGCAATAGTTTTATCGGGTGTCATTTGAAAGAGTTCATATTGCCTAAATAGATGATTCATTTTAGATTCCTTAACTTGGTTAGTTCCTTCATGGGTGACTTCTAAGGTGTCCCAAATTTCTTTAGTCGAATTCAACTTTGAAACCATATTGAATTCTCCGGGTGACAAAGCACAAATTAAAGAATTCATAGCTTTGGCTTTATAGTTTGAGGCTTGTTGTTCGGCTTCCGTCCATTCATTTAGATTTCTAGTGGGCAAAGTATATCCATTATGAACGGCTCTCCAAATTTGATAATCTTAGGTTAAAAAGATTTTCATTTTTGTTTTCCAAAATTCATAGTTTGTTCCATCAAAATAAGGTGGCCTAGTGCTTGAGTAACCTTCTTGGTGTTGAGGGTAGTTTGCCATTTTAGGATCTTTTCTCTAGACTGGTTAAGGTTTTTTTTTTTTTTGAAAAATAGAGACAAGGCTCTGATACCAAATGATATTTAGGTCTATGGAACAAAGAGGGGGGTGAATTGGTTTTATCAAAAAATTATCCCATTTTAAATTCAATGTTTTAACCTAATTCATTTTTTCTTCTCTTGCTTAGTTTTTTTGGTTAGTTCAAATAATATCAAAGTAAAAGGAAATACTAAACCAAAAAACAAAAATAAGAGTGCAAGAATAAGAGAAGAAACACACCGATGTATAGTGGTTCGGGCAAAGCCCTACTCCACTCTTCTTGAGATCATCCTCAAGGATTTCCACTATTTGAGACCTCCACGATGCCCGACTCCGAGGCGATTACACTCTCAAGGGTATTAAATAAGGATGCCCTTGCCACCTGAAATTACAAGGGTAGGCCCGAGTACTATTCTAATGGCAACTTATGAGGAGGGAAAATTAGGTTACTAACAAGTTTTAAGCTTTTGAAAACTCTAACCCAATTTTGAAGATTTAAGAGATCAAAAAGGCAATTAAGCATACAAGTTAAATCCTAAGTGCAATGCAAATATAAAGCAAGAGATAAGAGAGAATGCACCCGAGATTTAAAGTGGTTCGGTCCTCAAAATGCGAGGCCTACTCCACTCCACCAACCAAACCCGTTGATGGCTTCACTATGTTGATCTTCTTAACTTCGGCGAAGATCGGTGCCAATTACAATTCCAATTGCCTTTAACCTTGGTGGCAATCCTCACCACGGAGAGTGAGCTTCGCTTCTCCAAACACTCGCCCGAATACAATCGTTTGATTAAGAAAGAAAGAACAAAAAATCCCTTACAAGGGTTTACAAGGTTTGTAGAAGATTTACAAATTTGAGCCTAATGATCCAAATCCTAATTCTAGAGGATGAGAGGCATAAACAAGCTTGATTCACTCTTAGGATGTTCAAATAGAGTTTTTGAGTGTTAGGATTGATGGTTGGGAAGTTTAGAATATCCATATATATAGAAAACCCAAAATATGACCGTTTGGGGGCATAGTGGTAATTCTGGCAAAAACCCCAACGGCTATAATTTCTTCCCGAAATAGTTGTCTTGGAGTTCCGAGATATTTTCTCGGAGTTTCGAGAATTTCTCTCGGAGTTCCGAGAATTTCTCTCGGAGTTCCGAAAAATGAAACAGAAGATAAGAGAAAATGTTACTGGACCAAATCTCGGAGCTACGAGGAATTTGTCGGAGCTCCGAGAATTCTCTCAGAGTTCCGAGAAGCCTATTTCCAGCAGATTTTCAATTCTTGTTTCTTATTTGTTTTGGGCTTCCAAATCTTCACCAAGTGGGATTGTTATGAGGGTTCCAAATTGTTGGAACACCACAAGGACAACCACTTAAGCATTTTAGGGTGTGTGGATACTTATTTATGCCTCTTAAACTTAAGCTAGGATTGGATCAATACAAACTAAAAAAGACTTAAAATGGTCTTCACTTGCAATGCTTCAAGTCTTCTAGAGTCTTGGATTTTCGACGTCTTTGGCCTTTCGAATGTGGTCAAATGAGTGCTTCTTGGCCTCAATCCAAGCAATCTTGTCTTAACACAATCATGATCTACAACTTAAACATATAAACACATTAGTGATATAAAATCACTTGTGTATTGGAATCATCAAAAGAAGATGGGAATGCCAAGGTGGGAACCATTGGGCTTACACCACCTTTACACCGACTCTCCTTCTTTGCCGAGTTCTAAGCGCTACTCCCTAGGGTATTAAGAATAGAATGCCCTAGCCACCTTTACAATGAATGGAAAGAAGGTTGCTTGGCCTCTCTTGAAGGCTTGATGCATAATGATTGCTCTTTGAATATTCTCCACAAAAGGATTGCAAATAAAAGCCCTAAATCCAAACTCCAATGATTTGCAAGTGCAAGGCAAGTTTGGTGAAGAAGAAAACAAAAGCTTAAGCCAAAAGGGTTTTCAAATGCTTTGAATGCTTAAGGTTGTTTTTCAATCATTCAAGAGAGGTAGATGAACCTCTTGAATGTGTATTTATAAGCCCTTAAAATGATATGACCGTTTGGGGGTGGATGTATCAAAAAGACCCCAAAAAGCAACTAGCCGTTTGAGTTCAAACGGCTATATTTTTTTGCTGTCGCGACGTTCTCGGAGTTCCGAGAACATTTCTCGAAATTCCGAGAAAACTACCAGAAGGCTTTCTGGATTGTTTCTCGGAGTTCCAAGAAATCAAACAGAACTTTTTAAAAAACTTCTTCGAAAGTTTCTCGGAGCTCCGGGAGATTTCTCGGAGTTCCGAGCTTGGAGCTCCGAGAAAATTCTTGGAGTTCCGAGAAGCCTAAAACAGCAGTCTTTTCCTATTTTTGTTGCTGATTTATTTTTGGGCTTTTGGAACTCTATTCTTATTATAATTTGGAATGTTATGAGGGTCCCAACATGTTGGTCCACCACACAAACATTCACTTAACCATTTAAGTTCTTAATACGGGGAGTGTTAATCTTTTTGAAAATATTTTCTTTAAAAAAGTTTGCCTTGACTTAGAAATCCAAAGAGAGAGGATGTACAACAAGTCTAAGTATGATTACACTCCTCTTTGGTCTTGGTATTCATAGATCTTCTATTGTGTGCTTGCTTTACTTGAGTGTGTTGAGGTGAGCTTCACATTGATTGTTCTTCTAAGGTAAGTTGTCACATGTGGTCTCTAACTCCTTTGTCCCCTGTGTAGTACATCTTCAAGCATGACCAAGTGATGTGATGGTTCCTTCTATGATCAACCTATCTTATCACAACACTTCAAGACAAATTTGGTTAGTATTCAAAAACATAATCAATTTAGTTTAGAATCATCAAAACAAGATAAGAGAGTAGACCCTTGGGCTTACACGAGGCATGACGATGCCACGCACCAATTCGGCAAGCACTGCGGCTTGGTCATCCAAGGAGCAAGTTGCCGCATGGACTGATCCGTAAGGTGTACACCTCGTGAGGGCAACGGAAGTCGCCCTAGCATGAACTCATGGAAGACCTAGTGATTGGCCTGCCCACAAGACGTACCGCGGTGCAGAAGGGCAAACAGTATAGATAGCCCCCTGCACCAGTCCGTACGTGCAATGCATGTGGGAACCCAACCCAACATGCACTGTCTTTGGCCCCCATCCTCGACCAAAGAATCTGGAGCATCCCTGTGGATAGCTCGCAATCAAGCTCCCTTAGGGCACGCCTACGAGTTGTAGTATGATTTCCTGCTGTGTGCGTCAGATGCACAAGCAAGTCCTCTTGCAACCCATGAGCAAACTGCCAAAGTTCCTGCCCACACCTGCTGGGCCTAACGGGGGAGGAGTTAACAGGTCACGGGGCCAACTCTCCCTATAGAGTTTGGCCAACCAACCCTCTCAACCACCAGTGGCAACCAAAGGTGCTGTAAATGATGACTTCTCAAGACGCAACGAGACGAGGTAAGTTTGGATTTTAATACCGGTTGTGTCCTGAACTGTTTTCCCGTGATACTCCCCCACCTGATAACGTCGACGTCCTCGTCGACACTGAGCGCTCTGTGAAGCTCAGTTCCACAATAGCAATGACTTCTCAATCTTGAAAACAGCTGCCACTGGTACTTCGACAATCAGCGCATTCTGACTTCTACTGCATACCACACTGCCTGAAGTTCTGCTAACCACTGCTTTATAGCTCTGCTGGAGTTATCTTCAACAACGATGGTTTTCTCGGACTCCATCAAACTATGCGAAGGTTTTCTGACGGTGCCTACAAACGCTGTAGAAGGTTTTGGATAACCTACAACCGGATAGCGTGCCATCACTTTCGGCACGGAAGGTTTTGGTTAACCTACAACCGGATAACGTGCCATCACTTTCAGCGTGGAAAGTTTTGGCTCACCTACAAACGGATAACGTGCCATCACTTTCAGCACGGAAGGTTTTGGCTCACCTACAACCTGTGGTGATGGTTCTGAGCACTCCACCAAACTCTATAAGGGCAGAGCGACCAAACTTGGGATGTTTGGATTTTTGCTTTAAGAACACTTTGGAAACTCTTTGAAAATAATTGAAATCATATTTTGAAGTTGATCTCCATTCAACCTACTCTTGAATAATCTTCTTGAGTCCAGTGGTTGAATGAGCATGCTTAGCATTTCTTGTTCATGCTTGTTCTTTACTCTTCAACTTGAACTTAGCTCTTAATGTTTCATCTTGATGTTGATTGCTCTTCTCTAAGGTTCAACTTGATTTGTCCTCGTCCTTCTTGATTGACAGATCTTCACTTTGCCTTTGATTGCCATGTTCTACGTTATTTTTCATCTTGGTACTCTAAATTTCCTGTGTAAGCTTATCATGATAAAATCATTAGTACCATCCTACTTTGATCAATTTGAATTTGTTGTCATCAAAACTATGAGTAGGGCCCCACATGGGAACCCTTGGGCTAACATTCTCCCCCTTTTCGATGATGACAAACTCATATTGATCGGAGGCAAGGAGCTTCCCTAAATGGAATGATAAAAGCATAATATGCTCCCCCTTAATTATAGATCCATTTTAGTTTCCATTGTTAGTTATGAGATTGCAAATTTAATCTTAGTATGAGGCATATGAAATAGCATTTGCACGCAAGCACACAAATACAAACTCCCCCTGAATCATATGAATGTAAGCTCCCCCTCAAATTATGTTATCAACATTGATATAGCATATCAATTGGGTAGCATGTTAGTGTTTTTCTCCCCCTTTTGGCACCACCAAAAAGGGAAATCTCCAATATACATATATATATTGAAGCAACACACATATGACAAATTTATGATTTAGAAGCCGGCAAGTTGCCGAATGAGTTAGGTGTATTAGTTAAATGTGAAGGTACGATCTCCCTCTTAGGATCTAAAAGGGCTAATGACACCAATTGATTGGATTTTAGAATTAGGGTTGCCATCTTACCATGAAGTCACTACCAAACAAGTGTGATAATAGATAGGTAGATAATGATATACAAATAAACCAAGCAACACAAAGCAAGCACCATCCATACAAGGCAAAAAATAATCAAAACTGAAGCAATGAAATAAACACATAGAGGAACAAGCAACTAAAGAAGTGATTCATTCATTTAATGATGTGCCAATTACAACCATGAATGATATCCAACAACCAAAGATACATAAGCAAGAAAACCAAAAGCCAACCATCATAGGCAAAAGATCCATACAAACATAACCAGGGTGAATGTCATAAAGAGTGAAACATAAAGCAAACTAAGGATAGCACCCATAGACATGCCTACAAGAGTGAAACATAAAGCAAACTAGTAGTAGCCTAGTGCTAATATAGATAAAACATCCTAAATCTAAGGAGCTGCAAATGGTACTTCAAGCAAGTCATGGCACAGCTACTCGGCAGGTGGTGGTGAATCTCTCCAACCCATACGACGCTCAAAGTAGTCAAATCGTTTATCAACATGTCGTTGAAAGGCCATGAGATCTTGATAAGTAATAGGCCTGTCCATAGGATCCATCTGAGGAGCATTAGGCTCCTCATCTCCATCTGCTGCAGTTGCTTCTTCTTCACCACTTTCTTCTTCCCCCTCTCCAGCTTCTTCTTCTTCTTCTTCGTCATCAAGGCGAGGATGATCCTGCACCACTCTCTCCATCATATCAGTAGTCTGATAGTAGTCTTGTTAATTTTCTGATAGTAGTCTTGTCGTTTTTCTTGGCCGATTGCTCTTTCAATTCTCCTACTACTGAGACTTCAAAGTGAGTCAGGATTTTGGTGGTAACCATGCCATAGGGCAAAGATCCAGTCCTCAGAGCAGCATCCTTTGAAAAACGGTTGTGACAACCCAAGAGGGGGGTGAACTGGTCAATTAAAAATTTTGAGCATAATTAAACGGATTATTAAATCAAGTTATTAATTAAGCATATATGGTTTAACCCTTGTTCAAATATTCAATATGATGGAAGCTAAGATTTAGATCTTACTTTAACATATATTCACTAACCCTTGTTAAGTTAAAAAATAAACACAAATAGGGTTAGGGATTACCAATGTGCAAGAGAAGAATGAGAAGAGAAGCAACCACAAGGAACACACAGTTTATAGTGGTTCGGTCTATCACAAGACCTACTCCTCTCTTCCATGTTTACCTCCTTGGGATCCCCACTAACATATGAGATTCTTTAACGGGCGAATCTTCAAGCCGTACACCAACTTCTCCAACTCCAAAGGGGACATACCCTTTTTCGCACGAAGTCTTGACGAGGGATCACACCCTCTTACAATGTCTTCTCATTTCTTAACGGACCGAAGAGTAGACCCTCACAACATCTTCACCTTTGTTACTAGGCCGAAGAGAAGACCCTCAAATACAATGAAGAATAAAAAGATAAGAACTCTCATTGCCTCTAGATTAGGCGGATTACAAAATTGATAGTTCACAAACACTCCAAGGAAGATAAAATGTAAAACCTATGGAGTTCCTCTTGAAAGAATGTAAAAATACAAGTTCAAAGAGGTTTAACCTTTCATATAAAAGTTTAAGTTTAAGAAGATAAGATTTGATCTTACAAAAGGTTGTTTAGAAAGGCTTAGATAGTGTATATATAGCTCACAAGGAAATATGATCTTTTGGGGGTAAAACCGTAACATACAGGGTTGAAAAAGTCAACTTGCGCAAGCTCCAACTACACTATTTCCAGGTCTCGGCGGTCGCCCGCCCTTATCAGGCTCTCTATTTGAAATTCAAATTTCATACCGGAGTGGTCGACCGGCCCTATGGCGGTCACCCGGCGAAGGCAATCTGTTTGAATAAAAATTCCGCTCAAAAATACTATCGCTGTCGACTGGACCCATGACGGTCGACCTCCAAGCCCAACCAGGATGTTTTCTGGATTTTCAGAAAATAAATCCGCGGCCGCCTGGTTTACCCCGGTCGACCGGCCCGTTAAATTTTGAGACGCCCTGGAATTCAAGGTAACATCCTGCGGTAGCCCGGCATAGCCCGGTTGACCGGCCCTGAGTAAAATTCCATTTTTAACTTTAAAATCCAAGGGCTTTGGGCTTTAGGCTTAAGTCCTAGGTTTTCAAACACATTTTTGGGTGGGTGTGTGTGTGTGTGGTTTCCAAAGATATCAAAATTTAAGTATGAAAACTATTTTGAAAACCTATTAAAAGTGCATTTAAATATAAGATCAAGAGGACTCTAAATACATTCTAAAAATAAGAACCTTGAGTCTTCTTGGAATGATTTGGCTCCTTTGCAGTTTCTTGGACTTCTTTAGCTTGAGGTGAACATCTTCAACTTGTCTTGCTCTTGTGACATCCTCCAATCTTCACTACGTGTTGTGAGGTGCATGAGGTGTCACCATGGCATGTTCTACTCCAAGCTCCTTCTTGACACTTGCTGGGAACTTGTGGGATCTTCATGTTGAGCTCCTTGACTTGATCATCTCCAAATGGTGATGACTCCAATGAAGGTGCAAGCTCTTTGTTCCTTTATCTCTTGATCCATAAGCCATGTGTTGTGAAGAGTTGTGTAATGGCGATTATGACATGAAATTCCTGTATATGACACAACACCTCAAAGCAACACATTTGTCCATAAAAGCCAATCAATTTAGTTTGCTAGCATCAAAACAAGAAGGTAAGATGAATGATTAACCCATGGGAACCCTTGGGCTGACAACCTTTAAGTGACTGAAAATGATATAGCCCAGATTCATAGTAGTGCCAGTCATCAGGCAATATATCACAAAAGCATCTAAGGGCCTCACCTCATTCTTCGAACCACCTCTAGGCAGAATCGTGTTCACAATGATATTATGCAGGACTTTGGCCTTAGGCATCAAATCATGAGCCTAAACTGTCCCTCCGGGGATGTAACGTCTACAGATCGTCCGATACACATCTTTGCGTGTGGCCCCACGCTCCTCAATCTCATCAGTACGCCAGAAATATACCTTAAGGCCAGTCGTAGGAATTCCTAAGATCTCACAAAATGCGGCAAATGTAAGTTCAATCAGCTTAGATTTCACAGCAGATTTCAGTTGCCATTTATCTACTGAAGCATCTAGTTGAGCATAGAAGACCTGGCACAGAGTAGGGTAAATCAGTACATTGATTTGAAGAAATGGAGACCACTCCAAGGTATCAAAGCATGATCTAATGCGATAAGCAGTAAGAGCCTCAAAATCCACATATCTACCAGAGACTACCTTTCTTGGAGCCATTTCCTCAAATATTGCTAGATCTCGTCGATTCTGAGTGCCAAAATTCGCTGAGGATGGTCCAGATCGTGACCCGATTGGCCTTCGAGAACAAGAGCCACTTTCTTCTTCAACGTCGTCGAACCGCATATTGGATGGCATGTTAGGGTTTCGAGTGGTTCGAGGGTTTCGAGACATTTTTTAAGGTTTCAAGGAAACAACAACGAGAGGATGAAGGAAAACTAGGTTTTGAAGGTGTATATGATGAACAATACAATAAACCCCACAAAAATCAAGAGGATTTAGAGCTAAACCCACGAATTTTTAGGGAGAGAGGAATAGGTTTTCAATAGGTTTGAAGAGGATGCCCAAAAATAGAGATTTTTAACCTAAAATGATGAAACCCTTGTGGATTTTGAACAAAAAGGTCAAATCTTTGGGAGAAATATCCAAGAATCTCACATACAACACAAATTCCACGAATTTGGAGACAAAAGACACGAATTTGGAGAAAAAAATGAGGGTTTTTGTGAAGAGCTGCTGAGTTTCCACATAAGAATCAGATTTGGGGTGAAAATATGTAAATCCTAATGGATCTACGAGAATGGAAGAGGATTTGGGCAAGGAGGAAGTGAGTTAGGGTTTAGAAGTGGAAGGGAGGAAAAGGGATAAGAAACAAGCCCTAAACATTGCTTATATGTATGTCCTAATAAGAAAAAAAAATTGTAAGAAACAGAGCCCTATTTTTTTCTAAAAAAAAATCTAGTCGGGACAGTCTGGCCACGTCTGGATTGCCAGATCGGGTCACATTGTGTCTTTTGTTCTCCTTTTATTTTTTATCAATTTTTATCTAATTCCCCTTCTTAAAACACATTATATTTGTAGTGTGTGCATTCATTTTGACGTGGTTTGAAAGTTTTAAAAATTGTGTGTTTTGGAGGATTTTCTGAGTGTTGGAATTGTGAGTTTGTGAAGTCAATTTTGATCAACACATAGATGAGTGAGTTAGATAGGTTTGAGTGTGTCCACAAGTCGTATACAACCTATTTGACATGTTTGGATGATAAAATTTGATCCAAGTTAGAGAAATTCCATTTTGGATACATGGGTCGATCGTTGAGAGGTCTTAGTCAATCTTGAGGTTTTGTGAATCAAATTTTAAACTAGAAGTGTTTCAATCATTTCACATGCCTTTTAGAGTCACAAGCATCATATTACATCAATTCATAATAAACAAACAAGGTAAATGAAGGCAAATTTGATCTCAATGGCCTTTTTTTTTTACTACTTAGCCAATTCTTTCACTTGATCTCCACTCCAAATGTTCAAGGCACTTCTTATGTCACACATCCTCTCTTCACTTAGGGGTTTTGTGAAGATATCAGCAAGTTGGACTTCAATATTGATGTATTCCAAGCATATGTCCCCTTTAAGTGCATGATCTCGAATGAAATGGTGCCTTATCTCAATGTGTTTTGTTCATGAGTGTTGGGGTTTTTTATCAAATTGACAGCACTGGTGGTGTCACACATGATGGGAATATTTTCCAACTTTATGCCATAATCCCTCAATGTGTTCTTCATCCAAAGGACTTGAGCACAACAAGCCCCTGCAGCCACATATTCAGCTTCAGTTGTGGAGGTGGCTATGGAGTTTTGTTTCTTACTAAACCATGAGACAGAGATTTCCAAAGAAACTGGCAAGTCCCACTAGTGCTCTTTCTATCAATCCTACACCCACCAAAGTCGGCATTTGAATACCCAGTGAGCTTGAATTCACTAGTCCTTTCATACCACAAACCAAAACTTTGGGTGCCTCTAAGATATTTGAAGATTCTTTTCACTACAGATAGGTGAGACTCCTTTGGAGCGGACTGAAACCTTGCACAGAGACAGACGTTAAACATAATGTCTAGCCTACTAGCAGTCAAGTAGAGGAGACTACCTATCATACCCCTACACATCTTCTCCTCCACAGTTTTTTCAAATTCATCCTTATCTAATTTACATGTGACACTCATGGGTGTTCTCATGATCTTGCAACTATCCATTCCAAATTTTTTGATAAGTTCTTTTGTGTATTTTTCTTGTTGTACAAATATGTCATTCTTAAGTTGTTTAATTTACAAGCCAAGAAAGTAGTTTAGTTCAACCATCATGCTCATTTCAAATTCAATTTTCATTAAGTTTGCAAACTCATCACCCAAAGATTCAATTGAAGATCCAAATATAGTATCATCCACATAGATTCATTTGCTTCTTGGCACTTGAGACTCACCAAGATGAGGTAAGTTAGTCTTTTGACTCTGTCAAATGAGTTACGGAATGACTCTCCAAGAAGGAAACGATTGAGATACAAGACTACTGATGAAAGTTGAGAAAAACTTCAATCAGTGCTTGATCTTTTTATCCTTGTCCATAATGTTGGCATCCTTAACAATCTTCCTGGTTTGAGGGACTGTGTATTTTGTCTTAAATTTTTTTCTCTCATTAAAACATAATCCTTAAGAGGATTCAAGAAATGCACATGCCAGCCGTTAGTCATGAATCATCAATTTTCTTAGTCTCTGTTCATCCTTCACTGTGGAAAGATATAAGATTGGACAGAGGAAAATTGTGTACATCAACCGTCTTATTACATAGGGCACGATGGAGAGAGACAAGTACCTTAGACAAGCTGCGAAGAGCCAATTATCTGAATTAGTCTTTTATTTCGCAGACAAGCGAGATGATGAGCAATGGGACATGACAAACTCAAGGATATTAAAGAAGATACTTTGCTAGCCCAAAGAATCATCTCCCTCGAACAATTGTTATTGGCTCATTGGCCTTAGATAAAACCTATAGGGCAAGGCATGACAATACACAATGGCTATAGATATGTCTGTAAATGTATAGCTATTGAATCTTATCATGATGAAAAATGTTCTTCTTCAAAAACACATGATAAGAGATAACTCATAGGAAACAGGATGATCAATTAAAGTATGATCCTATGAGGAAGAGTTATAGAGATTTTTCAAACTCTAGAATAAGATACTTATCATTGGAGATGATGATATCATATGAGTCCATCCAAGATAAGTATGAAGCCTAAAAGGATATATCTTTACGACACAGGCTAAGGGTACTTGCTAACGAGAGACATAGTCTCAGAATTAAAGTACAGGGTAAGATCCAACTATCACACATATGAAGCAATAAAGCTCCATTTGCGTGAACTTATCATATGTGATGCACATCACACATCATATGATAAGATGGATGGACAGACATTGAGCATGTATAGCTCTCCCTTTGTAAAAGACTCATACAGTGTATGAATCTAAAGGGCTGTCCAACCATAGAGACACCAAGGGATTTAAAGGTGAATGATTTTTAAACCATCATTGGGCCACTAATGCATGATTTGCTAGGGTTATTAAAGTATCAACCTAGCATACCATGCTCCCCCTATATATGTGCATATAATATATATATATATATATATATATATATATATATATGTATAACACACAAGGCACATATGGCTTATCATGGTTAAGATGTTGGTTAAAACCCAAAGAAATTAGTGTTTTAATTAAAGGTGAGTGTACACTCTCCATCTTACTAGGTATGAGGACTAAGAGTACCAATTGAGTGATTTTTAAATTTAAGTTTACCATCTTTACCATGAATCTAGTAGCATACAAGGAAAAATAACTATAGATTATATAGATTATCAATTAAGCTTAAATCTATAGAGCTTAGACATTATAAGATGGATCAATACAATCCCATGTCTAAGAGAGACATCCATGGCTCATGCAATGAGAGCATTCATGAATAGTCAACCATGTTTGGACACAAGAATCTTGGTCCAAACATCTATGCCTACATCCACAAACCACTATATATAAGATAGGGCATTTAAGCACAGAGTGCAAAAGGCCCATGGAAAATCAACATGTGTGGGATACAAGTGTTCCCATCACAATGTGTTACATGATAACCACTACAATGAGTAGCTGCCCAACAGAGATACTAGATTCCTATGACATTTTCAATTTTACTCAATTAAGTTTCACACATTGAATCTAGACTCATTTTTAATTCTCTACAAAAAAATATTCTAGAGAATGTCAAGTGATGAACACCTTGGGAACATACATTCCGAAATAAACTACTATGACTAGATAGTTTTATCTTAGTCATGAGAGGATATTCATTTTAAGCTTTTTGGAATACATTAATTTAACCTATCAAGATTTCTTATGCATTTAGATAATCATTAAGCACATAAGAATGGGTTTGAAGGATAACTAGGTGCATACTAATAAACATACTTACCCACCTAAGGCATAAGAAATGTCTAACAAAGGATTTGGGTGGATTTCCTTAGACAAGACTAACACACACTCTTGCTAGAAATGATATTCTACCTAAGTTGAATATACCAAGATCTAGCAAATGCCAAAATTGTCCTAAATAGAGTTCAGGAATGAAAGAGATGAACTTGAAAGATCAATTTGAATTCGAGGGTAAAAATTGTGGTCAATTTTCATGGAAGCACATATATGATTTTCACATTAAATTTTCTATTGTGGATTTACTTTGTGGATGCTAAGTGCACAAGTGATGTGATTTGCACTCAGATAGGCTTTTCAAATATGATATTTAATAAAGCACAAAAATATAGTCTAAGATAAACTGAATTACTTTTAGACTAGAAAAAATGTGATTATTTAAGCTCATATAATCTAGATACAAAAAATAAATCAGTGAATTGAGGTATCTAGAATAAATGTGAATGATATAAGATTTTAGCACAACCTCTAAACTAACACATTCACTAATTAATTTAGATGGAATCTTTGGCACCCAAATCCCTTTAGTTCAATCCAAGTTTATTTTTGGGAGTATCTTTTCTTATCCAAACAAACTTGTTAGATTTCACAAATTTAAGCTTACACCTAGATTGTGATGCCAAAATCTTCCACAATAAGTACATGGGTAATGATTGGTAGATGAGGAACAAATAGAATCTCAAGACTTTAAAATGAAGCAAATATGCTTATCTTTTTCTTTTTGTAGTCTTTGATTCTTAATGGAGAGTTTTTCATTTATATTGTTCTTCATTTTCACAAACATGTTTATATTTTTCAACAAATTCAATGTTTGTGATTTCAAGGCTTTTAATTTCTTTCTCAAAGGCATTACATCTTTGAAATTGGTCAACATTTTTATTTATCAAAAATATGCTCAATTGACTTAATTTCTCATTTCTTTTCAAACATACATTGATTTCTGATTTTAAATTTTCAATTTGAATTTCCAACTCGGATATTGAATGTTTGAAAGAACTTTCTTTTTCAAAAGATTTTTGAGAAGTCTCTTTTTGACTAAATATTTTATCATTTGAAAAGAGACAAATATTATTCTCATAAAGATTTTCTAGTGAAGTCCAAATATCTTTTGTATTGTGCAATTAGAAATATTGTCAAAAATGTTTAGAGTTCAAGAAAAATAATTTTAAATCGTTTTCATTACATTTCCTTGAAAAAGAAATTCCCTCTTTAATGACATCTAAAATGTCAAGATTTATGGATTTGAGTTAGGCAAGCATATTCACTTTCAAGCTCTATAATTCATTCCATCAAAGAATGGAGGAATTAGAGTGGATTGGCCTTTCTCAAAATCCATTTGGATTGCCACGGATCTTTTCTCTTGTAGATTTTTAAAGTTAAAAATCTCTTTAAGAGCCTAAGCTTTGATACCAAATGGAATACAAGTATGACAACCAAAGAGGGGGATGAATTGGTCAATTAGAAAATCTAGGCTTAATTAGGTGGGAGATTAAAAGTTAATACACTAATTAAGCATTAATTAGTCTAACCCTTGTTCAAATAGGAATATTAATGAAAGCTAGGGTTTTCACATTCTAATCATGAACAATTGATAACCCTTGTTCAAATATATACTGTAATACAATTTGGGTTTAAACATTTCAATCAAGTGCAATTTCTAACCCTTGTTCCATTAAAATCATAAACAAGTTAGGGTTAGAGGTTACCAATCACCACACGTGCAAGAGAGAGAGAGAGAGAGAGTAAGCATCCACAAGGCACAAGATTTATAGTGGTTCGGTCAATCACAAGACCTACTCCACTCTTCCAAGTTTTCCTCCTTGCGATCTTCACTAAAAATGATGAAGCCGTACACCCGACTCCTCCATCTCCAAAGGGAACAAACCTTTTCTGCATGAAGCCTTGATGAGGAGACACACCCTCTTACATGATTCACCTTTGTTAACGGGCGAATTGGAGACCCACATCTTCACAACTCTTAACGGGCTGAAGAGAAGACCCTTGAAATCCGATGAGTGACTCGGTTTGGCAACCTAGAGGGGGGTGAATAGGATGTTTATGAAACTTTTACCTTTTAAAGCTTTTTACCAATTTCACCCTAGTTTTATCCCTTGTTTAATTAAGTTTTAAATGGTTAAACTTAAAAATAATATTACAAATTAATTTAAGTTCAAAACCCTTGTTGATTAGCAAACTTAATTAAGTAATAAATAGCCTAATTAGCAAGGTATAATTATTCAATCGAAACCAAAATGCTAACTACTCACTCAATTCCAAATATGTAAAAATACAAGCACAAATAAATAAGAGAGTGAGAGGGAGTGAGAAATAGAGAAATACCAACACAAGTGACACAAAGATTTATAGTGGTTTGGCCAACGGCCAGCTCCACTATACTCAAGGTCGCACTTGAAGATTTCCACATTGAGACCTCCACGATGCCCAGCTCTGAGGCTTTTACAATCCCAAGGGAAGTAAATAAGGATGCACTTGCTACCTTTACAATGACTCTCCTACTCCGTCGAGTTCTAAGCGCTTATCCCAAGGGAATTAAAAACGGATGCCCTTGCCACCGATCGAATGAAGAAGAATAAGAAGTATTAGCCTCTTACTAGGCTTGATTACAAGTTGTAGGTCACACATTTTCTCTCAAGAATAATTTACAAATGAAAGCCTAAACCAATCTCAAATTATTTTCCCAAAATCAAGGCACAATGAGTTTGGTGAGAGCTTTTACCCAAAAATGATTCACAAATAATTTTCTAGGGTTTGTTGGAGTTGGACAGTGTTCATCATCTATTTTAGACCCATTTGATGGGTATATATAGTGTCCTAACTCAATATGACCGTTTTAGGGCAAAACGGTTATTTTAGGGTCGAAAAGTCCACTAGCCGTTGTAGCCGCAACGGCTATACTTTTTTACTTTTTACCATTCTTAGAGTTCTGAGAACAATTCTCAGAGTTCTGAGAAATTATCTCGGAGTTCCAAGAAAATAGCCAAATAGTGAATTTTCACCTCCTAGACCATTTCTCGAAGTTCCAAGAAAACGTCTAGAGTATGAATTATACTCCCTGGACCATTTCTCGGATTTTCGAAGGAACTCTTAGAGTTCCGAGCTCGGAGCTCCAAGAATAATTCTTGAAGTTCTGAGAAGCTTATGAACAAAAGATTTTCCTGTTTTTGTTGCTGAATTCTTTTAGGCTTTTCGAACTCATTTTCTATGAAGATTAGAATGTCATGAGGGTCCCATAATGATGGAACACCACATGGTCATTCACTAATCCAATTAGGCTCTAAGGGTGTGTTGTAGTCTCTTTGAAAAATATTATTTTTAACTAGTTTTAGGGGTTTAAATAATGTGCCTTAACAAGAGAAAATGCAAGAGAGAGGAATACATTCTACGCTTTCTTTCACTCTCTTGAACTCTTCTCTTGAGCTAGGATCTTCTATGGTTGAGCTTCCATACTTGACATCTACAAGTTGTGGTACAAGCTCCTTGGTCCTTTGCATTGGTTCTTGATCCTCCAGCTTTGGCCTTTATGATCTTTTCTGTATGTTCAATGCTTTGAGATGATTGTTGAGCTTCTCCTTGGTAGATCTTCCAAGGTGTGGTTTGTCCAAGTATGCTCTACCTCCTTTGTCCATTGGTTAGTTCATCTTCAAGCATAGGCCAACAAGGTGTGTGCTAGTATGATTTGACTTGTGTAGGACCTGTCTAAAGCACAACACTAAAGGCAAATGATCAGTCCATAAACGACTAATCAATTTGCGTTTGTTCATCATCAAAACAAGGTGATGGAATGAACCTGAACCCTTAGGCTTACAATCTCCCCATTTTTATGATTACAAACCAAATTGATTAGATAGGTGGGAGAACCTCTTATGAGGATTAGAAAATAATTTAATCATTACTACTCCCTCTCAACAAATGCATGAGTTATATTTAACAAGTTATAATACAATAATGCATATGATAATGGATCTAATCAATTATACAAATCCTCCCCCTTTTGGCATTAGAAACATGAAGGATTAAGCATTTAAGCACAATACATAGAGCATCAAATATATTCAGTGAGATTAGATGCTCCCCCTAACTTCTTATCATGATTTACCAATTAAAATCAAAGAATATATGGCATGATAAGAGCAATAACAACATAGGAAACAAATAAACAAATACAAATCAAACCTATTGAAATACTCAAGAGGGGGGTGAATTGAATTTAACTCAATATTAGGCCTTTTGAAAATTACCTATAAACCCTAATTGGAATTTTTCTTCACTTAATTAAATATTTGGTTAGTGCAAATATAATTGAAAGAACAAAGTGAAATGCCAAGCCAAACAATAATGGAAATGCAAGAGTGAGAAATGACACACCGATATATAGTGGTTCGGCCAACGGCCTACTCCACTCTACTCAAGGTCGCACTTGAGGGATTCCACTATTGGAGACCTCCACGATGCCCGGCTCCGAGGCGGTTACAATTCCAAGGGATATTAAACAAGGATGCCCTTACACCTTTACAAAGACTCTCCTTCTCCGCCGAGTTCTAAGCGGTTGCTCTCTAGGGAATTAAAAACGGAATGCCCTAGCCACCTATACAAGATATGAAGATTGAGTAGCTTGGCTTCTTCTTGAAAGCTTGATGCTCTTTGTAGATCCTTGATTGCTCTTCAATGATGGTTGCAAGTGAAAGCTCTAGAATCCCAACTCAAATAGATTTGCAAGTTGCAAGGCAAGTTTGGGAAAAACAAAATCTCAAGCAATAATAGGTTGCAAGTTTTCTTTGATGCTCAAAGATGTTTTCCAATGATCAAGAGAGTGAGAAAAACTTCTCTACATATTGTATTTATAGCCTCTCCAAAGAATATGACCGTTTGGGGGTGGAAATATCAAAATACAAGAATTAATTCAAATCCCAACGGCTATATTTTGAGCTGTCGCAGGGTTCTCGGAGTTCCGAGAATCATTCTCGGAGTTCCGAGAATTCTCGGAGTTCCGAGAATTCTCGGAGTTCCGAGAAATATTCTCGGAGTTCCGAGACAACGGCCAGAAGAAATAAAATTTCTACTGGACCATTTCTCGGAGTTCCGAGAAATTTTCTCGGAGTTCCGAGAAAATGTCCAGACGCTACTGGACCTTTTCTCGGAGTTCTGAGGGAACTCTCGGAGTTCCGAGCTCGGAGCTCCGAGAAAAAATCTCGGAGTTCCGAGAAGCCTAAAAATCCGCAGTTTTTGATTTTTATTGCTTGTTTGATTTTTAGCTTTTGGAACTCAACTCCTATGATTATTTTGGAATGTTTATGAGGGTCCCAACATGTTGGTCCACCACATAACCATTCACTAATCCATTTTAAGTTCTTAAGTGTTCTTTGAAAAACACTTTGAAAACACTTTGAAAACACTTTGAAAACGTTTTGCCTTGACTTGAAAATCTAAAGAGAAAGGATGTACAATGATACCTATGCAATCTTCGATCCCTCTTTAGCTTTGGTCTTCAAATGATCTTCCATCTTTGGATGCTTGCTTGAGTGATGATGTGAGCTACACTTAGCTCCTTTGGCTCTTGTTTGGTACACCTTTAAGCATGACCAAGTTGAGTGTTGGTTTCTTCAACTAACAATCCTATCTTAAACACAACACTTCAAAGCAAATTGATTAGTATTCAAAAACACAATCAATTATGTTTAGAATCATCAAAACAAGATAGGAGAGTAGACCCTTGGGCTTACAATCTCCCCCTTTTTGATGATGACAAACAAAATTGATTATGAGGTGTGTGTGGAGTGACATAGTAGGCAAGTGAATACTGGAACTCCCCCTCAATATATGCACACATATAAATGATACAAGTTATAAGCAAGTGGTGCATATAGTCAATTGAATAGATAATCAATTTCAAACTTCTCCCCCTTTTGTCATCGACAGAAAGGGTGTAAAAAAAAATTTAGGAGTGGATAACTCCCCCTAAATCAATGCTTATGGTATAAAAATATATAACCAAGTAATGTACATATACCTGTACATGATCGAGATGTTGACATATGTCAAAATGTTAGGTATTTTAATTAAAGTGAAGATACCTCTCCATCTTAGAAAACTAAGAAGGCTAAGAGTATCAATTGAGTGATTTTTAAGATTAGTATTTTACATCTCATTCATGCAGATACTACCAAACAAAGATGATATATATATAAACACTATATAGATAAGCTGGTGAAAGGCACAAAGTATTTATTTGGCAATTTCTTTGATTTGATCCGCACTCCATATGTTTAAGGCACTTCGGATATAACAAATTCTATCATCACTAAGGGGTTTTGTAAAGATATCCGCTAATTGATCTTCAGTGTTGATATATTTTAAGCAAATATCCCCTTTTTGTGAGTGATCTCTGATGAAGTGGTGCCTAATCTCAATGTGTTTTGTTCTTGAGTGTTGTATGGGGTTCTTTGTTAAGCTTATAGCACTAGTATTGTCACATTGGATGAGAATATTTTCCATTTTGATTGCATAGTCCATCAATGTGCTTTTCATCCATAGGACTTGAGCACAGTAAGCTCCAGCTGCCACATATTCTGCTTCTGTTGTGGACAGAGCTACTGAATTTTGCTTCTTGCTAAACCATGAAACAAGTGATTTACCCAAGAATTGGCAAGTCCCACTAGTGCTTTTCCTATCTACTCTACATCCAGCAAAGTCTGCGTCTGAATATCCGATGAGAGTGAAGGAAGATGATCTTTCATACCACAGTCCTAGACTTTGGGTTCCTCTTAAGTACTTGAAGATCTTCTTAACTGCTGATAGGTGAGATTCTTTAGGATCCGATTGAAATCGAGCACAGAGACAGACAGTAAACATAATGTCTGGTCTGCTGGCTGTCAAATAGAGCAAACTACCTATCATACCCCTATACAATTTCTGATCCACAGATTTGCCAAATTCATCTTTTTCTAGCTTAGCAGTAGTACTCATGGGAATTCTTGATGTCTTACTGCTATCCATGCCATACTTCTTTAATAACTCCTTTGTATATTTTTCTTGATTTAAAAATATTCCATTTTTGTATTGTTTAATTTGGAGTCCTAAGAAGTAGGTTAATTCTCCCATCATGCTCATTTCAAATTCATTTTTCATTAAGGTTGCAAATTCATCACACAATTTTTGATTAGTTGAGCCACAGATGGTATCATCCACATAGATTTGGACAAGGAGGATATCATGATTTTCTCTTTTGATAAACAAGGTTTTATCCACCTTTCCCATCTCGAATCCCTTTTCAACTAAGAAAGTGCAAAGCCTCTCATACCAAGCTCTAGGAGCTTGCTTTAATCCATATAAAGCTTTATCAAGCCTGAAGACATGATTTGGATGTTTGAAGTCTTCAAAACCTGAAGGTTGCTCAACATACACTTCCTCTTGGATATAGCCATTTAGGAAGGCACTTTTGACATCCATTTGATATAGTTTAAATCCTTTATGAGATGCATATGCCAAAAGTATCCTAATAGCCTCCATACGAGCAACAGGAGCAAATGTCTCATCATAATCTATCCCTTCCTCCTGATTGTACCCTTGGGCTACAAGCCTAGCTTTATTCCTAGTGATAATTCCATTTTCATCCAATTTATTTCTATACACCCATCTCGTGCCAATGACTGGATGATCACTAGGTCTAGGTACTAGCCTCCACACTTTGTTCCTTTCGAATTGACTTAGCTCTTCTTGCATGGCCATCAACCAATATTCATCCTTTTCAGCTTCCTTGATGGATTTTGGTTCTAATTCGGATAGGAACGCCAAATTGTTACTCACACTACGATAGTATGATCTAGTTCTTACTGGCAATGTGGCATCACCTAAAATTTGGGATTCAGGATGATCTACCAATGTTCTCCTATCCCTAGGCAATGAGTCATCATTTTCATTTTCTACTTCCTCACTAGGTAATGTATGACTTGTTGATGCATGAGGAGGAGCACTCAATTTTGGAAAAAGATGTTCAATGGGTTCATCCTCATCATGTGGCATTTCTTGAGGTGTTGGCTCTCTTTCATCAAATGTCACATGCATGGATTCTTCTATTACTAGGGTTCTCCTATTAAATACTCTATATGCCTTGCTGTGAGAAGAATACCCTAAGAATATCCCATCATCCGATTTCCTATCAAATTTGTGTAGATTATCTTTGATGTTTAAAATAAAGCATTTACATCCAAACACTCTAAAATAGCTTATATTTGGTTTCAAGTTTTTCCAAAGCTCATAAGGTGTTTTCTTAGAAATTGGCCTTAGATATACCCTGTTTATGATATAGCAAGCGGTGCTAACCGCTTCCGCCCAAAAATATCTAGGGAGATCATTTTCATGCAACATAGTTCTAGCCATTTCTTGGAGAGTTCGATTCTTTCTTTCTACTACTCCATTTTGTTGAGGTGTTCTAGGTGCGGAAAAATTATGTTTTATGCCATGTTCATTACAATAAGTGTCAAAATGTACATTTTCAAATTCCGTTCCATGATCACTTCTAATGTGGGAGATGGCAATACCTTTTTTCATTTTGAATTTGATTGCACAATGTAAGAAAGTTTTCATAAGTTTCATCTTTATGTCCTAGAAATATGACCCATGTGAATCGTGAGTAGTCATCCACAACTACAAACACGTACCTCTTTCCACCTAGGCTACTAGTCTTCATTGGTCCAAAAAGATCCATATGAAATAGCTCCAAGGGGTAGGAAGTTGAAATCATATTTTTAGGTGCAAATGAGCTTTTCAATTGTTTTCCTAATTGTCAAGTTCTACAAATGTGATCCTTGATGAATTTGAACTTAGGCAATCCTCTAACACTTTCTTTTGAGGAGAGGGTCGAAATGAGATCCATTCCGGCGTGACCCAACCTCCTATGCCATAGCCAAGAATCCTCACTAATGGCATTTAGACAAGTCACATTTTGGAGTCTAAGATCATCTAGTCCAATTGTATAAATGTTATTGTCTCTAGACCCTATGAATTTTACTTCTCCATTTATCTTATTTTTAACAATGCATTTATCGGGATTGAAGACAACTTCAAAACCATTATCACATAATTGACTAATGCTAATAAGATTATGGGACAAGCCATCAACAAATAGTACATCATGTATGGGAGAGGTAGAGTTACCTATGGTGCCTTCACCTTTGACTTTTCCTTTCTTATCATCTCCAAATGTAACGTCTCCACCATCCTTGAGCGATAGGGATGCGAATTGAGTAAGGTCTCCGGTCATATGTCTAGAGCATCCACTATCAAGGTACCATGTGTTCTTCTTGTTATGGCTTTTAAGGCATACCTACATATGAATAGGCAAGTGAGATCCCTTAGGTACCCAAATCTTCCTAATCTTGCTATGTTCATTTGTTTTCACATTAGAGTTCAACTTAATCTTATCTTGTTTAGCATGTAAGCAAGCAACCTTGTAATGACCTTCTAGACCACAATAAAAGCAAATTTTGGTACCGCTAGAAGAAACCTTTTCAAGTTTAGTTTTATAGTTGGATACTGTGGTGTTCCATTTATGTCCAAGTCCACTTTTGTCACTTGACATTCTTTGAAGATTTACAAGCCTATCCAATTTTAATGAACTATTTTCAAATTTTTCAAAAAGTTTCTTTAGTTCATCATACTCAAAAGATAATCTACCATTTTCATGCTTTAGATTGTTGTTTTCATTTGAGAGTTCTTATCGGTTTTTATTTAAGATTTTGATAGAAGCATTTAACTCATGAATTTCTACTTTGTATTTTTCATTCTTATCATCTAAAAATTCATGATCCTTTTTTAACCAACCAAATTCTTTTGTCATGTTAGCAAGAGAATTTTCAAGTGATGCAATTTTATCAAATTGAATTTCAAGTTCATCATTTGCATTTTGTAGGAAATCAAGAACTTCTTTTAAAACAATAACATCATTTAAAGTGTTTACCTCATTGTTGTCGTTTGTTGAGGCCATGAAGCATACGTTCCTTGCTATCAAGCAATCTTCGCCATCATTTTGTTCGCCTTCGCTATCAATTTCCTCATCCCATGTGGCGGTCATTCCTTTCTTGCCTTCTCTTCTCTTGAAGCGGTTGTTTGAAGTGGGTTCATTGTTGAGTGGACAATCCGGGCGAATGTGTCCAAGCTTCTTGCAACCGTAGCATCGGGGTTGAGAAGACCCATCACCAAGTTCTTCTTTCTTCTTGAATGGGGGATTTGTCCTTCTATTTCTCATGCCTCCCATGTTCCTTTGCAAGAATTTGATCCTTCTTGTTAGGAGGGCAACTTCATCTTCCATGTCTTCCTTTGCATCTTCATTTTCACCTACATTACAAGCAAAAGCAATTCCTTTTCCTTTTTCGATTTTAGTTTCGATTTCGGGTGCTTTTGTTTTGAAAATCATTTCATGGGTGATCAAGGACCCTATTAGTTCATCTAGGTTCAATGTGTTCATGTCCTTGGCTTCGGTGATTGCGGAGGTTTTGGATTCCCAAGACAAAGGTAGGGACCTAAGGATTTTAGTCACTAAATCTCTATTGGAAAATTGTTTTCCAAGACCCCTTAATCCATTTACAAGATTGGTGAATCTAGTGTACATGTCGGCAATTGTTTCATCGGGTGTCATTTGAAAGAGTTCGTATTGCCGAAAAAGATGGTTCATTTTAGATTCTTTTACTTGATTGGTTCCCTCATGGGTGACTTCTAAAGTGTCCCAAATTTCCTTAGCCGAATTCAAATTTGATACTCTATTGAATTCTCCGGGAGATAGAGCACAAATAAGAGAATTCATGGCTTTGGCATTATAATTCGAAGCTTGTTGTTCGGCTTCGGTCCAATCATTTAAATTTCTTGTGGGTAAGATGTATTCATTATTAATTGCTCTCCACATTTGATAGTCTTGGGTTAAAAAGATTTTCATTTTGGTTTTCCAAAAACCATAGTTTGTTCCATCAAAATAGGGTGGCCTAGTGTTTGAATAACCTTCATGGTGTTGAGGGTAGTTTGCCATTTTAGAATCTTTACTCTAGACCGGTTAGGGTTTTCTAAAAATTAGAGACGAGGCTCTGATACCAATTGAAATACTCAAGAGGGGGGGTGAATTGAATTTAACTCAATATTAGGCCTTTTGAAAATTATCTATAAACCCTAATTGGAATTTTTCTTCACTTAATTAAATATTTGGTTAGTGCAAATATAATTGAAAGAACAAAGTGAAATGCCAAGCCAAACAATAATGGAAATGCAAGAGTGAGAAATGACACACCGATATATAGTGGTTCGGCCAACGGCCTACTCCACTCTACTCAAGGTCGCACTTGAGGGATTCCACTATTGGAGACCTCCACGATGCCCGGCTCCGAGGCGGTTACAATTCCAAGGGATATTAAACAAGGATGCCCTTACACCTTTACAAAGACTCTCCTTCTCCGCCGAGTTCTAAGCGGTTGCTCTCTAGGGAATTAAAAACGGAATGCCCTAGCCACCTATACAAGATATGAAGATTGAGTAGCTTGGCTTCTTCTTGAAAGCTTGATGCTCTTTGTAGATCCTTGATTGCTCTTCAATGATGGTTGCAAGTGAAAGCTCTAGAATCCCAACTCAAATAGATTTGCAAGTTGCAAGGCAAGTTTGGGAAAAACAAAATCTCAAGCAATAATAGGTTGCAAGTTTTCTTTGATGCTCAAAGATGTTTTCCAATGATCAAGAGAGTGAGAAAAACTTCTCTACATATTGTATTTATAGCCTCTCCAAAGAATATGACCGTTTGGGGGTGGAAATATCAAAATACAAGAATTAATTCAAATCCCAACGGCTATATTTTGAGCTTTCGCAGGGTTCTCGGAGTTCCGAGAATCATTCTCGGAGTTCCGAGAATTCTCGGAGTTCCGAGAATTCTCGGAGTTCCGAGAAATATTCTCGGAGTTCCGAGACAACGGCCAGAAGAAATAAAATTTCTACTGGACCATTTCTCGGAGTTCCGAGAAAATGTCCAGACGCTACTGGACCTTTTCTCGGAGTTCCGAGGGAACTCTCGGAGTTCCGAGCTCGGAGCTCCGAGAAAAAATCTCGGAGTTTCGAGAAGCCTAAAAATCCGCAGTTTTTTATTTTTATTGCTTGTTTGATTTTTAGCTTTTGGAACTCAACTCCTATGGTTATTTTGGAATGTTTATGAGGGTCCCAACATGTTGGTCCACCACATAACCATTCACTAATCCATTTTAAGTTCTTAAGTGTTCTTTGAAAAACACTTTGAAAACACTTTGAAAACACTTTGAAAACGTTTTGCCTTGACTTGAAAATCTAAAGAGAAAGGATGTACAATGATACCTATGCAATCTTCGATCCCTCTTTAGCTTTGGTCTTCAAATGATCTTCCATCTTTGGATGCTTGCTTGAGTGATGATGTGAGCTACACTTAGCTCCTTTGGCTCTTGTTTGGTACACCTTTAAGCATGACCAAGTTGAGTGTTGGTTTCTTCAACTAACAATCCTATCTTAAACACAACACTTCAAAGCAAATTGATTAGTATTCAAAAACACAATCAATTATGTTTAGAATCATCAAAACAAGATAGGAGAGTAGACCCTTGGGCTTACACCTATGTTGGAAAAATAAAGTGACGTTCCAATTTTAGCACAAATTTTTAGGGTATATCATATTATATGAATAAAACCAATATTAATCTACCCTATGACCAATAATACAATAATAGATTAGCAAGTTAAAGCTTATATTTTACTTATCATGAAAGAAAACAAGCAAGTTTAAAGTTTAGCATGATAAGCCCCCCCTCTTTTTTAAAAAAAATTTCTATTAGAATCTTATCATGAGGGAGATGTAGTTATAGACTCATCATGATAAGCAAGAATATATATTTTTCAAGTTAAAAATATTCTCTTAAATTGTCATGCATAGAAATTGACATTTGATCATAATATGGCTAACTATTAAGATATATGGCATGACAGCGAGCTATATCATGGATACATGGATATTAGACCATCCAAGATAAGTCAAAAAGCCTAGAAGAATATGACACTAAGACCTAGGCTATGGGCTTTTTGTTTATACAAAAAGAAAATGATACCAAAATAAGAACACAAGATAAGCCCAAAACAACACTCATAGAGCAACCATGCTCCAAATTATTGTATTTATCAAATGAGGAATGCTATTCTCATTTAGAATCATATGATAATATATAAAGGACAAGATTAACTTTAAAGCTCCCACTTTGAAAAAGAATCATGCAATGCATGAATCCAAAGGGTTGTCCTCACATAGACTCCAAGGGATCTTCAAATGAACAATTTTAGATCAACCCTTGGGCTACAATGACACTCTACTTTCTAAGTGTCGGTTTATCTTGAATAAAATTATAACCATAGTCTAGCTCTTCATGATAAACAAGCATAGCACAAAAGATTTTCAATCTTTGGCTCATGCTCCCCCTAAATGTTATATAATATTTTTCAAATTCAAACTTTACTTCCCTAAGTATGTAACATACATAACTAGCTAGGGAGATCACATATAAATGTATACCTATTCATGTTTGAGATGTTGGCACAAGGCCACATGGTTAAGTATTTTAATTAAGGTAAATGCACCGTCATCCTCTTAGAAACTAAGAAGGCTAAGGGTACCAATTGACTGACTTTTAAGATAAAGGTTTAACATCTCATACGTGGAGATATTATCAAACAAGGGGTGATAACTATAGACTATATATATATATATATATATATATATATATATATATATATATACCAATTTGAGTTCAATTCTATAGGACTAAGACATAGTAAGAATGGTCAATAAAATACCATGTCTTAGAGAGACATCCATGATTCATGAAGGGGAGAGTATACCTTATGAGAAAGATATGATACATATCAAGGCCTTCATGGATAGTCAATCATGTTTGGACAAGGTGAACATGAAAAATAAAGTACAAAGTCCAAACATCTACTTCCTACATCCACATACCACATATGTAAAGATAAGGCATTAAGCACATAGTGCATAAGTCCGTTGAAAACTAAAATGTATGGGAGACATGTGTTCCCATCACAATGTATTGTGTGCAACCACTATATGAGTTTCAATTTTACTCAAGTGAGTAAATGCCCAAATATGATACTAGATTCTAATGAAATTTTCAATTTAATTCAAATGAGTGTCGTACATTGAATCTAGATTCATGATTTAACTTTCCTATATAATATATATTATTTTATGAATTCAGGGAAGGATCCAACGATTTTAGGATATATATATAAATATATATATATATATATATATCAAATGATGCAAACCACCTTGGAGGCATGTATTCCAATATGAACTTTCATGATTATATGAACAAAATACATATAAAATATCTATACATATTAAGGTTCATCTTAGTCAAGAGATTATCCAATTAAACTCTTTGAAAATACACTAATTTTTAACCCATCTATGATTCTTATTACATTTGATAAAAATCATTATGTAATAGAATGAGTTTGATAGGAAAACTAGGTGCAAAGTAATAAACATGTTTGTTCACCTATGACACACAAAGATGTCTAAGAAGGAATTGGAAGTGATTTTTTTAGACATAACGTCTAATATCTTAGTTTTGCTAGAAATGGTATTTTAAAACAATTTAAGTACATAATTATCTATCAAGTGCCAAATTTGTCTAAAAATAGACTTTAAAGAATGATATTTTGGTTTTTTCTCAAATATTTGTTCAAATATTATTTGATTGCCAAAAGTTTTCATTTAAGTTCAAGTCTTTAAACCTATGGTTTTCTTTTCTTTTAGTTTTACTAGAATGATGTGATCATTTAACCTAACTCCTAGCAACTACCAAAAATGGGTTATGTGTAACCCGATCCCGAGAGGGGGGCGCGGCCCGCCTCCCTCTCTTGGTCTCTCGTACCCACGCGATTGGCGTGTGCTTTTATTATTGATATAAATCATCTTTTTCATGAACTTGGGATAACTCAATCCGAATTTGACGCAAAAGAAGATAACCAGAGTCGCCACCTAAGTAAAAGACCTAGGACCCATAAGTGACACTGCAATAATCTACGATCCCAGAAGTCTAGATTCGTTACCTGATTACAAGAATGGAAGGTGTAGGGAATTACCACCACATGCACCATTCTTGCCCGATAATTCGGTCATCAATTCAAAAGGTTAACTCTCTTGAATTTCTTTTAAAGGGATCATTTAAACTCTCTTGAAGTAAGAACTAGGTGACAAGCATCCTACAATCTAATTTAAATGTGGTTCCTAGGTATGTATTTTAGTTTTCTTAAATTGGTTTGATTCGATCTATGTGAAAGTTCTCCTAAAATCTAATTTTGGGGAAATCCTAAGTGATTTATTCAATTTAATTTAGGGTTGAAAAATGATAAAGAAATACACAAAATAAATCATAAAACCTTACTAAGATGTGTGTAGGGTCGACTCGAGCTTGGTATGCCGTCCAAGCATCCAAGTTGCCTACGTACCCAAGCCTCACTGGGAATAGAGTCGACGTAGTTCGGTGACCTAAACTAAGCTACATGCCTAAGACATCTAGGACACCGATCTAGACTGGACTGACTATTTTGACAGTTTAAGAGAGATTATTTAGTTCAAATTGAATAGATTTTATTATCCTAGGACTTCATCTAAGATGCTATATGGTTCTATCTAAGTGCAAAACGATCCCTAGACTAGTGCAGGTGGGCCCTACATCCTATGTTAACTAGGCATGTCCTAGAGGGAAAAGGGATTATCTAGTGAAACCTAATCTAATGGTCAATTGCTAATGATAGCAACCGACCGTGGTGCGGCTGGACTCCTAACTTTAGGACACCCTAAAACCTAGATCGTGACATAAGGAATCCTAAAGAGGGCTCTAAAGGTTCTTACGAGATGGGATCGTGATCCAACGGTTCCAAGATTGACTTGAACATGGGTTTACCCAACCAAATTATTAGGTTAATGATTTTCAATTCTTTAAGGGTTCCTAACACCTAAAATTTAGGAAAAATCTAAGGCTCTAAGGGTTAGTTATTTCCTTATATGGGTTGAATTCATGGAAGGGAATCGTGCTTTCTACCCTTACACAGTTCGGCAAATAAATCATAATATACAATTGCCTGGCATTTTCTCAGGATTTCCGTGGACAAAGACCTCGGAGCCAACAATATATTTAGATTTAGATGCTAAAAAGTCAAGGGTTGATCACAATGAAGAAACGATTATGAATACAACCATCTCTTCTAAAATGACCTAGATTAGCCAGTTATGAAGGAACTTAATGATTTTTGTGGTTTCTATTCAAATGACTTAAGGATTACATGCATTCTGAAAAGTTATGATATTCTGAAAATTTTCACGATTTTTAGAATTAAAGTGAAGTTTTAATGATTTTAACAAAATCAGACCAGATTGATACTGTTACAAAGCAACATATAGTAAACATGCTCCAAATCATTCCAAATTATCACTATAGTATGCCCACAGTAATATCAAACTACAATAGAAATTTCACACATTATCTCTGAAATTTACTATGTTAAATATATTTATTTATGTTCTGTCCAATTCAAAGATAAATCATAATAAATATCAAAATATTCCTAATAAATCTGAAAAACTCATAATATGATTTTCTTGGGCCAATTCATCTTACTACAAAATTTCAGCATCCGAGAAGTTCATTTGATGATATCACCTTCATAGAAGTGAAAATAAGTAATTTTCATTAAACAATTCTAGTAAATATAATAAATAAACACAAAATCTTTGGGAAACTTTTTTATGATATTTAAATATTAAAATACTGCTAAGAATTAAATTTCATCCAATTTTGAATTGTTTTGATACATGAACGAATTTTTATTTGTCCGATTTTCTTTTTCTAAGTATTGTTTAGACGAATTTTAGAGTCATCAAAATAAATGAATTCTAGTGGAATTTTTAGATTTCTAGTGTTCTTTTATCCCAATTGAAACTAAAAAAATATAACTTTGCGAAAAATCCTTGGTTTTGAAACACTTGCTTTGTAAATCGACTTAAAAACACTTGCTTTTCTAGGTATTGTTTGGACGAATTTTAGAGTCATCAAAATAAATGAATTCTATTGGAACTTTCAGATTTATAATATTTTTTAAATCCAATTGAAACTTAGAAAATATAACTTTCCTAAATATCCTTAAATTTGAAACACTTGCTTTGCAAATCGATTCAAAGACTACTTAAAACCCTAATTGGTTAAACATCCAATTTTTCACATGTAACATGGTTCTTCTTCCACCAAAATCAGTAATAAAGTAAATTGACCCATCATAAATCATATTAGATCATGCAAGACAACCTCTCATGAAATTCTCTACAAAAACCCACGAAGAAAACAAAGAAAAGACACCTCTAACATGTTACTAGTTTTAGATTAATTAGAATAAGATACTAACCGTTGATCGCTTTTCTTGTCTCTAAGGTATGTAAATCCAAAATATACACTTTGTCACACCTTGTATAGGCAAAAGAAAACCCCAAAGATCGCCCAATATAATCCGGTTTTGACGTTTGTTGAAGAAGAGAAGAAGAAATCCAAGTGTGTTTTGAGGAAAAACAAGTAATAGAAGATGATCAAGAACACCACAATGAGAGAAGGACTTTTCTAGAGGGGGAAGACAAGGTGAGATGTTTTTTAAGAGAAGAAAAGCCTTGAGTGGGTTTGCTTTTATAAGCACAAGACTAGGTTTGAGTGAACTTGGAAGTTTCCAATATGAGCTCTCTCCTTTTGGCTTGTTTCCAATTTGTGCTTTGACTTTCTCATTCTTTGATTTTCATATTGAACTTATTTCTAAACCTTGTTTCTTGCAAACTAAGCAATGCTAAATTACACAATGGAGATCTTTCAAGATCAATCTAGAAGCCTTCTGACATAGGAAACTAGGTTTTATGAATGATTTTGTCCAAAGAAGGATGCCAACGTTTGAGCTCATTTTTGACCTATTTAGAGGTTGATTGAGAAAAAATTATAAAATAGAAAGTTGTAGATCTTTTCGAGACGTTCGAAACAAGTATAAAAACAAATTTTTTGAACGAGAAAGTAAAACGTTATTGTCATTTTACTAACCTGACCAAACTAGCCCTTTCTAATTATAGCTCTTCCTTTATTATTTTTTCAAAACAAATATGATGTCACCAACCACCTCATCCCATGTTTGACGTTTTTGCATGTGGCCTCCCCATGTGGGGCGCCCAGTTATGTGGTCGTCCCACATGGGTGGGTCCTCATGAACCCCCACCTTGTGAGCTTTCGCCCAATGGGCCTTATGACATGTATTTTGGATTTTTGTTCAATGAAAATTTAATAAAATCCTTTAAATTTAAATTTTTTATTGATGAACCCAACCCATATGACATTTATGGTGTACCCTCGACATATGGTCGAACCATTCCCCTTTAGAAGAAACAATTTTTCGCACCAAAATGCCCATTTTTTATCATTACGCACCCAAAGGCGACTTAAATGACCTTAAATTGGATTGCCCCCAAAGGGGAAGGTTAAAAATAGAAAGTGTAGACACCCCTATTTTGCTACGCTTTAAGTAACGAAATGTTTGTTTGGTTTGTGTGAGTCATCTGCATTAGGTTAGGCATTCTTACATTTAGGTTGAATTTCACCTCATTTTAGGTGTTTTGAAGTTGATTCGCAATCACGAAGGTCTCTAGGGGGTTCCATTAGTCTCCGGAAGATGAGAATTCAAGTTTCCAATTAAGTAGAAAAAACTGCTATTTTTGGGTTTCTCAGGGTTTCCCTCAGTTTTGCCTATTTTTGCACATCAGGGGTAATTTGGCCATTTCCAATGTGTTTCGTTTGATCTCTAGAGTGTGTCTAAGGAGTCACGAGTCATTTCATGAATTTTGGAAAACCTGCTAAATTTGGAATTTCTCAAGAGTTTCGCTTGATTTGAAAATTCTGTGTGTCGAGGGCATTTTGGGTATTTTCAGGGGATTCCAAGTGATCCTGTTTGATATCACCCACAAAAAGAAGCAAACTTAAAAACTTTCTATTTTTTAGGTTTGACCATGAGGACTCTCAATTTTTAACTTTCCCCTTTGGGGACAATCCAATTTAAGGTCATTTTAGTCGTCTTTGGGTGCATAATGATCAAACAGGGGCATTTTGGTCGGAAAAATTATTTGTTCTAAAGGGGATGGTTCTACCATATGTCGAGGGTGCACCATAAATGTCATATGGGTTGGGTTCATCAATAAAAATTTTGAATTTAAAGGATTTTATTGAATTTTCATTGAAAAAAAAACTAAAATACATATCATAAGGCTCATTGGGCTAAAGCTCACAAGGTGGGCTACAAGCATGTTAGGAGTGAATTTGTGATTTTATTTGAGAAGCTATGAATATGAAATTGTTTGCAATTGAAATTTTGAGGAGATGAGATAAGGTTTAGAATATTTCATAATCTAAAATTTCTCTTTAAAAATCTATTTTTTAATATTAAAATCTAATTTTTGAAATTAAGAGGGTTAAATTCACTTTACAAAACAACTTTAATAAACCTTTGAAATTTCTTGAATTTTTCAATCTCTGAGTCTTTTGTATATTAAAAAGCATAGAAATCTGGAATTTTCAAAAATTTTGACCACGATTTGACCTTTTGAACTTTACCCTTAAAGGGGTAAAATTCTCAAGATCGAGTTTAAAAAGATGTCAAAACAGATCAAAACTCAATAAAAATTTAAAGGTAATAGTCTTTTAAGGTTTTGAAGCAGTACTAATTTTTTGAAGAATTTTGGATTTAATTTAAGGGGTTTAAAAAATTATTTAATCCTAAGGGTATTTTAGGAAAAAACTAATTTTCGAAAGATATAAAGAATGTCCAGAGATGAAATTTGAATGAGAAATAACTAAGACTTGATCTAATCTCCTATGAATTTTTCAAGCTTTTTGGTTGCTGTTAGATACTTGTTTATGATTTTTTATGCCAAATCAAGCATGCCATATTAAATATGAAACAAATAGCAAATTGAAATGAAATTTTTTGAATATATTGTATTGAGATTTAATACTGTAAGTACATGTGTTCACAAAGTTTGGATTGATTTCGATTAGATTGACTATGTGTTTCTTTCTAAATTCATAATCTGGACATATATTTTTTAAAATCGAAACTTGATGGTAAATCATCTTTCAAATTCATGAAACTTTTACAGTAATCCTCTCTGTTCAGAGGAATCTACAATAAAATTTTCATCTTGATTCGATTAGATTTATTATTTGTTTCTTTGAAAATTCATAATCTGGACAGATACTTTTAATATAAAAAATTGATAGTAAATCACATTTACAATTCATGGAAATTGTACAGAAACCTTCTTTAGTCAAGATCAAATTACTGTAAAACTTTTAAGTTATTTAGATTAGATTTGCTATGAGTTACTGTGTAAATCAATAATCTGGACAGAACTCTTCAACATTGTAAAACTGATAGCAAAACATATTTATAATCCATGAAAAGTTTACAGTAATCTTCGCTGTTCAAGAGAAAGCTACTGTAAAATTTTCATCTTAATCCGAATAGAGTTGCTATAAGTTGATGTGTAAATCTATAATCTGAACTAAAATTTTTGAAATCCTTAATAAAATCAAAATAAATTCAAATTGATATAAAAATTTCCAGAGAATTCTAATACCACATCATGTATTCAATCTTTAAACTATTGAAACAGAAACCTCAGGAATCATTGATTTCATTTGTAAATTTGCAGTGCTATAATAGTTTAATCGCCAAGATTGCGTTTATAATCGTATCTTAATTGCGATCAATCCTTAATAATTTGAGTATTTAAATTATAGTATGTTGCTGGCTCCGAGGTCCACTGTCCACAGAAATCCTAAGAAATATGCCAGGCAATAACATACTGTAACTTACGTGTTAAATTATGCAAGGGTAGAAAGCACGATTCCCTTCCATGAATGTAACTCGAGGCTGAAACTTGCCAATAATAGAGCCATTGAATTCCTAAGATGTTAGGAATCGAAAATCTTTAAAAAAATAAAAATCATTAACTTAATAAATTAAGATCATTTGATCCATGCTTTTGGAACTGTTGGATAACGATATCACTTCGTAGGAACTTTTAGAACCAATTAGGAACACTTACGTCACATTCTGTCCTAGGTTTTAGGGTGTCTTAGAGTTAGGGAGTTCAGTCTCATCACGACCGATTGCTATTATTAGCAATTGAGTCATAGATCTAGTTATACTAATTACCCATTTTTCCAATAGGACAAGCCTAGTTACCTAGGATGTAGGTTCACCTACATTAGTCTAAGGGATGTCTTGCATTTAGATAGAACCATATAGCATCTTAGATGGAGTCCTAGGATAATAAAATCTACTCAACTTGAACTAAATAATCTCTCTTAAACTGTTGAAACAGTCCTTTCAGCCTATATTGGTGTCTTAGATGTCTTATGCATGTAGCTTAGTTCAGGCACTGAACTACGATTGACTCTGATTCCAGTGAGGCTTGGATACGTAGGCAGCTTTAGATGCTTTGAATGGCATACCGAGCACGAGTCAGCCCACCACAAATGGTGGGGTTTTGTAAATTAGTTTTTTTATACATTCTTAACTAAATATATAGGATTTTCCTCAAATTAGAATTTTAGGAGAACATTCACATAGATTGAATCCAAACGAATTAAGAAAATCAAGATACACATTAGGATATGCAATGAAATTAGATCTTATGATGCATGTCATATAGTTCGCACATTAATATAGAGTTAAATGAGCCATTTAAAAGAAATTCAAGAGAGTTAACTTTTGGAATTAAAGACCGGATTATCGGGCAAGAATGATGCATGTGGTGGTAACTCCCCATACCTTCCATTCTCGTAATCATGTAACGAATCTAGATTTCTGGTCAATTATGGGTCCTAGATCTCTCATCTAGGTGGCGACTCTGTCATTCTCTTTTGTGTGAAATTCGGATTGCTTTAGTGATCCCAAGTTCAGAAAAAAGATGTATTAAATCAATAACAAAAAAACGGCACACACCATTCGCGTGGGTACGAGAGACCAAGAGAGGCGGGTCACCCACCGTGCCTCTCTCGCAGGATCGGGTCCCACAGAAAGTCTTCATGGTCAAAATTCGACTGAACCTGTAAAGAGGTTGCCTACGTATCCTAGTGTACGAATCAGGTCGCGCGTAGTTCAGGGCAGATGCCCCTACTTTGAAGGTAAACTAATTTTTTTTTTTTATTGACTCTATTTTCTTTTCTTTCTTATTGACTTCTTTCTTTTGATTTATTGACTCTCTCTTTTCTTCTTTCCAGAACTATTGAATTTTTTTCTTTTGAAACGACCGAACTCGATTTGACTGAGCTCTGCCTACGTACCCTAGTGTAGGGATCGGGTCTCGTGTAGTTCGGGGCTGATGCCCCTAGTATAATGGGTTTTGAAAGAAAATATTATTCATGCCCAAAGGGGTTTGCAAAAAGGGTATTCTTTTTCACACTAGGTAATGAACATGGGATTTGTTCGGCGAAAGGAGGTCTTCCAATGTTCAGGTTTGGAATTGATCTAGGTTGATAAATTTTCTTTATTATTTTTTTCGCAGAGTTTGACGGCATTTCCAGGTAAGAGATAATGAGTCTTCTTCTTTCAAGATTCTGATATGCACTTTTGACTTTGATGGAGCGAAACTTGTTCTTTAACATCCTCCATTTATGAATCGGTAATTTTTGATATTTGACGATCGCTTTTCAATTCTTGCTCTTGAACTCTTATCTTGAATTTGTTGGTTTCATATTATGAATTTGGGAATTAAGGTCATTGACTGGAGACATGAAAGTTATTTTTAATCCATGCCCCTTATATAGTATATGTCTCTCACTTCCTTCATTCTCTTTAGCTTTCTATTCTTATCCTCGAAATGAGTTTATTTTGCGCTCTTTTGGAGGGTAATGCATTTTCAATTGGCATTTACTGGATTAAAATTCCCGTGCCAATGTTTGTCATTTTAATTTTCTCTTTGAGAGGCTAGGCCCGGCGCTCCTCCTCTTGTTTGAACATATGCTGCTGTGGGACCCGATCCCGCGAGAGGGGTGGGGCGCGAGCCGCCACGCTCTCTCTTGGTCTCTCGTACCCACGCGATTGGCGTGTGCATTTTAATTATTGATTTTAATTCATCTTTTATGTGAACTTGGGATCACTAAGGCAATCCGAATTCCACACAAAAGAGACTGACAGAGTCGCCACCTAGATGTGAGATCTAGGACTCGTAATTAACCAGAAATCTAGACTCGCTACCTGGTTGCAAGAATGGAAGGTATGGGGATTTATCCACCACATGCACCATTCCTGCCCGATAATCGGTCTTCAATTCCAAAAGCTAACTCTTTTAAATTTATTTTAAATGGCTCATTCAACTCTCTATTAATGTGCTAACTACGGGACATGCATCCTATGATCTAATTTCAATGTGAATCCTAGATGTGTATCTTGATTTCTTAATTGGTTTGAATTCAATCTAAGTGAAAGTTCTCCTAAAATTCTAATTTTATGAAAAATCCTAAGTGATTTAATTAAGCATTTACAAGAAAATTAATATACAAAACCCCACAATTTGTTGTGGAGCCGACTCGCGGTTGGTATGCCATCAGACATCCAAGCTGCCTACGTACCCAAGCCTCACTGGGATCAGAGTCGACGTAGTTTGGTGCACCTAAGCTAAGCTACGTATGCCTAACTCAACTAAGACACCGACCTAGACGGATTTGACTGTTTCAACAGTTTTAAGAGTTATTTAATTCAAGTTGAGGATTTTATTATCCTAAGATTTCATCTAAGATTCTATATGATTCTTATCTAAATGCAAGTTGTTCCTTAGACTAATGCAGGTTAGCCTACATCCTAGTTTATTAGGCTTGTCCTAGGGAAAGATTGGGTGACTAGTGTAACTAGACCTAAGGCACGGTTGCTATCCATAGCAAACGTACGTGATGAGCCTGGACTCCTAACTCTAGGACTCCCTAAACCTAGGACACGACCTAACACCAGTGTTGCTAAATTGGGCTCTAATGGTTCTTACGACGGAAACCATAATCCAATGATTCCGAGAGACACGAGATGAATCGATTTCAGTTCTTGAAGGTTAATGAATTTCAGATTTCAAGGATTTTCAGTTTCTGGACATTCAAGGATTACCAATGGTTCTAGGGTTCACCAATTTCGGCCCAGAATAGCATCCAAGGAAGGGAATCGTGCGCTCTTTCCTTGTGCAATTTAATACTTAGGTTATAGCACCTTATTGCCTGGCATATCTCAGGATTTCCGTGGACAGTAACCTCGGAGCCAACAACGTGTTATAGCTTAAATATTCAAATTGTTAAAGATCGGTTGCAATTGGGATACGATTATGGATGCGCTGGCCATTTTTCCAAGGAAATCTAAAAATCCTAAAATTTCTGTTTCGATGGATTAAGGAATTAATATGTGACAGAATTTTAAGGTTCTTTAGAAGCTTTGTGATGATTTTTAATTAATTTCGGATTTTCAATGAATTTTATCAGTTTTATACCATAAGAGTGATTTTACAAGTGAAATTGTTGTAAATGAACTCAAAATGAGTTGAACTTTCTACAGCAGCAAGATGAGAATATATGTAGCTTACTGGATGAGTTTTGCAGATTTTTACATTAAGCTCATATTTAATTTTGATTTAACAATTAAGTGACCAGATTGCAAAAATAACACAGAAACTACTAGAAATAGAAATCTAAATTCATTGAAATTTCTACAGAAATAAGATATGAATAAACATAGCATGTTGTGAAAATTTAATGAATTGTAGAGACTATTTACTACCAATTTTGGATTTTCCAATTTTCAGACCAGATTATGAATTAACACTACATCCCATATGAAACAAGATCTAAATCACTTGAACATTTTACAGCAACTAGAAATATGGAATATAAGACTACTGTAAAAATTTTGAAAATTGTATCTCTGATCTGATGTCTGTAAAAAGTCTCCCAAAATCTGATAAGTTTCAAGAAAAGCATAAAATAATATACCAAACCAAATCCAAAAATTCGCAAAAATTCATGGTAGAATGTACCAGTATCATATTATTTTCCCACAAAATTTCATTAATTTTTGAATCCGTATATATATAATTTATTTTTCTTCGTCAAAACAATATTTTTGAAGAGTTTTCTATTTTTAAAACACGATTTTCGAGAAAATTATGACTCCGGAAAAAATCCTCCAACCTTGTTCTGATGTGATGAAGACAAGAAAAATTTAAAATTCCAAAAAATAGATCATCCTGAGATGGCTATTTTTTTTAATTTCGTAATTTCTCAGCCATTATTTTAAATAAAATTCTACTCTTCACTCAAATTCTAAAAACCGTTGATCCAATGTCCGATCCAATCCAATAGTTATTTTACTCTATTTAGATAGATCATTGTATTAAATTTTGAGACGAAACGGAATTGAAACACTCATGCAGATCACGATTTTGAGCCCACACATTTAATATTGAATTAAATTCATTTAAATGCTTAAAAATCATGCAAAAATCTAAAAAAGTACCAAATAATTCGGAAAAAATTCAAGAACAGTGTACCTACCTCTGGTGGAGATCCCCGCCGAATCCGAGAGTCGAAAAGTCCGAGAAAGTCCGCCGACGCTGCGATCCGACCCGCTTCCTTCTTCTCTTTTTTTTCTTTTTTTTTTCTTACTGCTGTGAGAGTGTCGCTCCTCTGTTGAGTGTGAGACCTATGAGAGGTCTAGAGAGGAGTGAGAGAATGAGTGTGAAAAGAGAGTTTGTGAGATTAAATGGAGAAGAATATATAGAGAGAGAGAGTGAAACCGAAAGCAATAGAGAGATAGAGAATGAGAGTAAAAAAAAATTTGTGAGAGAGATAGAGAGGAAGTGAGAGCGAAAAAGACTCACCCGGACTAGGCGTTAACTCTATAACCTTGTAAGACTAGACTCAATTTCTGAACTAACATATTGATTGACTCAACACAAAATAGTAAATAACTGAAACTTTAACTTTAATCGCTGTAAAGGTCTGGCTTTGGAGGCTCGGCAAAGGCGGCTCATGACTGGTACTTTCAACCCCCTTCTTCACTGCAATTGGACATGTGCTTCTTTGAACCCTAGGTTGTCTCAAGCATTGGCCGGTGGCGGTACTGCATGAGTCGGCATAGGATTATTGACGACGTTCGGCCTGTGTTGAAATATTAATTTTTTCTCATCAATCAGCTTCTGGATCACATACTTCAAGGCTATGCATCGATCAATGATGTGGCCTGGGCCCTGGTGGTAATCGCAGTGCTCATGTGCTCTCCAAGTTCGGGGTAAAGGATTGGGAGGTGCTCAAATGGGAGGTAAGATGATGCGACCGGAGGCTAAACATTCTTGTAGGATTTTAGAAGGTAGAACAGGTAGAGGATCAAAATCCTTCCTTGGTTCCTGCTAGGGTGCGACCATGGGTTGATCATAATCCATGACTATAGGGTTCTAAGGTCTTGGCGGTTGAGGATTGGCACGAGAGACATTGCCAACCTCTTTGACTTGTGCGGTTGCAGGCTTCTTAAAATCTCGGATATTAGGATTGCTTCGTTATACACCTCTTGTGACATTGCTTCTTCAATTTGTGTGCCAGCATTAGTGAGGTGCTCGAAGTCAGGATAGTACTGGAGAGACATGTGATAATAGAGCTAAGGGGACAGGATTTTTAGTATCATCTGAACTTGCTCTTTCTCAGTAGGACGGTCAATCATCTGTGCTGCTAACCCCCTCCATCTTTTCACAAATGTCAAGAAAGACTCCCTTGAATCTTGTTTGGTCTTTTTCAAGTCTTTCTTAGTGATCTCTGCCCCGTCATCATACTTGAATTGCTTCACAAACTGTTCAGCAATGTCTTTCCATGTCCTATAGCAGGTCTTGCTCAATCCCAAAAACCACCATCTGGCTACCTTAGTTAATGAGACAGGAAAAAGCCGGGCCATTTGTTCAGAAGATAAGCACTGAGGTTGGCACATGATAGTGAACATCTGAAGGTGCGAAGTAGGACACCCCGTGCCATCATACTTATCAAAGTCTGGCATCTGAAAATTCTTTGGAAGACGGATTTCTAGGAAGAGTGTGAGATCATTTAAGCTAAATGCCCCTTGCTCTTGAATCTGTATATTGTCAACCTTCTTAGTTAGTTGTTCCAACTTTTTCATGACCGACTTATCAACTGGCATTGAGCCTGGGTTGTAGTTCTCTTCATCATATTGTTCTTCATCAGTAACATCAAATGGGCGTTGACGAATGGAAATCACCATAGGCTGAGGAGGAGGCTCTGACATGACAGGGTTCATGGGTTATTTGCGCTTTGAAGGTGATGAACCAAACTTCTCGGCGAATTGGGCTTTAAGAAACTAATTATCTTCTTTGATTTCTTTCATTTGCTCGAGAAGTGTAGCCATCATAACTGCAAGTTTATTGGTCTGAGGGCTCTCAACGTGTTCTGACATGGATGTAGATGGAGATGAAGAAGAAGCTTCCGAAGGAGATGGGGGAGGTGACTTCCTGACCAGACGAGAGTCTACTCGAACCCAAGTGGCTTGAGGGTGATCAATGGTGAATGCTCCTAACATGGAAACAATAAGCACAAGGTATAAGATTGAGATTCAGCATGCATTTCTTCTTTATAAAGGGTTTACAAAGTTTGAAGAAGATGTACAAATTGAAGCCTATGATCCAAATCCTAATTCTAGAGGATGAGAGACATAAACAAGCTTAATACACTCTTAGGATATTCCAATGGGTTTTTAGAGTGTTAGGATTGATAGTTGAGAAGTTTAGAATACCCATATATATAGAAAACCTAAAATATGACCGTTTGGGGGCATAGTCATAATTCTGGCAAAAACCCCAACGACTATTTTTTCTTCCCGAAATAGTGGTCTCGGAGTTCAGAGATATTTTCTCGGAGTTCTGAGAATTTCTCTCGGATTTCTGGGAATACAAACAGAAGTCAAAAAATGTTACTGGACCATTTCTCGGAGCTCCGAGGAATTTTCTCGGAGTTCCGAGCTCGGAGCTCTGAGAATAATTCTCGGAGTTTCGAGAAGCCTAATTCCAGCAGATTTTGAATTCTGTTTATTATTTATTTGGGCTTCCAACTCTACACCAAGTTGGGATTGTTATGAGGGTTCCAAAGTGTTGGAACACCACAAGGACAATCACTTAAATATTTTTTAGGGGTGTGTGAATACTTTATTTATGCCTCTTAAAACCTAAACTAGGATTGGATCTTTACATTCTAACACGACTTCGATCTTCAATTGATGCTTCAAGTCTTCATGCGTCTTAGATCTCCGATGTCTTTGACCTTCCGAATGCGGTCCAATGAGAGCTTCTTGGCCTTAATCCAAGTAATCTTGTCTTAACACAATCATGGTCTACAACTTAGACAATCAAACACATTGTGATATAAAATCACTTGTGTATTGGAATCATCAAAAGAAGATGGGAATGCCAATGTGGGAACCATTGGGCTTACAAGGGCCCTAATGGAAAGGTGGAGACCTATAAGGCTAGGCTAGTTGCGAAGGGATATAGTCAAAAGGCTGGTATTGACTATGAGGAAACCTTCTCACCAGTAGCCATGCTAAAGTTCATTAGAATTTTACTAGCTATCTCTACACAATATGATTACGAAATCTGGCAGATGGACATCAAAACCGCCTTCTTGAATGGAAACATTTAGGAAGATATATGGTCCAGCCGGAGGGTTTTGAGGCTGCTGAAGAGGGTAATCAAAATGTGTGCAAGTTGCAGAGATCCATTTATGGATTGAGGCAAGCTTCCCGTAGTTGGAACCTTCGCTTTGATCAAGTAGTCAAAGAGTTTGGCTTCTGTCAAAACGTAGACGAGGCTTGTGTTTATAAGAAGGTCAGTGGGAGAGCGGTTACATTCTTGGTTCTTTATGTACATAACATCCTACTCATTGGGAATGATGTAGGAATGCTATCAAGTACAAAGTTGTGGCTTTCAAGCACGTTTGCTATGAAAGATCTGGGAGAAACTTCATACATTATAGTACTTAAATTATTTAGGGACTGTAAGAATATAAAGCTTGGGCTATCACAAGAAACTTACATAGATAAGATATTGGCAAGGTGCAACATGATAGATTCTAAGAAAGGATTAGTTCCTTTCAGGTATGGAATCAGATTATCCAAGAAGATGTCTCCCAAGACACCTTCCCTATGCTTTGGCTGTGGGAAGTCTTATATATGTTATGTTATGTTATGTAAAAGGCCAGATATTTCCCACTCTGTAAGTGTGGTAAGCAAATATAAGTCGGACCCAGGATTAGACCATTGGACAGTAGTTAAACATATTTTCAAGTATCTTAGGAGAACTAAACATTATTGTTTAGTTTACGGTGCAGACGAGTTGGTCGTTTATGGTTTTATCGACGTAGACTTTCAGTCTAACGTTGATGACATGAAATCATCATCTGGTTTTGTGTTCACCTTGGACGACCTTGGAGTCGTGCCCTTTGTTGAGAGACCCATTACGCTGTACTGTGATAACAGCGGAGCGACTACTCAAGCAAAGGAACCGAGGTCTTAACAGAAGTCCAAGCATGTACTTCGAAAGTATCATGTGACATGGGAGACCATTGATATAGGGGATGTAGCTATTGCAAAGGTTGCCTCAGCGGATAATGTGGCAGACCATTTTACCAAACCCCTTAGTCAAAAGGTGTTTGACCGGCATGTTGATGGGATGGGTCTAAGATATATGCATAACTGGCTTTGAGGGCAAATGAGAGACTGTTAGAGTAGGTGCCCTAAAACCCAGTATATTTCGCATGTTAATCAATAAAAGTTTCTTTTTATGACAATTAATAGGTAACTATAAGTTAAATATGTGTGACATGCTACTTGTTATTGACACGTATCTATCCTTAGGTAGCAAAGTAGGAAACTCATGCTTATGGATTCACAGATCCTAGGGAGCAAGGAGATATGAGATTCTGGTTCTTTGCAGATCTTAATAGTTCTTAGTTGGGGTTGAGGTTGGACACCTCTTTCTGTATACAATTAGCATCTATCTTGCTAACATGCACGAGATGTGGAGTGACTTATCTCAATCACTCGGGTAGTGGACCCTACGCAAGATAGAATGGGTATCACAATGAGATTGTGTACTGAACAGGATAACATTAGAATAGCTTGTGGACAGGAGATAGTTGAGCTATGCTACCAGACAGAACCCTTTGCATGTCCTTTGACTTGAGAGGTCATATTGGTTTGTTAGCGAGTCTCTCATTCTTGGTCTATCTAACCGTGATTCTCTTGGATTCACTAGAGGGAGAGGGTAGTACTAGAGTGTTGGACAAACCTTCGAGGTCAATAGTGATACCCGACATGGAATTCTCCACCTATTTCATAGGATAACATCTACAGTTTTAGTCAGAGCAGTAGGCTTAGAAAAATACCTGGCCAGGTGGATTTGAAAAAATATTTATCAAAAGGATTTCACAAAATAAGTTTTGAAATATTTTCAGCAAATGCATTTGCGGGCCAACACTGCTTGACTGAAAGCTATACCGTGAGTGAGCCCAGGCGGTAGTTGATGTCCACCCCCCGTAGGACTCAACTCAGTAGATGTGGACTTGGAGAAAGGACTTGCACATTTGATGTGATTAGGGTATGATGATTTGACGGTTATCTTCAGGGTTACGTCTCAATGGATGCCACTGACTCAATGCGATTATAGCATTGGCTACGAAGCAATATCGCAGTGGGGCCCACTTGTGGGTTCTGCAGGATCTACCATTAAATCCCTGCTACTATTGCACTCACTACTCGATTAACCTATTATTATCTATTAGATAGAAGTCCCATATTTATTTGGTTGCTTACACGAACTAGTTTCATGGCATTGAATTCATTGAAAGGATATATACAATGTATATAGTGTATATGCACTATGGGATACATTGGGAATACAAAAATGGATAAGTATAAACCATAAGGGTATTTTGGGAATTATAGAAAAATATAGATGGAGCTTTTCATCCCATTGGATGGGAGGAAATATGTTTATTTAATTAAAAAAATTAAATAAATAATTGTAAGTTTAGCTTATAAACTGGTTTTACTAAAATAGTCATAACTTATTCATCTCTAGTAAAAAATTATTGTGGAAGTACTCGTTTCGAAGGATTTTAAAACATCTACAACTTTGTAGTTTTCAATTTTTTTCTCATTTGGCCATTTACTTATCCGAAAATGACGTCGAAATTTGACCTACAGGCTTATAGCGTGAATGTTGAAAAGGAAACAATGTGTGAGATATTTTTTGGATTGTTTTTATCCAATAAAGCAACCACGTTTTTTACTTTGAAAAAACTCAATTTAGGAATTTCAAAAAGTCAAAGAATTTATAAAAGCACTCCCACATTGTTTGGTTTCTATTTTGAAAAAGCCAGCTAGCTTGTTTCCAAATTGGAGCTTTTAATTGTGGCTTTTGTGAATTTCTCTAAAAACTTTGGGTTCTGTATATGAAAATTGAGAACTCTATAAATACAAGACAAATGAATAGAGTTTGCAAGAGCTCTTCCATAATTCCCTGTGTGGGAAATTGGTAGAGACATACCAAAGTCTCTCTTCTTCTTCTTCAATTCCATCAACTAGTTTTGTCTTTTCTAAGTCAAAGACAAACATCCAACAAAACTCCAATGATCTAAATATATATTCCCACATAATAATCTAATTTAGATCAAGTTATAAAGTAAACAAAGTGTTGTTTAGAAGATCCTTTGTGCAAAGAAATGATCCATCGATTCAACTTGCGGTTTCACATCGATTAGATCGTTGGCAGACTTCCGACGAGTAGATCAAGTATAAGTTTTTCTTCTCATCAGCAAAATAAGGAATTTATATTTATATTTATTAAATCACATTAAAATCAATTAGTCTCAAGGAATCCTGGGTTAGAGCAAAAATTTTGTTCTACACGGTTTATTCTTCCGCAACATGTAGCGATTTTGCTCGGGGTTTTACAACCAATCTAATAGTCATCCCAATTTGGAATTCACGCATGGTGAATTTGAGTTCTACACTTATATTTTTACCCCCCACCTATAAATAGTGTGGGTAAGAGGTTTTTACACCTGCTCTCTCTCCTTTGGTCGTTTTTACACCATTCTTCTGTGTATACACCCTGTTTTGGTGTATTTTCAGACCTCGAACCCCTGCAGAAATCCAGAAAAACCCCTTGTTAGCTTACTTTTTTAGAAGAGAGAAAGTAGAGAAACAGTAGGTAGTCCGAACGAGGCGTCGTTACTCCGCCGAAATTCCGAAGGTTCAGAGCGATTTTTCTATTTTACGCCGTTGTTCTACCGAATTTCGCAAAACTACGAGCTCCTTTTCAATAGCAGCGCCGCTTTTCAGCTATACAGCGTCGTTACACTGTCGATTTCTTCGTAACTTTGGAGACCCCTTTTGCCAACACAGTGCCGTTGCGCTACCGAATTTCGGAGAACCCAACGCCCTATTATCTAAATAGCGTCGTTGTTCTGCCGAAATCTCGGCAACTTCCAAGTGTTTCCCTCCCAATCAAGCGCGGTTGCGCCGCCCAGTTCTCTTGGAAAAATATTATTAATTTACTAAGTTTTCTGCAATTTCCTTTACAGGGAAAGGTACGAGGTGGTAACGTTATTGTAAGCCCAAGGGTCTACTCTCCTATCTTATTTTGATGATTCTAAACATAATTGATTGTGTTATTGAATACTAATCAATTTGCCTTGAAGTGTTGTGTTTAAGATAGGATTGATCATTGAAGAAACCAACACACTACTTGGTCATGCTTGAAGACGTATCAACACAAGAGTCAAAGGAGCTAAGTGGAGCTCACATTATCTCTCAAGCAAGCATACACAAGATGGAAGACCAATTGAAGACCAAGGCTAAAGAGAAGTTGAGGTTTCCCTAGAACTCATTGTACATCCTCTGTCTTTAGATTTATAAGTCAAGGCAAGGTTTTTCAAACACACTTAAGAACTTAAAATGGTTTAGTGAATGGTTGTGTGGTGGACCAACATGTTGGGACCCTCATAAACATTCCAAAATTATCATAGGGTTTGAGTTCCAAAAGCCAAAAATCAAACAAGCAATAAAAACACAAAATCTGCTGATTTTTAGGCTTCTCGGAGCTCCGAGCTCGGAACTCCGAGAGTTCCCTCCGAACTCCGAGAAATTGTCCAGTAGCTTCTGGCCATTTTCTCGGAACTCCGAGAAACGGTCCAGTAGAAATTTTCATCTTCTGGCCGTTCTCTCGGAACTCCGAGAATATTTCTCGGAACTCCGAGAATTTCTCGGAGCTCCGAGAATGGGGTTATGGTGAGGGGCGTGTGCGCTGTTGTGAGTATGGAAGGGTGAAGAATGATGGCTATGATGGATGAGGGATGGGATATGGGTTGAGTTTGGGACAATGTGGGCCGGATCAGGTTGAAAAACAAATGGCAAGAAAGAGGGTTTCCAGCAAAAAAGAGGCTGTCGAACAAAAAAAATGGTCAAATATATGGTTTACAACACAGATCAAACCATAAAACTAAGGTTTCCAACAAAAAAATGAAAAAAATGAGGGTTTCCAAGATAGAAGAAGAAAAGACACATTTATACGACCAAAAAATTTTTAAAAAATAGAAAGAGAGGGAAAGAGGATAGAGGGAGGAGACTTACCTGTTGATTTTTGAGGAGTTGTGAAGAGTACAATAGGAAGAAGACGAAGTTGGGAGGTTTTCTACGTGGGTTTTCTCAAACAGCGCAACTCCTATTTTTCCTCTGTTTTTCCGAGGCTCAAATCCGACTAACACACTCGGATTTCAAATGATGGAAACGGATAACCCACGTCGGATAAGTCAGAAACCACGTCACATTCGCGCTTTCCGTCTCCGTGCAACAAAATGGTGATTTTAAGCTATTTTCTGCGGATTTGGGGTTAAAATCCGTTTCCTTTCCGCAAAAACTGGGCAACTGAACAGGCCCCAAATGTAGCCCTCGTGGATAATCCTTACTATGAATAAGTTGCCTTTTCAGGTTTTCAACTCAGTGGACCGTCGGCCCTAACTTTTGCCTGAAGCGCCCTTTTCGGGTTTTCGTTTCAGCAGGCTCGCACCTTGATTTTTGCCTAAGCCGTCTTTTCAGATTTTCGACCTAGCAGGCGAATGACCCTAATTTTTGCCTAGACCACCCTTGTGGGTTTTCAGCCTAGCAGGTATTCAAACTCCTTTTTTTTTTGCCTAAAACCTGAGCATTGTACACCGGAAGGACTTTATAGGTGGGATAGGGTTCATTGAAGAAAAGGCTTGAGGTTTATGCAAATTTTGACCGAACCTGTGTGTATACGTTGCCTACGTATCCCAGCATAGGAATCAGGTCACGCGTAGTTCAGGAAAGATGCCCCTGGCTTAGAATCTTTCACTGATGGTTTTTCGTTCTTCTCCTTTTTCATTTTCTTCACTATTTGTTTTTTTTTTTTTTGCTCTTGTTTCGACCGAACCTAGCTTTGCCTGGCTGCCTACGTACCTCTGTGTAGATGCTCTTAATGTGATGGGTTTTAAAAGAACATTTTATTCAGGCTCAAAGGGGTTTGTAAATGGATTTGATTTTTTTTCTTTTTGGGTTTTAACTTTCTAGGATTTATTCGGCCAAATAAGGCCTTCCGGTGTTTAAGCCGATAAAGGTTCATTAGTGTTATAATGATTTCTCTTCTCTCTTTTTTTCTTTTTCTCTTTTTTTTTTGTTGAATTTGACGGCATTTCCAGGTAAGGATTTTGTTGAAGGCTTTATCTTGTTCTTGGCTCCTTCTGTTTGAATTTGAACATCGATTCTTCATCTCCAAAGGTATCGCGATATTTGATCTTGAACTCTTTTGCAATGAGTTTTGTGTCCATACATTAGTTCTGATAGATTTTGGTGATCGGAAACATAAGAGATGGCCTTAGCCGATGCCCCTTGTGTACGTGCCTTCATTCTTAGACCGAAACATTTCTTTGTGAGACCAAGCGAAGGCTTCCCCGTATTCTTGTAGTAGGTTTATTGATTCCTTGCATTCCTTAGAAGGTAATGTGTTTCCAATTCATATTTTCTGGATTAAAGTTTAAGTCCAAATGTTTATAATTCCAATTTCTTCTCTGAAAAGCTGGATTTGACGCTCCTCCTTTTGTTTAAGCATTTGCTGTAACTTAGGTGGAGTTTCGTCGACCTTTTTATCCTCGTTCGAGAAGGAATTTTTTTCATTATTTAAATCAGAAGCATACACTTGAATCTAATGAGAAAGAAATTTTATTGAATGAGAAGAAACTACATTTGCTGACTCTTCCTGAACAGGCTCAGGATTCACAATTCTGGACTCGAAATAAATGCAGAAAATAATTACTTGCCTGGACTAGGCATTTATTCTAACTGAATATAACAACTGGACTCAACATAATGATTGGACTAAACATAGAAATAGAACTTTATTTGGAGAGACTTCTTCGGTTGCAACTGTCTAGATCTGAGATTCGGCGGAACTTCCTTTGTCCTGGATAGCTGTAGTAACTGAAACTTTCACTTCTTGTGCATCATCAACTGCATAAACAATATCTAAATGAACCTCTGATTTTTCAACACAATATAGTCTTGACTCTGCCTCTCTATGCTTCTTCTCCTCCTCTTCTACTCCTACCTAATTAAGGATATGAGGGTGATGTTGGGAATCAAATGTATGAATTAAGGTAGAATGATCAAACTCAGGATTGTCCAAAAATATGGCATTGACGTTGGCTGGAGGTGGAATAGCATGGTTTGGCAAAGGATTGTTGACTACATTTGGCTTTGGTAGAAAGACAAGTAGGTCATTATCAATAAACTTTTGGATTACAAACTTCAGGCTTAAGCATCGATCAGTAATATGTCCTGGACCTTGATGATAGTCGCAGTGATCCTGCGCTCTCCATGTCTTTGGGAGCGAGTTGGGAGGTGGCTTAATAGGTGGTAAGGTAATGTAGCCAGAGGCCAAACATTGTTTGAGCACAGCTGATGGTGGAACTGGGATAGGAGTAAACTCTGTTCTTGGCCTTTCCTGAGGCATGGCACCCTGTTGACGATAATCAAACACTGTAGCCTTCTGGGGCTGAGTAGTTCTAGAAACATTACTGATTTGGGCTGGTGTTTGTCTCTTAACTTCCTTTGCACCCGAGCTATTCTTGTTATAAATTCCTAATGCCATAGCATCTTCAATTTGCGTGCCAGCTATAATAAAATGTTCAAAATCTGGATAGAACTGCAGTGACATATGTTGTAACATATGAGAGGAGAGGTTCTTCAAAACTATCTGTACTTGTTCTCTCTCAGACGGGCGGTCCATCATTTGTACTGCCTTCTTCCTCCACCTCTTCACAAAGGTCATGAATGACTCATTGGAATCCTGCTTTATAGTTTCTAAGTCACGACGGGTAATCTCTGTTCCATCCTCATAACCAAACTGCTTGATGAACTACTCCCCAATATCTTTCCATCTTTTGTATGGGGTCTTGTCTAGACTTAGAAACCATTTTCTTACAATTCCCGTCAAGGAGATTGGAAATAGTTGAGCCATCTGCTCAGGAGTTAGGCCTTGAGGTTGACACATTATGATAAACATCCGAAGGTGAGAAGTGGGACAACCTACACCATTGTATTTGTCAAAGTCCGGCATTTGGAAATTAGCCGGAAGATGGACTTCTGGAAAGAGAGTAAGATTATCAGGGTTAAAGCTGTCAGGTTCACGAATCTTGATATTGTCGACCTTCTTGGACAATTGTTCAAAATTTTCAGCCAGAGACTTGTCTCCTTGAGTGGTAACTGGATTACAATTCTCCTCTGCGTACTGCTCTGAATCTGGAACTTCAATCTGAAGAGGAGTAATTTTAGGCTGTGGTTGAATCTCAGATGCAGCTGGGTATTCGGGTTCTTTTCCTTTTGAAGGTTAGGAAGAGGATGGACCAAACTTTTCTACAAATTGGGCTTTCAGAAACTGATTGTCCTCTTTTAGTTCTTTCATCTGCTGAAGGATATTGGCTAATACCGCATCAAGGTTAGTGGGTTGCAGATTCTTAGTAGGTTCTGTCATGGCTACTGGAGATGGAGATGACTTTCTGACCAGATGAGAGTCTACTCGAACCCAAGATGCTTGAAGGTGATCAATGGTTGACACAAGAACTCCTAACAAAGAAATGATTAAAGGTGACCAATGCATGTTCTTGGTTGAAAACATGCATTGGCTAGAATGACTCATTTTGTAAACACATTTGAGACTGACAGATCTTTCATTCAAAATGTGATCAATGAATTGGTAAGGAATGATCCTCAAAACGGGATGCCCCTAGTTTGAACGAAATGACATTTTAGGGGTTTTAAAGATGACCTGAGGAGGATGCCCCTACTCTAAAGGAAGTTGAAATCCTAAGCTATGGTTAGGAGAGTAATAGGACATTGCAGGAGATGAAACCTCGAAAGGGAACCCTAAGCAATAGGACATTGCCCCACGATCCACAGGAAAGGAATAGAGGGTAATGATTTTACAAAATTGTTGATCAAGAGGAGATGATTGGTAGGAATTGATGGATTTTCTAAATCTAAGAACAATGAGATTATTATCCCAACCTCAAAGGCATTTTATTTTTGTGCTTTACTTGGAGGGCGCAATTCCTAACTCCTAATCTAGGGGAACCATTATGATCGATTCATGACTTTGTTTATGTTCCTAAGACATCGGATGTAGCCTCAAGAGATCGGCTACCTATTCTAAAGATGGGAAAGGATTTCCTAGTCTGGCTCACATGCGTGAAGTACACATGTCTGATCTACATGAATGTGTGGGGTAATCTAGGGGTAAGGCCAAGAGTTCCCTTAGGGCGAATCCGTGTTCGATATACTCTACCGGTGTCCAGAGTAGAGTACGTGAAGCAACAGATCCATTTACACACCATAAAAGTACTAGGCTAAGAGTAGAATGCTTCTCTAACACAGAGGCACCGCGTCATGACCTCACAGTCAACTATCCTAGATAACACTCCAGGTTCCTAAATAGGACGTGTGTGTTGTGATATGCAAATGCAAATGCAAGTGTGTGCAATTTGGGAATTCGCATCTAATGCCCTCAAGTCCTTAATTAATCTTTTGAAGGTTTGGGTGAGGGATTATTCAAGCACACAATATTTTGGGTTCGTCTTTTTCTGTTTTTTTGAATTTTTGAGTTTTTGAAATATTTTTTGGATTTTTTTTACTTTTTGGATTTTTGATTTTTTTGATTTTTGTTCCACATTTATCCATTTTAATTACGACTTAAATGACTAAACCTTTTAAAAGTTATAAAGTTAGGTAATTTATCCCCAGCAGAGTCGCCAGTCTGTGAATCCCGTCCCGGAGGTCGATCCCACAAGGGTGTGTGTTTTTATGATGATAGAGCCTTTGTCCATTGAATTTGAATATGGTTTCTTTTCTCGTAAATTTGGGATAAAAATCCTAATTTACGAGAGAAGTCATGACCAGAGTCGCCACGTAAATTATGGATCTAGGACCCATGATTGACTCTGTATATTTGGTCTACGATTTAAATTCTAGGTAAGTTATCTGGTTACGAGATCGGAAGGTGTACCGCACGAAGTGTACATCATCAATATTGCCTAACGAAAGTCAGACTTTACCTTTTAAATGCTTTAGTTGTTTAAGTTTTAACTAAAGGGGGTAAATGTGAGTTTTATTTGGAAAATCTAAATATTACTAAGGATTTGGCTATTCACAGTTTAGACTCATGCGGGCCAGGAGTGCATCATACATGCAACTACATGCCTATGAGCCTATGTGAGTGTTTTTAGATACTTTATGAGATTGAAGGGATTTGGTTTGAGTTGGATTAGATTGATTGATTTGATGTGAAGTGACCTATGCTATATGAACCTAGATCTAATGCAATGGACCTAAATTGCATTTTTAGTATTTTTGTGAAGTTTGGGTTCTAAAAGTTCTACTGTGAAACCTAGATTGAAATTTCTAAGTTTTAGAACCTAAGGTATTTATGTTCTTGGAATTTAAAATTTTCGAATAGTGATTTTCTAATGAATGGGAGTTCTTAGGTTCTTTTAGATTTTTGAATTCTTTTAGAGTTTCAACAGCACAAATAACTAAGCATACAAACAATTATTCTAACAGAAACAAACAACCTAGCATGCGAATTCTAAGCATAACAAGCAAGCAACATACTATTTCTAGCATACGATGAGAACAATTATCAAAAGAAAAAATCTAACATGCAATTATTCATGCGACTAGAATATAAAATGAAACATCTAGCATGAAAAAAAAAAATTAGGGAAAAGAAAAGGGTGAAAAGGGGAATGAAAGAGATGAGGAAAGGTGTAAGGGAATGAGAATGATGGAGAAAGGTGCGATTGAACTTGGGAGTGCCAAGTTGCCTACGCACCCCATGGTAGGGATCAAGCCACCCTAGTTCCTTGGGGTGGTTGAGATTACGAATTGGGATTTGGATTTGGATTAGCTTTGGAAGCTAGAATTGAGAATTGGAGACTTGGATAGGGAATTTAGATTGCAAACTGGGAATTAGCTCCGAAGGATTGAATCACAAAGTCATCATTTTAAGAATTCAAAAGTGGTGGACTTATGAGATTCGGCCAAATAGATTCCGGCATAGGTATGCAACTCGGTTGGGGCTAAAGGCGCGTGTGACTTGGCTTAGAGGGTGGGGTCTAACAAATTTGGGAGATGAGGGCAGTTCGGGAGATGAGGGCCACTTGGTTAGGAGACACTCGGTTTGGGGTAGAGAGTGCAACTCGATTATAGGAGAAAAGGCGTAACTCGGCTATGGGAAAGGGTGTAACTCAGTTATGATTAAAATGAGGGGAGAATGACTAAGTCGGGCATAAAAGGATGAGGTTTTCATGGTAGGATAAGAGAGGATGGGGCTCTCTGGTAGGGTGAAATAGGATAGAGTGTAGCTCGATTGATTGTAGAGGGTAAGTCAATTTAATTGAAGTAGGGGGCTGGGTCCACTTTGATGAGGCATAACAAGGATGGGTGATGATGAGATTAGATTGGGTGTGTAGGATTTAGGTTGAGTCGATTGGATGCTTGAATGGGAGTGCGGTAATATAGCGTATTAATTGTAGAAACAGGCCATGGGTTGATGAGATATGATGTGAGGATGGCAACATGGATTGGATATCGTATGAAGTGGGGATAGAAACATGGGCATATTTGGCCATGGTTTGGATGTGGTATGATGTACGGATGGCCAAATGGGTAATAAGATAGGCTCTGTTGGGTGTGAATGAATTATATTGGATGGGTAAGGCTCGGCCATGTTATGAGATGAATGGGCTACAGGGTAAACTAATTTGATATGGGACATGGTTTAAGGGATATGTGGCCGAATGGGGTTATCGTGAGGGGGCGTGTGCGCTGTTGTGAGTATGGATGGGTGAAGAATGATGGCTATGATGGATGAGGGATGGGATATGGGTTGAGTTTGGGACAATGTGGGCCGGATCAGGTTGACTCGGGGTTTGACCGGGAGGATCCAGTGGGTCCGGGTTGGACCCGAATTAATGCACGGAGTGCATGTTTCAATGGTTGAATAGATGTGCACTCTTAAAATTGGGCCGGTTGTGGCCATGTCCACTGTGCATATAAAATTGAATTCCTTTCATATATATACACAGCGTACACGACAGTAGCTTGTTCAAGGAATTCAAAGTGTGCCAACAGTGTACAAGAGAGTGGATAAGTAAAGGTGTGTACACTTTGCGCACAGTAGACATGGAAGTGGGTTTCAAATTGAAATTATCTACACAAGATGGCAAGGTTTATGGCTCACGGCCATTTGGGGCTCGGGTATGGGGGTTCAAAACCAAAAGTCTTTAAGGGTTGGTGGGATAACAAAAGAGCATTAAAAAAAATGAAAAGGAAGATAGAGATGAGAGAGATGACAGAGATGGATAAATGAGAGATAATTGAACTAAAAAATAACCTCAGCCTAACTACAACGTGGATTTATAGTGTAGACCTACTTTTTCCGGAGTTTGATATCGCTCTCCTTCGAGTTTCGAATTCCCTTGGTGAAGTCCTTTGATGATGATAACCAAGATGATTCCTGATGATAGATAATCCCAAGCGATTCAAAGAGAAGGGGATGTTCCAGACTAGAACCCGACTCAACACAATTGAAAGATAAACACCGCCAAAAGAGAGTGAGTGAGTTTCTTTTTTCTAAAACAGCGAGAGAGAGGGCTGTTTTTGTTGGGCGTTAAGGGCTGTAGAAAAGGGCTGCAAATAGAGGTGGTAAGGGCTACAAAATGGTGGTGTTACGGGCAAGGTAATGATGGTGGCAGCTGCGAATTGTGGTGAGACCGGATGCAAGGGCTGTAAAAAAGGAGGTGATAGCCAATGGTGGAGTTGGGTTAGGATGCTAGCCAAATGGTTATTAGGGAGTGGGAAGAGGCATAGTGCTGGTTCGAAAATGGAGGAGGAGGAGGCGTGGTGCTAGTTTGAGAATGAAGGGAAGGGGCTGCTCCTTTTTTTATGAAGGTATATGGGAGTATTTATAGTGAGACTGTTGCTAATTTTACCCAGTTGCTATTTTTCCAAGATAACAACCAATCCTTATTCCCTCTTTCTTTTAGAAAATTGATTGGGGTTTCCAAAACATGCACAACCGCCTTCTAAATCTTCTTTTATGTATCCTCTTTTTATTTGTTCAATCGCAGCATCTTTCCATTGCCGAATTTGACCTTTCCGGAATAGGTATGAGATGAATCTGCTTGCCCAAAATTTTGCAGCCATGTGACATCAGAAAATCTGCTATTGCCTTTTGAACATCATATATAATTACTATTAATATGGGAATGCCTTGATTAATAAATTTCTTTCTTTTGTAGGCTTGGGCGAGAATTTCAAAGGTGAGAAATCAAAGGGTCGGTTCTTTATTTCAGTAAAAAGAAAAACACTTTTATCAACATGCCAAAAATTGGGCCATGGAGGGTTTGTAAATTGATTTTATATGAGTGGCTTACGTGATTGAATTTCCCATGGGTATGGTAGCTGGGAATTAGGAAATAAGGAAGATGAGATGTGGAGATATGTGACTATGGGATGTACATGGAGAGAAGAGAAGCTGTTGCTTGTCTCTCTCAAGGTGAGGTGGCACAATGTGTGTGTGTGGTCTGCATCATGGAGTGATCCGAACCGTTCAACTAATGGGCTGCAACCTAAATTTAGGCGCGCCCCTAAATCATTTCCCTAGGCTGATCCGCCATCCGATTGATTGGGCCACAACGTAAATGGATTTTGTCCCCAAAATTAGTTCCATAGGATGATCTAAACCGTCCAATGGATGGGCCACAATTCAAATTGGTTTTACCCCTTACAAAGTAACCGAATGTGATTTTTATCACTCTTATAATAAGGGTAATGATATTCACACTCCCATATTTGCTATTGGCACTCCCATCTTCAATCTATACTAGGGGTGTAAACGAGCCGAGCTGAGCCGAGCTTGGCCAGGCTCGGCTCGGCTCGGCTCGTTAAGCTCACAAGTGAGGCTCGGCTCGGGCTCGGCTCGGCTCGGCCAGGCTCGCAAGCCTTACCGAGCTCGGGTTATATTATGTTCACACCCCTCATCTTCCCTGGACAGCCCTACTAGTGTAATTTGACTACTTTTTTTACACTATGGGGCGTGGTCCTAGTAACAAATGGGGTTCCAAAAATGAAGTGACATATTCCCCCCCCCCCCTTCACTCGATGGACAACCCTTTTAATGTACATATTAATATATAATATATATATTTAAATATATTAAATTCTTAACGAGCCGAGCCTGGCCTAACTTGGGCTCGGCTCGTTAAGCTTAACGAGCCGGCTCGGCTCGGCTCGTTAAGGATTCGAGCCGAGCTCGAGCGAGCTTCTGAGCCCGAGCCAAAATTGACACCCTTAATCTATACCATTCTAATTAGCTGTTAATCATTGTAAAAATTCAGAAGAAAGATGAAATCCCACTAGGCAACCCAAGAGGGGGGTGAATTGGGTTTCTTTAAAAAAACTTATTCTCTTTAAAAACTCCTTACCAAAATTACCCTAGTTTTAACTTTTCTCAATCAAGTTAGTTTGATTAATTAAGCTTAATATTAATGATGTAAACTTTACTCCCTAGTTGATTTTATAACTTGACTAGAATGATGAGAGGCTTAATTAGAAAGAGATTAATATGCAATTTCAACTTAAGTGCTAATCACTCACTCAAGCAAGGATATGAATATTAAAGCACCTATAAGAGAGAGCAAGAGAGATGTGTACCAATCACCAATCAAGAGAAGGAGGTAGAGAGACAAGAGGCTTTGACACAAGTGCTTTTATAGTGGTTCGGTCTTAAACCCAAGACCTACTCCACTCTTCTCAAGTTTGCTCTCCTTGAGGTATCCACTATCTTCCAAGGAACTTAAATACGGCGTTCCTTTCGCCTTGTACAATCCGAGCGTCCAAGCTCCAAAGGTCTTAAATACGGCGCCCTTTGTTGCCAAATACAATGAAGAGAAGAAGATGTTGCTCACTTGCCTCTAGATAGGCTAATACAAAGTAGAGCTCACAATGCACTCTCAAAGATAATTACAAGTAATGCCTAAACCAATATCAAATGATTTTCTCAAATCAAGGAACAAGAGGTTGGTGAGAGAAAATTAACCCAAAATGATTGCAAGTAGTTTTCAAGGGTTCTTTTGAGTTGGAACATGTTCTTCTTGTGGTTTTAGGTCCATACAATGTGTATATATATAGTTCCAACTCAATATGACCGTTTTGGGGGTATTTCGGTCATTTTTGGGTCAAAAAACTACTAGCCGTTGGGCCCCCAACGGCTCTATTTTTTTGTGTCCAGGTTGTTTTCTCGGAGCTCCGAGAAATGTCTCGGAGTTCCGAGAAAATTCTCGGAGCTCCGAGACTGGATTTCCAGCAAACAGCTTCCAATTTGAAAAATTCATATCTCCTTCGTTTCTTGTCGGATTTCGACGTTCTTATACTCTACGGATATGAGAAAAATGAGAGCTATCTGTTAAAAATATTTTCAAAAATATTTGAAAATGTTTTAAACAAGTTTTGATGGATTTAGTTGCTGGTCCAGATTGTACTCTTAAAACTCTGTTTTGTTCAATGTTGTGTTGAATGCCATATGGGACCCAACATGTTGGTGCACCACCATGGCCATTCACTTATCCATTTAAGTCCTTAAAGGGTGTGTTAGTCTCTTTGAAAAATATATTTTTAGGGGTTTTAAGGTGTGCCTTGATCAAGAAAAAATAAAAGAGAGAAAGGTGATACATACTACCATTCTAAGTATTCCCTTGTTCTCTTAAGCCAATCTTCATTTGATCTTCAATGGTGTGCTTGGTTTGCTTTGGGATCTTCAAGGTTGAGCTTCTTTACTTGACACCTTCAAAGGATGATGCCACCATTTGGTTCAAGCTCCTTTGCAAGTTGTTAATGTACAAGCTTTGGCCTCCATTGATCTTCCTTTGTTTGTTCAATGCTTTGAGATGGTTGTGTGGAACTTCTCCTTGGTTGATCCTCCAAGGTATGGTTTGTCCAAATATGCTCTAGCTCCTTTGTCCTTTGTTTGGTTCATCTTCAAGCATAGGCTATCAACGGTGTGTGCTAGCATGGATTGACATGTGAATTCCCTGTGTATAGCACAACACTCAAGGCAAACAATTAGTCCATAAAAGACTAATCAATTTGTGTTTGTTAATCATCAAAACAAGGTGATTGAATGAACCCATGGGGAACCCTTGGGCTAACAATCTCCCCCTTTTTTATGATGACAAACTAAATTGATTAGAGAGGTGGGAGGATCCTCTTATGAGGATTAGATAAACAATGTAAGAATAACTACTCCCCCTCAACATATGCATGAGTTATATTTAACAAATTATAGTATAAGAATGCATATGATTATGGATCTAATCAATTACACAAATTCTCCCCCTTTTGGCATTAGCAAAAAGGAAGGATTAAACATTTAAGCATAATACAAAAAGCATCAAAGATATTCAGTGAGACTAGATGCTCCCCTAGCTTCTTATCATGAGTTACCAATTAAAATCAAAGTATAATCCAAAGTATATATGGCATGATAAGAGACAGTCAACATAGGAAATGAATAATCACAAAACAAATGAAGCCTATGTTGGCAAAACAAAGAGACATTTCAATTTTAGCACAAATTTTTAGGGTGTATCTTAGTATATATATATATAAATCCAATATAAATCTACCCTATGACCCGTAATATAATAATAGATTAGCAAGTTAAAGCTTATATTTTTCTTATAATGAAAGAAAACAAGCAAGTGTATAGTTTAGCATGATAAGCCCCCTTTTGTTTTAGAAATTTCTATTAGAATCTTATCATAAGGTGATGTGGAGTTATAGACTCATCATGATAAGCAAGAATATATATTTTCAAGTTAAAACTATTTTCTTAAATTGTCATGCATAGAAATGGACATTTGATCCTAATACGGCTAACTATTAGGATATATGGCATGACAACTAGCTCTATCGTGGATACACAGATAGCGAAGTGAAAAACACATGATAGGTACTCAAATTCATAGAAAATAGATTAGCAAGTTTAATTTTCTTCTATGAATGTACATCTAGAAAGATATGCAATTTTTTAGCTCTTGTGTAAAAGGATAAATCATTTAAGCTCTAATTCTTTGTTAAGATATGAAAAATTTTAGAACAATTAGAGGGGATATGTTTAAATGGATAATGTGACCATCTCACAATGATCCATGTAAACATAAAAATAGCAAAAATTAGATCTCCCCCTTTGTATTTGTCATTGGCCTTATATAAACCATATGAATCAAGGCATGACATGATACAATAGGCCAAAGATATATCAATTGAATACTTGGCCAACAAACCTTATCCTTGGAATGGATGATAGCACATTCGATTATCCAAGATAAGTCAAAAGCCTAAAGGATATAACACTAAGTTTTAGGCTATGGACTTTTTGTCTGTACAAAAAGGAACTAATACCAAAATAAGAACACAAGACAAGCCCGAACAACCCATATGGAGCAACCATGCTCCAAATGAGTGTACTTATCATATGTGAGGTGATAACCACATTATGAATCATATGATAAGTAACTAAGGACAAATTTACCTTTAAGCTTTCCCTTTAAAAATGAATCATGCAATGCATGAATCCAAAGGGATGTCCTTGCATAGACTCCAAAGGTTTTTGGATATATTTTCCAAAAGATACCAAGTTAAACTCAACCCTTGGGCTACAATGACACTTACTCTCCAAGTGTTAGTTTATCATGATAAAATGATAGCTATAGTCTAGCTCATCATGATAAACAAGCATAGCACAAAAGATTTACAATTTAGAGCACATGCTCCTCCGAAGTGTGATATTGATTTTACTATTTCAAATTTTGCTTCCCTTAAGTGTTTACCATATAAACTAGATAGGGAGATCACACAAACATATATCTATTCATGTTTGAGATGTTGGCACAAGGCCAATTTGTTAGATATTTTAATTAAGGTGAATGTACCATCTCCCTCTTAGAATCTAAGAAGGCTAAGGGCACCAATTGAGTGACTTTTAAGATTAAGGTTTAATATCTCATACGTGTAGATATTATCAAACAAGGGGTGATAACTATAGAATATGTATAAACCAATTTTAATTCAATTCTATAGGACTAAGACATAGTGAGCATGGTCGATAAAGTACCATGTCTTAGAGAGACATCCATGATTCATGAAGGTGAGAGTATACCTCATGAGAAAGATATGATCATCAAGGTTTCCATAGATAATCTATCATGTTTTGACACAAAGGACATGACACATAATGTGCATGGTCTAAACATTTCATCTACATCCACAACCACATGTAAAATGACAAGGCATTAGGCACAAGGTGCATAAGCCCATTGAAAACCAAAAATATGTGGGAGACACATGTTCCCATCACAATTTAATGTATACAACCACCATAGTGAATTTTAATTTTACTTAAGTGAGTAAATGCCCAAATATGATTCTAGATTCCTATGATATTTTCATTTCAAGCATACATTGAATCTAGGCATATTTTTAACTTTTCTACATATTATATCCTTTTGTGTTTCTAGGGAAAGATCCAAGGATTTTGAAATATATTTATCATATGATAGAAACCACCTTGGACACATGTATTCCAATATGAGCTTTCATGACTACTTGAAGTGAATTACATATAAAATACCTATACATTTCAAGATTCAACTTAGTTATGAGATTATCCAATTAAAGCTTTTGGAAATATACTAATTTTTAACCCATCTATGATTCTTATTACATTTGATGAAAATTATTAAGTATGTACTAGAATGGGTTTGATAGGACAATTAGGTACAAAGAATAAACATGTTTATTCACCTAAGGTACAAACAGATATCTAAGAAGGAATTTTAAGTGATTTCTTAGACATAGCATTTAGTTTCTTAATTTTGCTAGAAGATATATTAAACCAATTTAGATACTTAATTATCTAGCAAGTGCCATGTTTGACCAAAATAGAGTTCAAAGAATAATACTTTAGCAGTTTCTCAATTTTTGCTCAAGTATTATATGATTGCCAAAAATTTTCATTTAAGTTCAAGTCTTTAAACCTATGGGTTTCTTTTCTTTTGGTTTTGCTAGAATGATGTGATCAATTAACGTAACTCCTAGCAACTACCAAAATGGGTTCAAATTTTAAAGATGCACTTGAAGATTTAATTTGAACATATGGGCAATATGTGTGGTTGAATATTCTATAAGCACAATTTATGATTTTCACTTTAAGTTCTTTAGAGTGGTTTTCTTTTATGGATGTTCACTAAGTGCAAGCATATCTAAATCGTAATGTATGCACTTAGAGTGGTGGTTCTAATTATGATATTCAATTAAGCTCATATGTATTAAAGTCTCATATTAACTAAGTTTGAGCATATAGACTTTGAATTTTAAAGTGATATATAGATATAAGTTATTTAAGCAAATATGAGCATATGATATCTACATACACATGTTTTGAAAGGATTTTCAATTTAAGGCACAACATGTATTGATACAAAAAAAATTTAAACAAGAATAAGCACATTGTATCAACAAATTTATTTTCCAATGATATTCAATTAAAGCACATCCCCTAATCTAAGATAAACATAATATAGATCATGTTGGGGGTTTTGGAACCCAAACCATGTTGGGCCCAACTAAGTTTGTGTGATGTAATGAGTCTTTTCTAACCCACACAAACTTAGAGCTTTTTACAAATTTAAATCTACATCTAGATTTGTAATGTCCTAATCTACCACAATAATCACAAGACATGGAAGAATAGGTAGAAGGACTAGATGAACATGATGAACTACAAGAGTGCATATGGTGACAATTATGTTTAGCTTTTTCTTCTTGTAGACAATAGTTTTCCAACTCAAGTTTCTCATTCTCGGTTTTCAAATCAGTTATTTCCCTTTTTACGTTTATTGATTCAAGAGATGAGAAAACTCTATTTCTATCTTCTTCTTCATTGATAACTTTAAGTTTTTCCAATAAATCAAGGTTTTTCTTTTCAAGTTCAATGTTATATTCAATTAATTTATTTTCTTCATTTTGTAAATTTACATATTCATTTTGAAGATTTTCAAGTTCATTTGAAATTGATTTGAGAGATTTTTTAAGTGATTGATTCTTTGTGGTTTGTAGTTCAAATTGATCATTAAGTTTAACATAGTTATTCACAAGATCTTCATAATTAGGAGGCACAAAACCATCTAATTCATCATCACTTAAATCACCATTTTCTTCATTTTGATTTTCAAGAGCCATCAAGCAAATATTTTCTTTGAAATTGTTTTCTAATGAAATCCAAATTTCTTTAGCATTTTTGCATGAAGAAACTTTTTCAAATAGATGTGAGGGCAAGGAGCAACATAAGGAAATCATGGCTTTTGAGTTAAGAGAAAATAATCTTTTATCATAATCACTAATTCTCTTAGATTTGGAATTTAAAACAAAGCCATTTTCAATTGATTTAAGCAAGTCTTTATCTAGACTCTTTAGATAAGACCTCATATGGATCGACCAAGATCCATAGTTGGTTCCATCAAGACAAGGAAGTCTAGAAGCCATTAGGTTGCCAATATAGATCTTTTCTCTTGAAGAAATTTGAAAGTTCAAAAATCTATATTAGAGCCTTTAGCTTTGATACCAAGTGAAATCCCACTAGGCAACCCAAGAGGGGAGTGAATTGGGTTTCTTTAAAAAAACTTATTCTCTTTAAAAACTCCTTACCAAAATTACCCTAGTTTTAACTTTTCTCAATCAAGTTAGTTTGATTAATTAAGCTTAATATTAATGATGTAAACTTTACTCCCTAGTTGATTTTATAACTTGACTAGAATGATGAGAGGCTTAATTAGAAAGAGATTAATATGCAATTTCAACTTAAGTGCTAATCACTCACTCAAGCAAGGATATGAATATTAAAGCACCTATAAGAGAGAGCAAGAGAGATGTGTACCAATCACCAATCAAGAGAAGGAGGTAGAGAGACAAGAGGCTTTGACACAAGTGCTTTTATAGTGGTTCGGTCTTAAACCCAAGACCTACTCCACTCTTCTCAAGTTTGCTCTCCTTGAGGTATCCACTATCTTCCAAGGAACTTAAATACGGCGTTCCTTTCGCCTTGTACAATCCGAGCGTCCAAGCTCCAAAGGTCTTAAATACGGCGCCCTTTGTTGCCAAATACAATGAAGAGAAGAAGATGTTGCTCACTTGCCTCTAGATAGGCTAATACAAAGTAGAGCTCACAATGCACTCTCAAAGATAATTACAAGTAATGCCTAAACCAATATCAAATGATTTTCTCAAATCAAGGAACAAGAGGTTGGTGAGAGAAAATTAACCCAAAATGATTGCAAGTAGTTTTCAAGGGTTCTTTTGAGTTGGAACATGTTCTTCTTGTGGTTTTAGGTCCATACAATGTGTATATATATAGTTCCAACTCAATATGACCGTTTTGGGGGTATTTCGGTCATTTTTGGGTCAAAAAACTACTAGCCGTTGGGCCCCCAACGGCTCTATTTTTTTGTGTCCAGGTTGTTTTCTCGGAGCTCCGAGAAATGTCTCGGAGTTCCGAGAAAATTCTCGGAGCTCCGAGACTGGATTTCCAGCAAACAGCTTCCAATTTGAAAAATTCATATCTCCTTCGTTTCTTGTCGGATTTCGACGTTCTTATACTCTACGGATATGAGAAAAATGAGATCTATCTGTTAAAAATATTTTCAAAAATATTTGAAAATGTTTTAAACAAGTTTTGATAGGATTTAGTTGCTGGTCCAGATTGTACTCTTAAAACTCTGTTTTGTTCAATGTTGTGTTGAATGCCATATGGGACCCAACATGTTGGTGCACCACCATGGCCATTCACTTATCCATTTAAGTCCTTAAAGGGTGTGTTAGTCTCTTTGAAAAATATATTTTTAGGGGTTTTAAGGTGTGCCTTGATCAAGAAAAAATAAAAGAGAGAAAGGTGATACATACTACCATTCTAAGTATTCCCTTGTTCTCTTAAGCCAATCTTCATTTGATCTTCAATGGTGTGCTTGGTTTGCTTTGGGATCTTCAAGGTTGAGCTTCTTTACTTGACACCTTCAAAGGATGATGCCACCATTTGGTTCAAGCTCCTTTGCAAGTTGTTAATGTACAAGCTTTGGCCTCCATTGATCTTCCTTTGTTTGTTCAATGCTTTGAGATGGTTGTGTGGAACTTCTCCTTGGTTGATCCTCCAAGGTATGGTTTGTCCAAATATGCTCTAGCTCCTTTGTCCTTTGTTTGGTTCATCTTCAAGCATAGGCTATCAACGGTGTGTGCTAGCATGGATTGACATGTGAATTCCCTGTGTATAGCACAACACTCAAGGCAAACAATTAGTCCATAAAAGACTAATCAATTTGTGTTTGTTAATCATCAAAACAAGGTGATTGAATGAACCCATGGGGAACCCTTGGGCTAACAAAAGAAATGTTCAATAAAGTGAGGAGTGCAATCATCAAAATATGGGGGTACGGATAACATTCCCTAAGAATAAATACCGAAAGAGTTTTTCTCATTGTTGAATTAGGATAATTTCAATTGGGTCCCTCATAAGATGGACAAATTGCCAACACCTTGTGGTTGTATATTATAAACATTCAGCGGGCCCCACTTTCAAGCTTGGTCGGAACTCTACTTTGTAAAGAATCCCACAATTTTCGAAAAATACAAATAGTGGGCCCACTTGAATTTTCCAAATCTCCAAGTGTACAACTCCACAACCTAAAAGACTGAAATTTTAAACATTGGGTGGGTCCACTTGAACGACCGAAACAAATTGAAATAATACCCAATTTGGAGAACTTGATGGGCCCACCACTATCCCCATTTTGAAACTCGTATAAAAACTGATATGTCCACTCCTCGACCGAATTAGGACCTTTCAATTTTCCATGGAAAATGAATTCTCTTTGAAAAATGTATTAAGAAAAATGAATGGAGAGAAAACTTTGGGAAAATAGAAAAATTAACAATTTTCCCAACAACTAGAAAAATGCCACAATGATGGGAAATTGTAAATGGAAGCCCAAGACGAACCCTGGAAATGTTCCTGGAATTAAAAAGGCTAGGGAATTTTCGGGAGAATATCCAAAAGTGAAAAAAGAGTCTTGGCAAGATGGAGAATGAACCCAGAAATGGAGAACATTGGAAAAAATCAAAAGAATAATACTAATTTTTTGTTGGTTAAAGTGGAGCAAAATGAGGGTGTCTACAAGAAGTCATTTCATAAACTTTGGGAGACCTGCAAAATTTAGATTTCTCAATGTTTCTCCTATTTTTTGTACTTCATGGGTATTCTGGCCTTTTCCAGTATGATTCATTTGATCCCTGGACCGTGTTTGAGAAATCTCGAGTCATTTCGTGAATTTTAGAAAACCTGCTATTTTTAGAATTTCTCAGGATTTTTCCTATTTTTTATCAATTTTTGCACCTCTTGGGTAATTTGGTCATTTTCAATGTGTTTCACTTGATCTCTAGAGTGTGTCAAAGGAGTCACGAGTCATTTCGTGAATTTTGGAAAACTTACTAAATTCGGAAGTTTCAGGGGTTTCACTTGATTTGAAAATTTCGTGTGTCGAGGGCATTTTGGACATTTTCAGGGGATTCCAAGTGATCCTATTTGATATCACCCACCAAAAGAAGCAAGCTTAAAAACTTCCTATTTTTTAGGTTTGACCATGAAGACTTTCTATTTTTAACTTTCCCCTTTGGGGGCAATCCAATTTAAGGTTATTTGAGTCGCCTTTGGGTGCGTAATGATCAAATAGGGGCATTTTGGTCCGAAAAATTATTTCTAAAGATGATGGGTCGACCATATGTCGAAGGTGCACCATAAATGTCATATGGGTTGGGTTAATCAATAAAGATTTTAAATTTAAAGGATTTTATTGAATTTTCTTGAAAAAAAATCTAAAATACATGTCATAAGGCCCATTGGGCTAAAGCCCACAAGGTGGGAGTCCATGTGGACCCACCCATGTGTGTCAGCTACATAAGTGGGCGCCCCACATGGGGGGGCCACATGCAAAAACGTCCAAGGGATGAGGTGGTTAGTGACATCATATTTGTTTTGAAAGAAACAATAAAAAAAATGAAGAGTTATAATTAGAAAGGGCTAGTATGGTCAGGTTACTAAAACGGTAATAACGTTTTACCTTTTTGGCCAAAAAAATTATTTTTATACTTGTTTCGAACGTCTCGAAAAGATCTACAACTTTCTAGTTTACAACTTTTCCTGATTATGCCCCTAAATAAGTCGAAAATGAGCTCCAACATTGGGCAGTCCTTTTTGGACGGGAATCTTTCATGTATATGTTATTTCCATTGTGTGAGAGCTTCTAGAAGAGTCTTGAAAGATCTATCGTATGCAAAATGGCATACCTTGCTTTGCAAGTAATCCTAATTAAAAACTAATCTAATTTAGTAACAAAAGAGAAAGAAAGCAAAAGAAGAAAATTGGAAGCTAGCTAATGGTAAGAGCTCTCACATTGAGAATTACTATTCATTTTTCAAACCTAACTTTTTCTATAAAAGAAACTACACATCAACTCTTGGGCTGCTCTTGAAAATTCGTCCCTCTCTCCTCACTCCCCAAGAAAATTCATCCCCTCCTTTGAGTGTGTTTGGTTCATCTCTCCCAAGTGTTCTACACAAAGTGTACTTGAATTCCTTCTTCTTCCTCTTCAACACATGACATATTGCGGATTATTGGATCATTCTTCGGGCTTTCTTTAGCGATTATAAGGGCTGGACAAAGCATATATCTCGGAATATCACCGTAGAGACAAGGACTCGCGACCAACGGTGGGCGTTCTTTCACTTTTTCACTTTTTTGTTTAGAAATTTAGGGTTTAATTTTCAAATATAATCTAACCAATGGAGTTTTTGGATGAAATTTGAGCATGACATAATATAAATCATGATCTTTTATTTTTCAGATTTTTACTTGAAAATTGAATTTTCTTCATTAAAATATTGATTTCCTTCGATCTTTCTTCAATATGGGTTTTGAATGAGATTTTCAAAGCAAGTCCTCCAAATCGTTATGTTTTTCAATACTTAATATTTTCCGAGTTTAATATAAAAATAAAAACTATTGGAAAATATAATTTTTGACCATGGTTTGATCGTTTTATTTTCCATTTTATTTTTCAAAAGATAACATAGAAAAGGGTTATTTCTCAAAGAATAAAATAAAAAATGGGTCAAATCAAATCCAAATTCGATGGGAAATTATTTGTAAACCGATTTTTAGATTTACAGATCACTCATAAATTTTTGAATTTTTTAGAATATGTTTAATCCAATTTTCAATTATTTTAAATTTGGGATATTTCTAATAAATATCAAAACAATTTGAAAACTCATGAAACTTTTCAGATATTAGGTTAATATATAAATAGAATTTTTCATAAAATAAATTTTAAATAATTTTCTTTATTCATTGTTTTCTAACCCGAGCTTCGCTTTGCATACCATAATTATTTCAGATGATAAAATCGATTAATTACAAAAAAATTCTTTACAAACCAGTAATATAGATTACTGATATGTCTTAGAAATTTTTTCATGAATTGTTATAAATATTTAATATGGTTTTTTTTTTTTTTTTTTGAATAAAGCGGGTTTTTATTTTCCAAGAAACAAGTGATCTTTTCTTTTAAAATTGGGTTTCTTGGAAAAATTTTGATTTTCAAGTTATGAAATTTGGAAGAGAAATATCATGATATATATTATATCTACTCTAATTTTTCTTTAATTTTAGGATGTCATTAAGTACGACTTTTGATTGATTCTTCCAAAATATCCAGATTTGTGTGACTTTTATTGGATATCAAACCATAATAAAATTTAATGAAATTTTTACAGTAGTTTTCTATCATGATTATAATGATACTGTAGAATGTTCGATTAATTTGGAATTTTTTTGCTTTGGGTTGTCTTGTAATTCATACAATCTGGACTAAATCTAATAAAATCAGATTATGATACTAAATCACCTTATTAATTCCTAAGAGTTTTATAGTAACCTTCTCTGGTTATGAGGAAGTTTCTGTAAAACTTTAAAATTGATTAGAATCTGATTGTTATAGGTTGCTTAGTAATAACCTTCTCTGGTTATGAGGAAGTTTCTGTAAAACTTTAAAATTGATTAGAATCTGATTGTTATAGGTTACTTAGTAAATCAACAACCTGGACTCAAGCTATTACAATTGAAAAATTAATAGTAAATCATAATAAAAATCAATAAAAGTTTTACAGTAAGCTTATTTTATGGTCATCATATTATTGTAAAAATATGCACTTAATCTAAATAGATTTGCTATCTGTTGCTTTGTAAATCACCAATCTGGCCTCAAATTGATAAAATCCTTTAAAAATTGATTTTAATTCCAAAAAACCGTGAAATTTTTTAAAACATCTAAACCTTTCAGTAAAAATATAATTCTTAAACTATTTAAACAGAAGCCATAGATGTTAGTCGTTTCCTTTGGAATTTAGAGTGTTAGGTTATTCTATGTGCAAAGGTTGAATTCATAATCATTTATTAATTGCATCCATCTTGTGTAGTCTAGGCATCTAAACTATAGCATGTTTTTGCTCCGAGGTCTTCTATCCACGAAAATCCTAAGAACATGCCAGGCAATAAGGTGTTATAATTTATATGCTAAATTGTATAAGAGTGGAAAGCATGATTCCCTTCCATGAAGGCAACCTATGCATAAGAATATGTCATCCCTTAGAGTCTTAGGTTTCCCTTAAATTTTAGATATTAAGAACCCCTTTAAAAACTAAAAAATCAGCAACTTAACAAATTAAGTTCATTTGATCCATGCTTTTGGAACCGTTGGATTGCGCTCTCCCATCGTAAGAACCTTTAGGGCCCCTTAGGAACATTTACGTCATGTTGTGTTCTAGATTTTAGGGTATTCTAGAGTTAGGAGTCTAGCCTCATCATGGCTGTTTGCTATGGATAGCAATCGTGCAATAGATCTAGTTACACTAGTTAACCCATTTCCTTATAGGACAAGCCTAGTTAACATAGGATGTAGGTTCACCTGCATTAGTTTAGGAAACGTCTTGCACTTAGATAGGACCATATAGCATCTTAGATGAAGTCTTAGGATAATAAAAGCTACTTAACTTGAATTAAATGAATTCACTTAAACTGTTGAAACAGTCAGTCTGATTTAGATTGGTGTCCTAGATGTCGTAGGCATATAGCTTAATTTAGGCACCGAACTACTATTGACTCTGATTCGAGTGAGGCTTGGATACATAGGCAGCTTTGGATGCTTGGATGGCATACCGAGCACGAGTTGGCCCTCCACACATAATTACTTGGATTTTTAAGGTAGTTTTTTTATTTTTTCTCATTTAAAACCCTAAATTAAATTGATTAAATCACTTAGGATTTTTTCCCAAATTAGAATTTTAGAAAAACTTTCACATAAATTGAATCTCAACAAATCAAGAAAATCAAGATACACATTTAGGAATTACATTGAAATTAGATTTTAGAAGGCATGTCACATAGTTCGCACATCAAAAGGTTTAAATGAGTCATTTAAAAGAAATTCAAGAGAGTTAACTTTTGGAATTGAAGGCTGGATTACCGGGCAAGAATGGTACATGTGGTGGTAATTCCCCATACCTTTCATTTCGTAATCAGGTAACGAATCTAGACTTCTAGGACCGCAGATAATTGCAGTGTCACTTATGGGTCCTAGGTCCCTTACCAAGGTGGCAACTCTGGTCATTCTCTTTTGTATGAAATTCGGATTGCTTTAGTGATCCCAAGTTCATGAAAAAGATGAATTAAATCAATAATAGAAGGCACACGCCAACCGCATGGGTACGAGAGACCAAGAGGGGGAGGCGGTTTGCGCCCCTCTCGCGAGATCGGGTCCTACAGACTGGCGACTCTGCTGGGGACCACCTAACTTCATAAAAATTTCTAAGGATAACTCATTTGAATTTAATTTAATTGGCTCATAAAAACTCTATCTTTTATCTTATATGCTTGCTAGATTAGTTTGTTCGTTTTGCTTTATTTTCTCATCACATTATAATACAAACTTAATCTAACAAAATCTGAAGGCATCATAGACTGCGAGAACTTATTGCACACACTTACATCACTTGCATCAAAATCTATGCATCTCACATACACACACGTTCTATTTAGGAACCCGGAGTGTTATCTAGCATGGTTAACTGGGAGGTCATGACCCGGTGCCTCTGTGTTAGAGAAGCATTCCACCCTTAGCCTAGTACCTTTATGGTGCGTAAACGGATCCGTTGGTTTACGTACTCCTACTCTGGATACCGGTAGAGTATATCGAACACAGATTCGCGCTAAGGGAACTCTTGGCCTTACCCCTAGATTATCCTATACTTGCATATAGTACGAACATGCATGCATCACATGTGTAAGCCTAGCTTAGGATATCCTATTCATTTGTGTTTAGATTAGGCCGTAGTCCATCTTCCAATGGCTACGATCGGTTTTATGTAAATAAACAAAGTCAAGAGTAGAGATCCTTTCTCCACTCCGCTTGATTAGGATTAAGATTGATGCCTTCAGGTAACACCAATAATATGTAAGAAGATTCAAAGCTTTTCCCTTGGGATTAGGATATAAATCCCATCTCATAGAATTAGTCTCTTCTTGATCTAACTGTTGAGTCCAATCTTGAGCAATTTGCCTAATCTTTTGATCATGCGTCTATTATTTTTCTCGTATGAGATTCAATAATGTCTTCATTCCTTTTATTAATTGGCAGGAAGTGTGTCTCGATGTTATGATTATGTAATCCTGATCCTCCTTTTGAAATGATCTGATCATACTTGTATGCTTGGTCTCTTCTTACTCAAGGGGTGACATTTTTCAAGATTACTTTGCTAAACCCTTCAGAGTTCATTCTCATGATCATTAAACTAGGGGCATTCCCTTGCGCGGTTGTGCCATCATTGTTATGTCTCGATCATTAGGATTCATTCTATTGTCCCAATTACTTGCTTAGTGTGTAATCTTTTTTCAGTCATTGAGAATGAACACTCCTTGAATGTCAAGCTCATATACTGTTCTTATTGTTTTCATGTCAGTTCACAGCTGAAATTAAAGGAAAGTTTCTTGGGTTTGAATCTATTCGCGGTCAGTGACGAAGCTAATTTCCCATTTTCTTTGGAAGTGTCTCTAATCCTCTCCTTCCATACTCATGGCAAACTCTATAAAAAATTCCTAGCTCTCTCACATCATCGAAGCCTTGACCTAGCTCGTCCAGCAGATGAAGGAATTGAAGGAAGAAAATCAATTCATCAAAGGCTCAACTAACTGAAAAATTTAGTCCAACCACTGTTGTTTCTAAGGGTAAAGGTCCTAGCTTCTCCATGGTTATGGGTTCGGAAGAACTAATTATGAATCTCTCTAGACAAATGGCTGCGCTAACAGAAGAAGTTCATTAGATGAAGCAACAAATGCAAACCTGGTATTGTCAGTCCCAAAGTTCTGAACATTTCGCTGACAAAAATATCAAAGTCCAGGATGTTGTTCCCAGAAACTCCGTCTCTCGACATCATCAGGATTCTGTTGGGCCCTTAATTCTTGAATATGACCAAGAGCCACCATCTGAGACTCCAAAAAGAGAATTCACCGACTTGCCGATCTCGCAACCTGATGCTTTGAAATGTTTGCTCAAGGAAAGAATGATAACACTATTGGGACCTGAGCCTGTTCCCAATCCTCTCCCCAGGACCTTCCAAATGAAAGAATTTTGTGATTACCATTTACGTCCTGGTCATGCTACTGATTAATGCCTTAGTTTGAAATATGATATTCAAGACCTTATAGACACGGAGCTTCTCGACCCTCATAATCTATTGTCAAGCGGCGGAACTCCATCCTTTCCCGATGACCGCAAACCATGGTTTGAGCAAATGAAGAGAAAGTCTTACGATAATCACGACCATCAATGCACAATGATGGGTCGGAATATATTGAGCCCGATCTTCACAGGTCAGGAAATCAAAGAGGCCATAGCATATGGGGCTTATACCATGGGCGATTTTGGTTTAAAAGATATCAAGGAGCTTACACCAGCTCAGATTCCCAAAATAAGTGATATATCGAGGACTAACCAGTCGCAAAATCCTATGGTATTCAAATACGATCAGTCAGATGCTACACCTAAGCAAGAGCTCAATAAGGAATTTACCCCTCTCCCGTTTTCACCGTCTGTCATATTACAACGAGAATTAGCTTCAGGCAATATTTATTTACCTCCCATTAAACCTCCTCATAATCCACTCCCCAAGACATGGAGGGCGCATGATCGCTGTGATTTCAACAAGGACAGGGGCATAGCACTGATCAATGCATGACTTTGAGGCATGTGATCCAGAAATTGGTTGATGAACGTAGGCTGGCATGCGAACAAGCGCCGAATATTGTTGATAATCCCATGCAGAACCATGCTGTGTCGCCTGCCAATCTCAATGCTCAGAAGGCCCTATATTTGAGAAGCACCGGTCCAGGTGCAGTGAAGAATCAGAAATTGAGAGTATCAAACATGAACCAGCTTCTGTCGGGTCTCCAAAGCCAGACAGTTGCAGCAGTTGCAGTTTTTAGTCATTTACTATTTCTTATTGAGTCAAGTCATTATGGTCAGTCCAAATATTAAGTCAGGTCTTACGGTTTTATAATGAAGAGTCGGTGCCTAGTACAAGCAAGTTATCCTTCGCTTTTCTTCTTGTTTTAGAAGTTGTGAATCCTGAGCATATTCAGGATAGGTCATTTGATGTAATAGTTTTTCTTTAAATGAAAATTTCAGTTCCGATTGCCCATATGTGTTTGTCTCTCAAGTATGCTTCTGATCTTAATAACAATAAAAATAAGACTCCCTCCTCAAATGAGGAAGAGATCGACAAAACTCCAATTGATTCACAGTAATTGCTTGAACAAGAAGAGGAGCGCCGACTCTAACATTTCAAGGAAGAAATTGAAATGATAAACATTGGCACTAAAACCTTTAATTCAGTAAATGCCAATTAGAAATACATTACCCTCCCAAAGAGCGTAAAGAATTAACAAAATTATTTCGAGGATAAGAGGATTGTCTAGAAGCGCTATAACCGATACCAGGTGCAAGACATAGATAGAAACCTAAAGAAAATGAAGGAAGTGAGAGACAGATTTACAAGGTGCATGGATTGGAAACAAATTTCATATATCCAGTCAATGACCTGGGTTCCCAAATTCATAATGTGAAGCCAACAAATTCAAGATAGAAAAGTTCAGAGCAAGTATTGAAAAGCGATCGTCAAATATCCGATTCATGAATGAAGGATGACAGAGAAAGAGTTCGCTCCATCAAAGTCAAAAAGCATATATCAGAATCTTGAAAGAAGAAGACCCATTATCTCTTACCTGGAAATGCCGTCAAACTCTATGAAAAAAAGAGCAAGAAAAAAATAACAAAGATAATTTATCAACCTAGATCAACTCCAAACCTGAACAACGAAAGGCCTCCTTTGGCCGAACAAATCCCAAATTCATGACCCGGTATAAAAAAGAATACCCCTTTGCAAACCCATTGAGCCTGAATAAAATTTCTTTGAAAATCCATCAAACTAGGGGCATTCGCCCTGAACTACCCAAGACCTGATCCCTACACTGGGGTACGTAGGCAGCCCGGTCAATCCGAGTTCAGTCGTTTCAAAAGAAAAAATTCAATTGTTCCAAAAAGAAAAAGAAAGAGTCTATCAATCAGAGAAAAAGAAATTTATCGAAAAAAAGAGAAAGAAATCAATCGAAAAAGAGAAAAAAATAGAGTAAAAAAAAGGAGAAAAAAAAATCAATCTACCTTAAAACTAGGGGCATTCGCCCTGAACTACGCGCAACCTGATTCATACACTCGGATACTTAGGCAACCTGTTTACTGGTTCGGTCGAAATCTTTGCAAAGCCATAAGCCTTTTCTTTGAAAAGCTCTACCCTACCTATAAAGTCCTTCTGGTCATCAGAATGAAGGATCTAGATCCCAAAACAAAGTTGAAGAGGAAGCAAAGAAAATAACAGAGTTTGAAGATTTGCTAGACTGAAAACCTGAAAGGGCGGTCTAGGCAAAATTTAAGATCATTCCCTGGTAAGTTGAAAACCCGAAAGGGTAGCTTAGGCAAAAGTTAAGGGGATAGCCTGTTGAGTTGAAAATCCGAAAGGGCGACTCAGGCAAACGTTAAGGCCAACACGGTCCGCCAAGTTAAAAACCCTGAAGAGGTGACCTGGTATAGTAAGAGAATCATTATACGAAGGCTACAGCCAGTATCAAGACTGAAGATCGAAAGGAAGTTCAAGCGAGTTCAAGTAACGTCCTAGAAACTTAGGGCATTGAAACCAAGCAATCCTAGGAATGGTAATCAAATTCTTTAGGCTTTGTCGTTTTAAGGAAGAAGTCCAGTGTTTATCAATTGAGAAACTACTATTTAAAATGATAGACTTACCAAATAAAATGTTAACTAAATCAGAAGCATCACTATGTTTGTCAGTATAGTTAGTTAATCTTTGTTATTCTAAGATTCACCTTTTTATAGTTCCTCAGTCCTTTGAATAGTGTCTTTTACCCCAATTTCCTCTTTCAGAAGAGTTAATCGCCGTCCTTGTGTCCAAATGATACAACTGTCTAGGTGAAGGAGGCCCGGCGTCGTCAGCTCCCTGCGATTGTACCTGAAATACCTTGAAAATCTAGTCAACAACTTCATTTTAAAGAAGATCAGCTCAGAAGAATTCAGAAGTAGAAACATCAGAAAGTGCAGTTTCCATAAGAAGACCATGCCCCGGAGCGGCACCTGAAGCTTGAGAGAGTCCTGTATGTGATAATGATTGGGCCAATTTCTCAGAAAGATGGACCATTTAAATTCAGAATTTTCTTCCAGTTAGTTGAATACTATCCTGGTCAAGAAATGTTAGTCTAAATACCTGCCAAGAGAAAAATTCCACTTTCCAATTTCAGTATCCAAGAGAGCCGTTGTTCTAGATTACCAATTCCAGGTTTTTAGATCAAGGCTTCAGTTATCAAAATACCAAGCAGAAAAGACCAACAGTCTCTTTGCAAAAAAAAATCTTGTCGAAGCTTCCTGAAGGCGTTCCTAAACCATTCTCGTTAGTCATACTTCATCGTTCTTAATGTTTATTGTCTCGTCATTCCTTAAAGTCCTAGTGTCAATGTCTTCCTCGGGCACGATCTTTATCGTCCCCGATTTCATCCTTCACTAGTTTCAAGAAACTAAAGTTCATCAAATTCAACTTCGTATCAAATTCAAGTTCATGAAAAAACTCCAAATTCTTCATTATCAAATTCATCAATTCATCTCAACCGAAGTTATCTCACCTTCTTTGAGCCTGTTTGTGAACGATGCCTCATTTTTTGAGTCCATTTGTGAATGGTCTCATATCCTCCTTGAGCCCGTTTGTGAACGGTGTCTTATTTTCCGAGTCCATTTGTGAATGGTCTCATATCCTCTTTGAGCCTGTTTGTGAATGGTGTCTCATTTTCCGAGTCCATTTGTGAATGGCCTCATATTCTCTTTGAGCACGTTTGTGAACGGTGTCTCATTTTTTGAGTCCATTTGTGAATGGTCTCATATTCTCTTTGAGCCCATACAACTACGGTGTCTCATTGTCTTCTAGTCCATACGACTATGGTCTCTTATCCTTTTGGGCCTGATAACTACAGTTCCCATTTCCTTCGAGACCCGTACAACTACGGTGTCTCATTCTCTTCGAGTCCATACGACTATGGTCTCTTTATCCTTTTGGGTCTGTATGACTACAGTGTCCCATTCGCTTTGGGCCTGTATGACTACGGTGTCCCATTTTTTTTCGAGTCCATACGACTATGGTCTCTTATCTTCTTTTTGGTATATATAACTACGGTGTCTCATTCTTGTCTCATTCTTCTCAAATCCATGTGACTATGGTTTCTCAAATCTTTCGAGTCTGTATAAATACGGCCTTTTATCTCGAATCCATTTCTAAAGTTGAATCTTATATTCTTATTTGCCCGTTTTAAAACGGCATTGTATCATCTCCCATTCTAAGCTGCGTGATTTTCACTCTTAAATCGATTTCAAGTTCTTCGTTATCCTAACTGCAGCTCATGGTGGTAAGAATAACTGATATCTTGATTATGTTCTAGGACTTCGTTTAGGATTTTGCATTAGATTGCATACATTTGCATTGTCAAGTGAATCTTTTGTTGATTAATGCTACGCAAAATGGTTATGCCACTTTTGCTTTGGTATACGATGACTATGTCATATCTCTCAAAGAGGGGCATCTGTAGACACCCCTATTTTGCCGCACTTTGAAAAGTAAATGATTTAGTAGTTTCATTAAGTTTTGAGTCGGTCTTCCGCGTTAGGTCAAGCGTTCTTACATTTTAGGTGTTTTGAAGTTGATTCGCAATCCCGAAGCCTAGTTAGTTCTAACCCTTGTTCAAAATTATATTCAAATAGAAAATGGAAAGAAATTATCAATCACACCACAAGAGAGAGGAGAGGAAGCAAGGAGACCACACAATGATTTTATAGTGGTTCGGTCACAACTTGACCTACTCTACTACCCAAGTACTTGGTCTTTCCTTCAGATTTTCTCCACTATGGCAAGGCTCCTCAACACCGCCTCACAAAGCGTATACAAGAGATCACCGCCTCCACAAGGGGACACACCCTTATAGTATAAATCCGCTTCTAAGGATGTTCTTCTTCGTTGCACTCCAGCCTTGAAGCAAGAAACTCCTCTTTGCAATCTCAAATACAAATGGAAGAAGGATGAAAGAAAATGAAAACCTCTCAAGCCTCTTGTGGGCGTATACAACTCTCAAAGCTCACAAGACTCCCAATGATTGAAACTAAAAGCTTAGGGAGAACCTCTTGGTAAGAAATGAATGCAAGTTTGAAAGCTCAAGAGATTTGATGAATAATCCTTTTGATTTTTTAAAGAGAAAAGCTCTAGGGTTTGATAGATATTCAAAAGCTATAAAATGAGGTTTTTCTTTATGTTTAAATACTCATAGTTCATTTAGAAAACCTCAATGGCAAAACCATAAAAAATTGGGTAGGTGGGGTACTTGCACCTACCACTGGCAGGCTCAAACGGCTCTTTCACCGAACCGGCGCGGTCGACCGAGCCACGGCGGTCGCCCGCCCTTATCAGGCGCCTCTTTTTTATTTTCAAATTCTAAACTGCCGCGGTCGACCGCCAAGGACTACCTATTTGAAAAATATTTTGGCTTGAAAAAGACTTACGCAGTCGACCGAACCTTCGCGGTCGCCCGCCATGGTCAGTCTGTTTCTAAAAATTATTTTGCTTTAAAATGTTTCGCGGTCGACCGCCAAAACCAACCTGGATGATTTCTCAAAATTGAGAAATCATTCCACGGTCGACCGTATTGGCCCGGTCGACCGGCCTGATAAAATTCGAGATGTCCTAGAATTTCAGGTTGCATCCTGCGGTCGCCCGGTCAACCGGCCCTGTGTTAAAAATCTAGTTTTGAAATATTTGTTTGAAGGACTTTGGGCCATGGTCTTTGGGCTTTAAACATGTGTTTTCAAATACATTAATGCACTTAGAAAAATGGTTTTAAAGATGATTTGAAAACATCAAAACATGCAAGCACTAAATGCCAAGAGGACTCTCATGGATTCTAAAACTATACCCTTGAGTCTTCTTGATCTTCAATCTTGTTGGCCGCTTGCATGAGCTTCTCCTTGTCTTGAGATAGTCATCAAATACATTCTTGCACTTGTGGCTTCCATGATTCTTTGATACACCATACGGCTTGAAGGGTGACCATCAAGACTTGACTTTCTCCAAGACTAGCCCTTGTTCTTCTTGCTCCAAGTGTTGACATGAATAAAGCCTGTCTAAATCACAACACTAGAGAAGCCATTAGCAAACTACCATCAATTTGGGTTTGTTGATCATCAAAACAAGAGAGGGATGTACCCTTGGGCTTATAGCCCCACTGCGATTATTGTTCCGTAGCTAATGCTTCTTTCTCATTGAGTCGGTGGCCTCCATCAAGACGTAACAATGAAGATAACTGTCAAATCAGCATACCCCTAATCACATCAAATGTGCAAGTCATTTCTCCAAGTTCACATCTACCGAGTTGAGTCCTACGGGAGATGGACATTAATTACCCTCTGGGCTCACTCATGGTATACCTTTCAGTCAAGCAGTGTTGGCCCGCAAATGCATTTGCTAAAACCATTTCAAAACTTATCTTGTGAAATCCTTTTGATAAACATCATTATCAAATCTACCTGGCCAGGTATTTTTCTAGGCCTACTGCTCTGACCAAAATCACAGATGTTATCCTATTAAGTAAGCGGAGAATTCCATGTCGGGTGTCACTATTGACCTCGAAGGTTTGTTCAACATTCTAGTACTACTCTTTGGTGACTCTAATAAGAACCACGGTTAGATAGATAAACAATGAGAGACTCGCCAACAGACCAATATGACCCCTCAAGTCAAAGGGCATGTAAAGGGTCCTGTCTGGTAGAATAGCTCAACTGTCTCCTGTCCACAAGCCATTCTAATGTGATCCTCTTCAGTACACAATCTCATTGTCGTACCCATTCTATCTTGCTTAGGGTCCACTACCCAAGTGATTCAGCTAAGTTACTCCACATCTCGTGCATGTAGGCAAGATAGATACTAGTTGTGTACAGGAGGAGGTGTCCAACCTTAACCCCAGCGAGGAACTACTAAGGTCTGCATAGAACCGGAATCTCATATCTCCTTGCTGCCTAGGATCTATGAATCCATGAGCATGGATTTCCTACTTTGCTACCTAAGGACAAATACGTGTCATAACAAATAACATATCACACATATTTAACTTTTAGTAAATGTCATGACAAAGAAACTTTTATTGATTAACATGCGAAATATACTAGTTTTTAGGGCACCAACTCGAACAGTCTCCCACTTGCCCTCAAAGCCAGTTATGCATTAATCTTAGACCCATCCCCTCTACATGCCTGTCAAACACCTTTTGACTAAGAGGCTTGGTGAAAGGTCCACCATGTCATCCGCTGAAGCAACCTTTGCAATAGCCACATCCCCTCTATCAATGATCTCCCGTATCACATGATACTTTCGAAGTACATGCTTGGACTTCTGATGAGACCTCGGTTCTTTTGCTAGAGCAATCACTCCATTGTTATCACAATGCAGCATAATGGGTCTCTCGACAAAGAGTACGACTCCAAGGTCGTCCAAAAACTTTCACAGCCATACTGCCTCCTTCGCTGCTTCACTCGCAGCGATGTACTCAGCCACAGTCGTGGAATCTGTTGTGGTGTCTTGCTTGCAACTTCTCCATGACACTTCCCCATTCGCTAAGTGTGGGACCCGATCCCGCAGGAGGGGGTGGGGCGCGAGCCGCCACGCTCTCTCTTGGTCTCTCGTACCCATGCGATTGACGTGTGCATTTTAAGTATTGATTTTAATTCGTCTTTTATGTGAACTTGGGATTACTAAGGCAATCCGAATTCCACACAAAAGAGACTGACAGAGTCGCCACCTAGATGTGGGATCTAGGACCCATGATTAACCAGAAATCTAGACTCGCTACCTGATTACAAGAATGGAAGGTATGTGGAGTTATCCACCACATGCACCATTCCTGCCCGATAATCGGTCTTCAATTCCAAAAGCTAACTCTTTTAAATTTATTTTAAATAGCTCATTCAACTCTTAGTTAATGTGCGAACTAAGTGACATGCATCCTATGATCTAATTTCAGTGTGAATCCTAAATGTGTATCTTGATTTCTTAATTTGTCTGGATTCAATCTAAGTGACAGTTCTCCTAAAATTTTAATTTCATGGAAAATCCTAAGTGATTTGATTAAGCATTTACAAGAAAATTAATATACAAAACACCACAATTTGTAGTGGTGCCGACTCGCGGTTGGTATGCCATCAGACATCCAAGCTGCCTACGTACCCAAGCCTCACTGGGATCAGAGTCGACGTAGTTCGGTGCACCTAAGCTAAGCTACTTATGCCTAACTCAACTAAGACACCGATCTAGACGAGATTGACTGTTTTAACAGTTTTAAAAGAAGTTATTTAATTCAAGTTGAGAATTTTATTATCCTAGTTATATGGTTCTTATCTAAATGCAAGTTGTCCCTTAGACTAATGCAGGTTAGCCTACATCCTAGTTTACTAGGCTTGTCCTAGGGAAAGATTGGGTGACTAGTGTAACTAGACCTATGGCACGGTTGCTATCCATAGCAAGCGTCCGTGATGAGGCTGGACTCCTAACTCTAGGACTCCCTAAAACCTAAGACTCCCTAAAACTTAGGACATGACACGACACGACACCAGTGTTCCTAAATTGGGCTCTAATGGTTCTTACGACGGAAACCATAATCCAATGGTTCCGAGAGACACGAGATGAATCGATTTCAGTTCTTGAAGTTAATGAATTTCAGATTTTAAGGATTTTCAGTTTATGGACAATTAAGGAATACCAATGGTTCTAGGGTTCACCAATTTCGGCCCAGAAGGGCATCCAAGGAAGGGAATCGTGCGCTCTTTCCTTGTGCAATTTAATACTTAGGTTATAGCACCTTATTGCCTGGCATATCTCAGGATTTCCGTGGACAGTAACATCGGAGCCAACAACATGCTATAGCTTAAATATTCAAATTGTCAAAGATCGAGTGCAATTGGGATACGATTATGATACACTGGCCATTTTTCCAGGAAAATCTAAAGATCCTAAAATTTCTGTTTCAATGAATTGAGGAGTGAACATGTGATAGAATTTTAAGGTTCTTTTAGAAGCTTTAAATTGATTTTTAATTAATTTCGAACTTTCAATGGAATTTATCAATTTTAATCATGTGAATGATTTTACAAGTGAAACTGTTGCAAACGAACTCGAAATGAGTTGAAACATCTACAGAAACAATATATGATGAGAGGTAGCTTACTGGAAGATTTTTGCAGATTTTTACATTAAGCTCATATTTGATTTTGATTTAACAATTAATTGACCAGATTGCAAAAATAACACGGAAACTACTAGAAATAGAAATCTAAATTCATTGAAATTTCTACAGTAACAAGATATAAGTAAAAATAGCATGATGTGAGATTTTCATGAATTTTAGAAATTATTTACTATCAATTTCAGATTTTTCAATTTTCAGATCAGATTATGAATTAACACTACATCCCATATGAAACAAGATCTACATCACTTGAAAATTTTACAAAAACTAGAAATATAGAATATAAGACTACGGTAAAAAGTTTGGGAATTTTATCTGTGATCTGATGTCCGTAAAAATTCCCCCAAAATCTGATAATTTTCAAAGAAAGAATAAAATAATATACCAAACCAATTCCAAAAATTCGCAAACATTCATGGTAGAATATACCAGTATTATATTATTTTCCCATGAAATTTCATTAATTTTCAAATCCGTTTAGTATATAATTTATTTTTCTTCGTCAAAAAGATATTTTTGAAGAGTTTTCATTTTTAAAACACGATTTTCGAGAAAATTACGACTCCGGAAAATGTTCTTTAATCTTGTTCTGATATGATGAACACAAAAAAAATTTAAAATTCCAAAAAATAGGTCATCCTGAGATGGCTATTTTTTTGAATTTTGTAATTACTCAGCCAATATTTTAAATAAAATTCCGCTCTTCACTCAAATTTTTGAAATCCTTTGATTCAATGTCCGATCCGATCCGATAGTTATTTTAGTCTATTTAAGTAGATCATTGTATTAAATTTCGGGACGAAACGGAATTGAAACTCCCATGCAAATCATGATTTGAGCACACACATTTAATATTGAATTAAATTCATTTAAATGCTTAAAAATCATGCGAAAATCTAAAAAAATACCAAATAATTTCGGAAAAATTCAAGTACAGTGTACGTACCTATGGTGGAGATCCCCGCCGAATCCGAGAGCCGAAAAATTCGAAAATTGCGCCGCCGCTCGATCTGCTCCTTTTCCTTCTTCTCTTTTCCTTTATTTTCTCTTTTTATTTTTCTCACTTCAGCCAGAAAACCGAGAGACCCCGAGAGAGAGAGAGAGAGAGAGAGAGAGAGAGAGAGAGAGAGAAAGAAGGTGAATGAGAGATTGACAGAGAGCGTTCAAGAGATGGACAGAGATAGGGAAATAGTGAGGTAAATAGAGAGTTCGAGAGTGAGTGTTTGAGAAGAGAGAGAGAGAGAGAGTGATAGTGAAAGAGAAACAGAGAAATAGATAAAGGAGAGTGAGCGTGGCAGACAGAGAGGAAGTGGGAGGGTGACAGAGAGAGTGAGAGAGTGGGAGAGTGAGGGAGTGAGACAGAGAGAGGGTGAGAGGGATATAGAGAGAGTGAGAGAGTGAGAGAGAGAATGAGAACAAGAGGAAGAAGGAAAAAAACGAGACTCTGTTTTTTTCTTTTTTTCTTTTTTTTTCTTTTTTTTGTGAAATAAACAACAGAAACAAACCGATGGAGGGGTGAGAGAGAGCAACACAGAGTGGTAGAGAGAGAGAGAGAGAGAGAGAGAGCGAGAGAGCAAGACAGAATGATACTCTGTTTTTGTTTTGAAATGGAGCTCAGGCTTGGTTGGGACGTTTTAGAGAGAGAGAGCCGATGCTCTGTTTTTTTTTTAGAAACAAGATGAGAGTTGTTGCTGTTGATATAGAGAAATAGAAAGCAACGCAGAGAGATAGAGAGGGAGAAGGAGTGAGACAGAGATGGTGAGAGACGAGAGACACCGAGGGATTCAGAGATGGAGAGCTGTCTGTTTTTCCTCTTCATCTTCTTTTTTTTCCTTTTTTTCTTTTTAACCGTCCCCCTCCTCCTTTCATAACTCTTTTCTTAGAATCCCTCCTAAACATCTTTCTACTTCTCAACTTTTCTTTCCTTACAAAATATCCTTAGATTAGAAAATTGCCCACTAAAGCAAAATTGCCGAGAGTCCATAACTAGAAAGGCTAAATTTGTATTTAGCAATTCACCTACAATAGACCACCTGTATTTATGGAATTCAAATAAAATAAAATAACAGGAATTTTGAGTTGGTCTACTTGGGACCCACGAATGGCAATTTAATTAAGCTAGCTTGGCCTCTTTCCCAAATGTCCGAATATCCTTCTTATAGGAATAAAGCTGCCAAAATTTTGATTTTTAAGAAAATAGAAGCTGCTGAAATTAGGACGATGGAGGAGCCAAATAAAACATGCCCTACTTTCTATATGAGAGAGGGAATTGGATAACATGGGACTGTCCGAACCCTCCAATTTAATGGGCCATAAACACAAACAGGTTGTGTCATCTTAAATCATTTCAATGGGCTGATCCGAATGGCCTCATTTTCCGAATGGCCCAAATGAGGCGTCACAATATAAATTAGTTATCCCTCCAAAGCTACCTTCATGGGCTCATCCGAGCCATCCAATTTATTGGATCGGGTGCAAACAGGTTAGGCCCCCCGCAAATCGCCTCCATAGGATAATCCGAATTATTCAATTTAACAAGCGACAATGTAACTTGGTCACATCCCTTAAATTATATCCATATAATGATCGAAACAATTCATTTGGTAGGTCAAATTAAATTGGGTGCGCCGCCGCCTTAATTAATTCTTGGGGCAATCTAAACCATTGAAACGATAAAGCATCTTCCTCTATTTTATATGAGATACAAATTGTAAATGAGCCTGAAAAAAAAATGGGTGGGGTCCTCATAAGACTTGAACATTTTCCCAATACTTGTAGTTTTACATAAAAAACACTCAGCGGGCTCCGTGCTTGATCCAAATTTGATCAAAATATTCAATGATGGCGCATGAAATGGGTCCAAATTTTCCCTTCTTTGGATTCTTGTGAATAACCCTTCTCAACATTTAGCGAAAAGAAAAATACGGAACATTGCGGAAATGATCGGAAAGATTGAAAAAGCATAAGGGACGGACACGGGAATGGGAAACACTAACTTCTTTGTTGATTACAGCAGAGCAAAATGGGGAGTCTACACTAAGGTGAACACAAAACTCGATGATGATTTCATGTCATCAACGTCAGACTGACAGTCTGCGTCAGTAAAACCAGAAACCACTAACTCGTCTGCACCGTAAACTAAACAATAATGTTTACTTCTCCTAAGATACTTAAAAATATGTTTACCTGTTGTTCAATGCTCTAGACCTGGGTCCGACTGATATTTACTAACTACACTTACAAAATGACAGATATCTGGTCTTGTGCATAACATAGCATACATAAGACTTCCCACAGCCGAAGTGTAGGGAATGTTATTCATAACCCGCTTATCCTCAGGTGTCTTGGGAGACATCTTCTTGGATAGCCTGATTCCATGCCTAAAAGGAACTAATCTCTTCTTGGAATCTGCCATGTAGAATCTCGCCAATATCATATCTATGTAAGTTTCTTATGATAGCCCAACCTTCCTATTCTTACCGTCCTGTGGGACCCGATCCCGCAAGAGGGGGCGCGACCTGCCTCTCTCTCTTGGTCTCTCGTACCCACGCGAATGACGTGTGCTTTTTATTATTAATTTAATTCATCTTTTCCGTGAACTTGGGATCATTAAAGCAATCAGAATTTCACACAAAAGAGAATGACCAGAATCGCTACCTAGGTAAGGGACCTAGGACCCATAAGTGACACTACAATGATCTGCGGTCCCAGAAGTCTAGATTTGTTACCTGATTACGAGAATGGAAGGTATGGGGAATTACCACCACATGCATCTGTAAAAACCCCCATTTTGCTCCGCTTTAATCAACAAAGAAGTTAGTGTTTTCCTATCAGTTTTTCAGTGTTTTCTCTTTCTATGTCCGTTTCTTATATTATCTCGATCTTTTCGGTCAGTTCCACCGCGTTTTTCATCTTTTCCAGCAAAGTGTTGAGAAAAAGTGTTCATGAGGTTCCGAATGAGAGGAGTTTTGTACGAATTTCGTGGCCTTACAATTGTGATTCGGGTTGAACAAGTGAGCCAACATAATTGTCGATTAGAAAAAGTTCAAATTTCAAGAGAGTTTTGGTCTTGTCTGAGCCTACCAATAATAAATTCTGAAAATTATTCTAGGGGAATTCGGTCACTTAAGTGGGACTCGTTCTTGATAATCATTAAATCTTATTGGAATCCAGCAAATACAAGTGGGGCCACTCACTGATCTTATTATCACATCAAGAGTTGGACATTAAAGATAATAAAATTGAATAAAATCAATTCATTTGGTGCGGTCACAAAGGTTTGGAAAATCAAAAATTTGAAGGAATAGTTGATCGGCGAGGTAGTGGGGTCCACTATACATTTAGTGTTTATCATATTAGGTTGATCCGAACCATTCTTGAAAATGATTTTTGAAGCTGTGGATAGTCAAATTGATGGTTGAGATTATTCTAATTAGAATTAATTTTGTGGCACAACTAATTTGTAATATGGCCCATCAATTGTACAGATCAAATCATCCCATATACATGATTTAAGGGGCACATCTTATTTATATGATGGTCCATCAATTAGGTGGTTTGGATCAACCTATAGAATTGATTAAGTGATCGTAATTAATTTATGTTTTGGCCTAATAAAATGAACGGATCGGATTAGCCAACAAAAAATTACTTGTGAGACATAATCCACTTGAGTGAAGGCCCAACAATTGAACGGTCAAGATCATCAAATGGGTTCCATCAAATGGACAATCTATATCATCTTATGGAAATGATTTGGGAGCGCAACCCATTTATTGTGTGGCTGATGTAAATGGACAGTTTGGATCATGCACTTTCATTCAATGGGAAATTGCATTTGTTAGGCCATGGGATTCGGTGATATTTTGATGCTATGGGACTCGGTTGCTATGATGGGGCCCACTTGGATTATCTCTTACCATTACACAAAAGGACTCTAAAAAGGCATGAACGGTTGAGTCTTCCTCATATTTTATAAGAAGCATGTTATGTTGAAAAAGTAATACCTCTCTTTCCTTGTATGGGCCCCACACGGTTTTTTTTTAATATTGGAAAAGGTGTAGTGCTCACACGGTTTTGAATGTTCTTAAAATAACAATTCCAATATCCCTTACCATTACACAAAATGACTCTAAAAGGCATGTACGGTTGAGTCTTCCTCATATTTTATAAGAAGCATGTTATGTTGAAAAAGTGATATCTCTCTCTTTCCTTGTATGGGCCCCACACGGTTTTTAATGATGTAAAGGGTGTGGTGCTAGTTTGTTAGTTTTGAGTATTCTTTAAATAACAATTTAAAAAAAGGAATGCATAGTACTATCACCTTTGCTAAAAATAAAAAAATTGTTTTCTTTTTATATTCAATACGTTGATGGCACCCTCTCTCTACTATTTAGGGAATAAAGAATATTTTCTTTTAGAAAAAGAAGGAAGCTTTGATTTTTGGACTCTTTCCAACTCTATCTACCCTTGATTAAAGCATGTACGTTATGCATAGAGGAAATTTTTTTTTGATTAGCAGACTTTCTATTGTATATTTTGGGAGGGATTTAAGGCAAATGGGAGGAGAATATATATATACTCGATTGGTCTTACCAGAGAGGTTCAAAATTTTTTTTGGAGGATTCATTGTTTTCACTCTCTTCAACATATTATTCTTTCACTCCCAATCTTGGTTCTCTCTTCGTAGCACTCTCCAACACAAAGAAATTTCGTTCATCCCTTTTGGAGGAGTGGGCCATCTCTCTTAAAGGTTCTCGATTGGAGAGCAATCAGAGTTCTTCATCTTTTCTTCAATATCTTCTTCAATAGACATCGATATTGTGTAATTGTCGGGGATTTTCTAGCGTATAAAAGGGTGCGACAAAGCGTATACCTCGGATTTACACACCCTAGAGACAAGGAGCGCGATCAACTGTAGGTTTAAAATCAAAAGTAGAAAAGCATGCTTAGGGCCATTTCTTCTTTGTTTTCTTCTTGAATTTCGTAAAACCTACCATGCATGATTTTTATGGGTCAGTTTATTTAATTATCAATTTGGGTACAAAAATTAATCGTTATATGAGAAAATTGGGCGTTTAACTGATTGGGATATCTAGTGGCTTTTGAATCGTTTTTACAAAGTGAGTGTTTTAAAACCAAGGGTTTTTCGTGAAGCTATGTTTTCTGAGTCTTAATATGGTTAAAATAGCACAAAAAATCTAAAAATTCCTGTAGATTTCATCTGTTTTGATGGCTCAAAAATTCGTTTAAAAATACCCAAAAATAGGATTTTGATGGTTCTAAAAATCGTTTGTATAACAAAAAAAATTGAAACTGATTGAAATTTGGTCCTCAGTAGATTTTTGATGTTTAAATATCAGGCAAAAATTTTCAAAAGATTTGGAGTTGATTAATTATTTCTACTGGAATTGTTTTGATAAAATTATTGATTTTCATGTATATGAAGAACATATCATTAAAAAAACTTCTTAAAAGCTGAAATTTGGTAGCAAGATAAACGGACTAGTCAGAATCATATTGTGAATTTCTCGGAAATTTTGGGCATATTTGTTAGTATAATGTCATCAATCTGACCCGAAAGTGGAAAATCAATTAAAAATCGAATTTCAATTTCTAAAATCATGAAAAATTAAAGAAGAATATATTTTTCAAGAGCACATTATATCCTAAACTTTCTGGAACAGATAACTTAATTAGCATAGGCTTCTTTGTAAAATCATTAATCTGATCCAATTGTGATAAATTCATTTAAAAATCCAAATTAATCTAAAGCACCTTAAAAATTTTCAGAGAACTCTAACTTTTCATAATGTATTCAATCACTAAGCTATCTGAAATAGAAATCTTAGGAGTAATAGATTTCCTTTGTAAAATAACATGCTAGGATAATTTAGATGCCAAGATCGTAACCATAATCGTATACTAATTGCGATTGATCTAGCATAATTAGAGTGGGTAAATTATAGTATGTTATTGGCTCCGAGGTCCACTGTCCACGGAAATCCTGAGAAATATGCCAGGCAATAATATACTATAACTTACGTGCTAAATTATACGAGGGTCGAGAGCACGATTCCATTCCATGGAGCCTTTGGTATTCCTTAGATGTTTAGGAATCGAAAATTCCTGAAATAAAAAATCATCAACTTTAAAAAATTGAACTGACTCACTCCATGTCTTTGGAACCGTTGGATTACGGCTTCCCATCGTAGGAACCATTAGAGCCCCATTCAGGAACACTTGTGTCATGTTGTATTCTAGGTTTTAGGGTGTCCTAGAGTTGGGGAGTTCAGCCTCATTACGACCGATTGCTATTATTAGCAATTGAGTCATAGATTTAGTTACACTACTTATCCCTTTTTCCCATAGGACAAGCGTAGTTACCTAGGATGTAGGTTAACCTGCATTAGTCTAAGGGACAACTTGCACTTATATAGGATCATATAGCATCTTAGATGAAGTCCTAGGATAATAAAAGCTTCAACTTGAATTAAATAACTTCTCTTAAAACTGTGGAAACAGTCAATCCAGTCTAGATCGGTGTCTTAGATGAGTTAGGCATAAGTAGCTTTAGCCTAGGTGCACCGAACTACGTCGACTCTGATCCCAGTGAGGCTTGGGTACGTAGGCAGCTTGGATGCTTGATGGCATACCAATCACGAGTTGGCTCCACACATAAGTAGTGGGGTTTTGTACATTAATCCTTAAATTAAAAGTAATTAAATCACTTAGGACTTTCCATGAAATTAGAATTTTAAGAGAACTTTCACTTAGATTGAATTCAAACAAATTAAGAAAATCAAGATACACATTTAGGAATTACATTGAAATTAGATCTTAGGATGCATGTCACATAGTTCACACATTAATATAGAGTTAAATGAGCCATTTAAAAGAAATTCAAAAGAGTTAACTTTTGGAATTGAAAACCGATTATCGGGCAGGAATGGTGCATGTGGTGGTAACTCCCCATACCTTCCATTCTCATAACCAGGTAACGAGTCTAGATTTCTGGTCAATTATGGGTCCTAGATCCATCATCTAGGTGGCGACTCTGTCACTCTCTTTTGCGTGGAATTCGGATTGCCTTAGTGATCCCAAGTTCACGGAAAAGATGAATTAAATCACACCTCACTAGGCTCGACGGCTTACCCCTGCCCTTATGGGTACTGGGTTGCACGTTTGTTTGCACCATATGGCTTGGTTGCTGCCTGCTTGGTTGGGTAAGTAAAATCAACAATAAAAAGCATGCGCCAATCGCGTGGGTACGAGAGACCAAGAGAGAGCGTGATGCCTCGCGTCATTCCCCTCTCGCGAGATCGGGTCCCACAGCATCATTCTTGCCCAGTAATCCGGTCTTCAATTCCAAAAGTTAACTCTCTTGAATTTCTTTTAAATTGCTGATTTAAACGCTTTTGATGTGCGAACTATGTGACAAGCATCTAAAATCTAATTTCAATGTAATTCTTAAATGTGTATCTTAATTTTCTTGATTTGTTGAGACTCAATCTATGTGAAAGTTCTCCTAAAAGTCTAATTTGAAAAAAAATCCTAAGTGATTTAATCAATTTAATTTAGGGTTTTAAATGAGAGAAGAAATAAAGAACTACCCTAAAAAACCCACTGATTGTGTGTGGGGCTGACTCGTGCTTGGTATGTCGTCCAAGCATCCAAGTTGCCTACGTACCCAAGCCTCACTAGGATCAGACTCGACGTAGTTTGGTGCCTAAATTAACCTATATGCCTAAACATCTAGGACACCAATCTAGGGAATTCATTTGATTCAAGTTGAGTAGCTTTTATTATCGTAGGACTTCATCTAAGATGTTATATGGTCCTATCTAAGTGCAAGACGTTCCCTAAACTAATGCAGGTGAACCTACATCATAGGTTAACTAGGCTTGTCATATAGGGAAATAGGTTTACTAGTGTAGCTAGATCTATGGCACAGTTGCTATCCATAGCAAATGGTCGTGATGAAGCTAGACTCCTAACTCTAGAACACCCTCAAACCTAGAACACAACGTGACGTAAATGTTCCTAAGGGCCCCTAAAGGTTCTTACGGTGGGAGACCGCAATGCAACGATTCCAAACACAGGAGTTAGATCGACCCGAATTTGTAAGTTAAATAATTTTCAATCTTTCAAAGATTTTCAATTTCTAAACATCTAAGGAATACCAAAAGCTCCAAGGCTTGACAAATTTCATGCTTAGATTGATTTCATGGAAGGGAGCGTGCGCTCTCCCCTTGCGCAATTTAGTACTAAGTTATAGTATATTATTGCCTGGCATGGTTCTTAGGATTTTTGTGGACTACAACCTCGGAACCAACAACATACTATAATTTAAATACTCAAATTGTCAAGGATCAATTACAATTGAGATACGATTATGAATGCAGCCTTGGCATCTAAACTATCCCACCATGGCAATTTTCAAAGGAGATCTATGACCCCTAAGGTTTCTGTTTCATCGGCTTGGATATTGAATACAGGATAGAAAGTTAGAGTTTTCAGAAAATTTTCATGATTTTTTGGATTAGTTTCAATTTTTAATAGAATTATCAATTCCAGGCCAGGTAGGTGAATTTACAAAGCAACCTATAATAAAGTAATTCCAATCGAGCTCAAATTTTTACAGTATTAAGATATGAATGAATATAGATCACTGTAAAAATTTCATCAATTTGTATTTTAATTTACTATTATGTTTCAATTTTACAAAATTGAGGTCAGGTTGTTCAATTCACAAAGAAATCTATAGTAAACAACTTTCAAATCATCCCAAACTTTTTCAGTATCAAGATAACCATGATAGAAAACTACTGTCACACTTTCATAAAATTTTCTTGTGATTTGATATTAAATAAAAATCATACGAACTCTGCATATTTTATAAGAATCAATCAAAACGCATACTTAATGTCATCTTAAAATCAAGGGAAAATTATAGTTGATATAATATGTATCATGATATTTCTCTTTCAAATTTCAGAACTTGAAAATCGAAACTTTTCCAAGAAACCCAATTTTTAAAGAAAAGTTCACTTATTTCATAGAAAATCAAAAACCATATTAAATCTTTATAAAAATTCATTGGAATTTTTCTAAGACATACCAGTAATATATATTACTGTCTGTGAAGAAAATTTTAGGAATTAATCAATTTTATAATAAGAAATGATTATGGCACGCAAAACGAAGCTCGGGTTGGAAAATAATGAATATGTAGTTTCTTTTGTGAGGAGTCTCACATTAGGTAGTTTCTTATTTCTCTTCCTTATCTTTCCTTCCTTTTAGTTTCCAAATTAGATTAGCTTCTAAGTAGGATTACTTGCAAAGCAAGGCATGCCATTTTGCATAAGGTAGATCTTTCAAGTCTCTTCTAGAAGCTCCCACACAATAGAAATAACATATATATGAAAGATTCTCATCCAAAAAGAACTACCCAACGTTAGAGCTCATTTGCAACATACTTAGGGGCAGAATCAGGAAAAGTCGTAAACTAGAAAGTTGTAGATCTTTTCGAGACGTTTGAAATAAGTATAAGTTCAAATTTTTTGGATGAGAAAATAAAATTTAAGGCCGTTTTGGTAATCTGACCACACTAGCCCTTTCTAATTATAACTCTTCATTTCTTTATTATTTTTTTCAGAACAACTATGATGTCACCAACCACCTCATCCCATGTTGGACATTTTTGCATGTAGCCTCCCCATGTGAGGCGACCACTTATGTAGCTGACCCACATGGGTGGGTCCACATGGACCCCCACCTTGTGGGCTTTAGCCCAATGGGCCTTACGACATGTATTTTGGATGTTTTTCAATGAAAATTCAATAAAATTCTTTAAATTCAAAATTTTTATTGATGAACCCAACCCATATGACATTTATGGTGCACCCTCTACATATGGTCGAACCATCTTCTTTAGAAAAAATAATTTTTCAGACTAAAATGCCCCTGTTTGATCATTACGCACCCAAAGGCGACTAAAATGACCTTAAATTGGATTGCTCCTAAAGGGAAAAGTTAAAAATAGAAAGTCTTCATGGTCAAACCTAAAAAATAGAAAATTTTTAAGTTTGCTTCTTTTGGTGGGTGATATCAAACAGGATCACTTGGAATCCCCTGAAAATGCCCAAAATGCCCTCGACACTCAAAATTTCCTAATCAAGTGAAACCCCTGAGAAATTCTAAACTTAGCAAGTTTTTCAAAATTCATGGAATCACTCAAGATTTCTCAGACACAACTTATGGGTCAAATGGGACACATTAGAAATGACCAAAATACCCCTATAGTGCAAAAAATCGATGAAAATAGGAAAAATCCTAAGAAATTCAAAAAATTGCAGGTTTTTTAAAATTCATGAAATAACCCATAACCTCTTAGACATACCCCGGAGATCAAATGAAACACACTGAAAATTACCAAAATAACCCCAATGTGCAAAAATAGGCAAAAATGAGGGAAACCCTGAGAAACCCAAAAATAGCAAGTTTTCTTATTTGATTGGAAACTTGAATTTTCATCTTTCGGAGTTCAATGGCACCCCCTAAAGACCTTTAGGATTGCGAATCAACTTCAAAATTCCTAAAATGAGGTGTAATTCACCCTAAAATGCAAGAATACCTAATACAGATGACTGACACAAACCAAACAAACCTTTTATTTTTTAAAACGTAGCAAAATGGGGGTGTCTACAGATGCCCCTCTTTGGTAGAGATGACGTAGTCATCGAATTCCAAAGCAAAAGTGACAAAGCCATTTTGCATAGCTTTAACCAACAAAAGATTCACTACACGCAATGCAATCTAAATGCAAATATATACTACCTAATGCAAGACCCTAAACAAAGTCCTAGAATTGGAATGTAATAAAAAATTATTTATTCTTACCACCATGAGCTGGTAGTTCAGAATAATGGAGAAATGAATTCAATCAAAGTGCGAAAATCACGCAACTTAGAATGAAAGATATCAGGATGTAGCGCCGTTCACACACGGGCAAATGAGAGAATGATATATCATTTTCGAATGGAATCTAAAGAGAAAGAACAAACATCGTTCTCAAACGGATTATAGAAGAAAATGAGACATCGTTCACAAACAGGCTCAAGGAGGATAAGAGACCATTCACAAATAGACTTGGAAAACGAGACACCGTTCACAAACGGGCTCAAAGAGGATAAGAGCCATTCACAAATGGACTCGGAAAATGAGACATCGTTCACAAACGGGCTCAAAGAGGATATGAAGCCATTCACAAATGGACTCAGAAAATGAGACATTGTTCACAAACGGGCTCAAAGAAGATATGAGACCATTCACAAATGGACTCGGAAAACGAGACACCGTTCACAAGCGGGCTCAAAGAGGATATGAGACCATTCACAAATGGACTCGGAAAACGAGACACCGTTCACAAACGGGCTCAAGGAGAATATGAGACCATTCACAAATGGACTCAGAAAATGAGACACCGTTCACAAACGGGCTCAAAGAGGATACAAGGCTATTCACAAATGGACTCAAAAAATGAGACACCGTTCACAAACGGGCTCAAAGAGGATACGAGGTCATTCACAAATGGACTCGGAAAATGAGACATCGTTCACAAACATGCTCAATGAGGATACGAGGCCATTCACAAATGGACTCGAAAAATGAGACACCGTTCAAAAAAGGCTCAAAGATGATACGAGGCCATTCACAAATGGACTCGAAAAATGAGACACTGTTCACAAACGGGCTCAAAGAGGATACGAGACCATTCACAAATGGCCTCAAAAAATGAGACACCGTTCACAAACAGGCTCAAAGAGGATATTAGACCATTCACAAATGGACTCAAAAAATAAGACACCGTTCACAAACGGGCTCAAAGAGGATACGAGGCCATTCACAAATGGACTCGAAAAATGAGACACCTTTCAGAAACAGGCTCAAAGAGGATACGAGGCCATTCACAAATGGACTCGAAAAATGAGATACTGTTCACAAACGGGCTCAAAGAGGATACGAGGTCATTCACAAATGGACTCAGAAAATGAGACACCGTTCACAAATGGGCTCAAAGAGGATAAGAGACCATTCACAAATGGACTCGGAAAATGAGACACCGTTCACAAACAGGCTCAAGAAGGATATGAGACCATTCATAAATGGACTCAGAAAATGAGACACCGTTCACAAACGGGCCCAGGAGGATATGAAACCATTCACAAATGGACTCGAAAAATGAGACACCGTTCACAAACATGCTCAAAGAGGATACGAGGCCATTCACAAATGGACTCGAAAAATGAGACACCGTTCACAAACGGACTCAAAGGGGATATTAGACCATTCACAAATGGACTCGAAAAATGAGACACCGTTCACAAACGGGCGCAAAGAGGATATGAGACCATTCACAAATAGAGTCGGGAAATCATACACCGTTCACAAACGGGCTGAAAGAGGATAAGAGACCATTTACAAATGGACTCAGAAAATGAGACACCGTTCACAAACAGGCTCAAAGAGGATATGAGGCAATTCACAAATAGACTCAGAAAATGAGACACCATTCACAAACGGGCTCAAAGAGGATACGAGACCAATCACAAATGGACTCAGAAAATGAGACACCGTTCACAAACGGGCTCAAAGAGGATATGAGAACATTCACAAATTGACTAGGAAAATGACACACCGTTCACAAACGGGCTCAAGGGAGATATGAGACCATTTAGAAATGGACTCAGAAAATGAGGCATTGGTCACAAACGGGCTCAAAGAAGGTGAGACAACTTCAGTTGAGATGAATTGATGAATTCGAAAATGAAGAATTTGGAGTTTTTTCATGAACTTGAATTTGATGAGAACTTGAATTTGATGAACTTTAGTTTCTTGAAATTTGTGAAGGGTGAAATCGGAGACAATAAAGATCTTGCCCGATGAAGACATTGACAATAGGACTTTGAGGAATGACGAGACAATAAACATTAAGAACGATAAAGTATGACTAACGAGAAAGGTTTAGGAACGCCTTCAGGAAGCTTCGACAAGATATATTTATACATATATATATATATATATATATATATATATATATATTGCAAAGAGACAGTTGGTCTTTTCTGCAGGGGATTTTGTTAACTGAAACTTTGATCTAAATACCTGGAATTGGTAATCTAGACCAACGACTCTCTTGGATGCTGAAATTGAAAAGTTAGTTTCTTCTTTTGATAAGTTTTTAGACAAACATTTCTTGACCAGGATAGTATTCAACTAACTAGAAGGAAATTCTGAATTTTAATGGTTCATCTTTCTGAGAAATTGGCCCAACCATTATCACATACAGGACTCTCCCAAGCCTTAAGTTCCGCTCCGGGGCATGGTCTTTTTGTGGAAACTGCACTTTCTGATGTTTCTACTTCTAAATTCTTCTGAGCTGATCTTCTTTGAAATGAAGCTGTTAACTAAATTTTTGAGGTCTTTCAGGTACAATCACAGGGAGCTGACGACGCCGGTCCTCCTTCACCGAGACAGTTGCATCATTTGGATACAAGAACGGCGATTGACTCTTCTTAAAGAGGAAATTGGGGTAAAAGACACTATTTAAAAGACTAAGGAACTCTGAAAATGTGAATCTTACAATAACAAAGATTAACTAACTATACTGACAAACATAGTGATGCTTTTGACTTAGTTAACATTTTATTTGGTAAGTCTATCATTTCAAAGAGTAGTTTCTCAATTGATAAACACTGGACTTCTTCCTTAAAACGGTAATGCCTCAAGAATTTGATTATCATTCCTAGGATTGCTTGGTTTCAATGCCCCCAGTTTCTAGGACGTCACTTCAACTCGCTTGAACTTCCTTTCGATCTTCAGTCTTGATACTGGTTGTAGCTTTCGTATAATGATTTTCTTACCGTGACCAAGTCAGCTCTTCAGGGCTTTTAACTTGGCGGACCATGTTGGCCTTCAATTTTGCCATAGTCGCCCTTTCGGATTTTCAACTCAGCAGGCTATCCCCTGAACTTTTGCCTAAGCCGCCCTTTCAGGTTTTCAACTTAGCAGGGAATGATCTTAAATTTTGCCTAGACCGCCCTTTCTGGTTTTCAGTCTAGCAGATCTTCAAACTCCGTTCTTTTCTTAATTTCTTCTTCAGTTTTAGATCTAGATTCTTAATTCTAAACACCGGAAGGACTTTATAGGTAGGGTAAGATTTTTCAAAGAAAAAGCTTAAGGCTTTGCAAAGATTTCGACTTAACCTGTAAACAAGTTGCCTATGTATATCCCAGTGTAGAAATCAGGTCGCGCGTAGTTCAGGGCGAATGCCCCTAGTTTGAAGGTAGATTGATTTTTCTTTTCTCCTTTTTTTTACTCTATTTTTTTCTCTTTTTCGATTGATTTCTTTTTCACTTTGTTTGATTAATTTCTTTTTCTCTGATTGACATACTCTTTCTTTTTCTTTTTGGAACGATTGATTTTTTTCCTTTTGAAACGACCGAACTGCCTACGTACCCCAGTGTAGGGATTGGATCTTGTATAGTTCAGGGCGAGCACCCCTAGTTTGATGGGTGAAATACAGGTGTAACAATCCAAGAGGGGGGTGAATTGGTCAATTAGAAATTTTAATCTTAATTAAAGGAGATTAAAAATTAATCCATTTAATTAAGCACTAATTAGTTTAACCCTTGTTCAAATAGGTATATCAATAAACTCTAGGGATTAAACTTTCTAATCATGCACATTTAGCTAACCGTTCTTCAAATAGATATTATAATGCAATTTAGGGTTTAGACATTTATCTTAAGTGCATTCACTAACCCTTGTTCAATTAATTAAAGCATAAACATAAATAAGGTTAGAGATTACCAATCACCACACGTGCGAGAGAGAGAGAGAGAGAGAAAAGAGCAAGCATCCACAAGGCACAAGATTTATAGTGGTTCAGTCACAACTTTGGTCTTCTTACTGCTTGTGTGCACGGCGTTTACCCGACGGGCATATGCTTTACGAGCAACAGTTGATGTGCCCCCTGCGGCCGGTCCGCGCATAATTGTGCCAATGACCCCCCCTTGGCTGGGATCGTGGTGCCTCTGGTTGTGAACTGGATGGCAGAGGGGACTTGTTCCGGGTAAGGGGCGGCTGCGACCGCCGAGGGCTATGGCCCCGAGGACTCTTCTCTCTGCGCTCCGGTTTACGGCCGTCACCTCGGACGTATTTTTTCAAATAGCCCTGGCCAATCCACTGCTCGATTTCCTCCTTGAGCTGCCAGCATTCGTCCGTGTCGTGGCTGTGGTCCCTGTGGAACCGACAGTACTTTGATGGGTCCCTCCTATTTTCTTTGGAGATCATTCTAGCTGGCCACCTCACGAATTCTTCTCCGCTGATGGCGGCCAGTATGTGTTTCCGGGAGGTGTTGAGAAGCGTGAAGTTCACTTCTCTTCTTTATGGAGACTTCTCTCCTCTGGGGGTTTTATCCTCCCTACGCTGCTTGGTAGGGTTTTTGTCTTCAGAGGTTCTCCTCCGATTTGAGTCGAGGGCTGCCAATGTCTCTTCCACCGTTATGTACTCCTCAGCCCCTGCCATTAGGTCTGCCAGCGAGTGCGGATTTTGGCGGGCTACTGAGCGGCAAAAATCATTGGATCTGGCACCCGTGAGGAGCGCGTTCATAGCTGCTGAGGGATCCAGATTTGGCACTTGAAGTGCCTCCCTGTTGAAGCGGCGGACGAACACTTTCAGAGGCTCACTTTCGTCCTGCCGCAAGGCCATCAAGGATGCTGTTGTTTTCCTTGGCCTGCGGCTGCTCATGAAGTGGCGGACCAGATCATCCCCCAAGTCATCAAAGTTGCTGATGGAGTTTGCTTTGATCCTTGAGTACCAGTCCCTTGCGGCACCAGTCAACGTTGTTGGGAATGCTCTACAAAGGAAGCCGTCTGACGCGCCGTGGAGAAGCATCATTGTTCTGAAGGTCTCCAAGTGGTCCACTGGGTCAATGGTCCCGTCGTACTGCGGGACGGTTGGCATTTTGAATCCTCTGGGTGCTGGGGCACCCATGACGTCGTCGGTGAACGACGTTTTACTTGAGAACGGCCGCACAGTAGGCCGGCTCTGGTCCTTTGCCAGCTCTTCTATCCTGTGATCCATTTCTTCCATCCTCCGTAGCATCGGGTCAGCTCTGCGGTCCGGCTGGTCCGATGATCTGTTTCTCTCTACTGACGGGTTCGCTGCAGAGCTGGACTGACTTTTCGGACTCTTTTGACGAGGCCGAAACTTCTCTTGCTATGCGCGCCCTTCGTGAGCTCGGTGCCTTTGTGCAGAGCGAGACCGCGGCCTATGGCGGCGGTGTGGCTCTGTATGAGCATGCCTGGCTCTGGGGGGATGGACTTGCCTTGAGTGGTGAGTCTGGTCTTCTCCTTGGCGAGCTGACTCTCCCCCGTGAACATTCGACCTTTCCCGTATAGGTCGTGGAGCTTCTAGAGGAGGTTGGGGAGACGCTTGAAGTAGTTGCTGGTACTGACCGACGAGGGCCGTCATCTGCTGAAAAAGGGCTTGAACTTGATCTGGGGTAGGTGCAGGATTGAGGTGTTGCGAACGAGCCGGGCTCTGTTCAGCTGTGGCAGAGGCTGCCACCACCAGTGAGGCGATTCGCTCACTCCGGGTCCTGCGAGGTAGTGCGCCTTGAGTCGTCCGTGCGGTTGGTATTCGCGCACTCTTGCGCCCTGCCATTTTTTAAGGGATTTTAACAGCTTTTAGTTCTGGGGTCCCACAGATGGCGCCAATCTGTTAGACCGAAAATCGGTAACAGGTACGACAGTGACGTAAGAGCGGAGCTGGATGACCAGAGGAGCTGAATCATGAGGGACTGGAGTGAGGTGGGATGAAGTGGCTGAGTCCTGCTATGAGGGCTGAGTCCTGCACAGAGGCAAGCGAGGTCAGAAGACCAACCCGGGTTTTACTCCGGACAGGCCCTTCGACACTCAAGTCAGTTTATGAGCAGGAGTGTAGAGCTAGTCTTAAGAGTTTAGGGTGGAGAGAAGGTTTTTCATTACCCTTGGTTTGAGCTTTGAACTCCCTTTTATAGAGGAAAATTCGATGACGTGTCCAGGACAGGTGTCCAGGACAGGTGGCGGCCTGCTATAGGCTGGAGTTTACCTACTTCAGGATAGGTGTCCAGGACAGGTGGGGGCCTGCTATAGGCTGGAGTTCACCTACTCTAGGACAGGTGTCCAGGAGAGGTGGCGGCCTGCTATAGGCTGAAGTTCACCTACTTCAGGACAGGTGTCCAGGACAGGTGGCGGCCTGCTATAGGCTGGAGTTCACCTACTTCAGGACAGGTGGAGGCCTGTGATAGGCTGCTGTTTTTACACCCCATCAGGTACGAGTTCTCTTATGGAGATGATACTATCCTTAAGAATAAGAACAATCTGATCCTTGTATGGGCAATGTCCTACAAGTCCCAAACACGAGAATAGGGAGACCCATGTGTTACTATAGAGTCAGATGCCAAAGCCATGTGTTTTTAGACGTGTCGGTACAAAGTTGTATTCCGTCTATTTGGTTTTTTTTTATCATGTATCAAATATGATGGCTCAAATTGTACCAAGGAAAAACTATATAAAGCATGATGGAAAAAGGTGTGTTTAACTTCAATAACCAAAACGGAGGAAATATTATTCTCAAGTTACAGTCACTAATTCTTCTAAATGATGAAATCCGCTGGGAAATAGCAAGTATAAGTGTTCATCATAAAAGGAACACGGGGAACGGATCTTTGGCGGTCCAACTTTGAGAAAATCACAGTTAATTATATGGATTGAAATTGAAATAGTAAAAGAACATACAGGAAGCCATGGATATTGTCTTATTGTCTCTTGAAATGATTCCACTCCGGTATATCTCCTTGTTCCACAACAGACAGTGATGGGGACTGTTTTCCTCTTCGCTTAGAAGTGGATTCACAGAGAATGGAAAAGATTAGTTGTGTACAAGCAGGGACCGGAGGCTTCTCTTATAGACGTTTGAGGGAAGGGATGCAACTCTTCATTACGTTGACCCTTCTCTCAAACGTCTCTTTGTTTACACCTGTTCCAAATATACCCTTTCACAATAAAGGGATACATCTTATTCTTTAAACACTTAACTAACTAAAATGATCTCGGCAAGTTGATCTTGCTTAGGCCACATCCACCGTTAGGATTAAATCCTAACATTCTCCCGCTTGGCCAGCAAGATCTTTGTGCCATACATAAGAATCATACCTTTAAGTTAGTTAAGTAATAAATAAAACATTCCGTTCAGCAAAAACTACTAACAATAAACCATGTAACCATTGGGTCACCAACTCTACCCAATAGCCTACCCCACGATTATATCATTAGTAATACTTACCAACATGAATGTAAACGCATACATGCATAAGATGTAAATATGATCCAAAACAGTCTACAGACATTCTACCTCTTACTCACAATCCATTTACGTAATGTGCACAAAATGGAGCGGTAGAAAATAATATATATCAGAATCATAAAATAAAATGTGATCACAACATTGTATCTCAATACCTAATGCAAACTCCCACTGTCACAGGCTCTCAAAAGTGTCAACCAACCTTACGCGCACTACATGCTCTCTGAAGAGCTTTGGTGACAAGCCCTCAGTCAAAGGATCCGCCAACATAAGTGCGGTGCTTATGTAATCTTCAGATACACACTGATTCTGAACTTCCTCACGACAATATGTCAATACATTGACCCATTACTTGATTTGTCGTTCTTGGAATTGTAAAACCGCAGCGGAATTATCACAATACATTCTCAGTAACTTGTCGACTATCAACAAGATAAAATCATGAGACAAAATTCTGTGACTTCAAGGCATAATACAAGGCATTGAAGTACACAATAAACTCCGTACCCAAGGTGGAAACAACTGAGTGTCAATCTGACATTCTTCCACGATTTAGGACTTTCTGCAAAATATACTAGAGCAGAACTCTAGGTGTTCCGACAACAATCAGAATTAGATTAATCAATCACACTATGGTTTTCTCATTTACTTTATGTGAGCATTAAACCTTTAGTCCCTTACAGACAATGTATAACCTGTTGGCAAATTTTCAATGATCCATACATAAATAACATTGGTACTTTCTAAATTTGCCCACCATATCGGTTATACACAGATAGGTGTAGATTTAAACATTCAATAGACCCCCAATTGCGGAACTATTAGGGAATCTCTTTATCTGCTCCTATAATGAATCGATCCTAGGACTTTGGAACTGACTGAATATATCACCCTTAACTATAGGAACACTACAAATGGAGTAATTTATCCATGTTCAATACTTAAAGGACTATACCAATATAGGCTTTCTGCAATTTCAGCAATCCTCGAGTCCCAACTAGGTGAACCTAAACTCCTATCATATAGGATGCTTCACCTGAATTATTTTGTATGAATATCACTGAACATGGCCAAGTACTACTAGCAAGTAGTATAACATCAACACATAACATGAGGAAGATAATATTACTCCCACTGACTTTAAGATATATCCATTATTCTGTGACAATTCCTTACAATCTAACATAGAGTACTAAATAAAACTTTATGTACTATTGTCAAGAAGTCTGCTCTAAACCTTAAGCAGAATCTCTAAGTCTACAGACTATGTGCCTCTTTCCTTAGCCTCAAAACCTTCAGGTTATAGATAACCTCAAATGGGTCACCTTTTAAGAAAGTTACTTTTATTATCATTTATTGTAACTCTAGATTACAACGACTTACAAACTTCATGACCATTCCAAAAGAATATTTCTTAAAACATGAGAGAAAGTATTCTTATTGTTTCTTTCGAAGTGAAGCCTTTGCAATCAAATTTTCTTTATATCTCTTAATTCCACCTACGGAGTCTTTCCTAGTCGTAAAGACCCATATACAGTCAAATGGCTTGACTCTTAAGTCTTCGACAAGGTTTAATTGAGAGAAACTCTTCTTTCATGGCTTTGAGCCATTGAGTTTCTTGATTGCTCATTAGTGCTTGACTGAAAGAATGAAATTACTTAGTCATTTCTCACCCACTCAGAAAGACATATAGTCATTAGCAAAAGTTGACATTCTCACTTAATGTGACCATATCAAGGATTGTTCGGTAGGCGTCACCGCCAAAACATCTATAATGTGGGTTGTTAACTTATATGTGCCTTTTGATGTTCCAACGAGCATTGGTACCACCTGCTCTTGGATCACCAGTACCGGTACTACAGTTTGGTTCTCCTTAAAGGTGATTTTACTAAAGACACTACACTCCCACTAAGATCACCATCATTTAGAAGTCTTGGCACATTTAATCCCGTCAATATACGTAATATGGGTCAACCAACAGAACCTAAAACCCTTAAATACTTTAAGATAATCTATGAAATTGCAACTTATGGTCATAGAGCTTAATCACTTTATTTATGGGTTATAAACTTTTGCCTCATATAAACAACCCAAAGTTGCATGTTTCTCAATTTCAGCTTCCTTATGACCCATAAATCTTAAAGGGTCTTAGGCACAGCCTTACTCGGATCACAAAATATATGGGTGTTTTAAGAGTTTTAACCCACAATCTTAGGCAACAGAGAGTTGCATAAATGGCCCTCATTGTTTTGATCGTTTATGTCAAGTTAATTCTTGACTCTTACCTTATAGATCACAAACAAATATAGAGCCTCCTACTTCTGATTAGAGAGACACATTTAACTATGGCTAGAAAATTTAACCAAAAGGATAACACCTTTTGCCACCAACCGTCATAGTCAAAAGATCCAAGATGTCATTGTGAATAACCTTTAGTAGATCATACTCTTGGTGACACCCTAAACCGATTAATCTTTATATATTTTTCCTTCAATGTACCCCGTATCAATGTTTAAATCAGTAAAATCAAGTGAATCTAGAATTCTTCTTTTACCCAACTATCCTCAGATATGTGGTTAAAAAACTTAAGCCACTGATTGGATAAATTCTTGTCCACACGATTTTATTTATTTCTAACAATACCGATTATCTCATTCTAATGCAAGGTGGGCCAAGTCTGACCTTGAGAGAAGTGCAATCCAAGTCAATAAGGATTGCCCTGAAGAGAACCAAACTCACTAAATGGGAAATGGAAAACTAGAGAGAATCCATTATACTTCTAGACCTTGATTCAGAGCCAAATGAATCAAGTTTTTCTAGAATAAGGTTTCTAGTTCATATGAAACCAAAATTTCAGAAAAGAGTGGCGAGTAACAATGGATTCAACAACCACCTTTATTCTATTTCCCGATATAATGGTATACTCTCCTCTACTAAGCACCTGACTCGCACAAAGACCTCACATAGAATTCTAAATGTGAATAGTAATGCCTTAATCTATTCACAAATCTTTTCCGGAGTACTTACTAAATAGGAATCATAATATACAAAGATAAGGTATTAATTCCAGGCCATATCGAACTTAAGGGATCCATACTTTATGTGTCATTTATTATTCAAGATAATGGCACTTGATACTAAGTTCACTCTCTTTAATTGATAATGATAAGGCTGGTCTATATCTTCGGGACTCTAATGTTGCCATTTAGAATAACCAAGAGGTGTGTCGTCAAGTGAGCACAACCAAGGTTCTGAATCTAAAGCCTTTCAAAATGTGCTCAAAACTACAACTTTGGTGAATATACTTTAAGGTTATCAAAACACATCATAAGGGTATTTGCAAGTGCTTCAAATGATCCTCTAAAATATTCACTAACTACATTCAAGAACTCCTTTGCATTTTCGAGTCTTAAAAACATCTCGAATTGCATAAAAATGGAGGTCTACCATTACTACTAGATTGATACTAACATTGAACTCCCACTATTCATAAGCAGCTTTTAGATGTGGGTTTAGTGAGCCTGTCATTCAATGATGCATAGTCTAGCCTTTTGTAGTCTTGAATTATGCAGATCTATTCCATCACTTGCTAAAGTTTATGACCCACTAAAGTACTCAACATAATCGGTATCTAGAAAAGATACCAACAACTTTACTGTCACGGACACAGACTTGCAGTTCCAAACATGCTCACTTCTTATAACACCTATTCAGTCCACAAATGGATTTAAATTAACTCAATCCACGATTTCAATCATTCCAACTGAAAAGAATGACTAAAATGTATAAAATCATGATGATACATAAGTATGCTTCTAATTAGATACCATACGTGCCATCGTGGGCCATCCGTTGGGCCGTGCCACGATGCATAATTGGTTTCTACTTTAGAAAACACAATATCATGATTATGAAGAGACATCGGTGTATCACCGTGGGTCGTCCGTTGGGCCCTGCCACGGCACACAATTGGTTCTCAAATACAATACAGAGTCATTCATCTTTAGGAAAAATAGTTGGATTGCCCAGAACCACAGAAACACATAAATGTGATCCTTACGAAACATCAGACGTGTCATTGTGGGCCGTCCGATGGGCCGTGCCACAATACACAAACGATTTTCGCGAAACACCAGGCGTGTCACCATAGGCCGTCCGTTGGACCGTGCCATGGCACACAATTGGCTCTCCCATGAGACCAACTAGGGCCAAATAACCTAGTACTAGGGGCACACATCACCATTGGGCAGAAGCACAACCCCAAACCGAGTTATCTAGGCCTAGCCTCCTCACACCGCATATTTGTGCAAAGCAACAGTCATCCGTTGGGCTGAGTGTTGCTCTTGGACAAACAGACGCAACTCAAAGTGGTTTCATAATTCATAAGGTGTCACTATATGCGACACATTTCTCAAAATTGACCACTTAACCTTAAGGATTCCATTTCCCATGTGGAATCGAGGTTCTTTGTTCATTTGTTCATTCAAATAATGATTAATCATAAGAAGATAACAATCTATAATCAACTAAAACTAATGAACAATATGTACAAACAAGCGTATGGTCTCACATGTGACTTCAACAATAATTTAAATCACTAAGTTATATGCAAAGCACAACGCATATAAACAATATTAGAGTCTTTTAATAAATTTGAAACCAAACTTAATTAGAGTAATAAATCAGTAATAAATTCATTAAAAATCAGTGCCCTATGGCATTTGGTTAAGTTCCTTAAGAGTTTGGAATCATAATCAAACTCAAGGCCCACTTTAAAAAACCCAAAAGTTATAAAATTACACTGGAATTTTAAAATCCAGACTCCGAACACCAAAACAGACCTTGGAAACGGGTTCAGAATGGTCTAAAACCATAGGAATGGTCTAACCCAAGTCCAAAACCCCAAAATATTTGACTTAAAATCAAACTTACAAAACAAAAAGTCTTGATTTTACACTGTAACTATATCATACAGTACTTAAATACCAAATATGACCTCAAAAATAGGTCTAGAACGGTCCGTAAGCTTAGGAATCAGTTTTACCTAAGCCCAAAACCCCAAAATATTTGACTTAAAATCAACTTATAAAGTCAAAAGTTTTGAAAATTATACTGTAATTATGAAAAATAGGCCTCAAATACATAAAGGGACCCCAAAATCGGGTTAAGAAATGTCAAAACCCCCAGAACCACTATAATCCGGCAAAAAATATCACAAAAATTGGCCAAACAGAGTCAAACACAGATTTGGGCTGTTTGGGCCTATGGGCCTGTTCGGGTCAGGTTGGGCCAAGCGGTCTGGTGGGTAGTGGTGCAACTTGGGTCGGGTTGAACCCGAATTTGGGTTGGGTTGGGTTGGGTTGGGAAAAATCAACCCGAATTGGAAATCGGGTTAGGTTGGGTTGGGGTGTCGGGCAACCCGACCCGACTCGAAACCCGATTTCCAATTCCGATATATGCTTAAAACCCGATTTCAACTGAAGTCATTTCCCATTGAATCTAGAAATGTGCTTAAATTTCAACATAAATTTATCCTTCAGTTCAGTTACAGAGTTTTTATATGGTGGATGCCTGTGTGGGAATGTGAGCAAAAAGCAAAAAAAAAAAAAATAGTAGGGCCCACAAAAAACATGTGCATAAATTGGAAATCGGATTGGGTCGGGTTGACCCAATTGCAAATCGGGTTGGGTCAGGTTGGGTCCCGCCGGGTTTGAAATCGGGTTGGGTCAGGTCGGGTTGGCAAAATGGGTTCCTTGGGTTGGGTCGGGTTGGCTTCAACCCGACCCAACCCGACCCGAGTTGCACCCCTACTGGTGGGCTTAGAGGGTCTACTGGGCCCTTTTAAATTGAAAAATCTATCGTGGATCCTTGATGGGCCCGCTCGGCCCGTTTCGGCCCGCGAAGCCCGACACTATTCATCGTCTTCTTCATTAAAATAGTGAAAATTCCAGCAAAATCCGAAAAAACACTCAAAGTTCGATTTATTATTGCGGCTTCGTTTGAAGTCCGATTGAGGTGCACAATACGCCGTTGGACTCGTCCCTCGGCGAACTTCGTAACCACGCCGAAAAATCTCCGGTCGGACAAGCCGGTCGCCGGCGGTACACGGTTTTCGGCGAGGTCCAAAACTTCCCCAAAAGTTAAAATTTTCATCTTTAAATCACCGCCAAACGCAATCCAGACATCGGATCGACAAACCGTTTGTTGCGTTGGATTCGTGGGAACACAGGCAACATTTTAGTGCCATTTAATCATCGATCCAACTCCAGAATTAATGGCGGTACTCAAAATACAAGTTTTCACAAACCCTATTTCAATCACTTTTAATGCGATTTTCTCCCAATTTTCTCGCCGAAACCGTGGCTCTGATACCACATGTAAGTGTTCATCATAAAAGGAACACGGGCAACGGATCTTTGGCGGTCCAATTTTGAGAAAATCACAGTTAATCATATGAATTGAAATTGAAATAGTAAAAGAACATACCGGAAGCCATGGATATTGTCTTATTGTCTCTTGAAATGGTTCCACTCCGATATATCTCCTTGTTCCACAACAGACAGTGATGGGGACTGTTTTCCTCTTCGCTTAGACGTGGATTCACAGAGAATGGAAAAAATTAGTTGTGTACAAGCAGGGACTGGAGGCTTCTCTTATAGACGTTTGAGGGAAGGGATGCAACTCATCATCACGTTGACCCTTCTCTCAAACGTCTCTTTCTTTACACCTGTTCCAAATATACCCTTTCACAATAAAGGGATACATCTTATTCTTTAAACACTTAACTAACTAAAATGATCTCGGCCGTTGATCTTGCTTAGGCCACATCCAACCGTTAGGATTAAATCCTAACAGCAAGCTGATTGCTCCTCTAAAGGGCTAAATTACGGCCTGGTTTTCTATATGTGCTATGCATTCATGATTTGAATTAAATAACAAAATTAGGCTTTCTTAGAAGCCATTGACAATTTGGATTTGCAATTTTCAGGGTATTTTTTTCTTACAACCAATAGTTATACTTCAAAAATTTTAGAGATATCTTGCATGTTTTAACTCAACTCAACTCAAATCAAATCAACAAAGCCCTTGTCCCAAATTAGTTGGGGTCGGCTAAATGAATCCTTTAGAAAAATTTCATGAAGAAGGTGAAAGCAATCTACCCGGTTCTAATCCTTGCTCTAGTTGGGTTTGTCTACGTGAATCATTTTCTTCCATTCTATCCTATCCAGGTCATGTATCTTGCATGTCTTAACCACTAATTAAAAATTGTTCGTGAGTACGGTCTGGTACCGGTGCTCAGTGTTGACTCTTGAGAAGATGGTAAAATCCCCAATGTATGACACTTCAGTGACACTATTAACAAGTGGCAAAGATAACCACAAATGAGAGATATATCTTACATGCTTGACTGTGCTTCTTAAGTGCATCTCAGCTAGTGAGTAAAATCCCCAATGTATGACACTTCTCAGTGTCGACACTTCTCAGTGCATCTTCTCAGTGTTGACTCTTGAGAGATACGGGGGTCGATTTATCACTGCCCTAAAATAAAGGGTTGATAGTATTTCATAATAGGAACTCAAAATATTCAAATACGTTTCTTGAAGCTGGAGGAAGATCTAGTCTTGGTTTTATGGCCAGCATAAGCTCAACGTAGAGAAGCAACATGTATGAGGCGAAACTTTAGAAACAACCACAAGAAGCATCAATAACAGAGAAAGAAAAAACTCAGAAAAAATATTGCCTACTCGAAACATTTTGATAAGATAGTTCTTCAACATTTTTGTTTTTTGAAAGATAACAAATTTTATTGCTAAAAAATGTACAACACATCTGCATAGCATACTCAAATGGGACAAGGCATCCCAAAGGGAGCATAAGAGACACAAGGTAAGTAAGCTCACCTGAAATCCTATCTAAGAACCCAACAACATTCCTTCGGTTAGACTGGAGTTGATGATTACCCGTTCTCCCTTTTCCCGCTCCATTAGCCAATTTGTCTGCTTGTTCATTAGTAGACCTCAGCATATGATGAAATTTATGGCTTAATTTGAAATAGAGCTCTAATTTCAGAAATAGCACCTACTAGTTTCCAAGAACCAAATGATTTTTTTTTTGCTGTCTATGCAATGACATTTGAAGAATCACCTTCAATGACTAAGGGATCATTGATAGAGTTAGAATGCAATCACAAACCCCAAAGATGGGCTCGTCCTTCTGCTTCATTGGAGTCGCCCGCGTGCACACACCCACGCACAAGGCCAAAAGGTCAATAAAATGTGTTTCTGATCATTTCAAAAAAAAAAAAGTGTCACTGTTCCTGTGCAGGGTGCCACCACTGTAGATTCTCAAGTTCGCATATTGCCTTTACCAAATTTGGTGGAAATTCCGATCAGTTCTTCCACTTCAGAGAACATGAACAGTGATGCCCATGTTTGAGCTCTACACGTTCTATCTACATGTCTTTTGGGGAGAGGGTAAGAAGTGTCTAAAAAAGCAGGGAAAAAATATTTTGTGTTTTTAATTAGAGATTTTCTTTTCCCAAAAAGAAGGTGAATTGCTGAAATGGTGAAAAGTAGCAGCCAACAATCTTCTAGCTGAGATTCCCACTGGCGATTAAGGTGATTTGAAGGACCCAAGCCGTTCTTGCTCCTCTGTTTCGACTCTAAGGGCCCAAGCCCTTCAAGTCCCTGCCGACAATCCGTATCTATGGAGGACAGGAGGAAGGCCGCTGACGGAAACCAAAACGGCAAATCGTTTCTGCCTGGAGATTGGTTTTGCACCGCCTGTTCATATCACAGTTTCAAGCGGCGATTGGAGTGTAGGAAATGTATGAAGCCAAAAAGACATGTATCTGCAAAAGAGCCGATAAGGAGAAAGGTGGCGGTTCCTAAGGTTGATGAGCCCTTTTTATGGCCTGAAGAGGGAACCCTGAAATCTAAATTGGAAGGTAACCAGAGGGTTATCGAAATCTCTGGGAGCCATGTGGAAACCCGTACCAGGCTTCATAGAACTTGCCTAATCGGAAGAGTTAAATCGAAGGAATGGAAGCTGGGTGAGCTTGGTATTTGGGCTCGATGGTTTTGGGATCTTCCTGAACTTGTTAAACCATTTAAGATTAGTAAAGATGAGGTACTTTTTTGTTTTGATTCCGAGGAGCAAGCCAACCATGTGTTCGGAAAAGGGGCATCAGCGTTTGGTGAAAACCTGCTATCCTTAATCCATGGCACCCCTCTTATAAGACTGGCGCTAAGGCAGTCTGGATCCGATTTTTCGGCATTCCTTTTCATGTATGGGCTAATTCTACTGTGGAAGAATTGGGTGGGCTTTTTGGAACGGTCTTGGATGTCAAAACGGAGGGGGATGATCCCCAAAGTATGGAGTATGCAAAAGCCAAAGCGTTCACCTCAAAATGGGGATACTTTAGATCGGTGGTAAACCGGCAGGTGGAGGGAAGATTATATAATATTGGTGTGGCGGGGTAGTTTGGGGAGGATCTTAGCACCGGTGCAAATTGTAATATACTTATATACCGGATTACGTTACATATCCTTTTGAAATTTCGGGGCATTAGAAGCGGGAGGGTCGTATGGAAAGGGTAACGCGCCGGACTGAAAATTCTGGTTCATTTCTAGACCTGGCAAACGGGTGGGTCGGGACGGGTCAACCCGCGGGTCACCCGCAAATATAATATGGGATTGTAATTCTCATGATTTGACCAATTCTCATGATTTGACAGCACCGCAGAAGTTTTTCCAGTAATTGTCATAACTCTCGGCATGTTGTTAGTATTTTTCTCGTAATTTTATAACTTCATAACCATTTATACGTAATTTTTCATTTAAAACTTTATAACTCAGTTATTTACTTTTTTTTTTTTTAATGATTACTTTTTTTTTGCTTTTTGCTTGCTTTGGCTAGAAACCATCGCCCCATGTGCGCATCTTTGCACAGAGTATTACCACCTATAAAAAAAAAAAAAAAACGAAATGTTATCAACACTACTGAGGGCACTCTCACTTTATTAAAAGTATGGTATGGCCCACACCATCGGATGATCCAAACCGTCCATTAGATGGGCCATAGCCTAAATAGGTTATGCTCCAAAAATCATTTCCATAGGATGATTTCCCAAGTGCTGATAACATTCTCCAATGAATTCTTAAAAATTACTGTAAAAATGCGGGTGCCCGCGGGTTGACCCGACCCGGCCCGTGTTTTTGCTGGTTGGGTCAACCCGCGGGTTAAATTTGACGGGTCACTAAAAGTCAAACCCGTGCCCACAAATTTGCAGGTGGGTCGGGTCGACCCGCGGGCACGGGTTGCTTTTGCCAGGTCTACTCATTTCTGTCCCTGGACGCGGCGAAGAAGACGAAAGATCGGCCGTCTGATCATCCAAAATCGAATGGCCAAGATCAATTATCGCGGTGGTCCGCTGAAAGGAGAAGAAAAGGAAAATATCCGTTGGATGCTGATCATGTTCAGGATCAAATCTTGACCGCTGATTCAAATTTCAAAAATAGGCGGTCTTTGGTGGAACGTTAAAAGAGGGACTGGATGGATTACACGTGGCTGATTATGACTAGGAAATTTGACGTACGGGGGACAAATAACACACAAAATATCAGAGGGGTCTGGGTTTGTCGAAAATGACAGATGGGGTCAATACCCGGTTTACGAAAATTTGCATGACGAAAATGCCCTCTGGCAGAAACAGAGTGATTTGACTTTGACAATAAAAAATACATTTCAGTTTTCCCTCTTCTCTTCTTTCGTCTCTGTTTTTTTTCCTCCTCTCCTCCGGCAACAGCGATCTCGACGGTGAGGACGAAGGTGAAGCAAGTATCAAACCTCCAAAACAGCAAACCCTACCTGGTACGTCGTTTCCTTCCCTTCCTTTATTCAATCTGTTTTTTATTTATTTTTTAAAAGAAAAATCAGGTTGAGAGAGATGCAAAAGGGGGGGGGGATCCTTTTTTATTCAATCTGTTTTTTATTTTTTTCATTTCATATACATGTCTGTTACTGCATTTCCTCCTACAGAGTAAAATAGTTGTAAATGCTTGTAAATGTTGTTTGTTGCTGCTAGGGTTTTATGTTTTACATTAATTTGTGAAATGGAGAAATGTTATGCTGTTTTTTTATTCTAGGGTTTTATTTTGTACATTAATTTGTGAAATGGAGAGATGGGATTTCATTTCATATATGCGTATGTTACTGCAAATCCACCTACAGAGTAAAATAGAGGTGCATGCTATTTGTTGATGCTAGGGTTTTATTTTTTACGTTAATTTGTGGAATGGGTAAATGCGATTTCATTTCATGTACATATCACTTACCGCATTTCCACCTACAGAGTAAAATAAATGCAAATGCTCGTCTGCTATTTGTTTATGCTAGGGTTTTATTTTTACAATTTGTGGAATGGAGAAATGGGATTTCATTTCATATAGGATTTGGACAGAAGAAATCTTGCTATTATTTTTTTTTTGTATGCTTTTCTGTGCCCGGAAGGAATGGTAATTTATATAAATGGCGTGAAGTAGATGTAAATGTTCATGTTAGAAGTCTCATGTGGCGATTTAAAAAGAGGAAAATAGCATATTCAATGTGTAGGAGAAAATCACGATTTGAAGTCTAACGGTAATTCAAGTCATTTGAGATTTAGGAAGCCAAATCTATGGTTCGCTTTAGTCAAAATAGCCAAAGAAAATATCCAGGTGGCTCGTGGCAATGCTCCAATGAAAAATATCCAGGTCCCCCTTTACTACTAGTAACCCAATGTAGGTAGTTGGAAACCCCTGAGTCTGAACTTCATGACCATGGTTTGTAGTTGATGGGCCCTCTATGGGGACTTCTTCTACCCCATTTAAGGGCCAATAATACCTTCTTCAATACCTTGTAGAGCTCCCCTATATTGCCCTTCAAAACCCTCTTTAGGTACTAGTAACCCCACCTAGGTAACGAAAATCCTTTTCTGTGAACTTGAGGACAATGGTGGGCAGTTGATGTGCCCTCTATGGGGACTTCTTCTACCCCATTTAAGGACCCATAATACTTTCTTCAATACCATGTAGAGCTCCCATATATTGCCCTTCAAAACCTTCTTTAGGTACTAGTAACCCCACCTAGGTAGCTGAAAACCCTTTTCTGTGAACTTGGGGACCATAGTGGGCAGTTGATGGGCCCTCTATGGGGACTTCTTCTACCCCATTTAAGGACCCATAACACCTTCTTCAATACCATGTAGAACTCTCCTATATTGCCCTTCAAAACCCTCTTTAGGTACTAGTAACCCCACCTAGGTAGCTGAAAACCCTTTTCTGTGAACTTGGGGACCATAGTGGGCAGTTGATGGGGCCTCTATGGGGACTTTTTCTACCCCATTTAAGGACCCATAACACCTTCTTCAATACCATATAGAGCTCCCCTATATTGCCCTTCAAAACCCTCTTTAGGTACTAGTAACCCCACCTAGGTAGCTGAAAACCCTTTTCTGTGAACTTGGGGACCATGGTGGGCAGTTGATGGGCCCTCTATGGGGACTTTTTCTACCCCATTTAAGGACTCATAACACCTTCTTCAATACTATGTAGAGCTCCCCTATATTGCCCTTCAAAACCCTCTTTAGGTACTTGTAACTCCACCTAGGTAGCTGAAAACCCTTTTCTATGAACTTGAGGAGCATGGTGGGCAGTTGATGTGCCCTCTATGGGGACTTCTTCCACCCCATTTAAGGACCCATAACACCTTCTTCAATACCATGTGGAGACCCATGTAATGCCCTATAGAGTCCCCCTTTACCTACCAGTAACCCAATATAAGTAGCTGGGAACCGTTGAGTGTGAACTTCATGAGCATGGTTTGTAGTTGATGGGGCCTCTATGGGGACTTCTTCTACCCCATTTAAGGACCCATAACACCTTCTTCAATACCATGTAGAGCTCCCCTATATTGACCTTCAAAACCCTCTTTAGGTACTAGTAACCCCCACCTAGGTAGCTGAAAACCCTTTTCTGTGAACTTGGGGACCATGGTGGGCAGTTGATGGGCCCTCTATGGGGACTTCTTTTACCCCATTTAAGGACTCATAACACCTTCATCAATACCATGTAGAGCTCCCCTATATTGCCCTACAAAGTCCTCCTTTACCTACCAGTAACCCAATATAGGTAGCTGGGAACCCCTTGAGTGTGAATTTCAATACCACAGTTTGTAGTTGATGGGCCTTCTTTAATACCATGTGGAGACCCATGTTCATTGTTGAAGCAGTCATGGTTCACTTGTTTTATCTTGGATTTCATTTATTAAATTATTGGGCCAATGGTGGTCATTGAATTCCAATAGCTAGTGCTTATCTGCTTTCTTTCTCAAAAGGTCTGATGCTATGAGTTTTTTTTAAAGTCATGTGAGCTAATACTCGCCTGATGCCCATGTGGATCAGAATTTTAACAGACCTCCTAATATGTTTTGGGGGTTTGTCCTTGTTGTTGTGCTTTGAGAAAATTCATATAGAACACTGATCTTTGCACTTATTGGTCAGCTCTTTTGTTTCTTGTTTGCTTTGCTTGATATCTAAGAAGCCAGACCTTAGAGGTTACAGACACGATACATATTTTCAGCTTAGTATGAGAATTGTAATAATTGTTGGTTTGTTTGCTAGCTTTTCTTCATAATAGTAGTGATTGGGAATATGAGTTTATGCTATGGGTTGGATTTTATTGATTTTCTTGGTAATTTCTTTTAGAGATGATGAGGATCAGAATTTTAATGATGGTCAATATAACTGAATTTTTGGGTTATGAATTGATCTCGGTGATTTTGATTTGGTTGTACATTGACATACAGTTTTTATCAGGTCAGGAGCCATTGCAAAGCCTTGAAAGATGTTGATGCGAAAGAGTGATAGACTGAAAGTAAGAAAGCCTCCAAGAAGGTCAGAAAGGAGTTTAAAAGGGGAGGAGAGGAAAACGGGAGCTGTGAAGAAGAGACAAACACATGTAAGTGTGTATGTTGTTAATTGTATCAATCATAGTAAGTTAATTCATTTACCACATATATTTTGGCGATGTAATTTATTTTGCAGGCTCCATACGTCCCAGTACGATGTTCTCCAGCTTCTTTCAAATCGGCAATGAACAGGATAAAGTTCAAGCCAGTCCATTTTGATGTCATAGAAAAGACTCCTTTTCGACATCTGTTTGGCATGGAGGACATTATCATGCACAAGCCTCTGATAAGAGCTATCCACGATAAGTGGACTCCTGCCACTAAGACGTTCACGTTAGGGAGTATAAATGTCCCCTTCCTTCCAAGAGATGTTGCATTGGCATTAGGACTGCCACTTAGTGGAGAGAGAATGGAGGTGGTGAGGGTTCTGTCATTCGACAGGACAAAACCCCAACCTAAAGTGCCTGGCTGGCCATTTCCCGAGGCCAACGTGAAGGAAGATATCATCGAGAATGAGATTACAGCAATAGTTAGAGAACGAAATCAATCTTCGATAGAGAAAACCCTCAAATATGTTCTCCTGTATCTTTTTGCGTCTGTCGTTTTCACAAAAAGCGCACATCGAGCTGACGAGCTGTTCTGGCCCTACATCGACGACATAGGAAAGATTGGCAAGTATAATTGGGCGATGGCAGTGTATGACTGGCTCGTAGATTACCTAGACAGAGTCAGCAAGGGTGGCAGGTACCTTGGTGGCTGCTCGTTGGTAATTCAGGTAATTTGGACTCATGACGTTTAATATTCTAACTGCGCTGTTTATAGTATGATTAACATGGTGTTTCACATGTATGCAGGTATGGTTATACGAGCATACCACATTTTGGATTCCCAAGCATATTTACAGCCACTACAGATGTCCAGTAAAATGAAAAGAACAGCACCAAACTTTACAACCATATCTAAGTAGAAGAGGAAGTTGACGAGGTAGAACTTGTTGACGCTAGTGAATACCCTTGAACGCTGCTCTCCTGTTTCTCATTTTGTATGCACCCACTACTGCCATGTAAATAGGCATGAAGGGCAACATCTGCCTCCTGCCTGGTCCCATATGATTGGTAACAAGCTCCACTAAACTTGTTCACCTGAAGATGGCAGTCCTGCCAATTGTCAAATACGCAACTTGCTTTCCCTTAAAAACCACGTAGAACTTTTGTTTTGCCATTCACCTGCACAAACACAAATCCAAACGATAGCTATATGGATAAAAAGGAAGCAAATGCAATATAGAGAAGACCCAGAAAAGAGAAACATAAAACTGAATTGGAATAAGGCATTTTTTAGCCAAGAGCTATTGAAAGTGAAGTTCAGCCAACAGAAAACCCAATTGTCACAATATATTCTCTTCTCCAATTCAAGACTAATCAAGCTAATAAATAGAGGACCTATAGCAATTATTGAAAGAAGATCATTCAGGCATTATACCATTGAAAAAAAAGCATCCAAGCATTACATTAATATCAGTAATATGGGGGAAGGGGTGGTCCTCATACCATAAAGAAGCGTACAACAACAGTAGTACAACAACAAGATAGAAGTCAAACACAGAGAAGCGTACAACAACAAGATAGAAGCATACAACAACAAGATAGAAGCAACCACAACAACAAATCAATCAAAACACCACTGACGTTAGAAGTAGGCAACTCCATCTATCACTCCCTCCCAACTGACCGGCTCTGAATGAATCGAGCGACATACATTTCTCGGAGGTCCTTCGCACGGCGAATAAACGATCGCCCTTCTGTCAGGTGTGTGCTTAGATACTCATATATGTCAGCGAGCACTGCACGATCAAGACCATCAATTTCTTCTAGTGCGGGATTGACCTACCAATATTTGGCATAGTCGATGAAGTGTGTGTCATCGGGGTCTGCATCTGGGGAGCACTGAAATTGGGAGAATCCTGACCCATATAGTCATCATGGGAGAGGAACTCTGTGAAGCAATCATCTTCGGTAGATGGCATTTGGGGACTATAGAATTCCTCTACAACTGGCCGTAGCGGATCCCCAGGTTTCTTCTCATCATCTCAACTATCAGTGCAGGCAGCAAGCGGTACGAGTCCTCCACATTTCCACACTTTATTTCAAGGATGATGTTCATCGCAAGGTGTGCTCTACGGTAGGTCATGGTTATACCCCAGTGCGACTTGATGTACTGTCTTATGATCCTTGTCCCGACATCTTCTGGACGATCAAATAGGGGTAAGCATGTCTCCGTAACCCATGCTGATGTAGCTAGATGATTATCATTGCCCTTTAAGTGAGATGTACACGTATGGTCGCTGACAAACTTCTTCACTAACACATAAGTCATACGGTTAATGCCTGATATATGCCACTTGCAACCTGGTTCCTTGCATACAACGGCATACTTCTTGGGAGTTGACCGTGACTTCTTGAACATGAATCGCTGCCGAATTGCATACTCCTTAATGGCCTTCTTGAACTGCTTCATATTTGGATACATAGCCCCAACAGTTAACTCAACGAACTCAAGATTATCTGCATCTACCTCATCAGCCCCAACATACATGTCGTCTACTTCGACTGGCCGACTTGTGCCAGCAGGTAGAAATGGCCGACCATTGCCGGTAGGGGGAGCCACTTCTGTTGGCCTAAGGTTTTCACCAGAATCTTTGTCGTGATTTTGATTTCCATTATAATTTTCAGGATCATGGGCGGCCTCATCACCCTGCTCATCCTGAACCTCAGCCTCAGCCTCGTCATCATCCTCATCATCATCCTCTGCAGGATCATCATCATTGTCATCTTCAGTTCTAAATTCTTCCAAATCACAACCGAAGACATGAAAATCATCCTCGAAAACATTAATATGCTCCAACGGCACATCTGCATCCTTCCCGGGTACAATGATATCTTCGAAGATATGGTTCCCATACATATCGTCCGAGAAGTTTTCATTTAGGTCAACTCGAACCCTACACAGTTCAACAATATAAAATCAGGATAGTAGATTGAGTACTTGAATATAAATAAAATTCTACAAACATACCTTGAACTAAATTGTGCCGAGTCACCTCCTATGCTTGTATTACCCAATTCTGTTTCATATTCTCTTTGTAAGTCTACTTCAAAACGAGAGTCGGGAGTGACAGTTACTCGTTCCGGTGGATATCTTAGGTGTGGAATCGGTGGAACGGAAGTAGGAGATATGCATGCATTATGAGAGGGATTTTGAGAGGGAATCGGTGGTACAGAAGTCAAAGGTATGGCCAGGTTATGAGAGGGATTTCGCGGTGAAAAGGAAGTAGAAGGTATGACATTGTTTAGGCCATTGTCAATTTTTGTTATGTATAGCATCACAGAGTTGAAAGTATCTTTCTCAAGGACCTTAACCAACGTTTGGAAGATATCATCGCTATCGACGTCGATTAGAGTGCTTATATATGGATCAACAACATATCGACATTTGATGGATAGTGACACCCGTACTCCAATACTCCCAATTCGACTGTGGATTAGAGCCTCCAATTCTTTAAGATTCATTCGGGGACTTACCAATAAGAATTTCTTACTCCCACCAACATATTCCCAATTAACTTCATCCTTCAGTATGCCATCATAGTGTAACAGTAGAGAAAGCATTGTGCGTGCCACTTTACGAAGACCTGCAAAGGGCGGACAAGATATCATAAGAACCACTACGTAAAGGGGGCTGCTCAAGGCGAATAAGTAGAGGCCGGCTTAACCAAAACCTTGGGAGGCACACGTTGAGGACGTGAACCAGACAACTGTGGTTCTGAAAGAAGAAAATATGACCTTCCTGATTGAGAACTTGTCTGCAAAAGGAGTATATGATATGGTTAAGACTTAAAGATGAGAACAAGATGATAACATTTTTATTTAGAGTACATTTAATACCAGACTAAAGCATGCAAATAATTGCACATAAGTGAACATTGCATTTCAAGTATACAGGTCACAGTACCAAATCTAGTTTACAGATGAAATCTACCAGAAATTAGTTTAACATGTTAGATCTGGCAAGGATATAATATTTTCTTAATTAAATGACACCAGAAGGGATTATGGGCCCTTAAATGGGGTAAAAAAAGTACCCTTGGAGGGGCCATCAAATCCATAACATGGTCCTCAAATTCAAACTCAGGGGTTTTCAGCTTCATAAATGGGGTTACTAGTACCTAAGGGGCGCTTCTCATGGGCAATGGAGGGGAGCTGTGCATGGTATTATAGAAGGGATTATGGGCCCTCAAATGGGGTAGAAGAAGTACCCTAGGAGGCCCCATCAAATCCAGAACATGGTCCTCAAATTCAAACTCAGGGGTTTTCAGCTTCATAAATGGGGTTACTAGTACCTAAGGGGGGCTTCTCATGGGCAATGGAGGGGAGCTGTGCATGGTATTACAGAAGGGATTATGGGCCCTCAAATGGGGTAGAAGAAGTTCCTTGGAGGGTCCATCAAATCCAGAAGATGATCCTCAAATTCAAACCCAGGGGTTTTCAGCTACATAAATGGGGTTACTAGTACCTAAGGGGGGCTTGTCATGGGCAATATAGGGGAGCTGTGCATGGTATTACAGAAGGGATTATGGGCCCTCAAATGGGGTAGAAGAAAAATCCATGGGGGGTCCATCGAATCCAGAAGATGGTCCTCAAATTCAAACTCAGGGGTTTTCAGCTACATAAATGGGGTTGCTAGTACCTAAGGGGGGATTCTCATGGGCAATGGAGGGGAGTTGTGCATGGTATTACAGAAGGGATTATGGGCCCTCAAATGGGGTAGAAGAAGTTCCCTTGGAGGGTCCTTCAAATCCAGAAGATGGTCCTCAAATTCAAACCCAGGGGTTCTCAGCTACATAAATGGGGTTACTAGTACCTAAGGGGGGCTTCTCATGGGCAATAGAGCGGAGCTGTGTATGGTATTACAGAAGGGATTATGGGTCCTCAAATGGGGTAGAAGAAGTACCCTTGGAGGGTCCATAAATCCAGAAGATGGTCCTGAAGTTCAAAGTCATGGGTTTTCAGCTACAAAAATGGGGTTACTAGTACCTAAGGGGGGCTTCTCATGGGCAGTATAGGGGAGCTGTGCATGGTATGACAGAAGGGATTATGGGCCCTCAAATGGGGTAGAAGAGGAATCCATGGAGGGTCTATCGAATCCAGAAGATGGTCCTCAAATTCAAACTCAGGGGTTTTCAGCTACATAAATGGGGTTACTAGTACCTAAGGGGGGCTTCTCATTGGCAATATAGGGGAACTCTACATGGTATTGAAGAAGGTGTTATGGGTCCTTAAATGGGGTAGAAGAAGTCCCCATAGAGGGCCCATCAACTGCCCACCATGGTCCCCAAGTTCACAGAAAAGGGCTTTCAGCTACCTAGGTGGGGTTACTAGTACCTAGAGAGGGTTTTGAAGGGCAATATAGGGGAGCTCTACATGGTATTGAAGAAGGTGTTATGGGTCCTTAAATGGGGTAGAAGAAGTCCCCATAGAAGCCCCATTAACTGCCCACCATGGTCCCCAAGTTCACAGAAAAGGGTTTTCAGCTATTAGGTGAGGTTACTAGTACCTAAAGAAGGTTTTGAAGGGCAATATAGGGGAGCTCTACATGGTATTGAAGAAGGTGTTATGGGTCCTTAAATGGGGTAGAAGAAGTCCCCATAGAGGGCCCATCAACTGCCCACCATGGTCCCCAAGTTCACAGAAAAGGGTTTTCAGCTACCTAGGTGGGGTTACTAGTACCTAAAGAGGGTTTTGAAGGGCAATATAGAGGAGCTCTACATGGTATTGAAGAAGGTGTTATGGGTCCTTAAATGGGGTAGAAGAAGTCCCCATAGAGGGCAGATCAACTGCCCACCATTGTCCTCAAGTTCACAGAAAAGGGTTTTCAGCTACCTAGGTGGGGTTACTAGTACCTAAAGAGGGTTTTAAAGGGCAATATAGGGGAGCTCTACAAGGTATTGAAGAAGGTATTATTGGCCCTTAAATGGGGTAGAAGAAGTCCCCATAGAGGGCCTATCAACTACAAACCATGGTCATGAAGTTCAGACTCAGGGGTTTCCAACTACCTACATTGGGTTACTAGTAGTAAAGGGGGACCTGGATATTTTTCATTGGACCATTGCCACGAGCCACCTGGATATTTTCTTTGGCTATTTTGACTAAAGCGAACCATAGACTTAGCTTTCTGAATCTCAAATGACTTGAATTACCGTCGGACTTCAAATCGTGATTTTCTCCTACACATTGAATATGCTCTTTTCCTCTTTTTAAATCGCCACATGAGACTTCTAACCTGAACATTTACATCTACTTCACGCCATTTATATAAATTACCATTCCTTCCGGGCACAGAAAAGCATAAAAAAAAAATTATAGCAAGATTTCTTCTGTCCACATCCTATATGAAATGAAATCCCTCCATTCCACAAATTGTAAAAATAAAACCCTAGCATAAATAAATAGCAGACGAGCATTTGCATTTATTTTACTCTGTAGGTGGAAATGCGGTAAGTGATATGTACATGAAATGAAATCGCATTTATCCATCCCACAAATTAACGTAAAAAATAAAACCCTAGCATCAACAAATAGCATGCACCTCTATTTTACTCTGTAGGTGGATTTGCAGTAACATACACATGTATGAAATGAAATCCCATCTCTCCATTTCACAAATTAATGTACAAAATAAAACCCTAGAATCAAAAAATAGCATAACATTTCTCCATTTCACAAATTAATGTAAAACATAAAACCCTAGCAGCAACAAACAGCATTTACAAGCATTTACAACTATTTTACTCTGTAGGAGGAAATGCAGTAACGGACATGCATATGAAATGAAAAAAATAAAAAACAGATTGAATAAAAAAGGATTCCCCCCCCTTTTGCATCTCTCTCAACCTGATTTTTATTTTAAAAAATAAATAAAAAACAGATTGAATAAAGGAAGGGAAGGAAACGACGTACCAGGTAGGGTTTGCTGTTTTGGAGGTTTGATACTTGCTTCACCTTCGTCCTCACCGTCGAGATCGCCGTCGAGATCACTGTTGCCGGAGGAGAGGAGGAAAAAAAACAGAGACGAAAGAAGAGAAGAGGGAAAACTGAAATGTATTTTTTATTGTCAAAGTCAAATCACTCTGTTTCTGCCGGAGGGGCATTTTCGTCATGCAAATTTTCGTAAACCGGGTTTTGACCCCCATCTGTCATTTTCGACAAACCCAAACACCTCTGATATTTTGTGTGTTAATGGTTCCCCGTACGTCAAATTTCCATGACTCTATGCTAGGTCTTTTTGGAAGACAAATGGATAAAAGCTGGAGGACAGTTGGGTTTCATGCTGGGCCTTCTGCGGAGAAATCGAGAGGAGTGGCCGATCAACAACACGTGGCGATTGATGCTAGTATGATAGTTACACCTGCCCTTCTTCGGCGGAATGATATTGACACCGTCAAGAACATGGCGTGTTCTGTAAGGCATGCGTTGGATACCTCTTGGCGGAATTACCAAATGAAGGACACGTCATGAAAACTTATATCTGGACCATTAAAAAATTTTAAAAGTGGTATCCGGTGGAAAGGTGTCTTGACACGTGGTGATGAGGATTATACGGATAGCGATAAGCATCATGGGAACCCCGATCACTCCACAAAGCCTAAAAGCCACTGGAAATGGTGGACATCAAGGGGCAGCCGCTATGGCAGGAAACGGATGACTCCATTCTACACGTCGAAAAGAAAAGCCAAATTCAGGGAGGATGGTAAGATTGAAAGGCTTGCAGAGATGGTCAAGGAGGACGTGATCAAGCCCAAAAATTATAAAGATTATGACGGTAAGCATCATGGGAACCCCGATCACTCCACAAAGCCTAAAATCCACTGGAAATGGTGGACATCAAGGGGCAGCCGCTATGGCAGGAAACGGATGACTCCATTCTACACGTCGAAAAGAAAAGCCAAATTCAGGGAGGACGGTAAGATTGAAAGGCTTGCAGAGATGGTCAAGGAGGACGTGATCAAGCCCAAAAATTATAAAGGTTATGACGGTAAGCATCATGGGAACCCCGATCACTCCACAAAGCCTAAAAGCCACTAGAAATGGTGGACATCAAGGGGCAGCCGCTATGGCAGGAAACAGATGACTCCATTCTACACGTCGACAAGAAAAGCCAAATTCAGGGAGGACGGTAAGATTGAAAGGCTTGCAGAGATGGTCAAAGAGGACGTGATCAAGCCCAAAAATTATAAAGATTATGATGCTCTTCTAGACTTGTTATGGAACAAAGCTATGATGACGGCAAAGAAACAGAGGCATGATGTCTCAATCGATTCTCGGAAGGGACAAAAGAAGTAAATAGATCAGGTAAAGGAATTTGATGAAGACGAGGTGATTGACGAATATCTTGCTTTAAAATGGCAAAGAATCTGGGAGGTGGAACAAATTTCAGAACCCTCATCACCGTGCCTTGGGGAGCTGACCATTGTAGTGCAGCCAATGGAAAATCCGGTGTCTTCCCGGATACCATCGGATGAAAGATTGGAGGATGATCCTGTTAGGCCAAAAATCGGTAACATATATGACAGTGACGTAAGAGCCGAGCTGGGGGACCCGAGAAGCCGAGGTGAGGGAGTTGAGTAGCTGAGCCCTGCGTAAAGAGCAAACGAGGTCAGAATGACGAACCCGGAGTGTTGCTCCGGACAGACCCTTTGACACTCAAGTCAGTATGGGCAGGAGTGCAGAGCTAATTTTTAGAGTGGTGGGTCAGAAATTATTACCCTGTTTATGAGCTTTGGAAGCCCTTTTATAGAGGGAAAACGGGGGTAGTTGAGGAGTTATTACTCCAAGACAGGTGTCGGTCAGCGATAGGTTCGAGCTCACCTACTTCGCTGTAATTACCAAGCTACCCCTGCTGATGCGGGGTCTGCGGTGGGCCATACTTCAGCCACGTGTCGACAGCTAATTGGCTGCTGTTTTTATACCCCATCAGTTGCCCCCAGTTCTTCAAGTCATTATGATGACTTGGGGAAGTGTGGTGAGTTATATCTCTGATCGGGGGGGTCTGTCCGGCCTGGGAATCAGTCCGGAGATTTGTCGGTCCGGCCTGGGAATTAGTCCGGAAATTTGTCAGTCCGGCCTGGGAATCAGTCCGGAAATTTGTCAGTCTGGCCTGGGAATCAGTCCGGAAATTTGTCAGTCCGGCCTGGGAATCAGTCCGGAAATTTGTCAGTCCGGAAGGTTTTTTTGTCGTTTAGCCAGACGCATCATATCCAGTCCGGCTTGGGCCAGACTGTTTTTGTCGTCTAGCGAAACACGTCATACCCAGTCCAGCTTGGGCCGGACTGTTTTTTGTCGTTTAGCCAGATGCGTCATATCCAGTCCGGCTTGGGCCGGACTGTTTTTTGTCGTTTAGCCAGACGCGTCATATCCAGTCCGGCTTGGGCCGGACTGCTTTTGTCGTCTAGCGAAACGCATCATACCCAGTCCGGCTTGGGTCGGACTGTTTTTTGTCGTTTAGCCAGACGCGTCATATCCAGTCCGGCTTGGGCCGAACTGTTTTTTGTGCCGGACTCAATCGCTTTTGAGAGCTATCTTCCACACACGCACTTGCACACGAGCACTTTCACGGATGCCCTTAGTCTTTGGAGATACGCACGTATTTTCACTTACGTCCTTCCCTCGAAGTTTGTGTCCATCATTAATGAAAGACACGTTTCGCCGTACGGGCTCCCTCGACGCGCGTGCCCTTCATTAAATGCAGGTTCCCATCGCCAAGGCTTATAAAAGGAGGGTTTTCACCTTTCATTTCTTACTTTTCATTTTTCACTCTCCTTCCGCTTTCTTGTTCTGCCAGTTCGGGTTGCATAGTTCGTGGCTGTGAGCGGCTGAGGATTTGCGAGCTTTCAGTTTGAAACCGGGAGATTTCAGTTCTGTCCGGTAATCTTCTTGAGCGCGCCTTTCATTCGTTTCTTTTCCTGTTTTCATGTCAAGTAGTAGCTCTAGTCCTGAGTTCGGTTCGGGGAGTCGTCTTCTAGTAGCTCACGGTCTAGGTTGTCGATTAGGACCCAGGATAGGACGGTCTGGACACCAGCCCCCCAAATGGCAAGTTCTGATGTCAGTGTGGATATCGTAGGTAGTGATGACGAGGTGTTTGGGGACGAAGTGATTTTGGATTTGAACACCACTCCGCTCCCAATGGATAGTTATCTCCAAGTAGAGGGGAGTGTTGGTAGTGACGCCGGCGAGGCGTCCACAACGTTTCTCCCGGGCTGGGCCGTTGAGGTCGTGGCGAGGGCCCGGATGGACGCCGGTCCTAAATACAACGTACAGGCTCTTCACGAGGAGAATTACCTTGATGAGTCCATGATGGCGGACATTAGGGATAGGTACTGTGTTCCCTCCAGGTTTGGGCTGAGGGAGGCGACGGAGGGAGATAGGGCCTGTAATGAAAGCTCTGATGTTTGTATATACGATGAGTCGTTGAGGGCCGGACTCAGGTTCCCTCTGCACCCATTCTTCGCTGCGGTGCTTCGCCACTACGGGCTGGCCCCGGCTCAGGTGGCGCCAAACTCATGGAGGATGCTGACGGGGTTCGTATACCTCGTCCATGGCCGGCTTCAGAGGAACTTGTTTGTGCCATTGTTCCACGCGTGTGCGCAATTAAATAGGCACAAGGGCGGGGGTTGGATTTACATTAGCCAGCGCCCGGAGGTGAAAATGATCACTGGCATTCTCTCCTCGATACACTTATGGAGAAACAGGTTCTTCTACGTCGAGGACAGGGAGTCTAGCGAGCCCTGGCCGGTTCCTTTGAAATGGGGCACCCCGGATACAGTCGCTATGAGTCGCAAACCGTTTCTTGAGGGCGAGGATGTGAGGACGTTTGCCTTACTCCGGGAGTTGCTGGACCGTGAGGGACCCATTCATTGTTCGAATTTCCACAAGGAAGAGGTTCTGGTTGGGCTTGGCCTTAGTACTGCGACCCCGGCACGTACGTGGCTAGTCTTGTTTAAAACTTATTTTTCCTCTTTTCCTTGCTTCTGACTGGTTTTGTTTGTCTATGTCGATTTTCAGAGATGCAGCAGCAGTCATTGATAGACAAAATGAGGAAGGGGGCATTCGGGAAGGTCCAGCAGGGCCAAAAAGAAAGGTTATAGAGGTAGCGAGTCCGGCCCAGACCCAGGACACGCCGCCGCCTCCCAAAGCCAAGAGTACAGTGAAGTTGGTGGGCACCCATGGCCAGGGTGCAGGGTCCTCGAAGTTGGGGGGACATCTGTTGGAGCCCGTCCTCCCCCGGCGAGGTCCGGAGACAATGTTTTTCGGCCCAATTGGGCCGTTCAAAAAAATGACACCGGCCTTGGTGAGAGCCGGGTAGCTAAGGAGCTTCTCAGCAAAGTTCTCCTTAGCAATGACAAACTTCAGGTTCTCAGCGAACCTCCCGCTGCGGCTGATGAGGCCATTTTTTCGTCCGCTTACCAGGTGAGACGGCCCTCGAGTGCTTGTTTATCTTTATTCCTTGCCTCGCTTTCCCGTGTTAACACTGGCTGGTCTGCAGATTTTATCGTACTATAACGACCTCCGAGAGAAGAGCCAGAAGTTTTCTGAGGCTATAACAAAGTCCGAGGAGGAGAACGGGAAATTGGTACAGGAGGCGAAAGAGCTGCGGAAGTCCATCGAAAAGGCGGCAGAGGAAAACAAGCGGCTCAAGGAGGATTTTGCCGCTCAGTTGGCCGCACAGAAGGAGAAGTCAGCAAAAGCCCTCAACACTCAGAGAGAGAGAGCCCGAGAGAGGCAGATAACGGCCGTTCAGGCAAAGGAGGACGAACTCCTCACTCTGTCCAGCGAGGCCTACAAGATCGAGTTCTTTGACTGTCTTGGGCAGGTTAAGGAATCCAATCCGGCCGTGGTTTTGACCGGAATGGTTCTCCCTGACCCTCCGACGATTGGCGGTGACGAGCTGGTCACAACGGCCGCACCCGTGGCCCCAGGGACGGATCCAACATTGGATGGTAGCCAGGGGGTGCCTTGAGCTACCCTTCTTCCTTCTCTTTTGGCGATTTCTTTTTGTAATGGCACCTTGTAACAGCCTTTTGAGGCATTATTCTTGTAATGGTCCTTCGAGGCCCTACTTCATGAATGGAAAGTAAAGTTTTATTCTCTACCCTTTCTCCACCTGTCTACCTTAGGTTTATACTGTTTGGTTCTATGCTGCGTAGATAACACCCTAAACGCGCGTTTCGAGCTTAGGTTGAAACTAGTCCTTGCGGGGGCAAATCGTGGTGTTCCAACCATCAAGTACCCTAAGCTCTAGCGACTGGGTTTCCAAGAGCTTTGGTTTTTGCATCCGGACTGGTCCCGGACCAGGAGTGCGCTCCCGGTCTTTGCGGAGATGAGCCACGGCGAACCAAGCGTCGAGTACCCTAGTTTTAGTGAACTGGGTTTCCAAGGAGCTTTCGTTTTTGCATCCGGACCGGTCCCGGACCAGGAGTGCGCTCCCGGTCTTTGCGGAGACGAGTCGTGGCGAACCAAGCGTCGAGTACCCTTGTTTTAGCGAACTGGGTTTCCAAGGAGCTTTGGTTTTTGCATCTGGACTGGTCCCGGACCAGGAGTGCGCTCCCGGTCTTTGCGGAGACGAGCCGTGGCGAACCAAGCGTCGAGTACCCTAGTTTTAGCGAACTGGGTTTCTGAGGAGCTTTGGTTTTTGCATCCGGACTGGTCCCGGACCAGGAGTGCGCTCCCGGTCTTTGCGGAGACGAGCCGTGGCGAACCAAGCGTCGAGTACCCTAGTTTTAGCAAACTGGGTTTCTGAGGAGCTTTGGTTTTGCATCCGGACTGGTCCCGGACCAGGAGTGCGCTCCCGGTCTTTGCGGAGACGAGCCGTGGAGAACCAAGCGTCGAGTACCCTAGTTTTAGCGAACTGGGTTTCTGAGGAGTTTTGGTTTTTACATCCGGACTGGTCCCGGACCAAGAGTGCGCTCCCGGTCTTTGCGGAGACGAGCCGTGGTGAACCAAGCGTCGAGTACCCTAGTTTTAGCGAACTGGGTTTCTGAGGAGCTTTGGTTTTTGCATCCGGATTGGTCCCAGACCAGGAGTGCGCTCCCGGTCTTTGCGGAGACGAGCCGTGGTGAACCAAGCGTCGAGTACCCTAGTTTTAGCGAACTGGGTTTCTGAGGAGCTATGGTTTTTTCATTCGGACCAGGAGTGCACTCCCGGTCTTTGCGGAGACGAGTCGTGGCGAGCCAAGCGTCGAGTACCCTTGTTTTAGCGAATTGGGTTTCCAAGGAGCTTTGGTTTTTGCATCTGGACTGGTCCCGGACCAGGAGTGCGCTCCTGGTCTTTGCGGAGACAAGCCGTGGCAAACCAAGCGTCGAGTACCCTAGTTTTAACGAACTGGGTTTCTGAAGAGCTTTGGTTTTTGCATCCGGACTGGTCCCGGACCAGGAGTGCGCTCCCGGTCTTTGCGGAGACGACCCGTGGCGAACCAAGCGTCGAGTACCCTAGTTTTAGCGAATTGGGTTTCCAAGGAGCTTTGGTTTTTGCATCCGGACCAGGAGTGTGCTCCCGGTCTTTGCGGAGACGAGCCGTGGCGAACCAAGTTTCGAGTACCCTAGTTTTAGTGAACTGGGTTTCCGAGGAGCTTTGGTTTTTGCATCCGGAGTGGTCCCGGACCAGGAGTGCACTCCCGGTCTTTGCGGAGACGAGCCGTGGCGAACCAAGCGTCGACTACCCTAGTTTTAGTGAACTGGGTTTCCAAGAGTACGCGGAGATCTGCAAAAGGGTCTCTATATCATTCACATTTTCAACAATATTTATATTTACAAAGTCACCTTTTACGCCCGGCGATTGGCTATTGATAGTATTTCCGGAGATTCTTGGAGTTCCATGCATGGGGTAATAGGTGTTCCTCCAGCGTTTCCAGCCTATAACTACCCGGGCGAATCACCTCTTTCACTCGATACGGTCCCTCCCAGGTCGGAGAAAGTTTTCCGACCTTCTTCGGCTGGGAGATAGCAGCTTTTCTTAGGACTAAATCCCTTGCTCGAAATTCTCTGGGGCGTATCCTCGAATCATGATAGTTGGACACTTTCTGCTTGTAAGCCGCGACCCTGATTCGAGACTCTTCCCGGCTTCTTCCAGCAAGTCGAGGTTCTCCCGAAGCCCATTATCATTGAGCTGCTCGCTGAAGTTGGTGACTCTAGGAGACGGGGTGCCTACATCGACTGGTATTACTGCCTCGGTTCCAAAGGACAGGTTGAATGGCGATTCACCCGTTGATGTGCGCGGGGTGGTGCGATACGCCCACAGGACATGATAAAGCTCATCTGCCCATCGGCCAGCCTTATCATCCAGCCTCTTTTTAATTCCCTGAAGCAGGATTCTGTTCGTCACTTCTGGCTACCCATTAGTCTGCGGGTGCGCTACTGAAGTAAACCTCTGCTCGATTTTCAAGTCGGAGCAAAACTTCCGGAAGTTCCGATAGTCGAACTGGTTACCGTTATCTGTTATCAAGATGCGTGGGATCCCGAATCTGCAAACCACTGACTTCCAAAAGAAGTTCTGTACATTCTGCTCTGTGATGTGGCCTAGAGGTTCAGCCTCCACCCACTTGGTAAAATAATCGATGGCCACTACTACGAACGTGCGCCTTCCGGAGGCCGGTGGAAAGGGGTCCAAGATGTCCATCCCCCAAACTGCGAAGGGGAGTGGGCTGATGATCGGGGCCATAGACACAGCAGGCTGGTGAATGGTGGGAGAGAACTTCTGGCATCTCTCGCACTTCTTGACCAGGGTCAGTGAGTATTGTCTTAACGTGGGCCAGTACAGACCTCTCAGCAACACTTTGATCGTCAGAGCCTTGCCCCCCAGATGCTCGCCGCAAATACCTTCGTGCGTCTCATGCAAGGCGTACGTGGCATCACTGGGTCGGAGGCACTTTAGGTATGGGAGGGTGTAGGACCTTTTGAAGAGGTTCTCACCATCCAGGGAAAATCGGGCCGCTCTTTGTGTCACTTTGCGGGCTTCTTTCTTGGCTTCGGGTAGTTTCCCACTACGTAGGTAGTTGATGATCTCGTCCATCCAGGAGGACTCGTGCTCCACCTGCATCACTTCAACGGCCTTATTCTCGATACTGGATTTCTGGAGAAATTCCATACATATATTCCCGAGAGTTGTCTATCCGGACGCGGCCAGCTTAGACAGCACATCTGCTTTTGCATTTTCCGTTCTAGGGATTCTGATGACCTCAAAACTTTTAAACTTGGTGGATAACTGGTGGACCTTGGAGAGGTATTTGATCATGCGCTCGTCGCGGGCCTCATAGACCCCTTGAATCTGGTTTGCAACCAGCTGAGAGTCACAGTAAGCTTTCAGTATTTGGGCGCCGGTCTGGACTACAAGATTCATTCCGGCGAGGAGGGCTTCGTATTCAGCTTCATTGTTGGATGCGCAAAATCCGAACCTCAGGGCGTAGTCTGTAGTGAAGTTGTCCGGCCCGGTTAAAACCAGTCCGGCTCCACAGCCACCCTTGTTTGAAGATCCGTCGACGTATACTTCCCAGAGCGGTTCGGCAGGCGATGGATCCTATCCCGCTGGTACGGAGATGATTTCTTCTTCAGTTCTATCTTCTGGTCGTTCCTCATTTGTGATTACCTTATCCTCAGCTGGGGTTTGGGCAATTTCGGGTTCGGTGATCTGCTGGGGGATGGTGCATTCTGCCACGAAGTCTGCTAGTACTTGAGCCTTGATTGCTGGTCTTGGCGTGTACTGGATATCGAATTCGCTAAGCTCCACAGCCCATTTGACGAGTCGTCCCGAGGTGTCTGGCTTATGGAGAACTTGCCGGAGTGGCTGATCAGTCAGGACCTTTATGGTGTGAGCTTGAAAGTACGGCCTCAACTTCCTGGCTGCCATGATCAAGGCGTAGGCCAACTTCTCGACCTGCTGGGTATCTGACTTCGGCATCGTGCAGTACTTTGCTAACATAGTAGACCGGTTTTTGCTGGCTGTGCTCTTCACGAACTAGGACAGCTGCTAGAGCCATGTGGCTCACTGACAGATATAGGAGTAGTTCCTCACCCGGTTCTGGTTTTGTTAACAGTGGTCGAGAGGACAAATACTGCTTTAGCTCTTCGAACGCGGCCTGGCACTCCTCTGTCCAGGGCGTGGTCTTGAGTCCTTTGACCGCGTGGAAAAAGGGCAGGCACCTCTCGGCGGATTTTGAGACGAAGCGCCCTAAAGCGGCCACCATTCCTGTCAGCCGTTGCACTTCTCTGACTGTTTTCGGTGGAGTGAGCTCCACCACGGCCTTGATCTTCTCTGGATTGGCCTCTATCCCTCTCTGGCTTACCATAAACCCCAAGAACTTTCCTGAGTGGACGCCGAAGGTGCACTTGGTGGGATTGAGCTATGTTCTCTCAGGACCTGAAATGTCTCTTTCAAGTCGGAGACGTGATCCTGTGCACTTCGACTTTTGACCAGCATATCGTCGACATAAACTTCCATGTTGCGGCCGATCTGGTTCCGAAAGAGTCTGTTCACGAGCCTTTGATACGTGGCTCCGGCATTTTTTAAGCCGAAGGGCATGACACGGTAGCAGTATGTCCCCTGATCCGTCACAAAAGAAGTCTTTGGTATGTCGGACTCGTACATCCTGATTTGGTTGTACCCGGAGAAGGTGTCCATGAAGCTCAGTAGTTCGTGACCTGCGGTGGCATCGATGAGCTGATCGATTTTTGGGAGCGGTTAGCTGTCTTTGGGACAGGCCTTGTTCAGATTAGTGAAATCAACGCAGGTCCTCCACTTTCCATTTGTCCTCTTTACTAGGACTACGTTTGCCAACCAGTCCGGGTATTGGATTTCTCGAATGAAGTCAGCTCTCAGGAGCCTCTCCACTTCTTCTTTAATCGTCTGCCGCCTTTCGAGGGCGAAGTGTCTTCTTTTCTGCTTCACCGGCCTGCAGGTAGGGTCGACACCAAGCCTGTGTGCGCTGACTTCTGGGTCTATGCCGGGCATGTCAACAGGAACCCACGCGAAGACATCTGCGTTGTCCTGAAGAAATTGGGTGAGGCTGTGCCGGGTGCCGCTGTCTAGAGAGGAGCCGATCTGAACGACCTTCTCATCATCATTTTTGCACAAGGTGATGGAGATGAGGTCTTCGGCGGGCTGAGTTCCCTGAGCTTCATCCCTCAGATCGAGTAACTCAATCGGGAGCGATTCCGCCTCGTTTTTTCCCTTGAGTGCCATTGCATAGCACTCCCTGGATTGCGGCTGATCCCCCCGGACTTCTCCTACGCCGTTTGGTGTAATAAACTTTATCTTCTGGTGATACGCCGACGCGACGGCGCGGATCAGGTTCTGGCCAGGTCGTCCCAAGATAGAGTTATAGACCAAAGTGGCCCTCACTACCAGGAAGTTAACCATGGTAAAAGCTTGGCAGGGCGGCTCTCTGACGAGGACTGGGAGTTCAATCTGTCCCTCCACTTTGACGACCTCTCCCGAGAAACCGAATAGATCTGAGTTCGCCGGCCTGAGGCGGTCATCTCCTATCATCATTCTCTCGAAAGCATGATAGTACAAAATATCGGCCGATCTCCCATTGTCGACCAGGATTTTCTTCAACTCCCAGTTCGGGACGAGCATGGTTATGACCAGTGCGTCGTCGTGATGCAGTATCAAATTGTCGAGATTCGCATCTGAAAAGGAGATCTCATTCTCCGTCCTCATCCTCTTGCTGCATGTGTGCACGGCGTTGACTCGGCATGCATATGCTTTTCTGGCGGCCGATGATGTGCCCCCAGCGGCGGGTCCGCCCATAATCGTGCCGATGACTCCCCTTGGCTGTGATCGGTGTGCCTCTGGTGGTGGACTGGATGGCGGAGGAGATTGACCCCGAGCAGGGGGCGGTGGTGACCGCCGAGGGCTCCGGCCCTGGGGACTTTTCCCTTTGCGCTCACTTCTGTGGCCGTCACTTCGGATGTATTTTTTCAGATAGCCCCGGCCAATCAACTGTTCGATTTCTTCCTTGAGCTGCCAGCATTCGTCCGTGTCGTGACCGTGGTCCCTGTGGAACCGACAGTACTTTGATTTGTCTCTTCTGTTTCCCTTGGAGAGCATTTTGGCCGGCCACCTCACGAACTCTTCTCCACTGATAGCGGCCAGTATGTGTCTCCGGGAGGTGTTGAGAGGGGTGAAGTTCTCCTCCCTCCTCTGGGGGGACTTTTTTCTTTTGACGGCCTTGTCATCCCTACGCTGTTTAGTAGGATTCTTGTCCTCAGAGGTTCTCCTCCGATTTGAGTCTAGGGCAGCCAGTGTTTCTTCCACTGATATATATTCCTCTGCCCCGGCCATTAGATCTGCTAGAGAGCGCGGATTCCGGCAGGCCACTGCTCGGCGGAAATCATTAGATCTAGCACTCGCGAGAAGCGCATTTGTAGCGGCTGAGGGATCTAGATTCGGCACTTGGAGTGCCTCCCTGTTGAAGCGGCTGGCGAAGGCTTTCAGAGGTTCATTATCCTCCTGCCGCAAGGCCATCAAGGATGCTGTCGTTTTCCTTGGCCTACGGCTGCTCATGAAGTGGCGGACCAGATCTTCCCCGAAGTCATCGAAGTTGCTGATGGAGTTCGGTCTGATCCTTGAGTACCAGTCCCTGGCCGCACCAGTCAGTGTGGTCGGAAATCCTCTGCAGAGGAAGCCGTCTGACGCGCCGTGGAGGAGCATCATTGTCCTGAACGTCTCCAAGTGGTCCACAGGGTCAAAGGTCCCATCATACTGTGGGATTGTTGGTATTTTAAACCCTCTGGGTGCTGGGGCACTCATGACGTAGTCGGTGAATGGCGTTCTGCTTGAGAACGCCCTAGAAGCGGGCCGGCTCTGATCCTTCGCCAGCTCTTCTATTCGGTGGTCCATCTCTTCCATCCTCCGTAGCATCGGATCAGCTCTACGGTCTGGGCGGTCCAGTGACCTGTTTCTCTCCACGGATTGGCTCGCCATGGAGCCGGACTAGCTTTCCGGACTCCTACGATGAGGTCGGAGTTTTTCCTGTGGCGCGCGGTTTTCCTGGGCTCGATGCTTTCGTGCAGAGCGGGATCGCGATCTCCGGCGGCGGTGGGGTTCGGTGTGAGCGTACTGAGCTCTGGAGTGGTGAACTTGTCTCGTGGAGTGGTGAGTTCGGTCCTCACCATGGCGCGCTGACTCTCGCCTGTGGATATTTGACCTTTCTTGGGCATGTCATGAAGCTTCTGGAGGGGGCTGGGGAGGCGCTTGGATAAGCTGCTGGTACTGACCGACGAGGGCGGTCATCTGCTGAAAGAGAGCTTGAACTTGGTCCGGAGTAGGAGTAGGATTGAGGTGGTCTGAATGAGCCGGACTTAGTTCGGCCGTAGCAGAAGGAGCCACCACCTGTGAGGCGATTCGCTCACTACGAGTCCCGCGAGGTAGCACGGCTCGAGTAGTCCGTGCAGTTGGTACTCGAGCGTTCCTCCGTCCCGCCATTTTTGTAAGGGGATCTGAACAGCTTTTAGTTCGAGGTCCCACGGATGGCGCCAATCTGTTAGGCCTAAAATCGATAACAGATATGACAGTGACGTCAGAGCCGAGCTGGGGGACCCAAGAAGCCGAGGTGAGGGAGTTGAGTAGCTAAGCCCTGCATAAAGAGCAAACGAGGTCAGAATGACCAACCCAGAGTGTTGCTCCGGACAGGCCCTTCGACACTAAAGTCAGTATGGACAGGAGTGCAGAGCTAATTTTTAGAGTGGTGGGTCAGAAGTTATTACCCTGTTTATGAGCTTTGGAAGCCCTTTTATAGAGGTAAACGGGGGTAGTTGAGGAGTTATTACTCCAAGACAGTTGTCGGTCAGCGATAGGTTCGAGCTCACCTACTTCGCTGTAATTACCAAGCTACCCCTGCTGACGCGGGGTTTGCAGTGGGCCATACTTGGGCCACGTGTCGACAGCTAATTGGCTGCTGTTTTTATACCCCATCAGATCCTAATTCCAAAATCGGTCTTGCCGTATGGGAAGACCATCATCAAATGCGGAATACTCTTCATCTGGTGATATTCTGGATAAAGGCCTCCGGAAAAACATCAGCTTATGTCTGCAAAGAGGGGAAGAAGGTCTAAATAATGGTGGTGATGACGGTGTATCGGATGAACTTGTTGCAATGACTGATATGGGGTTTGATTTAGGGATCCAATATCAGGATGACATCCTCAAAACGCATGACATGTTTCTTGAAATTGAGAACCAGGGAAGGCCGTCAAACTCTAATTCGAAAAAAGCTGGACGGGATTTGCAGGAGCTGAGGGCGCTGCGATAGGTAGCGTCATCTGGTCATCAAGGGTTGGGTGAATATAACTCAAAATGAAGATTATATTCTAGAATGTCAGGGGTTTGTGGTCGGAGAGGAAAAAATTGGTCGTTAAAGATCTTTGCCGGAGGCGGAAACCGGACATTATCGCCAGTTTTGAATCAAAGTTATCTACGGTGACTTGAGTCAATTATTAATGAGATATGGGGAAGGGGAAACAGAATGTGGGAGGCCAAGGCAGCAAGAGGTACGGCCGGTGAGATTATTATAATCTGGAAGGAGAGTCTGTTTCGTGTGGCGGATATCAAAATTCGAGAACACTGCATCTTGATCATATATCAACCGGCCAGGCAAGACTGGAAATGGCTGATGATGGCTGTCTATGGGCCGGCAAAACCAAGGGAAAGGAGGGCGTTGTGGACTGAACTTCAATCCATATGTGATGGCTGGCCGGGTCCATGGATCATTGGTGGGGACTTCAATACAATCCGATTCCCTTTTTAGAAGAATATGCCGGGGAGAGTCACAAAAAATGACGAGGAAACTCTCTGATTTTATATTGGGCTGCGAACTCATTGATCTGTCTTTGGAGGGCGCTAAGTTCACGTGGTCGAACAATTGAGACAGACTCATTAAATCTAGATTGGATCGAGTCCTCACCACTAATGAATGGGATGAATTGTTCCCAATCATTGCTCAGCGGGCACTGCCAAAACCAACATCCTACCATAATCCATTACTTTTGGAGATGGTGGAGCCTTCAGACGATCCCAGGCCTTTCAAGATGGATATGTCTTTGTGTGAAATCGATGGATTTGATGGGCGTGTCCGTGATTGGTGGAGTGCGTGTGATTTCGAGGGATGCAAGGGGTATATCCCTGCCAAAAAATTAAATATCCCAAGGGTAAGATAAAGGAATGGGCGAAGCTTGAAAACCAAAGAAAAGAGCGTTGTAAGGATGAAATCAGGTCAGAATTTTTGGGTCACTGGAACGGAATGAAGATAAATGTCATTGGGAATGATGATCAACAGAGAAGAGAAGAGTTACTGATGGAATACGAAGAAATTCTCTGCTGTCAAGAAATTAGATGGAGGCAAAAGTCTAATGCTCTCTGGTTAATTGCTGGGGACAGGAATACCCTACCCATTTCTTCCATAAAATGGCAAGTGCACGTTGGCGCAAAAACACCATTAATTGCCTTGAAGTGAACGATTATATGGTGGAGGATAAATCTATTATTAAAAATCACATTATATCATTCTATAGTGATTTCTATGCAAATCACCACAATTGGCGCCCGAAGATGGAGGGGTTGAACTTTAAAACAATCCCCAGCGGGACTTCTAAGTGGTTGGAGAGACCTTTTGTTATGTGTGTATAATTATGGTGTATATGGGTAGTTATAATCTAATTACTATCTAGTTGTGGGAATGTGTTTTTAGAGTTACGGGTGTTAGTTATGGTGTATGTGTTTAGGATAGTGGGTGTTAGTTGTTGATGGTGTGTGTTGTAAGTGGGGAAGTGGATGGGTGATGTGTAACTACTTTGTGTTAGTATTTAAGTAGTTGTAATACAATGAAATGGGAGGAAGATGAATTTTAAAACAGCAAAGGCAACTTTGTTTTGGAGGGTCATGGTTCCTCTCGAATCGAGCCATTAGGAGGTCCGGTTGCCTCGAATCAACCATTCCCCCCTCTATTTCTCTTTATTTTGTTTATTTTCGTTACGGCCGATTAGGCACGTAACAAATTGGTATCAGAGCGGTAGATCCTACGCTATGGCTGTGCCGTCAGAGCTTTTGGAATCCCTACGCGATGATTTCCGGCAAATCAAAGTGAAGTTTTTTAAAATGATGGAGGAGCACTAGCGAATCATGGAAGGCTTGGAAAAAAATCAGCAAAGAGATCAAAGAAATACGTAAAGACCGAGAAAAGTTAAATCATGAGAAAGTTGAATCTCATGTAGAGAAAATTGTGAAAATTAATGACGACGAGGATGAAAAATTATATTCCCTTCCAACTTTCAGAGCAACAATTTTGAAAGAAGGGTTCGAAAGATCACGGTCATTACTTTTGAAGAAAACAGAGGTCTAAAGTTAACCGTGTTTCTCAATCTAAGTGTGTCCAACAAGATTTGGGACCCCGGCGGAATACAATCTTTTCTACAGTAATTCGACCTTGAGGGACAAGGCCGATTCTAAGGGGGAAGGAATGTTATGTGCGTATTATACGCTGTATATGGGTAGTTATAATCTAATTACTATCTAGTTGTGGGAATGTGTTTTTAGAGTTATGGGTGTTAGTTATGGTGTATGTATTTAGGGTAGTGGGTGTTAGTTGTTGATGGTGTGTGTTGTAAGTGGGGAAGTGGATGGGTGATGTGTAACTACTTTGTGTTAGTATTTAAGTAGTTGTAATATAATGAAATGGGAGGAAGATGAATTTTAAAACAGCAAAGGCAACTTTGTTTGGAGGGTCATGGTTCCTCTCGAATCGAGCCATTAAGAGGTCTGGTTGCCTCGAATCAACCATTCCCCCCTCTATTTCTCTTTATTTTGTTTATTTTCGTTACGGCCGATTAGGCACATAACAGATAAATGTTATGTGCGTATAATTATGGTGTATATGGGTAGTTATAATCTAATTACTATCTAGTTGTGGGAATGTGTTTTTAGAGTTATGGGTGTTAGTTATGGTGTATGTGTTTAGGGTAGTGGGTGTTAGTTGTTGATGGTGTGTGTTGTAAGTGGGGAAGTGGATGGGTGATGTGTAACTACTTTGTGTTAGTATTTAAGTAGTTGTAATATAATGAAATTGGAGGAAGATGAATTTTAAAACAGCAAAGGCAACTTTGTTTTGGAGGGTCATGGTTCCTCTCGAATCGAGCCATTATGAGGTCCGGTTGCCTCGAATCAACCATTCCCCCCTCTATTTCTCTTTATTTTGTTTATTTTTGTTACGGCCGATTAGGCACGTAACAAATTGGTATCAGAGCGGTAGATCCTATGCCATGGCTGTGCCGTCAGAGCTTTTGGAATCCCTACGCGATGATTTTTAGCAAATCAAAGTGAAGTTTTTTAAAATGATGGAGGAGCACTGGCGAATCACGGAAGGATTGGAAAAAATCAGCAAAGAGATCAAAGAAATACGTAAAGACCGAGAAAAGTTAAATCATGAGAAAGTTGATTCTCATGTAGAGAAAATTGTGAAAATCAATGGCGACGAGGATGAAAAATTATATTCTCTTCCAACTTTCAGAGCAACAAATTTTGAAAGAAGGGTTCAAAAGATCACGGTCATTACTTTTGAAGAAAACAGAGGTCTAAAGTTGACCGTGTTTCTCAATCTAAGTGTGTCCAACAAGATTTGGGACCCCGGCGGAATACAATCTTTTCTACAATAATTCGACCTTGAGGACAAGGTCGATTCTAAGGGGGAAGGAATGTTATGTGCGTATTATACGGTGTATATGGGTAGTTATAATCTAATTACTATCTAGTTGTGGGAATGTGTTTTTAGAGTTATGGGTGTTAGTTATGGTGTATGTGTTTAGGGTAGTGGGTGTTAGTTGTTGATGGTGTGTGTTGTAAGTGGGGAAGTGGATGGGTGATGTGTAACTACTTTGTGTTAGTATTTAAGTAGTTGTAATATAATGAAATGGGAGGAAGATGAATTTTAAAACAGCAAAGGCAACTTTGTTTGGAGGGTCATGGTTCCTCTCGAATCGAGCTATTAGGAGGTCTAGTTGCCTCGAATCAACCATTCCCCCTCTATTTCTCTTTATTTTGTTTATTTTCGTTACGGCCGATTAGGCATGTAACAGATAAATGTTATGTGCGTATAATTATGGTGTATAGGGGTAGTTATAATCTAATTACTATCTAGTTGTGGGAATGTGTTTTTAGAGTTATGGGTGTTAGTTATGGGGTATGTGTTTAGGGTAGTGGGTGTTAGTTGTTGATGGTGTGTGTTGTAAGTGGGGAAGTGGATGGGTGATGTGTAAATACTTTGTGTTAGTATTTAAGTAGTTGTAATATAATGAAATGGGAGGAAGATAATTTACAGCAAGGGAGACTTTGTTTTGGAGACTCATGGTTCCTCTCGAATCGAGCCGCTAGGAGGTCTGGTTGCCTCGAATCAACGATTCCTCCCATCTATTTCTCTTCTATTTTGTTTCTTTCGGTTATGGCCGATTAGGCACGTAACAATTGGTATCAGAGCAGCCACCACGTCCCATGTTCGAGTCACGGAAGGGGCAACCTGTGGAGAGGACTACCTGGAAAGGGCTACCTAGTGAAAAAAAAAGCTAGAGTCAAAGCCGTCAGAGTGAAGTTGCCACAGAGTGGCCGCCGCGGAAGGGGCGACCTGTGGAAAGGGCTACCTGGAAAAAAGGCCAGAGTGAAAGCCGTCACAGAGTGGGCCGCCGAGAATGGCGGATTCGGAAGCGTAGTGGTATCTTACGGTCCTGAGTGGGGGCCTACCTTGGTATGGGAAGGGCTGGGACCCAGTCTGGTATGGGACAGGTTTAAAGGGCCTTGCCTAACGCGTTCCATCAGCTCTGGAGCTTTTGGCGTATCGGTAAGGTACCTAACATTTGGTATCAGAGCCGTAGATCCTGCACCTTCAGAGATTTTGGAATCTCTACGTGATGATTTCTAGCAAATTAAAGTGCTTTTTTTGAAAATGATGGAAGAACACCGGCAATTTGCGGAAAGCTTGAAAAAAATCAGCAAAGATCAAAGAAATGCGTATAAAAGGAGAAATGTTAAATCTTGAAAGTGTTGATGTTCATGTGGAGAAAGATGTGAGAATCGACGATGACAAGAATAGTTTTGCTGAAGACACCACCAAGGATCATCATGATCATTTCATCATTTTGAAGCGGCTTCATGAAAAATCTTATTTCGTCCCAACTTTGATCATTGTGGATTTTGGAGGCGAGGTTCAACTGATCGCGACCATTAAGATTTGGGACCCTGGTGGAATAAGTTTTTCTCCAATAATTTGACCTTGAGGACAAGGTCGTTGGTAAGGGGAAAGGAATGTTATGTGTATTTTATTATGTTGTATATGGGGTTAGTTAGTGCATAGTGCTGGGTGTGTGTTTTACTGTAATGGCCATTAGTTGTGGCTAATGTGTTTAGGGTAGTGGGAGTTAGTTACTTATGATGTGTCTTGTTAGTGGGTAAGTATGCATGTAATGTGGCACTCCCTCTTGCTTGTATTTATGTAGTAGTAATCTAATGAAAGGAGAAAAGAGAAGATAATTAACAGCAAGGGAGACTTTGTTTTGGAGAGTCATGGTTCCTCTTGAATCGAGCGGCTAGGAGGTCCGGTTGCCTCGAATCAACCATTCCCCCCCTCTATTTCTCTTTTATTTTGTTTATTTCCGTTACGGCCGATTAGGCACGTAACACCTTTCACCATGGAGGAAGTTGAAGAGGCGCTTTGATCTCTAACGAAAGACAAAGCCCCGGGACCCGATGGTTTTTCCATGGCTTTTTATAGCAGATACTGGGAGACCATAAAAGGGGATGTGATGGCTTTTTTTATGGAATTTCATGAGCGAGGCCTTTCTAAATAGGGCTGCAAATACAACCTTCTTAACCCTTATACCGAAGAAAGAGGGTGCTGTGGTGATCAGCGATTTTCGGCCTATTAGCCTCTTCCACGGCATATACAAATTGTTGGCAAAAGTTCTCACGCGAAAGATCTGTTCAGTGATGTGCAAAATCATATCAAAATTTCAAGGTGCTTTCGTTCAACAGCAACAAATCCTCGATGGTGTCCTCATCGCTAATGAGATTTTGGATTCTATGAAGCGAGCGGGCGAAAGCGGGATTATTGTTAATGTTGGTTTGGAAAAGGCCTATGATCATGTAGTTAGTCTGTTCTTGATTACATCATGAGGCGTATGAGGTTTGGCGAGAAATGGAGAAAATGGATAACATCATGCTTATCCACGGCATCTTTTTCCATCTTATTCAACGGGGTTTCTTCTGGTTATTTTCACAATGGCCGCGGTGTTATTTTCGCAATGGTCGCGGTGTTCGACAAGGTGACCCTCTATCCCCTTAATCATTTTGGTTGTGGAAGCCCTAAGTATGCTCATCTCTCATGCGGAAAGCAAAGGCTACTTTTGGGGATTGAAACCATCTGCATCATCATTCGCCCATCACTCATTTACAGTTCGTGGACGATACACTGATGTTCATTAAAGGTGGTTTCTCGGAAGTGCGAAATCTGAAGCAACTGTTTAGATGGTTCAAAATGCGTCCGGTCTCTATATAAATTTCAATAAAAGTGCCATCATGGGGATTAATATTGTTCCTCTCTATGTGCAACAATATGCTGGGATTTTGGGTTGTAAGGTACAGGAGTTGCCGATCCGATATCTGGGATTACCACTTGGATTTGGCATCCCTAAATCTTGTCCCTGGAATCTTTGCCTGTAATCCTTTTGTTTGTTAATAAAATTGTTATCATTCAAAAAAAAATAAAAAATGTTGCCCTTAGTGACAAAATATAATGCCAATACCCGCACGACCTGTATTGCCTTTAGAACTTCCGTCAAAGTTAAGCTTGATCTATCTACTAGGGGGGAGGCGCTACTTGAGAATAACTCTATTTTCCAAACCTTTTTCTCGTATAATAGCACTCCAGTTTCTAAGTATGCCTCATGTGAAATTCTTGTCATTTCTTCACCTGAGATCTATTTTAATAATCTCTAGCACTATCCTTCCCAATCACCTTTTTTTTTTCTTTTGAAGATTCAGTTGTTTCTCTCCTTCCATTTGTTTTTTACGCCAAGAAAAACATGTTATAGACGGGTTGGCTGTTTGCTACCCTATCGCCTGATATCCTTGCCGAGGAATGTGTTGTTGAGTTGACTCGAGAGCATTCTGTTTTGATGGTTCTGGTAGTCATTCGGCTAAGAACAGAACTTACTGAATCTCGCTCGCAACATGGCCCGTACAATGCCCTATGAAAAAGGAATGAGACTTGGCCAAAGGTTGTGTCACAACCTTCTCCATCTCAGGACACACAGGTCGATGCAAATGCTTGGTAGAGGGTGAGGGTTTGTCACACTATATGGGATATGCGGAAATGGACCAACAACCGGAAGCGAAGGAAAGTGCCAAGTCACTACATAAGGTACCAAGCACCAAAGTATTTTTTCTAATTTACCAAAGGGTCCTCCAGCCCAATGTAGAATGATGCTCTTGATTGACCGCTGAAATACCCAAGACAGTCTGAAGCATCTGATAATGGAGACACCCACCGAGGCGTTGGCTCTTCGGCATAAAGTCATGGGTTTGCTCCCTATTGACGAGTGTTTGAATCCCGCCTCCGACTTACCTGATACCCGTGGTGAGTGGGTCGTTGCGTGTATCCGTAGGGACTAGTCCTACTCCCGAAGGGGGTGGGGACATCCTACGTCATCAAAAAAAAAAAAACCCATAGCGAAAGGACAATGTACCACAAGGTGATCTACACCATCTATAAATGCATGTTTTCCTTCACTGAGTCAAGTACATGTGTTAATCTTTATAGTTGCCATCTTCCAAGCAAAGGCCGTCACTTGTCCAGGAGCGACGGTTTTTGAGAGTCTTTTGAAGTGTATATCTTTCTTTTTTTTCCCTTGAACATGCTGTGAAGAAAGAACGAACAGCAAAAGAACCTTGAGTATCTGGATTCGATATTCTTGGGTCAAGGACAAGGGGTGAAAATAATATGTACTTGGAAGACCTAGTAACGACATGAGGCTGTGCATTTTGCTCGTCTGAGATCCTCATCCCCCTTCCTCTCCATATATATAAGACAATTCTAAATCAATATCCAAAAGCATTGGTTATAGATAATAATATGGAGTAAACATTCAATTACAAGCAGAAGCTAAAAAGGGACCTGTCCAACAACATCCTACTCATGGTTAAATGCAGAAGAATTGTAGGTTACACAGCCCCAAAGAAAATATTTGCCATTCCATGCACCCGTCGTGGACTCAGAGTGGATGGATCATTCTTGAGACTTGAAGCTTCCCTTAGTTGAAGTCAACTCACACAATCCCTTAACCAGGTCTTCTCTACCATATCAGAGGAGAAACCATCCATCAAACTTATGGAAACACTTCAGAAAAATCAAAGTCCTTTGCAAATAAAGGTTCAATGGAAATTGCAAGAGGCACTTTATACTAGAACTATTAGAGTGGTTCGGTAATACATTCTTATGAAGGGTATTTGGTTTGCAAAAAACAATCCGTTGATTAGAACAATAGCTAGTCCATGATAATTGAGTTTGGTTTGGATTGCGAACATGGTGATCCCTATTTGATGATTTCAGATCTTTACACTCATGCTTCATGGCAATGTTGGGAATATGGTCAAACTCTGAATCTTTTGACAATCACCAAAACTATAGTTTAGCAGGAGCTCGGCAATATTCACAAATGTTCAAAGAAAAAGGGAACAGGATTTCAAAGTTTTCACTAGCCACATTGTATGATGGTGCAGCACTGAAATTGCTACCCATAGCCACCGTGACATTATGTTGTTCTTAGGGATTTTTTATTTATTTAGTTCTTATTTTGAATTGAGGACCTTTTTATTATAGCATTTGGCTATTTTGGAGCCTAGATGAAATTCTATGAGGCCTTAGATGGCATCCCGACAGGGGGCTGAATTGGGTTTTCAAAAACTTTTACCCTAGTTAAATCCAACTTAGAAAAACAAGAACAAAATAAAACATTCAATGCACAACGTAAGCTAGAAAACAAAAGCACACAATTAAAAGTAAAGAGATAAGGAAAGAGTGCACCAGAGATTTTTAAGTGGTTCGGTCCAAGGATCCACACCAAGGCCTACTCCACTCCACCTAGGAATTCTTGATGGCTTTACTAAACTAATTCCCTTAACGGAGCGGAATCAACCCAATTACAAACCGAGATAGCTCTGCGTCTTCACACTCGCTCCGGAGATATCTATGCATCTCCACACTTGCCTTTTTACAATCTTAGAAGAAAGAAACATATATCCCTTTACAAAGGGTGTACAACGAAGCATAAAAGATATACAATAAAGATATACAATCGAAATCTTATGTGCAAATCTCACTTTGAGGTTCAAAGAGGCACAAATGTTTTTCCAACTCAAGAGAGTGTTTAGTAAGCTTAGGAGTTTTTGGATGAATTTAAATGAGTGTTTAAACTCATATATATAGTTGAAGATCAAAACTAGCCGTTGAGGGGCAAAACCATAATTTTGAGCCCCAAAAATCAACTATTCGTTATACCTCCAACAGCTATATTTTGTTGCACTAGACATCTGCTTTGCACCAGAGAGCAAAAATGCAATTTGTTACAAGCCAGATGATCGGACAGAGCTCTGGTCCATCATATGTTGTAAACCAGATGATTGGGCAGAGCTCTAGTCCATCATCTGGTCCACTATTTGAGGTCCAATTTTAACCATACTTCTTGGGGGTCTTAGGCATTTTGTCCATGGTCTATTTAACGTACATAGGACCTACTAGGGTGTCTTTTGGTGCCTCTAAAAACCCTAAGTGAGATCTGTTGCAAATCAGATGATCGGGCAGAGCTCTAGTCCATCATCTGGTCCACTATTTGAGGTCCAATTATAACCATGCTTCTTGGGGATCTTAGGCATTTTGTCCATGGTCTATTTAACCTGCATAGGACCTACTAGGGTGTCTTTTGGTGCCTCTAAAAACCCTAAGTGAGATTGGAATTTACAAACTACTTTGAAATTGAAAATCACTAAGTCTTTAAATGGTCTTCATTGCTTCAAGTTCTTTGTCATGGATCAACTCCTTTGGCATCCACGGTCTTCATGAGTTGTCCAGGCCGCCTTCTTGTGTTTGGCTTCTCAAGATCTCCATTCTAGGTTCAAGCCTTGATGCATGCTTTTTCTTGACTTCTAGTGTTTGAGAGAATGATCTCCTTCACATGCACTTAAACATCAAACACATTAGATACACAACACAAGTCAACCTGTGTTTGGAATCATCAAAAGAAGATGGGATTTTAGCCAAGGTAACAGAATAAAGACTAGATTGGTAGTCACAATCTTCCTCCAACATTTCCTCATAGACGAAACAAATTTTTGAAAATCTTTGAAGCACAAATGCCCTCAATTTTGCACAACTATTTTTAGTCAACCATAGGAACCTTCCTCTCCAATTTACAACCCCTCTAGAAAAAATGTTTCAACTACATTAGGAGAAAGATATTGGTGACATTTACAAATGGTGGTCTTCCCAAGAGAGGCCTTATCGAATCTCCAAGTGGGATAAAAAAATCCACAATAGGGAAGATCAATTTATCACCCGTCACATTTGAAACCTCATAAGGGAATCCCTTGTGGTTAGCTGGTAGACATGAACTCGTCCAAAGAGATTTTAATAGAGTGCCACGATGTTCATCAAGGCTAGAGCTGCTAAATGCATGTGGCATTAAAGCACCAATAATGTCATTGAGCTTGGATGCCAAATTGGCGCAGAAATTTAATATTGTAGTCATAAAACTCTCATGAAAACATGTTAATCCGTCGTGCATATTCTCATGAAAAACATTTTAATCCATTTCTTAAATAATTCAAATGCAAATTTTGACCATAGATATAAAGAACCCAAGCCATTAAACAATACTTTTGGTCAATTATAAAGGTGCATGTTTGGAAGAGAAAAAAGTACAAGATCACTTACTAGTAACTTTGCAAAGAGAAACCTAAAGATTGAGAAAGAATCCAAAGTAAACCAATGAAAGCAAAACAACAAATTATGGTTTATAGTTTTTTCTAAACATACAAGCAAACAATGTTATTCCAAGGCTCTCCATTATCAGGATCAAGTAGCATAGCACGAGTAAACCCTTCAAGCGCCATGTCAATATCCCGAGTCTGCATCAAATGAGACACATCAATCCAAACTAAATATTGTTGTGGCTACATAATCTTGGATATGTCACCTAGTGCTTATTCTTAAAAAAAAATTATGAGAGCATTAACTCAAAAAAAATTTAAAATCTTCAATAAATTTAGAGTCAAGACAAAAATTGAGCAAAAGGTGCAACAATATCGAGTAGATAGGAACATGCATCGGACACATACAAAAAAACTAGTACAAGACACTTCTAGATAATTCCATGAATGCTTATTATTTTATGATAAAGTAAAATGCATGTGTCCCACATCCAAGTTTTAGAGACTCCTTGTAGTTCTTGAACAAAAACGCATCCAAGTTTGTATGGCACAACTATAAAATAACACAAGTAGCAAGCCATGCATAAAGTATGTTTTGAGTTGCCTTAAGCCCATATAATAAAATCCATAGTGTAATAAACATTTATGCCCAAATCCAAATAACCAAGAACCAATGTGTGGACCCTGATCCGAAGAGGACGAGTGCGGAGGACACGAGATCGCCGGCAATCCTCAAAGATCTCCACAATGTGAAGTAGAGCTCTACCAAGGAACTCTCGAAATGATGCCACCCTCATAGCATAGCACGAGTGGCGATACAAAATGAATGAGATACTTCTTGATTCAGAACCAGGGTTCAAAACCAAGACGTACCTAAAAATAACTCAGAGTCGTCATCCATGGATACACCATGGAACCAAAAACAAATGCTCTGTTGCAATGGATAACCAGAGATACAAAAGGTTCGTGCCTGGTGACGAATGGAGAAGGTCCGAAGAGCACCCCCAATTCGCCCGAGTGCGAACACTTGGTATCTTATGCCATTTATTTATTAACCTTGAAGAGTTTTGGGCGAAAATCACATGAAATGGGAACAAATATCCCTGAGTAAATGTCTACCTAAACATGCATGACCCGGGGATAAAATAATAAGCCTGTACAAAATAAATGGAAGAAGTATCACCTAAGAATAGCTAGGTTATGAATGTCATACCTAATTGGTGTCTAGGTTCTAATGTGCAAACGCATGCATACTACAGCTATAGGTATAAGGTCTGCTCAAGATATATCAAATACAATAAACTGGATAAATGAGATGCAACTAAACATATGATCAAACTAAACAAACAGGTAAATATTACAGCTAAACATGTAAGTAATCAAAGAAATGAACGCACACTATCAAGATCCTATGCAAAAATCATCATCAAAATACAAACACAAACCCTAAAGTGCTAACAACATACCGTAAATGTATCCCGAGTCTTTAGATGATCTGATGTTCATCCAAAGGAGCCTACGTATCCCCGCCTCCACGAGAATCAAGGCAACGTAGTTCTTCGCCCTATTCTAAGCTATGATGCCTAAGACATCTAAACCCTCTATCCTAGACTCGACTTAAAAGACCGGACTAGTTATTAAAGCTTCTTGTGCAATTATTTAAATTCCAATGGATTGGGGATTTTAGGACACCCTATATGCCCTAACTAAATGCAGGTTAGCCCTAGGCTAATGCAGGTGGTTCCTACAACCTATGTGTAACTAAGCTATGTGTCCTAAGGAAAATAATGAGATCACTAACACATCCTAGACCTAGTCATCAGTCGGCAATGTGAATCGCCAACTGATCGGACGGAGGCGTAACAAACTCCTAACTCTAACACAAATACAAAACAAACACACAACAAAACAAGGACAAACTCCTAACTCTAAAAAACTTCTATCTAGATCAAACTCCTAACTCTAGAGGAAGAGCTTTTTGAAAACAAGGTTTTAAAGTTTTTTATTCAAGAAAAAGATTTTCAATGTTATTTACAAAAGCTTGGCTGGACTTGGGATAAAAATCCCAAGCTGCACTACGTACCTCGTGGAAGAGGATCAAGCCAACGTAGTTCGAAAGAAACTTCCTAAACTACGCTTCTAAAAACACTCAACACTTTAGATGGCTTTTAAGCTTTCAAATGTTTTTTATGTTTTAAATTTCTGATGTTTTTGGAGTTTAAAGTTTTCCAATGTTTTTGTAAATTCAAATGATCTCAATGTTCTTGTGATTGTAAATGATTTCAAAGTTTATGGATTTTAAAATTTTAAATACTTTCACCCTTTTGATCAAAGGCCAAAGGGAACACACAAAGCAACACCCTAAGGTAAAACCCTTAGGGTAAAAAGGAAACCCCAAACCAACAAACTAGTATTCCAAAACAAAATGCAACAATCCACAAACAAGTAGACGAGTCCCAAGAACAATGAAAAGGATCTAAGATCCCAAGCCAGCAAGGCTCTAATAACAAAGAAAGGGACAACGACTCTAAAGGACTAACTCCTAAGCCAAGGATAAACTAACAGTCTATGAAATAGACTGCTAAACGTTGCAATGTTACAGAAGGGAGGCAAACAATTCAAAGCCTCGCTCTAGAGGAAAAGGTCGCTCTAATATGAGGCTAGGTAAGCCTATTAAAGGGGAAACTCTCTAAATGAGACAGGGCTTGTCTCCAAATAGGGGCTCTATAAATCAGGCAAGGCATGCCTCCTATATGAAAACTCTTTACTGAAGCAGACTCCCTAATGGATGGGCTCTAAACGACAAGGCTTGTCTCCAAGGAGAGCTGCCTAAATGAGACAAAGCGTGTCTCCTAGTGGGGCTCTAGATAACTCTTTCATTGCCCTTGCAATGAGAAGGGTTCTAATATCTAAAAGGCACCTAAAAGGCTAGGCAAGTCTACTATACAAAGGAGGGGTACGCTACTTGGACTGAGCAAGTCCCCTAAGGATGGGCTTGGGCTAGCGCCTTCATGGCCCATGAAATGATAAAAAAGAAAAAAGATGAGACTAAGCAAATCTCAGAATGGACAATGTGAAAGAAAAGAATAGGTTTAAATGACATTTTCATTATTCCTGCCACTTCAATATGCTAACTAAATTGGTTTAGACAGTCAAGTCTTAATCTTAATTCACTTCTCAAATTATAAAAAGTATCATCAGGAATCAGACATAAGCTAACCATTGAGAACCTAAACAATACCTAACCACATCGACATATATAAATAAAATTTGGAATATGAGTTGGAAGAAAATGATCCTAACCTAATCATTTTGATAAACAATTATAAGTACGGAATCTGATTGCATGCATATTGGAACCTAGAAGAGAAACAATAATCCCTAGATTTTCATTTCTAAAACTAAGGAACCAGTAGAATCATTTTCAATAACAGAACGACATTATCAGATCTTAATAGTAACAAGAATCCTAAAAGATAATGATTCGATTACAGTTCTAGACAACCAAACACAATTATGACTGTACCAACTGCTAAAAAAAATTTAAAGTGCTAAGAGACATTGAAATACCTTCAGATATATAATAATATTGCCAATCAAAACCACAACCCATGCATATGTATAAACACTCCATCACAAAGCATTAACCTTCCTTCACTATGCAAACTGGAAAATTTCTTATGAAAGAAAATGAACATACAAGAGCATACAGTACGCTACATGGTGACATCGACACTATTATCCGAAACAGGGCTGAACTAATACCATTTCCAATGGTGCAGATACAAGTTAAAACCATATGCATTTTGACCCATGCAAGTTTAATAGCCCTAGCTGATCAACATAGCTAAAAACATATTGACTTAACCATTCAATTTTCTGCTAAGATGATCAATTCACGATCATATCACCATGTTTATAAAAAAATTTGAATGTCAGATATAGCAATGAAGTTTCCATATAAAAGAGTGACCCTACTCCATGTGAGATACACCAGTCTACCCAAAACTTCATCTTGTTTTCTAAATATTGAAAGTAACAGACCAATGACAAGGGAAAATAAACAAAATAAAGGATTATAAGTCCGTGACACGGCATTAAAAACAATTAAATACTTTCTCAAAGCACAGTGCAGGGACATTATGGCACAAAGATTTGATGGCACGCAAAAGAGGGGCTGAAATGAGGGCTGAATTGTGCTAAAACTAAGGGCTGAAATGTGCTTAAAAATGGGACTGAAATGTGCTTAAGAATGTGCATAAAACCGGGGCTAAACTATGGGACAGATTTATGCCAAAAACTGGGGCTAAACAATGGACAGAATTGAACCAAAACTGGGGCTTAATCTATGGACAGATTTGTGCCAAAACTGGGGCCAAACTGCGGACAGAGTTGTGCCAAAAACTGGGGCCAAACTGTGGACAGATTTGCCAAAACTGGGGCCAAACTGTGGACAGATTTGCGCCTCAAACAGGGGCTGAAATGTGCTTAAACATGGGCTGAATTGTGCTTAAAAATGGGGGGCTGAATATGGGTTGAATCTTGGGTGAACAAGCTGACCTTGTATCACACAGAACATAGATTGGATTGTAATCTGGACTGCGGATGGTAATCTGGACTGTGCAAAATAAGGACTGAATTATGGGTTGGTATTATGCATTAACTGATCTCTAAACCCATTTGCTCACACACATTCACATTTACACTTTCACAGACTTACACACACTCACCCATTTACACTTTCATAGACTTACACACATTCCCATATTCTACGCATCTAAAATTGAGAGAAATAAAGTCAATGTTCATGTTGAAAATTTAACTCAGTTGTCCAGATGTTACCCCTGTTGCAGGCATACACTATATCAAACATAGCTATGAGAACTACTTTTGTTGCACCGATGGTAGCATCTCCATATTGGGACATCTTTACTATTATCCAGAACATAGCTAAATTAATATCCATTCCAAGTGAACAAACCATACAAGCTAGGACAATGGATATGGTAAACCATGGCTGCACTAATGCTTTTTCTCGAAAATTGCCTACAAAAGGATATCTAGTTCATTTTCTATTTGACTATGACACCAATCATTATGAAGATCATACACCCAACAAAACATTAGAAATGGCTTCAGAACCCATACTGAAAACTCAAGACCCTCTCATGAACAAGAGCTACACCAAACCCAAGGTACATTTAAGCATCACAATTAGATTAGAGAAATAAAAACAATAGAACTAAGCTTGCTTTCTTGAATGATTAGATTACATGCTCCATAGAAGGCTAAGACACATTCAGTAAAAATCACAGATGGGTATATGGTTAACAATTAATCAACTAAAGAAAATTCTCCATAAGTAAAACATGGTTGTGGGAATATCAGTCTCTAATGAATGTCTTATGGAAATGACACTCTCACAGCCATGCTTTCACCATGGTATCAACCTGCCTTCCTTTTTATTATACACAGAGCCATCAAATGCTCTTATAATTTGGAAACAGCCTGTGATAAAAACAATTAAAAGAGATGAAACGACAAGGTAATTCCTATGACACCAACCTTATCTTGTTTCACTGGTAACATAAGGTAAACTCGTGCAATTATCAAGACAGAACATGATAATACCATTTTCCACAAAGAACAGAGGAGAGGAGTCTTAATTTCTTGAAAGATCACAAGCATGTAACACACAGAACTAAAACTTGCATCATTGTCTTCATTTATGATCTAATCATAAGTAAAAATGAGAGGGAGATGGAATTACCTGATTCTGCTAATGAAATCCAAAGAGGGTGATGATAAAAATATAGTGATCGGAGTGGGAGCTTGGGAGGCCAGAGTTGGAGCTCCAACAATGGCTGACTCCCTCTTCTTCTTTTTTTCTTTGCCTTCTCTGCTTTTTCCCTCTTTCTGCTTTTCTAAAAAATGGGAAAACCCCTTTTGTTACAGCTCCTCTCTGCTGATTTTTCTCAACAAATGAAATAAGGTTTAGGGTCTTGACAATGGTGGCTGAGATATGGTTGGTGGAATTGGGCTTGAATATGGGTTTTGAATAAACAAAGGATAGGTTTTAGGAATGGGTTTTGGAGGTGTGGATAATTGCTAATGAAGGTGGGGACGGATTTAATGGAGGATGGAGGGGGTTGATTTAGAAAATGGGTTTGTGAATTGGAGGTGGTGGCTTGGCCGGATTCCGGCGAGAATTCGAACGGAGAAGAGGGTTTTGATGAAGAGGGTTTTGAAATGGATTTGATAGAAATGGGATGAGGGTTGCAGATGGTTGTGGTGGGGTCGGATTTAATGGTGGTTGCGGCCGGAATGGGGTGGAGATGGGTTTAGGGTGATGACCGAATTTAATGGGGATGTGAAGAAGGAGATGGTGGAATGGGTTTGCAGGTAAGAGAAATGGAGGATGTGGCTACTGTTGGTGAAGACGATGATGGATGGGAAAGAAAATGATGGAAATGATGGGGGTTTCGCCGGAAAAAATGGTGGTCGGAGGTGCTTGGTTGGAGATGATGGTGAGGGGTAACTGAAGAGGGTTTGGGGTTGAAATTGATAGCTAATGGAGATGGGAGAGATGGTGGTGGCCGGTGGTTGTGGGGATGGGATTTGCCGGAGCTCCAGCTAAATGACCGGAGAAGGAGACTCTCATTCTCTCCCACTCTCTGCTCTGTAATTTTCTCACAAAAATGAGCTCCTCTCAAAACCCTATTTCGTTGGGTTTTGTATAAAAGGAAATGATATATTTGACCCCCTCCTCTCTACTTAGACAGCCCACCTCTAGTGTATTTTTTTAAAAATCTTACTTTACAAAGGGGGGTCTCGGGTAAGACAAGCCCAAGGGAAAATTATGCATTCGGCCCCCCTCCCTTTCTATGGACAGCCCACCTCTAGTGTATTTTTAAGACTTTTTATACTGGCAGGGGATGCCCAAGTAAATAACAAAAGGAAAAAATTTTGAAAAATATCTTCTCCTCCTTTGATCTTAACCCTTCAAATCACCTTTTTGTTCAAGGATTAAGATCAAAGAAACCTTAACCACCTAGGAAGGAAGCTTCCTAATGATTTCCTTCAACTAATCCTAGCTCTTAAACTTTCATTAATTCAGATTCTGTCTTAAACATAACTTGAAAACGAAGAAAAGAATCTTCCCTATTTACCAAATTGCCCTGCTCCCGGATAATGCACCCTCTGATTATGTTACACATTAATCTGCACACCCGTATATCTCCCTAGACAGCCCCAACGCAGTAAATTTGAACTGGCTTTCCAGGCTCCATCACACCCCATTTTCTGACTAAAACGCCACCCTTATTCCTACACTACACTACAAACTTCACTCGTTTGCTAGGCAAACCACGACGGATTCGGATGAAAATTTATTGGGACCTAAATGAGACCCTGACTTATTCCAGGAACAAATTGGGGACACTAAAACACTAGTTTGATAGGGTTTTTATCCTAACGACGCTATTAGGGTTCGGTCAAAATGGGGTGTCTACACAATGTAATGGAAAAAATAAATGTTCTACCTTCAGTGCAGCAGCACCAAGTGCAAACCAGCCATCAAGATACAAAGAATTTGTAGCCATTGCAAATTCCTGAATTAATTGTTATAAAAGCAAGATCAGTAACATTATTCAACACCAAAAGAAGTCGATGAAGTCAAGTAAAGATAGGTCTAGGAAAATTCATTATGAAAAAAAAAAAAAAAAAACCTATCCAACTGGAAATAAAAAACAATTGACAAGATCAAGCTTCAAAATGAAATACCAAAGAATTTTGGATGTTTCATAGTCCCCCTATTGTATGCACTACGAGATCGTTGTCAAGTAAGCAAAGCTAGTGAGAACCAAAATAGAAATGTATAAATAATGATGGGTGTACAGAATTGAGATCACCTTAGCATGAGAAGATCTTTTGTTGGAAACTTCCAAAGCTTTCTCATAATAAGCATCATTGTTTGTAACATCACCCGAAGAACACCTGGAAACAAAACAAATGTAATACAACTCACTATATGCTATTGAACTAAAAAGAATACGGCAATAGCAAACATACTAAAATCCAATTTCCACAAATACTCATAGTAATAGGTGCAGTTTGACTAACACAAATTACCCAAACAAGTAGTGACTACTTAAATCTTTTGCTTCATCAGGAAATTCTCCCTTCATAACCCAAAATTTAGATTCTTGATGGATTGGATGCAAAGGGTATGGAAGAGTATTGAGGACGCAGCCGTGGCGTTGGAATCAGAGCGGCTCAAGTCACACCATATGGTTGCTGCCCAAGGAGAATAGTTGCCGCCGAGCTGAAACACCAAGGAGATCTTACACAATTCTGTCCAAGGATCCCCCTTGCACAAATAAAATGAAACAAGGGGCAATTCAGTCTTTACCAATATCCCTAATGAGGCCTTAAAAGAAATCTAAGGAAGATTTGAAGGGGGAGCTGCATTGATAAGAGCTGAGGAAGACGTAGAGTTCAGACTTCTGTTAGCAGAAAACCTTGAAGAGGACTTCAGAAGTACGTACGAGAGTACCTTTCTTCTGATCCTGTCCATTCACTACCTTGTTCCAAGCAGGAACTCGTTTTGTATAATTCAGTTGTTTTCTGTTGTCCCCTCAATAGAAAATCTCATCTAAATTTTGGTTATCTTCACCCATCTACATTTTGTTAAAGGAAATTGTCTTATGACTGATCTGTGGTAGTCGACCTGTCCAATTTTCAATTCAATAAATTCTAGGTAATTTTATTCATTGAGATTCTTGTGTGCCATGACTTACAAAAGAATTTAAGTCTGTAGCTAGCCTTTCAAGTCTACTAATGGTATACAGAAACAACCTCAAGACAAATCTGTCATGGAATCCAGTTATCCAATTGAATTCATGATCAATTTTGAGGTTTTGGCTATAGCCATTCCCGTTCATTGAGAGCACAGTCGTCTGATGCTGGAATTGAAACAATGAATGCCATATTGTTTGATCCGGTTGAGACATGGTCGGATCTGGAAAAAATCTATGGAGTGCTCGTGGTATTGTTTCAGAAAGCTCAGCCACCTTAATTGAAGCGGATTTGAACATTGGGAGTGAGCTATTCAAGCGCTCAACCTCCTGAGGTGAATTGTCCATGAACAATACCCACTAGAACTGTTCTCATTGGGGATGGGTAGACCCCAGGACTTAATAAGCCTATTTAAACAGCCCATAACCATTGACGTTGATCCAGGCCATTACCCATTGATGTAGGTTTCCTGCAATGGCCCGGGAACGAAAATTTAAGCTTCTACATTCTCAGAACCTCCTGAAACTAAGTGAATCCATAGCTAAATTCCAAGGTAGTACCTACCTGAATTTGCCCAAGGTCCGGCCAACTGTTATAGCTCCGTCCTCAAACTCCCTTGTCTTCTCTGTTAGCTCTTGAATCGTACAATCTCTTATTCAGAACTAAGAAACACCTGCAAGGTAAACCAATTCTGGAGTTTATTAGTGGGAAACTTAAATTCTAGACCTTGGAAGTTCTCCTCCTGTCCTTGGACAGCAAACTCCAAGGCAGCTCACCAAACCCACAGGAAGTCTGCTCAGAACTTGACACGAGAACAGTTAGACTTTTAGACACACTTGAGCAGTATTCTTGGAGCTAGTACATGTTCAAAAACGTGTTCCCATCTGTCCTCACTAATACTTTGGAGAAGGACCTGAAGCTAAAGGAATGGGTTCGCTTTTTGGGGCCCAAGAGTGAGGTAGCTGGAATTGAATGGAATTGGATTAAGAGGAGGAACACTCGATGAATTCAGGCATTGAGCTCTGTTACCTAATTAGAACAGTCCACTACTAGCGGACTTCTATTTATGGTAATAAGCCAGTGACCAACTTCCTGCTACTTTGTACCAGTTTAGTTTGCATTTGACTGGTGTAAAGACAAGGGATAAACTACAGGACTGTGAATACTAGTGCAGCCTTACATAGTAGTATGCAAGCTCAGCGAAAACTAAAATTCATGGGTTTTCCCAACCATATTGAGAACTCCTCTTTTCATAGTAAGTCACAAGATTCAACTCCACAGTGACCACAGTGCACCTTGTGGTGGAAACCCTATTCTGAATGTGTTTGCTACAATCATGTATGTAATAACAGCTGACTTGCTGACAGAGCTCTCCATAGGTCATATACCTTCTATCTCCCAACCACAACTCACAACTCACAACTCAACAAAGCCTTCGTCCCAAACTAGTTGGGGTCGGCTAAATGAATCCTTTAGAAAAAAAAATTCATGAAGAATGTAAAAGGAATCTACCCGGCTCTAATCCTCGTTCTAGTTAGGTTCTTCTACGTGGATCATTTTCTTCCATTCTATCCTATCCAAGGTCATGTTCACTGTTATGTTCCTAGCTATCAAGTCTTTCCTCACTGTTTCTACCCAAGTTATTTTCGGTCTACCCCTAACTCTTTTTACTCCACCAATTCGGCACTGATGGCGTCTGAATCCGGGTCTGCGATTGCGCGGTTGGTAGAGGACCTCCGCGGGGTCTGCAATCACAAAGGGGGTCAGGGGGTCCGGGGTGGGTCCCGGACGACCACTTCGACACCCAAGTCAGATCCTTCGACCAATCAATATAAAGAACAGCGAGAGAGGGAAGGGAGTTTCGATCAGGGTTACCAGGGGCAGCACGCGGGCTCTTTTCTGGGTGTGTGAGTGAGTAGGTCGGAGGGGACTAGCAGGGAGAGTAGGATTGGGTTCCTAGCCTCCTCTGTTGTTGCCTCGCCTCTTTTTCCGGTGTCCAGAGTGGAGAATGGGTAAAGTCCTCTTTTCAGCGAAAGGGCCTCTCCTGTTCTTCATTTTCCTCCCTTTTAAAGGGAGGCGCGCGGCCCCTTTCATCATTATGGAGAGAAAACCTTCTTTCGCAGGATTGGGCAGTCCTCCTACTTTGCCGGCGCGCATGGCTTTGGTGGTCATTTCCTTCCATAATTTGTGATGATGAGGCTTGGGCGGCGAGAGGGCGACACGTGTCGTGAATGTGTGGTCTTTGCCGTTTTCCAACGCCATTCTTCATGATGGTTGGGCTCTGCTCGTGCATGGATGACACATGGCGATACCTGGGAGCGTAGCCGTATTTGTGCCCCATCAGGCACGAGTCGCCTCTTCTCACCGAAGCATCCAAAGGCCTACGTTGGATATGTCCAAATCATCTTAAGCGGTGCTCTCTCATCTTCTCCTCAATTGGTGCCACCCCCACCTATCTCTCAACCATGGTTTTAAATTTCGGTTTTGGTACCCATTTCGGTAGCCCCCAAAATCCAGTAAACATAAGAAAATATTACTTAATTACGTGCTGAATTCCGGCCGAAATTACCTAAAATTTCGGAAAAATATTATTTAATTTATAAAAGCGAGATTTTCGGGCAAAATTTCGGAAAAACGAAATTTCGGCCGAAAAAATATACCATTTGGGTATACCCGATTTCGATTTCGGTTTCGGTCTCGATTGAAATTTAAAACCATGCTCCCAACAACGACACGGATTGAGTCCACACAGCTGAGTCAGTTAAGGTGGTAGGCTTCCGTGTTGGACGCCTCGAATTTTCACAACCATGGCCAAAAGACAGCCAATTGGTAAGGGTTATGACTACAACCTTGTCTCTCACGCACTTGAACATTGCCTGCTCATGGATCGAGATTCAAGAGGATAGCACTTAGGGGATGGATTTCCAAATTGATTTTGGAGGAAATTCTTATAAGGTTTTGTTGTTGGTGCTTGAAAATGCATTTACTCTTCCATGGGCAGCGTGTAGTAGCAGGAACCCTCGGCTATCGAGAAGATGGTGACTCATAACTCGGTAATCGGAAAAGGAGACTATCTGACGGTCGCAGCCATTCCTATCCTCTGAGAACCAATCAAGATCTACCAAAGAAAGTTTGTTAGTTTTTGTTAACTTGAGGCAAGAACAGAATATTCCTCGAAGAAGAGGATAAAGGACAATCTTGTGAGTGGCGTCACTAGGGCCTCAGTCTTTCTGTCAGTTGGTCGAGCCACAGTGAAAAACCTTGCCTCATCACCGTCCTCCGGCAAGTCAAGTATTATTTGAGCTCACGGGTTCCTAACACTCTGTTTCTCAAATTATGGGCTTGGATCCCCCCGTCAATATTTTGAAACTATATTTTGAAACTAATTTGGCCAAATAATACTTGGCTCAAGGGGTTTAATGAGTTTAAAAGAAAAGGATTAATGTCAACAAGTATCGCCATACGGTTGGGCGCATTCCTCATGAGATAAGGATAAGCTTCAAGCAGATAGACAACGTCGTATGGTTGATCAAAAGATGGTCAAATAACCAAACTTCAGAGAGCATCCATTCCTGGGTTGTTCTAGTTACAGACGGTTTGATAGAAAATCCAGTCCTGTTATTACACCCATTAAGATGCTTTGTGGGCCATTCAAGTGGATTGTAAAGGTAAAGAAGAGCTTCCATTGGGCAAAGCAACACTCAGAGGCATCAATTCTTGCATTATCAGATTTTGATAAATACTCAAGGTGGATTGTCAAATTACGGGCTTGGATCCCTCCGCCAACATGATCAAACTAATTTGGCAAAATAATACTTGGCTCAAGGGGTTTAATGAGTTTAAAAGAAAAGGATTAATGTCAAAATGTATCGCCATATGGTTGGGCGCATTCCTTATGAGATAAGGATAAGCTTCAAGCAGATAGACAATGTCGTATGGTTGATCAAAAGATGGTCAAATAGCCAAAGGTTAGAGAGCATCCATTCCTGGGTTGTTCTAGCAACTCTTTACAGACGGTTTGATAGAAAATCCAGTCCTGTTATTACACCCATTAAGATGGTTTGTGGGCCATTCAAGTGGATTGTAAAGGTAAAGAAGAGCTTCCATTGGGCAAAGCAAAACTCAGAGGCATCAATTTTTGCATTATCAGATTTTGATAAATACTCAAGGTGGATTGTGATGCATCTATGTCGTCATAGGTGGAATACCAAACATAAATACTCTACTCACGACATGGAGTTGTAAGCCATTATCCAGGCCCTCCGTCATAGGTGGAATTACTTGCTTCAAATTGAGTTCATTCACTACTTCAACATGAGGCATCGAAGCACATAAATGGGAAGCACAAGTTGAATAGTTGGCATGTGTGGTGGGTTGCGTACGTACAAGAATTCACCTTCGTCCTTCAATATAAAGCGAACAATCATAATTGAGCAGCAAATGTCGGTGATGGTGAATATTTTTGATATGTTGGTGGAGTTATATGAGGATGACTTTTGTGCCATTAGGCACAATGTGAGGAAGGTAAATTGTGGGCATGGTTATAAATTTCAGCTGAAACCTACACAAAACGACAAAATGTTTCTGTTTCCATCCCCAATGAAATGATGGGGATCTACACAGGGAAGGTGGGGATCTACACAAATAGCCCGAGAACTTTTTCTCTCTGCTTCCGGTGTGGGACCAACACACCCTACTAGAGGAGATACAGCATTGATACCAACTGTAACGACCCGGATTTTTACTGCACGGATCGCTACGAGCAACAAAACATATTTATTCCTGTAATTACACAGCGGAAGGTTAAATTACATCCTGCATTTACAAAAATCCCAAGTATGACATATTTAAAACCTTTTTACATCTGAGGAGATTGACTAGATTCATCATTTCCGTATTTCCTCAAGTTGCTTTCACACTTCTCATAACTAAGGTTCCTCATTGACAAATACCCCCGCATCCAAATTTTCAAATCCTGGTGGGAAAAAATGGGTTAGGAGAGCAGGTATATAGAAGCTTCGACAAGTAGCTAAAATCAATAATAAGAGACAGTTCTATAAAAATACGCAGTATTTTGTATAGAACATAATGTGAATTTAAAACTAATACTAATAGGATTTTTTTAATAGAAACAATTTAACCAGATAGTAAAGCAAATCATTTAAAGCCCAATAGTTTCCAACTGTTTCTATTTCTGTAGTTTCCCGTAACGATCCGCCTCACCCTCGTATTATCTGCTTTGGACTTGGTCCGCTTCCTCTTTTGAGTAAGTCTACGGCTCAGAGGTGCAAACACCTCACACGAGAGAGACTATCGTACATTTACCTCTTCCATTTCTTTCATTTCTCATTTTCGTTCAAAATTTTCGTGCATATGAAATCCAACATTTCATTTCATTTTCCAGAATGAAACACATTTCATCATTTTGAAACAAATATGATTTGATATTTCCCAAATGTAAACAATGAATATTTGAAGTAAACAGATAAGAAATATCTGAATAAAACAACATATAATCATATCCCCATCACTTTCATTGAGAAAAGATACCAGTCGAGTCTAGCTATCACCTACCATTTTTACTTACGGATGTGAACGAATGGAACGGCTCCGATAAGGGAGTGGAGTGCGACGGTCCTGGAGTCAAGTGATAGGGTGTAAGCAATGTCAAATTTTGTTTTATGATTAAGTTCTCCAAACACACACACATGTCTGGATTTTGTCTCAAGATGGGACTCAAAATACCCACAAGCTTACAACATAGTGCGGTCCCGTTTTGAGGGTCCCAATTTCATGTATATTTGCCCTTGCTGCACACATGCACTAAAGCACACACTTAGAATGCCTAAATGCTGCCGAGTTTTGGCACAAAAGTCCACACACATGCACTACCTGTTTTGGGCATCAACACACGCAGACAAATGCTAGGAGCTCCCTGTTTTTGGGCATAAAGCACGTAGACAGACATTGATCACTGCTGTCCCGTTTTTGGGATGCAATCAGACACACAAATATACTAAACCACTGCCCCGTTTTTGGGACACAATCACACACATAAACATACTACACTGTTGTCCTGCTTTTGGAATGCAAAACACACATTTACGGCGTGCAAAACGGGTCTGTTTTGGGATCCAAACTACATACATATGTAAACTGGTGAAGACATACAAGTATGGGAGGAAATCAAAGGATTCATATACTCTAGTATGAGTATACATTACTAATGGAATCAAATGCTTTATAAATATTTTTGTACGAGTATACAAGTACTGACAAAATAGACGCGTTCATATGGATGTCCAAGTGCTGATGAAATGTGGATTTATACACATCACAATAGGCATACTATTACTGACGAAAATTAAAAGATTCATCTACAATATTATAAGCATACAAGTACTGGCAAAATTTATGAATTAATGTACAGTAGTATTTGTATATGTATACGAAAATCACCGATTTAATGAGTATGCTTTAACTGACAAATCTTGGATTAATACGAATGTGCGCGCGCGCACATACACACACACACACACACCGAAAACCAACAGTAGACATACACAAAAATCATTGATCTTATTAATATATTTTAACTGTCAAAATCTGGGATTAATACTAATACATATATACACATCGAAATTAAATGTACACATGCATAAATATCATTGATTTTCTAAATATACTTTAACTGCCAAAATTTTGGATTAATACTAATACAGATATACACATTGAAATCATCCGTACACATACATAGAAATCATTATTTTTAATGGGTACACACTACAGTCAAAATCATTTGATTGATATGAATATGTATAGGTACACCAAAATCAACAGTACATCTATATGAAAATCATCGGTTTTATGAAAATACCCTAATTGGTATATATATATATATATATATGCTGAAAACCAAGAGTGCACATGTATGAACGTGAAGGTGTAATACACCCTGGAACTAATGAAAACCATTGTTTAATCATATGGACATGAACAAAAGAGGGGAGAAAGCTACTTACTTGTGGATGAAGAAATCCATTGAGCCTTTCCTCTACAAGTCCAAGCAAGACCGGCCACGCGTACAAACTCCTCTCTCTCTCTCTCTCTCTCTCTCCCCTTTGACGAATTTTTTTCCAACCTAAGGGGAGAGCTTAAGTTATTTATAATGTCTTTCTATTTTTCTTTTCCCTCTCTTTTTCTCTTTCAAATCAAAGATTTCTTTCTTTCATTTTGATTCCTAATTCTCATACATGATTTAAGTGATTTCTCATTTATTGTGCTGGCTTTCCCTTTTGGTTTTCCCTCCAAGGATTTTAAGTTTCAGTTATAATTAAAAATGCCTGAAATATGATGTACTAGCATGGCTTACTAAAATGAGAAAAGCAAAGTCAACTCTTTAATATTTGGAAGATATACACAATCCTACTAATTTATTTTCTAATTTAAATAACATAAAACATCTTTAAACCTGCTTGAAAAGAGTCCTAAAACATAAATCCCGTATTTGACCCATACCATAATGGTAAATGGGCCATAACTTCATCAAATCATGTCCAAATTGCTTGATCTTCTGCTCGTTGGATAGGGAATCGAAAAACCTATCTAATGAGACCAAAATCAAGTCAAACAGACAAGATTTGATGTCTCGAATTTAAGCTACAATAAAAATGACGAAAATAAATAAAAAAAGAATATCTCCCTCCTTTAATTTAGATTTTGAAAGTTGAATATCTTTCCAAATGTTTTATGTGCCACCTATGATTACCAAAAAGGAGGGAAAGAAAGTCAACCATGGGAGATTTGCCATCTAAGCAAATCCCATGATTGGGCACACTTTCTCATTATGGCAAATTTGTCCAATCTATGTGGATTTGGGAAGATATTTTCTATGGAAAATCTCAAGATTAAATTGAGTGATTGTTTTTAGGATAATTGAATATGGTCAATAGATTTACTAACTCTTCTGATCTTTTAAAATCAAACAAGATCGATGCTCGAGTGACATGATCTGATGTCTACTCGAGTTCGATCGGCAATCCTAAGGGTCCAATTATGGATGCAACGGATCGAAAGGCTCAAATCGAAGATCTAAACCATTGATATTCGATCGAGGAATCTACGGCCAAGATTAAATTATATTTTTACCAATTTCACCGACCTTTGGTGGGGTCGGGCATTACATTCCATCCCCCTTAAAAGAATTTCGTCCCCGAAATTTTACTTTTTCCTTTTTTATTTAATCCTTTTTTTTTCATTACCGACCCTTGCCGGGGTCACGTATTACATTCCATCTGCCTTAAAGGGAATTTCGTCCCCGAAATTCAGCACTCCAAGTTGAATTGATTTTACTTATATATTTTTTTCTACCCCCGACATAAACAAATGAGAGTTCATGAATTGAAACTACATTAATATGATAGGTCTAAATTTTTAACCTAAAATACCAAAGTTTAAGAAACCTTCAGTGCTCGAATACTTATCGCCTACTGACTCTCCTTCGATTACTTCGATCCTTGGCCTCTTCCTCCTTGCACTAGTGACCTCTTCTTCTGAGTGAAGTGATACCTGATCTTCCCTCCTCCATGAACTCTCAGAATCGGATGAGATAATATGGACAATCCTTTCTATTGATGCTTCCCTTTCAAGTTCGGGAATTTCTTCCTCAAGTTCTTCTTCTGGTTCCTCTTCCGATTCTTCTTCCGGATCCTCCTCTGGTTCTTCTTCCGGATCCTCCTCTAGTTCTTCTTCCGAATCTAAAGAATGATCCCTATATTTCTGTTTTAAGGGTTTAGCATTAACTGGGATTTGCATCTCTTCTTCGGGCTCGGTCTCCTCGGAAGGGAAATATCTGAAGTGAGTCTAGTTGGTAAATTTCCTTGGGGTAAACTTTGTGCGAGCCATCCTGAATTTTCAACAATTTTATGACAAGATCGTTAGATATAGCAATATACTATCTCTAAAATGCCACCATGTGTAGAGGAAATTTTCACAAGTCAAGAATTCTTTCATTGATAAAATCTTGGTGCATTTTCATTCTCATAATCATCAAATTTCATAAACATACTCATATATTTTCATCAACAATCTTATAATCACGTAAAAAATCAAACATCAAGAATTATCTTTCTACTATGATCGCACCTCTTGGTACATTAATATTTACCATCCAATAGACAATTTAAAATCATTCCCTCTACTTTGCCAGCTCCAATTGTGATTAACAATTGACTTCCCATGAAATCCATCTAAATCTTCAACTCCTTCGGGTTATCCTCAAAACCCTATTATAAAGTGATCTTAAGCGCAAGAGGTTTAATCATTTTCTTCCGACATTAATGAAATCATTTTTAAACTCCCTAAGCTCCACAGATCTTATCTCTCTTACAAATCCTACTATTTCATATCCAAAATTCTGAAGTACTAATCACGGATGTGAAAACTCTACGAATTTCTACCCTAGGCCAATACTCTACTCGTATGATCCCCCCAGAATTAAGACCTATCGTTCCTACGCCAATGCTAAACATAGCTTGTAATTACAACAAGAATAAAATAACAAAGGAAAACATTAATTAAAATCCTGACCTTCAGCCGCCGCATCTGCTGCCTCAGTAGTGCCATTAACGAGTGCAAAGAAACGTCTCTCAGCTCCCTGAGGCGCAATTTTGTCTTATGTCAGAGAACGGTACTGATTTCCCTTCCCTTGGTTCTGCTGCTGGATGAAGGACGAGGCTGAGCATACTGCGAGGTTTTTGGGCAGTCCTTCCTCCTGTGGTTAGGATCTCCACAATGGTAACATACGTTCAACGTTCTCCAGCACTGCCTGACATGAACTTTCCCACAATGAGGGCACAACACCTTAGACTGCCCTAAACTTGCCTCAGTCTTGGCCTTCTTTAGTGGGGGTCCCTCATTCTTGCTAGCAAACGATTGCGATCTGGCTGCCTGTACTAATTTTACGCAGTCCTCCGCCACTTCTGCCTTCTCACAGGCCTCAGCCAAAGTCCGAGAAGCTAGGTTAATGATACTCACCTGGATAGAAGGGCGAAGTCTGCTAACAAATTTCTGAACCCGGTCTGCCTCGATAGCTGCATATCCCGGTGTAAAATGTGAAAGCCCCCTGAACTTGGCCCCATACTGAGCCATCAATAACGCCCCTTGCTTAAGATTTGCGAACTGCCCTGCCAACTAATCTCTGACACGCACAGGAAAGAACTGATTGTTGATGCGGGATTTGAACTGCTCCCAAGTCTCAGTCTTGACTGCGGGATAGTTCTGAACCACATTCCGCCACCAGACACCTGCCTCTCCCTTCAGTAGGAAGGAAGCAAGATGTATCCTCTGAGTGTCGGTGGACTCCATCACAGCAAAATCCCCTCTATTTCTATAAGCCAATGATATGTCGCCAAGGGGTCGCCTACTCCAATGAACTCAGATGGTTGATAGTCTCGGAAGTGGCGATGCACTAGAGAGGCATTGTCACGTGGCCTCGATTCCTGGCGAGCAGCAAGGCAAGCTGTAATAGCCTGGAGGGAAGCCTGATTCTGCTGCAGAATCGTCGCAAGCATCTGCAACCCACCCTGATTAGAAGCCGCAGCTGGATCAGGTCCATCATTTTCAAGGGCATTACCCTGGTTAGCAGCTCTCCTCCTTTGATACATCTGATAAATAATTCCAATCATGTGTTATTATGAGAGATATCATCCTTAATGCAACAGACAATAAGTTAGGGTGGGTTGGTACATTTTATTTAATGTCATCTAAGTGATCAACGTTGGTGGGTGTTTTCATACATGTAAGGGATGTGTATTCAATTGTGATGCGTAACCCATTTCTAAGACCTACCCAATACTCAATCCAGGTTCCTCACTGACTAAACCTAGCCTAGCTCTGATACCACAACTGTAACGACCCGGATTTTTACTGCACGGATCGCTACGGGCAGCAAAACATATTTATTCCTGTAATTACACAGCGGAATGTTAAATTACATCCTCAATTTACAAAAATCCCAAGTATGACATATTTAAAACCTTTCTACATCTAAGGAGATTGACTAGGTTCATCATTTTTGTATTTCCCAAAGTTGCTTTCACACTTTTCATAACTAAGGCTCCTCATTGACATATACTCCTGCATCCAAATTTTCAAATCCTAGTGGAAAAAAGTGGGTTAGGAGAGCAGGTATATAGAAGCTTCGACAAGTAGCTGAAATCAATAATAAGAGACAGTTCTATAAAAATATGCAGTATTTTGTGTAGAATATAATGTGAATTTAAAACTAATACTAATAGGATTTTTTTAATAGAAACAATTTAACCGGAGAGTAAAACAAACCACAAAAATGGAATTAGTCTTGACATGAAATAAAATAACAAGATACTTATCACAATCTCAATCACATTAATTGATAATTATACGAGCTGAGTCTAGCTATCACCAGCCTTATCAAACCTGAGAAGTGGGAATTTGAAGATGCTTGACCTTGAAGATGACAACGATCAGGGAGAAGTGATTCTCCTAGCCTTTTCCTTCTTCTCCCTCTCTTCCTCCCTTTTATTTATCTTTCTTCCTTTTCTCTTCCTGGCTGCTCTATTTACAGGAAAAACTAAGGGGAATAGTAACATGTGAATAGATTTTATGCATAATAACTGTTATTTTTACCGGGTATTACATTGTACCACCCTTAAAAGAATTTCGTCCCCGAAACTCCTCTCCATACTCTTAGGAGAAAATGGTTCTACCATAATCGTAACAACAAGAAATGGTTACATTCTGCATCTGTAAGACGAACACACGGAGGATTAGATATATTTCAAGCTCGATCTATTGTCTATGTTTCATCTATCTAACCCCTTTCCTAAGACATACCCAAGACTCGTGCAATCAGGTTCCTCACAGACTAATTCTGGTGGCTCTGATATTGTCTCGTTCTAGACTGCAGCCATCCTGGTTTTATTTTTCCGCAGAAGACGCCTCTACACAGGGAAGGTGAGGGATCTACACAAATAGCCCGAGAACTTTTTCTCTCCGCTTCCGGTGTGGGACCAACACACCCTACTAGAGAAGATACAGCTTTGATACCAACTGTAACGACCCGGATTTTTACTGCACGGATCGCTACGGGCAACAAAACATATTTATTTCTGTAATTACGCAGTCCCGAATTTACAAAAATCCCAAGTATGACATATTTAAAACATTTTTACATTTGAGGAGATTGACTAGGTTCATCATTTCCGTATTTCCTCAAGTTGCTTTCACACTTCTCATAACTAAGGTTCCTCATTGAGAAATACTCCCTCATCCAAATTTTCAAATCCTGGTGGGAAAAAGTGGGTTAGGAGAGCAGGTATATAAAAGCTTCGACAAGTAACTGAAATCAATAATAAGAGACAGTACTATAAAAATACGCAGTATTTTGTATAAAACATAATGTGAATTTAAAACTAATACTAATAGGATTTTTTTAATAGAAACAATTTAACCAAATAGTAAAACAAACCATTTAAAGCCCAATAGTTTCCAACTGTTTCTATTTCTAAAGTTTCCTGTAACGATCCTCCTCACCCTCGTATTGTCCGCTTTGGACTTGACCCGCTTCCGCTTTTGGGTAATTCGAAGGCTCAGAGGTACAAACACGTCACACGAGAGAGAAACTCGTACATTTACCTCTTCCATTTCTTTCATTTCTCATTTTCGTTCAAACTTTTCATGCATATGAAATCCAACATTTCATTTCATTCTCCAGAATGAAACTGTAGACACCCTCATTTTGCTACGCTTTAAGTAGCGAAAGGTTTGTTTGGTCTGTGTCAGTCATCTGCATTAGGTTAGGCATTCTTGCATTTTAGGTTGAATTTCACCTCATTTTAAGTGTTTTGAAGTTGATTCGCAATCACGAAGGTCTCTAGGGGGTTCCATTAGTCTCCGAAAGATGAGAATTCAAGTTTCCAATCAAGTAGGAAAAACTGTTATTTTTTGTTTCTCAGGGTTTCCCTCATTTTTGCCTATTTTTGCACCTCGGGGGTAATTTGGTCATTTCCAATGTGTTTCATTTGATCTCTAGAGTGTGTCTAAGGAGTCACGAGTCATTTCATGAATTTTGGAAAACCTGCTAAATTTGAAATTTCTCAGGGGTTTCGTTTGATTTGAAAATTTTGTGTCGAGGGCATTTTGGGCATTTTCAGGGGATTCCAAGTGATCCTGTTTGATATCACCCACCAAAAGAAGCAAACTTTAAAACTTTCTATTTTTTTAGATTTGACCATGAAGACTTTCTATTTTTAACTTTTTCCTTTGGGGGCAATCCAATTTAAGGTCATTTTAGTCGCCTATGGGTGCGTAATGATCAAACAGGTGCATTTTGGTCCGAAAAATTATTTCTTCTAAAGGGGGTGGTTCGACCATATGTCGAGGGTGCACCATAAATGTCATATGTATTGAGTTCATTAATAAAAAATTTGAATTTAAAGGATTTTATTGAATTTTCATTGAAAAAAAAAACCAAAATACATGTCATAAGGCCCATTGGGCTAAAGCCCACAAGGTGGGGGTCCATGTGGACCCACCCATGTGGGTCGGCCACATAAGTGGGCTCCCCACATGGGGAGGCCAGATGCAAAAACATCCAACATGGGATGACGTGGTTGGTGACATCATATTTGTTTTGAAAAAAATAATAAAGAAAATAAGAGTTATAATTAGAAAGGGCTAGTATGGTCAGGTTAGTAAAATAGTCATAACGTTTTACCTTCTCGTCCAAAAAATTTGCAATTATACATGTTTCGAACATCTCGAAAAGATCTACAACTTTCTAGTTTATGACTTTTCCTGAATCACCCTCTAAATAGGTCAAAAACGAGCTCAAACTTCGGGGACCCCTTTTTGGACGAAAATCATTCATAAAAGCTAGTTTCCTATGTGAAAATGCTTCTAGATTGATCTTGAAGGATCTCCATTGTGTAATTTAGCATTTCTTAGCTTGCAAGAAATAAGGTTTAGAAATAAGTTCAATATGAAAATCAAAGAATGAGAGTCAAAGCACAAATTAGAAACTAATTAAAGGTAGGAGTCCTCACATTGGAAACTTCCAAATCCAATCTAACCCTAACTTTTTCTATAAAAACAAAGCAAGCACAACCTTTGGCCTTTCTCTAGAAAATTGATCCATCTCTCTCTTCCTCCTTCGAATTCATTCCTATCTTTTGTTGCTTTTGTGTTCATCTTTTCCACTTGGTTCTTCACAACTTTCACATATTCATTACATTCAACATATTGGAGGCTAGTTTATGATTCTTTGGGGTTTCTAGAGCGTATAAAAGGGTGCGACAAAGCGTATACCTCGGATCTACGCATCCTAGAGAGAATGAGCGCGATCAACGGTGGGTTCCTTCATCTTTGTAATATCAAAAGTAGAAAAGCATGCTAGGGTTTTTATTTTCGTATATGATTTAAATCAATGAATTTTTCAATGAAATTTCAGTATGTTATAAAATAAATAATAAGTTTTCAAAATCCAGAATTTTATGGGAAAATTAATTTCCCCCCACCATTTAATAATGATTTTCTTTCATTCTTTATTCAATATGGATTTGAATCGGGTTTTCAAAGCAAGTGTTTGAAAACATGGATTTTTAAAAAAACTGATATTTTCTGAGTTTAATATAAAATAAAAAAAACCACTGGAAACTTAATTTTCAGCCACGGTTTGATCATTTCATCTTTCGTTCTATTTTTCGAAAAATAACCCCGAAAAGGGTTATTTCTCGATGAATGAAACCAAGAGTATATCAAATTAAGTCCAAACTTTGTGAAATTTTATTTCCAGTGGTTTTTTAGGGTTTTTAGATCACTCAAAAATTTTCATATTTTTTCAAATTTATTTAGTCCGAATTTAAATTATTTTAAATTTAGCCTATTTTTAATGAATATCAAATGATTTTGAAAATTAATGAAATTTTCCAGAGTTTAAGTTTAATTATAAATTGAATTTTTCACGAAATAAAATTTTGAAAAAAAATATTTTCTTTACTGTTTTCTAATCAATGCCCAGTTTTGCGTGCCATAATTCTTTTTATATCAAATTAAATAAATTTCAAACCTTTTCTTTACAAACGAGTAACTTAGGTTACTGGAACATTAGAAAAAAAATTTCAAAGGTTTTTACAATGTTTTGATATAATTTTTTATTTATTCATAATAAACGGATTTTGATTACAAGAAAGCATATTGATCTTTTTTCCTTTTAAAATCGATTTTATGGAGGAATTTTAATTTTTAGATTCTGAAATTTTGGTAGAAAATCTTATAATTCATTTTATATCAAATATGATTTTTCCATCATTTTAGGATGTTAGCAACCATGTGTTTGTGATTTTTCTTTCGAAATAGTCTGATTTTGTGAGATCCAATATTGATAGTAAATCACCTCCAAAATTCATGAAAATGTTACAGTAATCGTCTCTTGTCAAGATGAAACTACTGTAAAAATGTGAGATTATTTGGACTAGATTTATTATAAGATACTGTGTAAATCCATGATCTGACTTGAATCTTTTAAAAATCGGAAATTGATAGTAAATCGTATTCAAAATTCATGACATTTTCACAGTATGCTATATTCATTCATTCCTTATTACTGTCAAAATTGTAATTGATTTGGAGTTCGATTTCTAAGGGTTTCTTTGTAATTCAAACAATCTGGTCTCAATATTATTAAATCAGAAATTAATAGCAAATTATCATATGAATCCAGGCAATTTTCTCAGTAAGCTATATTCGTCCATATCATGTTACTGTATAAATTTCAACTTGTTTGGGATTCTTTTGCAATGGGTTGCTATGTAAAATCACCCACTTGATTTGAAATTGATAAAATCTCTTAAAAATCGAAATTAATCATAAACCTCATGAAAACTTTGATTTTATATCATGTATTCATTCCTTAAGCCGTTGAAACAGAAACCTTAGGGGTCATAGATTTCCTTTGTAAAATGGCCTAGGTAAGATAGTTTAACCGCCAAGATTGTATTCATAATCGTATCCTAATTGCGATCAATTCTCGATGATTTGCGCATTTAAATTATAGTATGTTATTGGCTCTGAGGTCCATTGTCCACGAAAATCCTGAGAAATATGCCAGACAATAACATATTATAACTTACGTGCTAAATTTTCAAGGGTGGAAAGCATGATTCCCTTCCATGGATGCAACTCAAGGCGGAAACTTGCCAATATTAGAGCCATTGGTATTCCTTAGATTTTAGGATTCGGAAACCTTTAAGGAACTGAAAATCATTAACTTCAACAAATTGAATCAATTTATCCCATGTCTTTCGGAACCGTTGGATTGCGGTCTCCACCGTAAGAGACTTTAGAGCCCCTTTAGGAACACTTATGTCATGTCATGTTCTAGGTTTTAGGGTGTCCTAGAGTTAGGGAGTTCAGCCTCATCACGACCGATTGTTATTATTAGGAATTGAGTCATAGATCTAGTTACACTAGTTACCATTTTTTTCCCATAGGACAAGCCTAGTTACCTAGGATGTAGGTTCACCTGCATTAGTCTAAGGGATGTCTTGCACTTAGATAAGACCATATAGCATCTTAGATGGAGTCCTAGGATAATAAAATCTACTCAACTTGAATTAAATAATCTCTTGAAAACTGTTGAAACAGTCCTTCCAGTCTAGATTGGTGTCCTAGATGTCTTAGGCATGTAGTTTAGTTCAGGCACCGAACTACGATCAACTCTGATTCCAGTGGGGCTTGGATACGTAGGTAGCTTTGGATGCTTTGAAAGGCATACCGAGCACGAGTCGGCCCCACACACAATCAGTGGGGTTTTTTAGGGTAGTTTTTATTTTCTTTCATCATTTAAAACCTTAAATTAAAATTGATTAAATCACTTAGGACTTTTCCCCAAATTAGAATTTTAGGAAAACTTTCACATATATTGAAATCAAACGAATTAAGAAAATCAAGATACACATTAGGAAATGCATTAAAATTAGATCTTAGGATGCATGTCATATAGTTCACACATTAATATAGAGTTAAATAAGCCATTTAAAAGAAATTCAAGAGAGTTAACTTTTGGAATTGAAGACCGGATTATCGGGCAAGAATGGTGCATGTGGTGGTAACTCCCCATACCTTCCATTCTCGTAATTAGGTAACGAATCTAGATTTCTGGTCAATTATAGGTCCTAGATCTCTCATTTAGGTGGCGACTCTGTCATTCTCTTTTGCGTGAAATTCGGATTGCTTTAGTGATCCCCAAGTTCATGAAAAAGATGAATTAAATCAATAATATAAAAATATGGCACACGTCATTCGCGTGGGTACGAGAGACCAAGAGAGGGAGGCGGCTCACGGGCCATTCCCCACTCGCGGGATCGTGTCCCACAGAAACACATTTCATCATTTTAAACAAATATGATTTGATATTTTCCAAATGTAAACAATGAATATTTAAAGTAAAACGGATAAGAAATATCTGAATAAAACAACATATAATCATATCTCTATCACTTTGATTGAGAAAAGACACCAGTCGAGTCTAGCAATCACCTGCCTTGTCAAACCTGAGAAGTGAGAATTTGAAGATGCTTGACCTTGAAGATGACAACGATCAGGGAGAAGTGATTCTCCTAGCCTTTTCCTTCTTCTCCCTCTCTTCCTCCCTTTTCTTTCTCTTTCTTCCTTTTCTCTTCCTGGCTGCTCTATTTATAGGCAAAACTGAGAGGAATAGTAACATGTGAATAGTTTTTATGCATAAATAACTGTTATTTTCACCGGGTATTACATGACATGTCAGTTTGTCACTAGTTCCACACCAACTGAGCACTACATCTAAGCATGACTATAGTGTATTCCAAATGTGGACACTATTGGGGCATGTTACTTTTTAAGTTAACTATTCCTCCCTGACCTACTACAATCCTACTCTATGTATACAACATTTCCTAAAACTTGTAAGTCTAATTAGTCGCAAAGTCTTCTTGTCAACTTGTAGTCCTTACCTTAATTATTCCTCCCTGACCTACTACAATCCTACTCTATGTACTTGTTCGCATCCAATGAGGCTTAGTATATGCTTCACTTTGACTTTCAATTACGCTTCTCAAAACATTTTCTCTTTACTTTCTTTAGAGTTTTTCGCTTCCCGCATTTTCTCTTTTCTAAACCCCTCACTTCCCACATCGCTTCTCGCACTTGCTTCCCACTCTAGCAACTATGGTCTCAATTACGTCAACAAAAGCAGTTTTGCTTCGTTCCCTTTTTAATGAAGGACAAATCATGCCATTTTTGGAAGTGCTATTAAAGTAAGCTCATAGAGTCCGGGGTGGTAACCTATGTTGCATGGATTCTAACAAATGGCTGACTACCCACGTCAAACACATGTTGGATTCCAATACTTTAGGATTGACTGCAATACTTCCAGGTCTCCTTTATCTTTGATTTTCTAAATGCTACTATAACAAATTTATAATTATCGCATGTTTTGAGTTTTTTTTATTTTAATAATAAATTTCTTATATGAAAATAAAATATTTTATTTACTTAACCTACAAGAACTTCCAATATATTACCTATTATAACCATATGAACATTTAAAAGAAATAAATTTAGAATTGATTAAAATATTAGTGAATCCACGTATCATTCTTTTTAATGTTAACTGGATCTGACGCTCAATAGTCATGTCGGATTCCGACATTCGTACCCATACTGATGCAACGTACGTGGTCATAGTTGTCAACCCGGGACTCGATTTTTTGAATTTTTGACTCGTGACTCGTAAGAGTTTTTGACAAGAACAGAAATTTAGTTCAAAAAATATAATAATATATCAAAAGAATAAGCATTTAAAAAAAATATAACCCAATAGCACATAGATAAAGCATTAAGCCAAAACTATAAACAATTATACGCTTGTAACTTGCATGCACAAAAATAATTAAGTTCTAAGTTTCAACTTCCAAGTTTTCAACCATCAAAACAAGACAGCCCAGGCCCAGTGACTCGACTTGACTCATAAGAGTTATTTTTTCAAGTTGACTCCCAGCGACTCGTTCGAGTCACCAAACGTCTTGGAGGAATCTTCAACAAAGGAGAGTCACTCATGCAACTCACCTCGAAAGCCCAACGACTCGACTTTACTCAGGAGTTGACTCTTACGACTCGTAAGAGTTTGACAATTTGCAAGTCACCCATGCGACTCACCTCGAAAGCCCAGTGACTCGACTCGACTTGTGATGTGATCCGGCCATTGGATCGTTCTCTTTCCATTATTGAACTTGTTATTTTATTTTTATTGAGGATTGTAGGACTTATTTATGTTTATATGATATGCTTAGATGTAGGGGATGTCCTCATCATCTAGAACCCACCATTGTACACACCATTTATCCCTTATTTAATTTGTTTATCCTATTTTTCCTATTATGCCCTTACGAGCTTATTTTCCTTTGTTTCAGGGGTAGGGCAGTCTTTTCACTTGATAAGTGGTGTTATCAAAGAGGGTTCACCAAAAGAAGCATATAAATATGAATAAATGGGAGAAAGTGTCCTAGTTTTGAAAATAATTTGTGAAAGAAGAAAAAGGAGCCGACGGCCCTCTCCCTCCCACATGCCTAGGGCATGCGTTTTCCCTCTCTCTCTCTCTCTCTCTCTCTCTCTCTACTCACTTCTCTCATTCTCACCCTCTTTTTTCTCTCTATTAACCCTCTCTAAAATAAGAAGTATCCTCAAAGAATGTCACATCGGCATAAACATATGTTTTCTGCAGGTGAGGACTATAACACTTGTATCTTTTTTAAATACAAGAGTAACCCAAAAAGACACATTTTTTCGCTCGAGAGTCCAATTTGTCACGACCATGGTTTTAAATTTCGGTTTCGGCTAGAATTTTGGAATTATCCGAAACCGAAATTTCAGTCGAAATCTCAAAATTTTTGGCAAAATTTGGTATTAACGGGTGAAATCCCATTTTTCTGGAAGAAATTGCAATCGAAATTTCGGTAATTTCGATCAAAATTCTTTAACGGACTAAAAAATTAATATTTTATTATAAAGTTCGACGAAATTTTCGAAATTTGGTAAATTTCAGGAATTTCGATTTCGGTACGTTTCGGTTTCGTTCCTCACCGAAATCTGAAATTTCGGTCGAAATTTAAAACCATGGTCGCAACCAGGGCTTAGGTTGTGGGCAAAACACTAGTCAAGGAAAATGGATCACCTGAAGGAAACAAAACAGAAAACGGAGTACTACTAGATAAAATAGAAGAAGGCAGACGATTCGCTAGAAAGCAAGCTGTAAGAGCTGCATCGCCCAAAAATGTTTAGGAACTCTCATCTGGAACATAAGCGTACGAATCATATCTAATAAGTATCGTAACTTCCTCTTAGCAACACCATTCTCTTGGGACGTGTGAGCACAGGAAGATTGATGCATAATTCCTTGTGAAGCAAGAAAGTCATTAAAACCATTAGAGCTAGAAAAGTATTCTTTTGCATTGTCAGTACACAAACAAGAAATTGAAGACTTACATTGATTTTCTACCTCAAAGTAAAATAACTTAAATGCATTGAATACTTCAGATTTATCTTTCAACAAAAATAACCATGTTGCACGAGAATAATCATCAACAAAGACAATAAAGTACTGAAAACCAGATAAAGAAAGAGTTTGTGCCAGGCCCCAAACATCTGAATGAACAAGTTCAAATGGGCGCGACGACCTACGACTACCACGCGAAGGGAAGGACACTCGATGGTGTTTTCCCAACTCACACGACAACTCCTCAACAGAACTAGTAAGAAAAGGAGATTTCTGAAACTACTCTACAGGGTGGGTGACCCAATCGACAGTGCCACTGATAAGCATCAACAAATGTTCGAAGAGCAACACCAGCTGTGGTCAAATCAAGATAATACAAGCCACCAACCTCACGGCCCAATCCAATCCTCGTCACAGTCTTCAGATCCTGAAATATACAATAAGATAGAAAGAAAGAAACATAACAATTTAAAGATTTAGTTAATTGACGTACAAATAGCAAATTAATAGGAAATGAAGGAATATGCAGAACTGAAGATAAATGAATATCATTAGAGATGGACACCATACCAACCCCAGAGACAAGGGACTTGGTTCCACCTGCCAATGTAACAGTAGGAGGGAGCCTAAAGATATCTGCCTGGAAGGACGGAAGAATATGAGAATTAGCAGTCAAGTGGTGACATGCCCCTGAATCAATAAGCCATGATCCAGGGGTAGAACCAGAAAGAAAACAGGACGAGATACATGGTTGAGCGAATGTGGCCATAGGCTGCTTGCCTTTATCACGGATGCGCAGAAGTTCCTCATAGTCAGCACAACTATCCACCATGAAGTCACCGGAAGGGGATGCAGTAGGAGCAGGGTGGGGAGGGTGGGTATCATCAGAAGCAGCTACCAAAGCAGTAGAATTATGGCGGCGACGGAGCTCTGGATGTAGATCATAACAATAATCAATAATGTGGCCATCCATACGACAATGGGTACAATAACGAGACCCACGACCATGAACTCCCCCTGAATCACGACCACGGCCAAGACCGTCATAGCCACAGCCACGACCATGACCAAACCTACCAAAACCACGTCCCCGATCACCACCAGTATAAGTAGCAAGTGCAGACCCATCAATATGCGAAGCACTGGCCGGAGTAGCCCTCATACGTTGTACATGAGAGAATGTGTCAGCAAGAGACGGAAGAGAGCCGGAGCCGACGATCTGTTGGCGTAGTTGAAAATAGTCGGGGCTAGAGAGTCAAGATAGCGAACAACACGTAAATTCTCCTGACGCTTGGCAAAAACAACAGGATCTACTGTGAATGGCATGAGCAGGTCAAGCTGCTAACAAAGAGCCACATAAGAACTGTAATGATCTGCAGTGGTCATCTCCCCACAATTGAAAACAAGCCAGTCAGAGAAAAGATCACGCATCCGTGTGACGTTATCAGCGCCAGAGTACAAAGTTGTTGCATGGTCCCAAACCTCCTTAGAGGAATCAAGATACATCATATTAGCAGCCACCTGGGGTTCCATAGCACTCCATAGAAAAGAACGAATCATGGCATCCTTCTGTTCCCATCTCGCATAGGAGGGATCTATGGTGGCTGGGGAGGCACTCTCAATAAAACGAACTTTACCCCTACAAAGGAGATATGTACGAACTGCCCTCCGCCAAGGAGGATAATTTTGCCCATCAAACTTTATGGAGGTCATCTGTAGAGGAGCCTCTACATGAGTATAAGGAGCACTAGATGAATGGGATGAAGGGAGAAGAATGGCCTCATCAACCATCGTCTTTGATGAGGAATCTTCTGAAGCCATAATAACCACCAACTACAACAATCTGCAATCGTAATAATAATGGCAAGAACAACCAACAACAAATTCCACCAATAAGAGAACAGCCGGTAAAGAATCTGAGAACCACCAACAACCAATCACCAAATCATGACCAACAATGCACCGAAAGCACACATAGAGAGCACCAAGTCTCGAGGGACATATTCAAACAACCAAGAGGCAACAGAATCGAACATATGGCCACCACAGATGAACACCAATAAACCACCAACAATAATCATCCACTACCAACAACCAATAGTCAACAACACAATCATCAACCAACAATCAACCAATCACTGATAAATCTCCAACAACCAACTGTACATTTTTCATGTGAAGAGGAAACAACAAGAATGATCACCACTAACCATCATCTAATAAGCACCACCACATCTACCACGGATAGTCACCCACAACCGATAAAGACACCAACAGTAATCACTCACAACCAACGACACAATCACCACCACTTCCAGATCTACCGACACTCAATATACAATCAAATCCACTAACAAATCACGTTCGAAGGCACCAAGACGAGGTTCCAAGACAAATAAAGAAGCAAGAATACCCCAAAAACATAGAAGAAAGAGAGGAGAGACACCAACAAACTGCCCGGAACCAACGATGGAATAAAATATAGAGAAGAAACAAGTTTAAACCATGAAAAAAAAGGAATTTGTGGACTGGTTTGAGGAGTTAGGGTTAGGGTTGAGTGGAGGAAAGGGGTGCAAGTGGTTAGGGTTAAGTTTAGGTGGTAGGTGTCACGGCTAGGTTTAGGATTTGCAAAAGAAAGAGTTTTTTTTCTCGGGATATGCGCACAAAAGTTTTGAGTTTTGGGTATACGAAATCAAGAAATTGGATTTTGGGTTATGCGCATCATGTAAAAGGGTTTTGGGAATTGATTTAGTTATATTGGAAATTGATTTGGGTCACTTCCAATGGTTATGGTTAGGCTTGGATTTGGCTTTTGGGAATTGATTTAGGTATATTAGGAATTGGTTTGGGTCACTTCTAGTGGTGGTGGTTATGGTTGGGTTTAGGTGTGGGTTTTGAGAATTGATTTGGGTATATTAGGAATTGATTTGGGTCACTTCTAGTCGTGGTGGCTATGGTTGGGTTTGGGTTTGGGTTTTCTGAAGTAAGGGTTTTGGGATTTGAGGAGAGGGGATACGGGTGGAGTGTTAGGGTTTTTTTTTTTTAGGATGATCTTAGCTTGAAGTTCTGATACCATGTTATATTACATGGTGTAAGAGTGTGTGTGTGTGTGTGTGTGTGAGAGAGAGAGAGAGAGAGAGAGAGATACACGAGTGAGGGAGAGAGAGATACACGAGACAGAGAGAAAGAGAGTCATAAGAATGAGAGAGTTACTCCCCCCTCCCACGAAAGTGTGTTTTTTTATTATATTTAATAAAATGAATGACTGAAATACCCTTAATGAAGGGTATATACGTCTAACAAGAGCTAACTTTATGAATCTGTAAGTTGCTATTATTCACTTTATCATTTGCTTGTTTATTTCGGGCATGGATATGAGTATATGAGTTGTGAAAGTTAGTTCCATTGAGTTCTTAAAGGTCATGTAGAAATCACGAGCCTCCGGGTTTGCACCAACTCGACCCAGGAGTTGACTCGTACGACTCGTAAGAGTTTGACAACTATGTGCGTGGTAACACTGACTTCCCGGGTTCTCCTTCTAATAGAAAGTATGCTTAATTTGTCTCCTCTTCTTTTGTTTTCTGAAATCCTAGAAACGGTAAGAAGCCATTCAGTCTATTCAGATGACAAATGACACTAACAATATGCGATTGCTCAGCAAATTCTGAAGTAAAATCAATGGCTACCTCAAAAATCATGAGAGTAAAATCACTGGTTGCCAAATGTTCTTTATAGAATATTATATTTACTTAGCCTACAAAAAATTCCAATATATTACCTATTATAACCATATTAACATGTAAAAGAAATAAATTTAGAAATGATTAAAATATTAGTGAATCCACTAATCCTTTTTTTATGTTAACTCCGACATTCGTAGCCGTACTGATGCAACGTAGGTGGTAACACTTACTCTCTGAGTTCCATTAGAAAGTATGCTTAATTTGTCTCTTGTCTTCTTTTGTTTTCTGAAGTCTTAGAAACGGTGAGAAGCCATTCAGATATGTGAGGTGCTTCTATGCGACTGCTCCGCTATTTCCGAAGCAAAATCAATGGCTACCTCAGAAATTATGAAAGTAAAAATCACTAGTTGCCAAATGTTCTTGAAAGTTACGGAAAATTTCAGCATAACTTTAACTCGAAGAATGGTAGCCCGCGGATGAATATATTAGTTAACAGTATATAGGAAATTGGCATATCAATCCAATCATGAATTATGGTATGATGAAAACAATACGCTTGAACGTTTCCAGCTATTGCAGATCCAGGAAAAATAAATGGAATCTTTGCAAAAAATAAAAAACTCAAATGGAATGATACAAACCTAAAATCCAGATGACTGAATGGCAACTGTTGGATAATCTTGGAAGAGATATCTGCACCTGATCTCATCTGAGAAATGACACTACGAATATGTGAGGTGCTTCTATGTGATTGCTCAGCTATTTCCGAAGAAAAATCAATGGTTACCTAAAAAATAATGAAAGTAAAATCACTAGTTAACAAATGTTCTTGAAAGTTATGGCAAATTTCAGCATAGCTTAAACTAGAAGAATGGTAGCTTGCCAATGAATATGCTAGTTAAACAGTATATAGCAAATTGGCATCTCAATCCAATCTTGAAATATGGCATGATGAAAGTAATAAGTTTGAAAAGTTCTACCTATTGCAAATCCAAGAAAAAATAAATGGCATCTTTACAAATAATACAGAATTCAAATGTAATAATACTAACCTCAATCTAGATGAGTGAATAGCAAATGTTGCATCAATTTGGAAGAGGTCTCTACACCAAATCTCATCTCTTTGTTCAAGATGTTCAATATGCTATAGATATCTACCCATCTCGGGTGCCCCTTGTCCACAGCAACAAACTGATGAACAACTCCACTGACAACTACATAACTGCAACCCGCAATCTTCTTGACACCTCTGCTTTCCATGATTTCTCTAATTCTATCTGAATAGCTCCACCTCCCACATGAAGCATATATATTAGACAACAAAACATAACCACCCTCCTTCTCAGGCTCCAATTTCAACAACTCCTTTAAAGCAATTTCTGCTAGTTTCACGTTTCCATGAGCTTTACAAGCACTCAATATTGCTCCCCAGATAGACCTGCTTGGTTTCATTGGCATCTTCTCGATCACGTCTTTCGCCTCTGTTAGCCTCCCTGCTCGTCCAAGAAGGTCGACCAAACACCCATAGTGCTCGACTCCTGGCTCAATACTGTAATTTTCCTTCATACTGTTGAAAATTCTACAACCCTGATCCACCATTCCACCATGACTACAAGCAGTAAGAACAGCAACAAAGGTTACTCCATTTGGCACTACAACTTCATGCATCTCCCAGAACAATTCCAAAGCTTTGCTTCCATAACCGTGGAATGCAAGCCCGGAAATCATAGCAGTCCATACCAGAACATCTCTATCAGAATCTCTCTCAAAAACCTTAAGAGCTCTTTCAATGCTCCCACACTTGCAGTACATATCTATCAAAGCCGAGCCAAGAAAAGAATTTAGTTTCATATGGCTTTTAACCACCCACCCATGAATCCATCTCCCTTGACTCAAAGTTCCCATCTCTGCAACCGCACAAACCAATCCAACAATTGTCACTTTATCCGGTTTAACATCCTCAGCAACCATGTCACTAAATAATTTCAACAGAACTCTACAATTTCCCTTCTGTGCATATCCAGTAATCAGAGAATTCCATGAAACAAGATCCCTGCAAGGCATTTGGTTGAAAAGCCTGCATGCAATTTCCATTTCTCCAGCATTGGCATACCCTGCGATAATGATATTCCACGATATAACATCCCTTTCTTCATGTTCATCAAAAACTCTCTGAGCTAGCTCTAACTCCTCACTTTTCACATACATATCCAAAAGGGAATTACACACAATCAAGTTCCAATCCCAGATGGACTTCCCCCGCTCTATCCATGCGTGAACTGACTTTCCATGACGTGCATCTCCCAGCTGCCCACAAGCTCTGAGAAGACTCACCATAGTAAACTCATCTGGCTTGAGTCCTGAATAACCCATCTCACGAAACAATTCTAGTGCTTCCAAGCTGCATCCATTCTTGGAGCATCCAGAAATCATGATATTCCATGAAATGACATCTCGCTCAGGCATCTGTTGGAAGACCTGGAAAGCAAGATCCAACCGTCCATTCTCAGAATATAACTTGATCAGCGAGTTTTGCAGATACGCATATGATGAAAAGCCTGTAATAATGGCATGGCTATGAATCTGCTTCCCTTCTGAGAAGCATTTAGAGGCCTTGAGTAGAAAAATAAGGGTCTGTTTGTCAGGATAGATGAAAGATTGAAGCATGTTTTTGTAGAGAGCCATGGATTGTTTTGAAGAGAAGGATAGTGCAGAAATCATGGTATTGTAAATGTAGAGGTTGGGTTGAGGAGTATGGTGATTGAAGAGGAGGATAGCCATGTCTAAGTTTTCAGGGTGCAAGACAGCAGAGAAGTGAAGGAGCCTACTCATGGGAAAGGTTTGGGTGATGAGATGAATTCGCATCATTTGACCCAAGATCTGCCTAAAGTGTTCCCTGGTTCTACACTTCTCAAGCAAAACAAGAGTGGGGTGTCCAAGAGTAAGTGAAGCAAGTGGGTCCCAACTGCTTCTCTTGGTGTTTAAGGCAGTAGACGCAAGAGAGCAGCTCCAACGGATAAAATGAAACATGGTGGAACCCCAAAAGACAGTTCAAAAACACCACATATAAAAATAAATAATGACACATGAAATCAGCTAAAAGTTTCAAAATTCAAATACACTGGCAACTTCAAAAGTCCTGAAAAAGGAAGTGAACTTGATAGAAGTAAATCCCAAAATGAAATTGATAGAATTTCAAATGCCAAGGCACAAAGGGAGAAATTTCAGAAGGTCTACTGAACTCTATTTTGTGACTCATGGCCTTTCTCTACAGGCCGAAACGCAACATGATTCCTACCTCATCCCAGAGTGTTAAATTAATCCCACAGAGTGCCCATCCTATATGAGAACTACAGTCTAATAGTAATATATTCAATATAAAGGGGGAAAATGACAAATGTTTGGCCTGAAGAGATACAGTAGCAGACATTTCAAAGAGGAGGCATCTGTTGAGATCTTCATTAAAGATGTGATCTATAATGAGAATTGCAAATATCCAAGTGTATTCAATCACAGAGGCAAATGTAACGTTGGGATTAGAACATTGCAACATGAAAGTCATAAACCATTAACAGCTGATGAAGAAGGAATTTATTAAAAAAAGGCACATCCCAAATTTGCAAAGAAAGCAATCCAAGTCCTGATTGTTGAGAAAAACTAAAAGTAGGGTAAATTAGTGGATTGACAACATACTTAACATATTTGGATTACCATTCGAAATCAAAAAAAAAAAAAAAAAAAGATGCGTGTCGGATATAATCATGGTGGATTACCATAAGGATTTCTAGACGTTCCGACGATGATTCGGATGGGGTGAAGAGAGAGGAAGTTTTAGGAGAAGATGAAGAGATGGGCTTGAGGTATAGGGTTCGGAGGTATATAATTTCTAGGAGCAATTACCAATGGGCGACAAACATTAGGCAAAATTATCAACAGGACCCATGCTTTTCAAAAATTATCAACGGGGAAAAAGGAGGTCTTGTCAGTAAAAGCCGGACGAAAATACCCTTTGGCATATACAACACGTTTTGACTTTGGGAGGGGGATTTCACGTCTCTACGATTGGGGTTATCAGGTATCAAAATGGGGTTATCAATTTCAGAATGGGCTTATCAAGTCCCTGAAAATTGGCCGAGGGTACTAGAGTTTTGGAAGGGGGTTTTCAAGTATTTGGGATTGGGGTTATCTAGTATCAAAATGGGCTTATCAAGTGCTTGAAAATTGGCAGAGGGTACTAAAGTTTTGGAAGAGGGTTTTCAAGTTTCTAGGATTGGAATTATCTAGTATAAAAAATGGGGTCACCAATTTCCGAATGGGGTGATCAAGTCCCTAAAAATTGGCCAAGCATACTAGAGTTTTGGAAGGGGGTTTTCAAGTCTCTGGGATTGGGGTTATCTAGCATAAAAATGGGGTTACCAATTTCTGAATGGGCTTATCAAGTCCTTGAAAATTGGCCGAGGGTACTGGAGTTTTAGAAGGGGGTTTTCAAGTCTCTAGGATTGGGGTTATCAGGTATCAAAATGGGGTTACCAATTTCAGAATGGGCTTATCAAGCCCCTGAAAATTGGCCGAGGGTACTAGAGTTTTGGAAGGGGGTTTTCAAGTATTTGGGATTGGGGTTATCTAGCATCAAAATGGGGTTAGCAATTTACGAATGGGCTTATCAAGTCCCTTAAAATTGCCCAAAGGTACTAGAGTTTTGGAAGGGGGTTTTCAAGTCTCTGGGGTTGTGGTTATCCAGTATAAAAATGGGGTTACCAAATTCCGAATGGGCTTATCAAGTCCCTTATGAATACGTTTTTACTTCCTGTTTTTTTTCACTCGTTCATTTTCACGTTTTTTTCTTTCTACCGTACGATTCATCTTCCTCATCCTCCATTGAAAGGGAGAAGAAGAAATACAAAACCCTAAAACAAATGAAAAACAAAACCTAGATATAGAGAGAGATGGGAATGAACTCACGTTTCAAGTTTTCGAGCTTTCCCTCCTCCAATGGGAGCTAAAATGATGAAGAAGATGACTGGTAGGGTAAAAAAACAAGTTGAAAATGGAAAAGTGAAAAAAAAAAGAGGAAAAGAAGAGAGAAGAGGGAAAAGTGGAAAAGCAAAACGTGTTGCTTAAGAAAAGGGCATTTTCGTCCAGCTTTTAATGACAAGACATATTTTGTCCCCCGTTGATAATTTCTGAAAAGCATGGGTCCTGTTGATAATTTCACCTAATTTTTGTCCCCCATTGGTAATTGATCCGATGACATTACCCCTCATTTTCTCCCTCCTGCTTTTAAAAAATGTACCCAAAAAACAGTGGGGCCCACATTATTAAGGTGATCCAAACCGTTCATTTATTGGGCCATTACTTAGATAGGTTGTGCCCAAAAACTAGATCTGGCAAACGGGCAACCCGCACGGGTAAGGGTACAACCCGTGAGGGTACGGGTAAGAAATACCGGCGCTGGTACGGGTAGCCTTTCATGAACTCGGAACCCACCCGAGCTGGTACGGGTATACCCGCGGGTAACTTGGCAAATTTAAAGAAGAAATTATATATAAATTTACCAAAAGAAATTATATAATGAATGGGTGTATGAACACATAAAGGTGGTACAATGGATGTACAAGCCTTGATATTTAACCCAACAACTGCTTCTTTACAAGTCAGCTGTTGTTGGATCAAATTTCAAGGATGGGATGATGAGTACATGTTTATATGCCCATTCATCGTACAATTTTTCATTTACTTTAACAAGTGTTTGTTTTGGTACAACCAAAGATACCAGTCACATGGTCTGATTGGTTTGACTTGTTTTGTTGGCCCACCCACATAGTCTATTTTTTACTGTTTAGTGTTTAGGCCTTAAAAATAAAAAGTTGAAAACCAAATGGCGGGTAACCCGCAGGCACCAACGTCCGACCCAGACCCACCTACAGGTCACGGGTACGGGTTGGGTGCAGGTATTTTTTTTCGTGGGTAATGAAATTGGTACCCTTAACCCCGCGGGCCGGGTGTACCCGCGGGTACGGGTCCCATTTTGCCAGGTCTACCAAAAACTGTTCTCCCTATAATGATCCTAACCCTTTGATTCGTTGAGGTTATCATATTTGGCTGTCTATTTTAAACCTTCGCAAATGGGAGGGTTAGCATCATCCTATGGACAAGGTTTTCTAGCCACATTCTATCTACACCATGGCCCAACAAAATGAATGGTTTGGATCACCAAAATAATGCGGGCCCCACTGTTTTTTAGGGCTGTACATGCATTCATGGCTTTTGACCATATAATTTCTTTTAAAAATAAGAGTAGAAAGCAAAAAATATATATGTTGCATTTGGATATGGTTTCACGAGATTTTATATGGTGTAAGCCCGTACAATCCAGTAATTTTCAAAAAGTACCGTACAACTTATACCATAAGATGCATGACAAAGATTTGACTTTTTAAGAATTGTTATGGGCCATGAAATGGACAGTTTGGATCATCCTATGGTTTGAGTCGTACAAAACTTTTTGAAAAATACTCGGCTATACTTACTTACACCATATAAAAACTTAGGGCTGCAACTCGGGTCGGGCGGGTCGGGTCGGGTCGGGTTTTTTTTCGGAAAACCCACGATTCCCACACCCGGCCCTACCCATGATAAATCTCGGGTTGGTTCGGGTCGGGTCGGGCTTTTTCATGTTGACGCAATTTTTTAAGGAAAATTCATGTTTGGCAAGGCAACTCAACTCATAGAAGCAGAAATTACACTCACATTACACTTGAATCAAACAATGTTGTAATTACAATTAAACAATGCTGAATCAAACACTTGAATCAACTCAACTCATAGAAGCATAAATTACACTCACATGCAGTAACAGTGGGTGCGTGGGTTTTCACTTTTAACTTTTAACTAACAATAGAAAAAAATGTACATACTATAACTTATGTAACTCGGGTCGGGTCGGGCCCCTTCAAACCCGGCTCAACCCGAGATTCATGCAGGCTTTTGAATGCTCAACCTGGCTCGACCCGAAACCCATGAAACCTGAACCCAACCCAGGCTAATTTCAGGTCGGGTCGATGCGGGTTGGGTAAAACCCGGCTCGAGTTGCAGCCCTATAAAAACTCCCATTTCACATAAACATTAGCAGCTGAAAATCAAGAAACAAAAAACTCTACTCAAAATAATAGGATGGACTTTTTCTAGATTTTTAGCCACTTCTAAGGCTCATCTCAATCGTGCAATCTCAAATCTCCCTCCTCCCACTGTCAAGTGGTGACACCAATTTATCATGAAAAAAAATATATATCCTTGCTGCCAGACATGGCAAATCATGCAAAAACGAGAAATGCTCTGTTTTGTTTTTCAAAGTGAAACAATATCATAATTTTTTGTGGCAAAGATTTTTATTTTTATTTTATAAAAAAATCCTGATTAAAAAAGAAAAAAAATATCCTAGAACACTTATATTTCATGAGAAAGGACCAAAACTGATGATTGAACTCAAAATTAAACATAAAGGCAATTTTGAGTCCAAGAAGGCCCTGTTTGTTTTGGATTTTGAGAATTGATTTTGAGTTCGAAACTGATTATTGAACTCAAAATTATACTCAACTTTGAGATAACAAATAGGGAATCATTTTTGGACAAACAATTCTTAAAATCCATAACAAATAGAGCTTGCACATGGTACAAATTTCAAGATCGAACCCTAACATAGTAAATGATTTGATAGAGCAGGTTACTAATATACAAAAATTCCGTTAATATTATAAATAAGAGTATTTGTCAAGTATGTTTTCGCCATATAAAATCTTTAATCAAAATAATTTTACCTCCTTTCACCTTGAAGATAGGACCCTAAGTATGCATTTGGATTGTCAAAATCGGTATCTTATTCTAATTCCAGTGTTTGAGTCGAAAAAATGAACAGAGTGAAGGGGCAGAAATTACACCATGGTGGAATTAAATGGGGAAAATGCAGGAATGTAACAACCCCTTATTTCCTATATAATCTTTTTTTTTGTTAAGTGGGACCACTTAAATACATCTTTTAATCCCTAAACCAAAATTAAAACCCAATTTAGAGATAAAAATAGGGGTATATAAGTAAAGATGTAAAGGAGAATAAATAGGGATTTCTTTGCAAGATTTTTTTTTTAGATTTAAAATCTCCCCATATTTTCAGGGCTGTATGCAATCTCCCAATATGGGAGTGTACGTTTGCAATGGTGGACCACAATTGGGGGTACCATTATAAAAAAAAAGAAGGGAAGGATTTATATTGTGCTTCTTTTATTAACTAAGATAAGATCTAAAAGAGACCAAACTAAATTGGAAACTTGCAATCTATTATAATTTAGCTAGGAGGCAACTAACTAAAAATATACATACATATAATCTAGGGCATAAAAATCCAACCGTGTGGCTTTCACGCCCAAAATTCTCACGGCAGCAGTAGCTTGGAAAAAAGAGAGGGAGAGATTAAAGATTAGAGGAAAGAAACCATCGGTCCTTCTTTTCTTCAACCTTCATCCTTCTTCTATAGCAACTAAGTATTCTTATTTTAAATTATTGGATTTACACATCACATGTATTACAAATACCATGCCCAGATTTATGCTTAATCAAATTCGTTTTACTCATGCACCACCCCAAATCAAACAAGAAAATAAACCCCAAATTTGTCTTCCTCTGATCTTGTGCCCAAAGCACATTCAATAATATACCCAAAACCCCACACCACCATGAATCAGACCTATTCGAACCTTTTCTATCCTCACCTTCATGGCCTCATGCCCTCTTCCATATCTTCACATCTCAATCGGATGTAATCCTAAAACCTGTAAATCAAGGAAATATTTAAGATGGAAGACAAATAGAATGAACATAGAGGGAAAAAGATAATGGAATATACTAACGGAAAGTGATATATCCAGCCCGTTTTCCTCCTTGGGCAACCCTTTAAAGTAATAACAAGTTTACCTCTTTTACTACAGGGGGCTGCCTCGGGTAACTTATAGGGGGGAGTAATATATCATTTCCAAAAAGAAAAGAACAGGGAGGCTACTGATGTGGGCATTCCCATGTTTGGCAGCAGTGTATTTTTTTATGCAGCAGATTTAACAATTCAATGTTTAGATAACCGCACATCATCAACTTGTCTTTTCCTATTTCCATCGCACAAACCTGTCAGTTTTGAACACACTCATGTTTTGATAACTACACACCAACAATTTGTCTTTTCTGGTATAACAAGCAGTTGATTTTTTTATACTACATGTTTTGATAACCACACAAAAGTAGCTTGTCTTTTCTTAGGATAGTGTAGCAAACGGCTGATTTTAACACTCCAAAATCTTGTAAAATACACAGACTCGGTTTGTCTTTCTTGATTGATGAACAGTTGCTGATTTTCAGCCCAACAACGTTCTGATAACTGCACAAATTAAGATTGTCTCGTCCTATTTTCATGTGAATAACAGTTGACCCTAACTAGTATTAATCAAAGGTTCCTCTTGTATTTGATTTTATACTCCGATCAACATTTGGGTTTATCTTTAATAGAGATCATAAACTTCATCTGTGACTAATAAGTAAATTCGTATATTAGATAACTTATAACTGTTGATCATGTTAAATAGATGTAAGGATTTCTGTATGAAAGCTAAGACAAGAATTGGCCATCTTTGTTGCACAATCGGACCTTTTGACTGAAACTTTAAATATGCCAGCAAGATCTTAGTGTATGTATCTCATCCTTGCCAGGTTACCAATCTTCCCACCTCCTCTAGGGGCTCGTCAAGTTCTTATCCACAACTCTAACTTGAAGGCAGGTGACAGCTAGATCTTGCTTTGTAATGGTTTCCGATATAATTTGTCATATGCAATGTAGTTCTACGTATACAATTTTGTCTTAATGATACCTGCTTAGCTTATTTTAATTGTTTACCTGAAATGAAATGAAAAATAAATTGTTTCTAACCCTTATGCGAAAGAATGCAGGAAAAGAAGGCAAATGTAATGTACTTCAAAATCCCATTTGCATATCATACATGGGGAGAGTGAAGGAGAAATTAATGGTGTTGGTATCATCCTAGGACCTAAGGTCCAAAGGCCAACGCGAGAAGCACATACAGCCTTTCATTGGCAAACCATCAAAAAGGGATAAAATCCCCGAAACGGCTCGGCATTAAATGTGAGACCGAAATCCTAGTCCATAACGCCACTACCTTTGAACAGGGGTAGTGGGTAATCGTGCAGCAAGGGCACTGGTAAAAAGGAAAGGTCAGAAAAGAACTGATAGAAAAGTAAATGGGGAAAAAGCCGGATGTACTTGGGGAATGTGCTGTCTCATTTTACATATTCGTTGCATACATAGTACAATCTTGCATCATTGCCATTCATTTTATTTATATTGCCATGGATAGTGTAATTCCTTTCCAGTCTTTATTATTGTTTCTAGATATTGTTAAGGATTTGGATTATATTGCATGCACTTTTTATATTGTCTCTTTTACTCCGCTCGGTCTCTGGAGGACCCTGCTCTAACGTTGTTTTCTCCACCACAGGAGTTGAGGCGTTAGATGGCGGAGCGTTTGCAAACGAAGAAACCGTGGGATAAGGGATAGTGTGATCGGCGAGTTCGTGTCATGGATTATTGCGCTATGACGTTTAGCGTAATTTTCTGTTCTTATTCTTTTTCAGGACTTTCTTTAGTTTGAACTTTAGTTGTTAAAACCTTACTTTTCATTTGGAGTATGACTATTGTAGGGATCTCTTGTTATAGTAGACTTATTTAATTTGGAATAAGATTTTGGTTGTGGATGTTGGTTATCTTACTTATCCTCTTTAAAAAAAAATTCCATGATTATTGTGTTGTTCTTTTGCTCGTAGCGACTCGACGGAATAAGGTCGTTACAAGGAATCTATTTCCCCACCCAATAGGTGATATGGAATGAAATTTTTATTGAATTTTTTTAATTTAATTTTTTTCCATTATGTTTCCAAAGGTAATAGGAATAGGAGTCGGATTAGGATACCACTTTCGATTGTAATTCCTAATTCTGGTAATCCAAATGCAGCCTTTAGTCCATAAAAAAGAAAGATTTCCTTTCATAGTTAGTATTAAATTATTCTACTTCTCAATAAATGACTCTTCATCATTAGGCCCCACTAGCATGACTTGAAATAAAATAGGTTCCAATAGATCCACCTTTCATTTCTAGAGTATCAAATCCCACAAAGATGAAGCACGACTATTCGAAGGATGCTGACCTGACTTTTTGCGGACATGATCTTATTTTTTTGCTGAGGACCCATTTGTAAAATTCTGTGATTTTCTATTAATCTCGGATATTTACAAATAACAATGACTAGTGCTTAAATAAGCACTTGAAGATAAAACAGGAGAGGTAAAGATAAGAAGATCATCCTAATCTAAACCAACTTCCCTAATCTACCACATCATAATCTAAACCAACTTCCACCAAGATCATAAACGATCAGATCTTATCATGATATGATTTGACAAATCTTAGCACGCCCCCTCAAAATTATATTGATTGAAAATCTATATATGTTTGCATACAATGAAAATTCCCAAATTGATTACAATAAAAATCCGCAAACAATTACAATAAAAACACCCAACACACTCAAACTGAGGCTTCCTGCCGTTGTCCATAGATTCCGGTTGTCGAAATGAAGTCGCTTGCAAGACGAGCAACGAAGATAGACTCAAGGCCTTGATGGGCGATTCTACATGAAATGGGTCACTATGGACCAATGCCAAAATTGGCGAGAAGGAGCCCAATGGGCAAGAAAACTCTATCAGGCACGCACGCTAAGGGTCCAAGGCATTTACCTCAAGGGACTGAAGCACCTCAACTGAGTAGAGTAGTTATTTCAGGCACGCACCTCAAACAGAGGTACCTTAACTAAAATAAATTGAAAAGAAGAAATGATTTGAAAAAAAAATGGAAGGTAGGAACGACAACTAGAGGCTCAGGGACACCAATTTTTGGCAAACATCAAAGGTCAGATGAAACTTGGGATCGTGTGTACAAAAAGGGGGTGCAAATATCAAATTTGGTGGATATTTTCAAAAGGCATGTGAATGAGCACAACGGAATGCTTGTGAAATGAGAAGGTGATAGAAGCTATCAGTCTAATCAAAGCATCGAGCCATAAATGAAGCATTGGATTTTGATTTTGGATAAACAAAAGAAATGCTTTGAAAAGTGGTGCCCTTATCAATCTGGGCAAAAGAGAATGCTAAAAGACAAGGAAGAGGGTGTTTTGGAGAATGAAATGAGAAGGTGCTATTTTCACCTTTTTCACATTTGCTTCCTCTTTGACAGATGCTTTTTGTGGCACACTTGTTTGAATTCTTTCACAGATGCTTGGCACATGATGACATAAAACTTAATATCATATAATTCCCATTATGCCCATTACCAGAGGGTCCCTCGAACAAATGAAAAATGAAGGATGGCATAAGGTCCCATCTTCTGTTGTGTTAACTTACCAACTTCTCCAAAAGCTTAAGCTGTTGGAGAAAGGCGTTATTTGTCTTTTATACGTTAACACTCCCCCGCACGTGTGGCCCACTTGGCAAACACGTGGTACATGTGATCCCACTTTGGGCTGACCATCGCATGTGGATTTTTTCTATCCGGGAGGTTTGAACTCGAAACCTTTGGCTTTGATACCATGTTAACTTACCAACTTCTCCAAAAGCTTAAGCTGTTGGAGAAAGGAGTTGTTTATCTTTTATACTTTAATATGTTGCAGGATTTCAACCGTCATCACTCATCTCTGGAAAATGCTACGAAAAGCATGGCAAATAGGGTGCCTCTTTGGAAGAAAATCAGAGTATATAGAGGAGGGGATGTACAGGGCATGGCCTTTTGCAGGTAGGCAGGGACATCATAGGTTGTGTTTTTTAGTATGAGGAGAAGACCGGTCAGAGGGGATTCAGTTTGGGTTTGTGAAGAGAGCAACATACTCAAAGTAACATGGATGGCAATGGATTGGGGCCGGCCAGACGGCTGACTGTAGACACCCCATTTTGACCGTACCCTGAGCCTCCCATGTTTGAACAAAACCTAACCAAACCAATGTTTTAAAACTCCAAATTTCACCCCAAGGTAGGTTAGGGTCCCAGCAAGGTCCCTGCAAAATTTCATCAAAATCCGAGCGCGTTTGCCTAGTGATCGAACCAAAGCAAGGTCGTAGCGTAAACCAGAAAGAGGGGGGCGAATTATCCTGGAGAGGACCGATCCTAGGCCGGACAAGACACGATTCGTTCGTGCGCTTATCAATTTCTGCGCAACCGCGCGCTCATCCATTTCAGTAGTGCCGATATCACCACCCATATTTCCTTGTAAAAAATCAAAAAAAAATTCGTATAAAGAGAGAGATCTCATTTTCCAAAGAAGAGGAGAGTAGAGAGAAAGAGGGTTTCATATTTCTTCTCCGATCCTTCACTCCGGCAATTTCGTCGGAGCTCCAGCTAGATCCCGTTTGTTTTTACTCCTCTAAGCCATTATACTTCTCTTTCTCTGCAAGATTTCATCCTTATTTTGAGCCCTAACACCTTCATCTCTTCTTCCCCGATCTTCTTCTCCGATCTAGAACCCAAAGCTTAACCCACCGGTCATCTTCTTCGACGAATATCCATAGATTCCACCTATCTGCAACTAGATCCTTCATTTTCTTAAATTCCAGTGAGATTTGCTCATTTCTAGGCAAGATCCGATCATCTTCTCCGGCGACGATCATTTTCTCCGGCCTATTTTTTATTTTTTCTGCCAAGATCTATTCGGCCAGCACTTCTCTGTTTCTTTTGATTTCATTTGAATCTTTGTTCTTCAGATCCAAACTCTCAAGCCCTAGATCTACCTTCCGAAACCCTAGAAAAACCCTAACTCCTCATTGTTTGGTGGCTTACAAGAATCTTGCCTTTTTCCGATCATCTTCCTTTCGTCTCTAGTCATTCTCTGGTATTATGGCGGCTGCAATCCGACTAACCTCTGGTCATAGACTCTTTTCTCTTCCTTGATCTTTCCATTTTTAGCTTTTAATCTTTTAAATCCCCAAATCTCTAGGCCCTCTTCATCTCTTTCTTCTTCTCCGACCATCCCAAGCCGGATTCCGGCCACTTTCCGGCTGACCTCCTCCCTCAATCTCTAGCTCCAGCAAGCTCTGGCCAGCCGACATCAGCGGCTGTTCTTTGGTTGTTTTCTGCTCATTGATTTTCGTGAATCGGCTTATCCAGGTATTGATCTTATTTAGAAAATAGTATACTAGTTCTTGCTTTCAATTTTATTTTCTTATATTCACATTCATGTGTTTAATCTGCTCATTTTGTAAATGTTGATTTAATAAATGTTAGAGATATTTGATATAGATGTACATGATTAATTTTTTTTTTTATTTGCTATGAATTTGATAATATGACTTTGATCGAAACCAGATACTTGTTAATGAATCTATTCTTTGCTTAAATTTGAATCCAATTTGATCTCAATGTTTTAATGGTGATACCTGAGTGATAAAATGTTGATTATAATCGTGATTAAAGAGTTCATTTTGATTGGTCTGAGATATCCACTGGAGATGAATTTGTTGAGGTTGCTACTGTAAATGGTACAATTGGCACAAGGGGAAGTAATGGGAGTAGTGATGGTCATCATGGGGAAGAGGGCACAGCTACAGGAAAGAGGTGTCCCAAAGGGCTTTATGGAACATTTTGCAATGAGTGCCCTGTTGGCACATACAAAGATGTTGATGGTTCTGACCCATCACTTTGCTCTCCTTGCCCACTTGAGCTTCTTCCCCATCGTGCAGATTTTGTATATGTACGAGGAGGAGCCACTTAATCATCTTATCCGTATAAGTGTGTATCTGAGAAGTATAGGATGCCAAACTGCTATACACCCCTAGAGGACCTTATATATACATTTGGAGGACCATGGCCTTTTGCATTTGTCTTATCATTCACTTTAGTTATCCTAGCTGTTTTGTTAACTGCTTTAAGAATCAAGTTGGTTGGATCAGATTATTCTTATCAAGCTTCAAATACTATTGAAAGCCGGGGTTCTCATCCTTTCCCATATCTCCTGTCCTTAGCCAAGGTGCGAAGCGGCAGCAGAGCAGAAGAAACCCAAAGTCATGTCTACATAATGTACTTTATGGGCCCTAATACCTTCAGAGAACCCTCGCATCTTCCTTACATTCCACCTGATGCAATTATTGACATTGTATATGAGGATGCTTTCAACAGATTTATTGATGAGATTAACTCTGTTGCTTCTTATGAGTGGTGGGAAGGATCAGTGTACAACATTCTTTCAGTGGTTGCTTACCCTTGTGCCTGGTCGTGGAAACAATGGCGTCGGAGGAATAAGATTCATCACCTTCAGGAATATGTCAAATCAGAGTACGATCATGCATGCCTCCATTCATGCAGATCACAAGCACTCTACAAAGGGATGAAGGTTGGTTCAACACCAGATTTGGTGGTTTCATACATCGATTTCTTCCTTGGCGGTGATGAAAAGAGGCTAGATTTGTCCTCTAGTATTCCGCAGAGATTCCCCATGTGCATCCCTTGATCAACCCTCAGATCTTTCTGTTTAGGGTCTTTCATTTCAATTTTTCTATTCAGAGGGTTCTTCTTTAGGCGTTAGATTGTTGAAGCTTTAAAGTGTTAGTTGGCTTATTGGTAGTTAGTTATTGTAAAAAAAAAATAATAATAATAATAATAAAAAAGAAAAAAAATTATTGCAAGGGCGATGAAGGAATTATCCCAAGCCCATCCTTTAGGGAAACCTACTTGGTCCATGTAGTATCCTTCTTTCTTTTGTCTTTTATAAAGACAGCCTCAAGTCATTAGATCCTTCCATTCATCGCAAATGGCGATGAAGGCGCTAGCCCAAGCCCATCTTTAGGAGACATCTCTAGGCTTGATAGCATTTCCATCTTTCTTTTAGAAGACTTTCTAAGTCTTTCAGGCATGTATCTCAGATATTTGATCTTATCCCTTCTCATTGCAAAAGGGCGATGAAGGTGCTAGCCCAAGCCCATCATTAGGGGATTTGCTCAGTCCAAGTAACACTCTTTTCTTTCATTTAAAAGACTGGCCCAATCTTTTAGATGTATATTCTTTAAATCTTAGGTCCCTCTCATTGCAAAGGCAATGATGGCGTTAGCTGGAGCCCCCCTTTTAGAGAGACAAGCTGTGTCTCAACAGAAAAATCAAACCCTTTTAGGAGACAAGCTATGTCTCAGCATAGAGGTCAAACCTTCTGGAGACAGGCTTTGTCTTTTTGTTCATAGTGTTCTCTCTTCTAGAAGACTTTTCCAGTCTCACTAGCACCCTTCTTTACCTCCATTTCTTTTAGGAGACTAACCTAGTCTCATTTGCACTTCCCTCTTAGGGTTGTGCACTAGGAGTCAGTCCTTTCGTATATGAGTCAGTCTTTAGCTAGGGAGTCTGTCTTTAGTTAGAGAGTCAATCTTTCAGGAGTCTGTCCTATTATCATAGAGGTTAGTATTTTGTCCAACCTCTCATTAAGTCATGCGATTTTTATCCGCTCCTGCAAGGTATAGGATGCTGTCCAACCCTTGCAGAGTTGTTATTCTGTTCATTCCCCCGCAAAGCATAGGATGCTGTCCAACCTTTGCGGGATATCAGGACTCTATCCTACCCTTATGATGATAGGATTCTGTCCTGTTGAGTCAAAAACATCAAAAACATCTGAAAAATAAAAAATCTCAAAAATCTTGAGTCATCGTAAGAGTAGTTAGGAAAGTCTTTTCCGAACTACGTTGGCTTGATTCCTTTTCCATAGCGTACGTAGTGCAGCTTGGGATCCACATCCTAGGTCCAGCCAAACCTTTAAAGATAAGCATTTCAAAACCTTCCAAAAATACGAAAATCTTTAAAACCTTTTCAAAAAGATCTTCCCCTGGAGTTAGGAGTCTGTCCTAGTCGTTTGGGGTGTTTTAGAGTTAGAAGGCTGTCCTGATTTGTATTGACGTGGTGTGTCCTGTCGTGTGAGTGTCTCTAGAGTTAGGAGGCCTCGAGTTGGTCGGTTAGACATTTAGTCGAACCGATGGCTACACTAGGAAGCATATGAAGCCCATGGTTTTCTTTAGGATGCACAGCCTAGTTACACATAGGATGTAGGGCCCACCTGCATTAGCTTAAGGCTAATTAACTTGCATTAGTTAGGGCATATAGAGAGTCCTAAAAATTATAATTCACTTGAATTTAAGCAATGGTACAAAAAGCTTTAAAAATCAGTCGAGTCTAGTGGATCGAGTCTAGGATAGCGGTTCTAGATGGTTAGGCATCGTAGTTAGAATAGGTCATCGAACTACGTTGACTCTGATTCTTCCCGGGGCCGGGATACGTAGAGAAGCTGGTATGGATGGCCATCTTGGTACGAGTCAAGTCCTGCATTAGAGTTTTAGGATTTGTCTTGTCCAGTCATATATAGAATTGATTTATGTTGTGTGTTTTGCTGTGTTTTCTTACTTTCATGTACAGATCCTATACCTTTAGCTGTAGCATACATGTGTTTGCACACCAGAACTTAGACACCAATTAGGTATGACATTCATAACCTAGTTATTCTCAGGTGACACTTATTTCATTTCTTTTTTAGGTGTGCTTATTAATCATCTCCGAGACATGCATGATTAGATGGACATCTTCTCGGAGATATTCGTTCCCATTTCATATGACTTTCGCCCAAAACTCTTCAAAATCAATAAGTAAATGGCATAAGAGACCAGGTGTTTGCACTTGGGCGGACGAGGTGCTCTTCGGACATTCCAAATTCGTAACCAGGCACGAACCTTCTTTTATATCTCTGGTTATCCATTGCAACAGAGCATAGTATGGGATCCAGGGCTCACTTCCTTAGATGTCGACTCTTCTTTGTTTAAGGTACGCCTCGAATCTGGGCTAGTCCCCGAATTGAGAGGTATCTCACCTTTGTATCGCCACTCATACTGTGAGAGGCACCTTCTTTCGAGAGTTCCTTGGTAGAGCTCTCCATTCACGTGGATGATCCTGAGACTCAGTGTGGGGTTCGTCCCCCGCCTCTCTCGGATTGGGGTCCACAGGCTGGCGACTCTGCTGGAGATATCTCTCGAGATATTGCCTAACTCTGTTAAAATGCTATTTTTTACTAATTTTGAAGAAATTTGGGCTAAAATCATGTGAAATGAGAATTTAATCGCTTAGAATCCAGGGGCACCAAATGGGTATTTAAAACAAGGGATTCACACACTGCACAACATACATCATTTTATTTTTATTTTTTTTATTTTATTGATTTTATTATTATTGGCTCCACGGGATAGATACAGTGCGTGCCAGATGGGATGTCATTACCCTGCTGGTGCTGTTGTATCTATTTCTGTAGACACCCCATTTTGATCGGACCCTAATTTCCCAAAATTAACTAAATTTTTGAAACCCGAACCTATGAATCGACCCAAGTCGCACCCCAACCCATGTCTTGGTTCGAGTTGAGCATAACATAAAGAAATGTAGCAGGAGAGTGGAATATCCAAGCAAAGGAATGTTCATATCATCTCACCAATCAGCTAGGGCAGAAAAAGGTAAACTAATGGTTGAATGGTATTTCCTTTGTTTATCCAGAAAGGGGAGTGCTTCATCGCAATAGGGGCTGTCTATGAAATAGTGGGGGGTGAGAATTTATCAATTTTCCCTTTAAATACTAAACAAACTAGGGTTTGGAGGAGGAGGGGAGCCTCATTTTCGTCCAAAAAGCAAAGAAAAAAAAAGGGCAGAGAGAGAGAAAGGGAGAAAAATCATTTTTGCAAAGGAGATACAGAGAGGGAGAGAGATACAGAGAGATTTTCTTCCCCACCTCCGATCACCTTCTTCCCCGGCATCACCTCCGGCCGCAAACCCGATCGGCCCGCACCACCACCACCACCACCACAATCAGCCACCATATCCGGCCATAGCAGAGAGAAGGGAAGAGAAACTTACAGAGAGAGAGAGGGAGAGGGAGTTGTCATCTCCCCGGCCATTCCTCATCTCCGGTAAGCCATCGGAACCCGAGCTCCACCACCGTCTCCCCTTTTCTGCTACCTTCACCCTCGTCACCAAAATCTCCTTCTTAAACCCATTCCCATTTTCTCCTTAAACCCAAATCACAAACCCCCATTTCCATGATCATCTCCACCTTCAAACCCATCGGATTCCGGCCGGCCGCAATTAAATCCGGCAAGACCCATTCAACCCCACAGCCATTAAATCCCTTGTACTCTATTGATTTTTATTTATAAAAAAAACCCATATTCTTCCATCGAAACCCCTTTTTCTCCAATTACTACCACCTCCATCGACCACCGGAATCCGAGCCACCTCCATCTCCGTCAAACCCCACCGGAATCCGAGAACACACTCCCAAACCCATCTCCTCTTCTCTGCAAAATCCAAAACCCCAAACCCCTTTCATTTTCCCCTAAGATCTGCTGCTACCTTCACCTCACCCACCTCCACTCCCAATCCCCATCATCTCCTTCAACCTCCAATCATCCATCAGGTTCTTCTCATCCCATCTCAGCCACCATTTCCGGCAAACCCCATTTCTCCTGCCATCTCCGTCCACCCTCAACTGCTCCCATTTCAACCCCATTTCCCCATTAAATCCTCCACTAAACCCATTCTATTTCCACCATTTTTCTACCCCCATTATACCCTTCATCAGCCACTCCTTCCTTTATTTTAAAATCCAAAACTCATAGCTGCAACTCCGGTCAATACCCCACCCCGAGCCCACTTCATTTTCCCCCACCATCAACCCTCTTTACCCTTCGTTAGACTATAGGTTTAAGTCATTTTTAGGTCGGACCTATTTGTAATCAAGCTAGATCCGAAAGCCGTTGAAGCAGAGCTCGATTCTCTTCTCCTCGGATCTCATCGGCCGCGATATCTTTTCCTTCTTGATAATTTTGGTTGCAACTCAGGTAACATTTCTAACCCTGCTTGTATTGCTAAAATGGTTGTGATGGCTGACTTTGCTCTATCGAAAGTATGGTAACAGTTCATAAATTTGGGTGTAAAATGGTTTTAATTGTGCTGGAGATGGATTAGAAAGTTATGCGTGCTCAATTGATGTAGGAAATTAGATGATACAAGTATCATCTGATTTCACAGGAGACCCATGTCGAGGGTTCAGCTGAATTGTTTTGTGGTTCGATCTTTTGATGATCCTAGAGTATGTTTGGTTTATTAAAGTTACATGTTGTTGCATTTCTCGTGGTGATTTCCTTGATAAGATTACCATTCATTAACGTTTTGGAGATTTGATTCTGAGACAGGTTCTGAATGCAATTTGGGTGTACTTTTCCTCCTTTAGATATTTTCACTCATGTACTGTATGCAATTCATGAATAGCTTTTGATCAGTGGTGTTGTAGAAAATGATTTTTGGGCCTAATCTCACTTTGAATGATACAAGAATCAAAATATTTTCTCTTCCATGGTGGATTTGTATAATTTCTTCTTGAAATCTATGAAAATAGTTTGCTGATTTGTAGAAACCTGGAATCTTGTAGTCGTTGGAATGATCAACGTCACATAGATTTGATCAAGACATTAAAATTTGTATGCCATGATTTCACAATAGTATGGTTCTCGTTCATTCTATTCCAAATCTGCTTGTGTTATAGTCAACCTCAGTGCTACAACACAAAGTCTCCTCTGTTAGGGTTTGGAGAGTTGTGTCAATACTCTCTTCTTCAATATCTTGAGACGAGGACCCCAAATTAATTTACTAATTTTCGATCCTTGTCTTCATGTCGGTTCCCCAAGTCAAGAAGGTACATGTTGAATTTCCCTTGGTCCTGTAGTCGTATGTGAAGCCCTATGGCGGTTCCCCCATAGTGGGGGCGATGAAGGCGCCAGCCCAAGCCCATCCTTAGGGGACTTGCTCAGTCCAAGTAGCATACCCCTCCTTTGTATATAGGAGACTTGCCCAGTCTCATCAGAACCTTTGTTTACGTCATTTGTGTCTCGGAGACAAGACTTGTCTCATATAGAGTTTCCCTTTTAGGAGGCTTACCTAGCCTCATGTTAGAATAACCCTTTCTTCTAGCGAGTCTTTGACTCATTTTTTACCCCATTCTTGGCAGTGTTATTAGAGAGTCTCTGACTCATTTGTACCCCCTATTTAGTGTTATTAGTTAGGAGTTTCTCCTTTAGAGTTGTTGATTACTTCGCTTTGATTAGAGACTAACTCAGTCTTATTAGAGCTTTGCTTGATTGGGATCTTGGATCGTTTTCTCTCTTCTTGGGACGCTTGTTTGGTTGTTGTGGATCGTCTCTTTGAGACCTTTGTTGCTTGTTTGGGGTTTCCCCTTTTTCTTTAGGGCTTTGCCTTAGTTTATGGTTATGCTTGCATGTTCCCTTTAAGATTGAAAACATCTAAAGATCCAAAAGCATTGGAATATTTTGAAATCCAAAAACATTAGAAATTTGAAACTCAAAAGCATCTGAAAACTTTAAAAATATCAAAAGCATTTAAAAAAATACATTAAAAACCCTTAAATCATTTGGAGTGTTAGGTTTTAGTTAGGAGAGTTCGATTTTCGAACTATGTTGGCTTGATCCTCTTCCATGAGGTACGTAGTGCAGCTTGGGATCTTCATCCCAAGTCCAGCCAAACCTTGTAAATAAATGCTTTAACCCTTTTTCTTCAAAACCTTGTTTTCAACAAGATCTTCCTCTAGAGTTAGGAGTTTCTCATAGATAGAGAATTTTAGGGTTAGGAGTTAGTCCTTGATGTGTTGTGTGGTTTGTTTGTGTTTGTGTTAGAGTTAGGGGTTTGTTGCGCCTCCGTCCAGTCAGTTGGCGATTCAGATTGCCGACTGATGACTAGGTCTAAGATGCGTTAGCAATCCTATTATTTTCCTTAGGAAACACAGCCTAGTTACACATAGGTTGTAGGAACCACTTACATTAGCTTAGGGCTAACCTGCATTTAGTTAGGGCATATAGGGTGTCCTAAAATCTACAATTCACTGGAATTTAAATAATCGTACAAGAAGCTTTAAGAACTGGTCCGGTCTTTTAGATCGAGTCTAGGATAGAGGTCTAGGTGTCTCAGGCATCCTAGTTTAGAATAGGCGCGAAGAACTACGTTGCCTTGATTCTCGTGGAGGCGGGGATACGTAGGCTTCTTTGGATGAACATCAGACCATCCGAGGACTCGGGTTAAATCGTTTAGAGTTTTAGGATTTGTGGTGTTGTTATTGTATGTTTTGATATGTTCTCTTACTTTCTTGTATTGATCCTATACCTTTAGCTATAGCTTGTATGTGTTTGTCCATCAGAACTTAGACACCAGTTAGGTATGTCACTCTCATAACCTAGCAATATTTAGGTGGCACCTCTTTCATTCATTTTTTGTATGCTTATTATTTCTATTCTCAGGAAATGCATGCTTAGATAGACGACTCCTGAGGATTGTTCCCATTTCGCATGATCTTCGTCCAAAACTCTCCGAGGTTAATAATAAATGGCATAAGAGACCAAGTGTTCGCACTCGGGCGAATTGGGGGTGCTCTTCAGACCTTCTCCATTCATCATCAGGCACGGACCTTTTGTATCTCTGGTTATCCATTGCAAACAGAGCATTTGTTTTTGGTTCCATGGCGCATCCATGGATGGCGACTCTGAGTTATTTTTTGATATATCTTGGTTTCGAGCCCTGGCTCCGGATCATGATGTATCTCTTTCTTTTTATATCTCCACTCATGCTATGCTGTGAGGGTGGCAGCAGTTTCGAGAGTTCCTTGGTAGAGCTCTCATTCACTTTATGGAGATCTTAGAGGATGTCAGGGACTCGTTCCCTCACCATCCTCGGATCGGGGTCCACAGGCTGACGACTTTGCTGGGGAGTTCTTGAAACATTGCCTAACTCTATAAAAATGCCATTTTTACTAACTTTGGAGAAATTTGGGCTAAAATCATTTTAAATGGGAACTCTATCGCTTAGAATCCAGGGGCACCAGATAGGTGCGAAATTAAGAAGGGATTCACACACTACACATCATGCATTATCATATTTTTTATTTCTTTCATTGTTTTTTATTGTTTTTCATTATTGGCTCCACGGGATAGATACAATGCGTGCCCGACTGGGATACCATACCCTGATGGTGCTGTTGTATTTATTTCCAAGCTATGCGCCGGTGCTGCAGCCGTAAACACTAGGCGTACTTGTGTTTACAGCAGCCGATGAGCAATGAAGCATACTATGTATAACATTGGACGTACTTTTGTTATACATATTAAGTATGGTTCATACGCATAGTACCCGATAGATTGAGTCCGGAGCCCTACTTTGTTTTATATATTATGTATATACTTACTGACCTAGTGAAATCCAACTAGGAAGTACCCGTGTTTATATAAGTATATTGCATTCATATAGGGTCGAACATGTGTTGCTCACACATGTGGAGCCTAGAGTTAGGAGCTTTGCCCCATTTGTAGACTAGGGTAGCTCATTTTATATGGCTACAACATGGTCCTGGTACACTCATCAATCTGTCTTGACTCAAGACTTCCTTGACTCCGCTAGATTAGAATTAGGGCTGGTGCCCCTGGTTAAGATATATGTGTATGTATATATCTATATATGCTGATTATGTATATTAGGGTTCTCCTCTTAGTTAGAGTTCCTTATTCATTTCAATTGGTTATATCTCTTCATTATTCAGATCTAGATCTAGTCAGTGGATTTTGCTTGCCGTTACCTTGGCCATGATCTGTCCTTCGATCTTTTGTTCTTAGGATCTGACCCGTTGTTACATGTTCTCATCTATGGTTGGTTCTTCTTTTGATTACCTTTTTCCGGTTGTCATGAGTCGTTTATTGGTCATGAGCTTTTCCTGCCATTGTCATTTGAGCATCAATATTTTTTCTGAGAGTCCTGTTCTATTGGTTTTTTTATTCATATACTCTTTTGTTGAGCCGTGGGGATCCCCTGTATAGCCGTTATGCCGCCGGATTTTATCCAGAGCATTTTTTTGAGCATGACCGCTATTTCTTAGAGTTAGGAGAACAATGAGTTTACCTTATCTTGAGTTTCTTGTCTAGCACCGTTATGCTGTCGGATTTTATCCAGAATATTTTTGAGCATGACCGCTATCCTTTAGAGTTAGTTAAACCATGAGTTTGCCTTACCTCGATCTTCTTGTATAGTCGTTATGTTGCCGGATTTTACCTGGAACATTTTGAGCATGACTGCTATTCTTCAAAGTCAGGGATAAACCACGAGTTTGTCGTATCGTGATCCTTTTGTTTATTCTTATTTATCTATTTGTAGATTATCATCAGATTCTTGACTTTAGTCATAATCTATTTTTTATCTTTTGTACATATAATTGATTCATATTTTCCATCATGGATTTACCTTTTCTTATACCATTATCATTGATGGATTAGCTAAATCTTGCCTATCTGTCGCAAGTGCATGATTATTGCTGAGCTCTAAACTCATTTAGATTAGGGGTGTTATCATTCTTAACTTTTTCATACCCCAAAAGAGAGCTGCCATATTCCAAAAAGACTTAAAGGGATAAATTGAAGATTCCTTGAGATCCTGTTGGTGTAGGTCATGTTAATCAGTGCCTACCTTTCTTTGACCTTCATAGATTGACTTACCTGTTTTGTAATTCAAACGTGTTCAGGATTATTCTTGTCTCTACTTGTAGAGGATATTTTATCCCCATTATCATTCATTTAACCTAGTGTTTTAACCTCCATTTCAGTGATTCTTAAGATGAGCAACTATCGTTATCACCCTCAAAAGAGATAACCAATTGAAACCTGCTTGGTCTAGACCATCTTCGGTATCTAGACTCAGTTGATCCTCCCATTACATCGAGAATACCTTTACTCTCTTTGTCTGAATTACCAGAGGTTCATCCAATGGCTGTCAACAGGACTTCAGAGGACCACCCTTTCCAAGGTTTCTGAACTAGGGTCAAACTTCTTACCCAGCATTATCATGGAGGAAGGCGTGCTACTTGTGAACTTCAGTGCCAATTCCTTGCCTATGTTCAACTGTTATATTTCAAGAGTCATATGTCAAGTATCTTGTTTGAAGATTCGTCCTTTGTCAATTTTATACCAACTCTATGGTTGAAAGTTGGTGAGTCTTGTAGTGTCAATGTCAAAAAAGAAAAGAAAAAAAGAAAAAAAGAAGTGGCATGTCTGTCAGTCTTTCTTATATAGAGTCAGTGTTTTGTTTTCTGTCAAATCAAATGTAAAGCTCATAGAGGCGTGTCTGTGAGTCATCTATGTACTTCAAAGTTTTCAATTCAATTAAGCATTTGGTTTCGTATCTTCAATTTTTATGATTCACTCTTGGATTTAATGTTTAAAACAACTAAAGCCCCCCTTCTCGGATGAGAATGCAGACAAAATTCACCTCGAGATCTGAAAGATGGTCAAACGAGAGGAAGAGCGTCGAGCATAGCCACTTGAAGAAGATATCGAAGCCATTGATAGTAGTATCGAAATTTGAAACTCGAGAAAGATGGAGTGGCAAAATTTTATCTCCCGAGGAGCGCAAAGAATTGATAAACCTGTTTAGAGGGGTTTGAGGTAGTCTTGCTTGATCCTATAAGGATAAACCAGGGGAATGCCCTGTCGTTGAGCAAAGAAAGACTTCATCGGCTTTAGACATCCAGTTGAAAAATGAAGATTTTAAAGAGTAAAACATCAGACATCCTGTGGAGCTGATGAAATATTGAGAGAAGACTTTCTGGCAAGGAAGTTGTATGATAAATTTGAGCCCTAAAAAAAGGGGGGGGGAGAAAAAAAGAAGAAGAAAGAGACAAGGAGCTTTGGAACCTTGAGCATAAATTTAAGATCTTTGAGATGGGAGTGGAGCACAGTGGTTGAAGTTTTGCCTTACATGCCGTCAGACTCCTCGAAAAAAATTTTAAGTCTTTGAACCTTAAGCAAAAGAGCTTGTACATCAAATACATCAGGAGGCCATCATTGGACGTCTGAACTTTTATGGCCAAAATCCCAAAATTTAAAAATCCTTCTATAAACCCTTTGGGTCAACATCAAAATTAAACAATTTCTTTTCAAACACATTATAAACCCGGGGCATTTATGCACCCGAACTACGTCGGACCTGATCTCCAACTCTTCAGGGGTACGTAGGCAACCTGATTAATTCAGGTTCGGTCAAACCTTGGGATAAATTCCCTTTCAAAATTTTGAAGCTAAATGCTAAACCATTCTTTGAAAAATCCCAAAGCGAATTACGCGGATCTGATCCTCCATTTTTGGGGTACGTAGGTAGTCTGGCTAGACCAGATTCGGTCCAAATCGTTTGAACTTTAAATATCCCACCCTTTTGAACCCAAGCCTTCCTAGAAAGTCTTTCTGGTGAAACAAGCAAAAGTTGAAACAAGTGGTCTTTTAGATCGAAAATTGGAAGGCTAATGTTTTGACTTCTTTCGAAAAGAGAAATCAAGGAGACAGAGAAGCAACCTCTACACAGGGCAGGATCCCGGAATTCGAGTAGTGTCGATAAGACTTACTTTGATATCCTTTTAAACTAGGGGCATTAAAACTGAGCAATCTGAATGGGGTAACAACCATAACGGAAATCCCGATGGAGGAGACTAGAGCCTCTTGACATAGTTTTCGAGAGTACTCTAAGAGTGGCTAGCCTTACCATAATAAAATAACACATTTTATCTAAGGGTGAATCAAAAGTGAGTCAAGTCCCTTGAGTAATTTGAGTCTTCTTTGATTGAATCTTTGGAACTCTTTTTCTTATTTTTATCATTTTTTCTCTCTCAATGTCCGAAGTGTTTGGCACTGGAAGAGCGAGAGTACACCTTCTGAAATGCGAAAAAAATTCAGAGTAGATCCTGGTTTAGAAATCAAGGAAAGGGCAAGAGACATTTTGTTCAAACTTGCCAGAGACATCAAAGCCTCAAGTAGTGAGCAATGAAAGAAAAAATTGTCAAACTCATCCATTGTGGATATCCTTTTACCCATATACCAAAGAAAGAACTCATGCAAGCTTAAACATTTCTTACCTATCCTGGTTTTGCTCTCCAATGAATCCTGTCATGGAAGTAATCATACTAGGGGCATCTTTTATGACTTGCGTCATAAAAGATATCAAATACAAGATATTTAAGATAAATATTTTCAGCAAATAGAAGCAAGAGAAGCTTGAACACTCTCTTGAATCAAATTCCTCAATTGAACTCATTCTCTGAAAGAGTCAATGTTTCAGAAAATCTAGTCCCTAGCAGAATCTAGAGCCTGCTTTTGTAGTTTTCAAACCCAGCAGAATGTAGTTCAAGGAGTCAATATCCTTGAGTTTGGTTTTCAGTAATGATCATGCACTCCCATTTATTCTCGACAGGAGATAGCTATGCTATCAATGAACTCGATATAAGATCGATAAATTTTTTTTATGTTGATTTGAGACTCTTTGAGTAGTTGAGACCCTGTGAGTGTTACAGACTCTTCGGGTAGTTGAGACTCTTTGAGTATAAATGTTTTTGTGTTGGTTTGAGACTCTTTGAGTAGTTGAGATCCTTTGAGTGTTACAGACTTTTCGGGTAATTGAGACTCTTTGAGTATAAATATTTTTGTGTTGATTTGAGACTATTTGAGTAGTTGAGACCCTTTGAGTGTTACAGACTCTTCGGGTAGTTGAGACTCTTTGAGTATAAATGCTTTTGTGTTGATTTGAGACTCTTTGAGTAGTTGACGCTCTTTGAGTGTTACAGACTCTTCGGGTAGTTGAGACTCTTTGAGTATAAATGTTTTTGTGTTGATTTGAGACTCTTTGAGTAGTTAAGACCCTTCGAGTGTTACAGACTTTTCGGGTAGTTGAGACTCTTTGAGTATAAATGCTTTTGTGTTGATTTGAGACTCTTTGAGTAGTTGAGGCCCTTTGAGTGTTACAGACTCTTCGGGTAGCTGAGACTCTTTGAGGATAAATGCTTTTGTGTTGATTTGAGACTCTTTGAGTAGTTGAGGCCCTTTGAGTGTTACAGACTCTTCGGGTAGTTGAGACTCTTTGAGTATAAATGCTTTTGTGTTGATTTAAGACTCTTTGAGTAGTTGAGGCCCTTTGAGGGTTACAGACTCTTCGCGTAGTTGAGACTCTTTGAGTATAAATGCTTTCGTGTTGATTTGAGACTCTTTGAGTAGTTGAGGCCCTTTGAGTGTTACAGACTCTTCGGGTAGTTGAGACTCTTTGAGTATAAATGCTTTTGTGTTGATTTGAAACTCTTTGAGTAGTTGAGGCCCTTTGAGTGTTACAGACTCTTCGGGTAGTTGAGACTTTTTGAGTATAAATATTTTTGGGTGTATTTGAGACTCTTTGAGTAGTTGAGACCCTTTGAGTCTTACAGACTCTTCGGGTAGTTGAGGCTCTTTTAGTATAAAAGTTTCTTTGATGTGTTTGAGACTCTTTGAGTAGTTGAGACCCTTTGAGTGTTACAGACTCTTCGGGTAGTTGAGGGTCTTTGAGTATAAAAGTTTCTCTATGTAGTTGAGACTCTTTTGAGTATAAATGTTTTTGTGTTGGTTTGAGACTCTTTGAGTAGTTGAGACCCTTTGAGTGTTACAGACTCTTCGGGTAGTTGAGACTATTTGAGTATAATTGGTTTTTTGTGTAGATTTGAGACTCTTTGAGTAGTTGAGACCTTTTGAGTGTTACAGACTCTTCGGGTAGTTGAGGCTCTTTGAGTATAAATAGTTTTTGATGTATTTGAGACTCTTTGAGTAGTTGAGACCCTTTGAGTGTTACAGACTCTTCGGGTAGTTGAGACTTTTTGAGTATAAATATTTTGTGTTGTATTTGAGACTCTTTGAGTAGTTGAGACCCTTTGAGTGTTACAGACTCTTCGGGTAGTTGAGACTTTTTTAGTATAAATATTTTTGTGTTGATTTGAGACTCTTTGAGTAGTTAAGACCCTTCGAGTGTTACAGACTCTTCGGGTAGTTGAGACTCTTTGAGTATAAATGGTTTTTTGTGTATTTGAGACTCTTTGAGTAGTTGAGACCCTTTGAGTGTTACAGACTCTTCGGGTAGTTGAGGCTCTTTGAGTATAAAGGTTTCTCTATGTAGTTGAGACTCTTTCGAGTATAAAGGTTTTTGCATGTGTTTGAGACTCTTTGAGTAGTTGAGACCCTTTGAGTGTTACAGACTCTTCGGGTGGTTGAGGCTCTTTGAGTATAAAGGTTTTTTGTTTGCGTTTGAGACTCTTTGAGTAGTTGAGACCCTTCGAGTGTTACAGACTCTTCGGGTAGTTGAGGCTCTTTGAGTATAAAGGTTTCTGTGTGTGTTTGAAGCTCTCTGAGTGTTACAGACTCTTTGTGTGATCGATTTGATATTCTTCGAGTGATTGATTTACATTTGCATGGATAATGATTTACATTCTCTGAAGTAATTTCATTGTGCTCGTTTTCTTAAAAGCTTTGTTTTAAAAGAGTATGTTTGTGTTTTGTGTTTGCTTACTTCAATAAAGTCCTTGCGTGTTGATTTAGATAGTCAAGTCATGAGTATTAGAGAGAGGCCATCTCATTGAGATGTACCAATTGCAGAGTTAAGGGTCAGAGAGAGGCTATCTCACCAATGCTCGCAGTCTTTGAGTTTTGATGAAAAGTCATTGTACTGTTTTATCCTTGTGAACATCATTTAAAAAAAATTGCTTTGTTTTCATATCGGGTCGGCCAAAATGAGTTGTCTTGTCAGCTTTGCCATTCGTGTGACAAGCACGCTCTGCCAAAGAGGGGCATCTATAGACACCCCATTTTGACCGGACCCTAATTTCCCAAAATTAACTAAATTTTTGAAACCCGAACCTATGAATCGACCCAAGTCGCACCCCAACCCATGTCTTGGTTTGAGTTGAGCATAACATAAAGAAATGCAGCAGGAGAGTGGAATATCCAAGCAAAGGAGTGTTCCTATCATCTCACCAATCAGCTAGGGCAGAAAAAGGTAACCTAATGGTTGAATGGTATTTCCTTTGTTTATCCAGAAAGGGGAGTGCTTCATCACAATAGGGGCTGTCCATGAAATAGTGGAGGTGAGAATTTATCATTTTTCCCTTTAAATACTAAACAAACTAGGGTTTGGAGGAGGAGGGGAGCCTCATTTTCGTCCAAAAAGCAAAGAAAAAAAAAGGCAGAGAGAGAGAGAAAGGGAGAAAAATCATTTTTACAAAGGAGATACAGAGAGGGCGAGAGATACAGAGAGATTTTCTTCCCCACCTCCGATCACCTTCTTCCTCGGCATCACCTCCGGCAGCAAACCCGATCGGCCCGCACCACCACCACCACCACCACCACAATCAGCCACCATCTCCGGCCATAGCAGAGAGAAGGGAAGAGAAACTTGCAGAGAGAGAGGGAGAGGGAGTTGTCATCTCCCCGGCCATTCCTCATCCCCGGTAAGCCACCGGAACCCGAGCTCCACCACCGTCTCCCCTTTTCTGCTACCTTCACCCTCGTCACCAAAATCTCCTTCTTAAACCCATTCCCATTTTCTCCTTAAACCCAAATCACAAACCCCCATTTCCATGATCATCTCCACCTTCAAACCCATCGGATTCCGGCCGGCCGCCATTAAATCCGGCAAGACCCATTCAACCCCACAGCAATTAAATCCCTTCTACTCCATTGATTTTTATTTTAAAAAAAACCCATATTCTTCCATCGAAACCCCTTTTTCTCCAATTACTACCACCTCCATCGACCACCGGAATCCGAGCCACCTCCATCTCCGCCAAACCCCACCGGAATTCGAGAACACACTCCCAAACCCATCTCCTCTTCTCTGGAAAATCCAAAACCCCAAACCCCTTTCATTTTCCCCTAAGATCTGCTGCTACCTTCACCTCACCCACCTCCACTCCCAATCCCCATCATCTCCTTCAACCTTCAACCTCCAATCATCCATCATGTTCTTCTCATCCCATCTCAGCCACCATTTCCGGCAAACCCCATTTCTCCTTCCATCTCCGTCCACCCTCAACTGCTTCCATTTCAACCCCATTTCCCCATTAAATCCTCCACTAGACCCATTCTATTTCAACCATTTTTCTACCCCCATTATCCCCTTCATCAGCCACTCCTTCCTTTATTTTAAAATCCAAAACTCATAGCTGCAACTCCGGTCAATACCCCACCCCGAGCCCACTTCATTTTCCCCCACCATCAACCCTCTTTACCCTTCATTAGACTATAGGTTTAAGTCATTTTTAGGTCGGACCTATTTGTAATCAAGCTAGATCCAAAAGCCATTGAAGCAGAGCTTGATTCTCTTCTCCTCGGATCTCGTCCGCCGCGATATCTTTTCCTTCTTGATAATTTTGGTTGCAACTCAGGTAACATTTCTAACCCTGCTTGTATTGCTAAAATGGTTGTGATGGCTGACTTTGCTCTATCGAAAGTATGGTAACAGTTCATAAATTTGGGTGTAAAATGGTGTTAATTGTGCTGGAGATGGATTAGAAAGTTATGCGTGCTCAATTGATGTAGGAAATCAGATGATACAAGTATCATCTGATTTCACAGGAGACCCATGTCGAGGGTTCAGCTGAATTGTTTTGTGGTTCGATCTTTTGATGATCCTAGAGTATGTTTGGTTTATTAAAGTTACATGTTGTTGCATTTCTCACGGTGATTTCCTTGATAAGATTACCATTCATTAATGTTTTGGAGATTTGATTCTGAGACAGGTTCTGAATTATGCAATTTGGGTGTACTTTTCCTCCTTTAGATATTTTCACTCATGTACTGTATGCAATTCATGAATAGCTTTTGATCAGTGGTTTTGTAGAAAATGATTTTTGGGCCTAATCTCGCTTTGAATGATACAAGAATCAAAATGTTTTCTCTTCCATGGTGGATTTGTATAATTTCTTCTTGAAATCTATGAAAATAGTTTGCTGATTTGTAGAAACCTGGAATCTTGTAGTCTTTGGAATGATCAATGTCACATAGATTTGATCAAGACTTTAAAATTTGTATGCCATGATTTCACAATAGTATGGTTCTCGTTCATTCTATTCCAAATCTGCTTGTGTTATAGTCGACCTCAGTGCTACAACACGAAGTCTCCTCTGTTAGGGTTTGGAGAGTTGTGTCAACACTCTCTTCTTTAATATCTTGAGACGAGGACCCCAAATTAATTTACTAATTTTCAGTCCTTGTCTTCATGTCGGTTCCCCGAGTCAAGAAGGTACATGTTGAATTTCCCTTGGTCCTGTAGTCGTATGTGAAACCCTATGGCGGTTCCCCCATAGTGGGGGCGATGAAGGCGCCTGCCCAAGCCCATCCTTAGGGGACTTGCTCAGTCTAAGTAGCATACCCCTCCTTTGTATATAGGCGACTTGCCCAGTCTCATCAGAACCTTTGTTTACGTCATTTGTGTCTCGGAGACAAGACTTGTCTCATATAGAGTTTCCCTTTTAGGAGGCTTACCTAGCCTCATGTTAGAATAACCATTTCTTCTAGCGAGTCTTTGACTCATTTTTTACCCCATTCTTGGCAGTGTTATTAGAGAGTCTCGACTCATTTGTACCCCCTATTTAGTGTTATTAGTTAGGAGTTTCTCCTTTAGAGTTGTTGATTACTTTGCTTTGATTAGAGACTAACTCAGTCTTATTAGAGCTTTGCTTGCTTGGGATCTTGGATCGTTTTCTCTCTTCTTGGGACGCTTGTTTGGTTGTTGTGAATCGTCTCTTTGAGACCTTTGTTGCTTGTTTGGGGTTTCCCCTTTTTGCTTTAGGGCTTTGCCCTAGTTTATGGTAATGCTTGCATGTTCCCTTTAAGATTGAAAAAATCTAAAGATCCAAAAGCATTGGAATATTTTAAAATCCAAAAACATTAGAAATTTGAAACTCAAAAAAATCTGAAAACTTTAAAAGTATCAAAAACATTTAAAAAAATACATTAAAAACCCTTAAATCAGTTGGAGTGTTAGGTTTTAGTTAGGAGAGTTCGATTTTCGAACTACGTTGGCTTGATCCTCTTCCATGAGGTACGTAGTGCAGCTTGAGATCTTCATCCCAAGTCCAGCCAAACTTTGTAAATAAATGCTTTAACCCTTTTTCTTCAAAACCTTGTTTTCAACAAGATCTTCCTCTAGAGTTAGGAGTTTCTCATAGATAGAGGGTTTTAGAGTTAGGAGTTAGTCTTTGATGTGTTGTGTGGTTTGTTTGTGTTTGTGTTAGAGTTAGGGGTTTGTTGCGCCTCCGTCCGGTCAGTTGGCGATTCGGATCGCCGACTGATGACTAGGTCTAAGATGCGTTAGCAATCCTATTATTTTCCTTAGGAAACACAGCCTAGTTACACATAGGTTGTAGGAACCACCTGCATTAGCTTAGGGCTAACCTGCATTTAGTTAGGGCATATAGGGTGTCCTAAAATCTGCAATTCACTGGAATTTAAATAATCGTACAAGAAGCTTTAAGAACTGGTCCGGTCTTTTAGATCGAGTCTAGGATAGAGGTCTAGGTGTCTCAGGCATCCTAGTTTAGAATAGGCGCGAAGAACTACGTTGCCTTGATTCTCGTGGAGGCGGGGATACGTAGGCTTCTTTGGATGAACATCAGACCATCCGAGGACTCGGGCTAAATCGTTTAGAGTTTTAGGATTTGTGGTGTTGTTATTGTATGTTTTGATATGTTCTCTTACTTTCCTGTACTGATCCTATACCTTTAGCTATAGCTTGTATGTGTTTGTCCATCAGAACTTAGACACCAGTTAGGTATGTCACTCATAACCTAGCAATATTTAGGTGGCACCTCTTTCATTCATTTTTTGTATGCTTATTATTTCTATTCTCAGGAAATGCATGCTTAGATAGACGACTCCTGAGGATTGTTCCCATTTCGTATGATTTTTGCCCAAAACTCTCCGAGGTTAATAATAAATGGCATAAGAGACCAAGTGTTCGCACTCGGGCGAATTGGGGGTGCTCTTCAGACCTTCTCCATTCGTCATCAGGCACATACCTTTTGTATCTCTGGTTATCCATTGCAAACAGAGCATTTGTTTTTGGTTCCATGGCGCATCCATGGATGGCGACTCTGAGTTATTTTTTGATATATCTTGGTTTCGAGCCCTGGCTCCGGATCAGGATGTATCTCTTTCTTTTTATATCGCCACTCATGATATGCTGTGAGGGTGGCAGCAGTTTCGAGGGTTCCTTGGTAGGGCTCTCCTTCACTTTGTAGAGATCTTAGAGGATGTCAGGGACTCGTTCCCTCACCATCCTCGGATCGGGGTCCACAATTTCCAAGCTATGCGCCGGAGCTGCAGCCGTAGACACTGGGTGTGCTGGTGTTCTACAGCAGCCGATGAGCAATGAACATACTCTGTATAATGCTGGGTGTGCTGGCTTTATACATCAAGGGTATGGTCATAAGCATAGTACCCTGCAGAAATGTCTGGGCCCTACTTTTATTTCATTATATTATATATATATATATATATTAGTTGCTCCCTTTAGAACCAAAATTAGGAAACCCTTGCTAGGACAATATATATATGTACTCATATAGGACGAACATGTGCGACCAGCATATGTGAGCCTAGGATAGAAGTCAGCCTACCCATGAAGTATAGAAGGGTGAGTGACATCGTGATTACCCGTCGCATTATCTAGTACACTCACAAACACTTTTGAGTCAAGATTTTCTTTGCTCCGCTAGATCAGGTTAGGGCTGGTACCCCTGGTTAGGATATATATGTATATATATCTATCTATTGATTATTAGATTAAAGCCTTCTTATTCGGTGATGTTTCTTTATCTAATTCGATCAATTCTATCAATCATTCTTCAAGATTTAGACCCGGTCTATGACCTACTGTGGACCCCGATCCGAGGACGCCGAGGGAACGAGTCCCTAACACCCTCTGGATCATCCACAACGTGAAGGAGAGCTCTGCCAAGGAACTCTCGAAACGAATGCCACCCTCACAGCATAGCACGAGTGGCGATATGAAAAGAAAGAGATATGTCTTGATCCGGAACCAAGGTTCGAAACCGAGACATACCTAAAATAAACTCAGAGTCGCCATCCATGGATGCGCCATGGAACCAAAACAAATGCTCTGTTTGCAATGGATAACCAGAGATACAAAAGGTCCGTGCCTGATGAAGAATGGAGAAGGTCCGAAGAGCGCCCCCAATTCGCCCGAGTGCGAACACTTGGTCTCTTATACCATTTATTTATTAACTTCGAAGAATTTTTGGGCAAAATCATGTGAAATGAGAACAAAATATCCCCGGGAAGACGTCTACCTAATCATGCATGACTAGGGGATAAAATAATAAGCACACACAAAATAAAATAAAAGATGTGTCACCTAATGACAGCTAGGTTATGAGTGACATGCCTAACAGGTGTCTAAGTTCTGGTGGACGAACACATGCATGCTACAACTACAGGTATAAGGTATGCACAAGAAAGTAAGAAAACACAACACAATATACAACATAACAACACAACGAACCCTAAGACTCTAAACGATTTAGCCTGAGTCCTCGGATGGTCTGGTATTCATCCAAAGAAGCCTACGTATCCCCGCCTCCACGAGAATCAAGGCAACGTAGTTCTTCGCGCCTATTCTAAGCTAGGATGCCTAAGACACCTAGACCTCTATCTTAGACTTGATCTAAAAGACCGGACTAGTTATTAAAAGTTTCTTGTACGATTATTTAAATTCCAGTGAATTGTGGATTTTAGGACACCCTATATGCCCTAACTAAATGCTAGTTAGCCCTAAGCTAATGCAGGTGGTTCCTACAACCTATGTGTAACTAGGTTGTGCGTCCTAAGGAAAATAATGGGATCGCTAACGTATCCAAGACCTAGTCATCAGTCGGCGATGTGAATCGCCAACTGACCGGACGGAGGCGCTCCTAGCTAGGACAAACTCCTAACTCTAACACAAACACACAACAAGCACACAACAAAAGACAAACTCCTAACTCTAAAACTCTCTATCTAGGACAAAGTCCTAACTCTAGAGGAAGATCTTTTGGAAAAAGAATATTTTGGAAGATTTTTATATTTTTTAAAAGGGTTAAAAGATTTATTTACAAAGTTTGGCTGGACCTGGGATAAGAATCCCAAGCTGAACTACGTACCTCGTGGAAGAGGATCAAGCCAACGTAGTTCGAAACGAACTCTCCTAACTAAAACCTAACACTTCAAATGATTTAACCGTTTTAATATTTTTGATATTTTTTAAAGTTTTTCAAATGTTTTTGAATTTCAAATTTCTATTGTTTTTGGATTTTAAAGCTTTTCCAATGCTCTGAACCTTTAAATGTTTTCAATCTTAAAGGGAACACACAAGTAACACCACAAACTAGGGCAAAACCCTAAATCTAAAGGGGAAACCCCAAATAAGCAACTAGGGTCTCAAAGAGACAAACCACAATAAGAAAGATAGCGTCTCAAGAACAGAGAAAACAATCTAAGATCCCAAGCAGGGAAGGCTCTAATAAGACTGAGTTAGTCTTGAATGGAAATACTCCTAACTAATGACACCAGGGAAGGAGTACAAATGAGTCGGAGACTCTCTAATAACACTACCAAGTCAAAGACTCTCTCTAAAAGAGGAGGCCACTCTAACATGAGGCTAGGTAAGCCTCCTAAAGGGGAAACTCTCTATATGAGACAAGGCTTGTCTCCGAGACACAAAAGACGTAAACAAGGGTTCTGATGAGACTGGGCAAGTCTCCTATATACAAAGGAGGGCTCAAAGTATCCCTATCATCGCCCTTGCAATGAAAAGGGTTCTAATATCTAAAAGACGTCTAAAAGACTAGGCAAGTATACTATACAAAGGAGGGGTATGCTACTTGGACTGAGCAAGTCCCCTAAGGATGGGCTTGGGCTAGCACCTTCATCGCCCCTGCAATGAAGGAAACAAATATTTAAAGGTATCTAAAAGACTTGGAAAGTCTACTAAATAAGAGGGAGAAATGCTACTTGGACTAGGTAAGTCCCCTAAAAGATGGGCTTGGGCTAACGCCTTCATCGCCCCTGCGCGCACTTTATTATCAAAATCAATTCTTGGTCCTATTTCTTCCCCTACTCTCTTTTTTTTTATTCCCAAATTTCAATGTCTAAATAAAAGTAAGGACATTCTGCCAATAAAAATCCAATTTTCAAACAACTATCTTAGAGAAAATATATATCATAAGCATTCCAACTCCTTTAACCTCTTGTTCACTTAAGACATCCATTGAAACCTAACAGAATACGAAAGGGAAAACACACAACTACCAATGTCACCTTATTATAGCCAAGCTGCATGCAGATATGCGATTTTATTAGCTATAGCCTTTAAACATTTTGGAATTCAGGATATGAATCTGTCCTTCAATAACTAACTACCTTAGCTACGGCCAATGACAAATGGATGCTCTTAACACACAATAATCATAGACCTAATAATTATAAACAGAACAAGAAATCAAAGTGTCAGCAATGCATTCATGATAGCTGCAACAATACAAAATATCCGAACTGAAATAAAACCAAACTGAACATATACACGATGATATGTACATAGCTAAAACCAAATTAAACATACTCATGGTAATAAAGGCACAACTGAACTAAAGTGATTTTGCTTACAAAACCTACATGAGATCATATTCAAAGGTGATAGCATCGATCAACATAAACCATTAGGAATACAGAGATCACCGAAATCCCACATCAACCAGAGAAATTTTGGATAAATTCTCAGAAAGCGGTTAAACCTTATTAAGAATAAAAAGTAATAGGTAATAACCTTTGCAAGGATAAATAAAAAAAATAAAATAAATAAATCTATAGCCACAGCAAAAAGATCTAACAGTAATTAGAAGCCCTGAAATAAATAAATAAATAAAAATGAAAATACCTGTAACTTAAGATGATATGAGACTTGATAGAGGATTGGAGAAGAAAGATTGTGACCGGAGCTAATGGATATCCAGTGGAAATTTCAGGGATGGCTGGAGGTTGTTGACTCGGTGGAGATGGATGGCCGGGGTGAAGGTGATTAAAAAGGTTTTAATGGGCAGGGGTTTTGAGGGAGGAGCTTATGAAGAGGGTTTGAAATAGTTCAGATCTATTTTAATGGGTATGAAAGAAAAGGGGTTTGAGAGATGTAGGAAGAAAATGGACGTGGTGGTTAGAGGTTGAGGGTGGTTGGGTCGGAATGAGTGGGATGATCGGAAAAGAATGGGTTGAGGTTAGAGATTGCAGAGATGGTAAAGGGAAGAAAGAAAGTGGTGGTGGTTGACTGAGGTGGAGATGGAGGTTTTTCGAAATGGGTTTCAAAGATCAAAATAAATTTAGAGAGGGGTTTTTGGAAATGGGTTTGTAGTGAAGGTGGTGGTGGTGATGAAAGAGGTGGTGGCTGCGACGGGAATGGGTTTTGGAGGTGGGTGTGGGAAGAAATGTGGAGTTGTAGAGATAAAAATAAAGATGGGTTTGAGAGGTTGGGATGGGATTGTGAGGATGGGGTTTGCCGGAGCTCCGGCTAAATGACCGGAGAAGGGGTTATTGGGGATGGTGGCTGGGTGGTAGGGATCGGAGAAGGGCTTGCCGTATTCCGGCCGAAAATGAAGTCGGAGAAGGAGATGGTGGGGAAAATGGTGGGTGTGGGTTTGGGATGTGGGTTTTGAGAATAAGAGAAGAAGAAGAAGGAGAATGGGTTTGATGGTGGTGGATCAAGGGGATGGGGAAGATGATGATGGACGGCCAAGATGGGGAGGCCGGATCTCCGGCGAGACACCGGAGAAGATGGAGATGGGCAGAGCTTTCCAACTTCTTTCTGTTTTTTTTTTCTTTCAGAAAATGGGTTTTGGGTTTGATGGTGGTAGAGGTTGGAGATGGGTTTGGGAGTGTGGCTGAGAAGGATGAAGGTGGAGATGGGTTTGAGGGTGACAAACCGGTTTTAATGGAGTTGGCCGGCGGAAATGGGTTGGCCGGAGCTAGTGGTGATGATGGACGGCGGCTGCAAATCCCCTCTTCCACTCTCTTGCGGCTCTCTTTTCTTCCTCTGCAATTAGGGTCTGATGATGGAGCTTTGGGTCGATTCTAATGGTGGAGAGGTTAAGGAAGATGAGAGACAAATGAAATGGGTTTGGTGGTGGCTGTGATGAAGATGGAGGTCGAGGTTGCGGCTGAGAAGGTGGAGAGATGGCTCGGATTTAATTGAGGTGGGTTTGAAGGTTTAGATGGAGGTGGAAGAAGGGTGACGATGGTGGCTTAGATGGGTGGATGGTGGTGGTGGAGAGGTGGCTCAAGCAGAGGAAAGAAGAAAATGGTGGATTTGAGAAGAAAGTTTGCAGTAATAAAAATCTAAGGGAAGAAATAATGGTGGCTGATGGAAGGGGTTGTAAGAAAAATCAAAAATTGATGTCGGTTTTGGAGGTGAGGATGGAGGTAGAAGAAGGTGGTGGTGGTGGATAAAACAAAATGGAGGTGGAGAAGATCGGTTTGGATATTAGGGAGCTCTCTCTTCTTTTTCTCTCTCTCTCTCTCTGTGGTCTCTGGTAAAAAAAAAAATCTCCTCTTCAAAACCCTAGCTCGATCGGCTTTGTAATGCAAGGGAAGTGATAAATCCGACCCCCTCATTTTTTCCAGGACAACCCCCTTTAGCGTTCCTTTTTGCAACTTTTTTCTGCAAAGGGGTGGCCCAAGAAGAAAAAGAGAAATGATATATTTGTACCCCAAAATCTTCCAGGACAACCCCCTTGGCAAATTTAGGACACCCATTATTCTATAAGAGGCGGCCCAAGTAGAAAACAGGGGGAAAAATTTTGCAAAAAAAATATCTTCTCTCCCTTTGATCTTAACCCTTCAAATCACCTTTTGATTCAAGGGTTAAGATCAAAGAAAACCTAACAACCTAGGAAGCTTCCTAAGATTCTCCCCTAACTAATTTTGTTACACACTAATCCGTATACCCCGTATCTCCCTGGACAGCCCACAATGGCAAATTTGAACTGGCTTTTTTAGGTTCCAGCGCACCCCTATTTCTGGCTAACTCGCCACCCTTCTGAACTTGCATCACAACACTGTCTTAGCTTGTTTGCCAGGCAAACGCGCACGGATCTTGACGAAATTTTACAGGGACCTCGGTGGGACCCTAAGCTAGCCTAGGGTGTAATTTGGGGTCCTAACACACTGATTTGAAAAAGTTATGCACAAAAATATGGAGGTGCAGGGCACGGTCAAAATGGGGTGTCTACACCTACTTCTGTCATTTTTTTGGCCGTGGTCTTCTTTCTGATCTATTGATCATCTTTGATCGTGGATGAAAAATTCAGTGTTGCCTATTGTATCCTTCTCCTATGATTGATTCTGATTTGATTATGTTCCACTTGTTTGATTGTGAGTTTATCTTGCTGACATTCATTCAAGTGTGTGTTCTTGCTGAGAGCCTTACTTTATCTTAACCCTGTTGGCATACCCTTTGTGATTAGCAGCTTTAGAACCTCTCTATATAGTCGTTATGCTGCCGAATTTTCTGCAAATACCTTGAGTTTGGTCATTATCCTGTAGACTTATTGACAAACTCTATGTGCTTACTTTACCACATCTCTTTGCATAGATGTTATGTTGCCGGATTTTATCCATGGGAAAGATATATTCGCATCATCTCTTGTCTCAACTTGTATATGGGATTTTCATTTGATTACCCTATATTGAACTATAGTGTTTGTCAATTCCATGGCGGGAGTCTGACCTTGTTGACTTCACTCATTTGCAGTACCTATTTCTATACAACCCTCACCTGTTCCACGCGGTTCTTACTAAATGGCTGAATCTGAGGAAACACAAATAGAGATAATATACATGATGAAGACTCTCGTCCTGCAGGTAGCAAATATGAAAGAAGAGTTGACCCGTTTGAAGGCTCAAGAAAAGGAGAAGGTACCCATGATTTCTGAGAATCTGCCTATTTTAAACTCTCATCTGATTACAAGCCTGGACCAGTCTGAGAAGTCATTAGTGCATAATGTTGATAATGGACCACATATCAAGGAGAAATTTTGTGAACATAAGACCAAGTTAGACAAAGGAAAATCATTACTAGAAGAGCTTGGGATATCGGATTGCGATGGTGAAAATAAAAGGGTTCAGAACAAAAAGAAGTTTGACCTTAATGACTATGTCCTTTTTCCAGATGTTATCCTCCCTCCTGAATTTGAAATTCCTAAGTTTGACATGTATGACGGGATGGGATGCCCGAGGAGTCATTTGAGATCATATATTCCTGTATTAGAAATGAAAGGCCTATCTCCAGAGCAGATAGCCAAGTTGTTTTCACTCTCTTTAACTGGTGAAGCTAAGAAATGGTTCTTCACTTTAAACTTGAGGGATATCACAAGTTTGAAAGATTTAGTTGACATGTTTCTTGATCAGTTCTCTTATGGAAATGTAGAGGAAATCATCCATTATGAGCAAAGGTCATCCAAGTGGAAACCAGATGGAACGAAATCCTTTATTGCTGAAAAGGAAATGAATTATAGTGGAACCTCCCTTCAACCTTTAAAGAGACCTTTTGTTCAAAGAGAAAAACCAGCCAAGGAGTTGAAAAGAAAATTTTTCAGATTACCTTGTACACAAGTAGCAGCTCTCAAGAAGTTGGTCAGAATGGGAAAGTTAACCTTACCGCCGTGTTCAAATCTGTTGAAAAACTCAGAGAAGCAGAGTGATGGTAAATGTTATTGTTTGTACCACCAATGTCTTGGCCATAGTACCAATTATTGTGTCACACTGAAGCACAAGATCCAAGACTTGATAGATGAGGATTCCCATATTCTACATGAGCTTAGTACTTATCAGAGACCTCTGAGACAGGATGCATATGTTTTGAAGTTGGATGAGGATGATGGATTCATTCAGCCTCTCGCAAAACCAGTTATTTCTACCTCCCACTTTCCAGGGTGAAGTGAACCGAAGCATGTTCCATATATTCTGAGAATTGAAGATGATGATCCTGTTCAGCTATCTGCAAAGCCAACTGTTATTGCTCATACTCCGATACCGAGTGGCAAACTATCTGTGAAAGGAAAAGAGTTAGTGTTTGAGATTCGGAAAAGTTCTGTCATGACTAAGGATACTTCGGGGAGGTCAAAGAGTGGAGATCAATACAAGCCAGGTCATCCAAACTTTTTGGGGTTACCCTTTCCAAGATTCTTACTCCGAGATCGGACTCAGTAGTTGTCATTATCATGGAGGAAGGCGTGTTACTCATGAACATCAGTGCTAGTTCCTTGTCTCAGTTCAAGTGTCATGTTTCAAATGTCATGTGTTAAGTGTCATATTTCAAGATTTATTTTCCGTCAAGTGTATACTAGATCTTGTGTTGAAAGTTGGCACGTCTTGTAGTGTCAATAAAAATATGTGTCATGTTTGTCAGTCTTTCCCATTCAGAGTTGGTGTTTTATTTTCTGTCAAGTTTGATGTAGGGCCCACTGAGGCGCTTCGAGAATTATTGATGTAGTTGAAAGTTTTCAATTCAATAAAAGTTTGATTTCAATGTTATTAGTATTCTTATGATTCACTCTTGGATCTAATGTTTAAAATAACTAAAGACACCCTTCTCGGATGAGAATGCAGACAAAATTCCCCTCAAGATCTGAAACATGATCAAATGAGAGGAAGAGCGTCGAGCATAGCCACTCAAAGAAGAAATCAAAGCTGTTGATAGTGGTATTGAAATCCGAAACTCGGGAAAGATGGATTGGCAAAACTTTATCTCCCGAGGAGAACGAGGAATTGATAAACCTATTTAGAGGGGTTTGAGGTAGTCTTGCTTGATCCTATAAGGATAAACCAAGTGAACGTTCTGTTATAATGAAAAGCAAGACTCCATCGGCTTTAGATATCAATCGAAAAGCAAAATTCATGAGAGTGAAGCATCAGACATCCAGTCAAGCTGATGAGAAATTTAGCGAAGACTTTCCAAAAAATGAAGTCATAGAATGAGCCTTAAAAGAACACTTGGGTTGCATATCTTTGACGAGATACCAAGTTGGAATATTTCTTGATTACGAACAATTCTTATGTCCAAAAGCATGAAAAGATAAGAAGGAGAAGGGAATGTGTCCCTAAGATAGCTCCTTAAAAAAATCAAAGACCCAAGTGATGGAGTCTATGAGATAGATTGAATATCAGAATTGTCTCTAACATTTGGAGACTATTGAGAGCGGTATAATCTTGAGCATAAATTCAAGATATTCGAGAAGCGCACAAGTTTAAGTGGAGCACCGTGGTTGAAGTCTTGCTTGCAAATACCGCCAGACTCTCGAAAAAATAAAAATTCAAAGTCTTGAACCTTAAACATTAAAAAGCTTGTACATCAAAACACTAGGAGGCCATCCTTGGACGTTTGAGCCTTTATAGCCAAAATCCCAACGTTTAAAAAAAAATTCTTTTGTGAGCCCTTTGAGCCAACATTTTAAAACCAAACAATTCTTTCAACTACATTATAAACCAGGGGCATTTTATGCACCCGAACTACGCGGACCTGATCCCCAACTCTTCAGGGGTACGTAGGCAACTTGATCAATTCAGGTTCGGTCAAACCTTTGGGATAAAAGCTAAGTCATCCCCCTTCCAAAATTTTGAAGCTAAAAAGCTAAACCATTCTTTGTAAACCCCAAAGCGAACTACGCGGACCTGATTCTCCATTTTTGGGGTACGTAGGAAGTCTGGCTAGACCAGATTCGGTCCAAATCGTTAGAACCTTAGATATCCAACCCTTTTTGAACCCAAGCCTACCTATAAAGTTCTTCTGGTAAACGAGGAAAGGTTCAAGGCAATTGAAAACAAAAACAGAAAGAAATGAAAAGAACGAGAGTCTGAAGACCCACTAGGTTGAAAACCCGAAAGGGCGGCCTATAGTCGTACATTTGCTAAGTCAACGACCAAAGGGGTTGGCTTATGCGAAAGTGAGGGTAGCGGTCTGATGGGTTGAAAATTGAAGAGGCAGTCCAGTCGAGGAGTAGACTTCCCACAAGAAGTGAGCTGATAAGACATGGAAGGAGTTCCTCGATTATGGAGAACTCTAAAGTTTAAATAGTATGAGAATTCCAGGCAAAAGCTGAGGCAAATGGTTTGCTAGACCAGAAACCTGGAATGCAATAATCATGAGTTCCCACCAGAGGAGACTCGAAGAGATGAAGAAGCAATCACTACACAGGGCAGGATCTTGGAATCCAAGTAGTGTCAGTAAGATTTACTTTGACTCCTTTCTAAACTAGGGGCATTGAAACTGAGCAATCCAAAGGGGGTAATAAACATGACAAAAATCCTGATGGAAGAAATTAGTGCCTCTTGACATGGTTTTTGAAATTATTCTGAGAGCGGCTAGCCTTACCATAAAAAAATAATACATTGGATCTAAGGGTGAATCAAAAGTGAGTCATCCCTTGAATCGTATAATTTTCTTTGATCGAGTCATTAGAAGTCTATTCCTCATTCTTATCCATGTTTCTCTCAAGGTGTAAAGTTCTCAAGGTCTAAAGTTGTTTGGCACTGGAGAGCGAGAGTACACCTTCCAAAACGCGAAGAAAATTCAAAGAAAATCCTGGTTTAGGAATCAAAGAGAGGCAAGACATCAAGGCTTCAAACAGTGAGCAACGACAGAAGAAATTCTCAGATTCGGCCATTGTAGAGATTGTCCTTCCTATTCCAAAGAAAGAACCCATGCAAACTCAAATTTTCTTACCTATCCTGGTTCTACTTTCCTTGGGACTCTTGTCATGGAAGTACAATACACTAGGGGCATCTTTTATGACTTGCGTCATAAAAGATATCGAACGCACAAAGGCAATCAGTGCCAATGTTTATAACAAGTTGAGATAAGAGAGATATGAGCACGTCTTAAGCCAAATCTCTAAACTCCTCATATGAGTCCACTCTTCAAAAGAGTTAATTTTCAAAGAACATCAATTTCCCCAGTGGAGTCTAGAATTTGCTTCCATAATTTTCAAACCTCAGCATAATGCTTTTTACCTGTTAAAGAAGGGTCAATACTCGAAAACCCCTGTCAAGTTACTTGTTTTTCATCCTCAGCTAGGAACACGTACTCCTTATTTTTCTCGGTAAGAGATGATCAATCAATCCCCAGTTAAGTCAGTCAAAATCCTCTTCTAATTTTGAATCCAATCCAATTTTCTTAATCATCCAACATTTTGCTTTCTACAGCATTTATCCTCACTTTGCCTTCCATGGCACTCTAAGTCTGTTTTCACACGGCATTCAAAGTCATTTAAGTCCATTTTCACTTGGCATTCAAGTCCATTTTCACATGGCATTCTAAGTCCGTTTTCACACGGCACTCAAGTCATTTTAAGTCCATTTTCATATGGCATTCAAGTCCATTTTCACATGGCATTCTAAGTCCGTTTTCACACGGCATTCAAGTCATTTTAAGTCCATTTTCATATGGCATTCAAGTCTATTTTCACATGGCATTCTAAGTCCGTTTTCACACGGCATTCAAGTCATTTTAAGTCCATTTTCACATGGCATTCTAAGTCCGTTTTCACACGGCATTCTAAGTCCGTTTTCACACGGCATTCAAGTCATTTTAAGTCCATTTTCACATGGCATTCAAGTCCATTTTCACATGGCATTCTAAGTCCGTTTTCACACGGCATTCAAGTCATTCAAGTCCATTTTCACATGGCATTCAAGTCCATTTTCACATGGCATTCTATGTCCGTTTTCACATGGCATTCAAGTCATTCAAGTCCGTTTTCACACGGCATTCAAAGTCCGTTTTTTACACGGCATTCAAGTCCGTTTTCACACGGCATTCCAAGTCCGTTTTCACACGGCATTCAAGTCATTCCAAGTCCGTTTTGACACGGCATTCAAGTCATTCAAGTCCGTTTTCACATGGCATTCCAAGTCCATTTTCACATGGCATTCTAAGTCCGTTTTCACACGGCATTCAAGTCATTCAAGTCCATTTTCACATGGCATTCTAAGTCCATTTTCACATGGCATTCAAGTCTGTTTTCACACGGCATTCAAGTCATTTTAATTCCATTTTCACATGGCATTCAAGTCCATTTTCACATGGCATTCTAAGTCCGTTTTCACACAGCATTCAAGGCATTCAAAGTCATTTAAGTCCATTTTCACATGGCATTGTGGACCCCGATCCGAGATAGGCGGCGAGGGAACGGGTCCCTAACACCATCTGGATCATCCACGTGTGAAGGAGAGCTCTACCAGGGAACTCTCGAAACGGATGCCACCTCATAGCATAGCACGAGTGGCGATATAAAAAGAAAGAGATATGTCTCGATCCGGAACCAAGGTTCGAAACCGAGACATACTTGAAATAAACTCAGAGTCGCCATCCATGGATATGCCATGGAACCCTAAAATCAAATCCTCTGTGCAATGGATAACCAGAAATATATATGGGTTCGTGCCTGGTTACGAATGGGGAAGGTCTGAGAGCATCCCCAATTCGTCCGAGTGCAAGCACTTGGTCTCTTATGCCATTTTTAGTATTAACTCCAAAGAAGTTTGGGTAGAAATCATGTGAAATGGGAACAATCCTCAGGAGTCGTCTACCTAAGCATGCATTTCCTGAGGATAAAGATAATAAGCACACATAAAATAAAATGAAAGATGTGTCACCTAAGCATAGCTAGGTTATGAGTGACATGCCTGATGGGTGTCTAAGTTCTGATGTGCAAACACATGCAAGTTATAGCTAAAAGGTATAGGATCAGTACTAGAAAGTAAGAAAACACATCAAAACATACAATAATTAAACAAAATCCTAAGACTCTAAATTATTAGCCCGAGTCCTCGGATGGTCTGGTATTCATCCGAAGAAGCCTACGTATCCCCGCCTCCACGAGAATCAAGGCAACGTAGTTCTTCGCGCCTGTTCTAAGCTAGGATGCCTAAGACACCTAGACCTCTATCCTAGACTCGATCTAAAAGACCGGACTAGTTATTAAAGTTTATTCTATGATTATTTAAATTCCAGTGAATTGTGGATTTTAGGACACCCTATATGCCCTAACTAAATGCAGATTAGCCCTAGGCTAATGCGGGTGATTCCTACAACCTATGTGTAACTAGGCTGTATTTCCTAAGGAAAACCAAAGGTGGACTAGCGTATCCTACTCTAGTCATCACTCGGCGATGTGGATCGCCGAGTGACCGGACGGAGGGGCTCCTATAACTCTAGGACAGACCCCTAACTCTAAAACAAGCACACAACAAACAAATAAAAAAAACAACCTATCAAAAGAAACTCCTAACTCTGAAACTCTCTATCTAGGAGAAACTCCTAACTCTAGAGGAAGATCTTTTGAAAACAAAGTTTTAAAAGTTGCTTATTCAAAAGATTAAAAAAAATGCTATTTACAAAAGTTTGGCTGGACTTGGGATATAAATCCCAAGCTGCACTACGTACCTCGGAAGAGGATCAAGCCAACGTAGTTCGGAACGAACTCTCTAACTACTAATTCTAAAACACTCAACACTTTAGGCTTTTTAAGGTTTTTCAGATGTTTTTCATATTTTTAAAGTTTTCAAAAGTTTTTGAAGTAAAGAGCTTTCACCCTTTTGGTCAAAGACCTAAGGGAAAATACAAAGCAAAACCCTAGGGCCAAACCCTAGGGCAAACAGAGGAAACCCATAAACAAGGCAAACTAAACTATCGAGGACAACAAAAAGATCTACGATCTCAAAAGGCAAAGCTATAATGAGACTAGGCTAGTCTCCAAAGAAGAAGAAATGACAACAAGACTAAGGAGAAACTCCTTACTAACAGCATCAAAGAAGACAAATGAGCCACAGACTCTCTAATACTACAACTTAGAGGAGGAATGAGTCAAAGACTCCCAAATAACACCAACGGAAGAACCAACGAGTCAAAGACTCCCTAGTAATACAACAAAAGAACGAATGAGTCAAAGACTCTAATAATATCAACTAAGAAAACGAAGCGAGTCAAAGACTCTCTAAAAGAAAAGGAAACACGAGTCAAAGACTCCAATAATACCAACTAAAGGATAGATAAGTCAAAGACTCTCTAAAAGAGAAGGAAACACGAGTCAAAGACTCCACTAACACCAACTAAAGGATAGATGAGTCAAAGACTCTCTAAAAGAGAAGGAAACACGAGTCGAAGACTCCACTAACACCAACTAAAGGATAGATGAGTCAAAGACTCTCTAAAAGAAAAGGAAACACGAGTCAAAGACTCCACTAACACCAACTAAAGGATAGATGAGTCAAAGACTCTCTAAAAGAGAAGGAAACACGAGTCAAAGACTCCAGTAACACCAACTAAAGGATAGATGAGTCAAAGACTCTCTAAAAGAGAAGGAAACACGAGTCAAAGACTCCACTATCACCAACTAAAAGATAAATGAGTCAAAGACTCTCTAGAAAAACCAATAAGAGAAAGATTGAATCAAAAACTCTTTAATAACACCACCTGAAAGACAAATGAATCAAAGACTCTTCTATAACACCAACGAAAAGGCAAATGAGTCAAAGACTCTCCTATAACACCACCTAAAAGGCGAATGAGTCAAAGACTCTCTAATAACACCATCTAAAGGATGAATGAGTCAAAGACTCTCTAATCAAGGGCTGACTCCTATGCGAATGGACTATCGAATAAGGAGAAGCTCACAAGCAAAAGGAATAAGAGACCTTGTGCATGTTTAGCAAAGGTAAAACACCCAGCCAGGCCGGACAGCTACCTAGCCCTAGGGTGCAACAAATGTGCAACCCAATACCCATAAGGGTAGGGGTATGAAGCCAAGCCGAGTAGGGTGTTCTTCCAAAACCAAACGAAGCACGAAGAGGAGAACTAGCGATAGAATGAGACCGGGCGGGTCTCCCAAACACACACAAAGACGGGCTCTAAGCAACCTTATCATTGCCCTTGCAAGGGGGAAGCAAGGCTAAGACAACTAACTGACCAAATTGGTCTCTAATTAATCAGAGGAACAAATTGAGGTGCAACCTCAGAGAGGATTCTACAAATGAGGCTTGCCTCCAAAGGAGGATTGCCTAACGAGACAGAGTATGTCTCCTAGTACAGGTTCTATTATCTAAAGAAGTCTAGAAGACTGCGCTAGTCCACCAAGAGAGTAGAAAAGAATTACTAGGCAATCTCAAACTCAAATTCAAATTCAAATGGCATGATAAACAACATTAATTAGCCCAGACCAGTCGATAGGTAGCCTAATGAAGTAAAAAACAATATTAAACACTTCAAAACCAACCACAAAGCCCAATACGGGGACTCCAATGAAATCAGATGATGCCAAAGTAATCATCTGATTCCCTACACATATAATATTTCTACAAACCGCATTGAAATCAGACGATATTCGTGTCAAAGACATCGAATAGTGCAAATCGTCTGATTTCCTTCTTCAATCAAACAATTTATTTAAAATAAAAATTAATTAGCCCAGACCAGCCGCTGGGTAGCCTAATAAAGTAAAAACAATATCAAACACTTCAAAACCAACCACAAACCCCAATACGGGGACTCCAATGAAATCAGATGATGCCAAAGTAATCATCTGATTCCCTACACATATAATATTTCTACAAACCGCCTTGAAATCAGACGATATTCGTGTCAAGGACATCGAATAGTGCAAATCATCTGATTTCCTTCTTCAATTAAACAATTTATTTAAAATAAAAAGGAATGAGTATGAGAAGCTTTGATATAATCTCACCTGAACACCATTTATTACCGTTTTCAAACCCTAACTCAAAGCTTAGTACAAGAGAAGAATATTAAAAATTTTAACAGATTATACAAATGCATCAAATGATATTTCTGATTTCTATAAATTTCGATGCATAACAGGGGGCATATCTGAAAGGTTGGGTAGGCCTACTAAACAAAAGAGGGGAGCGCTACTTAGATTGAACGAGTCCCCTAAAGATGGGCTTGGGCTATCGCCTTCATCGCCCGCTCAACCATAAGAGGAATAAGATACTCCGAAGATTCACCAAGCCTTCTAAAAAAATGATATAAGAATTCCTCCGGAAAAAGAAAGAAAATCAACACTTTTCTCTCTATATATATCCATCAATTCAAAAAACTACTTCTCTCTAGATAACATCTTATGCATATACGGGCAGACAATCGCTATTCAAATGTTGGAAATCATTCAGAAATCATTGAACCGGAACACATGGCTAAATGAAAATTTTAAACTTTAACAATCAAATAATGGATGGTAAAGTGCCTGTAACTATCACTTTTAGAACATGATTACCACAGACCATGGAACCCATCCATTCCAACATATATGGAGAGATAAAGCATCATATGGTAACCGCTTAGTATGTGAGAGCAGTTATGTAACCCGAACAACCATGAAACACAATCGCCACAACCAAGTAAAACTACCTCAGTGAACTGATTACCCATGCCTAATGAAATCTTGAAACACTTTTTAGCACTAATTTCCCATCTAATAGAAGCCTGGACTACAAAATATAAAAGCTACACCACCATATGAGTATAAAAAACTGCTATGAAAAATATAATCAAAATGTCATTTAGAGCCTGATTTGGCTCATCAATTTCATCCACATAGAACATCGAAATAATAGAGCTCCAATACCCTTGCAACAAATTGATTGGATTAGCCCAGAGCACTAAAATAGGCCTCAACTGAACATCAAGAGACCCATTGGGATCAAGGAATCACGAAATTAAAGAAATTCATACTAAAAAAAATGGCATCAGATTCCTTTAGACTAATGGATAATTCCTCAAATCTCCTAGAAATTCAATGAATACTCTGATGATGGAAAAATAATGGGCAAAGAAAAGAACAGATACATTCTAGACCAAATGTAATCTCCATGCTATTTGCTAATTAAAGTCAAAGAAAGGAAGAATTACCTAAGTTATTGCTCGGACTTGTGCTAGAGAATGACTCGCTGATGTCGTGAAGAATCGCTGATTCAGAGATTATCCTCTTCACATTTGGTGGCCACTCAAGCATCCGAAGCTATAGAAGGGAGGATTAGAATTGCCGAGGAAGACAAATCGGATCCGGCAGGTTATGATCGGAGCTAACTTTTGCCGCCCTTCCTTTTCTTTCTATTCTCTGCAATTTTCCAGAAATGAGAGCCCTAAATCTCCTTTTCTAACTCAGATCTGTTGCAATTCTACCCTACTGAAGCCCTAAACCCAATCCATTTATTTTTCTCTCTACTTCTTCCAATCTCTATGCCCAACCCTACTTCTCCATTCCTTCTTCTTCCTCTTCAAATCGGCGGATGAGCTTTCGGAAATTGGTGGCCGGAGTACCGGAGAAGAAGGTAAAATTCCTCTCTCTGCATTCTCTCCCTCTCTGTTTTATGGTTGAAGTTGGAGGAGCAGCGGCGGTGGCGGTGGTGAATCAATGGTGGTAGAAGGTTGAAAAGGGTTTTTCTCACCGGAGAACATGGCGGTGAGTGGTGCTTGGGTTTCCGATTACAGGTGGTGAAGTGGAAAATGAAAGAGAGGCTAGGGTTTGATCTCTCTTCTTCTCTATTCTCAGATCATGAGATCTTAGAACTGGAATCTCAGATCTGAGATCTTAGATCTGGAATTTCTCTTTTATAAGCAGATTTGTAGAGGAAAATTGGATCCAGGAAGAAGTAGAGGTGATGGCTAGTGAATGATGATCGGAAAATGAGGTGAACTCACCGGAAAAAATGAATTTGCCGGCCAGAGATTTGCGGATCTCGCCGGAGAAGATCGGAGAAGAGGATCGGTTGGGATTTGAGGAATTTGGGGAAGTGCTTTTTCTTCTTAGATCTAACTTTCCCTCTCCTTCTCTCTCTCTACAGGCCAGAGCCTAAGTCGGAGAAGCTGGCCGGAGAGATTAGGGAGATGGCCGGAGGTGAGCCGGATCTCTCCCTCTCTCTCTCTCTCTCTCTCTCTCACGAGAGAATGAACAGTTCTCCTTCCATTTTTCAGTTTTTTCTTCTTATATTAAATTTTTTTTGTTGATATCGGCACTCCACCTTTGGATAAGGCGCACGAACTGCTAGCTGCCCCCCGCCCGCTTTGTCTTATTAGCCAAAAGACAATATTCGGCTATTTTTCAAGAAGACACCCCCCGTCTAGGATAATTTGCCCCCCTTCTGCATTTATACTACGACACTGACTCGGTCCGTTCGCAAGGCAAACCAACTCGGATTTCGACGAAATTTTACAGGGACCTATGGGGGACCCTAACCTAGCTTAGGGTGTAATTTGAGACCCTAACTCACTGGTTTGGCGAGGTTTCGCACCAGCAACACGAACTTGGGTCCGGTCAAAATGGGGTGTCTACAGGCATTCAAGTCCATTTTCACATTGCACTCTAAGTCCGTTTTCACACGGCATTCAAAGTCATTTTAAGTCCATTTTCACATGGCATTCAAGTCCATTTTCACATGGCATTCTAAGTCTGTTTTCACACGGCATTCAAGTCATTCAAGTCCATTTTCACATGGCATTCTAAGTCTGTTTTCACACGGCATTCAAGTCATTCAAAGTCCGTTTTCACACGGCATTCAAGTCATTCGAAGTCCGTTTTCACACGGCATTCCAAGTCCATTTTCACATGGCATTCTAAGTCCGTTTTCACACGGCATTCAAGTCATTCTAAGGCCGTTTTCACACGGCATTCAAGTCATTCAAGTCTGTTTCTACACGGCATTCAAATCCATTTTTTCTCCAAATTTCAAGATCATTTACAATAAAATCTATCATTTAATATTTTGCAAGAGAGGCTATCTCGCCCATATATCAATTGTTGAGTTAGGAGTTGGAGAGAGGCTATCTCACCAGCGTTTGCAGAGTCAGAGTCCGGTGAAAGGCTATTTCACCGTGTTATCTTTGTGAATATCATTTTCAAAAACAAAAAAATCAAAATTTGATTTGCTTCTTTCTTGGGCCAGTTAAAATGTGTTGTCTGTTCAGCTTTGACATTCGCGTGACAAGCACGCTCTGCCAAAGAGGGGCATCTGTAGACACCCCATTTTGACCGTATCCTGAGCCTCCCATGTTTGAACAAAACCTAACCAAACCAATGTTTTAAAACTCCAAATTTCACCCTAAGGTAGGTTAGGGTCCCTGCAAAATTTCATCAAAATCCGAGCGCGTTTGCCTAGTGATCGAACCAAAGCAAGGTCATAGCGTAAACCGGAAAAAAGGGGGGGCGAATTATCCTGGAGAGGGCCGATCCTAGGCCGGATAAGACACGATTCGTTCGTGCGCTTATCAATTTCTGCGCAACCGCACGCTCATCCATTTCGGTAGTGCCGATATCACCACCCATATTTCCTTATAAAAAATAAAAAAAAAATTCGTATAAAGAGAGAGATCTCATTTTCCAGAGAAGAGGAGAGTCGAGAGAAAGCGGGTTTCATATTTCTTCTCCGATCCTTTACTCCGGCAATTTCGTCGGAGCTCCAGCTAGATCCCGTTCGTTTTTACTCCTCTAAGCCATTATATTTCTCTTTCTCTGCAAGATTTCATCCTTATTTTGAGCCCTAACACCTTCATCTCTTCTTCCCCGATCTTCTTCTCCGATCTAGAACCCAAAGCTTAACCCACCGGTCATCTTGTTCGGCGACTATCCATAGATTCCAGCTATCTGCAACTAGATCCTTCATTTTCTTAAATTCCAGTGAGATTTGCTCATTTTTAGGCAAGATCCGACCATCTTCTCCGGCGACAATAATTTTCTCCGGCCCATTTTTTATTTTTTCTGCCAAGATCTATTCGGCCAGCACTTCTCTCTTTCTTTTGATTTCATTTGAATCTTTGTTCTTCAGATCCAAACTCTCAAGCCCTAGATCTACCTTCCGAAACCCTAGAAAAACCCTAACTCCTCATTGTTTGGTGGCTTACCGGAATCTTGCCTTTTTTCGATCATCTTCCTTTTGTCTCCGGTCGTTCTCTGGTATTATGGCGGCTGCAATCCGACTAACCTCTGGTCATAGACTCTTTTCTCTTCCTTGATCTTTCCATTTTTAGCTTTTAATCTTTTAAATCCCCAAATCTCTAGCCCCTCTTCATCTCTTTCTTCTTCTCCAACCATCCCAAGCTGGATTCCGGCCACTTTCCGGCTGACCTCCTCCCTCAATCTCTAGCTCTGGCAAGCTCTGGCCAGCCGACATCAGTGGCTGTTCTTTGGTTGTTTTCTCCTCATTGATTTTCGTGAATCGGCTTATCCAGGTATTGATCTTATTTAGAAAATAGTATACTAGTTCTTGCTTTCAATTTTATTTTCTTATATTCACATTCATATGTTTAATCTGCTCATTTTGTAAATGTTGATTTGATAAATGTTAGAGATATTTGATATAGATGTACATGATTAATTTTTTTTTTTTAATTTGCTATGAATTTGATAATATGACTTTGATCGAAATCAGATACTTGTTAATGAATCTATTCTTTGGTTAAATTTGAATCCAATTTGATCTCAGTGATTTAATGGTGATACCTGAGTGATAAAATGTTGATTATAATCGTGATTAAAGAGTTCATTTTCTAAGTCTTTCAGGCATGTATCTCAGATATTTGATCTTATCCCTTCTCATTGCAAAAGGGCGATGAAGGTGCTAGCCCAAGCCCATCATTAGGGGATTTGCTCAGTCCAAGTAGCACTCTTTTCTTTCATTTAAAAGACTGGCCTAATCTTGTAGATGTATATTCTTTAAACCTTAGGTCCCTCTCATTGCAAAGGCAATGATGGCGCTAGCTGGAGCCCCCCTTTTAGAGAGACAAGCTGTGTCTCAACAGAAAAATCAAACCCTTTTAGGAGACAAGCTATGTCTCAACATAGAGGTCAAACCTTCTGGAGACAGGCTTTGTCTCTTTGTTCATAGTGTTCTCTCTTCTAGGAGACTTTTCCAGTCTCACTAGCACCCTTCTTTACCTCCATTTCTTTTAGGAGACTAACCTAGTCTCATTTGCACTTCCCTCTTAGGGTTGTGCACTAGGAGTCAGTCCTTTCGTATATGAGTCAGTCTTTAGCTAGAGAGTCTGTCTTTAGTTAGAGAGTCAATCTTTCAGGAGTCTGTCCTATCATCATAGAGGTTAGTATTATGTCCAACCTCTCATTAAGTCATGCGATTTTTATCCGCTCCTGCAAGGTATAGGATGCTGTCCAACCCTTGCAGAGTTGTTATTCTGTTCATTCCCCCGCAAAGCATAGGATGCTGTCCAACCTTTGCGGGATATCAGGAGTCTATCCTACCCTTATGATGATAGGATTCTGTCCTGTTGAGTCAAAAACATAAAAAACATCTGAAAAATCAAAAATCTCAAAAATCTTGAGTCATCGTAAGAGTAGTTAGGAGAGTCTTTTCCGAACTACGTTGGCTTGGTTCCTTTTCCATAGGGTACGTAGTGCAGCTTGGGATCCACATCCTAGGTTTAGCCAAACCTTTAAAGCTAAGCATTTCAAAACCTTCCAAAAATATAAAAATCTTTAAAACCTTTTCAAAAAGATCTTCCCCTAGAGTTAGGAGTCTGTCCTAGTCGTTTGGGGTGTTTTAGAGTTAGAAGGCTGTCCTGATTTGTATTGACGTGGTGTGTCCTGTCGTGTGAGTGTCTCTAGAGTTAGGAGGCCTCGAGTTGGTCGGTTAGATATTTAATCAAACCGATGGCTAGACTAGGAAGCATATAGTTAGCCCGTGGTTTTCTTTAGGACGCACAGCCTAGTTACACATAGGATGTAGAGCCCACCTGCATTAGCATAAGGCTAATCAACTTGCATTAGTTAGAGCATATAGAGAGTCCTAAAAATTATAATTCACTTGAATTTAAGCAATGGTACAAAAAGCTTTAAAAATCAGTCGAGTCTAGTGGATCGAGTCTAGGATAGCGGTTCTAGATGATTAGGCATCGTAGTTAGAATAGGTCATCGAACTACGTTGACTCCGATTCTTCCTGGGGCCGGGATACATAGAGCAGCTGGGGTGGATGGCCATCTTGGTCCGAGTCAAGTCCTGCATTAGAGTTTTAGGATTTGTCTTGTCCAGTCATATATATAATTGATTTATGTTGTGTATTTTGCTGTGTTTTCTTACTTTCATGTACAGATCCTATACCTTTAGCTGTAGCATGCATGTGTTTGCACACCAGAACTTAGACACTAATTAGGTATGACATTCATAACCTAGTTATTCTCAGGTGACACTTATTTCATTTCTTTTTTAGGTGTGCTTATTAATCATCTCCGAGACATGCATGATTAGATGGACGTCTTCTCGGAGATAATCGTTCCCATTTCATATGACTTTCACCCAAAACTCTTCAAAATCAATAAGTAAATGTCATAAGAGACCAGGTGTTTGCACTTGGGCGGACGAGGTGCTCTTCGGACCTTCCAAATTCGTAACCAGGCACGAACCTTCTTTTATATCTCTGGTTATCCGTTGCAACAGAGCATAGTATGGGATCCAGTGCCCACTTTCTTGGATGGCGACTCTTCTTTGTTTAAGGTACGCCTCAAATCAGGGCTAGTCCCCGAATCGAGAGGTATTTCACCTTTGTATCGCTACTCATACTGTGAGAGGCACCTTCTTTCGAGAGTTCCTTGGTATAGCTCTCCATTTACGTGGATGATCCTGAGACTCAGTGTTGGGTTCGTCCTCCGCCTCTCTCGGATTGGGGTCCACACTGATGTAGCCGTCCACCGAAGAACGACACACTCTGTGTTGTAGTCAATAATAGGTCAGATTTTTTTGCTCGACTTGAGCTGCTTTTTACTGACTTAAATCGACTTGATTTTTATCCGATTCAGCAATACCCGAGCCAGAGATGCAAGATATGCCCGAACATGTAAAGGCTATAGTGGACGATTTCGCTGATGTGTTTCCAGAAGACCTACTTCCTGGATTGCCTCTTATGAAAGATATCCAGCATCAAGCTGATTTAATGCATGTGGCAACTCTTCTATGTAAGTCTCATTACCGCATGTCTCCAAAAGAACATGAGGAACTTAGGAGGCAAGTCGAAGAATTGATCGCGCGTGGCTTTATACGAGAGAGCATTATTCCTTTTGGGGTTTCAGCTCTCTTGGTACCAAAGAAGGATGGCTCATGGAGAATGTGTGTTGATAGTCGAGCCATTAATCGTATCACCATCAAATATCGTTTTTCGATTCCTCGTATTGACGACATGCTTGATCAGTTGAGTGGTTCTACTGTCTTTTCGAAGATTGATCTTAAGAGTGGATACCATCAAATACGTATTCGCCCTAGAGATGAGTGGAAGACTTCGTTCAAGACGAGAGAAGGACTATTTGAATGAATGGTTATGCCTTTTGGCCTATACAATGCTCCTAGCACGTTCATGCGAGTCATGAATCAAGTGCTTCGACCCTTCATTGGACATTTTGTGGTGGTTCACTTCAATGATATCCTCATTTATAGTCTTTGAGGTAGATTGTGATGCCTCTAAGATTGGTATTGGAGAAGTATTTGAGACTCTAAGGAAGGAGAAATTATATACCAACTTCAAGAAGTGTGTTTCGGTCACCTCCAAACTCATCTTCTTGGGGTCTCAGTCTCTTCAAAAGGACTTAAGCCAGATGACTCCAAAATTCGAGCAGTTGTAAAGTGGCATGTGCCAAAGAACATCCATGACGTACGATCTTTTCATGGATTGGCAAGCTTCTATCGGAGATTTATTTTTGGTCTTAGCTCTATTATGGAACCAATCACTGATTGCATGAAGCAAGGAAAGTTTGCATGGATACCTCAAGCCCAAAAAAGCTTTGAAGAAATCAAGGTTCATCTCAATAGTGCACCTGTCTTGGCTCTCCCTGATTTCAACAAAGTCTTTGAGGTAGATTGCGATGCCTCTAAGATTGGTATTGGAGCTATGCTTGGTCAAGATCTTTTCGGACCACGGGAATTGAAGTATCTTCAAGGACAACATAAATTGAGTGCACGCCATGCTAAGTGGGTGGCCTACCTGCAAGACTTCACTTTTTCAATCAAGCACAAATCGGGTACTCAAAATAAAGTAGCTGACGCTCTCAGTCGATCCAACTTTCTTTTAAGCACTATGAGAATCAATACCATGGGTTTGATTTGTTGAAGGACAAGATCCGTGCCGACAAGTACTTTGGAAAGGTTGTCCAATCTATCAAAGACGGCGAAGATAATGACTACTTACTTATGGATGGACATCTATTCCGAGATAATTATCTATGCACACCCGATTCTTCTCTACGACTTAAGGTAATCCAAGAAGTGCATAATCAGGGGCATTTTGGCACAAACAAGACCTTAGCCGCACTGAAGGAGAAATTTTATTGGCTGAACATGGATAAGGACGTCAACAAGTTTGTGCAAAGATGCGGAATTTGCTAAGCAGGAAAAGGATATGCTTCTAGTGCTGGTTTATATATGCCTTTATCAGTACCTCTCTTCCTTGGATGGACATATCAATGGACTTTGTTTTGGGGTTACCAAGAACTCCTAGAGGATGGGATAGCATCTTTGTGGTGGTAGATCGATTTTCAAAGAGGGCACACTTTATATCATGTAAGACCATGATGGATGCATCCAAGATTGCAGACTTTTTCTTTAAAGACATCATGAGATATCATGGCATTCCGAAAAGCATTGTCTTTCACCGAGATTCCAAGTTCGTTAGTCACTTTTGGCCTAATCTATGGCGAAAGCTTGGAACGAACTTAAATTTCAGTAGCCCTTATGATCCCTAGAGTGACGGCCAAAGTGAAGTTGTTAATCGCTCCCTAGGTAATCTCCTAAGGTATGGAGTAAAGATGGTGGGTAGTTGGGACCTAGCATTGCCAAAGTTAGAGTTCGAGTTCAATTGTTCCATCAATCGCACCATTGGCTACTCGCCTTTTCAAGTTGTGATTAGAAAGAATCCCCAAGGCCTACTTGACTTAATCCCTCTGCTTTCCACTTTGTATGCTCCAAAGAAGATGGAAGATCTCATTGCGAGCCTTCAACACATTCATGTCACCGTACATGTGATTATTATCAAGCATAATGAGAATACAAGGAAGATCCTGATCGGAAGAGGAAACAACTTGTCTTCAATGTAGGAGTTAAGGTGGGTTTACTTTCCACCTGAGAGACTACCTTCGGGAATGTATAACAAGCTACATGATCGAAAGTTTCCTTAAGAGATAGTACAGAAGATCAATGATAACGCCTATAAGATTACCTTGCATGATGGATGGAACATCGATGGTGTGTTCAATGTTTGACACCTGTACCCCTTTCACAATGACAATTTAAGCTGGTGGTCGAGTTCTTTCCAAGACGGGGATGATGAAGAAGGGGCATCTGATTGAAATGGCGATCCAAATCCCCAGATCAATGATCGGCCTATCGGAGGCCTCTCGATCAATGATCAGACGGTGAGATTGACAATCGGGTGCCAAAGACAGATAAAGTAAAGTACCTAAACTATAATACAAGTAAGCCTCTCCAGACCATACAAATGCTCGGCGAGCCCGGCTTCAAATACATACTAATAAGGGCGTTTAGGAGAGCAACGTTATTCCGTTTTTCAGCATCCTAACCTAAGAAGGGCTAATAGGGGGCTTCTTTAAAGTGCTATAAGTGGTGCCCCTCTCATATACATCCAAAGATCGCCAGGAGATCGAAGCGCCTATTAGATCGATGATCCTCATCAATCTTGGCGAAATGTAGGGTTTCCAGTGTGAACACCCAAGGTATCAAGGTATTTTCAGTGTGAACACCCAAGGTGTTCAAGTGTCAGCATGAAGTATTTTAAGTATAAAAGATGGAAATAAGGAAACTAGTTCCAATGTGAACAACCAAAGTTAGGTAAGACTTGTATGTGTGAAACTTGAAAAATATCTCTTTTTGTCTGTAGGCTATTTATTATGCAAGACTTGTGTGTGCGTTAATGTAATTAAACTTTATTTTTGTCTATGGGCTTGTCTGTAGGCTCATTTATTGTTGTAAAGAAATCCCACCTCTATGAAAGGACCATAAATCTCAATGAGAAGTATGTTAGTCTATGTGCCCTAAAATGGAATTTCATCCAATAAGAAAGGGTAGATTTGGAAGATAATAATTGGTATTATCTTATTAATTAATAATTAAAACAAATAGCTAATCTAGTTAGATTAGGAAACAAATTTCCTTGAAGATATGGGATGAGATCTTATAGGAGAATTTGTAGGGATTTGATTTGAAAAACCAATTGGTTGGGCAAAATACATGCCCAACTTGGGCTTGCAAAAAAGTCCAACAATTGTTGGACTTTGTATTTTAAAGTTTAAAAGGTTGCATACAACTTTTTGATAAATCTTATTTTGAGATCTTTTAGGATTTTAAAAAGGCAAAACAAATACAAAACTTTAAAAATATATAAGAAGAATTGGACGTTTGTTTAAGGGCGAAGTATTGTTTTTGGAAACTCTCCCATAAGTGAAAAACCTCTCTCTCTCTCTCTCTCTCTCCATTACTTCTAGTTGATCACCGTTAAATCTCCATCCTCTACTATTGGATTTCCAATCCAAAGAAATGATTTGGATCAGTTTATAAAATTAGAACAAAGGTTGTTCTATTTCTTGTGCAAAATCAACGGATCCCATCGGATCAACTTGTGGCGTTCGCGAAGAAGAGTTCGTTCGTGATGATTCGGGGAGTAGATCAAGCAGATGATATTCTTCGTGGTAACTTCTTCAAAGGTATGATTTTATCTATTTATTTTATCACCAAAATATAATCTAGTTCCTAAAAATCTTGAGCTAAGGGCGAAATTGAAAAATAATTATTATACTATGCGATTAGATTTCGCTGAGCATAACAATTTTGCCCGGGAGTTATACGACCCATTCTAACAAGTGGTATCATAGCAATTAGGGAATAGATTAGGAGGCTAACGAACCAAAGATAGATTATGCGGCTACCCGCTGTGAGCCCGGACGTTTATCCCGGCTATCCGAGGTTCCTAGTCTTTGTGTGATTTTAATAGACATAGGACTGTTTTTAGAAAATAGTGGATCTTATCTACAGTCTCGTGCGATGCACGGGGCCTATATGTTGCTGAGTGCGAATTCGTGAGAAACCAATTCTTTTTGAAAGGAAATCCTGAAATGTAGCGTCAAAATAACATTTGGAATTCTATGCATTGTGGGAACTTGCTTTAAATAGCGTTGTGGGAATTCGAAGTTCTATTATCAAGCATTTTTTAATTTCAGAATGCAGTGGGGGTGCCACGTGGCGATACACTTGAATATGAATCCAACGCATCAAGAATCATTAAAATTTAACGTGCGGATTAGGAGATATGATTTTATGAAGTTGCATGTAATTTGCTGGAATTACTGAAATTTTAGTGCGAAAATCAAAATGGGTTTTTGATTTTCACCCCAAACAAGTTTGAAAAACCTGTAACCCAGGCATGGATTTTTCAAACAATGTCTTGGGGAGTTTGTAGCATGATCAGAATCATGATAGGTCTTTTGGATAATTGAATCCCACTCAGAATTATCGGAAAGGTCATGCTATTCAGATTATGTCTCCGGCACTGGACGGATTTTTATTTTTCCTATCAAACGATCTTGTTTTCGCGCAAAAATTTTTATGGTGATTTCTTAGATCATCTAAAATTGTTTTATGGTGATTCTAATGAAAATCAAATTGGTTGTATATTAATTAAAAATTAATCTGCCTATTAAAAGTGTGAAATAATCGCTTAAGGTGAATATTGGGCAGAAAGGGAGTTTGGACCTCAACTTGTGCGCTACAAGCATAAGTTATTATATGGTTTTATGTGCTGATGTGCAAGTGATTTATCTTCTCATTCATGGTTTGTTCCACATATTGTCCGTAATGTATTAATTTTAATTTTATTTAATTGTTATACTCCCTCTGGGCAGTTGTGCGGACAACTGGTTTCCCATGGAGATTCGATCATGATGTATAGATTACCTAGGCTAGTGTAGGACACTAGGGTAGTTTGTTTCATGTTCATATATCCCCAATTGAAGATCAGATCGTTGAGTTGGAGGCCAGCGGACAGATCAAATCAACCGTGGCATGGAGATGCTTCAGATGGTCTGGCAGATGATTGTGGCTCTTGATTCGACCAAGGATGGAATTATACATCAATGTTGCTGATGTACATGGCCTTATATGGAAAGGCATATATTTGAATTTTGCCCCTTTGGATGATTCGCCTTGAGGTCGGCGAATATCCCTAGTGCGAAAGCACTAAGTTGCCCAAAATTCACCCTCGGTTTGGTACCGTTGAGTTGTGGGGATACCCTTATGTAAATAAGGTTAGTGGGAGTTCCCTACAACCCAAATACCAAATTGAGTTTATAGTTTGATGGTTGTATTCATGATGAATGGTTTGTGGATGGTTTGTTTTTTAGATGTATGTTATTGTTTCCATTGGATGGTTACTTATGTTGAAACATGCATGACATGTTGTTATCACTCTCCCACCATAAGAATTCCCTCTTAAATATATTAAGTTGATAATGGAATCCAAATTGAAAGAATTAGATTCCATGGCCTTCCATAGCCATTTGATGGTTGGCTAGTTAAGAGGATAGAATGGTCACATGCCAAAGCAGAAGCCGATTCTACTCCCTTAGCTAGAGTAACCATTAAATTCCCATGTGGATAAAGGGAATGTGTATAGATGTAAAGGTCACATGCCAAAGCAGAAGCCTTTGTAGATTTGCATGATTTTCTGAGGCAGTGGGTCTAACTTAACCAAGCAAAGGGTATTGATGCTCAAAAAATAAACATACCGCGATGCTTGGAGGCCAAAACGTAAATCAAAAATTATGTAAGACATAATGGATTAGAAGAATCCACTTATTCAAAGATTTGGATAAGTTTTCGATACCCATTGGAGAAATCACTGATTTCTCTTGATTCACGGGGTTGAGGGACCCGTGAATGAGACGTACAATGGGTGGTACCATCGTAGATCGAAAACCCAGATCCGATGGAAATGTGTCATAAATTAAATGAACTCAAATGTGGTTGTGTTACTTATGTATATATTTTTTTATTTTATTGTATGTAGATCAATGGCTTCCTTCAATCCACTAGCTAGAATCTTAGATGACAATAAGTTGACCGCCCAAACTATATAGACTGGAAAAGAAATTTGACACTGGTTTTAACAGCTACGAGAGTATACTGGGTTCTAACCACTAATGAGCCAGAAGAGTCATCTGCCGATGCCCCACTGAATGTGAGGGAAAGAAGGCATAAGTGGTCCTAGGATAATGAAATGGCAAAGTGTTATATCCTTGGCTCTATGTCCAATGTGCTATAACAACAACATATTGGAATGAGGACGGCCTAGGAAATAATGCTAAACTTAAAAGAACTTTTTGGGGAGCAGAATCGCATAGCTAGGCTGATAGCGATTAAGTGCCTTGTATCGACTAAGATGGTAGAGGGAACCCCGGTTAGGGACCACATGCTAAAGATTATGGGTTTTCTTAATGAACTCGACATCTTGGGGGCCATCATAGATGCAGAGACGCAGGTTGACATTGTTCTAGCTTCCCTTCCAGGGTCATTCAAAGAGTTTGTAATGACCTACCATATGAACAAGTTGACGATGACGTTGAGTCAATCGAGGACCTGCTAAAGACAAATAAGAAAAGTGCTTTCATAGCTGAGGGTAGTGTATCTTCAGCCTCCAAATCGAAAGGTAGGGGAAACGAAAGGGAAAAGGCCAAGGCTCCAAGAAAAAGGCTCTAGCGGTAAAGAACAAGAAGACTTTCAAGAAAAAGTCAAGCAAGGGCAACAAAGTGTGCTTCCATTGTGGCAAACCTGGTCATTGGAAGCGGAACTGCAGGAGCTACTTAGCTAGCAAGCAGGGCGATAAGCCTTCTCAAGGTATGTTTCAAGTTTTCGTTGTTGGAACCAATATGATTGGTCCTGCATTTTCCTGGTGTGTAGATACTGGTGCGACCTCACACACCTGCAATGTTTTGCAGGGGTTCAGGATAAGCAGAAGGCTGACTGAAGGCGAGCTCATCCTACAGGTTGGAACGGATGCAACGGTTATAGTCCATGCTGTAGGAGATTTTCATTTAGCTTTTAGTAGTGGATATTTACTTTTAAAAGACTGTCTTTAAGAAATTTTATTTCTGTTTCGAAACTCATCTCTGATGGGTATTCAGTTAATTTCAATAAAAAATCTGTTTTCATTAAAAAGGAGAATTCCATTATAGTTGAAGGTACATGTTCAAATGGTTTATATCTAATTAACACCAAAGAGGTTGTGAGTAACATTGAGAGTGTTCCAAGAGTTGATGTTCCAAACCTCAAAAGGGCAAGGAACACCGTAATTCCAACTCAACTTTGGCATCTTCGATTAGGTCATATTGGCGTAGAGCGGATCACAAGGTTAGTGAAAGATGGTCCATTGGATTCTATTCAAGTGGAACCCTTTCCAACTTGTGAATTGTGTCTACAGGGCAAAATGACTAAAATTCCTTTTAAAGGCAAGAGTGGAAGAAGCGAAAGTGTGTTGGAGTTAATACATACTGATGTTTGTGGACCTCTTTCCCATCCTGCGAGAGGAGGGTTTGTCTACTTTGTGACTTTCACGGATGACCATTCAAGATATGGATATCTGTACCTAATGTGATGTAAGTCTGAGACCCTTGAAAAGTTTAAGGAGTTCAAGAATGAAATAGAAAACCAGTTAAATAACAAAATCAAGACTCTTCCCTCTGATAGGGGAGGAGAATATCTCTCGGATGAGTTTAAGGACTACTTAAAAGAACATGGAATAACATCTCAATGGACTCCACCTGCCACACCTGAGTTGAACAGTGTGTCAGAAAGAAGGAATCAAACTTTGTTAGACATGGTTCGATCTAGGGGTGTAAATCGATATTCGAAAATTCGATTACCGTCCTCATTCGAATCCCTTTAAAGCAAATATTATCCGGATCCGTTTCAAGCGGATATTGGTGGCATTTGGGTATCTAAATAGCCGAAATATGCATACCCAAATCCATTAAATATGGGTACACAAAATTAATTTAGGGCCCATTTGGATGCTGAGAAGTTTTTGATTTGGATTTCTCACATTTGCAGCCCATTTTGCGCTGTGATTTAGATCCGGGGTCAAATCCTTGAATTTCCAAATCAACGACTTACAGTGAAAAAAATCAAATTTCCAAATATGCTGTGGAAATATGTAATTGGAAATCCATAGATCTGATAGTTTCCTTCACCCTCTTTGTTTCTCAACCTCTCCCCTCTAGTAGAAGGTACCCTCTTTCCTCTCTGTCTCCCTCAACATGAGCTGGCGGATCTATTCATTTTGTATTCAAAACTCAATTCCAAATCCAAATACAAATACCCAAAAAAAAAATCCAAATTCAAAATATGAGGTATCCAAACGGATCCTTGATACGGATACCAACTCATGTTTATTTATTGGGTTGAGCTGGGTACCGGACCAATTTCTAAATTTTGACCTGGGTTGGGTTTAAGCCCACCTTGTGTCTGGGTTCATATTTTTAGACATGGGCTTTACTCGGGTATAACCGTACTCGAGTAAACTCGATTCAGATTTCTCCCCTAACCAGAACTCCGGAAAGTATTGTAACTATATCAATCCAAAAAACCTCCATGACCGTGATCACCCTAGCCCTGATTCATCCGATCTTCATTCTCACAGCCATGGAATATTGCTTGGGAGTTTCTTGGTGTCTTTGGGAGCGAAGAGGAGACACATGATTCTGCCCATGATCTTCCGGGTTCGAACATGTCACATGTGATGATTTAAACATTCCAAAAACTAATTATTCACAGCCTATAAACATTTCATTATTATTGAGATCATACCAATCCAATCAATGGCTTACAATAGTCAACCCTTGATTTTGGTTGGTTACAATCCACCCCAAATACTACCTAACCAATATGCCATAAGCTCTATGGAACGAGTAAGACTAGGCCCTTTAAACCTGTCCCATACTAGGTTGGGTCCCATCAAGTTCCATACTTAAATAGGCCTTGTTAAAGTATAAAAGATAAATAATGCCTTTCTCCAAGAGCTTAAGCTTTTGAAGAAGTTGGTAAGTTAACATGGTATCAGAGCCGAAGGTCTCGAGTTCAAACCTCCCGGATAGCAAAAATCCACATGCGATGGTTGGCCCAAAGTGGGACCACATGTGCCACGTGTTTGCCAAGTGGGCCACACGTGTGGGGGAGTGTTAAAGTATAAAAGATAAATAACGCTTTTCTCCAACAGTTTAAGCTTTTGGAGAAGTTGGTAAGTTAACAGGCCCCCATTCAAGAGCGTAACAAATACATAGTTCATTTCATCAAATAGTCATCCATTAATTATGTGTGTGTTCAGCAACACTCCTCATTCTCTGCTAAAAAACAGGGCAGAAACTAATGGATCAGAATTTCGGAAGCGACTCCGAATCGTTTGGAAGATTTTCATTATTTAATTTGAAAAAAGCAAAAAAAAAAAGAAAAAAAAAGAAATGTGCTTTGAGGATTGCATTTTCAATTTTTTGGCTTTTCTAGTTACCCGCACTTAAAAAATTGGAAGAAGCCCTTATCATTCAAAAAGAAAAAGAAAAAAGAAAAAAAGAAGCCGCCTTCTTAAATACACCCTTTGTTTAATTTTGAGTCCAATAACCAGTTTGGACTCACAAATCACTATCGGTACTCAAAATGTAAAACGAGGGCCATAGCACGTGTCTATCAGTAGAAGTCTTTACAACATTATGAAATCAAGTGAGAGCTGCAATGAGTTTTTATTGAATTTTCTTTCCTTGATCCGATGTTTGGGCTGGAACCATTCCCATGATTATGACGTGCACCTCTACCACGAAACTCATATTACACACGAGAGAAAAACTACCATTAGGCCTTGCCAATGAGCTAGCATACCTGGTATCATAATTACCAATTGATGGGGTGTAAAAATTCCAGCCTCTCAGAGGCCGCCACCTGTCCTGGAGTAGGTGAACTCCAGCCTCTCACAGGCCGCCACCTGTCCTGGAGTACGTGAACTCCAGCCCCTCACAGGCCGCCACCTGTCCTCGCACAGGTCATCTCACGTCACCACGATTTCCCCTATAAATAGGAGTTCAAAGCTCAAACCAATGGGTAATTCGAAAAACCCTCTCCACCCCAAAACTCTTAGACTCTCCCCTTCACTCCTACTCATACTGACTTGAGTGTCGAAGGGCCTGTCCGGAGTAAAACCCGGGTTGGTCTTCTGACCTCGCTTGCCTTGTGCAGGACTTAGCCCTTATAGCAGGACTCGTTCTCAGTCACTTCCCTCGCTCTCACTCCGGTCCCTTAGGACTCAGCTCCCCTAGTCATCCAGCTCCGCTCTTACGTCACTGCTGTACCTGTTACCGATTTTCGGTCTAACAGATTGGCGCCATCCGTGGGACCGCAGAACTAAAAGCCGTTCTCAAACATCTCACAAAAAATGGCAGGGCGCAAGAATGCGCGGGTACCAGCTGCACGGACTGATCAAGCCGTGCTGCCTCGCAGGACCCGAAGTGAACGAATCGCCTCGCTGGTAGTGGCAGCCTCTGCTACCGCTGAGCAGAGCCCTGCTCGCTCAGAACACCTGAATCCCCTGCCCACTCCGGAGCAAGTTCAAGCTCTTTTTCAACAAATGACGGCTCTCGTTGGGCAGTACCAACAACTACTTCAGACTCCTCCCCAACCTCCTCCAGAAGCTCCACAATCTGTCCAAGAAAGGACAAACATCCATAGGGGAGAGTCATCACGCCATGATGAGGATCGAACTCACCACTCCACCAGACAAGTCCATCACCCCACAGTGAGGCATGCCCAAGCAGAGCCTCACCGCCGTCAAAGGTCGCGGTCCCGCTCCGCTCAAAGGCGCCGAGCTCATGAAGATTGTGCACCACCAGTGAAGTCCCGGCCTCGTCGTAGGAGTTCGGAGAGCTAGCCCGGCTCCGCAGCGAGCCAATCTGTGGGAAGAATCAGGTCCTTGGAACATAGAACGGATCCGCTCCTACAGAGAATGGAGGAAATGGACCACCGGATAGAGGAGCTGGCGAAGGATCAGAGCCGGCCTGCCTCCAGGGCATTCTCAAGCAGAACGCCGTTCACTGATGATGGTGGGGCACCCAGGGGGTTTAAAATGCCCGCCGTCCCGCAGTACGACGGGACTACTGACCCCGTGGACCATTTGGAGACGTTCAGAACAATGATGCTCCTCCACGGCGCTTCCGACGGCTTCATTTGCAGAGCGTTTCCAACGACGCTCACTGGTGCGGCAAGAGACTGGTACACCAGAATGAAACCAAAGTCTGTCAGTAACTTCGACGACTTCGGGGAGGATTTGGTCCGCCACTTCATGAGCAGCCGCAGGCCAAGGAAAACAACAACATCCTTGATGGCCTTGCGGCAGGAGGATAATGAACCTCTGAAAGCCTTCGTCCGCTTCAACAGGGAGGCACTTCAGGTGCCCAATCTAGATCCCTCAGCAGCTATGAATGCGCTCCTCGCGGGTGCCAGATCTAATGATTTCCGTCGGGCTGTAGCTCGACAAAACCCGCACTCACTGGCAGACCTCATGGCCGGGGCAGAGGAGTATATAACGGTGGAAGAAACACTGGCAGCCCTTAATTCAAATCGGATGATAACCTCTGAAGAGAAAAATCCCCCCAAGCAGCGCAGGGAGGATAAACCTCCCAGAAGAGAGAAGTCTCCACCTCCGCAAAGAAGAGAAGGGAACTTCACACCTCTCAACACCTCCAGAAAACATATATTGGCTGCGATCAGCGAAGAAGAATTCGTGAAGTGGCCTGCTAGAATGATCTCCAAAGGAAACAGGAGAGATCCATCGAAATACTGTCGGTTCCATAAGGACCACGGTCACGACACGGATGAGTGTTGGCAGCTCAAAGAGGAAATTGAGCAGCTGATCGGCCGGGGTTATTTGAAAAAGTATATCCGAACTGATGGCCGCAAGCAAGAGCGCAGGGAAAAGAGCCCCCGAGGCCGCAGCCCTCGAAGATCGCAGCCGCCCCCTGCTCGGAACAAAACTCCTCAGCCGCCCAGTACGCAGCCAGAGGCGCCTCGATCTCAGCCTAGGGGTGTCATTGGTACAATCATGGGTGGACCTGCCGCTGGAGGCACGTCCTCCGCTGCCCGCAAAGCGTATGCACGACGGATCAATGCCGTGCACACGACCAGCAAGAAGACACGAACAGAGAATGAGATCTCCTTCTTAGATGCAGATTTGGACAACCTCATACTGCCTCACGACGATGCACTGGTTGTAACCATGCTCGTCGCCAAGTGGGAAGTAAAGAAAATTCTCATTGACAACGGGAGTTCGGCGGATATCTTGTACTATCACGCCTTTCAGAAGATGATGATAGGAGACGACCGCCTGAAGCCGGCAAGCTCAGACCTGTTTGGCTTCTCCGGAGAGGTGGTGAAAGTAGAGGGGCAGATTGAGCTCCCAGTTCTTGTCGGAGAGCCACCCTGCCAAGCATTCGCCATGGTCAACTTCCTGGTAGTAAGGGCCACTTCTGTCTATAATGCTATCCTTGGACGGCCTGGCCAGAACCTGATCCGTGCAGTGGCTTCGGCCTACCACCAAAAGATGAAGTTCATAACGCCCAGTGGCGTGGGGGAAGTTCGAGGAGATCAACCTCAATCCAGGGAGTGCTATGCGATGGCACTGAAGGGCAAAAATGCAGTGGAATCACTACCAATCGAACTATTCGATGTAAGGGACGAACTCAGCAGGACTCAACCCACTGAAGACCTCATCTCCATTCCGCTGTGCCTAGAAGACAAAGAGAAAGTTGCTCTGATCGGCTCCTCTCTCAGTAGCAGCATTCAGCACCAGCTCACTGAGTTTCTCCAAGACAATGCAGATGTCTTTGCATGGGTTCCCGCTGATATGCCCGGCATTGATCCAGAGATCAGTACGCACAGGCTTGGTGTTGATTCAACGTGTAGACCGGTTAAGCAGAAGAAGAGACATTTCGCTTTTGAAAGGCGACAGGCGATAAAAGAAGTACCTGTCCTCCCCACCACTACTAACAAAGCCGGAGCCGGGCGAGGAGCTATTTCTGTATCTCTCCATTAGCTCAACGGCTCTGGCAGCTGTCCTCGTCCGCGAAGAGCATCGACAGCAAAAGCCTATCTATTATGTTAGCAAGGTTCTTCATGACGTAGAAATAAGGTACCAGCGGGTCGAGAAATTGGCTTACGCGCTGGTAATGGCGGCCAGGAAGCTAAGGCCTTACTTTCAAGCCCACACCATAAAAGTCTTGACTGATCAGCCACTCCGGCAAGTACTCCATCGACCAGATATCTCCGGGCGACTTGTGAAATGGGCCGTGGAGCTAAGCGAGTTCGATATTCAGTACGCTCCTAGGCCAGCCATCAAGGCTCAAGTACTCGCAGACTTCGTGGCTGAGTGCACCATCCCCCAGCAGTTCATCGATTCTGAAGCTGTGCAGCTCCCAGTTGCGGAGGAAGCAGCTCCTGCAGAATGTATAGCAGAGGGAACTGAAACAGAAACCATCCATCCATCAGCCGAGCAGGGCTCCGCGACCAGCGCACTAATTTGGGAAGTACATGTCGATGGGTCTTCAAACAAAAGTGGTTGTGGAGCTGGCCTCATCCTCACCGGACCTGATGACTTCACTGTGGATTATGCCTTAAGGTTTGGATTCTGCGCATCCAACAACGAGGCAGAATATGAGGCTCTCCTAGCAGGGATGAGCCTTGCAATCCAAACCGGCGCCCAGGACTTAAAAGCATACTGTGACTCTCAGCTGGTTGCAAACCAGATTTAGGGGGTCTACGAAGCTCGAGACGAGCGTATGATCAAGTACGTCTCCAAGGTCCGCCAACTCGCCAGCAAGTTCGAAAGTTTCGAGGTTATCAGGGTACCCAGAACAGAAAATGCCAAGGCAGATGTACTGTCAAAACTGGCTGCCTCCGGATATACCACCCTTGGGAGCATACGCATGGAGTTCCTACCCAGATCCAGCATCGAAAGTAAAGCCGCGGAAACAATGCAGGTAGAAAATGCGCCGTGCTGGATGGACGAGATCATCAGTTATCTGCGCAACGGCAAACTCCCCGAAGATAAAAAGGAAGCCCGCAAGGTGACACAAAGAGCCGCCCGATTCTCCCTCAGCAGTGACATCTTGTACAAGAGATCCTATACTCTCCCATATCTGAAGTGCCTTAGGCCGGGCAATGCAGCATATACACTCTAGGAGACGCATGAAGGAATTTGCGGAGAACATCTGGGGGGCAAAGCCCTTGCAATAAAAGTGCTGCTCAGAGGACTGTATTGGCCTACCATAAGGCAGGATGCACTGAGTTTGGTTAAAAGGTGTGAGAGGTGTCAGAAATTCTCTCCCACCATCCACCAGCCCGCCGTAGCAATGGCTCCAATTATCAGTCCACTCCCCTTCGCAGTATGGGGGATGGACATCTTAGGCCCTTTCCCACCGGCCTTTGGAAAGCGCATGTTCGTGGTAGTGGCGATCGACTATTTCACTAAGTGGGTGGAGGCAGAACCTCTAGCCCAAATCACAGAGCAAAATGTGCAGAACTTCTTCTGGAAATCAGTAGTCTGCCGATTTGGGATTCCCCGTGCCTTGATAACGGACAACGGCAAACAGTTCGACTGCCGTAACTTCCGGAAGTTCTGCTCTGACCTAAAGATCGAACAGAGGTTCACTTCAGTAGCTCACCCCCAGACCAATGGGCAAACGGAAGTTACTAATAGAATCATGCTTCAGGGGATAAAGAAAAGACTGGACGACAAAGCGGGCCGCTGGGCAGACGAGCTTTATCACGTTCTATGGGCATACCGCAGCACTCCTCGCACGCCAACTGGTGAATCGCCATTCAACCTCTCCTTTGGAACAGAGGTTGTGATCCCGGTCGATATAGGCACTCCGTCTCCTAGAATCACCAGCTTCAACGAGCAGCTTAACAGTGACGGGCTCCGCGCCAATCTCGACCTATTAGAGGAGATCCGGGAAGAATCTCGAATCCGAGTCGCCGCCTACAAACAGAAAGTATCCAACTATCATGACTCCAAGATACGCCCCAGGGAATTTCGGACAGGAGATTTAGTCCTGAGGAGGGCAGCAGTATCTCAACCAACTAAAGTTGGGAAACTCTCCCCGACTTGGGAGGGGCCATATCGAGTAAAAGAAATCATCCGCCCCGGGAGCTACAAGCTAGAGACGCTGGAGGAGCACTTGTTACTCCACGCATGGAACTCCAAAAACCTTAGAAGATATTATCAGTAGACACACCGCCCGGCTTAACAGGTGATTTTGTAAATTATGTTTATAATAATATCAATAAATAATTCTTTTTGCAGATTCAAATTTTCCTCTTAGAACTGGAAACCCAGTTCACAAAACTTGGGTACTCACTGGAAACCCAGTTCACAAAACTTGGGTACTCACTGGAAACCCAGTTCACAAAACTTGGGTACTCTCTGGAAACCCAGTTCACAAAACTTGGGTACTCACTGGAAACCCAGTTCACAAAACTTGGGTACTCACTGGAAACCCAGTTCACAAAACTTGGGTACTCTCTGGAAACCCAGTTAATAAAACTCGGATGCTATCAAACATCTACAACCCCAGGTTATTAAAACTAGGGGGCAAGCCGGGCAAGTCATTCAACTAAAGCTTATCATAGACAGGAGAAATAGATATGGACAAATAGAATTTCATTCATCAAAATGTAGGGCCTCGAGGACCATTACAGGGTTAGCCTTGAAGGCCGTCAAAAAAAAAAGAAGGGGAAGAAGAAGAAAAACAACAAAACAAATAAGAGATCCTAAGGTCTCAAAGACCACTACGGAAAGAAAGAAATACTAAGAGGCATCGGGGATGGTGGCGGTGTCAACGGCGGCATCAGCAGCAGTATTGGCGGGGGCCTCTGGCTCCTCGTCAACAATTGTCGGCCTGGAAGGTAGAGACAGATTGGCCATCACTAAGTTCGGATTGCACGCCTGGAGTTCTTGGAGGCAGTCATAATACCCAAGACTATAAGCCTCACTCGACAGGCTGAATAGTTCGGCTTCTTTCGCCTCGAGGGCTCCCTTTACTGCCGTTTCCTGCCTCTCTTTGGCTCTCCTTCTCTGGGCATCCATGGCTTCAGCAGCCTTATCCAGCTTCTGCCTTTCGGAGGCCAGATCCTCCGCCAGTAGCTTCTTCTCGGCCTCTACCCGTCCGATGCTCGTCTGAAGCTCCTTGACCTCAGTGGCCAGCTTTCCGTTCACCTCTTCAGATTTGGTGATGGCATCGAAGAACTTCTTGCTCTTCTCCTTAAGATCGTTGTAGTACACACCAATCTGCAGGCAGAGACAAGCATCAGTATAGGAAGAAACCAAAAGACGGACAGAGAGTGAACAAATTTACCACCTGATAGAGTGAAGAGAACACCGCCTCTTCGCCAGTAGCCAGCGGCTCGTGGATAACTTGTTGCTTATCCTTTACAAGGAGACACTTGCTCACGATCTCAGCCGCGACTCGACTCTCGCCCAGTCCAGTGTCATCCTTCTGAACGGCCCAATTGGGCCGGAAAACATTGTCACTCGACCTCACAGGAGGACGGGCTCCAACCCTAGTTCCAGTGGATGTGCCACCAGATTTAGAAGAACCACCTCCCTGAGCGAAGGGGCCCACTAGCTTCACTGTGGTTTTTGCCTTCTGAGCCGGGCGTGGCGCAGTGTCTCGTGAGGGGGCCGGGCTCGCCAGCTCAGACGCCTTCCTCTTTTGGCGCTCTTGAAGTGCCTGTTGAGCCCCTTCCTGCGCCCTGGGCTGGGCTCCTTGCCTTATCTTCTCGACCGTTGATTGTTTCTTCATTTCTGCAAGTAAGGAAGGAGTCAGAAGCACATAAACAAAAAGCAGCAGATTTTGAGACAAGTCTAGCTACATACGTGCCGGAGTCGCGGTACTTATACCAAGTCCGACCAGAATATCTTCACTTGAAAAATCCGAACAGTGAATGAGGCCTGTTCGTTCAACCTCCTTTCGCATCAAGGTGAATGTTCTCGCATCTTCACCCTCAAGAAGCGGTTTGCGACTCAGTCCGGTGGTATTCGGAGTGTCCCACACTAAAGGGACCGGCCAGGCCTCAGTGGCTTCCTTATCCTCGACGTAGAAGAACCTATTCTTCCACGTATGTATTGACGAGGGGATGCCAGTAATTATTTTCAAATCAGGGCGCTGGCTAATATAAATTCAGCCCCCCTCCTTGTGTCTCTTCAGATGTGCACAAGCACGGAATAGCGGCAAGGTCACGCTCCTCTCTAGCCGGCCGTGGACAAGGTACAAAAACCCAGTCAGTAACCTCCATGAGTTCGGAGCAACCTGGGCTGGGGCCAGTCCGTAGTATCGGAGCACCGCTGTAAAGAACGGGTGCAAAGGAAATCGAAGTCCTGCTCTCAACGACTCCTCATAGATACAGAGGTCCTGACTCTCATTACAGGCCCTATCTCCTTCTATAGCCGCCCTCAGCTCGAATCTGAGGGGCACACAATATTTATCTCTAATGTCCCCCAGCATGGACTCGGTGAGGTGATTTTCCTCGACTAGAGCCCGCATGTTGTACTTAGGGTTGGCCTCCATCCGTGCTCTAGCGATGACCTCTACAGCCCGGCCAGGGAGAAACGTTGTCGATGCTTCAGCAAAGTCACTACCCCCACTCCCCCCTACTCGGTGGAGACTATCAGTCGGGAGTGGGGTGGCGTTCAGGTCTAATATCACTTCGTCCCTGTCCCCGCCATCATCGCTGTCTATAATATCTACTCTACTGGCCGGACTAGCCATTACAGGCTTCTGAAGCGGTCTAAGTTCTGAGCTACTACTGGAACTGGAAGACTCAGAACCAGACTCGACACTCGAACTACTATCAGACATGTAGTAAAAAAAAGGCTGAGAAAAATACCAGGGAGGGTAGAGAGCTCCTAAAGATCCACGCGCAAACTCCAAACACGAACTGCGAAGACCGAACTCGCAGAGGAGAAAAAGGAGAAAAGAGGGAGCGAAGATAAAAAGTAAAAAGTGAAGAATGAGAGGTAAAAAACCTCCTTTTATAACTTTTCGAAGGCGGTGGGGCATTAAATGTGATGCACGCATCTCGAGGGCGCTCAAAGGACGCCACGTGTCCCTTATTTATGACGGACACCTTCTCCCAAAAAAAAAAAAAAAAAACTGATTTAGCACGCGCGTACGAATACGCGTACCTCCGCCACCAAAGCACTCCGGACTGAATCTCTTCACTCCGGACTGAATCTCCACCCTCCGGACTGGATATAACGCGTTTCTACAAAACGACAAAAATCAGTCCGGCCCAAGCCGGACTGGACGCAAGACGACAAAAACCAGTCCGGCTTGGGCCGGACTGGATATAACGCGTTTCTACAAAATGACAAAAATCAGTCCGGCCCAAGCCGGACTGGACGCAAGACGACAAAAACCAGTCCGGCCCAAGCTGGACTGGATATAATGTGTTTCTACAAAACGGCAAAAATCAGTCCGGCCCAAGCCGGATTGGACGCAAGACGACAAAAACCAGTCCAGCTTGGGCCGGACTGGATATAACGCGTTTCTACAAAACGACAAAAATCAGTCCGGCCCAAGCCGGACTGGACGCAAGACGACAAAAACCAGTCCGGCCCAAGCTGGACTGGATATAACGCGTTTCTACAAAACGGCAAAAATCAGTCCGGCCCAAGCCGGACTGGACGCAAGACGACAAAAACCAGTCCAGCCCAAGCTGGACTGAATATAACGCGTTTCTACAAAACGACAAAAATCAGTCCGGCCTAGACCGGACTGGCGAACTCCGGACTCATCTCCAGCCGGACAGGCTCAACTCCGGACTGTTGACTTCCGGACTCATCTCCAGCCGGACTCCGGACTGGATTTCCGGACTCATTTCCAGCCGGACTCCGGACTGGATTTCTGGACTCATTTCCAGCCGGACTCCTGACTGGATTCCCGGACTCGCTTCCAGCCGGACTCCGGACTGGATTCCCAGACTCACTTCCAGCCGGACTCCGGACTGGATTCCCGGACTCGCTTCCAGCCGGACTCCGGACTGGATTCCCAGACTGGCTTCCAGCCGGACTCCGGACTCATTTCCAGCCGGACTCCGGACTGGATTTCCGGACTCATTTCCAGCCGGACTCCGGACTGGACCTCCCGACTGAACCCTTCGATTCACTTCCATACGGTGCCCGCCCGTCCAGATAATCCATCAACCGCACTTTCTCAAGTCACTCAAGGACTTGGAAAACTGGGGGCCAACTGATGGGGTGTAAAAATTCCAGCCTCTCACAGGCCGCCACCTGTCCTGGAGTAGGTGAACTCCAGCCTCTCACAGGCCGCCACCTGTCCTCGCACAGGTCATCTCACGTCACCACGATTTCCCCTATAAATAGGGGTTCAAAGCTCAAACCAATGGGTAATTCGAAAAACCCTCTCCACCCCAAAACTCTCAGACTCTCCCCTTCACTCCTGCTCATAGTGACTTGAGTGTCGAAGGGCCTGTCCGGAGTAAAACCCGGGTTGGTCTTCTGACCTCGCTTGCCTTGTGCAGGACTCAGCCCTCATAGCAGGACTCGTTCTCAGTCACTTCCCTCGCTCTCACTCCGGTCCCTCAGGACTCAGCTCCCCTAGTCATCCAGCTCCGCTCTTACGTCACTACTGTACCTGTTACCGATTTTCGGTCTAACACCAATCTCGTTTTGTTTTGGGTGATGATAAATTCACACCCCGTGTAGGATAATTAGCACCCCAAGAGAAATACTACCATTAGGCCTTGCCAATGAGCTAGCATACCTGGTATCATAATTACCAATCTCGTTTTTTTTTGGGTGATGATAAATCCGCACCCCGTATCCTACATCGGGTGCGAATTTATCATCTCTCATACGAGCAGCAAAATTGGTACACAAACCAAAGAAGCAGCGTCATCAGCAGTATCGATCCATTTCATCCATAATACAGGTTCATATATATATATATATATATATATATATATATATATATATATATATATATATATATGTGTGTGTGTGTGTGTGTGTGTGTGGAAACATTTTCTGAGCGATACCTCAGATAAGTTGTTTGAGCAAGAGCTCAAAAAATCATGTGGGCCCACATTGTTTGGATGATCCAAAGCATTCATTTGGTAGGCCCTTACATAGATAGGGTGTGCCCAAAAAATCAGCTCCATAGGATCATCCTAACCCTTCAATTTTTGGAGGTTAAAAATGGACAGATTTGTGGAGGTTTATACCCATCCACTTTAACCTCCACAAATCGAAGGGTTAGGATAATCTTGTGGACCAGATTTTTTGTGCACACTCTATCTTTGGACTATCCAAATGAATGATTTGGATCATCCAAACAATGTGGGCCCATATGTTTTTTTGAACTCTTGCTCAAATAACTTATATGAGGTATCGTGCAAAAAACATTTCCCCTATACACACACACACACACTAGTAAGAAACCCCGTGCGATGCGCGGGCCGACAAAGAATGACCACATCATAGGTTGATCCAAACCATCCATGTGATGGAACACAACTTCAATAGGTTGTGCCCGTAAAATCATTTCCATAGGCTGATCCTAGCCCTCCAATCTATAGAGGTTTCCATAATTAAAAAAGCATAAAGGACGGAGGTAGAATTGAAATTATGTGGCTTTAATGGGTGCCTTTGTTAAAAAGCATAAAGGAGAGTGTAAGATTGAAAATATGTGGGTTGAATGGGTGCCTTTAATAAAAAAAAGTAAAAAAAAGTGATGTGTAATTCTCATAGAATTTTGGGAGAAATTCAAATAATTCTCTCATTTTCTCTTCTGCTATATAGTATACTAGTAAAACACCCTGTGCGATGCACGGGCCGACAAAGAACTGTACGGGACCACATCATAGGTTGATCCAAATCGTCCATGTGATGGAACACAACATCAATAGGTTGTGCCCATAAAATCATTTCCATAGGCTGATCCTAGCCCTCCAATCTATAGAGGTTTCTATAATTAAAAAAGCATAAAGGAGGGGGTAGGATTGAAATTATGTGGCTTTAATGGGTGCCTTTGTTAAAAAGCATAAAGGAGGGGGTAGGATTGAAAAAATGTGGGTTGAATGGGTGCCTTTGTTAAAAAAAAAGTAAAAAAAGTGACATGTAATTCTCATAGAATTTTGGGAGAAATTCAAATAATTCTCTCATTTTCTCTTCTGCTATATAATATATTAGTAAAAAATCCTGTGCGATGCACGGGCCGATGAAGAACTGAACGGGTGACATCATAGGTTGATCGAAACCGTCCATGTGATTGAGTACAACAGAAATAGGCTGTGCCTGTAAAATCATTTCCATAGGCTGATCCTAGCCCTTCAATCTATAGAGGTTTCCATAATATGTTGTTCCTCTTAACATGCCGGAAATTCGTCAATATTTTGAAAGCAGTCCTGAATCCGTAGTATTATGTAATATGTTCACAAAAATCCGTAGTATTATGTAACAGATACACCCAATCCGTAATTTTGCGAAGCAAAAACGTCAATTTTTTTTAATTACAAGAGCATAAAGGGAGGGGGGTAGGATTGAAATTATGTGGCTTTAATGGGGGCCTTCGTTAAAAAGCATAAAGGAGGGGGTAGGATTGAAAATATGTGAGTTGAATGGGTGCCTTTGTTAAAAAAAAGCCAAAAAAAGTGATGTGCAATTCTAGGAAAAATTCAAAAAATTCTCTCCTTTTCCCATTTGTTATATAGTATACTGGTAAAAAACTCCGTGCGATGCACGGGCCGACAAAGAACTGTACGGACCACAGCATAGGTTGATCCAAATCGTCCATGTGATGGAACACAACATCAATAGGCTGTGCCCCAAAAATCTTTTCTATAGGCTGATCCTAGCCCTCCAATCTATAGAGGTTTCCATAATATGCTGCTCCTCTTAAATCTAATGGTTAAGATCACCCTATAGATTTTTTATTTTTTAATTTTAATTTTTTAAAAGCATAGACGGGGGTAGTATCAAAATTATGTGGCTTTAATGGGTGCCTTTGCTAAAAAGCATAAAGGAGAGGGGTAGGAATGTAATTATGTGGCCCTCATTGGTGCCTTTGTGAAAAAGCATAAAAGAGGGGGTAGTATTGCAAATATATAGGTTGAATGGGTGCCTTTGTCTAAAAAAGTCAAAAAAATGTGAGTGGAGGGCTGCCACATGGGCAGTGAACAGTAAACCCCACTCCCTCTTTATTATATTAGAAGAAATTAGAAATCTATCTATCTATATATATACTAAGCAGTAAACTTTCCAAAATGTCATTCGCTCTTTCCAAGGAAAGCGATTTTGGAAAAGTTTTTCTGCCCCTACTCATTATGACTCTATCTTTTCAGCATTTAATGGTCACGTGAGTGCTTTTTGGGAACGGTAAAAATCATGCATTTTGTATTTTTAGGGAAAAAGCAATCTTCGAATTCACGTAATTGTCATATTTTGTTGCATTTGCTTTGTAGGTTTTTTCCGTAGTTGTCATATAAATGTACCTTTTTTTTATACTTTTTTTGGGTAGTTTTGATACTATGTAGCCTTTTTCCTGTAATTTCTCTCCAAAACTTAGGACTTTGTAGCCCACCTTTTGCACATCATGTTTTGATACTTTGCCTCTCACCACATTAATTTTATAACCATTTCTAGCACGGGAGGAGCCCACAATTTTACCTCTAATGTTATGATAAGTGAGCCCATGGCCCACCTTTTGCATATCATTTATGATAGTTTAGGTCTCACAATTTTAATTTTATAATCATTCCTAGCATTTTATAATCATTCCTAGCAAGGTAGGGGCCTACAATCTTACCTCTAATGTTATTAATAGGTGAGCCCACCATTTGCACCCGAACCTACGCACTAGGGTCGGACCCACCACTTTACACCTCCGTTTGATAGGGTGGGGTCTCCTATTTTACACCCATATATAGCATGGGGCCATCATACTAGTATATATATATATATATTAAATTTAAAAAACATACGCTCCAAAGGTTAATTTTTTTTATTTTGAACATTTTATAGACATTTGAAAGGTAGTTTGTGTCGTTTGGCCTCCCAAAAAATTAAAATAAAATAAACGCTATAAAAATCAATCAACTTCTTTTCCTTCACATCTTATTTGAGAGACGAGATGTAAAATGTCAAATCTTTGATCAAATTACTATTCATTTTTATTTAGAAGATCTGTATTTAGCAGTTAGTAGATTTTGCATGAATACATTTTTAGTTTCGTTTATGTATTGCAATAAAATTGACGTTTTAAAATGTATGTTTTGTTAAATTAAGTTGATATAAATATTTTTTATATTTTCTAAATAGTTTCCAGTCATTTTTTTTTAACTTTTAACAATTAAAAATTTCTTTAGTTGTAACATCTTTTACGAAATACAACTACGAAATACCAGTATGCTCCATCCTACTAACCAGAACGAATACGGCATGTAACCATATTCATAGCCATGCCCGATATTGACACCACTTGATAAAAAATCTTAACAGCCCTTATTAGCCTTTACTTTTACGGTGAAATTGAACACCAGGATCTAGCATAAGCAATATCAGGACGGTTCCAGTGTTGAATAATTAAAAAATATAAAATCATCCCAACTGCTGGAACTCCTTCTGGATTATGTTACACATCTTGCAGCTTTGTATCAAAAGGTTAACTCTTATCTCTCTGATGGTTGATTGTTTGAGCTACTTTCTTGACTCAATTGATGATGTTTGTTATCATCGTATGATATCAAATTTTTGCTATCTGAGTTCGAGATTACAACTACTGAATGACTTCTAACTTCACTGACCTCTGGTTGATTTATAGACTCCCCTTCATATGTGTCCTCCTTTGATGGCATTGCATTGGTTAGATATGAGATCCCATACTTCTGCCCATGAGTCAGTCCAGGACAAAGTCCCTGTTGAAAAGTAACAAAACCAACAACAAAGAGAAAGGCATTCAAGTCAAGCTTCTAATTTTAACAATATTTCCACACGATATATAAAAAAAGGGAAATGATATATTATCCCCTTTACCGGGCCACCCCTTGTAGTGTAAAAAGTGAAGTCCTAAATACACTAGAGGGGGGTGCTCCGGAGAAGAAAAGGGGGGCGAATATATCACTCCCCAAAAAGAATTGTACAGACCTTAATGAACCCAGACACAGAGAGAGACTCTTGTGATTTGGGACGCGATGAAAATCTGGTGGAACCCAAATCTCTATGGAATCTGGTATCATTTTCTTCTTGACGGTCGACTGAGATGTAGAAAGTTTGAGATTTCTGCCTCTCATCAACTTTGCAAAACGCCCCAAAATAGGAACAGTGTTCATGGACTAGAGATATTTGTGGAGATGCAGGCAGTAAGTGACCTTCTGTACTGAAGATATACCTGCAAAAGAATTATTACCAATAAGAAGCACTCATTGTCTGGTCCTGAAATAAGCAGTCCAGGTCAGAGGAAGAGTGCCACTTACTTATAAGGCCCATTTTCTACAAGGTTGTTTGGACCAGCAGCCAAATCAAACAGAAGCCACAGATATTTAACCTGAAACTAATTAGAGTTAAGCGAACCCAAATGTGTAACGTCCATATCATATGCATAAAATTCAGTCTCCAACCACACGAGGAAACTTTAGGAATGCGACCAAAGATTGCATTCCTATGATTGACCCTTACAGGGTTTTTTTTTAAAAGATTGACCCTCACTGTTTCGGCAAGGAAAAAGCTTTCCATGTGGTCTTCTTGTTTGTAAGATTCCACATCTGAGATATGGCAATATCCACAGGGGCATCGAGCACCATATTGCAGGCTAGCAACCATATCACGGCCAGCATCAAGATACCTACAAAGAACATCTTTAAATGAAACCTGAAGTTGCAAAAAGACTAGTATTTTCTCAAAAAACTGGATGAATGTGAATGGAGATGTACCCAATGTATACTAAAAGGCTAACAGCAACAAATCAATCAGCAGACTGAGTTGGTCCCCTAAGATGGTGGCTTTCACAAGTTCATAATGAAGTAATTATGTTAGCGAGTGATTTTTTTGGAAAATCCTTATGTGAATAAATAATTGCCAAATTGGATAGTATGTAGTCCGGATTGCATTGCACCACCTTCGAAATTTAAATGGATGACCAATCGACTTGATTGAAATTTGTGACTGTTACACCTTTAAAAAAATTGTGACTGTCTGGCTGTGCAGCCATGCTAGGAGATTATTCTAAGAAATACCCATCTTGCCTTTTGGCCATCTTCCCTACAAGGTTTGAAATTTCGGTTTTGGACGGCACAGAAACGGAAACATTTCGGTTTCGGTGGAAATTTCAGTGGAAATCTTGTAAATTACGGAAACGTATGAAACCATATGCAAATGATGAAAATCTAAGATGAAACTTTGGGAAATGCTATAATGAGCACAAATGCATACTTGAAAATCATCACATAAGCAAGAAAGCCATCTATAATGGCTTAATCACATCGAATCAGATCACCATCAATTAGTGGCGTTGGATTCAGGTATTCTTCTTGTTGTTTTGTGGCTTGTTTCCCACGGCAGTTGGGAAACGGTTTTTGTAACTGTGTTAGATGCTTGAAAACAAGAGGAGGGTTCTAATAATAAATAAAGGGAGTGTGGGTGATGTAGGACAATACCTTATCAAGGGAAAATCCTACACTCCTAATGGAATAAAGGCTTTAGGAACTATCTAGGGCTGAATTAACACGTGATTATTCTACGGGCAGCAGCAATAATGAGAATTGAATTGCAGTTAATAATTAGAAAACTAACAATTAACAAGAATTAACTTTATGTAAACCAATCAAAAGATAAAGATTCGTAGAGTTAATAGCAAAATTAGTCCTAAACTATGTTTTATGCATGCAACCAAATAAAAGAACTAAAAGCTAGTGCAAATACCGATGAATTAGATGTTAACAAGCATGAAAATAGTAATAATCATTGAAGAACAATTATCAACAGCAGTAAGGGTTCAAAGCAGTCCAGATTTAGGCTAAAAGGGTATTTCAGTAATTTTACAGACCTGGAATTGTGAGGTTTTACTGCTGTCCAGATTATAGTTATGATCTAAAAAGGTAAAAGGAAGTAAATCTAGGGTTTAGGGAGGGATTTTGATCGTAGGTTTAGGCTAGGGATCTCAAAAACTAGTTTTAGGGCTTGAAAAGGATGAAAATCTCAACTAGGCTCAAAATGGGTTTAGGGTAAGGGATCTTGAGTGTTTTAGCTGAGGTTTAATCACAAAATCAATCCCTCAAAATCTCAGATTGAGATCTTAAAGAACAAACAACATATATGGATTTTGGTTTTTTTCAACTTTAGGGTCCAAAACACAAAGAAAATGAAAAGATTGATGTACTAACCTGATTGTGAAGATTTGATAGAGAAAGAGAGTAGAGAAGAAGATGAGAGAAGATGAGAAGGATAGTTCCAAACTACTAAGAAGAAGAGAGAAGAAGAAAACCCAAATTTCTGGCTTTAAGAAAAATATCAATTCTATTCAATATTCAAAAGTCCCTTACATTGCTTTCATAAGATGTATTATAAGAAAAGAAACCCTAGAAGATAACTTAAAACCTAACCAACTAATCTCAACCATTCATATGACCAAAGTAATCTAAATAAAGTTAAAAACTTAAATAAAATAGTAATCCCATAATAAACCTATACCACTTCCTAAAACACTCATAACTTGCTCAAATTACATCCAAATCATGTTATCTTGGGCTCATTAGATAGGTAATTGAAAAACCTTTCTAATAATACCAAAAACATGCTAACCGGATGAGATTTGATGCCTAAAAAGTAGGCTACAAATAAAATGACGAAAATAGAAAATAAATAATAAAAAAAGACACCCATGTCTGTGGCCCATGCTAGAGTCTCCACAATCAGTCTCGTCCACGTTTGCGCTTGTAAACCTTGAATCTAGGCTCATTGTTGATGCCCCCATCACATAGTGTTGTGAGGAAGGATTGAAAATGTAGTTCGTGTAATTTCATGAACTTTCAATGGAGGAAGTTCTGTAGGAGATGCTTCCAAAAAGAGAGATATTGGCACATTGGAGCCCTATACACAAGAACAAAAAGGTTGAGATCCAGGAGAGAAGGAACATGGAATAATGAGGTAAGAAAAGATATGCATAGAAAGGAAAATATCATGACTTTTGCTCCAATCAGACAAGATGAAAATAATACCTCTATATCAATTGACATTTTTACGAATAAAATGGCCAACCCAGGGAGGTGCACAGTGATGCTTCTCCAGATTAACGAGGAGAATATTAGTCAATGACAAAAGGGAAGAAACTAGGAGACAATATCTAAGACGACATTTGATTGGGAGATTAAGTGAAGGAATACATAAAGAAAGGGTGATGCCCATATGAAGAAACCATGGACACTTGGAGGTTAAGGAATATGGCAATAACCTGTTCCTATTGGTGTTCTCATCGGAAATGGATGTCTCTATGCTGCTCAAAAGGAAAGAGGAAGGTAGCTTTGATCTCTTTTGGGGTTTCAATATATGGGATCTAGGATTCCCGACAAACATTAAGGATAAATGGCTCATGTTTTTTTTTTAATCCTAAACAAATGGCTCATGTTTTAGAAGATCCCCTTGATGCATGGGAACACAAAACATTTAGACTGCTCGCACAATATCTGAAGAGGTGACGGAGCTAGACAGGAGATTAGAGAATGCAAAGATCTTGATCTATGCCATAGTAAATGTGATAATGAAGGAGAAGATGGAAATCCTCAAGACCCTTGAACTAGAGATGGAGAGGAGCCCTTTCATGATGAGACTAGAAATCGAGGAACGAGACACTGTCGGCGGCCACAGATGGAACATAACAGAGAAGCAGAGAAGAACAAGGTCATTGGGACGAAGACAATGGTGGGATCTCCATCATGGTAGAAACTAAGATGAGCATGATAGCGGACTCTCCAAGATATGGCAGAAGGCTACGGGTCGACTCAACGCGGGCCCAACAGACAAAGACTAGGTAGTAGGTGTCGGCCAAATATTGTAGAACAGAGAGAAGGTCTACTACCGGGTATAATATTCACTCTTGCAGGTGGAGCTGCCAGTTGGAAGTCGACGCTACAATCAGTGATTGCGTTATCAACTACTGAGGCAGAATACATGGCATAAAAAGAAGCTGTTTGGCTAAATGGTTTAGTTAACGAGTTTGGGTTGAAACAAGAGAAGGCATTGGTATATTGCGACAGTCAAAGTGCCATGAACTTAGCAAAGAACCAAGCGTACCATGCAGGAACCAAACACATAGATGTGAAGTATCATAAGATACGAGAGTACATAGTGATCCATCTTCATAAGGTGGCTACGAAAGAGAATGTTGCATATATGTTAACTAAGCCAGTTACAATGACTAAGTTCAAGCATTGCTTGGACTGGGCCAATATCACCAGGTGTTGATGATCGGCGGAGCACCCCATGTAGTGGGGTGGGGCACCTCATGTACAGGAGGTGCGGAATTGTGTTCTTGGGAGCACAGAGTATATTTGATCTCCATGTAGTTGCGAAACAAGCAAAGGTGAGAGATTGTTGTTTTGTGGCATGTTTCCCACGGCAGTTGGGAAACCGTTTTTGTAACCGTGTTACATGCTTGAAAACAAGAGGAGGGTTCTAATAAGGAAAAAAAGGGATTGTGGGTACTGTTATTCTCTGCAGAAAAACAGTGAGAAGAAAAGACAACTCAAATCAAATCAACTCAACTAAGCCTTTGTCCCATACTAGTTGGGGTTGGCTAATGAATCCTTTAGAAAATTTTCATGAAAAAGGTGAAAGAATCTACCCAGCTCAAACGGTGTGAAGGCACAACGCAAAAATTCATCTCTTGGGATCAGAGAAGAACAAGAACAAAGTACTGTTTGGATCTTTCCTCTTGTGTAGAGAAGAAGACTAGAGGTCAGTAAATTTCTCTCTTGTGGTTTCCTTTTGTAAGAGAACAAAGGGGGTTTTCTTTCCTGTTTGGAGAAAGGGTTTTGAGAGAGAAGGATATCCATGGAAGAGAAAAAGAATGGTGACTGGAGTACGGGATTGTTTTAATCCCTTTTGTAATCCTATTTTCTTTTCTCTAATAGTGGAAGAAGTGATCTCAAGTAGGCCATTGTGCCGAACCACGTAAATTTGTCTGTTCTTTTTGGATTGTGATCTCTTATGATTCTCCTGTGGATGTTTCATTTTGCTTTCGACTGTGCTACTTGATTGGATTTTCGTATACGAGTCCTTGTTTCCCTTTTAGAGATCTTATTTACCCTCTCTATTGCTTTAATTCATATTCCCACCGAAGTTGCATGTGCCTTAACCAATCCATTGTGGAAAGGATTAACGATTGAAGGAATGCACGGGCTAGAAAAGAATAACCCTTGGGATCTGGTTGAGTTTTCAAAAGGTAAATATGTGGTCGGGTGTAAATGGGTTTATATCGTCAGGCAAAAACTGGATGGATCAATAGAATGATAAAAGGTTTGATTGGTAGTAGAAGTGTTTACTCAGCTATATGAGATTATTTATAATAAGACATTTTACCCAATTCCTAAACTCAACTCAATGAGTGTTCTTCTATCCTTGGTTGAAGACAGATATTGACCTATTCACCAACAAGATGTGAAGAAGTATATATGGGCCTCCCTCCTGGTTTTCAAAATAAAGGGAAGAAAGATTGGGTGTGTCTGAAGAATGATATATGGGTAGAAATAGCTGCCTTGTGGATGGTTTTATAGGCTCAGTTCAACAATGGCAAGGTTCAAGAGGAGTTAGGTTGATCATTTTATGTTTAATAAAAAGGGATGGAAGGAGCACCGATAATCTAGAATTAGCATCTTCTGTTGTGCGGGTCCTATACCTCACATCCGGTGCTTCGAGCTGTGAGAAGAACTGGAGTGCAATTGATGTCGTAAGTTACTAAATATATGTTTTTAGTTACCAACTTGTCATCCTTCTGAAGTTTTGATTTTTGAATAATACCTTTTATTTTAGAATTTTTTACAATGGGTCCATAAAAAAGAGAGGAATAAACTAGAGCAAGACAAGTTAAATGATCCAGTCTATGTTATGTACAATGCAAAGATTTGCGGGAGAAGCATGAGGAAGTAGAACATTGATAACAAGTTAAATGGTCCAGTCTATGTTATGTACAATGCAAAGATGTGAGATAAGCATGAGGAAGTAGAACATTGATCCGACCTTGGTAAATCATACAGATTCTAAAGAAAGTTAGTTGGCTGACAAGAACATGGTGTTTGATGCTTGCTATTCAGACCATGCCCATCGGTTCATTTGATGTGCCACTTGTACCACCATCACGGTGAGCTGGGAGTAGCTATCGATTGGTTTCTCAGGCTCACGTATCTAAGACGAGAAAGGGTGATCCTCAAAGTGGGTAAACTTTCTAGGTTCGTAGAATATATAATCTACTACATTTAATTTATAATAAGCAACTATTTTGTGCATTAATGTAGGTAAATCTGAAGTTAAAGCTATAGTGCTCTGAAGTTAAAGCTATAGTGCAACCTCATCATGTGGTAATAAAGGATGAGTATGATGATGAGGGTGGAGGAGAAGAGCATGAACATGATGAGGGCACAACTATGTAGATGAAGATGATATTGACTTCTATGATTAAGATGCAGATTGTTGAGGAGTCTGAGTCGATTTTTACATTTGTGTTTTCTATTTATGAGTTGAGTTTGTGACTATATTTGTTGTGTCTTTAATATGGGAAATTGGTGATGAAGTATACTTGTCAATCTCTCTACTTTGAATTATTTGATTGGTAACTTAGTAATTGTAGTTGGATGATAGGATTTGTGCTTTATTTTGTTAGTATATTGATGGTTGGATGATGATATATGGCTGGAAATGAAGCATATGTTTTTCTAGATTTTATACTTTTTTTTTAGTATTTTCTTAAAATTTATATTTTATTTAAAATTTTAGAAAATTCACAAGGCTTAAACCCCACGCCTCAAGAGGGTTGAATGCCACGCTTTATGCCTCCACCTTTGAAAACAGTAATATATATATATATATATAGAGAGAGAGAGAGAGAGAGAGAGAGGAAATGGTTTGTGTGCAGCCGCACAAATAAGTTATCTGTGCATGGCTCACAAACCATAGGGGGGCCACATTTTTGGAGGGATCCAAATTATTCATTCGGAAGGTCCTTCCATCGATAGGGTGTGTACCAAAAATCAGCCCTAAAGGATCATCCTAACCAGATCAAAGCTAGAGGGGAAAATGGACAGACACTGTTTCTGCCAATTTTTTCCCTCCACAAATGGTAGGGTTAGGATGATCCTATAGGGCTGGTTTTTGGTACACACCCTCTCCATGGAAGGGCCTTCCAAATGAATGCTTTGGATCCCCCTCAAAAATGTGCCCCCCCCATGGTTTGTGAGCCATGCATAGATAAGCTTATCTGTGCAACTGCACACAAACCATTTCCTCATATATATATATATGAGAAAAGTGTTTCTAGTCTGCCGACTAGAGATCATTCTTTAGTCCGGCGACCAAAAACACTTGGGTCCCACATTTTTTGTGGTGATCTAAAGCATTCATTTGATAGGCCCCATCATAGATAGGGTGTCCACAAAAAATCAGCTTCATAGGATCAACTTAACCCTTCCATTTGTGGAGCTAAAAAATGGACAGATTTGTGCCGATTTATAGCCGTCCATTTTAAGCTCCACAAATCACAGGGTTGGGATGATCCTATGAAGCTTATTTTTTGTGGACACCCTCTATATGTCAGGGCCCATCAAATGAATGCTTTGCATCACCAAAATAAGGTGGGACCCATTTTTTTGGTCGCCGGACTAGAGAATGATCTCTAGTCGGCAGACTAGAAACACTTTTCTCTCTCTCTCTCTCTCTCTCTCTATATATATATATATATATATATATATATATATATATATATCCCAATGATTGATAGACTCCAACCCAAGTTCGTGTCTCTCTCTCTCTCTCTCTCTCTCTCTCTATATATATATATATATATATATATATATATATATATATATATATATATATATATATGAGGAAACTGTTGGTGAGCTTAAGCGCACCAAACTTATGGTGCGCTTAAGCTCCCCAATCACATGGGTCCCACATTTTCTGTGGTGATCCAAACCATTCATTTGCAAGGCCTTATGCTACATAGGGGGTGTACCAAAAATGATCCATTTTTGTCCTTCACAAATAGATCCTATGGAGCTGATTTTTGGTACACCCCCCATCTATGTAAGGGACTTTCAAATGAATGCTTTGGATCATCCTAACAAAGTGGGCCCCCATGTGATTGGGCGCTTAAGCTCACCATAAGTTTGGTGAGCTTAAGCGCACCAACAGTTTCCTCTATATATATATATATATATATATATATATATATATATATATATATATATATAGAGAGAGAGAGAGAGAGAGAGAGAGAGAGAGAGAAACTTGGGTTGGAGTCTATCAATCATTGGGTAGGTGCACTTAGTGGGTCAAGTAGATAATTTCAAAATTAATGTATAATGCACAAATTCTGAAAATTTAAAAATATAATAAAATTCAATGAAACCTGTAAAATAAAAAACATCCGGCCTAGTTTTATCGACCAGGCTGATCAATATGGGACTAACACGTGTTCACTTGATCAGCTCAGCAAAATCCCACTGAAGGAAATTTGAACTGATTTTCTTCACTCATAACCCAATTAATGAGCTGATAATCGACTCGGGCGAATTTCAAGCGATCGATTCCGGTTTCGACCTATGATATTGTTGAGAGAGAATGAGAGGAGAAAATGTTTGTGTTGGAGAGATCTCCCCCTCACTCATGTATTTATTCTAAAAGAATATAAAATACAAAGTCAACTATGCCCTTAGGCATATTACATATTTTAACACTCCCCCTCAAGCTGGAATGTATATATCATACATTCCTAGCTTGTTACAAATATCACTCAATCTAGCCTTCCTTAGTGACTTTGTAAACATATCGGCTAGCTGATCCACTGAACGAGTAAACACAATGCATTTTTCTCCCTTCTGGATTCTCTGACGAATAAAATGAGAGTCCACCTAAATGTGTTTCGTGCGCTCATGGAACACTGGATTTGTAGCAATATGTATCGCAGCCTTGTTATCACAGTATAACTGCGAAGAGGGAACAATACCAATCTCATATAAAAGTGAGCGAAGCAAAATGAGTTCAGTACTTGTGTGTGCCATTGCTCTGCACTGGACTTGGCTATGACATCTTGATTCTTACTTCTCCATGACACTAGGTTACCTTGTACAAATGTATAATACCTAATGGTTGATCTCCTATCTGCTGGATATCCAGCCTAATCCGCATAAGAAAAGCCTTCAATTTTCATATCACCATGCCTTTTAAGTAACAGACCCTTTCCTGGACCACCTTTTAAGTACTTAAGAATTTGGACTATTGCAGCCCAGTGAGAGGTATATGGAGAGATCATGTACTGACTGACTACTCCTACAACAGATGATATGTCTTGGCGAGTAACTGTGAGATATATGAGCTTACCAACCAACCTTGTATATCTGCCAGGGTCTTCCAACAAGTCCCCTCCTGGAACAAGCTTCACATTAGGATCCATGGGTTCATATGCTAGCTTAACTCCAAGATTGCCTGTCTCTTCTAATAGATCCAAAACACACTTCCTTTGTGATAGAGAAAGGCCTCTAGAAGAATGTGTTACCTCTATCCCAGGAAAGTACTTGAGACGACCCAAATCCCTAGTGGAAAATTCTTTATTTAAGAAGATCTTCAATTGCTGCATACCTCCTGAATTATTGCCCGTGATGATAATGTCATCAACATACACGATCAACAAAATGCAACCAGCTGAAGAGTGATGACTAAAACCCAAATGGTCTACAACGCACTGTTTCATGCCAAAGTGCATAATTGCCTCATTGAACCTCCCAAACCATGCGCGTGGAGACTGCTTGAGACCATAGAGTGATTTCCGCAGGCGACACACGGAGGGAGGACATCTCCCCTTGAGCAACATACCCCAGAGGTTGCTCCATATACACCTCCTCAGTTAGATCGCCATGGAGATAGGCATTTTTCACATCCAACTGATACAGGGCCCAACCATGATTCATGGCTAGAGAAAGGAGTACACGAACAAATGGAATCTTTGCAACTGGAGAGAATGTCTCAGTATAATCAACACGAAAGTCTGAGTATATCCTTTTGCAACAAGGCGCACCTTTAAGCGCTCAACAATACCATCTGACAAATATTTAATGGAAAACACCCATCTACAGGCAACATGGCGAACACCAGAAGGTAAAGGAACTGGATCCCAAGTCTGATTTGTGTGAAGGGCACCCATTTCCAGGTCCATAGCCCCACGCCATCCAGGGTGGCCAAGAGCCTCATGTTGGAAGGGTTTTCACCCCAGGCGAAATCGCTACACACAGCAGAACTAGAAATCGCGTAGGATAAAAAATTTCTTCAATTTCGCCCGTTAGCCCAGGATCCTAGAGAACTAGATGATCATATGGTAATTGAAATAAACATTCAAAGATCAGTACTTTACCTTTAGAATTCAAAGTTACGAATATTCGCTTACCTTTAGAACTTCATGTTTGATGTACCAGAAGAGATTCTAATTTCTCCAACAATACTCTGTATTGTTATGTTTGATGTAACGGAAGAGATTCTAATTTCAATGGAGGAGTTAAACTATTCGATGTGTTTCGGACAATAATCCACTTTTCTTATTTCGGTGTTGTTCATTTGATGTCATGCATGTCTTTGCCCACATCTTAGACCACTTACAAACAAACTTGATCGATGGGAATTTGTTTCTGTCATCAAATACTTGCCGGTGGGAGTTCTTCAGGTTGTAGTTAGAGTTTGGTTTATTATTAATGTTCATTGTAGATATTTTATTTATTGATTGTTTTTTCTGTTTTTTGCATAATTCATAATAAAGGGGCTGTGCATGATCATTAATGGATTTTATTTATTAGTTATTTTGTTTATTCTTTGGTGTTTCTTGAACTGTTTGAACTGTTTTGATTGCTCTCGGGATTTGGGGTTTGGTTGTTTATTTTTTTCTCTGTCTGATTAACAATTGGGTTTAGGTAAATGATTTTTAGATTCGAAGCCTTTGATTTGATCTCCTCTTTCTCTCTCATTTCTCTATCTATTTTGGATTTATTGGTTGTTTAAAGTTATGTGATTTATTGGCTCTTTTTGGTCGGAGATTTGGGTGGTTCTGTGGATAAAAGTAACGAGTTTTTCCGGTTGTTTATCTTTACCAAAATCACATATTTTTGAGTTTTTTTAAAGCTTGGCACACATTTTTGGCGCTGTTTATATAGACGGAAATCATATATCTTTGTTAATTTTTTTTTGGTTATATCTCTATTAATTTTTTGGGTTCTTAAATAAATGGTGAGAAGATTGATGGTTGTGAGCAAAGCTTTTGGTTGGTTTCTGATTCTGAACTCTTTAGGCCCTTTGTGTATTGCAGGAAAAACAGTTGTGGTATGAAAATTCTCTGGAATTTTTTTTCTTTTCATAATTTTGGGGCAAATAATATCATTATGTTTAATTTAGAGGGATATTATCATAAATTGAAGGGTTCTCTAAGTAAAATTGAATAGGGTTGGTTGAAGATCTTTTTCCATGTAAAGAGGTAGGGAATTTTACATATATTTTTCCTTTCCAAACTTTTTTATTCTTTTCGGTGCAAACACATTAGCCGCCCCATATATAGGAAATATTGATCCAATTCCATTATTCAGATGAGTAAGTTGAAAAGTTAAAGGAAAAGACATGATCATTAACTTTCAAAATATGTGAAATATGTATGCTTAGAATGAATCACTATTCCAGACATGCGTGACAGTGCATGTCACTAGGTGTTTTATTTTGTTAAACATTTATAGATTATTTTGTTGCTTATGTGATGGTTTCTAGGTGTGTATTTATGATTATCCAAGCATCTCTTGAAGTTTTATCTCAATTTTATTTCTTCATTCGTAGAGTCCAATGCAAAAATTTGTTTTGAAGCCCTTGGATGCGGAACAACTGGATGCGGAATAACTGATCACGAAATGGTTGATTTCATTGTAGATTATTACAAGAACATGGATAACTTTCCTATTGGCAGCCACGTTCATGTAAAACACTGATCACATTCGATATTTCCGTGATCTCTTTACATCACCTATAGTTGTTACATATGTGGCAATGTAAATGTTTCATTTTCATGTCTAATGTAGATTTTAGGAATTTTCTCTTTAGTGAATTGTTGGGAATTGGATATTTTCATTTCAAATTCCCAACTCCTGTGCCATTGCATACTGAGCTTCTCTTTATTAGTGTACTTAGTTTTAGTTTCAATTGTTGAGCTTTTCTCTATTGCATTCCCATGCCCCTGAATTTCATCATTAATTGTGATTTACGCCTTGCTTTTACAAGAAAAGTGGCCAACGTTGATATTCTCAGATACTCTTTGTGCGTGTGGTTTTAACTATCTTACCATAGGCATCTACATTCCAGCATATGGCAAGCTGCTCCGGATGTTCGTTCCATTTTGTCCTTAATCCCTTGTGCAAGTTTCGCTAATTGTTTCTTTCTTTCTTTCTTATATGGTTATGTGATTTGGGTTAAATTAAAACTAGGACCTTGGGTTATTTCCAGAATTATACTATGGTGATCTGCTTTTGTAAACACCCTTGCAATTCCTAGGGCACAAACTTGAAAATAAACATATTTGATAAAAAGATGTTGGTAAGCTAAGATGTTGCTGCATTCTGGGTTTTTTCGCACCCGTGCGTAGCACGGGTTGTCCCACCAGGATATATATATATATATATCCCGTAATTTAAAACCTAACAACTTAAAAGTAATATTAGATTTTGGTGATGTTATTGTTGTTTGATTGTTCTCCAATTAAATTGTTTGAATTCCTTAACAAAATATTTAATTTTTTAATTTTTATAAATATATAATCAAATATGAAAAATATATTATATTCAGCGTACCCCCAACTTACCCGCATCCCATTTTTTTTTAAAATCACGTATCCACATACCCGTAACGTGTCGTACCCACACCCCGTACCTGCATCCGTGCTTCATTGATCTCAGGTCAAGGTATCCAGGGGGATTCCGCTTTTAAATTGATTCCCCGTTATCATACGAACTTAATGGACGCAAACAGGGTTAGAACGCATGTATGGTGATAGTCATCAAGCTTTTGGGCCGACAAACACCATAGGGAAGGTGAAGGGTATGACCCAACAGCCAGTAGGAATCCCAATTAGCCACCAAAAGAAGAAGAAATGGGTCTGTTGGTTTCTAAGATTTTATAAAAGAAGAAAGCAAAGAAGAAGAACATGGGAAGAATAAGAGGATCGGAATAAATAAAAATAAAAAAAAAGTGAAGGGGATGAAGGCATACCTTTTTCTTTAACTTCTTCTTCTCCCTTCTTTCTTTCTCTCTTTCTCCTCGTTTTTTAATTCTCTGCGTTTTTTTTTGTGTGAAAAGGAGAAAGTCCGCCTGTCTTCTATAGAGAGATAGAGAGACCTAATTTACTTGGGCTCTTTATTCCTTTCCTAATCAGACTCAGATTTAATAGGACACGCCTCTCCTTCCTTTATCACCAAAGATTTCTTTTTGAAGCTTTAATTCCAATTGGTACAACATAATGGGCCCACTAATAAAATCCCCATAATTCTTCAAGAATGATATCACAAGAGTCTTACTAATCGGGTTCTCATCCAATTAGAGACTTTAATGATTATCATTGCCTTTCCATAAGGAAGTACGATTCTTATCCAATTCCGCTCATATCTTTCGCAGCCCATGATGTGCCTAGCTGTAAAATGGTAGGCCCCACAATACACAGGTCTTAGGGGATCCGACGAGTGAATCAAGAGAAGTCATATATTGGCCCTATCCTTTTCCCTGAGCCACCCCCTCTAATGTATTTATAACTACTCCTTTTACACTACAAAGGCCAAAGGGTTGGCTTGGGAAGAAATGGAGGTGGAGATATCATCCCCTAATTAATTTTATTTGAAAAAGAAAAAAAATTTACCATTGCAGTGAGAAAGATTACCTACCTTGCAAAGATCCGAATCCATTTTATATACCACATGTAAAATGATGGCCCCACACATTAAAACATGATATAAGATGGTGAGCCCTAACATGTTACACAATAATGGCCCCACATGTCAAGATGTGTGTTTCAGGATGATTTGACCCTCCCGATAAAATCTGAGGAAAATAACGGGCCCCACCTTTTCTGTGCCCGAATTACCGAATCATTATTTTGCCATTCGTTCCGAGTCGGATCTAAGCATTCATTTAAAAATGGCTCAACTTGGGATTCGTTTGATCTTAAAAATAATAGGCAGCACCGTGCCATCCATGGTGCAAAAAGATAGACCCGACCTAAGCATCAATTCGGGTGGAGATGGTCCATGACGTAAGGGGTAAATGGTAGTCCTTATCTTATGCATGGGTCTGAAAAATGGTGGGCCTTGCCTATTACAGCATGGGTTGAAATAATGGGTCCACCTTAACAAAGCATGAAATGTGAATTGTCAGACCCACCCTACGCACAATTTATTTGGAGTTGGCGGGCCCAAATTTACTCTTATCGGGTCGGGCCATACAGGCCCAAAACCAAGCGGACGGGGGCTCTTGTACACAATATTTCGGACCCAAACCGTTTTCGATCCAAGGAAAAATGCTTCGATCCAAAGAAAAAATAGGTCTTATCGGGCCGAGTCATACGGGCCCAAATTTACTCTCATTGAGTCAGTCCAAAAGGCCCAAATTTACTCTTCTCGGGCTCGATTGTACACAATATTTCGTCCCAAATCAGGTTCGATCCAAGACATCCAACTCAACAAGAGGAAAAATGGTAACCCAACTAAATCAAAATGTGATACAGAGAATGGTTTGGATCATCCTATGCGTGGCTCGTACAATACTTGCGTTCCATCTAATGGACAGCTTGGATCATCGTGTGGACCAGACTAGTTGGGCACACCCTATCTACGTCAAGGCCTCCAATACATATGCATTATAAAAGGATGATCCCAATCCATGGACGTTACAATACCATGTAGTCTATTCTAAACCTCCACAAATCGGACGCTTAGGGTCATACTATGGAGAAGATTTTCTCGGCATACCATATTAATTTCACAACCTGACAAGTGAATGGCTTAGATCACCCAAATAGTGTGGGCCCTACTATACCACAAAGGGAAATGGTCAAAATACCACCACATCAGGTAAAAGACCACACTACCCTCGGGTCGGGAAAAATGGTTAAAATGCCACCAAGTCAGGTAAAAAGACCACAATACCCTCAGGTAAGGGTAAATGGTCGAGATACCACCAAGTCAGGTAAGAAAAAGACCAAAATACCCTTGAGTAAAAGAAAATGGTCAAGATAACCGAGTCAGGTAAAAATGATCAGAATACCCTCGGGTGAAGAAAAATGGTCAAGATACCAGCAAGTCAGGGAAAAAAGACCAAAATACCTTTAGGTTAAGGAAATAGTCAAAATACCACCAAATCAGGTAAAGAGACCAGAATACCCTCGGGTCAAGGAAAAATGGTCAAGATGCTACCATGTCAAGTAAAAAGGACCAGAATATCCTCGGGTCAAGGAAAATGGTCAAGATGCTACCAAGTTAGGTAAAAAGACTAGAATACCATCAGGTTAAGGAAAATGGTCAAGATGCTACCAAGTCAGGTAAAAAGGACCAGAATACTCTCGGGTCAAGGAAACTGGTCAAGATACCACCAGATCAGGTAAAAAAGTTCCCAATACCCTCGGGCCAAGGAAAAGTAAAAGATTTGGTAGTTTGTCAAGTTTCGAGTCCGTATTCCACATAGGATTAGGCATCTGTGCATTTTAGGGTAGATTTCGTCTCGTTGAAGGAATTCTGAAGTTAATTCGCGATCCTAGGGTGTTCCAATGGTATCTAGAAGATGAAAATTCAAGTTTCCAACCAACTGAAAAAAATCTATTATTTTTAGAATTTTTGGGGTTTCCCTCATTTTTGCCCATTTTTACACTCCAGGGGTATTTTGGTCATTCCCGATGTGTCTCGTCTATTCCCCGAGTTATATTTGAGAAATCTTGAGTGATTTTACAAATTTTGAAAAAGCTGCTATTTTTAGAAACTCATGGGGCTTCCACATTTCCATCATCATATGAATATTTTAATCATTTCTCATATATCCAAAATCATCTTGAGGGTACGGCTGATGGATTACGAGTTATTTCGTAAGATTTGGAAAACCTGTTAAATTTAGATCTCTCAAGATTTTCTCTTAGTCTTGCACTTCGGGGGTATTTTAGACATTTCCAACATATTATATTTGGTCCCTAAGTTGTGTCTAAGAAATCTTGAGTACGTTCATAAATTTTTGGAAATCTGCTATTTTTTGAATTTCTCAGGGTTTTCCCTAGTCTCGCCAAATTCTAGCACCTTGGGGTAATTTGGTCTTTTCCTGTGTAATTCTTTTGATCCCCGAAATATGTCTGAGAAATTATGAATGATTTCCTGAATTTTGAAAAACCTGCTAAATTTAGAATTTCTCAGGGGTTTCGCTGAATTTGGAAATTCTGAGTGTTGAGGGCATTTTGGGTATTTTGCAGGGGATACCAAATGATCCTGTTTAATATTGCTCATCAAAAGGACCCAATTTTAAAAGTTTCTATTTTTGAAGTTTGACCACAAAGACTTTCAATTTTAATTTTTCCCTTTTGGGGTGAACCAATCTGAGGGTATTTTGGTCGCATTTGGATCTCTAACAGTCAAATAGGGGCATTTTGGTCCGAAAAGTTGTTTTCCAAAAACGATGGTCCGATCATGTGTGAGGGATGCACCATAAATGTCAAATGGGTTGGGTCCATATATAGAATGTTGAATCTAGAAAGATTTTATTGAATTTTTACGGAAAAACCCGAAACCCGTGTAAAATAGCCCATTGGGCTAAAGCCCGCAAAGATGGAGCTCATGTGGGTCACCCATATGGGTCAACCACCATGGTGGGCGCCCCACATGGCTGACCCACATGAGTTGAGCACCCAACCTTGATGATGTCACAATGGTGACATCATATTTGTTAAAAGAAAAATAAAAAGAATAAAAAAAGAAAAGAAGGAAAAGATGAATGATTGCTTAAAAAGGTTTTCTTCCAAATAAGCAATGTGGAATGAGAATAGCATGTCTTGATTGACAAGAAATTAAGATTGGAATCAAATCCAATTTGGAAACAAGAAAGAAAGAAAGCAAGAGGGGAAAATTGGAAACAAAGAAAAAATGGGAGCTCTCACATTGGAAATTACTATTTCTCTCTTAACCCTAGCCTTTTTGTATAAATATCAAAGCAAACAATTCAAAAAAAATCAAAATTCGTCCTTTTTCTCTCTCCTCCAAAAAAAAATTAAAAAAAGAAAAAAGAAAAAAAAACTCTTCTCTCTTGAAGTGTGTTCATCTCTTTCAAAGGTTCTTCACAAAAGGGATTCTTGAATTCCCTTTTCTTCTTCAACAAATCACACATCAAGGATTTTTAGGTCTTCTTCATCATATAAAAGGGTGCGACAAAGCATATACCTCGGATCTACGCACCCTAAAGACAAGGAGTGCGATCAACGATAGGATCTTTATCTTTGTAATATTAAAAGTAGAAAATGGTTTTACTTTTGATAGATCATATCAATGAATTTTTTCTTGAAATTCCAGTATGTTATAATATAGATTATAAGTTTTCAAAATCAAAAATTTCACCAAAAAATTAATATTTCCCATTTAATAATGATTTTCTTTCGTTTTTTATTCAATATGGATTTAAATCTGATTATCAAACTAAGTGTTTGAAAAAGTGGGTTTACTTAAAAACTGATATTTTTTGGGATTTCTATAAAATAAAATACTACTGGAAACTAAATTTTCAATCGCGATTTCGCCGTTTTAATTTTCATTCTATTTATAAAAAAAAAAACCTCGAAAAGGGGTTTCTTGATGAATGAAGCCAAAAGTATATCAAACCATATCCAAAATTTGTGAAATCTTGTTTCCAAACCAATTGTTTGATTTCCAGACCACCCAAAAATTTTCGGATTTTTTGAATTTTTTTAATCCAGTTTTAAATATTTTAAATTTCGGCCATTTTTAATAAATATCAAAAGGTTTTAAAAATTGATGAAACTCTCCAGAATTAATGTTCAATAACAAATTGAATTTCTTATGAAATTGCTTTTTTGAAAAAATATTTTTTTATTTGTTTTCTAATCGCTTCTTCGTTTTACGTGTCGTAATTTTTTTTTATATTAAATTAATGAAATTTCAAATCTTTTTCCTACAAACCAGTAGTTTAGGCCATTAGAAGGTTAGTGAAAAATGTTTAAAAGATTTTACAAAGGTTTATTATGATTTCATAATTTTCTTTTAAAAAAAAAGGGTTTTAATTCCTAGGAAACGAAATCCCTTTTTTATTCAAAAATCAATTTTATGGAGGAGCATTAATTATTAGGTCTTGAAATTTTGACAGTAAATCATATAACCTATTTTATATCTACTGGAATTTGTACATGATTTTAGGATACCATTCAATCTACTTTTTAATTGATTCATTGATTTTATCCAAATTTTGTGTGAATTTTAATTGGCATCAAATCTTGATAAACACCTTTGAAATTTTTACAGTAGTCTAATACCATGATTCTATCTATACTGTAACAGTTTTACTTGATTTGAGATTCGTATGCTATGAGTTGATTTGTTAATTTGCAATCTGACCTAAAATTTGAAAATTCGAAAATTGATAGCAAAAAGTATTCCAAATTCATGAAACTCTTCCAGTAGTCTAAACTCATTAATATCTTGTTACTGAAAAAGTTGCAATGAATTTGGAGTTCGATTACTTAGGGTTACTGTGTAATCCTAGCAATCTGGTCTTAATGTTAATAAATCACAACTTAATAGTAAATCAACACAAAAGTCCGTGAAAACTTCAAGAAAACCCTAATTTTTTATCATATATTTAACCTTAAAATTGTTTGAAACAGAAACCCTAGAGGTTATAGATTCCTTTTGTAAATTGACTATGCTGTGACGGTTTAACTGCCGAGATTGCATTCATAATCGTATACTAATTGTGATCGTTTCTGCATAATTTGAGCATGTAAATATAGTATGTTGTTGGCTCCGAGGTCCACTGTCCACGGAAATCCTGAGAATCATGCTAGGCAATAATATACTATAATTTATGTGTTAAATTATACAAGGATTGAGAGCACGATGCCCTTCCATGGATGCAACTCAAGGCTGAAATTTGTCAACCATAAAGTCTTTGGTATTCCTTAGATGTTAGGAATCGAAAATCTTTGAAAAATTAAAAATTATTTACTTAATAAATTAAGATTATTTGATCAGTGCTTTTGGAACCGTTGGATAACGGTATCTCTTCGTAAGGACCTTTAGAACTAATTAGAAACACTTACCTCGCGTTGTGTCCTATGTTTTAGGGTGTCCTAGAGTTAGGGAGTTCAGCCTCATCACAACTGATTGCTATTATTAGCAATTGAGTCATAGATCTAGTTACACTAATTACCCATTTTTCCTATAAGACAAGCCTAGTTACATAGGATGTAGGTTAACCTGCATTAGTCTAAGGGACGTCTTGCACTTAGCTAGGACCATATAGTATCTTAGATGAAGTCCTAGGATAATAAAATCTTCAACTTGAACTAAATAATTTCTCTTAAAACTGTTGAAACAGTCAATCCAGTCTAGATCGGTGTTCTAGATGAGTTAGGCATAAGTAGCTTAGTTTAGGTGCACCGAACTACGATCGACTGTGATCCCAGTGAGGCTTGGGTACGTAGGCAGCTTGGATGCTTGATGGCATACCAATCACGAGTCGGCTCCACACATAAGTGGTGGGGTTTTGTATATTAATCCTTAAATTAAAAGTAATTAAATCACTTAGGACTTTCCATGAAATTAGAATTTTAGGAGAACTTTCACTTAGATTGAATTCAAACAAATTAAGAAAATCAAGATACACATTTAGGAATTACACTGAAATTAGATCTTAGGATGCATGTCATGTAGTTCGCACATTAATATAGAGTTAACTGAGCCATTTAAAAGAAATTCAAAAGAGTTAACCTTTGGAATTGAAGACCGATTATCGGGCAGGAATGGTGCATGTGGTGGTAACTCCTCATACCTTCCATTCTCGTAACCAGGTAACGAGTCTAGATTTCTGGTCAATTATGGGTCCTAGATCCCTCATCTAGGTGGCGACTCTGTCACTCTTTTGCGTGGAATTAGGATTGCCTTAGTGATCCCAAGTTCACGGAAAAGATGAATTAAATCACACCTTGCTAGGCTCGGCGGCTTACCCCTGCCCTTATGGGTACTGGGTTGCAAGTTTGTTTGCACCCTATGGCTTGGTTGCTGCCTGCTTGGTTGGGTAATTAAAATCAATAATAAAAAGCACACGCCATTCGCGTGGGTACGAGAGACCAAGAGAGTGCAGCGCCTCGCGCGCTCGCGACCCTCTCGCGGGATCGGGTCCCACACCAAGATACCACCAAATCAGGTAAAAAAGACCACAATACCCTTGGGTCAAGGAAAATTGTCAAAATAACACCAAATCAGGTAAAAAGACCACAATATCTTCGGGTTAAGGAAAATGAAAATTACTATAATACCCTTATATTAAAATCAAGCCATGCACGCTTCAGAACCCTTTTACTTAGAAGACTTGAGGGGGCATTTGTTGGACTCGAAATTTTACAAAAAAAGGCATAATAAAATCCCTTTATTAAAGTAAGAAAAAAGAGGACAGGGGTGATTACGCATGTTATTCCATAAAATAAAAGGATAAATATAAAGTTAAAAAAACTTTTAAAAAAAGAGCCCATGACTAAGAAAAGAAATCCCTAAATTTTAGGGAACAAAATAACTCTCGCAAAAGGAGAAATGAGTCGTCCACTTTTGAAAAAGGAGGAAGTTACGTAACTCCCCACAAAAGGGGAAGTGAAGATCGTGGAGTTGAGAGATAAGGGGTAAGGTGGCAGTTGCCAACCACTTCGAGAGAGTTCTATAAAGATGGGAAGATCCTTTAGAAGAGAGGATCGGATCTTGGGGGCCAAAAAAAGCTATGCGAAAGGAGAAATAGAAGAAAAAAAGAGAGAAACGTGAGAAAAGATTTGGGGGCTAACAGTTTCTTTTTTTTTCCTTCTTTCTTTCTTTTTGCAGATTTTCTTCAAGAAAGAAGACCTTTATCTCTTTAGAGTCTCTTTCAAGGACTTTCTAAAGGGAGAAAGACAATAGAGACTCCCTTTAGAGTCTCTTCCAGAGACTTTCTAAAGGGAGAAAGACAATAGAGACTCCCTTTAGAGTCTCTTCCAGAGACTTTCTATAGGGAGAAAGATGATAAAAACCCCCTCTAGAGTCTCTCTTCTAGAGACTTTTTAAAAGGTGAAAGATGATAAAGACAGTGGTTTCCCTGCAAAAGATAAAGAAGGCGGTTTCCCCAAAAGAAATAAGGCTTTTCTATTTCATGAGAAGAATGAAGAAAATCCCTTTAAAGTCTATTCTTTGGACTTTCTAAAGGGAGAAAAATGATAAAGACTCCCTTTAGAGTGTCTCTTCTAGGGACTTTCTAAAGGAAGAAAAATGATAAAGACTCCCTTTAGAGTGTCTCTTCTTGGGACTTTCTAAAGGGAGAAAGATAATAAAGACGACGGTTTTCCCACGAAGGATAAAGCGGTTTTTCCAAAAGAAAAAGACCTTTCTCCTTCGGGAGAAAGAAGAAAATTTCTTTACAGTCACTTTCCAGAGACTCTCTAAAGGTCCCTTTAAGATCTCTTCCCAGAGACTCTTTAAAGGGAGAAGACATTTCACTTAGAGGAGAAAGACGATAAAGATGACTCCTCCCCAAAGGAAAAAATGAAGAAAGTTTGAGGAGATGAAGACGGGACAAAGAAATTTCATCCGAAAAGATCTATTAACAAAAATCAGATCTTTCTTGAGGATAATTAACTAAAAAATTGTATTTAGATAGGGAACCTCTTGATGGATAATCAGACGTATTTTCTTTCTTTAGGCTCTGTTTGGTTGCAAAAAGTAGGAAAGACGGCTGAGCATTTATAGGAATATGAAATACCAAATGTTGTTTGGTTGTCATTTTTTAGCTTAAATCCCATTGGACTTCTAGACATGGAAGAGACATAATTATTAGCTTTTGGCTTAGGTGGCGCCTATGTGGCGGGATTGTCCCCTCCCCTACTTTTCCAATGCCAAACCTTGTTTTTGGTAAATTTTAGAGGGGAGAAGAGTAGAATATGAAATGCCATGTGTAATCATTACTTTTTTCTCTCTTTCTCTCTCTTCTACTATTTATTTTGTTAATGACACCCCTCCATCCTCCCACATGCTTTGACATCTAACCAAACACACTACCAAAATTCCCCAAAATTCCCTCTAATCTTCTCAGACAAGTCTACAATATCCCACCCTTGTCACCTCCTTGTTGACTACTACTTTCACTAGAATCTCATCTAACCAAACAGAGCCTTAAGAAATATAATTAACGGCCACTAAAGCCGGAAGTGTACAATCCTAAATTTGATCCCAATACATTTTATGTGTGTGATTTACCTTTTCATGCATGTGAAATTTATTGTGAACATGTGTCATTTCTCTTACGACAAAGATGAGGCAATGTTTCTACTTTTCCCACTAACCCATTTTTCTTCATATGCTACTTTGTGTGCATCACATGCAATTTTTTTGGAAGGAGGACCTACAATTCTAGTTAAAGCTCTTTTGGTTGGTGCAAAAGGTTGGGCCTTACTAATCGTGATAGAAGTGATCCTTCCAACTCGTATGATAGCCATTGTTTCACACATCACTGTGATAGCTCAGGTTCTCCCCCATTACTGGCTTGAAGCTTCGACCTATATAATGCTTAATGGCATGCTAAACAATATATGGACTAAGAATTGGCAAGAGCAATGAGAAAGGAAAACAGGTCCACAACCTGCTATCATGCAAGTAAAATAGCACTTCTCTAAGCACGTGCATTACTAATAAATAAGGACGAAACATGAACCAAAAGTATGTTTGGAACAAACCAAATAGAGGACTGACCTTGGATCTCTAGTAGCTTTGAATAGCCAATATGTGCTTTCGATTAACTCTGGACGCAGCGGATAACTCTTTTGGCCATGCTGAAATACATTTGTGGTTGAAAGAAGTAATGTTGATATTATGTATCAAGGAGTCCCATTTAAAAATAGTACACTGGGTGGGAAGAGTTAAACACGCCCAAATGAGCTTTTGATTTTCTGATATGGGAAAATGTCCTTAATAGAGAAATTAGTACCTGAACACTGAATGTAGCAAGATTAAAACCTTCTGGTGTGAATCCATACTTTTTCCAGACACTAAAGAAGGCAGTATGTGTCCGAACAGCCGGAACAATGTCCCCAGCTAAAACCTTCCAAACAAAGAATATAATAAATTTTATTGGAAGTAATTGCAAAGTTCATGACAAGAAAGAGTACCTGAAGACCTGGCCAGAATGCCTGTAAACTGTTAAATAATGGCCAGACCATAGCAGCAGAATTCATATTCACCTCCACGTACCTACATATATGTTATATGTGTGATTGTAATGTCCAAATAAGGAATATATAGCATGCAAGATTTTAAATTTAGGTTTCAATTTCGATTTCAGTCACCGTGGAAATGGAAACATTTTGGTTTCGATTGGAAATTTCAGTGGAAATCCTAGAAAATCATAGAAATGTATGGAAACTGTTAAAAGTATAAAAAGATTAAATAACCCAACTCCAACAGCTTAAGCTTTTGGAGTAGTTCGTTGTTTCAAAGAAACATATGCAAATGATAAAATTTTAAGATGAAATTTCAGAAAATACTAGAATAAGCACAAATACAAATATAGAAACTATCAAATAAGTATGACAACCATCCATAATACTTTAATAACAGAATAAGCACAAATAAACATATAGAAACTATCAAATAAGTATAACAACCATCCATAATACTTTAGTAACACTGAACACTTAATGACATGTGATGTCACGCATGACTAAAAGTTCAGTACATGCCACCATTTCACATAGAATTCATATAAATATTATACATAATACATATACCACATTTCACATGTAATTCATATAAATATAATTATGTAAAACATACTGAAATGGCATACCACTAATGTACTTGTGATTTTAGTTATTTTTTGAATGAGACTTATGATTTTGGTTTTGGTACGCATTTTGATTTGAATGCCGTTTATGTGGTAGGGATAGATACTGGTCATTTCGTATCGGTTTCAGAAGAAATTTAAAACCATGGCTGAATGACAATGTAAGATTATATAATTACCAAAAAAAAAATAACGAACTTACCAAGGATCACTGTAGAGATAGTGCATTGCAGCCTTGTAAGCTTCCTGGAATATGAACAAATACTCCTCACAACCGAACAATAAGTAGGCCTGCCAGTTGGAAAAAATCCCTAGAAAGAATTAACAATGAATTTCTAGGAATTGGTGGCAAAGCAGGGGATATGTCCGAGATGACATGAAATCTCATATTATTCAAAAATAGCCATTCATCCAGACACCGGCATTAATCGAAAAGAACCCATGGATATTAATTGCTTGTGAGAATAACCCTAGAAATTAATTCACTTTTGTTTTTTCTGAAAGTTGACAAAGAAATTAATTCACTTAGCAACGAAACGACCGTGTTTTGATAATGGGACAAATAACCTTGTTTTACACATTTTAACCAGCTGTCAAAATTTATATCAATTCCCAAAAAGCACTCATCAGCCAATTAGATAAGTCTACAACAAACTGACTCATCCAATTATCAAAACATGGTCATGCAGATATCAGTCCCCTATATATTTTCTAGGCGTTGAAAGTTGTTTTTATTTCATACACATAGAACAGGAAATAGTCGATATAGATTGGTGAAGACAACGTGGAACGCTCGGAGAAGCAACAGGAAATGTACAAATGAAAAGGAAAGAGCGGCTAATAGAGTAATGCATATTAGTTATTGTCATTTGAGACGTACAGCCTTAGAAGCAGGAATCTTCCCTCATGGGTGTCGCTGCCGCCCTAGAACCGTGATTCGGCACTCCTTAGAAAGGACCTTGCAGGGAGCGCGACCCCGAAGAGACGGAAACCGCTCCCATGACGCTCCCAACTTGCTCCTATTACTCCATCAGTCCCTCCACAACTTCCTTGCATCAAACTCCTCAAACTTGTCAAAATACTTCATTGGAGCAAGCACAAAGGCATCTTTAGAAGGCATTGGAAAAGAGGGCATGGAAATGAAGATGGTTAGAAATTACTGCTTTTTGACGTACTTAAATTTTGAAAGATATATACGAAGATGGGTAGAAATTACTATTTTTTTATGTATTTGAATTTTGAAAGAAATACAAAGAAAATATTACATAGACTCTCCCATGGCGCTCCCAGACTTAGACTCTTCTAGACCCCCTGCTCCTGTCTTTACCGCTGCGTCCGCTTCGTGCTTTTAAGTGGACAGCTGATGCTATGAAGATGTTCATTTGGTTTATTTCAACAGAGCAATGGGCAGATTTAACTTTAGTATAGCTATTATACATACAAGTCTAATGGGATTTGCTAGTGCCTTTTGCAGAAAGGCATTTCACGGCTGGCTGTTGCATGAGAGAGCAGCCACCTCAGATGAATTAAATTAATAAGACAAAATCTTGGCCGCTCTCTCATGCAACAGCCAGTGGCGAAATGCTTTGCCCTAAAGTCCCTAGCAAATCCCAAGTCTAATATACTATACATACATATAAAATATACATAAATATAAATGTACATAAATGGTATACATTTTAACAATTGGTGGCTTATAAATTAATGGATACACGTATGTGATAATATTTATAAGGATATGTAGAAGCAACATGGATCTTGTTAGTAACACATAATGTAACAATGTCCATGTATTGATGCACATCGAATCCCTAATGTAACAATGGATGTTGTTAGTAACACATAATCCATGTATTGATGTTATCATAATAAGTCTCACATATTGGAATAAAGGTCAAGTTCTATAGTTTAGTGATTTAGTCCACCCGTCCATTATTGATTAATGACTTATGCATTTTATATAAGCCAGGTTGTCTCTGAGAAGTACATAGAATTAAAACCCTTTGCCAAAATATTGGCCGATATGGATATATACTGACCAGTAGATATCTATATCGACAAAGTCTGATATGAAACAGATGCCATTATCAGGGTTCACAAAACATTGTGTGCATCGGCTAATACATCTAGTGTAACACCTGATACAACCAATACATTGAGATGCTAACATGTTGACTGATTGCGATGGAGGATCACCACTTAAATTATTTTTTTATGACATAGGGTATCCCCACCCCATTTTAGGGTGGGAATAATCCCTATAGATCACCACTTAAATTATGAACACAGGACATTGACATGTCATTGCCAACATAGGGGTAAAAATGGATTTGCCTAAATTGTAAAGACCGTTTTGGATGCAGGATTTGGGGTCAGAAATTCAATATGCGTTCCCTCAAAAGTCAGAATATCAAATGGGGATCATGGACCTTCCAGGATGAAGTGTCGACTGGTAGGGCGAAATGTCAGAATACTGCATCTCAACTAAGGATGCTGCCTATTGCCATCATAGTTACCAAGTTCAGTTTTGGGAAAATTTAGGTGGGCCAAATTGGTATTACTCTAGGAAAAAAGGGAAAAACTAATAAGGTATATACGATTTATGTGGAAGAAGAACATGAATATGACTGCGTGTAGCCAATTGAAATGGCAAATCGCCATACCAAAAAAGTCATAAACCGAAATTGACAAGATAAAGAACAAAATTAAAATAGAATATCTGAAATTTCCAAACAAAGATTGTTGCAATGACCAGATAAAGTGTCGACTGGTAGGGCAAAATGTCAGAATACTGCATCTGAACTAAGGATGCTGCATATTGCCATCATAGTTACCAAGTTCAGTTTTGGGGAAATTTTGGTGGGCTAAATTGATATTACTCTAGAAAAAATGGGGAAAACTAATAAAGAATATATGATTTATGTGGAAGAGGAACGTGAATATAACTGTTTGTTGCCAACAATTGACATGGCAAATTGCCATACTAAAAGTCATAAACAAAAATTGACAAGATGAAGAACAAAATTAAAATGGAATATCTGAAATTTCAAAACAAAGATTGTTGCAATGACCAATATGGGTACTTTGGTTAAAACATCACTTTCTCTCAACATCCTTTCCATTTGCCCTTCTTCATTTTTAATCCCCCTGAACCTCCTCTTCTTTCCAACAGCAGTCTCTGAGGCAGTATTTCTTATTTATGAAAAAAACAGGGCGGCCCAGTGCACAAGGCTCCCGCCATTGCGGGGTCTCGGGAGGGCTAGATGTATGCAGCCTTACCCCTGCTTTGCAGAGAGGCTGTTTCCATGACTCGAACCCGTGACCACGAGGTCACAATGGAGCAACCTTACCGTTGTGCATAGGCTCACCCTCTGTATTTCTTATTTATTCTTAAACAATTATTAATATTTATTGAAATTTGAAAGAAAAGAGACAGTTACATAACTGCCCCACAAGTAAACCATCCTTATTTGCCCCATCCTGCAGTGATAGTGAAGTTGTCTTCAACAATAAATCTGATTTCCGAGCAGAAAAAAAAACTTGCCAGATTGCAGAAATAGTAATCCCAAAATCAGAAGTAAAAATCATGGAAGACTGCTACTTGGTTGGGATTACATCACATTCCACCCAATAGGCATCACATTGTCTTAGCTTCCACATTGTGAAGGTTTTAGGCTTTTTGTTTACTTAAATGACTTTAATTAAGGGAATTATTTGAAAAATGATAAACACAATTGCGTTGCGAATAGTTCACAACATTCATTATACCTTGAAAAGCCATGTATTTCTTCTAATAATTTCCAAAATTTAAAAAATATCCCCATATTTTGAAACTAGAATTCGTATATCATCTTATGCATAAAACGAAGGATCCATCAGACCCACAGGGAGAAATGCCTGAGAAGTGCAAGTCTGAATTTCAAATGATAACTATTCATCAAAAATGACACTTCAAACATAAAGAGTGTGATTCTTTGTCAACAAGTCTTTGCACTTGTAAAGATCTATTCTGAGTTAAAGTTGCCGAGCTCATTTATATGCCATACTTCTGCAATGTGTTCCCAAGTTTGTGCATGCATTCATAATTTCCCAATTCCCATTTTAAACAGAAATTAACAACTTACCTTCAGAAGGTACTCATAGAAAGAGTCAATACTTGTTCCTATCCCAGCATCCTGAAATGCAGCCAAGTACATAAGAATGTAAGAAATGAACTAAGGGTAGGCCCTAAAATAAAATCTAAGATAATATCAAAGCATAAGTTCCTCTCATATGAAAACTAGAATTTCATGTCACAAATTTATCAATTTAATCAATTTGATAATCTACTCTATTAATCTAATTACATCTTGTTTATAACAGATTATCCGGTTATAAAGTAGTTCGATTTTGGAAAAAGGATCCAGTCATGTCAATCAATTAACAATTTTATCATTTATTTAATTCTGTGAATGTATATTATCTAAATAGCGATCCCTGCAATCAAAAGCGTGTCCCAGCCAAAAGAAAAGGAAGGCATAGATTTGGTTTGAATTAAAATTTTAAATTGGTCTGAAAACTTAAATTGGTTCCAACAAGTTTCAACTAGTGTTGGAACTGTAGACATTAATAATGCTTCCAGAACTAAGTTGTGAATGTCTACTGCCTAAAAATACCATGATAACATATTTGACAAGATAGTTTCTTCACAAAAAATGCTCAACCAACTGATAAAACTACTAAAACATCCTGTCTAACAATGATGAAATTGTCCGTCATTTTAGACCAGTCATCAGTTGATTCACCTTGCTTTTAGACATCCTAGTAAAAAACGGTACCACAAAGACTACTAATCATGCCACATATTTCTGCAAATTAAAAAAAAAAGGATTAAAAAAGGGAGACAATCCTCCCTACGCAAATCCATTAAAGAAGCTACCATCCCAACCCAGAATCATGCCACCCATATTCAGTTTCTCTAGAAGGGCCTAAAGAAAAACCTGTAAATTTGAATTCACGTTGTGGAAACTTTATTTCTACTAGAATTTTCAAAATTTCAGTATGAAATTATGCAGGTGGGAAGAAATCCCAAAAAAGAATGAGAACGGAAGGTCTAGAAATCAAATCAAAGCCAACAGTTTTGAATGTGTCCTCCAAAGAAAAGTACTGGATTCTGAGAGATAATGGAAGTTACCTTTGAAAAGAACAAATACAAACTCAGATTAGGAAAGATTTAAGGTGTAACTGAAGTTATGTAGAAGAAACATGCACAATTAATCAAGTCAGAACACAGAAAATATTATTTCCATGAAATTACAGGAGAAGATGCCTCAACATTATTTTGATGTGGCAAACTGGTATCATCTGATTAAATTTCATAGATTATGTAAATAACGTTCTGAAACCATATCAGATCTATGCGGAGTTCAAGGAGGGACGAATCAGAGAAAAAAACTATCGTTTTTTCAGATAACGAGCCTCTAAAACGAGAATATTTTCAATATTTCGATACAATAAATTCAAGTTAGACAGCAACACGTGTCATGCAGCCTTGGCAATCTTTTAATGTTAGGAAACAAAATGAATGTTACCTTTTGAGTCCATTCACCTGTGAAAACATTGATATGAGCACCAACAAGGTTAATTTTTGATCTCCGGGCCCATATCCCATGCACTGCATTCTTCGTAACTTGCTCAAAAACTGCATAATCAAGAAAGCAATCATTTTCATTACGTATAGGATGAATAGTTAATCTATGATGAAATTCTACATATTATGTATAAACACATCTTTAAGAAAATGACATATCATATGGGATGCAAAGGAGTCCAGCTCAAGTAGACGGTTCTCTTTTATTTTTGAGCGATAACAAATGACAACATGTAAAATAAGAATAAACAGTACAATATAAAATCGAACAAGATGGACAAAAAAAACCCGGAAAATTACAGAAATGATTTTATACTTTTGTAGCCAATCTAAGACCACTTCTATCCACTCCTGTACCAGCTAGTCCACATCTGCCATCTCATCGGCAAATCTTGGAATATTACTATACCTCAAGGAAGTCAACTACAAATCTAGCACATTTGTAATGACTCTTACTAATCTCCATGGCCCCAGAGATGATCTCATACTGACACTATTACGTTCTTTGGGTCCCGTTCCACGACAAATGACAGTGAAATTCCTCCGTAAAAATATGTAAACCAGAAAGGAGAAGTCCCACTTTCATTTGTTTGAGTATGTACTCCCTATTGGACCCAGAAAAAGCTTTGATAATTTACCGGAAGTAATATCTAAAGACCCCACCAAAAACAGCTGGACCCGGATTCCCATAGTGAGATAGCATCGAAGTTGAGTTTAATGGTACTATGAATATGTTCCACTTTTGCTACCAACAATTATTGGCACAGTTTTCCAATTCCTAAGAACATTTAATGATAATCCACGAAGAATCTTCTTTTATACTTGCTGATCAAATTAAAGACATTTTGATCGTTATTATAATAATTCACATAGATTTTCTATTCTCATCACAGACTCTTTTATTTAGCTCCACCCAAATGAACCAAACTACTACATATGGGGCGCTTTCCAATAGTACCTTTGTGACTGAAATGTCTACTACAACCCATGAAAATATCAACCTCTGATTTGGAAATGCCAAATCAATGGCGAAACAAGATAATATATCACAATAAATCCTATGAGCCACTTTCCAATGGATAAATAAATGGTTTGCGGATTCTACTCTTACAAAGAACGCATATCATAGCTAATCGAAATCTCTCCTCCTTGAGCATATCGCATGTGGTAACCTTACACAAAATTGGCTTGCAACAAAAAGCCTCCACCTAAGGCGCACCCCCCACAGGCTTGAATGTAGAAGATGATGATGGTGATTCTTCTTCAATTTAGCCCAAGTTAATACTGACTAAAAGGAATTCAAAATGAAATGAAAACAGTAAGCTCTTTCCAAGATTTAATGAAACATATGCAGCACCTAACATTATAAAAATCACCTGAAGCATCCTAACCCCACTCTTCTACAAAGGGAAACAAATATAATGTTCTTATGGAATGAAAAAGATGAGATTACTTAACCAAAAAAATTCTTGTAATATTACAATCCATATAGCAGCACAAACAATGACATGAAATGTAATAAAAGAATCAAGGCATAAGCAAGGATTTAAATTTCGGTTTCGGTTTGGCCGAAACTGAAATTTCAGCCGACATCCCGAAATTTCGGCCGAAACCCGGTAAAAAAAAGAATTAATTAATTATTTCGGTAATTTTGGCCGAAGTTTCAGAAAAATACTAATTTTTTGAAAAAAAAAAATTGAATTTCTCGAAATTTCGGCCCGAGATTTTGGAAATTTTGGATTTCGCAAAATTTTGGTTTCGGTCCCAACCAAAATCTGAAATTTCAGTTTCGGTCCAAACCGAAATTTCGGAAGAAATTTAAAACCATGGGCATAAGCAAATGCTAAGCATACAATAAGCACAGAGGTATTGGAAACAAGACGTAATGTAAGTCAGCAGTGAGATAGACTTCAATAAAACAACCATGCAAAAATTTGGCAATTGGCGAAGAACAATGGGCATCATTTCTTACCAGGATTGTTTGTTAAGCGACTAAGTACCCCAAATTCTAATGTCAGAGTGCCACCACCAGCTGTTGATGTTATCTAAAAAAACAAAAAAAAAAATGAAATTTTATATCCATTACTACAAATAATGCAAGCATGGATAACAAAATATAAAAAGAAAAGACAAAAATTAAATAGCGACAACAAAAATCAGGAGAAATAGTAGAAAATAAATAGTCAGCATATTTTCTTGTATTGTGAGGAAATTGATGGTTGATTTTTATGTTGTGAAGGAATAAGAAACAGAGAGGAAAGGAAATGTGGTGTGGAGAGCAAAAGGAGAGAATGAGAATTGTTTGCCTTACATTAACTTTCATTATTACAAAGACCAAACTACCTTTAAAGAGGGCAAACAATAAAGAAAGTAAATCAAACACTTACATGACCATCTTCATACCAAATGTATACATGACATAATACAACACATTACAACACTCTCCCTCAAGCTGGGCCATATAGATTCGACATGCCCAACTTAAAACTAGTATGCTAAAAAATAGTAGGCCCTAAGACTACAGATATCAACAGCTGATGTGATGAGGGAACATAAGGAAGTGCTAATCCGCTAAGGACCCATCACATATCTTTTTCATGATGAAGTGAACATCAACTTCAATATCCTTACTTCACTCATAAAGAATTGCATCGGAAGCAATGTAGATAGTAGCTTGGTTGCCACAATTAAGAGGCATTGGATCCGTAATATGAAATCCTAACTCAGATATTAGGGAATGAAGCCATAGAAACTCATATGCGCCATGGAACACAGTCCTGTATTCTGTCTCAACGGCCGACGCGTGAGCGGAAGCGGAAAACAAATTATTGTTTCTTGCTCTTCCACACAACTAAATAGCTCCTGTTAGACTTGGATACCAGTCCAAGTAGACAAGAAAGATTGTATCATAAGAGGGAGGTCATACATCTATAGTGGCATGTGTACAAATACGATTCTCAACCATTGGAAACTTTGAAATAGGGGGAATCTGAAAATTGTCCGCAATCGATAATACTCGCCCGTATTATCTCAAACTTTGGGCGTAAATGCATGAGGAAATACATAACTCTGATAATCACTTGGAGTTTAATAAACTCCTTATACGTGACTTTGGAAATCATCTAAAGGGAGATCATATCATTCTTTGTCCATAGTGCCATGAATCGAGAGCAAAATGACTATATGTCCTTACAACAGTGGCAATATCACGAAAAATCGGACTCAAAATGAAACAATCTAGCTTGCATACTAGATGATAAATCATCTTTAAAACGACACAAATCTATTCACTTGTTCGATGGGCATGAAAGACTCCTCTCATATGGATAAGATATGTTAGGATGTGTTTGGATTGGATTTGGATTGTGTTTGCACATTCCTCTTTGAATTAGACTCAAACTCTCATTTTGTGGGCCCATATTCCAGAAGCCTTATCTTATTCCTGTTACAATGTTTCTGGCTGATTTTGAAGCCCGTTTTTGGACTATTAGATGGAAGAATATAGAAAAGTCATAAACTAGAAAGTTGTAGCTCTTTGAAAGTTGTTTCCAACGAATATTTACACTCTTGATTTGGTGAAGTGGTTGAAGAGTTATGGCTGTTTTGGTGGAAGGTGATGAAAAGGAAGAGAGAAAAGGGAGAGAAGAAAGAAAAGGAAAGAAAGAGGGGAAAAATAAAGGAAGATCCCATGGAAATTTTCAAGAAGTTTCCACAGAAAATGGGAAAGGAGAAAAAGTGAAAAATGAGTAGGGAACAACTAATGAACCTCCCGAGAAGCCCCTGGAAATGGGAAAAACCTCAGAAATGAAAGAAAGTCCCGAAAATAAGAGAAATTTTGTAATTTTCCTAAAGTAAGAAAATGCCTAATTAAATAGGAAATTGTAATTGGAGTCCATAATAGATCAATTAATTATCAATTAAAAGCACTCATGTAACAAAAAGGGATAAGTCTAACAGGCTGAACTGATTTCCATCGCAACATAATTTTTTTTTAAACAATTGAAAATTGATCAACGGGTCAAAAGTCATACGAATTTCGGTCACAAAATTATAAAGGTGCATCTCATAGATTCACAATAAACTGAACTGTTCTAAGCATAAATTCAGATTTAAAAAAGATCATAAACAAATCAAAGATGGGTTGCAATCAACAAGGAAACACTTCAACTAGATGCCAATTCCACGAGGGGGACAGAGATTTAGGGTTTCCTCAACCAAACCTCCTGAAGAGGTGGAGGAACAGGCTGCAGCAAGTCAGTCTGACTGCATTATTGCAATTAGGGCTCCCTCACCCAAATCTCACTAAGAGATGGAGGAAACACCCTACAAGTACACAAAGGTATGAGTAAAACATTAGAAAGGAAAATCTGAGCTTCAAATCCCATAGCAGGGGTATACACACCAGACCCAATCAGGAAAACTCCATGGCCATAAGGTTGGATCTTTATGAAATTTAAGAAAATCATTCTTTCCTTCACAAACTGGTACATTGGATCTTTAATGGCTCTCTGATACCAAGTGAAGATTTCCACTAGTTAAGTAGGAAGTGAAAAGGAGAAGAGAGAATAGAGAAAGGAAGAAGCCAACAAGATGAACTATTTGAAGATTTAGGAGTTCAATTCTGAACCTACAATTTCTCTCTTTACTTCTATATGCATAATATAAATAAATACATCAAGTTTTTCTTCTTACAGTATTTTCCTTCGTATCTTGACCATCTTGGTCGCCTTCTTTAATAAAATCGGCTATCATTTTCAATAAATCAATAAATAAATACATCAAGTACCCTTGGGCTGCACAGAAAACTGAAGGACATACAAGTACTCAAGGTTTTAAATTTTGGCCGAAATACCGAAATTTCGGATTTCGGTTGGGACCGAAACTGAAATCCACTAAACCTGAAATTTCCCAAATTTCGGACCTCCAATTTCGGTATTAATTTCAGAAAAATGATTTTTTTTCACAATATTACTAATTTACTGAAATTTCGGCCGAAATTTCGAATTAAAAAAGCAATTCATTTTTTTTTTCGAATTTCAGCCAAGGCCGAAACCGAAACCGAAACCGAAATTTAAATCCTTGCAAGTACTCTAATATAATGACTTATATACACTCATACACAAAAGTATGACAAGCATATACCAAACCAAACCCCACGACTTAATATACACTATATAATAGGTATATACACGCGCATATAAGCTAATTTCCACTATGCACGAATCAATCACTGTAACAATCATTGAAAAGGGTCAACAGTGATAGCTTCCAAATTTGAAGCAATGGCACAAGCTTTGAAATAAGAAGTGACATTAAAGAGAAGCAGGCATAGCATTGAAATCTTGCCTTGCTTTCGTTTTCATCAACTCCATGCAATAGATTGACAGATCCAAATGGGATTCCTGCAGTGTATCAGAACTTGAAAAATCATAATACAACAATCGAGGATCTATCTAAAAACATCACATGTTTGCAATGTCAGAAGAGGAATGAAGGATTACAATAGCCAGTAAAAAAATATAAGAAAGAGTTCACTGACAAATCATGTTTAAAATAGTATTTTAGCTTACAAGACTGCATATCATATCACGTGCAATAAACCCATAGTCTTGTAAGCTAAAATACTATTTTAAACATATTGTAACTTATTCAAATAAATAAATTATGTGCCACAAAATATAAAGTAAGAGCCTAATTCATTTATTAGTTACAAAGAGAGTACTCTATTTGTATGATACCATTTAATCCTAACATTCTTTAGATTTTGGTTCTCAGCCCTGTTGTTTTTATCATTTCATATAAACATTTTTTTTTTTAATTATTTCACCTGAGGGGGATAATAGGGGTCAATACAAGTGTGAGTTGAGTCAGGTTGGCCGGAAGCCCAACTTACATATGGGTTGGGTCGGAAATACCAATCCATTGGATTGGTTGTCTGAGTGTACCCCTTAGCAAAAAGCGGGCGGGCTTTGAGACGTTCAATAGACCCATCTGGTAGATACTTGATGGCAAAGACCCAACAACAGCCAACAGGTTGGGCACCAGAAGGAAGAGAAAGCAACTGCCATGTTTTATTAGAGTCAAGTGCAGCCATCTTAGAATCCATAGCAGCCTTCCATCCAGGATGATTGAGAGCATCTGCAACTGACTTAGGCAAAGTAATCGGAGACATGCTAGAGCCAAAGGACTGAAAAGATGGTAAGAGATGCTCATAAGTAACAAAATTAGAAATAGGATGAGACACAATACGTGATCTAGTCCAGGATGCAATAGGTGAATCATGAGTAGGAGAACAAATACCTGAAGGTTGACAATCCGACTGTGGAAGAGGATCAGTGGGCTGAGATGGTGCTTCAGTCATCGAAAGAGCGACCTGACGAGGTCCTCGAGTAAAAGTTTTCAATTCAGAATCCTTAGGGTCCACAGGAGAACTTGTGGCAACGTCTGGAGCACCCACATGACCTGGCAAAGAATGACCCAACACTAAAGGAACAGGAAGGTTAGGGATGTCAACATGTAACTGAGGACCTGGGCTAGACAAATAAGGTTGGTCCTCAAAGAATGTGACATCCACAGAAACATATGTCTTTCGAAGGCGAAGGCTATAACATTTATAACCTATTTGGGTTCGAGATTAACCCAAGAAGATGCACTTCTCTGCCCGAGGGTCTAACTTGTCAAGTCCTGGAAACAATTTATGAATAAAACACGTACATCTAAAGACACGAGGCATTCAAGGAAACAGATCTCCAAGAGGATACAATACAGAAAATGGCGTTTGACTAGATAAAACTGAAGAAGGAAGACAATTACTTAGGAAGCATGCCGTGAGGGCTACATCTCCTCAGTGAATCTTAGGAACCTTCATCTGAAACATAATCGTATAAATCATATCCAACAAATAACGAATTTTCCTTTCAGCGACACCATTCTGTTGTGTTGTGTGTGCACAAGACGACTGATGAATGATACCAGGAGAGGAAAGAAAATCATCAAAGCCATTATCCACAGAAAAATATTCCTTAGCATTGTCAGTACGCAAACAATTAATCGTACATTTAAATTGATTTTCCACCTCAAAATAAAAATTACGAAATGCATTAAACACTTGAGATCTATCTTTAAGTAAAAACAACCACGTGGTCCTCGAATAATCATCAACAAATATGATAAAATATTTATGTCCATTTAACGAAGTAGCTCTAGCAGGACCCCAAACATCATAATGTATAAGCTCGAATGGACGAGACACTCGACTACTAACTCGAGAAGGGAAGAACACACGATGGTGTTTTCCCAACTCACAGGACTCGAAATGAAAAGATGGAATTGGAGTTGAAACGAACGAAGATTTCCAAATCATATACACAATGCCACTGATAGGCATCCACCGAAGTACGAAGAGCGACACCAGTACTAGCCTGATCAAGGTAGTAAAGGCCATCAATCTCACGGCCCAAGCCAATCCTCGACCCAGTCTTCATGTCCTGAAAAGCACAATGAGAAGAAAAAATGAAACAGAACAGTTAAGAGACTGCGTTAATTGACGAACAGATAATAAATAAACAGGAAAAGACGGGACATGTAGAATGGAAGACAAGTGAAGACTCGTCAAGATGGAGACTACACCCATGCCAGAAACAGGGGATGTAGTCCCATCAGCCAAGGTAACAGTACGAGGACCCATAAACGGAACTGACTGGAAAGAAGAGAGAATGTTAGGATTACCAGTCATATGGTGTGAGGCTCCTGAGTCAATGAGCCATGGACTAGAACTACCAGAGAGAAAACATGAGGGGCTACCTTGATGCGCAAATGTGGCAGTGGGCTGCTTTCCTTTGTCTCGGATACAGAGAAATTCCTCATATTCCGCACGAGGGACAACCAGAGTATCAGGCATCACAGATGGAGCATCAGAAGAAGAAATACCATCAGAAACAGTAGCAGAAGCATTCACAGTTCTGTAGGGACGAAGCTCAGCTATAAATCGTAGCAATAATCAACGGTATGTCCATCCCTACGACAATGACTGCAAAAATGGGGCCCACGACCACCACCATCCCGGCCTCCCCTATCTCTCGGCAACCACTACGGCCACAGCCATGAGCACCACCATCGCGATCGCGCCCAAAATGACCACCACTACGACCACGATCGGCCCCAACATATGTCACATGAGCCGACCCATCCACCATAGGATCACCATGTTGAACCACTCGCATACGCTGCACACGGGAGAAGACATCTGCCAAGGTGGGAAGCGAACCAGAACTAACAAGCTGCTGACGAAGCTGGAGATAGCTAGGCTCCAAAGAATCAAGAAACTGAACAACTCTCATCTCTTCTTGACACTTTTTAAGAACCTCAGGATCGACAGTAAAGGGCAACAATAAGTCAAGCTCCTGACAGAGAGCAAGGTAATCACTGTAATGGGACGCTACCAGTTTGTCTCCTCGCTAAAGACCAAACCAATCTGGAAAACGATCACAGATACGGGTCAGATTATCCACCCCTGAATACATCGTAGATGCTTGCTCCCGGATTTCTTTCGAGGAGTGAAGATACGTCATGGAAGTGGCTATATGGGGTTCCATACAACCCCATGGAAATAAGCAAACCACAGCATCATCTTTACGCAACAGTTCATATGACTTGTCAGTACTAGCCAGAGGAGGGTGCTCAAGAAAACGTATCTTCCTACGACCAAGTAGATAAGTAGAGATAGCCATCTTCCACGGGGGATAATTTGTTCCGTCCAATTTAATGGACATCATCAAAAGAGGAGGCTCAACATGAGAGTAACTAGACTAAGCATCATATGACGAAGGACGAGTCGCATCAACCTTAAGAGCAGACAGTTGTCGAGCGGAGGGGTCCACAGACTCCATACCAAGAGCAACACAACAGAACAACCAACAAATATAATCCAACCACAACACAAAAAGAGAGCCTCCAACACCGCACTCAACAACCTACCGCAACAGCCACACTAACGCCACCAATAAGTATCACAATCCCTAACACAAGCAACCACACAGAGGGCAGAACATATGTAGCAAACCATCCACAATACAATCACCAAGACGGTGCCAACAACACCAACAACAACCAACCACACAGGCAATACATGTACCCTCCAATAATTGTCTACGACCAATCACAACACCACTAGCACAGTGATCGAAATAAGCACGAACCAAGAACTCATGCGAAAAAAAGGGTCTAAATCATAAAGAAAAGGTATGGAAGGTGCTGATTTTTAAAGAAGCGAGGTGATGATAGAAGGTAATTACCCACCTCGAGTGTAGAGGTCTCAAACAATTACATAGAGAAGCTAGGGTTAGAGTTTTAGTCAAATTGTGTAGGGTATGGAATGAGGGAACAACACAAGATGGGGAAGAGAGAAGTGGGCGAAAATAAAGGGCGGGGTAGGGGAAAGGTGAGGCTAGGGTTAGGGTTGGGTTAGGACGACCGACGGAGATGAGAAGAGAAAACCCAAAAAAAAGAGGCAAAATACAAAAAAATTAGGGTTTTCGAATAAGACAAAACAGAAGTGGGGGGGCGGGGGGAAGCTAAAAAAGGTAGAGCGATGGGGCTTGACGAGCATTTGGGCTAATATGGCTAAATGATTAGGGTTGAAACCCAAAAAAATTGAAAAACGGAGACAAAGAAGGGAATAATGAACCTTTTTGTTGATGTGGATCTCTCACACCATCAGCTCTGATACCATGTTGATGTTCAACATCATGGATGAGAGAGAAATAGTGAGAAGGAGATGAAGTGAGAGAGGGAGAAAGAGAGTGCGGGAGTTAGAGGAGAAGGGGCGTGAGTCTGGAATGCGTTAAAGCATTCCCTCCTCCATACAATATATTTATTATAATAAGTCATATTATGACCATAATACCCTTAGTACATTTAACACTCCCCCTCAAGCTGGAAGGTATATATCATATATTCCAAGCCTTATACAAGAATCTTTCAGTTTTACACTGCCCAATGGCTTGGTAAACATATCTGCAAGTTGATCTGCAGATCGAGTAAACACTGTGCAGATCTCGTCGCTCTGAAGTCGATGACGAATGAAGTGACAATCAACTTCAATATGTTTGGTCCGTTCATGGAAGATTGGATTCGTTGCAATATCAATTGCAGCTCTATTGTCACAAAACAACCGTATTGGAGATGTAGATGAAAAACCAATCTCTACTAAGAAGGATCAAAGCCATATTAGCTCCCCACTTGAATATGACATGGCTCTATACTCAGCCTCTGCACTTGACTTGGACACAACATCTTGCTTTTTACTTCTCCAAGACACCAAATTACCTCCTACAAACGTGCAATATCCCATAGTTGATCTCCTGTCAGCAAGAGATCCTGCCCAATCTGCATCAGTAAAACTTTCTACCTTTTCATGTCCATACTTTCTGAAGGATAGCCTTTACCTTAAGTACCCTTTAAATATTTTATAATCTGAATGACAGCAGCCCAATGGGAAGTACGTGGAGTATTAATAAACGACTAACCATACCAACTGCAAATGATATATCTGGACGGGCTACAGTCAAATAGATTAGTTTCCCAACCAGTCTTCTATATCGACCCGGATCATTCAGCAACTCTCCTTGATCGGGAAGAAGTTTAACATTTGGATCCATAGGGGTAGTCGTAGGTTTCACCCCCATTGAGCTTGTCTCCTCTAAGATGTCCAACACATACTTTCATTGTGACAAAAATAGTCCATGACGAGACCGTGCTACAATGTCATCAACACCAAGGAAATATCTGAGCTGCCCCAAATCTTTAGTGGAAAACTGTCCTTGAAGAAAGGACTTTAGATTTTGGATGCCAGACTTATCATCTCCTGTAATTACAATGTCATCAACATACACTATCAGGAGAATATACCTAGAATCAGATCTGTGACTGAACACAAAACGATCACCAGCACAGTGCTTCAACCCAAAGCGCAAAACGGCAGCACTAAATCGTCCAAACGAAACCCTAAGCGATTGCTTCAGACCATAAATTGCCTTCTGAAGGCAGCATACTGAAGAGCACATCTCCCCCCGACCAACATACCCAGAAGGTTGCTCCTTATAAACTTCCTCTGAAAGATCGCCATGAAGGAAGGCATTCTTAATATCAAGTTAATACAGAGGCCAACCACGATTAACAGTTAAAGAGATCAAAACTCGTACTGACGGAATTTTGGCCACCGGTGACAAAGTCTCCTAACAGTCAACGCCAAATGTCTGAGTGTACCTCTTAGCAACAAGGCGGGGGGGCTTTGAGACGTTCAATAGACCCATCTGGTAGGTACTTCATGGCAAAGACCCAACAACAGCCAACAGGTTGGGCACCAGAAGGAAGAGAAACCAATTGCCATATTTTATTGGAGTCAAGTGCAGCCATCTCAGCATCCATAGCAGCCTAGCAGCCTTCCATCCAGGATGATTGAGAGCATCTGTAACTGACTTAGGCAAAGTAATCGAAGACATGCTAGAGACAAAGGACTGAAAAGATGGTAAGAGATGCTCATAAGTAACAAAATTAGAAATAGGATGAGCCACAATACGTGATCTAGTCTGGGATGCAATAGGTGAATCATGAGTAGGAGAACAAATACCTGAAGGTTGACAATCCGACTGTGGAAGAGGATCAGTGGGCTGAGATGGTGCTTCAGTCATCGAAAGAACGATCTGACGAGGTCCCCGAGTAAAAGTTTTCAGTTTAGAATCCACAGGGTCCACAGGAGAACTTGTGGCAACGTCTGGAGCACCATCATGACCTGTCAGAGAATGACCCATCACTAAAGGAACAGGAAGGTTAGGGATGTCAACATGTAACTGAGAACCAGGGCCAGGCAAATCAGGTTGGTCCTCAAAGAATGTGACATCCACAGAAACATGTCTTTCGAAGGCAAGGGCTACAACATTATAACCTTTTTGGGTTCGAGAGTAACCCAAGAAAATGGACTTCTCTACCCGAGGGTCTAACTTGTTAAGTCTTGGAGACAATTTATGAACAAAACACGTACATCCAAAGACACGTGGCACTAAAGGAAACGGATCTCCAAGAGGATACAAGACAGAAAATGGCGTTTGACCAGATAAAAGTGAAGAAGGAAGACGATTGCTTAGGAAGCATGCCGTGAGGGTTGCATCTCCTCAGTGAATCTTAGGAACCTTCATCTGAAACATAATCGTACGAATCATATCCAACAAATAATGAATTTTCCTTTCAACGACATCATTCTATTGTGATGTGTGTGCACAAGACGACTGATGAATGATACCAGGAGAGGAAAGAAAATCATCAAAGCCATTATCCACAGAAAAATATTCCTTAGCATTGTCAGTACGCAAACAATTAATCATACATTTAAATTGATTTTCCGTCTCAAAATAAAAATTATGAAATGCATTAAACACTTGAGATCTATCTTTAAGTAAAAACAACCATGTGGTCCTCGAATAATCATCAACAAATATGATAAAATATTTATGTCCATTTAATGAAGTAATTCTAGCTGGACCCCAAACATCAGAATGTATAAGTTCAAATGGACGAGGCACTCGACTACTAACTCGAGAAGGGAAGGACACACGATGGTGTTTTCCCAACTCACATGACTCGAAATGAAAAGATGGAATTGGAGTTGAAACGAACAAAGACTTCCGAAGCATATCCAAAGGTGGATGTCCCAAACAACAATGCCACTGATAAGCTACGAAGAGCAACACCAGCATTAGCCTGATCAAGGTAGTAAAGGCCATCAATCTCACGGCCCAAGCCGGTCTTCGTCCCAGTCTTCATGTCCTGAAAAACACAATGAAAAGAAAAAAAGGAAATAGAACAGTTAAGAGAGTGCGTTAATTGACGAACAAATAATAAATTAATAGGAAAAGACGGGAAATATAGAATGGAAGACAAGTGAAGACCCGTTGAGATGGAGACTACACCCATGCCAGAAACAAGGGATGTAGTCCCATCAGCCAAGGTAACAGTACGAGGACCCATTGACGGAATTGACCGGAAAGAAGAAAGAATGTTAGGATTACCAGTCATATGGTGTGAGGCTCCTGAATCAATGAGCCATGGACTAGAAGAACTACCAGAGAGAAAACATGAGGGGCTACCTTGCTGCGCAAACGTGGCAGTGGGCTGCTTTCCTTTGTCCCGGATACAGAGAAATTCCTCATATTCCACACAAGGGACAACCAGAGTATCAGGCATCACAGATGGAGCATCAGAAGAAGAAATACCATCAGAAAAAGCAGCATAAGCATTCACAGTTCTGTAGGGACGAAGCTCAGGTGTAAATCGTAGCAATAATCAACGGTATGTCCATCCATACGACAATGACTGCAAAAACGAGGCCCACGTCCACGGCCACCACCATCCAGGCCTCTCCCTATCTCTCGGCCACCATTACGGCACCACCACCAACGCGATCGCGCCCAAAACGACCACCACCACGACCACGATCGGCCCCAACATATGTCACATGAGCCGACCCATCCACCATAGGGTCACCATGTTGAACCACTCGCATACGCAGCACACGGGAGAAGACATTTGCCAAGGTGGGAAGCAAACAAGAACTAACAAGCTGCTGACGAAGCTGGTGATAGTCAGGCCCCAACGAATTAAAAAACCGAACAACTCTCATCTCTTCTTGACGCTTTTTAAGAACCTCAGGATCAACAGTAAAGGGCAACAATAAGTCAAGCTCCTGACAGAGAGCAAGCTAATCACTGTAATGAGAAGCTACCGGTTTGTCTCCTCGATGAAGACAAAACCAATCTGAAAAACGATCACAGATACGGGTCAGATTATCCACATCGTAGATGCTTGCTCCTAGATTTCTTTCGAGGAGTGAAGATACATCATGGAAGTAGCTATATGGTGTTCCATACAACCCCATAGAAATAAGCAAACCACAGCATCATCTTCACGCCACAGTTCATATGACTTGTCAGTACTAGCCGGAGGAGGGTGCTCAAGAAAACGTATCTTCCTACGGCCAAGTAGATAAGTAGAGATAGCCATCTTCCACGGGGGATAATTTGTTCCATCCAATTTAATGGACGTCATCAAAAGAGGAGGGTCAACATGAGAGTAACTAGACTGAGCATCATATGACGATGGACGAGTATCATGAACGTTAAGAGCAGACAGTTGTTGAACAGAGGGGTCCACAGACTCCATACCAAGAGCAACACAACAGAATAACCAACAAATATAATCCAACCACAACACAAAAAGAGAGCCTCCAACACCGCACTCAACAACCTACCGCAACAGCCACACTAACACCACCAATAAGTATCACAATCCCTAACACAAGCAACCACACGGAGGGCAGAACATATGTAGCAAACCATCCACAATACAATCACCACCGCGGCGCCAACAACACCAACATCAACCAACCACACAGGCAATACATGTACCCTCCAATAATTGTCTACGACCAATCAAAACACCACCGGCACAGTGATCGAAATAGGCACGAACCAAGAACTCATGCGAAAAAAAGGGTCTAAATCATAAAGAAAATGTATGAAAGGTGCTGATTTTTAAAGAAGCGAGGTGATGATAGAAGGTAATCACCCACCTCGTGTGTAGAGGTCTCAAACAATTACATAGAGAAGCTAGGGTTAGAGTTTTAGTCAAATTGTGTAGGGTATGGAATGAGGGAACAACACAAGATGGGGAAGAGAGAAGTGGGCGAAAATAAAGGGCGGGGTAGGGGATAGGTGCGGCTAGGGTTAGGGTTAGGTTAAGACGATTGACGGAGATGGGAAGAGAAAACCCCAAAAAAAGAGGCAAAATACAAAAAAATTTGGGTTTTCGAATAAGACAAAAAAGAAGAAGTGGTGGTGGGGGGGGGGGGGGGAGGGGGGGGAGGCGAAAGCCAAGAAAGGTAGAGGGATGGGGTTTGACGAGGGTTTGGGTTAGTATGGCTAAATGATTAGGGTTGAAATAAAAAACCCAAAAAATTTGAAAAACGGAGACGAAGAAGGGAATAATGAACCTTTTTGTTGATGTGGATCTCTCACACCATCAGCTATGATACCATGTTATGTTCTACATCATGGATGAGAGAGAAATAGAGAGAAGGAGATGAAGTGAGAGAGGGAGAAAGAGAGTGCGAGTGTTAGAGGAGAAGGGGCGTGAGTCCGGAATGCGTTAAAGCATTCCCTGCCCCAAACGATATATTTATTATAATAAGTCATATTATGACCATAATACACTTAGTACATTTAACACATATCATGTAAAAATACAAATTGATAGTAAGTTTTATCTTTTAATTGCGTTGATAGAAACTAGAATACACCAAAAAGTATTGGGATAGGAATTGTAGAGACTTGGGAATATTTTGGAGAATTATGGCATTGTGAAACTCAAGCATTGAAAGGGAATCACACCGAATGCAGATTTTACTGTTCTCCGATTGGTAGGTTCGGATCTGGAACCACGGGGTAGGGAGGAATCCTGGTTGGGAAAGACCAAACAAGACCAAATCAGGGCCCAATTGAATAACTAGATGCAAATATAAACTTAGGAGCTATCATATATCATTTGGTTTGGATTCCTACAATTTCCTATTGGCATCTAATCCAATTTTTAAAACATGATACTGGAATGACCTTAATTGTTCTTTCTTTCTTTTTTTTTTAAATCATGGCCTTAATTGTTAAAATTCAATCACCATCCCTATCATGATGCAGTTGCCATTGGTCTAAGTTTCTAACACATGTCAGTAGATTCTGAAAGGAATTCGACATCTATGATAAAAAAAAATTTGAGAAAAAGTACCTGTAGGAGTTTCAAATGCAGGTAACAATCTTAGGGCCAAATCCTCAGATAGATGCAACAATTGATCATCATAGGACTGAATTTTCATCCCCTAAAAAGAAGTTAACCAAATAGTCAATACAAATCTTTTAACATCATGACCTACATAATGAATAATGCATGTTCTGTTAAAAGGAAAGACCGATGATGAGTCTCCAGAACCAAAGTCCATTTTGTAAAGCATCTTACACTGACTAGTGAGAACAGATAATTTGAATTGGCGAGGGAACAAATTTTTTTCTACCAACAAAATCCCCATATGTAATAATTTTGAACATATGTAGAACTCAGGCAGAAGACATTCACTGCCAATGATTAAGAACTCAGCCATACAAGATACAAGTACAAGAACTAACGAATAAAACTTTGCTGATGTCTGCCAAGCAGAAATACATTACAAAAACAATGTAAACAATGTTAATGAGAAAAAACAAGCAAAAAGACTCATAATTTTGCACATCCTGACTTTAAATAAAAAGAAAAATCAAGAGCAGGAAATGACGATCAAATGTCTATGTAACTTTTTAATTAGATTTGCATGGGGTTACCTTGATTCCGAACCTTTGGATCTCTTCTTATCTTTAATATAAGGATTGTTATCTATGTTAACTGGACGTGGCTATGGGCATTCGATACGATAAAAGATAGAAACAGGGAATCACTAAGCCCCAAAATCTCAGTGTTATGATCTGACCTGCAAAGAGAAAATAACCCACAATCTTAGTGAATACATCAGCAAGTTGTTCCTCTGGCTTAACATAGGTGTAACCACCTTTTGCTCATCAGCAAATCCCTGATAAAATGACAGTCAACTTCAATATACTCAATCCTCTCATAAAAAATAGAATTGTGTGTGATGTAGATGGCTGCTTGATTATCACACCACATAGTCATAGACTCACAGCACTTCTAATAGCAAAAGTCATTTCTTGTAAAAGAGACTTCACCCACATAATCTCACAAGCTGTATAAGTCACAGCTCTATATTCTGCTTGGACTGGACCTTTTTTTTTTGTAAGATGACACATATATTCATACTAAGCATTACAACTGAAAGGGGCCAGGAGTCCCCCCACAATACGAAGTATGAGGAGGCAAAAGAGCAACTCCAATGCCAAGAGAAAAAAGAAAAGTAAAATCCTCGATTTACAAGAGCCTAATAAGACCTCCAGTGAGGTATTCAAACACCATCCAATATTCCAAATGATCCCCCAAAAGCCTTCATTATATACATCTAACCAACCTTGAGTCAAACCAAAGTCTCAAAAATAGAGGCACGACGAAAATTATCAGAGGAATAAATCCCTCAAGCAGCGAAGAACCAAAGCCCCTCAGCACACTCAGATAATCCCACTACCGCCCAAAAACCCATTACTTAAATCCAATAGATCGAGCTCTAAACAGACCAACAGAAATTCTAACTTCCCCGATCCACATTCCTTCCAACAACAACGTCTGACCACAGAAAGCCAGAAACCACTATTCCCCTTTTAGAAGACCAGCCAAAAAACCCCAAAAATCCTGAACCAGAACCTATTTAGAAATCGAGAAGCTCCTCATCATTTCTTCAAAGGTTTAAGCTTCCTACTTCCCCTGCCCAGTGTCTACCCTTTTTCAGCGGCATCTTGTTTCTCTATGTCAAGGAGCATCTCTTTCGTCTTCTCCATATTATCTTCGAATCCAATGCCCAAAGCCTTGCCCACTTTTGACATCTCACCAAATTCCTCCATGAATGCCTGCTTCTCCTCTGACAATTCCAAATCCTTCCCCACCGAAGGCAGCCTTTAATCTCTCCACTGAGATCTACATCCATTGAGTCCCTAGAAATATCGGTCTCTCGGGAAAGCCCCTCACTGGCGTCATCCTTCCAGTCTTCTTCAAATTCTGACTCCTCATCAAGAGCCTTCTTCTCGTCCTCCATGGATTTTTTGAAGTGGGGGAGTTCATGAAGTGGAACATAGATTTCCTCCAAAGTTTTCTTGCCAGTTAGAGCTTCCAGCTCCTTTTCCTTCCCTTTGGCTTCTTCTTGGAGTCTCTTCCACTGGAGTTCTAAATAAGCCTGTGTTACCTCCCTTTTGAGGCTGATTCCTGACATTTCCTCTTTTTGCCCAGTCCATGTCTTTTGAAAGACCTCTTTTCCTCCACAGCCAATCCTTCCTCGCTAGCTTCCTTTTACCTTTATAATCCACTTTCTTTCCCTAATTTGAAGAAGCGGAGCCCCCATCCATGTTGGATTTTTCTAGCAGATCGAGAATGATGGAGACGAGTTTCCTTTTTTTCGTTTCTTCTCGAGTCTGCTAGTATGCCTTCTCTCCCTCTTTTTATACAAAAAGAGACCAACCTCTTTGTCCGTCATTAAAGGCTGTCTCGAGTTATTATTATACTTGAGCCCATAATCGCTATGCATGTTGGGGGGCAATATTAGTACGAAACCCTTTCGAATACTTCTTTATGTGCTCGCCACGTCTTCCAGATTGGGAAAGCAAAGCAAAAGATCTCTGACTCCCTTTTCGAAGATCCTTGTTATGATCGATTTTTACGATACCAGAGGAATTGACAGCCTCATCACGCATCGGGACTCGGTGTGTGATGGAGTCGATTTTCCTACCATGTTTCGTCTCCCCTCTTCTTTGGGTGACCACACTTGAATGCCACATGTACGCACATTTAAAGCTTCATGCTTAGCCATCTCAGATAGCCGACTTTCTTTGGCTCCAGGTTGCCTTGACCTTAGCATGCCAGCCAAGGAGGATTCAGCCCTATTAGATCCTAATTCAAATTTCAAATTAGGATGCAACAGTCATTTTTCCTCCAACTGAGAGAGAGAGAGAGAGAGGTTTTTTAGCTTTCCTAGCCTCAACACCGGCGGACTTCTCCTCCGGTACCAGAGTACTAGAATTATGTGATACCCCTCCAACTGTATTGGGTTCAATACCCATGAGAATCTTCTCATTCTCATCCTCATATCCTCCATTAATAACTTCTCCAACATGCATACCCCTAACACGAATTAAATAGCTTCTACCCTCCTCCTTTATTTTAATAAATGGTACCGCACATTTCAGATGAAAGGTAAGAACCTTAGCCGAGGCAAATTCCTTACTTCCCTGACAATTGAACTTGAAGAACCTGCGCTAAGATCTTACGTAAAGCTTTGACGGTAGATAGAGACCACGCATGGAGAGGAATGCCGTAGAATCTTAGGCAAATCATCTTTGCTCCAAATTGCATAGCCAAGTTCTAGGATTGAAGGGAAGATATACAACTTCTCATAGCATCTCCACCTTGATGAAGGACCCAGGTTGCTTGCTTCTACGATTCAAATCAGAATAGAATCTCCGTTGAATTGATTACAATGGGTTTGGGAAGTTGAGAGATATTCCATGCTTTTCTAGCCCACTGCCAAACCTCCTCAAGCTGCCATGAAGATCCTTTCATGCATCCCACTAAGCACTTCTTAAGGGCCTTCTTACGCTCCTCTACCTCTTTTCCAGGTAAGGTAATTTTCGGATGTCGCCCATTCAGACCCAGATCAGGATCGTCCTCCATCACACCCTTCCCCTGCAGTACATGATTAACCTCCACTCCTTCTATTCCTTCCTCTCTAATCAGCAAGCATTTTCTACAGTAGCTCAGTCTGCCAAAGTTATAGTATCCACAGTCTCTCCATTTCCAATCTCCAACCAGAGATTGATTTAAGCATCCCTCAACCCATCTTCCTGATTCTCTTCTGTGACCAGATAGATTTCTCCTGGCAATATCTGGCCTCTCCCCCTCACTACCCGATCCACCACACCCTTCCCCCACAGTACATGATTAACCTCCACTCCTTCTATTCCTTCCTCTCTAATCAGCAAGCATTTTCTACAGTAGCTCCGTCTACCAAAGTTTCAGTATCCACAATCTCTACATTTCCTCTCCAACCAGAGATTGATTTAAGGTCATGTTTAATCCCTCAACCCATCTTCCTGATTCTCTTCTGTGACAAGATAGATTTCTCCTGGCAAGATCTGGCCTCTCCCCCTCACTACCCGATCTATAGGCATACGCACGGAGCTCCTCGGCGAGGACCAAGGAGATGTATTTATACTCTTCCCATTGCCTAGAAGTATAAGACTTTTCCTGCAACAATCTCTCTGAATCACCAACGATTGAAGAGCTTCAAAGACAGAATAGCTAGCCACTATGATGTCAAGATACACATCTTTCAGGCTCTCTATTCTGTACCCACAGCTACAAGTTCCCTTACTGATGTTACTTCCCAGAATGAGACTCCCATTCTAACTCCAAATAGAGGCTCTACATGTCTCTGTTCTGTACGCTATGGGCAACAATATTCATGGTCTCCATAGCCAAATCATGATTTGGAGCTAAATTATATGGCGGGCCTTCCCCAGTTTAAACTTGGACTGGATCTGGCCACCCTATTCTGCTTCTTACTTCTCCATGTTACAAAAACTTTCCAGCCATGAACCCACAATATCCAAAGGTAGATTTTTTATTAGATAGGGCTCAACCTATCAAGTTTGAGTTGTCGACTCTCACAGCCTTATTAAAAAGATATTGACTAGGCAAAACCAAGAGCATTTAGCAAATATTACATTGTCTATTAGTACATACAAGTAAATTTTTGAAGTAAAGTGCTTAGGAGGCCATTTCAAATGACGTTCTTTGATCTATTAGTGTTTCTCGTCGACCAGATAACTTATCTAGTCCGTCAACCAGAAACAGAGTGGGGCCCACGTTGTTTGGGTGATGCAAACCATTCATTTGATGGGCCCTGACATAGATAGGGTGTGCCCAAAAAATCATCTCCATTGATCAGCCAAACCCTTTGATTTATGGAAGTTTAAAATCTGTCCATTTTTTTTTTAAATTGACAAATATATTCATACCAGCAAAAATACAATGGGGACCAGTAATCCCACTGGATGTATAGAGTATGAATTGCCCAAGAGCATTCTCTTAGGTAAAAAAGAAAACCCATTCTTCTTGGAATTAAACTAGCTTCTTTACATTTTCCTTTACAATTTTCCAAAACACTGAACAAAATTATCCAGCACAAAAGCTGCCCATGGAATCCAGGTCCTTCATAGTAAATGGCCGCAGTATCTGCATTTCCTACCGCCATAGACTATCTTCTTCTAAGCACTCCCAAAGTCCTTCAAGCAGAAAGGCCAATTTAGGAAGGCCAATTTGCTCTACTGTTTATCCAACATCAGAGCCCCGAACCATGATCGATGGTCTAAGGACCTAACATTATGATCCGGGGGAATCCGTCAAAAAGGAGAGGATCTCTAACTTTTGAGAGCATTAAGTTCCCTTCTATTTCTTCCCAGGGCTTTTCCTTTTTTTAGCACGGAGTCTCTTTTTCCTATGTCTAGGAACATTTTCTTTGTTTCTTCAATATTTTCCCGATATCCTATTCCTACGTGATCTTCCAATTTAGTCATTTTTTCGAACTCCTCAGAGGATACCCTTTCCTCTGAATCAGATGAAACTCCTCTTTCCTCTTCTGAAGTCTCATCCCCAAGAGTTTCCGTCCCTCCTTCTACTAATAGCTGCTCCCCCCTCTCAATGCAAGATTTAATTTTCCCTCTGAGTTCCACTTCCATTGAGTTTCTTGCCGTTTCGGATCCTTCATCCGGGGGTTTTATTTCCATCAACTTTCCCCTCTCTCCTCCCTGATTAGCCTCCGGCCATTCCTTACTTTCCTGCCAATGCTTTTCATGTTGCTGATTGGGCGGGGGAACACTGCCTTAATTCGCCGGAGCCGGTTGCACCCTTCCTCTATTATACCCTTCCATGCTTTTTGATGCACCCTTCATCTTTTTTTGCACCCTTCTATTCTAAACCTCCACAAATCAAATTGTTAAGATGATCCTATGGAGATGATTTTTTGGGCACACCCTATCTATGTCAGGCCCCACCAAATGAATGGTTTGGATCACCCAAACAATGCGGGCCCCACTCTGTTTCTGGTCGATGGACTAGATAAGTGTGTGTGTGTGTGTGTGTCTATATACATATATATATCTGAAGAGAAAGTCCTAATTTTTTTATAATTTCCTTTAAAATCTGTCCTTTTAACGCGTGTACTTTGACGCTTATTTGCACGGTCCACCCCCTCTTTAAATTATGGAATTCCCTGACCCGCGTGTACTTTGTCTTTTCTCTTTCCCTCTACCCGCCATAAAAAAACCTCGATTCCCATCTCCCGCTTTCTCGACTAAACCCTAGAGATTTCAGCTAAACCCTAGAGATCACATCCGCGAAGCTCCAAAACCCTACGACGACCAAACGACAACAGAGAGAGTGGCATCGGATCTCTCGCCGACGCCGGCAATACAGAGACGACCTTCAAAGAGGTCAGCAGCCGGAGAATTCTCCGTAGCTATTCGAGCGCAAGGTGATCTCCGAGATCCGATATGTATGCCCGGAGGTAATCACTTTTTCCCAATCCAAAAAGAAGAAGAGGAGGTCAGTTTCTTTTTCCCCCTAGATTTCTTTGTCTTGTGTTTTTCTGCTTCAATTATTATTTTTCTCAGTTTTTTTCCAGTTTTTTGGCCTATATTTCGTTTAAGGGTTTTTTTTCCCATATATATATATATATGTATATATATATACATATATATATATATATATATGTATATGTATAAACCCGTAAACCCGTCCATTTTAACCTCCACAAATCGAAGGGTTAGGATGATCCTATATAGACGATTTTTTGGGCACACCCTATCTATGCCAGGGCCCATCAGATGAATGTTTTGCATCACCCAAACAACGTGGGCCTACTCTATTTCTGGTAGATGGGGGCATACCCTATCTATGCCAGGGCCCATTAGATGAATGGTTTGCATCACCCAAACAATGTGGGCCTACTCTATTTCTGGTTGACGGACCAGATAAGTTATCTGGTCCGACGGACCAGAAACACTTTTCCCATATAGGGTGTTGGTGGGAGCGTAAAGATCCAAGTTGAGGTAGGGGCTCGGAAGGAAGCGAGACCGTTGGTTCAGTTGTAGCAAGGCAGACTATTGGTTAAGTTAAACCAGATTTTAAACATTTGATTGGATGAGAGTAGCTTTAGGGTTGGACAGTTGGTGCTTCATTGACACTGCAAGGATGACAAATTCGATCATTTTCATAACTTCGTAGGTTTCCCAGAGGTATTTGTGTCTCTATTACAGTAGGCCTGAAGAATTTGGACTTCTGATTATCAAGACACGTTTTCAGTTAAGTCATTATTCAATCATCCTGTTGTGAAAGGAAATGATCGTGCTCTTTGGGGTTGTATTTGGAATCTACATATTGCTGCAACATTACAAGCATGTTAGACTGTGTCACTGAAGAATATCAATGCCCTTAGCATGCGTTTAGATTGCTGGAACAAGGCATTTGAATTGGCATCCTATTCTGATTCTTCCAATTCCGGTGTTTGGTTCAAAAAATGAATGGAATCAATGGAGCAGACATGATAGAGGGGTAGAATCAAGGGGGGAACGACCGGAATCTGTTTAAAAAAATTACCATTCCCTTTACAGAGGAATTGAAATAGGAATCGGAATAGGATACTGATTCCCATTCATGATTCCAGTAATCCAAACGCAGCCTTAATCTCTTGAAAAGGACGAAGTTTTGCTTGGTGAATATATGTGTTTTATGGAAAGAAGATGAGGAATATGGAAACCGAATTTTCATCCACTGCAAGACGAAGAGGAAGATTTGCAAACTATTCTCGATTGGTCGGTGCGTATTTTTTGGACTCCTTAGTCTTCTTTTAGAGGAAAGGAGGAAAGGAGGTGTTTTTGTCGTGGGGGTTGCATAATTGAATACATGTATACATGAGTTTCGAAACCTAGTCACATCAGGCCTTTACAATCCGCCGCCCTTTATGTGTGCCCTCATGAGATCCGATGTATTTTGATACTTGTACAAGAACTTAGCAATATTTCTAGCTACTTATTATATGTTGCACATTAAGCATCCCATCAACGTCTTCCAACGTAGATAGAATGTACAACACCTACTGTAATGAATATATAAGAGTAAGTAAATACTCCGCATTTCCGTAGTTTGATTCATTGTCAGTCGCAATAGGACCGCATTTTTTGGACACAATTCTTCAGTAAGACAATAAAAAATCAGCTGCTATGCAACATTTTCATTTTTCCTTCATAAAATAGGGACATAAAAAACGCTGTGCCCTTAACAAAATGCTGCCAAAGAATTTATAAATGGCCACTTCTTCAAGCCAATCATACGCCCGACATCAGCCCACATCCATAGTCAACAAATTCTTTTTCAGCCCAAACCCCAAAACGAGAAAACAAATGATGACTATTAGAAAGAGGACAGAGAAAAGAAGCCAGAAAAGTAGAGTTAAACAAAACAAGCTTCAAACTTTATAAGTGTTTGAGCTCCTCACAACATGAGGTTTCTTGGTAAGGCAACCTTGGCCTCAAGGCAACCTTCCCTCACAGTGAGCATGAAAAGCAGATCATGACAAGATTCCCCTCACTGTTAAAAAATGTAAGTTGTATTGGTGGATATGACTCACCCCATTCACACCCATATTCCCTCAAAGTGAGCATATCATGACAAGATTTCCCTCTCTGTTAAGATGTAAATTGCATCGGTTAAGGTTGTCTAGAAACTTCAGGTGGTTGTTTTCAGAGAGAGAGAGGTTCTAGGGTTTTAGAGAGAGAGAGAGAGAGAGAGAGAGCTTCTAGGGTTTTAAAGTGACCTTTACTTTTAGGTCTCTTATTGTAACAAGTTAATTATTAGTTTGTTATAACAGAAGTAATACATATTTAAGTCATAAAGTAACTTATTAGTTATTTATTTATCTTACTATAAAAATGTTATATTAATATTAGAGGAATTCTAGACTGAAGGGAGCCCTTGCAAAAAAGAGGTAAAAGGGCTCTACTATTGGCTACACATCACCATCATGCATTAATAACAGCTGAAAAGTCAAACGTGATGGTGATGTGCAGCCAATGGGGAAGCCCTTTCACCTCTTTTTTGCAAGGGCTCCCTTCAGTTTAGACTTCCTCTTAATATTAATATTATTTTAAGTCATAATTTTCTAAAAGATTTAGAATAATAAGATAAAATTAAATAGTATTTAATATACGGAAATTATAAAAATAATACTTTAAATAGATATCTACAAACTCGGAATAGAGCTCGGCAGAAATGCAAGAAAGGAAACCAGGTCTTACAGATTTCTGAACAATGAAGTTGCACCTCAAGAGTACTGGAAGTTTTCTCTGTCTCTTCAAAGAGATCTCCCGCAGGGTCGGTGGAGTATTAGGGTTTCTGGCATCTCGTGGGTTGGCGGAGTATTAGGGTTTGACTATTTAAAAGTTAGGTTCTAAATCCCATGTGGACGGTTCGACTAGTTGATAACAGTGGCGCTTAAATTGAATTACGAACTAAAGAAGTCACAGTTCCAGTGCCGTTATATTAGTTCCGGTGGCGTACCTAATGTTTCTGGTGGCGTACCTAATGTAAATTTCAAAATGGTCAACTTCTGGCGGCGTTAATTAATTTCTGGTGGCGTACCTATTGATAACGGTGGCATACCTAATGTAAATTTTAAAATGGTCAACTTCCGGCGGCATTAATTAATTTTCGTGGCGTACCTATTGATAACGGTGGCATACCTAATGTAAATTTCAAAATGCACAACTTCCGGCGGCGTAAAGTAATTTCCGATGGTCTACATATTGATAACGGTGGCGCACCTATTGTAAATTTCAAAATGGTCAAATTATGGTTTAAGTGATAATAGTGGTAAAACCGATCATCTTGCTGGTAAAACCGACTGAAGCTATGAAACGGAATCGGACGGATGATGCAGCCATCGGGGAAAGAGTACAGGTGCATTGCATCCAGCTTTGTATATGAAATATATATCTTATGGAAACCCTACCAATCCACACTTTCTTGTACTACTGTGATATTGCAGGGAAAGGGAAACGTTAAGTACGTGATGACTAGATGCTCTCCAAGGAATTTTGTGTCGCATCTTAAGTCTCTACAATTAGAGCTCAAGGATATTCACTATGATGCACTGTATAGAACTCTATTTGGACATCTATTTAAACTAGAAGGCCTTGTATTACATAAATCTATACTGACAATGCTACTAGGTTTGTGGGATTGTGAGAGCAATTCGGTTAAATTAGGTGGTCAATTAGTTCAGTTTGATGTATCCGACATTGCATTAGTATTAGGCCTAAATATCTGTAGCGAAAGAATATCGATGCCTTTTCCCTTAATATACACTTATCTAATGAACTGTTAAAGGTTGTAATAATTCCCAACAAGTTGCTACCATTCAACAAGAAAAGCATTTAATTAGCATTTCAAAACTTATACTCGGAAGAGAACTCATGCATGGTAGAAGGAATTCACTTGGCTGAGTCAATGATTAATGTGGATAATTTTTTAAACTCAGAAAAGTCAAAGGAGATTTGCTTGACATGGTAGGGAAAAAATCAGACAGAGACAAGAACTTGGCCAAGGTATAAGGTATTCAAATTTAAGAGCTCAATCGAGCCAACGATTAACTCTAGGAGTTTATACATAGTGCATTTAATAATGTAAGGATTGTAATTATCAAAACAGAATATCTTTCCCTTTAATGGAAGATATATAAATAACATAAAAAAATTTATACTATCTCATGATACAAAAAATATAGGTTTTTACGAAATAAATTAATTTGATGGGACATTATTGTGAATATATCATTTTAGATAGCGAATGTGATAGGTCTGATGATAATTGTCTATAAATCCAACTTATCAGCAATAACTCTCTTAGATAAATAACACTACGAACTCACAAGCATAAGGAATGGATTGCATCCGTACTTTTACTTGCTCAGTATCAAGACAAAGCAATGTTGAATGAGCCTTTGTTCGGGCTGCATGATCTATTTCGAGCCATTTTCAAAGTAGTAACGAAAGAACTTTCATGTAACAAAAAAAAAAGCATGCCATTACCAACAATTAGTACACCATCAACATGGGGAGATTAAGACATTACATTCCTCCTGTTATTTTCAATAGACGAATGATTTGAATACATTATAGAAAACCAGTGTTGCGTGGATTCGGATTCGCGTGTCGGGATCTGACACGGATTCGAGGTTTCGGATTCGGCAAACCCCCAAAAGTAGGTTTCGGACTCTGTAATTTATATATGTGTGTGTGTGTGTGTGTGTGTGTCTCAACTCATTTCATAGACACACACACACATATATTATATGAGAGAACATTTCCTACACACTTGTGTAGGTAAGTTACCTACACACTAGCTTAAAATACAGTGGGGGCCCACATTGTTTGGGTGATCCAAACAATTCATTTGAATGATCCTCACATAGATAGGGTGTCCACAAAAAATCAGATCCATAGGATCATCCCAACCCTACGATTTGTGGAGGTAAAATGGACGTGTATAAACCTTCACAAATTAGTTCATTTTTTGCCTCCATAGTTTGAATGGTTAGGATGATCCTATGGATCTGATTTTTTGTGGACACCCTATCTATGTGAGGATCATTCAAATGAATTGTTTGGATCACCCAAACAATGTGGGCCCCCACTGTATTTTAAGCTAGTGTGTAGGTAACTTACCTACACAAGTGTGTAGGAAATGTTCTCTCATATTATATATATATATATATAGAGGAAAAGGATTGTACGCTCGAGTGTACCTAACCTTAGGTACGCTCGAGTGCCAAATCACATGGGTCCCACATTTTTTTTGGTCATCTAAACCATTCATTTGCAAGGCCCCATCATAGATAGGGTGCGTACCAAAAATCAGCACCATTGAATCATCCTAACCCCTCCAAAACTGGAGGGCAAAATGAGCAGATTTGTGGACAAACAGTGTCTGTCCATTTTGACCTCCACAAATGGATGGGTTGGGATGATCTTATGGAGCTGATTTTTGGTATGCACCCTATCTATGATGGGGCCTTGCATATGAATGGTTTAGATGACCAAAAAATATTTGGGACCCATGTGATTTGGCACTCGAGCGTACCTAAGCTTAGGTACACTCGAGCGTACAATCCTTTTCCTCATACATATATATATATATATATATATATATATATATATATATATATATGTACATATATATATATATATATATGTACATATATATATATATATATGTATGTGTGTGTGTGTAGACATATATGTACATATATATATATATATATATATATTTACATATATATATATATATATATATATTCATCAAAAATTTGAGGGTTGAGGAGAGTTTCGTATTAAGAAAGTTTAAGGAGGAAGGGGGTTGATGTTTGAGGGTCGAGGCGCTAGGGTTTCTACTAAAAGAGTAAGGGTTCTGCTTTCATATAAAAAAAGTTAAGAACAAAACACGTTTAAAGGAAAAATATACAGGATTCGCATTTCAAAAGTGACAAAGATGAATCGGATTCGCCAAAAAAAAAAAAACATGACTCGTGCTGGACACGGCTACGACAAGATCCGGGTGTGTCCCACATGAATCCATGTCCGACTCGAATGCGGATGTTAGAGTATATGGCCTAAAAAGCCAGTCTATTGACATTTATTAATCAATAAAGATTTATTTCATGACATGAATCGATAATTATATTAATGAATGTGTGTGATGTGCTTGTTTATTGACACATGTTCGTCCTTGGGTAGTATAATAGATATGCCATGCTCAAAGGATTCACAGATCCAAGGGAGCAAGAAGATATGGCATCTCGGTTCTATGCAAGCCTTAATAGTTCCTAGTTGGGAAAGAGACCGGACATCTATTTTTTAATACAACTAGCACCAGTCTTGCCTACATGCACGTGTCGTGAGATGACTTATCTCGGTCATCTGAATAGTGGACCCTAACCAAGAATAGTGGGTGCGACGATTGGATCATGCAACTGAACAGGATCAAACAAAGAATAACTTGAGGACAAGAGAGTATAAGTTGTTCTTCCAGACAGGATCATTCACATGTCCTTAGACCTGAGGGGTCTTATTGGTTTGTTGGCCCGTTCTAGGGTCTTAATCTATCTCATAGTGATTCTAGTTTAGAGTCACATTCGGATAGAGCTATATCGTAGAGCAAACCCACAAGACCAATAGTGATACTCAACAATGGGTTCTTTGGCCTAAAATTTAGGGATTGACATCTACAATTTTGTCAGAGCGGTAAGCCTATTAAATAGCCTGGCCAGGCGAACTGAAAAAAAAGTTTATCGGAATATTTTATGAAACGTTGAAATGTTTTCAAAGGATATTACAAATGCATTTCGAGGCCGAACACCACTTGATCAAAATGGTATATCAAGAGCGGGACAAGGGGGTAAATGGTGTCAACCCCTCATATGACTCAACTCAGTAGATGTAGTCAAGAAAAAAGGACTTGCACCTACAAGATGTGATTAGGGGTAAAATGATCTAACAGTCATCTTCAGGGTTACGTCTCGATGGAGGCCACTGACCTAATGCGAGTGCATTCTAACTAAAGAGCGAGATCGCAGTGGGGCGCACCAGAGGGTTCTGCAGGATCGACCGTCGGATCCCTGCGATGATCCCAATCATAACTCGAAGGAACAGATAACATCCAAACGGATCAGGGTTCGACATTTTATGTAATTGCACGAACAGATATGATCTGTTAGATCAATGTGGATATTAATTAAGTAAATATATATATATAGAGAGAGAGAGAGAGAAAACATTTCCTACACACTTGTGTAGGTAAGTTACCTACACACTAGCTTAAAATACAGTGGGGGCCCACATTGTTTGGGTGATCCAAACCATTCATTTGAATGGTCCTCACATAGATAGGGTGTCCACAAAAAATCAGATCCATAGGATCATCCCAACCATTCAAACTATGGAGGCAAAAAATGGACTAATTTGTGAAGGTTTATACACGTCCATTTTACCTCCACAAATCGTAGGGTTGGGATGATCCTATGGATCTGATTTTTTGTGGACACCCTATCTATGTGAGGATCATTCAAATGAATGGTTTGGATCACCCAAACAATATTGGCCCCCACTGTATTTTAAGCTAGTGTGTAGGTAACTTACCTACACAAGTGTGTAGGAAATGTTTTCTCATATATATATATATATATATTGATATATGTATATATACATGTCTCTGTTAAGTAAGTAACGAGAGACAATAAGAGAATTTTTCGAAGACAAATTAGAGCTGAAATAACTCCCATTGGATGCGAGTTAATAATTAATTAATTATTTAATTATTATTCATTATTATGTGTTATTAATTTGATTAATAAGCATAATAATGTGTAATCCAAATTAAGATAGTTATTCCCAAACTGGTTCTGCAAAAGTTGCGGAATTGGAACGGAATTGGGAATTAGGATAGGACTACACATTTGGATAAGCATGGTGGGGCCCACCACACGCCCAAATCAGTTGGAGAGCTGGGGAAAATGGCCCCAATTGCTCAAGGACTTTGAGTTGTACTGGAACTCCTTATTGAATAAGAATTGTTAAATTGTAGGATCTACAAAGCAAGAAATTTGTTTCCAACACCAACTCCTACGAGATAAGGCCACAAGGGCTGGAGAGAGACATCAATACACGTTCTCTTATGTATCTTGGCCATCCCCACACAGCCTTGGACGTTTGGGAGAATCCCATTCATTCGAAGAGTCTCAATTCAAGTTGGTTTCTCAATTGGATAGGAATTGGGAGAGAGAAACAATGATTTATTAAACCAAAATTCTATTTTCTATATATAAGAGATGGCTGAATGAAATTTTGAAGGAATACTCCAAAATTCGTCCCCTCTTCTCCCTCTTTGGAAAATCGTTTCCCATCTCTCTCTCAATCTCTCTTCCAATTGAAAAAGTTTCAAAGAGAAAGGCTTCCAATCAATTTCTCTGTTCTCTACAATAAGGGTACTGATTAGATCAGACCTTAAAGAGGTGAATAAGAGTTATTCACATCCACAATAGTCCGAGCAAAGAAAAAGAATCCATCGGTTCAACTTGCGGGGTTCGCGGCGTTTAGAACGATGCCAACCGTTCGAGGAGTAGATCAAGCAGCGTGGTTCATTGATTTCTTCTCCAAAGAGGTATCTCTTTATGTTTAATTAACATAATTAACTAATCTAGACTCTAGGATCTTGAGAAATTGCAAGATCGAAAAGAAAAACTTAAAGTTCTATGCGATTTTTGTTCCACTGCGCATACGATCTTGCCGGAAGGGAATAACCTTCCCTCAAGTAGTATCAGAGCAACTAGGGCTCAGATTAGGGGATTAATCTAACCAAAGATAGATCATGCGGTATATCCGATGTGAGTCCAAACGTTCTATCCCGGCTATCCGAGGTTGTTAGCCCGTAGTGTTAATTAGTTAACATAAGGACTGTTGTGTAGAGATCAGCAATTTCGATCTACTCAATGGGATTTTTTATGCGATCTTTCTTGATGGTTAAAAAGAAGACTCGAATACGAGTCCAACGCATCAAGAATCATCTAATTATGATGAGCGGATTGGGAGATATGATTTTTACAAGTTAGGTCAAAAGTGCAGTCTTTTGTTGATTTTCATTTCGAGAATTACATGTATTATTTCAGAACGGCCCCAAATTTGTGAGAAAAATTTATAACCCAAGATTAAAATTTTCAAAACATTATTTGGGTGTGTTCTAAGCATAATCAGTAACTAATATGGTAGTCCGAATAATTTTTCTCCCACTTAAAATATTCGAAAATTATGCTATTCTGAAAGGGTTCCCAAAAACCACTATTTTGAGCTTTTCTCGCTCAAACAATTTTGTTTTCGCACGAATTTTTTTGTGGTGACTTCTGACATCATAAAGATTGATTATATCAAATTTCTTTAGATGTCAGTAGTTTTTATGCTTGAATTAAAAATTATTTAATTTAATTTCAGTATGATTTGATCTCTATTGGTGAAAATTGGGCAAAAAGGATTATTCGACCTCTATCCATGCAAGAGATGCATATGGATAATATTTGTGGATGTTTGTTATTTATTTTTATGGTTTGATATTGTGGGAATGTAGCAATTAAAAGTCTGTAATGTAATAATTAATGATTTTATTGGTTTATGTACTCCCTCTGGACAGTTTTGTGGACAACTGGTTTGTCATGGAGAATTTTTTTGATGTACATATTATTTAGGGTAGTGTATGACACTAGGGTAATTTATTTTCATATTACATCGAAAGTAATGAAGAAAGAAAATCGCTCTTGAGGTGGTCAATCAAAGAATCAAAGAAAACATAGACATGGCGATGCTTTAAAAAGGCTATAGATGATGACGGACCTCGATTCTATCGATTCAATGGAGGGTGGACGCATTCTTCATTATTTTTACTAATCTCAAATACTTCATATGATGAAGTATATCAGTACCAATACCTTTGAAAAATTGCCTTAAGGTCGGTGGATTTTTCCTATTGCGAATAGTGAATAGTTGCCCAAATTTCATCCTTAATTTTGGTAATACGGAATTATGGGGATTAACTAACTCTAAAATGGTTAGATAATTCTTAAATGGTTAGTGGGAGAATCCCTATAAATCCAAGATGCCAAAATTAAGCTTATGGATGTAGTTGTTTTACTTTTTGTAGTTTAGATGTGCGATGGATGATTGCATTTTCCTTATGTATGTATTACCATTGGATGGTTTGTTTTAGATGCATACAGAGGAATCCAATTTTCCCACTTAAAAGAAACCCTCTTTATAAAATATTAAGTTGTAAATGGGGATTTAAATCGAAATGATTAATCTTCATCGCATTCCATAGCCATCTATTGGTTGGCTAGTTTAGAGAATAAGACGGTCATTTACCAAAGCAGAAGCCGATCTTGATTTTCTATCTAGAGTAACTAATAGATTCCTATAAGGATAAGGGATATTTGCAAAATACATTAGTCATATGCCAAAGCAGAAGCTAGTATGTTTTGTAAAATGATTCCGAGGCAGTGAGTGTTAGCTAAATCAAGCAAAAAGTGTTGATGCCCAAAGGATAGATACACTGCGATGCTTGGAGGCCAAAATAAAATCGGATATCATAATTATAATATGATGGATTAGATGAATCCTCTTATACTCAATAAAGTAGTTGTTGATGAGCATCTGATGCCCATTGGAGAAATCATGTTATTTCTCTTGGTTTATGTGTTTGAGGGGCACATAAATCAGACAAACAATGGGCAGTATCATTATAGATCAAAAACCCAGATCTAATGGTTAAATGTCATGATAAAATCTAAAATGGTTAGTCTTGCTTATTTTATGTTTCTTTTCTTTGCATTAGATATGGCATCCTTCAATCCATTAGTTAGGGTCCTTGAAGACAACAAACTTACTGATCCAAACTATGTGGACTGAAAGATAAACTTAACCCTAGTGCTCACAGCAGCTAAAGTTTATTAGGTCTTGACTACTGAGGCACCTAAGTTGCCTGGTCCCGATGCTCCCCAGGATGTCAGGGACAGAGCCACAAAATGGCATGAAGATAATGAAATGGCTAAGTGCTATACCTTGGGTCAATGTCGAACGTGTTGCAACAACAACATATCGGAATGGCTTCAGCCATGGATATTATGTACAATCTTAGGGAGATGTTTGGAGAACAAAATCGCAGTGCCAGACAACTAGCGATTAAGGAACTAGTTTCCACTAAAATGGTGGACGGAATCCCAGTTAGAGATAGTCGACATGGTGTTAGCATCCCTACCACCATCATTCAATGACTTCGTCATGAATTACCACAAGAAAAAATTGTCAATGACGTTGACAGAGTTGTTGAATCATCTTCAATCTACTGAGGACCTTCAGAAAAAGAATAAGAAATCATCTTTCTTAGTTGAAGCTAATGTAGTCTCAACTCCCAAACCGAAAGGCAAAGGAAAAAGAAAGGGTAAAGGCCAGGGTTCTAAGAAAAACATTTCCAAAGTCAAGAACAAGAAAACTTTCAAGAAAAAGTCAACCAAGACCAATGGTGCATACTTTCATTGTGGAAAGGTTGACTGGGTCGGGTTGTTTGCTAAGACCAAATCTCTCTCTCTCTCTCTCTCTCTCTCTCTCTCTCTCTCTCTCTCTCTCTCTCTCTCTCTCTCACACACACACACTTTTCGTTATACATATATAACGAAAAGTGTTTCTACTTGGCTGAGTAGATACGTTATATACTCCGTCGGCCAAAAATATAGTGGGTGATGCAAACCATTCATTTGATGGGCCCTGACATAGATAGGGTGTGACTAAAACATCAGCTTTATAGAATCATCGTAACCCATCGATTTGTGGAGGTTAAAAATGGACAGATTTGTGGAGGTTTATAGCCGTCCATTTTTAACCTCCACAAATCAAAGGGTTATGATGATCCTATGAAACTGATTTTTTGGGCACACCCTATCTATGTCAGGGCCTAACAAATGAATGCTTCGGATCATCCAAACAATGGGGGCCCATTGTGTTTCATGTGGCGGAGTAGATAACGTATCTACTCGGCCGAGTAGAAACACTTTTCCCATATATATATATATATCAATCACACACTTCCCCCCCCCCCCCACACACACACACATATATATATATATATATATATGGGAAAAGTGTTTCTACTCGGCCAAGTAGATACGTTATCTACTCCGTAGGCCAAAAATACAGTGGGGGCCCACATTGTTTGGGTGATGCAAACTATTCATTTGATGGGCCCTGACATTGACAGGGTGTGCCCAAAATATCAGCTCCATAGGATCATCCCAACCCTTCTATTTGTGGAGTTCAAAATGGACGGTTATAAACCTCCACAAATCTGTCCATTTTTAACCTCCACAAATAGAAAGGTTGAGATGATCCTATGGAGCTGATTTTTTGGGCACACCCTATCTATGTCAGGGCCTAACAAATGAATGCTTTGGATCATCCAAACAACGTGGGCCCATTGTGTTTCATGCGACAGGGTAGATAACGATATCTACTCGGCCAAGTAGATAACGTTATCTATTCCATCAGCCAAAAATACAGTGGAGGCCCACATAGAGAGAGAGAGAGAGAGAGAGAGAGAGAGATAGAGATACAATGTGTGTTTAATTATGAAGCACCTTGTTTAAAAAGGTAGGCTTGGGGTGATGGATTGCACACACATTTTTTTGGACATTAGTGACACAATCAAGGAAGATGTAGTTGGATTTAGTGGAAGAAAGAATTCCCCCCCCCCCCACACCCCCTATATTAGGGGTGAGGGAATCTCTCAAAAGGTGAGAGGTGTCTCTCACCTTGAGGAAGAGAGTTAGCAACTCAGCTTATCAACATATATATGAATGCTTATGGTCATCTATTATTAGTGTTGAAAAGTGCTTTACATGGATATGGGATTGGCTGTCCACCTAACTTAGGTTGTGCTTTGAGGTAGAGATAGGGATCCTCTTTACCCATTGCTTGTTGTTAACTATTTCTGTCCAGAGGTGCAAGTAGGCGGCAATTTCAAATTCCAAATCATTGTGGAACTTCCCTCTTTGAACCTTCAAACCCATTCTCCCCCCAAAAGGACAAATTTCAAACTGAACCTGGGCCACTCCCATTTGCAAAAACCAAATGCTCCACGCACCCTTGATGATTTGTTCCCAAAGTTAACCTCCCCAACAAGTGATTCCCCCTCATCCTCAGAAACAATTCTTCCCTCATCTCCGAAGGATGACCCCCCACGCCCACCTTCAGCAAAAAAGAATTCCTCAAACCTTGTAGACTCAGGAAATAAATGGATTAATCTCTTTGTAAACCCTCCTCAAGCTTCAGTCCCCACTGAACTTCATCACCTCCCAACTGATCCGACTGATGAGAATTCCTCAAATGTTTACCTAGACGAGGAAGACGAAATGGAGGCAAAAGAAAAATGGACGCACTGCCTTGTAGGCTATCTCATTGGGCGGAAACCCTACTTTATAGCGTTAAGAGCTCATCTTCTCAGAAAATGGAAGAATAAAGGATCCTTCAAGCTACTCCCTCTTTCCGATGGCTTTTTCCTAATCAAATTCTCAAATGAAGAAGAATATACCATGGTTCTAGAAGCCCCTATGGTATCCTTTGGTGAGAGGCCGTTGATCCTTCAAAAATGGACCCCTAACTGCATCTTTAAAAGGACTAACCTCTCAAAAATTCCAATTTGGGTCAGGTTTCCGAGGCTAGACCTGAGATTCTGGACTCAAGGGGGTCTGAGCAAAATTCCCAGCGCCATAGATAAACCCCTGTACATGGATACTTCTACTGCTGAATCCTCTAGGCTTCTGTTTGCCAGAGTCTGTATCGAAGTGGAGGCTGGGAAAAACCTCCCAGATTCTATCCAAATCCACTCCCCTTCAGGAAGCATTACCCAACCAGTTGAGTATGACTGGAAGCCTTCTGCCTGACTGTACGGATTTCTCTCATTCTCAAAACAGATGCCCTCTAAATCCTGTCGAAATCCCCAAAAAAAGCAACAAACCTGGGTAAAAAAAAGACCAGGGGAAAGAAAAAGCTGAGGAATCAGAAGACAATCCAAAGTTGGGTACAAGCTGGGAGGAGGAAAAAAAACAATTCAATGAAGTGATTGCACAAGAAAGCAATGCCATGGAGAGCTGCACTGTCTTACAAATCCGTGATCTATCAACAGTGACCCATAGCCTTATTGCTCCCTCTGAACCAGTGAAAACCTCAAATCCCTTTGATCTTCTTCAATGTGAAGAACCTGAAGCTTTAAGTGACAATTCTGAACATTTGCCCCAGGAACCCTCTACAAATCCCCTTCATGTCACCCCTCCTCACCCTGAATGTAACCTACGAAAAGGAAACCTGAACTCTGCAAACTCAGCCCCAGAATCATTCCTAGATCCCCAGAAATCTGAAGGCTCTCCTTCACACCCAAAAGACTCTCCAAGACCGCCTGTCAGTGTATCAATGACTAAAGAGGAGATGTTGTACTTATGTCAGAAGAATTCAATGCCCCTGATTGCTAGAAGGACTGACAGTGGGTGTTCCCGGTGATCAAAAGGGGCGGATATATCACTTCCCTAAGTTTATTATAATTTTCTTATTAATATAGTCATATTCAATGTATGTATAGGCGTTCGGCATATAAAGCATGCAAGCCACCGTTCTTTGGAACATTTGACTTCAAGCCTTGGTTCATTTTTTTACTTTTTCAATCACCAAGTTGTTTGGTGAGTCAACTTACTTTGCTAGCAAGTCGAATCAACTCAGATGAGTTTTGAATTGACTATGTGAGCTTTAGTACTAGATGAGTTTTGAGTTGACTATGTGAGCTTTAGTACTATGTTCTATAGTTAAATTTGCAATTGATTTTGAGCATCTTTAGTCTGTTAGACTATCTGTTCTTGAAATTTCGTGTGGCCTTGCAACCATTTTCTTATAGTTTGGATCAATATTTGCAAAAGAATAATGCCACTGATTGTTATTTTTTTTATGACATAGGGTATCCCTACCCCATTTTAGGGCATGTCTAATCCATATGGGTATGCGCAATCACCTGTAAAACATGTGTATCAGGTTTACTACGGGGGGATTCCAATGATTGTTATTGTCTAGGCCGATGATACACATGTTTGTTATATATCATAATGGCCACAAGGAAGATTGACAGATGGAAATTTGGACCATGCTACACCTATTAACTGTTGTTGTTGGATTCTCTTTGTTACCATTGTTTTAGTAGATGATGCTGATAATTTCCTTACAAAGCTAGTAGAATAATCCATTAAAAAAAAGAGCTAGTAGAATAAACTTAGAAGATGCAGTTTGAAGGTAAAGGACGAGGTCTCGAAATTGTAGGTTGCTTATAGTCTGAAACAAGGTTTGGGACGTTGGCAAATAAAGTTCCCTGTCATGGAAAACATGTTTGGGTTCTCTACTATGTTGCATGGATTCTTTGCCCCCCTACGCCGAATCCATGTCGACACGTCTTCGCTGAAGGAAGGCTATCCCCTTCCACCAAGATCGCTATGTGCAACGGAACAAAAATCACATAGAACTTTAAATTTTTCTTTTCGATCTTGCAATTGCCCAAGATCCTAGAGTCTAGATTAGTTAATTATGTTAATTAAACATAAAGAAATACCTCTTTGAAGAAGAAATCAATGAATCACGCTACTTGATCTACTCCTCGAACGGTTGCGATCGTTCTGAACGCCGTGAACCCCGCAAGTTGAACCGATGGATCCTTTTTCTTTGCTCGGACTATTGTGGATGTGCATAACTCTTATTCACCTCTTTAAGGTCTGATCTAATCAGTACCCTTATTGTAGACAACAGAAAAATTGATTGGAAGCCTTTCTCTTTGAAACTTTTTCAATTGGAAGAGAGATTGAGAGAGAGAGGAGATGGGAAACAATTTTCCAAAGGGGGGGGGGGGAGAAGAGGGGACGAATTTTGGAGTATTCCTTCTTCAAAATTTCGTTCAGCCCTCTCTCATATATAGAAAATAGAATTTTGGTTTAATAAATCCATGTTTCTCTCTCCCAATTCCTATCCAATTGAGAAACCAACTTGAATTGAGACTCCTCGAATGAACGTGACTCTCCCAAACGTCCAAGGCTGTGTGGGAATGGCTTAGATACATAGGAGAACGTATATTGATGTCTCTCTCCAGCCCTTGCGGCCTTATCTCATAAGAGTTGGTGTTGAAAACAAATTGTTTGCTTTGTAGATCCTACAATTTAGCAATTCTTATCCAGCAAGGAGTTTCAGCACAACTCAAAGTCCTTGAGCAATTGGGACTCTTTTCCCCAGCTCTCCAACTGATTTGGGCGTGTGGTGGGCCCAACCATGCTTATCCAAATGTGTAGTACTATCCCAATTCCCAATTCCATTCCAATTCCGCAACTTTTGCAGAACCGGTTTAGGAATAACTATCCTAATTTGAATTACACATTATTATGCTTATTAATCAAATTAATAATACATAATAATGAATAATAATTAAATAATTAATTAACAAATTTCTTAATTAATAACTCGCATCCAGTGGGAGTTATTTCGGCTCCAATTTGTCTTCGAAAAATTCTCTTACTGTCTCTTGTTACTTAAGAGAGACATGTATATATACATATATCAACATATATATATTTATTTACTTAATTAATATCCACATTGATCTAACGGATCATATCCGTCCGTGCAATTACATAAAATCAGGAACTCTGATCCTTTTAGATGTTATCGGGTCATTCGAGTTATGAGTGGCATCAATGCAAAGATCCGACGGTCGATCCCACAGAACCTTGTGGTGGGCCCCACTGCGATCTCGCTCTGTAGTTAGACTACCCTCGCATTAGGTCAGTGGCCTCCATCGAGACATAGCCCTGAAGATGACCATCAGATCATCTTACCTCTAACCACATCTTGTATGTGCAAGTCCTTTCTTCTTGACTACATCTACTGAGTTGAGTCATACGAGGGGTGGGCACCATTTATCCCCTTGAACCACTCTTGGTATACCATTTTGATCAAGCGGTGTTCGGTCTCCAAATGAATTTGTAATATCCTTTGAAAACATTTCAATGTTTCATAAAACATTCTCATAAACATTTTATTAAGTTCGCTTGGCCAGGCTATTTAATAGGCTTACCACTCGGACAAAATTGTAGATATCAATCCTTAAATTTTAGGCCAAAGAATCCCTTGTTAAGTATCACTATTGATCTTGTGGGTTTGCTCTACGATATAGCACTATCCGAATGTGACTAAACTAGAATCATTATGAGATAGACAGACTGTAGAACGGGCCGACAGACCAATAAGATCCCTCAGGTCTGAGGACATGTGAAGGGTCCTGTCTAAGGACATGTGAAGGGTCATGTCTGGAAGAACAACTTTATACTCTCTTGTCCACAAGTTGTTCTTTGTTTGATCCGGTTTGGTTGCACGATCTAATCGTCGCACCCACTCTTCTTGCTTAGAGTCCACTACCCAGATGACCGAGATAAGTCACCTCACGATATGTGCATGTAGGCAAGATTGGTGCTAGTTGTATACAAAAAGGGATGTCCAGTCACTTTCCCAACTAGGAACTATTAAGGCTTGTATAGAATCGAGATGCCATATCTCCTTGCTCCCTTGGATCTGTGAATCCTTTGAGCATGGCATTTCTACTATGCTACCTAAGGACGAACATGTGTCAATAAACAAGCACATCACACACATTCATTAATATAATTACCCATTCATGTCATGAAATAAATCTTTATCGATTAATAAATGTCATTCTACTGGCGTTTTAGGGCATATACTCTAACAATCTCCCACTTGCCTTCAAAGCCAGTTATGCATGTATCTTAGACCCATTCTCTCCAGATGCTTGTCAAAAACCTTTTGGCTAAGGGACTTGGTCAAAGGATTTGCCACGTTGTCCGCTGAAGCTACTTTAACTATAGCCACATCCCCTCTGTCGATAATCTCTTGTGTCACATGATATTTCGGAAGGACGTGCTTTGACTTCTGATGAGACCTTGGCTCCTTTGCTTGATCGATCGTCCTGCTCTTATCACAATAAAGCGTAACAGGTCTCTCAACAGAGGGTACGACTCCAAGTTCGTCTATAAACTTCCGCAGCCATACCGCTCCTTTGTCGCATTACTCGCAGCGAAGTATTCCGCCTCAGTCGTGGAGTCCGCCGTGGTGTCTTGCTTGCAACTCCTCCATGAAACTGCTCCATTAGCTAAGGTGAAGACAAATCCTGAAGAAAATTTCATGTCGTCAACATCTGACTGAAAATCCGCATTGGTATATCCAGAAATGACTAATTCATCTCTTCCATATACTAAACCGTAATGTTTAATTCTTCTGAGGTACTTAAAATATGCTTGACCGCGGTCCAATGCTCTGGACCTGGGTTTGATTGGTATTTACTAACCATGCTTACAGATAAACAAATATCTGGCATTGTGCATAACATGGCATACATCAAGCTTCCCATTGCCGAGACGTAGGGAACTCTGTTCATTTCTTCCTTCTCTTCAGATGTCTTAGGAGACATCTTCTTAGGGAGCTTGATTCCATGTCTAAAGGGTATTAACCCTTGGAATCTGCCATATTATCCTTAGCCAATATCTTATCAATGTAAGCTTCCTGTGATAGTCCAAGTGTCCTATTTCTATGGTCCCTAATTAATTTAAGGCCTAGGAAATAAGACACTTCACTCAAATCTTTCATAGCAAAGGAGCTAGAAAGCCATACTTTCGTATTAGACAACATTCTAGCATAATTCCCAATGAGTAAAATGTCATCTATCTACAAAACAAGAAATGTCACAGCACTCCCACTAACCTTTTTGTAAACACAAGCCTCATCTACGTTTTGAGTATAGCCGAACTCTTTGACTGCTTGATCAAAACGAAGATTCCAACTGCGGGATGCTTGCTTTAATTTATAAATGGATTTTTGCAACTTGCACACTTTGTCATCTTTCTGGAGCAGCTTCAAAACCTTTTGGCTGGATCAGATAGATATCATCTTGAATGTTTCCATTTAAGAAAGCAGTTTTGATATCCATCTGACAAATCTCGGAGTCATAGTGTGCTGAGATAGCTAATAGAATCCTAATAGACTTTAGCATGGGTACCTGTGAGATGATTTCCTCATAGTCAATTCTAGCCTTTTGACTATATTCCTTCGCCACCAACCGTGCTTTGTAGGTCTCTACCTTACCGTCAGGGCCTTTCTTCCTCTTGAAGATCCATTTGCGTCCAATGGGCTTAATGCCCTCTGGTGGATCAACTAAAGTCCAGACCCCGTTAGTGTACATGGAGTCCATTTCGGATTTCATGTCTCACCTAAGTAGATAAGCCTTTCGGGTTATTTGATCACCCTACTACCACGACGGAGTGTTTGTATGGGTATAGTGGGTTCTTGCTCAATGTCTTTCTCTTTCTCTAATGGAATCTCAGGTTGCTCTTCCAAGGCAATCCTATACCCGTTGACCTTATTTTGTGTGAACTCTTCTTCCAAAAATACCGCATTCCTACGTACAAAAAAGTTTTGCTCGCTTGGGTTATAGAATATATTACCCTTTGTTTCCTGGGGATATCCAATGAAAATACACCTTTCAGTTCTTGTCTCCAACTTATCAGCACTTGTCTTTTTAACATGTGTGGGACACCCCTATATCCTCATATGATTCAATGAGGGTTTCTTGCCAGTCCATATCTCATATGGAGTAGATGGTACTGATTTAGTTGGGACACGGTTTAAGACATAGAGTGTCGTTTCTAGGGCACATCCCCATAGAAACAAAGGTGCTTCTGTGGAACTCATCATAGACCGGACCATGTCCAACAAAGTCCTATTTCTACGTTCTTAAACACCTTCAATTCTGGTGTTGCAGGTGGAGTCCATTGAGAGATAATTTTATTTTCCTTTAAGTAATCCATAAACTCATCCAAGAGATACTTTCCACTTTTATCAGAGCGAAGAGTCTTTTATTCTTTTGTTTAACTGATTCATTCTTGAACTCTTTGAACTTTTCAAAGGTCTCAGACTTACGTTGCATAAGGTACAAATATCCGTATCTTGAATGGTCATCCGTAAAAGTCACGAAGTATATCACCCCTCCTCTTGCCGGATTGGAAATGGGTCACTATGTATAATCTCCAACAAATCTTGGGATCTTTCACCCTTGCCCTTAAAGGGAATTTTGGTCATGTTACCTTCAAGACATGGTTCACAAGTTGGAAAATGTTCCACTTGGATAGAATCCCATCTTTTACCAATCTTGTAATCTTATCTAGGTTAAATATGGCCTAATCGAAGATGCCATAGATGTGAGGGATTAGTCGTATTCCTTGACCTTTTGAGGTTTGGAATATTCTGAATAGGAATATCCTTAATGTTACTTGCATTTTCTAAGGCATTTACTATAAAGAATCCGTCAACTAAAGTACCTTATGTAATTAAGGAATTTCCGTGTTTGATAAGAACACTACTTTTATTAAAAGTTGTTGACTAACCATTATTCAAAAGTTTAGAAACTAAAATGAAATTCCTTTTAATGGAAGGTACATAAAGACAATTATTTAAACGTAAATATCTTTCTAAAAATGCTACTAGTAGATCACCCACAGCTTGAACTGCAACTGTTGCATCCGTTCCAACCTGTAGATAGAGTTCATCGTTACCAGAGTACAGGTCACACGTGTTGTATCATGTGGGACCCCACCAACGGATGGCCTCATTGGACTTGCCAATGTATGGCACTCTCACTGAATCTATGTCAATAGCCACCTGATCATTGTTTTACAAATTACAGTTGGAATCAACATGGCCAATGATTCATATTCATCACGTCTGATTGGATGGGAGTGTCTGAGGGGTGAAATTTTTTGGACAGTGGTTAATCCACGGTGGGCAAATCGACTGGTAGTACTCGTCATGCAAGCCCTTGAATAACTAAGGAAACCATATTAAAGACTAACATGAAGATATAAAGGCGCACAACCAAGGGGAAAGTTATACATCAGGTGTGTAGTCCATACCACCAAATACCAAGGAAGAGAATACTGCTGGACTTAAAGAAATGATGGAAAAAAATAAAATAAAAAAGCATCCCAAATTTCAGAAACCTGACAGCATATATTTTAAGAAACATAATATTTTTGACACTAAGAATGTTTGTGAACAGTTAAAGTTTCATTACAAGATAAAACCAATTGGAAGAACAAGAATAAGGTATTCAAAAAGGATTCGAACTATGAAAACTGTATCAACACTGATAATATACCGTGGCATAATCACTTGCGAGAAGATGAGCAGAAAGTAAACCGCCAAGGATCCGGATAGTAGTCTCAAACACAGACACTGTTTTGTCCTGAAAATATATTGTGATAAACTCCAAATTTACAACGATGAAAAAGGCATGCAGTAAGTAGTGGACAAAAGTAGCAAATGATTTCTTTCAGGGTAATGAACAGAAAAAAAAATACAGTAACAAAACAATTTTTTTTTAAAAAAAAAAGAGAAACCCAAAGAAAAATTCACCATGAAATCTATTAAATATGTTGACATTAGTATGATTAAAAAGAAACCAAATGATATAATAACACCTACATTAGCATTAGGAATCATTTGTGTGCCTCTTATAACATTCACTATGCTGGCTTTTCAAAGTGTAGCACACTTATGAGACCCAATACTGTAGCAAAATAACAAGAAATCAGATCCTTACAAAGAATACCACAAAAAAAAACATCAGAAAAAAGAACCAGATATCGTGGAAGAAAAGACAACTCTGACATATTAGTGAGCATAGTTTCCAATGCAACTATGAAGCACCCATGTGTCCAATCCCTAATCTCACCTAGATGGCCACCGAGCAACTTCTAGCCATAACATATAAGAAAGTTGTCAAGCACAGAGGAAGATCCATCTGTCCAACTCCACACCACGCTAGAGTTATCTATTTTTTAAGCATTTGATAAGTATATTCATAATTCCTTTATTACGTTAACCAATGCGCCTTTTTTTAGTGGTAAATAAACCAACCAATGGGCATTTAACTTCTATGACTGGATGAGGAACAGTTTTCCTTATCGAGTCACCTTGGTTGTCTTTTGTTCTACATGTTTCTAAAATTTCGTTCTCATTTATTATCTTATGAGTAAATTAAACAAGTCTCATAGGTGCTCAATAATGTCAAGCACAGAGGAAGATTCATATGGCCAACTCCACACCAAGCTATAGTTTTCTATGAGTGTTCAAAATTTCTTTATGAGTTTAACCAATGGGCCGTTAGCTTCTATGACTGGATGAGGAACAATTTTCCCTATCGAGTCTCCTTAGTTGTCTTTTGTTATACATGTTTCTAAATTTCGTTCTAATTTATTATCTATAAGTAAATTGATCAAGTCTCTTAGCTGTTTGATAATATTTTTCCTTTCTTCTTATGTGTTTCAGGATCTAAAAACAATGAGGATGATTTTTCCTTTCTTCTTGTCTTTTTCCTTTCTTGAATCTATGGCATCGTCGGCTCAGTTATCCATCTCTTTGCAGATTGAAGATGTTAGTTCCCAGTGTTAAAATTGAGTACACATTATACTGTAAAGCTTGTGAGTTAAGCAAGCATCACAAAGTTTCTTTCCACCCAAGAGATGGTAAACAAAAGTTAATTACTTTCCGTAATTCATGTTGATATTTAGGGTCGAACTAGAGTTATGAGCTGTTCATATCATTAATATTTTTTTTATTTTTTCTAATGATTGTTCTCGAATGGCTTGGTTATACTTAATGATTATGAAGTTTTGTCTATTTTCCAAATATTTCATTAGAAATTGAGACAAAACTTGGAAAAAATACGTGTTAAGTTTTGATAAAGTAAGGAAGCACAAGAATTTCATAATTACCTTTCTCAGTTTGGATTTTGCATCAAACATCTTGTGATAATATTCCACAACAACATGGAGTTTTTTAACCGGAATTTATCTGCGAATCCAGGCTGGCACCTTAAATTTTAAAAGAAATACAAGAGAGGGACATGCCGCCAAGGTGTTAGTTCCCAGTGTTAAAATTGTGTACACATTATACTGTAAAGCTTCTGAGTTAAGCAAGCATCACAAAGTTTCTTTCCATGCAAGAGATGGTAAACAAAAGTTAATTCCTTTTTCCGTAACTCATTTTGATATTTAGGGTCCAACTAGAGTTATGAGCTGTTCATATCATTAATATTTTTTTTATTTTTTCTAATGATTGTTCTCGAATGGCTTGGTATACTTAATGATTATGAAGTTTTGTCTATTTTCCAAATATTTCATTAGAAATTGAGACAAAACTTGGAAAAAATACGTGTTAAGTTTTGATAAAGTAAGGAAGCACAAGAATTTCATAATTACCTTTCTCAGTTTGGATTTTGCATCAAACATCTTGTGATAATACTTTAACCGGAATTTATCTGCGAATCTGGGCTGGCACCTTAAATTTTAAAAGAAATACAAGAGAGGGACATGCCGCCTTACCTCCAGACCCAAAAAAGAAACAAAATTGCTTCTGACCATAGTTATCAATTCCGTTCCGTTCCGGCCGGAACGCACCGGAATTCCGGTTCCGGTCCGGATTCCGGAACGGAATGCCTATATTTTCCGTTCCGGTCATTCCGGCCGGAATGGGGTTGGAAAGTTGGAAAAAATTAAAAAAATTCAAAACAAATCCAAAAAATTACAGAAATGCCCGTATGGCTGTTGGGGAGTGTATTTTACATATTTACCCTCGTTTTATGACCGTGGGGGTGCTGTTTGGAGGGCTATTTTCGTCTTTTTGCAAAAAATTCGAAAAAGATTCAAAAAATTCCCAAAAATTCCCCTCGTCGGAGTGGAACAAAAATTCCAAAAAATTCACCATACCCACTGAATTTTTTTCATATTTTTAACTATTTTTTTTTTTAAATTCCCCTCGCCGGAGCGGAACGGAAAGTTTCGAACGAAACGGCCGAAACACCGAAACGTTCCGTTCCAGTAGCCAAAACGGAACGGCGACCGGAACGGAATTTATAACTATGCTTCTGACGGATGCTTGGGATACCCAAAGCATCACATATAATGCGCCCCCACCACCCCCCCCCCCCCCCCCCCCCCCGCCGGTAATGGGCATCTCATTCCATTGAGTAAAAACTTTATCTTATATCACAAGCGTAGTTGGCTAGAGACCCTCATCAGTTTATCGAGTAGAATGTCAGAGCAACAGAATCCTTACGCGCTTTAGGATGGAGGAGATGATGGCCGCTACTAGGGCAAAGATTGTCTAGTTGTCAACCATGGAAAAACAGATGAAAAGTTAATGGAATGAGAATTTCATTCATCCCTTACAAAACAATCCAACCCCAACAGGAGGGAGTCTAATGATGTCAACAGACATCCTTTGAAGCATCAAACTCCTTTCGTCTTGAGATAGCGGAATAAGAGCAATATGACAAAAAAAACTATGTCAAAGAAGGAAAAATGCAGATCCAAATAGGACTAGAGAAAACCCCTCTAGAAAATATCGAGAAGTTAACATGAGAAGGATGAAAGAAAAGATGAAAAGGGTCTAGATATGGACAGTCTCTCCTGTATACATAAGATAGAACTTCTAGAAAATTTCAAGATTCCTGAGTTTGAAAATTTTGATGAAACTGGGTGTCTCACTGTGCATTTAAAGTTGTTCATTGTTCTACATAGACAACAAGGATTTAATGCCGAGCAAATCTCTCAACTATTTCAGATGTCATTGACTGGAGCCGCACAGAGACGGTCCTTAGCATTGGACAAATCTCGAATGAAACTTGGAAGGATTTATCTCAAAGCATTCTGTAGATCAGTTCTCTTATGAAAATGGGGCGAACATCTCTAGACAAGAATTGAAATGAAGGAATCATTCCATTTGTTCGTAGTGAGATGGAGGGAAAAAGCCTCCCATGTGATAGAGGCCATATGAAAAAGAGCTAGTTCAAATAGTGTTGAAGAATTTAGTAGTCAATATTTGCAGTACATGGCTCACCATTACTACCCAACTTTTGAAACATTGATTCCAGTAGTGGAGGATGCTTTTCCAGATGGAGTATTAGTTAAAGGCAAACTTTAGGGGAGGAGAAAAAACCCTACAACCAAAATAAGAATGAGTCCACCCCTTTGACAATGCTTCCTAGCACTATCTTGAGCAAATTCAGATGGCAAGAAGGCTTTTCCCTTTGGAACCCAGGCCACCACCAAATCTTATATCCAAGTACTTCAATGCTAATGAGTTCTGCGCCTACCACCAGAGTTCGAGCCTTGTCACTGATCATTACATAGCATTGATAAACATGGAATTCAAAATCTCATAGATACTGACAGATAGGGTCTCTTGTCCAAGCCCAATATCACCAAGAATCCTCTCCCAACCCATGTAATACCTCCGCCAACTAACATTAATACCACTTCCCTCGAAGAACCATCTTCTGACCCTTCCACCCTCATCAGAGCCATAGAAAAAGATTCAAAATGTGAAGAGTCAGCAAGAAAGAACAGATTGGTAGAGAATTCAGAGTACGTCAATGTGTTAGCCATCGAGCCTCCTTGTCCCTTTGTATTGTAGCAGGAAGAATAATTTTATAAAGAGGAAGAGTAATACAAGCTACAGTACGACAGCGAACCATTTGTGGTAGAAGCAGAAGATGAAACTTCCATTTTGCAACGATGATGAGTCATACGTAATGGTGGAAGTCTTCAGAATCTATCCCAAGGCCCTTCACACTAGGGGCATATGAAGTGGAGAAACTTTTTGTCCTTAATCTCGAAGAAGATTTCGAGGGTACAAAGTTTGGTATGTAACCAAAAGAAGTCGACAGTTTAAACCCACAGATTTGAGTGCAGAATATCCCATCACTTTGGTCAAAGGAGAAACCTCATAGCAATAGAACATGGAGGATAATGACATCATCAAACAACTAAAGAAAACCGAAGCAAGATTCCAATATGGGAATGAGCTGTTGATGGCATCAATCAAGCATCGAAAGGCTGTAATGAAAAAAACTGAACTTTGCTAATGTTAAATTATAAATTTCGCCAAATCAGCTGGCTGAATTGATAGGGAGTAGGGACCCCCCATGTGTCCAAGACAATCACCTTCTCTGATAAAGATTCTCCTTGGCACAGACTATGTCAAAGATTTAAACGTCACTGTCGACTGCTGTAAGAAGAGAATATCATTTGTTCTAATCAACAGCAAATCAGCTTTCAATGTTTGTCCTCTCCACATAGCAACCTCTCTAGGTTCAGGTTCATCAGACTTCTTGTCGTCCAATCAAGGTTTTTTGGAATACAAAAATTCCTGGCATTATCCACTGAAATCCAAGTAAGCAAGATTACCTTTCTCGTTGAGTTGCAAATCGTTGATATAAAAGCCATCATTTAATTTGTTAATAGGAAGACTGTGGCTACATGCAGTTTGTATACAACCATCTACCCTCCAGTCTCCACCAAAAATTGAAGTTCATCAAGGGCAACCGTGTTGTGACTGTAGATGGGGACTCTTAATTGCAGTTGAGTCAAATTTTCAAAGAAGATGTCTCTCCATGTGAAACACGAAAAAGAAGATTTGAACTTGTTCGGGTTTTCCTTTGAAGTATCACAAATTTCACTTGGTGAAGCAATGTTTGAAGAGACTCCCTTGCTGCGTAGTAAAAATACAGAAGTTTCAAAAAATCTTCCAAAAAATAGGTAATTTCCTACAGAGGGGATTGGGTTGTCGTAACCATGCAATCGCTGAATGGATCGAAAAAAACCAAATGGAAGAAACGTTTGGGCTAGGCTATGTTCCGGCAAAGGAAGACTGGGTTCGAGTTTAGAAGAACCCGCAGGTCAAGTTCCTAGCCATGAAATAGAACATGCCATATGATCCGGTTCCAATACCTTGAACATGTATTTTGTCAAGGCAGGAGATGAATTTCCATTCAGTGGTTTTTCGAAACCATGGTACCATTAGACTACAGAGAAAAAATTGCCAGGTGTTGAGATTTTCTTTTACCTCTGTCTGCCAGATGCAGAAGACCAAAAATTGATTGAAGTTGTGGAAGAAAAGGATTGATAGGATCACATTGATAAATTTCCATGGAATTCCTATTCGAAATGGATCCCCCCTAACTAAAGAGTTCCAAACCAATTTGACAGTTGCAGTGAAAGGAGGGTTGAACCATTTCGACCCACATAAGCTGATAACAGAAGCCGCAACCAACTGGTCATTCATTTCCATTTACAAGTCCCTTCTGGAACCTTTTAGAAGAATATTCCCTCTGGAGGAACCTATTATTGATAATGCTCATATTGAGACCATCGACTCTATTGAGTCTAGTAATGTGTGTATTGGGTATATTGAGTCCAACAGCAAGCATGAACATGTAACTCCCGTTTTTATATATGTAATTTAATTTTGAGTATTTCTCTATGTGTGATAATGAGATTGATAATGGAAACTTGAATGAAAAACCATCATTGAATGAAAAACCACCATTGTATGAAGAAGATAACGAGCAAGCACGGGAGTGTCAAGCCTAGCCTATCATGGAAGAAACTAAAACCATAAACACAGGCACAAAAAGCTCAAAGAAATTCGAATTAGAAAAACCTTATCCTCAAGAGCATGAAAAAATGATAAACCTATTAAAAGAATTCAAATAATCATTCCATTGCCTTATGAAGAGATGCCAAGGTTAAGAACAGAAGTTGTCCAACACAGATTACCACTCTTTCTAGATGTGAAACCTAAAAGGCAAAAACTCTGAAAATTGAGGACTGACTGAACTGAACTCTCGAAATCAAAGAAGAAATCACCAAGCAATTGAACGTCGGATTTATAGAAGTCGTTGAGTATCCGAGTGGTTAGCGAACATTATTCCCAACAATAAATTAATGCAATATGAATTGTATTGTATGCATTTTTTATAAATATTTATATGAATTACATGTGAAATGTGGTATGTAATGAGTTATCAGACATGCATGACCGTGCGTGTCACTAGGTGTTCGTTTTTGTGTTAAACCATTATGGATGGTTGTCTTGCTTATGTGATGGCTTTTAATTGTGTATTATGCTTATTCAAGTATTTCCTAAAGTTTAATCTTAAAATTTATCATTTGCATATGTTTCCGTGATTTTACAGGATTTCCATCGAAATTTCCAACCGAAAAACGAAGCGTTTCCGTTTCCATAGTGATCAAAACCAAAACCGAAGCTACTTGCATAGCTAGTAATCAAGTGTTTCATGAGTAGAAAAAGCACAATGAAGTAGATTGTCACTCCATTCAAGGAAAAGTTACTAGCAAATTTTCACTCCTTTTGTGAGGTCTAAGGATCAACCAGCAGACATTTTCACAGAGTTCTGGGTAAAATCAGTTTCACATAATTTGTTCCAAGATGAGTATGCAAGTTGATGGGGAGTGTTGAGAATTACCATGTTTAGGTCCTGTTAGTTTCAAATTCTAACAACCGATGGTGAGGATCCCTCCTGATTATTGGACAAAAATTACGTTTAATTTTGGTCCAATAATCGGGTTGGGGCCTCACCATCGGTTGTCAGAATCTGAAACGAACAGGGCCTTAGCCTGTTATGATGAGGCCTATCTTTAGTAGTGACATTATTGTAATTTTCCTTTTAGGGTTTATACATAAATAGGAAGTGACATTCTTCGGGTTTACTTTTGAACTCACACAAACTCCTCCTCTTCTTTTTCATCATTCTCCCTCCTCTTTATTCTCTTCTCTTTTTCTAAGACATGATTACTTCTTAAATTTGTATTTTCTTTATTTAACAGAACTAATGACAATGAAATTGTAATATGGCTCATTTTTTATTTTTTATTTTAAAAAGAGAGCCGTTTTAATTGAATATAATATGGCTCATGGACATGGAGAATGTTCATCAAAATTTATTTTGTAGAAGAATGCATTTGGAAAAGGCAAAAATGCCGATCTTCAATCTATCAATACTTTCAAAGCATTAACTACCAACCAAAACTTATAGGGGCCATGTTGTTATAGATAATAAGGTCAACCCCAATACTGTATACTCACAATATCAAACCGAAGGTTTTCACCAATCCATTCAATTGCTGCAGCAAATCGCACGTGGTCACCAAGTAAGGCCAATGTATCCAAAGAATCAATCTGTTCTATGGCAGCATCAGTACAAAACCATTATATAAACATTTATAGTTAGGAGGGAAAATAGGGATTATCTTACCAGAGTTAGGGCATAACCACCGAGTGTATCTTCTCCCGTGCAGGTTAACGGTCTTAATTCATCAAGAGGAAAAGCATGCTCAATATACCCGTCAAAGGCATGGTAGAACATTTCACGCACCTACATCACAGGAGGAACAATTGGATCAATCTCTATCAAATTTCTAAACTGAGGTAATAGACTTTCAGTTCACTAGAAGCTATACAACCTAACAATTATCTACTATTTCATCAAGATACAGCAATTTTTCACAGCATGCCAACAAGAAGGTTTCTATTTTGCACATTTCAATATCAATGGAATAAAGCATAACAAGCTAGTAAGTAAAAAATTACATAATTCCAATAGACCCACAAGTTCCACCAGCATCTAAACAGATCATTTCAGTCCAAAGTTTACCGGATGAATAAGTTATAGGCTATGATTTGGTGGACATTTTGAATTTATTGCCGCGACACATGCCCACACGTGTCGTGTCCGACACGACACCCGTGTCCACACATGTCGACACTCCTTTAGACACTTCCAAGTGTACTGCTAGAAGTGTCAGTAACTTTGTATGTATGTACGTGTACGAGTGTACCACTATTTCTAGATTTTTAGGGGATTCCATGCCAGATACCTCATATCCTTATTGAAACCCGGCACACAAATCTATGTCCACAAGTCATGATTATATGTACCTTATATTTTAGCCGTGTCCCCGTTTCTAAAATTTGGGAGTTTGCCGTGTCCGACACTCCGTGTCCGTGTCCACAAATCATAGGTTATAGGCCTAAACTGGCTAAAATGGTGATGTCATCATGATTCATGACCTCAACAATATATAACTCGGATGCTTTGCACGGCTTCAAGAATTGCATGTCAAAAGTGACTCGTGCATGACATGGTCGGGTTCATGCCACGATTATGTCCTGACAAATATTGACACTCCCAGGAAGCAAATCATTTGGTCAAGATTTTTCATTAAGGACACTTTGGTCCTATTTTAATGTATTTTAGATTACCTACAGTGAAAACCTCGTATCCTATAAAATAATGTGTGTGTATATATGTTTATATAAATAAGGATCTTCGAACAACATCCCCTCTATTGATTCCTACCTTGATTCAAGACAAATGATGGTCGAATCCCGCAGAAAAATCATCACGATGCTACTACTCTATGCTGTCCTTTTTTTTTAAAATTTCTTTAAATTAAATCAAGGGTAGGTGCAGTTGACTTGTTTTATTTATCATTTTCTTGTGTATTTAATTAATTTTTTGTAAACTTGTACTGATGTGTTTTAACAGTTAGAGGATTCCATGTGTGTCTCATTAAAGTAGAGCACACAGGTAGTTATACCCATCTCTCTTCTTTTCTTGACATGTACCATGCAAGTAGTTATACTTGCCACTCAACTTCTCTTGCCATGTGTCACCCAAGTAGCTATACTCATCTCTCCCTTTCTTTTCCCATGTGTCTCACAGGTAGTTATACTCATCTCTCCTCTTCTCTTGCCATGTGTCACCGAAGTAGCTGTATTCATCTCTTTTCTTCTCTTAAAAGAGAGTTCTATGTACATTATTCTGAAAATGAATGACGAATGAAGAAAAGAATTGAAGCATTATGGATGTGGAAATGATTTTCTTCCTATTGATCGTGGGTGTGATGCCCGAGATCCAACCTTGGAGTGATTGTTTGGAAACTAATTGTGTGATGTCCTAGTATCTATCCCTATAATAAGATCGCATTTCTCTCTTTATTATGCTTCTTTTATATTCTCTTTTTCTTCTACTTCTCTTCTCAACCCCAATTTTTATTTTTCTTGAATATGTGGATTCGAAGGCCAAATTTTGGATCAATTTTAACCATACTAGTTTCAACGTCATTAGTAGTGATTCCTAAAGAGTTTTGAATCCTAAATCTGGTCCTCAGATCAGTCTTATTCCCTTTGCTTCTCCAATCTCTCCTCCACCCCAACCTCGCCAGGTTGTCTTGTCTTCAATCAGTTTAGCATTAAAGCAAACCATGAGGTTTCACATGTTGCAGTAGGATTCATATGAGCAAGGTTTTGATTCAGCTTCGATTTTGGTCATCAGTGAAACAGAAACATTTCGGTTTCGGTACAAAATTATGACCAAATCTTGTAAAATCACAAAAAGCATTTCGGTATGAAATCATGGCCGAAAATCCATGTACAATTCTTCACCACTGGTTTCTCTTTTTATTTTTTGTCATACTTTTAGAAATATCTTAAATGAATCTCGTTTTTCTCTTTTCTACGAGTAGGATTGACTTTTGTCAGTGTTTCTGTCGAAATGTTGACATCTCGACAGAAACTTTACTTTCTTATCTGAAAAGTTGCATGTTTTGCACATTTCAACCGAGACATTAACGAAATCTTAAAATTTCATGTAAAATTCTGAAATAATTTTGAGCGAAATATAGTAATTTGCTGAATCCAAGTGGATTTCATTTTGGTAAAGGCCGAAATCGAAATATTTTGGCAAAAACAAAATGTTTCATCCAAAATAAAAAACCATGCATGCGGGGAGGATGACATATGGTCAAAGGAATGAGATTTTGTTTTTGTTATGATAATAACTCTGAGAATACGTTTCTGGACAGTGTTACGACGATAACTCTGAAATTTCGTTCCTGGAGAAGTGTGACTCTTCAAATTTGTAGATCCATGAGGGTTACAAAGTGAAGTCATTCACCCACACATTTTTTGGACACCGTAAGTAGTTCATACATTGAACTTGGCTTTGAAGAATTTATGTTCCCCAAGTAACACAACTAAAAGCTTAGAAACATATCAACAGTGTCAATGCATTTTAAATATTGATAAGCATATGAAAATGATCAAGAATAAGCTATCCAATATAGTTCATTTTCACTCAATTTTCAAAGTTGAAGTTGTTGAGAATAGCTGAAACAAGATTTGCATCAACCATTCAGATGTGGCATAGGAAAGTCAAATCGGTCCTTGAATTGATGGTGATTTCTAAAATTGGAGGTATTAAAAAGATGTTTTCTACTTCTTTTTCTTTTCTTTTTTTGAATGGTAAATGGATAAATGCTTCATTAAAAAGACTACCTAATGCAGGCTAGGGAGAGAGGAATAAGAGTAAAGAGGGAGAAGAGTAGAAGAGGATTAGGAGAGAATAGAAGAGAAAGAATAAAGGAGAACTAAAAGGAGCAGTAGAAATCTCAAAGAACTCAGTAATAATCTCAGTAAATCATAAAGTCCATATAAAGTATAAAATTGGCCTATATACAGGCATCAACAGAAACAAAAAGGACTAACATGTTCCCAAAACCAATAAAAGACCAAAATATCCCTAATAAAGCCAAAAAATCCCCAAAATGTAACGACGAATAAAAAAAAGATCCCTATGAGCCCCAGGTGTGGCCCCGCCTAGAATAAACCCGTAAGGGACGTCTACGATCCCCATCAACTCCCCCTGATGAAAATAACTCTCCTCGGGAGAGTGAAGAGTATGGTACTGTTGCATGATGTCGGGGTCCAAACGGCGAAGCTCCTCAAAGTAGCGTGTCAAAATCTGGTCGATGACGCCACTTGACAAGATACAGCCGAAATCCACCATGTCATGATGAAACGATCTCATCAGCAAGTATAGCATCGATCTGGTCGGCAGTAAGTGGTGGAACTGGCGGAACCACAGGCACTGTGGCTGGAACAGAGCTGGTAGTCTGACCTGTAGAAACATCTGTCGGCATAGCAGGAGGCTCGAAGGTTCCATGATATGGAAGAAGATCTTCGATATTGAATACGGGACTAATATTCATATCAGCAGGTAAGTCTATTAAATATGCATTAGGGCCGTACTTACGAAGGATACGAAAAGGTCCAATGGCTCGAGCATAAACTTTTTGAATGACTGATGGGGATAACGTTCAAGGCGTACACGAACCATAACATAATCACCTTCATTAAATTCAAGGTTCCTATGATGTACATCAACAGGTAGTTTATAATCAGCATTACTCATAGCAATCCTACAATGTATATGAGCATGTAGGTTATGGATGTGCTGGGCAAAGGAATCGGCTGACTCAGATGGACGGGCATCAGTGGGTAATGGTATAAGATCAATGGGTTAACGAGGGTTGACACCATGAACACTCTCAAAGGGGCTCTTTCCAGTACTCCGATTAACAGAGCTATTATACGCGAATTCGGCAGTCAGCAATAAAAGATCCCACGTACCTGGACGGTTACCTACTAGACATCTCAACAAATCACCCAGGCTACGGTTAACGACCTCAGTCTGACCATTGGTTTGTGGATGAAATGCCGAAAAAAACTTCAGTCGGGTCCTGAAGAGCTTACAAAGTGTCCTCCAAAAGTAACTGACAAATTTGACATCCCTGTCAGACATGATGGAAACAAGTAATTCATGAAGTTTGACGACCTCCCTAAAGAACAACTTAGCAACCTGCACGACGTCAGTTGTCTTGCTACACAGAATAAAATGAGCCATCCGTAAGAATCGATCCACAACCACAAGAATAGAGTCATGCCCTCTAACCGTCCTAGGCAGTCCAAGGACAAAGTCCATGCTCATATCTTGCCATGGAGAGTGGGGAATAGGCAAGGGCGTATATAATCCAATGTTTTGCTTCTTAGCCTTCCCCAGTTGGCAGGAGCGACACTGTGACACAATGTGCTACGTCTTTCTTCAAAGATGGCCAATAAAATCGATTCTTGACTAACGTGATTGTCTTATCCCTGCCAAAGTGTCCTGCTAGACCTCCGGCAGTCCGGCATGCAATTCCCAAACTAAGAAATCTCAAAGCGGAGCACGGGGAATGCATAGCCTAGATCCTCGAAATAGATAATTGTCTCTTACTAAGAAGTCAATGTGATCTCGACGGTTACCATCATGAACATCCCAAAAGATGATGCCAAAATCGGGACATGTGGGATACTCCTCCTTCAGCCTATCAATTCCTATGATCTTGACACTCATAGATTGTGGGACCATAACCACACGACTAAGGGCATCAGCTACTTTATTCTCAACTCTTGCCCGATGATTGAGGACGAACGTGTATTCTTTGAGGAATTCTATCTACTTAGCGTGTCTTTGACTTAATTTCTTTTGTGAATGAAGGTATTTCAACACTTCGTGGTCAGAGCATAGGACAAACTCTTGAGGTAATAAGTAGTATCTCCTATGAAACATTGCTTGTATTAAGTTTTTCATATGTAGAATAGTGTTTTTTAGCCTCACTAAGATTTTCGCTGAAATAGGCAGAGGTGTTTCTCCAGACCCTGAGAAAGTAAGAGCGATTAATGGGTAGCCGATCCCTAAGACACTTTCAAACGTTCGATGTTTTCATGGATTGGTCACCTTCTATCGCAGGTTTGTTAAGGGTTTTAGTACCCTTATGGCTATAACACAGAATGCAAGAAAAGGGGAGAGTTTCGTTGGACCCTGGCTGCCACCCGTGCTTTCCAGAATATCAAACAGAAGATGACTGGGGCTCCTGTCCTAGCTCACCCTGATACCAAATTTGATGCAGGCTAGGGAGAGAGGAATAAGAGTAAAGAGGGAGAAGAGTAGAAGAAGATTAGGAAAGAATAGAAGAGGAAGAATAAAGGAGAAGTAGAAATCTCAGAGAACTCAGTAATAGTCTCAGAAAATCATAAAGTTTATATAAAGTATACAACTGGCCTATATATAGGCATCAACAATAACAAAAAAGACTAACATGTCCCCAAAACCAGTAAAAGACCAAAATATCCCTAATAAAGCCAAAAAAACCCCCAAAATGTCCCTACGGATAATAAAAAAGATCCCTACCGGCCCCCGGCGTGGCCCCGCCTAGAATAAACTCGTAAGGGATGTCTACGATCCCCATCACGACCGATATGGTCTATTACAAGAAAAGAGAGCAAGAATATACAAAGGAAACTAAAAAACATGATAACATTAAGGGGGAAGAAAGTCAAAAATCTCAAAATCCTCTTTCTGAGCCCCAGACCTAGCCATTCAGTCTACGGCCCCATTAGCCGATCTCTTGATATGACACAAGGAGATACTCAAGGAGCCAACAATATCTTTAATCTCATTAAAAAGATCAGTAAATCTCCATGGGAGGAAGATGGGGACTGGATAACCATCGAATAACGTTCAAGGAATCCCCTTCTAACACTACTTTGTTTAGATCCTCACCCACAAGGTGATTAATTCCTTTATGGACGGCACACACCTCTGCCTTATTAGAATCCGCAGCACCAGTAGGGCCTGCAAAAGACCATCTCACCACTCTGTCATCCCTGAAAACTCCCCCAACACCTGCCAGGCCCGAATTTCAGAGGCTAGAACCATCGAAGTTGAACTTTAGAAAGCCACTATCTAGAGGCTCCCATACCTAAAGAATCGTCGGGTTCCTCTCAAAGCTAAAACAAACCTCACGCCACCCTTACCATAGATCGTATGCCAAGACAAATTGAAAACTTGGAAAAGACTTGGCCCAAAAGATTGTCAAAGCCACCAACTTAGTAAATAAATAAGAAGCACTCTTTGCACTTCCATTAAAGATCCTGTCATTTCTCTCTTTCCACGTTTCTCTCTTTCCACACAACCCAAATTGCTAATAATCCAAAGCTTCAATGAGGTCCTTAAGGAAGACCCATGTCGAGTCTTATCAAGAGATGGCCCCAAATCTCCCGAACCAATTTGCAATGGATAAATATATGATTCACTGTATCCCATCTTGGATGCACAAAGCACAATGATCAACGAAGCCCATCGTCCTCTTTTGCAAAAAAATCCACCGTATGGCTATGATAACGAATAGCCACCCATCCGAACACAACTACACGCAATGGTGCATGGATCGACCACACCCTAGCAACTTTAGGAATCGCAGGACAAGCACGAGGTGGGAATAGAAAGATTTAGCGGAAAACACCCCTAACGAAAACACAAGATGTTATTGATGCAAAAAAAAAAAGAATGAATGAATGAATGATGATAAAGGAGTGCAGAGTGATTCATGGTGAATTAAATTCGACTACATGCTGGTGTCCTATGATGAGGGCTTGAGACATTGATCATCCGAGACAACATCTTGTGTATGAGATGTGGGACTTCAGAATCAAGAAAGTGAGAGATATTATTTTTGCTCATGAAATAAAACATTCACTTTTAGATGCCTCATAATTTTACGACATTATATATTTTGCTTAGCAAGCGGAAGAAAAGAAACACTATGCTGCATTTCATGCCCTAGGTCCATTTGGTAGCACAAAAAGTAGGGAAAATCAAAGTAGGACATGTTTTCGTTTTCCTAGCATTGTTTGGGCCCATTTTCTATTCACATGACAGTCATTGTCGGCCGTAAATTTTCCAAATGCAAGCCATTATTTACTATTTGACTTCCCTCTCAAATCAAGAGGAGAAGGAAAGTAAAGAAATGGGTAGATGTTTTTTCTTTCCTACTAATTTTATATTACGTACATTCAAACAGACCCTCATAATATCAGTTTGATGTATTTGAGGGAGGTGGAAATGAAAAGTAGGAGCCTCCCCATGTGGGTAGACTGTTGATTATTCATGAGAGATGCTTGGAGAGCCTCTTTCCGAATATAGTCGAGTGACAAACCATCCATGCTACATCAACGTTTTTTTGTCGTGGTTGGTGATTTTGGCCATTAGTATGTTATTTCATATGGAATTTTTTTACAAGAGCAGTAATTGAGCTTTTTTTTTTTGAGACATAGTAACAATTTAAAATTGTGTGCTTCAAGTTATAATTATATCCTTTACTGTTAATATGTTTATAGGAATTTTTTTCCTAGACCCCACAATGACGGGAGCCTCGTGCACTGGGCCGCCCTTTTTTTTTTTTTTACCAATAGAAGTATTTTGGCTTTTATAGTGGAGGTACAATCAGCAACTGCTTGACAAGTCTACAGTCACAATTAACATGGTATGTTATTATTTTTATAATTTATAAAATTTTGAATTAATGAACTGAACTCTAGTGTATTTATATGTATTGCAGTTTTGCTTAATTGCTTATTTTCTTTATAAGTTATTTAGTTTGAATGAATAAATATTTATAGTTCCACTTGCTTAACTTTCCATGGTATATTTTTTTACTAATTTTTAAATATTTATTTATAAATTTAATTAATAAAACTTGCAGGAATTATGAATCTTACTTTTTTGGTCTAGCTGAATTCAACACTGTAACCATGTTGGATTCTGAAATGCATTTTTTTTTTAATGGATTCTGAAATGCATTCTTTCTTTAATTCTAAGGTTTTTAGGCAATTTGTAGTTAATTTTAGGAGCAATATCCTTGTGGGATTTCTAATGTGGTTAGTTTACTATTTCTAGTTTCCCGAGTTTAGGAGTTCCAATTGAATTGAATTTCTGCACCTGTTTGTTTATGATTATGAGTTGAGTTTGGTAAGGAATAGGACTTAGATGAGTGGTTAGTGATGCCTATCGGATGCTCCTAATATTTTTTATGTGCTTAATGATCCAAGTCTAGAAGCCCTTCTTGGCAATTTGTGTTGGTATATTTTGATGATATTTTTAATTGTAATCGCATGAAAGATGAACATTTCAGCATCTTTTTGAGTTTTACGTCTTTTCAAAAAGGGTCTTATGCAAACCTCAAAAAGTTTTTTTTAATGACCCCAAAACTTATCCTTGGAGTGTACTGTAACAAAAGATGTGATTCAAGTTGATGAAATCAAAGTGTGGTAAAACGGCCAACGCCGAAGACCATGAGAAAAATGCATGGTTTCCTTTCATGGTTTGGGCTCATTTTGTAATTGCTCTAACTAGGGACTGATTAAATGAAAAGCTTGAGTGGAAGCTATGTAGCAAAGGCGAGTTTCAAATTGGTGAAGAAGATGATTGAAGAACCTAGTTTGGCCTATCTCAACTTCAACAAAGTATTTGAAGTTGACTGTAATGCCTCACAAATTGGTTTAGGGCAGGTTTCAGCTAGGATGGGAGATTGATGCCATATTTTAGTGAAATGTTGGATGATACATGATGACGGTATTTCACGCAAGATTGGAGAACAATGTGATCATTCTAACATCACTTTACTGGCAGCATTATTTAGATGTTCTCATTTTAAAATTAGAAAATATTTAAGCACTTTCAAGGGTTTCAAAGAATCATATATCGCCCCCATGCCTCTTTAGTATTGTAATATGAGGTTAGAATAAAAAAAGAGGGATGGGCTTTCTCCAACTTGTGGCATAGTGGGTCTCCTAGTGGAAGGTTTGCGGGCCTATTAGCAAAGTGGTAGAGCATGCCCCTAACAATTGTGTTGTTGGGCTTGGGATGTGAAAGCAGGGATATCTCTACCTAAAAAAGCAAATTTCTCTCCCAATCAATTGATGGGGCAAGGAGCATAAAACAGAAATTACAAAGAAGATGAAGTAGATACCCTTTTTTTTTTCTTTCTTTTCTTACCTTCCAATATTTTTCTCCCTTTTCTCCTCCACTCCATTTCCCTGTCTATTCTCGTCATATTGGAATTGAAAAGTTTCCATTTCTAAAAAAGAATTTTCCCATCTGTTTGAGTTAGTTTTTCAACTATTTCTATAAATTGAATCATTAAAATTAGTGGAAAGGATCCATACATGGTTTTGATAACACTGGTCTAAGCCCAATTAACAAAGGATCCACATGTATGCTTCCACTGATGAATTTTCGTCCACCACCAGTCTAGATATACTGGCAAATAAACCTCCAAAAGCAGCACTCCAAATTAAAAATCCAACTGCAATCACACCTGGCTCACATTACCCACACCTACTCCAAACCGAACTTTAAAATATAGGAACACTTCCCCTGAACCATTTCAAATGCCATCTTTCCTCCAAACCCAAAGCTCACAACCAAGCTACCAAATGTACTACATGTTCCTATAAGAGAGGCCCATCACATGCCTGGTAGAAAACTTTCACCACCATCTATCCAACTTATTTGCATCAACACCCTCCATCCTTCCAACCAAGGGAATCCCCCTCTTCCTAAGGCTCACATGAATCCTGGCAAACAAAAATGTAAATCCTTATTTCTTACCCTTGAAGCCCAGAGAAGTACTTTGTGCCTACTCAACAATGCCTACAACGCCAAGCAATCTCAAAAATATAAAACCGATGAACAATAATATTCAGCATTGAGGTCCGAATGAATCATGGTTTTAAATTTCAGGAGAAGAATCCCTTGTATGAGAATGCACTTTCAAGAATGTATGAGAATGGAGAGATTGCAGCCATGTCACTTCCGATATTTTAGTGGCCTTGACGGCATACGGAGGGAATGGGCACAAGACAATGATATTCAAGCATTGATTCAGCGGCTACAACTAGACTCAAGTTCCAACCCACACTACACATGGGATGTATTAGACCTTCGGCACAAGCGTCGAATTGTTTTACCCGCCTACTCTGCCCAAAAGGCCTTGATCCTGAATGAACTCCATTCGTCTCCTAGTATGAGTCACTTGGGATTTCTACGCACTTACAAACGTGTTGCTCAGGCTTTTTATTGGCGTGGCATAAAGAAGGGTATCAAACGGTTTGTGGAAGAATGTGATGTGTGCCAGAGAAACAAAGGGAAAACTATTGCAAATCCAGGATTACTACAGCCATTGCCCATTCCCACCTAAATTTGGGCAGATATTTCAATGGACTTCATAGATGGGTTGCCTCACCGAGAAGGAAAGAGTGCCATACTTGTGTTGGTAGACCGACTTACTAAGTATGCTCATTTCTGCCAGTTGTCCCATCCATATACGGCAGCGATTGTTGCCCAGTTGTTCATTGAAAATATTTTTAAATTGCAAGGGATGCCGCAATCCATTGCTAGTGATCGCGATCAAACTTTTGTTAGTCACTTTTAGCTGCAAGGAACCGAGCTAAAGATGAGTACTTTATACCACCCACAAACATACGGTCAGACAGAGATGGTCAACATGTGCTTAGAAAACTACTTTAGGTGTTTTACAAGTGATAAACCGAAGCAATGGGTCCGTTGGCTGCCTAGGGCTGAGTAGTTGGACAACACAATATATCACTCATCAACAAACAAAACACCTTTTAAAATTGTTTATGGTCGCTCCCCGCCACTCATCACATCTTACACTCATGGGTCTACCAAGGTGCATCAAGTGGACTGTGAGTTAAGGGATCGAGATCGCATGCTAGAAATTTTTCGAAATAATCTCCACAAAGCACATGCGAGAATGAAGCACCAGACGGATAAACATCGATCAGAACGAGAATTCCAAGTTGGAGATTGGGTATATCTATGTTTGCAGCCATACAGTCAAGCATCAGTGGCGGTTCGAGCATTTATGAAACTCTCTCCTCGATTTATGGACCGTTTCAGGTACTTCAACGCTTTGGGACAGTTGCTTACAAGTTGGAACTTCCTCTTGATTCCAAAATACACTTAGTTTTCCATGTGTCATGCCTAAAGAGAAAGTTGGGGGATCATGCCAAATCTCAAAGCCAATTGCCTACTACCAATGAGAAGGGAGAAATTCAATTATAGTCCCACGCTATCTTGGATCATAGAATGATCAAGTAGGGTAATCGAGCTATCACAGAAGTGTTGCTTCAATGGGCTAACTTACTAGAGGAGGATGCAACGTGGGGGAATTTTCAGACCTTAAGAGAACGTTTCCCTGATTTGGTGCTCAATCAACCTTGAGGACAAGGTTGAAAATAAGGGAAGGGGATGTTAGAAACCTTCCTAAAATAGTTTATTTCCGTATTTCATCAGTTTCCCAATAAAAAGAGCATTGCTGTAATTACTTGATTTAGGGAATAATTATGCTACTGTATTTGCTTGATTTAGGGAGTTGATTAGGCTAGAATTAGTATAAAGAAAGACTTGGCTGTAAGAGAAGATCATTGAAAAGTTATCAATACCAATTGGAGGTTTGGGTTTCCTCTAATTACCATGTCTTCTTCCTCTATTCTTCTTCTTTTTATCTCTTTTATTTTATTCGATAGAGCGGGCACTCTGTGGCTTGATTCGTACCAATCATACCACTCGATGGCATCACTGTCGAAATTGATGGAAGCAATTTCCACCTTCATATTATCAGCTATGCGATGGAAGCGAAAATATTTTTCCGCTCTTGATATCCATCCCGTTGGATCGTCACCTCCCCAACGTGGAACTCAACCTTCGCGAATGGAAAATTTTGCATCCGATCTCCTGTCATACCATGTTCATGACTGTCCCGATTGCTTAATCAACGACCATGATGATTGACTCCACCAACGTAATGTCCTCCCGCGTCATTAATGGACCCAGATACGATCTCAGGGTCTTTTTTTCAGCAGTGAAATCTTAAGGACCAGCAATCGACAAGATCTGCTTGGTTAAAGCTTCAATATTCTTCGTGTTTTGGGCTGCCAAAGTCGTTATATACTCCCTTAAGACCTCCAATCTAGCGATCTTGAGCAGCAAACCTTGCTTCTAATTGCGGATCAGCGAGATGGTTATCTTCGATCCTTTGATTGGAAGGCAAGGAAGACATGGTTACAGCAAAATTATTTTTTCTTCTGTGCACGTGTAGTAGGCATGCACGAGAACCTTGCTCTGATACCAGATCATAGATCACCGCTCTATCGAATAAAATAAAAGAGATAAAAAGAAGAAGAATAGAGCAAGAAGACAGGTTAATTCGAGGACACCCAAACCTTCAATTGATATTGATAACTTTTCAATGATCTTCTCTTACAGCCAAGTCTTTCTTTATACTAATTCTAGCCTAATCAACTCCCTAAATCAAGCAAATACAGTAGCATAATTATTCCCTAAATCAAGTAATTACAGCAATGCTCTTTTTATTGGGAAACTGATGAAATACGGAAATAAACTATTTTAGGAAGGTTTCTAACATCTCCTTCCCTTATTTTCAACCTTGTCCTCAAGGTTGATTGAGCACGAAATCAGGGAAACGTTCCCTTTAGGTCTGAAAATTCCCCCACGTTGCATCCTCCGCTGGTAAGTTGGCCCATTGAACCAACACTTCTGTGATGACTCGATTACCCTACTTGATCATTTTATGATCCAAGATAGCGTGGGGCTGTAATTGAATTTCTCCCTTCTCATTGGTAGTAGGCAATTGGCTTTGAGATTTGGCATGATCCCCCAACTTTCTCTTTAGGCATGACACATGAAAAACCAGGGGTATTTTGGAATGAAGAGGAAGTTCCAACTTGTAAGCAACTGTCCCAGAGCGTTGAAGTACCTGAAACGGTCCATAAATCGATGAGAGAGTTTCATAAATGCTCGAAACGCCACTGATGCTTGACTGTATGGCTGCAAACATAGATATACCCAATCTCCAACTTGGAATTCTCGTTCTAATCGATGTTTATCCGTCTGGTGCTTCATTCTCGCATGTGCTTTGTGGAGATTATTTCGAAGAATTTCTAGCATGCGATCTCGATCCCTTAACTCACAGTCCACTTGATGCACCTTGGTAGACTCATGAGTCTAAGATGTGATGAGTGGCGGGGAGCGACCATAAACAATTTCAAAAGGTGTTTTGTTTGTTGATGAGTGATACATTGAGTTGCCCAACCACTCAGCCCAAGGCAGCCAACGGACCCATTGCTTCGGTCTATCACTTGTAAAACACCTCAAGTAGTTTTCTAAGCACATGTTGACCATCTCTGTCTGACCGTATGTTTGTGGTTGGTATGAAGTACTAATCTTTAGCTCGGTTCCTTGCAGCTTAAAGAATTCTTACCAAAAGTGACTAACAAAAGTTCAATCACGATCACTAACAATGGATTGCGGCATCCCTTGCAATTTAAAAATATTTTCAATGAACAACTGGGCAATAATCGCTGCCGTATATGGATGGGGCAGCTGGCAGAAATGAACATACTTAGTAAGTCGGTCTACCAACACGAGTATGACACTCTTTCCTTGTCAGTGAGGCAACCCATCTATGAAGTCCATGGAAATATCTGCCCAAATTTGGGTGGGAATGGGCAATGGCTGTAGTAATCCTGGATTTGCAATAGTTTCCCCTTTGTTTCTCTGGCACACATCACATTCTTAAACAAACCATTTGATATCCTTCTTTATGCCACGCCAATAAAAAGCCTGAGCAACATGTTTGTAAGTGCGTAGAAATCCCGAGTGACCCACACTAGGAGACGAGTGGAGTTCATTCAAGATCAAGGCCTTTTGGGCAGAGTGGGCGGGTAAAACAATTCGACCCTTGTGCCGAAGGTCTAATACATCCCATGTGTAGTGTGGGTTGGAACTTGGGTCTAGTTATAGCCGCTGAATCAATGCCTGAATATCATTGTCTTGTGCCCATTCCCTCCGTATGTCGTCAAGGCCACTAAAATATCGGAAGTGACATGGCTGCAATCTCTGCATTCTCATACATTCTTGAAAGTGCATCTGTTGCTACATTCTCCTTCCCTTTCTTGTAAACGAATTCAAAATCATACCCCAATAATTTTGAAACCCACTTTTGTTGCTCCATAGATGAAATTCGCTGCTCCAAAATATATTTTATACTCCTGTGATCAGTTCTGATCTGAAAATGTCGACCAAGTAGATATGGGCTCCATTTTGTCACCGCATGAATAATAGACAGCATCTCCTTATCATACAACGACATGGCTTGATGTTGGCGAGATAAAGCTTTGCCCGTGTAAGCTAAAGGCCAATGAAGCACGGGTACTCTCCCGGGGGTCCCGTACCCGTACCCCACACGTATGGGGTGCGGGTACGTTCAGGTACGCCTCGGGTACGTCCCGGGTACGCACCCTATATTTAAAAAAAAAAACCCCAAATTTTAAGTCTGTGTGCGTGTCGAGTGCGTCGCGGGTGCGCTCCCACGCATACCTGACACGTTTGGTGGGTTTTTTAAAGAAAGAGGGTTTGTTTTAGCAACTTAAGGGGATGTGTTTATAACATATGGGGGGGGTGTTTATAAAAACAAATAAAGGGGAAAAACCCCGATCATTTCTCGCCACTCGTTTTTCTCTCCCTCTCTCAAACCCTAAATCCCTCTTCTCCGACGAGATTTCCTCCACTCTGGCGAGGTCCCTCCCCTCCGGCAAACCTTAACGGTAATCTTCACTCCCTATCACCTCTCTCTCTCTCTATGATTCTCTCTCTCTCTCAGCCTCTCTCTGTCTCTCTCCGTCTCTCTCTCTCAGCCTCTCTCTCTCTCCGTCTCTCTCTCTCAGCCTATCTCTTTGTTTCCCTCTCTCTCTCTCTCAGCCTCTCTCTCTCTCTCTCGGCCTCTGTCTCTCTCTGTCACTCTCTCTCTCTGCCTCTCTCTCTCTCTGTGTATCTCTGTCTCTCTTTTTTTTTTTGGGATTTTGTGAGTCTATTTTTTTGGGGATTTTGTGAATCAATTTTGAGTCCAAAAACAGATTATTGAGCCCTCTTTCTTTTGGATTTTGAGGACAGATTGTGAGTCCAAAGCAGATTTTTGGACTCACAATCTGTTGAGTCTAATTTTGAGTCCAAGAATCAGCTTCGGACTCACAATCTGTTCTCAAAATCCGAAACAAACAGGGCGTAAATGCTATTTTTGGTGCAATAATCTGTTGGATTCAAAACTAATTGTTTGTCTATTTGTTTTTTGGGTGCAATAATCTGTTTTTGGGGTGTAATACCTGTTGAGAGTCCAAAACTGATTATTGGATTCAAAATTTTGTTTAATTTTGAGTCCAATAATCTGTTTGGAGCTCAGAATTACATTTACGTCCTGTTCATTTGATATGGATTCAAATGAGAGGGAGCTCAGAATTCTATGCTACTCTCTCTCTCTCTCTCTCTCTCTCTCTCTCTCTCTCTCTCTGTTTTTTTTTCGATTTTGAAAATTGATTTAGTACAAAACAGATTATTAGGCCCTATTTGTTTTGGATTTTGTAATTTTCAATGCAATAATCAGCTTTGGACTTAAGTTGGTCTGAGAAGTGCAAAAATCCAAAATTAAAAGGGCCTAAATGTTCATTTGGGATTGTGTCAACCGATTGACAGTCCAAAACTGATTATTGGATTTAAAATTTTGTTTAATTTTGAGTCCAATAATCTGTTCGGGGCTCACATTTAGGCCCTGTTCATTTGATATTTTTATACTGTGATAGTCTATTTTTATACTGTGATAGTCTGTTCATTGTTCATTGAATAGATATTTTATTATATATCTATTCAATAATTTGTTGTATATTTTATTCCAATAATCTGTTCATTGTTCTTTTAATAGATTTAAGAATGTCTTCATCCGGTGCTAGTGTGACACCTCCTACCGATGAAGATGTCTCGAAGCCTTTGTGGAAGCATGTGTCGAGATTTGATAAAGATCCTAAAGGTGGAGGGAATGTGAAGTGGCAGTGCAATTATTGTCAGAAGAATTTTAGTAGCTTGTACACAAGGGTTAGGGCACACTTGTTAAAGATAGCCGGACAAGGAATCGGAGCATGTCCTAAAGTGAAGACGAGTGATCTAGTTGCTATGCAAAGGATGGAGGAAGAGGCCAAGGAGATTATAAAGCAAAATGCTCCCAAGAAAGTGACATTGCCGCCATCGTTGAGTACTGGATCATTGGGTTGCACAAGTATGTTTGTGGCTCCAAGTTATGATTTGAAGAAGAGAAAGACAAGTGGAAATGTGAGTGCACTTGAAAAAGCTTTCAACATGGCGGCCCGTGATCAACTACATGCCGAGATTGCTAGGATGTTTTACTTCGGTGGCTTGCCCTTTCACCTAGCAAGAAACCCATACTATGCTAGTTCTTACACTTTTGTCGCCAACAATGCACTTTCGGGTTATTTGCCTCCGGGGTACAACTTGCTTAGCACAACTCTACTTCAAAGAGAGAGGGCTAATATTGATAGGTTGTTGCAACCTATTAGAGACACGTGGAGGGAGAAAGGCGTGAGCATTGTTAGTGATGGATGGAGCGACTCACAGAGGAGGCCTCTCATTAACTTCATGGTGGTATCAGAAGGTAGAGCTATGTTTCTTAAGGCGATAGATTGTTCGGGGGAGACAAAATACAAGCATTTCATTGCTAACTTATTGAAGGAAGTCATTAATGAGGTTGGACATGATAAGGTTGTCCAGGTAGTTACCGATAATGCTCCAAATTGCAAGGCGGCCGGACAACTTGTTGAAGCTCAATTTCCTTCCATATTTTGGACCCCGTGTGTGGTGCACACACTCAATCTTGCTTTGAAGAACATTTGTGTGGCAAAGAATGTGGAAGTAAATCAAATTGCCTATGGAGAATGTAGTTGGATCTCGGATATTGCGGGAGATGTCATGCTAGTGAAGAATTTCATCATGAATCATTCGATGAGATTGGCCATATTCAACGACTTCAATAGTTTGAAGTTGCTTTCCGTTACCGAGACTCGCTTTGCGAGTGTTATTATGATGCTTAAGAGATTTAAACTCTTAAAGCAAGGTCTACAATCGATGGTGATTAGTGACAAATGGAATTGCTATCGAGATGATGATGTAGGAAAAGCAAAGTTTGTGAAAGAGAAGGTGTTTGATGACATTTGGTGGGATTCTATCGATTACATACTCTCTTTTACATCTCCTATGTATGACATGCTAAGAGAGTGTGACACGGATAAGCCTTGTCTTCATTTGGTTTATGATATATGGAACACGATGATTGAGAAAGTGACGACGGCAATCTATAGGAAGGAAGCAAAGAGAAAAGAAGAAGAGTCTAGCTTTTATGAAGTGGTGCAAGAAATTCTTTTTGATCGTTGGAACAAGAGCAACACTTCGCTTCATTGCTTGGCTCATTCATTGAATCCAAGGTTAGGTGACTTCAAATTTTATTTAGATTAATAGTTATGTTCATTGTGAACTTTATTTCCTACTTTTAACATGAAACTAAATTATTTTTTCTATTCTTGAAGGTATTACAGCGAAGAATGGCTTAGTGCCGGTTCAAATCGTGTTCCTCCACATAAGGATACAGAGATTTATGCAGAGAGGGTAAAGTGCCTCAAAAGGTACTTTCCCAATTCAGCAGATCGCACGAAGGCTAATGTGGAGTTTGCCTACTTCTTTATGAAGTCTGGATTATTCAATGACGTTGATTCCATTAATGACCGAACTACTTTAGAGCCTCACGATTGGTGGGCTGTCCACGGTACGTGTGCTATGCTTCAAAGCTTAGCTTTGAAGCTTCTTATGCAGCCTTCGTCTTCATCTTGTGCCGAGAGGAATTGGAGCACTTACTCCTTTGTGCATTCTTTGAGAAGGAACAAGATAACTCCACAACGGGCTCAGGACTTGGTTTTTGTTCATAGTAATCTTCGTCTTCTATCAAGACGATCTCCACAGTATGCACAGGGAGAGACGAAGATGTGGGACATAGGTGGAGATTCATTTGACTCTTTTGAGGATGTTGGGGTGCTTGAAGTTGCTAGCCTTTCACTCGATGAGCGATTTGGAAGCCGTTGTTTTTACCGATGATGTAGATGATGATATTGGAGATAAGGCGACGGACATTGTATCTAATGAATGATGCAATCGTAACATCTTGTACTTAAAGTTGGAACTTATGAAATATGGAGTAATATTAGATTTTGCTATTTTGGTGATGTTAATTGTAATTTGATTGTTCTTTAATTGTTTTTAATTTTTATAAATATATAATAAAATAATAATAAATATTATTATATTTAACGTACCTGAACGTATCCGCACCCGGGTTTTTTGGAAAATCACGTACCCGTGTCGTGTCGTACCCGTACCGCGTACCCGTACCCGTGCTTCTTAGCTAAAGGCCTTCCCTCTTGCATCTATACTCCTACTCCAATTCCGCTTACAAGATCCACAACCAATGGAGGCAAATGTTCTGATGTCAAAATCGCAGTACTAGATCATGCATTCGTCACAAATTTATTCCTCCTTCCCTTGGATGGATGTGATATGGTCCTGGGGGCACAGTGATCGCACACTCTAGGGGATATCAGCTAGGAATTTTTCAAAGCTTTTTATGCATTTCATGGTGAATGGAAAGCCAATAACTATCAAAGGCAGAAGTGGGTTAATGTGACAACTGCTAGTGCCCACCGTATAGAGAAGATGTTACAGGAGCACGGAGTCTTTCTAGCACAGTTACAGAAGGTAGAGGTAAGGGAAATCAGCTCTCATGAAACTCCTGATATTGAGTCCTTATTGACAGAATTTTCGGACGTCTTTGAAGAACCAAAGGGGTTGCCACCTAAACGTTTGCGTGATCATAAAATACCATTGCTTCCTGATAGTGGTCATGCGAATGTGAGGCCTTATTGTTATCCATATGTACAGAAGGCTGAGATTGAGAAGATAGTCTGGGAGATGGTAGAGACGAGGATTGTTCGGCCAAGTGTCAGTCCTTTCTCTTCACCAGTTCTACTAGTTCACAAAAAAGATGGGTTGTGGAGGATGTGTGTCAAATGTCAACTATCGTGTGTTGAATCGGATAACTATCAAGGATAAGAATCCTATTCCGGTAGTTGATGAACTCAACTCAACTCAACTAAGCCTTTGTCCCAAACTAGTTGGGGTCGGCTAATGAATCCTTTAAAAAAATTTCATGAAGAAGGTGAAAGGATCTACCCAGTTTGGACTAAGTCTAATCCTGACACTAGTTGGGTTCATCTACATGGATCAATTTCTTCCATTCTATCATATCCAAGGTCATGTTCTCTGTTATATTCCTAGCCCTCAAGTCTTTCCTCACTGTTCCTACCCAAGTTGTTTTCGGTCTGCCCCTACCTCTTTTTACTCCAGCAATATGGCACAAGTCACTTCTTCTCACTTGAGCAACCAAAGGCCTACGTTGGATATGCCCAAACCATCTTAAGCGGTGCTCTCTCATCTTCTCCTCAATTGGTGCCACCCCCACCTTTTTACGGATGTCTTCATTTTTAATTCGATCTAACCTTGTGTGGCCGCACATCTATCTAAGCATTCGCATCTCCACTACACTCATCTTATGCACATGCTGCTTCTTGGTGGCCCATTCTGAGTCGTACAGCATGGCTGGCCTCACAGCTGTCTTATAAAACTTTCCCTTCAACTTGGTAGGTATTTTACGGTCCCATAGAACTTCTGAAGCATGCTTCCACTTCAACCAACCTGCTCTTATTATGTGGTTAACATCCTCTTCAAGCTATTTCAAAAAAAAAACATCATCTTCAATCCCTCCTTCCTTATGTAGGATTGAACGAAGGTAGCGAAAGATATCCCTCTTAGGTACCTCCTGTCCAGTCATATTTACTACATCCTCGCCCTACCTCCTTAATTACTAAAGTTGCACTCCATATACTCTGTCATAGTCCTGCTCAGTCTGTAACCTTTGGATTCCAAAGTAGTTCTCCATAACTCTAACTTAGCATTAACTCCTGCTTTGGTTTCGTCAATTAATACTATGTCATTTGCAAATAACATACACTATGACACCTCGCCCTGGATACCCTCCGTAAGTTCATCCATAACTAGAGTAAAAAGATAAGGGCTTAGAGCTGCTCCTTGGTGCGGTCCTATTGTAATTGGAAACTCACTAGATGTGACATCCGTAGTTCTGACACTACTTACTGCTCCATCATACATATCCTTAATCATATCAACATATTTAGTAGGCACTTTTTTCCTTTCAAGGGCCCACCACATAACACTCCTAGGAACCCTATCATACGCTTTCTCCAAGTCAATGAAAACTATATGAAGGTCCTTTTTATTTTCTCTAAATCTCTCCATTAACCGCCTAATCAAGAAGATAGCTTCCACAGTTGATCGTCCGGGCATGAAACCAAACTGATTCTCTGACACCTTAGGGTGCGTTCTTTAACTTTTCGAGGGAGTGATTTTTATTATTTTTCACTCTAAAGAATGGAAACAGCGAAAGAATCATGTTCTTTTAACTATATCTCGACCATCTATGGAGCGACATTTTGTGGAGCGACAGTTCTGATTTTATGGAGCGACATTTTGTCGCTTCCAAGAATACGAAACGATTTCTCAGGTCTCTCTTGCCCTACGCACTTTCGACAACAAATAATGAGAACTGCACTATCTTCCCTTCGTCCCTTACTTCAGAAAGAAAACCCTATTAACTCCATTTGTTGTTTCTCTTCAATGAGAAAATCCATGGCTGCTTCATGAAATTTCTTGCAAATCCCCTTCTCTAGAAACCCTAATCCGTCCCGCTTCTCCAATCTCTCTAACCCGTCACTACAACCGTTGCCCCTCTTTCTGGACCTCGATCTCGGCAATCGGAGAAGCCCTTGCCGGCAATCGGAGCCAGAGAAACAATTTTCACTCTTGAACGGTTGAGCAGTTGCCCGGATTAGAGGCTTCATCTGTGGATAGACAAGAAGCTAATTTAGGCTTACAGAATAATGGCAAGCACCCTCACAACTGTTGCTATAATTACATATCAAATCTTGCACAAAGCAAGCCCCCTGAAGCATATAAATCAGGCTCTATTGACAGAATTCCATCCACATCCAAGCCATCGACCCTTGCCTTCTTTCCCCCAAATTAGGTCATCCATTTTGGAGAAGTGTGATTCCTACGGTTACCCATTTTGTGAGTCAATTTTTCTCATGAACATATGTACCCAAACAGAGGGAATCACAACTCTGCTTGTTATTGATTTTTCCTAATGAAATGAGGCAGGAGATTCCTTGTGATGAAACAAAAAAAGATCAAACAGAGTGGGGAATGGATAGTAATTAGAAATATGAAAATTGAGTTTAAGAACGTGATTCTAATTCTGGAAGAACTCTAAAGAATAAGAATTCATTATGATCTCCAGAATGAGAATTACGAGAATGGTTAAAGAACACACCCTTAGTCTCTCTTCTTAGTCTATGCTCAATTACCCTCTCCCAAAGCTTCATGGTGTGACTCATTAGCTTAATTCCTTGGTAATTGGTGTAACTCTGGATATCCCATTTATTCATATAAATAGGTACTAATATACTCTTCCTCCACTCTGGTAGTTGAGGAGTTGCTTGCTGAAATTGGTGGGGCCCAATATTTCTCGAAATTGGATCTACGATCGGGGTACCATCAAATTCATGTCCATGAAGCCGACATACCCAAGACGGCTTTCAGAACCCATGATGGCCATTATGAATTCCTGGTAATGTCGTCCGGGTTATCTAATGCTCCATCAACCTTTTAGAGCTTAATGAATGACATCTATCATCCATATCTGCGTAAGTTCATCCTGGTATTCTTTGATGACATTCTCATATTTAGTACATCGTGGGATGAACATTTACATCATATGAGAATTACTCTAACCATTTTAAGAGAGCATTCCTTGTTTGTTAAGTCGAAATGCAGCTTTGGAAGCACTGAGGTTGAATACCTTGATCACTCTCAAAGGAAGGAGTGTCAACCGACCCATCAAAGGTGAAAGCCATGGTAGAATGGCCAATGCCAAACAACATAAAGGGGCTACGAGGTTTCCTTGGACTGACAGGCTATTACCGCAAGTTCATCCAAGACTATGGAAAAATTAGTGCACCGTTGACAGAACTACTATGCAAAGATGCTTTCAAATGGAGCCAATTTGCTGATGAGGCTTTCACCAAATTGAAGAAGGCAATGTCATCCACTCCGGTCCGAGCCTTACCTGACGTCCACAAGTTGTTTATGGTGGAATGTGACGCATGTGGAATTGGAGTATGAGGAGTACTAATGCAAGAGGGAAGGCCCTTAGCTTACATGAGCAAGGCTTTATCTCGCCAACACAACGGCGGATAATCGCGGGAAGGAAACACCGACGAATCGAAAGAAGTGGTTCACAACTCAAATAGAATACCTTATTCTTCAACAGCTCTTGACACCATAGGGCATCAAGCCATGTCGGTGTATGATACGGAGAAGATGGCTATTATTCATGCGGTGACATAATGGAGGTCATATCTACTTGGGCGACATTTTTCAGATCAGAACCGATCATATGAGGATAAAGTATATTTTGGAGCAGCGAATTTCATCTACAGAGCAACAAAAGTAGGTTTTAAAATTATTGGGGTATGATTTTGAAATCGTTTACAAGAAAGGGAAGGAGAATGTAGCAGCAGATGCACTTTCAAGAATGTAGGAGAATGCAGAGATCGAAGCCATGTCATTTACGATATTTAGTGGCCTTGACAACATACGAGGAAATGGGCAAAAGACAATGATATTCATGCATTGATTCAACGGCTACAACAAGACCCAAGTTTCAACCCACACTACACATGGGATGCATTAAACCTTCGGCACAAGGGTCGAATTGTTTTAGTGGCCCACTATGCCCAAAAGGCCTTGATCCTGAATGAACTCCATTCGCCTCCTAGTGCGGGTTACTCGGGATTTCTACGCACTTACATACGTGTTGCTCAGGCTTTTTATTGGCATGGCATGGAGAAGGATATCAAACGGGTTGTGGAAGAATGTGATGTGTGCAGAGAAACAAAGGGGAAACTGTCGCAAATCCAGGATTACTATGGCCATTGCCCATTCCCACCCAAATTTGGGCAGATATTTCCATGGATTTCATAGATGGGTTGCCTCACTCACAAGGAAAGAGTGCTAGTATGCTCATTTCTGCCCGCTATCCCATCTATATATGACGGCGATTGTTGCCCAATTGTTCATTGAAAATATTTTTAAATTGCATGGGATGCCGCAATCCATTGTTAGTGATCGCGACCCAACTTTTATTAGTCACTTTTGACAAGAATTCTTTAAGCTGCAAGGAACCGAACTAAAGATGAGTACTCCATACCACCCACAAACAGACAGTCAGACAGCGGTGGTCAGCATACTACTTGAGGTGCTTTACAAGTGATAAACTGAAGCAATGGGTGCCTTGAGCTGAGTGGTGCTACAACACAATGTATCACTCATCAACAAAGAAAACAACTTTTGAAATTGTTTATAGTCGCTCCCCACCACTCATCACATCTTACACTCATGGGTCTACCAAGGTGCATCAAGTGGGCTATGAATTAAGGGATCGAGATCGGGTGCTAGAAATTCTTTGAAATAATCTCCACCAAGCACAGGCAAGAATGAAGCACCAGGCAGATAAGCATCGATCAGAACGAGAATTCCAAGTTGGAGATTGGGTATATCTACGTTTGCGGCCATACCGACAAGCATCAGTGGCGGTTCGGGCATCTATGAAACTCTCTCCTCCATTTTATGGACTGTTTCAGGTGCTTTAACGCATTGGGACAGTTGCTTACAAGTTGGAACTTCCTCCTAATTCCAAAATACACCCGGTTTTCCTTGTGTCATGCCTAAAGAGAAAGTTGGGGATCATGTCAAATCTCAAAGCCAATTGCCTACTACCAATGAGAAGGGAGAAAAAATTCAATTCCAGTCCCATGCTATCTTGGATCGCAAAATAATCAAGCAGGGTAATCGAGCCATCACAGAAGTGTTGAATCAATGGGCCAACTTACCAGCGGAGGAAGCAACGTGGGAGAATTTTCAAACCTTAAAGGAACGTTTCCCTGATTTCGCGCTCAATCAACCTTGAGGACACGGTTGAAAATAAGGAAGGAGGATGTTAGAATCCTTCCTAAAATAGTTTATTTCTGTAACTCATCAGTTTCCAAATAAAAAAAGCATTGCTGTAATTGCTTGATTTAGAGAATAATTATGTTCTGTAATTGCTTGATTTAGGGAGTTGATTAGTGTAAAATTAATATAGATAAAGACTTGGTTGTAAGAGAAGATCATTGAAAAATTATCAATATCAATTGGAGGTTTAAGTTTCCTCGAATTAACATTTCTTCTTCCTCTATTCTTCTTCTTTTTATCTCTTTTATTTTATTCGATAGAGCGGTGCTCCATCAATAAGTATAAATACCATGTTTCCTGACACAACAGTTTCTTTTAAGTTATCTTCTTTTTCCTGACTATTAATTTAGTGGAAGAGAAAGGGTTGCATTATTTCTGGATTCTGCAAAAGCACATAGGCTGAGATTTCCCATGAAAGATTAGCACCTTTAAATCCAAAATCCAAAATCCAAACCTAAAATCCAGGATTGTAAAATCCAAGATTTTACAAGCTAAAACCTCGATTTTATAAGCTAAAACATGGATTTTATTAGCTAAGACATGGATTGTGCACTATTAGGATTGTAAAATCCAGATTTAGCTTATAAAATCAAGTTCTAGCTCGTAAAATCCAGGATTTCATGGGTTACATTATTTCTGGATTCTGCAAAACCAATTAGGTCGAGTTTTTCCATGAAATATTACCACCTTTGAATCCAAAATCCAAACCTAAAATCCAGGATTGTATAATCCAAAATTTTACAAGCTAAAACTTCGATTTTATAAGCAAAAACGTGGACTTTATTAGCTAAAACATGGATTGTGCACTTTTCGGATTGTAAGATCCAGATTTAGCTTATAAAATCTAGGTTTTAGCTCGTAAAACCCTAGATTTTACAATCCATGTATCCGAACGGCCAGTTCAAGTCTCTCATAATTCATATCGATATATCTCATTAAAACAGTCTAATTTACAAAAAATAATAATCGGAGCCGAATTCAGTTCAAAAGCGGTGGAATTTCATGTGCAGATGTTTAAATATGACATACCTCGTCTCGGAGCTCCTTTGCCTCTGAAGGAGTTACGCCCTCTGCTAGAGCTTTCTGAGGGTTAATGGCAAAGAAGGAGAAGAAGAAGAGGATTATGAGAAAGGGTTTCGCCATTTCTGACCTCCGCCCGAGATCTCTATCTCTATCTATTTCGCTCCTCCGAGTCCTTGTTTAAAGAAGAGAGAAAAAGCTATTCGTGGAAAACACTTCCAAAACGGGATTTCGTTTTTAAAATAAAGACGAAAATGAAATACCAGTCGATTTTTTGCAATGGGGGCATTTGAGCTCAACCCCTTGTCTTCCTGAGCATGTGTCACAACAATGGAGTTTGTCTTTGTTTTCAAAACGCAATCTGGTTTTCCTAGCAGCTCCCTTTTAAGACGGAAGGGGGCAAGGGTGCTCAATACGCCTGCATAACTCGCCCTTTTATTTTGGGCGATGCTAAATTCGCACCAAATGTATGATAATTCGCCCCACTTTAAAGGAGCGCATGCGGAAGACTTCAACAATTTTTACGTCAATTCACGTTACATGGGTGCGAATTATACTACAAAAGGTGTGAATTTATCATTGCCCTTTATTTTTAGGATATTTAAACAACTAAATACAATGAAATGCTAAAATATCGACCATAAAACATTAATCATTTATCATGTGTGAAGAAAAACCAAAATGCCTTTTTAAAAGAGGCTATTAGGGTGTGTTCTTTACCCATTTTGCGGAACGATTTTTCAATTTTTTAGCAAAAGAATAGCGAGAATGTCATTCTTTATGTATTTTCTAACTCATCCTTTTGGCTATGTTTTCTGGAGCGACTTTTTCTCGCTCCAGAGAAATAAATCCAAAAGCAAGATTTATCGGGGGCATGTTTTCTCTACGTCTCTCTCTTCACGATTTTCCCTACCTAGACCTCTTTGATTTCCCCAATTTCTCTTCTAATACCCTCTCTTCTGATCTCAAATCACCGTCCCAAACCCTATCCAATGCTGTAGAACTTGAGAGGATGACTGCTGCAATCCTAACCTGTCACACAAAAAGCTGCGGATACTGTAGACACCCCATTTTGACCGGACCCAAGTTCGCTATGTTTGTGCGAAGCCTCGTCAAATCAATGAGCTGGGGTCCAAATTGAACCCTGGAGTAGCTTGAGGTCTCCCATAAGTCTCCGTAAAATTTCGTCGAGATTCGAGCACATTTGCTCAGTGAACGAGTCGAGAGAATGTGCGCAGTACAGACCAAAAGGAGGGTAATTCATCTGAAAGGGGGGCTGTCCATGAAAAAAAAGAAGGAGATAAATATATCATTTATATGTGAAGGGGGGTGAATCAGCTCGTCTGAGACGAAGCCGATTCGTGCGCCCATCACTTTTGGTGCGGCCCATCAATTGGGGTGTGCCAATATCCGCAACCTTCAAGTGATATATATATTTTTAAAAAAAACGAAAAGAGAAAGGGGATTTTTTCGTAAAACAGAGAAGAGGGAGAGAGCAGCAATGGAGATCCGAGAGGGAGAAGATTCTCTTCTCCGGCCTCATTCCTTGCCGGAATCCGTCCAACCTCTAGCCATCTCCCCCATCTCTCCATCCCAATCCCCGACTCCTCTTCTCCTTTTTCTTCTTCTTCCAACTTCTCCCACCTCCGATCATCATCTTCTCCATTTTTCCTACCCCATAAATCCGAAACCCTTTTCTCCAACCCACCGGATCTCCGACCACCCCCCACCTTCACAACCTCCATCATCACCGCCATCGTCTTGTCAACCCTAACCCATTTTTACCCTACCTTCCCAATTGCAACCCCCAATTTCTATTTTTCGTGTGAAAATTCCGAGAAAAATCAGAGAGAAGAAAGGGGATCTGGGCTGGGATTGCAGAGAGAGATTGCAGAGAGAGGGAGGGTGTTCTTCTCCTCCGGCAATGGTGTCAGAGCTCCGATCACGTTGAGAGATCTCAGATCTGAGATCTGAGATCTGAGAAGGGGAGAGATCTTCGTCTAAAAACCTCGGTGAAAGCAGAGCGAGAGCAGAAGAAGGAGCTCATTTTTTGGGAGATTCTCTAGATCTACCCCCTTTTTCCTCAGATCTATCCCAAATCCCCTTTGATTCTGACAATTTTTTGCCGAACTGTTCAAAACCCTAACCCCGAGCAGATATGCCCTTTCCTCCATTTTTTCCGGTGAGATTCTGGCCAAAAAAAAAATTCCGAACGATCCTTCTTCTCTATTCAGATCTGTTCTTTTCTATCTCTTTTTGAGCTTTTGTTTCAATTCCCACTCTACCAAAACCCAAATCCTAGTGAAGACCTAACCCCAGCTTCCTTTTCCTTTCTTCTCCGGCTAGATCTGGACAAAGTTCCGGTGAATTCCTAGCCTCATTTTCATCACTATCGGTGCCTTCTTTTTTATGTTCATTGCAGCTCTGTGTTGAAGCTCTTGCACATACCCTCCAAGCCGTTAGCAGAAAATAAAAGAGAAGAGGAGGATTGAATTTGGTTATCTACTCCGATGGATTTTACCAGAATCCGGCAATGGCTCTTTATTTGCCGCCTTCACTGCTGCACTTTTTAGGGCTGTAACAGAGGAGATCAAAAGAGAAAATTAGTAGCAGAGAAAAGAGATAGGGAAGGCTCGACCACTGGATCTACCCGCAATCCATCAGATCTGCGCTCCAACCTTACATCCTACAGTTGCTACTCCGCTATCTCCTCTGGCTGAGCAGATTTTCCATCTTCTCCATCTTCACATATTATGCCTTTCGGATAGTCTTCCAGGTAACTCTCTAACCCTTGCAAGCGTTAAAATCCAACATTATTTGATTTGTTGAATACCATAGATTCTCTTGTTGGTGTTGAGGAGTGCATTTAATTCTCTTTTCTATATCAGTTTAGTTGTTCTTTCATAGTTCTTGGGGATGAAATGGGTTTTATGAATGATCAGTAGCATGGATGGGTTTGGTATGGATATTGAAACAGGGGAGTGGCCATACTTCTAACTCATTCTGGTAGTATAGGCATTGTCTGCATAAACCATGATTATCTCTTCCATCTTCATGATTCCTTTAATTTTCTTTTGAAAATCTTTATGGCATCAGTTAGGACTTGGTAGTAATGGAAATGCAATTCTAATACAGGGTTGCATGGATGTCAGTTCTTTAAGGTATAGAGGAATGATATTGGCACTATTGATGTTGTGAGGATGGCACCTGTTGATGTGTTACCTGATTGAAATCAATTCTAATTGTGAGAGCAGTTCCAGACATGTGACATGTTTTCAATGTAATTGATATCCCAGAACACTGACTCTATATGAGTCACTTAGTTTTCAATTCAGGTAATATCCTAAGGGACTGATTGTTTAGTAATTCTTCTTATAGGATTTTTGTCTGTCCCTTTTGTTTAGAAGTTTATCCTTAGGGTTAGAAACTTTTCATCTCTCGTTTGTTTAGGTTTTTTTCCTCGCAGATTAGATATCGTCTCCTTTGGAGATTGATTAGGGCTCGTTAGTTTTGTTTTTCGTCTCTTCGAGATTGTTCTTTTCTTTGGGATTTTAGTCCCCCCTATCTTGATTTCTTTCCCCTTAAGCTTTAAGGATCCCGTTTTCCTCTAAATTACTCTACCGCGATATGGTGGGTAAGGAGGCTCTTCTATCGGATCCCCTTTAGCTGAAGGGTGTTAACACACTTTCTTTTTTTTTAAACGTCAAAAATATAAAAGCACTTCAAAAACATTTGAAAACATCAAAAACCTTTAAAAAAAATCTAAAGTGTTGAGTTTTATAGCGTATTAGGAAAGTTCGTTTCGAACTACGTTGGCTTGATCCTCTTTCACGAGGTACGTAGTGCAGCTTAGGATCCATATCTCAAGTCCAGCTAAACTTTTTTTTTTGTAAATAGCATTTTAAATCTTTTTGAATAAGCAACCTTTAAAACCTTGTTTTCAAAAGATCTTCCTCTAGAGTTAGGAGTTTGTCCTAGATAGAGAGTTTTAGAGTTAGGAGTTCGTATTTGATTTGTTATGTGCTTGTTTGTATTTTTGTTAGAGTTAGGAGTTTGTCCTAGCTAAGAGCGCCTCCGTCCGGTCAGTTGGCGATTCACATCGCCGACTGATGACTAGATCTTGGATACGTTAGTGAACCTATTGTTTTCCTTAGGGCATACAGCCTAGTTACACATAGGTTGTAGGAACCACCTGCATTAGCTTAAGGCTAACCTGCATTTAGTTAGGGCATATAGGGTGTCCTAAAATATACAATTCACTGGAATTTAAATAATCATTCAAGAAGCTTTAATAATTAGTCCGGTCTTTTAGATCGAGTCTAAGATAGAGGTCTAGGTGTCTTAAGTATCCTAGCTTAGAATAGGCGCGAAGAACTACGTTGCCTTGATTCTCGTGGAGGCGGGGATACATAGGCTTCTTTGGATGAACATCAGACTATCCAAGGACTCGGGCTAAATTGTTTAAAGTTTTAGGATTTGTTATGTTGTTATATTGTATATTTTGTTGTGTTTTCTTACTTTCTTGTGTAGACCTATACGTTTAGCTGTAGCTTGCATGTGTAGGTCCACTAGAACTTAGACACCAGAACTTAGACACCAGTTAGGTATGTCACTCATAACCTAGCAATATTTAGGTGGCACCTCTTCCATTTATTTTTTGTATGCTTATTATTTCTATTCTCAGAAAATGCATGTTTAGATAGACGACTCCTGAGGATTGTTCCCATTTCACATGATTTTTGCCCAAAACTCTTCGAGGTTAATAATAAATGGTATATAGATCAAGTGTTCGCACTAGGGCGAATTGGGGGCGCTCTTCGGACCTTCTTCATTCGTCATCAGGCACGGACCTTTTGTATCTCTGGTTATCCATTGCAAACAGAGCATTTGTTTTGGTTCCATGGCGCATCCATGGATGGCGACTCTGAGTTATTTCTAGATATATCTTGGTTTCGAGCCCTGGCTCCGGATCAGGATGTATCTCTTTCCTTTTATATCGCCACTCATGCTGTGCTGTGAGGGTGGCAACAGTTTCAAGAGTTCTTTAGTAGAGCTCTCCTTCACATTGTGGAGATCTAGGGGATGTAGGGACTCGTTCCCTCACCGCCCTCGGATTGGGGTCCACAGGCTGACGACTATGCTGGGGAGTTCTTGAAACATTGCCCAACTCTATAAAAATGCCATTTTTACTAACTTCGGAGAAATTTGAGCTAAAATCATTTTAAATGGGAACTCTATCGTTAGAATCCAGGGGCACCAGACAGGTGCGTAATTAAAACAAGGGATTCACACACTGCACAGTATGCATCGTCATATTTTTTATTTTCTTTCATTGTTTTTCTTTGTTTTTCATTATTGGCTCCGCGGGATAGATTTAATGCATGCCCGACTGGGATGTTATTACACCCTGATGGTGCTGTTGAATCTATTTCCAAGCTATGCGCCGGCGCTGCACCCGTAAACACTCGGTGCACTTGTGTTTACAGCAGCCGATGAGCAATGAAACATACTATGTATAACGATCGGTGCACTTGAGTTATACATATTAAGTATGTTTCATACGCATAGTACCCGATAGATTGAGTCCGGAGCCCTACTTTGTTTTATATATTATGTATATACTTACTGACTTAGTGAAACCCAATTAGGAAGTACCCGTGTTTATATATGTACATGTTGCGTTCATATAGGGACGAGCGTGTGTTGCTTACACATGTGAAGCTTAGAGTTAGGAGCCTTGTCCCATTTGTAGACTAGGGTAGCTCACCTTGCATGGCTACAACACGGTCCTAGTACACTCATCAGTCTGTCTTGAGTCAAGACTTTCTCGACTCCGTTAGATTAGATTAGGGCTGGTGCCCCTGGTTAGGGTGTATATATATATATGTATATAATGTATTATTCTTAGATTAGGGCTTATCTTTTCGAATAAGGTTTCTTTATCTATTTCAGTCTTACCATTCTTTCAGACCCGGTCGATGACTCTTGCTCTTGCTTGGTCATCATCCAGATCGCGGTCTACCCTGTCATCTTTATCATATGATTATTCTTGTATCTCGGATTTATCTCCGTTTTGTCGATGTGGGACCCGATCCCGCGAGAGGGGTGGGGCGCGAGACGCCACGCTCTCTCTTGGTCTCTCGTACCCACGCGATTGGCGTGTGCATTTTAATTATTGCTTTTAATTCATCTTTTATGTGAACTTGGGATCACTAAGGCAATCCAAATTCCACAAAAAGAGACTGACAGAGTCGCCACCTGGATGTGGGATCTAGGACTCATAATTAACCAGAAATCTAGACTCGTTACCTGGTTACAAGAATGGAAGGTATGGGGAATTATCCATCACATGCACCATTCCTGCCCGATAATCGGTCTTCAATTCCAAAAGTTAACTCTTTTAAATTTATTTTAAATGGCTCATTCAACTCTCTGTTAATGTGCGAACTGAGTGGCATGCATCCTAAAATCTAATTTCAATATGAATCCTAAATGTGTATCTTGATTTTTTAATTTGTCTGGATTCAATCTAAGTGAAAGTTTTCCTAAAATTCTAATTTCATGGAAAGTCCTAAGTGATTTAATTAAGAATTTACAAGAAAATTAATATACAAAACCCCACAATTTGTTGTGGAGCCGACTCGTGATTAGTATGCCATCAGACATCCAAGCTGCCTACGTACCCAAGCCTCACTGGGATTAGAGTCGACGTAGTTCGGTGCACCTAAGCTAAGCTACTTATGCCTAACTCATCTAAGACACCGATCTAGACTGGATTGACTGTTTCAACAGTTTTAAGAGAAGTTATTTAATTCAAGTTGAAGATTTTATTATTCTAGGACTTCATCTAAGATGCTATATGATCCTATCTAAGTGCAAGTTGTCCCTTAGACTAATGCAGGTTAACCTACATCCTAGGTAACTAGGTTTGTACTAGGGGAAAATTGGGTGACTAGTGTAACCTAGATCTATGGCACGGTTGCTATCTATAGCAAACGCCCGTGATGAGGCTGGACTCCTAACTCTAGGACTCCCTAACACCTAGGACTCCCTAAAACCTAGGACACGACATGACGTAAGTGTTCCTAAATAGGGCTCTAATGGTTCTTATGACGGAAACCGTAATCCAACGGTTCCGAAAGACATGAGATGAATTGATTCAAGTTCTTGTAGTTAATGAATTTCAGATTTCAAGGATTTTCGATTCATAAACATTTAAGGATTACCAAAGGCTCTATGGTTCACAAATTTCGACATCGAATCACAACCATGGAAGGGAATCGTGCTCTCAACCCTTGTATAATTTTGCACGTAAATTATAGTATCTTATTGCCTGGCATATTTCTCAGGATTTCCGTGGACAGTGGACTTCGGAGCCAATATCATACTATAATTTACACACTTCAATTATGCTGGATCGATCGCAATTAGTATACGATTATGGTTACGATCTCGGCAGTTAAATTCTCACAACATAGCCAATTTACAAAGGCAATCTATGAATCCTAAAGTTTCTGTTTCAAAAAGTTAGGGATTGAATTTATGATGAAAAGTTAAGGTTTTTTGGAGATTTTTACTGACTTTTGTATTGATTTGCTATTAAATTGTGATTTAATATCATTAAGACCAAATTATTAGGAATACACAGTAACCCTAAGCAATCGAACTCAAAATCAGTTAAAACGTTTCCAGTAACAAGATATGGATAATTGTAGCTTAGTGAAAAATTTTCATGAATTATTATAAAGATTTGATATCAATTTCTGATTTTCCAAATTTTAAATCAGATTATAGATTAACACATCAACTTGTAGCATATCAATTTCAAATTAATCCAAACTTTCACATAATAAAGATAATCATGAGATTAGACTACTGTATGACTTTCATGAACTTTTATTACGATTTGAGATTAGACTACTGGATGAAACCAAAGAATTACTTAAAAAAGCAAACCTAATAGTATCCTAAAATCAAATAAAAAATTCCAGTAGATATATAATAGATTATAAAATTTTCTATCAAAATTTCAAAACTTAAAAATTAAATCTCCTCCAAAAAATCGATTTTTAAATAGAAAAGGGGGATTTGTTTCCTAGAAATTGAAACCCATTTATTAAAATAAAATTACAAAACCATATTAAAACTTTGCAAAACCAATTTAAATTTTTTATCTAACATTCCAGTAACCTAAGTTATTGGTTTGTAAAGAAAAATTTCAAAAATTTACTAATTTAATACGAAAAAGAATTACGGCACGTAAAACGAAAAAGCGATTAGAAAACAAATAAAAAAACCTTTTTCAAAAAAAAATCTCATGAAAAATTCAATTTATTATTGAAAATTAATTCTGGAGAGTTTCATTAATTTTTAAAATATTTTGATATTTATTAAAAATGGCCGAAATTTAAAATAATTTAAAACCGGATTAAAAAAATTCAAAAAAATCCGAAATTTTTTGGGTATTCTGAAAATCAAAACATTAGTTTGGAAATAAAATTTTATAAATTTTAGACATGGGTTGATGTACTTTTTCGTTCATCAAGAAATAACCCCTTTCGGGGTTATTGTTTGAAAATTAGAATGAAAATTAAAACGGCCAAACCGTGATTGAAAATTAAGTTTCTAGTAGTATTTTATTTTATAGAAATCCCAAAAAATATCAGTTTTTAAGGAAACCCACGTTTTCTAACACTTGCTTTGATAATCCTATTTAAATCCATATTGAATAAAAAACGAAAGAAAATCATTATTAAATGGAGGAAATTTAATTTTTGGATCAAATTTTGGATTTTGAAAACTCATAATCTATATTATAACATACTGGAATTTCAAGAAAAAATTCATTAATTTGATCTATCAAAAATAAAACCCTAACATGCTTTTCTACTTTTGATATTACAAAGATAAAGATCCTACCGTTGATCGCGCTCCTTGTCTCTAGGGTGCGTAGATCCGAGGTATACGCTTTGTCGCACCCTTTTATATGATGAAGAAGACCCAAAGAACACTTCAATAATTCTTGATTGTGTGATGCCTTGGAGGAGAAGAAGGAATTCAAGAATACTTTTTGTGAAGAACACTTGAGAGAGAGATCACATTTCAAGAGAAAAGAGATTTTTTTTCTTCTTCTTGGGAGGAGAGAGAAAAAAATGAATTTTGATATTTTTTCATCTTTTTTAGGATTGTTTGCTTTTATTTTTATACAAAAAAGCTAGGGTTAAGAGAGAAATAGTAGTTCCCAATGTGAGAGCTCTAATTTTTGGCTTGTTTCTAATTTTCCCATCTTTCTTGCTTTCTTTCTTGTTTCCAAATTGGATTTGATTCCAATCTTAATTTATTATCAATCAAGACATGCTATTTTCTATTCCACATTGCTTCTTTGGAAGAAAACCTTTTTTAAGCAATCATTCCTCTTTTCCTTCTTTCCTTCTTTTCTTTTTTTTTATTCTTTTTATTTTTCTTTTAACAAATATGATGTCACCATTGTGACATCATCAAGGTTGGATGCTCAATTCATGTGGGTCAGCCATGTGGGGCGCCCACCATGGTGGTCGACCCATATGGGTGAACCCACATGAGCTCCATCTTTACGGGCTTTAGCCCAATGGGCCATTTCACACGGGTTTCAGGTTTTTCAGTAAAATTTCAATAAAATCTTTCTAAATTCAACATTCTGCATACGGACCCAACCCATTTGACATTTATGGTGCATCCCTCACACATGATCGAACCATCTTTTTTGGGAAAATAATCTTTCGGACCAAAATGCCCCTATTTGACAATTACACATCCAAATGTGACCAAAATAACCTTAAATTGGTTCACCCCTAAAGGGAAATGTTAAAAATGGAAAATCTTTGTGATCAAACTTCAAAAATAGAAACTTTTAAAGTTGGGTCCTTTCGGTGAGCAATATTAAACAGAATCATTTGGTATCCCCTGAAAATACCCAAAATGCCCTCAACACTTAGAATTTCCAAATTAAGCGAAACTCCTGAGAAATTCTAAATTTAGCAGGTTTTCCAAAATTCAGAAAATCATTCATAATCTCTCAGACATATTTCGGGGATCAAAAGAAATACACAGGAAAAGACCAAATTACCTCGAGGTGCTAGAATTTGGCGAGACTATGGAAAACCCTGAGAAATTCTAAAAATAGCAGATTTTCAAAAATTTATGAACGGACTCAAGATTTCATTTTCGAAAATTTATGAACGGACTCAAGATTTCTTAGACACAACTTAGGGACCAAATATGATATGTTTGGAAATGTCTAAAATACTGTAGACACCCCATTTTGCTCTACCTTAATCGATAAAGAAATTAGGGTTTGTTTTCCGTCGGTTTTCCAATGTCTTTCTTTCCCGCATCCGTTTGTTACATTTCTAAATATTTTTGGTCGTTTCCGTCGTGTTTCGTATTTTCCCGCTAAATGTTGAGAATGATTATTCAGAAAAATCTAAACCAGAGAGAATTGGGACCCGTTTGGTGGGCCCGCATTGGGTGCTTCGATTAAATTTGGATCGAGAAAGTTGGACCCATTTGGTGGGGCCGCATGATGCATTTTGATTAAATTTGGACTCGTTTGGTGGGCCCGCATTGAACATTTGTTTAAAATCGAATCAACCGAGGGCCCACATTGTGGGGCCCGCGTTGTGGGGCCTCAGTGGGGCCTCTTGTGAGGCCTCTTATGAAGAGCAATGATGGTAGCTCTCCACTAAGAAACATGATGGGCCCTCCACTAAGAGCAATAATGATGGACTCTCCACTAAGAAACATGATGGGCCCTCCACTAAGAGCAATAATGATGGACTCTCCACTAAGAAACATGATGGGCCCTCCACTAAGAGCAATAATGATGGACTCTCCACTAAGAAACATGATGGGCCCTCCACTAAGAGCAATAATGATGGACTCTCCACTAAGAAACATGATGGGCCCTCCACTAAGAGCAATAATGATGGACTCTCCACTAAGAAACATGATGGGCCCTCCACTAAGAACAATAATGATGGATTCTCCACTAAGAGGGACAACATGATGAGCTCTCCACCAACATATCTCTCTCTCTCTCTTTCTCTCCCTATATATATCTCCCTTCCCATCCATAAGAGAAGGGAAAAAAAAAAGAAATTTATCTTCCATTATCTCTTTCTCTTCCATTATCTCTTCTAATCACTCCCTCCAATCCCTTTCCTCAATATATTCTTCCATCCCTCTCCCTAATATTCTTCTTCCATTATCTCTTCACTCCCTCAATCACTCCCTCTAAACACTCCAGAGAAAGCGAAAGACGGCGGAGCGGATCGGCGGCGGCAGGATTTTTTATATTTTTTTGGATTGGGCGGAGATCTTCACCACAGGTAGGTGCATTGTTCTCAAAATATTTCTGTATTTTTCCGAATTTTTCTGATTTTTTCCGCAAATTGTGTTTTAAAAATGGAAAACTCTTCAAAAAACATCTTTTGACGAAGAAAAATTAAATTATATACCAAACAGATTCTAAAATTAATGAAATTTCGTGGGAAAATAATATGTTACTGATTCATTTTACCATGAATTTGTAAAGATTTTTGGAGTTTAGTTGGTATATTAGTTAATATTTTCTTTGAAACTTATCAGATTTTAGGAGAATTTTTACTAACATCAGATCATCATTAAAATTCATAAAAGTTTTACAGTAGTCTTATCTTCCATATTACTTGTTACTGTAAAATTTTCGTGTGATTTGGATCTGTTTTAATATGGGATGTAGTGTTAATTTATAATCTGGTCTGGAAATTGTAAAATCCGAAATTGGTAGTACATAATTTCTAAAATTCATGAAAATCTCACTGCATGCTATTTTGATTCATATAGTATTTCTGTAGAAATTTCATAGAATTTAGAGTTATATTTCTACTAGTTTATGTGTTAATTGTGCAATCTGGACATTTAATGGTTTAATCAAGATTAAATGTGAATTTAATGTAAAAATATGCAAAACTCATCCTGTAAGCTACATACATTTTCATCTTGCTGCTGTAGAAATTTCAAATCATTTCGAATTTATTTGCAACAATTTCACTTGTAAAACCGCTCATATGCTTAAAATTGATAAAATCCATGGAAAATTCGAAATTAATTGAAAATCATATAAAAATTCCTAAAGAACTTTAAAATTCTGTCACATGTTCACTCTTTAATCCATTGAAACAGAAATTTTAGGATCTTTAGATTTTCCTGGAAAAATGGCCCGTGCATCCATAATCGTATCCCAATTGCAACTTGATCTTTGACAATTTGAATATTTAAGTTATAGCATGTTGTTGGCTCCGAGGTTAGTGTCCACGGAAATCCTGAGATTCTGCCAGGCAATAAGATGCTATAACCTAAGTATTAAATTGCACAAGGAAAGAGCGCACGATTCCCTCCTTTGGATGCCATTCAAGGCCGAAATTGGTGAACCCTAGAACCATTGGTAATCCTTAAATGTCTAGAAACTGAAAATCTTCGAAATCTGAAACTCATTAACCTCGAGAACTTAAATCGATTTATCTTGTGTCTTTCGGAACCATTGGATTATGGTTTCCAATCTAAGAACCATTAGAGCCCAATTTAGGAACACTGGTGTCGTGCCGTGTCCTAGGTTTTAGGGAGTCCTAGAGTTAGGAGTCCAGCCTCATCACGGACGCTTGCTATGAATAGCAACCGTACCATAGGTCTAGTTACACTAGTCACCCGATCTTTCCCTAGGACAAGCCTAGTAAACTAGGATGTAGGCAAAACCTGCATTAGTCTAAGGGACAACTTGCATTCAGATAAGAATCATATAGCATCTTAGATGAAATCCTAAGATAATAAAATCCTCAACTTGAATTAAATAATTCCTCTTAAAACTGTTGAAACAGTCAAATCCGTCTAAGTCGGTGTCCTAGTTGAGTTAGGCATATGTAGCTTAGCTTAGGTGCACCGAACTACGTCGACTCTGATCCCAGTGAGGCTTGGGTACGTAGGCAGCTTGGATGTCTGACGGCATACCACCCGCGAGTCGGCACCACAACAAATTGTGGTGTTTTGTATATTAATTTTCTTGTAAATACTTAATCAAATCAGTTAGGGTTTTCCATGAAATTAGAATTCTAGGAGAACTTTCACTTAGAATGAATCCAGACAAATTAATAAATCAAGATACACATCTAGGATTCACATTGAAATTAGATCATAGGATGCATGTCACTTAGTTCGCACATTAACATAGAGTTGAATGAGCCATTTAAAATAAATTTAAAAGAGTTAGCTTTTGGAATCGAAGACCGATTATCGGGCAGGAATGGTGCATGTGGTGGATAACTCCCCATACCTTCCATTCTCGTAACCAGGTAGCGAGTCTAGATTTCTGGTTAATTACGGGTCCTAGATCCCACATCTAGGTGGCGACTCTGTCAGTCTCTTTCGTGTGGAATTCGGATTGCCTTAGTGATCCCAAGTCCACAGGAAAGACGAATTCAAATCAATATTAAAATGCACACGCCAATCGCGTGGGAACGAGAGACAAAAGGAGAGCGCGCGGCGGCTCGCGCCCCACGCCCCTCTCGCGGGATCATGTCCCACAGTCTGGCGACTCTGCTGGGGACCACCTAACTTCATTAAAATTTCAAAAGATAATTCATTTGAATTTAATTTAACCGGCTCATAAAAACTCTATACTTGTTAGATTAGTTTGTCTCGTTTTATTTTCTCATCATATTTTACTCGAACTTAATTTAACAAAACCTGAAGGCATCATAGATTGCGCGAACTTATTGCACACACTTACATCACTTGCATCTAAACCCTTGCATTTCACATGCACACACGTCCTATTTTAGGAACCCGGAGTGTTATCTAGCATGGTTGACTGGGATTTCATCACCTGGTGCCTCTGTGATAGAGAAGCATTCCACCCTTAGCCTAGTACCTTTATGGTGCGTAAACGGATCTCTTGTTCACGTACTGATACGCCGGACACTGGTACAGTATATCGAACATGGATTCGCGCTAAGGGGACTCTTGGCCTTACCCCTAGATTAACCCACACATGCATGCAGTATACGAACACATGTGCACCACATGTGTGAGCCTAGTTTAGGATATCTTACCCATTTGTGTCTAGATTAGGCCGTAGTCCATCTTCCAATGGCTACGATCGGTCCTAGGTACACAAACAAAGTCATGAGTCGAGATCCTCTCTCCACTCCGCTAGATTAGGATTAGGGTTGATGCCTTCAGGTAACACTGTTAAAATGTGCGAAGACTAAAAACTTTTCCTTTGGGGTTAGGATATAAATCCCATCATTTCCAAAGATCTCATAGGATTAGTCATTCATGATCTATCCGTTGAAAGCAATCTTATACTATCTCATCTAATCTCTTGATCGTGCGTCTTTCATTCTTCTGTCATACGATTCGATCGTATCTTCATGCCATCCCCTAACTGGCAGGAGCAGAATCTCACAATCTTTCGATTATGCAATCTCATGATCTGATCATGCCTGGTCCAGATGATCCAATCTTGCTTGTACCCTTGGTCTTTTCTTACTCTAAGGGCAACCTTTTTCAAGAATATTTTGCTAAGTCCTTCAGAGTTCACTATCATAATCCTTGAACTAGGGGCGTTCCCCTATGCGAATCAGTAATCATGGTCAGTACAATTGTTGAGTCTGGTCTTACATTTCAAGGTCAATGCCTAGTCCAGGCAAGTTATCGTTTGCTTTTCTCTTTTCAGAGTTGTGAATCCTGAGCATGTTCAGGATAGGTCGTCAGATGTAATAGCCTTTCCTTTAAATAAAATTTCAAGTTTCAATAGTTCACTTGTGTCTGTTTCTTAAGTATGCTTCTGATCTTAAAGTAAGACTCCCTCCTCAAATGAGGACAAAATTGGCGAAACTCCACTTGAGTCACAACAATTACTTGAACAAGAGGAGGAGCGCCAATCTCAGCCTTTCAAAGATGAAATTAAAGTGGTAAACACTGGCACTGAAACCTTGATCCAGTAAATGCCGATTGAAAATACATTACCCTCTGAAAAGTGTGAAGAATTGGTAAACCCATTTTGAGGATAAAAAGATGGTCCGGTAAGTGTTACCATTAATGCCAAGAGAAAGACCCAGATAGAAGGTTCAAGAAAGAATGAAGTGAATATCATATGCTATGCAAGGGGAATGGAGTGGAAACAACTTTCATATTTCCAATCAATGACCTTGGTTCTCAAATTCATAACATGAAGCTAACAAATTCAAGATAAGAAGTTCAAGAGCAAGTATTGAAAAGTGGTCATCAGATATCAAGAGTTACAAATCCATAAATGGACGATGTCAAAGAACAAGTTTCGCTCTATGAAAGTCGAAAGCACGTATTAGAATCTTGAAAGAAGAAGATCCATTATCTCTTACCTGGAAATGCCGTCAAACTCCGAAAAAAAAAATGAAAAAAAAATAATAATCAGTACCAGAGGGACTCTAGTAACCTAGATCGATTCCCAATCTGAACATCGGAAGGCCTCCTTTGGCCGAATAAATCCCAAAATCAGAACCCAACGTCAAAAGAATACTGGTTTGTAAACCCTTCGAGCCTAAATGAAATTTTCTTGAAAACCCATCAAACTAGGGGCATTCGCCCCGAACTACGCGAGACCTGATCCCTACACTGGGGTACGTAGGCAGCTCGGTTAAACCGAGTTCGGTCGATTCAAAAAAAAGAAAAAAGGAAAAGAAATGTAATCGTTCCAAAAAAAAGAGGGACCAGTTCCAAAAGAAGAGAGGTCAATTATTCCAGAAAGAAGAAAAAAAAAGAAAAATCAATAAACTTTCGAACAATTTATCTTCAAACTAGGGGCATTCGCCCTGAACTATACACGACCTGATTCCTACCTTGGGATATGTAGGCAACCTATTCACAGGTTCGGTCGAAATCTTTGTTGAACCTTAAGCCATTCTTTGAAAAGCCCTATCCTACCTATAAAGTCCTTCCGGTGTTCAGAACTAATGATCTAGGTCCCGAAAAAAAATAAAAAAATGATGATGAATAAAAAAAATGGAGTTTGAAGATCTGCTAGACTGAAAACCTGAAAGGGCGGTTTAGGCAAAATTTAAGATCATTCCCCTGTTAAGTTGAAAACCCGAAAGGGCGGCTTAGGCAAAAGCTAAGGGGATAGCCTGCTGAATCGAAAACCTAGAAAGACGGTTCAGGCAAAAGTTAAGGCTACCACGGTCCGCCAAGTTAAAAACCCTGAAGAGGTGACTTGGTCACGGTAAGAGAATCATTATAAGAAGGCTACAGCCAGTATCAAGACTGAAGATCAACTGAAGTTCAAGCAAATTTATAAGAAGGTTACAGCCGGTATCAGGACTGAAGATCAATTGAAGTTCAAACAAATTCAAGTGACATCCTTAAAACTGGGGGCATAGAAGCTAAGCAATCTTAGGGGTCGTAATTAAATCCTTGAGGCATTACTGTTTCAAGGAAGTAGTCCAGTGTTTACGATTCCAAAAAAAAAAAAAAAAAAAAAAAAAAAATCCTCGAAAGGATAGACTTACCAAAGAAAACGTTAACTAAATCAGAAGCATTACTGTGTCTGTCAGTGTAATTAGTCAATCTTTGTTAATCTATGTTCACTCCTTCAGAGCTGCTCAATCCTATGAGTAGTGCCTTTCATCTAAGTTTTCTATTTAAAAAGAGTCAATCGTCATCCATATGTCCAAATGATGCAACTGTCTCGGTGAAGGAGGCCCGGCCTCGTCAGCTCCCTGCGATTGTACCTGAAAAAGTTCGAGAATCTAGTCAAACAGCTATATTTCAAAGATGATCAACCCAGAAGAATTCAGAAGTAGAAACATCAGAAAGCCCAACTTCCGTAAAAAGATCATACCCCAGGAAGGCATCTTAAGCTTGGAAGAGCCTCAGATGCAATGATGGTCGAGCCAATTTCTCAGAAAGATGAACCGTTAAAATTCAGAATTTCCTTCCAGTTAGTTAAATACTTTCCTGGTCAAGAAATGTTTATCTAAACACCTATCAAGAGGCAAGTCCCACTTTTCCATGATTATATCCAAGAGAGCCGTTGTTCTAGATTACCAATTTCAAGTGTCTTGTTCAAGGTTTCAGTCATCCAAATCCCCAAAGACAAGACCAGCAGTCTCTTTGAGAAAAATCTTGTTGAAGTTTCATAAAAGTGTTTCTAATCCATTCTTGTTAGTAATGGTTCTTCGGTTTGCCGTTTCATCATTCGTCAAAGTCCTAGTTTCCGATATCTTTGTCAGGCACGATCTATAACATCCTCGATTTCATTAAGTTCAAAAAAATCAAAAATTCATCAAATCCAATCCTATGTCAAATTCAAGTTCATGAAAAATCTCTAAATTCTTCGTTATTGAATTCATCAATCAAAGCTATCTTGTTTCTTTGAGCCTGTTTGTGAACGGTGCCTCTTTTCTCGAGTCCATTTGTAAATGGTCTCGTCTTCTCCTTGAACCCGTTTGTGAACGGTGTCTCATTTTTCTGAGTCCATTTACGGTCTCATGTCCTCCTTGAGCCCGTTTGTGGACGGTGCCTTATTTCTGAAAAATCAAAAATTCATCAAATCCAATCCTATGTCAAATTCAAGTTCATGAAAAAACTCTAAATTCTTCGTTGTTGAATTCATCAATCAAAGCTATCTTGTTTCTTTGAGCCTGTTTGTGAACGGTGCCTCTTTTCTCGAGTCCATTTGTAAATGGTCTCGTCTTCTCCTTGAACCCGTTTGTGAACGGTGTCTCATTTTTCTGAGTCCATTTACGGTCTCATGTCCTCCTTGAGCCCGTTTGTGGACGGTGCCTTATTTCTGAAAAATCAAAAATTCATCAAATCCAATCCTATGTCAAATTCAAGTTCATGAAAAAACTCTAAATTCTTCGTTGTTGAGTTCATCAATCAAAGCTATCTTGTTTCTTTGAGCCCGTTTGTGAACGGTGCCTCATTTCTCGAGTCCATTTGTGAATGGTCATGTGTTCTCTTTAAGCCCGTTTGTAAACGGTGCCTCGTTTCTCGAGTCCATTTGTGAATGGTCTCGTCTTCTCCTTAAGCCCGTTTGTGAACGGTACCTCATTTTCTGAGTCTATTTGTGAATGGTCTCATGTTTTCCTTGAGCCCGTTTGTGAACGGTGCCTCGTTTCTCGAATCCATTTGTGAATGGTCTCGTCTTCTCCTTAAGCCCGTTTGTGAACGGTACCTCATTTTCTGAGTCTATTTGTGAATGGTCTCATGTTTTCCTTGAGCCCGTTTGTGAACGGTGCCTCGTTTCTCGAATCCATTTGTGAATGGTCTCGTCTTCTCCTTGAGCCCGTTGGTGAACGGTACCTCATTTTCTGAGCCCATTTGTGAATGGTCTTTTTTTTCTCCTTGAGCCCGTTTGTGAACGGTACCTCATTTTCTGAGTCTATTTGTGAATGGTCTCATGTTTTCCTTGAGCCCGTTTGTGAACGGTGCCTCGTTTCTCGAATCCATTTGTGAATGGTCTCGTCTTCTCCTTGAGCCCGTTGGTGAACGGTACCTCATTTTCTGAGCCCATTTGTGAATGGTCTTTTTATTCTCCTTGAACCCGTTTGTGAACGGTACCTCATTTTCTGAGTCTATTTGTGAATGGTCTCATGTTTTCCTTGAGCCCGTTTGTGAACGGTGCCTCGTTTCTCGAATCCATTTGTGAATGGTCTCGTCTTCTCCTTGAGCCCGTTGGTGAACGGTACCTCATTTTCTGAGCCCATTTGTGAATGGTCTTTTTATTCTCCTTGAGCCCGTTTGTGAACGGTACCTCATTTTCTGAGTCTATTTGTGAATGGTCTCATGTTTTCCTTGAGCCCGTTTGTGAACGATGCCTCGTTTCTCGAATCCATTTGTGAATGGTCTCGTCTTCTCCTTGAGCCCGTTGGTGAACGGTACCTCATTTTCTGAGCCCATTTGTGAATGGTCTTTTATTCTCCTTGAGCCCGTTTGTGAATGGTACCTCATTTTCTGAGTCCATTTGTGAATGGTCTCATGTTCTCCTTGAGCCCGTTTGTGAACGGTGCCTCGTTTCTCGAGTCCATTTGTGAATGGTCATGTGTTCTCTTTAAGCCCGTTTGTAAACGGTACCTCATTTTCGAGTCCATTTGTGAATGGTCTCGTCTTCTCCTTGAGCCCGTTTGTGAACGGTACCTCATTTTCTGAATCCATTTGTGAATGGTCTCTTATCCTCCTTGAGCCCGCTTGTGAAAGATGTCTCATTTTCTTTTTTCTTTTTTAAAAAAAAAAAAAAAAAAAAAAAAAAACCGCTTGAGAACGATCTTTGTTCTTTCTGTTCGGAATCCATTCGAAAGTGGTATCTCATTCTCTCGTTGCCCGTTTGTGAACGGCACCGCATCAGGATTTCTTATTATGTTCTAATTCTAGGATTTCATTTAGGGCCTTGCATTAGGTAGTAAATGTTTGCGTCTAAGTTCCGTTTGTGTAGAGTCTTTTGTCGATTAAAGCTACGCAAAATGGCTCTGTCATTTTGACTTTGGTATTCGATGACTACGTCATCTCTACCAAAGAGGGGCATCTGTAGACACCCCATTTTGCTCTACCTTAATCGATAAAGAAATTAGGGTTTGTTTTCCGTCGGTTTTCCAATGTCTTTCTTTCCCGCATCCGTTTGTTACATTTCTAAATATTTTTGGTCGTTTCCGTCGTGTTTCGTATTTTCCCGCTAAATGTTGAGAATGATTATTCAGAAAAATCTAAACCAGAGAGAATTGGGACCCGTTTGGTGGGCCCGCATTGGGTGCTTCGATTAAATTTGGATCGAGAAAGTTGGACCCATTTGGTGGGGCCGCATGATGCATTTTGATTAAATTTGGACTCGTTTGGTGGGCCCGCATTGAACATTTGTTTAAAATCGAATCAACCGAGGGCCCACATTGTGGGGCCCGCGTTGTGGGGCCTCAGTGGGGCCTCTTGTGAGGCCTCTTATGAAGAGCAATGATGGTAGCTCTCCACTAAGAAACATGATGGGCCCTCCACTAAGAGCAATAATGATGGACTCTCCACTAAGAAATATGATGGGCCCTCCACTAAGAGCAATAATGATGGACTCTCCACTAAGAAACATGATGGGCCCTCCACTAAGAGCAATAATGATGGACTCTCCACTAAGAAACATGATGGGCCCTCCACTAAGAGCAATAATGATGGACTCTCCACTAAGAAACATGATGGGCCCTCCACTAAGAGCAATAATGATGGACTCTCCACTAAGAAACATGATGGGCCCTCCACTAAGAACAATAATGATGGATTCTCCACTAAGAGGGACAACATGATGAGCTCTCCACCAACATATCTCTCTCTCTCTCTTTCTCTCCCTATATATATCTCCCTTCCCATCCATAAGAGAAGGGAAAAAAAAAAGAAATTTATCTTCCATTATCTCTTTCTCTTCCATTATCTCTTCTAATCACTCCCTCCAATCCCTTTCCTCAATATATTCTTCCATCCCTCTCCCTAATATTCTTCTTCCATTATCTCTTCACTCCCTCAATCACTCCCTCTAAACACTCCAGAGAAAGCGAAAGACGGCGGAGCGGATCGGCGGCGGCAGGATTTTTTATATTTTTTTGGATTGGGCGGAGATCTTCACCACAGGTAGGTGCATTGTTCTCAAAATATTTCTGTATTTTTCCGAATTTTTCTGATTTTTTCCGCAAATTGTGTTTTAAAAATGGAAAACTCTTCAAAAAACATCTTTTGACGAAGAAAAATTAAATTATATACCAAACAGATTCTAAAATTAATGAAATTTCGTGGGAAAATAATATGTTACTGATTCATTTTACCATGAATTTGTAAAGATTTTTGGAGTTTAGTTGGTATATTAGTTAATATTTTCTTTGAAACTTATCAGATTTTAGGAGAATTTTTACTAACATCAGATCATCATTAAAATTCATAAAAGTTTTACAGTAGTCTTATCTTCCATATTACTTGTTACTGTAAAATTTTCGTGTGATTTGGATCTGTTTTAATATGGGATGTAGTGTTAATTTATAATCTGGTCTGGAAATTGTAAAATCCGAAATTGGTAGTACATAATTTCTAAAATTCATGAAAATCTCACTGCATGCTATTTTGATTCATATAGTATTTCTGTAGAAATTTCATAGAATTTAGAGTTATATTTCTACTAGTTTATGTGTTAATTGTGCAATCTGGACATTTAATGGTTTAATCAAGATTAAATGTGAATTTAATGTAAAAATATGCAAAACTCATCCTGTAAGCTACATACATTTTCATCTTGCTGCTGTAGAAATTTCAAATCATTTCGAATTTATTTGCAACAATTTCACTTGTAAAACCGCTCATATGCTTAAAATTGATAAAATCCATGGAAAATTCGAAATTAATTGAAAATCATATAAAAATTCCTAAAGAACTTTAAAATTCTGTCACATGTTCACTCTTTAATCCATTGAAACAGAAATTTTAGGATCTTTAGATTTTCCTGGAAAAATGGCCCGTGCATCCATAATCGTATCCCAATTGCAACTTGATCTTTGACAATTTAAATATTTAAGTTATAGCATGTTGTTGGCTCCGAGGTTAGTGTCCACGGAAATCCTGAGATTCTGCCAGGCAATAAGATGCTATAACCTAAGTATTAAATTGCACAAGGAAAGAGCGCACGATTCCCTCCTTTGGATGCCATTCAAGGCCGAAATTGGTGAACCCTAGAACCATTGGTAATCCTTAAATGTCTAGAAACTGAAAATCTTCGAAATCTGAAACTCATTAACCTCGAGAACTTAAATCGATTTATCTTGTGTCTTTCGGAACCATTGGATTATGGTTTCCAATCTAAGAACCATTAGAGCCCAATTTAGGAACACTGGTGTCGTGCCGTGTCCTAGGTTTTAGGGAGTCCTAGAGTTAGGAGTCCAGCCTCATCACGGACGCTTGCTATGAATAGCAACCGTACCATAGGTCTAGTTACACTAGTCACCCGATCTTTCCCTAGGACAAGCCTAGTAAACTAGGATGTAGGCAAAACCTGCATTAGTCTAAGGGACAACTTGCATTCAGATAAGAATCATATAGCATCTTAGATGAAATCCTAAGATAATAAAATCCTCAACTTGAATTAAATAATTCCTCTTAAAACTGTTGAAACAGTCAAATCCGTCTAAGTCGGTGTCCTAGTTGAGTTAGGCATATGTAGCTTAGCTTAGGTGCACCGAACTACGTCGACTCTGATCCCAGTGAGGCTTGGGTACGTAGGCAGCTTGGATGTCTGACGGCATACCACCCGCGAGTCGGCACCACAACAAATTGTGGTGTTTTGTATATTAATTTTCTTGTAAATACTTAATCAAATCAGTTAGGGTTTTCCATGAAATTAGAATTCTAGGAGAACTTTCACTTAGAATGAATCCAGACAAATTAATAAATCAAGATACACATCTAGGATTCACATTGAAATTAGATCATAGGATGCATGTCACTTAGTTCGCACATTAACATAGAGTTGAATGAGCCATTTAAAATAAATTTAAAAGAGTTAGCTTTTGGAATCGAAGACCGATTATCGGGCAGGAATGGTGCATGTGGTGGATAACTCCCCATACCTTCCATTCTCGTAACCAGGTAGCGAGTCTAGATTTCTGGTTAATTACGGGTCCTAGATCCCACATCTAGGTGGCGACTCTGTCAGTCTCTTTCGTGTGGAATTCGGATTGCCTTAGTGATCCCAAGTCCACAGGAAAGACGAATTCAAATCAATATTAAAATGCACACGCCAATCGCGTGGGAACGAGAGACCAAAGGAGAGCGCGCGGCGGCTCGCGCCCCGCCCCTCTCGCGGGATCATGTCCCACAGTCTGGCGACTCTGCTGGGGACCACCTAACTTCATTAAAATTTCAAAAGATAATTCATTTGAATTTAATTTAACTGGCTCATAAAAACTCTATACTTGTTAGATTAGTTTGTCTCGTTTTATTTTCTCATCATATTTTACTCGAACTTAATTTAACAAAACCTGAAGGCATCATAGATTGCGCGAACTTATTGCACACACTTACATCACTTGCATCTAAACCCTTGCATTTCACATGCACACACGTCCTATTTTAGGAACCCGGAGTGTTATCTAGCATGGTTGACTGGGATTTCATCACCTGGTGCCTCTGTGCTAGAGAAGCATTCCACCCTTAGCCTAGTACCTTTATGGTGCGTAAACGGATCTCTTGTTCACGTACTGATACGCCGGACACTGGTACAGTATATCGAACATGGATTCGCGCTAAGGGGACTCTTGGCCTTACCCCTAGATTAACCCACACATGCATGCAGTATACGAACACATGTGCACCACATGTGTGAGCCTAGTTTAGGATATCTTACCCATTTGTGTCTAGATTAGGCCGTAGTCCATCTTCCAATGGCTACGATCGGTCCTAGGTACACAAACAAAGTCATGAGTCGAGATCCTCTCTCCACTCCGCTAGATTAGGATTAGGGTTGATGCCTTCAGGTAACACTGTTAAAATGTGCGAAGACTAAAAACTTTTCCTTTGGGGTTAGGATATAAATCCCATCATTTCCAAAGATCTCATAGGATTAGTTATTCTTGATCTACCCGTTGAAAGTAATCCTATGCAATCTCACATTTTGATCATGTGTCTATCATTCGTCTCTTGTGGGATTCGATTGTGTCTTCATTGGCGGAAATTGTGTCTCAATCATTTGATCGTGCAATCTTGATGATCCAATCTTGCCTGTACCCTTGATCTCTTCCTCCTCTAGGGGCTACCTTTTTCAAGAATATTTCTGCTAAATCCTTCAGAGTTTACTCTCATAATCCTTGAACTAAGGGCATTCCCCTCATCATTTGGATTCATTCTATTGTCCCAATTACTTGCTTAAATGTGTAATATTTTTCAGTCATTGAGAAGAAACACTCCATGAATGCCAAGCTCATATACCTCGTGTTCATTATTTCCATGACAGGGCACTAAACACCATAGCTAACCCTACTATTCCTTGGGTTCGGATCTCTTCTCGATTGCAGAGGAAATCTGTCTCCCCGCCACCTTCTCTGAGGACCCCAGCATCTCCTTCTTTCCCATCCTCATCCTCCCCAATGGCAGAAAACCAGAACAGTAGTCTTCCACCCGCTGCTATTACCGATACTCTCACCTTGATTCTCCGGCAGCTTCAAGAACTCAAAGAAGAGAACCAAGTTATCAAGGCCCAGCTTTCTGAAAAGTTGGGGCCATCGTTGTCCAAAGATAAAGGGTCCATGCACCATACAGTTACTTCAGCCGCACCTGCCCAGCCAGTGTTCATTCCTATCCCTGACAAAACTGAAGAAGATTTTGAAAAAGAGCAGTACAGCGAAGATCGCAGCAGGCCTTCTCAGTCCATGGTTGATAAAGTAGTTATGGAGAAATTAGAAAGTCTTACCAGGAAGGTTCAGGACATTCAGTTTCAGGACCAGGGTGGTTTCAATCCAAGTGACCTCACACTGTTCCCAGAAATCCGCCTCCCAGCCAATTTTCAAATGCCGGACTTTGATAAATATGATGGTGTGGGTTGTCCAATCACACATTTGCAAATGTTCACCATCATGTGTCAGCCTCAAGGCTTATCTTCTGAGCAAAATGGCTCAATTGTTCCCGGTTTCCCTAACCAAGGTTGCCAGGAGGTGGTTCATGGTCTTGGACAAGACTCGTTACAGGACATGGAAGGATATCGGCGAGCAGTTCATCAGGCAATTCAAATATGATGACGGGACAGAAATCACCAGAAAGGATTTGGAAAGGACAAAGCAAGACTTGAGGGAATCCTTTCTGACCTTTGTGAAAAGATGGAGGAGAATAGCAGCTCAGATGATGGAGCGCCCTTCTGAGGAAGAGCAGGTCCAAATAATCATGAAAAATATTTCCCCCCAGCTCCAGTATCACATGTCGTTGCAGTATTATCCGGACTTCAAACACTTTATCGTGGCAGGCACCCAAATAGAGGAGGCTATGGCTCAAGGTGTGTTCAACCGAAGTAACCCGAATACCAAAGAATTCAGGAAGCCTCCATCAGCTGAAATTAATAACCTTTCCCGCTCCAAGCCTCAGCCTTCAAAACCTCAGAACCCCATGGTGATGGATTATACCCAACCTGCTGTCGCACCTCGGTCACAGGCCCAGACAGAATTTACCCCTCTCCCTCTTCCACCATCTGTGATACTCAAGGAGTGTCTAGCCTCAGGTCGCATAATCCTGCCCGACATTAGGGCTCTTCCTAATCCTTTACCAGCAAATTGGCGAACAGATCAACACTGCGAATACCATAGAAATTCTGGCCATCTCACTGATAATTGCATTGCCCTAAAATTCAGAATCCAGAGGTTGCTCGACAATAAAAGCCTTGTGTTTGAGCCAAGTCCCGTTGCTACCAATAACCCATTATCAAATCATGCAGTACTGCCGCCAGCCGTTCGCAATGCTTAAATAACTGAAGGTTCAAAGGGGCACAGGTCCGGTTGCAATGAAAAGAATCAGAAGTTGAAAGTACCATTTATGAGCCAGCTTTCGCCGAGCCTCCGAAACCAGACAGTTGCAGCAGTTAAAGTTTTGTCATTTCCTATTTTATGATTGAGTCAGTCATCATGGTCAGGACAATTGTTGAGTCCGGTCTTACAGTTCAAGGTCAATGGCTAGTCCAGGCAAGTTATCTTTTGCTTTTCTTTTGATTGAGAGTTGTGAATCCTGAGCATGTTCAGGATAGGTTGTCAGATGTAAGAACTTTCTCTTTAAATAAAATTTGAGTCCCAATAATTCACTTGTGTCCGTTTCTTAAGTGTGCTTCTGATCTTAAAATAAGACTCCCTCCTCAAATGAGGACAAAATTGACGAAACTCCACTTGAGTCACAACGATTACTTGAACAAGAGGAGGAGCGCCAATCTCAGCCTTTCAAAGATGAAATTAAAGTGGTAAACACTGGCACTGAAACCTTGATCCAGTAAATGCCGATTGAAAATACATTACCCTCTGAAGAGTGTGAAGAATTGGTAAACCCATTTTGAGGATAAAAAGATGGTCCAGTAAGCGTTACCATTAATGCCAAGAGAAAGACCCAGATAGAAGGTTCAAGAAAGAATGAAGTGAATATCATATGCTATGCAAGGGGAATGGAGTGGAAACAACTTTCATATTTCCAATCAATGACCTTGGTTCTCAAATTCATAACATGAAGCTAACAAATTCAAGATAAGAAGTTCAAGAGCAAGTATTGAAAAGTGGTCATCAGATATCAAGAGTTACAAATCCATAAATGGACGATGTCAAAGAACAAGTTTCGCTCTATGAAAGTCGAAAGCACGTATTAGAATCTTGAAAGAAGAAGATCCATTATCTCTTACCTGGAAATGCCGTCAAACTCCGAAAAAAAAAATGAAAAAATAATAATAATCAGTACCAGAGGGACTCTAGTAACCTAGATCGATTCCCAATCTGAACATCGGAAGGCCTCCTTTGGCCGAATAAATCCCAAAATCAGAACCCAACGTCAAAAGAATACTGGTTTGTAAACCCTTCGAGCCTAAATGAAATTTTCTTGAAAACCCATCAAACTAGGGGCATTCGCCCCGAACTACGCGAGACCTGATCCCTACACTGGGGTACGTAGGCAGCTCGGTTAAACCGAGTTCGGTCGATTCAAAAAAAAGAAAAAAGGAAAAGAAATGTAATCGTTCCAAAAAAAAGAGGGACCAGTTCCAAAAGAAGAGAGGTCAATTATTCCAGAAAGAAGAAAAAAAAAGAAAAATCAATAAACTTTCGAACAATTTATCTTCAAACTAGGGGCATTCGCCCTGAACTATACACGACCTGATTCCTACCTTGGGATATGTAGGCAACCTATTCACAGGTTCGGTCGAAATCTTTGTTGAACCTTAAGCCATTCTTTGAAAAGCCCTATCCTACCTATAAAGTCCTTCCGGTGTTCAGAACTAATGATCTAGGTCCCGAAAAAAAATAAAAAAATGATGATGAATAAAAAAAATGGAGTTTGAAGATCTGCTAGACTGAAAACCTGAAAGGGCGGTTTAGGCAAAATTTAAGATCATTCCCCTGTTAAGTTGAAAACCCGAAAGGGCGGCTTAGGCAAAAGCTAAGGGGATAGCCTGCTGAATCGAAAACCTAGAAAGACGGTTCAGGCAAAAGTTAAGGCTACCACGGTCCGCCAAGTTAAAAACCCTGAAGAGGTGACTTGGTCACGGTAAGAGAATCATTATAAGAAGGCTACAGCCAGTATCAAGACTGAAGATCAACTGAAGTTCAAGCAAATTTATAAGAAGGTTACAGCCGGTATCAGGACTGAAGATCAATTGAAGTTCAAACAAATTCAAGTGACATCCTTAAAACTGGGGGCATAGAAGCTAAGCAATCTTAGGGGTCGTAATTAAATCCTTGAGGCATTACTGTTTCAAGGAAGTAGTCCAGTGTTTACGATTCCAAAAAAAAAAAAAAAAAAAAAAAAAAAAATCCTCGAAAGGATAGACTTACCAAAGAAAACGTTAACTAAATCAGAAGCATTACTGTGTCTGTCAGTGTAATTAGTCAATCTTTGTTAATCTATGTTCACTCCTTCAGAGCTGCTCAATCCTATGAGTAGTGCCTTTCATCTAAGTTTTCTATTTAAAAAGAGTCAATCGTCATCCATATGTCCAAATGATGCAACTGTCTCGGTGAAGGAGGCCCGGCCTCGTCAGCTCCCTGCGATTGTACCTGAAAAAGTTCGAGAATCTAGTCAAACAGCTATATTTCAAAGATGATCAACCCAGAAGAATTCAGAAGTAGAAACATCAGAAAGCCCAACTTCCGTAAAAAGATCATACCCCAGGAAGGCATCTTAAGCTTGGAAGAGCCTCAGATGCAATGATGGTCGAGCCAATTTCTCAGAAAGATGAACCGTTAAAATTCAGAATTTCCTTCCAGTTAGTTAAATACTTTCCTGGTCAAGAAATGTTTATCTAAACACCTATCAAGAGGCAAGTCCCACTTTTCCATGATTATATCCAAGAGAGCCGTTGTTCTAGATTACCAATTTCAAGTGTCTTGTTCAAGGTTTCAGTCATCCAAATCCCCAAAGACAAGACCAGCAGTCTCTTTGAGAAAAATCTTGTTGAAGTTTCATAAAAGTGTTTCTAATCCATTCTTGTTAGTAATGGTTCTTCGGTTTGCCGTTTCATCATTCGTCAAAGTCCTAGTTTCCGATATCTTTGTCAGGCACGATCTATAACATCCTCGATTTCATTAAGTTCAAAAAAATCAAAAATTCATCAAATCCAATCCTATGTCAAATTCAAGTTCATGAAAAATCTCTAAATTCTTCGTTATTGAATTCATCAATCAAAGCTATCTTGTTTCTTTGAGCCTGTTTGTGAACGGTGCCTCTTTTCTCGAGTCCATTTGTAAATGGTCTCGTCTTCTCCTTGAACCCGTTTGTGAACGGTGTCTCATTTTTCTGAGTCCATTTACGGTCTCATGTCCTCCTTGAGCCCGTTTGTGGACGGTGCCTTATTTCTGAAAAATCAAAAATTCATCAAATCCAATCCTATGTCAAATTCAAGTTCATGAAAAAACTCTAAATTCTTCGTTGTTGAATTCATCAATCAAAGCTATCTTGTTTCTTTGAGCCTGTTTGTGAACGGTGCCTCTTTTCTCGAGTCCATTTGTAAATGGTCTCGTCTTCTCCTTGAACCCGTTTGTGAACGGTGTCTCATTTTTCTGAGTCCATTTACGGTCTCATGTCCTCCTTGAGCCCGTTTGTGGACGGTGCCTTATTTCTGAAAAATCAAAAATTCATCAAATCCAATCCTATGTCAAATTCAAGTTCATGAAAAAACTCTAAATTCTTCGTTGTTGAGTTCATCAATCAAAGCTATCTTGTTTCTTTGAGCCCGTTTGTGAACGGTGCCTCATTTCTCGAGTCCATTTGTGAATGGTCATGTGTTCTCTTTAAGCCCGTTTGTAAACGGTGCCTCGTTTCTCGAGTCCATTTGTGAATGGTCTCGTCTTCTCCTTAAGCCCGTTTGTGAACGGTACCTCATTTTCTGAGTCTATTTGTGAATGGTCTCATGTTTTCCTTGAGCCCGTTTGTGAACGGTGCCTCGTTTCTCGAATCCATTTGTGAATGGTCTCGTCTTCTCCTTGAGCCCGTTGGTGAACGGTACCTCATTTTCTGAGCCCATTTGTGAATGGTCTTTTTTTTCTCCTTGAGCCCGTTTGTGAACGGTACCTCATTTTCTGAGTCTATTTGTGAATGGTCTCATGTTTTCCTTGAGCCCGTTTGTGAACGGTGCCTCGTTTCTCGAATCCATTTGTGAATGGTCTCGTCTTCTCCTTGAGCCCGTTGGTGAACGGTACCTCATTTTCTGAGCCCATTTGTGAATGGTCTTTTTATTCTCCTTGAACCCGTTTGTGAACGGTACCTCATTTTCTGAGTCTATTTGTGAATGGTCTCATGTTTTCCTTGAGCCCGTTTGTGAACGGTGCCTCGTTTCTCGAATCCATTTGTGAATGGTCTCGTCTTCTCCTTGAGCCCGTTGGTGAACGGTACCTCATTTTCTGAGCCCATTTGTGAATGGTCTTTTTATTCTCCTTGAGCCCGTTTGTGAACGGTACCTCATTTTCTGAGTCTATTTGTGAATGGTCTCATGTTTTCCTTGAGCCCGTTTGTGAACGATGCCTCGTTTCTCGAATCCATTTGTGAATGGTCTCGTCTTCTCCTTGAGCCCGTTGGTGAACGGTACCTCATTTTCTGAGCCCATTTGTGAATGGTCTTTTATTCTCCTTGAGCCCGTTTGTGAATGGTACCTCATTTTCTGAGTCCATTTGTGAATGGTCTCATGTTCTCCTTGAGCCCGTTTGTGAACGGTGCCTCGTTTCTCGAGTCCATTTGTGAATGGTCATGTGTTCTCTTTAAGCCCGTTTGTAAACGGTACCTCATTTTCGAGTCCATTTGTGAATGGTCTCGTCTTCTCCTTGAGCCCGTTTGTGAACGGTACCTCATTTTCTGAATCCATTTGTGAATGGTCTCTTATCCTCCTTGAGCCCGCTTGTGAAAGATGTCTCATTTTCTTTTTTCTTTTTAAAAAAAAAAAAAAAAAAAAAAAAAAACCGCTTGAGAACGATCTTTGTTCTTTCTGTTCGGAATCCATTCGAAAGTGGTATCTCATTCTCTCGTTGCCCGTTTGTGAACGGCACCGCATCAGGATTTCTTATTATGTTCTAATTCTAGGATTTCATTTAGGGCCTTGCATTAGGTAGTAAATGTTTGCGTCTAAGTTCCGTTTGTGTAGAGTCTTTTGTCGATTAAAGCTACGCAAAATGGCTCTGTCATTTTGACTTTGGTATTCGATGACTACGTCATCTCTACCAAAGAGGGGCATCTGTAGACACCCCATTTTGCTCTACCTTAATCGATAAAGAAATTAGGGTTTGTTTTCCGTCGGTTTTCCAATGTCTTTCTTTCCCGCATCCGTTTGTTACATTTCTAAATATTTTTGGTCGTTTCCGTCGTGTTTCGTATTTTCCCGCTAAATGTTGAGAATGATTATTCAGAAAAATCTAAACCAGAGAGAATTGGGACCCGTTTGGTGGGCCCGCATTGGGTGCTTCGATTAAATTTGGATCGAGAAAGTTGGACCCATTTGGTGGGGCCGCATGATGCATTTTGATTAAATTTGGACTCGTTTGGTGGGCCCGCATTGAACATTTGTTTAAAATCGAATCAACCGAGGGCCCACATTGTGGGGCCCGCGTTGTGGGGCCTCAGTGGGGCCTCTTGTGAGGCCTCTTATGAAGAGCAATGATGGTAGCTCTCCACTAAGAAACATGATGGGCCCTCCACTAAGAGCAATAATGATGGACTCTCCACTAAGAAACATGATGGGCCCTCCACTAAGAGCAATAATGATGGACTCTCCACTAAGAAACATGATGGGCCCTCCACTAAGAGCAATAATGATGGACTCTCCACTAAGAAACATGATGGGCCCTCCACTAAGAGCAATAATGATGGACTCTCCACTAAGAAACATGATGGGCCCTCCACTAAGAGCAATAATGATGGACTCTCCACTAAGAAACATGATGGGCCCTCCACTAAGAACAATAATGATGGATTCTCCACTAAGAGGGACAACATGATGAGCTCTCCACCAACATATCTCTCTCTCTCTCTTTCTCTCCCTATATATATCTCCCTTCCCATCCATAAGAGAAGGGAAAAAAAAAAGAAATTTATCTTCCATTATCTCTTTATCTTCCATTATCTCTTCTAATCACTCCCTCCAATCCCTTTCCTCAATATATTCTTCCATCCCTCTCCCTAATATTCTTCTTCCATTATCTCTTCACTCCCTCAATCACTCCCTCTAAACACTCCAGAGAAAGCGAAAGACGGCGGAGCGGATCGGCGGCGGCAGGATTTTTTATATTTTTTTGGATTGGGCGGAGATCTTCACCACAGGTAGGTGCATTGTTCTCAAAATATTTCTGTATTTTTCCGAATTTTTCTGATTTTTTCCGCAAATTGTGTTTTAAAAATGGAAAACTCTTCAAAAAACATCTTTTGACGAAGAAAAATTAAATTATATACCAAACAGATTCTAAAATTAATGAAATTTCGTGGGAAAATAATATGTTACTGATTCATTTTACCATGAATTTGTAAAGATTTTTGGAGTTTAGTTGGTATATTAGTTAATATTTTCTTTGAAACTTATCAGATTTTAGGAGAATTTTTACTAACATCAGATCATCATTAAAATTCATAAAAGTTTTACAGTAGTCTTATCTTCCATATTACTTGTTACTGTAAAATTTTCGTGTGATTTGGATCTGTTTTAATATGGGATGTAGTGTTAATTTATAATCTGGTCTGGAAATTGTAAAATCCGAAATTGGTAGTACATAATTTCTAAAATTCATGAAAATCTCACTGCATGCTATTTTGATTCATATAGTATTTCTGTAGAAATTTCATAGAATTTAGAGTTATATTTCTACTAGTTTATGTGTTAATTGTGCAATCTGGACATTTAATGGTTTAATCAAGATTAAATGTGAATTTAATGTAAAAATATGCAAAACTCATCCTGTAAGCTACATACATTTTCATCTTGCTGCTGTAGAAATTTCAAATCATTTCGAATTTATTTGCAACAATTTCACTTGTAAAACCGCTCATATGCTTAAAATTGATAAAATCCATGGAAAATTCGAAATTAATTGAAAATCATATAAAAATTCCTAAAGAACTTTAAAATTCTGTCACATGTTCACTCTTTAATCCATTGAAACAGAAATTTTAGGATCTTTAGATTTTCCTGGAAAAATGGCCCGTGCATCCATAATCGTATCCCAATTGCAACTTGATCTTTGACAATTTAAATATTTAAGTTATAGCATGTTGTTGGCTCCGAGGTTAGTGTCCACGGAAATCCTGAGATTCTGCCAGGCAATAAGATGCTATAACCTAAGTATTAAATTGCACAAGGAAAGAGCGCACGATTCCCTCCTTTGGATGCCATTCAAGGCCGAAATTGGTGAACCCTAGAACCATTGGTAATCCTTAAATGTCTAGAAACTGAAAATCTTCGAAATCTGAAACTCATTAACCTCGAGAACTTAAATCGATTTATCTTGTGTCTTTCGGAACCATTGGATTATGGTTTCCAATCTAAGAACCATTAGAGCCCAATTTAGGAACACTGGTGTCGTGCCGTGTCCTAGGTTTTAGGGAGTCCTAGAGTTAGGAGTCCAGCCTCATCACGGACGCTTGCTATGAATAGCAACCGTACCATAGGTCTAGTTACACTAGTCACCCGATCTTTCCCTAGGACAAGCCTAGTAAACTAGGATGTAGGCAAAACCTGCATTAGTCTAAGGGACAACTTGCATTCAGATAAGAATCATATAGCATCTTAGATGAAATCCTAAGATAATAAAATCCTCAACTTGAATTAAATAATTCCTCTTAAAACTGTTGAAACAGTCAAATCCGTCTAAGTCGGTGTCCTAGTTGAGTTAGGCATATGTAGCTTAGCTTAGGTGCACCGAACTACGTCGACTCTGATCCCAGTGAGGCTTGGGTACGTAGGCAGCTTGGATGTCTGACGGCATACCACCCGCGAGTCGGCACCACAACAAATTGTGGTGTTTTGTATATTAATTTTCTTGTAAATACTTAATCAAATCAGTTAGGGTTTTCCATGAAATTAGAATTCTAGGAGAACTTTCACTTAGAATGAATCCAGACAAATTAATAAATCAAGATACACATCTAGGATTCACATTGAAATTAGATCATAGGATGCATGTCACTTAGTTCGCACATTAACATAGAGTTGAATGAGCCATTTAAAATAAATTTAAAAGAGTTAGCTTTTGGAATCGAAGACCGATTATCGGGCAGGAATGGTGCATGTGGTGGATAACTCCCCATACCTTCCATTCTCGTAACCAGGTAGCGAGTCTAGATTTCTGGTTAATTACGGGTCCTAGATCCCACATCTAGGTGGCGACTCTGTCAGTCTCTTTCGTGTGGAATTCGGATTGCCTTAGTGATCCCAAGTCCACAGGAAAGACGAATTCAAATCAATATTAAAATGCACACGCCAATCGCGTGGGAACGAGAGACCAAAGGAGAGCGCGCGGCGGCTCGCGCCCCGCCCCTCTCGCGGGATCATGTCCCACAAATACCCCCGAAGTGCAAAACTAAGAGAAAATCTTGAGAGATCTAAATTTAGCAAGTTTCCCAAAACTTACGAAATTACTCATAATCCATCACCCGTACCCTCGAGATGGTTTTGGACATATGAGAAATGATTGAAATATCCATAAGATGATGAAAATGTGGAAGCCCCATGAGTTTCTAAAAATAGCAGCTTTTTCAAAAATTTGTAAAATCACTCAAGATTTCTCAAATATAACTCGGGGGTCAAATGAGACACATCGGGAATGACCAACATACCCCTGCAGTTCAAAATAGGCAAAAATGAGGGAAACCCTGAAAATTCTAAAAATAGCAGGTTTTTTTCATTTGCTTGGAAACTTAAACTTTCATCTTCCAGAGGCCAAAGGAACCCCCTAGAGACCTTCAGGATCGCGAATCAACTTCAAAACTCTCATAATGAGGTGAAATCTACCCTAAAATGCATGGATGCCTAATCTAATGCTGAATACGGATTCAAAACTCGATGATACTACCGAATCTTTTGCTTTTTAAAGCGTAGCAAAATGGGGGTGCCTACAGTCGGCTGTCAAATCGGGGCCTGCTTTCTACAGAGATTTTCTGATCTATTATCGCCGATTAGAGTTTGTTCACTATTTCAGTCTTGGATCAGGCCGATGGTTCTTGTTCACCACCTTTTTTGACCATGATCCATTTCTCGATTCCTTGTTATCCGTTTTATTTAAAATTTGTGAACCTAATCATTCCTTTCTAGCTGTTAGACCAGGGCCTGTCTATCAATGAAGTTTTCTGGTCTATCCATTAGCCACATTGTTTCATTCCCCGGCCTTCGAGCCTGGTCAGTAATTTTCCTCTATCGTTATTCTGACCATGGTCTGCCTTTTGTCTCTCGAGTGTACATTTGTGTCGTTCCTTTGTATGCGACTTATTTGCTGAGTCGATTTGTAATTACCTTCTTGTATCTATATTATTTGTTGAGCTGATTGTCTAGATTAGGACCCATTTTCAGTGGGTATTCCTGGTCTAATTCATCCTATCTACATTCTCTTGATTTGGTTGGTGGCATTTCCATTGCCATTGTTGAAACCACAATCTGTCTTCTCATCCTCGGAATGTACATATCTCTTGTGTGTATATGATTATGTCGGTTGATTAGATTAGGACCCATTTCTAATGGGGGATTCCTGGTTTAATCAATTATATTTACATTCTTTCGAATTCACCTGACGGGTGGCCCGTACTTGTCACTCTCATGGCCACAGTCTACTTGCTGCCCTTTTGATTGTATATCCATTCTTTGTTGTGTCTTAGATCTGGTCGATGGCTTGTCCGGTGTCTCTATAGCCATGATATATCTTTTGGTCGCAAATACAACCCATGACTAAGCGTCGTCATTCATGGTCAGTTCTTCATTTGATTACTTCTCCTTGGTGACCATATTCTGTCTACCGATTATGTGCTAATCTTGCCATCATTATTTGAGTGCAAGCAATCCTACATTACTGAGTTTCTATTCATTTACCCTTATGTTGAGTTGTGAGGATCACCTTATATAGCTGTTATGCTGCCGGATTTTATAGAAACACGTTGAGCATGATTGTTATCTTTTCAGAGTTATTGATAAGCCATGAGTTTACTCTACCACGATCCTTTTAGGGCCGTCATGCTGCCGGATTTTACTCAACTCATTTTCAGTGTAATCGTTATCCTTTTAGGATTATTGATAAGTCATGTGCTTACCCTACCCTGATCCTTCTTACAGTTCTGCTGTTAGTTTTATCCAAGGGAGAGATGCGTTTGTATTATCTCTTGTTTCAACTTGTGTATATCATTTTCATGAGATTGCCTCGTACTAAAATCAGTTTTTGTCAATTCCATAACAGGAGTCTGACCTAATGGATCTCACCCATTTGTTGAACCGGTTTCCTTTCATTTCACCTAATCAAGTCAACAGGACTTATATCAGGGTTGAACCCCAAGTCATTGACATCATGGAAGAAGGTGTACTACTCATATATTTTCAGTGCCAATTCATCATTATCGAAAACAAATGTCCTGTGTTGTTAAGGTCTGTCTTTCATTGAGTTTGTACCAACTTTCTTCTCTCAGAGTTGGTACGTCTTACTATGTTAATGTCAAAAAAAAAGAAAAAAGAAAAAAGAAAAAAAAGGATGTGTGTCATGTTTGTCAGTCGTGTTTATTCAGAGTCTGTAGTTTACGTCATTTGTCAAGTTCAATGTAGAGCCCATTGAGGTGCGTAAAAAAAAGAGAGTTACTGATGTACTTAAGAGTCTTCAGTTCAATAAAGTTGTTGGTTTCGAATCTTTGATGATCTATGATTCACTCTTACATCTAATGTTTAAATAACTAAAGACACCCTCTTGGATGAGATTGCAGACGGAATTCCCCTCGAGATCTGAAAATGTCAAACGAGAGGAAGAGCGTCTAGCATAGCCACTTGAAGAAGAAATCGAAGCTATCGATAGTGGTATCAAAATTCGAAACTCGGAAAAGATGGATTGGCAAAACTTTATCTCTCGAGGAGCGTGAAGAATTGATAAACCTATTTAGAGGGATTCAAGGAAGTCTTGTTTGATCCTACAAGTCTTGTTTGATCTTTGTTTGATCTTACAAGGATAAACAGGGCTCCACCATCTTTATACATCAAGTTGAAAGTGAAAATTTTAGAGAGTGAAGCATCAGACATCTAGTGGAGCTGATAAGATATTGAGGGAAGACTTTCAAAAAATGAAGTCCCAGATTTGAGCCCTAAAGAAAAGAAACACTTGGTCTACGTGTATTCAATGGGATTCTGAGTCGCAACATCTCAAGCGTCTGGACATTTCTAATGTATAAAAAAAAAGTGAGAGAAAGACAAAAAAGAGAAGTGAATGAGACTCTAAGACAAATCCTTAGAAATATCAAAGACCCAGATGATGGAGCCAGTGAGATAAACTGAATATGATTATTGTCTTCAACATTTGGAGACTCATGAGGGTTGTGGAATCTTAGACATGGATTCAAGATTTTCAAGACAAGAGATGGGCACCGTGGTTGAAGTCTCGTCAGCAAACCGCCAGACTCTTCGAAAATTTTTTCATAGTCTTTGAATCTTAGCATGTAAGAGCTTGCAAGTTAAAACACCAGGAGGCCATCCTTGGACGTTTGAGCCTTTATAGCCAAAATCTTAACGTTTTGAAATCCTTTTGTGAACCCTTTGGGCCAAAAGTCAAATCAAACCCTTTCTTTCTAGCCACAATATAAACCAGGGGCATTTTTTTAGAGAGTTTGAACTACGTTATGACCTGATCCCTACCTCTTCAGGGGTACGTAGGCGTCTGATTAATTCATATTCGGTCAACCTAGGGGATAAAAGCTAAATCATCCCCATTTCAAAATTTTGAAGCTAAAAAGCTAAACTATTCTTTGTTTAACCCCATGGCGAACTACGCGGACTTGATACTCCATTGTTGGGGTACGTAGGAAGTCTGGCTAGACCAGATTCGGTCCAAATCGTTTGAACTTTTGATATCTAACCTTTTTTGAACTCGAGCCCACCTAGAAAGTCCTTCTGGTGAAACAAGCAAAGGTTCAAGGCAAATGAAAGCAAAAACAGAAAAAGAACGAGAGTCTGAAGACCCACTAGGTTGAAAACCCGAAAGGGCGGCCTAAATGAAATCATGTGCTTGCTAAGTCAATAACCAAAGAAGTTGGCTTATGCAAAGGCAAGGGTAGCGGTCTGCTGGATTGAAAATTTGAAGAGGCAATCTAGTCAGAGTCAAAGAATTTTCATGAAGAGAGAATTGATGAGATACCGAAGGAGTTCTTCAGTTATGCAGAATTTTCAAAGTTTGAGTTGTGACTTCTTTTGAAGAGAGAAATCAAGGAGACGGAGAAGCGTTCTCAAACAGGGAAGGATCCCAGAATTCGAGTAGTGTCGGCAACTTGCTTTGATACTTTTCTAAACTACGGGCATTAAGACGGAACAATCCGAAGGGGGTAATAACCATGACGGAAATCCTGGTGGAAGAAATTAGATCCTCTTGACATAGTTTTCGAGATTACTCCGAGGGTGGCTGACCTTACCATTTTAAAAAAATAACCCATTTTATCTAAAGGTGAATCAAAAGTGAGTTGAGTTCCTTGAATAATGTACATCTTCTTTGATAGAGTCCTTGGAAGTCTGTTCCTCATTTGTATGTGTTTTCTTTCAAGGTCCGCATTATACGGCACTGAAAGAAAGGGGTGTGTACCTTCCAAAATGAAAGATCCTGGTTTAGATATCCTATTCAAACATGTTGAATATGTCAAGTTTTAAGCAGTTGGTGGTGGAAAGAGCAAACCTCAAATAGTGCTCAATGAGAGGAGAAGTCTTTGAGCTTAGCCATTTTCCCCATCTTTATTCCCAAGAAAGAACCTATGCAAATCCAAAAATTTCCTTATCTATCCTTGTTTTACTTTTCTTGAGACTCTTGTCATGGAAATACAATACACTAGGGGCATCTTTTATGACTTGCGTCATAAAAGATATCAAGCATACAAAGGCAATCAGTGCCAGTGTTTACAACAAGTTGAAGTAAGAGAGATGCGAGCACGTCTTGAGCCAAATCTCTGAACTCTTCAAGTGAGCCCTCTTTCTTAAAAGAGTCAATTTCCAAAGAAAATCAATTTCTCCTGCGGAGTTTAGAATTTGCTCCCGCAACTTCAAACCTCAGCAGAATGCTTTTCATCTATTAAAGAATGGTCAATATCCAAATCCCTGCAAGTTATTTGAGTCCAATCCTCAACAAGGAACTCGTACTCCCTTTTTCTCGGCAAGAGACATTTAATCCCAGAAAAATCAATTCTCCAATCAGTAAGTCTTCTGTGTAAGTCTTATTCATTCTTGGCTCTTCGTGGTCTACCATTCAAGTATACCATGGACCCTTGCTTCCCAAGTGGCCCTTCGTGATCTGCCCTTCAAGTTGTATCATGGACCCACTATCCATACTCATTCTATTCATCTCCAGTGCTTGTCATTATCCTTGTTCATTCTTGGCTCTTCATGGTCTACCAGTCAGGTACACCATGGACCCTTGCTCTATGAGTGGCTCTTTGTTATATATCCTTTAAGGTATATCATGGACCCACTATCCATGATCATTCCATTCATTTCCATTGCTTATCTTTGTTCCTATTGGGCTCTTTGTCGCTTATCGCTGCGGACCCCGGATTTAATGCTTGGCTCTTCACGGTTTATTGTCGTGAACCCTCGATTCCTTTTCAGCTGGGCTCTTCGTGGCTAATTACCATGGACCTCTGATTTATTGCTAGGCTCTTCATGGTTTATTACCGTGGACCCTCGATTTCTGTCTTCTTGGCTCTTCGTGGCATAATGCCACGGACCTTTGATTCCCTGCGTGGCTCTCCATGGTTATTACTATGGACCCTCGATTTCCAGTTTCTCTTCAAAAATAAAATAAAATCCAATCCTCATTGGAATTTGGAATTCAGTTTTGCAATTTTCAAAATATAGGCAGAGTTTTTGGTTTACTTGTTTAAAGGGGCCAGCGCCCCCAAGATTTCATCAAATTTCTTTGAGTTGTACCTTGGGTAAAAGTCATGTTTTCCTAACCGCTTCTAGCTATGCTATGTTTTAATTATTTTTCATCCTCTCTGACCTCTAGGAGGTTACGTTATGAGCGATCTGACCGTCATTTCCAGAATAAAAGAAAAAAAACAACTCGAGATGCCATCACCCCATCCGGTATTGAAAGTTTGAGTCTTCTCAAACATTCTTTACCTGTTTTGTAATCCGGTATCGAAAGTTTGGGTCTTCTCAAACATTCTTTACCCTTTTTAAAATCCGGTATTGAAAATTTGAGTCTTCTCAAATATTCTTTATCTGTTTTGTAATCCGGTATCGAAAGTTTGAGTCTTCTCAAACATTCTTTACCCGTTTTAAAATCCGGTATTGAAAATTTGAGTCTTCTCAAATATTCTTTACCTGTTTTGTAATCCGGTATCGAAAGTTTGAGTCTTCTCAAATATTCTTTACCCGTTTTGAATGATCTGGCTCTCGATTCCAGGATAAAAATTTGATGTATCCGGTATTGATAGTTTGAGTTTTCCCAAACATTCTCTACCCGTTTTGTAATCCGGTATTGAAAGTTTGAGTCTTCTCGAACATTCTTTACCCGTTTTGAATGATCTGGCTCTCGATTCCAGGATAAAAACTTGATGTATCCGGTATTGATAGTTTGAGTCTTCTCAAACATTCTCTACCCGTTTTGTAATCCGGTATCGAAACTTTGAGTCTTCTCAAATATTCTTTACCCGTTTTGAATGATCTGGCTCTCGATTCCAGGATAAAAACTCGATGTATCCGGTATTGATAGTTTGAGTCTTCTCAAACATTCTCTACCCGTTTTGTAATCCGGTATCGAAAGTTTGAGTCTTCTCAAATATTCTTTACCTGTTTTGAATGATCTGGCTCTCGATTCCAGGATAAAAACTCGATGTATCCGGTATTGATAGTTTGAGTCTTCTCAAACATTCTCTACCCGTTTTGTAATCCGGTATCGAAAGTTTGAGTCTTCTCAAATATTCTTTACCCGTTTCGAATAATCTGGCTCTCGATTCCAGGATAAAAACTCGATGTATCCGGTATTGATAGTTTGAGTCTTCTCAAACGTTCTCTACCCGTCTTGTATTCCGGTATTGATAGTTTGAGTATTCTCAAACGTTCTCTACCCGTCTTGTATTCCGGTATTGATAGTTTGAGTCTTCTCAAACATTCTCTACCCGTCTTGTATTCCGGTATTGATAGTTTGAGTCTTCTCAAACACTCTCTACCCGTCTTGTATTCCAGTATTGATAGTTTGAGTCTTCTCAAACGCTCTTTACCCGTCTTGTATTCCGGTATTGATAGTTTGAGTCTTCTCAAACATTCTCTACCCGTCTTGTAGTCCGGTATTGAAAGTTTGAGTTTTTTTTATCAAATACTTCTTTACCCGTTTTGGTAATTTCATAATCCGGTTTTGAGTCTTCTCAAGTATTTTTTACCCGTTTTAGCACCCGATAATTAGCCAAGTGATTCTTGGTTTAAATTGCCAATCAAAATCTTCATTCTTCAATGCAAGCACCGAGTTAAGAGTCGGTGAGAGGTTATCTCCCTTTTGTTTTCAGTCTTTGAGTCTCGTAGTGTTGTTCTGTTGTTTTACCCTTGTGAATATCATTTTAGAGTCAAAACCCAAAAACTTGTTTTACTTTGTTTTCGGGCCGGCAAAAATGCGTTGTCTGTTCAGCTTTGCCATTCATGTGACAAGCACACTCTGCCAAAGAGGGGCATCTGTAGACACCCCATTTTGATCGTACCCTAATCCCTCCCTGTTTGAGTAAAACCCTATCAAATGAATGAGATAGGACCCCAAATTTCTTACCAAGCTAGCTTAGGATCCCACCGAAGTCCCTGCAAAATTTTGTCGAAATCCGAGCTGATTTGCCCAGCGAGCGAACCCCGGAAAGTGTCCTGGTGCAAGTTTAGAAGGGTGGCGATTTAGCCAGAAAAGGGGTTGTGTTGGAATCTGAAAAACCAGTTCAAATTTGCCATTTTGGGCTGTCCAGGGAGATATAGGGGTATGCAGATTAGTGTGTAACTTAATTAGTGGGTGTATTATCCTGAACCAGGGCATTTTCGTAATTTGCGAAGATGCATTTCTTTCACTCCAAGTCACCATTAAGCCCTAAGCTAGGTTAATGAGAGCCTTAGGACTAGAATTAGTTAGAGGAGAATCTTAGGAAGCTGAAGCTTCAGCTTCCTAGGTGGTTAGGCTTCTTTTGATCCCAACCCTTAAACAAAAAGCTAATTTGAAGGGCTAGGATCAAAAGGAGGAGAAGATATTTTGCACAAATTTTCTTCCCCTGTTTTCTAATTGAGCCCCCCTGCTAGAATAAAATGTAGTTATAAATACATTAAGGTTGGTTGTCCATGGAAAGAAAGGGGGGTCGAATACCTTTTATTTTGCTTGGGTCTGTCTTACCCGAGGCACCCCCTTAAAAAATCAAGGTAGGTGCAAATGTACTGCCAAAGGGGGGTGGCATGGAAAGAAAGGGGGTTCGAATTTACCATTTTCTTGATAAAAAACCCATCGACCTGGAGATGGAAGGGGAGGATTTTCGTCGAGAAAAAGGGAAAGAGGGAGAAACCCATATGCAGAGAGGAGAAAAAGGGAGGAGGAATTAGGGTTTTCCATTTCAAGAGGAGGAGAGAAACAGAGAGCTGCTAGCTGCGATTCCCCTCCGCCAAGCCACCGCCAAACCCTCTTCCACCTCCGACCACTATCCCCATCTCCGGCCTCTTCTTCTTCTTCTTCTTCTTCTATTTTCAAAACCCACATCCCAAACCCACACCCACCATTATCCCCACCATCTTCTTCTCCGGCCTCATTTTCGGTCGGAATCCGGCAAGCCCTTCTCCGATCATCACCATCGACCACCACCCTAACAGCCACCTCCTCCGACCACCAATACCACCAACACCACCACCACTTCCATTTTTTACAAACCCCTAATCCAAACCCATCTCAGCCATCAGCCAATACCCCATCTCCGGCTGATATTCCTTCCACCTCTTCCCCCCCACCACCACCAGGTATCTTCTCCACCACAACCCTTACCAGTTTCTTCAAACCCATTTAATTAGATCCCTTTCACCCAAACCCACCACCATCAGCCACCACCCCCTCTAGATCTTGCCACCACCTAACCCATTTCATTTTACCTCCACCAGCCATCTCCTCTACCTCCTCCAACGAGCCACCGTCAGCCACCTCTGTTTCTACCACCACCATCTTCAACTCCACCTAGAATTTAAACCCTATTCCATCGACCACCATTGCTTCCCCATCTCAATTCTACCATTAGATTAAACCCATTTCCCTTTTATCCTCATCGAAACCCTCTTGCCACCATTGCAGCCGCCATCTCCCTCCATGAAACCCACTTCATTTCGTCACTTTCTAACCCTCTTCTCAGACCTCCATTTCCCCCAATAGCCAACACTCCCTAAATCCGATCATCTCCCCTATCAAACCCTATTTTGACCATTAAACCCATCTCAAACCCATCTCTGGTACCCAGCAAACCCTCCATCAACATCTTCTACATTTGTTTACGCCATTAAATCCGGTCATCCTCACCGATTCCGGCCGGAATCCGGCAAAGCCACACCACCTTCACGCCCACACCGACCATAACCTCCATCTCCGGCAACCCCATCGGAGCTTCGACCAAATCTGCGCCACCATCTTCTTCTTCATTTTTCTCTTCTTCTCTAAAACCCACCTCAAACCCATTTTTCTTAACCCCAACCCAACCGAGCTCCACCATCCATCTCCTATCCCCAGTTCAAACCCATTTTTCTTAACCCCAACCCAACCGAGCTCCACCATCCATCTCCTATCCCCAGTTCAAACCCATTCCACCAAACCCATCCCATTTTTCCCCAAACCCACTCCTCAAACCTTAAGATCTGAGAATCATCCTTCCTTGTTCGAAAATTAGGTTTCTAGATCAGAGTATATTTCCATTTCATTTAGAAAAAAAAGGCGCAAGGGAGATTTCAAAGCTATGTGTTCATGGATCTTTGAGGAAAGGAGAAAGTAATTCTGTCATCATATTCCTCTCGCTGTGGATTTGTCATCGCTGCAATCACACTCGGCATTGTTTCGTATCTCTGGTTTATCATTTGCTGTCATTTAGGGGTCCAGGTAATTTACTTACCTTCTTTTAGTCCGCATGCATATATAAAAGGTCAATTTCATATTCAAGCTCATAGTAAATGAAATTTCAAGGGTGGTCCCGAGTACGGCAACTTATGAGGAGGGAAGAATTAGGTTTCTAACAAGTTTTAATTCTTTTGAAAACTCAAACCCAATTTTGGAAATTAAGAGATCAACAATAAAGTTCAAGCACACAAGTTAAATCAAAAGTGCAAATGCAAAATAAAGAGCAAGAGTAAGAGAGATTGCACCCGAGATTTAAAGTGGTTCGGTCCTCCAAACGTGAGGCCTACTCCACTCCACCAACCAAACCCGTTGATGGCTTCACTATGTGATCTTCTTAACTTCGGCGAAGATCGGTGCCGATTACAAATTCCGATTACCTTTAACCTTGGTGGCAATCTTCACCACGGAGAGTGGGCTACGCTTCTCCGAACACTCGCCCGATACAAAGTTCTTGATAAGAAAGAAAGAACAAAAAATCTCTCACAAGGGTTTACAAGAATTGCAGAAGATGTACAAATTGGGCCTATGATCCAAATCCTAAGCTTTAGAGGATGAGAGGCATAATCAAGTTTGATTCACTCTTTGGATGTTCAAATGAAGTTTTAGAGTGTTAGGATTGATGTTTGAATGTTTGGAATGCCCATATATATAGGAAAAACCAAATATGACCGTTCAATGGCATTGTTGTAATTCCAGGAAAAATCGCAACGGCTAAAAATTCGACCGTTGTAGTGTTCTCGGAGTTCCGAGAAAAAATCTCGGAGTTCCGGGAATACAAACAGAAGTTGAAAAAAAGTCTACTGGACCATTTCTCGGAGTTCCGAGAAATCTCGGAGTTCCGAGAATTTCTCTCGGAGTTCCGAGAAGCCTAATTCATGCAGATTTTCAGTTCTTGTTTTTAGGCTTCCAACTTAACACCAAGTTGGGATTGCTATGAGGGTTCCAAGGTGTTGGAACTCCACAAAGACAATCACTTATATATTTAGGGTATTTGTTTATTTACTTAATTATGCCTCTAAAATCTAAAACTAAGATTGGATCGTATACAATCTAACATGACATTGATCTTCAATGGATTCTTCAAGTCTTCATTTGTCTTGGATCTACGATGTCTTTGGCCTTCCGAATGTGGTTCAATGAGTGCTTCTTGGCCTCAATCCAAGCAATGTTGTCTTAAAGTATTTGAGATCTACAACTTAAACAATTAAACACATTAGTGATCATAAATCACTTGTGTATTGGAATCATCAAAATAAGATGGGAATGCCAAGGTGGGAACCATTGGGCTTACAGTAAATTTCTTAATTGCCTCGGATTTAGAATTTCTTTCTATGTTTCCTCTATTAAATTCTTGAGGGCGGCTTTAAACTTAATGCTTGCCTGATAGAAGAGATAGCCTTGTGATGTTCTTGGAGCATTATATTGCAGCATTTGTGTGGGCATCATGTTAGATTGGATGTATGAATGACTTTATGGGCTTTGTATTCATGTCCTTTACATGTATAGAGAGCATAGTTCATGTCTAAATTGTGGCCATGCTAGAAGGGATTGCTGAATTGCAAATGATTTGTGAGGATCATTTATATGGTTGCAAGCTCAGGTTGGTAAATGATTAGGTTAGGACAAGAGCTTGGTGTTTTATAGGCAGCTTAACTCATTTTGACTTTTTAACCTGACCGTACTGTGTTTTGGCAAATTTCAATGGTTGTGTTTGGTGGTGAATTAGGTTCCTTGTAATATTGGAAGTAAGGCTGTAGGGATATCGTATGTACATCGAGCTGCTAGGAATTCGCATATGCATTAGTGACCAATTCATGGAAGCCATTGGTCCCAACAAACAGTTTTGTTGTTGCTATTGATAATTGCTGAAATCCTTGATTCTAACTCTCATTTCCTTCAAGGTGCATTCTCCATTTGATTCCAAACAAAATTTGATTAGCATGTTGGACTAGTCACTCTGGAGTCTCTTATGTTCTAATTTTACTTCCATATATCTCTACATGGCGAATGGGCATCTTATTCTTATCCTAGGATCATATTCCTTTTCATTTCCTTTTTAGGACCTCCTTCGATTTTGGGATTTACTTTGCTTTTTCGAAACTTCCATTGGTTCTCAGAGTTTCATTGATTTTTGGAAATATCTCTTGGGTTTTGGCGATGACGGAATGTTTCTTGAGCCACCCCTTTGCCCTTCGTGTCCATTTTCCTATCTCATCATTTTCTACAGGGCTTAGAGGTTTCCCCTTATTCGAGGTCATTACTTCTTATAGGGTTTAGGAGTTCTTTCACTTTCGAGATCATTCTTTGCGCGTTCCTTGAGATCCTTTTTGAGTTTCGGGACTCTCGATTTTGGGAATACTTTGTCGGGTTAGGCAACGATGGAACGTTTCTTGAGCCAGCCTCTTCCCTTCCTACCTTAAAGTTTTCGCAGGTTAAGGGATTCTCTCCTCTTAGAGTGTTTAGCCAGTTAGGACCCTTCCTAAGTGATTGATTGTTTAGTAATTCTTCTTATAGAGTTTTTGTCTGTCCCTTTTGTTTAGAAGTTTACCCTTAGGGTTAGAAACTTTTCATCTCTCGTTTGTTTAGGTTTTTTTCCTCACAGATTAGATATCGTCTCCTTTGGAGATTGATTAAGGCTCGTTAGTTTTGTTTTCGTCTCTTTGAGATTGTTCTTTTCTTTGGGATTTTAGTCCCCCTATCTTGATTTCTTTCCCCTTAGGCTTTAGGGATCCCGTTTCCCTCTAAATTACTCTACCGCGATATGGTGGGTAAGGAGGCTCTTCTATCGGATCCCCTTTAGCTGAAGGGTGTTAACACACTTTCTTTTTTTTTAAACGTAAAAAATATAAAAGCACTTCAAAAACATTTGAAAACATAAAAAACCTTTAAAAAAAATCTAAAGTGTCGAGTTTTATAGCGTATTAGGAAAGTTCGTTTCGAACTACGTTGGCTTAATCCTCTTCCACGAGGTACGTAGTGCAGCTTGGGATCCATATCCCAAGTCCAGCCAAACTTTTTTTTTTGTAAATAACATTTTAAATCTTTTTGAATAAGCAACCTTTAAAACCTTGTTTTCAAAAGATCTTCCTCTAGAGTTAGGAGTTTGTCCTAGATAGAGAGTTTTAGAGTTAGGAGTTCGTCTTTGATTTGTTATGTGCTTGTTTGTGTTTTTGTTAGAGTTAGGAGTTTGTCCTAGCTAGGAGCGCCTCCGTCCGGTCAGTGGGCGATTCACATCGCCGACTGATGACTAGGTCTTGGATACGTTAGCGAACCTATTGTTTTCCTTAGGGCATACAGCCTAGTTACACATAGGTTGTAGGAACCACCTGCATTAGCTTAAGGCTAACCTGCATTTAGTTAGGGCATATAGGGTGTCCTAAAATCTACAATTCACTGGAATTTAAATAATCGTTCAAGAAGCTTTAATAATTAGTCCGGTCTTTTAGATCGAGTCTAAGATAGAGGTCTAGGTGTCTTAGGCATCCTAGCTTAGAATAGGCGCGAAGAACTACGTTGCCTTGATTCTCGTGGAGGCGGGGATACGTAGGCTTCTTTGGATGAACATCAGACCATCCAAGGACTCGGGCTAAATCATTTAAAGTTTTAGGATTTGTTGTGTTGTTATATTGTATATTTTGTTGTGTTTTCTTACTTTCTTGTGTAGACCTATACCTTTAGCTGTTGCTTGCATGCGTATGTCCACCAGAACTTAGACACCAGTTAGGTATGTCACTCATAACCTAGCAATATTTAGGTAGCACCTCTTCCATTTATTTTTTGTGTGCTTATTATTTCTATTCTCAGGAAATGCATGCTTAAATAGACGACTCCTGAGGATTGTTCCCATTTCACATGATTTTTGCCCAAAACTCTTCGAGGTTAATAATAAATGGCATAAGAGACCAAGTGTTCGCACTCGGGCGAATTTGGGGCGCTCTTCAGACCTTCTTCATTCGTCATCAGGCACGGACCTTTTGTATCTCTGGTTATCCGTTGCAAACAGAGCATTTGTTTTGGTTCCATGGCACATCCATGGATGGCGACTCTGAGTTATTTCTAGATATATCTTGGTTTCGAGCCCTGGCTCCGGATCAGGATGTATCTCTTTCCTTTTATATCGCCACTCATGCTATGCTGTGAGGGTGGCAACAGTTTCGAGAGTTCCTTGGTAGAGCTCTCCTTCACGTTGTGGAGATCTAGGGGATGTAGGGACTCGTTCCCTCACCGCCCTCGGATCGGGGTCCACAGATATGTCACTGTCAGGTCGGCAAGGGTTGAAAATTGTGATTTTTTGCCTTTTCTAGCTTCGAAAAATGTGATTTTTCATCTCTTTTGACTAGTTTTGGGAAGTTTTGACGGATCGTAACTCCTCTGTTTGGACTCCGAATCGCACACGGTTAGATCCGTTGGATTCCTCGTTCCGTGGAGATTCCAATGAACCCAATATTGGTAGTTTTCGAAATACGATGTATTTTTGGGTAAACACGAATGTTTACCCCAAAGTTAACTTCTCGGTTGAAAGGCCGTGTGAAAACAGAATTTTGGCCGTGCCGTGAAAGGCGGGATACTGTGTAAAGACGGGCTTTGGTTGCACCTCAGGGGTAAAGTTATTTTTTGAAAAATTGACCTAATTCATAACCTAGAGAGTGATTGAGAGAAATACTACAGGTTCTCTGGGATTCGTCATGAGACTCTTCCTTGCGACAACTTATCATTAGTTCCACCTTGACAAAATTGGGTGTCTACAGATGCCCCTATTTGGTAGAGGGTGCAGGGCACCTGAATGCCAAAGTAAGGAGACAACAAAATTTTATCATTGGGGACTAATGATAGGCTTGCAAGATTCATGTCGGGTCCTTAGACCTAAAGCCTTCACCGAAGAATCTTACTGTCAGGTCCTTGAGTAGAAACCTCTCGCTGACGATTTTTTGGGTTTTAAAAATACGACTGTTAAAACAAGTCTTGGGTGAACATCGTTTCGAACAGCTGGGAGGGTCATCAAATATCAGGTTTAAAGCCTGACTTGGGGAGGGACCTCGAGGGATGTCATTCTGACATCCAGTGCTGACACTGATGTAGGAGATGCCGAAGTAACATCTGGTGATTGGTAAGACAGATCGTACCCCATATTTGATTTGAGTAGAGCAAATGCTTGACTGTCATTTACTCTTTGATTTGGTTGAGTGATTTGATGTGATGTGATAATGTATCTTAACAACATTGGTTTTGAAAAGATGTTTCTTTGTCATCTCGAAGTTGATTTGTCTTAAGGGTTGGCCAAAAGACTAGTGTTTGTACGGATACAAACACTTACAAGGGTTATTGATCTTGATGAGTTACCGTGTATAAATGGACTTACTTGGGTTTGATTTGATTTTGAGGGTTACTGCGTAGAAACAGACTTACCCTGGAGAGCTACCATGTGGTAACGGGTTTGCTCTAGTTCGGAGGGCTACCTCATAGAAACAGACTTACCTTGGAGAGCTACCGCGTGGTGACGGATTCACTCTGATTCGGAGGATTACCGCGTAGAAACGAACTTATCTTGGAGATCTACCACGTGGTGATGGGTTCACTCTGATTCAGATTGTTTAAGTGAGCTTTGTAGCTTGAAAAACTCTAGGCAGGTGCTCTTGAGTTGTTTGCTCAGGGCAAGTGCTCTCAGGGAGACTTTGGTTGTATGCTCGGGGCAGGTTCTCTCAGGGAGAATTTGGTTTGTTTGGGATATTTTAGAGGACTCACACTGGTCGGATGCCTCAGGGGACTCACTCAGGTTATTGTGGACCCCGATCCAAGAGAGGCGGGGGACGAGCCCCCACACGCGAGTCTTAGAAATCATCCACGTGAATGGAGAGCTCTACCAAGGAACTTCGAAAGAAGTGCCCCTCACAGTATGAGTGACGATAAAAGGTGAGATACCTCTCGATTCAGGGACTAGGCCAGATTCGAGGCGTACCTTAAACAAAGAAGAGTCGCCATCCAAGGAAGTGGGCCAAGGATCCCATACTATGCTCTGTTGCCGCGGATAACCAGAGATAAATGAATAAGGTTAGTGCCTGGTTATGAATTTGGAAGGTTCGAAGAGCACCTCGTCCGCCCAAGTGCAAGCACCTGGTCTCTTATGCCATTTATTTATTAATTTTGAAGAGTTTTGGGCGAAAGTCATATGAAATGGGAACGAATATCTCCGAGAAGACGTCTATCTAATCATGCATGTCTCGGAGATGAATAATAAGCACACACAAAAGAAATAAAATAAGTGTCACCTAGGGGTAGCTAGATTCTGAGTGACAAGCCTAAAGAGCTAAGTTATGAGTGTCATACCTAATTAGTGTCTGAATTCTGGTGGGCAAACACATGCATGCTACAGCTAAAGGTATAGGATCTGTACATGAAAGTAAGAAAATATAGCAAAACATATAACACAAATCAACTCTATACATGACTGGACAAGATGAATCCTAAAACTCTAATGCGACTTGACTCAGACCAAGATGGCAGTCCATCCCAGCTGCTCTACGTATCCCGGCCTCGGGAAGAATCGGAGTCAACGTAGTTCGATGACCTATTCTAACTACAATGCCTAACCATCTAGAACCGTTATCCTAGACTCGATCCACTAGACTCGACTGATTTTTAAAGCTTTTTTGTACGATTGCTTAAATTCAGGTGAATTGTAATTTTTAGGACTCTCTATATGCCCTAACTAATGCAAGTTGATTAGCCTTAAGCTAATGCATGTGGGCCCTACATCCTATGTGTAACTAGGCTGTGCATCTTAAAGAAAACCATGGGCTGACTATATGCTTCCTAGTCTAGCCATCGGTTCGACTAAATGTCTAACCGATCGACTCGAGGCCTCCTAACTCTAGGGACACTCACACGACAGGGCATACCATATCAATACAAATCAGGACAGCCTCCTGACTCTAAAACACCTCAAACAACTAGGACAGACTCCTAACTCTAGAGGAAGATCTTTTTTGAAAAGGTTTTGAAGATTTTTGTATTTTTGGGAAGATTTGAAATATTTATTTTTAAAGGTTTGGCTGGACCTGGGATGTGGATCTCAAGCTGCACTACGTACCCTGTGGAGAGGGATCAAGCCAACGTAGTTCGGAACAGATTTTCCTTACTACTCCTAATGACTCTTGATTTTTGAGATTTTTGGTTTTTCAGATGTTTTTAATATTTTTGAAATTTCTGAATGTTTTTGAGTTTTTGACACAAGAGGACAGCATCCTATCATCATAAGGGTAGGACAGACTCCTGATATCCCGCAAAGGTTGGACAACATCCTATGCTTTGCGGGGGAAAAGAACAGAATCACAGCTCTGCAAGGGTTGGACAGCATCCTATACCTTGCAAAGAATTGGATAAAATCATATGACTTGACGAGAGGTTGGACAGAATCCTAACCTCTATGATGATAGGACAGACTCCTGAAAGAAGGACTGACTCTGAGAAGGGCTCTAATGAGACATGACATGTCTCCTAAAACAAAATGATAAGTAGGGCCAACGAGACAAAGCCTGTCTCCAAAATGTTTGATTTTCTGCCGAGACATAGCCTGTCTCCTAAAAGAGAAGAATTGACAGAAGAATGAGACTGGTCGAGTCTCTTAAAAGAAAAGGATGAGACTGAGCGAGTCTCCCTAAAAAAGAAGATTATCTAGTGAGACAAAGTATGTATCTCTAAAAGATGCGACGAGTAAAACAAAAGAGATAAAGCATGTCTTCCCAAAAGGATGATAACCATTAGGATAAATGAGACATGGCGTGTCTCCTAAGAAGGGCTCTAGATAGCTCTTTCATTGCCCTTGCAATGAGGGAATGGTTCTAAAGAAGGATTAAAACATCTAAAAGGCTGGGTAAGCCTACTAAACAAAAGAGGGGAGTGCTACTATGAACGACCAGGTCCCTAAGAGATGGGCTTGGGCTAGCGCCTTCATCGCCCTTTTGCGATGGGGGAAACTAATGAATGACTCAAGAAAAAATCTAAAAGACTAAGTTAGTCTTTACAAAAAGGAAATGGGAAAAAGAATTGCTACAAAGACCGAGCAAGTCTTGTAAATGATGGGCTTAGGATGACTCTTTCATCGACTTTTTTCCAAATCTCATCAATAGATACAGCCTTATCTAATTCACATTTCATCTCTTTTCTAGCTCCTTCAAATCCCAACTTCTCTTATTCTAATGGACAGCAAGCAGTGAACAACAGGGGACATCAATTATGTGCTTAAGAAACGAACCAATGGGCAACAATTATACACAATAATGGGCAGCAAGTAGTGAACAACAGTGGACATCAATTATGTGCTTGTGGAACAAACAATGGGCAGCAGTTTATACAAAATAATGGGCATTAAGCAGTGAACAACAATGTACAGAAACTATGTGCTTGTGAAACAAACCAATGGGCAGCAATTTATACAAAATAATGGGCATTAAGCAGTGAACAACAATGGACAGCAACTATGTACTTGTGAAACAAACCAATGGGCAGCAATTTATACAAAATAATGGGCATTAAGCAGTGAACAAAAATGGACAGCAACTATGTACTGTTTAACCAAAAATAATAATAAAGTAAAAAATAAAACTTTACAACTGCTAAGTTACAAGGTTAGCCGCCCCAAGTTCAAGATAATCAAAGTGGTAAATTAAACAATGTTAATAGAAAAATGAGAATATGAATTGTGCCATTACCATCATGAACTTTCAAACAGTGTGGTTTAAACAAAACTAATGTTATACCCTGAAATTCAAGCATCATTGCAACTACAATACTCAAGCATAATAGACCTGACAAAATATAGATAAAGAGATAAAGTATTTCCATTTTGTAGTGATCAAAGCAGGGTAACACCTTCTCTTAATTTTCTCAACTGTGAGTTCGTATTATCAAATGGTAAATTTCATGAGATACCTTCATGTACCAAGAGAACTTAAGGAAAAATTAATTAAAGGAATACATGGTTATAGTAACACCATTCTCAGCCAAACATGATTTTATACCATACTTTAACCATAGCAAGGCAATATCAATGACCAACCACATATCATCCAATGATAGAGCACAAATGAATTTTTATATTCTACAACTTATTCTATGACCAAGAAAGAAAATCAAAACAATTTTATACTGTAGGCATATTGTGCTGTAAATATGAGAAATTCAACAAATGAACTACAATATGAGAAATTAAAACAAAAAAACAGGGGGTTTGATTTGGACCCAAATATCAATGTTACATGGGCTGCCAATATATTATCACAGTTCCCAAAAATATTCACTAGCCGATTGAAAAGAAGAGGCAAGCCTTGGTAATACAAACACCCAAACATGAATGTGCTAATGTCATTAGTCACAAGGAACATAATGAGGGCTGGGCTTTCTTAAAATATTCACACATGAAATTTTTAGGACTTGAGCAAGGGTGTGATTGACACATGAAAGATCAATTGAGGAAGAGAAAACATTATTCGGCACAAAAGTGATGCTCTCTATGACAATGACCATATGAATTATAATAAAAATTTGAAAAATTCAACTGATGAACTAAACATCAACTGGTCCACAAAATTTTATAATATCTCCAATTCTGTATTCATCCAACAAGAGTCCAAACCCGAAACCAAGAAGCTACACATCAACAGGTGTCATAACTATAAAATGCAGAAACCTGTAAAACAGCAAATATACGCCTCTAAACAGAACATATCTTAGCTGTAAATTGTAAAAAACTGTAAGACAAACTATTAAAAAGAAAACTGAAATCATACAACTTGTAATGGGAACTATGAAGAAGAAAACTGATCTAGTGCACTTTATAATGCGAGCTGTGCATATCAAATGGAATGGGGCTGCGCATATCAAATGGAATGGGGCTGTACATATCAAATGGGGTACAAAGGCTTCAATTATACACACATAGACATGAAACATTACTCACAAAAACAATCCTCATACTATTTTCTAATCCCTATTGCATTTACCTGTAAGAAATTATTTAATGAAACTTGTGAACAGTGGAAATTCAGTACATCCCTCACTAGAATGTCAAAAAACCTAGTGCACTCCAATCAAATAGGTTAAGGTGTTGATATCTATAAAACTTATTTCCCATTCTAATAAGATGCAATTAAATTCATAGATACTATCTAAAACATTCAACATTTCTTTACCAAATCATGGATACAATATGTGCACAGTTCAACATTTCTTAAAACAAAATGGACTATAAATAAGACAAATCAAAGTTTTACATGTACAATTTGAACATAATTGCATGAGATCAATGATCAGCCTACTATTCCTATTGGTTCTTGATTCTTCCCAATGAACAGGTGGTCATTTTCAACCCTAATAATTTCACAAATAACTTTGGGAAGTAATAGAAGTATCACTCCATTTACAAATCAACATTGGAAGAAAAAAAAGAGTAGGGCTACTAATAGCAATATTGAGACCTACTAACATGTTGCACATGGAGATAATATGTGGGGGGTTTTATGATAAGCAAGATCTAAATGAGGTTTAGAATGAAATAGGGCCAAATCAATTCCTTATGACTTTACTATGATAATGACACTACCACAGCCATGTTCCCAACATCGCAAAGAACCCATCTAAATTCATTCTACCGAACAGGTATTGAAATCATCATAGTTCAATAACCAATGCAAACAGTGACCGAATCAAAATGAGGATGGTAACTAACTTTGGGCATTTACACAAACATGATCATATTAAGATTAGCCCTAAATAAAAATCAGGAAAAGAAAAAAAACAATTCTCTCACTAATCCATATCTAGAATTTTAGAGATTAGATCAAGTAAAACCCAAATTCTTAAATCTTCTTGGTTGAACTATAAAGGGGAATAATGAATCAAACATTTGTATCAATCCACAACAATTATAAGCGGCATAACAGACCTCATTATTTCAGCCAGCAATGTAAACCCCAAGATTAAATTCAATATGTGAACAGTCCTAAATTATAAAATCAAATAAGTAATCAATAGGAACATTTTAAAAGGCAGTCAAAACATGAATAGTTTACAAATAAGTTGCCTTTCAGGTCTGAAAACTGAAACAACTAAAGTGAATAAACTCAATTCGAGCTCATCTACTTCAACCTTTAGTAAAATATATGATAATTCAAGTGATGCTAAAACATTATGAGCAACTGAGAAGCAGCCATTTGGATGGTTCTGAACTAATTTAAACATAATCAGTGTCCCATTGAGGCTAGCAATAACTATACCTAACTTTAAAATAGAAGCATTCACAACAGCAGGCAACAAAATATTGATGATTTTAAACTCTAATAGTTTTCCAAAAATCATGCATAAAGCTTAAAAGAAATTCCTTTCAGCTATATATATATATATATATATATATATATATATATATATATATAAAATTATCAGTAAACTTGTATACAACTTAAATGAATGAAGACTCTATCAAAATAAAATTACAAAATCTTTTTGCTAAAATAATAAAAAAATAAAAATCAATAAACAGACATGGATACACTTCATACTCTTATTATCATCATTCACTCAAGGATAGACCAAATAATCTTAATCTTAATCTTTTACACATACAACAATAATTCACAAACAAAATTTATCAATATCTCTCCATAAAATTGAATATTCAGCCTAAGAAGAAATGTTTTCAATTCCAAATTCAGATAAAAGAAAAGTCACAATTGAAATTCAAATACATTAACAACAATAGGAAGAATAATATTCCAAAAACATCTATTTGAGTTTATATAATGTTCAAAACAGAGGAATGAAAACATATGCTTGCAAACAACAGTTTTCATGAATTTCTCATAAAAAATGATCAAAATATAATCTCCTATCATAAGATCAATTAGAATCATGAATCTTCATATCAAAATCAATACAAAATCAATTCAAAGCACAAATCTCACATTAACAACTCCTACTGCACTCGATTGAGTATTTTTCTATATATATATATATATATATATATATATATATATATATATATATATATATAGATCAAGCATTATAGAAGATAAAATACAAAGCTATTTACTTACTTGAAATCTTGCTTTATTTTTCTTTCTTCTTGAATCGAATTTGAATCAATTTGCAAGATTAGAGATCTTCTAATTCCAGCAAGAAAATCAAGGTAAAAATCACTAAAAAAATGTCTAGAAATCTGGAATCTACTGCCACGAGACTTTAAATGATGGTCTCAACCAAAGATTAGGTAAAACAGGACTTAGAAACTTTAGATCTAGGATTTCTACGGCTAGAAGGAGAATTTCCAGCTGGATTTCGGAGGAATGGCCGGAGAAGAAGAAGTAAGGTGCTTGACGTAAGGATCCAACCGGAGTTCTAACGATCTTGCTGAAAGGATGATCGGAGAAAAAGAAGAAAGAAATGAGGTTAGGGTTTGCAGAAAAGGAGATCTGAGATTTGTGGCTTTAGAAAAAAGGTTTTTAGCTTAAAAAATGGTGGAGATTTCGGTTAGGGTTTCAGATCTAGAGGATTAGAGATTTAGGGTTTGAAATTTGGGGAAAATCTCCAAGATCTGTTGAAAAGAAGTGATTTCAATGGTGAAAAATAAAGAATCACTAAAGATATTATCGGCCGGAGATCGTCGGAGCTCAATCGGAGCGTGATCAGAGAAGAAAAAGGGGTTTGGGAAGAATCGAAATCTCTCGTTCTCTCTGCTCTTTTTCTAGATCTAGAAAACCAGTTTTTTTTTTTTTTTTTGTTTACGAGGGTTAAATCATATTTATAGGCATGAATGGAGGATGATATTGGCACTACTAGTTGATGGGCGCGCAATTTTTGGTATGGCGCGCCCGCAACTTTCGTCCTATTTGGCCCAGGTTCGGTCCCATCCAGGATAATCCACCCGCTTTTTGCGAACTTGCACCACGACATTGCTCGACTCGTTCGCCAAGCAAACGCGCTCGGATTTTGATGAAATTTTACGGGGACCTTGCTGGGACCCTAACCTACCTTGAGGTGAAATTTGGAGTTTTAAAACATTGGTTTGATAGGGTTTTGCTTAAACTTGGGAGGCTCAAGGTACGGTCAAAATGGGGTGTCTACAGTTAGGGATGCCTCGGGGGACTCACTTTGGTTGGGATGCCTTGGAGGACTCACTCTGGTTAGGGATGCCTCAGGGGACTCACTCTGGTTGGGATGCCTCAGGGGACTCACTCTGGTTGGGATGCCTCAAAGTGATTTTTGAATGCTTTCACTGGGGATTGATTATTCTTGTGCTTTTAGGGAATCCGGGAACGCGCATTCTATGTTGAAAACTGAACGTGAACGACTCTCTGAGGACATGAATTGTTTGTGTTGATTGGATATGTGATGACAGGTCCTGATTGATTGACCGGGAGATGGATCCTTGACACGGGATCTGAGGGATCTTTCGATTTGATCGGTGAGGTATCTTTGCTGGCGACCTAATCTTGACAACCAGGTTATCAACAAAGGCTTCGGAAAGTGCAGGTGAGCCCCTTTGATTCTCTCGTTGAGAGATATTTGGTTGTATGGCAACCTTTTGGAGATGACATGTTGTCTCGACCTTGGTGGGGAAGATTGTAAGAGCTAACGCCCCTGGCAAGATCCTTTGAGTACCTTCGCCTGAGAGCCGATCAGAATTGATTCTGTTTAGAAGGGGTCCGACTATGTCTGGGAGTCGATGTTCTACCGACTGCGTGAAGAATATACTCTGAAGGGGATGGTAAACATCCGCAAATAGCGTCGGAATTGGTCCGGTTCGACCGAGCTTTGACAAATCCGTTGACAGAGGGACTGTACAAGCGAGGGTTCTCATTTAGGGAACATCTGAAAATCGTTTGAATACCTTGACTCTACTGGGGAGAAGGACTCGGGTATTTGACATTGCGAGAGATAAACCATGGTTTACCAATCTTTTGGGTGTAAGTCACGATGGTGATCGACCAAAAAAAAAGTCACGATGGTGAGGACTCCCTCGAGAGTCTCGGAGTGACCTTGTACTGATGGAGAGTACATTGGACTCTGTTGGAGAGGCTTGGGGTGGCAGTGAATTGCCTTGGAGTAGACTCATAGAATCATTGATGAGTGAATTCTGACACACTCAGCTGGGGGAAAGTTAAGGTAATTTCGTGCCTTGGATTACTTTGCCATGTTTAAGATACTCATTTGGAGTGATTGGACTCTACCGGGGATGATCTAGGAGAATTGGATTACTTCCAGGGATCCTGTTAGAAATGCTTCTTTGAAAGGCATTGGTTGCCTTAAGAATGCTTTATATAGACTCCGCGGGAAAGATGTTGAATCTTTGGTAATTGAGAAGTCCGGATGGGCGAGGACATTGAAAAGATGCGCCTAGAAGCTTTGGGGAGTGCCCAAAGAGTTGGTTTGAATCATCGTTGGAAGATTTTGAGGAATCAGGAGAAGAAACAATGGTGACACGGGCTGAAAATGATGAGAAAATGATGAAAAGGGGGGCCAAAAGGCTAGAAAGTTCATGGCCAGCGAAATAATTTTCGCAGGACGCGAAAATTTTTCACTTGCCGCAAATTTACCGGATGGATGTATATTCGTATGGCGTCCTGTTCATTCATTCTCGTTCATTTTCGTCTCTTCTCGCTCTGAAGTTTCGAGTTCTTTCTCGCACCTTTTTGCATTTTTCGAGTTTTCTTCTATTCTCAGCCACTATGGTGCGCACCACCTACGAGGGAGGAGAGATGCGGGAAGGGAGTCCTCAAGGGATGTTAGGGTACGCTTCTGACGCGTATTGTAGTACATCTTTCGCAGCTCTTCCGAGATGGAGAGGTATGTCCTTTTGACCTTGTTTTCTGATTCCTAGATTTTAGGATTGCTTTCCACTTTGGATTTTTCTCCTGTTTGGGGTATGTTTTTTATTGTTTTCTTTATTTTTTGCACAGGGTCTCCTTCTCATGACCACCAGAGGGTCATTGAGAGATATTCAGGCGAGGTGGACTATCCACACCAGAGCTCGGATATATGTTGAGAGGTCGGGGCTCCACAGACTTATGGATCTCGAATCAGAGGGGATAGGGCCAGGCTTCGTGATGGCCTTAGCAGAGCGATGGTGGGATACAACCCACACCTTCCACTTTCCGATCGAGGAAGTTGGGATGACTTTGTTGGCTTTTTCTGCACTGACGGGGCCTCGGATGGGAGGGACTCCCATTGCCCTGACTACAGTTATAGAGGCGGACCTGAGAGATTCTGGGGGTGCCAGAGTTTGACAGTAGAGATCGGCCAGGATAGGCTCCTCACGCCTCCAAGTCGAACCTGAGGATGACTAGACTTGACCACTAGCCAGAGAGAGATGACGAGCCAGATGAGAGGTACAATTGCCAGCTGGCAATGAGTTTTGTGATGTCCCTTCTGGGACAGACCCTGTTCACCGGGACAGGCAACATAGTCCGTAGGGACTTTTTGAGCATAGTTGGCCATATTGACAGACTGGCGGACTACGACTGGGAGGAGTAGCTTACGCCTTCCTCATCAGAGAGATGGACATACTGCCGCGAGGCGCGACGAAATCCATATACGAGCTATGGTACATGAGGGCGGTACATCTTTAACGCTTCTCTTTTGAATTCTTTTGTTTGCTTTTTAGTTCATTGCTTATGATATGAACTGTTCAAGCAATTTCTTTTATTTGATGACTCTTGTACATGCATGGGCCTATGAGTGCTTTGGCCTTCTCGCCCCTGAGCCGAGAGAGCCATACAGAGTCTATTTCCCTATGCAGAAGCGCTAGGGAATAGGTCCTTCGGGGTCACGCCCCATCTACTCAGCGGATCAGGTTCGCCGAGCCACTGACTGGATTCATCTAGACGCTGTGAGTACTTTAAATTGCTTTCATTTTCAGTACTGCACTCTTTTTGCTTTGAATTATATTCATGTCTTTGACAAATGGCTTGTATCGTGACAGGTCCGGTGGAGACCTCTGGATACTCACCATGAGGTTTTGAGAGGAGAGTTCGAGCTCACCAGGCTCATCTCTCGAAGGATGGCAGCGTTCCATTGGCACTTGGGTCCCGCAGTTTACCTGCCAGATCAGATAGTGTGCCAGGCGCTTGGGCAAGAGAGTCAGGCAATACCTCCTCCTCCTCCTTTTGGCAGCTTGAGGATCCCAGACTGGGTCGAGCCGGATCAGCTAGCGATCTTGCAGCCACGAGGATTCGACTTACCTAACGATCACTTCCTGGCTGGGGACTACAGAGCTTTAGCCTCCGTGCAGTTGATGGGTCCACTGACCTTAGGACAGGTATCCTTCTTTACCTATTCCTTTTTCTTTTCAGTTTTGATTTGCTCGCTACTGAATTTATTTTATTGATCTGAATCATCCTATCTTCTACAGGAGGGTCCTAAGGCAAAGGTTGCCCCCGAGGCTCCTGCTTTCGCAGGGGAGCCTTATGATGAGGCTCGGGCCGTCGAGGAGGACATGAGGGCCACGACCGCTGAGGTGAGAGGTGGTCCAGTGTTTAGAGAGCCTGCTCATGTCCAGGTAGGCCGAGCGGGGAGAGGGAGGTCTACTGCCCGCGAGAGGGGCAAGGGGCCGGTGGTGGATGAGACGTCCTCGTCCAGGTCTACTTCTTTGGAGATACGGGGGCGTCGTCTGCCAGCCCACCCACGAGGCGCAACACTGGGGGCCAGCAGGCGGGTTCCTCCTCTGGCTTCGACAAAGGCTGGTCCCTCTTCTATCCCCCAACACTATCCGGTGCCAGGCTAGGGCATCCCAGTCTCCGACAGGAGAGGAGTGAGGGAGATCGTTCTAACCAGGCCACCAACAACGCTTGGGTACCCACTTCCTGAGGAGTCTCTTGGGGTGAGTGATTTTCTTTATGCATTTATTTCACTATTTTGAAATTGTTTGCATAGTTTGATTTGAACTCTCTTGGTTCTGTAGCTTCCTCGCCACCAAGCAAACGACATGCTACTGCTGGTGGAGAGCCTGTGTAGACACCCCATTTTGACTGGACCCTAATAGAGTCGTTAGGATATAAACCCTATCAAACTAGTGTTTTAATATCCCAAATTTGTTTCTAGAATAGGTTAGGGTCTTGTTTAGGTCCCCATAAAATTTCATCAGAATCCGTCGCGGTTTGCCTAGCAAACGGACGATGTTTGTAGAGTACTGTAGTGTAGGAATAAGGGTGGCGACTTAGCCAGAAATAGGGGTGCGCTGGAACCTAAAAAGCCAGTTCAAATTTGCTGTGGTGGGCTGTCCAGGGAGATATAGGGGTATGCGGATTAGTGTGTAACTTAATTAGGGGGTGTATTATCCTGAACCAGGGCAATTTCGTAATTTGCGAAGATGCTTTTCTTCCCCTCCAAGTCACCATTAAGCCCTAAGCTAGGTTAGTGAGATGCTTAAGACTAGGATTAGTTAGAAGGCATCTTAGGAAGCTTCCTTGGAAGCTTCCTAGGTGGTTAGGCTTCCTTTGATCCTAACCCTTGAACGAAAAGGTAATTTGGAGGGTTAGGATAAAAGGAGAGAAGATATTTTTTGCAAAGATTTTTTCCCCCTGCTATTACTTGGTCCCCCCCTTTAGTATAAAAATTGTTGGAAATTCACTAGGGTTGGTTGTCCGTGGAGAGAGAGGGGTGGTCAAATATTTTTTAATTTGCTTGGGTTTGTCTTACCCGAGGCCCCCCCCCCCCCCGCCAGTATAAAAATGTGCAACAGCCCAAATTAGCAGACATATCATTCAATTGATCATGACCGTTCTCCCATTTACCCATGCCCCATAGAGCTTATACCCTTCCTATATCCTATTTCTTACAGCCCATCCAACCTCATCCATTTCTTATAACCCCATCAGACCCATCTTATTAAGAATAGCCAAGTCTTATCCATCCTTCATCAACCATAACCCATGCCCATACCCATACCATACCCATATCTCATGCTTTATTCATCTGGTCATTACCACCATCCATCAGGTTTCATCAAACCCATCTTTGTTTCCATACCTACCATACCACATCCCATTATAATTCACAATAAATCCACCGAACCCTACATCAAATCCACAACCTGATCCTAACCCCAACTCAGCTCTTACCCAAACCCGTGTCTCAACCCTCACCCCTAACCCCAGCCCAAGCCCAATCCGCAACCCAATTCCTCCCGGTCCAACTTGGACCTTACGCAGCCCGAACTCAACCCTGCAACCTGATTCGCCCAACTTTACCTAGCTCAGCCTGTACTCAAATCACTCCACCCGAGCCGCTATCCGAGCCAACTCGGACCCACTTGGCCCGACCCAAGCAATTCCAGTCAACCCAAGCCTAACCTAGCCCCAACTCGCCCATACACCAAAGCCAATCCATGCCCCAACCCAATCCAAATCCACACCCCACACAGACGAACACAAACCCGGAACCCGATCCAGCCCCAACACAAACCAACTCCAAACCCGCACCCCACCCATGGACCTATTCGGCCTAACCTAGGACCCCACCCTACTCGGTCTAGCCTAGGACCCCACCCTACTCGGCCTAGCCAAGAACCCACGGCCAACTTGGCCTTAACCCAAAGCCCTTGGCCCATTCGGCCTAAACCTAAACCCACGGCCAACTTGGCCTTAATCCAAAGATGCACCTTGTTCCTAACTTGAGCCCAACCCAAGTCAGCCCGAGTTCACCCAATTTAACCCAGACTCTATCCTAATTGCACTAACTCAGCCCAGTCCAACCCGGACCCAAGTTAGCCCGAGTCAAACCGGACCAACCCGGTCCAACCCGACTCACCCCAATCTAACTCTATTTGGTCCACTCAAAATCACATCTATGCTAATCCAAATCAGCCATACTACCCAACCCGTCCAACCCGGACCCAACTTGACCCGAGTTAACTCGACCCAATTCAACCCAAGTTGGACCCCAAGCTGTAGCCTAGCACCTTACGCTACCAACACCTAGCCCAAGCTGCATCCCTACCCAACCTAACTCCCCTCGGCCAACCTATTTAATTTCAACCCGATCCAATTCACATCCATGCGATACTCCATTCCTATAGCCACCTGATGGCGTCTGAATTCGGGTCTGCGATCGCGCGGTAGGTAGAGGGCCTCCGCGGGGTCTGCAATCACAAACAAAGAGGGTCAGGGGGTCCGGGGTGGGTCCCGGACGACCACTTCGACACCCAAGTCAGATCCTTCGACCAATCAATATAAAGGACAGCGAGAAGAGGAAGGGGTTTGATCAGGGTTACCAGGTCCAAAACGCGGGTTCTTTTCTGGGTGAGAATGAGTGGGTCGGAGAGGGCTAGCAGGGAGAGTAGGATCAAGTTCCTAATCTCCTCTGTCGTTGCCTCGCCTCTTTTTCCGGTTGTCTTTGTGGAGCTGAGAATGGGGGAAACCTTTTCTTTCAGAATCTGCCTTCCCTTTCTTCTTTCCTTCCCTCCTTTTAAAGGGAGGCGGGCGGGCCTTTTCATCATTATGGAAAGAAAACCATCCTTTGCGAGATTGGGCCGTTCCCCTGCTTCGCCGGCGCACGTGGCTTTGCCGGGTGTTTCCTTCCATAACTTGTGATGATGAGGCCTGGGCGGCGGGGAAACGACACGTGTTGTGACCATATGGTCTTGCCATTTTCCCACACCTTTCTCCATGATGATCTGTGCTTTATTTGTGCATGGACACCACGTGGCGATATCTGGGGGCGACGCCGTATTTCTGTCCTATCATAACTCCCCCTTACTCCTTTGGTCCATTGAATGGGCCAAGGGAGTAACCTTTTGTTCGAGCGACGTCATGATGAGGGCATTTATGGGGGCCCCGGAGTACGAGGAGACGTGCCGTTTTATCCGGCAGCTGTCCCCGGGAAGCGGTGGCGTTGTTAGGTGGGTCGCCTTGTTTTGAGGCACCGGGTTTCCTTTTTCGAGCTTAAGAAAAGGAAATTATCTTGGCGTTTCGTTGTGGCTCTCCGTTCCCCCTTTTTTCGTAGAAGGCGCTCTTTCGTGCTTTCTTTAACAACATGTCTGGCTCCCCTTTGCGAATCAGGGGCAAGGCCTGTCTTCCCCAGGAATCGTCGAGTGACCCCGACTTGTCTTCTGATCCGGGGGAGGACCCCGCAGCTAGTCGGAAGAAGGCTAGGAGGAACTTGGGCCCTTCTTCGGGCTTTCCCCCCCTTCGCCTTTCCTCTTTGCCTAGGGAAGACAAGTCGTCTCGGTCCCGTGTCGCCAGGAGTGGTCTTTTTTCTAGCGCGCCTATCACCAGGGAATGGAATTGCGCGGCCGTGTTTCGAAGATGGGCAAGGAGATCGAGGACCTGAAGTGGGAGAACGAAGCTTTGCAGAAGAAAGTTCGCTTTCTTACTGAGCAGTTGTTTGAATATGAGGTGGACCCCCTTCTGGAGAGCTCCTGGGAGAAAGAGGGGAACTCTTCGAGAGATGAGTCCTCTTTGGATTAGTCCCTGACCTTTCCTGTTTTTTCTACGCGCTTATCTTTCTGTCGGGGATTTCGGGGCCTGCGTGCCCTGCGCTTTGATTCTTGTTTCCCTTTCTTTTTTGTAGGCCTGTGGGCCAGGATGATGTGAATGGGCAATCTTTATGAATTTGCGCTGTGCCTCTCTGTGTTGTTTTTTCCATCTTGTGTACCGGGCCCTTGTCAAGGGTCCCGAGCCCTTTGCCATCGCACGTGCCCTTTTCCATCTTGTGGATTTGCATGCCGGGCCCTTGTAGAGGGTTCCGTGGGGTTGGGCCCTTTCTGCTTGTTTTCCTGCCTCTGGGCCCCTCCCTCTCCTTTGGTGGGGAGGAGTCGGAGATGCTTTGAGGTGGTGAGGTTTGGCTGTATGGGTGTATGGGAGACCCGCGGCAAAGGCTGAGAGCGGCCCCTTTTTTAATGTCTCGTCATAATACTACCTTTGGTCCCTTGACTGGTCCAAGGGGGCGGGCTTGTTTACCCGGTTAAGGAATATCGTGACGAAAGCATTTATGGGGGTCTTGGGGGCTTAGTATTTTCAATCAACATCTTGCGTAAGTACCAGGTGGCTGGTTTTTCTGATTGTGCTTTTCTGTCTTTGTTGTTTTTGAGATTGTGCGTTGAAAATTTTCTGATGGCTTACTTTTGTAGTCCCAAAGCTATGCCAGGAGGATGGTGCAGTGCTTGCTCGAGGATGAGGCTGAGATAGGTGTTTTTGAGGAGCGAGTCCGGCAGCTGAGCAAGGATTTGGACAAAGCCCGGGTGGAGAAAGCGGCCTTTGATGATACTGTTGCTCGACTTTGGGAAGACCTCCGGACAACCATGGAAGGGAGGAGCCGTGCGGTGGACAAATTGGCGGTGGCTCGGCGAACGCATGCCAGGGAACTGGCGAAGGCGCGGGAGGAATGGCGCGACTCCAAGGAGTTTCTCAAGGCCGCGGCTGCGTTCAGCATGGATGTTGAGATAGATGCCTTCGCTGAATGCCGGCGGCGTGTCCGCGAGGTCGATCCTTCCTTCCCCTTTGACAAGCTGATGCATGAGGCTGAGGGAGGCGCTTCGGAGGGTCTTTCGCCGGTACCGGTGGAAGTACCGGGGTCGGCCGAGGAGGAGGTGGCCGCCTTGGTGGATCCTGTGGTTGCCGAGACTTCTGAGGGGGCCCAGTAATGTTCGGATGCCTCGGGAAGTTTGCTCTCTCTTTTTTGGTCTTTTTGGCCTGTAATAACATTTGAACTATCTTTCTTTCCTTTTATATATGAAGTGTCGTGAGCTCTTCGAGCTTTTGGTATTGCTCTTCGGGCCGTCTTTTTAAGCTTTCGAGCTTTAAGTTGCGATCTTTGTTGGCGAGGGTACTCCCAGTGCACCCCGTAGGGCGTCTTTTTTATGGAAGGACTATGTTCCCCTCGAGTGATCAGTTCGTGGTTAATGGGTCCCGCCTCCCCTTAAAGGGGGGGTCTTTTTTTTTTCATGGGGAGCGTTTTAGGGTATTCTCGGGGGGATCAGCCCCGATGCTACCTCTGTCTCACTCCCTGTCTTTCATGGGGAGCGTTTTAGGGTATCTTTGGGGGGGGGGGGGCGGTGATACCTCTGTCTCACTCCCTGTCTTCTTTCGGGTCCCTTATTTATCATGGGCCGAAAAGTGGAGATGCATATGGCTCAGGTAGAAACGCTATTCCATTGATTTGTTAAGGAAGAAAATACATCTTTGCCTCTAGAAACAAAAAGAAACAAACAAAACACTCGTCATGCTTTTAAAGGAAAACACGGGACTTACCCTATCTTTTTACTGGTAAAACTCTTGGAGGTTGTCCATGCTCCAACTGCGAGGGACTGGGGTCCCGTCGAGGTGTTCTAGCTGGTAGGCCCCGGGGCGGAGTGCTCGAACGACCCTGTATGGTCCTTCCCATTTAGGTGCGAGTTTCCCGGCGTTGCGGGGGTTGGATACCTCCGCCCGCCGTAGTACCAGGTCTCCGGGCTTTACCGAGCGCTTTTTTACTCGGGCGTTGTAGTACCGTGCCACCCTCTGCTGGTAGGAGGCGGTTCGGAGGAGGGCCTGCTCTCTTTTTTCGAGCACGAGGTCGAGAGTGTTCTGTAGGAGTTCAGAGTTTCCCCTTTCATCATAATTCTCCGTGTGGAAGCTGGAGAGGCCGATTTCTAGCGGAATGACCGCTTCGGCCCCGAAGGTTAAGCTGAAAGGGGATTCCCCAGTCGCGGTCCGCGGTGTCGTTCGATAGGCCCAGAGGACGTTAGGGAGCGCCTCTACCCAGCTTTTTCCAGCTTCTCCCAATCGCTTCTTGAGGCTCTGAAGCAAGATCCTATTAGTTACCTCTACCTGCCCGTTGGCCTGTGGGTGTGCTACGGAGGCGAAACGATGCTCGATGCTTAGGCTATCGCAGAATCTTCCGAATTCAGCGCTTGCGAACTGGGGACCGTTGTCCGTTACAAGTGTCTTTGGGATGCCGAAACAGCAGACCACGTCGTGATAAAGGAAGTTCTCCGTCGCTTTTGAATTGGGTTTTGCCACGGCTTTAACCTCGACCCATTTGGTGAAGTAGTCGATAGCGACGTACATCATTGTACGTCCCCCGGAGGCTTTTGGGAAAGGCTCGAGTAGATCCATGCCCCACATGGCGAAAGGCAGGGGCCCAGCCATCGCGGTGTATGGTGTGGCCGGTTGAAGGGAGTGGTCGGGTACCTTTGGCAAGGGCTGCATTTTTTGACGAACTCCTTGGCGTCCCTGAGGATCGTAGGCCAGACGTAGCCGTGCCTCACGATTTTATGAGCCAGAGTCCTGCCGCTTCCGTGGTCTCCGCAGATTCCTTCATGTACTTCTCGTAGCGCGTACTCTGATTCGGAGGGCACCAGGCATCGGAGATACGGCCATGTGTATGACCATTTGTAGAGCCTGGGCCCGTGGACCACGTAGTGGGCGGCTCTTGCGGTTAGGCGCCGGGCTTCCAGCTTATCTGCGGGCAGTATCCCGTCTTTCAGGTATCGCATGATGGGGTCCATCCAGTTTGGTCCAGGTGGAACCTCCAAAACTTGCACTTCATCGATGCTGGGGTGGGGCAGTATTTCTGTGAGCACGGTGCCGAAGTCATGGGTATCTTCGGCGGCCATTTTTGACAATGCATCCGCTTGATTGTTCATGTCTCGCGGTACCTGGAGGATCTCTACCTTTCCCATTCCCTGCAGCTTTTCTTTTACCTTCTGGAGGTATCTCTTCATTCTGAAGCCTTTGGCTTCGTATATTCCGTTCACTTGGTTGACGACGAGCTGGGAGTCGCTATGGACTTTTAACTTTTCCGCACCGAGCTCTGCGGCTAGGCTTAGTCCTGCTAGCAAGGCTTCGTATTCAGCCTCGTTGTTGGAGGCTTTGAAGTCTTGCCTGAGGGCGTATTCCAGGATGAATCCTTCTGGGCCGCGGAGGACCACTCCCGCCCCGTGCCCTGTTTTGCCTGTTGAGCCGTCAACGTGCAGGGTCCAGTGAGTCTCGTCGCTCTGTTCTGCTGAGCCTGGCGCTATGTCTTCGCGAGCCGCCTGTTTGGTGGGGCGCTCGTTATTTTCCATTGTTGCTGGTTCTGCTGCCGGGGCCGTAGATTCCACTATAAAGTCAGCAAGGGCTTGGGATTTAATAGCTGGCCTCGGTCGGACCTGTATGTTGAATTCTCCCAACTCGACGGCCCAGCTTACCATCTTGCCCGAGGTCTCTGGTTTTTGGAGAATTTTCCTCAGGGGTTGGTCGGTTAGCAGCACAATGGGGTGGGCCTGGAAGTAGGGGCGGAGCTGACGACTGCGAGGGCGAATTTCTCTATGTTTAGGTACCGAATCTCTGCACCGTGGAGAGTCTTGCTCACGTAGTACACAGGATGTTCCTTCTTGTCGCTTTGCTTGGCCAATACCGAACTCACCGTCGTGGGGCTGATGGCCAGGTACATAAATAGTTCCTCCCCGGCTCGAGTTTGGCGAGTACGGGTGGTGTCTGAAGGTACTGCTTCAGGGCGTCAAATGCTTCTTGGCAGACCGGGGTCCATTCAAATTCTTGTATATTTTTCAGTTGTTTGAAGAAGGGTTGGCATTTCTCCGCCGACTTTGGCATGAATCGGCCGAGGGCCGTGATTTGACCCGCGAGCCTTTGTACTTCTACCGCTGTTGTCGGGGGCTCCATGTCTAGGATGGCCTGGATCTTTTCAGGGTTGGCCTCGATCCCTCTCTGGCTAACCATGAACCCTAAGAACTTTCCAGAAGTCACTCTGAAGGCGCATTTGGCGGGGTTCAGCTTCATCCGGGCCCGCCGCAGGGTGTTGAAAGTTTTATGAAGGTCGGAGATGTGCTTGGAGGCTTCCAGACTTTTCACTAGCATGTCGTCTACATATACTTCTACGTTCCTTCCGATTTGCGCCCGGAATAGCTTATTTACGAGCCGCTGGTAGGTCGCGCCAGCGTTTTTTAACCCGAAGGGCATAATGGTGTAACAGTAGATGCCCTGATTGGTAATGAACGCTGTTTTTGGGATGTCTGGCTTGTGCATTTTCACATGATTGTAACCCGAGAATGCATCCAAGAAGATGAGGAGTTCGTGTCCGGATGTGGCGTCGATGAGTTGGTCTGTGCGTGGGAGGGGGTAGGGGTCCTTTGGGCAGGCCCGGTTTAGGTCTGTGAAGTCTATACAGGCCCGCCAGCCTCCACTAGCTTTTTTGACCATGACGACGTTAGACAGCCACTCAGGGTACCAGATTTCTCTGATGAACCCGGCTTTTAGTAGCTTCTCCACTTCGGCCTTTATGTGAGTTTGACGTTCTACCGCGAAGTTCCTATTTTTTTGCCGGACGGGTTTAAGGGTAGGGTTCAGATTTAACTTGTGAACGGCCAACTCCTTGGGTATCCCGGGCATGTCCTTGGCGGACCATGCAAACATGTCTTTGTTTGCTCTGAGGAAGGTGATCATCTGGTCTCGCAGGGGGCCTTTTAGTAGGGAACTGATGTGAACTTGTCTCTCCGGCTGATCTTAGGCTATGGGGATGAAGTCTAGCTCCTCGGCGGGTTCTCCTCTTATTGTACGGGCCCGCTGCCGGGGGTCTTCACTACCGATTGTGAAGTTTTCGGCAGGAGCATTGGTTCCTCTTAGGCTCGCTGCGTAGCATTGGCGTGCTATCATCTGCTGCCCTCGGACCTCCCCTACTCCGGTTGGAGTGGGGAATTTCATCTTGAGGTGGGGGGTGGAGACCACTGCCCCCAAGTCTCTTAGAGCGGGGTGCCCAATGATGGCGCTGTAAGTGAACGGTATGTCTACGACCATGAAGGTGGTCAGAATGGTTTTTTGGAGGGGGTACGTCCCAAAGGTCACGGGTAAGTCGATCTTGCCGTCGACCCGTACGGACGCACCGGAGAACCCGTAGATGGAATATTCCGCGGGTCCCAGCCTTTCTTTGCCCAGTTTCATCTCTTCAAAAGTTCCGAGGTGCAATACGTTGACGGAGCTTCCCGTGTCGACCAGAATCTTCCCTATGCCGAAGTTGGGGACGACTAGCCTGACGACCAGTGCGTCGTCGTGCGGGACCTGTAGCCCGTCGAGGTCTTCGTTAGAAAAAGTAATGATCTGGTCTTGTCGGGGCAGATCCGTTCGGGCCTTTTTGGAGGGCATATCCATGGAGAACACCCGCTCTGCGTATGCCCGCCGACCAGCTGTTGTCGGCCCTCCCACTGCCGGTCCTCCCGCGATGATATTGATTTTTCCTATGATGGTAGGCGGCTGTTTGCGGGCCTGTGGTTGTTCGGGGGGCTGGTCTTTCCGGGGGCGCTGGTGGCGGTGTGCGCAGTGCCTGCTGCGGGATCGACGCCTGCTTCGGGAGCGATGCCTGCTCGGGGATCGGTGCCGGTTGGTGGATCGGCGGCGGCGGCTGGACCGGCGCCTATCGGGTGACCGACGCCTGCCTCTGGGCTCGTCGGGTGGATGCTGGACCTCGCGCGAACTTTCGCCAGGGCTCCTAAGATATTGATTCAGGTGTCCCTCTTCCGCCAGCTTTTCCAGCTGGAGGTGGAGGTGGAAGCAATGGTCAGTTTCGTGGCTGTGATCCCCGTGGAATTCGCAGAACTTTTTGGCGGACCGCTTCTTTGGGTCCATGGCCATTCGCTTGGGGGGGGGGGTCAGGAGACCTTGATCTCTGATGGCTAGTAGGACATGGGAGAGGGGAACCTTTAGCGAGGCGCTTCCCAGTCTTTCGAAGACAGGGATGGGGTTCTGGCTCGCCTGTTTCTCCTCGGCCCTCGGCCTCAGGATCCTTCGGCCGTCGTTGTTTTTTCTTTCATCGGGGCCGGGCTGGTTCCGCTCTCGGGCGCAGGCTTCTTCTGCCTGTATGAACTTGTCAGCTTGGTGAGATGCAGCTTTAGATTCGGATCGGTGGTGGCATGCTTTAGTGTGGCGACCGCTATTTGGACGTCCATGTTAGAAAGTTGGGCCAATTCGGTGTTGAATTTTAACATGAAGTCTCTTAGGGTCTCATTTCTTCCCTGCCGGAGGGCTAAGAGGGCGTCCGCTGGATCATGGTGGAGGCGGTTGTTGGCGAATCTTGTGCTGAACTTCCTCCCGAATTCGTGGAAGGATGCGATGGAGTCGGGCTCCAATCTCATGTACCAGTCGTTAGCGGTCTTTCTTAACAGGGAGGCGAAGGCTCTGCACATGAATCCGTCCGACGCGCTTCGGAGCGTCATTACCCTTTTGAAGGTTTGGAGGAACTCGAGGGGGTCAGTACTTTGGTCGTACAGACCGAAACGGGAGAGGTCTATGCCTGTTTCTGCAGGGGTCTTTAAGACTTCCGAGGTGAATGGGGATGCCGTTTCCCTTTCCCATTCGTCGAGGATGCCATGGGCGTAGGGCTTCTTCATTTCTAGTTTTACCTCTCGAATCTGCCTCTGCAGGTCGACTATTGGATCCACGCTGGGCAGTTGCGCTGAGGTTGCTACTTCTTTCGCCCGAGCCAGGGGCGGTTCCTGGAGACGGGCAGCTTGGACAGGGGGAGTGCGGCTTAGCGTAGCCTGCTTCCCGCTGTCTCGCTGGTGTCCCCTAGCTGCGGGGGGCAAAGGGCTATTCGTTGACGGGGACGGCGTCCGGCGAGTCGGTGCTCGCTTTTGCCGAGGATGATGCTCCCCTGGCTGTTCCTCGTTGCCTTCGTCATAGGCTTTTGTCAGGTCCTGCGTCATCAGGGGCCTCTCCGGGGCCGGAGGAGGCAAGCGTTGGAGTAGTTCTCGGCGGAGTTCGTTGAACATCTCCATGGTGGGGACCATCTGTGGTGTGCTAGAGGAGGGCTCGTGTCGGCCCGAGAGTGGTGAGTTGGGCTCTCGGGAGCTTGAGCTGTTGGTTTGTGCGTGCTGAGCCTGGCTCCTGGTTATTACCCCTGTTTCTTGCTATTGGGTGTGGTTTCTCATCGCCATAAGGCGTTCAGTACTCGACGAGTCCCACGGATGGCGCCAATATGATGGCGTCTGAATCCGGGTCTGCGATCGCGCGGTCGGTAGAGGGCCTCCGCGGGGTCTGCAATCACAAACAAAGGGGGTCAGGGGGTCCGGGGTGGGTCCCGGACGACCACTTCGACACCCAAGTCAGATCCTTCGACCAATCAATATAAAGGACAGTGAGAAGAGGAAGGGGTTTGATCAGGGTTACCAGGTCCAAAACGCGGGTTCTTTTCTGGGTGAGAATGAGTGGGTCGGAGGGGGCTAGCAGGGAGAGTAGGATCAAGTTCCTAATCTCCTCTGTCGTTGCCTCGCCTCTTTTTCCGGTTGTCTTTGTGGAGCTGAGAATGGGGGAAACCTTTTCTTTCAGAATCTGCCTTCCCTTTCTTCTTTCCTTCCCTCCTTTTAAAGGGAGGCGAGCGGGCCTTTTCATCATTATGGAAGGAAAACCATCCTTTGCGAGATTGGGCCGTTCCCCTGCTTCGCCGGCGCGCGTGGATTTACTTGGTGTTTCCTTCAATAACTTGTGATGATGAGGCCTGGGCGGCGGGGGAAACGACACGTGTTGTGACCGTATGGTCTTGCCATTTTCCCACACCTTTCTCCATGATGATCTGTGCTTTATTTGTGCATGGACACCACGTGGCGATATCTGGGGGCGACGCCGTATTTGTGTCCCATCACCACCCATCTCACATACTGTTAGACCTCCTAGCCTAATTCCCATAGCCCAACTAGCCATACATCTTACTTACATCCGATCCATCATACATAACAACATCTATGTACCCAACCAGACTTCATAATCAAGCCCAAACCCCTATAATTTAAAACACGCCCTACAATGCATGCACAATCTCTTTGCCAATTCACTCTCAACAATGAGAATCCCCAACCCAACTTGTTCAATTTCAGTTTGCCAAAACTTAACCAAGTTGCATCCCTAGCCCTGAACCAAGTTGAGCCCTTGGACCCCAAGCCGAATCACACCCCATGATTCCAACCGAATTGCATCCTTATGTTCAAACCCATTAGCCAAAATTTTAGCCTACCCATTTTTATTGACCCCTTGATGATTCCTCTGCGATTAATTCCTTTGAGGCTCGTTCCAAATTCAAGAATCCTATTCCAAAATCTTATTCCCAAACCCAAAGACCAATCCAAATTTTCAACGCCATGAACGGAACTACGTGTGGCTTGATCCCCACCACGGGGTACGTAGGCAACTTGGCACTCCCAAGTTCAGTCACACCCTTCTTCATCTCTTCCATCCCTTTTTCCACCCTTTTCTTTTTCTTAAACCCTTTTTGCATGCTAGATGTTTCTTTTTATTTTCTAGTCGCATGAGTAATTGCATGTTTAGATTTTTTTGTTTGAAAATTATTCTCATCCTATGCTAGAAATAATATGTTGCTTGCTTGCTATGCTTAGAATTCGCATGCTAAGTTATTTGTTTCTGTTAGGATAATTGTTTGTATGCTTAGTTATTTGTGATGTTGAAACTCTAAAAGAATTCAAAAATCTAAAAGAACCTAGGAACTCACATTCATTGGAAAATCACTACTCCAAAATTTTAAATTTCAAGAACATAAATACCTTAGGTTCTAAAACTTAAAAATTTCACTCTAGGTTTCATAATAGAACTTTTAGAGCCCAAACTTCACAAAAATACTAAAAATGCAATTTAGGTCCATTGCATTAGATCTAGGTTCATATAGCATAGGTCACTTCACCTCAAATCAATTAATCAAATTTAACTCAAGTCAAATCTCATCAATCTCAAAACAATCACATAGGCACATAGGCATGTAGTTGCATGTAGGATGCACTCCTGGCCCGCATGAGTCTAAACTATGAATGGCTAAACAATTAAAATGCACTTAGGTTAATAAAATTCATATTCACCCCCTTAGTTAAACCTAAGTAATTAAAGCTTTTAAAAGTTAGGCAAGGTCGGCGCTGTACACTTTGTACGGTACACCTTTCGACCTCGTAACCAGGTAACTTACCCAGAACTCAAAACGTAGACCAAATTAACAGAGTTAATCATGGGTCCTAGATCCCTAATCTAGGTGGCGACTCTGGTCAGTTGCTTCTTTCGTGAAGTTAGGACATTTATCCTAAATTTATGGAAAAAGCAACCATATTCAAATCCAATGGACAAAGGCGCTATTATCATCATAAAAACAGATACCCTCGTAGGCCACCACCTCCGGGCGGGATCCACCACATCTGAGAGATGTGTCCGTGGCTGAAAGATATAAAAGGAAGGGTTGTCTGGCGACTGCAGGTGTTAACACTAGATGTGATGACAAACACTCTTTGATCTTCTCAAAAGCTTGCTAACATTCAGGGTTTCACTGCTTGGAAGTATTTTTCTTTAGAAGCTTGAAAATTGGCTCTCATGTACTGGTAAGCTGTGTTATGAAACGACTTAAGTACTCAACTTTTTCCAAGAATCCTCTAATTTCTTTTTATGTTTTTGAAGACGGTATCTCCTAGATCGCTTTGACTTTAGCAGGGTCTACCTCGATTCCTCTGTGGCTGAGCAGAAAGCCTAGCAATTTCCCGGAGATAACTTCGAAAACACATTTGTTTGGATTAAGTCGGAGCTTGTATTTTGCGATTCTTTCAAAGAATCTCCTTAAAACTTTAACATGATGTGGTCGAATTTTGGCTTTGAAAATCATGTCATCAACGTATACCTCTACTTCCTTGTGGATCAAGTCATTTAAGAGGGTAGTTGCAGCCCTTTGATAAGTTGCGCCAGCGTTCTTGAAACCGAATGGCATCACCCTGTAGCAGTAGGTTCCCCACTGTGTAGTGAACGGTGTCTTGGTCTTATCTTTTGGAGCCATCTTTACCTGATTGTACCCAGAAAAACCATCCATAAAGGAGAGTAAGGCATGACCTGCTGTGTTATCTACCAAGATGTCGATGTGAGGCAAATGGAAGTCATCCTTTGGACTGGCTTTATTTAGATATTTGAAATCAACACAGCATCGTATTCTTCCATCCTTCTTAGGCACTGGAACTATGTTTGCCAACTACTCGAGATATGTGACAACCTATAGAAAGCCTGCTTTCAATTGATTCATCACTTCATCTTTGATTTTGGTTTCATTCTTCCGAGCTTCTGCTTTTTTGGCTTAGCTTCTGGGTAGAGAGGGATATGGTGCTGAACAATTTCCTCGCTTAATTCTGGCATTTCTTCGTATGACCAGGCGAAGACATCTTTGAATTCTTTTAACAATTTGATTAACTTTGCACCCTTTTCAGGGGATAAGGTTTTGCCAATCTTCATCTCCTAAAGCAAGGATTCAGTGCCTATGTTAATTGTTTCAAACTCATCTTCTAAAGATTTTGCTCGATGCTGCTCCCCTCTCTTGATTAGAATTTTAATCTCGAGGGAAGTTTCGTCTGCGTCGAGGGTTGTTCGATGTTATTTAAAACATTTGTTTCAAAAGAATTCAGAAATAGAGGCGAGTACAGAGAAAGTTCTTTGATTGATTCGAAAGATACATCAGAGGAAGAACTGACTGACGCGCCTTCTTCAGGCTCGGTTACATTTGACACTTTTTCAAAAGATGAATCAGAATTGGAAAAGGATTCTGATTCAGAGGACGAGAAATTCATATCCGAAGGGATAATTTCAGTAAGGAATAAGACAAAGGTGTCCGACCAGTTAGAGAGTTCTGAATTGCCAGCATCGGTAATCATATTCTAAGGGGATAACATTGGAATAGATTCCCTGATCATACAAATAGCCAAAGAAGCTTCTTGGAAGATTGATCCCATCAGCACCGGATCCAGGTAATCTGCCCAATCAAATTTCAAAGTCTCTGCACGTCTGAACTGTTTTCTCCACCAAATGTCATCTTCTTCACTTGGCCAACATCCAGCAAAGAAGATCTGGAACCCAGGAACCCTCCCCCGGTGATAGGATGTATGGACCATTATGGGAAACCATGGTAGGGGAAGTCTTCTCCTTCCCTGCAGAATTGACCATTGAGGGTCAGCTTGATTTCTGGCATCAACATGACCTCTCCAGCTTCTTTGTACAACCTTCTTCGGGTTATACTTCGATACATATCTTGTTCCTCTTGGTATGTGTTGCGGTAGCCCAGACCAGTTGTACCAACATTAGAAGGAAAATGCAGATCATCGAATTGAACTACTCCTTGCTGATATCATCCTAATCCCATGCCTGGGATGTATCCATTAATCTTGTGGATTGTAGATACAATAGGATTGATATCGTACGAGAGTGGAACTAATTCCTTCTTAGCTTGTTCCCAGCTGATTGTGGTAACAGCAAGATGAAAACCATTAAGATAGACGCTATCTCCTACTGACTTTCCATTAGGATCTAACAAGATGGCGCCTACTTCTAAATCTTCATCTCCTCGGATGGTGATAACTTTGTTACCTTTCATGAATTTAAGTTTCTGATGTAAAGAAGAAGGTACAGCTCCCACTTTGTGAAATCACGGCCGTCCTAACAACAGGTTGAAGGATGACTTGATATCAAGCACTTGGAACCCAACAGCGAAGATTTCACCTCCCATATAGATGGCAGTAGAAAGAGATCCGACTACATCTCGCCGGTAATTGTCGTAGGCCATGATGGCTTGATTAGATAGGGAGAAATCACTGGGGCCAAATCCGATGGCTGTAGCCGTGCTTAGCGAACAGATGTTCAAAGCAGAACCATGGTCCATGAGTACGGCAGGTACCTTCTTCTGATTACATAACACAGTAACAATGAGAGGTTTTGAGTGATTCTTTCCTTCAGGGGTGAAATTAAGGTCTATGGAACCAAGAGGGGGGTGAATTGGTTTTATCAAAAAATTATCCCTTTTTGAATTCAAAATTCTAATCTAATTCAAATTTTCTTTTCTTGCTTAATTTTGGTTAGTTCATATAATATCAAAGTAGAGGGAAATGCTAAACCAAAGGCAAAAATAAGAGTGCAAGAATAAGAGAAGAACACACCGATGTATAGTGGTTCGGGCAAAGCCCTACTCCACTCTTCTTGAGATCGTCCTCAAGGATTTTCACTATTTGAGACCTCCACGATGCCCGGCTCCGAGGCGATTACACTCTCATGGGTATTAAATAAGGATGCCCTTGCCACCTTTACACCGACTCTCCTTCTTCACCGAGTTCTAAGCGCTACTCCATAGGGTATTACGAATAGGATGCCCTAGCCACCTTTAAAATGAATGGAAAGGAGATTGCTTGGCCTCTCTTGAAGGCTTGATACACAATGATTGCTCCTCAAAATATTCTCCACAAAAGGATTGCAAGTAGAAGCCCTAAATCCAAACTCTAATGATTTGCAAGTGCAAGGCAAGTTTGGTGGAGAAGAAAAAAAAGCTTAAGCCAAAAAGGGTTTTCAAATGATTTGAATGCTTAAGGTTGTTTTTGAATCATTCAAGTGAGGTAGAAGAACCTCTTGAATGTGTATTTATAAGCCCTTAAAAAGATATGACCGTTTGGGGGTAGATGTATAAAAAAGACCCCAAAAAGCAACTAGCCGTTTGAGTTCAAACGGCTATATTTTTTCCTGTCGTGACGTTTTTGGAGTTTCGAGAAATCAAATAAAACTTAAAAAATCTTCCTGGAAGGTTTCTCAGAGTTCCGAGAAGCCTAAAACAGTAGTCTTTTCCTGTTTTTGTTGCTGATTAATTTTAGGCATTTGGAACTCTAATTTAATAATATAAATGGAATGTTATGAGGCTCCAAAAAGGTTGGTCCACCTCACAAACATTCTCTTAACCATTTAAGTCTAATGCGGGGGAGTGTTAGTCTTTTTGAAAAATTCATTTTGAAAAGTTTGCCTTGACTTAGAAATCAAAAGAAAGAGGATGTACAACAAGTCTAAGTATAATTACGTTCCTCTTTGGTCTTGGTATTCATAGATCTTCTATTGTGTGCTTGCTTTGCTTGAGTGTGTTGAGGTGAGCTCCCCATTGATTGTTCTTCCAAGGTAAGTTGTCCTATGTGGTCTCTAGCTCCCTTGACCCCTGTGTAGTACAACTTCAAGCACGACCAAGTGATGGGATGGTTCATTCTATGATCAACCTATCTTATCACAACACGTCCAGGTAAATTGATTAGTATTAAACAAACATAATCAATTTTGTTTAGAATCATCAAAATAAGATAGGAGAGTAGACCCTTGGGCTTACAAGGGGTTAGATCTTGATCTGAAAATGAGAGGGCTATAGATGCTCTGACTGATGCAACCAGATTCGTAAGCTGCTCGGGTGTAGTGTCCTTTGACACTTGGGAGGTCTGCAAACTTTTGAGGAGAACTTCTCGATGCTTAAGAGATACCATTAGTAATCCCCAAAGTGAGATATCTGTCTGAGTCTTGTTGAGCTGCCTGATGATGTTTAGATCTTCTTGATCAACCTCTGTGCTAACAACCTTTCGTTTGACAGTGTCGATCTGCTCATGTGCTCTGAGTTCTAGGGGTTTGTAGTTCCTACCACCCTTGATGAGATGTCCTCCTACCTCTGAAGTTCTAGGATCACTGATTCTGCAATCTTCTAATGAAAGGATGAATGGAGTTTCGTCTATTCCAGCCCCTTCTAAGTCCAAAATATAAGGTTCTTTGTCGAAGTCTGCGCAAATGGCAAGAGGATATGGATCTTCTTCCCCGTCTTCTCGTATGTAATTGTTGTTATCGGTTACCCATGGATAGGGTTCGATAGTACAAATTAAGGACGAGAAGTCCCTTGGCGGAGGTTCGGTGAAGATGTCATTTGAAGTGGACGAAGATGGGTTATGTTTTGGAAGAGGATTGGTGTTGATATTTGGCCCAAATAGGAGAATGAATTGTTTCTTTTCAAGAAGATCTTGGATAGCATGTTTTAAAGCAAGACATCTATCCATTTGGTGTCTTCTACCTTGATGGTACTCACAATATTCTCTGTTGTTCCAGTTTTTTGGCAGAGGGTTAGGAGGTGTGAAATAAACAAGAGGGGGGGGGTGAATTGATTTTAACACTTAATTAGCCCTTTTGAAAATTAATTATAAACTCTAATTTGAATTTTCTTCTCTTGATTGAATTTTTGGTTAGTGCAAATAAGATTGAAAGGCAAAGTGAAATGTTAAACCAAAAAGAATGAAAGTGCAAGATAATGGAAGAGTGTGGGACCCGATCCCACGAGAGGGGTGGGGCGCGATCCGCCACGCACTCTCTTGGTCTCTCGTACCCACGCGATTGGCGTGTGCATTTTTATTGTTGATTTTAATTCATCTTTCATGTGAACTTGGGATCACTAAGGCAATCCGAATTCCACACAAAAGAGACTGACAGAGTCACCACCTAGATGTGAGATCTAGGACCCATGATTAACCAGAAATCTAGACTCGCTACCTGGTTACGAGAATGGAAGGTATGGGGAGTTATCCACCACATGCACCATTCCTGCCCGATAATCGGTCTTCGATTCCAAAAGCTAACTCTTTTAAATTTATTTTAAATGGCTCACTCAACTCTATGTTAATGTGCGAACTATGTGACATGCATCCTATGATCTAATTTCAATGTAGATCCTAAGTGTGTACCTTGATTACTTTATTTGTTTGAATTCAATCTAAGTGAAAGTTCTCCTAAAATTCTAATTTCATGGAAAATCCTAAGTGATTTGATTAAGCATTTACAAGAAAATTAATATACAAAACCCCACAATTTGTTGTGGAGCCGACTCGCGGTTGGTATGCCATTAGACATCCAAGCTGCCTACGTACCCATGCCTCACTGGGATCAGAGTCGACGTAGTTCGGTGCACCTAAGCTAAGCTACTTATGCCTAACTCAACTAAGACACCGATATAGACTGATTTGACTGTTTCAACAGTTTTAAGAGGAGTTATTTAATTCAAGTTGAGGATTTTATTATCCTAGGATTTCATCTAAGATGCTATATGATTCTTATCTAAATGCAAGTTATTCCTTAGACTAATGCAGGTTAGCCTACATCCTAGTTTACTAGGCTTGTCCTAGGGAAAGATTGGGCGACTAGTGTAACTAGACCTATGGTACGGTTGCTATCAATAGCAAGCGTCCGTGATGAGGCTGGACTCCTAACTCTAGGACTCCCTAAAACCTAAGACTCCCTAAAACCTAGGACACGACCTGACACCAGTGTTCCTAAATTGGGCTCTAATGGTTCTTATGACGGAAACCGTAATCCAATGGTTCCAAAATACACGAGACACATTGACTCAAGTTCTTGAGGTTAATTAATTTTAGATTTCAAGGATTTTCAGTTTCTGGACATTTAAGGAATACCAATGGCTCTAGGGTTCACCAATTTCGGCATCGAATGGCATCCAAGGAAGGGAATCGTGCGCTCTTTCCTTGTGCAATTTAATACTTAGGTTATAGCATCTTATTGCCTGGCATATCTCAGGATTTCCGTGGACAGTAACCTCGGAGCCAACAACATGCTATAGCTTAAATATTCAAATTGTCAAAGATCGGTTGCAATTGAGATACGATTATGGATGCACTGGCCATTTTTCCAGGGAATCTAAGAATCCTAATATTTCTGTTTTAATGGATTAAGGAGTGAACATGTGACAGATATTTAAGGTTCTTTAGAGATTTTCAGATGAATTTCAATTAATTTCAATATTTTAATGGATTTAATCAATTTTAAACCATATGAGTGATTTTGCAAGTGAAAGTGTTGCAAACGAATTCGAAATGAGTTGAAACTTCTACAGCAGCAAGATATGATGAGATGTAGCTTATTGAAAGAGTTTTGCAGATTTTTACATTAAGCTCATATTTAATTTCGATTTAACAATAATAAGATCAGATTGCAAACATAACACAGAAACTACTAGAAATAGAAATATAAATTCATTGAAATTTCTACAGTAGTAAAATATAAGTAAAAATAGCATGCTGTGAAATGTTGATGAATTTTAAAAACCATTTACTATCAATTTCGAATTTTTCAATGTTTAGATCAGATTATGAACTTACACTACAACCAATAGGAAAAAAGATCGAAACCAATTGAAAAGTTTACAACAACAAGAAATATGGAAGTTAAGACTACTGTAAAAATTTTGAGAATTTTATCTGTGATCTGATGTCAGTAAAAAGTCTCCCAAAATCTGATAATTTTTAAAGAAAGCATAAAATAATATACCAAACCAAATCCACAAATTCTCAAAACTTCATGGTAGAATGTACCGTCATCATATTATTTTCCCACGAAATTTCATTAATTTTGGAATCCGTTTAGTATATAATTTATTTTTCTTCGTCAAAAAGATATTTTTGAAGAGTTTTTCTATTTTCAAAACACGATTTTCGAGAAAATTACGACTACGGAAAACGTCCTTTAATCTTGTTCTGATATGATGAACACAAGAAAAATTTAAAATTCCAAAAAATAGATCATCCTGAGATGGCTATTTTTTTGAATTTCGTAATTTCTCAGCCATTATTTTAAATAAAATTCCACTCTTCACTCAAATTTTCGAAAACTTTTGATCCAATGTCCGATCCGATCCGATAGTTATTTTACTCTATTTAGATAGATTATTGTATTAAATTTTGAGACGAAACGGAATTGAAACACTCATGCAGATCATGATTTTAAGCACACACATTTAATATTAAATTAAATTCATTTAAATGCTTAAAAATCATGCAAAAATCTAAAAAAATCCGAGAACAGTGTACCAACCTGTGATGGAGTTCCTCGCCGAATCCGAGAACCAAAAATTCCAAAAAATCTCACCGACGTGCGATCCGCTCCGCTTTTATTCTTCCTTTTTCTTGGTTTTTTTTTGTTTGATCTCTTTCGGAGAGAGAGAGTAATAAGGAGAGGATGAGAATGCGAGAGAGAGCGAGACAGAGAGTGCAAAAGTGACCGAGAGAGAGAGAGAGAGAGAGAGAGAGAGAGAGAGAGAGAGAGAGAGAGAGAGAGAGAGAGATTGACAGAGGGTGTGAGAGTGAGGCCGAGAGAGAGATTGACAGAGAGATAACAGAGATGACCGAGAGAGAGTTGAGAGAGTTAGAAGAAGAGAGTGATAGTAAGAGGGATATAGAAAGTGTGGGAGAGACAGAGGGAGAGTCAGAATGAGACAAAGAGGGAGAGAAAAAAATAATATGTCTTGGTTTTTAAAGAAAAAAACCGAGACTCTGTTTTCTTCGAGGCACAGAGAACGAGAATGTGAGACACAGAGTGTGAGGAGGGATAAGAGAGAGCAAGGAGGGATGACAGAGAAGTAGAGAGGTTGTGAGGCAGCAGAGAGATAGAGAGGGGACATCGAGAAAACAGGGACAGATACGATGCTCTGTTTTTTTCGTGAAATAGAGCTTGGTTTTTGCGGGGATATTTCAGAGAGGTAGAAAAACAAGAGGGCTATCGAGAGAGCGGGGAGATGGAGAGGGCTGAGAGATGAGGGATGGAGAAACAGAGGGACAGAACGTGAGAGAGATGACAGAAACTAAAGCTTCTCTTTTTTATTTTTTCTGAGCTACTGCTGTTCTTGGCAGAAAACAGAGCCACCGTTCTTTTTCTTTTTTTTTCGGTGGGCTGGAGAGGGTGAGAGGGTGGTGAGAGGTTGAGGGAGAGTGCTAGAGGTAGAGGGCTTGAAGGAGGTGCCGTTTGTCCACCATGGAGAAGAAACAGAGAGCCTCCTTTGAAGGGCACGGTCTTTCCTTTTTTATTGATTTTCTTTTTTTTTCTTCACCTGTGAGACATATTTTTGTTTCTTTTTTTTCAAAGAGAGTTGTCGTTCCCTCCTCCTCTCAAAGTATAATGTTGCTCTCTTTTTTAATTCTCTTTCTCTTCTCTTTTTTTTTTCTTAGAATAGAGGAAAAAAGATGTTGCCCCAAGAACTGCCGAGAGTGCTCTCTGTTGCTATATCTTCTCCCCTTTTCTTTTTTTGTTTCTTTTTCTTTTCTTACAAAATAGGATATTTTCTTAAATCAATCCATTCTTCCTTTCTTGATCGAACCCATATAGCAACCTTCTTCTTACAATATTCAATTGCCAAGCATATCTCAAGATGGGGCCCATCCCATGGAGCCATCCGAACCAACTATTTGACGAGCCGCAATGCAAATTAGTTGCACCCAGCGAATCCTTTTTGTCGCATAATCTGAACCGTCCATTAAACACGCATCAATATATGAATTAGTTGCGCCCCTCTAAATCATTTCGGTGGGCCGATCCGAGCCGTTCAAATAACTGGCTATCAATTAATTGGCTAAGATTACTCATAACGTGGCCCCCCTAAGTCACTCCCATGGGACGATCTAAATTGTCCAATTTGACGAGCCACAGCTTTAAATTTTAATTTTTTCACAATGATGGGTCCATATCAGATTGGCAAAAATACACTCCGCCCATCATGGAAATTGATCTTGTTTATTGGATCCAAATGAATTTAAAAACCATATTCTTCATTAAAAACAATGCAGGGCACACCTGTATGATCTCATTTTAATAGGAAATGCTCAATGCGGGCCCCCCAAAGGGGTCCAAATTTCAATAAATGTTCACTGCGGGCCCACCGAATGGGTCCGAATTCTCCCCTGGCTTGGATTCTTCTGAATAACCATTCTCGACACTTAGCGAAAAGAAAGATGCGGAACATTGCGGAAATGATCGGAAAGATTGAGAAAGCATAAGGGACGGACACGGGAATGGGAAACACTGAAAAAGACTGATAACAAGAATACTAACTTCTTTGTTGATTAAAGCAGAGCAAAATCGGGTGTCTACAAAGAGACACACCGATGTATAGTGGTTCGGGCAAGGCCCTACTCCACTCTTCTTAAGATCGTCCTTAAGGATTTCCACTATGCGAGACCTCCACGATGCCCGGCTCCGAGGCGTTACACTTCCAAGGGATATTAAATGAGGATGCCCTTACACCTTTACAATGACTCTCCTTCTTCGCCGAGTTCTAAGCGATTGCTCTCTAGGGAATTAAGATAGGATGCCCTTATACCTTTACAAGAATTAGAAGAGAGATAGCTTGGCTTCTTCTTGAAAGCTTGATGCTCTTTGTAGTCCCTTGATTGCTCTTCAATGATGGTTGCAAGTGATAGCTCTAAATCTAAACTCAATAGATTTGCAAGTGCAAGGCAAGTTTGGCAAAATCAAAATCTTAAGCTTGAAAGGGTTGCAAGTTTGCTTGAATGCTTAAGGGAGTTTTTTCAAATGATGAGACACCGAGTGCGAGGAGGGATCAGAGAGAGCAAGGAGGGATGACAGAGAAGTAGAGAGGTTGTGAGGCAGCAGAGAGATAGAGAGGGGACATCGAGATAACAGGGACAGATACGATGCTCTGTTTTTTTCATGAAATAGAGCTTGGGTTTTGCGGGGATATTTCAGAGAGGTAGAAAAACAAGAGGGCTATCGAGAGAGCGTGGAGATGGAGAGGGCTGAGAGATGAGGGATGGAGAAACAGAGGGACAGAACGTGAGAGAGATGACAGAAACTAAAGCTTCTCTTCTTTTTTTTCTGAGCTGCTGTTGTTCTTGGCAGAAAACAGAGCCACCGTTCTTTTCTTTTTCTTTTTTCGGTGGGCTGGAGAGGGTGAGAGGGTGGTGAGAGGTTGAGGGAGAGTGCTAGAGGTAGAGGGCTTGAAGGAGGTGCCGTTTGTCCACCATGGAGAAGAAACAGAGAGCCTCCTTTGAAGGGTACGGTCTTTCCTTTTTTATTAATTTTCTTTTTTTTTCTTCACTTGTGAGACAGATTTTTCTTTCTTTTTTTTCAAAGAGAGTTGCCGTTCCCTCGTCCTCTCAAAGTAGAATGTTGCTCTCTTTTTTAATTCTCTTTCTCTTCTCTTTTTTTTTCTTAGAATAGAGGAAAAAAGATGTTGCCCCAAGAACTGCCGAGAGTGCTCTCTGTTGCTATATCTTCTCCCCTTTTCTTTTTTTGTTTCTTTTTCTTTTCTTACAAAATAGGATATTTTCTTAAATCAATCCATTCTTCCTTTCTTGATCGAACCCATATAGCAACCTTCTTCTTACAATGTTCAATTGCCAAGCATATCTCAAGATGGGGCCCATCCCATGGAGCCATCCGAACCAACTATTTGACGAGCCGCAATGCAAATTAGTTGCACCCAGCGAATCCTTTTTGTCGCATAATCTGAACCGTCCATTAAACACGCATCAATATATGAATTAGTTGCGCCCCTCTAAATCATTTCGGTGGGCCGATCCGAGCCGTTCAAATAACTGGCTATCAATTAATTTGTTAGGATTACTCATAACGTGGGCCCCCTAAGTCACTCCCATGGGATGATCTAAATTGTCCAATTTGACGAGCCACAGCTTTAAATTTTAATTTTTTCACAATGATGGGTCCATATCAGATTGGCAAAAATACACTCCGCCCATCATGGAAATTGATCTTGTTTATTGGATCCAAATGAATTTAAAAACCATATTCTTCATTAAAAACAATGCAGGGCACACCTGTTTGATCTCATTTTAATAGGAAATGCTCAATGCGGGCCCCCCAAACGGGTCCAAATTTCAATAAATGTTCACTGCGGGCCCACCGAATGGGTCCGAATTCTCCCCTGGCTTGGATTATTCTGAATAACCATTCTCGACACTTAGCGAAAAGAAAAATGCAGAACATTGCGGAAATGATCGGAAAGATTGAGAAAGCATAAGGGACGGACACGGGAATGGGAAACACTGAAAAAGACTGATAGCAAGAATACTAACTTCTTTGTTGATTAAAGCAGAGCAAAATGGGTGTCTACAGATGCCCCTCTTTGGTAGAGATGACATAGTCATTGAATACCAAAGCAAAAGTGACAGTGCCTTTTTGCGTAGCTTTAATCGACAAAGGACTCCCCTAGACACAATGCAGCATAATATAATGCAAGGCTCTAGATGAAATCCTAGAATTTGAACATATATCAAAATCATTTACTCTAAACACCATGAGATGGTAGTTTAGAATAACGGAGAATCGGATTTACTCTGGGTGCAGAAATCTTGCAATCCAGAACAAAAGATGATTATGATGCGGCGCCGCTTTCGAACGGGCAATGACGGAATGGGACACCATTTTCGATTGGATATTCGGAGGGAAAGGAATACCGTTTTTGAACGGTTTCAGAGGAAACTAGACGCCATTTTCGAATGGTTTTAGAATAATAATAGATGACTTTCAAAAGATTTTTGAAGAAAACGAAGCATTATTTTTGAATGGGCTTGAATAAGATGAAATACCGTATTTTTACGGATTTTAAGGAAATGAGACATCCTAGTTGTATGATGTTCAAAGGGTAGAGACCATTTTCAAACGGCTCGACGAGAATGAAATAGCGTATTTATACGGATTTCAAGGAAAATGAGACATCATATTCGTATGACACTCAAAGAGAATTGAGAAGCCATTTTTGAATGGATTCAGAGAGAATGAAACACCATATTTATACGGATTCCACGGAAATGAGATATCACATTTGTGTGATGCTCAAAGAGAATAAGAGACCATAGTTGTATGGACTCGAAGAGAATGGAATAGCATATTTATACGGATTCCAAGGAAATGAGATATCACATTTGTGTGATGGTCAAAGAGAATAAGAGACCATAGTTGTATGGACTCGAAGAGAATGAAATACCGTATTTATACGGATTCCAACGAATTGAGATATCACATTTGTGTGATGCTCAAAGAGAATAAGAGACCATAGTTGTATGGACTCGAAGAGAATGGAATACCATATTTATACGGATTCCAAGGAAATGAGATATCACATTTGTGTGATGCTCAAAGAGAATAAGAGACCATAGTTGTATGGACTCGGAGATAATGAAATACCGTATTTATACGGATTCCAAGGAAATGAGATATCACATTTGTGTGATGCTCAAAGAGAATAAGAGACAATAGTTGTATGGACTCGGAGAGAATGAAATACTGTATTTATACGGATTCCAAGGAAATGAAACATCACATTTGTATGATGTTCAAAGAGAATAAAAGACCATAGTTGTATGGACTTGAAGAGAATGAAATACCGTATTTATACGGATTTCAAAGAAAATGAAACTTCATCTTTATATGATGCTCAAAGATAATTCAGAGATAATGGAATATCGCATTTATACGAATTCCAAGGAAATGAGACATCATATTCGTATGATGTTCAGAGAGAAAATATCATTTTCAAATGGATTCAGAGAGATATGATGATTTGAGCTTTGAGAGAAATCGAAATTTCCAATTAACAACTTTAGAAGCAAAGGATTTAATAACACTATGCTGCAAAGGACTTTCATGGCTTAAATATGGGATGCCACTTCATTAGCAACCTGCCCCAGTTTGAGGCATTCTAACCTTCTTCTATTCATTGACCAGAGATCATTCTTCAAAGATTTTTCGCCATTCGTGACAGTGTCACCTTTTTCCGAGTTTCTCAGAACCTATTAATGAACCTGCCTTCAGAGTGATTGCACCCTACAACAATTCTAAAAATAGAGTTCGTAAATTTTTCTAAAAAATAGAACCACAGACCTTTGTAATAAAAAGTCAAAATAAGAAAGATTACTCGAGTAATCTCGTGATGCTTCTGACTTATCAGCATTTTCTTTTGGGTTAGGCTAGCCTCTTTTAAAGAATGTTTCTCCATTGATAAACATCTTCACTTATTTTTAAGAGAGTGATACTTCATATATCTTTCTATCAACTTCCGGATTGCTTTGAAATTAATGCCCATAGTTTCGAGAATCATTGTTTATTAGCTTTGCCTGACCTACCGCGAGTTAAGAGACTGATATAATTCTTCTGGCGTGAACCCAATCTTACCACGACCAAGTTCCCCTTTTCGGATTTTCAACTTGGCGGACCGCTCGGCCTTAACTTTTGCCTGAATCGCCTTTTCAGGTTTTCGACTCAGCAGGCCACCCCCTTAACTTTTGCCTAAGCCGCCCTTTCAGGTTTTCAACTTAGCAGGGGAATGATCCTAAATTTTGCCTAGATCGCCTTTGCAGGTTTTCAATCTAGCGGATCTTCAAGCTCCATTTCTTTTCTTTTTTTCTCTTTTTTCATTTTTTTCTTCTCTTTTTTTTTCCTTGAACACCAAAATGACTTTATAGGTGAGGTAGGACTTTTCAAAGAATGGCTTAAGGTTTTGCAAGAGTTTCGACCGAACCTGTGAACAGGTTGCCTACGTATCCCAGTGTAGGAATCAGGTCATGCGTAGTTCAGGGCGAATGCCCCTAATTCGAAGGTATTTCAAATTTTCTTTTCTTTTTGCATGGATTTTTTTTTCTTCCTTTTTTTTAACTTCTTTTTGGAATAATTGATTTTCTTCTTTTGAAACAACCGAACTCGGTTTGACCGAGCTGCCTACGTACCCCGGTGTAGGGATCAGGTTACGAGTGCTCTGAGTTCTAGGGGTTTGTAGTTCCTACCACCCTTGATGAGATGTCCTCCTACCTCTGATGATCTCATTTTAATAGGAAATGCTCAATGCGGGCCCCCCAAACGGGTCCAAATTTCAATAAATGTTCACTGCGGGCCCACCGAATGGGTCCGAATTCTCCCCTGGCTTGGATTCTTCTGAATAACCATTCTCGACACTTAGCGAAAAGAAAAATGCGGAACATTGCGGAAATGATCGGAAAGATTGAGAAAGCATAAGGGACGGACACGGGAATGGGAAACACTGAAAAAGACTGATAACAAGAATACTAACTTCTTTGTTGATTAAAGCAGAGCAAAATCGGGTGTCTACAAAGAGACACACCGATGTATAGTGGTTCGGGCAAGGCCCTACTCCACTCTTCTTAAGATCGTCCTTAAGGATTTCCACTATGCGAGACCTCCACGATGCCCGGCTCCGAGGCGTTACACTTCCAAGGGATATTAAATGAGGATGCCCTTACACCTTTACAATGACTCTCCTTCTTCGCCGAGTTCTAAGCGATTGCTCTCTAGGGAATTAAGATAGGATGCCCTTATACCTTTACAAGAATTAGAAGAGAGATAGCTTGGCTTCTTCTTGAAAGCTTGATGCTCTTTGTAGTCCCTTGATTGCTCTTCAATGATGGTTGCAAGTGATAGCTCTAAATCCAAACTCAATAGATTTGCAAGTGCAAGGCAAGTTTGGCAAAATCAAAATCTTAAGCTTGAAAGGGTTGCAAGTTTGCTTGAATGCTTAAGGGAGTTTTTTCAAATGATCAAGAGAGAGGAAATAATCCTCTTGTATGAGTATATATAGTCTCTTACAAAAATATGACCGTTTGGGCTTAAGAAAATTAAAAACCAATTTTTTAATCAAATCCCAACGGCTCTTTTTTTTTTGAGCTGTCGCGAGGTTCTCGGAGTTCCGAGAACCATTCTCGGAGCTCCGATAATTCTCGGAGTTCCGAGAGAACGGCCAGAAGAAGAAAATATTCTACTGGACCATTTCTCGGAGTTCCGAGAAAATGGCCAGAAGCTACTGGACCATTTCTCGGAGTTCCGAGCTCGGAGCTCCGAGAAAAATCTCGGAGTTTCGAGAAGCCTAAAAATCAGCATATTTTGAGTTTTTATTGCTTGTTTGAATTTTGGCTTTTGGAACTCAACTCCTATGATAATTTTGGAATGTTTATGAAGGTCCCAACATGTTGGTCCACCACATAACCATTCACTAAACCTTTAAAGTTCTTTAAGTGTTTTTGAAAATTATTTTTAAAACACTTTGCCTTGACTTGAAAAACTAAAGAGAAGGGATGTACAATGATACCTATGTAGCTTTCAATTTCTCTTTAGTCTTGGTCTTCAATTGATCTTCCATCTTGTGTATGCTTGGTTTGAGAGATGAGGTGAGCTTCACTTAGCTCCTTTAACTCTTGTATGGGACATCTCCAAGCATGACCATGTAGTGTGTTGGTTTCTTCAATGATCAATCCTATCTTAAACACAACACTTCAAGGCAAATTGATTAGTATTCTATAACACAATCAATTATGTTTAGAATCATCAAAACAAGATAGGAGAGTAGACCCTTGGGCTTACAAGGTGGTTGTGGTGCAAGTAGGAATAACTTCTTTGCTTGGAGAATCAATTTCATGATGATGGACAGATTGGCTGGTAAGGGAGTGAATTCCCTGGGTGACTTGTTTACAATAGTCGGTCCCGGAGGTGCATTGCTCTGTTGCCAAACGACTAGAGTTTTAGAGGTTACTGGAACTGACTTCGTTTCATTAACTTCCTTGGATATAGGAGGCTTCTTGGACTGAGTATTTCTAGAGTCAGAGGAGGCTTTACTGAGCCAACCACGGGCTAAAGAATCCTCAATTTTGTTACCAGTATCGGTGAAGTGTTTGAGGCTAGTGAAACTCTCAATAGCCATAGGACGCTGGAAGGACAAGGTGAGGTTCTGCTGCATCATGTCGATCTGCTCTTCCTCGGTGGGCCGCTTGAGCATCTGACCTGTCTTCTGACGCCAACGCTTTACAAAATTGGAGAAGGCTTCCAGGGGCTCTTGTCTGGTGGTCTAAAGATCTCGACGAGAAGTTTCAGTACCGTCTTCATAAGAGAATTGTTTGATGAATTCATAATGCATTCCCAACCCATAGTCGGCAACTCAGGCAAACTCAGAAGCCATTTCTGCGCCACGCCCTTCAGAGACATCTGAAAGAGGAGGGCTAGCTGTTCTGGGAACAAACCCTGTGATCGCATCATACTTTCGAATACTGCAAGATGATTACGAGGACAACCAATTCCATCGTATTTACTGATGTCAGGCCATTTGAAACTGGCCAGGAGCTGTACATCTGGAAACACAGAGATGTATCGGAAAGAGAGTCATGTTGACCACTGAACCTTGATAATTTTGAGGTCTTGACTAGCCTTGGTAAACTTATCTTCCCACTGCTTCAGAATCTAAGCAAAGGGATGGTTCTCATCTGCATACTGCTCTCTTAGGAACGGATCCGGTGGCTGAACTATAGACTGATTGGTTTGTGGAGTTGGTGTGGTTTCCTGGACAGGAGTAAGAGGTTGCTGAGCTATATTAGGTACTACGATAACTCAAGGAGGTGAACTCAATGCGGCGTTCTCTTCTGAGAGATGGCGAAGACTATGAGTGAGTTCAGCTACTGCTTGTTGCAGTTCTTGAGATACCCGGGACTGGTCCGTCGGTTCTGCCATAATGGCAAGAGGAGTTGTAGGACTAGAAGGTTTTGAAATTTCTACTAAATGAGTAAGAACTAAAGAACTAAGTAGTTATGAGGTTCTCACTAAGCGCGAATCGGTTCTGTACCAGCTTTTCTCTTTCCTAGGTGCAATGGTTTCAAGTGTACGAACTTTCTACCTTCAGATGGGAATATACACTGGTTTTTGAACTTTTTCAAGTAAGGAGAAAGAATTATACAGACAGTTTAAGATTTTAATCAAGATTTTTCAGGGAATGATCTTATTTTATTAATATGCTTGATCAACTTTTACAATTTGTACAAAAAAACTTGTGCTAGCCTGACTTTAAGTAGTATTTTTACAAAATCATGTAAAAAGAAAGGAAACTTGATATCTTCTGTATGAAGTAATCCCTTGGCTGGCAGGTTTGAGCCGTGACGAGGATAACAAAGAGTCTTCAGAGCTTCTGTGTTTTTGAGAAATCCGAGGGCTCAGCATCCGAGGGGATGTGTGAGAGGAGTGCTGAGTGTAGTCTGAATGTATCCAGTTTCCACGAGAAACACATATGTCGTGGATATAGACTATCTGTGGGACCCGATCCCGCGAGAGGGGTGGGGCGCGTGCCGCCACGCTCTCTCTTGGTCTCTCGTACCCACGCGATTGGCGTGTGCTCTTTTATTATTGATTTTAATTCGTCTTTTATGTGAACTTGGGATCACTAAGGCAATCCGAATTCCACACAAAAGAGACTGACAGAGTCGCCACCTAGATGTGGGATCTAGGACCCATAATTAACCAGAAATCTAGACTCGCTACCTGGTTACAAAAAATGGAAGGTATGGGGAGTTATCCACCACATGCACCATTCATGTCCGATAATCGGTCTTCGATTCCAAAAGTTAACTCTTTTGAATTTCTTTTAAATGGCTCATTCAACTCTATGTTAATGTGCGAACTAAGTGACATGCATCCTATGATCTAATTTCAATGTGAATCCTAAATGTGTATCTTGATTTATTAATTTGTCTGGATTCAATCTAAGTGAAAGTTCTCCTAGAATTCTAATTTCATGGAAAGTCCTAAGTGATTTGATTAAGCATTTACAAGAAAATTAATATACAAAACACCACAATTTGTTGTGGTGCCGACTCGCGGTTGGTATGCCATCAGACATCCAAGCTGCCTACGTACCCAAGCCTCACTGGGATCAGAGTCGACGTAGTTCGGTGCACCTAAGCTAAGCTACTTATGCCTAACTCAACTAAGACACTGACCTAGACGGGATTGACTGTTTCAACAGTTTTAAGAGAAGTTATTTAATTCAAGTTGAGAATTTTATTATCCTGGGATTTCATCTAAGATGCTATATGATTCTTATCTAAATGCAAGTTGTTCCTTAGACTAATGCAGGTTAGCCTACATCCTAGATTACTAGGCTTGTCCTAGGGAAAGATTGGGTGACTAGTGTAACTAGACCTATGGCACGGTTGCTATCCATAGCAAGCGTCCGTGATGAGGCTGGACTCCTAACTCTAGGACTCCCTAAAACCTAAGACTCCCTAAAACGTAGGATACGACCTGACACCAGTGTTCCTATATTGGGCTCTAATGGTTCCCATGACGGAAACCGTGATCCAACGGTTCCGACAGACACGAGATGAATCGATTTCAGTTCTTGAAGTTAATTAATTTCAGATTTCAAGGATTTTCGGTTTCTGGACATTCAAGGATTACCAATGGCTCTAGGGTTCACCAATTTCGGCCCAGAATAACATCCAAGGAAGGGGATCGTGCGCTCTTTCCTTGTGCAATTTAATACTTAGGTTATAGCATCTTATTGCCTGGCACATCTCAGGATTTCCGTGGACAGTAACCTCGGAGCCAACAACATGCTATAGCTTAAATATTCAAATTGTCAAAGATCGGTTGCAATTTGGATACGATTATGGATGCACTGGCCATTTTTCCAGGAAAATCTAAAGATCCTAAGATTTCTGTTTCAATGGATTAAGGAGTTAATATGTGACAGAGATTTAAGGCTCTTTAGAGATTTTCAGATGAGTTTCAATTAATTTCGGATTTTCAATGAATTTTATCAATTTTAAACGTATGAGTGATTTTACAAGTGAAACTGTAGCAACCGAATTCGAAATGAGGTGAAACTTCTACAGAATCAAGATATGATGAATTGTAGCTTACTGGAAGAGTTTTGCCGATTTTTACATTAAGCTCATATTTAATTTCGAATTAACGATTAATTGATCAGATTGCAAAAATAACACAGAAACTACTAGAACTAGGAATTTAAATACATTGAAATTTCTAAAGTAACCAGATATAAGTAAAAATAGCATGCTGTGAGATTTTCATGAATTTTGAAAACCATTTACTATTAGTTTCGGATTTTTTAATGTTCAGACAAGATTATGAATTAACAATACATCCCATATGAAACAAGATCTAAATCACTTGAAAATTTTACAGCAACTAGAAATATGGAATATAAGACTACTGTAAAAATTTTGGGAATTTTCTCTGTGATCTGATGTCTGTAAAAACTCTCCCAAAATCTGATAGTTTTCAAAGAAAGCATAAAATATTATACCAACCCAATTCCAAAAATTCTCAAAAATTCGTGGTAGAATGTATCAGCATTATATTATTTTCCTAGGAAATTTCATTAATTGTGGAATTTGTTTAGTATATATTTTATTTTTCTTAGTCGAAAAGATATTTTTGAAGAGTTTTCTATTTTTAAAACACGATTTTCGAGAAAATTACGATTCCGGAAAACGTCCTCCAACCTTGTTCTGATGTGGTGAACACAAGAAAATTTTAAAATTCCAAAAAATAGATCATCCTGAGATGGCTATTTTTTCAAATTTCGTCATTACTCAGCCAATATTTTAAATAAAATACCACTCTTCACTCAAATTCTAAAAAACCATTGATCTAATGTCCGATCCAATCCGATAGTTATTTTACTCTATTTAAGTAGAACATCGTATTAAATTTTGGGATGAAATGGATTTGAAACACTCATGCAGATCATGATTTTGAGCATACACATTTAATATTACATTAAATTCATTTAAATGCTTAAAAATCATGCAAAAATCCGAAAATATACCAAATCATCCGAGAAAAATCTGAGAATAGTGTACTAACCTGTGATCGAGTTCCTTGCCGCGTCCAAATGCCGAAAACTCTGAAAATCCCGCGGACGCTGCGATCCGACCCGCTTCCTCTTTCTTTCTCTTCTTTTTTTCTTTGCTTTTTTTATTTTCTTTTTCACTGTGTTCTCTGCCGGATGGAGGGATGAAGAAAGTGAGATAGGGAGAGTGGGGAAGAGAAATAAAGATGAGTGAGGAAGAGAAAGCCCGAATGAGAGACAGAGAGAATGGGAGAGAAAGAGTTAGATGGAGAGAGAGAGAGAGAGAGAGAGAGAGAGAGAGAGAGAGAGAGAGAGAGAGAGAGAGAATATGAGAGAGTGAAACAGATAGAGAAATAGAGGATATGAGAGAGTGAGATAGAGAGGCAAAACGAATGAGATAGAGATAGATAAAATGAATGAGTAAGTGAGATAGGTAGAGAGATAAAGAAAATGAGATGAGATAGTGATATATAGAGAGACCGAAAGAGAGGGCGAGATAGATATAGTGAATGAGAGAAACAAAAAAAAAAAACGCAACACTCTGTTCTCGGTTTTTTTTCTTTCTTTTTATTTATTTATCAAGAACCGATGCTCTGTAGAATGAAGGATAGAAGTGGTTTGGCTGAGACAGAGATATGTTTATATGGGGTAGGTGGAAACAGAAACAAAAGGGGTTCGAGAATAAGAACGAAGAAAACTGAGGAGGAGGATAATAACGCAAAACAGAGAGATAGAGACTAAGAGCAAACGGCACTCTGTTTTTGCAAAAATCGAGATCTCAACACTCTGTTTCTGAGAAATGAAGAGATGATGAGGTGGAGAAACAGAGGGAGGGTTGGGGAAGACGAAATACAGAGAGAGATATGAGGGATGAAAGAAACAGATGGCGTTCAGGGAGAAGAACAGAAAACAGAGCACGTGGGTGAGGGAGATGAGAGTAGAGAGCAATCTGCTGGGGAGATAATGAGGCTGATGGGGAAGAGGAGAGGAACACCGAGAGTGGGTAATCGGGAGGGAAGAATGAGGGAGAGTGAGAGGCTGAGAGTCCTCCGAAAAAGAGAGAAAACAGAGGGTTCTCCTATTGAGGAAAAACCCGAGAGTCTTGAGGTTGAGGAGCCGCCCAACCTTTTGCCCAGATCTCCCTCTTTTTTCTCTCTTTTCTTTTCTTTTTAGAAAGCTTCCCCTTCTCCCATCTTTTCTTTCCTTGCCACCACCTTTGTGTTGCTAAAAACCCACCCTCCAATCAAAAGAATGTCCGAGCACTCTTTCTAGTAAGGGAGAGAACGTTTCTATTTGTGGTTTTTTTCAAAGAAGAAGGTATACGAAAATACCTTATAAAATGTATATGCTTTCTTTTCATGCCCTCAAGATTTAATGGGAATGTATTTCCTTAGATTCGGCATCAATCCCAAGTGGGTCCCCTGTTGTATGGCTGAATTCTACATCTTGCCTCGCTATTATTATTATTTAAAGACGGTGGGGCCCACCCCATAGGATAATCTGAACCGCTTAATTGGATGAGCTGTATTGTCCATAAGATGTGAACCCAAATCATTTCCGTAATCAATTCCATAGGGTGATCCGATCTTATCCCTAAATCATTTTCATGGGATGATCCAAAATGTTCATTTAACGAGCCATAGATGGGTCATATCCCGCAAATTACTTCCCTCTGACGATCTAGTCCATCCAACTGATGGGCCAAACCATAGATTAATTGTGACCACCTAAATCATTTCTATATAATAACCCTAGCTATCCAATTGTTGGGTCGCAGCATAAATGAATTATGCCCTACCAAATCATTTCCATTAAATTTCAATGCTTTTAATCATGGGCCCCACATACATTTGACAAATTTCATCTAATTATCAACACCCATCATTCCATCTTTAAGTGGGACTCAAAATGATAAGATAAAATAAAATCACTTTCGATAGGGCCCACAGATTTTTAATGGGTCAGCCGATTTGGAGGGTCCACCCATGGAAAGCGATTTTATTTCTTAGACTCAATAAGCTCAAAACTCATATTTTTCATTAAAAAAAAAGATGCAGGGCACACTTGCTTGATCAAAATGCTCAATGCGGGCCCCCCAAAGGGGTCCAAATCCTCTCTTGATTTGTTCGGATTCTCGCGAACAACCCCTCTTGACACTTAGCCGAAAAATGCAGAACATGGCCGAGATGACCGAAAAGATCGAGAAAGCATAAGGGACGGACACGGGAGTGGGAAACACTGAAAAAGACTGATAACAAGAACACTAACTTCTTTGTTGATTAAAGCAGAGCAAAATGGGGGTGTCTACACTATCCTACGATTCTCCCAAGCTGAGTATAGAGTCGTGGCCATATTGGGACAGAATTCTTCAGGTAGATGGAACTGAGAGAGTGGTTCCCATGGCCTTTGTTTTCATCCGGTCTGATGCATAATCTGGTGAGGAATGTAGAGAGATGTGTCCTCTAAGCCAAGGATGCGAACATTGTTCTGCTCTGGCGGTGTTCATGATGAGGGCATTAGGTCCTGGAATTCTCCATGATATATCATCATCAGTAAGGGTTCCTAACCAATTATGCCCCTCGGATTCACGTCAAAGTGAATGTGTTGACTCGATGATACGAAGTTCATAATGCAAGGGATTGTACGGTGACGAGGGACTGCTATACGAAGCTTCACACAACCAAATGTAAAGAAGTGTGGGACACCCTGTGAAAGGGAGATGAAGATGTTGAAAGACATCATCAAGTCCGTTAAAGGTTATAGGAAGTATGGTTGGTATGGGGTTGGCATCTATTGACAACTGGTCCCAAACACTAAGGAGAGCAAGAGAGACTGTATCAGATCTCTGACATAGGAGATACTTAGCATATACACAAAATATATATGCTTCGTGGGGACGCTGTTGAAATGTCAGGTCTTCTAACTGTCCCTCTGGAGCATAGGGACCGATGAGCCTCTCTATGTAAACACCATCTGATGACATAAAGTCATCTAGGTCTTGTTCTGGCATGCAAAGTAGCCAAAGACACATGAATTTGTTAAATCCGTACCTAATCTCAGGACAGATGATGGGTCCGTTTTATAGGTACTGTAACAAAGTACAACTTTCTTCGAAGGTGGGACACATCTCTTGAAAACTAAAGCAAAAAATATGGTATTGGGGATCCCAACACTTAGTTGCTGCTTTGAGAAGGTTCCAATCTGTAAGCCCAAGGGTCTACTCTCCAATTTTGTTTTGATGATTCTAAACATAATTGATTGTGTTTTTGAATACTAATCAATTTGCTTTGAAGTGTTGTGTTTAAGATAGGATTGATCGTTGAAGAAACCAACACTCAACTTGGTCATGCTTGAAGATGTACCAAACAAGAGCCAAAGGAGCTAAGTGTAGCTCACATCATCACTCAAGCAAGCATCCAAAGATGGAAGATCATTTGAAGACCAAAGCTAAAAAGGGATCGAAGATTGCATAGGTATCATTGTACATCCTTTCTCTTTAGAGTTTCAAGTCAAGGCAAAGTATTTTCAAAGTGTTTTCAAAATTGTTTTTCAAATAACACTTAAAGAACTTCAACGGTTTAGTGAATGCTTATGTGGTGGACCAACATGTTGGGACCCTCATAAACATTCCAAAATTATCATAGGAGTCAAGTTCCAAAAGCCAAAAATCACACATCAAAATATCAGATTTTTTAGGCTTCTCGGAACTCCGAGATTTTTCTCGGAGCTCCGAGACTGGAGCTCGGAACTCCGAGAGTTCCCTCGGAACTCCGAGAAAAGGTCCAATAGCGTCTGGACATTTTCTCGGAACTCCGAGAAAATTTCTCGGAACTCCGAGAAATGGTCCAGTAGAAATTTTATTTCTTCTGGCCGTTGTCTCGGAACTCCGAGAATATTTCTCGGAACTCCGAGAATTCTCGGAACTCCGAGAATTCTCGGAACTCCGAGAACCTTGCGACAGCTCAAAAAAGAGCCGTTGGGTTTTGATTTAAAAGTTGATTTTTGTTATCTACACCCCCAAACGGTCATATTTTGAGGAGAGACTATTTATACAACATCTAGAGGATTATTTCCTCTCTCTTGATTTTTGAAAAACCCTCTTAAGCACTCAAGCTAACTTGCAACCCTTTTAAGCTTAAGATTTTTGGTTTTTCCCAAACTTGCCTTTCACTTGTGAACCTATTGAGTTTGGATATTTTAGAGCTATCACTTGCAAATCTTTGTTGAAGAGCAATCAAGGAACTACAAAGGGCATCAAGCTTTCAAGAAGAAGCCAAGCTATCAATCTTTCATATCTTGTATAGGTGGCTAGGGTATTCCGTTTTTAATTCCCTAGAGAGCAACCGCTTAGAACTCGGCGGAGAAGGAGAGTCTTTGTAAACGTGTAAGGGCATCCTTGTTTAATATCCCTTGGAATTGTAACCGCCTCGGAGCCGGGCATCGTGGAGGTCTTCAATAGTGGAATCCCTCAAGTGCGACCTTGAGTAGAGTGGAGTAGGCCGTTGGCCGAACCACTATATATCGGTGTGTCATTTCTCACTCTTGCATTTCCATCATTGTTTGGTTTGGCATTTCATTTTGTTTTTCAATTATATTTGCACTAACCAAATATTTAATTAAGTGAAGAAAAATTCCAATTAGGGTTCATAGGTAATTTTCAAAAGGCCTAATATTGAGTTAAATTCAATTCACCCCCCCTCTTGATTATTTCAATTGGTATCAGAGCCTCGTCTCTAATTTTTAGAAAATCCTAACCGGTCTAGAGTAAAGATTCTAAAATGGCAAACTACCCTCAACACCATGAAGGTTATTCAAACACTAGGCCACCCTATTTTGATGGAACAAACTATGGTTTTTGGAAAACCAAAATGAAAATCTTTTTAACCCAAGACTATCAAATGTGGAGAGCAATTAATAATGAATACATCTTACCCACAAGAAATTTAAATGATTGGACCGAAGCAGAACAACAAGCTTCGAATTATAATGCCAAAGCCATGAATTCTCTTATTTGTGCTCTATCTCCCGGAGAATTCAATAGAGTATCAAATTTGAATTCGGCTAAGGAAATTTGGGACACTTTAGAAGTCACCCATGAGGGAACCAATCAAGTAAAAGAATCTAAAATGAACCATCTTTTTCGGCAATACGAACTCTTTCAAATGACATCCGATGAAACAATTGCCGACATGTACACTAGATTCACCAATCTTGTAAATGGATTAAGGGGGCAAAGGAACATGGGAGGGATGAGAAATAGAAGGACAAACCCTCCATTCAAGAAGAAAGAAGAACTCGGTGATGGATCTTCTCAACCACGATGTTACGGTTGCAAGAAGCTTGGACACATTCGCCCGGATTGTCCACTCAACAATGAACCCACTTCAAACAACCGCTTCAAGAGAAGAGAAGGCAAGAAAGGAATGACCGCCACGTGGGATGAAGAAATTGAAAGCGAAGGCGAACAAAATGATGGCGAAGATTGCTTGATAGCAAGGAACGTATGCTTCATGGCCTCAACAAACGACAACAATGAGGTAAACACTTTAAATGATGTTATTGTCTTAAAAGAAGTTCTAGATTCCTTACAAAATGCAAATGATGAACTGGAAATTCAATTTGATAAAATTGCATCACTTGAAAATTCTCTTGCTAACATGACAAAAGAATTTGGTTGGTTAAAAAAGGATCATGAATTTTTAGATGATGAAAATGAAAAATGCAAAGTAAAAATTCATGAGCTAAATGCTACCATTAAGACTTTGAATGAAAATCGACAAAATCTTTCTATTGAAAATAACAAACTAAAGCATGAAAACGGTAAACTATCTTTTGAGTATGATGAACTCAAGAAACTCTTTGAAAAATTTGAAAATAGTTCATTAAAATTGGATAGGCTTGTTAATATTCAAAGAATGTCAAGTGATAAAAGTGGACTTGGACACAAATGGAATACTACCATATCTAACTATAAAAACAAACTTGAAAAGGCTTCTTCTAGTGGTACCAAAATTTGTTTTTATTGTGGTCTAGAAGGTCATTACAAGGTTGCTTGCTTACATGCTAAACAAGATAAAATCAAATTGAACTCTAAAGTAAAAACAAATGAACATAGCAAGATTAGGAGGATTTGGGTACCTAAGGGATCTCACTTGCCTATTCATATGTAGGTATGCCTTAAAAGCCATAACAAGAGGAACACATGGTACCTTGATAGTGGATGCTCTAGACACATGACTGGAGACCTCACTCAATTCGCATCACTATCACTCAAGGATGGTGGAGAAGTTACCTTTGGAGATGACAAGAAAGGAAAAGTCAAAGATGAAGGCACCATAGGTAACTCTACCTCTCCTATACATGATGTACTCTTTGTTGATGGTTTGTCCCATAATCTTATTAGCATTAGTCAATTATGTGATAATGGTTTTGAAGTTGTCTTCAATCCCGATAAATGCATTGTTAAAAATAAGATAGATGGAGTAGTCAAATTCATAGGTTCTAGAGACAATAACATTTACACAATTGGATTAGATGATCTTAGACTCCAAAATGTGACTTGTCTTAATGCCATTAGTGAGGATTCTTGGCTATGGCATAGGAGGTTGGGTCATGCCGGAATGGATCTCATTTCGACCCTCTCCTCAAAAGAAAGTGTTAGAGGATTGCCTAAGTTCAAATTCATCAAGGATCACATTTGTAGAACTTGTCAATTAGGAAAACAATTGAAAAGCTCATTTGCACCTAAAAATATGATTTCAACTTCCTACCCCTTGGAGCTACTTCATATGGATCTTTTTGGACCAATGAAAACTAGTAGCCTAGGTGGAAAGAGGTACGTGTTTGTAGTTGTGGATGACTACTCACGATTCACATGGGTCATATTTCTAGGACATAAAGATGAAACTTATGAAAACTTTCTTACATTGTGCAATCAAATTCAAAATGAAAAAGGTATTGCCATCTCTCACATTAGAAGTGATCATGGAACGGAATTTGAAAATGTACATTTTGACACTTATTGTAATGAACATGGCATAAAACATAATTTTTCCGCACCTAGAACACCTCAACAAAATGGAGTAGTTGAAAGAAAGAATCGAACTCTCCAAGAAATGGCTAGAACTATGTTGCATGAAAATGATCTCCCTAGATATTTTTAGGCGGAAGCGGTTAGCACCGCTTGCTATATTATAAACAGGGTATATTTAAGGCCAATTTCTAAGAAAACACCTTATGAGCTTTTGAAAAACTTGAAACCAAATATAAGCTATTTTAGAGTGTTTGGATGTAAATGCTTTATTTTAAACATCAAAGATAATCTACACAAATTTGATAGGAAATCAGATGATGGAATATTCTTAGGGTATTCTTCTCATAGCAAGGCATATAGAGTATTTAATAGGAGAACCCTAGTAGTAGAAGAATCCATGCATGTGACATTTGATGAAAGAGAACCAACACCACAAGAAATGCCACATGATGAGGATGAACCCATTGAACATCTTTTTCCAAAATTGAGTGCTCCTCCTCATGCATCAACAAGTCATACATTACCTAGTGAGGAAGTAGAAAATGAAGATGATGACTCATTGCCTAGAGATAGGAGAACATTGGTAGATCATCCTGAATCCCAAATTTTAGGTGATGCCACATTGCCAGTAAGAACTAGATCATACTATCGTAGTGTGAGTAACAATTTGGCGTTCCTATCCGAATTAGAACCAAAATCCATCAAGGAAGCTGAAAAGGATGAATATTGGTTGATGGCCATGCAAGAAGAGCTAAGTCAATTCGAAAGGAACAAAGTGTGGAGGCTAGTGCCTAGACCTAGTGATCATCCAGTCATTGGCACGAGATGGGTGTATAGAAATAAATTGGATGAAAATGGTATTATCACTAGGAATAAAGCTAGGCTTGTAGCCCAAGGGTACAATCAGGAGGAAGGGATAGATTATGATGAGACATTTGCTCCTGTTGCCCGTATGGAGGCTATTAGGATACTTTTGGCATATGCATCTCATAAAGGATTTAAACTATATCAAATGGATGTCAAAAGTGCCTTCCTAAATGGCTATATCCAAGAGGAAGTGTATGTTGAGCAACCTCCAGGTTTTGAAGACTTCAAACATCCAAATCATGTCTTCAGGCTTGATAAAGCTTTATATGGATTAAAGCAAGCTCCTAGAGCTTGGTATGAGAGGCTTTGCACTTTCTTAGTTGAAAAAGGATTCGAGATGGGAAAGGTGGATAAAACCTTGTTTATTAAAAGAGAAAATCATGATATCCTCCTTGTCCAAATCTATGTGGATGATACCATCTGTGGCTCAACTAATCAAAAATTGTCTGATGAATTTGCAACCATAATGAAAAATGAATTTGAAATGAGCATGATGGGAGAGTTAACCTACTTCTTAGGACTCCAAATTAAACAATACAAAAATGGAATATTTTTAAATCAAGAAAAATATACAAAGGAGTTATTAAAGAAGTATGGCATGGATAGCAGTAAGACATCAAGAATTCCCATGAGTACTACTGCTAAGCTAGAAAAAGATGAATTTGGCAAATCTGTGGATCAGAAATTGTGTAGGGGTATGATAGGTAGTTTGCTCTATTTGACAGCCAGCAGACCAGACATTATGTTTACTGTCTGTCTCTGTGCTCGATTTCAGTCGGATCCTAAAGAATCTCACCTATCAGCAGTTAAGAAGATCTTCAAGTACTTAAGAGGAACCCAAAGTCTAGGACTGTGGTATGAAAGATCATCTTCCTTCACTCTCATCGGATATTCAGATGCAGACTTTGCTGGATGTAGAGTAGATAGGAAAAGCACTAGTGGGACTTGCCAATTCTTGGGTAAATCACTTGTTTCATGGTTTAGCAAGAAGCAAAATTCAGTAGCTCTGTCCACAACAGAAGCAGAATATGTGGCAGCTGGAGCTTGCTGTGCTCAAGTCCTATGGATGAAAAGCACATTGATGGACTATGCAATCAAAATGGAAAATATTCTCATCCAATGTGACAATACTAGTGCTATAAGCTTAACAAAAAACCCCATACAACACTCAAGAACAAAACACATTGAGATTAGGCACCACTTCATCAGAGATCACTCACAAAAAGGGGATATTTGCTTAAAATATATCAACACTGAAGATCAATTAGCGGATATCTTTACAAAACCCCTTAGTGATGATAGAATTTGTTATATCCGAAGTGCCTTAAACATTTGGAGTGCGGATCAAATTAAAGAAATTGCCAAATAAATACTTTGTGCCTTTAACCAGCTTATCTATATAGTATTTATATATATAATCTTTGTTTGGTAGTATCTGCATGAATGAGATGTCAAATTTTTAATCTTAAAAATCACTCAATTGATATTCTTAGCCTTCTTAGTTTTCTAAGTTGGAGAGGTATCTTCACTTTAATTAAAATACCTAACATTTTGACATATGTCAACATCTCGATCATGAACAGGTATATGTGCATTACTTGGTTATATATATTTTTTATACCATAAGCATTGATTTAGGGGGAGTTATCTACTCCTAAATTTGTTGTTACACCCTTTCTGTCGATGACAAAAGGGGGAGAAGGTTTGAAATTGATTATCTATTCAAATTCACTATATGCACCACATGCTTATAACTTGTATCATTTATATGTGTGGATATATTGAGGGGGAGTTCTAGTATTCACTTGCCTACTATGTCACTCCACACACACCTCATAATCAATTTTGTTTGTCATCATCAAAAAGGGGGAGATTGTAAGCCCAAGGGTCTACTCTCCAATTTTGTTTTGATGATTCTAAACATAATTGATTGTGTTTTTGAATACTAATCAATTTGCTTTGAAGTGTTGTGTTTAAGATAGGATTGATCGTTGAAGAAACCAACACTCAACTTGGTCATGCTTGAAGATGTACCAAACAAGAGCCAAAGGAGCTAAGTGTAGCTCACATCATCACTCAAGCAAGCATCCAAAGATGGAAGATCATTTGAAGACCAAAGCTAAAAAGGGATCGAAGATTGCATAGGTATCATTGTACATCCTTTCTCTTTAGAGTTTCAAGTCAAGGCAAAGTATTTTCAAAGTGTTTTCAAAATTGTTTTTCAAATAACACTTAAAGAACTTCAACGGTTTAGTGAATGCTTATGTGGTGGACCAACATGTTGGGACCCTCATAAACATTCCAAAATTATCATAGGAGTCAAGTTCCAAAAGCCAAAAATCACACATCAAAATATCAGATTTTGTAGGCTTCTCGGAACTCCGAGATTTTTCTCGGAGCTCCGAGATTTTTCTCGGAGCTCCGAGACTGGAGCTCGGAACTCCGAGAGTTCCCTCGGAACTCCGAGAAAAGGTCCAGTAGCGTCTGGACATTTTCTCGGAACTCCGAGAAAATTTCTCGGAACTCCGAGAAATGGTCCAGTAGAAATTTTATTTCTTCTGGCCGTTGTCTCGGAACTCCGAGAATTCTCGGAACTCCGAGAACCTTGCGACAGCTCAAAAAAGAGCCGTTGGGTTTTGATTTAAAAGTTGATTTTTGTTATCTACACCCCCAAACGGTCATATTTTGAGGAGAGACTATTTATACAACATCTAGAGGATTATTTCCTCTCTCTTGATTTTTGAAAAACCCTCTTAAGCACTCAAGCTAACTTGCAACCCTTTTAAGCTTAAGATTTTTGATTTTTCCCAAACTTGCCTTTCACTTGTGAACCTATTGAGTTTGGATATTTTAGAGCTATCACTTGCAAATCTTTGTTGAAGAGCAATCAAGGAACTACAAAGGGCATCAAGCTTTCAAGAAGAAGCCAAGCTATCAATCTTTCATATCTTGTATAGGTGGCTAGGGCATTCCGTTTTTAATTCCCTAGAGAGCAACCGCTTAGAACTCGGCGGAGAAGGAGAGTCTTTGTAAACGTGTAAGGGCATCCTTGTTTAATATCCCTTGGAATTGTAACCGCCTCGGAGCCGGGCATCGTGGAGGTCTTCAATAGTGGAATCCCTCAAGTGCGACCTTGAGTAGAGTGGAGTAGGCCGTTGGCCGAACCACTATATATCGGTGTGTCATTTCTCACTCTTGCATTTCCATCATTGTTTGGTTTGGCATTTCATTTTGTTTTTCAATTATATTTGCACTAACCAAATATTTAATTAAGTGAAGAAAAATTCCAATTAGGGTTCATAGGTAATTTTCAAAAGGCCTAATATTGAGTTAAATTCAATTCACCCCCCCTCTTGATTATTTCACAATCTATTTGGATGGACTCATACAAGGGAAATGTTTGCTCATGACGGGTGAGATGGCTGAACCATAGGAAACTCTTCGACTCACTATAACTTCGAATCCATTCGGACAACATTTCCACAGTCATGGTCTGCTTCATACAGAAGATAACAAGGAAATTTTCAGACAAACAAAAAGATAAGTACAATACCTATGCACACATTTTTATTTATTCACATTTTCTTTTTCTTTTACACGGAGGCCTATAGTAGGCTAAATACATATAAAAAACAGTACAAGAAAAGAAAACGATATTCTCTGTCTTCTACGCAGATCAGATCAACGATCGAGGGTTAAAATTCTCCGAGCGATTTCTCTCTGTAAGGTGAGGTAATAGTCGGGCGACACTTCGTCTCCTCGAGCTACAACGATGCTGAGGATAGGGATGATGTTTCTCTTCTTCCATTTGGAGGCAACTTTGTTTGCCTTCCACTGGGTGAATCCTACTGGTGGAGAAAATTGGTAAAGGGGGCGATAAACTGCCTGCTTGGCCCCATACTGGCACATGATGCAATTCATAATATAGAAAGAAATTTTTTCTAAGGCCAGAATTTTGACATGATTGGACTTATGGGTTGTCAGAGCAGCATATGTATATCCATCTAACTTCCAAAATATGTCTCCTGAAGAATGAGTACTTAACCAAGAAATCCACTCAGACTTGGTATTGAAATGTTGACCAAAAGCCCAAGCATTAAAGTTGAAAATGGAGATATTTATCCTAGACTTAGGGATAAAAATACCAAGTTTAAAGGTAAGCCAAATGTATAGCAGAATGGGACATCCTGAAAACGGGAGTCTTGAATTTGCAGAACGACATCTAGGCCATTAAGGGTTTCTCCCAAAATAACAGAAACATGATTGGCTCCATCAGGGATTGATCCACAACGTTGAGGATGCTAGGGAAAGTAATCACAGAATTTTGAGAAGTGAGGTACTGAGCGCACACAAAATAAAAGAGGGCTATATCGGTACATCTGATAGATGGAATCTTCCAAATCTCCATCTTGGGAGAAGGCACAGAGAAGAAAGCTGGTTAACATGTCGTCATTATTTTGAAAAGTAGGGGGTCAAAATGACCCCAGCAAAATAACCATTGGACGGACGCTCGGTAACGACCTGTGATCGTAGGAGTGATGATAGGCCCATCAGGTGATACTCTTAACAAAGTACACAATTCTTCTGTGCCAAAATGAAAAACACGATACTGAGGGTCCCAAAATGTGGCAGCTGCCTTAAGAAAATCCCAGTGTACCAAGATGGTAGGTAAGAAAGGGATAAAATTTTCACTTGGAACTATCATCCATCTGATGTGCCTAAGACTTTCGGGAGAGTAGAACTGCTGCATCCATTCAATCAATTCCTCTGGGTCCATGATCTACTTACACGGAATACATAGAAAAAAACACGGTAAAACAATTGTAAAATGCTCGGTAAAATATTTGTTTTTATAATTTTTGTTGTTTTTTTTTTGTAATTTTTACAAATTGAGGTCGAATCCTGAACATGCGAGGGGTTAAGAGCAAGGTTTGCCCCTGTGGTCTGTGACTTGGGAAGACAGCCCTAGAAAGATTGAATTTGATCAGGGTTTAGATAAAGATGTAACCCTGATCTCAAGATGACAAATGGACAGAGGTCCGACACTTTGATTATGACAAAAGTTGAGCTGAGTGTATCTTCTCGTGAGAGTATACATTCATTCAAACGGAGCCTTAATGCTTTGACCATGTAAAATGGTCGGGATAGGTTTGTCTTCAAAAGAGAAGACAACTTGACTTGAGCATGACTCCTGAGTTGTGACCATGACATTGGTCAGAAAAGGGGTCTATCTTCCCAGGGGAAGATAGAGACAATTTGGGCAGAATTCTGCCACTGCTTTGACCATAACGGATGGTCTGTATGAGTATAACTTTTCGGGAAGACTGACTTGATTTGAGCAAAGCTCGGGTACTATGACCATAACAATGGTCATGATAAGACTGTCTTCGTACAGGAAGATGGGTATATTTGGGCAAAGCTCCGCCGCTTTTGACCATGACAATGGTCTGGAAAAGTCTATCCTTATAGAGAAAGATAGATTTAGTAAGGGATTTGACTGGGATGGTCGAGACAAGTCTATGAACAGATAGATTTATCCAATCAGAGCTTCACCGTATTTGACCATAATGATGGTCAGGACGGATCTAGACTTTTTAGACAGTAGAGCCTAATGAGGCTGAGACAAAAATGGTCTATACACATCTATCTTAAGTGGAAGGATAGATTTGAGTAGTGCTCCGCGCTTTGACCATAATGATGGTTAGGACAGATCTAAATTTGCTAAACGATAGAGCCTTATGAGCTTTTGACCAAACGGTCAAGACAAGTCTATCTTTCATACAAGGATAGATTTGGGCAGAGCTTTGCTGCACTGACCATAACAGTGGTCAAGATAGGAGATGAATGAGGGGTTATGATTTCAGAGTGAAGTAATAACTTTTATTTCTAAAAGATGGAACCAGAATGTGAGTCTTTTGGTTAAGCGTGTTAACCGTGAGACGGGCATTCCTCCAAGGTACCATGGTGTTTGCAACCACGACTTTGGACAAAACGAAAGGTTTAGAATAACCCTTAGTTTTGGGTAAAAATGAGCTGCGACCGGTGCGCATCGGGCTAGGGTAATGACATCCCTAGCAAGAATTAAGGCAACCTGGGGACACCTTTATAGACTCGCTCGACATGCCCTAAGTAGGCCAAAAGGTTTAGTGTATTTGTAAGCCCAAGGGTTCCCATGGGTTCAACCATTCTCCTTTACCTTCTTGTTTTGATGCTAGCATACCCAAATTGATTAGTCTTTATGGGCTAATGTGTTGCTTTCTAGTATTGTGCCTTAGACAGCAAAGTCAAACGTCAAACAAAGTTAGCACATTGTGGACTCCGATCCTGAGACGATGCGGTGAGAGAAACGAGTCTCCCATCGGTCCTTTTAGCTCACCACATGAATGAGAGCTCTACCAAAGAACTCTCAAAACAGGTGCCACCCTCGTAGCATAGCACGAGTGGCGATAAATGAAAGAGATACCTCATGATCCGGAGCCAGGGCTCGAAACCAAGACGTACCTAAAATAACTCAAAGTGGCCATCCATGGATAGGCCATGGAACCCCAAAAATAAATCCTCTGTGGAATTGATAACCAGAAATATATGGGTCCGTGCATGATTATGGATGAGGAAGGTCCGAAGAGCATCTTAATCCGCCCGAGTGCGAGCACGCAGTCTCTTATGCCATTTATTTATTAACTTTGAAGAGTTTTGGGCGAAAGTCAAGTGAAATGGGAACAAATATCCCCGAGAAAAATGTCTACCTAAACATGCGTGACCCGGGATAATAAACACATACAAAATAAATAAAGAATTGTCACCTAAGCATAACTAAGTTATGAGTGTCATGCTTAATGGTTGTCTAAGTTTTGATGGGCAAACACATGCATACTATAGTTATAGGTATAAGGTCTGGACATGAAAGTAAGAAAACACAATAAAAGATACAATATGACTCGATACCACACATGACACAACACAACAAACTCTAGACTCTAAACGATTTTGCCTGATTCTTTGGATGGTCTGGTATTCATCCAAAGCCGCCTACGTATCCCCGCCTCCACGAGAATCAAAGTAATGTAGTTCTTCCCGCCTATTCTAAACTATGATGCCTAAGACATCTAGACCACTAAACTAGACTCAACCTAAAAGACTAGACTGATTTTTAAAGGTTTTTGAACAATTATTTAAATTAAAGTAAATTGTGAATTTTAGGACTTTCTATATGCCCTAACTAATTGCAAGTTAGCCTTAAACTAATGCAGGTGGTTCCTATATCCTATGTGTAACTAGGCTGTATGTCCTAAGGAAAATAATGGGTAGACTAACGCATCCTATTCTAGTCATCAGTAGGCGATGTGGATCGCCAACTGACCGGAGAAAGAGTTGGCGATGTGCATCCTATTCTAGAACAAACTCCTAACTCTAACACAAATACAAACCAAACACACAACAATCAAACAACATATCAAGGACGAACTCCTAACTCTAAAACTCTTTATCTAGGACAAACTCCTAACTCTAGAGAAAGAGTTTTTTGAAAAAATAAGATTTTAAAGTTGTTTGAATGATCTTTTAAAGATTTAAAAAGTTCTATTTACGAAGTTCGAAATGTTTTTTTACAAAAGTTTAACTGGACTTTGGATAAAGATCCCAAGCTGCCTACGTACCTCGTGAGGGAGGATCAACCCAACGTAGGTCGGAAACAAACTCTCCTCCTACGCTTCTAAAATCTTTTAACTTTTTAAAAGTTTTAATGTTTTTGAGTTTTAAATTTCAAATGTTTTTAATGCTTTTTAGATTTTAAAATGTTTTCACCCTTTTAGTCCAAGACCCAAAGGGAACACACAAAGCAACGTCCTAGGGCCAAACCCTAAGGCTAACAGGGGAAACCCCTAAACCGGGTAAGCTAGTGTCAAAGATAATGAAATGATCTAAGGTCCCAAACAAGTCAAACTCTAACAGAACTAATCTAGTATCTAAGGATAAAATCCTAAACAAGTAATTCTAAAAAAGGGATACAAGTTTGTCAAAGACATTTTAAAGGAAGGGCAAATGAGTAAAAGATTCTCTATCACTCTAAGAGGGGGTGCAAATAAGTCAAGGTATGACTAATAACCCTATAAGGGCACTAATGAGACTGAACAAGTCTCCTAGACATAGACGACATAAACAAGAGTGCTAGACTACTAACAGACCAAATTGGTCTTCAACTAGTAGGGGTACAAGTAGGGGATGTTCTATAAATGAGGCACTGTATGCCTCCTGGGTACCTCTCTATTATAACCAAGGTTGACTCCCTAAAGGAGGAGGCTCTAAGCAACGAGGCTTGTCCCTAAAGGAGAGCTGCCTAGCGAAACAAATCATGTCCCCTAAAATGGAGGGCTCTAGATAACTCTTTGCGGTGAGAGGCTATAAAAGGCTATAAAATCCCTACTTAAAGAAGAGAAAAGAATATTAGAAGTTGCTACCATAAGAATGGGCTTGGGCTAACGCCTTCATCGCCCTTGCAGTGAGAGAAGGATCTAAAATCGAAAGGTTTCTAAAAGACTAAGAAAGCCTTATACTAAATGAAAAGGAAAAGAGGGAAAATATATTAGGACCCCAATACACATCTTAGTGACACACATACACATGCATATACTCAAATATGCATAGGCACACACATTCACATACTCACACAAGCACATATGTGCTTGCAGATACACATTCATATACATATACATATAGATATATTACTATTAACAATATATACATATAAAATAACTACTCTTTGGGTTTTTCATCCAATCAAGTTTAAATTTCAATTTTACTACTGTGCTATCTAAATTCATTTCCAAATCTAATGAACAATACATTTATTAAAGGTATATGTGGACCCTGATCCGAGAGAGGCGGGGGACGAGCCCCCAAAAAGTCTCTAGATCATCCACGTGAAGGAGAGCTCTACCAAGGAACTCTCAAAAGAAGTGCCTCTCACAGCATGAGTGGAGATTGAAAGTGAGATACCTCTCGATTCAGGGACTAGCCCGGATTCGAGACGTACCTTAAACAAAGAAGAGTCGCCATCCAAGGAAATAGGCCCTGGATCCCATACTATGCTCTGTTGCAATGGATAACCAGAGATATAAAAGAAGGTTCGTGCCTGGTTACAAATTTGGAAGGTCCAAAGAGCACCTCATCCGCCCAAGTGCAAGCACCTGGTCTCTTATGCTATTTATTTATTAATTTTGAAGAGTTTTGGGAGAAAATCATGTGAAATGGGAACATATATCTCCGAGAAGACGTCTATCTGATTGTATGTCTCGGAGATGAATAATAAGCACACACAAAAGAAATGAAAGGAATGCCACCTAAGAATAGCTAGGTTATGAGTGTCATGCCTAATTGGTGTCTAAGTTCAGATGGGCAAACACATACATGCTACAGCTAAAGGTATATGGTCTGTACATGAAAGTAAGAAAATACAACAAAACACACAACACAATTCGACTCCACATATGACTCGACACGACGAACCCTAGACTCTAATGTGATACTTGACTTGGACCAAGATGGCCATCCATCCCGGCTGCTCTATGTATCCCGGCCTCGGAAAGAATCAGAGTCGACGTAGTTCGGTGATATATTCTAAACTACGATGCCTAACCATCTAAGACCGCTATCCTAGACTCGATCAACTAGACCCGACTAGTTTTTAAAGCTTTTTGTACGAGTGCTTAAGTTCAAGTGAATTGTAACTTTTTAGGACTCCCTATATGCCCTAAGTAATGCAAGTTGGTTAGCCTTAAGCTAATGCAGGTGGTTCCTATATCCTATGTGTAATTAGGCTGTATGTTCTAAGGAATACCATGAGCTAACTAAGTGCATCCTAGTCTAGCCATCGGCTCGACTAAGTGTCTAACCGACCACAACTCGAGGCCTCCTAACTCTAGGGACACTCACACACACAAAACACACAAAGCACCAACATATACATGACATACTCCTAACTCAGAGACACCCTAAACATCTAGGATAGACTCCTAACTCTAGAGGAAGATTTTTTTCGAAAAGATTTTGAATGATTTTTGTATTTTTGGAAGGTTTGAAATATTTATTTTGAAAGGTTTGACTGAACTTGGGATAAGGATCCCAAGCTGCCTACGTACCCTGTGGAAAGGGATCAAGCCAACGTAGTTCGGAAAAGACTTTCCTAACTAACTCCTAATGACTCAAGATTTTTTAGATGCTTTTGATGTTTTTCTGATGTTTTTGGAATTTTGATATGTTTCAATGTTTTTTTGAATTTTTAAAGGATTCTCCCTTCTAGCCAAAGGGGAAACAAAGAGACAATCAGAAGGAGAAGAACACTCTTTCGATCCATAGCCTGGAGAAGTGTCAAATGGAAAAGACGGAACCCTTTTAGCCTAAGGGTTGTCCTAAACAAGCAAATCAGTGTCTCAAATAGATGATAGAATGGAAGGAATCCCAAGAAGGTGTGAAAACCTAAGAATACTGAGTTAGACCCTAAGAGAAGGGAAAAGAACTAAATCAGAAATGAATTCTTGCATTGCTCTTCTCTGAAGGAGTGTGCAGATGAGACAAGGTCTGTCTCTCTAATAAAAATGGCCATTAGGATCAATGAGACATAGCCTGTCTCCTAAAATAGAAGAATCGACAAGAGAATGAGACTCGGCGAGTCTCCTAAAATGAGAATGACCATCTAATGAGATACTGAATGCCTCCTATGGAAAGCTCCAAGTATCCTTATCATTGCCCTTACAATGATAAGTAGGGGTGCTTATCTAAAATGGCTAAGCTAGTCTTTAACCTGAAAAAGGGGTTTCTAATGATGAGGCTAAGCAAGCCTCCTATGTGTGACTCACTAATAAGACAAGGCATGTCTCCAAAGGGTAATGAATTTTCTACTTGAGACATAGCTTGTCTCCTAAAAGGGGGCTCTAAATGACTCTTTCATTGCCATTGCAATGAGAGGGACCTAACGTTTATGATACACAATTAAAAGACTGGGCAAGTCTCTTATATAAAAGAGGGGAGCACTACTGGGACCGAACAAGTCCCCTAAGGATGGGCTTAGGATATCAAACTCCTTTACTTTTGATGACTATCTATAAATAATCAAATGAACAAGCTTTTTTTTTCTTTTAAACAATTAAACATAATGACCAATCTTCATTAAGAAAGAAAACCTTATCTTAAGATGAACTCATATATTACTACACTTGATGTCACATTCAACCTGGCTATTCACAATTCCTTAAAAGAAACAAATGGACTAAATAAGCAGACAACACCCTTATATCTAGCTCAAATCCTCCACAATCTAATAATCCAATTATCTAAATAGATCTATAGCTTGTATAAAACAAATCAAATCCTGATATAATGTGATTCATATGCTTAACTCTATCTCCATTCTCAAACCTGCCATCTCCAGAAACATAAGTTGACTTGATAAATTTCCCAATCAACTTAAAAAAAATTGAGCTATAACAATATTCAGACATTCACTTCTCAATAACAATATTTGGACACTCACTTGTCGTGGTTATACTTCTATTTTTTATGATTATTGACTTTCCCAATCTATATAATCAAAAGTATATACTAATAGATGATTAAATGAGTAACAATAAAATTATACTTTAGCAATCACTTTCCTCTATTCCAATTATTTTTTCAACTATTGAGAACATGACTGGTTCAGAGCATAAATTTCCTCGAAAATAACATCAAATCATCACACGATTGTTACTCAGATGAATTAAATTTTAACTATCCAACCTTGTAAAGCATGCTAGATTAATTGAACATGATAAAATAATCAAAACCTACCTCTTTAAATCAGGTCAAGGGAATATAAGCATGTGACTGTCAATACATTATGGAGCCAAACAAGTAGTAACATTATTTCTCTACCCTACTTTAATACTTACATTAAAACACCTAAGCTGTTATTTGCTTACAAAACATTTATCAATAAAAACTCCCAACAGATCCTTATTAGTTAAAAAAAATGGTGGATGTGGCGGCAAACAATATGATATGCATGTCAAGTACCCAACATCAAGACAACAAACCGTGAACACTCCGGCAAAGAGTAATTTTAATTGGGTCAAAAGAACACCAAAAATCTAAAATTTCTACTAGAATTCATTTATTTTAATGACTCTAAAATTCGTTCAAAAAATACTCAGAAATGAGAAATATGATGAATAAAAATTTGTTCATGTATCAAAACAATTCGAAGTTGGACAAAATATTGTTCTAAGAATCCTTTTAATATTTTAAAATCATATAAAAATTTTCAAAAGATTTTCAGTTTATTTATTATTTTTATTGGAATTTTAAAATAAAATCACTGATTTTCACATATATAAAAGAGATACCACCAAATAAACTCTTCAAAAGCTGAAATTTTGGAGTAGGATGAATTGGCCCAGAAATATCATTTTTTGAATTGCTCGAGAGTTTTTTGCATGTTTTAATAGCTTTTATTGATTTTTAATTGATTTGATCAGATCTTAAATAAATCTGTTAGAAATAGTAACGCCAAGCAATAATGTGTGAAATGTTTAGTATGATTTTCTATTATTATGAGAATCTTCTAGTAAAACTTTTGTTGGATTTGAAATTCGTTTTCTATGTATTGCTTTGTAATGTCACCAATCTGGCCTAAAATTGGCAAAATCAATTAAAAATCGAATTGTAACCTCTAAAATCGTGAAAAGTTCAAGACAAACATAATTTTATAGAACACATCATATTCCAAAGTTTCTGGAATAGAGAACTTAGTTTGCTACGGGTTGCTTTATAAAATCACCTACCTGGCCTGAAAATGGTAAAATCAATTAAAAATTAAAATTAATTCAAGGTGTCATGAAAATTTTCAGAAAGCTCTAATTTTCCATCATGTATTCAATCCTTAAGCCACCGAAACAGAAACCTTGGGTATCATTAATCTCCTTTGTAAACTTGCCATATAAGGATAGTTTTAATGCTAATATTCCATTCAAAATCTATCATAATTGCGATCAATCCTTGACAATTTGAGCGTTTAAATTATAGTATGTTCTTGGCTCCGAGGTTGTAGTCCACGAAAATCCTGAGAAACATGCCAGGCAATAATATACTATAACTTATATGCTAAATTGTGCAAGGGTGGAAAGCACGATTCCCTTCCATGGATGCAACCCAAGGATGAAACTTGTCAGCCTTAGTGCCATTGGTATTCCTTAGATTTTAGGAGCTAGAAACCTCTTAAAAAACTAAAAATCATTAACTTGATAATTTGGGTTGATTTAACCCATGATCTAATCATTTCTGGAACCGTTGGATTACGGTCCCACCTCGTAGGAACCCTTAGAACTGATTAGGAACACTTACGTCACGTTGTGTTCTAGGTTTTAGGGTGTCCTAGAGTTAGGGAGTTCAGCTTCATCACGACCGAATGCTATTTTTAGCAATTGAGTCATAGATCTAGTTACATTAGTTACTCCTTTTTCCCGTAGGACAAGTCTAGTTACCTAGGATATAGGTTCACCTGCATTAGTCTAAGGGAAGTCTTGCACTTAGATAGGACCATATAGCATCTCAAATGGAGTCGTAGGATAATAAAATCTACTCAACTTGAACTAAATAATATCTTGAAAACTGTTGAAACAGTCAATCCAGTCTAGATTGGTGTCCTAGATGTCTTAGACATGTAGATAAGTTCAGGCACCGAACTACGTCGACTCTGATCCCGGTGGGCTTGGGTACGTAGGCAACTTAGATGCTTGGACGACATACTAAGCACGAGTCGGCCCCACATACAATCAGTGGGGTTTTTAAGGTAGTTTTTTTTATTTCTTCTCTCATTTAAAATCCTAACTTAAATTGATTAAATCACTTAGGATTTTTTTCCAAATTAGAATTTTAGGAGAACTTTCACATAGATTGAATCTTAAGAAATCAAGAAAATCAAGATACACATTTAGGAATTACATTAAAATTAGATTTTATGATGCATGTCACATAGTTCGCACATCAAAAGAGTTTAAATGAGTCATTTAAAAGAAATTCAAGAGAGTTAACTTTTGGAATTGAAGACAGGATTACCGGTCAAGAATGGTGCATGTGGTGGTAATTTTTCATACCTTATATTCTCGTAATCAGGTAACGAATCTAGACTTCTGGGACGGCAGATCATTGCAGTGTCACTTATGGGTCTTAGGTCCCTTACCTAGGTGGCGACTTTGGTCATTCTCTTTTGCATGAAATTCGAATTGCTTTAGTGATCCCAAGTTCACGGAAAAGCTTATTTATATCAATAATAAAAAGACACATGCCATTCGCGTGGGTACGAGAGACCAAGAGGGGGAGGCAGTTCGCGGCTCCCCTCGCGGGATCGGGTCCCACATAAAGGAATCTTTGTTTTGGAGAGTCATGGCTCCTCTCAAATAAAGCCTTTAAGAGGTCTGGTTGCCTCGAATCAACCTCTCTTTCTCCCTCTCTTCTATTTTCTTTTTGTTTATTTCCGTTATGGCTGATTAAGCATGTAAGATCTTGGCATTTCAACAAAGACCCGTGGGAAAGTTAAAAGGAGTGAAAAATCAATCGGTTAACTTTTCTTTGTGACCTTGTTGGACCAAGGGCTTAGGATCATCCGATCAAGGTCTTCTCTGGCATTTGTCAGACCCTGGTTTCCGTTTGGATACATCGGCCTAGCAAGTGCGTGTAAGCTGGAAGGCTTTCGCTCACTAATGTTTTGATTGAGACCAAACCCATTTTGATTGAATATGTCAAGTTGTTTGTATATGATATGAACAGGTTAATGCGCTGAATGCAAGCAAGACATCATGGACATCACAAGTGACTTTTGGAATCTCAACGATCACAGACTAAAAGGTCAATCAAAGACAATGAAAAGATTGAACAAGAAGATCGAAGACTCAAGAAGCACAGAAGAGAAGCTAATCTCATGAAACTTAGTATTGTATGTCTCTCTTGGTTGATTGGGTATATGGCATATTAGGGAGTCCTAAAATAAACTTAAACATCTCGAGGAATCACACTCCCCATAGTAGGTTCAAGTCCGTAGTAATTTTCCTCAAGAAATATAAGTTCAAATATAAAGAGGAATTACGGACGTCCGGGATATTGGCGGACGTTCGTCTGCACCTTTGAAAAAGAAAAAAAACCGAGGAAAATGCGTACGTACGGGAAACTGGCGGACATTCGTCTGCACCCTGAAAGAGTGGATAAAAATAACTGAGAAAACGGCGGTCGTCCGGGATACTGCGGACGTCCGTAGACGGTCTTTGGCGCGCGTCTTAATTTCAAACGGCTATAATTGGCGGACGCCCGGCACTTCATCCGCGACACATTTGAAAGCGAAAAATTAGGGTTTCCTTTGTGACTTGCTATTTAAACAACTTCTTGAGAAACCCTAAACACAACTCTTGCATTAAGAAACCCAAGCTACCATCTTCAAAGCTTGAAAAACTCTCACCTACTCCAATCTTGATATTGAATGTGAGATTCTTCTTCATTGATTTCTCTAGGGTGCCATTACATTAAATCTTCCAAGAGAGATCTTTTTAGGGTTGTTTTCATTTAGTGAAAAGCAAGAGCAATCATTAAGCTTCTACATTTGTATATCCCTATTCAAGAGACTTGAGAGCTTTTATTCTTTCATCTACCATTGTAAGAGAAGGGTTGTTACCCTTGGTGAGTTTAAAGACTCGGTGAGTTTAAAGACTTAGAGTTTAAAGACTCGGTGAGTTTAAAGACTCGGTGAGTTTAAAGACTCGTATTTGTAAGGAGCCTCGAAGCCAGGCGTTGTGTAGTCTTCGGATAGTGGACAACCTTAAGTGCGACCTCAAGAAGAGTGGAGTAGTACTCTTTTGTGGACTGAACCACTATAAATATCGGTGTTCTTATGGTGTGCCTTCTACTCTCTCTCTCTCTCTCTCATTATCTCTTAGCAACCACATTCGTAACATTCTAACCTTCTTGCATTACAAATGCTTTTCTAGATAATAGATTTGTGAATCTTAAAGAGAAGAACTTTAAAACAAGGGTTTTCTAAACTACAATTTTTTATAAACCTAATTCACCCCTCTCTTAGGTTGCCTAGCTCATTTTCACTTAGTATAAAAGCTTTGGACTCTTAAAATAGGATTTTGAATCTTCAAACTCTTACAAGAGTTAAACATCATGGCAACCTCCTCCGAAAATGTCGAAGGACAATCCGTGACAAGACCACCATATTTTAATGGGACCAACTATGGCTATTGGAAAACTAGAATGATTTCTTTTCTTCATTCACATGATTATGATATGTGGGAATTTGTAGAAGATGGATACATTCCACCTACAACTGAAAGAAGTGAGTGGACGGATGCTCAAAAGAAGAGAGCGCCTTAAACTCCAAAGGAGTGAATACACTTTTTTGTTCATTGTCTCTCGAGGAATTTAACCTAGTCTCTACTTGCAAAACGGCCAAAGATATCTGGACCACTCTCGAAACTACTCACGAGGTAACCACTCAAGTTAAAAAGACCAAAATAAATCTTTTGGTTAGTGATTTTGAAGCCTTTAAAATGAAAAATGATGAATCTATTTCCGATATGTATACCCGGTTCACTAACATTTTAAATGAGATGGAAGGACTAGGGAAGACTTACACAAATGAAGAAATTATGAACAAACTACTTTGATCACTCCCCGCCTATTGGTTTCCAAAGATCACCGCTACTGAAGAATCAAAGAATCTCGATACTATTCTTCTAGAAGAGCTCGTTGGGTCTCTTATCACCCACGAGATGAAAATGAAAAAGAGAGCGAATCAACAAGGTCACAAAGATGATACTAAGAAGAAAGGAGTTGCCTTCAAGGCAAGTGCGGAGAACGATAGCGAAAGCGAAGGAGAAAATTTTCAAAATCTAGGAGAGGAACTAGCTCTCCTCACAAAGAAGTTTTGCCATTTCTCAAGGAGAAAGAAAGGAGGTTTCAAGAAGGATAAGCCATCATGGAGAGAGAAAGATGCAAAAGAAGATGATCCTCCAAGATGCTATCGATGCAAGAAAGTCGGAAACATCCGACCTAATTGTCCCTTAAACAAACAAGAGGACAATTCGAGAAGAAAAAAGAAAGAAAAGAACAAACGCTTCAGTACAACTTGGGATGGTCTCAGTTGCTCATCGGCAAGGGAGTCAAGCGAAGAAGAAGAGGCCAACATATGCTTAATGGCACTTGAATCCCGTGAAGAATTGGTATATGTTTTTTTGAAATGGTGAATTGGTATATGTTGAACCCCTTAACTCCGAAAATGAATCATGTCAAAATGAAAATGATATTGACAATCCTTTTACATATGATGAACTATTTGAGGTTTGTGAAAAGTTTCAAGATGGACTACTTCTTGAAGTTTCAAAAACCATGAATCTAAAGAGTTCACTTGAAAAAATTACCAAAGAATTTGGAACTTTAACAAGAGAACGAGATATTCTCGTCTATGAAAACAACTCTTTAAATCAAAGGATTGACAATCTTGTTTTGAAAAACAATGAATTGAAGGAGGAAAACAAAAAGCTATATGGAAAAACTCTTTTATGAAAATAAAGACTTGAAACAGGATAATGACAAATTTCAATTGAAATTTTCATGTGGAAAGTCTAAACTTGATGAGATTCTTGAAAGGAATCTTTCTAATGGAATGACAGGTTTGGGATACCAACCATTTCAAAAGAAAGAATCTTAGAAGAATAAGTTTGTCCAACTGTATAAACAAAAGAGAAACTCAAGATCAAATACAAAACTAACGCTTTTGTTCCTACGTGTCATTACTGTGGAAAACTTGTACATAACAATTTTGCTTGCAAAGTAAGAAAGCAAGTAAATATAAAGTATATTTGGGTAAGAAAGGATGAGTTGTATGATACTAATATGGAATGACCCCAAAGAAATTGGGTACCTAAGTATAGAAAATGAACGTTGTCATTGTAGATTTGTGCTAAAGGAAATATCACAACCGACAAATGGTACTTGGATAGCGAGTGCTCAAGACACATGACCGGAGACCCATCCAAGTTTTCTTCCATCACCATGGGAAATAAAGGTATGGTCACTTGTGGTGACGACAAGAAAGGTAAAATCATCGGTGAAGGTACAATTACTTTTAAAGTATATCGAATGTTCTGTTTGTTGATGGTTTAGCTATGAATTTACTTAGCATTAGTCAACTTTGTAATGTTGGAAATGAGGTCACATTTAAAAATGATAAATGCATTATAAAAAGTACACACAGTGACACATTTAATTTCATTGCTACTAGAAATGATATTGTTTACACTCTTGCATTGGAGGAACTCACATCACAAAATGTAAAATGTCTTAATTCTATTGACAATAATTCATGGACTTGGCATAGAAGATTAAGATTAGGGCATGCACATATGGAATTATTGTCAAAACTTTGCAATAAAGAAATTGTCAATGGCTTGCCTAAACTCAAGTTCTCAAACGATCATGTTTGTAGAGCCTGTCAGAAAGAAAAACAAGCCAAAGACTCTTTTAAGCCCAAAAGTATTATGTCTACCAATAGACCCCTACAACTTCTTCATATGGATCTTTTTAGTCCTATGAAAACTTGTAGCATTGGTGGGAAGAGATATGTGTATGTTATTGTTGATGATTTTCTATATACACATGGGTTATGTTTTTTAGTAGCAAAGATGAAACTTTTCAAAAAAAATTCAAATTATGCAATAAAGTTCAAAATGAAAAAGGAATTTCTATAACATCCATAAAAAGTAGGGGGTGCAACTCGGGTCGGGTTGGGTCGGGTTGAGGCCAACCCAACCCAACCCGAGGAGCTCAACCTCCACTCCAACCCAACCCAACCCGACTTTCAACCTGGGATGGCTAACCCAACCCAACCCAACCCAACCCAAATTGGTTTTTCCCTAGCCCAAACCCAACTCAACCCAACCCGAATTCCCAAGTTCGGTCGGGTTTAGACATTTCAGATGAGATATTTAGTAAGGGAAATGCCACCTAAGTTCAAAACCAAAGGAAAAAAATAGTAAAACACTACTAGAACACATGCACATATTAAATAACTGTAAATGATGTGAGGAAAATATGACAATCACAATCACAAGGATATGCGAGTGTTTAGTCCAGAAAAAGAAGGTTGAGATCATCCAATCAATCGATTTTTGCATTCTTCAATCTTGCGGTTGAGATCTCATCTAGGTTAGGGCTTTTACTTTAGTGACTTTAGCCCTTTACTTTTTGTTTTTGATAAGTATCTATTATTATATTTGCAAAGGATAGAAAGAAACAACAAAACGTCAGAAACTACAAAGTACAAAAAGTAAAAAACGTGTATTACTCTTTGTCGGGTTACGGGTCGGGTCGGGTTACCTGATACCCAACCCAACCCAACCCGAATTTTGGTCTGGTTGCCAAATCCCAACCCGGACCCGAACCCAACCCGAATTTGGTCAACCCAAACCGCCCAAAAATTGGGTTCAACCCGACCCAAGTTGCACCCCTATTAAGAAGTGACCATGGAACTGAATTTGAAAACATTGACTTTGAAAGTTATTGCTCTAAATATGGAATTGATCATAATTTCTCTACACCTAGAACTCCCGAACGAAATGGTGTAGTAGAAAAGAAAAATTGAGTACTTCAAGAGATGGCAAGAACTATGTTAAGTGATTATGGCACCCCTAGGAACTTTTGGGCTGAAGCCGTTAACACGGCATGCTATGTCATTAACAGAGTTATCATAAGACCAATGACTCTCAAGACTCCATATGAGCTTTGGAAAGGAAGAAAACCTAACATAAGTCACTTCAAAGTCTTTAGTTGTAAATGCTATATTTTAAATATCAAAGATAATCTTCATAAATTCGACCCCAAGTCGGATGATGGAATCTTCCTTGGATATTCCAACAGAAGTAAAGCATATAGAGTTTACAACAAAAGAACCTTGATTGTTGAAGAAGCAATCCATGTAAAATTTGATGAATCTCAAGACCCTAAATCAATAACTAATGATGATGATGAGGAAGACATTCAAAAATCTCAAGAAAACAATGAAACAAATGATATATCTAAGAAACTAGAAGAAGTTAATCTTGAGAATGAAGAACAATTGAAGAAGATGAAGATGAAGAGGAAACTTTAACTAACAAAGGAAAAAGAATTATGAAGAATCACCCTAATTCACAAATCTTAGGTGATCCATCATAATGAATCAAGACTACAGCACAATACAGAACCATTTGTGGAAAATTTACTTTTATATCACATATTGAACCTAAAAGCATCACCGAAGCCGAACAAGATGAATTTTGGATAATTGCTATGCAAGAGGAACTCAACCAATTCGAAAGAAACAAAGTTTGGAAGTTGGTTCCTAGGCTTAACAATCAATCCGTCATTGGCACTAGGTGGGTGTATAGAAATAAACTTGATGAACATGAAAATATCTCAAGGAACAAAACAAGACTTGTTGCTCAAGGCTACAACCAAGAAGAGGGCATCGATTATTATGAAATCTTTGCTCCGGTTGCTAGACTTGAAGCATTAGAATACTCCTTGCCTTTGCATGTCATAAAGGGTTTAAATTATATCAAATGGATGTTAAAAGTGCATTTTTAAATGGTTATATAATGGAAGAAGTATATGTTGAACAACCCCCTGGGTTTGAAAACTTCAAATTTGTGGATCATGTTTATAAATTGGATAAAGTTCTATATGGTTTAAAGCAAACTCCTAGAGCTTGGTATGAAAGATTGACATCCTTTTTGTTGAACAATGGTTTTGAAACTGGAAAAGTTGATAAAATTCTTTTTATCAAAAGAAAGAAAACTGATATCCTGATTGTGCAAATTTATGTTGACGATACTATTTTTAGTGCTACAAATCAAAGCATGTGTGATAAATTTTCTCAATGCATGAAAAATGAATTTGAAATGAGCATGATGGGTGATCTCAAGTTCTTTTTTCATCTTCAAATACATCAATTGACAAATGGAATCTTTATTAACCAAGAAAAATATACTAATGAGCTCTTGAAAAGATTTGGCATGGACACATCACCTGTGAAGCCCACTCCTATGAGCACATCTTCAAAACTATCTAAAGAAGATAGTAGTCCCAATGTTGACCAAAAGAAATACAGAGGTATGATTGGTAGTCTTTTATATTTAACTGCTAATAGACCTGACATCATGTTTAGTGTATGCTTATGTGCACGTTTTCAATCAGACCCAAGAGAGTCCCATTTGTTTGCAGTTAAAAGAATTTTTAAATATTTGAGAGGTACTACCTCTTTTGGTCTATGGTATGGTAAATATGATTCATTTGACCTAGAAGGCTACTCCGATGCCGACTTTGCCGGTTGTCGGGTAGATAGGAAGAGCACAAGTGGAACATGTCAGTTTCTTGGAAATCACTTATCTCCTGGTTTAGTATGAAACAAAACTTTGTTGCCCTATCTACTACTGAGGCCGAGTATATTGCGGCTGGTGCTTGTTGTGCCCAAATTCTTTGGATGAAAAATACCCTATTGGATTTTTGTTTAAACATGAAATGTGTACCTATTCATTGTGATAACACTAGTGCTATTAATCTCACCAAAAATCCCATTCAACATTCCAGAAACAAGCACATTGAGATTAGACATCACTTCATGAGAGATCACTCTAAAAAAGAAGACATTCCAATTGAATACATTCACACCAATGATCAATTAGCGGATATTTTCAAAAAACCTCTTAATGAAGATCGTTTTTGTGACATCCGTAGTGGCTTGAATAATTGGAGTATGTCTCATGTATTAGAACTTGATAATTATCATTGAGATCTGATTGTTTGATGTGTGGCAAGTCTCCTTGGCTATTATGTGTGACAATTGTATAATTTTTATGATTCACTAGTTTCACAAACCTTTGGTTTGTATGGTGCACTCAAAATATACTAGTATCTACTCAGAATTGGATTGTATAAGTCAAATATGCTCATTTTGAGTTTTCTGGGCGGACGAACGCCCGCCGTCTCCCGGGCGTCTAGGATAAAGCGCTGAAGCGCGGACGATGGGTTAAAAACCTATTTTCACTTTCATTTCTTATGTTTTTACCTTTTCTCCTCTTTCTTCCTTTACTTCCTCCGAATCCATCCTTCATCCGGCATCGTTTCGTTTGAATTTTTGCTTCCTCCAGCGTGCTTGCTTCATCCCGTGGATTTTTCTGTTTCCATCTTCGCGTTTTTCATTTCCCTCTTGCTCTATATTCTTATATTATGCCTCGATCTCACACCGCTCAAGGCGAAGGTTCCTCACGAGGAAGAAACAAGGGAAAATGTGTTCGCGACCAAGATCAATCTCCCTCTCCTCCACCGCCGCCTTCTCAAACCTATTCAGAGCTCATGATTCAACAAATCCCAAAGAGAAAAATTATGAGCGAACGAAGCGTCGACACCGAGGCTTATGAACGATTTCCACTCGTCAACGACTTTACGACTCTTGGATGGGAAAGTATCCTCTCTTACAGTTCGTAGTGCGTATATCCCTCTCTCGTTCATGATTTTTATACAAATCTTCGAGTTTTCATTGAAAACAAGACTCTCACTACCAAAGTTCATCATAAAAAGGTAACTCTTTCAATAGACGAATTTGTCAATGTATTTGAACTTTCCAATGATGGAGCCCAAGTTTATTTCTAGCCAAATGATGACATTGGTTCCACTAGTATCCCATCTCTCACCGTGTTCTCAGGCATTGTTAAAGCCTATGATCCATCCACTCAGGTAAAGACCCGTGACCTTTCTGAGACTGCCCGCATTTACTACATGATCATTTACAATAACATCACCCACGGGCCGGGTCAAAGGATGAGGTACACCCTCTAGAGTCGTTTCTTAGATTTGATCTCCTTACGAACACCCCTGTTAGTCTCGCCTATGTCCTTTTTCGACATATGGCAAAGGTCCCTACAAAGGCACACACTCATCTTCCTTACGGCCTTCTTTTGAACCGGTTGTTTCAATTCCTTGACATTCCTCTTGAGAATGTCAAATCCTCTGTTGCCACTATAGATATCGACCAAACTACTCTCCGTAGGATGCATATTCCTTAGTTTTTAGAGAACATTCATGCGCATGGTGGTCCTGATGTTCCAGGGGATAGTGTCAATGAGGCCGATGCTCCCGATGCTCCTACTGTTGATCCAGTACCTCCACATCTGTACCCCTATACTGGAGGTTCTGCTCTTCCTACTTTTGCCGGTACAACACGTGATTTTGACATCCTCTACCGTGGTCTCCAGGGCTCCTTCGTTCATCACTATGATAGGCTTTAGCACTCTGTGGAGCAATTTTGTTTGGAGAACAGGGCACAGTATGATGCCCTTACTGGCTCTATCGCAGACCTGCCAGGTTAGAAATAAACCTCCGGATGTATGCAAGCCGACCTTGGAGGCTCTTCAAGTCGTGGAGAGATCGAGGCTCTGGCATGTTTAGAATGGCAACGATCTTCGCTTGATCTATCTCAATGCCCCGATTGTGGACGATGAATCCAAGGAACTTTCCTGAAGTGACTCCGAATGCGCACTTCAATGGATTCATTTTCAGCTGGTATCTCCTTAGCTTGTCGACGACAAAACAAAGATCCCTCAAGTGGTCCGCCCTCTTCTTTGTTTTTACTACGAGGTCATCGACATAGCACTCAACTATTTTATGGAGGATATCATCGAAGATCCTCTGCATCGCGCGCTGGTATGTGACACCAGCATTCTTGAGTCCAAAGGGCATGACCTTGTAACAGTAAATTCCCTTTTGGGTGCGGAAAGTGGTGAGCTCTTCATCCTTCGGTGCCATCCGTATTTGGTTGTAACCTGAGAATCCATCCATGAAGGAGAGAGCCTCATGCCCTGTAGTCGCATCCACCATGAGCTTCGTAATCGGTAGAGGAAAGTCATCTTTAGGACATGCTTGATTTAGGTCGCGGTAGTTGACGCAGACTCGGATCTGTCCGTTCTTTTTCCTTACTGGGACTATGTTGGCAATCCATGTGGGATACTTCACCTCTTGAATGAAGCCAGCTTCTTCAAGCTTGTTGACTTCAGCCTCGATTTGTGGTATCAACTCTGGCCGATAGCGACGTTGAGCTTGCTTGATGGGACGGACGCCATGTTTGACAGCCAAGTGGTACACTGCGATCTTTGGATCGAGCCTAGGCATCTCCTTGTAACTCCAAGCGAAAACATCTTTGTACTCGAGTAGAAGCTTCATGTACTCGGCTTCTTCTTCGGGTGTTAGCAAGGCACTGACGAAAACAGGCAGTGGGTCTTCTTCGGTACCAAGGTTGACTTGCTTGAGCTCGTCCACGGTGGCCTGCCCCCCTTCTTCAAAGGTAGGCGGAGCATCTTGAAGCCCTTCCGGGTCTTCGTCGTCAGAAGCCTCTTCAACTGTGAGGTGGTGAACTTCAGCAACATCTTCACCCTCAGATGCCACAACATCCTTGACCACAATGCTGCTAGGTTGGTTCATATAGACGATGGTGTGATTCTTTGCTATGAAGGCACCATCAATAGAAACCTCCAACACAGATTGACGATTCATCCTTGAGGGGACGATACTCTGTGGATCATCCTTCACCTTCCGGGCAATAGACTTGGTTCTTCATCGATGTCGTCTCCTCGTCATCTTTTGTGAGTTGGATCCATCCTTACCGTTGTGCGGACGTAGATGATTTCGTGGCTGGGTATGGAATGGCAGAGCTGGTTGGACTGGTACGGAGATGTTTTGTCGACCTAAACGCTCAAACGCCGAAGTACGATGTGGCTGTTCTCCAATACGATCAAAGACAAAAACACGTGTCTGGGTGGTGCTATCCACCTGAGACTCGTCTACAGCCTCAATCGTAATATGTTGCACATCTGCCTTCTTGTCTCGTCTCAATGCTCGAATCGGGATCAACACGCTGTTACCAATACCGGCCTTGGCGGGGGATAACCTATCTCCAGCTCTTACAAGATCGAGTTGTGTCTTGGTAAGGACTCATTTCCTTCTCCTTCTTGTTTTTTGCTCATATCTTCTTTTGCTTTAGGACAGTGGGAATGTCCTTACTCATGGAATACTCCAGTTCAGAATCACATTTAAAAATATGAAGCCCAAGTGTACTTCTCTCTTCTTTTTTTCGGCATATGACTTCTGAAATAAACAAGAGGGGGGGTGAATTGATTTTAACACTAAATTAGCCCTTTTGAAAATTAATTATGAACCCTAATTTGAATTTTCTTCACTTGATTAAATATGTGGTTAGTGCAAATATAATTAAAGACACAATGAAATGCCAAACCAAAAAGCGATAATGAAAGTGCAAGAATAAGAGATGACACACCGATATATAGTGGTTCGGGCAAAGCCCTACTCCACTCTTCTTAAGATCGTCCTTAAGGATTTCCACTATTGGGGACCTCCACGATGCCCGGCTTCGAGGCGATTACACTTCCAAGGGATATTAAATAAGGATGCCCTTACACCTTTACAAAAGACTCTCCTTCTCCGCCGAGTTCTAAGCGGTGCTCCCTAGGGTATTAAGGTAGGATGCCCTAGCCACCTTTACAAGAAATAGAGATTGAATAGCTTGGCTTCTCTTGAAAGCTTGATGCACTTTGTAGTCCCTTGATTGCTCTTCAATGATGGTTGCAAGTGAAAGCTCTAAAAATCCCAACTCAATAAATTTGCAAGTGCAAGGCAAGTTTGGGGAGAAAACAAAATCTTAAGCATAAATGGGTTGCAAGTTTTCTTCAATGCTTAAGGAGGTTTTCAAATCATCAAGAGAGAGGAAATAATCCTCTTGATGTTATATATATAGTCCCTCATCAAAATATGACCGTTTGGGGGTGTAGATAACAAAAACCAAGAATTAATTCAAATCCCAACGGCTATATTTTGGTCTGTCGTGAGGTTCTCGGAGTTCCGAGAGAACGGCCAGAAGAAATAAAATTTCTACTGGACCATTTCTCGGAGTTCCGAGAAATGTCTCGGAGTTCCGAGAAAATGTTTAGAAGCTACTGGACTATTTCTCGGAGTTCCGAGCTCGGAGTTCCGAGAAGCCTAAAAAATCAGCAGTTTTGAGATTTTATTGCTTGTTTGATTTTTGGCTTTTGGAACTCAACTCCTATGATAATTTTGGAATGTTTATGAGGGTCCCAACATGTTGGTCCACTACATAACCATTCACTAAACCTTTAAAGTTCTTTAAGTGTTTTTGAAAAGTATTTTGAAAACACTTTGCTTTGACTTGAAAATCTAAAGAGAGGGGATGTACAATGATACCTATGCAACCTTCAATTTCTCTTTAGCTTTGGTCTTCAATTGATCTTCCATCTTTGTATGCTTGCTTGAGAGATGATGTGGGCTCCACTTAGCTCCTTTGACTCTTGTTGGGTACATCTTCAAGCATGACCATGTAGTGTGTTGGTTTCTTCAATGATCAATCCTATCTTAAACACAACACTTCAAAGCAAATTGATTAGTATTCAAAAACACAATCAATTATGTTTAGAATCATCAAAACAAGATTGGAGAGTAGACCCTTGGGCTTACAATCTCCCCCTTTTTGATGATGACAAACAAAATTGATTGTTAGGTGTGTGTGGAGTGACATAGTAGGCAAGTGAATACTGGAACTCCCCCTCAATATATGCACACAGATAAATGATAACAATTAAAAGCATATGGTGCATAGAGTCAATTGAATAGATAATCAATTTCAAACTTCTCCCCCTTTTGTCGTCGACAGAAAGGGTGTAAAATAAATAAAGCAATTTAGGAGTAGATAAAGATTGAGTTAGGTACTCCCCCTAAATCAATGCTTATGGTATACAAATATATAACCAAGTAATGCACATATACCTGTTCATGATCGAGATGTTGACATTTGTCAAAAAGTTAGGTATTTTAATTAAAGTGAAGGTACCTCTCCAACTTAGAAAACTAAGAAGGCTAAGAGTACCAATTGAGTGGTTTTTAAGATTAATATTTAACATCTCATTCATGCAGATACTACCAAGCAAGGGTGATATATATAAATACTATATAGATAAGCTGGTGAAAGGCACAAAGTATTTATTTGGCAATTTCTTTGACTTTATCCGCACTCCAAATATTTAAGGCACTTCGGATATAGCAAATTATATCATCACTAAGGGGTTTTGTAAAGATATTCGCTAATTGATCTTCAGTGTTGATATATTTTAAGCAAATATCCCCTTTTTGTGAGTGATCTTTAATGAAGTGGTGCCTAATCTCAATATGTTTTGTTCTTGAGTGTTGTATGGGGTTCTTTGTTAAGCTTATAGCACTAGTGTTGTCACATTGGATGAGAATATTTTCCATTTTAATTGCATAGTCCATCAATGTGCTTTTCATCCATAGGACTTGAGCACAGCAAGCTCCAGCTGCCACATATTCTGCTTCTGTTGTGGACAGAGCTACTGAATTTTGCTTCTTGCTAAACCATGAAACAAGTGATTTACCCAAGAATTGGCAAGTCCTACTAATGCTTTTCTTATCTACTCTACATCCGGCGAAGTCTGCATCTGAATATCCGATGAGAGTAAAGGAAGATGATCTTTCATACCATAGTCCTAGACTTTGGGTTCCTCTTAAGTACTTGAAGATCTTCTTGACTGCCGATAGGTGAGACTCTTTTGGATCCGATTGAAATCGAGCACAGAGACAGACAGTAAACATAATGTCTGGTCTGCTGGCTGTCAAATAGAGTAAGCTACCTATCATACCCCTATACATCTTCTGATCCACAGATTTGCCAAATTCATCCTTTTCTAGCTTAGCAGTAGTACTCATGGGAATTCTTGATGTCTTACTGCTATCCATGCCATACTTCTTTAATAACTCCTTTGTATATTTTTCTTGATTTAAAAATATTCCATTTTTGTATTGTTTAATTTGGAGTCCTAAGAAGTAGGTTAACTCACCCATCATGCTCATTTCAAATTCATTTTTCATTAGAGTTGCAAATTCATCACACAATTTTTGATTAGTTGAGCCACAGATGGTGTCATCCACATAGATCTGGACAAGGAGGATATCTTGATTTTCTCTTTTGATAAATAATGTTTTATCCACCTTTCCCATCTCAAAACCTTTTTCAACTAAGAAAGTGCAAAGCCTCTCATACCAAGCTCTAGGAGCTTGCTTCAACCCATATAAAGCTTTATCAAGCCTGAAGACATGATTTGGATGTTTGAAGTCTTCAAAACCTGGAGGTTGCTCAACATACACTTCCTCTTGGATATAGCCATTTAGGAAGGCACTTTTGACATCCATTTGATATAGTTTAAATCCTTTATGAGATGCATATGCCAAGAGTATCCTAATAGCCTCCATACGGGCAATAGGAGCAAATGTCTCATCATAGTCTATTCCCTCCTCCTGATTGTACCCTTGGGCTACCAGCCTAGCTTTATTTCTAGTGATAATTCTATTTTCATCCAATTTATTTCTATACACCCATCTCGTTCCAATGACTGGATGATCACTAGGTCTAGGCACTAGCCTCCACACCTTGTTCCTTTCGAATTGACTTAACTCTTCTTGCATAGCCATCAACCAATATTCTTCCTTTTCAGCTTCTTTGATGGATTTAGGTTCTAATTCGGATAGGTACGCCAAATTGTTACTCACACTACGATAGTATGATCTAGTTCTCACTGGCGATGTGGCATCACCTAAAATTTAGGATTCAGGATGATCTACCAATGTTCTCCTATCCCTAGGTAATGAGTTATCATTTTCATTTTCTACTTCCTCACTAGGTAATGTATGACTTGTAGATGCATGAAGAGGAGCACTTAATTTAGGTAAAAGGTGTTCAATGGGTTCATCCTCATCATGTGGCATTTCGTGAGGTGTTGGTTCTCTCTCATCAAATGTCACATGCATGGATTCTTCGACAACTAGGGTTCTTCTATTAAATACTGTATATGCCTTGCTATGTGAGAAATACCCTAAGAATATTCCATCATCCGACTTCTTATCAAATTTGTGTAAATTATCTTTAATGTTTAAAATGAAGCATTTACATCCAAACACTCTAAAATAGCTTATATTTGGTTTCAAGTTTTTCCAAAGCTCATAAGGTGTTTTCTTAGAAATTGGCCTTAAATATACCCTGTTTATGATATAGCAAACGGTGCTAACCGCTTCCGCCCAAAAATATCTAGGGAGATCATTTTCATGCAACATAGTTCTAGCCATTTCTTGGAGAGTTCGATTCTTTCTTTCTACAACTCCATTTTGTTGAGGTGTTCTATGTGCGAAAAAATTATGTTTTATGCCATGTTCATTACAGTAAGTGTCAAACTGTACATTTTCAAATTCCGTTCCATGATCACTTCTAATGTAAGAGATAGCAATACCTTTTTCATTTTGTATTTGATTGCACAATATAAGGAAGTTTTCATAAGTTTCATCTTTGTGTGCTAGAAATATGACCCATGTAAATCGTGAGTAGTCATCCACAACTATAAACACGTACCTCTTTCCACCTAGGCTACTTGTCTTCATTGGTCCAAAAAGATCCATGTGAAGTAGTTCCAAGGGGTAGGAAGTTGAAATCATATTTTTAGGTGCAAATGAGCTCTTCAATTGTTTTCCTAATTGACAAGTTCTACAAATGTGATCTTTGGTGTATTTGAACTTAGGCAATCCTCTAACAATTTCTTTTGAGGAGAGGGTCGAAATGAGATCCATTCCGGCATGACCCAACCTCCTATGCCATAGCCAAGAATCTTCACTAATGGCATTAAGACAAGTCACATTTTGGAGTCTAAGATCATCTAGTCCAATGGTGTAAATGTTATTGTCTCTAGAACCTATGAATTTTACTTTTCCATCTATCTTATTTTTAACAATGCATTTATCGGGATTGAAGACTACTTCAAAACCATTATCACATAATTGACTAATGCTAATAAGATTATGGGACAAGCCATCAACAAAGAGTACATCATGTATGGGAGAGGTAGAGTTACCTATGGTGCCTTCACCTTTGACTTTTCCTTTCTTATCATCTCCAAAGGTAACGTCTCCACCATCCTTGAGTGATAGGGATGCGAATTGAGTAAGGTCTCCTGTCATGTGTCTAGAGCATCCACTATCAAGGTACCATGTGTTCTTCTTGTTATGGCTTTTAAGGCATACCTACATATGAATAGGCAAGTGAGATCCCTTAGGTACCCAAATCTTCCTAATCTTGCTATGTTCATTTATTTTCACTTTAGAGTTCAATTTGATTTTATCTTGTTTAGTATGCATGCAAGCAACCTTATAATGACCTTCTAGACCACAGTAAAAACAAATTTTGGTACCACTAGAAGAAGCCTTTTCAAGTTTGTTTTTATAGTCAGATATTGTAGTATTCCATTTATGTCCAAGTCCACTTTTGTCACTTGACATTCTTTGAATATTAACAAGCCTATCCAATTTCAATGAACTATTTTCAAATTTTTTAAAAAGTTTCTTTAATTCATCATATTCAAAAGATAGTTTACCATTTTCATGCTTTAGCTTGTTGTTTTCAATAGAAAGCTCTTGTCGATTTTCATTCAAAATCTTAATGGTAGCATTTAACTCATGAATTTCTACTTTGTATTTTTCATTTTCATCATCTAAAAATTCATGATCTTTCTTTAACCAACTAAATTCTTTTGTCAAGTTAGCAAGAGAATTTTCAAGTGATGCATTTTTATCAAATTGAATCTCAAGTTCATCATGTGCATTTTGTAAGGAATCTAGAACTTCTTTTAAGACAATGACATCATTTAAAGTGTTTACCTCGTTATTGTCGTTTGTTGAGGCCATGAAGCAAACGTTTCTTGCTATCAAGCAATCTTCCCCATCGTTTTGTTCGCCTTCGCTTTCAATTTCCTCATTCCATGTGGCGGTCATTCCTTTCTTGCCTTCTCTTCTCTTGAAGCGATTATTTGAAGTAGGCTCATTGTTGAGTGGACAATTCGGGCGAATGTGTCCAAGCTTTTTGCAACCGTAGCATCGGGGTTGAGAAGATCCATCACCAGGTTCTTCTTTCTTCTTGAATGGAGGATTGGTCCTTCTATTTCTCATGCCTCTCATATTCCTTTGCAAGAATTTGATCCTTCTTGTTAGGAGGGCAACTTCATCTTCCATGTCTTCCTTTGCATCTTCATTTTCACCTACATTACAAGCAAAAGCAATTCCTTTTCCTTTTCCAATTTTAGTTTCAATTTCGGGTGCTTTTGTTTTGAAAATCATCTCATGGGTGATCAAGGACCCTATTAGTTCAGATAGGTTTATTGTATTCATGTCCTTGGCTTCCGTGATTGTGGAGGTTTTGGATTCCCATGACAAAGGTACCTAAGGATTTTGGTCACTAAATCTCTATTAGAAAATTGTTTTCCAAGTCTCCTTAGTCCATTTACAAGATTAGTGAATCTATTGTACATGTCGGCAATTGTTTCATCGGGTGTCATTTGAAAGAGTTCATATTGCCGAAAAAGATGGTTCATTTTAGATTCTTTGACTTGGTTGGTTCCCTCGTGGGTGACTTCTAAGGTATCCCAAATTTCCTTAGCCGAATTCAAATTAGATACTCTATTGAATTCTCCGAGAGACAAAGCACAAATAAGGGAATTCATGGCTTTGGCATTATAATTTGAAGCTTGTTGTTCGGCTTCAGTCCAATCATTTAGATTTCTTGTGGGTAATATATATTCATTATTAATGGCTCTCCACATTTGATAATCTTGGGTTAAGAAGATTTTCATTTTAGTTTTCCAAAAACCATAGTTTGTTCCATCAAAATGGGGTGGCCTAGTGTTTGAGTAACCTTTATGGTGTTGAGGATGGTTTGCCATTTTAGAATCTTTACTCTAGACCGGTTAGGGTTTTAAAAGCTTAGAGACGAGGCTCTGATACCAATTGAAATAAACAAGAGGGGGGGTGAATTGATTTTAACACTAAATTAGCCCTTTTGAAAATTAATTATGAACCCTAATTTGAATTTTCTTCACTTGATTAAATATGTGGTTAGTGCAAATATAATTAAAGACACAATGAAATGCCAAACCAAAAAGCAATAATGAAAGTGCAAGAATAAGAGATGACACACCGATATATAGTGGTTCGGGCAAAGCCCTACTCCACTCTTCTTAAGATCGTCCTTAAGGATTTCCACTATTGGGGACCTCCACGATGCCCGGCTCCGAGGCGATTACACTTCCAAGGGATATTAAATAAGGATGCCCTTACACCTTTACAAAAGACTCTCCTTCTCCGTCGAGTTCTAAGCGGTGCTCCCTAGGGTATTAAGGTAGGATGCCCTAGCCACCTTTACAAGAAATAGAGATTGAATAGCTTGGCTTCTCTTGAAAGCTTGATGCACTTTGTAGTCCCTTGATTGCTCTTCAATGATGGTTGCAAGTAAAAGCTCTAAAAATCCTAACTCAATAAATTTGCAAGTGCAAGGCAAGTTTGGGGAGAAAACAAAATCTTAAGCACAAATGGGTTGCAAGTTTTCTTCAATGCTTAAGGAGGTTTTCAAATCATCAAGAGAGAGGAAATAATCCTCTTGATGTTATCTATATAGTCCCTCATCAAAATATGACCGTTTGGGGGTGTAGATAACAAAAACCAAGAATTAATTCAAATCCCAACGGCTATATTTTGGTCTGTCGCGAGGTTCTCGGAGTTCCGAGAACCATTCTCGGAGTTCTGAGAAATATTCTCGGAGTTCCGAGAGAACGGCCTGAAGAAATAAAATTTCTACTGGACCATTTCTCGGAGTTCCGAGAAAATGTCCAGAAGCTACTGGACCATTTCTTGGAGTTCGGAGGGAACTCTCGGAGTTCCGAACTCGGAGCTCCGAGAAGCCTAAAAAATCAGCAGTTTTGAGATTTTATTGCTTGTTTGATTTTTGGCTTTTGGAACTCAACTCCTATGATAATTTTGAAATGTTTATGAGGGTCCCAACATGTTGGTCCACTACATAACCATTCACTAAACCTTTAAAGTTCTTTAAGTGTTTTTGAAAAGTATTTTGAAAACACTTTGCCTTGACTTGAAAATCTAAAGAGAGGGGATGTACAATGATACCTATGCAACCTTCAATTTCTCTTTAGCTTTGGTCTTCAATTGATTTTCCATCTTTGTGTGCTTGCTTGAGAGATGATGTGAGCTCCACTTAGCTCCTTTGACTCTTGTTGGGTACATCTTCAAGCATGACCATGTAGTGTGTTGGTTTCTTCAATGATCAATCCTATCTTAAACACAACACTTCAAAGCAAATTGATTAGTATTCAAAAACACAATCAATTGTGTTTAGAATCATCAAAACAAGATTGGAGAGTAGACCCTTGGGCTTACAAGTTCACTATTTGAAAGTCTTCTCTCAACACTCTCATCAGTGCCACTAGATGTTTGATGTTTATCTCTCTAGCATTTTAGCTTCTGACTTGATGTCTAAAGTTGAAGGAGTCTTGCTTTGCACAACGACAGGGTATTCCCCCAGTTTATCCTTATAAGATCAAGCAAGACTACCTTGAACCCCTCTTAATAGGTTTATCAATTCTTTGCGCTCCTCGGGAGATAAAGTTTTGCCAATCCATCTTTTCCGAGTTTCGAATTTCAATACCACTATCAATAACTTCAATTTCTTCTTTGAGTGGCTATGCTTGACACTCTTCCTCTTGTTTGACCTTCTTTCAAATCTCGAGGGAAATTTTGTCTGCATTCTCATCTGAGAAGGGTGTTTTTATTTATTTAGACATTAGATCTAAGAGTGAATCATAGAACACTGATAATGTTGGAATCAAGTGTTTATTTCAACAGAAATTTCAAGTACAATGATGATTTTTTAAATGCCTCAATGAGCTCTACATTGAATTTTGACAAAGGACTTGACTTTGACTCAATGAAAGGAACTAACGAACTTGACACACTTAGGACTGATATTGACACTACTAGACTTGCCAACCTTGAAATGAGAGTTGGCATATACTCAACAAAAGATAGACTCTGAAAAATGGGACACTTTGCCATGAGCAAGAGAGTGACACTGAAAGTTCACAGGTAACATGCCTTCCTACATGATAACGTTAACTACTGAGTCCGATCTTGGAGTAGGAATCTCAGAAAAGGTAGCCCTACAAGACCTAGGTTAAGTAAGACAATAAAAGGCTATGTTGGCAATGTAGGGGAAGCAAGAGACTGCCTGGATCAAATGTGTTTGGAAATGGTTAGTCTTTTGGAAGAATGGTTATTTGCTGAACTCAGACTTTTGAATTGGAAGCACACACTACACAAATAGTCATGGGATAAAGATTCTATACAGATCAAGACAAAAGCAACCTTGAGCATATCCATTAGCATTTTGAGTTGAAGTATCAGAAAGAGACTGTCTATGAAGGTCAAAAGAAAATAGGCAACGACGGCATGACCTACATCTACAGGGTGTCGAGAAATTCTCAATCTACTCCTTTAAGTCTTCTTTAGATATGATTGTTCTCTTTTGACTATGAAAGAGTAGGAATAATAAACACCCCTAGTCTAAATAGGTTTTGATCTCAGCAAAAATTATGCACTCATGATAGATAGGCAAGATTTAACTAATCCACTAGTGGTCACGATATGAAAAAAATGAATCCGTGATAGAGAATACGGATCGATTCAATGTACAACAAATCAAGGGATTATGGATAAAGAACCAATAATCTAATGATAATCCACAGAATATATAGATAGAAACAAACAAAAGAATTATGGTAAGGTGAACTCATGGTTCATCACTGACTTTGAAAGATAGAGGCCATGCTCAAAATATTTTCGGTAAAAATTCTGCTGTATGACGGCCTCACAAAGGAATCTCCACAGGTCAACATAAGGGTATATGAATGTAAACTCAGTAATATGGGACTCTCAGCAAAGATACTTGCACTCAAATAATGGTGGCAAGATAGACTCAGAGTCGGTAAAAGGAATATGGTCACTGAAGAAAAGTAATCAGATGAAGAACTAACTATAGATGATGACATGTGATAATGGGTCGGATCCGATGATCAAAAGATCGAAGGATAGATCATGACTTGAATAATGAATGGATTGATTGATTGAACTAGATAAAGAACCCTAACTAAGAAGATGGCCATAATCTAATAATCAATAGATATATATATCCTAACCAGGGGCACTGTTAGCCCAAGGGTTCCCCATGGGTTCACTCAATCACCTTGTTTTGATGATTAACAAACGCAAATTGATTAGTCATTTATGGACTAATTGTTTGCCTTGAGTGTTGTGCTATAGACAGGTAATTCACAGGTCAATCCATGCTAGCACACACACAGATGGCCTAAGCTTGAAGATGAACCAAACAAAGGACAAATGAGCTAGAGCATAATTGGACAAACCATACCTTGGAGGATCAACCAAGGAGAAGTTCCACACAACCATCTCAAAGCATTGAACAAGCAAAGGAAGATCAATGAAGGCCAAAGCTTGTGGATCAACAACTTTCAAAGGAGCTTGAACCAAATGGTGGTATCATCCTTGGAAGGTATCAAGCAAAGAAGCTCAACCTTGAAGATCCCAAAGCAAGCCAAGCACACCATTGAAGATCAAATGAAGATTGGCTCAAGAGAACAAGAGAGTACTTAGAATGGTAGTATCTATCATCTTTCTCTCTTGTGTTTTCTCTTATCAAGGCACATCTTAAAATCCCTAAAAATATATTTTTCAAAGAGACTAACACACCCTTTAAGGACTTAAATGGATAAGTGAATGGCCATGGTGGTGTACCAACATGTTGGGACCCATATGACATTCAGCACAAGAATGAACAAAACAGAGTTCTGAAGCAACAACCTGGACCAGGAACTAAATCCTATCAAAACTTGTTTAAAACATTTTCAAATATTTTTGAAAATATTTTTAACAGATAGCTCTCATTTTTCTCATATCCTTAGAGTATAAGAACATCGAAATCCGATGCGAAACGAAGGATATATGAATTTTTCAAATGAGACACTGTTTGCTGGAAATCCACTCTCGGAACTCTGAGACTTATTCTCGGACCTCCGAGAAATGATCTAGGTTCTAAAATTAAAAGCTCTGTTTAAATTCTCGGAACTCCGAAAAATATTTTTGTTCAAAAAAATAGAGCCGTTGTGGTGCAACGGCCAGTTGACTGTTCGACCCGAAAATAACCGTTTTGCCCCTGAAACGGTCATATTAAGTTGGGACACCATATATACGCATCTAATGGGTCTAAAACACTGGAGGATCATTGTCCAACTCTAACAAACCCTAGAAAATCATTTGTGAATCATTTTTGGGTAAAAACGCTCACCAAACTCATTGTGCCTTGATTTTGGGAAAATCATTTGAGATTGGTTTAGGCTTGCATTTGCAAATTATTCTTGAGAGAAAGTGTGTGAGCTACAACTTGTAATCAAGCCTAGTAAGAGGCAAATACTTCTTCTTCTTCATTTGATCGGTGGCAAGGGCATCCGATTTTAATTCCCTTGGGAGAAAGCGCTTAGAACTCGGCGGAGAAGGAGAGTCATTGTAAAGGTGAAAGGGCATCCTTATTTAATTCTCTTGGAGTGTAAAAGCCTCGGAGCTGGGCGTCGTGGAGGTCTCAATAGTGGAAATCCTCAAGTGCGACCTTGAGTAGAGTGGAGTAGGCCGTTTGCCGAACAACTATAAATCTTTGTGTCACTTGTGTTGGTATTTCTCTATCTCTCTCTCCCTCTCACTCTCTTATTTATTTGTGCTTGCATTTTTACATATTTGGAGTTGAGTGAGTAGTTAGCATTTTGGTTTTGATTGAATATTTGTACCTTGCTAACTAGGCTATAAATCACCTAATTAAGTTTGCTAATCAACAAGGGTTTTTGAACTAATATTAATTTGTAATATTATTTAAAGTTCAAATATTTCAAACTTTATTAAACAAGGGATAAGTCTTGGGTGAAATTTTAGAAAAAGTTTCTAAAAGACAAAAGTTTTATAAACATCCTATTCACCCCCCCTCTAGGTTGCCAAACCAAGCCACTCCTTGGATTTCAGGCACCAGCCCTAATATAATCTAGTGGAGTCAAGGAGGTCTTGACTCACGACAGACTGATGAGTGTGCTATGACCGTGCTGTAGCCACATAAGGTGAGCTATCCTACTCTATAATTAAGACAAGGCAACACATGTTCGTCCCTATATGCAAACAAAAGGACAATGCAATATATAGAGGGGATAAGGTTGAGAGGTCCACCTGGCCGGTTGCATAGTTACTTGTATACCGTGAGTTCCCTCAAGTATACGAACTATGTCCGTTTTGCACACAAAGTGTCCAAGTGCTGAGTATACTACTAGTGCGGTGGCACTAGAAGCCGGGTATAGCTCTCACGGCTCCTACTCATAGTATCCCACCCAAATAGGTCAATTTGATATCCATTCACAACAAACCACAACAGAAAAGTAACCACAAAACAAGAATATATGCAAAGGATGAGAGTGAGTGTGGGAGCCCTTGTTTTATTTACGCACCTATTTGGTGCCCCTAGCTTCCCGAGGAAACTGGCAAGGATACGAGATCCACGTCGATCCTCTGAGATCTCCACACATGAATGAGAGCTCTACCAAGGAAATCTCGAAAGAGTACCCCTCACAGCATGAGTGGAGATGTATGTGAGATACCTCTTGATTCGAAGACAAGCCGGAACCGAGACGTACCTAAAATAACTCAGAGTCGCCATCCAAGGAAGTGGGCCCTGGATCCCATACTATACTCTGTCGTGAAATACAAGTGTGACAACCCAAGAGGTGGGGTGAATTGGTCAATTAGAAATTTTAGGCTTAATTAAGGGAAGATTAAGAGTTAATCCACTAATTAAGCACTAATTAGTCTAACCCTTGCTCAAATAATCATATTAATAAAATGTAGACTTTTGACATTCTAATCATGCACATTTGCTAACCCTTGTTCAAAAAGATATTATATTGTAATTAGGGTTTAAGCATTTCAATCAAGTGCATTAACTAACCCTTGTTCAATCAAAAGCACAAATATAAGTTAGGTTAGAGATTACCAATCACCGCACGTGCAAGAGAAGGGAAGAGAGAAGGAGACAATGAACACAAGATTTATAGTGGTTCAATCTATCACAAGACCTACTCCGCTCTTCACATCCGCTCGTGAGTTCCACTATCTCGATCCTCCTTCAAGGCCGAATCAATGAGCCATTACATGACCAAGCTTTTCCATTCTCAAGGGCCAAAGCGAAGCCCATCTGCACGAAGCCTTCGGCGACGGGACACACCCTCATATGCCATCTTCACCTTTCTTAACGGGCCGAAGAAGAGACCCTCGTCTTCACCTTTCTTAACGGGCTGAAGAGAAGACCCTCTTCTTCACAATTCTTACCGGGCTGAAGAGAAGACCCTCAATGAAGAACAAATACAATAAAAAACACTCAATGCCTCTTAAATTGGCGGATTACAACTTTGTAAGCTCACATTCACTCCAAAAGAATAAACAAAGAAAAGCCTTATGGAGTGTCTCTTGAAAGAATGTAGAAATGAAAGCTCAAAGAGGTTTTGCTTTTGATTTTCAAAATGAAGCACAAAGAGAGATGGGATTTGATCTTTCTCAAATGTGCAAAAGCTTGTAGAGATAGGTTTTAATGATGTATATATAGTGTATTTGAAAATATGACCATTTGGGGTAAAACTGTAAATAACTAGCTTGAAAAAGTCAAGCAGAAAATGTTCCAACGGCTAGTTTGCCCGACCGTCGCGGTCGACCGAGCCAACGCGGTAGCCCTCCCCTATCGGGCGCCCTTTTATATTTTCAAATTTCTTACCGTCACGGTCGACCGGCCCCATGGCGGTCTCAAAGATTTAGCTCAAAAACCTATCCGCGGTCGACCGACCCATTGCAGTAGTCCGCCAAGCCCAACCTGGATATTTTCTGGATTTCTAGAAAATCAATCTGTGGTCGACCGGATTGGCACGGTCGATCGGCCCGATGAATTTCAAGATGTCCTGGACTTCTAGGTTCCATCTCGCGGTAGCCCAGCAAATCCCGGTCGACCGGCCTTGTGTGAAATTCCATTTTTAACTTTAAAAATCAGGGACTTTTGGGCCATGGTCTTGGGCTTAAGTCTTAAGTTTTCAAACACATTTTTGGGTGTGTGTATGGTTTTCAAAGATGTAAAAAATTAAGTATGAAAACCATTACCTTTTGAAAGTGCATTTAAACATAAAATCAAGAGGACTCTAAATACATTCTAAAATTGAATACTACGAGTCTTCTTGCAATGTGTCGGCTCCTTTGCACTTTCTTGGACTTCTTTAGCTTGAGGTGAATATATTCAACTTGTCTTGCTCTTATGACTTGTCCTCCAATCTTCAATGCATGTTGAGGTACATGAGGTGTCACCATGGCATATTCAACTCCAAGCTCCTTCTTGACACTTGTTGGGAACTTGTGGAATCTTCATGATGAGTTTCTTGATTTGAACATCTTCAAATGAGGATGTCTTCACTGTAGGTGCAAGCTCTAGGTTCCTTTGCTCCTTGATCCACAAGCCATGTGTTGTGAAGAGTTGTGTAATGGCGATTATGACATGAAATTTCTGTATACAACACAACACCTTAAAGCAACACATCAGTCCATAAATGCTAATCAATTTAGTTTCCTAGCATCAAAACATGAACATAAGGTGAATGATTAACCCATGGAAACCCTTGGGCTTACATGTCGCAACAGATAACCAGAGATACAAAAGTCCGCGCCTGATGACGAATGGGGAAGGTGTTAAGCGCCCCCAATTCGCTCTAGTGTAAACACCCGGTCTTTTATGCCATTTATTTATTAACTTCGAAGAATTTTTGGCAAAAATCATATAAAATGGGAACGAATATCCCCGAGAAGATGTCTACCTAAGCATGCATGTCTCGAACATAGGCAAAAGAAAAATAAACATCCAGGCCCTAAGAAGAGTTGATATTAGTGTCATCTGTCATTGAAATGAACACTAGAATCCAACGTCTCTTAGAGAGGCGTAGACGACTAATGCTTATCCAATATAAGATAACCCTACTACATATCTCCGTACATCATGTCTAACATCCATGCCTAAAGAGAGTTGATACCAGTATCATCTGTCATTAGAATGAACACTAGAATCCGCCGTCTCATAAAGAGGCGTAGAAGACTAGTATCGATCCAATAACAGATAACCCTGGTATTAGTCTCTATCAATCATATCTAATCTTAACACAACGCATCTAAGAAAACTGTAAACATACACATGCACGTCTATAACTAAAGAGACAAACCTGCACAATGAACAAACGTCAGTAGATGATAACAAAAGTAATAATCAGCAATAATAAAGAACTACTACTAAGCAGGTGAGAGCTGTAGCTAAACATGTGAGAGCTACAACTAAGCATGTAAGAGCTACAGCTAAGCATGTGAGAACTACAGCTAAGCAGGTGAGTAAAAAAAATCTCAGTAAAAAAGAAGACAAAGAGTCATGGATCTATAAAAAAAATAATGATAACCACAAAATCCTAAATCACTAGCGACAAACCCTAAGACTCTAATGTGAAATTTGACTCGGACAATGATGGTAATCACGGCTGCTCTACGTATCCCGGCCTCGGGAAGAATCAGAGTCAACGTAATTCGGTGGCCTATTTTAAACTACGATGCCTAACCATCAAAGACTGTTATCCTAGACTCGATCAACTAGACACGACTAGTTTTTAAAGCTTCTTGTACGATTGCTTAAATTCAAGTAAATTGTAATTTTTAAAATTCCCTATATGCCCTAACTAATGCAAGTTAGCCCTAAAGTAATGCAGGTGGGCCTTACATTCTATGTACAACTAGGTTGTATGTCATAAGAAAAATAATGGGCTAACTAAGTGCATCCTAGTTTAGCCATCGGCGCGACTAAATGTCTAACCGACTACGACTCGAGGCCTCCTAACTCTAGGGACACTCACACAAAACACACAAAGCATCAACATATCCATGACAGACTCCTAACTCTAATACACCCCAAATATCTAGGATAGACTCCTAACTCTAGGGGAAGATCTTTTCGAAAACTAGTGTAAAAGATTTGTTTGACGATTTTTTATGTTTTTGAATGATTTGAATATGTTTATTTTGAAAGGTTTGACTGGACCTGGGATAAGAGTCCCAAGCTGCTACGTACCCCATGGAAGATGATCAAACCAATGTAGTTCGGAAATAGACTCTCCTAACTACTCTCTTAATGACTCTCGACTTTTCAAATGTTTTGATGTTTTTTATTTTCTATGTTTTTTGTTCTTTAAAATTTTCAATGTTTTTGAATTTTTAAAGTGCTTTAACCCTTTTAGCCAAAGGGAACCCATATGTCTGCACCCTGTTGTCCACAGCATAGAAGAGTGTCAGTGCTAAGGGATGAATCCCTATAGCCAAAAAGGAACTTCTATCTATAGACAGACTCACAAAAGGAATAGATAGATTCCTAAACATCTATAAGGGTAGGACAGACTCAAAAGATATGCAAGGGTTGGACAGAATCATATACTTTGCAAGGATTTGACAGAATCCCATGACTTGTGAAAGGTTAGACAGAATCCTAGCTCCCTATGATGGTAGGATTGACTCCTAAAAGACTAACTCTTTATGCTAAAAGCTGACTCTCTAGCTAAGGACAGACTCATATACTAAGGATTGATAACTCTAAGAGAGGTGCTAATGAGACATGGCATGTCTCCTAAAACAAGAGGATAACTTGAGCCAATGAGACAAAGCCTATCTCCTATGGGAGAAATAACTAACTCTAGTGAGACATTGAATGTCTCCTATGGAGGGCTCCAAGTATTCTTATCATTGCCCTTGTAATGATAGGTAGAATATGGGTATAGGCAACTAACAGACCAAGTTGGTCTTCTAATAAGGATGTGCTAATAATGAGACTTTGGTAGTCTCCTATGAGTTGACTCACTAGTGAGACAAAGCTTGTCTCCAAAGGGTACAACTTGTTTCTTCATGAGACACAGCTTGTCCCCTAAGAGGGGCTCTAGATGACTCTTTAATTGCCCGTGCAATAAATAGAAGGACCTTATATTTTAAGAGATACACATCTAAAAGACTGGGAAGTCATTTAAATATAAGAGGGGAGTGCTACTTTGACTAAGCAAGTCCCCTAATGATGGGCTTGGGCTAACGCCTTCCTCGCCCTTGCAATGAAGGAAGGATTAAAGGAAAAATGATGATGTGTGCAAAAGATGTAATCAATGGGCAATGATGCAACCGAGAGACAAGAGATGCAAGCGATGGATCTCAAAGACGGAATGAGACATGACATGTCTCCAAGAATGAAACTCACAAGATTTGAAAGGTTTAAATATGTTTTAGAAGTGATCCTATGAGTCTTAGATGCTAAGTTGTCATTTAGTTCAAGAACCGAAAGAATTGAGCAAGCTTGTTCGTGGTGTGTCTCTAGTAAGGTCCTAGCATCTTTTAATGCTTAATTTCAACTTCTTTTAGATATTTACAGCATGTTTTATTAAGGTTTGATCATGATTAAATGATTTGTTTGCATACATCATTGATTTCAATCACTTAGCATTGAAAAGGTATTGAAAGCACACAACACAACATGCAAATTTCACTAAAAATGCTCAAAATTCAAAATAAATCATAAGATTTACTCCATATATGATTTATAATTTGCTAGTATGCTCAACATAATCAAAAGCATCCATTTAAATTAATCTAAGCTCAAAACAATCTTTTAAAAAAATGATAAAATTTCTACTAAACATGCAATTTTCACCAAAATGTCCAAAAATACCGAGTAAATCATGAAAAACATCCAAAATATGATTCATGACTTGCTAACATGTTCAAAACATCTAAAAACAACCACTAAAAATTATTTGAGCTCATGTTGTCGATGATTTTCAAAAAAATGCACAGTTATGTCATATAGTATGAAAAATACAATTTTGCATTGAATTCGGACCCCTCAAACATCAAAATCATCAAAAACCCTACTAATCAAAATTGTAAATCTCAGCATGACTGACACTCTCTCAGTTGACCACTTCGTTTGGATCCTGCCAAAAGTCGTCGGAAAATGGCCGCTTCCGATCCATCGCCATTAAAAAACATATTAGTGTTTCAGCTGAAAGTTCGCGCTCAGTTTTGACACTCAAAACATCGTTTCTGGAAAAATTTGCATAAATACAAAGTCTTAGAAATCATTAAAGGAAAAAAAATTTCTTCTTCGGCTCCGGCCAGATCCAGCTAGAAGTACTTAAAAAATGACCGATAAGCTAGTGTTACAACAAACACAGTTTTTCCAGAAAACTAAACTTTTGAAAGTGATTTTTTACACACCAGACATTGTTTCTGAAAAAGTGGAAACAATGACAAAGTTTTAGGAAATCTTATAACGAACAACTTTGTCTTCTACGGCTCCGACCGAATCGGTCCAGAAGGGGCCTAGAAGTTACTCGACGCAATAAATTTCTAAAAACTAGAAAAAATCAACACATTGAATGGCTGAAACTTAAAAAAAGCATAACTCTCTCATTCTTTTGGCTAAATTTGGGCCGTAATATGCCGATCTACAACTCTTATGGGAAGTACAACACTCAATTCTAACCGAATTTTAGTGAAAAACTTAAAATAAATATGGGCAGCATCTATTTTTGAAGTTTTTCAACATCTTACAAGAGCATTTCACATCAAAACCCTAGATCTATAATGGATTTTACTAGATATTCACATCACATATATTAACACATAAATTTTTGAATTCCAAAGCCTAACACATCAGATTTAAAGATTTTTACAAAATATCTAACAATTCACCATTTTAACCCTAATTTTTAGTTGAAATTGGCATAACTTTTTTGTTTTTTGGCTAATTTTGGGCCAATATATGCCATATCGAAGATCTCAACGATCTCTATACATCTAAGCGAAAAATTTTTACGAAGTTCAATTGAAAATTGATGAAAATGGCACAAACGAACCTGAACATCACTTTATTTTGCCATTTTCACATCGAAATTCAACAAGAACTCAAAATCTAAGGTGAATTCCTTTAGATCTTTATGTGCGACATGTTTTTAAACATATTTTGGTAGATTTTATCCCTAGGTTGCTAGATCTAACTATTTTTAAGCATTTTCCACTTAGATTTTCCATTTTATGTTAGATTTTCAAAGAAAACTCAAAATCTACTAACCTTGTACTCTTCTCTTGGATCTCTCATTGAAATCTTCTTCTCCTCATTCTTTCTCTCTCTAGATCTCCGTCTTTCCCTCTCTAGATCTCCTTTGTTCTCTAGAATTCTCTTTCTAGATCTCTGTAAGCCCAATGGTTCCCACCTTGGCATTCCCATCTTCGTTTGATGATTCCAATACACAAGTGATTTTATATCACTAATGTGTTTGATTGTCTAAGTTGTAGATCATGAGTGTGTAAAGACAAGATTGCTTGGATTGAGGTCAAGAAGCTCTCATTATACCGCATTCGGAAGGCCAAAGACATCGGAGATCCAAGACGCACGAAGACTTGAAGCATCACAATTGAAGATCGAAGTCATTTTAGAATGTATAAGATCCAATCCTAGTTTAGATTTTAAGAGGCATAAATGAAGTAAATCACACACCCCTAAATCTTTAAGAGATTGTCCTTGTGGTGTTCCAACACTTTGGAACCCTCATAACAATCCCAACTTGGTGTAGAGTTGGAAGCCCAAACAAATAAGAAACAAGAATTGAAAATCTGCTGGAAATAGGCTTCTCGGAACTCCGAGAGAATTCTCGGAGCTCCAAGCTCGGAACTCTGAGAGATTCCTCGGAGCTCCGAGATTTGGTCCAGTAACATTTTCTTATCTTTTGTTTCATTTCCCGGAACTCCGAGAGAAATTCTCGGAACTCCTAGAAAATCTCTCGGAACTCCGAAACCACTATTTCGGGAAGAAATTATAGCCGTTGGGGTTTTTACCAGAATTACCACTATGCCCCTCAAACGGTCATATTTGGTTTTTCTATATATATGTGGGTTCTAAACTTCCCAACTATCAATCCTAACACTCTAAAAACCTATTGGAATATCCTAAGAGTGACTCAAGCTTGTTTATGCTTCTCATCCTCTAGATAGGATTTGGATAATAGGCTCAAATTTGTACATCTTCTACAAATCTTGTAAACCCTTATGAGGGATTTTTTGTTCTTTCTTTCTTTATCAAGATGATTGTATTTGGTCGAGTGTTCGGAGAAGCGGAGCCCACTCTCCGTGGTGAGGATTGCCACCAAGGTTAAAGGCAATTGAAATTGTAATCGGCACTGATCTTCGCCGAAGTTAAGAATATCAAATAGTGAAGCCATCAACGAATTTGGTTGGTGGAGTGGAGTAGGCCTCGCGTTGGAGGACCGAACCACTTTAAATTCGGGTGCACTCTCTCTTTTCTCTTGCTTTACATTTGCATTGCACTTAGGATTTAACTTGTGTGCTTAATTTTTATTTTTGATCTCTTAATCTTCAAAATTGGGTTAGAGTTTTCAAAAGATTAAAACTTGTTAAGAACCTAATTTTACCTCCTCATAAGTTGTCATTAGAATAGTATTCGGGCCTACCCTTGGAATTTCAATCTCCTTCTTTCTCTAGAATTCTCTCTCTAGATCTCCTTCTTTCTCTCTCTAAAATTATCTCTTTCTCTCTCTAGAAAGCTCTCTCTCTAGAATCTTCTCTCTCTAGAATTAAATTAAGAGCCTTAATTTTTTCAAAAGAGAGCCCAAAGGCTTTATTTATAGAGTTTTCCCTTAATTTTTGTCCCCCATTAGTTTATAGGACAACCCCTTTTAAAAAATTTTGCTTTGATTTTGGTTGCAAAATAGTGGTATAGAGGGAAAATTTAAGTGAAAAATTAACATAATCTTATCCCCTTCAATTATCCTTAGACGTCCCCTCCTATGTATTTTACACTTGGTTTTACCAAAATAAGGGTGGTTTCAAGAAGAAACTGGGTCAAAAATTAAAATAGGATAATTCACCCCCCTTTAAAGGTAGCTTACATCCTAAGCTAAGTTTTCTTAGTGTAATTAACTAAATCACCCCCTTTTCACTCTAGTGTAAAAGGTGGCTAAGCTAATGGCTAATACACTCCCCTATTTACACTATCATTCTAACTCGACTCCTCTTATTAGGCATTTTTGCTTGGATTTTAACAAAATTTTGTAGGAACCTAGCCGGGACTCTAACCTACCTTAGGGTGAAATTTGGGACCCTAATTGACTGATTTGGTGGGGCTTTGCTCAAACACAAGGATAAAGGGATCGGTCAAAATGGGGTGTTTACAGCTGTGCATATCGGAGCCGTGCAGTGTTGTAGCTAACACATTAAGTACATCAAACTAATAGCAATTCATAGAAGCTAAATCTTTTAATTGATAATTGGGCCAAAGAAATAATTTGAATTGAATGAATTTATTTGTATCATGATCAAAGATATTTGTGATTTTTTACTTATACGAGTTTTTCCAATACTTCCATGTTGGGAGAACGGGAATTACTGGATTACAAGATATCCAAGGTATCCACTACTTTGAATTTGAATTTCATCTCTTTCCATACCTCACAAGAGCATACGAAAACCTGACAAACTTGTATGCCAACTATTGCTCCACCGTGTCCCCCAAACCAAAACTTGAGATCCTCAAACTCTCCACTTGAAAATCCTTAAAAATCCTAATCCCTTGATAATTGTATCTTCCATATCCTAAAAAAGAAAAAAAATGCAAGATAATTAAGATTTTTCTCACTTGATTTTCAAAAAGCCATATCGAAAAGTAACGAATTTCCTCAACCAAGAAAATTATCTCTATCGGATCTGAAGCAATCCAAGATACAGGTTGAATTTTGGGTTGAATTTTTCATTCTGAAAACGGACCTAGTCGCAACCAAAATTCCATGTAATTTTTCTTTTGATATAAAACTACATACAGTAAATAGTCTTCTGTATATGTTAGGGGTAAAATAGGTATAGACTCTACCGACCCTCAAAACCATTCTCCACTACTCGACCAGGTCAAGTCAACCACCACAAGCAACACTCGTTAACGAATCACGCCCTCAACATTTCTCCTTCATACGGTAACGAGCCTCCAAGGGAGCCAAACACAATCGCGGTAATCTCGCCATTATGCGACCAATCCGGACTACCGTTACACGCAAGGCACAGTATTCAAATTCAAAACATCCCGCCTAGGCCACCGTCCAAGATCTCCGCCCAGAATCACTGGAAATCATTTCTCCAAGATCTTATCCTCCATCCATCACGCCCCACGTGGGCTAAATCAAAGGCCTGATTAATATCTTCAAGATCGTGGACCTCCACCCCTATAAATAGGGGTCTACGTACTCAAGCAAGGGCAATTCGAAATCAATTCTCCTTCTCCTCCTTTGGTCTGGTAACTAGTCTTGGTCCTCCCTCCTATTCATCGTCCATTGTCTATGATTGCCTATCTCTGACTTGAGTGTCGAAGTGGCCGTCCGGAGCCACAACTCCGGGCCCGCTGACGCTTTTTCTGTGAGCGCAGGATTACAGGTTCTGCTGGGCTAGCACGTGCAGTCAGATTTTGGGCGTCATCAGATTGGCGCCATCCGTGGGACCGTCGATGCCAAAGTCGAAAGCTCCTTCTCAACCTAACGGTGGAATGGTTACGAGAAGCCAAGCAAGACAACGAGGCCAAGAGCAACCCGTGGGGACAGAAGAAATGATTGTCTCCGGTGATGCTCCGGTCACTATGAACGCCCACAACCAGTTCAGGCAACTACTTGGGGACATCGCAAGCGCCCTTCAACAGGTACTCCAAACACTCCCTCCACAACTAGGGGCACCGCCTCAGCTGGTGATTCCGCCCGTCAAAGAAATTCCCCTCGTAGAGGTTTCTGAAGAACAAGAATCTTCGGGAGGCCGAAACCCCCGGAGTCGGAGACCCCGCCGGCACCAGGAAGAGTCCGCGTCAATCACCAGCCCGCCACCCGATCCTCGTCGTATTAATCGTCAGTGGAGTCTCAATGATCATAGCGGAGCCAACATTGGAAAACTTCACTCATCAGATTGATGATCAGATACCTCCACCAAGAAGAAGTCCGACAAGAAACGACCGGGCAGAAGAAAACCCTACTATCATGGCTGATCTCCAATGCCAGATAAAAGAACTCCAACAACAAATAAAGGCACCCTGTGACCTGGACCTCCTGACGGAATGGGATAGCGAAATCACCTCCCCGTCCGTCCCGACGATCGCCAATGCTGTCGTTGCTACGAATTCTAACATGCCTCGATTGGACCTCTATGATGGGTCATCCAACCCTCTAGAGTTCCTTCGAGCTTACCACTGCGTGATGGTGACCAGGAATGCTTCTGATGCCACGATGTGCAAGGCCTTCTCCACCTATCAAAAGAAAGACGCAAGAAACTGGTACAGCTGATTGAGGCCCAATTCCATCGAGTCATTCCACGAACTAGGAAAAGAGTTTGTCGCCTATTTCGTGAACAGTCAGCCCCGAAGGAAACCAGCCGACGCTCTCTTGACTCTACGGCGGGGAAAGGATGAAACGCTCCGGCAGTTCATCGGTCGGTTCCGCACGAAACTTCACCAGATCAACGAACCGAACCTCGATATGGTCCATGTCGCACTTCGCCACGCCATTCGGGATCGGGATATGAAAGTAGCCCTGAATTTAACCCTCCTCGAGATCTCCAAGAACTCATGGACACTGCAGATCAATATATCAATAATGAGGAATCATTTTCCATGGAGAGAGAACTGGAGAACGCCCGAGGGAGCGAAAAATGGAAAGACGACTCTAGGGCGGGACCGAGTCATAAACAAGCGCGACACAACGACCGGCACAGTCGTCGCACCCCAAATCCCCAGTTTGAAAGGGTTACCTATACTCTGTTAAACACCATTGTGTCCAATATCCTGTATGAGATCCGTAATAGAGAGCCCATACACTGGCCTGAAAGGATGAGAAACACGGGAAAAAGGAAAATTTCTGGTAAATACTGTCATTTCCATCAAAATCATGGACACACCACTGATAATTGCTACCACCTTAAGAATGAAATTGAAAGGCTTGCTGGACTTGGTCGGATTGAACGTTACCTTCAGAATCCTCCCAGAAATTAGCAACGACCCAGATCTGAAGTTCATCGACCAGCAGACGAACATCGACGCTCGCCTGACCACTAAGCAGAGAGCAGCCGCCAAAGAGCATCAGACCAGGAAGAAGCACCCAGAATAACTGGAAACATTGATACGATTTATGGCGATCCCACCTCTGGAGGACCGACCGAGAAAGGGTGCACCCTCTATGCGGGACAGATCAACTCTATGGAAACCCCCTCGAAGAGACCAAGACTGGATCCGAGCAACAATGTGCGCATCACTTTCACCGAGGCAGACTATGGAAAGATAGAGCGACAGCACGATGACGCCGTGGTGGTCCGGCTTGCCATCACCAACTTCAACGTGGGCCGAATCCTAGTGGATACCAGAAGCTTTGTCAATGTTCTCCACCAAGACCCCTTCACCGAAATGCACATCAACAAGGATCGATTAGAACCAGTCGACTGGTCCATCTTTGGATTCTCCAGAGGAGAGATCAAGGTCCGTGGGAAAATTAAACTCCTTGTAACCTTTGGGACTCACCCTGCTCAGCGAACCATCATGCAAACCTTCGTGATAGTTCGCGTTCCTTCTACTTACAATGGGATCATTGGAAGACCGACATTGAATGAACTGGGGGCAGTGTTCTCCACTGCCCACTTAAAGATTAAGTTCCCCACAAAGCACAGTGTTGGAGAAGTCAAAGGCGACCAAGAGAAGGCTCGTGAATGTTACGCCACCCTGTTGAAAAAGAAGAAAGCCACCAAGGAAACCTTTTCCATCGGGGGTCCCGACCCACGAGTCGAGGTAAAGCGAGGAGAACCGGTCGAGGAACTCAGAAAGGTCCCTCTTTTCCTCGGAGGTTCCCTCCTGTCAGGTAAGTTCAAGACCGACCTTGCGATTTCTTAAAAACTAACTCGGATATCTTCGCCCGGTCCTCCTCTGACATATAGGGAATCCCCTCCGACATAGCGGTCCACAAGCTGAGCGTGGACCCAAACTCCAAGCTAGTAAAACAGAAAAAGCGCAATTTCGTCGCCGAGAGGCAGAAGCACATCAAAGAAGAAGTGGATAAACTCCTTGATGCCAAGTTCATAAGGGAGATTCGTTAGCTAGAGTGGCTCGCCAATGTGGTGATGGTCAAGAAGTCTAATGGGAAATGGCGAATCTGTATAGACTTTACTGACCTCAACAAAGCCTGCCCGAAGGACTGTTACCCGCTACCGAGGATAGACCATCTCATCGATGCCACTGCCAGACATGAGATGTTAAGCTTCATGGATGCCTTTTCCGGCTACAACCAGATCTAGATGTATGGACCTGATATTCCAAAAACCTCCTTCGACACCTATCAAGGATTGTTTTGTTATGAAATCATGCCCTTTGGCCTCAAGAACGCCAGTGCCAAATACCAGTGTCTCGTCAATAAGATTTTCGCCGAGCAGATTGGAAGAAACATGGAGGTATGTGTAGACGACATGCTCGTCAAAAGCCTTGAAGCCCAGATCCACATAGCCGACCTTGAAAAACCTTAACTGTACTTTATCGTAACCAAATGAAATTGAACCCCACTAAGTGCGCCTTTGGGATCACATCCGAAAAATCTTAGGCTTCATGGTCAGTCAACGGGGAATCGAAGCGAACCCCGAGAAGATAAAAGCACTCCTAGAAATGACACCACCGAAGGAATCCGGGAAGTACAAAGGCTTACGAGCAGAATCGCGGCCCTCAGCAGATTTATGTCTAAATTTGCAGAGAGATGCTTGCCTTTCTTCAAGACCCTCAAGAATGTTAAGGATTTTCAGTGGACGGAAGAATGTCAGACAGCCTTCGACCAGCTGAAGGCGCACCTCCAAACCCCTCTGTTACTCTCAAAGCAAGTATCGAGTGCGGATTTGTACCTATATCTGGATGTAGGACCCTCGGAGGTAAGCTCTGTGCTTGTCCGGCAGGAAGGAAAGACGGAGAGGCCTATTTATTATGTCAGCAGAGTACTTCATGACGCCGAGACTCGATACCTAGAGATTGAAAAATTCCCCTTCGTAGTCATCACGTCTGCGAGAAAACTCCGCCTGTATTTCTAGGCTCACCCCATCACGGTCCTTACCGACCAACCTCTTTGGAAAATTTTGCAGAAACCTGACACCTCAGGGCGACTGATCAACTGGGCGGTTGAATTAGGGGAGTTCGATATTCAAATAAATCCACGCCAGGCAATCAAGTCTCATGTACTTGCCGACTTCGTAGTTGAACGCACGATGCCGACGGTCGAACCTGAAGAACAAGATAACTCCGCCAAGGAATCGACTCCAGACCCACCGACTCAGGATCCTCTCTGGATGTTGTATGTTAATGGCTCCGCCACTGCTGGGGGTAGTGGCGCTGGACTAATTTTAGCAGGTCCTGATAATTTCCTCATAGAGTATGCCTTAAAACTAGATTTCAAGGCTTCCAACAATGAAGCAGAGTATGATGCCCTAATCGCCGAGATAACACTTGCTGCGGAATTGCATGCCAACCGATTCAGAGCCCATAGTGACTCACAACTGGTTGTGGGGCAAGTCAACGGTTTCAACGAAGCTAAAGAAGAGCGGATACTCAAGTACTTAGAGAAGGTGCGGAAAGAGATCTCAACCTTTGAGGAATTCCATATTGTACGAATCTGTAGACACCCCGATTTTGCTACGCTTTAAAAAGCAAAAGATTCTGTAGTATCATCGAGTCTTGAGTCTGTATTCAGCATTAAATCAGGCATCCATGCATTTTAAGGTAGATTTCACCTCATTATGGGAGTTTTGAAGTTGATTCGCGATCCTGAAGGTCTCTAGGGGGTTCCTTTGGCCTCCGAAAGATGTAAAATCAAGTTTCCAAGCAAGTGAAAAAACTTGCTATTTTTAGAATTTTCAGGGTTTCCCTCATTTTTGCCCATTTTGCACTACAGGGGTATTTTGGTCATTCCTGATGTGTCCCGTTTGAACCCCGAGCTGTGTCCGAGAGATCTTGAGCGATTACATGAATTTTGAAAAAGCTGCTAATTTTAGAAACTCATGGGCCTTCCACATTTTCATCATCTTATGGATGTTTCAATCATTTCACATATATCCAAAACCATCTCGAGGGTACGGCTGATGGATTAGGAGTAATTTCATAAGATTTGAGAAACCTGCTAAATTTAGATCTCTCAAGATTTTCTCTTAGTCTTGCACTTCGGGGGTATTTTAGATATTTTCAATATATCATATTTGGTCCCTAAGTTGTGTCTAAGAAATCTTGAGTCCGTTCATAAATTTTCAGAAATCTGCTATTTTTAGAATTTCTCAGGGTTTTCCTTAGTCTCGCCAAATTCTAGCACCTCGGGGTAATTTGGTCTTTTCCTGTGTAATTCTTTGATCCCCGAAATATATCTGAGAGATTATGAATGATTTCCTGAATTTTGGAAAACCTGCTAAATTTAGAATTTCTCAGGGGTTTCGCTTAATTTGAAAAGTCTAAGTGTTGAGGGCATTTTGGGTATTTTCAGGGGATACCAAATGATCCTGTTTAATATTGCTCACCGAAAGGACCCAATTTTGAAAGTTTCTATTTTTGAAGTTTGACCACAAAGACTTTCCATTTTTAATTTTTCCTTTTATGGGTGAACCAATCTGAGGGTATTTTGGTCGCATTTGGATGTCTAGTCAAATAGGGGCATTTTGGTCCGAAAAGTTATTTTCCAAAAAAGATGGTCCGATCATGTGTGAGGGATGCACCATAAATGTCAAATGGATTGGGTCCATATATAGAATGTTGAATTTATAAAGATTTTATTGATTTTTTACGAAAAAACCCGAAGCCCGTGTGAAATGGCCCATTGGGCTAAAGTCCGCAAAGATGGAGCTCATATGGGTTCACCCATATGGGTCGACCACCATGGTGGGCACCCCACATGGCTGACCCACATGAGTTGAGCACCCAACCTTGATGATGTCACCATTGGTGACATCATATTTGTTAAAAGAAAAATAAAAAGAATAAAAAAAAAGAAAAAAAGGAAAAAGGAAAAGAGGAATGATTGCTTAAAAAGGTTTTCTTCTAAAGAAGCAATGTAGAATGAGAATAGCATGTCTTGATTGACAAGAAATTAAGATTGGAATCAAATCAAATTTGAAAACAAGAAAGAAAGAAAGCAAGAGGGGAAAATTGGAAACAAGCCAAAAAGGGAGTTCTCACATTGGAAACTACTATTTCTCTCTTAACCTAGCTTTTTTTTATATAAAAATCAAAGCAAACAATCCTACGAAGGATAAAAAAAAATCCAAATTTGTCCTTTTTCTCTCTCCTCCCTGTGGACCCCGATCCTGGGAGCAGCGAGGGAACGAGTCCCTAACACCCTCTGGATCGTCCACGATGAAAGGAGAGCTCTGCCAAGGAACTCTCAAAACGGATGCCACCCTCATAGCATAGCACGAGTGGCGATATAAAAAGAAAGAGATATGTCTTGATTCGGAGCAAAGGCTCGAAACCGAGACATACCTAAAATAAACTCAGAGTCGCCATCCATGGATATGCCATGGAACCCTAAAATCAAATCCTCTGTGCAATGGATAACCAGAAATATATATGGGTTCGTGCCTGGTTACGAATGGAGAAGGTCTGAAGAGCACCCCCAATTCGTCCGAGTGCAAGCACTTGGTCTCTTTGTTGGCGAGGATACTCCCAATGCACCCCGTAGGGCGTCTTTTTTATGGAAGGACTATCTTCCCCTCGAGTGATCAGTTCGGGGTTAATGGGTCCCGCCTGCCCTTAAAGGGGAGGTCTTTTTTTCATGGGGAGCGTTTTAGGGTATTCTCGGGGGGATCGGCCCCGATGCTACCTCTGTCTCACTCCCTGTCTTTCATGGGGAGCGTTTTAGGGTATCTTTGGGGAGAGGCGGCCCCGGTGGTACCTCTGTCTCACTCCCTGTCTTCTTTCGGGTCCCTTATTTATTATGGGCCGGAAAGTGGAGATGCGTATGGCTCAGGTAGAAACGCTATTCCATTGATTTGTTAAGGAGGAAAATACATCTTTGCTTCTAGAAACACAAAAAGGAAACAAACAAAACACTCGTCATACTTTTAAAGGAAAACACGGGACTTACCCTATCTTTTTACTGGTAAAACTCTCGGAGGTTGTCCATGCTCCAACTGCGAGGGACTGGGGTCCCGTTGAGGCGTTCTAGCTGGTAGGCCCCGGGGCGGAGTGCTCGAACGACCCTGTATGGTCCTTCCCATTTAGGTGCGAGTTTCCCGGCGTTGCGGGGGTCGGATACCTCCGCTCGCCGTAGTACCAGGTCTCCGGGCTTTACCGAGCGCTTTTTTACTCGGGCGTTGTAGTACCGTGCCACCCTCTGCTGGTAGGAGGCGGTTCGGAGGAGGGCCTGCTTTCTTTTTTCGAGCACGAGGTCGAGAGTGTTCCGTAGGAGTTCAGAGTTTTCCTTTTCGTCATAATTCTCCGTGCGGGAGCTGGAGAGGCCAATTTCTAGCGGAATGACCGCTTCGGCCCCAAAGGTTAAGCTGAAAGGGGATTCCCTAGTCGCGGTCCGCGGCGTCATTCGATAGGCCCAGAGGACGCTAGGGAGCGTCTCTACCCAGTTTTTCCCAGCTTCTCCCAATCGCTTCTTGAGGCTCTAAAGCAAGATCCTGTTAGTTACCTCTACTTGCCCGTTGGCCTGTGGGTGTGCTACGGAGGCGAAACGATGCTCGATGCTTAGGCTATCACAGAATCTGCCAAATTCAGCACTTGCAAACTGGGGACCGTTGTCTGTTACAAGTGTCTTTGGGATGCCGAAACGGCAGACCACGTCGTGATAAAAGAACTTCTCCGTCGCTTTTGAATTGGGCTTTGCCACGGCTTTAACCTCGACCCATTTGGTGAAGTAGTCGATGGCGACGTACAACATTGTACGCCCCCCGGAAGCTCTTAGGAAAGCCCTAGTAGATCCATACCCCAGATGGCGAAAGGCAGGGGTCCTGCCATCGCGGTGTATGGTGTGGCCGGTTGACGGGGGGTGGTCGCGTACCTTTGGCAAGGGCTGCATTTTTTGACGAACTCCTTGGCATCCCTGAGGATCGTAGGCCAGAAGTAGCCGTGCCTCACGATTTTCTGAGCCAGAGTCCTACCGCCTCCGTGGTCTCCGTAGATTCCTTCATGTTCTTCTCGTAACGCGTACTCTGATTCGGAGGGTACCAGGCATCGGAGATACGGCCATGTATATGACCGTTTGTAGAGCCTGGGCCCGTGGACCACGTAATGGGCGGCTCTTGCGGTTAGGCGTCGGGCTTCCAGCTTGTCTTCGGGCAGTATCCCGTCTTTCAGGTATCGCATAATGGGGTCCATCCAGTTCGGTCCACGTGGAATCTCCAAAACTTGCACTTCGTCGATGCTGGGGTGGGGCAGTATCTCTGTGAGCACGGTGCCGAAGTCATGGGTCTCTTCGGCGGCCATTTTTGACAATGCATCCGCTCGATTGTTCATGTCTCGTGGTACCTGGAGGATCTCGACCTTTCCCATTCTTTGCAGTTTTTCTTTTACCTTTTGGAGGTATCTCTTCATTCTGAGGCCCTTGGCTTCGTATATCTCGTTTACTTGGTTGACGACGAGCTGGGAGTCGCTATAGACTTTTAACTTTTCCGCACCGAGCTCTGCGGCTAGACTTAGTCCTGCTAGCAAGGCTTCGTATTCAGCCTCATTGTTGGAGGCTTTGAAATCTAGCCTGAGGGCGTATTCCAGTGTAAATCCTTCTCGGCCGTGGGGGACCACTCCCGCCCCGTGCCGTGTTTTGCCTGCTGAGCCGTCAACGTGCAGGGTCCAATGAATCTCGTCGCTCTGTTCCGCTGAGTCTGGCGCCACGTCTTTGCGAGCCGTCTGTTCAGTGGGGCCCTCGCCATTTTCCATTGTTGCTGGTTCCACGGCCAGGGCCATGGATTTCACTATAAAGTCAGCGAGGGCTTGGGATTTAATAGCTGGCCTCGGGCAGACCTGTATGTCGAACTCTCCCAACTCAACGGCCCAACTTACCATCCTGCCCGCGGTCTCTGGTTTTTGGAGAATCTTCCTCAGGGGTTGGTCGGTCAGAAGCACAATGGGGTGGGCCTGGAAGTAGGGGCGGAGCTTCCGGGCGGCGCTGACGACTGCGAGGGCGAATTTCTCTATGTTTAGGTACCGGACCTCTGCACCGTGGAGAGTCTTGCTCACGTAGTACACCGGATGTTCCTTCTTGTCGCTTTGCTTGGCCAATACCGCACTCACCGCCGTGGGGCTGATGGTCAGATACAAAAATAGTTCTTCCCCGGCTCGGGTTTGGCGAGTACGGGTGGTGTCTGAAGGTACTGCTTCAGGGCGTCTAATCCTTCTTGGCAGGCCGGGGTCCATTCGAATTCTCGTATATTTTTCAGTTGTTTGAAGAAGGGTTGGCATTTCTCCGCCGACTTTGGCATGAATCGGCCGAGGGCCGTGATTTGACCCGCGAGCCTTTGTACTTCTACCGCTGTTGTCGGGGGCTCCATGTCTAGGATGGCCTGGATCTTTTCAGGGTTGGCCTCGATCCCTCTTTGGCTAACCATGAACCCTAAGAACTTTCCGGAGGTTACCCCGAAGGCGCATTTTGCGAGGTTCAACTTCATTCGGGCTCGTCGTAGGGTGTTGAAAGTCTGGTGAAGGTCGGAGATGTGTTTGGAGGACTCCAAACTTTTTACCAGCATGTCGTCGACATACACCTCTACATTTCTTCCGATTTGCGCCTGAAATAGCTTATTTACGAGCCGCTGGTAGGTGGCGCCTGCGTTTTTCAACCCGAAGGGCATAACGGTGTAACAGTAGACGCCTTGATCGGTGATGAACGCTGTTTTCGGGATGTCGGGCTCGTGCATTTTTACCTGATTGTAACCCGAGAATGCATCCAAGAAGGTGAGGAGTTCGTGCCCGGATATGGCGTTGATGAGTTGGTCTATGCGCGGAATGGGGTAGGGGTCCTTTGGGCAGGCCCGATTTAGGTCTGTGAAGTCTATACAGGCCCGCCAGCCTCCACTAGCTTTCTTGACCTTGGCGACGTTAGACAGCCATTCGGGGTACTGAATTTCTCTGAAGAACCCGGCTTGTAGTAGCTTCTCCACTTCGGCCTTTATGTGAGTTTGACGTTCTACCGCAAAGTTCCTCTTCTTCTGCCGGACGGGTTTAAGGGCTGGGTTCACTTTTAACTTGTGAATGGCCAACTCCTTGGGTATCCCGAGCATGTCCTTGGCGGACCATACGAACATGTCTTTGTTGGTTCTGAGGAAGTCGATCATCTGGTCTCGCAGGGGGCCTTTTAGTAGGGAACTGATCCGGACTCGTTTCTCCGGCTGATCTTGGGCTATGGAGATGGAGTCTAGCTCCTCGGCGGGTTCTCCTCTGATTGTGCGGGCCCGCTGCCAGGGGTCTTCACTACCGATTGTGAAGTTTTCGGCCGGAGCATTGGTTCCTTTTAGGCTTGCTGCGTAGCACTGGCGTGCTATCATCTGCTGCTCCCGGACCTCCCCTACTCCGGTTGGAGTGGGGAATTTCATCTTGAGGTGGGGGGTGGAGACCACTGCCCCCAAATCTCTTAGAGCGGGGCGCCCAATGATGGCGCTGTAAGTGAACGGTATGTCTACGACCATGAAGGTGGTCAGGATGGTTTTTTGGAGGGGGTACGTCCCAAAGGTCACAGGTAAGTCGATCTTGCCGTCGACCCGTACGGATGCACCGGAGAACCCGTAGATGGAATACTCCGCGGGTCCCAGCCTCTCTCTGCCCAGTTTCATCTCTTCGAAAGTCCCGAGGTGCAGCACGTTGACGGAGCTTCCTGTGTCGACCAGGATCTTTCCTATGTTGAAGTTGGCAACGACTAGCCTGACGACCAGTGCGTCGTCATGCGGGACTTGTAGCCCGTCGAGGTTTTCGTTGGAGAAAGTGATGATCTGGTCCTCACTGGGCGGATCTGTTCGGGCCTTTTTGGAAGGCATATCCATGGAGAATACCCGTTCCGCATACGCCCGCCAACCAGCTGTTGTCGGTCCTCCCGCAGCCGGCCCGCCCGTGACGATGTTGATTTTTCCGATAATGGTGGGCGGCTGTTCGCGGGCCTGCGGTTGTTCGGGGGCTCTTCTTTCCGGGGGCACTAGTGGAGCATGTGTCGTGCCTGCTGCGGGATCGACGTCTGCTTTGGGAGCGATGCCTGCTAGGGGATCGGTGTCGGCTTGTGGATCGGCGACGGTTGTTGGACCGGCGCCTATTGGGTGACTGACGCCTACCTCTTGGCTCGTCGGGTGGATGCTGGACCTCGCGCGAATTTCCGCCAGGGCTTCTGAGATATTGATTCACGTGCCCTTCTTCGGCCAGCCTTTCCAGCTGGAGGCGAAAGTGGCAGCAATGGTCAGTTTCGTGGCCGTGGTCCCCGTGGAATTCGCAAAACTTTTTGACGGACCGCTTCTTTGTGTCCATGGCCATTCTCTTGGGGGGGGATCAGAAGACCCTGATCTCTGATAGCTAGTAGGACGTGGGAGAGGGAAACCTTTAGTGGGGCGTGATGAATACATTTATGTGTGAATCTTAGGTAAGAAATCATGCATATTTTTAATGTTTAGTGCGATGCTACTTAAAGTATTTTCCGTGTTTGTGGTGTGCAGGGCTATTTATGGAGTTCATGGAAAATGGAGCTAAAGAGATGAAATTCCAAAGAAAAAATTCACAAATCATTGGATTCTATACAAAGTAGAGTTTATGTGTGAGCTTGAAAGTGGAACCTATTATGGCTGAAAGTTGAGAAAGGGGGCGGCAAGTGAATTGTGATGCGATCCATCAATTGATCTAGATCACCCTAGAGAATTGTTTATGGGTACCATCAATTTACACGGAGGTCCATCAATTCGACGGTTTAGATTATGTTGTGGCAGTGGGTTGAAGGGTGCAACTACTTTACATAGTCGCCCACCATTTGGACCGTTCGGATCTTCTTATGGAGTCAATTTGTAGGGTGCGATCCATTTATGATGCAGTCCACAAAATTGGATGGTTGAGATCATTTCTTGAAAGATTTAAAGTGGGCTGTTAACATTTAGGCAAAGTTCCACATAAAGGGCAAGAAAACAATTTGGAATTGTACAAGAGCAGCCCGTATTTTTTAGTATGTACCGGAAGCAAGCAAGCAATGGGGGTCCACGTGTGGCTCTATTTTTTTTGGATTAGGAATGGCAATTAACGTGGGACCCACTTCAGTTCTCATGCTTGAGTTACAAAAGCATGCATATACATGCACGTGAGATGAGAGAAAACAGTAAGGATCGTTGAACAAAGAGGTTTGAATTTTTTAACAATAGAAATGGTGGGTTCCACGTTTCCAAAACAAAGCACAGCAGCCAACGTTTTGATAGTTTCTAAACTGTGTGTTGTTATTACATGCAAGCTAGTGGGGGCCCACTTGCACCCACTTTCCATTTCACATTACATACAGCCCATGGTTCTTTCCCTTTAGAAAATAGTATTTTCTAGTTGTTTCTAAAGCATGTAATTTTTTCATAACAACAGCCCTCTCATGTTTTTGTTAGAAAATAGCTTTTTCTAATTGTTATTCCATGCACACATTGGACCCACTTGCTAATTTGGCTTGCACCCACGTTTTGGGTTTGTAGAAAGATAGTAAGTTTATAAATTGAAATCATATACCATAGAAAGTGGCCCCATTTGCTATTTAATATTACTCTCATAACTTTTGGTAATATATTAATATATTTCTTTTGTCTTATAGCAAGATTCCATCCACTCTCCCACGTTGAAAATTCAAAAAGGAAGAGACAACTTACCAAAAATGGGTGCTAAGTTGCTGAAATTGTGAAGAAAGAAAAGAGTAAGTTTGCTCTTACCAACAAATACTAAAAGTTTCAGAAATTGCCAAAGACAGGTGGGGTTGCCAAAAATACAAAAAGATGCCAAGATTGTGTCTTTTCTTGGAGATGAAAATAGAAGGAGAAGAAAGCTACATATGGGAAAAAGAAGACATTCTCTAGACTCTATTCTCTTTTTTTTTCTCTCCACTACTCTCTACCCTCTCTTTAATCTCTTACTCTATTCTCTCTTTTTTTTCTCTCCACTACTCTCTACCCTCTCTTTAATCTCTTACTCTATTTTCTCTTTTTCTCTCCACTACTCTCAAGCTCTCTCCCTTAGGTTTTCTTGTTCTTTCTTTTTCTTTTTCTTTTCAACTCTCAATCCAAGGCATCATCATCCACCATTCAAACTCAAGGTGACATTAAAGCTTGAAGGAGGAAGATGCAACCAAAGTTGGAGGAGAAAAAGACTAAGTTCTATTTAATTTTTGTTATTTATTTTAAGTTCAATTTCATGTAATTTTGTTTCAATTCAAGTTAGTGAAGAAGTAATTAGTTTTTGTTTAATTTTCTTTCAAGTTCTATATGGCAATTCTTCTCCCATCTATCTCGTTTATTTTTGTTTTTCTTCCCTTCTTCATGAGTAACTAAATCCTATTTACTTAGGGTTTAGTTGAAACCATGGGGAAGGAGAAATATTTACAATTAAATCAATCTACTCAATTGAAAAAATTGTGTAGGAGTTTGTGTTTGGAAAATCCCAATCATTCATGCCATTGGCTTTCCCCTTTCGTATGAATGATTGTTGATTAACAAATATAAAGTTCTATATAATCAATGTAAATTGGAGAGTGGATTTGATTAATTACTTATAAGGAATGACATCCCTTTGATCTTATTCCTTATTGACTAGTTAATCGAATTTTCAACCCAATTCAAGAGTTGTTTTAATTAATCAATTTAATCCAAACCCATGGTGGATTCTAACCCTAAGTAATCTTTTATATTGAATTAAGGTTTTTACACTATTCTAAATTACTTTTGCAATTTTTCAATTAACTTAGGCCTTTAGAATTTTAGTTTTCTAATTAGATTAGATAAGTAGTTAATCAAGATCATTAGAATTTTGGTACACTTTGCCTAAATTAAGATTTCCAAATCAAGATCATAGTTGAATTTGATTCTTAGATTGAATAGAATATAAGCTTATATATAGTGTTGGCTCCGAGGTCTAAGTCCACGGAAATCCTGAGTCCATTCCAGGCAACATTATATCATAGTTAGTATTCTAATCGGTAAAAGAATAGGATTGACAACTAGATTTCTCTTCCTTGAGTTCGACCCGTATTTACACGATCCGTGCACTTGCGGTTATTTTATTATTCAAACAAGTTTTTGGCGCCGCTGCCGGGGAAGAGAGTTGCATTAGAATCTTAATTATTCAAAGTGTTAGATTAGTAGTTATTTTTAGTTTAGCTATATATATATATATATATTTTTTTTTGTTTCTTGGCTATCCATCTCTCTTACTTGGTTTTCCTGTGTTTATGAGTGAAGGTTGGGTGCGAAACTCGGCCAATCGACTAGAAAGAGCAAACCGGTTAGAGACGGCGGAAGACATCGCACCAAATCCAAATCAAGTAGTCATGGCGGAAGAACAAGAGACACCCAAGAGTTTGCGCGATCGCTTCTATCCGGCCCGAACCGCGCAACCTTCATGCATACGTCTGCCTGCTGTGCAGGGAAATAATTTTGAACTCAAATCCCAATTCATCACCATGTTACCTCATTTTCATGGGCTACCTTCTGAGGATGCCTATCTATTTCTTAGGGAGTTTGAGGAAGTGTGTGTCCTCATTAAAATGCAGCAACTCTCAGATGATGCGGTAAAGCTTAGATTTATCACTTTTTCACTCAAGGATGGGGCTAAGAAATGGCTCTATGGTCTTCCCACCAATTCTATCACTACTTGGGAAGAATTCACTGTTGCCTTTCTTAAAAAGTTCTTTCCTATGCATAAAACGAATAAACTAAGGAATGACATTCTTCAGTTTAGGCAAAAACCCCATGAGTCTTTTTCCAAATTCATGGAGAGGTTTAAGGATCTTCTCCAAGAGTGCCCTCACCACGGACTTGACACTTGGCATTTATGCCAAATTATTTATGAGGGTATTGACTATCAAACCAAGCAGTTGTTAGAATCTATGTGCCCAACAGGATTTACATCATATACGGATGAAAATGATGCTTGGAATTTTTTAATTGAATTAGCTGAAAAGACTCGTGAGTGGGAATCAACTCAAGAGAGTGAAAGAGCCATTGGTAAGGGTTTCATTGAGGGTACTGTAGCTAAGGAGGCCCATCTTGATAGCCTAATCAAAAGGCTAGAAGCAATAGTTGTCAAAGGACCTTCACAGGTCCATCAAATTGCACATAGTGTTCCTATGTGCAATTGGTGTCAAGCCACGGACCATGTCATGGAAGAGTGCCCAACTCTTGCTAAATTTGGTAATTCTAATGAAAATGCAAGTGCCATGTTTTTAAATAATCCATATAGTAGCACATATAATCCGGGATGGAGGAATCATCCCAACTTTTCTTGGAATCAAGGGAATTATCAAGGAGGGCCATCAAATTTCCAAGGTCAAGGCCAATTTGGCCAACCTAGGCCCACCTTCCCTTCTATGAATGTTCGACCACCCCTAACCACACCTCCACCTTTTCAAAACCCAATTTTAAATAATGTTTCAAATCAGCAACCACCGGGTTTTCCAAAACAAGGGGAGTCGGCACGCATAACTTCCTTAGAAAAGAGCATAGAACTTCTCACTGGCACTTTCATGACAAGCCAACACAATATGGAGAAACAAATCTCCCAACTTGCCATGGCCTTGCATGAAAGGGAAAAGGGGAAGATGCCAAGTCAACCAGTTCCTAATCCAAGGAATGTGGCCATAAATGGGAATCAACAACCACAGGTAAATCAGTTGAATGCCATGCAACCAAACTTGCCGCAGCAGGAGCCCTCCGATCACTGTAACGCTGTATTTGCTTTAAGGAGTGGCAGAGAATATCAAAGGGAGGAGGGCAGATCCGAACCTTCTAAAGATGCTCAAGAATCTCCAATTAAGGTAAGTAAAGAGTCATCCTCCATTGGTTCAGAAGAAGAGCCCGAACAGGTAAGTATAGAGCAGACAGTTTCTCCACCTGAAAAAGAGTATGTGCCTAAAGCTCCTTTTCCAAGGAGACTTGCTAATAATAAAAATGTGGTTGCTAAGGAGAAAATTTTAAATATGTTTAAACAAGTGCAAATTAATATTCCATTGTTAGATGCGATTTCCGAAGTCCCGACTTATGCCAAAGTTTTAAAAGACTTGTGCACACAAAAGCGCAAGTCTAATGTACCCAAGAAGGCATTCTTGGCTGCAAACATTAGTTCCATCTTGTCTCAACAGATGGTGGCTAAGTACAAGGACCCGGGATGTCCTACCATTGCATGCACTATTGGAAATACTCATATTAATCATGCTCTTTTAGATTTAGGGGCCAGTGTGAATTTATTACCTCTTTCTGTTTTTAAACAATTAGGATTAGGAGAACTCAAACCCACCACCGTCACTCTTCAGTTGGCGGATAGATCAATGAAGAAACCGAAAGGGATGGTTGAGGATGTCCTAGTTAAAGTAGGAGAGTTCTTATTTCCTGTAGATTTCATTGTGCTAGAAACTGAGCCCGTTGCTAATATCAAGGATCAAATTCCTATAATTCTTGGTAGGCCTTTCCTTGCTACGAGCAACGCCTTAATTGATTGTAGAAATGGTTTAATGAAATTAACTTTTGGGAATGCTTCCATGGACTTTAATGTTTTTAGATTAGGTAAGCAACCTAATTTACAAGAAGAAATTAATATGTTGCACTCCTCTCCTGAGACTAATTGTGAAAATATTTTGAATGCAGGATTTGAAGAAGCTCTGGATGAAGAAGGCTTGGAGAATGCAAGAGATATAGGGGACTCCTTTTCTGATGACCTTAGCATCCAACAAATAGAATTTGGAGCATCCCTATCTCCGCCCCTTCCCAAGCCTCCACCCAAAAAGGCCCCACAGTTAAATTTGCCGCCTTTGCATTCAAATTTAAGAAAAGCATTTTTGGGTAAGACATGCACATCTCCTGTGACAATCAAAATGGACTTAAACTCGACCCAAGAAGAAGAGTTAATTAATTTTTTAAAAGAAAATAAGGACTCTACTTGGAAGGACAAGTTTCATTTACTCAGATTGAAGACCTTTGTTGAGTTACCAAGCTCTAATTTGGAAGAGGTCATGGATCTCCATGAGCCTCTTTATTCAAATCTCTCTTAAAAGAAAAAGGTACGCCCCTCTCTTCGCTTTATTGTCCTTGTTTCTATTTTTGCATGCATTGAGGACACTGCATGATTCAAGTATGGGGGGTTAGCTTTTAGAAACTTTCTTTTCTAATCTTTTCTATAGTTAAAGTTAGAAAATTTCCTTTCTTTTTATTTTTGGTAATTTTTCGCAAATTAGAAAGAACTTGGTATTCTTAGAAAGAAAGTTGTTCTCTTATTTTAAGAAATAAAGTTAGTGGATATTTTAATTTTGGAATTTGAAAAATTAGAAAGAATACTTTCCTTTCTTAGTTTTGTTTTCTTTTGGAATCTTTCTTTTTAAAAGGATTTGAATAAGAAATAGAAATAGAAACTTGCTTTTTATATGGTATGGATAAAAAGGAAAGAAATGTTGAAACAAAGAAAGAATGAATGATTTTTAGAAAGTTTGCTTCTTGATTATAGTTTTGATTTGTAGCCTTGTTGACTTGAGCTATTAAGTCTGAAGGGTTTTTATGCCTAGTTCCTTAAAGCCAACTGGCTTTAGAGCAACTGACTGAAAACTCCATACATGGGTCAATTAGAAAGCTTAATAAATCAAAGCATTGTACCTAATCAAAAGTAAAGCTTGAACTCATATGCATCAATGTCTATGACATATGCAAATCAAAGATTAGTCGGACACTGCTTAGTAGCCTGGGTGTCTGGTGCATGCCCTGCATGTCATTCACGCCAAAAGCAGTAGAGGATTAAAAAAAAAAAAAAAAAAGACTTCTATTCTTAGAAACTATGGGAAAAGTTGAAAGTATGGTGGACCATATAAATTTGTAAGTTTTCTACGAAGTTTCCGAATCAAATTTCTTTTATAGTACGATTACATTAGAGGCAAGTTTAAGGGAGCAAAGTATGACAAATTCAAAAGAGGATTCCTTGATTAAAGTATTTTTCTAATTTTTCCAACTTGGGATAGGATGCAAAGTTTAAGTATGGGGGTATTCTTGTTCTTCTATTTTGAGCAATTTACCAAAGAAACAGGATAAGAAATTTTTGGCTTTATTCTATAGTGAGAATTGGAAAGAAAAGTTTATTTTTGAAATTTTGTGTGTATATTCACTGCAAACACTCACGAGACGCAACTCGTCCACTAGGGTAACCTAGGGGTTTAAAGGCTTGTTGTACGTGCTAAGTGCAATCGTGATTCCTACGAAAGTGAGTTAGGATTTTATTTTGTTTCTATTTTTCTTTTTCTTTTTTTTTATTTGCTTGAGGACAAGCAAAGCTCAAGTATTGGGGAATCTGATGAATACATTTATGTGTGAATCTTAGGTAAGAAATCATGCATATTTTTAATGTTTAGTGCGATGCTACTTAAAGTATTTTCCGTGTTTGTGGTGTGCAGGGCTATTTATGGAGTTCATGGAAAATGGAGCTAAAGAGATGAAATTCCAAAGAAAAAATTCACAAATCATTGGATTCTATACAAAGTAGAGTTTATGTGTGAGCTTGAAAGTGGAACCTATTATGGCTGAAAGTTGAGAAAGGGGGCGGCAAGTGAATTGTGATGCGATCCATCAATTGATCTAGATCACCCTAGAGAATTGTTTATGGGTACCATCAATTTACACGGAGGTCCATCAATTCGACGGTTTAGATTATGTTGTGGCAGTGGGTTGAAGGGTGCAACTACTTTACATAGTCGCCCACCATTTGGACCGTTCGGATCTTCTTATGGAGTCAATTTGTAGGGTGCGATCCATTTATGATGCAGTCCACAAAATTGGATGGTTGAGATCATTTCTTGAAAGATTTAAAGTGGGCTGTTAACATTTAGGCAAAGTTCCACATAAAGGGCAAGAAAACAATTTGGAATTGTACAAGAGCAGCCCGTATTTTTTAGTATGTACCGGAAGCAAGCAAGCAATGGGGGTCCACGTGTGGCTCTATTTTTTTTGGATTAGGAATGGCAATTAACGTGGGACCCACTTCAGTTCTCATGCTTGAGTTACAAAAGCATGCATATACATGCACGTGAGATGAGAGAAAACAGTAAGGATCGTTGAACAAAGAGGTTTGAATTTTTTAACAATAGAAATGGTGGGTTCCACGTTTCCAAAACAAAGCACAGCAGCCAACGTTTTGATAGTTTCTAAACTGTGTGTTGTTATTACATGCAAGCTAGTGGGGGCCCACTTGCACCCACTTTCCATTTCACATTACATACAGCCCATGGTTCTTTCCCTTTAGAAAATAGTATTTTCTAGTTGTTTCTAAAGCATGTAATTTTTTCATAACAACAGCCCTCTCATGTTTTTGTTAGAAAATAGCTTTTTCTAATTGTTATTCCATGCACACATTGGACCCACTTGCTAATTTGGCTTGCACCCACGTTTTGGGTTTGTAGAAAGATAGTAAGTTTATAAATTGAAATCATATACCATAGAAAGTGGCCCCATTTGCTATTTAATATTACTCTCATAACTTTTGGTAATATATTAATATATTTCTTTTGTCTTATAGCAAGATTCCATCCACTCTCCCACGTTGAAAATTCAAAAAGGAAGAGACAACTTACCAAAAATGGGTGCTAAGTTGCTGAAATTGTGAAGAAAGAAAAGAGTAAGTTTGCTCTTACCAACAAATACTAAAAGTTTCAGAAATTGCCAAAGACAGGTGGGGTTGCCAAAAATACAAAAAGATGCCAAGATTGTGTCTTTTCTTGGAGATGAAAATAGAAGGAGAAGAAAGCTACATATGGGAAAAAGAAGACATTCTCTAGACTCTATTCTCTTTTTTTTTCTCTCCACTACTCTCTACCCTCTCTTTAATCTCTTACTCTATTCTCTCTTTTTTTTCTCTCCACTACTCTCTACCCTCTCTTTAATCTCTTACTCTATTTTCTCTTTTTCTCTCCACTACTCTCAAGCTCTCTCCCTTAGGTTTTCTTGTTCTTTCTTTTTCTTTTTCTTTTCAACTCTCAATCCAAGGCATCATCATCCACCATTCAAACTCAAGGTGACATTAAAGCTTGAAGGAGGAAGATGCAACCAAAGTTGGAGGAGAAAAAGACTAAGTTCTATTTAATTTTTGTTATTTATTTTAAGTTCAATTTCATGTAATTTTGTTTCAATTCAAGTTAGTGAAGAAGTAATTAGTTTTTGTTTAATTTTCTTTCAAGTTCTATATGGCAATTCTTCTCCCATCTATCTCGTTTATTTTTGTTTTTCTTCCCTTCTTCATGAGTAACTAAATCCTATTTACTTAGGGTTTAGTTGAAACCATGGGGAAGGAGAAATATTTACAATTAAATCAATCTACTCAATTGAAAAAATTGTGTAGGAGTTTGTGTTTGGAAAATCCCAATCATTCATGCCATTGGCTTTCCCCTTTCGTATGAATGATTGTTGATTAACAAATATAAAGTTCTATATAATCAATGTAAATTGGAGAGTGGATTTGATTAATTACTTATAAGGAATGACATCCCTTTGATCTTATTCCTTATTGACTAGTTAATCGAATTTTCAACCCAATTCAAGAGTTGTTTTAATTAATCAATTTAATCCAAACCCATGGTGGATTCTAACCCTAAGTAATCTTTTATATTGAATTAAGGTTTTTACACTATTCTAAATTACTTTTGCAATTTTTCAATTAACTTAGGCCTTTAGAATTTTAGTTTTCTAATTAGATTAGATAAGTAGTTAATCAAGATCATTAGAATTTTGGTACACTTTGCCTAAATTAAGATTTCCAAATCAAGATCATAGTTGAATTTGATTCTTAGATTGAATAGAATATAAGCTTATATATAGTGTTGGCTCCGAGGTCTAAGTCCACGGAAATCCTGAGTCCATTCCAGGCAACATTATATCATAGTTAGTATTCTAATCGGTAAAAGAATAGGATTGACAACTAGATTTCTCTTCCTTGAGTTCGACCCGTATTTACACGATCCGTGCACTTGCGGTTATTTTATTATTCAAACAGGGCGCTTCCCAGTCTTTCGAAGACGGGGATGGGGTTCCGGCTCGCCTGTTTCTCCTCGGCCAGTGGCCTCATGATCCTTCGGCCGTCGTTGTTTTTTCTTTCATCGGGGCCGGGGTGGTTCTGCTCTCGGGCACAGGCTTCTTCTGCTCGCACGAACTTGTCAGCCTTGTATTCAAGTTCCTGTAGGTCCCGTGGTGGCTTGAGGGTGAGATGCAGCTTGAGATTTGGATCGGTGGTGGGCTTTAGTGTTGCGACCGCTATTTGGACGTCCATGTTAGAAAGTTGGGCCAATTCGGCTAAGAGGGCGTCCGCTGAATCATGGCGGAGGCGGTTGTTGGCGAATCTTGCGCTGAACTTCCTTCCGAATTCGTGGAAGGATGCGATGGAGTCGGGCTCCAATCTCATGTACCAGTCGTTAGCGGTCTTTCTTAACAGGGAGGCGAAGGCTCTGCACATGAAACTTTCAAACTTTCATTACCCTTTTGAAAGTTTCGAGGAACTCGAGAGGTCAGTGCTTCCGTCGTACAGACCGAAACGGGAGAGGTCTATGCCTGCTTCTGTTGGGGTCTTTAAGACTTCCGAGGTGAATGGGGATGCTGTTTGCCTTTCCCATTCGTCGAGGATGCCATGGGCGTAGGGTTTCTTCATTTCTAGTTTTACCTCTCGAATCTGCCTCTGCAGGTCGGCTATCGGATCCACGCTGGGCGGTTGCGCTAAGGTTGCTACTTCTTCCGCCCGAGCCAGGGGCGGTTCCTGGAGACGGGCAGCTTGGACAGGGGGAGCGCGGCTTAGCGTAGCCTGCTTCCCGCTGTCTCGCTGGTGTCCCCTAGCTACGGGGGGCAAAGGGCTATTCGTTGATGGGGACGGCGTCGGGCGAGTCGGTGCTCGCTTTCGCCGGGGATGACGCTCCCCTGGCTGTTCCTTGTTGCCTTCGTCATAGGCTTCTGTCTGGTCCTGCATTGTCAGGGGCCTCTCCGGGGCCGGAGGAGGCAAGCGCTGGAGTAGTTCTCGGCGGAGTTCGTTGAACATCTCCATGGTGGGGACCATCTGCGGTGCGCTAAAGGAGGGCTTGTGTCGGCCCGAGAGTGGTGAGTTGGGCTCTTGGGAGCTTGAGGTGTTGGTTTGTGCGCGCTGAGCCTGACTCCTGGTTATTACCCATGTTTCTTGCTGTTGGGTGTGGTTTCTCATCGCCATAAGGCGTTCAGTACTCGACGAGTCCCACGGATGGCGCCAATATGATGGCGTCTGAATCCGGGTCGGTGATCGCGCGGTCGATAGAGGGCCTCCGTGGGGTCTGCAATCACAAACAAAGGGGGTCAGGGGGTCCGGGGTGGGTCCCGGACGACCACTTCGACACCCAAGTCAGATCCTTCGACCAATCAATATAAAGGACAGCGAGAAGGGGAAGGGGTTTTGATCAGGGTTACTAGGGCCAACGCGCAGGCTCCTTTCTAGGTGTGTGAATGAGTGGGTCGGAGGCGACTAGCAGGGAGAGTAGGATTGCGTTCCTAGTCTCCTCTGTTGTTGCCTCTCCTCTTTTTCCGGTTGCTTTTTGCGGGGCTGAGAATGGAGGAAGTCTTTTTTAAAAAATGTCGATCCTCTCTCTTCTTCCTTTCCCTCCCTTTTAAAGGGAGGTGCGTGGCCCTTTTCATCATTATGGAGAGAAAGCCTTCCTTTGCAGGATTGGGCCGTCCCCCTGCCTCGCCGGCGCGCGTGGCTTTGCCGGCCATTTCCTTCCATAATTTGTGATGATGAGGCCTGGACGGTGACACATGTCATGTTTGCATGGTCTTTACCATTTTCCAACGTCTTTCTTCATGATGGTTGGGCTCTCCTTGTGCATGGACGGCACGTGGCGATATCTGAGAACGACGCCGTATTTGTGTCCCATCAATTTTCACATAGGATAAAATTTTCTTACCTTTCCTTCTTTAGTAGAATGAGGAATCGAGTGAATACAATCAAAATTTGATGACAAAGGATAAATGTGAATATGAACCTATAACCAACAGCTCCAATAACATACATAGGCTTAGAGTGAAAATTGCTTTACCCATCTAAAGTGAAGGCAACAGTGACATTGAATATACATTAAATAATAACTACTAGACAACACAGGGAATATGATTTTAAAGGTTACACTTGGACTTAAAATCGAAAGCATCTCTTCTTCTTTTTTCCAATATAGAATTTGATAGATCTAATCATGGAAGATAAGGAAAATACCTGAATTATCACAATGAATTTAATGTTCTCCTTGCTTTTCTCTGATGTGAAAATCTTAATTCGAGAACAAATCTTGTACGTGATCCGAATAAATGAAGAAAATCTCTGCAATCTTAAATAGATCTGAGTTGATTCTTTCTTCAGAACTTTCAGCTTTGAAGGAAAAATCACACTTTACACTTGCATATATCTACTGATCTCTCCTTTCTCCGAATTTTAGCATGGATTTCCAAAGAAGATGATGATCAAAGATCAGTTGAGAAGAAAATAAGTTCAGATCTTAGGGTTTATGCAGAGAAGAAAAAAAATCTGGCTTAAACGAGAAAGCAGAGGAGAAGAATAGATTTGTAGAGTCGATGGCTAGAGCTTGCGTTCACCGGAGAAGAAGAAACGGCCGGAAATTTGGCCGGAGGAGAAGAAATTTAGCCGGAGATATGATAGGGTTTGAAATTTGGGGGATCTCTCTCGTTCTCTCTCTTGATTAGGTTAGAAAACCCTAATTAAAATGAAAAATGAAGAGGTTAAATGATATTTATAAGCTTTTTTAGAAGTTGATATTGGCACTCCAAGTTGATTGGGCGCGCGGAAAATTGATGAGGCGCGCCCGCAACTTTTGTTTTATTCGGCCATGCACGTTCTTTACAGGATAAATTCGCCCCCCTCTCAGGATAAATTCAACCCCCTTCTGAATTTGCACTACGACTTTACCTGACTTGTTCGCTAGGCAAACGTGCTCGAATTTTGACGAAATTTTGCAGGGACCTTGGTGGGACCCTAACCTAGCTTAGGATGAAATTTGGCGGTTTAAAACTCTGATTTGGTTGGGTTTTGCACAAACATGGAAGGCTTAGGGCACGGTCAAAATGGGGTGTTTACAGATGCCCATCTTTGACAGAGTGTGCTTATCACACCAATGGCAAAGCTGAACAGACAACCCATTTTGGCGGACCTGAAAAAGAAGCAAATCAAATTTTGATTCTTGGTTTTGAAAATAATCTTCACAAGGATAAATTGGTGAAATAGCCTTTCACCGGACTCTGACTCTGCAAGCATTGGTGAGATAGTCTCTCTCCAACTCTTAACTCAACACACATTAACGAGATAGCCTCTCTTGCAAAACTTTAAAGAATTGATTTGGTTATGAATGATCTCGGCATTTGAAAAGAAAATGGATTTGGATGCCGTGTATAAACGAACTGAAATGCCTTGTAGAAACGGACTTGAATGCCATGTGAAAACGGACTTGAATGCCATGTGAAAACGGAGTTGAATGCCGTGTGAAAACGGACTTGAATGCCGTTTGAAAATGGACTTGAATACCGTATAAAAACAGACTTAGAATGCCGTGTGAAAATGGACTTAGATGCCGTGTGAAAACGGACTTAAAATGCCGTGTGAAAATGGACTTGGATGCCGTGTGAAAACAGAGTTGGATGCCGTATGAAAACGGACTTGGATGCCGTGTGAAAACGGACTTAGATGCTGTGTGAAACGGATTTAGAATGCCGTGTGAAACCAGACTTGAATGCCATGGAAGGCAAAGTGAGGATAAATGTTGTAGAAAGCAAAATGATTCAGAAAATTGAATTGGATTCAAAATTAGGAAAGGATTTTGACTGACTTAACTGGAAAAATTGATCATCTCTTGCCGAGAGAAATAAAGAGTACGCGTTCTCCGCTGAGAACAAAACTTGAATGAGTTGAAAGGATTTTGGGTATTAGCCCCCTTCCATTTTCAAAATAGAACTGCTTTCTATTGATGTAAAGATTATTTTGAAAACTATTTTTGAAGAAAACTAATTTTAAAAAATATTGACTTTGCTGAAAAGAATTTGACTGGAGAATGCTCAAGCACCTCTTTTCTTTATTTGTTGAGAATAGCCATCTCAATCACCATTGTTTACTTGATATCTTTTATGAGCTGATTGCTCAGGTATAAAAGATGCCGCTAGTATGATTTTACTTCCATGACAGATTCATAAGATAGCAAACCTATCAAGGAATAACAAAAGGCTTTTATTTCTTGAATGTTAAAGGTTACAAAACTTTTCTCATATACCACAGACTAAATCTGATTGCCAATTTTCTCTTGTTTCTGCCAGCTACTAGTGCTTCGAATGGGTCTGAGAATCTGCCATTCTTCTGAACTCTTGTTCAGCTTTGTATCATCTTTGAGGAGATACAACTGCATGATTTTTCTTTTATCACCCCAGCTCTGGGAGGGATACTAACCACACAGGACTACTCACACTGGACTTTGGAGCTTGACCTTGACTCGACAAGGAAAGGACTTTGACCATGACATCAAGAACTTCGATAATGACATGACTTGAACTCTGAGAGAGACTGAATTTGCTTCTTAGCCTGATAAGTGTTTTTTTTTAAATGGTACAGTCTACCACTCTTAGATTCTTTTGAAAACCGTATTTAAAGGTGTTTCATTCCTCTTTTTGGTATTTCCATCATGGTTATTATCCCTTTGGATTGCTTAGTCTTAACCCCCTTAGCCTTGAGAAGTTTTAAAGAAGCCTCGCTGGCACTTACTCAGACATTGAAGTAATGCCACAGCAAAAAATGAAAGTCTAGCTGGCTTCTAGAGGTTCTGTCCTTTTTGAAATCACTACCATGACCAAATCGCCTTGTCAGGTTTTGAATTCGACGGACCGCATGCCTTATATTTTGCCTGGACTGTCTGCCCTTGCAGATTTTCCATCCAGCAGGCTCAACACCCTGATTTTTGCCTAAGCCACCCTTTCGGGTTTTCAACTTAGCGGATGAATGACCCTAACTTTTGCCTAGACCGCCCTTGCGGGTTTTCAGTCTAGTGGGTCTAAGACTCCATCATTTTTTCTTTTCTTTCTGTTTCTGTACAAACCTGAGCCTAAATCCACCAGAAGGACTTTTAGATAGGCTCGAGTTCAAACAGGTTTCGACTTTGGTAAGGGTCTTGTATTTGACCGTATCTGGCCCTCCAGATTGCCTACGTATCCCCAAAAAGAATGGGAATCAGGTCCACGCAGTTCGCCCATTTGGGGTTTCAAAAATTGTTTGTTTTATATTTTTTTGAAAGATTTGAAAGATTTGAAGGATTTGACCGAACCCGAATTGATCAGGTTGCCTACGTACCCTGTAGAAAGGTATCAGGTCATGACGTAGTTCAGGTTCAATATCTTTTATGACGCAAGTCATAAAAGATGCCCCTGGTTTGAGTTTATGAAAGAAAGAAGGTTTTCTTTTTTTAGGCCCAAAGGGTTTGCAAACGGTTTTTGACTTTGAGGTTGTTGGCTTTTAAGCTCTTATCGACCAAAGACGGCCTCCTGATGTATCTAAGCATAGTACTTCTTTAGTTGGTCCAGGTTTGTAGGTTCTGTTAATTTTTCTCCATTTTCGTTGAGGAGTCTTACAGCTTTTCCAGGCAGGACTTCATCAACAATGTAAGGACCAGACCAATTTGGCCTGAACTTGCCTCTGGGATCAAATACCGGTGCCCTGTATGACTTCAGGACAAGATCTCCTGGTTTCAGGTCCCGGACCTTGACATTCTTGTTAAATGCCCTTTCGATTCTTCGCTGATACCCTTGGATGAGATATAAGGCTCTCAGCCTCTTTTCATCTATCATCTGTAATTCCTGATATCTGGCTCTTGCCCATTCAGACTTTGGCAAATTTGGTTCCATCATAACTCTTAAGGATGGAATTTCCAACTCAACAGGCAGGATTACTTCCATTCCATACACTAGAGAGTACAGAGTTACAAATGTGAAGGATCTGATCGAGTCCTTTATATACATCATTGAAATGGTGGCCGGTACCGGTGGGAAAGCAGATGAGTCGTAAGGAGATGACTTGTGATGCTTTATCTTGAAGTCTTCGCACAGGTGCACTACCTCTTTCTTGAAATGAGATCCATTGTCTGAAATCAGCTCATGAGGTACTCTGTATCTGCAGATAATATTTGTACGGATAAACTTCGCAACTGTATTGGAAGTTATGAAAGCATATGAAGCAGCTTCTATCCACTTCGTGAAGTAGTCAATGGCTACTAGAATTTACTCATGTCCACTTGACGACTTTGGATAAACTTTGCTAATGATATCAATCCCCCACACTGAGAATGGCCAGGGCGAGGTCAAAGAGTGTAACTCCGATGGAGGCACATGAATGAGGTTTGCATAAACTTGGCATTTATGACATTTCTTCACAAATGCGAAGCAGTCTGCTTCCATTGTGGGCCAATAGAATCCAAGTCTTAGGATTTTCCTTGACAACATCTTACCATTCATGTGAGGGCTGCAAACACCTTCATGTGTTTGCTCTATGAGCTCTGCAGCCTGATCTTCATCAACACACAGAAGCTGCATCCCGTCAAATGACCTTCTGTACAATTCTTCACCACAAATAATGAAGTTGGCAGCGAACCTCTGAAGAGTTTTCCTCTCTTTGCTGGAAGCCTCAGGCAGATGCCCCTATCTTGAAATGAGATTTCTAATGTTTGTGTACCACGGCTTCCCGACTGGACATCTTGCTGATATCTCTATGGAATTCACATGTGTTGGAGCCCATTGTAACCTCACAGCTAAAGGTTGAACCTCCATTGACGCAGAAATATCTAACATTGAAGCCAGAGTGGCTAGTGCATCTGCAAAATGATTCCTTGTCCTCGACAGATGAGTGAAAGTGACACTTCTGAACTTCTTGACCAGGGATTCGAGATGTGTGATATGAGATCAACCTCACCTCTTTTGTTTTCCAATCCCCATTTATTTGACAAATGATCAGGATTGAGTCCCCAAACACATCTATATCTTGAATTCGCAAAGCCAAAGCTGCCTCAAGTCCTGCGATGCAAGCTTCATATTCTGCCATATTATTAGCTTTGAATGAAGAAGTAGACAAATTAATCTTTGAAAACAAAAGCTTGAAAGAGGAAAATGAGAAACTTGTTTTGAAATGCAAAGAACTTGATTTAACGTTTAGAAAATTCTCATGTGGCAAAAATAAACTAGATGAAATTCTTGAAAATAAGCTTGTCTCTCTAGAAAAAAATGGTCTTGGTTACCAACCCTTTTCTAAAGGAAAAGCCTCATTCAAAAATAAGTTTATAATGAATTCCTCCCACATTCATCCTAACACTAGTGTTTTTATTCCTACTTGTCACTATTGTGGTAGAATAGGATACTTAAGGTTTGCATGCAATGTTAAGAAATCAAAAGCATCAAAATTTATGTGGGTTAAAAAAGATGAGCTTTATGATGTTGCTAACCTTGAAGGACCCAAGAAAAAGTGGATACCTAAAACTTCAACATGAGCTTTGATTCTTGTAGGTGTGTAAGAAAGGAAAATCCTCATAGGACAAGTGGTTCTTGGATAGCGGTTGCTCAAGGCACATGACGGGAGACGTAACCAAGTTCGCCTTTGTCACCATGAGCCATCAAGGAAATGTCACCTTTGGGGATGATACAAGAAGCAAAATCATCGGTGAAGGTACCATTAAAATTAAGGACATTAAGGTTGAACATGTTTTGCTCGTTGACGGTCTTTCATTTAATTTGATAAGCATTAGTCAACTATGTGATCTTGGTCACAAAGTTCTTTTTGAAAAAGATAGTTGTAAGATTTTGAATGCTAAGAATAATGAAGTTGAATTTGTTGCATATAGAGATGGCAATATGTATTCATTAGCATTAGAAGACCTTGAAAATCAAAACATCCAATGTCTCTCCGCCATGGATGATAACCCTTGGTTATGGCATAGGAGACTTGGTCATGTTCATATGGATTTCATTTCAAGATTATCTTCTAAGAATCTTGTGAGAGAGTTACCTAAACTCAAATACATTAGAGATAAAGTTTGTAGTGCTTGCATTTATGGAAAACATGCTAAAGACTCTTTTAAACCCATAAGTGTATTATCTACCTCTTGTCCACTACAACTCCTTCACATAGACCTATTTGGTCTCATGAAGACTCGTAGTAGAGGAGGTAGTAGATATGTATATGTGATTATTGATGACTACTCTAGGTTCACTTGGGTGTTGTTTTTAACTAGTAAAGATGAAACCTTCAAGAAATTTGTCAACTTGTGCAAGCGAATTCAAAATGAACAAGGGGTTTTCATAAATGAAATTAGAAGTGATCAAGGAACCGAGTTTGAGAACATTGAGTTTGATACCTTTTGTAATGAAAATGGAATCAAGCACAATTTCTCGGCTCCAAGAACTCCCCAACAAAATGGGGTAGTTGAAAGGAAAAATAGATCACTTATTGAAATGGCTAGAACCATGTTAAATGAGCACAATGTTCCAAGAAACTTTTGGGCGGAAGCCGTTCACACGGCTTGCTATCTTTTAAATAGAGTGCTCATTAGACCTCACCTTAACAAAACACCTTATGAACTATGGAGTGGAACACCCCCCAAAGTTAGCTATTTCAAAGTTTTCGGTTGTAAATATTTTATATTAAACATGAAAGACACCTTGCACAAGTTTGATTCAAAATCCGATGAAGGTATCTTCTTAGGCTATTCAACCCATAGTAAAGCTTATAGAGTCTATAACAAAAGAACTCAAATTGTGTAAGAATCCGTGCATGTCAAATTTGATGAGTCATTTGAACCTCCTAATGTCATTAATGAAGATGATGACGGTGTCAATCTTCAAGAGCCTCATAGCCAAGTAGAGTCCATTGTTCAACCCTTAGAAAATCTTGATTTAGAAGGTCAACCTATAGAAGAACTTCAAGTAGAAGGTCTTCCCAAACATAGTAGAATCATGTCTAGTCACCCTTCTACTCAAATCATAGGTGAAACCTCACAAGAAGTTAAGACAATATCTCACTATAGGAATGTTTGTGCCAAAATGGCCTTTATCTCCCAAATAGAACCCAAGTCCATAAAAGAAGCTGAAAAGGATGAATTTTGGATGATTGCTATGAATGAGGAACTAAACCAATTTGAGAGAAACCAAGTATGGAGGTTAGTTCCTAGGCCTAGTGATCACCCGGTTATTGGGACTAAATGGGTGTTTAGAAACAAACTCGATGAGCATGGAGATATTCAAAGGAATAAAGCTAGATTGGTAGCCCAAGGTTACATCCAAGAGGAAGGTATCGATTATGATGAGACCTTTGCTCCGGTTGCTAGATTGGAAGCCATAAGGATGCTACTTGCATTTGCATCCCATAAAAACTTTAAGTTGTATCAAATGGATGTGAAGAGTGCATTCCTAAATGGGTATATTATGGAGGAAGTTTATGTTGAACAACCTCCCAGTTTTGAGGATTTCAAATACCCTAATCACGTATATAGGTTGGACAAAGCCTTGTATGGTCTAAAGCAAGCTCCTAGAGCTTGGTATGAGAGGCTTAGCTCATTCCTATTAGAGAGTGGCTTTCAAATGGGCACGGTTGACAAAACCTTGTTCATTAAAAGAAAAGGAAAAGATATGCTTATAGTTCAAGTCTATGTAGATGATACAATATTTGGTGCTACCAATGATAAGATGTGTGAAGAATTCGCACAATCCATGCAAAAAGAGTTTCAGATGAGTTTGATGGGAGAGCTTACCTATTTCCTAGGACTTCAAATCAAACAATATAAAAATAGAATTTTCATCAACCAAGAGAAGTATACTAGGGAACTCCTTAAGAAATTTGGCATGGATAGCTCACAAATCAAGCCAACCCCTATGAGCACTTCCACCAAATTAGAAAAGGATGAGAGTGGGAAACTGGTTGATGAAAAAAGGTTTAGAGGAATGATAGGTAGTCTATTATATTTGACCGCACTCCTTCTTTAGGGTTATGGTATGAACGATCGAATGAATTCAACCTAGTAGGATTTTCGGATGCTGACTTTGCCGGTTGTAGAATTGATAGAAAAAGCACAAGTGGCACTTGTCAATTTCTAGGAAGGTCTCTAGTGTCTTGGTTTAGCAAAAAACAAAACTCGGTAGCCTTGTCTACTACTGAAGCAGAATACATTGCGGCCGGCGCTTGTTGTGCACAAATCCTATGGATGAAGAACACTCTCATGGACTACAATCTTGCATTTAGTAATGTTCCAATCCATTGTGATAATACAAGTGCCATCAACTTGACAAAAAATCCAATTCAACATTCTAGAACTAAGCACACAGAAGTAAGGCATCATTTCTTAAGAGATCATTCTCAGAAAGGGGAAATTGAAATTAAGTACATCCACACCAATGAACAATTGGCGGATATCTTGACCAAACCCCTTAATGAGGATCGATTTTGTGACCTTAGGAGTGGACTCAACATTTGGAGTTTGGAACAAGTCAAAGAGTTTGCACATGAAGCATGAATAGAAGACACAATTCTCCTTGTATATATCTATATATATATATATATCTTATTTTGATAGTGACTACATGGTTTTAGATGATCCAACCCTAACTCTAAAACTCACTCAATTGGTACCTATAGCCCACCTCATTTCAAGAGGGAGTCGGTACCATCACCCTTAATTAAGATACCTAAAACTTTGGCCATGTGCCATCATCTAAACCTTTGGTAAGTCATATGTGTAATTCATGCATTGGATCATGGTTTGTACTTGCAATATCACCTATATACATATCTATCCAAGTGTATGTGTGTAACTAACTATGTCCTCCTGACATTTAAAAAAAAATAATCTCGGAACTCTGAGATTTTGTCTCGGAACTCCGAGAATAGGGGCAGAGGGTACTGGACAGGTTCTCGGAACTCCGAGACAATTTCTCGGAACTTCGAGATTTGGTCCAGGTTGTCCTCGGAGCTCCGAGAAGATTTCTCAGAACTCCGAGATTCGGGGCAGTAGAAAAAAAAATACGTGTGTTCTCGGAACTCTGAGATTTTTCTCAGAGCTCCGAGAATCGGGCCAGGAACGTTAAAACCCTGGACCCGGTTCAGTTTTTCTCATTTTTTCTTCTCTTCTTTCCCTCTTCCTTCCATTTCTCTTCAAACCCTACCTCCATTTTAGTTATTTTTCTTCATTTTCTCCCTACATCTTCCTCCAAAACCCTCTTCTCCCTTCCAAATCCCTCTCGTCTTCGTAAAAACACTAGTTTTTCCATTCAAACCCTAGGATTTCACCCTTTTTCAGTTTTTCTTTCTTCCTTTCTATATTTCTTCTATTTTCCTCCCTTTCAGGGCTCTTTCTCTTCTTTATTTTTCTCTCCACCCACATTTTTCTCTCACCATGCCTCCTAAAACCAAAAATCTCAACATTGGAGGCTCCTCCCAAGCTGCAGACCCTGAATGCGTTCCTAAAGACATTCCCGAGGAAGAAGGGCCTTCACGGAAGAAGGCGAAGGCGAAGGTTGTGGCGGCCGAGGTTGTGTCCAACTCCTTTTTCACTGGGGATAAGGCCAAGAAACTCTGGGCCGACATCAGCACTAGGGGCATCCTCACCGGTAGGTACATTGATCCCCCTGTCCTTCAAAATTTTGATTTAAAGGCAAAATTTGATGCCGTTCATTGGACACCCATCCTTCACCTCAACGAACCCGTTTAGCCTCGATTGGTGCGTCTCTTCTATGCCAATCTCACCATTTCCCCTCCCTTCTTCAAAATCGAATCTAAGATCAAGAAAACTGTCATCAAACTCAACTATCACTTTTGCCACACTTCTTGGGATTAGCCATGAGGGCCTCTTACACTATTTTTGGCCAGAAGATGGGACACATTCACTTGATGATATTGATCATGACACTGTCTATGGTCGGATAACACGGCGCTACCACTCTAATATGCCTGTACAATCTGCCGACCTCATTCCGGTTGCGCACATGCTCCATAACTTCATGTACCACATCTTCATACCTCGTGCTGGGATGCGTGATGCCCTAAGACCCTTAGAGGCATATATTATCTACAGCATCCTTGAGGGCCGCCAGCTTTGTCTGCTTTATATCATTTTTCGGTACATGTTTCAGACCCCTGGCCGCTACCGCTCTTCCTTGCCATATGGCATGATTCTGACCCGTGTCTTCCGCCACTTTGGCATCATCTTGGATGGAGAGCTGACCATGACTCCGACTGCCCCGTTTGATGTTCAGACCTTTAACCGCATGGCTCTCAATCAAGCAGCGATTGACATTGATTCTGACGATGGAGGCGGCTACGAAGCCGAGGACCAGGCTGCACCGGCACCCCAGCCGTCATAGGATACATCTCAGTTCTGCACTCGCCAGGATTTGGCTCACATGTAGGAGGCTATTGAGCGATCCATGGCCTCACAGTTTGCGCGGCTGTCTACCCATGCCGACTCTGAGATTTTGACTCGCTTCCAGACCATGACTACCCATGTTGATGAACAGTGGGCCGCCTATTATTGCTACCTCTCCGGTGACCAGTGGGGCCAGGCGCCGGGCAGTTCTTCACATCAGCCACCGCCTCCTCCGGAGCAGTAGATGGCTCTCGTTCTCTGATGATGGATCCCGTTTTGCTCAGACTTCTGTTTATATTCGGCTTATTTATATGTTTCTATTTGCCTCAGTCGTCTTTGGATTATCTGTTGGTTGTATGGATCCTATTAGCTAGATGCTTCTATTGTTAGTTGGATCTTTTTGGGATGTATTCGGTTTATCTACTTCTGTTACTGTTATGATGTGTCATGGATGCTATGTCCCTTGACTGGTTGTATGCACTTTTATGTACGCCATTTCACATCATCTATATATATATATATATATATATATATATATATATATATATATATATCTCTTTGGTTTACTGTGCGGTGTGCTTCTCTGTTATATTTTTTTTGCTTGCATACATTGTCTTATGCCTGCTTTCTCTATTGCATTGCACTTCACTTGTCTCATTGGCTCTCACCTACACCCTTTCCTTTTGTTCCACCTTTTTGGTGATGACAAAAGGGGGAGAATATTTGAGCTCCCAAGTCATAATAACATGCATATATTAAGGGGGAGCAAAGCTCTATGCTTATAATTTTGCAATCAAATTTCAATCATTAAAAGTAATGCCTTAAATGTTCAATTAAATCAAACTCTTAGGGGGAGCCCAAATTGTTTTATTCATCCCTAAAGGGGGAGCTTTTACCCTGAAACAAATTATGTTTGTCATCATAAAAAAGGGGGAGATTGTTAGCCCAAGGGTTCAACAAGTACTCCCATTGAAATGTTTTGATGATTAACAAACTCATTTTGTTATAAAATAAAGGTTTTATACACTAATGATTTTCATTGACAAAGTTATGGTGTTGATAGCATAGCATCTCAAGAGTGCATGACAAATGTAAAATCATTCAAGCTCAAAGTGATATCAAAGGCATGAAGAAGGCATCACCATCTCAAAGGTATTCAAAGACAAGGTTGAACTCTAGCTTAACAAGAATGGTAATCAACTCAAAAGTTCAAGCTTGACTCAAGCATCAGTGGAGCTGAGTGAAGACATGTCAAAGCCTCTACAAGGTGCCAACAAGATTGAAGACCAAGTAAATTTAGAATGTAAATGGTCCTTCATGTATAATCTAGGTCTATGGCACAAAGGAGAGTTAAAATCAAACTAATTAGAACTTAATGGGTTTGTGAATGATCATAGTGGTGTCCCAACATTGTTGGACCCTCATGACATTCCATTTCACTTTATAAATTAAAGTTCCAAAAGCCCAAACAAAAACAACAAAAATATAAGAAAAAATCTACTGTTCCTAGGCTTCTTGGAACTCCGAGAAAATTCTCGGAGCTCCGAGAATGGTTCCAGGTTAAAAAAAAATAGGACTCGGAGCTCCGAGCCCAGAGTCCAAGAAGACCGTTGGGGAGCTTAAAAATTGTGTATTTTTCTCCCCTCTATTTATATGAACCTTGGGACTCTTGGAACATTACCAAAGGAGTTTACAAATATTTTAAGAGCACTAAAAGGCATTCATTCTCCTTCTCCTCAAGATCTTCACTCTCCATCTCTCTCTTGTGCCATTTACCTTAGATTATACTTGAGAGACTTTTAGGACTTTCATTTGTTCATCTTGTTCTTGTGAGAGTGAGTGAGCTTTACTTGTAATTAGCCTAACTAGAGGCAAGCAAGCTAAACCCTTTTCCCTTCTTTCTATTTGGTACAAAGGGCACCGTAGAAGACCCTTGGAGCGTGAAGCTCGGTTTGTACAAGGCGGAAGGAACGCCGTATTTAAGTTTCTTGAAGAAGATAGTGGAATCCTCAAGGAGAGTAACTTGAGAAGAGTGGAGTAGGTCTTGAGCTAAGACCGAACCACTATAAAAATCCTTGTGTCAAAGCTTCTTTGTCTCTTCACCTCTTCTCTTGTGGTAAGCTTTTTACTATTGCTTTAAATACTATTTTTGATTTCCTATTCAATCTAAAACTAGTGCAATCTAAGTTTTCAAAATCCTTAAAATTTGAAAAGAAACCCAATTCAGCCCCTCTTGGTTGCTAAGTGGAATTTCAACCATACTGTTGTAGAAGCAGAAGAACTGACATTAAATGGCTTCTAGGGCACCATGTCCCATCATACTTATCCATGTCTGGTACTTTGAATCTTGGACGCAGTGTGACCCCTGGATACATCATGAAATCAACCATATTCAGCTTCTTCGGTCCCTGAAATTTTATATTTTCCATCTCTTGAGTTAGCTTGTCCAATCTGTCGGATATCACTTTGCCTTTATCCCTATCAAAATTCTGCGTACTGCTCATCATCAAAGTCATCTTCCACAGTCAAGACGACAGGTCTGGTCACCGCAGGAGGTGGAGCAGGTATAACTGAAGGGTGCTGGGGTGCATGTTCTTTGGAAGTAGAACTCCTATCACTTTTCAAGCGAGCAATTTCTTTATTGATGGTGCCCAACTACGATAGGATAGCCTTCATCATCTCATTAGTGTCGAGGGTATTATGTCCATTCTCAGCCATTGGTTCAGGTGTGGGTAGAATGGGTGAAAGAATTTCCTGTAGATTTGAAATAGGTAACAAAGGAGAAGTAAAAAAGGGTGGTGACAAAGACTGTCTACTCAGCCTGGAATGAGATGTCTGACGGGCTAGGTTGGTTTTGAAATATGAGATTTCCTATAAGCAATGACTGTTCACTCAGGAATCATGAAATGGAAGTATAAATACTAGATTAAAACATTGATAATCGAGATAATGTATTCTGGTCAAATAAAAATAAGATAACGCAAAAACGCATTTCATTGATGATATCTGAACGGATTACAAAGATAATAACAGGTAAAATGAAAGATAGAACATCATAACAAATGAAACTCTGGATAATAAGATGTTTATGACAAAAGATAGATGAAGATTCTCAATCATCTCTTTCCTCCAGCCTAACCCTCTTAGGCAGACGATTTTCAATATCCTCAATCAACCACTGATAATAATCTGAGGACACTCCAACATGTACTCCTCCCCCAGGTACTGCTCCTCCATATGTTCCTTTAATGGTTTTTTCTCGCAGAGGATGCGAGAGCACTTCAGATTTGTGAACCCAATCCTCGCAGATACTTTTGGCAAAGTCGCAGCTAGATTTTTCGATGGGACGGACTGGTGTTGGCAGATAAAACTCAGTTGTAATGCCCCCATGTGGACATGTAGATTGTACTCCCCCATATTGACGAAAAATACGATCAGGAATGTAGAAAGAAGTTTTTTCCAAACCAAGGAATTGAATGTATCGACTATCTCGGGTTTGGATTAATACCCAATGATCTATGAAAAACCTCCAGGTAATTTGGTCAGCTTGCAGTGAACTTAACCAATTGACCCATTCTTCCTTTTTTGTAAAATTGAAAGCTTTGTGCTCCCATGTGCGGTATTTGGACAAAACAATATCCTTGTGTGTCGGGGGTATGAAAATCTGAAGTTTTAAGCAAAGCCAGACATAGAAATGAACAGGGGAACCCGTGAGGAAAGCTTTTGGGACCTTGTTAACTAGATTATCCAATCCATTGAAAGTTTCAGCAAGGATTGTTGGAATCGGATTTGCCCCTTTAGAAATTTGATATACAAAATCTAAGAGTAAAGGGGAAGCATAATGGGTGTCCCCTCTAAGTAGCCACTTAGAATAACGCATAATACCAGGGCGTGGTGACGACTGGTTTGGTATTCAGGAGTAAGCTTTCCAGGTTCACGAAAATGTTGAACCAGTTGTTTGATACACACACCCTTCTCCCCTAGGATGGATTTCATGGGTGCGATAGTAGGGGGAATCAGCTTTTTGAAGGTGGTATGATGACCCAATTTTTCGTCAATTCTAACCAGGGGACCAGTACGGTCGCGATTCATCAGCCAACACCAGTCCTCGAAAATAGGACAAACCTCCTGCATACCAAAACGGAATACATGGAGATTTGGCTGCCAAAACTCGATGGCTGCATCAAGGAAATTCCAGTCTACTGGAATGGAGGCTAGATAGTAGAAATTAGAAATATTATGACCAGCAGAGCTGAGACAACGTCCTCGAGGATCAGAAATCCAACTCTTCAGAACCTCGTTCGACATGAAGAAAGACCTGATAATTAGGAAAAAATAATAAGATAGAGATAAGGGCTGACTCAAAAGACAGAATTACAAAGAAGAATGATATTGGCAATAACTCATATACTTAAAGGATACAGCTGGTGTCAAAATTTTCCAACATTGATTTCAAAATGATCTAAGGGTAAGCAAACCCAATGGTAGATATACATGGATCAGGCTGACAATCAAAGGATCAAAGGATAGACCATGGTCATAAGTATAACAAAGTAAGGCCATGAACTAGATCTAATCCTGAATGGTTGGAGCAAAGTGATTGGCTAACTTGGACAAAAGACTTTACTGAAAAGTAAGTCTTAAAATAATCAAAGAATATGGATATGGAATATATCATCAATGGATCAAGAGATAGACAATGGCGATGAGTGTGGCCAGACCTAAATCTGAAAATGATCAACGAAATGAATAGGCCTCAATTTAATAATCAAGGGATATAATTTTGAATTTATCATCAATAAATCCAGGACAAACCATGGCCATAAAATTGACCAGATCTATATCTGAAGGATGAATGAATGTATAACGGATATAGAAATCGACCTTATTACCAATGAGTCAAAGGATAGACTATGCCTATGAGAGTGGCGGATAGAAGCCACTAGACAGGTCTAGACTTGAAAGATGGATTATCATAATTGATTATATTAGACAGGGAAACCTCACTAGATAAGTAGGCTCCAATCTAATAATCGATATATATATATATCCTAACCAGGGGCACCAGTCCTAAATATAATCAACAGAGTCAAGACGCTTGACCCAAGACAGACATGTGAGTGTACTAGGACTGTGTTGTAGCCACATAAGGTGAGCTACCCTAGTCTATAGATAGGACAAGGTTCCTAACTCTAGGCTCCACATGTGTAAGAAACACATGTTCGTCCCTATATGAAACAAAAGGACAATGCAATATATATAGAAGTGTAAAGTTGCGAGGTTCACCTAGTCGGTTTCATAGTTACTTGTATACCATGAGTTCCCTCCAGTATACGAACTATGTCTGTTTTACACACGAAGTGTCCAGGTGCTGAGTATACTACTAGTGCGGTGGCGCTAGAAGGCGAGTATAGCCCTCACGGCTCCTACTCATAGTATCTCTCCGAAGTAAGTAATCTGATAGCACATCCACATCAGAAAAGTAACCACAAAACAGATAATATATGCAAGGGATGAAAGTGAGTGTGTGAACCCTTATTTTATTTATGCACCTATCTGGTGGCCCTTGATTAAGCCCAAATTTCTCCAAAATTAATTAAAATGGGATTTTAACAGAGTTAGGCAATATCTCGAAAGATTCTTCAGCAGAGTCGCCTGTGGACCCCGATCCGAGAGAGGCGGGGGACGAGCCCCCAGAAAGTCTCTAGATCATCCACGTGAAGGAGAGCTCTGCCAAGGAACTCTCAAAAGAAGTGCCTCTCACAGCATGAGTGGCGATGTAAAGTGAGATACCTCTCAATTCGGGGACTAGCCCGGATTCGAGATGTACCTTAAACAAAGAAGAGTCACCATCCAAGGAAGTAGGCCCTGGATCCCATACTATGCTCTGTTGCAATGGACAACCAGAGATATAAAAGAAGGTTCGTGCCTGGTTACGAATTTGAAAGGTTCAAAGAGCACCTCATCTGCCCAAGTGCAAGCACCTGGTCTCTTATGCCATTTATTTATTGATTTTGAAGAGTTTTGGGCAAAAATCATGTGAAATGGGAACATATATCTCCAAGAAGACATCTATTTAATCTTGCATGTCTCGGAGATGAATAATAAGCACACAAAAGAAATGAAAGGAATGCCACCTAAGAATAGCTAGGTTATGAGTGTCATGCCTAATTGGTGTCTAAGTTCTGATGGGCAAACACATACATGCTACAGCTAAGGGTATAAGGTCTGTACATGAAAGTAAGAAAACACAACAAAACACACAACACAATTCGACTCTACATACGACTCGACACGACGAACCCTAGACTCTAATGTGATACTTGACTCGGACCAAGATGACCATCCATCCCAGCTACTCTATGTATCCCGACCTCGGGAAGAATAAGAGTCGACGTAGTTTGGTGACCTATTCTAAACTACGATGCCTAACCATCTAAGACTGCTATCCTAGACTCGATCAACTAGACCCAACTAGTTTTTAAAGCTTTTTGTACGAGTGCTTAAATTCAAGTGAATTGTAACTTTTTAGGACTCCCTATATGCCCTAACTAATGCAAGTTGGTTAGCCTTAAGCTAATGCAGGTGGTTCCTATATCCTATGTGTAACTAGGCTGTATGTCCTAAGGAATACCATGGGCTAAGTGCATCATAGTCTAGCCATCGGCTCAACTAAGTATCTAACCGACCACAACTCGAGGCCTCCTAACTCTAGAAACACTCACACACAAAACACATAAAGTACCAACATATACAAGACATACTCCTAACTCTGAGTCACCCTAAACATCTAGGATAGACTCCTAACTCTACAGGAAGATCTTTTTTGAAAAGATTTTGAATGATTTTTGTATTTTTGGAAGGTTTGAAATATTTATTTTGAAATGTTTGACTGAACTTGGGATAAGGATCCCAAGTTGCCTACGTACCCTATGGAAAGGGATCAAGCCAACGTTGTTCGGAAAAGACTTTCCTAACTAACTCCTACTGACTCAAGATTTTTCAGATGCTTTTGATGTTTTTTCTGATGTTTTTGGAATTTTGATATGTTTCAACATTTTTTTGAATTTTTAAAGGATTCTCCCTTCTAGCCAAAGGGGAAACAAAGAGACAATCAGAAGGAGAAGAACACTCCTGTGATCCATAGCCTGGAGAAGTGTCAGATGGAAGAGACGGAACCCTTTTAGCCTAAGGGTTGTCCTAAACAAGCAAATCGGTGTCTCAAATAGATGATAGAATTGAAGGAATGCCAAGAAGGTGTGAAAACTTAAGAATACTGAGTTAGACCCTAAGAGAAGGGAAAAGAACTAAATCAGAAATGAATTCTTGCATTGCTCTTCTCTGAAGGAGTGTGCAGATGAGACAAGGCCTGTCTCTCTAATGAAAATGGTCATTAGGATCAATGAGACATAGCTTGTCTCCTAAAAGAGAAGAATCGACAAGAGAATGAGACTGGGCGAGTCTCCTAAAATGAGAATGACCATCTGATGAGATATTGAATGCCTCCTATGGAAAGCTCCAAGTATCCTTATCATTGCCCTTACAATGATAAGTAGGGGTGCTTATCTAAAAAGGCTAAGCTAGTCTTTAACCTAAAAAATGGGTTTCTAATTATGAGGCTAAGCAAGCCTCCTATGTGTGACTCACTAATAAGACAAGGGATGTCTCCAAAGGGTAATGACTTTTCTACTTGAGACATAGCTTGTCTCCTAAAAAGGGGCTCTAAATGACTCTTTCATTGCCCTCGCAATGAGAGGGACCTAACGTTTATAGTACACATCTAAAAGACTGGGCAAGTCTCTTATATAAAAGAGGGGAGCACTACTAGGACCGAACAAGTCCCCTAAGGATGGACTTAGGATATCAAACTCCTTTACATATGATGACTATCTATAAATAATCAAATGAACAAGCTTTTTTTTTTCTTTTAAACAAATAAACATAATGACCAATCTTCATTAAGAAAGAAAACCTTATCTTAAGATGAACTCATATAGTACTACAGTTGGTGTCACATTCAACCTGGCTATTCACAATTCCTTAAAAGAAACAAATGGACTAAATAAGCAGACAACATCCTTATATCTAGCTCAAATCCTCCACAATCTAATAACCCAATTATCTAAATAGATCTATAGCTTGTATAAAACAAATCGAATCCTGATATAATGTGATTCATATGCTTAACTCTATCTCCATTCTCAAACCTTCCATCTCCAGAAACATAAGTTGACTTGATAAATTTCCCAATCAACTTAAAAAAAATTGAGCTATAACAATATTCAGACATTCACTTCTCAATAACAATATTCGGACATTCACTTGTCATGGTTATACTTCTATTTTTTTATGATTATTGACTTTCCCAATCTATATCATCAAAAGTATATACTAATCACTTTCCTCTATTCCAATTATTTTTTCAACTATTGAGAACATGACTGGTTCAGAGCATAAATTTCCTCGAAAATAACATCAAATCATCACACGATTGTTACTCAGATGAATTAAATTTTAACTATCCAACCTTGTAAAGCATGCAAGATTAATTGAACAGGATAAAATAATCAAAACCTACCTCTTTAAATCAGGTCAAGGGAATATAAGCATGTGACTGTCAATACATTATGGAGCCAAACAAGTCGTAACATTATTTCTCTACCCTACTTTAATACTTACATTAAAACACCGAAGCTGTTATTTGCTTACAAAACATTTATCAATAAAAACTCCCAACAGATCCTTATTAGTTAAAAAAAATGGTTGATGTGGCGGCAAACAATATGATATGCATGTCAAGTACCCAACATCAAGACAACAAACCATGAACACTCCGGCAAAGAGTAATTTGTTTTCAAATGAAGAACTTACTAAGCATTATGCTATCATACACAATTCATATAACAGTATATATATAAAAAATGATTTTGTTTCCTATTATCTAAAAAAAATGATTTCACACAAATGAGAACCCTAAGAAACAACAACAACCATTCAATACATCTACACCTTCACTTTTAAGAATTTAGGAGTCTATAAGATCAACCTTAAATAAATGCAGGGCAACAATCATAATTAGAACTAAAATATGTCAGACCAAGAGTAGCGATAATGCCTCAATAAAAAAACATAAGCAACCATAACCGTACTGATATTAGACACTAAAAAAAGTTTATAGACAGAAAAACTTATGTAAAAAAGAAAATGACCACAAATATAAAATACTTAAATGATACCATCCAATCTTAAGCTACAGTAAAAAAAAATATCACTACAAATTTGCATTAGAAGCTATATAGGATCATTCAATAAACAACGCAGGTACACATATTTAAAAGCTGTCATATGCACAAATGGAAATTTTTCAAAATCATTCACTCCAATTTCATGTTACTGCTACACCTGTTTGTACTAATCTCAAGGATTCAAGGTGATGATATAACCATTTCTATGTTAATACAGTTACATAAATCTCATTCCAACTTTTATTTTTAACAGGATAAACATGATCATTAATTTTTAGCACAATACATAATCCTACTAGCCCTCTATACTTTTTAATAGCATCAAATACTATCAAGCTCAGAAATCTACCTGCATGGAAGTTGAAATGACCTATTACTAATTTCTCTTTAATCATTTCAGCCTCTTTTAAACAAGAAGTTTTATATATAATTACTACAAAATAAACGACTCATTCATGCAATGTTCTAAAAGCCTATCAAGTTAGAATCCAATATCATGAGCAGGGCAAATCGTCAAATCCAATGATAACAACCAGATTTTCTTCTTCCTTTTTTTTAAGACATAGGGCAAGACTACTCCCTACAGACGCACGCAACCACTTAGGTCAGCTAAAACTTTCGTCTTTCTCTTACCATTTTCCAACTAAAAATCCTATTACCTTCCATCTTTCCATCGACCATCATTATTTCACCTACCATCTTCAAAACTCTAAGCTACCTCATCAATTTAATTGAACCATGCGTCATCTTCTATGCTCATTTAACTGTCATGGGATAATAATGCTGCTTTCTTCATTACACGCTTCTCGGATGAAAAAGGATTGGACTCACAATCTTATATGCAAGAGATAATTATACTATATAAGTTATAAAAAGAAAAGGAATAGATTGTTCCATATTTAGAAATGGAACTATACCCCTTTTTTTTTAAGAAGGTAACATCATTACAAACTTTAAAAACCTACACAATTTACAGAGCATACATACATGAAGGACACAGTGGTAGAAAGAGTCCACACATTTTCACATAGGGTAAATTTTTCTTACCTTTCCTTCTTTAGTAGAATGAGGAATCAAGTGAATACAATCAAAATTTGATGACAAAGGATAAATGTGAATATGAACCTATAACCAATAGCTCCAATAACATACATAGGCTTAGAGTGAAAATTGCTTTACCCATCTAAAGTGAAGGCAACAGTGACATTGAATATACATTAAATAATAACTACTAGACAACACAGGGAATATGATTTTAAAGATTACACTTGGACTTAAAAAATTGTTATCAATACAAAGTGGGATTATCAATACAAAGTGGGATTATATAGATGAACAACAATAACATCTCCATGTTTAGATATTGGTTTTCTCGGCTACAACATTAGTTTAATAACTCAAAACAGTGGTAGACTAATTTTATTTCCAAACAAACATAGGGCCAGGCAAAACAATATACATAGCAAGCCATAATTGAACTAATATTACTTTCGAACCATATATATAAGAAAGGATCTGAAGTTGTAAAGCTTGGACCAAAATACTAACAGAATTTGATACATAATACATGCTTATCCTTCAACCGATCATTCGGCCAATAAATAGCTTCCTATTTAAGCATCCATAATTTTACTTAACATAAATTGCTCAACCAGACCCTGCGTATATCTAACTCTATTTATATTCCCTTAAGGCTCTAACAAAAATGAACCACTTCAAAAACCATACACAGGTACTTTCACATCAACTCGTTAAATTTTTTTTCATTTAGCACCTGGTTCAAGTAGAACAGAACATACAACCTATGATTTTCTAAATTTTTCAAGTCCAAACACCACTATCTATACTCAGATAACCTTTATTCCATATCTTTATTATTAAATTTATAAGAAGGAACAAAAAAAAAGATTCATGAAAACAACTAGTAAATGACATATTCATAGGCTAAAAATAATGCTTACTATTAAAGAAATCGAAAATATTCTCAATCAACAAATCAAGACATATCATTCACTCTTCGTGAAACGAACATAATTCATGATCTAGACAAGACATCAAAAGAACTCACACAATCACAACAATTGCACAGGTGATTTGCACACATGAAACCAAAACAATAAAATATCAGAAATCATGACCTTATTCTATCAGATCAATCACAATAGAAAGCATCACATCTTTAAAAAAATCTGTATTAAATTTTTTAAAGAAAAACAGAATTATATGATTTCATAGATCAAATTATATGATTCATAATTTCTAATTAAAACCGAGCTACTTATTAAAAAAAAAACTATTTCCAAAATTTTCCACAGATCATAACAAGTAATCAAAATCGAAAGCTTCTCTTCTTCTTTTTTCCAATATAGAATTTGATAGATCTAATAATGGAAGATAAGGAAAATACTTGAATTATCACAATGACTTTAATCTTCTCCTCGCTTTTCTCTGATGGGAAAATCTTAATTCGAGAACAAATCTTGTGATCCGAATAAATGAAGAAAATCTCTGCAATCTTGAATAAATCTGAGTTGATTCTTTTAAAAGAACTTTCAGCTTTGAAGCAAAAATCACACTTTACACTTGCATATATCTACTGATCTCTCCTTTCTCCGAATTTTAGCATGAATTTCCAAAGAGTATGATGATCAAAGATCAATTGAGAAGAAAACAAGTTCAGATCTTAGGGTTTATGCAGAGAAGAAAAAAAAATCTGGCTTAAAAGAGAAAGCAGAGGAGAAGAATAAATTTGCAGAGTCGATGGCTAGATTTTGCGTTCACCGGAGAAGAAGAAACGGCCGGAAATTTGGCCGGAGGAGAAGAAATTTAGCGGGAGATATGATAGGGTTTGAAATTTGGGGGATCTCTCTCATTCTCTCTTGATTAGGTTAGAAATCCCTAATTAAAATAAAAAATGAAGAGGTTAAATGATATTTATAAGCTTTTTTGGAAGTTGATATTGGCACTCCAAGTTGATTGGGTGTGCGGAAAATTGATGAGGCGCGCCCGCAATTTTTGTTTTATTCGGCCATGCACGTTCTTTCCGGGATAAATTCGCCCCCCTCTCAGGATAAATTCAACCCCCTTCTGTATTTGCACTACGACTTTACCTGACTCGTTCGCTAGGCAAAAGCGCTCGGATTTTGATGAAATTTTGCAGGGACCTTGGTGGGACCCTAACATAGCTTAGGGTGAAATTTGGGGCTTTAAAACTCTGATTTGGTTGGATTTTGCACAAACATGGAAGGCTTAGGGCACGGTCAAAATGGGGTGTCTACAGTATACAAAGATATCATTTTATCCCTACAACTGTTTAAGTGGTCAAATAAATTCTCCTGCTTTCTCTGACTCATAGAAGATTAGATAAGAATGGAATTTGTACCACTCAAAATGACCAGCTTAAAAACCCCAAAATCTAAACAAAACTATTTTTTTTTCTTAGATTTTCACTATATTTTTCAACTACAAAGATATTGTTCAAGTGTATAGGCCCTAAAATAAAAAAACTAAACTTCAATCCAATTGGAGTACTCTAAATTTACCACTATACTTTTAAGATAACATTACTCGTCATCAATATGAAATGCTCCTAAAGGTCCATAAAAATAGCAAGCAACATCAATATTAACACCTCCTGACATAATATATAGATGACTCTTAAATATAAAAGAAAGATAAAATAAAGTCTAAAGATGACTACTACCTTTTATCAAAACTCTACTGTATTGATTAATTCAAATTCTCACATTTATAATGACAAGCAATTAGGATAATGCTAGCATTTTTTTCAATCTACTTCTCATAATCAAATGCATCCTACGTTTTAACACAAATGGATCTATATATTCACAAGCTCAAAAATGATGGATGTATTGACCAAAACCTGTACAACCGTAAAACTCGACTGAATTAACACTTTTTATTTGGTTAGCAACAATACCCTTGTCTATTTTCTCAACTTAACAGACCTTACCTATCATTGCCTTGACCTAACCATTACCATATCAACCACAAAATCAAATAATCTACAAATATCTTTATCGATTAAATCTTTCACCTTCTTGAATATCAACTTCTCCTATACACTAAAGAAAGAGGCCTTAAGATATACATACTTTCCTAATGATATCTATTCATCTTGGCTTTTATGATAAAAAGAAATAAACTGGCCTTTTAATTCTTTCCAAATAATGCTCAGATATCACAACAGCATGTTTCATTCATATTTGCAAATCAAAGTAGTTCAAGATTCAACAACTGAACTAGTGAAACTTCCAAGGCAATTTTTGTTTATCCTTTTAAAAGAACAGCAAAACACAAGTATACTACTAATACGTAAAAATTTATTTTAACCCCAAGCTATATAAACAAGATAACCTTACTCATTCTTACAAGGAATTGGACAGAACCTACAATAAACTCAAGAAAATAAGCTAGTTCTCATTATATTTGAAGGAATGTATAAAACATGCAAACTTTATACAACCCAACCATGATCTCATCAACACTATATGACAAATGGCATAGAAAGGATAATAAAGTGTAAAAACTATAAGGAATGACATAACATCATCATCCCCAATAGATAAAAACAAACTCACACAATAACAACATACGCACTAAACTACAATTGAATAAGCCAATTTCAGAAATACGCAAAACATGATCAGAACTACAAGTGAATAAGCCGACTTTATAACACAGAAAATGGGCTGACTTTGCAAATGAATGGGCTGGCTTATAGCATAGAAAACATGGCTAAAATGCAAATGAATAAACTAATTTTTTATACATAGAAGCAGGGGATGAAATGCAGTGAAGATGTTGTCCTTGTATTTCACCAAACAGGGGCTGAACTATTGTGCAGAAAATGAGCTGAACCTATGCCAAAATATGGCAGAATTGTGGACTAAACTTGTGCTAGCCGAAATTGTGCCAAAAACAGGGCTGAATTGTGGACTCAAAGGGAGCAGGAATCACGGGTTGAAATTATGCCAAAACATGAGCCAAATCATAGACTAAAGTGTGCTTAACATGGAGCAGGAACCATTGGCTGAACTGTGCTAACAGGGAGCAGGAATGATGGCTATATAGATTCAATGCATGGGGTATATCCATCAAGATGCATATGTTGATGGATTTGAAAAGCACATAATGCTTGTAGGAGTAGACTGTTTCAACGAATACATATAATGCACACAGTACATACAAAATTGGATTCACTATAATGTCGCACACACAGTATTCTTCACACACATATACATATATAGACTCACATTCATGAACATAGAATTAATGCTCTTCTCCAAAAATCATGGGCAAAATTACCAACCGGAAACATAATATCATGCGTTACCTTAGTATCATCCAGTTTTTTCTTTATGATTTAGTTCAAACAAAATTTTCTTTTGAAATGGTAACAACTATTTTGACCAAATAAGTGCACCTAACCATGCAAATCGTCTCAACAATAGCATAAAGAAAATAATTGGAAACTCCCCTTTCTTTTTTCTTTCTTTCAAAACATTGAAGTATAAAACCAGCCCAATGAACATCAAGCACTCATGACTATCAAATAAACCTATCGATTTACAAAATAGAAACATCATGTAACCCTCCCCCCCCTTTTTTTTATTTTTTTTATGCCTGAAGCATGAAAGAGTTATTGCCAACATTTTAATCTAAATACCTTCAGAGATAAATACCTTAAAGGACTCCTAGAATTTGGATAAAATTAAGACCAAACTTCCACCCTTACACAACTCAAATATATACAAATATTTTGTTCAAGCCTTAGACATAATTGTAGCTTAAACGCGTATCCACTCATCATATACAGTAAAATAAACCAGAAATTTAGTAGAATGAACTAAAAGAAATCGAACATAAAATATAATAGATAACAAGGGACCAATTCCTCATCCCTTAATGTCTACAAGTGTCATCACCATACAAATTCACCCTGCCTCTATTAAATTATTCAATGTCAACTACACAGGGGAAAGAAAACTTCAGAATAAATTTTTAGCTCAAAGATTGTTATAGACAAAAGGATTTTAAAGCAAATGCCATGGTGGAAATCACTTTCTAATGATAGTTAGAGCATCAGATTATTATAACATTCTAATAATAATCAGATTATCACAATTTTCAGCAGCAACATCAATCAAATTATTCAACTGAATAAATCTTTTTGTACACAAGAAACTGATGCAAAGATTCGAGTAGATCACAACATAAAGCATTCCATCGCAAGAACATAATAAACTTCTAAACACAAAGAAATGAGCAAACCTCTCAAACCAGGTACACAACATAAATCATTCCATTCACTAAAACAGAGCATAACTAGGATCTAAAACAGGTGATCTATCAATTTAGGCCTAAGTGATCATGATCTGAACATTAATCATATTCAAAGCATCAAAACAACATACCTCTGTAACTTGTATACTTTTCCTTCTTCTTCTCTTTCAGAATTTTTCGCTTCAATCTTACTATACCACCGATGAATCTTTGCTCAAAAGAGAAATGATCGGAATTCAACAGATCTGCTGAAGAAGAGAGACAATCACCAGCTCTCAACAATTATGCACTTAATCTGATGTCTTTTCTACCTCTAATTTCAACAAAAATTACTAGAGCTAGGGTTCTAGAGCAAGAAAAGAAAGGAAACATAAAATCAAAAGCGGAATCAGTGAAAAAATTAAAGAAGAATAAGAGATTTGGACGGATCTTGACTGGAATCTGGCAAGGTTTGCCAAAGGAGAAGGTCAGAGACGAAGAGGTTCAAAAGCTTAAAAGGAAGAACAAAAAGAAAGAGAAAATCTAAATGATTCAGAGAGGAACGAATTAGCCAAGAAATCTACCAAATTTTATCCCTAAAAGAGGACAAAGGTTAGGGTTTTGAGATCTGTTTTCTCACTCCTCTCTCTCTCTCGCTCTCTCTCTCTCTCTATTTTTCATCAAAATGAAAAATGAATTCTCCCCTCTATTTTTTCATTTGCTGGTTTTTATACACAAAAGATGGTTATTGATATTGGCACTCCCCAATTGCTGGGCGCGCCAAAAAATGATAAGCGCGTGAAATAGGCTTGGTCTCAAATGGGATAATTTACCCCCCTTTTTGCCTTTGGTTAATAGCTTATATGATAATTTTGACCCCCCATCTCAACTGGACAACCCCCTTTATGTATTAATGACTACTCTTTACACACCACAGGGGGTGGTCCAAGTGAAAACGACCATTAAAAATAGAAAAGTATATTTGACCTCCTGTGCAACTCATTCAAATGCAATCCACCCTCCCTTTTGTGAATAAAAACAATCACTAATGTATTCCACTCCATTCTTTTCTGGGGTAACCCCTATTGTGATAACTCACCACCTTTATTCCTACACTACACTACACTACACTGCGAACCTCACTTATTTATAGGGCAAAACTAGTCGGATTTCAACAAAAATTTAGAGGGACCTACTTGGGACCCTAAGCTACTCTAGGGTACAATTTGGGACTCTAATTCACTAGTTTACTAGGGTTTTTACTCGAATCAAGCTATTTGGGGTTCGGTCAAAATGGGGTGTCTACAGATGCCCCTCTTTGGCAGAGCGTGCTTGACACGCGAATGCCAAAGTTGAACAGACAACACATTTTGATTGACCCGAAAATAAAGCAAAGCAAATTTTTGAGTTTTTGGTTCTAAAACGGTATTCACAAGGGTAAAGGAATAAAATGACTCTTAAGAAGACTCTAATACTGTAAGCAATAAGGAAATAGCATCTCACTGACTCTTAACATGGCAACTATGACACCTCAAAGAGATAGTCTCTCACGAACACTCATGACTCAACTATCTAAACCAATCCACAAGGACTATTATTGCAAGTAAGTACACATAAAACACAAAACACACTTTCTTTCTTTTTTAAAACCAAGGTTAAACCAAAGCAGTCATAACAACTGCTCAAAGAGCACAAACCACACAGATCAAACTAATCACTTAAACAAGGATGAATCATAGACTCAAAGAGTTCTCTCTTCTTCTTTTTTAAACAACATTGTAACTTGTCTAAGACAAGCAAAAATCCAAACACTCAAAGAGTTTTTTTTTATCCTGTCGATCAGTCCAAAACTTACTCGATCACTTATTAGGGTACTCGAATATTTGAGCCAAACTCAAACATCTAATACCGGGGCAAAACCAAATTTCACCAGGCGATAGCTATACAGACCATTGCTGAAAATACATCTGTTTAACTATCCGAGTAACTCTGACTCCTCTATTCAAAGGTAGCAAATCATCCCGATTTACATGGTTTTACTAAACAGTTCCATATAAACCAAGGTTTGTATGTCCTGCTAAACAGTCCCACACGAACCTCTTCATAGATATGCCTGACTCCTAAATTCATTAGGTAGCGACACATTACAGAACGATGATTAGGCAAGTCACTACTTGACAATGCACTACTAATCATCTGGGTATTTAATACCAGGGCGAAGGAAGAAAAGACCAATCCGTGCAACACAAAATTCAGTGATTTCTTATCCTTCTCTATCTTCTTTAAAGCTTTTTCTAAAAGACCAGACTGTGCAACCCGAAGTCTGGTAATTTTCTCTATTAAAACCTTTGAAATTTGATTGAAGAAAACCCAGATCATGTAACACGGGATCCGGTGATTTCCTCTTATTAAAACCTTTGAAAAATGATCGTAGAAAAATCAGATCGTGGAACACGAGGTCCAATGATTTCCTTCTCTGCTAACACATTTTTTTAAAATATTTGAAGAAAAGACTAGACCGTGTAACACGATTCTGGTTATTTCCTCACTTCATTAAACCCTTTTCCAAAAATTTGAAGAATATACCAGGCCGTGCAACACAGGTTCTAGTAATTTCTTACTCTGTTAAAACCTCTTTTTCAAAACAAATGAAGAAAGGACCGGACCGTGTAACACGGAGGCCAGCAATTTCTATCTTTATTAAAAAAAAATCTTTCAAAACAACAGAAGAAAAGGCTAGACCGTGGAACACGGAATCTGTCAATTTCTATCCTTATTAAAATCTTTCAAAACAATGGAAGAAAAGACCAGACCGTGGACCACGGAATCTGTCAATTTTTATCCTTATTAAAATCTTTCAAAACAACGGGAGAAAAGACCAGACCGTGGAACACAGAATCTATCAATTCCTATCCTTAATAAAATCTTTCAAAACAACAGAAGAAAAGGGCAGGCGGTGGAACACGGAATCTGTCAATTTCTATCCTTATTAAAATCTTTCAAAACAATGAGAGAAAAGGCCAGACCGTGGAACACGGAATCTGTCAATTCCTATCCTTATTAAAATGTTTCAAAACAACAGAAAGAAAGGGCAGACCGTGGGACACGGAATCTGTCAATTCCTATCTTTATTAAAAAATAAACGGAAACTAAGAAACTCAAAATGACTAAAAGAAGAGATCAAGTCTTAATGATTTCATTGATGGACTAGTCATCTCCTGCAAAGAGTAATCGACAAGACATGATTTTGATAAAAGATTGGACTCAAGTAACTTGAAAGAATTTTCAAGTGTCAACCCCTTTTCAAAGATGCAAAGCACTCTACGGAAGTTTGAAGATCATTGTAGTAGATTTTAGACTCCGCTGGGGCAAAGATTTTTTAAAGAAACTCAACTCCAAAGGAGAACAACTTGACTAAGAAACTCAATACAAAGAGCGTCCAAACTTCTCTGGTCTCTATTTGATGACAATATCCATCTCAAGTATCAATAATTACTTGACATCTTTTATGACGTGAGTCATAAATGATGCCCCTAGTATGATTACTTCCATGGCAAAAGTTCATTGGAGAGCAATACGAAAGGAATGGGCCAGAGGCTTTCATTAATGCACACTTGGGATTACAACATATTCTTCTCATGAACACTTGGGTGTACAAAGCTTTTCACCAATACAAGAAGCTTGTTCTGTTCAAAATTTGCTTTCATCTCTGCCATCTGCTAATACTGAAACTGGGCGAAAAGCCTGTCAACCTCTGAACTCTGCTCTGTTTCACATTATCCACGGGAGCCACACATTCTCTGTTTCTTTGAGTTTTTTTTATCACCCTGGCTTTGAGAGGACTTGTAAGCCCAAGGGTCTACTCTCCTATCTTGTTTTGATGATTCTAAACATAATTGATTGTGTTATTGAATACTAATCAATTTGCTCTGAAGTGTTATGTTTAAGATAGGATTGATCATTGATGAAACCAACACACTACATAGTCATGCTTGAAGATGTACCCAACAAGAGTCAAAGGAGCTAAGTGAAGCTCACATCATCTCTCAAGCAAGCATACACAAAATGGAAAATCAATTGAAGACCAAGACTAAAGAGAAATTGAAGGTTGCATAAGTATCATTGTACATCCCTTCTCTTTAGATTTTCAAGTCAAGGCAAAGTGTTTTAAAAATAGTTTTCAAAAACACTTAAAGAACTTTAAAGGTTTAGTGAATGGTTATGTGGTGGACCAACATGTTGGGACCCTCATAAACATTCCAAAATTATCATAGGAGTTGAGTTCCAAAAGCCAAAAATCAAACAAGCAATAAAATCTCAAAATATGCTATTTTTAGGCTTCTCGGAACTCCGAGATTTTTCTCGGAACTCTGAGATTTTTCTCGGAGCTCCGAGCTCGGAAGTCCGAGAGTTCCCTCGGAACTCCGAGAAATGGTCCAGTAGCTTCTGGCCATTTTCTCGGAACTCCGAGAAATGGTCCAGTAGAATATTCTCTTCTTCTGGTCGTTCTCTCGGAACTCCGAGAATGGTTCTTGGAACTCCGAGAATGGTTCTCGGAACTCCGAGAATGGTTCTCGGAACTCCGAGAACCTCGCGACAGCTCAAAAAAGAGCCTTTGGGATTTGATTTAAAAATTGGTTTTTTTATTTTCTTAAGCCCAAACGGTCATATTTTTGCAAGAGACTATATATACTCATACAAGAGGATTATTTCCTCTCTCTTGATCATTTGAAAAACTTCCTTAAGCCTTCAAACACATTTGCAATCCTTTCAAGCTTAAGAATTTGTTTTTTTCCAAACTTGCCTTGCAACTTGCAAATCTTTTGATTTGGGATTTTAGAGCTTTCACTTGCAACCATCATTGAAGAGCAATCAAGGGACTACAAAGAGCATCAAGCTTTCAAGAAGAAGCCAAGCTATCTCTCTTTCATTTCTTGTAAAGGTGTAAGGGCATCCTATATTAATTCCCTAGAGAGCAAGCGCTTAGAACTCGGCAGAGAAGGAGAGTCATTGTAAAGGTGTAAGAGCATCCTTATTTAATTTCCCTTGGAAGTGTAACCGCTTCGGAGCCGGGCATCGTGGAGGTCTCGCATAGTGGAAATCCTTAAGGACGATCTTAAGAAGAGTGGAGTAGGGCTTTGCTCGAACCACTATACATCGGTGTGTCTCTTCCATTATCTTGCACTTTCATTCTTTTTAGTTTAGCATTTCACTTTTTCTTTTAATCTTATTTGCACTAACCAAAAATTTAATCAAGAGAAGAAAATTCAAATTAGGGTTCATAATTAATTTTCAAAAGGGCTAATTTAGTGTTAAAATCAATTCATCCCCCCTCTTGTTTATTTCAATTGGTATCAAAGCCTCGTCTCTAATTTTTAAACCCTAACCGGTCTAGAGTAAAGATTCTAAAAATGGCAAACCACCCTCAACACCATGAAGGTCACTCAAACACTAGGCCACCCTACTTTGATGGAACAAGCTATGGATTTTGGAAAACCAAAATGAAAATCTTTTTAACCCAAGATTACCAAATGTTGAGAGCAATTAATAATGAATATATTACCCACTAGAAATCTAAATGATTGGACCGAAGCCGAACAACAAACCTCAAACTACAACGCCAAAGCCATGAATTTCCTAATTTGTGCTTTGTCTCCCGGAGAATTCAATAGAGTGTCAAATTTGAATTCGGCTAAGGAAATTTGGGATACCTTAGAAGTCACCCATGAGGGAACCAACCAAGTCAAAGAATCTAAAATGAATCACTTATTTAGGCAATATGAACTCTTTCAAATGACACCCAATGAAACTATTGCCGACATGTACACTAGATTCACGAACCTTGTAAATGGATTAAGGGGACTTGGAAAGCAATTTTCAAATAGAGATTTAGTGACCAAAATCCTTAGATCCCTACCTTTGTCATGGGAATCCAAAACCTCCGCAATCACCAAAGCCAAGGACATGAATACATTGAACCTAGATGAACTAATAGGGTCCTTGATAACCCATGAAATGATTTTCAAAACAAAAGCACCCGAAATTGAAACTAAAATTGAAAAAGGAAAAGGAGTTGCTTTTGCTTGTAATGTAGGTGACAATGAAGATGCAAAGGAAGACATGGAAGATGAAGTTGCCCTCCTAACAAGAAGGATCAAATTCTTGCAAAGGAACATGGGAGGCATGAAAAATAGAAGGACCAATCCTCCATTCAAGAAGAAAGAAGAGCTCGGTGATGGATCGTCTCAACCCCGATGCTATGGATGCAAGAAGCTTGGACACATTCGCCCGGAATGTCCACTCAACAATGAGCCTTCTTCAAACAACCGTTTCAAGAGAAGAGAAGGCAAGAAAGGAATGACCGCCACATGGGATGAGGAGATTGAAAGTGAAGGCGAACAAAATGATGGCGAAGATTGCTTGATTGCAAGAAACGTTTGCTTCATGGCCTCAACAAACGACAATCAAGAGGTAAACACTTTAAATAATGTCATTGTTTTAAAAGAAGTTCTAGATTCCTTGCAAAATGCACATGATGAACTTGAGATTGAATTTGATAAAAATGCATCACTTGAAAATTCTCTCTCTAACATGACAAAAGAATTTGGTTGGTTAAACAAAGATCATGAATTTTTAGAGGATGAAAATGAAAAATACAAAATTGAAATTCATGATTTAAATGCTTCTATCAAAATCTTAAATGAAAATCGTCAAGAACTTTCTATTGAAAACAACAAGGTAAAGCATGAAAATAGTAAACTATCTTTTGAATATAATGAATTAAAGAAACTATTTGAAAAATTTGAACATAGTTCATTGAAATTGGATAGACTTGTTAACATTCAAAGAATGCCACATGATAAAAGTGGACTTGGACACAAATGGAATACTACAATATCTAACTATAAAAACAAACTTGTAAAGGCCTCTTCTAGTAATACCAAAACTTGCTTTTATTGTGGTTTAGAAGGTCATTATAAAGTTGCTTGCATGCATGCTAAACAAGATAAAATCAAATTGAACTCTACAGTGAAAATAAATGAACATAGCAAGATTAGGAAGATTTGGGTACCTAAAGGATCTCACTTGCCTATTCATATGTAGGTATGCCTTAAAAGCCATAACAAGAAGAACACATGGTACCTTGATAGTGGATGCTCTAGACATATGACCGGAGACCTCACTCAATTTGCATCCCTATCACTCAAGGATGGTGGAGATGTTACCTTTGGAGATGACAAGAAAGGAAAAGTCAAAGGAGAAGGCACCATAGGTAACTCTACCTCTCCCATACATGATGTGCTTTATGTTGATGGCTTATCACATAATCTTATTAGCATTAGTCAATTATGTGATAATGGGTTTCAAGTAGTCTTCAACCCCGACAAATGCATTGTTAAAAATAAGATAGATGGAAAAGTGAAATTCATAGGTTCTAGAGACAATAACATTTACACTATTGGACTAGATGATCTTAGATTCCAAAATGTGACTTGTCTTAATGCCATTAGTGAAGACTCTTGGTTGTGGCATAGGAGGTTGGGTCATGCCGGAATGGATCTCATTTCGACCCTCTCCTCAAAAGAAATTGTTAGAGGATTGCCTAAGTTCAAATACACCAAAGATCACATTTGTAGAACTTGTCAATTAGGAAAATAATTAAAAAGCTCATTTGCCCCTAAAAATATGATTTCAACCACCTACCCCTTGCAACTACTTCATATGGACCTTTTTAGACCAATGAAGACAAGTAGCTTAGGTGGAAAGAGGTACGTGTTTGTCATCGTCGATGACTACTCACGATTTACATGGGTTATATTTTTAGCACATAAAGATGAAACTTATGAAAACTTCCTTAAATTGTGTAATCAAATACAAAATGAAAAAGGTATTGCCATATCTTACATTAGAAGTGACCATGGAACGGAATTTGAAAATGTACACTTTGACACTTACTGTAATGAACATGGCATCAAACACAATTTTCCCGCACCTAGAACACCTCAACAAAATGGGGTTGTAGAAAGAAAGAACCGAACCCTCCAAGAAATGGCTAGAACTATGTTGCATGAAAATGATCTCCCTAGATACTTTTGGGCGGAAGCGGTTAGCACCGCTTGCTATATCATAAATAGGGTATATTTAAGGCCAATTTCTAAGAAAACACCTTATGAGCTTTGGAAAAACTTGAAACCAAATATAAGCTATTTTAGAGTGTTTGGTTGTAAATGCTATATCTTGAACATTAAAGATAACCTACACAAAGTTGATAAGAAATCGGATGATGGGATATTCTTAGGGTATTCTTCACATAGTAAAGCATATAGAGTATTTAATAGAAGAACCTTAGTTGTAAAAGAATCCATGCATTTGACATTTGATGAGAGAGAGCCAACACCTCAAGAAATGCCACATGATGAGGATGAACCTAATGAACATCTCTTACCTAAGTTAAGTGCTCCTCCTCATGCATCTACAAGTCATACATTACTTAGTGAGGAAGCAGAAAATGAAGATGATGACTCATTACCTAGGGATAGGAGAATATTAGTAGATCATCCTGAATCCCAAATTTTAGGTGATGCCACATTCCCAGTAAGAACTAGATCATACTATCGTAGTGTGAGTAACAATTTGGCGTTCCTATCTGAATTAGAACCTAAAACCATCAAGGAAGTCGAAAAGGATGAATATTGGTTGATGGCTATGCAAGAAGAGTTGAGTCAATTCGAAAGGAACAAGGTGTGGAGGCTAGTGCATAGACCTAGTGATCATCCAGTCATTGGGACGAGATGGGTGTATAGAAACAAGTTGGATGAAAATGGAATTATCACTAGAAACAAAGCTAGGCTTGTAGCCCAAGGGTACAATCAGGAAGAGGGAATAGACTATGATGAGACATTTGCTCCTGTTGCCCGTATGGAAGCCATTAGGATACTCTTGGCATATGCATCTCACAAAGGATTTAAACTCTATCAAATGGATGTCAAAAGTGCCTTCCTAAATGGCTATATCCAAGAGGAAGTGTATGTTGAGCAACCTCCAGGTTTTGAGGACTACAAACATCCAAATCATGTCTTCAGGCTTGAGAAAGCTTTATATGGATTAAAGCAAGCTCCTAGAGCTTGGTATGAGAGGCTTTGCATTTTCCTAGTGGAAAAAGAATTTGAGATGGGAAAGGTGGACAAAACATTATTTATCAAAAGAGAAAATCAAGATATCCTCCTTGTCCAGATTTATGTGGATGACACCATCTGTGGCTCAACTAATCAAAAAATGTGTGATGAATTTGCAACTCTAATGAAAAATGAATTTGAAATGAGCATGATGGGTGAGTTAACCTACTTCTTAGGACTCCAAATTAAACAATACCAAAATGGGATATTTTTAAATCAAGAAAAATATACGAAGGAGTTATTAAAGAAGTATGGGATGGATAGCAGTAAGACATCAAGAATTCCCATGAGTACAACTGCTAAGCTAGAAAAGGATGAATTTGGCAAATCTATAGATCAAAAGATGTATAGGGGTATGATAGGTAGCTTACTCTATTTGACAGCCAGCAGACCAGACATTATGTTTACTGTCTGTCTCTGTGCTCGATTTCAATCGGATCCAAAAGAGTCTCACCTATCGGCAGTCAAGAAGATCTTCAAGTACTTAAGAGGAACCCAAAGTCTAGGACTATGGTATGAAAGATCATCTGCCTTCACTCTCATTAGATATTCAGATGCAGACTTTGCTGGATGTAGAGTGGATAGGAAAAGCACTAGTGGGACTTGTCAATTCTTGGGAAAATCACTTGTTTCATGGTTTAGCAAGAAACAAAATTCAGTAGCTTTGTCCACAACAGAAGCAGAATATGTGGAGCTGGAGCTTGCTGTGCACAAGCCCTATGGATGAAAAGCACATTGATGGACTATGCAATTAAAATGGAAAATATTCTCATCCAATGTGACAATACTAGTGCTATAAGTTTGACAAAGAACCCCATACAACACTCTAGAACAAAACATATTGAGATCAGGCATCACTTCATTAGAGATCACTCACAAAAAAGGGATATTTGCTTAAAATATATCAACATTGAAGATCAATTGGCGGATATCTTTACAAAACCCCTTAGTGATGATAGAATTTGTTATATCCGAAGTGCCTTAAACATTTGGAGTGCGGATCAAGTCAAAGAAATTGCCAAATAAATACTTTGTGCCTTTCACCAGCTTATCTATATAGTATTTATATATATCATCCGTGTTTGGTAGTATCTGCATGAATGAGATGTCAAATATTAATCTTAAAAATCACTCAATTGGTACTCTTAGCCTTCTTAGTTTTCTAAGTTAGAGAGGTACCTTCACTTTAATTAAAAATACCTAACAATTTGACATTTGTCAACATCTCGATCATGAACAGGTATATGTGCATTACTTGGTTATATATTTTTATACCATAAGCATTAATTTAGGGGGAGTACCTAACTCAATCTTCATCTACTCCTAAATTGCTTTACTCTCTAGTACACCCTTTCTGTCGATGACAAAAGGGGAAGAAGTTTGAAATTGATTATCTATTCAATTGCCTATATGCACCATATGCTTTTAATTGTTATAATTTATCTATGTGCATATATTGAGGGGGAGGTCCAGCAATCACTTGCCTACTATGTCACTCCACACACACCTCATAATCAATTTTGTTTGTCATCATCAAAAAGGGGGAGATTGTAAGCCCAAGGGTCTACTCTTGTATCTTGTTTTGATGATTCTAAACATAATTGATTGTGTTATTGAATACTAATCAATTTGCTCTGAAGTGTTGTGTTTAAGATAGGATTGATCATTGATGAAACCAACACATTACATGGTCATGCTTGAAGATGTACCCAACAAGAGTCAAATGAGCTAAGTGAAGCTCACATCATCTCTCAAGCAAGCATACACAAAATGGAAGATCAATTGAAGACCAAGACTAAAGAGAAATTGAAGGTTGCATAGGTATCATTGTACATCCCTTCTCTTTAGATTTTCAAGTCAAGGCAAAGTGTATTAAAAATAGTTTTCAAAAACACTTAAAGAACTTTAAAGGTTTAGTGAATGGTTATGTGGTGGACCAACATGTTGGGACCCTCATAAACATTCCAAAATTATCATAGGAGTTGAGTTCCAAAAGCCAAAAATCAAACAAGCAATAAAATCTCAAAATATACTGATTTTTAGGCTTCTCGGAACTCCGAGATTTTTCTCAGAGCTCCGAGCTCGGAACTCCGAGAAATGGTCCAGTAGCTTCTGGCCATTTTCTCGGAACTCCGAGAAATGGTCCAATAGAATATTCTCTTCTTCTGGCCGTTCTCTCGGAACTCCGAGAATTTCTCAGAGCTCCGAGAATGGTTCTATGAACTCCGAGAACCTCACGACAGCTCAAAAAAGAGCCGTTGGGATTTGATTTAAAAATTGGTTTTTTATTTTCTTAAGCCCAAACGGTCATATTTTTGCAAGAGACTATATATACTCATACAAGAGGATTATTTCCTCTCTCTTGATCATTTGAAAAACTTCCTTAAGCCTTCAAACACATTTGCAATCCTTTCAAGCTTAAGAATTTGTTTTTTCCCAAACTTGCCTTGCAACTTGCAAATCTTTTGATTTGGGATTTTAGAGCTTTTACTTGCAATCATCATTGAAGAGCAATCAAGGGACTACAAAGAGCATCAAGCTTTCAAGAAGAAGCCAAGCTATCTCTCTTTCATTTCTTGTAAAGGTGTAAGGGCATCCTATATTAATTCCCTAGAGAGCAAGCGCTTAGAACTCGGCGGAGAAGGAGAGTCATTGTAAAGGTGTAAGGGCATCCTTATTTAATATCCCTTGAAAGTGTAACCGCCTCGGAGCCGGGCATCGTGGAGGTCTCGCATAGTGGAAATCCTTAAGGACGATCTTAAGAAGAGTGGAGTAGGGCTTTGCCCGAACCACTATACATCGGTGTGTCTCTTCCATTATCTTGCACTTTCATTCTTTTTGGTTTAGCATTTCACTTTTTCTTTTAATCTTATTTGCACTAACCAAAAATTTAATCAAGAGAAGAAAATTCAAATTAGGGTTCATAATTAATTTTCAAAAGGGCTAATTTAGTGTTAAAATCAATTCACCCCCCCTCTTGTTTATTTCAGAACTTTTAACTGAACAAGACTTGGAAACTGATCTTAACTCGACAAAGAACAGACTTTGACAAATACAAACGAGGACCCTGACAAATACTTAACTCAAACACTAAAAGAGACTGAAATCTGCTTCTTAATTTGATAAATATTTTAAAATAGTTAAAGGTCTACCACTCTTAGAGTCCTTTGAATACCATGTTTAAAAATGTTTCAACCTCTTTTCAAGATTTTCATCATGGTTATTATCCCTTTAGATTGCTTAGCTTCAATTTCCCTAACTCAAAGAGTAACAAAAGAAGTTATGTTGGCGCTTACTCAGACATTAAAGAAGAGCCAAAGAGAAAATGAAAGTTCAACTTGCTTCTAAAAAGCTCTGTCCTTCATGAAGTCTTTGCCATGACCAAATCGCCCTTTTGGGTTTTCGATTTAGCAAACCGTATGCCTTAATTTTTGCCTGGACTGTCTGCCCTTGCAAGCTTTCCATCTAGCAGGCTCAGCACCCTGATTTTTGCCTAGGCCGCCCTTTCGGGTTTTCAGCTTAGTGGGTGAATGACCCTAACTTTTGCTTAGACCACCCTTGCGGGTTTTTAGTCTAACGGGTCTAAGACTCCATCATTTTTTTTTTCTTTTTGTTTCTCTACAAACCTAGGCCTAAATATACCAGAAGGACTTTCAGGCAGACTTGGGTTTAAAAGCCTAAACCTTTGGTTTGTTTGTGTATTTAAACCAAATCTGGACCCTCCAGACTGCCTACGTATCCCTGAAGAAATGGGAATTAGGTTTGCGTAGTTCGTCCATTTGAGTTTCAAGGATTTTTTTTCTTTTTTAATGGTTGTAAAAGATGCAAAAAGTTGCGACTGAATCCTGAATTGATCAGGTTGCCTACATACCCCGTAGAAAGGGATCAGGTCATAACTTAGTTCAAACCCAAAAACTAAAAAATAAAAAATAAAAATGCCCCTAGTTTGTGGCTATCAAAGAAAACAAGATTTTTATAGGCCCAAAGGGTGTGCAAATGGTTTAAAACATTTGGGATGTTGGTTTTTAAGCTCAGGTCGATCAAAGATGGCCTCTTGGTATATCAGGCATAATACTTCTTTAGTTGATCTAGGTTTGTAGGTCCATTTAAATTTTCTCCATTTTCATCGAGGAGTCTTACAGCTTTTCCAAGCAGGACTTCATCAACAATATAAGGACCAGACCAGTTTGGCCTGAATTTCCCTCTCGGATCAAACACCGGTGCCATGTAGGACTTCAGAACAAGATCTCCAGGCTTCAAGTCTCGGACACAAACTTTCTTATTGAAAGCTCTCTCAATCCGCCTCTGATATCCCTGAATATGGTATAAGGCTCTCAGCCTCTTCTCATCTATCATTTGCATCCATCGTGTCTAGCTTTTGCCCATTCAGACTCTGGTAAGCCAGCTTCCATCATCATTCTCAAAGAGGGAATCTTAGCTCAACAGGGAGAACTGCTTCCATTCCTTACACCAAAGAATACGGAGTCACACCTGTAGAGGACCTGATCGATGTCCTATAAGCCCATAAAGCATAAGGAAGCTTGTTTGACCAATCCTTATAAGTCTCAATCATCTTACTGATAATAACTTTGATATTTTTGTTCGCTGCCTCTACAGCACCATTTGTCTACGGTCTGGAAGGAGATGACTTGTGATGTTTTATCTTAAACTCTTCACACAGGTGTAAAACCTCATTTTTGAAATGTGACCCATTATTTGAAATCAACTCATGAGGTACTCCGTATCTGCAAATAATGTTTGTACGGATAAACTTCGCTACTATTTTGAAGTTATGGAAGCATATGAAGCAGCCTCGATCCACTTTGTAAAATAGTCGATAGCTACCAAAATGTACTCATGTCCGCTTGAGGATCTTGGATAAATCTTCCCAATTATAACAATCTGCATACTGAAAATGGCCACAGCGAAGTCTAAGAGTGCAACTCCGAAGGAGGAACATGGATGAGATTTGCATAAACTTGGCACTTGTGGCACTTCTTCACAAAAGCAAAGCAGTCTGCTTCCATTGTCGGCCAATAGAATCCAAGTCTTAAAATTTTTCTTGCTAATATTTTTCCTTTCATATGAGGTCTAGAAACTCTCTCATGGGTCTGCTCAATAAGTTCTGCAGCTTTATCTTCATCAACACAAAGGAGTTGTATGCCATCAAATGAGCTTCGGTATAGCTCTTCACCGTAAATAATAAAGTTAGCAGCTAACTTCTGAAGACTCTTCCTCTCTTTGCTTGGAGGATGTCCCTTGCCTGAAATGAGGTTTCTGATATCTGTGTACCAAGGCTTCCCATCTGGACACCTAGCTGACATCTCTATAGCATTCACATGCGCAGGAACCCACTACAATCTGACAGCTAGTGGTTGAACCTCCATTGTTGCAGAAATATCTAACATTGAAGCCAAGGCAGCCAAAGCATCAGCAAAATGATTTCTGGTCCTTGACAAGTGAGTAAATGTGATGTTCCTGAACTTCTTGACTAGAGATTCCAAATATGTATTATAAGGGATCAATCTATCTTCTTTAGTTTTCCATTGCCCATTAATCTGGCAAATGATCAGGATGGAATCCCCAAACACATCAATGTCTTGAATTCGCAAGGCTAAGGCTGCTTCTAGTCCGGCAATACAAGCTTCATATCCGGCCATATTGTTCGTACATTCAAACTGCAGCTTAATTGAAATAGGAATGTACTCCTTCCGAGGGGATACACGTACTGCTCTTATTCCTTGACCTTGATTGTTTACAGCTCCATCAAAGTACATAAGCCACTTAGTACTCGGAGTCTCTTCTTCAATATCCATGATCTCTTCGTCAGGAAATTCTGCCTTCAAGAAAGCATTTTCTTCTACAAGAGCACCAACTAACTGCTCAGCAATTACCCGCCTTTTGATAGATTTCTGAGTGACGTAAGTGATGTCAAACTCAGACAACAATAACAACCACCTTGCAGTTCTTCCTGAACAAGTACTTTAACGGGTCCATCCGTGATAGCAAAAGAACCTTGTTTGACAGCAAATAATGTTTAAGCCTCTAGGTTGCCCAAACTAATGCTAGACAAGTCTTCTTCAAAAAAGTGTACTTTAATTCATACTCTAGCATCTTCTTACTAATGTCGTAGATGGGCTTCTCCCGTTTAATTTCTGGATCTTGCTGAGCAAGCATGCAACCCATCGCTGTATCCGTGATAGACAAGTATAACAGCAACGGCTGGCCTGGAATGACAGGTGATAGAACAGGAGGTATGGATGGGCACTGCTTAACTTTTTCAAAAGCTTCTTGACACTCTTCATTCCACTTCTTTGAGGAATTCTTCTTCAGAAGCTTGAAAATGGGTTCACACGTCATCATCAGATGGGATATGAACCGTCTCAGATACTGAACTTTTCTAAGGAAACCTCGAATCTGCTTTTCTGTCTTAGGTGGTGTAGACACCCCATTTTGCTCTACCTTAATCGATAAAGAAATTAGGGTTTGTTTTCCGTCGGTTTTCCAATGTCTTTCTTTCCCGCATCCGTTTGTTACATTTCTAAATATTTTTGGTCATTTCCGTCGTGTTTCGCATTTTCCCGCTAAATGTTGAGAAGGATTATTCAGAAAAATCTAAACTAGGGAGAATTTGTACCCGTTTGTGTGGGGCCCGCTGGTGTGGGACCCGTTTGTGTGGGGCCCGCTGGTGTGGGACCCGTTTTTGTGGGGCCCGCTGGTATGGGACCCGCCTGTGTGGGGCCCGCTGGTATGGGGCCCGCTGATGTGGGACCCGTTTTTGTGGGACCCGTTTTTGTGGGGCCCGCTGGTGTGGGACCCGTTTTTGTGGGACCCGCTGGTGTGGGGCCCGTTTTTGTGGGGCCCGCCTGTGTGGGACCCGTTTTTGTGGGGCCCGCTGGTGTGGGACCCGCTTGCGTGGGACCCGCTTTTGTGGGGCCCGCTGTTGTGGGACCCGCTTATGTGGTCAAAGAGAGAATATGGACAGTCATCATTTTCTTTGTTTTTAAAGTGAGCGTAATGAGTGGTTTTGGTTTTCGCATGGCATCCAATGCCATTTGAAAATTATTTTTTATTTTTTTATTTATTATTTTGCAAAAAAAATGGGAAATGGGAGGGGGACATGAGGGGGACAAACTCATCATGAGTTCTTCTCTCATGATGGTCTCCCCACTCAAGCTCTCTCTCTGCAAGGAAGAAAAACAAAAAAGAAAAAAAGAAAAAGGGAAGGAGAACGAGAACCAGAGGGGAGAGAAAAAACGACAGTGGAAAATCAAAGAGAGAAAGACCAAGGAAAAAAAAGAGAAAAAAAGAAAAAAAGAAAGAGGGAGAGAAAGAGAGAATTGCAGAGGGAGAGAGCTCATCATCTCCGGCAAATCCGCCGGAGATCCAACCTTCATCTCCTCTTCCCTCACCGGCCGCCACCACCGCCTTCTCCGGCAACCTCTACACCTCCAATCCTACGGCTTCCATTTTCTCCGGCCGTGCTCTGATCGTCTTCCCCCATTTTCCTCCGGCCTTTTCTGCAAATCTGAGATTCATTTTTTCCGATCTAAGCTCCGATCTGAGATCCTTCTCTGATACTTCTCCGATCCATCTCCGATTCATTTCCGATCCAAACCTTAGCTCCGATCGTCTTCTCCGATCTTTGTAATCCGTCGCGATCTCCTCAATTTACTGCAAACCTATTCTCTTACTGTTGATCGAGGAAGAACCAGAGTAGATTGGACCAAAGCATAGCTAGAATTGACTAAAAGAAGGTATTTTCCTTCATAATTCTTCTCATTTTATTTTCAATGCTTATGCTTAGAACTGGAAATTTAAATCATGTTTTCTTTGGATGTTAGCTTTTCCTGTGTGATTTTTTTTATATATACAAAGTTTATGTTTCAGTTGATTGTATTTGAGTAGATTTGATTAGGAATCTGGTTTCGTTGTTTTAATGGATGTTCCTAACAATTTGGTTAAAAAAAATAAAAATAAAAAATAATAATAATAATAAGAGAAAAACTACTGTGAAAGGAAGTCTTCGCTGGATTTTCTGAGATTTTGATATTTCTAGTTATGGGGGCCCGTTTGTGTGGGACCCGTTTACGCTTGTGTGGGACCCGCTGATGTGGGGCCCGTTTATGTAGGACCCGTTTGTGTGGGACCCGCTTTTGTGTGGGGCCCGCTGGTGTGGGGCCCGCTGATGTGTGGGACCCGCTGATGTGGGGGACCCGCTGATGTGGGGCCCGCTGGTGTGGGGCCCGCTGATGTGTGGGGCCCGCTGATGTGTGGGACCCGCTGTGTGTGGGGCCCGCTGATGTGTGGGGCCCGGTTGTGTGGGACCCGCTGATGTGGGACCTGCTGTGTGTGGGACCCGCTTATGTGGGGCCCGCTGATGTGGGACCCGTTTGTGTGAGGCCCGTTTCTGTGGATTTCTTCTTTTTTTCTAGAGTCTGTCATAGAGAGTTTAGGATTCCGTCCTTCCATCTTTCAGAGTCAGTCTTCAGCATAGGAGTCAGTCATTCAGTCTTTCAGGGGTCTGTCCTATCATCATAGGGGTTAGGATTCTGTTCATCCTCTCATCCAATCACGTGATTTTATTCACTCCTGCAAGGTATAGGATGCTGTCCAACCCTCACAGAGTTGTTATTCTGTTCATCCCCCCCCGCAAAGCATAGGATGCTGTCCAACCTTTGCGGGATATCAGGAGTCTGTCCTCCACTTGTGATGATAGGATTTTGTCCTCTTGTGTCGAAAAAAAATCAAAAACATCTGAAAAATCAAAAATCTCAAAAATCTCGAGTCATTAGAGTGTAGTTAGGAAAATCTGTTCGGAACTACGTGTGGCTTGATCCCCATCGCGGGGTACGTAGGCAATTTGGCACTCCCAAGTTCAGTCGCACCTTTCTCTATCTTTCTCATTCCCTCACACTATTTCATCATCTCTTCCATCCTTTTTTTCACTAACCTCGAGAATTTAAATCGATTTGTCTTGTGTCTTTCGGAACCGTTGGATCACGGTTTCCGTCGTAAGAACCCTTAGATCCCAATTTAGGAACACTTACGTCATGTCGTGTCCTAGGTTTTAGGGAGTCTTAGGTTTTAGGGAGTCCTAGAGTTAGGAGTCCAGCCTCATCACGGACGCTTGCTATGTATAGCAACCGTGCCATAGGTCTAGTTACACTAGTCACCCGATCTTTCCCTAGGACAAGCCTAGTAAACTAGGATGTAGGCAAACCTGCATTAGTCTAAGGGACAACTTGCATTCAGATAAGAATCATATAGCATCTTAGATGAAATCCTAAGATAATAAAATCCTCAACTTGAATTAAATAACTTCTTTTAAAACTGTTGAAACAGTCAAATCCGTCTAAGTCGGTGTCCTAGTTGAGTTAGGCATATGTAGCTTAGCTTAGGTGCACCGAACTACGTCGACTCTGATCCCAGTGAGGCTTGGGTACGTAGGCAGCTTGGATGTCTGACGGCATACCACCCGCGAGTCGGCACCACAACAAATTGTGGTGTTTTGTATATTAATTTTCTTGTAAATACTTAATCAAATCAGTTAGGGTTTTCCATGAAATTAGAATTCTAGGAGAACTTTCACTTAGAATGAATCCAGACAAATTAATAAATCAAGATACACATCTAGGATTCACATTGAAATTAGATCATAGGATGCATGTCACTTAGTTCGCACATTAACATAGAGTTGAATGAGCCATTTAAAATAAATTTAAAGGAGTTAGCTTTTGGAATCGAAGACCGATTATCGGGCAGGAATGGTGCATGTGGCGGATAACTCCCCATACCTTCCATTCTCGTAACCAGGTAGCGAGTCTAGATTTCTGGTTAATTATGGGTCCTAGATCCCACATCTAGGTGGCGACTCTGTCAGTCTCTTTCGTGTGGAATTCGGATTGCCTTAGTGATCCCAAGTTCACAGGAAAGATGGATTCAAATCAACAAATAAAATGCACACGCCAATCGCGTGGGAACGAGAGACCAAAGGAGAGCGCGCGGCGGCTCGCGCCCCACGCCCCTCTCGCGGGATCATGTCCCACAGGTGGCTCCATCTCTTGAATCGCCTTGATCTTTTGTGGGTCCACCTCAATGCCTCTTTTACTTACTGTAAACCCTAAGAGTTTCCCTGATGTAACACCAAAGACACACTTACTCGGGTTTAGGCAAAGCTGATACTTCCTGATCTGCTCAAAGAACTTTCTTAAGGCAAAAGTGTGCTCAAGTCGAGTCTTTCCCTTTACAATCATGTCATTTACATAAACTTCGACCTCTTTATGGATCGTATCGTGTAGAAGAGTTGTAGCAGCCCTTTGATATGTAGCATTAGCATTTTTTTCCAGACCAAACAGCATCACTCTGTAGCAGTAAGTACCCCACTGGGTAATGAACGCCGTTTTCATCATATCCTCAGGCGCCATCTTAATCTGATTTTAGCATGAGAACCCATCCATAAAGGATAAAAGAGCAAGTCCAGCAGTATTATTCACCAGGAGATCAATGTTCGACAAAGGAAAGTCATCCTTAGGACTTGCCTCGTTCAGGTCTCGAAAATCGACACACATTCGAACTTTCCCATCTTTTTTGGGCACCGGTACAATATTTGCAAGCCACTCGAGATATTCGACCACTTGATTAAATTTTACTTCTAACAGCTTCTTTACTTCTTCATACACTTTCAATTCCCCCTCCGTTTTGAGTTTTCAGAGTTTTTGCTTCTTTGTTTTAGCACAAGGGATTAAGGGTAAGCGATGCTGAACAATTTCCTCACTTAATCCTGGCGTGTCATCATATGACCAAGTAAAAACTTTCTTGAACTCTTTAAGTAGGGTGATCAATTCCTCGCGCTCCTCAGGAGATAAATTTTTGCCAATCTGAATCTCCCGAGTCAAGGTTTCGTCACTGATATTCACGGTCTCAATCTCCTCTTTGAGTGGCTTTGCTCTGCGACTCTCCTCCTGTTGGATCATGTGTCTGATTTCAGGGGGAGTGTCATCGGCGTCCTCATCAGAGGGGGAGTCTTGATTGTTATTATTAATATTATCAGATTTTAAAGCAGATTCAGTGGATGAAATAAAATAGAGACAGGAATGTACACAAAAGAAGAATAATTTATTTCATTGAAATTTGAATCAAGTACATCAGAAGATGAACTACCCTCATCGGGGTTTACAATGGACTCTGGACTCATTTTTACAGACTCAATGGATATGTTGACACCAGTGTCAACTGACTCAGAACTTCATAGGGAAACAACATCAGACTCATTATTAGAAACAATCTCCAACTCGAACTCGCCAGAAAAAAAAGAACCGTCACCAACCTCAGGAAGATCGTCCTCTATGGTACCTGCATCAAAAGATTCATTAGAAGAAATAGACTCTGAATCAAACTCAGAGACTGACACATACTTACGGACAACTGACTCTTTTGAAGGGATATGACTATACTGGAAAGTAACCTGGGGTAGGACCTGAGAGCTCCAATTAGTCAAAGGTTCCTTTGCAGGAGTGATTAGGTGAGTGGGATTCAAAATCAAAGCACTCTGATCAATCACAGCAATAGTCTGGGACTCCTCATGGAATAGTGAATTCAGAAGGCTCGGCTCCATGTGTTTTGCCCAATCTGCTTCTGACTCAATTCCTTTGATCTGCACACCGGTCGGCTCATCTTCTAACTCAATATCGAAGAAAATCTCAAAACCTGGTAACCTCTGTCCTGTATTCTTATCCAGCCAAGTCCCAACAAAGCCACAGAAAGGAAAATTTGCACCTTTTCGGAATCATCCATTCATTGTCAAATCAATTGGTGCCATCGGTAATTCTAAGCCACGACGACGGTTTTCTGCCCATTTCAACATTAATTGTTTCATTTCTTTGATTTCTTTCTTCGTGGGTTTGTACCCCAGCCCGAATAAACCATTGAATGTTTTGAACACTGGAAACTCAGTCAGACCCTAATGATATTTGCCTAACCCAGCACCTGGTATATACCCCTGTTGGCGAATCATCTTGATGACATTTGAATTCGTTACTGGTTAGGAAATAAATTTCCTCATTCATAGCTTCTTCAACAGTGATTGCAGTCACTTCTATTGAAAACCCAGTCAGACTTACATCTCCGGCCTTTCCCACAGTCAAGTCATGAGTAATTTGCCCTATGTCAAGGCCTGGATCTCCCTTTACAGTTATAACTATGTTCCTGTGAACAAACTTCAGCTTTAGGTTAAGAGTAGATGGAACAACCCCGACCTTGTGCAGCCACGGACGGCCAAGTAACAACAGGAATGAAGCTTTGATATCTAAAATCTGAAATTCTATCTCAAAGTCCTCTCCTCCGATCTGTATCTCAGTGACCAGAGTTCCGATTATGTCTCTGTGAGTACCATCATACGCAAGAATACCCTGTTCAGATGGGATAAAGTTTTTAGGCCCAAACCTAAGGGTTGTCGTAGTACTCAAAGGGCAAACATTTAAAGCAGAGCCATTGTCGACCAACACCTCTGGCACCTTCTTCTTATTACAAATGACTGTGATCTTTAGAGGTTTGGTGCGATCTAGGCTCTCAGGAGGCAGGTCATCATCAGTAAATGATAAAGTATTTGCTGCTCTGACCATGGCTACGAGACTGACATGCTCGTCGGGTGTGGTATCAACAGAGACTTGTGCTGCGTTAAGCTCTCGAATGACTAGCTTTCTGTGCTTTGATGAGGCCATGAGCAAACCCCATACTGAGATATTAGCCTCAGTCTTTTTCAGCTGTTTTAACAAACTCTCATCTTCTTCATCTCTATTTACCTTATTCTGCCTTTGATTTTCTACATTTCTCGCAACCTCTGCAGGATTTCTACACTTAATTCCGGGGGTTTGAATACACGTCCGCCTCGGGTCATGTGACGCATCTCGTCACACTGGTCATCTAACAACAGTAATTTATCATCTTCCATTCGGAAAACATACAGCGGTTTACTGAATTTTTCCTCTTTGAAATCAGTCGCCCTAAGAACATACGGGGTTTTCTTTGTCTTTCTCATGCTGTCATTCTGAAACACGTAAGACGGAGATGAAGACGACTCAGCAAGTTCAACGTCATCAAACAAAATTACGTAAGGCTCCTTCTTTTTCACTTCCTCAAGCTCTTTCTCATCAAACTTCATTACATAGGTTTTATCTATTGTCATGGCACAAATGAGAGTTGACGGATCACGCAAGGGTTCATCAACAAAAATGGCGTTGGTAGTAGGAGAAGGTATAGCTTTATGATTGGGAAGTGGGTTCTGAGTAATGTTAGGCCCTCCAACTACAAGTTCATCCTTGTCAATCATATTCTGAATTGCATGCTTTAACGCCAAACAATTTTCAGTTAAATGTCCTCAGCCCCCTTTGATATTCACACTATTGATCCATTCTCCAGAATGTAGGTAAGGGATCAGGTGGAGGTTTAATATCTGGGAGTAGTATCTTCTTATCTCTCATAAGCCTCTTAAATATCATCGGTAAAGGATATGGAAGGGGGTCAAACTTTCTGTCAAAGGTCCTCTTCCATGGTGTCCTTGCAACTTCTATAACAACCCTGGCCACTGGCTTGAACCATAGGCCTTTTTCCTTCTCGAATTTCAGAAGAAATGTTTGCTTTCAGACCCTTTGCTATGGCATCCTCTGTCTGGGTACCAGTCTTAATCAAATGATCAAAGCTCGGGTAATGCTGCGGAGCCAAGAAACGAAAGTACTATTGAGATAGGCTTTTAATAACTAGCTTGATCTGATCGACTTCAGACATTCTCTGGCTCAACTGAGCAGACTTGAGTCTCCAACGTCTGATAAATGAAGTGAAGGTCTCCTGAGGGCCTTGTTTCAGCTGTTTCAGGTCTCTTTTCATGAAATTCCTTCTTCCATTGAAAATTGTTCAATAAGCTTGTCAAAAATGTCTTCCATGGTCTTAGCCTCTTCTTATTTCAACCTTAAGAACTACTTTTTTGCAATTCCTACTAGAGAGATCAGAAATAACTGAGCCATCTGTTCGTGACTCAAGCCATATTGCTGTGATAATATAATAATCATCTCATGTGATTGGGTGGACATCTGGTCCCATCATACTTATCATAATCAAGGACTTTGAAATTTGGTGGCAGAGCCACTGTGAAAGACATCATTAGCTCAGAGACGTCGAACTTCTTAGGCCCCTGCACTTTCATCTGTTCCATTTCTTGAGCTAATTTACCAAACTTCTCAGACATCTCTTTCCAGTTTCTCATACATTTCTTTTTCCTTATCAACCTTTGGAGCACAATACTCTGTAGCGTATTGTTCATCATCTAAATCGACCTCGAAAGGCGAGATAGCAGGCCTATTCAACTCCGGAGATTTAACATGAGGAGGTGGAGGTATGGGACCTCTAGATGTAGAAGCCTTATCACTTATCTAGGTTTTCATGTGAGCCATTTCTTCTTTCATTCCTGCCATGTCTCGAGTGATGTTTTTCATCATTTCTTACAAGTTCAACAAAAGGTCAGTTGCATCAGCCATTTGGTTCACTTCAAAAGAACCTGATGACTCTGGCGAAGATGGTAAAGGTATTGTAGATGACACAGGGGAATCAAAGTGACGTATAAGTCTAGACACTGAGGTTGGTCTAGACCAGGTGGGCTTAACTTGGGTGTCCTTTTTCAGAGAGATGGTTGCTCTCTTTTAAAATTATGTTTGGAAGTTAACAATCTAGATTAAATGATTGATAAATGAAATAAGATATTTGCCACAAATAGAGATAAAAGAAACAAACACACTTTTCATTGATAATATCAAAACATGTTACAATGATGGCAATTGGTGAGATGAAACTCTGGATCCCTGACTGTTTATAACAAGTATCAAGTAAAAAATTAATTTCTTAGGCAACCCTTTACATTTCCACTGATAAATGAGACCGGGATTACAATCTTTGACTCTGATTACATTCAGGTAAAAATAAAAAAATAAATGATAATCTCATAATGAAGATCCTCAAGATTCTACAATCTGAGCTCTCCGATGTGCGGGTTCCTCTGGTATTTCCCCATTTCGGAGCCTAGAAGCGAAAGCGAATCTCTTCTCCGTTATTTTGTCTCTCCAAGCAGCTACTATGGATCTAATGAGATCAGGACTAAGGTCTTCAAAACGAGGTGGTGTAATAACCTTGGGAGGAAATGAGATTCTAGTAATCTGACGAGGGAAACACAAAGGTGCATAGAAAGAAGATTTTTCTAAACCCATGAGATAGACAAATGAGTATGGGTAGGTGCTGGTGATAACTTGTGGGCATGAATAACTTACCCATCGAAATTGATTTTTCCCTACATGTTGCAACCAATGACGCCATTTAGTAGGCTGAGGTTGCTTAGTCTTTGTTTTCCAGGAATGAATACTCTTAAGGGTGTACTCCATGCGATTTTGTGGCTGAAGGATAGTGAGTTTTTCACAAAGCCACATGTATAACAGCTTAGCACACCTGAAAAAATTATCCTTAACCTTTTTACTAGCAATAAGGTCTAATCCATAAAAGGTTTCTGCTATCATTATAGGGACAGGATTCCTCCCCTCATTTATTTGATCTACTATCTTCAACAAGGTGAAAGAGGCAGCACTAGAGTCTCTGCGAATGACATGGCATACAAAGACAGTAAAAATTAAGGCATTACATCGACATTCCTGAAAAGGGGAGTCGGTAGGATCGACGTTTTTCGAAAAAAGTTCAATGAGGGCTTGAAATTGCACATTTGTTTCTGTTAAACATGGCAGAGCTTTTACAACCTTATTTTGGAAGACTAGCGACAAAAATGATGGAGTGCCCTTCTGAGGAAGATCAGGTTCAAATAATTATGAAGAATATTTCCCCCAACTCCAGTATCACATGTCTCTCCAATATTATCCGGATTTTAAACATTTCATCGTAGCAGGCACACAGATTGAGGAAGCTATGGCTCAAGGTGTGTTTAACCGAAGTAACCCAAACACTAAAGATTTCAAGAAGTCGCCGTCAGCCCAAGTAGGTAACATTATCCGTTCTAATGCTCAGTCATCAAGATCCCAGAATCCAATCGTGATGGATTATACTCAACCAGCAGCTCCACCTCAACCTCAACCACAGCCCAAGGTAGAGTTCACCCCTCTTCCTCTCCCTCCATCTGAAATACTCAAGCAATGCTTAGCCTCAGGTCGCATTACTCTACCCTCCATTAGGCCACCTCCCAATCCTTTGCCAATGAATTGGAGAGCTTACCAATACTGCGAATACCATAGAGGCCCTGACCATCTTACAGACAATTGCATCGCCCTAAAATATAGAATCCAAAAATTAATTTACAATAAGGGCCTTGCATTTCAGGCGAGACCCAATGTTACCAATAACCCACTACCTGGTCATGCAAATCCCTCTGCTCCTGTTAATGCCATAACTGCAGGAGACCTAGATTTTGATCCTCTTACCCACATTTGCGCCCTAGAACTCGTTTCTGAACCTCAAACCATATTCTGTGACGAGTCGAACCTCAACAGATCTATATGTCCCTTGATTATCACCTTCGATGAGCCGACAATTCAGGAGTCTACATCTCCCTTAATTATCACCTATGAGCCACAGATTCCTCAAGTTATTACTTGTGATGAGCCCGAATTGGATGAGGTCAAACATGTTACTAGGGGCAGAAGAATTTTCAAGCTTGCTGAACTGAGAGTTGAGAATCCAGGGGAATTAGCTCGAGGGCAGGAACCGCAGTATGTGAAAGATCCAGATGATGAGGTTGTGCAGCAGTTAAAGAAAACTCAGGCTGTCATATCTGTTTGGGGATTGTTAATAGCATCTAAGAAGCACAGGGAAGGTGTGTTAAGAGAATTGAATACCACTCAGGTATCCTTAGAAATATCTCCAGAACAACTGGATGAGGTTGTTGCTCTCACCCAGGCTGCTGGAGTTATTAGTTTCTCAGATCAGAAGTTGCCTCCTCAAGGACGAAACCATGCTAGGGCTCTCCATATCACTGTCATCTGTAAGGGCAAAAAAGTACCATATGTTTTAATTGATAACGGGTCTGTACTGAATGTATGTCCGTTAAGAACTACTATTACTTTGGGATTCGGCCGCACTGACTTTCTCGAATCAACCCTCGGGATCCTTGCATATGACAACACCCCCAGAAATGTAGTTGGGGTCCTCACCACCAAGGTTATTTTGGGCGGTGAAGAATTCAAAGTTGATTTTCAAGTTATTGATATCAAGGCTTCATTTAATATGCTTCTGGGATGTCCCTGGTTGTCTAAGGAATGTATTGTTGCTTCAACCCTCCACCAGAAACTAAAATTCATCAAAAAAGGAAAATTGATCACTATTAGAGGTGATGAAGAGCCAGAAATAGGGTAGACAACCGGGGAAGTTCCGATTGTTCCCATTGCAAAAGCGGAAGAGTACAACCTGAATGGCTTTGCATTCGATGTTGCCGCTATTTCATATGAAGAGGCCTCATGTGCCTGGTTTTGAAATATTCAATGGCCTTGCTCTTTCAGAATCAGAACTGCCGGTACTTTATGTTGAGAAAGCTGTAGAGGACTGGTTAGTCTATCTTGAGCCTGGTTTGCTGGAATCCTTGTTTGAAGAAGACAAACCTGCTGTTAATTGGCAGGAGTTACCTGGGTTAGAGATTTCTGAAGAAGAAGAAGATACAGATAGTGAAGATGTTCTGGTAGCTGCTATTCAGAGTGATTCCACCTTCACCGAACCTCAAAGTCAGATTGCACCCGCATCAGAAAGTTTTCCAAATTGGAGTTCTGATGTTATTCCTACTTATCTTATTGCTAAGTCGAGTCCAGTCAAGTCAATTAAGTCAGTGTACTGGCCTAGACCAGGCGAGTCATTTTCTGATTTTATTTTCAATGTGAATCCTGAGCCTGTTCAGGATGAGTCTGATGATGATGTAATTTCTTTCCATTCAATGAAATCTGATTCTCAGTATGTTTCTGTGTTTGCTTATAACTTTAATAATAATAACACTCCCTCCTCAGACGAGGAAGAAGTGATCGACGAAACTCTCCTTGAGTTGCAGCATATGCTCAAACAAGAGGAGGAGCGCAGAGCCCAGCCTCTTAAAGATGAAATCAAAATTATAAACATCAGAACAAAAGATTTAATATAGGAAATACGAATTGGAAATACTCTATCTTCTTAAGAGTGCGACGAATTAATAAACATACTTAAGGAATATAAATAAGTTTTTACCTAGCCCTACAAAAGCTATGCCCGGGTTGTTTGAAGACATCGTTCAGCACAAGCTACCTTTGTTACCAGGAATTAAATCTAAAAAAGCAGAAACGAAGGCGAATGAAGCCCAAGTGGGTCTTGAAAATAGAGGAAGAAGTTGCTAAGCAGTTGACTGCTGGATTTCTACAAGTAGTGGAATATCCAGAATGGGTCGCAAACATAGTACCTATACCAAAGAAAGACGGGAAGGTGAGAATGTGTGTTGATTTCAGGGATTTGAACAAGGCAAGTCCAAAAGATGATTTCCCTCTACAACATATCGATATCTTGGTGGATAATACAGCCGGGAATGAGTTACTATCTTTCATGGATGGTTTCTCCGGTTACAATCAAATTAACATGGCACCCGAGGACATGACTAAGACCTTGTTCATTACACAATGGGAAACTTATTGCTATCGGGTAATGCCATTTGGTCTCAAGAATGCCGATGCAACATACCAAAGGGCAGCTACAACCTTACTCCATGACATGATATACAGGAAAGTTGAGGTCTATGTTGATGATATGATTGTAAAGGCCAAAGAAAGGGGAGATCATATCCCGAATCTCAAGAAGTTTTTTGAAATAAAACTCAAATATCAGTGCGCCTGAATCCGAGCAAATGTGTATTCCGGGTTACATCCGGTAAATTGCTATGATTTATGGTGAGTCAAAGGGGCATAGAGGTAGACCCTCAAAAGATTGAGGCTATTCAAGAGATGTCGCCACCCAAAACTGAGAAGGAGATTCGAGGATTATTAGTAAGGATACAGTTCCTTAGTTGATTCATTGCTCATCTTACATCGACTTATGAACCTATCTTTAAGCTTTTGAAGAAGAATGCTTCCAAAGAATGGACGGAAGAGTGTCAACAGGCTTTTGAGAAAATAAAGCAGAGTTTGTCCGAACCACCAGTGTTAGCACCTGTAATACCGGGGCATCCATTGCTGCTTTGCTTATCAGTAACAAAAACCACCATGGGTTGTATGTTAGCACAACAAGATCCAAAAACCAAACATGAAAAGGCTATGTATTATCTCTGCAAGAAGATGTTGGAGTATGAACAGAAATACACTGTCCTGGAAAAAACCTGCTTAGCCTTGGTTTGGGCTACTCAGCGACTCAGACATTATCTTTTATCTCATAAAGTCCTGCTTTGTCAAGGATGGATCCTTTGAAGTGTCTCTTTGAAAAACCAGCCTTGATGGGTAGGACAGCCAGATGGTTGCTATTATTGTCTGAGTTTGGCATCACTTATGTAACCCAAAATTTCGTAAAAGGTCGAGCAATTACTGAACAATTGGCAGAATCACCCCGAGAAGAAAGTCAGCCTTCAAAACCAATGTTCCCGGATGAAGAGATCATGATGATAGAAGATGAATATCCAGAAACTGGTTGGACCCTCTATTTCGATGGAGCAGCAAATCAAAATGGTTAGGGAGTAGGGGCATTGCTCGTTTCACCTCAAAATGAGCATATCCCTCTTGCCGTTAAGTTGCAATTTGATTGCACCAACAATATGGCAGAGTATAAGGTATGCATTGTTGGGCTTGAGGCCACATTAGCTTTGGGCATAGAAGATCTCAATGTGTATGGAGATTTGAAGTTAATCATCTGTCAAACTCAGGGCGAATGGAAAACCAAAGAGGAAAGGTTACAGCCCTATCATGAATACTTAGACGCTCTTGTTCGACAGTTTCGGTGTGTCACTTTTAGTTATTTGCCAAGGTTGAAGAATAAGTTTGTCGATGCCTTCGCAGCATTAGCTTCTATGATCGACATACCTCACAATATGAGGATGGGACCTATCACGGTATAGGAGCAATGGGCTCCTGCACATGTTGATGCTAAATAGCTGCAAGATGTCCCGATGGTAAGCCATGGTACACGGACATAAAGAATTACATCTCAGGCAAGGGGCATCCTGAAGAGACCTCGAAAAAAGAGAAGCGGACATTGCAAAAATTAGCGACTAATTTTGTCATTTGTGAGGGGGAAGATTTTGCGCCTAGGCTATTATTGGCCGACGTTAGAAACAAATTGTCATGCATTTGTCAAGAAGTGCTATAAATGTCAGCTACATGCGAATCTCATCCATGTGCCGCCCACTGAATTGCACTCTCTCACATCACCTTGGCCATTCTCAGTGTAGGGTATTGATATTATTGGCAAGATTTCCTCCAAGTCATCTAATGGTCATGAGTACATTCTCGTTGCAATCGATTACTTCACGAAGTTGGTTGAGGCCACTTCTTACGTGAAGCTCACATCTGCATCCGTTGCTAAGTTCATACGCACGAATATCATATGCAGATATGGGATTCCTCATGAACTCATCTCAGATAATGGATCTCATTTCAAGAAAGAGGTGATAACTCTTTGCCATGATAACTCTTTGCCAAGAGTTCAAGATTAAGCATCACAAACCTCACCCTATCGGCCGCAGATCAATGGAGCGGTAGAAGCTGCAAAGAAAAATGTCGAGGCCATCATTAGCAAAATGTCAGAAACCTATAAGGATTGGTCGAATAAACTACCGTACGCCTTGTGGGCCTACAGAACATCAATTAGAACTTCAACTGGGGCAAGTCCCTATTCTCTTGTTTATGGAATGGAGGGAATATTACCTGTTGAGATCCGTGTACCTTCGCTTCGAGTGTTGATTGAAGCAAAGTTGCCAGAAACCGAATGGGCAGACTCATGATATAAAGAGTTGAGTATGCTAGATGAGAAAAGGATAAAAGCGCTTTACCACGTGTAGGGTTACCAGCGCAAAATAGCCCGGACCCTTATATAAAAAGGTTAAGATCATAGATTTAGAAGAAGGCAATCTTGTCCTGAAAGAGAACCGAGCACCAGTGTTTGACCCAAGGGCCAAGTTCCAACCAAATTGGTCAGGACCATACATTGTGGATCAAATCTTACCTGGAAAAGCCATCAAGCTCCGTAATTTAAGTGGAGAAATATTACCAGAACCAACAAACCTTGATCAACTCAAGAGGTTCTATGATTGAACACCAGAAGGCCGTCTTTTGGCCTAATAATTCTCAAATTCATAGCCCAAGATAAAAATATATATAACCTTTTGCGAGCCCTTTTGAGCCTAAATAATATTTTTTCTTCGAAAACCCAATATACTAGGGGCATCTGCCCTAAACTATGCGAGACCTGATCCCTACACTGGGGTACGTAGGCAGCTCGATCAAACCGAGTTCGGTCGTTTCAAAAGAAAAAATTCAACTGTTCAAAAGAAGAAAAATCAATTTACCTTCAAACTAGGGGCATTCGCCCTAAACTACGTGCGGCCTGATTCCTAAACTGGGATACGTAGGCAACCTGTTCACAGGTTCGGTCGAAATTTTTGCAAAACCTTAAAACATTCTTTGAAAAGCCCTACGCCACCTATAAAGTCCTTTTGGTGTTCAAGCAAAGAGAAAAAGAAAAAAATGAAAATGGAAAAGAAAAAAGAATGGAGCTTGAAGATCCGCTAGACTGAAAACCTGAAAGGGCGGTCTAGACAAAATTTAGGATCATTCCCTGCTAAGTTGAAAACCCGAAAGGGTGGCTTAGGCAAAATTTAAGGGGGTGGCCTGCTGAGTTGAAAACCCAAAATGGCAGCTTAGGCAAAAGTTAAGGCCGAGTGGTCCGCCAAGTTGAAAATCTGAAAAGGGAAACTTGGTCGTGGTAAGATTGGGTTCACGCTAGAAGAGTTACACTGATCACTGAAATGCAGAAGGACAGGCAAAGCTAACAATGATTCTTGAAATTAGGGGCATTAATTTTAAGCAATCAGAAAGTTGATAGAAAAAATACATGAAGTATTACTGTTTTAAATAATAAGTGAAGGTGCTTATCAATGGAGAAATATTTTTTTTAAAGAGGCTAGACTAACCCAAAAGAAAATATTAATAAGTCAGAGGCATCACGAGATTACTTGAGTAGTCTTTCTTATATTTTAATACTCTCATTGCAAGTGTTTGTGGCTTTTAATTTTTTTTTTTTAAAGCATAAAGAATTGTTGCGAGGTGCAATTACTCTGAAAATAGGTTCATCAGTAGGCTCTAAGAAATTTAGAAGAACTAAAACCGTCATGGATGACAAAGATCTTCGAAAGGGACCAGTCTCCGGCAAAAGATCAGAAGAAGAGGTAACACTTCAGGTCTGGGCAGGTTGCTAATGAGGCAGTATCTCGAAATTGGGTTTTGAAAGTCCATTCTTATATGGTATTTTGCATCTTTTATTTTCTGGTGGTTAAATCAGAATTTCAACTTCTTATTCCGATATTTTCTATCAAAATTTATGTCGCCCCGTCTCTTCTTTTGATCAATCTTTGTAAGGATTAATCAAAATGATAATTTAAGTCAAAATTCCTGAAATATAATTCTTTTTGAGCCCATACAACTATGGTGTCCATTTCCTTTGGGCCTGTACAACCACAGTGTCCCATTCTCTTTGGACCCGTACAACTATAGTGTTCTATTCCTTTCGAGTCCGTACACCTATGGTCTCTTATCCATTTGAGCCCATACAACTATGGTGTCTCATTTCTTTTGGGCCTGTACAACTACAGTGTCCCCTTTCTCTTTGGACCCGTACAACTACGGTGTTTCATTCCTTTCGAGTCCGTACAACTACGGTCTCTTATCCATTTGAGCCCATACAACTATGGTGTCTCATTTTCTTTGGGCCTGTAGAACTACAGTGTCCCATTCTCTTTGGACCCGTACAACTACGGTGTTTCATTCCTTTCGAGTCCGTACAACTACAACCTCTTATCCATTTGAGCCCATACAACTATGGTGTCTCATTTCCTATAGGTCTGTACAACTACAGAGTCCCATTCTCGTTGGGCCCGTACAACTACGGTGTCCCGTTCTTTTTGAGTCCATATCACTATGGACTCTTATCTCCTTTTGGGCCCGTACAACTACGGTGTCTCATCTTCTTTGAGCCCGTACAACTACGGTACTCTTCGAGTCCATACAACTATGATCTCTTATTCCCTTTAAGCCCGCGCAACTACGGTGTCTTATTCTCTTATAGTCCATATGGCTATGGTCTCTTATTCCCTTTGGGCCTGTACAACTACAATGTCTCATTCCCTCTGGGCCCGTATAACTACGGTGTCCCATTACACTCGAGTCTGTATGACTACGGTCCCTTACTCAGTTGAGCCCATATGACTATGGTCTCTCATTTCCTTTGAGCCCGTATAACTACGGTGTCTCATTCATTTTTAGGCTCAGGCTGTATCACCTTACCTCCCATTAAACCTCCTCCCAATCCTTTGCCTCAAAATTGGATAGCACAGGACCACTGTGATTACCACTGGAGTCTGGGACACATCACTGATCGATGCATAGCTTTGAAGTATGTAATTCAAAAGCTGATTGATGATGAAGTGTTGGTATTTCAATAATCTTGTGCCGACTCACGCAGTACCGCCACCAGGAAATCTCAATGCTTAGACAAGGGTTCAAAGAAGAACAGGTCTGGCTGCAATGAAAAGAATCAGAAGTTGAAAGTACCAATTATGAGCAAGCCATCTCCGAGCCTCCAAAGCGAGACAGTTGCAGCAGTTACAGTTTTTGTCCTTTACTTTTTTTTTGTTGAGTCAAGTCATTATGGTCAGTCCAGTTAATAAGTTAGGTCTTACAGTTCAAGGTCAATGCCTAGTCCAGGCCAGTTATCTTCTGTTTTTCTTCTTATTTTTTAGAGTTGTGAATCCTGAGCATGTTCAGGATAGGTCATGTGATGTAATAGCTTTTCTTTAAATAAAATCTCAGTTCCAATAGCTCCTCTGTGTTTATTTCTCAAGAATGCTTCTGATCTTAATAACAATAAAAATAAGACGCCCTCCTCAAATGAGGAAATGATCGACGAGACTCCACTTGATTCACAGCAATTGCTTGAACAAAAGGAGAAGCGTCGATCTCAACCTTTCAAGAAAGAAATTGAAATGATAAACATGGGCACTAAAAACTTTGATTCAGTAAATGCCAATTGGAAATACATTACCCTCCTAAAGAGCGCGAAGAATTAATAAACCCATTTCGAGGACAAGAGGATTGTCTAGAAGCGTTACAACCAATACCAGGGGCAGGGCCTGGATGAAAAGCTCAAAACAATAAAGGAAGTGAGCGACATGTGCCATACAAGGGGCATGGATTGGAAGCAACTTTCATGTCTTCAATCGTTGTCTTTGGTTCCCAAATCATCATGTAGCAATGGAAGCCGACAAATTCAAGATAAGAAAGTTCAAGAGCAAGCATCAAAAAGTGATTGTCAAATATCAAGAGTTACCGGTTTATAGATGATGGATGTCAAAGAACAAGTTTCCCTCCATTAAAATCAAAAGCGCATATCCGAAACTTGAAGGAAGATGACCCATTATCTCTTACCTGGAAATGCCGTCAAACTCTGCCAAAAAAAAGAAAAAACTATACAATAAAGAGAATTTGTCAACCTAGATCAATTCCAAACCTGAACATTGGGAGGCCTCCTTTGACCGAACAAATCCCAAATTCATGACCCAGTGTAAAAAAATATCCATTTGCAAACCCTTTGAGCCTGAATAAAATTCCATTGAAAACCAATCAAACTAGGGGCATTCGCCCAGAACTACGCGAGACCTAATCCCTACATTGGGGTACGTAGGCAGCTAGGTCAAACCGAGTTCGGTCGCTTTAAAAGCAAAAGTTCAATCGTTCCAAAAAGAAAAAAGAAGAGAGAGTCAATTAATCAAAAAGAAGTCAATCATTTCAAGAAGAGGAAAAATAAGTCAACCAAAAATGAAGAAAAAAAAACTTCAGTCAAAAAAGAAAAATCAATTTACCTTCAAACTAGGGGCATTCACCCTGAACTACACACGACCTGATTCCTACCCTAGGATACGTAGGCAACCTGTTTATAGGTTCGGTCGAAATCCTTGTTAAACCTTAAGCCATTCTTTGAAAAGCTCTATCCTACCTATAAAGTCCTTCCAGTGTTCAAAATCAAGGATCTAGGCCTTAAAAGAAATAAAAAAGAAAAAAGAACGGAGTTTGAGGATCTGTTAGACTGAAAACTTGAAAGGACGGTCTATGCAAAATTTAAGATCATTCCCCTACTAAGTTGAAAACCTGAAAGGGCGGTTTAGGTAAAAGCTAAGGGGATAGCCTGCTGGATCAAAAACCTAGAAAGGCGGTTCAGGCAAAAGTTAAGGCTAACACAGTCCGCCAAGTTAAAAACCCTGAAGAGGTAACTTGGTCATGGTAAGATAATCATTATAAAAGGGCTACAACCGGTATCAAGACCGAAGATCGAAAAGAAGTTCAAGTGAGTTCAAGTATCATCCTAGAAATTGGGGGCGTTGAAACCAAGCAATCCAAGGAGTTATAGTCAAATCCTTGAGGCTTTACTGTTTTAAGAAAAAAGTCCAGTGTTTAACAATTAAGAAACTATTCCTTGAAATGATAGACTTACCAAACACAATATTAACTAAGTCTTCGCGTCACTGTGTTCGTCAATGTAGTCAATCAATCTTTGTCATTTTAAATTCACTCTTCCAGAGTTTTTCAATCCTTTGAATAGTGTGATTTACCCAAATTTCCTTTTTAAGCAAAGTCGAATCGCCGTCCTCGTGATGCAACTGTCTCGGTGAAAGAGGTCCGGTGTCGTCAACTCCCTGTAATGATACCAGAGCAAAGTTAATCCTGAAGGAAAGACTTCGAGAATCTAGACAAAGAGCTTCATTTCAAAGAAGATAAGCTCAGAAGCATTCAGAAGTAGAAACGTCGAAAAGTGCAGTTTTCATAAGAAGACCATACCCTAAAAAGGAACCTAAAGCTTGGAAGAGCCTTGGATGTGATGATGGCTGGGCCAGTTTCTTAAAAAGATGAACCATTAAAATTCAGAATTTCTTTCCAGTCAGTTGAATACTATCCTGGTCAAGAAATTTTTATCGAAACACCTGTCAAAAATCCCACTTTTCAATTTCAGTATCCAAGAGAGCCTTTGTTCTAGGTGACTAGTTTCAGGTATTTAGATCAAGATTTCGGTTATCAAAATTCCCAGCCAGACCCACAGTCTCTTTGCGAAAAAAAATTTGACCATTCTCATTCATGATGTTTGTTGTCTTGTCATTTGGCAAAGTCCTAGTGTCAATGTTGACCCTGATTTGATCCTTCATTGATTTCAATAAACTAAAGTTCATCAAATTCATACTTCGCATCAAATTCAAGTTCATGAAAAATCTCCAAATTCTTCATTGCCAAATTCATCAATTCGTCTCAATCGAAATTGTCTCATCTCTTTTAGCGCGTTTGGGAACGGTGCCTCATTTTTCGAGTCCATTTGGGAATGGTCTCTTATCTTCTTTTGAACCCATTTGGGAACAGTGTCTCATTTTCTGAGTCCATTTGGGAATGGTCTCTTATCCTCTTTTGAGCCGGTTTGAGAACGGTATCTCATTTTCTGAGTCCATTTGGGAATGGTCTCTTATCTTCTTTGAGCCCGTTTGGGAACGGTGGCTCATTTTCTGAGTCCATTTGGGAATGGTCTCTTATCCTCTTTTGAGCCCGTTTGGGAATAGTGTCTCATTTTCTGAGTCCATTTGGGAATGGTCTCTTACCTTCCTTGAGCCCGTTTGGGAACGGTGTCTCATTTTCTGAGTCCATTTGGGAATGGTCTCTTACCTTCTTTGAGCCCGTTTGGGAACAGTGTCTCATTTTCCGAGTCCATTTGCGAATGGTCTCTTATCTTCTTTTGAGCCTGTTTGGGAACAGTGTCTCAATTTCTGAGAGTCCATTTGGGAATGGTCTCTTATCCTCCCTTGAGCCCGTTTAGGAACGATGTCTCATTTTCTGAGTCCATTTGGGAATGGTCTCTTACCTTCTTTGAGCCTGTTTGGGAACGGTGTCTCATTTTCTGAGTCCATTTGGAATAGTCTCTTATCCTCTTTAAGCCTATCCGAAAAAATGATATCTCATTCATAGTCTTCCATATGAATATGGTGCTTCATTCCTTTGAGCCCGTTCGGCAATAGTGTCACATCTCTTTTAATCTCCGTTTGAGAACAATGTTTGTTCTTTACTCTTCAGAATCCACTTGAAGGTGGTGTCTCATTTCCTCATTGCCCGTTTAAGAACGGCGCTGCATCATGATTATCTTTCATTCTAAGTTGCATGACATCATTCACAAATGGACTCAGAAAATGAGACACCGTTCACAAACGGGTTCAAGGAGGATATGAGACCATTCACAAATGAACTCAGAAAATGAGACACCGTTCACAAACGGGCTCAAAGAGGATACGAGGCCATTCACAAATGGACTCAGAAAATGAGACACCGTTCACAAATAGGCTCAAAGAGGATATGAGACCATTCACAAATGGACTCGAAAAATGAGACACCATTCACAAACGTGCTCAAAGACGATATTAGACCATTCACAAATGGACTCGAAAAATGAGACACCGTTCACAAACGGGCTCAAGGAGGATATGCGACCATTCACAAATAGACTCAGAAAATGAGGCATCGTTCACAAACAGGCTCAAAGAAGGTGAGACAACTTTGGTTGAGATGAATTGATGAATTTGATAATGAAGAATTTCGAGTTTTTTCATGAACTTGAATTTGATGCGAAGTTGAATTTGTTGAACTTTAGTTTCTTGAAACTAGTGAAGGATGAAATCGGGGACAATAAAGATCGTGCCTGATGAAGACATTGGCACTAGGACTTTGAGGAATGACGAGACAATAAACATTAACAACGATGAAGTATGACTAACGATGATGGTTTAGGAACGCCTTCAGAAAGCTTCGACAAGTTTTTTTTTTCTTTGCAAAGAGACTGTTGGTCTTTTCTGCTGGGGATTTTGATAACTGAAACCTTGATTTAAATACCTGGAATTGGTAATCTAGAACAACGGCTCTCTTGGATACTGAAATTGGAAAGTGGGATTTTTCTCTTGACGGGTATTTAGACAAACATTTCTTGACCAAGATAGTATTCAACTAACTGGAAGGAAATTTTGAATTTTAATAGTTCATCTTTCTGAGAAATTGGCCAAACCATTACAACATACAGGACTCTCCCAAGCTTTAGGTGTCGTTCTGAGGCATGGTCTTCTTATGGAAACTGCACTTTCTCATGTTTCTACTTCTGAATTCTTCTGAGCTGATCTTCTTTTAAATGAAGCTGTTGACTAGATGTTTTAGGTCTTTCAGGTACAATCACAAGGAGCTGACCATGCCGGGCCTCCTTCACCGAGACAGTTGCATCATTTGGATCCAAGGACGGCGATTGACTCTTCTTAAAGAGGAAATTGGGGTAAAAGACACTATTCAAAGGACTGAGAAACTCTGAAAAGGTGAATCTTAGAATAACAAAAATGAACTAACTATACTGACAAACATAGTGATGCTTCTAACTTAGTTAACATTTTATTTGGTAAGTCTATCCTTTCAAAGAGTAGTGTTTCAATTGATAAATACTCAACTTCTTCCTTAAAACGGTAAAGCCTCAAGGATTTGATTACCAATCCTAGGATTGCTTGGTTTCAATGCCCCCAGTTTCTAGGACGACACTTGAACTCGGTTGAACTTCTTTTTGTTTCTTCAATCTTGATAGCAGGTGTAGCATTCTTACAATGATTCTCTTATCGTGACCAAGTCACCTCTTCAGGATTTTTAACTTGGCGGACCGTATTAGCCTTAACTTTTGCCTGAACCGCCTTTCTAGGTTTTCGATCCAGCAGGCTATCCCCTTAGCTTTTGCTTAAGCTGCCCTTTTGGGTTTTCAACTTAGCAGGGGAATGATCTTAAATTTTGCCTAGACCGCCCTTTCAGGTTCTCAGTCTAGCAGATCTTCAAACTCTGTTCTTTTTTCTTTTTAATTTTTTGTGTGTTTTTGGACCTAGATCCTCGATTCTGAACATGAGAAGGACTTTATAGGTAGGATAGGGCTTTTCAAAGAAAGGCTTATGGCTCTGCAAAAAATTTCGCCGAACCTGTAAACAGGTTGCCTACGTATCCCAGTGTGGGAATTAGGTCGTGCGTAGTTCAGGGCGAATGCCCCTTGTTTGAAGGTAAATTAATTTTTTTTTCTTTTTGGAACAATTGAACTTTTTTTCCCCTGATTGATTAACTCTCTTTTTTTTCTTTTTGGAACGATTGAATTTTTTCTTTTGAAACGACCGAACTCAGTTTGACCGAGCTGCCTACGTACCCTAGTGTAGGGATCAGGTCTCGCGTAGTTTAGGGCGAATGCCCCTAGTTTGATAGGTTTTTCAAAGGAATTTTATTCAGGCTCAAAGGGGTTTGCAAATGGGTATTCTTTTTGACACTGGGTCATGAATTTGAGATTTGTTCGGCAAAAGGAGACCTTTCAATGTTCAGGTTTGGAATTGATCTAGGTCAATAAATTCTCTTTATTATTATTATTTTTCACGGAGTTTAATGGCATTTTTATGTAAGAGATGATGGATCTTCTTCTTTCAAGGTTCTGATATATGCTTTCATCTTCGATCGGACAAAAACTAGTTCTTTGGCATCCTTCATCTAAAAATAGGTAACTCTTGAAACTTGATGATCGGTTTTTTATGCTTACTTTCTGAACTTTCTTATCTTGAATTTGTGGGCTTCATATTGTCACATGACAAATTTGGAAACCAAGGTCATCAAGTGCAGACATGAAAGTTGTCTCCAATCCATGCCCATTGTGTAGCATGTGTCACTTACTTCCTTTTATTCTTTTGAGCTTTCTATCTAGGTCTTGCTCCTGGTATCAGTTGTAATGCTTCTAGACAATCCTCCTCTCCTCAAAATTGGTTTATTAATTCTTCGCACAGGTAATGCGTTTCCAATCGGCATTTACTGGATTAAAGTTTAGTGCCAATATTTATCATTTCAATTTCTTCCTTGAAAGGTTGGGATCGGCGCTCCTCCTCTTATTCAAGCAATTGCTGTGACTCAAGTGAAGTTTCGTCGATCTCTTCCTCATTTGAGGAGGGAGTCTCATTTTCATTTTTATTAAGATCAGAAGCAAACTTGAGAAACAAACACAAATGAGCTATTGGGACTGAAATTTCATTTAATAAAAAGCTATTACATCAAATGACCTATCCTGAACATGCTCAGGATTCACAACTTTCAAACTAAGAAGGAAAGCAAAAGATAACTTTGCCTGGACTAGGCATCGACTCTAACCTTGCAGAACTGGGCTCAATATATGAACTAACATAATTACTGACTCAAGATAAAATAGCGAACGACTATGACTTTAACTGCTACAACCGTCTGGCTTTGGAAGCTCGGCGAAGGCTGGCTCATAACTGGTGCTTTCAACTTCTGATTCTTCGTCACTACAACTAGATCTTTGATTCTTTGAACCTTGGGTTGTCTAGGCATTGGGATTTGTTCGCGGCGGTAATGGAAGATTTGACATAGGGTAATTGACTATATTAGGCCTCCACTGAAATGGTAATTTCTTTCATCAATCAACTTTTGGATCCTGAATTTCAAGGCAATACAATTATCGGTAAGGTGGCCAAGGATCTCCATGGTATTCACAGCGTTGGTTTGCTCTCCAATTCGCCAGTAAAGGATTAGGAGGAGCCCTAATGCCGGGTAGGGTAATTTGACCTGAGGCTAGACACTACCTGAGTATCTCAGATGGTGGAAGAGGGAGAGGAGTAAATTCTGTCTGATCCTGTGGCCGAGGTGCAGCCCTTGATTGATTGTATTTTAATACCATAGGATTTTGTAGCTCCCTGATATTTTTTGAAGTAAAATTGCCTCGGTTATAAGCCCCATGTGTCGCAGCCTCTTTGATTTTTTGACCCGTGGAGGTAAGGCTTGTAGCGTTCACAACGCATTGATGATTTTGATTCTGATAGTATTTCATTGGTTCTTCTGGTGGCAAGGGATCGAGGAATCCATCTGGCAACACTACATCCAATTTTCCTTCATCATCTGAATCACTGCCACTGCTGCTGCTACTACTGAGTTCAATTATCGGATCTGGTTTGGAGAGGTTGATGAATTCCCTTCTTAGTTTTTTGAATGATTCTCCCTGGTCATGTTCATGAGTTAGAGGCCTGAGAGGTTCTTTTAACCTTTGAACGGCCGAGTTCCATATAACAAAACTTTGTGCTCTATCACCCTGGTGGTCGGAGTCCTGAGATTGGGAATAATTCTTCTGCGTTTGCTGCTTCATTTGATGAACTTCTTGTGTTAGCGCGCCCATTTGTCTAGAGAGATTCATAATCATTTCTCCCATTCTCATAGCCATAGGATTTTGTGATGGCTCCAATGTATCCAGGAAGCTAGGACCTTTGTCTTTAGAAGTAACAGGGGTTGAACCGAATTTCTCATTCAGTTTAGCCTTGATGTATTGATTCTCTTCTTTAAGCTCTCACAGTTGCTTGAGAACCAATGCAAGAGTATCAGCAATTGAAATGGGTGAAGGGTTATCTGAGTTCTCTGTCATTGGTGGGGACGAAAAAGAAGGTGAAGATGCTGGGGTTATCATAGAAGGTGGCGGAGAAACAGATCTCTTCTCCAATCGTGAAGAAACTCAAACCCAATGAGTGGTAAGCTATCTATGGTGACAACTTCCTGATATGAAAACAATGAACACGAGGTGTAAGCTTGACATTCAAGGAGTGTTTTCTAATCAATGGTTGAAAAATTATGGTGGGCTAAGCATGATATGGGGATGATAGGATGAATCCTAAAATACCAAGACATAACAATGATGACAGAACCGTGCAGAGGAATTGTGGGACCCAATCCCGGAGAGGGGAATGGCCCGTGAGCCGCTTCCTCTTTCTTGGTCTCTCGTACCCACACGATTAGCGCGTATCTTTTATTATTGATTACCCAACCAAGCTGGCAACAACCAAGCTGGCAACAACCAAGCCATAGGGTGCAAACAAACGTGCAACCCAGTACCCACAAGGGCAGGGGTAAGCCGCCGAGCCTAGCAAGGTGTGATTTAATTCATCTTTTCCGTGAACTTAGGATCACTAAGGCAATCCGAATTCCACGCAAAAGAGAGTGACAGAGTCGCCACCTAGATGAGGGATCTAGGACCCATAATTGACCAGAAATCTAGACTCGTTACCTGGTTACAAGAATGGAGGGTATGGGGAGTTACCACCACATGCACCGTCCTCTCCCGATAATCCGGTCTTCGATTTCAAAAGTTAACTCTCTTTAATTTCTTTTAAATGGCTCATTTAACTCTATTGAAGTGCGAACTATGTGACATGCATCCTAAATTCTAATTTTAATGTAATTCCTAAATGTGTATCTTGATTTTCTTAATTTGTTTGAATTCAATCTAAGTGAAAGTTCTCCTAAAATTCTAATTTCATGGAAAGTTCTAACTTATTTAATTACTTTTAATTTAAGGATTAATACACAAAACCTCACCACTTATGTGTGGGGCCGACTAGGGCTTGGTATGCCACTCAAGTATCCAAGTTGCCTACGTATCCCAGTCTCACTAGAATCAGAGTCGATCGTAGTTCGGTGCACCTGAACTAAGCTACTTATGCCTAACTCATCTAGGACACCGATCTAGACTGGATTTACTGTTTTAACAGTTTAAGAGAAATTATTTAGTTCAAGTTGAAGATTTTATTATCCTAGGACTTCATCTAAGATGCTATATGGTCCTATCTAGGTGCAAGACACCCCTTAGACTAATGCAGGTTAACCTACATCCTAGGTAACTAGGATGTCCTAGGGGAAAATTGGGTGACTAGTGTAACTAGATCTATGGCACGGTTGCTATCCATAGCAAATGCCCGTGATGAGGCTGGAATCCTAACTCTAGAACTCCCTAAAACTTAGGACACAACGTGACGTAAGTGTTCCTAAGTGGCCCTAAAGGTTCCTATGATAGGAGACCGTAATCCAACGGCTCCTAAGACGCGGATCGAGTTAATTCGATTTGTTGAACTTAATAATTTTTTATTTTTGAGAATTTTTTATTCCTAAACATCTAAGGAATACCAAAGGCTCTATGGTTCGCAAGTTTCGGCCTCGAATCACAACCATGGAAGGGAATTGTGCTCTCAACCTTTGTATAATTTAGCACGTAAGTTATAGTATCTTGTTACCTGGCATGTTTCTCAGAATTTTCGTGGACAGTGGACATCGGAGCCAACAACATACTATAATTTACATGCTCAAATTATGCAGGAACGATCACAATTAGTATATGATTATGAATGCGATCTCGGCAGTTAAATTGTCACAGCATAGCCAATTTACAAAGGCAATCTATGAACCCTAAGGTTTCTGTTTCAAAAAAGTTAGGGATTGAATTTATGATGAATATTTAAGATTTTTTGAAGATTTTTACTGACCTTTGTATTGATTTGCTATTAAATTGTGATTTAATATCATTAAGACCAGATTGCTTGGATTACACAGTAACCCTAAGCAATTGAACTCCAAATTAGTTGAAACGTTTCCAGTAACAAGATATGGATGATTGTGGCTTACTGGAAAATTTTCATGAATTATCATTAAGATTTGATATCAATTTCCAATTTTTTAAAATTCAAATAAGATTATAGATTAACACAGCAACCTATAGCATATCAATTTCAAATCAACTCAAAATTGTACAGTATCAAGATAATCATAAGATTATACTACTGTATGACTTTCATGGATTTGTATTATGATTTGATGCCCATTTAAATTCACACAAAAATCAGATGAAACCAAAGAATTACTTAAAAAGCAAACCTAATGGTATCCTAAAATCAAATAAAAAACTCCAGTAGATATATAATAGATTATAAATTTTTTTATCAAATTTTTAAAACTTAAAAATTAAATCTCTTCCATAAAATTGGTTTTTAAATATAAGAGATCAATTTGTTTCCTAGGCGTTAAAACCCGTTTATTAAAATAAATTGTAAAACCTTATCAAATCTTTGCAAAATCAATGGAAAATATTTCTCTAACATTCTAGTAATCTAAGTTACTGGTTTGTAAAGAAAAATTTTGAAAATTTATTAATTTAATAAGAAAAAGAATTATGGCACATAAAACAGGGAAGCGATTAGAAAACAGTGAAAACCATATTTTTTTAAAAATAGTTTTCAATGAAAACGTCCATTTATTATTAAAATTTCATTCTGGAAAGTTTCATCAATTTTTAAAACCATTTGGTATTTATTAAAAATGGCCACAATTTAAAATAATTAATAATCCAATTAAATAAACTCCAAAAAAATTGAAAATTTTTGGATGATCTAAAAACCTTGTAAAACTACTGGAAACAAACTTTCACTAAATTTGGACATGATTTGATATACTTTTGGCTCCATTCATCAAGAAATAACCCTTTTCAGGGTTATTCTTTGAAAATAGAATGAAAAATAAAACGGCCGAACCGCGGTTCGAAATTAAGTTTCCAGTAGATTTGTATTTTATATAAAACCCATAAAATATCAATTTTTAAAAATAACGATGTTTTCAAACACTTGCTTTGATAATCTAATTTAAATCCATATTGAATAAAAACAAAAGAAAACCATTTTTAAATGGAGGAAAATTAATTTTTGGATCAAATTTTGGATTTTGAAAACTCATAATCTATATTATAATTAATACTAGTGCGGGTGAACATATGCATTCTTCATATGTTCATCTCCACTATTTTCTTCTCTTTTAATCCTCATAAATGGATAATTGATACTGGTGAGAGTCAACATATGTATTCTTCATATTTTCATCTCCATAACAACTCTAGCTTATTCTGATACCACATTGAATTGGAAGAGTTATTTTATATTTCATTCAAATCATACTACAAAGGATATATAATACAAAAAGTCCCATTAAAGTGGGAGAGAAAACAAATCCAAAAAAGAAGACGCGTTCCTATACAAGTGGGTTGGGACTAATCTCTAAAACAGAAGATACAAAATTCAAATAAGAGTTAAGAGAAAATGCAAATTTCAAATAAGAAATTAGGGGTTGGGCCTGTAGCTCAACGGTGAGTCTTTGTATCCCAACCTTGAGGTCACAAGTGTTATATCTCCCAGCTTACCTTCCAAGAAAAAAAAGAGAAGAGATTTAGTCAAAATACGTCAAAGAAAACAAGCACACATGCTTTACATGAGGAAAACTTCTAACATACTCTCCATTTTGTGCCCATTAAATAGAAGGTTAGCAATGAAAAAGACAACAATCCGCATTCATCTTGAAAGTCTCCTCAAATCAGAGGTTTAGGATGGATTGATTGAACCAAATTTTCAGGATGGGACAATTATAATGGGTCCTAGCCGATGAATGATTTGGATCATCAAATAAGTAGAACCCATTATTTTTTTAATCAATGCATTTTCAAGTAAATAAAAACTTTCCATGTCATAGCTACAAATCTATCTCACCACTTGGAGACACTAATTTATCATGAAAAGAAATTCCTGACTGTCGGACAATGCCTTAGGCCATGTATGGCAGCGAGAAATTTTTTTTCATGATAAATTGGTGTCACCAAGTGGTGAAAGAGGGGTAGGGAGGGTGGGAGAAGGAAAGAGATTTGAGAGGGCCGATTGACATGAGGGGGCGAAGTGGCTAAAAAGCAGGCAAAATTAGATAAGATTTTGAGTAGAGTTTTTTGTTTCCTGAGTTTTAGCCACCTCTTACCACTTGAAGACGCTAGTTTCCTGTAGTTTGTTTCCTACTTTTTAGCCACTTCACCCGCCAAACCCCTCTCTGACCACTTGGAGGCACCAATTTATCATGAAAAAAATTCATGGCAGCAAAACATGCCCTTAGGGTAATGTAGCGTGCAGCCCATCAAATGCCACATGTCTAAGCAATTTTTTCAAAAAGAAAACATCTTTTAAGACAAGCATCATTTTTGTGAAGGACACTGATTGTGTATCCCGTTCTCATCAAATGATGTTTGAATTGTAATAGATGATAAAGCACGGTAAAAATAATATCCTTTAGGGAACGCTTGGCATGAATTTTTTTTAGGATAAATCGGTGTCTTCAAGTGGAGATGAAGATGAAGTGCCTAAAAATCAGTAAACAAAAAATAGGAAAATAATGTCTCCAAGTGATCAGTGGCTAAAAATCAGCAAACAAAAAACTCAACTCAAAATAGGGTCGCCATTTTCCTCACTTTTAGTCACTTCTCATCTCATCTTGATCGCACCCTCTCAAATCTCTCTCCTTCTCCCACTGCCCTACCCCTCTCTCACCGCTTGGAGATGCCGATTAATCAGAAAACAAATCCCCCTAAATATTGTTAGAACAATTGTTGGTGGACCTTTTTGGCACTCTCTATATTCTAGAACAAAAAACTCAACTAGAAAAATGAACGAAAAAATCCTAAATATAGGATCATATCCGAAAAAGAACAAGAAAAAAAGTAGCTAATGCCACGAAAATATTGGTAAGCATACGACTTATAAAAAAAATATGCATATGCAGATAAGGCCTTAAGATATTTTCTAGACATTGACATGGACACCTGGTCGCCCTGTGGTTGCCAATAAAATCAGCAATCAAAATTCCCAAGCAAATGTGCCACGTGTGCACCGAGTCACTGACTTTCTGTTCATCAAGACATGAACAAAAGAAAAAATAAGTGGGTTTCTAAATTTGTCTGAGGTAAAATTAGAAGTTGGGATTAAAAATATAAAGTATTTAATAGCTATAAAGAGATATTTAATAACTATAAAACAATTTGCATTTATAAAGTATTTAATAGTTACAAGAAGCTTCTCACACAAAGATTTCCCATGATACTGTGCCACCCCACTAGTGTTATTATGACTAATTTTTTACTCTACAAGGAGCAGAGGCTAGGGAAGAAAAATTGGCGAATACATTTGGAGTTCTAATAATTTATATTGCCGATGATTGTTTGAAAATGTCCATCACCCCTGCCTCTAACCCTTGATTTCTTTTTCTTCACCCTAGAATCTTGTAATTCTAAGGCTAGGATAAGAGAGAGAGATGAGTGGAGAATATTAATTATTAGAAAATTTGCCCATCACCATCGTTGCCTCTTATATATTTTGAAGTGGTCGGACTTTCCCACTCCCTAATAAGCAAAAAGCCAGCTTCTCCATCTTCTTAAAAAGACAAGTAGAAAGAAATCGAGTCTTACTTTCATTTTCTTCACGCTACAAGCATTCAAAGCAGAGAGAGAGAGAGAGAGAGGTCTAAAAAAATCAATTTAATAGGAAAAATAGGAGACAACGATAAATAATGACAAGATTCTTTAATTAGGGAGTGGTTCCAGCCCCATGGTTAGTCTGTTTAACATCTGCATACAACAATCCATTTGTGTGGATCCCACAGACAAATGTACACTCGAAAAATTCTGCCCTCCTAGATTAGGATCTCTAGCCCGATAGGCCAGCCAGTGAGAAGAAGAGGCTAGCCCGATTGAAGACGAAGATTGTGAAGATGCAACCAACATTGCACCGATTGAGCTTCTTGCTGCCTTGAGTCTAGAAAACTAGATGTAGACTCCATTGAAAATAAAGAAGATAATTTAAAGCTTTTCAAGCTGCGACATGATGCGGAGATGAGTAGAAGCACAAAGCTGCACAATTGTTGCAAAAAGAAATCTTCAGACTTTTTGGCTTAGAAACATACACACTTTATACACACACCCTATATATTCACACAATCTAATATTGTATGAACATTAGTAGTATAAAATAGGATTGGAAGCTCTGGACCTGATAGTTTTGACGACTGTTTTCTTTTCCATTTTCATTTTATGTCCCTTCTTCTATGTTTTACTTACATAGTTACATACTTACATGTAGTATATTATATAGTATTTATTGTATAGTATGTAATCGAACAATGTTTTGTAGGAAGGTAATCATTTACATCCTATCTATCTATATCTATAAAGCTGAAAGTGGTAAGCTGGGGTGTCGTCACGTGGTACCCCATGTGGTACTCCGAAATTTAAAAACGCTTGCATTCCCTTATTTAAAAAACGTCTTTTTTTAACGATAATACCGCAAGGAATTCCAAAAGTTAGTCTTTCCAAAATATCTATAAAGCTAAATGTGGTAAGCTGGGGTGTCGCCACGTGGCACCCCGAAATTTAAAAATGCTTGCATTCCCTTATTTAAAAAACATTTTTCTTTAAGGATAATACCGCAAGGAATTCCAAAAGTTACTCTTTTCAAATTACATGGCATGTTTCCTAATGCCTTATTCAATAAATTATCGATATTTATATTGTTGATAATTTATCTTTGACTGATTTGGTTAGACGACCCATCTTATTTTTCTCTGTTCCCGTCACAAACACGTTTCATATTATTAAGCAAGAATCATAACCCAAACGATACTTCGCTTTCTCTCTATCTCAATAGATACGCCCTGTGCAACTCATGGGACTGCAACTAGTATTACTAAAATTTTGCACTAACTAACACGAGCTCCACCTGTAGGAACCATGATGGTTCCTAGCTTGAGCAATAGGATATAAGAGATTATAATTTTCATGGAGCATTAATTATGCGAGCTCCAACTGTATATCATTTCCACAAATGGTTATCATTATCATGACAATCAAAATGTCACATCCATTAAATTGCAAAATTACAAACTTATTATGAAAGTTAATCTAACAAGTAACTTACAAAGCACGTGTAAATCTAACAAACACGCATCTCTATCAATCAATTTTACCCAATGTTTATTTTGTTTTCAATCTAAGTCAGCCAAAGTAAAACTAGGACACCCCCCCTATTTGTTAAACATTGATCTACACTATTCATCTCCTTAGGTGGCCCGTTACGATCTATCATGAGATAAGATTAGGGCCTATTAAGGAATGGGACCCAGCATACGAAATTACAGGTGGCCCCACCTGAACAAAATCAAAGGGTAGTTCTGTTACTATGGTAAAAACTAGAATAGTTTCGTCTTTTCCTCATGCCTCCTTGATCTGCTTCTCACCCAAATGACAGGCCAGCAGCCAGGGAAAGCCATCTCCCTTTCTTTCTCCCTGCCATAAAAAAAAAACCAAAATCAATATAGTTGAACTGCATTTTATGATTCTAACCCTCCGATCTATAGAGAGACTCACATTATGGAAACTTCTATAGAAAAGACGCTTGGGATCATCCTATGATAATGATTTTTGGGCCACAACCTATTTAGGTTGTGGCCCATCAAATGGACAGTTTGGATCATCCTATGGTGTGGGCAGTACCGTCTGTTTTGAAAAATAGGAGTGAATTCATACATAGAAGGGGGTGAATTTATCACAGCCAAAAAAACCTTCTTGTTTTTCTTGTTCTTTTGTCGCTTGCCTCTTATTGAAATCGAGCGAGGTCCGATCCGAAACGCAAGAACCCTATCCGGAGAATCCCCGCTTCAACGAAACCGGCACGAACACATTCAACAGAATTCCATGGCTTCCGCTCATTAATTTAGCCTTCCTGACCCCTGAAGACCGATTCTTTGTACCGTTCACCTCAATTGGTTTCACATCCTCGACCGTCGATTTCTTCTCAACCAGATCCGTGAGGGAGAGCTCGTAGTCACACTCAGCACGTCCCTCAAGAGGCCGATAAGTTCTTGCCTGCTCTTAGCAATTTCTTGCGCACGTGCCGATACCGGGTATAATACCGTTGTGATTCCTGGGAACCACAGATTCCCGATACCGAAATCGGATTCTCCGCCTCAGATACGAACATTTTTCAATCCACTTTTGGGATCTTTGCTCGCCTTCTTGTTCAGTTAAAGGAAATAAATTGGAGCGCTGAAATCATTTCCCTTATTTTATCCCTTTTTTAGTTGCCCTTTTATGTTTTTCCTTACGGTTTTTCTAGAAGCTTATTGCGCGTTACTTGTAGAGGCAGTCTCCTTAGACACTGAGAGTTGATACTTTTGCCACATTTGGCATAAAAAAATTTTATTCGACTATTTTGACGGCGAATAAAAAAGTGTAGTGAGGCAGCTTCCCCTTTAAGCCTTCTAGAAATTTGGGGCTGCTGCAACCACTTTGAGTCTAGTCGGTCCGGGTTTGATGGGAAATATTGGAGATTTTATGTTGTGTGAGCCCTGGAAACGATCGGAGGGTTCGGATCATCCTATAAAAATGATTTTTTGGGCACAAGCTATTTATGGTTTCGATCATCCTACAGTGTGGTCCGTATAGTGGTTTTTGAAAAATATGGGACTATATGGGCTTACACCATATAAAAACTTGGAAATATTGATCACAAAACTTTGAATTCTCCATTCACGGTGGGACTGGTATCAGCAGTAGTGCTCCACGAGATCAATGGTCCCAATAACCATACACGTGTGATATGTGTAGGATACGCTATCTCAGTGCTAGTGACCCGCATGGTCTTGTGATACATTCAGGATCATGTCACCAGGTTTCCAACAACATTCATAGTAGTGGAGTAGTGGTTTCGTGGTTAGGTGTTGTGTTGTAATGCATATCAGTTACGATGGGTGCTGTAAATTGTGTAGTTGGTTGTTGCGTGTAGTAATGGGTCTCTAATGAGTCTCTTTATGCATGTAGTTACAGAGTAGTGGTGTTGTGCTAGTCAGTTAGGGTGGTTTTTTAAGTAGTGGTTGCTTTGTTTATTTGCCAAGTAGCATTTTGTATTTAAGAGACTGTCATATAATGGAATGGGGGTGGAGAAAATTTACAGCAACAAAGGAATCTTTGTTTTGGAGAGTCATGGCTCCTCTCGAATAGAGCCTTTAGGAGGTCTGGTTGCCTCGAATCAACCTCTATCTCCCTCTCTTCTATTTTCTTTTCGTTTATTTGCGTTACGGCCGATTAGGCACGTAAGAAAGTGGTATCAAAGCCGTCGATCCTGCGCTATAGGTACGTCTTCGGAGCTTTTGGAATCCCTACACCATGATTTTCAGCAAATCAAAGTGTTTTTTTAATATGTTGGAAGAACATCGGCGATTTGCGGAAGGCTTGGTAAAAATCAGCAAAGAGATCAAAGAAATGCGAGGAGATGTAGGAAAGCTCGATCGTGAGAAAGCTGATGTTTGTGTAGAGGAAAATGTGAAACTCGATGGAAACAAAGATGAAAAATTGTGTGTCCTTCCAACTCTGAAAGCAACATATTTTGAAGGCGAGGTTCGACAAATCACGGTTGCTATTTTTGAAGAATACATAAGTCAGAAGTTAATTGTGTTTCTCAACCAAATTGTGCCCTATAAGATTTGGGATCCCGGCGGAATAGAGTATTTTATCCAACAATTTAACCTTGAGGACAAGGTTGTTACTAAGGGCGAAGGAATTATACATTCAGGATCATGTCACCAGGTTTCCAGCAACATTCATAGTAGTAGAGTACTGGTTTTGTGGTTAGGTGTTGTGCTGTAGTGCATATCAGTTACGATGGGTGCTGTAAATTGTGTAGTTGGTTGTTGTGTGTAGTAATGGGTCTGTAATGAGTCTCTTTATGCATGTAGTTACAAAGTAGTGGTGTTGTGTTAGTCAGTTAGGGTGGTTTTCTAAGTAGTGGTTGCATTGTTTATTTGCCAAGTGGCATTTTGTATTTAAGAGACTGTTATCTAATGGAATGGGGGTGGAGAAAATTTACAGCAACAAAGTGTAGACACCCTCATTTTGCTACGCTTTGAAAAACAAGAGATTCAGAAGTTTCATCGAGTCTTGCGTCGGTCTTCCGCATTAGATTATGTATTCTTCCATTTTTAAAGAGTTTTAAAGGTGATTCGCAATCCTTAAAGTCTCTAGGGGGTTCCATTGGACTCCGGAAGATGAAAAATCAAGTTTCCAATCGAGTAGGAACAACTGCTATTTTTGGGTTTCTCAAGGTTTCCCTCATTTTTGCCTATTTTTGCACCACATGGGTATTTTGGTCATTTTTAATGTGTCTCATTTGACCCACAGGTTGTGTCTGAGAAATCTTGAGTGAATTTATGAACTTTGAAAAAAGTTGCTAAATTTAGAAACTTACTTGAATTAGAAATTTTGTGAAACGAGGGCATTTTGGGCATTTTCAGGGAATCCCAAGTAATCATGTTTGATATCACTCATCAAAAGTAGCCATCTTAAAAAATTTCTATTTTTGAAGTTTGACCACGAAAACTTTCTATTTTAACTCCTCCTTTAAGGGCAACTTGATTTGAATGCACTTTGATCCCGTTTCGGGTGCGTATTGGTCAAATGAGAGCATTTTGGTCCAAAAATTTATTTTTTCCAAGAGAGATGGCTCAACCATATGTTAGTGGTGCACCATAAAGGTCACATGGGTTAGGTCCATCTATAAAATATTGAATTTAAAAGAATTTTATTAAATTTTTATGGGAAAAAAAACCAAAACCCATGTGAGAAGGCCCGTTGGGCAAAGCCGACCTAGGAAGGGGCCCAAGTGGACCCACCCATATGGGTCGGCCTCATAAGTGGGCGCCCCACATGGGTGGCCCATTTAGGTTGGTGCCCAACATGGATGAGGTGGGATGGTGATGTCATATTTGATGTATATTGAAAAAAAAAAAAAATGAAAAGAAGGAAGAGTTATAATTAGGAATGATTAGTATGGTCAGGTTAGTAAAATGGCCATAACGTTTTACATTCTCATCCAAAAGATTTGTTATTATACTTGTTTCGAACGTCTTGAAAAGATCTACAACTTTCTAGTTTACGACTTTTCTTGATTCTGCCCTTAAATATGTCGAAAATGAGCTCTAACGTTAGACAGTCTTTTTTGGACCGGAATCTTTCATATATATGTTATTTCCATGGTGTGAGAGCTTCTAGAAGAGTCTTAAAAGATCTACCTTATCCAAAATAGTATGCCTTGGTTTGCAAGTAATCACTATTAAAATTCAAGTTGATTTGAAAACTAAAAGGAAGGAAAGATAAGGAAGAGAAATAAGAAACTAGCTAATGTGAGACTCCCTGCAAAGCAAACTACATATTCTTTGCAAGCCTTAGCTTTTGCTATAAAGCAAATCAATTCAACCTTGGAAAAGGGCTGGAGAAAGGTCTAACTTGGTCTTCATACTAAAAAATTCATCCTCTTTTGGAGAGCTCTTGTTCATCTTCTTCTCATATTGTCTTCTTCTCCAAAAATCCATTAAACCTCTTCCATTCTTCTTCTATATTTGTGATATTGGAGATCTTTGGATCAATCAACGGAATTTTCTAGCGATTATAAGGGTACGTCAAAGCATATACCACGGATCTACGCACCATAGAGACAACGATTCGCGATCAACGGTAGGTTTTCTTCCTTTTTATTATCTGAAAACTAGAAAAGCATATTTAAGGTTGTCTTTTCTTCGTTTTCTTCATTTTTTTTGTAGAGAATTTCATGAGAAGTTATCTTGCATGATCTAATATGATTTTTGATGGGTAAATTTACTTTATTACCGATTTTGGTGAAAGAAGAACCATGTTATATGTGAAAATTGGGTGTTTAACCAATTAAGGTTTCAAGTGGCTTTTGAATCGTTTTACAAAGCAATTGTTTCAAAACCAAGGATTTTTTACAAAGTTGTATTTTCTGAGTTTTAATAAGATTAAAAGAACACTAGAAATCTAAAAATTTTGGTAGAATTCATTTATTTTGATAGCTTTAAAATTCGATCAACCAGTTAGGGTTTCAAGTGGCTTTTGAATCGTTTTACAAAGCAAGTGTTTCGAAACTAAGGATTTTTCATAAAGTTATATTTTATGAGTTCTAATTGGGTCAAAAGAACACTAAAAATCTAAAAGTTCTAGTAGAATTCATTTATTTTAATGACTCTAAAATTCGTTCAAAAAATACTCAGAAATGAGAAATATGATAAATAAAAAAATTTTCATGTATTAAAACAATTCGAAGTTGGACAAAATGTTATTCTAAGAATCCTTTTAATATTTTAACATCATATAAAAATTTTAAAAAGATTTTCAGTTTATTTATTATTTTTATTGGAATTTTGAAATAAAATCACTGATTTTCACATATATATAAAAGAGATACCACCAAATAAACTCTTCAAAAGCTGAAATTTTAGAGTAGGATGAATTGGCCCAGAAATATCATTTTTTGAATTGCTCGAGAGTTTTTTGCATGTTTTAATAGTTTTTATTGATTTTTAATTGATTTGATCAGATCTTAAATAAATCTGTTAAAAATAGTAAACTCAAGCAATAATGTGTGAAATGTTTAGTATGATTTTCTATTATTATGAGAATCTTCTAGTAAAAATTTTGTTGGATTTGAAATTCGTTTTCTATGTATTGCTTTGTAATGTCACCAATCTAGCCTAAAATTGGTAAAATCAATTAAAAATCGAATTGTAACCTCTAAAATCGTGAAAAGTTCAAGACAGACATAATTTTATAGAATACATCATATTCTAAAGTTTCTGGAATAGAAAACTTAGTTTGCTACGGGTTGCTTTATAAAATCACCTACTTGGCCTGAAAATGGTAAAATCAATTAAAAATTAAAATTAATTCAAGGTGTCATGAAAATTTTCAGAAAGCTCTATTTTCCATCATGTATTTAATCCTTAAGCCACCGAAACAGAAACCTTGGGTATCATTGATCTCCTTTGTAAACTTGCCATATAAGGATAGTTTAGATGCTAATATTCCATTCAAAATTTATCCTAATTGCGATCAATCTTTGATAATTTGAGCGTTTAAATTATAGTATGTTCTTGGCTCCGAGGTTGCAGTCCACGAAAATCCTGAGAAACATGCCAGGCAATAATATACTATAACTTATATGCTAAATTGTGCAAGGGTGGAAAGCACGATTCCCTTCCATGGATGCAACTCAAGGATGAAACTTGTCAGCCTTAGTGCCATTGGTATTCCTTAGATTTTAGGAGCTAGAAACCTCTTAAAAAACTAAAAATCATTAACTTGATAGTTTGGGTTGATTTAACCCATGATCTAATCATTTCTGGAACCGTTGGATTACGGTCCCACCTCGTAGGAACCCCTAGAGCTGATTAGGAACACTTACGTCACGTTGTGTTCTAGGTTTTAGGGTGTCCTAGAGTTAGGGAGTTCAGCCTCATCACGACCGAATGCTATTTTTAGCAATTGAGTCATAGATCTAGTTACATTAGTTACTCCTTTTTTCCGTAGGACAAGTCTAGTTACCTAGGATATAGGTTCACCTGCATTAGTCTAAGGGAAGTCTTGCACTTAGATAGGACCATATAGCATTTCAGATGGAGTCGTAGGATAATAAAATCTACTCAACTTGAACTAAATAATATCAATCCAGTCTAGATTGGTGTCCTAGATGTCTTAGACATGTAGCTAAGTTCAGGCACCGAACTACGTCGACTCTGATCCCGGTGGGCTTGGGTACGTAGGCAACTTGGATGCTTGGACGACATACCAAGCACAAGTCGGCCCCACATACAATCAGTGGGGTTTTTTAAGTAGTTTTTTTTATTTCTTCTCTCATTTAAAACCCTAACTTAAATTAATTAAATCACTTAGGATTTTTTTTTCAAATTAGAATTTTATGAGAACTTTCACATAGATTGAATCTTAACAAATCAAGAAAATCAAGATACACATTTAGGAATTACATTAAAATTAGATTTTATGATGCATGTCACATAGTTCGCACATCAAAAGAGTTTAAATGAGTCATTTAAAAGAAATTCAAGAGAGTTAACTTTTGAAATTGAAGACAGGATTAACGGGCAAGAATGGTGCATGTGGTGGTAATTTTTCATACCTTCTATTCTCGTAATCAGGTAACGAATCTAGACTTCTGGGACGGCAGATCATTGCAGTGTCACTTATGGCTCCTAGGTCCCTTACCTAGGTGGCGACTTTGGTCATTCTCTTTTGCGTGAAATTCGAATTGCTTTAGTGATCCCAAGTTCACGAAAAAGCTGATTTATATCAATAATAAAAAGACACATGTCATTCGCGTGGGTACGAGAGACCAAGAGGGGGAGGCAGTTCGCGGCCCCCCTCGCGGGATCGGGTCCCACATAAAGGAATCTTTGTTTTGGAGAGTCATGGCTCCTCTCGAATAAAGCCTTTAAGAGGTCTGGTTGCCTCGAATCAACCTCTCTTTCTCCCTCTCTTCTATTTTCTTTTTGTTTATTTCCGTTACGGCTGATTAAGCATGTAAGATCTTGGCATTTCAACAAAGACCCGTGGGAAAGTTAAAAGGAGTGAAAAATCAATCGGTTAACTTTTCTTTGTGACCTTGTTGGACCAAGGGCTTAGGATCATCCGATCAAGGTCTTCTCTGGCATTTGTCAGACCCTGGTTTCCGTTTGGATACATCGGCCTAGCAAGTGCGTGTAAGCTGGAAGGCTTTTGCTCACTAATGTTTTGATTGACACCAAACCCATTTTGATTGAATATGTCAAGTTGTTTGTATATGATATGAACAGGTTAATGAGCTGAATGCAAGCAAGACATCATGGACATCACAAGTGACTTTTGGAATCTCAACGATCACAGACTAAAAGGTCAATCAAAGACAATGAAAAGATTGAACGAGAAGATCGAAGACTCAAGAAGCATAGAAGAGAAGTTGATCTCATGAAACTTAGTATTGTATGTCTCTCTTGGTTGATTGGGTATATGGCATATTAGGGAGTCCTAAAATAAACTTTAAAATCTCTAGGAATCACACTCCCCATAGTAGGTTCAAGTCCGTAGTAATTTTCCTCAAGAAATATAAGTTCAAATATAAAGAGGAATTACGGACGTCCGGGATATTGGCGGACATCCGTCTACACCTTTGAAAAAGAAAAAAAACCGAGGAAAATGCGGACGTACGGGAAACTGGCGGACATTCGTCTGCACCCTGAAAGAGTGGATAAAAATAACTGAGAAAACGGCGGTCGTCCGGGATACTGCGGACGTCCATAGACGGTCTTTGGCGCGTGTCTTAATTTCAAACGGCTATAATTGGCGGACGCCCGGCACTTCATCCGCGACGCGTTTGAAAGCCAAAAATTAGGGTTTTCTTTGTGACTTGCTATTTAAACAACTTCTTGAGAAACCCTAAACACAACTCTTGCATTAAGAAACCCAAGCTACCATCTTCAAAGCTTGAAAAACTCTCACCTACTCCAATCTTGATATTGAATGTGAGATTCTTCTTCATTGATTTCTCTAGGGTGCCATTACATTAAATCTTCCAAGAGAGATCTTTTTAGGGTTGTTTTCATTTAGTGAAAAGCAAGAGCAATCATTAAGCTTCTACATTTGTATATGCCTATTCAAGAGGCTTGAGAGCTTTTATTCTTTCATCTACCATTGTAAGAGAAGGGTTGTTACCCTTGGTGAGTTTAAAGACTCGGTGAGTTTAAAGACTTGGAGTTTAAAGACTGGTATTTGTAAGGAGCCTCGAAGCCAGGCGTTGTGTAGTCTTCGGATAGTGGACAACTTTAAGTGCGACCTCAAGAAGAGTGGAGTAGTACTCTTTTGTGGACTGAACCACTATAAATATCGGTGTTCTTATGGTGTGCCTTCTACTCTCTCTCTCTCTCTCTCTCTCTCTCTCTCTCATTATCTCTTAGCAACCACATTGGTAACATTCTAACCTTCTTGCATTACAAATGCTTTTCTAGATAATAGATTTGTGAATCTTAAAGAGAAGAACTTTAAAACAAGGGTTTTCTAAACTACAATTTTTTATAAACCTAATTCACCCCTCTCTTAGGTTGCCTAGCTCATTTTCACTTAGTATAAAAGCTTTGGACTCTTAAAATAGGATTTTGAATCTTCAAACTCTTACAAGAGTTAAACATCATGGCAACCTCCTCCGGAAATGTCGAAGGACAATCCGTGACAAGACCACCATATTTTAATGGGACCAACGCTATTGGAAAACTAGAATGATTTCTTTTCTTCAATCACATGATTATGATATGTGGGAATTTGTAGAAGATGGATACATTCCACCTACAACTGAAAGAAGTGAGTGGACGGATGCTCAAAAGAAGAGAGCGCCTTAAACTCCAAAGGAGTGAATACACTTTTTTGTTCATTCTCTCCCGAGGAATTTAACCGAGTCTCTACTTGCAAAACGGCCAAAGATATTTGGACCACTCTCGAAACTACTCACGAGGTAACCACTCAAGTTAAAAAGACCAAAATAAATCTTTTGGTTAGTGATTTTGAAGCCTTTAAAATGAAAAATGATGAATCTATTTCCGATATGTATACCCGGTTCACTAACATTTTAAATGAGATGGAAGGACTAGGGAAGACTTACACAAATGAAGAAATTATGAACAAACTACTTCGATCACTCCCTGCCTATTGGTTTCCAAAGATCACTGCTACTGAAGAATCAAAGAATCTCGATACTATTCTTCTAGAAGAGCTCGTTGGGTCTCTTATCACCCACGAGATGAAAATGAAAAAGAGAGCGGATCAACAAGGTCACAAAGATGATACTAAGAAGAAAGGAGTTGCCTTCAAGGCAAGTGAGGAGAGCGATAGCGAAAGCGAAGGAGAAAATTTTCAAAATCTAGGAGAGGAACTAGCTCTCCTCACAAAGAAGTTTTGCCATTTCTCAAGAAGAAAGAAAGGAGGTTTCAAGAAGGATAAGCCATCATGGAGAGAGAAAGATGCAAAAGAAGATGATCCTCCAAGATGCTATCAATGCAAGAAAGTCGGAAACATCCGACCCAATTGTCCCTTAAACAAACAAGAGGACAATTCGAGAAGAAAAAAGAAAGAAAAGAACAAAAGCTTCAGTACAACTTGGGACGGTCTCAGTTGCTCATCGGCAAGGGAGTCAAGCGAAGAAGAAGAGGCCAACATATGCTTAATGGCACTTGAATCCCGTGAAGAATTGGTATATGTTGAACCCCTTAACTCCGAAAATGAATCATGTCAAAATGAAAATGATATTGACAACCTTTTACATATGATGAACTATTTGAGGTTTGTGAGAAGTTTCAAGATGGACTACTTCTTGAAGTTTCAAAAACCATGAATCTAAAGAGTTCACTTGAAAAAATTACCAAAGAATTTGGAACTTTAACAAGAGAACAAGATATTCTCGTCTATGAAAACAACTCTTTAAATCAAAGGATTGACAATCTTGTTTTGAAAAACAATGAATTGAAGGAGGAAAACAAAAAGCTATATGGAAAAACTCTTTTATGAAAATAAAGACTTGAAACAGGATAATGACAAATTTCAATTGAAATTTTCATGTGGAAAGTCTAAACTTGATGAGATTCTTGAAAGGAATCTTTCTAATGGAATGACAGGTTTGGGATACCAACCATTTCAAAAAAAAGAATCTTAGAAGAATAAGTTTGTCCAGCTGTATAAACAAAAGAGAAACTCAAGATCAAATACAAAACTAACTCTTTTGTTCCTACGTGTCATTACTGTGGAAAACTTGTACATAACAATTTTGCTTGCAAAGTAAGAAAGCAAGTAAATATAAAGTATATTTGGGTAAGAAAGGATGAGTTGTATGATACTAATATGGAATGACCCCAAAGAAATTGGGTACCTAAGTATAGAAACTGAACGTTGCCATTATAGATTTGTGCTAAAGGAAATATCACAACTGACAAATGGTACTTGGATAGCGAGTGCTCAAGACACATGACCGGAGACTCATCCAAGTTTTCTTCCATCACCATGGGAAATAAAGGTATGGTCACCTGTGGTGACGACAAGAAAGGTAAAATCATCGGTGAAGGTACAATTACTTTTAAAGACATCACTATATCTAATGTTCTGCTTGTTGATGGTTTAGCTATGAATTTACTTAGCATTAGTCAACTTTGTAATGTTGGAAATGAGGTCACATTTAAAAATGATAAATGCATTATAAAAAGTACACACAGTGACACATTTAATTTCATTGCTACTAGAAATGATATTGTTTACACTCTTGCATTGGAGGAACTCACATCACAAAATGTAAAATGTCTTAATTCTATTGACAATAATTCATGGACTTGGCATAGAAGATTAGGGCATGCACATATGGAATTATTGTCAAAACTTTGCAATAAAGAAATTGTCAATGGCTTGCCTAAACTCAAGTTCTCAAACGATCATGTTTGTAGAGCCTGTCAGAAAGAAAAACAAGCCAAAGACTCTTTTAAGCCCAAAAGTATTATGTCTACCAATAGACCCCTACAACTTCTTCATATGGATCTTTTTAGTCCTATGAAAACTTGTAGCATTGGTGGGAAGAGATATGTGTATGTTATTGTTGATGATTTTCTATATACACATGGGTTATGTTTTTTAGTAGCAAAGATGAAACTTTTCAAAAAAATTTCAAATTATGCAATAAAGTTCAAAATGAAAAAGGAATTTCTATAACATCCATAAAAAGTAGGGGTGCAACTCGGGTCGGGTTTGGTCGAGTTGAGGCCAACCCAACCCAACCCGAGGAGCTCAACCTCTAACCTCCAACCCAACCCAACCCAACTTTCAACCTGGGATGGCTAACCCAACCCAACCCAAATTGATTTTTCCCTAGCCCAAACCCAACTCAACCCAACCAGAATTCCCAAGTTCGGTCGGGTTTAGACATTTCAGATGAGATATTTAGTAAGGGAAATGCCACCTAAGTTCAAAACCAAAGGAAAAAAACAGTAAAACACTACTAGAACACATGCACATATTAAATAACTGCAAATGATGCGAGGAAAATATGACAATCACAATCACAAGGATATGCGAGTGTTTAGTCCCAAAAAAGAAGGTTGAGATCATCCAATCAATCGATTTTTGCATGCTTCAATCTTGCGGTTGAGATCTCATCTAGGTTAGGGCTTTTACTTTAGTGACTTTAGCCCTTTACTTTTTGCTTTTGATAAGTATCTATTATTATATTTGCAAAGGATAGAAAGAAACAACAAAACGTCAGAAACTACAAAGTACAAAAAGTAAAAAACGTGTATTACTCTTTGTCGGGTTACGGGTCGGGTCGGGTTGCCTGATACCCAACCCAACCCGAATTTTGGTCTAGTTGCCAAATCCCAACCCGGATCCGGACCCGAACCCAACCCAAATTTGGTCAACCCAAACCGCCCAAAAATCGGGTTCAACCCGACCCAAGTTGCACCCCTAATAAGAAGTGACCATGGAACTGAATTTGAAAACATTGACTTTGAAAATTATTGCTCTAAATATGGAATTGATCATAATTTCTCTACACCTAGAACTCCCGAACAAAATGGTGTAGTAGAAAAGAAAAATTGAGCACTTCAAGAGATGGCAAGAACTATGTTAAGTGATTATGGCACCCCTAGGAACTTTTGGGCTGAAGCCGTTAACACGGCATGCTATGTCATTAACAGAGTTCTCATAAGACCAAAGACTCTCAAGACTCCATATGAGCTTTGGAAAGGAAGAAAACCTAACATAAGTCACTTCAAAGTCTTTAGTTGTAAATGCTATATTTTAAATATCAAAGATAATCTTCATAAATTCGACCCCAAGTCGGATGATGGAATCTTCCTTGGATATTCCAACAAAAGTAAAGCATATAGAGTTTACAACAAAAGAACCTTGATTGTTGAAGAAGCAATCCATGTAAAATTTGATGAATCTCAAGACCCTAAATCAATAACTAATGATGATGATGAGGAAGACATTCAAAAATCTCAAGAAAACAATGAAACAAATGATATATCTAAGAAACTAGAAGAAGTTAATCTTGAGAATGAAGAACAAATTGAAGAAGATGAAGATGAAGAGGAAACTTTATCTAACAAAGGAAAAAGAATTATGAAGAATCACCCTAATTCACAAATCTTAGGTGATCCATCATAATGAATCAAGACTACAGCACAATACAGAACCATTTGTGGAGAATTTACTTTTATATCACATATTGAACCTAAAAGCATCACCGAAGCCGAACAAGATGAATTTTGGATGATTGCTATGCAAGAGGAACTCAACCAATTCGAAAGAAACAAAGTTTGGAAGTTGGTTCCTAGGGCTAACAATCAATCCGTCATTGGCACTAGGTGGGTGTATAGAAATAAACTTGATGAACATGAAAATATCTCAAGGAACAAAACAAGACTTGTTGCTCAAGGCTAGAACTAATAAGAGGGCATCGATTATTATGAAACCTTTGCTCCGGTTGCTAGACTTGAAGCTATTAGAATACTCCTTGCCTTTGCATGTCATAAAGGGTTTAAATTATATCAAATGGATGTTAAAAGTGCATTTTTAAATGGTTATATAATGGAAGAAGTATATGTTGAACAACCCCCTAGGTTTGAAAACTTCAAATTTCTGGATCATGTTTATAAATTGGATAAAGTTCTATATGGTTTAAAGCAAACTCCTAGAACTTGGTATGAAAGATTGACATCCTTTTTGTTGAACAATGGTTTTGAAATTGGAAAAGTTGATAAAATCCTTTTTATCAAAAGAAAGAAAACTGATATCCTGATTGTGCAAATTTATGTTGACGATACTATTTTTAGTGCTACAAATCAAAGCATGTGTGATGAATTTTCTCAATGCATGAATAATGAATTTGAAATGAGCATGATGGGTGATCTCAAGTTCTTTTTTCATCTTCAAATACATCAATTGACAAATGGAATCTTTATTAACCAAGACAAATATACTAATGAGCTCTTGAAAAGATTTGGCATGGACACATCACCTGTGAAGCCCACTCCTATGAGCACATCTTCAAAACTATCTAAAGAAGATAGTAGTCCCAATGTTGACCAAAAGAAATACAGAGGTATGATTGGTAGTCTTTTATATTTAACTGCTAATAGACCTAACATCATGTTTAGTGTATGCTTATGTGCACGTTTTCAATCAGACCCAAGAGAGTCCCATTTGTTTGCAGTTAAAAGAATTTTTAAATATTTGAAAGGTACTTCCTCTTTTGGTCTATGGTATGGTAAATATGATTCATTTGACCTAGAAGGCTACTCCGATGCCGACTTTGCCGGTTGTCGGGTAGATAGGAAGAGCACAAGTGGAACATGTCAGTTTCTTGGAAATCACTTATCTCCTAGTTTAGTATGAAACAAAACTTTGTTACCTTATCTACTACTGAGGCCGAGTATATTGCGGCTGGTGCTTGTTGTGCCCAAATTCTTTGGATGAAAAATACTTTATTGGATTTTTGTTTAAACATGAAATGTGTACCTATTCATTGTGATAACACTAGTGCTATTAATCTCACCAAAAATCCCATTCAACATTCCAGAAACAAGCACATTGAGATTAGACATCACTTCATGAGAGATCACTCTAAAAAAGAAGACATTCCAATTGAATACATTCACACCAATGATCAATTAGCGAATATTTTCAAAAAACCTCTTAATGAAGATCGTCTTTGTGATATCCGTAGTGGCTTGAATAATTGGAGTATGTCTCATGTATTGGAACTTGATAATTATCATTGAGATCTGATTGTTTGATGTGTGGGCAAGTCTCCTTGGCTATTATGTGTGAAAATTGTATAATTTTTATGATTCACTAGTTTCACAAACCTTTGGTTTGTATGGTGCACTCAAAATATACTAGTGTCTACTCAGAATTGGATTGTATAAGTCAAATATGCTCATTTTGAGTTTTCTGGGCGGACGAACGCCCGCCGTCTCCCGGGCGTCCAAGATAAAGCGCTGAAGCGCGGACGATGGGTTGAAAACCTATTTTCACTTTCATTTCTTATGTTTTTACCTTTTCTCCTCTTTCTTCCTTTACTTCCTCCGAATCCATCCTTCATCCGGCACCGATTCGTTCGAATTTTTGCTTCCTCCAGCGTGCTTGCTTCATCCCTCTTGCTCTATATTCTTAAATTATGCCTCGATCTCACACCGCTCAAGGCTGTAGACACCCTCATTTTGCTACACTTTAACCAACAATAACCTAATATATTGATCCGTGAAATTTCATTGGTAAAGTATGCATCCTCAAATTTTCTGAAAACCGAAATGATAAAGAGATGTACCTGGTGAGATGATTAGATCCGAAAAATTGAAAAATACCCTGATTGGTGAATTTAGTGTGTTAAATCCATGTGAGAGCCCCTCTATCATGGATTTATATGTTTTAGGTCATTAATATCTCGATCTGACTTTACGGATCATCAATCGGGACAAAATAAGCTAGGGTCACTTCACAGCCCGGGACCTGATTCCATTCCGAGACCCGATTTCCGTAAATCGTTAGATCAAGGGCAGATCTTAACCTGGGTGTCTTTCCTTACTAAGAATTTGTGATCATTTAGTCAAAATAGGATCGATCAAGGTTAATCTCAAATTCAGATTAAACATTGTGTCACTTAATTGAGCAAAAACCCAAAGAAAAATCAATGATCAATGTGCGTGAACGAGAGCCGTCGAAATAATTTAACCAAATTATCAACAACAGTGCTTTCAGTACTTTAATTGTTGTCAAAATTCATATTTCAAAGGTTAGGATCATTCATCAAAAATTGATTAAGTTGGTTGGATCAATCGAATCGTCAATTTGATCAACGGTTGGAAAAATGATTCGCTGTTAAAAACCGACGGCTCGCATTGGTCAAAAAATCTGAAAATAATATTTCTATGGCAACATTGGACTTAAATGAAAGAGGAAAAATCAACGATTTTAATGGCGAAAGAGTTATCGAAATCGAACTTCAAAATCTCCTGAAAACCGCGTTTTTCAATTTTTACATTCAAAATATTTGAAAAATCTTTTACAAGATTCTAAGAGATTTGGAGGCATCATCTCGTCCATTCTTTCGATCGAAATTGATCTCAACCACCCAATCTTATTCCATATCATTGCAAAGATTTCAGGATATTTGGAGACCCGATCTCGCCCGTTCTTTCGATAACATGGAGATTGCAGTTAATCGCAACCATCCAAATCGTTGCCATTCTCTACAAAGGCAACCAAATTGGACATTTCCCTTGCCTTGAAATTTGCTTCCAAAATCTACAAAGACTCCAAGGACAAATGGCATCATCTTGGACCTTGAATTGTTCCTAAATCTTTAGTACTTGATCCTGGCCGCATAAGTGCCTGCCATTTTTAACATAGCCATGGTTTAAATGGAAGATGCCAAAGAAGAGGGAGAATATTCTAGAAAAATCTGATCTTGGCCATTCTTTCCCCTTCCTTTTTCCATCACTCAATCTCCACCCTACACCTCTAGGCCCTAAAGATGGCAACCTGGCTCATCCCTCACCTATAAATACACATGCTCTCTTCTTTCAAAAGAGGAGAAAAAAAGAGGACGAAGACTCAAAGAAAACTACTAGAGAAATCCTCCATATCCCCGCCTTCAAATCTTGTCCTATTCAAAGGATACTCAAAATCTCCATCACAGGTAGGTGCACTATTCTCAGATTTTTTCAGGATTATTTGATATTTTTTTATGTATATTTTGCACGATTTTTAGCATTTAATTGAATTTAATTTAATATTATATGTGTGTGCTCAAAATCACGATCTACATGAGTGTTTCTATTCCGATTCGTCCCGAAATTTAATACACTGATCTATTTAAATAGACTAAAATAACCATCGGATTGGATCGGACATTGAATCAAAGAATTTCAAAAATTTGAGTGATGAGTGGAATTTTATTTAAAATAATGGCTGAAAAATTACAAAATTCGAAAAAATAGCCATCTCAGGATGATCTATTTTTTGCAATTAAAAATTTTTCTTGTGTTCATCATATTAGAACAAGATTAAAGGATGTTTTCCGGAGTCGTAATTTCCTCGAAAATCGTGTTTTAAAAATGGAAAACTCTTCAAAAATATCTTTTCAACAAAGAAAACTAAAATATATACTAAATGGATTCCATAATTAATGAAATTTTGTGGAAAAATAATATGGTACTGATACATTCTACCATGAATTTTTAATAATTTTTGGATTCTGTTTGATATATTATTTAATGCTTTCTTTGAAACTTATCAGATTTTGTGAGACTTTTTACTGACATCGGAGCACTATTAAAATTCACAAACTTTTTATAGTAGTCTTAAATTTTATACTTCTTGCTGCTGTAAAATTTTCAATTTATTTAGATCTTGTTTCCTATGGGATGTAGTGTTAAATCATAATCTGGTCTGAAAATTGAAAAATCCGTAATTAATAGTAAATAGTTTTTAAAATTCATGAAAATATCACAGCATGCTATATTTACTTATAGCCTACTACTGTATAAATTTTAATGAATTTAGATTTCTATTTCTAGTAGTTTTTGTGTTATTTTTGCAATCTGGTCTCGTTATTGTTAAATCAAAATTAAATATGAGCTGAATGTAAAAATGTGCAAAAATCTTCCAGTAAGCTACATCCCATCATGTCTTGCTGCTGTAGAAGTTTCAATTCATTTCGAATTCATTTGCAATAATTTCACTTGTAAAATCACTCATATGGTTTAAAATTGATAAAATCCATTGAAAATTCGAAATTAATTAAAAATCATCATAAACTTTCTAAAGAACCTTGAATTTTTGTCACATATTAATTCCTAAATCCATTGAAACAAAAATTTTAGGATCTTTAGATTTTCCTGGAAAAATGGCCAGTCCATCCATAATCGTATCCCTATTGCACTCGATCTTTGACAATTTGAGCATTTAAGCTATATCTTGTTGTTGGCTCCGAGGTTACTGTCAACGGAAATCCTGAGATATGCTAGGCAATAAGATGATATAACTTAAGTATTAAATTGCACAAGGAAAGAGCGCACGATTCCCTTCCTTGGATGTTATTCTAGGCCGAAATTGGTGAACCCTAGAGCCATTGGTAATCCTTAAATGTCCAGAAACTGAAAATTCTTGAAATCTGAAATTCATTAACTTCAAGAACTTGAATCGATTTGTCTCGAGTCTTTCGGAACCATTGGATTATGGTTTCCGATATAAGAACCATTAGAGCCCAATTTAGGAACACTGATGTCAGGTCGTGTCCTAGGTTTTAGGGAGTCTTAGGTTTTAGGGAGTCCTAGAGTTAGGAGTCCAGCCTCATCACGGACGCTTGCTATGGATAGCAACCGTACCATAGGTCTAGTCACACTAGTCGCCCAATCTTTCCCTAGGACAAGCCTAGTAAACTAGGATGTAGGCTAACCTGCATTAGTCTAAGGAATAACTTGCATTTAGATAAGAATCATATAGCATCTCAGATGAAATCCTAAGATAATAAAATCCTCAACTTGAATTAAATAACTTCTCCTAAAACTGTTGACACAGTCAATCCCGTCTAGGTCGGTGTCTTAGTCGAGTTAGGCATAAGTAGCTTAGCTTAAGTGCACCGAACTACGTCGACTCTGATCCCAGTGAGGCTTGGGTACGTAGGCAGCTTGGATGTCTGATGACATATCAATCGCGAGTCGGCACTACAACAAATTGTGGTGTTTTGTATATTAATTTTCTTGAAATGCTTAATCAAATCACTTAGGATTTTTCATGAAATTAGAATTTTAGGAGAACTTTCACTTAGATTGAATCCAGACAAATTAAGAAATCAAGATACACATTTAGGATTCACATTGAAATTAGATCATAGGATGCATGTCACGTAGTTAGCACATTAATAGAGAGTTGAATGAGCCATTTAAAATAAATTTAAAAGAGTTAGCTTTTGGAATCGAAGACCGATTATCGGGCAGGAATGGTGCATGTGGTGGATAAATCCCCATACCTTCCATTCTTGTAACCAAGTAGCGAGTCTAGATTTCTGGTTAATTTTGGGTCCTAGATCCCACATCTAGGTGGTGACTCTGTCAGTCTCTTTTGTGCGGAATTCGGATTGCCTTAGTGATCCCAAGTTCACATAAAAGATGAATTAAAATCAATAATTAAAATACACACGCCAATCGCGTGGGTACGAGAGACCAAGAGAGATCGTGGCGGCTCGCGCCCCACCCCTCTCGCGGGATCGGGTCCCACTGTTTGGCGACTCTGCTGGGGACCACCTAACTTTATTAAAATTTCAAAAGATAACTCATTTGGATTTAATTTAACTGGCTCATAAAAACTCTATATTTTTTTATACTTGTTAGATTAGTTTGTCTTGTTTTATTTTCTCATCACATTTTACTCGAACTTAATCTAAGAAAACCTGAAGGCATCATAGATTGCGCGAACTTATTGCACACACTTACATCACTCGCATCTAAACCCTTGCATCTCACGTGCACACACACTCTATTTTAGGAACCCGGAATGTTATCTAACATGGTTGACTGGGATTTCATCACCTGGTGCCTCTGTGCTAGAGAAGCATTCCACCATTAGCCTAGCACCTTATGGTGCGTAAACGGATCTCTTGTTCACTTACTGATACGCCGGACACTGGTACAGTATATCGAACATGGATTCGCGCTAAGGGAACTCTTGGCCTTACCCTTAGATTAACCTACACATGCATGTAGTATACGGTCACATGTGCGTCACGTGTGTGAGCCTAGTTTAGGATATCCTACCCATTTGTGTCTAGATTAGGCCGTGGTCCATCTTCCAATGGCTACGATCGGTCCTTAGGCACACAAACAAAGTCATGAGTCGAGATCCTCTCTCCACTCCGCTAGATTAGGATTAGGGTTTGATGCCTTCAGGTAACACTGTTAAAATGTGCGAAGATTAAAAACTTTCCCTTTGGGGTTAGGATATAAATCCCATCATTTCCAAAGATCTCATAGGATTAGTCATTCATGATCTATCCGTTGAAAGCAATCTTATGCTATCTCATCTAATCTTTTGATCGTGCGTCTTTCATTCTTCTGTCATACGATTCGATCGTATCTTCATGCAATCCCCTAACTGGCAGGAGCAGGATCTCACAATCTTTCGATTATGCAATCTCATGATCTGATCATACCTGGTCCAGATGATCCAATCTTGCTTGTACCCTTGGTCTCTTCCTCCTCTAAGGGCAACCTTTTTTAAGAATATCTTGCTAAGTCTTTCAGAGTTCACTCTCATAATCCTTGAGCTAGGGGCATTCCCCACGTGCTATCATGTCATCATTGTTGTGTTTGTTTGTTTTGAGGAACCATCACTTTACTTCCCATTCCTTATCTAATCGTATCATAATTATCATGTCAATCATAGAAAGGAAAAATTCCCTGAATGTCGAGCTTACATCTTGTGTTTATTGTTTCTATGTCAGGATTGTTCACTGCTGAAAATTCAGGAAAGCTTCTTGGGTTTGAATCTATTCGTGGCCAGTGAAGAAGCTAATTCCCCATTTTCTTTGGAAGTCTCTCTATCCACTTTTTCCTACCTATGGCAGATTCTATGGAAAATTTTCAACTCTTTCATGTCACAGAAACCCTGGCCCAGCTCGTTCAACAGGTGAAGGAATTGAAGGAAGAAAATCAATTCATCAAAGCTCAACTTACTGAGAAATTTGGTCCAATCACTGTCGTTTCTAAGGGCAAAAATCCAAGCCTTCCTATGGTCATGGGTTCGGAAGAACTAATTGTGAACCTCTCTAGACAAATGACGGCGCTAACAGAAGTTCATCAGATGAAGCAACAAATGCAAACCTGGTATTGTCAGTCCCAAGGTTCTGAACTTTTCGCTGGCAAAAATACCAAAGTCCAAGATGTTGTTACCGGAAACTCTGTCTCCCAGCACCAGCAAGATTCTGTTGGGCCCTTAGTTCTTGAATATGACCAAGAGTCACCATCTAAAACTCCTAAAAAAGAATTCACTGATTTGCCTACTCCACGATCTGGTATCCTGAAAGGGTTTAGGGAAAAGGAAAAGGTAGTTGACTGGTCACAGGAGCCTATGGTAATCGAATATGATCAACCAAGACCTATACCTCAGCAAAAGCCGGGCAGGCAATTCGCCCCCCTCCCGCTTCCACTATCTGTTATATTGCAACAAGGGTTGGCTTCAGGTGATGTCTATTTACCTCGCATTAAGGATCCTCCCAATCCACTCCCCAGGACGTGGAAGGCAGATGAACACTGCGACTTTCACCAAAGATCAGGGCACACCACCGATCGGTGTATAACTTTGAGGCGTGTGATCCAAAAATTGATTGATGAGCGCAAGCTATCTTTCCAGCAAACGCCAAATGTTGTGTGGAACCATGCCGCACCATCGCCGGATAAGGCTTAGGCACATCGAAGTTTGAGAAGCTCAGGTCTAGCTGCACTAGAACAGGAAGAATCCAAAATTGAAAGTATCAGCCATAATGATGATTCAGAACGAACCAGCCTTCGCCGAGCCTTCAACGCCAAACAGTTGCAGCAGTTAAAGTTTTAGTCACTTACTATTTTATGTTGAGTCAGTTATCATTGTCAGTACAATTGTTGAGTCCGGTCTTACAGTTCAAGGTCAATGCCTAGTCCAGACAAGTTATCTTCTGTTTCTCTTTTTATTTAGAGTTGTGAATCCTGACCATGTTCAGGATAGGTCGTCAGATGTAATAGCTTTTTCTTTAAATAAAAATTTCAGTTCCAATAGTTCCCTTGTGTCTGTTTCTTAAGTATGCTTCTGATCTTAAAATAAGACTCCCTCTCCAAATGAGGACAAAATTGACGAAACTCCACTTGAGTCACAACAATTACTTGAATAAGAGGAGGAGCGCCAATCCCAGCCTTTCAAAGATGAAATTGAAGTGGTAAACATTGGCACTGAAACTTTGATTCAGTGAATGCCGATTAAAAGTACATTACCCTCTGAAGAGTGTGAAGAATTGATAAACTTATTTCAAGAATAAGAAGATTGTCTAGAAAAGCTACAACCGATACCAGGGGCAAGACATAGATAGAAAGCTAAAGAGAATGAAGAAAGTGAGAGACATATGCTATACAAGGGGCATAGAGTGGAGACAACTTTCATATTTCCAATCAATGACCTTGATTCTCAAATTCATAACATGAAGCCAACAAATTCAAGATAAAAAGTTCAAGAGCAAGCATTGAAGAGTGATCATCAGATATCAAGAATTACAAATCCATAGATGGAAGATGTCAAAGAACAAGTTTCGCTCTATGAAAATCGAAAGCACGTATTAGAATCTTGAAAGAAGAAGATCCATTATCTCTTACCTGGAAATGCCGTCAAACTCCGTGAAAGAAAAAAAAGAAAAAAAAAATAAATAATCAGTACCAGAGGGACTCTAGTAACCTAGATCGATTCCCAATCTGAACATCGGAAGGCCTCCTTTGGCCGAATAAATCCTAAAATCAGAACCCAACGTCAAAATAATACCGGTTTGCAAACCCTTCGAGCCTGAATGAAATTTTCTTGAAAACCCATCAAACTAGGGGCATCCGCCCCGAACTACGCGAGACCTGATCCCTACACTGGGGTACGTAGGCAGCTCGGTTAAACTGAGTTCGGTCGATTCAAAAAAGAAAAGAAATTCAATCGTTCCAAAAAAAAAAAGAGATGGACAAGTTCCAAAAGAAGAAAAGTCAATCATTTCAGAAAGAAAGAAGAAAAGAAAAATCAATTATCCTTCAAATAATTTATCTTCAAACTAGGGGCATTCGCCCTAAACTACACACGGCCTGATTCCTACCCTGGGATAAGTAGGCAACCTGTTCACAGGTTCTGTCAAAATCTTTGTTGAGCCTTAAGCCATTCTTTGAAAAGCCCTATCCCACCTACAAAGTCCTTCCGGTGTTCAGAACTAATGATCTAGGTCCCGAAACACAAAAAGTGAAAAAAAATGAGAAAAAAAGAAAGAAAGAAAGAGCGGAGTTTGAAGATCTGCTAGACTGAAAACCTGAAAGGGCGGTCTAGGCAAAATTTAAGATCATTCCCCTGCTAAGTTGAAAACCCGAAAGGGCGGCTTAGGCAAAAGCTAAGGGGATAACCTGCTGGATCGAAAACCTAGAAAGGTGGTTTAGGCAAAAGTTAAGGCTAGCACGGTCCGCCAAGTTAAAAACCCCGAAGAGGTGACTTGGTCACGGTAAGAGAACCATTATAAGAAGGCTACAGTCGGTATCAAGACTGAAGATCAATTGAAGTTCAAGCAAATTCAAGTGACATCCTCAAAACTGGGGGCATTGAAGCTAAGCAATCTTAGGGGTCGTAATTAAATCTTTGAGGCATTACTGTTTTAAGGAAAAAGTCCAGTGTTTACCAATTGAAAAAAAAAAAAAAAAAATTCCTCGAAAGGATAGACTTACCAAATAAAACGTTAACTAGGTCAGAAGCATTACTGTGTCTGTCAGTGTAGTTAGTCAATCTTTGTCATTCTATGTTCACTCCTTCAGAGCTGCTCAATCCTTTGAGTAGTGCATTTTATCTAAGTTTTCTCTTTAGAAAGAGTCAATCGTCGTTCTTATGTCCAAATGATGCAACGGTCTTGGTGAAGGAGGCCCGGCCTCGGCAGCTCCCTGCGATCGTATGAAAGAGCTTGGTAATCTAGTCAAGCAGCTACATTTCAAAGAAGATCAGCTCAGAAAAATTCAGAAGTAGAAACATCAGAAAGCCCAGCTTCCGTAAAAAGATCATACCCCAGGAAGGCACCTTAAGCTTGGAAGAGCCTCAGATGCAATGGTGGTTGAGCCAATTTCTCAAAGAGATGAACCATTAAAATTCAGAATCTCCTTCCAGTTAGTTAAATACTATCCTGGTCACGAAATGTTTATCTAAACACCTGTCAAGAGGCAAATCTCACTTTTCCATGATTATATCCAAGAGAGCCGTTGTTCTAGATTACCAATTTCAAGTATCATGTTCAAGGTTTCAGTTATCAAAATCCCCAGAAGACAAGACCAGCAGTCTCTTTGAGAAAAATCTTGTTGAAGTTTCATAAAAGTGTTCCTAATCCATTCTTGTTAGTAATGGTTCTTCGTTCCTAAGGTTTGCCGTTTTATCATTTGTCAAAGTCCTAGTTTCCAATATCTTTATCGGGCACGATCTATAATGTCCCCGATTTCATTGAATTCCAAAAAATCTAAAATTCATCAAATCCAATCTTACGTCAAATTCAAATTCATGAAAAATCTCTAAATTCTTCGTTGTTGAATTCATCAATCGAAGCTATCTCGTTTCTTTGAACCCGTCTGTGAACGGTGTCTCATCTTCCGGGTTCATTTGGGAATGGCCTGTTATCTTCTTCTAACCCGTTTGGGAGCGGTGCATCATTTTTTTAAATCCATTTGGGAATAGTTTCTTATATTCTTCGAGCCCGTTTGTGAACGGTGTCTCATTTTCTGAGTCCATTTGTGAATGATCTCGTGGTCTCTTTGAACCTGTTTGTGAACAGTGTCTCATTCTCTGAGTCCATTTGTAAATGGTCTCATGTCCTCCTTGAGCCCGTTTGTGAACGGTGCCTCATTTCTCAAAAATCAAGAATTCATCAAATCCAATCCCCGATTCAAAAATCCAATCCTACGTCAAATTCAAGTTCATGAAAAATCTTTAAAATTCTTCGTTGTTGAATTCATCAATCAAAGCTATCTTGTTTCCTTGAGCCCGTTTGTGAAACGGTGCCTCATTTCTCGAGTCCATTTGTGAATGGTCTTGTCTTCTCCTAGAGCCCGTTTGTGAACGGTGCCTCATTTCTCGAGTCCATTTGTGAATGGTCTCGTCTTCTCCTTGAGCCCGTTTATGAACGGTGCCTCATTTTCTCGAGTCCATTTGTGAATGGTCTCGTCTTCTCCTTGAGCCCGTTTGTGAACGGTGCCTCATTTTCTGAGTCCATTTGTGAATGGTCTCGTCTTCTCCTTGAACCCGTTTGTGAATGGTGTCTCATTCTCTGAGTCCATTTGTGAATGGTCTCGTCTTCTCCTTGAGCCCGTTTGTGAACGGTGCCTCATTTCTCGAGTCCATTTGTGAATGGTCTTGTCTTCTCCTTGAGCCCGTTTGTGAACGATGCCTCATTTCTCGAATCCATTTGTGAATGGTCTCGTCTTCTCCTTGAGCCCGTTTGTGAACGGTGCCTCATTTCTCGAGTCCATTTGTGAATGGTATTGTCTTCTCCTTGAGCCCGTTTGTGAACGGTGCCTCTTTTCTCGAATCCATTTGTGAATGGTATCGTCCTCCTTGAGCCCGTTTGTGAACGGTGCCTCATTTCTCGAGTCCATTTGTGAATTGTCTTGTCTTCTCCTTGAGCCCGTTTGTGAACGGTGCCTCTTTTCTCGAGTCCATTTGTGAATGGTGCCTCTTTTCTCGAGTCCATTTGTGAATGGTTTTCTATCCTCCTTGAGGCCGTTTGTGAACGGTGCCTCATTGTCCAAGTCCATTTGGGAATGCTTCTTATCCTCGTTGAATCCGCTTGTGAGCGGTGTCTCATCTCCTTCTAAAAACCGTTTGAGAACGATCTGTCCTTTCCCTTAAGAATCCATTCGAAAATGATATCTCATTCTCTAATTGCCCGTTTGTGAACAGCGCCGCATCGAGTTTTTATTATTATTCCAATTCTAGGATTTCATCTAGGGTCTTGCATTATAGTAGGTTGCATTGTGTCTAGGGAGTCCTTTGTCGATTAAAGCTACGCAAAATGGCTCTGTCACTTTTACTTTGGTATTCGATGACTACGTCATCTCTACCAAAGAGGAGCATCTGTAGACACCCTCATTTTGCTACACTTTAACCAACAATAACCTAATATATTAATCCGTGGAATTTCATTGGTAAAGTATGCATCCTCAAATTTTCTGAAAACCGAAATGATAAAGAGATGTACCTGGTGAGATGATTAGATCCGAAAAATTGAAAAATACCCTGATTGGTGAATTTAGTGTGTTAAATCCATGTGAGAGCCCCTCTATCATGGATTTATATGTTTTAGGTCATTAATATCTCGATCTGACTTTACGGATCATCAATCGGGACAAAATAAGCTAGGGTCACTTCACAGCCCGGGACCTGATTCCATTCCGAGACCCGATTTCCGTAAATCGTTAGATCAAGGGCAAATCTTAACCTGGGTGTCTTTCCTTACTAAGAATTTGTGATCATTTAGTCAAAATAGGATCGATCAAGGTTAATCTCAAATTCAGATTAAACATTGTGTCACTTAATTGAGCAAAAATCCAGTGAAAAATCACAGATCAATGTGGGGGAATGAGAGCCGTCGAAATAATTTAACCAAATTATCAACAACAGTGCTTTCAGTACTTTAATTGTTGTCAAAATTCATATTTCAAAGGTTAGGATCATTCATCAAAAATTGATTAAGTTGGTTGGATCAATCGAATCGTCAATTTGATCAACGGTTGGAAAAATGATTCGCTGTTAAAAACCGACGGCTCGCATTGGTCAAAAATTCTGAAAATAATATTTCTATGGCAACATTGGGCTTAAATGAAAGAGGAAAAATCAACGATTTTAATGGCGAAAGAATTATCGAAATCGGACTTCAAAATCTCCTGAAAACCGCGTTTTTCGATTTTTACATTCAAAATATTTGAAAAATCTTTTACAAGATTCTAGGAGATTTGGAGGCATCATCTCGTCCATTCTTTCGATCGAAATTGATCTCAACCACCCAATCTTATTCCATATCATTGTAAAGATTTCAGGATATTTGGAGACCCGATCTCGCCCGTTATTTCGATAACATCGAGATTGCAGTTAATCGCAACCATCCAAATCGTTGCCATTCTCTACAAAGGCAACCAAATTGGACATTTCCCTTGCCTTGAAATTTGCTTCCAAAATCTACAAAGATTCCAAGGACAAATGGCATCATCTTGGACCTTGAATTGTTCCTAAATCTTTAGTACTTGATCCTGGCCGCATAAGTGCCTGCCATTTTTAACATAGCCATGGCTTAAATGGAAGATGCCAAAGAAGAGGGAGAATATTCTAGAAAAATCCGATCTTCGCCATTCTTTCCCCTTCCTTTTTCCATCACTCAATCTCCACCCTACACCTCTAGGCCCTAAAGATGGCAACCTGGCTCATCCCTCACCTATAAATACCCATGCTCTCTTCTTTCAAAAGAGGAGAAAAAAAGAGGAAGAAGACTCAAAGAAAACTACTAGAGAAATCCTCCATATCCCCGCCTTCAAATCTTGTCCTATTCAAAGGATACTCAAAATCTCCATCACAGGTAGGTGCACTATTCTCAGATTTTTCCAGGATTATTTGATATTTTTTATGTATTTTTGCACGGATTTTAGCATTTAATTGAATTTAATTCAATATTATATGTGTGTGCTCAAAATCACGATCTACATGAGTGTTTCAATTCCGATTCGTCCCAAAATTTAATACACTGATCTATTTAAATAGACTAAAATAACCATCGGATTGGATCGGACATTGAATCAAAGGATTTCGAAAATTTGAGTGATGAGTGGAATTTTATTTAAAATAATGGCTGAGAAATTACAAAATTCGAAAAAATAGCCATCTCAGGATGATCTATTTTTTGGAATTAAAAATTTTTCTTGTGTTCATCATATCAGAACAAGATTAAAGGATGTTTTCCGGAGTCGTAATTTCCTCGAAAATCGTGTTTTAAAAATGGAAAACTCTTCAAAAATATCTTTTCGACGAAGAAAACTAAAATATATACTAAATGGATTCCAAAATTAATGAAATTTCGTGGGAAACTAATATGGTACTGATACATTCTACCATGAATTTTTAAGAATTTTTGGATTCTGTTTGATATATTATTTAATGCTTTCTTTGAGAATTATCAGATTTTGTGAGACTTTTTACTGACATCCGATCACCATTAAAATTCACAAAATTTTAACAGTAGTCTTATATTTCATATTTCTTGCTGCTGTAAAAGTTTCAATTTATTTAGATCTTGTTTCCTATGGGATGTAGTGTTAAATCATAATCTGGTCTGAAAATTGAACAATCCGTAAGTGATAGTAAATAGTTTCTAAAATTTATGAAAATCTCACAGCATGCTATTTTTACTTATATCTTACGAGTGTAGAAATTTCAATGAATTTGGATTTCTATTTCTAGTAGTTTCTGTGTTATTTTTGCAATCTGGTCTCGTTATTGTTAAATCAAAATTAAATATGAGCTGAATGTAAAAATCTGCAAAAATCTTCCAGTAAGCTACATCCCATCATGTCTTGCTGCTGTAGAAGTTTCAATTCATTTCGAATTGATTTGCAATAATTTCACTTGTAAAATCACTCATATGGTTTAAAATTGATAAAATCCATTGAAAATTCGAAATTAATTAAAAATCATCATAAACTTTCTAAAGAACCTTGAATTTTTGTCACATATTAATTCCTAAATCCATTGAAACAGAAATTTTAGGATCTTTAGATTTTCCTGGAAAAATGGCCAGTCCATCCATAATCGTATCCCTATTGCACTCGATCTTTGACAATTTGAACATTTAAGCTATATCTTGTTGTTGGCTCCGGGGTTACTGTCCACGGAAATCCTGAGATATGCTAGGCAATAAGATGCTATAACTTAAGTATTAAATTGCACAAGGAAAGAGCGCACGATTCCCTTCCTTGGATGTTATTCTAGGCCGAAATTGGTGAACCCTAGAGCCATTGGTAATCCTTAAATGTCCAGAAACTGAAAATCCTTGAAATCTGAAATTCATTAACTTCAAGAACTTAAATCGATTTATCTCGAGTCTTTCGGAACCATTGGATTATGGTTTCCGATATAAGAACCATTAGAGCCCAATTTAGGAACACTGATGTCAGGTCGTGTCCTAGGTTTTAGGGAGTCTTAGGTTTTAGGGAGTCCTAGAGTTAGGAGTCCAGCCTCATCACGGACGCTTGCTATGGATTGCAACCGTACCATAGGCTAACCTGCATTAGTCTAAGGAATAACTTGCATTTAGATAAGAATCATATAGCATCTTAGATGAAATCCTAAGATAATAAAATCCTCAACTTGAATTAAATAACTTCTCCTAAAACTGTTGAAACAGTCAATCCCGTCTAGGTCGGTGTCTTAGTCGAGTCAGGCATAAGTAGCTTAGCTTAAGTGCATCGAACTACGTCGACTTTGATCCCAGTGAGGCTTGAGTACGTAGGCAGCTTGGATGTCTGATGGTATATCAACCGCGAGTCGACACTACAACAAATTGTGGTGTTTTGTATATTAATTTTCTTGTAAATGCTTAATCAAATCACTTAGGATTTTTCATGAAATTAGAATTTTAGGAGAACTTTCACTTAGATTGAATCCAGACAAATTAAGAAATCAAGATACACATTTAGGATTCACATTGAAATTAGATCATAGGATGCATGTCACGTAGTTAGCACATTAACAGAGAGTTGAATGAGCCATTTAAAATAAATTTAAAAGAGTTAGCTTTTGGAATCGAAGACCGATTATCGGGCAGGAATGGTGCATGTGGTGGATAAATCCCCATACCTTCCATTCTTGTAACCAAGTAGCGAGTCTAGATTTCTGGTTAATTTTGGGTCCTAGATCCCACATCTAGGTGGCGACTCTGTCAGTCTCTTTTGTGCGGAATTCGGATTGCCTTAGTGATCCCAAGTTCACATAAAAGATGAATTAAAATCAATAATTAAAATGCACACGCCAATCGCGTGGGTACGAGAGACCAAGAGAGATCGTGGCGGCTCGCGCCCCACCCCTCTCGCGGGATCGGGTCCCACAAAGGCGATGGTTCGTCACGAGGAAGAAACAAGGGAAAACGTGTTCGCGACCAAGATCAATCTCCCTCTCCTCCACCGCCGCCTTCTCAAACCTATTCAGAGCTCATGATTAAACAAATCCCAAAGAGAAAAATTATGAGCGAACGAAGCGTCGACACCGAGGCTTATGAACGATTTCCACTCGTCAACGACTTTACGACTCTTGGATGAGAAAGTATCCTCTCTTACAGTTCGTAGTGCGTATATCCCTCTCTCGTTCATGATTTTTATACAAATCTTCGAGTTTTCATTGAAAACAAGACTCTCACTACCAAAGTTCATCATAAAAAGGTAACTCTTTCACTAGACGAATTTGTCAATGTCTTTGAACTTTCCAATGATGGAGCCCAAGTTTATTTCTGGCCAAATGACGACATTGGTTCCACTGGTATCCCATCTCTCACCGTGTTCTCAGGCATTTGTAAAGCCTATGATCCATCCACTCAGGTAAAGACCCGTGACCTTTCTGAGACTGCCCGCATTTACTACATGATCATTTACAATAACATCACCCCACGGCCCGGGTCAAAGGATGAGGTACGCCCTCTAGAGTCGTTTCTTAGATTAGATCTCCTTACGAACACCCTTGTTAGTCTCGCCTATGTCATTTTTCGACATATGGCAAAGGTCCCTACAAAGGCACACACTCATCTTCCTTACGGCCTTCTTTTGAACCGGTTGTTTCAATTCCTTGACATTCCTCTTGAGAATGTCAAATCCTCTGCTGCCACTATAGATATCGACCAAACTACTCTCCGTAGGATGCGCATTCCTTAGTTTTTAGAGACCATTCATGCGCATGGTGGTCCTGATGTTCCAGGGGATAGTGTCGATGAGGCCGATGCTCCCGATGCTCCTACTGTTGATCCAGTACCTCCACATATGTACCCCTATACTAGAGGTTCTGCTCTTCCTACTTTTACCGGTACAGCACGTGATTTTGACATCCTCTACCGTGGTCTCCAGGGCTCCTTCGTTCATCACTATGATAGTGTTAGCCCAAGGGTTCCCATGTGTGGCCCTACTCATTGTTTTGATGACAACAAAGCCACATTGATCGAAGTAGGTTGGTACTAATGATTCTACCATGATAAGCTCATACAGGAAACTTAGATTACCAAGATCAACAACAAGGTAGAACATGGTGATCAAAGGCATAGTGAAGATCCGTCAACCAAGAAGGACAAAGACAAATCAAGTTGAACCTTAGAGAAGAGCAATCAACATCAAGATGGAGTCATTAAGAGCTAAGTCAAATTAAAGACCAAAGAACAAGCATGTACAAGGAAGCATAAGCATGCTCATTCAACCACCGGACTCAAGAGGACTATTCAAGAGTAGGTCAAATGGAGATCATCTTTAAAACAAGATTGCAAGTATTTTCAAAGTGTTTTCAAAGTGTTTTTTAACGCAAAAAATCCAAACATCCTTTGAAAACCATAATTAAGACCATTTGCTTTTCTGTCACGAAGGGATCCAAATGTTTTCCGATTGAGCTGAAATTTTGGCCACACCTTTATCTCATACCTACTTTGATATGTACAAAATTTGGGAAGAAAACTCATTCATTTACTAGCCAAACTTGCAGACCAGACCTTGCGGCAGAAGTCTGGTCTGATCATTTGGTGGATCAAAAAGGGACCCAAACGGTTTTCAAATGAGCTAAATTTTGTTACATAATCTTCCCTAATATCAATACATATGTGTACAAAAATTCAGAGAAAAACTCATTCATCTGATAAGTGAACTTGCAAACCAGACCTTGCGGCAGAGGTCTGCCCGATCATCTAGTTAATCCCTGGAAGCAACCAGACGTCTGGGCAGACGTCTGGCGTCGGGAAAATATGACCGTTGGGAGTTGCGGCTGGTTCTTTTTTTTATTTTTCAAAACCCAAAAATGCCCAATATGTCCTCCAACGGTTATATCTTCTAAGAGGCTATATATATGAGTTTATTTTCATCATTCTAAGACTTTTGCAAGCTTGAGAAAAGAACCCTAAGTGTGATTTAAGTTTTCAAGCAATCTTTACAAAAAGTTCTTCTTATTTGTCCAAAATCTTGCTATCTACCTTGAAGAAGATTTTCTTTAGCCTACTTGTAATCTAGTTGAAGAAGAATCACTCAAGCTCACTTGCCTTCAACATCTTTGAAGATCTCCCAAGCTCACTTGCAATCCCATCATTGGAGAAGTTCTCATCAAGCTCACTTGCAAATCATTTGGAGAAGATTTCTTGTATTGAAGTGATCTATTAGCCTTAAGTGAAGGCATTCACATATTGTAATTTGAAAATCATTGTAAAGGTGGAAAGGGCACCAATATTAAACCCCTTGAAATTGGCAAGTGCTCGGAGACGCGGAGCCATCTTCGTGGGCAAGTGTTGAAGACGCGGAGCCTTCTTTGTTGTACCAAGAATCATACTTTTAGTGGATTCCCTCAAGGACACAAACTTGGGAAGAGTGGAGTAGGTGTTGGAGTTATAAGACCGAACCACTATAAATCTTAGTGTGGTATCTCTTCTATTACTCTTCCCCTTTTCTTATTTGCTTTGTGGTTGTTCATTCCTCTACTTTTATTTTTGCTAACCTTTATTAATCAAAGAGTAATTAACAGGTGTTAGTAATCTTTTGAAAAGAAATACTAAAAAAGTAGAAATTTTAATACCCAACCAATTCACCCCCCTCTTGGTTGCCCAACTGGGATTTCATTTGGTATCAGAGCTAGAACTCTAGGATTGCCTTAACCGGTTAGAGTAAAAGATCACTAATTATGGCAACCTTTCCTCAACAACAAGAAGGACAATCAACCACTAGACCACCCTATTTCAATGGAACTAACTATGGATACTGGAAAGCTAGAATGAAAGTATTTTTACAACAAGATTTTCAAATTTGGAAGAGTGTTCAAAGTGGATATGTAGAACCTACCAAAGATCTAGAAGAATGGACCGAAGGTGAATAACAAGCTTCAAACGTAAATGCTAAGGCTATGAATGCCTTGATTTGTGCTTTGTCACCGGAGGAATTTAATAGGGTAACAAACCTTCAAACGGCTAAAGAAATATGGGATCTTCTAGAGATAACACATGAGGGAACAAATCAAGTAAAAGAATCAAAATTAAACTACATGTTTAGGGAATATGAACTCTTTGAAATGCAACCTAATGAGACTATAGCGGAAATGTATACTAGGTTTTCAAACTTGACAAATGGGCTAAAAGGACTTGGAAAATCATTTTCAAACAAAGAACTAGTAGCAAAAGTCCTTAGGTCACTACCTAAAAAGACTTGGGAAGCAAAATCAACGGCTATAACGGAATCTAAAGATTTATCAATACTAAGTCTAGAAGAATTGATAGGATCACTCACTACACATGAGATGATATTTAAAACAAATGAGAACCAAAGCGAAAACAAAAAGGGAAAAGGACTTGCTTTGAATGTTGACTCAGGTACCGAAGAAGAAAGCGAAGGAAATAATGAGGAGATTGCCTTGATGACTAGAAAGTTCAACAAATTCTTGAAGAGGAACAAGAATATGAGAAAAGCTCCTCGACCCTTCAAAAAGAAAGAAGAAAATGAAGGACAACCGAGATGCTTTAAATGCAAGAAGGTTGGACACTTGAGGCCAGATTGCCCACTCAACAAAGTGCCTCCACAAAATGAGAACTTCAAAAGAAGAGAAAAGAAGAAAGGAATGGCGGCAACATGGAATGAACGTGAGATGAGTGAAGAATCCGAAGATGAACCGGAAGGAGAAAGTTGCAATGTGTGTTTCATGGCTTCTACAAATGACAATGAGGTAACACAAGACTCCAATGTTAATGATTCTAATGATATTAAATATGATGAATTGTATGATGCCTTTCAAGAATTGCATAAAGAATTGAAAGCTCAAATGTTAAAAAATCAATCTCTTAAAAACTCTCTTGCTAGCATTACTAAAGAGTTTGGTTGGTTACACCATGAATACATTTTAAATGAAAATGAGACCATGAGCTTTGAGAGTGATGAGCTTAAAGAAATAAATGATTCACTTAGTTTGGAAAACAAAAAATTGCATGTTGAAATTAAGAAAATGACACATGAATACAAGGAGTTAAGTGCAAAATATGATGATCTTTATGCTTCTTTTGATAAATTTGATAGAGGTACATTAACTCTAAACAAATTACTTGGCATAGGAAAACGGTCCTTGAACAAAGTTGGACTTGGATATGATGATTATCAAAGTCCCACAAGACTTCAATCCAACTTTGGAAAAGCAAGACCCTCTTCCTCATCCTCTAGTAGTATTGTGTGCAATGGTTGTGGCTTGCATGGTCATTATAAATTTACTTGTATGTATGCTAATAATCCTAAGTATGTGTGGGTAAAGAAAGGTTCTTTGAATGAGACTAGTCAAATTAGGATTAAGAAAGTTTGGATTCCTAAGAAATGAACTAATGTAGTATCTAAATGTGGGTCTGCTTGAGGAGCCAAACCAAGCAAGACAAGTGGTACCTTGATAGTGGATGCTCAAGACATATGACCGGAAACTTATCTCATTTTGAGTCTCTCTCTATCAAGGATGGTGGATTAGTTACCTTTGGAGATGATAAGAAAGGGATTAAAAGAAAGTGCATTGGCTTATAAAACTTAGCTATCTTTGCATGACAAATGACACAAGCTTGATAAAATGAATTTAAAGCATGAAAGTGAAATCATAGGTAGCAAACCCTACAAATGGCATTTGAGTCAAATGAGAAATACCATTAGATAAAATCTTTGGGCTTATATTCATCTAATGGTTGTTGCATTTATGTGAAAGTGAGAGCCTCTTTCTCTCGCATACTTGGTTTTCTATAAAACTCATCATTTATGCTTCATTGGAAATCTTTTATGATTTTGGATGTAAAGAGTATGAACATTGCATCTCTTTGGTCATGAAACACTTGTCCAACCTTGAATTGGCTATCCATAACTAGTTATGGATTAGCCTTGCTCATGTGCAATTAAAATTGTGTATTCCACTTCATGAGCTATGATTCTCTCTTAGACTTAAAGTTTCATAAAAACATTATGTCTAAGTCTCTCTCAATATTTGAGCTAAAAATGGTTTATAGATTACACTATATGCATATTACCACTACTTGATTAATAACTACTTGATTAAGATGCCGAATCATGATGAAAAAGCTAGTTACATGTGATGTTTACCTAGAAGAGAAAATATTAAAGATTTAACAATATCATACTCAAGGGGATTGAGTTAAAATATAAATGTTTTGTGCTAAAAATGCTTATCATGAACAAACACGTAATTGTAGCCCAAGGGTTAAATCAAATATGATATCTCGAAGCCCATTGAAAACTACTCTCAGAAAACCCTTTGATCTCAATAGTTGTAAAGATTCAATGTCAAAGGGGGAGCTAAAAGATGAAATCCATGAGTACATTTTGCTTATCATAGGATATTGTAACGTGTATACATCTAAATTGATGATAAGTACTTATAATGTGAATTTGACTTGAACATCTTTTAGTATTACACTCATAAGGATTGAAATTAAGCTTGAAGATCTCTATCTTATGATTGTATACCTGTCATGTGTATTTCATTTTAGTGATCATATATTCGTGATATGCCTATGAATCATGTCTTGTAAGATCCATGTTTAAGAGAAAATGTATGTTGAGAAACCTCTCAAGTTTTTTTTTTTTTAAAAAAAAAAAAAAAAAACAAAGGTCGGCTTTTGGATCAAATTTGCTTATCTTTGCCTTTTGAGTTTGATTTGACCTAATCAACTATGGTATTTGTGATCCCATGAAGCTTATGAAATGATTGAAACACATCCAATTCAATGGATTCACCAAAAATCTCATTTTTGGTCAAAAACACTCGAAAATCCATCCATGCACCCAAAATGAGAATTTTGTCACTTGGATCTAATCTTATTATCCCAACATGTCAAAAAGATTATTTGTGAGTTGCGAACATCGTCAAACTCAGAAAACTCACTCATCATGGTGTCAATCTCATTTCATGCAATTTCACTTGACTTTCAACACTTAGAAAGTTTTTCAAAAACACACATTTTTCGAAATTTTCAAACTAACTCAAAATCAATATCCAAACAAAAAATATAGTGTGTTTTAAGAAATATGAGTAAGGAAAAATACCAAAAAAAATCAACCCCACTCAAATTCCCACTTATGAGTTGATGGACTCATCCAGACGTCTGGGCAGAAGTCTGGCCAGACGTCTGGACTCGAACAGATTTAAAAAAAAAAGGGATGCGCACTCAAACTTGATTCTGACTTAAAAGTTCCTTTTGTGTGCTCATCTGTTTTTTGTATGGCCATGGGTAGAGCTTGAGTCGGATATTGATGTATTGGTCTATAGACCTCACCCATGTGACTTTTGTTATGATTGTGTCCTTTTGCTATATGGTTCCTGTACTCAAAGGGTTACATGAAATGACTGAATTATTTGGCTGTTTAATTTGATCTATCTTCTATCCCTCAATGATACATGGATTGTGATGTTTAATTTAAAAAAAAACAAAAAAAACAATCAAGCTATGACTTGCTGGATTCCCATGGATTTTGTTGCTTACTTTGTATGGATGTTGCTTGGTTTGTGGTGGATTTTCATGTATGTTGGTTTATTTGTCTATCTCTATCTACCTATCTATTATCACCCTTGTTTGGTAAATGGCCTCATGGTCAAGATGGTAATCCTAAATTTTAAAAGCCAATCAATTGATGCCATTAGCCCTTTTAGATCCTAAGAGGGAGGTCGTACCTTCACCCTAAATTAATACACCTAACTCATTCGGCCACTTGCCGCCATCTAAACCATGACTATGTCATATGTGTGTTACTTTTATATCTATATGTATATTAAGATTTCCCTTTTTGGTGATGCCAAAAGGGGGAGAAAAACAGTAACATGTTACCCAATTTATGTGCTACCTCATTATTGATAGCATAATTTGAGGGGGAGCTTACACTCATATGATTCAAGGGGAGTTTGTGCTTATACTTGCTTACAAATGTTATTTCATATACCTTAATGCTAATCTTACAATTGCAATCATATAACTTTGAAATGGCAAGTAAAATGGATCCACAATTGAGGGGGAGCATATTATGCTTTTATCATTCTATTTAGGGAAGCTCCTTGCCTCCGATCAATATGAGTTTGTCATCATCAAAAAGGGGGAGAATGTTAGCCCAAGGGTTCCCATGTGTGGCCCTACTCATTGTTTTGATGACAACAAACCCACATTGATCGAAGTAGGTTGGTACTAATGATTCTACCATGATAAGCTCATACAGCAAAACTTAGATTACCAAGATCGACAACAAGGTAGAACATGGTGATCAAAGGCATAGTGAAGATCCGTCAACCAAGAAGGACAAAGACAAATCAAGTTGAACCTTAGAGAAGAGCAATCAACATCAAGATGGAGTCATTAAGAGCTAAGTCAAATTAAAGACCAAAGAACAAGCATGTACAAGGAAGCATAAGCATGCTCATTCAACCACCGGACTCAAGAGGACTATTCAAGAGTAGGTCAAATGGAGATCATCTTTAAAACAAGATTGCAAGTATTTTCAAAGTGTTTTCAAAGTGTTTTTTAACGCAAAAAATCCAAACATCCTTTGAAAACCATAATTAAGACCATTTGCTTTTCTGTCACGAAGGGATCCAAATGTTTTCCGATTGAGCTGAAATTTTGGCCACACCTTTATTTCATACCTACTTTGATATGTACAAAATTTGGGAAGAAAACTCATTCATTTACTAGCCAAACTTGCAGACCAGACCTTGCGGCAGAAGTCTGGTCTGATCATTTGGTGGATCAAAAAGGGACCCAAACGGTTTTCAAATGAGCTAAATTTTGTTACATAATCTTCCCTAATATCAATACATATGTGTACAAAAATTCAGAGAAAAACTCATTCATCTGATAAGTGAACTTGCAAACCAGACCTTGCGGCAGAGGTCTGCCCGATCATCTAGTTAATCCCTGGAAGCAACCAGACGTCTGGGCAGACGTCTGGCGTCGGGAAAATATGACCGTTGGGAGTTGCGGCTGGTTCTTTTTTTTATTTTTCAAAACCCAAAAATGCCCAATATGTCCTCCAACGGTTATATCTTCTAAGGGGCTATATATATGAGTTTATTTTCATCATTCTAAGACTTTTGCAAGCTTGAGAAAAGAACCCTAAGTGTGATTTAAGTTTTCAAGCAATCTTTACAAAAAGTTCTTCTTCTTTGTCCAAAATCTTGCTATCTACCTTGAAGAAGATTTTCTTTAGCCTACTTGCAATCTAGTTGAAGAAGAATCACTCAAGCTCACTTGCCTTCAACATCTTTGAAGATCTCCCAAGCTCACTTGCAATCCCATCATTGGAGAAGTTCTCATCAAGCTCACTTGCAAATCATTTGGAGAAGATTTCTTGTATTGAAGTGATGTATTAGCCTTAAGTGAAGGCATTCACATATTGTAATTTGAAAATCATTGTAAAGGTGGAAAGGGCACCAATATTAAACCCCCTGAAATTGGCGGGTGCTCGGAGACGCGGAGCCATCTTCGTGGGCAAGTGTTGAAGACGTGGAGCCTTCTTTGTTGTACCAAGAATCATACTTTTAGTGGATTCCCTCAAGGACACAAACTTGGGAAGAGTGGAGTAGGTCTTGGAGTTATAAGACCGAACCACTATAAATCTTAGTGTGGTATCTCTTCTATTACTCTTCCCCTTTTCTTATTTGCTTTGTGGTTGTTCATTCCTCTACTTTAATTTTTGCTAACCTTTATTAACCAAAGAGTAATTAACAAGTGTTAGTAATCTTTTGAAAAGAAATACTAAAAAAGTAGAAATTTTAATACCCAACCAATTCACCCCCCTCTTGGTTGCCCAACTGGGATTTCAGATAGGCTTTAGCACTCTGTGGAGCAATTTTGTTTGGAGAACAAGGCACAGTATGATGCCCTTACTGGCTCTATCGCGGACCTGCCAGGTTAGAAATAAACCTCCGGATGTATGCAAGCCGACCTTGGAGGCTCTTCAAGTCGTGGAGAGATCGAGGCTCTGGCATGTTTAGAATGGCAACGACCTTCGCTTGATCTATCTCAATGCCCCGATTGCGGACGATGAATCCAAGGAACTTTCCTGAAGTGACTCCGAATGCGCACTTCAATGGATTCATTGTCAGCTGGTATCTCCTTAGCTTGTCTAAGACAAAACGAAGATCCCTCTAGTGGTCCGCCCTCTTCTTTGTTTTTACTACGAGGTCATCGACATAGTACTCAACTATTTTATGGAGGATATCGTCGAAGATCCTCTGCATCGCGCGCTGGTATGTGACACCAGCATTCTTGAGTCCAAAGGACATGACCTTGTAACAGTAAATTCCCTTTTGGGTGCGGAAAGCGGTGAGCTCTTCATCCTTCGGTGCCATCCGTATTTGGTTGTAACCTGAGAATCCATCCATGAAGGAGAGAGCCTCATGCCCTGTAGTCGCATCCACCATGAGCTCCGTAATCGGTAGAGGAAAGTCATCTTTAGGACATGCTTGATTCAGGTCGCGGTAGTCTACGCAGACTCGGATTTGTCCGTTCTTTTTCCTTACTGGGACTATGTTGGCAATCCATGTGGGATACTTCACCTCTCGAATGAAGCCAGCTTCTTCAAGCTTGTTGACTTCAGCCTCGATTTGTGGTATCAACTCTGGCCGATAGCGACGTTGAGCTTGCTTGATGGGACGGACGCCATGTTTGACAGCCAAGTGGTGCACTGCGATCTTTGGATCGAGCCTAGGCATCTCCTTGTAACTCCAAGCGAAAACATCTTTGTACTCGAGTAGAAGCTTCATGTACTCGGCTTCTTCTTCGGGTGTTAGCAAGGCACTGACAAAAATAGGTAGTGGGTCTTCTTTGGTACCAAGGTTGACTTGCTTGAGCTCGTCCACGGTGGCCTGCCCCCCTTCTTCAAAGGTAGGCGGAGAATCTTGAAGCCCTTCCGGGTCTTCGTCGTCGGAAGCCTCTTCAACTGTGAGGTGATGGACTTCAGCAACATCTTCACCCTCAGATGCCTCGACATCCTTGACCACAATGCTGCTAGGTTGGTTCATATAGACGATGGTGTGATTCTTTGCTATCAAGGCACCATCGGTAGAAACCTCCAACACAGATTGACGATTCATCCTTGAGGGGACGATACTCTGTGGATCATCCTTCTCCTTCCGGGCAATAGACTTGGTCCTTCATCGATGTTGTCTCCTCGTCATCTTTTGCGAGTTGGATCCATCCTTACCGTTGTGCGGAAGTAGACGATTTTGTGGCTGGGTATGGAATGGCAGAGCTGGTTGGACTGGTACGGAGACGTTTTGTCGACCTAAACGCTCAAACGCCGAAGTACGATGTGGCTGTTCTCCAATACAACACGTGTCTGGGTGGTGCTATCCACTTGAGACTCGTCTACAGCCTCAATCGTAATATGTTGCACATCTGCCTTCTTGTCTCGTCTCAATGCTCGAATCGGGATCAACGCGCTGTTACCAATACCGGCCTTGGCGGGGGATATCCTATCTCCAGCTCTTACGAGATCGAGTTGTGTCTTGGGAAGGACTCATTCCCTTCTCCTTCTTGTTTTTCGCTCATATCTTCTTTTGCTTTAGGACAGTGGGAATGTCCTTACTCATGGAATACTCCAGTTCGGAATCACATTTAAAAATATGAAGCCCAAGTGTACTTCTCTCTTCTTTTTTTCGGCATATGCCTTGTGAACATGACTTCACTATTTGAAAGTCTTCTCTCAACACTCTCATCAGTGCCACTAGATGTTTGATGTTTATCTCTCTAGCATTTTAGCTTCTGACTTGATGTCTAAAGTTGAAGGAGTCTTGCTTTGCACAACGACAGGGTATTCCCCCAGTTTATCCTTATAAGATCAAACAAGACTACCTTGAACCCCTCTAAATAGGTTTATCAATTCTTCGCGCTCCTCGGGAGATAAAGTTTTGCCAATCCATCTTTTCCTAGTTTCGAATTTCAATACCACTATCAATAACTTCAATTTCTTCTTTGAGTGGCTATGCTTGACACTCTTCCTCTTGTTTGACCTTCTTTCAGATCTTGAGGGAAATTTTGTCTGCATTCTCATCTGAGAAGGGTGTTTTTATTTATTTAGACATTAGATCTAAGGGTGAATCATAGAACACTGATAATGTTGGAATCAAGTGTTTATTTCAACAGAAATTTCAAGTACAATGATGATTTTTTAAATGCCTCAATGAGCTCTACATTGAATTTTGACAAAGGACTTGACTTTGACTCAATGAAAGGAACTAACGAACTTGACACACTTAGGACTGATATTGACACTACTAGACTTGCCAACCTTGAAATGAGAGTTGGCATATACTCAATAAAAGATAGACTCTGAAAAATGGGACACTTTGCCATGAGCAAGAGACTGACACTGAAAGTTCACAGGTAACATGCCTTCCTACATGATAACGATAACTATTGAGTCCGATCTTGGAGTAGGAATCTCAGAAAAGGTAGCCCTACAAGACCTGGGTTAAGTAAGACAATAAAAGGCTATGTTGGCAATGTAGGGGAAGCAAGAGACTGCCTGGATCAAATGTGTTTGGAAATGGTTAGTCTTTTGGAAGAATGGTTATTTGCTGAACTCGGACTTTTGAATTGGAAGCACACACTAGACAAATAGTCATGGGATAAAGATTCTATACAGATCAAGACAAAAGCAACCTTGAGCATATCCATTAGCATTTTGAGTTGAAGTATCAGAAAGAGACTGTCTATGAAGGTCAAAAGAAAATAGGCAATGACGGCATGACCTACATCTACAGGGTGTCAAGAAATTCTCAATCTACTCCTTTAAGTTTTCTTTGGATATGATTGTTCTCTTTTGACTATGAAAGAGTAGGAATAATAAACACCCCTAGTCTAAATAGGTTTTGATCTCAGCAAAAATTATGCACTCATGATAGATAGGCAAGATTTAACTAATCCACTAGTGGTCACGATATGAAAAAAAATGAATCCGTGATAGAGAATATGGATCGATTCAATGTACAACAAATCAAGGGATTATGGATAAAGAACCACTAATCTAATGATAATCCACAAAATATATAGATAGAAACAAACAAAAGAATTACGGTAAGGTGAACTCATGGTTCATCACTGACTTTGAAAGATAGAGGCCATGCTCAAAATATTTTCGGTAAAAATTCGGCTGTATGACGGCCTCACAAAGGAATCTCCACAGGTCAACATAAGGGTATATGAATGTAAACTCAGTAATATGGGACTCTCAGCAAAGATACTTGCACTCAAATAATGGTGGCAAGATAGACTCATAGTCGGTAAACGGAATATGGTCACTGAATAAAAGTAATCAGATGAAGAACTAACTATAGATGATGACATGTGATAATGGGTCGGATCCGATGATCAAAAGATCGAAGGATAGATCATGAATTGAATAATGAATGGATTGATTGATTGAACTAGTGTGGACCCCGATCCGAGGACGGCGGTGAGGGAACAGGTCCCTTACACCCTCTCTGGATCATCCACGTGTGAAGGAGAGCTCTGCCAAGGAACTCTCAAAACGGATGTCACCCTCATAGCATAGCACGAGTGGCGATGTAAAAAGAAAGAGATATGTCTTGATCCGGAACCGAGGTTCGAAACCAAGACATACCTAAAATAAACTCAGAGTCGCCATCCATGGATATGCCATGGAACCCTAAAATCAAATCCTCTGTGCAATGGATAACCAGAAATATATATGGGTTCGTGCCTGGTTACGAAAGGAGAAGGTCTGAGAGCACCCCCAATTCGTCCGAGTGCAAGCACTTGGTCTCTTATGCCATTTATTATTAACTCCAAAGAAGTTTGGGTAAAAATCATGTGAAATGGGAACAATCCTCAGGAGTCGTCTACCTAAGCATGCATTTCCTGAGAATACAAATAATGAGCACACATAAAGTGAAAGATGTGTCACCTAAGCATAGCTAGGTTATGAGTGACATGCCTAATAGGTGTCTAAGTTCTGATGTGCGAACACATGCAAGCTACAGCTAAAGGTATAGGATCAGTACAAAAAAAAGTAAGAAAACATATCAAATCATACAATAACTACACAACAAATCCTAAGACTCTAAATTATTAGCCCGAGTCCTCGGATGGTCTGGTATTCATCCAAAGAAGCCTACGTATCCCCGCCTCCACGAGAATCAAGGCAACGTAGTTCTTCGCACCTATTCTAAACTAGGATGCCTAAGACACATAGACCTCTATCCTAGACTCGACCTAAAAGACCGGACCAGTTATTAGAAATTTCTTGTACGATTATTTAAATTCCAGTGAATTGTGCATTTTAGGACGCCCTATATGCCCTAACTAAATGCGGATTAGCCCTAAGCTAATGCAGGTGATTCCTACAGCCTATGTGTAACTAGGCTGTATTTCCTAAGGAAAACAAATGGTGGACCAATGTGCCCTACACTAGTCATCACTCGGCGATGTGGATCGCCGACTGACCGGACGGAGGCGCTCCTATAACTCTAGGACAGACCCCTAACTCTAAAACAAGCACACAACAAACAAACAATCAAACAACCTATCAAAAGAAAAACCCTAACTCTAAAACTCTCTATCTAGGAGAAACTCCTAACTCTAGAGGAAGATCTTTTGAAAACAAGATTTTAAAGGTTTTAAAAGAAGGTTTAAAATATTATTTACAAAAAAGTTTGGCTGGACTTGGGATATAAATCCCAAGCTGCACTACGTACCTCGTGAAAGAGGATCAAGCCAACGTAGTTCGAAACGAACTCCCTAACTACACTCAGAACATTTTAAAACAATTCAAATGTTTCGATATTTTTGGATTATAGGTTTCTGATGTTTTCACCCTTTTGGTCAAAGACCGGAGGGAAAATACAAAAAACAACACCCTAAGGCCAAATCCTAGGGCTAAAAGGGGAAACTAGGCTCTAATAATACCATTATAAGAGCAAATGAGTCAAAGACTCTCTAATAACACCGCAAAGGACAAGTGAGTCAAAGACTCTCTGAAAGAAAAGGAATATGAGTCAAAGACTCTAACAATACCAACTAAAAGGATAAATGAGTCAAGGACTATCTAAAAGAAATGGAAACACAAGTCAAAGACTCCAATAACACCAACTAAAAGATAAATGAGTCAAAGACTCTCTAAAAGAAATGGAAACACGAGTCAAAGACTCCACTAACACCAACTAAAGAATAGACGAGTTAAAGACTCTCTAAAAGAAATGGAAACATGAGTCAAAGACTCCAATAACACCAACTAAAGAATAGACGAGTCAAAGACTCTCTAAAAGAGAAAGAAACATGAGTCAAAGACTCCACTAATACCAACTAAAGGATAGATGAGTCAAAGACTCTCTAAAAGAAAAGGAAACACGAGTCAAAGACTCAACTAACACCAACTAAAGGATAAATGAGTCAGAGACTCCCTAAAAGAAAAGGAACATGAGTCAAAGACTCCACTAACACCAACTAAAGGATAAATGAGTCAAAGACTCCCTAAAAGAAAAGGAACAAGAATTTGCACATTTGGCAGAGGTAAAACACCCAGCCAGGCCGGACAGCTACTTAGCCCTAGGGTGCAACAAATGTGCGCCCAGTACCCCATAAGGGTAGGAGTATGAAGCCAAGCCGAGTAGGGTGTTCTCCCAAAAACCAAACGACGCACAAAGAGGAGAACTAGCGAGAGAATGAGACTGGGCGGGTCTCCCAAACACACACAAAGATGGGCTCCAAGTAACCTTATCATTGCCCTTGCAAGGGGTAAGCAAGGCTAAGACAACTAATTGACCAAATGTAGACACCCCATTTTGACAAGCCCTAAATTCCCAAAAATTAAATAAGAACTTCAAAAATCCAATGAAATTCCCAAATTCCTGAAGGCCTGGGCCCAGAATGAGGGGAAGGCCTGAGTCTTTGAGCATCTTATTGCGCATATTCCTGGGTACAAATTCCCCAGGAGGTTGTCAGTATTCTCGAGAATCCCCTTGCAGAATTTCGGGACAATCGGGCGAAAAATGAAGAATAAGACAGGCGAAGTATGTGCGATAATCAAAGTTGGGTTGTGGTAGGGTGAATTATCAAAGCATGGTTGTGTGGATATCCCCCTTTTTCCAAAAAAGACAAGATATTTTGTTGGTAAAATGGTGATTTCTCATCTTTAGAGGGGCAATTTTGGAATTCCAGCAATACTTAGGGTGTAAGCAAACCCTAATGGCCCTTGGATCAAATCGAATGATCAGGATCGTTTGAAGAGAAGAACATTCCTACCCTTGTCTTCCAATCAGCCACCCCCTTTTGGGGTTAAAAATTGTCAAAAAATACACTTGGGGCGGCTGTCCACGGAAGGCGGGGGGAGGAGAAAATTTTGCATTTTCCCTTATATGCCGCGGTTTAGGGTTCGAAGGAGGAGGCCTGATTTTCTTTGCAAAAATCAAAGCAGAGAGAGCTGGGCAGCCAAGGCCCTCTTCCCAGCCTGGTACAACCACCCTCCTCCACAACCATACCCTCCACCATTGCAGCCACCCAAAATCCCCAAACCCACCACCACCAAGCCTCTCCACAGCCACCTCCTCTGTCACAAAAAAATAAAAATAAAAAAAACCATTGCTTTGAGCTGCAGAGAGAGAGAGAAAGAGAGAAAGAGAGAGAGAGTCTTCTCCTCCGGCGACCCAACCGGATTCCGGCCACCGCCTTTGCAGCCACCTCTCCAGGCCACCATCTCCCATCTCCGGCCAACCTCCCACACCTCCACCATCACCTCCACAGAACCTGCAAACCGGCCACCCCTCATCGCCACAGGCCACCGCCACCTCTAGCCACCAAAAACCCTTCGAAAATCCTCCCAAGCCGCCGCCCATCCACCATCTCCACCCTAAAGCCGAACCACTTTCTGCAACTCCCTTTTCCCCCAAAACCCATTTTCAAAAACCCAAACCTCTACCACCTCCCTCAGCCACCCACAAAACCCACATCCTTTCCTAAACCCACCCCGTTAAAACCCATATCCAACTCCATCAACCACCATAGCCCGCCGGCCAAGCTCCACCACCACCCAACCCTTCGAAAACCCACCCCCATCTCCACCTTCACCTTCCCCCAAACCCAGAACCGGAACCCTCCTTTCTACACCTAAAAAAATCAAAACCCATATCCAACTCCATCCTCCACCCACCTCTGCAACTCCACCTCCGCCATCACCCACCTCCACAGCCGCCCATCCTCCGCCGTTTCCGACCCAAACCCCATTTCTAAACCCTCATTCCCATCCCAGCCACCCACTGTCAGAACCCATTTTCTCCTCCACCATCACCGACCACCTCCTTCATTTTTATTTTTATTTTTTTTCACCAGCCACCACCACCTCCTTCACAGCTGCCCACCTCCAAGCCGCAACCACACCCAAACCTCTCTCCACTGCCGCCACCGCCTCCTCTGATCACCTCTCCAACCCTTCTTTTTAAAAACCCACCACCGCACCTCCCTCTCTGTTTTGCGATTATTTTGTCGCAAAGGAAAAAGAAAAGAGAGAGAGAGAGAGAGAGAGAGAGAGAGAGAGAGAGAGAAAACAGAGAGAGGGAGGCTCGGCCCGATCGTGTCTTCTCCGGTGTCTCGCCGGAGCTCCGGCCTCCCAAGCTGCCGCCCATCCACCATTTCCGGCCTCTTCAACTTAGCTCTATTCCGCTCAATCACGACTTTCGAGCCTAATTTTAGCAAGTTCACTGAAGTTTCACTATTCTCCTTGGTCATCCTCTGTGAAATCCGGCGATCTTTCGTTGCTTCCGGCAAACGCTTATCATCAGGAGGTCATGAATTGATTTTCTCTCAGCAATAAGGTAGCCCTAATTTAGTTCTCTTCCTTTAATTTCCCTGCTTATCATCATGCTTTTAATGGATGAATTCTATCCCTTGAGATCTTTGGTTTATTGATTGAGTAGTTTGTGTGCTAGATGCTTTTTGCTGGTTTAGAATCTTGGTTTTGATATATAAAAAAAAAAGAAAAGAAAGAAAGAGTCTTATTTAAGAATAGTTCACTCTGTAATGCTTTCAATGGGGGAGCAAGAGTAGCAAAGAGTTGCTTGGAATATTGTGTTTGAGCTTCGATTGTTGTTAGAGTCACCTCAAATAAATCATACAATATATTCCAAGAGGGAGATGGCTGGATATAGCTATTTGGGATTTTTGATCCTAAGGTTGGCTTTCAATTTTTAGGATCGCTGAAATTTGTCCACTGAGCTTGTTTGGTGTATGTCCCCTTTTCTCAGTGAGGTCGACGAAATTTAATAGGCTGTAGGAGCAATTAAAGTTCCTCCATGAAAGAGAAGGCGAAGTTGAAGGATGCAGTTCAACAAATGCATTTGGGTTGACCACCTAACTCAATAGGATAAAAGGTTGAAAAATAAATGACTCAGAGTGAATCCTGTTATGTAGACTTGTATCGAAGGCGGCTAAGTTCACTTTATTAGACAGGTACATTAAGGTCAAGTTGTTATTTTTATCGATTATCCTGAGATTTTCCTAGGGAGACAATGGTAACTCTTAAATATCATATGAAAGAGTCCGGAAGATCAAGCATGTGTTAGCAACTTGCAGTGATGATGGTGTAGTCTTATTGTTCTCTTTCTTATACCAATCATGTTTAATGAATGATTTGCTAGCAGCTATGTCATTTTTATAAAATTGAAGCAGGAGGGTGCATGGCATTATTAATGGAGATAGGTGCATGGCATTATTAATGGGAATTTTACTCGAGTGATGCAGCAGATAAGGTGTTGTTTCCTTCAAACTGACATCAAGTCCCTCTAATTAAGTCATCCGCAATCTGTTTACATCGTTTCAATCATGGGCTCCTCTTTTATTATCCCAATGTTCATCCTCTGATCTTCATGAAGTGTCATTCCTTAGTTTTGTTTGTCCAAGGATTCAACCATCATACATTTGAGTTCTAAGGCTAGAAACATGCCTCGCCATGTGCTCATTTCTATTTTCTCCCAGGTTAAGTAGTTAAGCTCAACTTCATGTGTTCTGAGTTAATAACTTGTCCCATCTTTTGGTCATAATCGGATTGTGGAGGTTCCAGTTTGTTGTCTTGTCCTTTCTCTTCGGGTTCTTCTCTAATTTCGATTAGCTTAGCGTGGGCCCACTTTATTAGCGCCTCGTCGGGTCCCGGCTATGACGGAATGTATCTTGAGCCAACCCCTTCCCTTCCTGCCTTAGATTTTTCGCAGGTTAAGAGATTTCTTCCTCTTTAGAGTCTGTCATAGAGAGTTTAGGAGTCTGTCCTTGCATCTTTCAGAGTCAGTCTTCAGCATAGGAGTCAGTCCTTCAGTCTTTCAGGAGTCTGTCCTATCATCATAGGGGTTAGGATTTTGTCGAACCCCTCATCAAGTCATGTGATTTCATCCGCTCCTGCAAGGTATAGGATGCTGTCCAACCCTTGCAGAGTCGTGATTCTGTTCATTCCCCCCCGCAAAGCATAGGATGCTGTCCAACCTTTGCGGGATATCAGGAGTCTGTCCTCCCCTTGTGATGATAGGATTCTGTCCTCTTGTGTCAAAAACATCAAAAAACATCTGAAAAATCAAAAATCTCAAAAATCTCGAGTCATTAGAGTGTAGTTAGGAAAATCCAGTCCGAACTACGGATGGCTTGATCCCTAGCTGAGGGGTACGTAGGCAGCTCAGGCGTGCTGCTGGCATCCTGAGTCCAGTCACCCTTTCTTTTTACACTATTTTCACACACCATTTTGCAAATATTTCCCACAACTTCATAATTTTCACAACTTCAAAACCTTCCAAAACTACAAAAATTCTTCAAAATAACTTTACCAACAATTTTCAAAAGATCCTCCCATAGAGTTAGGAGTCGGTCCTAGGCGTTTGGGGGTGTCGTAGAGTGGGGAGTCTGTCCTGATTGTGTTGCTTTGTCATGTCCGGTCGTGTGAGTGTCCCTAGAGTTAGGAGGCCTCAGGTCGTGGTCGGTTAGACACTTAGTCGAGCCGATGGCTAGACTAGAACGCGCTTAGATAGCCCACGGTTTTCCTTAGGATACACAGCCTAGTCACACCTAGGGTTTAGGGTTCACTGGCATTAGTTAGGGCATACAGGGAGTCCTAAAAATCACCATTCACTTGAACTTAAGTAATGTCGCAAGAAGCTTTAAAAACTAGTCGGGTCTAGTTAATCGAGTCTAGGATAGCGGTTCTAGAGGGTTAGGCATTGTAGTTTAGCATAGGTCGCCGAACTACGTTGGCTCTGATTCTTCCCGAGGCCGGGATACGTAGTGCAGCTAAGATGGATGGCCATCTTGGTCCGAGTCAATTATCACCTTAGAGTTTAGGGTGTGTCGTGTCGAGTCATTGGTTGTGCTGTATGTTTTGCTGTATTTTCTTACTTTCATGTACAGATCCTATACATTTAGATGTAGCATGCATGTGTGTGCCCACCAGAACTTAGACACCAATTAGGCATGACACTCATAATCTAGCTATTCTTAGGTGACATCTTTCATTTCTTTTTTGTGCTTCTTATTCATCTCCGAGACATGCATGATTAGATAGACGTTATCTCGGAGATCTTCATTCCCATTTCGCGTGATTTTCGCCCAAAATTCTTCAAAATTAATAATAAATGGCATAAGAGACCAGGTGCTCGCACTTGGGCGAATTGGGGGCGCCTAACCCCTTCCCCATTCGTCATCAGGCACGGACCTTTTATATATCTCTGGTTATCTGTTGCGACAGAGCACAGCGTGGGATTCAGGGCCTACTTCCTTGGATGGCGACTCTTTCTTTGTTTAAGGTGCGTCTCGAATCCGGGCTAGTCCCCGAATCGAGAGGTATCTCACTTCACATCGCCGCTCATGCTGTGAGGGGCACTCTTTCGAGAGTTCCTTGGCGGAGCTCTCCTTCACGTGGATGATCCCGAGACTTGCGTGGGGGCACGTCCCCCGGCCTCTCTCGGATCGGGTTCCACAGATTGGCAACTCCACTGGGGAAATTTTGAAACATTGCCTAACTCTGTAAAAATGCCATTTTAATTAATTTTGAAGAAATTTGGGTCAAAACCAAGTTAAATGGGAACTTTATCGTTAGAAATCCAGGGGCACCAAGTAGGTGCGTAAATAAAACAATGGATTCACACACTGCACATCATGCATCGTCATATTTTTTATTTCTTTCATTGTTTTTCATTATTATTGGCTCCACGGGATAGATTCGATGCGTGCCCGACTGGGATGTCATTACACCCTGATGGTACTGTTGAATATATTTCCAAGCTATGCGCCGGTGCTGCAGCCGTAGACATTGGGCGTACTTTTGTCTACAGCAGCCGATGGGCAATGAAGCATACTGTGTATAACATTGGGCGTACTTTTGTTATACATGTTAAGTATGTTTCATACGCATAGTACCCGATAGATTGAGTCCGGAGCCCTACTTTGTTTTATATATTATGTATATACTTACTGACTTAGTGAAACCCAACTAGGAAGTACCTATGTTTATATAAGTATATTGCATTCATATAAGGGTTGGACATGTGTTGCTTACACATGTCAAGCCTAGAGTTAGGAGCTTCGTCCCCTTTGTAGACTAGGGTAGTTCATTTTACATGGCTACAACACGGTCCTAGTACACTCATCACTCTGTCTTGAGTCGAGACTTCCTTGACTCCGCTAGATTAGGATTAGGGCTGGTGCCCCTGGTTAGGATATGCGTATGTGTATATTTGTATACTGATTATATAGGGTTCTCCTCTTAGTTGGAGTCCCTCATTCTTTTCAATCAGTTGTACCCATTCATTATTCAGATCTGGATCTGATCAGTGGCCTTTTGCTTGCCATTACCTTGGCCATGCTTTGTCCTTGATCTGTTGATTAGGGGATTTGACCCGTTGTCATGTGTTCTCACCTATGGTCAGTCCTTCATTTGCTCACCTTTCTTTGGCAGCCATATTTCGTTTTCCGATTAGGAGTTGTTTTTACCACCGCTATTCATATACCTTGGGTTGAGTTGTGGGAATCCTTTCTAGCGTCGTCATGCTGCCGGATTTTACCCAGAATATTTCGAGCATGACCGCTACTCTTCGGAGTTAGTTAAACCATGAGTTTACCTTATCCTTCTTGTCTAGCCGTTATGCTGTTGAATTTTTCGCAGCACATTTTGAGCATGACGACTGTTCTTTAGAGTCAGTTTTCCTTCTCCTGATTCCCAAGTATAGCCTTGATTTAGCTTAGAACCCATTTTGGTGATATATGTTCGTCTGTATACTTGTTTCACCCCGAGATCTAGCCGATAGCTTATCGCTGTCCCCATGGCCATGGTCTGCCTTTTTGATCCTCTTGATCGTAAAGTTATTGGTATTCAACGCCAGACTTAGATCCGGTTTATGACCTACTTCTGTCATCTTATGGCCGTGGTCTATTTTTCTGATCTATTGTTTACCTCTCATCTTGGATGAAAAATTCATTGTCTCAGACGGTATCCTTTTCATAAAACTGATTGCCGAGTCAGCCTTGTCATTTGTCTGCGCACAGTTATTCCTATTCCTTCCTGATCTTTGTCCTATTTGAATGATAGATCTGATCATGGCGAATAATTTGTTAGATAAATGGATAGCGGAGACTGTTAAATCTTTTCCGTTAAGATGTGAAGAAAGGAGTGCGGCTGAGCATTTCATCGGTTCATTTACTCATCTGAACAGTCGCGGTATAGATTGGAAGTTTCTTCAAGCAGCTGCTGGATGTTGGGACCCTGTCTTCCATGTCTTTCGATTTGGGTCTTTTGAACTTTGTCCTATATTCGAAGATTGGTGTGCCTTGTTAGAGCTTCCTCCTGGGGGACTTTGGATCCGACCTTCAAGCATAGGCTCCCCTCATGACCTTTTTTGCAGATTATTCAAAAATAAGATTGTGAAAACCCTGCATTGTTTAGCAGAGAAAAATGTACAATTTCAGACCCTCATTGAGTTGTTTTCCAAAAACGTCGATCCAACTGACTCCCGTTTTCAGGAATGTCGACGTAATGCTCTAGTGTTTGCTGTCTTTGCACGCCATGTCCTTCGCAGAGACTCTAGTGCTGCCCCTTTCACTTTGTTGACAATAGTAGATCAGATAAATGAGGGGAGGAATCCTGTCCCTACAATGCTAGCCGAAACCTTTTATGGCTTAGACCTTATTGCTAGCAAAAAGGTGCAGGATAATTTCTTCGGATGTGCTAAGCTGTTATATGTGTGGCTATGTGAGAAACTCACTATCCTTCAGCCACAAAACAGCATTGAGTACACTCTTAAGGGTTTTCATTCTTGGAAGACAAAGATTAAGCACCCCCAGCTTAATGAGTGGCACCATTGGCTGCAGAATGTAGGGGTAGACCAATTTCATTGGGTGAGTCAATCTTGCCCAAAAATTATCACCAGCACCTACCCATACTCATTTGTCTATCTTATGGGTTTAGAAAAATCATCTTTCTATGCAGCTTTGTGTTTCCCTTGCCAGATTAATGCAAGCTCTTGTGCTCCTAAGCTTATCACACCACCTCACTGTGAAGACCTTACTCCTGATCTCATTACATCCATAGTAGCTGCTTGGAGAGACAAAATCATGGAGAGGAGATCTGCTTTCGTGTCTAAACTTCGGAAGGAAGGAATGTCTGGAGGGCCTGCAAGCCGAAAAGCTCGGATTGGTGAACCATGAGTATTTTCGGCATGAGATTATCATTTCTTTACTGTCTTCACCTGTTTTACTTGGACATAATCAAAGTCAAAGATTGTAATCCCGGTCTCATTATAGATGAAAATATAGAGAAAAGAGTTTTACTTGATACATGTTATAAGCAGTTGGCGATTCAAAGTTTCATCAATTTTTATGTTGCCAATCGTAGTCATTGTAACCTGTCTCGATATAATCAATGCAAAGTGTGTTTCTTTTTCTTTTCTCTCTATTTGTGGAAGCTACCTGATTTCAATTATCAAATGTGCAATCTAACTTATTAACTTCCATTCAGGAGTCTTAGCGGGACATCATCGCTCCCAAGAAAGTCAATTCGAAATCGGCCTGGTCCCGTCAGTCTTCAGATTCCAGGCTGAATAGACTTTCTTTTTCCCCAGAATCCTTCACCTCTCCTGCGCCGCTTCTCCTTGGTCGTCCAGAAATTCTTTCATCCTCTCCACTTGCATCTGAATCAATGGAAGGGACCGGAAACAACAGTCCTGATACGAATGAAATGATGAAGGCTATTCTCCTTCAGTTGAGTGCCATGAAGGATGATATAGCCCTCCTGAAGAATGATCGTCTTTCTACCTCTAAAGATCAGGCCAATCAGCAGCCTTCAGTTATACCTTCTGTTCCTCTTGTTTCTCCCAGGCCAGCTGTATTGCCTGAAATCGAAGACTTTGATGAGGGCCAGTACGCAGCAGAGAACTGTCTTCCTAACCTGGGAAATCCTGATAAAGCATAGGAGTTGGCTGACCAAATTGAGAAGCTGACTCGGGATATGGAAACCATGAAGTGCCAAGGTCCCAAAAATTTGGATATGTCTGAATTCATGATAGCTCCAGGGGTCGTACTTCCGCCCAAGTTCAAAATGCCAGACTTTGACAAATACGACGGAATGGGGTGCCCTCGTAGCCATCTCAAGTCAGTCATTCCTCTGTTGCAGCAGCACGATTTATCCCCAGAGCAGATTGCTTTAGTGTTCCCTAGGACTTTGACTGGGACAGCCAAGAAGTGGTTTTTGCATCTGAAACCAGAAGAAAGCAAGACCCTTGAAGGTGTGGCTAACAAATTTGTCCAGCAATTCTCCATGGAAGAGGGGATTGACGTGACAAAAAGGGACCTGAAATCGCTGAAGCAGGGACCCAATGAGACCTTTACTTCCTTCATTCGGCGATGGAGGAGAAAGGCAGCCCAAATGACCCACAAGTTACCGGATGACGATCTTATCAAGATTGCCGTCAAGAATCTTTCCCCCTTTTACTTTCCTCATATGTCCATCCAGTACTTCAATGACTTTGATCACTTGATCAAGACCGGGACTAGAATCGAAGACATATTGGCTAAGGGCGGCCTGAGAACTAGGGCCTCCTCATCAGATGTCAGAGAGGGGAAAAGGCCTATGGCGCCTCCGAAGGAAGTTAACAATGTGAATACTGCTCGTCCAGTTAGGAGAGAAGGTCCCGGAGGAGTTCGTCAGGAAAGAACCGAGCCCAGACAATTCACCCCTTTACCCTATTCTCTATCTGTGGCTCTCAAAAAGCTGTTGAGGGACAAGAAGATCACTCTACTAGAACCCCGGGAAGCCCCAAATCCTCTCCCGAAATATTGGAGAAGAGATCAGTACTGTGAATATCACCAGGGTGTTGGGCATTTGACTGACAGATGTATGGCACTAAGGCATAGGATCCAGGATAAGATCGAGGCAAAAGAAATTGCGGTGGAAGCTCTCCCTAATGTCACCAGGAATCCATTGCCAACGCATACTATGCCTCCTCCAAATATCTATGCTATTCTCACTGAAGAGGTTGTCCTGGATCATTCCCGTATATGTGCCGTTATTTCTGATGAGCCATATATCCTGAGATGGGAATCCGATGATGAGGAAGTTAAGAGTGAAGAGCCTTATGTCTTGTCCTCTGTGCAAGAAGTTGGGGAATCCTCTGGATGCCCTTATGTCCTCAGATTCGAGGGGGAGGAAGAGAAAGGCGAAGTCCCGTATGTCCTCAAGCTTGAGGATGATGATTTGCTTCTGTTGAACGATCCCTGTGATGAGGTTCGCCATGTTACTCGTGGTGGACGCGTCTTTAAGCCTCCCGAGCTGAGAGCAGAGAATCCCGCTGAGATTGCCAGGGCTGTTGAAAATCAGAATCAGAGGTTGCGTCCTGAAGAAGATGAAGACGTTTTGTTGAAGCAGCTTAGAAAGACCCAAGCTAATGTTTCTATCTGGGGTCTGTTGATGTCATCACCTAAGCATCGTCAGGTTATACTTCGCGAACTGAATACAGCACAGGTGTCTGTGAATATAACCCCTGACGAGCTGGTTGGGCTCGTATCTATGTCCAGAGCAGCTATGACCGTATCTTTTTCTGATGAAGATCTGACTCCGGAAGGTAAGAATCATACAAAATCCCTCCGAGTTACCGTCGTTTGCAATAAGAAGAAGGTACCAGAGGTTTTGGTTGACAACGGGTCAGCTCTGAATGTGTGTCCTTTGAGCACCGCTACTGCCTTGGGGTTTGGGCCAAATGACTACATTCCGTCAGAGCAGGGGATATTGGCTTACGATGGGACCAGAAGGGATGTCATTGGAACTTTGGTCACCGAAATTGAGATCGGAGGTGAAATGTTTGACGTAGAATTCCAAGTTCTAGATATCAAGACCTCCTTCTTTCTCCTTCTCGGCCGACCTTGGCTTCACAAAGTTGGAGTGGTTCCTTCCACTGTCCATCAGAAACTCAAGTTTGTCAAGAATAACAGAATTATCACAGTTCGAGGGGATCCAGAACCAGAGGTTGGACAGATTTCCCAAGAGCAGATCGGTTCAAGCACCATAGATGTCAGTCTAACTGGGTTTTCGCTTGAAGTTTCGACCATTACTATGGAAGAAGCTATGAACGAGGAAATTCTGTTTATGTCCAGTGCAAATGCGCAGGTAGCCCGAATAATGCGCAACTATGGGTATATTCCTGGAACTGGTCTGGGGAGAAGTCTGCAGGGTTTAACTGAGTGGCCGGAGCTGAAGGTCGCAAACAATCTGTTTGGGTTAGGGTATGAACCCACCAAGAAAGAGATCAGGGAAAGAAAGCAGTACATGCTGAAGTGGGCAGAGCTGCGTCGTCGGGGCCTAGAGCTGCCTATGGGACCGTTCAGTCTGTTGATGAATGGTAGGTACAGGAAAGAAGGAGCTGATCGCCCGTTCTGTGGTTTCCCCGAGCCGTGGTTGGATGAGTCTGGGAAAGAGCTGCCAGGTTTTGAAATCTTTTTCGCTGATGAATTGCCGGATGAGTACTTCCATGGGCAGATTACAGCTGTCGAAAAACAGGAATTTGATTGGGCGGAGAACTTAGAACCACGCCTTCTAGACTCCCTCTTCGAGGTTGAGGCACCGGTCATTGCCATGATCGGAGAAGATGCGCACATCCTGAACCCTAAGGGCCGAATTACCCCAGCTGAGGTACCCCTTAATAACTGGACCTCTCAGGTCATTCCTCAATTAGTCCTTCAGCATAGTCACGTTCCTCCAAAAGAGTCTAAAGTTTCTAAGTATGTGTCTGTTTTCGAGTCAAATATAAAGTCTGTTATTTCTAACAATTCTTTGGATGCAGGTACCTTAGGAAGCTTAGACATTCCTGGTGTGGGTGGCGAGTCCTCCGGTATAGATGCTGTCTATGAAGATGAGTCTATTATAGAATATACCACAAAGTCCATACATAGTCCAGTTGAGTCAGGTGTCAACATTTCAGTTGACGATACAAACTTTTCTTTTGAGCATACTGTAAAGCCTGCTGTGGGCCAATTGATCAATGATGTAAATTTTGATTCTATGAATGAAATGAAAGACTCGTTTCAGTATCTTCCTGTCTCTGTTTCTGCTTCTCAAATTGATAAAACTAATAACAATGATCGAGACTCCCCCTCTTATGAGGATGCCGACGAAACTCCCCCTGAGATCAAACACATGATTACTCAGGAGGAGCAGCGTCGCGCTAAACCACTTGAAGAAGAAATTGAAATCGTCAACATAGGTGATGAAACCTTAATCCAGGAAATACGGATTGGCAAAACGTTATCCCCGGAGGAGCGTGAAGAATTAATCACTTTGCTTAAGGAATACAAAGAAGTTTTTGCTTGGTCCTATGATGACATGCCGGGATTAAGCGAAGACATTGTCCAGCATCGTCTTCCCCTAATCCCAGGTGCCAAGCCGAAAAAGCAAAAACTTCGAAAATTAAAACCAGAATGGGAATTGAAAGTCCATGATGAAGTCAAGAAGCTGTTAGATGCGGGCTTCATTCAAGTGGTTGAATATCCGGAATGGCTTGCTAACATAGTACCGGTGCCCAAGAAGGACGGAAAAGTCAGAATGTGCGTGGATTTCAGAGATTTGAACAAGGCGAGTCCCAAGGATGATTTTCCTTTGCCGAGCATCGATCTCCTGGTGGATAATACAGCTGGTCATGCTTTGCTATCCTTTATGGATGGGTTTTCTGGATATAATCAGATCAAGATGGCCCCTGAGGACATGATAAAAACTGCGTTCACCATCCATGGGGAACATATTGCTACAGAGTGATGCCATTTGGGTTGAAGAATGCTGGGGCAACCTATCAAAGGGCGGCTACCACCTTATTGCATGACATGATTCATAAAGAGGTCGAAGTTTACGTCGATGACATGATTGTTAAATCTAAGACTCGACCAGAGCACGCCATAGTCCTGGGGAAGTTTTTTGAAAGGATCCGGAAGTATAAGCTTCGCTTGAACCCGAGCAAGTGTGTATTCGGGGTCACCTCAGGGAAGTTGTTGGGATTCATGGTCAGCGAAAGAGGGATCGAGGTAGATCCTCAAAAGATCAAAGCAATCCAAAAGATGGAGCCACCAAGGACCGAGAGGCAGATCCGTGGTTTCCTGGGAAAGGTTCAGTACCTCCGAAGGTTCATAAATCAGTTGACAATGACGTGCGAACCCATCTTCAAGCTATTGAAGAAAAATTCTCCAAAGAAGTGGAATGATGAGTGTCAGGAAGCATTCGAGAAAGTCAAGCGGTGTCTAACTTTGCCTCCTGTACTGTCACCAGTTATTCCAGATCAGCCACTGTTGCTGTACCTATCTGTCACCGACACAGCTATGGGTTGCATGTTAGCCCAGCAAGACCCTGAGTCGAAGAAAGAAAAGCCTATCTACTACATCAGCAAGAAGATGCTGGAGTACGAAATCAAATATTCTATCTTGGAAAAGACTTGTCTGGCACTGGTTTGGGCAACTCAGAGGCTTAGGCATTACCTGCTATCAAACAAGGTTCTCTTACTCTCACGGATGGATCCGTTGAAGTACTTGTTCGAGAAGCCCGCCCTCACCGGGAGAACATCCAGATGGTTGCTGCTATTGTCTGAATTTGATATTGCCTATGTAACCCAGAAATCAGTTAAAGGGCGTGTGATAGCTGAGCAGTTGGCTGATGCGCCTGTGGATGAGAATGCAGTTCTGACGGCAGATTTCCCTGATGAAGAGATCATGACTATAGAAGATGAGGCCCCAAGCACCAGGTGGTTGATGTATTTCGATGGTGCTGTGAACAACCGAGGTCAAGGGGTTGGGGCAGTGTTGATATCTCCGAAGAAAGAGTACATCCCCGTATCCATTAAATTGCAGTTCAAGTGTACCAACAATGAGGCCGAATATGAGGCTTGCATTGCTGGTCTCGAAGCAGCTTTGGCTTTGCATATTCAAGAGATAGATGTTTTCGGAGACTCAATTTTGATCATTTGTCAGATCAATGGTCAATGGAAAACAAAGGAGGATAGATTGATCCCGTATCACACACATCTGGACTCTCTGGTCAAGAGATTCAAGAATGTTACATTCACTCATCTATCAAGGACAAGAAATCATTTCGCCGACGCGTTGGCTACACTAGCCTCAATGTTGGATATCTCTGCATCAATGGAAGTTCAGCCTCTAGCAGTGCGGTTACAATGGGCTCCAGCGCATGTGAACGCTATAGAGATAGCAGCTCGATGTCCAGATGGAAAGCCCTGGTACATTGATATAAAGAATCTCATTTTAGGCTAAGGGCACCCCCCGGAAGCGTCAGGAAAAGAGCGGAGGTCTCTCCAGAAGTTGGCGGCTAACTTCATTATCTGCGGCAATGAGCTCTTCAGGAGGTCGTTTGATGGAATCCAGCTTCTTTGTGTAGATGAAGATCGAGCAACTAATCTGATAGAGCAGACGCATGAAGGAGTCTGTGGGCCTCACATGAACGGAAAGATGTTGTCGAGAAAGATCCTGAGACTTGGGTACTACTGGCCAACTATGGAAGCTGACTGCTTCGCATTTGTGAAGAAGTGTCATAAATGTCAGGTTTACGCCAACCTCATTCATGTGCCGCCTTCTGAGTTACATTCTCTGACTTCGCCGTGGCCGTTTTCAGTCTGGGGAATCGATATTATCGGAAAGGTGTTTCCGAAATCTTCAAGTGGGCATGAGTACATCCTGGTAGCCATCGATTACTTCACTAAGTGGATCGAAGCCGCATCGTTCGCATCGCTGACTTCAGCCTCAGTTGCCAAATTCATTCGAACGAACATCATCTGCAGATATGGGGTACCGCATGAGCTGATCTCAGACAATGGATCGCACTTCAAGAAAGAAGTGGTACGCCTATGTGAGGAGTTCAAGATTAAGCATCACAAGTCCTCACCATACAGACCCCAGACAAATGGAGCCGTCGAAGCTGCAAACAAGAACATCAAAACCATCATCAGCAAGATGACAGAGACGTACAGGGACTGGTCAAATAAGCTACCATATGCTTTGTGGGCTTACAGAACGTCGATCAGGGCCTCTACGGGAGCTACTCCATATTCACTAGTGTATGGGATGGAAGCGGTCCTACCAGTTGAGCTGAGAATTCCTTCGTTGAGGGTAATGATGGAAGCTGGTTTGCCAGAATCAGAATGGGCAAGGACCCGGTATCAGGAGTTGCAGATGATTGATGAGAAGAGGCTCAGAGCTCTGTATCATGTCCAGGGGTATCAGCGTCGAATTGAGAAGGCCTTTAACAAGAAGGTGAAGATCAGAGATCTCCAGAAAGGTGACCTCGTTTTGAAATCCTACAGGGCACCGGTCCATGATCCCCGAGGGAAGTTCAGACCAAACTGGTCGGGTCCTTACATTGTCGATGAAGTCCTGCCTGGAAAAGCCGTCAGACTCCTTGATCAAAATGGTGAAAAACTAACAGAACCCACAAACCTTGATCAACTTAAAAAGTATTATGCCTAAGACACCAGGAGGCCGTCCTTGGTCGATCTGAGCTTCAAATCCAAAAATCCAATTGAAAAACAAAGGAGAAAAGTCAAAGACCGTTTGCAAACCCTTTGAGCCAATAAGCAAAATCAAAATTTCTTTGTCACCCTCAAACCAGGGGCATCTTTTATGACTTACGCCATAAAAGATGCAAAGCCTGAACTACGCCATGACCTGATCCCTTTCCACAGGGTACGTAGGCAACTTGACAACGTCAGGTTCGGTCAAATCTTTCAAAACGGTTGAAAAGAAAAAAAAAGAGGGAGAGAACTTTCAAAAAAAAAAAAAAAAGAAAAAAAAAAGAAGTCAAATCAAAACAATCTCAACCCAAAGTCCCCAATGGGCGAACTACGCGGACCTGATCCTCACTCTTTGGAGGTACGTAGGCTATCTGGAAGGGTCCAGATTCGGTCCAGTCAATGCAAACACCCTGATCCAGTTCTTTCAAACCCTAACCCACCTAGAAGTCCTCCTGGTGTGATAAGGCAAAGGTTGTGGAGAAACAGAAAAAGAAAAAAGAATAATGGAGTCTTACACCCGCTAGACTGAAAACCCGAAAGGGCGGTCTAGGCAAAAGTTAGGGTCATTCGCCCGCTAAGCTGAAAACCCGAAAGGGCGGCTTAGGCAAAAATCAGGGTGCAGAGCCTGCTGGATGGAAAACCTGCAAGGGCAGGCAGTCCAGGCAAAAATTAAGGCAAGCGGTCCGCCAGATTGCAAACCCAAAAGGGGCAGTCTGGTCATGGCAGTGACTTCTCGTAAAGGACTAGATTTCAGAAGCTAGCAAGACTTTCATACCTGTATCGGCATCACTTCAAGGTCTGAATAGTGCCGGCAGGGCTTCCTTTGATATTCGTCTAAGCTAGGGGTTAAAACCGAGCAATCCAAAGGGTATAATAACCATGACTAAATACCAGAAAGAGGCGGAATCACCTTAAAACGCGGTATTCAAAGAGTTCCGAGAGTGGTAAGCTGTACCCTCTTAAAACAATTATCAAATTAAGAAGCAGATTCGGTCTTTCCTGAAAGTCAGTCTTGTAACTCGGTTGTGTACTCACCAAAAGTCCTTCGTCAAGCAGTTGTCAAGGTCATTCTTGTCAAGTCAAAGTCATGTACTCAGTCGGGTCAGGTGTGTCCCAAAATGACCTGTTTGGGTCCAATATCCTTTCAAACGCTGGGGTAACAGGTGGTCGCATCTCCAGAAGGCGAAATGACATATACATGGTCTAGAAGCGCGGCAAGCTCTCAGGCCCATTTGAAATTTCTGCAGCAGGCAGGAGGTTGAAGATGTGTCAGGCAGAATCAGTCTGCTTGGAAGTTGAAAACCAGTGCAACCAGAAATTCTGACAGCTGGTAGAAAATTGAAAGTGTTTCAGGCTGAATCAGTCTCTTGTGCATTTTGAAAGCCTCTGAGGCCCGGAGCCCCTGCAATTGGCATAAATGCGGTAGACCTTTCAGCAAGAGTCAGTCTCTTGTACCTTCAAAATCTTTGTAACCCAAGTTTCATAAAAGAAAGCTTGAATCTGTTTGAGTTTTGTTAAGACTCCTGAACTGGAAGTGAAATTATACTAGGGGCATCTTTTATGTTCTGACGAAAGTCAGACCATAAAAGATAACTAGCATGCATTGATGTTTGAGATATCAGTTTTAACGAATCAAGATTTGAGAAACTTGAACACGTCTTTCGAATCAAATTTTCAAATGGGTTTGATCATGATGCTGTCTAATCATTCCGCCTTGTCGATCTGTCAAGATGCTGTCTTCTCAGATCCTAAATTCAGGTTTGATCATGATGCTGTCTAATCATTCCGCTTTGTCGATCTGTCAAGATGCTGTCTTCTCAGATCCTAAATTCAGGTTTGATCATGATGCTGTCTAATCATTCCGCCTTGTCGATCTGTCAAGAGGCTGTCTTCTCAGATCCTAAATTCAGGTTTGATCATGATGCTGTCTAATCATTCCGCTTTGTCGATCTGTCAAGATGCTGTCTTCTCAGATCCTAAATTTAGGTTTGATCATGATGCTGTCTAATCATTCCGCTTTGTTCATCTGTCAAGATGCTGTCTTCTCAGATCCAAATTCAGGTTTGATCATGATGCTGTCTAATCATTCCGCTGTGTTCATCTGTTAAGATGCTGTCTTCTCAGATCCCAATTTAGGTTTGATCATGATGCTGTCTAATCATTCCGCTTTGTTCATCTGTCAAGATGCTGTCTTCTCAGATCCCAATTTAGGTTTGATCATGATGCTGTCTAATCATTCCGCTTTATATTCTCACTATCCCTTGAGAGTCCATCTCAGTTTTCTTTTCGAGAATCTGTCTCGTCAATCCATCTTATCATTCCCTCTCGATGAGAATCTGTCTCGTCGATCCATCTCGTCACCCCCTTGCATCACTTCCGTTCGAAATCTTGGGCCAGTCAAAATGTGTTGTCTGCTCGGCTTTGGCTTTCGTGCGACAAGCACACTCTGCCAAAGAGGGGCATCTGTAGACACCCCATTTTGACAAGCCCTAAATTCCCAAAAATTAAATAAGAACTTCAAAAATCCAATGAAATTCCCAAATTCCTGAAGGCCTGGGCCCAGAATGAGGGGAAGGCCTGAGTCTTTGAGCATCTTATTGCGCATATTCCTGGGTACAAATTCCCCAAGAGGTTGTCAGTATTCTCGAGAATCCCCTTGCAGAATTTCGGGACAATCGGGCGAAAAATGAAGAATAAGACAGGCGAAGTATGTGCGATAATCAAAGTTGGGTTGTGGTAGGGTGAATTATCAAAGCATGGTTGTGTGGATATCCCCCTTTTTCCAAAAAAGACAAGATATTTTGTTGGTAAAATGGTGATTTCTCATCTTTAGAGGGGCAATTTTGGAATTCCAGCAATACTTAGGGTGTAAGCAAACCCTAATGGCCCTTGGATCAAATCGAATGATCAGGATCGTTTGAAGAGAAGAACATTCCTACCCTTGTCTTCCAATCAGCCACCCCCTTTTGGGGTTAAAAATTGTCAAAAAATACACTTGGGGCGGCTGTCCACGGAAGGCGGGGGGAGGAGAAAATTTTGCATTTTCCCTTATATGCCGCGGTTTAGGGTTCGAAGGAGGAGGCCTGATTTTCTTTGCAAAAATCAAAGCAGAGAGAGCTGGGCAGCCAAGGCCCTCTTCCCAGCCTGGTACAACCACCCTCCTCCACAACCATACCCTCCACCATTGCAGCCACCCAAAATCCCCAAACCCACCACCACCAAGCCTCTCCACAGCCACCTCCTCTGTCACAAAAAAATAAAAATAAAAAAAACCATTGCTTTGAGCTGCAGAGAGAGAGAGAAAGAGAGAAAGAGAGAGAGAGTCTTCTCCTCCGGCGACCCAACCGGATTCCGGCCACCGCCTTTGCAGCCACCTCTCCAGGCCACCATCTCCCATCTCCGGCCAACCTCCCACACCTCCACCATCACCTCCACAGAACCTGCAAACCGGCCACCCCTCATCGCCACAGGCCACCGCCACCTCTAGCCACCAAAAACCCTTCGAAAATCCTCCCAAGCCGCCGCCCATCCACCATCTCCACCCTAAAGCCGAACCACTTTCTGCAACTCCCTTTTCCCCCAAAACCCATTTTCAAAAACCCAAACCTCTACCACCTCCCTCAGCCACCCACAAAACCCACATCCTTTCCTAAACCCACCCCGTTAAAACCCATATCCAACTCCATCAACCACCATAGCCCGCCGGCCAAGCTCCACCACCACCCAACCCTTCGAAAACCCACCCCCATCTCCACCTTCACCTTCCCCCAAACCCAGAACCGGAACCCTCCTTTCTACACCTAAAAAAATCAAAACCCATATCCAACTCCATCCTCCACCCACCTCTGCAACTCCACCTCCGCCATCACCCACCTCCACAGCCGCCCATCCTCCGCCGTTTCCGACCCAAACCCCATTTCTAAACCCTCATTCCCATCCCAGCCACCCACTGTCAGAACCCATTTTCTCCTCCACCATCACCGACCACCTCCTTCATTTTTATTTTTATTTTTTTTCACCAGCCACCACCACCTCCTTCACAGCTGCCCACCTCCAAGCCGCAACCACACCCAAACCTCTCTCCACTGCCGCCACCGCCTCCTCTGATCACCTCTCCAACCCTTCTTTTTAAAAACCCACCACCGCACCTCCCTCTCTGTTTTGCGATTATTTTGTCGCAAAGGAAAAAGAAAAGAGAGAGAGAGAGAGAGAGAGAGAGAGAGAGAGAGAGAGAGAGAGAAAACAGAGAGAGGGAGGCTCGGCCCGATCGTGTCTTCTCCGGTGTCTCGCCGGAGCTCCGGCCTCCCAAGCTGCCGCCCATCCACCATTTCCGGCCTCTTCAACTTAGCTCTATTCCGCTCAATCACGACTTTCGAGCCTAATTTTAGCAAGTTCACTGAAGTTTCACTATTCTCCTTGGTCATCCTCTGTGAAATCCGGCGATCTTTCGTTGCTTCCGGCAAACGCTTATCATCAGGAGGTCATGAATTGATTTTCTCTCAGCAATAAGGTAGCCCTAATTTAGTTCTCTTCCTTTAATTTCCCTGCTTATCATCATGCTTTTAATGGATGAATTCTATCCCTTGAGATCTTTGGTTTATTGATTGAGTAGTTTGTGTGCTAGATGCTTTTTGCTGGTTTAGAATCTTGGTTTTGATATATAAAAAAAAAGAAAGAAAGAAAGAGTCTTATTTAAGAATAGTTCACTCTGTAATGCTTTCAATGGGGGAGCAAGAGTAGCAAAGAGTTGCTTGGAATATTGTGTTTGAGCTTCGATTGTTGTTAGAGTCACCTCAAATAAATCATACAATATATTCCAAGAGGGAGATGGCTGGATATAGCTATTTGGGATTTTTGATCCTAAGGTTGGCTTTCAATTTTTAGGATCGCTGAAATTTGTCCACTGAGCTTGTTTGGTGTATGTCCCCTTTTCTCAGTGAGGTCGACGAAATTTAATAGGCTGTAGGAGCAATTAAAGTTCCTCCATGAAAGAGAAGGCGACGTTGAAGGATGCAGTTCAACAAATGCATTTGGGTTGACCACCTAACTCAATAGGATAAAAGGTTGAAAAATAAATGACTCAGAGTGAATCCTGTTATGTAGACTTGTATCGAAGGCGGCTAAGTTCACTTTATTAGACAGGTACATTAAGGTCAAGTTGTTATTTTTATCGATTATCCTGAGATTTTCCTAGGGAGACAATGGTAACTCTTAAATATCATATGAAAGAGTCCGGAAGATCAAGCATGTGTTAGCAACTTGCAGTGATGATGGTGTAGTCTTATTGTTCTCTTTCTTATACCAATCATGTTTAATGAATGATTTGCTAGCAGCTATGTCATTTTTATAAAATTGAAGCAGGAGGGTGCATGGCATTATTAATGGAGATAGGTGCATGGCATTATTAATGGGAATTTTACTCGAGTGATGCAGCAGATAAGGTGTTGTTTCCTTCAAACTGACATCAAGTCCCTCTAATTAAGTCATCCGCAATCTGTTTACATCGTTTCAATCATGGGCTCCTCTTTTATTATCCCAATGTTCATCCTCTGATCTTCATGAAGTGTCATTCCTTAGTTTTGTTTGTCCAAGGATTCAACCATCATACATTTGAGTTCTAAGGCTAGAAACATGCCTCGCCATGTGCTCATTTCTATTTTCTCCCAGGTTAAGTAGTTAAGCTCAACTTCATGTGTTCTGAGTTAATAACTTGTCCCATCTTTTGGTCATAATCGGATTGTGGAGGTTCCAGTTTGTTGTCTTGTCCTTTCTCTTCGGGTTCTTCTCTAATTTCGATTAGCTTAGCGTGGGCCCACTTTATTAGCGCCTCGTCGGGTCCCGGCTATGACGGAATGTATCTTGAGCCAACCCCTTCCCTTCCTGCCTTAGATTTTTCGCAGGTTAAGAGATTTCTTCCTCTTTAGAGTCTGTCATAGAGAGTTTAGGAGTCTGTCCTTGCATCTTTCAGAGTCAGTCTTCAGCATAGGAGTCAGTCCTTCAGTCTTTCAGGAGTCTGTCCTATCATCATAGGGGTTAGGATTTTGTCGAACCCCTCATCAAGTCATGTGATTTCATCCGCTCCTGCAAGGTATAGGATGCTGTCCAACCCTTGCAGAGTCGTGATTCTGTTCATTCCCCCCCGCAAAGCATAGGATGCTGTCCAACCTTTGCGGGATATCAGGAGTCTGTCCTCCCCTTGTGATGATAGGATTCTGTCCTCTTGTGTCAAAAACATCAAAAAACATCTGAAAAATCAAAAATCTCAAAAATCTCGAGTCATTAGAGTGTAGTTAGGAAAATCCAGTCCGAACTACGGATGGCTTGATCCCTAGCTGAGGGGTACGTAGGCAGCTCAGGCGTGCTGCTGGCATCCTGAGTCCAGTCACCCTTTCTTTTTACACTATTTTCACACACCATTTTGCAAATATTTCCCACAACTTCAAAACCTTCCAAAACTACAAAAATTCTTCAAAATAACTTTACCAACAATTTTCAAAAGATCCTCCCATAGAGTTAGGAGTCGGTCCTAGGCGTTTGGGGGTGTCGTAGAGTGGGGAGTCTGTCCTGATTGTGTTGCTTTGTCATGTCCGGTCGTGTGAGTGTCCCTAGAGTTAGGAGGCCTCAGGTCGTGGTCGGTTAGACACTTAGTCGAGCCGATGGCTAGACTAGAACGCGCTTAGATAGCCCACGGTTTTCCTTAGGACACACAGCCTAGTCACACCTAGGGTTTAGGGTTCACTGGCATTAGTTAGGGCATACAGGGAGTCCTAAAAATCACCATTCACTTGAACTTAAGTAATGTCGCAAGAAGCTTTAAAAACTAGTCGGGTCTAGTTAATCGAGTCTAGGATAGCGGTTCTAGAGGGTTAGGCATTGTAGTTTAGCATAGGTCGCCGAACTACGTTGGCTCTGATTCTTCCCGAGGCCGGGATACGTAGTGCAGCTAAGATGGATGGCCATCTTGGTCCGAGTCAATTATCACCTTAGAGTTTAGGGTGTGTCCTGTCGAGTCATTGGTTGTGCTGTATGTTTTGCTGTATTTTCTTACTTTCATGTACAGATCCTATACATTTAGATGTAGCATGCATGTGTGTGCCCACCAGAACTTAGACACCAATTAGGCATGACACTCATAATCTAGCTATTCTTAGGTGACATCTTTCATTTCTTTTTTGTGCTTCTTATTCATCTCCGAGACATGCATGATTAGATAGACGTTATCTCGGAGATCTTCGTTCCCATTTCGCGTGATTTTCGCCCAAAATTCTTCAAAATTAATAATAAATGGCATAAGAGACCAGGTGCTCGCACTTGGGCGAATTGGGGGCGCCTAACCCCTTCCCCATTCGTCATCAGGCACGGACCTTTTATATATCTCTGGTTATCTGTTGCGACAGAGCACAGCGTGGGATTCAGGGCCTACTTCCTTGGATGGCGACTCTTTCTTTGTTTAAGGTGCGTCTCGAATCCGGGCTAGTCCCCGAATCGAGAGGTATCTCACTTCACATCGCCGCTCATGCTGTGAGGGGCACTCTTTCGAGAGTTCCTTGGCGGAGCTCTCCTTCACGTGGATGATCCCGAGACTTGCGTGGGGGCACGTCCCCCGGCCTCTCTCGGATCGGGTTCCACACCAAATTGGTCTGTAATTAACAGAGGAACAAATTGAGGTGCAACCTCAGAGAGGATTCTACAAATGAGGCCAAGCAGGCCTTCTAAAGGCTAATTACTTACAAAGCCAAGACAGATGACTCCCTAATAACATCAATAAAGATCAAATGAGTCAAAGACTCCCCCGATAACATCACCACACAAACGAATGATTCAAAGGCTCTCTAAATGAGGCAAGGCATGCCTCCTATGGGTACACCATTTATCAAAATCAAAGCAACCTCCTTGAGGTTGAACTAAAAATGAGGTTTGCCTCCAAAGGAGGATTTCCTAATGAGACAGAATATGCCTCCTAGTACAGGTTCTAGTATCTAAAGAAGTCTAGAAGACTGCGTTAGTCCACCAAGAGAGCAGAAAAGAGCTACTAGGCAATCTCAAATTTCCATTCAATTCTTATATAAACAAATCAAGTACTAAGCAAAGATAGACTTATAACTAAAGAGTATACAACCTGGTAATAATAGCAATCATAGCATAATAAACAACATTAATTAGCCCAGACCAGCCGCTAGGTAGCCTAATGAAGTAAAAACAATATCAAAAACTTCAAAGCCAACCACAAACCCCAATACCGGGACTCCAATGAAATCAGATGATGCCAAAGTAATCATCTGATTTCCTACACGTATAATATTTCTACAAACCGCCTTGAAATCAGACGATATTCGTGTCAAGGACATCGAATAGTGCAAATCATCTGATTTCCTTCTTCAATTAAACAATTTATTTAAAATAAAATTAATTAGCCCAGACCAGACGCTGGGTAGCCTAATGAAATAAAAAAATGATATTAAACACTTCAAAGCCAACCACAAACCCCAATACGGGGACTCCAACGAAATCAGATGATGCCAAAGTAATCATCTGATTTCATACACATAATATTTCTACAAACCGCCTTGAAATCAAACAGTACTCATGTCGATAAAATCGAATAGAGTAGTCATCTGATTTCCTTCTTTAATTAAACAATTTATTAAAATAAAAAATAAGTATGATAAGCTTTCAAGATAGTCTCACCTAAACAGTTCATTCATCTTCAAAACCTAACTCAAAACTTAACATAAAAGAAGAATCTTAAATTTTCAACAAATTATACAAATGCATGCAATGATATTTCTGATTTTAATAAATTTTGGTGCATAACAGGGGGCATCAACTTGTGCAGATTCAAGTGCAAAAAAAAAAAAAAAACGGTGAGCCACAAAACACAAAGACGGGCTCAATGTAACCTTATCATTGCCCTGAGAAGGGTTCTTTTTAAAAAAATGGTTAAAAGAAATCCAAAAGGTTGGGTAGACCTACTAAACAAAAGAGGGGAGCCTACTTGGATTGAGCGAGTCCTCTAAAGATGGGCTTGGGCTATCGCCTTCATCGCCCCTATTGCCTCCTCCAAAACGCTGATTAGATCTCTCGCATTTGTAATCTTCTTGTCAACAAGAAGTAACTTGCAATTCTCAAATTCCACTGCCATTTTCTCACTATCTGTTACAAAGTAAGGAAAGATATAACCACGATCAAATTGCATCCCCTCAACAACATAGAGGCTGTTCTCGGCGCTTTTCCCTTCTTCCAATGTCACTACACCCTTCCTACCAACTGTACTCATGGCTTCAGCTATCATGTTCCCGATTTCATAGTTATTTCCAGCACTAACTGCAGCAACATCTGCCAGTTCACTATCTTCAACCTCTTTTGACATTAACTTAAGCTCAGCAACTAGAGCTTTGGCGGTCTTCTCAATACCTCGAGTGATTTGAACAGGATTGGCACCAGCTGCAACCACCTTAACACCTTCAGCAATCAGTCCTTGTGCAAGAACAACAGAGGTTGCAGTGCCATCCCCAGCCAAGTTATTGGTCTTTGCGCCAGCTTGTCACACCAATTTAGCACCAACATTCTCAACAGCCTCCAACTCGACCTCCTTGGCCACAGTGACACCGTCGTTAACAATTCTTGGGGAGCCATACTTGCTCTCCAGAACAACATTCCTGCCCTTTGGCCCGAGAGTTACCTCAACAAGGTCCGCAAGCTTGCTAACACCAGTTTGAAGCTTCTTAATAGCCGACCCATCCTTGTTGAAATATAACTCCTTGGCCATTGCATTTATTCTGGAAGAACATCTTTTCTGTAGACGCAATTGCTGTCTCCTGCGACCAAGAGAACTTGAAGATATAGAAGCAAGAGAAGAGAATTTGTCCGAAGAAAGTGAAAATTTCTTATCCATAGCAAAGCTACTAGGAGCCGCCCAAGAGCCAACTGTAGAAGCCATGCCCTAAAGACCTGATGATAAAAGATGGTATTCTAGTGCTAATCATACTATAGTTATATTGCTGTCAAACATTCACTCACGTGTTTTGATGAGGTCAATGCTATTCCAAATAAAATCGTTGTTGCAATCAAAAGAAATTGACAATCAGGTTTTAAGGTCAGACTTTAGTCTATTACTACATTCCAAAGGAAGTTAGTAGGTAACTGCTGACATAAAAAACCAAATTATAAAATCAAATCACTGATTACTATAACATCTGAGAAGAAGTCAGTATGATCAATGAGATCAAGATTTTGATTACGGGCACCTCTTACAAGAAATTAATAAAGTCCAAGTGAGATTGAAACTGAAGTTAGAATTCAAAACACTGATTCTTACCACACACCTCAGAGGAAATTACCAAAGAAATTGTTAAGATCAAAATCAGGTCATGAAATTGCACCATTAATTACTGTCTTTCCTCACCACATCATAAAGAAAATCAATATCATGCATGAAATAAAAATAAGAGGGATCTTGGATTCAAACTTTTGATTGCTACCACTTCTCGAAAATTATTGAAACCAAAACAAGGTTTGCAAAATCAAACGCCAGCTCATTACAATGATAGCAAAGATCAAGTAAATCAGTCCATGGGAATAGAAGTAATATTTGTAGAAATCCATAAAGAAGCTTTCAATCTATCTAAAAAAAGAAATTCAGAGATCGAGCAAATATAACCAACACATTCTACATTCTTCACAGTAAATCAACAACAATGAAAATTACCTGATAATGACGATTATCTAGATCTAAAGAGATAGAGTCAGATCTTGATTTTAAACCAGCTGAAGCTCAGATCTAGAATTTATAAGTTTTTTTTTTATGATGATAAACCAAAGTAATGAAGAGATCAAATAGATTTAACTAGAAATGACTGAGTTTAGGGCTTAGATCTATGGCTTAACGAGAAGAAAATTGATGATCAGATAATAAAATTTCTCACCGGAGAAAATGAACTGCAGAGATCTCTCTTTCTCTCTCTCAGATTTTTCAAATAAGGTTTTGAACAAAAACGAGATTAGAACTAAATCATTTAGAAAAATAAGAGATGTCTAACCTGAGAAGAAGAATTCCACCGGAAGATAATGGGAGATCCACCGGATCTGCGACAACTCCACCGACCTAGCCGGATTCCAGCTAGATTCCAGCAGAAACCCACCAGAAAAGATGAATTTCAAGAGTTATGATTTCTATTTAGGGATTTTAAGTGATAAAAAGAAGAAGCTATGGTTTAGATCTAGAGGAAATTGCAGATCTAGCACTTAAAGAGATGGAGAATAGGATTGAAATCAACACAGATCTGAGATTTAAAGATCGGAGAAAAGAAAATCGAGGTTAGGGCTCGAATTTGAAAAAGGGGAAATAGTGGTGGAGGTGAAAGAAGTTGGAAGAAGAAGAAGGAGGAAATCGAAGCTCGGCCAGAGGCTCGCCGGAGGTAGGTCGGAGAAGACGACCGGCGGAAAAAAAAACCCAAATTTCTCTCTCTCTCTCTCTCTCTCTCTCTCTCTCTCTCTCTCTCTCTCTCTCTCTCTCTCTCCTTCCCTCTACTTTCTTAAAAGAATGAAGATCTCTTTCCTCTTTTCCGCCTCTCACAACCTCGGATCGAAGGTAAGGCTTCCGACGAATGATCGGAGGAATCGATCGACGGAGGAAGAAGACGAAGAGAAAAACCCCCAAATCTCTCGCTCTCTCGCTCTCTCTATATTTTCTAAATTTCTAAGAGAAAATGAACAGTGCCCTCTGTTGATTGATTTTTTTTTTATATCAAAGTAGAAATGTTGATATCCGCACCCCTCTTGATGAGGCGCGCGAATTTGGATGAGTCGCGCCCGCCATTTTTGTCTTATTTGGCCTGGGCGCGACCATCACAGGATAATTCGCTCCCCTTCTCACATGGACAACCTCTTCAGCAGATAATTCACCCCCCTTTGGATTTGTACTACACACCCTCTCTCGGCTCGTTCACTGAGCAAACGCGCTCGAATCTAGAAGAAATTTTACGGAGACCTACGGGGGACCTTAAGCTACCTAGGGTGTAATTTGGGGTCCTAGCTTGGTGATTGGATGGGGTTTCGCTCAAACATAGCGAACTTGGGTCCGGTCAAAATGGGGTGTCTACAGATGCCCCTCTTTGGCAGAGCGTGCTTGTCACGCGAATGGCAAAGCTGAACAGACGACACATTTTGACTGACCCGAAAGCAAAGCAAAAATATTTTTTTTTTTTAAGAACAGCATTCACAAGGGAAAGACTCTATCAACAATAAGGAGATAGCCTCTCACCGACTCTTAACTCGGCAACTAAGACATCTCAAAGAGATAGTCTCTCCCTAATACTCATGACTCAACTATCTAAACTAGCTATCAAAGATGAACGAGCGATTATAAAAATAAAAAACAATTTTTTTTTTATCAGGCTAAGCCAAAGTAAACATAACAATTGCTCAAAGAGCACCAACCAAACAAACAAACAAATCATTTCAATCACTCAAAGAGTTTTCATTTTTTTAATTTTTTTTAGAAACCATGTTGCGATTTGTCTAAGACAAGTATAACTCGAAACACTCAAAGAGTTTTTCCTTTTTAGAAACCTGCAAAAAATAGGCCAAAGACCTCTGCACTAAAAACTATCCAAAATGAGTTCAAAACCAAACACTCATAGAGTTTTTTTTTTTTATAACATGCCGATCAGTCTAAAACTTGATCAATTATTAGGGTATTCGAATATTTGAGCTAAACTCAAACTTCTAATACCAAGGCGAAACTAAGTCTCAAGCCTGGCGATAGATATACAGATCATTGCTGAAAATAAATCTGTTTAACTATCCGAGTAACTCTGACTCCTCTCTTTCAAGGTAGCGAATCACTCCGGATCACGCGGTTCTGCTAAACAGTTCCACATAAACCCAAATTCGTATGTCATGCTAAACAGTCCCATACAAACCTCTTCGCAGATACACATGACTCCTAACACGTTAAGAAGCTGCACATTGCGGAACGATGATTAGGCAAGTCAATACTTGACACTGCACTACTAATCATCAGGGTACTAAATACCCGGGCGAATGAAGGAAAGACCAATCTGCGTAACGTTGGTGTAAGCCCAAGGGTCTACTCTCCTATCTTGTTTTGATGATTCTAAACATAATTGATTGTGTTTTTGAATACTAATCAATTTGCTTTGAAGTGTTGTGTTTGAGATAGGATTGATCATTGAAGAAACCAACACACAACATGGTCATGCTTGGAGATATCCCATACAAGAGTCAAAGGAGCTAAGTGAAGCTCACCTCATCTCTCAAGCAAGCATACACAAGATGGAAGATCAATTGAAGACCAAGACTAAAGAGAAGTTGAAAGCTACATAGGTATCATTGTACATCCTTTCTCTTTAGATTTCCAAGTCAAGGCAAAGTGTTTTCAAAATGTTTTTTTCAAAGAACACTTAAGAACTTAAAATGGATTAGTGAATGGTTATGTGGTGGACCAACATGTTGGGACCCTCATAAACATTCCAAAATAACCATAGGAGTTGAGTTCCAAAAGCTAAAAATCAAATCAGCAATAAAAATCAAAATCTGTGGATTTTTAGGCTTCTCGGAACTCCGAGATTTTTTCTCGGAGCTCCGAGCTCGGAACTCCGAGAGCTCCCTCGGAACTCCGAGAAAAGGTCCAGTAGCATCTGGACATTTTCTCGGAACTCCGAGAAAATTTCTCGGAACTCCGAGAAATGGTCCAGTAGAAATTTTATTTCTTCTGGCCGTTGTCTCGGAACTCCGAGAATGGTTCTCGGAACTCCGAGAACCTCGCGACAGACTAAAAAATAGCCGTTGGGATTCAAATTAATTTTTGGTTTTTGATATTTCCACCCCCAAACGGTCATATTCTTTGGTGAGACTATTTATACAACATGTAGAGAAGTTTTTCACTCTCTCTTGATCTTTGAAAAACATCCTTAAGCATCAAAAACATTTGCAATCCATTTTAGCTTGAGTTTTTGTTTTTCATCCCAAACTTGCCTTTCACTTGTGAATCTTTTGAGTTTGGATATAGTAGTGCTTTCACTTGCAAATCACCATCTTTGAAGAGCAATCAAGGGTCTACAAAAAGCATCAAGCTTTCAAGAAGAAGCCAAGCTATTCTCTTTCAAATCTTGTATAGGTGGCTAGGGCATTCCTTTTTTAATTCCCTAGAGAGCAACCGCTTAGAACTCGGCGGAGAAGGAGAGTCTTTGTAAAGGTGTAAGGGCATCCTTGTTTAATATCCCTTGGATTTGTAACCGCCTCGGAGCCGGGCATCGTGGAGGTCTCCAATAGTGGAATCCCTCAAGTGCGACCTTGAGTAGAGTGGAGTAGGCCGTTGGCCGAACCACTATATATCGGTGTGTCACTTCTCACTCTTGCATTTCCATTGTTGTTTTGGTTTGGCTTTTCACTTTGTTCTTTCAATTATATTTGCACTAACCAAATATTTAATTAAGTGAAGAAAAATTCCAATTAGGGTTTATAGATAATTTCAAAAGGCCCAATATTGAGTTAAATTCAATTCACCCCCCCTCTTGAGTATTTCAATTGGTATCAAAGCCTCGTCTCTATTTTTTTTGAAAACCCTAACCGGTTTAGAGTAAAGATTCAAAAATGGCAAACTACCCTCAACATCATGAAGGTTATTCAAACACTAGGCCACCCTATTTTGATGGTACAAATTATGGTTTTTGGAAAACTAAAATGAAAATCTTTTTAACTCAAGACTATCAAATGTGGAGAGCAATTAATAATGAATATATCCTACCCACAAGAAATTTAAATGATTGGACCGAAGCCGAACAACAAGCTTCGAATTATAATGCCAAAGCCATGAATTCTCTCATTTGTGCTCTATCTCCCGGAGAATTCAATAGAGTATCAAATTTGAATTCGGCTAAGGAAATTTGGGACACTCTAGAAGTCACCCATGAAGGAACCAATCAAGTTAAAGAATCTAAAATGAACCATCTTTTTCGGCAATACGAACTTTTTCAAATGACACCCGATGAAACAATTGCCGACATGTACACTAGATTCACCAATCTTGTAAATGGATTAAGGGGACTTGGAAAACAATTTTCCAATAGAGATTTAGTAACTAAAATTCTTAGATCCCTACCTTTGTCTTGGGAATCCAAAACCTCCGCAATCACGGAAGCCAAGGACATGAACACTTTGAACCTAGATGAACTTATAGGGTCCTTGATCACACATGAAATGATTTTCAAAACAAAAGCACCCGAAATCGAAACTAAAATCGAAAAAGGAAAAGGAATTGCTTTTGCTTGTAATGTAGGTGAAAGTGAAGATGCAAAGGAAGACATCGAGGATGAAGTAGCTCTCCTAACAAGAAGGATCAAATTCTTGCAAAGAAACATGGGAGGCATGAGAAATAGAAGGACCAATCCTCCATTCAAGAAGAAAGAAGAAGTTGGTGATGGATCTTCTCAACCCCGATGTTACGGTTGCAAGAAGCTTGGACACATTCGCCCGGATTGTCCACTCAACAATGAACCTACTTCAAACAACCGCTTCAAGAGAAGAGAAGGCAAGAAAGGAATGTCCGCCACATGGGATGAGGAGATTGAAAGCGAAGGCGAACAAAATGATGGGGAAGATTGCCTATTAGCAAGAAATGTGTGCTTCATGGCCTCAACAAACGACAACAATGAGGTAAACACTTTAAATGATGTCATTATCTTACAAGAAGTTTTAGATTCCTTACAAAGTGCAAATGATGAACTTGAAATTCAATTTGATAAAATTGCATCACTTGAAAATTCTCTTGCTAACATGACAAAAGAATTTGGCTGGTTAAAAAAGGATCATGAATTCTTAGATGATGAAAATGAAAAATGCAAAGTAGAGATTCATGAGCTAAATGCTACCATTAAGACTTTGAATGAAAATCGACAAAACCTTTCTATTGAAAATAACAAACTAAAGCATGAAAACGGTAAACTATCTTTTGAATATGATGAACTCAAGAAACTCTTTGAAAAATTTGAAAATAGTTCATTAAAATTGGATAAACTTGTAAATCTTCAAAGAATGTCAAGTGACAAAAGTGGACTTGGACATAGATGGAATACCACAATATCTAACTATAAAAACAAACTTGAAAAGACTTCCTCTAGTAGTACCAAAATCTGCTTTTATTGTGGATTGTTAGGTCATTATAAAGTTGCTTGCTTACATGCTAAACAAGATAAGATCAAATTGAACTCTAAAGTGAAAACAAATGAACATAGCAAGATTAGGAAGATTTGGGTACCTAAGGGATCTCACTTGCCTATTCCTATGTAGGTATGCCTTAAAAGCCACAACAAGAGGAACACATGGTACCTTGATAGTGGATGCTCTAGACACATGACTGGAGACCTCACTCAATTCGCATCACTATCACTCAAGGATGGTGGAGAAGTTACCTTTGGAGATGACAAGAAAGGAAAAGTCAAAGGTGAAGGCACCATAGGTAACTCTACCTCTCCCATACATGATGTACTCTTTGTTGATGGCTTGTCCCATAATCTTATTAGCATTAGTCAATTATGTGATAATGGTTTTGAAGTTGTCTTCAATCCCGACAAATGCATTGTTAAAAATAAGATAAATGGAGAAGTAAAATTCATAGGGTCTAGAGACAATAACATTTATACAATTGGACTAGATGATCTTAGACTCCAAAAAGTGACTTGTCTAAATGCCATTAGTGAGGATTCTTGGCTATGGCATAGGAGGTTGGGTCATGCCGGAATGGATCTCATTTCGACCCTCTCCTCAAAAGAAAGTGTTAGAGGATTGCCTAAGTTCAAATTCATCAAGGATCACATTTGTAGAACTTGTCAATTAGGAAAACAATTGAAAAGCTCTTTTGCACCTAAAAATATGATTTCAACTTCCTACCCCTTGGAGCTACTTCATATGGATCTTTTTGGACCAATGAAGACTAGTAGCCTAGGTGGAAAGAGGTACGTGTTTGTAGTTGTTGATGACTACTCACGATTCACATGGGTCATATTTCTAGGACATAAAGATGAAACTTATGAAAACTTCCTAACATTATGCAATCAAATTCAAAATGAAAAAGGTGTTGCCATCTCCCACATTAGAAGTGATCATGGAACGGAATTTGAAAATATACACTTTGACACTTACTGTAATGAACATGGCATTAAACATAATTTTTCCGCACCTAGAACACCTCAACAAAATGGAGTAGTAGAAAGAAAGAATCGAACTCTCCAAGAAATGGCTAGAACAATGTTGCATGAAAATGATCTCCCTAGATATTTTTGGGCGGAAGCGGTTAGCACCGCTTGCTATATCATAAACAGGGTATACTTAAGGCCAATCTCTAAGAAAACACCTTATGAGCTTTGGAAAAACTTGAAACCAAATATAAGCTACTTTAGAGTGTTTGGATGTAAATGCTTTATTTTAAACATCAAAGATAATCTACACAAATTTGATAGGAAATCGGATGATGGAATATTCTTAGGGTATTCTTCTCACAGCAAGGCATATAGAGTATTTAATAGGAGAACCCTAGTAGTAGAAGAATCCATGCATGTGACATTTGATGAAAGAGAGCCAACATCACAAGAAATGCCACATGATGAGGATGAACCCATTGAACATCTTTTTCCAAAATTGAGTGCTCCTCCTCATGCATCAACAAGTCATACATTACCTAGTGAGGAAGTAGAAAATGAAATTGATGACTCGTTGCCTAGGGATAGGAGAACATTGGTAGATCATCCTGAATCCCAAATTTTAGGTGATGCCACATTGCCAGTAAGAACTAGATCATACTATCGAAGTGTGAGTAACAATTTGGCGTTCCTATCCGAATTAGAACCAAAATCCATCAAGGAAGCTGAAAATGATGAATATTGGTTGATGGCCATGCAAGAAGAGCTAAGTCAATTCGAAATGAACAAAGTGTGGAGGCTAGTACCTAGACCTAGTGATCATCCAGTCATTGGCACGAGATGGGTGTATAGAAATAAATTGGATGAAAATGGAATTATCACTAGGAATAAAGCTAGGCTTGTAGCCCAAGGGTACAATCAGGAGGAAGGGATAGATTATGATGAGACATTTGCTCCTGTTGCCCGTATGGAGGCTATTAGGATACTTTTGGCATATGCATCTCATAAAGGATTTAAACTATATCAAATGGATGTCAAAAGTGCCTTCCTAAATGGCAATATCCAAGAGGAAGTGTATGTTGAGCAACCTCCAGGTTTTGAAGACTTCAAACATCCAAATCATGTCTTCAGGCTTGATAAAGCTTTATATGGATTAAAGCAAGCTCCTAGAGCTTGGTATGAGAGGCTTTGCACTTTCTTAGTTGAAAAGGGATTCGAGATGGGAAAGGTGGATAAAACCTTATTTATCAAAAGAGAAAATCATGATATCCTCCTTGTCCAAATCTATGTGGATGATACCATCTGTGGCTCAACTAATCAAAAATTGTGTGATGAATTTGCAACCTTAATGAAAAATGAATTTGAAATGAGCATGATGGGAGAGTTAACCTACTTCTTAGGAGTCCAAATTAAACAATACAAAAATGGAATATTTTTAAATCAAGAAAAATATACAAAGGAGTTATTAAAGAAGTATGGCATGGATAGCAGTAAGACATCAAGAATTCCTATGAGTACTACTGCTAAGCTAGAAAAAGATGAATTTGGCAAATCTGTGGATCAGAAATTGTATAGGGGTATGATAGGTAGTTTGCTCTATTTGACAGCCAGCAGACCAGACATTATGTTTACTGTCTGTCTCTATGCTCGATTTCAATCGGATCCTAAAGAATCCCACCTATCAGCCGTTAAGAAGATCTTCAAGTACTTAAGAGGAACCCAAAGTCTAGGACTGTGGTATGAAAGATCATCTTCCTTCACTCTCATCGGATATTCAGATGCAGACTTTGCCGGATGTAGAGTAGATAGGAAAAGCACTAGTGGAACTTGCCAATTCTTGGGTAAATCACTTGTTTCATGGTTTAGCAAGAAGCAAAATTCAGTAGCTCTGTCCACAACAGAAGCAGAATATGTGGCAGCTGGAGCTTGCTGTGCTCAAGTCCTATGGATGAAAAGCACATTGATGGACTATGCAATCAAAATGGAAAATATTCTCATCCAATGTGACAATACTAGTGCTATAAGCTTAACAAAGAACCCCATACAACACTCAAGAACAAAACACATTGAGATTAGGCACCACTTCATCAGAGATCACTCACAAAAAGGGGATATTTGCTTAAAATATATCAACACTGAAGATCAATTAGCGGATATCTTTACAAAACCCCTTAGTGATGATAGAATTTGTTATATCCGAAGTGCCTTAAACATTTGGAGTGCGGATCAAATTAAAGAAATTGCCAAATAAATACTTTGTGCCTTTAACCAGCTTATTTATATAGTATTTATATATATAATCTTTGTTTGGTAGTATCTGCATGAATGAGATGTCAAACTTTTAATCTTAAAAATCACTCAATTGATATTCTTAGCCTTCTTAGTTTTTCTAAGTTGGAGAGGTATCTTCACTTTAATTAAAATACCTAAGATCTTGACATATGTCAACATCTCGATCATGAACAGGTATATGTGCATTACTTGGTTATATAATTTTATACCATAAGCATTGATTCAGGGGGAGTTATCCACTCCTATTTTTTTTTTACACCCTTTCTGTCGATGACAAAAGGGGGAGAAGTTTGAAATTGATTATCTATTCAATTGACTATATGCACCACTTGCTTATAACTTGTATCATTTATATGTGTGCATATATTGAGGGGGAGTTCTAGTATTCACTTGCCTACTATGTCACTCCACACACACCTCATAATCAATTTTGTTTGTCATCATCAAAAAGGGGGAGATTGTAAGCCCAAGGGTCTACTCTCCTATCTTGTTTTGATGATTCTAAACATAATTGATTGTGTTTTTGAATACTAATCAATTTGCTTTGAAGTGTTGTGTTTGAGATAGGATTGATCATTGAAGAAACCAACACACAACATGGTCATGCTTGAAGATATCCCATACAAGAGTCAAAGGAGCTAAGTGAAGCTCACCTCATCTCTCAAGCAAGCATACACAAGATGGAAGATCAATTGAAGACCAAGACTAAAGAGAAGTTGAAAGCTACATAGGTATCATTGTACATCCTTTCTCTTTAGATTTCCAAGTCAAGGCAAAGTGTTTTCAAAATATTTTTTTCAAAGAACACTTAAGAACTTAAAATGGATTAGTGAATGGTTATGTGGTGGACCAACATGTAGGGACCCTCATAAACATTCCAAAATAACCATAGGAGTTGAGTTCCAAAAGCTAAAAATCAAATCAGCAATAAAAATCAAAATCTGTGGATTTTTAGGCTTCTCGGAACGCCGAGATTTTTTCTCGGAGCTCCGAGCTCGGAACTCCGAGAGTTCCCTCGGAACTCCGAGAAAAGGTCCAGTAGCATCTGGACATTTTCTCGGAACTCCGAGAAAATTTCTCGGAAGTCCGAGAAATGGTCCAGTAGAAATTTTATTTCTTCTGGCCGTTGTCTCAGAACTCCGAGAATATTTCTCGGAACTCCGAGAATGGTTCTCGGAACTCCGAGAACCTCGCGACAGACTAAAAAATAGCCGTTGGGATTCAAATTAATTTTTGGTTTTTGATATTTCCACCCCCAAACGGTCATATTCTTTGGTGAGACTATTTATACAACATGTAGAGAAGTTTTTCACTCTCTCTTGATCTTTGAAAAACATCCTTAAGCATCAAAAACATTTGCAATCCATTTTAGCTTGAGTTTTTGTTTTTCATCCCAAACTTGCCTTTCACTTGTGAATCTTTTGAGTTTGGATATAGTAGTGCTTTCACTTGCAAATCACCATCTTTGAAGAGCAATCAAGGGTCTACAAAGAGCATCAAGCTTTCAAGAAGAAGCCAAGCTATTCTCTTTCAAATCTTGTATAGGTGGCTAGGGCATTCCTTTTTTAATTCCCTAGAGAGCAACCGCTTAGAACTCGGCGGAGAAGGAGAGTCTTTGTAAAGGTGTAAGGGCATCCTTGTTTAATATCCCTTGGATTTGTAACCGCCTCGGAGCCGGGCATCATGGAGGTCTCCAATAGTGGAATCCCTCAAGTGCGACCTTGAGTAGAGTGGAGTAGGCCGTTGGCCGAACCACTATATATCGGTGTGTCACTTCTCACTCTTGCATTTCCATTGTTGTTTTGGTTTGGCTTTTCACTTTGTTCTTTCAATTATATTTGCACTAACCAAATATTTAATTAAGTGAAGAAAAATTCCAATTAGGGTTTATAGATAATTTCAAAAGGCCCAATATTGAGTTAAATTCAATTCACCCCCCCTCTTGAGTATTTCAGTTGGATCAGAAATATTTTCCTTATTGTAACCCTCAAAATGATCGAAGAAAAATCCAAACCGTGTAACACAGGTTCAACGAGTTCCTCCATAAAAAATCTTTCAAAAAGACCAAACCGTGTTACACAAGTTCGGTAATTTCCAATTCTGTTAAAATCTTTCAAAAAAGACCAAACCGTGTTACACAAGTTCGGTAATTTCCAATTCTGTTAAAATCTTTCAAAAAGACCAAACCGTGTAACACAGGTTCGGTAATTTTATTTCTGTTAAAATCTTTCAAAATGATCAAACCGTGTAACACAGGTTTGGTAATTTTCATTTCTGGTGAGAACCTTTCAAAAAGACCAAACCGTGTAACACAGGTTCGGTAATTTCCATTTCTATTAAAAACCTCTTTCAAAAAGACCAAACCGTGTAACACAGGTTCGATAACCTCCATTATCTAAAAACCTCTCAAAAGGACCAAACCGTGTAACACAAGTTCAGTAATTTCTCCTTGTAAAACTTTTTCAAAAACAGATTGAAGGAACAATCAGATAGTGCAACACTAAATCCGATAATTTCTTATTCTATTAAAACACTCTTCAAAACACTTGAAGAAAAGACCAGATTGTGTAACACATATTCTGGTAATTTCTATCTTTATTAAGAAAATCTTCAAGACAGCAGGAAGTTGAGAAACTCAAAATGACTGAAAGAAAAGATCAACTCTTAATGATTTCATTGATGAACCAGTCATCTCTTCGCAAAGAGTAACTAAGATGCATGATTTTGATCAAAGACCGGACTCAAGTAACTTGAAAGAATTTTTAGAGGTCAAACATTTTTCAAAGACGCAAAGCATTCTACTGAAGTTTTAAAAATCGCTGTAGTAAATTCTAAACTCTTCTGAGATAAAGATTTTTCCAGGAAATTTAACTCCAAAGGAGAACAACTTGACTAAAAAGCTCAATAAAAAGAGTGTTCAAACTTCTCTAGTCTCTATTTTATAAAGATATTTATCTCAAGTATCAATGATTACTTGACATCTTTTATGACATAAGTCATAAAAGATGCCCCTAGTATGATTACTTCCATGACAAAATTCATTAGAGAGCAACAAAAAGGGAATGGGCCAAAGGCTTTTATTACTGAACATTTGAGATTACAACAATTTTTTCTGATAAACACTTGGGTTTACAAGGTTTTTCATAGGTACAAAAAACTTGCTACGCTCAAAATTTTCTCATCTCTGCCATCTGTTGATATCGAAACTGAGCTGAAAGCTTGTCGACATCTGAAAACTGCTCTGCTTTACATCATTCACAGGAATCACAAATTCTCTACTTCTCTGAGCCTCTGAGTCTTTATCACCCCGGCTTTGGGAGGAATACTGACTAAACAAGACTCTGGAAATTGACTTTGACTCGACAACAGACTAACTTTGATAAACAATGACCAAAGACTTTGACGAGTTTTAAACAAGACTCCAAAAGAGACTGAATCTGCTTCTTAAACTGATAAACATTTTAAAATGGTTAAAGGTCTACCACTCTTAGAATCTTTTAAATACCATCTTTAAAGATGTTTTAACCTCTTTTCAAGATCTCCGTCATGGTTATTATCCCTTCAGATTGTTTAGTTTTAATCTCCTGACTCAAAGAGTAACAAAAGAAGCTTTGATGGCACTTACTCAGACATTAAAGCGGAGCCAAAGAGAAAATGAAAATTCAACATGCTTTCAGAAAGCTCTGTCCTTCACGAAGTCCTGCCACGACTAAATCACCTTTTTGGGTTTTTGATTTAGCGGACCGCATGCCTTAATTTTTGCCTGGACTGTCTGCCCTTGCAGATTTTCCATCTAGCAGGCTCAATGCCCTGATTTTTGCCTAAACTAGCCTTTCGGGTTTTCAGCTCAGCGGGTCTAAGACTCCATCATCATTTTTTTTCTGTTTCTCTACAAACCTGGGCCTAGATACACCAGAAGGACTTTCAGGTAGGCTTAGGTTCAAAAAAGGGTAAACCTTAGTGTTTTTTAGTGTATTTAAATCGAATCTGGACCCTCCAGACTGCCTACGTATCACTGAAGAAAATGGGAATCAGGTCTGCGTAGTTCGCCCCATTTGGACTTGCAAAAGATGCAAGAGATGTGACCGAACCTGAATTGAACAGGCTACCTACGTACCCTTAAAAAGGGATCAGGTCATAACGTAGTTCAAACCATTTTTCTTTTTTCTTTTTTTATATATCTATATAAAAAAATGCCCCTAGTTTGGGTTTATCAAAGAAACAAATTGTTATATGCCCAAAGGGTCTGCAAAATGGTTTAAAATATTTAGGTTGTTGGCTCAAAGCTCAAGTTGATCAAAGACGGCCTCTTAGTGTATTTAAGCATAATACTTTTTTAACTGATCCAGGTTTGTAGGTTCATTTAATTTTTCTCCATTTTCATTGAGGAGTCTTACGGTTTTTCCAGGCAAGACTTCATCAACTATATAAGGACGAGACCAGTTTGGCCTGAATTTACCTCTTGGATCAAATACCGGTGCCCTGTAGGACTTCAAAACAAGATCTCCAGGTTTCAAATTTCAGACGCGAACTTTCTTGTTGAAAGCTCTCTCGATTCGCCTCTGATATCCCTGAATATGGTATAAGGCTCTCAACTCAACCTCTTCTCATCTATCATCTGCAACTCATCATACATGGCTCTAGCCCAATCAGACTCTGGCACGTCAGCTTCCATCATCACTCTCAAAGAGGGAATCCTTACCTCAACGGGGAGGACTGCCTCCATTCCGTACACCAAAGAATATGGAGTTACACCTGTTGAAGATCTGATCGATGTCCGATAAGCCCATAAGGCATATGGAAGCTTATTCGACGAGTCCTTATAAGTCTCAGTCATCTTGCTAATAATGACTTTAACATTCTTATTTGCCGCCTCTACAGCCCCGTTTGTTTGAGGTCTGTAAGGAGATGACTTGTGATGTCTTATTTTAAATTCTTCACACAGGTGTAACACCTCTTTCTTGAAATGCGACCTATTATCTGAAATCAGCTCATGAGGCACTCCATATCTGCAAATAATGTTGGCACGGATGAACTTCGCAACTGTATTTGAAGTAATGGAAGCATACGAAGCGGCTTCAATCAATTTCGTAAAGTAATCAATTGCGACCAGAATGTATTCATGCCCGCTCGAAGACTTCGGATGAACCTTCCCAATTATGTCAATTCCCCATACTGAAAACGGCCATGGAGAAGTCATAGAGTGCAACTCCGAAGGAGGTACATGAATAAGATTTGCATAGACTTGACACTTATGGCATTTCTTCACAAATGCGAAGCAGTCTGCTTCCATTGTGGGCCAATAGAATCCAAGTCTCAAAATCTTTCTTGACAACATTTTCCCATTCATATGAGGTCCACAAACTCCTTCGTGGGTCTGCTCAATAAGCTCTGCGGCTTTGTCTTCATCAACACAAAGAAGCTGTATGCCATCAAATGATCTTCTGTACAGCTCTTCACCACAAATAACGAAGTTGGCAGCCAACTTCTGAAGAGTCTTCCTCTCTTTGCTTGAAGCTTCTGGAGGATGCCCTTTACCAGCAATAAAATTCTTGATATCTATATACCATGGCTTCCCATCTGCACACCTGGCTGAAATTTCCACAGCATTCACATGTGAAGGAGCCCACTGAAGTCTGACAACTAGCGGCTGAACCTCCATTGATATAGAAATGTCTAACATCGAGGCCAAAGTAGCCAAAGCGTCAGCAAAATGATTTCTGGTCCTTGACAAGTGAGTGAACGTAATGTTCTTGAACTTTCTGACCAAAGATTCCAAATAAGTGTTATAAGGGATCAATTTATCTTCTCGAGTTTTCCATTGCCCATTAATCTGGCAAATGATCAAGATAGAATCCCCAAACACATCAATATCCTGAATCTCCAAAGCTAAAGCTGCCTCCAACCCGGCGATGCAAGCTTCATACTCGGCCATATTGTTCGTACATTCAAACTGTAGTTTGATAGAAACAGGAATATACTCTTTCCGAGGGGATATAAGCACAGCTCCTACTCCTTGTCCTCGACTGTTGACAGCTCCATCAAAGTACATAAGCCACTTAGTACTTGACGCTTCTTCTTCAATATCCATGATCTCTTCGTCAGGAAATTCTGCCTTCAGAAAAGCATTCTCTTCAACAGGTGCATCAGCCAACTGTTCAGCGACGACACGCCCTTTAATTGATTTCTGAGTTACATAGGTGATGTCGAATTCAGACAATAATAACAACCACCTAGCGGTTCTTCCTGTAAGTGCGGGTTTCTCAAACAAGTATTTTAGCGGATCCATCCGTGAAAGCAAAAAGATCTTGCTTGAAAGCAAATAATGTCTAAGCCTCTGGGTAGCCCAAACTAATGCTAGACATGTCTTTTCCAAAACAGTGTACTTTAATTCGTACTCTAGCATCTTCTTACTGATGTAGTAAATTGGCTTCTCCCTTTTAAACTCTGAATCTTGTTGAGCAAGCATGCAACCCATCGCTGTATCTGTGATAGACAAGTACAACAATAACGGCCGGCCTGGGATGACAGGCGATAGAACATGAGGTAAAGATAAGCATTGCTTAACCTTTTCGAAGGCCTCCTGACACTCTTCATTCCATTTCTTCGAGGAATTCTTCTTCAGAAGCTTGAAAATGGGTTCACACGTCATCGTCAGATGTGATATGAACCGTCTCAGATACTGAACTTTGCCAAGGAAACCTCGGATCTGCCTTTCTGTCTTCGGCGGCTGCATTTCTTGAATCACCTTAATCTTTTGCGGGTCTACTTCGATCCCTCTTTCGCTGAACATAAACCCTAAGAGCTTTCCTGATGTAACACCAAAGACGCACTTATTCGGATTTAGGCGAAGCTGATACTTCCTGATCCGCTCAAAGAACTTTCTCAGGGCAACAGTATGCTCAGGTTGAGTTCTACCTTTCACAATCATGTCATCGACATATACCTCGACCTCTTTATGGATCATATCATGTAAAAGAGTTGTAGCAGCCCTCTGATATATAGCACCAGCATTTTTCAGACCAAACGGCATCACCCTGTAGCAATAGGTACCCCACTGAGTAATGAACGTTGTCTTCATCATGTCCTCGGGCGCCATCTTAATCTGATTGTAGCCTGAGAATCCATCCATAAAAGATAGAAGAGCATGACCAGCTGTATTATCAACCAGGAGATCAATGTTCGGAAGAGGAAAGTCATCCTTAGGACTTGCCTTGTTCAGTTCTCGAAAATCGACACACATTCGAACTTTCCCGTCCTTTTTGGGCACCGGTACAATGTTTGCAAGCCATTCTGGGTATTCAACCACTTGAATGAATTTTACTTCTAACAGCTTCTTTACTTCTTCATAAACTTTCAACTCCCATTCAGTTTTGAGTTTTCGGAGCTTTTGCTTCTTTGGCTTAATACCAGGGATTAAGGGTAAACGATGTTGAACAATTTCCTCACTTAATCCCGGCATGTCATCATATGACCAAGCAAAAACTTCCTTGAACTCTTTGAGTAAGGTGATTAATTCTTCGCGTTCTTCAGGAGATAAAATTTTGCCAATTCGAATCTCCCGAATCAAGGTTTCATCACCTATATTCACAGTTTCAATTTTCTCTTTGAATGGTTTTGCTCGGCGACTCTCCTCCTGTTGAATCATGTATTTGATTTCAAGGGGAGTGTCGTCGACATCTTCATCAGAGGGGGAGTCTTGATTATTATTATTAAGATTATTAGATTCTGAAGCAGAAACATTAGAAATAAAAGTAGAGATAGGAATGTACACAGAAGAATCTTTTATTTCATTGAATGTTGAATCAAGTACATCAGATGATGAATTACCCACATCGGGCTTTACAATAGACTCTTGAAACAAATTTACAGACTCAACAGATATATTGACATCTGTGTCAATTGACTCTGAACTATGTACGGAAATAATATCTGAATCAACGATAGAAACAGCATCTGACTCGATCTCGCTGGAAGAAGAGGAATCACCACCGACCTCAGGAGACTTGACCTTTATAGTACCTGCATCAAAAGAATTGTTAGAATAAACAGACTCTGAATCAGACCCAAAGACTGACGTGGACTTACGGACAACCGACTCTTTTGGAGGGACATGACTGTTTAGGAAAGTAACCTGAGGTATGACCTGAAAGGTCCAGTTGGTCAATGGTTCCTCTGCCGGGGTGATTAAATGAGTAGGATTCAGAATTACAGCCCTCCGATCAATCACAGCAATAGTCTGCGAATCTTCAAGGAACATTGAATTCAGCAGGCTTGGCTCTATATGCTCAGCCCAATCAGCTTCTGACTCAACTTCTGTCTGCACACCAATCTGCTTATCTTCTAACTGCAAATCGAAGAAAATCTCAAAGCCTGGCAACCTTTGCCCTGAACTCTCATCCAGCCAAGTCTCGGCAAAGCCACAGAAAGGGACATCAGCACCCTCTTCTCTAAACCGGCCGTTCATCGTCAAATTAATCGGCGCCATTGGTAATTCCAACCCCCTGCGGCGACATTCAGCCCATTTCCGCATTAACTGTTTCATCTATTTAACCTCTTTTTTCGAGGGTTTGTATCCCAGCCCAAATAATCCATTGAAGGATTCAAACTTAGGGAACTCAGTCAAACCCTGATGGTATTTACCCAGCCCTGCACCTGGCATGTACCCTTGTCGGCGAATCATCCTGACGACATTTGAATTTGTGCTGGTTAGGAAACAAATTTCCTCCTTCATAGCTTCCTTGAAGGTAATGGCAGTCACCTCTAGTGAGAACCCAGTCAAACTAATATCCTCAGCCTTCTCCACAGTCAAGTCCTGAGTAATCAGTCCTATTTCCAGGTCTGGGTCTCCCTTTACTGTTATCACTCCGTTTTTGTGAAGAAACTTCAGCTTTTGATGGAGAGAAGATGGAACAACCCCGAACTTGTGCAACCAAGGGCAGCCAAGCAATAGTAGAAACGAAGCTTTAATGTCCAGAACCTGGAACTCTATTTCAAAGTCTTCTCCTCCGATCTGTATTTCAGTGACCAGAGTTCCGATCACATCTCGGCGAGTGCCATCGTACGCCAGAATACCCTGTTCAGATGGGATGAAGTCCGCAGGACCAAATCCAAGGGTTGTCGCAGTACTCAACGGGCAAACATTCAAAGCAGAGCCGTTGTCAACCAACACCTCTGGTACTCTCTTCTTGTTGCAAACGACCGTGATTTTCAGAGATTTTGTGTGGTCTCGGCCTTCAGAAGGCAGATCATCATCAGTGAAAGACAAAGTCTTAGACACTCTTGTCATGGCAACCAAGCTTACCAGCTCATCAGGAGTAGTGTCTAAAGAGACTTGTGATGAGTTAAGCTCTTGAAGGACTAACTTTCTGTGCTTAGATGAGGCCATGAGTAAACCCCATACTGAAATATTAGCCTGAGTCTTTTTCAACTGCTTTAACAAGCTCTCTTCCTCTTCATCTACACTGACCTTATTCTGCCTCGGATTCTTTGCATTCCTTGCAAATTCTGCAGGATTTTCAACGCACAATTCCTGAGGCTTGAATACACGCCCACCACGGGTCACGTGACGCATCTCGTCACAATGGTCGTCTAATAACAATAGCTCGTCCTCATCAATGCGAACAACATACGGCTCTCTACCATCTATTTCTTCAAAATCCTCAGCCCTTAGGACATACGGAGCTCTTTTCGTATTTCTGGCACTGTCAGTCTGAAATACACAAGACTGGGAAGAAGATGACTCAGCAAATTCATCATCATTGAAGGAAATCACGTAACGCTCTCTCTTTTCTGCCGCTTCCAGCTCCTTATCATCAAACTTCATGACATAGGTTTTTTCTGTGGTAATGGCACAAATGAGGGTGGATGGGTCAAGCGAAGGTTCATCAGTAAAAATAGCATTGGTGGTAGGAGGAGGCATAGCATGATGGTTAGGAAGTGGGTTTTGAGTGACATTTGGTCTCTCCACTGCCAACTCATTTTTGTCAATCATGTTCTGGATGGCATGCTTCAAGGCTAAACAGTTCTCGGTCAAATGCCCCGGACCTCTGTGATATTCACAGTATTGATCCATCTTCCAGAATTTGGGTAAGGGATTGGGTGGAGGTTTGATATCCGGGAGCCGGATCTTCCTGTCTTTCATAAGGCTTTTGAATATCATTATTATAGGATATGGAAGAGGATCAAATTTCCTGTCAAAGGTACCTCTCCTGGGTGCCTTGGCAGCTTCTGTAACAACTCTGGCCATATGCCTGGTGTAACTGACAGCATGAATTTCTTTGGGCTGGACCATAGGTCTTTTTCCTTCTCGGATCTCTGTAGAAACTTTTGCTCTCAGACCCTTTGCTATGGCATCTTCCGTCTGAGTACCCGTCTTGATTAAGTGATCAAAGCTCGGATAATGCTGAGGTGCCAAAAAATGAAAGTACTGAGGAGACAAACTCTTCAGAACTAGCTTTATCTGCTCTGATTCAGACATTCTCTGGCTCAGCTGAGCGGATTTGCGTCTCCAACGCCTGATAAAGAAAGTAAAGGTCTCCTGAGGACCTTGCTTCAACTGTTTTAGGTCTCTCTTCGTGACCTCAATACCTTCCTCTATCGAGAACTGTTCTATCAACTTCTCAGAAATGTCTTCCAGGGTTCTCACCTCTTCCGGTTTCAGCTTTAGGAACCACTTCTTCTCAATTCCAGTCAGAGAGATCGGGAATAACTGGGCCATCTGCTCACGGCTCAAACCGTACTGCTGGGATAAAACGATAAACCACCTCATGTGGTTACACGGGCACCCGGTTCCGTCATATTTATCATAATCAGGAGCTTTGAAGTTGGGCGGCAGAGATACTGTTGAAGACAGTATTAATTCAGAGACATCAAATTTCTTTGGCCCCTGCACCTTCATCTGCTCCATTTCATGAGCCATCTTGCTAAATTTTTCGAACATTTCTTTCTCAAATTTTTCAAATTTCTCTTTTTCTCCATCAACCTTTGGAGCGCAATACTCTGCAGCGTACTGATCATCATCTATATCAACCTCAAAAGGCTGGATAACGGGTCTATGCGACTCCGGAGCTGGAACATGAGAAGGCTGAAGTACGGGTCTGGATGTGGAAGTCTTATCACTTATCTGGGTCTTCATGTTTGCCATCTCTTCTTTCATTCCGGCCATGTCCCGAGTAAGGTTTTTCATCATTTCTTGCATACTGAGCAAAAGGTCAGTTGGGTCAGCCATTTGGTTCACTTCAAAGGAACCGGAAGACTCTGGTGAAGGAGGTAAATGTACTGCGGATGACACAGGAGAATCAAAGTGACGAACAAGTCTAGACACTGAAGTAGGTCTAGACCAGGTAGGTTTAGCTTGGGAGTCCTTTTTGGGAGCGATGGTTGCTATCTTTCAGAATCCTGATTGGAAGTTAACAAACTAGATTAAATGATTGACAAATGAAATAAGATAGTTTGCACCAATAGAGAGAAAAGAAAAACAAATATCCTTTGTATTGATTATATTGACAACGATTGGTTACAATGTAAAATGCTGAAACCCTGAATCATTGACTGTCTATAACATGTATCAAGTAAAATTTCTTTCTTTAAATTTTCATCTATAATGAAATCAGATTTACAATCTTTGACTCTGATTATATTCAAGTAAAACAAATGAAAACAATAAAAGAAATGACAATCTTGATCCAAAGATCCTTATGGTTCACCAATTCGAGCTCTTCGGTTTGCAGGCTCTCCAAATACCCCTCCCTTTCGAAGCCTAAACATGAATGCGGATCTCCTCTCCGTGATTTTGTTTCTCCAAGCAGCTACTATGGATGCAATGAGATCAGGAGTAAGGTCTTCACAACATGGTGGTGTGATAACCTTAGGAGGACACAAGATTCCAATAATCTGGGAAGGAAAACACAAAGGTGCATAGAAAGATGATTTTTCTAAACCCATAAGATGGACAAATGAGTATGGGCAAGTACTGGTAACAATTTGCGGACATGATTGACTTACCCAACGAATTTGGATTTCTCCTATGGTCTGCAACCAATTGTGCCATTCATTAAGCTGAGATTGCTTAATCTTTGTCTTCCAGGAATGAAAACTTTTAAGGGTGTACTCAATGCGGTTCGGTGGCTGGAGGATAGTGAGTTTCTCACATAGCCACACATATAACAGCTTGGCACAGCCGAAAAAGTTATCCTGCACCTTTTTACTAGCGATAAAGTCTAATCCATAAAAGGTTTCAGCTAGCATTGTAGGGACAGGATTTCTCCCCTCATTTATCTGATCTACTATTATCAACAAGGTGAAAGGAGCAGCACTAGAGTCTCTGCGAAGAACATGACATGCAATGACAACAAATACTAAGGCGTTACGTCGACACTCCTGAAAACGGGAGTCAGTAGGATCGACGTTTTTAGAAAACAATTCAATGAGGGTTTAAAATTGCACATTTTTCTCAGTTAAGCATGGCAGAGTTTTCACAATCTTATTCTCAAAAAGTTTGCAAAAAAGATCATGAGGGGAGTTTACAATTGAAGGTCGGATCTAATGTCCCTCAGGAGGAAGTTCTAACAGGGCACACCAATCTTCGAATATAGGACAAAGTTGAAAAGACCCGAATAGGAAGACATGGAAAACAGGATCCCAACATCCAGCAGCTGCTTGAAGAAACTTCCAATTTATACCGCGACTATTCAGATGAGTAAATGAACCAATGAAACACTCAGTGATACTCCATTCTTCACACCTCAGCGGAAAAGATTTAATAGTCTCGGCTATCCACTTGTCAAGCAAATTATTCGCCATTATCAAACCTGACACTCAGATAGAACAAGATGATAAGGAAGGGAAGATAACCTTTAAGCAAACAAAAAGAATAAACTTGACAATCAAATACATTGGAAGGATACAATCTAGAACATGGAATTTTTCATCAAAGATGAGAGATCACCAAGAGATCAGACAATAGACCACGGCCATCGAATGACAAAAGTAGGTCGCAAACCGGATCCAAATCTGGCGATGAATATCATCAACTGTGCAATCAAGAGGATCAAAATGATAGACCATGGTCATAGGAATAGCAAATGAGCTATCGGCCAGATCTCAAGACAAAACAGGTAAGGATCTAATCCTACTGGGTAATGAATACACAGGATGAATTTATGACAACAAAAGAGTGGATACATAATCAAAGGGTAACAAATAAATTGTGACCGCAAGAACAATATGTACAGGCCACTGACCAAATGAAACTGAAAGGATATAAATACAACTGATCAAATCAGAAGTTCTCACTGGAAGTGGGTTTCAAGCTAATCAAAGCTGTATACGGGAATCAAGATAAGGTAAACTGACCTCAAAGGATAGCAATCATGCTCAACATGTGTCGCGAAAAATTCAGTAGCACAACAGCTATACAAGGAGGTCAAGGTCTTGACTAAGTAAACTGACTCTAAAGAGTAGCCGTCATGCTCAAAATGTGTTACGAAAAATTCGGCAGCATAACGGCTAAACAAGAAAATCAGGGAAAGGTAAACTCAGGGTTTTCCTAACTCTAAGAAATAGCGTTTATGCTAAATGATCTGGATAAAATCCGGCAGCATAACGGCTATACAAGGGATCACCCTAGCTCAATCGAAAGTACCTGAATAACAGTTACTAAAGAAAGGTGATCAACAGATGGACTAACCAAAGGTGAGAATATGCAACAATGGGTCAAAACCTATAATTAACAGATCAAGGACTAAACCCGGCCAAGGTAATGGCAGTAAAAAAAACACTGACTAGACCTAGATCTGAATAACGGAATGGATATAACTGATTGAACCGAATAAGGAATCTCTGGCTAAGAGGAGAACCATAATATACATAATCAGTATATATAGGTATATACACATACACACAAATCCTAACCAGGGGCACCAGCCCTAATTCTAATCTAGCTGAGTCAAGAAAGTCTTGACCCAAGACTGACTAATGAGTGTACTAGGACCGTGCCGTAGCCATATAAAATGAACTACACTAGTCTACAAATGGGGCAAAGCTCCTAACTCTAGGCTCCACATGTGTGAGCAACACATGTTCGCTTCACATGTGTAAGCAACACATGTTCGCACCTATATGAATGCAATATACTTATATAAACACGGGTACTTCCTAATTGGATTTCACTAGGTCAGTAAGTATATATATAATATATGTAAAACAAAGTAGGGTTCCGGACTCAATCTAATGGGTACTATGCGTATGAAACATACTTAACATGTATAACACAAGTACGCCCCATGTTATACATAGTATGCTTCATTGCTCATCGGCTGCTGTAGACAAAAGTACGTCCAATGTCTACGGCTACAGCACCGGCGCATAGCTTGGAAATAGATTCAACAGTACCATCAGGGTAAAGATATCCCAGTCGGGCACGCATTGAATCTATCCCGTGAAGCCAATAATAATGAAAAACAATGGAAGAAAAAAAATAAAATAAAGAATAAACAATATGATAACATATGATGTGCAGTGTGTGAATCCCTTGTTTTAATTATGCACCTATCTGGTGCCCCTGGATTCTAACGATAAAATTCCCATTTAAAATGATTTTAGCTCAACTTTCTCCAAAGTTAGTAAAAATAGCATTTTTAAAGAGTTAGGCAATGTTTCAAGAACTCCCCAGCAGAGTCGTCAGCCTGTGGACCCCGATCTGAGGACGGCGGTGAGGGAACGGGTCCCTTACACCCTCACTGGATCATCCACGTGTGAAGGAGAGCTCTGCCAAGGAACTCTCAAAACGGATGTCACCCTCATAGCATAGCACGAGTGGCGATGTAAAAAGAAAGAGATATGTCTTGATCCGGAACCGAGGTTCGAAATCGAGACATACTTAAAATAAACTCAGAGTCGCCATCCATGGAACCCTTAAATCAAATCCTCTGTGCAATTGATAACCAGAAATATATATGGGTTCGTGCCTGGTTACGAAAGGAGAAGGTCTGAGAGCACCCCCAATTCGTCCGAGTGCAAGCACTTGGTCTCTTATGCCATTTATTATTAACTCCAAAGAAGTTTGGGTAAAAATCATGTGAAATGGGAACAATCCTCAGGAGTCGTCTACCTAAGCATGCATTTCCTGAGAATACAAATAATGAGCACACATAAAGTGAAAGATGTGTCACCTAAGCATAGCTAGGTTATGAGTGACATTCCTAATAGGTGTCTAAGTTCTGATGTACGAACACATGCAAGCTACAGCTAAAGGTATAGGATCAGTACAAAAAAAAGTAAGAAAACATATCAAATCATACAATAACTACACAACAAATCCTAAGACTCTACATTATTAGCCCGAGTCCTCGGATGGTCTGGTATTCATCCAAAGAAGCCTACGTATCCCCGCCTCCACGAGAATCAAGGCAACGTAGTTCTTCGCACCTATTCTAAACTAGGATGCCTAAGACACATAGACCTCTATCCTAGACTCGATCTAAAAGACCGGACCAGTTATTAGAAATTTCTTGTACGATTATTTAAATTCCAGTGAATTGTGCATTTTAGGACGCCCTATATGCCCTAACTAAATGCGGATTAGCCCTAAGCTAATGCAGGTGATTCCTACAACCTATGTGTAACTAGGCTGTATTTCCTAAGGAAAACAAATGGTGGACTAATGTGCCCTACACTAGTCATCACTCGGCGATGTAGATCGCCGACTGACCGGACGGAGGCGCTCCTATAACTCTAGGACAGACCCCTAACTCTAAAACAAGCACACAACAAACAAACAATCAAACAACCTATCAAAAGAAAAACCCTAACTCTAAAACTCTCTATCTAGGAGAAACTCCTAACTCTAGAGGAAGATCTTTTGAAAACAAGATTTTAAAGGTTTTAAAAGAAGGTTTAAAATATTATTTACAAAAAAGTTTGGCTGGACTTGGGATATAAATCCCAAGCTGCACTACGTACCTCGTGAAAGAGGATCAAGCCAACGTAGTTCGAAACGAACTCTCTAACTACACTCAGAACATCTTAAAACAATTCAAATGTTTCGATATTTTTGGATTATAGGTTTCTGATGTTTTCACCCTTTTGGTCAAAGACCGGAGGGAAAATACAAAAAACAACTCCCTAAGGCCAAATCCTAGGGCTAAAAGGGGAAACTAGGCTCTAATAATACCATTATAAGAGCAAATGAGTCAAAGACTCTCTAATAACACTGCAAAGGACAAGTGAGTCAAAGACTCTCTCAAAGAAAAGGAATATGAGTCAAAGACTCTAACAATACCAACTAAAAGGATAAATGAGTCAAGGACTCTCTAAAAGAAATGGAAACACGAGTCAAAGACTCCAATAACACCAACTAAAGGATAAATGAGTCAAAGACTCTCTAAAAGAAATGGAAACACGAGTCAAAGACTCCACTAACACCAACTAAAGAATAGACGAGTTAAAGACTCTCTAAAAGAAATGGAAACATGAGTCAAAGACTCCAATAACACCAACTAAAGAATAGACGAGTCAAAGACTCTCTAAAAGATAAAGAAACATGAGTCAAAGACTCCACTAATACCAACTAAAGGATAGATGAGTCAAAGACTCTCTAAAAGAAAAGAAAACACGAGTCAAAGACTCCACTAACACCAACTAAAGGATAAATGAGTCAGAGACTCCCTAAAAGAAAAGGAACATGAGTCAAAGACTCCACTAACACCAACTAAAGGATAAATGAGTCAGAGACTCCCTAAAAGAAAAGGAACAAGAATTTGCACATTTGGCAGAGGTAAAACACCCAGCCGGGCCGGACAGCTACTTAGCCCTAGGGTGCAACAAATGTGCGCCCAGTACCCCATAAGGGTAGGAGTATGAAGCCAAGCCGAGTAGGGTGTTCTCCTAAAAACCAAACGACGCACAAAGAGGAGAACTAGCGAGAGAATGAGACCGGGCAGGTCTCCCAAACACACACAAAGATGGGCTCCAAGTAACCTTATCATTGCCCTTGCAAGGGGTAAGCAAGGCTAAGACAACTAATTGACCAAATTGGTCTCTAATTAACAAAGGAACAAATTAAGGTGCAACCTCAGAGAGGATTCTACAAATGAGGCCAAGCAGGCCTTCTAAAGGCTAATTACTTACAAAGCCAAGACAGATGACTCCCTAATAACATCAATAAAGATCAAATGAGTCAAAGACTCCCCCGATAACATCACCACACAAACGAATGATTCAAAGGCTCTCTAAATGAGGCAAGGCATGCCTCCTATGGGTACACCATTTATCAAAATCAAAGCAACCTCCTTGAGGTTGAGCGAAAAATGAGGTTTGCCTCCAAAGGAGGATTTCCTAATGAGACAGAATATGCCTCCTAGTACAGGTTCTAGTATCTAAAGAAGTCTAGAAGACTGCGTTAGTCCACCAAGAGAGCAGAAAAGAGCTACTAGGCAATCTCAAATTTCCATTCAATTCTTATATAAACAAATCAAGTACTAACCAAAGATAGACTTATAACTAAAGAGTAAACCTGGTAATAATAGCAATCATAGCATAATAAACAACATTAATTAGCCCAGACCAGCCGCTAGGTAGCCTAATGAAGTAAAAACAATATCAAAAACTTCAAAGCCAACCACAAACCCCAATACCGGGACTCCAATGAAATCAGATGATGCCAAAGTAATCATCTGATTTCCTACACGTATAATATTTCTACAAACCGCCTTGAAATCAGACGATATTCGTGTCAAGGACATCGAATAGTGCAAATCATCTGATTTCCTTCTTCAATTAAACAATTTATTTAAAATAAAATTAATTAACCCAGACCAGCCGCTGGGTAGCCTAATGAAATAAAAAAAATGATATTAAACACTTCAAAGCCAACCACAAACCCCAATACGGGGACTCCAACGAAATCAGATGATGCCAAAGTAATCATCTGATTTCATACACATATAATATTTCTACAAACCGCCTTGAAATCAAACAGTACTCATGTCGATAAAATCGAATAGAGTAGTCATCTGATTTCCTTCTTTAATTAAACAATTTATTAAAATAAAAAATAAGTATGATAAGCTTTCAAGATAGTCTCACCTAAACAGTTCATTCATCTTCAGAACCTAACTCAAAACTTAACATAAAAGAAGAATCTTAAATTTTCAACAAATTATACAAATGCATGCAATGATATTTCTGATTTTTATAAATTTTGGTGCATAACAGGGGGCATCAACTTGTGCAGATTCAAGCGCAAAAAAAAAAACGGTGAGCAACAAAACACAAAGACGGGCTCCAAGTAACCTTATCATTGCCCAGAGAAGGGTTCTTTTTAAAAAAATGGTTAAAAGAAATCCAAAAGGTTGGGTAGACCTACTAAACAAAAGAGGGGAGCGCTACTTGGATTGAGCGAGTCCTCTAAAGATGGGCTTGGGCTATCGCCTTCATCGCCCCTATTGACTTCTCCAAAATGCTGATCAGATCTCTCGCATTTGTAATCTTCTTGTCAACAAGAAGTAACTTGCAATTCTCAAATTCCACTGCCATTTTCTCACTATCTGTTACAAAGTAAGGAAAGATATAACCACGATCAAATTGCATCCCCTCAACAACATAGAGGCTGTTCTCGGCGCTTTTCCCTTCTTCCAATGTCACTACACCCTTCCTACCAACTTTACTCATCGCTTCAGCTATCATGTTCCCGATTTCATAGTTATTTCCAGCACTAACTGCAGCAACATCTGCCAGTTCACTATCTTCAACCTCTTTTGACATTAACTTAAGCTCAGCAACTAGAGCTTTGGCGGTCTTCTCAATACCTCGAGTGATTTGAACAAGATTGGCACCAGCTGCAACCACCTTAACACCTTCACCAATCAGTCCTTGTGCAAGAACAACAGAGGTTGCAGTGCCATCCCCAGCCAAGTTATTGGTCTTTGCGGCAGCTTGTCACACCAATTTAGCACCAATATTCTTAACAGCCTCCAACTCGACCTCCTTGGCCACAGTGACACCGTCGTTAACAATTATTGGGGAGCCATACTTGCTCTCCAGAACAACATTCCTGCCCTTTGGCCCGAGAGTTACCTCAACAAGGTCCGCAAGCTTGCTAACACCAGTTTGAAGCTTCTTAATAGCCGACCCATCCTTGTTGAAATATAACTCCTTGGCCATTGCATTTATTCTGGAAGAACATCTTTTCTGTAGACGCAATTGCTGTCTCCTGCGACCAAGAGAACTTGAAGATATAGAAGCAAGAGAAGAGAATTTGTCCGAAGAAAGTGAAAATTTCTTATCCATAGCAAAGCTACTAGGAGCCGCCCAAGAGCCAACTGTAGAAGCCATGCCCTAAAGACCTGATGATAAAAGATGGTATTCTAGTGCTAATCATACTATAGTTATATTGCTGTCAAACATTCACTCACGTGTTTTGATGAGGTCAATGCTATTCCAAATAAAATCGTTGTTGCAATCAAAAGAAATTGACAATCAGGTTTTAAGGTCAGACTTTAGTCTATTACTACATTCCAAAGGAAGTTAGTAGGAAACTGCTGACATAAAAAACCAAATTATAAAATCAAATCACTGATTACTATAACATCTGAGAAGAAGTCAGTATGATCAATGAGATCAAGATTTTGATTACGGGCACCTCTTACAAGAAATTAATAAAGTCCAAGTGAGATTGAAACTGAAGTTAGAATTCAAAACACTGATTCTTACCACACACCTCAGAGGAAATTAGCAAAGAAATTGTTAAGATCAAAATTAGGTCATGAAATTGCACCATTAATTACTGTCTTTCCTCACCACATCATAAAGAAAATCAATATCATGCATGAAATAAAAATAAGAGGGATCATGGATTCAAACTTTTGATTGCTACCACTTCTCGAAAATTATTGAAACCAAAACAAGGTTTGCAAAATCAAACGCCAGCTCATTACAATGATAGCAAAGATCAAGTAACTCAGTCCATGGGAATAGAAGTAATATTTGTAGAAATCCATAAAGAAGCTTTCGATCTATCTAAAAAAAGAAATTCAGAGATCGAGCAAATATAACCAACACATTCTACATTCTACACAGTAAATCAACAACAATGAAAATTACCTGATAATGACGATTATCTAGATCTAAAGAGATAGAGTCAGATCTTGATTTTAAACCAGCTGAAGCTCAGATCTAGAATTTATAAGTTTTTTTTTTTATGATGATAAACCAAAGTAATGAAGAGATCAAATAGATTTAACTAGAAATGACTGAGTTTAGGGCTTAGATCTATGGCTTAACGAGAAGAAAATTGATGATCAGATAATAAAATCTCTCACCAGAGAAAATGAACTGCAGAGATCTCTCTTTCTCTCTCTCAGATTTTTCAAATAAGGTTTTGAACAAAAACGAGATTAGAACTAAATCATTTAGAAAAATAAGAGATGTCTAACCTGAGAAGAATAATTCCACCGGAAGATAATGGGAGATCCACCGGATCTGCGACAACTCCACCGACCTAGCCGGATTCCAGCTAGATTCCAGCAGAAACCCACCAGAAAAGATGAATTTCAAGAGTTATGATTTCTATTTAGGGATTTTAAGTGATAAAAAAAAAAGAAGCTATGGTTTAGATCTAGAGGAAATTGCAGATCTAGCACTAAAAGAGATGGAGAATAGGATTGAAATCAACACAGATCTGAGATTTAAAGATCGGAGAAAAGAAAATCGAGGTTAGGGCTCGAATTTGAAAAAGGGGAAATAGTGGTGGAGGTGAAAGAAGTTGGAAGAAGAAGAAGGAGGAAATCGAAGCTCGGCCAGAGGCTCGCCGGAGGTAGGTCGGAGAAGACGACCGGCGGAAAGAAAAACCCAAATTTCTCTCTCTCTCTCTCTCTCTCTCTCTCTCTCTCTCTCTCTCTCTCTCCTTCCCTCTACTTTCTTAAAAGAATGAAGATCTCTTTCCTCTTTTCCGCCTCTCACAACCTCGGATCGGAGGTAAGGCTTCCGACGAATGATCGGAGGAATCGATCGACGGAGGAAGAAGACGAAGAGAAAAACCCCCAAATCTCTCGCTCTCTCGCTCTCTCGCTCTCTCTATATTTTTCTAAATTTCTAAGAGAAAATGAACAGTGCCCTCTGTTGATTGATTTTTTTTTATATCAAAGTAGAAATGTTGATATCCGCACCCCTCTTGATGAGGCGCGCGAATTTGGATGAGTCGCGCCCGCCATTTTTGTCTTATTTGGCCTGGGCGCGACCATCACAGGATAATTCGCTCCCCTTCTCACATGGACAACCTCTTCAGCAGATAATTCACCCCCCTTTGGATTTGTACTACACACCCTCTCTCGGCTCGTTCACTGAGCAAACGCGCTCGAATCTAGAAGAAATTTTATGGAGACCTACGGGGGACACCTTAAGCTACCTTAGGGTGTAATTTGGGATCCTAGCTTGGTGATTGGATGGGGTTTCGCTCAAACATAGCGAACTTGGGTCCGGTCAAAATGGGGTGTCTACAACTAGATAAAGAACCCTAACTAAGAAGATGGCCATAATCTAATAATCAATAGATATATATATATATATATATATATATCCTAACCAGGGGCACTGTTAGCCCAAGGGTTCCCCATGGGTTCACTCAATCACCTTGTTTTGATGATTAACAAATGCAAATTGATTAGTCATTTATGGACTAATTGTTTGCCTTGAGTGTTGTGCTATAGACAGGTAATTCACAGCAATCCATGCTAGCACACACACAGATGGCCTAAGCTTGAAGATGAACCGAACAAAGGGCAAATGAGCTAGAGCATAATTGGACAAACCATACCTTGGAGGATCAACCAAGGAGAAGTTCCACACAACCATCTCAAAGCATTGAACAAGCAAAGGAAGATCAATGAAGGCCAAAGCTTGCGGATCAACAACTTTCAAAGGAGCTTGAACCAAATGGTGGCATCATCCTTGGAAGGTATCAAGCAAAGAAGCTCAACCTTGAAGATCCCAAAGCAAGCTAAGCACACCATTGAAGATCAAATGAAGATTGGCTCAAGAGAACAAGAGAGTACTTAGAATAGTAGTATGTATCACCTTTCTCTCTTGTGTTTTCTCTTATCAAGGCACATCTTAAAACCCCTAAAAATATATTTTTCAAAGAGACTAACACACCCTTTAAGGACTTAAATGGATAAGTGAATGGCCATGGTGGTGTACCAACATGTTGGGACCCATATGACATTCAGCACAAGAATGAACAAAACAGAGTTCCGAAGCAACAACCTGGACCAGCAATTAAATCCTATCAAAACTTATTTAAAACATTTCAAATATTTTTAACAGATAGCTCTCATTTTTCTCATATCCTTAGAGTATAAGAACATCGAAATCCGATGCGAAACGAAGGATATATGAATTTTTCAAATGAGACACTGTTTGCTGGAAATCCAGTCTCGGAACTCCGAGAATTATTCTCGGACCTCCGAGAAATATTCTCGGACCTCCGAGAAATGATCCAGGTTCTAAAATTAAAAGCCCTGTTTGAATTCTCGGAACTCCGAAAAATATTTTTGTTCAAAAAAATATAGCGGTTGTGGTGCAACGGCTAGTTGACTGTTTGACCCGAAAATAACCGTTTTGCCCCTGAAACGGTCATATTGAGTTGGGACACCATATATAGCCATCTAATGGGTCTAAAACACTAGAGGAACATTGTCCAACTCTAACAAACCCTAGAAAATCATTTGTGAATCATTTTTGGGTAAAAACTCTCACCAAACTCATTGTGCCTTGATTTTGGGAAAATCATTTGAGATTGGTTTAGGCTTGCATTTGCAAATTATTCTTGAGAGAAAGTGTGTGAGCTACAACTTGTAATCAAGCCTAGTAAGAGGCAAATACTTCTTCTTCTTCTTCATTTGATCGGTGGCAAGGGCATCCGATTTTAATTCCCTTGGGAGAAAGCGCTTAGAACTCGGTGGAGAAGGAGTGTCATTGTAAAGGTGGAAGGGCATCCTTATTTAATTCCCTTGGAGTGTAAAAGCCTCGGAGCCGGGCGTCGTGGAGGTCTCAATAGTGAAAATCCTCAAGTGCGACCTTGAGTAGAGTGGAGTAGGCCGTTTGCCGAACCACTATAAATCTTTGTGTCACTTGTGTTGGTATTTCTCTATCTCTCTCTCCCTCTCACTCTCTTATTTATTTGTGCTTGCATTTTTACATATTTGGAATTGAGTGAGTAGTTAGCATTTTGGTTTTGATTGAATATTTGTACCTTGCTAACTAGGCTATAAATCACCTAATTAAGTTTGCTAATCAACAAGGGTTTTTGAACTAATATTAATTTGTAATATTATTTAAAGTTCAAATATTTCAAACTTTATTAAACAAGGGATAAGTCTTGGGTGAAATTTTAGAAAAAGTTTCTAAAAGACAAAAGTTTTATAAACATCCTATTCACCCCCCCTCTAGGTTGCCAAACCAAGTCACTCCTTGGATTTCAGGCACCAGCCCTAATATAATCTAGTGGAGTCAATGAGGTCTCGACTCACGACAGACTGATGAGTGTGCTATGACCGTGCTGTAGCCACATAAGGTGAGCTATCCTACTCTATAAGTAGGACAAGGCAACACATGTTCGTCCTTATATGCAAACAAAAGGACAATGCAGTATATAGAGGGGATAAGGTTGAGAGGTCCACCTGGCCGGTTGCATAGTTACTTGTATACCGTGAGTTCCCTCAAGTATACGAACTATGCCCGTTTTGCACACAAAGTGTCTAAGTGCTGAGTATACTACTAGTGCGGTGGCACTAAAAGGCAGGTATAGCCCTCACGGCTCCTACTCATAGTATCCCACCGAAATAGGTCAATTTGATATCCATTCACAACAAACCACAGCATAAAAGTAACCACAAAATAAGAATATATGCAAAGGATGAGAGTGAGTGTGGGAGCCCTTGTTTTATTTACGCACCTATTTGGTGCCCCTAGCTTCTAACGAAAAGGTTCCTATTTTTAATAATTTTGGCCCAAATTTCTTCAAAGTTAGTAAAAATGACATTTCTACAGAGTTATGCAATGTTTCAAGAACTCCCCAGCAGAGTTGCCAGCCTGTGGACCCCGATCCTGAGGAAACTGGCAAGGATACAAGATCCACGTCGATCCTCTAACATCTCCACACATGAATGAGAGCTCTACCAAGGAACTCTCGAAAGAGTACCCCTCACAGCATGAGTGGAGATGTATGTGAGATACCTCTTGATTCGAGGACAAGCCCGGAACCGAGACGTACCTAAAATAACTCAGAGTCGCCATCCAAGGAAGTGGGCCCTGGATCCCATACTATACTCTGTCGTGAAATACAAGTGTGACAACCCAAGAGGTGGGGTGAATTGGTCAGATAGAAATTTTAGGCTTAATTAAGGGAAGATTAAGAGTTAATCCACTAATTAAGCACTAATTAGTCTAACCCTTGCTCAAATAATCATATTAATAAAATCTAGAGTTTTGACATTCTATCATGCACATTTGCTAACCCTTGTTCAAAAAGATATTATAATGTAATTAGGGTTTAAGCATTTCAATCAAGTGCATTAACTAACCCTTGTTCAATCAAAAGCACAAATATAAGTTAGGTTAGAGATTACCAATCACCGCACGTGCAAGAGAAGGGAAGAGAGAAGGAGACAATGAACACAAGATTTATAGTGGTTCGATCTATCACAAGACCTACTCCGCTCTTCATGTCCGCTCGTGAGTTCCACTATCTCGATCCTCCTTCAAGGCCGAATCAATGAGCCATTACATGACCAAGCTTTTCCATTCTCAAGGGCCAAAGCGAAGCCCATCTGCATGAAGCCTTCGGCGACGGGACACACCCTCATATGCCATCTTCACCTTTCTTAACGGGCCGAAGAGAAGACCCTCTTCTTCACAATTCTTACCGGGCCGAAGAGAAAACCCTCAATGAAGAACAAATACAATAAAAAACACTCAATGCCTCTTAAATAGGCGGATTACAACTTTGTAAGCTCACATTCACTCCAAAAGAATAAACAAAGAAAAGCCTTATGGAGTGTCTCTTGAAAGAATGTAGAAATGAAAGCTCAAAGAGGTTTTGCTTTTGATTTTCAAAATGAAGCACAAAGAGAGATGGGATTTGATCTTTCTCAAATGTGCAAAAGCTTGTAGAGATAGGTTTTAATGATGTATATATAGTGTATTTGAAAATATGACCATTTGGGGTAAAACTGTAAATAACTAGCTTGAAAAATTCAAGCAGAAAATGCTCCAACGGCTAGTTTGCCCGACCGCCGCGGTCGACCGAGCCAACGCGGTAGCCCGCCCCTATCGGGCGCCCTTTTATATTTTCAAATTTCTTACCGTCACGGTCGAACAGCCCCATGGCGATCTCAAAGATTTGGCTCAAAAACCTATCCGCGGTCGACCGACCCATTGCAGTAGTCCGCCAAGCCCAACCTGGATGTTTTCTGGATTTCTAGAAAATCAATCTGCGATCGACCGGATTGGCACGGTCGACCGGCCCAATGAATTTCGAGATGTCCTGGACTTCCAGGTTCCATCTCGCGGTAGCCCAGCAAATCCCGGTCGACCGGCCTTGTGTGAAATTCCATTTTTAACTTTAAAAATCAGGGACTTTTGGGCCATGGTCTTGGGCTTAAGTCTTAAGTTTTCAAACACATTTTTGGGTGTGTGTATGGTTTTCAAAGATGTAAAAAGTTAAGTATGAAAACCATTACCTTTTGAAAGTGCATTTAAACATAAAATCAAGAGGACTCTAAATACATTCTAAAAATGAATACCACGAGTCTTCTTGCAATGTGTCGGCTCCTTTGCACTTTCTTGGACTTCTTTAGCTTGAGGTGAACATATTCAACTTGTCTTGCTCTTGTGACTTGTCCTCCAATCTTCAATGCATGTTGAGGTACATGAGGTGTCACCATGGCATATTCAACTCCAAGCTCCTTCTTGACACTTGTTGGGAACTTGTGGAATCTTCATGATGAGTTTCTTGATTTGAACATCTTCAAATGAGGATGTCTTCACTGTAGGTGCAAGCTCTAGGTTCATTTGCTCCTTGATCCACAAGCCATGTGTTGTGAAGAGTTGGGTAATGGCGATTATGACATGAAATTTCTGTATACAACACAACACCTCAAAGCAACACATCAGTCCATAAATGCTAATCAATTTGGTTTCCTAGCATCAAAACATGAAGATAAGGTGAATGATTAACCCATGGAAACCCTTGGGCTTACATGTCGCAACAGATAACCAGAGATACAAAAGTCCGTGCCTGATGACGAATGGGGAAGGTGTTAAGCGCCCCCAATTCGCTCTAGTGTAAACACCCGGTCTCTTATGCCATTTATTTATTAACTTCGAAGAATTTTGGGCAAAAATCATATAAAATGGGAACGAATATCCCCGAGAAGATGTCTACCTAAGCATGCATGTCTCGGGCATGGGCAAAAGAAAAATAAATATCCAGGCCCTAAGAAGAGTTGATATTAGTGTCATCTGTCATTGAAATGAACACTAGAATCCAACGTCTCTTAGAGAGGCGTAGACGACTAATGCTTATCCAATATAAGATAACCCTACTACATATCTCCGTACATCATGTCTAACATCCATGCCTAAAGAGAGTTGGTACCAGTATCATCTGTCATTAGAATGAACACTAGAATTCACCGTCCCATAAAGAGGCGTAGAAGACTAGTATCGATCCAATAACAGATAACCCTGTTATTAGTCTCTATCAATCATATCTAATCTTAACACAATGCATCTAAGAAAACTGTAAACATACACATGCACGTCTATAACTAAAGAGACAAACCTGCACAATGAACAAACGTCAGTAGATGATAACAAAAGTAATAATCAATAATAATAAAGAACTCCTGCTAAGCAGGTGAGAGCTGTATGTAAGCCCAAGGGTCTACTCTCCTATCTTGTTTTGATGATTCTAAACATAATTGATTGTGTTTTTGAATACTAATCAATTTGCTTTGAAGTGTTGTGTTTAAGATAGGATTGTTAGTTGAAGAAACCAACACTCAACTTGGTCATGCTTAAAGGTGTACCAAACAAGAGCCAAAGGAGCTAAGTGTAGCTCACATCATCACTCAAGCAAGCATCCAAAGATGGAAGATCATTTGAAGACCAAAGCTAAAGAGGGATCGAAGATTGCATAGGTATCATTGTACATCCTTTCTCTTTAGATTTTCAAGTCAAGGCAAAACGTTTTCAAAGTGTTTTCAAAGTGTTTTCAAAGTGTTTTTCAAAGAACACTTAAGAACTTAAAATGGATTAGTGAATGGTTATGTGGTGGACCAACATGTTGGGACCCTCATAAACATTCCAAAATAACCATAGGAGTTGAGTTCCAAAAGCTAAAAATCAAACAAGCAATAAAAATCAAAAACTGCGGATTTTTAGGCTTCTCGGAACTCCGAGATTTTTTCTCGGAGCTCCGAGCTCGGAACTCCGAGAGTTCCCTCGGAACTCCGAGAAAAGGTCCAGTAGCGTCTGGACATTTTCTCGGAACTCCGAGAAAATTTCTCGGAACTCCGAGAAATGGTCCAGTAGAAATTTTATTTCTTCTGGCCGTTGTCTCGGAACTCCGAGAATATTTCTCGGAACTCCGAGAACCCTGCGACAGCTCAAAATATAGCCGTTGGGATTTGAATTAATTCTTGTATTTTGATATTTCCACCCCCAAACGGTCATATTCTTTGGAGAGGCTATAAATACAATATGTAGAGAAGTTTTTCTCACTCTCTTGATCATTGGAAAACATCTTTGAGCATCAAAGAAAACTTGCAACCTATTATTGCTTGAGATTTTGTTTTTCCCCAAACTTGCCTTGCAACTTGCAAATCTATTTGAGTTGGGATTCTAGAGCTTTCACTTGCAACCATCATTGAAGAGCAATCAAGGATCTACAAAGAGCATCAAGCTTTCAAGAAGAAGCCAAGCTACTCAATCTTCATATCTTGTATAGGTGGCTGGGGCATTCCGTTTTTAATTCCCTAGAGAGCAACCGCTTAGAACTCGGCGGAGAAGGAGAGTCTTTGTAAAGGTGTAAGGGCATCCTTGTTTAATATCCCTTGGAATTGTAACCGCCTCGGAGCCGGGCATCGTGGAGGTCTCCAATAGTGGAATCCCTCAAGTGCGACCTTGAGTAGAGTGGAGTAGGCCGTTGGCCGAACCACTATATATCGGTGTGTCATTTCTCACTCTTGCATTTCCATTATTGTTTGGCTTGGCATTTCACTTTGTTCTTTCAATTATATTTGCACTAACCAAATATTTAATTAAGTGAAGAAAAATTCCAATTAGGGTTTATAGGTAATTTTCAAAAGGCCTAATATTGAGTTAAATTCAATTCACCCCCCCTCTTGAGTATTTCAATTGGTATCAAAGCCTCGTCTCTAATTTTTAGAAAACCCTAACCGGTCTAGAGTAAAGATTCTAAAATGGCAAACTACCCTCAACACCATGAAGGTTATTCAAACACTAGGCCACCCTATTTTTATGGAACAAACTATGGTTTTTGGAAAACCAAAATGAAAATCTTTTTAACCCAAGACTATCAAATGTGGAGAGCAATTAATAATGAATACATCTTACCCACAAGAAATTTAAATGATTGGACCGAAGCCGAACAACAAGCTTCGAATTATAATGCCAAAGCCATGAATTCTCTTATTTGTGCTCTATCTCCCGGAGAATTCAATAGAGTATCAAATTTGAATTCGGCTAAGGAAATTAGGGACACTTTAGAAGTCACCCATGAGGGAACCAATCAAGTAAAAGAATCTAAAATGAACCATCTTTTTCGGCAATACGAACTCTTTCAAATGACACCCGATGAAACAATTGCCGACATGTACACTAGATTCACCAATCTTGTAAATGGATTAAGGGGTCTTGGAAAACAATTTTCCAATAGAGATTTAGTGACTAAAATCCTTAGGTCCCTACCTTTGTCTTGGGAATCCAAAACTTCCGCAATCACCGAAGCCAAGGACATGAACACATTGAACCTAGATGAACTAATAGGGTCCTTGATCACCCATGAAATGATTTTCAAAACAAAAGCACCCGAAATCGAAACTAAAATCGAAAAAGGAAAAGGAATTGCTTTTGCTTGTAATGTAGGTGAAAATGAAGATGCAAAGGAAGACATGGAAGATGAAGTTGCCCTCCTAACAAGAAGGATCAAATTCTTGCAAAGGAACATGGGAGGCATGAGAAATAGAAGGACAAATCCCCCATTCAAGAAGAAAGAAGAACTTGGTGATGGGTCTTCTCAACCCCGATGCTACGGTTGCAAGAAGCTTGGACACATTCGCCCGGATTGTCCACTCAACAATGAACCCACTTCAAACAACCGCTTCAAGAGAAGAGAAGGCAAGAAAGGAATGACCGCCACATGGGATGAGGAAATTGATAGCGAAGGCGAACAAAATGATGGCGAAGATTGCTTGATAGCAAGGAACGTATGCTTCATGGCCTCAACAAACGACAACAATGAGGTAAACACTTTAAATGATGTTATTGTTTTAAAAGAAGTTCTTGATTCCCTACAAAATGCAAATGATGAACTTGAAATTCAATTTGATAAAATTGCATCACTTGAAAATTCTCTTGCTAACATGACAAAAGAATTTGGTTGGTTAAAAAAGGATCATGAATTTTTAGATGATAAGAATGAAAAATACAAAGTAGAAATTCATGAGTTAAATGCTTCTATCAAAATCTTAAATAAAAACCGACAAGAACTCTCAAATGAAAACAACAATCTAAAGCATGAAAATGGTAGATTATCTTTTGAGTATGATGAACTAAAGAAACTTTTTGAAAAATTTGAAAATAGTTCATTAAAATTGGATAGGCTTGTAAATCTTCAAAGAATGTCAAGTGACAAAAGTGGACTTGGACATAAATGGAACACCACAGTATCCAACTATAAAACTAAACTTGAAAAGGTTTCTTCTAGCGGTACCAAAATTTGCTTTTATTGTGGTATAGAAGGTCATTACAAGGTTGCTTGCTTACATGCTAAACAAGATAAGATTAAGTTGAACTCTAATGTGAAAACAAATGAACATAGCAAGATTAGGAAGATTTGGGTACCTAAGGGATCTCACTTGCCTATTCATATGTAGGTATGCCTTAAAAGCCATAACAAGAAGAACACATGGTACCTTGATAGTGGATGCTCTAGACATATGACCGGAGACCTTACTCAATTCGCATCCCTATCGCTCAAGGATGGTGGAGACGTTACCTTTGGAGATGATAAGAAAGGAAAAGTCAAAGGTGAAGGCACCATAGGTAACTCTACCTCTCCCATACATGATGTACTATTTGTTGATGGCTTGTCCCATAATCTTATTAGCATTAGTCAATTATGTGATAATGGTTTTGAAGTTGTCTTCAATCCCGATAAATGCATTGTTAAAAATAAGATAAATGGAGAAGTAAAATTCATAGGGTCTAGAGACAATAACATTTATACAATTGGACTAGATGATCTTAGACTCCAAAATGTGACTTGTCTAAATGCCATTAGTGAGGATTCTTGGCTATGGCATAGGAGGTTGGGTCACGCCGGAATGGATCTCATTTCGACCCTCTCCTCAAAAGAAAGTGTTAGAGGATTGCCTAAGTTCAAATTCATCAAGGATCACATTTGTAGAACTTGTCAATTAGGAAAACAATTGAAAAGCTCATTTGCACCTAAAAATATGATTTCAACTTCCTACCCCTTGGAGCTACTTCATATGGATCTTTTTGGACCAATGAAGACTAGTAGCCTAGGTGGAAAGAGGTACGTGTTTGTAGTTGTGGATGACTACTCACGATTCACATGGGTCATATTTCTAGGACATAAAGATGAAACTTATGAAAACTTTCTTACATTGTGCAATCAAATTCAAAATGAAAAAGGTATTGCCATCTCCCACATTAGAAGTGATCATGGAACGGAATTTGAAAATGTACATTTTGACACTTATTGTAATGAACATGGCATAAAACATAATTTTTCCGCACCTACAACACCTCAACAAAATGGAGTAGTAGAAAGAAAGAATCGAACTCTCCAAGAAATGGCTAGAACTATGATGCATGAAAATGATCTCCCTAGATATTTTTGGGCGGAAGCGGTTAGCACCGCTTGCTATATCATAAACAGGGTATATCTAAGGCCAATTTCTAAGAAAACACCTTATGAGCTTTGGAAAAACTTGAAACCAAATATAAGCTATTTTAGAGTGTTTGGATGTAAATGCTTTATTTTAAACATCAAAGATAATCTACACAAATTTGATAGGAAATCGGATGATGGGATATTCTTAGGGTATTCTTCTCACAGCAAGGCATATAGAGTATTTAATAGGAGAACCCTAGTAATAGAAGAATCCATGCATGTGACATTTGATGAAAGAGAGCCAACACCTCAAGAAATGCCACATGATGAGGATGAACCCATTGAACATCTTTTTCCAAAATTGAGTGCTCCTCCTCATGCATCAACAAGTCATACATTACCTAGTGAGGAAGTAGAAAATGAAAATGATGACTCATTGCCTAGGGATAGGAGAACATTGGTAGATCATCCTGAATCCCAAATTTTAGGTGATGCCACATTGCCAGTAAGAACTAGATCATACTATCGTAGTGTGAGTAACAATTTGGCGTTCCTATCCGAATTTGAACCAAAATCCATCAAGGAAGCTGAAAAGGATGAATATTGGTTGATGGCCATGCAAGAAGAGCTAAGTCAATTCGAAAGGAACAAAGTGTGGAGGCTAGTACCTAGACCTAGTGATCATCCAGTCATTGGCACGAGATGGGTGTATAGAAATAAATTGGATGAAAATGGAATTATCACTATGAATAAAGCTAGGCTTGTAGCCCAAGGGTACAATCAGGAGGAAGGGATAGATTATGATGAGACATTTGCTCCTGTTGCCCGTATGGAGGCTATTAGGATACTTTTGGCATATGCATCTCATAAAGGATTTAAACTATATCAAATGGATGTCAAAAGTGCCTTCCTAAATGGCTATATCCAAGAGGAAGTGTATGTTGAGCAACCTCCAGGTTTTGAAGACTTCAAACATCCAAATCATGTCTTCAGGCTTGATAAAGCTTTATATGGATTAAAGCAAGCTCCTAGAGCTTGGTATGAGAGGCTTTGCACTTTCTTAGTTGAAAAGGGATTCGAGATGGGAAAGGTGGATAAAACCTTGTTTATCAAAAGAGAAAATCATGATATCCTCCTTGTCCAAATCTATGTGGATGATACCATCTGTGGCTCAACTAATCAAAAATTGTGTGATGAATTTGCAACCTTAGTGAAAAATGAATTTGAAATGAGCATGATGGGAGAATTAACCTACTTCTTAGGACTCCAAATTAAACAATACAAAAATGGAATATTTTTAAATCAAGAAAAATATACAAAGGAGTTATTAAAGAAGTATGGCATGGATAGCAGTAAGACATCAAGAATTCCCATGAGTACTACTGCTAAGCTAGAAAAAGATGAATTTGGCAAATCTGTGGATCAGAAATTGTATAGGGGTATGATAGGTAGTTTGCTCTATTTGATAGCCAGCAGACCAGACATTATGTTTACTGTCTGTCTCTGTGCTCGATTTCAATCGGATCCTAAAGAATCTCACCTATCAGCAGTTAAGAAGATCTTCAAGTACTTAAGAGGAACCCAAAGTCTAGGACTGTGGTATGAAAGATCATCTTCCTTCACTCTCATCGGATATTCAGACGCAGACTTTGCTAGATGTAGAGTAGATAGGAAAAGCACTAGTGGGACTTGCCAATTCTTGGGTAAATCACTTGTTTCATGGTTTAGCAAGAAGCAAAATTCAGTAGCTCTGTCCACAACAGAAGCAGAATATGTGGCAGCTGGAGCTTGCTGTGCTCAAGTCCTATGGATGAAAAGCACATTGATGGACTATGCAATCAAAATGGAAAATATTCTCATCCAATGTGACAATACTAGTGCTATAAGCTTAACAAAGAACCCCATACAACACTCAAGAACAAAACACATTGAGATTAGGCACCACTTCATCAGAGATCACTCACAAAAAGGGGATATTTGCTTAAAATATATCAACACTGAAGATCAATTAGCGGATATCTTTACAAAACCCCTTAGTGATGATAGAATTTGTTATATCCGAAGTGCCTTAAACATATGGAGTGCGGATCAAATCAAAGAAATTGCCAAATAAATACTTTGTGCCTTTCACCAGCTTATCTATATAGTGTTTATATATATATATCATCTTTGTTTGGTAGTATCTGCATGAATGAGATGTAAAATACTAATCTTAAAAATCACTCAATTGATACTCTTAGCCTTCTTAGTTTTCTAAGATGGAGAGGTATCTTCACTTTAATTAAAATACCTAACATTTTGACATATGTCAACATCTCGATCATGTACAGGTATATGTACATTACTTGGTTATATATTTTTATACCATAAGCATTGATTTAGGGGGAGTTATCCACTCCTAAATATTTTTTTACACCCTTTCTGTCGATGACAAAAGGGGGAGAAGTTTGAAATTGATTATCTATTCAATTGACTATATGCACCACTTGCTTATAACTTGTATCATTTATATGTGTGCATATATTGAGGGGGAGTTCCAGTATTCACTTGCCTACTATGTCACTCCACACACACCTCATAATCAATTTTGTTTGTCATCATCAAAAAGGGGGAGATTGTAAGCCCAAGGGTCTACTCTCCTATCTTGTTTTGATGATTCTAAACATAATTGATTGTGTTTTTGAATACTAATCAATTTGCTTTGAAGTGTTGTGTTTAAGATAGGATTGTTAGTTGAAGAAACCAACACTCAACTTGGTCATGCTTAAAGGTGTACCAAACAAGAGCCAAAGGAGCTAAGTGTAGCTCACATCATCACTCAAGCAAGCATCCAAAGATGGAAGATCATTTGAAGACCAAAGCTAAAGAGGGATCGAAGATTGCATAGGTATCATTGTACATCCTTTCTCTTTAGATTTTCAAGTCAAGGCAAAACGTTTTCAAAGTGTTTTCAAAGTGTTTTCAAAGTGTTTTTCAAAGAACACTTAAGAACTTAAAATGGATTAGTGAATGGTTATGTGGTGGACCAACATGTTGGGACCCTCATAAACATTCCAAAATAACCATAGGAGTTGAGTTCCAAAAGCTAAAAATCAAACAAGCAATAAAAATCAAAAACTGCGGATTTTTAGGCTTCTCGGAACTCCGAGATTTTTTCTCAGAGCTCCGAGCTCGGAACTCCGAGAAAAGGTCCAGTAGCGTCTGGACATTTTCTCGGAACTCCGAGAAAATTTCTCGGAACTCCGAGAAATGGTCCAGTAGAAATTTTATTTCTTCTGGCCGTTGTCTCGGAACTCCGAGAATATTTCTCGGAACTCCGAGAACCCTGCGACAGCTCAAAATATAGCCGTTGGGATTTGAATTAATTCTTGTATTTTGATATTTCCACCCCCAAACGGTCATATTCTTTGGAGAGGCTATAAATACAATATGTAGAGAAGTTTTTCTCACTCTCTTGATCATTGGAAAACATCTTTGAGCATCAAAGAAAACTTGCAACCTATTATTGCTTGAGATTTTGTTTTTCCCCAAACTTGCCTTGCAACTTGCAAATCTATTTGAGTTGGGATTCTAGAGCTTTCACTTGCAACCATCATTGAAGAGCAATCAAGGATCTACAAAGAGCATCAAGCTTTCAAGAAGAAGCCAAGCTACTCAATCTTCATATCTTGTATAGGTGGCTGGGGCATTCCGTTTTTAATTCCCTAGAGAGCAACCGCTTAGAACTCGGCGGAGAAGGAGAGTCTTTGTAAAGGTGTAAGGGCATCCTTGTTTAATATCCCTTGGAATTGTAACCGCCTCGGAGCCGGGCATCGTGGAGGTCTCCAATAGTGGAATCCCTCAAGTGCGACCTTGAGTAGAGTGGAGTAGGCCGTTGGCCGAACCACTATATATCGGTGTGTCATTTCTCACTCTTGCATTTCCATTATTGTTTGGCTTGGCATTTCACTTTGTTCTTTCAATTATATTTGCACTAACCAAATATTTAATTAAGTGAAGAAAAATTCCAATTAGGGTTTATAGGTAATTTTCAAAAGGCCTAATATTGAGTTAAATTCAATTCACCCCCCCTCTTGAGTATTTCACTGTAGCTAAACATGTGAGAGCTACAACTAAACATGTAAGAGCTATAGCTAAGCATGTGAGAACTACAGCTAAGCAGGTGAGTAAAAAAAATATCAGTAAAAAAGAAGACACAGAGTCATGGATCTATAAAAAAAATAATGATAACCACAAAATCCTAAATCACTAGCGACAAACCCTAAGACTCTAATGTGAAATTTGACTCGGACCACGATGGTCATCCCGGCTGCTCTACGTATCCTAGCCTCGGGAAGAATCAGAGTAAACGTAGTTCGGTGGCCTATTTTAAACTACGATGCCTAACCATCTAGCCATCGGCGCGACTAAATGTCTAACCGACTACGACTCGAGGCCTCCTAACTCTAGGGACACTCACACGAAGCACACAAAGCATCAACATATCCATGACAGACTCCTAACTCTAAGACACCCCAAATATCTAGGATAGACTCCTAACTCTAGGGGAAGATCTTTTCAAAAACTAGTGTAAAAGATTTGTTTGACGAATTTTTGTATTTTTGAATGATTTGGATATGTTTATTTTGAAATGTTTGACTGGACCTGGGATAAGAGTCCCAAGCTGCTACGTACCCCGTGGAAGATGATCAAACCAACGTAGTTCGGAAATAGACTCTCCTAACTACTCTCTTAATGACTTTTAACTTTTCAATTGTTTTGATGTTTTTTATTTTCTATGTTTTTCGTTCTTTAAAATTTTTAATGTTTTTGAATTTTTAAAGTGCTTTCACCCTTTTAGCCAAAGGGAACCCATATGTCTGCACCCCGTGGTCCACAGCATAGAAGAGTGTCAGTGTTAAGGGATGAATCCCTATAGCCAAAAAGGAACTTCTATCTATAGACAGACTCACAAAAGGAATGGATAGATTCCTAAACATCTATAAGGGTAGGACAGACTCAAAAGATTTGCAAAGGTTGGACAGAATCATATACTTTGCAAGGATTTGACAGAATCCCATGACTTGTGAAAGGTTGGACAGAATCCTAGCTCCCTATGATGGTAGGATTGACTCCTAAAAGACTGACTCTTTATGCTAAAAGCTAACTCTCTAGCTAAGGACAGACTCATATACTAAGGATTGATAACTCTAAGAGATGTGCTAATGAGACATGGCATGTCTCCTAAAACAAGAGGATAACTTGAGCCAATGAGACAAAGCCTAGCTCCTATGGGAGAAATAACTAACTCTAGTGAGACATTAAATGTCTCCTATGGAGGGCTCCAAGTATTCTTATCATTGCCCTTGCTTATAGGTAGAATATGGGTATAGGCAACTAACAGACCAAGTTGGTCTTCTAATAAGGATGTGCTAATAATGAGACTTTGGTAGTCTCCTATGAGTTGACTCATAGGTGAGACAAAGCTTGTCTCCAAAGAGTACAACTTGTTTCTTCATGAGACACAGCTTGTCGCCTAAGAGGAGCTCTAGATGACTCTTTAATTGCCCGTGCAATGAATAGAAGGACCTTATATTTTAAAAGATACACATCTAAAAGACTGGGAAGTCATTTAAATATAAGAGGGGAGTGCTACTTTGACTAAGCAAGTCCCCTAATGATGGGCTTGGGCTAACGCCTTCATCGCCCTTGCAATGAAGGAAGGATTAAAGGAAAAATGATGATGTGTGCAAAAGATGTAATCAATGGGCAATGATGCAACCGAGAGACAAGAGATGCAAGCGATGGATCTCAAAGACGGAATGAGACATGACATGTCTCCAAGAATGAAACTCACAAGATTTGAAAGGTTTAAATATGTTTTAGAAGTGATCCTATGAGTCTTAGATGCTAAGTTGTCATTTAGTTCAAGAACCGAAAGAATTGAGCAAGTTTGTTCGTGGTGTGTCTCTAGTAAAGTCCTAGCATCTTTTAATGCTTAATTTCAACTTCTTTTAGATATTTACAGCATGTTTTATTAAGGTTTGATCATGATTAAATCATTTGTTTACATACATCATTGATTTTAATCACTTAGCATTGAAAAGGTATTGAAAGCACACAACACAACATGCAAATTTCACTAAAAATGCTCAAAATTCAAAAGAGTTAACTTTTGGAGTTGAAGACCAATTATCGGGCAGGAATGATGCATGTGGTGGTAACTCCCCATACCTTCCATTCTCGTAACCAAGTAACGAGTCTAGATTTCTAGTCAATTATGGGTCCTAGATTCCTCATCTAGGTGGCGACTCTGTCACTCTCTTTTGCGTGGAATTCGGATTGCCTTAGTGATCCCAAGTTCATGGAAAAGATGAATTAAATCACACCTCGCTAGGCTCGGCGGCTTACCCCTGCCCTTATGGGTACTGGGTTGCACGTTTGTTTGCACCCTATGGCTTGGTTGCTGCCTGCTTGGTTGGGTAATTAAAATCAATAATAAAAAGCACACGCCATTCGCGTGGGTACGAGAGACCAAGAGAGAGCGTGGCGGTTCACGCCCCACCCCTCTTTGGGGATCGGGTCCCACAAACCCAAGCTGTTGTGACAAGAGGGTGATCATTGCCTCTTAATTTAGTTCTACACGTATGGTCGGGCACAAACGACTTCACTAACGCACAGGTCATATGATTAGTACCCGTTATATGCCATTTGCAACCCTCTACCTTGCATCGAACGGCATACTTCTTCGGTGTTGACTTTGACCTCACGAACATAAACCTCTGCCGAATAGCGTACTCTTTGACAACCTTTTTGAAGTGTTGCATATTAGAAAATATTGCCCCAACTGTTAACTGCTTAAACTGAAGATTATTAGTATCTACATCATGGGCCCCAACAAACATCCCATCTGCTTTCATTGGCCGACTACTGTCAGTCGGAACCGGTTGAAATCCCTCTCTGATAGGAGAACCCCCTCTGATAGGAGAATCCGCACTGAAAGGCTGAGCGCATGGACTAACACCGATATTTCCATAATCGTCATTATCATCCTCCTCCTCCTCCTCCTCCTCATCATCATCATCACTACCATCGTCATTATCATCATCATTTCTTTCTTCTTCTAAATCTAAACCCCTCACACAGAAACTGTCTTCAAAAACATTACTGAAGTCCACTTCAAGATCTCCCACATTTTGGAAGTCATCGATACCTCCACTAACATGGTTGCCATACAAATCACTTGCCAATGTTTCATTTAAGTCAATTTCAGACCTGCATAGTTCGGCAATATATAATCAAGTTGGATCCATATGAATTATAAATTGAAATATGGAAGTATTCAAACATTGCCAAAGAACTACAATACCTTATGACAGGTTCTGCTGGAGCACCTCTGATCTCTTGACTTACACATCTCCCATCAAATTCACTTTCGTAGTCTTTTTGCAAGTCCACTTCAAAACGAAGACGTTTTTGGGATGGAATCAAAGTAGAAGGAATGTTACGATTAAGAGAGGGTCTCCTAGTGCAGAGTTTGTTTGGGGGAAGCATTGACGAATTCAAGGAATTAATACATTTGTCATTTATGCTCTTAGTTATGTATATCATCACAGAATTGAACATGTATCTGTCAAACATCCTTAACATTGTTTGGAGGACATCATCATCATCGACGTCGATTAAAGTGACTATATATGGTTCCACAACATATTGACATTTTATCGCTAGTAAAACCTACCTTTCTTTAACACCAATCCTTCTTCGGATTGCAGCTTCAAATTCGTCGAAATTGATTCCGTGGCTGACAGATAACAATGTCTTCTTCCCTCTTACGTATTCCCAAGAAACATCATCCTTCAAATCTCCATCATAGTGTAAAAGAAGAGAAACCATTGTTTCGGACATTTTTATAAAATTCTAAATAGGGGTTCTAAACAGAGTTGTTGGTAAAAAGGGATCTTCATATCTTCTTGAGGGGTATTCAAGTGTACACAATGGGTTACCAAGTTCATAAGTGGGGTTATGGACTCTAAAGGGGGTTTTACTACCTCAATGGGGGTTTGAAAGTCAGTCCACAAGGTGTTCTAAGAGATTATCAGCTACTTAATGGGGGATTCAAGTCCGTACGGAGGCTTCTGTAAAGGGTAATCAAGTTGCAAATTAGGGGTTTTCAACTCTCTACACAAGGGGAGTTACCAACAATGTACAAGGGCATTTCAACACTCTCCAAGGGGGTTACCAAGCCTCTCCGGGGGTGTACCAAGTGTTTATCTGGTAAATAAATGGGTTATAAAGCAGGGTTACAGAGATACTTGAAGCAGAAGCCCTAACTAACCATTTTGAAAGGGTTATAAGACAGGGTAATCAAGCAAAATAAATACAGGGTTATTACCCACAATAATGACATGGTTCAAATACATTAATACAACCACAAATCCTAAGAGAGTAGAGAAGCTACTCGCCTTTAATCACCCTTCGTCAGTTTCAGGCGTTAATGGAGAAATCTGGAAGAGGTTGGCGGTCATTTTTGGTAAGTGAAAAGTAAGAGAGAGAAATTTCTACTATAAGTTGTTTTTTTTTTAGTAAAAGGGGAATTACCAAGAATATACAAGGGCTTTTCAACCCCCTCCAATGGGGTTACCAAGCCTCTCCGAGGTGTATCAAGTGTCAAAACAAGTTTATCAGGTAAATATATGGGACTTACCAACAGCAAATAAGGGATTATCAAGTGCTAAAAATTGTGATTCATGTACAAAAGGGTTTACATAAACCATCTATATTCGGGTCATCAAACACTAATACCAACTTTATTAGTAGGGTACCAACTCTATAAGAACGGTTTCAGAGATAATAGAAGCACAAGCCCTAAGTCACCATTTTAAAAGGGTTATAAGATAGGGTTATCAATCACAATAAAGATAGGGTTATCACACACAATACAGACAGGGTTATTATCACACACTAAACACAGGGTTCAAACGCATTAATGGAAGCACTAATCCTAAGAGAGTAGATAAGCTACTAACCTTCACTTACACTTCGTGGGTTTCAGGTGTTAATGGAGAAATTTGCAAGAGGTTGGCTGTAAATTTTGGTAGGTGAAAAGTAAGAGAGAGAAAAATCTACTAAACGTGTTCTTTTTGCGATGAGGGGTATTTGGGTAAAAAGCCATGTCAGAAAAAGGTGTTTCGACCTCCGTTCACAACTTTTCAAATGGGTGTCACCCATTCACTATTTTGTTATTTTGGTGTCACCAGTTGACAATACTTTCTAAAAAAATCTAGAACCATCCAAGAAAGTTAAACCAGACACGTGTCTTACGGCTACTGGTACGGCCTCGAATGTGAGAGAATTTTCTTCTTTGTTAGAACCATGGATCCGTATATTACAAAAAGAAAAAGTAATAAATAAGGTGAGAAGAAAACGCCAAACGACCATCACATCGTAATGAGTAATGTCATCCTCTCCAACATCAATTACTATTGAACTAAAAAAGAAATATTCCACTAACCTTCGGCGAAGATTCAAACGCCTGCAACGTCATTACCTAGGGCCCACATAACCTCGATGACGATTTTTCATCCCTTCTCATTGAATATAGGGCAGTGATATTACTCCTATGTCCTATACCCCTTTTCTAGCATACTACCGGTACACCATTTCCAAACCCCTCTCTCCCCGTTGGTGAGACCAACAATTAATTTGTTGAAAGGTAGTCCTACCCATATTTTTCAAAATGAACTGTACGGCTCACACCACAGGATGATCTAAACCGTCCATTTAATGGGTCAGTACATAAATGGGTTGCGCCTCAAAATCTCATTTCCATAGGATAGTCCTAGCCCTCCGATCTAAAGAGAAACTGCATAGTATGGAAACCACTACTGATTAGAGGGTTGCGATCATCCCATAGACATGATTTTTTGGTCACAACCTATTTACATTGCGGCCCATCAAATGGACGGCTTGGATCATCTTATAGTGTAGGTCGTTACGTAACAATGGAAATAGGTTGTGCTACAAAATTGTTTCCACAGGATTTAAACAAATTACTTGTTCAGCCTACCAAGCGTTCATGTTAGGGGAGAGAAAACTGGTAGTGTTGTACCTGGGGATTTTAGCCTAGACGGGGGAATATTACTTCTTGTATTAAATTCCCAAATGCAGCTCCTTATTTAAGGCTGGCAATTTCACCCGTGAAACCGGGGATCCGCCACACCCCGCCCCGGACTTGGAGCGGGGATGGGGCGGGGACTTAAAAAATTCTCCGAAGCGGGGATGGGGATGGAGATGGATCGGCCCTGCCCCGCCACCCTTGTTTTACTATGCAAGCCATTATTAATATCCTTTTATTTTAGTATTGTTTTAGTGTTTTTAAAGTTAATAGTAAATATATTTTTTATGCTAGTGATACTGGCACTACCATATTTTGATAAGTGCACAAATACGGCTTGTCTTTTTCTTTCTTTGGGGGTGTTAAAAAGCTTTTTTGAGGTGAGAATTTTTGTGTGAGGCGGGGATGGGGCGGGGGACTGGGAATGGTCCTTCCGGTGGGGACGGGGAATGAAACATCCGGCCCGGCCCGGCCCGGCCCCGTTGCCAGCCCTATCCTTATTCATTTAGCTTGGCAAGCTCTCCCTGCAAGGAGGCATTCTCGTAATTTGCAAGAGAACTGGGGTTGTACTTCCGACGCGGTATATACACGCATTAACGCGTTTATGGGTCCATAGCTTTTAACGGTGGCCATCTCCGACAATGAACGAACTTTCCCTTGCTTTTCTGCGAAGTTTCTGCTCCTAGGGTTTTGGGTTTTACAGGAAGATAGAAGCTGAGACGTTTTTTCGATTATTGTAAACAGTTCTTGTTGTTGTTCTTGTTTTCCTGACGTTTTTTTATTTTGTTAAAGAATTTCTTTGCGATCTTTCTCTCCTTTTTATTGTGTTTTGTTTTGGAAAAGATGGCTGTTATGTCTATAGAATCTCTACCAGGATTCGGATTTCATCCGAGTGACGAGATGCTTGTGAATTTCTACCTTATGCGGAAGATCAAAGGTCGAAAACAAGACGTGGAGATGATTGGCAAGGTGATTGCCGAAATAGACGTGTGCAAATGTGAACCTTGGGATCTACCATGTATGTATTTTATTTTCTTCAAATCTATCTTTCATTTTTTGTGTCTTGTTTTTCTTCTAATTGGTTCTTCTTTTCTATTTTCCTAATTTGTAATTCCAATTGGGTTTATAAAGTAATGGGCTTTTATTTTCTCTCCTTTATGGTAATTGAATGATGTTTTATACTTACTTTTTTTTATGCTGAGCAGGCAAATCGCTGATTAGATCAGATGATTTGGAATGGTTCTTCTTCTCTCCTCGCGATCGGAAGTATCCAAACGGGAACCGTTCTAACAGGGCAACGAACGCTGGTTACTGGAAAGCAACGGGAAAGGATCGAGAGATCAAATCCCGTGGCTTGCTGATTGGTATGAAGAAGACCCTTGTTTTCTACCGAGGGCGCGCTCCAAGCGGCGAGAAGACTGATTGGATCATTCACGAATATAGGGTTACTGATAACAAGCAGGATGCTAAAAATGGTGGGCAGGTGAGACTTCACTTCAGTTTTCATTTTTTTTTTTTGAGCAAAATTAGATCTTGTTGATGCTTTGATGGTAGTGAACTCCAAATGAGCTTTATGGTGGATCTTCGTTTCAATTGTTTAGAATTTTAATTCAAGCAAATCTTTGTTTTAGGTACTTGCCATTGTATTTATAGCATTCAAGAATATTCGTTTCTTCTTACTAGTGAAAATAGCTAATCATCTTTCTGGATTGCTAAACTAAGTTTGTCCTAGGTCTGTCATGCAGATTTAACTATTTGGTTCTATCTGTTTTGGGAACTAAAGGAATTTTAGATGAACTTGTCTTACGGGATATCCTCGCCATCTAACACATGCATCATGAGACATATATAAATTTCTCTTTAATTGTGGCCCAAAGTTGAGTGAGCATAAAATCTGAAGACAATTTACATTTCTAGAGCTCAAATGCATAGGCATGTGTGTTGAGCCTATCGCTACATCGACCAGTAAGAAGACAAGGTATCATTATACTAAGCAAATGGTCTAAATGGGAATATGCATAAAATTGCCGGTCTATAGGAATAAGAGTAATAGGGCAGCAGTCTAGTAGTAGTTGTCGTCATTGTCATCATCACTATTGTTGTTATTGTTGTTGCTATAGCACATTTTGCCAATAACTTACCATTAAATTTTTTTTTTTTGCCGATAACATATTATGGCATTTGTTTCTCTTTGTTGATGGTTACTTCCATATTAGCTGTTAACTCTTTCCTGAAACATTTAGAGACTGTTTCCACAAAATGACATCATTTTGGCAGGAGAATAGCCAAAACTGCAGAAGCTAAACGACTCTCTACAGCCTTGAAGAACTTGTTCGGACATTGTGTTGTTTCCATCCAACATTTCATTTTTTTTCTTTATTGTCATAAATGTATCTTTTGAACACTGCTTGCTACTCAGTTTGAGGCCATAATAATTACTAATCACTGCCTCTACTTGCATTGGACAATGCCTCCTTACTGGTAAAATGGGGCATTGTTTTTTGTTGTAGTAACTCCTGATTATGAATTTTTGCCAACCACTGTAAGTTAATCTTGGGACGGTAGTTAATATCCGATTGATTCTTCGCTTGAATTTTTCTGGCCACAAGCTGTTGTTGGGTGCCCTGTAAAGTCATTTTGAGCACATATATTTCTATTAGCACCTACATTGTTGGGATTGTTTATTATGCCCCCCCCTCTTTAAGTAACGATTATCTACTTATCAATTTTCAACAGATACAACCGAGCTCTCCTAAAAAATAATAAAGAGCAGAAACAGCTGCAACTTTTGTTAGATTTGACTTTGATTTTGATAGTTTTTTTTGTGCCATTTGCTTTCCATTGTTGTGCAACATTTTGTTTCTGTAGTTGCATTGAATGTAGATTCAACTTCTAACAGAATCCTTTTGCTGCTTTCTATTGATTTGGTAATTTATTTCCACAAGTCCGGGAGGGCTCATTTTAAACAGATTCCCCTGGAACCTTATCTCCAAAATTTGGCTTTTTTGACTCAACCTATGAAGTTTGGGTTTGGATATATGCCTCAGTAGTTGCATCATTAGTCAAAATAGACTTCGGTGCAGGGTGTGGCATATTGGTGGCTCACTAAGTTATGGTCTTAGAATTAGTTACATAATATAAACACCCTCTCCACTCTCACAATGCCTTGTAGCTCTTTGTATAGCATGGAGTTGTTCCATCTGCACATTCCTCTTAATATTTACACCATCGTGTTTTTTTAATAGATAATTAGAAACAACGAATATTGGAATCCCAATTTTCTTATCTATAAAATAATGTTCAGCAATAGAACCTGAAATCTTCTAAACAGAGATTATTATCTAACCAAAACTGTGCCTTTCAAAAAAACAAAAAAATCTAACCAAAAGCGTGTGACCAATATTAGAAAATATTAACAAATCTATTATCACATTTTCAGAATCATATGATTACTTTAAATAGGTAAGATCATTTTGCTTCAATACCATCTTAGAAATTTGGTCAGCAACATTAACTAACTATTCTACCCATAGATTCAAGTAAGTTGTTCTAAAGTTGGTAGTTTACGACATTATTAATTTCTCTCTCATGGATGTACCCTATGCATGCATGCACACCATCATAGGGTCATGGTTTTGAGTGTTACCATTATGTTAAACTCTAAGGCAGCAGAGACATAATCACTCTCAAGAATGATTTGAAATGTTAGAGATGACTATATTGCTATGCTGCTATGCCGTCTTCTGGCGATGTCTAATAGTTTGTAATGAGAAATTTTTTGTTTAATGAGATTTGTGATGGGGCTGACCTCGTGGAGATAGAAGTGCAGGCCCCTGTTTCCCATTTTGACTAAGTTAACCCATGATTCTTCATATGCCTTGGTAGGCGTTATAGAAATTGGTGTAGAGTTGGGATGATGTGATTGGTACTTGCTAACATGAACTGTAGATGGCTTAATTTCCTCCTTTTGTATACACATGATAGTCTAGAATAAATTATTAGCAACCTGTGCCTTCATTCTAAGTACACTGGAAATAGGTAAAAATGGAAAAGTTGAAAATTTTTCCTAATTGCTTTGTGCAGTTGTCTGATAATTAATGTCTAAGGAGCTTTTTTTTTTTGGGAAAAATACACTTAGACCCCCTGTGGTTTCTGACACATTCAACTTAACCCCTAATGTTTAAAAGTTACAAATAGATCCCCTGTGGTTTCAATTTGTGTACGGTAGACCCCCTCAGTTGACGGTTCGTCCACAGATTGAAGGGTTAGGATGATCCTATGGAGCTGATTTTTTGGACACACCCTATCTATGTTAGGGCCCATCAAATGAACGCTTTGGATCATCCAAACAATGTGGGCCCACTGTGTTTTTGGTAGTGTGGGCCCGAATCCAAACACTACCAAAAACACAGTGGGCCCACATTGTTTGGATGATCCAAAGCGTTCATTTGATGGGCCCTGACATAGATAGGGTGTGCCCCAAAAATCAGCTCCATAGGATCATCCTAACCCTTCAATCTGTAGACGAACCGTCAATTGAGGGGGTATACCTTACACAAATTGAAACCATAGGGGGTCTATTTGTAACTTTTTAAACATTAGGGGTTAAGTTGAATGTGTCAGAAACCACAGGGGGTCTAGTGTATTTCCCCCCCCTTTTTTTTTTTTTTTGACAGTATGGTTAACATGGAAATGGTGTCATGGTTGTGTTGTTCTATGTGTTCGGGCATTAGATCTTATTTCCCAGGCTTTATTCTTTTTCTTCTTTGTTCCTAAAAGAAATAACAATGGTTTAGTTTCAGCTTTGTCCATTTCTTGGGTGTGGCTTCTCTATTGCAAAGCCTTGATATCGTTAAAAATGTGACTGTATTATGTTCTTATTAAATTTGGAAATTGCCACAGTTTCTGATTAGGCTGAAATGAGATTCATTAAACTTATTCGTGGGGCTCTTATAAATATTTGGAAAGTGCAGAACCTTTTCATTTTTTTTAATTGATGGTTTCAGCTCTAGAAAACCCTCTTTCTGCAAGAAGGATGTCCAAGAGTTCTTTGAAGATCAGAAATATTTGGACAGAGGAAATCTGGCAGCGAAAACAACAAAGTCTATATATCATTCAATTAAAAAAAAAAGAAAATCCTATGCCTTATTCGTTCCTGTTAGATGAATAGGTGTATTTTTCTAACTTTCTTATTATTAAGTTTAAATATAATTGGGGCGTGAGCTAGAGAAGTCTAATGACTCTCTTCTCTCGTGGATTACCCCATTCTCTCTTTACAGTTTCTTCTTCTCCATTCTTCATTCTCCATGTGGCCATCTAACATGGTATCAGAGCCATGTAGATGAACCATCCTATCTCCACGCTAACCTTAACCCTTGCTTGCCGTAACCCTAACCCTAACCATCCACTACTTGTCGTAACCCTAATCCTAACTGCAATCCCCTCTCCACCTCATGCTTGATACAGCCCACCCTACTCCCTTCTTTTCCTTGCCGTAACCCCACCCCCTTCTACGTAATCCCCTCCCCAGCCCCTCTGCTTGCTACGACCCACGCTACCCCCGTCTTTTCCTTGCTGTAACCCCACCCCCTTTTACATAATTCCCTCCCCAGTGCTTGCTACGGACCACCATACCCTCTTCTTTTCCTTGTCGTAACCTTACCCCCCTCTATCTATACACCTTGTCGTAACCCTCATCCCTCCCCAGTTTGTCGTAAACATCCCCCCACACCCCCGTAATAACCCAACCCAACCCAACCTGAGTTGCCGTGTAACCCCTCATCCTCTTCCTCCTCTTACCATTCTGTTTGAATTGTGTTCGTTTCTTTTCTCCACCCATGACCCTTCTGAGTCGTGTTCATTTCTTTTCTCCACTCATGACCCTTTTTTTACTGCAGTGTAGACGGGTAGTTGTTTCTTGCTTGTTTCTGAGTAGTTTGGGGGTTTCGTCGTATTCATGGTGATATTAATGGTTGTTTGTTGGTGGTGATAATTGGTATATTGTGATTGTTGATCGATGCTCTTCATGAGCCCCTTTTGTTTTGATGATATTGCTGGTTTTTGTGAATGGTGCGTGAGTTGATTGTCCTTTCGGATTGATTTGTCGTAGTTGTGATTGATGGTTGGTGGTGGTATTAGTGGTTTGATGGGTTGGTACAATTGTTGGTGAATTGATGGTTGGTTGCTTCATGATTGTGGTTGTTTCTTGGTGGATTGTGTTTGTTGTTTCTTTTTTTTTTATGCTTCATGGTGGTAGTCTCTTTATGTTGGTGCTCGTAGTTTCTTGGGATTGTGATTCAATTATATTTGCGGTGGCCTGTTATGTGGTGGTTGGTGACTTGGCTGACCTTGATTCAGTTTTTCCTTTTGTTATTCGCCGTTTATCTCATTCAATAATTGTCCTTTTGTTATTCGCCGTTTATCTCATTCAATAATTGTTTATGGAACCCTCTGAGACATGCTTGGCGTCAATGAATTCCTTGAAAATTGATGGGACTTCTTCTTCTTTGACACCTAGCTATTCTCATGCGGAGGCCCCGTTACAGATGACATCGATTAGACTACATCGATTAAACTGGATGGGAAGAATTATCTTCCTTGGAGGCACGCCGTACGTACTTACCTACTTGGTCGTGGTAAAGGACAATTTCTAGAGAGTGCTCCTCCAGCCGCCAAGGATTCCACCTTTGAGAGATGGGAACATGGGGATGCTGTGGTTAGATCCTTTCTCTGGAGTTGTATGGATTATTAGGTTACGGCAAATATGATGTTTCTTGACTCATCCAGGGAAGTTAGGGAGTATGTTGCAACCTTATATTCTGGTGCTGATTTTGTCACCTGATTGTGTGACCTGTTCTCTGACTGGTTAGGATTTCAGCGTGGTGGCCTGTCTCTTTCCGAGCATTTCAATTCATATCAGACTCTTTGCCAGCAGTTGGATGTGCTTATGCCCTTTACTTTTGATCTAGTTGTTCTTAAGTGCTGCCAGGAAGAATAGCGCGTCGTTCGATATCTGGATTCTTTAGGGCCTGATTTCTTGCAGTTTCGCTAGCAGATTTTTGGTTCTGGTAGCTTACCATCACTTCAAGAGACATTTTCTCGGGTTCAGCATATGAGGGTCACACGACAACAAATACTATTCTTGATAGCTCTGCCCTTGTTACCTCTTATGGTATTGATCGTGGCTGTGGTGGTCGTGGTCGTGGGTCTCGTTTTTGTAGCCACTGTCGGTTGGAGGGACACATCATTGATTACTATTATAACTTGCACCCAGAGCTTCGCTCTTCGAGGCCTACTGCTTCAGTTGCTACATCTGATGGCTCTGGTTCTGCTCTTGCTACTCCTACCCATGTACTGCCTCCTGATCAGATGGTAGTCAGCCGTGCTGAATATGAGGACTTTGTGCGCCTACGTGATTGAGGCAAGCAGCCTACTGCCACCTTTGCCCAGCCAGCTAGCTCGTCTTGTTTCCTTTCTCGTCCATCCTCTGAATCCTGGCTTATTGATTTAGGGGCGTCGTATCATATGACTGGGAATCTTCAACTTCTTACCTATTTCAAGTCGGCACCTTCTACTGCGCCTCGTACTATTACATCAGCAGGTGGGACTACATCACCAGTCTCTGGGGTCGGTGTGGTGCCTCTCTCTAGTGGTTTTTCATTATCCTCGGTCCTTTATATTCCATCCTTTCCAGTTATTATCTGTGCGTCACTTGACATAATCTTTGATGTACTCTGTTTCATTCTTTCCTTCTTATTGCACTTTTCGGGATCTAAAGACTAGGACCAGGATTGGCTTGGGCCGTGAGATGGGAGGCTTATATTACCTAGACTGCGCTGTACTTCACACTTCTGTCGACGCTTATCAGTGGCATTGTCGTCTGGGTCATCCTTCTGCAGACAAATTACAGAAATCTCCTTTTATTACTAATTTTATTGAGTCATTTTCATGTGAGTCTTGTGAGTTGGGAAAGCACCATTGAGTGTCTTTTCCTTCGTGTGGTGATTGATGGTTGTCCAGACCGTTTGAACTTATTCATTCTGATGTATGGGGACCTGCACGAAGTACTTTTTTATATGGTTATCGGTATTTTGTTATATTTGTTGATGATTTTTCTCGTACTACATCGTTGTTTCTTCTCAAAGAATGTTTTGATGTGTTTAATGCCTTTCGTAGTTTTTATTTTGAAATTGAAAATCAGTTTCAATGTTCTATCTCTTATTTACGCACTGATAATGCCAAGGAGTACTTTTTTCGTAGTAGTGGCTTCGGTATTATTCATTAGTCTTCATGTGCCTATTCTTCGCAGCAGAATGGGGTTGCCGAGCATAAAATCAAGTACCTTTTAAATATGACTCGCACACTCATGTTTCAAATGCGAGTACCGAAGGTCTATTGGTGTGATGCAGTATTCACGGCATGTTTTCTAGGGAATCGCCTGTCATCTTCTGTACTTTATAGTCAGACCCCCTTCTCTATCCTATATCCTCTTGGTAATCCTTTCCCTTTACTACCTGTGTGTTCGGCTGTACTTGCTTTGTTCACAAGTTAGCTCCGGGATTGGATAAGTTGGACCCTCGTTCTGAGAAATGTATCTTTTTGGGTTACTTTCTAACTCAAAAAGGATACAAATGTTATAGTCCTTGCCTGTGCAAAACATTTATTTCGGCTGATGTTTCATTCTTTGAGGATCTCCTTATTTCCCTGATTCTCAGGTTACTGCGGCTGAGCCACCGAGTTTACTTTTCCCTCTACCCGAACTTGATGTTATTACCCCTACTCCTGGTTCCTCTTCCGCCAAACCTATTACGGATTTTTCCTCATCAGAACCTGTGTTAGATTCTCCAGAAGTCCCTGCTTTGCCAGTGACTAAGTTATAAATTCCATTTCGCTCGCCGTTTCGCTTTGGCCACTGGAATGGAACGTTTTGGTGTTTTGTTCGGCGTTTCGTTCGAAACTTTTCGTTCCGCTCCGGTGAGAGATTTTTTTTTAAATAGTTAAAAATATGAAAAAATCCAAAAAAATCAGAAATTGTTAGAAAAACATAAGAAACACTTAAATGAACTAGAAGACATGCTTATTACTTAAAAAACAAAGTTTATTACAACTAACACATAAAAAAGTAGAACATATAAGAAAAAAAGCCAAATACATCTCTAAATAATTGCCAACCACATCTCAGATCATCTCTAAATCTAAATCAGCATGGTGGTGAATCGTCTGGTTGATGATCATCTAACTCAACCGACTGGTAGCCCTCATTATCGCCGTCACCACCACTTCTTGGAGGAGTGCCTTCAAGGTTTGAGTCGTCGCTGTCGGCCCCAACAAATCTAAAAGGCGCTTCAATATTTTTCCATCCAATATCGTCTGGCGTTAGAATAACATCTTCATCTTCCTCAATCTCATCCATCATAACATCTATGTGATCTATACTCAATGGGTCGCTAGTGGTAGAAGATCTTCTGTTTAAGTCCATGAAAAGAATGTCCAACACAAATGAGTAAGTACTACTTAAAATTTAAACTTAAGAGGTGAAATATGAGAAGATTAATTCCAATTCAATTAAGTAGCGTACTTTTCTCGAAACTTGAGGTTGTAATGGACAAACACCAAGTCATGCAACCTCTGGTTCTCCAACTCGTTTCTCCTTGCCGAGCGGATGTGCTCCAGTTCCTTTCACATCCAGTAGCACTACAGGTTTGGCTGGGAATTCTGACAGCGAAACTCTAAGTCTGGGACGTCATTTCCAAACTAGTTCCACCATGCAACTGTAAAGTAAACAATAGTTAAGCATTTACTTGTGGAAATTTTAAATGAAATATACTTAATTAAATGAATAAACCAATATACCTGGTCCCAATCTGCTTCGGTTGCGGATTGCCATCTTCATTGCAACCATACCAATAGACTCCCGATAGTTCTCAATCTGACTGGTGATGGTGTTCTGCGTACCTTCATCAGGTACTAGGCGATTAACACACTCCATCAAACCTCGGGTGACTTCATGATGCTTAGGGCTGGCAACGGGGCGGGTCGGGGCCGGATGTTGGGGTCCCCTACCCCTTCCCCTCTGCGGGGATGGTGGGGAATCCCCCTCCCCTCCCCGCGGGGAATATCTAATCCCCTTCCCCTCCCCGCATCCTTCGGGGACAAAATCCCCGCCCGCCCCGCCCCGCCCCGCCCCAACATCACCCCCTCTTTAGTCATTGATACACTAATGCTGGGTGTCCCTAATCAACTTGATGCAATTTCAATATATAAAAATGTTATAAACTAACAATCGATAGGCTAGCTGTTAATTAAATTAGCAAGAGATTGGTATAAGGAGTTTGTCTTCTCTTCTTTATATATTGATTGAAATGCTGGGCAGCAACGAACGTCCAGATTTCACTTGTTTGCAGTGTTTTTTTACTTGAAGATTTAATAAGAGAGGGCAGATCCATGTTCGGTATTTGTGTGTGAACGATGGATGGATGGACCCATTGGACCGACAGTAGCTGTTGTTGGATGATGGGATTTCCGCACATTGCTAATTGGATTCGATCCAACTTCAATTTTAGATCATAACCCCATTTTGCTAATTTAGAGTACCCAACATCCAAACCCCATTTTGGATCATTAATTTTGGGAAATGTTATGAGCACTACTGTATTCTGATGATCGCACTCCTGGCTTTATTAAAAGTAAGGTATGGCCCGCACCATAGGATGATCCAAACCGTCCATTAGATGGTGCACACCCTAAATAGGTTGCGCCCAAAAAATCATTTCCTTAGGTTGATCCTAACCCTCCGATCTGTAGAGGTACAGAATGATCCTATTCCTCTATAGATCGGAGGGTTAGGATCAACCTATGGAAATGATTTTTGGGGCACAACCTATTTAGGGTGTGCCCCATCTAATGGATGGTTTGGATCATCGTATGGTGCGGGCCATACCATACTTTTAATAATAAAATGCAATTTATTTTGGCTACCGATGTTGGCACTACGATTTTTTGATAATTGCATACACTCACTAACTCAGCTTGTCTTTATTATTTCAACATCTGTCAAAAGGTTATTATAGTTCCCAAAATGCTCTCAGAAGCTAATTAAAAGGAAAAGACAAGCTAAGTCTATGTTTGGGGGAATCTTGTAGCCGATCCACAGAGTTTCTAGTAGTTTTCCTAAAAAAAAAACACTTAAAAATATACAAAAAAATGGCATTGATTAACGGGGCGAGGCGGGGCGGGGCGGGTCGGAGAGGGGACAACTCCATCCCCTTCCCCTTCCCCTCCCCGCACTGGGGAATTTTTAAAATCCCCTTCCCCTTACCCTTTCCCCTCTCAAATCGGGGAATCCCCGCCCCAAACGGGGCGGGGCGGGGCGGATCCCCGTTTTTTCGGGTGAAATTGTCAGCCCTAATGATGCTTAGAGAAAGTAGGACTGGAAAAGAGAGCAGTGTTAAGAAAATATCTCGCCGCATGGAGGAGACTATGAAGCTGTTTGTCCCATCTTTGGTCAATAATCTTCTAGATCGGAGCATAATCTGACTTTTTTTTCAGCCTAGCCTTGATGTTTTCTTTGACACTATCCATGGCCTCATATAGGTAACTCATCGCCAGTTTGTCTTGCTGGTCTACCAAATGCGGCACCCTCACCAGTGGCTCGCTGATGTTTAAAATATGCTTGCAGTTGTCCCAAAATTGTTTGTCCAATACTGTACTCACTATCTCTTTACTCAATTCGTGTCGAACATGCCTACTAACAGCATACTCATCAGACACGGACATCTGTTGTAGGGATTTCTTATGAAGCACCGGACTTCGTATGCTAATGAAATTTATAGCAAATGTGGTCCACGCAGGACGACACAAGTCCCTCCTACCTGTGAATTTCTATCTCATCAAGTTCAGTAGGCCTGCGTTGCTGTAGATAAGCCTTGTAACCTTTCGAGCCCTGTCAATTGTACTTCCTATTAGAGGAAACACATCCGGTTTGCCCAGGTGCTCTAAGATCAGGTCTAAACAATGGGCTGCACACGGGGTCCAGAAGAAGGTGCCATATTTAATTTCTGATTTCTTCCCAGCAGCTTTTTAACTTGTCTCACTCTCAGTTATAAACTGCACTACATTTTTCGGACCTACTTCCAAAACAATCTCATCAAATATTGCGAACAACGCATCAGCATTCTTCACTAGGCCAGATGCATTAATAAATTTTAGGAAAAACTACTACTTTAGGACAGTACACTAAAATGTTAATTAAGGCACGTTGATTGGTGTGTGTCCATCCATCGGCCTTAACGCTACAATTACTAGTTCGCTACAATTACTAGTTCTCTATGAATTCTTAACTTCTCCTAAGTAGCTGTTTACTTCTTCTACAATTTTCTTCAATATGCCCCCCTTAAATTGTGAAAAGTAGGCGCCTTCTAACCTGAGCCTACGGCATTTATGGCATCAAACATCGGCTGCCAATATGGTGAATTGGCAACATTGAAAGGCAGGTTGGCATCATAGCAAAGCATGCCAACTGCCATATTTGTCCGATCTACTGTTGCTTTTGTTGCCAAAGCACTCTTAATGCTTGGCTGGGATCCAGGGGTTGTTCGGGGTGCAAAGAAATCTCTCAACTCCCCTACAAGACCCTTATTTTTCCTCTTTGCCCCACTCTGTTCTATAACAGCTTCTTTCTCCTTACGCCTAGGCGCATGTGGTCTCATCGGTTCGTCCTCACCCCCCTCCTCCTCACCCTCTTCTTCTGCTGGCGTGGCATAAAAACTACCAACTTCTGCCCTTGCTACACTTTTCCTAGCCCTTTATTTTCTCATTTTGCCTAACATTTGCCCCATTCTCCATTTTACATTGGCATTGAAGTTTTTACATGCCGCTACTTCGCCCGGAACACCCACTAGATGTTCTTTAAACCAGGTCATACCTCCACCCTTTATGAGTTTATCATAAAGGTGCATTTAACACAGTTGACCCGGAATCACTAGGTCATAAGCCCATGCCGGGTCATCCGATCTAGCGGGTGCGGAACCAATAGATGGGGCTCCTCCAGAAGAACTCATATTTTATGTTGAAATGAAGAAAGAGATAATAAGGAAATGAAAGGAAATTAAATCAAATAAAGCTTTAACTTTCCTTGAGCATTTTGGAGGAGAGATAGTAGAAGCCTTCAAAGAGAATAAGTTGAAGGAGCCTTAGGTTGTAGGAGATAAGCCCTTGTCTTTAGTGTAGTAGAGCTTGTAGTTGTAGGAGATAAAAGCCTTTGATCTTGATCTTGATCCAAAATCCATTGGAATTAAAGCCTTTGATCTTTGTAGTTGTATGTAGGAGAAGTGGATCTTGTAGTTGTATGTAGGAGATAAAAGACTTGTAACTTGTAGTTGTAGGAGATAAAAACCTTTGATCTCTCTTATAGAAAGCTTTAAGAGGCTAAAAAAGAATGTGGGAAAGTGTTGGTGAAAGTTGTAAGAGAAGGGTGAAGGGAAGATGGTGGAAAAAGATAACTTAGAGGGCTATATATAGTGTGTTGGGTGCAAAAAGACCAAAAATGCCCAACAGCTATAAAACGGTCACAAAATGGGGGTAGAAACGTCCAAAACAGCCCCCAACGGCTATAATGGCAAAACAATATTTTTTTTTGAATTTTTTCCAACATTTCAGCAAATTCTGGACGAAACAGGGCGTTTTACCCATTTCGTCCGGAATTCCGGCCGGAACGAGTGGAATCGACCAAAATCCGGAACGGAACGGAAAATAGGGTATTCCGTTCCGGAATCTGGACCGGAACAGGAATTTTGGTGCGTTCCGGCCCGGACAAAACATAACTGATAACTTGGGCCGGTGACGAAAGTGTACAGCCGTGGTCCTAGGCAAGTATTTCATCCTCCATCTCCTCCACAAGCCAACTCTCCTTCTATGTCTGATGATCAAGGTTCAGGTACTCCTATTATTATCTCTGACTCTTCGGTTGCAAGTCGTACTCGTTCTCATACGACTGCTCATCCAATTTCACAATTTGTATCTTATAATCATCTTTCACCCAAATTTCGATCTTCTGTTTCCAATGTTTCTTCATTTTCTATTTCAAAATCAATTACAGAGGCATTGGCTCATCCTGGCTGGAAGGCTGCAATGGATGCTGAGATGGATGCCCTACACTCATATAGCACATGGCATCTTGTTCTCTTACCTTCTGGTGCGTAGGCCGTTGGCTGTCGTTGTGTATTTGCTATTAAGTATTAGCCTGATGGGACCATTGAGTGTCTCAAAGCGAGACTCATTGCTAAATGTTACACTCAGACATTTGGTGTTGATTACCAGAGACTCTCTCCGGTTGCGAAAATACCCTCCGTACGAGTGTTGATTTCTATTGCAGTTAATCGTGGTTGCCCACTCTATCAGTTGGATGTGAAAAATTCCTCCCTACATGGCGACCTTACTGCGGAAGTGTATATGGAGCAACCTCCTGGGTATGTTGCTCAGGGGGAGATGGGTTCATCAGTGTGTCGCCGTAGGAAAGCTATCTATGGGTTGAAGCAATCTCCGAGGGCATGGTTTGGTCATTTTAGTGGCCCAGTTATGCGTTTTGGCATGAAACAGTGCTCGGTTGATCATTCGGTGTTTAGCCATCACTCCAGTGCCGGATATGTTTTCTTGATTGTTTATGTCGATGACATCGTCATTACTGGAAATGATCAAGACGGGACACATAGATTGAAGGTCTTCCTTCATGAAGAATTTGCGACAAAGGACTTTGGTCTTCTCAAATATTTTCTTAGAATTTAAGTTGCTCAGTCTAAACATGGTCTTTCCCTATCACAAAGGAAGTAAACTTTAGATATTCTAGAGGAGACAGGCTTCATGGGAATAAAACCAGCATCTAATCATATGGACCCAAATGTAAGACTCCTTCCTGAACAGGGAGAGTTATTTGAGGATCCAGGCCGATACAGGAAATTAGTGGGATAGTTGATTTATTTGACTGTTACCCGACCTGATATTTCATATGTTGTAGGAGTGGTTAGCTGGTTTATGAGTTCTCCTTACACATCTCATTGGGCTGCAGTACTTCAGATTATTGGATACTTGAAAGGCACGCTAGGAAAAGGATTATGCTTTAAGAAAAATGGACATGAGATAGTAGAAGGATTCGCAGATGCTGGTTGGGCTAGTTCTCCAGCGGACAGGAGATCTGCGACTGGTTATTGTACTTTTGTAGGTGGTAATATGGTGTCCTGGAGAAGTAAAAAGCAAGATATTGTTTCCAAATATAGTGCAGAAGCCGAGTACAGAGCTATGTCATATACAATGGGAGAGTTAATTTGGCTACGTTCCTTCTTGTCAGAAATTGGCTTTCCTCCTTCAGGACCGTCACGGTTGTATTGTGATAACACGTCAGCCGTTTATATTGCCAACAATCTTGTAAAAACACGAGCGAACCAAACATATTGAAGTGGATTGTCACTTCATTCGTTAGCAGATTCAAAGAGGGGAAACTTGCACCATGTTCATTAGGTCTGCCGATCAACTTGCGGATGTGTTCACCAAAGCTTTAGGACCTGCAAAATTGAAAGATGAATGTACCAAGCTAGGAATGTATGATATATACATTCCATCTTGAGGAGGAGTTTTAGATGAATAGGGGTATTGCTGTAACTTTCTTATTATTAAGTATAAATATATTTGAGGCGTGAGTTAGAGAATTCTAATGACTCTTCTCTCGTGGATTACCCCATTCTCTCTTTACGGCTTCTTCTCCATTCTTCATTCTCCATGTGGCCATCTAACATTTCCAAGAAAAACTATGCTCTTGCTATTTTTTCCAACCAAGGATCTCCTTACATTTCTTCTTTTTAAATTTAAAAGATTCAATGTAGCAAAATTGAATATATAGAAAATTGTTAACGATCCAAAATGTTTAAAAGAACCCCTGGATGTCAGTTCATGAAGTTCATGCTTTCTTCTTGTTCCCATTCTATGGAAGTCACTATGTTGTATTTAATATTGCTGAGTTTCTGATTTCTAGGTTCCATATGTTTCACTATTCCACAGGCTTAAGTGTTCAAATCTTTACCTGTGGAATTGTTCAGGACTTTATGCCTTCTCCGCCTTGTGCAGGGTTCCTTTGTTCTCTGTCGCTTATTCGACAAGTCCGATGAGAAGATTGGGAATTCAAACTGTGATGAGATAGATGAAAAGATTGAAGGGCCCAACTATGATGAGATAGAGCAGAGTGGCTTATCTCCCACAACTACTAAGTCTTCTCCTGAGGAGGTACGGCAGGGAGGTGATGCCTGTGTGCAGTTTGAAGACCCATTAAATCAAGGAATTCCGATGTCAAATATGCAAGAAACCCCACAATCGTTGCCTGGGTCAATTGAAAAGCAACTAGTGAATATTGAGAGGTGGCTTGGTGATGAGGAGGATAAACCAGAAGACAGCCTGTGTAATAGTAATATGGCTTCTGATTTTGAAGATCACGAGGCAGCAAGTGAGGTGAGGAGATCTGTTGATCTTAATTTGAATTCCTTGATATTTTTCAGTCTTTTATCATATTTCATCTGTAAGTCATATATGGAAACAAGATAGATGCATGAGAATTTGGTGTATCTCATAATTGCTCAACATTAATTTCTGTAAATTCATGTAGTATGTTTGCTTGCATTTCCTATTCTGTATAGCACTGCATGAGCACATGAGAATGAAATTCAAACTAAAATATGTTTATTCTTGCTTCTCCATAATGATATTTTACCTCAGGTTGATACACTACTGCAAGATTTTGGGATGTTCTATGAGCCAACGTTTGGACCACTAAATCCACAAGGTTTCTCACAATTGGATTCTCAGGTGCCTATGGGGCTTGAATATCCTTGTGCGGATTCCCCCTTTTATGATTGCGATATGAGGGGCCAACAGATAGGGCTGACTCAAGATAGCAGAGTTGATCCAGATACTTCTTCTCTTCAGTCTGTCAATGATTTCTTGGAATCCGTGTTGAATAATGACCAAGATGAATATTCTTCCTTTGAAGATTCCTCCTGTCTGAAAGATCCAGTTGTTAACACTAAAAGAGATGTATTACCACATGAACAGGTGAGGAGTAATGCAAACTCGATAAGTTGCTTAAGATTCAAAAAAGAAAAAAGAAAAAAACAACAACTGGATAAGCTGCCTGGTTAGTTATGGAAATGATATCAACACTCTTGTTTTGCTAATGGCACTCCTCACATTGTTAAATAGTTTTTGATTGGCTATTGATAGCTTTGAGAAAACTGCAAGTCTTTAACTGCTAATTTTGAAAGTTAAAATGAAACAAGGAGTGACATTATTAAAGGAGTGTTGATATCATCTCACTGGATTTTCTTTTTTGGTAAGATGGCTTGAACCCATAACCTTGTGGATGCAATTCATTCTGTTTTTGGTAAGATGGCTTGAACCCATAACCTTGTGGATTCAATACTAGGCACTTTTGAACTGAGATATGTGCTCAAGCCAATTTACCTGAAAAACGATTTGCCCTCCCCCTTACAGAAAAACCAGTTTACAACATTGAAATATGTTGCCCCTAATAACATATTGTTACTGTTGAAGTATAAAAGATTAAATAACGGCAAACGGCTTAAGCTTTTGGAGTAATTCATTGTTTCACATGGTATCAGAGCAAAGGTCCTGAGTTCAAAACTCCTTGATATTAAAAATCCACATGTAATGCCAACCCAAAAGAGGGACCACATGTGCCAAGTGTAAGCCATCCCTAAAAAGAAGGGCCACATGTGAGGGGGTGTGTTAAAGTATGAAAGATTAAATAACGCCTTCTCAAACGGTTTAAGCTTTTGGAGTAATTGGTTGTTTCACAGTTACTAAAGCTAGTATACGTCTCAGTTGTTTTCCTTTCTGTTTTCACTTATAGTAACGCCTGTTTATGTATGAATCTCTTCTATGGAAGCATGATGTCATTTTTGTTTAACCTCCAGGGTGGTCCAGCGATTGAAGGTCATTCTTCTATGCTTTTATATTCACCATATAAAAATATGGGTCCATTTTATAACGACAGTGCAGAGCCAACCTCCGTTGATGATTATGCTACTGGAGACTCCCTGCAGGGCATATTCAATACTTTTAAAGAGCCAACAGTTTGGAATAATTCCACCAACAGTGGTGTTGATCTCGATGGGACTGGAGTCAAGATAAGGGGCCGCCTGTCACCAGATGTGGCAAACTCAGATAAGATTGTATTACTGGGGGGATCAGATAATACAAACGCACCTAAACTTGTGGCACAGTCAGGTAAAATCGCACATGGGCTTGCTCCGAGAAGGATTCGCTTACAAGGAAGACTTTCTGGTCCACGGAAACAGTTTATGAAACCGGTGTTCGGCAACGGAAGTGAATCAAACAGTGATGCAGATGACCATGAGACAAAATCAGCAATAACAGAGGTGAGAAGTTATGTTGTTGTCTTGTTATGGAAAATTATTTTAGAAATTTTTATTAGCTACAGACTGAAATGTCATTTACTGTGCAGACAAAAGAAATTGTTGAAGATACTGCAACCACAGACACAGGAGCATCACGGCCTATCCATGTTGATAAGCTTGACAACCATGGTACTGCAAATTCGTCAATTGACCACGTTTTGAAGTTACTGAGTATCATCTATTACTTTGTTAATAATATTAATGTCATGCAGGGTTGCTTCTTTCAGCCACAAAGTCCTCCAGTGCTGCAAGTTCAGCTGCTCTGCCCCTTGCTGCCAAATCCTCAAACATAACTTTGCTCGATGCCGACAGTAACAGGGAGATTACCCAAGAATCCAATCTGAGGTTGAGAGGGAAACGGAGAATCGAAATAGGTTACAGCCCAGAACATCCATCCGTGCAACTAGAGGCATCTTGTGCTAGTTTCTTATCGAAATTTGTGGTTTATGTAACTCTAATTATCGTCCTTGTCATAATGTTTGTGTGGGTGTGGAGGTGCTTTAAATCTTGATGTTTTTAGTGAAAAAAGACATACATTCCATACTATTTGTGGTGGTATGGAGATCTTTTGCAACTGATATTGTACAGAGAACAGACGCATCTTTCCCATACTGTTTGTAGAGTGGTATGGAGATGCTTTGGCGCTCTGATGTTGTTGTTTAGGGAATAGATATAGATTCAGTTACAGTTGGTCATGTTTAAAATATTCACTGTTGAGGGGTAGTTCATATGTATTTGTATTTGCTTATTTACATGAATCTATTAAAATTCTGACTCTTTTAGTGCCACATACTGCCTTCTGTACTAACATCTCAATTATAAAATTAACTTTGAGCGTACAGAGTTGTGTTGAAAGCTAACTACTTGTAAGTAAACATTAGTTTCTATTCAATCTCCTCGACTAGTAATTCAACTTGTCCATAGAAGTCCTGAACTCAGTTGAGAAACTGGTAAGAGATTTTTGTTTGGGCTGGGAGTGAACTTAAAGCACTTGACCCCATACCATCTCCTGGGCGACCATCTGTCAACCAAAGATCGAAGGTGGTATTGGCTTCTGAAGACCAGTGGATATCAACAAAGCAGCTCAGATAAAACAGCTTTGGAGCATCCTGAATGCTCGAAGAACACCACGCGTAGAATGGTTTCAGATGAAATACATCTCGGGAGGAATATATGGCTGGCAAAGACCCCATCGTGGGCTGCCCGAAGTATACTTCAAGCCCGGAATGAAGCAAAACAAATTGTATGCTATGTAGTTGGAGACGGTAAAGGTATCAATTTTTGGATTCATCCCTAGCATCCCGATGGCCCATTAGAATACCAGACATCCATTCGAACAATTCTCTCCGATATTCCTCAGCACACTACAGTAGCAGAACTGTTAGTCAATGGCAATTGGGACCCAATGTTTGATCTTCAACATTACAGTGAATTCAAGGAGATCCTCTCCTCTGCTCTTCTCACCCTCAGGTGGAAAACCATCCCATATGGAAGCTAACCTCTGATGGCCACTTCACTTTGAAGAGCGCTTGCAACATGCTAAGACCCCAGGTTCAGAGTCTCATGGCACCATATTGTCCCGTTCCCGGGGTATATCCCATAGCAGAGCTTTATCACATGGCAAGCCTTGCATAAGAAGCTACGCACTCGTGACCGTCTCACATTCCTTGGTTTCACTTGGGAAATGCTAGCTCAAGGTTGCCTATGGGTTCAACTAATCACCTTGTTGTTTTGATGCTAGGAAATCCAAATTGATTAGTTATTATGGACTAATGTGTTGTGCCTTAGACAGGAACCTCTCATGTCATATTGCCATTAGCACAATACAACATAACACATGGCTTGAATGTCAACATACACAAATGATCCAAGAGAGCTTGTACACAATGAATACATCATCCATTGAGGTGTTCAAGTCAAGATCTCAAATTAAAGATCCCACAAGCATGCCTTGCACAATGCCAAGAGGAGCTTGAAGATGAACAAGTGTTGGTGACTATCTCAAGCATTCAAAGTGAATATGATTCAAGAAGACAAATCACATGTACTAAAGCAATCACAAGTGTTAACTTACAAGCCCAAGATCCCAAAGATGACCTTGGAAGCTAATACAATCAAGGTGCTAAGTAATTTTACATTTCTAGATTGTATTGGAGATCTTTTTCATGTGGTTTTGCTTTTCAAAGAGTTTTTCATACCTTTTTCAAAATCATCCTTGAGACCCAATTGTATTTTATGAAAAACCAATTTCAAAGGTCCTAAACATTCTTAAAAAGGTCATAGCCCAAAAACCAAAAACAAAAGCCCAAGTGCCAAGTCGAGGTAAAAAAATGAAATGACATCAAATTGGCACTTGCATTGTGGACTACAAACTTATTTCCACATTAATGGATCCAAAACATTTTCTAATATTTTTGAAAATATTTTTAACAGATAGATCACATCGTTTCCATTCAAATCAAGTATAAGAGCGTCAAAATAAAAAAAGAAACGAGTAAGATATGAATTTTACCAAATGGGCAGAAAAACCATTTTTTTGCAGGCCCAGCCCGGTCGACCGCCCCACTAAACAATCCATTTTTTTAAAAAATTTCCAGCAGCCCTATGGCGGTCGACCGAACACCCACGAGCTACCACAAATACAAGAGAAACCAGCCGTTGGGGCATAACGACTAGTTGCTTTTTTGACCATTTTTTATCTTTTCTTGCCCAAACTACCCCTAAAAGTTTATGAATCATTGTAGGCTATATATGAGTTTTCTTCATAGATTTTAGGGCTTTTGGACTTATTCAAAGCCTCATTTGCGCTTTAACCTTCAAATCCATTAGTTTTCTTCAAATGCTTTGAACTTGCATATCCTTTTGAAGAAGATCTCCATAAGGCTTTATCATTGTAAGCTTTTGGAGAGTTTGTGACCTACCATCTCTGTATCAAGCCTAATCAAGAGGCTAAGAGAGTTCTTCATTCTTTGTTCTTCATTGTAATTGGGGTCTACGATTCGTCCCAACAACAAAGGTTAATCGGTGCAAAGAGGTTCACTCTCGTGGAGGCGGTTTGTTAAAAGGGATTGTTTCCTCGGAGGTGGTTTGAAAAGATGGTTTGTTCCCTTGAAGGCGGTATTTATTGTAAAGCATGGGAATTCGGCGTTTGTGGAATCCCACCATAGTGAAGGAAATCCCAAGGAAAGACTAAGTACTTAGGTAGTAGAGTAGGTCCTTGAGGTTAAGTGTTAGCCCATGGGTACCCCATGGGTTCAACTAATCACCTTGTTTTGATGACTAACAAACCAAAATTAATTAGTCCTTTATGGACTGACGAGTTGCCTTGAATGTTGTTCTATATACAGGTTTCACAAGCCAACATATGCTAGCACATAACCATACATGGCCTATGCATGAGGATAAACTAAACACAAGTTAAAGAAGCTGGAATAAACATGTTTCATCATTCCTTAGAGGTACAACCAAGGAGGAGCTGTATCTCAACCATTCCAAGCATTTGAAGAATCAAAGGAAGATCAATGAAGGCCAAAGTTGAGGATCAACATGCTTAAAGGACAAAGAAGCTTGAACACATTGGTGACATCATCCGATAAGAGAAGACCTTGAAGAATGGAAGATGTCAAGCAATCAAGCTCAAGATGAAGATCCCAGAGGCAAGCCATGCATTGAATGGAAGATCAAGCAATGGCTAGCACAAGAGTAATTCAAGAGAGTAAACAAAATGGTAGAATCTATTCCTCTCTCTCTTGGATTTATTCTTGATCAAGGCACACTAAAAAATATTTCAAAATATTTTTTAAAAGTGACCAAAAACCAAGTTGCCCCAAAGCCCAAGTGCTAAGTTAAGTTTTAAAATGGAAAGACATAAAATTAGCACTTGAAAAATGGATCCAGCACATAAATCATATCATAACTGGTCCAAATAATTTTTAAATATTTTTAAAAATGTTTTTAACAGAAAGATCTCATCGTTTCCATTCAAGTAGAATACAAGAACATTGAAATCCGATAAGAAACGAAGGAGATATGAATTTACAAGATTCAAGCTGAAATCTGGAAATCCAGCTAGGAATTCCGTGGAACCTCACGGAGTTCCATGAGTGCTCTGGAACTTAAAAAATATAGCCATTGGAGCTATAAAAGTTGCACAGAATTACCGTTTTGCCCATGGAACGGCTAGTTTTGATTTTTGGCTATATATATATATATATATATATATATATGGGTTTAAACTTGCATTTTAACTTGATCAAAAGGTTTTCCAACCCATTTAAGGCCCATACAAACACTTTCAAACTATTTTTATCTAACATATCTCTTCCCAACCCTTGTGTCTTGATTTTGACAAATCTTTAAGAGAGTTGGAATAGGCTTAAATTGTAATATTTTGTGAGAGTTGTAGTGAGCTTTGATTGTGTATATCAAGTCTTCAAGAGGCTAAAAGAGTGTTCTTTTCTTGTTCTTCTTCAACATTGTAAAGAGGGTCTTTGATTCGGCCCGCTAAGAAAGGTGAATAAAGCTTGTAAGAGGGTTTCTTTGATCCGGCCCGTTAAGAAAGGAGGATCACATAGTGGAGGCGCCAAGAAGGTCTCGGTAGAGTGGATGTAGGGCTTAGCAAGATGCTCAGTGCGAACCACTATAAAAATCAGCGTGTTCATCTTTTTGACTCTTTCTCAGTCCCTCCTACACACTTAATTGGTATGCCTTTTGCTTTGCCTTATTTTCTTTCATCTTTAAATTAACAAGGGGTAGTTGTATTCATATTTGCAAATTAACAAGGGTTTGCTTCATATCTCAATTATTTGATTTTCCCTTTGTGCTTTAAGTGTTACACTTGGAATCTTATTTTAAGTCCTTAACTATTCCACTTAAAAAGGAAATTTATTTTTACAAACCCAATTCACCCCCTCGTGGGTTGCCTATTGGGATTTCATTAAGGAATCGAACCACTCTAAATCATTGTGTCATCTCCTATCCCTTCTTCAACTCTTCTACATTTGGGTGTTTGGTAATATCTAACCATCTATTCTCTTTAATCTTGATTGAACAAGGGTTAGATTTAACTTGTATTGCTTTTCTAACTTCTATCAAATTTAGTGTTAAAATTTTAATCACCCAATTCACCCCCCTCTTGGGTTGCCCTTTGGGATTTCAGGAAACCACTTATGCTCTTTGCAGAACAAATAAAGAGAGCATCAATCACCTATTCTTATCTTGCTCCTCATAATGGATCTAGAGATCCACTTTCCTTAGAAAACCAAATAAGACCCTGCTGGAAGAAGAACAATGGGTCAACTGCACATTCATAGTGTAAAGAGCACACTACAATATCTATCAGAGTTGCCTTTTGCTCAACTATCTATCATCTCTAGATCCAACAAAAGAATTTTTGAGTGCTCCTCTAATCACAAGCCGGCGATTCTAAAGGTCATCCTCAACAATATCAAATGCAGAATTCGGCACTCTAAACTGTCACTCTCCAAGTGAAATGAACAATTGCAGAACAACTAATCTGGGCATCCCTCTTCACTTCCTCGATAAGGCTCATAGATCTTGCTCTTGGATTCCCCCTATGATGAGATCATACAACTTTTTTTTTAATGGTCGAGATCATAGAAGTCAACTCAGATGCATCTTTATCAGGTGACACTGCAGCAATCAGTGGCATTCTTCGAAACAACTTAAGCTTGGTTGTGGGTCTCTTCACTACAAACGTCAAGCCCGAGGAAATCCATGCACTTGAACTCGAAGTGATCCTCCACAGAATACAGCTTGCCATTGAAAACAAAGTAGAAAGGCTATGTATAGAATCACTCCACTACATCAGTAAACCTCATCACCGGTCAGTATAACTGTCCCTGGAAGAAGAAACCAACTCTTACAAAAATCAATCAGCTTCTACTCTGATTCAAATTTTGGAATATATCGCACACTTAGAGCGAAGCAAATAGGGCACCCGACTTTACCTCAAAAGCAGATTGTCCTTGCAAGGGAGATTCCATCCCTATAGATAGTGTTCCTTCTCTTCTTGCCAGCGTTGTATCAAAGACGCTTCGGGTCATTGTTACCCTAGATTGTAATATCTTTTTTATTCTTAATATACCCGGTTGGGGTCCTGCCTAACCCAATCTTGCCCATGAAAAAAATTCCTCGAGTTGGCTACAACTTCAAGAATGTAGTTTTGAAAGAGAAAGGATGGGAAGTAGCAAACATTAGAATTAAAAGAAGAAGGTGAAAATGAGAGAGACAATTATACCACCCTTATATCTCTTGTGAAATTTTATGGTGTATGCTCGTTACTACACACACTGGGAAACTAGCACAATCAGAAGAAAAGGGATTCATTAAAAATTTTAGATCATTAAACAATTAAGGGGACCTCTATTGCCGTATTTGTTGATAATGGTGATGAAGGATTTAAGCCATCTCTTGTTGTAGTAGAAGAAAATGGATTCATTTAAACTTGAGACCATGCAGCTGTAGACACCCCATTTTGCTCTGCTGTAATCAATAAAGGAGTTAGTGTTCTTGTTATTAGTCTTCTTCAGTGTTTCCCATTCCCGTGTCCGTCCCTTATGCTTTCTCAATCTTTCCGATCATTTCCGCAATGTTCCGTATTTTTCTTTTCGCTAAGTGTTGAGAATGGTTATGCAGAAGAATCCAAGCCAGGGGAGAATTCGGACCCATTCGGTGGGCCCGTATTGAGCATTTATTGAATTTGGACTCATGGGTAGGCCCGCATTGAACATTTGTTTAAATTCGGATCAATCAGGAGGCCCGCGTATGGTTTTAATGAAAAATGAGTTTTGAGCCTGCTTCGATTTAATGAATAAAGATGTCCGTCAAGGGAGCGGTCAGGATCTCAGAGACGTCATTTTAACAACCAATGTTATTACGATCATCAAGTTAAGTTATTCGGATAAGCCTACAGAAATGATTTAGAGGGGCGCAGCCAATCTACATTATGTTGCATCAAATGAACAGTTCAGACTATTCCATGGAAGTGATTTGGGGTGCGCAATCTATTTGGGTCGTGACCCATAAATCGGACGGCTGAGATCATCCAATGCTAGTAATTGGGGTGCAATTTCTGTGGGCCCATCAATCGAACGGTTTTGATCATCGTATGAAAATGACTTCATGAGGGGAGATAATGTGTAAAAAAAAAAAAGAAAGAAGAAAAACTGTAAAAACAGAGTAACGCATTTACGTGTTTTTCTTACTCTCTGTTTTTTTTTTTGTTTTCTTTTTCTCTGCAAATCTCTCTCTCTCCACCACCTCCCTACGTCCCTCTGTTTTTTATCTCCTATCATCTCTCCCTTGGTTTCCCTCCCTACGTCCCTCTGTTTTCCATCTCCTCTCACTCTCTTGTTTTTTTTTAATTCCCTTCTTCCCCTCATCTATTTTTCTCTCCCTCTATCTCTCTCTCAACTACTCCCCTCATCTATTTCTCTCACTCTCATCTCTCTCGATCCATAAAAAAAAAAATATATAAATAAAAACAGAGCATCTTGGATACCCCCCCCACGGTTCTCTGTTTTCAGTTTGCCTCCTCCTCCTACCCTCTGTTACTCTCCATATCTCTCCCTTCCTCTCTATCTCTCTCTCTCTCTCACTCTCTGCAAATCTCTCTCACTCTCTCTCGTTCTCTATTCATCTCCCCCACTCTCTCACGTGAGAAAAATAAAAGAAAAAAAAAAACAAACAAAAAGAGAAGAAGGAAACGAAGCGGATCGAGCGGCGGTGCGATTTTTTGAATTTTTCGGCTTTTGGATTCGGCGAGGATCTCCATCACAGGTCAGTACATTATTCTCGGATTTTTTCAGAATTATTTGGTATATTTTTAGATTTTTGCATGATTTTTAAGCATTTAAATGAATTTAATTCAATATTAAATGTGTGTACTTAAAATCATGATCTGCACGAGTGTTTCAAATCCGTTTCGTCCCGAAATTTAATACAATGTTCTACTTAAATAGACTAAAATAACTATCGGATCGGATCAGACATTGGATCAAAGGTTGTCGAAAATTTGAGTGAAGAGTGGTATTTTATTTAAAATATTGGCTGAGTAATTACGAAATTCAAAAAAATAGCCATCTCAGGATGACCTATTTTTTGGAATTTTAAATTTTTCTTGTGTTCATCATATTAGAACAAGATTAATAAAATATATACTAAATAAATTCCAAAATTAATGACATTTCGTGGGAAAATAATATGACACTGATACCTTCTACCATGAATTTTTGAGAATTTTTAGAATCTGTTTGGTATATCATTTTATGCTTTCTTTGAAAATTATCAGATTTTGGGAGACTTTTTACAGACATCAGATCACAGATAAAATTCTCAAAATTTTTACATTAGTCTTTTATTCTCTATTTCTAGTTTCTGTAAAATTTTCAAGTGATTTAGATCTTTTTTCATATGGGATGTAGTGTTAATTCATAATCTGGTCTAAAAATTGAAAAATCCGAAACTGATAGTAAATAGTTTCCACAATTCATGCAAATCTCACAGCATGCTATTTTTACTCATACCTTACTACTGTAGAAATGTGATTGAATTTAGATTTCTATTTCTAGTAGTTTCTGTGTTATTTTTGCAATCTGGTCTTATTGTTATTAAATCAAAATTAAATATGAGCTTAATGTAAAAATCTGTAAAACTCTTTTAATAAGCTACATCTTATCATATCTTGCCGTTGTAGAAGTTTCAACTCATTTCGAATTCGTTTGCAACATTTTCACTTGTAAAATCACTCATATGTTTAAAATTGATAAAATTCATTAAAAATCCGAAATTAATTGAAAATCATCTGAAAATCTCTAAAGAACCTTAAATCTCTGTCACATATTAACTCCTTAATACATTGAAACAGAAATCTTAGGATCTTTAGATTTATCCTGGAAAAATGGCCAGCGCATCCATAATCGTATCCCTATTGCACTCGATCTTTGACAATTTGAATATTTAAGCTATAGCACGTTGTTGGCTCCGAGGTTACTGTCCACGGAAATCCTGAGATATGCCAGGCAATAAGGTGCTATAACCTAAGTATTAAATTGCGCAAGGAAAGAGCGCACGATTCCCTTCATTGGATGCTATTCTGGGCCGAAATTGGTGAACCCTAGAACCATTGGTAATCCTTGAATGTCCAGAAACTGAAAATCCTTGAAATCTGAAATTCATTAACCTCGAGAATTTAAATCGATTTGTCTTGTGTCTTTCGGAACCGTTGGATCACGGTTTCCGTCGTAAGAACCATTAGAGCCCAATTTAGGAACACTGGTGTCAGGCCGTGTCCTAGGTTTTAGGGAGTCTTAGGTTTTAGGGAGTCCTAGAGTTAGGAGTCCAGCCTCATCACGTACGTTTGCTATAGATAGCAACCGTGCCATAGGTCTAGTTACACTAGTCACCCAATCTTTCCCTAGGACAAGCCTAGTGAACTAGGATGTAGGCTAACCTGCATTAGTCTAAGGAACAACTTGCATTTAGATAAGAATCATATAGCATCTTAGATGAAATCCTAGGATAAAAAAATCTTCAACTTGAATTAAATAACTTCTCCTAAAACTGTTGAAACAGTCAATCCCGTCTAGGTCGGTGTCTTAGTTGAGTTAGGCATAAGTAGCTTCGCTTAGGTGCAGCGAACTACGTCGACTCTGATCCCAGTGAGGCTTGGGTACGTAGGCAGCTTGGATGTCTGATGGCATACCAACCGCGAGTCGGCACTACAACAAATTGTGGTGTTTTGTATATTAATTTTCTTGTAAATGCTTAATCAAATCACTTAGGATTTTTCATGAAATTAGAATTTTAGGAGAACTTTCACTTAGATTGAATCCAGACAAATTAAGAAATCAAGATACACATGTATGATTCACATTGAAATTAGATCATAGGATGCATGTCCCGTAGTTAGCACATTAACAGAGAGTTGAATGAGCCATTTAAAATAAATTTAAAAGAGTTAGCTTTTGGAATCGAAGACCGATTATCGGACAGGAATGGTGCATGTGGTGGATAAATCCCCATACCTTCCATTCTTGTAACCAGGTAGCGAGTCTAGATTTCTGGTTAATTACGAGTCCTAGATCTCACATCTAGGTGGCGACTCTGTCACTATCTTTTATGTGGAATTCAGATTGCCTTAGTGATCCCAAGTTCACATAAAAGACGAATAAAAATCAATAAGAAAAGAGCACACGCCAATCGGGTGGGTACGAGAGACCAAGAGAGAGTGTGGCGGCTCGCGCCCCACCCCTCTCGCGGGATCGGGTCCCACAGTTTGGCGACTCTGCTGGGGACCACCTAACTTCATTAAAATTTTAAAAGATAATTCATTTGAATTTAATTTAACTGGCTCATAAAAACTCTATCATTTCTATGCTTATTAGATTAGTTTGTATGCTTTATTTTCTCATCACATTTTACTCAAACTTAATCTAACAAAACCTGAAGGCATCATAGATTGCGCGAACTTATTGCACACACTTACATCACTCGCATCTAAACCCTTGCATCTCACATGCGCACACGTCCTATTTTAAGAACCCGGAGTGTTATCTAGCATGGTTGACTGGGATTTCATCACCTGGTGCCTCTGTGCTAGACAAGCATTCCACCCTTAGCCTAGCACCTTATGGTGCATAAACGGATCTCTTGTTCACGTACTGATACGCCGAACACTGGTACAGTATATCGAACATGGATTCGCGCTAAGGGAACTCTTGGCCTTACCCCTAGATTAACCCACACATGCATGTAGAATACGAACACATGTGCATCACGTGTGTGAACCTAGTTTAGGATATCTGAAATACTCAAGAGGGGGGGTGAATTGAATTTAACTCAATATTAGGCCTTTTGAAAATTATCTATAAACCCTAATTGGAATTTTTCTTCACTTAAATAAATATTTGGTTAGTGCAAATATAATTGAAAGAACAAAGTGAAATGCCAAACCAAAACAATAATGGAAATGCAAGAGTGAGAAATTGACACACCGATATATAGTGGTTCGGCCAACGGCCTACTCCACTCTACTCAAGGTCGCACTTGAGGGATTCCACTATAGGAGACCTCCACGATGCCCGGCTCCGAGGCGGTTACAAATCCAAGGGATATTAAACAAGGATGCCCTTACACCTTTACAAAGACTCTCCTTCTCCGCCGAGTTCTAAGCGGTTGCTCTCTAGGGAATTAAAAAGGGAATGCCCTAGCCACCTACACTAGATTTGAAAGAGAATAGCTTGGCTTCTTCTTGAAAGCTTGATGCTCTTTGTAGACCCTTGATTGCTCTTCAAAGATGGTGATTTGCAAGTGAAAGCACTACTATATCCAAACTCAAAAGATTCACAAGTGAAAGGCAAGTTTGGGATGAAAAACAAAAACTCAAGCTAAAATGGATTGCAAATGTTTTTGATGCTTAAGGATGTTTTTCAAAGATCAAGAGAGAGTGAAAAACTTCTCTACATGTTGTATATATAACCACACCAAAGAATATGACCGTTTGGGGGTGGACATATCAAAAACCAACAATTAATTTGAATCCCAACGGCTATTTTTTAGTCTGTCGCGAGGTTCTCGGAGTTCCGAGAACCATTCTCGGAGTTCCGAGAATTCTCGGAGTTCCGAGAAATATTCTCGGAGTTCCGAGACAACGGCCAGAAGAAATAAAATTTCTACTGGACCATTTCTCGGAGTTCCGAGAAATTGTCTCGGAGTTCCGAGAAAGTGTCCAGATGCTACTGGACCTTTTCTCGGAGTTCCGAGGGAACTCTCGGAGTTCCGAGCTCGGAGCTCCGAGAAAAATTCTCGGAGTTCCGAGAAGCCTAAAAATCCGCACTTTTTGATTTTTATTGCAAATTTGATTTTTAGCTTTTGGAACTCAACTCCTATGGTTATTTTGGAATGTTTATGAGGGTCCCAACATGTTGGTCCACCACATAACCATTCACTAATGCATTTTAAGTTCTTAAGTGTTCTTTGAAAAACAAGTTGAAAACACTTTGCCTTGACTTGGAAATCTAAAGAGAAAGGATGTACAATGATACCTATGCAATCTTCAACTTCTCTTTAGTCTTGGTCTTCAATTGATCTTCCATCTTGTGTATGCTTTGCTTGAGAGATGAGGTGAGCTTCACTTAGCTCCTTTGACTCTTGTATGGGATATCTCCAAGCATGACCATGTTGTGTGTTGGTTTCTTCAATGATCAATCCTATCTTAAACACAACACTTCAAAGCAAATTGATTAGTATTCAAAAACACAATCAATTATGTTTAGAATCATCAAAACAAGATAGGAGAGTAGACCCTTGGGCTTACAATCTCCCCCTTTTTGATGATGACAAACAAAATTGATTATGAGGTGTGTGTGGAGTGACATAGTAGGCAAGTGAATACTAGAACTCCCCCTCAATATATGCACACATATAAATGATACAAGTTATAAGCAAGTGGTGCATATAGTCAATTGAATAGATAATCAATTTCAAACTTCTCCCCCTTTTGTCATCGACAGAAAGGGTGTAAAAAAAATAGGAGTGGATAACTCCCCCTGAATCAATGCTTATGGTATAAAATTATATAACCAAGTAATGCACATATACCTGTTCATGATCGAGATGTTGACATATGTCAAGATGTTAGGTATTTTAATTAAAGTGAAGATACCTCTCCAACTTAGAAAAACTAAGAAGGCTAAGAATATCAATTGAGTGATTTTTAAGATTAAAAATTTGACATCTCATTCATGCAGATACTACCAAACAAAGATTATATATATAAATACTATATAGATAAGCTGGTTAAAGGCACAAAGTATTTATTTGGCAATTTCTTTGATTTGATCCGCACTCCATATGTTTAAGGCACTTCGGATATAGCAAATTCTATCATCACTAAGGGGTTTTGTAAAGATATCCGCTAATTGTTCTTCAGTGTTGATATATTTTAAGCAAATATCCCCTTTTTGTGAGTGATCTCTGATGAAGTGGTGCCTAATCTCAATGTGTTTTGTTCTTGAGTATTGTATGGGGTTCTTTGTTAAGCTTATAGCACTAGTATTGTCACATTGGATGAGAATATTTTCCATTTTGATTGCATAGTCCATCAATGTGCTTTTCATCCATAGGACTTGAGCACAGCAAGCTCCAGCTGCCACATATTCTGCTTCTGTTGTGGACAGAGCTACTGAATTTTGCTTCTTGCTAAACCATGAAACAAGTGATTTACCCAAGAATTGGCAATTCCCACTAGTGCTTTTCCTATCTACTCTACATCCAGCAAAGTCTGCATCTGAATATCCGATGAGAGTGAAGGAAGATGATCTTTCATACCACAGTCCTAGACTTTGGGTTCCTTTTAAGTACTTGAAGATCTTCTTAACTGCCGATAGGTGAGATTCTTTAGGATCCGATTGAAATCGAGCACAGAGACAGACAGTAAACATAATGTCTGGTCTGCTGGCTGTCAAATAGAGCAAACTACCTATCATACCCCTATACAATTTCTGATCCACAGATTTGCCAAATTCATCTTTTTCTAGCTTAGCAGTAGTACTCATGGGAATTCTTGATGTCTTACTGCTATCCATGCCATACTTCTTTAATAACTCCTTTGTATATTTTTCTTGATTTAAAAATATTCCATTTTTGTATTGTTTAATTTGGAGTCCTAAGAAGTAGGTTAACTCTCCCATCATGCTCATTTCAAATTCATTTTTCATTAAGGTTGCAAATTCATCACACAATTTTTGATTAGTTGAGCCACAGATGGTATCATCCACATAGATTTGGACAAGGAGGATATCATGATTTTCTCTTTTGATAAATAAGGTTTTATCCACCTTTCCCATCTCGAATCCCTTTTCAACTAAGAAAGTGCAAAGCCTCTCATACCAAGCTCTAGGAGCTTGCTTTAATCCATATAAAGCTTTATCAAGCCTGAAGACATGATTTGGATGTTTGAAGTCTTCAAAACCTGGAGGTTGCTCAACATACACTTCCTCTTGGATATAGCCATTTAGGAAGGCACTTTTGACATCCATTTGATATAGTTTAAATCCTTTATGAGATGCATATGCCAAAAGTATCCTAATAGCCTCCATACGGGCAACAGGAGCAAATGTCTCATCATAATCTATCCCTTCCTCCTGATTGTACCCTTGGGCTACAAGCCTAGCTTTATTCCTAGTGATAATTCCATTTTCATCCAATTTATTTCTATACACCCATCTCGTGCCAATGACTGGATGATCACTAGGTCTAGGTACTAGCCTCCATACCTTGTTCCTTTCGAATTGACTCAACTCTTCTTGCATGGCCATCAACCAATATTCATCCTTTTCTGCTTCCTTGATGGATTTTGGTTCTAATTCGGATAGGAATGCCAAATTATTGCTCACACTACGATAGTATGATCTAGTTCTTACTGGCAATGTGGCATCACCTAAGATTTGGGATTCAGGATGATCAACCAATGTTCTCCTATCCCTAGGTAATGAGGCATCATCTTCATTTTCTACTTCCTCACTAGGTGGTGTATGACTAGTAGATGCATGAGGAGGAGCACTCAATTTTGGAAAAAGATGTTCAACGGGTTCATCCTCATCATGTGGCATTTCTTGAGGTGTTGGCTCTCTTTCATCAAATGTCACATGCATGGATTCTTCTACTACTAGGGTTCTCCTATTAAATACTCTATATGCTTTGCTATGAGAAGAATACCCTAAGAATATTCCATCATCCGACTTCTTATCAAATTTATGTAAATTATCTCTAATGTTCAAAATGAAGCATTTACATCCAAACACTCTAAAATAGCTTATATTTGGTTTCAAGTTTTTCCAAAGCTCATAAGGTGTTTTCTTAGAGATTGGCCTTAAGTATACCCTGTTTATGATATAGCAAGCGGTGCTAACCGCTTCCGCCCAAAAATATCTAGGGAGATCATTTTCATGCAACATTGTTCTAGCCATTTCTTGGAGAGTTCGATTCTTTCTTTCTACTACTCCATTTTGTTGAGGTGCTCTAGGTGCGGAAAAATTATGTTTAATGCCATGTTCATTACAGTAAGTGTCAAAGTGTACATTTTCAAATTCCGTTCCATGATCACTTCTAATGTGGGAGATGGCAACACCTTTTTCATTTTGAATTTGATTGCATAATGTTAGGAAGTTTTCATAAGTTTCATCTTTATGTCCTAGAAATATGACCCATGTGAATCGTGAGTAGTCATCAACAACTACAAACACGTACCTCTTTCCACCTAGGCTACTAGTCTTCATTGGTCCAAAAAGATCCATATGAAGTAGCTCCAAAGGGTAGGAAGTTGAAATCATATTTTTAGGTGCAAAAGAGCTTTTCAATTGTTTTCCTAATTGACAAGTTCTACAAATGTGATCCTTGATGAATTTGAACTTAGGCAATCCTCTAACACTTTCTTTTGAGGAGAGGGTCGAAATGAGATCCATTCCGGCATGACCCAACCTCCTATGCCATAGCCAAGAATCCTCACTAATGGCATTTAGACAAGTCACTTTTTGGAGTCTAAGATCATCTAGTCCAATTGTATAAATGTTATTGTCTCTAGACCCTATGAATTTTACTTCTCCATTTATCTTATTTTTAACAATGCATTTGTCGGGATTGAAGACAACTTCAAAACCATTATCACATAATTGACTAATGCTAATAAGATTATGGGACAAGCCATCAACAAAGAGTACATCATGTATGGGAGAGGTAGAGTTACCTATGGTGCCTTCACCTTTGACTTTTCCTTTCTTGTCATCTCCAAAGGTAACTTCTCCACCATCCTTGAGTGATAGGGATGCGAATTGAGTGAGATCTCCGGTCATGTGTCTAGAGCATCCACTATCAAGGTACTATGTGTTCCTCTTGTTGTGGCTTTTAAGGCATACCTATATAGGAATAGGCAAGTGAGATCCCTTAGGTACCCAAATCTTCCTAATCTTGCTATGTTCATTTGTTTTCACTTTAGAGTTCAATTTGATCTTATCTTGTTTAGCATGCAAGCAAGCAACTTTATAATGACCTAACAATCCACAATAAAAGCAAATTTTGGTACTACTAGAGGAGGTCTTTTCAAGTTTGTTTTTATAGTTAGATATTGTGGTATTCCATCTATGTCCAAGTCCACTTTTGTCACTTGACATTCTTTGAAGATTTACAAGTTTATCCAATTTTAATGAACTATTTTCAAATTTTTCAAAGAGTTTCTTGAGTTCATCATATTTAAAAGATAGTTTACCGTTTTCATGCTTTAGTTTGTTATTTTCAATAGAAAGATTTTGTCGATTTTCATTCAAAGTCTTAATGATAGCATTTAGCTCATGAATCTCTACTTTGCATTTTTCATTTTCATTATCTAAGAATTCATGATCCTTTTTTAACCAACCAAATTCTTTTGTCATGTTAGCAAGAGAATTTTCAAGTGATGCAATTTTATCAAATTGAATTTCAAGTTCATCATTTGCACTTTGTAAGGAATCTAAAACTTCTTGTAAGATAATGACATCATTTAAAGTGTTTACCTCATTGTTGTCATTTGTTGAGGCCATGAAGCACACATTTCTTGCTAATAGGCAATCTTCCCCATCATTTTGTTCGCCTTCGCTTTCAATCTCCTCATCCCATGTGGCGGACATTCCTTTCTTGCCTTCTCTTCTCTTGAAGCGGTTGTTTGAAGTAGGTTCATTGTTGAGTGGACAATCCGGGCGAATGTGTCCAAGCTTCTTGCAACCGTAACATCGGGGTTGAGAAGATCCATCACCAACTTCTTCTTTCTTCTTGAATGGAGGATTGATCCTTCTATTTCTCATGCCTCCCATGTTTCTTTGCAAGAACTTGATCCTTCTTGTTAGGAGAGCTACTTCATCCTCGATGTCTTCCTTTGCATCTTCACTTTCACCTACATTACAAGCAAAAGCAATTCCTTTTCCTTTTTCGATTTTAGTTTCGATTTCGGGTGCTTTTGTTTTGAAAATCATTTCATGTGTGATCAAGGACCCTATAAGTTCATCTAGGTTCAAAGTGTTCATGTCCTTGGCTTCGGTGATTGCGGAGGTTTTGGATTCCCAAGACAAAGGTAGGGACCTAAGAATTTTAGTTACTAAATCTCTATTGGAAAATTGTTTTCCAAGTCCCCTTAATCCATTTACAAGGTTGGTGAATCTAGTGTACATGTCGGCAATTGTTTCATCGGGTGTCATTTGAAAAAGTTCGTATTGCCGAAAAATATGGTTCATTTTAGATTCTTTAACTTGATTGGTTCCTTCATGGGTGACTTCTAGAGTGTCCCAAATTTCCTTAGCCGAATTCAAATTTGATACTCTATTGAATTCTCCGGGAGATAGAGCACAAATGAGAGAATTCATGGCTTTGGCATTATAATTCGAAGCTTGTTGTTCGGCTTCGGTCCAATCATTTAAATTTCTTGTGGGTAGGATATATTCATTATTAATTGCTCTCCACATTTGATAGTCTTGAGTTAAAAAGATTTTCATTTTAGTTTTCCAAAAACCATAATTTGTACCATCAAAATAGGGTGGCCTAGTGTTTGAATAACCTTCATGATGTTGAGGGTAGTTTGCCATTTTTGAATCTTTACTCTAAACCGGTTAGGGTTTTCAAAAAAAATAGAGACGAGGCTCTGATACCAATTGAAATACTCAAGAGGGGGGGTGAATTGAATTTAACTCAATATTAGGCCTTTTGAAAATTATCTATAAACCCTAATTGGAATTTTTCTTCACTTAAATAAATATTTGGTTAGTGCAAATATAATTGAAAGAACAAAGTGAAATGCCAAACCAAAACAATAATGGAAATGCAAGAGTGAGAAATTGACACACCGATATATAGTGGTTCGGCCAACGGCCTACTCCACTCTACTCAAGGTCGCACTTGAGGGATTCCACTATAGGAGACCTCCACGATGCCCGGCTCCGAGGCGGTTACAAATCCAAGGGATATTAAACAAGGATGCCCTTACACCTTTACAAAGACTCTCCTTCTCCGCCGAGTTCTAAGCGGTTGCTCTCTAGGGAATTAAAAAGGGAATGCCCTAGCCACCTACACTAGATTTGAAAGAGAATAGCTTGGCTTCTTCTTGAAAGCTTGATGCTCTTTGTAGACCCTTGATTGCTCTTCAAAGATGGTGATTTGCAAGTGAAAGCACTACTATATCCAAACTCAAAAGATTCACAAGTGAAAGGCAAGTTTGGGATGAAAAACAAAAACTCAAGCTAAAATGGATTGCAAATGTTTTTGATGCTTAAGGATGTTTTTCAAAGATCAAGAGAGAGTGAAAAACTTCTCTACATGTTGTATATATAACCACACCAAAGAATATGACCGTTTGGGGGTGGACATATCAAAAACCAACAATTAATTTGAATCCCAACGGCTATTTTTTAGTCTGTCGCGAGGTTCTCGGAGTTCCGAGAACCATTCTCGGAGTTCCGAGAAATATTCTCGGAGTTCCGAGACAACGGCCAGAAGAAATAAAATTTCTATTGGACCATTTCTCGGAGTTCCGAGAAATTGTCTCGGAGTTCCGAGAAAGTGTCCAGATGCTACTGGACCTTTTCTCGGAGTTCCGAGGGAACTCTCGGAGTTCCGAGCTCGGAGCTCCGAGAAAAATTCTCGGAGTTCCGAGAAGCCTAAAAATCCGCACTTTTTGATTTTTATTGCAAATTTGATTTTTAGCTTTTGGAACTCAACTCCTATGGTTATTTTGGAATGTTTATGAGGGTCCCAACATGTTGGTCCACCACATAACCATTCACTAATGCATTTTAAGTTCTTAAGTGTTCTTTGAAAAACAAGTTGAAAACACTTTGCCTTGACTTGGAAATCTAAAGAGAAAGGATGTACAATGATACCTATGCAATCTTCAACTTCTCTTTAGTCTTGGTCTTCAATTGATCTTCCATCTTGTGTATGCTTTGCTTGAGAGATGAGGTGAGCTTCACTTAGCTCCTTTGACTCTTGTATGGGATATCTCCAAGCATGACCATGTTGTGTGTTGGTTTCTTCAATGATCAATCCTATCTTAAACACAACACTTCAAAGCAAATTGATTAGTATTCAAAAACACAATCAATTATGTTTAGAATCATCAAAACAAGATAGGAGAGTAGACCCTTGGGCTTACAATATCCTACCCATTTGTGTCTAGATTAGGCTGTAGTCCATCTTCCAATGGCTACGATCGGTCCTTAGATACACGAACAAAGTCATGAGTCGAGATTCTCTCTCCACTCCGATAGATTAGGATTAGGGTTGATGCTTTCAGGTAACACTGTTAAAATGTGCGAAGATTAAAAAACTTTCCCTTTGGGGTTAGGATATAAATCCCATCATTTCCAAAGATCTCATAGGATTAGTCATTCATGATCTATCCGTTGAAAGCAATCTGATGCTATCTCATCTCATCTCTTGATCGTACGTCTGCCAATCTTCCATCATGTGATTCGATCATGTATTCATACTTTCTTTTACTGGCAGGAACTTATCCCAATCTCGTGTTCATATAACCCTGATCATTCTTGTATCCTTTCTCTTGGCTTACGGGCATAATGTCTACTCGTACAATTCTTGATTGGATCCGTGGTACATTAAGAGAATCTCACATCTATGCCATAAGTGAGCAAGAGAAGAATCCCTTCGGCTACGTGGCAACCATCAAGCTCGATTGGGGATTACTCTATGCCGCATCAGAGTGTTGGGATCCCGATCATCATGTCTTCCATTTTGGCAACCTAGAAATGTGTCCCACCTTTGAAGAATGGTGTGCCTTATTGGAATATCCTGTGGAAGGCCCTCTAGTGAAGCCATCCTGTGTTCCAGATTATCATCCTTTGTTCCTTCGCTTAATGAATAATCCAGATGAATCCATGAACTCTTTCATGAAAGGCCAAGAAGTGTCCATGCAACATCTGATTGACATTTACCCTCCTATTGGACACATTGGTGCTGTTGATATTCAAAAAGCCCGACGGCGCGCTTTGAGATTCTGCTCCTTTGCTAGGTTCCTCACAGTCCAGCCCTCTCGCTTTGCGTCAGCTGTTCTTCTGGACCTCGTCGATCAAATGGATCGTGGCGCCAATCCAATTCCTACTATGCTTGCAGAAACCTTCAATGGATTGGATGACATGGCTCGTCTTCGTGCCAGCTCAGGTCCAGGCTCATATGTTCGCTCCTTCGTTGGTTATTTCTCAGGATGTCCTGCTTTACTTCAGGTGTGGTTGTGCCACAAGCTAAAAATCGCAGCTCCTGTGCATTTCGATCATACGTTATACACCTTCAGTGAATGGCGTCATGATGTTTCTTTCGATCACAAAAACAATTGAGTTGAATGGTTAAATTCTCGCCAAGAAGATCCGATTTATTGGCAAATCCCTGGAATCCAAGAAGCCGTCTTCAACACTGGAGAAGCTAACTACGTTCGCCTTCTTGGTCTCAAAAAGACTTCCTTTTATGTTCCTGCTAGGATCCTGCGTCAGTATGGAAGGGAGCAATCTATTGTGCCTCCTCTTCGTCATTTTTATCTGCCCGAGGATCTCAAGCCCAAGATTGTCAAAGCCGTTTCATCTGCTTGGGATGTCAGGATCATCAAACCTCTAAAAGAGTCAGCTGAGCAAGATTGTCGTACAAAGAAGAAATCTAAAAAAAATGCTTAGTTCCATGTTTAATCTTATCCGTTTATCTTTGAAAGAATGAATCATGTACTCAAGCTTTAATGATTAATCAATAAAGTCCATCTTTCTCTTTCATTATCTTCGTCTATGTGTGTATCATCGTCTGTTCTTCTCTGTGATCTTAAAATATGTTTTTCAAATATTACAGGGCAGTAAACACCATAGCTAACCCCACTGCTCCTTGGGTTCAGGTCTCTTCACGATTGGAGAGGAATTCTGTCTCTCCACCACCCTCTCTGAGAACCCCAGCATCTCCTTCTTTCTCATCCTCACCAATGGCAGATAACCAAGATGGCCTTCCACCTGCTGCTATTACCGATGCTCTTACCTTGATTCTCCAGCAGCTTCAAGAACTCAAAGAAGAGAACCGAGTGATCAAGGCTCAGCTTTCTGAAAAGTTGGGACCGTCGTTGTCCAAGGATAAAGGGCCTATGCACCAAGCAGCTACTTCAGCAGCACCTGCCCAACCAGTGTTCATCAATATCCCTGATAAAGCCGAAGAAGACTTAGAAAAAGAGCAGTACAGCGAGGATCGCAGTAGGCCTTCTCAGTTCATGGTTGATAAGTCTGTTATGGGGAAATTAGAGACTCTTACCAGGAAAGTTCAAGACATTCAGTTTCAAGACCAGGGTAGTTTCAATCCCAGTGATCTTACTCTATTTCCCGAAATCCGCCTTCCTGCCAATTTTCAAATGCCCGATTTCGACAAATATGATGGTGTGGGTTGTCCAATCACACATTTGCAAATGTTCACCATCATGTGTCAGCCTCAAGGCTTATCTCCTGAGCAAATGGCTCAATTGTTCCCAGTTTCCCTAACCAAGGTTGCTAGGAGATGGTTCATGGTCTTGGACAAGACTCGTTACAGGACATGGAAGGATATCGGCGAGCAATTCATCAGGCAGTTCAAATATGATGATGGGACCGAAGTCACTAGGAAGGATCTTGAGAGAACCAAGCAGGACTCAAAAGAGTCATTCTTAACTTTCGTCAAGAGATGGAGAAGGTTAGCGGCTCAAATGATGCAGCGTCCCTCAGAAGAGGAGCAAGTCTAGATGATTATGAAGAATATATCCTCTCAGCTCCAATATTACATGTCTCTTCAGTATTATCCAGATTTTAAACACTTCATTAATGCGGGTATGGAAATTGAGGAAGCAATGGCACAAGGAGTTTACAATAGAGGAAACCCCAATTCAAAAGAAGTTAAGACACAAACTCTAGCTAAGATCTCTGAGGTTGATAATGTATCAATGGCTAACCCGTCATGGAACTCTATGGTATTCAAATATACTCAATCAGGGATTGCAGCTCAGCAAAAGCCTAATAGGGAATTCACCCCTCTCCTGTTTCCACCATCTGTCATATTGTAGCAAGGATTGGAATCCGGCGATATCTACTTGCCTCGCATTAAGGAACCTCCTAATCCGCTCCCCAGGACATGGAGAGCGGAAGAGCACTGCGATTTTCATCGAGGATCGGGGCATAGTACTGATCAGTGCATAACTCTGAGGCATGTGATCCAGAAGTTGATCGATGAGCGCAAGCTACCATTTCAGCAAGCGCCAAATATTGCTGATAGTCCTATACAAAACCAGGTTGTACCGCCGCTGGATGATGTTTAGGCACTTGGGGTTTGAGAAGCTCAGGTTCAGTTGCAGTGATAGAGAAGAACCAGAAGTTAAAAGGCACTTGTTATGATGATGATTCAGTTTTCGCCGAGCCTCTAAAGCCAGACAGTTGCAGCAGTCTTAGTCCTTTTGTTATTTTAATTAAGTCATGTCAGGATGTCGACTCCAGTCATTAAGTGCAGTCTTCTAAAAGTTTGAATAAATTTCTAGTCAGTTGAGTCGTTTCTTACTTTTATTTTTTGAGTCAAGAGTGTGAATTCTGAGTCTGTTCAGAATAAGTCTTATCAGATGTGGTTTTTTTTTTTTCAATTCAATGAAATTTGCTTTTTCTATACATTCCAGTGTGTGCTTCTAACTTTAATAACCAATAAGAATAATGCTCCCTCCTCAAATGAGGAAGAAGATGCCGACGAAACTCCTCTTGAGTTGCAGCCTATGCTCAAACAAGAGAAGGAGCGCCGAGCCCAGCTTCTAAAAGAGGAAATTGAAATGATAAACATTGGCACTGAAACTTTGATCCAGTAAATGGCTGTTGGAAACACATTGCCCTCTGAAGAGTGTGAAGAATTGGTAAACTCATTTGGAGGATAAAGAGATGGTCCAGTAAGCGCTACCATTAATGCCAAGAGAAAGACCCAGATAGAAGGTTCAAGAAAGAATAAAGTGAATATCACATGCTATATAAGGGGCATGGATTCGAAACAACTTCCATATCTCCAGTCAATGGCCACGGTCACAGGTTTCACCGGTGACAATGTAAAGCCATCAATTCCAATATGAAAAGTGCAAGAGCAATCATCACAGAGCGATCATCAAAATATCAAGGGCCACCGATTCAAGGATGAAATGATGTCCAAAAACCAGTATGCACCCTCAAAGTCAAATTACTTATCAATATCCAGAAGGAAGAAGAATCATTATCTCTTACCGGGAAATGCCGTCAAACTCCGTGAAAAAAAAAAAGCAAAAAAATAATCAGTACCAGAGGGACTCTAGTAACCTATATCGATTCCCAATCTGAACATCGGAAGGCCTCCTTTGGCCGAATAAACCCCAAAATCAGAACCCAACGTCAAAAGAATACCGGTTTGCAAACCCTTCGAGCCTGAATGAAATTTTCTTGAAAACCCATCAAACTAGGGGCATCCCCCCGAACTACGAGAGACCTGATCCCTACACTATGATACGTAGGCAGCTCGGTTAAACCAAGTTCAGCCGATTCAAAAAAAAAAGAAGAAGAAGAAAAGAAATTCAATCGTTTAAAAAAAAGAGACAAGTTCCAAAAGAAGAGAAGTCAATCATTCCAGAAAGAAAAGAAAAAAAGAAAAATCAATTAACCTTCAAACAATTTATCTTCAAACTAGGGGCATTCGCCCTGAACTACACACGACCTGATTCCTACATGGGGATATGGAGGCAACCTGTTCACAGGTTCGGTCGAAATCTTTGTTGAGCCTTAAGCCATTCTTTGAAAAGTCCTATCCTACCTATAAAGTCTTTCCGGTGTTCAGAACTAATGATCTAGGTCCCGAAACACAAAAAGTGAAAAAAATGATGAATAAGAAAAAGAACGGAGTTTGAAGATCTGCTAGACTGAAAACCTGAAAGGGCGGTCTAGGCAAAATTTAAGATCATTCCCCTGCTAAGTTGAAAACCCGAAAGGGCGGCTTAGGCAAAAGCTAAGGGGATAGCCTGCTGAATCGAAAACCTAGAAAGGCGGTTCAGGCAAAAGTTAAGGCTAGCACGGTCCGCCAAGTTAAAAACTCCGAAGAGGTGACTTGGTCACGGTAAGAGAATCATTATAAGAAGGCTACAGCCGGTATCAAGACTGAAGATCAACTGAAGTTCAAACAAATTCAAGTGACATCCTCAAAACTGGGGGCATTGAAGCTAAGCAATCTTAGGGGTCGTAATTAAATCCTTGAGGCATTACTGTTTTAAGGAAAAGGTCCAGTGTTTACCAATTGAAAAAAAAAAAAACATTCCTCGAAAGGATAGACTTACCAAATAAAGCGTTGACTAAGTCAGAAGCATTACTGTGTCTGTCAGTGTAGTTAGTCAATCTTTGTCATTCTATGTTCACTCCCTCAGAGCTCCTCAATCCTTTGAGTAGTGCATTTTATCTAAGTTTTCTCTTTAGAAAGAGTCAATCGTCGTCCTTGTGTCCAAATGATGCAACTGTCTCGGTGAAGGAGGCCCAGCCTCGTCAGCTCCCTCGATTGTACCTGAAAAAGCTCGAGAATCTAGTCAAACAGCTTCATTTCAAAGAAGATCAGCTCGGGAGAATTCAGGAGTATAAACATCAGAAAGCCCGGTTCTCGTAAGAAGATCATACCCAAGGAAGGCACCTTGAGCTTGGAAGAGCCTTAGATGCAATGGTGGTTGAGCCAGTTTCTCATAAAGATGAACCATTAAAAATCAGAATCTCCTTCCAGTCAGTTGAATATTTGTTTGAATGCTCGTCAAAAGAAGAATCCTCTGTACCAGTGTCCGAATATTCCGAGATCCCAGTTTATATCCCCAGTAAAGAAGATCTTAATCTAAGAAATTTCAAGCCCTGTGAGACTTTCATCCCCAGTAAACAATTCAAAATGCGAATAAACTTGTGTAAAAAACCAGTTTACTAGTTCATCAATTACCAATTCCTGATTTTCCAGTTCCAGTATCCAGTATTCCAGTTCCAGTTCCATTATCCAGTACTCCAGTTCCAGTTCCAGTTCCATTATCCAGTACTCCAGTTCCAGTTCCAGTATCCAGTATCCCAATATTCCAGTATCCAGTATTCCAGTATTCCAATATTCCAGTTCCAATATCCAGTATTCGAATATTCCAGTTCCAGTATCCAGTATTCTAGTATTCCAGTTCCAGTGTCCATTATTCAGTTTCAATTCCAGTATTCCAGTTCCAACGTCCAGTATTCAGTTTCAATTCCAGTATTCCAGTTCCAGCATCCTGTATCCAGTTTCAATTCCAGTATTCCAGTGTGTCACTATGCTAGTTCTAGTCTCCAGTTCCAATATCCAATATTCCAGTATCATAGTTCTAGTGTCCAGTATCTCTATCACCAATATTCCAGTGTTCCATTTTCCAGTACTTGTATTCCTGTTCCCAGTATTTCGGCACTCCAATTCCAACATCCAGCTCCAGTGTCCGAAAATTCAGTGTTTCAGTACTCTAATTCTAGTATCCGGTATGTCTTCGTTCTAGAGTTCCGGTTCCCGATGTCTAGATTAAGATTCCAGTCTCCAGTTTTCAGTCCTAACATCCAGTGATCAAATTCCAATCCCAAGTGAATCAATCAAAATGTCAATCTAATCTAATCCCCAGTTTACCAATTATCAAGTTTTGACTCTCCAGTTTTCCAGTAATTAAGTTCTACAATTCCCAAGTGAACTGGCTCCTTAACTCCTCAGTTCTTTGATTCTCCGGTTATCTGACTATTGAATCTCTTAATCATCCAGTTCTCCAAATTTTTAGCTCTGTAAATATCCAGTCCCTAAATTTTCTACTTCTCCAGTTTTCCAATTCTTCAGTTCATCCAATCTTCAATTCTCCAGTTCCAAGTCATCTAGTATTCCAATTCTCCGGTCCACCCATTGTTTGATTATTCAGCTCTTCAGTTCTCAAGTCCTTAAGCCTCTAATCCTCCGATAATCGATTCCTCCAGTGGTTTAGAATAAAAGATTTTGATATATGTTCAAGTTCTAGGGTTTCATCTAAGGTCTTTCATTATATTAAGTTGCATTGTGTCTAGAGAGTCCTTTGTTGATTAAAGCCACGCAAAATGGTTCTGTCATTTTTGCTTTGATATTCGATGACTACGTAATCTCTACCAAAGAGGGGCATCTGTAGACACCCCATTTTGCTCTGCTGTAATCAATAAAGAAGTTAGTGTTCTTGTTATTAGTCTTCTTCAGTATTTCCCATTCTCGTGTCCGTCCCTTATGCTTTCTCAATCTTTCCGATCATTTCCGCAATGTTCCGTATTTTTCTTTTCGCTAAGTGTTGAGAATGGTTATGCAGAAGAATCCAAGCCAGGGGAGAATTCGGACCCATTCGGTGGGCCCGTATTGAGCATTTATTGAATTTGGACTCATGGGTAGGCCCGCATTGAACATTTGTTTAAATTCGGATCAATCAGGAGGCCCGCGTATGGTTTTAATGAAAAATGAGTTTTGAGCCTGCTTCGATCTAATGAATAAAGATGTCCATCAAGGGAGCGGTCAGGATCTCAGCGACGTCGTTTTAACAACCAATGTTATTACGATCATCAAGTTAAGTTATTCGGATAAGCCTACAGAAATGATTTAGAGGGGCGTAGCCAATCTACATTATGTTGCATCAAATGAACAGTTCAGACTATTCCATGGAAGTGATTTTGGGCGCGCAATCTATTTGGGTCGTGACCCATAAATCGGACGGCTGAGATCATCCAATGCTAGTAATTGGGGTGCAATTTCTGTGGGCCCTTCATTCGAACGGTTTTGATCATCGTATGAAAATGACTTCATGAGGGGAGATAATCCATACATGCGCCCAATAATTGGAGGATCCTGATCATCTCATGAAAATAATGTATGAGATATAACTCGTTTGGGCCGTGACCACTTCATTGGATGGTTCCTATCCATTTCCATTCTCCCTTCCAGGTTGGTAACTTCCAATTGTATGTGAATTTGGTTGCTGTGTCTTCTCATTCTTAAATTCTAGTAATCGAGTGCTCCCATGGATTTAGAAATTTCACTTTTTACCATTTGCATGAATAGCAACTTGCTAGAACGTATGGCATTTGGGCGTACTGTCGCTCAAATTAGAGGACACTCAAATTGGAAAATCAATATGGTCAATATGGTATGTAGAAAGATTTTGTTTTATTGGTTCAATGGATCGAGTATATACGGTAGCTAAGATATTCTATTCTTAGTACAATTCCAAATCAATCGAACGTATGCATGGAAACCTTCCAAGACAACAATTTTCTTTGGACAATGAAAAAGGAAGATGAGAAGATTGCTTAAAAAAAAAGAAAAAAACAAGGAGGGGAGGGGATAAAAAAGGAGAAATCGATACTACAAGGGGGGGATGATTTTCTTCCTCAGTGGAGAGCTAAAAGCGGCAGACTTGAAAGGGAAACAGCCCTCATCTCTACAGAGAAGGTGATAAAGCTCGGACCTCACCCTCCTACTCTCTTCGATCCCTCCCCACTCTCTCAAGCTTAACAGCTCCCTCACGATCTCCCTCAACCTCTCCTTGCTGAAGCAATCTATCGATCTCTCCCAGATCAGAAGCTCTCTCTCACTCTCTGTTCTTTCCGCTCTCACCACCATCTTCTCTCCCAACAACGATCCCTCTCACAGCAGCCTCATCTCACCACAACTCTCTCACCCTCTAAAATCTCTCGGCCATCTCTCACTCTCCTCTCTCCACACTCCCCACAGCCCACGTCCATCTCCCATATACCCTTTCCCTCAACACCCCGTGTAAAAAAAGAAAAGAAAAGAAGAAAAACTGTAAAAACAGAGTAACGCATTTACGTGTTTTTCTTACTCTCTGTTTTTTTTTTGTTTTCTTTTTCTCTGCAAATCTCTCTCTCTCCACCACCTCCCTACGTCCCTCTGTTTTTTTATCTCCTATCATCTCTCCCTTGGTTTCCCTCCCTACGTCCCTCTGTTTTCCATCTCCTCTCACTCTCTTGTTTTTTTTTAATTCCCTTCTTCCGCTCATCTATTTTTCTCTCCCTCTATCTCTCTCTCAACTACTCCCCTCATCTATTTCTCTCACTCTCATCTCTCTCGATCCATAAAAAAAATATATATAAATAAAAACAGAGCATCTTGGATACCCCCCCCCCCATGGTTCTCTGTTTTCAGTTTGCCTCCTCCTCCTACCCTCTGTTACTCTCTATATCTCTCCCTTCCCCTCTATCTCTCTCTCTCACTCTCTGCAAATCTCTCTCACTCTCTCTCTCGTTCTCTATTCATCTCCCCCACTCTCTCAATTGAGAAAAATAAAAGAAAAAAAAAACAAACAAAAAGAGAAGAAGGAAACAAAGCGGATCGAGCGGCGGCGCGATTTTTCAAATTTTTCGGCTTTTGGATTCGGCGAGGATCTCCATCACAGGTTAGTACATTATTCTCGGATTTTTTCAGAATTATTTGGTATATTTTTAGATTTTTGCATGATTTTTAAGCATTTAAATGAATTTAATTCAATATTAAATGTGTGTACTTAAAATCCTGATCTGCACGAGTGTTTCAAATCCGTTTCGTCCCGAAATTTAATACAATGTTCTACTTAAATAGACTAAAATAACTATCGGATCGGATCGGACATTGGATCAAAGGTTGTCGAAAATTTGAGTGAAGAGTGGTATTTTATTTAAAATATTGGCTGAGTAATTACAAAATTCGAAAAAATAGCCATCTCAGGATGACCTATTTTTTGGAATTTTAAAATTTTCTTGTGTTCATCATATCAGAACAAGATTAAAGGATGTTTTCCGGAGTCGTAATTTTCTCGGAAATCGTGTTTTAAAAATAGAAAACTCTTCAAAAATATCTTTTTGACGAAGAAAAATAAAATATATACTAAATAAATTCCAAAATTAATGACATTTAGTGGGAAACTAATATGACACTGATACCTTCTACCATGAATTTTTGAGAATTTTTAGAATCTGTTTGGTATATCATTTTATGCTTTCTTTGAAAATTATCAGATTTTGGGAGACTTTTTACAGACATCAGATCACAGATAAAATTCCCAAAATTTTTACATTAGTCTTATATTCCGTATTTCTAGTTTCTGTAAACTTTTCAAGTGATTGAGATCTTTTTTCATATGGGATGTAGTGTTAATTCATAATCTGGTCTAAAAATTGAAAAATCCGAAATTGATAGTAAATAGTTTCTACAATTCATGAAAATCTCACAGCATGCTATTTTTACTCATACCTTACTACTGTAGAAATGTGATTGAATTTAGATTTCTATTTCTAGTAGTTTCTGTGTTATTTTTGCAATCTGGTCTTATTGTTATTAAATCAAAATTAAATATGAGCTTAATGTAAAAATCTGTAAAACTCTTTTAATAAGCTATATCTCATCATATATTGCTGTTGTAGAAGTTTAAACTCATTTCGAATTCGTTTGCAACAGTTTCACTTGTAAAATCACTCATATGTTTAAAATTGATAAAATTCATTAAAAATCCGAAATTAATTGAAAATCATCTGAAAATCTCTAAAGAACCTTAAATCTCTGTCACATATTAACTCCTTAATCCATTGAAACAGAAATCTTAGGATCTTTAGATTTCCCTGGAAAAATGGCCAGCGCATCCATAATCGTATCCCTATTGCACTCGATCTTTGACAATTTGAATATTTAAGCTATAGCACGTTGTTGGCTCCGAGGTTACTGTCCACGGAAATCCTGAGATATGCCAGGCAATAAGGTGCTATAACCTAAGTATTAAATTGCGCAAGGAAAGAGCGCACGATTCCCTTCCTTGGATGCTATTCTGGGCCGAAATTGGGGAACCCTAGAACCATTGGTAATCCTTGAATGTCCAGAAACTGAAAATCCTTGAAATCTGAAATTCATTAACCTCGAGAATTTAAATCGATTTGTCTTGTGTCTTTCAGAACCATTGGATCGCGGTTTCCGTCGTAAGAACCATTAGAGCCCAATTTAGGAACACTGGTGTCAGGTCGTGTCCTAGGTTTTAGGGAGTCCTAGAGTTAGGAGTCCAGCCTCATCACGTACGTTTGCTATAGATAGCAACCGTACCATAGGTCTAGTTACACTAGTCACCCAATCTTTCCCTAGGACAAGCCTAGTGAACTAGGATGTAGGCTAACCTGCATTAGTCTAAGGAACAACTTGCATTTAGATAAGAATCATATAGCATCTTAGATGAAATCCTAGGATAATAAAATCTTCAACTTCAATTAAATAACTTCTCCTAAAACTGTTGAAACAGTCAATCCCGTCTAGGTCGGTGTCTTAGTTGAGTTAGGCATAAGTAGCTTAGCTTAGGTGCACCGAACTACGTCGACTCTGATCCCAGTGAGGCTTGGGTACGTAGGCAGCTTGGATGTCTGATGGCATACCAACCGCGAGTCGGCACTACAACAAATTGTGGTGTTTTGTATATTAATTTTCTTGTAAATGCTTAATCAAATCACTTAGGATTTTCCATGAAATTAGAATTTTAGGAGAACTTTCACTTAGATTGAATCCAGACAAATTAAGAAATCAAGATACACATTTAGGATTCACATTGAAATTAGATCATAAGATGCATGTCCCATAGTTAGTACATTAACAGAGAGTTGAATGAGCCATTTAAAATAAATTTAAAAGAGTTAGCTTTTGGAATCGAAGACCGATTATCGGACAGGAATGGTGCATGTGGTGGATAAATCCCCATACCTTCCATTCTTGTAACCAGGTAGCGAGTCTAGATTTCTGGTTAATTATGAGTCCTAGATCTCACATCTAGGTGGCGACTCTGTCACTATCTTTTGTGTGGAATTCGGATTGCCTTAGTGATCCAAAGTTCACATAAAAGACGAATAAAACTCAATAAAAAAAGAGCACACGCCAATCGCGTGGGTACGAGAGAACAAGAGAGAGTGTGGCGGCTCGCGCCCCACCCCTCTCTCGGGATCGGGTCCCACAGCAGCCCTTTTCAACACCCTCATCTTTTTAAAAGATAAAGCCAAGCAAATTTTGTGAGAAATTTAAAAAGAGTTTTGAGATGGATTGAAATGTCGTAGGTGCTAACGAATAACTTTTCTAAAAGCTTGATAGAGGGGATTAATATGACACGTGAAGGGGTGTCAGAACATGCATGCACAAAATTTTGGATGTCGTCAAGAAGATATACCCATATCATATATTGGACTCCCCATTAGGAAGGATATGGTATTCCCAAAGCTCATCTTTAGGAGCCGATGGTGGAGAGGATTGAAAGAAAGCTAGCAGCACGGAAGTACCTTTTACTGTTGGTGGTCGTAGTGGTGGTGGGGGGCAATGTTACTGGGATCGCCCTCCCACCCTCCGATCCGCGATCCGGGGTCGCCGACCCCAAACATGGATCGTTTTTTACCCAGATCACTAAAAATGGGAACTCGGGTGACCCACGGGAAAGGGAGAGGTGCATAGAGAGAGAGGGAGGAAGGGGGGAAGAGAACAAAAAAATAACTCTCATTTATAGCTTTAATTTAATCATAACTTATTGAAGGTCAGAAAAAAGAAAAAAAGAAGAAACTTAGAAGAGGTAAAGAGACTAACTTGAAATAGATGTTGTTCTGATAGAGACTTCCACTGCAGATCGCCAATCGAAATACAATCCATGTGCAGTATTGTAAAACTTCATTCCCTGCTTCCTTGATTTTGCAGAGAGGGGGGTTTTCAAATGGCATAAGAGAGGAGGGATAAGGGAAATCGTGGAAGGCATGCGGCTCCTAAAACATCCTAAACAACCATAAGCCTACTGATTGGCACCACAAATTTTAACCTCTTTTTTAAATAGTTGTCAAATGTTATTACCTTTCTGAACAACTGATATTGGCACCACAAGTTTTAATCTCCTTTTTAAATAGTTGTCAAATGTGGTTACCTTTCCCAAAAACCGTCTGTAGCCACCTGTTGATATGCTTGACCGTCATATTTAAGATGAGGCCTAACAATGCTTAAAGCATTGTTAGAAATGGACTAGGTTTAAAGAGAGGAAGAGGAAGAGGAAGAGGAAGAGGAGGAGAGACGGATGGATAGTCTCCACTAGGTTATGAATATGATGTATATATAGTTCCATCTAGGGCAACATAAGCACAAAGACAATAATACCCTCTATCTTAGATGTAATGACTAAACTACCCCTAATACATGTTATTCAACACTCCCCATCAAGCTAGACTAAATCTGCTATGGAACTCCAGCTTGGTACAAAAAAAACTATAACAACGATGACAAATAACAAAAATTACATAATCTCATACACACATCCAACTTGGTATAACACTCATCCTCAAGTTAGGTGGTGAATACATAATGAAAGAATAATAATAAAAAGGACAGCATCGGCCACAGTAAATCGCATCGAGATCAATGGCCATAACAAAGAGTATCTCTCCTGAAGTAGCGCAATAGCGAGAGTGATCAAACATGGCCTCCCCCTGAATGAGAGCACGACAAACAGATCCGCATATCACGACCAATGGAGGCGCCATGGCAGGAACTACGATCCAGCAAGCAAAAGGGGCACACCAACGGTGTGCACAATAAATATCAATGAAGCAGTACAATGCTAAGTGAAGAGGACGACAACCAATGGGGAAATCATCGGAGACAAGGTCGACGGGGAAACGTGTTAGCCCAAGGTTCCCCATGGGTTCAACTAATCACCTTTTCCTTGTTGTTTTAATGCTAGCAAACCCAAATTGATTAGTTATTATGGATTAATGTGTTGCTTTGTAGTATTGTGCCTTAGATAGGAAAGTCATATGCCAATCCAAAATTAGCACATTAGCACAATACAATACAACACATGGCTTGAGGATCAACATGCACAAATGAACAAAGTGAGCTTGCACACAATGGTGATATCGTCCTTGGAAGATGTCAAATCAAGAGCTCAAATTGAAGATCCCACAAGCATGCAATTACATAATCCCAAGAGGAGCTTAAACATGAACAAGCATTGGTGACCTACTCATTCATCCAAAGTGAAGATCCAGTCAAAAGAGAGCGTCACATGGTCCAAAGCAATTTAAGGGTTCACTTCCAAGCCCAAGAGCCCAAGGAAGACCTTTGAAGCCAATACGATCAATGTGCTTAGTAGTATTACTCTTTAGATTGTATTGGAGATCTTTTTCATGTGGTTTTGCATTTCAAAGAGTTTTTCATACGTTTTTCAAAACCGTCATTGAGACCCAATTGTATTTCATGAAAAACCATTTTCAAAATTCCTAAACAATCTTAAAACACAAGGCCATAGCCTAAGAACCAAAGCCTAAGTACCAAGTTGAGAAATGACATCAAATTGGCACTTGAATTGTGGACCATAGAACTGATATTGGCACCACAAGTTTTAATCTTCTTTTTAAATAGCTGTCAAATGTGGTTACCTTTCCCAAAAACTGTCCGTAGCCACTTGTTGATATGCTTGACCGTCATATTTAAGATGAGGCCTAATAATGCTAAAGCATTGTTAGAAATGGACTAGGTTTAAAGAGAGGAAGAGGAGAGTAGGATGGATAGTCTCCACTAGGGAGCTCCTCATGAATATGATGTGTATATAGTTCCATCTAGGGCAACATGAGTACAAAGACGATAATACCCTCTATCTTAGAGGTAATGACTAAACTACCCCTAATACATGTTATTCAACACCCCCATCAAGCTAGACTAAATATGCTATGGAACTCCAGCTTGGTACAAATAAAACTATAACAACGACAACAAATAACAAAAAATACATAATCTCATACACACAGCTAGCTTGGTATAACACTCATCCTCAAGTTGGGTGGTGAATACATAATGAAAGAACAATACTAAAAAGGACATCATCGGCCACAGTAAATCGCATCGAGATCAATGGCCATAAAAAGAGTAGCTCCTCTGAAGTAGCACAACAGCGAGAGTGATCAAACATGGCCTCCCCCTGAATGAGAGCACAGCGAACAGATCCACATATCACGAGTCATGGAGGCGCCATGGTATGAACTACTACGATCGAGCAAGCAAAAGGGGCACACCAAAGGTGTGCACAACGAGTATCAACCAAGCGGCACAATGCTAAGTGAAGAGGATAACAACCAATTGGAAAACCATAGGAGACAAGTTCAACGGGGAAACCTGTTAGCCCATGGTTCCCCATGGGTTCAACTGATCACCTTTTTCTTGTTGTTTTGATGCTAGCAAACCTAAATTAATTAGTTATTATGGACTAATGTGTTGCCTTGTAGTATTGTGCCGTAGACAGGAAAGTCATATGTCAATCCAAAGTTAGCACATTAGCACAACACAACACAACACATGGCTTGAGGATCAACATGCACAAATGAACAAAGTGAGCTTGCACACAATGGTGACATCGTCCTTGGAAGATGTCAAATCAATAGCTCAAATTGAAGATCCCGCAAGCATGCAATTACATAATCCCAAGAGGAGCTTGAACATGAACAAGCATTGGTGACCTACTCATGCATCCAAAGTGAAGATCCATTCAACTAGTCACATGGTCCAAAGCAATTTAAGTGTTCACTTCCATGCCCAAGATCCCAAGGAAGACCTTTGAAGCCATTACGATCAAGGTGCTAAGTAGTATTACTCTTTAGATTGTATTGGAGATCTTTTTCTTGTGGTTTCGTATTTCAAAGAGTTTTCATACGTTTTTCAAAACCGTCCTTGCGACCCAATTGTATTTCATGAAAAGCCATTTTCAAAGGTCCTAAACAAAGTTAAAACACAAGGCCATAGCCTAAGAACCAAAGCCTAAGTACCAAGTTGAGAAATGACATCAAATTGGCACTTGAATTATGGACCATACACCTTATTTCCACGTTAATAGGTCCAAAAAATTTTCAAATATTTTTGAAAATATTTTAATCATATTCCTCTCGTTCTTCTAATATCCATAAAAAACAAGAACATCAAAATCCAACGAGAAACAAGTGAGATATGAATTTTACAAAGCGGGCTGAAAAACTATCTTTTGCAGGCCCGGTCGTCCAAACCTGTCTCGGTCGACCTCCACACTAAAAAAATCTATTTTTGAAAATTCCAGCAGCCCTACGGCGAGCAACCTAGCCACAACGGGCTACTGGCTCTGCAAGAAAAACTAGCCATTGGGGCATAACTGCTAGTTGATTTTTTGACCCATTTTTTATCTTTTCTTGCCCAAATTACCCCCAAACAGTCATGAATTATTGTGGGCTAAAAATATGATGTTTTCTCATGGATTTAAAGTCTTTTGGACAAATTGAAAACCTTATTTTGAGCTTCAACCTTCAAATCCATTAGTTTTCTTCAAATGCTTTGAACTTGCAAATCATTTGTCATTGTGATCTTTTGGAGAGATCAAGAGTTATCATCTTTGTATCAAGCCGAATCAAGAGGCTAAGAAAGTTTCTCATTCTTCTTCTTCATTGTAATCAAGGGTCTCCGATTTGGCCCATAAAGAAAGGTGAATTTGTTTTGTATTACAAATAGGGTTTATTCCCTCGGAGGTGGAGAAGGCGATTGTATGGCTTGAGGATTCGCCTATAATGGAATCCCACATTAGCGAAGAAAATCACAAGGAAAGACCAAGCACTTGGGTAGTGGAGTAGGTCCTCGAGGTTAAGGGACCGAACCACTCTACATCGTTGCGTCGTCTCCTATCTCTCTCTCTCTCTATCCTTATACACCTGGGTGCTTGGTAACATCTATCTCTTTATTTTCTTTGAGTTTAATTGAACAAAGGTTAGATTTAACTAGGATAATTTTCAAACCCCCTTGAATCTAGGTAAAAATTTTTAGTTATCCAATTCATCCCCCCTCTTGGGTTGCCCTTTAGGATTTCAATTGGCATCAGATCTAAAGGCTCTTATATAGGTTTTCACTTGAAAGTCTCTGAGAGAAAAGATCTTTGGCAAGCAATGGCATCTAGACTCCCTTTCTTTGATGGTACCGACTATGGATCTTGGTCGATCAGTATGAAGTCCTACCTAGAGGGTCTAGATAATGAAGATAATTGAAAAAGGTTTTGTGTTAATCTCTAAATCCAAAAGAAATTAGTGATTATGATAGAAAGATGTTTTATTTGAATTCCATAACTATGATAGTGTTGTGTTGTTCATTGCCACCCTACATGTTTGACACTGCTTCTTCAAGTAAAAATGCTAAAGAAATATGGGATTCAATTGAAAACTAACATAGAAAATGTCTATCTTTCAACCAATGCATTACAACATGTTATGATGCTATTGAAATATAAAATATGTCTTATGAAAAGTTATTTGAGAATTGTGAAAAATGCATGATACCTTAATGGAAAAAGTTTCTAAAAATATTAAACTAACAAAGGAAATGGAAAGATTGAAAAATGAATTTGACACACTTCTAACCAAAGAAGAAAATCTATTTGAAGAAAAAGAAAAAGTAGAAAAGACAAAAATGAACTTCTTAAAAAATATAGAATGTTAAGTGAAGAAGAAGAAGAACTAAGATCTAGAACAACTCATCAAATAAACTATTTGGAAGATACAGTAGAAGAGATGAAACTAGAAAAAGGAAAACTTTTATTGGAAAATCACACCCTACAACAAAATGTTAAACTTTTTTCAATCATAAACATTCTTGTAGTTTATCTTGTTGTTCACTTACCTACTTTTATGATCATGTGACTACAGTGGTAGAGTTGGACATTACAAGTCTAAATATAGATTTAGATTTGTATAGAGTAGTAGGGTTGTTTGGATTAGAAATGACTCATTACACAGAACAACCTCCTTTGGAACCAAATTAGTTTGGGTTCCAAAGACCCCTGCTTGATTCATATCTAATCTATATTAGATTTAGGGGTGTGCTTCACTGTTATATTATTTATATGCTACTAGATACCTTGCACTTAATGGTGATGAAAAATCTTGTATCCAGTCACTTTGTGTTTGATTGTTTATATTTCTTATAATCTTGCATACTGATGCTATATCCCTAAGATAGATTGAATCCCTTGCATGTAGTTGTTTGTGCTTCAATGTTTAAATCATTTAAAAATGAATTGATACATGTGCATATTCGTTATTATCTTTTTGTATCCATATTATGCTTAAAAGTTATATCTTTTGATCTTGTTTCCTAGATACTATGTACTTAATCATGATATAAAGAAAGTCATTGTGTCTAGTGAATTGTGCCTAACTTGGTAAAATTATATGAACTCATTTAGATACACATGTTGATCTTGCTTAATCTTTATGTATCTGTAATGTAGTGTTCATACCATTTTGTGACATGATACACTATCTTTGATTAATCTTATAAACTCATGTCATTGTACCTAGAAGATTACCGTCACTTATAATGCTATGACCATTTACTTAGGTCTTAGTGTTTTGTATCTCACTTGAAACTTATTCATACACTTAGTACCCTTATTGACCCATAGGATCAGTCTAGATGGTTCAAGATATGATTCTAAGTTTAGATATCTTTGAAACTTAAATCTAAATAGGTTAGATTTAGTGTTTGCTAGATCCTAGGATGTTCACCTAGTTTATCATACTTTGTCTAGCAAAACCGAAACAAATATATGGAATTTGAAAATTAGGCTCCTACTAAATCATTTTTAAAATCCCTAAAGAACAAAATATTTTTGAGCTAAAATAAGAGAATTTAGATAAATAAGATGAAAACTGTAAACATGTAAATTGAAATATTAAACTACTCTTCTTAAAAATCTAGATAAAAGAAGTTGGGTCTTAATAATTTTCATAACATTGGGTTAAAATCATAAAGATATTCATAAGCTAAAAATGAATTGATTCATTTTCTCATGGACTAACTCCCCAATGGTAATTTTTCAAGATCCTTGGCTTTTAAGAATATCTCTTTAAACTTATAGAGTATAATTATTAAGGGAAGTTGCAAATGTATCCTTACGCTTGAAAGAAAATTACTTGTTGTAAAGAACTCTAAAATGAACATAAAACATTCAAACAAGTGAAAATGAACTCATTAGTGTATGTGAAGTGATAAGAACCTTTAATCATCTTAAAACCCTTCACAATAAACCTATGTACACTAGAAAAATGAAAATCTAGTTAAATTCTACATAAGTGTACACATTGGAATGCATTGTCACTATGGAATGCCATAGATGTTTGAACATCTATATCATCCATAAAATTCGATAAGTTCACAAGAATTACTTGAAAGACACAAATGGTTGTGAACTTCAAACTTAAGAGGGTCCATTAATTGTAATAATCATTGAAACTCTTTAATTAAAGGCATTTGATTTGAATTGATATGTGTTGGGCCTATTATATACATGTGATATATGTACATCAATATTTAAATATTCTCAAGATAGATCACTATAAGAGTTTGAGCAACTTGAAATTATGAAGAGTCTAAAACGCTCAAAATTGTATCTCATCAGATGAAATTTAAAGTTTTTATGAGAGTGTGTGCATATCTTAGATTTAGGGCTATACATTATTTGGTGCTAACCGAATTAACCGACCGAACCAAACCAAATTTCGGTTTAGTTCTCTAACGGTTCGGTTTTGGTTTTAATACCATTGAAATTTCGGTTTCCGGTTTCGGTTTCGGTTTAAAACATATTAAATACGGTTTTAACCAGAAAACCGAATTACACAATTAGGCTTATGGCGCAATATCGTGAAGAATCTCACTGACAATTATTAAAATAAAAGATATCCTGACGTAGCACATGTTAAAGTATATGCCCTGAAAAGCCAGTAGAATGACATTTATTAATTAATAAAGGTTTATTTCATGACATGAATGGGTATTTACATTTATGAATGTGTGTGATGTGCTTATTTTATTGACACATGTTCGTCCTTAGGTCACGTAATAGAAATGCCATGCTCAAAGGATTCACAGATCTAAGGGAGCAAGGAGATATGGCATCTCGGTTCTATATAAGCCTTAATAGTTCCTAGTTGGGAAAGAGACTAGACATCTCTTTCTGTATACAACTAGCACCAATCTTGCCTACATGCACGTGTCGTGAGGTGACTTATCTCGGTCATCTGGGTAGTGGACCCTAAGCAAGAAGAGTGGGTGCGAGGATTAGATCGCGCAATCGAACCGGATCAAATAAAGAACAACTTCTGGATAAGAAAGCATAAAGTTATTTTTCCAGATAGGACCCTTCACATGTCCTTAGACCTGAGGGATCTTATTGGTTTGTCGGCTCGTTCTAGGGTCTTAGTCTATCTTATAGTGATTCTATTTTAGAGTCACATTCAAATAGAGCTATATCCTAGAGTAAACCCTCGAGACTAATTGTGATACTCAACAAGGGATTCTTCGCCATAAAATTTAGGGCTTGACATCTATAATTTTGTCAGAACGGTAGGCCTATTAAATAGCCTGGCCAGGCGGATTTGACAAAATATTTATCGGAAAGTTTTATGACATTGAATTATTTTCAAAGGATTTTACAAATGCATTTGCAGGCCGAACACCGCTTGACCAAAATGGTATACCAAGAGTGGGTCAAAGGGGGCAAATGATGTCAACTTCCCGTATGACTCAACTCAGTAGATGTAGTTACGAAGAAAGGACTTGTAAATACATGATGTAATTGGGGGTAAGATGATCTGACGGTCATCATCAGGGTTACGTCTTTATGGAAGCCACTGACCTAGTGCGAGTGTTAAGGGTTGTTATTCGGTTATAATCAAACCGATTTACCTAAAAAATACTAATCGAATTAAATTCGGTTATCTAAATCTTATAACCGAAACCGTAACCGAAATTATCCATAACCGAACCTAACCGAATTTTTAGTTCGGTTAATTGGTTAGTTCGGTTATAACCGAACGAGAAGTGATTTCCCTTTCTAGCCCTAATTTAACTGGACAAGTGGACAACTACTTTTGTTATATGCATGGTACTGAAAAACTGATACACCAAGCCAGCAAGGCCAAGGTTCACATCCTGTTCCTAATGAACTCTGTTTTTGGAAATAAGTAAAGGCTTACATAGTCTGCCTATTAAACACTAGAATAGAGTTCATTAGGAATAGATAACTTCCTTTCACACACAATCTTAGATAACAGGTCTTAACAGCTCACTGTACCAAATATTGACCAATTAAACACGAAGCAGACAAAATTAAATAATAACTGTGCTAGTTGTTAAGACCTGTTCTCATTAGGCAAAGGGAATCATCATTAAAAAAATGAAGGACCTACATTAATATCAAAGATTTAGAAGTCCAAACTCCAAAGTGTCAAATTGTCTCAGGCTCTCAGAGAAGCTGCATGATCAATGACTCAATGTGCTGTCCTTATACGATTCTTGACCCAGAGTGTCCAAACTATCCAGTTTTGAGAAGACTGAGATAGCTTCAGCCTTCATCAAAAGCCTTCAAGTCTGCAAGACTGCAACCACACTAGGTATCATCATCATGTAAGAGGGCAGAAATAATAACCCTAAGCTAAGCAGACATATGTTTTCTATTTGTAACAATCAACTGGAAATAGAATGGGAGGGCAAAAATAAAATGAACTCAAAAGGCAATTCCAAGCAGCAAATATGTAATAATAAGTATTTGTCTTGATACAACACAGTAAACTTCTCAAATCAATCCATCGACCTAAGGAAGCTTGAATCAAGAGACCAAGAAGAGATCAATGTCTTAATGCCTAATGGTAGTATTCACTTGGCACCAGAAAAAAAAAATGTTTGATGATCACAGTCATGGGCTCACAGCAACAGCAACATCAACCACATTATTACATTATCAAATGTTCAGATTAGTCTGTTGGCTGTTGTTGTGCCCTGTGTTGACATCAATTACAGATAATCAGATTAGCCACATTGAATTGATTACATGAGTACATTACTTGCATATCAGTAAGCAAGAATGCAAGATCATGAAAATTTGGATCATTCCAGTAAAACACCACACCAACTAACTAGTGAAGAAGCACATGAGTACTGAAGATGCAATCAAGCAAAGCAATGAAAGCATACCTAGTGAAGAAGAACAACTGCATTGTGGAGTAAGCAAACTCATTACTCGCAATCACATTGGTATTGGATTGTTTGAATCTCATCTGCATGTAAATTTGGAATAATTAATTAAAACACCAACTTGACAACTTGAAATCCCACTAGGCAACCCAAGAGGGGGGTGAATTGGGTGTCTTTAAAAAAATTATCATCTTTAAAAACTTTTGTAAATTAGTTTCAAAATCTTAAATGAATATCATCTCTTAGACCTTTTGTCAAATATTTGTTAGATGGCTTTTGAACACCCTAGTTGATTATTTCTTTTTTAATCTTTCTATGAAAATACTTGGTGGTTGATTAAAGATTGTAAATCACACAATAAGATAAAGAAATTAGATGAATAGTTTCTTTTAGGCCTTTTATCAAACACTTGGTGGAAGGTTCATGCAAACCTAATTAACAAGATTAAATGGGCTAATTAGCAAGGTACTAGATAAGCAAGTTAATTACCAATGCTAACTACCCACTCAATTCTAAGTGTATAAATGCAAGCACAAATAAGAGTGAGGGTGAGAGAGATAAATACCACACAAGAGACACGAAGATTTATAGTGGTTCGGTCTTAACCCCAAGACCTACTCCACTCTTTTCAAGTTTTGTCTCCTTGAGGAATCCACTATCTTTCAAGGAACTTAAATACGGCGTTCCTTTCGCCTTGTACAATCTGAGCATCCAAGCTACAAGGGTCTTAAATACGGCGCCCTTTGTTTCCAAGTTTACAATGAAGAAGAAGATGGAAGCACACTCTTTAGCCTCTTGAAGGCTTGATACAATGTAAAGCTCACAAGAGTCTCTCAAAGATAATTACAAAGATAAGCCTAGGTCTAATCCCTTTAGATATTCCTGAATTGAGGCACAAAGGTGTTTTCTACTCTCTAATATGTTTACAATAAGTTTAGGAATGAGACAGATAAGTTCACATGCTTAGGGAATCCATACATATAGAGAAAACCCAAAACTAGCCGTTACAAAGGCATTTCTGTAATTCTGGGCAACTTCCCAACGGATTTATTTCAGGGCATTTTTGGCATTTTTTAGATTTTCGACCCGGTTTTGTAAAATTCATATCTCACTCGTTTCTCGTCCGATTTCGTCCTTATTATACTCGATATGAACGGAAACGATGAGATCTTTCTGTTAAAAATATTTTCAAAAATATTTAAAAATATTTAGGATCAGTTATGATAGGATTTGTGCCATGATCTCAAAATTCAAGTGCTAAGTGTGCCGATTTGAATCTTATGCAATTCTAAGCTATCTGTGGCACTAGGGCTTTGGTCCACGGGTCTTTTCCTTATATTCTAATATTGTTGGGGACCTTATTAGTAACTTGATTATGCCTCAACATGAGATACCTAAGTGGGATTAAATTATACAATCTAACACAAGATTCATTACTCATATCTTCAACTTTAAAGCTCATCTTCAAGTCTTGGTCTCTTGCATGTATCACTTCTTCAAGTTGGTTCAAGCTCCTTGATAAGTTGTTGATCCCCAAGCTTTGGCCTTCATTGATCTTTCTTTGTTTGTTTAATGCTTTGAGATGACTAATGTTGAGCTTCTCTTTGGTTGATCCTCCAAGGTATGATTGATCCTTGGTATGCTCTAGCTCCTTTGACACATGTTTGGTTTATCTTCAAGCATAGGCCATAAATGGTGTGTGCTAGCACGGATTGACCTGTGAATTTCCTGTCCACAGTACAACACTCAATGCAAACAATTAGTCCATAAAAGACTAATCAATTTGCGTTTGTTAATCATCAAAATAAGGTGATTGAATGAACCCATGTGGAACCCTTGGGCTAAAATCTCCCCCTTTTTTATGATGACAAACCAAATTGATTAGAGAGGTGGGAGGATCCTCTTATGAGGATTAGATAAGAAAGATGAGTATGACTACTCCCCCTCAACATATGCATAAGATAAATTTAACAAGTTTTAGCATACATGCATATGGATTATGGACAATGTAATCAATTTCATACTTCTCTCCCTTTTTTTCATAAGTAAAAAGGAAAAATACACAATTAAGCACAAAAGCAATGCATCAAAGATTTTCAATCAAACTAGATGCTCCCCTAGCTTCTTATCATGATTTACCAATTAAAATCAAAGTACATATGGCATGATAAGAGCATAACAACATAAGAGATGAATAAACTAATACAAATCAAGCCTATGTTAGAAAAACAAAGAGACATACCAATTTAGTACAAATTTTAGGGTATATCTTGGTATATATATAAATCCAATATAAATTTACCCTATGACCATAATACAATATTAGATTAGCAAGTTAAGGCTTGTATTTTACTTATCATGAAAGACAAATAACAAGATTTAGATCTAGCATGATAAGCCCCTGAATTTTTTGAATTTCTATTAGAATCTTATCATGAAGAGATGAATAAAATAATGCTGAACCCATCATAATAAGCAAGAATATATATTTTCAAGTTAAAAATATTCTCTGAAATTGACATGCATAGAAATGAACATTTGATCATAATATTGCATGACAGACAAACTTATCATGAAGTGAAATGACACATGATAAGCAATTAAATCCATAGGAACTAAGATTAGCAATTTCAGTTCACTCCTATGAATGAATATCTAGAATGATATGCAATTCTTAGATCAATTAGAAGGGATATGTTTGAATGGACAATGTGAGCATCTCACAATGACCCATATAAATATGAAGATAGTAAAGATTAGCTCTCCCCCTAGGTCTATGTCATTGGCCTTAGGTGAAACCTTTATGGCAAGGCATGACATGACACAATAGGCCAAAGGAATGAAAGTGAGTACATGGCCAACAAAACTTATCCTTGGAATAGATGATAGCACATTCGATTATTCACGATAAGTATGAAGCCTAATAGGATATGACCTTAAAATCTAGGCAATGGCCTTACTTTTCTTAAACTCAAAATACACATACAAGCACAAGACAATGCCAAAACAACCCATATGAAGCAATCATGGTCCAAATGAGTGCACTTATCATATGTAATGAAGTATACATATTAAACAACATATGATAAGATGAGAAGGACATATATTACATATATAGTACCCCATTTGTTAGAGATTCATACAAAGTATGAATCCAAAGGGCTGTCCAATACATAGTTACCAAGGATTTTTGGATATATTTTCCAAAAGATACCAAGTTAGACTCAACCCTTGGGCTACAATGACACTTACTCTCTAAGTGTCGGTTTATCATGATAAAAATGATAGCCATAGTCTAGCTCATCATGATAAACAAGCATAGCACAAAAGATTTGCAATTTTTGGCTCATGCTCCCCCTCAGTGTGATATCATTTTCTACAATTTTAAAATTTCTTCGCTAAGTATATAGCATACAAACAATCTAGGGAGATCACACAAATATATATATCTATTCATGATTGAGATGGTGGCACAATGCCAATTGATTAAGTATTTTAATTATTGTGAAGGTGCTGACTCCCCCTTTGGTCAAAGTGGGCTATAGGCACCAATTGAGTAGCTTTTAAGGTTAAGGTTTGACATCTCAATTATGTAGATACTACCAACCAGGGGTGATAACTATAGATTATTTAAATATACCAATTTGGATCAATTATATAGGATTTAGACATAGAAGAATGAACAATAAAGTACCATGTCTAAGAGAGACATCCATGGCTCATGAGTGAGGGTATACCACTATGGATAATTATGAGGAAGATATAATTTATATCAAAACATCCATGGATAGTCTACCATGTTTGGACATAAAGAACATGACATATAAGGTGCATGGTCCAAATATTTGCATTTACATCCACAAACCACCAATATAAAGACAAGGCATTAGGCACAAAGTGCATAACCCCATAGGAAAACCAAAATATGTGGGAGACACATGTTCCCATCACAAGGTATAGGGTATCAACCACCAAGGTGAAATATGCCAAAATAAGATACTAGATTCACAAGATGTTTTCAATTTTACTTAAATATATTGAATCTAGACCATTTTTAATTTTTCCTATAAAATATATTCTATAAGAATCTAAGGATGGATCCAAGGACTCTAAGGATAAATATCAAGTGAACACCTTGGACATATGCATTCCAAAAAGGATTTTCAAGATTATATGAATAATTTAAATTACTTGTAAAGAGCAAGATTCACATTAGTTATGAAAAAATATCCAATTAAAATCTTTGAAAATACATATATTTACAACTCATCAAAGACTTTACATATAATGATAATCATTTAGGTATAATAGGAAAGCCTAGTGATAGTAAAGGATAACTAGGTGCACAGAGATTTTCAAACACATTTTCTCACCTAGGGCATAAAAAGTTGTTTAAGAAATGATTTGAATTAATTTTCATAGACATGACATTTGAGCACATAATTTTGCTAGAAGAAATAAATAAATCAATTCCAGTATATACTAACCTAGCAAATGCCATTTTTATCCAAATTAGAGTTCAAATATGAAAGATATACTCTTATGAGTTTAACTTGAACTCATGGGCAATGAAGATGTTCATATTCATGTAAGATCAATCATGGTTTTCACATTAACTGCTCGATTGTGGTTTTACATATGGATGACTACTAAGTGAAAAAGGATCTAAGTCTTAGTTAGTGCACTTAGAGTAGTATATATAGATACACAAGAATAAAACAATATAAGTCTAATGTATCTATAAGTTGTTTCTTTTAAAAAAACTGTGATCTTTAAAACACATATGAGGCTAGATGCAAGAAAATATTAATGTGACATCTAGCACCCAAATAAACTCAAGGGATATGGAATTTAAGCTCAAGATTAACTAGATACATGGGAATCAAGCATATTGTATCTAGAAGTATACATTCCATGGGATTTGACAATTTTAGCTCAAACATAAACTAAACATCAAGTGAGATATCTAGGGAACCTTTTTCCAATAGATATAATAATTTAGTGCAATGTGTCAAAGTCTAATACAAATCAAGTTTTAAGCATATAGACTTTGGATTTTCAAAAAGATAAACATTTAAGCACAAAATATGGATACATGGCATTCATGCAAGATAGACATTTTTGTATCCAAACAACCATTTTCATATGATATAATCATTGAAGCACATCCCTACATCTACTAAGTCATAAATAAATCAAGTAGAGAGTTTTGGAACCCAAACCATCTTGGGTTCATGCAAGTTTGTTTTATGAAATAGATCATCTTTTCTAATCCATACATACTTGCAAGATTTCACCAACCTAAGTCTACACATAGATTTATGATGACCTAATCTACCACAATAATCACATGAATTATAAGAATAGGTAGATGATCTAGATGAACAATTACAAAAATGCATAGGCACACAAACATGTTTAGCATTCATTTCTTGTAGGGATTTATTTTCCAACTCAAGATTTTCATTTTTCAATCTCATTTCTTCAATTTTTATTTTCAAGTAATTTATTTCATGAGATGGAGATATTTTTACTTCATCTTCTTTTTCCATCAAGATTTTGAGTTCCTCCATTAATTCAAAATTTCTCTTTTTCAATAATATTGTTATCTTCAATCAACTTCTTTTCTTCATTTAGCAAATTTTGATAGTCATTTTCAAGGTTTTCAAATTCCTTAGAAATTGAGTTGAGAGAGTTTTTAAGTTTTTGATTCTTGGAGACTTCAAGATTTAAGGCGTTATTTAGTTTCTCACATCCATCAAAAAATTCATCAATTGTAAGAGGCTCATCCATATCAAAATCATTATTTTCTTCATTGTTGTTTTCTAATGCCATAAAACATTTAAAATTAAAAATATTTTCAAGTGAGGTCCATATTTTTTTGGCATTTTTACAATTAGCTATTTTATCAAACATATGAGAAGATAAGGCACAACATATAACATTCATAGCTTTTGAGTCCAAGCAATATAATCTTTTATCATGTTCACTAATTCTCTTAGATTTGGAGTTTAAGACAAAACCATTTTCAATCACTTTCAGTAATTCACTATCTAAACTCTTGAGATAAGACCTCATATGGATCGACCAAGATCCATAATTAATTTTATCAAAACAAGGAAGTCTAGAAGCCATTAGATTACCAATATAGATCTTTTCTCTTGAAGAAATTTGAAAGTTCAAAAATCTATATAAGAGCCTTTAGCTTTGATACCAAGTGAAATCCTACTAGGCAACCCAAGAGGGGGGTGAATTGGGTGTATTTTCGAAAACCCTAGTTGATTATTCATTTTTTAATATTTCTATGAAAATACTTGGTCGTTGATTAAAGATTGTAAATCCCACAACAAGAGAAAGGAATTAGATGAATGGTTTCTTTTAGGCCTTTTATCAAACACTTGATGGAAGGTTCATGCAAACTTAATTAACAAGATTAAATGGGTTAATTAGCAAGGTACAAGATAAGCAAGTTAATTTACCAATGTTAACTACTCACTCAATTCTAAGTGTATAAATGCAAGCACAAATAAGAGTGAGGGGGAGAGAGATAAATACCACACAAGAGACACGAAGATTTATAGTGGTTCGGTCTTAGCCCCAAGACCTACTCCACTCTTCTCAAGTTTTGTCTCCTTGAGGAATCCACTATCTTCCAAGGAACTTAAATACGGCGTTCCTTTCGCCTTATACAATGTAAAGCTCACAAGAGTTTCTCAAAGATAATTACAAAGATAAGCCTAGGTCTAATCCCTTTGGATATTCCCGAATTGAGGCACATGGGTGTTTTGTACTCTCTAATATGTCTACAACAAGTTTAGGAATGAGAGAGATAAGTTCACATGCTTAGGGAACCCATATATATATATATATATAGAAAACCCAAAACTAGCCGTTACAAGGGCATTTCTGTAATTCTGGGCAACTTCCCAACAGATCTATTTCAGGACATTTTTGGTATTTTCTAGATTTCAGACCCGGTTTTGTGAAATTCATATCTCACTTGTTTCTCGTCGGATTTCGTCCTTATTATACTCGATTTGAACGAAAATGATGAGATCTTTCTGTTAAAAATATTTTCAAAAATATTTAAAAATATTTAGGATCCGTTATGACAGGATTTATGCCCTGATCTCAAAATTCAAGTGCTAAGTGTGCCGATTTGAATCTTTTGCAATTCTAAGCTATCATGGCACTAGGGCTTTGGTCCACGGGTCTTTTTCTTATATTCTAATATTGTTTGGGACCTTATTAGTGACTTGATTATGCCTCAACATGAGATACCTAAGTGGGATTAAATTATACAATCTAACACAAGACTCATTACTCACATCTTCAACTTTAAAGCTCATTTTCAAGTCTTGGTCTCTTGCATGGATCACTCCTTCAAGTTGGTTCAAGCTCCTTGATAAGTTGTTGATCCCCAAGCTTTGGCCTTCATTGATCTTCCTTTGTTTGTTCAATGCTTTGAGATGACTAATGTTGAGCTTCTCCTTGGTTGATCCTCCAAGGTATGATTGATCATTTGTATGCTCTAGCTCCTTTGAACGTGTTTGGTTCATCTTCAAGCATAGGCCATCAATGGTGTGTGCTAGCGCAGATTAACCTGTGAATTTTCTGTCCATAGCACAACACTCAAGGCAAACAATTAGTCCATAAAAGACTAATCAATTTGCATTTGTTAATCATCAAAACAAGGTGATTGAATGAACCCATGGGGAACCCTTGGGCTAACACAACTTGTTACCCAAACGAAAGGAAAATAAGATCATGAAAAAAGTCTTACATAGTATCTCTTATCTCTTGTTCAGTTGTTCCTTTTTTATGGGTCCTAGTGGGCAGTGGACAGTGCCATGGCCATGAATGAATCTCCATCTTTTAATAAGTCAAGATCATGAAAACAAATAGAAAGTAGAAACAGGAAAAGAAGAATAATGTCACATAAAAGATTAAACCATAAAATAGAGATGCATAGCAATTAGCATTTAGCATTATAGTATAAGAAGGTGTTCCAAAAGAAGTGTACCAAAACAAAGTTCAATAGATAATTAGCCATAGCCACATACTCCAACATAGGTTTAAAATGCTACATGGCTACTTTCATAACAATACTGATGCACAGAACAATAATGCCAACCATAAGAACGCTTGGGTAAGAAGATTTTGAGGGTTGGCGATCCTCACAATCGTGGATCTCCTCCTTGCGGTCTTCTTTAAGATCCTCATGAGTTACTCGTGCTCCTTGCTCAACATTGTATTGTAAGAACGTATTCAAAGCCTCTTCCCTGCTTTATAGGACCTGTGGCATGCTCCACTGTACCCATTAACTTATAATTGGCATTCTGGCCAATTGTTAAAAATGCCTACTTACCTTTCATTAAAAACGGCATAAAACTTCTTAGCCATTAACTAACCTCATGAAAACATTGAAAAGGAAAAGGTACTGGATAACTTGACATACCAAATGAATGATACTACAACTAAAAATAATTAGAATTACGACGATCATTCTAAATAAGAAGAAACGTAGAAATTTCATAGCAATAATTGATTAGGTCCTATGGACCTATTCGGCTATTCCTAGTTTCCTACACATGAATACATCATCATCCAGAAGGACAAAGAACATAATCCATGAAAAGTTGGAAACTAACACAAAAACCAAATCCTGAAATAATATAAAGATCAAGTACTCAATGTCTCAAACCAACATGAAAACAAAACCCATAACATAGCCATTAGCCACCACGCCCACCACCAATAGCAAAATCCACCTCCAATTCTCCAAACCTCAGTCTTTCAGTCTTCAAATCTCAACATTTGAAGAAACATCTCCAAAATTTCCAAACACTAAAAAAAATAATACAAAAAGAAAACAAATATCAAATTTGAAGTCACTTGAGTCATTTGACATAGATAGAAGTACATACTCAAAAAATCTAAAAAAAGGAAATAAATTACCGTTTTCAACATATTCAAGATCCTCTAATGCCTCTTCGACGTTAAGAGGCCTTGACGATGAATGAAGCCAATCGTGACCACATATAAGAGCCTGTACAATCTTAGGAGTCAAAGAACTCCTAAATGCATCAAGAACACGCCCCCTGTGCTAAATGTAGACTCAGAAGCAACAGTAGAAATGGGAACCGCCAACATACATTGAGCCATTTGAGACAAAATAGGAAACCTAGAGCTGTTAAGTTTCCACCACCCTAAAATATCAAAGTCCCCAGTATTATCTTCTTCGCATCTTCACTCAAATTTCTATTCAGCTCAGATTCGTTATCCCCACCTCCAAATTCAATCTTATGCTTCTTAAACTTTTCCTTCATCATCTTCATCACATGTTGTTTTGGTGAGGATTGAGAAGTTTCACTTGAAGTTGATTTCCCCAAGTTCACTTGTTTGTCTTGAGGTGTGTTGGTTGTGAATGTAGTGTTAAACTCATTATACATTTCAACTGTGGCATTAAACACCTTTTCCACCAACTCATTGCCCTTTTCATCTCCATACATATCAATAAGAGCACACCTCACAAAATCAAGTTTGTGTCGATGGTCAACAACAACCACAATATAAATCAACTTGTTCATCTTCTGAATGTCCCCCCAATACTTCTCATATTTATCTTTCATTCTCCTTGCCATCATCACCAACTTTAAGTCGTGACTCTCACTCCATTATTTTAAAAGGCATTCAACCTCTATAATTTCAGGAAATAGGGTGTTGGATGTAACATACAATAACCCCGAAATCCGTATGGTGAGGTCATAGAAGTTTTGAAGCAAGGTCGCCATCCTCCTTACTTTTTCTCAATCTTCACTATCGGGCTTTCTAATCCCATCCACATCCCCTGAATCAAGCTCGCTACTAAAAGAAGGATCTTGATCATCAAACCTATTAATTTCTTTCTCAAATTTTCAGTTGCCTTTAGCATCAAGTATGTCGAGTTCCATCTAGTAGAAACATCAAGACATAACATACTCTTGCTTTGAATCCTCTTAGCCACTGCACACTCTTTGAAGAGCTTCAACCTAGCTGGAGAACTCCTCACATATTTGACCGCCGCCCGAACACTGTCAACTGCAACTTCCACTTATTTCAATCCATCACATACAACTAAATTTATTATATGCGCAATACACCGTATATGAAGGTATTTCCCTTGTAACACACTATACCCCCAGTTTACTATTTTTCTCCTCAAATATTCAACCGCAATGTCGTTCGAACTTGCATTGTCTATGGTAATGGTGACCACATTATCAATCCGCCAGTCAAGCAAACATTTCTCAACCGCCTTACCAATGGCCTCACCTTTGTGACTACAAATTGGACAAAAATTTAAGATCTTTTTGTGCAATTTCCAATCATTATCTATGTAGTGAGCTGTGAGACACAAGTAGTTAATTCTTTGCAGAGAGGATCATGAGAGAAACTCTTTGAGATGAGTGTTTAAGAAACCTTTTCAACTTCACCCTCTCATCCATGTAGAATTGAAAGCAATCTCTTGTCACTATCGAACATGATGGAATATGGAACCTAGGACATGCAATTGACATCAATTCTCTAAACCCTTCCTTCTCCACGAACTTGAAAGGAAGCTCATCAACAATAACCATACGGGCAATGGTATTTCTAATGGCCTCTTCATCAAACCTCCAACAACTAAGAGTTCCACTACCATCCCCCTCTTGACCCCTAATAGCTTGGTAATTCAATTGTGTCTGCTTCGTGTTTATATTGACGGGGAATTTCTTACATGTCGAAATATGATTCTTAAGTGCCGTAGTTCCATTCTTCTGTGGATCACAACATAACTCCTTCTGATAGTAGCTACATCTAGCCTTATCGTTACCATCCTCCTCCACAAATCTCGTAAAGTGACCCCACACCTCTGACCTTGGCTTCATCCCCTTTCTCTTGCATGATGTTGCAACCGTTTGGCTTGAGTCTGTGGGGTTTGAAGATTCCTCGCTCAAAATAACATTAGGAGCATCTCCTCCTTGCGACGACATCTAATAGATAAAAGATACCCAACACAGAATAAGATAAAGATACCTAACAAATTGAAAACCATGATTGCACCAATTTGAAACAAAGCTCTCAAAATAAGAAAATCTAAATAGTAAATATATGAACTGATGAAACATGAAAGAGGCAAAGAGCCAGAAAACTACAGAACAACTCCTCAATGTCCTCATATTTCAATCTGACAATCTACACAAAACAAGAATAAGGGGAAAAAACATAAAGTAAGAAACCATAAATACATGAGAATAGAGCCAGAAATCTACACAAGGATTCCTCATAATCCAAATTTTCAACATGTACAGGATCAAAATAAAACCAAATCTACAAACTACCTACTACAGAGTACAGAGCAGAGAGGCAAACAAATTAACAAATCAGAGATGTAAACTTAGAGAGGCAAACAAATTAACAAATCAAAGATGTGAACTTAGAGAGGCAAACAAATTAGAACAAAAATAAAACCAAATATACATAGATTTTAAAAAGAGTCAAAGTTCTTTTTGTTAAAACTCAGTATATTTTGCATGTTAATAAATAAAAGTTTATTTTCATGACAATTATGGGTAACTAAAAGTTAAATATGTGTGACATGCTGCGGGATCCGATCCCTCGAGAGGGGAGGCGCGACCCCCTCACCCTCTTTTGGTCTCTCGTACCCACGCGATTGGCGCCTCTTTTATTATTGATTTAATTCGTCCTTTCTGTGAACTTAGGATCGTTAAAGCAATTCGAATTTCACGCAAAAGAGAATGACAGAGTCGCCACCTAGATAAGAGATCTAGGATCCGTAAATGACCAGAAATCTAGATTCGCTACCTGATTACGAGAATGAAAGGTATGGAAAATTACCACCACAAGGACCATTCTTCCCCGATAATCCGGTCTTCAATTTCAAAAGTTAACTCTCTTGAATTTCTTTTAAATGGCTCATTTAACTCTTCATTAATATGCGAACTATGTGACATGCATCCTAAAATCTAATTTCAATGTAATCCCTAATGTGTATCTTGATTTTCATAATTTGTTTGGATTCAATCTAAGTGAATATTCTCCTAAAATTCTAATTTGAGGAAAGTCCTATATATTTTAATTAATTTAGTTAAGAATTTAGAAAAAACCAATATACAAAATCCCATCCTTTGTGATGGGCTGACTGGTGCTTGGTATGTCATTCAAGGCATGCAGAGCTGCCTACGTATCCAAGCCTCACTGGAGTCATAATCGATCGTAGTTCGGTGGCCTAAACTAAGCTATATGCCTAAGACATATAGGACACCAATCTAGACTGGATTGGCTATTTCAAAAGTTTTCAAGAGATCATTTAATACAAGTTAAGTAAAGTTTATTATCCTACGACTCCATCTAAGATGCTATATGGTCATATCTAAGTGCAAGACATCCATTAGACTAATGCAGGTTAACCTACATCCTAGGTAACTAGGCTTGTCCTATGGAAAAAATGGATAACTAGGGTAACTAAATCTACGACTCAATTGCTAATAATAGCAATCAGTCGTGATGAGGCTGGACTCCCTAACTCTAGGACACCCTAAAACTTAGGACGTGACGTAAGTATTCCTAATTGGTTCTAAAGGTTCTTACGAAGTGATACCGTTATCCAACGGTTCCAAAAGACGTGGGTTAAATTAATTTAGTTTGTTGAAATTAATGATTTTCAATTCTTTAAAGGATTCCGACTCCTAAAATCTAAGGAATACCAAAAATTCTAAGGCATGACAAATTTTATGCTTAGATTGCATTCATGGATGGGAATCGTGCGCTCTTCCCTTGCGCAATTTAATACTTAAGTTATAGTACGCTATTGCCTGATATGTTTCTCAGGATTTTCGTGGACAGTGGACCTCGGAGCCAATAACATACTATAATTTAAATACTCAAGTTGTCAAAGATCAATTGCAATTGGGATACGATTATGAATGCAGTCTCGACATCTAAACTATCCTAGCATGGCCATTTTACAAAGGAAATCCATGACTCCTAAGATTTCTGTTTCAGCGGCTTAAGGAATGAATAAGTGACAGAAAATTAGAGTTCCCTGGATTTTTTCATAATGTTTTTGGTTAGTTTTCATTTTTAATAGATTTTATCAATTTCAGATCAAATGGATGATTTTACAAAGAAACTCATTGCAAACAAATTCTAAATAAGTTGAAATTTATACAGTAACATGACATGAACGAATATCACCTACCGAAAAATTTTCATAGATATTTATATTAACTTCCTATTAATTTAGGATTTAATAATAATGAGACTAGATTGTTAAAATTACAAAGCAACCCTTAGCAATAGAACTCTAAATAAATTGAAATGTTTAAATTAATAAGGTATGAATGAATATAAGTTACTTTAAAAATTTCATGAATTGTGAATATGATTTACTATCAATTTCTGATTTTTAAAGATTCAGATCAGATTATGGATTTACACAGCATTCCCTAGGACGAAAATTCCAAATCAATTGAAACTTTTATAGTAACATGATATTTGTAATATAAGACTACTGTAAATTTTTTGAGGATTTTAATTATGATTTTATATTCATAAAAAATCTCATGACATCTGGCTTTTTCAAAAGAAAACATCAAAAAACATACCACATAGAATTCTAAAATCATGAAAAATCCATGGAAGATTATATCAGTATCAAATTAGTTTACTACAAAATTTTATTAATTTTAGAACTTATTTGGTATATTTTTCATTTTTCTTCTTGAAAAAGATGTCTTTTAAGAGTTTTCTATTTGTTAAACATGATTTTTGAGAAAATTATGACATTGAAAAATGTCCTCTAACATTGTTCTGATATGATAAAGACAAAGAAATTATAGTATTCGAAGAAACATATCATCCTAAACTTCATTCAAATTTCCTAATATTTAGGCCATTAATTCAAATTAAATCTTAAACTTCATTCAAATTCCATAAATCCTTAGGTCTAACGTCCGATCCAATTCGATAGCTCTTTTAGTTTAATTAAATAGATCCTTGAATTAAATTCTGAGACGAATCGGACTTGAAACACCCATGTAAAACATGATTATGAGCCAACCTATGTAATATTGAATTAAATAAGCGTATTTCTATTAAATACTAAAACCATGGAAAAAATAGGTAAAAAAATACAGAAAAAATCTAGAATAATCTGAGAAGAGAGAACATACCTTTGGTGGCGATCCAATCTGCGTTCGAGAGAATTTGCCTACACAAAGACGAAGTTTCAGCCTCCGAGATAAACACCACACGGATTCAACCACAAGAATTAGGCCCAACAAGATCCAGCCACCAATGATTTAATCATTTGGAATTGCGGCTTCCAAGTAATAACTCCCAAAGTATCTCTGTCAGGATCAAGATTTGGCCTTGAGTAGTCGGGCAAAAGAGAATTAGTAGAGATGATAGAGGATGTGAGGGTGAGAGAGACACAGAGTTCGGCCAAAAATTATAGGTAAGAGAAGAAGAGAACATTGCTGTGGGACATGTAGAGGACTGTTAAAAATGTGGGAAGGGGAGATGGCTGCAATTGTGTGAGTTGAGAAGAGGAAAGGGATGGCTTCCTCAATTTTGCAGGAGATGGCTGCTAGTGATCAAAGATCCGTGCAATATGTTCCTCCTCTCTTATTATAATAATAAGATTCCTTTTCTATGAGAGAGAGAGAGAGAGGCATAAAACGAGAGGGAAAGAATGGGAGAGTCTCGAAATCATGAGACGTGGGAGAGCCGAGAGAGTGTGTTCGGCCAAAAATCCTCCTTTTTATGCACAGAGAGAGAGAGAGAGAGGCATCAAAAGAGATTGATAGTATTGGACGAAATTAGGAGTATCCTCTATTATTTTTTAGGCATTGGCGCATGTGGCAAGTTACCATGTTAAGCCGTCTAAAGTTAGCGATATGGACAGGGTCTTGCTTTCTACTAGTCAACACTACAAAGCTTGTCTTCTTCCTTTTTTTGCAATGCATGCAAGAAACAAACAACAGCACATGTTTCCTCCAACTTGGAAAGTGTTGTTGTCCTTTGTTAAAAAATTGTGATGACTTTCTCTTTCCACATTTACCACATACATATGATATCTAAAAATAAACACTACTTCCACTAAAGTCCAAACGATTGAGGTAACCTTCCACTTTTAGCAATTGCTATCTCTAATCCCACTTGCACACGTCACTTTCATAAACCCCTCTTTTTTTTTTTTAATAAACTGAGTGCATTAGAGAGGAGTAATTAAATTGGTAACTTCCCATATATATTTGGTTTTTGAATATCATAAAGATCCTTGGATTATGAGAGGGCCCACTGTACAAAATTGTAATCCAAATCATATAAGAGGAGGTGGGTGGCATGGAGTAATCCAAACCACTGAATCGATGTGCTTGTAGCATAAATAAACTGTGCTCCATTAGTCTCATAGGGACGATCCTAATTGTTAATTGTTGGGCTTTCACTCAAGTGGATGGTGACCCAAATTATATGCATGAGATGATCTAAATGGTCCTATTGATGGGGCCATGATACAAATCAGTACTATATGATCCGAATCGTCCATTTGATGGGCGAAATTCCCAATGGATTAATGTCTCCGAAATCATTTCCACTAGCCACCTCACATCATGATATCATCATGCCCATCTCAACCCACATGCATAGTAATATATTAATCAATTGGGCCATTGGCTCGTCTAGTGGACCCCACAAAATGATGAACGAATTTGAGAGTTTTTCCAAATTGACCAAATCATGGTCATACCATCCAACTCATTTACACTTCCTACATTTAATTAAAGTTAAAATCAGCAGGGACTCTTCCTCATTCAATAGTTGTTATTTAGATAAGAACAACTTTTGGTGGGGCCCACTAGCTAGCATAAGTTAGGGACCCTAAGAAAAGTCTACCAAATGGTGACACTAGGGTTTTATAAATTCCATATTGCATTGAGTTCTCTCCCAAACTAGCCGAATATCCATGGAAATTCTAAATTTCAATAGCAGGCCACTCTTGAATTTGGCCAAACATCAATTGATTGAAATTTTGCAACTTTTGAAATACAAATTGTAGGCCCTGCTTTAAATTACCGAAGCACCAACCATTGTCAAGTAAAATTTTTGAAAATGATATGCACCACCTCTTGGCAGAAATTTATGAATAAAAACATATGGCGGGCTCCGAAATTCCAACTTCTTCAAATTTCCATGAAAATGAACTCCTAAGAGAAGGATAAGAAAAATGAGATAGAAAGTGATGGAAATAGAGGGAAAAGGAATGCTATGGAGAATATGACTTAGGACATAGGGAAAAGCTCGAGAAATGGGAAAGTGGTCCTCAAATGAAAAATGGTAACGAAAACCTTTGTTAGTTAAAGCGGAGCAAAATGGGGGTGTCTACAGATGCCCCTCTTTGGCAGAGGTGACGTTGTCATCGAATACCAAAGTAAAAGTGATAGAGCCATTTTGCGCAGCTTAAATAAACAAAGGACTCTCTAGACCTAAATGCAACCTAACCTAATGCAAGACCCTAGACTAAGTCCTAGAACATAATCATTTATTCCTACCACCATGAACTGGTAGTTCAGAATAACGGAGAAATAAATTCAATCCAAGAGTGAAGATCACGCAGCTTAGAATAAAAGATAATTATGACGTAGCACCGTTTTCAAACGGGCAATGAGAAAATGAGAGATTATTTTTGAATGGACTCACAGAGAATGAAATGCCGTATTTATACAGATTCCAAGAAAATAAGACATCATATTTATACGATGCTCAAAGGGAAAAGACCATTTTTAAATGGACTCAGAAAGATTGAAACACCACATTTATACGGATTCCAAGGAAATGAGACATCATATTGATATGATGCTCAAAGAGAGAAGACCATTTTTAAATGGACTCAGAGAGAATGAAATACAGTATTTATACGGATTCCAATGAAATGAGAGATCATTTTCAAATGGGCTTGGAAAGAACGAGATACCGTATTTATACAGGTTCAAAAGGGATGAGAGACCATAGTCGTATGGACTCGAAGAGAATAAGAGACCATTTTCGAATGGACTCGGAGAGAATGAAATACCGTATTTATACGGACTCTAAGGAAATGAGACATCATATTTGTAGGATGCTCAAAGAGAATAAGAGACTATTTTCGAATGGACTTAGAGAGAATGAAATACCGTATTTATACGGGTCCCAAGAAAATGAGACATCATATTCATATGATGCCCAAAGAGAATAAGAGACCATTTTTTAATGGACTTAGAGATAATAAAACACCGCATTTATACGGATTCCAAGGAAATGAGACATCATATTTGTATGATGCTCAAAGAGAATAAGAGACCATTTTTTAATGTACTTAGAGAGAATGAAATATCGTATTTATACGGATCCCAAGGAAATGAGACATCATATTTGTATGATCTTCAAAGATAATTAAGAAACCATTTTCGAATGGATTGAGAAAAAAATAAAATACCGTATTTTTACTGATTCTAAGGAAACAAGACATCATATTTGTATGATATTCAAAGAGACTTAAGAGACTATTTTTTAATGGACTCAGAGAAAATAAAATACCGTATTTTTACAGATTCCAAGGAAATGAAACATCATATTAATATGATGCTCAAAGAGAATAAGAGACCATCTTTGAATGGACTCAAAGAGAATGAAACACCGTATTTATACGGATTCCAAGGAAATGAGACATCATATCCATATGGTGCTCAAAGGTAATGAGAGATCATTTTTTAATGGACTCAGAGAGAATGACATACCATATTTATATGGATTTCAAAGATGAGACATCATATTTGTATGATGTTCAAAGAGAATTGAGAGACAATTTTTGAACGGACTGACAGAGATTATTAGAAAAAGGAAATTGAACTCTCCATTTAACAACTTTGGAAGCAAAGGGTTTAATAACACCATATGATAAAGAACTTTCAAGGCCTGAATATGAGATGCCACTTCATTAGCAACCTGCCCCAGCTTGAGGCATTCTGACCTTCTTCTATTCTTTCACCAGAGGTCATTCTTCAAAGATCTTTCGCCATTCATGACAGTCTTGCCTTTTCCAAGTTTCTCAGAACCTATTATTGAACCTGTTTTCAGAGTGATTGCACCCTACAACAATTCTTAAAATATAATTTGTAATAAATTTTCTAAAAATAAAACCACATACATTTGTAATGAAATGACAAAATAAGAAAGATTACTCAAGTAATCTCGTGATGCTTCTGACTTATCAGTATTCTCTTTTGGGTTAGGCTTAGCCTCTTTTGAAGAATGTTTCTCCATTGATAAACATTTTCACTTATTATTTAAGACAGTATGTATTTTTCTATCAACCTTCTGATTGCTAGAAATTAATGCCCCTAGTTTCAGGAATCATTGTTATTAGCTTTGCCTGACCTACTGCAATTTCAGAGATCAATGTAATTCTTCTGGCGTGAACCCAATCTTACCACGACCAAGTTTCCTTTTTGGATTTTTAACTTGGTGGACCGCTCAACGTTAACTTTTGCCTGAATCGCCTTTTCAGGTTTTCGACTCAGCAGGCCACCCCCTTGACTTTTGCTTAAGCCGCTCTTTCAGGTTTTCAACTTAGCAGGGGAATGATCCTAAATTTTGCCTAGATCGCCTTTTCAGGTTTTCAATCTAGCGGATCTTCAAGCTTTATTTTCTTTTTACTTGAACACCGAAAGGACTTTATAGGTGAGGTAGGGGTTTTCAAAGAATGACTTAAGGTTTTACAAATTTTTTGACCGAACCTGTGAACAGGTTGCCTACGTATCCCAGGGTAGGAATCAGGCCGTGCGTAGTTCAGGGCGGATGCTCCTAGTTTGAAGGTATTTTAATTTTTCTTCTCTTTTCTTTTCACTCAATTTTTTTCCTTTTTCATCATTTTTTTTCTTTTTTTTTCTTTTCAACTTCTTTTTGGACTGATTAAATTTCTTCTTTTGAAACAACCGAACTCGGTTTGACCGAGCTGCCTACATACCCCAGTGTAGGGATCAGGTCATGCGTAACTCAGGGCGGATGCCCCTAGTATATTGGATTTTTGAAGGGAAATATTATTTAGGCTCAAAAGGGTTCGCAAAAGGTTCTATATATATTTTTATCTTGGGCTATGAATTTGGAATTTATTCGGCCAAAAGACGGCCTTCTGGTGTTCAAGCATAGAACCTCTTGAGTTGATTAAGGTTTGCTGGTTCTCGTAATATTTCTCCATTTAAATTACTGAGCTTGACGGCTTTTCCAGGTAAGATTTGTTCTACCATGTATGGTCCTGACCAATTAGGTTTGAACTTGCCCCTTGGGTCAAACACTGGTGCTCGGTTCTCTTTCAGAACAAGATTGCCTTCTTCTAAATCTCTGATCTTAACCTTTTTATTAAAAGCCCGAGCTATTCTGCGCTGGTAACCCTGTACATGGTAAAGCGCCTTTAACGTCTTCTCATCTAGCATGTTCAACTCTTTATATCTGGCATCTGCCCATTCATTTTCTGGCAACTTAGCCTCAGTCAACACTCGGAGCGAAGGTACACGGATCTCAACAGGTAGCACTGCTTCCATCCCATAAACAAGAGAGTAAGGGGTTGCCCAGTTGAAGTTCTAATTGATGTTCTGTAAGCCCACAAGGCATACGGTAGCTTATTCGACCAATCCTTATAAGTTTCTGACATTTTTCTAATGATAGCCTTGACATCTTTGTTTGCAGCTTCTACTGCTCAATTTGTCTGCGGCTGATAAGGTGAGGATTTATGATGCTTAATCTTGAACTCTTGGCAAAGAGTGATTACTTCCTTCTTGAAATGAGATCCATTATCTGAGATAAGTTCATGGGAAATCCCATATCTGCATATGATATTGGTGTGTATGAACTTAGCAACTGAAGCAGATGTAAGCTTTGTGTAAGAAGCAGCCTCAACCCACTTTGTAAAGTAATCAATCGCAACGAGTATGTACTCGTGACCATTAGACGACTTGGGAGAAATCTTGTCAATAATGTCAATTCCCCACACCGAAAACGGCCAAGGAGAGGTAAGAGAATGCAATTCAGTGGGTGGTACATGGATAAGATTCGCATGTATCTGACATTTATAGCATTTCTTCACAAATGTGTGACAATTTGCTTCCAATGTCGGCCAAAAGTACCCCAGACGTAGGATCTTCCTTGCCAATATCTTTCCATTCATATGAGGCCCACACACCCCTTCATGAACATCTGTGAGAATTTCTTCTGCTTGATTTTTAGTGACACATAAGAGTTGAATTCCGTCGAAAGACCATCGATACAACTCCCCTCCACAAATGACAAAATTAGCTGTCAATCTCTGCAAAGTCCTCCTTTCTTTATTCGAGGCCTCGTCGGGATGCCCCTGGCCTGAGATGTAGTTCTTTATGTCCGTATACCATGGCTTACCATCGGGACATCTTGCACCTATTTCTATAGCATCAACATATGCAGGAGCTCATTGCTCCTGAACCGTGATGGGTCTCATCTTCATATTGTGAGGTATGTCAATCATAGAAGCTAACGTCGCTAAGGCATCGGCGAATCTATTCTTCAACCTTGGTAAATAACTAAAAGTGATGCACCAGAATTGTTGAACAAGAACGTCCAAGTATTCATGATACGACTGTAACTTTTCTTCTCTAGTTCTCCACTCTTCCTGAGTTTGGCAAATGATTAACTTCGAATCTCCATATACGTCAAGATCCTCTATGCCTAAGGCCAATGCGGCCTCAAGTCCAACAATGCATGCTTCATACTCTGCCATATTGTTGGTGCAATTAAATTGTAACTTAACGACAAGGGGAATATGCTCATTTCGGGGTGACACAAGCAATGCCCCTACTCCTTGCCTGTTTGGTTTGCTGCTCCATCAAAATAGAGGGTCCAACCAGTTTCTGGATATTCATCTTCTATCATCATGATCTCTTCATCTAGGAACATCGGCTTGAAGGGCTGACTTTCTTCTCGAGGTGCTTCTGCCAATTGTTCAGCAATGGCCCGACCCTTTACTGATTTTTGGGTTACATGATTGATGTCAAACTCAGACAATAACAATAACCATCTGGCGGTCCTGCCTATCAGGGATGGTTTTTCGAAGAGATACTTCAGAGGATCCATCCTTGACAAAAGCAGAACCTTATGTGATAAAAGATAATATCTGAGTCGCTGAGTAGCCCAAACCAAGGTTAAGCAGGTTTTTTCTAGGACAGTGTACTTCTGTTCATACTCCAACATCTTCTGCTAAGATAATATACAGCCTTTTCATGCTTGGTTTCTGGATCTTGCTGTGCTAACATACAACCCATGGTGGTTTCTATTACTGATAAGTAAAGCAGCAATGCGTGCCCCGGTATTACTGGTGCTAATATCGGTAGTTCAGACAAACTTTGCTTTATCTTCTCAAAGGCCTGTTGACATTCCTCTGTCCATTCTTTGGAAGCATTTTTCTTTAAGAGCTTAAAGATAGGTTCGCAAGTTGATGTAAGATGAGCAATGAATCGTCTTACGAACTGTATCCTTCCTAGGAATCCTCAAATTTTCTTCTCGGTTTTAGGTGGCGACATCTCCCGGATAGCCTTAATCTTTTGATGATCTACCTCTATGCCCCTTTGGCTCACCATGAATCCTAGCAACTTACCAGAGGTAACCCCGAATACACACTTGCTAGGATTCAGGCGAAGCTGGTATTTGAGTATTCTTTCAAAGAACTTCTTAAGGTTCGGGATATGATCTCTCATTTCCTTGGCTTTTACAATCATATCATCAACATAAACTTTGACTTCTCTATGTATCATGTCATGGAGTAAGGCTGTACCTGCTCTTTGGTATGTCGCACCGGCATTTTTGATACCAAATGGCATTACCCGATAGCAATAGGTCCCCATTGTGTAATGAACGAGGTCTTAGTCATGTCCTCGGGTGCCATCTTAATTTGATTGTAACCGGAGAAACCATCCATGAAAGATAGTAATTCATGTCCGGCTGTATTGTCCACCAAGATATCGATATGTGGTAGAGGGAAATCATTTTTTGGACTTGCTTTGTTCAAATCCCTGAAATCTACACACATTCTCACCTTCCCATCTTTCTTTGGTACAGGCACTATGTTTGCAAGCCATTCTAGATCTTTCACTACTTGTAGAAACCCAGTAGTCAACTGCTTAGTAATTTCTTCCTCTATTTTTAAGATCCACTCGGGCTTCATTCGCCTTAGTTTCTGCTTTTTAGGTTTAATTTTTGGTAACAAAGGCAGCTTGTGTTGGACGATGTCTTCACTCAACCCAGGCATATCTTTATATGACCAGGCACAAACTTCTTTATATTCCCTAAGTAGGTTTATTAATTCGCCGCGCTCTTCAGGAGATAGAGTATTTCCAATTCGTATTTCCTGTATTAAATCTTCTGTTCCAATATTTATAATTTCGATTTCATCTTTAAGAGGCTGGGCTCGGCGCTCCTCCTCTTGTTTGAGCATATGCTGCAACTCAAGGGGAGTTTCGTCGATCCCTTCTTCCTCGTCTGAGGAGGGAGTGTTATTATTATTATTAAAGTCAGAAGCAAACACAGAGACATACTGATAATCGGATTTCATTGAATTGAAAGAAATTACATCATCATCATTGGACTCATCCTGAACAGGCTCATGATTCACATTATAAATAAAATAAAAAAATGACTCGCCTGGACTAGGCACTGACACGCACTTAACCGACTTGACTGGACTTGACGTAGCAATAAGATAAGCAGGAAAAACATTAGAACTCCAGTTTGGAAGATTTTCTGTTGTGGGTGCAATCTGACTCTGAGGTTCAGCAAAGGTAGAATCACTCTAAATAGCTTCTACTAGAACATCTTCACGGTCTGTATCTTCTTGTTCTTCAGAAAGGTCTAAAACCGGCAACTCCTGCCAAGCAACATCAGGCTCATCTTCCTCAAACAAGGACTCCAACATATTAGGCTCAAGGTAGACTAACCAGTCCTAAGCAGTTTTCTCAACATAATGCATCGGCGGTTCTGTTTCTGGGAGGGCAAGGCCACTAAATATTTCAAAACCAGGTATCATGATTCCTATCACCGAGTCATACCATGGTTCAGAAAACCCATAGTATGGTGAAGTTTCACCTTCTTTGACAAAATGACCATTCATGGATAAAGAGTATGGTGCCATTGGGAGTACTCCTTTAGTGCGACGGATTTCATCTCTTAATTTCAACAATTCTTCCATAGCTTCTTCCTCTTCCTCAGTAGGTACATATCCGAGACCGAAAGTTTCATGGTTTGCTTTGATTGGGCACTAGTGAGACTCCTTGCTCGGATCACGGCCCAAATTCATGCCAGGAAAGTAATTCATTTTTCTCATCATTTTGGCAACAACGGGATTGATGGTAAAAGGCAAACATAACTCCTCACAAGAGGCCTCTTCGTAGGAAATAGTAGCAACATCGAATGAAAAACCATTCAGATTGTATTCTTCTACTTTTGCCACAGGGAGAATCAGAATTTCCCTTGTTATCTGCCCTATATCTGGCTCTTCATCACCTCTGACAGTGATCAGCTTCCCATCTTTGATAAACTTTAGTTTCTGATGAAGGGTTGAAGCAACACCACCTTCCTTATGCAACCAGGGACGTCCCAGAAGTACATTAAACGAGGCCTTGATGTCGATAACTTGGAATTCATCTTCAAATTCTTGGCCACCTACAACAATCTTGGTGGTAAGGACTCCGACTACATTTCTGCGGGTGTTGTCATATGCAAGGATCCTAAGGGTTGATTCGGCAAAATCAGTGGGGCCGAAACCCAATGTAATGGAAGTTCTCAATGGACATACATTCAACGTAGATCCGTTATCTACTAACACAGATGATACTTTCTTGCCTTCGCAGACAATAGTGACATGAAGAGCTCTAGCATGATTCCGACCTTGAGGAGGCAGCTCCTGATCTGAGAAACTAATGACTCTGGCAGCCTGGGTTAGAGCAACAACTTTAGCCACTTGTTCTGGAGATATTTCTGAGGATACCTGTGTAGTATTCAATTCTTTTAACACGGCTTCCCTGTGTTTCTTTGATGCTATCAATAATCCGCAAACAGATATAACAACCTAAGTTTTCTTCAACTGCTGCACAACCTCATCATCTGGGTCTTTCATATACTGCGGTTCTTCTCCTCGAGCCAATGCCTCTGGATTTTCGACTCTCAGTTCAGCAGGTTTGAAGATCCTTCCTCCCCTAGTAACATGTCTCCTCCCCTAGTAACATGTCTGACCTCATCTAGGTCCGGCTCGTCATAAGTAATAACTTGAGGAACTTGTGGCTCATAGGTGATCACCAAGGGAGATACAGACTTTCTTAGGTATGACTCATCACAGAAGATGATTTGAGGTTTAGAAACGGGTTCTAAGGCATAGATAAGGTTGAGAGGGTCAAAATCAGAATCTGCTATGGTTATGGCATTAACGGCAGCAGGAGGGTTGGCATGACCAGGTAGCGGGTTTTGGGTAACATTAGGTCTTGGCTGGGATGCAATGCCTTTCTCATCAATGAGTTTCTGAATTCTAAATTTCAAGACAATGCAGTTGTCAGTAAGATGACCGGGACTCCTGTGGTACTCACAGTGTTGGTCAGCTCGCCAATTTGCAGGTAGAGGATTGGGGGAGGTCGGATGGCGGGTAAGGTTATGCGACCTAAGGCAAAACACTGCTTAAGTACCTCTGAAGGTGGAAGAGGACGAGGGGTAAATTCTACCTGGGGTCGTTGTCGAGGTGCAGCCGCAGATTGGGCATAGTCCATCACTAGAGGTTCCTCCATTTTTTCACGAAGGTTAGAAAAGATTCCTTTGAGTCATGCTTGGTTCTCTTCAAATCCTTTCTAATGATTTCTGTCCCATCATCATACTTGAATTGCTTGATGAATTATTCGCCAATGTCCTTCCATATCCTATAACAGGTTTTGTCTAGGACCATGAACCATCTCCTAGCAACTTTAGTGAGCGAAACAGGGAATAGTTGGGCCATTTGCTCAGGAGATAAGCCTTGAGGCTGACACATGATGGTAAACATCTGTAAGTAGGTGATTGGACAACCCACACCATCATATTTATCAAAATTCGGCATTTGAAAATTGGCAGGGAGGCGGATTTTAGGAAACAATGTAAGATCACTTGGGTTGAAACCACTCTGGTCTTGAAGCTGGATGTCTTGAACTTTCCTAGTAAGACTTTCTAATTTCTCCATAACCGTCTTATCAACCGTGGACTGAGAAGGCTTACTATGATCCTCGCTGTACTGTTCTTTTTCCAACTCTTCTTCGGTCTTATCAGGGATGAACACTGGTTCGGCAAGTGCTGCTGAAGTGGTTGTATGGTGCATAGGCCGTTTATCTTTGGAAGACGATGGCCCCAACTTCTCGAAAAGCTGGGCCTTGATAACTTGGTTCTCCTCTTTGAGCTCTTGAAGGTGCTGGAGAATTAAGTCGAGAGTATCGGTAACAGCAACGGGTGGAGGATTATCTTGGTTTTCTAGCATTGGTGAGGATGAGGATGAGAAAGAAGAAGATGGCGGGGTTCTCAAAGAAGGTGGTGGAGAGACAGATTTTCTCTCCAACCGTGAAGAAATCCGAACTCAAGGAGTAGTAGGCTTAGCTATGGTGTTACTTTCCTGAAATATTTGAAAGACATATTTTAAAATCACAGAAGAAAATAGACAATGATACACACATAGACAAAGATAATGAGAGAGAAAGATGAACTTTATTGATCAATTATTAAAGCTTGAGTACATGGTTCACTCTTATTAAATCACAGATAAAGTGACAGGACTAAAAAGACTAAACATTTTTTCTAGACTTTTTCTTAAGACGAAGATCCTCTTCAACTGACTCCTTTAGAGGTTTAATGACTTTGGTATCCCAAGCAGATGAAACAGCTCTGACAATCTTGAGCTTGAGATCCTCAGGCGGATAGAAATGACGAAGGGGAGGCACAATAGATTGCTCCCTTCCATACTGACGTAGAATCCTGGCAGGAACATAAAAGGAAGTCTTTTTGAGACCAAGAAGGCGAACATAGTTGGCCTCTCCAGTGCTGAAGACAGCTTCTTGAATTTCAGGAATTTGCCAACGAATCTGATCTTGTTGGTGAGAATTTAACAAGTCAACCCAATCATTTTTGTCATCAAAGGAAACATCATGACGCCACTCGCTAAAGATATACAATGTATGATCAAAATGGACAGGAGCTGCAATCTTCAGCTTGTGTCACAACCACACTCGGAGTAATGCAGGACATCGTGAGAAGGACCCATTGAAAGAGCGAACATAACGACCTGGATCTGAGCTAGCATGAAGGCGAGCTATATCATCTAACCCATTGAAGGTTTCTGCAAGTATAGTAGGGATTGGATTGGCACCACGATCCATTTGATCGACGAGATCTAAGAGAATTGCTGATGCAAAGTGAGAAGGCTAGACAGTGATGAACCTAGCAAAAGAGCAGAATCTCAAAGCGTGATGTCGAGCCTTTTGAATATCAAACATCACTAATGTGTCCAATAGGAGGGTAAGTGTCGATCAGCTGTTGCATGGACACTTCTTGGCCTTTTATGAATGAGTCCAGGGATTCATCTGGAATGTTCATTAAGCGTAGGAACAAAGGACGATAATCTGGCACACAAGATGGCTTCACAAGAGTGCCAGCTACAGGATATTCCAACAAGGCACACCATTCTTCAAAGGTGGGACACATTTCTTGGTTACCGAAACGGAAGACATGATGATCGAGATCCCAACACTCTAATGCGGCATAAAATAATTCCCAATCGAGCTTAATGGTTGCTATGTAGCCGAAGAGATTTTTCTCTTGCTCACTTATGACATAGATGTGTGATTCCTTTAATGTACCACTGATCCAATCTAAAATTTTACGAGTAGACATGGTGCTTATAAACCAAAATAAGGGATACAAGAAGGATCAGGATTACATAAACATGAGATTGTGACAAGTTCCTGCCAGTTTAAAGAAAGTATGAAGACATGATTGAATCGCATGATAGAAGAATCAAAGACACATGATCAAAAGATTAGATGAGATTGCATATGATTGCTTTCAACTGGTAGATCAAGAATGACTAATCCTATGAGATCTTAGGAAAGATGGGATTTATATCCTAATCTCAAAGGAAAAGTTTTTTAATCTTCTTACATTTTAATAAGTGCTACGTGAAGGCATCAATCCTAATCTTAATCTAGCGGAGTGGAGACAGGATCTCGACTCAAGACTTTGTTAGTATTTCTAAAAACCGATCGTAGCCATTGGAAGATGGACTACGGCCTAATCTAGACACAAATGGATAGGATATCCTAATCTAGTCTCACACACGTGATGCACGTGTGTCCGTACTATATGCATGTTTGGGATAATCTAGGGGTAAGGCCAAGAGTTCCCTTAGCGCGAATCCGTGCTCAATATACTGTACCAATGTCCGGCGTATCAGTACGTGAACAAGAGATCCCTTTACGCATCATAAAGGTACTAGGCTAAGGGTGGAATGCTTCTCTAGCACAGAGGCACCATGTGATGAAATCCCAGTCAACCATGCTAGATAACACTGTGTTCCTAAAATAGGATGTGTGTGCATGTGAGATGCAAGGATTTAGATGCAGGTGATGTAAGTGTGTGAAATAAGTTTGCGCAATCTATGATGCCTTCAAGTTTTGTTAGATTAAGTTTGAGTATGATGTTATGAGACTAATCTATCAAGCATATAATCGAGTTTTCATGAGCCAATTAAAATCAATTCAAATGAGTTATTCTTTGGAGTTTTAATGAAGTTAGGTAGCCCTAGCAGAGTCGCCAGTCTGTAAGACCCGATCCCGCTAGAGGGGCAGCGCGACCCGCCTCACCCTCTTTTGGTCTCTCGTACCCACGGTATTAGCGCGTGTCTTTTATTAGTGATTTAATTCGTCATTTCCGTGAACTTAGGATCATTAAAGCAATCCGAATTTCACGCAAAAGCGAATGACAGAGTCGCCACCTAGATAAGAGATCTAGGACCCGTAAATGACCAGAAATCTAGATTCGCTACCTGATTACGAGAATGAAAGGTATGGGGAATTACCACCACCAGCACCATTCTTACCCGATAATCCGGTCTTCAATTCCAAAGTTAACTCTCTTGAATTTCTTTTGAATGGCTCATTTAACTCTTCATTAATATGTGAACTATGTGACATGCATCCTAAAATCTAATTTTAATGTAATCCCGAATGTGTATCTTGACTTTCATTGGATTCAATCTAAGTGAATATTCTCCTAAAATTCTAATTTGAGGGAAATCCTATATATTTTAATTAATTTCGTTAAGAATTTAGAAAAAACCAATATACAAAAGCCCACCCTTTGTGATGGGCCGACTCGTGCTTGGTATGCCATTCAAGGCATCCAGAGCTGCCTACGTATCCAAGCCACGCTAGAATCATAATCGATTGTAGTTCGGTGGCCTAAACTAAGCTACATGCCTAAGACATCTAGGACACCAATCTAGAATGGATTGACTGTTTCAATAGTTTTCAAGAGATCATTTAATACAAGTTGAGTAGATTTTATTATCCTAGGACTCCATCTAAGATGCTATACGGTCCTATCTAAGTGCAAGACATCCATTAGACTAATGCAGGTTAACCTACATCCTAGGTAACTAAGCTTGTCCTATGGGAAAAAGGGGTAACTAGTGTAACTAGATCTATGACTCAATTGCTAATAATAACAATCGGTAATGATGAGGCTGGACTCCCTATCTCCGGATTCCAAGGAAATGAGACATCATAGTTGTATGATGTTCAAAGGGGATAAGAGACCATAGTTGTATGGACTCGAAGAGAATGAAATACCGTATTTGTACGGATTTCAAGGAAATGAGATATCACATTTGTGTGATGCTCAAAGAGAATGAGAGACCATAGTTGTATGGACTCGAAGAGAATGAAATACCGTATTTGTACGGATTCCAAGGAAATAAGACATCATAGTTGTATGATGTTCAAAGGGGATAAGAGACCATAGTTGTATGGACTCGAAGAGAATGAAATACTGTATTTGTACGGATTCCAAGGAAATGAGACATCATAGTTGTATGATGTTCAAAGGGGATAAGAGACCATAGTTGTATGGACTCGAAGAGAATGAAATACCGTATTTGTACGGATTCCAAGGAAATGAGACATCATAGTTGTATGATGTTCAAAGGGGATAAGAGACCATAGTTGTATGGACTCGAAGAGAATGAAATACCGTATTTGTACGGATTTCAAGGAAATGAGACATCATAGTTGTATGATGTTCAAAGGGGATAAGAGACCATAGTTGTATGGACTCGAAGAGAATGAAATACCGTATTTGTACGGATTCCAAGGAAATGAGACATCATAGTTGTATGATGTTCAAAGGGGATAAGAGACCATAGTTGTATGGACTCGGAAAAAAAAGGGGCACCGTTCTCAAACGGGCTCAAGGAGAAGACGAGACCATTCACAAATGGCCTCGAGAAAAGAGGCACCGTTCACAAACGGGCTCGAAGAATTTAGAGATTTTTCATGAACTTGAATTTGACGTAGGATTAGGTTTTTTTGAATTGGGGATTGGATTTGATGAATTTTTTTATTTTTGGGAATGAGGCACCGTTCACAAACGGGCTCAAGGAGAAGACAAGACCATTCACAAATGGACTCGAGAAATGAGGCACCGTTCACAAACGGGCTCAAAGAAATAAAATAGCTTTGATTTATGAATTCAACAACGAAGAGTTTAGATATTTTTCATGAGTTTGAATTTGACGTAAGATTTGATTTGATGAATTTTAGATTTTTTTTTTTATATATATTTTTTTTGAATTCGATGAAATCGGGGACATTATAGATCGTGCCCGACAAAGATATTGGAAATCAGGACTTTGACGAATGACGAAACGGCAAACCTTAGGAACGAAGAACCATTACTAACAAGAATGGATTAGGAACACTTTTATGAAACTTTAACCAGATTTTTCTCAAAGAGACAGCTGGTCTTGTCTTCTGGGGATTTTGATAACTGAAATCTTGAACAAGACACTTGAAATTGGTAATCTAGAACAACGGCTCTCTTGGATATAATCATGGAAAAGTGGGATTTGCTTCTTGACAGGTGTTTAGATAAACATTTTTTGAACAGGATAGTATTTAACTAACTGGAAGGAGATTCTGAATTTTAATGGTTCATCTTTTTGAGAAATTGGCTCAACCACCATTGCATCTGAGGCTCTTCCAAGCTTAAGGTGCGTTCCTGAGGTATAATCTTTTTACGGAAGCTGGGCTTTCTAATGTTTCTACTTCTGAATTTTTTTTTGAGTTGATCTTCTTTGAAATGAAGCTGCTTTACTAGATTACCGAGCTCTTTCATACGATCGCAGGGAGCTGCCGAGGCCGGGCCTCCTTTACCAAGACAGTTGCATCATTTGGACATAAGAACGACGATTGACTCTTTCTAAAGAGAAAACTTAGATAAAAGGCACTACTCAAAGGACTGAGCAGCTCTGAAGGAGTGAACATAGAATGACAAAGATTGACTAACTACACTGACAGACACAGTAATGCTTCTGACCTAGTTAACGTTTTAATTGGTAAGTCTATCCTTTCAAGGAATGTTTTTTTTTTTTTTCGATTGGTAAACACTGGACTTTTTCCTTAAAACAGTGATGCCTCAAGGATTTAATTACGACCCCTAAGATTGCTTAGCTTCAATGCCCCCAGTTTTGAGGATGTCACTTGAATTTGCTTAAACTTCAGTTGATCTTCAGTCTTGATACCGGCTGTAGCTTTCTTATAATGATTCTCTTACCGCGACCAAGTCACCTCCTCGGGGTTTTTAACTTGGCGGACCGTGCTAGCCTTAACTTTTGCCTGAACCACCTTTCTAGGTTTTCGATCCAGCAGGCTATCCCCTTAGCTTTTGCCTAAGCCGCCCTTTCGGGTTTTCAACCTAGCAGGGGAATGATCTTAAATTTTGCCTAAACCGCCTTTTCAGGTTTTCAGTCTAGCAGATCTTCAAACTCCGTTCTTTTTTTTCTTCATTATTTTTTTTTTATTTTTTTATTTTTTTATTACTTATTGTGTCTCGGGACCTAGATCATTAGTTCTGAACACCAGAAGGACTTTATAGGTAGGATAGGGCTTTTCAAAGAATGGCTTAAGGTTTAACAAAGATTTTGACTGAACCTGTGAACAAGTCGCCTACGTATCCCAGGGTAGGAATCAGGTCGTGCGTAGTTCAGGGCGAGTGCCCCTAGTTTGAAGATAAATTGTTTGAAGGTTAATTGATTTTTCTTCTTTTTTTTTTTAATTTCTTTCTGGAATGATTGGCTTCTCTTCTTTTGGAACTTGTCCCTCTTTTTTTTTTTCTGGAACGGTTGAATTTTTTTTCTTTTTTTTTTGAATCGACCGAACTCAGTTTAACCGAGCTGCCTACGTACCCCAGTGTAGGGATCAGGTCTCGCGTAGTTCGGGGCGAATGCCCCTAGTTTTGATGGGTTTTCAAGAAAATTTCATTCAGGCTCGAAGGGTTTGCAAACCGGTATTCTTTTGACATTGGGTTCTGATTTTGGGATTTATTCGGCCAAAGGGGGCCTTCTGATGTTCAGATTGGGAATCTATCTAGGTTACTAGAGTCTCTCTGGTATTGATTATTTATTTATTTTTATTTCTTCTTTTTTTTTTTCACGGAGTTTGACGGCATTTCCAGGTAAGAGATAATGGATCTTCTTCTTTCAAGATTCTACTATGTGCTTTCGACTTTCATAGAGCGAAACTTGTTCTTTTGACATCCTCCATCCATAGATTTGTAACTCTTGATATCTGATGATCACTTTTCCATGCTTGCTCTCGAACTTCTTATCTTGAATTTGTTCGCTTTATGTTATGAATTTGAGAACCAAGGTCATTGATTGGAAATATGAAAGTTGTTTCCACTCTATGCCCCTTGTACAACATATGTTTCTCACTTTCTTCATTCTCTTGAGCTTTCGATCTATGTCTTGCCCCTGGTATCGGTTGTAGCTTTTCTGGACAATCTTCTTATTCTTGAAATAAGTTTATCAATTCTTCATACTCTTCAGAGGGTAATGTACTTTTCATCGGCATTCACTGAATCAAAGTTTCAGTGCCAGTGTTTATCATTTCAATTTCATCTTTGAAAAGCTGGGATAGGCGCTCCTCCTCTTGTTCAAGTAATTGCTGTGACTCAAGTGGAGTTTCGTCAATTTTGTCTTCATTTGAGGAGGGAGTCTTACTTTAAGATCAGAAGCATACATAAGAAACAGACACAAGTGAACTTTTGGAACTGAAATTTTATTTAAAGAAAAGTTATTACATCTGACGACCTATCCTGAACATTCTCAGGATTCACAACTCTACATAAAAGGAAAGCAACAGATAACTTGCCACGGACTAAGCATTGACCTTGAACCGTACGACCGGACTCAACAACTGTACTGACCATGATGACTGACTCAACATAAAATAGTAAGTGACTAAAACTTTAACTGCTGCAACTGTCTGGTTTCGGAGGCTCGACGAAGGCTGGTTCGTTCTGAATCATCATTATGGCTGATACTTTCAATTTTGGATTCTTCCTGTTCTACATGCAGCTAGACCTGAGCTTCTCAAACTTCGATGCGCCTAAGCCTTATCCGGCGATGGTGCGGCATGGTTCCACACAACATTTGGCATTTGCTGGAATGATAGCTTGCGCTCATCAATCAATTTTTGGATCACATGCCTCAAAGTTATACACCGATCGGTGGTGTGCCCTGATCCTTGGTGAAAGTCGCAGTGTTCATCTGCCTTCCACATCCTGGGGAGTGGATTGGGAGGATCCCTAATGCGAGGTAAATAGACATCACCTGAAGCCAACCCTTGTTGCAATATAACAGATGGTGGAAGCGGGAGAGGGGCGAATTGCCTACCTGGCTTTTGCTGAGGTATAGGTCTTGGTTGATCATATTCGATTACCATAGGCTCCTGTGACCAGTTAACTCCCTTTTCCTTTTCCCTAAACCCTTTCAGGATACCAGATCGTGGGGTAGGCAAATCAGTGAATTCTTTTTTAAGAGTTTCAGATGGTGACTCTTGGTCATATTCAAGAACTAAGGGCCCAACAGAATCTTGCTGGTGCTGGGAGACAGAGTTTCCGTTAACAACATCTTGGACTTTGGTATTTTTGCCAGCGAAATGTTCAGAACCTTGGGACTGACAATACCAGGTTTGCATTTGTTGCTTCATCTGATGAACTTCTTCTGTTAGCGCCGCCATTTGTCTAGAGAGGTTCACAATTAGCTCTTCCGAACCCATAACCATGGAGAGGCTCAGATTTTTGCCCTTAGAAACAACAATGGTTGGACCAAATTTCTCAGTAAGTTGATCTTTGACGAATTGATTTTCTTCCTTCAATTCCTTCATCTGTTGGATGAGCTGGGCCAGGATTTCTATGACATGAAAGAGTTGAAAATTTTCCATAGAATCTGCTATAGGTAGGAAAAAGTGGATAGAGAGACTTCCAAAGAAAATGGAAAATTAGCTTCTTCACTGGCCACGAATAGATTCAAACCCAAGAAGGTTTCCCGGATTTTCAGCAGTGAACAATCCTGACATAGAAACAATAAACACGAGATGTAAGCTTGACATTTAGGAAATTTTTCCTTTCTATGATTGACATGATAATTATGATACGACTAGATAAGGAATGGGAACTAAAGTGATGGTTCCTCAAAACAAATAAACACAACAATGATGACATGATAGCACGCGGGGAATGCCCCTAGTTCAAGGATTATGAGAGTGAACTCTGAAGGACTTATCAAAATAATCTTGAAAAAGGTAGCCCCTAGAGGAGGAAGAGACTAAGGGTACAAGCAAGATTGGATCATCTGGACCAGGCATGATCAGATCATGAGATTGCATAATCGAAAGATTGTGAGATTCTGCTCCTGCGAGTTAGGGGATGGCATGAAAATACGATTGAATCGTATGACAGAAGAACAAAAGACGCACGATCAAAAGATTAGATGAGATAGCATAAGATTGCTTTCAATGGATAGATCATGAATGACTAATCCTATGCGATCTTTGGAAATGATGGGATTTATATCCTAACCCCAGAGGGAAAGTTTTTTAATCTTCGCACATTTTAACAGTGTTACCTGAAGGCATCAACCCTAATCCTAATCTATCGGAGTGGAGAGAGAATCTCGACTCATGACTTTGTTCGTGTATCTAAGGACCGATCGTAGCCATTGGAAGATGGACTACGGCCTAATCTAGACACAAATGGGTAGGATATCCTAAACTAGGCCCACACACGTGATGCACATGTGTTCGTATTCTACATGCATGTGTGGGTTAATCTAGGGGTAAGGCCAAGAGTTCCCTTAGCGCGAATCCATGTTCGATATACTGTACCAGTGTCCGGCGTATCAGTACGTGAACAAGAGATCCGTTTACGCACCATAAGGTGCTAGGCTAAGGGTGGAATGCTTCTCTAGCACAGAGGCATCAGGTGATGAAATCCCAGTCAACCATGCTAGATAACACTCCGGGTTCCTAAAATAGGATGTGTGTGCATGTGAGATGCAGGGTTTAGATGCAAGTGATGTAAGTGTGTGCAATAAGTTCGCGCAATCTATGATGCCTTCAGGTTTTGTTAGATTAAGTTCGAGTAAATGTGATGAGAAAATAAAGCATACAAACTAATCTAACAAGCATAAAAAAAAGATAGAGTTATTATAAGCCAGTTAAATTAAATTGAAATGAATTATCTTTTGAAATTTTAATGAAGTTAGGTGATCCCCAACAGAGTCGCCAAACTGTGGGACCCGATCCCGCGAGAGGGGTGGGGCGCGAGCCGCCACGCTCTCTCTTGGTCTCTCGTACCCATGCGATTGGCGTGTGCATTTTAATATTAATTTTAATTCATCTTTTATGTGAATTTGGGATCACTAAGGCAATCCGAATTCCACACAAAAGAGACTGACAGAGTCGCCACCTAGATGTGAGATCTAGGACTCGTAATTAACCAGAAATCTAGACTCGCTACCTGGTTACAAGAATGGAAGGTATGGGGATTTTTTATCCACCACATGCACCATTCCTGCCCGATAATCGGTCTTCGATTCCAAAATCTAACTCTTTTAAATTTATTTTAAATGGCTCATTCAACTCTCTGTTAATGTGCTAACTACGGGACATGCATCCTATGATCTAATTTCAATGTGAATCCTAGATGTGTATCTTGATTTCTTAATTGGTTTGAATTCAATCTAAGTGAAAGTTCTCCTAAAATTCTAATTTCATGGAAAATCCTAAGTGATTTAATTAAGCATTTACAAGAAAATTAATATACAAAACCCCACAATTTGTTGTGGAGCCGACTCGCGGTTGGTATGCCATCAGACATCCAAGCTGCCTACGTACCCAAGCCTCACTGGGATCAGAGTCGACGTAGTTCGGTGCACCTAAGCTAAGCTACTTATGCCTAACTCAACTAAGACACCGACCTAGACGGGATTGACTGTTTCAACAGTTTTAAGAGAAGTTATTTAATTCAAGTTGAGGATTTTATTATCCTAGGATTTCATCTAAGATGCTATATGATTCTTATCTAAATGCAAATTGTTCCTTAGACTAATGCAGGTTAGCCTACATCCTAGTTTACTAGGCTTGTCCTAGGGAAAGATGGGGTGACTAGTGTGACTAGACCTAAGGCACGGTTGCTATCCATAGCAAGCGTACGTGATGAGGCTGGGCTCCTAACTCTAGGACTCCCTAAAACCTAAGACTCCCTAAAACCTAGGACACGACACGACACCAGTGTTCCTAAATTGGGCTCTAATGGTTCTTACGACGGAAACCATAATCCAATGGTTCCGAGAGGACACGAGATGAATCGATTTAAGCTCTTGAAGTTAGTTAATTTCAGATTTCAAGGATTTTCAGTTTTTGGACATTAAAGGATTACCAATGGCTCTAGGGTTCACCAATTTCGGCCCAGAATAGCATCCAAGGAAGGGAATCGTGCGTTCTTTCCTTGTGCAATTTAATACTTAGGTTATAGCACCTTATTGCCTGGCATATCTCAGGATTTCCGTGGACAGTAACCTCGGAGCCAACAACGTGCTATAGCTTAAATATTGAAATTGTCAAAGATCGATTGCAATTGGGATACGATTATGGATGCGCTGGCCATTTTTCCAGGGAAATCTAAAAATCCTAAAATTTCTGTTTCGATGGATTAAGGAATTAATATGTGACAGAATTTTAAGGTTCCTTAGGAGCTTTGTGAAGATTTTTAATTAATTTCGAATTTTCAATGAATTTTATCAGTTTTATACCATATGAGTGATTTTACAAGTGAAACTGTTGCAAACGAATTCAAAATGAGTTGAAACTTCTAAAGCAGCAAGATATGATGAAATGTAGCTTATTGAAAGATTTTTACAGATTTTTACATTAAGTTCATATTTAATTTTGATTTAACAATTAATTGATCAGATTGCAAAAATAACACAGAAACTACTAGAAATAGAAATCTAAATTCAATGACATTTCTACAGAAATAAGATATGAGTAAATATAGCATTCTGTGAGATTTTCATGAATTTTAGAAACTATTTACTATCAATTTCGGATTTTTCAATTTTCAGCCTAGATTATGAATTAACACTACATCCCATATGAAACAAGATCTCAATAACTTGAAAATTTTACAGTAGTAAGAAATATAAAATATACGACTACGGTAAAAATTTTGAGAATTTTATCTGTGATCTGATGTCAGTAAAAAGTCTCCAAAAATCTGATAATTTTCAAAGAAAGCATAAAATAATATACCAAACCAATTCAAAAAATTCTCAAAAAATCATGGTAGAATCTATCAGCATTATATTATTTTCCTACAAAATTTCATTAATTTTGAAATTCTTTTAGCATATATGTTATTTTTCTTCGTCGAAAAGATATTTTTGAAGAGTTTTCTATTTTTAAAACACGATTTTCGAGAAAATTACGATTCCGAAAAACGTCCTCCAACCTTGTTCTGATGTGATGAACACAAGAAAAATTTAAAATTCCAAAAAATAGATCATCCTGAGATGGCTATTTTTTCGAATTTCGTAATTACTCAGCCAATATTTTAAATAAAATACCACTCTTCACTCAAATTCTAAAAAACCGTTGATCCAATGTTCGATCTGATCCGATAGTTATTTTACTCTATTTAGATAGATCGTTGTATTAAATTTCGGGACGAAACGGAATTGAAACACTCATGCAGATCTTGATTTTAAACACACATATTTAATATTCATTTAAATGCAATTAAATGCTAAAAATCATGCAAAAATATAAAAAAATACCAAATAATCCTGGAAAAATCTGAGAATAGTGAACCTACCTTTAGCCGATATCCTCGCCGAATCCAAGAGCCGAAAAATTCGAAAATCGCGCCGCCGCTCGATCCGCTCCGTTTCCTTCTTCTCTTTTTCTTTGTTTTTTTCTTTTATTTTTCTCACTGTGGAGAGAGAGAGAGAGATGAATAGAGAACGAGAGAAATAGAGAGGGAGTGATAGGGAGATATAGATAGAGTGAGATTGGGAGAGGACCCAGTGAGGGTTGTAGAGATTGAGAGAATGGTGAGTGGGCTGTTGAGATAGGGAGAGATGAGAGTGGGCTGTTGAGATTGAGAGAATGGTGAGTGGGCTGTTGAGATCGAGAGAATGGTGAGTGAGGGTTGGGCAGCCAGAAAGAGATGGACGTCCCTCCCTCTTCACCCTCGTTTTTTTTTCTTCTTTTCTAGCAAAAAAACAAAACAGCCCATATATCTCCTCCTTGTCACCTCCTTCCAATCTTGGACATATGGCAAGCAAAAGATTTTTTTACAAGGTAACCCACGAATTTTCTTTTGGGAAATCTTGTGAGGTCAGTAGAAGAGACCAAGAAATCATCATTGCATATGGACAAATTAACTCTTAAGAGGAAACCCCTTTGAATTCGTAAGTCTCCACCTACAGCCAACTTCCTCAAATTGCAACAAATGGCAATATTGCCTTTATTACTTTGACACATGGAATAATAACCTTTCTTTCTTTTTGTAAAATGAGGAGGAAAAAATTGCCATTTGGGAGAGAGATAACTTTTTCTAAATAAACCAAATTTGCATGTTGCTTCTTTGGATTCTTTGTACATCTCACCTTCCAAATTTAAAAAAACCATCCCTTTTTGAAACTTTCACAACTGGCATGTGAATCCACACATGTAAGAAAACCATCCTACACATGGGCCCTTAATGATGAACGAATTTACTATGGGTGAGAATATTTTAGGTTTCTATTTAAAACCATAAGGGCCCACTTCAACATGGCCAAGTAGTGTAGAATCGGCACACACATGTTGAGCGCATGGTAGCCCCCACCGTATGGCTAAAACACACAGGTTCATTCTATAGAAATTTTTAAACCATCCATTTTATTGGATCATAGTGTAGACAGATTATTTCCTTGCCCATGGGATGATTCTCACTTTCTGTAGGTTGCTCCTTCAAAAATGAATTCTATAAGGTGATCTAAACCGGTGATATATTAGATCATATTGTAAGTAGATTGCACCTTAACCGTTCTCCATGTAGTGATCCGAACCATTGATTTGATGAGCCACAATGTAAATTGGTGTATCCCCTGAATCATATTCGTAGGATGATCCAAACCGTCCAATCGATGGGTTGCATTGCGATTTGAATTGCGTACTCTTTAACCCCTTCTATAAGATGACCCTAGCCGTACAAGTGATGGGCTAAAATGTAAATTGGATGTGCCTCCTCCAACACTATTTTGATAAGATGATCCGAACCATCTAATCAATGGACCAAGATGTAGAATGGCCGCGCCCAAAAATTATTTTCCATGAGATGATCTTAACCATTCAACTAACGTGCTTCAATATAAATAGATCACACCCTTCAAATCCCCCCCATATTGCTTAATTGGTGCCCCATAAATCTTTTCTGTTAAATTTAAATATGGACCCAGAAGAATAGAATTGAATCACTTTGGGTGGGCCCCACCCATATTTAGTGGGCCACTCGATTTTGAATCCCACAACCAAATGCTAGGCCCATTCCTTAGCCGAATTTTCCATGAGATCCATTCATCAAAATTTTGGTGGGCCCGCTTGCTTTAACTTAGTGAACCCCATTCCATGTTAGACGAATTTATTTTTTCTCGAAAAATTTGATCTTTGAAAACCATAGTGAACCCTACAAATGACTTGAATGTTTCTTACATGGGCCAACTTGCTTGATCCAAATCTAACCAAAATATTCGATGTGGCCCCACCAAATGGGTCCAAATTCTCTCTTGCTTTAATTCTTGCGAACAGCCCCTCTCAACAATTATCAGGACGACGCAAAACGTGACAGAAATAACCGAAAAGATCGAGAAAACAAGAGAAGCGGACACGGGAATGGAAAACACTGAAAGAGACTGATAACAAGAACACTAACTTCTTTGTTGATTAAAGTAGAGCAAAATGGGGGTGTCTACAATGAGCCATATCATCCAATCCATTGAAGGTTTCTCGAAGTATAGTAGGAATTGGATTGGTGCCACAATCCATTTGATCAACGAGGTCCAAAAGAACAGCTGACGCAAAGCGAGAAGGCTGGACAGTGAGGAACCTAGCAAAGGAGCAGAATCTCAGAGCACGACGCCGGGCTTTTTGAATATCCACAGCGCCAATGTGTCCAATAGGAGGGTAAATGTCAATCAGTTGTTGCATGGACACTTCTTGGCCTTTCATGAAAGAGTTCATGGATTCATCTGGATTATTCATCAAGCGAAGGAATAAAGGACGATAATCTGGTACACATGATGGCTTCACTAGAGGGCCATCCACAGGACATTCCAATAAGGCACACCATTCTTCAAAGGTGGGACACATTTCCTGGTTGCCAAAACGGAAGACATGATGATCGGGATCCCAACACTCTGATGCGGCATAAAGTAATCCCCAATCGAGCTTAATGGTTGCCACGTAACCGAAGAGATTTCTCTCTTGCTCACTTATGGCATAGATGTGAGATTCTCTTAATGTACCATGGATCTAATCAAGAATTGTACGAGTAGACATGGTGCCTGTAAGCCAAGAGAGGGGACACAAGAATGATCAAGACTACATGAACATGAGATTGTGATAAGTTCCTGCCAGTATAAAGAAAGTATGAATACATGATCGAATCACATGATAGAAGAATGAAAGGCGTACGATCAAGAGATGAGATGAGATAGCATAAGATTGCTTTCAACGGATAGATCATGAATGACTAATCCTATGAGATCTTTGGAAATGATGGGATTTATATCCTAACCCCAAAGGAAAAGTTTTTAATCTTCGCACATTTTAACAGTGCTACCTGAAGGCATCAAACCCTAATCCTAATCTAGCGGAGTGGAGAGAGGGTCTTGACTCATGACTTTGTTTGTGTACCTAAGGACCGATCGTAGCCATTGGAAGATGGACCACGGCCTAATCTAGACACAAATGGGTAGGATATCCTAAGCTAGGCTCACACACGTGATGCACATGTGTTTGTATACTACATGCATGTGTGGGTTAATCTAAGTGTAAGGCCAAGAGTTCCCTTATTGCAAATCCATGTTCGATATACTGTACCAGTGTCTGGCGTATCAGTACGTGAACAAGAGATCCGTTTACGCACCATAAAGGTGCTAGGCTAAGGGTGGAATGCTTCTCCTGCACAGAGGCACCAGGTGATGAAATCCCAGTCAACCATGCTAGATAACACTCCGGGTTCCTAAAATAGGACGTGTGTGCATGTGAGATGCAAGGGTTTAGATGCAAGTGATGTAAGTGTGTGCAATAAGTTCGTGCAATCTATGATGCCTTCAGGTTTTGTTAGATTAAGTTCGAGTAAAATGTGATGAGAAAATAAGGCATACAAACTAATCTAACAAGTATATAAGAGATAGAGTTTTTGTGAGCCAGTTAAATTAAATTCAAATGAGTTATCCTTTGAAGTTTTGATGAAGTTAGGTGATCCCCAGCAGAGTCGCCAAACTGTGGGACCCGATCCCGCGAGAGGGGTGGGGCGCGAGCCGCCATGCTCTCTCTTGGTCTCTCGTACCCACGCGATTGGCGTGTGCTATTTTATTATTGATTTTAATTCATCTTTTATATGAACTTGGGATCACTAAGGCAATCCGAATTCCACACAAAAGAGACTGACAGAGTCGCCACCTAGATGTGGGCTCTAGGACCCATAAGTAACCAGAAATCTAGACTCGTTACTTAGTTACAAGAATGGAAGGTATGGGGAGTTATCCACCACATGCACCATTCCTGCCCGATAATCGATCTTCAATTCCAAAAGTTAACTCTTTTGAATTTCTTTTAAATGGCTCATTTAACTCTATGTTAGTATGCTAACTACGTGACATGCATCCTATGATCTAATTTTAATGTAGATCCTAAATGTGTATCTTGATTTCTTAATTATTTTGAATTCAATCTAAGTGAAAGTTCTCCTAAAATTCTAATTTCATGGAAGGTCCTAAATGATTTAATTAAGAATTTACAAGAAAATTAATATACAAAACCCCACAATTTGTTGTGGAGCCGACTCGTGATTGGTATGCCATCAAGCATCCAACCTGCCTACGTACCCAAGCCTCACTGGGATCAGAGTCGACGTAGTTCGGTGCACCTAAGCTAAGCTACTTATGCCTAACTCAACTAAGACACCGATCTAGACTGGATTGACTGTTTCAACAGTTTTAAGAGAAGTTATTTAATTCAAGTTGAGGATTTTATTATCCTAGGATTTCATCTAAGATGCTATATGACCCTATCTAAGTGCAAGTTGTTCCTTAGACTAATGCAGGTTAACCTACATCCTAGGTAACTAGGCTTGTCCTAGGGAAAGATTGGGTGACTAGTGTAACTAGACCTATGGCACGGTTGCTATCCATAGCAAACGTCCGTGATGAGGCTAGACTCCTAACTCTAGGACTCTCTAAAACCTAAGACTCTCTAAGACCTACGACACGACCTGACATAAGTGTTCCTAAGTTGGGCTCTAATGGTTCTTATATCGGAAACCGTAATCCAACGGTTCCGAAAGACTTGAGACAAATCGATTCAAGTTCTTGAAGTTAATTAATTTCAGATTTCAAGGATTTTCGGTTTCTGGACATTTAAGGAATACCAAAGGTTCTATGGTTCACCAATTTCGGCCTAGAATAGCATCCACGGAAGGAAATCGTGCGCTCTTTCCTTGTGCAATTTAATACTTAAGTTATAGCACCTTATTGCCTGGCATATCTCAGGATTTCCGTGGACAGTAACCTCGGAGCCAATAACATGCTATAGCTTAAATATTCAAATTGTCTAAGATCGATTGCAATTGGGATACGATCATGGATGCACTGGCCATTTTACCAGGGAAATCTAAGGGTCCTAAGATTTCTGTTTCAATGGATTGATGAGTGAATATGTGAGAGAAATTTAAGGTTCTTTAGAAATTTTCATAATGATTTTTAATTAATTTCAATTTTTATTGGATTTTATCAAATTTAAACCGCATGAGTGATTTTACAAGTGAACTTATTGCAAACGAGTTCGAAACAAATTGAAATTTCTACAGCAATAAGATGGGAATGTATGTACCTTACTGGAAGAATTTTGCAGATTTTTATATTAAGCTCCTATTTAGTTTTGATTTAATAACAATATGACCAGATTGTTAAAATAACACAGAAACTATTAGAAATAGAAATTTAAATTCATTGAAATTTCTACAGCAGTAAGATATGAGTAAACATAGCATGCGGTGAGATTTTTATGAATGTTTGAGACTATTTACTACCAATTTCGGATTTTTCAATTTTAAGACCAGATTATGAATTTACACTACATCCCTTAGGCAAAAAGATCCAAATCAATTGAAAATTTTACAGCAGCAAGAAATATGAAATATAAGACTACTGTAAAAATTTTGTGAATTTTAATTGTGATCTGATGTTAGTAAAAAATCTCACAAAATCTTATTGTTTTCAAAGAAAGCATCAAATAATATACCAAACCAAATTCAAAAATTCGTAAAAATTAATGGTAGAATGTATCAGTACGATATTATTTTTCACGAAATTTCATTAATTTTGGAATCTATTTAGTATATATTTTATTTTTCTTCGTCAAATTTACATTTTTGAAGAGTTTTCTATTTTTAAAACATGCTTTTTGAGAAGATTACGACTCCGGAAAATGTCCTTTAATCTTGTTCTGATGTGATTAACACAAGAAAATTTTAAAATTCCACAAAATCAATCATCCTAAGATAGCTAATTTTTCGAATTTTGTAATTTCTCAGCCATTATTTTAAATGAAATTCCATTCTTCACTCAAATTTTTGAAATCCTTTGATCCAATGTCCGATCCGATCCGATGGTTATTTTAGTCTAATTAAATAGATCAGTGTATTGAATTTCGGGACGAATCGAAATTAAAACACTCATGTAGATCATGATTTTTAGCACACACATATAATATTGAATTAAACTCAATTTAATGCTAAAACCATGCAAAAATATATATAAAAAATACCAAATAATCCTGAAAAAATCTGAGAATCGTGCACCTACCTGTAGTTGAGATCCTCGCCGAATCGAAGAGCCGAAAAATCCGGAAAATCTCGCCGACGCCTCGATCCGATGTCTGCTTTCTTTCTTTGTTTTCTTCTTTTGTTTTTCTTACTGTTGAGAGAGAGAGTGAGTGATAGATGAGAATGAGTGAAACCGAAAGATAATGAGTGAGACCACCGAGAGGGAGAGATGAACAGAGGTTGGGAGTGATAGAGAAAACAGAGATAGAGTAGAGTTTAAAAAATAGAGAGAGAGAGAGTGGAGTTAAAAAAACGTGAGAGAGAATGATAGATAATGTGAGATTGAGAATGGGAGTGAGGACAAAGAGTGCGAGATAGCAGGGAGTGTGAAAATAGAGGGTGACAGAGAGAGAGAGAGAGAGAGAGAGAGAGAGAGAGAGAGAGAGAGAGAGAGGAAAAAAAACAGAGGCTATGAGGTTTGAGGGAGAGTGGGTGAGATGGAGAGCACGATTTTTCTTCTTAGTGTGGATCGAGTGCTGTTGAGAGAGAGTTGGAATGAAGGCTAGAGGGGGAGAATAAGAGCTTGAGATGGTGAGTGAGGGGAGGAGAGAAAACAGGGGATTGAAAGAGAGAGAGTACGTGAGAGACACACAGAGGTATCGGTGAAAAACCGATACTCTGTTTTTTCTATTAATTTTTTTTAATGTGGGTTAGGAGAGAGAGATAGGGAGGGAGAGTGTGAGGGTGAGAAACAGAGGGTGTAAGAGAGGTAGAGGGAAACCGATAGAGGGTTATGGGATACTCTGCTCTTGGTTTTTCTTTTTTTTTTCTTTTTTTTCGAAGCTGCTGTTGAGAGGTGAGCCGCTGAGAAAGAGGATCATCTCTCTGCTGTAGTATCGATTTTTTCTTTTTATTCCCCTTTTCTAGCTTTTTTTCATGGATGCTAAAAAGAGCAGTAATCGTATAAAAATATAGAAAGAGCTGGGTTATTGCTTCTTTTTTCGATTTTTTTCCATCCATAGACACCCTAATTGCCATTATATATATATATATATATATATCAAAGATAGCTGGGGAAGTTACTGTTTCCATTGTCTCTATCTTTAGCATAGACATTCATCCTCTTGACACTAATATTGGAATGACCTTGGATGGACTTAACTGTTTCGACAAAAACCCATAATTATATGAACGTCCATATCTTCCCATTTTGGCAATAGCGGGCCCTACTTTCTTTATTTAATAGATGATCCAAACCACCCATTTGCTGGGTTGCAAAATAATCTGCATTCCCCTATCCCATCCTTAGAAACTGATCCTAGCCATCTATTTAATACCCCACGGCAAATTGGGTTGCGCCCTCGCAAATCAATCCCATGGACTGATCCAAACCGCCCACATGATTAGCCACAGTATAAATTGGGCTACACCCACAAATCATCTTGATGGGATGATCCTATCCACTCAGTTCGGCATTTAGCGAACCCCATTTCATATTTGACCAAAACATATATGAGTCCTCCATAAAATGATTTTCGAAATAAATTCAAAATTCATGCTTTTCATGAAAATTAATGCAGGGCACACTTGCCTGATCAAAAAAGCTCAACGCGGGCCACCAAATGGGTCCAACCTCTCTCTTGTTTAGGTTTTTGTAAGCAACCCTCCTCAACACTTAGTGGAAAAATGCGAAACACGACGGAAATGATTGAAAGATCGAGAAAGCATAAAGGACGGATACGGGAATGAAAAACACTGAAAAATACCGATAGAAAAACATTAATTTCTTTGTTGATCAGAGCGGAGCAAAATGGGGGTGTCTACACTCTGTCACTCTCTTTTGCGTGGAATTCGGATTGCCTTAGTGATCCCAAGTTCACTGAAAAGATGAATTAAATCACACCTTACTAGGCTCGGCGGCTTACCCCTGCCTTTATGGGTCCTGGGCTGCACGTTTGTTTGCACCCTATGGCTTGGTTGCTGCCTGCTTGGTTGGGTAATTAAAATCAATAATAAAAAGCACACGCCATTCGTGTGGGTACGAGAGACCAAGAGAGAGCATGGCGGCTCACGCTCCACCCCTCTCGTGGGATCAGGTCCCACACTCACAAGGTGGGGTCCATGTGGACCCACTCTTGTGGATCGGCCACATAAGTGGGCGCTCCACATGAGGAGGCCACATGCCAAAACGTCCAACATGTGATGAGGTGGTTAGTGACATCATATTTGTTTTAGAAAAATAATAAAGAAAGGAAGAGTTATAATTAGAAAGGGCTTGTATGGTCAGGTTACTAAAACGGCCATAACAATTTTTTTTTATCCAACAAATTTCCTATTATACTCGTTTTGAACATCTCGCAAAGATCTACAACTTTTTAGTTTATAACTTTTCCTGAATCAGCATCTAAATAGGCAAAAAATGAGGTCAAACGTCGGACGGCCTTTTTTGGACAAAAATCATTTATAAAAGCTAGTTTCCTAAGTGAGAAGGCTATTAGATTGATCTTGAAGGATCTTCATTGTGTAATTTAGCATTTCTTGGCTTGCAAGAAATCAATATTAGAAGTTAATCCAATTTAGAAGGTAAGGAAAAAGCAAGCCATAGGTGAGAATTGGAAACTAACTAAAGGTAGGAGTTCTCACATTAGAAACTTCCAAATCCAATCTAACCCTAACTTTTTCTATAAAAACAAAGCAAGCACAACATTTGGCCTTTCTCTAGAAAATTGATCAAACTCTCTCTTCCTCATTGGAATTCATTCATCTCTTTTGTTGCTTTGGTGTTCATCTCTTTCACTTGGTTTTTCACAAAGTGCTTTCACATATTCAATACATTCAACATATTGGAGGCTAGTTTATGATTCTTTGGGGTTTCTAGAGCGTATAAAAGGGTGTGACAAAGTGTATACCTCGGATCTACGCACCCTAGAGACAAGGAGCGAGATCAACGGTAGGTTCCTTCATCTTTGTAGTATCAAAAGTAGAAAAGCATGCTAGGGTTTTTATTTTCGTATATGGTTTAAATCAGTGAATTTTTCAATGAAATTTTAGTATGTTATAAAATAAATAATAAGTTTTCAAAATCCAAAATTTTATGGGAAAATTAATTTTTCTCTATTTAATAATGATTTTCTTTCATTCTTTATTCAATATGGATTTGAATCGGGTTTTCAAAGCAAGTGTTTGAAAACGTGGGTTTTTTAAAAAACTAATATTTTCTGAGTTTAATATAAAATAAAAACCACTGGAAACTTAATTTTCAGTAACATCGTTTCATCTTTCGTTCTATTTTTCAAAAAATAACCCCGAAAAGGGTTATTTCTCGATTAATGGAACCAAGGGTATATCAAATTAAGTCCAAATTTCGTGAAAGTTTATTTCCAGTGATTTTTTAGGATTTTTAGATCACCCAAAAATTTTCATATTTTTTTTAATTTATTTAGTCCGAATTTAAATTATTTTAAATTTAGCGTATTTTTAATGAATATCAAATGATTCTGAAAGTTAATGAAATTTTACAGAGTTTAAGTTTAATTATAAATTGAATTTTTCAAGAAAGAAAATTATAAAAAATATTATCTTTACTGTTTTCTAATCAATGCTCCGTTTTACGTGCCATAATTCTTTTTATATCAAATTAAATAATTTTCAAAACTTTTCTTTACAATCCGCTAACTTAGGTTACTGGAACATTAGAGAAAATATTTCAAAGGTTTTTACAATGGTTTGATGTAATTTTTGATTTATTCATAATAAACGGATTTTGATTACAAGAAAGCATATTGATCTTTTTTCCTTTTAAAATTGATTTTATAGAGGAATTTTAATTTTTAGATTCTGAAATTTTGGTAGCAAATCTTATAATTCCTTTTATATCATATGTGATTGGGCGATGATATTTTCACCCCTTGCAGTACGCAGTCGCCCCTTTATAACGTGATTTGACGTTAAAAAGCATTAAAATTGCCCACTGGTCACGTTATAAGGGGGCGAATGCGTATTGTAGAGGGGTGAAAATATCATCTCCTATGTGATTTTTCCATCATTTTAGGATGTTAGAAATCATGTGTTTGTGATTTTTCTTTCGAAATAGTCTGATTTTGTGAGATCAAATATTAATAGTAAATCACCTTCCAAATTCATGAAAATGTTACTGTAATCTTTCCTTGTCAAGATGAAACTACTGTAAAAATGTGAGATTATTTGGACTAGATCTATTGTAAGATACTGTGTAAATCCGTGATCTGACTTGAATCTTTAAAAATCAGAAATTGATAGTAAATCGCATTCAAAATTCATGACATTTTCACAGTAGCCTATATTCATTCATTTCTTTTTACTGTCAAAATTATAATCGATTAGGAGTTCGATTGCTAAGGGTTTCGTTGTAATTCGAACAATCTGGTCTCAATATTATTAAATCAGAAATTAATAGTAAATTATCATAAGAATCCATGAATTTTTCTCAGTAAGCTATATTCGTCCATATCATATTATTGTATAAATTTTAACTTGTTTGGAATTCATTTGCAATGGGTTGCTTTGTAAAATCACCCACTTGGTTTGAAATTGATAAAATCTCTTAAAATCAAAATTAATCATAAACATCATGAAAACTTCCAACAAACTTTGATTTTATATCATGTATTCATTCCTTAAGCCGTTGAAACAGAAACCTTAGGTGTCATAGATTTCCTTTGTAAAATGGCCTGGGTAAGATAATTTAACCGCCAAGATTGCATTCATAATCGTATCATAATTGCCATCAATCCTCGATGATTTGCGCATTTAAATTATAGTATGTTATTGGCTCCGAGGTCCATTGTCCACGAAAATCCTGAGAAATATGCCGGCAATAACATACTATAACTTACGTGCTAAATTATTCAAGGGTGGAAAGCACGATTCCCTTGCATGGATGCAACTCAAGGCGAAAACTTGCCAATATTTGAGCCATTGGTATTCCTTAGATTTTAGGATTCGAAAACCTTTAAGGAACTGAAAATCATTAACTTCAACAAATTGAATCAATTTACCCCATGTCTTTCGGAACCGTTGAATTGCGGTCTCCATTTAGGAACACTTATGTCATGTCGTGTTCTAGGTTTTAGGGTGTCCTAGAGTTAGGGAGTTCAGCCTCATCACGACCGATTGCTATTATTAGCAATTGAGTCATAGATCTAGTTACACTCGTTACCCTTTTTCCATAGGACAAGCCTAGTTACCTAGGATGTAGGTTCACCTGCATTAGTCTAAGGGATGTCTTGCACTTAGATAGGACCATATAGCATCTTAGATGGAGTCGTAGGATAATAAAATCTACTCAACTTAAATTAAATAATCTCTTGAAAACTTTTGAAACAGTCCTTCCAGTCTAGATTGGTGTCCTAGATGTCTTAGGCATGTAGCTTAGTTCAGGCACCGAACTACGATCGACTCTGATTGCAGTGAGGCTGGGATACGGAGGCAACTTGGATGCTTAAGCGGCATACCAAGCCCGAGTCGGCCCAGTTTTGTATATTAGTTTTTTATGAATTCTTAACTAAATTAACTAAAATACCTAGGTTTTCCATGAAACTAGATTTTAAGAGAACTTTCACATAGATTGAATCCAAACGAATTAAAAAAAAATCAAGATACACAATCAGGAATTACATTGAAATTAGATTTTAGGATACATGTCACGTAGCTCGCACATTAATATAAAGTTAAATGAGCCATTTAAAAAGAAATTCAAGAGAGTTAACTTTTGGAACCGAAGATCGGATTATTGGACAAGAATGGTGCATGTGGTGGTAACTCCCCACACCTTCTATTCTCGTAATCAGGTAACGAATCAAGATTTCTGGTCATTTATGGGTCCTAGATCCCTCATCTAAGTGGCGACTCTGTCATTCTTTTTTGCTTGGAATTCAGATTGCTTTATTGATCCCAAGTTCACGAAAAAGATGAATTAAATCAATAATAAAAAATGCCACACGCCAATTGCGTGGGTACGAGAGACCAAGAGAGAGGGAGGCGGCTCGCGGGCCATTCCCCTCTTGCGGAATTGGGTCCCACAGATTGGCAACTCTGCTGGGGACAACCTAACTTCATTAAAATTGCAAAGGATAACTCATTTGAATCTATTTTAATTAACTCATGAAAACTCTATCTTATATGTTTGCTAGACCTAGTACCTTTATGGTGTGTAAACGGATTTGTTGGTCCAGGTACTGATACGCCGGACACGGGTATAGTATATCGAACACGGGTTTGCGGTAAGGGAACTCTTGGCCTTACCCCTAGATTAACCCACACATGCATATAGTATACGAACACGCGTGCACCACGTGTGTGAGCCTAGCTTAGGATATCCTACCCATTTGTGTGTAGATTAGGCCGTAGTCCATCTTCCAATGGCTAAGATTGGTCCTTAGGTACACAAACAAAGTCAAGAGTCGAGATTCTTTCTCCACTCCGCTAGATTAGAATTACGGTTGATGCCTTCATGTAACACCTGATAAGATGTAAGAAAATTAAAAGTTTTCCCTTTGGGATTAGGATATAAATCCCATTTTTTCTAAGATCTCATAGGATTAGTCTATTCTTGATCTACCCTTCAAAACAATTTTGTGCGATCACATCTAAACCTTTGATCGTGAGCCTATTGTCTTTCTCTTATTCGATAATATCTTCATTCTTTTTATTAATTGGCAGAAAGAGTGTGTCTCGATCCTATGATTATTTAATCCCAACTCTCATTTTGAAATGATCTAATCATACTTCTATCCCTAGTCGCTTCATACTTTAGGGGCAACCTCTTTCAAGATTATTTTGTTAAACTCCTCAGAGTCATTCTCATAATCCTTAAACTAGGGGCATTCCCCTGCTCATTTGTGTCATTTTGTTACGTCTCGGTTCTTTAAGGATTCATCTCCATTACATGTTTACTCCATAATCATTTTCAGTCATTGATTACAAAACACTCCTTGAATGTCAAGCTTACACCTCATTTTCATTGCTTTCATTTCAGGAAGTTGTCACCATAGATAGCTTACCACTCCTTGGGTTCAAGTTTCTTCGCGGTTGGAGAAGAGATCTGTTTCTTCGCCACCTTCTGTGATAACCCCAGCATCCTCACCTTCTTTCTCGTCCTCACCATTGGCAGAAAGCTCAGATAATCCTCCACCTATCTCCGTTGTTGATACTTTAGCTTTGGTTCTCAGGCAACTTATCAAAGAAGAGAACTGAGTTATCAAGGCCTAACTTTCTGAGAAGTTGGGGCCATCATAGTCTAATTCCAAATGCACCATGTTGCTACTTAGGAGAGCCTATCCAGCCTCTGTTTGTTCCTATTCCTGACAAGACCGAGGAAGATTTTGAGAAAAAATAGTATAGCGAGGACAACAACAAACCTTCTTAGACAATGGTTAATAAAAATGTCATGGAGAAACTATACAGTTTTACTAAGAAAGTTCAAGATATTCAGCTTCAAGAGCAGGGAGGTTTTAACCCCAGTGATCTTACATTGTTTCCCAAAATTCATCTCCCTGCCAATTTTCAAATGCCAGATTTTGGTAAATATGATGGCGTTGGTTGTCCCGTCACTCACTTGCAGATGTTTACCATCATGTATCAGCCTCAAGGTCTATCTCCTGAGCAAATGGCTCAATTGTTTCCGGTTTATCTGACAAAGGTCGTTAGAAGGTGGTTAATGGTCCTAGACAAGACTCGTTATAGGACATGGAAGGATATTGAAGACCAGTTCATCAAGCAATTCAAATATGATGATGGAACCGAGATCACTAGGAAGGATCTTGACAGAACCAAGCAGGATTCAAAAAGTCATTCTTAACTTTTCTCAAGAGATGGAGAAGGTTAGCGGCTCAAATGATGCAGCGTCCCTCAGAAGAAGAATTGGTCCAGATGATTATGAAGAATATATCCTCTCAGCTCCAATATCACATGTCTCTTCAGTACTATCTAGATTTTAAACACTTCATCAATGCTGGTATGCAAATTGAGGAAGCAATGGCACAAGGAGTTTACAATAGAAGCAACCCCAATTCAAAAGAAGTTAAGAAACAGATTCCAGCTCAGATATCCGAGGTTGATAATGTATCAAGGACTAACCAGTTACAGAACCATATGGTATTCAAATATAATCAATCAGGGGCAGTAGCTCAGCAAAAGCCCGATAGGGAATTCACCCTTCTCCCATTTCCACCATCTGTCATACTACAACAAGGGTTGGAATCCGATCTATTTACTTTGCATTAAGGATCCTCCTAATCCACTCCCCAGGACATGGAGGGCGGAAGAGACTGCGATTTTTATCGAGGATTGGGGCATAGTACTGATTAGTGTATAACTCTGAGGCATGTGATCCAGAAGTTGATCGATGAGCGTAAGCTACCATTTTAGCAAGCACCAAATATTGTTGATAATCCTATGCAAAACCATGTTGTACCGCCGCTGGATGATGTTTAGACACTTGGGATTTGAGAAGCTCGGGTCCAGTTATAGTGAAAGGGAAGAACCAGAAGTTAAAAGTCATTTGTTATGATAATGATTCAGTTTTCGCCGAGCCTCTAAAGCCAGACAGTTGTAGCAGTCTTAGTCCTTTTGTTATTTTAATTTAGTCAGTCATGATGTCGAGTCTAGTTATTGAGTGCAGTCTTCTAAAAGTTTGAATAAATGACTAGTCCAGTTGAGTCTTTCCTTACTTTTATTTTTGAGTCAAGAATGTAAATCATGAGTCTGTTCAGGATAAGTCTTATCAGATGTAGTCATTTTCAATTCAATAAAAATTTCTTTCTCTATACATTCCAATGTGTGCTTCTGACTTTAATAAACAATGAGAATAATAATCCCTCCTCGAATGAGGAAAGATGCCGACGAAACTCCTCTTGAGTTGCAGCCTATGCCCAAACAAGAGAAGGAGCGCCAAGCCCAACCTCTAAAATAGGAAATTAAAATGATAAACATTGGCACTGAAATTTTGATTCAGTAAATGCCTATTGGAAATACATTGCCCTCTGAAGAATGTGAAGAATTGGTAAACCCATTTCGAAGATAAAGAGATGGTCCAGTAAGAGCTACCATTAATGCAAGAAGAAAGACCTAGATAGAAGGTTCAAGAAAGAATGAAGGAAGTGAATGTCACATGCTATACAAGGGGCATGGACTGGAAACAACTTCCATATCTCCAGTCAATGGCCCTGGTCACTGGTTTCACTAGTGATGATGTAAAGCCATCGAATTCAATATGAAAAAGTGCAAGAGCAATCATCTCAAAGAGATCATCAAAATATCAAGAGTCACTGATTCAAGGATGAAATGATGTCTAAAAACCAGTATGTACTCTCAAAGTTAAAGTACTTATCAATATCCAGAAGGAAGACGAATCATTATCTCTTACCGGGAAATGCCGTCAAACTCCGTGAAAAAAAAAATATAAATAATAAGGGACTCTAGTAACCTAGATCGATTTCCAATTTGAATATCGCGAGGCCTCCTTTGGCCGAATAAATCCCAAAAATCATAACCTAGTGTCAAAAGAATATCGGTTTGCAAACCCTTTGAGCGTGAATGAAATTTTCTTGAAAACCTATCAAACTAGGGGCATCCGCCCTGAACTACGCGAGACCTGATCCCTACGCTGGGGTATGTAGGCAGCTTGGTCAAACCGAGTTCGGTCGTTTCAAAAGAAAAAGTTCAATCATTCCAAAAAGAAGAAGAAAAAAGCCAATCAATCAGAGAAGAAAGTTCAATTGTTCCGAAAAGATAAAATAGAGAAAAATCAATTTACCTTCAAACTATGAGCATTCGCCCTAAACTACGTGCGACCTGATTCCTACCCTGGGATACGTAGGCAACCTGTTCACAGCTTCGGTCGAAATCTTTGTTGAACCTTAAGCCATTCTTTGAAAAGCCCTATCATACCTATAAAGTCCTTCAGATGTTCAGAATCAAAGATCTAGGCCTTAAAAAAATTGAAAAGAAAAAAGAATGGAGTTTGAAGATCTGCTAGACTGAAAACCTGAAAAGGTGGTCTAAGCAAAATTTAAGATCATTCTCCTGCTAAGTTGAAAACCCGAAAGGGCGGCTTAGGCGAAAGTCAAGGGGATAGCCTGCTGGATCGAAAACCTAGAAAGACGGTTCAGACAAAAGTTAAGGCTAACACGGTCTGCCAAGTTAAAAACCCTGAAGAGGCGACTTGGTCACGGTAAGAGAATCATTATAAGAAGGCTACAGCCGGTATCAAGACTGAAGATTAAAAAGAAGTTCAAGCGAGTTCAAGTGTCATCCAAGAAATTGGGGGCATTGAAACCAAGCAATTCTAGGAATGGTAACCAAATCTTTGAGGCATTACTGTTTTAAGGAAGAAGTCCAGTGTTTATCAATTGAGAAACTACTCTTTGAAATGATAGACTTACCAAATAAAATGTTAACTAAGTCAGAAGCATCACTGTGTTTGTCAGTGTAGTCAGTCAATCTTTGTTATTCTAGGTTCACTCTTTTAGAGCTCCTCAATCTTTTGAATAGCGTCATTTACCCAAATTTTCTCTTTTAAAAAGAGTCAACCGCCATCCTTGTGTCCAAATGATGCAACTGTCTCGGTGAAAGAGGCCCGGTGTCGTCAGCTCCCTGTGATTGTACCTGCACCAAGATAATCCTGAAGGAAAGATTTGAAGAATCTAGTCAAAGAGCTTCGTTTTAAAGAAGATCAGCTCAGAAGCATTCCGAAGTAGAAACATCGGGAAGTGCAGTTTTCATAAGAGGACCATGCCCTAGAAAGGCACCTGAGGCTTGGAGGATTTCATATGTGATGATGGTTGGGCCGGTTTCTCAGACAGATGAACCCTTAAAATTTTTAATTTCCTTCGTGGTAGTTGAATACTATCCTGGTCAAGAAATGTTTATCTAAACACCTGCCAAAGAAAAAATCTCACTTTCCAATTTTCAGTATCCAGGAGAGCCGTTGTTCTAGATTACCAATCCTAGGTAGTTAGATCAAGGTTTCAGTTATCAAAATCCCCAGAAGAAAAGACAAACAGTTTCTTTGCAAAGAATCTTGTTGAAGCTTCCTAAAAGCGTCCATAAACCATTCTTGTTAGTCATGCTTATTCATTCCTAAGATTTGTCGTCTCGTCATTTGTCAAAGTCTTACTTTCCAATATCTTCATCGGGCACGATCTCTATTGTCCCCGATTTCATCCTTCATTGATTTCAAGAAACTAAAGTTCATCAAATTCAACTTCACATCGAATTCAAGTTCACGAAAAATCTTCAAATTCTCCATCGTCAAAGTCATCAATTAATCAACAATTGATCAATCAAGCAATCTGAATTTGATCTCCTGTCTCGCTCGCAAACAAGTTAAATCTCTTTGAGCTCATATAAATATGATGTCTCATTTCCTTGGAATCCGTATAAATGCGGTGTTTCATTCTCTCTAAGTCCATTCGAAAATGGTCTCTTATTCTCTTTGAGCATCATACAAATGTGATGTCTCATTTCCTTGGAATTCATATAAATATGGTATTTCATTCTCTTCGAGTCCATGCAACTATGGTCCCTTATTCTTTTTGAGCATCATACAAATGTGATGTCTCATTTCCTTGGAATCCGTATAAATACGGTATTTCATTCTCTCCGAGTCCATACAATTATGGTCCCTTATTCTCTTTGAGCATCATATAAATGTGATGTCTCATTTTCTTGGGATCCGTATAAATACGGTATTTCATTCTCTCCGAGTCCAAACAATTATGGTCCCTTATTCTCTTTGAGCATCATATAAATATGATGTCTCATTTCCTTGAAATCTGTAAAAATACGGTATTTCGTTCTATCTGAGTCCATTCAAAATGATCTCTTAATTCTCTTTGTACATCATACAAATATAATGTCTCATTTTCTTGGAATTCGTATAAATACTGTATTTCATTATCTCCGAGTCTATTTAGAAATTGTCTCTTATTCTCTTTGAGCATCATACAAATATGATGTCTCATTTCCTTAGAATCCGTAAAAATACGGTATTTCATTCTATCTGAGTCCATTAAAAAATGGTCTCTTAATTCTCTTTGAGCATCATACAAATTGATGTCTCATTTCCTTAGAATCCGTATAAATACAGTATTTCATTCTCTCTGAGTCCATTCAAAAATGGTCTCTTAGTTCTCTTTAAACATCATACAAATATGATGTCTTATTTCCTTGGAATCCGTATAAATACGGTATTTTATTTTATCTGACTCCATTCAGAAATGGTCTTTTAATTCCCTTTGAACATCATACAAATGTGATGTCTCATTTCCTTGGAATCCGTATAAATACGGTATTTCATTCTATATGAGTCCATTAAAAATGGTCTCTTAATTCTCTTTGAACATCATACAAATATGATGTCTCATTTTCTGAGTCCATTAAAAAATTGGCTCTTATTCTCTTCGAACATCATACAAAAATGATGTCTCATTTCGTTGGAATCCGTAAAAATACGGTATTTCATTTTATCTGAGTCCATTCAAAATTGGTCTCTTAATTCTCTTTGAACATCATACAAATATGATATCTCATTTCCTTGGAATCCGTAAAAATACGGTATTTTATTTTATCTGAGTCCATTAAAAAATGATCTCTTAATTCTCTTTGAACATCATACAAATATGATGTCTCATTTTCTTGGAATCCGTAAAAATACCGTATTTCATTCTATCTGAGTCCATTAAAAAATGATCTCTTAATTCTCTTTGAACATCATACAAATATGACATCTCTTTTTCTTTGAATCCGTAAAAATACGGTATTTTATTCTATCTGAGTCCATTTAAAAATGGTCTCTTGTTCCTCTTTGGGATCCATATAAATATGATGGTCTTATTTCCGTGGAATCTCTATAAATATGGCATTTCATTCTCTGTGGGTCCATTCAAAATGATTTATCTCTTATTTTTCTTTGGCCTGTACAATTACAGTGCCTCATTTCTGTTGAGCCTGTTTGAAAGCGGTATCCATTCGAAAATGATCTCTCATTTCCTCATTGCCCGTTTGAAAACGGCGCTGCCTCATAAATATCTTTCATTCTGAGTGAATTTTGCAATCAGATTGAATCTATTTCTTCGTTATTCTGAACTACCAGCTTATGGTGGTAAGAATAAGTGATCCTGATTATGTTCTAGGACTTCATCTAGAGTCTTGCATTAGCTTAGGTTGCATTGTCAAGAGAATCCTTTGTCGATTAACGCTACTCAAAATGGTTCTGTCACTTTTGCTTTGGTATTCGATGACTACGTCATCTTTTCCAAAGAGGAGCATCTGTAGACACCCCCATTTTGCTACACTTTAAAAAGCAAAAGATTCGGTAGTTTGTCAAGTCTCGAGTCCATATTCCGTAAATAGATTAGACATCCATGCATTCTAGGGTAGATTTCATCTCATTTTAGGTGTTTAGAAGTTGATTCGTAATCCTAAAGGTTTCTAGGGTGTTCCAATGGTATCTGGAAGATAAAAGTTTGAGTTTCCAAGTAAGTGAAAAAACCTGCTATTTTTAGAAATTTCAGGGTTTCCCTCATTTTTGCCCATTTTTGCATTACAGGGGTATTTTGGTCATTCCCGATGTGTCCCGTTTGACCTACCGAGTTGTGTCTGAGAAATCTTGACCAATTAGAAAAAGCTGCTGTTTTCAGAATTTCTCAGGGTTTTCCTTAGCTTCACCAAATTTTGTACCTCAGGGGTAATCTAGTCAATTCGAATATGTTTCATTTGACCTCTAGGGTGTGTCTAAAGAATCTTAGATCATTTCATGAATTTTGGAAAGCCTGCTAAATTTAGAGTTTCTCAGGGATTTCGCTTGACTTGGAAATTTTATGTGTCAAGGGCATTTTGGGTATTTTTAGGGGGTATCAAATGATCATGTTTGATATTGCCCACCAAAAGGACCCAATTTTAAAAGTTTCTATTTTTGAAGTTTGACCACAAAGACTTTCCATTTTTAACTTTCCCCTTTAAGGGGTGAACCAATTTGGTCCGAAAAGTTATTTTTCCAAAAAAGATGGTTCGATCATGTGTTAGGGGTGCACTATAAATGGCATATGGGTTGGGTTCATCAATAAAAATTTTGAATTTAAAGGATTTCACTGAATTTTCATTGAAAAAAAAACCCAAAATACATGTCATAAGGCCCATTGGGCTAAAACCCACAAGGTTGGGTCCATGTGGACCCACCCATGTGAGACATAAGTGGGCGCCCCACATGCCAAAACGTCCAACACGGGATGAGGTGGTTGGTGACATCATATTTATTTTAGAAAAATAATAAAGAAATGAAGAGTAATAATTAGAAACGACCATAATTTTTTACCTTTTTATCCAAAGAAATTGGTAGTATACTTGTTTCGAACGTCTCGCAAAGATCTACAACTTTCGAGTTCATGACTTTTCCTGAATCAGCCTTTAAATAGGTCAAGAACGAGGTCAAACGTCGGACAACCATTTTTGGACGAAAATCATTCATAAAAGCTAGTTTCCTATGTGAGAAGCCTTCTAGATTGATCTTGAAGGATCTCCATTGTGTAATTTAGCATTGCTTGGCTTGCAAGAAATCAATATTAGAAGTTAATCCAATTTAGAAGGTAAGGGAAAAGCAAGCCATAGGTGAGAATTGCAAACTAACTAAAGGTAGGAGTTCTCACATTAGAAACTTCCAAATCCAATCTAACCCTAACTTTTTCTATAAAAACAAAGCAAGCACAACCTTTGCCCTTTTTCTAGAAAATTGATCAAACTCTCTCTTCCTCCTTGGAATTCATTCATCTCTTTTGTTGCTTTGGTGTTCATCTCTTCCACTTGCTTTTTCACAAAGTGCTTTCACATATTCAATACATTCAACATATTGGATGCTAGTTTATGATTCTTTGGGGTTTCTAGAGCGTATAAAAGGGTACGATAAAAGAGTGCGATAAAGCGTATACTTCGGATCTACGCACCCTAAAGACTAGGAGCGCGATCGACGGTGGGTTCCTTCATCTTTGTAATATCAAAAGTAGAAAAGCATGCTAGGGTTTTTATTTTCGTATATGGTTTAAATCAGTGAATTTTTCAAAGAAATTTCAGTATGTTATAAAATAAATAATAAGTTTTCTAAATCCAGAATTTTATGGGAAAATTAATTTTTCTCCATTTAATAATAATTTTCTTTCATTCTTTATTCAATATGGATTTGAATAGGGTTTTCAAACCAAGTGTTTGAAAACCTGGGTCTTTTAAAAAACTGATATCTTTTGAGTTTAATATAAAATAAAAAAACCACAGCAAACTTAATTTTCAGTCACGGTTTGATCATTTCATCTTTCGTTGTATTTTTCGAAAAATAACCCCGAAAAGGGTTATTTCTCGATGAATGAAACCAAGAGTATATCAATTTAAGTCCAAACTTTGTGAAATTTTATTTTCACTGGTTTTTAGATCACCCAAAAATTTTCATATTTTTTCGAATTTATGTAGTCCGAATTTAAATTATTTTAAATTTAGCCTTTTTTTAATGAATATCAAATGATTTTAAAAATTAATAAAATTTTTCAAAGTTTAAATTTAATTATAAATTGAATTTCCATGAAAGAAAATTTTGAAAAAAATTATTTATTTAATGTTTTCTAATCAATGCTCCATTTTGCGTGCCATAATTCTTTTTATATCAAATTAAATAATTTTCAAAACTTTTCTTTACAATCCAGTAACTTAGGTTACTGGAACATTAGGGAAAAAATTTCAAAGGTTTTTACAATGTTTTGATATAATTTTTGATTTATTCATAATAAACGGATTTTGATTACAAGAAATCATATTGATCTTTTTTCCTTTTAAAATCGATTTTATGGAGAAATTTTAATTTTTAGATTCTGAAATTTTGGTAGAAAATCTGATAATTCCTTTTATATCATATGTGAGTTTTTCATCATTTTAGGATGTTAGCAATCATGTTTTTATGATTTTTCTTTCGAAATAGTCAGATTTTGTGAGATTAAATATTGATAGTAAATCACCTCCAAAATTCATGAAAATGTTATAGTAATCTTCCCTTGTCAAGGTGAAACTACAGTAAAAATATGAGATTATTTGGACTAGATCTATTATAAGATATTGTGTAAATTCATAATCTGACTTGAATCTTTCAAAATCAGAAATTGATAGTAAATCATATTCAAAATTGATGAAATTTTCACAGTAGGCTATATTCATTTAGTCCTTATTACTGTCAAAATTGTAATTGAGTAGGAGTTCGATTGCTAAGGGTTTCGTCGTAATTCGAACAATCTTGTCTCAATATTATTAATTCAAAAATTAATAGTAAATTATCATAAGAATCCATGAAATTTATTCAGTAAGCTATATTCATCCATATCATGTTACTGTATAAATTTCAACTTGTTTTGTAAAATCACCCACTTGGTTTGAAATTGATAAAATCTCTTAAAAATCGAAATTAATCATAAACATCATGAAAACTTCCAGCAAACTTTGATTTTATATCATGTATTCATTCCTTAAGCCGTTGAAACAGAAACCTTTGTGGTCATAGATTTTCTTTGTAAAATGACCTGGGTAAGATAGTTTAACCTCTAAGATTGCATTCATAATCGTATCATAATTACGATCAATCATCGATGATTTGCGCATTTAAATTATAGTATGTTACTGGCTCCGAGGTCCATTGTCCACAGAAATCCTGAGAAATATGCCAGGCAATAACATACTATAACTTACGTGCTAAATTATTCAAGGGTGGAAAGCACGATTCCCTTCCATGGATGCAACTCAAGGCGAAAACTTGCCAATATTAGAGCCATTGGTATTCCTTAGATTTTAGGATTCGAAAACCTTTAAGGAACTGAAAATCATTAACTTCAACAAATTGAATCAATTTACCCCATGTCTTTCGGAACCGTTGGATTGTGATATCCTTCGTAAGAACCTTTAGAGCCCCCTTTAGGAATACTTATGTCATGTCGTGTTGTAGGTTTTAGGGTGTCATAGAGTTAGGGAGTTCAGCCTCATCACAACCGATTGCTATTATTAGCAATTGAGTCATAGATCTAGTTACACTAGTTACCCTTTTTTTCCTTAGGACAAGCCTAGTTACCTAGGATGTAGGTTCACCTGCATTAGTCTAAGGGATGTCATGTACTTAGATAGGACCATATAGCATCTTAGATAGAGTTCTAGGTTAATAAAATCTACTCAACTTGAATTAAATAATCTCTTAAAAACTGTTAAAACAGTCCTTCCAGTTTAGATTGGTGTCCTAGATGATTTAGGCATGTAGCTTAGTTCAGGCACCGAACTACGATCGACTCTGATTGCAGTGAGGCTGGGATACGTAGGCAACTTGAATGCTTGAGCGGCATACCAAGCCCGAGTCGGCCCACCACAAATGGTGGGGTTTTGTATATTAGTTTTTTATGAATTCTTAACTAAGTTAATTAAAATACCTAGGATTTTCCTTGAAACTAGATTTTAGGAGAACTTTCACATATATTGAATCCAAACGAATTAAAAAAATCATGATACACAATTAAGAATTGCATTGAAATTAGATTCTAGGATGCATGTCACGTAGCTCGCACATTAATATAGAGTTAAATGAGCAATTTAAAAGAAACTCAAGAGAGTTAACTTTTGGAACCGAAGATTGGATTATCGGGCAAGAATGGTGCATATGGTGGTAACTCCCCAAACATTCTATTCTCGTAATCAGGTAATGAATCAAGATTTCTGGTCATTTATGGGTCCTAGATCCCTCATCTAGGTGGCGACTCTGTCATTCTTTTTTGCGTGAAATTCGGATCGCTTTAGTGATCTCAAGTTCACGAAAAAGATGAATTAAATCAATAATAAAAAAACGGCACACGCCAATCGCGTGGGTACGAGAGACGAAGAGAGAGGGAGGCGGCTCGCGGGCCATTCACCTCTTTCGGGATCGCGTCCCACACCCCTACACAACCTTGGAGGTTTGTGAGAGTCCCATTCACTCGAGGAGTCTCAATTCAAGTTGGTTTATCAATTAGATAGGAATTGGAAAAGAGAAACAAGGATTTATGAAACTAAAACTCTATTTTCTGTAAATGATAGAGGTCTATAAATGATAGAGAAGAGGTCTATAAATGATAGAGGGATGAACGAAATTTTCAAGGAGGAATACTCCAAAATTCGTTCCCCTAACTTCTCCCTTTGGAAAAATTATTTTCCATCTATCTCTCTTTATCTCTCTTCTAATTGAAATAGTTTCAAAGAGAAAGGCTTCCAATCAAGTTCTCTGTTCTCTACAATAAAGGTACTGATTAGATCAGATCTTACAGAGGTGAATAAGAGTTATTCACATTTACAATAGTCCGAGCAAAGAAAATGAATCCATTGGTTCAACTTACGAGGTTCGCGACGTTCAGAACGATAACAACCGTTCGAGGAGTAGATCAAGCAGCGTGCTTCCTTGATTTCTTCTTCTAAGAGGTATTTCTTTATGTTTGATTAACATAATTAACTAATCTAGACTCTAGGATCTTGGGCGATTGCCAGATCGAAAAGAAAATTTTTAAGTTCTAGGTGTTTCTATTCCGCTGCGTATAGCGATCTTGCTGGAAGGGGCCACCTTCCTTCAGCACAATCCCTACCTTGTCGATTTGGCATTCATCCTGCAAATGAAGGAGTAGATTGGTGTATTTTTGTCTTTTCACAGTCAATAAACATAGGTTTTCACGCCCTAATGCTTGCACATGATACGAAATCTTTGGTTTTTAACCCAACATCACTACCGTACACATGGCATAGGGTGATCAGAACCATCGATCTCAATTAACATATGGATACACAATATTTAATTATTTTTGCAATTCAAGATAAGGGTGCTTGAGTCACACATCAATTTGACATAATTTTGCTCTCTGCGTGCTTTAAGAACATAGAAAAAGTAGAAAGACAGACTAAAAGCAAAAACAACAGTTTCGGACTTCGTGCGAGTGGAGAATAATTTGCCTTCCTTTACAGCTTACCAAAGGAAAAGCATAATATTAATTTTCTTTCTCACCCTTAAAAAACCCTTTTATTCAAAGTTATGCAGAGATCACAATAGCCATTTGCTTTGTTTTTGCATCAACTTGGAGAGTTTGCTTTGGTATATATAAGATCCTTTCTCTACCCTCTCTTCATTCTTGTAAAGATTAGATGGTATGTTAAGGAGATTTTAAGTCCAGTATTTTTCCAAAAGGATCTGTAACTTTGCAAGAGAGACTCTGAGAGAAGTGAGTCCGCGACCGGCGACCCGAGATGGCCCTCACTCCGCCGACCATACGCCTTCAATCCGACGGGCGATGGCCACTATTCCACAGATCCGATCTATTATTAGGGTTTTAAAAAGCAAAAAACCATATGATTACATTAAACCGTACATCAAGCAATAAAAGAAGAAGAAGAGGTATGTTTACCTTAAACCTTTTTTTTTTAATTTCCCATGATTTCTCCTTTCATCTCTACAAAAAACCCTTGATTTCTCCTATCATCTCTACAAGAAACCTTACCTTTTTTTAATCACTTTGTTCTATTTTCAGTTTTTCCATTTTTTCCACTTGTCTGCCTATCCTAAACCACTGTATTCAAATCCTAAGCTACTTCTTTGCTTATCCTAAATTCACCATTCGGTTATAACCGAACAACCAAAATCATTTTCGGGTTCGGTTAATTTCGGTTATCATCTTACTCGGTTTCGGTTTAGTATTTAGGTAACCGAAAATTTTCGGTTCGGTTACTTTTTGTTCATTCGGTTCAGTTTTAACTGATTGAACAGCCCTACCTAGATTGATAAATTCCTCAATACACAAAGATTAGAGAAATCCTAATCTAAAATCAAGCACATATCTAATGGGTTAAATTAAAAAGAAAAACTATGTGAGGGATAATGAAACTAAACTTATATTTACAAATCCTGTGATAATTTGAAATTTCCCTCAAATGAGTTGAAAACAAATTTGTCTCGATAGGAAAATTGAATGGATATAGTTGCCTTTTAGTTGATTGTCCTAGGATAGTGTACCCCATAAGAGTCTACTTATTAGCTATTCTTGGTATAATTGTTTGTTGTTTGTATTATAGCACTCTACGTATATTGTATCACCCCTTGATTGATATTTGTTGTTTGGTGAAGATGCTAGAACCTAATGTTAAAAGTTGTTCAAATCGGTGCTCATGCCTTCTTTCGAAGGAATGGTACCTTAATTAAGACTTCTAATTAATTGGCTAAATGCCAGCATCTGAACCATAGCCAGTTGCTTTAACCTATTGTGCATGTATATACTTATATATATATGCAATTATTCAAGGGAGAGAATGTCTTGCTAGGTTATCCCATCATTTCATTTGACATCATTTGATTATCCTTAGCAAACATGCAAATTGTATCCCAAGGGTTGATCTTCAACTAATCATCCGAAAAACCTTGAAGAACCTTTTGGGCAGCCCTTTGGAGTCATACACTATATGAGCCACTAACAACGGGAGGGCTACATGTAATATCTGTCATCTTTCGGTCTTATCATATGTTTCTTGATATGTGTATTAATTACATATGATAAGTACCCTCATTTGGAGCCTCGTTGCTCCATATGTGTTGTGGTCGGATTTGTCTTGTATTCTTATTTTGAGATCATCTATCATTTTTGGTATAAGACAAATGCCCATAGCCTGAGTTGTAGTGTCATATCTTCTTAGGCTTTAGACTTATCTTGGATGGACTCATATGTTACCATCTATGCCAATGATAAGTATCGTGTTTTAGAGCTCTATTTTGAAAATTCTCTAGAATTCTCCTTCATAGGTTTCTGCTTCTGTTGATCATCTCATCTCCTATGAATTCTCACTCTTATCACGTGCTTTTGAAGCCATTTGCACCAATTACTATGATAAGTTTCATTGGTTGTGCCATCACTGTCATATCTTTGGTTGTCTTTGTAGACACCCCATTTTGACCGGACCTTAAATCACTTTGTTTGAATAAAAATCTCACAAATAAGTGAATTAGATCTCTAAAGTTTACCCTAGAGTAGTTTAGGAACCCAATAAGCTCCCTACAAAATTTCAGAAAAATCGGGTAAAAGTTACCTAATAAGACGAGCCGAGTTTATATCACAGTGCAAAAAGGGAGTGAATTATCCAATTAACCACCTAACCTATACACTAGAATAGAAGGGGAGTGCATTAGCCAAGATAGAAGAGTACCTTAGCTTAAGATCTAGGCTAACTAAACAAGGGGGGTGGTTTATCCTAAATTAATACATAAATCGATTAAATCACTTATGATTTTCCCCAAATTAGATTTTAGGAGAACTTTCACATAGATCGAGTCAAACCAATTTAAGAGAAACAAAAGATGCATTTAGGAATCATATTGAAATTAGTTCATCTAGGATGTATGTCCCGTAGCTTGCACATCAAGAGAGTTTAGATGAGCATTTTAAAAGAAATTCAAGAGAGTTAACTTTTGAAATTGAAGACTGGATTACCGAGCGAGAATGGTGCATATGTTGGTAATCCATCATACCTTCCATTCACGTAATCAGGTAATAGATCTAAACTTTTGGGATCGCAGATCATTGCAATGTCACTTATGGGTCCTAGGTCCCTTACCAAGGTGGCGACTTTGGTAATTCTCTTTTGCATAAAATTCGGATTGCTTTAGTGATCCCAAGTTCACGGAAGAGATGATTCATATCAATAAACAAATGCACACACCATTCGCGTGGGTATGAAAGAACAAGAGAGGCGGATCGCGCCCCTCTCACGGGATCAGGTCCCACAGACTGACTACTCTACTTGGTACCACCTAATTTCATTAAAATTTTAAAGGATAACTCATTTGAATATAATTTATTTGGCTCATATAAAACTCTATTTTCTATGCTTATGTTGCTGTAGATTAGTTTGTATGCTTTGCTTTGTATCACACAATACTGCAAACTAAATCTAATAAAAACCTAAAGGCATCATCGATTGTGAGAACTTATTGCACATACTATCATCACTTTATCCAAACCCTTGCATATCACATACACACACGTCCTATTTAGGAACCCGGAGTGTTATCTAGCATGGTGGACTGGGAGGTCATGACCCAGTTCCTCTCGTGTTAGAGAAACATTCCACCCTTAGCCTAGTACCTTCATGGTGCGTAAACGGATCCGTTGATTCACATACTACTACTCGGACACTGGTAGAGTATATTGAACATGGCTTCGCACTGAGGGAACTCCTGGCCTTACCCCTAGATTACCCCACACTTGCATATAGTACGGACACGCGTGCACCACGTGCATGAGCCTAGATTAGGATATCCTACCCATTTGTGTCTAGATTAGGCCGTAGTCCATCTTCCAACGGCTGCGATCAGTTTTAGGTATACAAACCAGTCATGAGTCGAGCCCTCTCTCCGCTTCGCTAGATTAGGATTATGATTGATGCCTTCAGGTAATATTGCATAAAATGTAAGATTAAAAACTTCCCCTTTAAGATTAGGATATAAATCTCATCTTTTCCCAAGATCTCTTAGGTTATCTTCTTAGATTATTCCTCATGTATGATCTTATCTCGACCGTATCCTTCTTCATCTATGATCCATCCTTCAAGAGCTGTGATTTTATCTCCATATTCCTAGTCCCATTAAACCTGATCCCGTAGCTTTCATTGGTTTCATCTTCTAAACTTTCTTTGCTTAATCATCATCATCATGAGGTTTAGAAAGTCCATTTCATAGGTCCATTAGCCTCCATATCATCATTATCTAACCTCATCCTCGTCAGTCTTTGTTCGGATCATTGTCATGGTTGTCATTACCTCTCAATTGTCTGTCCATTCGTCTCTCAAACCTAAGGCTGTATTTGAAGAACTCATTGGACTCATTCTAGTCAAGAAAGTCCATTCAAGAACACTCGAGTTTGAGCTCATTGCATTCCTAGTCTAGGATTATGTTCCTTTGCACTACGGCATTATTCGAATCTTCTATCTTTATACCCAAGTGTTCATTTCTGTAGTCCTTAGACTAGGGGCATTCCCTTTACTCATCATGTCGCCATTGTCATACCTTACTCATTTCAGGATTCATTCCGTCATCCCCCATTTCTTGCAAAAGCCACAGTCATTTCTAATCATTGAGAAGAAATACACACTGAATGCCAATCTTATACCTTGTGCTTATTGTTTCCATATCAGGAGTATTCGCCATTGATCCCGGTCAAGCTTCTTAGGTTCGAGTCTCTTCTTGGTTAGTAAGGAAGTCACCTCCCCCACCTCCTTTGGAAGCTTCTTCGTCACCTCCTTCTACACCCATGGCGGAACACATCGGGAATCCTCAGACTAATAACCTTGAAGTTATGATGGCTGCACTCCTTGAGCAAATGAGAGAAATCAAAGAAGATAATCAGTTTCTAAAAGAACAAATTCGCCAAGAAGTTTGGTCCATCATTTCCTTCACCTTCAAAGGGCAAAGAACCCATTAACCCTACCATGACAGAGCTTCCTCCTAAGCCAATGGTGATTCACATTCCTCAAGATTCATTTGTTGTTACTGATGAAGAGCAATATGGTGAAGTGAACTGCAACCCAGGCTCAATGCCAGCTGATAAGTCAGTCCTGGAAAAATTATAAAACAGCTAACTATGAAGGTTGACAATATACAGATTCAGGAACAAGGGGCATTTAGCTTAAATGATCTCACACTCTTCTTGGAAATCTATCTTCTAAAGAATTTTCAGATGCCAGACTTTGATAAGTATGATGGCACGGGATGTCCTACTTTCCATCTCCAGATGTTCACTATCATGTGCCAACCTAAGAGCATATCTTCTGAACAAATGGCTCAGCTTTTCCCAATTTCTTTAACCAAGGTTGCCAGAAAGTGGTTTTTAGGTTTGGACAAGACCGTTATAAGACATGGAAGGATATTGCGGAACAATTCGTAAAGCAATCCAAGTATGATGACGGAGCGGAGATCACTAAGAATGACTTAGAGAAACCCATACAAGATTCAAAGGAGTCTTTCTTGGCATTTGTGAAAAGATGGATGGGGTTGGCAACACAGATGACTGATCGTCCCACTGAGAAAGAGCATGTTCAGATGATACTCAAAAACATGTCCCCTCAGCTCTATTATCACATGTCTCTCCAGTATTATCCTGTCTTCGAGCACCTCATTAATGCCGGCATACAAATTGAAGAACCAATGTTTCAAGGGGTGTATAACCGAAGCAATCTTAATACCCGAGATTTTAAGAAGCCTACACCCGCACAAGTCACAGAGGTTGGCAGTGTCTCTCGTGCCAACCCTCAACTGCCAAGACCTCAGAACCCCATGGTCATGGATTATGATCAACCCATGGTCGTACCCTAGCAAAAACCAAGGAGGGATTTCGATCCTCTACCTCATTTACTTTATAAAATCCTACAAGAATGTTTAGCCCCAGGTCGCATCATTTTGCCTCCCATTAGACCACCTCCCAATCCATTACCCCAAAGTTGGAGAGCACACGAGCACTGTGATTACCACCAGGGTCTGGGCCACATCACTGATCGATGCATAGCCTTGAAGTATGTAATCCAGAAACTGATTGATGAGAAAAAATTAGCATTTCAATAGAGGCCAAACGTTGTTGTAAGCCCAAGGGTTCCCATGGGTTAATCATTCACCTTACCTTCTTGTTTTGATACTAGCAAACAAAATTGATTAGCATTTATGGACTAATGTGTTGCGTTGAGGTGTTGTGTTGTATATAGGAATTTCATGTCATAATTGCCACTACACAACTCTTCACAACACATGGCTTGTGGATCAAGGAGCAAAGGAACCAAGAACCTACAGTGAAGACATTCTCATTTGAAGATGTTCCAATCAAGAAGCTCATCATGAAGATTCCACAAGTTCCCAACAAGTGTCAAGAAGGAGCTTGGAGTTGAACATGCCATTGGTGACACCTCATGAACCATGCAACATGCATTGAAGATTGGAGGAGAAGTCAGAAATGCCAAACAAAGTCAAGAAGTTCACTCACAAGCTGAAGAAGTCCAAGAAAGTGCAAAGGAGCCTATACATTCCAAGAAGACTCTAGGTTTACATCTTTTAGATTTTATTTGGAGTCCTCTTGATTTTATGTTTAAATACACTTTCAAAAGGTTTTCAAATGATTTTTTTACTTAACATTTTACATCCTTGAAAACCATCAGCACACCCAAAAATGTGTTTTGAAAAGCTAGGACGTAAGCCCAAAGACTATGGCCCAAAAGACCCCTAAGCTTTAAAGTAAAAAATGGAATTTTAACCAGGGCCGGTCGACCGGGGGTATCCCGGGCGACCGCGGCAAGCTTTCTTGAATTCCAGCACTTGCGGAAAAATAGTGGGCCAGTCGACCAGGTCAATCCGGCCGACTGCAGATTGGGTTCTGTTTCAAATCAGAACCATTCTATCATGGGTTTGTGCGGGCGACCGCCGTGGGTCGGTCGACCTAGATAGGTTTTTGAGCTGAATTTTTGAGCAAACAGGTAGCCCTCGCAGGGCGACCGCCATGGGGTCGGTCGACCACGACGGTAAACAATTTGAATTTATAAAAGGGAGCCCGATAGGGGCGGGCGACCGCGGTGGCTCGGTCGACCGCGATGGTCGGGCAAACTAGCGGTTGGGGCTTTCGCAGGTTGACTTTTCCAACCCAGTTTTTCACGATTTTTTTCCCAAACGGTCATATTTTCAAATACACTATATATACATGATTAAAACCTATCTAAATATGCTTTTGAACATTTTGGAAAGATCAAATCCCATTTTTCTTGAGCCAAAATCTTCTATCAAAAGCTAAACCTCTTTGATCTTGCATTTGTACATTCTATCAAGAGGTACTTCATAGGCTTTTCATTTTATCTATTCCTTGGAGTGTTTTGTGAGCTAAAGAGTTGTAATCCGCCTATCTAAGAGGCAAGAGAGTTTTTCTTTTATTTTCTTCATTTGTATTTGAGGGTCTTCTCTTCCGCCCGGTAACAAAGGTGAAGACGTTGTGAGGGTCTACTCTTCGGTCCGTTAAGAAATGTGAAGACGTTGTAAGAGGGTGTGTCTCCTCATCAAGGCTTTGTGCAGAAAGGGTTTGTTCCCTTTGAAGATTGGAGGAGTCGGGTGTACGGCTTCGAGATTCGCCCTTTGAAGAACCTCACTGTTTTAGTGGAGCGCCCCAAGGAGGTAAACTTGGAAGAGTGGAGTAGGTCTTGTGATAGACCGAACCACTATAAATCTTGTGCCTTGTGGATGCTTCCTCTCTTCCTTCTTTTTTCACATTTTGGTGATTGGTAAATTTTACCCTTTCTTGTATTTATGTTTTATTAAAAGAAGGGTTAGGGCAAATAGGCTTAAAGTAATATCTAAACCCTAAATTTTATTATCTTGAATATTTGAACAAGGGTTAGATTAATAAGTGCTTAATTAGTAAATTCATTTTAATAATCAATTTAATTAAGCCCAAAATATTTAATTGACCAATTCACCCTCCCTCTTGGGTTGTCACACTTGTATTTTATTTCGTATCAAAGCTAAGGCTCTTAAAGATATTTTTAATTTCAAAATCTACAAGACAAAAATCCGTGACAATCCAAATGGATTTTGAGAGAGGTCGATCCTCCCTAGTTCCTCCATTTCTTGATGAAACGAATTATGGAGCTAGGAAAGTGCAAATGCTTGCCTATCTCAAATCCATAGATTATGACATCTTAGATGCCATTGAAAGAGAATTTTCTATTTCAAGGAAAAGTAAAAATTATTTAAAATTATTTTTCTTGAATTAAAAAACAATGATTACTTTGTGTTGTGGTATAAATCCAAACATTTTTGAGAAAATTTCAACATGCATCAGTGCAAAAGATATTTGGACTTCATTAGAAAATATTTTTGAGAAAAATATTTGTATCTTTTCAAATGATAAAATTATTGGCCAAAAAATGACTTTACAAAAATCTTTTGCAAATGAAAATTCTTTCAAACATTCAATCTCCGATTTAGAAAGTCTAATTGAATATTTGAAATCGGAAGTAAGTCAATTGAGCAAAATTTTGATAAATAAAAATGATGACTTAATTAAAAGATGCAATGCCTTTGAAATAGAAAATAAAAGCCTTGAAAACACAAACAAGGATTTAAATGAAAATTATGTACTTGTTTGTGAAAATGAAGAAAAATTGAATGCTAATTTATCTCAACAAATAAATTGCCTTGAAAATCAAGTAAATGAGATAAAATTAGTAAATAAAATAAAATAAATAAATGAAGAACTCTCCATAAAGAACCAAAGATTGCAGGAAGAGAAGTTTGTCATCATGTGCATTCTGGTGATTTTTCATGTTCCTCATCTACCAATCATTACTCATGTACTTATTATGGTAGATTAGGACATCACAAATCTAGGTGTAAGCTTAGATTTATGAAGTCAAACAAGTTTGTTTGGGTAAGAAAAGATACACTCTTGCAAACAAACTTGGTCGGAACCAAAGTAATTTGGGTTCCAAAATCCTCCACTCAAATCATCATTTGAATATATTAATATATGGGGTTGTGCTTAATTACTATATCATATGATTTCTCTCTAGATGCTTTACTTCAATATTACATTCTTTGCATCTAGTTTATATGTGCTTAAATGACATATCATTCTATATTTAAGCTTAGATACATATCTTTACACATGATTTAATAAAATGTATCTTTGCCCATAGTGCTTTAATGGTCACATTATATCCATGCTATAGTCTATAAGCAAAACAATGTAATGCTTGTTGTAGACTATATCTTTGTACTTTATTGAATATCATTCTTGAATTTTTAGTCTAAGTGCACACACTTTGTCTCATATCTTCTTGCACTTAGTATTCATCCACAAAGAAAATCCACAATAGAAAATTCAATATGAAAAACCATATGTGTGCTTTCTTGAAAATCAACCACTCGATTGCCCTTGAGTTCAACTTGATCTATCAAGTTCATTTCCTCCATTGTTGAACTCTATCTGGAAAAATTTGGCATTTGATAGATCTTGGAATATTCAACTTGGTTTGAATATCATTTCTAGCAAGATAAAGAAGTTAAAAGCCATGTCTAAGGTAATCCACTCAAATCCTTTCTTAGACATCTCTTGTGCCGTAGGTGTGTAATCATGTCTATTACTTTACACCTAGTTGTCCTTCAAACCCATTCTTGTGTGCTTAATGATTATCATTAAATGCATAAGAAATCTTGATGGGTTAAAGTTGATGTGTTCCAAAAAGGAGTCTAAAATGAATATCATCTCATGACTAATATGAAACTATCTAGTCATAGTAGTTCATTTTGGAATACATGTGTACAAGATGTTTATCATTTGATATACTCTAAAGAGTCATTGGATCTTTCCCTAAATTCATATAAGAATATGTTATATAGGAAAGTTGAAAATGAGTCTAGATTCAATGTATGAAACTCATATTGAGTAAAATTGAAAATGTCATAGGAATCTAGTATCATTGTTGGGCACTCACACATTATGATGCTTGACATGCAGTACATTGTGATAGGAACACCTGTCTCCCTCACATTTTGGTTTTCTATGGGCTTATGCACTTTGTGCTTAATGCCTTACCCTTTCATTAGTGGTTTGTGGATGTAGAGGTTTGGACCATGAACTCTATGTGTCATGTTACTTGTGTCCAATCTCCATAGACTATCCATGGAGGCTTAAAATATCATATCTTGCTCATGTTTACCCATAAGTGATATATTATCACTTACATGAGCCATGGATGTCTCTCTTAGACATGTGCTCTACAGATTCATTCTTTGTCTAAGTTCTATAGATTTAAGCTTAATTGATAATCTATATAATCTATAGTTATTTCCCCTTGTATGCTATTAGGTACATGGTAAAGATGGTAAACTTAAATTTAAAAATCACTCAATTGGTACTCTTAGTCCTCTTACATAGTAAGATGGAGAGTGTACACTCACCTTTAATTAAAACACTAATTTCTTTGGCTTTTAGCCAACATCTTAACCATGATAGCCATATGTGCCTTATGTGTTATATATATATATTTATATATATTATATGCACATATTTAGAGGGAGCATGGTTTGCTGGTTGTCATCTCTTTTGGTATCATATAACTACCTATTGCAATCATGCATTAGTAGCCTAAGGATGGGTTTGTAAATCATTCACCTTAAATCCCTTGGTGTCTTTGTGGTTGGACAGCCCTTTGGATTCATACACTGTATGAATCTTTTACAAAGGGAGAGCTATACATGCTCAATGTCTATTCATCCATTTTATCATATGATGTGTGATGTGCATCACATATGATAAGTTCACCCATATGGAGCTTTATTGCTTCATATGTGTGGTTATTTGGGTCTTGAGCCTTAAATTCTTATCCTTACAGGCTTTATACTTATCTTGGATGAACTCATATGGTTTCATCATTTCCAATGATAAGTATCTTGTTTTAGAGTTTGAAAAATCTCTAGAACTCCCCTTCATAGGATATGGCTTGAGTTGATATTGTTATTACCTATGAAGTTGTCTCTTATCATGTGCTTTTGAAAGAAAAGATATCTTTCTTCATGATAGATCCTATGGCTATGCTTTCACATGATTATATCTATAGCTATTCTATATTGTCATGCCTTGTCTAATAGGTTTTATCAAAGGCTACTGACAATCTCTTCGGAGAGAGAATTGATTCTTTGAGCTTGTCATGTCCCATCATCTCTGGAAGAGTCTTGTCTGCTCACGGTCTAGAGAACCCCTTCTTGAAGCAACTTGTGAACATAAATGGTTGTGTCATAGATCTGAGCATATCCTTGCTTAGGTAGATATTTACATGCTTAAAAAGTTGTTAATGGAGCCCAAGTGTTAAAATCATTCACCTTTTTCATCATAGTGTCATGTCATGCCCTATCACACAGGTTTCACCTAGGGCCGATGACACACACATAGGGGGAGAGCTAAATAGTTATATACTCATGTTTATATAGATCATTGTGATGTGCTCACATGGTTTATTGCCCCCACACTTGTGCTTTTTATGCAAATCTTTAGATCAAAATAAAAAAAAGGCTTATCATGCATTTTACTTTATTTTTCTATTTTGATAAGCATTCTATTAGCAGAAATGTTATATCATATATCATATATATAGCTTATATAAGCTATCATTCATCTTGACACCCCACTTGCACATTCACTTACATATCCCTACCTTTTTGCTGCTGCCAAAAGGAGGAGAATTTTGGGAACTGATTAGGTAGTCCAATTGTATATGCACCATATGATTTACATTATCATTTTACAGTTGTGCATATAGTGAGGGGGAGCATGACTTCATTGTTTATAATATTTAATGCTTATTCATATATTAGTTTAATATATCATGCATCCCTAATCATTTTGTTTGCCAACATCAAAAAGGGAGAGAATGTAATTCCAAGGGTTCCCATGGGTTAATCATTCACATTACCCTCTTGTTTTGATGCTAGTAAACAAAATTGATTAGCATTTATGGACTAATGTGTTGCGCTGAGGTGTTGTGTTATATACAGGAATTTCATGTCATAATCGTCATTACACAACTCTTCACAACACTTGGCTTGTGGATCAAGGAGCAAAGGAACTAAGAGCTTCCACCTACAGTGAAGACATCGTCATTTGAAGATGTTCAAATCAAGAAGCTCATCATGAAGATTTCACAAGTTCCCAACAAGTGTCAAGAAGGAGCTTGGAGTTGAACATGCCATTGGTGACACCTCATGTACCATGCAACATGCATTGAAGATTGAAGGAGAAGTCACAAAAGCCAAACAAAGTCAAGAAGTTCACTCACAAGCTGAAGAAGTCCAAGAAAGTGCAAAGGAGCCTATACATTCCAAGAAGACTCAAGGTTTACATCTTTTAGATTGTATTTAGAGTCCTCTTGATTTTATGTTAAAATACATTTTCAAAAGATTTTCAAATGGTTTTTATACTTAACATTTTACATCCTTGAAAACCATCAACACACCCAAAAATGTGTTTTGAAAACCTAGGACTTAAACCCAAAGACCATGGCCCAAAAGCCTCTAAGCTCTAAAGTAAAAATGAAATTTTAACCAGGGCCGGTCGACCGGGCATATCCCGGGCGACCACGGGAAGCTTGCTGGAATTCCAACAGTTGCGGAAAAATAGCGGGCCGGTCGACCAGGTCAATCCGAGCGACCGCGGAATGGGGTATGTTTCAATCAGAATCATTCTGTCATGGGTTTGGACGGTTGACCTAGATAGGTTTTTTAGCCGAATTTTTTAGCAAACAGGTAGCCCTTGCCGGGGCGACCGCCATGGGGTCGGTCTACCGCGACGGTAAGAAATTTGAATTTATAAAAGGGCGCCCGACCGCGGTGGCTAGGTCGACCGCGACGGTCGGGCAAACTAGCGGTTGGGGCTTTCGCAAGTTGACTTTTTCAACCCAGTTTTTCATTATTTTTTCCCAAACGGTCATATTTTCAAATACACTGTATATACATGATTAAAACCTATGTAAATAAGCTTTTGAACATTTTAGAAAGATCAAATCCCATTTTCCTTGAGCCAAAACCTTCAATCAAAAGCTAAACCTCTTTGATCTTGCATTTGCACATTCCATCAAGAGGTACTCCATAGGCTTTACATTTTATCTATTCCTTGGAGCATTTTGTGAGCTAAAGTGTTGTAATCCGCCTATCTAAGAGGCAAGAGAGTTTTTCTTTTATTTTCTTCATTCGTATTTGAGGGTCTTCTCTTCGACCTGGTAACAAAGGTGAAGATGTTGTGAGGGTCTACTCTTCGGCCCGTTAAGAAAGGTGAAGACGTTGTAAGAGGGTGTGTCCCCTCATCAAGGCTTTGTGCAGAAAGGGTTTGTTCCCTTTGAAGATCGGAGGAGTCGGGTGTACGGCTTCGAGATTCGCCCTTTGAAGAATCTCATTGCTTTAGTGGAGTGCCCCAAGGAGGTAAACTTGGAAGAGTGGAGTAGGTCTTGTGATAAACCGAACCACTATAAATCTTGTGCCTTGTGGATGCTTCCTCTCCTTCTTCTCTTTGCACATTTTGGTGATTGGTAAACTCTACCCTTTCTTATATTTATGTTTTATTAAAATAAGGGTTAGGGCAAATAGGCTTAAAGTAATATCTAAACCCTAAATTTTTTTATCTTGAATATTTGAACAAGGGTTAGATTAATAAGTGCTTAATTAGTAAATTAATTTTAAAAATTCATTTAATTAAGCCCAAAATATTTAATTGACCAATTCACCCTCCCTCTTGGGTTGTCACACTTGTATTTCAGTCGTCAATAATCCTATGCCGACTCATGCAGTACCACCGTCAGCAAATCTCAATGCTTAGACAACCCAGGGCTCAAAGAATCACATGTCCAGTTACAGTGAAGAAGAATCAGAGGTTGAAAGTACCAGTTATGAGCCAGCTTTCGCCGAACCTCCGAAGCTAGACCATTGCAACAGTTAAAGTTAAAGTTTTAGTCATTTACTATTTTGTGTTGAGTTAGTAATTATGTTAGTTCAGTAATTGGGTATAGTCTTACAAGGTTAGAGTCAACGCCAAGTCCGGGTGAGTTTTTTTCTGCATTTATCTTCAAGTCCAAAATTGTGAATCCTGAGCATGTTTAGGATGGGTTATCATATGTAGTTGCTTTCTAATCAATGAAATTTGCTTCCCAATAATGTTTCAATGATTGCTTATGATCTTAATAAATAAAAATAAGACTCCCTCCTCGGAAGATGATGAAGAGGTCAACGAAACTCCACTTGAGTTACAGCAAATGCTTAAACAAGAGGAGGAGCAATGAGCCGAGCCTCTCAAAGAGAAAATCAGAATGATACACATTGGCACTGAAGTTTTAACTCAGGAAATATAAATGGGAAATGAATTACCCTCTAAGGAGCGTGAAAAATTAATAAACCTAGCAAGGGGAGGAAGAGATCGTTCAGTGAGCATTACTATAGATACCAGGGGCATGGCTCAAAGAAAAGTTCAAAAGAATAAGGACGTGAAGCACACCTATTATACTAGGGCCATAGATTAGAAACCCCCTCTTCTATTTTCAATCATTGGCCTTAGTTTTCAAATTCATTTGAGAGACTTAATATGAAAAAAGGTTCAAAAGCAGACATCGCAAAGCAATTGTCAATGTCAACATTCGAAAAGCAAATTTCCAGAATAAAATTCAAGTTCAGATATTACATTCAAGAATATTAAATATTGGTTCGCATCTTCAATAACAAAGTACACGTCAAGACTCAGAAGGAAGAAAACTCATGAACTCTTACCTGGAAATGCCGTCAAACTCTGAGAAAAATGATCAAAGATGAAAGTTTGTCAACCTAGATCAATTCTAAGCTTAAACACCAGAAGGCCTCCTTTGGCCGAACAAATCCCCAAAGTCATAACCCAATGTCAGAAAGAAAAGAAAAGAAAAGAAAAGAATATCCTTTTGCAAACCCTTTGAGCCTAAATAATATTTTCTTTAAAAACCCATTACACTAGGGGCATCTGCCATGAACTACGCTCGGCCTGATCCCTACATTGGGGTACGTAGGCAGCTTGGTCAATCCAAGTTCGGTCGCTGTCAAAATCATTCCATCAAAGAAAAAATATATATTTTACCTTTATACTTGGTCAATCCAAGTTCTGTCCTTCAAAAAAAAGAGAAAGAAGAAAAGAAAGTGACAAGGAAAAGTCTATCATAAGGAAAAAAGAAAAAGAAAGAAAAAAATCATTTTACCTTTTGTGAGACCCGATCCCGTGAGAGGGGTGGGGCGAGAGCCGCCACGCTCTCTCTTGGTCTCTCGTACCCACGCGAATGGCGTGTGCTTTTTATTATTGATTTTAATTACCCAACCAAGCAGGCAGCAACCAAGCCATAGGGTGCAAACAAACGTGCAACCCAGTACCCATAAGAGCAGGGGTAAGCCGCCGAGCCTAGTAAGGTGTGATTTAATTCATCTTTTCCGTGAACTTGGGATCAGTAAGGCAATCCGAATTCCACGCAAAAGAGAGTGACAGAGTCGCCACCTAGATGAGGGATCTAGGACCCATAATTGACCAAAAATCTAGACTCGTTACCTGGTTACGAGAATGGAAGGTATGGGGAGTTACCACCACATGCACCATTCCTTCCCGATAATCGGTCTTCAATTCCAAAAGTTAACTCTTTCGAATTTCTTTTAAATGGCTCATTTAACTCTATATTAATGTGCGAACTATGTGACATGCATCCTAAGATCTAATTTCAATGTAATTCCTAAATGTGTATCTTGATTTTCTTAATTTGTTTGAATTCAATCTAAGTGAAAGTTCTCCTAAACTTCTAATTTCATGGAAAGTCCTAAGTGATTTAATTACTTTTAATTTAAGGATTAATGTACAAAACCCCACTTATGTGTGGAGCCGAGTCGTGATTGGTATGCCATCAAGCATCCAAGCTGCATACGTACCCAAGCCTCACTGGGATCAGAGTCGACGTAGTTCGGTGCACCTAAGCTAAGCTACTTATGCCTAACTCATCTAGGACACCGATCTAGACTGGATTGACTGTTTCAACAGTTTTAAGAGAAGTTATTTAATTCAAGTTGAAGATTTTATTATCCTAGGACTTCATCTAAGATGCTATATGATCCTATCAAAGTGCAAGTTGCCCCTTAGACTAATGCAGGTTAACCTACGTCCTAAGTAACTAGGCTTGTCCTATGAGAAAAGAGGGTAACTAGTGTAACTAGATCTATGGCATGGTTGCTATCCATAGCAAACGCCCGTGATGAGGCTGGACTCCTAACTCTAGGACTCCCTAAAACTTAGGACACAACATGACACAAGTGTTCCTAAATGGGGCTTTAATGGTTCCTACGATGGAAACCGCAATCCAACGGTTCCGAAAGACATGAGGTAAATTGATTCAAGTTGTTCAGTTAATGATTTTCAGATTTCAAGGATTTTCGGTTCCTAAACATCTAAGGAATACCAAAGGCTCTATGGTTCGCAAGCTTCAGCCTTGAATCGCATCCATGGAAGGGAATCGTGCGCTCTTCCCTTGCGCAATTTAATACTTAAGTTATAGCATCTTATTGCCTGGCATATTTCTCAGGATTTCCGTGGACAGTAGACCTCGGAGCCAATAACATACTATAATTTAAATACTCAAATTGTCAAGGATCAATTGCAATTGGGATACGATTATGGATGCGATCTCGGCATCTAAATTATCCTAGTATAGCCATTTTACAAGGGAAATCTAAGACTCCTAAGATTTCTGTTTCAGCGGCTTAAGGAATGAATACGTGACAGAAATTTAAGGTTCCATGGAAGTTTTCATAATGATTTTGGTTAATTTCAATTTCTAATAGATTTTATCAATTTCAGATCACATGAATGATTTTACAAATGAACTCATTGCAAAAAAATTCAAAATAAATTGAAATTTCTACAGTAACAAGATAGGAATGAATATAGCTTACTGGAAAACTTTCATAGATTTTTATATTAAGTTGCTATTAATTTCTGATTTTTCAAAATCCAAATCAGATTATGGATTAACACAGTAACCTATATCATATCACTTTTAAATTACTCCAAACTTTTACAGAATAAAGATATAGATGATTAAAGCTTATTGAAAAATTTTCATGAATTATCATTAAGATTAGATATCAATGTCCGATTATTCAAAATTCAAATCAGATTATAGATTAACACAGTAACCTATAGCATATTAATTTCATATCAACTTAAACTTTTACAGTATAAATATAATTATGAGATTAGACTACTGTATGATTTTTATGAATTTTTATGATGATTTGATGCCCATTTAAATTCAAACAAAAATCAGATAAAATGAAAGAATTACTTAAAAAGCAAACCTAACGGTATCCTAAAATCAAATGAAAAATTCCAGTAATATATAATAGATTATAGAATTTATTATCAAAATTTCAAAACTTAAAACTTAAATCTTCTCCATAAAATTGATTTTTAAATATAAGAGATCAATTTGTTTCCTAGGCTTTAAAACCCGTTTATTAAAATAAATTGTAAAACCTTATCAAATCTTTGCAAAATTAGTTGAAAATATTTCTCTAACATTTCAGTAACCAAAGTTACTAGTTTGTAAAGAAAAAGTTTGAAAATATATTAATTTAATCAGAAAAAGAATTATGGCACGTAAAACGGGGAAGCGATTAGAAAATAGTAAAAACCATATTTGTTTTGAAATATTTTTCAATGAAAACTTCCATTTATTATTAGGCTTTAATTCTGGAAAGTTTCATCAATTTTTAAAACGATTTGGTATTTATTAAAAATAGCCGAAATTTAAAATAATTAATAATCCGATTAAACAAACTTCAAAAAATATGAAAAGTTTTGGGTGATCTAAAAACCTTGTCAAACTACTGGAAACAAACTTTCACTAAATTTGAACATGATTTGATATACGTTTGTCTCCAATCATCAAGAAATAACCCTTTTCGGGGTTATTCTTTGAAAAATAGAATGAAAAATAAAACGGCCGAACCACGGTTGGAAATTAAGTTTCTAGTAGTATTTTATTTTATAGAAATCCCAAAAAATATCATTTTTTAAAGAAACCCACGTTTTTTAACACTTGCTTTGATAATCCGATTGAAATTCATATTGAATAAAAAATGAAAGAAAATCATTATTAAATGGAGGAAGTTTAATTTTTTGGTGAAATTTTGAATTTTGAAAACTTATAATCTATATTATAACATACTGAAATTTCAAGGAAAAATTCATTGATTTGATCTACCAAAAGTAAAACCCTAGCATGCTTTTCTACTTTTGATATTACAAAGATAAAGATCCTACCGTTGATCGCGCTCCTTGTCTCTAGGGTGCGTAGATCCGAGGTATACGCTTTGTCGCACCCTTTTAGATAATGAAGAAGACCCAAAGAACACCCCAAAGATCCTTGATCTGTGATTTGTTGAAGAAGAAAAAGGAATTCAAGAATTCCTTTTGTGAAGAACACTTGAGAGATATGAACACACTTCAAGAGAGAAACAGAAAAAAAAAATTCTTGGGAGGAGACAGAAAATGGACGAATTTGGATTTTTTTCACTCTTTTTTGGATTGTTTGCTTTGATTTTTATACAAAAAAAGTTAGGATTAAGAGAGAAATAGTAATTTTCAATGTGAGAGCTCCCTTTTTGGCTTGTTTCCAATTTTCCCTTCTTGCTTTCTTTCTTTCTTGTTTCCAAATTAGATTTGATTCCAATCTTAATTTCTTGTCAATCAAAACATGTTATTCTCATTCCACATTGCTTCTTTGGAAGAAAACATTTTTAAGCAATCATTCCTCTTTTCCTTCTTTCCTTCTTTTCATTTTTTATTCTTTTTATTTTTCTTTTAACAAATATGATGTCACCATTGTGACACCATCAAGGTTGGGTGCTCAACTCATGTGGGTCAACTATGTGGGCCGCCAACCATGGTGGTTGAACCATATGGGTGAACCCACATGAGCTCCATCTTTGTGGGCTTTAGCCCAATGGGCCATTTCACACGGGTTTCGGGTTATTCCGTAAAAAATCAATAAAATCTTTCTAAATTCAACATTCTATATATGGACCCAACCCATTTGACATTTATGGTGCATCCCTCACACATGATCGGACCATCTTTTTTGGGAAATAACTTTTCGGACCAAAATGCCCCTACTTCATTGTTAGACATCCAAATGCGACCAAAATACCCTCAGATTGGTTCACCCCTAAAGGGAAAAATTAAAAATGGAAAGTCTTTGTGGTCAAACTTCAAAAATAGAAACTTTTAAAATTGGGTCCTTTCGGTGAGCAATATTAAACAGAATCATTTGGTATCCCATGAAAATACCCAAAATGCCCTCAACACTTAGAATTTCCAAATTAAGCGAAACTCCTGAGAAATTCTAAATTTAGCAGGTTTTCCAAAATTCATGAAATCATTCATAATCTCTCAGACATATTTCGGGGATCAAAAGAAATACACAGGAAAAGACCAAATTACCCCGAGGTGCTAGAATTTGGCGAGACTAGGGAAAACCCTAAGAAATTCTAAAAATAGCAGATTTTTGAAAATTTATGACGGACTCAAGATTTCTTAGACACAACTTAGGGACCAAATATGATATGTTTGGAAATGTTTAAAATACCCCCGAAGTGCAAGACTAAGAGAAAATCTTGAGAGATCTAAATTTAGCAGGTTTCTCAAAACTTACGAAATTACTCATAATCCATCAGCCGTACCCTCGAGATGGTTTTGAACATATGAGAAATGATTGAAATATCCATAAGATGATGAAAATGTGGAAGCCCCATGAGTTTCTAAAAATAGCAGCTTTTTTCAAAATTTGTAAAATCACTCAAGATTTCTCAAATATAACTCGGGGGTCAAACGAGACACATCGGAAATGACCAAAATACCCCTGCAGTGCAAAATAGGCAAAAATGAGGGAAACCCTGAAAATTCTAAAAATAGCAGGTTTTTTCATTTGCATGAAAACTTGAACTTTCATCTTTCAGAGGCCAAAGGAGCCCCCTAGAGACCTTCAGGATTGCGAATCAACTTCAAAACTCTCATAATGAAATGAAATCTACCCTAAAATGCATGGATGCCTAATCTAATGCTGAATACGGATTCAAAACTCGATGATACTACCGAATCTTTTACTTTTTAAAGTGTAGCAAAATGGGGGTGTCTACACCTTTATACTAGGGGCATCTGCCCTGAACTACGCGTGACGTGATTCCTACACTGGGATACGTAGGCAACCTGTTTACAGGTTCGGTCGAAATTTGCAAGCCTTTAGCCTTTTTCTTATCTAACCATATCCAACCTACAAAGTCCTTCAGGTTTTCAAAGTTAAGGTTCTAGACCAAAAAATAAACACAAAAAAGAGAGAAAAGAGAAAAGCACGGAGTATGAAGATTCGCTGGGCTAAAAACCCAAAAGGGCGGTCTAGGCAAAATTTAGGGTCAATCACCTGCTGAGTTGAAAACCCAAACGGGCGACTCAGGCAAACGTTAAGGTCAAACAGTCTGCCAAGTTGAAAACCTAAACAATGCGACTTGGTCATGGTAAGAGAAGGTATCCAAGAAGGCTATCTCCAGTATCGAGATTAAGGATTCAAGAAGTTCAATCAGATAAACTTTGCATTCTCGAAACTAGGAGCATGAAACCAAGTGATCCAAGGGGTGGTAATCAAATCCTTGGAGTATTATTATTTTAAAGAAAAAGTCTAATGTGTATCAATTCCAAAATTACTCCTTGAAAGGCCAGACCTACCAAACACAACTCTAAGTCAGAAGCATCACTGTGTGTCCGTTTAGTCAGTCAATTCGTGTTATTTTTTGGTCATTCGTTTAGAAATTCGCGATTATTCGATTAGTGTCTTTTACCAGTTTCTCCCTTCGAATAGAGTTGGTCATTGTCTTTGAGTCCAAAGGTCGCACCTCTCTTAATGAAAGAGGTAAGGAGTCAGCTTATCTGCAACTGTAAATGAGCCATACGAATCTTGAGGGAAGGACTTCAGAAATCAAGTGAAAGGGTCCGGTTTAAGCAAAGCCACTTCAGAAAGAATTCAGAAGCAGAAACTTAAGAAAACACAGTTTTCATACGAAGACCATGTCCCAGAAAGGCACCATAGGCTTGGGAGAGTCTCGTAAATGACGATGGTTGGATCGATTTCTTAGCAAGATGAATCATTAAAATTTAGAATTTCCTTCCAGTCCATTGAACACCATCACCATCGAGAAATTTTTGTCCAAATACTTGTCAGGAGAAAAGGCCATTGTTCTAGATTACCAGTTCAGGTTTTTAGATCAGGGTTTCAATTATCAATACCCAGAATCCCCAGCAGTAAAGGCGAACGGTCTTTATGCAGTAACCTCTTCTTAAAGGTTCCTGAAAGCATTCTCAACAATTCCCATAAGTCATGCTTCACTGTTTCGTCTCTAGGGCTAGATGTCAATCGCTGTTGCGTTCCTGATATACATTTTCTCATCATTAGTCAAAGCCTCAGGTCAATCTAAAGTCAATTTTTAAATTTATCAAATCCAAGTTCATGCTAAAATCTCCAAGTTCAAATTCATTTCAAATCATCAATTCAAGTCTATTTCCAATTTTTAAATTCAAGTTCATTTCAAGTCAACAAATCAAGTTCAGTTCAAATTTCAAAGTCCATTTTTCATTTCCTTTCAGAGAAAAAGTGAAGGTGCCTCTAGATTGAAAATTCCTCTTCCTTTTCTTTTCAGAGAAAAAGTGAAAGTGCCTCTAAATCGAAATTCATCTTCTTTTTCTTTTCAGAGAAAAAGCAAAAGTACCTCAGGATCAAAATTCATCTTCTTTTTCCTTTAAGAGAAAAAGCGAAAGTGCCTCTAAATCAAAATTAATCTTCCTTTTCCTTTCAGAGAAAAAATGGAAGTACCTCTGGATCGAAAGTCTTCCTTTTCCTTTCAAAGAAAAAGCAAGAGTGCATTTGGATCGAAATTCATCTTCCTTTTCCTTTCAGAGAAAAAGTGAAAGTGCCTCTGGATCGAAATTCATCTTCCTTTTTCTTTCAGAGAAAAAGCGAAAGTGCATATGGATCGAAATTCTTCTTCCTTTTCTTTTCAGAGAAAAAACGAAAGTGCCTCTGGATCAAAATTTATTTTCCTTTTCCTCTCAGAGAAAAAGCGAAAGTGCCTATAGATCAAAATTCATCTTTCTTTTCCGTTTAGAGAAAAAGCGAAAGTGTCTCTAGATCAAAATTTATCTTCATTTTGTTTTCAGAGAAAATGCGAACGTGCCTCTGGATCGAAATTCATCATCCTTTTCTTTTCAGAGAAAAAGCGAAAGTGCCTCTGGATCGAAATTCTTCTTCTTTCCTTTTCAGAGAAAAAGCGAAGGTGCCTCTAGATTGAAAATTCATCTTCCTTTCTTTTCAGAGAAAAAGCGAAGGTGCCTAATTCTTCTTCCTTTCTTTTCAGAGAAAAAGCGAAGGTGCCTCTGGATTGAAAATTTCTCTTTCTTTTCAGAGACAAAGCGAAGGTGCCTCTAGATTGAAAATTCATTTCCCGTTCCTTTTCAGAGAAAAAGCTTAGAGCCTCTGAGTTGAAAGAATCCCTCTGCCCTAGAGAATCTTTTGTTATCAATGCTACGCAAAATCGTTCTGTCACTTTTACTTTGGTATTCGATGACTGTGTCATCTCTACCAAAGAGGGGCATCTGTAAACACCCCCATTTTTCTACGATTTAAAAAGCGAAAGGTTTGGTTGATCTGTTAAATCCCAAGTCAGTCTTCTGCATTAGGTTAAGCATTCTCGCATTTTAGGAGGAATTTCATCTCATTTTAAGTGTTTTAATGTTGGTTCACAATTCCGAAGGTCATAATGGGGTTCCATTAGTCTCCAGTTGATGGTATCTTATGTTTCCAATCAAGTGTGAAAACCTGCTATTTTTGGAATTTCTTAGGATTTTCCTCGATTTTATCATTTTCTGCATCTTAGGGGTATTTTGGTCATTTCCTATGTGTCCCAGATTATCTCAAAAATTTGTCTGAATTGATTTGAAGTATTTTGGGAAATCTACTATTTTTAGAATTTCTCAGGGTTTCTATATTTCTTGGAAATTTTGTGTTCTAAAGGCATTTTGGGCACTTCCAGGGAATTTCAAATGGTCATGTTTGATGTCATCCATCATCTTCAGTGAACTTTATTGTTTTCTATTTTTGAAGTTTTCCTCGCATACATGCTATTTTTAATTTTGTCCTTAAAGGGGTATTCCGGTTCAAGGGCATTTTGGTCACTTTTTGATATGTTGATCAAATGAGGTCATTTTGGGCAAAAAAGATTTTTCCAAGGGGTGAATGAGGTTAGGCCATGTGTGTAGGACCCACCATATGCAACACATGGTGTGGGCCCACCATTATATATTTTGAATTATTCTTTGAGATGGGTTGGATTTTATAAAAGATGAGAAAGAAAAAGGGCTAATAGGATTAGATCACTAAAACGACCATAAATTTTTAACCACTTGTCCAACAAATTCATGTCTATACTTGTTGGAAACATCCCGAGAAGGGCTATAATTTTTTAGTTTACAACTTTCTGTTATTCTTCCACGAAATAAGTAAAAAACGAGCTTTAAAATCAGGCAGTGCCATTTGGACGGAAATTCCAGCCCCACTAAAATTATTATAACTCTTTAACCGATTGGCCAAATTTAAATAAAAAATATGAGTTGGAAAGATCATTCAAAGGGATACAACTTTGTAGTTTAGAACGTTTCGTGATTTATCCGCTAAATAAGTAAAAAATGAGCTTTAAAGTTGGGAAGTGCTTTTTGGACGGAAATCACCATGATATCTTGCATTGTTTTTATTTATTTTGGAAACTACAATATTTAGAAGTGCGAAATAGAATGCCTTGGTCATTAAGATAGTCTTTTCTATGGAATTTGAAAACAATTACAATTAGGAAACAAAATGAAAAGCAAGCCAATAGAGAAAATTAGAAAGAAAGCTAGAATGACAACTCTAACATGGGAAATTGCCATTCTTGTTTTTTGCCCTAACTTTTTTTACAAAAGGAGATCAAACCAAATTTTTAGGGACTCTTGAATTTTCGTCCAGCGTTTCTCCACTAAAAAAAAATCCGTTCCTCTTTGTATGGAGGAGTTCACCATATTTCTTTGAATTCAAGTGGAGTAAGCACATCTCTTTCATTTCTTTTCGATAATTATTCGGAGCGGCTCATCTCTTCATCAAATTTGGGTTTTCTTTTGCGTATCAAAAAGCTTGTCAAAGCGTATATCTCGGATTACAAGCCTTAGAGACTGAGGATTTGTGATCAAAGGTTAGTTCTTCAACCTTTTTTAGAGTAGAACTAGTAACATGTTTAGGGGTGTCTTTTTCTTGTTTTTTCATGATTTTTTGTAGAGAATTCATGAGATATTATCTGGCATGATCATGATATGATTTATGATGAGCTAATTCATATTATTACTGATTTTGTTGAAAGAAAAATCATTTTACATGTAGAAAATAGGATGATCAACGAATTTGGGTTTCAATTGATCTTTGAGTTGATCTTCCAAGCAACTAGTTCAAAACCAAGAGTTTTTCTAAGGTTATATTTTCTGAGTTTTAATTGAGTTAAAATAACATTATAAATCCAAAAATTTTAGTAGAATTCTTTCATCTTGATGATTTAAAAATTCGTTTAAAAAATACCTAGAAAAAAAAATATGTCGAATAAAAATTCGTTTACATATCAAAATAATTCAAACTTTGACAAACTTTTATTCACAGTAGAATTTTGATATTTTAAGATGATACAAAAAATTTGAAATGATTTTGTGTTTATTTATTATTTTTATTGGATTTTCTAATGAAAATCAATTATTTTCCACATGTGTAAAAAAGATGTTACCAAATGAACTCCTCGGAAGCTGAAATTCTATACCAAGATGGATTGGCCCAGAAGAATCATATTATGAATTTCTTAGAATTTTGTGTGCATGATATAATATTTTTAGTGATTTTTATTTGAATCGGCTGGAACATAAATAAATCTATTAAAAATAGTAAATTCCAGAAATAATGTGTGAAATTTCTACTGTAATTTTTCATTATTATAAAAATGTTCCAGTATTAATTTGGATCGATTTGGATGTTTTTTACTATAAGTTGCTTTAGAACTCCATTAAATTGCATAAATTTGTAAAAATCATTAAAGATCATATAAAATTCGTAAAATCATGAAAAGTTTCATAACATCACAAAATTTCAAAAATATCATAATTCTCATGTTTCTTAGATACAAATTGTTAAAACTCACTAAAAATCTTTATAACTTGCTAAATTGGTCAAAATCCTAGTCTAGGTGAAGTTATCCTTAGAGCCATAGAATACATTGATTTCTAGGTGATAGGAACCCTTTAAAAGATAAAAATCACCAACTTAACAACTTGAGTTGGGCAAACCCAAATTTAGATCAACTTTGGAACCGTTGTATCACGGTCCCACCTCATATGAGCCTTTAGAACCCCCTTTAGGAACACTTACGTCACGTTAAGTTCTAGGTCTTAGGGAGTCCTAGAGTTGGAGTCCAGTTAGCCTCTTCATGGCCGGTTGCTATTATTAGCAACTGAGCCATAGATTAGGATTCATTAGTTAACCTCTTTTCCTAATAGGATTGGCCTAGTTAACTTAGGATGTAGGGCCCACTTGCATTAGTCTAGGGAGTGTCTTGCATTTAGATAGGATCATATAACATCTTAGATGGAGTCCTAGCTTAATAAAAAGTAATCAACTTCAACTAATTAATCTGTCTCATAAACTTTCGAAATAGTCTGTCCAGTCTAGATCAGTGTCCTAGATGAGTTACGCATGTAGCTTAGTTTAGGCAACCAAACTACGTCGATCTTGATCCGAGTGAGGCTTGGGTATGTAGGCAACTTGGATGGCATTCGAAGCTCAAGTCGACCCTACACACACTTCAGTAGGGTTTTAGGGTTATATTTTATTTCTTGATCATTTTCAAATCCTAAATTAATACATAAATCGATTAAATCACTTAGGATTTCCCCCAAATTAGACTTTACGAGAACTTTCACATAGATCGAATCAAACCAATTTAAGAGAAACAAAAGATGCATTTAGGAATCACATTGAAATTTGTAAGCCCAAGGGTTCCCATGGGTTAATCGTTTACCTTACCTCTTATTTTGATGCTAGCAAACCAAATTGATTAGCATTTATGGACCAACGTGTTGCTTTGAAGTGTTGTGTTGTATACAGGAATTTTATGTCATAATCGCCATTACACAACTCTTCACAACACATGGCTTGTGGATTAAGAAGCAAAGGAACCAAGAGCTTGCACCTACATTGGAGTCATCCTCAATTAGAGATGATCAAGTCAAGAAGCTCAACATGAAGATCCCACAAGTTTCCTAAGCAACTGTCAAGAAGGTGCTTGGAGTTGAACATGCCATGGTGACACCTCATGTACCTCAACATACATTGAAGATTGGAGGACAAGTCACAAGACCAAGACAAGGTCAAGATGTTCACCCAAGTAGAAGAAGTCCAAGAAAGTGCAAAGGAGCCAAAATATTCCAAGAAGACTCAAGGTTCTTATTTTTAGAATGTATTTGGAGTCCTCTTAATTTTATGTTTTAAATGTGAAAATAGAGATGATGATGTGCTGCCCACTTCCTTGTCAAAAAAGGAACTGTCGTGGCCGGTTTCCGGGCTGGATCAATAAAAAGAAGAATTCACACCAATACTTAATATTTTACATCTTTGAAATCCATCAACACACCCAAAAATGTATTTGAAAACCTTGGACTTAAGCCCAAAGACCATGGCCCAAAGCCCCTGATCTTTTAAAGTAAAAATGAAATTTTATACAGGGCCGGTTTACCAGGCTAGGCCGGGCGACCGCGGGATGGTACCTGGAATTCTAGGACATCTTGGAATTTATCGGGCTGGTCGACTGAGCTGATCCGGTCGACCGCGGAGGTGTTCTTGGAAAGTCAAGAACAATCCTTCATGGGTTTGGGCGGGCGACCGCCGTGGGTCGGTCGACCGCGGATAGGTTTTTGAGCTTAAAATTTGAGCGAACATGTTAGCCTCGCCGGACGACCGCCATGGGGCCGGTCGACCGCGACGGTAAGAAATTTAAAAATATAAAAGGGTGCCTGATAGGGGCGGGCGACCGCAGTGGCTCATCGACCGTGACGGTCGGGCAAACTAGCCGTTGGGGCATTTTCTCCTTGACTTTTTCAAGCCAGTTATTTACAGTTTTATCCCGAACGGTCATATTTTCAAATACACTATATATACATGATTAAAACCTATCTCTACAAGCTTTTGAACATTTGAGAAAGATCAAATTCCATTTATCTTTGAGCTTCATTTTGAAAATCAAAAGCAAAACCTCTTTGAGCTTTCATTTCTACATTCTTTCAAGAGGCACTCCATAGGGCTTTACTTTGTTTATCTTTTGGAGTGAATGCGAGCGTATAATGTTTAATCCGCCTATCTAAGAGGCATTGAGAGTTTTTCACGTTTTTCATTTGTTCTTCGTTAAGGGTCTTCTCTTCGGCCCGGTAAGAATTGTGAAGTAGAGGGTCTCCTCTTCGGCCCATTAAGAAAGGTGAAGACATGGCAGGGTTTCCGATTCGGCCCGTTAAGAAAGGTGAATCAGGTAGAGAGTGTGTCCCCTCTCAAGGCTTCGTGCAGAAAAGGTTTGTTCCCTTTGGAGATGGAGGAGTCGGGTGTACAGTTTCAACATTGTAGTGGATATCCCAAGGAGGTAAACTTGGAAGAGCGGAGTAGGTCTTATGATAGACCGAACCACTATAAATCTTGTGACTTGTGGATGTTTGGTCTTCTCTCTCTCTCTCTCTCTCTTGCACGTGTGGTGATTGGTAATCTCTAATCCTAACTTGCTTATGTGTTTAATGGAACAAGGGTTAGTTAATGCACTTGATTAATTTGTCTAAATCCTAGCTTTCACTAATATGCCTATTTGAACAAGGGTCAGATTAATTAGTGCTTAATTAATGGATTAACTTTTAATCTTCCACTTAATTAAGCCTAAAATTTCTAATTGACCAATTCACCCCCCCTCTTTGATTGTCACACCTGTATTTCATTTGGTACCAGAGCTTAGGCTCTTAAAGAGATTTTTTAATTTTAAATTCTGCAAGAGAAAAGATCTGTGACAATCCAAATGGATTTTGAAAAAGGCCAATCCACTCTAATTCCTCCATTCTTTGATGGAATGAATTATAGAGCTTCAAAGTGAAATTGCTTGCCTATCTCAAATCCATAAATCTTGACATTTTAGATGTCTAAAAGAGGGTATTTCTTTTTTCAAGAAAATGTCCTGAAAACGATTTAAAATTATTTTCCTTGAACTCAAAGGCAATGATCTTATTGTGTTGTGGGTTAACTCCTAACATTTTTCACAATATTTCAAAAAGCATCAATGCAAAAGATATTTGGTCCTCATTGAAAAACACTTTTGAGAAAAATATGTGTCTCTTTTCAAATGATAAAATTTCTAATCAAAAAGAGATTTCTCAAAAATCTTTTGCAAAAGAAACTTCTTTCAAACATTCAATTTCCGAGTTGGAAATTCAAATTGAAAATTTAAAATCGAAAATAAATGTATGTTTGAAAAGGAATGAAAAAATTAAGTCAATCGAGCATATTTTTGATAAATAAAAATGTTGACTTATTTCAAAGATGCAATGCCTTTGAGAAAGAAATTAAAAGCCTTGAAATCATAACCATTGAACTTTTCAAAAAATATAAACATTTTTGTGAAAATGAAGAACAAATAAATGAAAAACTCTCTAATAAGAATCAAAGATTTCAAGAAGAAAAAGATAAACATACTTCTAAGTCTTATGATTCTATTTGTTCCTTATCTACCAATCATTACTATTGTACTCATTGTGGTAGATTTGGACATCACAATTCTGAGTATAAGCTTAGAATTGTGAAATCTAACAAGTTTGTTTAGATAAGAGAAGGTACACTCCCACAAACAAACTTAGATGGAACCAAAGGGATTTGGGTTCCAAAGAATCCCATTTAAACTAATTAGTGAATGAATTAGTTTAGGGATTGTTCAAAATGTTCATATCATTCACATTCATACTAGATACTTTAAATTCATTGAATACTTTTTGTATCTAGTTTTCATGAGCTTAATGATCACATCTTTTTCTTGATTTAGTCTAAATGTATTTCAATGATATATTTTATCTTAGACTATATGTATATGCTTTATTGAATATGCTTTTTGAAAAGCCTATCTAAGTGCAAATCACATCACTTGTGCTCTTAGCATCCACAAAGTAAATCCACAATCAAAAATTTAATGTGAAAACCATATATGTGCTTTCATGAAAATTGACCACCCTTTTTGCCCTCGAGCTCAAATTGATCTTTGAAGTCCATCTCTTTCATTCTTGAACTCCATTTAGGACAATTTTAGCATTTGCTAGATCTTGGTATATTCAACTTAGGTAGAATATCATTTCTAGCAAGATTGTGTGTTAAAAGCCTTGTCTAATAAAATCCACTCAAATCCTTTTTAGACATCTCTTTGCCCTAGGTAAGTATGTTTATTACTATGCGCTTAGTTGTCCTTCTAACCCATTCTTATGTTCTTAATGATTATCATTAAATACATAAGAAATCTTGGTGGGTTAAATTGATGTATTTCAAAAAGCTTAAAATGAATATCCTCTCGTGACTAAGATATAACTATCTAGTCATAGAAGTTTATTTTGGAATGCATGTGTCCAAGGTATTCATCACTTGAAATTCTTTAGAAATTCTTGGATTATTCTCTTCAGTCCTGCATAAATATATTTTTAGAGAATTGAAAATGAGTCTAGATTCAATATGTGAAGCCCACTCGAGTTAAATTGAAATGTCATAGGAATCTAGTATTTCTGTTGGGCAGTTACTCATTGTAGTGGTCATAATGTAACACATTGTGATGGGAATACTTGTAAAGCAAGAGACTAAGAGAGAGTGCACCCAAGATTTAAAGTGGTTCGGTCCTCCAAACGCGAGGCCTACTCCACTCCACCAACCAAACCCGTTGATGGCTTCACTATATGATCTTCTTAACTTCGGCGAAGATCAATGCCGATTACAATTCCGATCGCCTTTAACCTTGGTGGTAATCTTCACCACAGAGAGTGGGCTCTGCTTCTCCGAACACTCGCCCAATACAAGTTTCTTGAATAAGAAAGAAAGAACAAAAAATTCCTTACAAGGGTTTACAACTTTTGAAGAAGATGTACAAATTGAGCCTATGATCCAAATCCTAATCTTAGAGGATGAGAGGCATAAACTAGCTTAATTCACTCGTAGGATATTCCAATAGGATTTTAGAGTGTTAGGATTGATAATTGGGAAGTTTTAGAATACCCATATATATAGGAAAACCCAATATGACCGTTTGAGCGGCATTGTCGTAAATCTGGCAAAGTCCCAACGGTCACATTTTCTTCCCGTTATAGTGGTCTCGGAGTTCCGAGAGATTTTCTCGGAGTTCGGAGAAAAAATCTCGGAGTTCCGGGAAAACAAACAGAAGTTGGAAAATTTTTACTGGACCAAATCTTGGAGCTCCGAGAATTATCTCGGAGTTCCGAGAAGCCTATGTTGAGCAGATTTTCACTTCTTGTTTTTGGGCTTCCAACTTTATACCAAGTTGGGATTGTTATGAGGGTTCTAAAGTGTTGGAACACCACAAGGACAATCTCTTTGACATTTAGGGTGTATGAGATTAACTTAATTTATGCCTTTCAAAATCTAATACTAAGATTGGATCTTATACATTCTAATAGACTTCGATCTTCAATTGATTCTTCAAGTCTTCATTCGTCTTGGATCTTCGATGTCTTTGGCCTTCATAAGTGGTTCAATGAGAGCTTCTTGGCCTCAATCCAAGCAATCTTGTCTTAACACCATTATGATCTACAACTTAGACATTCAAACACATTAGTGATCTTAAATCACTTGTGTATTGGAATCATCAAAATAAGATGGGAATGCCAAGGTGGAAACCATTGGGCTTACAATCTCCCCCTTTTTATGATGACAAGCATAAGAGATTTTCCAATAAAAAGCATGCATATATTTCCTTACACTAGATTTCTAATATAGATTTCTCTCCCCCTTTGGCATCTATAAAAAAGATGGGGTAAAAGAAAAACAAAGGGAAGAAATTTACAAATTTAAGCTCCCCTTTTTTAAGAAAAAAGACAAACATAGAACTCCCCTTATTTGGAAAACAATTTCAATACAAGAGGGGATATTTAAATGAACATAAAAAGATATTCAATTTTAAGCACAAACCCCTAATCTAAACACATTTGAATAGAATCATATGGGGGCTTTGGGAACCCAAGATTTCGTGGTTCCACTACAATCCCTAATTTTAGATGCACATTGGAATTGGTAATGACCATTCATTGCACAATAATGGCATCTAACATGAGGGTTAGATAGACTAGTCCTATCATAAAAGGCATGATTAGGTCTATGACTAGTCTTTTTCAAGATTACGTCAATGATTTTATTACCATTTAGGAATCCATGGAGACATAATCTTAACCTTTCATTTTCATTATGAAGATGGGTTATTTGATTTAGAAAATCATTTGTGTCATCTTCATAAGATTTGGAAGAGCTTGCCATATCTTGAAATTTAACAATTTGGCATGTTTTCTCATCCAAACAACCCTTAAGGGTTTTAATCTCAAGTTTAAAATTTTCAATTTGAGCTTGAGATTTAGATATGGAAGACCATGACTTATTTTTCAAAAAATCAAGTTCATTTTCTAATTTTGAAATAGATTTTTTAAGAACCTTATTTTTAGAAATTTGAGAATGCAAGGTATTGCACAATTCATCATAAGATATGTTTCCACAATCACTACTTGATGAATTACAAGAGGAGTTAGAGTTTACCTCAACTTCATGGGAGAGTGCCATGAGGCAAAGGTCATCTTTATTATTTTCCCCTTCACTTGAGCTCTTTCCCGAGGTGCTAGTAGCATCCCAACCGGCTGCAAGAGCCTTGTGCTTCTTCCAATCCTTCTTTCCCTTGTACTTTGAGGAAGATGACTTGAGAAGTGGACAATCCGGTCTTTTGTGTCCTGTCTTCTTGCAATTATAGCATCTTATAACTCCCTCAACTTCACTTTTTTCTTTCTTTTTCTTTTTATCCTTTTTATGCTTCTTTCTCCATAAGCTTTTAAATTTCCTTAATGCATCTTCCTCATCGCTATCCGCATCACTTGATGATGAGTCCGTCTTGGAGACCTTTAGAGCTAGAGATCGACTTTATCTTTCTTTCTCTTTCGGCTTCTTCTCTTCTTGACAGCTACTGAGGAGCATCTCATGAGTGATAAGAGATCCTACAAGCTCCTCCATAGTTAGCGTCTTGAGATTCTTTGATTCTTGGATGGCTATGACTTTTGGGACCCAATAAGGAGGAAGTGACCTAAGCAACTTACTCACAAGCTCATCAGTAGGATAAGATTTACCAAGATTTGCTAATTCATTAGAAATTTTAGAAAATCGGGTATACATATCGGAAATACTTTCGTTTTGATCCATTCTAAACATTTCATATTTGCTCTTTAACAAGTTTATTTTGGAATCTTTGACTTGTGATGTTCCTTCATGGGTAACGGCAAGTGTATCCCAAATAAGCTTGGCGGAATAAAAAAGAGCTACTCTATTGAACTCCTCCGTAGATAAGGCGCAAAACAAAGATTTTATAGCTTTGTAATTTAAATTTGCATGCCTTTTATCTTCAACATTCCTTTCTTCAAATGGCTTGGAAGGCAAAATGTATCCATTTTCAATAATATGCCAAAGTTCCACATCTATCGAAAGAAGATAGATGCGCATCCTTGTCTTCCAATGTCCATAGTTGGACCCATTAAAGAAAGGAGGTCTAGTTGTGGAATGGCCTTCCGGAAGTCCGGTTCCATTTATATTTGCCATTTCACAAATAGAAAGTTGCCTATGATCTTTCCCTTGTTTGAAATTTTAAAGAAAAAATTTACCAAAGATTTTTAGAAAAGAAAATCTTTTAAGAGCCTTTGCTCTGATACTAAGTGAAATTCCAAGGGTGGTCCCGAATTGGCAACTAATGAGGAGTGAAAAAATTAGGTCGCTAACAAGTTTTAATCTTTTGAAAAACTCAAACCCAATTTTGAAGATAAGAGATCAAGATGGAATTCAAGCACACACGTTAAATCTAAAGGTGCAATGCAAATATAAAGCAAGAGATTAAGAGAGAGTGCACCCGAGATTTAAAGTGGTTCGGTCCTCCAAACGCGAGGCCTACTCCACTCCACCAACCAAACCCGTTGATGGCTTCACTATATGATCTTCTTAACTTCGGCGAAGATTAATGCCGATTACAATTCCGATCGCCTTTAACCTTGGTGGCAATCTTCACCACGGAAAGTGGGCTCTGCTTCTCCGAACACTCGCCCAATACAAGTTTCTTGAATAAGAAAGAAAGAACAAAAAATCCCTCACAAGGGTTTACAACTTTTGAAGAAGATGTACAAATTGAGCCTATGATCCAAATCCTAATCTTAGAGGATGAGAGGCATAAACTAGCTTAATTCACTCTTAGGATATTCCAATAGGATTTTAGAGTGTTAGGATTGATAATTGGGAAGTTTTAGAATACCCATATATATAGGAAAACCCAATATGACCGTGTGAGGGGCATTGTTGTAAATCTGGCAAAGTCTCAACGGTCACATTTTTCTTCCCGTTATAGTGGTCTCGGAGTTCCGAGAGATTTTCTCGGAGTTCGAAGAAAAAATCTCAGAGTTCCGGGAAAACAAACAGAAGTTGGAAAATTTCTACTGGACCAAATCTCGGAGCTCCGAGAATTATCTCGGAGTTCCGAGAAGCCTATGTTGAGCAGATTTTCACTTCTTGTTTTTGGGCTTCCAACTTTACACCAAGTTGGGATTGTTATGAGGGTTCCAAAGTGTTGGAACACCACAAGGACAATCTCTTTGACATTTAGGGTGTATGAGATTAACTTAATTTATGCCTTTCAAAATCTAATACTAAGATTGGATCTTATACATTCTAATAGACTTCGATCTTCAATTGATTCTTCAAGTCTTCATTCGTCTTGGATCTTCGATGTCTTTGGCCTTCATAAGTGGTTCAATGAGAGCTTCTTGGCCTCAATCCAAGCAATCTTGTCTTAACACCATTATGATCTACAACTTAGACATTCAAACACATTAGTGATCTTAAATCACTTGTGTATTGGAATCATCAAAATAAGATGGGAATGCCAAGGTGGAAACCATTGGGCTTACAGATTCCAAGGACAAGTGGCGTCATCCTGGACCTTGAGTTGTTCCTAAATCTTTAGTGCTTGATCCTGGCCGCATAAGTGCCTGCCATTTTTAACATGGCCATGGCTAAAATGGGAGATGCCAAAGAAGAGGGAGAATATTGTTGAAAAATTAGATCTTGGCCATTCTTTCCCCTTTCTTTTTCCATCATTGAATCTCCACCCTACACCTTTAGGACCCAAAGATGGCAACTCAGCTCCTCCCTCACCTATAAAAACCCCCCTCCCCACTCTCATTCGATAGATAATTCTTAGCCTTCTCTCCCTCCCCCATCAAGCTCGTCCAATACTACATTCTCAGTTTTCTCTCCATCTCCCTCAAAATTCTTCCAGCCCCCCGCTTTTTGTTTGCTTTTTATATTTCGGCCAAAGCATCTATTTGGCCTCATTCGTCCTCTTGGATCGTTTCGGTTGAAATTGCACCTCAACTAGGAATCATTTTGAGAATCACCATCAAAGGAATCATCGTATTCAAAGGACTTCACAAGGGAATTCAAAACTCACAGGGGAACGACATCAAGCTTCGGAAAAGGTAGGCTAACTTGGGATTTTCTTTTATTCTAAAAAGAGGAAGCATGCAAATTTCTTTAAATTTACTAGAATTTTTGGATTGGGAGACTCCCAAATTCGAAAATCTTAGAACAAAAGATCTTTGTTCAATAAGAATTCAAGAAACAAAATTAAGACTTTCAAAAAGAAGGAATTCTTCAATTTTGATCCAGAAGTAATTTGCATGCATCCTCTCTCTCCCTCTCTCTCTCTCTTTTATTTTTACCCATAACCCAATTAAACCTATGTTGTGGATAATTTGCTCCCTGTATGTGCTGTACACTTTGTGAACATGGCCCTTTTAATTCTAAATTATCATGCACTATGTGTTTTAGCTGAACCAAAACCCATGCACTGTGTGATACATGTCTGTGCAATCCAAGCCCTTAATTCACAGAACCTTACATTTGAAACCCACTTGTGCGACGTTATGTGGTCATGGATCATATCTCAACCAGAGCTTAAGCTACGCATACACAGTGACATTCTTTAAACCCATTTTGATGCCCATTATGTGAACCGACATGTGCTGATTAAATAATTGCATGTGTTGAACGCATGTAATTAAATTTAGATTCATTCTTCCCAAAACCATAACATCCCAACATACTTAATCGGACCTCACTTAACTAACCCGGTCCAACCCCTGTTCAATCCGGACCAACTCGGTCCAGCCCGGGCTGAAGCCGTTCCAACCCAACCGAGCAAATCCAGACCCAACACGGCTTGACTCAGCCCAAACGAAGTCAACTCCGTTAGACCCAAACCCAACCTAGACTCAACTTCACTCGGTCCAACCCAGACCCAATTCAACTCAATCCGGTTCAACCCAAACCGTACCAACCCAAAACCCGCGGCCTACTCGGCCTTGACCCAAACCCACGGCTCATTCGGCCTTGATCCAAGCCGCACCCCACATCCCAACCCGAGCTGCACCCCAACCCCGAGTCTAACCCAAGCTGCGCCTCATCCAAACCCCACATCCGAACCCAAAAACTGCAACCTGATCCCATGCCCCTCACCTTTGCCCAGCTAGCTTACGCATAGCTTAACCCCAACCCAAAGCCGCACCCCAACCTAAAGTAGCACCCCAGCCCTAAAGCCGAACCTCAACCCCGACTCGAAACCCGAACCCCACAGCCCCCTTTGGCTTTGACTCAACCCGGTTCGACCCCAACCCGGTCCAACCCAACCCAATGACACCCTCACTCAATCAAAACTTGAACCCCAAACCGCAACCCCAACACATCTGATGGGACACAAATACGGCTGCGCTCCCAGAAATCGCCACATGTCATCCATGCACGAGCAGAGCCCAACCATCATGAAGAAAGGCGTCGGAAAAAGGCAAAGACCACACAATCTTGACACGTGTCGCCCTCTCGCCGCCCAGGCCTCATCATCACAAATTATGGAAGGAAATGGCCGCCAAAGCCATGCGCGCCGGCGAGGCAGATGGATGGCCCAATCCTGCAAAGGAAGGTTTTCTCTCCATAATGATGCAAAGGGCCGCACACCTCCCTTTAAAAGGGAGGGAAAGGAAGAAGAGAGGGAACCCCGCTTTTTCTCTCTAAGGAAAAGGACTTCTCCCATTCTCAGACAACCGGAAAAAGAGGCGAGGCAACAACAGAGGAGGCTAGGAACCCAATCCTACTCTCCCTGCTAGTCCCATCCGACCCACTCATTCACACACCTAGAAAAGAGCCCGCGCGCTGGCCCTGGTAACCCTGATCGAAACCCCTTCCCCCTCTCACTGTTCTTTATATTGATTGGTCGAAGGATCTGACTTGGGTGTCGAAGTGGTCGTCCAGGACCCACCCCGGACCCCCTTGACCCCCTTTGTTTGTGATTGCAGACCCCGCGGAGGCCCTCTACCGACCGCGCGATCGCAAACCCGGATTCAGACGCCATCATATTGGCGCCATCCGTGGGACTCGTCGAGTACTGAACGCCACATGGCGATGAGAAACCACACCCAACAGGAGAAAACCGGGGTAATCACCAGGAGTCAGGCTCAGCGCGCGCAAACCAACAGCTCAAGCTCCCGAGAGCCCAACTCCCCACTCTCGGGCCGACACGAGCCCTCCTCTAGCGCGCCGCAGATGGTCCCCACCATGGAAATGTTCAACGAACTCCGCCGGGAACTACTTCAACGCTTGCCTCCTCCGGCCCCGGAGAGGCCCCGGACAACGCAAGACCAGACAGAAGCCTATGACGAAGGCAACGAGGAACAACCAGGGGAGCGTCACCCCCGGCGAAAACAAGCGTCGACTTGCCGGACACCGTCCCCATCAACGAATAGCCCTCTGCCCCCCGCAGCCAGGGGACACCAGCGAGACAGTGGGAAGCAGGCTACGCTAAGCCGCGCCCCCCTGTCCAACCTGCCCGTCTCCAGGAACCAGCCCTGGCTCGGGCGGAAGAAGTGGCAACCTCAGCGCAACCGCCCGGCATAGATCCAATAGGCGACCTACAGAGGCAGATTCGAGAGGTAAAACTAGAAATGAAGAAGCCCTACGCCCATGGCATCCTCGACAAACGGGAAAGGGAAACGGCATCCCCATTCACCACGGAAGTCTTAAAGACCCCTGCAGAAGCAGGCATAGACCTCTCCCGTTTCGGTCTATACGACGGGAGCACTGACCCCCTCGAGTTCCTCCAAACCTTCAAAAGGGTAATGACGCTCCGAGGCGCGTCGGACGGATTCATGTGCAGAGCCTTCGCCTCCCTGCTAAGAAAGACCGCTAACGACTGGTACATGAGGTTGGAGCCCCACTCCATCCCATCCTTCCATGAATTCGGGAGGAAGTTCAGCGCAAGATTCGCCAACAACCCCCTCCGCCATGATCCAGCAGACGCCCTCCTAGCTCTCCGGCAGGGAAGAAACGAGACCCTAAGAGACTTCATGTTAAAATTCAACGCCGAGTTGGCCCAACTTTCTAACTTGGATGTCCAAATAGCGGTCGCCATTCTAAAGCATGCCACCACCGATCCGAATCTTAAGCTACATCTCACATTCAAGCCGCCACGGGACCTACAGGAACTTGAATCCAAAGCTGACAAGTTCGTTCGGGCAGAAGAAGCCTGCGCAAGAGAGCGAAACCAGCCCGGCCCCGATGAAAGAAAAAACAACGATGGCCGAAGGATCCTGAGACCTAGGGCCGAGGAGAAACAGGCGAGCCAGAACCCCATCCCCGTCTTCGAGAGACTGGGAAGCGCCCCGCTAAAGGTTCCCCTCTCCCATGTCCTACTAGCCATCAGAGATCAGGGTCTCCTGACCCCCCCAAGAGAATGGCCACGGATCCAAAGAAGCGATCCGCCAAAAAGTTCTGCGAATTCCACGGGGATCACGGCCACGAAACCGACCATTGCTACCACCTCCGCCTCTAGCTGGAAAAACTGGCCGAGGAGGGCCACCTAAATAATATCTCAGAAGCCCTGGCGAAAGTTCGCGCGAGGTCCAGCATCCAGCCGACGAGCCCGGAGGCAGACGTCGGTCACCCGATAGGCGCCGGTCCGGCTGCCGCCGCCGATCCGCTAGCCGGCACCAATCCCCGAGCAGGCATCGCTCTAGAAGCAGACGTCGATCCCGCAGCAGGCACGGCGAACACCGCCACCAGCGCCCCCGGAAAGACGAGCCCCCTGAACAACCGCAAGCCCGCGAACAACCGCCCACCATCATAGGAAAAATCAATATCATCGCGGGAGGACCGGCAGCGGGAGGGCCGACAACAGCCGGTCGATGGGCCTATGCAGAGCGGGTGTTCTCCATGAATATGCCCTCCAAAAAGGCCCGGACGAATCTGCCCCAACAAGACCAGATCATTACCTTTTCCAACGAAGACCTCGACGGGCTACAGGTCCCGCACGACGACGCACTGGTCGTCAGACTAGTCGTCGCCAACTTCGACATAGGAAAAATTTTGGTCGACACAGGAAGCTCCATAAACGTATTGCACCTCAGAACTTTTGAAGAGATGAAACTGGGTAAAGAGAGGCTGGGACCCACAGAGTACTCCATCTACGGGTTCTTCGGTGCGTCCGTACGGGTCGACGGCAAGATCGACTTACCCGTAACTTTTGGGACATACCATTCTGACCACCTTCATGGTCGTAGATATACCATTCACTTACAGCACCATCATTGGGCGCCCCGCTCTAAGAGATTTGGGGGCAGTGGTCTCCACCCCCCACCTCAAGATGAAATTCCCCACTCCAACCGGAGTGGGGGAGGTCCGGGGACAGCATATGATAGCACGCCAGTGCTACGCAGCGAGCCTAAGAGGAACCAATGCTCCGGTCGAAAAATTCACAATCGGTAGTGAAGACCCCCGGCAATGGGCCCGTACGATCAGAGGAGAACCCGCCGAGGAGCTAGACTCCATCCCAATAGCCGAGGACCAGCCAGAGAGACAAGTCCGGATAAGTTCCCTACTGAAAGGCCCCCTGCGAGATCAGATGATCGCCTTCCTCAGACCAAACAAAGACATGTTCGCATGGTCCGCAAAGGACATGCCCGGAATCCCCAAGGAGTTGGCCGTTCACAAGTTAAACGTGAACCCAGCCCTTAAACCCGTCCGGCAAAAAAAGAGGAACTTCACGATAGAACGTCAAACCCATATAAAGGCCTAAGTAGAGAAGCTGCTACAAGCCGGGTTCATCAGAGAAATCCGGTACCCCGAGTGGCTGTCTAACGTCGTCATGGTCAAAAAAGCTAGTGGAGGCTGGCGGGCCTGCATAGACTTCACAGACCTCAACCGGGCCTGCCCAAAGGACCCCTACCCCCTCCCGCGCATAGACCAACTCATCGACGCCACATCCGGAAACGAACTCCTCACCTTCTTGGATGCGTTCTCGGGCTACAATCAGGTGAAAATGCACGAGCCGGACATCCCCAAAATAGCGTTCATTACCGATCAGGGGGTCTACTGCTACACCGTTATGCCATTCGGGCTAAAAAAAGCGGGCGCCACCTACCAGCGGCTCGTAAATAAGCTATTCCAGGCGCAAATCGGAAGGAACGTAGAAGTATATGTAGACGACATGCTGGTAAAAAGCCTGAAAGCCTCCAAGCACATCTCCGACCTTCGGGAAACTTTCGACACTCTGCGACGAGCCCGGATGAAGATGAACCCCGCCAAATGCGCCTTCGGGGTAACTTCCGAAAAGTTCTTAGGGTTCATGGTTAGCCAGAGAGGGATCGAGGCCAACCCTGAAAAGATCCAGGCCATCCTAGACATAGAGCCCCCGACGACAGCGGTAGAAGTACAAAGGCTCGCGGGTCGAATCACGGCCCTCGGCTGATTCATGCCAAAGTCAGCGGAGAAATGCCAACCTTTCTTCAAACAACTGAAAAATATACAAGAATTCGAATGGACCCCGGCCTGCCAAGAAGCATTTGATGCCCTAAAGCAATACCTTCAGGCACCACCCGTACTCGCCAAACCTGAGCCGAGGGAGGAACTATTTCTGTACCTGGCCATCAGCCCCACGGCGGTGAGTGCGGTATTAGCCAAGCAAAGCGACAAGAGGGAACATCCGGTGTACTACGTGAGCAAGACTCTCCTTGGTGCAGAGGTCCGGTATCTAAACATAGAGAAGTTCGCCCTCGCAGTCGTCTGCGCAGCTTGGAAGCTCCGCCCCTACTTCCAGGCCCACCCCATTGTACTGCTAACTGACCAACCCTTGAGGAAAATTCTCCAAAAGCCAGAAACCTCAGGCAGGATGGTAAGTTGGGCCGTCGAGTTGGGAGAATTCGACATACAGGTCCGCCCGAGGCCAGCCATCAAATCCCAAGCCCTCGCTGACTTCATAGTGGAATCCACGGCCCTGGCCGGGGATCCAACATCACCGGAGAATGGCGAGGGCTCCACCGAGCAGACGGCTCGCAAAGACGTCTCGCCAGGCTCAGCAGAACCGAGCAACGAGACCCATTGGACCCTATACGTTGACGGCTCAGCAGGCAAAACAGGACACGGGGCGGGAGTGGTCCTCCGCGGCCCCGAAGGATTCACACTGGAATATGCCCTCAGGCTAGATTTCAAAGCCTCCAACAACGAGGCTGAATACGAAGCCTTGCTAGCAGGACTAAGCCTAGCCACAGAGCTCGGTGTGGAAAAGCTAAAAGTCCACAGTGACTCCCAGCTCGTCGTTAACCAGGTGAACGGAACATACGAAGCCAAGGGCTTCAGAATGAAAAGATACCTCCACAAGGTAAAAGAAAAACTGCAAAAAATGGGAGAGGTAGAAATCCTCCAGGTACCGCGAGACATGAACAATCGAGTGGATGCATTGTCAAAAATGGCCGCCGAAGAGACCCATGATTTCGGCACCTTGCTCACAGAAATACTGCCCCACCCCAGTATCGACGAGGTGCAAGTTTTGGAGATTCCACCTGGACCAAACTGGATGGACCCCATCATGCGATACCTGAAAGACGGAGTACTGCCCGCGGACAAGCTAGAAGCCCGGCGCCTAACCGCAAAAGCCGCCCACTACGTGGTCCACGGGCCCAGGCTCTACAAACGGTCATACACATGGCCGTACCTCCGATGCCTGGTACCCTTCGAATCGGAGTACGCGCTACGAGAAGTGCATGAAGGGATCTGCGGAGATCATGGAGGCGGTAGGACTCTGGCTCAGAAAATCGTGAGGCACGGTTACTTCTGGCCTACGATCCTCAGGGACGCCAAGGAGTTCGTCAAAAAATGCAGCCCTTGCCAAAGGTACGCGACCACCCCCCGTCAACCGGCCACACCATACACCGCGATGGCAGGGCCCCTGCCTTTCGCCAAGTGGGGCATGGATCTACTCGGGCCTTTCCCAAAAGCCTCCGGAGGGCGTACAATGTTGTACGTCGCCATCGACTACTTCACCAAATGGGTCGAGGTTAAAGCCGTAGCAAAGCCCAATTCAAAAGCGACGGAGAACTTCTTTTATCACGACATAGTCTGCCGTTTCGGCATCCCAAAGACACTCGTAACAGACAACGGCCCCCAGTTCGCAAGTACTGAATTCGGCAGATTCTGCGATAGCCTAAGCATCGAGCACCGTTTCGCCTCCGTAGCACACCTGCAGGCCAACGGGCAGGTAGAGGTAACTAACAGAATCTTGCTTCAGAGCCTCAAGAAGCGATTGGGAGAAGCCGGGAAAAACTGGGTAGAGGCACTCCCCAGCATCCTTTGGGCCTATCGGACGACGCCGCGGACCGCAACTGGAGAATCCCCTTTTAGCTTGACCTTTGGAACCGAAGCGGTCATTCCGCTAGAAATCGGCCTCTCCAGCTTCCGCACGGAGAATTATGATGAAAAAGGAAACTCTGAACTCTTACGGAATACCCTCGACCTCGTACTCGAAAAAAGAGAACAGGCCCTCCTCCGACCCGCCTCCTACTAGCAGAGGGTGGCACGGTACTACAATGCCCGGGTAAAAAAGCGCTCGGTGAGTGTAGACACCCCATATTGACCGGACCCGAGTTCGCGTTGCTTGTGCGAAGCCTCGTCAAATCAGTGAGCCGGGGTCCCAAATTGAACCCTGGAGTAGCTTAAGGTCTCCCTTAGGTCTCCGTAAAATTTTGTCAAGATCCGAGCGCGTTTGCTCAGTGAACGAGCCGAGAGAATGTGCGCCATGCAGACCAAAAAGGGGAGTGAATGCATCTGAAAAGGGGGTTGTCCGCGGGAAAAAGGAGGCAAATATATCATTTTCATATAAGAAGGGGGGTGCATAATCTCGTCTGGGCCGCGCTGGATTCGTGCGCCAATCAAAATTTGTGCGCCCATCAAATGGTTAGTGCTAATATCAACAACCTCGTTTTTAGTATTAAAAAAAAATCAAACGAAAAATAAGAAAAAAAATCACTATTCATTCTCGTGGAAAGCAGGGAAAAGAGAGAGCGAGAGCAGAGGGAGATTTGGGTTTTCTTTCCTTTTTTCTCCTCCGCCGATCATTCCTCCGATCGTTAGTCGGAGATCCAACCTCCGATTCTCGCAGAGGGAGGGAGAAAGAGAAAGAGAGAGAGAGGGAAATCGAGAAGTTGAAATTTTCAGATCTATCCCTCCGATCGTCTTCTCCGATCGAATCTGCCAGATTCCAGTTATTTCCGATCTCCGATCCGGTGACTTTGCCGAGATCTGACCATTTTTCCGCTTATACCTTCATCCACCATCATCTCCCTCATCTAAACCCCATTTTCTACCTTCGAAACGATAGATCTGAGTTGTAAAACCTTAGATCCAACCATTACGATCTTAAATCCGGCGTAGCTTTCATTTTCCATCCAGAATCCTAGATCTATCTTACTCAAGTTTCGATTAACCTATTAAAACTGTGGATCCAACACGGATCCAATCTATTCCTTGTGAAATTTGGGGTGAAACTCTGTTTATCTTGCAAGTGCATCGTTGCTGGATAGATCTGGCTATGCGTGACCCCATTTTGGCAGTGTAATGGTGAATCTAGTATTTTTTAAGATCAAGTGGTTTTGATCCAGGTAAGTGTACATTTGAGGCTATCATTATATTTTGAATGTTCGAATGTTTTGTTTAAAATGTTTATTTAAAACTAGATTTGATATAAGTATGATCATTACATTGAGTTCTATCATAAGCCTATGTTGAATTTGTTTATTCTATGCTACATTGGATATAAGTAAACCTGTTTTAGACATATCTTTGTGTTCACACATATGTTCAATTCAAGCATATTTCAGTTCAGATACACATAGATTTGTGTTCATATGTGTGTTTGGTTCAAGCCTGTTTCATCATAATATTCAATCAGCAACAAATGATTGGTTCTTTGTTTGAATTCAGTGGTAAAGCTCTTGTGACTTGTGATAATTTTCCCTAAATATTCACTGTTGGATATATGGATGTAAGTTTGTGATCTTTAAGGTTCATTTAGTAGTATTGGGCTGTAGTTCCATTTGAAAAAGTTGTGAAAAGTCGCTCACAATTTAATAATCTATCACTGATTATTCGTTTCAAGTGTATGATTGTGCCCAGTTGGGAAGTTACTGTAATTCCCTTAGATATTCATTCAGCAACATGGGATCATGATTCAGTTTGGGATTTATGATAACTTCTTGTAATAATTTCTTCTTTTGTTTCCTTAACAAATCATGGTTTGAACATGAACTGTGTTTATCATTGTTATGTTTGGTTTAAGAATTTTTTGTCGCACTATTACTAATCTAATCTCCTTATGCTTAAAGTGGACTCATTCTCTGTTCATCAATGTCAGTTGAATATAATGGTTTGGAATGATTCCCCTATCCTGTTTCCTTCACAAATCTGTTTTCTTAAAGAGATTGCCTTGAACCTAAACCTGTATGCTCTAAATCTTTACATGGTTCCTGTTTTGCTGAATTTCTTTTATGTCTAGTGTAGATCATTCAATCTGTCAAGCTCTGAAATTATGTGAAATCGATTTTATTTTAGCGTTCCTTCTGGACTTTGCGATTACAAGCATATGAGGTGGTTGTGTGACTGTGTGCTAATATATTTATATGGCTGAGTATATTCTGGACTTTGGTTGTTGTTTGAGCATTTTCTAAAAGAGAAGGAACTCATTTATCTAACTCCTTTTATTCATGAGACTGATGAGGTAAATTTTTTTTATATTCAGATGAAAATTGATTCTTGCTTACAGTCTCATTAGAATGGTTTTGTAAGAAATGTGTAGATGAAATAAAAGATAATATTATCCTTTAAGATGTTCAGGACATTTTTCATGTCATTTGGCAGCTCTTTTTTTACAAGAGATAACGGCCATATAGGCTCACCTTTTAAGCAGATTTTATCTTGTTTTTATTTATTTATTGGATACCAATTAGTTTGTAAAGCGTACTGAAGAATCTCAAACCCTTTGATAACAAGGGGATGTGCCGAAGTTCATTTTTAGTTGACTTGTTGAGCATATTGATCACATAGTAATGTGTTATGGAAATTGTGTCTTAGAGATGTCTTCTGTTGCATGTAACATGTATTGAAAAAAATGATTTTTGTCTTCCATTGCTATATTCAGAGTGGTAGCTTAGCATAATGGTTATAACATTATTAATTGGATTGGCCCTGTTAGAGTGATTTTGGATTGGAGATCTTGATGCATCCATACCATCGGATTATGGGTAGTGGTATAGAATTCTTCTTCGCATTAGGTGGCCAAAAGAAATGTGTGTGAAATGCTCAAAACTTTTATTGCTGTATTCATTAGTTTCGGTTTACATTTTCTGTAGAAGTTCTGTCCGCAATACATCTAAGTTTTGGCACAAATTAGTCCTCAAATCTGCCCAGTTTTTTTTGTACAAGTTTTACTCATAATCTGCAATAGTTCAGTCCCTGTTTTGGATACAGTTTGGTCAGCAATTTAGCCCTTGTTATGCATAGTTCAAGCCCCATAACAGCCCCTGTTTTACTCCATAGGTCAGCTCCTGTTTTCACAGGTACTGCACTTTTCATAGCATATAGGTTTGTGCGTACAAGCAATATTTTAGAAGAGGTCGATCTTGGAAAAGCAGTGGAGACATATTGTGGCTGGAGAACTGGGGACAAACTGATCTTCTCCATTAGTTGCATCATTTCTGTTCCTAAGAGCACCAAGGGATTTGTTTATCATTGCTTTTGAAAACTTCTGAGAGCTTCCATGTTATGGTCATAATTGTTGGAAATTGCATGTTCGTAAATTGGTTGTAAAGGCTTGTTCCCAAGCTATAAGTGGTCCTATAAAACTCAGTACTTGTCATGGGAATTCAGTACCACCTGAACTATTGGAGTAAAAGTGGAAAGAGTAGTACAACAATCCCGCAGATCCTTCTAGCCCGAGAATTCCATTTCAGTTTGCTATCAGTTGGAAAGGATAGCACCTTCTTGCTTGGTTCAGAAATTTTGAAATTAGTGTCACCAGGGAAGCCACCAACATGGTTTATTACTTTGTTAGGATCTAGAGCTGTAGAAGCCTGATTTCAACAAGGTTATCTCCTTCTCCATCCTTAGAGGCTGATGATGAGGCTTGCCAGCAAGAAGGGGAAGAGAGGTTGTGGCGCTGAAGATTTATGTGACCGGTCAAGCGAGGTTGTTGGCACCCTCGTTTCAAAGCCGGACGATGGTGGTGGCGAGCTTGGTGCTAGTGATGGTGATTCTAGTGGTGATCTTCTTGTCCTTGATAATGAGGCAGGGGTGATGAAGGCGCTAGCCCAAGCCCATCTTTAGAGGACTTGCTCAGTCCTAGTAGAGTTTCCCCCCTTTTTACTTAGTGGACTTTCCAAGTCCTTTAAACACCTTTAGATAGATCTTTTCCCTCATTTAGGAGACCATTGTGGTCTTATTAGCGAGTTCCGTGCTAGGAGACACACTCTGTCTCATTGAGGTAGTTCTCTTATGGAGACAAGCCTCATTTTGGACCTACCCTTAAGGAGGTCGCTTTAGTTTGGTAGGGAGTATACCCATAGGAGGCATGCCTTGCCTCATTTATAGAGCCCCTATTTGGAGACAAACCTTGTCTCATTTAGAGGGTTTCCATTTTTAGAAGGCTTACTCAGCCTTATATTAGAGCAGCTCCTTTTAGAGAGTCTTTGACTCATTTCCTCCTTTAAGTTGTAGCATTAGAGAGCCTTTGGCTCATTTATCTGCGTTAGTGATTTTTATTAGAGAGTCGTTGACTTGCTCGTCCTTTGATAGCGGTATTAGAGAGTCTTTGACTCATTTCCCCATCCCTTTAATTGTTTTTAGGAGCTTCTCCTTAGTGTTGTCGTCGCTTTTATTTGTTTGAGACTTGTCCAGTCTCATTAGAGCTTTGCCTTTTGGATCTTAGATCATTTCGTCATTCTTGATAGTTAGATTATTTGGTTTAGGGGTTTCCCCTGTCAGCCCCAGGGTTTGACCCTAGGGTGTTGCTTTGCATTTTCCCTTAAGTCTTTGACCAAAAGGGTGAAATCAGAAATTAAAAATCTAAAAAACAAACATTAGAAATTCAAAAAAAAAAAACATTTGAGAAGCTGTAAAAACCAAAAAAAAAAAAAAAACATTGAATACATTTAAAACTCAAAAACATTAGAAATCTAAGACATAAAAAAAAAACATTTGAAAACCCCAAAAGAAATCTAAAGTGTTGAGTGTTTTAGAAGTAGTAATTAGGAGAGTTCGTTTCGAACTACGTTGGCTTGATCCTCTTCCGAGGTACGTAGTGCAGCTTGGGATTTACATCCCAAGTCCAGCCAAACTTTTTGTAAATAATATTTTAAACTTTCTTCAAAAACCTTTAAAACCTTATTTTTCAAAAGATCTCCCTCTAGAGTTAGGAGTTTCTCCTAGATAGAGAGTTTTAGAGTTAGGTGTTTCTTTTGATAGGTTGTTTGTTTGTTTGTTTTGTTGTGTGCTTGTTTTAGAGTTAGGGGTCTGTCCTAGAGTTATAGGAGCGCCTCCGTCCGGTCAGTCGGCGATCCACATCGCCGAGTGATAACTAAAATAGGATACGCTAGTCCACCCTTTGTTTTCCTTAGGAAACACAGCCTAGTTACACATAGGTTGTAGGAACCACCTGCATTAGCCTAGGGCTAATCTGCATTTAGTTAGGGCATATAGGATGTCCTAAAATCCACAATTCACTGGAATTTAAATAATCGTACAATAAACTTTAATAATTGGTCCGGTCTTTTAGATCGAGTCTAGGATAGAGGGCTAGGTGTCTTAGGCATCCTAGCTTAGAATAGGCGCGAAGAACTACGTTGCCTTGATTCTCGTGCAGGCGGGGATACGTAGGCTTCTTTGGATAAATACCAGACCATCCGAGGACTCGGGCTAATAATTTAGAGTCTTAGGATTTGTTGTGTAGTTATTGTATGATTTGATATGTTTTCTTACTTTTTTGTACTGATCCTATACCTTTAGCTGTAGCTTGCATATGTTCGCACATCAGAACTTAGACACCTATTAGGCATGTCACTCATAACCTAGCTATGCTTAGGTGTCACATCTTTCATTTTATTTTATATGTGTTTATTATTTTTATCCTCAGGAAATGCATGCTTAGGTAGACGACTCCTGAGGATTGTTCCCATTTCACATGATTTTTACCCAAACTTCTTTGGAGTTAATAATAAATGGCATAAGAGACCAAGTGCTTGCACTCGGACGAATCGGGGGTGCTCTCAGACCTTCCCCATTCGTAACCAGGCACGAAACCATATATATTTCTGGTTATATCCATTGCACAGAGGATTTGATTTTAGGGTTCCATGGCATATCCATGGATGGCGACTCTGAGTTTATTTTAGGTATGTCTCGGTTTCGAGCCCTGGCTCCGGATCAAGACATATCTCTTTCTTTTTATATCGCCAGTCGTGCTATGCTATGAGGGTGGCATCCGTTTTGAGAGTTCCTTGGTAGAGCTCTCCACACATGTGGATGATCCAGAGGGTGCTAGGGACCCGTTCCCTCTCGCCGCCTATCTCGGATCGGGGTCCACAGTGAGACCCGGAGACCTGGTACTACGACGGGCGGAGGTATCCGACCCCCGCAATACCGGGAAGCTCGTACCCAAATGGGAAGGACCATACAGGGTCGTTCGAGCACTCAGCCTCGAGGCCTACCAGCGAGAACGCCTCGACGAGACTCCAGTCCCTCGCAGTTGGAGCATGGACAACCTCCAAGAGTTTTACGAGTAAAAAGGTAGGGTAAGTCCACTGTTTTCCTTTTTATCACGAATGTTTTGTTTGTCTCCTTTTTTGTGTTTCTAGAAGCAAAGATGTATTTTTCTCCTTAACAAATCAATGGAATAGCATTTCTGCCCGACCCATATGCATCTCCACTTTCCGGCCCGTAATAAATAAGGGACCCGAAAGAAGACAGGGAGTGAGATAGACGTATTACCGGGGCCGGCCCCCAAAAGATACCCTAAAACGCTCCCCATGAAAAACAGGGAGTGAGACAGAGGTAGCATCGGGGCCGATCCCCCTGAGAATACCCTAAAACGCTCCCCATGAAAAAAAAAGACCTCCCCTCTAAGGGCAAGCGGGACCCATTAACCCCGAACTGATCACTCGAGGGGAAGATAGTCATTCCATAAAAAAGACACCCTACGGAGTGCACTAGGAGTACCCTCACCAGCAAAGATCACAACCCAAATAGCCCGAAGAGCAATGCCGAAAGCTCAAAGAGCTCGCGGCACAACATGTATAAAGGAAAGAAAAATAGTTCAAATGTTATTACAAACCAAACACGTCAATAACGCCAAAAAAGAAAAGAAAAGGGGAGAGCAAACTTCCCGACACATTCGAACATTACTAAGCCCCCTCAGAAGTCTCGCCAACTACAGGATCCGCCAACGTAACCACCTCCTCCTCAGCCGACCCCGACACTTCCACCGGTACCGTCGAAAGACCCTCCAGAGCACCTCCCTCAGCCTCATGCATCAGCTTGTCAAGGGGGATGGAAGGATCGACCTCGCGGACACGCCGCCGGCATTCAGCAAACGCATCTATCTCAACATCCACCCTGAACGTGGCCGCGGCCTTAAAAAACTCCTCCGAGTCGCGCCATTCCTCCCGCGCCTTCGCCAGCTCCAAGACATGCGTTTGTCGAGCCACCGCTAATTTGTCCGCCGCACGGGTCCTCCCTTCCATGGTTTTCCGGAGGTCTTCCCGAAGTCGAGCAATAGTGTCATCAAAGGTCGCTTTCTCTGCCCAGGCTTTGTCCAAATCCTCGCTCAGCTGCCGGACTCGCTCCTCGAAAGCACCCATCTCCGCCTCATCCTCGAGGAGGCACTGCACCATCTTCCTGGCATAGCTTTGAGACTACAAAAGCAAACCATCAGAAAATTTACACACGGTCACAAAAACAACAAAGAGAGAAAACCGGCCACCCGGTACTTACGCAAGATGTTGATTGAAAATACTGAGCCCCCAGGGCCCTACGGTCGAAGCCCTCCAACTCAGCCTCGTTGCCAGGGAGAGCGGTGGTCACTCCTAGCTCCACCCCAACCCGGGGATTCGCGAGAATGCAATCCTCATCGCCAATCTTCCAGTCAGGTTTAAACAGCTCCCCTCGCACCTGGAAGCTCTGCGGCGGAAGCTCCACCCGCTCCAAAAGAAGCTTGGTCATAACCACACCTTCCATCCGGGTTGGCCGTCCTCCAAAAAGGCAGGAGGATGCGCTGCCCGACCAGCTTCCCCCTGTCGGGTGCCACAAGGGACAGCCCTTTTAGCAGAAGGCTCCGACTCCGGAGGAGAAGACCTAGCCGCCCCCTTCTCTCCGACCGCTTGACCAGAGGGGCTGGAAGGCACGAATGTCGGAAGCCTCGCTTGCGACCGGCCCAGCCTGGCCGCGGCCATAAAGTCATAAGGGATCTTCTTGCGGCTCACCAGACTCTTTGTTGCCGCCGCAACCCCCTTTCCCTTACCAGCGTCACCAGAAGAAGACATGCCTCCTGCCAAAGACAAAAAAAAAAAAAAAAACAACAACCGCTCAGAACAAAGGGGAACAGCAAAAAAGAAAAAACAAAAAAAAGCAACAACAAAAAGGGGGTGGGGGGCTCACCGCGATAGCTGGCGGAACTCTCCCCCGTTCCCTCGCCCATACAGCGGGCCTTCCTCTCCATAGCTCTCAGCAAACCAAGCCTCTTCAGGCCCCTCTCCCACCTAAACTCAGAAACGTCAATGGCCTCCCCAGAAGCGAGCTTTCCCAAATCAAACTTGCTGTAATCAGACTCGTCAAGGAGGGACTTCCTCCGCCACTCAACAGAGTGTCTCCAAGAGCGAGGAAAGTCCCAGCCAACGCCCGGTGAAGGAGTGATGAACACATACTCCTCCTTCCACTTTTTGATGGAAGAAGGCAAGTTCGCCGCAATTTTCACCTGAGGACGCTAGGTCAGATATAACCAGCTATCCTCCCCCTTCACCAACGGGCTAAGGGCGACGCAGGCCTGAAGCAGCGGGAGGGTAGGCTGAACCTTGTAAAGGCCCGCCTTGGCCACAAAAGCCAAGAGAGTGCGCCAACTATTAGGCGCCAGTTGGGAAGGGGCCACCCGATAAAACTCAAGGGCCTCTACTATAATGCCCAAGAGCAGAAACCTAACCCCCGCCCGAAAAGCCTCCACATAAAAAGCTACCTCCTCCTCCGTGGTACCCTCACACACCCCCTCTGCAAAAGATGGAACCCTAATCCTGTAACCATCGGGAATGTGAAACTCCCTCCTGACCTTCTCCGCCGCCCCTTCCCCCAAGGTGTTCCTGAAACACGTCACCCGACCAGGACAAATAACGGCACCAGACCGGATGTCCCTAATCTCCGCCTCGCGAGCAGAAGAGACTCGAGCGGGAGACTCCAGAGGAGCAGCCCCCACCGATGACCCAGAAGCCCCGGAGCTATCTCTTAACTCCGTAGGCTTCCGTACATCTTGAGAGCCGCCGCCCCCTCCTCCACAAACAACCGCCTCCTTTTTCTTGGTATAACCCTCTCCACTACCTCCACCGACTCAGAAGAGGGACTTTGAAGAACAGTCGCGACAGACATCGTAAAACTATCAAATGTCGAATGAAATAAAACACGCAGAACTCACTGGAAGAAGGTTGGTGAAGAGCAATACGCACGATAATCGCCGCGGAAGAAAACCCGTTTCACCCGAGGAAGACGAAGAAATAAGACACAGAAAGAAATCCCCAAAAGACTCTAAAAAGAGCTAGGGTTTCGACACGCGTCGAATGATCTCCCTTCCTTTCTAATCCGATGGACATGCACACGTGGTGCCGATTGGGAAACCCAAGGGAACCGCCAAAAATCGAAGCGCCATCCTGAAAAGACGTTGCTGCCCCTGCCGCTAAGTGACTTCCCCAACAAGTCATCCGTAAAAATAAAAATAAAAAAACCTCACCACCTACGATGGTAAAAGGCTCGGAACCCTTCACAAGGGCCCGGCATACGAATCCACAAGATGGAAAAGGCCACGCGCGATGGTAAAAGCCTCGGAACCTTCAACAAGGGCCCGACATATAAATCTACAAGATGGAAAATACAGCATACGACAATACCACCAAACAAAAATATGTCAAGCACAGCTAAAGGAAAGCAAACACAAGATACAAACCATGAACCACAAAAAAAAACCATTCATAAACTACTTCTTTCTGGCCCCCAGGCCTACAAAAGGGGGGAGTAAAAACAAAAAGGCACGCAGGCCCGGGCCCCCAAGACCGCAACAAAAAGAGGCCTCCTCCAAAACCCTGCTCTTCCCGCCACCTCCAGCTTTGAGCGACTGGCCGCTAAAAGAGTTTTCCGCATCGGAGAGCTCCTTATCACTCTGCTCCTCCTCCGAAGATCTCCCCCAGCGCCGATTCTCAGCAAATCGGGCCTGGTCATTTAGCCAGCGCACCCGATTCCTCAACAAATCATTCTCCACCCGTAAGGCCGCAATCTCCCGATCCATTTCAATCATCCGGCTGCAAACCGCCATTTCCCTACGATGGACATGGGAGAAGAATGACCGGTGGCGATGGACAAAAGCTTCATGGGACTCCCTCTCGTAAAGCGGAGGAAGGGGAGAGCGCGGGGAAAACCCTGGAGGCGGGTTCCTCTCAGGAATCGTTTGCCGGGGCCCCAACCCGTCGGGGTTAGTCTCGGGACTGCTGGGAGGACTCCCCTCGGTAGCAACTCTCCCCCCACCACTAATAGAGAGACCCTGGAAAGACGACGACATCTACGACGGGCCCGAAAATAGACCGAGAAAAAGCAAAATAAGGGGGGGGTGAATAGGATGTTTATAAAATCTTTACCTTTTAAAAACTTTTCCTAAGATTTCACCAAAGACTTATCCCTTGTTTAATTAAATTTGAAATAGTTGAACTTAAACAATATTACAAATTAATATAAGTTCAAAACCCTTGTTGATTAGCAAACTTAATTAGGTAATTTTAATATAGCCTAGTTAGCAAGGTTAAGATATTTAGGTTGATTATCAATGCTAACTACTCACTCAATTCTAAGCACAAATAATCAAATAAGAGAGTGAGAGGGAGTGAGAGAAATACCAATCACACAAGTGACACAAAGATTTATAGTGGTTCGGCAAACGGCCTACTCCACTCTTCTCAAGGTCGCACTTGAGGATTTCCACTATTGAGACCTCCACGACGCCCGGCTCCGAGGCTTTTACACTCCAAGGGAATTAAATAAGGATGCCCTTCCACCTTTACAATGACTCTCCTTCCCCGCCGAGTTCTAAGCGGTTCACCCAAGGGAATTAAAAACAACGGATGCCCTTGCCACCGATCGAATAAAGAAGAAGATAAAAGCTTTGCCTCAATGTAGGCTACAATGCAAGTTGAAGCTCCAAGGATGCTCTCAAGAATAAACAAGTTTAAGCCTAAACCAATCTCAAAAGATTTTCTCAAATCAAGGCACAAAGAGTTTGGTTGGTGAGAGAATTTAACCCAAAAATAGTTCACAAATGATTTTCTATGGTTTCTTGAAGTTGGACAATGTTCCTCAGGTGTTTTGGACCTTTGAATGGGTATATATAAAGTCCCAACTCCATGTGACCGTTTGGGGGGTAAAACAGTCAAAACTGGGTCAAAAAATCAACTAGCCGTTGCACCCCAACGGCTATATTTTTTTGAAGAAAAACATTTCTCGGAGTTCCGAGAAAAATTCTCGGAGTTCCGAGCGAAATTCTCGGAGTTCCGAGCAAATTCTCGCAGTTCCGAGAATTCAAACAGAACCTTTAAGTTTAGAATCTGGTGCATTTCTCGGAGCTCCGAGAATGTTCTCGGAGCTCCGAGAATGTTCTCGGAGTTCCGAGACTGGTTTCCAGCAAACAGTGTCGAACTTGTAAAATTCATATCTCCCTCATTTCTTGTCGGATTTTGATGTTCCTATACTCTACGGATATGAGAAAAATGAGAGCTATCTGTTAAAAATATTTTAAAAAATATTTGAAAATATTTTAAATAAGTTTTGATAGGATTTAGTTGCTGGTCCAGGTTGTTGCTTCGGAACTCTGTTTTGTTCATTCTTGTGTTGAATGCCATATGGGTCCCAACATGTTGGTAAACCACCATGGCCATTCACTTATCAATTTAAGTCCTTAAAGAGTGTGTTAGTCTCTTTGAAAAACATATTTTTAGGGGTTTAAACAATGTGCCTTGACAAGAGGAAATGCAAGAGAGATAGGAATACATTCTACCCTTTCTATCACTCTCTTGAACTCTTCTTTTGAGCTGGGATCTTCTATGGTTGAGCTTCCATGCTTGACATCTTCAAGTTGTGGTACAAGCTCCTTGGTCCTTTGCATTAGGTTCTTGATCCTCCACCTTTGGCCTTCATGAACTTTCTTTGTTTGTTCAATGCTTTGAGATGGTTGATGATGAGCTTCTCCTTGGTACTTCCAAGGTGTGATTGGTCCAAGTATGTTCCAAGCTCCTTTGCCATTGTGTTTGGTTCATCTTCAAGCATAGGCCAACAAGGTGCGTGCTAGTATGATTTGACTTGTGTAGGACCTGTCTAAAGCACACCACTCAAGGCAAATGATCAGTCCATAAACAACTAATCAATTTGCGTTTGTTAATCATCAAAACAAGATGATTGAATGAACCCATGGGGAACCCTTGGGCTTACAATCTCCCCCTTTTTTATGATGACAAACCAAATTGATTAGATAGGTGGGAGGAACCTCTTATGAGGATAAGATAGACAAATTAATCATTACTGCTCCCCTCAACATATGCATGAGTTATATTTAACAAGTTATAATACAAGAATGCATATGGTAATGGATCTAATCAATTATACAAATTCTCCCCCTTTTGGCATTAGCAAAAAGGAAGGATTAAGCATTTAAGCACAATTACATAAAGCATCAAAGATATTCAATGAAAATATGATGCTCCCCCTAACTTCTTATCATGAGTTAGCAATTAAAATCAAAGTATAATCCAAAGTATATATGGCATGATAAGAGACAATCAACATAGGAAATGAATAATCACAAAACAAATCAAGCCTATGTTGGCAAAACAAAGAGACATTCCAATTTTAGTACAAATTTTTAGGGTGTATCTTAGTATATATATAAATCCAATATAAATCTACCCTATGACCCGTAATATAATAATAGATTAGCAAGTTAAAGCTTATATTTTACTTATCATGAAAGAAAAATAAGCAAGTGTATAGTTTAGCATGATAAGCCCCCCTTTTTTTAAAAAAAAATCTAATGATATGCAATTTTTAGCATAATTAGTGAGGAAATGTTTGAATGGATAGTGTTAGCATCTTACAATGATCCATATAAACATAAAGATAGCAATAATTAGCTCTCCCCCTTAGTATTTGTCAATGGCCTTAGATAAACCTAAGATTTAAGGCATGACATGACATCATAGGCCAATGATATGACAATGGAATACTTGGCCACCAAAACTTATTCTTGGAATAGATGATATCATATTTGATCATCCAAGATAAGTTACAAGCCTAGAAGGATATGACTCTAAGACCTAGGCTATGGGCTTCTTGTCTTAAACTCTAAAACACACATAAAAGCACAAGACAAGCCCGAACAACTCATGTGGAGCAATCATGCTCCAAATGAGTGTACTTATCATATGTGAGGTGATAACCACATTAAGAATCATATGATAAGTAACTAAGGACAAATTTACCTTTAAGCTCCCCCTTTGAAAATGAATCATGCAATGCATGAATCCAAATGGATGTCCTTGCATAGACTCCAAAGGTTTTTGGATATATTTTCTAAAAGATACCAAGTTAAACTCAACCCTTGGGCTACAATGACACTTACTCTCCAAGTGTCAGTTTATCATGATAAAATGATAGCCATAGTCTAACTCATCATGATAAACAAGCATAGCACAAAAGATTTTCAATCTCTGGCTCATGCTCCCCCTAAATGTGATATCATATGTTTAAATTCACGCTTTACTTCCTTAAGTATGTAACATACATAACTAGCTAGGGAGATCACATATATATGTATACCTATTCATGTTTGAGATGTTGGCACAAGGCCAATTTGTTAGATATTTTAATTAATGTGAATGTACCATCTCCCTCTTAGAATCTAAGAAGGCTAAGGGCACCAATTGAGTGACTTTTAAGATTAAAGTTTAACATCTCATACGTGTAGATATTATCAAACAAGGGGTGATACCTATAGAATATATATAAACCAATTTGAGTTCCATTCTATAGGACTAAGACATAATGAGAATGGTCAATAAAGTACCATGTCTTAGAGAGACATCCATGAATCATGAAGGTGAGAGTATACCTTACAAGAAGGATATGATCCATATCAAGGCCTTCATGGATAGTCTACTATGTTTGGACAAAGTGATCATGACAAATGAAGTACAAGGTCCAAACATTACATCTACATCCACAACCACATGTAAAATGACAAGGCATTAGGCACAAAAGTGCATAAGCCCATTGAAAACCAAAAATGTGTGGGAGGCACATATTCCCATCACAATCTAATGTATACAACCACCTTAGTGAATTGTAATTTTACTCAAGTGAGTAAATGCCCAAATATGATTCTAGATTTCTATGATATTTTCATTTCAAGTCATACATTGAATCTAGATTCATGATTTAACTTTCCTATATAATATATATCCTTTTATGAACTTAAGGAAAGATCCAAGGATTTTATAATATTTATGTATCAAATGATGCAAACTACCTTGGACACATGTATTCCATTTATGAACTTTCATGACTCCTTGAACAAAATACATATAACATATTTATACATATTAAGGTTCATCTTAGTCATAAGATTATCCAATTAAAGCTCTTTGGAAATACACTAATTTTTAACCCATCTATGATTCTTATTAGATTTGATGAAAATCATTAAGCATGTAATAGAATGGGTTTTGATAGGACAATTAGGTGCAAAGTAATAAACATGTTTGTTCACCTAAGGCAAAAAAAGATATCTAAGAAGGGATTTGAGTTGTTTTCTTAGACATAGCATCTAATATCTTAGTTTTGCTAGAAATGATATATTAAAACAATTAAATACTCAATTGTCTAGCAAGTGCCATATTTGTCCAAAATAAAGTTAAAAGAATAGTACTTTGGCATTTTCTCAATTTTTGCTCAAATACTATTTGATTGCCAAAAATAATTTCATTTAACTTCAAGCCTTAAAACCTATGAGTTTCTTTTCTTTTGGTTTTTCTAGAATGATGTGATCAATTAGCCTAACTCCTAGCAACTACCAAAACGGGTTCAAATTTTAGAGATGTACTTGAAGCTTTTAATTTGAACACATGGGCAAGAGATGTTGTTGTACACTCTATAAGGATCAATTTATGGTTTTCACATTAAATGCTCTATTGTGGTTGTCATGTGGATGAATGACATATTTAAGTGCATGATGATTTTTAAGTATATGTGGGCACTTAAACTAGGAAACTCAAAATGATATTCAATTAGGCTCATCATATCGAAGTCTCAAATTAATTACATTTAAGCATATAGACTTTGAATTTTAAGGTGATATATAGATATATGTTTAGCAAATATGAGCATATGATATCTACATACACATGTTTTGAAAGGAATTTCAATTTTAGGCACAACATGTATTGATACAAAAAAATTAAACAAGAACAAGCACATTGTATCAACAAATATATTTTCAAATGATATTCAATTAAAGCACATCCCCTAATCTAAAATAAACACAATATAGATCATGTTAGGGGTTTTGGAACCCAAACCATCTTGGTTCCAAGCAAGTTTGTCCTAGGTGATAAGTCCTTTTTAACCCAAACAAACTTACTATTTTTTACAAGTTTAAAAGTACATTTAAACTTGTAATGTCCAAATCTACCACAATAGTCACAAGATGCATAAGAGTAGGTAGATGGACGGGATGAACATGATGAATTACAAGAGTGATCATGATGGTAATTGAATTTTACATTCTCTTGTAACTTATGATTTTCCAACCTTAATGTTTCATTCTTGATGTTTAAGTCATTGATTTCCGTTTTAAAATTTATTAATTCAAGAGATGAAGGCATTTTGATTTTCTCTTCTTCTTCTTTAAGGAGTTGATTTTCCTCTCTTAGTGAAGCAATGGTATTACTTAGTTCAATAAAATCTTTTTTAAAAATTTCATTTTCTTCACTAAGATGTGCATGATCTATTTCTAGTGACCTAAACTCCTTGTGAATACTAGCTAAATTGTTTTTCAAGTTTGAATTCTTAGCTAGTTGATCCTCAAGTTTCTTATGTAATTCTTGGACATTTTCAACAAGTTCTTCAAGTATGAATTCGGCATTATCCAAGGGGTCTTCATTAGATAATCCCATTAAGCACATGTTTTGATTTTGAAGATTTTCAATAGAGTCCAAAACATTTTTAGCATTTTTACAAGAGGATACTTTTTCATAAATGTTAGGTGGTAATACACAACATATTGCAATTAGGGCTTTTGTATTTAGTAAAGATAATTTTTTATCATAATCATTTGATCTTTTAGATTTAACATTTAAATCAAAACCATTTTCAATTATCTTTATCATATCTTTATCTAGACCTTTTAAGTATGTCTTCATATGGATAAACCATGATCCATAATCCGAACCATCCAAAATAGGTAGTCTAGATCCCATCTTTTAAGTTGCCAAAAATTTTGATCTTTTAACTCTTAACCGGTTAGGGTCTTAATCAAGAGCCCAAGCTCTGATACCAATTGAAATCCAAGTAGTGACTTGGTTTGGCAACCTAGAGGGGGGGTGAATAGGATGTTTATAAAATCTTTACCTTTTAAAAACTTTTCCTAAGATTTCACCAAAGACTTATCCCTTGTTTAATTAAATTTGAAATAGTTGAACTTAAACAATATTACAAATTAATATAAGTTCAAAACCCTTGTTGATTAGCAAACTTAATTAGGTAATTTTAATATAGCCTAGTTAGCAAGGTTAAGATATTTATGTTGATTATCAATGCTAACTACTCACTCAATTCTAAGCACAAATAATCAAATAAGAGAGTGAGAGGGAGTGAGAGAAATACCAATCACACAAGTGACACAAAGATTTATAGTGGTTCGGCAAACGGCCTACTCCACTCTTCTCAAGGTCGCACTTGAGGATTTCCACTATTGAGACCTCCACGACGCCCGGCTCCGAGGCTTTTACACTCCAAGGGAATTAAATAAGGATGCCCTTCCACCTTTACAATGACTCTCCTTCCCCGCCGAGTTCTAAGCGGTTCACCCAAGGGAATTAAAAACAACGGATGCCCTTGCCACCGATCGAATAAAGAAGAAGATAAAAGCTTTGCCTCAATGTAGGCTACAATGCAAGTTGAAGCTCCAAGGATGCTCTCAAGAATAAACAAGTTTAAGCCTAAACCAATCTCAAAAGATTTTCTCAAATCAAGGCACAAAGAGTTTGGTTGGTGAGAGAATTTAACCCAAAATAGTTCACAAATGATTTTCTATGGTTTCTTGAAGTTGGACAATGTTCCTCAGGTGTTTTGGACCCTTGAATGGGTATATATAAAGTCCCAACTCCATGTGACCGTTTGGGGGGTAAAACAGTCAAAACTGGGTCAAAAAATCAACTAGCCGTTGCACCCCAACGGCTATATTTTTTTGAAGAAAATTTTTTCTCGGAGTTCCGAGAATTCAAACAGAACCTTTAAGTTTAGAATCTGGTGCATTTCTCGGAGCTCCGAGAATGTTCTCGGAGTTCCGAGCTCGGAGCTCCGAGAATAATTCTCGGAGTTCCGAGACTGGTTTCCAGAAACAGTGTCGAACTTGTAAAATTCATATCTCCCTCATTTCTCGTCGGATTTTGATGTTCCTATACTCTACGGATATGAGAAAAATGAGAGCTATCTGTTAAAAATATTTTCAAAAATATTTGAAAATGTTTTAAATAAGTTTTGATAGGATTTAGTTGCTGGTCCAGGTTGTTGCTTCGGAACTCTGTTTTGTTCATTCTTGTGTTGAATGCCATATGGGTCCCAACATGTTGGTACACCACTATGGCCATTCACTTATCAATTTAAGTCCTTAAAGAGTGTGTTAGTCTCTTTGAAAAACATATTTTTAGGGGTTTAAACAATGTGCCTTGACAAGAGGAAATGCAAGAGAGATAGGAATACATTCTACCCTTTCTATCACTCTCTTGAACTCTTCTTTTGAGCTGGGATCTTCTATGGTTGAGCTTCCATGCTTGACATCTTCAAGTTGTGGTACAAGCTCCTTGGTCCTTTGCATTAGGTTCTTGATCCTCCACCTTTGGCCTTCATGAACTTTCTTTGTTTGTTCAATGCTTTGAGATGGTTGATGATGAGCTTCTCCTTGGTACTTCCAAGGTGTGATTGGTCCAAGTATGTTCCAAGCTCCTTGGCCATTGTGATTGGTTCATCTTCAAGCATAGGCCAACAAGGTGCGTGCTAGTATGATTTGACTTGTGTAGGACCTGTCTAAAGCACACCACTCAAGGCAAATGATCAGTCCATAAACAACTAATCAATTTGCGTTTGTTAATCATCAAAACAAGATGATTGAATGAACCCATGGGGAACCCTTGGGCTTACAACGGCACGCCTCCTCGTACCCCGGAGCCCTCGTAAATATCCTCATCATGACTTCGCTTGAACAAAATGTTACTCCCTTGGCCCATTCAATGGACCAAAGGAGTAAGGGGGAGTTATGATGGGACACAAATACGGCTGCGCTCCTAGAAATCGTCACGTGTCATCCATGCACGAGCAGAGCCCAACCATCATGAAGAAAGGCGTCGGAAAAAGGCAAAGACTACACAATCTTGACACGTGTCGCCCTCTCGCCGCCTAGGCCTCATCATCACAAATTATGGAAGGAAATGGCCACCAAAGCCATGGGCGCCGGCGAGGCAGAGGGACGGCCCAATCCTGCAAAGGAAGGTTTTCTCTCCATAATGATGCAAAGGGCCGCACACCTCCCTTTAAAAGGGAGGGAAAGGAAGAAGAGAGGGATCCCCGCTTTTTCTCTCTAAGGAAAAGGACTTCTCCCATTCTCAGACAACCGGAAAAAGAGGCGAGGCAACAACAGAGGAAGCTAGGAACCCAATCCTACTCTCCCTGCTAGTCCCCTCCGACCCACTCATTCACACACCCAGAAAAGAGCCCACGCGCTGGCCCTGGTAACCCTGATCGAAACCCCTTCCCCCTCTCGCTGTTCTTTATATTGATTGGTCGAAGGATCTGACTTGGGTGTCGAAGTGGTCATCCGGGACCCACCCCGGACCCCCTTGACCCCCTTTGTTTGTGATTGCAGACCCCGTGGAGGCCCTCTACCGACCGCGCGATTGCAGACCCGGATTCAGACGCCATCAATGTTCATCCAAAGAAGCCTACGTATCCCCGCCTCCACGAGAATCAAGACAACGTAGTTCTTCGCACCTATTCTAAGCTATGATGCCTAAGACATCTAAACCTCTATCCTAGACTCGTCCTAGAGGACCTGACTAGTTATTAAAGCTTCTTGTGCGATTATTTAAATTCCAATGGATTGTGGATTTTAGGACACCCTATATGCCCTAAATAAATGCAGATTCACCCTAAGCTAATGCAGGTGGTTCCTACAACCTATGTGTAACCAGGCTGTGTACCCTAAGGAAAACAATGGGATCACTAACGCATCCTAGACCTAGTCATCAGTCGGCGATGTGGATCGCCAACTGACCGAACGGAGGCGTAACAAACTCATAACTCTAACACAAACACAAACAAAACACACAACACATCAAAGACAAACTCCTAACTCTAAAACTCTCTATCTAGGACAAAGTCCTAACTCTTGAGGAAGATCTTTTCGAAAAACAATGTTTTGGAAGATTTTTATATTTTTAAAAGGTTTAAAAGATTTATTTACAAAGTTTGGCTGGACTTGGGATAATGATCCCAAGCTGCACTACGTACCTCATGGAAGAGGATCAAGCCAACGTAGTTCGAAACGAACTCTTCTAACGACCACTAAAACTTAACACTCCAAATTATTTAAGGCTTTTGATGTTTTCAAATGTTTTTGATATTTTAAATTGCTAATATTTTTGAGTTTTCAAATATTCTAATATTTTTGAATTTTAAAGCTTTTCCAATGCTTTAGGACCTTTTAATGTTTTAACTTTTAAAGGGAACACGCAAGTAACACCACAAACTAGAGCAAAGCCCTAAACCTAAAGGGGAAACCCCAAATAAGCAACTAGCGTCTCAAAGAGACAATCCACAACAAATAAACAAATGTCCCAAGAACAGAGAAAACGATCCGAAATCCCAAGCAAGCAAAGCTTCAATAAGACCGAGTTAGTCTCTAATCGCAATGAAGTAACGACAACTCTAAAGGAGAAACTCCTAACTAATAACACTAAAGAGGGGTACAAATGAGTCAATGACTTTCTAATTAACGCTGCCAAGAATGAGGGAAAAAAGAGTCAAAGACTTGCTAGAAGAAAGGGGCATTCTAACATGAGACTGGGTAAGCCTCCTAAGGGGGAAACCATCTAAATGAGACAAGGCTTGTCTCTAAATAGGGGCTCCACAAATGAGGCAAGGCATGCCTCCTATACACAAAGGTGGGCTCCAAGTATCCCTATCATCGCCCTTGTAATGATAAGTAGAGCCTGGGTAACTAAAAGACTAAGTTAGTCTTCTACTTATGAGGGCGTTCTACAAATAAGGCTAGGCAAGCCTCCTAAAAGGGTAAAATTCTATGAATGAGACAAAGCCTGTCTCCCAAGGGCTGACTCCTCTAATAAGACAGTATGCCTCCTAAAAGGGATGAGACAAGAACGTCTCTTAAAAGGAGAATATCTAACGAGACAAGAATATGTCTCCTAAAAGGAAAATATCTGATGAGATAAGAATACATCTCCTAAAAGGGGAGGCTCCGGCTAGCGCCCTCATCGCCATCACTCAAGCATGCAACAAGCTCATATTATCTAATTACTCTAAGATAAGATGCAATCATTATTTGATCAACCAAATAAACAAATTCATATTACTTAATGCCATAATATAATTGATATGATCCAAACATGACTGACCTACCTTATTTAATAACCTTAGCATGATCAGCCTTCTTTATTTAAAGCTCTTAAAACACACTCACATCACTTGATGATCCAAATCTCTCATTTATTATGCCCTGATTCAAATACAAAAGAAAAATCTTCAGTACAAGGGGACCCTAACTGCCCTCTATTGTACAGTAATAGGCAATATGATATGAAATGGTGATGTCGTCTCATCACCAACATGAGATGGAAACTACTAGCCTCTTCCCTATGCCTTGGCCTGATTCAAATATTCTTCTTCCATAACGAAACTTTCACAAGCACTCCCACAAACACCTAATACACTCACCGACCCAACTTTTAGTCTCCTCTTAATCACCAATATAACAACTAAGGTCAAATGGATGTCCAAGCAAATGAGCCTAAACACAGACCTTATCATCTCATTCAAACAACAGCTTGGTCTGAAATTCACTCAGACCCTACATCATTTCTCATCTAATTTCCAAATGCCATTCATTACAATGATTTTCACCAACTGAAAACGGCTCGCAATGGAGTCCTTAATTATACGTCACAAAGAATGCATGTTTTATCAAATTTATCAGGACAATCAAGACAATCATTTTTCAGACAAGCCATACACCACTGAAACATATTACCATGAGATGGAACAACTATGTTCATTGCCTGTCTTGCAATCTTTCACATTGAGAAATATCCACACTATATAAGCCTATAGAGGAAAAGGGGCAGGTTGTAGCATTGTAACTATCTCCTATGAAGATGACAACTTTAAAGTTCAGAGCTAATGTAAAAAAATCATCCATGTCATTGAAACACATCCTTTATTAATTTATATAACAAATTGAATACAAACTACAAGATGAGCTAACTCTCAAATTACACAAGACAGAAACTAAACTACAAATGAGTTGGACCGAGCTTACAAAATATAAAGAACTTGAACTGAACTACAAATTAGCTGGACTGGATTTATGAAATGCATAGGACAGAAAATGAACTACGACTGAATTGGACTGAAACAGGGGCTGAATTGTGGGTTCGAAATGTGCTGTGCTGGGGCTAATTATGAGTTGAATCTGCATAAAACATGGGCTGATTCATGGGTGAAACTCATGCACAAACAGGGGCTGATTCATGGGTTGGATCTGCACAAAACAGGGCAAATTCATTGGTTGAATCTGCACAAAACAGGGGCTGATTCGTGAGTTGAATCTGCAAAAAACAGGGGTTGATTCATGGGTTAAGTCCGCACAAAACAAGGGCTGATTCATGGGTTGAATCTGCACAAAACAGGAGTTGATTCATGGGTTGACTCATGCACAAACAAGGGCTGAATTATCAAGTTGTGTGGGCTGTCATTAAACAAAAGGAATAAGGTAATCACACATGAGTCGGTTCAGTAGAAACATTTCATGGGTCATGTAGAGTTTAAAGAACTCAAAACTACTAAACAGGGGCTAGAAATGGGTAATAATATAACCATAAATTCAAATGCAAAGATTACCCCCATTTATGTCTGGTTTGGAGAAAATCGTAACAATTCAGAGCATCCAAGTCTAAATTACCCATTTGGAAAAAATCAACCATATTGTCATCACATTTGTGGTAACAATCGCATTGGATAATCCTTATCATTTACCAAACAAGAAAAGCTATCAGAGGCCATTCTTAATCCAGCTATAGAGAGAAATTAGCCAAAATAGAATGAGCCTATCTGTTTCATTCATCATGCAAGAAATGACATATAGAAAGATACCGCCTTCACGCAAAACCGCCAATAACACCTGTCACCAATCCCTATGAAAATTACATGTATATGTTAACCATAGCATAGTCCCTAACAAGCAGTTCTTCACTGAACATATAACTAGTCAATGAATTCTTCATTTAAAAGCTACAGCATTTTTAAAATAATACAACAGACAAAGCAAAATCTTATTAAGCTTTTTCTTATCCATTCAACTGACAAATAACTTTCTACATTTCCATTAATATAAACCCCATTTTAATAGCCCATGTGACATCAAATGTTCAATAAAGAGGATCAACTAAATTTTTGGGAGTTTTCCCAAACAAACATCTGAACAGGTATCACTGAATACTCATCAAGATGAAATTACCATTGATTACAAGAGACTATTACAGATTCTCAACCAGACCATAACCTCATACCATCATGTGAATACTTAAAAAAAAATTGCCATAAATCATAAGAGGATTATGACGAATTTTAACCTAAGCTAGAATGATCAGCAATGGAAGATTATTCGCTTATAAATGAATTGCCACAACTTTTCATACAAAATTTATAACTATTATATCAGCAAATGAACAATAAAGGCCAAACGAATACAGATTATAAGACCATGACCATTCATCATCAAATGAATCTCCCAAAGAAAAAGAAAAGCCCCAGAACATGGAACAATACCTTATATCTACGAGCACACAAGAAGACAATCATAAATCTAAACATCCATCATAGTCACACAATATCAATAGAAGAGGGTATCTTCAAACCAAGAAAAACAATGTATTCCACTAAGGTTTCAGTAATCCTTACCTCTTCTCTTTAAGCAAATGGAGCTAGAATCTGCTTATAATCTCCAAAGATACCGATGTTCGCTTGAGATGGAGGATGTAGGTGACGATCGGAGAAGAGGAGATGGCAGAGGAGAAGAAAAAGGTAGTGGTGAGCTTTAATGGTGGAAAAACAGGGCTGAAGAGATGGAGATAGAAATGAAGGTTGTAGATGATGTCAGTGAAAATGGAATTGGGTTTGTAGTGAAGGTGGAGTGGCCGAAGATGAGAGAAAATCCAAGTGGGTTTGATGAGGATCGTGGCTATTCTGAAAATGATGGTGCTTTGGAATAGGGATGTTAGCTGATGGTAAAGAAGGGTTTAGATCCAAAAAAGTAATGAGGAATATGATGGTGGTGGTGGGGTCGGAACTCCGGCAAAATGGCCGGAGAAGATGAAGCGGGTTTGTAGGGTATGGCAATGGAGGTTGGATTTGCAGGGAATCTTGGGTTTTAATGGTTTGAAATGGGGTTTTAAGAAGGTTTTGGTGGTGAGGGTGAAGATAGCAAAAGAAGGAGATGGGATTCGCCGGAGAAGATGGGGGTTTGGCCGGAACCGGCAAGATTGCCGGAATCAATGGAGGTGGGTTTGGGGAAATGAGAAGAGGCTTGTTGGGGAAGATGCCAGTGACCTTGGATTTGGATTTTGGGAGGTGGGGATGATGGGTATTGAAGAGGGTTCTATAAACCTAGGGTGTGGGATTTAAAAATGGGTTTAGTATATGTGGGTTTTTTTATGGTTGTTTTGAAGAGAAATAGAGGTAGAGGAAGGAAATGGTGGAGGAGGTGGTGCTAACCGGTGGTGATGGGGAGGCCACAGACCGGATTCCGGCCGGAAATGAGGTCGGAGAAGGTGGTTTTCTCCTTCTTCTACTTCTTCTCCTTCCTCTCTCTCACTCTCTCTGTTACGAAAAAACAGCCCCTCCTAAAACCCTATTTTGTTGGGTTTTAAAGAAAAAAAGGAAATGATATATTCGGCCCCCCTCCGGTTTCAAAGGACTCCCACCTCCTAGCGTATGCAAGACTACTCTTTTATTCTACAAGGGGGCAGCTCCGAGTAAGAAAGGGGTCACCAATTTTAAAACATATTTCTAACTTCTTTTCCTCCCTTGGACAACCCCGAAGTGCATTTTATAACTACTCTTTGATGAATAAAGGGGGGCTCGGGCAATAGGGGAGGGGGAAATTTTATGGAAAATATCTCCCTCCTCTTGATCCTAGCCCTTCAAATCAGCTTTTTGTTTAAGGGCTGGGATCAAAGGAAAGCTAACCACCTAAGAAGCTTCCTTGGATACCTTTCAACTAATCATATTCTTAAACCCTCATTAATCTAGATTAGGCTTTAAACAAGACTTGAAGAGGAAGAAAAGAATCTTCCATATTACCAAACTGCCCTGGTTCAGGATAATACACCCTCTAATTCTGTTACACACTAATCTGCACACCCCTATATCTCCCTGGACAGCCCCACCGCAGTACATTTGAACTGACTTTCCAGGCTCAAAGGCACCCCCTTTTCTGGCTAAATCGCCTCCCTTATTCCTACACTACACTAGACCACAAACCTCGTCCATGTACTAGGCAAATCACGACGGATTCTGACGAAATTTCAGAGGGACCTACTTAGGATCCAAACCTACCTTGGGGTAAACTTTGGGACTCTAAAACGCCGATTTAGCAGGATTTCTAATCTAACGACGCTATTAGGGTTCGGTCAAAATGGGGTGTCTACAAATGCCCCTCTTTGGCAGAGCGTGTGTAACGCACGAATGCCAAAGCTGAACAGACAATACATTTTGGTCGACCCGAAAACAAGACAAATTTTTTGGGTTTTGGGTTCTAAAAAGGTACTCGCAAAGGTAAAACAACAAAATAACACTACGAGAATCAAAGACTGTAAGCAAAAGGGAGATAACCTCTCGGCAATCATGACATCTCACTGAGATAGTCTCTCTCTAATACTCACGACTTAACTATCTAGTCCCATACGCAAGGACTCTATTAAAGTAAGCAGACCCAAAACACAAACATACTCTTTTATTATTTTAAACAAAGTTTTATGAAAATGAACACATTGAAATTACTTATGCTCTGTTTGGTTGCCGGGTTACTTTTGTTCCTGGGAGTTTTGTGGGAGAGTAAGTTAAATTTTGATCCCATCCCATGTTTGGTTGCCTTTTAGCACTAGGTTTATTTTAATCCCACTCTTGTAATGATTACTTGTGGGGTGAATTTTTTAATCCCACTTTTGTAATGATTGCCTTTTCATCCCATCCCAAGATAACCCCAGGAACAAAAATAAACTCAGGAACCAAAAATAAGCTTGAGAAGAATTTTTTTCTACCCAGCAGTTCAAGCAACAAAACAAAGGTTTTTTTTTTGCCCACCATATCTCCCAGGGTATTTTTTTCTCCCACATAACCAAACATGGGATTTTTATTTTACCAGGATACTTCCAGGACTTTTTTTCCCACCTATCTCCAAGGGTATTTTTTTCTCCCACATAACTCCCGGGAACAAAAAAAACCTGGCAACCATACAGAGCATTAGAGAATGTAAACCATTATTCACGCAAATATAAATCAATCACGCAAACCTATGTCAAATCAATCACTCAAAGAGTTTGCAACACTCAGAGAGTCCAAAACAAAACAATCACTCAAAGAGTCTATAACACTCAGAGAGTCTCAAAACAATCACTCAAAGAGTCTGTAACACTCGGAGAGTCTCAAAATAATCACTCAAAGAGTCTGTAACACTCAGAGAGTCTCAAAACAATCACTCAAAGAGTCTGTAACACTCAGAGAGTAAAATACAAACACTCAAAGAGTCTGTAACACTCAGAGAGTCTCAAAACATTCACTCAAAGAGTCTGTAACACTCAAAGAGTCACAAAACAAACACTCAAAGAGTCTGTAACACTCAGCGAGTCTCAAAATAATCAGTCAAAGAGTCTGTAACACTCAGAGAGTCTCAAAATAATCACTCAAAGAGTGTGTAACACTCAGAGAGTCTCAAAACAATCACTCAAAGAGTCTGTAACACTCAGAGTCCAAAACAATCGCTCAAAGAGTCTGTAATACTTAGAGAGTCTCAAAACAAACACCTAAAGAGTCTGTAACACTCAGAGAGCCTCAAAACAATCAATCACTCAAAGAGTCTGTAACACTCAAAGAGTCCCGAAACAAACACTCAGAGAGTCTGTAACACTCAGAGAATCTCAAAATGATCACTCAAAGAGTCTGTAACACTCAAAAGTCTTGCCTTTTTTTTTAGAAATCGAAACTTTACCAAAGGCAACATTAACCAAATACTCAAAGAGTAAAAATCAAACAAGTACATTAATCAATCAAAAAGCACTTTTTTTATATGACAGAAGAAAGGGCCAGGCCATGAGTCATGGAATCTAGCAACTTCTTCCTTTAATAAAAACAAATCAAAATGATTGATTTATATCAATTACACTGATGGAAGAATCATTTCTCAAAGAGACTAATGAGAATGCATGATCTTTTCCAAAGACCAGACTCAAGTAATTTAAACAGAATTTTTCAGGTTGTAACCGTTTTTCAAAAGATGTGAAGCACTTCTACGAAATTTTGAAGATGGCAGAAGTAAGTTTTAGACTCCGCCAGGGATAAGATTTTTGAAAACTTAACTCCAAAAGAAAAAAAGAATCTCGACAGGGGAGCTTGAACTAAAAGAGTGCGTTCAAACTTCTCTAGTCTCTACTTGAGGAGAATGTCCATCTCAAATATCAGTGTGTATTTGATATCTTTTATGACGCAGCCCCTAGTATGATTACTTCCATAACAAAATTCATTGGAGAGCAACACAAGAAAAACAGGCCAAAGGCTTTCATTAATGCACACTTGGGGTTACAAAGTTTTCTGATGAACACTTAGGCTTATAAAGCTTTACAGAAGTACAAGAACATGGTTCAGCTTAAAATCTTCTGCTTCATTTCTAACTGTAAGCCCAAGGGTCTACTCTCCTATCTTGTTTTGATGATTCTAAACATAATTGATTGTGTTATTGAATATTAATCAATTTGCCTTAAAGTGTTGTGTTTAAGATAGGATTGATTACTAAAGAAACCAACACACTATATGGTCATGCTTGAAGAAGTACCCAACAAGAGTCAAAGGAGCTAAGCAGAGCTCACATCATCTCTCAAGCAAGCATACAAAAGATGGAAGATCAATTGAAGACCAAGACTAAAGAGAAGTTGAAGGTTACATAGGTATCATTGTACATCCTTTCTCTTTAGATTTTCAAGTCAAGGCAAAGTGTTTTAAAAGAGTTTTTCAAAAACACTTAAAGAACTTAAAATGGATTAGTGAATGGTTATGTGGTGGACCAACATGTTGGGACCCTCATAAACATTCTAAAATTATCATAGGAGTTGAGTTCCAAAAGCCCAAAATCAGATAAGCAATAAAATCTCAAAATTCTGCTTGTATTAGGCTTCTCGGAACTTCGAGATTTTTCTCGGAGCTCCGAGCTCGGAACTCCGAGAGTTCCTCGGAACTCCGAGAAATGGTCCAGTAGCTTCTGGCCATTTTCTCGGAACTCCGAGAAATTTTCTCGGAACTCCGAGAAATTTTCTCGGAACTCCGAGAACCTCGTGATAGACCAAAAAATAGCCATTGGGCTTTGAATTAAAAATTGTTTTTTGATTTTCTTAATCCCAAACGGTCATATTTTAGCAAGAGGTTATATATACACCTTCAAGAGGATTATTTTCCTCTCTTGAACATTTTGAAAAACCCTCTTAAGCATTCAAGCAAACTTGCAACCCTTTCAAGCTTAAGATTTTATTTTTCCCAAACTTGCCTTGCACTTGCAAATATATTGAGTTTGGATTTAGAGCTTTCACTTGCAATCACTATTGAAGAGCAATCAAGGGACTTCAAAGAGCATCAAGCTTTCAAGAAGAAGCCAAGCTATTTATCTTCAATTTCTTGTAAAGGTGGCTAGGGCATCCTACCTTAATACCCTAGGGAGCATCGCTTAGAACTCGGCGAAGAAGGAGAGTCGGTGTAAAGGTGTAAGGGCATCCTTATTTAATATCCCTTGGAAGTGTAATCGCCTAGGAGCCAGGCATCGTGGAGGTCTCCAATAGTGGAAATTCTTAAGGACGATCTTAAGAAGAGTGGAGTAGGGCTTTGCCCGAACCACTATATATCGGTGTGTTCTTTCTTATTCTTGCACTTTCATTCTTAATTTTGGTTTGGTATTTCTATTTGTGTTGATCTCATTTAAACTAACCAAAATCTAATTAAGAGAAAATTCAAATTAGGGTTCACAAATTAATTTTCAAAAGGGCTAATTTAGTGTTAAAATCAATTCACCCCCCCTCTTGTTTATTTCACTAACATCTGCTGATACTAGAACTGGGCCAAAAGCCTATTAACCTCTGAACTCTGTTCTGCCTTGCATTTGCTCACAGGAGCCACAAATTCTCTACTTCTCTGAGAGTTTTTCTTTCTCTTATCACCCCGTCTTTGGGAGGAATACTAACTAAACAGTACTCTGAAAACTGACCTCGACTCGACAAAAGAAAGACTTTGACGAACAACAAACGAGGACATTGACGGACACCTGACTCAACTACCAAGATAGACTGAAATCTGCTTCTTAGTCTGATAAATGTTTTAAAATGTTAAAAGTCAACCACTCTTAGAATCTTTTGAATACCATATTTTAAGATGCTTCAACCCCTTTTCGGTATTTCCATCATAGTTATTATCCCTTTAGATTGCTTGGTTTCAACCTCCCTAACTCAAAGAGTACCAAAAGAAGTCTTGATGGCGCTTACTTAAACTTTGAGAAGGTACCAAAGAAAATGAAAGTCAAGCTGGCTCTTTGAAGCTCTGTCCTCTCTGCATGAAGTCACTGCCATGACCAAATCACCTTTTCAGGTTTTCGATTCGGTGGACCATATGCCTTATATTTTGCCTGGACTATCTGCCCTTGCAGATTTTCCATCCAGCAGGCTCTGCACCCTGATTTTTGCCTAAGCCGCCCTTTCGAGTTTTCAGCTTAGCAGGTGAATTACCCTAACTTTTGCCTAGACCGCCCTTGCGAGTTTTCAGTTTAGCGGGTCTAAGACTATCATTTTTCTTTCTTTCTGTTTCTCTACAAACCGGGGCCCAAAATACACAAGAAGGACTTTCAGGTAAGCTTAGGTTCAAACAGGTTAAACTTTGGTATGTTTGTATATATTTGGACCGAATCTGGACCCTCCAAATTGCCTACGTTTCCCTAAAGAAATGGGAATCAGATCCGCGTAGTTCGCCCATTTGGGTTTCAGGAATTTTTGTTTTTCTAAAAGGTTGCGAAAAGTTCTGAAAGATGGCAAAAGGTTGTAAAAGATGACGACTGAACCTGAAGAGATCAGGTTGCTTACGTACCCTTAAAAAGGGATCAGGTCATAACGTAGTTCATAAATAAAGAATAAAAAATAAAAATGCCCATAGTTTGTGGGTCTTAAAGAAAACAAGGTTCTCTTTTTTTTAGGCCCAAAGGGTTTGTAAATGGTTCAAAAATATTTAGGTTGTTGGCTTGAAATCTCAAATCGACACAGGATGGCCTTCTGGTATATTTAAGCATAATATTTCTTTAACTGATCCAGGTTTGTAGGTTCATTTAATTTTTCTCCATTTTCATTGAGGAGTCTTACGGCTTTTCCAGGCAGGACTTCATCAACAATGTAAGGACCAGACCAGTTTGGCCTGAACTTTCCTCTAGGGCCTGAACTTCAAAACAAGATCTCCAGGCTTCAAATCTCGGACACGAACTTTCTTGTTGAAAGCTCTCTCAATCCGTCTCTGATATCCCTGGATATGATACAAGGCTCTCAGCCTCTTCTCATCTATCATTTGTAGCTCATCATGTCTGGCCTTCGCCCATTCTGACTCTGGTAGGTTAGCCTCCATCATCACCCTCAACGACGAGATTCTCAATTCAACTGGTAAAACAGCTTCCATTCCGTACACCAAAGAATACGGAGTCACACCTGTTGAAGACCTGATCGAAGTCCTATAAGCCCACAAGGCTTAAGGAAGCTTGTTCGACCAGTCCTTATATGTCTCAGTCATCTTACTGATAATGACTTTGATATTCTTATTTGTAGCCTCTACAGCCCCGTTTGTTTGAGGTCTGTAAGGAGATGGTAGTGCTTGATTTTAAATTCTTCACACAGGTGTAAAACCTCCTTTTTGAAATGCGACCCATTATCTGAAATCAACTCGTGAGGTACTCCGTATCGGCAAATTATATTTGTACGGATGAACTTCGCAACTGTGCTCGAAGTGATGGAAGCAAAAGAGGCAGCCTCTATCCACTTCGTAAAGTAGTCGATGGCAACCGAAATATACTCATGCCCGCTGGATGACTTCAGAAATACTTTCCCAATGATATCTATTCCCCATACTGAAAATGGCCATGGCGAAGTCAAGGAGTGCAATTCTAAAGGAGGAACATGAATAAGATTAGCATAAACTTGGCACTTGTGGCACTTCTTCACGAAAGCAAAGCAATCGGCTTCCATAGTAGGCCAATAGAACCCAAGTCTCAAAATCTTTCTGGGTAACATTTTCCCATTCATATGAGGTCCACAAACACCTTCGTGAGTCTGCTCAATGAGTTCTGCAGCTTTATCTTCATCAACACAAAGGAGTTGTATGGCATCAAATGACCTTATGTACAGCTCTTCACCGCAAATGATGAAGTTAGCAGCTAACTTTTGAAGAGTCTTCATTTCTTTTCTCGAAGCTTCTGGAGGATGTCTCTTGCCTGAAATGAGATTTCTGATATCTGTGTACCAAGGCTTCCCATCTAGACACCTAGCTGAAATCAATATAGCATTCACGTGCGCAGGAGCCCATTGCGGTCTGATGGCCAGCGGTTGAACTTCCATTGTAGCAGAAATATCTAACATCGAGGCCAGAGTAGCCAAAACATCAGCAAAATGATTTCTGGTCCATGACAAGTGAGTAAATGTGACGCTCCTGAATTTCTGGACCAGAGATTCCAAATATGCATTATAAGGGATCAATTTATCTTCTCGAGTTTTCCATTGTCCATTAATCTGGCAAATGATCAGAATGGAATCCCCAAACACATCGATGTCTTGAATCTGCAAAGTCAAGACAGCTTCGAGTCCGGCAATACAAGCTTCATACTCTGCCATGTTGTTGGCGCACTCAAACTACAACTTGATAGAGATAGGAATATACTCCTTTCGAGGGGATACAAGCACAACTCCTACTCCCTTTCCTTGATTATTGACAGCTCCATCAAAGTACATAAGCCACCTAGTACTCAGGGTTTCTTCTTCAATATCCATTATCTCTTCGTCAGGAAAATCTTCCTTCAAGAATGCAGTTTCTTCTACAGGAGCATCAGCCAACTGCTCAGCAATAACCCGTCCCTTTACCAATTTCTGAGTGACATAGGTAATATCAAACTCAGACAATAACAACACCTTACAGTCTTTCCTGTAAGGGCAGGTTTCTCGAACAAGTACTTTAAAGGATCCATTCACGAAAGCAGAAAAAGCTTGTTTGACAGCAAATAATGTCTAAGCCTTTGGGTGGCCCAAACTAATGCTAGACAAGTCTTCTCCAAAAAAGTGTACTTTAATTCATACTCCAGCATCTTCTTGTTAATGTAATAAATGGGCCTCTCTTTTTTAGTTTCTGGATCCTCCTGAGCAAGCATGCAACCCATCGATGTATCTGTGATAGATAAGTACAACAACAACGGCTGGCCTGGAATGACAGGTGATAGAACAGGGGGTAAGGATAGGCACTGCTTAACTTTTTCAAAGGCCTCCTGACATTCTGCATTCCACTTTTTTGAGTAATTCTTCTTCAGAAGCTTGAAAATGGATTCACACGTCATCGTCAGATGTGCTATTGTGGGACCCGATCCCGCGAGAGGGGTGGGGAGCGAGCCGCCGCGCTCTCCCTTGGTCTCTCGTACCCACACGATTGGCGTGTGCATTTTAGTATTAATTTTGATTCATCTTTTATGTGAACTTGGGATCACTAAGGCAATCCGAATTCCACACAAAAGAGACTGACAAAGTCGCCACCTAGATGTGGGATCTAGGACCCAAAATTACCAGAAATCTAGACTCGCTACCTGGTTACAAGAATGGAAGGTATGGGGAGTTATCCACCACATGCACCATTCTTGCCCGATAATCGGTTTTCAATTCCAAAAGCTAACTCTTTTAAATTTATTTTAAATGGCTCATTCAACTCTCTGTTAACGTGCGAACTAAGTGACATGCATCCTAAAATCTAATTTCAATGTAGATCCTAAGTGTGTATCTTGATTTCTTTATTTGTTTGAATTCAATCTAAGTGAAAGTTCTCCTAAAATTCTAATTTCATGGAAAATCCTAAGTGATTTAATTAAGCATTTACAAGAAAATTAATATACAAAACCCCACAATTTGTTGTGGAGCCGACTCGCGGTTAGTATGCCATCAGACATCCAATCTGCCTACGTACCCAAGCCTCACTGGGATCAGAGTCGACGTAGTTCGGTGCACTTAAGCTAAGCTACTTATGCCTAACTCAACTAACACACCGACCTAGACGGGATTGACTGTTTCAACAGTTTTAGGAGAAGTTATTTAATTCAAGTTGAGGATTTTATTATCCTAGGATTTCATCTAAGATGCTATATGATTCTTATCTAAATGCAAGTTATTCCTTAGACTAATGCAGGTTAGCCTACATCCTAGTTTACTAGGCTTGTCCTAGGGAAAGATTGGGTGACTAGTGTAACTAGACCTATGGCACGGTTGCTATCCATAGCAAACGTACGTGATGAGGCTGGACTCCTAACTTTAGGACTCCCTAAAATCTAAGACTCCCTAAAACTTAGGACAAGACACGATACCAGTGTTCCTAAATTGGGCTCTAAGGGTTCTTATGACGGAAACCGCGATCCAACGGTTCCGAAAGACACAAGACAAATCGATTTAAATTCTTGAGGGTAATGAATTTCAGATTTCAAGGATTTTCAGTTTCTGGACATTCAAGGATTACCAATGGTTCTAGGGTTCACCAATTTCGGCCTAGAATAGCATCCGAGGAAGGGAATCGTGTGCTCTTTCCTTGTGCAATTTAATACTTAGGTTATAGCATCTTATTGCCTGGCATATCTCAGGATTTCCGTGGCCAGTAACCTCGGAGCTAACAACATGCTATAGCTTAAATATTCAAATTGTCAAAGATCGAGTGCAATAGGGATACGATTATGGATGCACTGGCCATTTTTCCAGGGAAATCTAAAGATCCTAAGATTTCTGTTTCAATGGATTGAGGAGTGAACGTGTGACAGAATTTTAAGGTTCTTTAGAAGCTTTATGATGATTTTTAATTAATTTCCGTTTTTCAGTGGATTTTATCAATTTTAAACCATATGAGTGATTTTACAAGTGAAACTGTTGCAAACGAAATCGAAATGAATCGAAATCTCTACAGCAGCAAGATAGGAATGCATGTAGCTTACGGGATGAATTTTGCAAATTTTTACATTAAGCTCATATTTAATTTTAATTTAACAACAATAAGACCAGATTACAAAAATAACACAGAAACTACTAGAAATAGAAATCTAAATTCAATGAAATTTCTACCGTAGTAAGATCTAAGTAAAAAAATCATCTTGTGAGATTTTCATGAATTTTGGAAACTATTTACTATCAGTTTCGGATTTTTCAAATTTCAGACCAGATTATGAATTAACACTACATCCCATATGAAACAAGATCTAAATCACTTGAAAGGTTTACAGCAACTAGAAATATGGAATATAAGACTACTGTAAAAATTTTGGGAATTTTATCTATGATCTGAAGTCTGTAAAAATTCTCCCAAAATCTGATAATTTTCAAAGAAAGCATAAAATAATATACCAAGCCAATTCCAAAAATTCTCAAAATTTCATGGTAGAATTTACCAGTCTCATATTATTGTCTCACGGAATTTCATTAATTTTCAAATCCGTTTAGTATATAATTTATTTTTCTTCGTCAAAATGATATTTTTGAAGAGTTTTCTATTTTTAAAACACGATTTTCGAGAAAATTACGACTCCGGAAAACATCCTTTAATCTTATTTTGATATGAGGAACACAAGAAAATTTTAAAATTCCAAAAAATAGATCATCCTGAGATGGCTATTTTTTCGAATTTCGTAATTTCTCAGCCATTATTTTAAATAAAATTCCACTCTTCACTCAAATTTTAAAAAACCTTTGATCCAATGTCCGATCCGATCCGATAGTTATTTTACTCTATTTAGATAGATCATTGTATTAAATTTCGAGACGAAACGGAATTGAAACACTCATACAGATCATGATTTTAAGCACACACATTTAATATTGAATTAAAATCATTTAAATGCTAAAAATCATGCAAAAATATAAAAAAATACCAAATCATTCGGGAAAAATCTGAGAGTAGTGTACTAACCTGTGATGGAAATTCTCGACGAATCCAGGAGCCGGAAAATCCGAAAAAACCTCGCCAACGCACAATGCACTCCGCTTTCTTCATTTTTTCTTTTCTCTTTTTTCTTGTTTTTCTCACGGCAGAGATAGAGAGTGTGTGAGAGATGGGGAGACAGAAAGAGAGATAGAGGGAGAGAGAGAGAGAGAGAGAGAGAGAGAGAGAACAAAGAGAGACAGAGAGATTGTGATAGACAGTGAGATTGAAAGACCGATTGAGAGTGGGGAGGTTGAGAGATAGATCGAGAATGAACGAGATAAAGAACAGATCGAGAGTGAACCAGATAGAGAGAGAGGTTAGGAGTGATAGAGATAGAGGGTGAGAGGACTGATACTACGATACTCTGTTTTTACGTTCTTTTTTTTTGTTTTTTTTTTAGCCGGCTGCTTGCTGTTGGGGAGAAGATGCAGAGAGATCGATCCTCTGTTGCGCGTGGGAGATGAGGAATGGTTGTGAAAAACAAAGGGAGAGATCGAGAGAGTGTAAGAGAGTAGGGTAGGCTGCTGTTGGGATAGGGAAACAGAGGGAGAGAGAGGAGAAAAACAGAGCGTGGAGAGAGAGATAGAGAGAGAGAGAGATAGAGAGAGATAGAGAAATCGCTGTTGTCTTCTCTCTCTTTTTTTTCTCTTTTTTTTCAAAACCAGAGCCACGCTCCTCCGCTCCTGTTCTTCTCTTCCTCTTTTTCTTTGTTGATGATAGCCACCGTAACGCTCTTTTCTTCCTCCCAAGCTTGCCTTTTTTTCTTTCTTTTATTCTAGAAACTCCCCCTCCCCCCACAGCAACTTTCTTTGTATATAACATATATTGCTATTCTTCTTTTTTCTTTCCTTATGCTGCCACCTCCCCCCAAAAAGAAATTTCGTGGGTTGCCTCTACAAAGACTCCAATCGTGGCCTCTTTCCTAAAAAAATACCTTATCTATATATGCCTTCTTTCCATCCCCTTTAGATAGAAATCAACACTTAATGGGAATTCACTTTCTTGAATTCGGCATTATCCCAAGTGGGTCCCACGTTGTATGGCTAATTCCTACATCTTGCCTTGTTATTACTATCATTTTAAGAAAATGGTGGGCCCACTCCATAGGACAATCTGAATCACCCGATTAACAAGTCATTAATGGGATATGCTCAATAAATCATTTCTCATAGATCGTTCATAGGATGATCCGAACCATCCATCTCAATGGGCTACCGAATAAATGATTCGTTCTTCTAATTCATTGTCGCAAGCTGATCTTGGCCGTCCAATTGATAGGCTGCAATGTGGATCGGTTACACCACCTCTTAAATCACTCCATTTTGTGTAATTGGTGGCCCACAAATTTTTTTGTTAGATTTAAATACGGACCCCGGAGAATAAGATTGAATTACCTCGGGTGGGCCCCACGCCTATTTAGTGGGCCACTCCATTTTAAATCCCTCAACCAAATGCTAGGCCTACTCCTTGGCTGAATTTTCCATGAGATCCATTCATCAAAATTAGGTTGGTCCGCCTGTTTCAACCTAGTGAACTCCACTCCATGTTGGGCGCAATTATTCCTATAAAATTTGATCGTTAACATCCATGATAAACTCCACAGATAACTTGGATATTTCTTATATGGGCCAACTTTCTCAATCCAAATTTAATTCAAATGCTCAATGCGGGCCCCACCAAACGGGTCCCAATTCTCTCTTGCTTTAATTCTTGCGAACAACCCCTCTCAACAATTATCAGGACGACACAAAACATGACAGAAATAACAGAAAAGATCGAGAAAACAAGAGGAGCGGATACGAGAATGGAAAACACTGAAAAAAAAGACTGATAACAAGAACACTAACTTCTTTGTTGATTAAAGCAGAGCAAAATGAGGTGTCTACAGATGCCCCTCTTTGGTAGAGATGACGTAGTCATCGAATATCAAAGCAAAAGTGACAGAGCCATTTTGCGCAGCTTTAATCAACAAAGGACTCTACACAAAACGGAACCTAGACGCAAACATTTACTACCTACTGCAAGACCCTAAACGAAGTCCTAGAATTGGAATGCAATAAAAAAGTCCCGCTGCGGTGCTACTCACAAACGGGCAACGAGAGAATGAGATACCATTTTCGAATGGATTCCGAAGAGGATGAAATACCATATTTATACGGATTCCAAGGAATGAGACATCACATTTATATGATGTTCCAAGAGAAAAGACAATTTTCAAATGGACTCAGGGGGAATGAAATGACGTATTTATACGGATTTCAAGAAAATGAGACACCATATTCATATGATGCTCAAAGATAACTCAGAAGAAATGGAATATCGTATTTATACGAATTTCAAGGAATGAGACATCACATTTATATGATGTTCAAAGAGAAAAGACTATTTCCAAATGGACTCAGGGAGAATGAGATGACGTATTTATACAGATTTCAAACAAATGAGACACCATATTCATATGATGCTCAAAGATAACCTCAAAGATAATGGAATATCGTATTTATACGAATTCCAAGGAATGGGACATCACATTTATATGATGTTCCAAGAGAAAAGACCATTTTCAAATGGACTCAGGGGGAATGAAATGACGTATTTGTACGGATTTTAAGAAAATGAGACACCGTTCACAAACGGGTTCAATGAGAATACGAGGTCATTCACAAATGGGCTCGAGAAATGAGGCACCGTTCACAAAGGGCTCAAAGAAACAAGATAGCTTTGATTGATGAATTCAACAACGAAGAATTTAGAGATTTTTCATGAACTTGAATTTGACGTAGGATTGAATTTTTTTTTAATCGAGGATTGGATTTGATGAATTTTTGATTTTTTGAGAAATGAGGCACCGTTCACAAACGGGCTCAAGGAAAAGACGAGACCATTCACAAATGGACTCGAGAAATGAGGCACCGTTCACAAACGGGCTCAATGAGGACATGAGACCATTCACAAATGGACTCAGAAAATGAGGCACCGTTCACAAACGGGCTCAAGGAGAAGACGAGACCATTCACAAATGGACTCGAGAAATGAGGCACCGTTCACAAACGGGCTCAAGGAGGACATAAGACTATTCACAAATGGACTCAGAAAATGAGACACCGTTCACAAACGGGGTCAAGGAGAAGACGAGACCATTCACAAATGGACTTGAGAAATGAGGCACCGTTCACAAACGGGCTCAAGGAGGACATGAGACCATTCACAAATGGACTCAGAAAATGAGACACTGTTCACAAACGGGCTCAAGGAGAAGACGAGACCATTCACAAATGGACTCGAGAAATGAGATACCGTTCACAAATGGGCGGGTAGAAAATAAGAGACCATTCCCAAATGGACTTGGAAAATGAGATACCGTTCACAAACGGGCGGGTAGAAGATAAGAGACCATTCACAAATGGACTCGGAAAACGAGGTACCGCTCCCAAACGGGCTCAAAGAAACGAGATAGCTTCGATTGATGAATTCGACAACGGAGAATTTAGAGATTTTTCATGAATTTGAATTTGACGTAAGATTGGATTTGATGAATTTTAGATTTTTTGCACTCAATGAAATCGGGGATATTATAGATCGTGCCCGATAAAGATATTGGAAATTAAGACTTTGACGAATGACGAAACGGCAAACCTTAGGAACGAAGAACCATTACTAACAAGAATGGATTAGGAACACTTTTATGAAACTTCAACAAGATTTTTCTCAAAGGGACGGCTGGTCTTGTCTTCTGAGGATTTTGATAACTGAAACCTTGAACAAGATACTTGAAATTGGTAATTTAGAACAAAGGCTCTCTTGGATACTAACATGGAAAAGCGGGATCTGCTTCTTGACAGGTGTTTAGATAAACATTTCTTGACCAGGATAGTATTTAACTAACTAGAAGGAGATTCTGAATTTTAATGGTTCATCTTTCTGAGAAATTGGCTCAACCACCATTGCATCTGAGGCTCTTCCAAGCTTAAGGTGCCTTCCTAGGGTATGATCTTTTTACGGAAGCTGGGCTTTCTGATGTTTCTACTTCTGAATTTTTCTGAGTTGATCTTCTTTGAAATGAGGCTGCTTGACTAGATTACCGAGCTCTTTCATACGATCGCAGGGAGCTGCCGAGGCCGGGCCTCCTTCACCAAGACAGTTGCATCATTTGGACATAAGAACGACGATTGACTCTTTCTAAAGAGAAAACTTAGATAAAAGGCACTACTCAAAGGACTGAGCAGCTTTGAAGGAGTGAACATAGAATGACAAAGATTGACTAACTACACTGACAGACACAGTAATGCTTCTGACCTAGTTAGCGTTTTAATTGGTAAGTCTATCCTTTCAAGGAATGTTTTTTTTTTTTCAATTGGTAAACACTGGACTTTTTCCTTAAAACAGTAATGCCTCAAGGATTTAATTACGACCCTTAAGATTGCTTAGCTTCAATGCCCCCAGTTTTGAGGATGTCACTCGAATTTGCTTGAACTTCAGTTGATCTTCTGTCTTGATACCAGCTGTAGCCTTCTTATAATGATTCTCTTACCGCGACCAAGTCACCTCCTCGGGGTTTTTAACTTGGCGGACCGTGTTAGCCTTAACTTTTGCCTGAACCACCTTTCTAGGTTTTTGATCCAGCAGGCCATCCCCTTAGCTTTTGCCTAAGCCTGCCCTTTCGGGTTTTCAACTTAGCAGGGGAATGATCTTAAATTTTGCCTAGACCGCCCTTTCAGGTTTTCAGTCTAGCAGATCTTCAAACTCCGTTCTTTTCTTATTCATCATCATTTTTTTTTTGTTACTTATTGTGTCTCGGGACCTAGATCATTAGTTCTGAACACCGGAAGGACTTTATAGGTAAGATAGGGCTTCTCAAAGAATGGCTTAAGGCTCGACAAAGATTTCGACCAAACCTGTGAACAGGTTGCCTACATATCCCAAGGTAGGAATTAGGTCGTGTGTAGTTCAGGGCGAATGCCCCTAGTTTGAAGATAAATTGTTTGAAGGTTAATTGATTTTTCTTTTCTTCTTTCTTTCTGAAATGATTGACTTTTCTTCTTTTGGAACTTGTCTATCTCTTTTTTTTCTTTTTGGAACGATTGAATTTCTTTTCTTTTTTGAATCGACCGAACTCAGTTTAATCGAGCTGCCTACGTACCCCAGTGTAGGGATCAGGTCTCGCATAGTTCGGGGCGGATGCGCCTAGTTTGATGGGTTTTCAAGGAAATTTCATTCAGGCTCAAAGGGTTTGCAAACCGGTATTCTTTTAACGTTGGGTTCTGATTTTGGGATTTATTCGGCCAAAGGAGGCCTTTCGATGTTCAGATTGGGAATCGATCTAGGTTACTAGAGTCCCTCTGGTACTGATTATTTTTTATTATTTTTTTCTTTTTTCTCTTTTTTTTTTCACGGAGTTTGATTGCATTTCCAGGTAAGAGATAATGGATCTTCTTCTTTCAAGATTCTAATACGTGCTTTCGACTTTCATAGAGCGAAACTTGTTCTTTGACATCCTCCATCTATGGATTTGTAACTCTTGATATCTGATGATCACTTTTCTATGCTTGCTCTTGAACTTCTTATCTTGAATTTGTTAGCTTTATGTTATGAATTTGAGAACCAAGGTCATTGATTGGAAATATGAAAGTTGTTTCCATTCTATGCCCCTTGTATAGCATATGTCTCTCACTTTCTTCATTCTCTTGAGCTTTCTATCTATGTCTTGCCCCTGGTATCGGTTGTATCTTTTCTAGACAATCTTCTTATTCTTGAAATAAGTTTATCAATTCTTCACACTCTTCAGAGGGTGATGTACTTTTAATCGGCATTCACTGAATCAAAGTTTCAGTGCCAATGTTTACCACTTCAATTTCATCTTAGAAAGGCTGGGACTGGCGCTCCTCCTCTTGTTTAAGTAATCACTGTAACTCAAGTGGAGTTTCATCATTTTTGTTCTCATTTGAGGAGGGAGTCTTATTTTAAGATCAGAAGCATACTTAAGAAACAGACACCAGTGAACTTTTGGAACTGAAATTTTATTTAAAGAAAAGGCTATTACATCTGACGACCTATCCTGAACATTCTCAGGATTCACAACTCTAAATAAAAGGAAAGCAAAAGATAACTTGCCATGGACTAGGCATTGACCTTGAACTGCAAGACCGGACTCAACAATTGTACTGACCATGATGACTGACTCAACATAAAATAGTAAATGACTAAAACTTTAAATGCTGCAACTGTCTAGCTTCGGAGGCTCGGCGAAAACTGAATCACCATCATAACAAGTGCCTTTTAACTTCTGGCTCTTCTCTTTCACTGCAACTGAACCTGAGCTTCTCAAACCCCAAGTGTCTAAACATCATCCAACGACGGTACAACATGGTTTCGCATAGGATTATCAACAATATTTGGCACTTGCTGAAATGGTAGCTTGCGCTCATCGATCAACTTCTGGATCGCATGCCTCAGAGCTTTACACTGATCAGTACTATGCCCCGATCCTCGATGAAAATCGCAGTGCTCTTCCGCCCTCCATGTCCTGGGGAGCGGATTTGGAGGTTCCTTAATGCGAGGTAAATAGATATTGCCGGATTCCAATCCTTGCTGCAATATAACAGATGGTGGAAGCGGGAAGGGGGCGAATTGCCTACCTGGCTTTTGCTGAGGTATAGGTCTTGGTTGATCATATTCGATTACCATAGGCTCTTGTGACCAGTTAATCCCCTTTTCCCTTTTCTTGAACCCTTTCAGGATACCAGATCGTGGGATAGGCAAATCAGTGAATTCTCTTTTAGGAGTTTCAGATGGTGGCTCTTGGTCATAATCAAGAATTAAGGGCCCAACAGAATCCTGCTGGTGCTGAGAGACAGAGTTTCTGGTAACAACATCTTGGGCTTTGGTATTTTTGTCAGCAAAATGTTCAGATCCTTGGGACTGACAATACCAGGTTTGCATTTGTTGCTTCATCTGATGAACTTCTTCTGTTAGCGCCGCCATTTGTCTAGAGAGATTAACAATTAGTTCTTCCGAACCCATAACCATGGAGAGGCTCGGGTTTTTGCCCTTAGAAACAACAGTGGTTGGACCAAATTTCTCAGTAAGTTGAGCTTTGATGAATTGATTTTCTTCCTTCAATTTCTTCACCTGTTGGACGAGCTAGGCCAGGGTTTCTGTGACATGAAAGAGTTGAAAATTTTCCATAGAATCTGCCATAGGTAGGAAAAAGTGGATAGAGAGACTTCTAAAGAAAATGGGGAATTAGCTTCTTCACTGGCCACGAATAGATTCAAACCCAAGAAGCTTTCCTGGATTTTCAGCAGTGAACAATCCTGACATAGAAACAATAAACACGAGATGTAAGCTTGACATTCAGGGAATTTTTCCTTTCTATGATTGACATGATAATTATGATACGACTAGATAAGGAATGGGAAGTAAAGTGATGGTTCCTCAAAACAAATAAACACAACAATGATGACATGATAGCACGTGGGGAATGCCCCTAGCTCAAGGATTATGAAAGTGAACGCTGAATGACTTAGCAAAATAATCTTGAAAAAGGTAGCCCCCTAGAGGAGGAAGAGACCAAGGGTACAAGCAAGATTGGATCATCTGGACCAGGCATGATCAGATCATGAGATTGCATAATCGAAAGATTGTGAGATTCTGCTCCTTCCAGTTAGGAGATGGCATGAAGATACGATCGAATCGTATGACAGAAGAACGAAAGACGCACGATCAAAAGATTAGATGAGATAGCATAAGATTGCTTTCAACGGATAGATCATGAATGACTAATCCTATGAGATCTTTGGAAATGATTGGATTTATATCCTAACCCCAAAGGGAAAGTTTTAAATCTTTGCACATTTTATCAGTGTTACCTGAAGGCATCAACCCTAATCCTAATCTAGCGGAGTGGAGATAGGATCTCAACTCATGACTTTGTTTGTGTAAGCCCAAGGGTCTACTCTCCTATCTTGTTTTGATGATTCTAAACATAATTGATTGTGTTTTTGAATACTAATCAATTTGCTTTGAAGTGTTGTGTTTGAGATATGATTGATCATTGAAGAAACCAACACACAACATGGTCATGCTTGGAGATATCCCATACAAGAGTCAAAGGAGCTAAGTGAAGCTCACCTCATCTCTCAAGCAAGCATACACAAGATGGAAGATCAATTGAAGACCAAGACTAAAGAGAAGTTGAAAGCTACATAGGTATCATTGTACATCCTTTCTCTTTAGATTTCCAAGTCAAGGCAAAGTGTTTTCAAAATGTTTTTCAAAGAACACTTAAGAACTTAAAATGGATTAGTGAATGGTTATGTGGTGGACCAACATGTTGGGACCCTCATAAACATTCCAAAATAATCATAGGAGATGAGTTCCAAAAGCCAAAAATCAAACAAGAAATAAAATCTCAAAATATGTGGATTTTTAGGCTTCTCGGAACTCCGAGATTTTTCTCGGAGCTCCGAGAAAAGGTCCAGTAGCGTCTGGACATTTTCTCGGAACTCCGAGAAATGGTCCAGTAGAAAAATTCCATTTTCTGGCCGTTGTCTCGGAACTCCGAGAATATTTCTCGGAACTCCGAGAACCCTGCGACAGCTCAGAATATAGCCGTTGGGATTTGAATTAATTCTTGTTTTTTGATATTTCCACCCCCAAACGGTCATATTCTTTGGAGAGGCTATAAATACAATATGTAGAGAAGTTTTTCTCTCTCTCTTGATCATTTGAAAACATCTTTGAGCATCAAAGAAAACTTGCAACCTATTATTGCTTGAGATTTTGTTTTCCCCAAACTTGCCTTGCAACTTGCAAATCTATTTGAGTTGGGATTTTAGAACTTTCACTTGCAACCATCATTGAAGAGCAATCAAGGATCTACAAAGAGCATCAAGCTTTCAAGAAGAAGCCAAGCTATCAATCTTTCATATCTTGTATAGGTGGCTAGGGCATTCCGTTTTTAATTCCCTAGAGAGCAACCGCTTAGAACTCGGCGGAGAAGGAGAGTCTTTGTAAGGGTGTAAGGGCATCCTTGTTTAATATCCCTTGGAATTGTAACCGCCTCGGAGCCGGGCATCGTGGAGGTCTCCAATAGTGGAATCCCTCAAGTACGACCTTGAGTAGAGTGGAGTAGGCCGTTGGCCGAACCACTATATATCGGTGTGTCATTTCTCACTCTTGCATTTCCATTATTGTTTGATTTGGCATTTCATTTTGTTTTTCAAATTATATTTGCACTAACCAAATATTTAATTAAGTGAAGAAAAATTCCAATTAGGGTTTCATAGGTAATTTTGAAAAGGCCTAATATTGAGTTAAATTCAATTCACCCCCCCTCTTGAGTATTTCAGTTTGTGTATCTAGGACCGATCGTAGCCATTGGAAGATGGACTACGGCCTAATCTAGACACAAATGGGTAGGATATCCTAAACTAGGCTCACACACTTGATGCACATGTGTTCGTATTCTACATGCATGTGTGGGTTAATCTAGGGGTAAGGCCAAGAGTTCCCTTAGCGCGAATCCATATTCGATATACTGTAACAGTGTCCGGCGTATCAGTACGTGAACAAGAGATCCGTTTACGTAACATAAAGGTACTAGGCTAAGAGTGGAATGCTTCTCTAGCACAGAGGCACCAGGTGATGAAATCCCAGTCAACCATGCTAGATAACACTCCGGGTTCCTAAAATAGGATGTGTGTGCATGTGAGATGCAAGGGTTTAGATGCAAGTGATGTAAGTGTGCAATATGTTTGCGCAATCTATGATGCCTTCAGATTTTGTTAGATTAAGTTTGAGTATGATGTGATGAGAAAACAAAGCATACAAACTAATCTAACAAGTATATAAGAGATAGCGTTTTCATGAGCCACTTAAAATAGATTCAAATGAGTTATCCTTTGGAATTGTAATGAAGTTAGGTGGTCCCCAGCAGAGTCGCCAAACTGTGGGACCCGATCCCGCGAGAGGGGTGGGGCGCGAGCCGCCACGCTCTCCCTTGGTCTCTCGTACCCACACGATTGGCGTGTGCATTTTAGTATTAATTTTGATTCATCTTTTATGTGAACTTGGGATCACTAAGGCAATCCGAATTCCACACAAAAGAGACTGACAGAGTCGCCACCTAGATGTGGGATCTAGGACCCAAAATTATCCAGAAATCTAGACTCACTACCTGGTTACAAGAATGGAAGGTATGAGGAGTTATCCACCACATGCACCATTCTTGCCCGATAATCGGTCTTCAATTCCAAAAGCTAACTCTTTTAAATTTATTTTAAATGGCTCATTCAACTCTCTGTTAACGTGCGAACTAAGTGACATGCATCCTAAAATCTAATTTCAATGTAGATCCTAAGTGTGTATCTTGATTTCTTTATTTGTTTGAATTCAATCTAAGTGAAAGTTCTCCTAAAATTCTAATTTCATGGAAAATCTTAAGTGATTTAATTAAGCATTTACAAGAAAATTAATATACAAAACCCCACAATTTGTTGTGGAGCCGACTCGCGGTCGGTATGCCATCAGACATCCAAGCTGCCTACGTACCCAAGCCTCACTGGGATCAGAGTCGACGTAGTTCGGTGCACCTAAGCTAAGCTACTTATGCCTAACTCAACTAAGACACCGACCTAGACGGGATTGACTGTTTCAACAGTTTTAGGAGAAGTTATTTAATTCAAGTTGAGGATTTTATTATCCTAGGATTTCATCTAAGATGCTATATGATTCTTATCTAAATGCAAGTTCTTCCTTAGACTAATGCAGGTTAGCCTACATCCTAGTTTACTAGGCTTGTCCTAGGGAAAGATTGCGTGACTAGTGTAACTAGACCTATGGCACGGTTGCTATCCATAGCAAACGTACGTGATGAGGCTGGACTCCTAACTTTAGGACTCCCTAAAATCTAAGACTCACTAAAACTTAGGACAAGACACCACACCAGTGTTCCTAAATTGGGCTCTAAGGGTTCTTATGACGGAAACCGCGATCCAACGGTTCCGAAAGACACAAGACAAATCGATTTAAATTCTCGAGGGTAATGAATTTCAGATTTCAAGGATTTTCAGTTTCTGGACATTCAAGGATTACCAATGGTTCTAGGGTTCAACAATTTCGGCCCATAATAGCATCCAAGGAAGGGAATCGTGTGCTCTTCCTTGTGCAATTTAATACTTAGGTTATAGCATCTTATTGCCTGGCATATCTTAGGATTTCCGTGGACAGTAACCTCGGAGCCAACAACATGCTATAGCTTAAATATTCAAATTGTCAAAGATCGAGTGCAATAGGGATACGATTATGGATGCACTGGCCATTTTTCCAGGGAAATCTAAAGATCCTAAGATTTCTGTTTCAATGGATTGAGGAGTGAACGTGTGACAGAATTTTAAGGTTCTTTAGAAGCTTTATGATGATTTTTAATTAATTTTCGTTTTTCAGTGGATTTTATCAATTTTAAACCACATGAGTGATTTTACAAGTGAAACTGTTGCAAACAAATTCGAAATGAATCGAAATTTCTACATCAGCAAGATGGGAATGCATGTAGCTTACTGGATGAATTTTGCAGATTTTTACATTAAGCTCATATTTAATTTTAATTTAACAACAATAAGACCAGATTGCAAAAATAACACAGAAACTACTAGAAATAGAAATCTAAATTCAATGAAATTTCTACAGTAGTAAGACTACTGTAAAAATTTCAGAATTTTGGAAAAATTTTACTGTAAAAATTTCTACAGTAAAAAAAGCATGCTGTGAGATTTTCATGAATTTTGGAAACTATTTACTATCAGTTTCGGATTTTTCAAATTTCAGACCAGATTATGAATTAACACTACATCCCATATGAAACAAGATCTAAATCACTTGAAAATTTTACAGCAACTAGAAATATGGGATATAAGACTACTGTAAAAATTTTGGGAATTGTATCTGTGAGCTGATGTCTGTAAAAATTCTCCCAAAATCTGATAAAGTTCAAACAAAGCATAAAATAATATACCAAACCAATTCCAAAAATTCTCAACAATTCATGGTAGAATGTACCAGTACCATATTATTTTCCCACGAAATTTCATTAATTTTCGAATCCGTTTAGTATATAATTTAGTTTTCTTCGTCAAAAAGATATTTTTGAAGAGTTTTCTATTTTTAAAACACGATTTTCGAGAAAATTACGATTCCGGAAAATGTCCTTTAATCTTGTTTTGATATGATGAACACAAGAAAAATTTAAAATTCCAAAAAATAGATCATCCTGAGATGGCTATTTTTTCGAATTTCGTAATTTCTTAGCCATTATTTTAAATAAAATTCCACTCTTCACTCAAATTCTAAAAAACTTTTGATCCAATGTCCGATCCGATCCGATAGTTATTTTACTCTATTAAGATAGATCATTGTATTAAATTTCGAGACGAAACGGAATTGAAACACTAATGCAGATCATGATTTTAAGCACACACATTTAATATTGAATTAAAATCATTTAAATGCTAAAAATCATGCAAAAATATAAAAAAATACCAAATCATTCGGGAAAAATCTGAGAATAGTATACTAACCTGTGATGGAAATTCTCGACGAATCCGGGAGCCGGAAAATCAGAAAAAACCTCGCCAACGCACAATCCACTCCGCTTTCTTCTTTTTTTCTTTTCTCTTTTTTCTTGTTTTTCTTATTTTTCTCACGGCAGAGATAGAGAGTGTGTGAGAGATGGGGAGACGGAAAGAGAGAGAGAGAGAGAGAGAGAGAGAGAGAGAGAGAGAGATAGAGAGATTGTGATAGATAGTGAGATTGAAAGACCGATTGAGAGTGGGGAGGTTGAGAGATAGATCGAGAATGAACGAGATAAAGAAACAGATCGAGAGTGAACCAGATAGAGAGAGAGGTTAGGAGTGATAGAGATAGAGGGTGAGAGGACTGATACTACGATACTCTGTTTTTACGTTCTTTTTTTTTGTTTTTTTTTTAGCCGGCTGCTTGCTGTTGGGGAGAAGATGCAGAGAGATCGATCCTCTGTTGCGCGTGGGAGATGAGGAATGGTTGCGAAAAACAAAGGGAGAGATCGAGAGAGGGATCGAAAGAGTGTAAGAGAGTGGGGTAGGCTGCAGTTGGCATAGGGAAACAGAGGGAGAGAGAGGAGAAAAACAGAGCGTGGAGAGTGAGAGAGAGAGAGAGAGAGAGATAGAGAAATCGCTGTTGTCTTCTCTCTTCTTTTTTTCTTTTTTTTTTCAAAACCAGAGCCACGCTCCTCCGCTCCTGTTCTTCTCTTCCTCTTTTTCTTTTTTGATGATAGCCACCGTAACCCTCTTCTCTTCCTCTTTTTCGTTTTTGATGATAGCCACCGTAACCCTCTTTTCTTCCCCCCAAGCTTGCCTTATTTCTTTCTTTTATTCTAGAAACTCCCCCTCCCCCCACAGCAACTTTCTTTGTATATAACATATATTGCTCTTCTTTTTTTTCTTTCCTTATGCTGCCACCTCCCCCCAAAAAGAAATTTCGTGGGTTGCCTCTGCAAAGACTCCAATCGTGGCCTCTTTCCTAAAAAAATACCTTATCTATATATGCCTTCTTTCCATCCCCTTTAGATAGAAATCAACACTTAATGGGAATTCACTTTCTTGAATTCGGCATTATCCTAAGTGGGTCCCACGTTGTATGGCTAATTCCTACATCTTGCCTTGTTATTACTATCATTTTAAGAAAATGGTGGGCCCACTCCATAGGACAATCTGAATCACCCGATTAACAAGTCATTAATGGGATATGCTCAATAAATCATTTCTCATAGATCGTTCATAGGATGATTCGAACCATCCATCTCAATGGGCTACCGAATAAATGATTCGTTCTTCTAATTCATTGTCGCAAGCTGATCTTGGCCGTCCAATTGATAGGCTGCAATGTGGATCGGTTACACCACCTCTTAAATCACTCCATATTGTTTAATTGGTGGCCCACAAATCTTTTTCGTTAGATTTAAATACGGACCCCGGAGAATAAGATTGAATTACCTCGGGTGGGCCCCACGCATATTTAGTGGGCCACTCCATTTTAAATCCCTCAACCAAATGCTAGGCCTACTCCTTGGCTGAATTTTCCATGAGATCCATTCATCAAAATTAGGCTGGTCCGCCTGTTTCAACCTAGTGAACTCCACTCCATGTTGGGCGCAATTATTCCTATAAAATTTGATCGTTAACATCCATGATAAACTCCACAGATAACTTGGATATTTCTTATATGGGCCAACTTTCTCGATCCAAATTTAATTCAAATGCTCAATGCGGGCCCACCAAACGGGTCCCAATTCCCTCTTGCTTTAATTCTTGCGAACAACCCCTCTCAACAATTATCAGGACGACACAAAACATGACAGAAATAACCGAAAAGATCGAGAAAACAAGAGGAGCGGACACGAGAATGGAAAACACTGACAAAAAGACTGATAACAAGAACACTAACTTCTTTGTTGATTAAAGCAATGCAAATGAGGTGTCTACAGCTATGAACCGTCTCAGATACTGAACTTTTCCAAAGGGAAACCTCAGATCTGCTTTTCTGTTTTAGGCGGCTGCATTTCTTGGATCACCTTGATCTTTTGTGGGTCCACCTCTATTCCTCTTTCGCTGACCATAAACCAGAGTTTTCCAAATGTAACGCCAAATACACATTTACTCGGGTTCAGACGAAGCTGATACTTCCTGATCCGCTCAAAGAACTTTCTTAGGGCAAAAGTGTGTCCAGGCCGAGTTTTCCCCTTTACGATCATGTTATCTACGAAAACTTCGACCTCTTTATGAATCATATCGTGTAGAAGAGCGGCTCTCTGATATGTAGCACCAGCATTTTTCAAACCAAACGGCATTACCCTGTAGCAATAAGTACCCCACTGAGTAATGAATGCTGTCTTCATCATGTCTTCTGGTGCCATCTTAATCTGATTGTAACCTGAGAACCCATCCATAAAGGATAAAATAAAAGAGCATGTCCAGCAGTGTTATCCACCAGGAGATCAATATTCGAAAGAGGAGAGTCATCTTTAGGACTTGTCTTGTTCAGGTCTCGAAAATCAACACACATTCGAACTTTTCCATCCTTTTTGGGCACCGGTACAATATTTGCAAGCCATTCAGGATATTCCACCACTTGGATAAATTTTACTTCTAACAGCTTCTTTACTTCTTCATAAACTATCAACTCCCATTCAGTTTTGAGTTTTCGAAGTTTTTGCTTCTTTGGTTTAGCACCAGGGATTAAGGGTAAGTGATGCTGAACAATTTCCTCGCTTAATCCTGGCATGTCATCATATGACCAAGCAAAAACTTCCTTGAACTCTTTAAGCAGGGTGATCAATTCATCGCGCTCCTCAGGAGATAAAGTTTTGCCAATTCGAATCTCCCGAGCCGAGGTTTCATCACCGATATTCACGATCTCAATTTCCTCTTCAAGCGGTTTTGCCGGCGACTCTCCTCCTGTTAAATCATATGTCTGATTTCAGGGGGAGTTTCGTCAGCATCCTCGTCAGATGGGGAGTCTTGATTGTAATCCTTAAGATTATCAGATTTTAAAGCAGATTCAGTAGATGAAATAGAAATAGAGACAGGAATGTACAGAGAAGAAGAATTCTTTATTTCATTGAAATTCGAATCAAATACATCAGAAGATGAATTACCCTCATCGGGGTTTACAATGAACCTTGGACTCGCTTTTACATACTCGATGGATATGTTGACACCAGCGTCAACTGACTCAGAACTATGTAAGAAAACAGAATCAGCCGCTTTATTAGGAATAATCTCCAGCTCAATCTTGGCAGAAAAAGAAGGACCGCCACCGACCTCAGAAGAATAGTCCTCTATGGTACCTGCATCAAAAGACTCATTAGCAGAAATAGACTCTGAATCAAACTCGAAGACTGACACATACTTACGGACAACTGACTCTTTTGAAGGGATATGCTTGTACTGCAAAATAACATAAGGTAGGACTTGAGAAGTCCAGTTAGTCAGAGGTTCCTCAGCAGGGGTGATAAGGCGAGTTGGGTCTAGTACCAGCGAGCTCCTGCCAATCATGGCCACAGTCTGTGACCCTTCTTGGGAAAGTGAATTCAGATGGCTTGGCTCCATGCGGTCAGCTCAGTCAATCTCGGACTCTATATCTGTAATCTGCACACCCATCGGCTCATCTTCTAGCTCAAGATCAAAGAAAATCTTGAACCCCGGAAGCATTTGTCATGTACTCTCATCCAATCAAATCTCAGTAAAGCCACAGAAAGGAAAGGCCGCGCCTTCTTTTCGGAATCGGCCGTTCATCGTCAAATCAATGGGTGCCATTGGTAGTCCCTACCCACGGCAACGGTTTTCTACCCATTTCAGCATTAACTGCTTCAGCTCTATGATTTCTTTCTTTGTAGGTTTGTATCACAGCCCGAACAAACCATTGAATGCTTTGAACACCGGAAACTCAATCAAACCCTGTCACATGCATGGATTCTTCTACTACTAGGGTTCTCCTATTAAATACTCTATATGCCTTGCTATGAGAAGAATATCCTAAGAATATTCCATCATCCGATTTCCTATCAAATTTGTGTAGATTATCTTTGATGTTTAAAATAAAGCATTTACATCCAAACACTCTAAAGTAGCTTATATTTGGTTTCAAGTTTTTCCAAAGCTCATAAGGTGTTTTCTTAGAAATTGGCCTTAGATATACCCTGTTTATGATATAGCAAGCGGTGCTAACCGCTTCCGCCCAAAAATATCTAGGGAGATCATTTTCATGCAACATAGTTCTAGCCATTTCTTGGAGAGTTCGATTCTTTCTTTCTACTACTCCATTTTGTTGAGGTGTTCTAGGTGCGGAAAAATTATGTTTTATGCCATGTTCATTACAATAAGTGTCAAAATGTACATTTTCAAATTCGGTTCCATGATCACTTCTAATGTGGGAGATGGCAATACCTTTTTCATTTTGAATTTGATTGCACAATGTAAGAAAGTTTTCATAAGTTTCATCTTTATGTCCTAGAAATATGACCCATGTGAATCGTGAGTAGTCATCAACAACTACAAACACGTACCTCTTTCCACCTAGGCTACTAGTCTTCATTGGTCCAAAAAGATCCATATGAAGTAGCTCCAAGGGGTAGGAAGTTGAAATCATATTTTTAGGTGCAAAAGAGCTTTTCAATTGTTTTCCTAATTGACAAGTTCTACAAATGTGATCCTTGATGAATTTGAACTTAGGCAATCCTCTAACACTTTCTTTTGAGGAGAGGGTCGAAATGAGATCCATTCCGGCATGACCCAACCTCCTATGCCATAGCCAAGAATCCTCACTTATGGCATTTAGACAAGTTACATTTTGAAGTCTAAGATCATCTAATCCGATTGTGTAAATGTTATTGTCTCTTAAACCTATGAATTTGACTTCTCCATTTATCTTATTTTTAACAATGCATTTATCGGGATTGAAGACAACTTCAAAACCATTATCACATAATTGACTAATGCTAATAAGATTATGGGACAAGCCATCAACAAAGAGTACATCATGTATGGGAGAGGTAGAGTTACCTATGGTGCCTTCACCTTTGACTTTTCCTTTCTTATCATCTCCAAAGGTAACTTCTCCACCATCCTTGAGTGATAGGGATGCGAATTGAGTGAGATCTCCGGTCATGTGTCTAGAGCATCCACTATCAAGGTACCATGTGTTCCTCTTGTTGTGGCTTTTAAGGCATACCTACATAGGAATAGGCAAGTGAGATCCCTTAGGTACCCAAATCTTCCTAATCCTGCTATGTTCATTTGTTTTCACTTTAGAGTTCAATTTGATCTTATCTTGTTTAGCATGCAAGCAGGCAACTTTATAATGACCTAACAATCCACAATAAAAGCAAATTTTGGTACTACTAGAGGAAGTCTTTTCAAGTTTGTTTTTATAGTTAGATATTGTGGTATTCCATCTATGTCCAAGTCCACTTTTGTCACTTGACATTCTTTGAAGATTTACAAGTTTATCCAATTTTAATGAACTATTTTCAAATTTTTCAAAGAGTTTCTTGAGTTCATCATATTCAAAAGATAGTTTACCGTTTTCATGCTTTAGTTTGTTATTTTCAATAGAAAGATTTTGTCGATTTTCATTCAAAGTCTTAATGGTAGCATTTAGCTCATGAATCTCTACTTTGCATTTTTCATTTTCATCATCTAAGAATTCGTGATCCTTTTTTAACCAACCAAATTCTTTTGTCATGTTAGCAAGAGAATTTTCAAGTGATGCAATCAAATTGAATTTCAAGTTCATCATTTGCACTTTGTAAGGAATCTAAAACTTCTTGTAAGATAATGACATCATTTAAAGTGTTTACCTCATTGTTGTCGTTTGTTGAGGCCATGAAGCACACATTTCTTGCTAATAGGCAATCTTCCCCATCATTTTGTTCGCCTTCGCTTTCAATCTCCTCATCCCATGTGGCGGACATTCCTTTCTTGCCTTCTCTTCTCTTGAAGCGGTTGTTTGAAGTAGGTTCATTGTTGAGTGGACAATCCGGGCGAATGTGTCCAAGCTTCTTGCAACCGTAACATCGGGGTTGAGAAGATCCATCACCAACTTCTTCTTTCTTCTTGAATGGAGGATTGGTCCTTCTATTTCTCATGCCTCCCATGTTTCTTTGCAAGAATTTGATCCTTCTTGTTAGGAGAGCTACTTCATCCTCGATGTCTTCCTTTGCATCTTCACTTTCACCTACATTACAAGCAAAAGCAATTCCTTTTCCTTTTTCGATTTTAGTTTCGATTTCGGGTGCTTTTGTTTTGAAAATCATTTCATGTGTGATCAAGGACCCTATAAGTTCATCTAGGTTCAAAGTGTTCATGTCCTTGGCTTCGGTGATTGCGGAGGTTTTGGATTCCCAAGACAAAGGTAGGGACCTAAGAATTTTAGTTACTAAATCTCTATTGGAAAATTGTTTTCCAAGTCCCCTTAATCCATTTACAAGATTGGTGAATCTAGTGTACATGTCGGCAATTGTTTCATCGGGTGTCATTTGAAAAAGTTCGTATTGCCGAAAAAGATGGTTCATTTTAGATTCTTTAACTTGATTGGTTCCTTCATGGGTGACTTCTAGAGTGTCCCAAATTTCCTTAGCCGAATTCAAATTTGATACTCTATTGAATTCTCCGGGAGATAGAGCACAAATGAGAGAATTCATGGCTTTGGCATTATAATTCGAAGCTTGTTGTTCGGCTTCGGTCCAATCATTTAAATTTCTTGTGGGTAGGATATATTCATTATTAATTGCTCTCCACATTTGATAGTCTTGAGTTAAAAAGATTTTTATTTTAGTTTTCCAAAAACCATAATTTGTACCATCAAAATAGGGTGGCCTAGTGTTTGAATAACCTTCATGATGTTGAGGGTAGTTTGCCATTTTTGAATCTTTACTCTAAACCGGTTAGGGTTTTCAAAAAAAATAGAGACGAGGCTCTGATACCAATTGAAATACTCAAGAGGGGGGGTGAATTGAATTTAACTCAATATTAGGCCTTTTGAAAATTATCTATAAACCCTAATTGGAATTTTTCTTCACTTAATTAAATATTTGGTTAGTGCAAATATAATTGAAAGAACAAAGTGAAAAGCCAAACCAAAACAACAATGGAAATGCAAGAGTGAGAAATGACACACCGATATATAGTGGTTCGGCCAACGGCCTACTCCACTCTACTCAAGGTCGCACTTGAGGGATTCCACTATTGGAGACCTCCACGATGCCCGGCTCCGAGGCGGTTACAATTCCAAGGGATATTAAACAAGGATGCCCTTACACCTTTACAAAGACTCTCCTTCTCCGCCGAGTTCTAAGCGGTTGCTCTCTTAGGGAATTAAAAAAGGAATGCCCTAGCCACCTATACAAGATTTGAAAGAGAATAGCTTGGCTTCTTCTTGAAAGCTTGATGCTCTTTGTAGACCCTTGATTGCTCTTCAAAGATGGTGATTTGCAAGTGAAAGCACTACTATATCCAAACTCAAAAGATTCACAAGTGAAAGGCAAGTTTGGGATGAAAAACAAAAACTCAAGCTAAAATGGATTGCAAATGTTTTTGATGCTTAAGGATGTTTTTCAAAGATCAAGAGAGAGGAAATAATCCTCTAGATATTGTATAAATAGTCTCTCCTCAAAATATGACCGTTTGGGGGTGTAGATAACAAAAAACAAATTTTAATTCAAAACCCAACGCCTCTTTTTTGAGCTGTCGCAAGGTTCTCGGAGTTCCGAGAATTCTCGGAGTTCCGAGAAATATTCTCAGAGTTCCGAGACAACGGCCAGAAGAAATAAAATTTCTACTGGACCATTTCTCGGAGTTCCGAGAAATTTTCTCGGAGTTCCGAGAAAATGTCCAGAAGCTACTGGACCTTTTCTCGGAGTTCCGAGGGAACTCTCGGAGTTCCGAGCTCGGAGCTCCGAGAAAAATTCTCGGAGTTCCGAGAAGCCTAAAAATCCACAGATTTTGATTTTTATTGCTTATTTGATTTTTAGCTTTTGGAACTCAACTCCTATGATTATTTTGGAATGTTTATGAGGGTCCCAACATGTTGGTCCACCACATAACCATTCACTAATCCATTTTAAGTTCTTAAGTGTTCTTTGAAAAACATTTTGAAAACACTTTGCCTTGACTTGGAAATCTAAAGAGAAAGGATGTACAATGATACCTATGTAGCTTTCAACTTCTCTTTAGTCTTGGTCTTCAATTGATCTTCCATCTTGTGTATGCTTGCTTGAGAGATGAGGTGAGCTTCACTTAGCTCCTTTGACTCTTGTATGGGATATCTCCAAGCATGACCATGTTGTGTGTTGGTTTCTTCAATGATCAATCCTATCTCAAACACAACACTTCAAAGCAAATTGATTAGTATTCAAAAACACAATCAATTATGTTTAGAATCATCAAAACAAGATAGGAGAGTAGACCCTTGGGCTTACAGGTATGTACCCTTGTCGGCGAATCATCCTGATGACATTCGAATTCGTGCTTGTTAGGAAACAAATTTCCTCATTCATAGCCTCTTCAACAGTGATTGCAGTCACTTCTAATGAAAACCCAGTCAAACTTACATCTTTGGCCTTTCCCGCAGTCAAGTCTGGAGTAATCTGCCTTATCTCAAGGTCCAGATCCCCCTTTACAGTTATCACTCTGTTCCTACGAATAAATTTTAGTTTTTAGTGAAGAGTAGACGGAACAACCCCAACCTTGTGCATCCACGGGCGGCCAAGTAACAGTAGAAATGAAGCCTTAATATCCAAGACTTGGAATTATATCTCAAAGTCCTCTCCTCCGATCTGTATCTCGGTGACCAGAGTACCGATTACGTCTCTGCGAGTGCCATCATATGCCAGAATACCCTGCTCGGATGGAATAAAGCTCTCAGGACCGAACCCAAGGGTTGTTGCGGTGCTTAACGGGCAAACATTCAGCGCAGAGCCATTATCAACCAACACCTTTGGTACCTTCTTCTTATTACAAATGACTGTGATTTTAAGATGTTTGGTATGGTCTCGGCCCTCAGGAGGTAAATCGTCATCAGTAAATGACAAAGTTTTCGCTGCTCTGGCCATGGCTACGAGACTGACAAGCTCATCGGGTGTGGTGTTAACAGAGATTTGTGCTGCATTAAGCTCTCGAAGGACTAGCTTTCTGTGCTTTGATGAGGCCATGAGTAAACCCCATACTAAGATATTAGCCTGAGTCTTTTTCAGCTGCTTTAACAAGCTCGCATCTTTTTCGTCTGTGCTCGTCTTATTCTGCCTCTGATTTTCTACGTTTCGTGCAACCTCTGCTGGATTTTCTACACTCAACTCCGGAGGTTTGAATACACGCCCACCTCTAGTCATGTGACGCATCTCGTCACACTAATCGTCTAGCAACAGCAGTTCATCTTCGTCCATTCTGAAAACACACGGTGCATTACTGACATTTTCTTCTTCAAAGTCCTCCATCCTTAGAACATAGGTGGCTTTCTTTATTTTTTCCATACCAACATTCTGAAGTGCATAAGACTGGGACGAAGATGACTCATCGAGTTCAGTGTCGTCAAAGGACAGCACATAAGGCTCTTTTTCTTTGAATTCTTTGAACACCTCATCGTCAAACTTCAAAACATATTTATCTGACGTGATAGCGCAAATGAGAGCAGAGGGATCAAGGATGGGCTCATCTACAAAGATGGCATTAGTAGTAGGAGGAGCAACAGCGCGATGGTTGAGAAGAGGATTATGAGTAGTATTCGGCCTTTTAACTGCAAGTTCATCTTTATCGATCATGTTTTGAATCGCGTGCTTCAAAGCCAAACAGTTCTCAGTCAAATGCCCAGGGCCTCTGTGATATTCACAGTACTGATCCCTTCTCCGGCTTGTAGGTAGGGGATTGGGTGCAGGTCTGATATCTGAAAGTCTGGTCTTCTTATCTCTGATCAATTTCTTAAGTACATTGGGCTGTCTGAACTGCTTCTTTACCACTGGTCTGACAACTTCTGCAACAGGTTTGGCTACAGGTCTGGTATAATTGACCGCATGGACTTCCTTTGGTTGGATCATAGGCCTCTTCCCTTCTCGGACATCAGACAAAGTCTTGGCTCTAAGGCCCTTGGCAATACCATTCTCGGTCTGGGTGCCAGTCTTGATCAAATGATCGAAATTCTGGTAATACTGTGGTGCCATGAAGTGAAAGTACTATAGAGACAAGCTCTTGAGGACTAACTTTATTTGGTCCTCTTCTGACATTCTCTGGCTTAGTTGGGCAGACTTGCGCCTCCAACGCCTGATGAATAAAGTGAAGGTCTCTTGAGGACCTTGTTTCAGCTGTTTAAGATCTCTCTTAGTGACTTCGATACCTTCCTCCATGGAAAATTGCTCAACGAACCTGTTAGAGTTTCTTCCAAAGTTCTAACCTCTTCGGGTTTCAACCTCAAGAACCATCTTTTGGCCACTCCTGTAAGAGACATGAGGAACAACTGGGCCATCTGTTCTCGATTTAAGCCATACTGCTGAGCGAGAGTGATAAACCACCTGACGTGGTTTCTCGGACATCCAGCTCCATCATACTTATCGTAATCAGGCGCCTTGAACTTAGGTGGGAATCACCGGGGGATATCAGGAATTCAGAAATATCAAACCCCTTGGACCCTTGAACCTTCATGCTCTCAATGTCACGAGCCATCTTCTTGCACATACCAAATAATTCTTTTTCCTTATTCATCTGAGGGACATAATATTCCTCGGCATATTGCTCCTCCTCCAGATCGATCTCTACGGGAGGGATGACTGGTCTGGTGAGGTTAGGAGATATGGCCGGAGGAGGTTAAATGGCAGGATCTCTAGAAGTAGAGACATTTTCAGTATTCTGATTTTTCAGATGAATCACTTCATCTTTCAGCCCTGCAATATCCCGACACATATTTCTCAACATTTCTTGTATAGCTATCATTGGGTCCATTGGATCAGCCATTGTGCTAGGAGTAGGTTGAATAGGAGAAAGTGTTTTCCGAAAATTTGACAAAGGTAATATAGGACAAGTAAATGAAACGGGCGACAAAGATTGTCTACTCAGCCTGGAATCAGAAGACTGACGAGACCAAGTTGGTTTTGAGATGATGGTTTTCTTAGGAGCTATGACTGCTCGCCTTTAGAATCCTGAGATGGAAGTATAAACACTAGATTAAAACATTGATAATTGGAACAAAATATTCGGGTAAATAGAGATAAGATAAAACTCAGACACATTTCATTGATTCAAATTAAACTGTGGGTATAACTGTCAAAATTTTAATTTCTGATTACAATTGGATGAAAGTAACTATTTATATGAAATTTGAAGAAATTAAAATGACAATTTCATGAAAAGAATCTTCAAGGCTCTCCAATCCGAGCTCTCTTGCCCGCGAACTTTTCCGGTAATTTCCCACATTGGACCTTAGATAGTAAGGCAAATCTCTTTTCCACGACTTTATTTCTCCAAGCAGCTACAATGATCCTTATGAGATTAGGAGACCGTTTTCACAAGGAGATGGTGTTACAGCTCCGGGAGGACATGAATACCACGTGATCTGATGAAGCAAACGGGTTGGTGCATAAAAGGTTGACTTTTCTAAACCCATGAGATACACAAATGGATATGGGTAAGTGCTAGTGATAACTTGTAAGCATGGATGACTCACACAGCGAAATTGATTTTCCTCCACGTGTTGCAACCAATTACACCACTCATCAATGGATTTCAGTTGGTTGGCCATTGGTTGCCAGGATGGGAAATGCTTTAGGGTGTACTTATCGTGGCTTTGTGGCCGGAGGATAGTGAGTTTTTCACAAAGCCATACGTATAAAGTTTGACACACCCATAGAAACTATTTTGGACTTTTTGATGGTTAATACGGTCCAGTCCAGAAAAGGTTTCTGCCAGCATAGTAGGAACATGATTCCTTCCTTCATTAATTTGGTCTACTATATCAAGCAAAGCCAACGGGGCAACACAGGAGTCTCCACGAATGACATGACGTGCAAGAACTCCAAAGATTAAGGCGCTACGCCGACAATTGAAAACGGGAGTTAGCAGGTGTAGACACCCCATTTTGACCAAACCCTAAACCTTTGCTTTTGTTAAAAAAATCCTTTAAATAGGTGAATTTGATGTCCCAAAATCACTCCTAGCATAGGTCAGGGTTCCATTTAGGTCCCTCTAAAATTTCAAAAAAATCCGTCGCTGTTTGCATAGCAAACGAGAGGGGTATGTAATGTTGTGTAAATTTTAGTGTCCCAGAAGGGGTGTGCATTGTCCCGACCAGGAGGTGGCCTGGTGGGATTAAAGCGTGGGTATTTTGTAATACATGGGTGTTCCTGAGTAATTAAAGGGGCGTGAAATTTGTCTTTTATTTTCGTTAAAAGAAAAAAATTCTTCTTGTGGGCCACCGCATCTATTTAAAAGCAAGTTAGGATAATCCGAAAGGGGGTTGTCCCGAGCACATTTGGGGCCGAAAAATTACCAAAAAAAAAAAAAAACTATAAATAGAGACCGTGGGTCTCATTTGTAGAGATTGGATTTTTTTCGTTGAAAACCTTTAGAGAGAGAGAGAGAGGAGAGAAAAAATTCCCAAATTAAAGAAAACCAAACCCTAGCTTAGCTTTCATCTTCTCCGGCAGATCTACCGGCCGGAATCTGAGCTCCGACCGCAAGATTCTCTGTTCAAAATAATTCTGGTAGTTCCTTCTTTTACTTCACTATTTCTCTTCTTCATTTTTCCACCCAAATCCAGATTTACTCTACTATCTACTTCCCCGACGAGATTCTGACGGATCTCCGGCTAGATTGCCATCTCCAGCAAGCTCAATCTGCAGGTGAAGTAGATCTGAGAAAAAGAATCAGATCTGAGGGAGGAAGGGTGAGAGGGAGAAAAGGAGAAAAGCCTAAAAGCCTAACTCATTTTTCATCTTCTCCGGTGGGATTCTCACCGGAATCCAACCGGACCTCTATTGATTCTATTTTTTTTTCATCATCATAATCATCATCATCACCTTCTTTCTCAAATTTTTATCCTCTTAAACCCTAGTTCAACTGAGAAACCTGAGATCTGAGCAAGTTGTGATGTATGTTGGCTCGTTCATGATGAGATCCGTGCCTTGAAGTCATAGATCGAAGCTTAAAGTTTCAGATCCAAGTCACTTTCATCATTTTGAGTTCGGATTTGAACGTTTTCATTACCAAACCCTAGTTTTGTTTTTTCTTCTCTCCGGTCAACCTCCATTTTTTTCCGGTTTGATCTGTTGTTGTTGAGACGATTTTCTGCGAAAGGAGATGTAATCAACATAAAAATTCAGATTCCAGCCATTCGCATTTAGATCCGGCAATCCACACCAAAATCCAACGATCTTGCGTACTCCAATGCCGATCTTCCATAGATCTATTTTTCCTTTGACTTGAAAAGCTCAGATCGGGCAATCTTGCCTTGTATTTGATTGAATCCTTTGAGATTTCAGCAAAGGTGTTGAAATACGATCATCTTGGAGTGGAAACAGTTGAAGCTTCTCAATTCTTCTTGAAGAATTCAGATCTGAAGAGGATTTTAATGAGGTTTTAAAAGAATTTAAGAGAGAAGGAAAGGAGCGGGACTAATTTAAGAGTTTCGATTCTGTTTGGGGTTATTGGAGTGGAGCTGCAAGGGCAGAAGAAGGGATTCTATTCCTGAGAATTTAAGGAGATCTTGATCAGCAGAAGGAAAGAGAAAAATCAAGGGGTTGTTGTCACAAATCGGGTGATTTTTTTTTTACTGACGAGATCTAAGGATCCGTTCGTTTTCTCAAGTCTTCACAAATTTCAGGTAATCTTCTCTACTTCTTATGTTTGCATTGATCTTAGATCATGGTTTTCATAGAATTGGTTGATTATATTTGGCTGTTGTGATATCAGTTTAGAATTTTCTTCATTATTCCATGATTTGCTGGAGTTAGAACTTTAATATGAAGATAAGTATCCTTAGTGTTGTTGACTCTTCCGTTTCTAAAAAAAATTAGCATAAAGTTTTTTTTTTTTTTTGAAAAGAAAAATTGAGAGTCAATTGTCAAAGCTTCATGATTTTGTTGATGTTGTTGATGCTATGATTGAAATGTTAGCCAAATTGAACTTGTCTTTTCTGCTTTGTTTAGTTTTCTAGATTCCTTGGAGAACTTTCATGGTCCATAAATTTTTTTTTTACTCCAAGAAATGGGATGGGCTGGGTATGATCATTCAAACAGGGAGGTGCTGATGTCAATATTCATTTATAAGCACTGCCATGTTTTGCTAAGTGAGCCAACTTGGCTCATTTTTCCCTTGTTATTAATTGACTTGTGAGAATTTTATGTGTTGGTAGAACAATTAAATTTTTTTTTACATTAAACGACGAGACAAAAAAAGTACAATTAAGGAAACATAGTTCTGGTAGCATCATTCCTTAAGGTAGTTTTAGGGGCTGGTATTTGTACTATCATAAGTTTTTGGCACACCTCTGTTACTTTGCACTATTCTGATCAGTTTCACTTTCTTTTGATAACGGTTTGAAGTGCAGCATATTTCTGATTAAGTTGATATCTGAGCTGATTAGGATGTAACAAGGCAAGTGTGAGTTGTTGTGAGAATACCGCAGTGTAAGTGTCTGTAGCTCCTCTTTGATTCTCATTATTTCTTTTGTTTTGCTAGTATTCTCTACCATCGAGATTGTAAATTTTGTTTAGGAAGGGGCAATGAAGGCGTTAGCCTAAGCCCACTCTTTAGAGGGACTTACCAAGACATGATAGTACCCTCTTCCTTTTCTTTCTTTAGGAAGAAGCTTTTTTAGTGTTTTACACATATACCCCTCCTTTGTATATAGGAGACTTGCCCAGTCTCATCAGAACCTTTGTTTACGTCATTTGTGTCTCAGAGACAAGGCTTGTCTCATATAGAGTTTCCCTTTTAGGAGGCTCACCTAGCCTCATGTTAGAATAACCCTTTCTTCTAGCGAGTCTTTGACTCATTTTTTACTCCATTCTTGGCAATGTTATTAGAGAGTCTCTGACTCATTTGTACCCCCTATTTAGTGTTATCTAGTTAGGAGTTTCTCCTTTAGAGTTGTTGATTACTTCGCTTTGATTAGAGACTAACTCAGTCTTATTAGAGCTTTGCTTGCTTGGGATCTTAGATCGTTTTCTCTCTTCTTGGGACACTTGTTTGGTTGTTGTGAATCGTCTCTTTGAGACCTTTGTTGCTTGTTTGGGGTTTCCCCTCTTTGCTTTAGGGCTTTGCCCTAGTTTATGGTTATGCTTGCATGTTCTCTTTAAGATTGAAAACATCTAAAGATCCAAAAGCATTGGAATATTTTAAAATCCAAAAACATTAGAAATTTGAAACTCAAAAACATCTGAAAACTTTAAAAATATCAAAAATATTTAAAAAGATACATTAAAAACCCTTAAATCATTTGGAGTGTTAGGTTTTAGTTAAGAGAGTTCGATTTCCGAACTACGTTGGCTTGATCCTCTTTCACGAGGTACGTAGTGCAGCTTGGGATCCATATCCCAAGTCCAGCCAAACTTTTTGTAAATAATGTTTTAAACCTTCTTCAAAAATCTTTAAAACCTTGTTTTCAAAAGATCTTCCTCTAGAGTTAGGAGTTTCTTTTTGATAGGGTGTTTGATTGTTTGTTTGTTGTGTGCTTGTTTTAGAGTTAGGTGTCTGTCCTAGAGTTATAGGAGCGCCTCCGTCCGGTCAGTTGGCGATTCACATCGCCGACTGATGACTAGGTCTTGGATACGTTAGTGATCCCATTGTTTTCCTTAGGAAACACAGCCTAGTTACACATAGGTTGTAGGAACCACCTGCATTAGCTTAGGGCTAATCTGCATTTAGTTAGGGCATATAGGGTGTCCTAAAATCTACAATTCATTGGAATCTAAATGATCGCTTAAGAAGCTTTAATAACTAGTCCGGTCTTTTAGGTCGTGTCTAGGATAGAGATTTAGATGTCCTAGGCATCATAGCTTAGAATAGGCGCGAAGAACTACGTTGCCTTGATTCTCGTGGAGGCGGGGATACGTAGGCTTCTTTGTATGAACATCAGATCATCTAAGGACTCGGGCTTAAACATTAGAGTATTAGGGTCTGTTGTTAGCTCTTAGGGCTTGTGTTTGTATATCGATTCTTACATAGGATCATGATAGTTTGTGTTCATCTCCTTGCTTACTTACGTATTTAGCTATAACATTTACCTGCTTATGTGTTTTACCTAGTTGCTTAGTTGTAGCTCTTACTTGCTTAGTTGTAGCTCTACCTGCTTAGCTGTAGTTCTCACATGCTTAGCTGCAATTCTCTATCGCTATTAGGTTATTGATTATTATTTCTTTACTATCATCTACTGACGTTTGCTCATTGCGCAAGTTTATCTTCTTAGCTGTAACACTTTACGGTATTACTGCATTTTTTATCTGTTATTTACTGCTTTCTAGATGAGATGTGTTAGGATTTTATATTAGGCGCTATGTATTCGCCACATTGTAGATAGGCGCTATGTGCATGCCATAGGTTTTTATTACTGCATTTCCTATCTGTCATTGACTGCTTTCTAGATGGGATGTGTTAGGATTTTATATTAGGCGCTATGTATTCGCCCCATTGTAGATAGGCGCTATGTGCACGCCATAGGTTTTTATTACTGCAATTGCTATCTGTCATTTACTGCTTTCTAGATGAGATGTGTTAGGATTTTATATTAGGCGCTATGTATTAGCCACATTGTAGATAAGCGCTATGTGCACGCCATAGGTTTTTATTATTGCAATTACTATCTGTCATTTACTGCTTTTTAGAAGAGATGTGTTAGGATTTTATATTAGGCGCTATGTATTCGCCCCATTGTAGATAGGCGCTATGTGTGGGACCCGATCCCGCGAGAGGGGTGGGGCGCGGGCCGCCACGATCTCTCTTGGTCTCTCGTACCCACGCGATTGGCGTGTGCATTTTTATTATTGATTTTAATTCATCTTTTATGTGAACTTGGGATCACTAAGGCAATCTGAATTCCACACAAAAGAGACTGACAGAGTCGCCACCTAGATGTGGGATCTAGGACCCATAATTAACCAGAAATCTACACTCGTTACTTGGTTACAAGAATGGAAGGTATGGGGAGTTATCCACCAGATGCACCATTCCTGCCCGATAATCAGTCTTCAATTCCAAAAGTTAACTCCTTTAAAATTATTTTCAATGGCTCATTCAACTCTTTGTTAGTGTGCGAACTATGTGACATGCATCCTATGATCTAATTTCAATGATCCTAAATGTGTATCTTGATTCCTTAATTTGTTTGAATTCAATCTAAGTGCAAGTTCTCCTAAGATTCTAATTTCATGAAAAATCCTAAATGATTTAATTAAGAATGTACAAGTAAATTAATATACAAAACCCCACAATTTGTTGTGGAGCCGACTCGCGGTTGGTATGCCATCAGACATCCAAGCTGCCTACGTACCAAAGCCTCACTGGGATCAGAGTCGACGTAGTTCGGTGCATCTAAGCTAAGCTACTTATGCCTAACTCAACTACGACACCGATCTAGACTGATTTGACTGTTTCAACAGTTTTAAGAAGAGTTATTTAATTCAAGTTGAGGATTTTATTATCCTAGGATTTCATCTAAGATGTTATATGATTCTTATCTAAATGCAAGTTGTTCCTTAGACTAATGCAGGTTAGCCTACATCCTAGTTTACTAGGCTTGTCATAGGGAAAAATTGGGTGACTAGTGTAACTAGACCTATGGCACGGTTGCTATACATAGCAAACGTCCGTGATGAAGCTGGACTCCCAACTCTAGAATTCCCTAAAACCTAGAACACGACCTGACACCAGTGTTCCTAAATTGGGCTCTAATGGTTCTTATGACGGAAACCATAATCCAATGGTTCCGAGAGACACGAGATGAATCGATTTCAGTTCTTGAAGTTAATGAATTTCAGATTTTAAGGATTTTTGTTTCTGGACATTTAAGGGATACCAATGGTTCTAGGGTTCAGCAATTTCGGCCTCGAATGGCATCCAAGGAAGGGAATCGTGCGCTCTTTCCTTGTGCAATTTAATACTTATGTTATAGCACCTTATTGCCTGGCATATCTCAGGATTTCCGTGGACAGTAACCTCGGAGCCAATAATGTGCTATAACTTAAAATATTCAAATTGTCAAAGATCGGTTGCAATTGGGATACGATTATAGATGCACTGGCCATTTTTCCAGGGAAATCTAAAGATCCTAAGATTTATGTTTCAATGGATTAAGGAATTAATATGTGACAGAGATTTAAGGTTCCTTAGGAGCTTTGTGAAGATTTTTAATTAATTTCGAATTTTCAATGAATTTTATCAGTTTTATACCATAAGAGTGATTTTACAAGTGAAAATAGTGCAAACGAATTCAAAATGAATCGAAATTTCTACAGCAGCAAGATGCGAACGCATCTAGCTTATTTGCAGAGTTTTGCATATTTTTACATTAAGCTCATATTTAATTTTCATTTAACAATTAAGTTACCAGATTGCAAAAATAACACAGAAACTACTAGAAATAGAAATCTAAATTCAATGAAGTTTCTACAGTAGTAAGATATAAGAAAAAATAGCATGCTGTGAGATGTTAATGAATTTTAGAAACTAGTTACTATCAATTTCAGATTTTTCAATTTTCAAACCAGATTATGAATTAACACTACATCCCACATGAAACAAGCTCCAAACCAATTGAAAATTTTACAGCAACAAGAAATATGGAATTTAAGACTACTGCAAAAATTTTAAGAATTTTATCGGTGATTTGATATCAGTAAAACTTCTCCCAAAATCTGATAATTTTCAAAGAAAGCATAAAATAATATACCAAACAAATTCTAAAAATTCTCAAAAACTCATGGTGGAATGTATCAGTATCATATTATTTTCCCACGAAATTTCATTAACTTTGGAATCCGTTTAGTATATATTTTATTTTTCTTCGTCAAAAAGATATTTTTGAAGAGTTTTCTATTTTTGAAACACGATTTTCGAGAAAATTACGACTCCGGAAAACATCCTCCAACCTTGTTCTGATGTGATGAACACAAGAAAAATTTTAAATTCCAAAAAATAGATCATCCTGAGATGGCTATTTTTCGAATTTCGTAATTTCTCAGCCAATATTTTAATTAAAATTTTACTCTTTACTCAAATTCTAAAAAACCGTTGATCCAATGTCCGATCCGATCCGATAATTATTTTACTCTGTTTAAGTATAACATCGTATTAAATTTTGGGACGAAACGGATTTGAAACACTCATGCAAATCATGATTTTTAGCTCACACATTTAATAGTGAATTAAATTTAATTAAATGCTAAAAACCATGCAAAATTCATAAAAAATGCCAAATCATCCGGGAAAAATCTGAAAATAGTGTACTAACCTGTATTCGAGATCTCTGCCGAGTCCAAAACCGAAAAAATCCGAAAATTCCGCCGACGTGCGATCCGACCTCCTTTCTTTCTCTTTATTTCTTTGCTTTTTCCTTATTTTTCCTATGCTGCCGAGAGAGAGATTGATGGAGAATGAGAGAGAGGCCGAGAGAGAGAGAGAGTGAGAGAGAGTGAGAGAGAGATGCCGAGAGACACATATAGAGAGGAATTACGGGGATGACAGAGAGGGACGTAGAGAGAGTGGGAGAGTGAGGGGGGTGAGACGAAGAGAGGGTGAGAGAGGTAGAACGAGAGTAATAGAGAGAAGTAAGAGAGAGAGAGAGATGAACAGAGAAAGAGAGAAAGAGAGAGACAGAGAGAGAGAGATAGAACGAGAGTAACAGAGAGATAAAAAAATCGAAAAAAACAGAGTATGAGAATACTCTGTTTTTTTTTTTTTACGCTCGTTTTTTTCTTTGTGAACCGATCGTCTGCTTTTCTTTTGAAGTGAGGTTTATGTATTGCCGGATATCTCAAAGGGATCGAAAGAGAGATTTGTGAAGAGAGAAACAGAGCATGGGAGAGGAGAGACCGAGTGGGTGTTTGAGGAAGAAAAATCGAGAGTTAGAGAGTCGGTGAGGGAGAATGAGATGTGGAGAGGAGGGAGAGATCAAGGGAAACAAAGGGATGGGTGAGGAGATGGAAGAGGCAGAAAAACCGAAAAACCAAGCCTGAGGGAATCCTCCAACCGAGCCCTCTTATTCTCTCTTTTTTTTTCTTTTTTTTTTTTAGAAATCCCACGACTCCTTCCTCCCTTTCGTAACTTCCTTTCTTGTTCTCTCTAATTTTAGCATCTGTCTTAGAATTCTCGCATCATGTTTCTTCCATTAGGTAAAAACAAAAATTATCAGTTGTCTCTTGCCTTAATCCCATTCTTTCTTCTTTTTATTTTAGAATGACTTACCCTCTATAGCAACTTTCTTTTTTTTCTTTTTAACCGAGAGCAAGAGTAGATTGCTTATTCGAAGTTATTCCCAAAATTCCCTTCCATGTATATCCTTTTCTTTTTTTTTATTATATATTTTTTTTAGATGGTTCGGCTAAAACCATTTCCCACAAGATTCGAGTTTCATTTAAATATTATGCAAAAATTTCAAGTGGGTCTACCTAAACCATTCGTTTAATGGGTCGCAACACAATTTGGGCATGCCCCCACTCAGAACCATTTCCGAAAGATGATCCGAACCATCCAATTGATGGGTCACAACATGAATGGTCATACCCCACAAATCAACCATTGGATGATCCAATCCGCCCCATTAGTGGGCCGCAATACAAATGGGTTGGGTCCACAAATCATTTTTCATGGGATGATCTGAACCAACAATTTATAAAATTATGTCTAAAAATTATTTCCTTGAATGCCATTAGATCGAAGTAGGCTTAACACTCATTTTTCATTAAAATAATATGCGGGCACCCTGGTTGATCCGAATTTAAACAAATGTTCAATGCGGGCCCACCGAACGGGTCCAAATTCTCCCTTGCTCGGATTCTTCTGAATAACCCTTCTCAATACTTGGCGAAAAGAAAGATGCAGAACATTGCGGAAATGATCGGAAAGATCGAGAAAACATAAGAAGTGGACACAGGAATAGAAAATACTAAAAAAAAAACTGATAATAAAACATTAATTTCTTTGTTGATTAGAGCGAAGCAAAATGGGGGTGTCTACAGATGCCCCTCTTTGGTAGAGATGACGCAGTCATCGAATACCAAAGCAAAAATAACAGAACCATTTTGCGTAGCTTTAATCGACAAAGGACTCCCTGGACACAATGCAACCTAACATAATGCAATACCCTAGATGAAATCCTAGAATTGGAATATAATAAAAAAATCTCGATGCGGCGCCGTTCACAAACGGGTTCAAGGAGAAGATGAGACCATTCACAAATGGACTCAGAAAATGAGATACCGTTCACAAACGGGCTCAAAGAGGATAGGAGGCCATTCACAAATGGATTCAGAAAATGAGGCACCGTTCACAAACGGGCTCAAGGAGAACACAAAACCATTCCAAATGGACTCGAGGAATGAGGCACCGTTCACAAACGGGCTCAAGGAGGACATGAGACCATTCAGAAATGGACTCAGAGAATGAGGCACCGTTCACAAACGGGTTCAGGGAGAAGACGGGACCATTCACAAATGGACTTGAGAAATGAGGCACCGTTCACAAACGGGCTCAAGAAGAAGACGAGACCATTCACAAATGGATTCGAGAAATGAGGCACCGTTCACAAATGGGCTCAAGGAGGACGAGACCATTCACAAATGGACTCGAGAAATGAGACACTGTTCACAAACGGGTTCAAGGAGAAGACGAGACCATTCACAAATGGACTCGAGAAATGAGGCACCGTTCACAAACGGGCTCAAGGAGAAGACGAGGCCATTCACAAATGGACTCGAGAAATGAGGCACCGTTTCACAAACGGGCTCAAGGAAACAAGATAGCTTTGATTGATGAATTCAACAACGAAGAACTTTAGAGATTTTTCATGAACTTGAATTTGACGTAGGATTGGATTTTTTTTTAATCGGGGATTGGATTCGATGAATTTTTGATTTTTGAGAAATGAGGCACCGTTCACAAACGGGCTCAAGGAGGACATGAGACCATTCACGAATGGACTCAGAAAATGAGACACCGTTCACAAACGGGTTCAAAGAGACCACGAGACCATTCACAAATGGACTCAGAAAATGGGACACCGTTCACAACCGGGCTCGAAGAATATAAGAACGTATTCCTAAATGAATTTAAAAAAATGATGCATCGCTCCGAAACGGGTTAGAAGAAGATAACAGGCCATTTCCAAATGAACCGGGAAGATGAGACACCATTCACAAACGGGTTTAAAGAAACGAGATAGCTTCGATTGATGAATTCAACAACGAAGGATTTATAGATTTTTCATGAATTTGAATTTGACGTAAGATTGGGATTTGATGAATTTTTGATTTTTTTTTTTGAACTCAATGAAATCGGGGATATTATGGATCGTGCCCGACAAAGATGTTGGAAACTACGATTTTGACGAATGATGAAACGGCAAACCTTAGGAACGAAGAACCATTACTAACAATAATGGATTAGGAACACTTTTTATGAAACTTCAACAAGATTTTTCTCAAAGAGACTGCTGGTCTTGTCTTCTGGGGATTTTGATAACTGAAACCTTGAACAAGATACTTGAAATTGGTAATCTAGAACAACGGCTCTCTTGGATATTAACATGGAAAAGTGGGATTTGCATCTGAAAAGGTGTTTAGATAAACACTTCTTGACCAGGATAGTATTTAACTAACTGGAAGGAGATTCTGAATTTTAATGGTTCATCTTTCTGAGAAATTGGCTCAACCACCATTGCATCTGAAGCTCTTCCAAGCTTAAGGTGCCTTCCTGGGGTATGCTTTTTTTACGGAAGCTGGGCTTTCTGATGTTTTTACTTCTGAATTTTTCTGACTTGATCTTCTTTGAAATGAAGCTGCTTGACTAGATTACTGAGCTCTTTCATACGATCGCAGGGAGCTGCCGAGGCCGGGCCTCCTTCACCGAGACAGTTGCATCATTTGGACACAAGGATGACGATTGACTCTTTCTAAAGAGAAAACTTAGATAAAAGGCACTACTCAAAGGATTGAGCAGCTCTGAAGGAGTGAACATAGAATTACAAAGATTGACTAACTACACTGACAGACACAGTAATGCTTCTGACTTAGTTAACGTTTTATTTGGTAAGTCTATCCTTTCGAGGAATGTTTTTTTTTTTCAATTGGTAAACACTGGACTTCTTCCTTAAAACAGTAATGCCTCAAGGATTTAATTACGACCCCTAAGATTGCTTAGCTTCAATGCCCCCAGTTTTAAGGATGTCACTTGAATTTGCTTGAACTTCAGTTGATCTTCAGTCTTGATACCGGCTGTAGCCTTCTTATAATGGTTCTCTTACCGTGACCAAGTCACCTCTTCAGGGTTTTTAACTTGGCGGACCGTGCTAGCCTTAACTTTTGCCTGAACCACCTTTCTAGGTTTTCGACCCAGCAGGCTATCCCCTTAGCTTTTGCCTAATCCGCCCTTTCGAGTTTTCAACTTAGCAGGGGAAGGATCTTAAATTTTGCCTAGACTGCCCTTCCAGGTTTTCATTCTAGCAGATCTTCAAACTCTGTTTTGTTTTTTTTGTTTTTTTTCGCTTTTTGTGTTTCGGGACCTAGATCCTTAATTCCGAACACCGGAAGGGCTTTATATGTAGGATAGGGCTTTACAAAGAATGGCTTAAGGCTCAACAAAGATTTCGACCAAACCTGTGAACAGGTTGCCTACATATCCCAAGGTAGGAATCAGGTCGTGTGTAGTTCAGGGCGAATGCCCCTAGTTTGAAGATAAATTGTTTGAAGGTTAATTGATTTTTTTCTTTTTTTTCTTCTTTCTAGAATAATTGATTTCTCTTCTTTTGGAACTTGTCCCTCTTTTTTTTTCTGAAATGATTGAATTTCTTTCCTTCATTTTGAATCGACCGAACTCGGTTTAACCGAGCTGCCTACGTACCCCAATGTAGGGATCAGGTCTCGCGTAGTTCGGGGCGAATGCCCCGAGCTTGATGGGTTTTCAAGAAATTTGATTCAGGCTCGAAGGGTTTGCAAACCGGTATTCTTTTGACATTGGGTTCTGATTTTGGGATTTATTCGGCCAAAGGAGGCCTTCCGATGTTCAGATTCAGAATCGATCTAGGTTACTAGAGTCCCTCTGGTACTGATTTTTTTTTCTCTCTTTTGTTTTTTTTTTCACGGAGTTTGACGGCATTTCCAGGTAAGAGATAATGGATCTTCTTCTTTCAAGATTCTAATATGTGCTTTCGACTTTCATAGAGCGAAACTTGTTCTTTGACACCCTCCATCTATGGATTTGTAACTCTTGATATCTGATGATCACTTTTCAATGCTTGCTCTTGAACTTCTTATCTCGAATTTGTTGGCTTCATGTTATGAATTTGAGAACTGAGGTCATTGATTGGAAATATGAAAGTTGTTTCCGCTCTATGCCCCTTGTATAGCATATGTCTTTCACTTTCTTCATTCTCTTGAGCTTTCTATCTATGTCTTGCCCCTGGTATCGGTTGTAGCTTTTCTGGACAATCTTCTTATTCTTGAAATAAGTTTATCAATTCTTCACACTCTTCAGAGGGTAATGTACTTTTAATCGGCATTCACTGAATCAAAGTTTCAGTGCCAATGTTTACCACTTCAATTTCATCTTTGAAAGGCTGGGATTGACGCTCCTCCTCTTGTTCAAGTAATTGCTGTGACTCAAGTGGAGTTTCGTCAATTTTGTCCTCATTTGAGGAGGGAGTCTTACTTTAAGATCAGAAGCATACTTAAGAAATAGACACAAGTGAACTATTGGAACTGAAATTTTTATTTAAAGAAAAAGCTATTACATCTGACGACCTATCCTGAACATGCTCAGGATTCACAACTCTGAATAAAAAGAAAAGCAAAAGATAACTTGCCTGGACTAGGCATTAACCTTGAACTGTAAGACCGGACCCAACAATTATACTGACCATGATGACTGACTCAACATAAAATAGTAAACGACTAAAACTTTAACTGCCGCAACTGTCTAGCTTCGGAAGCTCGGCGAAGGCTGGTTCATATCATCATAGCAGCTACTAGAACATCTTCACTGTCTGTATCTTCTTCTTCTTCAAAAGGTTCTGACCCAGACGTCTCAAAGGTAGGTTCTAAGGCGCAGATAAGAGTGAGAGGATCAAATTTTGGGTTCCCTATGGTTATAGCACTGACAGCAGCAACAGGGTTTGCATGACCAAGTAATGGGTTATTGGTAGTATCGGGTCTTGGCTCGAACACAAGGCCTTTATTGTCAAGCAACCTCTGGATTTTGAATTTTAGGGCAATGCAATTATCAGTGAGATGGCCGGAATTTCTATGGTATTCGCAGTGTTGATCTGTTCGCCAATTTGCTGGTAAAGGATTAGGAAGAGCCCTAATGTCGGGCAGGATTATGCGACCTGAGGCTAGACACTCCTTGAGTATCTCAGATGGTGGAAGAGGGAGAGGGGTAAATTCTGTCTGGGCCTGTGGCCGAGGTGCGACAGCAGGTTGGGTATAATCCATCGCCATGGGGTTCTGAGGTTTTGAAGGCTGAGGCTTGGATCGGGAAAGGTTATTAATTTCAGCTGATGGAGACTTCCTGAATTCTCTGGTATTCGGGTTACTTCGGTTGAATACACCTTGAGCCATAGCCTCCTCTATTTGGGTGCCTGCCACGATAAAGTGTTTGAAGTCCGGATAATACTGCAACAACATGTGATACTGGAGCTGGGGGGAAATATTTTTCATGATTATCTGGACCTGCTCTTCCTCAAAAGGGCGCTCCATCATCTAAGCTGCTAGTCTCCTCCATCTTTTCACAAAAATCAGAAAGGATTCTCTCGAGTCTTGCTTGGTTCTCTCTAAATCCTTTCTAGTGATTTTTGTCCCATCATCATATTTGAACTGCCTGATGAATTGCTCACCGATATCCTTCCATGTCCTGTAACGAGTCTTGTCTAGGACCATGAACCATCTCCTAGCAACTTTAGTAAGTGAAACAGGGAACAGCTGATCCATCTGTTCAGGAGACAAGCCTTGAGGCTGACACATGATGGTGAACATTTGCAAATGTGTGATTGGACAACTCACACCATCATATTTGTCGAAATCTGGCATTTGAAAATTCGCAGGGAGACGGATTTCGGGAAACAGTTTGAGGTCACTGGGATTGAAGCCGCCCTGGTCCTGAAACTGGATGTCCTGAACCTTCCTGGTAAGAGTTTCTAATTTTTCTATAACTGCCTTGTCTATCATGGACCGAGAAGGCCTACTGCGATCCTCGCTATACTTCTCTTTTTCCAGATCTTCTACGGTTTTATCAGGGATAGTGATGAACACTGGCTGGGCAGGTGCTGCTGAAGTAGCTGCTTGGTGCATGGGCCCTTTATCTTTGGACAATGACGGTCCCAACTTCTCAGAAAGCTGAGCCTTGATAACTCAGTTTTCTTCTTTGAGTTCTTGAAGCTGCTGGAGAATCAAGGTAAGAGTATCGGTAATAGCAGCGGGTGGAAGACCATCTTGGCTTTCTGCCATTGGTGAGGATGAGAAAGAAGGAGATGCTGGGGTTCTCAGAGAGGGTGGTGGAGAGACAGAATTCCTCTCCAATCGTGAAGAGACCCGAACCCAAGGAGTAGTAGGGTTAGCTATGATGTTTACTTCCCTGTAATATTTGAAAGACACATTTTAAAATCACGCAAAGTAAACAATGACGCATGCATAGACTAGGATAATGAGGGAGAAAGATGAACTTTATTGATCAATCATTAAAGCTTGAGTACAAGGTTCATTCTTCCAGAAATAAACGGATAAGATTAAACATGGAACTAAGCATTCTTTTTAGACTTCTTCTTCGGACGACAATCTTCTTCAGCAGACTCTTTTCAAGGTTTGATGATCCTAACATCCCAAGCAGATGAAACGGCTTTGACAACCTTGGGCTTGAGATCCTCAGGCGCATAAAAATGACGAAGGGGAGGCACAATAGATTGCTCCCTTCCATACTGACGCAGGATCCTGGCAGGAACATAAAAGGAGGTCTTTTTGAGACCAAGAAGGCGAACGTAGTTAGCTTCTCCAGTGTTGAAGACGGCTTCTTGGATTCCAGGGATTTGCTAATAAATTTGATCTTCTTGGCGAGAATTTAACCATTCAACCCAATCGTTTTTGTGATCGAAAGAAACATCATGACGCCATTCACTGAAGGTGTATAACGTATGATCGAAATGCATAGGAGCTGCGATTTTTAGCTTGTGGCACAACCACACCTGAAGTAAAACAGGGCATCATGAACCTGAGCTGGACCTGAGCTGGCACGAAGACGAGCCATATCATCCAATCCATTGAAGGTTTCTGCAAGCATAGTAGGGATTGGATTGGTGCCACGATCCATTTGATCAACGAGGTCCAGAAGAACAGCTGACGCAAAGCGAGAAGGCTGGACAGTGAGGAACCTAGCAAAGGAGCAGAATCTCAAAGCGCGCCGTCGGGCTTTTTGAATATCAACAGCACCAATGTGTCCAATAGGAGGGTAAATGTCAATCAGATGTTGCATGGACACTTCTTGGCCTTTCATGAAAGAGTTCATGGATTCTTCTGGATTATTCATTAAGCGAAGGAACAAAGGACGATAATCTGGAACACAGGATGGCTTCACTAGAGGGCCATCCACAGGATATTTCAATAAGGCACACCATTCTTCAAAGGTGGGACACATTTCTTGGTTGCCAAAACGGAAGACATGATGATCGGGATCCCAACACTCTGATGCGGCATAAAGTAATCCCCAATCGAGCTTAACGGTTGCCACGTAGCCGGAGAGATTTTTCTCTTGCTCACTTATGGCATAGATATGGGATTCTCTTAATGTACCACGGATCCAATCAAGAATTGTACGAGTAGGCATGGTGCCTGTAAGCCAAGAGAAGGGATACAAGAATGATCAAGATTACATGAACACGAGATTGTGATAAGTTCCTGCCAGTACAAAGAAAGTATGAATACATGATCGAATCACATGATAGAGGATTGAAAGACATACGATCAAGAGATGAGATGAGATAGGATAAGATTGCTTTCAACGGATAGATCATGAATGGCTAGTCCTATGAGATCTTTGGAAATGATGGGATTTATATCCTAACCCCAAAGGGAAAATTTTTAATCTTCGCACATTTTAACAGTGTTACCTGAAGGCATCAAACCCTAATCCTAATCTAGCGGAGTGGAGAGAGAATCTCGACTCATGACTCTGTTTGTGTACCTAAAGACCGATCGTAGCCATTGGAAGATGGACTACGGCCTAATCTAGACACGAATGGATAGGATGTCCTAAGCTAGGCTCACACACGTGATGCACATGTGTTTGTATACTACATGCATGTGTGGGTTAATCTAGGGGTAAGGCCAAGAGTTCCCTTAGCGCGAATCCATGTTCGATATACTGTACCCAGTGTCCGGCGTATCAGTACGTGAATAAGAGATCCGTTTACGCACCATAAGGTGCTAGGCTAAGGGTGGACTGCTTCTTTAGCACAGAGGCACCAGGTGATGAAATCCCAGTCAACCATGCTAGATAACACTCCGGGTTCCTAAAATAGGACGTGTGTGCATGTGAGATGCAGGGTTTAGATGCAAGTGATGTAAGTGTGTGTAATAAGTTCGCGCAATCTATGATGCCTTCAGATTTTGTTAGATTAAGTTTGAGTAAAATGTGATGAGAAAATAAAGCATACAAACTAATCTAATAAGCATAGAAAGGACAGAGTTTTTATGAGCCAGTTAAATTAAATTCAAATGAATTATCCTTTGGAATTGTAATGAAGTTAGGTGGTCCCCAGCAGAGTAGCCAAACTGTGAGACCTGATCGCACGAGAGGGGTGGGGCGCAGGCCGCCACGATCTCTCTTAATATCTCGTACCCACGCGATTGGCGTGTGCATTTTTATTATTGATTTTAATTCATCTTTTATGTGAACTTGGGATCACTAAGGCAATCCGAATTCCACACAAAAGAGACTGACAGAGTCGCTACCTAGATGTGGGATCTAGGACCCATAATTAACCAGAAATCTAGACTGGTTACCTGGTTACAAGAATGGAAGGTATGGGGAGTTATCCACCACATGCACCATTCCTGCCCGATAATCGGTCTTCAATTCCAAAAGTTAACTCTTTTAAATTTATTTTAAATGGCTCATTCAACTCTTTGTTAGTGTGCGAACTATGCGACATGCATCCTATGATCTAATTTCAATGATCCTAAATGTGTATCTTGATTCCTTAATTTGTTTGAATTCAATCTAAGTGCAAGTTCTCCTAAGATTCTAATTTCATGGAAAATCCTCAATGATTTAATTAAGAATGTACAAGCAAATTAATATACAAGACCCCACAATTTGTTGTGGAGCCGACTCGCGGTTGGTATGCCATCAGACATCCAAGCTGCCTACGTACCCAAGCCTCACTGGGATCAGAGTCGACGTAGTTCGGTGCACCTAAGCTGAGCTACTTATGCCTAACTCAACTAAGACACTGATCTAGACTGATTTGACTGTTTCAACAGTTTTAAGAGGAGTTATTTAATTCAAGTAGAGAATTTTATTATCCTAGGATTTCATCTAAGATGCTATATGATTCTTATCTAAATGCAAGTTGTTCCTTAGACTAATGCAGGTTAGCCTACATCCTAGTTTACTAGGCTTGTCCTAGGAAAAGATTGGGTGACTAGTGTAACTAGACCTATGGCACGGTTGCTATACATAGCAAACGTCCGTGATGAGGCTGGACTCCTAACTCTAGGACTCCCTAAAACCTAAGACTCCCTAAAACCTAGAACACGACCTGACACTAGTGTTCCTAAATTGGGCTCTAATGGTTCTTATGACGGAAACCATAATCCAATGGTTCCGAGAGACACGAGATGACTCAATTTCAGTTCTTGAAGTTAATGAATTTCAGATTTTAAGGATTTTTGTTTCTGGACATTTAAGAGATACCAATGGTTCTAGGGTTCAGCAATTTCGGCCTCGAATGGCATCCAAGGAAGGGAATCGTGCGCTCTTTCCTTGTGCAATTTAATACTTATGTTATAACACCTTATTGCCTGGCATATCTCAGGATTTCCGTGGACAGTAACCTCGGAGCCAATAACGTGCTATAACTTAAAATATTCAAATTGTCAAAGATCGGTTGCAATTGGGATACGATTATGGATGCACTGGCCATTTTTCCAGGGAAATCTATAGATCCTAAGATTTCTATTTCAATGGATTAAGGAATTAATATGTGACAGAGATTTAAGGTTCCTTAGGAGCTTTGTGAAGATTTTTAATTAATTTCGAATTTTCAATGAATTTTATCAGTTATATACCATAAGAGTGATTTTAGAAGTGAAATTAGTGCAAACGAATTCGAAATGAATCGAAATTTCTACAGCAGCAAGATGGGAATGCATGTAGCTTATTGGAAGAGTTTTGCAGATTTTTACATTAAGCTCATATTTAATTTTGATTTAACAATTAAGTGACTAGATTGCAAAAATAACACAAAAACTACTAGAAATAGAAATCTAAATTCAATGAAATTTCTACAGTAGTAAGATATAAGTAAAAATAGCATACTGAGAGATTTTCATGAATTGTAGAAACTATTTACTAACAATTTTGGATTTTTCAATTTTCAAACCAGATTATGAATTAACACTACATCCCACATGAAAAAAGCTCCAAACCAATTAAAACTTTTACAGAGACAAGAAATATGGAATTTAAGACTATTGTAAAAATTGTGAGAATTTTATCTGTAATCTGATGTCAGTAAAAATTCCCCCAAAATCTGATAAGTTTCAAAGAAAGCATAAAATAATATACCAAACAAATTCTAAAACTTCTCAAAAATTCATGGTAGAATGTATCAGTATCATATTATTTTCCCACGAAATTTCATTAAATTTGGAATTCGTTTAGTATATATTTTATTTTTCTTCGTCAAAAAGATATTTTTGAAGAGTTTTCTATTTTTAAAACACGATTTTCGAGAAAATTACGACTCCGGAAAACGTCCTCCAACCTTGTTCTAATGTGATGAACACAAGGAAAATTTAAAATTCCAAAAAATAGATCATCCTGAGATGGCTATTTTTTCGAATTTCGTAATTTCTCAGCCAATATTTTAAATAAAATTTTACTCTTCACTCAAATTCTAAAAAACCGTTGATCCAATGTCCGATCCGATCCGATAGTTATTTTACTCTATTTAAGTAGAACATCGTATTAAATTTTGGGACGAAACGGATTTGAAACACTCATGCAGATCATGATTTTTAGCTCACACATTTAATAGTGAATTAAATTTAATTAAATGCTAAAAACCATAAAAAATGCCAAATCATCCGGGAAAAATATGAGAATAGTGTACTAATCTGTATTCGAGATCTCTGCCGAGTCCAAGAGCCGAAAAGATCCGAAAATTCCGCCGACGTGCGATCCGACCTCCTTTCTTTCTCTTTATTTCTTTGCTTTTTCCTTATTTTTCCTTTGCTGCTGAGAGAGAGATTGATGGAGAATGAGAGAGGCCGAGAGAGAGAGAGTGAGAGAGAGTGAGAGAGAGATGCCGAGAGACACAGATAGAGAGGAATTACGGGGATGACAAAGAGGGACGTAGAGAGAGTGGGAGAGTGAGGGGGGTGAGACGAAAGAGGGTGAGAGAGATAGAACGAGAGTAACAGAGAGAAGTGAGAGAGAGAGAGAGATGAACAGAGAAAGAGAGAAAGAGAGAGAGAGAGAGAGAGAGATAGAACGAGAGTAACAGAGAGAGAGAGATAGAACGAGAGTAACAGAGAGATAAAAAAACCAAAAAAACAGAGTATGAGAATACTTTTTTTTTTTTTTTTTTTTTTACGCTCGTTTTTTTTCTTTGTGAACCAATCCTCTGCTTTTCTTTTGAAGTGAGGTTTATGTATTGTCGGATATCTCAAAGGGATCGAAAGAGAGAATTGTGAAGAGAGAAACAGAGCATGGGAGAGGAGAGACCGAGTGGGTGTTTGAGGAAGAAAAACCGAGAGTTAGAGAGTCGGTGAGGGAGAATGAGATGTGGAGAGTAGGGAGAGATCAAGGGAAACAGAGGGATGGGTGAGGAGATGGAAGAGGCAGAAAAACTGAAAAACCAAGCCTGAGGGAATCCTCCAACCGAGCCCTCTTATTCTCTCTTTTTTTTTTCTTTTCTTTTTTTTTTAGAAATCCCACGACTCCTTCCTCCCTTTCGTAACTTCCTTCCTTGTTCTCTCTAATTTTAGCATCTGTCTTAGAATCCTCGCATCATGTTTCTTCCATTAGGTAAAAACAAAAATTATCAGTTGTCTCTTGCCTTAATCCCATTCTTTCTTCTTTTTATTTTAGAATGACTTACCCTCTATAGCAACTTTCTTTTTTTTCTTTTTAACCGAGAGCAAGAGTAGATTGCTTATTCGAAGTTATTCCCAAAATTCCCTTCCATGTATATCCTTTTCTTTTTTTTTATTATATATTTTTTTTAGATGGTTCGGCTAAAACCATTTCCCACAAGATTCGAGTTTCATTTAAATATTATGCAAAAATTTCAAGTGGGTCTACCTAAACCATTCGTTTAATGGGTCGCAACACAATTTGGGCATGCCCCCACTCAGAACCATTTCCGAAAGATGATCCGAACCATCCAATTGATGGGTCACAACATGAATGGTCATACCCCACAAATCAACCATTGGATGATCCAATCCGCCCCATTAGTGGGCCGCAATACAAATGGGTTGGGTCCACAAATCATTTTTCATGGGATGATCTGAACCAACAATTTATAAAATTATGTCTAAAAATTATTTCCTTGAATGCCATTAGATCGAAGTAGGCTTAACACTCATTTTTCATTAAAATAATATGCGGGCACCCTGGTTGATCCGAATTTAAACAAATGTTCAATGCGGGCCCACCGAACGGGTCCAAATTCTCCCTTGCTCGGATTCTTCTGAATAACCCTTCTCAATACTTGGCGAAAAGAAAGATGCAGAACATTGCGGAAATGATCGGAAAGATCGAGAAAACATAAGAAGTGGACACAGGAATAGAAAACACTAAAAAAAAAACTGATAATAAAACATTAATTTCTTTGTTGATTAGAGCGAAGCAAAATGGGGGTGTCTACAGATGCCCCTCTTTGGTAGAGATGACGCAGTCATCGAATACCAAAGCAAAAATAACAGAACCATTTTGCGTAGCTTTAATCGACAAATGACTCCTTGGACACAATGCAACCTAACATAATGCAATACCCTAGATGAAATCCTAGAATTGGAATATAATAAAAAAATCTCGATGCGGCGCCGTTCACAAACGGGTTCAAGGAGAAGATGAGACCATTCACAAATGGACTCAGAAAATGAGATACCGTTCACAAACGGGCTCAAAGAGGATAGGAGGCCATTCACAAATGGATTCAGAAAATGAGGCACCGTTCACAAACGGGCTCAAGGAGAACATAAAACCATTCCAAATGGACTCGAGGAATGAGGCACCGTTCACAAACGGGCTCAAGGAGGACATGAGACCATTTAGAAATGGACTCAGAGAATGAGGCACCGTTCACAAACGGGTTCAGGGAGAAGACGAGACCATTCACAAATGGACTTGAGAAATGAGGCACCGTTCACAAACGGGCTCAAGAAGAAGACGAGACCATTCACAAATGGATTCGAGAAATGAGGCACCGTTCACAAACGGGCTCAAGGAGGACGAGACCATTCACAAATGGACTCGAGAAATGAGACACTGTTCACAAACGGGTTCAAGGAGAAGACGAGACCATTCACAAATGGACTCGAGAAATGAGGCACCGTTCACAAACGGGCTCAAGGAGAAGACGAGGCCATTCACAAATGGACTCGAGAAATGAGGCACCGTTTCACAAACGGGCTCAAGGAAACAAGATAGCTTTGATTGATGAATTCAACAACGAAGAACTTTAGAGATTTTTCATGAACTTGAATTTGACGTAGGATTGGATTTTTTTTTAATCGGGGATTGGATTCGATGAATTTTTGATTTTTGAGAAATGAGGCACCGTTCACAAACGGGCTCAAGGAGGACATGAGACCATTCACGAATGGACTCAGAAAATGAGACACCGTTCACAAACGGGTTCAAAGAGACCACGAGACCATTCACAAATGGACTTGAGAAATGAGGCACCGTTCACAAACGGGCTCAAGAAGAAGACGAGACCATTCACAAATGGATTCGAGAAATGAGGCACCGTTCACAAACGGGCTCAAGGAGGACGAGACCATTCACAAATGGACTCGAGAAATGAGACACTGTTCACAAACGGGTTCAAGGAGAAGACGAGACCATTCACAAATGGACTCGAGAAATGAGGCACCGTTCACAAACGGGCTCAAGGAGAAGACGAGGCCATTCACAAATGGACTCGAGAAATGAGGCACCGTTCACAAACGGGCTCAAGGAGAAGACGAGGCCATTCACAAATGGACTCGAGAAATGAGGCACCGTTTCACAAACGGGCTCAAGGAAACAAGATAGCTTTGATTGATGAATTCAACAACGAAGAACTTTAGAGATTTTTCATGAACTTGAATTTGACGTAGGATTGGATTTTTTTTTAATCGGGGATTGGATTCGATGAATTTTTGATTTTTGAGAAATGAGGCACCGTTCACAAACGGGCTCAAGGAGGACATGAGACCATTCACGAATGGACTCAGAAAATGAGACACCGTTCACAAACGGGTTCAAAGAGACCACGAGACCATTCACAAATGGACTTGAGAAATGAGGCACCGTTCACAAACGGGCTCAAGAAGAAGACGAGACCATTCACAAATGGATTCGAGAAATGAGGCACCGTTCACAAACGGGCTCAAGGAGGACGAGACCATTCACAAATGGACTCGAGAAATGAGACACTGTTCACAAACGGGTTCAAGGAGAAGACGAGACCATTCACAAATGGACTCGAGAAATGAGGCACCGTTCACAAACGGGCTCAAGGAGAAGACGAGGCCATTCACAAATGGACTCGAGAAATGAGGCACCGTTCACAAACGGGCTCAAGGAGAAGACGAGGCCATTCACAAATGGACTCGAGAAATGAGGCACCGTTTCACAAACGGGCTCAAGGAAACAAGATAGCTTTGATTGATGAATTCAACAACGAAGAACTTTAGAGATTTTTCATGAACTTGAATTTGACGTAGGATTGGATTTTTTTTTAATCGGGGATTGGATTCGATGAATTTTTGATTTTTGAGAAATGAGGCACCGTTCACAAACGGGCTCAAGGAGGACATGAGACCATTCACGAATGGACTCAGAAAATGAGACACCGTTCACAAACGGGTTCAAAGAGACCACGAGACCATTCACAAATGGACTCAGAAAATGGGACACCGTTCACAACCGGGCTCGAAGAATATAAGAACGTATTCCCAAATGAATTTAAAAAAATGATGCATCGCTCCGAAACGGGTTAGAAGAAGATAACAGGCCATTTCCAAATGAACCGGGAAGATGAGACACCATTCACAAACGGGTTTAAGGAAACGAGATAGCTTCGATTGATGAATTCAACAACGAAGGATTTATAGATTTTTCATGAATTTGAATTTGACGTAAGATTGGATTTGATGAATTTTTGATTTTTTTTTTTGAACTCAATGAAATCGGGGATATTATGGATCGTGCCCGACAAAGATGTTGGAAACTACGATTTTGACGAATGATGAAACGGCAAACCTTAGGAACGAAGAACCATTACTAACAATAATGGATTAGGAACACTTTTTATGAAACTTCAACAAGATTTTTCTCAAAGAGACTGCTGGTCTTGTCTTCTGGGGATTTTGATAACTGAAACCTTGAACAAGATACTTGAAATTGGTAATCTAGAACAACGGCTCTCTTGGATATTAACATGGAAAAGTGGGATTTGCATCTGAAAAGGTGTTTAGATAAACACTTCTTGACCAGGATAGTATTTAACTAACTGGAAGGAGATTCTGAATTTTAATGGTTCATCTTTCTGAGAAATTGGCTCAACCACCATTGCATCTGAAGCTCTTCCAAGCTTAAGGTGCCTTCCTGGGGTATGCTTTTTTTACGGAAGCTGGGCTTTCTGATGTTTTTACTTCTGAATTTTTCTGACTTGATCTTCTTTGAAATGAAGCTGCTTGACTAGATTACCGAGCTCTTTCATACGATCGCAGGGAGCTGCCGAGGCCGGGCCTCCTTCACCGAGACAGTTGCATCATTTGGACACAAGGATGACGATTGACTCTTTCTAAAGAGAAAACTTAGATAAAAGGCACTACTCAAAGGATTGAGCAGCTCTGAAGGAGTGAACATAGAATTACAAAGATTGACTAACTACACTGACAGACACAGTAATGCTTCTGACTTAGTTAACGTTTTATTTGGTAAGTCTATCCTTTCGAGGAATGTTTTTTTTTTCAATTGGTAAACACTGGACTTCTTCCTTAAAACAGAAATGCCTCAAGGATTTAATTACGACCCCTAAGATTGCTTAGCTTCAATGCCCCCAGTTTTAAGGATGTCACTTGAATTTGCTTGAACTTCAGTTGATCTTCAGTCTTGATACCGGCTGTAGCCTTCTTATAATGGTTCTCTTACCGTGACCAAGTCACCTCTTCAGGGTTTTTAACTTGGCGGACCGTGCTAGCCTTAACTTTTGCCTGAACCACCTTTCTAGGTTTTCGACCCAGCAGGCTATCCCCTTAGCTTTTGCCTAATTCGCCCTTTCGAGTTTTCAACTTAGCAGGGGAAGGATCTTAAATTTTGCCTAGACTGCCTTTCCAGGTTTTCATTCTAGCAGATCTTCAAACTGCGTTTTATTTTTTTTGTTTTTTTTCGCTTTTTGTGTTTCGGGACCTAGATCCTTAATTCCGAACACCGGAAGGGCTTTATATGTAGGATAGGGCTTTACAAAGAATGGATTAAGGCTCAACAAAGATTTCGACCAAACCTGTGAACAGGTTGCCTACATATCCCAAGGTAGGAATCAGGTCGTGTGTAGTTCAGGGCGAATGCCCCTAGTTTGAAGATAAATTGTTTGAAGGTTAATTGATTTTTTTCTTTTTTTTCTTCTTTCTAGAATAATTGATTTCTCTTCTTTTGGAACTTGTCCCTCTTTTTTTTTCTGAAAGGATTGAATTTCTTTCCTTCATTTTGAATCGACCGAACTCGGTTTAACCGAGCTGCCTACGTACCCCAATGTAGGGATCAGGTCTCGCGTAGTTCGGGGCGAATGCCCCGAACTTGATGGGTTTTCAAGAAATTTGATTCAGGCTCGAAGGGTTTGCAAACCGGTATTCTTTTGACATTGGGTTCTGATTTTGGGATTTATTCGGCCAAAGGAGGCCTTCCGATGTTCAGATTGAGAATCGATCTAGGTTACTAGAGTCCCTCTGGTACTGATTTTTTTTCTCTCTTTTCTTTTTTTTTCACGGAGTTTGACAGCATTTCCAGGTAAGAGATAATGGATCTTCTTCTTTCAAGATTCTAATATGTGCTTTCGACTTTCATAGAGCGAAACTTGTTATTTGACACCCTCCATCTATGGATTTGTAACTCTTGATATCTGATGATCACTTTTCAATGCTTGCTCTTGAACTTCTTATCTCGAATTTGTTGGCTTCATGTTATGAATTTGAGAACTGAGGTCATTGATTGGAAATATGAAAGTTGTTTCCGCTCTATGCCCCTTGTATGGCATATGTCTTTCACTTTCTTCATTCTCTTGAGCTTTCTATCTATGTCTTGCCCCTGGTATCGGTTGTAGCTTTTCTGGACAATCTTCTTATTCTTGAAATAAGTTTATCAATTCTTCACACTCTTCAGAGGGTAATGTACTTTTAATCGGCATTCACTGAATCAAAGTTTCAGTGCCAATGTTTACCACTTCAATTTCATCTTTGAAAGGCTGGGATTGACGCTCCTCCTCTTGTTCAAGTAATTGCTGTGACTCAAGTGGAGTTTCGTCAATTTTGTCCTCATTTGAGGAGGGAGTCTTACTTTAAGATCAGAAGCATACTTAAGAAAGAGACACAAGTGAACTATTGGAACTGAAATTTTTATTTATAGAAAAAGCTATTACATCTGACGACCTATCCTGAACATGCTCAGGATTCACAACTCTGAATAAAAAGAAAAGCAAAAGATAACTTGCCTGGACTAGGCATTAACCTTGAACTGTAAGACCGGACCCAACAATTATACTGACCATGATGACTGACTCAACATAAAATAGTAAACGACTAAAACTTTAACTGCCGCAACTGTCTAGCTTCGGAAGCTCGGCGAAGGCTGGTTCATATCATGATAGCAGCTACTAGAACATCTTCACTGTCTGTATCTTCTTCTTCTTCAAAAGGTTCTGACCCAGACGTCTCAAAGGTAGGTTCTAAGGCGCAGATAAGAGTGAGAGGATCAAATTTTGGGTCCCCTATGGTTATAGCACTGACAGCAGCAGCAGGGTTTGCATGACCAAGTAATGGGTTATTGGTAGTATCGGGTCTTGGCTCGAACACAAGGCCTTTATTGTCAAGCAACCTCTGGATTTTGAATTTTAGGGCAATGCAATTATCAGTGAGATGGCCGGAATTTCTATGGTATTCGCAGTGTTGATCTGTTGGCCAATTTGCTGGTAAAGGATTAGGAAGAGCCCTAATGTCGGGCAGGATTATGCGACCTGAGGCTAGACACTCCTTGAGTATCTCAGATGGTGGAAGAGGGAGAGGAGTAAATTCTGTCTGGGCCTGTGGCCGAGGTGCGACAGCAGGTTGGGTATAATCCATCACCATGGGGTTCTGAGGTTTTGAAGGCTGAGGCTTGGATCGGGAAAGGTTATTAATTTCAGCTGATGGAGACTTCCTGAATTCTCTGGTATTCGGGTTACTTCGGTTGAATAGACCTTGAGCCATAGCCTCCTCTATTTGGGTGCCTGCCACGATAAAGTGTTTGAAGTCCGGATAATACTGCAACGACATGTGATACTGGAGCTGGGGGAAAATATTTTTCATGATTATCTGGACCTGCTCTTCCTCAGAAGGGCGCTCCATCATCTGAGCTGCTAGTCTCCTCCATCTTTTCACAAAAATTAGAAAGGATTCTCTCGAGTCTTGCTTGGTTCTCTCTAAATCATTTCTAGTGATTTCTGTCCCATCATCATATTTGAACTGCCTGATAAATTGCTCACCGATATCCTTCCATGTCCTGTAACGAGTCTTGTCTAGGACCATGAACCATCTCCTAGCAACTTTAGTAAATGAAACAGGGAACAGCTGAGCCATCTGTTCAGGAGACAAGCCTTGAGGCTGACACATGATGGTGAACATTTGCAAATGTGTGATTGGACAACCCACACTATCATATTTGTCGAAATCTGGCATTTGAAAATTCGCAGGGAGATGATTTCGGGAAACAGTTTGAGGTCACTGGGATTGAAGCCGCCCTGGTCCTGAAACTGGATGTCCTGAACCTTCCTAGTAAGAGTTTCTAATTTTTCCATAGCCTTGTCTATCATGGACCGAGAAGGCCTACTGCGATCCTCGCTATACTTCTCTATTTCCAGATCTTCTACGGTTTTATCAGGGATAGTGATGAACACTGGCTGGGCAGGTGCTGCTGAAGTAGCTGCTTGGTGCATGGGCCCTTTATCTTTGGACAACGACGGTCCCAACTTCTCAGAAAGCTGAGCCTTGATAACTCGGTTCTCTTCTTTGAGTTCTTGAAGCTGTTGGAGAATCAAGGTAAGAGTATCGGTAATAGCAGCAGGTGGAAGACCATCTTGGTTGTCTGCCATTGGTGAGGATGAGAAAGCAGGAGATGCTGGGGTTCTCAGAGAGGGTGGTGGAGAGACAGAATTCCTCTCCAATCGTGAAGAGATCCGAACCCAAGGAGTAGTAGGGTTAGCTATGATGTTTACTTCCCTGTAATATTTGAAAGACACATTTTAAAATCACGGAAAGAAATAAACAATGACGCATGCATAGACTAGGATAATGAGGGAGAAAGATGAGCTTTATTGATCAATCATTAAAGCTTGAGTACAAGGTTCATTCTTCCAGAGATAAACGGATAAGATTAAACATGGAACTAAGCATTCTTTTTAGACTTCTTCTTCGGACGACAATCTTCTTCAGCAGACTCTTTTAAAGGTTTGATGATCCTAACATCCCAAGCAGATGAAACGGCTTTGACAACCTTGGGCTTGAGATCCTCAGGCAGATAAAAATGACGAAGGGGAGGCACAATAGATTGGTCCCTTCCATACTGACGCAGGATCCTGGCAGGAACATAAAAGGAGGTCTTTTTGAGACCAAGAAGGCGACCGTAGTTAGCTTCTCCAGTGTTGAAGACGGCTTCTTGGATTCCAGGGATTTGCCAATAAATCTGATCTTCTTGGCGAGAATTTAACCATTCAACCCAATCGTTTTTGTGATCGAAAGAAACATCATGACGCCATTCACTGAAGGTGTGTAACGTATGATCGAAATGCACAGGAGCTACGATTCTTAGCTTGTGGCACAACCACACCTGAAGTAAAACAGGGCAGCCTGAAAAAGACCCAACGAAAGAGCGAACGTAAAAACCTGGACCTGAGCTGGCATGAAGACGAGCCATATCATCCAATCCATTGAAGGTTTCTGCAAGCATGTGTGGACCCCGATCCGAGGACGGTACCGAGGGACGCGAGATCCCGCCTGCAATCCTCTAAGATCTCCACAATGTGAAGGAGAGCTCTGCCAAGGAACTCTCGAAACGGATGCCACCCTCACAGCATAGCATGAGTGGCGATACAAAACGAATGAGATACATCCTGATCCGGAGCCAGGGCTCGAAACCAAGATATATCTGAAAATAACTCAGAGTCGCCATCCATGGATGCGCCATGGAACCAAAACAAATACTCTGTTTGCAATGGATAACCAGAGATACAAAAGGTCCGTGCCTGATGACAAATGGAGAAGGTCCGAAGAGCGCCCCCAATTCGCCCGAGTGCGAACACTTGGTCTCTTATGCCATTTATTATTAACCTCGAAGAGTTTTGGGCGAAAATCATATGAAATGGGAACACACATCTCCGAGAAAACGTCTATCTAATCATGCATGTCTCGGAGATGAAAATAAGCACACACAAAAGAACCGAAATAAATGTCACCTAATGACAACTAGGTTATGAGTGACATGCCTAACAGGTGTCTAAGTTCTGGTGGACGAACGCATGCATGCTACAGCTAAAGGTATAGGTCTGCACAAGAAAGTAAGAAAACACAACAAAACACACAGCATAACAAAACAACAAATCCTAAGACTCTAAACGATCTAGCCCGAGTCCTCGGATGGTCTAGTATTCATCCAAAGAAGCCTACGTATCCCCGCCTCCACGAGAATCAAGGCAACATAGTTCTTCGCGTCTATTCTAAGCTAGGATGCCTAAGACACCTAGACATCTATCTTAGACTCGATCTAAAAGACCGGACTAATTATTAAAGCTTCTTGAACGATTATTTAAATTCCAGTGAATTGTAGATTTTAGGACACCCTATATGCCCTAACTAAATGCAGGTTAGCCCTAAGCTAATGCGGGTGGTTCCTACAACCTATGTGTAACTAGGCTGTGCGTCCTAAGGAAAACAATGGGATCACTAACGCATCTTAGACCTAGTCATCAGTCGGCGATGTGAATCGCCAACTGACCGGACGGAGGCGCTCCTAGCTAGGACAAACTCCTAATTCTAACACAAACACACAACAAGCACACAACAAAAGACAAATTCCTAACTCTAACACAAACACACAACAAGCACACAACAAAAGACAAACTCCTAACTCTAAAACCCTCTATCTAGGACAAAAATCCTAACTCTAGAGGAAGATCTTGTTGAAAAATAAAGTTTTGAAAAAAAGGGGTTAAAACATTTATTTACAAAGTTTGGCCGGACTTGGGACATGAATCCCAAGCTGCACTACGTACCTCGTGGAAGAGGATCAAGCCAACGTAGTTCGAAAATCGAACTCTCAAACTACGCTTCTAAAAGAAACACTCAACACTTTAGATTTTTTAAGGTTTTTTATGTTTTTCAAATGTTTTTTATATTTTTAAAGTTTTCAAATGTTTTTTGAGTTTTAAATTTCTAATGTTTTTGGATTTTAAAGCTTTTCCAATGCTCAAGACCTTTAGATGAATTCACTCTTACAGAGAACAAAGGCAAAGCCCTAAAGCAAAAAGGGGAAACCCCAAACAAGCAACTAACGCCTCAAAGAGACGAACCACAACAAAAAAAGATAGCGTCCCAAGAAGAGAGAAAACGATCCAAGATCCCAAGCAAGCAAAGCTCTAATAAGACTGAGTTAGTCTCTAATCAAAGTGGAATAACGACAACTCTAAAGGAGAAACTCCTAACTAAAAAAAACACCAAAGACGGGAGAACAAATGAGTCAGAGACTCTCTAATAACACTACCGAGTCAAAGACTCACTCTAAAAGAGGAGGCCACTCTAACATGAGGCTAGGTAAGCCTCCTAAAGGGGAAACTCTCTACATGAGACAAGGCTTGTCTCCGAGACACAAATGACGTAAAAAGGAATAAGAGACCCTGTGCATATTTGGCAAAGGTAAAACACCCAGCCGGGCCGGACAGCTACCTAGTCCTAGGGTGTAACAAATGTGCAACCCAATACCCATAAGGGTAGGGGTATGCTGCCAAGCCGAGTAGGGTGTTCTCCCAAAACCAAACGACGCACAAAGAGGAGATTTAGCAAGAGAATGAGACTGGGCAAGTCTCCTATATACAAAGGAGGGGTATGCTACTCGGACTGAGCAAGTCCCCTAAGGATGGGCTTGGGCTAGCGCCTTCATCGCCCTCGCAATGAGAGGGGATTCTAGTATCTAAAGAAATTTAACAGAAATCTATAAGACTGTGTTAGTCTATCAAAGAGAGAAGAAAAGGCTACCAGGTAATCACAAATTCCATTCTATTCTTATAAAAATAAATCAAGTGCTAAGCAAAGAAGAATTTTCAATTAAAAAATGCACAACCTATAGCAATCATAAAATGATAAACATAAATTAGTCCAGACCAGCCGCTGGATAGCCTAATAAAGTAAAATAAAACAATATCAAACACTTCTATGCCCAACCACAAACACCACCCCAATATGAGGATGAAATCAGATGATGCTAAAGTAATCATCTGATATCATAATACACATGATAATATTTCTAATCCCGCCTTGAAATCAGACAGTACTCATGTCGATAATATCGAATAGAGTAGTCATCTGATCTCCTTCTTTCCTAAAATAATTTATTTAAATAAAATTAAACAAATATGATAAGCTTCAAGATAATCTCACCTGAACAGTCCATTCATTATTGTCTTCAGAACCTAACTCAATGCTTAAGATAAAAGAAGAATCTTAAATTTTCAACAAATTGTACAAATGCATGCAATGATATTTCTGATTTTATCAAAGTGACCACAAGCTGAAGCATACAATGATATGTACAGAAAGCTTCTTTCCTAGCAAAAATTTGGTAGTTTTTTTATTTATTTTGAAGCATTGTGAAAATCTTCAAGATAAAACAGAAACTATCAGATTTTCACAATTTTTACACGATCAACAGAAACCCCAAATACATGAAAGAAATACCATCTATTTTCAGCCGTTTCAAAAGAACAAACTCTGTTTACAAATTTCCCTCGAGTCCAAAGTTAAAATCTGTAAATTATTGAACTAAAGGACTCTTTGAGTATACAAAAAAAAAGCTTCTGTCACAAAATTCCTAAGAACAAAACATTAATACCGATGCCATTTCATTTTGTAATTCCATTATTAACTCCAATCACAGATCCAAGCCTCCAATTCTCATCATTTTTTTCAAACTAAATGATGTAAAGCTAACCAAAATAAAAATGGAAATTATTTCCCTATGACCAGCAAAAGCATAATCATGTGGCTCAAATCTCTAATCTCAAAATGAAGACAAATGACGGATTTATCAAGAGAATAGCCTACATGAATCTAGAAATATCAACTCAAATGAACCCAATTTAAACTCTGAGATTTAACCTATAAGAAGAAAGAAGGGCGCCTAAAATTGACAGAAACATTGGGAAAGCGAGATAACATCGGAAAGATTAACATTTGAGGTGTACGCTTGGAAGCAAACACAATTCAGATCTTTTAAATGCTTATTGAAGGATAAATCATTAACGAGCAATACTCTCACTTGATAAAGATGAAGTTAGTATGAAAGCCAAATCGCAAAGGCTTTAAATAAATTCCAGATGTTATGATACCAGAAATTGAATAATGAGAGCTTTGTCAGGTTCCAATATTCATATCCTATTCCAAGTTGCAATATTTAATGAAGATTAAAATTTCAAAATGCTATTTCAATAGAATGCAAGGCAAAACAAAGAGGTTATATGCTGTAGAGGATCTGATTTAATACAACAGCAAATTCCTTGACAGATGCTATATCAGTATCAATGAAAACTCAGACTCACAGGAGAAAAGTTTGTTGATCAAGCCATACAAGGCACGACAGGAGTTTTAATGATTTGCTTCCCCTCCCCAAAATCCATTGGACTTGCAAAGTCTAAAAAAATAAAAAAAAATAAAAAATTACCATTTCCCGGAAAATGAACCAGTGAAGGCACAAACTAAATGCGCCATCCAAATGCCCAAGCCAGATATGCCGACGATCGAAGCTCCTCTTCCTTTCGCCCTTCCAATTGGATCCAAAGTGAGAGAAGTGGTGAAAGGTATGGCCCAGGTAGGGTCTGATGGTGCAGGAATTGAGAGGAAGAGGTAGGAAACTTGGAGATAAGGCTTTGAATTTTCAAGGTCTGTTGAAATGCAGGGAGCTTATTGGGGAGACGAGAAATGAGGTTCTGATGGGGTGATGGCTGCAATGGTATTGGGGTTTACAAAGGACTATGATAGGAATGGGTTTAGGGGCTGTTGGGCATGGGTTTGGATTGATATAAAAGGGGGTTTTGGTAAGGGATTCGAAGTGGGTTTGGAAGATGGTGGAATGGAAATGGGTTTGAGGGTGGGGATGGAGGTGGAACTAAGGTAGAAGATGGTGGTGAGAAGGTGGTCAGTCGGATTTTGGGGGGGGAGGGTGGTGGAGATGTTGGTGGTAGAGGGACGTGGGTTGCCGGATTCCGGTAGGAGGATCGGAGAAGATGGCCGGAAAATGGGGGATTTGCAGGGAATCTTGGGTTGGAAAATGATGGAAATGGAATGGGGTTTTGATGGAAATGGGTTTAATGGGGGTTATTGGGAATGAGGATGAGTGGCTTGTAGTAATGGAGATGGAAGAAAGCCACCGGCGGCAAGGGAATCCGGCGGATTCCAAAGAGGCTTGCCGGCGATGATGGCTGGCGAAGGTGACTTGGTGGGGACGATGGCTCCTTTTTTTTTTCTTATCTCTTCTCGGTCCCTCCCTCTGCTACTCTCTGTGTTTTCTAATGAAAATGGAGCTCCAAAATCTGAGATGAAAAAAAGGGATGGTGGTTGTGGGTTTGGGTGGAATAGGGTTTAGATCTAGGTGGTTTTGATATGGGTTTTGAAGTGGGTTTGGGTAGAAATGGTGATGGTGTTGAAAGAGGAGGTGGCTGCGACGGGATTTAATGGAGGTTGCCGGCCGGGGTTAATGGTGGATGGTCGGATTCCGGCGAGAATCCGACCGGAGAAGAAGAAGGTGGTGCGGCTGAGATGATGGTGATGGTAGATGTGGTGGTAGATGAAATGAAGAAGAAGAAAAAGAAGAAGAAGATGAAGAAGAAGATGAAGAAGAAGAAGAAGGAGATGGTGGCTGGCCTCAAACCCTCTCTCGTTCTCTCCGTGGCCAAAAAAAAAATGAGGCTCCCTCCCTTTCTCCCTCCTTTTAACGAAAATGGGCTCCCCCATTTGTAGCCCTAATTCGATCATCCTTTAAGAGGAAATGACATGTTTACCCTTCTATTCCTTCCCTTGGACAACCTCATCCAGTGTATTTCTCACTCGCTTTCATCCTAAATGGGGGGGTCTCGGGTAAGAAATAAGCCCTTCATAAGCAAAGCGATGATAAATTCAACTCCTTTCACTTGGACAACCACTTTACATGAATTTTGACATCCTTTCTCCTGGCTAGGGTGACCTTGGGTAAGGGAAAAGGATTAGCATTTGAACACTCTTTTGCTACACAAAGGATTGGTATTGGCACTCTCCTGATGGAAATCCCAGCCCCCTTCTGAATTTGCACCGCGACACTATCGAGGCTTGGTCACTAGGCGAATCAGCTCAGATCTCGACGAAAATTTACAGGAACCTTGGTGGGATCCTAAGCTAGCCTAAGGTGTAATTTAGGGTCCTAACCCACTGATTTGAAAAAGTTAAGCACAAAACACGGATTTATAAGGCACGGTCAAAATGGGGTGTCTACAGATGCCCCTCTTTGGCAGAGTGTGCTTGTCACACGAATGGCAAAGCTGAACAGATAACACATTTTGGCCGGCCCGAAAACAAAGTAAAACAAGTTTTGGGTTTTGACTCTAAAATGATATTCACAAAGGTAAAATAACAAACTAACACTACGAAACTGAAAGACTAAAAGCGAAGGGGAGATAACATCTCTCCGACTCTTGACTCGGCAAAACATATCCTGACATATCAATGAGATGGCTTCTCTTTAAACTCTAAACTTGGCAAAACAAACCATATTGGTGAAACTACTTTTCACCTCAAGCAAACAAAACAATGGGGAAACTGCTTTCAAACAAGCATTCTAAATCAAAAGCAACTACTTTTCTCTCAAACAATCAAAACCAAAAGGAAACTACTTTTCCAACAAACAACAAAACCACGAGAAACTACTTTTCTCTAAAAACTCTCCAATGAGAAACTACTTTTCTCTCTAAAATCTCTATACCTGAGAAACTACTTTTCTCTCCAAAAACTTCAAAACATCGAGAAACTACTTTTCTCTTCCAAAACCTTACAATCAAAGGGGAAACTACTTCTCGCCCAATCTTAAAATGAACGGTGAAACTACTTTTCACCCAATCTTCCAAACAACGGGGAAACTACTTCTCGCCCGATCTTAAAATCCACGGGGAAACTACTTCTCGCCCGATCTTCCAAATAACGGGGAAACTACTTCTCGCCCGATCTTCAAATCCACGGGGAAACTACTTCTCGCCCGATCTTCCAAACAACGGGAAAACTACTTCTCGCCCGATTTTCAAATCCACAGGGAAACACTTCTCGCCCGATCTTCCAAACAACGGGGAAACTACTTCTCGCCCGATTTTCAAATAACGAGGAAACTACTTTTCGCCCAAACTTTCAAATCAAAGGGGAAACTACTTCTCGCCCAATCTTTCAATCAACGGGGAAACTACTTCTCGCCCGATCCTTCAAATCAAAGGGGAAACTACTTTTCGCCCAAACTTTCAAATAACGGAGAAACTACTTCTCGCCCGATCTTCCAAACATGGGGAAACTACTTTTCGCCCAATCTTCCAAACAACGGAGAAACTACTTCTCGCCCGATCTTAAAATCCACGGGGAAACTACTTCTCGCCCGATCTTCCAAACAACGGGGAAACTACTTCTCGCCCGATTTTCAAATCCACGGGGAAACTACTTCTCGCCAGATTTTTAAATCCACGGGGAAACTACTTCTCGCCCGATCTTCCAAACAACGGGGAAACTACTTCTCGCCTAAACTTCCAATTCAAAGGGGAAACTACTTTTTGCCCAAACTTTCAAATCAAGGCGAAACTACTTTTCACCAAACAAAAAATAAACAGGCCACTACTTGGCACCTCACCAAACAAAAAATAAACAGGCCACTACTTGGCACCTCACCAAACATCAAAAGATTTCATTTTTTTTCTGAAAAAGAAATGCCCCTTGTTTGGGTTTAACAAAGAAAAAGTTTTTTTTTTTTTTTGGGGCCCAAAGGGCTTGCAAAAATGATTGATGGGTTTATCGATCTTATATCGAGCTCAATGATAGCATAGATATCTCCTGCCGAGAATAAATGGGAGTGCATGATCATTGCTGAAGACCAGACTCGAAAAACTTGATGGAATTTTTGGGTATTGACTCTTTTAAAGAGAGGAAAAACATTCTGCTAAGATTTGAAGATTGCAAAAGTGAATTCTAGACTCCGTTGGGTACTAGATTTTCTGAAACATTGACTCTTTCAAAGAATGAGTTCAATTGATGAAATTGATTCAAGAGAGCGTTCAGGCTTCTCTTGCTTCTATTTGCTGAAAATATTTATCTCAATTATCTTGTATTTGATATCTTTTATGACGCAAGTCATAAAAGATGCCCCTAGTATAATTACTTCCATGACAGGATTCATAAGAGAGCAAAACCAAGATAGGTAAGAAAAGTTTAAGCTTGCTGGATTCTTTCTTCGGTATATGGGTAAAAGGATATCCACAATGGATGAGTCTGAGAATTTTTTTCTTTAATTGCTCACTACTTGAGGCTTTGATGTATCCGGCAAGTTTGAACAAAATGTATTTTGCCCTTCTTTGATTTCTAAACCAGGATCTACTCTAAATTTTCTTCACGTTTAAAAAGGTATACGCTCGCTCTTCCAGTGCCAAACGCTTCGGACATTGAGAGAGAAAAAAAAGATAAAAATAAGAACAAGACTTTCAATGACTCAAACAAAGAAGACTCAAATTACTCAAGGGACTTGACTCACTTTTGATTCACCCTTAGATAAAATGTGTTATTTTATTATGGTAAGGCTAGCCACTCTTAGAGTACTCTCGAAAAAATTGTTAAGAGGCTCTAGTTTCCTCCATCGGGATATCCGTCATGGTTATTACCCATTTCGGATTGCTCAGTCTCAATGCCCCTAGTTTAAAAGGATATCAAAGTAAGTCTTGTCGACACTACTCGGATTTCAGGATCCTGCCCTGTGTAGAGGTTGTTTCTCTGTCTCCTTGATTTCTCTCTTCACAAGAAGTCACAACTATTGCCTTCCAGTATTCGGTCTAAAAGACCACTTGTCTCAACTTTCGCTTGCACTAGAGGGACTTTCTAGGAAGGCTTGGGATCAAAAGGGTGGGATATTTAAAGTTCAAACGATTTGGACCGAATCTGGTCTAGCCAGACTACCTACGTACCCCAAAAATGGAGGATCAGATCCGCGTAGTTCGCTTTGGGACTTTTCAAAGAATGGTTTAGCATTTAGCTTCAAATTTTGAAAGGAATTTTATTCCAAGGTTTGACCGAACCTGAATTAATCAAGTTGCCTACGTACCCCTGAAGAGTTGGGGATCAGGTCCGACGTAGTTCGGGTGCATAAATGCCCCGGGTTTATAATGTGTTTGAAAAGAAATGGTTTGATTTGACTTTTGGCCCAAAGGGTTTACAAATAGATTTTAAAACATTAGGATTTTGGCCATAAAAGTTCAGACGTCCAAAGATGGCATCTTGATGTATTTGATGTACAAGCTCTTTTGCTTAAGGGTCAAAGACTATGAAAATTTTTTTCGAAGAGTCTGACGGTTTTTCAGGCAAAACTTCAACCGCTGTGCTCCATTCCCACATCGAAGATCTTGAATTTATGCTTAAGGTTTCACAACCCCTTGTCTTTCTTCTTTTTTTTTCTTTTTTTTTTTTTTTTTTTTAGGACTCAAATTTATCATACTTCCTTGCCAGAAACTCTTCTCTCAATATTTCATCAGCTCCAAAGGATGTCTGATGTTTCGCTCTTTAAAATCTTCACTTTTCAACTGGATGTCTAAAGCCAATGAAATCTTGCTTTGAGCAACGACTGGGCATTCCCCTGGTTTATCGTTATAGGATCAAGCAAGACTACCTTAAACCCCCCTAAACAGGTTTATCAATTCTTTGCGCTCCTCGGGAGATAAAGTTTTGCCAATCCATCTTTTCCGAGTTTCGGATTTCGATACCACTATCGATAGCTTCGATTTCTTCTTCAAGTGGCTATGCTAGACGCTCTTCCTCTCGTTTGACCTTTTCAGATCTTGAGGGGAATTTCGTCTGCAATCTCATCCAAGAGGGTGTCTTTAGTTATTTAAACATTAGATCTAAGAGTGAATCATAGAACATCAAAGATTCGAAACCAACAACTTTATTGAATTGAAGACTCTTAAGTACATCAGTAACTCTTTTTTTTTTTTTTGGACGCACCTCGATGGGCTCTACATTAAACTTGACAAATGATGTAAACGACAGACTCTGAATGAACACGACTGACAAACATGACACTTTATTTTTATTTTTATTTTTGACATTAACATAGTAAGACTTACCAACTCTGAGAGAAGAAAGTTGGTACAAACTCAATGAAAGACAAACCTTAACAACACAAGACATTTTTTTTTTTTTGATAATGACGAACTAGCACTGAAAATATATGAGTAGTACACCTTCTTCCATGACGTCAATGACTTGGGGTTCAACCCTGGCGCAGATCTTGTCGATCCGGCTTAAGCTGATCTTCAATAACTGGCAGTGGTGATATTCTTTCTGGCATATAACCACCTCCTGACATCTCAAACTCTGACATTCCCAAATTTGTAACTGAAGAACTCCCTAACTCAAAGGTGGGATGAGCGGTGATAATAGGATCCTCAAAAGGCTCAACGATCGAGTTAGCTTTAGTATTAGCTGAAGAAATTGTAACATGTCTTGGCAAAGGATGTTGTGTAGCATTAAACCCGGGCCAAATGGGACGATCTCTATCTACGAGGTCTTGGATTGCAAATATGAGAGAGCGACAACGATTAGTGATGTGACCAGGGCCTTGGTGATATTCACAATATTCATCCTTGTTGTAGAACCTTGGGAGAACCTTAGGTGGTGACTTTGGAGCCATAAGTTTCAACTGCCCATCCTTAACAAGTTTTCGGAGAATGACTGCTGGAGGTCTCGGCAATTGAGTGAATATCTTCTTAGGTTTCTTTACTGATTTCTCTTCTACTTCATCAGACTTATACATGACAATTTGAGATGCCTGATGAGATGACTCAATACCGCCGATCTTCTTGGAATAAACAACAGGTTTGTTATCGCTCTTTGGGTTCTTCACATTCTGTTGATCAAAGGTTAACTTCTTAAGCTCTTTAACAAGTTCTTTCGCCTTTTCTTCTGAAGTAAGAGTTAGAAGACACTCCTTTTCAACATGTTGCTTACCTTTAAAATCATCAAGACACGCTACTGCGGCTGGTATAGGAACAGAGACCATAGGAGGTAATTTCTCAACTTCTTTTGCAAGTTCTTCCTCTTTTCTTATGGCAGTGGGAGGTGGCAAATTCTTCTCGTCAACATGCTCCTTGTCTTTAGAACCACTGATTGGTTCTACAATGGCCTGGACAGGAACAGAGATCAGAGGAGGAGGATTTTGGACTACAGAGTCCTCAAAGGTCAAAGAGTTCTCATTACCTAGGTTTTTCAGCTGGTTGAAATCCTCCTTCACATTAGAGAACTCCCTAGATAGGTTCATTACCGATTCTTGCATTTTCTTTAGGAAATCTTTAGATATGGCCATTTTGTCTGAGCAGGGTGAGGGAAAACTGATGCTGTCAACGGGTAAGGTGAATTAGGTCAGACTCATGTCATGGAATTGACAGACACTGACTTTAGTATGAGGCAATCTCATGAAAATTATATACACAAGTTGAAACAAGAGATAATACAAACACACCTCTCCCTTAGATAAAACTAACAGCAGAACTGTAAGAAAGATCATGGTAGGGTAAGCACATGACTTATCAATAATCCTAAAGGATAGCGATCACATTGAAAATGAGTTGAGTAAAATCCGGCAGCATGACGACCCTAAAAGGATCGTGGTAGAGTAAACTCATGGCTTATCGATAACTCTGAAAAGATAGCGATCACGCTCAAGGTGTTTATATAAAATTCGGCAGCATGACGGCTATACAGGGTGATCCTCACAACTCAACATAAGGGTAAATGAATAGAAACTCAGTAATGTAGAACTCTCAGCAAGGATACTTGCACTCAAATAATGATGGCAAGATAGGCACACAATCAGCAAGCAGAATATGGTCACCACGGAGATATAATCACATGAAGGATTGACCATGAATGACGACGCTTGGTCATGGGTTGGATTTGCGACCAAAAGATATATCATGGCTATAGAGACACCGAACAAGCCATCGACCAGATCTAAGACACAACAAAGAATGGATATACAATCAAAAGGGCAGCAAGTAGACTGTGGCCATAAGAGTGACAAGTACGGGCCACCCGTCAGGTGAATCCGAAAGAATGCACATATAATCGATTAAACCAGGAATCCCCACTAGAAATGGGTCCTAATCTAATCAACCGACAGAATCATATACACACAAGAGATATGTACAATCTGAGGACGAGATGACAGATTATGGTTTCAACAATGGCAAGGGAAATGACACCAACCAAATCAAGAGAATATAGATATGATGAATTAGACCAGGAATACCCACTGAAAATGGGTCCTAATCTAGACAATCAACTCAACAAATGGTGTAGGTACAAGAAGGTAACTACCAATCGACTCAGTAAATAAGTCATGTAGAAAGGAATGACACAACTGTACGCTCGAGAGACAAAAGGCAGACCATGGTCAAAATAACGATAGAGGAAAATTACTGACCAGGTCTGAAGGCTGGGGAACGAAACAATGTAGCTAATGGTTAGACCAGAAAACTTCATAGATAGACAGGCCCTGGTCTAACAGCTAGCAAGGAATGATTAGGTTCACAGATTTTAAATGAAACGGATAACGAGGAATCGAGAAATGGATCATGGTCATAACAGGTGGTGAACAAGAACCATGTGCCTGATCCAAGACTGAAATAGTGAACAACCTCTAATCGGCGATAATAGATCAGAAAATCTCTGTAGAAAGTAGGCCCCGATCTCAACCGACAACAACAGATATAAATCCGAGATATAGGAATAATCATATGATAAAGATGACAGGGTAGACCGCGATCTGGATGATGACCAAGCAAGAGCAAGAGTCATTGACCGGGTCTGAAAGAATGGTATGACTGAAATAGATAGAGAAACCTTATTTGAAAGGATAAGCCCTAATCTAAGAATAATACACTATACACACACATATATATACACACCCTAACCAGGGGCACCAGCCCTAATTCTAATCTAGCGGAGTCAAGGAAGTCTCGACTCAAGACAGACTGATGAGTGTGCTAGGACCGTGCTGTAGCCACGCAAGGTGAGCTACCCTAGTCTACAGATGGGACAAGGCTCCTAACTCTAGGCTTCACATGCGTGAGCAACACATGTTCGACCCTTATATAAATGCAATATACTTATATAAACACGGGTACTTCCTAATTGGATTTCACTAGGTCAGTAAGTATATACATAATATATAAAACAAAGTAGGGCTCCGGACTCAATCTATCGGGTACTATGCGTATGAAACATACCTAATATGTATAACACAAGTACACCTAGTGTTATACATAGTATGCTTCATTGCTCATCGGCTGCTGTAAACACAAGTACACCTAGTGTTTACGGCTGCAGCACCGGCGCATAGCTTGGAAATAGATTCAACAGTACCATTAGGATGTAATAACATCCCAGTCAGGCACGCATTGAATCTATCCCGTGGAGCCAATAATGAAAAACAATAAAAAACAATGAAAGAAATAAAAAAAATATGATAATGCATGATGTACAGTGTGTGAATCCCTTGTTTTAATTACGCACCTATCTGGTGCCCCTGGATTCTAAAGATAAAGTTCCCATTTAAAATGATTTTAGCTCAAATTTCTCCAAAGTTAGTAAATATGGCATTTTTATAGAGTTAGGCAATGTTCCAAGAACTCCCCAGCAGAGTCGCCAGCCTGTGGACCCCGATCCGAGGACGGTGCCGAGGGACGCGAGATCCCGCCTGCAATCCTCTAAGATCTCCACAATGTGAAGGAGAGCTCTGCCAAGGAACTCTCGAAACGGATGCCACCCTCACAGCATAGCATGAGTGGCGATACAAAACGAATGAGATACATCCTGATCCGGAGCCAGGGCTCGAAACCAAGATATATCTGAAAATAACTCAGAGTCGCCATCCATGGATGCGCCATGGAACCAAAACAAATACTCTGTTTGCAATGGATAACCAGAGATACAAAAGGTCCGTGCCTGATGACAAATGGAGAAGGTCCGAAGAGCGCCCCCGATTCGCCCGAGTGCGAACACTTGGTCTCTTATGCCATTTATTATTAACCTCGAAGAGTTTTGGGCGAAAATCATATGAAATGGGAACACACATCTCCGAGAAAACATCTATCTAATCATGCATGTCTCGGAGATGAAAATAAGCACACACAAAAGAACCGAAATAAATGTCACCTAATGACAACTAGGTTATGAGTGACATGCCTAACAGGTGTCTAAGTTCTGGTGGACGAACGCATGCATGCTACAGCTAAAGGTATAGGTCTGCACAAGAAAGTAAGAAAACACAACAAAACACACAGCATAACAAAACAACAAATCCTAAGACTCTAAACGATCTAGCCCGAGTCCTCGGATGGTCTAGTATTCATCCAAAGAAGCCTACGTATCCCCGCCTCCACGAGAATCAAGGCAACGTAGTTCTTCGCGTCTATTCTAAGCTAGGATGCCTAAGACACCTAGACATCTATCTTAGACTCGATCTAAAAGACCGGACTAATTATTAAAGCTTCTTGAACGATTATTTAAATTCCAGTGAATTGTAGATTTTAGGACACCCTATATGCCCTAACTAAATGCAGGTTAGCCCTAAGCTAATGCGGGTGGTTCCTACAACCTATGTGTAACTAGGCTGTGCGTCCTAAGGAAAACAATGGGATCACTAACGCATCTTAGACCTAGTCATCAGTCGGCGATGTGAATCGCCAACTGACCGGACGGAGGCGCTCCTAGCTAGGACAAACTCCTAATTCTAACACAAACACACAACAAGCACACAACAAAAGACAAATTCCTAACTCTAACACAAACACACAACAAGCACACAACAAAAGACAAACTCCTAACTCTAAAACCCTCTATCTAGGACAAAAATCCTAACTCTAGAGGAAGATCTTGTTGAAAAATAAAGTTTTGAAAAAAAGGGGTTAAAACATTTATTTACAAAGTTTGGCTGGACTTGGGACATGAATCCCAAGCTGCACTACGTACCTCGTGGAAGAGGATCAAGCCAACGTAGTTTGAAAATCGAACTCTCAAACTACGCTTCTAAAAGAAACACTCAACACTTTAGATTTTTTAAGGTTTTTTATGTTTTTCAAATGTTTTTTATATTTTTAAAGTTTTCAAATGTTTTTTGAGTTTTAAATTTCTAATGTTTTTGGATTTTAAAGCTTTTCCAATGCTCAGGACCTTTAGATGAATTCACTCTTACAGAGAACAAACAAGCATAACCATAAACTAGGGCAAAGCCCTAAAGCAAAAAGGGGAAACCCCAAACAAGCAACTAACGCCTCAAAGAGACGAACCACAACAAAAAAAGATAGCGTCCCAAGAAGAGAGAAAACGATCCAAGATCCCAAGCAAGCAAAGCTCTAATAAGACTGAGTTAGTCTCTAATCAAAGTGGAATAACGACAACTCTAAAGGAGAAACTCCTAACTAAAAAAAACACCAAAGACGGGAGAACAAATGAGTCAGAGACTCTCTAATAACACTACCGAGTCAAAGACTCACTCTAAAAGAGGAGGCCACTCTAACATGAGGCTAGGTAAGCCTCCTAAAGGGGAAACTCTCTACATGAGACAAGGCTTGTCTCCGAGACACAAATGACGTAAAAAGGAATAAGAGACCCTGTGCATATTTGGCAAAGGTAAAACACCCAGCCGGGCCGGACAGCTACCTAGCCCTAGGGTGCAAAAAATGTGCAACCCAATACCCATAAGGGTAGGGGTATGCTGCCAAGCCGAGTAGGGTGTTCTCCCAAAACCAAACGACGCACAAAGAGGAGATTTAGCAAGAGAATGAGACTGGGCAAGTCTCCTATATACAAAGGAGGGGTATGCTACTCGGACTGAGCAAGTCCCCTAAGGATGGGCTTGGGCTAGCGCCTTCATCGCCCTCGCAATGAGAGGGGATTCTAGTATCTAAAGAAATTTAACAGAAATCTATAAGACTGTGTTAGTCTATCAAAGAGAGAAGAAAAGGCTACCAGGTAATCACAAATTCCATTCTATTCTTATAAAAATAAATCAAGTGCTAAGCAAAGAAGAATTTTCAATTAAAAAATGCACAACCTATAGCAATCATAAAATGATAAACATAAATTAGTCCAGACCAGCCGCTGGATAGCCTAATAAAGTAAAATAAAACAATATCAAACACTTCTATGCCCAACCACAAACACCACCCCAATATGAGGATGAAATCAGATGATGCTAAAGTAATCATCTGATATCATAATACACATGATAATATTTCTAATCCTGCCTTGAAATCAGACAGTACTCATGTCGATAATATCGAATAGAGTAGTCATCTGATCTCCTTCTTTCCTAAAACAATTTATTTAAATAAAATTAAACAAATATGATAAGCTTCAAGATAATCTCACCTGAACAGTCCATTCATTATTGTCTTCAGAACCTAACTCAATGCTTAAGATAAAAGAAGAATCTTAAATTTTCAACAAATTGTACAAATGCATGCAATGATATTTCTGATTTTATCAAAGTGACCACAAGCTGAAGCATACAATGATATGTACAGAAAGCTTCTTTCCTAGCAAAAATTTGGTAGTTTTTTTATTTATTTTGAAGCATTGTGAAAATCTTCAAGATAAAACAGAAACTATCAGATTTTCACAATTTTTACACGATCAACAGAAACCCCAAATACATGAAAGAAATACCATCTATTTTCAGCCGTTTCAAAAGAACAAACTCTGTTTACAAATTTCCCTCGAGTCCAAAGTTAAAATCTGTAAATTATTGAACTAAAGGACTCTTTGAGTATACAAAAAAAAAGCTTCTGTCACAAAATTCCTAAGAACAAAACATTAATACCGATGCCATTTCATTTTGTAATTCCATTATTAACTCCAATCACAGATCCAAGCCTCCAATTCTCATCATTTTTTTCAAACTAAATGATGTAAAGCTAACCAAAATAAAAATGGAAATTATTTCCCTATGACCAGCAAAAACATAATCATGTGGCTCAAATCTCTAATCTCAAAATGAAGACAAATGACGGATTTATCAAGAGAATAGCCTACATGAATCTAGAAATATCAACTCAAATGAAACCAATTTAAACTCTGAGATTTAACCTATAAGAAGAAAGAAGGGCGCCTAAAATTGACAGAAACATTGGGAAAGCGAGATAACATCGGAAAGATTAACATTTGAGGTGTACGCTTGGAAGCAAACACAATTCAGATCTTTTAAATGCTTATTGAAGGATAAATCATTAACGAGCAATACTCTCACTTGATAAAGATGAAGTTAGTATGAAAGCCAAATCGCAAAGGCTTTAAATAAATTCCAGATGTTATGATACCAGAAATTGAATAATGAGAGCTTTGTCAGGTTCCAATATTCATATCCCATTCCAAGTTGCAATATTTAATGAAGATTAAAATTTCAAAATGCTATTTCAATAGAATGCAAGGCAAAACAAAGAGGTTATATGCTGTAGAGGATCTGATTTAATACAACAGCAAATTCCTTGACAGATGCTATATCAGTATCAATGAAAACTCAGACTCACAGGAGAAAAGTTTGTTGATCAAGCCATACAAGGCACGACAGGAGTTTTAATGATTTGCTTCCCCTCCCCAAAATCCATTGGACTTGCAAAGTCTAAAAAAATAAAAAATAATAAAAAATTACCATTTCCCGGAAAATGAACCAGTGAAGGCACAAACTAAATGCGCCATCCAAATGCCCAAGCCAGATATGCCGACGATCGAAGCTCCTCTTCCTTTCGCCCTTCCAATTGGATCCAAAGTGAGAGAAGTGGTGAAAGGTATGGCCCAGGTAGGGTCTGATGGTGCAGGAATTGAGAGGAAGAGGTAGGAAACTTGGAGATAAGGCTTTGAATTTTCAAGGTCTGTTGAAATGCAGGGAGCTTATTGGGGAGACGAGAAATGAGGTTCTGATGGGGTGATGGCTGCAATGGTATTGGGGTTTACAAAGGACTATGATAGGAATGGGTTTAGGGGCTGTTGGGCATGGGTTTGGATTGATATAAAAGGGGGTTTTGGTAAGGGATTCGAAGTGGGTTTGGAAGATGGTGGAATGGAAATGGGTTTGAGGGTGGGGATGGAGGTGGAACTAAGGTAGAAGATGGTGGTGAGAAGGTGGTCAGTCGGATTTTGGGGGGGGAGGGTGGTGGAGATGTTGGTGGTAGAGGGACGTGGGTTGCCGGATTCCGGTAGGAGGATCGGAGAAGATGGCCGGAAAATGGGGGATTTGCAGGGAATCTTGGGTTGGAAAATGATGGAAATGGAATGGGGTTTTGATGGAAATGGGTTTAATGGGGGTTATTGGGAATGAGGATGAGTGGCTTGTAGTAATGGAGATGGAAGAAAGCCACCGGCGGCAAGGGAATCCCACATGAAATAGCATAAGTAAAAATAGCATGCTGTGAGATTTTCATGAATTGTAGAAACTATTTACTATCAATTTCGGATTTTTCAATTTTCAAACCAGATTATGAATTAACACTACATCCCACATGAAACAAGCTCCAAACCAATTGAACATTTTACAGCGACAAGAAATATGGAATTTAAGACTACTGTAAAAATTTTGAGAATTTTCTCTGTGATCTGATGTCAGTAAAAATTCCCCCAAAATTTGATAAGTTTCAAAGAAAGCATAAAATAATATACCAAACAAATTCTTAAACTTCTCAAAAATTCATGGTAGAATGTATCAGTATCATATTATTTTCCCACCAAATTTCATTAACTTTGGAATTCGTTTAGTATATATTTTATTTTTCTTCGTCAAAAAGATATTTTTGAAGAGTTTTCTATTTTTAAAACACGATTTTCGAGAAAATTATGACTCCGGAAAACGTCCTCCAACCTTGTTCTGATGTGATGAACACAAGAAAAATTTAAAATTCCAAAAAATAGATCATCCTGAGATGATTATTTTTTCGAATTTCGTAATTTCTCAGCCAATATTTTAAATAAAATTTTACTCTTCACTCAAATTCTAAAAAACCGTTGATCCAATGTCCGATCCGATCTGATAGTTATTTTACTCTATTTAAGTAGAACATCGTATTAAATTTTGGGACGAAACGGATTTGAAACACTCATGCAGATCATGATTTTTAGCTCACACATTTACTAGTGAATTAAATTTAATTAAATGCTAAAAACCATGCAAAATTCATAAAAAATGCCAAATCATCCGGGAAAAATCTGAGAATAGTGTACTAACCTGTATTCGAGATCTCTGCCGAGTCCAAGAGCCGAAAAAATCCGAAATTCCGCCGACGTGCGATCCGACCTCCTTTCTTTCTCTTTATTTCTTTGCTTTTTCCTTATTTTTCCTGTGCTGCCGAGAGAGAGATTGATGGAGAATGAGAGAGTGGCCGAGAGAGAGAGTGAGAGAGAGTGAGAGAGAGATGCCGAGAGACACAGATAGAGAGGAATTACGGGGATGACAGAGAGGGACGTAGAGAGAGTGGGAGAGTGAGGGGGGTGAGACGAAGAGAGGGTGAGAGAGATAGAACGAGAGTAACATAGAGAAGTGAGAGAGAGAGAGAGATGAACAGAGAAAGAGAGAAAAAGAGAGAGAGAGAGATAGAACGAGACTAACAGAGAGATAAAAAAACCGAAAAAAAAACAGAGTATGAGAATACTCTGTTTTTTTTTTTCTTTTTTTTTTTTTTTACGCTCGTTTTTTGTCTTTGTGAACCGATCCTCTGCTTTTCTTTTGAAGTGAGGTTTATGTATTGCCGGATATCTCAAAGGGATCGAAAGAGAGATTTGTGAAGAGAGAAACGGAGCATGGGAGAGGAGAGACCGAGTGGGTGTTTGAGGAAGAAAAACCGAGAGTTAGAGAGTCGGTGAGGGAGAATGAGATGTTGAGAGTAGGGAGAGATCAAGGGAAACAGAGGGATGGGTGAGGAGATGGAAGAGGCAGAAAAACCGAAAAACCAAGCCTGAGGGAATCCTCCAACCGAGCCCTCTTATTCTCTCTTTTTTTTTTCTTTTTTTCTTTTTTAGAAATCCCACGACTCCTTCCTCCCTTTCGTAACTTCCTTCCTTGTTCTCTCTAATTTTAGCATCTGTCTTAGAATCCACGCATCATGTTTCTTCCATTAGGTAAAAACAAAAATTATCAGTTGTCTCTTGCCTTAATCCCATTCTTTCTTGTTTTTATTTTAGAATGACTTACCCTCTATAGCAACTTTCTTTTTTTTTCTTTTCAACCGAGAGCAAGAGTAGATTGCTTATTCGAAGTTATTCCCAAAATTCCCTTCCATGTATATCCTTTTCTTTTCTTTTTTATTATAAAATTTTTTTAGATGGTTCGGCTAAAACTATTTCCCACAAGATTCGAGTTTCATTTAAATATTATGCAAAAATTTCAAGTGGGTCTACCTAAACCATTCGTTTAATGGGTCGCAACACAATTTGGGCATGCCCCCACTCTGAACCATTTCCGAAAGATGATCCGAACCATCCAATTGATGGGTCACAACATGAATGGTCATACCCCACAAATCAACCATTGGATGGTCCAATCCGCCCCATTAGTGGGCCGCAATACAAATGGGTTGGGTCCACAAATCATTTTTCATGGGATGATCTAAACCAACAATTTATAAAATTATGTTTAAAAATTATTTCCTTGAATGGCATTAGATCGAAGTAGGCTTAACACTCATTTTTCATTGAAACAATATGCGGGCCCCCTGGTTGATCCGAATTTAAACAAATGTTCAATGCGGGCCCACCGAACGGGTCCAAATTGTCCCTTGCTCGGATTCTTCTGAATAACCCTTCTCAATACTTGGCGAAAAGAAAGATGCAGAACATTGCGGAAATGATCGGAAAGATCGAAAAAACATAAGAAGTGGACACAGGAATAGAAAACACTAAAAAAAAAACTGATAATAAAACATTAATTTCTTTGTTGATTAGAGCAGAGCAAAATGGGGGTGTCTACAGATGCCCCTCTTTGGTAGAGATGACGCAGTCATCGAATACCAAAGCAAAAATAACAGAACCATTTTGCGTAGCTTTAATCGACAAAGGACTCCCTGGACACAATGCAACCTAACATAATGCAATACCCTAGATGAAATCCTAGAATTGGAATATAATAAAAAAATCTCGATGCGGCGCCGTTCTCAAACGGGTTCAAGGAGAAGATGAGACCATTCACAAATGGACTCAGAAAATGAGATACCGTTCACAAACGGGCTCAAAGAGGATAGGAGGCCATTCACAAATGGATTCAGAAAATGAGGCACCGTTCACAAACGGGCTCAAAGAGAACACAAGACCATTCACAAATGGACTCGAGGAATGAGGCACCGTTCACAAACGGGCTCAAGGAGGACATGAGACCATTCAGAAATGGACTCAGAGAATGAGGCACCGTTCACAAACGGGTTCACGGAGAAGACGAGACCATTCACAAATAGACTTGAGAAATGAGGCACCGTTCACAAACGGGCTCAAGGAGAAGACGAGACCATTCACAAATGGATTCGAGAAATGAGGCACCGTTCACAAACGGGCTCAAGGAGGACGAGACCATTCACAAATGGACTCGAGAAATGAGACACCGTTCACAAACGGGTTCAAGGAGAAGACGAGACCATTCACAAATGGACTCGAGAAATGAGACACCGTTCATAAACAGGTTCAAGGAGAAGACGAGACCATTCACAAATGGACTCGAGAAATGAGGCACCGTTCACAAACGGGCTCAAGGAGAAGACGAGGCCATTCACAAATGGACTCGAGAAATGAGGCACCGTTTCACAAACGGGCTCAAGGAAACAAGATAGCTTTGATTGATGAATTCAACAACGAAGAACTTTAGAGATTTTTCATGAACTTGAATTTGACGTAGGATTGGATTTTTTTTTAATCGGGGATTGGATTCGATGAATTTTTTATTTTTGAGAAATGAGGCACCGTTCACAAACGGGCTCAAGGAGGACATGAGACCATTCACGAATGGACTCAGAAAATGAGACACCGTTCACAAACGGGTTCAAAGAGACCACGAGACCATTCACAAATGGACTCAGAAAATGGGACACCGTTCACAACCGGGCTCGAAGAATATAAGAACCTATTCCCAAATGAATTTAAAAAAATGATGCATCGCTCCCAAACGGGTTAGAAGAAGATAACAGGCCATTTCCAAATGAACCCGGAAGATGAGACACCGTTCACAAACGGGTTTCAAGAAACGAGATAGCTTCGATTAATGAATTCAACAACGAAGGATTTAGAGATTTTTCATGAATTTGAATTTGACGTAAGATTGGATTTGATGAATTTTTGATTTTTTTTTTTTTGAACTCAATGAAATCGGGGATATTATGGATCGTGCCCGACAAAGATGTTGGAAACTACGATTTTGACGAATGATGAAATGGCAAACCTTAGGAACGAAGAACCATTACTAACAATAATGGATTAGGAACACTTTTTATGAAACTCAACAAGATTTTTCTCAAAGAGACTGCTGGTCTTGTCTTCTGGGGATTTTGATAACTGAAACCTTGAACAAGATACTTGAAATTGGTAATCTAGAATAACGGCTCTCTTGGATATTAACATGGAAAAGTGGGATTTGCCTCTTGTTAGGTGTTTAGATAAACACTTCTTGACCAGGATAGTATTTAACTAACTGGAAGGAGATTCTGAATTTTAATGGTTCATCTTTCTGTGAAATTGGCTCAACCACCATTGCATCTGAGGCTCTTCCAAGCTTAAGGTGCCTTCCTGGGGTATGCTTTTTTTACGGAAGCTGGGCTTTCTGATGTTTTTACTTCTGAATTTTTCTGACTTGATCTTCTTTGAAATGAAGCTGCTTGACTAGATTACCGAGCTCTTTCATACGATCGCAGGGAGCTGCCGAGGCCGGGCCTCCTTCACCGAGACAGTTGCATCATTTGGACACAAGGATGACGATTGACTCTTTCTAAAGAGAAAACTTAGATAAAAGGCACTACCCAAAGGATTGAGCAGCTCTGAAGGAGTGAACATAGAATTACAAAGATTGACTAACTACACTGACAGACACAGTAATGCTTCTGACTTAGTTAACGTTTTATTTGGTAAGTCTATCCTTTCGAGGAATGTTTTTTTTTTTCAATTGGTAAACACTGGACTTCTTCCTTAAAACAGTAATGCCTCAAGGATTTAATTACGACCCCTAAGATTGCTTAGCTTCAATGCCCCCAGTTTTAAGGATGTCACTTGAATTTGCTTGAACTTCAGTTGATCTTCAGTCTTGATACCGGCTGTAGCCTTCTTATAATGGTTCTCTTACCGTGACCAAGTCACCTCTTCAGGGTTTTTAACTTGGCGGACCGTGCTAGCCTTAACTTTTGCCTGAACCACCTTTCTAGGTTTTCGATCCAGCAGGCTATCCCCTTAGTTTTTGCCTAATCCGCCCTTTCGGGTTTTCAACTTAGCAGGGGAAGGATCTTAAATTTTGCCTAGACTGCCCTTCCAGGTTTTCATTCTAGCAGATCTTCAAACTTCGTTTTGTTTTTTTTTTTTTTCGCTTTTTGTGTTTTGGGACCTAGATCCTTAATTCCAAACACCGGAAGGGCTTTATATGTAGGATAGGACTTTACAAAGAATGGCTTAAGGCTCAACAAAGATTTCGACCAAACCTGTGAACAGGTTGCCTACATATCCCAAGGTAGGAATCAGGTCGTGTGTAGTTCAGGGCGAATGCCCCTAGTTTGAAGATAAATTATTTGAAGGTTAATTGATTTTTTTCTTTTTTTTCTTCTTTCTGGAATAATTGATTTCTCTTCTTCTGGAACTTGTCCCCCTTTTTTTCTGAAAGGATTGAATTTCTTTCCTTCATTTTGAATCGACCGAACTCGGTTTAACCAAGCTGCCTACGTATCCCAATGTAGGGATCAGGTCTCGCGTAGTTCGGGGCGAATGCCCCGAGCTTGATGGGTTTTCAAGAAAATTTGATTCAGGCTCGAAGGGTTTGCAAACCGGTATTCTTTTGATATTGGGTTCTGATTTTGGGATTTATTCGGCCAAAGGAGGCCTTCCGATGTTCAGATTGAGAATCGATCTAGGTTACTAGAGTCCCTCTGGTACTGATTTTTTTTTTCTCTCTTTTGTTTTTTTTTTCACGGAGTTTGACGGCATTTCCAGGTAAGAGATAATGGATCTTCTTCTTTCAAGATTCTAATATGTGCTTTCGACTTTCATAGAGCGAAACTTGTTCTTTGACATCCTCCATCTATGGATTTATAACTCTTGATATCTGATGATCACTTTTCAATGCTTGCTCTTGAACTTCTTATCTCGAATTTGTTGGCTTCATGTTATGAATTTGAGAACTGGGGTCATTGATTGGAAATATGAAAGTTGTTTCCGCTCTATGCCCCTTGTATAGCATATGTCTTTCACTTTCTTCATTCTCTTGAGCTTTCTATCTATGTCTTGCCCCTGGTATCGGTTGTAGCTTTTCTGGACAATCTTCTTATTCTTGAAATAAGTTTATCAATTCTTCACACTCTTCAGAGGGTAATGTACTTTTAATCGGCATTCACTGAATCAAAGTTTCAGTGCCAATGTTTACCACTTCAATTTCATCTTTGAAAGGCTGGGATTGACGCTCCTCCTCTTGTTCAAGTAATTGCTGTGACTCAAGTGGAGTTTCGTCAGTTTTGTCCTCATTTGAGGAGGGAGTCTTACTTTAAGATCAGAAGCATACTTAAGAAACAGACATAAGTGAACTATTGGAACTGAAATTTTTATTTAAAGAAAAAGCTATTACATCTGACGACCTATCCTGAACATGCTCAGGATTCACAACTCTGAATAAAAAGAAAAGCAAAAGATAACTTGCCTGGACTAGGCATTAACCTTGAACTGTAAGACCGGACCCAACAATTATACTGACCATGATGACTGACTCAACATAAAATAGTAAACGACTAAAACTTTAACTGCCGCAACTGTCTAGCTTCGGAAGCTCGGCGAAGGCTGGTTCATATAATGATAGCAGCTACTAGAACATCTTCACTGTCTGTATCTTCTTCTTCTTCAAAAGGTTCTGACCCAGACGTCTCAAAGGTAGGTTCTAAGGCGCAGATAAGAGTGAGATGATCAAATTTTGGGTCCCCTATGGTTATAGCACTGACAGCAGCAGCAGGGTTTGCATGACCAAGTAATGGGTTATTGGTAGTATCGGGTCTTGGCTCGAACACAAGGCCTTTATTGTCAAGCAATCTCTGGATTTTGAATTTTAGGGCAATGCAATTATCAGTGAGATGGCCGGAATTTCTATGGTATTCGCAGTGTTGATCTGTTGGCCAATTTGCTGGTAAAGGATTAGGAAGAGCCCTAATGTCGGGCAGGATTATGCGACCTGAGGCTAGACACTCCTTGAGTATCTCAGATGGTGGAAGAGGGAGAGGGGTAAATTCTGTCTGGGCCTGTGGCCGAGGTGCGACAGCAGGTTGGGTATAATCCATCGCCATGGGGTTCTGAGGTTTTGAAGGCTGAGGCTTGGATCGGGAAAGGTTATTAATTTCAGCTGATGGAGACTTCCTGAATTCTCTGGTATTCGGGTTACTTCGGTTGAATACACCTTGAGCCATAGCCTCCTCTATTTGGGTGCCTGCCACGATAAAGTGTTTGAAGTCCGGATAATACTGCAACGACATGTGATACTGGAGCTGGGGGGAAATATTTTTCATGATTATCTGGACCATCTCTTCCTCAGAAGGGCGCTCCATCATCTGAGCTGCTAGTCTCCTCCATCTTTTCACAAAAATCAGAAAGGATTCTCTCGAGTCTTGCTTGGTTCTCTCTAAATCCTTTCTAGTGATTTTTGTCCCATCATCATATTTGAACTGCCTGATGAATTGCTCACCGATATCCTTCCATGTCCTGTAACGAGTCTTGTCTAGGACCATGAACCATCTCCTAGCAACTTTAGTAAGTGAAACAGGGAACAGCTGATCCATCTGTTCAGAAGACAAGCCTTGAGGCTGACACATGATGGTGAACATTTGCAAATGTGTGATTGGACAACCCACACCATCATATTTGTCGAAATCTGGCATTTGAAAATTCGCAAGGAGATGGATTTCGGGAAACAGTTTGAGGTCACTGGGATTGAAGCCGCCCTGGTCCTGAAACTGGATGTCCTGAACCTTCCTGGTAAGAGTTTCTATTTTTTCTATAACTTCCTTGTCTATCATGGACCGAGAAGGCCTACTGCGATCCTCACTATACTTCTCTTTTTCCAGATCTTCTACGGTTATATCAGGGATAGTGATGAACACTGGCTGGGCAGGTGCTGCTGAAGTAGCTGCTTGGTGCATGGGCCCTTTATCTTTGGACAACGACGGTCCCAACTTCTCAGAAAGCTGAGCCTTGATAACTCAGTTTTCTTCTTTGAGTTCTTGAAGCTGCTGGAGAATCAAGGTAAGAGTATCGGTAATAGCAACGGGTGGAAGACCATCTTGGCTTTCTGCCATTGGTGAGGATGAGAAAGAAGGAGATGCTGGGGTTCTCAAAGAGGGTGGTGGAGAGACAGAATTCCTCTCCAATCGTGAAGAGACCCGAACCCAAGGAGTAGTAGGGTTAGCTATGATGTTTACTTCCCTGTAATATTTGAAAGACAAATTTTAAAATCACGCAAAGAAGTAAACAATGACGCATGCATAGACTAGGATAATGAGGGAGAAAGATGAACTTTATTGATCAATCATTAAAGCTTGAGTACAAGGTTCATTCTTCCAGAAATAAACGGATAAGATTAAACATGGAACTAAGCATTCTTTTTAGACTTCTTCTTCGGACGACAATCTTCTTCAGCAGACTCTTTTAAAGGTTTGATGATCCTGACATCCCAAGCAGATGAAACGGCTTTGACAACCTTGGGCTTGAGATCCTCAGGCGCATAAAAATGACGAAGGGGAGGCACAATAGATTGCTCCCTTCCATACTGACGCAGGATCCTGGCAGGAACATAAAAGGAGGTCTTTTTGAGACCAAGAAGGCGAACGTAGTTAGCTTCTCCAGTGTTGAAGACGGCTTCTTGGATTCCAGGGATTTGCCAATAAATCTGATCTTCTTGGCGAGAATTTAACCATTCAACCCAATCGTTTTTGTGATCGAAAGAAACATCATGACGCCATTCACTGAAGGTGTATAACGTATGATCGAAATGCATAGGAGCTGCGATTTTTAGCTTGTGGCACAACCACACCTGAAGTAAAACAGGGCATCATGAACCTGAGCTGGACCTGAGCTGGCACGAAGACGAGCCATATCATCCAATCCATTGAAGGTTTCTGCAAGCATAGTAGGGATTGGATTGGCGCCACGATCCATTTGATCAACGAGGTCCAGAAGAACAGCTGACGCAAAGCGAGAAGGCTGGACAGTGAGGAACCTAGCAAAGGAGCAGAATCTCAAAGTGCGCCGTCGGGCTTTTTGAATATCAACAGCACCAATGTGTCCAATAGGAGGGTAAATGTCAATCAGATGTTGCATGGACACTTCTTGGCCTTTCATGAAAGAGTTCATGGATTCATCTGGATTATTCATTAAGCGAAGGAACAAAGGACGATAATCTGGAACACAGGATGGCTTCACTAGAGGGCCATCCACAGGATATTTCAATAAGGCACACCATTCTTCAAAGGTGGGACACATTTCTTGGTTGCCAAAACGGAAGACATGATGATCGGGATCCCAACACTCTGATGCGGCATAAAGTAATCCCCAATCGAGCTTAACGGTTGCCACGTAGCCGAAGAGATTTTTCTCTTGCTCACTTATGGCATAGATATGGGATTCTCTTAATGTACCACGGATCCAATCAAGAATTGTACGAGTAGGCATGGTGCCTGTAAGCCAAGAGAAGGGATACAAGAATGATCAAGATTACATGAACACGAGATTGTGATAAGTTCCTGCCAGTACAAAGAAAGTATGAATACATGATCGAATCACATGATAGAGGATTGAAAGACATACGATCAAGAGATGAGATGAGATAGGATAAGATTGCTTTCAACGGATAGATCATGAATGGCTAGTCCTATGAGATCTTTGGAAATGATGGGATTTATATCCTAACCCCAAAGGGAAAATTTTTAATCTTCGCACATTTTAACAGTGTTACCTGAAGGCATCAAACCCTAATCCTAATCTAGCGGAGTGGAGAGAGAATCTCGACTCATGACTTTGTTTGTGTACCTAAAGACCGATCGTAGCCATTGGAAGATGGACTACGGCCTAATCTAGACACGATTGGATAGGATGTCCTAAGCTAGGCTCACACACGTGATGCACATGTGTTTGTATACTACATGCATGTGTGGGTTAATCTGGTGTTTCTTTAGCACAGAGGCACCAGGTGATGAAATCCCAGTCAACCATGCTAGATAACACTCCGGGTTCCTAAAATAGGACGTGTGTGCATGTGAGATGCAGGGTTTAGATGCAAGTGATGTAAGTGTGTGCAATAAGTTCGCACAATCTATGATGCCTTCAGGTTTTGTTAGATTAAATTTGAGTAAAATGTGATGAGAAAATAAAGCATACAAACTAATCTAATAAGCATAGAAAGGACAGAGTTTTTATGAGCCAGTTAAATTAAATTCAAATGAATTATCCTTTGGAATTGTAATGAAGTTAGGTGGTCCCCAGCAGAGTAGCCAAACTGTGGGACCCGATCGCACGAGAGGGGTGGGGCGCGGGCCGCCACGATCTCTCTTGGTCTCTCGTACCCACGCGATTGGCGTGTGCATTTTTATTATTGATTTTAATTCATCTTTTATGTGAACTTGGGATCACTAAGGCAATCCGAATTCCACACAAAAGAGACTGACAGAGTCGCCACCTAGATGTGGGATCTAGGACCCATAATTAACCAGAAATCTAGACTGGTTACCTGGTTACAAGAATGGAAGGTATGGGGAGTTATCCACCACATGCACCATTCCTGCCCGATAATCGGTCTTCAATTCCAAAAGTTAACTCTTTTAAATTTATTTTAAATGGCTCATTCAACTCTTTGTTAGTGTGCAAACTATGCGACATGCATCATATGATCTAATTTCAATGATCCTAAATGTGTATCTTGATTCCTTAATTTGTTTGAATTCAATCTAAGTGCAAGTTCGCCTAAGATTCTAATTTCATGGAAAATCCTAAATGATTTAATTAAGAATGTACAAGCAAATTAATATACAAAACCCCACAATTTGTTGTGGAGCCGACTCGCGGTTGGTATGCCATCAGACATCCAAGCTGCCTACGTACCCAAGCCTCACTGGGATCAGAGTCGACGTAGTTCGGTGCACCTAAGCTAAGCTACTTATGCCTAACTCAACTAAGACACTGATCTAGACTGATTTGACTGTTTCAACAGTTTTAAGAGGAGTTATTTAATTCAAGTTGAGGATTTTATTATCCTAGGATTTCATCTAAGATGCTATATGATTCTTATCTAAATGCAAGTTGTTCCTTAGACTAATGCAGGTTAGCCTACATCCTAGTTTACTAGGCTTGTCCTAGGAAAAGATTGGGTGACTAGTGTAACTAGACCTATGGCACGGTTGCTATACATAGCAAACGTCCGTGATGAGGCTGGACTCCTAACTCTAGGACTCCCTAAAACCTAAGACTCCCTAAAACCTAGAACACGACCTGACACTAGTGTTCCTAAATTGGGCTCTAATGGTTCTTATGACGGAAACCATAATCCAATGGTTCCGAGAGACACGAGATGACTCAATTTCAGTTCTTGAAGTTAATGAATTTCAGATTTTAAGGATTTTTGTTTCTAGACATTTAAGAGATACCAATGGTTCTAGGGTTCAGCAATTTCGGCCTCGAATGGCATCCAAGGAAGGGAATCGTGCGCTCTTTCCTTGTGCAATTTAATACTTATGTTATAACACCTTATTGCCTGGCATATCTCAGGATTTCCGTGGACAGTAACCTCGGAGCCAATAACGTGCTATAACTTAAAATATTCAAATTGTCAAAGATCGGTTGCAATTGGGATACGATTATGGATGGCCTGGCCATTTTTCCAGGGAAATCTATAGATCCTAAGATTTCTATTTCAATGGATTAAGGAATTAATATGTGACAGAGATTTAAGGTTCCTTAGGAGCTTTGTGAAGATTTTTAATTAATTTCGAATTTTCAATGAATTTTATCAGTTATATACCATAAGAGTGATTTTACAAGTGAAATTAGTGCAAACGAATTCAAAATGAATCGAAATTTCTACAGCAGCAAGATGGGAATGCATGTAGCTTATTGGAAGAGTTTTACAGATTTTTACATTAAGCTCATATTTAATTTTGATTTAACAATTAAGTAACCAGATTGCAAAAATAACACAGAAACTACTAGAAATAGAAATCTAAATTCAATGAAATTTCTACAGTAGTAAGATATAAGTAAAAATAGCATACTGTGAGATTTTTATGAATTGTAGAAACTATTTACTAACAATTTTGGATTTTTCAATTTTCAAACCAGATTATGAATTAACACTACATCCCACATGAAACAAGCTCCAAACCAATTAAAAACTTTACAGCGACAAGAAATATGGAATTTAAGACTACTGTAAAAATTTTGAGAATTTTATCTGTGATCTGATGTCAGTAAAAATTCCCCCAAAATCTGATAAGTTTCAACGAAAGCATAAAATAATATACCAAACAAATTCTAAAACTTCTCAAAAATTCATGGTAGAATGTATCAGTATCATATTATTTTCCCACGAAATTTCATTAACTTTGGAATTCGTTTAGTATATATTTTATTTTTCTTCGTCAAAAAGATATTTTTGAAGAGTTTTCTATTTTTAAAACACGATTTTCGAGAAAATTACGACTCCGGAAAACGTCCTCCAACCTTGTTCTAATGTGATGAACACAAGAAAAATTTTAAATTCCAAAAAATAGATCATCCCGAGATTGCTATTTTTTCGAATTTCGTAATTTCTCAGCCAATATTTTAAATAAAATTTTACTCTTCACTCAAATTCTAAAAAACCGTTGATCCAATGTCCGATCCGATCCGATAGTTATTTTACTCTATTTAAGTAGAACATCGTATTAAATTTTGGGACGAAACGGATTTGAAACACTCATGCAGATCATGATTTTTAGCTCACACATTAAATAGTAAATTAAATTTAATTAAATGCTAAAAATCATGCAAAATTCATAAAAAATGCCAAATCATCCGGGAAAATATGAGAATAGTGTACTAACCTGTATTCGAGATCTCTGCCGAGTCCAAAAGCCGAAAAGATCCGAAAATTCCGCCGACGTGCGATCTGACCTCCTTTCTTTCTCTTTATTTCTTTGCTTTTTCCTTATTTTTCCTTTGCTGCTGAGAGAGAGATTGATGGAGAATGAGAGAGGCCGAGAGAGAGAGAGAGTGAGAGAGAGTGAGAGAGAGATGCCGAGAGACACAGATAGAGAGGAATTACGGGGATGACAAAGAGGGACGTAGAGAGAGTGGGAGAGTGAGGGGGGTGAGACGAAAGAGGGTGAGAGAGATAGAACGAGAGTAACAGAGAGAAGTGAGAGAGAGAGAGAGATGAACAGAGAAAGAGAGAAAGAGAGAGAGAGAGAGAGAGAGAGAGAGAGAGAGAGATAGAACGAGAGTAACAGAGAGAGAGAGATAGAACGAGAGTAACAGAGAGATAAAAAAACCGAAAAAAACAGAGTATGAGAATACTTTTTTTTTTTTTTTTTTTTTACGCTCGTTTTTTTTCTTTGTGAACCAATCCTCTGCTTTTCTTTTGAAGTGAGGTTTATGTATTGCCGGATATCTCAAAGGGATTGAAAGAGAGAATTGTGAAGAGAGAAACAGAGCATGGGAGAGGAGAGACCGAGTGGGTGTTTGAGGAAGAAAAACCGAGAGTTAGAGAGTCGGTGAGGGAGAATGAGATGTGGAGAGTAGGGAGAGATCAAGGGAAACAGAGGGATGGGTGAGGAGATGGAAGAGGCAGAAAAACCGAAAACCAAGCCTGAGGGAATCCTCCAACCGAGCCCTTTTATTCTCTCTTTTTTTTTTCTTTTTTTTCTTTTTTAGAAATCCCACGACTCCTTCCTCCCTTTCGTAACTTCCTTCCTTGTTCTCTCTAATTTTAGCATCCGTCTTAGAATCCTCGCATCATGTTTCTTCCATTAGGTAAAAACAAAAATTATCAGTTGTCTCTTGCCTTAATCCCATTCTTTCTTCTTTTTATTTTAGAATGACTTACCCTCTATAGCAACTTTCTTTTTTTTTCTTTTTAACCGAGAGCAAGAGTAGATTGCTTATTCGAAGTTATTCCCAAAATTCCCTTCCATGTATATCCTTTTCTTTCTTTTTTATTATATATTTTTTTTAGATGGTTCGGCTAAAACCATTTCTCACAAGATTCGAGTTTCATTTAAATATTATGCAAAAATTTCAAGTGGGTCTACCTAAACCATTCGTTTAATGCGTCGCAACACAATTTGGGCATGCCCCCACTCTGAACCATTTCCGAAAGATGATCTGAACCATCCAATTGATGGGTCACAACATGAATGGTCATACCCCACAAATCAACCATTAGATGATCCAATCCGCCCCATTAGTGGGTCGCAATACAAATGGGTTGGGTCCACAAATCATTTTTCATGGGATGATCTGAACCAACAATTTATAAAATTATGTCTAAAAATTATTTCCTTGAATGGCATTAGATCGAAGTAGGCTTAACACTCATTTTTCATTAAAACAATATGCGGGCCCCCTGGTTGATCCGAAGTTAAACAAATGTTCAATGCGGGCCCACTGAACGGGTCCAAATTCTCCCTTGCTCGGATTCTTCTGAATAACCCTTCTCAATACTTGGCGAAAAGAAAGATGCAGAACATTGCGGAAATGATCGGAAAGATCGAGAAAACATAAGAAGTGGACACAGGAATAGAAAACACTAAAAAAAAAACTGATAATAAAACATTAATTTCTTTGTTGATTAAAGCGGAGCAAAATGGGGGTGTCTACACTATGTGCACGTCGTAGGTTTTTGTTTCATTATTCTGTTATTTGCCTGGCATTTTGTTTATTCCTTATTTCATTTACTATTCATGATTAATTATTAATTTTAGATTTACTTTCATGTACAGATCCTATACCTTTAGCTGTAGCTTGCATGTGTATATCCACCAAAACTTAGACACCCATTAGACATGTCACTCATAACCTAGCTTTGCTTAGGTGACACATCTCTCATTTCATTTTGTGTATGCTTATTTCTTTATCCTCAGGAAATGGATGCTTAGGTAGACGACTCTTGAGGATTGTTCCCATTTCATATGATTCTCGCCCGAAACTCTTCGAAGTTAATAATAAATGGCATAAGAGACCAAGTGTTCACACTCGGACGAATTGGGGGTGCTCTCAGACCTTCTCCATTCGTAATCAGGCACGAACCCATATATATTTCTGGTTATCCATGGTATACGGAGCATATTTTGTTTAAGGATCCATGGCCGTATACCATGGATGGCGACTCTGAGTTTGTTTAGGTACGTTTCGAATCCGGACTTATTCCCGAATCGAAAGGTATCTCTTTTATATCGCCACTCGTGCTATGCTATGAGGGTGGCAACTGTTTCGAGAGTTCCTTGGTAGAGCTCTCCTTCACACGTGGATGATCCAAAGAGGCCGTTGGGGGCTCGTCCCCCACCTCTCTCCCGGATCGGGGTCCACAGGCTGGCGACTCTGCTGGGGATCTCTTGGAACATTGCCTAACTCTGTTAAAATGTCATTTGTTACTAACTTTGGAGAATTTTGGGCTAAAATCATTATAAATGGGAATTTAATCGATTAGAATCCAGGGGCACCAAATAGGTGTTTAAAACAAGGGATTCACACACTGCACGGCATACATCATTTTGTTTTTTATTTTTCTCTTATTTGATTTTATTATTATTGGTTCCATGGGATAGATACAGTACATGCCAGATGGGATGTCATTACCCTGCTGGGATTGTTGTATCTATTACCAAGCTATGCGTCGGTGCTGCAGCCGTAAACACTAGGCGTACTTGTGTTTACAGCAGCCGATGAGCAATGAAGCATACTATGTATAACACTAGGCGTACTTGTGTTATACATGTTAAGTATGGATCATAAGCATAGTACCCGATATATTGAGTTCGGAGCCCTACTTTCATTTTACATATATTATATACATGAATATATTTGCTGACTTAGTGAAACCCAATTAGGATCTGCATGTGCTTATATATATATATATATATATATATTGCATTCATATAAGGACGAACATGTGTTTCTTACACATGTTGGAGCCTAGATTTAGGAGCCTTGTCCTATCTATAGAATAGGGTAGCTCACTTTATGTGGCTACAACGCAGTTCTAGTGTACTCACATGCCTGTTTTGAGTCAAGTGTCTTGACTCTGCGGGATTATATTTAGGGCCGGTGCCCCTGGTTAGGGTGTATATATGTATATGTACCTATTTATATTGATTATTAGTTTAGGGCTTTCGTATTTAATGAGGGTTCCTTATCTAATTCAAATCAATTATATCAATCCAATTTTCAGTTTTGGACCTAGCCTATGGCTCTTTCTCTGTCACTTTCGTGGCCGTGGTTTATCTTTTGATCCGTTGGTTACATTCCACTTGTAAATCCATTCGTTACATTTCACCTGTATATCCATTGGTTAGGATTTACCGTTTTATAGAGATTCTTTGTATATAAAAATTATTTGCGTGTTCATCTTTCATTCAGATTTTGGATCTGATCCTTGACCCTACTTTTATCATTCTTATGGCCATGGTCTATCATATGAGCCATTGATTATCCATTTGATCTATGTTTTCCCGTCCTTCACTTTGTACTCTTGTATCATACCGTGATCATTAATGGATTGGTTATGTCTTGCCCATCTATCCCATGAGTGCATGATTAATGCTGAGATCAAAACCTATTTAGATGAAGGGTGTTTATCGTTCTTGACTCTTTCATACCCGAAAGAAGAGAAGTCATACCCGAAGAAAATTTAAAAGGAGTTGATTGAGGATTTCTTTGAGACCCAGTTTACTTAGATCATGTCATCATTTTTGACATTTTGACTTGAGGTACCAACAGATATGCTCAAGATTGCTCTCATTTCTATTTGTTCAGAATTCTTATCTCATGACTGTTGATCTAGTGTGTGCGCTTCCAAGTTAAGAGTCTGTGTTCAACGAAAGACCATTCCTCCAAAAGACTAACCACTTTCAAACACATTTGATCAAGGCAGTCTATTGCTTCCCCTATATTGCCAACATAGCCTTTTATTGTCCCACTTAACCCTGGCCTTGTAGGCCTTGTAAGATTCCTACTTCAGGATCAAGCTCAGTAGATACCTTTATCATGGAGGAGGGTGTATCGCCCAGGAACTTTCAGTGCCATTTTCTTGTTCATGAAGAAGTGTCCAGTTTTCATAGTTTATCTTTTGTTGAGTATATACCAACTCTTGTGTCAAATTTGGTAAGTCTAGTCGTGTCGTCAATAATTCAGAATATATAGTGTTTGTCAGTTTTCTTGTCGAGTCAATGTCCAGTCTGCTGTAGAGCCCATTGAGGCGCGTCAAAGAGTTACTGATGTACTTACATTTTTCAATTCAATAAAGTTGTTGATTTCGTATCTTTGATATTCTTTGATTCATCCTTGGATTTAACGTTTAAATAACTAAAGACACCTTTCTCGAACGAGAATGCAGACGAAATTCCCCTCAAGATCTGAAAAATGGTCAAATGAGAGGAAGAGCGTCTAGCATAGCCACTTGAAGAAGAAATCGAAGCCATTGATAGTGGCATCGAAATCCAAAACTCGGAAAAGATAGATTGGCAAAACTTTATCTCCCGAGGAGAGCAAGGAATTGATCAACCTATTTAGAGGGGTTCATAGTAGTCTTGCTCGATCCTATAAGGTAAACCGGGTGAATGCCAGGGTATGGTGCAAAGCAAGACTCCATTTGTTTGAGACATCGGGTCAAAGAGCAAAATTCAAGAGAGATGGACATCAGACATCCTATGGAGCTGATGAAGAAGTGAGAGAAGACTTTCTCAAAATGAAGTCATAGATTTGAGCCCTAAAAGAATAATTGGGCTGTGTATTTTCATTATGATTCTGAGATGGAATATTTCAAGAAAAAAATGACATTTTTAATGTTTAGAATATAAGAGAAAGACAAAGAGAAGTGAATGTGTCCATATGACAATTCTTTTGGAATATCAAAGACCCAGATGATGGAGTCAATGAGATAGATCGCATATGAGAATCGTCTTTACCATTTGGAGACAAATGAAAGTTGAAGAATTTTGAGCATGAATTCAAGATCTCGAGAAGAGAATGGAGCACTGTGGTTAAAGTCTTGCCAAAAAACTGCCAGACTCCTCGATAAAAATATTCAAAGTCTTTGAACCTTAAGCAAAAGAGCTTATGCGCCAAAACACCAGGAGGTCATCCTTGGACGTTTGAGCCATTATAGCCAAAATCCTAACGTATTAAAATCCATTTGTAAACCCTTTGGGCCAAAAATTCAAATCAAACCATTTTTTTAAACCACATTATAAACCAGGGGCATTTTTTTATGAGTTTGAACTACGTTATGACCTGATCCCCATCTCTTCAGGGGTACATAGGTAGCCTGGTTTATTCAGGTTCGGTCAACCTTTGGAATAAATGTCAATTATTCCCTTACAAAATTTGAAGCTAAAAGCTAAACCATTCTTTGTAAACCCCAAAGCGAACTACGCGGACCTGATCCTCCATTTTTTGGGTACGTAGGTGTGGGACATGATCCCGCGAGAGGGGCGTGGGGCGCGAGCCGCCGCGCCTCTCTCGTGGTCTCTCGTACCCACGCGATTGGCGTGTGCATTTTATTTGTTGATTTGAATTCGTCTTTCCTGTGGACTTGGGATCACTAAGGCAATCCGAATTCCACACGAAAGAGACTGACAGAGTCGCCACCTAGATGTGGGATCTAGGACCCATAATTAACCAGAAATCTAGACTCGCTACCTGGTTACGAGAATGGAAGGTATGGGGAGTTATCCACCACATGCACCATTCTTGTCCGATAATCGGTCTTCGATTCCAAAAGCTAACTCTTTTAAATTTATTTTAAATGGCTCATTCAACTCTATGTTAATGTGCGAACTAAGTGACATGCATCCTAGAATCTAATTTCAATGTGAATCCTAGATGTGTATCTTGATTTATTAATTTGTCTGGATTCATTCTAAGTGAAAGTTCTCCTAGAATTCTAATTTCATGGAAAACCCTAACTGATTTGATTAAGTATTTACAAGAAAATTAATATACAAAACACCACAATTTGTTGTGGTGCCGACTCGCGGGTGGTATGCCGTCAGACATCCAAGCTGCCTACGTACCCAAGCCTCACTGGGATCAGAGTCGACGTAGTTCGGTGCACCTAAGCTAAGCTACATATGCCTAACTCAACTAGGACACCGACTTAGACGGATTTGACTGTTTCAACAGTTTTAAGAGGAATTATTTAATTCAAGTTGAGGATTTTATTATCTTAGGATTTCATCTAAGATGCTATATGATTCTTATCTGAATGCAAGTTGTCCCTTAGACTAATGCAGGTTTGCCTACATCCTAGTTTACTAGGCTTGTCCTAGGGAAGGATTGGGTGACTAGTGTAACTAGACCTATGGTACGGTTGCTATTCATAGCAAGCGTCCGTGATGAGGCTGGACTCCTAACTCTAGGACTCCCTAAAACCTAGGACACGGCACGACACCAGTGTTCCTAAATTGGGCTCTAATGGTTCTTAGATTGGAAACCATAATCCAATGGTTCCGAAAGACACAAGATAAATCGATTTAAGTTCTCGAGGTTAATGAGTTTCAGATTTCGAAGATTTTCAGTTTCTAGACATTTAAGGATTACCAATGGTTCTAGGGTTCACCAATTTCGGCCTTGAATGGCATCCAAAGGAGGGAATCGTGCGCTCTTTCCTTGTGCAATTTAATACTTAGGTTATAGCATCTTATTGCCTGGCAGAATCTCAGGATTTCCGTGGACACTAACCTCGGAGCCAACAACATGCTATAACTTAAATATTCAAATTGTCAAAGATCAAGTTGCAATTGGGATACGATTATGGATGCACGGGCCATTTTTCCAGGAAAATCTAAAGATCCTAAAATTTCTGTTTCAATGGATTAAGGAGTGAACATGTGACAGAATTTTAAATTTCTTTAGGAATTTTTATATGATTTTCAATTAATTTCGAATTTTCCATGGATTTTATCAATTTTAAGCATATGAGCGGTTTTACAAGTGAAATTGTTGCAAATAAATTTGAAATGATTTGAAATTTCTACAGCAGCAAGATGAAAATGTATGTAGCTTACAGGATGAGTTTTGCATATTTTTACATTAAATTCACATTTAATCTTGATTAAACCATTAAATGTCCAGATTGCACAATTAACACATAAACTAGTAGAAATATAACTCTAAATTCTATGCAATTTCTACAGAAATACTATATGAATCAAAATAGCATGCAGTGAGATTTTCATGAATTTTAGAAATTATTGACTACCAATTTCGGATTTTACAATTTCCAGACCAGATTATAAATTAACACTACATCCCATATTACAACAGATCCAAATCACACGAAAATTTTACAGTAACAAGTAATATGGAAGATAAGACTACTGTAAAAATTGTATGAATTTTAATGATGATCTGATGTTAGTAAAAATTCTCCTAAAATCTGATAAGTTTCAAAGAAAATATTAAATAATATACCAAATAAACTCCAAAAATCTTTACAAATTCATGGTAAAATGAATCAGTAACATATTATTTTCCCACGAAATTTCATTAATTTTAGAATCTGTTTGGTATATAATTTAATTTTTCTTCGTCAAAAGATGTTTTTTGAAGAGTTTTCCATTTTTAAAACACAATTTGCGGAAAAAATCAGAAAAATTCGGAAAAATACAGAAATATTTTGAGAACAATGCACCTACCTGTGGTGAAGATCTCTGCCCAATCCAAAAAAATATAAAAAATCCTGCCGCCGCCGATCCGCTCCGCCGTCTTTCGCTTTCTCTGGAGTGTTTAGAGGGAGTGATTGAGGGAGTGAAGAGATAATGGAAGAAGAATATTAGGGAGAGGGATGGAAGAATATATTGAGGAAAGGGATTGGAGGGAGTGATTAGAAGAGATAATGGAAGAGAAAGAGATAATGGAAGATAAATTTCTTTTTTTTTTTCCTTTTTCTCTTCTTATGGATGGGAAGGGAGATATATATAGGGAGAGAAAGAGAGAGAGAGAGATATGTTGGTGGAGAGCTCATCATGTTGTCCCTCTTAGTGGAGAATCCATCATTATTGTTCTTAGTGGAGGGCCCATCATGTTTCTTAGTGGAGAGTCCATCATTATTGCTCTTAGTGGAGGGCCCATCATGTTTCTTAGTGGAGAGTCCATCATTATTGCTCTTAGTGGAGGGCCCATCATGTTTCTTAGTGGAGAGTCCATCATTATTGCTCTTAGTGAAGGGCCCATCATGTTTCTTAGTGGAGAGTCCATCATTATTGCTCTTAGTGGAGGGCCCATCATGTTTCTTAGTGGAGAGTCCATCATTATTGCTCTTAGTGGAGGGCCCATCATGTTTCTTAGTGGAGAGTCCATCATTATTGCTCTTAGTGGAGGGCCCATCATGTTGTCTTAGTGGAGAGCTACCATCATTGCTCTTCATAAGAGGCCTCACAAGAGGCCCCACTGAGGCCCCACAACGCGGGCCCCACAATGTGGGCCCCCGGTTGATTCGATTTTAAACAAATGTTCAATGCGGGCCCACCAAACGGGTACAAATTCTCCCTAGTTTAGATTTTTCTGAATAATCCTTCTCAACATTTAGCGGGAAAATGCGAAACACGACGGAAACGACCAAAAATATTTAGAAATGTAACAAACGGATGCGGGAAAGAAAGACATTGGAAAACCGACGGAAAACAAACCCTAATTTCTTTATCGATTAAGGTAGAGCAAAATGGGGTGTCTACAGTAGGTAGTCTGGCAAGACCAGATTCGGTCCAAATCGTTTGAACTTTTGATATCTAACCCTTTTGAACCCGAGCCCACCTAGAAAGTCCTTCTGGTGAAACAAGCAAAGGTTCAAAGCAATTGAAAATAAAAACAGAAAGAAATAAAAAGAACGAGAGTCTGAAGACCCACTAGGTTGAAAACCCGAAAGGGCGGCCTAGATAAAGTCGTGTACTTGCTAAGTCGATAACCAAAGGAGCCGGCTTATGCAAAATGAGGGTAGCGGTCTACTGGATTGAAAACTTGAAGAGGCAATCCAGTCAGAGGCAAAGACTTCTCAAAAAGTGAGCTGATAAGACATGGAAGGAGTTCCTCGATTATGGAGAACTCTGAAGTTTGAGTAGTATGAGAATTCCAGGCAAAAGCTGAAGCAAATGGTTTGCTAGACCAGAAATCTGGAATGCAATAATCATGAGTTCCCACTAGAGGAGATTCGAAGAGATGGAGAAACAATCACTACACAGGGCAGGATCTTGGAATCCAAGTAGTGTCAGTGAGACTTACTTTGACACCTTTCTAAACTAGGGGCATTAAGACTAAGCAATCCGAAGGGGGTAATAACAATGACGAAAATCTTGATGGAGGAAATTAGTGCCTCTTGACATGGTTTTCGAAATTATTTTAAGGGTGGCTAGCCTTACCATAACAAAATAACACATCAGATCTAAGGGTGAATCGAAAGTGAGTCAAGTCCTTTGAATAATCTGCATCTTCATTGTTGAGTCCTTAGAAGTCTGTTTTTCATTGATATTCATTTTCTTCTAAAGTCCAAGTGTCTGGCACTGGAAGAGCGGGTGTATACCTTCTGAAATGCGAAGAAAATTCAAAGTGGAGCTTGGTTTGGAAATCAAGGAAGGGGCAAGACACATTTAGTTCAAACTTTTCAGAGACGTCAAGCCTCAAGTAATGTTCAACAATAAAAGGAAGAATCTTAGATCTAGCCTTTGTGGAGTTGGTTTTACTACTATACCAGAGAAAGAACCCATGCAAATTTAAATTTTCCTACTTACCTTGGTTCTGCTTTCTTAAGACTCTTATCATGGAAGCACATCATACTAGGGGCATCTTTTATGACGCAAGTCGTCATAAAAGATATTAAACAATGATAATTGAGATATCTATTCTTACCAAATAGAGATGAGAGAAGCTTGAACACACTCTTTGAGTTGAATTCTTTGATTAAATTGTCTCTTTTGGAGTCAAAGTTTCAGAAACTTCAATTCCCAGCGGAGTCTAGAACCTACTCTTACAATCTTCAAACCTCAGCAAAATGCTTCTCACATGTTAAAGAGAGTCATTACCCAAAAATCTCATTAATCTATTTGAGTTTTGCTTTCAGCAAAGATCATGCACTCTTAGTTACTCTCGACAAGAGATAACTAATCCATTAGTGAAATCAATCAAAGTTGTTAAATTTTTCAATCACTTTACAGTTTTTAATATGGAGAGAAATTGATAGCTCCGTGCTTCAGAGTCTAGCTTTTCTTTCATCATTTTGAATTTTTTTTAATAAGGATAGAAATTGACAGTTCCGTACTTTGGAGTTTGCCATTTCTTCCATCTTTTGAGTTTTTAATAAGGATAGAAATTGACAGCTCTGTGTTTCGGAGTTTGCTTTTTCTTCCATCTTTTGAGTTTTTAATAAGGATAAAAACTGACGGTTCTGTGCTTCGGAGTCTGGTTTTTTTCCTTCCATCGTTTTTGAGAAGTTTTCAATAAAGCAGAAAATTACTGGAGTTTGTATTGCGTGGTTTGGTCTTTTTCTTTAGTTTTCGAAAAAAAAAACAAAAAACTCTTTGAGCGTTTAGTTTGTACTTGCTTTAGTAAAGACTCTTTGAGTGTTTGGATTATACGTGTTTTGGTAAAATTTCAAAAAAAAAAAACTCTTTGAGTGTTTGGTTTTGTACTTGTATGGAGCTGGTTTATGCGGCACTATATAAATCAAGGATGATCCGCAATGTGTTGCTACCTAATGAAGTTAGGTGTCAGGCATATCTGCGAGGGTTCATATGGAGCTGGTTTATGCAGAGCCTTGTGAATATGGATTTACATGGAGCTGGTTTATGCGGCACCATATAAATCTTGGGTGATTCGCTACCTTGAAAGAGAGGAGTCAGAGTTACCTTGATAGCTAAACAGATGAATTTTCAGCAATGGTCTGTATAGTTATCGCCCTGGTAGTAAACTCTTTGAATGTTTGGTTTTATGCTTATTATCGTATATCTACGAAAGGTTCGCATGGAGCTGGTTTATGCAGCACCGCATTTATTTTGAAAAATTCCATGGAGCTGTTTTATGCAGCACTGCATTTATTTTGAAAAATTGCATGGAATTGGTTTATGCAGCACCACACTTTTGAAAAAGAAATCTTTGGATGTCTGGTTTCATAATATTTGTGAGGGGTTCATATGGATCTGATTTTTGCAGAACCATAAGAATCTGGATTTATAAAGAGCTGGTTTATGCAGCATCGCATATATAAAAAAAAACCCTTTGAGTGTTTGTTTTTATGCTTGTTTTGGTATATCTGAGAGGAGGTTCATATGGATCTGATTTTTGTAGAACCATACAAATTTGGATTTACCTAGAGTTGGTTTATGAGGCACCATTTTTGTTTTGGAAAAAGTTTTGATATCTCATATAAAAAAAAACTCTTTGAGTATTTGGTTTTGTGTTTTGTTTCGGTATATCTGTGAAAAGTTCATATGGAGCTGGTTTATGCAGAATCATACGAATTTGGATTTACTCGGAGCTGGTTTATGCGGCACTATATTTGTTCTGGAAAAAGTTGACATCTTATATATAAAAAAACAAAAAGAACTCTTTGAGTGTTTGGTTTTGTATTTGTTTTGGTTCAATGTGACGATAAAAAAAAAATTCTTTGAGTGTTTGGTTTTGTGTTTTGTTTCGGTATATCTGTGAAATGTTCATATTGATCTGGTTTTTGCAAAATCATACGAATCTGGATTTATATGGAGCTGGTTTCTGCAACACCATATAAAAAAAATAAAAATTCTTTGAGTGTTTGGATTTTATATTTGTTTTGAGAAGGTCTTGATATAAAAATCTTAGAGTGTTTGTGATTTGTGTTTGTTTGTTTAGTTGAGTCATGAGCGTTAGAGAGAGGCTATCTCTTTGAGATGTCATGGTTACTTTTTTTTCAAGGGTTAGTGAGAGATCACTTCCCTATTTGCTTTGAGTCTTGTAGTGTCTTTTTGTTGTTTTACTTTTGTGGATATCATCTTTGAACCGAAAACCCCAAAAATTACTTTGTTTTATTTTCGGGTCGATCAAAATGAGTTGTCTGTTCGGCTCTGGCATTCACGCGACAAGCACGCTCTGCCAAAGAGGGGCATCTGTAGACACCCCATTTTGACCGAACCCTAAACCTTTGCTTTTGTTAAAAAATTCCTTTAAATAGGTGAATTTGATGTCCCAAAATCACTCCTAGCATAGGTCAGGGTCCCATTTAGGTCCCTCCAAAATTTCAAAAAAATTCGTCGCTGTTTGCATAGCAAACGAGAGGGCTATGTAATGTTGTGTAAATTTTAGTGTCCCAGAAGGGGTGTGCATTGTCCTGACCAGGAGGTGGCCTGGTGGGATTAAAGCGTGGGTATTTTGTAATAGATGGGTGTTCCTGAGTAATTAAAGGGGCGTGAAATTTGTCTTTTATTTTCGTTAAAAAAAAAAATTCTTCTTGTGGGCCACCGCATCTATTTAAAAGCAAGTTAGGATAATCCGAAAGGGGGTTGTCCCGAGCACATTGGGGGCCGAAAAATTACCGAAAAAAAAAAAAAACTATAAATAGAGACCGTGGGTCTCATTTGTAGAGATTGGATATTTTTCGTTGAAAACCTTTAGAGAGAGAGAGAGAGGAGAGAAAAAATTCCCAAATTAAAGAAAACCAAACCCTAGCTTAGCTTTCATCTTCTCCGGCAGATCTACCGGCCGGAATCTGAGCTCCGACCGCAAGATTCTCTGTTCAAAATAATTCTAGTAGTTCCTTCTTTTACTTCACTATTTCTCTTCTTCATTTTTCCACCCAAATCCAGATTTACTCTACTATCTACTTCCCCGACGAGATTCCGACGGATCTCCGGCTAGATTGCCATCTCCAGCATGCTCAATCTGCAGGTGAAGTAGATCTGAGAAAAAGAATCAGATCTGAGGGAGGAAAGGTGAGAGGGAGAAAAGGAGAAAAGCCTAAAAGCCTAACTCATTTTTCATCTTCTCCGGTGGGATTCTCACCAGAATCCAACCGGACCTCCATTGATTCTATTTTTTTTCATCATCATAATCATCATCATCACCTTCTTTCTCAAATTTTTATACTCTTAAACCCTAGTTCAACTGAGAAACCTGAGATCTGAGCAAGTTGTGATGTATGTTGGCTCGTTCATGATGAGATCCGTGCCTTGAAGTCATAGATCGAAGCTTAAAGTTTCAAATCCAAGTTACTTTCATCATTTTGAGTTCGGATTTGAACGTTTTCATTACCAAACCCTAGTTTTGTTTTTTCTTCTCTCCGGTCAACCTCCATTTTTTCCGGTTTGATCTGTTGTTGTTGAGGCGATTTTCTGCGAAAGGAGATGTAATCAACATAAAAATTTAGATTCCAGCCATTCGCATTTAGATCCGGCAATCCACACCAAAATCCAACAATCTTGCGTACTCCAATGCCGATCTTCCATAGATCTGTTTTTCCTTTGACTTGAAAAGCTCAGATCGGGCAATCTTGCCTTGTATTTGATTGAATCCTTTGAGATTTCAGCAAAGGTGTTGAAATACGATCATCTTGGAGTGGAAACAGTTGAAGCTTCTTAATTCTTCTTGAAGAATTCAGATCTGAAGAGGATTTCAATGAGGTTTTAAAAGAATTTAAGAGAGAAGGAAAGGAGCGGGACTGATTTAAGAGTTTCGATTCTCTTTGGGGTTATTGGAGTGGAGCTGCAAGGGCAGAAGAAGGGATTCTATTCCTGAGAATTTTAGGAGATCTTGATCAGCAGAAGGAAAGAGAAAAATCAAGGGGTTGTTGTCACAAATCAGGTGATTTTTTTTTTACTGACGAGATCTAAGGATCCGTTCGTTTTCTCAAGTCTTCACAAATTTCAGGTAATCTTCTCTACTTCTTATGTTTGCATTGATCTTAGATCATGGTTTTCGTAGAATTGGTTGATTATATTTGGCTGTTGTGATATTAGTTTAGAATTTTCTTCATTATTCCATGATTTGCTGGAGTTAGAACTTTAATATGAAGATAAGTATCCTTAGTGTTGTTGACTCTTCCGTTTCTAAACAAAATTAGCATAAAGTTTTTTTTTTTTTTTGAAAAGAAAAATTGAGAGTCAATTGTCAAAGCTTCATGATTTTGTTGATGTTGTTGATGCTATGATTGAAATGTTAGCCAAATTGAACTTGTCTTTTCTGCTTTGTTTAGTTTTCTAGATTCCTTGGAGAACTTTCATGGTCCATAAATTTTTTTTTTACTCCAAGAAATGGGATGGGCTGGGTATGATCATTCAAACAGGGAGGTGCTGATGTCAATATTCATTTATAAGCACTGCCATGTTTTGCTAAGTGAGCCAACTTGGCTCATTTTTCCCTTGTTATTAATTGACTTGTGAGAATTTTATGTGTTGGTAGAACAATTAAATTTTTTTTTTACATTAAACGACGAGACAAAAAAAGTACAATTAAGGAAACATAGTTCTGGTAGCATCATTCCTTAAGGTAGTTTTAGGGGCTGGTATTTGTACTACCATAAGTTTTTGGCACACCTCTGTTACTTTGCACTATTCTGATCAGTTTCACTTTCTTTTGATAACGGTTTCAAGTGCAGCATATTTCTGATTAAGTTGATATCTGAGCTGATTAGGATGTAACAAGGCAAGTGTGAGTTGTTGTGAGAATACCGCAGTGTAAGTGTCTGTAGCTCCTCTTTGATTCTCATTATTTCTTTTGTTTTGCTAGTATTCTCTACCATCGAGATTGTAAATTTTGTTTAGGAAGGGGCAATGAAGGCATTAGCCTAAGCCCACTCTTTAGAGGGACTTACCAGGACATGGTAGTACCCTCTTCCTTTTCTTTCTTTAGGAAGAAGCCTTTTTAGTGTTTTACACATATACCCCTCCTTTGTATATAGGAGACTTGCCCAGTCTCATCAGAACCTTTGTTTACGTCATTTGTGTCTCGGAGACAAGGCTTGTCTCATATAGAGTTTCCCTTTTAGGAGGCTTACCTAGCCTCATGTTAGAATAACCCTTTCTTCTAGCGAGTCTTTGACTCATTTTTTACTCCATTCTTGGCAGTGTTATTAGAGAGTCTCTGACTCATTTGTACCCCCTATTTAGTGTTATCTAGTTAGGAGTTTTTCCTTTAGAGTTGTTGATTACTTCGCTTTGATTAGAGACTAACTCAGTCTTATTAGAGCTTTGCTTGCTTGGGATCTTGGATCGTTTTCTCTCTTCTTGGGACGCTTGTTTAGTTGTTGTGGATCGTCTCTTTGAGACCTTTGTTGCTTGTTTGGGGTTTCCCCTTTTTGCTTTAGGGCTTTGCCCTAGTTTATGGTTATGCTTGCATGTTCTCTTTAAGATTGAAAACATCTAAAGATCCAAAAGCGTTGGAATATTTTAAAATCCAAAAACATTAGAAATTTGAAACTAAAGAATATCTGAAAACTTTAAAAATGTCAAAAACATTTAAAAAGATACATTAAAAACTCTTAAATCATTTGGAGTGTTAGGTTTTAGTTAAGAGAGTTCGATTTCCGAACTACGTTGGCTTGATCCTCTTTCACGAGGTACGTAGTGCAGCTTGGGATCCATATCCCAAGTCCAGCCAAACTTTTTGTAAATAATGTTTTAAACCTTCTTCAAAAACCTTTAAAACCTTGTTTTCAAAAGATCTTCCTCTAGAGTTAGGAGTTTCTTTTTGATAGGGTGTTTGATTGTTTGTTTGTTGTGTGCTTGTTTTAGAGTTAGGGGTCTGTCCTAGAGTTATAGGAGCGCCTCCGTCCGGTCAGTTGGCGATTCACATCGCCGACTGATGACTAGGTCTTGGATACGTTAATGATCCCATTGTTTTCCTTAGGAAACACAGCCTAGTTACACATAGGTTGTAGGAACCACTTGCATTAGCTTAGGGCTAATCTGCATTTAGTTAGGGCATATAGGGTGTCCTAAAATCTATAATTCATTGGAATCTAAATGATCGCTTAAGAAGCTTTAATAACTAGTCTGGTCTTTTAGGTCGTGTCTAGGATAGAGATTTAGATGTCCTAGGCATCATAGCTTAGAATAGGCGGGAAGAACTACGTTGCCTTGATTCTCGTGGAGGCGGGGATACGTAGGCTTCATTGGATGAACATTAGATCATCTAAGGACTCGGGCTTAAACATTAGAGTATTAGGGTCTGTTGTTAGCTCTTAGGGCTTGTGTTTGTATATCGATTCTTACATAGAATCATGATAGTTTGTGTTCATCTCCTTGCTTACTTACGTATTTAGCTATAACATTTACCTGCTTATGTGTTTTACCTAGTTGCTTAGTTGTAGCTCTTACTTGCTTAGTTGTAGCTCTACCTGCTTAGCTGTAGTTCTCACATGCTTAGCTGCAATTCTCTATCGCTATTAGGTTATTGATTATTATTTCTTTACTATCATCTACTGACGTTTGCTCATTGCGCAGGTTTATCTTCTTAGCTGTAACACTTTACGGTATTACTGCATTTTTTATCTGTTATTTACTGCTTTCTAGATGAGATGTGTTAGGATTTTATATTAGGCGCTATGTATTCGCCGCATTGTAGATAGGCGTTATGTGCACGCCATAGGTTTTTATTACTGCATTTCCTATCTGTCATTGACTGCTTTCTAGATGGGATGTGTTAGGATTTTATATTAGGCGCTATGTATTCGCCCCATTGTAGATAGGCGCTATGTGCATGCCATAGGTTTTTATTACTGCAATTGCTATCTGTCATTTACTGCTTTCTAGATGAGATGTGTTAGGATTTTATATTAGGCGCTATGTATTCGCCACATTGTAGATAGGCGCTATGTGCACGCCATAGGTTTTTATTATTGCAATTGCTATCTGTCATTTACTGCTTTTTAGATGAGATGTGTTAGGATTTTATATTAGGCGCTATGTATTCGCCCCATTGTAGATAGGCGCTATGTGCACGCCGTAGGTTTTTATTTCATTATTCTGTTATTTGCCTGGCATTTTGTTTATTCCTTATTTCATTTACTATTCATGATTAACTGTTAATTTTAGATTTACTTTCATGTACAGATCCTATACCTTTAGCTGTAGCTTGCATGTGTATGTCCACCAAAACTTAGACACCCATTAGGCATGTCACTCATAACCTAGCTTTGCTTAGGTGACACATCTCTCATTTCATTTTGTGTATGCTTATTTCTTTACCCTCAGGAAATGCATGCTTAGGTAGACGACTCTTAAGGATTGTTCCCATTTCATATGATTCTCGCCCGAAACTCTTCGAAGTTAATAATAAATGGCATAAGAGACCAAGTGTTCACACTCGGACGAATTGGGGGTGCTCTCAGACCTTCTCCATTCGTAATCAGGCACGAACCCATATATATTTCTGGTTATCCATGGTATACGGAGCATATTTTGTTTAAGGATCCATGGCCGTATACCATGGATGGCGACTCTGAGTTTGTTTAGGTACGTTTCGAATCCGGACTTATTCCCGAATCGAAAGGTATCTCTTTTATATCGCCACTCGTGCTATGCTATGAGGGTGGCACCTGTTTTGAGAGTTCCTTGGTAGTGCTCTCCTTCACACGTGGATGATCCAAAGAGGCCGATGGGGGCTTGTCCCCCACCTCTCTCCCGGATCGGGGTCCACAAGCAGGGTCGACGTTTTTGGAAAAGAGTTCAATGAGGTCATAAACTTCCACGTATGTGCCCTTAAAACAAGGTAGAGCATCAACAATATCATTTTTTAATAGCTCGCAGAAGAGGGAATTAGGGAAATCCATGCTCGAAGGTCGAATCCAGAGTCCTTCAGGTGGGATTTCTAACAAGGCGCACCAATCTTCGAAGATGGGACAATGTTCTAAGGGACCGAATCGAAAAACGTGAAGGGTGGGATCCCAGAGTTTGCAACTGCTTGGAGAAATTTTCAGTTCACACCGGATATGCTCAAATGATTGAATGTGCTTATAAATCGATCAACCGTGCTCCTCTCATGCTCACGCGGGAGAGCTTTGGTAGCCTCACTTATCCAATCCTTCAATACATTGTTCAACATGATTAAACACCTGTCATACAGACAGGATAAAATTGTCAGAAGATGGGGATAACTTGGTAAAAATAAATGGCAGAGATAAATTTAACGATTAATCATATGGGAAGGATACAATTGATGACACGGAATTTTTCATCAAAGATCAAAGATGGTCAGCAGATCAGAAAGACAGACCACGGCCACAAAATGACAGAAGTAGGTCATAGACCAGGTCTAAATCTGACGATGGATACCAACAACTGCATACTCAAGGAGATTGGTATTTACAGACCATGACCATAAAGACAGCGGGCGAGCCATCGACCAAATCTAAGACAAAGCAGACAAACAAGCCAGAATCTAACCTAATGGGTAAAATATACAAATATACACGACAATAGGATGGGTACACAATCGGAGAGTAACCTATACAAAACATGAACCTATGTCACAATAAAAGAATGGATATATGATCCATAGGGGAAACAAATAGACTTCGGCTATGATAGTGACAAGCACGGGCCATCGATCAAATGAATCTAAAAGAATGTAAATACGATTGATTGAACTAGAAATCCCCCACTGGAAATGGGCTCTAGTCTAATCAACCGACAGAAAGGGATGTATATACAAAAGATCTGCATAACTTGAGAACAAAAGACGGGTTATGGTCACAACAATGGCAAAAGAAATGTCATCCACCATATTAATAGGATACATTAGACCAGGAATACCCACTGAAAATGGGTCCTAATCTAAACGATTGACTCAACAAATAGGATATGCGCAAGAAGATGACAAAACTCTATATCGACTCAGCAAATAAGACATGTACAAAGGAATGACACAACTATACACTCAAGAAACAGATCATAGACCATGGCCAAGATAACAACTGAGGAAAATTACTGACCAGGTTAGAGGACTGGAGGGTGAAAGAAAATAGCTAGTAGTTAGACCCGAAAATTGTACTGATGGACAAGTCCTGGTCTAACAGCTATCACAAGGAGTGATTAGGCTCACAGATTTCGATTACAACGATTAACGAGGAATCAAGAAATGGACCATGGTCATAAAAGGTGGAGAACAAGAACCATTGGCCAGATCCAAGACTGAAATAGTGAACAAACTCCAATCGGTGATAATAGACGGGAAAATCTCAGTAGAAAGTAGGCCCCGATCTGACAGCCGACAAAACGGATATAAATCAGAGATACTGAATCATATGATAAAGATGATAGGGTAGACCGTGATCTGGATGATGACCAAGCAAGAGCAAGGGTCATCGACTAGGCCTAAAAGAATGGTACGACTGAAATAAATATAGAAACCTAGTCGAGAAGATAGGTTCTAATCTAAGAATAATACATTATACACACATATATATATTTATACATATATATACACATATATACATCCTAACCAGGGGCACCAGCCCTAATCTAATCTAGCGGAGTCAAGAAAGCTTCGACTCGAGACAGACTGGTGAGTATACTAGGACCGTGTTGTAGCCACTCAAGGTGAACTACCCTAGTCTACAAATGGGACAAGGCTCCTAACTCTAGGCTTCACATCTGTAAGGAACACATGTTCGTTCCTATGTCAATGCAATATAGATGTATATAAACACAGGTACTTCCTAGTTGGATTTCACTAAGTTGGTGACTATATTCATAATATATAAAACAAAGTAGGGTTCCGGACTCAATCTACCGGGCACTATGCATATGATCCATACTTTAGATGTATAACACAAGTGAACCGAGTGTTATACATAGTATGCTTCATTGTTCATCGACTGCTGTAAACACAAGTGCACCGAGTGTTTACGGGTGCAGTACTGTCGCATAGCTTGGAAATAGATACAACAGCACCTTTAGGGTAATGACATCCCACCTAGCACGCATTATATCTATCCCATGGAACCAATGATAATGAAAAACAATCAAAGAAATAAAGAATATAATAATCTATGTTGTTCCGTGTGTGATTCCCTTGTTTTATTTACGCACCTATCTGGTGCCCCTGGATTCTAACGATAGAGTTCTCATTTAACTTGATTTTCACCCAAATTTCTCCAAAGTTAGTAAAAAATGGCATTTTTATAGAGTTAGGCAATGTTTCAAGAACTCCCCAGCAGAGTAGCCAACCTGTGGACCCCGATCCGAAGAGGACGAGTGCGGAGGACACGAGATCCCCTGCAATCCTCAAAGATCTCCACATGTGAAGGAGATCTCTACCAAGGAACTCTCAAAATAAGTGACACTCTCATAGCATAGTGTAACGACCCGGATTCTCAGGCTAAATTTTGAGGCAATTCTGAGCCTAGCTCTTTATAAAACAGAGCAAACGAGCCCCGAAAATCCGGATTGCTACGCCTCTCAAAAAATAAAAGAGGCACAAAACACATTCATTCTTTCATACAGCGGAAGTCTTTGTTAAAAACAAATCATTTATTTAATGAAATAGAGACAAAAATAAGGGAAGAGAATTTTATTCCAATACTTTCAATAATAACTCCACAAATTTGCCAAATTAAATATCCATGCCCCAAAGGACTTTGGAAAGAAAACTAAAAGAAATAAATAACTGCCTAAACTATGCCATCTCTCCCCATCCCATTGCCTAGGTCATCTCATCAGCAAATGCTCCTTCGTTTTGATCGATTTGCTGGTTTTCTGGATTTTCGCCATTAAAGTCTGTTGAAAAGTTTTAAAGGTCAGGATGCAAGAATAACGGTTATGCAGAGTAATAAAACTTAACTTAGGCAATTGAAGATGTAAAGATATAATCATCTCATATTAGAGGCATATCAAAGAAATTTAGCATATCAAGAAAGACATGGTATTTGGTGCAACAATAAGCAATAATATAGAGGTTTTTCTGATAGCACCTTTGAATTTGCAAAATAGGACTCTTTGTTCAATATGATTGTTCATTAGAGACTATTGCTCTAGTCATTAGAATCTAAGGTTCTAAAATCGTTTAGAGACTATGCTCTTCCCTTTCCTTCCCCATTAATTTCTATACACAATGATACCCATGTAGAATTATAACCTTCGAACTGTTTTTGTACGAGGATACCTTTCGCACTGTTTTTGTACGAGGAGTTCACGTAGTTCTTTTGACCTTCTCGCCCCTTTTTGGGTACGAGGGAAATAGTATCAAGGGTATATGAAACTATGGCCTTTAAATTATCTCCATCATAGGGTTGTGGGTTTTCAATGAAAGCCATGAATTGGATTCAAGAATCAAGAAACAAAAACATAAGAGGTTTTTATCTAAATTTTCAAGAACTCTAGTTATAGTGTAGATTACAAAACATAATCCGAAATCTTGCCTTTGCCTTTGAATGGATTGGTTTGATTGATGTGATTGATTACTTGAATTGAGAGAATTGAATGAAGCTTGATGGATCTTGGAGTTGAAAGCCCTTCATTCTTCTCCCTTTCCTTGAATTCTCCTTTTCTTATTCTCCTTAGGTTTTAGGGTTTTGATTTATGAAGAACATTAGGTTATGATAGTGTATATATATGGTCATGAATCTTTTTAGGGTTTGTTTTGGTGTTAACTCACCCAAAAAGGACGGAAATCGGCACTTCATAGAGAGTTTGGAAACTCTCGGATTCTCAATCCGCGACATTCTCGGAGTTCCGAGGCATTTTCTCGGAGTTCCGAGAATTCTCGGAGTTCCGAGAAATGCTCTCGGAGTTCCGAGAACCGGATTCCAAAACTACTGTCCGATTTCTCGGAATTCCGAGGTTATTTTCTCGGAGTTCCGAGATCTCTCCAGTAGTTCTCGGAGTTCCGAGAATTATTCTCGGAATTCCGAGTTTTTTTTTTTTTTTTTTTTTTTAGGGTTGTTACACTCTACCCCCCTTAGAGGAATTTCGTCCTCGAAATTTGATCTCTCTCATAGGGTAAACCGAAAACAACCGATTATTATACAACAGATTATAAATGAGAAGTAAGGAATATACTTCCGAGCAAATGCGGATATTTCTTCAAGATTTCCGATTCGCGCTCCCAAGTTGCTTCTTCAACGCCATGATGTCGCCAAAGAACCTTGACCAACGAAATCGTCTTATTTCGCAAAGCTCGCTCTTCTCGATCTAAAATCTTCACAGGTCCTTCAGAAAAAGACCAATCTTCTTGAAGCTCGACATCATCCTCGGTCAAAACATGTGAAGGGTCGGGATGATACAATCGAAGCATCGATACATGAAAAACATCATGCATCCGCTCCAAATTAGAAGGCAACTTCAATTTATAAGCTCTTGCCCCAATCCTTTTCACAATTCGGTAGGGTCCAATAAAACGAGGAGTCAACTTCCCTTTCTTTCCAAAACGCATTACTGCCCTGAACGGCGAAATCTTCACAAAAACCATATCGCCTTCAGCGAATTCTAAATCTCTCCTCCGCTGATCGGCATAACTCTTCTGTCGACTCTGCGCGATCTTCAAACGATCCTTAATCAATGCAACTTTTTCAGTCGACTCTCGAACCAACTTTGGTCCAAGCAATTGCTTCTCACCAACTTCAGCCCAGCACAAAGGTGATCTGCAGGCACGGCCATATAGAGCTTCGAATGGAGCCATCTGAATACTCTGCTGGTAGCTGTTGTTGTAAGCAAATTCACATAGAGGCAAATGCTTCTCCCAATCTCCACCAAAATCTAGAACACAAGCTCTCAACAAATCTTCAAGGATCTGATTTACCCTTTCAGTCTGACCATCAGTCTGAGGATGATATGCTGTACTGAAACTCAACTTCGAACCCAAAGCAGAATGTAAGCTCTTCCAGAATCCCGAAGTGAAACGAGAGTCTCGGTCAGAGATTATGGTCGAGGGCACACCATGATACCTAACGATCTGAGCCACATATGTTTCAGCAAGCTTTTCCAACTTCCAATCTTTCTTAATCGGAATGAAATGAGCCGATTTAGAAAGACGGTCAACAATCACCCAAATACCATCACAATTGCTCTTCGATTCGGGTAAACCCATGATAAAATCCATGGACAAGCTATCCCATTTCCACATGGGAATCTCCAAAGGGTCCAATGTACCTCCAGGTTTCTGATGCTCTGCCTTTACTTTCTGACAAGTTAGGCATTTAGAAACATACTCAGCAATGTCCCTTTTCATTCCACTCCACCAAAGATTCCTCTTCAAGTCTTGGTACATCTTTGTGTTACCTGGATGAATGGTGTAACGAGACTTATGTGCCTCATCCAAAATGTCCCTTCTGATTTCTTCCTTAGCTGGCACACAAATTCTGTCTTTAAAGAACAAACATCCATCATCTCCTATTGAAAACTTTGGTTTAGAATCAACTTCAGCCTTTAATTTCAAAATTCCTTCATCATCTATCTGAGCTGTTTTAACAGTTTCTATGATATTCGACTGAACTCGAATATTAGCAATAAAGGATTTATCGCCAATTTCGCAAGTTCCCAAATCTAAATCTCTGAACCGCTCAAGCAATTCCCATTCTTCCATCATCAAACAGGCCATCATAGGGTGTTCTTGTCGGCTAAGAGCGTCAGCCACTACATTAGCCTTGCCTGGATGATAACTCAAGGTGAAGTCATAATCCTTCAAAAATTCAACCCATCTTCTCTGTCTCATATTCAGCTCTTTCTGATCAAAAAGATACTTGAGGCTCTTATGATCTGTAAAAACCTCAAACTTGACACCATACAAGTAGTGTCGCCATATCCTCAAAGCGAAAACCACTGCTGCTAATTCCAGATCATGAGTTGGGTAATTCACTTCGTGCTTCTTCAACTGCCTCGAACCATAGGCAATGACCTTGCCTGATTGCATGAGCACGCAACCCAAACCTCGAAATGATGCATCACTATACACCACAAAATCTCCTTCTGCGGTAGGAAGTATCAAAACTGGAGCTGATGTCAATATTTTCTTCAATTCTTGAAAACTGCTTTCACATTCTTCATTCCAACATATTTAACATTCTTCCTGGTCAATTTAGTCAAAGGTCCAGCTAAGATTGAAAAGCCTTCAACAAACTTCCTGTAATACCCGGCCAGACCCAAGAAACTTCTGATCTCAGTAACATTGGTAGGTTGCTTCCAGGAAGTAACTGCTTGAATCTTAGTAGGATCCACTTCAATTCCTTCTTTTGATATCACATGACCCAAAAATGTAACACGCTCGAGCCAAAACTCACATTTAGAGAATTTTGCATACAACTGATTCTTTCTCAAAGTCTCCAATGCAAGTCCCAAATGCTTAGCATGCTCCTCTTCAGATTTCAAGTAAATAAGGATGTCATCTATGAATACCACCACGAACTGATCCAAAAATGGCTTGAATACTCTATTCATCAAGTCCATAAATATGGCTGGTGCATTTGTCAATCCAAACGGCATTACGACAAATTCATAGTGACCGTATCGAGTATGAAAAGGTGACTTTGAAATGTCCTCGTCTCTGATACGCAACTGATGATATCCAGATCTCAAATCAATCTTCGAGAAATGAGTAGCTCCTTGCAACTGGTCAAAGAGATCGTCTATCCGAGGAAGAGGATAACGATTCTTGATAGTCACCTTATTCAACTGCCTGTAGTCAATGCACAAGCGAAGACTACCATCCTTCTTCTTCACAAATAGCACAGGAGCTCCCCATGGGGATGAACTGGGTCTAACAAATCCCTTCTCCAACAATTCTGATAACTGCTCCTTCAATTCTTTCAATTCAGCCGGGGCCATTCTGTAAGGTGTTTTAGAAATAGGCTCGGTCCCTGGCACAAGATCAATAGTAAAGTCGATCTCTCTGTGGGGAGGTAATTCAAAATCTTCTGGAAAGACATCCAGAAACTCCCTCACCACAGGGATGTCTGAAACAGACAACTCAATACTGACTTCTTCCTTCTCCATGAAAGCCAGAAAGCATTCACATCCTTTATTGATCAACTTCTGAGCTTTCACAGCTGCAATTACTTTAATCTTCTTCATAGGGCGCTTCACTCCCTCAAAAATGATTTCTTCTTCTCCAGGAATTGCAAATTTCACGATTTTATGAAAGCAATCCACATTAGCATGATAAGCTGCTAGCCAATCCATACCAAGGATAACTCTAAAATCGTTCATCTCCAATAGCACTAAATCAGCCAAAAGCTCTCTACCACCTATCTTTATAATACATCCCTTACACACTAAATTTGTAATTACATCATCTCCTAAAGGAGTAATAATTCTCAAAGGGAAATTTAGAGTAATAGGGGTCAAATTCAGTTCTTTCACAAAAATCGGTGATATGAATGACAAGGTAGAGCCAGAATCTACAAGAATATGCACAGATGTATTATTAACAAAAAGCTGACCTTCAATGACTGCGTCGGAGGCATCAGCGTCTTGTTGATTAAGCGCATAGACTCGGTTGACAGGTGCTTGAGATGCACTCTTCTCCAGATTCTGCTGGCGATTCTGATACCCTTTCCACTGATTCTGCTGCTGCTGCTGCGCTGGGGGTTTCTGCTGCTGCTGATTATTATTAATTCGGTTCCCCTGATTCATTGCTGGCTGAAAATTCTGCTGCTGCCTTTGAGGTCTCGTGTCCCTAAATGTAGGCTTAGGACACTCCAAAATCTTGTGACTCGGGTCTCCACAGTTGTGGCAGACATTCATCGTCTTCCAACACCTTCCAGCATGAAATTTTCCGCAATTAGCACAAGGAACCCTTGCAGGAACTCCATCTTCCATTCTCTGTCTCTTAGGCGGCGGCACTTGATTCCTGCTCCCTGATGGCGGCATTCTGGCGGCCATAATCACTTTCTCACTACGCTCAGCCATCTCGGCTTTCGCGCAAGCTTCTACCAAAGTCTGAGGTTCATGAAGAACAACTTTCGCCATAAGAGATGGGCGAAGGTTGTCAACAAACTTCGAAACTTTATCCTCCTCTGTAGAGGCATAGCCAGGTGCATACCTCGACAACTGCCTAAACTTGGCTCCATACTGAGCCACAGTCAAAGATCCCTGCTTCAGAGACGCAAACTGAGATGCCAATTCCCTCTTAACATGGTTAGGAAAGAATTGGTTGTTGAACCATACTTTGAATTCGGTCCACGTCTCATTCTTAGCATAAGGATAATTTTGCAGTAAGGATCTCCACCACACTCCTGCTTGGTCCTTTAGTAAAAAGGTAGCCAAACAGATTTTCTGAATATCGCTGCACTCCATTACTTCAAATATGCTTTCCACTTCCAAAATCCAGTGGTCTGCAACCAAAGGGTCTCCCACTCCTGTAAACTCCGATGGCCTGTAGTCCCTGAATTGCCTGTGCAGCTTAGTCGGATCTGCTGCAGGCGCATGGCGAGCTGCTAGAGTGGTTGCAATGTTCTGCAAAGCGGCCTGATTAGCTGCTTGGTTAGCAGCCTGTGCCTGAGCTTGACCTCTAAGGAGATCAGCAATCATGAGTAAAGGATCTGCTCCTTCACCAACATGGGCACCACCACGACCTCTCCTAGCATTACCTCGCAACTCTCTTTGATCCATCTGTCAAAAGAACACACAATTGTTAGTTCATAAAAATTCTAATTTACTTAATTTAATTATGATCATGTAAATTGTGGTTAGGTTGTACTTTAGTTAATTAGGTTCAACTACCCAACCTTAGACATATACCCAGACTCGCACTAGGTTCCTCACTGACTAACCTAGATAAGCTCTGATACCACCTCTGTAACGACCCGGATTCTCAGGCTAAATTTTGAGGCAATTCTGAGCCTAGCTCTTTATAAAACAGAGCAAACGAGCCCCGAAAATCCGGATTGCTACGCCTCTCAAAAAAATAAAAGAGGCACAAAACACATTCATTCTTTCATACAGCGGAAGTCTTTGTTAAAAACAAATCATTTATTTAATGAAATAGAGACAAAAATAAGGGAAGAGAATTTTATTCCAATACTTTCAATAATAACTCCACAAATTTGCCAAATTAAATATCCATGCCCCAAAGGACTTTGGAAAGAAAACTAAAAGAAATAAATAACTGCCTAAACTATGCCATCTCTCCCCATCCCATTGCCTAGGTCATCTCATCAGCAAATGCTCCTTCGTTTTGATCGATTTGCTGGTTTTCTGGATTTTCGCCATTAAAGTCTGTTGAAAAGTTTTAAAGGTCAGGATGCAAGAATAACGGTTATGCAGAGTAATAAAACTTAACTTAGGCAATTGAAGATGTAAAGATATAATCATCTCATATTAGAGGCATATCAAAGAAATTTAGCATATCAAGAAAGACATGGTATTTGGTGCAACAATAAGCAATAATATAGAGGTTTTTCTGATAGCACCTTTGAATTTGCAAAATAGGACTCTTTGTTCAATATGATTGTTCATTAGAGACTATTGCTCTAGTCATTAGAATCTAAGGTTCTAAAATCGTTTAGAGACTATGCTCTTCCCTTTCCTTCCCCATTAATTTCTATACACAATGATACCCATGTAGAATTATAACCTTCGAACTGTTTTTGTACGAGGATACCTTTCGCACTGTTTTTGTACGAGGAGTTCACGTAGTTCTTTTGACCTTCTCGCCCCTTTTTGGGTACGAGGGAAATAGTATCAAGGGTATATGAAACTATGGCCTTTAAATTATCTCCATCATAGGGTTGTGGGTTTTCAATGAAAGCCATGAATTGGATTCAAGAATCAAGAAACAAAAACATAAGAGGTTTTTATCTAAATTTTCAAGAACTCTAGTTATAGTGTAGATTACAAAACATAATCCGAAATCTTGCCTTTGCCTTTGAATGGATTGGTTTGATTGATGTGATTGATTACTTGAATTGAGAGAATTGAATGAAGCTTGATGGATCTTGGAGTTGAAAGCCCTTCATTCTTCTCCCTTTCCTTGAATTCTCCTTTTCTTATTCTCCTTAGGTTTTAGGGTTTTGATTTATGAAGAACATTAGGTTATGATAGTGTATATATATGGTCATGAATCTTTTTAGGGTTTGTTTTGGTGTTAACTCACCCAAAAAGGACGGAAATCGGCACTTCATAGAGAGTTTGGAAACTCTCGGATTCTCAATCCGCGACATTCTCGGAGTTCCGAGGCATTTTCTCGGAGTTCCGAGAATTCTCGGAGTTCCGAGAAATGCTCTCGGAGTTCCGAGAACCGGATTCCAAAACTACTGTCCGATTTCTCGGAATTCCGAGGTTATTTTCTCGGAGTTCCGAGATCTCTCCAGTAGTTCTCGGAGTTCCGAGAATTATTCTCGGAATTCCGAGTTTTTTTTTTTTTTTTTTTTTTTAGGGTTGTTACACTCTACCCCCCTTAGAGGAATTTCGTCCTCGAAATTTGATCTCTCTCATAGGGTAAACCGAAAACAACCGATTATTATACAACAGATTATAAATGAGAAGTAAGGAATATACTTCCGAGCAAATGCGGATATTTCTTCAAGATTTCCGATTCGCGCTCCCAAGTTGCTTCTTCAACGCCATGATGTCGCCAAAGAACCTTGACCAACGAAATCGTCTTATTTCGCAAAGCTCGCTCTTCTCGATCTAAAATCTTCACAGGTCCTTCAGAAAAAGACCAATCTTCTTGAAGCTCGACATCATCCTCGGCCAAAACATGTGAAGGGTCGGGATGATACAATCGAAGCATCGATACATGAAAAACATCATGCATCCGCTCCAAATTAGAAGGCAACTTCAATTTATAAGCTCTTGCCCCAATCCTTTTCACAATTCGGTAGGGTCCAATAAAACGAGGAGTCAACTTCCCTTTCTTTCCAAAACGCATTACTGCCCTGAACGGCGAAATCTTCACAAAAACCATATCGCCTTCAGCGAATTCTAAATCTCTCCTCCGCTGATCGGCATAACTCTTCTGTCGACTCTGCGCGATCTTCAAACGATCCTTAATCAATGCAACTTTTTCAGTCGACTCTCGAACCAACTTTGGTCCAAGCAATTGCTTCTCACCAACTTCAGCCCAGCACAAAGGTGATCTGCAGGCACGGCCATATAGAGCTTCGAATGGAGCCATCTGAATACTCTGCTGGTAGCTGTTGTTGTAAGCAAATTCACATAGAGGCAAATGCTTCTCCCAATCTCCACCAAAATCTAGAACACAAGCTCTCAACAAATCTTCAAGGATCTGATTTACCCTTTCAGTCTGACCATCAGTCTGAGGATGATATGCTGTACTGAAACTCAACTTCGAACCCAAAGCAGAATGTAAGCTCTTCCAGAATCCCGAAGTGAAACGAGAGTCTCGGTCAGAGATTATGGTCGAGGGCACACCATGATACCTAACGATCTGAGCCACATATGTTTCAGCAAGCTTTTCCAACTTCCAATCTTTCTTAATCGGAATGAAATGAGCCGATTTAGAAAGACGGTCAACAATCACCCAAATACCATCACAATTGCTCTTCGATTCGGGTAAACCCATGATAAAATCCATGGACAAGCTATCCCATTTCCACATGGGAATCTCCAAAGGGTCCAATGTACCTCCAGGTTTCTGATGCTCTGCCTTTACTTTCTGACAAGTTAGGCATTTAGAAACATACTCAGCAATGTCCCTTTTCATTCCACTCCACCAAAGATTCCTCTTCAAGTCTTGGTACATCTTTGTGTTACCTGGATGAATGGTGTAACGAGACTTATGTGCCTCATCCAAAATGTCCCTTCTGATTTCTTCCTTAGCTGGCACACAAATTCTGTCTTTAAAGAACAAACATCCATCATCTCCTATTGAAAACTTTGGTTTAGAATCAACTTCAGCCTTTAATTTCAAAATTCCTTCATCATCTATCTGAGCTGTTTTAACAGTTTCTATGATATTCGACTGAACTCGAATATTAGCAATAAAGGATTTATCGCCAATTTCGCAAGTTCCCAAATCTAAATCTCTGAACCGCTCAAGCAATTCCCATTCTTCCATCATCAAACAGGCCATCATAGGGTGTTCTTGTCGGCTAAGAGCGTCAGCCACTACATTAGCCTTGCCTGGATGATAACTCAAGGTGAAGTCATAATCCTTCAAAAATTCAACCCATCTTCTCTGTCTCATATTCAGCTCTTTCTGATCAAAAAGATACTTGAGGCTCTTATGATCTGTAAAAACCTCAAACTTGACACCATACAAGTAGTGTCGCCATATCCTCAAAGCGAAAACCACTGCTGCTAATTCCAGATCATGAGTTGGGTAATTCACTTCGTGCTTCTTCAACTGCCTCGAACCATAGGCAATGACCTTGCCTGATTGCATGAGCACGCAACCCAAACCTCGAAATGATGCATCACTATACACCACAAAATCTCCTTCTGCGGTAGGAAGTATCAAAACTGGAGCTGATGTCAATATTTTCTTCAATTCTTGAAAACTGCTTTCACATTCTTCATTCCAACATATTTAACATTCTTCCTGGTCAATTTAGTCAAAGGTCCAGCTAAGATTGAAAAGCCTTCAACAAACTTCCTGTAATACCCGGCCAGACCCAAGAAACTTCTGATCTCAGTAACATTGGTAGGTTGCTTCCAGGAAGTAACTGCTTGAATCTTAGTAGGATCCACTTCAATTCCTTCTTTTGATATCACATGACCCAAAAATGTAACACGCTCGAGCCAAAACTCACATTTAGAGAATTTTGCATACAACTGATTCTTTCTCAAAGTCTCCAATGCAAGTCCCAAATGCTTAGCATGCTCCTCTTCAGATTTCAAGTAAATAAGGATGTCATCTATGAATACCACCACGAACTGATCCAAAAATGGCTTGAATACTCTATTCATCAAGTCCATAAATATGGCTGGTGCATTTGTCAATCCAAACGGCATTACGACAAATTCATAGTGACCGTATCGAGTATGAAAAGGTGACTTTGAAATGTCCTCGTCTCTGATACGCAACTGATGATATCCAGATCTCAAATCAATCTTCGAGAAATGAGTAGCTCCTTGCAACTGGTCAAAGAGATCGTCTATCCGAGGAAGAGGATAACGATTCTTGATAGTCACCTTATTCAACTGCCTGTAGTCAATGCACAAGCGAAGACTACCATCCTTCTTCTTCACAAATAGCACAGGAGCTCCCCATGGGGATGAACTGGGTCTAACAAATCCCTTCTCCAACAATTCTGATAACTGCTCCTTCAATTCTTTCAATTCAGCCGGGGCCATTCTGTAAGGTGTTTTAGAAATAGGCTCGGTCCCTGGCACAAGATCAATAGTAAAGTCGATCTCTCTGTGGGGAGGTAATTCAAAATCTTCTGGAAAGACATCCAGAAACTCCCTCACCACAGGGATGTCTGAAACAGACAACTCAATACTGACTTCTTCCTTCTCCATGAAAGCCAGAAAGCATTCACATCCTTTATTGATCAACTTCTGAGCTTTCACAGCTGCAATTACTTTAATCTTCTTCATAGGGCGCTTCACTCCCTCAAAAATGATTTCTTCTTCTCCAGGAATTGCAAATTTCACGATTTTATGAAAGCAATCCACATTAGCATGATAAGCTGCTAGCCAATCCATACCAAGGATAACTCTAAAATCGTTCATCTCCAATAGCACTAAATCAGCCAAAAGCTCTCTACCACCTATCTTTATAATACATCCCTTACACACTAAATTTGTAATTACATCATCTCCTAAAGGAGTAATAATTCTCAAAGGGAAATTTAGAGTAATAGGGGTCAAATTCAGTTCTTTCACAAAAATCGGTGATATGAATGACAAGGTAGAGCCAGAATCTACAAGAATATGCACAGATGTATTATTAACAAAAAGCTGACCTTCAATGACTGCGTCGGAGGCATCAGCGTCTTGTTGATTAAGCGCATAGACTCGGTTGACAGGTGCTTGAGATGCACTCTTCTCCAGATTCTGCTGGCGATTCTGATACCCTTTCCACTGATTCTGCTGCTGCTGCTGCGCTGGGGGTTTCTGCTGCTGCTGATTATTATTAATTCGGTTCCCCTGATTCATTGCTGGCTGAAAATTCTGCTGCTGCCTTTGAGGTCTCGTGTCCCTAAATGTAGGCTTAGGACACTCCAAAATCTTGTGACTCGGGTCTCCACAGTTGTGGCAGACATTCATCGTCTTCCAACACCTTCCAGCATGAAATTTTCCGCAATTAGCACAAGGAACCCTTGCAGGAACTCCATCTTCCATTCTCTGTCTCTTAGGCGGCGGCACTTGATTCCTGCTCCCTGATGGCGGCATTCTGGCGGCCATAATCACTTTCTCACTACGCTCAGCCATCTCGGCTTTCGCGCAAGCTTCTACCAAAGTCTGAGGTTCATGAAGAACAACTTTCGCCATAAGAGATGGGCGAAGGTTGTCAACAAACTTCGAAACTTTATCCTCCTCTGTAGAGGCATAGCCAGGTGCATACCTCGACAACTGCCTAAACTTGGCTCCATACTGAGCCACAGTCAAAGATCCCTGCTTCAGAGACGCAAACTGAGATGCCAATTCCCTCTTAACATGGTTAGGAAAGAATTGGTTGTTGAACCATACTTTGAATTCGGTCCACGTCTCATTCTTAGCATAAGGATAATTTTGCAGTAAGGATCTCCACCACACTCCTGCTTGGTCCTTTAGTAAAAAGGTAGCCAAACAGATTTTCTGAATATCGCTGCACTCCATTACTTCAAATATGCTTTCCACTTCCAAAATCCAGTGGTCTGCAACCAAAGGGTCTCCCACTCCTGTAAACTCCGATGGCCTGTAGTCCCTGAATTGCCTGTGCAGCTTAGTCGGATCTGCTGCAGGCGCATGGCGAGCTGCTAGAGTGGTTGCAATGTTCTGCAAAGCGGCCTGATTAGCTGCTTGGTTAGCAGCCTGTGCCTGAGCTTGACCTCTAAGGAGATCAGCAATCATGAGTAAAGGATCTGCTCCTTCACCAACATGGGCACCACCACGACCTCTCCTAGCATTACCTCGCAACTCTCTTTGATCCATCTGTCAAAAGAACACACAATTGTTAGTTCATAAAAATTCTAATTTACTTAATTTAATTATGATCATGTAAATTGTGGTTAGGTTGTACTTTAGTTAATTAGGTTCAACTACCCAACCTTAGACATATACCCAGACTCGCACTAGGTTCCTCACTGACTAACCTAGATAAGCTCTGATACCACCTCTGTAACGACCCGGATTCTCAGGCTAAATTTTGAGGCAATTCTGAGCCTAGCTCTTTATAAAACAGAGCAAACGAGCCCCGAAAATCCGGATTGCTACGCCTCTCAAAAAAATAAAAGAGGCACAAAACACATTCATTCTTTCATACAGCGGAAGTCTTTGTTAAAAACAAATCATTTATTTAATGAAATAGAGACAAAAATAAGGGAAGAGAATTTTATTCCAATACTTTCAATAATAACTCCACAAATTTGCCAAATTAAATATCCATGCCCCAAAGGACTTTGGAAAGAAAACTAAAAGAAATAAATAACTGCCTAAACTATGCCATCTCTCCCCATCCCATTGCCTAGGTCATCTCATCAGCAAATGCTCCTTCGTTTTGATCGATTTGCTGGTTTTCTGGATTTTCGCCATTAAAGTCTGTTGAAAAGTTTTAAAGGTCAGGATGCAAGAATAACGGTTATGCAGAGTAATAAAACTTAACTTAGGCAATTGAAGATGTAAAGATATAATCATCTCATATTAGAGGCATATCAAAGAAATTTAGCATATCAAGAAAGACATGGTATTTGGTGCAACAATAAGCAATAATATAGAGGTTTTTCTGATAGCACCTTTGAATTTGCAAAATATGACTCTTTGTTCAATATGATTGTTCATTAGAGACTATTGCTCTAGTCATTAGAATCTAAGGTTCTAAAATCGTTTAGAGACTATGCTCTTCCCTTTCCTTCCCCATTAATTTCTATACACAATGATACCCATGTAGAATTATAACCTTCGAACTGTTTTTGTACGAGGATACCTTTCGCACTGTTTTTGTACGAGGAGTTCACGTAGTTCTTTTGACCTTCTCGCCCCTTTTTGGGTACGAGGGAAATAGTATCAAGGGTATATGAAACTATGGCCTTTAAATTATCTCCATCATAGGGTTGTGGGTTTTCAATGAAAGCCATGAATTGGATTCAAGAATCAAGAAACAAAAACATAAGAGGTTTTTATCTAAATTTTCAAGAACTCTAGTTATAGTGTAGATTACAAAACATAATCCGAAATCTTGCCTTTGCCTTTGAATGGATTGGTTTGATTGATGTGATTGATTACTTGAATTGAGAGAATTGAATGAAGCTTGATGGATCTTGGAGTTGAAAGCCCTTCCTTCTTCTCCCTTTCCTTGAATTTTCCTTTTCTTATTCTCCTTAGGTTTTAGGGTTTTGATTTATGAAGAACATTAGGTTATGATAGTGTATATATATGGTCATGAATCTTTTTAGGGTTTGTTTTGGTGTTAACTCACCCAAAAAGGACGGAAATCGGCACTTCATAGAGAGTTTGGAAACTCTCGGATTCTCAATCCGCGACATTCTCGGAGTTCCGAGAATTCTCGGAGTTCCGAGAAATGCTCTCGGAGTTCCGAGAACCGGATTCCAAAACTACTGTCCGATTTCTCGGAATTCTGAGGTTATTTTCTCGGAGTTCCGAGATCTCTCCAGTAGTTCTCGGAGTTTCGAGAATTATTCTCGGAATTCCGAGTTTTTTTTTTTTTTTTTTTTTTTTTTTTTTTTTTAGGGTTGTGACACATAGCATGAGTGGCGATACAGAATGAATGAGATACGTCTTGATCCGGAGCCAAGGCTCGAAACCAAGACATACCTAAAATAAACTCAGAGTCGTCATCCATGGATAGGCCATGGGTTGGATCTGCACAAAACAGGGCTAATTCATTGGTTGAATATGCACAAAACAGGGGCTGATTCGTGGGTTGAATCTGCAAAAAACAGGGGCTGATTCATGGGTTAAGTCCGCACAAAACAGGGGCTGATTCATGGGTTGAATCTGCACAAAACAGGAGCTGATTCATGGGTTGACTCATGCACAAACAAGGGTTGAATTATCAAGTTGCGTGGGCTATCATTAAACAAAAGGAATAAGGTAATCACACATGAGTCGGTTCAGTAGAAACATTTCATGGGTCATGTAGAATTTAAAGAACTCAAACTACTAAACAGGGGCTAAAAATGTAATAATATAACCATAAATTCAAATGCAAAGATAACCCCCATTTATGTCTAGTTTAGAGAAAATCGTAACAATTCAGAGCATCCAAGTCTAAATTACCCATTTGGAAAAAATCAACCATATTGTCATCACATTTGTGGTAACAATCGCATTGGATAAGCCTTATCATTTACCAAACAAGAAAAGCTATCAGAGGCCATTATTAATCCAGCTACAGAGAGAAATTGGCCAAAATAGAATCAGCCTATCTGTTTCATTGATCATGCAAGAAATGACATATAGAAAGATACCGCCTTCAGGCAAAACCGCCAATAACACCTGTCACCAATCCCTATGAAAATTACATGTATATGTTAACCATAACATAGGCCCTAACAAGCAGTTCTTCAGTGAACATATAACTAGTCAATGAATTCTTCAATTAAAAGCTACAGCATTTTAAAACAATACAACAGACAAAGCAAAATCTTATTAACCTTTGAAATTCCAAGGATAAGCCCAAGTACTATTCTAATAGCAACTTATGAGGAGGGAAAATTAGGTTCCTAACAAGTTTTAAGCTTTTGAAAACTCTAACCCAATTTTGAAGATTTAAGAGATCAAAAAGGCAATTAAGCATACAAGTTAAATCCTAAGTGCAATGCAAATGTAAAGCAAGAGATAAGAGAGAGTGCACCCGAGATTTAAAGTGGTTCGGTCCTCAAAACGCGAGGCCTACTCCACTCCACCAACCAAACCCGATGATGGCTTCACTATGTTGACCTTCTTAACTTCGGCGAAGATCGGTGCCAATTACAATTCCAATTGCCTTTAACCTTGGTGGCAATCCTCACCACGGAGAGAGGGCTTCACTTCTCCGAACACTTGCCCGAATACAATTGTTTGAATAAGAAAGAAAAAACAAAAAATCCCTCACAAGGGTTTACAAAGTTTAAAGAAGATGTACAAATTAAAGCCTATGATCCAAATCCTAATTCTAGAGGATGAGAGGCATAAACAAGCTTAATACACTCTTAGGATATTCCAATAGGTTTTTAGAGTGTTAGGATTGATGGTTGAGAAGTTTAGAACTCCCATATATATAGAAAACCCAAATATGACCGTTTGAGGGGCATAGTGGTAATTCTGGCAAAATCCCCAACGGCTATAATTTTGTTCCCGACATAGTGGTCTCGGAGTTCCGAGAATTTCTCTCTGAGTTCCGGGAACACAAACAGAAGTTGGAAATTGATCCCTGGACCATTTCTCGGAGCTCCGAGGATTCTCTTGGAGTTCCGAGCTCGGAGCTCCGAGAAGCCTATATGCAACTGGTTTTTCATTTTTGTTTCTTATTCATTTGGGCTTCCAACTCTACACCAAGTTGGGATTGTTTATGAGGGTTCCAAAGTGTTGGAACACTACAAGGACAATCTCTTAAACATTTAGGGGTGTGTGATTTACTTTATTTATGCCTCTTAAAATCTAAACTAGGATTGGATCTTATACAATCTAAACGACTTCGATCTTCAATTGCGATGCTTCAAGTCTTCATGCGTCTTGGATCTTCGATGCCTTTGGCCTTCCAAATGCAGTCCAATGAGAGCTTCTTGGCCTCAAGCCAAGCAATCTTGTCTTAACACAATCATGATCTACAACTTAGACATTCAAACACATTAGTGATATAAAATCACTTCTGTATTGGAATCATCAAAAGAAGATGGGAATGCCAAGGTCGGAACCATTGGGCTTACAATCTCTCCCTTTTTTATGATGACAAGCACAAGAGATTTTCCAATAAAAGCATACATATATTTTCTTACGCTAGATTTTTCTCCCCCTTTGGCATCAATCAAAAAGATAGGGTAAAAGAAAATCAAAGGGATAAAATTTTCAATTTTAAGCTCCCCCTTTTTCAAGGAAAAAGACAAACATAGAACTCCCCATATTTAGGGTTTTTATTCAACACAAGAGGGGATATTTAAATAACCATAAAAAGATATTCAATTTTAAGTGCAAGCCCCTAATCTAAACACATAAGAAGAGAATCATATGGGGGCTTTGGGAACCCAAGCTTTTTGGTTCCACCACAATCCCTAATCTTAGATGCACATTGGAATTGGTAGTGACCATTTATTCCACAATAGTAGCATCTAACATGAGGGTTAGGTAGACTAGTCCTATCATAAAATACATGATTAGGTCTATGACTAGCCTTCTTCAAGATTATGTCAATAATTTTATCACCATTTAGGAATCCATGGAGACATAATCTTAACCTTTCATTTTCATTATGAAGATGTGTTATTTGATTTAAAAAATCATTAGAGTCATCTTCATAAGATTTGGAAGAGCTTGCCATATTTTGGAGTTTAACAATTTGGCAAGATTTCTCATCCAAACTACCCTTAAGGGTTTCAATCTCAAGTTTAAATTTTCAATTTTTACTTTAACTTGAGATATGGAAGAAGAAGATTCATTTTTTAAAACATCAAGCTCATTTTCTAATTTTGAAATAGATTTTTAAGAACTTTATTTTTTGAAATTTGAGAATGCAAGATAATGCACAATTCATCATAAGATATGTTTCCATTATCACTACTTGATGAATTACAAGAGGGGTTAGAATTTACCTCATCTTCATGGGTGAGTGCCATGAAGCAAAGATCATCCTTATTAGCTTCCCTTTCACTTGAGCTTTTTCCCAGAGTGCTAGAAGCATCCCAAGCGGCTACAAGGCCCTTGTTCTTCTTCCAATCTTTCTTCTTTCCCTTGCACTCCGAGGAAGATGACTTGAGAAGTGGACACTCCGGTCTTTTATGTCCCGTCTTCTTACAATTATAACACCTTATTCCTCCTTCTACTTCACTTTCTTCTTTCTTCTTCTTTTTGTCCTTTTGTGCTTCTTTCTCCACAAGCTTTAAATTTTCTTAACGCTTCTTCCTCATCACTATCGGCTTCACTTGAGGATGATGAGTCCGTCTTGGAGGCCTTTAGAGCTAGAGATCGACTTTCTTTTTCTTTCTCTTTCGGTTTCTTCTCTTCTTGACGGCTAGTGAGGAGCATCACATGAGTGATAAGAGATCCTACAAGCTCCTCCATAGTTAGCGTCTTGAGATCCTTTGACTCTTGTACGGCGTTGACTTTTGGATCCCAATGTGGAGGAAGTGACCTAAGCAACTTACCCACAAGCTCATCAGTAGGATAAGATTTACCAAGATTAGCTAATTCATTTGTTATTTTAGAAAATCGAGTATACATTTCAGAAATATTTTTGTTTTGCCCCATTCTAAACATTTCATATTTGATCTTTAACAAGTTTACTTTGGAATCCTTGACTTATGATGTTTCCTCATTGGTAACGGCAAGAGTATCCCAAATAACCTTGGCGGAATAAAAAAGAGCTACTCTATTAAACTCTTCCGTAGATAAGGCGGAGAACAAAGAATTTATAGCTTTGTAATTTAAATTTGCTTGCCTTTTCTCTACTACATTCCATTCTTCAAATAGTTTGGAAGGCAAAGTGTAACCATTGTTTACAATGTACCAAAGTTCCAAATCTATCGAAAGAAATTTGCGCATCCTTGTCTTCCAATGTCCATAGTTGGACCCATCAAATAAAGGAGGTCTAGTTGTGGAATGGCTTTCCGGAAGTCCGGTTCCATTTATTTTTGTCATTTCACAATTAGAAAGTTGTCAATGATCTTATGATCTTTCCCTTGTTAAATTTTAAAAAAAAATTTACCAAAGATTTTAAGAAAAGAAAATCTTCTAAGAGCCAAGGCTCTGATACCAAGTGAAATTCTAAGGATAGGCCCAAGTACTATTCTAATGGCAACTTATGAGGAGGGAAAATTAGGTTCCTAACAAGTTTTAAGCTTTTGAAAACTCTAACCCAATTTTGAAGATTTAAGAGATCAAAAAGACAATTAAGCCTACAAGTTAAATCCTAAGTGCAATGCAAATGTAAAGCAAGAGATAAGAGAGAGTGCACCCGAGATTTAAAATGGTTCGGTCCTCAAAATGCGAGGCCTACTCCACTCCACCAACCAAACCCGATGATGACTTCACTATGTTGACCTTCTTAACTTCGGCGAAGATCGGTGCTAATTACAATTCCAATTGCCTTTAACCTTGGTGGCAATCCTCACCACGGAGAGAGGGCTTCGCTTCTCCAAACACTTGCCCGAATACAATTGTTTGAACAAGAAAGAAAGAACAAAAAATCCCTCACAAGGGTTTACAAAGTTTGAAGAAGATGTACAAATTGAAGCCTATGATCCAAATCCTAATTCTAGAGGATGAGAGGCATAAACAAGCTTAATACACTCTTAGGATATTCCAATAGATTTTTAGAGTGTTAGGATTGATGGTTGGGAAGTTTAGAACTCCCATATATATAAAAAACCCAAATATGACCGTTTGAGGGGCATAGTGGTAATTCTGGCAAAATCTCCAACGGCTATAATTTTGTTCCCGACATAGTGGTCTCGGAGTTCTGGGAATACAAACAGAAGTTGGAAATTGATCCCTGGACCATTTCTCGGAGCTCCGAGGATTCTCTCGGAGTTCCGATCTCGGAGCTCCGAGAATTATCTCGGAGTTCCGAGAAGCCTATATGCAACTGGTTTTTCATTTTTGTTTCTTATTCATTTGGGCTTCCAACTCTACACCAAGTTGGGATTGTTTACGAGGGTTCAAAAGTGTTGGAACACCACAAGGACAATCTCTTAAATATTTAGGGGTGTGTGATTTACTTTATTTATGCCTCTTAAAATCTAAACTAGGATTGGATCTTATACAATCTAAACGACTTCGATCTTCAGTTGCGATGCTTCAAGTCTTCATGCGTCTTGAATCTCCGATGCCTTTGGCCTTCCGAATGCGGTCCAATGATAGCTCCTTGGCCTTAATCCAAGCAATCTTGTCTTAACACAATCATGATCTACAACTTAGACATTCAAACACAATAGTGATAAAAAATCACTTGTGTATTGGAATCATCAAAAGAAGATGGGAATGCCAAGGTGGGAACCATTGGGCTTACAACCTTTTTCTTATCCATTCAACTGACAAATAACTTTCTACATTTCCATTAATATAAACCCCATTTTAATAGCCCATGTGACATCAAATGTTCAATAAAGAGGATCAACTAAATTTTTGGGTGTTTCCCCAAACGAACACCTGAACAGGTATCACTGAATACTCATCAAGATGAAATTACCATTGATTACAAGAGACTATTACAGATTCTCAACCAGACCATAACCTCATACCATCATGTGAATATTTTAAAAAAATTGCCATAAATGATAAGAGGATTATGACGAATTTTAACCTAAGCTAGAATGATCAGCAATGGAAGATTATTCGCTTATAAATGAATTGCCACAACTTTTCATACAAAATTTGTAACTATTATATCAGCAAATGAACAGTAAAGGCCAAACGAATACAGATTATAAGACCACGACCATTTATCATCAAATGAATCTCCCAAAGAAAAAGAAAAGCCCCAGAACATGGAACAATACCCTATATCTAATAAAATGATAACCATATATCATCGAGCACACAAGAAGACAATCATAAATCTAAACATCCATCATAGTCACACAATATCAATAGAAGAGGGTATCTTCAGACCAAGAAAAACAATGTATTCCAATAAGGTTTCAGTAATCCTTACCTCTTCTCTTCAAGAAAATGGAGCTAGAATCTGCTTATAATCTCAAAAGATACCGATGTTCGCTTGAGATGGAGGATGTAGGTGACGATCGGAGAAGAGGAGATGGCAGAGGAGAAGAAAAAGGTAGTGGGGAGCTTTAATGGTGGAAAAACAGGGCTGAAGAGATGGAGATAGAAATGAAGGTTGTAGATGATGTCTGTGAAAACGGAATTGGGTTTGTAGTGAAGGTGGAGTGGCCGAAGATGAGAGAAAATCCAAGTGGGTTTGATGAGGATGGTGGCTATTCTGAAAATGATGGTGCTTTGGAATAGGGATGATAGCTGATGGTAAAGAAGGGTTTAGATCCGAAAAAGTAATGAGGAATATGATGGTGGTGGTGGGGTCGGAACTCCGGCGAAATGGCTGGAGAAGATGAAGCGGGTTTGTAGGGTATGGCAATGGAGGTTGGATTTGCAGGGAATCTTGGGTTTTAATGGTTTGAAATGGGGTTTTAAGAAGAAGGTTTTGGTGGTGAGGGTGAAGATAGCAAAAGAAGGAGATGGGATTCGCCGGAGAAGATGGGGGTTTGGCCGGATTCCGGCAAAATTGCCGAAATCAATGGAGGTGGGTTTGGGGAAATGAGAAGAGGCTTGTTGGGGAAGACGCCGGTGACCTTGGATTTGGATTTTGGGAGGTGAGGATGATGGGTATTGAAGAGGGTTCTGTAAACCTGGGGTGTGGGATTTAAAAATGGGTTTAGTATATGTGGGTTTTTTATGGCTGTTGTGAAGAGAAATAGAGGTAGAGGAAGGAAATGGTGGAGGAGGCGGTGCTAACCGGTGGTGATGGGGAGGCCACAGACCGGATTCAGGACGGAAATGAGGTCGGAGAAAGTGGTTTTCTCCTTCTTATTCTTCTCCTTCCTCTCTCTCACTCTCTCTCTCTGTTACGAAAAAACAGCCCCTCCTAAAATCCTATTTTGTTGGGTTTTAAAGAAAAAAAAGGAAATGATATATTCGGTCCCCCTCCGATTTCAAAGGATAGCCACCTCCTAGCGTTTGCAAGACTACTCTTTTATTCTACAAGGGGGCAGCTCCGAGCAAGAAAGGGGTCACCAATTTTAAAACCTATTTCTACCTTCTTTTCCTCCCTTGGACAACCCCCAAGTGCATTTTATAACTACTCTTTGATGAATAAAGGGGGGCTCGGGCAATAGCGGAGGGGAAAATTTTTACGGAAAATATCTCCCTCCTCTTGATCCTAGCCCTTCAAATCAGCTTTTTTTTAAGGGCTGGGATCAAAGGAAAGCTAACCACCTAAGAAGCTTCCAATGAAGCTTTCTTAGGATACCTTTCAACTAATCCTAGTCTTAAACCCTCATTAATCTAGATTAGGCTTTAAACAAGACTTGAAAAGGAAGAAAAGAATCTTCCATATTACCAAACTGCCCTGGTTCAGGATAATACACCCCATAATTATGTTATACACTAATCTGCACACCCCTATATCTCCCTGGACAGCCCCACCGTAGTAAATTTGAACTGGCTTTCTAGGCTCAAAGGCACCCCCTTTTCTGGCTAAATCACCTCTCTTATTCCTACACTACACTAGACCACAAACATCGTATGTTTACTAGGCAAATCACGACGGATTCAGACGAAATTTCACAGGGACCTACTTAGGATCCAAACCTACATTGAGGTAAAATTTGGGACTCTAAAACGCTGATTTAGCAGGATTTCTAATCTAACAACGCTATTAGGGTTCGGTCAAAATGGGGTGTCTACAGATTTCGAGCACCATCACTTAAAAAACTTAGTTCGTGTTTTTTTTATGAGTAATGTGGGGGGCTATGGCCCTTGGGAAATGGCAAGGAAGGTGGGCTATGGGAAAAAGGGTAAGGTGGGCCATAGATGATTGAAAATCGCCACATCTAGGCAAAATAAAATTTAATAACTGAAATAAAATACTAATAAAAGAAAATAACACATGTCCAATAGTCCAAAAGAAAAAAAATAAATCCAAGAGCTGTTACAATGTCTGAATCACATCACAGAGAGAGACATTGTGAGCTTCTCACAACTTGTTAAAAAGTAGAAAGGGGTGAATTTATCCTAGAAGGGGGTGAATTTTTCACCACCGTTCATATATTATATGTATATCTCTTGAGAAACTCATAATTAATAGGAAAAACATTGTAGAGAAGACAAAATTCACATCTTCATCTAGTGAACACACAATACTCAACTCAACTCAACTCAACAAAGCCTTTGTCCATGGACGGATTCGGGGGGGGGGGGGGGGGGGGGGGGGGGTGACAATTGAGGGCGAATAACCCCCTAAAAAATCTGAATTTTTTTTTCTCATATTAGTTTAAATTCCTAAAATACCCTATTGCCCCCTTTTATTTCTTGATTTTGCAATGAATGGGGAAGTTGCCCCTTTCAATTTTTTTGCTAAATCGTATCTTTGGTTTTTACAAAAATCGATTCATGCCTTTTTTGTTGGCGTGTGATACATCCACTCCCTTTTTACACGAGGCAGCCCCATCCAGTGTAAAAGAGTAGTCATAAATTCACTAGAGGGTTGTTCTAAGTAAAAACAGGGGGCTAATTTATCACTTGCCTTTATATGTGCAAGACTGAAAACGTGTTTTACTTAAAAACGAATTCTAATTTATCACTTGCCTTTTTTTTTTGCAAAACTGAAAACGTATTTTACTTAAAAACGAATTCTCCTCTTTTTATTTGCGCAAAACCCTTAATTTCGAGAAAGAACTTCAATTAGGGTTTCATTCTCCCATCTTCTTCAATCTCGAGACGATTTTTGGGGTTATTGTTTCTTCCATGTTCGGATTGAGTTGAAGATTTCATTCAACTGCCGAGGTATGTTTATATCCTTCTCTTTCTCAATCTTCTCTCTTTATCTCTCAACCTTTTCATCCCTCATTTCAATATTTTTTTAACTATCAGAGTGTGAATAACTATAAAATTCTCTCTCTCTCTCTCTCTCTCTCTCTCTCTCTCTCTCTCTCATTTTTAAGTAATGAATTGGTTTATTGGATTTAAAGTTCTCAAAACATGAAAACTCGCCGAGGAGAGTTGAGCAAACTTTCCTTAGGCTTGAAAAAATAGTTGTAATTGATTTTTTTAATTGAAATCAGTTAAATTTATTGTTTGTGTTATCTTTTACTTTTTAATACTTTATAAAGTTTTATTAATTATTATATAACAATCTTTCTTGCCCCCCCCCCCCCCCCCGGATGCAATTTCCTGGATCCGTCCCTGCCTTTTTCCCAAACTAGTTGAGGTGGGCTAAATGAATCATTTAGAAAAATTTCATGATAGTGAATACACAATATATACTACAAATAGAACTAAATACATTTTTTGGATTTTTTGAAGATTTGCATCACCAAATTATTCCCAAATCCACAATTTGTAAGAATGGATGAGAGAGATCTAAAACTGCATAAACATCATAACTTCAGATCATTAACCATAATATAAATGAAGTTTCTTGTAATAAAATGTTGGATTGATTCTCATATCTAATTGCATTCACTGGGTTTTTAAGACATCTTTGCTTTCCATTCATTCATTCTTATATATATGTTCCGTGCATAATTAACTTAATTAACAATAGATGAGGGAATAAATATACTAACTTTCCCATAAATTTCCTGCTAAATTAACCACGAGCCATTCTTTCTCCCAGTGCTTATACTTTGCAAGCATAGGGCACTCAAACGTGTGAGGGAAATCCCTTTTTTCGCCTTCCTGTCCATGCAAAACATACATTAACATCCACAAGAGTAAAAGTTCATGCAATGTGTCACGTGAGTATTGCTTTCATACATGAGAATTACTGAAGTCAAGAATTTTAATATTCCAAATAGTTTTAGAATGTAAGAAAGACATCCTGTAATGTTTTCCAAGTAAACTATGATTAGGAGTTATAGACACACCATTGAGATTTGGAAGAGAATTCTTCATCAAAATCTGCAATTCTTTCTCGCTTATCTGCCCCAGTGCCGATGACACAAATCTAGTTGAAATTCTTCAAGATCGGTGTTTATCTCGCTCTTAGAAAACTACCCTTCGATTTTATTAAGAGAACAACATTTCTGTCTCTCGCCACAATATGAGAGCCGTTTTTAAACTTCCACAGTCTATTCCCATACTGTGATATCTTGTTTATCATCAAGCTTTCTCATTCAAATGAGATTCAATCTAACCTCAGGAACATGCCTTCCACTTGCAATCAACATCCGTGGTAATGCAAATATCACTAATGACAACAATCTTTGATACCCCATCATTTCAAGGGCCTCTAGAAGAGCTAAGAAATTGCTCTCTCTCACCCTGGGCTACCTTAATTAATTTGCACATGCTGGGGATCTTGAATATCCTGGCGCCAAGTGTCAAGCTCCTATCAGAGGTTGGATTTTACCCCAAACAGTCCACATAGTGGGAGCGAGTAAGGTCGAGATGGTGCCATCCTTGCAATCGACAAAGGGACTTAAGAAATAAGAGACAGCATATGTAGCTATATTAGTGGAGGAGCATGTAGTTATTGGATAACTACCCTAGGAAAAAAAAAGGAGGTCTTTGAAGAGTTCTAGGGTGTGATTCCACTGTAGCTTCCCAAGAAGCTACTACTTATGATGGAGGTAGACCACCGCATTCAAATCAGATCTTGTGCCAAGTCACATGCACGCAATGCATGATGGTTCCACATGAAGTAGTAGAGCTAAGGAGACAACTCAACGAGCTATTAGTTACTGCATATATCAAACCGTTCAAGGAACCATTTGGAACCCTAATGTAGTTCCTAAAGAAGAATAATGGAAGTCTTTAGATGTGCATTGACTATGGAGATCTAAACAAGGTCACCACTCTTCAACCAACATGGAGGAGTGCCTTATCCTAAAGCTAGATTTACGGTACCAGGAAGACACATGTGTGCCAGGAAGAGGTCACTAAGAGGATGACCCATAGCCAAAAGAAGCATAGCAATTGGGCAATCCTAACCATCTAAACCGCAGAAAATCTTACGAGGAATGATAAACTGACAGATGCCCTTGCAAAAAAGGGTAAAAGGGCGCCCCTATTGGTCATAATCCATTTATGACAGTTATGATGGTGATTTTCTGGCTGGGCATCCTAAATGGGTTTTTTGACCAATGGGGGCGCCTTGTGAGTCTAGCATTCCTCAAATCTTAATGTCAAATGCAGACACAATTTTTATAAACCGGTCCATTCGAAACACACCTATCAAATGGCTAAGAATATCCAATTGTCACTACTTTTGGCTATGGAGTCGTAGCTCAACGAATTAATGACCTTGATCATATGTCTACCACCACAAGCTTAACAAAATCAAAGCATAGATTTACCTGTGGAACTCTTGCTCCAGAGGGTCTGGACATCAATGGTGGAGAGATGCCGATCATCAAGACGCTTCCATGATGTGATAGATTTCACAGCTCCCCAATCTCCCTTGATAGATTTTTCTAAAGAAGCCAACACCACCCTCGCTCTCCTTGACCACCCGGCCTTTCCATATGCATGGTATCCGAAGCCACCAGCATAACAGAGATGTATATCAATTAGCTCACCACAGAAGTCATTGAGGTGATCATGGCCTGTGAAAACAGCTTTAACATCTCCGGCTTCGACCATGGTGGCAAAGAAGCCCGAGTTTATAGAAGCCGAGCTGATGCCTTCCTGTTTCTCGCCAGTGAAGTTCGATGCCTCAAAGCTGGAGAATTCCGGCAATGGGATGTGGAAATATACAAGACCCGGTGCCCCTTCTTGCTGATCATCCGGTTTGCTTTTGTATTCATTCTGAAAAAAAACAGGGCAGCATTGATCTTTCAAAACCCGTGTGAAACTAGAGCGAGTGTTATTCATTTATTTTTCAGTTATTTAATTATGAACAAGTCCTCTGGAAAAGTCTACAAACCCCCAATATGTGAAGTGTTTTCTCTGCCTCTGTTTTTGAGGTGATGTGTAGAAATGGGTCCCCAATATGTGAAGTGTTTTCTCTGCCTCTGTTTTTGAGGTGATGTGTAGAAATGGGTCTGCTTGACGAAAAAGATTCTTCCCATTTTTTAATCATTCCTCATTCTCCGCAAAGTAAAAATGAGAGAAGAAATTATGAGAATCGTCCTGAACACGCCCTGACTTTTTAAAAAATATTGGCCGCCAGAAAATTCCAAGAATTTTCTACATGGTGGCCAGACAGAGTGTATTGGTATTTTTCATAGGGCAGTGATATTCCAAAATGAAGTGTGTGGTCCACACCATAGGACGATCCAAGCCGTCCATTTGATGGGCCGCATCATAAATACCCCAAAATCATTTCCATGTCCATAGGATGATCGCAACCCTCATATCCATAAGGTTTCCATAAGATGCAGTTTCTCATTAGATTGGAGGGTTTGATAGTGTTGTACTGGCGGTATTCTATAAGGGGGATTTTAGCCTAGAAGGGGGGTGGATATCCCTTTTCAGAGATTTTATATGGTGTAAGCCCTTATAGTCCCTTAGTTTTCAAAAAGTACTGTACAGGCCACATCATAGGATGATCCATTTCTGTTTCAAAAAGTACTGTACATGTTTCTAGTGCTTCTTCTTCCCTGAAGTAGAAGTATAATGGATAGTGCTTCTGGGTATGGGTAGTGCTTCTTCTTCCCTGGTTTTAGACTCGTTTTCAATGGTAAATCCCTGGTTTTAGGTTCAGTTTTTCTGTGTTTCCCTGGTTTTAAGTTCAGTTTTGTGATATCTGTCCTCCATTTCTGTTCAAGTTCTCTCCTTGCTAAATCTCTGTTTTTTCATCAAGAATAGAGTTTGCAAGCTTTAGAATTGGACCCTCTTCCAGTTCAGGTGTCTGAATTGGCTTCCATTGCTCAAACTCATGATCTATTGCAAAATAATTCATCAAGTGGAAAAGGAAGATGAAGGCTGGCCAATGCCCCACAATGCAGAATCTCATATATGATGGGGCACAAATACGGCTACGCTCCCAGATATCGCCACGTGTCATCCATGCACAAGCAGAGCCCAACCATCATGAAGAGTGGCGTTGGAAAACGGCAAAGATCACACATTCATGACACGTGTCGCCCTCTCGCCGTCCAGACCTCATCATCGCAAATTATGAAAGGAAATGGCCACGAGCGCCGGCAAGACAGAGGGGCGGCCCAATCCTGCAAAGGAAGGTTTTCCCTCCATAATGATGAAAAGAGCCGCACACCTCCCTTTAAAAGGAGAGGGAGATTGGCCCTGCAGCGGGAGGGGGGAAAAAGAAAAGAAAAAGGAAAAGAAAGAGGAAAGGACGAGGGAACCGATTCCCCGCTCCGCCACACCGATAAAGAGGCGAGGCAACAACAGAGGAGGCTAGGAGCTCGATCCTATTCTCCCTGGTAGTCCCCTCCGACCCACTCACTCACACACTCAGAAAAGAGCCCGCGTGCTGCCTCTGCTTCTGCATGGATGACACGTGGCGATATCTGGGAGCGTAGCCGTATTTGTGCCCCATCATAACTCCCCCTTACTCCTTTGGTCCATTGAATGGGCCACGGATGGCGCCAATATGATGGCGTCTGAATCCGGGTCTGCGATCGCGCGGTCGGTAGAGGGCCTCCGCGGGGTCTGCAATCACAAACAAAGGGGGTCAGGGGGTCCGGGGTGGGTCCCGGACGACCACTTCGACACCCAAGTCAGATCCTTCGACCAATAAATATAAAGAACAGCGAGAGGGGGAAGGGAGTTTCGATCAGGGTTATAAGGGGCAGCACGCGGGCTCTTTTCTGGGTGTGTGAGTGAGTGGGTCGGAGGGGACTAGCAGGGAGAATAGGATCGAGCTCCTAGCCTCCTCTGTTGTTGCCTCGCCTCTTTTTCGGTGTGGCGGAGCGGGGAATCGGTTCCTTCGTCCTTTCCTCTTTCTTTTCCTTTTTCTTTTCTTTTTCCCCCCTCCCACTGCAGGGCCAACCTCCCTCTCCTTTTAAAGGGAGGTGTGCGGCTCTTTTCATCATTATGGAGGGAAAAACTTCCTTTGCAGGATTGGGCCGTCCCTCTGTCTTGTCGGCGCGCGTGGCCATTTCCTTTCATAATTTGCGATGATGAGGTCTGGACGGCGAGAGGGCGACACGTGTCATGAATGTGTGATCTTTGCCGTTTTCCAACACCACTCTTCATGATGGTTGGGCTCTGCTTGTGCATGGATGACACGTGGCGATATCTGGGAGCGTAGCCGTATTTGTGCCCCATCATAACTCCCCCTTACTCCTTTGGTCCATTGAATGGGCTAAGGGAGTAACGTTTTGTTTGAGCGAAGTCATGATGAGGGTATTTACAAGGGCTCCGGGGTACGAGGAGACGTGCCGTTTTATCCGGCGGCTGTCCTCGGGAAGCGGCAGCATCAGTAGGGAGGTCGCGTTGTTTCGAGGCACCAGGATTTCCTTCCCGAGTTTTTAAAAGAAGGGAATTATCCTGGTGCCTTTTTTTGTGGCTCTGCGTCGTTCTTCTTCTCTCCTTCTCAGTAGGGGTTCTTTTCGTGTCTTTTTTAGCAACATGTCTGGTTCTTCACGAATTAGGGGCAAGGCCCGTTTCCTCCAGGAGTCGTCGAGTGACCCTGACTTGTCCTCCGATCCGGGGGAGGATCTCGTAGGTCGTCGGAAAAAGGCTAGGAGGGGCCCAGGTCCTTCCTCGGGCTTCCCCCCTTCATCTTTCCTCCTTGCCTAGGGAGGACAGATTGTCTCGGTCTCGCGTCGCCAGGGAGTGGTCGTTTTTCTCTCGAGTCTATCATCAGGGAACGGAACTGCGCGGCCGTGTTTCGAAGATGGGCAAGGAGATTGAGGACTTGAAGCGGGAGAACGAGGTTTTACAGAAAAATGTTCGCCTTCTCAACGAGCAGCTGTTGGAATATGAGGTGGACCCCCTGCTGAAGACCTCTTGGGAGGGGGAGGGGAACCCTTCGGGAGAGGAGTCGTTTTCCGATTAAGCTTTGGGTTTCCTTGTTTTTCTGCGTGCTCATCCCTTTCTTTGTCGGGGATTTCTGAGGCCTGCGTGCCCTGTGCTGTGTTTTCTTGTTTCCCTTTCTTTTTTGTAGGCCTGTGGGCCAGGAGGATGTGAATGGATGATCTTTATGAATTGGTGCCGTGTCCTTTTATGCTGTTATTTTTTTCTTTTTCTTTTTTTTTGCATTTGTTTGATAGGGATTATCTTTGTGGTAAGGAATTGCGACGTTCTGACGGAGCTTGCGAGGGGTTCCGAGCCTTTCTCTGGCGCTTTTAATCTCATTTGCTCATTGTGCTTGCGCACCGTGGCCTTCGCATCTGGGCTCCGGGCCTCGTCCTTTTCTCCCTTTTTTTTGTGTAGGTCTGCGCTCCGGGCCCCAAACCTGCGTGGGGTCGGGATAGCGGTGCCTGTCGACTTCGTATGGTCTTGTCGTTTCCCCTCGCCTTTCTTTATGGAGCTTAAACTTTATATAGGTGTGGGGGGCGACACGCGGCGTGTTCTGGGAATAGCGCCGCCTTTATGTCTCTTCATGATACTACTTTTAGTTCATTGATTGGTCCCGGGGGGCGGGCTTGCTTGCCTGGCCAGAGAACATTGTGTCTAAGGCATTTATGGGAGCTTTGGGGTTCGAGAGGACGTGCTGTCTCGTCCGGCGGTTCCTTCTCGAGGAGTTGCCATTCAGCGGCGCCGCTTGATCATTCAATAGGAAACGAACACGCGGATGGCTACCGCTTCGTTTTCCTACCCCAGGGCTCCCCATAGGGTTTTATAAGGGGTGAGCTCTCCTGCAGATTGTCTTTGTCCTCCGTTTTTTTTTTTTTTGCAGGAGGTATGTCTTCTTCCGGTGACGCTGGGAAGGGAAAAGGGGTAGCGGTGGTGACGAAGGGTCTGGCGAGTCAGAAGAAGATCCCTTCTGATTTCATGGCCGCGGCCAGGTTGGGCCGGTCACAGGCAAAACTCGCGGCATCCGTGCCTTCTAGCCCCCCTGTTCGAGCAGTCGGAGAAAAGGGGGCCGCTAGGCTTTTTCCCTTGGAGTCGGAGCCGTCCGCCAAGAGGGCTGCCTATTTTGGCGGTCGACAGGGGGATGTTGTTCGCATGGCGCGCCCTCCTGTCTTTGCGGAGGACGTGTCGAGTCGAATGGAGGGGGCGGTTATGACCAAACTTCTTCTGGAACGAGTGGTGCTTCCTCCGCGGAGCTTCCAGGCGCAAGGAGAGTTGTTTAAGCCTGACTGGAAGATCGGTGTCGAGGATAGCGTTCTTGCGAATCCCCGGGTTGGGGTGGAGCTGGGGGTGACGACCGCCCTTCCTGGCGACGAGGCTAAGTTGGAGGGCTATGTTCGCAGGGCCCTTGGGGCTCAGTATTTTCAATCAACATCTTGCGTAAGTACCGGGCGGCCGGTTTTCTGTTCGTACGTTTCTCTTTTTGTCATTTGGAGAACGCACGTTGGAAATTTTCTGATAGGTTGCTTTTGCAGTCCCAGAGCTACACCAGGAGGATGGTGCAGTGCCTGCTCGAGGATGAGGCTGAGATAAGTGCCTTTGCGGAGCGAAACCGGCGGCTAAGTGAGGACTTGGACAGAGCCCAGGCGGAGAGAGCGACCTTTGATGATACTGTCGCTCAACTTCGGGAAGACCTCCGGAAAACCATGGAGGGGAGAAGTCGTGCGTCGGACAAATTGGCGGTGGCCCGGCGAACGCATGCCCGGGAGCTGGCGGAGGCGCGGGAGGAGTGGCGTGGCTCAGAGGAGTTCCTTAAGGCTGCGGCTGCGTTCAGCGTGGATGTTGAGATTGATGCTTTTGCTGAATGCCGGCGGCATGTCCACGAGGTTGATCCTTCCTTTCCCCTGGACAAACTGATGCACGAGGCTGAGGCCGATCCTCCGTCGATACCAGCAGAAGCACCGGAGCTGGTCGATGAGGAGGTGGCTGCTCTGGTGGATCCTGTAGTTACCGAGGCTTCTGAGGGCGCTTAGTGACGCCAGGATGTCTTTTGAATCTTATATTTTACCCCCTTTTTTTTTTGTGGGTCTGTAATAACTTTTGAATTCTCCTTCTTCTTCTCTTCTTTTCTGCTTTTTTTTTTTTTTTATATATATACATGGTGCGCTCCGGGTTATTCGAGCCTTTTGAATTTTAATCTGATCGTCGAGAATGTTCCTGGTGCACCCCTTGGGGTGTCTTTTTTGCGGAAGGACTATCTACCCCTCGAGTGATCAGTTCGGGGTTAATGGGTCCCGCCTGCCCTTTTAGGGGGAGGTCTTTTCTTCATGGGGAGTGTTTTAGGGTATTCTCGGGGGGATCGGCCCCGATGCTACCTCTGTCTCGCTCCCTGTCTTCTTTCGGGTCCCTCGTTTATCATGGGCCGGAAAGTGGAGATACGTATGTCTTAAGTAGAAACGCTATTCCATTGATTCGTTTAAGGAGAAAAGATACATCTTTGCCTCTAAAGACATAAAAAGAAACAAACAAACATTCGTCATGCTTTTAAAGAAAAACACGGAGCTTACCCTGTTCTTTTACTGGTAAAATTCTCGGAGGTTGTCCATGCTCCAACTTCGAGGGACTGGGGTCCCGTCGAGACGTTCTAGCTGGTAGGCCCCGGGGCGGAGTGCTCGAACGACCCTGTAGGGTCCTTCCCATTTAGGTGTGAGTTTTCTGGTGTTGCGGGGGTCGGATACCGCCGTACGCCGTAGCACGAGGTCTCCGGATTTTACCGAGCGCTTTCTTACCCGGGCGTTGTAGTACCGTGCCACCTTTTGCTGGTAGGAGGCGGTTCGGAGAAGGGCTTGCTCTCTTTTTTTGAGCACGAGATCGAGGGTGTTCCGGAGGAGCTCGGAATTTCCCTGTTTGTCGTAATTCGCGGTGCGGAAGCTGGGGAGGCCAATTTCCAACGGAATGACTGCTTCGGCCCCGAAGGTTAAACTAAAAGGGGATTCTCCAGTCGCGGTCCGCGGCGTCGTTCGATAGGCCCAGAGGACGCTAGGTAGCGCTTCTACCCAATCTTTCCCAGCTTCTCCTAATCGCTTCTTGAGGCTCTGAAGCAAAATCCTGTTAGTTACCTCTACCTGCCCATTGGCCTGCGGGTGTGCTACGGAGGCGAAACGGTGTTCGATGCTTAGGTTATCGCAGAATTTGCCAAATTCGGCGCTTGCGAACTGGGGACCGTTGTCCGTTACAAGTATCTTTGGAATGCCGAAGCGGCAAACCACGTCGTGGTAGAAGAACTTCTCTGTTGCTTTCGAATTGGGTTTTGCCACGGCTTTGACCTCGACCCATTTGGTGAAGTAGTCGATGGCGACGTACAACATGGTATGCCCCCCGGGGGCTTTCAGGAAGGGTCCGAGTAGATCCATGCCCCACATGGTGAAAGGCAGGGGTCCTGCTATCGCGGTGTATGGTGTGGCCGGTTGGTGGGGGGTGGTTGCGTACCTTTAGCATGGGCTGCATTTTTTTACGAACTCCTTGGCGTCCCTGAGGATCGTAGGCCAGAAGTAGCCGTGCCTTACGATTTTCTGAGCCAAGGTCCTTCCGCCCCCGTGGTCTCCGCAGATCCCTTCATGTACTTCTCGCAGGGCGTAGTCTGATTCGGAGGGCACCAGGCATCGGAGGTACGGCCATGTGTATGACCGTTTGTAGAGCCTGGGTCCGTGGACCACGTAGTGGGCGGCTCGTGCAGTTAGGCGCCGGGCTTCCAGCTTATCTGCGGGTAGTATACCGTCCTTCAGGTATCGTATGATGGGGTCCATCCAGTTTGGTCCAGGTGGGATTTCCAAGACTTGCACCTCGTCGATGCTGGGGTGGGGCAGTATTTCTGTGAGCACGGTACCGAAGTCATGGGTCTCTTCGGCGGCCATCCTTGATAATGCATCTGCTCGGTTGTTCATGTCCCGTGGTACTTGGAGGATCTCTACCTCTCCCATTCCCTGCAGCTTTTCTTTTACCTTCTGGAGGTATCTCTTCATTCTGGGGCCCTTGGCTTCGTATACGCCGTTCACTTGGTTGACGACGAGCTGGGAGTCGCTATGGACTTTTAACTTTCCTGCGCCGAGCTCCGCGGCTAGACTTAGTCCTGCCAGCAAGGCTTCGTATTCAGCCTCGTTGTTGGAGGCTTTGAAATTTAACCTGAGGGCGTATTCCAGTGTGAATCCTTCTGGGCCGTGGAGGACCACCCCCGCCCCATGCCCTTTTTGGCCTGCTGAGCCGTCAATGTGCAGGGTCCAATGAACCTTGTCGCTTTGTTCCGCCATGTTTTTGCTAGCCGTCTGTTTGGTGGGGCCGTCGTCGTTTTCCGTTGTCGCTGGTTCCTCGGCCAGGGCCGTGGATTCCACTATAAAGTCAGCAAGGGCCTGGGATTTAATGGCTGGTCTCGGGCGGACTTGTATGTCGAACTCTCCCAACTGACCATCGTACCCGAGGTCTCCGGTTTCTGGAGAGTTTTCCTCAGGGGTTGGTCGGTGAGAAGCACAATGGGGTGGGCCTGGAAGTAGGGGCGGAGCTTTCAAGCGGCGCTGACGACTGCGAGGGCGAATTTCTCTATGTTTAGGTACCGGATTTCTGCACCGTGGAGTCTTGCTCACGTAGTACACCGGGTGTTCCTTTTTGTCGCTTTGTTTGGCCAACACCGCACTCACTGCCGTGGGGCTGACGGCCAGGTATAAAAATAGCTCTTCCCCCGGCTCGGGTTTGGCGAGTGCGGGCGGTGTCTGAAGGTATTGCTTCAAAGAGTTGAAGGCCTCTTGGCAGGCCGGGGTCCATTCGAACTCCCGTATGTTTTTTAATTGTTTGAAGAAGGGTTGACATTTTTCTGCCGATTTGGGCATGAATCGGCCGAGGGTCGTGATTCGACCTGCGGGCCTCTGTACTTCTACCGCGGTTGCCAGGGGTTCCATGTCTAGGATGGCTTGGATCTTTTCGGGGTTGGCCTCGATCCCTCTCTGGCTGACCATGAACCCCAAGAATTTTCCGGAAGTTACCTCGAAGGCGCATTTCGCGGGGTTGAGCTTCATTTGGGCTCGTCGTAGGGTGCTGAAAGTTTCCTGAAGGTCGGAGATGTGTTTGGAGGCTTCCAGACTTTTTACCAGCATATCGTCGACATACACCTCTACGTTTCTTCCGATTTGTGCTTGGAACAGCTTATTTACGAGCCGCTGGTAGGTGGCGCCCGCGTTTTTTAAACCGAAGGGCATAACAGTATAGCAGTAGACGCCCTGATCGGTGATAAACGCCGTTTTCGGGATGTCTGGCTCATGCATTTTGACCTGATTGTAGCCTGAAAACGCATCCAAGAAGGTGAGAAGTTCGTGTCCGGATGTGGCGTCGATTAGTTGGTCTATGCGCGGCAGGGGGTAGGGGTCCTTTGGGCAGGCCCTGTTTAGGTCTGTGAAGTCTATACAGGCCCGCCAACCTTCGCTAGCTTTCTTGACCATGACGACGTTTGAAAGCCACTCGGGGTACCGGATTTCTCTGATGAACCCGGCTTGTAGTAGTTTTTCCACTTCGGCCTTTATGTGAGTTTGACGCTCTATCGCGAAGTTCCTTTTTTTCTCCCGGACGGGTTTAAGGGCTGGGTTCACATTTAACTTGTGAACGGCCAGTTCCTTGGGTATCCCGGGCATGTCCTTAGCGGACCATGCGAACATGTCTTTGTTTGTTCTGAGGAAGTCGATCATTTGATCTCGCAGGGGGCCTTTTAGCAGGGAGCTGATCCGGACTTGTCTCTCCGGTTGATCTTCGGCTAGGGGGATGGAGTCTAGCTCCTCGGCGGGCTCTCCTTTGATTGTGCGGGCCCGCTGCTGGGGATCTTCACTACCGATCGTGAAATTTTCGGTCGGGGCGTTGGTTCCTCTCAAGCTTGCGGCGTAGCACTGGCGTGCTATCATTTGCTGTCCCCGGACCTCCCCTACCCCGGTTGGAGTGGAGAATTTCATCTTGAGGTGGGGGGTGGAGACTACTGCTCCCAAATCTCTTAGAGCAAGGCGTCCAATGATGGCGCTGTAAGTGAATGGTATATCTACGACCAGGAAGGTGGTCAGGATGGTTTTTTGGAGGGGGTACGTCCCGAAGGTTACGGGTAAGTCGATCTTGTCGTCGACCCGTACGGACGCACCGGAGAACCCGTAGATAGAGTATTCTGCGGGTCCCAGCCTTTCTTTGCCCAGTTTCATTTCTTCGAAAGTCTCGAGGTGTAGCACGTTGACGAAGCTTCCTGTGTCCACCAGGATTTTTCCTATATCGAAGTTGGCGACGACCAGTCTGATGACCAGTGCGTCGTCGTGCGGGACTTGTAGCCCGTCGAGATCTTCGTTGGAAAAAGTGATGATCTGGTCTTGTAGGGGTGGATCCGTTCGGGCCTTTTTAGAAGGCATATCCATGGAGAATATTCGTTCCGCGTATGCCCGTCGGCCGGCGGTTGTCGGCCCTCCCGCTGCTGGCCCGCCCGTGATGATATTGATTTTCCCGATAATGGTGGGCGGCTGTTCGCGGGCCTGCGGTTGCTCGGGGGGCTCCTCTTTCCGGGGGCGCTGGTGGCGGTGCGCGTCGCATCTGCTTCGGGATCGGCGTCTGCTTCTTGAGCGATGCCTGCTAGGGGATTGATGTCGGCTTGTGGATCGGCGACGGTTGTTGGACCGGCGTCCATTGGGTGACTGATGCCTACCTCTGGGCTCGTTGGAGGGATGCTGGACCTCGCGCGAGCTTTTGTCAGGGCTCCTGAGATATTGATTTAGGTGCCCTTCTTCGGCCAACTTTTCAAGTTGGAGGCGGAGGTGGAAGCAATGGTCAGTTTCGTGGCTGTGGTCCCCGTGGAATTCGTAGAATTTTCGGGCAGACCTCTTCTTTGGGTCTGTGGCCATTCTCTTGGGGGGGGGGGGTCAGGAGACCCTGATCCCTGATGGCCAGTAGAACGTGGGAGAGGGGGAACTTTAGCGGGGCGGTTCCCAGTCTCTCGAAGACGGGGATGGGGTTTCTGCCCGCCTGCCTCTCGTCAGCACGTGGCTTTATGGCCCTTCGGCCGTCGTTTTTCCTTTCATCGGGGCCGGGCTGATTCTGTTCTCGAGCGCAGGCTTCTTCCGCTCGTACGAACTTATCAGCCTTGGATTCAAGTTCCTGTAGGTCCCGTGGTGGCTTGAGGGTGAGGTGCAACTTGAGATTCGGATCGGTGGTGGCATGCTTTAGTGTGGCGACCGCTATTTGGACGTCCATGTTAGAAAGTTGGGCTAATTCGGCGTTGAATTTCAACATGAAGTCTCTCAGGGTTCGTTTCTTCCTTGCCGGAGGGCTAAGAGGGCATCCGCTGGATCATGGCGGAGGCGGTTGTTGGCGAACCTTGCGCTGAACTTCCTCCCAAATTCGTGGAAGGATGCGATGGAGTCGGGCTCCAATCTCATGTACCAGTCGTTGGCGGTTTTTCTTAGTAGGGACGCGAAGGCTCTGCACATGAATCCGTCCGACGCGCCTCGGAGCGTCATTACCCTTTTGAAGGTTTGGAGGAACTCGAGGGGGTCTGTGCTTCCATCGTACAGACCGAAGCGGGAGAGGTCTATGCCTGCTTCTGCTGGGGTTTTTAAGACCTCCGAGGTGAATGGGGATGCCGTCTCCCTTTCCCACTCATCGAGGATGCCGTGGGCGTAGGGTTTTTTCATTTCTAGTTTTACCTCCCGGATCTATCTTTGTAGGTCAGCTATCGGGTCCACGCCGGGCGGTTGTGCTGAGGTTGCCACTTCTTCCGCCCGAGCCAGGGGCGGTTCCTGGAGGCGGGTAGCTTGGACAGGGGGAGAGCGGCTGTTTGTAGCCTGCCTCCCGCTGTCTCGTTGGTATCCCCTACTTGCGGGGGGCAGAGGGCTATTTGCTGACGGGGACGGCGTCCGGCGAGTCGGTGCTCGCTTTCGCCGGGGATGGCATTCCCCTGCTTGTTCCTCGTTGCCTTCGTCATAGGCCTCTGTCTGGTCCTGCGTTATCAGGGGCCTCTCCGAGGTCGGAGGAGGCAAGCGTTGGAGCAGTTCTCGGCGAAGTTCGTTGAACATTTCCATGGTGGGGACCATCTGCGGCGTGCTAGAGGAGGGTTGGTGTCGGCCCGAGGGCGGTGAGTTGGGTTCTTGGGAGGTTGAGGTGCTGGTTTGTGCGCGTTGAGCCTGGCTTCGGGTCATTACCCCTATTTCTTGCTGTCGGATGTGGTTTCTCATCGCCATAAGGCGTTCAGTACTCGACGAGTCCCACGGATGGCGCCAATATGATGGCATCTGAATCCGGGTCTGCGATCGCGCGGTCAGTAGAGGGCCTCCGCGGGGTCTGCAATCACAAACAAAGGGGGTCAGGGGGTCCGGGGTGGGTCCCGGACGACCACTTCGACACCCAAGTCAGATCCTTCGACCAATCAATATAAAGAACAGCGAGAGGGGAAAGGGAGTTTCGATCAGGGTTACCAGGGGCAGCACGCGGGCTCTTTTCTGGGTGTGTGAGTGAGTGGGTCGGAGGGGACTAGCAGGGAGAATAGGATCGAGCTCCTAGCCTCCTCTGTTGTTGCCTTGCCTCTTTTTCGGTGTGGCGGAGCGGGGAATCGGTTCCCTCGTCCTTTCCTCTTTCTTTTCCTTTTTCTTTTCTTTTTCCCCCCTCCCGCTGCAGGGCCAACCTCCCTCTCCTTTTAAAGGGAGGTGTGCGGCTCTTTTCATCATTATGGAGGGAAAACCTTCCTTTGCAAGATTGGGCCGTCCCTCTGTCTTGCCGGCGCGCGTGGCCATTTCCTTTCATAATTTGCGATGATGAGGTCTGGACGGCGAGAGGGCGACACGTGTCATGAATGTGTGATCTTTGCCGTTTTCCAACGCCACTCTTCATGATGGTTGGGCTCTGCTTGTGCATGGATGACACGTGGCGATATCTGGGAGCGTAGCCGTATTTGTGCCCCATCAATATAGATGTGGATTCTTCAGTACCCTTGGCTGACCTCTCTGCTCTTCCAACTTTGGATGACTATACCAGATCTCCTGATATCTCTTCTGATGAAAATTGTATCCCCAATCATTTTGCAAACCTTCGAAACGGTTGGTCTCCTGGGATCCAAGCTGCATTTGGGGAAGATATTCTCAGCGACAATGGAGCTCTAGAAAACCTTACTTTCTCTCAGCTGGTCTAATATAAGATTGACTCAACTCCAAAACCCAACTGGAAACTGCAGAACCTCAGAAACAGCATTATCAGTGGGGAATTTGATAGGGTCCAGGCCTCTGTTCAAGAAAAGATGAAATTTCTTAAGGAAGTTGATAAAGAAATTAATCCCTCTGAGAGCTCAATCTTGTCCAAGAAGAAGAAGAAGGTCAAGAAGTCCAGGAAAAAATTAAATCAAAGTTTCATTGCCGAGGAGAAAGATAACCTTTCACTGCTTGACCTTACGAAAAACCCTCCCTCCAACCTCCTTTTTCAGATGAAGAGTTCCCCATTGTTGAAGGAAATACATCTTCTGATCCTAATACCACCATTGTAGATCCCATTACCACCCCAAATCTTGATAAATCTGGTTTTCCCTCTCTAGTACAGGTCTCAAATCAAAGGAGACATTCTCCCTCTACCCTGCCATCTGATACAGACATTGCATTAAATGCAGGCCTTGCATTAAATGCAGATTGCACTATTTTGAGCCCCTCCTGACTACTTGTAGACTCTTATAGAGAGACCTCTTATCCTGCCCTTCTTTACTGCTGTAATGCTTCATGGGGACTCTTCTGGAGCATTAAATGCCAATGTGGTTCAAGATTCCCGCCCATCCCCACTTCAAATTAAAGAGAATCCAGACCCTACAATCTGTCCCACTGTCTTTAATGGGCAGAAAGATCCCCCCTTTGTCACCCTTCATCTCGAGAAGTCCACCCAAATAGCTACCTCTGAAAAGCCTCCTAACAGCTTTCTCCCCCCTTCTCCTGATCATGGGAAGCCATCAGAAAAGGCATACTCTCAAAACCAAATTTCTTTGCCTCACCAAAATCGTCAAATCTCTCTGGATGCTCCTACCCCAATTCATGTTTCTTTCAAGCAAAACCTCAACAGTCATTCAAAGGATGCCAAAGCCATGGAAACCCAGAATCCAAATTCTATCACCCCTTGGAGAAACCTCTTTGCTGAACCTCCCTCTATTCCCATCTCAACGAATCTGGACCACATCAACCCTGCTGCTTCAGAAAAAGAGGAAATGGCATTATCTTTCGAAGACTCAGTTATTGAAGATCGTAGGGTATTTCATTGGGAAGAGACCCTACTTCGTTTCCCTCCGAGATGCTCTTAGCCGCAAATGGAAGTTGCAAGGTACTCTTCAAATGTTTACCATGGACCATGGTTTCTTTCTTTTTAAATTCTCATGTGAGGAAGATTGTACTCGCCTAGAGGAGAATGGTCAAAATTATGGGGGAAGGCCACTGATCCTTCAAAGATGGGATCCAACTACCTCCATGCAAAAGAAAAAACTCACAGAAATTCCTATTTGGATCGAGCTACATGGGCTCCATCTAAAGTTTTGGAACCACCATTGTCTAAGTAGAATAGCTAGCTTGATTGTTAAGCCCAAACAGCTGAGTGCTAGATGGACACTCAAACAGGAATTATGCTAGAATAGCTACATGGACACTCAAACAGCTGAGTCATCTAGGCTGAATTATGCTAGATTATGTGTGCTAATTAGTGTGGATCAATCCCTCCCAGATTCTATCAAGCTTCGTACGTCCTCAGGTGAGATCATTCAGCAAATTGATTATGATTGGAAACCGAGTTCTTGTTCATTTTGCAAGGACTTTAGTCACAGTACTAGGCTTGCCATCCTCACTCAAATCATGCTCAACCTCAGCCTAAGAAAGAATGGAGACCAATCAGCAAAATCAACTCTGAAATTGTATCTGAAATTTCGGGTTCAGCCCACCATCATTATGAAGCTACTAACCAGAACTTGGAAAAAAATTCTACTCTTCGGTCCAACTTTAGACCATCTGTGCCTCTGCATAGGTTTGCTATTCAATTTGGAAATAAATTCTCAGCCCTTGAAGACCTTGGTTCTGATTCTCCTGCGGAAATCTCAAATGTAGCAGCTCCTTCCTCTTCGGACTCTCACATCACTAATGGTTCATGGCAAACAGTCTAGAAAAAGAAGGAAAAGAAAGGGAAGTCACCAGTTTCGCTCCTTCGGCCATCTCCTACTTGTGTGCTTCCCTCCATTTCAAGACCCCAACTAAGATTAGGATAAGTTTGGATCTTTGGGGATTGTCTTGGGGGGTTAGTTTGTTTTCCTTTCCTTCCCTTTTTTTTGGGTTGTATTGTGCTATTTTTGGTTGGGGGTCCTCTTGCCCTCTTTTGTGTTCCTTTCGGCTCTCCTTTTGGAGATCTTTTTGTTTGCCCTTTATGCTGTGGGGTTGCCTTTTGGCTTTCATGTTGTATCTGTCTTTTTCTTTAATATATCTGGTAGGGGTCTGCCTAACCCCAGCTCGCCTATCAAAAAATAAATAAAAAATAGGATGATCCAAACCGTCCATAAGATGGAACACGATGTAAATTGGTTGTTCCCCAAAAATCATTTTCTTAGGATGATCCCAACCCTCCAATCTATAGACGAACTATATGTTATGGAACCTCTATAGATCGGAGGGCTAGGATTATCCTATGGAAATGATTTTTTGGGAACAACCTATTTACATCGTGTTCCTTCTTGTGGATGATTTGGATCATACTATGATGTGGTCCGTACAGTGCTTTTTGAAAAGTACAGCACTATAAGGGCTCACACCATATAAAAACTCCCCTTTTCATATCCAAAGTTCCAAACTAGGGGTGTCAACGGATCCACTTCGGGTCGGATCCACCTATGTCACAGTCATGATCCATTCAAATTCCTTATCGGTCGGGTTGGAGTCGGATTGTTCTTCGGATCCTACTTTCCACGTCATGATCACGATCCATTTTAATTATGACCGCCCATTAGAGTGTCCTATTATGTCCCACTAAGCTAAGTAAACAATTAATTTTTTTTAAAAAAGAGTTAGAATGGCAGTTCACTATTAGTGCGTCTCTATGCATTTTCTTCAACTAAATTAAAAATTTATCTATGTTTAATCTATGTGTAAAATAATGCTTGTAACAATAAAACTAATCAAATTACATACACGAATATAATGTATAACTATTATCAAAGAATATGATGCCTAACAATAACATTCAGTAATAAAAAAATGATGAACTAATAATATATTCATGAAGGCAGAGGAAAGAGAAATCAGAACCCTAGATCTGAGTTTTTTATGTAAAAAAATGAAATGGAATAAAAACATGAAGCCTCCTAGCGCAATGCAAGATCTACGAAAGAGAGTCACTTTCGATGGAGTCCTCTTGAGTTTCTTGTCTTCTTGAGAGAGATTGGGATTTAGGATCACCGTTGTTGTTAATGGCAGCCGAGTAGCCAAAAGAACAAAACCCTAAAACCCCTCTCTCTTTTCCTTCGTGAGTATGAAATGAAACGACTGAAATGAGTGAAATCGCATTCCCATCCTATTTATTAAGTGATAAGAGAGGTTTTGAGCAAAATACCATTCATAGAACGGTTAGCATTAACAAATTTTGGAGGGTATTTTTGCGAAACATTTCGGATCGTGTCTATCCAATGGGGCATATGTGGTGTGTACATACCCAATCCGAAATTTTTTGGATCCCAGATTTGATGATCCGAAATATTACCATGGATCCTATTCATATGTTCAGATCCCGTTCATTAATGTTCAGACACCCCTATTCCAAACAATTGAAGTTGCCGTATGAACACAAAAAATTTTTGGGGAAAAAAGTAGTGCTTTGTCCAGGGGGCTCTTTTTTTCGTAAGTTTCAAAAAGCATAATACGGCCCACGTACATAGGATCATCCAAGCCGTCCATATATTGGGGCCACGACATAAATAAATTGTGCCACAAAATTAATTTCCATGGGATGATCCGAAAATGATTTTTAGGAGGACAGTTTCGATCATTCTTTCAAGTGGACGTACCGTAAAATTCAAAACTCACGCGGGCCCACTAAAAGGACTTATGGTATCACTTGAGGTAGACCTGGCAAACGGGTGGGCCGGGCCAGGTCAACCCGCGGGTGCGGGTCACACGGGTCGGGTCAGGAAATGACCCGCATTTTTGCGGGTTAGAATTTAGGTGACCCACGCGGCCCGCGGGTGGACCGGGCCAACCCGTGGGTCACCCGCAAATTCAAACAGTCGTTTATTTTGGGAAATGTTATCACTGGATTTTGATGAGGGTGGTATGGCCGGCACCGTGGGATGATCCAAACCGTCCATTAGATGGCCCACAGCCTAAATAGGTTGTGCCCCAAAAATCATTTCAATAGGTTGATCCTAGCCCTCCGATCTATAGAGGGTTAGGATCAAGTGATCAACCCTCTAACATTCAGATCGGAGGGTTGGGATCAACATATGGTGCCAGCCACAACCTATTTATATTCTATGGTGCCAGCCATAACCTATTCAGGCATCAAACCCTTAAAATATAGATTAGCATGACAAAATCACCACCCTTAAAAAAAGCCAAATGACCCGCGGGTGCCAGCGGGTTGACCCGACCCGACCCGTGTTTTTGCGGGTTAGGTCACCCGCGGGTCAGTTTTGACGGGTCACCCGTTCCCCCAAATTTGTGGGTGGGTCGGGTCGACCCGCAGGCATGGGTCGCGTTTGCCAGGTCTAACTCGAGGCACGATCAAGATTGGTCAATCAGCGTAGCTTTTACCGTATAATACATCGAAACAGAGTTAAAAACAAAACGAAAAAGAAAAGTTAAAAAAGATTTACCTGCAGCTTAGCCGAGGTGCGTTGAAACCAAAGCTGCTGAGAGGGCTTGATCCAACCGTACCCAGGAATCGTAGCCACCGTGGAGTAATCCCCACTGTCCAAAAAATACAGATTCAGCACCGACTTGTTCTGCATCTTGGAACCCTCAACCCCCGACACCTCCAAGTTATAATTTCCAAATCCATCGATCTCTTCGTGGGGATTGAGGCCAGATAACGTCCCAGGCATCCCCACGATGTGCCGCATCACGCCTTCTCTCGTAAGCGTGGATTCCTGATCGTGGTTTCCAAGGACCGCAGCCCATGGGATTTTCGACGACATCGCGGGGGCAAACGACGCGTTTAACGATTTCCTAGCATCCGTCGCATCGAACCCAAAGATGTTATCACCTGTTTGAGAAGCGGCAAAAACGGGGAAAGTTGAGAAAAATCTACCAGTTTTTATATGGTTCGTGGTGGTATTGTCTAGTATTTTTTCGAAAACTACTGAACGGCCGACTCCATATGATGATCCAAACCGTGTTCAATTGTTGTGCCACAAAGTAAATAGGTTGCGGCACAACCTATTTGCGTTTTGGCCGAACAAATGAACGGTTTGGATCATCCATAAGCATCCATAAGCATACAGGGCTTTCTGAAAAATACAGGACAATACGGCCACATACCTTATAAAATCTAAACAACAAAAAAAGCATAATTCGAGAATTTCGAGCAGGAGCTGCTGCTAACGTGCGCCGTTAGAGCAGGGGAGGATTTTGGAAAAACTAAATTGAAAAGCGGCAAAAACGGGGAAAGTTGAGAAAAATCTAGCAGTTTTTATATGGTTCGTGGTGGTATTGTCTAGTATTTTTTCGAAAACTACTGAACGGCCGACTCCATATATGATGATCCAAACCGTGTTCAATTGTTGGGCCACAAAGTAAATAGGTTGCGGCACAACCTATTTGCGTTTTGGCCGAACAAATGAACGGTTTGGATCATCCATAAGCGTACAGGGCTTTCTGAAAAATACAGGACAATACGGCCACATACCTTATAAAATCTCAACAACAAAAAACGCATAATTCGAGAATTTCGAGCAGGAGCTGCTGCTAACGTGCGCCGTTAGAGCAGGGGAGGATTTTGGAAAAACTAAATTGAAAAGCGGCAAAAACGGGGAAAGTTGAGAAAAATCTAGCAGTTTTTATATGGTTCGTGGTGGTATTGTCTAGTATTTTTTCGAAAACTACTGAACGGCCGACTCCATATGATGATCCAAACCGTGTTCAATTGTTGGACCACAAAGTAAATAGGTTGCGGCACAACCTATTTGCGTTTTGGCCGAACAAATGAACGGTTTGGATCATCCATAAGCGTACAGGGCTTTCTGAAAAATACAGGACAATACGGCCACATACCTTATAAAATCTCAACAACAAAAAACGCATAATTCGAGAATTTCGAGCAGGAGCTGCTGCTAACGTGCGCCGTTAGAGCAGGGGAGGATTTTGGAAAAACTAAATTGAAAAGCGGCAAAAACGGGGAAAGTTGAGAAAAATCTAGCAGTTTTTATATGGTTCGTGGTGGTATTGTCTAGTATTTTTTCGAAAACTACTGAACGGCCGACTCCATATGATGATCCGAACCGTGTTCAATTGTTGGACCACAAAGTAAATAGGTTGCGGCACAACCTATTTGCGTTTTGGCCGAACAAATGAACGGTTTGGATCATCCATAAGCGTACAGGGCTTTCTGAAAAATACAGGACAATACGGCCACATACCTTATAAAATCTCAACAACAAAAAACGCATAATTCGAGAATTTCGAGCAGGAGCTGCTGCTAACGTGCGCCGTTAGAGCAGGGGAGGATTTTGGAAAAACTAAATTGAAAAGCGGCAAAAACGGGGAAAGTTGAGAAAAATCTAGCAGTTTTTATATGGTTCGTGGTGGTATTGTCTAGTATTTTTTCGAAAACTACTGAACGGCCGACTCCATATGATGATCCGAACCGTGTTCAATTGTTGGACCACAAAGTAAATAGGTTGCGGCACAACCTATTTGCGTTTTGGCCGAACAAATGAACGGTTTGGATCATCCATAAGCGTACAGGGCTTTCTGAAAAATACAGGACAATACGGCCACATACCTTATAAAATCTCAACAACAAAAAACGCATAATTCGAGAATTTCGAGCAGGAGCTGCTGCTAACGTGCGCCGTTAGAGCAGGGGAGGATTTTGGAAAAACTAAATTGAAAAACTATCTATCTATTTGTACCAGTGAATACGATGAGATCTGGTTTTTCGGCTCGAATCATCCGTTCTACGAAGGCGGTGGTGTTTAGATCGGAGCAACTGGCGAACTGCACCGGCAGCACATCCTCGCAAAAAGTTGTTTTCCCGTCGGCGAAGTGCATATCGGCCACCTGCAAGATCTTGAATTTGCCGTTCCGGCCGAAACGAAGGGTTTCTGCATTTGCAGAGACAAGGAAGAGTAGAAGGAGAAAGTGAGCAAGCAAGGATTTTGAGGCCATCTCTATTAGCTACCAATTGTCAACTATGATTTTTTTTTGTTGAGCAAGCCTCGAGGAAACTCAACGAAGCCCTCACTTAGTTATTTTTGGGGATTTTTTTTTCTATGTAATAGTAGCTCCTGACGAGATTAAAAAAAGGGAATATTCTAGGGATTTTTCAATTTTCCATGTATAAATAAGGAGATAAGTTAATGGGAAAATTATTAAAAAAATGTAAAGTTTATGCTAAATTGTGAATAAAGGGTAGACATTTAAATTTTATAGAAAAAGGGCTGTGAGGTGAGAGAGTATGAGTTTTAAGACAAATATACCCCCACTTGGTTTTTCCTACCATTTTTTATGCTCTAATCCCTAAGCTTTTGTCACCTACCCACTTCACGTTTTTCTTTCTTCTTCCCCACCCATCCAACGTGAAAAACACCCTTTGCAGCCATTGTTATCCTTTGGAAGCTCCAATCCCATTGTATTTTGTAAAAAAAAACACCATTACTTATCACAAATTTGAACTTGGCTGATAAACATAGCTCCAAGTAGGTCCATGCTCCTCTACTTGAATAGGGTTTAACATTTTATGAAGGTTTTTATGTTTTCTTGAGTTTTAACATTTTATGAAGGTTTTCATTGTTTTGTGTTGAAAAAAACAGAGAAATTACCCAAGTTGTTCTATGTTGGTTGTATAATTGTTTTCATTGTTTTCTTGGGCTTTAAAAGAAAGTTAGAACCACCATTTTCTCTGTTGGAAAATGACCATTAATTGTTTCTACCCAATTTGGTTCGTAGTGGTTCCGGGGTAGAAAATGTCGTTCCGTACTGGTTCCGGGGTATAAAATGTGGTTCCCTTGTGGTTCTAAGGTATAAAATGTGGTTCAGTACTAGGTTCAGGAGTATAAAATGTGGTTCCCTAGTGGTTCGGGGGTACGAAATGTGGTTCCCTAGTGGATCCGGCGTATAAAATGTGGTTCCGAAGTGGTTCCGGGGTTGAAAATGTGGTTCCCTAGTGGTTTCGGGGTATAAAATGTGGTTCCCTAGTGGTTCCAGGGTATAAAATGTGGTTCCCTAGTGGTTACGAGGTATAAAATGTGGTTCCGTAGTGGTTGCGGGGTATAAAATGTGGTTCCCTACTGGTTCCGGGGTATAAAATGTGGTTCCCTAGTGATTCCGATGTATAAAATGTGGTTCCGTAGTGGTTGAGGGGTATAAAATATGGTTCCCTAGTAGTTTCGGGTTATGAAATGTGGTTCATAGTGGTTCTGACGTATAAAATGTGGTTTCCAAGTGGTTCCGGGGTATAAAATGTGGTTACCATGTGGTTTTGGGATATGAAATGCGATTCCCTAGTGGTTTCGGCGTATAACATGTCGTTTCCAAGTAGCTCCTGGGTAGAAAATCTGGTTCCCGAGTGGTTCCGGGGTATAAAATGTGGTTCCGTAGTGGTTGCGAGGTATAAAATGTGGTTCCGTAGTGGTTGCGGGGTATAAAATGTGGTTCTGTAGTGGTTCTGAGGTATAACATGTGGTTCCCTAATGCTTCCGAGGTATAAATGTGGTTCTGTAGTGGTTCAGGGGTATAAAATATGGTTCCCTAGTGGTTCTGGGGTATGAAATGTGGTTCCCTAATGGTTCCGGCGTGTAAAATGTGGTTCTCAAGTGGTTCCGGGGTATAAGATATGGTTCCCTAGAGGTTCCGGTGTATAAAATGTGGTTCCCTAGTAGTTCCAGGGTAGAAAATATGGTTCCCTAGTGGTTCCGAGGTATAAAATGTTTTTCCCTAGTTGTTCCGGGGTATAAAATGTATTTCCCGAGTGGTCCTGGGGTAAAAAATGTGGTTCCCTAGTGGTTTCGGGGTAGAAAATGTGGTTCCCTAGTTGTTTCGGGGTAGAAAATGTGGTTCCCTAGTGGTTCTGATTTATAAAATGTGGTTTCGTAGTGGTTGCAGGGTATAAAATGTGGTTCCATAGTGGTTCCAGGGTATGAAATGTGGTTCACGAGTGGTCCCGGGGTAAAAAATGTGGTTCCCTAGTGGTTCCGGGGTAGAAAATGTGGTTCCCTAGTGGTTCGGAGGTATAAAATGTGGTTCCGTAGTGGTTTGTGGGTATAAAATGTGGTTCCCTAGTGGTTCAGAGGTATAAAATGTGTTTCCTTAGTGGGTCCGGGGTATAAAATGTGGTTCCCGAGTGGTCCCGGGCTAAAAAATGTTGTTTCGTAGTGGTTCCGGGGTAGAAAATGTCGTTCACTAGTGGTTCAGAGGTATAAAAATGTGGTTCCGTAGTGGTTGAGGGGTATAAAAGGTGGTTCCATAGTGGTTCTGGGGTATGAAATGTGGTTCTTGAGTGGTCCCGGGGTAAAAAATGTGGTTCCCTAGTGTCCGGGGTATAAAATTTGGCTCCCAAGTGGTTCCAGGGTATAAGATGTGGTTCCCTAGTGGTTTCGGGGTATAAAATGTCGTTCCGTACTGGCTCCGGCGTATAAAATATGGTTCCCTAGTTGTTCTGGGGTAGAAAATGTCGTTCCCTAGTGGTTCACGGGTATAAATATGGTTCCCTAGTGATTCCGGGTTAGAAAATGTGGTTCCTGACTGATCCCGGGGTAGAAAATGTGGTTCCCTAGTGGTTCCAAGTTCTAAAATGATGTTCCGTAGTGGATCCGGGGTATAAAATATGGTTCCCTAATGGTTCCGGGGTAGAAAACGTGGTTCCCGAGTGGTGCCGGGGTAGAAAATGTAGTTCGCTAGTGGTTCTGAGGTATAAAATGTGGTTCCGTAGTGGTTTCGGGGTATAAAATGTGGTTTCCTAGTGGTTCCAGGGTATAAAATGTGGTTCCGTAGTGGTTCCGAGGTATAAAATGTGGTTCCCTAGTGGTTCCGAGGTATGAAATGTGATTCCCTAGTGGTTCCAGGGTATAAAATGTGGCTCCCAAGTGGTTCTAGGGTATAAGATGTGGTTCCCTAGTGGTTCCGGGGTGTAAAATGTGGTTCACTAGTGGTTCCGGCGTATAAAATGTGGTTCCCTAGTGGTTCCGGGGTAGAAAATGTGGTTCCCTAGTGGTTCCGGGGTAGAAAATGTGTTTCCCGAGTGGTCCCGGGGTGGAAAATGTGGTTCCCTAGTGGTTCCGAGGTATAAAATGTGGTTCCAATATGGTTCCGAGGTATAAAATGTGGTTCCCTACTAGTTCCGGGGTAGAAAATATCGCTCCCTAGTGGTTCCGGGGTATAAAATATGGTTCCCTAGTGGTTCCGTGGTAGAAAATGTCGTTCCCTAGTGGTTCCAGGGTAGAAAATATGGTTTCCTAGTAGTTCCGAGGTATGAAATGTGGTTCCCCAGTGGTTCCGGCGTATAAATGTGGCTCCCAAGTGGTTACATGGTATAAGATGTGATTCCCAAGTGGTTCCGGAGTATAAAATGTCGTTCCCTAGTGTTTCCGGCGTATCAAATGTGGTTCCCTAGTGGTTCTGGGGTATAAAATGTGGTTCCCTAGTGATTCTGAGGTATAAAATGGGGTTCCGTAGTGGTTCAGGGGTATAAAATGTGATTCCCTAGTGGTTCCGGGGTTTAAAATGTGGTTCCCTAATGGTTCCGGCGTATAAAATGTGGTTCCCAAGTGGTTCTGGGGTATATGATGTGGTTCCCCAGTGATTCCGGTGTATAAAATGTGGTTCCCTAGTGGTTCCAAGGTAGAAAATATGGTTCCCTAGTGGTTCCGAGGTATAAAATGTGTTTCAGTGGTTCCGGGGTATAAAATGTGGTTCCCGAGTGGTCCCGGGGTAGAAAATGTAGTCCCTAGTTGTTCCGAGGTATAAAATGTGGTTTCATAGTGGTCCTGGGGTATAAAATGTGGTTCCCTAGTGGTTCTAGGGTAGAGAATGTGGTTCCCTAGTGGTTCCAAGGTATAAAATGTGGTTCCGTAGTGGTTGTGGGGTATAAAATGTGGTTCACTAGTGGTTCCGAGGTATGAAATGTGGTTCCGTAGTGGTTCCGGCGTGTAAAATATGGCTCCCAAGTGGTTCCAGGGTATAAGATGTGGTTCCGCAGTGGTTCAAGGGTATAAAATGTCGTTCCTTAGTGGTTCCGGCGTATAAAATGTGGTTCCCTAGTGGTTCTGGGGTACAAAATGTGGTTCCGTAGTGGTTCAGGGGTATAAAATGTGGTTCCCTAGTGCTTCCGGGGTATAAAATGTGGTTCCCTAGTGGTTTCGGCGTATAAAATGTGGTTCCCAAGTGGTTCCGGAGTATAAGATGTGGTTCCCTAGTGGTTCCGGTGTATAAAATGTGGTTCCCTAGTGGTTCCAAGGTAGAAAATATGGTTCCCTAGTGGTTCCGAGGTATGAAATGTGTTTCCCTAGTTGTTACGGGGTATAAAATGTGGTTCCCGAGTTGTCTCGGGGTAGAAAATGTGGTTCCGTAGTGGTTCCGAGGTATAAAATGTGGTTCCGTAGTGGTTCCGGGGTATAAAATGAGGTTCTCTAGTGGTTCCGGGCTAGAGAATGTGTTCCCTAGTGATTCCGAGGTATAAAATGTTGTTTCGTAGTGGTTGTGGGGTATAAAATGTGGTTCCCTAGTGGTTCCGGGGTATGAAATGTATTTCCCTAGTGGTTCTAGCGTATAAAATATGGCTCCCAAGTGGTTCCAGGGTATAAGATGTGGTTCCGTAGTGGATCCGGGGTATAAATTGTTGTTTCCTAGTGGTTCCGGCTTATAAAATGTGGTTCCCTAATGGTTCCGAGGTGGAAAATGTGGTTCCCTAGTGGTTCCAGGGTAGAAAATATGGTTCCTTAGTGGTTCCGAGGTATGAAATGTGGTTCCCTAGTGGTTCTGGCATATAAAATGTGGCTCCCAAGTGGTTCAAGGGTAGAAAATATGGTTCCCTAGTCGTTCCGAGGTATAAAATGTGTTTCCCTAGTGGTTCCGAGGTATCAAATGTGGTTTCCAACTAGTTCCGGGGTATAAGATGTGGTTTCCTAGTGGTTCCGGGGTATAGAATTTGGTTCCCTAGTTGTTACGAGGTATAAAATGTGGTTCCATAGTGGTTCCGAGGTATAAAATGTGGTTCCGAGAGTCTAACTTATTGTTCCAATTGTGTTTCTAACATTCTAAAGTGGTTGTATCATTGTAAATGGTTGTTCATAGTTTGTAATAATGGTTCTTATCCTAATAGGGTATGCGAAAATGGTGGAAAGAATGGCTTCTTTTATCGTACACGTTGATGGGTACTTGAAGGATGAAGTATCATTTCAGTATATTGGCGGGACGAAGATGCCTTTAATTGTGAATCGGCATATAAAATTTTCAGAATTTTAGTCTCTAGTGCACCAAAAAATTGGGATCACAGAAACCGGTATCTCACTAGCTACAAAATGTCGATATGTCGTGGATCCATATCAAATCTTGTTGTACGACATTCGAAATGATGATGACCTAACTATGGTGATGATGCCTTTTGAGAATAGCCTCTTCAATTGTATGAGTCTACACATAACCAAAGAGTACAAAGTAGGAGGAATTAGTTCTGCACCGATCCCCATCCGGAGGTAAATTATTCACTCAGGTGGAAATTTTCGTTCTTTGAACTCTCATTCCATTACACGATTATCTCATGTGAAATTTGTCATTGGTCAGGAATATGGTGGATAGAAATCAACATTATGAAGATCCTATTTTATATGGAAATATTTGTGAACCTTCCTCTCGTCCTCTTGAACCGGCATTGAACCCCAGAAATAATTCCATCCGTGCAGCCTCAGCAACACCTAATCAAAATGACGTTGCTGGTCCCAAGAACATACCAATATTGGGCAGAATCCGAAAAGATACCAATATTGCTCGGAATCGGAAAAGATATTCAGTGGACTTGAACCATGACTATGAGGACCCTATTTTTAATGAGACAGAGGAAAATACAACTCAACATATGAGCACTGCCATGTAATCTTCTAATTACTAATTACATTTACTTGGCCAGTTCTATGTTTGTCTCATACAATATTCATTTTATCGTAGTCCCTATTGTGCAGGCACGATGCAGAGTTCAGCAGGGATTTCCATAGTGATATGCATGTTAGTGATGGCATTGAATGCGAGGATGGTAACAATATAGAGGGTGATAATGCATTTGGTGATGATGACTTTGTTGAGGACAGTGAGCACGAAGGTGACTTTGGTAAGGAAGATGAGTGCGAAGGTGTACGCCCCCTCGTTGGTCTACAGAACGTTGTGGGCGACCCGTTCTATAATACGTATACAAGGGAGCCGTTGGAAGTAGATGAGATGGTTGTAGATGAATTAAATGAGGGACGTATAGAACTTGAGGAGATCAAGATGGGGGGAATCTTCCTGAATTTGAAAGTTTTTAAGAACAAAGTCAAAGAGTATGCAATTGAACAGAAGTTTGTATTCGTCCCAGTAGACTCAAAGCCTACAAAGTATGCTGTTAGATGAAAGGACAAAAGTTGCCCCTTCAGAATCAGTGGGAGAAATTATTTGGATCATGTTAGGGTAAAAAGGTTTGTGTCAGAGCATACCTGCTCACGTACTTTGAGGGGTAATGACCATCCCCTTTGTCACAGCAACTTGGGCAGCAGACACCTGCCTTGGGTTATTTCCCCGCCTAGGAGACGTGAGGCCTACTTTAATAAGAGCATACATCAAGGATAAGTGGGGTATAACTATATGCTATGCGAAGGCTTTCAATGCGAATATCATTATACACGAAATAATGTGTGGAAATGCCGAGGCGTCTTACCGCATCCTTCCTGCATATGCTCAAGAGATGGAGAGATACAATCCTGGCGCCATTATGCGTGTATATCGAAGTCGGGAGCTATTGGGGGGGGTGGAGATCATATATTTGGTCGTTTATTTTGGTCATTCGACCCTAGCATACGCGCCTTCAGTCGAACAATTAGACCACTGATACTAATTGATGGGACACATTTGCGAGGCAAGTATAAGGAAATTTTATTGGCTGCGACTGCATTAGATGGTGACGGTCGATTATTTCCGGTCAGCATATGCAGTGGTTGAGAATGAGATGTATGAGAGTTGGTTATGGTTTCTTCGTTTACTCCGCCAGAGGGTGATACCAGCAGAAAAAAACAACAACGAATCCACGATTTCCTCTGATCGGATGAAGGGTTTGCATAGAGCTATTGACGAAGCATTGCCGGGATCATACCATAGCTACTGTATTGGTCACCTCAATGCGAATTTTCTGAAGACCTTTAAGAGTCAAGTACTTTGCAAACTATTTTCGAGAGCTGCATATGCTTTAAGGGAGAGAGACTATAAGGAGACGATGGAATGTATTAAAGCGAATAACGCAAAAGCAGAGAAATGGATATTTGAGATTCCTAAAGAAAACTGGGCTAATGTATACTTTAAAGGGTCTAGGTGGAATATGTTGACAACTAATGCAGCGGAGTCCTTCAACAACGTATTAAAGGGCGCACGGGAGTTACCGATCTCGGCTCTAGTCGATCACACTAGATGGAAAGTACAAGACTACTTCCACCTTCGCCGCAAGGTTGCTTCTGAATGGAAAACGCATTTGACCCATAATACAGAAAAATGGTTAGACAGATATGTCTGTATGACAGTAAGTTTATACCCCGGCCGTGTAGTTGGAATGAATATGAAGTGATATCATCAACTAATACGGATCGTGTGGACTTAGAAAAGAGAACGTGTATGTGTGGCCTTTTTCAAATGATGGGATTGTCGTGTGGGCATGCCATAGCAGCCATGGGAGTAGCTGGACAAATATAGGTACTGCCAGGATTGGTTTTTGGCTTCAACTTATCGGACTACATATGAAGAGGTGATTCACCCTACTTTAGATCGAACACAAGGCCAGAGTCATCCCATGTTTTAGAAGTAGTGTTGCCACCACGAGTAAGAAGACAGCCTGGACGACCCAAAAAAGTACGAATAGAAAGAGGGCTGCAATTTGGACAACATCACAACTGCAAATCATGTGGGGAACCTGGACACAACAAAAGAACGTGCAAAAATCCCCCCTTGTAAATCTCAGTTAAATATGACGCCCATCGGTCCATCCGCACCTACAGAAAATAGGTATGTTCCATTATTACTCACTCGATATGATTTCTGTATCAAACCCATCATTTTATTGATTGTTGCAAGTTTCTCTTGTAGGTCCGGTGTGTCCTTCGCACCACCTTTCTTTGCTTAGGGATGGAGTTGTTGGTTTTTTTGTACAAAGTGGCATTGATTTTGGGACACTTCATGCTGCACATGATATTTACTCACACAGAATTTGTAGAAATTAAACGTTATTATAGACTTATAGTATTAAATTGGTTGTACAGCTGATCGTGACTATTGTAAAAGGGATCATGAATGTATCATTGGTGTTGGAAATATCATTCGTTCCAAACACTACCGAACACTCAGTCGGCCCACATTGTTTGGATCATCCAAAGCATTCATTTGATGGGCCGTCACATATATAGGGTGTGCCCAAAAAGTCAGCTCCATCGGATTATCGTAACGCTTCCATCTGTGGACCAACAATGTGTTCGTAGGCCTACTCGGAAGTCCGTACAAAGCTTCGGACTTCCGAATGAAGTCTAGTAGAATTGCCATTCCACTGAACTTCATTCGGAAGTCCGAACTTTGTTTGGACTTCCGACACGGACTTCCGAAACACCTTTCGGACTTCCGAGTGCAGTCCAGTAGAATTGCCATTCCACTGGACTTCATTTTCGGACTTCCGAAACACCTTTCGGACTTCCGAGTGCAGTCCAGTCCAGTAGAATTGCCATTCCACTGGACTTCATTCGGAAGTCCGAAACTTTGTTCGGACTTCCGAGACGGACTTCTGAAACACGTTTCGGACTTCCGAGTGCAGTCGAGTAGAGTTGCCATTCCGCTGGACTTCATTCGGAAGTCTGAAACAAACTTTCGGACTTCTGAAAGAACTTTCGGACTTCCGACTGAAGTCCAGTGGAATGGCCATTGTACTGGTATTCATTTGGAAGTCCGAACCTTTTTTCGGGAGTCCGAAGCGGAAGTCTTCATTACCATTGCTTGTGTTTGAAAGAGGGGGCCACCTTATACAAATTCAAACCTTTAAGGGGGTTTACATGTAACTGTTTAAGTAATATTGGGTGCAATTCCAGTAATTTTTTCGTATGGGCAGAATTCAAAAACGTTTGTCCAGCTGAGAAAAACAAATTTCAGGTGAAGGGGTGAAACAACGGCAGAGAGAATGATGACACAGAGAGACTAAAATCACTGCCTTATAGACGCAATGATCCACAAACAAACCTGAAAAGTTCGAAGGGGAGAAACAGATCCTATGCTTTGATAATGGAGCAAACTCACCTTCTCCTTTTTATTTAACTAGCTGTCAAAGTAGTACAACTACGAAAATGCTGTCATAAGCCAAAGATAAGAGGAGTTCGCCCTAATATCAAAACATTGTAGTGCCAATATCAGCGAAAATAATAAATTGCAGATTACATTTATAAATAGTGAGAGACCAATGGCTGAAAGAAAAATTAGCACCTACCTCTTGGTTTCATTGAACATAGGGATTGAAACAAAAAGTCCTAGCTGTGTCAGTTATGGGTTGAAATAAAACATACAATCAACATTTAAAAGTTAAAACAAAAAAAAATTAGAGTGTCATCAATTCGTACAACTACTAAAAAACCATATCAAACAATCTGTTCTGTAACATCCACGACTTCTTCAACTTCCACTTCTTTGGCATGATATTCTTCCTCTTCATCACTATCTTCGCCATCTCATGCAACTGTCTCCAGTGCTTCCCCCATCTCTCCCATTCTTCCTGCAACTTCTTCCGCTTCTCCCGATCCTGGTCACTCAGAAGCTTGCCATTGAAGGACCAGATGTTGAAGCCATTCTCCATCTCATGAACTGAAGGAACTGAGGTCACAACATACCTGCAAATTAAAATATGTTGCTTTTAAGGTTTAGAAATCTATATCCTAAAGAACCGAAAAGCATGGATGACTGGCAAACACATACCTTCCAGTTGGATCCCACTCAATTCAGTTGCCATGAAATGCTTAGCAGTGGCCATGGTTTGAAGCTTAGAATGTCAACAAGTTACAGGGATACTGTCCCATACACCCCATTCAACATTTTGGAAAGTAGCGAATCTCGCATAGCCGTAATATCTTTCTGGGTGAAATCAAGGCTAGCGTCACAGGTGATGTATTCCATCTCTTTCAAAACGAACAGCCCACAGTCGTGGCTGCAAAATATGAAGAATATATGCAATAATAACAATTAATCGTTTACGGAGGTTTTGTAAACTGAAGTAATTGCACGTAACATACCTATTACCTTGTATGGGCCGATCGGCCACTACATCAATGGGGAATGCACTTATATCACTATCTTTCACCCTTCTGAACCATTGAACAAGGTAATCGACCTACAAATCAATAATTTCGTACGTTAGGGCAGTAGTCAGCACAAATTAATTAATAATTAGCCTATGAATCAAGTTTAGAGTAGTACTCACAAGGGGTTGTACCCTTCTAGAATCCGTGCGAGCGACTAGAGAATCATAAAGAAGGAAGGTACGATGCCCCATATCCAACACTAGAAGAACCCAATGAACCATATCTATGTTAATTGGAATGAGTACTTTTCGTATCTCTTCAAGTGGGATGTTCTGTAGACGATTTACGAATCTGGAACATGCATCGGGACTTTCACATCTTTCGTGAAGTATAAGTTGCTGCAACCACAAAAAGAAATGTTAGAATTGTCTGCAGCTTCAAAAATAAAAACCATTACTTATAAGTCAATTTAATCTCACAGCTAGATGGGTAGTAAGGCAAATGCATGCTCCCTTTTGTTTTGTTCGTAAACATTCGTCCCGCTACTTTCAAGTAGTCCGTATATACATTAACAATCTACGGAACAGACCATAGGTCAATGAGAAGGAAGTTAAGAACAAATGTGTAGCAACACATTATTCACTCTTTGCGTTACTAAGTGAACCATATAACATCTTACCAGAGATGATAACCACCCTCTACGATCGGTTAGTATAAGCAAGTCTTCTTTACACATGTGGTACCCATCACTGTGAATGACTCTGTCACTGCAAATCTAGTAAAAAGTCATCTCCCTCTATGGACCTTTGCTCATATAATTGTACTGAAACAACCTATCTATGAAATTAATCGGAGAAATTAGAATTCCAAAACAATATAGGTTGTACGGAAATTTACCAAGGTTGTAGCGCTGCCAATGCATCCACCTTCATCGCTACAGGCCCGGTGACATTGCGAAGAGCATCATTGCTTTTCCGCTTGCTTATGACATACGGTGAACTAAATGCTCTACTAGGTTGTAACCTCCTTCGACATTGCTTCACATTTTTTTCAATGCTCCCAATCAGTTTCTTATCTTGTTTCTTATTTGATTTCTTACTGTGACTGGGGTTCATATCAGGACTGTCAAGGAAGATAGTAACCATATTAGCTGCAGCATCCTTGACATCCCGAGTAATTAGGCTATCAATAGAGATATGTTCTACGCTATCATCAACCAAATATTTCCCCATATCATTTACAAAAACACCATCCCCTACTTTTCCCTTGGCAGTCATTATCTCGGCTTTCCCATCCTTATTTTCACCCTCTCCTTCCCTCTTTCTCGTTATCTTCGTTGAGATATCATTCCCTGACTCCAAACCTTCCCTCTTTCTCCAATCTCTCCCGAACAAATAAGTTTTTATCTCCCTCATTTCACGTTCAACTTTGGTTATCCTCTCCAACAATGATCTCTTTGTAACAGATTTATCTACTTCGGACTTCTCATGTGCCCCACTTCCTCTCCTCCTCCTCCTCCTTCTTTCCCTCCCCTACTCTGCCGCAGTTGGCCCCATTGAATCCCTCACTACAGGCACAATTGGACCCATGTCATCCCCCACTGACCTATTTGTAACGGATTCATGTACCTCAGACTTCCCATGTTCCCCTCTTCCTCTCCTACTCCTCCTCCTTCGTTCTCTCCTTTGATATGTCGTAATTGGCCTCATTGGATCCCTCAGTACAGGCACAGTTGGACCCACGCAATCCCCCACTTCAACCACAATTGAACCGACTGAATTGCAAGGAATACTAGCATCGTCGTCTTGATCATCGACTCGAAGTAGAGATTCTTCCCTTGCCACAGCTTCGACCCTCCTAACCACTTGGAATACATTCCATATTATTAATTACAAATACGACTGTAAAAAATAACACGAAAGACATACAACGACCAACATGCGTTATACTCTCACCTCTGAGGCTTTCACCGTCCCATGAAGAATATAGTTAATCAACTGTTTATGCTCCATCTTCTTCGTATCCATCTGAGCGGTCCACTTAAATAGACGCGGATACGCATCAGGACAATTAGGTGCCTAAAACGTGGTATGCTCAAATAGCCATACCTGATATCAAACTAGATTAGATCCGTATAAGATAGAAACAAAAAACTATATGCAATGAATGGAAAATTACCTGTAAAATGATAGAGCAACCCAATATATGTCCCTTTCCACGGAGTGCAACATGTGAATCTAATGATCTGACCAAGAACTCATGAACGGGATAAGCCCATGCAACATTTCCTATAGTCTGTAGATCAATATACGGGAAAAGGCAAGAACATGCCTTCTGGTTCCTCTGCGCAAACTCTTAGTGCTGCAGAATAACAATATCAAATGCTTCACAGTCGACTTCACGAAGTCTTCTTCGTCTGAATCCATATCGGCATGAATAACCTTGACCACCTCGTCAAAGGTGGCGGTTGGAGCCCCAAACCTCCAACCATCCACACTATCCCTGCTAGACCAATCTAATTGCGGCCTTTCCCCAATCATACTTAAACCTAATATTTTTGCTACATCACTAACTAGAAACGGGACTACAATGCCGCCCAAACGAAATGCTTTCCGTTTGGGATCCCATTTATTTACCAATGTCGTCAAAATCTTCTTCCGCAACTCCACATCTTCGAGGCCCTCATGCATAATCAAATCTGTAAATGGGGTCTCCTTTATGAAATCCCTAAGCGCATCCCGTAACTGAATCTTTTTTAGGGATTGGTGAAAGCGTGACGGACAGCATCTAGATAAGACATATTCCGCCTGGAAAAAATGGCACTATGAAACAGTTGAGGTAGAAACACGAGGAGATGCAAACGGAAAATAGAAAAGTTACTCACCATGACGAAGATGCAAATAATTGATGGGAAAGATCCACAATTTTCTTAAGTTGGTCTGTATCTGTCGAAACCAGCAACAATCACTTCAAACACAATATTAGTCTATTCAAACACAGTATTACTCCATTGAAACAACAAGGATAGAGAAACCATAGCTAATCACTTGAACCAACACAGGGCTCCTTAAGTAACTAACAACCATATGTAAAGATCATCAACACCAAATATGACAACCGTAGCTAATCCCTTCAAATTTAAACAATCAAACATCACTTCAAACAACATACGGCTCCCCAACTCATAGCAGCCATAACAAACCATACGAGTGGGAGCTAAACCATTCAAACTTAAACCACCAAAAATCACTTAAAACAACTATAGCTATATAGATACTGGAATCAAATTCATAACAACCATCACAAACATACCATGCATCCAAGACACAGAAATAGAACCATAGTAACATCTCATCCATCCATCCATAATAACATATGAAACCCGTATATAACATAACATCCATCAATCCATAATATCAACCACAACAACCATAATAACATACGATCCATATACATGCAAAAAACAGTAAAAAAAATAAAATTGCATAGCAACGATCTAATGATCTGGGGGCAATAGACGGCGGACCAAGTTGGTGAGTGAAGAAACATGCTCGGTGAGTGAGGTGACCCGCTGTGCCGTAGTCCTGGCGGAGGGAGGTGACTGTCGTGGAGTAGTCCTGGCAGAGGGTGGAGACCTCGGTGCGTAGCCCAGTCAAGGCTTGCTGAGTCGCCAATTGGTCCTGATGATAGGATTTTAGAAGCTGATGAACCGCGGTAAACTGCCCGTCAAGGTACTGACGATGTGCACGAAACTCCTGCACAACAAACTCGTGTGATGCAAAATGCTGACCCGACTGACGAGGAGGGGGAGCAGGGCCCTGTATATCAAGCCGCATGGCCTTTATAGTTTTAGCATTGAACATAGTAGAGGGACTAAGGCGTTCTTCACCACCTTGTATCAGCACCTCATGCTTGAAGACATGCGTGAGAAGCATCCCGAATGGTAGACTAACCAAGGCCTTCGTCCTCGTGTCCCCCATGAACCTAAGGAAGATATAGCCAAGGTGAAGGGCCGTGCCGCGAAGAAGTCGGTGCATAATAAAAGCCTCAAAAGGCGGGACCATGTCAGCATTGCCTCCGCGAGGTGGGATATTGCTCGTCAGAATCTTGTGTAGGACTTTGCACATAGGGCTGAGGGAATTGTACGATACGTTGGTTGAGCCGTCAGTAGGTGGGCCTTCGCAACCAAGCTCCCTATCGGCGGCGACCGGATCATGTATACAGGCACTAATGTCATCCATATTACCGGGCCAAAAGTAGATTTCATCGCCTGTGGTGGGAAGAGAGACAACTTCACAAAACTTTTCAAGTGTCATATGGATGGTTTTATTGTTTACTCTGGATTGGAAGACCTTCGATTCTCTGTCGAATCTGTAATTGGCATATAATTGCTTCACGAGAGTCGGGTACGAGTCACAGTGAATTTCGAGAAAATTGACCCATCCAAAGGCCAGAAATAAGGGTTTCACATTAAAAACTTCAAGATCTTTAAAAATGACTTTCCTATCTCGAAGTATGCCCTTCGTTTCTATACGACCGAGGGAGCCGACCTCTACATCTTCATCCTCATTGCCCATATCCTCGTCAGAGGCAGGAGGACTAGGGGAGGGTTCAAGGATAGCCTTCCCAAGCCGTTTGCGGTGGGAAGACCCTTCGTCTACATTCACATTCTTCTTTGTTTGCTTGGCACGCCGCATGACTATAGGGGTTTTCGCTTAGGTGGTTAGGGGGGTTCACAAAGTAAAAAAGGGAGCCGTTTCGGTCCTTATCTGCAGAAAGCTGGAGAATATAAAATTTCAAGTAGATACCATTCAGAAAAAATAATAGTTATAGCAACAATAGTGGATATGAAGACATTATAAGGCTTGAAGGTAATACAACTTATGGAAATATTACACCATAAATGGCAGTGAGAGCTGAGATAACCTTATAGAGGTAGCCACATCGACAGTCAAAGGACAAGAATCGTGTGAAACTGCTCGAGTCAGGGTTCTCCAAAGAACAGGTGAGAAGTAACCTGGAGAGAAAAAATTAAGAATTTAGATTTAGCAGGGTAGCAAGCACCTACTTAAAAAAATGTCCAAGTTCAACTTGAATGATGCATACAAACTAGTATTGAAGTGTCTTCTTTCAACAATCTCCAATCCACAGATCAAATGATTAAAGGAACTGAGATTTTATCCCTGTTAATTGCATGCAACCCAAGCACGCAGGCATGGTTATGTTTTCATCAGTAAAGTTCACGGTAAGATGGAGGGAAGAAGATGATTCGGGTTAAGATACTAAATTTACATTTTAAAATGCATTCCGCATGTTAAAGATTTATTAGGTGTGCTCAGATGCACCCTTAAATCACAATAAACAGCAACATATCCAATATCACTATACATTTAAATTTACTATCAACATTCTCTCCCTCCCCCTCCCTCCTTTCCACCACCACACACCAAATAGATGCATCAAACCAGGGGCATTCGCTCAATTCAGGTTCGAGAAAGATGCCCCATCCAAAAAACCAGGCTTGCAAAATGCCATCGCTTTCCTCCACATTGGTTCTTCGTCACCACAAACAACCAATAATACATACCATTGCATCTCATATTGACAGATTTCTGCGAAGGAAACACATTGCCAACTCCAAGTGGTTTTTCAGCACCCCTTCAGCCTTGTATTGGAGTCGCCAGATGCTCTCATGGATTATTCAACTCAAATGTTCTTGGAGCTCATCGAATAAAAGGTGGAATCCTAACTTGGATTTCTATTTTTTTCATGTTGATCTGATGATGGTAAATAAATTTACATGTGTTCTTTTAGTTTTCTTTATAAATATGTTTCGTTGAAGCAGCATACTTTGTTTGTTTTTATAGCCGATATGTACTCAACTCATCTCAACTAAGCCTTTGTCCCAAACTAGTTGGGGTCGGCATATGAATCCTTTACAAAAATAGCCGATATGTAACAATATATAAATAACGGCAAAGGAGCTTGAGTACATATCCGAAGCTTCGTAGAGTTGCAATGAATCAGCACCTAGCTTTTCCAAATCTTCACTACAAATCTGTTTATCTCCTCCATGAATCTCATTCTCCCACTTCACCAAGTATTGCTGATATTTTCCACTGTCTCATACTCATAGTCTTCACCCACATTACTCGCTCAATTTAGTCCTGTTTCTTATGAATTTGCTAGTCTATATCATCCACAATCTCAACTTGGAATTCTGACAAATCTCCATGGTAGTATGACAGATCTTGGGTATGAACTAGGGCTGAAGTATTAGGATTTTAGAAATAAAATTTCAGGTTTAAGGACTGATGGTACTTTTCAAAGGGAAACAAGTTGTAGGATGAGGTTTACATGACTGGTGCAGTGCTAAAGTGTAAAGGCTACAAGGGCAGGGATTTACGTAAAAAGTTAGAATGGCGGATCGGTGGACTATTAAGGGGTATGGACATATTTTCAACTACATATTTACAATGGATAAGGATGCCGATGAACTGTTCTCTTTTTATTTTATCTAACGTAGATGTCATCTTCATTCGATTAATAAAATACTCAGAAATTATTATTCCACTTGTTTGAAGCTCCTTTGCCGTTATAAATAACGGCAAAGGAGCTCAACATTTATGTACCATCACCGTGAGAGGAGTGCCAGAAAATATAAATTATAGTTTCATAGTGTTTTTTAATGCATCTTTTTTACTCTCATTTAGGGTCCTCATTAAAGGCATTAGTATAATATTTATCTTTGCATGTTGATTTGTAATAACAGAGGGATGTCCCCACACAAGGGAGACGCCTCACGAATTCTCTCTACTCCCATCTTCCTCTTTTACTCCTCATTCTTCCTCTTCCCTTTGTATTTCACATAGTTAACCTTGATACGAGTTCCATTAGAATGCAAAAGATTTTTTTTAATAAAAAACACGTATTTTTGAAAGCATAGCCAATTTTGTTCCATGATGGCATTAGAGAGACAAGCAAAATATCAACAACATGAACCTGTAGTTTTTAAAGGACTTTCTTACTAGCTTTATTAACAACTGTGAAAATTTACTCTGCGGAAAGAAGCCTTCCACTAATCAAAATTGCTCTTGATCGTAAAATAGATTCCACTGATGAATTGCTGCATACCAAAAAAAGAATATCCAACAACTTGAAATTAGCATGACTTTTAAAAATAAAAAGGAAATTGCAAAGATCAGCAAAACAGTGCAAAACAATTCAAACCCTAAATGAAAACCTAAACCATTCAAAGCCATTCAAACCCTAAATGAAAACCTAAACCATTCAAAGCCATTCAAACCATAAATGAAAATATTTACACCCTCTCAAACCCTAAATGAAACCTTTTAAAACCCAAAATCAACCCCAAAATGATTGAAACCCTAAATGAGATCATTGAAACCATTTAAAGCCCTCAACGAAACCCTTTGAAACACAAAATCAAAGCCCAACCAGTGAAAACCTAGAAACCCTATATCAAAATATTTTGTTTCTAACAATTAATGGTTCCAACTCATTAAAACCCTAAAATTTCTAAATCCATTCCAATGAAACCCCTTGCAAAGTATTTCAAAGGCTTCAAAACTACATACTCATGCAAATCCCTCTCACAAACTACCAAAGAGGTACTTAAAACAGGTTCAGAGACCAACAAACATGGTTCGTGGTGTGTGAGATCCAACACATCAAGAAAAAATCCAAAATAAACAAAACCCTAGATGAAATGTTTAAAAATAACCTTTCTATAGTGGACGAAACTGATTTCCGGCAAGAGGGGATTCTTTCCGGCGAGTAGGTCGTGCTCCAGGCGAGATTGACGACGACATACGACGGTGAGAAGTTTCGTTTCTCCACCGAGAAGAGAGGCTCGTTTGAGAAGAGAACGGTAAAAAAAAAACAGTGTAAAAAGTAAAAAATGAAAGTAAGAAAGAAAAAGTAAAAAAAGGGTATATTTGTCTTAAAAGACATTTTCTCTCAGCTGACAGCCCTTATTTTATAATTTTCAAATCACTACCCTTTTTTAACAATTTACATAAAACTTTGCATTTTTTTAATAATTTTTTCTAAGTTAATTTAAAGAAAAAGATACAGGGCAAAGATGTCTTAGGCCCTGTTTGTTTAAGATTATGGCAACCAAGCTTGTGTGCCAAACCGATTATTGGACCCAAAATTTATAGATTATGGAACAGGGCCTTACTATGCGTGTCAACGGATCCCCTTCAGATCGGATCCACCTATGTCTCAGTCATGGTTCAATCAAATCCCTAATCGGTCGGATCGAATTCGGAGTGTTCTTCGGATCCTACTTCCCATGTCTTCATCCTAATCCATTTCAAATCGAACTCTCCATCGGAGGGTCCTAATTAGGGGTGTCAACGGATCCACGTATGTCACAATCACGATCCATTCAAATTCCTTATCGGTCGGATCGGATTCAGATTGTTCTTCGGATCCTACTTTCCACGTCATGGTCACGATCCCTTTTAATTCGGACCGTCCATCGGAGTGTCCTCTTATGTCCCACTAAGATAAGTACAGAATAATTTTTTTAGAAAAGAGCACTACTTGTATTTCTATTCATACTTCCGAGCCAGGTGTCCCATTACGTAGGGGGTGGGTGGGGGGGGGGCGTAATGGGCACTCACCCTAATGATTAAAAGATGATGCAAAAAGGGAGCCCTATTACGTAAGGGACGGATGAAGGAATCGTAAGGAATGTCTGAGCCCAGAACGTTCCACCACTGTTACGCCAGAAATCCAAGGTTTCACACAAGCTTCCGTTCTGCGACGTGGTGGCAGGACCGCTAGGGGATTAGCACAAGTGTTGCCGTAGCACGCTAGCTAGCTAGCCTTTTTCCGCAGGCTGCTCTGCTATACTATAAGTAGCGAGCAGAGACTATCATGAGCTAACGAATTTGACGAATCTATAACTCTGTTTACTTTATAATGCTAGTCCACTCTTAGTGTGTCTATACACATTTTCTTCAAATAAATTAAAAATTTATTTATGTTTAATCTATGAGTAAAATAATGCTTGTAAACAATAAAATTAATCTAAATTACTAGGTGTGTCAACGGATCCACTTCGGATCGGATCCACCTATGTCACAATCACGATCCATTCAAAATCTTTATCGGTGGGATCAGATTCGGATTGTTCTTCGGATCGTACTTTCCACGTCACGATCACAATCCATTTTAATTCGGACCGTCCATCGGAGTGTCCTATTATGTCCCACTAAGCTAAGTACACAATTATTGTTTTTAAAAAAGAGTTAGAATGCTAGTCCACTCTTAGTGTGTCTATATGCATTTTCTTCAAATAAATTAAAAATTTATTTATGTTTAACTTGTGAGTAAAATAATGCCTGTAAACAATAAAATTAATCTAAATTACATAAACTAATATAATGTATAACTATTATCAAGGAATATGATGTATAACTATTATCAAAGAAAATGATGTATAACAATAACATTCAGTAATAACTAAATGATGAACTAATAGTATATTCATGACAGCATATATGTTCCATAGACTAGCATAATGAAAGCATAATCGTGGTGCTGCGATTTTGAGGTCATTATGGAGCGACGACTGGGACTTTGAAGAGGTGGTGGAAGTGGCATATGGGGGGAGATGGTGGAGGGGATCGGTGGTCGGAGGAGGAGCTCGAAATTTCTTCTTCTCCTCTCCTCTCTCTTCTTGAAATCTCACAGCAAAAGAAAAAAACACTAAAACACGAGAGGTGAGAAGTCGCTTTTGAGTTGTGAAGCTTTTGAGTTGTGAAACCGCACTCCACTTCACTAATTAGAGGTTTTGATGAAAATACCCTTCAAAGAATTATAAACATTATGAAAATTTGGAGGATATTTTGGTAAAACAGTTCAGATCGTGACTATCGAATGGATATTTGTTGCAAGCCCATATCCTAAAATTTTTGGATCCCACATTTGATGATCCAAAATAGGCCCATGGATCCTATTGATATTTTAGATCATATTCATTAACGTTCGGATTCGGAGGATCCATCAGACCATTTGGATCAATTGATACCTCTATAAATTACATACACGAATATAATGTATAACTATTATCAAAGAATATGATGTATAACTATTATCTAAGAATATGATGTATAACAATAACATTCAGTATAACAAAATGATGAACTAATAGTATATTTATGACAGCATATACGCTCAATAGACTAGCATAATGAAAGCATAATGGTGGTGCTGCGATTTGAAGTGATTATGGAGCGGCGGCCGGGACTTAGAAGAGGTGGTGGAAGTGGCGTATGGGGGAAGATGGTGGAGGTGATCGGTGGCCGATGGAGGAGCTCAAAATTTCTTCTTCTCCTCTCCTCTCTCTTCTTGGAATCTCCTAGCAAAAGAAAAAAAACCCTAAAACACGAGAGGCGAGAAGTCGCTTTTGAGTCGTGAAATCACACTCCACTTCATTAATTAGAGGTTTTGACAAAAATACTCTTCAAAGAATTATAAAAATTATGAAAATTTGGAGGGTATTTTGGTAAAATAGTTCAGATCGTGTCTATCCAATGGATATTTGTTTTAAGCCAATATCCAATTCGAAACTTTTTGGATCTCACATTTGATGATCCGAAATAGGCCTATGGATCCTATTGATATCTTTAGATCATGTCCATTAACGTTTGGATTCGGAGGATCCATCGGACTGTCTGGATCCATTGACACCCATAGTCCTAGTAGGTCCTACATACATTGTACATAGTTAAAATTCTCAAAAATGGGCTAGGACAAGTTGCAATGGCGACGATGCATCGGATTAGAGACTTAAGGTCAATGGATAAAGAAGGGGAAGAAGAGGTTGTTAGGGCTGTAACCCCCGGGCATAATCGCTACTCATAGTAGAACTAGAAATTGCGTAGAATAAAAAAGTTTCTTCAATTCTGTCATTTAGCCAAGTAATCCTAGGGTCTAGATGATCTGATAGTGAAAATAACACATAGAATATATAAAGTACCTCATTTGTTATTGCGAAGAAGGACCTCTGCGTAATCTACTCCTCAAACGGCCACGAACGATCTAATCGCCTGTAGACACCCCATTTTGACTGAACCTTAAACCATCATGTGTGAATAAAAATCCTTCAAAAGAGTGAATTAGAGCCTCAGAATTGACCCTAGGGTAGCTTAGTATCCCAAGTAGGTCCCTGCAAATTTTCAGAAAAATCGGGCTAAAATTACCTAATAGGATGACGAGCCTACCTAGAATTGTAGTGTAAAAGGGAGTGTATTATCTAGCAACCTTACTTAACCAATAAACAAAACAAAGTATTTGCTAAAAGAGAGTGCCCAGGAACTTAAAGGGGGTAGGTTATCTTAAATAAAATTTTCACTATGTTTTTTTCCTTAGACCACCCCTTTTCTACTAAAAACTAAGTCAAAGAACACAAAAAGGGGGGGTGCACCAAGGTAACTAAAGGGGGTAGATTTTTTTCTAAAATCTATAAATAGGGCATTAGCCCTCTCAGTTGGGGAATTAGGGTTTTCTCATTTTCTAAGGCTCTTCTCATTTTTTAGAGAGAGAGTGTGTAGAGAGAGAGATAAAGGAAAGATATGGTTTACATCTTCTTCTAGCTGTCTTCTCCGGCGAGATTGACGAAGCTCCGGTGAAGCAAGACCTCTGTATTTTTATGCTTTTCTTCATTCATACTTCTTATAAAGTCTTAGATCTATTATTTTTGCAAGCTCTAAACCCTAGTTCAAACCCTGGAACCCTAGTTTTATGTTACTAAAATCTAGATCTGTAGTTTTAAAACCTTAGATCTGAACCAAATTTTGTAGATCTCAGCAATTTCACTAGAATTTGATTGTTTTTCATTATCTTTGATTTTTTTTCCCAATACCTTAGGTCTGGCATTGTTATTACTCTTAATTTGCATTCGAGATTATCATTTCCTCTTAGATCTCATCTCTGATAGTGTGCTTCACTACATTGATCTTCCAATATTGCAATCTCTGATGGTGCGTGCAATCGCTGGTTGATTCTACTCGAGTTCAAAATTTAAAGGAATTAAGAATCAAACAGTAAGGATAAAGGTATTGCTATAATCTTTGCTTTGATTTCATTATTATTATTTCTTGTGGTGTGATTCAAGGATTGCGATTGTTATGATCTGTTCCTTATACTGGAAGATCTTAGATTATAAAGGAGCTTGAGTTAAAAAGGAGCTTGAGGTATAATTATCATATTCTCAGTATGAAGTTATGTTTTGATTTTCGGATCTGTTTTTTTTTAAGAAGAACAAACAGATGAAGAAACTTGTGTTTCTTGATTTGGTGAAGTTCTTAGTAATTTCTTAGCAAAGAATAGCATGCTATCTTATGAGATTTTTCCGAATCGTCTTTTTAGTAATATATTAGATCTCAATTTTTATCTGAGCCTCATTGTAAAATTCTAGTCCAGTAATGACAATATCATACTATGGCGTAATCTTCCTTGTGATAGTTATTTTCAAATATCTAAGGTGTTGCCATTTAATTTGACTCAAGTAGAAGTATGAAAGAGGTTATGTTATTGGATTCTATGTTGCATGTGTGTTTTTTGTAATAGTTATGAATATACCCAAAATTAAAGAGAAAATGCTATAGATTTGTTTTATTTTCTTTTGATAACTATTTTTGTTTGTTTAGTTGTTTCAAAAATTTAGGTAAATAGATTCTGTGTAAGATGGCCTTGACAACAACTTACTGGTCTCCTCTTTATTTTTTAAAAGCTATTTTCAGGATCGTCTCTTTGATTGGTCAAATTTGCATTTTTTTCCTAACATGCGCTGAACCTGTTTACTCCTAATAATCAGAGAATATGAAAAGTGTTTCATAAACTCAAACTCGTCTAAGGATTTGACTTTAACTTTCATTGGTGAATTATGGATGTTTGTCAAGGGAATGAAAATAATATTCTTGTAAAGGCTAAAAGGGAGGTTTTGAGAATAATAAAATATAGATTATGCTGATATTATTTTCTTACTTGCTCAGGCATTGACATCATTATATCTTAATAATAGCATGATTCCAGTTTGTCATTTTTTTACTTTCGTTAGTTTCTATTTATATTTGTCATTATCAATAGCTTTGTGTAGAGGATATCAGGAAAAACATCATATCTTTAATAACATGAACTTAGCTTGTTCAACCTTTTGGTTTAATAAGGGATGTTATTAGCATTTTACTTACCTGGCTACATTAAATACTTTCAGTTGCTTCTTAATTCTTTTCATAAAAGTATGATATGTTTCGAGTGTTCCTCCAACATTTTAAGGTCAAAAGGATCAGAGGAATGTCAGATGACTGTTAAATCTCGATGATTACATAAGTTGATTTTATTTCTTTCTTTGAAAATTATGAGAAAATTCAAATGAGATAGTGGTATAGGATGGGAACATGACATTACTATCACCATGGTTTGCTGTTCATTTTTGTTAGATAAGAAGAAGCCGGTGCAGTTATTCATAAATAATATGTTGATATTAGTGTTTGTTTGTCTAGATGGCATCATGGCTGGCTGATTGGTTGTTATAATTGCAATCATTTTAGAAGCTGTCCTGATTCTCAATAGATAATAGCTATATCATATGAAGATATAGTTCAGAAGTAGTATTAATTTTTTCAGTTGGTTATTCATGATAAGTACAACCTCATAGTTTTATTATATATTGCTTTTAGGGTACTACCAGAAGTATTTGTTGCGCTCATGACTTTCATGAATTCTTATGTTATTTTTATGTTAAGTTTGTAATTCATGTTCTTTCCGGATAACTCAATACCATACAATTGTTATTAGTTGTCCCAGGATGATTTTAAAAGATTGAAAGAAATTATGCTATAATAGATAGTTAGCTGAGTGGTTACGATATCATTACACAGAACTTATATAGTTTACATATATGAGATTACATGTTTTGTTTATTTAGAGGCCTATCTTTTTTGTTAGGAGGTTCAATTGTCCATACAAAGATCTGTGGGTCTTGTACTTTAAATAGGTTTGAGTTATAGCTTTAATTATATTTTGAAAATCAAACTATTATCAAGTTCTATTTTTGTAGTAATCATACGTTTAGACATTAGGTTCTCTATCATTGCAAGGGCAATGATAGAGCTATCTGGAGCCCCCCTAGGAGACTATCCTAGTCTCACTAGCAGTCTAACCTTAGGAGACTTGCCCAGTCTTATGTCAGAACACTCCCCCTACAAATTAGAGACTAACTTAATCATTTAGCTATCGCTTATTTATCATTGCAAGGGCGATGATATGGACACATGGAGCCCACCCCTTTAGGAGACTACTTTAGTCTCATTAGAAGTTCAGACCTAGGAGACTTACCTAGTCTCATGTTAGAGCACTCCCCTATCAGTTAGGAACTAACTCAGTCATTTAGATATCCTATTTATCATTGCAAGGGCAATGATAAGGTTACTTGGAGCCCACCTCTGTGCCTAGGAGACTTGCCCAGTCTCACTAGCACCTCAGTTCTCTCCTCTTCTTCTAGGAGACATGCTTTGTCTCATTAGCACTCTCCTTTATAGAGTCATTAGTATAAGAGTCTATCCTCTTCTTTTAGGGTTATTAGTCTAGGAGTCTGTGCTTTAGTTAGGGAGTCTGTCCTTTAGCTTTGTTACTTTCCCTTTCTTTGAAGACTAGCTCAGTCTTATACCTTCGTGTGATCATTTTGTTTGTCTTGGGACTCTAGTTCACTTGTTTAAGGATTCCCCTTAGGCTCTAGGGATTCTGTCCTTTAGTGTTGACACTCCGCCAGGCTGTGGATCAAGGAGTGTTGTCTTATAGGTTCCCTTTAGTTGAAAGGGTGAAAACACTTGAAAATACAAAAACACTGAAAAAAATCTAAAAGACACAAAAAGTTAAAAAACACTAAGAATGTATATTGAAAAAGTGAATTCCGAACTACGTTGGCTTGATCCCCATTTCTTTAGGGGTACGTAGGCAGCTTGGGTCTTCCCAAATCGAGTCAAACATTTTTGATAAATTCTTTCAAACTTTTCAAAAAAGGAATCTGTCCATGATGTCTATTAATCATAGGAGAGTCCTAGAAGTTAGGAGTGCCTTTGTCTGGTCAGTTGTACACATCGTCAACTGATATCTAGAATAGGATTCACTAGATAGCCCATCTTTTTCTCTAGGATAAGCCTAGTCATACTTAGGAATAGGACACACTTGCATTAGTCCAGGGTTGAACTGCGTTTAGTTTAGGAGAATATAGGAAGTCCTAAAATTCACAATCAACTTCAATCTAAACTAATCATCTTCATTAAACTTTAATCATCAGTTCAGTCGATTGAGTTTAGATTAGTGGTCCTAGGCACATTAGGCATATGTAGCTTAGAATAGATCCACCAAACTACGTCGATCTTGTTCCCAAAAGAGACTTGGGTACATAGGCAGCTCGGATGGCCATCCGAGTCCAAATTGACCCTTCACACATTTTTGTTAGGTTTTAGGGTTTTAGGGTTTGAGGTTTATTGCTTATCATTATCTCTTGTGTAGATGCATGTTCGTGTGTTTACTTATTTGTCTTGATTGTTTACTTCTCAGCTATTTTTCTTGCATAGTTTCACATGTTTGCACATACGTAGCTGTAGTGTTATTTGCTCTATTGTTTTGTTCACATGCTTAGTTGTAGCATATCTGTTTCTTATTGCTTTGATTACATGATTAGTTGCAGCATATCTATATCTTTACTGCCTTCTTTACATGCTTATTCACATGATTAGCTGTAGCATTTACTTGCTTATCTTGTCTTGATTATCTGCTTATTATCTCCTACCTTCTCATTTATCTGCTTATCTGCTTAGCTGTAGTGTGCATGTGATTGTTTATCGCTTTCTTAGGTGTGATGAGTTAGAATTAGATGTGATGTGTTAGGATTAGTGAAGACAGGTATCAGGGTCATCTGATATTGGATTGGCACTAGTCTTCTCCCCCTCCCCACGAGCGATGTGAGGATGTTGATTCATATTATGTATGTACTTTGCCTGTATATATTCATTTGAGAGGGGGAGATGGTAGATTCTAGTGTTCATTCCAATGTTAGGTAATATTGATATCAACCCTCTTTAGGCCATGGATGTTTTATTTCTTTTGTGGATGTAATTGCCCATCTCCGGGCCATGCATGTTTAGATAGGTCGTTCTTCTCGAGGATGTAGGTTCTCAATTACATGATTTTCGCCCAAAATTCTTCAAAAATAATAAAAATGGCATATGAAACCGAGTTTTCTCAGGCGAGTGGGGTGCCTAACAACTTCCCCACTCGTAACCAGGCACTGACCTATTCATTTCTGGTTATCCATTGCATAGAGTACATTATGGGTTCCCGGCCTAAATCCTGGATGGCTATTCTTCTTTTTTTAGCTTTCGGATCCTTGGATCTGGGTGGGGATGTTATATTGCGGTACGACTTGGTTCCGAGTTTACTTCAAATCAAGTGGTATCGCACGTACGCTAGGGGTGCAATTTGGGTCAGGTTGAACCCGAATTTTGGGCTGGTTGGGTTGACAAAATTCGGTTTGGGTTCAGGTCTGGGTTGGGGTTTGGCAACCCGACCAAAATTCAGGTTGGGTTGGCTTGGGCATCAGGCAACCCGACCCAACCCGTAACCCGGCAAAGAATAAGATTAACACGTTACTTTTTGACATTTTTAGTTTTTCATGTGTTGTTTTTTCTAGCTTCTAATTTTCTATCCTTGAAAATATAATAGTGTATACTATATATACTTATCAAAAAGTCAAAAACAAAAGGTAAAGGCAAACCCTAACCTAGAAAGTAGAAATCTTTATTCTCTATTTCTCTTTCAGAGAAGCCAGCAGCCTCCAATCCTCCATCGGACCATCTCTCATTCTTCTTCGGTTCTTCTATCACAGGACCTATAAGGTTCTCTGTCTCTCTCTCTCCGATTTTTTTCATTAAGATTTAAAGAGGCATTTGATGGGGTAACTGATTTAAAGAGGCATTTTTTCATTAAGATTTCAGCAGAAACCCAACCCAACTTGGGAAATTGGGTTGGGTTCGGGTTAGGGAAAATCAATTTGGGTTGGGTTGGGTTGGCCTCAACCTGACCCAACCGACCCGAGTCGCACCCCTAACATACGCCATAGACACATGCTGTGAGGGCACTATTTTGAGAGAGCCACAGCGGAGCTCTCCAACTCGTGTGGAGATCGAGAGGCCGCGGGGTCTCATCCTGCCGCCCTGCCTCGAGATCGGGTCCCACATTGCCGCGACACCGCAAGTCGAACTGATGGATTCCTTTGTTTTGTACAAAGGGATTGAGAGCAACTTTTGTTCTTAGTTATAATCTGATTTAAATTCGATCATTAGATGAGAAAAATAATTTTCTTTGATGGAGCTTTGTTAGTTTTCACAAAAATAAGAAGCAGAACGAGTGGAACTAGAAGAGAGAGAAAGAGAGAATTGTTGGATATTTTTTAAGAGCACTCTTGGGGGTGTCTTTTAGCATGTGAGAGCATCCAAAAACCTACTAGGTTGATTTATAGAGTTGAGTTCCAACTTTTAAAAATTCCTAAAACTTCTCTCACAATTTTACTCAAATTGGGAAAACTAATTAATTAAACTTTGAAAATTGGAAACCAACATAAAATGGGAACCTTCAACCTATAGAAGTTTCCAATTAATATTATGAGTGTTCCCGTTGGAGAAAAAAGGTATCAGCAGAAAAAATTAATTCCTATTTTTCTCCTACAATTTCTCATACAAAATCTCCTACAATCACTCTTTCTTTTTTCCTAGTGGCTTCCCTTCCTCTTGGGAGTGTCTTTTTGCATGTGAGAGCATCCAAAAACCTGCTAGGTTGATTTATAGAGTTGAGTTCCAACTTTTAAAAATTCCTAAAACTTCTCTCACAATTTTACTCAAATTGGGAAAACTAATTAATTAAACTTTGAAAATTGGAAACCAACATAAAATGGGAACCTTCATCCTATAGAAGTTTCCAATTAATATTATGAGTGTTCCCGTTGGAGAAAAAAGGTATCAGCAGAAAAAATTAATTCCTATTTTTCTCCTACAATTTCTCCTACAAAATCTCCTACAATCACTCTTTCTTTTTTCCTAGTGGCTTCCCTTCCTATTTTCTCTCCAAAGTGATAATGGAAAAATATTTTATTAAATTAAAAAAAAGGTAAATAAGATTAGGAATCCAAAGTGGCCATCTTTGGATTCGGCCCACCGAATTTCGTCCTATGTGGATTTCCACATTGATTTTCCAATTGAATATAAATTCACATTTAATTCTCCAATTAAATAAATGAAATATCCTCTCAACGAATGGGATTAAATCTTGATCCAAATAATATGTAATTTCCAAAATACCCCTTTAGTTAACACTTAACCAATTTAGTATTCCAGTTGTGTCCCATTGTGCATATACACCATTGGAACTATGTAAATCTTTCCCTTTGCATCAAATGCCACGAAAATAGTTCGTGCGTGCAATCTAATAAATGCAGGACCCCTATCCAAAGGATATAAATAGGTCATTCGAGTTATGAGTGGGATCGTTACAAGGATTTGACAGTCGATCCTGTAGAACCCAAAAATGGGTCTACTGCAATTCTTGCTCCGTAGTCAAAACTACAATGGCATTGAAAAAGTGGCCTCTATCGAGACGTAATCCTGAATATAACCATCAAATCATCATACCCCTAATCACATCTAATACGTGCAAGTCCCTTCCCCTTTCCACATCTATTGAGTTGGGTTCTACGGAAGGTGGACATAGACTACCCCAGGGCCCACTCGTGGAATACCTTTCAGTCAAGCAGTTTGGGCCAGCAAATGCATTTGCTAAAATTATTTTAAAATATAATTTGTAAAATCATCTGATAAACATTTTATCAAATCCACCTAGCAAGGTAATTTTTTAAGCCTACTACTCTGACGAAAACTACAGATGACCAAATAATGGGGCGGAGAATTCAATGCCGGGTATCCTATTAGTCTCGCAGGTTTGTCCAACACTCCAGTACTTCCCTCGGATAATCCTAACAAGAACCACTGTTAGATAGACTTAGAGTGAAAAAAAGGGCTCATAGACCAACATGATCCCTCAGTCGAAGGACATGTAAAGGGTCATGTTTGGTAGAATAGCCTAACTATCTCCTATCCACATGCTATTCTAATGTGATCCTGTTCAGTGCGCAATACCAATGCCGCACCCACTCTTCTTAGTTAGGGTCCACTACCCAAGTGACTGAGATAAGGCACTCCTATGTGCATGTAGGCAAGACTGGTGCTAGTTGTGTACATGAAGAGATATCCAGTCTCGACCCCAACTTAGAACCTTTAAGGTCTACAATGAACCAGAATTTCATATCACCCTGCTCCCTAGGATCTGTGAATCATTGAGCATAATATTCCTACTTTGCTCCCTAAGGACAAATATGTGTAAAACTGTTGAGAAAATCTGCTGGGCAAATCAATCCGATCATGCACAAATCAAACAAAAAAGTAAAAGTAATATATCAAGCCATAAGATGAACACCAAGATTTTACGTGGTTCGGCCAATCCTACTCACGGGCGAGAAACACGATCTTCCATTATGAGAAAAACAAAATACAAGGATTACAATGGATTAATCACAAAAACCTAAACCTTCAACCCTTTCCTTGCTTCTCAAACCCAAAGACCGTACATAAGAGGTTAACCCGAGAAAATCTCTTACATCCTAGTTCCAGTTTGTTGCAATGACTAAGAAGAGGTGCACAACAAGCCAACTTCAGAATATGCTCAAGAGAAAACCCAAAAACATACCCCGAGAGGAATCCGAGAAGAAACCACATGAAGAAACCCTTTCCTTCTCTCTCTCTCTCTCTCTCTCTCTCTCTCTCTCTTCTCTTCTTTAGGGCAGTTGACACACCCCAACAACTCTCTTGCCCCAACTCACCTTTGCCTTTAAGAGAGCCTTTATCGGTAAGTTTTCTAGAAAACCCACTTTCCTGTTTTTCATTCCCGTATGCCTTGCGAAATAAGGCAACTTTTCAACAATGTCCACCTTTGGCTTATTTCCTAGCCACCTGAAGATTTTCTGTTGATGTCACCGCAAACCACCATTGGCCTTCCAAAGTACCAGCTACACACCCTAAAATCATCTTGGTTCTGATTCCTCCCGATTCCATCAACTCGGCCAATTCACATGTGTAGCTGCCAACCCGTTGACTCACCTAGTCAACCTTGGTGAGGGATCTCGATTTATCCTCTCCAACATAGGTGTTGTCACCTTCTTGTTAGAGTATGTGCTTGTAGACACCCCATTTTATCGAGCCCTAAATAGGTTAGTTTGAATAAAATTCCTCTAAATTGGTGAATCAGTGTCCCAAATTTTACCCTAGAATAGTTTAGGATCACAAGTAGTTCCTTGTAAAATTTTGCCAAAATCTGCTGAAAATTACCTAATAAGACGAGCATGGTTAGAAATATAGTGTAAAAGGAAGTGTGCATTATCCAGACTATGGGTGGTTTTTAGAAAAAGAATGAATTTGCTGCAGAGGGGTAGTTGCCCAGGAACTTAAAGGGGGTAGGTCATTTTAGCATAATTTTTCACTGAAACTTTTCCTTGTGGACCACCCTTTATCCAAACAAAACAAAGAACAAATACTAGAGTGGGGATGTCCAAGGCAACTAGAGGGGCTGAAAAATTATGAGAAGTATCTATATAAAGAGCTTAAGGTTTTCTTTCTCCGGTCAAGCTCTTTCTTCTCCGGCCAACCCGCCGGAGCTCCGGCCACTCACTGATTGATTTGTTTCCTCTTTCCTTGACTGTCATGCAAGCTTCTTTTGGCTATTGCTTAGTTAGAGTGAAATTCCAAGGGTGGTCCCGAGTACGGCAACTTATGAGGAGTGAGAAATTAGGTTTCTACCGAGTTTTAATTCTTTTGAAAACTCAAACCCAATTTTGGAAATTAAGAGATCAACAATAAAATTCAAGCACACAAGTTAAATCTAAAGTGCAAATGCAAATAAAGAGCAAGAGTAAGAGAGATTGCACCCGAGATTTAAAGTGGTTCGGTCCTCCAAACGTGAGGCCTACTCCACTCCACCAACCAAACTCGTTGATGGCTTCACTATGTGATCTTCTTAACTTCGGCGAAGATCGGTGCCGATTACAAATTCCGATTACCTTTAACCTTGGTGGCAATCTTCACCACGGAGAGTGGGCTACGCTTCTCCGAACACTCGCCCGATACAAGTTCTTGACTAAGAAAGAAAGAACAAAAAATCCCTCACAAGGGTTCACAAGAATTGTAGAAGATGTATAAATTGAGCTTATGATCCAAATCCTAAGCTTTAGAGGATGAGAGGCAAAATCAAGTTTGATTCACTCTTTGGATGTTCAAATGTAGTTTAAGAGTGTTAGGATTGATCATTTGAAAGTTTGGAATGCCCATATATATATAGGAAAACCAAAATATGACCGTTCAATGGCATTGTTGTAATTCCAAGAAAAATCGCAACGGCTAAAAATCCGACCGTTGTAGTGTTCTCGGAGTTCCGAGAAAAAATCTCAGAGTTCCGAGAATACTAACAGAAGTTGGAAAAAAGTCTACTAGACCATTTCTCGGAGTTCCGAGAATATTTCTCGGAGTTTCGAGAATTCTCGGAGTTCCGAGACTTTATCTCGGAGTTCCGAGAAGCCTATGAAGAGCAGATTTTCACTTCTGTTTTTAGGCTTCCAACTTAACACCAAGTTGGGATTGCTATGAGGGTTCCAAGGTGTTGGAACTCCACAAAGACAATCACTTATATATTTAGGGTGTGTGTTTATTTACTCAATTATGCCTTTCAAAATCCTAAACTAGGATTGGATCTTAATACAATCTAATATCACTTGATCTTCAATGGATTCTTCAAGTCTTCATTTGTCTTGGACTTCCGATGTCTTTGGCCTTCATGATGTGGTCCAATGAGATCTTTTTGGCCTCAATCCAAGCAATGTTGTCTTAACACCAATGTGATCTACAACTTAGACAATCAAACACATTAGTGAACATAAATCACTTGTGTATTGGAATCATCAAAATAAGATGGGAATGCCAAGGTGGAAACCATTGGGCTTACAATCTCCCCCTTTTTTATGATGACAAGCACAAGAGATTTTCCAATAAAAGCATACATATATTCCTTACACTAGAATTCTCTCCCCCTTTTGCATGAATCAAAAAGATTGGGGTAAAAGAGAAACAAAGGGATGAAATTTTCAATTTAAAGCTCCCCTTTTTTCAAGGAAAAAGACAAACTTAGAACTCCCCCTATTTAGAATTTTTATTCAACATAAGAGGGGATATTTTAATTTACCCATAGAAAGATATTCAATTTTTAGAGCAAGCCCCTAAACTAAGCACATATGATGAAAATCATATGGGGGCTTTGGGAACCCAAGATTTCTTGGTTCCACCATTATCCCTAATCTTAGATGCCCATTGGAATTGGTAATGACCATTAATTCCACAATAATGGCATCTAACATGAGGGTTAGATAAACTAGTCCTATCATATGCATGTTTAGGTCTTTGACTAGTCTTCTTTAAGATTATGTCAATAATTTTGTCACCATTTAAGAATCCATGGAGACATAATCTTAACCTTTCATTTTCATTATGAAGATGGGTTATTTGATTTAAAAAATCATTAAATTCATCTTCATAAGATTTGGAAGAGCTTGCCACATCTTGGAGTTTTACGATTTGGCAAGTTTTCTCATCCAAACAACCCTTAAGGGTTTCAATCTCAAGTTTAAAAATTTCAAGTTGTGCTTGAGATTTGGAAGAAGATTCATTTTTCAAAAAATTAAGTTCATTTTCTAATTTTGAAATGGATTTCTTTTGAACTTTATTTTTAGAAATTTGAGAGTGCAAGGTTGAGCACAATTCATCATATGATATTTTTTCACTATCACTACTAGATGAATAACACGAGGGGTTAGAGTTTACCTCATCTTCATGGGTGAGTGCCATGAAGCAAAGATCATCTTTCTTTTCTTCCCCTTCGCTTGAACTCTTTCCCGAGGTGCTAGTAGAATCCCATCCGGCGGCAAGAGCTTTATGTTTCTTCCATTCATTCTTTCCCTTGTATTTTGAGGAAGATGACTTGAGAAATGGACAATCCGGTCTTTTGTGTCCGGTCTTCTTGCAATTATAGCACCTTATTCCTCCTTCTACTTCACTTTCTTCTTTCTTCTTCATTTTATCCTTTTTATGTTTATTTCTCCATAAGCTTTTAAATTTTCTTAAAGCTTCTTCTTCATCGCTATCCGCCTCGCTAGAGGATGATGAGTTCGCTTTGGAGGCTTTTAGAGCTAGAGATCGACTCTCTTTTTCTTTCTCTTTCGGCTTCTTCTCCTCTTGTCGGCTAGTGAGGAGCATCTCATGGGTGATGAGAGATCCTACAAGCTCCTCCATGGTTAGCGTCTTGAGATTCTTTGATTCTTGTATGGCGGTTACCTTTGGATCCCAATATGGAGGAAGAGACCTAAGCAACTTACTCACAAGGTCATCAGTAGGATAAGATTTACCAAGATTAGCTAGTTCATTAGAAATTTTAGAAAAACGTGTATATATTTCTGAAATGCTTTCGTTTTGATCCATTCTAAACATTTCATATTTGCTCTTTAACAAGTTTATTTTGGAATCCTTAACTTGAGATGTTCCCTCATGGGTAATGGCAAGTGTATCCCAAATAACCTTGGCGGAATAAAAAAGAGCAACTCGATTAAACTCCTCCGTAGATAGGGCGCAAAACAGAGAATTTATAGCTTTGTAATTTAAATTTGCATGCCTTTTTTCTATGACATTCCATTCTTCAAATGGTTTGGAAGGCAACATGTATCCATTTTCAACAATGTGCCAAAGTTCCACATCTATCGAAAGAAGATAGATGCGCATTCTTGTCTTCCAATGTCCATAATTGGACCCATTAAAGAAGGGAGGTCTAGTTGTGGAATGGCCCTCCGGTAGTTCGGTTCCATTTCTATCCGCCATTTCACAATTAGAAAGTTGCCAAAGATCTTATGATCTTTCCCTTGTTGAAATTTTTAAAGAAAAATTTTTCCAAAGATTTATAGAAAAGAAAATCTTTTAAGAGCCTTTGCTCTGATACCAAGTGAAATTCCAAGGGTGGTCCCGAGTACGGCAACTTATGAGGAGTGAGAAATTAGGTTTCTACCGAGTTTTAATTCTTTTGAAAACTCAAACCCAATTTTGGAAATTAAGAGATCAACAATAAAATTCAAGAACACTAGTTAAATCTAAAGTGCAAATGCAAATAAAGAGCAAGAGTAAGAGAGATTGCACCCGAGATTTAAAGTGGTTCGGTCCTCCAAATGTGAGGCCTACTCCACTCCACCAACCAAACCCGTTGATGGCTTCACTATGTGATCTTCTTAACTTCGGCGAAGATCGGTGCCGATTACAAATTCCGATTACCTTTAACCTTGGTGGCAATCTTCACCACGGAGAGTGGGCTACGCTTCTCCGAACACTCGCCCGATACAAGTTCTTGACTAAGAAAGAAAGAACAAAAAATCCCTCATAAGGGTTCACAAGAATTGTAGAAGATGTACAAATTGAGCTTATGATCCAAATCCTAAGCTTTAGAGGATGAGAGGCATAATCAAGTTTGATTCACTCTTTGGATGTTCAAATGTAGTTTAAGAGTATTAGGATTGATCATTTGAAAGTTTGGAATGCCCATATATATATATATATAGGAAACCCAAAATATGACCGTTCAATGGCATTGTTGTAATTCCAAGAAAAATCGCAACGGCTAAAAATCCGACCGTTGTAGTGTTCTCGGAGTTCCGAGAATTCTCGGAGTTCCGGGAATACTAACAGAAGTTGGAAAAAAAGTCTACTGGACCATTGCTCGGAGTTCTGAGAATATTTCTCGGAGTTCCGAGAAGCCTATGAAGAGCAGATTTTCACTTCTGTTTTTAGGCTTCCAACTTAACACCAAGTTGGGATTGCTATGAGGGTTCCAAGGTGTTGGGACTCCACAAAGACAATCACTTATATATTTAGGGTGTGTGTTTATTTACTCAATTGTGCCTTTCAAAATCCTAAACTAGGATTGGATCTTAATACAATCTAATATCACTTGATCTTCAATGGATTCTTCAAGTCTTCATTTGTCTTGGACTTCCGATGTCTTTGGCCTTCATGATGTGGTCCAATGAGATCTTTTTGGCCTCAATCCAAGCAATGTTTTCTTAGCACCAATGTGATCTACAACTTAGACAATCAAACACATTAGTGAACATAAATCACTTGTGTATTGGAATCATCAAAATAAGATGGGAATGCCAAGGTGGAAACCATTGGGCTTACATAGAGATTGAAGATCTACACCCATAAGCATTGTCTAATCCTAAGCCTAAACCCTAAATTTTAAATCTACCTCTCTAAACTTTGATTAACCTTTTTCTGCACCATGAAACCTTAGATCTAGATCATTAAAGCTGAGATTTACTTCATCAATTTAGCTTTAACCTTGAAATGATTATAAAGCTTGGATCATTTTTTGTTATATTGATTCTTTCATTAGCCTCCTTTGATTCGAGTCCTTAGTTTAGAAACATTATCTCTGAAGCTATTCTCATCGTCATGATGAGATAAGACCGCTAGATTGTTTTATCAAGCATAAGCTAGTTCAAGTGACTGTATATTTTTTATTTTATCAGGTGAATTGAAAAGAAAGCAGGAAAGAAGGTAAGTAAATCTTTTCTTCTTTTAAGTTTTGCTTAATTAATGTTTTTTTTAATTAGTTGTAAAAGTTCTCTTTACTCGATCCTCATTTAGTAGTGTATAGTTGTAGTTTTGACTAAAATTTTGTGAAAATTCCTATTCTAAAACTTTCATTCGGTAGTGTGTCTCTATAATTTCAACCATGACTTAGGTTTTGCTTGAGTCCTACGGAATTTCTTTCAATAATTTTCTTTTGATAATGTGTGATAGTGATTTCTTATTAGAGCTGGTGTAAATTGTCAAAAAGGATGTGATTCTCTGTTTTTACAGGTGGTCTTTTGAAAAAGAATGAAGTGGTTGCAGAGAGGTGGTTACCCTGGAACTTAAAGGGGTAGTCATTTAGTATAATTTTCCATTTGAACTTTTCTTTTCGGGCCACCCTATTCCAAATTAAACCAAGTGCAAATACCACATGAGGGGTTGTCTGGGTAACTTAAAAGGCTAAAAATTAGTGAAATTTTCTATAAATAGCACATCATCTCTCTCATTTGGGAATTTTTTGTTGGAGAGATCTAGGGTTTATCATTGTTTTAGGGTAAAAGAGTGAGAAAGAAGACAGATTTTAGGGAAAATTTAGGGTTTCCAACTCAATTTATCTTCTCCGATTACACTAGTCGGAGATCCGGCGGAAAATAAGTGGCCTCACTATCTTCTTCTTGCTTCATTCAACCCTTGATTTATGGATTCTCTTATTCTTCAAACTATAGGCATGTATTTTAGCTTAAAACCTCTTAAAACCCTAGCTTTTCCCAAGCTGAAACCCTAATTGTTTAGTCTTTCTTCTTCGATCTTCTTCGGCGAAGAAATCCGACCATATTCCAGCTGTTTTTCCAGCCATAATTTCTACCATTTGTTCTCTTTGCAAATGTTAGGATCTTAGCTATTATCATTTTCTCTAATTCTAACTCCATCTTTTAAAACCCTAGCTTCAACAAGATCCGTTCCTTTTCTCTATTCCTTCAGCAAGATCTGTGATTTCTGATCTGTAAGAGAGTGAGATTTGTGAAAATCAAGAAATAAAAGTAGAAATTGAGAGAAATTTCAGAGATCCGTGAAGATAAAGGGAAGTGAATTCAAATTTCAGAGGTAAGCATCATCCTCATATGATTTTGGAATTTTGTGGCTCTAATCAACATCGGATCTTAATTTGAGGAAGTTCATCTTTAAAAAGGTAAGTACCTTTTTTTTTAGAAATATTAATGGATTTTTGTTATTCCTCACGTTTAATGGTAGTTTCTAAATGATGTTTACTTGATGGAATAAGGTCATGATCTTGTTTGAAACTTGAGGTGATTTGCTTCAATGAGATTTTTTTTTAATATGATCATAATTTGCTTAAAATTTGTTATAATTTTTAAAGATCTGTGCAGGCTTATGGTTTTACTTAATAATCATGCTCTAATCTGAGACCAGTTCACGAATTCTGATTTTGATTTTTTATAGATATTTCTGCTAAACGATGAATATATATATATGCCTGAATTTTTTAATTTTATGATCTAATCTCAGGTTCAGATATCGGTATTGTGATTATTTTGTTATTTTTCTGGTATATATATATATATGTGGAAATTGTATAAGTGTTGTTATTGTAAAGATCCCGTTGAATATACATTACATGATTAATTGTAATAAGGTAGGGTATATGTGTTGATTGGAATTAGATATTGTAGTGTAGAGTTAAATCAGTCTATCTATTGATAGCATTAGTATAAATGATAATTAGAATGATCTTGTTTGTTCTCTTCTAGGTCTTGGTAGTATTCATGATTTATACTTATGCGTGAGCCTATTGGTGTTGATAACCTGAATATCTCCTTTATAATTTCGAAAGACAATCCATTTCATGAACATTTTTTTCTTTTTAAAATTCTTTTGATTTTAAATGTTATACTCCATGGATATTTCAACCAAATCTAATGCTTTTTTATGTGAGAACTATTGCTTGTCCATAGTTGTTTTAAAAAGGAAAAATGAATGAATGATCAGATTGTTATATGTCATTATTGAGCAAACTATACAGGTTTTCCAACGACTTTAATATATTGTAATCTTTCATTACATGCTGCTATAAGTTGTTGCTCAATGGCCTTTTCTTTTGGACAGTATAGGTTTCATAATTTTGTTAATCTTTCCTTTGTTTTATTACTCATATCCTCATTTTTTCCGTTTTGTTCCCCCATTGAGTTAAACAAAATGACATCATTTGCCTCTCATATTATTATTAAACCTTGTCTTAAGAAATAACCTTCTAGAATCATGTTAGAGTTCGTAAGGGTAAAAATGATATCTGCCTATTTGGCATTGACATTTGTATAGTCATAGCCTGTTTTTCATGCTTTGACTGGTCTTTTTTTTTAAAAAAAACTTTTGGTTCTGTTTTGGGAACTATTGAAATATTTCAAAACCATATTGTTGATATATTCTGAGAGGAATTTATGGTTAGAACAAGAGGGAAATTAGAAGAGAGAGATGTTTGTAATGTTTTTTTTCAAATGGATATCTTGATTAAATGCAAGCATATTTAGTTCTTGAATAAAGGTGTACTTGGGCAAAAGTTTTAGTTGAGACATTTTGTTCTTCACTAATAAGAGTAATTACTTATATGGTGATAACATAAATTAGTTCATTCTTTTTAATGATAGGTTTACTCTGTCGTTTGGAATAAATAAAAAATGAATTAGTATTTGAAGTTATTAGATATAACTATGTCAAAAATGTTGGCCTGAATATATATAATAGTCAAAGAGTCATTGAGCAAAATGTTGAAATTCTGTTCATTCAATTTTTTTTAGACGTCTGTCAATAAATATTGTAATGTTATCTAGCTCTATGTAAATTGTGATGTGATGGAATATGGTATCTGTTTATTTAATTGATTTCTACAATGTTGTGCTGATAATGAAGCATATTTTTTTCTTTGGAAATGATCCTAGCTTGGTTGTAATTGTCAAATTCATGTTATTTATAAGAGGAATCTATTCAGATTTTATTGGCCGTTTTGAGTGTGTGAATGAGTCTGTAAAATGAAATTTAAATTGATAATTGGGATACGTACTTAAACTTAACGATTTTATTGGGTTTTGTCTGGAATAGTGTTATACTGGTTGTTCATTGAAGGAAAGGAAATGTGCAGAGTGTAATGGTTCAAGTAGAAGTGCTAGCATTTTTTTATCATTGATATAGAGTTATATGAAAAAGAATGAAATAAGTACATGAAAACCAGTAGAAAAGACTGAAAGAAGTTTCAGAAATAAAAATTGTGTCTTAGGGAAGGAGGGCATGAGCTTATTACTTATACACTGAAAATGTATCATTATTAAGAAAGAGATGTTAATAATTAGTTATTCTGTTTGTTCAGAGTTATCATTTTTTTCGATTCTTGTATCTTTGTTTAGAATTTTAAAGTTAAGACACAAGTTTCATTCTTTATTCTTTACAGCGATATTGTTGTGATCAAGGTCTCTAATAAGTTGACATTGACATTACTATGTGTGGGACCCGATCCCGCGAGAGGGGTGGGGCGCGTGCCGCCACGCTCCCTCTTGGTCTCTCGTACCCACGCGATTGGCGTGTGCATTTTTTATTATTGATTTTAATTCATCTTTTATGTGAACTTGGGATCACTGAGGCAATCCGAATTCCACACAAAAAGAGACTGACAGAGTCGCCACCTAGATGTGAGATCTAGGACTCGTAATTAACCAGAAATCTAGACTCGCTACCTGGTTACAAGAATGGAAGGTATGGGGATTTATCCACCACATGCACCATTCCTGTCCGATAATCGGTCTTCGATTCCAAAAGCTAACTCTTTTAAATTTATTTTAAATGGCTCATTCAACTCTCTGTTAATGTGCTAACTACGGGACATGCATCCTATGATCTAATTTCAATGTGAATCCTAAATGTGTATCTTGATTTCTTAATTTGTCTGGATTCAATCTAAGTGAAAGTTCTCCTAAAATTCCAATTTCATGGAAAATCCTAAGTGATTTGATTAAGCATTTACAAGAAAATTAATATACAAAACACCACAATTTGTTGTAGTGCCGACTCGCGGTTGGTATGCCATCAGACATCCAAGCTGCCTACGTACCCAAGCCTCACTGGGATCAGAGTCGACGTAGTTCGGTGCACCTAAGCCAAGCTACTTATGCCTAACTCAACTAACACACCGACCTAGACGGGATTGACCGTTTCAACAGTTTTAAGAGAAGTTATTTAATTCAAGTTGAGGATTTTATTATCCTAGGATTTCATCTAAGATGCTATATGATTCTTATCTAAATGCAAGTTGTTCCTTAGACTAATGCAGGTTAACCTACATCCTAGTTTACTAGGCTTGTCCTAGGGAAAGATTGGGTGACTAGTGTAACTAGACCTATGGCACGGTTGCTATCCATAGCAAACGTACGTGATGAGGCTGGACTCCTAACTCTAGGACTCCCTAAAACCTAAGACTCCCTAAAACCTAGGACACGACCTGACACAAGTGTTCCTAAATTGGGCTCTAATGGTTCTTATATCGGAAACCATAATCCAATGGTTCCGAAAGACTCGAGATAAATCAATTTAAGCTCTTGAAGTTAGTTAATTTCAGATTTCAAGGATTTTCATTCTTATGGACATTTAAGGATTACCAATGGTTCTAGGGTTCACCAATTTCGGCCTCGAATGACATCCAAGGAAGGGAATCGTGCGCTCTTTCCTTGTGCAATTTAATACTTAGGTTATAGCATCTTATTGCCCGGCATATCACAGGATTTCCGTGGACAGTGAACCTCGGAGCCAACAACATGCTATAGCTTAAGTATTCAAATTGTCACAGATCGGTTGCAATTAGGATACGATTATTGATGCACTGGCCATTTCTCCAAGAAAATCTAAGGATCCTAAAATTTCTGTTTCAATGAATTGAGGAGTGAACATGTGACAGAATTTTGAGGTTCTTTTAGAAGCTTTAAATTGATTTTTAATTAATTTCGAATTTTCAATAGAATTTATCAATTTTAATCATATGAGTGATTTTACAAGTGAAACTGTTGCAAACGAACTCGAAATGAGTTGAAACTTCTACAGCAACAAGATACGAGGAGATGTAGCTTACTGGAAGATTTTTCCAGATTTGTAAATTAAGCTCATATTTAATTTTGATTTAACAATTAATTGACGAGATTGTAAAAATAACACAGAAAATACTAGAAATAGAAATCGAAATTCAATGAAATTTTTACAATAACAAGATATGAGTAAATATAGCATGCTGTGAGATTTTCATGAATTTTAGAAACTATTTACTATCAGTTTCTGATTTTTCAATTTTCAGACCAGATTATGAATTAACACTACATCCTATATGAAACAAGATCCAAATCACTTGAAACTTTTACAGAACAAGAAATATAGAATATAAGACAACTGTAAAAATATTATGAATTTTATCTGTGATCTGATATCAGTAAAAATTCTCCCAAAATCTGATAATTTTCAAAGAAAGCATAAAATAATATACCAAACAGATTCAATAAATTATCAACAATTTATGGTAGAATGTATCAGTATCATATGATTTTCCCACGAAATTTCATTAATTTTGGAATTCATTTAGTATATATTTTATTTTTCTTCATCGAAAAGATATTTTTGAAGAGTTTTCTATTTTTAAAACACGATTTTCGAGAAAATTACGACTCCGGAAAACATCCTTTAATCTTGTTCTGATGTGATGAACACAAGAAAATTTTAAAATTCCAAAAAATAGATCATCTTGAGATGGCTATTTTTTCGAATTTCAAAATTACTCAGCCATTATTTTAAATAAAATACCACTCTTCACTCAAATTTTCGAAAACCTTTGATCCAATGTCCGATCCAATCCGATAGTTATCTTAGTCTATTTAAGTAGATCATTGTATTAAATTTTGGGACAAGATGGAACTGAAACACCCATGCAGATCATGAATTTAAGCACTCACATTTAATTTTCAATTAAATCCAATTAAATACTAAAAATAATGCAAAAATATAAAAAATACCAAATAATCCTGGAAAAAATTCGAGAACAGTGCACGTACCTGTGGTGGAGATCCTCGCCGAATCCGAGAGCCGAAAATTCTGAAAAATCTCACCGACGTGCAATCCGCTCCGCTTTTATTCTTCTCTTTTCTTTGTTTCTTCTTCTTTATTTTTCCTCATTGCGGATGGGAGAGAGAGAGAGAGAGAGAGAGATAGAAACAGATAGAAAGAATGAGAGAGTTCGTGAGCGAGTGAAAAATAGAGTGAATGAAAAAAGATAGACAGAGAGGGATGGTGAGAGTGTGAGAAGATGGAAAACAGAGTGTGAGAAATAGATAGACAGAGAGAGATTGAGAGGGATAGTGAGTGATACAGAGATGGTGAGGGAGATCGAAAAACAGAGGGTGAGCGAGGGAGATCGAAAAATAGAGGGTGAATGATGGAGATAGAAAAACAGAGGGAGAGTGAGAATGATAGAAAAACAGAAGGAGAGTGAGAATGGTCGAGAGATGGCTGCTGTTTGGGATCGGTGGGGAGTCGAGAGAGATGAGAGGGATCCTACAACAGAGAACCAGAGCCGTTCCTCCTTTTCTTTTTATTTTTCAGCTGCTGTTCGTCTTGGGCCCAAAAAACAGAGCCACCGTAACCCCCAGCCACTATCCACCGTTTTTTTTTCTTTTATAACAGAACTCTATTTCAGAGAGTGTAGAGGGAATGAGAGGTGATGAGCGAGAAAAACCAGAGAGTATCCGAGAGAGAGCACGGTTTTTCGGTGTGGAGAGTCTGCCGAGAGAGCACGGTTCTCCAACCGCATGATCTTCGCTGAGGAGCCCCCCAAAACCCGAGGCTTGTCTCCTGCTCTATATGTGCGTCCCTTCTTTCTTTCTTTTCTTGCTTTTTTTTTTTCATAGCAACTTTCCTTTAGATGGAGAAAATCATGGCAACTTCCTTTCTTCATCAAAAGAAAAAGGAAATTGCCAACTCTATTCCTCCATCCTCATATTCGTATTCCATTTTTGCACAAAGAAAAAAAATCAAGATGCGATCGCACGCTAGTAACAATAGCAGTCCACACGTCTAGTGCTCCACATTACTAATCTGATCGCCCTGCTAGAACTAGGAGGAAAATCCGAAAGGGATCCTCATATTAAGCTTCAGCCGAACCCCAACTTGTAAAAGAAAATTTTATAAGGGGCCCTACATGCGCTAACCGAATATTCTTAAAATTCGCTTGGCTTCGTAAATTATGGCGGGCCCCACTTCGAGTGAATTTCCCTTACATTGCACTACTTACATTCAAATTCCCTCCATTGGATGATCTCAACCGTCTAATTTATGGGTCACAAATTGGATGATCATACCCACAAATCAGCCATTGGATGAGCCAATCCGCCCAATTAGTGAGCCGCAATACAAATGGGTTGGGCCCTCAAATCATTTTTCATGGGATGATCTGAGCCCATAATTTGTAAAGTTATGCCTCAAAGTTATTTCCGAGAGTTATCCGAACAATTCAACTTGATGATCGCAACAGAATTCGGTTGTTAAAATAACCTCCCTGAAATCCTTATTATTCCCCTGATGGGCACTTTCATGCACTGGATCGAAGTAGGTTCAAAACTCATTTTTCAATAAAACAATGCGCGGGCCTCCTGTTTGATCCAAATCTAAACAAGCGTTCAATGCGGGCCCACCGAATGGGTCCAAATTCTCCCCCGGTTTGGATTCTTCTGAATAACCCCTCCCAACACTTAGCGGAAAAATGTGAAACATGGCAGAAATGATTGAAAAGGTCGAGAAAGCATGAGGGACGGACACATGAATGGAAAACACTGAAAAATGGATAATGAAACACTAACTTCTTCGTTGATTAAAGTGGAGCAAAATGGGGGTGTCTACAGATGCCCCTCTTTGGTAGAGATGACGTAGTCATCGAATACTAAAGCAAAAATGACAGAACCATTTTGCGTGGCTTTAATCGACAAAGGACTCTCTAGACACAATGCAACTTAATATAATGAAAGACCTTAGATGAAACCCTAGAACTTGAACATATATCAAAAATCTTTTATTCTAAACCACTGAGGACTCGATTATCGGAGGATTAGAGGCTTAAGGACTTGAGAACTGGAGAACTGAATAATCGAACAATGGGTGGACCGGAGAATTGGAAGACTAGATGACTTGGAACTGGAGAATTGAAGATTGGATGAACTGAAGAATTGAAAAATTGGAGAAGTAGAAAATTTAGGGACTGGATATTTACAGAGCTAAATATTTGGAGAACTGGATGATTAAGAGACTCAATAGTCAGATAACCGGAGAATCAAAGAACTGAGAAGTTAAGGAGCCAGTTCACTGGGAATTGTAGAACTTGATTACTGGAAAACTGGAGAGTCAAAACTTGATAATTGGTGAAGTGGGGATTAGATTAGATTGACATTTTGATTGATTCAATTGGGATTGGAATTTGATCACTGGATGTTAGGACTGGAAACTGGAGACTGGAATCTTAATCTAAACATCGGGAACCGGAACTCTAGAACGAAGACATACCGGATACTAGAATTAGAGTACTGAAACACTGGATTTTCGGACACTGGAACTGGATATTGGAATTGGAGTGCCGAAATACTGGGAACGGGAATACAAGTACTGGAAAATGGAACACTGGAATATTGGTGATAGAGATACTGGACACTAGAACTATGATACTGGAATATTGGATACTGGAACTGGAGACTAGAACTAGCATAGTGACACACTGGAATACTGGAATTGAAACTGGATACAGGATGCTGGAACTGGAATACTGGAATTGAAACTGAATACTGGACGTTGGAACTGGAATACTGGAATTGAAACTGAATAATGGACATTGGAACTGGAATACTAGAATACTGGAAACTGGAACTGGAATATTGGAATACTGGATATTGAAACTGGAATATTGGGATACTGGATACTGGATACTGGAACTGGAATATTGAAAAACTGGATACTGGAACTGGAACTGGAGTACTGGATAATGGAACTGGAACTGGAATACTGGATACTGGAACTGGAAAATCAGGAATTGGTAATTGATGAACTAGTAAACTGGTTTTTTACACAAGTTTATTCGCATTTTGAATTGTTTACTGGGGATGAAAGTCTCACAGGGCTTGAAGTTTCTTAGATTAAGATCTTCTTTACTGGGGATATAAACTGGGATCTCGGAATATTCGGACACTGGTACAGAAGATTCTTCTTTTGACAAGCATTCAAACAAATATTCAACTGACTGGAAGGAGATTTTGATTTTTAATGGTTCATCTTTATGAGAAATTGGCTCAACCACCATTGCATCTGAGGTTCTTCCAAGCTTAAGGTGCCTTCCTGGGGTATGATCTTCTTACGGGAACTAGGTTTTCTGATGTTTCTACTTCTGAATTTCTTCTGAGCTGATCTTCTTTGAAATGAAGCTGTTTGACTAGATTCTCGAGCTTTTTCAGGTACAATCGAGGGAGCTGACGAGGCTGGGCCTCCTTCACCGAGACAGTTGCATCATTTGGACACAAGGACGACGATTGACTCTTTCTAAAGAGAACTTAGATAAAAGGCACTACTCAAAGGATTGAGGAGCTCTGAGGGAGTGAACATAGAATGACAAAGATTGACTAACTACACTGACAGACACAGTAATGCTTCTGACTTAGTCAACACTTTATTTGGTAAGTCTATCCTTTCGAGGAATGTTTTTATTTTTTATTTTTTTTTCAAATGGTAAACACTGGACCTTTTCCTTAAAACAGTAATGCCTCAAGGATTTAATTACGACCCCTAAGATTGCTTAGCTTCAATGCCCCCAGTTTTGAGGATGTCACTTGAATTTGTTTGAACTTCAGTTGATCTTCAGTCTTGATACCGGCTGTAGCCTTCTTATAATGATTCTCTTACCGTGACCAAGTCACCTCTTCGGGGTTTTTAACTTGGCGGACTGTGCTAGCCTTAACTTTTGCCTGAACTGCCTTTCTAGGTTTTCGATTCAGCAGGCTATCCCCTTAGCTTTTGCCTAAGCCGCCCTTTCGGGTTTTCAACTTAGTAGGGGAATGATCTTAAATTTTGCCTAGACCGCCCTTTCAGGTTTTCAGTCTAGCAGATCTTCAAACTCCGTTCTTTTTCTTATTCATCATTTTTTTTTCACTTTTTGTGTTTCGGGACCTGGATCATTAGTTCTGAACACCGGAAGGACTTTATAGGTAGGATAGGACTTTTCAAAGAATGGCTTAAGGCTCAACAAAGATTTCGACCGAACCTGTGAACAGGTTGCCTCCATATCCCCATGTAGGAATCAGGTCGTGTGTAGTTCAGGGCGAATGCCCCTAGTTTGAAGATAAATTGTTTGAAGGTTAATTGATTTTTCTTTTTTTTTTCTTTTCTTTCTGGAATGATTGACTTCTCTTTTTTTGGAACTTGTCCCTCTTTTTTTTTGAAACGATTGAATTTCTTTTCTTTTCTTTTTTGAATCGACCGAACTCGGTTCAACCGAGTTGCCTACGTACCCCAGTATAGGGATCAGGTCTCGCGTAGTTCGGGCGGGATGCCCTTAGTTTGATGGGTTTTCAAGAAAATTTCATTCAGGCTCGAAGGGTTTGCAAACCGGTATTCTTTTGACGTTGGGTTGTGATTTTGGGGTTTATTCGGCCAAAGGAGGCCTTCCGATGTTCAGATTGGGAATCGATATAGGTTACTAGAGTCCCTCTGGTACTGATTACTTTTTTTTTCCACGGAGTTTGACGGCATTTCCCGGTAAGAGATAATTATTCTTCTTCCTTCTGGATATTGATAAGTAATTTGACTTTGAGGGTGCATACTGGTTTTTGGACATCATTTCATCCTTGAATCGGTAGCCCTTGATATTTTGATGATCGCTCTGTGATGATTGCTCTTGCACTTTTCATATTGGAATTGATGGCTTTACATTGTCACCGGTGAAACCTATGACTGTGGCCATTGACTGGAGATATGGAAGTTGTTTCGAATCCATGCCCCTTATATAGCATGTGATATTCACTTCATTCTTTCTTGAACCTTCTATCTGGGTCTTTCTCTTGGCATTAATGGTAGCGCTTACTGGACCATCTCTTTATCCTCCAAATGAGTTTACCAATTCTTCACACTCTTCAGAGGGCAATGTGTTTCCAACAGACATTTACTGGATCAAAGTTTCAGTGCTAATGTTTATCATTTCAATTTCCTCTTTTAGAAGCTAGGCTCGGCGCTCCTTCTCTTGCTTGAGCATAGGCTGCAACTCAAGAGGAGTTTCGTCGGCATCTTCTTCCTCATTTGAGGAGGGAGCATTATTCTTATTGGTTATTAAAGTTAGAAGCACACACTGGAATGTATAGAAAAAGCAAATTTCATTGAATTGAAAAAAAAACCACATCTGATAAGACTTATTCTGAACAGACTCAGAATTCACACTCTTGACTCAAAAATAAAAGTAAGAAACGACTCAACTGGACTAGAAATTTATTCAAACTTTTAGAAGACTGCACTTAATGACTGGACTCGACATCCTGACATGACTTAATTAAAATAACAAAAGGACTAAGACTGCTGCAACTGTCTGGCTTTAGAGGCTCGGTGAAAACTGAATCATCATCATAACAAGTGCCTTTTAACTTCTGGTTCTTCTCTATCACTGCAACTGAACCTGAGCTTCTCAAACCCCAAGTGCCTAAACATCATCCAGTGGCGGTACAACCTGGTTTTGTATAGGACTATCAGCAATATTTGGCGCTTGCTGAAATGGTAGCTTGCGCTCTTCGATCAACTTCTGGATCACATGCCTCAGAGTTATGCACTGATCAGTACTATGCCCCGATCCTCGATGAAAATCGCAGTGCTCTTCCGCCCTCCATGTCCTGGGGAGCGGATTAGGAGGTTCCTTAATGCGAGGCAAGTAGATATCGCCGGATTCCAATCCTTGCTGCAATATGACAGATGGTGGAAACAGGAGAGGGGTGAATTCCCTATTAGGCTTTTGCTGAGCTGCAATCCCTGATTGAGTATATTTGAATACCATAGAGTTCCGTGACGGGTTAGCCATTGATACATTATCAACCTCAGAGATCTTAGCTAGAGTCTGTGTCTTAACTTCTTTTGAATTGGGGTTTCCTCTATTGTAAACTCCTTGTGCCATTGCTTCCTCAATTTGCATACCAGCATTGATGAAGTGTTTAAAATCTAGATAATACTGAAGAGACATGTGATATTGGAGCTGAAAGGATATATTCTTCATAATCATCTGGACTTGCTCCTCTTCTGAGGGACGCTGCATCATTTGAGCCGCTAACCTTCTCCATCTCTTGACGAAAGTTAAGAATGACTCTTTTGAGTCCTGCTTGGTTCTCTCAAGATCCTTCCTAGTGACTTCGGTCCCATCATCATATTTGAACTGCCTGATGAATTGCTCACCGATATCCTTCCATGTCCTATAACGAGTCTTGTCTAGGATCATGAACCATCTCCTAGCAACCTTGGTTAGGGAAACTGGGAACAATTGAGCCATTTGCTCATGAGATAAGCTTTGAGGCTGACACATGATGGTGAACATTTGCAAATGTGTGATCGGACAACCCACACCGTCATATTTGTCAAAATCTGGCATCTGAAAGCTTGCGGGGAGACGGATTTCAGGAAACAATGTAAGATCACTTGGGTTGAAACCACCTCGGTCCTGAAGCTGAATGTCTTGAACTTTCCTAGTAAGACTTTCTAATTTCTCCATAACCGTCTTATCAACCGCTGACTGGGAAGGCTTACCATGACCTTCGCTGTACTGCTCTCTTTCTAACTCCTCTTCAGTTTTATCTGGGATAGGGATGAACACTGGCCGGGCGGGTGCTGCTGAAGTAGCTGTATGGTGCATAGGCCTTTTATCTTTGGAAGACGATGGCCCGAGTTTCTCAGCAAGCTGGGCTTTGAGGGCCTGATTTTCATCTTTGATCTCTTGTAATTGCTGGAGAACTAAGGCAAGAGTTTCAGCAACAGTAGTGAGCGGAGGATTCCCCTGGTTTTCTGCCATGGCTGAGGAGAAAGAAAGGGACGCCGGAGTTCTCACAGAGGGTGGTGGAGAGGCAGATTTCCTCTCTAACCGCGAAGAAATTCGAACCCAAGGAGTAGTAGGTTTTGCTATGGTGCCAACTTCCTGTCATGGAAATAATGAACACGAGGTATATGAGCTTGACATTCATGGAGCGTTCATTTTCAATGACTAAAAAAAGATTACACATTTAAACAAGTAATTGGGACAATAGAATGCCTCCTAAAGGACCAAGACATGACAATGATGACAGATTCGTATAGGGGAATGCCTTTAGTTCAAGGATTATGAGAGTGAACACTGAAGGAGTTAGCAAAAAATTCTTGGAAAAGGTTGCCCTTAGAGTAAGAGAAGACTAAAGGTACAAGCATGATCAGATCATCAAGATTGCACAATCAAGTGATCGAGACACAATTTCCGCCAATTGAGAAAGGGAATGAAGACATAATCGAATCACACAAGAGGCGAATGATAGACACACGATCAAAAGATGAGATTGCATAGGATTGCTTTCAACGGGTAGATCAAGAATAACTAATCCTATGAGATCTTTGGAAATGAAGGGATTTATATCCTAACCCCAAAGGGAAATTTTTTTTAATCTTCGCACATTTTAACAGTGTTACCTGAAGGCATCAAACCCTAATCCTAATCTAGCGGAGTGGAGAGAGGATCTCGACTCATGACTTTGTTTGTGTACCTAAGGACCGATCGTAGCCATTGGAAGATGGACTACGGCCTAATCTAGACACAAATGGGTAGGATATCCTAAGCTAGGCTCACACACGTGACGCACATGTGATTGTATACTACATGCATGCGTGGGTTAATCTAGGGGTAAGGCCAAGAGTTCCCTTAGCACGAATCCATGTTCGATATACTGTACCAGTGTCCGGCGTATCAGTATGTGAACAAGAGATCCGTTTGCGCACCATAAGGTGCTAGGCTAGGGGTGGAATGCTTCTCTAGCACAGAGGCACGAGGTGATGAAATCCCAGTCAACCATGCTAGATAACACTCCGGGTTCCTAAAATAGGACGTGTGTCCATGTGAGATGCAAGGGTTTAGATGCAAGTAATGTAAGTGTGCAATAAGTTCGCGCAATCTATGATGCCTTCAAGTATATAAGAGATAGAGTTTTCATGAGCCAGTTAAATTAAATTCAAATGAGTTATCCTTTGAAGTTTTAATGAAGTTAGGTGGTCCCCAGCAGAGTCGCCAAACTGTGGGACCCGATCCCGTGAGAGGGGTGAGGCGCATGCCGCCACGCTCTCTCTTGGTCTCTCGTACCCACGCGATTGGCGTGTGCATTTTTTATTATTGATTTTAATTCATCTTTTATGTGAACTTGGGATCACTGAGGCAATCCGAATTCCACACAAAAGAGACTGACATAGTCGCCACCTAGATGCGAGATCGAGGACTCGTAATTAACCAGAAATCTAGACTCGCTACCTGGTTACAAGAATGGAAGGTATGGGGATTTATCCACCACATGCACCATTCCTGTCCGATAATCGGTCTTCGATTCCAAAAGTTAACTCTTTTAAATTTATTTTAAATGGCTCATTCAACTCTCTGTTAATGTGCTAACTACGGGACATGCATCCTATGATCTAATTTCAATGTGAATCCTAAATGTGTATCTTGATTTCTTAATTTGTCTGGATTCAATCTAAGTGAAAGTTCTCCTAAAATTCTAATTTCATGGAAAATCCTAAGTGATTTGATTAATCATTTACAAGAAAATTAATATACAAAACACCACAATTTGTTGTAGTGCCGACTCACGGTTGGTATGCCATCAGACATCCAAGCTGCCTACGTACCCAAGCCTCACTAGGATCAGAGTCGACGTAGTTCGGTGCACCTAAGCCAAGCTACTTATGCCTAACTCAACTAAGACACCGACCTAGACGAGATTGACTGTTTCAATAGTTTTAAGAGAAGTTATTTAATTCAAGTTGAGGATTTTATTATCCTAGGATTTCATCTAAGATGCTATATGATTCTTATCTAAATGCAAGTTGTTCCTTAGACTAATGCAGGTTAACCTACATCCTAGTTTACTAGGCTTGTCCTAGGGAAAGATTGGGTGACTAGTGTAACTAGACCTATGGCACGGTTGCTATCCATAGCAAACGTACGTGATGAAGCTGGACTCCTAACTCTAAGACTCCCTAAAACCTAAGACTCCCTAAAACCTAGGACACGACCTGACACAAGTGTTCCTACATTGGGCTCTAATGGTTCTTATATCGGAAACCATAATCCAATGGTTCCGAAAGGCTCGAGATAAATCGATTTAAGCTCTTGAAGTTAGTTAATTTCAGATTTCAAGGATTTTCATTCTTATGGACATTTAAGGATTACCAATGGTTCTAGGGTTCACCAATTTCGGCCTCGAATGGCATCCAAGGAAGGGAATCGTGCGCTCTTTCCTTGTGCAATTTAATACATAGGTTATAGCATCTTATTGCCTGGCATATCTCAGGATTTCCGTGGACAGTGAACCTCGGAGCCAACAACATGCTATAGCTTAAGTATTCAAATTGTCACAGATCGGTTGCAATTGGGATACGATTATGGATGCACTGGCCATTTCTCCAGGAAAATCTAAGGATCCTAAAATTTCCGTTTCAATGAATTGAGGAGTGAACATGTGACAGAATTTTGAGGTTCTTTTAGAAGCTTTAAATTGATTTTTAATTAATTTCGAATTTTCAATAGAATTTATCAATTTTAATCATATGAGTGATTTTACAAGTGAAACTGTTGCAAACGAACTCGAAATGAGTTGAAACTTCTACAGAAACAAGATATGATGAGATGTAGCTTACCGGAAGATTTTTGCAGATTTTTACATGAAGATCATATTTAATTTTGATTTAACAATTAATTGACAAGATTGTAAAAATAACACAGAAAATACTAGAAATAGAAATCTAAATTCATTGAAATTTCTACAGTAACAATATATGAGTAAATATAGCATGTTGTGAGATTTTCATGAATTTTAAAAACTATTTACTATCAGGTTCGGATTTTTCAAGTTTCAGACCAGATTATGAATTAACACTACATCCCATATGAAACAAAATCCAAATCACTTGAAACTTTTACAGAAACAAGAAATATAGAATATAAGACTACTGTAAAAATTTTATGAATTTTATCTGTGATCTGATGTCAGTAAAAATTCTCCCAAAATCTGACAATTTTCAAAGAAAGTATAAAATAATATACCAAACAGATTCAATAAATTATCAACAATTCATGGTAGAATGTATCAGTATCATATGATTTTACCACGAAATTTTATTAATTTTGGAATTCATTTAGTATATATTTTATTTTTCTTCATCGAAAAGATATTTTTGAAGAGTTTTCTATTTTTAAAACACGATTTTCGAGAAAATTACGACTCCGGAAAACATCCTTTAATCTTGTTCTGATGTGATGAACACAAGAAAAATTTAAAATTCCAGAGGGTGAATGATGGAGATAGAAAAACAGAGGGTGAATGATGGAGATAGAAAAACAGAGGGAGAGTGAGAATGATAGAAAAACAGAAGGAGAGTGAGAATGATCAAGAGATGGCTGCTGTTTGGGATCGGTGGGGAGTCGAGAGAGATGAGAGGGATCCCACAACAGAGAACCAGAGCCGTTCCTCCTTTTCTTTTTATTTCTCAGCTGCTGTTCGTCTTGGGCCCAAAAAACAGAGCCACCGTAACCCCCAGCCACTATCCACCATTTTTTTTTTATAACAGAACTCTGTTTCAGAGAGTGTAGAGGGAATGAGAGGTGATGAGCGAGAAAAACCAGAGAGTATCCGAGAGAGAGCACGGTTTTTCGGTTTGGAGAGTCTGCCGAGAGAGCACGTTTCTCCAACCGCATGATCTTCGCTGAGGAGCCCCCCAAAACCCGAGGCTTGTCTCCTGCTCTATATGTGCTTCCCTTCTTTCTTTCTTTTCTTGCTTTTTTTATTCATAGCAACTTTCCTTTAGATGGAGAAAATCATGGCAACTTTCTTTTCTTCATCAAAAGAAAAAGGAAATTGCCAACTCTATTCCTCCATCCTCATATTCGTATTCCATTTTTGCACAAAGAAAAAAAAATCAAGATGCGATCACACGCTAGTAACAATAGCAGTCCACACGAGAGGAGAGGGAGTAAGGAGACTACACGAAGATTTTATAGTGGTTCAGTCACAACTTGACCTACTCTACTACCTAAGTACTTTGTCTTTCCTTAGGATTTTCTTCACTACAGTGAGACTCCTCAACGCCGCCTCATAAAGCGTATACAACAAACACCACCTCAACAACGGGACACACCCTTGGATACAATCCGCCACCGAGGACATTCTTCTTCGTTGCACCATCGCCTTGAAGAAAGAAACTCCTCTTTACAACTCCAAATACAATAAAGGAAGGAAGAAGGAAAAATAAAAAGCTCTCAAGCCTCTTTCAGGCATATATAACACTCTCAATGCCCACAATACTCCCAATGATTGAAACTAAATGCCTTAGGGAGTTCCTCTTGACAAGAAATGAATGCAAGTGTTAAATGCACAAGAGGTTTGAAGAATAATCCTTTTGATTTCAAAGAAGAAAGCTCTAGGATTTGATAAATGTTCAAAAGGTGTAAAGGAAGGTCTTTGATGGGGTTTAAATAGCCCTAGTTCATTTGGAAAAGAACAGGGGCAAAACTGTAATAAAACTGGGTGGTTGCACCTACGCATTGCAACCCCAACGTCTCTTTTGCGAGACCGGCACGGTCGACCGAGCCACGGCGGTCGCCCGCCCTTATCGGGCGTCTCTAATTTATTTTCAAAATTCAACTCGTTGCGGTCGACAGGGTTCGCCGCGGTTGACCGGGGTCACCGCGGTCGCCTTTCGAGGACAACCTGTTTCAACAATATTTTGGCTTGAAATATGTTTCGCGGTTGACCGGACCTTTGCGGTCGCCTTCCGTGGACAACCTGTTTCAAAAATATTTTGGCTTGAAATATGTTCCGCCCTCAACCGGACCTTCGCGGTCGTCCTCCAAGACCCTGGATGTTTTCTAGATTTCCAGAAAACAAATTCGCGGTCAACCGGATTGGCCCGGTTGACCGGCTCAATAAATTTCGTGATGTCCTGGAATTCCAGGTAACATCCTGCGGTCGCCCGGAATAGCCTGGTTGACCAGCCCTGCTTTAAAATTTTATTTTTAAAATATTTGTGTGAGCGACTTAGGGCCACAGTCTTTGGGCTTTAAACATGTGTTTTCAAATACATTAATGCACTTAGAAAAATGATTTTAAAGATGCTATTTGAAAATATCAAAACCATGCAAACACTAAATGCCAAGAGGACTCCCATGCATTCTAAAGTATATGACCTTTAGTCTTCTTGATCTTCAATCTTCTTGGGTGCTTGCATGAGCCTTCCTTTGTCTTGAGATAGTCTCTGAACATGTTCTTGCGCTTGTGGTTCCTTTGATTCTTCGATACACCATATGGCTTGAAGGTTGACCACCAAGACTTGACTTTCTCCAAGACTACCCCTTGTTCTTCTAGCTTCTAGTGTTGAAATGATTGAAACCTGTCTAAATCACAACACTAGAGAAGCCGTTAGCAAACTACCATCAATTTGGGTTTGTTGATCATCAAAACAAGAGAGGAATGTACCCTTGGGCTTACATTCTCCCCATTTTTTATGATGACAAACCTAAATTGATTATGGGGTTGGAGGCTCCCCCTTAATAAAATATTTATGCAAATTTTGCCTCCCTCTCAATATATGCTTATCTTAAATATGATTATTAAGATATTTATGCAATCATTTAGAACATATGACAACGACCACAAGATAAGCATAGGTAGAGCTAACATGGTGACTTAGGAAAATCAAATGCATGGAATACAAAAATAAAATAAGAGAGCTACATGCATACATAATCAAATGCATGGAATATAAAAATGAAATAAGAGAGCATGCATGCATACATAATCAATTTACCCTTCTTCTCCCCCTTTCGTCACATAAAAAAGAATGCGAAATGATAAAACAAATGAAAATCCCCTCCCTTTTTTTATGTAAAACCTTTTGTAAAATCTTTTCTCCCCCCTTTTTGTAGAATACATGCTTACATAAATATAGTACTAGGAATCAAATAAACATTTTCATGGTCTTGATGAGGCAAGAAGCCTAATGATTAGATTTCTTAATTAGAATGTGAGTATACACTCTCCATCTTACAAGGTTAGAGGACTAAGAGTACCAATTGAGTAGATTTTAAATTTAAATTGACATCATGACCATGCATTCCATAACACACAACCATTAAAGTACATAGATATATGTATATGCATGCTAGTTCAAAATTCTTTTACCTGTTGAAGTGACCACATATTTAAACCACTCATAAGATCACAGAATCTCTCTTCACTTTGGGGTTTAGTGAATATGTCAGCATATTGAGCATCAGTGTGAATGTACTCAATTGATATGTCACCTTTCTGTGAATGATCTCTAAGAAAATGATGCTTTATTTCTATATGCTTTGTCCTAGAGTGTTGAATAGGCTTCTTGGTTAGATTTATCGCACTTGTGTTATCACAATGGATTGGAACACAATCAAATTTGAGACTATAGTCTTCCAAGGTGTTCTTCATCCAAAGGATTTGTGCGCAACAAGCTCCTACCACAATATATTCAGCTTTAGTAGTAGACAGGGCCACTGAATTTTGCTTCTTGCTAAATCAAGATACAAGGGATCTACCCAGAAACTGACAACTGCCATTAGTACTTTTTCGATTCACTCTACATCCGGCAAAATCAGCATCCGAATACCCTACTAGGTTAAAATCATTGGAATTTTCATACCATAAACCTAGACTAGGAGTCCCCTTTAGATATTTGAATATTCTCTTGACACCTCGCAAATGGGATTCGTTAGGGTTTGACTGAAATCTAACACATAAACAAACATTAAACATAATGTCCAGTCGGCTAGCAGTCTGTTAGCCCAAGGGTTCAACAAGTATTCCTATTGAAATGTTTTAATGATTAACAAACTCAATTTGTTATAAAATAAAGGTTTTATACACTAATGATTTCCATTGGCAAAGTTATGATGTTCACAGCGTAGCATCCTCAAGAGTGCATGACAAATGACAAATCATTCAAGCTCAAAGTGATATCAAAGGCATGAAGAAGGCATCACCATCTCAAAGGTATTCAAAGACAAGGTTGAACTCTAGCCTAACAAGAATAGTAATCAACTCAAAAGTTCAAGCTTGGCTCAAGCATCAATGGAGCTGAGTGAAGACTTGTCAAAGCCTCTACAAGGTGCCAACAAGATTGAAGACCAAGTAAATTTAGAATGTAAATGGTCCTTTATGTTTAGTCTAGGTCTATGGCACAAAGGAGAGTTAAAATCAACCTAGAAAGAATTTATTTGGTTAGTGAATGTTCATGGTGGTGTCCCAACATATTTGGACCCACATAACATTCCATTTATCATGTTTAGATTGAGTTCCAAAAGCCCAAATAAAATCAGCAATAAAAACAGAAAATCCTGCTGATTATAGGCTTCTCGGAACTCCAACAATAGCTCCAGGTTAAAAAAAAATAGGACTCGGAGCTCCGAGCCCGGAGTCCGAGAAGACCGTTGGGGAGCTTAAAAATTGTGTATTTTTCTCCTCTCTATATATATGAACCTTGGGACTCTTGGAACATTATCTAAGGAGTTTACAAATATTTTAAGAGCACTAAAAGGCATTCATTCTCCTTCTCCTCAAGATCTTTACTCTCAATCTCTCTCTTGTGCCATTTACCTTAGATTATTCTTGAGAGACTTTAGGACTTTCATTTGTTCATCTTGTTCTTGTGAGAGTGAGTGAGCTTTACTTGTAAATTAGCCTATCTAGAAGCAAGCAAGCTAAAAACTTTCATCTTCTTTGTATTTGGCACGAAGGGCGCCGTAGAAGACCCTTGGAGCTTGAAGCTCGATTTGTACAAGACGGAAGGAACACCGTATTTAAGTTCCTTGGAGAAGATAGTGGAATCCTCAATGAGAGTAACTTGAGAAGAGTGGAGTATGTCTTGAGCTAAGACCGAACCACTATAAAAATCCTTGTGTCAAAGCTTCTTTGTCTCTTCACCTCTTCTCTTGTGGTAAGCTTTTTACTATTGCTTTAAATACTATTTTTGATTTCCTATTCAATCTAAAACTAGTGCAATCTAAGTTTTCAAAATCCTTAAAATTTGAAAAGAAACTCAATTCACCCCTTCTTGGGTTGCTAAGTGGAATTTCACAGTCAAATATAGTAGACTCCCTATCATACCCCTATATTTCTTTTGATCAATAGATGGTCCAAAATCATCTTTGCTTAGTTTGGTGGATGTACTTATAGGAGTAAGTTTCCTTGGAGAGCTATCCATCCCAAACTTTTTAAGCAATTCTCTTGTATATTTTTCTTGATTAATGAATATGCCATTTTTCAATTGATGAATTTGTAGACCTAGGAAATATTTGAGTTCTCACATCATGCTCATTTCAAATTCATCTTGCATTCATTGAGTAAACTCTTTACACATACTCTCATTTGTTGATCCAAAGATGGTATCATCAACATATACTTGTACAATGAGTATGTCATTTCCTTGACGTTTGATGAAAATGATTTTATCAACCTTACCTATATCAAAGCCCTTGTCTAATAAGAATGAACTAAGCCTATCATACCAAGCTCTAAGAGCTTGCTTTAATCCATACAAGACTTTATCCAACTTATAGACATTGTTAGGGAATTTGAAATCTTCAAATCCGGGAGGTTGTTCAACATAAACTTTCTCCATTATGTATCCATTTAGGAATGCACTCTTGACATCCATTTGATATAGCTTGAATCCTCTATGGCAAGCAAATGTAAGAAGCATCCTAATGGCCGCTAACCGGGCTACAGGTGCAAAGGTTTCATCACAGTCGATTCCTTCTTCTTGATTGTAACCTTGGGCTACCAATCGAGCTTTGTTCCTTTGAATCTCCCCTTGTTCATCCAACTTATTTCTATAGACCTATCTTGTGCTAATCACTGGATGGTCTCTAGGTCTAGGAACTAATTTTCATACTTTATTTTCTTGCATGTCAATAATCTAAAATTCATCTTTCTCCGCCTCATCTATACTCTTAAGCTCTATATGTGAGACCTAGTTTTGACTCCTTGAGAGGTGTCACCGATGATTTGGGTACTTGGGTGTCCGGATAGAATCTGTTTCCCTTTCCCTTGATCATCAACCTCTTTTGGAGGACTTTCTAGCTCTAGTGTCTCTAAGGTTTCACTAATATCATCAACAGACACTTCATTTTCAATTTCGTTTTGGTTTGTGTTTCAGGGGGTAACTTCATAATCTTCATCATCTTGTGATCTTTTCATTTCTTCACTAAGTTTATCAAATTTCACATAGATGACTTCTTCAACACATAGTGTTCTTCTATTGGATACTCTATATGATTTACTTCTAGTAGAGTATCCAAGAAAAATACCTTCATCGGATTTGACATCAAATTTGTGAAGGTTATCTTTTATTTTAAAGATATAACACTCACATCCACACATCTTAAAATAATTAATATTGGGATTTCTATCATTCCAAAGCTCATAAGGTGTTTTGTGAGTGTGAGGCCTAATCATGACTTTATTTATGACATAGCAAGCCGTATTAACGGCTTCTACCCAAAAGATTCTAGGCACATTCTTGTCATAAAGCATAGACCTATCAATTTCCTAAAGAACCCTATTTTTTCTCTCAATTACACCATTTTGTTGTGGGGTTCTAGGTGTTGAAAAGTTGTGATCAATTCCATGTTCTTTACAGTATGGACTAAATTGAATGTTTTTAAATTTGGTTCCATGATCACTCCTAATTTTTGAAATCTTGCAACCTTTTTCAACTTGTAATCTATTGCATAAATTACAAAATTTTTCAAACGTTTCATCTATGGATGTAAGAAAAGAAACCCAAGTTAATCGAGAAAAATTATCAATAATCACAAATACATATCTTCTACCATTAAGACTACATGTTTTCATGGGACCAAATAAATTCATATGCAATAATTGTAATGGTCTAGCAGTAGATATGACATGCTTGGGTTTAAAAAAATCTTTATGTTGTTTACCAAGTTGACAACCTCTACATACAAGATCATTTTCAAATTTCAACTTGGGTAAACCTTTCACAATCTCCTTTGAAGCAAGCTTCGACATTAAATCCATATTCGCATGGCCTAGCCTTTTGTGTTAAAACCATGAATTGTCTTTCACGAAGTGAAAGACATTTCACGTCTTGGTCATCTAGCTCTTCTTGGACAAAAGAATATTGACTTCCGTCTCTAGCCGCTACAAATTTGATTTTACTCTTATTTTCTTTCTTAATTATGCATTTGTTGTTTTTAAATAAAACTTCACAATCAGCATCGCATAGTTGGCTAATACTTAGCAAGTTTTGATATAGGCCTTCAACAAGAAAAATATTTTTCATACTAAGGCCTTTAAATTTAATAGTGCCTTCCCCAATAATTTTTCCTTTGCCATTGTCTTCAAAAGTGACACACCATTTGTCTCCAATGACAATGCTTGAGAATTTGGTGGGGTCTCCCGTCACGTGCCTTCAGCATCCACTATCCAAGTACCATCTATCCGTTATGGCTCTTGAGCTCAAGCACCCCTACAAAAAAAGATTTAAGTCTTGCCCTTAGGTACCTAAGCTATGTTGGGTCCTCCATTGTTAGTATCAAAAGACTTATCATTTCTTACCCAAACAAGATTAGATGATTTTCTCAATCTACATTTATAATTATAATGTCTAAGTTTTCTACAATAATAACATGTAAAATTCTTGTAAGGGGTTTTGAACTTAACAAACTTGGTTTTATGAGCAACTTTCTTTTGGGAATCTTGGTAACCAAGACCTTGTTTCACAATAGAAACCTTGCTTGCTAAAATTTCATCAAGCTTGTCCTTTACACATGCATGTCTAAGAACAAGTTTATCATTTTCACTAGTAAGTTTCTTGGTCTCAACATACAATTTTTCAATGTCAGCATATAATTTTTTATTTTCTTCTTTTAAATGATCAAACTTACACTTTAGATTTTTCATGTTTCCCTTTAAGCAAGGTATTTTTCATGAAAAGTTTATCATTTTGAGCAAATTTTTCATCAAGCTCATTTTTCAAGTTTTCAAAATCCTTGGTTATCATTTCAAGAGATTTCATCAATTTTTATTTTTGGAAACTTCAAGGAGCAATGCTTTCTTATCTTCTTGGCATGTGTCAATTAGTTCATTCATGATAGGTTGTTCATTTTAATTATCACTTTCACTACCACGACGACTATCACTATTATTTTTATGAAGAAAAGAGTCTAGAATTTGTCTTACATTGAGTTGAGATGGATCACTTGCCATGTAGCATACAAAATTTGATTTCTCATCTCCACTCGAGTTGTTCTGTGATATGTCGCTTAAGCCATCCCAATTGGCACTGAAACTCTTCTTCTTCATGTCATCTTTCCCTTTCCTTTTGTCCTAGTCCTTCTTGAGTAATGGGCACTTGGGACGGATGTGTCCTTTTTTGCCACATTCAATACACCGGATCAGATCATCATCACTATCTTTTCTTCTTCTGTCTTTATCTCTCTTTGGGGAGGTGCTCCTTCGAGCTCCTATTTTTCCGATTGAATCTCTAAACCTAGAGATCCTTTTGGAGAGGAGAGCCATTTTCGAGGTTAAGTCTTCCATACTTAACTCTCTCTCACTGTCTTCTTCTTCACTGTCAACCTTGGCTTTGAAAGCCAGATCCCTCTTCTTTGATTCTTCCTTCTTTCATTTTCTTTTGCTTTCCCTCTTTTTCATCTCGTCTCATGGGTGATCAAGTTCCCCATGAGGTCATCAAGTCTTAGGGTGTCCAAGTCTTTAGATTGTTCTATTGGCGTGACCATTGGATCCCATGAGTCCGGAAAGCATCTCAGGAGTCTTTGGACCAATTCATAATTTGTATGTCTTTCCTAAGGCATTCAACTCATTAACAATATTAGTAAATATTGTGAGCATGTTGGAGATAAACTCTCCTTCATGCATCTCAAAGTCCTCAAAATCACTAATAAGCATATTAACTTTAGATTTCTTCACTTGAGTTGTCCCTTCATGGGTTGTCTCAAGTGTGGTCCAAATTTTCCTAATCGTCTTAGAAGTTGAGACTTTATTGAATTCCTCAGGAGAGAGAGAACAAAATAGCAGTGTCACTCATTTGGCATCCAATGTAGCCTTTCTCTTATCGGTGGCACTCAATTCCTTCTTATCCGTTGTGGGTTCAATGTACCCATCTTGGACTAGCTCCCAAATTTCGAAGTCTACAGATTTTAAATAAAAAGCCATTCTAATTTTTCAATATCCGTAGTTTAATCCATTGAAATATGGAGGTCTATTTAAGGCATGACCCTCAATGTACCCGAAGGGAGCTACCAGAAGAGGATTGGATAAGGATGAGGATAGAGAAGGATCGGTTGCCATGGATCTTTCTCTTATAGATTTTTGGATCAAATCCAAAAATCTCTATAACAGCCTTTTGCTCTGATACCAAGTGAAATCCCAAAGGGCAACACACAAGAAGGGGTGAATTGGGTGTTTTAAAAATTTTCTATTCAAAATGCTAGGGCTTGTGAAATTAACTTAGTTAGTTCTAACCCTTGTTCAAAATTATATTCAAATAGAAAAAGGAAAGAGATTACCAATCACACCACAAGAGAGAGGAGAGGGAGCAAGGAGACTACAAGAAGATTTTATAGTGGTTCGGTCACAACTTGACCTACTCCACTACCCAAGTACTTAGTCTTTCCTTGGGATTTTCTTCACTACAGTGAGACTCCTCAACGCCGCCTCATAAAGTGTATACAACAAACACCACCTCAACAAGGGGACACACCCTTGGATATAATCCGCCTCCGAGGATGTTCTTCTTCGTTGCCCCACTGCCTTGAAGAAAGAAACTCCTCTTTACAACTCCAAATACAATAAAGGAAGGAAGAAGGAAAAATGAAAAGCTCTCAAGCCTCTTCAAGGCATATACAACTCTCAATGCTCACAATACTCCCAATGATTGAAACTAAATGCCTTGGGGAGTTCCTCTTGACAAGAAATGAATGCAAGTGTTAAATACACAAGAGGTTTGAAGAATAATCCTTTTGATTTCAAAGAAGAAAGCTCTAGGGTTTGATAAATGTTCAAAAGGTGTAAAGGAAGGTCTTTGATGGGGTATAAATAGCCCTAGTTCATTTGGGAAATAACAGGGTAAAAACAATAATAAAACTGGGTGGTTGCACCTAACCACTACAACCCCAACATCTTTTTTGCGAGACCGGCGCGGTCGACGGAACCACGGCAGTCGCCCGCCCCTATCGGGCGCCCTCCGAGGACAACCTGTTTGAAAAATATTTTGGCTTGAAATATGTTCCGCGGTCAACTGGACCTTCTCGGTCATCCTTCAAGACCCTAGATGTTTTTTGGATTTCCAGAAAACAAATCCGCGATCGACAGGATTGGCCCGGTCGACCGGCGCAATAAATTTCGAGATGTTTTGGAATTCCAGGTAACATCCCGCGGTCGCCCGGAATAGGCCGGTCGACCTGCCCTGCTTTAAAAATTTGTTTTTAAAATATTTGTGTGAGGGACTTAGGGCCATGGTCTTTGGGCTTTAAACATGTGTTTTCAAATACATTAATGCACTTAGGAAAGTGGTTTTAAAGATGATATTTGAAAACATCAAAACCATGCAAACACTAAATCCCAAGAGGACTCCCATGCATTCTAAAGTATATGACTTTGAGTCTTCTTAATCTTCAATCTTCTTGGGTGCTTGCATGAGCCTTCCTTTGTCTTGAGATAGTCTTTGAACATGTTCTTGCGCTTGTGGTTCCTTTGATTCTTCGATACACCATATGGCTTGAAAGTTGACCACCAAGACGAGTCCTTGTTCTTCTAGCTTCTAGTGTTTAAATGAATGAAACCTGTCTAAATCACAGCACTAAAGAAGCCGTTAGCAAACTGCTATAAATTTGGGTTTGTTGATCATAAAAACAAGAGAGTGATGTACCATTGGGCATACAGTAGAGCTCTCCTTCACATGTGGAGATCCAAAGGATGAGGGGACTTATATCCTCATCACTTCTCGGGATCGGGGTCCACAACCCCCTCTACGTTTAAGACTAATTTAGTCTGTTAGATACCTTCCCCTATTTACCATTGCAAGGGGCAATGATAAGGTTACTTGGTGCCCCCCATAGGAGACATACATTGTCTCATTAGTGATAGTTGTTCCCTCTCTATTTAGGAGTCTTGCCCAGTCTCATTAGCATCCCTGTTTATCTCCCCTTCCATAGGAGACATACACTGTCTTTTTAGTGCTAGTTGTTTAATCTTCATTCAGGAGACAGGATTTGTCTCATTAGCCTTGATTGTTTTTCCTTTTATTGGAGACATGCTTTGTCTTATTAGCACCCCCTTTTGCAGAGTCATTAGTTTAGAGGTTAGCCTTATAGATTAGGGGTATACCCTTTAGTCAGGAGTTTGTGCTATAGCATAGCCTTCTTTCATAGAGACTAGCTCAGTCTTATTAGACCTTGTTTACCTTCTTGGGATCATTTTTCATTACCTTGGGACAGTAGTTCACTTGTTTAGAGATACCCTTTAGCTTTAAGAATTCTGTCTTCTAGACTTGACACTTCGCCAAGCTGTGGATCACGGGGTGTGGTCATATAGGTTCCTTTTAACTGAAAGGGTGAGACATATTAAAAATACCAAAAACAACAGACAAGACAAAAACAACTCAAAAACATCATAAAAACTTAAAAGATAAGTCAAAGACTTTAGGACAGTATTTTGGAAAAGCTGTTTCCTGTAAACACCCCCATTTTGTTACGCTTTAAAAAGCAAAAGATTCGATAGTTTCATTAAGTCTTGAGTCGTTATTCCGCAATAGATTAGGCACCTATGCATTCTAGGGTAGATTTCCTCTCATTTTAGGTGTTTTCGCAATCCTAAAGGTTTCTAATGTGTTCCAACAGTATCTGGAAGATAAAAGTTCAAGTTTCCAAACAAGTGAAAAAATATGCTATTTTTAAAATTTCCAGGGTTTCCCTCATTTTTGCCCATTTTTGCACTACAGGGGTATTTTAGTCATTCCCGATGTGTCACGTTTGACCCCCGAGTTGTGTCTGAGAAATCTTGAGCGACTCCATGAATTTTGAAAAAGCTGTTATTTTTATAATCTCAAGGTTTTTCCCATTTTGTGTAACTTGGGGTTGTATTGATCATTTCTAGTGCGCCTGAGATTATCTCTAAGGTATGACTGAAGAATCCTAAAAACTTTCAACTGTTTTAAGGAACCTGCTATTTTTAGAAACTCATGGGACTTCCACATTTTCATCATCTTATGGATATTTCGATCATTTCCTATATATCCAAAATCATCTTGAGGGTATGGCTGACCAATCAGGAGTAATTTCATATGTTTGGGAAACTTGCTAAATTTAGATCTCTCAAGGTTTCTCTTAGTTTGGCACTTCAGGGGCATTTTAGTCATTTCCAATATGTCATATTTGGTCCCTAAGTTATGTGTAAGAAATCTTGAGCCATTTCATGAATTTTAGGAAACCCGCTATTTTTTATATTTCTTAGGGTTTTCCCAAGTTTCACCAAATATTTGCACATCAGGGTAATTTGGTCTTTTCTTGTGTGATACTTTGATCCCCGAAATGTGTCTAAGAGATTATGAATAATTTTTTGAATTTTGAAAAACCTGCTAAATTTGGAGTTTGTCAAGGGTTTCACTTAATTTGGAAGTTCCGAGTGTTGAGGGCGTTTTGGGTATTTTCATGGGGTACTAAATGATCCTGTTTGATATTGCCCACCAAAAGGACCCAATTTTAAAAGTTTCTATTTTTTATGTTTGACCACAAAGAATTTCCATTTTTAACTTTCCCCTTTAAGGGGTGAACCAATTTGAGGGTATTTTGGTCGCGTTTGGATGTATAATGGTCGAACAAGGGTATTTTGGTCCGAAAAATTATTTTTTCTAAAGGGGATGGTTCGACCATATGTTGATGGTGCACCATAAATGTCATATGGGTTGAGTTCATCAATAAAAAATTTAAATTTAAAGGATTTTATTGAATATTCATTAAAAAAAACCTAAAATACATGTCATAAGGCTCATTGGGCTAAAGCCCACAAGGTGAGGGTCCATGTGGACCCACCCATGTGGGTCGGCCACATAATTGAGCACCCCACATGAGGATGGGGTGGTTGGTGACATAATATTTGTTTTGAAAAAAATAATAAAGAAAGGAAGAGTTATAATTAGAAAGAGCTTTTATGATCAGGTTACTAAAACAACCATACCTTTTTACCTTCAAGCCCAAAAAAATTGTAATTATACTTGGTTCGAAGTTCTCGAAAAGATCTACAACTTTCTAGTTTATGACGTTTCCTGAATCAGCCTCTATATTGGTTAAAAATGAGTTCAAACGTCGGGCAGCCCTTTTTGGACGAAAATCATGGATAAAAGCTAGTTTCCTAGTGAGAAGGCTTCTAGATTGTTCTTGAAGGATCTCCACTGTGTAATTTAGCATTTCTTAGCTTGCAAGAAATAAGGTTTAGAAATAAGTTAAATATGGAAATCAAAGAATGAGAAAGTCAAAGCACAAATTGAAAACTAACTAAAAATGGGAGCACTCACATGGGAAATTACTTTTTTTCTCTTAACCCTAACTTTTTCTATAAAAACAAAGCAAGCACAACCTTTGGCTTTTCTCTAAAAAATTCATCCATTTCTCTCTTCCTCCTTGGAATTCATTCATCCCTTTTGTTGCTTTGGTGTTCATCTCTTCCACTTGATTCTTCACAAAGTGCTTTCACATATTCAATACATTCAACATATTGGAGGCTAGTTTATGATTCTTTGGGGTTTTTTTTGCGATTAAAAGGGTAAGTCAAAGCGTATATCCAATGATTACTTACCCTAGAGACAAGGAGAGCTAGCAATGTTGGTCTTCCAAAACCCTCTTTCATGTAGTTTAAACTAGAAGCATGCTAGGATTGAATTTGTGATTTTCTTTGAAAAGCTATGAATATGAAATTGTTTGCATGTGAAATTTTGAGGAGATGAGATCAGGTTTAGGTTATTTCATAATCTAAAATTTTTCTTGCAAAATCTATTTTTTAATATTAAAATCCAAATTTTGAAATTAAGAGGGTTAAAATCCACTTTACAAAGCAACTTTAATAAACCTTTAAAATTTCTTGAATTTTTCAATCTCTGAATCTTTTGTGTATTAAAAAGTATAGAAATCTAGAATTTCCAAAAATTTTGACTTCGTTTTGACCATAATTTGACCTTTTGAACTTTACCCTTAAATGGGTAAAATTCTAAAGATCGAATTTAAAAAGATTGCAAAACAGATTACAAATCAATAAAAATTTGAACTTAACAGACTTTTAAGGTTTTGAAACAGTACGAAGTTTTTGAAGAATTGTGGATTTTATTTAAGGGGTTTAAAATTTATTTAATCTTAGGGGTATTTTGGAAAAAACTAATTTTCAAAAAATATATAGAGATTCTAGAGATGAAATTTGGATGAGAAGTAACTAAGACTTGATCTAATCTCCTGTGAATATTTCAAGATTTTTGGTTGTTGTTAGATACTTGTTTATGATTTTTTATGTCAAATCAAGCATGCCATATTAAATAGAAAAAATAGCAAATTTGCCATAAACAATTATGGAAATATTGTATTGAGCGTTACAGCTTCAGCGTTATGGCTGGAATTACATGTTTTCACAAAGTTAGGATCGATTTAGATTAGATTTACTATGTGTTTCTTTGTAAATTCATAATCTGGACAGATATTTTTAAAATTGAAACTTAATAGTAAATCATCATTATAATTTATGAAACTTTTACAGTAATTCTCTCTGATCCCGAGAAAGCTACTGTAAAAATTTTATTTTATTTTGATTAGATTTTCTATGAGTTTATGTGTAAATTTATAATCTTGACAGAAATCTTCAACATAGGAAAATTGATAGTAAATCACATTTACAATTCATGAAAATTGTACAGTAACCTTCTCTGGTGAAGATCAAGTTATTGTAAAAATTTGAACTTATTTAGATTAGATTTGCTATGAGTTGCTGTGTAAATCTATAATCTGAACAGAACTCCTAAATATTAGGTAACTGATAGCAAAACATATTTATAATGCATGAAAATTTTACAGCAATCTTCCTTGGTGAAGAGAAAGCAACTGTAAAATTTCAGTTTATCCGAATATATTTGCTATAAGTTGATGTGTAAATCTCTAATCTGAACTGAATTTCTTTAAAATACTTAAGAAAATCAAAATAAATTCGAATTGTTATCAAAATTTCCAAAGACATCTAATGCTCTTTCTTGTATTCAATCTTTAAACTATTGAAATAAAAACTTTAGGAGCCATTGATTTACTTTGCTAATTTGCAATGCTATGATAGTTTAATCGCCAAGATTGCGTTAATAATCGTATCTTAATTGCGATCAATCCTTAATAATTTGAGCATTTAAATTATAGTATGTTGTTGCCTCTGAGGTCAACTGTACAAGGAAATCCTGAGAAATATGCCAGGCAATAACATACTGTAACTTACGTGTTAAATTATGCAAGAGTGGAAAGCGTGATTCGCTTCTATGAATGCAACTCAAGGCTGAAACTTGCCAATAATAGAGCCATTGATATTCCTTATATATTAGGAATCAAAAATCTTTGAAAAATTGAAAATCATTAACTAAATAAATTAAGATAATTTGATCCATGCTTTTGGAACCGTTGGAAAACAGTATCTCCTTCGTAGGAACCTTAAGAGCCCCTTTAGGAACACTTACGTCATGTTTTAGGTCTTAAGGAGTCCTAGAGTTTGGGAGTTCAGCCTCATCACGACTGATTGCTATTATTAGCAATTGAGTCATAGATGTAGTTACACTAGTTACCCATTTTTTCCACATGACAAGCCTAGTAACTTAGGATGTAGGTTCACCTGCATTAGTCTAAGGGATGTCTTGCACTTAGATAGGACCATATAACATCTTAGATGGAGTCTTAGGATAATAAAATCTACTCAGCTTGAATTAAATAATCTCTTAAAAACTGTTGAAACAGTCATTCCAGTCTAGATTGGTGTCCTAGATGTCTTAGGCATGTAGCTTAGTTCAGGCACCGAACTACGATCGACTTTGATTCTAGTGAGGCTTGGATACGTAGGCAGCTTTGGATGCTTTGAATGGCATACCGAGCACGAGTCGGCCCACCATAAATGGTGGAATTTTGTATATTAGTTTTCTCTAAATTCTTAACTAAATTAACTAAATATATAGGATTTCTCTCAAATTAGAATTTTATGAGAACATTCACTTAGATTGAATCCAAACAAATCAAGAAAATCAAGATACACATTAGGGAATACATTGAAATTAGATTTTAGGAAGCATGTCAGATAGTTCGCACATTGATATAGAGTTAAGTGAGCCATTTAAAAGAAATTGAAGAGAGTTAAATTTTATAATTGAAGACCGGATTATCAGGCAAGAATTGTGCATGTGGTGGTAACTCCCCATACCTTCCATTCTCGTAATCAGGTAACGAATTTAGATTTCTGGCCACTTATGGGTCCTAGATCTCTCATTTAGGTGGCGACTCTATCATTATCTTTTGCGTGAAATTCAGGTTGCTTTAGTGATCCTAAGTTCACGAAAAAGATGAATTAAATCAGTAATAAAAAGCACACGCCAACCGCGTGGGTACGAGAGACAAAGAGAGAGGGAGGCTCCTCCCGCGGGATCGGGTCCCACAGTTTGGAGACTCTGCTGGGGACCACCTAACTTCATTAAAATTTCAAAGGATAACTCGTTTGAATTTATTTTAATTGGCGCATGAAAGCTCTATCTTATATCTTGTATGCTTGATAGATTAGTTTGTCTGTTTTATTTTCTCGTCACATTATACTGCAAATTTAATATAACAAAACCTGAAGGCATCATAGAATTACGAGAACTTATTGCACATACTTACATCACTTGCATCTAAATCCTTGCATCTCACATGCACACAAGTCCTATTTTAGGAACGTGGAGTGTTATCTAGCATGGTTGACTGGGATTTCATCACCTGGTGCCTCTGTGATAGAGAAGCAATCCACTCTTAGCCTAGTACCTTCATGGTGCGTAAACGGATCTCTTGTTCACATACTGATACACCGGACACTGGTACAGTATATCGAACACGGATTCGCGCTAAGGGAACTCTTGGCCTTACCCCTAGAATACCCCACACATGCATATAGTATACGAACACACGTGCATCACGTGTGTGAGCCTAGTTTAAGATATCCTACCCATTTGTGTCTAGATTAGGCCGTAGTCCATCTTCCAATGGCTACGATCGGTTTAGGTACACAAATAAAGTCATGAGTCGAGATTCTCTCTCCACTCTGCTAGATTAGGATTAGGATTGATGCCTTCAGATAACACTTGTTAAAATGTAAGAAGATTAAAAGCTTTCCCTTTGGGATTAGGATATAAATCCCATTTTTCCTAAGATCTCATAGTATTATTCTAGTCTTGATCTACCCATTGAAAGCAATCTTGTGCGATCTCATCTAAACCTTTGATCATGTGTCTTTCATTCTTCCCTCTTGTGTGATTCGATCATGTCTGCATACATTCTCTTAATTGGCAGGAACAGAGTCTCAATCATTTGATTATGCAATCCTGATCCGGATGATCTAATCATACTTGTATCTTTAGTCTCTTCTTACTCTAGGGGCAACCTCTTTCAGGATTATTTTGTTAAGCCCTGAGTTCATTCTCATGATCCTTATACTAGAGGCATTCATCTGCACGGTTCTGCCATCATGTTATGTCTTGGTCTTTATGCTTAGCCAGCAATCATTTTTCAGTTATTGATTAGAAAACACTACTTGAATGTCAAGCTCATATACCGTTCTTATTGTTTCCATGTCAGGACTATTCACAATTGAAAATCCAGGAAAGCTTCTTGGGTTTGAATCTATTCGCGATCAGTGAGGAAGCTAATTCTCCATTTTCTTTGGAAGCGTCTCTAATCCTCTCCTTCCATACTCACGGCAGACTCTATGGAAAATTCTCAGCTCTCTTACATCATTGAAGCCTTGACCCAGCTCGTCCAATAGATGAAGGAATTGAAGGAAGAAAAAAAAGTCATCAAGGCTCAACTGACTGAGAAATTCGGTCCAACCACTAGAGATCAAGTAGACTATGGAAAGAGAGAATGATGGAATATTCTAGTCTAATCTACTTACTAATTAAATCTAGCTGCCTATTCTAGTGGGTTGCCTCATTAACCAACTTGCCTAATCTCTCACAAGAATATTTAACAGTGAGATCTACACCTAATCCAACGGTGGATCTCACATAGGATCTCACATATTCTAACATGCCCCCTCAAACATATATGGATTGAAAATCGATATACGTTTGATTACAATAAAAATCCCCAATATGAAAAATAAAATCCTCCACTTGAAATTCCCATAAGAAAATAGAATCCTTTGATTTGAAGCACACTGCCAAAATTTGATGTTGAATATCCCCTGATATTGTTGCTGAATGTATATTGCCGAAGAAGACACTGCTTGTTGATGTTGATGAGCCGCTGCTGCTAAGAGACGGATCAGAACAAATCATAGCCTCAATGGGCTAGAAAAGACTCAAGCCTCGATAGGCGAGTAGTAATGGGTCACTAAGGACCAATGCCGGAATGGGCAAGAAATCAGTCACAATAGACCAATGCTGGAATGGGCAAGAAAAGGGTCAGTATGGACCAATGCCGGAATGGGCAAGAAATGGGTCCTTATGGACCAATGACAAATGCCAGAATGGGCAACAAAGTTGACGAAAAAAAACAAAGAGATGGGCGGCAATTAGAGGCAAAAACAATGACGGCAAATATCAACAAAGAAAAATGGGCAGGCCAATAAAAAGAGGGTGCAATAGAAAATATAAAAAGTGAGTTTATTGCAAGTAGAAATGAAGGGATGTAAGACCAAGAAGAGGGGTATTGTTTTGTGTAAGGAGAAATTGAGGGGGTGTAGAGAGTAAGATCCCTTCTCTGATTACACTGACACAAAGCATTTTTTTTAATGGTTATAACAGAGAAAAAAAGCTACGGCATCCAAGGGACTGGATGCAAAGAAAGCAGATCTAGTGAAGGGTTTTTATTGGAAGAAAATAAATTGGATTTGCAGTGGTGGGATACATGGTGGCCGGGCAGACGGCTTACGGCTAGATGGGCCGTCTGCCGGAAAACAACGCCCCTAGATTGTGGTCAGGCCACGATAAGATCGAGAAGCTTTGATACCATGTTAGAAATGAGATTAGGGTTAGAAGAGAGGAAGAAGAAGAGGAGTGAAGGATGGAGAGTCTCCACTAGGGAGCTCCTCATGAATATGATGTACATATAGGCCCAAACTAGGGCAACAACATACAATGACTACATTACCCCTAACTAATACAAGTAATGTCTAAACTAACCTAATACATTATTCAACAGTTTTTAAGGGCAAAGGTCCTAGCTTCTCCATGGTTGTGGGTTCGGAAGAACTAATTGTGAGTCTCTCTAGATAAATGGTTGTGCTAACAGAAGAAGTTCATCAGATGAAGCAACTAATGCAAACCTAGTATTGTCAGTCCCAAAGTTCTGAACATTTCGCTGACAAAAATATCAAAGTCCAGGATGTTGTTACCAGGAACTCCGTTTCTCGGCACCATTAGGATTCTGTTGGGCCCTTAATTCTTGAATATGACCAAGAGCCACCATCTGAGAACCCTAAAAGAGAATTCACTGACTTGCCGATCCCGCGACCTGATGCTTTGAAATGGTTGCTCAAGGAAAGAATGATAACACTATTGGGATCAGAGCCTGTTCCTAATCCTCTTCCCAGGACCTTCCAAATGAAACAATTTTGTGATTATCATTTATGCCCTGGTCATGCTATTGATAAATGCCTCAGTTTGAAATATGATATTCAAGACCTTATAGACATGGAGCTCCTTGACCCTCAAATTTTTTTGTCAAGCGGCGGAACTCCATCATTTCCTGATGACCGCAAACCATGGTTTGAGCAAATTAAGAGAAAGTCTTACGATAATCATGACCAACAATGTACAATGATGGGTCAGAATATATTGAGCCCGGTCTTCACAAGTCAGGAAATCAAAGAGGCCACAACACATGGGGCTTATAACAGGGGCAATTTTACTTCAAAAAATATCAAGGAGCTACAAAACCCTATGGTATTCAAATACGATAAGTAAAGGGCTACACCTAAGCAAGCGCTCAAGAAGGAATTCACTCCTCTCCCACTTCCAGCATCTGAAGTATTAAAAGAATGTCTAGCCTCAGCTCCTATCACCCTACCTCCCATTAAACCTCCTCCCAATCAATTACCTCAAAATTGGAGAGCACAGGACCACTGTGATTACCACCGGAGGCCGGGCCACAGCATTAATCGATGCATAGCTTTGAAGTATATAATCCAAAAGCTAATTGATGATAAAACATTGGCATTTCAACAGAGGCCAAATACTGTCAATAACCCTCTGCCGACTCATGCAGCACCGCCGCCTGCAAATCATAATGCTTAGACGACCCAGGGTTCAATTAAGCTCAGGTCTAGTTGCAATGAAAAGAATAAGAAGTTGAGATTACCAGTTATGAGGAAGCCTTCGCCGAGCCTCCAGAGCCAGACAGTTGCAGCAGTTTTATTTTGAGTCAGTCATCATGTTAGTTCAGTTATTGAGTCAAGTCTTACAGTTCTACAGTTCAAGGTCAATGCCTAGTCCATACAAGTTATCTTTTGCTTTTCTTCTCGTTCTAAAAGTTGTGAATTCTGAGCCTGTCCAGGATGAGTTATAACGATGTAATCTTTTTCATTTAATAAAGTTTGCCTTTTCATATGTTCTAGTGTGTGTGCTTCTAACTCAAATGAAAATAATACTCCCACCTCAAATGAGGAAAAAGATACCGACGAAACTCTACTTGATTCACAGCAATTGCTTGAACAAGAGGAGAAACGCTGATCTCAGCCTCTCAAAGAGAAAATTGAAATGATAAACATTGGCACTGAAACTTTGATTCAGTGAATGCCTACTGAAAATACATTAGAGTGTGAGGAATTGATAAACTCATTCGAGGATAAGAAGATTGTCTAGAAGCTCTACAACCGATACCAGGGGCAAGACATTGATAGAAGGTTCAAGAAAGAATGAAGAAAGTGAATGTCGCATGCTATACAAGGGACATGGATTGGAAACAACTTCCATATCTCCAGTCAATGGCCCTGGTCACTGGTTTCACCAGTGATAATGTAAAGCCATCAAATTCAATATTAAAAATGCAAAAGCAATAATCTCAGAGCAATCATCAAATATCAAGAGTTACCGGTTCATAGATGATGGATGTCAAAGAACAAGTTTCGCTCTATCAAAGTCAAAAGCACATATCAGAATCTTGAAAGAAGAAGACCCATTATCTCTTATTTGGAAATGCCATCAAACTTTGTGAATAAAAAAGAAAGAAGAATAATAAAGCAAATTTATCAACCTAGATCAATTCCAAACCAGAACATTGGAAGGCCTTCTTTGGCCAAACAAATTCCAAATTCATGACCCAGTGTCAAAAAGAATACCCGTTTGCGAACCCCTTTGAGCCTAAATAAAATTTCTTTGAAAATCCATTAAACTAGGGGCATCTGCCTAATCCCTACGCTGGGGTACGTAGGCAGCTTGGTCAAATCGAGTTCGGTCGTTTCAAAAGAAAAAGTTCAATCGTTCCAAAAAGAAGAAGAAAAAAGTGAATCAGTCAGATAAAAAAGGTTCAATTGTTCAAAAAAGAAAAAAAAGAAGAAATTCAATCAATCAGAGAAGAAAGTTCAATTGTTCAAAAAAGAAAAAAAAAAGAAGAATTAATTTACCTTCAAACTAGGGGCATTCGCCCTGAACTACGCATGACCTGATTCCTATCATGGGATACGTAGGCAACCTATTCACAGGTTCTGTCGAAATCTTTGTTCAACCTTAAGCCATTCGTTGAAAAGCCCTATCCTACCTATAAAGTCCTTCAGATGTTCAGAATCAAAGATCTAGGCCTAAAAAATGAATAAGAAAAAAGAACGGAGTTTGAAGATCTGCTAGACTGAAAACCTGAAAGGGCGGTCTAGGCAAAATTTAATATCATTCCCCTGCTAAGTTGAAAACCCAAAAGGGCGGCTTAGGCAAAAGCTAAGGGGATAGCCTGCTGGATCGAAAACCTAGAAAGGCGGTTCAGGCAAAAGTTAAGGCTAACACGGTCCGCCAAGTTAAAAACCCTGAAGAGGTGACTTGGTCACGGTAAGAGAATCATTATAAGAAGGCTACAGCTGGTATCAAGACTGAAGATTGAAAAGAAGTTCAAGCGAGATCAAGTGTCATATTAGAAATTGGGGGCATTGAAACCAAGCAATCCTAGGAATGGTAACCAAATCCTTGAGGCATTACTGTTTTAAGGAAGAAGTCCAGTGTTTTTCAATTTAGAAACTACTTTTTGAAAGGATAGACTTACCAAACAAAATATTAACTAAGTCAGCAGCATCACTGTGTTAGTCAGTGTAGTTAGTCAATCTTTGGCACTCTAAGTTCACTCTTTCAGAGTTCCTCAAGCCTTTGAATAGTGTCCTTTACCTAAATTTCCACTTTAAGAAGAGTCAACCACCGTCCTTGTGTCCAAATGATGCAACTGTCTCGGTCAAAGAGGCCTGGCGTCGTCAGTTCCCTGTATTGGTACCAAAGCTAAGTTAAACATGAAGGAAAGACCGCAAGAATCTAGTCAAAAGGCTTTATTTTAAAGAAAACCAGCTTAGTAATATTAAGAAGAAGAAGCATCGAAAAGTGTAGTTTCCATAAGAAGACCATGCCCCAAAAGGGTACACGAAGCTTGAGAGAGCTTTGGATGTGATGATAGTTGGGCCAGTTTTTCAGAAAGATGAACTATTGAAATTCATAATTTTCTTCCAGTTAGTTGAATACTATCCTGGTCAAGAAATGTTTATCTAAACACCTGTCAAGGGAAAAATCCTGCTTTCCAATTTCTTATTCAAGAGAGCTACTGTTCTAGGTTACCAATTCTAAGTATTTAGATCAAGGTTCAAAATCCCCATCAGAAAAGACCAACAATCTCTTTGCGAAAAAATCTTGTTGAAGCTTCCTGAAAGCATTCCAAAACCATTCTCGTTAATCATGCTGCATAGTTCCTACGGTTTGTCGTCTCGTCATTCGTCAAAGTCTTAGTTTCAAATATCTTCATCGGGCATTGAAAAGACACCCAATTCACCCCCTCTTGGGTTGTTAAGTGGAATATCACTTGGTATCAGAGCATAGGCTCTTACATAGGATTTCTCTTTGAAAACCTACAAGGGAAAGATCCAAATGCCAACCTTTTCTCATAGCAATGAGGGGCAATCCACTACTAGACCTCCCTTCTTCAATGGCTCAAACTATCCATATTGGAAAGCTAAAATGAAAGTGTTTTTTAAATCTTTAGATTTTGATGTTTGGAGAAGTATCCAAAATGGATATAAAGAACCTAGTGTTGATATGGAACTATGGGATGATAATGAAAGAAAAGAGTCCACTATCAATGCAAAAGCAATGAATGCCTTGATTTGTGCCTTATCTCCCGAGGAGTTCAATCGAGTTTCTACTCTTGAAATCGCTAAGGAGATTTGGGATATGTTAGAGATAGCTCATGAAGGGACAAATCAAGTGAAAGAGACCAAGATGAATCTTCTCTTCAGAGAGTGTGAACTATTCATGATGGACCCTAATGAAATCATTGCCGAAATGCATACTAGGTTCACAAACATAACAAATGGTTTGGGATCATTAGGTAAACAATTGTCCAGCAATGACTTAGTTACCAAAATACTTAGGTCATTACCTAAAGATTGGGATCCCAAGGTCACCGCCATTGAAGAAGCAAAAGAACTCCCCAACAAAATGGGGTAGTTGAAAGGAAAAATAGATCACTTATTGAAATGGCTAGAATCATGTTAAATGAGCACAATGTTCCAAGAAACTTTTGGGCGGAAGCCGTTCACACGACTTGTTATCTTTTAAATAGAGTGCTCATTAGACCTCACCTTAACAAAACACCTTATGAACTATTGAGTGGAACACCCCCAAAGTTAGCTATTTCAAAGTTTTCGGTTGTAAATATTTTATATTAAACATGAAAGACAACTTGCACAAGTTTGATTCAAAATCTGATGAAGGTATCTTCTTAGGCTATTCAACCCATAGTAAAGCTTATAGAGTCTATAACAAAAGAACTCAAATTGTGGAAGAATCCGTGCATGTCAAATTTGATGAGTCATTTGAACCTCCTAAAGTCATTAATGAAGATGATGATGGTGTCAATCTTCTAGAGCCTCATAGTCAAGTAGAGTCCATTGTTCAACCCTTAGAAAATCTTGATTTAGAAGGTCAACCTATAGAAGAGCTTGAAGTAGAAGCTCTTCTCAAACATAGTAGAATCATGTCGACTCATCCTTCTACTCAAATCATAGGTGAAACCTCACAAGGAGTCAAGACAAGATCTCACTATAGGAATGTTTGTGCCAAAATGGCCTTTATCTCCTAAATAGAACCCAAGTCCATAAAAGAAGCTGAAAATGATGAATTTTGGATGGTTGCTATGCAAGAGGAACTAAACCAATTTGAGAGAAACCAAGTATGGAGGTTAGTTCCTAGGCCTAGTGATCACCCGGTTATTGGGACTAAATGGGTGTTTAGAAACAAACTCGATGAGCATGGAGATATTCAAAGGAATAAAGCTAGATTGGTAGCCCAAGGTTACAACCAAGAGGAAGGTATCGATTATGATGAGACCTTTGCTCCGGTTGCTAGATTGGAAGCCATAAGGATGCAACTTGCATTTGCATCCCATAAAAACTTTAAGTTGTATCAAATGGATGTGAAGAGTGCATTCCTAAATGGGTATATTATGGAGGAAGTTTATGTTGAACAACCTCCCGGTTTTGAGGATTTCAAATACCCTAATCACGTATATAGGTTGGAGAAAGCCTTGTATGGTCTAAAGCAAGCTCCTAGAGCTTGGTATGAGAGGCTTAGCTCCTTCCTATTAGAGAGTGGCTTTCAAATGGGCACGGTTGACAAAATCTTGTTCATTAAAAGAAAAGGAAAATATATGCTTATTGTTCAAGTCTATGTAGATGATACAGTATTTGGTGCTACTAATGATAAGATGTGAAGAATTCGCACAATCCATGCAAAAAGAGTTTGAGATGAGTATGATGGGAGAGCTTACCTATTTCCTAGGACTTCAAATCAAACAATGTAAAAATGGAATTTTTATCAACCAAGAGAAGTATACTAGGGAACTCCTTAAGAAATTTGGCATGGATAGCTCACAAATCAAGCCAACTCCTATGAGCACTTCCACCAAATTAGAAAATGATGAAATTGGCAAACCGGTTGATGAGAAGAAGTTTTTAGGAATGATAGGTAGTCTATTATATTTGACCGCTAGTCGGCCGGATATAATATTTAGCGTGTGTATTTGTGCTAGGTTTCAATCGGCTTCTAAAGAGTTTCATTTGAGTGCCGTTAAGAGGTATTCAAATCTCTCAAAGGAACTCCTTCTTTAGGTTAATGGTATGAACGATCGAATGAATTCAACCTAGTAGGATTTTCGGATGCCTACTTTGCCGGTTGTAGAATTGATAGAAAAAGCACAAGTGCACTATAAGAAAAAGGGTTATTACCGACGTTCACTTACCGGCGTTCTAAAAAAACGTCGCTAATATTGTATATACACCAACGTTTACTAAATAAAACGACGGTGAATTGATATTCCCGGTCCACTAAGTTGTCCCGTCCAAAAAAATATGCACTGACGTTCACTGAGCGTCACTAAAGTAGATAAATTACCAACGTTTTATATTAAAACGTCGTTAATTAATTTTTTTGCATCATGGAATTCAGCGACGTTGGGGAGAACGTCCCTAAATATAATATTCACCGGCATTTTATAGTGAACGTCAGTGGTTCTTTAATACAAAACCATTGATATTTTAACTCTATTAGGGCACAAAACACATTCCATCGATATTTTTTCTCTCCCGCGCACAAAAACCCTCTCCAGCCTCAACCCACGGCCATCACCTCAACCATCTCCGACCATCAAAACCCTAATACCACCTCATCCTCCAAGTTGTCATCCTTGCAAACCCATTTTTCTATCACCATCATCATTTTTATTCATCATCTCCGTTAGATCCAGCCACTCTCCGGCAACCCCGTCAAATCCGGCGAGATCTTCTCTACTCCGGAAACCTCACCACCTCAACACTTTGATCGGAGAGCCTCAAGCTGTGGGGAAGGATCGAAGTAGGGTTTGGGAGAAAGTGTTGAATTCTAGGGTATTGTATTTGGGGGAAGCTGAACAGGTTCCTGTTCGTGAAGATAAGCATTTGGAGCCTAGGGCTTTTCCTTGTAAATAGATTTCTAATTAGACTCCTAAAATTCGGATTCTAAGAATCAGCGATCTTAATTGTTTTCTAAAGATCCTTCTTGAGATACTGACGTTTTTGCACTTCATGAGAGACTTCATCAATAATTCAGGTAACATCTATAACTTTCTCTTGTATTGTCGAGACATGTATGCTTGTTTTTTTTTATTTTCTGGTAGAAAATGTGTATGTTTATGGTCGTCCTTTCTGATGAAAAATGTTTAATTCATTGATTTGCTGTTAGTTTGATTTTGACTCTAACATTGAGATAAATTTTCATCCTAAATTGCTTGAGAGATGATAGCTTTATGAGCTTATAATCATAAATACTGAGATCATCTTGTTCTGTTTACTATTGATACTAGTAGCTAGAAAATTTAGATCTCATAATCAAGACAAAGTACAAATAATAGTCTGACTATGGATGTTTGAATTGTGAGTGTTTGTTCCATACAATCTGTCTTTTTGTTTTTTTATTTGGAATGTTATAATGAACATGGTAAGGGATTCTAGATTATATACAATTATCTATCAAATTAGGCTCATATCAGTATTCCATAATTAAAAAGAGTTGATATCTGTACATTACATTGTGGTAATGGTATTGTGTTATTTTAGAAAAAAAACACATGCACACAGGAGCATTGGAACTAATCATGTAGGATTTGGTTCTGTTGATAGAAATGGACTGATTTTACATCTGGAACTGGCATTTAAGGGGAAGAATTATTCATTATAAGTCAATGAGTATAATGATAGGTTGATACCTCATTCATAGCGACATGCCCTTGCATCATTTGGAAGACTACAGACATAGGAACATTGCAAGTAGTGCCCTTAACTATGTTGGGCTTGCAAAACAAGGTCAGGTTTTTACTTCTCATGAAGAATAGCATGGTCAGTTCAAGATGTCTTATGGTGAAGGGTCCTCTTTGATGTCAAAGCAAGGGTACTCGAATTAACAATAACGGAATTCCAATTGTACATTGGATTGCATTTCTAATGGATACCATGAAACATACCATGCTTATGATTTCTAATAGTTTCAATCCAAAGGGGTGTTCCTCCAGTGTTCTACCAAATTGATCCCAAGTACCCTATTACAGTTACCTCCCTAGTGTCATTAGCACTGGACATGCAAGGTCATGGGTGGAGCAGTTCATATCTGCTGATAGGTAACTGTTCATCTGTTACTCGATTGCCTTAATAAGCATATACAATGTAGCATCCTGTAGATAACAAACCATATAGTCGCAGGGTGGGTAGCAATCGATTTGTGACATCGTTTTAGAGGTGATTTTGCCTTTTGAGTTGTTGTATTAGTAGCTTCTGATTCAATTCCACATGAACTGGGCAGATGCATGCTTTTTCGGATTGGAATTTATTTGTTGTCTCTGATCTTAGATAATCTGTCTAAATAGCATTTGATACCTTGTTTATTAAAGGTTTCTGCTAATTTATGAGGAGTCTGGATTTCAAGATTGAAAGATGGTATGCCTTAAGACAGTATGAGCATGGGCTATGGGCTGAATAGGACTGTAATATTATCGGTTCTTGGGCAACTAATATTTGCACTAACAAAGAGAAAGTTTGTTATAATTTCAGTTACTGACATTTTTGACAGATGTGGTTACCTAAAGTAGGGTAATGCTTGTATCAGTTCTTTGAGATAAGTAATATCAACTCAACCTTTCCCTCTGTAATTGCGCTGGCTTAACCTATTTTTCCTTTTGAAGCTACCCTAAGATCATTCTCTACATGTAGAATCTATTCTTATTAAGTGGTAGACATTTTACCATGGTGCTTTAGCAATAATGTCTTTTTGTTCTCTTTTCATTTGTGTGGTCATGATAATAAAATTAGAGACACAAGGTACTGCAAGTGTTTAAATTTAGTAATGATTGATGTTACTTTATTATGATTTCTTATTTTAGCTGATGATATTGAGACCCCTAGATATTCTAGAACATAGATAACTGAACTTCAGTTGTGCTTAGCCTGTACACAGCTTGATTTGTCTATATATATGCTATGATGTTCTAATGTTAACATAATTATATTTCAAAGGTAGCATTATTTTATTATCTTGTTCTCTATTGGTTCCTCTTTGGGGTCACTTCACCTACATAAAAGTGATGTCTTTATTGAAATACAACAGTGTAGAATGTCAACTTGTTTGGGTTTTCATTTTAGGTTTAGGTTAATTCTTCCCATTTCATACACTCATATATAACCAATTTGGTTGATTAAAAGCAATGTGGGTTTATTTTTTCGGCCATACAGAATCCTTCCATTCAAATCAATTAGCCTTTTAAAAATCCAGGAGAAAAGCAATGGATAAAAGTTGGATGGAAGTGCTAAGGTACGACCATCATAAGTATTATTACTTTCCCTCGATTTGGCTTATTCGTTATTTTAATATATACGTCTCACTCGTGTTCAACTTTGGATTAAATAGGATTGGGGTTAATCAGTTTCTTAAATTCGCACTTGCTAATACGCATTTTGGGAACCAGATCAAATGCCCATGTGTTATTTGTGTGAACCGTACATTGCTTGATGTGATTGAATGCTGAGAGCATTTGATTGTCAATGGGATCATGAAGGGCTACACCAGATGGGTTTTCCACGGGTAAGCTGGATCATCGTCGGGTGTTACGGCTGATTCACATCGCCGAGCGAACGAAGAGCCGATGATACAAGATGAGATGCATGAATTATTAGAGGACATATTCACAAGGCTGAACCGTAATGAGGACAATGTGGCAGGAGATGATGGGCCAATGCCGGCTCAAGCTAGTGGGGAGGGGCCAGACGCAAATGCGCAGAAATTCTACAAATTATTAGAGGATGCCAAGCAAGAATTATACCCAGGCAGCAAGCTCAGTAAATTATCCTTCGTTGTTCGGCTTTTTCACATAAAGTGTCTCAATGGATGGAGTAATAAATCTTTCACCATGTTACTTGAGTTGTTGAAGGAGGCACTTCATAGTAGGATTCTGGTGATGGATTTCTATTGCTTGGTTGCCTTCTTGTTGTGCATTCATGCGCTTGATTTTAATGCATTTTCTTCTCAACTGGTATAAAATGTGTGCTATATATGGCTCCTGGAACAAATGTGATTTATACCGTTTTATGAGAGCTAGCTAAATGATTGAACTACGTATAGCACCTTCGAATGCCTGAGCATTCTTGTTTCACCATTTATCTTTCTGAGACTAGTCTTATATTTTCAGGCCATGGAGAAACCTTGGTCTTTGATGTTCTAAAAGTTGAGTGGACTGTAGCTGTGACGGCACGCCCTTCTTCTATTACTACCAACAAGGTAAGCTATGCCAATTTTTCTTTTCATCCCAGTCACCATGTCTATAAAATAAGCAACTTTACTTGCATTTTCTTGGGTTATTTGTGAAGCATGATGTTCACGGAAATGATCATGGGGCTACGTCTTTTCTAAATTTACACATATTTTTGACATGCGAATTCTTTTAGAAGTGACCTTTCCCACACTTGTGAAATTCACGAATAAAGTTAAATTCAGTTCCAAATCATGGGGTGAGTTCTGCATGGTAATTGGGCAGCATTTCATTATGTGATTAGTATAGTAAATTCATGTTTATTTCTTGAGAGCGTTATTACCAAATAAATTATTGTTATACATGGCTTTAGCCTAGTGCACATGCAACACAAAGACAGGGTTTTTCTTGTTGCATTTGGAGGAAGAAAGAAAGATCCCTCAAATCAGGTTGAACAAAAACATGTTTCTTGTTTCTTCTTATAGAATCTTGTTATCCTTTGTAGACACCCCATTTTGACCGTGCCCTAATCCTTTCGAGTTTGAGCAAAACCCGACCAAATTAGCTAGCTAGGGTCCCAAACTCCACCCTAAGCTAGGTTAGGGTCTCATCTAACTCCCCGCAAAATTTCGTCAAAATCCGAGTTCGTTTGCCTAGCAAACGAGTCGAGCAAAGTCGTAGTACAAGTTCGCAAAAGGGGGGTGAATTTATCTGGTAGGGGGGCGAATTTATTTTGTTCTATGCGATTTTAAATTAGAATAAGACACGATTGTGTCGTGCGCTCATCAATTTCCGCGCAACCGCGCGCCAATCAAAGGGAGTAGTGCCAATATCAACCCCATATTTTCTATAAAAATGAAAAAATCCGTAAAAAAAGAAAAAAAAAATTTGCAGAGAGAGGGCGAGAGAGGTTTTCCCCAAATCCAAAACCCATTTTCTCTTTTCCGATCGTGATTTTCCTCTTCCGATCATTTTTCGATCGTCTTCTTTGAGCGAATTTTGCGAGAACTTCGGCCAAACTCCAACGAAATTCCGGTTAGTCAGATCAATCTCATCTTCTCTGATCGATCGAACCGGATTCCGGCCTAACTCCGATCCTCTTCTCCGGTAAGTCCTTACCAGATTCCGGTTATATTCTTTTCAAATCATTATTCACAACAAGTTTTTCTCCTTCCTTCTCTGCTATTTTTCTTCTCCGGTGAATCCATCGGCAGATTTGAGCTCCGGCTGATCTACCTCCCTCAATCTCTTCAAACTTTGACCGGCCTTATCCACATCTACCTTCCCTATACATTCTAGATCCACAATCTTTTCCATTAGATCCAGCCGTTGATCCCTAATTTTCCAAACCCTAGCTTTTTCCAATCAAATTCTTCTCCGATCATCTCTGCCGGTTGACTCGTCGGAGCTCCAACACATACCTCCGACTATTCTCTGTCACCTTGCTTAGATTGCCATTTCATCAATCTCAACCTTCTTCTCCGGTAGATTCGGCCAGATTCCGGCTAATCATTTGCTCCTTCTCTGCTTGATCTTCTTATAATTTTTAACTCTGAAGTATAAGATTGAAGCTCAAGTTTTTTTTTTTTTTTTTTTTTTTTTTTAAAAAAGGGGATCTGAGAGGCAAAGAATAATTTCAAGCAACTTCCGAGAAGAAGCAGAGGATTCGGTCTCTTCTGCCACTAGTATTTGTGCAGACAAAAAGAAAGATAAGAAAAGAAGAGAGATTTATCATATCAGGTATTTATCTTTACATTGATTTTATTTTTGTGTTTGGATATAACTTTACTTTTTTTTTTAATAAAATCATAGATAGTTTCTAATTAAAGATATTTAGCATGATCTGTCTAATGCTCTATTACGAAAATGTGATTTTCTTTTAGTCTAATATCTAGATGATATTTGAAATGAATGATGCTACAAATTATTTGGAATTTATTATTTTAAAAGATCAATATATAAAGGTCTGGTGTGTTGATTCCACTGGAAAATATATAAGGAACATGCAGATATGTTTTGTATGAAGCATGATTATGATATTTATGTAAAATTTATTTCGAGATCTGTATTAATTCTCCATATAAGTCTTGTCTGATGGTATGTTGTTGAGAATTCTAGTTGTAAATTTCTCAGAGACTACTTGATTGTATAAGATTATATGTTATCTAAAATTTGCGTGTGTTCATTGTATAATTGGTTATTATACATTTAGTAATGTCTGGTCGCTGTTTGGGTGAAAATTTAGAAATGTCAGATAAGAAGTGAAGGATTAAGGAAGATAAAGTCATTATTTGTACAATCATGTCATTTTGTCAGACATGTTAGAAGAATTTTCAATATAAAGTTTTATTCATACATTAAATCAGGAAGTCGATAATTTCCCCATATATCAACTGTTGGATATTTAGAGTTTTAAGGTTTGCAATAGAAAGAAGATCATAAGGAGCCTTAAATGGGACTTTCAACTGTTTGCTTTGTTTTCTTTTGTTAAGAATCTACCTTTTATCTTTTCATGTCTATGTAGTCTTATTGTTCTTAGTTGGATTGATTTACAAGATAATGTCTGCTTTGGGCTTTAAAAATCTTTGAGGGACCTTATAGAACGATCCTCTCACTTGGTTTATTTTCTTCCTTGAAGTTCTTTTGCTCCAATAATTCGTAAGTAGAGTTTTTCTTTTTGGAATTTTGGTTAGTATAAAGATTACTATTTTTATTTTTATTTTTATTTTTTATTTTTATTTTTACACACTGAGTTAGCAAGGCTCACTCTGTCAAAAGATCTTTGATGAAAACCTTGGCTGTGCCTACCTAAAGGTTCACATTATGTCTGACCCTTAAAGGAACTTTTGGCCAGTTTTATAAAATGATTTTTTTTATAACATCGAGTGGTTTTGGGCTTCAATAGATGATTCTCACTGTAACTCTCTGATGCATCTTTAAATTCATTCTCAGAATAGTATGTTTACAGAAGTGAGTTATGAATATATGATTTTGTTCTTTGTATACCTGAATTTTGATCTTCACTAAGGGATGGTAGTTTAGAATAAAATAAAAAGAAAGGCCAACACCTAAACTCCATTGTACATGTAATATTTAGTTGTGCTTTCTGGCTATTCAGCTTGTTGAGCGTGACATCAGTTCCAGTTTTACCATGCTTTACGCTTGTGCAGATTCATTCCAGCCAAATCATTTGTGGAATTGAACTCTCTGTTATTTGATCATGCTTATCATATATTATCATATATTATCATATATTTAGAATTTATTACTTCTCTTTCATACTAAGTTTTGAGTTAGGGTTCGAAGACGCTAATAAATGGATTGTTCAGGTGAGATTATCTCAAAGCTTATTATACTCATTCCTTATTATTTAAATGAATTGTTGATAGGAAGAAGGTGATCAGATAACTACTCTATTCGATATCATCGACATGAGTACTGTCTGATCTCAAGGCGGGATTAGAAATATTATCATGTGTATTTGATATCAGATGATTACTTTAGCATCATCTGATTTCATTGGAGTCCTCGTATTGGGGTTTGTGGTTGGTTTTGAAGTGTTTGATATTGTTTTTACTTTATTAGGCTATCCAGCGGCTGGTCTGGACTAATTAATGATGTTTATCATTTTATAATTGCTATAGATCGTGTATTGTTTTATTGAAAATTTTTCTTTGTTTAGTACTTGATTTATTTTTATAAGAATAGAATGGAATTTGTGATTAGCTGGTAGACTTTTCTTCTCTCTTTGATAGACTAACACAGTCTTATAGATTGCGGTTAATTTTCTTTAGATGCTAGAATCTCCTTTTCTTGTAGGGCGATGAAGGCGCTAGCCTAAGCCCATCATTAGGGGACTCGCTCAGTCCAAGTAGCACTCCCTTCTTTATTTAAAGACTTGTCCAAGTCTTTATGGTGTGTATCCCCTAGAAATTAGAAATCCATTCATTGCAAGGGCAATGAAAGAGTTCTCTAGAGACCTCTCAGGGAGACAGGCTATGTCTCAGACAGAGAAAGTTGTATCCTTTAGAGACAAGCTTTGTCTCATTAGTGAGTCTATCCTTAGGAGACATGCCATGTCTCGTCAGCACCTCTCTTGGAGCTCATCTTTTTGTTTAGGAGTCTCACCCAATCTCATTTTTCTTCCTAAACCTCCTCTTTGTGCATCATTTGGTTTTGGGAGAACATCCTACTCGGCTTGGCAACATACCCCTTACCCTTATGGGTATTGGGTTGCACATTTGTTGCACCCTAGGGCTAGGTAGCTGTCCGGCCCGGCTGGGTGTTTTACCTTTACTAAATATGCACAAGGTCTCGTTTTCCTTGTTACTTGTGAACTTTATCTTAGCTTGATAGTCTCACTAGCACCCTTCTTTATCTCATTTTCTTTTAGGAGACAGGCTTTGTCTCATTAGCACCTCCTTCTTAGAATCCTATTTTCAGAGTCAGTCCTTAGCCTAGGAGTCTGTCCTTAGCTAGAGAGTGTCTTTCTTTCAAGATTCAGTCCTATCATCATAGGGGTTAGGATTTTATCCAACCTCTCATCAAATCTTGTGTTTTTCTATCCGCTCTTGTAAGGTATAGGATGCTGTCCAACCCTTGCAGAGTGGTTATTCTGTTCATTCCCCCCCGCAAAGCATAGGGTGCTGTCCAACCTTTGCGGGATTTCAAGAGTCTGTCCTTCCCTTATGATGATAGGATTCAGTCCTCTCGTGTCAAAAACATCAAAAACATCTAAAAAACCAAAAATCTCAAAAATCTTAAGTCATTAGGAGAGTAGTTAGGAATTCTGTTCCGAACTACGTTGGCTTGATCCCTTTCAACAGGGTACGTAGTGCAGCTTGGGATCCACATCCCAAGTCCAGCCAAACCTTTAAAGATAAGCATTTTAAATCTTTCAAAATTATAAAAATCTTTCAAAATATTATTTTTTCGAAAGGATCTTCCTTTAGAGTTAGGAGGTTGTTCTAGTTAGAGAGTTTTTGAGTCGAGAGTTGCTCCCTCGTTCGTTGTTTGTTTGTTGTGTGTTTTATTTGTTTGTGTTAGAGTTAGGAGTGAGTCCTAGCTAGGAGTTTTATGCCTCCGTCCGGTCAGTTGGCGATCCACATCGCTAATTGATGACTAGGTCTAAGATGCGATAGATCCTACTGTTTTTCCTAGGATATACAGCCTAGCTACACATAGATTATAGGAACCACCTGCATTAGCTTAGGGCTAACCTGCATTTAGTTAGGGCATATAGGGTGTCCTAAAATCTACAATCCATTGGAATTTAAATAATCACACAAAAAAGCTTTAAAAATCAGTCAGGCCTTTTAGATCGAGTCTAGGATAGAGGTCTAGATGTCTTAGGCATCATAGCTTAGAATAGGTGCGAAGAACTACGTTGCCTTGATTCTCGTGGAGGCGGGGATACGTAGGCTTCTTTGGAAGAACATCAGATCATCTAAAGACTCGGGCCTAGGTATAGATTAGAGTCTTAGGGTTGTATGGTATCGAGTCATTTTCTATGTTTTGCAGTGTTTTCTTACTTTATTGCGCAGACCTTATACTTTTTTGGTGTGTCATGCATGTGTTTGTTCATCAGAACTTAGACACCAATTTAGGTTTGACATTCATAACCTAGTTATTCTCAGGTGACACTTTTATTTCTTTTATGTGTGTTTATTATTCCTCCGAGACATGCATGATTAGATAGACGTCTTCTCGGAGATTTGTGTTCCCATTTCATATGATTCTCGTCCAAAACTCTTCAAAATTATTAAGTAAATGGCATAAGAGACCAGGTGTTTGCACTTGGGCGGATGAGGTGCTCTTTAGACCTTCCGAATATGTAACCAGGCACGAACCCTCTTTTATAATCTCTGGTTATCCGTTGCAACAGAGCATAGTATGGGATCCTTGGCCCACTTCCTTGGATGGCGACTCTTCTTTGTTTAAGGTACGCCTCGAATCTGGGCTAGTCCCCGAATCGAGAGGTATCTCACCTTTTATATCGCCACTCATGCTGTGAGAGGCACATTCTTTCGAGAGTTCCTTGGTAGAGCTCTCCATTCACGTGGATGATCCATAGAGACAATTAGCGCGTGGGGGCTCGTCTCTCACCGCCGCCTCTCTCGGATCGGGGTCCACAGGCTGACGACTCTGCTGGGGAAATGTTCTCTTTCGAGAAATTGCCTAACTCTGTTAAAATGCCATTTGTTACTAACTTTGAAGAATTTTGGGCTAAAATCATTATAAATGGGAATTCAATTGCTTAGAATCCAGGGGCACCAGATAGGTGTTTAAAACAAGGGATTCACACACTGCACAGCATACATCATTTTATTTTTTTTTCTTTTCTCTTTTATTGATTTTCTTATTATTAGCTCCATGGGATAGATATAATGCGTACCTCATGGGATATCACTATCCAGATAGTGCTGTTGTATCTATTACCAAGCTATGCGCCAGTGCTGCAGTCGTAAACACTAGGCGTACTTGTGTTTACAGCAGTCGATGAGCAATGAAGCATACTATGTATAACACTAGGCGTACTTGTGTTATACATTTTAAGTATGGATCATAAGCATAGTACCTGATATATTGAGTCCGGAGCTCTACTTTCATTTTACATATATTATGTATATGAATATATTTGCTAACTTAGTGAAACCCAATTAGGATCTGCATGTGCTTATATATATATATTGCATTCATATAAGGACGAACATGTGTTGCTTATACATGTTGGAGCCTAGATTTAGGAGCCTTGTCCTATTCGTTGATTATTGTAGCTCACCGTATATGGCTACAACGCAGTCCTAGTACACTCACGTGTCTGTCTTGAGTCAAGTGTCTTGACTCTGTGGGATTATATTTATGGCTGGTGCCCCTGGTTAGGATATATATGTATATATCTATATATTGATTATCAGATTGAGGGCTTACTTTTTAGTAAGGTTTCCTTGTCTAATCTAATCAGTTGTATCAGTCTGTTTTTCAGATCTAGACCCGACCAGTGGCTTTTACTTGCTCCTCTCATGGTCGTGGCCTCTCTGTTGTTCTTTTCTTTGAGATTATGTCCATATATCTCTTGATTGTAAGATCAGAACCTACTTTCTAGTAGAGATTTCTGGCATTAAATCAATCAGTCGTGTCTATGCATCTCTCAGATCTAAACCTAGCTAGTGGCTTCTACTTGTCACCCTCATAGCTACGGTTTATTCCTTGACTCGATGATGATAAAATTCACTTGTTTTTATCTCTTAGATTGAAACTTCATTTATCCATTCTTTTGTTGTGTCATATATTATTCAGATTGTTTTCTTCTCTTGTCTTTAGATATGGTCGACAGTTTGTCTGCTGTCTTTATGGCCATAGTCTATTATTGATCTCTTTGATCGTTCAGTTTTGACATCCATCTTCCAGATTTAGATCCGGTCTATGATCTACTTTTGTCATTTTGTGACCGTGGTCTCGTTTCTGAGTCTCTGATCATCTTTCATCAGTAGTGGAACATTCGATGTCATCAATAATATCCTTCTTGTGCTTGATCGTTAAGTTTATTTTTATTCTTTGTTTATTTCGAAGTTATCTTCATTCCCTCATTATCCCGTCCTATCTTTGTGTCAGGTCTGATCATGGCAAACCTTTTGTTGGACAACTGGATAGCCGATACCATTAAAGCTCTTCCGCGTGAACAGTCACAGAGAAATATGGCTGATCATTTCATCAAATCGTTCACCTATTTGAACAGTCGGGATATAAATTGGAAGTTCCTCCAAGCAGCTGCTGGACTTTGGGATCCTGTTCTTCATGTCTTCCGATTTGGCCGTTTTGAACTTTGTCCTATATTTGAAGATTGGTGTACCATGCTAGAGCTCCCATCTGAGGGACTCTGGATCAAACCTTCAAGGATAGAATCTCCTCATGGTCTGTTTTGCAAACTGTTCAAAAATGAGACTGTGGATGCTCTGCCATGTTTAACGGATACGTGCGTGAAAATTCAAGACCTTGTTAAACTTTTTTCGAAAAACATCGATCCTACTAACTCTCGTTTTCAGGATTGCCGACGTAATGCTTTAATTTTTATGGTCTTCGCACGTCATGTTCTTCGCAGAAATTCCCATGTTGCATCTTTGATATTATTGGGAGTGGTAGATCAGATCAATGAGGGGAGGAATCCTATCCCTACCATGTTAGCAGAGACCTTCTTAGGACTGGATCTTATTGCTTCTCAAGAGATCAAGGACAATTTCTATGGATGTGTCAAGTTGTTGTACGTCTGGCTGGGTGAAAAACTTCAAATTCTTCAGCGACAAAGTCAAAATCCGTATACCCTGAAGAATTTCCATACATGGAAACCAATAGCCAACCAACCTCTGTCTCTCGATGAATGGCACAATTGGTTACAACATGTAGAGGAGAGCCAATTTCGCTGGGTAAGTCATTCATGTTTCCACGTCTTTACTAGCACTTACCCACATTCATTTGTTTACCTCATGGGTACCGAGAAATCTTCCTTTTATGCACCCATTCGAATTCTCCATCAGATTACGGGAATTCCATGTCCTCTCGGAATCATAGTCCCTCCTCTTTGTGAAGATCTTACTCCTGATCTCGTCCGGTCCATTGTGGCTGCTTGGGGAAATAAAAATATAGAAAGGAGGTTAGGTTTATCTTGCAAATTCCGACGTGGAGAAATATCGGAAGAACCCGCAAGCAAGAGAGCTCGGATTGAGGAGCCTTGAAGATCTATATCATGTTTTGTTATTCTGATTTCTGCTTTTCCCAGTTTTGTCAGTCTGCTTATCCAGTTGTGATCAGAGATTAGTATTTCCATCTATTGTAATAGCAATTTGGAATCTTATTAATGAAAGTATATTTTTGTTTCTTTTGTCATTGTTTGATCAAAATAGTTTATCTCGATTATCAAAATTTTAATCTAGTGTTTATATTTCCATATCAGGATTCTTGATTGAGCAACCATTGCTCCTAAGAAAATCCTCGTTTCAAAATCAACCTGGTCCCGTCAGTCCGCTGATTCCAGGCTGAGTCGATTTTCTTCCTCACCAATTTCTTTTACTTCCCCCACATTACCTTTCTCTAATCTTCAGGAAATTCCTTCACCCGTCCAATTTGCACCTGAACCCATGGCGGAAAATGGAAATAATGCCCTTGATACCAATGAAATGATGAAAGTTATTCGGCACAATTGGGCACCATCAATGAAGAGATTGCTCGCATGAAAGCTGATAGAAGTTCTACTTCTAGAGAGAATGCCCCCCAGCATCCTTCAGTTATACCTCCTCCGCCTCCTATGATGAGCCGACCAGCAGTGTTCGCTGTTGAGGATGACCTTGAGGATGAGCAGTATGCGGAAGAGAATTGTCTCCCTCATCTGGAGAGAGCCGATAAAGGCAGGGTGTTTGCAGATAGACTGGACAAGCTGGCCCAGGAGATGGAGAATATCAAATTCCAAGGCCCGAAAAAGCTGAATATGGCCGATTTCATGATATATCCAGGAGTCACACTGCCTCCTAGATTCAAAGTGCCGGATATGGATAAATATGATGGGACAGGATGTCCTAGGAGCCATTTGATGTCAGTGCTTCCGCTTTTACAGCAGCATGGTTTATCTCCAGAGCAGGTTGCTCTCTTGTTTCCCAGATCTTTAATCGGGGTGGCTAAGAAATGGTTCTTGAGCTTGAAATCTGAAGAGATCCGAACCCTAGAAGACATCGCCAATAGGTTCGTCGAGCAGTTCTCCATGGAGGAGGGGATCGACGTAACTAAAAGAGATTTGAAAGCTTTAAAGCAGGGCCACAATGAAACCTTCACTTCCTTCATCCGCAGATGGAGAAGGAAAGCCGCGCAGATGACTCATCGTCTGCCAGATGAGGAGCAAATCAAAATTGTTGTGAAGAATTTGTCTCCACAATACTACCACCACATGGCCATCCAGTACTTTCTTGATTTCAATCATCTCATCAAGACGGGAACCCAAATAGAAGATGCATTGTCTAAGAGTTTGAGATCAAGAGTTCCTTCTGATTCAAGAGAAGGAAAAAGACCTATGGTTGCACCTAAGGAGGTTCATAGTATGAATACTGCTCCGCCAGCGCGGAGAGTAAATTTTGGTGAAGGTCGCCCGGAGAGAAAAGAGCCAAGACGATTTGACCCTTTGCCATACTCCTTGTCAGTGGCATTGAAGAAGCTGTTGAGGGACAAGAAGATCGAGTTGCTAGAACCTAGGGAGGCTCCGAATCCTCTCCCGAGGTATTGGAGGAAAGATTACTACTGCGAGTATCATCAGGGTGTTGGACATTTGACTGATAGATGTATGGCCTTGAAACATAAGATCCAAGACATGATTGAGGCAAAGAAAATTTCTGTTGAAGCTCCTAATGTCACTCGCAATCCTTTGCCAACACATGCAACCCCTCCGCCAAATGTTTATGCAATCCTTACCGAGGAAGTTGTTTTGGATTACTCTCGCATTTGTGCTGTCATCTCTGAAGAGCCGTATGTTCTGAGGTGGGAAGAAGGAGACAGTGATACAGAAAATGAGAAGCCTTATGTACTGTCTGCTCGAGATGGGGGATCTGCAGAATCCGCCGAATGTTCATATGTCCTCAAGTTTGAAGAGGGAGAGAGCAGCGAAGAAGTCCCTTATGTTCTAAGATTAGAGGATGAGGATTTGTCGCTCTTGAATGACCAGTGTGATGAACTCCGTCACGTCACACGTGGTGGACGAGTCTTCAAGCCAGCTGAGCTCAGAGTCGAGAATCTCGCTGAGGTTGCAAGAGGGGTTGACCATCAGAATCAAAAGCAGAAACAGAGTTTAGATGATGAGGAGGACAATTTGTTGAAACAGCTGAAAAGGACACAAGCCAATGTGTCCATTTGGGGTTTACTGATGGCGTCGCCAAAGCACAGGCAGGTTGTGCTTCGTGAGCTGAATTCATCCCAGGTATCAGTTGAGATTACTCCTGATGAACTGGTCAGTTTAGTGGCCGTGACAAGAGTTTCACAGGAATTGTCTTTTACTGACGAAGACCTCCCTCCAGAAGGAAGAGACCATGTTCGCCCTCTCCGAATCACCATAATTTGCAACAAAAAGAGAGTGCCTGAAGTCTTGATTGATAATGGGTCAGCTTTGAACGTTTGCCCATTAAATACTGCAACTACCTTAGGGTTTGAACCAACAGATTTCATACCATCTGAGCAGGGTATCTTAGCGTATGACGGCACTAGAAGGGATGTGATCGGGATATTAGCCACTGAGATCGAGATTGGAGGGGAGACTTTTGAAGTCGAATTCCAAGTGCTCGATATCAAAACCTCTTTCTTTCTTCTCCTGGGCCAACCTTGGCTGCATAAGGTCGGAGTTATTCCTTCGATGCTGCACCAGAAATTGAAATTCGTCAGGAATAACAGGGTGATTACAGTACGGGGAGATCCAGAGCCTGAAATTGGACAGATAACTGCCGAATCAGTTGATGAAAGTGCCAAGGATGTCAGCTTGACAGGATTCTCATTAGAGGTCTCTACTATTACTATGGGAGAGGCCATGAATGAGGAGATTATGTTTTTAACAAGTACCAATGTTAGTGTCACAAGGATGATGCGACGGTTTGGTTATATTCCGGGAGCTGGCCTGGGAAGAAACTTGCAAGGCCTGACTGAATGGCCATTAATGAAGGCGATGAATGGATTATTCGGGTTAGGGTATCAGCCTACCCGAAAGGAAGTCCAAGAAATGAAGGTTTACATGTTGAGATGGGCTACATGCCGCCGCCGGGGTTTTGAGTTTCCAATGGGACCGTTCAGCATGATTATGAATGGTAGATTCAGAAAGGAAGGGGCCGATTGTCCGTTTTACAGTTTTCCTGAGCCGTGGTATGATGAGACTGGGAAGAAGCTGCCAGGTCTAGAGATTTTCTTTACCGATGAACTGCCGAAGAAGTTTTTCTTTGAGCAGATTGTAGAGGCAATTGAATCAAAGAAACAAGACTCAGATTGGGTTGAGACATTTGAGCCAGATCTCCTAGATTCTCTGTTTCAGGTCGAGGCACCAGTCATAGCTATGATTGGAAGAGATGCACTTTTTTTGAACCCAGAGGACTATATCACCCCAGCCGAGGGACCTCTGGATAACTGGACCTCACAGGTTATACCCCAAGTAATCCCTCAGTATATTCCAGTCCCTTTAAAAGAGTCAGTTGTTTCAAAGTATGTGTCAGTTTCTGAGTCCGTCCCAGAGTCTGTCATTTCTAACTTTTCTTTTGATGCAGGTACTGTAGAAGCCAGGTCTACTTCTGGAATGGGTGATGAGCCTATTCTTGGTGGTGTTGAGTCCGAGTTTGAGGACATCTTCACTGATTCTTTGTCTGTACATGTTTCCCATCGCGTCGATACTGATGTCGACTTATTTTTTCATTCTGTTTCAAAGTCTGTAACGCCTGATGTGGGCGAGTCATCTGATGTAATCATTCATTCTGATGAAATAAAAGATTCTTTTGCTTACATTCCTGTACTTGTCTCTTCTGCTGATTCTGCTTCTAAACCTGATCAAGTAACTAATAATGATAATCAAGACTCCCCCTCTAATGAGGTAGCCGACGAAACTCCCCTTGAAATTAAACATATGATTCAACAAGAGGAGAGTCGCCGAGCTAAACCACTTGAAGAGGAAATTGAAACTGTAAATATAGGTGATGAAACCTTAATTCGGGAGATACGGATTGGCAAAATTTTATCTCCTGAAGAGCGCGAAGAATTAATCACCTTGCTAAAAGAGTTTAAGGAGGTTTTTGCTTGGTCTTACGGCGACATGCCGGGATTGAGCGAGGACATTGTCCAACACAAATTACCACTAATCCCGGGCATCAAGCCTAAGAAGCAAAAACTCCGGAAACTTAAAACAGAATGGGAGTTGAAAGTTCATGATGAGGTTAAGAAGCTGCTCGAAGTGAAATTCATCGAGGTAGTTGAGTACCCTGAATGGCTTGCAAATATTGTACCGGTGCCCAAGAAAGATGGAAAAGTCAGGATGTGTGTCGATTTCAGAGATTTGAACAAGGCAAGTCCGAAAGATGATTTTCCGCTTCCGAACATTGATCTCTTGGTTGACAATACCGCTGGACATGCACTCTTATCCTTTATGGATGGATTCTCGGGGTATAACCAAATCAAAATGGCGCCTGAGGATATGATGAAGACGGCATTTATTACTCAGTGGGGGACATATTGCTACAGAGTGATGCCGTTCGGTCTCAAGAATGCTGGTGCCACCTATCAGAGGGCTGCGACTACTCTTCTTCATGACATGATTCATAAGGAAGTCGAGGTCTATGTAGATGACATGATTGTCAAAGGCAGGACTCGGCCAGAGCATACAGTCGCTTTGAGGAAGTTCTTTGAGCGAATCCGAAAGTTTCAACTTCGCTTGAACCCAAATAAATGTGTATTTGGGGTCACGTCAGGGAAGTTGCTTGGATTCATGGTCAGTGAAAGAGGAATCGAAGTGGACCCTCAGAAGATCAAGGCTATCCAAGAAATGCAACCACCAAAGACAGAAAAGCAGATTCGTGGATTCCTTGGCAAAGTGCAATACTTGAGGAGATTCATATCTCATTTAACTATGACGTGTGAACCTATCTTCAAGTTATTGAAAAAGAATTCCTCCAAGAAATGGAATGAAGAATGTCAGGAAGCGTTTGAAAAGGTCAAGCAGTGTTTGTCTATGCCTCCTGTCTTATCCCCAGTCATTCCTGGTCAACCGTTGTTGATGTATTTGTCCATCACGGATACAGCAATGGGTTGTATGCTTGCTCAGCAGGAAGTAGGGTCTAAGAAAGAAAAGCCCATTTACTACATTAGCAAGAAAATGCTAGAGTATGAAATCAAATACACTGTCTTGGAAAAGACGTGTTTAGCCTTGGTTTGGGCGACTCAAAGGCTTAGACATTACCTGTTGTCGAATAAAATATTTTTGCTCTCACGGATGGATCCGCTGAAATATCTGTTTGAGAAACCCGCTCTTACTGGAAGAACAGCCAGATGGTTGCTATTATTGTCTGAGTTTGACATCACTTATGTTACTCAGAAATCAATTAAGGGACGGGTCATTGCTGAACAGCTGGCTGATGCTCCTATTGAAGAGAATGCTTTTCTGAAGGCCGATTTTCCTGATGAAGAGATTATGGACATTGAAGAAAAGATTCCGAGTTCCAAATGGCTTATGTACTTTGACGGAGCTGTCAATAATCATGGTCAAGGAATAGGGGCTGTTTTGGTATCTCCAAAGAAGGAGTACATTCCGTTATCCATCAAGTTGCAATTTGAGTGCACCAATAACATGGCTGAATATGAAGCATGCATCGCAGGACTTGAGGCAGCATTAGCTTTGCGAATTCAAGACATCGATGTATTTGGAGATTCAATCCTGATCATTTGTCAAATAAATGGGGATTGGAAGACAAAAGAGGCGAGGTTGATCTCATATCACACTTATCTCGAATCTCTGGTAAAAAAGTTCAGGAATGTCACCTTCACTCATCTGTCAAGGACAAGGAATCACTTTGCTGATGCTCTGGCTACTCTGGCATCAATGTTGGACATTTCTGCTACAATGGAGGTTCAACCTTTAGCTGTAAGATTGCAATGGGCTCCAGCACATGTGAATGCCATTGAAATATCTGCCAGGTGTCCAGATGGTAAACCATGGTATACAGATATCAGAAATTTCATTTCAGGCAAGGGGCATTCGCCTGAAGCTTCCAGCAAAGAGAGGAAAACTCTTCAGAAGTTCGCTGCCAACTTCATTATTTGTGGTGAAGAGTTGTACAGAAGGTCGTTTGATGGGATACAGCTTCTGTGTGTTGATGAAGATCAGGCTGCAGAGCTCATAGAGCAAACACATGAAGGTGTTTGCGGTCCTCACATGAATGGTAAGATGCTGTCAAGGAAAATCCTTAGACTTGGTTTCTATTGGCCCTCAATGGAAACAGATTGTTTCGCATTTGTGAAGAAATGTCATAAATGCCAAGTCTATGCGAATCTTATTCATGTGCCTCCGTCGGAGCTGCATTCTATGACCTCGCCGTGGCCGTTCTCAGTATGGGGGATTGATATCATTGGCAAAGTCTATCCTAAATCGTCAAGTGGACACGAGTACATCTTGGTGGCCATTGAATATTTCACAAAATGGATAGAAGCTGCTTCATATGCTTCCATAACTTCCAATACAGTTGCGAAGTTCATCCGTGCAAATATCATTTGCAGATATGGAGTACCTCATGAACTGATTTCTGATAATGGATCTCATTTCAAGAAAGAAGTAGTGCACCTGTGCGAAGAGTTTAAAATCAAGCATCATAAGTCATCTCCTTACAGACCGCAGACGAACGGGGCTGTAGAAGCAGCGAATAAGAACATCAAGGTCATAATCAGTAAGATGACCGAGACTTATAAGGACTGGTCAAACAAGCTTCCTTTTGCTTTATGGGCTTACAGGACATCGATCAGATCCTCTACAGGTGTAACTCCGTACTCTCTGGTGTATGGAATGGAAGCAGTCCTCCCTGTTGAAATGAGAATCCCGTCTCTAAGAGTTATGATGGAAGCGAATCTGCCAGAGTCTGAGTGGGCCAAAGCCAGACATCAGGAATTGCAGATGATTGATGAAAAGAGGTTGAGAGCCTTGTATCACATCCAAGGGTATCAGAGAAGAATTGAAAGAGCCTTTAACAAGAAAGTCAAGGTCCGAGACCTGAAACCAGGAGATCTCGTCTTGAAGTCTTACAGGGCACCGGTGTTTGATCCCAGAGGGAAGTTCAGGCCAAATTGGTCTGGTCCTTACATTGTTGATGAAGTCCTGCCTGGAAAAGCCGTAAGACTCCTCAATGAAAATGGAGAAAAATTAACAGAACCTACAAACTTAGACCAGCTAAAGAAGTATTATGCTTAGATACACCAGGAGGCCGTCTTTGATCGATCAGAGCTTAAAAGCCAACTACCTCAAAGTCAAAAATCCTTTGCAAACACTTTTGAGACTATAAACGAAAATATTATTTCTTTGATAAACTCAAACCAGGGGCATCTTTTATGACTTGCGTCATAAAAGATATTGAACCTGAACTACGTCATGACCTGATCCCTCTCTACAGGGTACGTAGGTAGCCTGATTAATTCGGGTTCGGTCAAATCCTTCAAACCTTTCAAATCCTTAAAAAAAAGAAAGAAGGAAAGAAAGAACAAAATAAACAATTTTTGAAACCCAAATGGGCGAACTACGCGGACTTGATTCCCATTTCTTTGGGGATACGTAGGCAGTCTGGAGGGCCAGATTCGGTCAAATACATGAAAACTTACCAAATGTTAACCTGTTTGAACCCAAGCCTACCTAAAAGTCCTTCTGGTATACTTAGGCCCAGGTTTGTAGAGAAACAGAAAGAAAATAAAAAAAAATAATAATGGAGTCTTAGACCCGCTAAGCTGAAAACCCGAAAGGGCGGCTTAGGCAAAAAAAAGTTAGGGTGCTAAAACTGCTGGATGGAAAATCTGCAAGGGCAGACAGTCCAGGCAAAAATTAAGGCATGCGGTCCGCCAAATCGGAAACCTGAAAAGGCGATTTGGTCATGGCAGTGACTTCATAAAGGACAAACCCTCTGTAAACTAGCAAGACTTTCATTTCTTTTGAGGCACTACTCCAAAGTCTGAGTAAGCGCCAGCAGAAATTCTTCTGATACTTTCTAAGCTAGGAGGTTAAGACTGAGCAATCCAAAGGGATAATAACCATGATGGAAATACTGAAAAGAGGAATAAAACACCTTTAAATACGGTTTTCAAAAGATTCTAAGAGTGGTAGACTATACCATCTTAAAATACTTATCAGATGAAGAAGCAGATTCAGTCTCTCTTCGAGTCTAAGTCATTGTGTCCATTGAAGTCTTCATTTCTGGATAGTCCAAGTCTTTTCTCTGCCTAATTAAGGTTAAGCTTCAGAGTCATGTGTGGGGGAAGCCTATGTAGTTTAATATCCCTCCCAAAGCTGGGATAGCAGGAAGTAAAGGGGTAAAAGTGAAAATGTGATGAATTTGTGACTACTCAAAGATGATGCGCAGCAGATTGGAGTTCAGAGGATGGTAGATTTTGTAATCCATCTGGCAAGTTTTGAGCAACTCGAAATGGCAGAGATCATCAGAAATGCAAAGCGGTTGTTAAGCAAATGCAGTCTGCTGTAAACCTGAAAGCTTTGTAACCTCAAATATTCAAGAAATGAAAATATTTTTAACTTTTTCCCTATGTTTTACTCTCTCATGAATTTGTTATGGAAGTATAATAATACTAGGGGCATCTTTTATGCCCTGAGTAATCAGGTCATAAAAGATATCAAATGAGTAATGATTGAGATGATTATTCTCAGCAAATGAAGATAAGAAGAGCTTGAACACAGTCTTTGAATACAGCTCCTCAATCAAATTCTCCCTGAGAGCATCCACCCCGAGTGAAGAAACCCAATTCTCCCTGAGAGCATCCACCCCGAGTGAAAATACTAAATTCTCCCTGAGAGCATCCACCCCGAGTGAAAATACTAAATTCTCCCTGAGAGCATCCACCCCGGCATCCACCCCGAGTGAAAATACTAAATTCTCCCTGAGAGCATCCACCCCGAGTGAAGAAATCAAATTCTCCCTGAGAGCATTCACCCCGAGTGAAGAAACCGATTTCTTCCTGAAAGCATTCGCTCCAAGCGTAAAATCAAAATCAATTTGTTTCTTTGAAAAGTTTTCGCTCCAAGCGTAAAATCAATTCATCTCTTTGAAAAGCAGTTCGCTCCAAGCGTAGAACCCAAATTTTTCTTGAAAGCATTCGCTCCAAGCGTAGAATCGATTTGTCTCTTTGAAAAGCATTCGCTCCAAGCGTAGAATCGATTTGTCTCTTTGAAAAGCATTCGCTCCAAGTGTAAAATCAATTTTGTCTCTTTGAAACCATTCGCTCGAAGCGTAGAACTAAATTTTTTTTTGAAAAGCAGTTCGCTCCAAGCGTAGAACCCAGTTTCTCTTGAGAGTTTTCGTCCTGAACGAAAAATCTAACTTCTCCTTGATAGTGTTCGCCCCGAGCGTAGAAAAAAGCCAAAGTCTCTTTGAAAACATCAAACAAGCACCCGAAAACCCGTTCCATTGAAGACCCCTGAGGCATCTCTTCCATCTAAAACTCCTGAAAAATCCATTCCATATCACAACCCCTGAGGTATCTGATCCTTCCAAAAGTCTAATATCCTTCAATCAATTTTGGGCCAGTCAAAATGTGTTGTCTGTTCAGCTTTGACATTCGCGCGACAAGCACGCTCTGCCAAAGAGGGGCATCTGTAGACACCCCATTTTGACCGTGCCCTAATCCTTCCGAGTTTGAGCAAAACCCGACCAAATTAGCTAGCTAGGGTCCCAAACTCCACCCTAAGCTAGGTTAGGGTCTCATCTAACTCCCCGCAAAATTTCGTCAAAATCCGAGTTCGTTTGCCTAGCAAACGAGTCGAGCAAAGTCGTAGTACAAGTTCGCAAAAGGGGGGTGAATTTATCTGGTAGGGGGGCGAATTTATTTTGTTCTATGCGATTTTAAATTAGAATAAGACACGATTGTGTCGCGTGCTCATCAATTTCCGCGCAACCGCGCGCCAATCAAAGGGAGTAGTGCCAATATCAACCCCATATTTTCTATAAAAATGAAAAAATCCGTAAAAAAAGAAAAAAAAAATTTGCAGAGAGAGGGCGAGAGAGGTTTTCCCCAAATCCAAAACCCATTTTCTCTTTTCCGATCGTGATTTTCCTCTTCCGATCATTTTTCGATCGTCTTCTTTGAGCGAATTTTGCCAGAACTTCGGCCAAACTCCGACGAAATTCCGGTTAGTCAGATCAATCTCATCTTCTCTGATCGATCGAACCGGATTCCGGCCTAACTCCGATCCTCTTCTCCGGTAAGTCCTTACCAGATTCCGGTTATATTCTTTTCAAATCATTATTCACAACAAGTTTTTCTCCTTCCTTCTCTGCTATTTTTCTTCTCCGGTGAATCCATCGGCAGATTTGAGCTCCGGCTGATCTACCTCCCTCAATCTCTTCAAACTTTGACCGGCCTTATCCACATCTACCTTCCCTATACATTCTAGATCCACAATCTTTTCCATTAGATCCAGCCGTTGATCCCTAATTTTCCAAACCCTAGCTTTTTCCGATCAAATTCTTCTCCGATCATCTCTGCCGGTTGACTCGTCGGAGCTCCGACACATACCTCCGACTATTCTCTGTCACCTTGCTTAGATTGCCATTTCATCAATCTCAACCTTCTTCTCCGGTAGATTCGGCCAGATTCCGGCTAATCATTTGCTCCTTCTCTGCTTGATCTTCTTATAATTTTTAACTCTGAAGTATAAGATTGAAGCTCAAGTTTTTTTTTTTTTTTTTTTAAAAAAAAAAGGGGATCTGAGAGGCAAAGAATAATTTCAAGCAACTTCCGAGAAGAAGCAGAGGATTCGGTCTCTTCTGCCACTAGTATTTGTGCAGACAAAAAGAAAGATAAGAAAAGAAGAGAGATTTATCATATCAGGTATTTATCTTTACATTGATTTTATTTTTGTGTTTGGATAAAACTTTACTTTTTTTTTTAATAAAATCATAGATAGTTTCTAATTAAAGATATTTAGCATGATCTGTCTAATGCTCTATTACGAAAATGTGATTTTCTTTTAGTCTAATATCTAGATGATATTTGAAATGAATGATGCTACAAATTATTTGGAATTTATTATTTTAAAAGATCAATATATAAAGGTCTGGTGTGTTGATTCCACTGGAAAATATATAAGGAACATGCAGATATGTTTTGTATGAAGCATGATTATGATATTTATGTAAAATTTATTTCGAGATCTGTATTAATTCTCCATATAAGTCTTGTCTGATGGTATGTTGTTGAGAATTCTAGTTGTAAATTTCTCAGAGATTACTTGATTGTATAAGATTATATGTTATCTAAAATTTGCGTGTGTTCATTGTATAATTGGTTATTATACATTTAGTAATGTCTGGTCGCTGTTTGGGTGAAAATTTAGAAATGTCAGATAAGAAGTGAAGGATTAAGGAAGATAAAGTCATTATTTGTACAATCATGTCATTTTGTCAGACATGTTAGAAGAATTTTCAATATAAAGTTTTATTCATACATTAAATCAGGAAGTCGATAATTTCCCCATATATCAACTGTTGGATATTTAGAGTTTTAAGGTTTGCAATAGAAAGAAGATCATAAGGAGCCTTAAATGGGACTTTCAACTGTTTGCTTTGTTTTCTTTTGTTAAGAATCTACCTTTTATCTTTTCATGTCTATGTAGTCTTATTGTTCTTAGTTGGATTGATTTACAAGATAATGTCTGCTTTGGGCTTTAAAAATCTTTGAGGGACCTTATAGAACGATCCTCTCACTTGGTTTATTTTCTTCCTTGAAGTTCTTTTGCTCCAATAATTCATAAGTAGAGTTTTTCTTTTTGGAATTTTGGTTAGTATAAAGATTACTATTTTTATTTTTATTTTTATTTTTTATTTTTATTTTTACACACTGAGTTAGCAAGGCTCACTCTGTCAAAAGATCTTTGATGAAAACCTTGGCTGTGCCTACCTAAAGGTTCACATTATGTCTGACCCTTAAAGGAACTTTTGGCCAGTTTTATAAAATGATTTTTTTTATAACATCGAGTGGTTTTGGGCTTCAATAGATGATTCTCACTGTAACTCTCTGATGCATCTTTAAATTCATTCTCAGAATAGTATGTTTACAGAAGTGAGTTATGAATATATGATTTTGTTCTTTGTATACCTGAATTTTGATCTTCACTAAGGGATGGTAGTTTAAAATAAAATAAAAAGAAAGGCCAACACCTAAACTCCATTGTACATGTAATATTTAGTTGTGCTTTCTGGCTATTCAGCTTGTTGAGCGTGACATCAGTTCCAGTTTTACCATGCTTTACGCTTGTGCAGATTCATTCCAGCCAAATCATTTGTGGAATTGAACTCTCTGTTATTTGATCATGCTTATCATATATTATCATATATTATCATATATTTAGAATTTATTACTTCTCTTTCATACTAAGTTTTGAGTTAGGGTTCGAAGACGGTAATAAATGGATTGTTCAGGTGAGATTATCTCAAAGCTTATTATACTCATTCCTTATTATTTAAATGAATTGTTGATAGGAAGAAGGAGATCAGATAACTACTCTATTCGATATCATCGACATGAGTACTGTCTGATCTCAAGGCGGGATTAGAAATATTATCATGTGTATTTGATATCAGATGATTACTTTAGCATCATCTGATTTCATTGGAGTCCCCGTATTGGGGTTTGTGGTTGGTTTTGAAGTGTTTGATATTGTTTTTACTTTATTAGGCTATCCAGCGGCTGGTCTGGACTAATTAATGATGTTTATCATTTTATAATTGCTATAGATCGTGTATTGTTTTATTGAAAATTTTTCTTTGTTTAGTACTTGATTTATTTTTATAAGAATAGAATGGAATTTGTGATTAGCTGGTAGACTTTTCTCTCTTTGATAGACTAACACAGTCTTATAGATTGCGGTTAATTTTCTTTAGATGCTAGAATCTCCTTTTCTTGTAGGGCGATGAAGGCGCTAGCCTAAGCCCATCATTAGGGGACTCGCTCAGTCCAAGTAGCACTCCCTTCTTTATTTAAAGACTTGTCCAAGTCTTTATGGTGTGTATCCCCTAGAAATTAGAAATCCATTCATTGCAAGGGCAATGAAAGAGTTCTCTAGAGCCCTCTCAGGGAGACAGGCTATGTCTCAGACAGAGAAAGTTGTATCCTTTAGAGACAAGCTTTGTCTCATTAGTGAGTCTATCCTTAGGAGACATGCCATGTCTCGTCAGCACCTCTCTTGGAGCTCATCTTTTTGTTTAGGAGTCTCACCCAATCTCATTTTTCTTCCTAAACCTCCTCTTTGTGCATCATTTGGTTTTGGGAGAACATCCTACTCGGCTTGGCAACATACCCCTTACCCTTATGGGTATTGGGTTGCACATTTGTTGCACCCTAGGGCTAGGTAGCTGTCCGGCCCGGCTGGGTGTTTTACCTTTACTAAATATGCGCAAGGTCTCTTTTTCCTTGTTACTTGTGAACTTTATCTTAGCTTGATAGTCTCACTAGCACCCTTCTTTATCTCATTTTCTTTTAGGAGACAGGCTTTGTCTCATTAGCACCTCCTTCTTAGAATCCTATTTTCAGAGTCAGTCCTTAGCCTAGGAGTCTGTCCTTAGCTAGAGAGTGTCTTTCTTTCAGGATTCAGTCCTATCATCATAGGGGTTAGGATTTTATCCAACCTCTCATCAAATCTTGTGTTTTTCTATCCGCTCTTGTAAGGTATAGGATGCTGTCCAACCCTTGCAGAGTGGTTATTCTGTTCATTCCCCTCCGCAAAGCATAGGATGCTGTCCAACCTTTGCGGGATTTCAAGAGTCTGTCCTTCCCTTATGATGATAGGATTCAGTCCTCTCGTGTCAAAAACATCAAAAACATCTAAAAAACCAAAAATCTCAAAAATCTTAAGTCATTAGGAGAGTAGTTAGGAATTCTGTTCCGAACTACATTGGCTTGATCCCTTTCAACAGGGTACGTAGTGCAGCTTGGGATCCACATCCAAAGTCCAGCCAAACCTTTAAAGATAAGCATTTTAAATCTTTCAAAATTATAAAAATCTTTCAAAATATTATTTTTTCGAAAGGATCTTCCTTTAGAGTTAGGAGGTTGTTCTAGTTAGAGAGTTTTTGAGTCGAGAGTTGCTCCCTCGTTCGTTGTTTGTTTGTTGTGTGTTTTATTTGTTTGTGTTAGAGTTAGGAGTGAGTCCTAGCTAGGAGTTTTACGCCTCCGTCCGGTCAGTTGGCGATCCACATCGCTAATTGATGACTAGGTCTAAGATGCGATAGATCCTACTGTTTTTCCTAGGATATACAGCCTAGCTACACATAGATTATAGGAACCACCTGCATTAGCTTAGGGCTAACCTGCATTTAGTTAGGGCATATAGGGTGTCCTAAAATCTACAATCCATTGGAATTTAAATAATCACACAAAAAAGCTTTAAAAATCAGTCAGGCCTTTTAGATCGAGTCTAGGATAGAGGTCTAGATGTCTTAGGCATCATAGCTTAGAATAGGTGCGAAGAACTACGTTGCCTTGATTCTCGTGGAGGCGGGGATACGTAGGCTTCTTTGGATGAACATCAGATCATCTAAAGACTCGGGCCTAGGTATAGATTAGAGTCTTAGGGTTGTATGGTATCGAGTCATTTTCTATGTTTTGCAGTGTTTTCTTACTTTATTGCGCAGACCTTATACTTTTTTGGTGTGTCATGCATGTGTTTGTTCATCAGAACTTAGACACCAATTTAGGTTTGACATTCATAACCTAGTTATTCTCAGGTGACACTTTTATTTCTTTTATGTGTGTTTATTATTCCTCCGAGACATGCATGATTAGATAGACGTCTTCTCGGAGATTTGTGTTCCCATTTCATATGATTCTCGTCCAAAACTCTTCAAAATTATTAAGTAAATGGCATAAGAGACCAGGTGTTTGCACTTGGGCGGATGAGGTGCTCTTTAGACCTTCCGAATTCGTAACCAGGCACGAACCCTCTTTTATAATCTCTGGTTATCCGTTGCAACAGAGCATAGTATGGGATCCTTGGCCCACTTCCTTGGATGGCGACTCTTCTTTGTTTAAGGTACGCCTCGAATCTGGGCTAGTCCCCGAATCGAGAGGTATCTCACCTTTTATATCGCCACTCATGCTGTGAGAGGCACATTCTTTCGAGAGTTCCTTGGTAGAGCTCTCTATTCACGTGGATGATCCATAGAGACAGTTAGCGCGTGGGGGCTCGTCTCTCACCGCCGCCTCTCTCGGATCGGGGTCCACATCCTTGTACACAAGTTTTTTACCATTATTTTAAAAGTTTTTTTTAATAGTTATTATTTTAATAGGTTTTATTTAGATGGTTTGTTTCAGGTTGAAGTATTGGTCATGGCAAACAATCAGCAATGTATGGGCCATCAAATTGTACCTGATAAAGATCCATTGATATTCAAAAATAAATCCACAAGTGCCCGGGAACTTGCTTCTCATCTTAATAATGGTGTTTTCCCGTTTCCCATTGATTCCGGTGCCAGACATAATATAGCATTTGCAGTGGAGCACCATGGCTCGGGTAGAAAATCTCTTTCAGAGTCCTCTTCTGTCAACCCAAATTCTGTCTCTGGTAATGTGTCTCTCCGCAAGCAGTTTCACCATGAGGAAGGATACAATTCAGCACATAAAATGCAAAAAATTCTTGAAGATGACAAGTATAAGGAGGCTGATGATTTCTCTGTACCAAATAATGCTTCCTCACAGGTAAATCATGGGAACAGTGTCACATTAACATTGAAAACTAATTTTGAGTGTTCATGCCCTTTATTTGGATGTCTGTGAACCATTTTAGCCTCTTTCTGATAGCCAACTCATGCTTTCCTTACAATGGTGTGATCATTTATATGGTTTTCTTCTTTTTTACAATCTTCAATATATTGTCCTTGCTTGTAAATTTAGTTTGTTATATAATTATAATTTGTAAAGATGGTTTGTTTCAATGGCGCCATTTTAGTGTGAGGTTGTATAATAAGATCCCTATGTACATGTTACAGGTTGTATCTCCATTTGATGGACATATTCAAAATAAAGGGATTTTTTTTAATTTTTTTTTTATCTATATTTACCGACGATCAGAACCGTCGGTGATTTCAACAATAAAAGTGCAGCCATATCCTATTCAACGACGTTTTGTGAGTGTCAGTCTTATCACCGACGCTCTAAAAACGTCGCTGAATGGAATATTCACCAATGGTCAGTAACCGTCGGTGTACTTACCAACGCTCCAACAACGACGGTAAATATACGTATCCAAAGGCCCACTTGGGATTTAACGACGATCGTGACCGTCGGTGTAATATTATATACACCGACGGTTTCTTAAAGCGTCGGTGATTACCTTAACAACAACGTTTGATTTTTATTTATAACGACGTTCATAAACGCCGGTATAAATCGTATCACCGACGTTTTTAAATAAACGTCGGTATATATATTTAGGCACGGTAGCATCAGTGACGTTCACTAAAAGTGTCGGTGTAACTTACACCGACATTCATCTGTATATACACCGACTGTCATGACCGTCGGTGAATATCCCTTTTCTTGTAGTGGTGGCCCTTGTCAATTTCTAGTAAGGTCTCTGTGTCTTGGTTTAGCAAAAAATAAAACTCGGTAGCCTTGTCTACTACTGAAGCAGAATATATTGCGGCCGGCGCTTGTTGTGCACAAATCCTATGGATGAAGAACACTCTCATGGACTACAATCTTGCATTTAGTAATGTTCCAATCCATTGTGATAATACAAGTGCCATCAACTTGATAAAAAATTCAATTCAACATTCTAGAACTAAGCACATAGAGGTAAGGCATCATTTCTTAAGAGATCATTATCAAAAAAGGGATATTGAAATTAAGTACATCCACACCAATGAACAATTGGCGGATATCTTCACAAAACCCCTTAATGAGGATCGATTTTGTGACCTTAGGAGTGGACTCAACATTTGGAGTTTGGATCAAGTCAAAGAGTTTGCATATGAAGCATGAATAGAAGACAAAATTCTCCTTGTATATATCTATATATATATCTCTTGTTTTGATAGTGACTACATGGTTTCAGATGATCCAACCCTAACTCTAAAACTCACTCAATTGGTATCCATAGCCCACTTCATTTCGAGGGGGAGTCGGTACCATCACCCTTAATTAAGATATCTAAAACTTTGGCCATATGCCATCATCTAAACCTTCGGTAAGTCATATGTGTGATTCATGCATTGGATCATGGTTTGAACTTGCAATGTCACCTATATACATATCTATCTATGTGTATGTGTGTATAGTGTTACAAGTAAGTGAATTTGAAATATCACATTATGCATATGTAACTATGTCCTCTTTCCATTAAATAAATAAATAAATTCTCAGAACTCCGAGATTTTGTCTCGGAACTCCGAGAATAGGGGCAGAGGGAACCTGGAAAGGTTCTCGGAACTCTGAGAAAATTTTTCGGAGCTCCGAGATTTTGTCCAGGTGCTCCTCGGAGCTCCGAGAAAATTTCTCAGAACTCCGAGATTCGGGCCAGTAGAAAATAAAAAAAAAATCCGTGTGTTCTCGGAACTCTGAGGTTTTTTCTCGGAGCTCCGAGAATCGGGCCAGGAGCGTTAAAACACTGGACTCCGTTCAGTTTTTCTTATTTTTCTTCTCTTCTTTCCCTCTTCCTTCCATTCTCTTCAAACCCTAACTCCATTTTCCTTTCTTTTTTCTTCATTTCCCCCCTACATCTTCCTCGAAAACCCTCTTCTCCCTTCCAAATCCCTCTCATCTTCCTAACACCCTAGTTTTTTCCATTAAAACCCTAGGATTTCATCCCTTTTTCATTTTTTCTTTCTTCTTTTTCCTTTCTCTTGCCTTTCTCCCTTTCTCTCTCATTTCGCTCTATCTTCCTCCATCTTTCTCCATTCTCTTTCTCTATTTCTCATAATTTCCTCCATTTTAGGGCTATTTCTCTATTTTTCTTTAACACATTATTTTTCTCTCCACCCACATTTCCTCTCACCATGCCTCCTAAAACCAAAAATCTCAACATTGGAGGCTCCTCCCAAGTTGCAGACCTCGAATACGTTCCTGAAGACGTTCCCGAGGAAGAATGGCCTTCACGGAAGAAGACGAAGGCCAAGGCTGTGGCGGCCGAGGTTGTGCCCAACTCCTATTTCACTGGGGATAAGGCCAAGAAACTCTGGGCCGACGTCGGCACTAGGGGCATCCTCACCGGTAGGTACATTGATCCCCTTGTCCTTCAAAATTTTGATTTAAAGGCCAAATTTGATGCCCTTCATTGGACACCCATCCTTCACCTCAACGAACCCGTTTACCCTCGATTGGTGCGTCTCTTCTATGCCAATCTCACAATTTCCCCTTCCTTCTTCAAAATCGAATTTAAGATCAAGAAAACTGTCATCAAACTCACCTATCACACTTTTGCCACACTTCTTGGGATTAGCCATGAGGGCTTCTTACACTATTTTTGGCCAGAAGATGGGACACATTCACTTGATGATATTGATCATGACACTGTCTATGGTCGGATTACACGGCGTTACCAACCTAATATGCGCGTACAAGCTGCCGACCTCATTCCGGTTGCGCGCATGCTCCATAACTTCATGTACCAAATCTTCATACCTCGTGCTGGGATGCGTGAAGCCCTAAGTCCCTTAGAGGCCTATATTATCTACAGCATCCTAGAGGGCCACCAGCTTTGTCTGCCTTATATCATGTTTCGCTATATGTTTCAGACCCCTGGCCGCTACCGCTCTTCCTTGCCATATGGCATGATTCTCACCCGTGTCTTCCGCCACTTTGGCATCATCTTGGATGGAGAGATGACCATGACTCCTACTGCCCCATTTGATGATCAGACCTTTAACCGCATGGCTCTTAATCAAGCAGCGATTGACATTGATTCTGACGATGGAGGCGGCTACGAAGCCGAGGACCAGGCTGCACCGGCACCCCAGCCGTCACAAGATACATCTCAGTTCTGCACTCGCCAAGATTTTGCTCACATGCAGGAGGCCATTGAGCGATTCATGGCCTCACAGTTTGAGCGGCTGTCTACCCATGTGACTCTGAGATTTCTACTCGCTTCCAGACCATGACTACCCACGTTGATGACCAGTGGGCCGCTTATTATCGCTACCTCTCCAGTGGTCATTGGGGCCAGGCGCCGGGCAGTTCTTCTCATCAGCCACCGCCTCCTCCGGAGCAGTAGATGGCTCTTGTTCTCTGATGATGGATCCCGTTTGGCTCAGATTTCTCTTTATATTGGGCTTATCTATATATTTCTATTTGCCTCGGTCGTCTTTGGGTTATAAGTTGGTTGTATAGATCCTATTTAGCTAGATGCTTCTATGGTCAGTTGGATCTTTTTGGGATGTATTCGGTTTATATAATTCTGTCACTGTTATGATGTGTCGTGGATGCTATGTCCTTTGACTGGTTGTATGCACTTCTATGTATGCCATTTCACATCATCTATATATATGTGTATATATATATATATATCTTTGGTTTACTGTGCGGTGTGCTTCTCTATTTTATTTTTTTTGCTCGCATACCTTGTCTTATGCCTGCTTTCTTTATTGCATTGCAATTCGCTTGTCTCATTGGCTCTCACCTACCCTCTTTCCTTTTGTTCCACTTTTTGGTGATGACAAAAGGGGGAGAGTATTTGAGCTCCTAAGTCATAATAATATGCATATATTTGGGGGGAGCAAAGCTTCATGCTTATAATTTTACAATCAAATTTCCATCATTAAAAGTAATGCTTTAAATGTTCAATTAAATCAAACTCGTAGGGGGAGCACAAATTATTTTATTCATCCCTAAAAGGGGAGCTCCTACCCTAAAACAAATTATGTTTGTCATCATAAAAAAAGGGGAGATTGTTAGCCCAAGGGTTCAACAAGTACTCCCATTGAAATGTTTTGATGATTAACACACTCAATTTGTTATAAAAAAAAAGATTTTATACACTAATGATTTACATCGGCAAAGTTATGGTGTTCATAGCGTAGCATCCTCAAGAGTGCATGACAAATGGCAAATCATTCAAGCTCAAAGTGATATCAAAGGCATGAAGAAGGCATCACCATCTCAAAGGTATTCAAAGACAAGGTTGAACTCTACCCTAACAAGAATGGCAATCAACTCAAGCATCAATGGAGTTGAGTAAAGACATGTCAAAGCCTCTATAAGGTGCCAACAAGATTGAAGACCAAGTAGAATTAAAATGTAAATGGTCCTTCATGTCTAATCTAAGTTTATGGCACAAAGGAGAGTTAAAATCAAACTAAGTAGAACTTAATGGGTTTGTGAATGTTCATAGTGGTGTCCCAACATTGTTGGACCCTCATGACATTCCATTTAACTTGATAAATTAAAGTTCCAAAAGCCCAAACAAAGTCAGCAAAAATATAAGGAAAAACTGTTGTGGAACTCCGAGAAAATCAAAGAGAAATCCTATGTAAGAGCCTATGCTCTGATACCAAGTGAAATTCCACTTAACAACCCAAGAGGGAGTGAATTGGTAGTCTTTTTAAATTTTAAATATTTTGAAAACTTAGATTACACTAGTTTTAGATTGAATAGGAAATCAAAAATAGTATTTAAAGCAATAGTAAAATGCTTACCATAAGAGAAGAGGTGAAGAGACAAAGAAGCTTTGACACAAGGATTTTTATAGTGGTTCAGTCTTATCTCAAGACCTACTCCACTCTTCTCAAGTTACTCTCCTTGAGGATTTCACTATCTTCTCCAAGGAACTTAAATACGGCGTTCCTTCCGCCTTGTACAAATCGAGCTTCAAGCTCCAAGGGTCTTCTACGGCGCCCTTTGTGCCAAATACAAAGAAGATGAAAGGTTTTAGCTTGCTTGCCTCTAGATAGGCTAATTACAATTAAAGCTCACTCACTCTCACAAGAAAATGATCAATAAATGAAAATTCAAAAGTCTCTCAAGAATAATTTAAGGTAAAGGCACAAGAGGGAGGTGGAGAGTGAAAATCTTGAGGAGAAGGAGAATCAATGCCTTTTAGTGCTCTTAGAATATTTTTTGAACTCCTTAGTTAGTTCCCCAAAAGTCCCAAGGTTTATATTTTAGAGGGGAGAAAATACACCTTTTTTAAGCTCCCCAACAGTCTTCTCGGACTCCAGGCTCGGAGCTCCGAGTGGGCCGAAATCCCTTTAACCATTCTCGGAGCTCCGAGAAGCCTATGCACAGAAGTTTTTCCTTATATTTTTGCTGACTTTGTTTGGGCTTTTGGAACTTTAATTTATCAAGTTAAATGGAATGTCATGAGGGTCCAACAATTTTGGGACACCACTATGAACATTCACAAACCCATTAAGTTCTACTTAGTTTGATTTTAACTCTCCTTTGTGCCATAGACCTAGATTATACATGAAGGACCATTTACATTTTAATTCTACTTGGTCTTCAATCTTGTTGGCACCTTGTAGAGGCTTTGACATGTCTTTACTCAACTCCATTGATGCTTGAGTTGATTGCCATTCTTGTTAGGCTAGAGTTCAACCTTGTCTTTGAATACCTTTGAGATGGTGATGCCTTCTTCATGCCTTTGATATCACTTTGAGCTTGAATGATTTGCCATTTGTCATGTACTCTTGAAGATGCTAAGCTATGAACACCATAACTTTGCCAATGGAAATCATTAGTGTATAAAACCTTTTTTTTTATAACAAATTGAGTTTGTTAATCATCAAAACATTTCAATGAGAGTACTTGTTGAACCCTTGGGCTAACAGGCACGATTTCTATTGTCCCCGATTTCATCCTACACCAATTTCAAGCATCTAAAATTCATCAAATTTGAGTTTACCTCAAATTCCTGTTCATGAAAAATCTTCAAATTCTTCATTGTGAAATTCATCAATTCATCTCAACCGAAGTTGTGTTATCTCTTTTGAACTCGTACAACTACGGTGTCTCATTCTCTTTGAGTCCATATGACTATGGTCTCTTATCCTTTTGGGCCTGTATGACTACAGTGTCTCATTCCCTTCGAAGCTGTATAACTACAGTGCCTCATTTCGTTCAGGGTCCGTACAATTACGGTGTCATGTTCATTTCGAGTCCATACAATTACGGTCTCATTTCTTTCGAATTGTATAAATACGGTATTTCATTATCTCTGAGTCCATTTGAAAATGGTCTCTTATTCTCTTTGAATATCATACAAATATGATGTCACATTTTCTTGGAATCCATAAAAATACGGTATTTCATTCTATCTGAGTCCATTAAAAAATGGTCTCTTAATTCTCCTTGAGCATGATACAAATGTGATGTCTCATTTCCTTGGAATCCGTATAAATACGGTATTTCATTCTCTCTGAGTCCATTAAAAAATGGTCTCTTAATTCTCTTTAAACATCATACAAATATGATGTCTCATTTTCTTGGAATCCACAAAAATATGGTATATCATTCTATCTGAGTCCATTCAAAAATGGTCTCTTAATTCTCGTTGAACATCATACAAACATGATGTCTCATTTCATTGGAATTCGTATAAATACAGTATTTCATTCTCTCTGAGTCCATTCAAAAACGGTCTCTTAATTCTCTTTGAGCATCATACAAATTGGATGTCTTATTTTCTTGGAATCCGTATAAAAATGGTGTTTTATTATTTCTAAATCCATTCAAAAAATGATATCTTAATTCTCTTTTAACATCATACAAATATGATGTCTAATTTTCTTGGAATCAGTAAAAATACGGTATTTCATTCTCTGAGTCCATTAAAAAATGGTCTCTTAATTCTCCTTGAACATCATACAAATATGATGTCTCATTTCGTTGGAATCCGTAAAAATACAGTATTTCATTTTATCTGAGTCCATTAAAAAATGGTCTCTTAATTCTCTTTGAATATCATACAAATATGATGTCTCATTTCCTTGGAATCCGTAAAAATACTGTATTTCATTTTATCTGAGGCCATTAAAAAATAGTCTCTTAATTCTCTTTGAACATCATACGAATATGATGTCTCATTTCGTTGGAATCCGTAAAAGTACGATATTTCATTTTATCTGAGTCCATTAAAAAATGGTCTCTTAATTCTCTTTGAACATCATACAAATATAATGTCTTATTTCCTTGGAATCCGTAAAAATACGGTATTTCATTTTATCTGAGTCCATTAAAAAATGGTCTCTTAATTCTCTTTGAACATCATACAAATATGATGTCTCATTTCCTTGGAATCCGTAAAAATACGGTATATCATTCTATCTAAGTCCATTTAAAAATGGTGTCTTAATTCTCTTTGAACATCATACAAATATGATGTCTCATTTCCTTAGAATCCGTAAAAATACAGTATATCATTCTATCTGAGTCCATTTAAAAATGGTCTCTTAATTCTCTTTGAACATCATACAAATATGATATCTTATTTCCTTGGAATCCGTAAAAATATGGTATCACTATATCTGAGTTCATTTAAAATTGGCCTTTTGTTTCTCTTTGGGATCCATATGAATATGATGTCTCATTTCCTTTGAGAACTGTACAAATACAGTATCTCATCATTTCTGAGTCTATTTAAAAATGGTCTCTTGTTCCTCTTTGGGATCCATATGATGTCTCTTTTTCTTAGAATCTGTATAAATACGGCATTTCATTCTCTATGAGTCCATTAAAAAATGATCCATCTCTTATTTCTCTTTGCCCTGTACAATTACAGTGCCTCATTTCCGTTGAGACTGTTTGAAAGCGGTATCCATTCGAAAATGATCTCTCATTTCCTCATTGCCCGTTTGAAAATGACGCTGCCTCATAATTATCTTTCATTCTGAGTTGCATAATTTTTGCAATCAGATTGGATCCATTTCTCTATTAGTCTGAACCACCAAGTCACGGTGTTTAGAGTAAATGATCTTGATTATGTTCTAGGACTTCATCTAGGGTCTTGCATTAGGTTAGGTTATGTTGTAAGGTGAATCATTTGTTGATTAACGCTACGCAAATTGGTTCTGTCATTTTTGCTTTGGTATTCGATGATTATGTCATCTTTACTAAAGAGGGGCATTTGTAGACATCCCCATGTTGTTACGCTTTAAAAAGCAAAAGATTCGGTAGTTTCATTAAGTCTTGAGTCGATATTCCGCAATAGATTAGGCACCTATGCATTCTAGGGTAGATTTTCTCTCAGTTTAGGTGTTTTCGCAATCCTAAAGGTTTCTAGGGTGTTCCAACAGTATCTGGAAGATTAAAGTTAAAGTTTCCCAACAAGTGAAAAATCCTGCTAGTTTTAGAATTTCCAGAGTTTCCCTCATTTTTGCCCATTTTTGCACTACAGGGGTATTTTAGTCATTCCCGATGTGTCGAGTTTAACCCCGAGTTGTGTCTGACAAATCTTGAGCGATTCCATGAATTTTGAAAAAACAACTATTTTTAGAATCTCAAGGTTTTTCCCATTTTGTGTAACTTGGGGTTTTGTTGATCATTTCTAGTGCACCTTAGATTATCTCTAAGGTATGACTAAAGAATCCTCAAAAATTTCAAATGTTTTAAGGAACCTGCTATTTTTTGAAACACACGGGGCTTCCACATTTTCATCCTCTTATGGATATTTCGATCATTTCCTATATATCCAAAATCATCTTGAGGGTCTAGCTGACGAATCAGGAGTAATTTCATATGTTTGGGAAACCTGCTAAATTTAGATCTTTCAAGGTTTCTCTTAGTCTTGGACTTCAGGGGCATTTTAGTCATTTGCAATATGTCATAGTTGGTCTCTAAGTTATGTCTAAGAAATCTTGAGTCATTTCATGAATTTTAAGAAACCTGCTATTTTTAGAATTTCTTAGGATTTTTCCTAGTTTCACCAAATTTTTGCACCTCGGGGTAATTTGGTCTTTTCTTGTGTGATACTTTGATCCCCGAAATGTGTCTAAGAGATTATGAATAATTTTCTGAATTTTGAAAAACCTGCTAAATTTGGAGTTTCTCAGAGGTTTCACTTAATTTTGAAGTTCTGAGTGTTGACGGCGTTTTGGGTATTTTCAGGGGGTACCAAATAATCCTGTTTGATATTGCCCACCAAAAGGACCCAATTTTAAAACTTTCTATTTTTGAAGTTTGACCACAAAGACTTTCCATTTTTAACTTTCCCCTTTAAGGGGTGAACCAATTTGAGGGTATTTTGGTCGCATTTGGATGTGTAATGGTCGAATAGGGGTATTTTGGTCTGAAAAATTATTTTTTCTAAAGGTGATGGTTCGACCATATGTCAATGTACACCATAAATGTCATATGGGTTGGGTTCATCAATAAAAAATTTAAATTTAAAGTATTTTATTGAATATTCATTAAAAAAATCCAATATACATGTTATAAGGCTCATTGGGCTAAAGCCCACAAGGTGGGGGTCCATGTGGACCCACCCATGTGGGTCGGCCACATAAGTGGGCGCCCCACATGAGGAGGCCACAAGAAAAAATGTCCATTATGGGATGAGGTGGTTGGTGACATCATATTTGTTTTGAAAAAAATAATAAAGAAAGGAAGAGTTATAATTAGAAGGAGCTTTTATGATCAGGTTACTAAAACAGCCATAACATTTTACCTTCATGCCCAAAAAATTTGTAGTTATACTTGTTTCGAAATTCTCAAAAAGATCTACAACTTTTTAGTTTATGACGTTTCCTAAATCAGCCTCTAAATTGGTCAAAAATGAGTTCAAACATCGGACAACCCTTTTTGGACGAAAATCATTGATAAAAGCTAGTTTCCTATGTGAGAAGGCTTCTAGACTGTTCTTGAAGGATCTCCATTTTGTAATTTAGCAACACTTAGCTTGCAAGAAACAAGGTTTAGAAATAAGTTCAATATGAAAATCAAAGAATGAGAAAGTCAAAGCATAAATTGGAAACTAACTAAATATGTGAGCACTCACATGGGAAATTACTTTTTTTCTCTTAACCCTAACTTTTTCTATAAAAACAAAGCAAGCACAACCTTTGGCTTTTCTCTAGAAAATTCATCCCTTTCTCTCTTCCTCCTTGGAATTCATTCATCTCTTTTGTTGCTTTGGTGTTCATCTCTTCCACTTGGTTCTTCACAAAGTGCTTTCACATATTCAATACATTCAACATATTGGAGGCTAGTTTATAATTCTTTGGGGTTTCTTTTGCTATTAAAATGGTAAGTCAAAGCGTATATCCAAGGATTACTTACCTTAGAGAGAAGGAGAGCTAGCAAGGTTGGTCTTCCAAAACCCTCTTTCATGTAGTTTAAACTAGAAGCATGCTAGGATTGAATTTGTGATTTTCTTTGAAAAAGCTATGAATATGAAATTGTTTGCATGTGAAATTTTGAGGAGATGAGATCAGGTTTAGATTATTTCATAATCTAAAATTTTTCTTAGAAAATCTATTTTTTAATATTAAAATCCAATTTTTGAAATTAAGAGGGTTTAAATCCACTTTACAAAGCAACTTTAATAAACCTTTGAAATTTCTTGAATTTTTCAATCTCTGAGTCTTTTATGTATTAAAAAGCATAGAAATCTTGAATTTTCAGAAATTTTGACTTTGTTTTGACCATAATTTGACCTTTTGAACTTTACCCTTAAAGGGGTAAAATTCTAAAGATCAAATTTAAAAAGATGTCAAAACATATTACAAATCAATAAAAAATTGAACATAACAGACTTTTAAGGTTTTGAAACAGTACGAAGTTTTTGAAGAATTGTGAGGGGTTTAAAATTCTATTTAATCCTAGGGGTATTTTGGAAAAAACTAATTTTTGAAAAATATATAGAGGTTCTAGAGATGAAATTTGGATGAGAAGTAACTAAGACTTGATCTAATCTCCTGCGAATATTTCAAGATTTTTTGTTGCTGTTAGATACTTGTTTATGATTTTTTATGTCAAATCAAGCATGCCATATTAAATCGAAAAAATAGCAAATTGCCATAAACAATTCTGGAAATATTGTATTGATCGTTACGGCTTCAGCGTTACGGCTGGAATTACATGTTTTCACAAAGTTAGGATTGATTTAGATTAGATTTACTATGTGTTTCTTTGTAAATTTATAATCTGGACAGATATTTTTAAAATCGAAACTTAATAGTAAATCATCATTATAATTCATGAAACTTTTACAGTAATTCTCTCTGATCCCGAGAAAGCTACTGTAAAAATTTTATTTTATTTTGATTAGAGTTTCTATGAGTTTATGTGTAAATTTATAATCTTGACAGAAATCTTTAACATAGGAAAATTGATAGTAAATCACATTTACAATTCATGAAAATTGTACAGTAACCTTCTCTGGTTAAGATCAAGTTATTGTAAAAAATTGAACTTATTTAGATTAGATTTGCTATGAGTTGCTGTGTAAATGTATAATCTGGACAGAACTCTTAAACATTGGATAACTGATAGCAAAACATATTTATAATGCATGAAAATTTTACAGTAATCTTCCCTGGTCAAGAGAAAGCTACTGTAAAATTTCAGCTTAATCCGAATAGATTTGCTATAAGTCGATGTGTAAATCTCTAATCTGAATTGAATTTCTTTATAATACTTAAGAAAATCAAAATAAATTCGAATTGTTATCAAAATTTCCAAAGACATCTAATGCTCTATCTTGTATTCAATCTTTAGACTATTGAAATAGAAACTTTAGGAGCCATTGATTTTCTTTGCTAATTTGCAATGCTATGCTTGTTTAATCGCCAAGATTGCGTTAATAATCGTATCTTAATTGCGATCAATCCTTAATAATTTGAGCATTTAAATTATAGTATGTTGTTGGCTCCGAGGTCAACTGTACACGGAAATCTTGAGAAATATGCCAGGCAATAACATACTATAACTTATGTGTTAAATTATGCAAGGGTAGAAAGCACGATTCCCTTCTATGAATGCAATTCAAGGTTGAAACTTGCCAATAATAGAGCCATTGATATTCCTTAGATTTTAGGAATAAAAAATCTTTGAAAAATTAAGATCATTTGATCCATGCTTTTGGAACCGTTGGATAACAGTATCTCCTTCGTAGGAACCTTTAGAGCCCCTTTAGAAACACTTACGTCACGTTTTAGGTCTTAAGGAGTCCTAGAGTTTGGGAGTTCAGCCTCATCACGTCTGATTGCTATTATTAGCAATTGAGTCATAGATGTAGTTACACTAGTTACCCATTTTTTCCATATGACAAGCCTAATAACCTAGGATGTAGGTTCACCTGCATTAGTCTAAGGGATGTCTTGCACTTAGATAGGACCATATAACAGCTTAGATGGAGTCTTAGGATAATAAAATCTACTCAGCTTGAATTACATAATCTCTTAAAAACTGTTGAAACAGTCATTCCAATCTAGATTGGTGTCCTAGATGTCTTAAGCATGTAGCTTAGTTCAGGCACCGAACTACGATCGACTCTAATTCCAGTGAGGCTTGGATACGTAGGCAGCTTTGGATGCTTTGAATGGCATACCGAGCACGAGTCGGCCCACCATAAATGGTGGAATTTTGTATATTAGTTTTTTCTAAATTCTTAACTAAATTAACTAAATATATAGGATTTTTCTCAAATTAGAATTTTAGGAGAACATTCACTTAGAATAAATCCAAACAAATCAAGAAAATCAAGATACACATTAGGGAATACATTGAAATTAAATTTTAGGATGCATGTCACATAGTTCGCACATTGATATAGAGTTAAATGAGCCATTTAAAAGAAATTCAAGAAAGTTAACTTTTGGAATTGAAGACCGGATTATCGGGCAAGAATGGTGCATGTGGTGGTAACTCCCCATACCTTCCATTCTCGTAATCAGGTAACGAATCTAGATTTTTGGTCACTTATGGGTCCTAGATCTCTCATCTAGGTGGCGACTCTATCATTCTCTTTTGCGTGAAATTCAGATTGCTTTAGTGATCCTAAGTTCACGAAAAAGATGAATTAAATCAATAATAAAAAGCACACGCCAACCGCGTGAGTACGAGAGACCAAGAGAGAGGGAGGCGGGTCGCGCTACCCCCTCGCGGGATCGGGTCCCACATTTCAAAACTACCTTGGCTTGATCCTCTTCCACGATGTACGTAGGCAGCTTAGGACCGTCATCCCAAGTCCAGTTAAACTTTTTAAAAACAAAACATTACAAACCTTTTCAAAAATTATTTAAATAAAAATCTTTAAAACTAAAAAATTGTAAAACTTTTAAATAACCTTTTCCAAAAAGATCTTCCTTTAGTATATGAGTCTGTCCTAGATGTTTAGAGAGAATTTAGAGTTAGGAGTTTGTCCAAGAGTTAGGAGAGTCCTAGAGTTAGGAGCCTCTGTGCGGTCATTTTGACGCATAATTAACTGTTGCCTAGAATATGATTCACTTCGTTATCCCATCTTTTCCCTAGGATAAGGCCTAGTGCACAAAGGATGTAGGGCCCACCTGCATTAGTATGGGGCTAAACTTGCATTTAGTTAAGGGCATATAGGGTGTCTTAAAATCCACAATCCACTTCAATCTAATTAAACATCTCTAAAAATCTTTAATCACCAGTCTAGTCTATTAGGTCGAGTCTAGTTTAGTGGTCTAGGCACAATAGGCATCGTAGTTTAGAATAGGCCACCGAACTACGTTGATCATGATTCCAAAAGAGGCTGGATACGTAGGCAGCTTGGACGGATGGCCATCCAGGTCTAGATCGTTGTGGTGCACATTTTTTAGTGTTGTAGGGTTTGTCTTGTTATTATCTTTTGAGTAGAGACATGTTAGTGTATTTTCTTCATTTCTTTGATTGATTATCAGTTATATCTCTTGTATAGCCTTACGTGCTTAGTTGTGGCATATTCATCTCTTTATTGCTCTGTTTATTTGTTTACTCACTTGCTTATCTCATCTCATTTACCTGCTTATCTCATCTCATTTACCTGCTTATAATATTTTGTTTATCTGTTTATTCACATGCTTAGCTGTAGCTCTTTATTGATTATTTGCTTATCTTCTATCATTATATCTGCTCTTATATTTGCTTATCTGCGTAGCTGTAGCATTGAATGCATTTGTTTACTACTTTCTTAGATGCGATGAGTTAGGACTAGATGTGATGAGTTATGACTTGTTTGCTTTTTTTGCCCATCCCCGGGTCATGCATGCTTGATAGATCATCTTATTCCTGGGGAAGTGAAATACAAGTAGGACAACCCAAAAGGGGGGTGAATTGGTCAATTAAAAATTTTGTCATAATTAAGTGTATTGTTAAAAATAATTTTTAACAATTGGTAATTATAAATTTAAAAAGGATGTTTAAAACATTACAAGTTTAAATCTAACCCTTGTTAATTAAGCATAAACATAAAGAGGGTTAGAGGTTACCAAACACCAAGTGCAAGAAGGCAAGCAAGAGAAGAAGAGACATCAAGATTTATAGTGGTTCGGTCTATCAACAAGACCTACTCCACTCTTCCAAGTTTGTCTCCTTAGGTACTCCACTAATGGTGAGATTCTTCACGCCGAATCTCCAAGCTTTACAAATACCGTCTCCGCCTTTGAGGGAACAAACCCTCTTTGCTCCAGATTCACCTTTCTTAACGGGCCGAATCAGAGACCCTCTTAGAACTTCAAGATTCACCTTTGTTAAGGGGCCGAATCGAAGACTCTCAAGTACAATGAAGAACAAATAAAAGAAGAACTCTCTTATCCTCTTGATTAGGCTTGATACAAAGATGATAGCTCTCACAAACTCTCTAAAAGACAAACAAATCAAAGCCCTATAGAGATCCTCCTGTTGAATGTAGATTCAAAAATCAAAGCTTGAAGAGGAGAAAACTAAAAACCTTAGACTTGAAAGTGTAGGCTTCAATAGATTTGAAAATGATTTGCCAAAAAGGTTATTTAGTTAGTCTTGGATAGTGTATATATAGCCCATTTGAAAATATTACCGTTTGGGGGCAATATAGTAAAAAACTAGGTTGAAAAAGTCAAGTTGCGCAAGCCCCAACGCCTAGTTTTCCAGTCGACCTGGGTACGGCGGTCGCCCGCCCTTATCGGGCTCTCTTTTTTAATTTCAAATTTCAAACTGTCGCAGTCAACCGGGCCTATGGCGATCGTCCAGCGAGGGCTCCCTGGACTTTATATTTTTTGTCCAGAAACGTATTCGCAGTCGACCGGACCTATGGCGGTCGACCGGCCCGCTATGTTTTAGCAAGAGCTGAATTTCCAGCCACCTTGCCGCGGTTGCCCTGGACACCCCGGTCGACCGGCCCTGTTAAAAAAATGATTTTAAAGGTTAAAATTCCAGGGATTTGGGCCATGGCCTTTAGGCTTTTGTCCAAGGTTTTCAAACACATTTTTTGGTGTGTGGATGGTTTCTAAAGATGTCAAATATGTTTTAAGAAAACCATTTAAAAACCCTTTTAAAAGAGCAACCACATTTAAACAAGAGGATTCCAATACAATATAAAAATGTATAACCTTGAGTCTTCTTGGATAGTCTTGGCTCCTTAGCACTTTCTTGGACATCTTCCACTTGTGAGTGAACTCTTCAACTTACTTTGGGTCTTGTGACTTCCTCCATTCTTCGAACATGTTAAGAGGTACGTGAGAAGGTCACCAATGCTAGTTCATCTCCATGCTTCTCTTGACACTTGGCTAGGCATGCTTGTGGGATCTTCAACTTGAGCTCTTGACTTGATCATCTTCCAAGGATGATGTCTCCACTGTGTGTACAAGCTCTTTGGTTCATTATGCATGTTGATCCGCAAGCCATGTGTTGAGTTGTGTTGTGCTAGATGTGCTATCTTTGGTTTGACATTTGATTTTCCTGTTTAAGGCACAATACTCCAAAACAACACATTAGTCCATAAAAGCTAATCAATTTTGGTTTGCTAGCATCAAAACAAGTAGGAAAAGGTGAATGATTGAACTCATGGGAACCCTTAGGCTTACATTCTCCCCCTTTTTGATGATGGCAAACAAATTGATTATGAGGAAGCAGGTATCGAGATAATAGACAATTAAGGATCAATTGATATGACAATAGAGTATTGCTCCCCCTCACTATATGCACAAGTGTATTATAACAATGTAAAGATAAAGATGCATATAGATTATGGACTACCTAATCAATTCTAAAATTCTCCCCCTTTTGACAACAGCAAAAAGGAAGGATTTTATAGTGAAAGTGCAGATAGAGTGTCAGAGAGTACAATAGCTCATATAAGCTATGTATATATAGTGTATGATATGACATTCAAGCTCTTTTAATGCTTATCAGATAGATTTAAGAAGAAAAATCAAGTAAAGATCATGATAAGCCATTTTTTTATCTATAAGATTTTCAAGTTAAGCATAATAAAGAGGGCAATGGACATTGTGAGCACATTACTATGGTCTATATAATCATGAAAATAAGACACTTTGGCTCTGCCCCTCAATATTTGTCATTGGCCTCCGGTGAAACCTATGAGTTGCAGCATGACAGAACATAATGGATGAAAAGGTGATTGGTTGAATAACAACCCTTGGGCTACATTTGATTGCATGGCTGCTAAGGATACATTAAATGATGTCAAGTGAGATTATGTGATATCCTGACAAGACATGCTCCCCCTACTATGTGCAAAAAATCTAAGTATGACAATTCAAGGCACATAGAGCTTTTAATTTGAAGTTAGCACCTTTACACATTCAAGTTATTCCATCAAAAGAAAGGATACATTTTGAATACGGATGGATGATTGTCAGACAATGGTTATGGAAATGAAGAGAGTACAGTCTGATATAAACACAAAGGCGCATGGATATGAAAATGAAAAGAGAGTACACATCTATGGCAAAGGAGTCATGTATATATATATATATATATATATATATATATATATATATATATATAAGACTATGATTCTCCATATACAAGATCAATGATGGAAGAGACAGTCCCTCTTCACATCCTTTCAAAATATCAGAGTTACATAGATGGGTGTGAGAGTCTAGTGCTTCTCATCACGGTTACATCAGCTAGAATCAAATGAACTCTGAACCTAAACCCTACAACTAAACAAACATAAAGCCCCTCTGGGCAACATCCCAAAACATCTATACATATGCCAAACATCATATCCATCCTCATCCACATAAAAATAAAAGCCCCTCCTGGGCATGAACATCCATCAACATAACATAGAACCCATATTGGGCAGACACAACTAACCATAAAGCCCATACTGGGCATGATCAACATCCATGAAAACAAAGAAGAAGACATAAAATATCCATAATCAAAAGCCCATCATGGGCAATAAGAAGCTGAACAGAACTGGATGACCTAGCAGCAATATGATATGCCATCTCTGACATGGCGATCTACAGTGCAACTGCTACCAAAAAAGGATCTGGTACATCCGTGACATCTGAGGAGGACATTGGTCACGAGGTGGAGTCCTGGTGTAGTATCTGACGCCTTGACTCATAGAAACGGCCTGTAGCAGCTCTGCATGCTCCTATGCTCGGGCTCTCCCCTGCTCAGCAAGGAACTCCATCATCTGAGTATGATCATAGGCTCTCTAACTCTTGGCAGTCACAAAGCTAGTAATGAGGTTGTCGAGGCCTGTCCTCAAGAACCTTATATCACGAACAAGCTCCTCATATGATCCAGCTATGGGAGCCTGGTGCTCCTGAGCCTGTGCATGTGCCTCTGCATCTCTCTGGGCCACTTCTTCAGCTTCTCTCACTGCCTCTTCTACCTCATCTACTGGAACTACGCTGGGGCCAACTCCACTGCTGCCTGCTCCTGGGGTACCCCTGATTCACATCTGAACTATGGTAGTGTGATTGAGTACAGGGTCAGGCTTTCTAGCAAAAGTATCTGTCGGGTTTACCTTTTTAAGCTTTAGGAGTTTAGAGATGAGCATCCCATATGGCAATCCTCCTTGTCCTCTGGTGATTGCCTCTTCCATGTATCCCAAAATAATAAAACCTAGATTCACTTGGATCTTCTTCATAATACAATGAATCAAGAGGGCTTCGAAAGGCTTGACGGCATCAAAGTTTCCTACTCGAGGGGTGAGGTTATAGGCTACAATTTTATGAATCACCCTGACCGTATCATTCATTTTACTAGCCTGGATATTCAACTTATCTTTTGGAGGAGGAGGGACTCCTAATGTCTCATATACCTTTTCTCTTTGAAAGTGATTTTCTATTTCATCTTTTTCGCAAAAGAAGATCCTCTTCCCTGCGTTTGGGACATCAATCCAATTGCACAACTCTGCCAGATTTAGCCCAAATTCTCCTTGAATATATGTGTTCATCACTACTCCCTCATGAGCCACAACTAGATTCACATAAAAATATCTAACTAATTCAGGATAAACCATAAAACTATACTCAAGAAAGATAATCCAACCTTGTGCGAAGAATAGCGAAGATAGCTCGTAGGATTGAAAATCACAAAAAACGACTTTCCTCCCTTAGATAACTGCTCGACCCACAGGAGCATTGTACCTATCTTGCGCTTGCTTGGTGTAGAAGTGTTCATTGGGGAACACCTCCTCCTCCGGCTCAGTCCTAGCACGTTTTCCTTTTTGTGGGAGTGTTTTCTTGGGTGCCCTTTGTTAGGTTTAGTGTTTCTAAGAAGGATAATGAGGAAGAAATTAGGAATTTTAGTGTAGGATGATGAAGAGTGGATAGATATGATGGAAAAGGTGAGGAATCAAAGGATTTATGAAAGAGATGGGTGGAGAAGTGGAGAAAAATGAAAGGAGAGAAGGAGAGAACGATTTTCAAAGAGAAAAAATGAAGGAAAATGAGAGAAAATAAGAGATGGGATGAGATGGATAGAATGATCTTACTTAAACACCCTAATCTTGATGATTCTTGGTCGAAATAGCCTTAGGAGACGAAGAACAAGCAAAACCTAGAAGAAAAATAAACCACGGAAGGTAGAAAATGATTCACGAAAGGTCTTTAAAAAACAGTTTTTGACACCCGCGGTCCACTGGGGTCTCGTGGTCGCCCGCCGCGACCTATCTGTCCATTTGTATTTTTGATTTCACGACCATCCGCGGTCACCCGCCTAAGGTCGGTCGACCTCCGCATATGACCTGAACCTTTTTAATTTTTGCGTATTAGCCCTTTACAGTCGCCCGCCGAGGCTCGGTCGACCACCACTCCCATGTTTTCAATTTCTTGATATTTTTCAGGGAAATTTGTGGTCAATCTATTTTTCTCCTATTTTTCCCTTTTTCATGGGATTATAATGGACTTGTAAATTTGTTCCAAGGCTGTGTGAGGATATCTAAAAATTTATTTATATTTTTCTTCCATTTTAGCTCATGTGATTGAGGTGACACAATTTTTCTTCAATGTTTTGTGTGGATTTTCTTTGATGGATTTCGCTAGGAGCGATGTGAAACATATTGGTCCAATATCTAGCTAAGAATTAACAAGATTTAGTTCTTTATTTGTGGATGCTAAGTGCATAGTGGTTTTGCACTTAGATGGATTTTCCAAAAAGATGTTCAATTATAGCATAATCATAGTCTAGAGCAAGTATAACCTTGTTTTCTTCATAGACTATTAATAGTATATGATGTGATCATTTAAGCTTTTATGAGCATAGATACATTCCATTTAACCATGTATAACCATATGTATGTAAGTTCAAATAAAAAAATATATGCCATTTAAGTTCATATTATCTAGATACAAACATTAATGCAATGATGATATCTAGACGAAAAGCATATGATATCACAATTAAGCACAATCCCTTATATTAACATATTCAATGAATAGTTTGAGTGGGGGATTTTGGAACCCAAATTACTTTGGTTCCAATCAAGTTTGTTGTTGGAAGTATGTATTTTCTTATCCAAAGACACTTGCTTGATTTCACAAATCTAAGTCTACATCTAGATTTGTGAGGCCCTAATCTACCACAATTTGTACAAGAATAAAAATTAGTAGATGGCTTGCAAATTGAACTACAAGAGTGTGAATGGGAACATACATGCTTAACTTTTTCTTCTTGTAGTCTCTGATTTTTTTATAGGAGTTCCTCATTTACTAATTTAATCTCATTTAATTGATTTTTAAGATAGCCTATTTGATGAGATGAATTAGCTTTCAATTGTTCGTCATTTTCACACAGAAATTTTTATTTTTCTAATAATTCCATATTTGTGTTTTCCAAAATTTTGTTTACTTTTCCAAGGGCATTACATTTTTGAATTAGGTCATCATTTTTTTTATCAAAATTTTGCTAAGTTGACTTAATTGTTCATTTCTTTTCAAACTTTCATTAACTTCAAATTTCAACTTTTCAATTTGATTTTCCTAATCGGAAATTGAATGTTTGAAGACATTTTCATTTTCAAAAGCTTTATGAGAAATCTCATTTTGTCCAACAATAACAGAGAGACAAAGATTTTTCTCAAATATGTTTTCAAGTCTTCGCCCTATAGGCCCCAAACCAATGGAGCTGTCGAGGCAGCCAATAAGAATGTCAAAGTTATCATCAGCAAAATGACTGAAACCTACAAAGATTGGTCAAACAAGCTCCCGATGCTCTATGGGCCTACAGGACGTCAATCAGGGCCTCCACAGGTGCAACGCCATATTCACTGGTGTACGGAATGGAAGTTGTCCTGCCTGTAGAACTGCGAATTCCTTCTTTGAGAGTGACGATGGAGGCTGACTTGCCAGAATCAGAATGGGCACAAGCTAGATACCAGGAGCTTCATATGATTGATGAGAAGCGGTTGAAAGCTCTATATCATATCCAGGGATATCAGCGCCGTATCGAGAAAGCTTTTAACAAGAAAGTTCGCATTAGAGACTTGCACAAAGGAGACCTCGTGTTGAAAACTTTTCGGGCACCGGTCTATGATCCCAGGGGAAAGTTTAAGCCTAATTGGACAGGCCCCTATATTGTGGATGAAGTCTTGCCAGGAAAAGCCGTCAGACTCCTCGATCAAAATGGTGAAAAATTAACAGAGCCAACAAACCTGGACCGACTCAAGAAATATTATGCTTAGAGCACCAGAAGGCCTCCTTTGGCCAGCCAGAACCAAAAAAAAAAAAAATCCTAAAAATAAAAAAAACAATACAACAATCGTTCGCAACCCTTTTGAGCCTTAACAAAATCAAAAGTCTTCCAAAACCTCAAACAAGGGCCATTTTTTTGCCTTGAACTACGCCTGACCTGATCCCTATTCTTCCAGGGTACGTAGGCAACCTGGTTTATCCAGGTTCGGTCGCTCTTCCAAACAAAAATCAATTACCCTCAAACCTTGAACACCAAAGCAAAATCCTATCCTTTGAACCAATAACCCACCTAAAAAGTCATTTTGGTGCAATAGGCAAAGGTTTGTGGCATGAAAAAAGAAAAGAAAAAAAGAGATGGAGTCTGAAGACCCGCTAGACCGAAAACCCGAAAGGGCGGTCTAGGCTTTTAGGGTCATTCACCCGCTAAGTCGAAAACCCGAAAGGGCGACTTAGGCAAAATTAGGGTGTTAGCCTGCTGGACCAAAAACCTAAAAAAAAAATAAATAAATAAAAATGTGTGATCCAGGCAAAAATCAAGGCAGAGCGGTCTGATTGATCGAAAACCCGCTTGGGCGATCTGGTCGAATGGCAGTGACTTCCCGCAAGAAGCAGAGCATCAGAAAGTAGGCACAACCTTCAGCATTAGAGTTGACACGATCAGAGTTTGAATAGCGCCAGCAAGATCTTCTTTGGCTACTCTATACTAGGGGCATTTAAAACCGAACAATCTAAAGGGTATAATGACCATGACGCAAACACCGAGAGAGGAAAATAATGCCTTTAAACATGGTATTTGAAATATTCTAAGAGTGGGCGACCATTACCATTCAAAATGCTAAAAATATTCATTGGTTTCATCAGGTCCAGAAGCAAATCAAGTTTCTCTTTGAAGTCTCAGTCTTTTGTGTGTCGGGTCGAGTGTAAGTCGTTAAAGTCTAGGTTAATTAGTCCCTTCCTGAAGTTGGGGTGACATGCAGAGAAAGGCCGGCATCTTCAAAGACCAGAGCGAGTCAGAGCATAATCCAGAAATGCTGGAGATTACTTTGCCCATATCTGTCAGAGATCTCAGCATCATAAGCAAGCAGAACCAGAAGGAAGACTCTCAGGCTACATCAATAGTTTGTTTGTTTTCTCCCCCTATTGTATAAAAGAAAAAAGAAAAGAAAAAAGAAAAAAAATCATGTAATCTTAGTGTTCATGAAATGAAATATCAACTCTGCATTGCCTTGTTATACTCTTGTCATGGAAGTACAATACACTAGGGGCATCTTTTATGACTTGCGTAATAAAAGATATCAAGTACACAAAGATAATCAGTGTCAACATCTCCAGCAAGTTGAGACGAGAGAGGCATGTGCACGTCTCGAGTCAAGCCTCCAAATCCCCAGCAAAATCAGTATCTCCAGCTGAGTCCACTCTCAAATACAGTGAACTCTCCATCAAAATCAATCCCTCAACAAGTCATCCAAGTCTTGTTCTTAGCAGGGAGCACGCACTCCTAATTTCTCTTGGCAAGAGATGATCAATCAATCCCCAATGGAATCAGTCAAAATCCTATTCTCAATTCGAATTTACACAAATCATATTTTCTTTGATTCCCGTCTCGCTGACCTCCAGCCCCGCTGGCCGTGTCTCATTCGCAGACAGGTCAACTTCGTGGACAGGTCAATCTCGCAGACGAATCAAATTTTCCTTAGCTCCCGTTTTGCTGACCCTCAGTCTCGCTGGCCGCGTCTCATTCGCAGACAGGTCAATTTCGCAGACAGGCCAATTTCGCAGACAAGCTATTTTCGTTCGGCCATCAAGGCCAGTCGTTATTGATTCCCATCTCGCTGACCTCCAGCCCCGCTAGCCGTGTCTCATTCGCAGACAGGCCAACTTCGCGGATAGGTCAATCTCGCAGACAAAATCAAATTTTCCTTAGTTCCCGTCTCGCTTACCCTCAGTCTCGTTGGCCGCGTCTCATTCGCAGACAGGTCAATTTCGCAGACAGGCTATTTTCGTCTGGCCATTAAGGCCAGTCTTTATTGATTCCCGTCTCGCTGACCCTCAGTCTCGCTGGCCGTGTCTCATTCGCAGACAGGTCAATTTCGCAGACAAATCAAATTTTGTTTAGCTCCCGTCTCGCTGACCTCCAGTCCCGCTGGCCGTGTCTCATTCGCTGACAAGTCAATTTCGCGGACAGGTCAATTTCGCAAGCAGGCTGTATTCAACCGCCTTCCCAAGACATCCTTTCCAAAGTCCCCGGTGGCATCCTTTCCAAAGTCCCCTGCGGCATCCTTTCCAAAGTCCCCCGAGGCATCCTTTCCAAAGTCCCCCGAGGCATTCCTTTCATGAAATCAATCTTCGCAAAATCATTTCCTTTAATTCTTTCCTTCTTTAAACCAGATTTTCGGGGCAGGTCAAAATGCGTCGTTTTTGGCTTTGGCATTCGTGCGACAAGCACCCTCTGCCAAAGAGGGGCATCTGTAGACACCCCATTTTGACCTGACCCAAACTTCCCAAAAATTGAATAAATCCCGAAATTTGAGTCCTGAGACCAAATTCAAAGTCCTTCAGAATCAAGTTTCAAGTTTGCGAATCAATTCCGAAACCAATTCCCGAGATCGAATGAAAGTTCTAAAAATCGAGCTCCAATTGCGAAAGAGCCTGAAAAATTCGAAATTACCCGCTTGGAAATTATTTCTCAAAATATTCTGAAAGCCCGAGTGATCTCCAAATCCCATTGATATTCTCCTTTCAACCGCCCCGACCTCCTCTTTCATCTGTGCAAAAATTAGAAAATTATCAAAATATGGGTGTGTCAATATCATCTCCCTGGAAAAATATCTAGGAGAAAATAATTCGCCCTTTCCCCTTCCTTGCTTAGACCACCCCCCCTGTAGCGCAGAAAATATGCTAAGGAGGGTTGTCCGAGGAAGAAAGGGGAGGCATATATATTTTTCCTTTTAGAAGAGGGGAGTGAAACAATCAAGTGGGGGTGCCCACTGATAGGAAGAAAAGGCAAGTAGAGCCTAATGGTAGGAGGATGTAAAATCACCTTGTCCTAGGGGTATTTTGATAAAATGGGTGTTGCTTCCTTTGCAAGCAATAAACATGGGCTGTAGGATCTAAAAAGTGAAGTGTATGGCTTGGATTAGATTAGAGCCTTCTAGATTTTAGGGTTGCTAAGATTGCATTAGGGCAAAGACAAGGATCAAGGGCTAGGGGTAATCAAGAAGAATAAGATACCAAATGGAGGGTGGGGATTAGATTAAAAAAGAAAAAGTAAATATAAAACCAGGAGGAGAGCTCGTGAACGGGGGAGGATTTTTTCATTTTCTAGAGGAGGCTCGACCATTTTGAGAGAAAAAGAGGAAAAAATACAGAGGGGAGAAGGAGATAGAGAGAGGAGAAGGGGTTTGCTCTCCGACCGTCTTCCCCACTTCACCACCATCGTTTTCCCTATTTTAGAACCCAAATCCAACGATTTCTTACCTCCAAAACCCTTCTCAGCCGCCACCTCCATCTCTGCAACTTTCCATCACCGGAGCTCCGGCCACCGACCCTACCCTCTCCATCTCAGTCATTTACCATCATCCTCATCATCATCAACCACGCCCATTGCATTTCCTTTTTTTTTTAAAACCCATCTTCTCCGGCCGAAATCCGGCAAAACCCACCGGAATCCAAACCCATATTCAACAGATTTATTTAAACCCTCTTTGCCATTCCACTCTCCTCCTCCACATCTAACCCCCATCCTCCTCACCAACTACGCCATTCACCCCAAAACCCATTTTCTGCCCATTTAAACCCTATTCCATTTCATCTTCTCCGAGAACCCTCGCCGGAATCCGGCCGAAACCCCATTAAATCCGATCCTCCTTTCTACAACCTCCTTTACATCATCCCCATCTTCTCCTCTCCACACCCACAAGCCATATCCTCCACCGAACCACCTCTTCAAACCCAATTTCATCTTCACAGACATCACCTATAAACCCACTTCGCCTCCTCCGGTGACATCGGCCGGAATCCGGCCACCTTTCCTCTACAGATCCGAGCCCAATATTTCCACAATCATTTCTACAATCCCTCCTCCATATAAACCCATTTCAATCATCATCTACTCCCCATCAACTCTATTCCATCTCCACTGCAGCCACCAAGCCCTTATTCATTTTTTTAGGAAGCAGAGGGAGGAAGGAAATTGCAGAGGGGGGTTTCAAGTTCCCCTCTCCGGCTGTCTCGATCCCGAGTTCAATTCTCGCGCTCTGACCACCGCTCCAACAACACTACTGTTATCATTACCATCGCCTTCTACCTCCTAGGTAAGAAAATGATTTATAGTCTTTCCTCGCTTCTCTCCCTTGAGGTACGGGGGATTTTCTTTTCATCTTATGCTTCAAGATGGGTATGAGTTGTGCATACTGGCATATTGAGAAATGGCCAGCAGGATGAAATTTTAGTTGGCAGAATTTCCCTTAGTTTCAATTTATTAATGTGGATTTCATATGATCCTCTAAAAAGAGATTTTTGGTATGATGTTAGTTTCTTGTTGGTGGAAGCATATTTCTATCTTTTGGTTATATTAATCCTCAGCATTCATGTTCTTCATAAGAGGTCTGATTTAATCCTAATTGATTCATGGTCGGCTTAAAGAATTTACAGTCAGATTACGCACTGAGTACTTGAGCAGATTTCGGTTTCCACATTCCCTTAATCTACGATCCGTAGTCCCTATGTTTCATTCTTCGTAACTAACTCCATATTGTTGCCATGCTCAGGTTTTCTCAATGAAAATGTATGAAATAAAATTTTGGTTAAGGTTCAGAGGTAGCAGGTATTGCTTGCTTCATGAGTATTCACATTTAATTTGAGAGTAGACTTGATCCCCTGTATTGCATTCTCTTCTCTTCACGGGCCTACTATCTATATAACCGTGTGTTGACAATAGCAGACAAATTGTTCATGTCTCTCTGTTCCAACTCATTCTAAAGTCTTTGGCTGCAATGATGTTTACGCTGATGTCTACATTAGACCCTCCTTTAAGGAGTAATGTCATAGGGCTTAGCTTGGCGGGTTTTACATCATTCATTAATATTTGGACTTCGCATCGAATGTGTCAAATATTCTCCTAGTCGAGGCTATGACGGACGGCAACCTCTTGAGCCAAACCCCTTTTTTCGATCAAAAGAGATAAAAAACACATAAAAATCAAATAGCAAAAATATAAAAACAACAAAAAACATCAAAAACACCAAAAACATTTTTCGAAAAAGCTGATTCGAACTACGTTGGCTTGATCCCTTTCCACAGGGTACGTAGGTAGCTTGGGTCCACCCAAGTCCAGTCAAACCTTTTTAATAAATATTTTCAAACATTTCAAAACAAAAACAAAAATGGGCAATGATGATGATCGCCAAATCACTCGGAGTTCCCTTTTCATTCCATTTCCGATTTCGATCGCGGTTTTCCGGTTTTCATCGGTTTTCCGACGTTTTATCGGGTTTTGGGATGGGCAATGACGTAGCGTGGTCCCTTCACAGGGATTGTCCTCGCTGAGCCCAACGATAGGTCATGACGATCGCGAGACTTGTCCGATCTTCAGCAGATTAGGATCGCTGGGCTTGATTCATTTTGAATCACCCTCTAAGCCTATCGTGTGTTCTATTTTCTTTTTCCTGACAGTTTTTGGTTCTCGCATACCGATGATTTTCTGATTCTTTTCTTTTCTTGCATCTTTTAGCTTGTTGTGTGCTTGCCTCAGATTTCTCATGCGTCGCTTCTAGTTTGTTTGCTTCTTGATTGCTATTTTCTTAGTCTTATCTCTTGCATAGGCTCGCATGCTAGTGTGTTTACTTAGCTATAGCGTTTATTCATTTGTCTTATCTTGATTATCTGTCTAAATATAAATCTTTACTGCTTTCCTTATCTCATTATATCTATCATTGTCTGTTTAGTTATTGCTCTGCATGTGGTTGTTTACAGCTTTATTAGATGCGATGAGTTAGGATTTGGATGTTCATTTTCTTTGCTCATCCCCGGGTCAGGCATGCTTAGATAGACGTTTTCTCGGGGATGATTGTTCCCATTTCAGATGATTTTTGCCCAAGAGTCTTCAAAGTTAATTAAAAAATGGCATAAGAGACCAAGTGCTTGTACTTGGGCGAATTGGGGGTGCTCTTCAGATCTTCCTCATTCGTCACTAGGCACGGACCTTTGCATGTCTGGTTATCCGTTACAACAGAGTATTTCATGGGGTTCCAGGGCCAGCTCCCCTGGATGGCGACTCTGAGTTATTTTAGGTGCGTCTTGGTTTTGAGGCTTTTTGCCTCCGGATCAAGAGGTATCTCATACACATGTATCGCCATGCTGTGAGTGGCATAATTTCGAGAGTTCCTTGGCAGAGCTCTCCTTCACATTTGTGGAGGTCTCAGAGGATTGAGAGGGGGATCTCGCGTCCCTCGCTCACCGTCCTCTTCGGGATCGGGGTCAACAGGTAGCAAAGTATGAAACCCATGCTCATGGATTCACAGATCCTATGGAGCAAGGAGATATTGGATTCCGGTTCTTTGCAAACCTTAATAGTTCCTAGTTGGGGTTGAGGTTGGACACCTCCCGTATACAACTAGCATCTATCTTGTCAACATGCACGAGATGTGTAGTGACTTATCTCAATCACTTGGGTAGTAGACCCTAAGCAAGATAGAATGGGTACGACAATGAGATTGCGTACTGAGTAGGATCACATTAGAATGGCTCGTGGACAGGAGACAGTTGAGCTATTCTACCAGACAGGACCCTTTACATGTCCTTTGACCTGAGGGGTCATATTGGTCTGTTGGCAAGTCTCTCATTTTCGGTCTATCTAACTGTGATTCTCTTGGAGTCAACAGAGGGTAGTACTTGACTGTTGGACAAACCTTTGAGGTTAATAGTGATGCCCGACATGGAATTCTCCACCTTTTAATAGGATAACATATACAGCTTTGGTCAGAGCAGTAGGCCTAGAAAAATACTTAGCCAGGTGGATTTGATAAAATGTTTATCAAAAGGTTTTCACAAAATAAGTTTTGAAATGGTTTTAGCAAATGCATTTACGAGACGATACTTCTTGACTGAAAGGTATACCATGAGTGAACCAAGGGGGTAATTAATGTCTACCCCCCGTAGGACTCAACTCGGTAGATGTGGACTTGGAGAAATGACTTGCACATTTGATGTGATTAGGGGAATGATGATTTGACGCTTATCTTTAGGGTTACGTCTCGATGGAGGCCACTAACTCAATGTGATTGTAGCGTTGGCTACAGAGCAATAATCGTAGTGGGGCCCATTTATGGGTTCTGTAGGATCTACCGTTAAATTCCTGCTACGATCCCACTCACTACTCGATTGACACATTATAATATATTAGATAGAGGTCCAGCATTTATTTGGTTGCATATACGAACTAATTTCGTAGAATTTGATGCATTGAAAGGATATACACAATGTATATAGTGTATTTGCACTATGGGATACATTAGGAATACCAAAATGGTTACGTATTAACCATAACGGTTATTTTGAAAATTATAGAAAAATATGGATGGAGCTTTTATCCCATTGGATGGGAGGAAACATGTTTATTTAATTAAACAAAATTAAATAAACAATTGTAAGTTTATCTTATAGACTGGTTTCACTAAAACAGTCATAACTTACTCATCTCTTGACCAAAATTAATGTGTAAGTGTGGGACATGATCCCGCGAGAGGGGCGTGGGGCGCGAGCCGCCGCGCGCTCTCCTTTGGTCTCTCGTTCCCACGCGATTGGCGTGTGCATTTTAATATTGATTTGAATTCGTCTTTCCTGTGGACTTGGGATCACTAAGGCAATCCGAATTCCACACGAAAGAGACTGACAGAGTCGCCACCTAGATGTGGGATCTAGGACCCATAATTAACCAGAAATCTAGACTCGCTACCTGGTTACGAGAATGGAAGGTATGGGGAGTTATCCACCACATGCACCATTCTTGTCCGATAATCGGTCTTCGATTCCAAAAGCTAACTCTTTTAAATTTATTTTAAATGGCTCATTCAACTCTATGTTAATGTGCGAACTAAGTGACATGCATCCTAGAATCTAATTTCAATGTGAATCCTAGATGTGTATCTTGATTTATTAATTTGTCTGGATTCATTCTAAGTGAAAGTTCTCCTAGAATTCTAATTTCATGGAAAGCCCTAAATGATTTGATTAAGCATTTACAAGAAAATTAATATCCAAAACACCACAATTTGTTGTGGTGCCGACTCGCGGGTGGTATGCCGTCAGACATCCAAGCTGCCTACGTACCCAAGCCTCACTGGGATCAGAGTCGACGTAGTTCGGTGCACCTAAGCCAAGCTACTTATGCCTAACTCAACTAGGACACCGACCTAGACAGAAATGACTGTTTCAACAGTTTTGAGAGAAGTTATTTAATTCAAGTTGAGGATTTTATTATCTTAGGATTTCATCTGAGATGCTATATGATTCTTATCTAAATGCAAATTGTTCCTTAGACTAATGCAGGTTTGCCTACATCCTAGGTTACTAGGCTCGTCTTAAGGAAAGATTGGGTGACTAGTGTGACTAGACCTATGGCACGGTTGTTATACATAACAAACGTCCGTGATGAGGCTGGACTCCTAACTCTAGGACTCCCTAAAACTTAGGACACGACACAACACTAGTGTTCCTAAATTGGGCTCTAATGGTTCTTAGATTGGAAACCATAATCCAATGGTTCCGGAAGACTCGAGACAAATCAATTCAAATTCTTGAAGTTAATTAATTTCAGATTTCATGGATTTTCGATTTATGGACACTTGAGGATTACCAATGGTTCTAGGGTTCACCAATTTCGGCCCAGAATAGCATCCAAGGAAGGGAATCGTGCGTTCTTTCCTTGCGCAATTTAATACTTAGGTTATAACATCTTATTGCCTGGCATATCTCAGGATTTCCGTGGACAGTAACCTCGGAGCCAACAACATGCTATAGCTTAAGTATTCAAATTGTCAAAGATAGGTTGCAATTGGGATACGATTATGGATGCACTGACCATTTTTCCAGGGAATTCTAATGATCCTAAGATTTCTGTTTCAATGGATTAAGGAGTTAATGTGTGACAGAGATTTAAGGTTCTTTAGAAATATTCAGATGATTTTCAATTAATTTCGGATTTTCAATGAATTTTATCAATTTTAAACATATGAGTGATTTTACAAGTGAAATTGTAGCAAACGAATTCGAAATGAGTTGAAATTTCTACAGCAGCAAGATATGATGAAATGTAGCTTACGGAAAGAGTTTTACAGATTTTTACATTAAGCTCATATTTAATTTCGATTTAACAATTGATTGACCAGATTGCACAAATAACACAGAAACCACTAGAAATATGAATCTAAATTCAATGAAATTTCTACATTAATAAGATATAAGTAAAAATAACATACTGAGAAATTTTCATGAATTTTGGAAACCATTTACTATCAGTTTCAGATTTTTTAATTTTCAGACCAGATTATGAATTAACCCTACATCCCATATGAAAACAGATCCAAATCACTTGAAACTTTTACAGTAACTAGAAATGTGAGATTGAAGACTACTGTAAAAATTTTAAGAATTTAAGTTGTGATCTGATGTCAGTAACAATTCCTCCAAAAGCTGGTAAATTTCAAAGAAAGCATAAAATAATATACCAAACAAATTCTCAAAATTCTCAAAATTTCATGGTAGAATGTACTGGTATCATATTAGTTTCCCACGAAATTTCATTAATTTTGGAATTCATTTAGTATATATTTTATTTTCGAAACACTCATGGAGATCATGATTTTGAGCATACATATTTAATTTTCAACTAAATCCAATTAAATACTAAAAATCATGCAAATATACCAAATAATTCTAGAAAAATCTAAAAATTAAGTACCTACCTGTGATCGAAATCCTCGCCGAATCCGAGAGCCGAAAAATTCGAAAATCGCACCGCCGCTTGATCCGCTTCCGCTTTCTTTCTCTTTTTCTTTGTTTTATTTTCTTTTATATTTTTTTTTATATGGAACAAGGGAGAGAGATGGGGAGAAACAAATAAGGAGAGAAAGTAGATAATGATAGTGTGAGAGTGAGAGAGTGAGAGATATTGAGGGAGAGAAAGAGAAAACTATCCAAAAACAATTTGTTCTTTTTTTTTTTTTTCCTCCTCTCATCACCTCTCTTTATATAGTGAAAAACTTAGTGGAGAGGTGGAAATAAACAATGAGAATGGTGGGTGTGGTGGAGAATAATGGAAATAAACAATGAGAATGGTGGGTGTGGTGGAGAATAATGGAATATATAATGGTAATGGTGGGAATTGTGGTGGGGAATAATGGAATATATAATGTGAATGGTGGGTGTGGTGGAGAATAATGGAAATAAACAATGATAATTGTGGGAATGGTGGTGGGAATAATGGAATATATAATGGTAATGGTGGGAATGGTGGTGGGAATAATGGAATATATAATGGTAATGGTGGGAATGGTGGTGGGAATAATGGAATATATAATGGTAATGGTGGGAATGGTGATGGGGATAATGGAATATATAATGGTAATGGTGGGAATGGTGGTGGGGATAATGGAATATATAATGGTAATGGAGATAATGGTGTTATTTTAAAGGGAAAAATGAAGTTAGTGGAAATGGTAGAGAAAGTTAAGTCATGCTAATGGTGAGTCCCACATCAGTGGGTTCCGCACAAGCGCGTCCCACATCAGCGGGCCCTACACAAGCGGGTCCCACATCAGCGGGTCCCACACAAACGGGTCCCACATCAGCGGGTCCCACACAAACGGGTCCCACACTAGCAGGTCCCACACTAGCAGGTCCCACACCAGCGGGTCCCACACAAACGGGTCCCACACTAGCAGGTCCCACACTAGCAGGTCCCACATCAGCGGGTCCCACACAAACGGGTACAAATTCTCCCTAGTTTAGATTTTTCTGAATAATCCTTCTCAACATTTAGCGGGAAAATGCGAAACACGACGGAAATGACCAAAAGTATTTAGAAATGTAACAAACGGATGCGGGAAAGAAAGACATTGGAAAACCGACGGAAAACAAACCCTAATTTCTTTATCGATTAAGGTAGAGCAAAATGGGGTGTCTACAGATGCCCCTCTTTGGTAGAGATGACGTAGTCATCGAATACCAAAGTCAAAATGACAGAGCCATTTTGCGTAGCTTTAATCGACAAAAGACTCTACACAAAACGGAACTTAGACGCAAACATTTACTACCTAATGCAAGGCCCTAAATGAAATCCTAGAATTAGAACATAATAAGAAATCCTGATGCGGTGCCGTTTACAAACGAGCAACGAGAGAATGAGATACCACTTTCGAATGGATTCCGAACAGAAAGAACAAAGATCGTTCTCAAGCGGTTTTTTTTTTTTTTTTTTTTTTTTTTTTTTTTTTTTTAAAATGAGACATCTTTCACAAGCGGGCTCAAGGAGGATAAGAGACCATTCACAAATGGATTCAGAAAATGAGGTACCGTTCACAAACGGGCTCAAGGAGAAGACGAGACCATTCACAAATGGACTCGAAAATGAGGTACCGTTTACAAACGGGCTTAAAGAGAACACATGACCATTCACAAATGGACTCGAGAAACGAGGCACCGTTCACAAACGGGCTCAAGGAGAACATGAGACCATTCACAAATGGACCCAGAAAATGAGGTACCATTCACAAACGGGCTCAAGGAGAATAAAAGACCATTCACAAATGGGCTCAGAAAATGAGGTACCGTTCACCAACGGGCTCAAGGAGAAGACGAGACCATTCACAAATGGATTCGAGAAACGAGGCACCGTTCACAAACGGGCTCAAGGAAAACATGAGACCATTCACAAATAGACTCAGAAAATGAGGTACCGTTCACAAACGGGCTCAAGGAGAATAAAAGACCATTCACAAATGGGCTCAGAAAATGAGGTACCGTTCACAAACGGGCTTAAGGAGAAGACGAGACCATTCACAAATGGACTCGAGAAACGAGGCACCGTTCACAAACGGGCTCTAGGAGAACATGAGACCATTCATAAATGGACTCGAGAAATGAGGCACCGTTCACAAATGGGCTCAAAGAAACAAGATAGCTTCAACCACGAAGAATTTAGAGATTTTTCATAAACTTGAATTTGACGTAGGATTGGATTTGATGAATTTTTAATTTTTCAGAAATAAGGCAGCGTCCACAAACGGGCTCAAGGAGGACATGAGACCATTCACAAATAGACTCAGAAAATGAAGTACCGTTCACAAACGGGCTTAAGGAGAAGACGGGACCATTTACAAATGGACTCGAGAAATGAGGCACCGTTCACAAACGGGCTCAAAGAAACAAGATAGCTTTGATTGATGAACTCAACAACGAAGAATTTAGAGTTTTTTCATGAACTTGAATTTGACATAGGATTGGATTTGATGAATTTTTGATTTTTCAGAAATAAGGCACCGTCCACAAACGGGCTCAAGGAGGACATGAGACCGTAAATGGACTCAGAAAAATGAGACACCGTTCACAAACGGGTTCAAGGAGAAGACGAGACCATTTACAAATGGACTCGAGAAAAGAGGCACCGTTCACAAACAGGCTCAAAGAAACAAGATAGCTTTGATTGATGAATTCAACAACGAAGAATTTAGAGTTTTTTCATGAACTTGAATTTGACATAGGATTGGATTTGATGAATTTTTGATTTTTCAGAAATAAGGCACCGTCCACAAACGGGCTCAAGGAGGACATGAGACCGTAAATGGACTCAGAAAAATGAGACGCCGTTCACAAACGGGTTCAAGGAGAAGACGAGACCATTTACAAATGGACTCGAGAAAAGAGGCACCGTTCACAAACAGGCTCAAAGAAACAAGATAGCTTTGATTGATGAATTCAATAACGAAGAATTTAGAGATTTTTCATGAACTTGAATTTGACATAGGATTGGATTTGATGAATTTTTGATTTTTCAGAAATAAGGCACCGTCCACAAACGGGCTCAAGGAGGACATGAGACCGTAAATGGACTCAGAAAAATGAGACACCGTTCACAAACGGGTTCAAGGAGAAGACGAGACCATTTACAAATGGACTCGAGAAAAGAGGCACCGTTCACAAACAGGCTCAAAGAAACAAGATAGCTTTGATTGATGAATTCAATAACGAAGAATTTAGAGATTTTTCATGAACTTGAATTTGACATAGGATTGGATTTGATGAATTTTTGATTTTTTTGAACTTAATGAAATCGAGGATGTTATAGATCGTGCCTGACAAAGATATCGGAAACTAGGACTTTGACGAATGATGAAACGGCAAACCGAAGAACCATTACTAACAAGAATGGATTAGAAACACTTTTATGAAACTTCAACAAGATTTTTCTCAAAGAGACTGCTGGTCTTGTCTTTGGGGATTTGGATGACTGAAACCTTGAACAAGACACTTGAAATTGGTAATCTAGAACAACGGCTCTCTTGGATATAATCATGGAAAAGTGGGACTTGCCTCTTGATAGGTGTTTAGATAAACATTTCTTGACCAGGAAAGTATTTAACTAACTGGAAGGAAATTCTGAATTTTAACGGTTCATCTTTCTGAGAAATTGGCTCGACCATCATTGCATCTGAGGCTCTTCCAAGCTTAAGATGCCTTCCTGGGGTATGATCTTTTTACGGAAGCTGGGCTTTCTGATGTTTCTACTTCTGAATTCTTCTGGGTTGATCATCTTTGAAATATAGCTGTTTGACTAGATTCTCGAACTTTTTCAGGTACAATCGCAGGGAGCTGACGAGGCCGGGCCTCCTTCACCGAGACAGTTGCATCATTTGGACATATGGATGACGATTGACTCTTTTTAAATAGAAAACTTAGATAAAAGGCACTACTCAAAGGATTGAGGAGCTCTAAAGGAGTGAACATAGAATAACAACGATTGATTAACTACACTGACAGACACAGTAATGCTTCTGACTTAGTTAACGTTTTATTTGGTAAGTCTATCCTTTCAAGGAATATTTTTTTCAATTGGTAAACACTGGACTTTTTCCTTAAAACAGTAATGCCTCAATGATTTAATTACAACTCCTAGGATTGCTTAGCTCCAATGCCCCCAGTTTTGAGGATGTCACTTGAATTTGTTTGAACTTCAATTGATCTTCAGTCCTGATACCGGCTGTAACCTTCTTATAAATTTGCTTGAACTTCAGTTGATCTTCAGTCTTGATACTGGCTGTAGCCTTCTTATAATGATTCTCTTACCGTGACCAAGTCACCTCTTCAGGGTTTTTAACTTGGCGGACCGTGGTAGCCTTAACTTTTGCCTGAACCGTCTTTCTAGGTTTTCGATTCAGCAGGCTATCCCCTTAGCTTTTGCCTAAGCCGCCCTTTCGGGTTTTCAACTTAACAGGGGAATGATCTTAAATTTTGCCTAAACCGCCCTTTCAGGTTTTCAGTCTAGCAGATCTTCAAACTCCATTTTTTTTATTCATCATCATTTTTTTTTTTTTTGTTTCGGGACCTAGATCATTAGTTCTGAACACCGGAAGGACTTTATAGGTAGGATAGGGCTTTTCAAAGAATGGCTTAAGGTTCAACAAAGATTTCGACCGAACCTGTGAATAGGTTGCCTACATATCCCAAGGTAGGAATCAGGTCGTGTATAGTTCAGGGCGAATGCCCCTAGTTTGAAGATAAATTGTTCGAAAGTTTATTGATTTTTCTTTTTTTTTCTTCTTTCTGGAATAATTGACTTCTCTTCTTTAGGAACTTGTCCCCTTTTTTTTTCTGAAAGGATTGAATTTCTTCTTTTTTTTTGGATTGATTGAATTGCTTTTCTTTTTTGAATTGACCGAACTCAGTTTAACCGAGCTGCCTACGTACCCCAGTGTAGGGATCAGGTCTCGCGTAGTTCGGGGCGAATGCCCCTAGTTTGATGGGTTTTCAAGAAAATTTCATTTAGGCTCGAAGGGTTTGCAAACCAGTATTCTTTTGACGTTGGGTTCTGATTTTGGGATTTATTCGGCCAAAGGAGGCCTTCCGATGTTCAGATTGGGAGTCGATCTAGTTTACTAGAGTCCCTCTGGTACTGATTATTTATTTTTTTATTTTCTTTTTCTTTTTTTTACGGAGTTTGACGGCATTTCCAGGTAAGAGATAATATATCTTCTTCTTTCAAGATTCTAATACGCGCCTTCGACTTTCATAGAGCAAAACTTGTTCTTCGACATCCTCCATCTATGGATTTGTAACTCTTGATATCTGATGATCACTTTTCAATGCTTGCTCTTGAACTTCTTATCTCGAATTTGATGGCTTCATGTTATGAATTTGAGAACCAAGGTCATCGATTGGAAATATGAAAGTTGTTTCCACTCCATGCCCCTTGCATAGCATATGATATTCACTTCATTCTTTCTTGAACCTTCTATCTGGGTCTTTCTCTTGGCATTAATGGTAACGCTTACCGGACCATCTTTTTATCCTCAAAATGGGTTTACCAATTCTTCACACTCTTCAGAGGGTAATGTATTTTCAATCGGTATTTACTGGATCAAGGTTTTAGTGCCAGTGTTTACCACTTCAATTTCATCTTTGAAAGGCTGAGATTGGCGCTCCTCCTCTTGTTCAAGTAATTGCTGTGACTCAAGTGGAGTTTCGTCAATTTTGTCCTCATTTGAGGAGGGAGTCTTACTTTAAGATCAGAAGCATACTTAAGAAACAGACACAAGTAAACTCTTGGAACTGAAATTTTATTTAAAGAAAAAGATACTACATCTCACAACCTATCCTGAACATGTTCATGATTCACAACTCTAAAAGAAAAGCAAAAGATAACTTGCCTGGACTAGGCATTAACCTTGAACTGTAGAACCGGACTCAACAATTGTACTGACCATGATGGCTGACTCAAAATAAAATAATAAACGACTAAAACTTTAACTGCCGCAACTGTCTAGCTTCGGAGGCTCGGCGAAAGCTGGCTCATAAATGGTACTTTCAACTTCTGATTCTTTTCATTGCAACCGGACCTGTGCCCCTTTGAACCTTCAGTTATTTAAGCATTGCGAACGGCTGGCGGCAGTACTGCATGATTTGATAATGGGTTATTGGTAGCAACGGGACTTGGCTCAAACACAAGGCTTTTATTGTCGAGCAACCTCTGGATTCTGAATTTTAGGGCAATGCAATTATCAGTGAGATGGCCAGAATTTCTATGGTATTCGCAGTGTTGATCTGTTCGCCAATTTACTGGTAAAGGATTAGGAAGAGCCCTAATGTCGGGCAGGATTATGCGACCTGAAGCTAGACACTCCTTGAGTATCACAGATGGTGGAAGAGGGAGAGGGGTAAATTCTGTCTGGGCCTGTGGCCGAGGTGCGACAGCAGGTTGGGTATAATCTATCACCATAGGGTTCTGAGGTTTTGAAGGCTGAGGCTTGGAGCGGGAAAGGTTATTAATTTCAGCTGATGGAGGCTTCCTGAATTCTTTGGTATTCGGGTTACTTCGGTTGAACACACCTTGAGCCATAGCCTCCTCTATTTGGGTGCCTGCCACGATAAAGTGTTTGAAGTCCGGATAATACTGCAACGACATGTGATACTGGAGCTGGGGGGAAATATTTTTCATGATTATTTGGACCTGCTCTTCCTCAGAAGGGCGCTCCATCATCTGAGCTGCTATTCTCCTCCATCTTTTCACAAAGGTCAGAAAGGATTCCCTCAAGTCTTGCTTTGTCCTTTCCAAATCCTTTCTGGTGATTTCTGTCCCGTCATCATATTTGAATTGCCTGATGAACTGCTCGCCGATATCCTTCCATGTCCTGTAACGAGTCTTGTCCAAGACCATGAACCACCTCCTGGCAACCTTGGTTAGGGAAACCGGGAACAATTGAGCCATTTGCTCAGAAGATAAGCCTTGAGGCTGACACATGATGGTGAACATTTGCAAATGTGTGATTGGACAACCCACACCATCATATTTATCAAAGTCCGGCATTTGAAAATTGGCTGGGAGACGGATTTCTGGGAACAGTGTGAGGTCACTTGGATTGAAACCACCCTGGTCCTGAAACTGAATGTCCTGAACCTTCCTGGTAAGACTTTCTAATTTCTCCATAACTACTTTATCAACCATGGACTGAGAAGGCCTGCTGCGATCTTCGCTGTATTGCTCTTTTTCAAAATCTTCTTCAGTTTTGTCAGGGATAGGAATGAACACTGGCTGGGCAGGTGCGGCTGAAGTAACTGTATGGTGCATGGACCCTTTATCTTTGGACAACGATGGCCCCAACTTTTCAGAAAGCTGGGCCTTGATAACTTGGTTCTCTTCTTTGAGTTCTTGAAGCTGCCGGAGAATCAAGGTGAGAGTATCGGTAATAGCAGCGGGTGGAAGACTGTTGTTCTGGTTTTCTGCCATTGGGGAGGATGAGGATGGGAAAGAAGGAGATGCTGGGGTCCTCAGAGAAGGTGGCGGGGAGACAGATTTCCTCTGCAATCGAGAAGAGATCCGAACCCAAGGAATAGTAGGGTTAGCTATGGTGTTTAGTGCCCTGTCATGGAAATAATGAACACGAGGTATATGAGCTTGACATTCATGGAGTGTTTCTTCTCAATGACTGAAAAATATTACACATTTAAGCAAGTAATTGGGACAATAGAATGAATCCAAATGATGAGGGGAATGCCCTTAGTTCAAGGATTATGAGAGTAAACTCTGAAGGATTTAGCAGAAATATTCTTGAAAAAGGTAGCCCCTAGAGGAGGAAGAGATCAAGGGTACAGGCAAGATTGGATCATCAAGATTGCACGATCAAATGATTGAGACACAATTTCCGCCAATGAAGACACAATCGAATCCCACAAGAGACGAATGATAGACACATGATCAAAATGTGAGATTGCATAGGATTACTTTCAACGGGTAGATCAAGAATAACTAATCCTATGAGATCTTTGGAAATGATGGGATTTATATCCTAACCCCAAAGGAAAAGTTTTTAGTCTTCGCACATTTTAACAGTGTTACCTGAAGGCATCAACCCTAATCCTAATCTAGCGGAGTGGAGAGAGAATCTCGACTCATGACTTTGTTTGTGTACCTAGGACCGATCGTAGCCATTGGAAGATGGACTACGGCCTAATCTAGACACAAATGGGTAAGATATCCTAAACTAGGCTCACACATGTGGTGCACATGTGTTCGTATACTGCATGCATGTGTGGGTTAATCTAGGGGTAAGGCCAAGAGTCCCCTTAGCGCGAATCCATGTTCGATATACTGTACCAGTGTCCGGCGTATCAGTACGTGAACAAGAGATCCGTTTACGCACCATAAAGGTACTAGGCTAAGGGTGGAATGCTTCTCTAGCACAGAGGCACCAGGTGATGAAATCCCAGTCAACCATGCTAGATAACACTCCGGGTTCCTAAAATAGGACGTGTGTGCATGTGAAATGCAAGGGTTTAGATGCAAGTGATGTAAGTGTGTGCAATAAGTTCGCGCAATCTATGATGCCTTCAGGTTTTGTTAAATTAAGTTCGAGTAAAATATGATGAGAAAATAAAACGAGACAAACTAATCTAACAAGTATAGAGTTTTTATGAGCCAGTTAAATTAAATTCAAATGAATTATCTTTTGAAATTTTAATGAAGTTAGGTGGTCCCCAGCAGAGTCGCCAGACTGTGGGACATGATCCCGCGAGAGGGGCGTGGGGCGCGAGCCGCCGCGCGCTCTCCTTTGGTCTCTCGTTCCCACGCGATTGGCGTGTGCATTTTAATATTGATTTGAATTCGTCTTTCCTGTGGACTTGGGATCACTAAGGCAATCCGAATTCCACACGAAAGAGACTGACAGAGTCGCCACCTAGATGTGGGATCTAGGACCCATAATTAACCAGAAATCTAGACTCGCTACCTGGTTACGAGAATGGAAGGTATGGGGAGTTATCCACCACATGCACCATTCTTGTCCGATAATCGGTCTTCGATTCCAAAAGCTAACTCTTTTAAATTTATTTTAAATGGCTCATTCAACTCTATGTTAATGTGCGAACTAAGTGACATGCATCCTAGAATCTAATTTCAATGTGAATCCTAGATGTGTATCTTGATTTATTAATTTGTCTGGATTCATTCTAAGTGAAAGTTCTCCTAGAATTCTAATTTCATGGAAAGCCCTAAATGATTTGATTAAGCATTTACAAGAAAATTAATATCCAAAACACCACAATTTGTTGTGGTGCCGACTCGCGGGTGGTATGCCGTCAGACATCCAAGCTGCCTACGTACCCAAGCCTCACTGGGATCAGAGTCGACGTAGTTCGGTGCACCTAAGCCAAGCTACTTATGCCTAACTCAACTAGGACACCGACCTAGACAGAAATGACTGTTTCAACAGTTTTGAGAGAAGTTATTTAATTCAAGTTGAGGATTTTATTATCTTAGGATTTCATCTGAGATGCTATATGATTCTTATCTAAATGCAAATTGTTCCTTAGACTAATGCAGGTTTGCCTACATCCTAGGTTACTAGGCTCGTCTTAAGGAAAGATTGGGTGACTAGTGTGACTAGACCTATGGCACGGTTGTTATACATAACAAACGTCCGTGATGAGGCTGGACTCCTAACTCTAGGACTCCCTAAAACTTAGGACACGACACAACACTAGTGTTCCTAAATTGGGCTCTAATGGTTCTTAGATTGGAAACCATAATCCAATGGTTCCGGAAGACTCGAGACAAATCAATTCAAATTCTTGAAGTTAATTAATTTCAGATTTCATGGATTTTCGATTTATGGACACTTGAGGATTACCAATGGTTCTAGGGTTCACCAATTTCGGCCCAGAATAGCATCCAAGGAAGGGAATCGTGCGTTCTTTCCTTGCGCAATTTAATACTTAGGTTATAACATCTTATTGCCTGGCATATCTCAGGATTTCCGTGGACAGTAACCTCGGAGCCAACAACATGCTATAGCTTAAGTATTCAAATTGTCAAAGATAGGTTGCAATTGGGATACGATTATGGATGCACTGACCATTTTTCCAGGGAATTCTAATGATCCTAAGATTTCTGTTTCAATGGATTAAGGAGTTAATGTGTGACAGAGATTTAAGGTTCTTTAGAAATATTCAGATGATTTTCAATTAATTTCGGATTTTCAATGAATTTTATCAATTTTAAACATATGAGTGATTTTACAAGTGAAATTGTAGCAAACGAATTCGAAATGAGTTGAAATTTCTACAGCAGCAAGATATGATGAAATGTAGCTTACGGAAAGAGTTTTACAGATTTTTACATTAAGCTCATATTTAATTTCGATTTAACAATTGATTGACCAGATTGCACAAATAACACAGAAACCACTAGAAATATGAATCTAAATTCAATGAAATTTCTACATTAATAAGATATAAGTAAAAATAACATACTGAGAAATTTTCATGAATTTTGGAAACCATTTACTATCAGTTTCAGATTTTTTAATTTTCAGACCAGATTATGAATTAACCCTACATCCCATATGAAAACAGATCCAAATCACTTGAAACTTTTACAGTAACTAGAAATGTGAGATTGAAGACTACTGTAAAAATTTTAAGAATTTAAGTTGTGATCTGATGTCAGTAACAATTCCTCCAAAAGCTGGTAAATTTCAAAGAAAGCATAAAATAATATACCAAACAAATTCTCAAAATTCTCAAAATTTCATGGTAGAATGTACTGGTATCATATTAGTTTCCCACGAAATTTCATTAATTTTGGAATTCATTTAGTATATATTTTATTTTCGAAACACTCATGGAGATCATGATTTTGAGCATACATATTTAATTTTCAACTAAATCCAATTAAATACTAAAAATCATGCAAATATACCAAATAATTCTAGAAAAATCTAAAAATTAAGTACCTACCTGTGATCGAAATCCTCGCCGAATCCGAGAGCCGAAAAATTCGAAAATCGCACCGCCGCTTGATCCGCTTCCGCTTTCTTTCTCTTTTTCTTTGTTTTATTTTCTTTTATATTTTTTTTTATATGGAACAAGGGAGAGAGATGGGGAGAAACAAATAAGGAGAGAAAGTAGATAATGATAGTGTGAGAGTGAGAGAGTGAGAGATATTGAGGGAGAGAAAGAGAAAACTATCCAAAAACAATTTGTTCTTTTTTTTTTTTTTCCTCCTCTCATCACCTCTCTTTATATAGTGAAAAACTTAGTGGAGAGGTGGAAATAAACAATGAGAATGGTGGGTGTGGTGGAGAATAATGGAAATAAACAATGAGAATGGTGGGTGTGGTGGAGAATAATGGAATATATAATGGTAATGGTGGGAATTGTGGTGGGGAATAATGGAATATATAATGTGAATGGTGGGTGTGGTGGAGAATAATGGAAATAAACAATGATAATTGTGGGAATGGTGGTGGGAATAATGGAATATATAATGGTAATGGTGGGAATGGTGGTGGGAATAATGGAATATATAATGGTAATGGTGGGAATGGTGGTGGGAATAATGGAATATATAATGGTAATGGTGGGAATGGTGATGGGGATAATGGAATATATAATGGTAATGGTGGGAATGGTGGTGGGGATAATGGAATATATAATGGTAATGGAGATAATGGTGTTATTTTAAAGGGAAAAATGAAGTTAGTGGAAATGGTAGAGAAAGTTAAGTCATGCTAATGGTGAGTCCCACATCAGTGGGTTCCGCACAAGCGCGTCCCACATCAGCGGGCCCTACACAAGCGGGTCCCACATCAGCGGGTCCCACACAAACGGGTCCCACATCAGCGGGTCCCACACAAACGGGTCCCACACTAGCAGGTCCCACACTAGCAGGTCCCACACCAGCGGGTCCCACACAAACGGGTCCCACACTAGCAGGTCCCACACTAGCAGGTCCCACATCAGCGGGTCCCACACAAACGGGTACAAATTCTCCCTAGTTTAGATTTTTCTGAATAATCCTTCTCAACATTTAGCGGGAAAATGCGAAACACGACGGAAATGACCAAAAGTATTTAGAAATGTAACAAACGGATGCGGGAAAGAAAGACATTGGAAAACCGACGGAAAACAAACCCTAATTTCTTTATCGATTAAGGTAGAGCAAAATGGGGTGTCTACAGTAAGTACTTGTTTCGAAGAACTTTGAAAGATCTACAACTTTGTAGCTTATTTTTTTTTCTAATTCGGCCATTTACTTGTCCAAAAATATGGTCAAAATTTTGCCTACAATATTATAGCGGGAATGTAGAAAAATGAAAGAGTGTAGGAGATATTTTTAGGATTGTTTTTATCCAATAAAGCTACCCACATTTTTTTCTTGGAAAAACTCAATTTAGGAATTTCTAAAAGTCCAAGAATTTTTAAAAACATTCCCCACATTGTTTGGTTTCTATTTTAGAAAAGCAAACTAGCTTGTTTCCAAATTGGAGCTTCCAATTGTGGCTAGTTTCAATTGTTTTTAAGAATTCTCTAGAGACTTTGAATTGTGCATATGGAAGTTGAGAACTCGATAAATATAAGACATATTATTGGAGTTTTCTACAACTCTTCCATAATTCCATGTGCTGAAAATTGGTAGAGACACCCCAAAGTCTTTCTCTTCTTTTTCTTCAATTCCATCAACTACTTTTGTCTTTTTCAAGTCAAAGACAAATATCCAACCTTTCAAGATGATTCTAGAAGCTTTCACATATGGAAAACACACCCTTTTATGAAATATTTCAGTGCAAAAAAGACCGCCCAATATTTGAGCACATTTTTTACCTACTTAGAGGCAAAATTAGGAAAAGTCGTGAACTACAAAGTTGTAGCCCTATGAAAGAACTTTCCAACACATATTTATAATTTAAATTTGGATAATAGGTTGAAGAGTTACGACAATTTTAGTGGGCTAGAATTTCCATCCAAATGGCACTGCCTGATTTTAAAGCTCGGTTTTTACTTATTTCGTGGAAGAATCACGAGAAGTTGTAAACTAGAAAGTTATAGCGCTTCTCGAGACGTTTCCAACAAGTTCAGAGATGATTTTTTCAGACGAGTAGTTAAAAAGTTATGGCCATTTTAGTAACCTTACCATATTAGCCCTTTTCTCTTTCTCATCTTTTATGAAATCCAACCCATTTTAAAGAATAATTCAGAATTTATAATGGTGGGCCCACACCATGTGATGCACATGGTGGGTGCTACACACATGGCCTAACCTCATTCACCCCTTGGAAAAATTGTTTTTGCCCAAATGACCTCGTTTGATCAACACATCAAAAAGTGATCAAAATGCCTTCAAACCGAATTGCCCTTGATGGAGAAAGTAAAAAATGGAAAGTCTTCATGGTTAAACATCTAAAATAGAAAGTATTTAAGTTAGCTCCTTTTAGTGGGTGATATCAAATAGGATCACTTGGAATCCTCTGAAAATGCCCAAAATGCCATCGTCTCACAAAATTTCCAAATCGAGTGAAACCCCTGAGAAGTTCTAAATTTAGAAGGTTTTTAAAAATTCATGGAATCACTCAAGGTTTCTCAGACACAACTTGGGGGTCAAATGAGACACACTGAAAATGACCAAAATACCTCAGTAGTACAAAAATTGATGAAAAATAGGAAAAATCCTGAGAAATTTCAAAAATAGCAGGTTTTCCTACTTGATCGGAAACTTGAATTTTCATCTTCCGGATGCCAATGGAACCTCCTAGAGACTTTTAGGATTGCGAATCAACTTCTAAACTCCTTAAAAATGCAAGAATACCTAATATAATGAGGAAGACTGGCTCAAGACTCGATGAAACTTCCGAATCTCTAGCTTTTCAAAGCGTTGCAAAATGGTTGTGTACACCTAAGGACAAATACGTGTCAATGATATGTAATATATCACACATATTTAATTTTTGGCACCCATAATTGTCATGAAAAGAAACTTTTATTGATTAACATGCGAAATACACTAGGTTTTAGGGCACCTACTTTAACAATCTCTCACTTACCCTTAAAGCCAATTATGCATATTTCTCAGACCCATCCCCTCATCATGCCTGTCAAACACCTTTTGACTAAAGGGCTTGGTAAAAGGGTCTGCCGCGTTATCCGTTGAAGCAACCTTTGCAATAGCCACATCTCCCCTTTCAATGATTTCCTGTATCACATGATACTTTTGAAGTACAAGCTTGGTCTTCTGATGAGACCTCGGTTCCTTTGCTTGAGCAATTGCTCCGTTGTTATCACAATACAGCGTAATGGGTCTCTCAACAGAGGGCATGACTCCAAGGTCATCGAAAAATTTTCGCAGCCATACCGCCTTTTTCGCTGCTTCACTCGTAGCGATGTATTCAGCCTCAGTCGTGGAATCTGTCATAGTGTCTTGCTTGCAACTTCTCCATGACACTGCCCCATTTGTTAAGGTGAACAGAAAACTCGATGATGATTTCATGTCATCAACGTCAGACTAAAAGTCTGCGTCGGTAAAACAAAAAAGCGACTAATTCGTCTGAACCGTAAACTAAACAATAATGTTTAGTTCTCCTAAGATACTTGAAAATATGTTTGTCTGTCGTGTAATGCTCTAGACCTGAGTCCGACTGATATTTGCTTACCATACTTACAGAGTCACAAATATCTGGTTTGTTCATAACATAGCATACATAAGACTTCCCACAGCTGAAGTGTAGGGAATGTTGTTCATAACCCGCTTTTCCTCAGGTGTCTTGGGTGACATCTTCTTGGATAGCTTGATTCCATGTCAGAAAGGAACTAATCATTTCTTGGAATCTGCCATGTTGTACGTTGTCAATATCTTATCTATGTAAGTTTCTTGTGAAAGCCCAAGCTTCCTATTCTTGCTATCTACAAATAATTTAAGCCCTAGAATATATGAAGCGGAAGTCCTAGATCTTTCATAGCAAAGGTGCTTGAAAGCCATAACTTTGTACTTGATAACATTCCTACATCATTCCCAATGAGTAGGATGTCATCCACATAAAGAACTAAGAACGTAACCGTGCTCCCACTAACCTTCTTGTAAACACAAGCCTCATCTATGCTTTGACAGAAGCCAAACTCTTTGACGGTTGATCAAAACGAAAGTTCGAACTATGAGAAGCCTGCTTCAATCCATAAATGAATCTCTGCAACTTGCACACCTTTGACTACCCTCTCCAGCATCCCCAAAACCCTCTGGCTGGACCATGCAAATATCTTCCTGAATGTTTCCATTCAAGAAGGCAGTTTTGACGTCCATCTGCCAGATTTCGTAATCATAATGTGTAGAGATAGTTAGTAAAATCGTAATGGATTTTAGCATGGCTACTGGTGAGAAGGTTTCTTCATAGTCAATACGGGTCTTTTGACTATAACCCTTCACCACTAGCCTAGCCTTATAGGTCTCCACCTTTCCATCAGGGCCTTTCTTCCTCTTGAAGATCCATTTGCATCCAATGGGTTTAATACCCTCAGGTGGATCAACGAGAGTTCAGACCTTATTGGAATACATAGAGTCCATTTCGGATTTCATAGTGTCCATTCATTTCCGTGCATCGATGTCTAACATCGCCTCTTTGTAGTTAAGGGGCTCTGTATCTTCTATGTTCGCTTCACCCAAGTAGACAGGTCTATCGGTTTGTGTGACCTCCCTAGTACTACGTTGGAGTGTTGGAATAGGTTTAGTGGATACTTGCTCAACTTCCTCATATCTCTCTATTGGATTTTCGGGTTGGTCTTCTAAGGCAATTTTATCCTTTCCGCTCGCATTTTGAATGAACTCTTCTTCCAAAAATGCGGCATTCCATCTTACAAAACAGTTTTTGTTCACCAGAGTTATAAAACATATAACTATTTGTTTCCTTAGAATATACAATAAAGAGACACCTATTTGTTCGTGCCTCCAACTTTTCAACACCTATCTTTTTAACATGGGCATGACAACCCCATATCCTCGTATGATTCAATGTGGGTTTTTTGCCCGTCCATATCTCACATGGAGTCCTTGGTACTGATTTACTTGGTACACAATTAAGGATGTAGAGTGTTGTTTATAGGGCAAATTCTCATAGAAACAAAGGTGCTTGTGCAAAGCTCATCATAGATCGAACCATGTCTAACAGTGTTCGATTCCTTCTTTCCAACACACCGTTTAACTCTGGTGTTGCAGGTGGAGTCCATAGAGAAACTATTCTGTTTTCTTTTAAGTAGTCTTTAAACTCATCGGAGAGGTACTCTCCACCCCTTTCGGAGCGAAGTGTCCTAATCTTCTTATTTAACTGGTTTTCTACTTCACTCTTGAATTATTTGAACTTTTCAAATGTCTCAGACTTATGTTGCATTAGAAAGTCACAAAGTAGACAAACCCTCTTCTTGCAGGATGAGAAAGAGGACCACAAACATCCATATGTATCAAATTCAATATACTTTCGCTTCTTTCACTCTTGCCCTTGAAGGGAATTTTAGTCATTTTACCTTGGAGACATGGCTCACAAGTTGGAAAGGGTTCCACTTGGATTGAATCCAATGGACCGTCTTTCACTAACCTTGTGATCCGCTCTAGGCCAATATGACCTAATCGAAGATGTCAAACACGTGTTGGAATTACCGTGTCCCCTGCCCTTTTGAGGTTTGGAACATCAACACTTGGATATTCTCAACATTGCTTACATTCTCTAAGATGTTAATTAAATATAGGCCATGAATCATTGTACCTTCCACAATTAAGGAATTTCCCTTTTTAATAAAAAGCAGAACTTTTATTAAAACTATTAGAATATCCATCTTCAAATAATTTTGAAACTGAAATTAAATTCCTCCTTATTGAAGGTACATAGAGACAACCTTTAATATTAGATAGCAGGCTAAGAACGTCAAAACGTAATCTCCTACAGCTTGGACCGCAACTGTTGCTTTAGTTCTAACCTGTAGGGTGAGCTCGCCCTCAGTCATCCTTTTGATTTTCTTGAACTCCTGCAAAATATTGCAGATGTGTGAGGTCGCACTTGTGTCAACACACCAGGAAAATACAAGACCAATCATATTGGTTTCAGCAACAAACACTTGGAACATGCCTGAGGTAGGCTTGTTTTCGTGCTTGGTAGCTAGATAGCTTCTGCAGTTCTGCTTCTAATATCCAGTCTTTCCACAATGGAAGCAACTGTCGTTGCCCTTGATTGACTTCTTCTTTTTAAAGTTCTTCTTGTTCTTTACCACTAGCTTATTCTTCTTAAAGCCTTGGCCTTTTGCTCTTCATTTTTCTTTACCTTTCGACTTAGGTGCTGAGGGTTCATTACCCTATGCTAGGAAGACACTTTTCTTATTTTCGTCTAGGATCTTAGCTAATGGGTTAAATGAAGCCATGGTATCTATGCCCAAAAGAAAGAGGCATAATTAGCAAAACTACCATTTTTGTTAATCTCATGACATATCCATCTGATTTGAGATTTTGATCTACAATGGAACTGCCCATTGCACGTCTCATTCACGGGCATCTCAACCCCGTGAATCAAGGAAATGTATAATTTCTCCAATGCGCATCAGAAACTTATTCAAGAACTTTGAATAAGTGGATTTATATAATCCTATGAGATCCGATTTATATTCGGCCTCCAAGCATTGCAGTATGTATATCCTTTGGGCGTCAATACCCTTTGCTTGGTTAAGTTATACCCACCGCTTGGGAAAACTATACAAATCTACAATGGCATTTTCTTTGGCATGTGACCAATGTATCATGCATATTCTCCTTATCCTAGTAGGAACCTAACAGTTACTCTAGTCATGAAACATGATCGGCTTCTGCTTTGGCATGTGACCGTCCTATTTCTGTGACTAGCTAATGGTTAAATGGCTATGGAAGGCCGCGAGGTCTTGTCCTTTCGACTTGACTCCGTTTATCAACTTAATATTATTAAGAGGGTTATTTAATGTGGGAATAATAATTATAATTATGCAACCATTCCATGAATATAAAACATTCATAACAAACCAAACCATGCCATCAATTACATAAAAAGCAAACAAACAAACCATGGAAATAATCACACACCATCCATGAAACCTAATTTGGCATCTTGGATCATAGGGATTCTTCCACTAACCTTATTTGAATAAGGAAATCCCTACAACACCATCTTGCCAAATTGAGAGTGAATTATGAACAACTTTGTGCAATGGCACAAGAAAAACTTCGCTGGCCTCAAAACGAATTCCCAAAGGGTGTAATCAGAGTTTGCCTCATTATATGAAGCACAATAACATCAGCAAGTGTGTTCCTCTTTTGTTGGATTGAATTCACCTCCATCTACCAGTCAATCTGGAGCATCGCCATGCTGCAGTATCCACGATCCATCAATTGAGCACCAAGAGACTAATTTCATCTTCAAATGGTCTTGGAGAAATAAATATAAGCTACCCTAGTGTCCTACACTAGCCTAGGTAATCTATACATTATTATTAATCCCCATGAGAAACCAGTCGTCCGCTCAACTGCCCAGAGGGAGTAATTTAAAACTGAAATAATTAAATTACATAGCGGACTTTAAATATTACAAACCATGAAATAAATCATCAGATCAAAACATCCACATAAAAATCATGCATCTTATGCATGAAGTGAGGTCCATTCTCTTTTTTGTCCATCTTTCACCAATAACAATCAATTCGTAGAAATACCGAGTTAATTCAATTTTAATTAACACACAATCATTCTAATTTTAATTAGAAACATCATAAAACACTTTTTTATGATATAATAAATCAGCGTACAAAAGTTTGCTCGAAAACAAGATCGTTTGATTTGTGAAAAACAAAATTGTTCCATACAGGAAACACATTCCGGATAGCATGACCTTTCGAGTAACTTTGAATGGGATATAGTTACTCGAATGCTTACTTAAGGATCCGATCACGCTAAATACACTCCAAGAAAGTTTTTGAAAAGTCTATGCCTAGGTTATAGGCTTTTCAAATCATTTTGGAGTGGAGAAATAAAAACCTAAATCAATTTTCAGAATTAATTTTCTGAATTCCAGCAACTTGTACCAAACTTTGAAAAATCATATCTCCTAAACCACTAGTTGGATTTCGATGACTCTTGACGCTGGACTCATATTTGAGTGTACTTTCCAACCATGTAAATAGATAAGTCTAGAAATCCACCGTTCGGTTCAGTTTTGCTGTTTCCTGATGAACGATCTTATTTTTATTAAAAACACACTAAGACTAGAAACCTTGGATAGCCGGGATAAACGTCCGGGCTCAGAGCGGATTACCGCATGATATATCTTTGGTTCGTTAGCCTCATAATCTATTCCCTAGTTAGCTCTGATACCACTTGTTAGAAAGGTTAGAAAAACCGCGAGAAAAATTGTTACACGTAGCGGAAAATTAAACTGTGAGGAATAAAATTTTTGCTCTAACCCAGGATTCCTAGATAGTAATTGATTTTATAGTAATTTAATAAACATAAATATAAATACCTTATTTTACTGATGAGAAGAAAAATGTCTGCATGATCTACTCCTCGAAAATCCGCCAAGATCTAATCGATGCGAAACTGCAAGTTGAACCATGGATTCCTTTCGTTGTACAAAGGATCTTGTAAACAACTCTTTGTTAACTTTATAATTTGATCTAAATCAAATTATAATATGGGAATATCTATTTAGATCAATAGAGCTTGATCTCTATTGGTATAATTAGAATGGAATTCTTACTTAGCAGGAAATCCTACTTAGAAAACAACTCTATTTTTAGAAAGTAAAGGAAAGAAAGAAGGAGAATTTTTTTAGAAACTTACTAAATATGGAGTCCTCACAAAGGAAACTTCTCATTCAATTCAAACTCTTTATTTTCTATATAAACAACACACGAAACCCTAGATGGAGAGCTTGCAAAAAAGTCCAACTTTGCCTCCTTGGAAAAACGTCCCATCTTGATTGGGGTGTGGAGATCATCTTCTTCAAAGTTCCTTATTATTTTTTCCATCCTTCTTCTAAATTCAATATATTGGAGATTATTGGATTGTTCTTCGGGGTTTTTCCAGTGTTTATAAGGGTGTGACAAAGAGAATATCCTGGATATACATACCTTAGAGAAAAGGAAAGTGATCAACGGTTAGTATTCATCTCTCATGTAAACTAGGAACTAGAAAAGCATGCTAGATTAGATTTTTTATTTTCTTTGGTTTCATGATGCTTATGGATGTGTTTCTAATTGAATTTTTGATATGATCTAATATGAATCATATTCTTTTTAAATCCAAATTATTGCAGAAAAATTAGTTTTTTTTTATTTAAAATCAATTTTCTTTCAAATCTCTTTCGATATCGGTTTAAACTCGATTTTCAAAGCAAGTAGCTTGAATCAATGGTTTTCTTCAAACCCAATTTTTTCTGACATTAAAACATAATTAAAAACTTCTGGAAACTTAAATTTTCATCCAAGTTTGATTCATTTGACGCTAATTTGCTCTTCGAGCAATTGCCTAGAAAAGGAGAATTTTTCGAAGAAAAAATCAAATATATAGCAAAATAAGTTGGAATTTGCTAAAATTTTGACTCCAGTAGTTTTTTATTATTTCTAGCTCACACAAAATTGTCTGAGATTTTTTAATTTAATTTAATACCTTTAAAAAATATTTTAAAATTGAGTAAATTATTAAAAATACCAAACGAATTTGAAAAGCGACAAAACTTTCCAGATCATTATCTGAAATATATTTGGAGGTTTTTATGAAATTATTTTTTGAAATTATTTTTCTTCATTGTTTTCTATTTGAAATATCGTTCTACGTGCGATTAAGGTTTTCCTTGTAAAACTGAGATGTTTAAAAAAATTTCTTTTCAAATCAGTTACTTTTGTTATTGTGATGATGTAGAAAAAATTTAATTAATTTTCACATAGTTCTGATTTAAATTTCAAGTTTTTATGGTGTTTTGAGTTTAAAGTTTCTAGGAAATTATTGATGTTTCATTGAAAATTGAGTTTTTGAAAATCTACTGATCGTCAAAGGTTGAAATTTGGAGAAACAATAATATGATTTATATTTGATCATCTGTGAATTTTTCATGATTTTAGGATTATAGTAATTATTTATTTTTTATTTTTCTTTCAAAATAGCAAGATTTTGTTAGATTTTAAAATGGTAGCAAATCATAGTAAAATTTGACAAAATGTTTACAGTAGGCTTTTAATATTATTATTGAGTTGCGGTAAAATTTTGAACAGATTTTGTGCACGTTTTCCATGTTATGTTTTGTGATGTTAAGAACCTCGCCTGATTTTGATTAAATCATTAAAAGCTAAATTTAATTCCAAAAATAGTAAAAAATTTCAGAATATTTTAACTTTCTGGTATGTATGTAATCTTTAAGCCTCTTAAACAGAAACCTTAAAAGTCAATAACTTCCTTCACGAAGTGCTAATAAGGCCTAAATTTTGAGAAAATCATAAAAAAATTGAATTTAATGCTAAATACCATGAAAATTTCTAGAATATCATAATTTTCCAGAAATCAAGTAATTCTTAAGTGGCTGAAATAGAAACCTTAAGAATCATTAATCTCCTTTGTAAACTTGCTATTCTATGCAAAGATTGTATTCATAATCATATCTTAATTGCGATCAATCCTTAACAGTTTAAGAATTTAAATTATAATATGTTGTTGGCTCCGAGGTCGTTGTCCATGAAAATTTTGAGAATATGACAGGCAATAATATATTATAACTTACGTGCCAAATTGTATAAGGATGGAAAGCACGATTTGACGTAGATTAAATTGTTAAGTGTAAAATATGTGATCAAGAATAGATGCTTCTCTTAAACTAGGACATCTAGGTGAGCATAGATGGAAGCTGAAATTCTTCACTCTGAGGAATTTTCACAAACATATAGTGTACGGATCGGACATTGCCCTTCAAAGGTATCCTTAACAATCACGGAGCTGCTCTTGCAGTTCAGTTCCAAATGTTCTCCAGGTCTTTGCGTTCTCAACCCACATTCATAAAGCTCTCTAAAATTCTAATAAGGCAAGCTAGGTTCCAAAATTAATCAAAACAGGGATAATATGGATTGAAATTACAAAGATCGAACATACATCTGTCCGGGATTTGATATTCAAATTTGACAAATCAGATCCTCCTTATTTCCTCTCAGCTCAATTGTGATATGTACTATGTGTTACTAGTCAATTAGAGGTGTTTAACCATAAGAAACATAGAATTCCGGCAATCCACAGTATCAGCATGTAACTATACTACAATGGGAAATTAATAGTTAGCTTCAACTGACAGAGAAATTAATTGATGGAAGAGGACATTACATTCATCTAACAGAAAACAAAGGACACAAACTCAGCCATTTCATTTCAATCGATAGGGCAATTGAATCTTACTGGGCTCATTAAGCGGATGCAAATACCTGCTTGAGACAGGGGAAATAAAGAGGAGGCCAGGATGGCAGAATTTCACTCGGAAATCTGATCGAGAACACTCCAAAGATAGAATAATCTTCTCTCCAAGCAGAAAACCCAAATTCCCTTCCAATATTATATCCAAAAAACTTCCCTAAAATGAAAAGAAAACCCCTATTTAGACTAGACCTAGCTATCGTAGAGGACAAGAATGCCCTTCATATGGGTTATTATATACATCACACTACCAACCCCTTCACTTAAGAAAAAAAGAAGCCTACAATCACCCTAAGCTAAGTGAGGCCCATTTCCTTTGGCCGGGACCCGCTCTACATCATACACCCTCCCTTAGAAAAGAGCTTGTCCTCATGATCAGCTCATCTTGATAGAAGATGCATAGACTTAGGTCATTGGGCAAACAAGGATTCCATCCCTCTTTATTCGGCCAAAGAGAAAAGTGATGCTAATGCCAGGATCAAAGATGAAATTCTCCATTGAAAGTCCCTTCACCCGAGGCTCCTTAGCACCCTCCTTTTTATCACCTCTCAACTTCGCCTCATACTACCATGTTACTCCTGTTGGTGTCTCACATTGGTTCATTTCCTGAAATTCGTGATATATGTTTGCCTGATGCTTTAATGTTTGTGCCCAGCTCAAGTGGCTTGGTAGGATAATCCTACCACGACCATCACCAAGAATGGCCTCCACCCCGATGAAACCAACATCTAGCCCAAATTCTGCCTCCTCTGTAATCGATTGGTGTGTTTTAGTTGTAGCCTTGGCTTGCTCAATAACATGAATGAATTCCACATTTGCTCCCAAACTCTCCTTTGGTTGCTCAACTGATTTTGGTAATGATGGTTCTTCAAACCCCGTTGAGATCTCCTCATGGATAGGTAGATTCCCCTTCTCATCCTCTTCACTAGTGGCCTCATTATCTAAATGTGACTGAGAGGAACTCACAGTGTGCTCTACTATGACTACAACTACCTTTTCATCATTGGTAGCATTTGGAACCAATACTTTTGGTAGAGAAGGTATGAAGTTCCGGTCTTCCAACCTATCTAATTGTTCTACATTGGCCTCGAGGTCCACTTCCCATCTCCTTTGGTAATATGGTATGAAACTATGCTGTGGGACAACCCTCCTTGGCAACTTCAATTCGAACTCTTCTTGCGTTGGGAGGGTACCATCCTGTTCCTGAAACACAAGCTTATTCAACTATTGTAATTTTGAATCTAACCGATCCATTCTTCGATTCCATCTTTGAATTCCAGCCAGCATCTCTTGCTGCATTTCAAAGAGCTGTCTACAAGCCATGTCAAAGTGGCTTTTTCAATTTCCTGCAGTGGAAGGATTCTAGTAGGTACCAATAAAAGGTGGAAATTCAAAGCTTATAATAAGCTTGTAGGTTTCAGTTCATCCCCGAAATGTTCTTGGCTGCATTTTCCAACTGTAACTGATAATCAACTATCGGACACATTTGAAGTAGCTTTAGAAATTTGTACCTGCAACAGTTGGTGCTCCTGTGATGTAGGTGGAATCAAGACACTGAGTTCAGTTCCTATTTAGAACCTGTTTCCGTTGCCACAAAATCAATGCCCATTTGTTGTAATATCGAGGCTCCAATAGCATGCAATTTACTCTAGCTTTGAAATAGATACCCAAGTCGCATGAGCAATCTATAAGAATACATATACTAATTCTACCCAATTCTATGGCAGCAGCTAGGATGTCTCAGTTCTGAAATTCACCTCTGAATATGCATATTGGGAGTTATGATCAGTCCTCTGTCAGTACCCAATTTGAAATGAAGGGAGCTACAGCCCAGTACTTAACTGAGGAACTAGTTGCTTTTGGGCAAAAACCGTTGGCTTAAACAGGGTTTGCTGATTGTACATCCACCATTTGCTGTCATATCTGAATGTCAATCTATCTTTGTCCTTGGTATTCACAAACATGTTGCCCACTAAAGTTTAGGACCTGTGATAAAGAAGCTTGATGAAAGACCATTAGCCAAATGTGCGATTCAAATCACCAAAGAGCAGTTCAGATTCACTGTTAAGATTTTAAGAAGGTAATTCTCAGATAACGATCAATTCTCCTGCCACCTTCTGCAGCCCAAAACAACACAGTGCACAAGTTAGAACTCTCCTAAGCAGTGATCAAACACAAACTTTGGAACACTCCTAAGGTTCCTTCTAAACTAAACTTGCATAGAGTTCCAATGTTGTTTGTGACCATGCACTCATGGTTTGGAGCAAATAAATTTAATTCCCGGAGCCTGCAACCAATTGGTAGTTGTGCATATGGCTTTGTTAAAGGGTGTGAAATAACAGATAATTGGAGTATGTTCAGAGGAGTTACGAGCAGGGTATGCTGCTCTAGAGATTTTGAACCAGTAATGAGCAGAACCAACACTTGGAAGATGCTGAGATCCTTGCTTCAGTTTACAATCTCTTCTCTAAACATGTAATGATCAAAAGACTGAAGTACTTCAATAGAGATCTTAGAATCTGGAACTCCATATCACTGCGTAACTGGATCTTGAAAATTGAGTTCTAGGAGGGGCATTCGTGATAACCTTAGTAGCAGTTACTCCAGGACTGTAGAGGACAAAAGTGTCCACACACCAAGCTGAGATGTAATGTGCAAACCAGACACTAACAGCCACCACAAAAATCTCTATCAGCCAAAACACAGCAACCAACAATATTCAAGAATCCAGTCCGGAGCAGTCCTAACACAACTATATCAGCCCACACAAACAGCGCAAACAATCAATATCAATAAATTTCCAGACAAAGTTAATGCCACACAACAACGTCATCCACTAACGGTCCACAAACAATCAATCAAACTGAAAAGTAACCCTAAAAATTGTTTCTCCTGGATTAGTAAAGCTAAGTAGCTCTACTAGCCAGCTCTGATACCATTTTGACGTAGATTAAATTGTTACGTGTAAAATATGTGATCAAGAATAGCTGCTTCTCTTAAACTAGGACATCTAGGTGAGCATAGATGGAAGCTGAAATTCTGCACTCTCGGGAATTTTCACAAACATATAGTGTACGGATCGGACATTGCCCTTCAAAGGTATCCTTAACAATCACGGAGCTGCTCATGCAGTTCAGTTCCAAATGTTCTCCAGGTCTTTGTGTTCTCAACCCACATTCATAAAGCTCTCTAAAATTCTAATAAGGCAAGCTAGGTCCCAAAATTAATCAAAACAGGGATAATATGGATTGAAATTACAAAGATCGAACATACATCTGTCCGGGATTTGATATTCAAATTTGTCAAATCAGTTCCTCCTTATTTCCTCTCAGCTCAATTCTGATATGTACTATGTGTTACTAGTCAGTTAGAGGTGTTTAACCACAAGAAATATAGAATTCCGGCAATCCACAGTATCATCATGTAACTTTATACTACAATGGGAAATTAATAGTTAGCTTCAACTGGCAGAGAAATTAATTGATGGAAGAGGAGATTACATTCATCTAACATAAAACAATGGACACAAACTCAGCAATTTCATTTCAATTGACAAGGCAATTGAATCTTACTGAGCTCATTAAGCGCATGAAAATAGCTGCTTGCAACAGGGGAAATAAAGAGAAGGCCAGGATGGCAGAATTTCACTTGAAAATCTGATCGAGAACACACCAAAGATAGAATAATCTTCTCTCCAAGCAGAAAACCCAAATTCCCTTCCAATATTATATCAAAAAAACTCTCTAAAATGAGAAAAAAACCCCTATTTAGACCAGACCTAGCTAACATAAAGGACAAGAATGCCCTTCATATGGGTTATTATATACATCACACTACCAACCCTTCCCTTAAGAAAAAAAGAAGCCTACAATCACCCTAAGCTAAGTGAGGCCCATTTCCTTTGGTCGGGACCCGCTCTACGTCACGATTCCTTTCCATGAATACAATCTAAGCACGGATCTTGTTAACCCTTATAGCCTTAGATTTTTTCCAAATTCTAGGTATTAGGAACCTTTAAAGAATTGAAAAATCAGCAACTTAATAAATTGAGTTGAATTAATCCATGTTCAAGCAGTTTTTGGAACCGTTGGATTACGGTATCACCTCGTAGGAACACTTACGTCGTGTTATGTTGTAGGTTTTAGGGTTCCTAGAGTTAGGAGTCCAGCTTCATCACTGCCAGTTGCTATTGATAGCAACTGAGTCTTAAACTAGTTTCACTAGTTAACCCTTTCCCTATAGGACAAGCCTAGTCAACCTAGGATGTAGGACCCACTTGCAGTAGTTCAGGGAACGTTTTGCACATTAGATAAGACCATATAGCATCTTAGATGGAATCCTAGGATAATAGAAGTCATCCACCTTGAATTAAATAAATTTTCTTAAACTGTTGAAACAGTCCTTTCCAGTCTAGATCGGTGTCTTCGATGTCTTAGGCATTTAGTTTAGTCTAGGCCACCGAACTACGTTCACTCTGATCCCAGTGAGGATTGGGTACGTAGGCAACTTGGATGGTTGGATGGCATACTAATCGCGAGTCGGCCCTACATTCTTTAGTAGGGTTTTTAGGGTTTTATTTTGTTTATTTCTTTATCATTTTTCAAACCTTAAATTCAATTTATTAAATCACTTAGGATTTTTCATGAAAGTAGATTTTAGGAGAACTTTCACATAGATCGAACCAAACAAATCATGAGAATCAAAAGACGCATCTAGGAACCATATTGAGATTAGATTTTTAGGGTGCATGTTGCATAGATCGCATCAAGAGAGTTTAAATGAGCATTTTAAAAGAAATTCAAGAGAGTTAACCTTTGGAATTGAAGACCGGATTATCGAGCAAGAATGGTGCATATGGTGGTCATCCGCCATACCTTCCATTCTCATAATCAGGCAACGAATCTACACTTCTGGGATCGCAGATCATTGCATTGTCACTTATGGGTTCGAGGTCCCTTACCTAGGTGGTGACTCTGGTCATTATCTTTTGCGTGAAATTCAGATTTCTTTTGTGATCCTAAGTTCACGGAAAAGATGATTTATATCAATAATAAAAAGCACACGCCATTCGCATCGGTACGAGAGACCAAGAGAAGGAGGCGGGTTGCGCCCCTCTCGCGGGATAGGGTCCCATAGACAGGCGACTCTGCTGGGGACAACCTAACTTTATTAAAAATTTCAAAGGATAACTCGTTTGAATTTGATTTAAAAGGCTCATAAAAACTCTATCTTATATCTTTATGTTGCTCTTTGCTATATTGGTTTGTATGTTATGCTTTATTTTCTTATCACATTACATTGCAGACTAAATCTAACAAAATCTGAAGGCATCATAGATTGCGAGAACTTATTGCACATACTTACATGACTTGCATCCAAACCCTTACATATCACATACACACACATCCTATTTAAGAACCCGGAGTGTTTTCTAACATGGTTGACTAGGAGGTCGTGACCCGGTGCCTCTGTGTTAGAGAAGCATTCCACCCTTAGCCTAGTACCTTTATGATGCGTAAACGGATATGTTGATTCATGTACTGCTACTCTGGACACCGGTAGAGTATATCGAACACGAATTCGCGCTAAGGGAACTCTTAGCCTTACCCCTATATTATCCCACACTTGCATATAGTACGAACACTCGTACATCACGTGTGTGAGCCTAGATTATGATATCCTACCCATTTGTGTCTAGATTAAGCCATAGTCCATCTTCCAATGGCTGCGATCGGATTTAGGTACACAAACAAAGTCATGAGTTGAGATCCTTTCTCCACTCCGCTAGATTAGGATTAGGATATGATGCCTTCAGGTAACACCAGATAAAATGTAAGAAGATAAAAAACTTTCCCTTTCAGATTAGGACATAAATCTCATCTTTCCCAAGATCTCATAGGGTAGTCTCTTCTTAATCTATCCTTCCAATTCAATCATGCGCGATCTCGCCAAATCATAAATTTTGATCTCTCTCCTAATGGGCTAGCCATACCCATATCTTTCCTTATTTCTTCTTGATCCCATCATTTTTGAATTCTTATTCAATTCCATAATTCTTAGATTCTGTAAATTCCTTCTCTCATTTAGTCATGTCATTCCCTATCATTGTGTTCCACCATCCCTAGTCTTAGGCAATCCCAATTTGTCTAACCTCTATCATTAGCCTAGGCTAAGAAAATCCATTTCTTATGGTATACAGTATTTCTCATAGATGGTTACCTTCATTGTCCTCCCTTTGGTCTTCATTTTGTGAGTCTTTGTTTAGGTCTCATTCTGCGCATCACTTGGTACTCATTTTCCTATCATTAAAGGCCATGCGTCTTGTAGCTTAGAATTTTCCTAAGCTATTTCATTTATCTAGGATAGGGTTTCCATCCTCGGTCGTTCAACTTAGGTCATCTTTCTCTTAAGATCATTGCATCCATAATCTAAGGACAAATCTCTTCATACTCTAAGGGAAACCATTTTTAAAATCATCTTCTAAGCCCTTCAGAGTTTATGTTGACAGTCCTTAAATTAGAACCATTCCCCTGCACGGTTGTGTTATCATTGTTATGTCTCGGTCAGTTAGGATTCATCCTATCATCTCCATTACATGTTTACTCTATAATCATTTTCAGTCATTGAGAATAAACACTCATTGAATGTTAAGCTCATATACCATTTTTATTGTTTCCATGTGAAGATTGTCCACCACTAAGAATCTAGGAAAGTTCCTTGGGTTTGAATCTATTCGCGGTTAGTAAGGAAGTTAATTTCCCATTTTCTTTGAAAGTGTCTCCAATTCCCTCTTTCCATACTTATGGCAGACTCTATGAAAAATTTTCAGCTCTCTTACATCATGGAAGCCCTAACCCGGCTTGTCAAGCAGATGTAGGAATTGAAGGAAGAAGATCAATTCATCAAAGCCCAACTGACTAAGAAATTTGGTCCAACCACTATTGCTTCTAAGGGTAAAGGTCTTAGCTTCTCCATGGCATATGAGTGTTCTCAAAGTTCCATGGTTATGGGTTCTGAAGAACTGATTGTGAATCTCTCTGACAAGTGGACGCCCTGGCGCATGAGGTTCATCAAATGAAGCAGCAAATGCAAACGAATTATTCTCAACCTCAGGACTCCGAACACCAGGATGATAGAGCACAAAGTTTTGTTATATGGAATTCGTCTAGGGTTTTGCATTAGGAAGCATTTAGTGTCTAGGTTGCATTTTGTCTAGAGAGTCCTTTATTGATTAAAGCTGCGTAAAATGGCTCTGTCACTTTTGCTTTGGTATTCGATAACTACATCATTTCTACGAAAGATGGTCATCTGTAGACATCCTCATTTTCCTACGCTTTGAAAAGTGAGAGATTCGAAAGTTTCATTGAGTCTTGAGTCGGTCTTCTACATTAGATTAGGTATTCTTGCATTTTTAGGGAGTTCTGAAGTTGATTCGCAATCCTAAAAGTCTCTAGGGGGTTCCATTGGCCTCCAGAAGATATAAATTTAAGTTTCCGATCAAGTAAGAAAACTTGCTATTTTTGGAATTTCTTAGGATTTTTCCTATTTTTCATCAATTTTTGCACTACTAGGGTATTTTGGTCATTTCCAGTGTGTCCTATTTGACCCCAAAGTTGTGTCTTAGAAATCTTGAGTTTTTCCATGAATATTTGCACTACTAGGGTATTTTGGGAATTTTCAGAGGATTCCAAGTGATCATGTTTGATATCACCCACTAAAAGGAGCCAACTTAAAACTTTCTATTTTAGAAGTTTGACCATGAAGATTTTTCATTTTTAACATTTTCCTTCAAGGACAATTCGGTTTGAGGGCATTTTGGTCACTTTTTGATATGTATTGATCAAACGAGGTCATTTGGGCAAAAATAATTTTTTCAAGGGGTGAATGAGGTTAGCCCATGTGTGTAGGACCCACCATGTGCATCACATGGTGTGGGCCCACCATTACAAATTTTGAATTATTCTTTGAAATGGGTTGAATTTCATAAAAGATGAGAAAGAGAAAAGGGCTAATATGATCAGGTTACTAAAACGGCCATAACGTTTTAACAACTAGTCCAAAAAATTTATTATTGTATGTTTTGGAAACGTCTTGAGAAGCGCTATAACTTTCTAATTTACAACTTCTCGTGATTCTTCCAAAAAACAAGTAAAAAACGAGCTTTAAAATCAGACAATGCCATTTGGATGGGAATTCCAGCCCAATAAAATTATCATAATTCTTCAACCGATTGGCCAAAGTTAAAATGTAAATATGCATTGGAAAGGTCTTCCAAAGGGCTACAACTTTGTAGTTTTTGACTTTTCCTAATTCTGTTTCTAAATAGGTTAAAAATGAGCTCCAACATTGGGCAGTCCTTTTTGGAAGGGGAATATTTTATAAAATGGTGTGTTTCCCATATGTGAAAGCTTCTAGAATAATCTTGAAAGATCTATTTTGGTGTAATTAAAATAGAATTCTTGCTTAGCAAGGAATCCTAATTAGAAAACAACTCTATTTTAGAAAGTAAAGGAAAGAAAGAAAGAGGAATATATTGGAAACTTACTAAATATGGAGTCCTCACAAAGAAAACTTCATATTCAATTCAAACTCTTGATTTTCTATATAAACATAGGGCTGGCAATTTCACCCATGAAACCGAGATCCGCCTCGCCCCCCCCCCGAACGGGGCGAGGATGGGGATGGAGATGGACCCGCCCCGCCCCGTTTTACTATGCAAGCCATTATCAATATCCTCTTATTTTAGTATTGTTTTAGTGATTTTTAAGTTAACAGTAAATATTTTTTTTATGCTAGTGATATTGGCACTACCATATTTTGATAAGTGCACAAATACGGCTTGTCTTTTTCTTTTTTTGGATGTTAAAAAGCTTTTTTGAGGTGAGGATTTTTGTGTGAGGTGGGGATGGGGATTAGGTATTCCCCGCCATCCCCGAAGCGGGGACGGGGAATGGTCATTCCGGCGGGGACGGAGACGGGGAATGAAACATCCGTCTCCGCCTCACCCGTTGCCTGCCCTATATAAACAGCACGCCAAACCCTAGATGGAGAGCTTGCAAAAATGTCAAACTTTGTCTCCTTCTTGGAAAAACATCCCATCTTGATTGGGATGTGGAGATCGTCTTCCACACTTTATCTTCTTCAAAGTTCCATATTATTTCTTCCATCCTTCTTCTAAATTCAATATATTGGAGATTATTGGATTTTTCTTCGGGGATTTTCCAGCATTTTTATGGGTGCGACAAAGCGAATATCCCAGATATACATACCCTAGAGACAAGAAAAGTGATCAACGGTTAGTATTCGTCTCTCATGTAAACTAGGAACTAGAAAAGCATGCTAGATTAGATTTTCGGTTTTCTTTGGTTTCATGATGCATATGGATGTGTTTCTAATTGAATTTTTGATATGATCTAATATGAATTATATTCTTTTTAAATCCAAATTATTACGAGAAAATTAGTTTTTCTTGATTTAAAATTAATTTTCTTTCAAATCTCTTTCGATATCGGTTTAAACTCGATTCTCAAAGCAAGTGGTTTGAATCAATGGTTTTCTTCAAACCCAATTTTTTCTAAGATTCAAACATAATTAGAAAGTTCTGAAACCTAAATTTCCATCCAAGTTTGATTCGTTTTGATGCCAATTTCGCTCTTCGAGCAATTGCCCAGAAAATGGGGATTTTTCGAAGAAAAAAATCAAATATTTAGCAAACCAAGTTGGAATTAGCTAAAAGTTTGACTCCGGTAGTTTTTTAATATTTCTAGATCACTCAAAAAGTTTCGAGATGTTTTGATTTAATTTAATACCTTTAAAAATTATTTTAAAATTGAGTAAATTATTAAAAATACCAAACGAATTTGAAAAGCGACGAAACTTTCCAGATCAATATATAAAGTATATTTGGAGGTTTTAATGAAAATATTTTTTGAAAAATCACTTTTGTTCATGGTTTTCTATTAGAAACATCGTTCTACATGCGATTAGAGTTTTCCATGTAAAACTAAGATTTTTTAAAATTTATCTTTTCAAACCAGTTACTTATGTTACTGGGATGATGTATAAAATTTTTAATTATTTTTCACAAAGTTTTGATTTAAATTTTGAATTTTTATGGTCTTTTAAATTTAAAGTTTCTAGGAAATCATTGATGTTTCATTGAAAATTGAGTTTTCAAAAATCTACTGATCTTCAAAAGCTGAAATTTGGTGGACAAATAATATGATTCATATTTGATCATTTGTGAATTGTTCATGATTTTAGGATTACAGTAATTTTGTATTTTTTATTTTTCTTTCAAAACAGCAAGATTTTGTTAGATTTTAAAATGGTAGCAAATCACAGTAAAATTTGATGACATTTTTACAGTAGGTTTTTAATATTATTATTAAGTTATTGTAAAAATTTTGAACTGATTTTGTTCACGTTTGCCATGTGATGTTTTGTATTGTTAACAACCGGGCTTGATTTTGATTAAATCATTAACAATTGAATTTAATTCCAAAAATTGTACAAAATTTCAGAATATATTAATTTTCCAGTATGTTTGTAATTTTTAAGCCACTTAAATAGAAACCTTAAAAATCAATAACTTCTTTCACAAAGTGTTAATCTGGCCTAAATTTTGAGAAAATCATAAAACATTGAATTTAATGTTAAATACCATGAAAATTTCCAGAATATCATAATTTTTCAGAAAGCATGTAATTCTTAAGTGGCTGAAACAGAAACCATAGGAATCATTAATCTCCTTTGTAAACTTGCTATTCTTGATGCAAAGATTATATCGATAATCGTATCCTAATTGCGATCAATCTTTAACAGTTTAAGCATTTAAATTATAATATGTTGTTGGCTCTGAGGTCGTTGTCCACAGAAATCCTGAGAATATGCCAGGCAATAATATATTATAACTTATGTGCCAGATTGTATTAGGTTGGAAAGCACGATTCCCTTCCATGAATGCAATCTAAGCACGGATCTTATCAACCCTTAGAGCCTTAGATTTTTTCCAAATTCTAGGTATTAGGAACCATTAAAGAACTGAAAAATTAGCAATTTAACGAATTGAGTTGAATTAGTCCATGTTCAAGCTGTTTTTGGAACTGTTGGATTGCGGTATCACCTTGTACGAACCCTTAGAACTGATTAGGAACACTTACGTCGTGCAATGTTCTAGGTTTTAGGGTGTCCTAAAGTTAGGAGTCCATCCTCATCACGGCCGGTTGCTATTGATAGCAACTGAGTCTTAAACTAAATTCACTAGTTAACCCTTTTCCTATAGGACAAGCCTAGTTAACCTAGGATGTAAGACCCACTTGCATTAGTTCAGGGAACGTTTTGCACATTAGATATGACAATATAGCATCATAGATTGAGTCTTAGGATAATAGAAGTCATCCAACTTGAATTAAATAAATTTTCTTAAACTGTTGAAACAGTCATTTCCAGTCTAGATCGGTGTCTTAGATGTCTTAGGCATGTAGCTTAGTCTAGGCCACCGAACTACGTCGACTCTGATCCCAGTGAGGCTTGGGTACGTAGGCAACTTGGATGCTTGGATGGCTTACCAAGCACGAGACACACTTCATTAGCGTTTTTATGATTTTATTTTGTTTATTTCTTTATCATTTTTCAAACCTTAAATTAAATTGATTAAATTACTTGGGATTTTTCATGAAATTAGATTTTAGGAGAACTTTCACATAGATCGAACCAAACAAATCAAGAGATTCAAAAGACACATCGAGGAACCACATTGAGATTAGATTTTTAGGGTGCATGTTGCATAGATCGCATCAAAAGAGTATAAATGAGCCTTTTAAAAGAAATTCAAGAGAGTTAACCTTTGGAATTGAAGACCGGATTATCGGGCAAGAATGGTGCATATGGTAGTAATCCGTCATACCTTCCATTCTTGTAATTAGGTAAGGAATCTAGACTTCTGGGATCGCAGATTATTGCAGTGTCACTTATGGGTCCTACCTCCCTTACCTATGTGGCGACTCTGGTCATTATCTTTTGTGTGAAATTCAGATTTCTTTTGTGATCCCAAGTTTATGGAAAAGATAATTTATATCAGTAATATAAAGCACACGTCATTTGCGTGGGTACGAGAGACCAACAGAATGAGGCGGGTCGCGCCCCTCTCGCGGGATCGGGTCCCACATTAGGTACCAAAGTAGGAAACCCATACTCATGTATTCACAGATCCTAGGGAGCAAGTAGATATGGGATTCCGGTTCTTTGCAGACCTTAATAGTTCCTAGTTGGGGTTGAGGTTGGACACCTCCTCCTGTATACAACTAGCATCTATCTTGTCTACATGAACGAGATGTTGAGTGACTTAACTCAATCACTTGGGTAGTGGAGGTACGACAATGAGATTGCGTATTGAACATGATCACATTAGAATGGCTTGTGGACATGAGACAGTTGAGCTATTCTACCAGACATGACCCTTTACATGTCCTTTGACCTGAGGGGTCATATTGATTTGTTGGCCAATCTCTCATATTTAGTCTATCTAACCGTGATTCTCTTGGAGTCACTAAAGGGTACTACTGGAGTGTTGGACAAACTTTCGAGGTCAATTGTGATGCCCGAAAACAAATTCTTCACCTATTAAATAGGATAACATATACGGTTTTGGTCAAAGCAGTAGTAGGCTTAGAAAAATACCTGGCCATGTGGATTTGATAAAATGTTTATCAAAAGGTTTTCACAAAATAAGTTTTGAAATAGTTTTAGCAAATGCATTTGCAGGTTGACACTACTTAACTGAAATGTATACCACGAGTGAGCCCAGGGGGTAATTAATGTTCACCCCCCGTAGGACTCAACTCGGTAGATGTGGACTTGGAGAAATGACTTCCACATTTGATGTGATTAGGTGAATGATGATTTGACCATTATCTTCAGGGTTACGTCTCAATGGAGGCCACTGATTCAATGCGATCGCAGCATTGGCTACAGAGCAAAAATCGCAGTGGGGCTCATTTATGGGTTCTGCAGGATCTACCGTTAAATCTCTGCTACGATCCAACTCACTACTTGATTGACCTATTATAATCTATTAGATAGAGGTCCCACATTTATTTGGTTGCATATACGAACTAGTTTCGTAGAATTGGATGCATTGAAAAAATATACAGAATGTATATATATTGTATTTGCACTATGAAAAACATTGGGAATACCAAAATGGTTAAGTATTAACCATAAAGGTTATTTTGAAAATTATAGAAAAATATAGGTGGAGCTTTTATCCCATTGGATGGGAGGAAATATGTTTATTTAATTAAAAAAAATTAAATAACCAATTGTAAGTTTAGCTTATAGACTAGTTTTACTAAAAACAGTCATAACTTACTCATCTCTTCACCAAAATTAGTGTCCAAGTACTTGTTTCGAATAACTTTGAAATATCTATAACTTTGTAGTTTATGATATTTTCTTATTTGGCAATTTACTTGTCCAAAACTGAGGACAAAATTTGACCTACAACATTATAGCGGGAATGTAGAAAAAGGAAAGAGTGCAGGAGATATTTTTGGGATTGCTTTTATCCAATAAAGCGACCCACGTTTTTTCTTGGAAAAATTCAATTTAGGGATTTCTAAAAGTCCCAGAATTTCTAAAAACATTCCCCACATTGTTTGGTTTCTATTTAAAAAAGTAAACTAGCTTGTTCCAAATTGGAGCATCCAGTTGTGGCTAGTTTCCATTGTTTTTAAGAATTATCTAGAAACTTTGGATTGCGCATATGGAAATTAAGAACTCTATAAATATAAGACATATAGCTGAAGTTTTCTACAGCTCTTCCATAATTCCATGTGCTGAAAATTCATAGAGACACCCTAAATTTCTCTTCTTCTTCTTCTTCTTCAATTCCATCAACTGGTTTTGTCTTTTCTAAGTCAAAGACAAACACCCAACCAAGATCCATTGATCTAAATACATATTCTCATATTATAATTTGATTTAGATCAGATTACAATGTAAACAAAGAGTTGTTTACAAGAACCTTTGTGCAACGAAAGGAATCAATTGGTTCAACTTGTGGTTTCACATCGATTAGATCGTTGGCGGATTCAAGGAGTACATCACGCAGATATTGGCGCCATCCGTGGGACTCGTCGAGTACTGAATGCCTTATGGCGATGAGAAACCACACCCAACAACAAGAGATAGGGGTAATGACCAGAAGCCAGGCTCAACGTGCACGAACCAACACCTCAAGCTCCCGAGACCCCAACTCACCGCCCTCGGGCAGACACCAGCCCTCCTCTAGCGCGCCGCAGATGGTCCCCACCATGGAGATGTTCAACGAACTCCGCCGAGAACTACTCCAGCGCTTGCCTCCTCTGGCCCCGGAGAAGCCTCTGACAACACAGGACCAGACAGAAGCCTATGATGAAGGCAACGAGGAACAGCCAGGGGAGCGTCATCCCCCGGCGAAAGCGAGCACCGACTCGCCGGACACCGTCCTCATCCACGAACAGCCCTTTGCCCCCGTATCCAGGGGACACCAGCGAGACAGCGGGAGGCAGGCCACGCTAAGCCGCGCCCCCCTCTCCAGGCAGCCCATCTCCAGGAACCGCCCCTGGCTCGGGTGGAAGAAGTAGCGACCTCAACACAGCCGCCTGGCATGGATCCGATAGCCGACCTACAAAGGCAAATCCGAGAGGTAAAACTGGAAATGAAAAAACCCTACGCCCACGGCATCCTCGATGAGTGGGAAAGGGAGACGGCATCCCCATTCACCTCGGAGGTCTTAAAAACCCAGGCATAGACCTCTCCCGCTTCGACCTATACGATGGAAGCACGGATCCTCTCGAGTTCCTCCAAACCTTCAAAAGGGTAATGACGCTTCGAGGCGCGTCGGACGGATTCATGTGCAGAGCCTTTGCGTTCCTGCTAAGAAAAACCGCTAACGACTAGTACATGAGATTGGAGCCCGACTCCATCGCATCCTTCCACGAATTCGGGAGGAAGTTCAGCACAAGGTTCGCCAACAACCACCTCCGCCATGATCCAGCGGACGCCCTCCTAGCCCTCCGGCAGGGAAGGAATGAGACCCTACATGTTAAAATTTAACGCCGAATTGGCCCAGCTTTCTAACATGGACGTCCAAATAGCGGTCGCGACGCTAAAGCACGCCACCAACGATCCGAATCTCAAGCTGCACCTCACCCTGAAGCCACCACGGGACCTGCAGGAACTTGAATCCAAGGCTGATAAGTTCGTCCGAGCAGAAGAAGCCTGCGCTCGAGAGCAAAATCAGCCCGGCCCCGATGAGAGAAAAAACGACGGCCGAAGGGCCATAAGGCCACGTGCCGACGAGAGGCAGGCAGGCCGGAACCCCGTCCCCATCTTCAAGAGACTGGGAACCGCCCCGCTGAAGTTCCCCCTCTCCCACGTTCTACTAGCTATCAGGGATCAGGGTCTACTGACCCCCCCCCCCCAAGAAAATGGCCACAGACCCAAAGAAGAGGTCCGCCAGAAAATTCTGCGAATTCCACGGGGACCACGGCCACGAAACTGACCATTGCTTCCACCTCCGCCTACAGCTCGAAAAGCTGGCCGAAGAAGGGCACCTAAATCAATATCTCAGGAACCCTGGCGAAAGCTTGCGCGAGGTCCAGCACCCGCCCGACGAGCCCAGAGTTAGGCATCGGTCACCCAATAGACGCCGGTCTAACAACCGTCGCCGATCCACGAGCCGACACCGATCCCCTAGTCGGCATCGCTCCCGAAGCAGACGCCGATCCCGCAGCAGACACGACCACACGTACCGCCACCAGCGCCCCGGAAAGAAGAGCCCCCCGAGCAACCACAGGCCCGTGAACAGCCACCCACCATTATCGGAAAAATCAATATCATCACGGGTGGGCTGGCAGCGGGAGGGCCGACAACCGTCGGTCGGCGGGCATATGCTGAACGTGTATTCTCCATGGATATGCCTTCCAAAAAGGCCCGAACAGATCCACCCCATGAGGACCAGATCATCACTTTCTCCAACAATGACCTTGAAGGGCTACAGGTCCCGCATGAAGACGCACTGGTCATCAGACTAATCGTCGCCAACTTCGACATAGGAAAAATCCTAGTCGACACAGGAAGCTCCGTCAACGTGCTGCACCTCGACACTTTCGAAGAAATGAAACTGGGCAGGGAAAGGTTGGGACCCGCGGAGTATTCCATCTACGGGTTCTCCGGTGCGTCTGTACGGGTGGACGGCAAGATCGACTTACCCGTGACATTTGGGACATACCCCCTCCAAAAAACCATCCTGACCACCTTCCTGGTTGTGGATATACCATTCACTTACAGCGCCATTATCGGGCGACCCGCTCTCAGAGATTTGGGAGCAGTAGTCTCCACCCCCCACCTCAAGATGAAATTCCCCACCCCAACCGGAGTAGGGGAAGTCCGGGGACAGCAAATGATCGCACGCCAGTGCTACGCAGCAAGCCTGAGAGGAACCAATGCCCCGGTCGAAAACTTCATGATCGATAGCGAAGATCCCCGGCAGGGGGCCCGTACAATTAGAGGAGAGCCCGCCGAGGAGCTAGACTCCATCCCCATAGCCCAAGATCAGCCGGAGAGACAAGTCCGGATCAATTCCCTACTCAAAGGCTCCCTACGAGACCAGATGATCGACTTCCTCAGGATCAACAAGGACATGTTCGCATGGTCTGCTAAAGACATGCCCTGTATACCCAAGGAACTAGCCGTTCACAAGCTGAATGTGAACCCAGCCCTTAAACCCGTCCGGCAGAAAAAAGGAACTTCGTGATAGAGCGCCAAACTCACATAAAGGCCGAAGTGGAAAAGCTACTACAAGCCGGGTTCATCAGAGAAATCCGGTATCCCGAGTGGCTGTCAAACGTCGTCATGGTCAAGAAACCTAGCGGAGGCTGGCGGGCCTGTATAGACTTCACAGACCTAAATCGGGCCTTCCCAAAGGACCCCTACCCCCTCCCGCCCATAGACCAACTCATCGACACCACATCCGGGCACGAACTTCTCACCTTCTTGGATGCGTTCTCAGGCTACAATTAGGTCAAAATGCACGAGCAAGACATCCCGAAAACAGCGTTTATCACCGATCAGGGCGTCTACTGTTACACTGTTATGCCTTTCTGTTTAAAAAACGCGGGCACCACCTACCAGCGGCTCGTAAATAAGCTATTCCAGGCACAAATCGGAAGGAACGTAGAGGTGTATGTCGACGATATGCTGGTAAAAAGTCTAGAAGCCTCCAGACACATCTCCGACCTTCAGGAAACTTTCAATACCCTGCGACGAGCCCGGATGAAACTAAACCCCGCAAAATGCGCCTTCGGGGTAACTTCCGGAAAGTTCTTGGGGTTCATGGTCAGCCAGAGAGGGATCGAGGCCAACCCCGAGAAGATCCAAACCATCCTAGACATGGAACCCCCGGCGACAGTGGTAGAAGTACAGTGGCTCGGAGGTCGAATCACGGCCCTCGGCCGCTTCATGCCCAAATCGGCAGAAAAGTGCCAACCCTTCTTCAAACAATTAAAAAACATGCGGGAATTCGAATGGACCCCGGCCTGCCAAGAGGCTTTCGACTCCTTGAAGCAATACCTTCAAACACCACCCGTACTCGCCAAACCCGAGCCGGGGGAAGAGCTATTTTTATACCTAGCCGTCAGCCCCATGGCGGTGAGCGCGGTGTTGGCCAAACAAAGCGACAAAAAGGAACACCCGGTGTACTACATGAGCAAGACTCTCCACGGTGCAGAAATCCGGTACCTAAACATAGAAAAGTTTGCCCTCGCAGTCGTCAGCGCCGCCCGAAAACTCCGCCCCTACTTCCAGGCCCACCCCATTGTGCTTCTGACCGACCAACCCCTGAGGAAGATTCTCCAAAAACTAGAGACCTCGGGAAGGATGGTCAGTTGGGCCGTCGAGTTTGGAGAATTCGACATACAGGTCCGCCCGAGGCCTGGAATCCACGGCCCTGGCCGTGGAACCAGCAACAGCGGAGGACGGCGAGGGCCCCACCGAACAGACGGCTCGCAATGACGTCGCACCAGACTCAACCAGACAAAGCGACGATGTTCATTGGACCCTGCACGTTGACGGCTCAGCCGGCAAAAAAGGGCACGGGGCGGGAGTGGTCCTCCTCGACCCAGAAGGATTTACACTGGAATACGCCCTCAGGTTAGATTTCAAAGCCTCCAACAATGAAGCTGAATACGAAGCCTTACTGGCAGGACTAAATCTAGCCGCAGAGCTCGGCACGGGAAAGTTAAAAGTCCATAGCGACTCCCACCTCATCGTCAACTAAGTGAACGGAATATACGAAGCCAAAGGCCTCAGGATGAAGAGATACCTCCAGAAGATAAAAGAAAAGCTGCAGGGGATGGGAGAGGTAGAGATCCTCCAGGTACCACGAGACATGAACAATCGAGCGGATGCATTATCAAAAATGGCCGCCGAAGAGACCCATGACTTCGGCGCCGTGCTCACAGAAATACTGCCCCACCCCAGCATCGACGAGGTGCAAGTTTTGGAAATTCCACCTGGACCAAGCTGGATGGACCCCATCATGCAATACCTGAAAGACGGTATACTGCCCACAAATAAGCTGGAAGCCCGGCGCCTAACTGCAAGAGCCACCCACTACGTTGTCCACGGGCCCAGGCTCTACAAACGGTCATACACATGGCCGTACCTCCGATGCCTGGTGCCCTCCGAATCAGACTACGCGCTACGAGAAGTACATGAAGGGATCTGCGGAGACCACGAAGGCGGCAGGACTCTCGCTCAGAAAATCGTGAGGCACGACTACTTCTGGCTTACGATCCTCAGGGACGCCAAGGAGTTTGTCAAGAAGTGCAGCCCATGCCAAAGGTACGCGACCACCCCCTGCCAACCGGCCACACCATATACCGCGATAGCAGGGCCCTTGCCTTTCGCCATGTGGGGCATGGATCTACTCGGACCCTTCCCGAAAGCTCCCGGGGGGCATACAATGTTGTACGTCGCCATCGACTACTTCACCAAATGGGTCGAGGTCAAAGCCGTGGTAAAACCCAATTCCAAGGCGACGGAGAAGTTCTTCTATCACGACGTGGTGTGTCGTTTCGGCATTCCAAAGATACTTGTAACGGACAACGGTCCCTAGTTCGCTAGTGCTGAATTCAGCAGATTCTGCGTTAACCTAAGCATCGAACATCGCTTCGCCTCCGTAGCGCACCCGCAGGCCAATGGGCAGGTAGATGTAACTAACAGGATCTTGCTCCAAAGCCTCAAGAAGCGACTGGGAGAAGCCGGAAAAAACTGGGTAGAGGGGCTCCCTAGCGTCCTCTGGGCCTATCGAACGACGCCCCGGACCGCGACTGGAGAATCCCCTTTCAGCTTAACCTTCGGGGCCGAAGCGGTCATTCTGCTAGAAATTGGCCTCCCCAGCTTCTGCACCGCGGATTATGACGAACAGGGAAATTCCGAGCTCCTCCGGAACACCCTCGATCTCGTGCTCGAAAAAAGAGAGCAAGCTCTTCTCCGAAGATTCTGCACGCTGCCCCTGGTAACCCTGATCGAAACCCCTTCCCCATCTCACTGTTCTTTATATTGATTGGTCGAAGGATCTGACTTGGGTGTCGAAGTGGTCGTCACGGACCCACCCCGGACCCCCTGACCCCCTTTGTTTGTGATTGCAGACCCCGCAGAGTCCCTCTACCGACCGCGCAATCGCAGGCCCGGATTCAGACGCCATCAGCAGACATTTTTCTTCTCATCAGTAAAATAAGGTATTTATATTAATATTTATTAAATCACTATAAAATTAATTAGTCCATAGGAATCCTAGGTTAGAGCAAAATTTTTGTTCTACATGGTTTAATTTTCTGCTACATATAGCAATTTTGCTTGGGGTTTTTCTAACCTTTCTAACACTTTTCACCATCATCTGCAATCTGGAAACCTGTCTCTACAACAACTACGAAAGATACCCTACACGTTCAAGCACTACCACTCTGTTTCCAACTACCCATCGAGACCTTAGGAACACTAGTTACCGTGTCCTCGACCAGACGATACAATCCACCACACCTCTCTCCTTTCAGCAGAACCATACAGCCATGTGTGATTTTTGTGGCTCCACCTGCAGCTGAAAACAAACAACCCCTTGAGTCCAACCAGCCAAGAGACACTAGATTCTTCTGTATCTTAGGGACATACGCCACACCACCCAACGTACAAACCACTCCTTCAAACATCTTGATCTTCACCGTCTCAACTCTCGTGACATCACAATTAAACCCGTCACCCACGGACACTACACCTGCCCTTGTGTCTTAGAACGTATCAAAATATTTCCTCCTGGAGCATTCATGAACAGAACACCCTAAAATCCACCCACTCATCATGAGAAGTGTGATTACCTGTGGAGACTGTGAGAACATCTCCAAACTCTTCCTCCTTCTCATCTATTACTGCAACTACCCTGAATAAAGCTACTTTGAACTCTTCCTCCGAGTTGGGATGCTGAAGTCATCGCTATTGAAGAATCAGAGGACCCTGACAATATGAAGTTGGAGGAGTTGGTTGGCTCTCTCATCACTCATGAGATGAAATTGAAGAAAAGGGAAGAAAAGTTGAAGCTCTTGGAGAAGGAGAGGAACAAAGGAAATTCTCTTGCCTTCAAAGCCAAGGAATCATCTTCCTCATCATTACCGAAGAGAAAATGGCATTTAGAAGATTCAAAAAGATGTAGAGGAAGAAAGAAAAGAAAAGAAACAAAAAAGAAAAGAAATAAAGAAGAAAAGGAGGAGAAACCAATGAGTGTTTTGAATGTGGCAAGCCAGGAACCATTAGGCTAGATGCCCTCTCCTCAAGAAAAAGAAGAAAAAGTACGGGAAGAAGCATAAATCACACGTGGCAAATTGAGATGGCAGACTTTAGTGTTTATTCCAATGTTGGGTGGAACTGATATCAACCTTCCTTAGGTTGTGAATGGTTTTTCTTGTCTTTGTGGATGTGATTGCTCAACCCCGAGCTATGTATGCTGTAGATAGATCGTCTTCTCGGGAATGCTTGTTCCCATTTTATGGCTTTTCGCCCAAAATTCTTTAAAACTAATAAAATGGCATTAGAGACCAAGTTTTCTTGGACGAGTAGGGTGCCTAACACCTTCCCAATTCGTAACCAAGCACGGACCCTTCCTTCTGGGACATGCTTTTATCCATATAACAGAGTTCATTTTTGAGTTCCAGGCCTTCATCCTGGATGGCGACTCTAGTCATTATTTCCTATCGGATCTTTGGATATGTGTAGGGAAATCATGTAGGTACGACTTGGTTTCGGGTCTTCACCCCAAATCAAGTGGTATTACACGTCATTACTCATACTGTGGGGGAAACACCGAGAGCCACACAGAGCTCACCATATTGTGGTAATCGAGGTAGCGGGGTCTCATCCCGCCATCCGCCTCGAGGGTCCCACAATGATTATTGCAATTTCAGAGAATTTTTTTGTCACATATCTCCCGTAAAACCACGATTGAAATTTCGAAGATATTTGTTACATATCTCCCATTAGGAAGGCAACAACCTCACTCCAAACCTATCTTCATGCTAACGATCTCCTTCCACAAGTTGTTTTCCTCCCTTAATCTCCTTAGCCACCTAGAAAGTAGTCACTGTTTTGTCTCCTACCCATTCAATGTTGATACTTCCTTCTTTGTATGTCTTGCATACCATCTCCCAAGACATCAGATAGCACTTTCTATACTTGTCCTAATCATTTCAAAAGGAATTTTTTCTGGAAATTTTCAATATGATTCATGAGACTAGCATAGCTTTAAATTTCCATCGAAACCGATAGGCAATGACTGAAATATTTCTGTTTCCATCCCCACCGAGACACATATAAAGACAGAAACACTTATAGCAGTATGTGTGACAAAACTATATTTACATGAATTGCAAGCATGGATTTAAATTTCCACTGAAACTGACTCAAAACCAGCAAAATGTTTCCATTTTCATCCCCACTGAAACCAAAACTGAAACAACCAAAATGCATAAGCAACAAATCGTAAGTGTAACCAAAATGTTTCGGTTTCTGTAGACACCCGCATTTTGCTCCGCGTTAATTAACAAAGAAGTTAGTGTTTTTCTATCGGTTTTCCAGTGTTTTCTATTTCCGTGTCCATTTCTTACATTATCTCAATCTTTTCAATCATTTCTACCGTGTTTTCCATCTTTTTCAGCAAGTGTTGAGAAAGAGTGTTTATAAAATTCCTAATTAGAGGAGTTTGTGCGAATTTCGTGGTTTTACAATTGTAATTCGGGTTGAGCAAGTAAGCCAACATAATTGTCGATTAGAAAAAGTACAAATTTCAAGAGAGTTTTGGTCTTGTCTGAGCCCATCAATAATAAATTCTGAAAATTATTCTAGAGGAATTCGGTCACTCAAGTGGGACTCATCGTGATAAACATTAAATCTTATTGGAATCCGGCAAATACAAGTGGGACCACTCACTGATCTTATTATATAGAATTACATCAAGAGTTGGACATTAGAGAGAATAAATTTGAATAAAATTGGTTCATTTGGTGCGGTCACAAAAGTTTGGAAAATTGAAATTTTGAAGGAGTAGTTGATCGGCGAGGTAGTGGGGCCCACTATACATTCAATGTCTATCACATTAGGATGATCCGAACCATTCTTGAAAATGATTTTGAAGCTGTGGATCGTCAAATTGACGGTTGAGATTATTCTAATTAGAATTAATTTTGTGGCACAATCAAATTACACTATGGCCCAATAATTGGATGGTTTGGATCAGTTGGAGTTTTGGTCAACTTGGAGTAAGGCCCACCATTTTTAAGGAGTTAAAAATATTAAAATTAAAATCTCGGACCATTTGGAATGGGGCCACATTGTCGAAATTTAAATATTGGACTTGATGGTGTTCAACCATCCCAAGTGTGGCCCGCATCTTTGGATTTAAATCATATATCGTTCGGCCATAATGAGGCCTATATTTAATAAGAAAGGTTTGAATTTAATCCCATGGAGTCGGCCAACATGTGTTTAAGAAAGGATACTAAAAACAAGAAATCTATAAAGGCCCAACATAGTGAGTCGGTGGCTGATTTTTGGCAACCCTTCCAAATTCGTTACTCTTCCTCTTTCAAAGCATGCAGCTCATGTACATATCTAATTTGGTTAGTCTTCGCCCAATTTGGAAATAATATTGGCAGCCATTCTGGAAAGAATATTGTGTAGCCTTCTTTTGGAAATCACCTCCTGTTTCTCTTTCCTTTATTTCATCTCAATGGCTATATGGGTAGAAGAAAAAAATTCTTTGGCAGAAGTTATTAAAAACAGCCCATTAACTTGCCAGATAGCCAACACTCTTTCCCTAATCCAATGTTTCTTTCTCCCACCCAATACTTGGCCGAAGAAGAAGGTTCGTTTTCTTTAGTATCTCTCGCTCACTTATCAATTGTTACTTACTTGGGAATTTGATAAAAGAGGATACTTGCCCCACTTAAAAAAAAAAAGACCAAACAAAAAGATGGATCGGTGGTCTCTCAAAGAGGGCAGATCTCACATTCTCTTCTGGGCAGCAGCTGGTTAGATTTCTATTTCAAGAAAAAAGAAAAACAGAGCACTCACTCCTTCTCTCAAGGTCTCTCTCATATCTCAAAGTCCCTCTCCATCTCTCGGAGAGATCCCCACAACCCCAAGCTCTCCATCTCTCAAAACAGAGTCCCAAGATTTCTATTTCAGAAACAAAGAAAAACAGAGCACTCTCTCCTTCTCTCAAAGTCTCTCTCATATCTCAAAGTCCCTCTCCATCTCACATTTTTCTCTCAAACAGAGCACCCTCCCATCTATCTCGCATAACAGCCCTCGCAACATCTTTCCATCAAGCTCTCACTCTCACCCTCTCTAGCTTTCATTCTCACCCTCTCTCAAAACCCTCTCTATCCCTCATCTATCCACACTCTCCAAACAGCCCACTACAGAAAAAAAAAACAGAGTACTGTATCTCTTTATCTCATATCACATCCCTCTCTATACCCACCTCTACAGATCTTTATACCCACCTCTACAGATCTTTCTCTCGCTCCCTCGCCCAAGAGCTTTCATTCGTTCCCTGGCTCAACAGCAGTTCTCTCAAGTTATCATCTACTCTGTTGGAACAGCAAGCTATCTCCACCTCTCTAAGTCTCTCTCTCATCTCGCCGCCTCTCAACGTCTCTCGCACTCTCCTCTCTCGCACTCCATCACTCCACAGCAGGCTCACTTTCATCTCTCAAGACCTCTCTATCTCTCATTCTCGGCCCTCTCTTATCTCAACCCTCTTATATCATCCCTCTCTATCTCTCATTCTCTCCACAGTAGAAAAAAAAAGAAAAGAGGTAAAGCTCGGGTTTTCTCGGATTGCACTATATTGGATATCGGCGAATTCTCTCGGATTTTTTTTGGGCTTTCGGATTCGGCGAGGATCTCGATTAAAGGTAGGTTCTTTCTTCTCACATTTTTCTAGAATTACTCTGTATTTTTTTACATATTTTTGCATGGTTTTAGCATTTAAGCTTATTTAATTCAATATTATATGGGTTGGCTCAAAATCGTGTTTTACATGAATGTTTCAAGTCCGATTCGTCTCAAAATTTAATACATTGATCTATTTAAATAGACTAAAAGAACTATCGGATCGGATCGGACGTTGGATTAAAGGATTTCCAGAATTTGAGTAAAGATTGAAATTTAATTTGAATTAATGACCGGGATATTAAGAAATTGGAAAAAATAGCTCTCTTAGGATGATCTATTTCTTGGAATATTAAAAAAAATTTATGTTCATCACATCAGAACAATGTTAAAGGACATTTTCCAAAGTCATAATTTTCTCAAAAATCATGTTTAAAAAATAGAAAACTCTTAAAAAACATCTTTTTGAAGAAGAAAAATGGAAAATATACCAAATAAGTTCTAAAGTTAATGAAATTTCATGAAAAAATAATATGATGCTGATATATTTTGCCCTGAATTTTTAATAATTTTAGGATTTTATTTGATATATTGTTTGATATTTTCTTTGGAAACAAAAATATTTTGTGAGGTTTTTTATTAATATCAAATCATAATTAAAATTTTCAAAATTTTTACAGTAGTTTTATATTACAAATATCATGTTTCTGTAAAATTTTCAATTGATTTGGAATTTGTTTCCTAAGGGATGTTGTGTAAATTCATAATCTGGTCTGAATCTTTAAAAATCCGAAATTGATAGTAAATCGTATTTAAAATTCATGAAAATTTCACAGTGTACTATATTCACTCATATCTTATTACTGTAAAAATTTTCAGTAAGCTATATTCATTCATATCTTGTTACTGTAGAAATTTCAATTTATTTCGAATTTGTTTGCAATGTGTTCATTTGTAAAATCATTCATGTAATCTGAAATTGATAAAATCTATTAAAAATTGAAATTAACTAAAATCATTATGAAAATTTCTAAGGAACCTTAAATTTCTGTCACGTATTCATTCCTTAAGCCGCTGAAACAGAAATCTTAGGTGTCTTAGATTTCCTTTGTAAAATGGCCCTACTAGGATAAGTTTCGATGCCAAGGATGCAACCATAATCATATCCCAATTGCAATCGATCCTTGACAATTTGAGTATTTAAATTATAGCATGTTATTGGCTCCGAGGTCTACTGTCCACGGAAATCCTGAGAAATATGCCAGGCAATAAGGTGCTATAACTTAAGTATTAAATTGCGCAAGGGAAGAGGGCACGATTCCCTTCCATGGATGCGATTCGAGGCCGAAATTTGCGAACCATAGAGCCTTTGGTATTCCTTAGATGTTTAGGTACCAAAAATCTTTGAAATCTGAAAATCATTAACTTTAACAAATTGAATCAATTTACCTCATGTCTTTCGGAACCGTTGGATTGCGGTTTCCATCGTAAGAACCATTAGAGCCCTATTTAGGAACACTTGCGTCATGTCGTGTCCTAGGTTTTAGGGAGTCCTAGAGTTAGGAGTCCAGCCTCATCACGGTCGTTTGCTATGGATAGCAACCGTGCCATAGATCTAGTTACACTAGTCACCCAATTTTTCCTTAGGACCAGCCTAGTTACTTAGGATGTAGGTTAACCTGCATTAGTCTAAGGGGCAACTTGCATTCAGATAGGATCATATAGCATCTGAGATGAAATCCTAAGATAATAAAATCTTCAACTTGAATTAAATAATGAAATCCAAGTAGTGACTTGGTTTGGCAACCTAGAGGGGGGGTGAATAGGATGTTTATAAAACTTTTACCGTTTGAAAACTTTTACTAAAATTTCACCCAAGACTTATCCCTTGTTTAATTAAGTTTGAAATAGTTGAACTTAAACAATATTACAAATTAATATAAGTTCAAAAACCCTTGTTGATTAGCAAACTTAATTAGGTGATTTATAGCCTAGTTAGCAAGGTACCAATATTCAATCAAAACCAAAATGCTAACTACTCACTCAATTCCAAATATGTAAGAATGCAAGCACAAATAAATAAGAAAGTGAGAGGGAGAGAAAGATAGAGAAATACCAACACAAGTGACACAAAGATTTATAGTGGTTCGGCAAACGGCCTACTCCACTCTACTCAAGGTCGCACTTGAGGATTTCCACTATTGAGACCTCCACGACGCCCGGCTCCGAGGCTTTTACACTCCAAGGGAATTAGATAAGGATGCCCTTCCACCTTTACAATGACTCTCCTTCTCCGCCGAGTTCTAAGCGCTTTCTCCCAAGGGAATTAAACACGGATGCCCTTGCCACCGATAGAATAAAGAAGAAGATAAAAGCTTTGCCTCTATGTAGGCTACAATGCAAGTTGAAGCTCCAAAGATGCTCTCAAGAATAAACAAGTTTAAGCCTAAACCAATCTCAAAAGATTTTCTCAAATCAAGGCACAAAGAGTTTGGTTGGTGAGAGAATTTAACCAAAAATAGTTCACAAATGATTTTCTATGGTTTGTTGAAGTTGGACAATGTTCCTCTCTTGTTTTAGACCCATTAGATGGGTATATATGGTGTCCCAACTCCATGTGACCGTTTGGGGGGCAAAACAGTCAAAACTGGGTCAAAAATTCAACTAGCCGTTGGACAACAACGGCTATATTTTTTTGAATTCATATTGTTCTCGGAGTTCCGAGACATTTCTCGGAGTTCCGAGCAAATTCTCGGAGTTCCGAGCAAAATTCTCGGAGTTCCGAGAATCCAAACAAAGCCTTTATTTTTAGAACCTGGACCATTTCTCGGAGCTCCGAGAATGTTCTTGGAGTTCCGAGCTCGGAGCTCCGAGAATATTCTCGGAGTTCCGAGACTGGATTTCCAGCAAACACTGTCTCACTTGTAAAATTCATATCTCCCTCATTTCTCGTCGGATTTTGACATTCCTATACTCTACGGATATGAGAAAAATGAGAGCTATCTGTTAAAAATAGTTTCAAAAATATTTGAAAATGTTTTAAATAAGTTTTGATAGGATTTAGTTGCTGGTCCAGGTTGTTGCTTCGGAACTTTGTTTTGTTCATTCTTGTGTTGAATGCCATATGGGTCCCAACATGTTGGTACACCACCATGGCCATTCACTTATCCATTTAAGTCCTTAAAGGGTGTGTTAGTCTCTTTGAAAAACATATTTTAGGGGTTTTAAGATGTGCCTTGATAAGAGAAAACACAAGAGAGATAGGTGATACAATCTACCATTTTTACCACTCTCTTGAATGAACTCTTGAGCCAATCTTCATTTGATCTTCAATGTGGTTCTTGGATTGCTTGTGGGATCTTCACTTGAGCTCCTTACTTTAACATCTTCCAAGGATGATGCCACCAGTGTGTTCAAGCTCCTTTGCATGTTGATCCTCAAGCATGTGTTGTGTTGCATTGTGTAATGGCGATATGACATGTCAAGCATGTCAAGTTCCTGTCTAAGACACAACACTCAAGGCAACTGATCAGTCCATAAACGACTAATCAATTTGTATTTGTTAATCATCAAAACAAGGTGATTGACTGAACCCATGGGGAACCCTTGGGGAACCCTTGGGCTTACAATCTCCCCCTTTTTGATGATGACAAACCAAATTGATTAGATAGGTGGGAGGAACCTCTTATGAGGATTAGATGGACAATTTAATCATGACTACTCCCCCTCAACATATGCATGAGATATATTCAACAAGGTATAATACAAGAATGCATATGATAATGGATCTAATCAATTATACAAATTCTCCCCCTTTTGGCATAAGCAAAAAGGAAGAATTAAGCACTTAAGCACAATACATAAAGCATCAAGATATACAATGAGAATATGATGCTCCCCCTAGTTTCTTGTCATGATTTACCAATTAAATTAATGTATATATGGCATGATAAGAGATAATCAACATAGGAAATGAATAATCACAAAACAAATCATGCCTATGTTGGCAAAACAAAGAGACATTTCAATTTTAGCACAAATTTTTAGGGTGTATCTTAGTATCCAATATAAATCTACCCTATGACCCGTAATATAGTAATAGATTAGAAAGTTAAAGCTTATATTTTACTTATCATGAAAGAAATTAAGCAAGTTTTAGACTTAGCATGATAAGCCCCCTTTTGTTTTTAAAATTCCTATTAGAATCTTATCATGAGGTGATGTGTAAGTATAGACTCATCATGATAAGCAAGAATATATATATTTCAAGTTAAAAATATATTCTTAAATTGTCATGCATAGAAATGGACATTTGATCCTAATATGGCTAACTATTAGGATATATGGCATGACAATGAAACTTATCATGAAAATACAAATTTTCAAGTGAAAGTACACATGATAAGCAATCAAATTCATAGAGATTAAGATTACAAAGTATAATTTTCTCCTATGAATGGGAAACAAGAAAGATATTCAAGATTGAGCACAAAATTCAAAAAGATGAACATTTAAGCCTTTTTTTTTTGTTTTTTTTTTGTTTGTTTTTTTGTTAAAGTATGAACATATAAGCACATATAGGTGGGGAATGAAAAAATGAACTATATAAGCAAGTCATTATAGTCATTTTAAACATGAATATAGCAAAGGTAATCTCTCCCCTTTGTATTTGTCATTTGCCTTATATAAAAACAAGGTATGACATTACACAATAGGCCAAAGATATGACAATTGAATGCTTGGCCATCAAAACTTATTCTTGGAATAGATGATACCAATCTAGATCATCCAAGATAAGTCTAAAAACCTAAAAGATATGACTTTGAGATGTTGGCACAAGGCCAATTTGTTAGATATTTTAATTAAGGTGAATGTACCATCTCCCTCTTAGAATCTAAGAAGGCTAAGGGCACCAATTGAGTGACTTTTAAGATTAATGGTTTAACATCTCATACGTGTAGATATTATCAAACAAGGGGTGATAACTATAGAATATATATATATATACCAATTTGAGTTCAATTCTATAGGACTAAGACATAGTGAGAATGGTCAATAAAATACCATGTCTTAGAGAGACATCCATGATTCATGAAGGTGAGAGTATACCTTATGAGAAAGATATGATCATCAAGGTTTCCATGGATAATCTACCATGTTTGGACACAAAGGGCATAACACATAATGTGCATGGTCCAAACATTACATCTACATCCACAACCACATGTAAAATGACAAGGCATTAGGCATAAGGTGCATAAGCCCTATTGAAAACCAAAAATGTGTGGGAGGCACATGTTCCCATCACAATCTAATGTATACAACCACCTTAATGAATTTTAATTTTACTCAAGTGAGTAAATGCCCAAATATGATTCTAGATATCTATGATATTGTCATTTCAAGTCATACATTGAATCTAGATTCATGTTTCAACTTCCCTACATATTATATCATTTTGTGATTCTAGGGAAAGATCTAAGGAAAATAGAGTTTAAAGAATAATATTTTGGCATATTCACAACTTTCACTTAAAAACTATTTAATTGCCAAAAAAAAATTTCCATTTAAGTTCAAGTCTTTAAACCTATGGGTTTCTTCTCTTTTTGGTTTTGCTAGAGAGATGTGATAGATCGTATAACCTAGCTTCTAGCAACTACCAAAATAATGTTCAAATATGATGATATACTTGTGAGTACAATTTGAACACAAGGGCACAAAGGTGTGGTTGAATATCCTGTAAGCACAATTTATGGTTTTCACATTAATGCTCTATTGTGGTTGTCATGTGGATGAAAGACATATTCTAAGTGCGATAAGATTTAAGTCATAGTGTGTGCACTTAGCAAAAATACATATAGATACATACAAGTCAAACAATATAAGTATATTGTATATATAGGTTGTTTCGTCACAAATGATTTGATCATGAAGCACATATCAACTAGATATTAAACATAAAATATCTAGGGGACCTCTTCCAATAGATATAACATTTTAGTGCAAGATATCAAAGCCTTATCAAGTTTCAAGCATAAAGACTTTGGATTTTCAAGGATGATCATTTGAAGCACAAAATATGGATACATGGCATTCAAGCAAGACAAGTATATTGTATCCAAACAAATTTTCATATGATATAAAATTAAAGCACATCCCCTAATCTAAGATAAACACAATACATATCATGTTGGGGTTTTTGGAACCCAAACTATCTTGGTTCCAAGCAAGTTTGCTCTAGGTGATAAGTCATTTTTAACCCAAACAAACTTACTGCTTTTTACAAATCTAAACATACATTTAGATTTGTAATGTCCAAATCTACCACAAAAATCATAAGACATATATGAGTAGGTAGATGGACGGGATGAACATGATGATCTACAAGAATGGTCATGGTGGCAATTATGTTTTACACTTTCTTGTAGTTTGTAATTTTCCAACTCAAGTTTCTCATTCTTGATTTTCAAATCATTGATTTCCATTTTGAAGTTATTTGTTTCAAGAGATGAGGAATTCTTGATTTTATCTTCTTCTTCTTTAAGGAGTTCATTTTCTTCTCTTAGTGATTTAATGGTTTCACTTAGTTCGATAAAATTATTTTCAAACATTTCATTCTCTTCACTAAGATGTGCATGGTCTATTTCTAGTGACCTAAACTCCTTGTGAATACTAGCTAAATTATTTTTCAAGTTTGAATTCTTAGCTAGTTGATCCTCAAGTTTCTTATGTAATTCTTGGACATTTTCAACAAGTTCTTCAAGTGTGAATTCGGCATTATCCAAGGGGTCTTCATTAGATAATCCCATTAAGCACATGTTTTGATTTTGAAGATTTTCAATAGAGTCCAAAACATTTTTAGCATTTTTACAAGAGGATACTTTCTCATAAATGTGTGGTGGTAATGCACAACATGTTGCAATTAGGGCTTTTGTATTTAGTAAAGATAATTTTTTATTATATTCATTTAATCCTTTAGATTTAGCATTTAACATAAATCCATTTTCAATTATCTTTACCATATCTTTATCTAGACCTTTTAAGTATGTCTTCATATGGATCAACCATGATCCATAATCCGAACCATCCAAAATAGGTAGTCTAGATCCCATCTTTTGAGTTGCCAAAAAGTTTGATCTTTTAACTCTTAACCGGTTAGGGTCTTAATCAAGAGCCCAAGCTCTTATACCAATTGAAATCCAAGTAGTGACTTGGTTTGGCAACCTAGAGGGGGGGTGAATAGGATGTTTATAAAACTTTTACCGTTTGAAAACTTTTACTAAAATTTCACCCAAGACTTATCCCTTGTTTAATTAAGTTTGAAATAGTTGAACTTAAACAATATTACAAATTAATATAAGTTCAAAAACCCTTGTTGATTAGCAAACTTAATTAGGTGATTTATAGCCTAGTTAGCAAGGTACCAATATTCAATCAAAACCAAAATGCTAACTACTCACTCAATTCCAAATATGTAAGAATGCAAGCACAAATAAATAAGAAAGTGAGAGGGAGAGAAAGATAGAGAAATACCAACACAAGTGACACAAAGATTTATAGTGGTTCGGCAAACGGCCTACTCCACTCTACTCAAGGTCGCACTTGAGGATTTCCACTATTGAGACCTCCACGACGCCCGGCTCCGAGGCTTTTACACTCCAAGGGAATTAGATAAGGATGCCCTTCCACCTTTACAATGACTCTCCTTCTCCGCCGAGTTCTAAGCGCTTTCTCCCAAGGGAATTAAACACGGATGCCCTTGCCACCGATAGAATAAAGAAGAAGATAAAAGCTTTGCCTCTATGTAGGCTACAATGCAAGTTGAAGCTCCAAAGATGCTCTCAAGAATAAACAAGTTTAAGCCTAAACCAATCTCAAAAGATTTTCTCAAATCAAGGCACAAAGAGTTTGGTTGGTGAGAGAATTTAACCAAAAATAGTTCACAAATGATTTTCTATGGTTTGTTGAAGTTGGACAATGTTCCTCTCTTGTTTTAGACCCATTAGATGGGTATATATGGTGTCCCAACTCCATGTGACCGTTTGGGGGGCAAAACAGTCAAAACTGGGTCAAAAATTCAACTAGCCGTTGGACAACAACGGCTATATTTTTTTGAATTCATATTGTTCTCGGAGTTCCGAGCAAATTCTCGGAGTTCCGAGCAAAATTCTCGGAGTTCCGAGAATCCAAACAGAGCCTTTATTTTTAGAACCTGGACCATTTCTCGGAGCTCCGAGAATGTTCTTGGAGTTCCGAGCTCGGAGCTCCGAGAATATTCTCGGAGTTCCGAGACTGGATTTTCAGCAAACACTGTCTCACTTGTAAAATTCATATCTCCCTCATTTCTCGTCGGATTTTGACGTTCCTATACTCTACGGATATGAGAAAAATGAGAGCTATCTGCTAAAAATAGTTTCAAAAATATTTGAAAATGTTTTAAATAAGTTTTGATAGGATTTAGTTGCTGGTCCAGGTTGTTGCTTCGGAACTTTGTTTTGTTCATTCTTGTGTTGAATGCCATATGGGTCCCAACATGTTGGTACACCACCATGGCCATTCACTTATCCATTTAAGTCCTTAAAGGGTGTGTTAGTCTCTTTGAAAAACATATTTTAGGGGTTTTAAGATGTGCCTTGATAAGAGAAAACACAAGAGAGATAGGTGATACAATCTACCATTTTTACCACTCTCTTGAATGAACTCTTGAGCCAATCTTCATTTGATCTTCAATGTGGTTCTTGGATTGCTTGTGGGATCTTCACTTGAGCTCCTTGCTTTAACATCTTCCAAGGATGATGCCACCAATGTGTTCAAGCTCCTTTGCATGTTGATCCTCAAGCATGTGTTGTGTTGCATTGTGTAATGGCGATATGACATGTCAAGCATGTCAAGTTCCTGTCTAAGACACAACACTCAAGGCAACTGATCAGTCCATAAACGACTAATCAATTTGTATTTGTTAATCATCAAAACAAGGTGATTGACTGAACCCATGGGGAACCCTTGGGCTTACAAATAACTTCTCTTAAAACTGTTGAAACAGTCAATCCCGTCTAGATCGGTGTCTTAGTTGAGTTAGGCATAAGTAGCTTAGCTTAGGTGCACCGAACTACGTCGACTCTGATCCCAGTGAGGCTTGGGTACGTAGGCAGCTTGGATGCTTGATGACATACCAATCACGAGTCGGCTCCATACATAAGTGGGGTTTTGTACATTAATCCTTAAATTAAAAGTAATTAAATCACTTAGGACTTTCCATGAAATTAGAATTTTAGGAGAGCTTTCACTTAGATTGAATTCAAACAAATTAAGAAAATTAAGATACACATTTAGGAATTACATTGAAATTAGATCTTATGATGCATGTCACATAGTTCGCACATTAATATAGAGTTAAATGAGCCATTTAAAAGAAATTCAAAAGAGTTAACTTTTGGAATTGAAGACCGATTATCGGGCAGGAATGGTGCATGTGGTGGTAAATCCCCATACCTTCCATTCTCGTAACCAGGTAACGAGTCTAGATTTCTGGTCAATTTTGGGTCATAGATTCCTCATCTAGGTGGCGACTCTGTCACTCTCTTTTGCGTGAAATTTGGATTGCCTTAGTGATCCCAAGTTCATGGAAAACATGAATTAAATTACACCTCGCTAGGCTCGGCGCCTTACCCCTGCCCTTATGGGTACTGGGTTGCACGTTTGTTTGCACCCTATGGCTTGGTTGCTGCCTGCTTGGCTGGGTAATTAAAATCGATAATAAAAAGCACACGCCATTCACGTGGGTACAAGAGACCAAGAGAGAGCGTGGCGGCTCGCGCCCCACCCCTCTATCGGGATCGGGTCCCACAGTTTGACGACTCTGCTGGGGACCACCTAACTTCATTACAACTTCAAAGGATAACTCATTTGAATTTAATTTAACTGGCTAATAAAAACTCTATCTCTTATATGTTTGCTAGATTAGTTTGTTTGTCTTGTTTTATTCTCTCATCACATCATATTCAAACTTAATTTAACAAAATCTGAAGGCATCATAGATTGCGCAAACTTATTGCATACACTTACATCACTTGCATCTCACATGCACACACATCCTATTTTAGGAACCCGGAGTGTTATCTAGCATGGTTGACTGGGATTTCATCACCTGGTGCCTCTGTGCTAGAGAAGCATTCCACTCTTAGTCTAGTACCTTTATGGTGTGTAAACGGATCTCTTGTTCACGTACTGATACGCCGGACACTGGTACAGTATATCGAACATGGATTCGCGCTAAGAGAACTCTTGGCCTTACCTCTAGATTAACCCACACATGCATGTAGTATACGAACACACGTGCATCACGTGTGTGAGCCTAGTTTAGGATATCCTACCCATTTGTGTCTAGATTAGGCCGTAGTCCATCTTCCAATGGTTACGATCGGTCCTTAGGTACACAAACAAAGTCATGAGTCGAGATCCTCTCTCCACACCGCTAAATTAGGATTAGGGTTTGATGCCTTCAGTTAACACTGTTAAAATGTATGAAGATTAAAAACCTTTTTCTTTGGGGTTAGGATCTAAATCCCATCTTTCCTAAGATCTCATAGGATTACTCATTCTTGATCTATCCGTTGAAAGCAATCCTATGCAATCTCATCTAATCTTTTGATCATATGCCTTTCATTCTTCTATCATGTGATTCGATCATGTCTTCATACTTTTTCTAAATTGGCTGGAACTTGTCCCAATCTCATGTTTATGTAATCTGATCCTTCTTGTATCCCTCCTCTTGGCTTACAGGCACTATGTCTACTCGTACAATTCTTGATTGGATCCGTGGTACATTAAGAGAATCACACATCTATGCCATAAGTGAGCAGGAGAAAAATCTCTTCGGCTACGTGGCAACCATTAAGCTCGATTGGGGATTACTCTATGCCGCATCAGAGTGTTGGGATCCCGATCATCATGTCTTCCGTTTTGGCAACTAAGAAATGTGTCCCACTTTTGAAGAATGGTGTGCCTTATTGGAATATCCTGTGGATGGCCCTCTGGTGAAGCCATCCTGTGTGCCGGATTATCGTCCTTTGTTCCTTCGCTTAATGAATAATCCAGATGAATCCATGAACTCTTTCATAAAAGGCCAAGAAGTGTCCATGCAACAGCTGATTGACATTTACCCTCCTATTGGACACATTGGTGCTGTTGATATTCAAAAAACCCGACGTCGCGCTTTGAGATTCTGCTCCTTTGCTAGGTTCCTCACTGTCCAGCCTTCTCGCTTTGCGTCAGCTGTTCTTTTGGACCTCGTTGATCAAATGGATCAGGGCGCCAATCCAATTCCTACTATACTTGCAGAAACCTTCAATGGATTGGATGATATGGCTCGTCTTCGTGCCAACTCAGGTCCAGGCTCTTATGTTCACTCTTTCGTTGGGTCCTTCTCAGGATGTCCTACATTACTCCAGGTGTGGTTGTGCCACAAGCTAAAAATTGCAGCTCCTGTCCATTTTGATCATACGTTGTACACCTTCAGCGAATGGCGTCATGATGTTTCCTTCGATCATAAAAGCGATTGGGCTTATTGGGTAAGTTCCCGCCCACAAGATCAGATTTGTTGGCAAATCCCTGGAATCCAAGAAGCTGTCTTCAACACTGGAGAAGCTAACTACGTTCGCCTTCTTGGTCTCAAAAAGACTTCCTTTTATGTTCCTGCCAGGATTCTGCATCAGTATGGAAGGGAGCAATCTGTTGTGCCTCCCCTTCGTCATTTTTATCCGCCTGAGGATCTCAAGCCCAAGATTGTCAAAGCTGTTTCATCTGCTTGGGATGTCAAAATCATCAAACCTTTAAAAGAGTCGGCTGAGGAAGATTGTCGTCCGAAGAAGAAGTCTAGAAAGAGTGCTTAGTTTCATGTTTAATCTTATCAGTTTATCTTTGAAAGACTGAACCATGTACATAAGCTTTAATGATTGATCAATAAAGTTCATCTTTCTCTCTCATTATCCTGGTCTATGCATAAATCATCGTCTACTTCTTTCTGTGATTTTAAAATATGTCTTTCAAATATTTCAGGGCAGTAACACCATAGCTAATCCTATTACTCCTTGGGTTCGGATCTCTTCACGATTGGAGAGGACATCTGTCTCCCCACCACCTTCTCTGAGAACCCCAGCATCTCACTCTTTCTCACCCTCATCCTCACAAATGGCTAAAAACTAAGATAATCTTCCGCCCGCTGCTATTACCGATACTCTCACTTTAATTCTCCAGCAACTTCAAGAGCTCAAAGAGGAGAACCGAGTTATCAAAGCCCAGCTTTCCGAAAAGTTGGCGCCTCTTCCAAAGATAAAGGGCCTAGTTTTGAAATATTTAGCGGCCTTGCTCTCCCAGAAACAGAACCGCCAGTATATTATGTTGAGAAAACTGTTGAGGACTGGTTAGTGTACCTTGAGCCAGATATGTTGGTGTCCTTGTTTGAAGAAGATGAGCCTGATGTTGCTTGGCAGGAGTTGCCAGTTTTAGACCATTCTGAAGAACAAGAAGAGACAGACCGTGAAGATGTGCTAGTAGCGGTTATTCAGAGCGATTCTACCTTTACTGAACCTCAGAGTCAGATTGCACCTGCAACAGAAAATCTTTCAAACTGGAGTTCTAATGTTTTTCCTACTTATCTTATTGCTAAGTCGAGTCCAGTCAAGTCTGTTAAGTCTGTGTCGATGCCTAGTCCAGGCGAGTCATTTTCTGATTTTATTTTCAATGTGAATCCTGAGCCTGTTCAGGATGAGTCCGATGATGATGATGTAATTTCTTTTAATCCAATGAAATCTGATTCTCAGTATGTGTCTGTATTTGCTTCTAACTTTAATAATAATAACACTCCCTCCTCAGACGAGGAAGAAGGGATCGACGAAACTCCCCTTGAATTGCAGCATATGCTCAAACAAGAGGAGGAGCGCCGAGCCCAGCCTCTTAAAGATGAAATCGAAATTATAAACATCGGAACAGAAGATTTAATACAGGAAATACGAATTGGAAATACTCTATCTCCTGAAGAGCGCGATGAATTAATAAACCTACTTAGGGAATATAAAGAAGTTTTTGCCTGGTCCTACAAAGATATGCCCGGGTTGAGCGAAGACATTGTTCAGCACAAGCTACCTTTGTTACCAGGAATTAAACCTAAAAAGCAGAAGCTAAAGAGAATGAAGCCCGAGTGGGTCTTGAAAGTAGAGGAAGAGGTCACTAAGCAGATGCGTGCTGGGTTTCTGCAAGTAGTGGAATATCCAGAATGGCTAGCAAATATAGTACCTGTACCAAAGAAAGATGGAAAGGTGAGAATGTGTGTAGATTTCAGGGATTTGAACAAGGCAAGTCCAAAAGATGATTTTCCTCTACCACATATCGATATCCTGGTAGACAATACGGCCGGGCATGAATTACTATCTTTCATGGATGGTTTCTCGGGCTACAATCAAATTAAGATGGCACCCGAGGACATGACTAAGACCTCGTTCATTACACAATGGGGGACTTATTGCTATCGGGTAATGCCATTTGGTCTTAAAAATGCCGGTGCAACATACCAAAGAGCAGCTACAGCCTTACTCCATGACATGATACATAGGGAAGTTGAAGTTTATATCGATGATATGATTGTGAAAGCCAAGGAAAGGAGAGATCATATCCCGAACCTTAAGAAGTTCTTTGAAAGAATACTCAAATACCAGCTTCGCCTGAATCCTAGCAAGTGTGTATTCGGGGTTACCTCTGGTAAGTTGCTAGGATTCATGGTGAGCCAAAGGGGCATAGAGGTAGATCCTCAGAAGATTAAGGCTATCCAGGAGATGCCGCCGCTTAAAACTGAGAAGGAAATTCGGGAATTCCTAGGAAGGATACAGTTCCTAAGACGATTCATCGCTCATCTTACATCAACTTGTGAACCCATCTTTAAGCTCTTAAAGAAAAATACTTCCAAAGAATGGACGGAGGAATGTCAACAGGCCTTTGAGAAGATAAAGCAAAGTTTGTCTGAACCACCGATAGTAGCACCAGTAATACCGGGGCATCCATTGCTGCTTTACTTGTCAGTAACAGAAACCACCATGGGTTGTATGTTAGCACAACAAGATCCAGAAACCAAGCATGAAAAGGCTGTATATTATCTTAGTAAGAAGATGTTGGAGTATGAACAGAAGTACACTGTCCTAGAAAAAACCTGCTTAGCTTTGGTTTGGGCTACTCAGCGACTCAGGCATTACCTTTTATCACATAAGGTCTTGCTTTTGTCAAGGATGGATCCTCTGAAGTATCTCTTTGAAAAACCAGCCCTGATAGGCAGGACTGCCAGATGCTTATTGTTGTTATCTGAGTTTGATATCACCCATGTAACCCAAAAATCAGTAAAGGGCCGAGCCATTGCTGAACAATTGGCGGAAGCACCCCGAAAAGAAAGTCAGCCTTTCAAGCCAATGTTCCCAGATGAAGAGATCATGATGGTTGAAGATGAATATCCAGAAATTGGTTGGACCCTCTATTTTCATGGAGCAGCAAACCAAACAGGATAAGGAGTAGGGGCATTGCTTGTATCACCTTGAAATGAGCATGTTCCCATTGCCGTTAAGTTACAATTTAATTGTACCAACAATATGGCAGAGTATGAAGCATGCATTGTTGGGCTTGAGGCAGCATTGGCCTTAGGCATAGAGAATCTTGACGTGTATGGAGATTCGAAGTTAATCATCTGCCAAACTCAAGGAGAGTGGAGAACCAAAGAGGAAAAGCTACAGCCATATCATGAATACTTGGATGTTCTTGCTCAACAATTCCGGTGCATCACTTTCAGTTATTTACTAAGGTTGAAGAATAGATTCGCCGATGCCTTAGCAACATTAGCTTCTATGATTGACATACCTCACAATATGAAGATGAGGCCCATCACGGTTCAGGAGCAATGGGCTCCTGCATATGTTGATGCTATAGAAATAGCTGCAACATGTCCCAATGGTAAGCCATGGTATACGAACATAAAGAAGTATATCTCAGGCCAGGGGCATCCCGATGAGGCTTCGAATAAAGAAATAAGAACTTTGCAGAGATTGGCAGCTAATTTTGTCATTTCTGGAGGGGAGTTGTATCGGCGGTCTTTCGATGGAATTCAACTCTTATGTGTCAGTGAAGATCAGGCAGAAGAAATTATCGCAGATATTCATGAAGGGGTGTGTGGACCTCATATGAATGGGAAGATGTTGGCAAAGAAGATCCTACGTCTGGGGTACTATTGGCCAGCATTAGAAGCAGATTGTCACACATTTGTGAAGAAATGCTATAAATGTCAGATACATGCGAATCTCATCCATGTACCACCCACCGAATTGCATTCTCATACCTCTCCTTGGCCGTTTTCGGTGTGGGGAATTGACATTATTGGTAAGATTTCTCCCAAATCGTCTAATGGTCACGAGTACATACTTGTTGCGATTGACTACTTCACCAAGTGGGTTGAGGCCGCTTCTTACGCAAAGCTTACATCCGCATCAGTTGTTAAATTCATACGCACCAATATCATATGCAGATATGGAATTCTCCATGAACTTATCTCAGATAACGGATCTCATTTCAAGAAGGAAGTAATCACTCTTTGCAAAGAGTTCAAGATTAAGCATCATAAATCCTCACCTTATCGGCCGTAGACAAATGGAGCGGTAGAAGCTGCAAATAAAAATGTCAAGACTATCATTAGCAAAATGTCAGAAATTTATAAGGATTGGTCGAATAAGTTACCGTACGCCTTGTGGGCTTATAGAACATCAATTAGAGCTTCAACTGGGGCAACCCCTTACTCTCTTGTTTATGGAATGGAAGCAGTGCTACCTGTTGAGATCCGTGTACCTTCGCTCCGAGTATTGACTGAGGCTAAGTTGCAAGAAAATGAATGGGCAGATGCCAGATATAAAGAGTTGAACATGCTAGATGAGAAGAGGTTAAAGGCGCTTTACCATGTGCAGGGTTACCAGCGCAGAATAGCCCAGGCTTTTAATAAAAAGGTTAAGGTAAGAGATTTAGAAGAAGACAATCTTGTTCTGAAAGAGAATCGAGCACCGGTGTTTGACCCAAGGGGCAAGTTCAAACCAAACTGGTCAGGACCCTACATTGTGGACCAAATGTTACCCGGAAAAGCTGTCAAGCTCCGTAATTTAAATGGAGAAATATTGCCAGAACCAACAAATCTTGATCAACTCAAGAGGTTCTATGCTTGAACACCAGAAGACCATCTTTTGGCCGAATAAATCCCAAATTCATAACCCAAAATTAAAAAATATATAACCTTTTGCGAACCTTTTTGAGCCTAAGTAACATTTTCCTTCGAAAACCCAATATACTAGGGGCATCCGCCCTGAACTACGCATGACCTGATTCCTACACTGGGATACGTAGGCAACCTGTTCACAGGTTTGGTCGAAATTCTTGCAAAACCTTAAGCCATTCTTTGAAAAGCCCTACCTCACCTATAAAGTCCTTTTGGTGTACAAGTAAAAAAAAAATGGAGCTTGAAGATTCGCTAGATTGAAAACCTGAAAATGCGATCTAGGCAAAATTTAGGATCATTCCCCTGCTAAGTTGAAAACCTGAAAGGGCGGCTTAGGCAAAAGTTAAGGGGGTGGCCTGCTGAGTCGAAAATCTGAAAAGGCGATTCAGGCAAAAGTTAAGGCTGAGCGGTCCGCCAAGTTGAAAATCCAAAAAGGGAGACTTGGTCGTGGTAAGATTGGATTCACACCAGAAGAATTACATCGATCTCTGAAATCACAGTAGGTCAGGCAACAATAACAATGATTCCTGAAACTAGGGGCATTAATTTCTAGCAATCGGAAATTTGATAGAAAGATATATGAAGTATTACTGTCTTAAAAATAAGTGAAGATGTTTATCAATGGAGAAACATTCTTTAAAAGAGGCTAGCCTAACCCAAAAGAAAATACTGATAAGTTAGAAGCATCACAGGATTACATGAGTAATATTTCTTACTTCGTCATTTTATTGCAAGTACCTGTGGTTTTTGTTAATTGTATAAATTTTTTTTTTTTAAGAATTGTTGTAGGGTGCAATCGCTCTGAAAACAGGTTATGAGAAACGTGAAAAAGGCGAGACTGTCATGAATGGCGAAAAATCTTTGAAGAATGATCTCGTCAATGAATAGAAGAAGGCTAGAATGCCTCAAGCTGGGGCAGGTTGCTAATGAAGTGGCGTCCCAAATTCGGGCCTTGAAAGTCCTTTATTATATGGTGTAATTAAATCCTTTACTTCCAAAGTTGTTAAATGGAGATTTTGATTTCCAATTTCTGATAATCTTTGTCGAAACTCAAATTATCATATCTCTTATTCTCTTTGAGCATCATACAAATGTGATGTCTCATTTCCTTGGAATCTGTAAAAATACGGTGTTTCATTCTCTTTGAGTCCATTAAAAAATGGTCTCTTATTCTCTTTGAGCATCATACAAATGTGATGTCTCATTTCCTTGGAATCCATAAAAATACGGTATTTCAATTTATCCGAGTCCATTTAAAAATGGTCTTTTCTCTTTGAGTATCATATCAATATGATGTCTCATTTCCTTGAAATCCGTAAAAATACGGTATTTCAATTTATCCGAGTCCATTTAAAAATGGTCTTTTCTCTTTGAGTATCATATCAATATGATGTCTCATTTCCTTGGAATCCGTAAAAATATAGTATTTCAATTTATCCGAGTCCATTTAAAAATGGTCTTTTCTAGTTGAACATCATACGAATCTGATACCTCATTTCCTTGGAATTCGTATAAATATAGTGTTCCATTTTCTCCAAGTCCATTAAAAAAATGGTCTCTTATTCCTCTTTGGGATCCATACAGATATGGTTGCTCATTTGTTTGGGAAACCGTACAAAAACGGTGTCTCATTCTGATATCTCATTCCCTTTAGGCCCGTACAATTATGGTGTCTCATTCTTTTTGAGTCCGTACAGATACGGTCTCTTAGCCCTTTGAACCTGTACAAATACGAGGTCTCATTCTTTTTGAATCCATTCGAAATGATATCTCATGTCCTTTGAATCCATACAAATATGGTATCACATTTTATCTGAGCCCGCGATGCTTCGTTTTCTTTAAAATCTTTCGAAAGTCATCCATTATTCTCTCTGAGACCATTTGAAAATGGCGTCTCATTTCCTTTGAAACCGTTCAAAAACGGTATTCCTTTCCCTCCGAAAATCCGTTTGAAAATGGTATCCCATTCCTTCATTGCCCGTTCGAAAACGGCGCCACATCATAATCATCTTTTGTTCTGGATTGCAAGATTTTTGCACCCAGAGTAAAGCCGATTTTCCGTTATTCTAAACTGCCATCTCATGGTGTTTAGAGTAAATGATTTTTGATAGATGTTCAAATTCTAGGACTTCATTTAGGGTGTTGCATTATGTTAGGTTCCATGCATTCGCATTTAGGTTGCATTTTGTCTAGGGAGTCCTTTGTTGACAAAACGCTGCACAAAATGGTGTTGTCAGTTTTGCTTTGGTATTCAATGACCACGTCATCTCTACCAAAAGGGGCATCTGTAGACACCCCCATTTTGCTCCGCGTTAATTAACAAAGAAGTTAGTGTTTTTCTATCGGTTTTCCAGTGTTTTCTATTTCCGTGTCCGTTTCTTACATTATCTCAATCTTTTCGATCATTTCTACCTTGTTTTCCATCTTTTCCAGCAAGTGTTGAGAAAGAGTGTTTATAAAATTCCTAATTAGAGGAGTTCGTGCGAATTTCGTGGTTTTACAATTGTAATTCGGGTTGAGCAAGTGAGCCAACATAATTGTCGATTAGAAAAAGTTCAAACTTCAAGAGAGTTTTGGTCTTGTCTGAGCCCATCAATAATAAATTCTGAAAATTATTCTAGAGGAATTCGGTCACTCAAGTGGGACTCATTCATGATAAACATTAAATCTTATTGGAATCCGGCAAATACAAGTGGGACCACTCACTGATCTTATTATATAGAATTACATCAAGAGTTGGACATTAAAGAGAATAAATTTCAATAAAATTGGTTCATTTGGTGCGGTCACAAAAGTTTGGAAACTTGAAATTTTGAAGGAGTAGTTGATCGGCGAGGTAGTGGGGCCCACTATACATTTAATGTCTATCACATTAGGATGATCCGAACCATTCTTGAAAATGATTTTGAAGCTGTGGATCGTCAAATTGACGGTTGAGATTATTCTAATTAGAATTAATTTTGTGGCACAATCAAATTACACTATGGCCCAATAATTGGATGGTTTGGATCAGTTGGAGTTTCGGTCAACTTGGAGTAAGGCCCACCATTTTTAAGGAGTTAAAAATATTAAAATTAAAATCTCGGACCATTTGAAATGGGGCCACATTGTCGAAATTTAAATATTGGACTTGATGGTGTTCGACCATTCCAAGTGTGGCCCGCATCTTTGGATTTAAATCATATATGGTTCGGCCATAATGAGGCCAATATTTAATAAGAAAGGCTTGAATTTAATCCCATGGAGTCAGCCAACATGTGTTTAAGAAAGGATACTAAAAACAAGAAATCTATAAAGGCCCAACATAGTGAGTCGGTGGCTGATTTTTGGCAACCCTTCCAAATTCGTTACTCTTCCTCTTTCAAAGCATGCAGCTCACGTACATATCTAATTTGGTTGGTCTTCGCCCAATTTGGAAATAATATTGGCAGCCATTCTGGAAAGAATATTGTGTAGCCTTCTTTTGGAAATCACCTCTTGTTTCTCTTTCCTTTATTTCATCTCAATGGCTATATGGGTAGGAAAAAAAATCTTTGGTAGAAGTTATTAAAAACAGCCCATTAACTTGCTAGGTAGCCAACACTCTTTCCCTAATCCAATGTTTCTTTCTCCCACCCAATACTTGGCCGAAGAAGAAGGTTCCTTTTCTTTAGTATCTCTCGCTCACTTATCAATTGTTACTTACTTGGGAATTTGATAAAAGAGGATACTTGCCCCACTTAAAAAAAAAAGACCAAACAAAAAGATGGATCGGTGGTCTCTCAAAGAGGGCAGATCTCACATTCTCTTCTGGGCAGCAGCTGGTTAGATTTCTATTTCAATAAAAAAGAAAAACAGAGCACTCGCTCCTTCTCTCAAGGTCTCTCTCATATCTCAAAGTCCCTCTCCATCTCTCGGAGAGATCCCCACAACCCCAAGCTCTCCATCTCTCAAAACAGAGTCCCAAGATTTCTATTTCAGAAACAAAGAAAAACAGAGCACTCTCTCCTTCTCTCAAAGTCTCTCTCATATCTCAAAGTCCCTCTCCATCTCACGTTTTTCTCTCAAACAGAGCACCCTCCCATCTATCTCGCATAACAGCCCTCGCAACATCTTTCCATCAAGCTCTCACTCTCACCCTCTCTAGCTTTCATTCTCAAAACCCTCTCTCAAAACCCTCTCTATCCCTCATCTATCCACACTCTCCAAACAGCCCACTACAGGAAAAAAAAACAGAGTACTGTATCTCTTTATCTCATATCACATCCCTCTCTATACCCACCTCTACAGATCTTTATACCCACCTCTACAGATCTTTCTCTCGCTCCCTCGCCCAACAGCTTTCGTTCGTTCCCTCGCTCAACAGCAGTTCTCTCAAGTTATCATCTACTCTGTTGGAACAGCAAGCTATCTCCACCTCTCTAAGTCTCTCTCTCATCTCGCCGCCTCTCAACGTCTCTCGCACTCTCCTCTCTCGCACTCCATCACTCCACAGCAGGCTCGCTTTCATCTCTCAAGCCCTCTCTATCTCTCATTCTCGGCCCTCTCTTATCTCAACCCTCTTATATCATCCCTCTCTATCTCTCATTCTCTCCACAGTAAAAAAAAAAGAAAAGAAGTAAAGCTCGGATTTTATCAGATTGCACTATATTGGATATCGGCGAATTCTCTCGGATTTTTTTGGGCTTTCGGATTCGGCGAGGATCTCGATTAAAGGTAGGTTCTTTCTTCTCACATTTTTCTAGAATTACTCTGTATTTTTTTTACATATTTTTGCATGGTTTTAGCATTTAAGCTTATTTAATTCAATATTATATGGGTTGGCTCAAAATCGTGTTTTACATGAATGTTTCAAGTCCGATTCGTCTCAAAATTTAATACATTGATCTATTTAAATAGACTAAAAGAACTATCGGATCGGATCGGACATTGGATCAAAGGATTTCCAGAATTTGAGTAAAGATTGAAATTTAATTTGAATTAATGACCGGGATATTAAGAAATTAGAAAAAATAGCTCTCTAAGGATGATCTATTTCTTGGAATATTAAAAAATTTTATATTCATCACATCAGAACAATGTTAAAGGACATTTTTCAAAGTCATAATTTTCTCAAAAATCATGTTTAAAAAATAGAAAACTCTTAAAAAACATCTTTTTGAAGAAGAAAAATGGAAAATATACCAAATAAGTTCTAAAGTTAATGAAATTTCATAGAAAATAATATGATGCTGATCTATTCTGCCATGAAGTTTTAATGATTTTAGGATTTTATTTGATATATTGTTTGATATTTTCTTTGGAAACAATCAGATTTTGCGAGGTTTTTTATTAATATCAAATCATAATTAAAATTTTCAAAATTTTTACAATAGTTTTATATTACAAATATCATGTTTCTGTAAAATTTTCAATTGATTTGGAATTTGTTTCCTAAGGGATGTTGTGTAAATTCATAATCTGGTCTGAATCTTTAAAAATCCGAAATTGATAGTAAATCGTATCTAAAATTCATGAAAATTTCACAGTGTACTATATTCACTCATATCTTGTTACTATAGAAATTTTAATGAACTTAGATTTCTATTTCTGTGGGTTTCTTTGTAATTTCAACAATCTGGTCTCATTGTTATTAAATCGGAAATTAATAGCCAATTAATATAAAAATCTATGAATAATTTCCAGTAAGCTATATTCATTCATATCTTGTTATTGTGGAAATTTTAATTTAGTTTGAATTTGTTTGCAATGAGTTCATTTGTAAAATCATTCATGTAATCTGAAATTGATAAAATCTATTAAAAATTGAAATTAACTAAAATCATTATGAAAATTTCTAAGGAACCTTAAATTTCTGTCACATATTCATTCCTTAAGCCGCTGAAACAGAAATCTTAGGTGTCTTAGATTTCCTTTGTAAAATGGCCCTACTAGGATAAGTTTCGATGCCAAGGATGCAATCATAATCATATCCCAATTGCAATCAATCCTTGACAATTTGAGTATTTAAATTATAGCATATTATTGGCTCCGAGGTCTACTGTCCACGAAAATCCTGAGAAATATGCCAGGCAATAAGGTGCTATAACTTAAGTATTAAATTGCGCAAGGGAAGAGCGCACGATTCCCTTCCATGGATGCGATTCGAGGCCGAAATTTGCGAACCATAGAGCCTTTGGTATTCCTTAGATGTTTAGGTACCGAAAATCCTTGAAATCTGAAAATCATTAACTTTAACAAATTGAATCAATTTACCTCATGTCTTTCGGAACCGTTGGATTGTGGTTTCTATCGTAAGAACCATTAGAGCCCTATTTAGGAACACTTACGTCATGTCGTGTCTTAGGTTTTAGGGAGTCCTAGAGTTAGGAGTCCAGCCTCATCACGGTCGTTTCCTATGGATAGCAACCGTGCCATAGATCTAGTTACACTAGTCACCCAATTTTTCCCTAAGACCAGCCTAGTTACTTAGGATGTAGGTTAACCTGCATTAGTCTAAGGGGCAACTTGCATTTAGATAGGATCATATAGCATCTGAGATGAAATCCTAAGATAATAAAATCTTTAACTTGAATTAAATAACTTCTCTTAAAACTGTTGAAACAGTCAATCCCGTCTAGATCGGTGTCTTAGTTGAGTTAGGCATAAGTAGCTTAGCTTAGGTGCACCGAACTACGTCGACTCTGATCCCAGTGAGGCTTGGGTACATAGGCAGCTTGGATGCTTGATGACATACCAATCACGAGTCGGCTCCACACATAAGTGGGGTTTTGTACATTAATCCTTAAATTAAAAGTAATTAAATCACTTAGGACTTTTCATGAAATTAGAATTTTAGGAGAACTTTCACTTAGATTGAATTCAAATAAATTAGGAAAATTAAGATACACATTTAGGAATTACATTGAAATTAGATCTTAGGATGCATGTCACATAGTTCGCACATTAATATAGAGTTAAATGAGCCATTTAAAAGAAATTCAAAAGAGTTAACTTTTGGAATTGAAGACCGATTATCGGGCAGGAATGGTGCATGTGGTGGTAAATCCCCATACCTTCCATTCTCGTAACCAGGTAACGAGTCTAGATTTCTGGTCAATTATGGGTCATAGATTCCTCATCTAGGTGGCGACTCTGTCACTCTCTTTTGCGTGGAATTCGGATTGCCTTAGTGATCCCAAGTTCACGGAAAAGATGAATTAAATTACACCTCGCTAGGCTCGGCGGCTTACCCCTGCCCTTATGGGTACTGGGTTGCACGTTTGTTTGCACCCTATGGCTTGGTTGCTGCCTGCTTGGCTCGGTAATTAAAATCGATAATAAAAAGCACACACCATTTGCGTGGGTACGAGAGACCAAGAGAGAGCGTGGCGGCTCGCGCCCCACCCCTCTCGCGGGATCGGGTCCCACAGTTTCCATCCCCACTGAAATTGAAACCGAACCAACCGAAATGCATTAGGCAAAATTGTAAGTGTAATAGTAGTATAATAAATTAGTATGAATATAGTTGTATTAATATGAATTTCAAGCAAAATGTGGTGCATGTATTACGTATAAATCAAATTATTAGACATATGCAACACTGTATGTCACTAGGTGTTCAATGTCTTGAAACCATTATGGATGGTTATCTTGCATATGTGATGGTTTCTAAGTGTGCATTTGTTCTTGCATTTCCTAAATTTTCATCTTTAAATTCTATTATTTGAATATGTTTACTTGATTTTACAAAAATCCCACCGAAATTTCCAACTGAAATTGAAACGTTTCTGTTTTCTTGGTGGCCGAAACTGAAACCAAAACCAAAATTTAGAACCTTGATTGCAAGTGAAATGAGGCATATGCATTATAAACATTTCTGTTTTCCCACTTCTCTTTCTGTGTATTGTAATTAATTTTAAATGGAGTAAACTGCACATGAAGAGATGTCATGATGAAATGAACAAGGACACCCTCAGAGATCTCCATGTTGATTTTCTTTAGCTGGGATGCCATGTCATTCATTCTCATAATGTGCTCTTCTCTCACACCGCTGCTACCATTGTATTTCATAGTGATCATCTTCATCATCAATGTACTGGCAAGAGCCTTAGATGATCCCTTAAATTGATCATCTACTACCTATAGGTACTCTCTGGCAATAAACTCCTCATCTTCCTCTGAGTCGGGAATGCCTCATCGGATAGAGGTAGAGATCATGCTTTTCATGGTCATTAGGCTTAGACGGTTTGACCGCTCCCATATTTCATAGGTAGCCAAATCTGCAGTAGTACTCTCATCAGTAGGCACTTCAGGTTTGTCATTCCTAAGTGTAGGACCCGATCCCGCGAGAGGGGCTCGACCCGCCTCTCTCTTGGTCTCTCGTACCCACACAAGTGGCGTGTGCTTTTGATTATTTATATGAATCATCTTTTCTGTGAACTTGGGATCACTAAAGCAATTCGAATTTCACACAAAAGTGAATGACCATAGTCGCCACCTAGGTAAGGAACCTAGGACCCATAAGTGACACTGCAATGATCTGCGATCCCAGAAGTCTAGATCCGTTACCTGATTACGAGAATAGAAGGTATGATGAATACACCATATGCACATTTCTCTCCCGGTAATCCGGTCTTCAATTTCAAAGATTAACTCACTTAAATTTCTTTTAAAAGGCTCATTTAAACTCTATTGATGTGCGAACTACGGGACATGCATCCTAAATAATCGAATTTCAATGTGGTTCCTAGATATATCTTTTGATTCTCTTAATTCAGTTTGGTTCAATATATGTGAGAGTTCTCTTAAAATCTAATTTTGGGAAAATCCTAAGTGTTTTAATCAATTTAATTAAGGGTTCAAAAATGATAAAGAAATAAACAACATAAAATCCTAAAACTCTACGGAGTGTGGTAGGGTCGACTTGAGCTTGGAATGCCATCCAAGTTGCCTACGTACCCAAGCTTCACTGGGATCAAAGTCAACATAGTTCGGTGGCCTAAATTAAGCTACATGCCTAACTCATCTAGGACACCGATCTAGATTGGACAGACTGTTTCAACAGTTTTAATAGAAATTAATTAATTCAAGTTTGATTACATTTTATTATCCTAGGAATCCATCTAAGATGTTACATGATCCTATCTAAATGCAAGACACTCCCTAGACTAATGCAGGTGGGCCCTACATCTTATGTTAATTAGGCATGTCCTATAGGGAAAAGAAGTTAACTAGTGAATTCTAATATATGGCTCAGTTGCTAATAATAGCAACCGGCCGTGATGAGGCTAACTGGACTCCTAACTCTAGGACTCCCTAAGGCCTAGAACTTAACGTGCCGTAAGTATTCCTAAAGGGGGCTCTAAAGGCTCCTACGATGTGGGACCGTGATCGTTGGTTCCAGATTTGATCTGAGTTTGGGTTTGCCCAACCCAAGTTATTAAGTTGGTAATTTTCATATTTTAAAGGGTTCCTATCACCTAGATATCAAGGTATTCTAAGGCTCTTAGGGTAACTTCATGTAGACTAGGATTTTGACCAATTTAGCAAGTTGTGAAGACTTTTAGTGAGTTTTAATAATTTTTATCTAATCAACATGAGGATTATTATGTTTCTAGAATTTTGTGATGTTCTGAAAATTTTCATAATTTTAAGAATTTTATGTGATTTTTAATGATTTTTACAAATTTAAGCAATTTATTGAAGTTCTAAAGAAACCTATAGCAAAAATCATCCAAATCGATCCAAATTAACACTAGAACATGTTCGCATTAATAGAAAATCACAGTAGAAATTTTACACACTATTTTTGGAATTTATTATTTTTAATAGATTCATTTATGTTCTGGCCGATTCAAATAAAATTCACTAAAAATATCAAAACATGCACAAACATTTCAAAAAATTCATAATATGATTTGTTTAGGCCAATCCAACTTATTATAGAATTTCAGCTTCTAAGGAGTTCATTTGATAACATCGCCTTTATACATGTGGAAAATAATTATTTTTCATTAAAAATCTAATAAAAATAATAAATAAACTCAAAATGGATTCAAAATTTTGTATGATCTTCAAATATCAAAAGGCTACTAAGAATAAATTTTTGTCAAATTTTGAATTATTTTGAGATGTAAACGAATTTTTATTCGCCAAATATGTTTTTTCTAAGTATTTTTTAAACGAATTTTTAAATCATCAAGATGAGACAATCCTATTGAAAATTTTGAATTTCTAATGTTCTTTTAACTCAATTAAAACTCAGAAAATATAACCTTAGAAAAAATCCTAGGTTTTGAACTAGTTGCTTTGAAAATTGACTCAAAGACCAATTAAAACCCTAATTCGTTGAACATCCTATTTTCTACATGTAAAATGGTTTTTCTTCAACCAAAATCAGTAATAATGAGAATTGGCCTATCATAAATCATATTATGATCATGCAAGACAATATCTCATGAATTCTTTTCAAAAAACCATGAAAAAACAGAAAAAGACACCCCTAAACATGTTACTAGTTCTACTCTAAAAATGGTTGAAGAACTAACCTTTGATCGCAAATCTGAGGTATTTAAGGCTTGTTATCTGAGATATACGCTTTAATAAACCTTTGTTATGCAAAAAAAAAAATCCAAATTTGACGAAGAGATGAGCAGCTTCGAATAATAGCTAAGAAGAGATGAAAAAGATGGGTTTGTTTCACTTGAATTCAAGGGAATATAGCAAATTCCTCCACAAAAGGGGATGAATTTTTTGGGGGAGAGAATGGGCTGGACGAAATTCCAAAAGAGCCACAAAGGTTGGCTTGATCCATATTTGTAGAGAAAGCTAGGGCAAAAAGCAAGAATAGCAATTTCCCATGTGAGAGTTGTCGTTTTAACTTTCTTTCTAATTCTCTCTATTGGCTTGCTTTTCCTTTTATTTTCCAATTGTAATTGTTTCCAAATTCTATACAAAAGGCTATCTTAATGACCAAGGCATTCTATTTTGCATTTCTAAATATTATAATTTCCAAAACAAAAGAACAATGCAAGATATCATGGTGATTCCCGTCCAAAAAGCACTGCCCAACTTTAAAGCTCATTTTTTACCTATATAGCGAAAGAATGACGAAAAGTTGTACACTACAAAGTTGTATCCCTTTGAAAGATATTTCTAACGTATATTTACACTTCAAATTTGGCCAATCCGTTAAAGATTTATGAAAATTTTAGTGGGCTGGAATTTCCGTCCAAATGGCACTGCCCGATTTTAAAGCTCATTTTTGACTTATTTCGTGGAAGAATCACGAAAAGTTATAACCTAGAAAATTATAACCCTTCTCGAGATATTTCCAACAAGTATAAGTACGAATTTTTTAGACCAGTGGTTAAAAAGTTATTGTCATTTTAGTGAGCTGAGCCTGTTAAGTCTTTCTTTATAAGTGAGGTAATTTACTTTAAACATAAAAATAGTGGTCCCTCAACCATTGTGGTTGAATTAAAGAGATGAGAGCGGGACCACACCATGTGACACACATGGTGGGTCCCATTTACATGGCCAAATATAAAATTGCCCTCAAACCAGAATGCCCCTCAAGGGTAAAGTTAAAAATGGCAAGTAAGTGATGAGAATTTTCAAAAATAGAAAGTATTGAAACTCACTTAAAATGATGGATGACATCAAACAGGATCATTTGGAGCTCCCTGGAAATACCCAAAATACCCTTAAGACACAAAATTTCCAAACAAGATAGAAACCCTGAAATTTTTTTAAAAAAGCAGGTTTTTCAAAATACTTAAAATCATTCATGATTTCTTAGACAAACTTTCAAGATAATCTGGGACACATCAGAAATGACCAACCTACCCCTAAGATACAGAAAATGATAAAACTGGGAAAAACCTTGAGAAATTTCAAAAATAGCAGGTTTTCACACTTGAGTGGAAACACAAGATATCATCATCTGGAACACTTGAAATGATATGAAATTTACCCTAAAACACAAGAATGCATGACCTAATGCAAAGAAACTGACTTGGGATTTAATAGACCAATCAAACCTTTTGCTTTTTAAAGCGTAGCAAAATGGGGGTGTCTACACTAAGTGCATAATCTAGGTCCAAACACCCTAAGACGATGTGAACATGATCCTTCAATTTTCCAAAATTAGTCCCACTCAAAACCTCGATCCCGGTCAAATAACTAGAGATAGAACTAGGGTTCAATGCTGTAGAAGAAAAAGACGGACAATTACAATTTGCTCACTTTCTAAGACACCATTTAAATAAAAAAAAGAGTTTATTTAGTAAAATCCACGATCTAATATAATCCAACTTTAAAAGAAATGACTAAAGTAAACAAAAACACAAAATGCATAAGTGTGTTCTTAATGGAACACCCAGTGTGTCACCATGGGGCGTCTGTTGGGCCGTGCCACTATACACAATTGGTTCCCACAAAATTAAGTCAATTTAAATTTAGCGAAGTCAGTTGGATTGCGCAGAATCACGAAACACATAAATGTGATTCTAGGGAGACACGTCGTCATGGGTTGTCCATTGGGCCGTGCAACGACACACATTTGGCTCTCAGCCATGAGGCGAACCAGAGCCAAACAACCCAATATTTGAGGCGCACATCACCGTTGGGCAGAAGCACAATCCCAAATCAAGTTATCCAAGCCTAGCCCTCCCACACTGCCTATTTGTGTAAAATAACAATCATCCGTTGGGCTGAGTGTTGCTCTTGGATAGATAGTAGCAATTGTAAGTGGTTTTGTAGTTCATAAGGTGTCACTATATGCAACATGGCTCTTTATTTAAACCACTAACCCTAAGCAATTTTGGTTCCCAAACAAAATCAATCTTCTTTGTTCATTTGTTTAGTGACTAATCTATCATAACAAGATATTGTGTAATTTGAACTAAAACTAATGAACAAAGTAAATAAACTTGTGTATATATTAACTAAATATCAAGTTTCATGATATATCTAATCAAAACATTAGGATTTTAAAGATATACACAAATAAGTTACAATAAACAAAAGCCAAATATCTTGGGCATGTCTGATACAAACCAAAGTGTTTTTTTAAAATCAAAAGCCTGATCCCACAAATGATTTCAACAAATACGTGAAATCCCTATGTTATATGCAAGGCATTGTGCATATAAATAACATTTAGGTTTCTAATTTGGAGATTAGAAAATAATGTGGTTCAAATGATTGAATTTCAAACACAAAAGAGAATAAAAACAGTAACAAATCAGTGCCCCAAGAGTTTGAAACTAAAATCAAACCCAAAACCTAACTTTTATACCCAAAAGAAGAGAAAATACATTGAAATCTGAAAAACCAAGTCTCAAATGCAGAAACAGATCGCAAAATTGGGTTCAGAAGGGTCTCAAACCCTTAGAACCGATCTTACTTGGTTCAAAACCCCAAACTTTTGACCTAAAATCAATTTCTAAAATAATAAAAAATTGTATTTTCACTGTAACTATGTTATATAGTGCTCAAACAACAAAAGTAACCCAAAAATGGGTTTAAAATGATGCAAAACCCCCATAATCAGTTTTAAATGGGCCAAAACCCCAAAAAAAAGGCCTAACCGGCCAAGAGAAGGGTCCCGGACCGGGGTGGACCGGTCGGTTCAATATCCTAGTCTAGTTCGGGCCGGTTGGGTTGGCTCGGGTCAGGCGGGTGGGCCCCACTGGACGGTGTCACCAAGACGAGTCTTGAGCGACATCTTGGTGACGTGCCATTTATTAATTTTTTTATTTAAAAATGGTTCATGGATCCTGTTTGGGCCAAAGTCGGGCCCTCGAGGCTCGTTGCCCAACACTATTCATCTTTTCCGGAATAAAATATTAATATTTTCTGAAAATTTCAAGAAAAATCTAAAAAAATCACTAAATTTCAATTTTATTTTCTGGATTTGTTTAACATTGGATTTAGGCGCTGTAAGCCCAAGGGTTTCCCTGGGTTAATCATTCACCTTACCTTCTTGTTTTGATGCTAGCAAACTAAATTGATTAGCATTTATGAACTGATGTGTTGCTTTAAGGTGTTGTGTTGTATACAAGAATTTCATGTCATAATCGTCATTACACAACTCTTCATAACACATGACTTGTAGATCAAGGATCAAAGGAACCAAGAGCTTGTACCTACATTGAAGTCATCCTCATTTGAAGATGCTTAAGTAAAGAAGCTCATCATAAAGATCCCACAAGTTCCTAAGCAAGTGTCAAGAATGAGCTTGGAGTTGAACATACCATTGGTGACACCTCATGAACCTCACTACATGCAGTGAAGATTGGAGGATGTCACAAGAGCCAAGACAATGTCAAGATGTTCACCCAAGCCGAAGAAGTCTAAGAAAGTGCAAAGGAGCCAGGACATTCAAAGAAGACTCAAGGTTCTTATTTTTAGAATGTATTTGGAATCCTGTTGATTTTATGTTTAAATGCACTTTCAAAAGGTTTTCAAATGGTTTTTATACTTAACAGTTTACATCTTTGAAAACAATCAACATACCAAAAAATGTGTTTGAAAACCTTAGACTTTAGCCCAAAGACCATAGCCCAAAAGCCCCTGATCTTTAAAGTAAAAATAGAATTTTATACAGGGCCGGTCGACCGGGCTATGCCTGGCGACCGCGGGATGGAACCTGGAAATCCAGGCCATTTCAAATTTTACTGGGCAGGTCGACCGAGTTAAGCCGGGCGACCGCGGATGCGCTTCTGTTTCAAACAGAACAATCCAATTTGGTCTAGGGTGGGCGACTGTCGTGGGTCGGTCGACCGAGATAGGTTTTTGAGCCAAATTTTTTGAGCAAACAGTAAGCCCTTGCCAGGCGACCGCCATGTGGCCGATCGACCGCGACGGTAAGAAATTTGAAAATAGAATAGGGCGCCCGATAGGGGCGGACGACTGCCGTGGTCGATCAAACTAGCCGTGGGGCATTTTCTGGTTGACTTTTTCAAGCTGTTATTTACAGTTTTAGCCCAAACGGTCACATTTTCAAATACACTATATATACATCATTAAAACCTATCTCTATATGCTTTTGAACATTTGAGAAAGATCGAAATCGTATTTCTCTTTGAGCTTCAACTTTTCGTTTAAAAGCAAAAACCTCTTTGAACTTGTATTTCAACATTCTTTCAAGAGGCACTCCATAGGGCTTTTATCTTTGCTATCTTTAGGAGTGATTGTGAGCTTTCAACTTTGTAATCCGCCTATTAAGAGGCATTGAGAGTTTTTTTTATTTTATTTGTTCTTCATGTGAGGGTCTCCTCTTCGGCCCGTAAAGAAAGGTGAAGAAAAGGGTCTCTGATTCAGCCCGTGAAGAAAGGTGAATCATGTGCAAGGGTTTGATTCCCTTGTCAAGGCTTCGTACGAGGGGCTTCGCTTTGAACCTTGAGAATGAAAAAGCAAGGGTTTGTTCCCTTTGGAGATGAAGGAGTCGGGTGTACGGCTTCATCATTTTAGTGGAGATCCCAATGAGGTAAACTTGGAAGAGTGAAGTAGGTCAAGTTGTGACCGAACCACTATAAATCTTGTGTTCCTTGTGGATGTTTCTTTTCCTTCTCTCTTGCACGTGTGGTGATTGGTAATCTCTAACCTAACTTGTTTTTGTGCTTTTAATTGAACAAGGGTTAGTAAATGCACTTGAATAAATTGTTTAAACCCTAAGTATTATAATATCCATTTGAACAAGGGTTAGCTAAATGTGCATGATTAGAAAATCTAAATCCTAGCTTTCATTGATATACATATTTGAACAAGGGTTAGACTAATTAGTGCTTAATTAAATGTATTAATTTTTAATCTCCCTTAATTAAGCCTAAAATTTTTAACTGTGTATTCACCCCCCATCTTGGACTGTCACACCTGTATTTCAGGCGCCATTGGCGCCATTGAACTCATCTCTCGACGAACTTCGCATCCATGCCAGAAAATCACCGATCGGAACTGCTGTTCGACGGTGGTACGCCATTTTCCGACGATGTCAAACTCTCCAGAAAATAAAATTTCTGACTTTAAATGCCCGCCAAATGCAATCGAGACATCAGATCGAAGAGCTATTTATTGCTTTGGATTCGTGGGAACAGAAGCAACGTTTCAGTGTCACTCAATCTTCTATTGGATTTGTGGATTGACGATGGCATTCAAATTATGAGGTTTTTAATACCAAAAATCCTATCTCTTTCAATTTTCACCATTTTAAAGATATTTTCTCGTCGTTTTCTCGCCGGAACCGTGGCTCTGGTAGCACATGTTAGTGTTCAACACAATAGGAGCACCAGCAACAGATCTTGGTGATCCAACTTTGAGAAAATCATAGTTAATCGTATAGATTGAAATTGAAATGTGAAAAAGATCATACCGGAAGCCACTGATATTGCTTTGTTGTTACTGGAAGATATTCCACTCCGGTAGTTCTCCTTGTTCCACAACAGGCAGTGATGGGGACTGTTTTCGTCTTTCTCTTAGACGTGGATTCACAGAGTATTGGAAAAGATTAGTTGTGTGCAACTCCTCATGATGCTGAACCTTCTCTCAAACATCTCTTCATTTACACCTGTTCCAAATATACCCTTTCATAATAAAGAGATAAGTCTTATTCTTTAAACACTTAACCAATTGAATCGATCTCGGCCGTTGATCCACCGTTAGGGCTAAATCCTAACACTCGTATCATTTTTGCTCCATGGAGGAATAGTGCAAAAATACGAGACTCATATTCCCGTTGCTTGTTTGAATGATAGATGGACTTCCTCATTCTGCAATAAAATAATGTACCAAAAGAGTTGCTGTTGTTACCATTTCTTGGAGGGGTGCTCATATGATTTCTTCCCCTAGGCAGAAATAATGTAAAAGATGGCCATCTCATGGCCGCATTGGATGCTAGATAGCCGCTTGGCCTACGCCCTAAAGAGGCACTGGCAGTCAAATGGCCCCACAAGTGGGCCACCTTCGCATGATCGATTCGGCCCCATTCATATGCTAAAATACAGAAAAGGGGTCCCACACGGTCCAATCTTTGGATCTCCATCTTGTCCACAACTCTTGATCAATGTTCCTTAAAGGGAACATTATAGTAACATTGATAACTAATCAAATCATGTGTTCATGACTGTAATCATCTCATGGGACTAGGGCTGGTCATTCGGGTTTAACCAAACCAAATTTTTTCGGTTACTTGAAAATAGTAACCGAAACCATAACCAAATATAATAGTAACCGAATTTAACCGAAACCAAAAAAAAATTTCAGTTGTTCGGTAAGTTCGGGTATAACCGAATTATAGGATAACTTTCCTAAGCTGGAATTTCAACTTCAATTTCTGCAAGTGGACCTTAAGAATAGAGAAATTTCAGAAGAAAAAGGGTTTAAAAAAACCCTAAATTCCTTTACCATTGGAAAAAATAAAATTCGATAGGCGGAGGAATCCTCATTCCTCAATCCTCAGACGGTGAGTGACACTTAGACCTCGTACAAATACCCGATGGATGAAATCAATCTAAAAAGAAAGAAAGAAAAAAATAGAAGGAAATAGGAATCTGAAGCTTACCAGTAGTCGGTGAGTGACGGCGGTTGACGATCACGGTAGCCGGTGAGGCGGTGAGTCGTTAACGGGCCGGCGGAGTCAAATGTCTCGAAGAAGTCTCTTCCCCAAAGGGCAAAGGACCAAAACCCTAATTTTTTAGTTTTACTCTCAAAAGTCTCAAGTCTCTCAACTCAGTAGTCGAATGGAAATATCAGGAATCTTGATTTCTTGATTAAAAATTAGGTTTTGGTTAGTGATATATAATATATATCTCCTTTTTTTTTACTCAGGACAGCTCACTAGGACTTTACAGAATTACCGAATTACGCCTTTACTTACTCAAGAGTGTCGTTTCAAACGAGTAATTTGTAATTTGAAATTGTGGGTGGCCCACAATTTGTGGGTGTGGCCACATACAAAAGTTCAGTTTTCGGGTTAACCGATTTTTTTTTGTTGTTAACCGAAACCGAAAACTGAAATTTCGCTCGAACCAAAATCGAAACCGAACTGAATTGCAAAACAACAGAACCGAAATTACAATTTCCGTTCGGAAATTTCAGTTATTTTTGGCTATACCCGAATAATGCACACCCCTAGATGGGGCTCCTTGAAAAGTCTCTCATAACCTTCATGCAAAGAACCCACATCTTCTAATCGTCCTATGAGTTGATCCTCCATGCCTAGCTCTGATAGCAAGCTAGTATGTGCTAGCTTATTAGCACTGTCCAAAATCCTTCCCCATCCCCGTCTTGGGGCATTATGTGGCGGATTGGATCAGATTTGGAAGAGAGATCACTGAGAGAGAGAAAGAATAGTAAGAAAATAGATGGTTTACTATGAGGAAAATCCGGCTCCCAATAAAGATTTCATTCAATAATCCTCTTATAATTACAATCACAACAATACATAGGGAACGCCTCTAGCTACCAATAAACATGAAACAAGGCTACCAAATAGAAAAACTCTTTGCGCCCTTGACATCCAAAATAAGAGCAGCATCCTACTAACTTTGTTCTCCCTATTAATAGCAACATAACAATAAATCTTCTACAAACTTTATTCTTCTAATTAAAAGCAAAGATCAATCTAAGTCCCCATCCCCGCCCCTCTCCATCCCACACAAAAAAACCCAGCCTCCAAAAATGCTTTTTAACGCTCATGAAAAAGAAAAGACAACCATGTTTGTGCACTTCTCAAAATATAGTAGTGCCAATATGACTAACCTAAAAGAAATGTTTACTGGTGTAGACACCCCATTTTGACTGTGCCCTAAACCTTCCAATTTTGTGCAAAACCCCATCAAATCAATGAGTTAGGGTCCCAAATTTTACCCTAAGCTAGCTTAGAGACCCACCAAGGTCCCTGCAAAATTTCGTCAGAATCCAAGCGCACTTGCCTAGTGAACGAACCGAAGCAAGGTCGTAGTGCAAATGCCTAGAAGGGGGGTGGATTATCCTGGAACGGTACCAAGCAAACTCCGAATGGGACACGATTCTTTTGTGCGCCTATCAAGTTTCGCGCAACCGCGCGCCAATCACAAGTTAGTAGTGCCAATATCATTCTCCAAGAACTACTATAAATACCAAGCTAATCTCTTTAAAAAAAAAGAGAAAAGAAAGAATTTTCGTTTTTAGAGAGAGAAAGAGAGAGAAAAGAGAGAGTGAGAAAAGGGGAGAGAGAAAATAGATCTGAGAATTCAAACCCTATTTCGTTCTTTTCTTCTTCTCCGGTGGTATTTTTCTGGTCGATCGTCTACAAGCCTCCGGTCATACTCTCCGGTGAGCTCATCGGAGCTCCGTCCGACGCTCTTTATTCTCGTTTACACTTACTCTTAGTGTATTAATCTTGTTTCTTCATCCTTCTTGTGCAATTTTTGCTCTAAACTCTAGATCTACCACCTCAAATCCTAGTTCTTTAGTCTAAATCCTAGGTTCAAAATCTTAAATCATAGATCCAAGCTCCTAGACTTTAGATCTAACTCAGACTTTATATTCAGCTTTAAGCTACAAATCTATTTTTTTCCTTAGAGGAAAACCGAGATCCAACCTTTTAACATATTTCTTCATAGTTTTTGCTCCAAAAATCCCATTGGCTTCATTTTCATCTCATTAGATCTAATCCAGATTTCAGATAGCCTTCATCCTTTTTGTCAAATTCAAAGTCAGATCCGAGCTTAATCTCTCATTTTTAATTTTTAATTAGGGTTTCTTGAACCTAATTAGAGAGAGAGAAAGAGAAAGAGAGCGAGAGGAGTTTTCAAAACCCTAACCCTTGTGGTTTCCTCTCCGCTTAATCTTCGTCAAATTCCGGCCTCATTTTCCGTAGTATAAAATCCTATGTGATTTTCACTACTAAAGAAATCAGAAAGAGATTTGAAAGAATAGAGGAATAGAGTTTGAGAAGCAAAGAGTAAAAGCTCAAAGAGGTAAGAGCTCTATACAGCACTATTCTGTAATTATGCTATGATTGTGAGATTTTTTTTTTGTGATTTGTCTAAAATAATGTCTGTACAAGTAATTTCTCTGTAAATTAGCATTTTTGTTCACTTGATGGTTGATCTATGAACTGAAAGGATAGGATTTTATTTTTTAGGATCAGAAATTTCAATGTTCAGATTTTTAGTTGAAAATTACATGATACCTCTGATAAATTTTCATCGTAATATCATCATCGTTATCGTTGATTGGATGAAATCAGTTCTTGATAAATTGATTGTCACATATGTGTATAGATATTAGCTAAGGTATGCCCCTTTTAGTTATTGATATAGATTGTTATGAGCAAGTGAGCCGGATAGGGATTCTTAATTATGGAATTTGTCCATCAGTAGGTTAATTGTCTGTGTATATATTTTTTATGGATCTCCACTGTGTGATTTTTCTTATATAGTTTGTTTCTTCATCTATTCTTTTAGAATATTAAAAGATCTGTTCATTGAGAATGTATCATGTGCTTTTGAAGTTCATTATTATATTTACTGACTGGTTTCATTTTGAGTGGTGCTTATGATTTTTATATTCTAAACATATATATCAGGCTTTCAACTGGCATAAATTGGAATATATATGCTTGAGATATTAGTAATATGGGCGTCTTCATATAATTTTGTTAGTATCTAGAGAGGATAGATAACAATGATTTATGATTCAAATCAAGAGGGTTCATCTGTAGTCATTGAGATTCAAATGCCTTTCCTATTTGATTAGTAAATTATCCTACACAGGTTGAATTATTCTCTACTTAAGTTTATATAATTGCCAGGTTTTTTATGGAGTCATTTTACATATGTAATATAAATATTTTCATAGAATGTTTTTTTAAAAAAAAGTATGTACCGATTGTTTATGGTCACATTGATGTAGCTACCAGTTTCAGGGGATTGGTTTTTATCAGATTTTACATTCGAGCTCTATTCCCATATAGTTTGGTTCCTTGTAGGTTTGAATGGCCATACATTATATGCATACCGTCCATTTATTTCTTGAATCAAATGATAAAGATTTTGTAGTCCCTGTTTGAACCCTGTTTTAGATCAGCTCTTGAATCCTAAAGCCAGCAATGAAATTTTTTGTTGGTGCAGCCCCTGTTTTTGAAATTAACATGATCATATTTGGATGATTATTTTTGATAGGTATGTAACAATTTCTATGAAAAATGATACTAATGCTGAAACGCATGTATAATTGACTCATCATTACCATCTTATCTGCTATATCAGACCTCAATGTTTTATATAATAGATTAAACTTGAATCAGTGGATATGAATATAATCAATGATTGTAGTTGCTTACAAAGTTCTTTTTAGACTCTAGAGTGACCTCTGCATATGATTTGTCTTAAGTGGATTCAGGTATATGCTTTGGTGGTTGGATTGGTATATATGTGTTAGCCTGTTAAGATTTGGAGCTAATGTCTTGATTAATTTATCCTTGCTATTCTTTTAACTCATTTATGAGAACTGTTGGAATCCTTTATTGTGTTTGATAATAAGAACCGCGCCTTTATATAATATGGAGGTAAGGGTGTCTCAGGACTTGTGTCCCTACTGTTGTGGAAACTGCATCATACTTTGTATATTAGAAAAAATGTGATATTAGGGGTATTTATTCTCTGATAGGCTGCATTTCATCTCAAGATCCCAACCATGATTTTGATTTAAATTACATGAACCAAAGTCGTTTTCCTATTTCAGCAGATTTTCTTGTAGATTTCTTGTGAGAATATAGTGAATTTTTGTTTACATTCGTGCTACATTGTTCTTGAAAATATCAAAGTTATTTTGGCACCTTTTATTTGCTCAATATTCTTTCCAAGCATCAATGGTTTCATAGTCATTGGTAAGGTAGGGTGGTGCCACCAAATGGCAGTATTTTACGCGCTAATAGAGAAAACCTGTAGATACAGTTATTGTATGGTCACAGAGGCATCATCTCTTGAGGTCGAATGGGAGGATTGGTCTATATATTATTATACTTTGACACGAGTATTATTGCAGCCAATGTGAAGTGAATTCAGTGGAGTTGGTATCAAAATGTAATAGTGCAGACCTAGGATTTATTTCTTTGGTTTCATTTACATTTTGATTTTTTTTCGTTTTAGATGCAGGTATTTGAACATCATGGCGTACTGACTTGATATTTTCTGTTCAAATCAAATATCACTTTGAATGTGTGTAAACAAGTCTGCATATTTTGACAAGTATAACATCTAAACCTATAATATATGTGCATATATATATTATTTAGGTTATGAAGAAAAATCATATTATCTGATTCATAAAGTGTAAGTCTATAATATTTAGACAATGTGAATTTCAGCATGATGAGATGATTAGCAACTTGCTTTCTTCCAAGTCAATAAGAACCAGTCTATAGACATGATTCTATTCTTTTTATCATATCTTGAATTCATTTCATGTAAATTATAGACATACACTTGGGGTATATGTTACTGTAAATTTAGTTTATTGCATATCCTCTCTAAAATGTAAATCCAATATTTGTTCCCTGATTGGATTTATTTGACATTGTTTTGGTCAATTACTTCCCAATGTTCCTTTTGCTCATTTTATTCACATTTTATTCAAGTAATATGCTTTTAATCCATTCTATTAAGATTTAGATAATTTTTAGACTTACTTGGTCTCACCTTGCTTATCTCTTTCTTAAAGACTATCTAAATCATTTGAGATTAGATCTCTTATCTTTGCAAGGGCGATGAAGGAGATATCCCAAGCCCATCCTTAGGGGACTTGCTCAATCCAAATGGCACTCCCCTCTTTAATTTGGAAGACTTGCCCAGTCTTTTAATTACCTTTAAATAAAATGATTCTTCTTTTCATTACATGGGCAATGAAAGAGATATCTTGAGCCCACCCTTTAAGGAGACAGGCTATGTTTCATACAGAGAATGTTCTATCTTTTAGAGACAAGCTCTGTCTCATTAGTGAGTCAAACATTAGGAGACTGTCCGAGTCTCACAAGCAGTTGTATCCTCACTAGAAGACCAACTCGGTCTATTAGTTGCCTCTCCTTGCCTCATTGCAAGGGCAATGAAAGAGTCATCTAGAGCCCACCCATTTTTTTTAAAGAGACAAGCTATGTCTCAGTAAAAAAGGTCAAATCATTTGGAGACAGGCTTTGTCTCATTGGTCATAGTTGTCCTCCCTCTCTTTTAAAAGACATGCCTTGTCTCATTAGCTCCTCCTTCTTAGAATTACTAATTTCAGAGTCAGTCCTTCTTTCAGGAGTCAGTCCTATCATCATAGGAGTTAGGATTCTATCCAACCTCTCATCAAGTCATTTTATCCAATCTTGCAAGGTATAGGATGATGTCCAACCCTTCCAGAGTCGAGATTCTATTTTTTTCCCCCGCAAAGTATAGGATGCTGTCCAACCTTTGCGGGATATCAGGAGTCTGTCTTACCCTTATGATGATAGGATTCTGTCCTCTTGTGTCAAAACTCAAAAACACTTGAAAAATATCTGGAAAACCAAAAATCTCAAAAATCTTGAGTCATTAAGAGTGTAGTTAGGAAAGTCTGTTCTGAACTACATTGGCTTGATCCCTTCCCATAGGGTACGTAGTGCAGCTTGGGATCCACATCCGAAGTCTAGCCAAACCTTTAAAAATAAACATTTCAAACCTTCAAAAAATTCATTTCTTCTTCAGAACCTTTTCAACAAGATCTTCCCCTAGAGTTAGGAGTCTGTCCTAGCTGTTTGGGGTGTTTTAGAGTTAGGAGGCTATCCTGATTTGTATTGATATGGTGTGTCCTGTCGTGTGAGTGTCCCTAGAGTTAGGAGGCCTCGAGTTGATCAGTTAGACATTTAGTCGAACTGATGCCTAGACCAAGAAGCATATAGTCAGCCCATGGTTTTCATTAGGATGCACAGCCTAGATATACATAGGATATAGGGCCCACCTACATTAGCTTAAGGCTAATCAACTTGCATTAGTTAGGACATATAGAGAGTCCTAAAAATTACAATTCACCTGAACTTAAGCAATCGTGCAAAAAGCTTTAAAAATCAGTCGAGTCTAGTGGATCGAGTCTAGGATAGCGGTTCTAGATGGTTAGGCATCGTAGTTTAAAATAGGTCATCGAACTACGTTGACTCCGATTCTTTCCGGCTGGGATACGTAGAGCAGCTAGGGTGGATGGTCATTCTGGTCCGAGTCAAGTCTTGCATTAGAGTTTTAGGATTTGTCTTGTCCGGTCGTGTATAGAATTAAATTGTGTTGTGTGTTTTACTGTGTTTTCTTACTTTCATGTACAGATCCTTATACCTTTAGCTGTAGCATGCATGTGTTTGCACACCAGAACTTAGACACCAATTAGGTATGACATTCATAACCTAGTTATTCTCAGATGACACTTATTTTATTTTTTTTGTGTGTGCTTATTAATCATCTCCGAGACATGCATGATTAGGTAGACGTCTTCTCGGAGATATATGTTTCCATTTCACATGACTTTCGTTCAAAACTCTTCAAAATCACTAATAAATGGCATAAGAGACCAGGTGTTTGCACTTGAGAGGATGAGGTGCTCTTCGGACCTTCCAAATTCGTAACTAGGCACGAACCTTCTTTTTATATCTCTGGTTATCTGTTGCAACAGAGCATAGTATGGGATCCAGGGCCGATTTCCTTGGATGGCGACTCTTCTTTGTTTAAGGTACGCCTCGAATCTGGGCTAGTCCCCGAATCGAGAGGTATCTCACCATATATCGCCACTCATACTGTGAGAGGCATTCTTCTTTCGAGAGTTCCTTGGTAGAGCTCTCCATTCACGTGGATGATCTTGAGACTCGTGTGGGGCTCGTCCCACGTCTCTCTCGGATCGGGGTCCACAGGCTGGCAACTCTGCTGGGGATTTCTTGAAATACTGCCTAACTCTGTATAAATGGCATTTTTTTTGCTAACTTTGAAGAATTTTGGGCTAAAATCATTATAAATGGGAATTTAATCGATTAGAATCCAGGGGCGCCAAATAGGTGTTTAAAACAAGGGATTCACACACTGCACAGCATACATCATTTTATTTTTTATTTTTATTTTATTTTAATTTTATTTTAATTTTTTTCTTTTATTGATTTTATTATTATTATTGGCTCTACGGGATAGATACAATGCGTGCCACATGGGATGTCATTACCCTAATGGTGCTGTTGTATCTATTTCCAAACTATGCGCTAGTGCTGCAGTCGTAAACACTCGGTGTACTTGTGTTTACAGCAGCCGGTGAGCAATGAAGCATACTGTATATAAGACTCGGTGTACTTGTGTTATACACTTAAAGTATGGATCATATGCATAGTGCCCAATATATTGAGTCTGGAGCTCTACTTTCATTTTTTACATATATTATGTACATGGATATATTTGTTGATTTAGTAAATCCCAAATAGGATCTGCATGTGCTTATATATATATTACATTCATAGAAGGACGAACATGTGTTGCTTATACATGTTGGAGCCTAGATTTTGGAGCCATGTCCTATCCATAGATTACTGTAGTTCATTTTATGTGGCTACAACGCGGTCCTAGTACACTCACATGTCTGTCTTGAGTCAAGTATCTTGACTCTGCGGGATTATACTTAGGGCTGGCGCCCCAGGTTAGGATATATATATATATATATATATATATTGATTATCAGATTGGGGCCTACTCTTTAGTGAGGTTTTCTTGTCTAATCTAAATCAGTCATATTAGTCCGTTCTTCAGATCTAGACCCGACCAGTGGCTTTTACTTGCCCCTCTCATGGTCGTGGCCTATCTTTTGATCTATTCATTGAGATTTTTGTCCATATATCTCTTGATTATAAGATCAGGACCTACTTTCTAGTAGCGATTTCTGGCTTGAATCAATCAGTCGTGTATATTCATCTCTCAGATCTAAACCTGGCTATTGGCTTCTACTTGTCACACTCATAGCTATGGTTTATTCCTTGACTCAGTGATGATAGATTTTGCCTGTTATTATCCTTCAAGTTCAAACTTCATTCATCCATTCTTTTGTTGTAGATTCATATTATATATGTATTACTCAAATGGTTGTTTGTTTTGTCTTAGATATGGTCGATAGCTTGTCTGCTGTCTCTATGACCATAGTCTATCATTATTGATCTTCTTGATCGTACATTTTTTTGTCGTCCATCTTCCAGATTTAGATCCGGTCTATGATCTGCTTTTGTCATTTTATAACCCTGGTCTCTTCCCTGAGTTTCTGATCATCTTTGACCATCAATGGAACATTCGGTGTCGCCAATTGTATCCTCCTTGTGATTAATTGCTAAGTTTATCCTTATTCTTTGTTTATTCCAAGTTATTCTTCATTCTCTAATTATCCCATCCTATTCTTTGTGTTTAGGTTAAATTATGGCGAATAATGTGTTGAAAGGCTGGATAAGCGAGACTATTAGGGCTCTTCTGCGAGAATCTTTGGAAAGGAGTATGGCTGATCGGTTCATCTGTACCTTCAATCATTTGAGTGTATCTGATATAAATTGGAAATTTCTCCAAGCAGCCGCTGGATTTTGGGATCCTAATCTTCATGTTTTTTGATTTGGATCCTTCGAGCTTTGTCCTATATTCGAGGAGTGGTGTGCTTTATTAGAGCTCCCAACAGAGGGACTTTGGATACGATCTTCAAATATAGATTCCTCTCATTCTCTTTTTTGCAAGCTATTCAAAAATCAAACCGTTGATGCTCTTCCATGCTTAACGGATACATGTGTGCAAGTTCAAAACCTCATTACACTTTTTTTCGAAAACGTTGATCCTACTAACTCCCGTTTTCCGAGTTGTCGACGCAATGCTTTGATTTTTAGTGTCTTTGCGCGATATGTCATTCGGAAAAACCCTCGTGTTGCTTCGTTAACCTTGTTAACCGTGAGACCAAATTAACGAAGGGAGGAATCCAATCCCCACCATGTTAGCAGAGACCTTCTTGGGACTAGATCTTATTGCTTCCCAAGAGATCAAAGATAATTTCTGTGGGTGTGTCAAGTTGTTGTACGTCTGGCTTGGTGAAAAACTTCAAATTCTTCAGCGACAAAACCAAAATCCATATACCCTGAAGAATTTCTGTACATGGAAACCAATAGCCAATCAACCTCAGTCCATTGATGAATGGCGCAATTGGTTGCAGCATGTAGAGGAGAGCCAGTTTCGTTAGGTAAGTCATTCATGCTTCAAAGTTTTTACTAGCACTTACCCACATCCGTTTGTTTACCTCATGGGTACCGAGAAATCTTCTTTTTATGCACCCATGTGATTTCTCCATCAGATTACGGGAATTCCATGTCCTTCCGGAATCATAGTCCCTCCTCTTTGTGAAGATCTCACTCCTGATCTCGTCCGATCTATTGTGGCTACTTGGGGAAACAAAAATATGGAAAGGAGGTTCAGTTTATCATCCAAAATCCGACGTGGAGAAATATCAGAAAAGCCTGCAAGCAGAAGAGCTCGGATTGAAGAGTCTTGAGGATCCATATCATGTTTTATTTTTGCATTTCCCATTATTGTCAGTCTGCTTATCCAGTTGTGATCAGAGATTAATATTTCCATCCATTGTAATCGCGATTTGAATTCTATTAATGAAAATGTGTTTACGTTTCTCTCGTCATTATTTGATTGAATATCTTATCTCATTTATCATTCATTTTAATCTAGTTTTTATACTTCTATTTCAAGATTCTGATACAGAGCAATCATAGCTTCTCAAAAAACCCTCATTTCAAAACCAACCTGGTCCTGTCAGACATCTGATTCCAGGCTGAGTCGACAATCTTTGTCATCACCTTCTTTTACTTCCTCACTGTTACCCCTGTCAAACTTTCAGGAAACTCTTTCACCCATTCTACCCACACCTGAACCCATGGCGGAAAATGGACATAATGCCCTGGACACCAATGAGATGATGAAGGCTATCCTGGCGCAATTGGGCACCATCAATGAAGAAATTGTCGGTCTAAAAAATGATAGAAGTTCTACTTCTAGAGAGAATGCCCCCCAACACCCTTCAGTCATACCTCCTCCACCTCCTATGATGAACAGACCGGCAGTGTTCACTGTTGAGGATGACTTTGAGGATGAGCAGTCTACAGAAGAAAATTGTCACCCTCATCTAGAGAGAGCTGATAAGGGCAAGGTGATTACAGATAGGCTGAACAGGCTGACCCAGGAAATGGAAAACATAAAATTCCAAGGCCCGAAAAAGTTGAACATGGCAGATTTTATGATTTATCCGGGAGTCACCTTGCCTCCGGGAGTCACCTTGAGCCTAAAATCTGAAGAGATCCGAACCTTGGGGGATATTGCCAATAGGTTCATCGAACAGTTCTCCATGGAGGAGGGGATCGACGTAACCAAAAGAGATCTCAAAGCATTGAAGCAGGGCCACAATGAAACCTTCACTTCCTTCATTCGCAGATGGAGAAGGAAAGCTGCACAGATGACTCATCGTCTGTCAGATGAGGAACAAATAAAAATTGTTGTGAAGAATCTGTCTCCACAATACTATTATCACATGGCCATCCAATACTTTCTTGATTTCAATCACCTCATCAAGACGGGAACCCAAATAGAAGATGCATTGTCTAAGGGTTTGAGATCGAGAGTTCCTTCTGATTCAAGAGAAGGAAAAAGACCAATGGTAGCACCTAAGGAGGTTCACAATGTGAATACTGCTCCACCGGCAAGGAGAGTAAATTTTGGTGAAGGTCGCCCGGAGAGGAAAGAGCCAAGACGATTCGATCCTTTGCCATATTCACTTTCAGTGGCATTGAAGAAGCTGTTAAGGGACAAAAAAATTGAATTGCTAGAGCCTAGAGAGATTCTGAATCCTCTCCCAAGGTATTGGAGGAAGGATTATTGTTGCGAATATCATCAGAGTGTCGGATATCTGACTGATAGATATATGGCCTTGAAGCATAAGATCCAGGACATGATCGAGGCAAAGAAAATTGCCATTGAAGCTCCTAACATCACTCGCAATCCTTTGCCGACGCATGCCACCCCTCCACCAAATGTTTATGCAATCCTTACAGAGGAAATCATTTTGGACCACTCTCGTATTTGTGCTGTCATCTCTGAGGAGCCGTATGTTCTGAGATGGGAAGAGGGAGACAGTGATACAGAAAATGAGAAGCCTTATGTACTGTCTGCTCGAGATGGGGGATCTGCAGAATCTGCCGAATGTTCATATGTCCTCAAATATGAAGAAGAAGAAAGCAAAGAAGAATTTCCTTATGTTTTAAGGTTGGAGGATGATGATTTTGTACTCTTGAATGAACAATGTGATGAGCTCCGCCATGTTACAGGTGGTGGACGTGTCTTTAAACCGGCAGAGCTGAGAGTTGAAAATCCTGCCGAAGTTGTAAGAGCTACAGAGAACCAAAAGCAGAAGCAGAGTCTAGATGAAGAGGAGGACAATTTGCTGAAGCAACTCAAAAAGACGCAAGCTAATGTGTCCATATGGGGTTTACTACTGGCATCGCCAAAACATAGGCAAGTAGTACTCCGTGAGTTGAATGCGTCTCAGGTGTCAGTTGAAATCACTCCTGATGAGCTGGCCAGTTTAGTGGCCGTGGCTAAAGGTTCCAAAGTATTATCTTTTACTGACGAGGACCTACCTCCAGAAGGAAGAGGCCATTCCCGTCCTCTCAGGATTACCATAATTTGCAACAAGAAGAGAGTGCCCGAAGTGCTAGTGGACAATGGATCAACCTTGATTGTATGTCCTTTGAGCACCACCGTTACCTTGGGATTTGGGCTAGATAGCTTCATACCATCTGAGCAGGGTATATTGGCATACGACGGCACTAGAAGAGACGTGATCGGGATATTAGCCACTGAGATCGAGATTGGAGGAGAGACTTTTGAAGTTGAATTCCAAGTGCTTGATATCAAAACCTCTTTCTTTCTTCTCCTAGGCCGACCTTGGCTGCATAAGGTCGGAGTTATTCCGTCATAGTTACATCAGAAATTGAAGTTCATCCAGAATAACAAAGTGATTACAGTGCGAGGAGATCCAGAACCGGAAGTTGGGCAGATAACTGCCGAATCAGTTGTTGAAAGTGCCCGGGATGTTAGCTTGACAGGGTTTTCCCTAAAGGTCTCTACTATTACTATGGAGGAAGCCATGAACGAGGAGATCATGTTTCTAACAAGTACCAATGTCCATGTCGCAAGGATGATGCGATGGTTTGGTTATGTCCTGGGAGCTGGCATGGGAAGAAATCTGCAAGGCCTGACTGAGTGGCCAATAATGAAGGCGATGAATGGATTATTCGGGTTAGGGTATCAGCCTACTCGAAAGGAAGTCCAAGAAATGAAAGTATACATGCTTAAATGAGCTGACTGCCGCCGCAGAGGCTTAGAGTTTCTTATGGGTCCGTTCAGTATGGTTATGAATGGCAGATTCAGAAAAGAAGGGGCTGATTGTCCGATTTTTGGTTTCTCAGAGCCTTGGTATGATGAGACTTGGAAGAAGCTGCCGGGTCTAGAGATTTTCTTTACAGATGAACTGCCGAAGAACTTTTTCTTTGAGCAGATTGCAGAGACAGCTGAATTAGAGAAGCAAGACTCAGACTGGGTTGAGAACTTTGAATCAGAACTCCTAGACTCCTTGTTCCAAGTGGAGGCACCAGTCATTGCGATGATTGGAGGAGACACACCCTTCATTAACCCGAGAAATTCCATCACCCCAGCTGAGGGACCTCTGGATAACTGGACTTCACAGGTTATACCCCAAGTAGTCTTTCAGTATAGTCCAGTCCCTTCAAAAGAGTCAGTCATTTCAAAATTTGTGTCAGTTTCTGAGTTCGTCCCAGAGTCTGTCATTTTTAACTTTTCTTTTGATGCAGGTACTGTAGAGGTCGGTTATACTCCTGGAGTGGGTGACAAGTTTGTCCTTGGTGGCGTCAAGTTCGAGTCTGAGGACGTCTCCATTGATGTTTCGTCTGTACATATTTCCCATTGTGTTGATACTGATGTCGACTTATCTTTTCATTCTGTTTCAGAGTCTGTAAAGCCTACTGTAGGCTATCTTACTGATGTAATCATTTGTTCTGATGAAATAAAAGACTCTTTTGCTTATATTCCTGTATTTGTCTCTTCTACTGATTCTGCTTCTAAACCTGATCAAGTAACTAATAATGATAATAAAGACTCCCTCTCTAATGAGGAAGCCGACGACCCTCCCCTTGAAATCAAACATATGATTCAACAAGAGGAGAGTCGCCGAGCGAAACCACTCGAAGAGGAAATTGAAACCGTAAATATCGGTGACGAATCCTTAATTCGGGAGATACGGATTGGCAAAATTTTATCTCCTGAGGAGCGCAAAGAATTAATCACCTTGCTAAAAGAGTTTAAGAAGGTTTTTGCATGGTCTTACGATGACTTGCCAGGATTGAGTGAGGACATTGTCCAACAAAAATTACCTCTAATCCCGGGCATCAAGCCTAAGAAGGAAAAACTCCAGAAACTTAAAACAGAATGGGAGTTGAAAGTTCATGATGAGGTTAAGAAACTACTAGAAGTGAAATTCATCGAAGTAGTTGAATACCCCAAATGGCTTGCAAATATTGTACCAGTACCCAAGAAAGACGGGAAAGTCAGGATGTGTGTCGATTTCAGAGATCTGAACAAGGCAAGTCCGAAAGATGATTTTCCGCTTCCGAACATTGATCTCCTGGTTGACAATACCGCTGGACATGCACTCTTATCCTTTATGGATTGGATTCTTAGGGTATAACCAAATCAAAATGGCACCTGAGGATATGATGAAGACGACATTTATTACTCAGTGGGGGACATATTGCTATAGGGTGATGCCGTTTGGTCTCAAGAATGCTGGTGCTACCTATCAGAGGGCTGCGACTACTCTTCTTCACGACATGATTCATAAGGAGGTCGAGGTCTATGTAGATGACATGATTGTCAAAGGAAAGACTCGATCAGAGCACATAGTTGCCTTAAGAAAATTCTTTGAGTGAATTCGAAAATATCAGCTTCGCTTGAAGCCCAGTAAATGTGTATTTGGGGTCACATCAGGAAAGTTGCTCGGATTCATGGTTAGCGAGAGAGGAATCGAAGTGGACTCTCAGAAGATCAAGGCTATCCAAGAAATGCAACCACCAAAGACAGAAAAGCAGATTCGTGGATTCCTTGGCAAAGTGCAATACTTGAGGAGATTCATATCTCATTTAACTATGACATGTGAACCCATCTTCAAGTTATTAAAGAAGAATTCTTCCAAGAAATGGAATGAAGAATGTCAGGAAGCATTTGAGAAAGTCAAGCAGTGCTTGTCCTTGCCTCCTGTCCTATCCCCAGTCATTCCTAGTCAACCATTGTTGATGTATTTATCCATCACGGATACAGCAATGGGTTGTATGCTTGCTCAGCAAGATGCAGGGTCTAAGAAGGAAAAGCCCATTTACTACATCAGCAAGAAAATGCTAGAATACAAAATCAAGTACACTGTCTTGGAAAAGACGTGTTTAGCATTGGTTTGGGCAACTCAAAGGCTTAGACATTATTTGCTTTCGAACAAGGTACTTTTGCTCTCATGGATGGATCCGTTGAAGTATTTGTTCGAAAAACCTGCTCTTACGGGAAGAACAGCTAGATGGTTGCTATTGTTGTCTGAGTTTGACATCACTTATGTCACTCAGAGTTCAAAGTGGCTTATGTACTTTGACGGAGCTGTCAATAATCATGGTCAAGGAATAGGGGCAGTTTTGGTATCTCCAAAGAAGGAGTACATCCCTATATCCATCAAGTTGTAGTTCGAATGCACCAATAATATGGTAGAATATGAAGCATGCATCGCAGGACTTGAGCCAGCTTTGGCTTTGCAAATTCAAGACATCGATGTGTTCGGAGATTCAATCCTGATTATTTGTCAAATAAATGGGGATTGGAAAACAAAAGAGGGAAGGTTGATTTTATACCACACTTATCTTGAATCTCTGGTCAAGAAGTTCAGGAGTGTCACCTTTACTCATCTGTCGAGGATAAGAAATCACTGTGCTGACGCTCTGGCTACTCTGGCGTCAATGTTGGACATTTCTGCTACAATAGGTTCAGCCTTTAGCTGTGAGGTTACAATGGGCTTCAGCACATGTGAATGCCATAGAGATATCTGCTAGATGTCTGGACGGAAAGCCGTGGTACACAGACATTCAAAATATCATTTCAGGCAAGGGACATCCGCCTGAAGCTTCCAGCAAAGAGAGGAAAACTCTTCAGAAGTTTGCTGCCAACTTCATCATTTGTGGTGAAGAATTGTACAGAAGGTCATTTGACGGGATACAACTTCTATGTGTTGATGAAGATCAGGCTACAGAGCTCATAGAGCAAACACATGAAGGTGTTTGTGGTCCTCACATGAATGGTAAGATGCTATCAAGGAAGATCCTAAGACTTGGATTCTATTGGCCCACAATGGAAGCAGACTGCTTCGCATTCGTGAAGAAATGTCATAAATGCCAAGTCTATGCAAATCTTATTCATGTGCCTCCGTCAGAGCTGCATTCTATGACCTCGCCATGGCCATTCTCAGTATGGGGGATTGATATCATTGGCAAAGTCTATCCCAAATCGTCAAGTGGACACGAGTACATCTTGGTGGCCATTGATTATTTCACGAAATGGATAGAAGCTGCTTCATATGCTTCCATAACTTCCAATACAGTTGCGAAGTTCTTCCGTGCGACTATCATTTGCAGATATGGAGTACCTCATGAGCTGATTTATGACAATGGATCTCATTTCAAGAAAGAGGTAGTGCACCTGTGCGAAGAGTTCAAAATCAAACATCATAAGTCATCTCCTTACAGACCACAGACAAATGGTGTTGTAGAGGCAGCGAACAAAAATATCAAGATCATAATCAGTAAGATGACCGAGACTTATAAGGATTGGTCAAACAAACTTCCTTTTGCTTTGTGGGCTTACAGGACATCGATCAGATCCTCTACAGGTGTAACTCCATATTCATTGGTGTATGGAATGGAAGCAGTCCTCCCTGTTGAGCTGAGAATCCCGTCCCTAAGAGTTATGATGGAAGTGAATCTGCCAGAGTCTGAGTGGGCCAGAGCCAGACATTAGAAATTATAGATGATCGATGAAAAGAGGCTGAGAGCCTTATATCACATCCAAGGGTATTAGAGAAGAATCGAAAGAGCCTTCAACAAGAAAGTCAAGGTCCGAGACCTGAAACCAGGAGATCTTGTCCTGAAATCCTACAGGGCAGCAGTGTTTGATCCCAAAGGGAAGTTCAGGCCAAATTGGTCTGGTCCTTACATTGTTGATGAAGTCCTGCCTGGAAAAGCCGTAAGACTCATCAATGAAAACGGAGAAAAATTAACAGAACCTACAAATCTGGACCAACTAAAGAAGTACTATGCTTAGATACACCAAGAGGCCGTCCTTAGTCGATCAAAACTTAAAAGCCAACAACCTCAAAGCTGAAAACCATTTGCAAACCATTTGGGCCTAAAAACAAAATATAATACACTCTTTCTTTGATAAACTCAAACCAGGGGCATCTTTTATGACTTGCGTCATAAAAGATATTGAGCCTGAACTACGTCATGACCTGATCCCTCTCTGCAGGGTATGTAGGTAGTCTGATCAATTCAGGTTCGGTTAAATCCTTCAAATCTTTCAAATTTTCAAAAGAAAATAAAGAACAAAACAACCAATCCTTGCAACCCAAAAGGGCAAACTACGCGGACCTGATTCCCATTTCTTTGGGGATACATAGGCAATCTGGAGGGCCAGATTCGGTCAAATACATGAAAACTTACCAAAGGTTAACCTGTTTGAACCCAAGCCTACCCAAAAGTCCTTCTGGTGTACTTAGGCCCAGATTTGTAGAAAAATAAAAAGAAAAAAAATAATGGAGTCTTAGACCCGCTAGACTGAAAACCCGCAAGGGCGGTCTAGGCAAAAGTTAGGGTCATTCACCCGCTAAGCTGAAAACTCGAAGGGGCGGCGTAGGCAAAAATTAGGGTGCAGAGCCTGCTGGATGGAAAATTTGCAAGGGCAGACAGTCCACGCAAAAATTAAGGCATGCGGTCCGCCGAATCGAAAACCTGAAAAAGTCGATTTGGCCATGGCAGTGACTTCATAAAGGACAAAACCTCTATAAGCCAGGAAGACTTTCATTTCTTCGGCGGCACTACTCCCAAGTCTGAGTGAGCGCTAGCAGAAATTCTTCTGACACTTTCTAAGCTAAGGAGGTTAAGACTAAGCAATCCAAAGGGATAATAACCATGATGGAAATACCGGAAAGAGGGATAAAACACCTTTAAATACGGTTTTCAAAAGATTCTAAGAGTGGTAGACTATACCATCTTAAAATACTTATCAGACTAAGAAGCAGATTCAATCTCTCTTCGAGTCTAAGTCATTGTGTCCATCAAAGTCCTCGTTTGTTGATAGTCAAAGTCTTTTCTCTGTCAAGTTAAAGTCAAGCCTCAGTTTTGTGTGGGGAAGCCTGTGTAGTCCATTATCCCTTCTAAAAGCTGAGGTAGCAAGAAGCAGGAAGGGAAAGGTGAAAAATGATGAAGTTGTGTCTCCTCAAAGGTGATACGCAGTGGAATGAAGTTCAGAAGATGGTAGATTTTCAAGTCCATCTGGCAGGCTTTCAAGCTCATCTAAAACGACAGAGATCATCGGAAATGAAAGGCGGTTGTCAGGCAGATGCAGTCTGTTGTAAACCTGAAAGCTCTGTAACCTCAAATATTCAAGAAATGAAAAACTTTTAAACCATTTCTTTGTGTTTTGCTCTCTTAAGAATTTGTCATAGAAGTAAAATCATACTAAGGGCATCTTTTATGCCCTGAGCAATCAGGTCATAAAAGATATCAAATGAACAATGATATTTGAGATGGCTATTCTCAAACAAATGAAGATAAAAGGAGCTTGAACACAGTCCTTAAATTCAACACCTCAGTCAATTTCCTTTGAGAGTCTGTCTTGGCAATCCTCTGAGAGTCTGTCTTGGCAATCCTCTGAGAGTCTTTCTCATCATTTCATTGGAAGTTTGCCTCATTATCCCCAGCAGAGTCGCCAGCCTGTGGACCCGGATCCGAGAGAGGCGGGGGACGAGCCCCACACGAGTCTCAGGATCATCCAGGTGAATGGAGAGCTCTACCCAACTCTCGAAAGAAGAATGCCTCTCACAGTACGAGTGGAGATATATGGTGAGATACCTCTCGATTCGGGGACTAGCCCAGATTCGAGGCGTACCTTAAACAATGAAGAGTCGACATCCAAGGAAATGGGCCCTGGATCCCATACTATGCTCTGTTGCAACGGATAACCAGAGATATAAAAAGAAGGTTCGTGCCTGGTTACAAATTTGGAAGGTCCGAAGAGCACCTCATCCGCCCAAGTGCAAACACCTGATCTCTTATGCCATTTATTATTGATTTTGAAGAGTTTTGAACGAAAGTCATGTGAAATGGGAACATATATCTCCGAGAAAATGTCTACCTAATCATGCATGCCTCGGAGATGATTAATAAGCATACAAAAAAAATGAAATAAGTGTCATTTGAGAATAACTAGGTTATGAATGTCATACCTAATCCTAATTGGTGTCTAAGTTCTGGTGTGCAAACACATGCATGCTACAACTAAAGGTATAAGGATCTGTACATGAAAGTAAGAAAACACAGCAAAACACACAACACAATTTAATTCTATACACGACCGGACAAGACAAATCCTAAAACTCTAATGCAAGACTTGACTCGGACCAGAATAGCCATCCACCCTGGCTGCTCTACGTATCCCAGCCTCGGGAAGAATTAGAGTCAACGTAGTTCGATGACCTATTCTAAACTACGATGCCTAACCATCTAGAACCGCTATCCTAGACTCGATCCACGAGACTCAACTGATTTTTAAAGCTTTTTGCACGATTGCTTAAGTTCAGGTGAATTGTAATTTTTAGGACTCTCTATATGCCCTAACTAATGCAAGTTGATTAGCCTTAAGCTAATGCAGGTGGGCCCTATATCCTATGTATATCTAGGTTGTGCATCCTAATGTAAACCATGGGCTGACTATATGCTTCTTAGTCTAGCCATCAGTTCGACTAAATGTCTAACCAATCAACTCGAGGCCTCCTAACTCTAGGGACACTCACACGATAGGACACACCATATCAATACAAATCAGGACAGCCTCCTAACTCTAGAACACCCCAAACAGCTAGGACAGACTCCTAACTCTAGGGGAAGATCTTTTTGAAAAGGTTCTGAAGAAGAATTGAATTTTTTGAATGTTTGAAATGTTTATTTTTAAAGGTTTGGCTGGACTTGGGATGTGGATCCCAAGCTGCACTACGTACCCTATGGGAAGGGATCAAGCCAACGTAGTTCGGAACAGACTTTCCTAACTACACTCTTAATGACTCAAGATTTTTGAGATTTTTGGTTTTTCAGATGTTTTTCAAGTGTTTTTGAGTTTTGACACAAGAGGACAGAATCCTATGAATTTGGAAGGTCCGAAGAGCACCTCATCCTCCCAAGTGCGAACACATGGTCTCTTATGCCATTTATTATTGATTTTGAAGAGTTTTGAACGAAAGTCATGTGAAATGGGAACATATATCTCCGAGAAGACGTCTACCTAATCATGCATGTCTCGAAGATGATTAATAAGCACACACAAAAAAATGAAATAAGTGTCATCTGAGAATAACTAGGTTATGAATGTCATACCTAATTGGTGTCTAAGTTCTGGTGTGCAAACACATGCATGCTACAGCTAAAGGTATAAGGATTTGTACATGAAAGTAAGAAAACACAGCAAAACACAAAACAAAATTTAATTGTATACACGACCGGACAAGACAAATCCTAAAACTCTAATGCAAGACTTGACTCGGACCAGAATGGCCATCCACCCTGGCTGCTCTACGTATCCCGGCCTTGGGAAGAATCAGAGTCAACGTAGTTCGATGACCTATTCTAAACTACGATGCTTAACCATCAAGAACCGCTATCCTAGACTCGATCCACTAGACTCGACTGATTTTTAAAGCTTTTTGCACGATTGCTTAAGTTCAGGTGAATTGTAATTTTTAGGACTCTCTATATGCCCTAACTAATTGTGGGACCCGATCCCGCGAGAGGGGTGGGGCGCGAGCCGCCATGCTCTCTCTTGGTCTCTCGTACCCACGCGATTGGCGTGTGCTCTTTTATTATTGATTTTAATTCATCTTTTATGTGAACTTGGGATCACTAAGGTAATCCGAATTCCACACAAAAGAGAGTGACAGAGTCGCCACCTAGATGTGGGATCTAGGACCCATGATTAACCAGAAATCTAGACTCGTTACCTGGTTACAAGAATGGAAGGTATGGGGAGTTATCCACCACATGCACCATTCCTGCCCGATAATCGGTCTTCAATTTCAAAAGTTAACTCTTTTGAATTTCTTTTAAATGGCTCATTTAACTCTATGTTAATGTGCTAACTATGTGACATGCATCCTATGATCTAATTTCAATGTAGATCCTAAATGTGTATCTTGATTTCTTAATTTGTTTGAATTCAATCTAAGTGAATGTTCTCCTAAAATTCTAATTTCATGGAAAGTCCTAAGAGATTTAATTAAGAATTTACAAGAAAATTAATATACAAAACCCCACAATTTGTTGTGGAGCCAACTCGCGGTTAGTATGCCATCAGACATTCAAGCTGCCTACGTACCCAAGCCTCACTGGGATCAGAGTCGACGTAGTTCGGTGCACCTAAGCTAAGCTACTTATGCCTAACTCAACTAAGACACCGATCTAGACTGGATTGACTGTTTCAACAGTTTTAAGAGAAGTTATTTAATTCAAGTTGAAGATTTTATTATCCTAAGACTTCATCTAAGATGCTATATGATCCTATCTAAGTGCAAGTTGTCCCTTAGACTAATGCAGGTTAACCTACATCCTAGGTAACTAGGCTTGTCCTAGGGAAAGATGGGGTGACTAGTGTAACTAGACCTATGGCACGGTTGCTATCCATAGCAAACATCCGTGATGAGGCTGGACTCCTAAAACCTAGGACTCCCTAAAACCTAGGACACGACATGACGTAAGTGTTCCTAAATAGGGCTCTAATGGTTCTTAAGACGGAAACCATAATCCAATGGTTCCAAAAGACACGAGATAAATCGATTTAAGTTCCTGAAGTTAATGAATTTCAAATTTCAACGATTTTCAGTTTCTGAACATTTAAGGAATACCAAAGGTTTAACGGTTCACACATTTCGGCCTAAAATGGCATCCACAGAAGGGAATCGTGCGCTCTTCCCTTGTGCAATTTAATATTTAGGTTATAGCACCTTATTGCCTGGCATATCTCAGGATTTCCGTGGACAGTAACCTCGGAGCCAATAACATGCTATAGCTTAAATATTCAAATTGTCTAAGATCGATTGCAATTTGGATACGATTATGGATGCACCGGCCATTTTACCAGGGAAATCTAAGGATCTTAAGATTTCTATTTCAATGGATTAAGGAGTGAACATGTGACAGAAATTTAAGGTTCTTTAGAAATTTTCGTAATGATTTTTAATTAATTTCAAAATTTCAATGGATTTTATCAATTTTAAACCGCATGAGTGATTTTACAAGGTAACTTATTGCAAACCAATTCGAAATAAACTGAAATTTCTACAGCAACAAGATGGGAATGTATGTAGCTTATTGGGAGAGTTTTATAGATTTTTATGTTAAGCTCCTATTTATTTTTGATTTAACAATAATGTGACCAGATTATAAAAATAACACAGAAACTACTAGAAATAGAAATCTAAATTCATTAAAATTTCTACAGTGGTGAGATATGAGAAAAGATAGCATGCTGTAAGATTTTCATGAATTTTAGAGACTATGTACTATCAATTTCGGATTTTTGAATTTTAAGCCCAGATTATGAATTTACACTACATCCTTTAGGAAACAAGATCCAAATCAATTGAAAATTTTACAGAAGTAAGAAATACGAAATATAAGACTACTGTAAAAAATTTTGAGAATTTTAATTGTGATTTGATGTCAGTAACAAATCTCACAAAATCTGATTATTTTCAAAGAAAGCATCAAATAATATACCAAATAAAATCCAAAAATCCTTAAAAATTCATGGTAGAATGTGTCAGTATCATATTAGTTTCCCACAAAATTCCATTAATTTTGGAATCTATTTAGTATATATTTTATTTTTCTTCGTCAAAAAGATGTTTTTGAAGAGTTTTCTATTTTTAAAACATAATTTTTGAGAAAATTACGACTTCGGAAAATGCCCTTTAACCTTGTTCTGATGTGATGAACACAAAAAAAAAATTTAAAATTCCAAAAAATAGATCATCCTGAGATAGCTATTTTTTTCAATTTCTTAATTTCCCAGTCATTATTTTAAGTGAAATTCCATTCTTCACTCAAAATTTTCAAATCCTTTAATCCAATGTCCGATCCGATCCGATCCGATGGTTATTTTAGTCTATTTAAATAGATCAGTGTATTAAATTTCGAGACGAATCGGAATTGAAACACTCATGTAGATCATGATTTTGAGCACATACATGCAATATTGAATTAAATTCAATAAAATGTTAAAATCATGCAAAAAATATATAAAAAATACCAAATAATCCTGAAAAAATCTGAGAATTGTGCACCTACCATTGATAGAGATCCTCGCCGAATCCGAGAGCTTAAGAATCCAAAAAAACCTTGCCGACGCACAATCCAATTTCCTTTCTTTCCCTTTTCTTTCTTATTTTTTTTTTGTTTTCCTCACTGCTGAGAGAGAGAGAGAGAGAGAGATGAGTGAAATAGATGAATGAGATAGATGAGTGAGAGATATAGTGAGAGTGTGAGTGAGATATAGAGAGTGTGAGTGAAAGAGATAGAGGATGGGAGGGATGGAAAGAATCTGAGGGAGAGAAAGACGCAGAGAGAGTGAAAATGAGAGTGAGATTTGAGAGACCGAGAGATGTAAAGGAGAGTGAGAGTTAGAGAGGTAGTGAAAAAAGATTGTAAAACAGATAGAGATTGAGAGAAAGAGTGTAAAAAAATAGAGGGAGAGAGTAAAACATAAAAACAGAGGGGTAGAAAAAAAAAACGTAAAAACAGGGGGAGAGATCAGAAACAGCACTCAGTTTTTTTCTTGTTGTTTTTCTTTTGTTTTTTTTTTTAGTGGGCTGTTGATGGTGGGTGTAGATGAGGGATAGAGATGGGCTGTGGAGGAGGGGTTAATAGAGAGAATGAAAACCGTGGAGAGTGGGGAGAGTGAAGAAAAACAGAGGATGGTGGGAGAACAGAAACAGAGAGAGGGACGTTGAGAGAGAAGCAAGGTGGGGAGAGAGAAGAAACAGAGAGTGGTGAGAAGAAAGCAATGGAGAGGGGCTGCTCTGTTCTTGTGTTTTTTTCTTTTTTTCTCTAACCCCTCTCCCCAAGAAGCTAGCTGCTATGGTATCGTTTCTCCTTTTCAGATCCGAGCCATCTGCCGTGGAGAGAAAGCTTTTAGAGAGGGTTGAGAGAGATCTCTGGAGAGTGGGGAAGATCCCTGGTTTTTATTAGAATAATTGGAATTTATCAACCCCAAAAAAATGGACGTCCTCCCATTCTTCTCGTATTAATAGTATTTATATCTTTCCTTCTCCCTTCTTTTTAGAATAAGGCAACATTCTTTTCTTAAACAAACCCATGCAGCAACTTTCTCATTCTCCTTTAGGAATGGTAGTCACCTTCTCAAAGAAGTTAAAGAAGAAAACAGTAGCCAACAGAAATCGTGAGATCTTCTATTTCTTTTAAAATTGCCGCATGTATCTTCCCTACACCAAATAATTACACGCATAAGCCATTTTCCTAAAAAAAATCAGCTCTTTCCAAATCAATATACGTAAAGGATTTTTTTTTTATAGAACCCGCCATACTTGCCCATAGGACAAGAATCCTGCTTTTAATCTTGGATTTAGATCAACTCGAAGTGGGACCCACGCATGATCTTTTGTATGCAATTGGAAATTCTTATGACTGCGGGTCCTCTCAATGCTGGCCCAATACTCTTTCTATTGGATAATCCAATCCGTCCAATTAATAAGCCACGGCCCAAATGGAATGCACCCTATAATTGTTTTCATAAGATGATCCGAAATGTTCATTTAATGAGCCATATATGGGTCAAGCCATAGGCTGATTGTGACCACCTAAATCATTCCTATATAATGATCCTAGCCATCCAATTGTTGGGTCGCGGCATAAATGAATTGTGCCCCACCAAATCATTTCCATTAAATTTTAATGCTTTTAATCATGAACCCCACATAAATTTGACAAATTTCATCTAATTATTAACACACAACATCCCATCTTTAAGTGGGACTCAAAAGAATAAGATAAAATAAAATCACTTTAGATAGGGCCTACAGGTATTTAATGGGTCAGTTGATTTGGAGGGTCCACCCATGTAAAGCGATTTCATTTCTTAGATTCAATAAGTTCAAAACTCATATTTTTCATGAATATCAATGCAGGGCACACCTGCTTGATCCCATTCCAATCGAAATGCTCAATGCGGGCCCAGCCAATGGGTTTAAATTCTCTCTTGTTTAGATTCTTGTGAATAACCCCTCTCAACACTTAGCGGAAAAATGCAAAACATAGCGGAAATGATTAAAAAGATCGAGAAAGCATAAGGGACGGACACGGGAATGGAAAACACTGAAAAAGACCGATAGCAAAACCTTAATTTCTTTGTTGATTGGAGCGGAGCAAAATGGGGGTGTCTACACTAATGCAAGTTGATTAGCCTTAAGCTAATGCAGGTGGGCCCTATATCCTATGTATATCTAGGCTGGGCATCCTAATGAAAACCATGGGCTAACTATATGCTTCTTAGTCTAGTCATCAGTTCGACTAATTGTCTAACCGATCAACTCGAGGCCTCCTAACTCTAGGGACACTCACACGACATGACACACCATATCAATACAAATCAGGACAGCCTCCTAACTCTAAAACACCCCAAACAGCTAGGATAGACTCCTAACTCTAGAGGAAGATCTTTTTGAAAAGGTTCTGAAGAAGAATTGAATTTTTTGAAGGTTTGAAATGTTTATTTTTAAAGGTTTGGCTGGACTTGGGATGTGGATCCCAAGCTGCACTACGTACCCTATGGGAAGGGATCAAGCCAACGTAGTTCGGAACAGACTTTCCTAACTACACTCTTAATGACTCAAGATTTTTGGTTTTCCAGATGTTTTTCAAATGTTTTTGAGTTTTGACACAAGAGGACAGAATCCTATCATCATAAGAGTAAGACAGACTCCTGATATCCCACAAAGGTTGGACAGCATCCTATACTTTGCGGGGGGAAAAAAATAGAATCTCGACTCTGCAAGGGTTGGACAGCATCCTATACCTTGCAAGATTGGATAAAATGACTTGATGAGAAGTTGGATAGAATCCTAACCCCTATGATAATAGGTCTGACTCCTGAAAGGAGGACTGACTCTGAAATTAGTAATTCTAAGAAGGATGAGTTAATGAGACAAGGCATGTCTTTTAAAAGAGAGGGAGGACAACTATGACCAATGAGACAAAGCCTGTCTCCAAATGATTTGACCTTTTTTACTGAGACATAGCTTATCTCTTTAAAAAAAATGGGTGGGCTCTAGATGACTCTTTCATTGCCCTTGCAATGAGGCAAGGAGAGGCAACTAATAGACCGAGTTGGTCTTCTAGTGAGGATACAACTGCTTGTGAGACTCCGACAGTCTCCTAATGTTTGACTCACTAATGAGACAGAGCTTGTCTCTAAAAGATAGAACATTCTCTGTATGAGACATAGCCTGTCTCCCTAAAGGGTGGGCTCAAGATATCTCTTTCAATGCCCATGCAATGGAAAGAAGAATCTTTTTATTTAAAGGTAATTAAAAGACTGGGCGAGTCTTCCAAATTAAAGAGGGGAGTGCCATTTGGACTGAGCAAGTCCCCTAAGGATGGGCTTGCGATATCTCCTTCATCGCCCTTGCAATGATAAGAGATCTAATCTCAAATGATTTAGATAGTCTTTAAGAAAGAGATAAGCAAGGTGAGACCAAGTAGGTCTAAAAATTATCTAAATCTTAATAGAATGGATTAAAAGCATATTACTTGAATAAAATGTGAATAAAATGAGCAAAAGGAACATTGAGAAGTAATTGACCAAAACAATGTCAAATAAATCCAATCAGGGAACAAATATTGGATTTACATTTTAGAGAGGATAAGCAATAAACTAAATTTACAGTAACATATACCCCAAGTGTATGTCTATAATTTCCATGAAATGAATTCAAGATATGATAAAAAGAATAGAATCATGTCTATAGACTGGTTCTTATTGACTTGGAAGAAAGCAAGTTGTTAATCATCTCATCATGCTGAAATTCACATTGTCTAAATATTATAGACTTACAATTTATGAATCAGATAATATGATTTTTCCTCATAACCTAAATAATATATATATGCACATATATTATAGGTTTATATGTTATACTTGTCCAAATATGCAGACTTGTTTACACACATTCAAAGTGATATTTGATTTGAACAGAAAATATCAAGTCAGTACACCATGATGTTCAAATACCTGCATCTAAAACGAAAAAAAATCATAATGTAAATGAAACCAAAGAAATAAATCCTAGGTCTGCACTATTACATTTTGATACCAACTCCACTGAATTCACTTCACATTGGCTGTAATAATACTCGTGTCAAAGTATAATAATATATAGACCAATCCTCCCATACGACCTCAAGAGATGATGCCTCTGTGACCATACAGTAACTGTAACTACAGGTTTTCTCTATTAGCACGTAAAATACTGCCATTTGGTGGCACCACCCTACCTTACCAATGACTATGAAACCATTGATGCTTGGAAAGAATATTGAGCAAATAAAAGGTGCCAAAATAACTTTGATATTTTCAAGAACAACGTAGCACCAATGTAAAAAAAAATTCACTATATTCTCACAAGAAATCTAGAGGAAAATCTGCTGAAATAGGAAAACGAATTTGGTTCATGTAATTTAAATCAAAATCATGGTTGGGATCTTGAGATGAAATGCAGCCTATCAGAGAATAAATACCCCTAGTATCACATTTTTTCTAATATACAAAGTATGATGCAGTTTCCACAACAGTAGGGACACAAGTCCTGAGACACCCTTACCTCCATATTATATAAAGGCGCGGTTCTTATTATCAAACACAATAAAGGATTCCAACAGTTCTCATAAATGAGTTAAAAGAATAGCAAGGATAAATTAATCAAGACATTAGCTCCAAATCTTAACAGGCTCCAAATCTTAACAGGCTAACACATGTATACCAATCCAACCACCAAAGCATATACCTGAATCCACTTAAGACAAATCATATGCAGAGGACACTCTAGAGTGTAAAAAGAACTTTGTAAGCAACTACAATCATTGATTCTATTCATATCCACTGATTCAAGTTTAATCTATTATATAAAACATTGAGGTCTGATATAGCAGATAAGATGGTAATGATGGGTCAATTATACATGCCTTTCAGCATTAGTATCATTTTTCATAGAAATTGTTACATACCTATCAAAAATAATCATCCAAATATGATCATGTTAATTTCCAAAACAGGGGCTGCACCAAGAAAAAATTTCATTGCTGGCTTTAGGATTCAAGAGCTGATCTAAAACAGGGTTCAAACAGGGACTACAAAATCTTTATCATTTGATTCAAGAAATAAATGGACGGTATGCATATAATGTATGGCCATTCAAACCTACAAGGAACCAAACTATATGGGAATAGAGCTCGAATGTAAAACTTGATAAAAACCAAACCCCTGAAACTGGTAGCTACATCCATGTGACCATAAACAATCGGTACATACTTTTAAAAAAAAAAAACAATTCTATGAAAATATTTATATTACATATGTAAAATGACTCCATCAAAAACCTGGCAATTATATAAACTTAAGTAGAGAATAATTCAACCTGTGTAGGATAATTTACTAATCAAATAGGAAAGGCATTTGAATCTCAATGACTACAGATGAACCCTCTTGATTTGAATCATAAATCATTGTTATCTATCCTCTCTGGATAGAACATTCTCTGTATGAGACATAGCCTGTCTCCCTACGGAAAATGAGGCCGGAATCCGACGAAGATTAAGCAGAGAGGAAACCACAAGGGTTAGGGTTTTGAAAACTCCTCTCGCTCTCTTTGTCTTTCTCTCTCTCTCTCTCTCTCTAATTAGGTTCAAGAAACCCTAATTAAAAATGAAAAATGAGAGATTAAGCTCGGATCTGACTTTGAATTTGACAAAAAGGATGAAGGCTATCTGAAATCTGGATCAGATCTAATGAGATGAAAATGAACCCGATGGGATTTTTTGAGCAAAAACAATGAAGAAAGATGTTAAAAGGTTGGATCTCGGTTTTCCTCTAAGGAAAAAAACAGATTTGTAGCTTAAAGCTGAATATAAAGTCTGAGTTAGATCTAAAGTCTAGGAGCTTGGATCTATGATTTAAGATTTTGAACCTAGGGTTTAGACTAAAGAACTAGGATTTGAGGTGGTAGATCTAGAGTTTAGAGCAGAAATTGCACAAGAAGGATGAAGAAACAAGATTAATACACTAAGAGTAAGTGTAAACGAGAATAAAGAGCGCCGGACGGAGCTCCGATGAGCTTACCGGAGAGTATGACTGTAGACACCCCCATTTTGCTTCGCTCTAATCAACAAAGAAATTAATGTTTTGCTATCGGTTTTTTTCAGCGTTTTCCATTCTCGTGTCCGCTCCCTATGTTTTCTTGATCTTTTCGGTCATCTCGGCCGTGTTCTGCATTTTCCTGATAATTGTTGAGAGGGGTTGTTCGCAAGAATTAAAGCAAGAGAGAATTTGGACCCGTTCGGTAGGCCCGCATTGAACATTTGTTTAGATTTGGATCAAACAGGGGGCCCGCATATTGTTTTAATGAAAAATGAGTGTTGAGCCTACTTCGATCTAATACATAAAGATGCCCATCAAGGGAGTAGCTAAGATCATCCTTCGAAAACAGTTTGAGGGGTGTAACCAAGTCATATAGTGGCCCAACAAAGTGAATGGGTCAAATCAGCCCATGGAGATGTTCTAGTAGATGCAACCAATTCATGTCAAAGCCCATCAAGTGGATCGTTCGGATTATCTCGCTTAAGAAGGGGAGCATCCAATTTATACCGTGGTCCACCAAATGAACCATTTGGATCGTCCCATGAATGTGATTTATAGGATATATTGATTTATATTATGGCTCAATCATTTGGACAGGTGGGATTAATTCGAAAAAAAAAATAATATATATATATATATATATATATATATATATATATATATATATATAACAATTTGAGAGGTACTTTGATCGAACGTGACCTGAGGGGTAGTTTCGCCATTTAAGGTTTTACAATAGAAAGGGAGAAGAATAGCAACGATGGACAGCTCTACTGATATAAAAAAAAGGAAGCAATATACCTTATAAAAAGAAGGTTGCTATAGAGGATAGGGGGATTTTCTGTTTTTAGATCGTTGAGGAAGTTTTCTATAAAACAAAAAAAGAAAGAAAGGAGAGGGAGAGGCTAGAAAAAAAGGGGGAGACTCTGTTTGGAAAAAGAAAAAGAAAAAGAGGAGACGATCGAAGATTGCCCATCGATCATCCCTCTCCACAGAAGCTCCACGATCTCCATTCCCTCTGAGTCTCCCCGCATCCTACATCTATTTCCCATGCATCCCCTCCCTCAAGAGACGAGGTTGGTCTTGCATCTCCCTCACCCGCACCATTTCTAATGGAAGGGAAGAAAAACAGAGCATCTGTTTTTTCTGCACCAATCAATTATCCCATGGCCTCTCCATCTCTCTAAACAAGCGTTCTCCATTCCTTGGTCTCATACTCATCTTATCTTTGAAAACAGAGCATCTCTTTGCAAGTTTTATTTCGTTGTATTTTTATTCTCCCACAGCCAGAAAAACAGAGCACCGTATATTTTCTGATAGTTTTACCTGCATATCTCTACAGCTCACTTTAGACTCCTCTCATTCTCACCATCCCTCACACTCCATATCAATCTATCTCTCTCTCTCTCTCCATCTAACTCTCCCTCACTTTCCTCTTTCCTTCTCTGTTGCTTTCTCTCTCTCGGTTTTTTTTTATCTCCCTCTGTCAACCTCTATCTATATCTTTATCAACTTCTCTCCATCTATCTCAATTACTCTCTCTCGATCCACCCTACTCTATCTCTCTTAATCATTCTCACTCTCACCTTATCTCCCTCTCCCCATCCACAGTGAAGATCACAAAAGAAAAAAAAAGCAAAGAAATAAAGAGAAAGAAAGGAGCAGATCGTAGCGTCGGCGGGATTTTTCGGATTCTCTGGCTCTCGGATTCAGCGAGGGTCTCCACCATAGGTAGGTACACTGTTCTCAAATTTTTCCCGAATTATTTGGTATTTTTTTAGATTTTTGCATGATTTTTAAACATTTAATTGAATTTAATTGAATATTATATGTGTGTGCTCAAAATCATGATCTGCACGGGTGTTTCAATTCCGTTTCATCTCGAAATTTAATACAATGATCTACTTGAATAGACTAAAATAACTATCGGATCGGATCGGACATTGGATCAAAGGTTTTTTAGAATTTGAGTGGAGAGTGGAATTTTATTTAAAATAATGGTTGAGAAATTACGAAATTCGAAAAAATAGCCATCTCAGGATGATCTATTTTTTGGAATTTTAAATTTTTCTTGTGTTCATCATATCAGAACAAGATTAAAGGACATTTTCCGGAGTCGTAATTTTCTTGAAAATCGTGTTTTAAAAATAGAAAACTCTTCAAAAATATCTTTTCGACGAAGAAAAATAAAAGATATACTAAACAGAGTCCAAAAATAATGTAATTTAGTGGAAAAATAATATGATACTGATAAATTCTACCATGAATGTTTGAGAATTTTTGAAATTTGTTTGGTATATTATTTTATGCTTTCTTTGAAAATTATCAGATTTTGGGGGACTTTGTACTGACATCAGATCACATATACAATTCTCAAAATTTTTACAGTAGTCTTATATTTCATATTTCTTACTTCTGTAAAATTTTCATTTGATTTGGATCTTGTTTCATATGGGATGTAGTGTTAATTTATAATCTAGTCTGAAAATTGAACAATCCGAAATTGATAGTAAATAGTTTCTAAAATTCATGAAAATCTTACAGCATACTATTTTTACTTATATCTTAATACTGTAGAAATTTCATTGAATTTAGATTTCATACTATTTTTGCAATCTGGTCTTATTATTGTTAAATCAAAATTAAATATGAGCTTAATGTAAAAATCTGTAAAACTCATCCAGTAAGCTACATACATTCATATCTTGCTGCTGTAGAAGTTTCAACTCGTTTCAAATTCGTTTGCAATAATTTCACTTGTAAAATCACTCATATGTTTAAAATTGATAAAATTCATTAAAAATCCGAAATTAATTAAAAATCATCACAAAGTTTCTAAAGAACCTTAAAATTCTGTCACATATTAATTCCTTAATCCATTGAAACAGAAATCTTAGGATCTTTAGATTTTCCTGGAAAAATGGCCAGTGCATCCATAATCGTATCCCAACTGCAACCGATCTTTGACAATTTGAATATTTAAGCTATAGCATGTTGTTGGCTCCGAGGTTACTGTCCACGGAAATCCTTAGATATGCCAGGAAATAAGATGCTATAACCTAAGTATTAAACTGCACAAGGAAAGAGCGCACGATTCCCTTCCGTGGATGCCATTCTAGGCCGAAATTGGTGAACCCTAGAACCATTGGTATTCCTTAATTGTCCATAAACTGAAAATCCTTAAAATCTGAAATTCATTAACTTCAAGAACTGAAATCGATTCATCTCGTGTCTCTCGGAACCATTGGATTATGGTTTCCGTCATAAGAACCCTTAGAGCCCAATTTAGGAACACCGGTGTCGTGTCTTGTCCTAAGTTTTAGGGAGTCTTAGGTCTTAGGGAGTCCTAGAGTTAGGAGTCCAGCATCATCACAGACGCTTGCTATGGATAGCAACCGTGCCATGGGTTTAGTTACACTAGTCACCCAATCTTTCCCTAGGACAAGCCTAGTAAACTAGGATGTAGGCTAACCTGCATTAGTCTAAGGAATAACTTGCATTTAGATAAGAATCATATAGCATCTTAGATGAAATCCTAGGATAATAAAATCCTCAACTTGAATTAAATAACTCCTCTTAAAACTGTTGAAACAGTCAAATCAGTCTAGATCGGTGTCTTAGTTGAGTTAGGCATAAGTAGCTTAGCTTAGGTGCACCGAACTACGTCGATTCTGATCCCAGTGAGGCTTGGGTACGTAGGCAGCTTGGATGTCTGATGGCATACCAACCGCGAGTCGGCTCCACAACAAATGTGGGGTTTTGTATATTTATTTTATTATGAATTCTTAATTAAAATATGTAGGATTTCCTTGAAATTAGAATTTTATGAGAACTTTCACTTAGATTGAATCCAGACAAATTAAGAAATCAAGATACACATTTAGGATTCACACTGAAATTAGATCATAGGATGCATGTCACGTAGTTAGCACACTAACATAGAGTTAAATGAGCCATTTAAAATAAATTTAAAAGAGTTAACTTTAGGAATTGAAGACTGATTATCGGGCAGGAATGGTGCATGTGGTGGATAACTCCCCATACCTTCCATTCTTGTAACCAGGTAGCGAGTCTAGATTTCTGGTTAATTATGGGTCCTAGATCCCACATCTAGGTGGTGACTCTGTGAGTTTCTTTTGTGAGGAATTCGGATTGCCTTTGTGATCCCAAGTTCACATAAAAGATGAATTAAAATCAATACTAAAAATGCACACGCCAATCGCGTGGGTACGAGAGACCAAGAGAGAGCGTGGCGGCTCGCGCCCCACCCCTCTCGCGGGATTGGGTCCCACAATGACCGGAGGCTTGCAGACGATCGACTAGAAAAAAACCACCGGAGAAGAAGAAAGGAACGAAATAGGGTTTGAATTCTCAGATCTATTTTCTCTCTCCCCTTTTCTCACTCTCTCTTTTCTCTCTCTAAAAACAAAAATTCTTTCTTTTCTCATTTTTTTAAAGAGATTAGCTTGGTATTTATAGTAGTTCTTGGAGAATGATATTGGCACTACTAACTTGTGATTGGCGCGCGGTTGCGCGAAACTTGATAGGCGCACAAAAGAATCGTGTCCCATTCGGAATTTGCTTGGTACCGTTCCAGGATAATCCACCCCCCTTCTAGGCATTTGCACTACGACCTTCCTTCGGTTCGTTCACTAGGCAAATGCGCTCGGATTCTGACGAAATTTTGCAGGGACCTTAGTGGGACTCTAAGCTAGCTTAGGGTGAAATTTGGGACCCTAACTCATTGAGTTGATGGGGTTTTACACAGAATTGGAAGGTTTAGGGCACAGTCAAAATGGGGTGTCTACAGATGCCCCTCTTTGGCAGAGCGTGCTTGTCGCGCAAATGTCAAAGCTGAACAGAGCACATTTTGACTGGCCTAAAATTGATTGGAGAGAAAGAAGAATGAAGAAGATGATTTGGTGACTATTGGACTTTTGAAAGGATCTGATACCTCAGGGGTTATGATATAGAATAGATGCCTCAGGGGTCTGAAAATGGAACGGGTTTTAGTTAATTGCTTGATGTTCTCAGAGATGCTCTCAGAGAGACTTTGGCTTTTTCTACGCTCGGGCGAATGTTCTTAAGAAGAAATTTGATTTTACGCTCAGGACGAAAACTCTCAGGAGAAATTGGGTTCTAGGCTTGGAGCGAATGCTTTCAGAAAGAATTTTGGTTCTACGCTTGGAGCGAATGCTTTTCAAAGAGACAAATTGATTTTACGCTTGGAGCGAATGCTTTCAGGAAGAATTTGGTTCTACGCTTGGAGCGAATACTTTCAGGAAAAATTTAGGTTCTACGATTGGAGCGAATGCTTTCAAGAAACAAATTGATTTTACGCATGGAGCGAATGTTTTCAGGAAGAAATTAGGTTCTACGCTTGGAGCGAATATTTTCAAAGAGAATTTGGGTTCTACGCTTGGAGCGAATGCTTTCAAAGAGAAAAATTTGATTTTACGCTTGCAGCGTATGCTTTCAGGAAGAATTTTGGTTCTACGCTTAGAGCGAATGCTTTGAGGAAGAAATCAGATATTTTGCTCAGTGCTGATGTTTTCTGGGATAATTCGGTTTCTTCACTCGGGGTGGATGCTCTCTGGGAGGATTTGGTTAGGCTCGAATACTCAATTTGATTACAAACTTTGCAAGCTCTGTCTCATTAGTGAGTCAAACATTAGGAGGCTGCCCGAGTCTCACAAGCAGTTGTATCCTCACTAGAAGACCAACTCGGTCTATTAGTTGCCTCTCCTTGCCTCATTGCAAGGGCAATGAAAGAGTCATCTAGAGCCCACCCATTTTTTTTAAAGAGACAAGCTATGTCTCAGTAAAAAAGGTCAAATCATTTGGAGACAGGCTTTGTCTCATTGGTCATAGTTGTCCTCCCTCTCTTTTAAAAGACATGCCTTGTCTCATTAGCTCCTCCTTCTTAGAATTACTAATTTCAGAGTCAGTCCTTCTTTCAGGAGTCAGTCCTATCATCATAGGGGTTACGATTCTATCCAACCTCTCATCAAGTCATTTTATCCAATCTTGCAAGGTATAGGATGCTGTCCAACCCTTGTAGAGTCGAGATTCTATTTTTTTCCCCTGCAAAGTATAGGATGCTGTCCAACCTTTGCGGGATATCAGGAGTCTGTCTTACCCTTATGATGATAGGAGTCTATCCTCTTGTGTCAAAACTCAAAAACACTTGAAAAACATCTGGAAAACCAAAAATCTTGAGTCATTAATAATAGATGTCTTCTCGGAGATATATGTTCCCATTCACATGACTTTCGTTCAAAACTCTTCAAAATCAATAATAAATGGCATAAGAGACCAGGTGTTTGCACTTGGACGGATGAGGTGCTCTTCGGACCTTCCAAATTTGTAACCAGGCACGAACCTTCTTTTTATATCTCTGGTTATCCAGGGCCCATTTCCTTGGATGGCGACTCTTCTTTGTTTAAGGTACGCCTCGAATCTGAGCTAGTTCCCGAATCGAGAGGTATCTCACCATATATCGCCACTCATACTGTGAGAGGCATTCTTCTTTCGAGAGTTCCTTGGTAGAGCTCTCCATTCACGTGGATGATCCTGAGACTCGTGTGGGGCTCGTCCCCCACCTCTCTCGGATCGGGGTCCACAACTGGTCACAAAAAAACACTAAAACAGTACTAAAATATGAGAGTATTGATAATGGCTTGCATATTGAAACAGGGCGGGTCGGGGCATCTCCACCCCCCCAGTCCTCACTCTGGGGATTTTTTTTAAATCCTCGTCCCGTCCCTGTCCCCATCCCCGTCCCGAGCAGGGTGGGACAGATCCCCGTTTTCACCTGTGAAATTGCAAGCCCTATGAACAGTGCAACTTTAACGCATTTTGACATCAAATCACATTAAAAGAGGGGGGCGGTGGGGTTGAATGTGTACTGGAGGAGGGGTGAAAATATCATCGCCCATTTAATGCCCAACGTGGCTTCCCCATCGTAAGACTTAAATGGCATTCTTAACTACACACAACACTAACAGGGGCCCACTTCATAGAATGCATTTGTTGGACAACAATGTAACCTAGCCCGTAGGGTCAATCTGTGACTGTTTCTATATTGTGCAGTCCATGTACAGATCAGAGGATTAATATGATCTTAGGGAATTGATTTATTTGATAAAGCCTATTTATACGGGTGTGAACGGATCCACTTCAGGTCGGATCCACCTATGTCAGAGTCACGATCCATTCAAATTCCTTATCGGTCAGGTCGGAGTCGGATTGTTCTTTGGATCCTACTTTCCACCTTATCGGTCAGGTCGGGGGGTTGAATGCGTAATGCAAGAGGGTTGAAAATATCATCGCCCATTTAATGCCCAACGTGGCTTCCCCATCTTAAGACTTAAATGGCATTCTTAACTACATGCAACACTAACAGGGGCCCACTTCATAGAATGCATTTGTTGAGCAACAATGTAACCTAACCCATAGGGTCAATCAGTGACTATTTCTATATTGTGCAGTCCATGTACAGATCGGAGGATTAATATGATCTTAGGGAATTGATTTATTTGATAAAGCCTATTTATAGGGGTGTCAACGGATCCACTTCAGGTCGGATCCACCTATGTCAGAGTCACGATCCATTCAAATTCCTTATCGGTCAGGTCGGAGTCGGATTGTTCTTTGGATCGTACTTTCCACGTCATGATCACGATCCATTTTAATTCGGACCGCCCATCGGAGTGTCCTATTATGTCCCACTAAGCCAAGTAAACAATTAATTTTGTAAGGCGAGCAATTTAACAGCTTGAAGAGAAGTCGATGCAGAGGGATCGATCTTGTTGATCACCTTGTTGATCACTTGATGGCGAGCTGCAAAGGAAAGAGAAATCAGAACCCTAGATCTGAATTTTTTATGTTAAAAAAATGAAATGGAATAAAAACATGAAAGCTTCCTAGGACAATGTAAGATCTACGAATGATGGAGTCTCTCTCGATGGAGTCCTCTTGAGTTTCTTGTCTTCTTGAGAGAGATTGAGATTTGGGATTGTTGTTGTTAATGGCAGCAGGGGAGCCAAAAGAACAAAACCCTAAAACCCCTCTCTCTTTTCCTTCGTGAAAGTATGAAATGAAAATGTCCGATTCATTAAGTAATAAGAGAGGTTTTGACCAAAATACCCTTCATAGAACAATTAGCATTATCAAAATTTGGAGGGTATTTTTGCAAAACATTTCGGATCGTGACTATCCAATGGGCATCTGTGGCGTGCCCATACCCAATCCGAAATTTTTCGGATCCCAGATTTGATGATCTGAAATATGCCCATGGATCCTATTCATATGTTTAGATCACATTCATTAACGTTCGGATTCGGACGATCCATCAGACCATCTGGATCCATTGACACTCCTACCTATTTACATTATGACCCCACAAATGAACGGTTTTGATCATCCTATGAAGTGGTGCTTCCTGTACTACTTTGAAAAATATTTGACTTGGGCCACACAAAGCATATAAAATCACCATTTTCATGTGATCACGAACAATTACACAAAATCTATTTTTACGTTCAAACATTTATTGTTTTCATCGGCAAACTAAGAAAAGTCAAACCAAGATGGTCCCACTTTATTGCAGTCCTAATGTGAGACTTGCTAAGAGGAGACGCTCGTTTCAAGGTGGTCCATCACATAATTCCATATGTACAAAACCACATTAACTGCCATCTTATGAGAAGAATACCACTACTCATTGGTAAAGTATTAAGTAATAAAAAAAAGCGCATGAATCAACGGTCTTGATCATACCCCTACGAAGATAGATGGCTTGGATGAACACCATCAAACCATACCACTAGCAGTTCTCGGACCTCCATTTCTCGAACTCCTGCTCACCCATAGACGCTGGAAATCAATTGTGGAAAGATGCAGAGTGTCGAGGCGCTTCCAAGTTCTTGAAATAAACAAGAGGGGGGTGAATTGATTTTAAACACTAAATTATGCCTTTTGAAAATTTAAGTAGTGAACCTAGTTTGACATTTCTTCTTTAGATTAGATTGTTGGTTAGTGCAAGTAAGATTAAAAAACAAAAGAAATACCAAACCAAAAACAAGAATGAAGGTGCAAGAAAAGGAAAGAACACACCGATATATAGTGGTTCGGGCAAAGCCCTACTCCACTCTTCTTAAGATCGTCCTTAAGGTTTTCCACTATTGGAGACCTCCACGATGCCCAGCTCCGAGGCGATTACACTTCCAAGGGATATTAAATAAGGATGCCCTTACACCTTTACACCGACTCTCCTTCGCCGAGTTCTAAGCGAATGCTCTCTAGGGTATTAAGAAAGGATGCCCTAGCCACCTTTACAATAATAGAAGTTGAGTAGCTTGGCTTCTCTTGAAAGCTTGATGCACGTTGTAGTCCCTTGAATGCTTCTCTTAAGAAGGTTGCAAGTTGAAGCTCTAAATCCAAACTCAATAGATTTGCAAGTGCAAGGCAAGTTTGGGAAAAACAAAATCTGAAGCTTGAAAGGGTTGCAAGTTTACTTGAATGCTTAAGGGGGGGTTTTCAAATGTTCAAGAGAGAGGAAATGATCCTCTTGATGTTGTATATATAGCCTCTTGTCAAAATATGACCGTTTGGGGGTGTTGTTATAAAAAACCAAGTTTTAATTTAAATCCCAACGGCTACATTCTCAGCTGTCGTGAGGTTCTCGGAGTTCCGAGAACCATTCTAGGAGCTCCGAGAAATTCTCGGAGTTCCGAGAGAACGGCCAGAAGATAAAAATTTCTACCGGACCATTTCTCGGAGTTCCGAGAAAATGCCCAGAAGCTACTGGACCATTTCTCGGAGCTCCGAGAAATATTCTCGGAGCTCTGAGAAAACGGCCAGAAGATGAAAATTTCTACTGGACCATTTCTCGGAGTTCCGAGAAAATGGCCAGAAGCTACTGGACCATTTCTCGGCGTTCCGAGGGAACTTCTCGGAGTTCCGAGCTCCGAGAAAAATCTCGGAGTTTCGAGAAGCCTAAAAATCAGCAGACTTTTTATTTTTATTGCTTGTTTGATTTTTGGCTTTTGGAACTCAACTCCTATGATAATTTTGGAATGTTTATGAGGGTCCCAACATGTTGGTCCACCACATAACCATTCACTAAACCATTTAAGTTCTTAGGTGTTTTTGAAAACTCTTTTAAAAACCTTGCCTTGAACTAATAAATCTAAAGAGAAAGGATGTACAATGATACCTATGTAACTTTCAACTTCTCTTTAGTCTTGGTCTTCAATTGATCTTCCATCTTGTGTATGCTTGCTTGAGAGATGATGTGAGCTCCACTTAGCTCCTTTGACTCTTGTGTTGGTACGTCTTCAAGAATGACCATGTAGTGTGTTGGTTTCTTCAATGATCAATCCTATCTTAAACACAACACTTCAAGGCAAACTGATTAGTATTCAATAACATAATTAATTATGTTTAGAATCATCAAAACAAGATAGGAGAGTAGACCCTTGGGCTTACAATCTCCCCCTTTTTTATGATGACAAACAAAATTGATTATGAGGTGTGTGTGGAGTGACATAGTAGGCAAGTGAATGCTGGAACTCCCCCTCAATATATGCACACAGATAAATTATAACAATTAAAAGCATATGGTGCATATAGTCAATTGAATAGATAATCAATTTCAAACTTCTCCCCCTTTTGTCATCGACAGAAAGGGTGAATTAAAATATACAGCAATTTTGGAGTAAATGAAGATTGAGATAGGTACTCCCCCTAAATCAATGCTTATGGTATAAAATATTTGGCCAAGTAATGCACATATACCTGTTCATGATCGAGATGTTGACATAAGTCAAATTATTAGGTATTTTTAATTAAAGTGAAGGTACCTCTCCAACTTAGAAAACTAAGAAGGCTAAGAGTACCAATTGAGTGATTTTTAAGATTAATATTTGACATCTCATTCATGCAGATACTACCAAACAAAGATGATATATATAAATACTATATAGATAAGCTGGTGAAAGGCACAAAGTATTTATTTGGCAATTTCTTTGACTTGATCCGCACTCCAAATGTTTAAGGCACTTCGGATATAACAAATTCTATCATCACTAAGGGGTTTTGTAAAGATATCAGCCAATTGTTTCTCAGTGTTGATATATTTTAAGCAAATATCCCCTTTTTGTGAGTGATCTCTAATGAAGTGGTGCCTAATCTCAATATGTTTTGTTCTAGAGTGTTGTATGGGGTTCTTTGTCAAACTTATAGCACTAGTATTGTCACATTGGATGAGAATATTTTCCATTTTAATTCCATAGTCTATCAATGTGCTTTTCATCCATAGGACTTGTGCACAGCAAGCTCCAACTGCCACATATTCTGCTTTTGTTGTGGACAGAGCTACTGAATTTTGTTTCTTGCTAAATCATGAAACAAGTGATTTTCCCAAGAATTGACAAGTCCCACTAGTGCTTTTCCTATCCACTCTACATCCAGCAAAGTCTGCATCTGAATATCCAATGAGAGTGAAGGCAGTAGATCTTTCATACCATAGTCCTAGACTTTGGGTTCCTCTTAAGTACTTGAAGATCTTTTTGACTGCCGATAGGTGAGACTCTTTTGGATCCGATTGAAATCGAGCACAGAGACAAACAATAAACATAATGTCTGGTATGCTGGCTGTCAAATAGAGTAAGCTACCTATCATACCCCTATACATCTTTTGATCTATTGATTTACCAAATTCATCATTTTCTAGCTTAGCAGTTGTACTCATGGGAATTCTTGATGTCTTACTGCTATCCATGCCATACTTCTTTAATAATTCCTTCGTATATTTTTCTTGATTTAAAAATATCCCATTTTGGTATTGTTTAATTTGGAGTCCTAAGAAGTAGGTTAACTCACCCATCATGCTCATTTCAAATTAATTTTTCATTAGAGTTGCAAATTCATCACACATTTTTTGATTAGTTGAGCCACAGATGGTGTCATCCACATAAATCTGGACAAGGAGGATATCTTGATTTTCTCTTTTGATAAATAATGTTTTATCCACCTTTCCCATCTCAAATCCTTTTTCCACTAGGAAAGTGTAAAGCCTCTCATACCAAGCTCTAGGAGCTTGCTTTAATCCATATAAAGCTTTATCAAGCCTGAAGACATGATTTGGATATTTGAAGTCTTCAAAACCTAGAGGTTGCTCAACATACACTTCCTCTTGGATATAGCCATTTAGGAAGACACTTTTGACATCCATTTGATATAGTTTAAATCCTTTATGAGATGCATATGCCAAGAGTATCCTAATAGCTTCCATACGGGCAATAGGAGCAAATGTTTCATCATAGTCTATTCCCTCCTCCTGATTGTACCCTTGGGCTACAAGCCTAGCTTTATTTCTAGTGATAATTCCATTTTCATCTAATTTGTTTCTATACACCCATCTCGTGCCAATGACTGGATGATCACTAGGCCTAGGCACTAGCCTCCACACCTTGTTCCTTTCGAATTGACTCAACTCTTCTTGCATAGCCATCAACCAATATTCATCCTTTTCGGTTTCCTTGATGGACTTAGGCTCTAATTCGGATAGGAACGCCAAGTTATTGCTCACACTACGATAGTATGATCTAGTTCTTACCGGCGATGTGGCATCACCTAAGATTTGGGATTCAGGATGATCTACCAATGTTCTCCTATCCCTAGACAATGAGTCATCATCTACATTCTCAACTTCCTCACTAGGTAATGTATTACTCGTAGATGCATGGGGAGGAATATTTGTCTTAAGTAAGAGATGTTCAATATGTTCATCCTCATCATGTGGCATTTCTTGAGGTGTTGGCTCTCTGTCATCAAATGTCACATGCATGGATTCTTCTACAACTAGAGTTCTTCTATTAAATACTCTATATGCCTTGCTATGTGAAGAATACCCTAAGAATATGCCATCATCCGACTTCTTATCAAATTTGTGTAAATTATCTTTAATGTTCTAGATGTAGCATTTACAACCAAACACTCTAAAATAGCTTATATTTGGTTTCAAGTTTTTTCAAAGCTCGTAGAGTGTTTTCTTAGCAATTGGCCTCATATATACCCTATTTATGATATAGCAAGCGGTGCTAACCGCCTCTGCCCAAAAATATCTAGGAAGATCATTTTCATGCAACATAGTTCTAGCCATTTCTTGGAGGGTTCGGTTCTTTCTTTCTACAACCCCATTTTGTTGAGGTGTCCTAGGTGCCGAAAAATTGTGTTTGATACCATGTTCACTACAGTAAGTGTCAAAATGTACATTTTCAAATTCTGTTCCATGGTCACTCCTAATGTAAGATATGGCAATACATTTTTCATTTTGTATTTGATTACACAATTTAAGGAAATTTTCATAGGTTTCATCTTTATGTGCTAAAAATATGACCCATGTAAATCGTGAGTAGTCATCCACAACTACAAACACGTACCTCTTTCCACCTAGGCTACTAGTTTTCATTGGTCCAAAAAGGTCCATATGAAGTAGTTGCAAGGGGTAAGTAGTTGAAATCATATTTTTTAGGGCAAATGAGTTTTTTAATTGTTTGCCAAATTGACAAGTTCTACAAATGTGATCTTTGATGTATTTGAACTTAGGCAATCCTCTAACAATGTCTTTTGAGGAGAGGGTCGAAATGAGATCCATTCCGGCATGACCCAACATCTTATGCCACAACCAAGAATCTTCACTAATGGCATTAAGACAAGTCACATTTTGGAGTCTAAGATCATCTAGTCCAATAGTGTAAATGTTATTGTCTCTAGAACCTATGAATTTCACTTTTCCATCTATCTTATTTTTAACAATGCATTTGTCAGGATTGAAGATTACTTCAAAACCATTGTCACACAATTGACTAATGCTAATAAAATTATGGGACAAGCCATCAACATAAAGTACATCATGTATGGGAGAGGTAGAGTTACCTATGGTGCCTTCTCCTTTGACCTTTCCTTTCTTATCATCTCCAAAGGTAACGTCTCCACCATCCTTGAGTGATAGGGATGCGAATTGAGTGAGGTCTCCGGTCATGTGTCTAGAGCATCCACTATCAAGGTACCATGTGTTCTTCTTGTTATGGCTTTTAAGGCATACCTACATATGAATAGGCAAGTGAGATCCTTTAGGTAAGTTCATTTGTTTTTACTTTGAAGTTCAATTTGATTTTATCTTGTTTAGCATGCATGCAAGCAACTTTATAATATCCTTCTAGACCACAATAAAAATAAGTTTTGGTACCACTAGAAGAAGCCTTTACAAGTCTGTTCTTATAGTTGGATATTGTAGTATTCCATTTATGTCCAAGTCCACTTTTATCATGTGGCATTCTTTGAATATTAACAAGCCTATCCAATTTCAATGAACTATGTTCAAATTTTTCAAAAAGTTTCTTTAGTTCATCATATTCAAAAGATAGTTTACTATTTTCATGCTTTAGCTTATTGTTTTCAATAGATAGTTCTTGTCGATTTTCATTTAAGATTTTGATAGTAGCATTTAAATCATGAATTTCAACTTTATATTTTTCATTTTCATCATCTAGAAATTCATGGTCTTTCTTTAGCCAACCAAATTCTTTTGTCATGTTAGCAAGAGAATTTTCAAGTGATGCATTTTTATCAAATTCAATCTCAAGTTCATCATGTGCATTTTGCAAGGAATCTATAACTTCTTTTAAAATAATGACATCATTTAAAGTATTTACCTCTTTATTGTCGTTTGTTGAGGCCATGAAGCAAACGTTTTTTGCTAACAAGCAATCTTCTCCATTATTTTGTTCGCCTTCACTTTCAATTTCCTCATCCCATGTGGCGGTCATTCCTTTCTTGCCTTCTCTTCTCTTGAAGCGATTATTTGAGGTAGGCTCATTGTTGAGTGGACAATCCGGACGAATGTGTCCAAGCTTCTTGCAACCGTAGCATCGGGGTTGAGAAAATCCGTCACCGAGCTCTTCTTTCTTCTTGAATGCAGGATTGGTTCTTCTATTTTTCATGCCTCCCATGTTCCTTTGTAAGAATTTGATCCTTCTTGTTAGGAGGGCAACTTCATCTTCCATGTCTTTCTTTCCATCTTCATTATCACCTACATTACAAGCAAAAGTAACTGCTTTTTCTTTTTCAATTTTAGTTTCAATTTCGGGCGCTTTTGTTTTGAAAATCATCTCATGGGTTATCAAGGACCCTATTAGTTCATCTAGGTTTAATGTATTCATGTCCTTGGCTTCGATGATTGCGGAGGTTTTGGATTCCCATGACAAAGGTAGGGATCTAAGGATTTTGGTCACTAAATCTCTATTTGAAAATTGCTTTCCAAGTCCATTTACAAGGTTAGTGAATCTAGTGTACATGTCGGCAATAGTTTCATCGGGTGTCATTTGAAAGAGTTCATATTGCCTAAAAAGATGATTCATTTTAGATTCTTTAACTTGGTTGGTTCCCTCATGGGTGACTTCTAAGGTGTCCCAAATTTCCTTAGCCGAATTCAAATTTGACACTCTATTGAATTCTCCGGGTGATAAAGCACAAATTAGGGAATTCATGGCTTTGGCATTGTAGTTTGAGGCTTGTTGTTCGGCTTCGGTCCAATCATTTAGATTTCTAGTGGGTAATATATATTCGTTATTAATGGCTCTCCACATTTGGTAATCTTGGGTTAAAAAGATTTTCATTTTGGTTTTCCAAAATCCATAATTTGTTCCATTAAAGTAGGGTGGCCTAGTGTTTGAGTAACCTTCATGGTGTTGAGGGTAGTTTGCCATTTTTAGAATCTTTACTCTAGACCGGTTAGGGTTTTAAAAAATTAGAGACGAGGCTCTGATACCAATTGAAATAAACAAGAGGGGGGGTGAATTGATTTTAAACACTAAATTATGCCTTTTGAAAATTTAAGTAGTGAACCTAGTTTGACTTTTCTTCTTTAGATTAGATTGTTGGTTAGTACAAGAATGAAGGTGCAAGAAAAGGAAAGAACACACCGATATATAGTGGTTTGGGCAAAGCCCTACTCCACTCTTCTTAAGATCGTCTTTAAGATTTTCCACTATTGGAGACCTCCACGATGCCCGGCTCCGAGGCGATTACACTTCCAAGGGATATTAAATAAGGATGCCCTTACACCTTTACACCGACTCTCCCACTTCCCCGAGTTCTAAGCGAATGCTCTCTAGGGTATTAAGAAAGGATGCCCTAGCCACCTTTGCAATAATAGAAGTTGAGTAGCTTGGCTTCTCTTGAAAGCTTGATGCACGCTGTAGTCCCTTGAATGCTTCTCTTAAGAAGGTTGCAAGTTGAAGCTCTAAATCCAAACTCAATAGATTTGCAAGTGCAAGGCAAGTTTGGGAAAAACAAAATCTTAAGCTTGAAAGGGTTGCAAGTTTACTTGAATGCTTAAGGGGGTTTTTCAAATGTTCAAGAGAGAGGAAATGATCCTCTTGATGTTGTATATATAGCCTCTTGTCAAAATATGACCGTTTGGGGGTGTTGTTATAAAAAACCAAGTTTTAATTTAAATCCCAACGGCTATATTCTCAGCTGTCGCGAGGTTCTCGGAGTTCTAAGAAATATTCTCGGAGTTCCGAGAGAATGGCCGGAAGATGAAAATTTCTACTGGACCATTTCTCGGAGTTCCGAGAAAATGGCCCGAAGCTACTGGACCATTTCTCGGAGTTCCGAGGGCCATTCTAGGAGTTCCGAGAAATATTCTCGGAGTTCTGAGAGAATGGCCAGAAGATGAAAATTTCTACTGGACCATTTCTCGGAGTTCCGAGAAAATGGCCAGAAGCTACTGGACCATTTCTCGGAGTTCCGAGGGAACTTCTCGAAGTTCCGAGCTCGGAGCTCCGAGAAGCCTAAAAATCAGCAGACTTTTTATTTTTATTGCTTGTTTGATTTTTGGCTTTTGGAACTCAACTCCTATGATAATTTTGGAATGTTTATGAGGGTCCCAACATGTTGGTCCACCACATAACCATTCACTAAACCATTTAAGTTCTTAAGTGTTTTTGAAAACTCTTTCAAAAACCTTGCCTTGAACTAATAAATCTAAAGAGTAAGGATGTACAATGATACCTATGTAACTTTCAACTTCTCTTTAGTCTTGGTCTTCAATTGATCTTCCATCTTGTGTATGCTTGCTTGAGCGATGATGTGAGCTCCACTTAGCTCCTTTGACTCTTGTGTTGGTACGTCTTCAAGCATGACCATGTAGTGTGTTGGTTTCTTCAATGATCAATCCTATCTTAAACACAAAACTTCAAGGCAAATTGATTAGTATTCAATAACATAATCAATTATGTTTAGAATCATCAAAACAAGATAGGAGAGTAGACCCTTGGGCTTACAGTTTTGATTGATTCCGCTGCTCCCCAACCTAGCTTCCTTAATTTCTTTAGAGAAACCAACACCACCCTCGCCCTCCTAGGCCAACCAGCCTTGCTGTAGGCATGGTATCCGAATCCACCCGCATAACAAAGATTTATATATTGTAGCTCCCCACAGAATCATTGAGGTGATCATGGGCTGTGAAAACAGCCTTCACATCCCCTGCTTCAACGAGAGTGGAAAAGAAGCCCAAGTTATAATTGATGGCACCGGAATCCGGGTCTGTGTAGACACCCCCATTTTGCTATACTTTAAAAAGCAAAAGATTTGGTAGTTTGTCAAGTTTCGAGTCCGTATTCCACCTAGGATTAAGCATCTGTGCATTTTATGGTAGATTTTGCCTCGTTGAAGGAATTCTGAAGTTGATTCGTGATCCTAAAGGTTTCTAGGGTGTTCCAATGGTATCTAGAAGATGAAAATTCAAGTTTCAAACCAACAGAAAAAAACCTGTTATTTTTAGAATTTTTGAAGTTCCCTCATTTTTGCCCATTTTTACACTACAGGGGTATTTTGGTCATTCCCGATGTGTCTCGTTTGACCCCCGAGTTATATTTGAGAAATCTTGAGTGATTTTACAAATTTTGAAAATGCTGCTATTTTTAGAAACTCATGGGGCTTCCACATTTTCATCATCTTATGGATATTTCAATCATTTCTCATATATCCAAAACCATCTCGAGGGTACGGCTGATGGATTAGGAGTAATTTCGTAAGATTTGGGAAACCTGCTAAAATTTAGATCTCTCAAGATTTTCTCTTAGTCTTGCACTTCGAGGGTATTTTAGACATTTTCAACATATCATATTTGGTCCCTAAGTTGTGTCTAAGAAATCTTGAGTCCGTTCATAAATTTTCAAAAATCTGCTATTTTTGAAATTTCTCAGGGTTTTCCTTAGTCTCGCCAAATTCTAGCACCTCGGGATAATTTGGTCTTTTCCTGTGTAATTCTTTTGATCCCCGAAATATGTCTGAGAGATTATGAAGGATTTCCTAAATTTTGGAAAACCTGCTAAATTTAGAATTTCTTAGGAGTTTCGCTTAATTTGGAAAATTCTAAGTGTTGAGGGCATTTTGGGCAAATAGGGGCATTTTGATCCGAAAAATTATTTTCCCAAAAAAGATGGTCCGATCATGTGTGAGGGATGCACCATAAATGTCAAATGGGTTGGGTTCATATATAAAATGTTTAATTTAGAAAGATTTTATTGAATTTTTACGGAAAAACCTGAAACCCGTGTGAAATGGCCCATTGGGCTAAAGCCCGCAAAGACGGAACTCATGTCAGTTCACCCATATGGGTTGACCACCATGGTGGGCGCCCCACATGGCTGACCCACATGAGTTGAGCCCCAACCTTGATGATGTCACAATGGTGACATCATATTTGTTAAAAGAAAAATAAAAAGAATAAAAAAAGAAAAGAGTGAAAGAATGAAAAGAGGAATGATTGCTTAAAAAGGTTTTCTTCGAAAGAAGCAATGTGGAATGAAGAATAGCATATCTTGATTGACAAGAAATTAAGATTGGAATCAAATCCAGTTTGGAAAGAGGAAAGAAAGATAAAGCAAGAGGGGAAAATTGGAAACAAGCCAAAAAGGGAGCTCTCACATTGTAAACTATTATTTCTCTCTTAACCCTAGCTTTTTTGTATAAAAATCAAAGCAAACAATCATAGGAAGGATTAAAATAAAATCTAAAATTCGTCATTTTTCTCTCTCCCACAAAAAAAAAAGAAAAAAAGAAAAAAAACCTCTTCTCTCGTGAAATGTGTTCATCTCTCTCAAAAGTTCTTCACAAAAGGGATTCTTGAATTCCCTTTTCTTCTTCAACAAATCACACATCAAGGGTCTTTGGGGTCTTCTTTGGGTCTTCTTCATCATATAAAAGGGTGCGACGAAGCGTATACCTCGGATCTAAGCACCTTAAAGACAATGAGCGCGATCAACGGTAAGATCTTTATCTTTGTAATATCAAAAGTAGAAAAGCATGCTAGGATTTTAATTTTGATAAATCAAATCAATGAATTTTCTTTCGTTTTTTATTCAATATGGATTTAAATCGGATTATCAAAGCAAGTGTTTGAAAACGTGGGTTTCTTTAAAAGCTGATATTTTTTGGAATTTCTATAAAATAAAATTCTACTGGAAACTTAATTTCCAATCGCGGTTTCGCCGTTTTAATTTTCATTCTAATTTTCAAAAAATAACCCCGAAAGGGGTTATTTCTTTTCTTGGAAAAAAGGTTTTTTTATTTCTTTTCTAATCGCTTCTTCGTTTTACGTGTCGTAATTCTTTTTTATAATAAATTAATGAAATTTCGAATCTTTTTCCTACAAACCAGTAGTTTAGTCCATTAGAAGATTAGTGAAAAATTTCAAAATATTTTGCAAAGTTTTAATATGATTTCATAATTTTCTTTTAAAAAAATGGGTTTTAATTCCTAAGAAACGAACTCCCCTTTTTTATTCAAAAATTAATTTTATGGAGGATCATTAATTATTAGGTCTTGAAATTTTGACAATAAATCATATAACTTATTTTATATCTACTGAAATTTCTACATGATTTTAGGATACCATTTAATCTACATTTTAATTGATTTATTGATTATATCCGAATTTTGTGTGAATTTTAATTGGAATCAAATCTTGATAAACACCTTTGAAATTTTTACACTAGTTTAACACCATGATTCTATCTATACTGTAACGGTTTTACTTGATTTGAGATTCGTATGCTATGAGTTGATTTGTTAATTTACAATCTGACCTAAAATTTGGAAATTTAGAAATTGATATCAAAACTTATTTCAAATTCATGAAACTCTTCCCGTAGTCTAAAAGCATTCATATCTTGTTACTGAAAAAGTTCCAATGAATTTGGAGTTCGATTACTTAGGGTTACTGTGTAATCCTAGCAATCTGGTCTTAATGTTTATAAATCACAACTTAATAGCAAATCAACACAAAAGTCAGTGAAAACTTCCAGAAAACTCTATTTTTTCATCATTTATTTAACCTTAAAATTTTTTGAAACAGAAACCCTAGAGGTTATAGATTCTCTTTGTAAATTGACTATGCTGTGACGGTTTAACTGCCGAGATCACATTCATAATCGTATACTAATTGTGATCGTCCCTGCATAATTTGAGCATGTAAATTATAGTATGTTGTTCGCTCCGAGGTCCACTGTCCATGGAAATCCTGAGAATCATGCCAGACAATAATATACTATAATTTATGTGTTAAATTATACAAGGATTGAGAGCACGATGTCCTTCCATGGATGCAACTCAAGGCTGAAATTTGCCAACCATAGAGCCTTTGGTATTCCTTAGATGTTAGGAATCAAAAATCTTTGAAAAATTAAAAATTATTTACTTAATAAATTAAGATCATTTGATCAATGCTTTTGGAACCGTTAGATAACGGTATCTCTTTGTAAGGACCTTTATGGCCCCCTTAGGAACACTTACGTCACGTCATGTCCTAGGTTTTAGGGAGTCATAGAGTTAGGAGTCCAGCTTCATCACTGCCGCTTGCTATGGATAGCAATCGTGCCATAGATCTAGTTACACTAGTAACCCAATTTTCCCATAAGACGGGCCTAGTTACCTTCGATATAGGTTAACCTGCATTAGTCAAAGGGACGTCTTGCACTTAGATAGGACCATATAGCATCTTAGATGAAGTCCTAAGATAATAAAATCTTTAACTTGAATTAAATAATTTTTCTTAAACTGTTAAAACAGTCAATCCAGTCTAGGTCGGTGTCCTAGATGAGTTGGGCATAAGTAGCTTAGTTCAGGTGCACTGAAGTACGTCGACTCTGATCCCAGTGAGGCTTGGGTACGTAGGCAGCTCGGATGCTTGATGGCATACAAATCACGAGTCGGCCCCACACACAAATGGTGGAGTTTTGTATATTAGTTTTTTTTATAAATTCTTAATTAAAATATGTAGGATTTTTCTCAAATTAGCATTTTAGGAGAATATTCACTTAGATTGAATTCAAACAAATTAAGAAAACCAAGATACACATTAGGAATTACATTGAAATTAGATCTTAGGATGCATGTCACGTAGTTCGCACATTAATATAGAGTTAAATGAGCCATTTAAAAGAAATTCAAAAGAGTTAACTTTTGGAATTGAAGACCGATTATCGGGCAGGAATGGTGCATGTGGTGGTAACTCCCCATACCTTCCATTCTTGTAACTAGGTAACGAGTCTAGATTTTTGGTCAATTATGGGTCCTAGATCCCTCATCTAGGTGGCGACTCTGTCACTCTCTTTTGTGTGGAATTCGGATTGCCTTAGTGATCCCAAGTTCACGGAAAAGATGAATTAAATCACACCTTGTTAGGCTCGGCGGCTTACCCATGCCCTTATGTGTACTGGGTTGCACGCTTGTTTGCACCCTATGGCTTGGTTGCTGCCTGCTTGGCGTGGGTACGAGAGACCAAGAGAAAGCGTGGCGGCTCGCGCCCCACCCCTCTATCGGGATCGGGTCCCACAGTTTGGCGAGTCTGCTGGGGATCACCTAACTTCATTAAAATTTCAAAAGATAATTCGTTTGAATTTATTTTAACTGGCTCATAAAAAAAATCTATCTTATATCTTATCCTTGTTAGATTAGTTTGTATGTTTTATTTTCTCATCACATTTTACTCAAATTTAATTTAACAAAACCTGAAGGCATCATAGATTGACTTATTATACACACTTACATCACTTGCATCTAAACCCTTGCATCTCACATGCACACAAGTCCTATTTTAGGAACCCGGAGTGTTATCATAGCATGGTTGACTGAGATTTCATCACCTGGTGCCTCTGTGCTAAAGAAACATTTCACTCTTAGCCTAGTACCTTTATAGTGCGTAAACGGATCTCTTGTTCACGTACTGGTACGCCGGACACTAGTACAGTATATTGAGCACGGATTCTCGCTAAGAGAACTCTTGGCCTTACTCCTAGATTACCCCACACATGCATATAGTATACGAACACACGTGCATCACATGTGTGAGCTTAGATTACGATATCTTATCCAATGGTGTCTAGATTAGGCCGTAGTCCATGTTCCAGTGGCTATGATCGGTTCTTAGGAACACTAACAAAGTCTTGAGTCGAGATCCTCTCTCCACTCCGCTAGATTAGGATTAGGGTTTGATGTCTTCAGGTAACACTGTTAAAATGTACGAAAATTAAAAAACTTTCCCTTTGGGATTAGGATATAAATCCCATCTTTCCTAAGATCTCTTAGGATTAGCCATTCCTGATCTACCCGTTGAAAGCAATCATATGCAATCTCATCTTTTGATCATGTGTCTATCATTCACCTCTTGTGGGATTCGATTATGTCTTCATTCCCTTTCTCAATTGGTAGGAATTGTGTCTCAATCATTTGATTGTGCAATCTTGATGATCTGATCGTACTTGTACCCTTAGTTTCTTCTTACTCTAAGGGCAACATTTTTCAAGAATATTTTGCTAAGTCCTTCAGAGTTCACTCTCATGATCCTTGAACTAGGGGTATTCCCTTATACGATTTTGTTATCATTCTTATATTTTGGTCATTTATGATTCATTTTATTGTCCCAATTACTTGCTTAGTGTGTAATCATTTTTTCAGTCATTGAGAAGGAACACTCCTTGAATGTCAAGCTCATATACCGTTCTTATTTTTCCCTGTCAGGACTGTTCACAACTAAAAATCCAGGAAAGCTTCTTGGGTTTGAATCTATTCACGGTCAGTGAGGAAGCTACTTCCCCATTTTTTTAAAGTGTCTCTAATCCTCTCCTTCCATACTCATGGCAGACTCTATGAAAAATTCTCAGCTCTCTTACATCATGGAAGCCTTGACCCAGCTCGCCCAGCAGATGAAGGAATTTAAGGAAGAAAATCAATTCATCAAAGCTCAACTGACTGAGAAATTTGGTCCAACCACTGTTGTTTCTAAGGGCAAAGATTCGAGCCTCTCCATAGTTATGGGTTCGGAAGAATTAATTGTGAATCTCTCTAGACAAATGGCTGCGCTAACAGAAGAAGTTCATCAGATGAAGCAACAAATGCAAACCTAGTATTGTCAGTCCCAAAGTTCTGAATATTTTGCTGACAAAAATACCAAAGTCCAGGATGTTGTTACCAGGAACTTGTCTCTCAGCACCAGCAGGATTCTGTTGGGCCCTTAATTCTTGAATATGACCAAGAACCACCATCTGAAATTCCTAAAAGAGAATTAACCAACTTGCCGATCTCGCGACTTGATGCTTTGAAATGGTTGCTCAAGGAAAGAATGATAACATTATTGGGACCAGAGCCTGTTCCTAATCCTCTTCTCAGTCTCAGGACCTTCCAAATGAAAGAATTTTGTGATTACCATTTACGTCCTGGTCATGCTACTGACAAATGCCTCAGTTTGAAATATGATATTCAAGACCTTATAGACAAGGACCTCCTCGACCCTCAAAATCTTTTGTCAAGCGGCGGAATTCCATTCTTTCCTGATGACCGCAAACCGTGGTTTGAGCAAATGAAGAGAAAGTCTCACGATAATCACGACCAGCAATGTACAATGATGGGTCGGAATATATTGAGCCTGGTCTCCATAGGTCAGGAAATCAAAGTGGGCACAATACATGGGGCTTATAACAGAGGCAATTTTACTTCAAAAAAAATCAAGGAGCTACAAAATCCTATGGTATTCAAATACAATTAGTTAACGGCTACACCTAAGCAAGCGCTCAAGAAGGAATTTACCCCTCTCTCGTTTCCACCATCAGTCATTTTTGCAGCAAGGGTTAGCTTCAGGTCACATTACCCAACCCGGCATTAGGGCACCTCCAAATCCTTTACCAGCAAATTGGAGAATGGACCAGTATTGTGAATACCATAGAGGCCCTGACCACCTTACTGATAATTGCATTGCCTTAAAATTTAGTATCCAAAAGTTGATTGATGAAAGAAATTAGCCTACCCGAATCATGTAGTACTGCCGCCAGTCGATCACAATGCTTAGATAACTGAGGGTTAAAAGAAGCACAGGTCTGGTTGCAATGAAAAGAATCAGAAGTTGAAAGTACCATTTATGAGCCAGCTTTCGCCGAGCCTCCAAAGCCGGACAGTTGCAGCAGTCTTAGTCCTTTTGTTATTTTAATTAAGTCCAGTCATGATGTCGAGTCCAGTGATCGAGTGCAATCTTCTAAAAGTTTGAATAAATTCTTAGTCCAGTTGAGCCTTTTCTTACTTTTATTTTTGAGTAAAAAATGTGAATCCTGAGTCTGTTCAGGATAAGTCTTATAAAATGTAGTCATTTTCAATTCAATGAAATTTTCTTTTTTCAATACATTCCAATGTGTGCTTCTGACTTTAATAAACAATGAGAATAATACTCCCTCCTCGAATGAGGAAAGATGCCAACGAAACTCCTCTTGAGTTGCAGCCTATGCTCAAACAAGAGGAGGAGCGCCGAGCCCAGCCTCTCAAAGATGAAATTGAAGTGGTAAACACTAGCACTGAAATTTTGGTTCAGTGAATGTCGATTGAAAATACATTATCCTCTGAAGAATGTGAGGAATTGATAAACCTATTTCGAGAATAAAGAAATGGTCCAGTAAGCGCTACCATTAATGCCAGGAGAAAGACCCAGATAGAAGGTTCAAGAAAGAATGAAGTGAATATCACATGCTATACAAGGGGCATGGATTCGAAACAACTTCCATATCTCCAGTCAATGGCCCTGAAAATCTAAGGGTGGTCCCGAGTACGGCAACTTATGAGGAGTGAGAAATTAGGTTGCTAACAAGTTTTAACTCTTTTGAAAACTCAAACCCAATTTTGGAAATTAAGAGATCAATAATAAAGTTCAAGCACACAAGTTAAATCTAAAGTGCAAATGCAAAATAAAGAGCAAGAGTAAGAGAGATTGCACCCGAGATTTAAAGTGGTTCGGTCCTCCAAACGTGAGGCCTACTCCACTCCACCAACCAAACCCGTTGATGGCTTCACTATGTGATCTTCTTAACTTCGGCGAAGATCGGTGCCGATTACAAATTCCGATTACCTTTAACCTTGGTGGCAATCTTCACCACGGAGAGTGGGCTACGCTTCTCCGAACACTCGCCCGATATAAGTTCTTGACTAAGAAAGAAAGAACAAAAAAATCCCTCACAAGGGTTTACAAATTGTAGAAGATGTACAAATTGAGCCTATGGATCCAAATCCTAATCTTAGAGGATGAGAGGCATAATCAAGTTTGATTCACTCTTTAGATGTTCAAATGAAGTTTTAGAGTGTTAGGATTGATAGTCTTGAAGTTTAGAATGCCCATATATATAGAAAAACCAAAATATGACCATTCAATGGCACTGTGGTAATTCAAGCAAAATTCCCAACGGCTCAAAATATGACCGTTATAGTGTTCTCGGAGTTCCGAGAAAAAATCTCAGAGTTCCGGGAATACAAACAGAAGATGAAAAAAGTCTACTGGACCATTTCTCAGAGTTCCGAGAAGCCTATGAAGAGCAGATTTTCACTTCATGTTTTTGGGCTTCCAACTTAACACCAAGATGGGATTGCTATAAGGGTTCCAAGGTGTTGGAACACCACAAAGACAATCACATATAAATTTAGGGTGTGTGTTTATTTCCTTAATTATGCCTCTTAAAATCTAAAACTAAGATTGGATTTTATACAATCTAAATTGACTTTGATCTTCAATGCGATTCTTCAAGTCTTCATTTGTCTTGGATCTCCGATGTCTTTGGCCTTCATAATCAGTCCAATGAGATCTTCTTGGCCTCAATCCAAGCAATGTTGTCTTAGCACTAATGTGATCTACAACTTAGACAATCAAACACATTAGTGATCATAAATCACTTGTGTATTGGAATCATCAAAATAAGATGGGAATGCCAAGGTGGAAACCATTGGGCTTACAGGCCCTGGTCACAGGTTTCACTAGTGACAATGTAAAGCCATCAAATTCAATAGGAAAAGTACAAAAGCAATCATCTCAGAGCGATCATCAAAATATCAAGGGCCACCGATTCAAGGATGAAATGATGTCCAAAAAGCAGTATGCACTCTCAAAGTCAAATTACTTATCAATATCCAGAAGGAAGAAGAATCACTATCTCTTACAGAGAAATGCCGTCAAACTCCGTGAAAAAAAAAGAAAAAAAATAATCAGTACCAAATGGACTCTAATAACCTAGATCGATTCTCAATCGGAACATCGGAAGGCCTCCTTTGGCCGAATAAATCCCAAAATCATAACCCAGCGTCAAAAGAATACTAGTTTGCAAATCCTTCGAGCCTGAATGAAATTTTCTTGAAAACCCATCAAACTAGGGGCATCCGCCCGGAACTACGCTAAGCCTGATCCCTACATTGGGGTACGAAGGCAGCTCGATAAAACCGAGTTCGGTCATTTCAAAAGAAAAGATTCAATAGTTCCAGAACCAAAAAAAGGAAGGGACAAGGTTCCAAAAAGAACAAAAAGAAAAATCAATTTACCTTCAAACTATGAGCATTCGCCTTGAACTACGCACGACCTGATTCCTACCCTTGGATACGTAGGCAACCTGGTTCGGTCGAAATCTTTGTTGAACCTGAAGCCGTTCTTTGGAAAGCCCTATCCTACCTATAAAGTCCTTTCGGTGTTCAGAATTAATGATCTAGGTCCCGAAATACAAAAAGTGTAAAAAAAAAACGAAATTTGAAGATCTGCTAGACTGTAAACCTGAAAGGGTGGTCTAGGCAAAATTTAAGATCATTCCCCTGCTAAGTTGAAAACCTGAAAGGGCGGCTTAGGCAAAAGCTAAGGGGATAGCTTGCTGGATCGAAAACCTAGAAAGGTGGTTCAGGCAAAAGTTAAGGCTAACACGGTCCGCCAAGTTAAAAACCCCGAAGAGGTGACTTGGTCACGGTAAGAGAATCATTATAAGAAGGCTACAGCCGGTATGAAGACTGAAGATCAACAGAAGTTCAGGCAAATTCAAGTGCCATCCTCAAAACTGGGGGCATTGAAGGTAAGCAATCTTAGGAGTCGTAATTAAATCCTTGAGGCATTACTGTTTTAAGGAAAAAGTCCAGTGTTTACCAATTGAGAAACTATTCCTCGAAAGGATAAACTTACCAAACAAAATATTAAGTAAGTCAGAAGCATCACTCTATTTGTCAGTATAGTCAGTGAATCTTTGTTATTCTAAGTTCACTCCTTCAGAGCTCCTCAATCCTTTGAGTGGTGCCTTTTATCTAAGTTTTCTCTTTAGAAAGAGTCAATCATCATCCTTATGTCCAAATGATGCAACTGTCTCGGTGAAGGAGGCCCGGCCTCGTCAGCTCCCTGCGATTGTACTTGAAAGAGCTCGAGAATCTAGTCAAATAGCTTCATTTCAAAGAAGATCAACTCAGAAGAATTCAGAAGTAGAAACATCAGAAAGCTCAGTTCCAGTAAGAAGATCATACCCCAGGAAGGCACCTTAAGCTTGGAAGAACCTCAGATCCAATGGTGGTTGAGCCAATTTCTAAGAAAGAAGAACCATTAAAATTCAAGATTTCCTTCCAGTTAGTTATATACTATCCTGGTCAAGAAATGTTTATCTAAACACTTGTCAAGAGGCAAATTCCACTTTTCCATGTTAGTATCCAAGAGAGCCGTTATTCTAGATTACCAATTTTAAGTATTTAGATCAATATTTCAGTTATCAAAATCCCTAGAAGACAAAACCAACAGTCTCTTTACGAAAAATCTTGTTGAAGCTTCATGAAAGTTTTCCTAAACCATTCTCGTTAGTCATCCTTCTTCATTCCTACGGTTTGTCGTCTCATCATTAGTCAAAGTCTTAGTTTCCAACATCTTTATCGGGCACGATCTCTATTATCCCTGATTTCATTGAGTTCAAAAAATCTAAAATTTATCAAATCCAATCTTACTTCAAATTCAAATTCATGAAAAATCTCTAAATTCTTCCTTGTTTAATTCATCAATCGAAGCTATCTCGTTTCTTTGAGCCCGTTTGGGAACGGTGTCTCATTTTTCGAGTCCATTTGTGAATGGTCTCTTATCCTCTTTGAGCCCGTTTGTGAACGGTGTGCCATTTTCAGACTCCATTCGAAAATGATATCTCATGTCTTCCTTGAGCCCGTTTGTGAACGGTGTCTCATTTCCCGAGTCCATTTGTGAATGGTCACTTATCCTCTTTGAGCCCGTTTGTGAACGGTGTCTCATTTTTTGAGTCCATTTGTGCATGGTCTCATATCCTCTTTGGGCCCGTTTGTGAACGATATCTCATTTTCTGAGTCCATTTGTGAGTGGTCTCATGTCCTCCTAGAGCCCGTTTGTGAACGGTGTCCAATTTTGCGAGTCCATTTGTGAATGGTCTCTTATCCTCTCTGAGCCCGTTTGTAAACAGTGTCTCATTTTCCGAGTCCATTTGTGAATGGTCTCTTATCCTCTTTAAACCTGTTTGTGAACGGTATCTCATTTTCTCAGTCCATTTGTGAATGGCCTCATATCCTCCTTGAGCCCGTTTGTGAACGGCGTCTCAATTTTTGAATCCATTTGTGAATGGCCTCATATCCCCTTTGAGCAAGTTTGTGAACGGTATCTCATTTTCTGAGTCCATTTGTGAATGGTCTCATGTTCTCCTTGAGCTCGTTTGTGAACGGTGTCTCATTTTCCGAGTCCATTTGTGAATGGTCTCTTATCCTCTTTGAGCCCGTTTGTGAACGGTGTCTCATTTTTCGAGTCCATTTGTGAATGGTCTCTTATCCTCTTTCAGCCCGTTTGTGAACGGTGTCTCATTTTCACAATCCATTCGAAAATGATATCTCATGTCCTCCTTGCGCCCTTTTGTGAATGGTGTCTCATTTCCTGAGTCCATTTGTGAATGGTCATTTATCATCTTTGAGCCCGTTTGTGAACGGTGTCTCATTTGCGGAGTCCATTTGTGAATGGTCTCTTATCCTCTTTGAGCCCGTTTGTGAACGGTATCTCATTTTCTGAGTCCATTTGTGAATGGTCTCATGTCCTCTTTGAGCCCGTTTGTGAACGGTGTCTCAATTCCCGAGTCCATTTGTGAATGGCCTCATATCCTCTTTGAGCCCGTTTGTGAACGGTATCTCAATTCCCGAGTCCATTTGTGAATGGTCTCTTATCCTCTTTGAGTTCGCTTATAAATTGCGTCTTATTTTCCGAGTTCATTTGTGAATGGTCTTTTATCCTCTTTGAGCCCGTTTGTGAACGCTGTCTCATTTTAGAATCCATTCGAAAATGATATCTCATGTTCTCCTTGGGCCCATTTGTGAATGGTCTCCTATCCTCTTTGAGCCCGTTTGTGAACGGTGTCTCATTTTTGGATTCCATTTGTGAATGGTCTCTTATCCTCTTTGAGCCCATTTGTGAACGGTATCTCATTTTCTGGGTACATTTGTGAATGGTCTCATGTCCTCCTTGAGCCAGTTTCTGAACGGTGTCTCATTTCCAGAGTCCATTTGTGAATGGTCTCTTATCCTCTTTGAGCCCGTTTGTGAACGGTGTCTCATTTTGCGAGTCCATTTGTGAATGGTCTCTTATCCTCTTTGCGCCCGTTTGTGAAAAGGGTCTCATTTTAAGAATCCATTGGAAAATTCTATCTCAGGTCCTCTTAGGGCCCGTTTGTGAACTGTATCCCATTTTCCAATTCCATTTTTTAATGGCCGCATATCCTCTTTAAGTCCGTTTCTGCGCGGTGTCTCATTTTCTGAGTCCATTTGTGAATAGCCTCATATCCTCCTTGAGCCCGTTTGTGAACGGTGTCTCATTTTCTGAGTGCATTTGTGAATGGCCCCACATCCTGCTTTAGCCCGTTTGTGAATAGTGTCTCATTTTTTGAGTCCATTTGTGAATGGCCTCATATCCTCTTTGAGCCCGTTTGTTAACAGTATCTCATTTTTAGAGTACATTTGTGAATGGTTTCATATCCTCCTTGAGCTCGTTTGTGAACGGTGTCTCATTTCCTAAGTCCATTTGTGAATGGTCTCTTATCCTCTTTGAGCACGTTTTTTAACGGTGTCTCATTTTCGGAGTCCATTTCTGAATGGTCTGTTATCCTCTTTGAGCCCGTTTGGGAACGGTATCTCATTTTCTGAGTTCATTTGTGAATGGTCTCATGTCCTCCTTGAGCCCGTTTGTGAACGGTGTCTCATTTCCCGAGTCCATTTGTGAATCGTCTCTTATCCTCTTTGAGTCCGTTTGTGAACGGTGTCTCATTTTCTGAGTCCATTTCTAAATAGTCTCTAATCCTCTTTGAACATGTTTGTGAACGGTGTCTCATTTTCAGAATACATTCGAAAATGATATCTCATGTCCTCTTTGAGCCCGTTCGTGAACGGTGTCGCATTTTCGGATTCCATTTGTGAATGGTCTCTTATCCTCTTTGACCCCGTTTGTGAACGGTATCTCAATTTCTGAGTCCATTTGGGAATGGCCTCATGTCCTCCTTCAGCCCGTTTGTGAACGGTGTCTCATTTCCCGAGTCCATTTGTGAATGATCTCTTATCCTCTTTGAGCCCGTTTGTGAACGGTGTCTCATTTTTCGAGTCCATTTGTGAATGGTCTCTTATCCTCTTTGAGCCCGTTTGGGAACGGTATCTCATTTTCACAATCCATTCGAAAATGATATCTCATGTCCTCCTTGCGCCCTTTTGTGAACGGTGTCTCTTTTTCCGAGTCCATTTGTGAATGGTCACTTATCATCTTTGAGCCCGTTTGTGAACGGTGTCTCATTTGCGGAGTCCATTTGTGAATGGTCTCTTATCCTCTTTGAGCCCGTTTGTGAACGGTATCTCATTTTCTGAGTCCATTTGTGAATGGTCTCATATCCTCTTTGAGCCCGTTTGTGAACGGTGTCTCAATTCCTGAGTCCATTTGTGAATGGCCTCATATCCTCTTTGAGCCCGTTTGTGAACGGTATCACAATTCCCGAGTCCATTTGTGAATGGTCTCTTATCCTCTTTGAGTTCGCTTGTAAATTGTGTCTTATTTTCCGAGTTCATTGGTGAATGGTCTCTTATCCTCTTTGAGCCCGTTTGTGAACGCTGTCTCATTTTCAAAATACATTCGAAAATGATATCTCTTGTTCTCCTTGGGCCCATTTGTGAATGGTCTCCTATCCTCTTTGAGCCCGTTTGTGAACGGTGTCTCATTTTTGGATTCCAATTGTGAATGGTCTCTTATCCTCTTTGAGCCTATTTGTGAACGGTATCTCATTTTCTGGGTACATTTGTGAATGGTCTCACGTCCTCCTTGACCCAGTTTCTAAACGGTGTCTCATTTTCAGAGTCCATTTGTGAATGGTCTCTTATCCTCTTTGAGCCCGTTTGTGAACGGTGTCTCATTTTGCGAGTCCATTTGTGAATGGTCTCTTATCCTCTTTGCGCCCGTTTGTGAACAGGGTCTCATTTTAAGAATCCATTCAAAAATTCTATCTAACGTCCTCTTAGGGCCCGTTTGTGAACTTTATCTCATTTTCCAATTCCATTTTTGAATGGTCGCATATCCTCTTTAAGCCCGTTTCTGCGCGGTGTCTCATTTTCTGAGTCCATTTGTGAATTGCCTCATATCCTCGTTGAGCCCGTTTGTGAACGGTGTCTCATTTTCCGAGTGCATTTGTGAATGGCCCCACATCCTGCTTGAGCCCGTTTGTGAATAGTGTCTCATTTTTCGAGTTCATTAGTGAATGGCCTCATATCCTCTTTGAGCTCGTTTGTTAACAGTATCTCATTTTTAGAGTACATTTATGAATGGTTTCATATCCTCCTTGAGCCCGTTTGTGAACGGTGTCTCGTTTCCCAAGTCCATTTGTGAATGGTCTCTTATCCTCTTTGAGCCCGTTTGTGAACGGTGTGTCATTTTCGGAGTCCATTTGTGAATGGTCTCTTATCTTCTTTGAGCCCATTTGTGAACGGTATCTTATTTTCTGAGTCCATTAGTGAATGGTCTCATGTCCTCCTTGAGGCCGTTTGTGAACGGTGTCTCATTTTTCGAGTCCATTTGTGAAAGGTCTCTTATCGTATTTGAGCCCGTTTGTGAACGGTGTCTCATTTTCTGAGTACATCTGTGAATGGTCTCTTATCCGCTTTGAGCCCGCTTGTGAAGGGTGTCTCATTTTCTGAATCAATTCGAAAATGATATCTCATGTCCTCCTTTGGCCCGTTTGTGCACGATGTCCCATTTTCTGAGTTCATTTGTGAATGGCCTCATATCCTCCTTGAGCCCGTTTGTGAAGGGTGTCTCATTTTCTGAGTCCATTTGTGAATGCTCTCTTATCCTCTTTCAGCCCGTTTGTGAACGGTGTCTCATTTTCAGAATCCATTAGAAAATGATATCTCATGTCCTCCTTGTGCCCGTTTATGAACGTTGTCTCATTTCCCGAGTCTATTTGTGAATGGTCTCTTATCCTCTCTGAGCCAGTTTGTGAACGGTGTGTCATTTTCGGAGTCCATTTGTGAATGGTCTCTTATCTTCTTTGAGCCCATTTGTGAACGGTATCGTATTTTCTGAGTCCATTAGTGAATGGTCTCATGTCCTCCTTGAGCCCGTTTGTGAACGTTGTCTCACTTCCCGAGTCCATTTGTGAATGCTCTCTTATCCTCTATCCGCCCGTTTGTGAACGGTGTCTCACTTTGCGAGTCCATTTGTGAATGGTCTCTGATCCTCTTTGCGCCCGTTTGTGAACGGTGTCTCATTTTCAGAACCCATTCGAAAATTATATCTCATGTCCTCCTAGGGCCCGTTTGTGAACGGTATCTCATTTTTCGAGTCCATTTATGAATGGCCTCATATCCTCTTTAAGCCCGTTTGTGCACGATGTCCCATTTTCTGAGTTCATTTGTGAATGGCCTCATATCCTCCTTGAGCCCGTTTGTGAACGGTGTCTCATTTTCCGAGTGCATTTGTGAATAGCCCCACATCCTGCTTGAGCCCGTTTGTGAATAGTATCTCATTTTTCGAGTCCATTTGTGAATGGTCTCTTATCCTCTCTGAGCCCGTTTGTGAACGGTGTCTCATTTTTGGACTCCATTTGTGAATGGTTTCATGTCCTCTTTGAGCCCGTTTGTGAACGGTGTCTCATTTTCCGAGTCCATCTGTGAAAGGTCTCTTATCCTCTTTGAGTCGTTTGTGAACGGTGTCTCATTTTCTGAGTCCATTTGTAAATGGTCTCTTATCCTCTTTGAGCCCGTTTGTGAACAGTATCTCATTTTCTAAGTCCATTTGTCAATGGCCTCATGTCCTCCTTGAGCCCGTTTGTGAACGGTATCTCATTTTCCGAGTTCATTTGTGAATGGTCTCTTATCCTCTTTGAGCCCGTTTGTGAACGGTGTCTCATTTTCAGAGTCCATTTATGAATGGCCTCATATCCTCTTTAAGCCCGTTTGTGCACGGTGTTTCATTTTATGAGTCCATTTGTGAAAGGCTTCATATCCTCCTTGAGCACGTTTGTGAACGGTGTCTCATTTTTCGATTCCATTTGTGAAAGACCTCATATCCTTTTTGAGCCCGTTTGTGAACGGTATCTCATTTTCTGAGTCCATTTGTGAATGGTCTCATGTCCTCCTTGATCCCGTTTGTGAATGGTGTCTCATTTCCGAGTTCCATTTGTAAATGGTCTCTTATTCTCTTTGATCCCGCTTGTAAACGGTGTCTTATTTTCCGAGTTCATTTGTGAATGGTCTCTTATCCTCTTTGAGCCCGTTTGTGAACAGTGTCTCATTTTCAGAATCCATTCGAAAATGATATCTCATGTTCTCCTTGGGCCCATTTGTGAATGGTCACTTATCCTATTTGAGCCCGTTTGTGAACGGTGTCTCATTTTCGGAGTCCATTTGTGAATGGTCTCTTATCCTCTTTAAGCCCGTTTGTGCACAATATCTCATTTTCTGGGTCCATTCGTGAATGGCCTCATATCCTCCTTGAGCACGTTTGTCAACGGTGTCTCATTTTCCGAGTGTATTTGTGAATTGCCCAATATCCTCCTTCAGCCTGTTTGTCAATATTGTCTCATTTTTCGAGTCCATTTGTGAAAGGCCACATATCCTCTTTGAGCACGTTTGTGAACGACATCTCATTTTTGGAGTCCATTTGTGAATGGTTTCATGTCCTCTTTGAGCCCGTTTGTGAACGGTGTCTCATTTCCCGAGTCCATCTGTGAAAGGTCTCTTATCCTCTTTGAGTCGTTTGTGAACGATGTCTCATTTTCTGAGTCCATTTGTGAATGGTCTCTTATCCTCTTTCAGCCCGTTTGTGAACGATATCTCATTTTCTAAGTCCATTTGTCAATGGCCTCATGTCCTCCTTGAGCCCGTTTGGGAACGGTATCTCATTTCCCGAGTCCATTTGTGAATGGTCTTTTATCCTCTTTGAGCCCGTTTGTGAACGGTGTCTCATTTTCAGAGTCCATCTATGAATGGCCTCATATCCTCTTTAAGCCCATTTGTGCACGGTGTCTCATTTTATGAGTCCATTTGTGAAAGGCCTCATATCCTCCTTGAGCACGTTTGTGAACGGTGTCTCATTTTTTGATTTCATTTGTGAAAGGCCTCATATCCTTTTTGAGCCCATTTGTGAACGGTATCTCATTTTTTGAGTCCATTTGTGAATGGTCTCATGTCCACCTTGATCCCGTTTGTGAATGGTGTCTCATTTTCCAAGTCCATCTGTGAATGGTCTCTTATCCTCTTTGAGCCCGCTTGTAAACGGTGTCTTATTTTCCGAAATCATCTGTGAATGGTCTCTTATTCTCTTTGAACCCGTTTGTGAACGGTGTCTCATTTTCAGAATTCATTCGAAAATGATATCTCATGTTCTCCTTGGACCCATTTGTGAATGGTCTCGTATCCTATTTGAGCCCGTTTGTGAACGGTGTCTCATTTTCGGAGTCCATTTGTGAATGTTCTCTTATCCTCTTTGAGCCCTTTTGTGAACGATATCTGATTTTCTGGGTCCATTTGTGAATGGCCTCATATCCTCCTTGACCACGTTTGTGAACGGTGTCTCATTTTTTGAGTGTATTTGTGAATTGCCCAATATCCTCTTTGAGCCCGTTTGTGAATATTGTCGCATTTTTCGAGTCCATTTGTGTATGGTCTTTTATCCTCTTTGAGCCCGTTTGTGAACGGTGTCTCATTTTCAGAGTCCATTTATGAATGGCCTCATATCCTCTTTAAGCCCGTTTGTGGACGGTGTCTCATTTTATGAGTCCATTTGTGAAAGGCCTCATATCCTCCTTGAGCACATTTGTGAACGGTGTCTCATTTTTCGATTCCATTTGTGAAAGGCCTCATATCCTTTTTGAGCCCGTTTGTGAACGGTATCTCATTTTCTGACTCCATTTGTGAATGGTCTCGTGTCCTCCTTGATCCCGTTTGTGAATGGTGGCTCATTTCCCGAGTCCATTTGTGAATGGTCTCTTATCCTCTTTGAGCCCGCTTGTAAACAGTGTCTTATTTTCCGAGTTCATTTGTGAATGGTCTCTTATCCTCTTTGAACCTGTTTGTGAACGGTGTCTCATTTTCAGAATTCATTCGAAAATGACATCTCATGTTCTCCTTGGGCCCATTTGTGAATGGTCTCTTATCCTATTTGAGCCCGTTTGTGAACGGTGTCCCATTTTCAGAGTACATTTGTGAATGGTCTCTTATCCTCTTTGAGCCCGTTTGTGAACGGTATCTCATTTTCTGAGTCCATTTGTGAAAGGTCTCATGTCCTCCTTGACCCCGTTTATGAATAGTGTCTCATTTCCCAAGTCCATTTCTGAATGGTCTCTTATCCTCTTTCAGCCCGCTTGTAAACGGTGTCTTATTTTCCGAGTTCATTTGTGAATGGTCTCTTATCCTCTTTGAGCCCGTTTGTGAACAGTGTCTCATTTCCCGAGTCCATCTATGAATGGCCTCATATCCTCTTTAAGCCCGTTTGTGGACAGTGTCTCATTTTATGAGTCCATTTGTGAAAGGCCTCATATCCTCCTTGAGCACGTTTGTGAACGGTGTCTCATTTTTCGATTCCATTTGTGAAAGGCCTCATATCCTTTTTGAGCCCGTTTGTGAACGGTATCTCATTTTCTGACTCCATTTGTGAATGGTCTCGTGTCCTCCTTGATCCCGTTTGTGAATGGTGGCTCATTTCCCGAGTCCATTTGTGAATGGTCTCTTATCATCTTTGAGCCCGCTTGTAAACAGTGTCTTATTTTCCGAGTTCATTTGTGAATGGTCTCTTATCCTCTTTGAACCTGTTTGTGAACGGTGTCTCATTTTCAGAATTCATTCGAAAATGACATCTCATGTTCTCCATGGGCCCATTTGTGAATGGTCTCTTATCCTATTTGAGCCCGTTTGTGAACGGTGTCCCATTTTCAGAGTCCATTTGTGAATGGTCTCTTATCCTCTTTGAGCGCGTTTGTGAACGGTATCTCATTTTCTGAGTCCATTTGTTAAAGGTCTCATGTCCTCCTTGACCCCGTTTTTGAATAGTGTCTCATTTCCCAAGTCCATTTCTGAATGGTCTCTTATCCTCTTTCAGCCCGCTTGTAAACGGTGTCTTATTTTCCGAGTTCATTTGTGAATGGTCTCTTATCCTTTTTGTGCCTGTTTGTTAACGATGTCTCATTTTCATAATACATTCGAAAATGATATCTCATGTTCTTCTTGGGCCCATTTGTGAATGGTCTCTTATCCTCTTTGACCCCGTTTGTGAACGGTGCCTCATTTTCAGAGTCCATTTGTGAATGGTCTCTTATCCTCTTTGAGCCTGTTTGTGAACAGTATCTCATTTTTTGGGTCCATTTGTGAATGGTCTCATGTACTCCTTGAGCCCGTTTATTAACGGTGTCTCATTTCCAGAGTCCATTTGTGAATGGTCTCTTATCCTCTTTGAGCCCGTTTGCGAACGGTGTCTCATTTTGCGAGTCCATTTGTGAATAGTCTCTTATCCGCTTTGAGTCCGTTTGTGAATGGTATCTCATTTTCAGAGTCCATTTGTGAATGGTCTCATGTCCTCCTTGAGCCCGTTTGTTAACGGTGTCTCATTTCCCGAGTCAATTTGTGAATAGTCTCTTATGCTCTTTGAGCCCGTCTGTGAACGGTGTCTCATTTTCCGAGTCCATTTGTGAATGGTCTCTTAACCTCTTTGAGCTCATTTGTGAACGGTGTCTCATTTTCTGAGTCAATTTCTGAATGGTCTCATGTCCTCCTTTAGCCCGTTTGTAAACGGTGTCTTATTTTGTGAGTCCATTTGTGAATGGTCTCTTATCCACTTTGAGCCCGTTTGTGACGGTGTCTCATTTTTCGAGTCCATTTGTGATTGGTCTCTTATCCCCTTTGAGCCCGTTTGTGAACGGTATCTCATTTTCTGAGTCCATTTGTGAATGGCTTCTGTAGACACCCCCATTTTGCTACGCTTTAAAAAGCGAAAGATTTGGTAGTATCATCGAGTCTTGAGTCCGTATTCAGCATTAGATTAGGCATCTATGCATTTTAGGGTAGATTTCACTTCATTATGGGAGTTTTGAAGTTGATTCGCGATCCTGAAGGTCTCTAAGGGGTTCCTTTGGCCTCTGGAAGATGAAAGTTTATTAAGTTTCCAAGCAAATGAAAAAAACCTGCTATATTTAGAATTTTCAGGGTTTCCCTCATTTTTGCCTATTTTGAACTGCAGGGGTATGTTGGTCATTCCCGATGTGTCTCATTTGACCCCAGAGTTATATTTGAGAAATCTTGAGTGATTTTACAAATTTTGAAAAAGCTGCTATTTTTAGAAACTCATGGGGCTTCCACATTTTCATCATCTTATGGATATTTCAATCATTTCTCGTATGTCCAAAACCATCTCGAGGGTACGGCTGATGGATTAAGAGTAATTTCGTAAGATTTGGAAAACCTGCTAAATTTATATCTCTCAAGATTTTCTCTTAGTCTTGCACTTCGGGGGTATTTTAGACATTTCCAAACATATCATATTTAGTCCCTAAGTTGTGACTCTATTCATAAATTTTTGAAAATCTGCTATTTTTAGAATTTCTCAAGGTTTTCCCTAGTCTCGCCAAATTCTAGCACCTCGGGGTAATTTGGATTTTTTCTGTGTAATTCTTTCGATCCCCGAAATATGTATGAGAGATTATGAATGATTTCCTGAATTTTGGAAAACCTGCTAAATTAAAAATTTCTCAGGAGTTTCGCATAATTTGAAAATTCTAAGTGTTGAGGGCATTTTGGGTATTTTTAGGGGGTACCAAATGATCCTGTTTGATATTGCTCATTAAAAGGACCCAACTTTAAAAGTTTCTATTTTTAAAGTTTGATCACAAAGGCTTTCCATTTTTAACATTTCCCTTTAGTGGTGAACCAATTTAAGGTTATTTTGGTCACATTTGAATGTGTAATTGTCAAATAGGGGCATTTTGGTCCGAAAAATTATTTTCCCAAAAAAGATGGTTCGATCATGTGTGAGAGATGCACCATAAATGTCAAATGGGTTGGGTCCATATATAGAATGTTGAATTTAGAAAGTTTTTATTGAATTTTTATGAAAAAACCCGAAACCCGTGTGAAATGACCCATTGGGCTAAAGCCCGTAAAGATGGAGCTCATGTGGGTTCACCCATATGGGTCGACCACCATGGTGGGCGCCCCACATGGCTGACCCACATGAATTGAGCATCCAACCTTGATGATGTCACAATGGTGACATCATATTTGTTCAAAGAAAAATAAAAAGAATAAAAAAAAAGAAAAGAAGGAAAGAAGGAAAAGAAGAATGATTGCTTAAAAAAGGTTTTCTTCCAAAGAAGCAATGTGGAATAAAGAATAGTATGTCTTGATTGACAATAAATTAAGATTGGAATCAAATCCAATTTGGAAACAAGAAAGAAAGCAAGCAAGAGGGGAAAATTGGAAACAAGCCAAAAATGAGAGCTCTCACATTGGGAACTACTATTTCTCTCTTAACCTAGCTTTTTTGTATAAAAATAAAAGCAAACAATCCTAAAAAAGATGGAAAAAATATCAAAATTCATTTTTTTCTCTCTCCTCCCAAGAAGAAAAAAAAATCTTTTTTCTCTTGAAGTGTGATCTCTCTCCCAAGGGTTCTTCACAAAAAGGAATTCTTGAATTCCTCCGTCTTCTCCAAGGCATCACATAATCAAGAATTATTGGAGTGTTCTTTGGATCTTCTTCATCATATAAAAGGGTGCGACAAAGCGTATACCTCGGATCTACGCACCCTAGAGACAAGGAGCATGATCAACATTAGGATCTTTATCTTTGTAATATCAAAAGTAGAAAAGCATTGTAGGGTTTTACTTTTGATAGATCAAATCAATGAATTTTTTCTTGAAATTCCAGTATGTTATAATATAGATTATGAGTTTTCAAAATCCAAAATTTGATCCAAAAATTAAATTTTCTCCATTTAATAATGATTTTCTTTCGTTTTTTATACAATATGGATTTAAATCGGATTATCAAAGCAAGTGTTAGAAAACGTGGGTTTCTTTAAAAACTGATATTTTTTGGGATTTCTATAAAATAAAATACTACTCGAAACTTAATTTTCAATCACGGTTTGGCTGTTTTAATTTTCATTCTAATTTTCAAACAATAACCCCGAAAGGGGTTATTTCTTGATGAACGAATCCAAAAGTATATCAAACCATGTCCAAAATTTATAAAATCTTATTTCCAAACTAATGTTTTGATTTCCAGAATACCCAAAAATTTTCGGATTTTTTTGAATTTTTTTAATCCGGTTTTAAATTATTTTAAATTTCGGCCATTTTTAATAAATATCAAAGTATTTTAAAAATTAATGAAACTCTCCAGAATTAATTTTTAATAATAAATCAAATTTTTCATGAGATTTTTATTTTTGAAAAAAGGTTATTTTATTTGTTTTCTAATCGTTTTTTCATTTTACGTGCCGTAATTCTTTTTCGTATTAAATTAGTAATTTTTTTAAATTTTTCTTTATAAACCAGTAACTTAAGTTACTGGAATGTTAGATAAAAATTTTAAATTGGTTTTGCAAAGTTTTAATATGGTTTTGTAATTTATTTTAATAAATGGGTTTCAATTTCTAGGAAACAAATCCCCCTTTTCTATTTAAAAATCAATTTTATGGAGGAGATTTAATTTTGAAGTTTTGAAATTTTGATAGAAAATTTTATAATCTATTATATATCTACTGGAATTTTTTATTTGATTTTAGGATACTATTAGGTTTGCTTTTTAAGTAATTCTTTGGTTTTATCCGATTTTTGTGTGAATTTCAATTGGCATCAAATCATAATAAAAGTTCATGAAAGTCATACAGTAGTCTAATCTCATGATTATCTTTATTCTGTGAAAGTTTGGATTAATTTGAAATTGATATGCTACAAGTTTATGTGTTAATCTATAATCTGATTTAAATTTTGGAAAATCAAAAATTGATATCAAATCGTAATGATAATTCATGAAATTTTTCCAATAAGCTACAATTATCCATATCATGTTAGTGGAAAAGTTTTAACTGATTTGGAGTTTGATTGCTTAGGGTTATTGTGTATTCCTAACAATCTGGTCTTAATGATATTAAATCACAATTTAATAGCAAATCAATACAAAAGTCAGTAAAAATCTCCAAAAAACCTTAACTTTTCATCAAAAATTCAATCCCTAACTTTTTAAAACAGAAACCTTAGGGTTCATAGATTGCCTTTGTAAATTGGCTATGCTGTGACAATTTAACTGCGGAGATCGTAACCATAATCGTATACTAATTGCGATCGATCCAGCATAATTGGAGTGCGTAAATTATAGTATGATATTGGCTTCGAGGTCCACTGTCCACGGAAATCCTGAGAAATATGCCAGGCAATAAGATACTATAATTTTCGTGCTAAATTATACAAGGGTTGAGAGCACGATTCCCTTCCATGGTTGTGATTCAAGGTCGAAACTTGCGAACCATAGAGCCTTTGGTATTCTTTAGATGTTTACGAACCGAAAATCCTTGAAATTTGAAAATCATTAACTTCAGCAAATTGAATCAATTTACATCATGTCTTTCGGAACCGTTGGATTGCGGTTTCCATCGTAAGAACCATTAGAGCCCTATTTAGGAACATTTGCGTCATGTCGTGTCCTAGGTTATAGGGAGTCCTAGAGTTAGGAGTCCAGCCTCATCACGGGCGTTTGCTATGAATAGCAACCGTGCCATAGATCTAGTTACACTAGTCACCTCACTTTTCTCATAGGACAAGTGAAATTCCAAGGCTGGTCCCGAGTACGGCAACTTATGAGGAGTGAGAAATTAGGTTGCTAACAAGTTTTAACTCTTTTGAAAACTCAAACCCAATTTTGGAAATTAAGAGATCAACAATAAAGTTCAAGCACACAAGTTAAATCTAAAGTGCAAATGCAAAATAAAGAGCAAGAGTAAGAGAGATTGCACCCGAGATTTAAAGTGGTTCGGTCCTCCAAACGTGAGGCCTACTCCACTCCACCAACCAAACCCGTTGATGGCTTCACTATGTGATCTTCTTAACTTCGGCGAAGATCGGTGCCGATTACAAATTCCGATTACCTTTAACCTTGGTGGCAATCTTCACCACGGAGAGTGGGCTACGCTTCTCCGAACACTCGCCCGATACAAGTTCTTGACTAAGAAAGAAAGAACAAAAAATCCCTAACAAGGGTTTACAAATTGTAGAAGATGTACAAATTGAGCCTATAGATCCAAATCCTAATCTTAGGGGATGAGAGGCATAATCAAGTTTGATTCACTCTTTGGATGTTCAAATGAAGTTTTAGAGTGTTAGGATTGATAGTTTGGAAGTTTGGAATGCCCATATATATAGGAAAAACCAAATATGACCGTTCAATGGCATTGTTGTAATTCCAGGAAAAATCGCAACGGCTAAAAATCTGACCGTTGTAGTGTTCTCAGAGTTCCGAGAAAAAATCTCGGAGTTCCGGGAATACAAACATAAGATGAAAAAAAGTCTACTGGACCATTTCTCGGAGTTCCGAGAAGCCTATTTCATGCAAATTTTCACTTCTGTTTTTGGGCTTCCAATTTTACACCAACTTGGGATTGTTATGAGGGTTCCACATAGTTGGAACACCACAAAGACAATCACTTATATATTTAGGGTGTTTGTTTATTTGCTTAATTATGCCTCTAAAATCTAAAACTAAGATTGGATCTTTTACGATCTAAATATGACTTGGTCTTCAATGGATTCTTCAAGTCTTCATTTGTCTTGGACTTCGATGTCTTTGGCCTTCATGATGTGGTCCAATGAGATCTTCTTGGCCTCAATCCAAGCAATGTTGTCTTAGCACCAATGTGATCTACAACTTAGACAATCAAACACATTAGTGATTATAAATCACTTGTGTATTGGAATCATCAAAATAAGATGGGAATGCTAAGGTGGAAACCATTGGGCTTACAATCTCCCCCTTTTTGATGATGACAAGCACAAGAGATTTTCCAATAAAAGCATTCATATTTTCCTTACACTAGAATTCTCTCCCCCTTTGGCATCAATCAAAAAGATTGGGGTAAAAGAGAAACAAAGGGATGAAATATTCAATTTAAAGCTCCCCCTTTTTCAAGGAAAAAGACAAACCTATAACTCCCCTTATTTAGAATTTTTATTCAACATAAGAGGGGATATTTTAATTATCCATAGAAAGATATTCAATTTTAGAGCAAGGCCCTAATCTAAGCACATATGATGAAAATCATATGGGGGCTTTGGGAACCCAAGTTTTGTTGGTTCCACCATTATCCCTAATCTTAGATGCACATTGGAATTGGTAATGACCATTTATTCCACAATAATGGCATCTAACATGAGGGTTAGATACGCTAGTCCTATCATATGTATGTTTAGGTCTTTGTCTAGTCTTCTTTAAGATTATGTCAATAATTTTGTCACCATTTAAGAATCCATGGAGACATAATCTTAACCTTTCATTTTCATTATGAAGATGGGTTATTTGATTTAGAAAATTATTAAATTCATCTTCATAAGATTTGGAAGAGCTTGCCACATTTTGGAGTTTTGCAATTTGGCAAGTTTTCTCATCCAAACAACCCTTAAGGGTTTCAATCTCAAGTTTAAAATTTTCAAGTTGTGCTTGAGATTTTGATATAGAAGAAGATGATTCATTTTTCAAAAAGTCAAGTTCATTTTCTAATTTTGAAATAGATTTTTTAAGAACTTTATTTTTTGAAATTTGACAATGCAAGGTATTGCACAATTCATCATAAGATATTTTTTCACTATCACTACTTGATGAATTATAAGAGGGGTTTAAATTTACCTCATCTTCATGGGTGAGTGCCATGAAGCAAAGATCATCATTTTTATTTTCTTCCCCTTCGCTTGAGCTTTTGCCCGAGGTGCTCAAAGCATTCCAACCGGCGGCAAGAGCCTTGTGCTTCTTCCATTCCTTCTTTCCCTTGTATTTTGAGGAAGATGACTTGAGAAGTGGACAATCCGGTCTTTTGTGTCCAATCTTCTTGCAGTTGAAGCATCTTAAGGCTCCCTCAACATCACTTTCTTCTTTCTTCTTCTTTTTATCGTTTTTATGCTTCTTTCTCCATAAGCTTTTAAATTTTCTTAAAGCTTCTTCTTCATCGCTATCCGCCTCGCTAGAGGATGATGAGTTCGCTTTGGAGGCTTTTAGAGCTAGAGATCGACTCTCTTTTTCTTTCTCTTTCGGCTTCTTCTCCTCTTGTCGGCTAGTGAGGAGCATCTCATGGGTGATGAGAGATCCTACAAGCTCCTCCATGGTTAGCGTCTTGAGATTCTTTGATTCTTGTATGGCGGTTACCTTTGGATCCCAATATGAAGGAAGAGACCTAAGCAACTTACTCACAAGCTCATCAGTAGGATAAGATTTACCAAGATTTTATAGTTCATTAGAAATTTTACAAAAACGGGTATACATTTCGGAAATGCTTTCGTTTTGATCCATTCTAAACATTTCATATTTGCTCTTTAACAAGTTTATTTTGGAATCCTTAACTTGAGATGTTCCCTCATGGGTAACGGCAAGTGTATCCCAAATAACCTTGGCGGAATCAAAAAGAGCAACTCGATTAAACTCCTCTGTAGATAAGGCGCAAAACAAAGAATTTATAGCTTTGTAATTCAAATTTGCATGCCTTTTCTCTACGACATTCCATTCTTCAAATGGTTTGGAAGGCAACATGTATCCATTTTCAACAATGTGCCAAAGCTCCACATCTATCGAAAGAAGATAGATGCGCATCCTTGACTTCCAATGTCCATAATTGGACCCATTAAAGAAGGGAGGTCTAGTTGTGGAATGGCCCTCCGAAAGTCCGGTTCCATTTCTATCCGCCATTTCACAATTAGAAAGTTGCCAAAGATCTTATGATCTTTCCCTTGTTGAAATTTATAAAGAAAAATTTACCAAAGATTTATAGAAAAGAAAATCTTTTAAGAGCCTTTGCTCTGATACCAAGTGAAATTCCAAACGTGGTCCCGAGTACGGCAACTTATGAGGAGTGAGAAATTAGGTTGCTAACAAGTTTTAACTCTTTTGAAAACTCAAACCCAATTTTGGAAATTAAGAGATCAACAATAAAGTTCAAGCACACAAGTTAAATCTAAAGTGCAAATGCAAAATAAAGAGCAAGAGTAAGAGAGATTGCACCCGAGATTTAAAGTGGTTCGGTCCTCCAAACGTGAGGCCTACTCCACTCCACCAACCAAACCCGTTGATGGCTTCACTATGTGATCTTCTTAACTTTGGCGAAGATCGGGGCCGATTACAAATTCCGATTACCTTTAACCTTAGTGGCAATCTTCACCACGGAGAGTGGGCTACGCTTCTCCGAACACTCGCCCGATACAAGTTCTTGACTAAGAAAGAAAGAACAAAAAATCCCTCACAAGGGTTTACAAATTGTAGAAGATGTACAAATTGAGCCTATAGATCCAAATCCTAATCTTAGAGGATGAGAGGCATAATCAAGTTTGATTCACTCTTTGGATGTTCAAATGAAGTTTTAGAGTGTTAGGATTGATGGTTTGGAAGTTTGGAATGCCCATATATATAGGAAAAACCAAATATGACCGTTCAATGGCATTGTTGTAATTCCAGGAAAAATCGCAACGGCTAAAAATCCGACCGTTGTAGTGTTCTCGGAGTTCCGAGAAAAAATCTCGTAGTTCCGGGAATACACACAGAAGATGAAAAAAAGTCTACTGGACCATTTCTCGGAGTTCCGAGAATTTATCTCGGAGTTCCGAGAAGCCTAATTCATGCAAATTTTCACTTCTGTTTTTGGGCTTCCAATTTTACACCAACTTGGGATTGTTATGAGGGTTCCACATAGTTGGAACACCACAAAGACAATCACTTATATATTTAGGGTGTTTGTTTATTTGCTTAATTATGCATCTAAAATCTAAAACTAAGATTGGATCTTTTACAATCTAAATATGACTTGGTCTTCAATGGATTCTTCAAGTCTTCATTTGTCTTGGACTTCGATGTCTTTGGCCTTCATGATGTGGTCCAATGAGATCTTGGCCTCAATCCAAGCAATGTTGTCTTAGCACCAATGTGATCTACAACTTAGACAATCAAACACATTAGTGTATTGGAATCATTAAAATAAGATGAGAATGCCAAGGTGGAAACCATTGGGCTTACAACAAGCCTAGTTACCTAGGATGTAGGTTCACCTGCATTAGTCAAAGGGATGTCTTGTACTTAGATAGGACCACATAGCATCTTAGATGAAGTCCTAGGATAATAAAATCTTCAACTTGAATTAAATAATTTCTCTTAAAACTGTTGAAAAATCCAGTCTAGATCGGTGTCCTAGATGAGTTAGGCATAAGTAGCTTAGTTCAGGTGCACCCAACTACGTCGACTCTGATCCCAGTGATGCTTGGGTACGTAGGCAGGTTGGATGCTTGATGGCATACCAATCACGAGTCAGCTTCACAACAAATTGTGGGGTTTTGTATATTAATTTTCTTATAAATTCTTAATTAAATCACTTAGGACTTTCCATGAAATTAGAATTTTAGGAGAACATTCACTTAGATTGAATTCAAACAAATTAAGAAATCAAGATACACATTTAGGATCTACATTGAAATTATATGATATGATGCATGTCACATAGTTAGCACACTAACATAGAGTTAAATGAGCCATTTAAAAGAAATTCAAAAGAGTTAACTTTTGTAATTGAAGACCGATTATCGGGCAGGAATGGTGCATGTGGTGGATAACTCCCCATACCTTCCATTCTTGTAACCAGGTAACGAGTCTATATTTCTGCTTAATTATGAGTCCTAGATCCCATATCTAGGTGGTGACTCTGTCACTCTCTTTTGTGTGGAATTTGGATTGCCTTAGTGATCCCAAGTTCACATAAAAGATGAATTAAAATCAATAATAAAAATGCACACGCCAATCGCGTGTGTACGAGAGACCAAGAGAGAGCGTGGCGGCTCGCGCCCCACCCCTCTCGCGGGATCGGGTACCACAGCCTCATATCCTCCTTGAGCCCGTTTGTGAACGGTGTCTCATTTTCGGAGTCCATTTGTGAATGGCCTCTTATCCGCTTTGAGCCCGTTTGTGAACAGTATCTCATTTTCTTAGTCCATTTGTGAATAGTCTCATATCCTCCTTGAGCCCGTTTGTGAACGGTGTCTCATTTCCCAAGTCCATTTGTGAATGATGTCTTATCCTCTTTCAGCCCGCTTGTAAACGGTGTCTTATTTTCCGAGTTCATTTGTGAATGGGCTCTTATCCTCTTTGACTCCGATTGTTAACGGTGTCTCATTTTCAGAATCCATTCGAAAATGATATCTCATGTTCTCCTTGGGCCCATTTGTGACTGGTCTCTTATCCTCTTTGAGCCCGTTTGTGAACGGTGTCTCATTTTCGGTGTCGATTTGTGAATGGTCTCTTACCCTCTTTGAGCCCGTTTGTGAACGGTATCTCATTTTTTGGGTCCATTTGTGAATAGTCTCATGTACTCCTTGAGCCCGTTTGTGAACGGTGTCTCATTTCCAGAGTGCATTTGTGAATGGTCTCATATCCTCTTTGAGCCCGTTTGTGAACGGTATCTCATTTTTTGAGTCCATTTGTGAATGGTCTCATGTCCTCCTTGAGCCCGTTTGTGAACGGTGTCTCATTTCCCGAGTTCATTTGTGAATAGTCTTTTATGCTCTTTGAGCCCGTTTGTCAACGGTGTCTCATTTTCCGAGTCCATTTGTGAATGGTCTGTTAACCTCTTTGAGCTCATTTGTGAACGGTATCTCATTTTCTGAGTCCATTTGTAAATGGTCTCATGTCCTCCTTGAGCCCGTTTGTGAACGGTGTCTTATTTTGCGAGTTCATTTCTGAATGGTCTCTTATCCACTTTGAGCCCGTTTGTGAACGGAGTCTCATTTTTCGAGTCCATTTGTGAATGGCCTCTTATCCTCCTTGAGCCCGTTTGTGAAGGGTGTCTCATTTTCGGAGTCCATTTGTGAATGACCTCTTATCCCCTTTGAGCCCGTTTGTGAATGGTATCTCATTTTCTTAGTCCATTTGTGAATGGTCTCATATCCTCCTTGAGCCCGTTTGTGAACGGTGTCTCATTTCCCAAGTCCATTTGTGAATGATGTCTTATCCTCTTTCAGCCCGCTTGTAAACGGTGTCTTATTTTCCGAGTTCATTTGTGAATGGGCTCTTATCCTCTTTGAGTCCGTTTGTTAACGGTGTCTCATTTTCAGAATCCATTCGAAAATGATATCTCATGTTCTCCTTGGGCCCATTTGTGACTGGTCTCTTATCCTCTTTGAGCCCGTTTGTGAACGGTGTCTCATTTTCGGTGTCGATTTCTGAATGGTCTCTTACCCTCTTTGAGCCCGTTTGTGAACGGTATCTCATTTTTTGGGTCCATTTGTGAATAGTCTCATGTACTCCTTGAGCCCGTTTGTGAACGGTGTCTCATTTCCAGAGTGCATTTGTGAATGGTCTCATATCCTCTTTGAGCCCGTTTGTGAACGATATCTCATTTTTTGAGTCCATTTGTGAATGGTCTCATGTCCTCCTTGAGCCCATTTGTGAACGGTGTCTCATTTCCCGAGTTCATTTGTGAATAGTCTCTTATGCTCTTTGAGCCCGTTTGTCAACGGTGTCTCATTTTCCGAGTCCATTTGTGAATGGTCTCTTAACCTCTTTGAGCTCATTTGTGAACGGTATCTCATTTTCTTAGTCCATTTGTGAATGGTCTCATGTCCTCCTTGAGCCCGTTTGTGAACGGTGTCTTATTTTGCGAGTTCATTTCTGAATGGTCGCTTATCCACTTTGAGCCCGTTTGTGAACGGAGTCTCATTTTTCGAGTCCATTTGTGAATGACCTCTTATCCTCCTTGAGCCCGTTTGTGAAGGGTGTCTCATTTTCGGAGTCCATTTGTGAATTACCTCTTATCCGCTTTGAGCCCGTTTGTGAATGGTATCTCATTTTCTTAGTCCGTTTGTGAATGGTCTCATATCCTCCTTGAGCCCGTTTGTGAACGGTGTCTCATTTCCCAAGTCCATTTGTGAATGGTGTCTTATCCTCTTTCAGCCCGCGTGTAAACGGTGTCTTATTTTTCGAGTTCATTTGTGAATGGTCTCTTATCCTCTTTGAGTCCGTTTGTTAACGGTGTCTCATTTTCAGAATCCTTTCAAAAATGATATCTCATGTTCTCCTTGCGCCCATTTGTGAATGGTCTCTTATCCTCCTTGAGCCCGTTTGTGAACGGTGTCTCATTTCCAGAGTCCATTTGTGAATGGTCTCTTATCTCCTTTGAGCCCGTTTGTGAACGGTGTCTCATTTTGCGAGTCCATTTGTCAATGGTCTTTTACCCTCTTTGAGCCCGTTTGTGAACGGTATCTCATTTTCTGAGTCCATTTGTGAATGGTCTCATGTCCTCCTTGAGCCCATTTGTGAACGGTGTCTCATTTCCCGAGTCCATTTGTGAATAGTCTCTTATGCTCTTTGAGCTCGTTTGTGAACGGTGTCTAATTTTCTGAGTCCATTTGTGAATTGTCTCCTAACCTCTTTGAGCTCATTTGTGAACGGTATCTCATTTTCTGAGTCCATTTGTGAATGGTCTCATATCCTCCTTGAGCCCGTTTGTGAACGGTGTCTTATTTTACGAGTCCTTTTGTGAATGGTCTCTTATCCCCTTTGAGCCCGTTTGTGAACGGTGTCTCATTTTTCGAGTCCATTTGTGAATGGTCTCTTATCTTCTTTGAGCCCGTTTGTGAACGGTATCTCATTTTCTGAGTCCATTAGTGAATGGCCTCATATCCTCCTTGAGCCCGTTTGTGAACGGTGTCTCATTTTCGGAGTCCATTTGTGAATGGCCTCTTATCCGCTTTGAGCCCGTTTGTGAACGGTATCTCATTTTCTTAGTCCGTTTGTGAATGGTCTCATATCCTCCTTGAGCCCGTTTGTGAACGGTGTCTCATTTCCCAAGTCCATTTGTGAATGGTGTCTTATCCTCTTTCAGCCCGCTTGTAAACGGTGTCTTATTTTCCGAGTTCATTTGTGAATGGTCTCTTATCCTCTTTGAGTCTGTTTGTTAACGGTGTCTCACTTTCAGAATCCATTCAAAAGTGATATCTGATGTTCTCCTTGGGCCCATTTGTGAATGGTCTCTTATCCTCTTTGAGCCTGTTTGTGAACGGTGTCTCATTTTCGGTGTCGATTTGTGATTAGTCTCTTATCCTCTTTGAGCCCGTTTGTGAACCGTATCTCATTTTCTGAGTCCATTTATGAATGGTCTCATGTCCTCCTTGAGCCCGTTTGTGAACGGTGTCTCATTTTCCGAGTCCATTTGTGAATAGTCTGTTATGCTCTTTGAGATCGTTTGTGAACGGTGTCTCATTTTCCGAGTCCATTTGTGAATGGTCTCTTAACCTCTTTGAGCTCATTTGTGAACGGTATCTCATTTTCTGAGTCCATTTGTGAATGGTCTCATGTCCTCCTTGAGCCCGTTTGTGAACGGTGTCTTATTTTGCGAGTCCATTTGTGAATGGTCTCTTATCCACTTTGAGCCCGTTTGTGAACGGTGTCATATTTTTCGAGTCCATTTGTGAATGGTCTCTTCTCCTCTTTGAGCCCGTTTGTGAACGGTATCTCATTTTCGGAGTTCATTTGTGAATGGCCTCATAACCTCCTTGAGCCCGTTTGTGAACAGTGTCTCAATTTTTGAGTCCATTTGTGAACGGCCTCATATCTTCTTTGAGCCCGTTTGTGAACGGTATCTTATTTTCTGAGTCCATTTATGAATGGTCTCATTTCCTCCTTGAGCCCGTTTGTGAACGGTGTCTTATTTCCCGAGTCCGTTTGGGAATGGTCTCTTATCCTCTTTGGGCACGCTTGTAAACGGTGTCTTATTTTCCCAGTCCATTAGTGAATGGTCTCTTATCCTCATTGAGCTCATTTGTGAACGGTGTCTCATTTTCAGATTCCATTCGAAAATGATATCTCATGTCATCCTTGAACCCGTTTGTGAACGGTGTCTCATTTCCCGAATCCAATTGTTAATGGTCTCTTATCCTCTTTTAGCACATTTGTGAGCGGTGTCTCATTTTCAGAGTCTGTTTCTGAATTGTCTCTTATCCTCTTTGAGCCCGTTTGTGAACGGTATCTCATTTTCTTAGTCCATTTGTGAATGGTTTCATGTCCTCTTTGAGCCCGTTTGTGAATGGTGTCTCATTTCCCGAGTCCATTTGTGAAAGGTCTATTATCCTCTTTGAGTCATTTGTGAACGGTGTCTCATTTTCTGAATCCATTTGTCAATGGTCTCTTATCCACTTTGAGCACGTTTCTGAACGGTGTCTCATTTTCAGAATCCATTCGAAAATGATATCTCATGTTCTCCTTGGGCCCGTTTGTGAACGGTGTCTCATTTTTTGAGTCCATTTTTGAATGGTCTCTTATCCTCTTTGAGCCCGTTTGTGAACGGTGTCTCATTTTTCGAGTCCATTTGTGAATGATCTCTTATCCTCTTTGAGCCCGTCTGTGAACGGTGTCTCATTTTCAGAATCCATTCGAAAATGATATCTAATGTCCTCCTTGAGCCCGCTTGTGAACGGTGTCTCATTTCCCGAGTCCATTTGTGAATGGTCTCTTATCTTCTCTGAGCCCGTTTGTGAACGGTGTCTCATTTTCGGAGTCCATTTGTGAATGGTCTCTTATCCTCTCTGAGCCCGTTTGTGAACGGTATCTCATTTTCTGAATCTATTTGTGAATGGTCTCATGTCCTCCTTAAGCCCGTTTGTGAACGGTGTCTCATTTCCCGAGTCCATTTGTGTAGACACCCCCATTACGCTTTAAAAGGCAAAAGATTCGGTAGTATCATCGAGTCTTGAATCCGTATTCAGCATTAGATTAGGAATCTATGCATTTTAGGGTAGATTTTATTTCATTATGGGAGTTTTGAAGTTGATTCGCGATCCTGAAGGTCTCTAGGGGGTTCCTTTGGCCTCTGGAAGATGAATGTTTAAGTTTCCAAGCAAATGAAAAAACCTGCTATTTTTAAAATTTTCAGGGTTTCCCTCATTTTTGCCTATTTTGTACTGTAGGGGTATTTTGGTCATTCCCGATGTGTCTCGTTTGACCCCCGAGTTATATTTGAGAAATCTTGAGTGATTTTAGAAATTTTGAAAAAGCTGTTATTTTTAAAAACTCATGAGGCTTCCACATTTTCATCATCTTATGGATATTTCAATCATTTCTCATATGTCCAAAACCATCTCTAGGGTACGGCTGATGGATTATGAGTAATTTCGTAAGATTTGGAAAACCTGCTAAATTTAGATCTCTTAAGATTTTCTCTTAGTCTTGCACTTCGGGGGTATTTTAGACATTTCCAAACATATCATATTTAGTCCCTAAGTTGTGTCTAAGAAATCTTGAGTCCGTTCATAAATTTTCGAAAATCTGCTATTTTTAGAATTTCTCAAAGTTTTCCCTAGTCTCGCCAAATTCTAGCACCTCCGGGTAATTTGGTCTTTTCCTGTGTAATTCTTTTGATCCCCGAAATATGTCTGAGAGATTATGAATGATTTCCTGAATTTTGAAAAAACTGCTAAATTTAGAATTTCTCAGGAGTTTCGCTTAATTTGGAAATTCTAAGTGTTGAGGGCTTTTTGGGTATTTTCAGGGGATACCAAATGATCCTGTTTAATATTGCTCACCGAAAGGACCCAATTTTAAAAGTTTCTATTTTTGAAGTTTGACCACAAAGACTTTCCATTTTTAATTTTTCCCTTTAGGGGTGAACAAATCTGAGGGTATTTTGGTCGCATTTGGATGTCTAACTGTCAAATATGGGCATTTTGGTCCGAAAAGTTGTTTTCCAAAAACGAGGGTCCGGTCATGTGTGAGGGATGCACCATAAATGTCAAATGGGTTGGGTCCATATATAGAATGTTGAATTTAGAAAGATTTTATTGATTTTTTACGGAAAAACCCGAAACCCGTGTGAAATGGCCTATTGGGCTAAAGCCCGCAAAGATGGAGCTCATGTGGGTTCACCCATATGGGTCAACCACCATGGTGGGCGGCCCACATGGTTGACCCACATGAGTTGAGCACCCAACCTTGATGATGTCACAATGGTGACATCATATTTGTTAAAAGAAAAATAAAAAGAATAAAAAATGGAAAGAAGGAAAAGATGAATGATTTCTTCAAAAAGTTTTCTTCCAAATGAGTAATGTCGAATGAGAATAGCATGTCTTGATTGACAAGAAATTAAGATTGGAATCAAATCCAATTTGAAAATAAGAAAGAAAGAAAGCAAGAGAGAAAAATTGGAAACAAGCCAAAAAGGGAACTCTCACATTGGAAATTACTATTTCTCTCTTAACCCTAGTTTTTTTGTATAAAAATCAAAGCAAACAATGCTAGAAAGGATTGAAAAAAAATCCAAATTCATCCTTTTTCTCTCTCCTCCCAAGAAATTTTTTTTCTCTCTTTAAGTGTGATCTCTCTCTCAAGTGATCTTCACAAAAAGGAATTCTTGAATTTCTTCTTCTTCTCCAAGGCATCACACAATCAAGAATTATTGGAGTGTTCTTTCTACCTTTTTTTAGCGTATAAAAGGGTTGGACAAAGCGTATATCTTGGATCACCAACCCTAGAGACAAGGATCGCGATCAACGGTAAGGATTCCTCATCTTTGTGAAGTAGAAAAAGCATGCTAGGGTTTTAATTTTGATGGATCTAATCAACAAGTTTTTCTTTGAAATTCCAGTATGTTATAATATAGATTATGAGTTTTCAAAATTCAAAATTTGATCCAAAAATTATTTTTTCTCAATTTAAAAATGGTTTTCTTTTGTTTTTATTCAATATGGATTTAAATTAGATTATCAAAGCAAGTGTTTGAAAACATGGTTTTTTTAAAAAAAATGATATTTTCTGGGTTTTATATAAAATACAAAACTACTGGAAACTTAATTTCCAACCGCGGTTCAGCCGTTTTATTTTTCGTTCTATTTTTCAAAGAATAACCCCGAAAATGGTTACTTCTTGATGAATGGAGCCAAAAGTATATGAAATCATGTCCAAATTTAGTGAAAGTTTGTTTCCAGCAGTTTTACAAGGTTTTTAGATCACCCAGAAATTTTCATATTTTTTGGAGTTTATTTAATCGGATTGTTAATTATTTTAAATTTCGGCTATTTTTAATAAATACCAAATCATTTTAAAAATTGATGAAACTTTTCAGAATTAAAGCCTAATAATAAATGGAAGTTTCCATTAAAAAATATTTTAAAACAAATATGGTTTTTACTGTTTTCTAATCGCTTCCCCGTTTTACGTGCCATAATTCTTTTTCTTATTAAATTAATATATTTTCAAAATTTTTCTTTACGAACCAGTAACTTTTGTTACTGGAATGTTAGAAAAATATTTTCAATTAATTTTGCAAAGATTTGATAAGGTTTTACAATTTATTTTAATAAACGGGTTTTAACGCCTAGGAAACAAATTGATCTCTTATATTTAAAAACAAATTTTATGGAGGAGATTTAAGTTTTAAGTTTTGAAATTTTGATAATAAATTCTATAATCTATTATATATTTACTAGAATTTTTCATCTGATTTTAGGATACCATTAGGTTTGCTTTAATTCTTTGGTTTCATCTGATTTTTGTGTGAATTTAAATGGGCATCAAATCGTCATAAAAATCCATGAAAGTCATACAGTAGTCTAATCTCATAGTTATCTTTATACTGTAAGAGTTTAAGTTGATGTGAAATTGATATGCTATAGGTTACTGTGTTAATCTATAATCTGATTTGAATTTTGAAAAATCGGACATTGATATCTAATCTTAATGATAATTCATACAAATTTTTCAGTAAGCTTTAATCATTTATACCTTTATTCTGTAAAATTTTGGAGTAATTTAAAAGTGATATGATATAGGTTTATGTGTTAATCTATAATCTGATTTAGATTTTGAAAAATCAGAAATTGATATCAAAGTTTCAACTTGATTTGGAGTTCGAAGCCACAATCATCCATATCTTGTTACTGAAAAAGTTTCAACTGATTTGGAGTTCGATTGCTTAGGATTACTGTGTATTCTTAGCAATCTGGTCTTAATGATATTAAATCGCAATTTAATAGCAAATCAATACAAAAGTCAGTAAAAATCTCCAAAAAAACTTAAGTTTTCATCATAAATGCAATCCCTAACTTTTTTGAAACAGAAACCTTAGGGTTCATAGATTGCCTTTGTAAATTGGCTATTTTGTGATAATTTAACTGCCGAGATCGCAACTGTAATCGTATACTAATTGCGACTAATCCTGCATAATTGGAGTGCGTAAATTATAGTATGATATTGGCTCCGAGGTCCACTGTCCACGAAAATCCTGAGAAATATGCCAGGCAATAAGATACTATAATTTACGTGCTAAATTATACAAGTGTTGAGAGCACGATTCCCTTCCATGGTTGCGATCCGAGGCCGAAACTTGCGAACCATAGAGCCTTTCGTATTCCTTAGATGCTTAGGAATAAAAAATCCTCAAAAATTGAAAATCATCAAATTCAAGAAATTGAACTAACTCACTCCATATCTTTCGGAACCGTTGGATTGCGGTTTCCATCGTAGGAACCATTAGAGCCCCATTTAGGAACACTTGTGTCATGTTGTGTCCTAAGTTTTAGGGAGTCCTAGAGTTAGGAGTCCAGCCTCATCATGGGCGTTTGCTATGAGTAGCAACCGTGCCATAGATCTAGTTACACTAGTCACCTCACTTTTCTCATATGACAAGCCTAGTTATCTAGGATGTAGGTTAACCTGGATTAGTCTAAGGGATAACTTGCACTTAGATAGGATCATATAGCATCTTAGATGAAGTCCTAGGATAATAAAATCTTCAACTTGAATTAAATAACTTCTCTTAAAATTGTTGAAACATTCAATCCAGTCTAGATCGGTGTCTTAGATGAGTTAGGCATAAGTAGCTTAGCTTAGGTGCACCGAACTACGTCGACTCTAATCTCAGTGAGGCTTTGGTACGTAGGCAGCTTGGATGCTTGATGGCATACCAATCATGAGTCGGCCCCTCACATAAGTGGTGGGGTTTTGTATATTAGTTTTCTTATAAATTCTTAATTAAAATATATAGGATTTCCCTCAATTTAGAATTTTAGGAGAACTTTCACTTAGATTGAATTCAAACAAATTAAGAAAATCAAGATACACATTTAGGAATTACATTGAAATTAGATCTTAGGATGCATGTCACATCGTTCGCACATTAATATAGAGTTAAATGAGCCATTTAAAAGAAATTCAAAAGAGTTAACTTTTGGAATTGAAGACCGAGTATCGGGCAGGAATTGTGCATGTGGTGGTAACTCCCCATACCTTCCATTCTCGTAACCAGGTAACGAGTCTAGATTTTTGGTCAATTATGGATCCTAGATCCCTCATCTAGGTGGCGACTCTGTCACTCTCTTTTGCGTGGAATTCGAATTGCCTTAGTGATCCCAAGTTCACGGAAAAGATGAATTAAATCACACCTTGCTAGGCTCGGCGGCTTACCCCTGCCCTTACGGGTACTGGGTTGCACGTTTGTTTGCACCCTATGGCTTGGTTGCTGCCTGCTTGGTTGGGTAATTAAAATCAATAATAAAAAGCACACGCCATTCGCGTGGGTAGGAGAGACCAAGAGAGATGCGTCGCGCTTCGCGCGCTCGCAACCCTCTCTCGGGATCGGGTCCCACAATTTGTGAAAGGTCTCTTATCCTCTTTGAGCCTGTTTGTGAACGATGTCTCATTTTCAGCGTTCATTTGTGAATGGTCTCTTATCCGCTTTGAGCCCGTTTGTGAACGGTGTTCATTTTCTGAATCCATTCGAAAATGATATCTCATGTCCTCCTTGGGCCCGTTTGTGAACGGTGTCTCATTTTTCAAGTCCATTTGTGAATGGTCTCTTATCCACTTTGAGCCCGTTTGTGAACGGTGTCTCATTTTCGGAGTCCATTTGTGAATGGCCTCTTATCCGCTTTGAGCCCGTTTGTGAACGGTATCTCATTTTCTTAGTCCATTTGTGAATGGTCTTATATCCTCCTTGAGCCCGTTTGTGAACGGTGTCTCATTTCAAGAGTCCAATTGTGAATGGTTTCTTATCCTCTTTGAGCCCGTTTGTGAACGGTGTCTCATTTTGCGAGTCTATTTCTGAATGGTCTCTTATCCTCTTTGCGCCCGTTTGTGAACGGTGTCTCATTTTTAGAATCCATTCGAAAATTATATCTCATGTCCTCCTTGTGCCCGTTTGTGAACGGTATCTCATTTTTTGAGTCCATTGATGAATGGCCTCATATCCTCTTTAGGGCGTTTGTGCACGGTGTCTCATTTTCTGAGTCCATTTGTGAATGGCCTCATATCCTCCTTGAGCCCATTTGTGAACGGTGTCTCATTTTCCGAGTGCATTTGTGAATGGACCTATATCCTCCTTGAGCCCTGTAGACACCCCATTTTGACTGAATCCTAATAGAGTCGTTAAGGTAGACACCCTATCAAACTAGTATTTTAATGTCCCAAATTTGTTCCTAGAATATGTTAGGGTCTCATTTAGTTCCCCGTAAATTTTCGTCCGAATCCGTCGCGATTTGCCTAGCAAACTATCAAAATTTTGTAGTGTAGTGTAGTGTAGGAATAAGGGTGGCGATTTAGGCAGAAAAAGGGGTGCGCTTGAGCCTGAAAAACCAGTTCAAATTTTCCGTAATGGGTTGTCTAGGGAGCCACGGGGGGTATACGGATTAGTGTGTAATAAAAAATTAGTTAGGGGAGAATCTTAGGAAGCTTCCTAGGTGGTTAGAGAGCTTTTGATCTCAGTCCTTCATTGATAAAGGCAGTTTAAAAGGCTAGGATCAAAGGAGGAGAAGATATTTTTGACAAAATTTTTTCCCCTGTTTTCTACTTGGGCCGCCTCTTATAAAATAATAGTTGTTATAAATTTGCCAAGGGGGGCTGTCCTGGAAGGAATGGGGGTACAAATATGTCATTTCCCTTTTCACCTTGGACCACCCCTTGCAGGATAAAAATTGTCGACAATTTTACTAGAGGGGGCTGTCCAAGTAATGAGTGGGGGGTATGAATTTTGATTTCTTTTTTACTTTAAATACCCAAACAGAATTAAGGCGTGGAGGGAGGAGCCTCATTTTCGTCGGAAACAAAGGGAGATTACAGAGGAGAGGGAGCCGCCGGCCGATTACTCTTCCACCACCATCATCGGCACCACCACCACTTCCACCGTCCCTATCTTCACCATCCCCATCGTCTCCACCCCTAGCAGCCACCATCTCCATCAAATCTGCGGCCAAAACCCATTTTCTCCGGTAAGCCTCCATGGATTCCGGCAAGACTTTGCTAGCCTCCGACCCACCACCACCATTATCATCTTGTACTTCCACTCTACCTCCACCTCCACTGCAAGCCACCACCCTCTGCTATCTTCTCCGGTCAACCTTCTCGCCGGCCAGTACCCCATCTCCTCTGGCCGACCTTCGTCCGCCTCCAATCGGAGATCCGACCACCAACCGCCACCTTCTTCTTCTTCATCCCACCATCACCACCCTCGACTTCAACCTTCTTCTCTTCATTTGCTCCGATCACCATCACCGGAATCCCACCAAAACCCATTAGAGCCGCCACCTCTAAAACCCAAAACCCATCTCAAAGCTCCATTAAAACCCATCTCCACTAACCGAGCCACTACCCCTGCCCAAATCAACCCAATCAACCTACTTCCATCCATCAAAATTAGGGAGAACACAGTAGCAGAGAGAGAGAGAGAGAGAGAGAGAGAGAGAGAGAGAGGAGAATCCGATCCCTTCTACCCATCTTCTCCGGTGGTTTTCTCTCCGGAATCCGGCCTCATCAACCTCAAGCCTCCAATCCTTTGATTTAACTCTATCTCCTTACACCACCACCATCACAGCCACCAAACCCTCTTTCATCTTTACGGCCATTTTCTTCTTTACAAACCCATTTTTAGCACCACCATTTTCCCCTTCTCTAACCCAATCTCATTTTCTCATCAAACCCACATTCTCCATCTCAATATCCACCCCTACCATCAAACCCACCATCAATTTTTTCTGATTCCGGGAATCTCACCGGAATCCGGCCACAACCACCATTAATTCCGATCATCCTTTTTTTCTTTTTAGTCCCTACAGATTTCACACCCCGCCAACACCATTGCCACCACCACTTCGAAACCCACATTAAATCCTCCACCGAAACCACCATTATCATTAGACCCCATCAGATCCCCCATTATCTCCCATTTCCAGTGACATAAACCACCTTCTTTGACCACATTTTCGCCATCCTTCGCTCATAAACCCCTCAGCCACTTGACAGAAGAAGTTGAAGGAGGCTTGTCTCACATCTCAGCGGGCCCAACGTCGATCCTGTGGCTAAGGTGATTCCCCAAGTATCGGAAAAAGAGCGAAGGAGGTAATAGATGTTCTCTTCTTTTCTTTCTATTCCGGCAGATTTTTCTCGTTTGGTTCTTCTTCTTCGATGATGCTTGATTCAATGGCATGTGCTTGTTTATCTCTATTTAGAGCATGATTTTGCTTGGTTAAAAACAGAGTATTCTGTTCGATTCTAAGATCTGATCTTGCATTTTTGCGGACAAGGCTTTCTTTATGAAAATTTGATTTGTATATCCCAATCAGCTTAAGTGGTTGTCTCCTTGCAAAGCCATGAAAGGGTGATTTCATTGTCTCTTGTGTTTCGATTCTAGATTACTTTCTCAGTTTGCTTTTGGACGAAACAGACTGTGTAAACTTCTATCCTTGAATATATACATAGGGTTGAATTTAAATGCTCTTAAGATGTTGTCCTATGAAGTTCAAGTTTAGAGCATGCTAATTGATTTCTGAATGTAGGGCTTATTTTTGTTTCGGTGCAGCATTGGGATTCTCAGATCTTGATTAACCTTTCATCTTGCTGATTGTATCCATTTGGTTTGAAAAGCATCATCTGGTTTATATTCTCATTGTTATTCTTGTCATCGGTTTGGGTTCTTTTGGCCCAACCTTATCACTTCTATTGCTTAAAGGTTCTGTTGATATGATCATGCCTCTCAAACAAATATCATATAATCCAAATTCCTAGAAGTCTCAGGTTTCGATGTATTATGGTTGAAAGCTTCCTGGCATTCTTTTACCTCCATCTATGTTTACATGAGGTTATACCTGTTAAATGTCTCCAAGAGCTTAACTGAATATGATTTCCATCAAGCAACCTATGTTTAAGCTACCGCATTCGCTCTTCGGCAATTGGTTTCCGTGGCTTCATATATATGTACATCAAGCATAACTCCTTCATTGTTTTCGTTGTGATCCTTTCTTCGGGATTTCCTCCCTCTCCGGGCACAGTCTCTTCAAGTTCTTAGGGGTACTCTTTGCATTTTAGGATTCCATTGATTTTGGGCATATCATCATCGGATTTGGGCGATGAAGGCACTAGCCTAAGCCCATCCTTAGGGGACTTGCTCAGTCCAAGTAGCATACCCCTCCTTTGCATATAGGAGACTTGCCCAGTCTCATCAGAACCCTTGTTTACGTCATTTGTGTCTTAGAGACAAGCCTTGTCTCATATAGAGAGTTTTTCCTTTAGGAGGCTTACCTACCCTCATGTTAGAGTGGCCTCCTCTTTTAGAGCGTGTCTTTGACTTGGTAGTATTATTAGAGAGTCTCTGACTCATTTGTACCCCTCTTTGGTGTTTTTTTTTAATTAGGAGTTTGTCCTTTAGAATTGTCATTCTTCTTGATTCGAGACTAACTCAGTCTTATTAGTGCCTTCCCTGCTTGGGATCTTAGATGCTTTTCTCTGTTCTTGGGACACTAACTTTCTTGTTGTGGTTCGTCTCTTTGAGGCGTTAGTTGCTTATTCGGGATTTCCCATTTGGATTTAGGGCTTTGCCATAGTTTGTGGTTGTGCTTGCGTGTTCCCTTTAAGATTGAAAGCATTTAAAGGTCCGGAGCATTGGAAAAGCTCTAAAATCCAAAAGCATTAGAAATTTGAAACTCAAAAACATTTGAAAACTTTAAAAATATCAAAAACATTCAAAAAATATTAAAAAACCTTAAATAAGCTAAAGTGTTGAGTTTTATAGCGTATTAGGAGACTTCGTTTCGACCTGCGTTGGCTTGATCCTCTTCCACGAAGTACGTAGTGCAGCTTGGGATCTTCATCCCAAGTCCAGCCGAACTTTGTAAATAAATGCTTTAACCTTTTTTCTTCAAAACCTTGTTTTCAACAAGATCTTCCTCTAGAGTTAGGAGTTTGTCCTTGATAGAAACTTTTAGAGTTAGGAGTTTGTCTTTGATTTGTTTTGTGCTTGTTTGTGTTTGTTTTAGAGTTAGGGGTTTGTCCTAGAGTTATAGGAGCGCCTCCGTCCGGTCAGTGGGTGATTCACATCACCGACTGATGACTAGAATATGATGTGTTAGTCAACCCTTTGTTTTTCTTAAGAAATACAGCCTAGTTACACATAGGTTGTAGGAACCACCTGCATTAGCTTAGGGCTAACCTGCATTTAGTTAGGGAATATAGGGTGTCCTAAAATCTACAATTCACTGGAATTTAAATAATCGTACAAGAAGCTTTAAGAACTAGTCCGGCCTTTTAGATCGAGTCTAAGATAGAGGTCTAGGTGTCTTAGGCATCATAGTTTAGAATAGGTGCGAAGAACTACGTTGCCTTGATTCTCATGGAGGCGGGGATACGTAGGCTTCTTTGGGTGAACATCAGACCATCCAAAGACTCAGGCTAAATCGTTTAGAGTCTTAGGATTTGTTGTGCTGTTATATTGTATATTTTGCTGTGTTTTCATACTTTCTTGTGCAGACCTATACATTTAGCTGTTGCATGTATGTTTTTGTTCACCAGAACTTAGACACCAGTTAGGCATGTCACTCATAACCTAGATGCATTAGGTGACACATCTTTTATTTTATTTTGTGTGTGCTTATTATTTTGTCACATGGTTATGCATGATTAGGTAAACGTCTTCCCGGGGATATTTTGTTCCCATTTCATATGATTTCATCCAAAACTCTTCGAAGTTAATAATAAATGGCATAAGAGACTAAGTGCTTACACTCGGACGAATCGGGGGTGCTCTTCGGACCTTCCCCATTCGTAATCAAGCACGGACCTTTTGTATCTCTGGTTATCTGTTGCAGACAGAGCATTTATTTTGGTTCGATGGCGTATCCATGGATGGCGACACTGAGTTATTTTTAGGTACATCTTGGTTTCAAGCCCTGGCTCCAGATCAGGATGTATCTCATTCGTTTTGTATCGCCATTCATGCAATGCTATGAGAGTGGCACCATTTCAAGAGTTCCTTGGCAGAGCTCTCCTTCACATGTGGAGATCTTTCAGGATTGCAGCGGGGATCTCGCGTCCCTCGCTGCGCCAGTCCTCTAGGATCGGGGTCCACAAGCCCGTTTGTGAATAGTGTCTCATTTTTTGAGTCCATTTGTGAATGACCTCATATCCTCTTTCAGCCCGTTTGTGAACGGTATCTCATTTTCTGAGCCCATTTGTGAATGGTCTCATGTCCTCCTTGAGTCCGTTTGTGAACGGTGTCTCATTTCCCGAGTCCATTTGTGAATGGTCTCTTATCCTATTTGAGCCCGTTTGTGAACCGTGTCTCATTTCCGGAGTTCATTTGTGAATGGGCTCTTATCATCTTTGAGCCCGTTTGTGAATGGTATCTCATTTTCTGAGTCCATTTGTGAATGGTCTCATGTCCTTCTTGAGCCCGTTTGTGAACGGTGTCTCATTTCCCGAGTCCATTTGTGAATGGCCTCATATCCACTTTAAGCCCGTTTGTGAACGGTGTCTCATTTTTCGAGTCCATTTATGAATGGCCTCATATCCTCTTTAAGCTCGTTTGTGAAGGGTGTCTCATTTTCTAAGTCCATTTCTGAATGGCCTCATATCCTCCTTGAGCCCGTTTCTGAACGGCGTCTCATTTTCCGAGTGCATTTCTGAATGGCCCCATATCCTCTTTGAGCCCGTTTGTGAACGGTGTCTCATTTTCGGAGTCCATTTGTGAATGGTCTCTTATACTCTTTGAGCTCGTTTGTGAACGGTATCTCATTTTCTGAGTCCATTTGTGAATGGTCTCATGTCCTCCTTGAGCCCGTTTGTGAATGGTGTCTCATTTCCCGAGTCCATTTGTGAATGGTCTCTTATTCTCTTTGAGCCTGTTTCTAAACGGTGTCTTATTTTCTGAGTTCATTTCTGAATGGTCTCTTGTCCTCTTTGAGCCCGTTTGTATATGGTCTCTTATCCTCTTTGAGCCCGTTTGTGAACGGTATCTCATTTTCTGAGTTTATTTGTGAATGGTTTCATGTCCTCTTTGAGCCCGTTTGTAAATGGTGTCTCATTTCCCGAGTCCATTTGTGAAAGGTCTCTTATCCTCTTTGAGTCGTTTGTGAACGGTGTCTCATTTTCTGAGTCCATTTGTGAATGATCTCTTATCCCCCTTGAGCCCGTTTGTGAACGATGTCTCATTTTCAGAATCCATTAGAAAATGATATCTCATGTTCTCATTGGGCCCGTTTGTGAACGATGTCTCATTTTTCGAGTCCATTTGTGAATGGTCTCTCATCCTCTTTGAGCCCGTTTGTGAACGGTATCTCATTTTTCGAGTCCATTTGGGAATGGTCTCTTATCCTCTTTGAGCCCGGTTGTGAACGGTGTCTCATTTCCCGAGTACATTTGTGAAAGGTCTCTTATCCTCTTTGAGTCGTTTGTGAACGGTGTCTCATTTTCTGAGTCCATTTGTGAATGGTCTCTTATCCTCTTTGAGCCCGTTTGTGAACGGTGTCTCATTTTCAGAATCCATTCGAAAATGATATCTCATGTTCTCCTTGGGACCGTTTGTGAACGGTGTCTCATTTTTCGAGTCTATTTGTGAATGGTCTCTTATCCTCTTTGAGCCCGTTTGTGAACGGTGTCTCATTTTTCGACTCCATTTGGGAATGGTCTCTTATCCTCTTTGAGCCCGTCTGTGGATGGTGTCTTATTTTAAGAAGCCATTCGAAAATGATATCTCATGTCCTCCTTGAGCCCGTTTGTGAACGGTGTCTCATTTTTTGAGTTTATTTGTGAATGGTCTCTAATCCACTTTGAGCCCGTTTGTGCACGGTGTCTCATTTTCGGAGTCTATTTGTGAATGGTCTCTTATCCTCTTTGAGCCTGTTTGTGAACAGTATCTCATTTTCTGAGTCCATTTGTGAATGGTCTCATGTCCTCCTTAAGCGCGTTTGTGACTAGTGTCTCATTTCCCGCGTACATTTGTAAAAGGTCTCTTATCCTCTTTGAGCCCGTTTGTGAACGGTGTCTCATTTTCTGAGTTCATTTGTGAATTGTCTCTTATCCTCTTTGAGCCCATTTGTGAAGGGTGTCTCATTTTACGAATCCATTCGAAATTGATATCTCATGTCCTCCTTGGGCCCGTTTGTGAACGGTGTCTCATTTTTCGAGTTCATTTGTGAATGGTCTCTTATCCTCTTTAAGCCCATCCTCCTTGGGCCCATTTGTGAACAGTGTGTCATTTTTGAGTTCATTTGCGAATGGTCTCTTATCCTCTTTGAGCCCGTTTGTGAATGGTGTCTAATTTTCGGAGTCCATTTGTGAATGGCCTCTTATCCTCTTTCAGTCCGTTTGTGAACGGTATCTCATTTTCTGAGTCCATTTGTGAATGGTCTCATGTCCTTCTTGAGCCCGTTTGTGAACGGTGTCTCATTTCCAGAGTCCATTTGTGAATGGTCTCTTATCCTCGTTGAGCCCGTTTGTGAACGGTGTCTCATTTTGCGCGTCTACTTGTGAATGGTCTCTTATCCTCTTTGTGCCCGTTTCTGAACGGTGTCTCATTTTTAGAATCCATAAGAAAATTTTATCTCATGTCCTCCTTGGGCCTGTTTGTGAACGGTATCTCATTTTTCGAGTCCATTTATGAATGGCCTCATATGCTCTTTAAGCCCGTTTATGAAGGGTGTCTCATTTTCTAAGTCGATTTGTGAATGGCCTCATATCCTCCTTGAGCCCGTTTGTGAACGGTGTCTCACTTTTCGAGTGCATTTGTGAATGGCCACATATCCTCTTTGAGCCCGTTTGTGAACGGTGTCTCATTTTCGGAGTCGATATGTGAATGGTCTCTTATCCTCTTTAAGCATGTTTGTGAACGGTATCTCATTTTCTGAGTCCATTTGTAAATGGTCTCATGTCCTCCTTGAGCCCGTTTGTGAACGGTGTCTCATTTTCCGAGTCCATTTGTGAATGGTCTCTTATCCTCTTTGAGCCCGTTTGTGAACGGTGTCTCATTTTCGGAGTACATTTGTGAATTGTCTCTTATCCTCTTTGACCCCGTTTGTGAACGGTATCTCATTCTCTCAGTCCATTTTTTAATGGTCTCATGTCCTCCTTGAGCCCGTTTGTGAACGGTGTCTTATTTCCCGAGTCCATTTGTGAATGGTTACTTATCCTCTTTGAGCCACTATGTGAACGGTGTCTCATTTTCTGAGTCCATTTCTGAATGGTCTCTTATCCGCTTTGAGCCCGTTTGTGAACGTTGTCTCATTTTCTGAATCCATTCGAAAATGATATCTCATGTCCTCCTTGGGCCCGTTTGTGAACGGTGTCTCATTTTTCGAGTTCATTTGTGAATGGTCACTTATCCTCTTTGAGGCCGTCCTCCTTGGGCCCGTTAGTGCACAGTATCCCATTTTTCAAGTTCATTTGTGAATGGTCTCTTATCCTCTTTGAGCCCGTTTGTGAACGGTGTCTAATTCTCGGAGTCCATTTGTGAATGGCCTTTTTTCCTCTTTGAGCCGTTTGTGAACGATATCTCATTTTCTGACACCATTTGTGAATGGTCTCATGTTCTTCTTGAGCCCGTTTGTGAACGGTGTTTCAATTCCAGAGTCAATTTGTGAATGGTCTCTTATCCTCGTTCATCCCGTTTGTGTACGGTGTCTCATTTTGCGAGTCTATTTGTGAATGGTCTCTTATCCTCTTTGAGCCCGTTTCTGAACGCTGCCTCCTCTTTAGAATCCATTCGAAAATTAGATCTCATGTCCTCCTTGTGCCCGTTTGTGAACGGTATCTCATTTTCCGAGTCCATTTATGAATGGCCTCATATCCTCTTTAAGCCCGTTTGTGAAGGGTGTCTCATTTTCTAAGTCCATTTGTGAATGGCCTCATATCCTCCTTGAGCCCGTTTGTAAACGGCGTCTCATTTTCCGAGTGCATTTGTGAATGGCCCCATATCCTCATTCAGCTCGTTTGTGAATGGTGTCGCATTTTCCGAGTCCATTTGTGAATGGTCTCTTATCCTCTTTCAGCCCGTTTGTGAACGGTATCTCATTTTCTGAGTCCATTTGTGAATGGTCTCATGTCCTCCTTGAGCCCGTTTGTGAACGGTGTCTCATTTCCCGAGTCCATTTGTGAATGGTCTCTTATCCTCTTTGAGCCCGTTTGTGAACGGTGTATCATTTCAAGAGTCCATTTGTGAATGGTCTCTTACCCTCGTTGAGCCCGTTTGTGAACGGTGTCCATTTTGCGCGTCTATTTGTGAATGGTCTCTTATCTTCTTTGCGCCTGTTTATGAACGGTGTCTCATTTTTAGAATCCATTCAAAAATTATATCTCATGTCGTCCTTGGGCTCGTTTGTGAACGGTATCTCATTTTCCGAGTCCATTTATGAATGGCCTCATATCCTCTTTAAGCCCGTTTGTGAAGGGTGTCTCATTTTCGGAGTCCATTTGTGAATGGTCTCTTATCGTCTTTGAGCCCGTTTGTGAACGGTATCTCATTTTCTGAGTCCATTTGTGAATGATCTCATGTCCTCCTAGAGTCCGTTTGTGAACGGTGTCTCCTTTCCCGAGTCCATTTCTGAATGGTCTCTTATCCTCTTTGAGCCCGTTTGTGAACGGTGTCTCATTTCCCGAGTCCATTTGTGAATGGTCTCTTATCCTCTTTGAGCCCGTTTGTGAACGGTGTCTCATATTCGGAGTACATTTGTGAATGGTCTCTTATGGTCTTTGACCCCGTTAGTGAACGGTATCCCATTTTCTCAGTCCATTTTTTAATGGTCTCATGTTCTCCTTGAGCCCGTTTGTGAATGGTGTCTCATTTCCCGAGTACATTTGTGAATGGTATCTTATCCCCTTTGAGCCTCTTCGTGAATGGTGTCTCATTTTCTGAGTCCATTTCCGAATGGTCTCTTATCCGCTTTGAGCCCGTTTGTGAATGGTGTCTCATTTTCGGAGTCCATTTGTGAATGGTCTCTTATCCTCTTTGAGCCCGTTTGTGAACGGTATCTCATTTTCTGAGTCCATTTGTTAATGGTCTCATGTCCTCCTAGAGCCCGTTTGTGAACGGTGTGTCATTTCCCGAGTCCATTTGTGAATGGTCTCTTATCCTCTTTGAGCCCGTTTGTGAACAGTGTCTCATTTTCGGAGTACATTTGTGAATGGTCTCTAATCCTCATTGACCCCGTTTGTGAACGGTATCTCATTTTCTCTCTCCATTTTTTAATGGTCTCATGTCCTCCTTGAGCCCGTTTGTGAACGGTGTCTCATTTTCCGAGTTCATTTGTGAATGGTCTCTTATCCTCTTTGAGCTTGTTTGTGAACGGTGTCTCATTTTCTGAGTTCATTTCTGAAAGGTCTCTTATCCGCTTTGATCCTGTTTGTGAACGGTGTCTCATTTTCTGAATACATTCGAAAATGATATCTTATGTCCTTCTTAGGCCCGTTTGTGAACGGTGTCTCATTTTTCGAGTTCATTTGTGAATGGTCTCTTATCCACTTTGAGCCCGTCCTCCTTGGCTCGTTTGTGCACAGTGTCCCATTTTTCAAATTCATTTGTGAATGGTCTCGTATCCTCTTTGAGCCCGTTTGTGAACGGTGTCTAATTCTCGGAGTCCATTTGTGAATGTTTTCTTATCCCCTTTGAGCCGGTTTGTGAACGGTATCTCATTTTCTGAGTCCATTTGTGAATGGTCTCATGTCCTTCTTGAGCCCGTTTGTGAACGGTGTATCATTTCCAGAGGTCATTTGTGAATGGTCTCTTCTCCTCGTTGAGCCCGTTTGTGTACGGTGTCTCATTTTGCGCGTCTATTTGTGAATGGTCTCTTATCCTCTTTGCGCCCGTTTCTGAACGGTGCCTCCTTTTTAGAATCCATTCGAAAATTATATCTCATGTCCTCCTTGTGCCCGTTTGTGAATGAAATCTCATTTTCCGAGTCCATTTATGAATGGCCTCATATCCTCTTTAAGCCCGTTTGTGAAGGGTGTCTCATTTTCTAAGTCCATTTGTGAATTGCCTCATATCCTCCTTGAGCCCGTTTGTGAACGGCGTCTCATTTTCCGAGTGCATTTGTGAATGACCCCATATCCTCATTGAGCCCGTTTGTGAATGGTGTCTCATTTTCGGAGTCCATTTGTGAATGGTCTCTTATCCTCTTTGAGCCCGTTTGTGAACGGTATCTCATTTTCTGAGTCCATTTGTTAATGGTCTCATGTCCTCCTAGAGCCCGTTTGTGAACGGTGTGTCATTTCCCGAGTCCATTTGTGAATGGTCTCTTATCCTCTTTGAGCCCGTTTGTGAACAGTGTCTCATTTTCGGAGTACATTTGTGAATGGTCTCTAATCCTCATTGACCCCGTTTGTGAACGGTATCTCATTTTCTCTCTCCATTTTTTAATGGTCTCATGTCCTCCTTGAGCCCGTTTGTGAACGGTGTCTCATTTTCCGAGTTCATTTGTGAATGGTCTCTTATCCTCTTTGAGCTTGTTTGTGAACGGTGTCTCATTTTCTGAGTTCATTTCTGAAAGGTCTCTTATCCGCTTTGATCCTGTTTGTGAACGGTGTCTCATTTTCTGAATCCCTTCGAAAATGATATCTCATGTCCTCCTTTGGCCCGTTTATGAATGGTGTCTCATTTTTCGAGTTCATTTGTGAATGGTCTCTTATCCTCTTTGAGCCCGTCCTCCTTGGGGCCGTTTGTGCACAGTGTCTCATTTTTCAACTTCATTTGTGAATGGTCTCTTATCCTCTTTGAGCCCGTTTGTGAAAGGTGTCTAATTTTCGGAGTCCATTTGGGAATGGCCTCTTATCCTCTTTGAGCCCGTTTGTGAACAATAACTCATTTTCTGAGTCCATTTTTAAATGGTCTCTTGTCCTTCTTGAGCCCGTTTGTGAACGGTGTATCATTTCCAGAGTCCATTTGTGAATGATCTCTTTTCCTCGTTCAGCCCGTTTGTGAACAGTGTCTCATTTTGCGCGTCTATTTGTGAATGGTCTCTTATCCTCTTTGCCCCGTTTCTGAACGGTGCCTCATTTTTAGAATCCATTCGAAAATTATGTCGCATGTCCTCCTTGGGCCGGTTTGTGAACGGTATCTCATTTTCCGAGTCCACTTATGAATGAACTCATATCCTCTTTAAGCCCGTTTGTGAAAGGTGTCTCATTTTCTAAGTCCTTTTGTGAATGGCCTCATATCCTCCTTGAGCCAGTTTGGGAACGGTGTCTCATTTTCCGAGTCCATTTGTGAATGGTCTCTTATCCTCTTTAAGCCCGTTTGTGAACGGTGTCTCATTTTCGAAGTACATTTGAGAATGATCTCTTATCCTCTTTGACTCCATTTGTGAACGGTGTCTCATTTTCTCAGTCCATTTTTAATGGTCTCATCTCCTCCTTGAGCCCGTTTGTGAGCGGTGTCTCATTTCCCGACTCCATTTGTGTATGGTCTCTTATCCGCTTTGAGCCCGTTTGTGAACGGTGTTTCATTTTCTAAATCCATTCGAAAATGATATCTCATGTCCTACTTGGGCCCGTTTGTGAACGGTGTCTCGTTTTTCAAGTTCATTTGTGAATGGTCCCTTATCCTCTTTGAGCCCGTCCTCCATGGGCCTGTTTGTGCACCGTGTCTCATTTTTCAAGTTCATTTGTGAATGGTCTCTTGTCCTCTTTAAGCCCGTTTGTGAACGGTGTCTAATTTTTGGAGTCCATTTGTGAATGGCCTCTTATCCTCTTTGAGCCCGTTTGTGAACGGTATCTGGTTTTCGAAGTCCATTTGTGAATGGTCTCATGTCCTTCTTGAGCCCGTTTGTGAACAGTGTTTTATTTCAAGAGTCCATTTGTGAATGGTCTCTTATCCTCGTTGAGCCCGTTTGTGAACGGTGTCACATTTTGCGCGTCTATTTGTGAATGGTCTTTTGTCCTCTTTGTGCCCGTTTCTGAACGGCGTCTCATTTTTAGAATCCATTCGAAAATTATATCTCATGTTGGCCTTGGGCGCGTTTGTGAACGGTATCTCATTTTCCGAGTCCATTTATGAATCGCCTCGTATCCACACTTTAAGCCCGTTTGTGAAGGGTGTGTCATTTTCTAAGCCCAATTGTGAATGGCCTTAGATCCTGCTTGAGCCCGTTTGTGAACGGTGTCTCATTTTTCAAGTGCATTTGTGAATGGCTACATATCCTCTTTGAGCCCGATTGTGAACGGTGTCTCATTTTCAGATTCCATTTCTGAATGGTCTCTTAACCTCTTTGAGCCCGTTTGTGAACGGTATCTTATTTTCTGAGTCCATTTGTGAATGGTCTCATGTCCTCCTTGAGTCCGTTTGTGAACGGTGTCTCCTTTCCCGAGTCCATTTCTGAATGGTCTGTTATCCTCTTTGAGCCCATTTGTGAACGGTGTCTCATTTTCGGAGTACATTTGTGAATGGTCTATTATCCTCTTTCACCCCGTTTGTGAACGGTATCGCATTTTCTCAGTCCATTTTTTAATGGTATCATGTCCTCCTTTAGCCCGTTTGTGAACGGTGTCTCATTTCCCGAGTCCATTTGTGAATGGTCTCTTATCCTCTTTGTGGCTGTTTGTGAACGGTGTCTCATTTTCTGAGTCCATTTCTGAATGGTCTCTTATCCTCTTTGAGCCCGTTTGTGAACGGTGTCTCATTTTCAGAATCCATTCGAAAATGATATCTCATGTCCTCTTTGAGCCCGTTCGTGAACGGTGCCTAATTTTCGGAGTCCATTTATGAATGGTCTCTTATCCTCTTTGAGCCCGTTTGTGAACGGTATCTCATTTTCTGAGTCCATTTGTGAATGGCCTCATATCCTGCTTGAGCCCGTTTGTAAACGGCGTCTCATTTTCCGAGTGCATTTGTGAATGGCCCCATATCCTCATTCAGCTCGTTTGTGAATGGTGTCGCATTTTCCGAGTCCATTTGTGAATGGTCTCTTATCCTCTTTCAGCCCGTTTGTGAACGGTATCTCATTTTCTGAGTCCATTTGTGAATGGTCTCATGTCCTCCTTGAGCCCGTTTGTGAACGGTGTCTCATTTTCCGAGTCCAATTGTGAATGGTCTCTTATCCTCTTTTAGCCCATTTGTGAACGGTGTCTCATTTTCTGAGTACAATTGTGAATGGCCTCATATCCTCCATAAGCCCGTTTGTGAATGGAATCTAATTTTTCGAGTCCAATTATGAATGGCCCTATATCCTCGTTGGGCCCGTTTGTGAACAATGTCTCATTTTTCGGGTCCATTTGTGAATGGCCTCATATCCTCTTCGAGCCCATATGTGAACGGTATCTCATTTTCTGAGTCCATTTGAAAATGGTCTCATGTCCTCCTTGAGCCCGTTTGTGAACGGTGTATCATTTACTAAGTCCACTTGTGAATGGCCTCATATCCTCCTTCAACCCGTTTGTGAACGGTGTCTCAATTTTTGACTCCATTTGTGAATGGTTTCATATCCTCTTTGAGCCTGTTTGTGAACGGTATCTCATTTTCTGAGTCCATTTGTCAATGGTCTCATGTCCTCCTTAAGCCCATTTGTGAACGGTGTTTCATTTCCCGATTTCATTTGTGAATGGTCTCTTATCATCTTTGAGCCCGCTTGTCAACGGTGTCTCATTTTCCGAGTCCATTTGTGAATGGTCTCTGATCCTCTTTGAGCCCGTTATTGAACGGTGTCTCATTTTTGAAGTCCATTTGTGAATGGTCTCATGTCCTCCTTGGGCCCGTTTGTGAACGGTGTCTCATTTTTTGAGTCCATTTGTGAATAGTCTCTTAACCTCTTTGAGCCCGTTTGTGAACGATATCTCATTTTCTGAGTCCATTTTTTAATGGTCTCATGTCCTCCTTGAGCCCGTTTGTGAACGGTGTCTCATTTCCCAAGTCTATTTGTGAATGGCCTCTTATCCTTTTTTAGCTCGTTTATGAACGGTGTCTCATTTTTCGTGTCCATTTGTGATTGGTCTCTTATCCTCTTTGAGCCCGTTTGTGAACGGTGTCTCATTTTCAGAATCCATTCGAAAATGATATCTCATGTCCTCCTTGAACTCGTTTGTGAACGGTGTCTCACTTCCCGAGTCCTTTTGTGAATGGTCTCTTATTCTCTTTGAGCCTGTTTCTGAACAGTGTCTTTTCTTCTGAGTTCATTTCGGAATGGTCTCTTGTCTTCTTTGAGCCCGTTTGTGAATGGTCTCTTACCCTTTTTGAGCCCGTCTGTGAACGGTATCTCATTTTCTGAGTTCATTTGTGAAAGGTTTCATGTCATCTTTGAGCCTGTTTGTGAACGGTGTCTCATTTCCCGACTCCATTTGTGAAAGGTCTTCTATCCTCTTTGAGTCGTTTGTGAACGGTGTCTCATTTTCTGAGTCCATTTGTGAATGGTCTCTTATCCTCTTTGAGCCCGTTTGTGAACGGTGTCTCATTTTCAGAATTCATTCGAAAATGATATCTCATGTTCTCCTTGGGCCCGTTTGTGAACGGTGTCTCATTTTTCGAGTCCATTTGTGAATGGTCTCTTATCCTCTTTGAGCCCGTTTGTGAACGGTGTCTCAATATTCGACTCCATTTGTGAATGGTCTCTTATCCTCTTTGAGCCCGTCTGTGAACAGTGTATCATTTTCAGAATCCATTCGAAAATGATATCTCATGTCCTCCTTGAGCCCGTTTGTGAACGGTGTCTCTTTTCTCGAGTTTATTTGTAAATGGTCTCTTATCCTCTCTGAGCCTGTTTGTGAACGTTGTCTCATTTTTTGAGTACATTTGTGAATGGTCTCTTATCCTCTTTCAGCCCGTTTGTGAACGGTATCTCATTTTCTGAGTATATTTGTGAATGGTCTCTTATCCTCTATGAGCCCGTTTGTGAACGGTATCTCATTTTCTTAGTCCATTTTTGAACTGTCTCATGTCCTCCTTGAGCCCGTTTGTGAACGGTGTCTCATTTACCAAGTCTATTTGTGAACGACCTCTTATCCTCTTTTAGCCCGTTTGTGAACGGTGTCTCATTTTTCGAGCCCATTTGTAAATGGTCTCTAATCCTCTTTGAGCCCGTTTGTCAACGGTGTCTCATTTTCAGAATCCATTCGAAAATGATATCTCATGTCCTCCTTGAGCCCGTTTGTGAACGGTGTCTCATTTTCCGAATCCATTTGTTAATGGTCTCTAATCCTCTTTCAGCCCGTTTCTGAACGGTGTCTCATTTTCGGAGTCCTTTTGTGAATGGTCACTTATCCTCTTTGAGCCCGTTTGTGAACGGTATCTCATTTTCTGAATCCATTTGTGAATGGTCTTATGTCTTCTTTTAGCCCGTTTGTGAATGGTGTCTCATTTCCCGAGTCCATTTGTGAAAGGTTTCTTATCCTCTTTGAGTCTTTTGTGAACGGTGTCTGATTTTCGGAGTCCGTTTGTGAATGGTCTCTTGTAGACACCCCATTTTGCTCTGCCTTAATCGATAAAGAAATTAGTGTTTTTCCATCGGTTTTCCAATGTCTTTCCTTCCCGCGTCCGTCTGTTACATTTCTAAATATTTTTAATCATTTCTGCCGTGTTTCGTTTTTTTCCGTCAAGTGTCGAGAAGGATTATTCAGAAGAATCGAAAACAGAAAAAATAAGTTCGTCCAACATAGAGTGGGGCCCACATTATGATGATCTAAGACACTCACTCGATGGGCCATCAGTTGGATGGATTGGATCGTCACAAGGTGTTAATTTCTAGAGGTACAATCTATTTATGGCATGGCCGATCCAATGGACGATTCAGATCAAACCAAGGAAATAATTTGGGGCATAACCAATTTGGATCTAGCTCAATCCAATGAACTGCTTGGATCATCCCATGAAGATGATTTAGGGATAAGATCGGCTCACCCTATAGAAACTAATTAGAGGGGAAATTATATGGACTGTTTGAAGAGGACATGTGTGAGGTGGATGGTAATATGGTCATTTACAAAGTTATGGGCGTTCATTGTTGGGAAGGTTCTGTTGACATGAATCCATGATCATAGAAAAAAAAATTTTGATTACACATGGGGCCCACTAGTGGAGGCAAATACCAATTAAACATTGGTATATTGCATGTGTGTTGAGAGCATCAGGAAATCACGTGAAGAGCTGCTGTTTCTATTCTTATGTCCAATCTTGGGACAGCACATAGTAAAGTATAATTGGAAATTTTAATAAAAGAATTAAGCTAGTATGAATTAGCTTTGGATTATTTCCAATTCCATCAACTTGCTATATAGCCAACACTCTTTCCCTAATCCAATGTTTTCTTGCTCCCACCCAATACTTGGCCGAAGAAGAAGGTTTGTTTTCTTTAGTATCTCTCGCTCACTCATCAATGGTTACTTACTTGGGAATTTGATAAAAAAGGAGACTTGCCCCACTTAAAAGAGAGGACAAAACAAAAAGATAGGGGTGGTCTCTCAAAGGAGAGAGATCTCACATTCTCTTCGGGGGGGGGGGGGGCAGCAGCTAGGGAGAGATTTGCTATTTGCAGAAAAAAGAAAAAAAAAGAAAAAGAAAAAAAGGATATCACAGGATCCATCTCTCTAGCTCTGAGACTCTCTCGATCCCTCTCTCGATCTCTCTCTCTGTTTTTTTACACCGATTCCCCATCTCTCATCTCCATTACTTAGATTTTCCAAAAAAAAAAACAAAAAACAAAAAAAACCGAAAGGAGGATGAAAGCAGAGTGTCGAATTTTCTAACTTCTGGTGGGATCAAGCTCCCTTGGATCTGCCTATCTTCGTCAACCCCTTAGTCGCTCGATCTCTCCGAAGTATCTCCACAAAATCTAATTCTATTTCAAGGAAAAAACAGAGCATTGATTTTTTTTCATTTCACAAAAATACGAAAAAAACAGTGTCTCGGTTTTCTTCAAAAACCGAGACATATTTTGCTCTCTCACTCTCTCAATTCTCTCTCTGTTACACACTCTCTCTCACTCTCTACCTTTTTCTCCCTCTGTTACACACTCTCACTCTTTACCTTTATCTCCCTTTGTTACACACTCTCTCTCACCCTCTACCTTTCTCTCCCTCTGTTACACACTCTCTCTCACCCTCTACCTTTCTCTCCCTCTGTTACACACTCTCTCTCACTCTCCATCTCTCAACTCCCTCTCTATCACTCGTGCTCGCTCTCATTCTCTCTCAATCTCTCTCTCTCTCTCCACAGTGAGAGAAACAAAAAAGGAAGGAAGAAAGAAGGCGGACATCGGATCGAGCGTCGGCGAGATTTTCAGGATTTTTCGGCTCTCGGATTCTGCGAGGATCCCCACCATAGGTACACTATTCTCAAATTTTTCCGAAATTATTTGGTATTTTTTTAGATTTTTGCATGATTTTTAAGCATTTAAATGATTTAAAATCAATATTAAATGTGTGTGCTTAAAATCATGATCTGCATGAGTGTTTCAATTCTGTTTCGTCTCGAAATTTAATACAATGTTCTACTTAAATGGAGTAAAATAACTATCGGATCGGATCGGATATTGGATCAACGGTTTTTTAGAATTTGAGTGAAGAGTGGTATTTTATTTAAAATATTGGCTGAGTAATTACGAAATTCGAAAAAATAGCCATCTCAGGATGACCTATTTTTTGGAATTTAAAATTTTTCTTGTGTTCATCATATCAGAACAAGATTAAAGGCTGTTTTCCGGAGTCGTAATTTTCTCGAAAATCGTGTTTTAAAAATAGAAAACTCTTCAAAAATATCTTTTCGATGAAGAAAAATAAAATATATAATAAATGAATTCCAAAATTAATGAAATTTCCTAGGAAAATAATATGATACTGATACATTCTACCATGAATTTTTGAGAATTTATTGAATCTGTTTGGTATATTATTTTATGCTTTCTTTGAAACGTACCAGATTTTGGGAGAATTTTTACTGATATCAGATCATAGATAAAATTCACAAAATTTTTATAGTAGTCGTATATTCTATATTTCTTGTTGTTGTAAAAGTTTCAAGTGATTTGGATTTTTTTTCATATGGGATGTAGTGTTAATTTATAATCTAGTCTGAAAAATTGAAAAATTCGAAATAGATAATAAATAGTTTCGAAAATTCATGAAAATCTCACAGAATGCTATTTTTACTTATATCTTGTTACTGTAGAGTTTTCCATCAATTTCGATTTCTATTTATAGTAGTTGCTGTGTTATTTTTGCAATCTGGTCCTATTATTGTTAATTCAAAAGTAAATATGAGCTTAATGTAAAAATCTGTAAAAATCTTCCAGTAAGCTATATTTCATCATATCTTGCTCCTGTACAAGTTTCAACTCATTTCGAATTCGTTTGCAACAGTTTCACTTGTAAAATCACTCATATGTTTAAAATTGATAAAATTCATTGAAAATCCGAAATTAATTGAAAATCATCTGAAAATCTCTAAAGAACCTTAAATCTCTGTCACATATTAAATCCTTAATCCATTAAAACAGAAATTTTAGGATCTTTAGATTTCCCTAGAAAAATGGCCAGTGCATCCATAATCGTATCCCAATTGCACTCGATCTTTGACAATTTGAATATTTAAGCTATAGCATGTTGTTGGCTCCGAGGTTCACTGTCCACGGAAATCCTGAGATATGCCAGGCAATAAGATGCTATAACCTAAGTATTAAATTGCACAAGGAAAGAGCGCACGATTCCCTTTCTTGGATGCCATTCGAGGCCGAAATTGGTGAATCCTAGAACCATTGGTATTCCTTAAATATCCAGAAACCGAAAATCCTTGAAATCTGAAATTAATTAACCTCAAGAACCTGAATCGATTTACTTCGTATATTTCGGAACCGTTGGATCACGGTTTCCGTCATAAGAACCACTAGAGCCCAATTTAGGAACACTTGTGTCAGGTCGTGTCCTAGGTTTTAGGGAGTCTTAGGTTTTAGGGAGTCCTAGAGTTAGGAGTCCAGCCTCATCATGAACGCTTCCTATGGATAGCAACCGTGCCATAGGTCTAGTTACACTAGTCACCCAATCTTTCCATAGGACAAGCCTAGTAAACTAGGATGTAGGTTAACCTGCATTAGTCTAAGGAACCACTTGCATTTAGATAAGAATCATATAGCATCTTAGATGAAATCCTAGGATAATAAAATCCTCAACTTGAATTAAATAATTTCTCTTAAAACTGTTGTAGACACCCCCATTTTGCTCTGCCTTAATCGATAAAGAAATTAGGGTTTTTTCTATCAGTCCGTCAGTATTCTCCATTTCGGTGTCCGTCCCCCATGTTTTCTCGATCTTTTCGGATATTTCTGTCATATTTTGCGTCGTCCTGATAATTGTGGAGAGTGATTATTCACGAGAATCCGAGCCAGAAAGAATTTGGCCCACATTGTGGGGCCCACATTGTGGGGCCTCAGTGGGGCCTCTTGTGGGGCCTCTTGTGAAGAGCAATGATGGTAGCTCTCCACTAAGAGCAATGATGGTAGCTCTCCACTAAGACAACATGATGGGCCCTCCACTAAGAGCAATGATGGTAGCTCTCCACTAAGAAACATGATGGGCCCTCCACTAAGAACAATAATGATGGATTCTCCACTAAGAAACATGATGGACCCTCCACTAAGAGCAATAATAATGGGCTCTCCACTAAGAAACATGATGGGCCCTCCACTAAGAACAATAATGATGGATTCTCCACTAAGAGGGACAACATGATGAGCTCTCCACCAACATATCTCTCTCTCTCTCTTTCTCTCCCTATATATATCTTCCTTCCCATCCACACCAAGGAGGAGAAAAAAAAAGAAGAGAAAAAAATAGATTCATCTTTCATTATCTCTTCCAATCACTCCCCCAATCCCTCTCTCTAAGATATTCTTCTTCCATTATCTCTTCACTCCCTCAATCACTCCCTCTAAACACTCCAGAGAAAGCGAAAAACGGCGGAGCGGATCGGCGGCGGCAGGATTTTTTATATTTTTTTGGATTGGGCGGAGATCTTCACCACAGGTAGGTGCATTGTTCTCAAAATATTTCTGTATTTTTCCGAATTTTTCTGATTTTTTCCGCAAATTGTGTTTTAAAAATGGAAAACTCTTCAAAAAACATCTTTTGACGAAGAAAAATTAAATTATATACCAAACAGATTCTAAAATTAATGAAATTTCGTGGGAAAATAATATGTTACTGATTCATTTTACCATGAATTTATAAATATTTTTGGAGTTTATTTGGTATATTATTTAATATTTTCTTTGAAACTTATCAGATTTTAGGAGAATTTTTACTAACATCAGATCATCATTAAAATTCATAAACTTTTTACAGTAGTCTTATCTTCTATATTACTTGTTACTGTAAACTTTTCGTGTTATTTGGATCTGTTTTAATATGGGATGTAGTGTTAATTTATAATCTGGTCTGGAAATTGTAAAATCCGGAATTGGTAGTAAATAATTTCTAAAATTCATGAAAATCTCACTGCATGCTATTTTGATTCATATAGTATTTCTGTAGAAATTTCATAGAATTTAGAGTTATATTTCTACTAGTTTATGTGTTAATTGTGCAATCTGGACATTTAATGGTTTAATCAAGATTAAATGTGAATTTAATGTAAAAATATACAAAACTCATCCTGTAAGCTACATACATTTTCATCTTGCTGCTGTAGAAATTTCAAATCATTTCGAATTTATTTGCAACAATTTCACTTGTAAAACCGCTCATATGCTTAAAATTGATAAAATCCATGGAAAATTCGAAATTAATTGAAAATCATATAAAAATTCCTAAAGAACTTTAAAATTCTGTCACATGTTCACTCCTTAATCCATTGAAACAGAAATTTTAGGATCTTTAGATTTTCCTGGAAAAATGGCCAGTGCATCCATAATCGTATCCCAATTGCAACTTGATCTTTGACAATTTGAATATTTAAGTTATAGCATGTTGTTGGCTCCGAGGTTATTGTCCACGGAAATCCTGAGATTCTGCCAGGCAATAAGATGCTATAACCTAAGTATTAAATTGCACAAGGAAAGAGCGCACGATTCCCTCCTTTGGATGCCATTCAAGGCCGAAATTGGTGAACCCTAGAACCATTGGTAATCCTTAAATGTCTAGAAACTAAAAATCTTCGAAATCTGAAACTCATTAACCTCGAGAACTTAAATCGATTTATCTTGTGTCTTTCGGAACCATTGGATTATGGTTTCCAATCTAAGAACCATTAGAGCCCAATTTAGGAACACTGGTGTCGTGCCGTGTCCTAGGTTTTAGGGAGTCCTAGAGTTAGGAGTCCAGCCTCATCACGGACGCTTACTATGAATAGCAACCGTACCATAGGTCTAGTTACACTAGTCACCCAATCTTTCCTTAAGAGACCCAATCTTTCCTTAAGACGATCCTAGTAAACTAGGATGTAGGCAAACCTGCATTAGTCTAAGGAACAATTTGTATTTAGCTAAGAATCATACAGCATCTTAGATGAAATCCTAAGATAATAAAATCCCCAACTTGAATTAAATAACTACTTTTAAAACTGTTGAAACAGTCAAATCCGTTTAAGTCGGTGTCCTAGTTGAGTTAGGCATAAGTAGCTTAGCTTAGGTCCACCGAACTACGTCGACTCTGATCCCAGTGAGGCTTGGGTACGTAGGCAGCTTGGATGTCTGACGGCATACCACCCGCGAGTCGGCACCACAACAAATTGTGGTGTTTTGTATATTAATTTTCTTGTAAATACTTAATCAAATCAGTTAGGGTTTTCCATGAAATTAGAATTCTAGGAGAACTTTCACTTAGAATGAATCCAGACAAATTAATAAATCAAGATACACATCTAGGATTCACATTGAAATTAGATTCTAGGATGCATGTCACTTAGTTCGCACATTAACATAGAGTTGAATGAGCCATTTAAAATAAATTTAAAAGAGTTAGCTTTTGGAATCGAAGACCGATTATCGGGCAGGAATGGTGCATGTGGTGGATAACTCCCCATACCTTCCATTCTTGTAACCAGGTAGCGAGTCTAGATTTCTGGTTAATTACGGGTCCTAGATCCCACATCTAGGTGGCGACTCTGTCAGTCTCTTTCGTGTGGAATTCGGATTGCCTTAGTGATCCCAAGTCCACAGGAAAGACAAAATTCAAATCAATAATTAAAATGCACACGCCAATCGCGTGGGTACGAGAGACCAAGAGAGAGCGCGCGGCGGCTCGCGCCCCACGCCCCTCTCGCGGGATCTGGCTCCCACACTTTTGGACCTAAAATGAGAGTTATGGAGGTTTTAATTTCAGGTGACGTGTCGCACACTCTTTATAACACAGACAAGAACGCTCTCATCCCACTGAATTTTGAAACAAGATTTCTTTCCCCTGAGAGCGAAGATGAAGACCTCCGATTCGTGGAAATTTCACCACTTTTGGACTCAAAATGAGAGAGTTATGGAGGTTTTAATTTTCAGCCACGTTTTGCACTCTTTATGAAACGGACCAGAACTCTCACGACACATTGAATTTTTAAATGAGAATTTTCCCCACGAACGAGAATTTGAAGACCTCCGATTGGTAGAAATTGCACTATTTTTCGACTTAAAATGAGAGAGTTATGGTGGTTTTAATTTTGGGTGATGTTTCTCACGCGCTTTATAAAACGGACCAGAACACTCTCATCCCACCGAATTTTGAAACGAGAATTTTTTCCTTTGAAAGTGAATTTCAGGACCTTCGATTGGACGAAATTTTGCCACTTTTGGACCTAACATGAGAGTTATGGAGGTTTTAATTTCAGGTGACCTGTCGCACACTCTTTATAACACAAACAAGAACGCTATCATCCCATTGAATTTTGAAACAAGATTTCTTTCCCCTGAAAGCGAAGATGAAGACCTCCGATTGGTGGAAATTTCACCACTTTTGTACTCAAAATGAGAGAGTTATGGAGGTTTTAATTTTCGGCCACGTTTCACACACTCTTTATGAAACAGACAAAAACTCTCACGACAGATTGAATTTTTAAATGAGAATTTTCCCCACGAACGAGATTTGGAAGACGGAGGATTGGTAAAAATTGCACTACTTTTCGACTTAAAATGAGAGCGTTATGGTCGTTTTAATTTTGGGTGATGTTTCTCACGCCCATTATAAAACGGTATAGAACACTCACATCCCACCGAATTTTGAAACGAGAATTCTTTTCTTTGAAAGGGAATTTCAAGACCTCCGATTGGAAGAAATTTGGCCACTTTTGGACCTAAAATGAGAGTTATGGAGGTTTTAATTTCAGGTGACGTGTCGCACACTCTTTATAACACAGACAAGAACGCTCTCATCCCACTGAATTTTGAAACAAGATTTCTTTCCCCTGAAAGCGAAGATGAAGACCTCCGATTAGTGGAAATTTCACCACTTTTGGACTCAAAATGAGAGAGTTATGGAGGTTTTAATTTTCGGCCACGTTTTGCACACTCTTTATGAAACGGACCAGAACTCTCACGACACATTGAATTTTTAAATGAGAATTTTCCCCACGAACGAGAATTTGAAGACCTCCGATTGGTAGAAATTGCACTACTTTTCGACTTAAAATGAGAGAGTTATGGTGGTTTTAATTTTGGGTGATGTTTCTCACGCCCTTTTTAAAACGGACCAGAACACTCTCATCCCACCGAATTTTGAAACGAGAATTTTTTCCTTTGAAAGTGAATTTCAGGACCTTCGATTGGAAGAAATTTCGCCACTTTTGGACCTAACATGAGAGTTATGGAGGTTTTAATTTCAGGTGACGTGTCGCACACTCTTTATAACACAAACAAGAACGCTCTCATCCCATTGAATTTTGAAACAAGATTTCTTTCCCCTGACAGCGAAGATGAAGACCTCCGATTGGTGGAAATTTCACCACTTTTGGACTCAAAATGAGAGAGTTATGGAGGTTTTAATTTTTGGCCTTGTTTTGCACACTCTTTATGAAACGGACAAGAACTCTCACGACACATTGAATTTTTAATTGAGAATTTTCCCCATGAACGAGAATTTCAAGACCTCCGATTGCTAGAAATTGCACTACTTTTCGACTTAAAATGAGAGAGTTATGGTGGTTTTAATTTTGGGTGATGTTTCTCACGCCCTTTATAAAACGGACCAGAACACTCTCATCCCACCGAATTTTGAAACGAGAATTCTTTCCTTTGAAAGTGAATTTCAAGACCTCCGATTGGAAGATATTTCGCCACTTTTGGACCTAAAAAGAGAGTTATGGAGGTTTTAATTTCTGGTGACGTGTCACACACTCTTTATAACACAAACAAGAACGCTCTCATCCCACTAAATTTTGAAACAAAATTTCTTTCCCCTGAAAGGGAACATGAAGACCTCCGATTGGTGGAAATTTCACCACTTTTGGACTCGAAATGAGAAAGTTATGGTGGTTTTAATTTTTGGTGACCTTTCGCACACTCTATATAAAACGGACCAGAACTCTCATATCGTACCGAATTTTGAAACGAGATTTATTTTCCCTAAAAGTGAATTTGAACACCTCCGAATGGTAGAAATTTCATTGCTTTTGGTCTTAAATTGAGAGGGTTATGGAGGTTTTAATCTTTGGTCATGTTTCACACTCACTTTATTAAACAGACCAGAACTCTCTCAACCCACTAAATTTTTAAAGCAGAGTTTTCCCCTCGAACGAGAATTTGAAAGATTCCAATTGGTTGAAATTGCACGACTTTTGGACTTAAAATGAGAGAGTTATGGAGGTAATTTTGGGTGATGTTTCTCACGCCCGTTATAAAACGGACAAGAACAATCTCACCCCACCGAATTTTGAAATGTGATTTCTTTTGCTCTTAAAGTCAATTTCAAGACCTCCGATTGGTAGAAATTTCCCCACTTTTGGATCTAAAATGAGAGAGTTATGGTGGTTTTAATTTCGGGTGACGTTTCGCACAGTCTTTATAAAACGGACTAGAACGCTATCATTTCTTTCCCTTGAAAGTGAATTTGAAGACCTCCGATTGGTAGAAATTTCACCACTTTTGGACTCAAAATGGGAGAGTTGTGGAGCTTTTAATTTTCGGTCACGTTTCGCACACTCTTTATGAAACAGACAAGAACTCTCAGGACCCATTGAATTTTAAAATGAGATTTTCCCCTCACTTACGAGAATTTGAAGACCTCCTATTGGTAGAAATTGCACCTCTTTTATGGTGCTTTTAATTTTGGGTGACGTTTTGCACACTCTATATAAAACGGACCAGAACTCTCACATCCCACCGTATATTGAAACGAGATTTATTTTCCCTGAAAGTGAATTTGAACACCTTCGAATGGTAGAAATTTCATTACTTTTGGACAGAAAATTAGAGACTTATAGAAGTTTTAGTTTTGGGTCATGTTTCACACACTCTTTATTAAATAGACCAGAACTCTCTCATCCCACCGAATTTTTCAACTCGTTTTCCCCTCGAATGAGAATTTGAAAACTTCCGATTGCTAGAAATTGCACCACTTTTGGACTTAAAATGAGAGAGTTATGGAGGTAATTTTGGGTGACGTTTCTCACGCCCTTTATAAAACGGACAAGAACACTCTCATCCCACCGAATTTTGAAATGAGATTTCTTTCCTCTGAAAGTGAATCTCAAGACCTCCGATTGATTGAAATTTCACCACTTTTGGACCTAAAATGAGAGAGTTATGGAGGTTTTAATTTCGGGTGACGTTTCGCAGTCTTTATAAAACGGACTAGAACGCTGTCATCCCATCGAATTTTGAAACGACATTTCTTTCCCTTGAAAGTGAATTTGAAAAACTCCGATTGGTAAAATTTTCACCACTTTTGGACTCAAATTGAGAGAGTTGTTGAGGTTTTAATTTTCGGTCACGTTTCGCACACTCTTTATGAAATGGACAAAACTCTCACGACACATTGAATTTTTAAATGAGATTTTCCCCCACGAATGAGAATTTGAAGACCGCCGATTGCTAGAAATTGCACCTCTTTTCGACTTAAAATGAGAGAGTTTTGGTGTTTTAATTTTGGGTGACGTTTCTCACTCTGTTTATAAAACGGACAAGAACTCTCTCATCCCACCGTATTTTGAAACGAGATTTCTTTCCACTGAAAGTGAATTTTAAGAACTCCGATTGGTAGAAATTTCACCACTTTTCGACTAAAAATCTGAGAGTTATGGAGGTTTTAATTTTGGGTGACGTTTCACACATTCTATATAAAGCGGACCAGAACTCTCACATCCCACCGAATTTTGAAACGAGATTTCTTTCCCTTGAAAGAGAATTTGAACACCACCGATTGGTAGAAATTTCAATAATTTGAACACCACCGATTGGTAGAAATTTCAATACTTTTGGACTTAAAATAAGAAAGTTATGGAGGATTTAATTTCGGGTGACGTTTCACACACTCCTTATAAAACGGACCAGAATCGCACCAAATTTTGAAACGAGTTATGTTTCCCCCGAAAGTGAATTTGAGGACTTCCGATTGGTAGGAATTTCACCACTTTTAGACTTAAAATGCGAGAGTTATGGAGGTTTTAATTTTGTGTCATGTTTCACTCTTTATTTAAATTGACCAGAACTCTCTCATCGCACCTAATTTTTAAAGGAGCGCTTTCCCCTCGAACGAGAATTTGAAGACCTCCGATATGTACAAATTGCATCACTTTTGGACTTAAAATGAGAGAGTTATGGAGGTTTTAATTTTGGGAGATGTTTCTCACGCCCTTTATAAAACGGACCAGAACACTCATCCCACCGAATTTTGAAACGAGAATTCTTTCCTTTGAAAGTGAATTTCAGGACCTCCGATTGGAAGAAATTTTGCCACTATTGGACCTAAAATGAGAGTTAAGGAGGTTTTAATTTCAGGTGACGTGTCCCACACTCATTAACACAAACAAGAACGCTCTCATCCCACTGAATTTTGAAACAAGATTTCTTTCCCCTGAAAGCGAAGATGAAGACCTCCGATTGGTGGAAATTTCACCACTTTTGCACTCAAAATGAGAGAGTTATGGAGGTTTAAATTTCCGGCCACGTTTCGTACACTCTTTATGAAACGGAAAAAAACTCTCACGACACATTGAATTTTTAAATGAGATTTTTCGCCACGTACGAGAATTTGAAGACGTCCGATTGGTAGAAATTGCACTATTTTTCGACTTAAAATGAGAGAGTTATGGTGGTTTTAATTTTGGGTGACGTTTCACACGCTCTTTATAAAATGGACCAGAACTCTCTCATCCCACCGAATTTTGAAACGAAAATTCTTTCCTCTGAAAGTGAATTTCAAGACCTCCGATTAGTAGAAATTTCACTACTTCTGGATTTAAAATGAGAGAGTTATGGAGGTTTTAATTTTGGGTGATGTTTCGTACACTATATAAAACAAACCAGAACTCTCACATCCCACCGTATTTTGAAACGAGATTTATTTCCCCTAAAAGATAATTTGAACACCCTCGATTGGTAGAAATTTCAATACTTTTGGACTTAAAATGTGAGACTTATGGAGGTTTTAATTTCGGGTGATGTTTCGCACACTCCTTATAAAACAGACCAGAACGCTCTCATTGCACCGAATTTTAAAATGAGATTTCATTCCCCCAAAAGTGAATTTGAAAACCTCCGATTTGTAGAAATTGCACCACTTTCACACTTAAAATGAGAGAGTTATGGAGATTTAATTTTTTATGATGTTTCACGCACTCTATATAAAACAGACCAGAATGCTCACATCCCACCAAATTTTAAAACGACATTTCTTTCCCCTGAAAGTGAATTTGAAATCCTCCGATAGAAAGAAATTTCACCACTTTTGGACCTAAAATGAAATGAGAGAGTTATGGAGGTTCTAATTTTGGGTGGACTTTCGCATACTGTATATAAAACGAACCAGAACTATCACATTCCACCGAATTTTGAAATGTGTTTTCTCTCCCCTGAAAGAGACTTTGAGGACCTCTGATTGGTAGAAATTTTACCGATTTTGGACTTAAAATGGGAGAGTTATGGAGGTTTTAATTTTTTGTCACGTTTCGCACACCCGTTCTGAAACGGACCAGAACTCTCACGACCCATTGAATTTTTAAATGAGATTTTTCCCCACGAACAAGAATTTGAAGACCTCCGATTGGTGAAATTGCACCACTTTTCGGCTTAAAATCAGAGAGTTATGGTCGTTTTAATTTTGGGTGACGTTTCTCACGCTCTTTATAAAACAAACCAGAACTCTCTCATCCCTGCGAATTTTGAAACGTGATTTCTATCCTCTGAAAGTGAATTTCAAAACCTCCGATTGGTAGAAATTTCTTCAGTTTTGGACTTAAAATGAGAGAGTTATGGTGGTTTTAATTTTGGGTAATGTTTCGCACACTCTATAAAAAATGGACCAGAACTCTCACATCCCACCGAATTTTGAAACGAGATTTCTAACCACTGAAAGGGAATTTGAACACCTCCGATTAGTAGAAATTTCAATACTTTTGGACTTAAAATGAAAGAGTTATGGAGTTTTTAATTTTGGGAAACATTTCGTACACTCCTTATAAAACGTACCAGAATGCTTTCATCACACCGAATTTTGAAACGAGATATCTTTCACCTGAAAGTGAATTTGAAGACCTCCGATTGGTACAAATTTCACCACTTTTAGACTTAAAATGAGAGAGTTATGCAGGTTTTAATTTTGTGTCATGTTTCACACTCTTTATAAAACAAACCAGAACACTCTCATCCCACCGAATTTTTAAATCATATTTTCCCTTAGAACAAGAATTGAAGACCTCCGACTGGTAGAAATTTCACCAGTTTTGGATTTCAAATGAGAGAGTTATGGAGGTTTTAATTTTAGGTGTCGTTTCACGCACTCTTTATAAAATGGACCAGAACGCTCTCATCCCACTTAATTTTAAAACGAGATTTCTTTTCCCCTGAAAGGAAATTTGAAGGCCTTCGATTGGTACAAATTTCGCTACATTTACACTTAAAATGAGAGAGTTATGGAGGTTTTAATTTTGGGTCACGTTTCTCACACTCTTTATGAAACGGGCCAGAACTCTCACGATGCATCGAATTTTCAAATGTGAGTTTTCCCCTCGAACGAGAATTTGAAGACCTCCGATTGGTAGAAATTGTAGCAGTTTTGGACTTAAAATGAGAGGGTTATAGTGGTTTTAATTTTGGGTGACGTTTCTCACGCTCTTTATAAAACGGACCAGAACTCTCTCATCCCACACAAATTTGGAAACGAGATTTCATTCCTCTAAAAGTGAAATTCAAGACCTTCGATTGGTAGAAATTTCTCCACTTTTGGACTTAAAATGAGAGAGGTATGGAGGTTCAAATTTTGGGTGACGTTTCGCACAGTCTATATAAAACGGACCAGAACTCTCACTTCCCACCGAATTTTGAAACGAGATTTCTCTCCCCTGAAAGAGAATTTGAACACCTTCGATTGGTAGAAATTTCAATACTTTTGGACATAAAATGAGAGAGTTATGGAGGTCTTAATTTTGGGTGACGTTTCGTACACTCCTTATAAAACGGACCAGAACGCTCTCATCGCACCGAATTTTGAAACGAAATCTCTTTCCCCTGAAAGTGAATTGTGGAGACCTCCGATTGGTAGAAATTTCACCACTTTTAGACTTAAAATGAGAGAGTTATGGAGGTTTTAATTTTGTGTCATGTTTCACACTCTTTATAAAACAGACCAGAACTCTCTCATCCCACCGAATTTTTAAATGAGATTTTCCCCTAGAACGAGAATTTGAAGACCTCCGACGGGTAGAAATTTCACCAGTTTTGGATTTCAAATGAGAGAGTTATGGAGGTTTTAATTTTAGGTGTCGTTTCACACACTCTTTATAAAATGAACCAGAATGCTCTCATCCCACTGAATTTTAAAACGAGATTTCTTTTCCCCTGAGAGGAAATTTGAAGGCCTTCGATTGGTAGAAATTTCACTACTTTTACACTTAAAATGAGAGAGTTATATGGAGGTTTTAATTTTGGGTCACCTTTCTCACACTCCTTATGAAATGGGCCAGAACTCGGACGAGGCATCGAATTTTCAAATGTGAGTTTTCCCCTCGAACGAGAATTTGAAGACCTCTGATTGGTAGAAATTGCAGCACTTTTGGACTTAAAATGAGAGAGTTATAGTGGTATTAATTTTGGGTGACGTTTCTCACTCTCTTTATAAAACGGACCAGAACTCTCATCCCACACAAATTTGGAAACGAGATTTCATTCCTCTAAAAGTGAAATTCAAGACCTCCGATTGGTAGAAATTTCTCCACTTTTGGACTTAAAATGAGAGAGTTATGGAGGTTCTAATTTTGGGTGACGTTTTGCACAATCTATATAAAACGGACAAGAACTCTCACTTCCCACCGAATTTTGAAACGAGATTTCTTTCCCCTGAAAGAGAATTTGAACACCTTCGATTGGTAGAAATTTCAATACTTTTGGACATAAAATGAGAGAGTTATGGAGGTTTTAATTTTGGGTGACGTTTTGCATACTCCTTATAAAACGGACCAGAACGCTCTCATCGCACCGAATTTTGAAACGAAATCTCTTTCCCCTGAAAGTGAATTCTGGAGACCTCTGATTGGTAGAAATTTCACCACTTTTAGACTTAAAATGAGACAGTTATGGAGCTTTTAATTTTGGGTCATGTTTCACACACTCATTATGAAACAGACCAGAAGTCTCTCATCCCACCGAATTTTTAAATGAGATTACTCCCCTTGAACAAAAATTTGAAGACCTCCGACTGGTTGAAAGTTTACCAGTTTTGGATTTCAAATGAGAGAGTTATGGAGGTTTTAATTTTAGGTGTCGTTTCACACACTATTTATAAAATGGACCAGAACGCCACTGAATTTTAAAACGAGATTTCTTTTCCCCTGAAAGGGAATTTGAAGGCCTTCGATTGGTAGAAATTTCACAACTTCTACACTTAAAATCAGAGAGTTATGGAGGTTTAGATTTTGGGTAACTTTTCTCACACTCTATATGAAAAGGGTCAGAACTCTCACGACGCATCAAAATTTTAAATGTGAGTTTTCCCCTCGAACGAGAATTTGAAGACCTCTGATTGGCAGAAATTGCACCACTTTTGGACTTAAAATGAGAGAGTTATGGTGGTTTTAATTTTGGTTTACGTTTCTCACGCTCTTTATAAAACAGACTAGAACTCTCTCATCCCACCCAAATTGGGAAACGAGATTTCTTTCCTCTAAAAGTGAAATTCAAGACCACCGATTGGTAGAAATTTCTCCACTTTTGCACTTAAACTGAGAGAGTTATGGAGGTTCTAATTTTTGGTGACGTTTCGCACAATCTATATAAAACGGGCCAGAACTCCAACTTCCGACCGAATTTTGAAACGATATTTCTTTCCCCTGAAAGAGAATTTGAACACCTTCGATTGGTAGAAATTTCAAAACTTTTGGACAAAAAATGAGAGAGTTATGGAGGTTTTAATTTTGGGTGACGTTTCAAACACTCCTTATAAAACGGACCAGAACGCTCTCATCGCACCGAATTTTGAAACGAGATCTCCTTCCCCTGAAAGTGAGTTGAAAGACCTTCGATTGGTAGAAATTTCACCACTTTTAAACTTAAAATGAGAGAGTTATGGAGGTTTTAATTTTTTGTGAGGTTTCGCACACTCTATATAAAACGGACCTGAATGCTCACATCCCACCGAATTTTAAAACAAGATTTCTTTCCCCTGAAAGAGAATTTGAACTCCTCCGATAAGTAGAAATTTCACCACTCTTGGACTTAAAACGAGAGAGTTATGGAGGTTCAAATTTTGGGTGGATTTTCGCACGCTCTATATTAAACCGACCAGAACTCTCACATTCCACCAAATTTTGAAACGAGATTTCTCTCCCCTGAAAGAGAATTTGAAGACCTCTGATTGGTAGGAATTTTACCAATTTTGGACTTAAAATGGGAGAGTTATGGAGGTTTTAATTTTTGGTCATGTTTCGCACACCCTTTATGAAACGGACCGGAACTCTCACGACCCATTGAATTTTTAAATGACATTTTTCCCCATTAACGAGAACTTGAAGAGCTCCGATTGGTAGAAATTGCACCACTTTTCGACTTACAATTGAGAGAGTTTTGGAGGTTTTAATTTTGGGTGATGTTTCGCACACTCTATAAAAAAAGGACCAGAACTCTCACATCCCACCAAATTTTGAAATGAGCTTTCTAACCCCTGAAAGAGAATTTGAACACCTCCGATTAGTAGAAATTACAATACTTTTGGACTTAAAATGAGAGTTATTGAGGTTTTTATTTCGGGTGACGTTTCGCACACTCCTTATAATATGCACCAAAACGCTCTCATCGCACCGAATTTGGAAACGAGATTTGTTTCCCCTGAAAATGAATTTGAAGACCTTCGATTGGTACAAATTTCACCACTTTTAGACTTAAAATGAGAGAGTTATGGAGGTTTTAATTTGGGGTCATGATTCACACACTCTTTATGAAACAGACCAAAACTCTCTCATCCCACCAAAATTTTAAATTAGATTTTTCCCCTTGAACGAGAATTTGAAGACCTCCGACTGGTAGAAATTTCACCAGTTTTGGATTTCAAATGAGAGAGTTATCGAGGTTTTAATTTTAGGTGTGATTTCACACACTCTTTATAAAATGGACCAGAACGCTCTCATCCCACTGAATTTTAAAATGAGATTTCTTTTACACTGAAAGGGAATTTGAAGGCCTTCGATTGGTAGAAATTTCACAACTTTTACACTTAAAATGTGAGAGTTAGGGAGGTTTCAATTTTGGGTCACCTTTCTCACACTCTTTATGAAACGGGGTAAAACTCTCACGACGCATCGAATATTTAAATGTGAGTTTTCCCCTCGAATGAGAATTCGAAGACCTCCGATTGGTAGAAATTGCACCACTTTTGGACTTAAAATGAGGCAGTTATGGTGGTTTTAATATTGGGTGACATTTCTCACGCTCTTTATAAAACGGACCAGAACTCTCTCATCCCACCCAAATTTGGAAACGAGATTTCTTTCCTCCAGAAGTGAAATTCAAGACCTCCGATTGGTAGAAATTTCTCCACTTTTGGACTTAAAATGAGAGAGTTATGGAGGTTCTAATTTTGGGTGGACTTTCGCACACTCTATATAAAACGGACCAAAACTCTCACATCCCACCGAATTTTGCAACGAGATTTCTCTCCCCAAAAAGAGGATTTGAAGACCTCTGATTTGTAGAAATTTTACCAGTTTTGGAGTTAAAGTGGGAGAGTTATGGAGGTTTTAATTTTTGAAATTCCAAGGGTGGTCCCGAAATGGCAACTATGAGGAGTGAAAATTATTAGGTTACTAGCAAGTTTTAGCCTTTTGAAAAACTCAAACCGAATTTGGAAATTAAGAGATCAACAATGAAATTCAAGCACACAAGTTAAATCTAAAGGTGCAATGCAAATAAAGAGCAAGAGTTTAAGAGAGAGTGCACCCGATATTTAAAGTGGTTCGGTCCTCAAAACGCGAGGCCTACTCCACTCCACCAACCAAACCTGTTGATGGCTTCACAATGTGATCTTCTTAATTTCGGCGAAGATCGGTGCTGATTGCAAATTCCGATTACCTTTATCCTTGGTGGCAATCTTCACCACGGAGAGTGGGCTATGCTTCTCCGAACACTCGCCCAATACACGTTTCTTGAATAAGAAAGAAAGAAACAAAATCCCTCACAAGGGTTTACAACTGTGTAGAAGATGTACAAATTGAGCCTAATGATCCAAATCCTAATATTGGATGATGAGAGGCATAAACAAGTATTGATCACTCTTAGGATGTTCAAGTATGTTTTTAGAGTGTTAGGATTGATAGTTAGAATGTTTGGAATGCCCATATTTATAGAAAAACCCAAATATGACCGTTCAGGGGCATTGTGGTAATTCCGGCAAAAATTCCCAACGGCTATAATTAAGACCGTTATAGTGTTCTCGGAGTTCCGGGAATACAAACAGAAGTGAGAAAAATGTTACTGGACCATTTCTCGGAGCTCCGAGGAATCTCTTGGAGCTCCGAGGAATCTCTCGGAGTTCCGAGAAGCCTATGTTGAGCAGATTTTCACTTCTTGTTTTTAGGTTTCCAACTTTACACGAAGATGGGATTGTTATGAGGGTTCCAAGGTGTTGGAACACCACAAGGACAATCTTTTATACATTTAGGGTGTGTGATATTAACTTATTTATGCCTCTTAAAATCTAAAACTAAGATTGGATCTTATACATTCTAATATGACTTTGATCTTCAATGGATTCCTCAAGTCTTCATTTGTCTTGGATATCCGATGTCTTTGGCCTTCATAAGCGGTTCAGTGCGAGCTTCTTTGGCCTCAATCCAAGTAATCTTGTCTGTAAGCAATTATGATCTACAACTTAGACAATCAAACACATTAGTGATCTTAAATCACTTGTGTATTGGAATCATCAAAATAAGATGGGAATTGCCATGGTGGAACCATTGGGCTTACAATCTCCCCCTTTTTTATGATGACAAGCACAAGAGATTTTCCAATAAAAGGCACACATATTTTTCCTTACATGAGATTTCTCTCCCCCTTTGGCATCTATCAAAAAGATGGGGTAAAGGAAAATAAAGGGATGAAATTTACAAATTTTAAGCTCCCCCTTTTTCAAGGAAAAAGACAAACCTAGAACTCCCCCTATTTAGAATTTTTATTCAACATAAGAGGGGATATTTAATTATCGATAGAAAGATATTCAATTTTAGAGCAAGCCCCTAATCTAAGCACATATGATGAAAATCATATGGGGGCTTTGAGAACCCAAGCTTTCTTGGGTCCACCACAATCCCTAATTTTATTTGCACATTGGAATTGGTAATGACCATTTATTCCACAATAATGGCATCTAACATGAGGGTTAGATAAGCTAGTCCTATCATAAATTGCATGAGTATGTTTATGACTAGCTTTCTTTAAGATTATGTCAATAATTTTGTCACCATTTAAGAATCCATGGAGACATAATCTTAACCGTTCATTTTTATTATGAAGATGGGTTATTTGATTTAGAAAATCATTAAATTCATCTTCATAAGATTTGGAAGAGCTTGCCGTATTTTGAAATTGTGCTAATTGGCAAGTTTTCTCATCCAAACAACCCTTAAGGGTTTCAATCTCAAGTTTAAAATTTTCAAGTTGTGCTTGAGATTTGGAAGAAGATTCATTCCTCAAAAAATTAAGTTCATTTTTTAATTTTGAAATAGATTTCTTTTGACCTTTATTTTTAGAAATTTGAGAATGCAAGGTTGAGCACAATTCATCATATGATATTTTTTCACTATCACTACTTGATGAATTATAAGAGGGGTTTGAATTTACCTCATCTTCATGGGTGAGTGCCATGAAGCAAAGATCATCTTTTTTATCTTCCCCTTCACTTGAGCTCTTTCTCGAGGTGCTAGTAGCATCCCATCCGGCTACAAGAGCTTTGTTCTTCTTCCAATCCTTCTTTCCCTTGTATTTTGAGGAAGATGACTTGAGAAGTGGACACTCCGGTCTTTTGTGTCCCATCTTCTTACAATTGTAACACCTTATAACTTTCTCAACTTCACTTTCTTCTTTCTTCTTCTTTTTGTCCTTTTTATGCTTCTTTCTCCATAAGCTTTTAAATTTTCTTAAAGCTTCTTCTTCATCACTGTCCTCCTCACTTGAGGATGATGAGTCCGCTTTTATCTTGGAGACCTTTAGAGCTAGAGATCAACTTTCTTTTTCTTTCTCTTTTGGCTTCTTCTCCTCTTGTCGACTAGTGAGGAGCATCTCATGGGTGATGAGAGATCCTACGAGCTCTTACATAGTTAGCGCCTTGAGACCCTTTGATTCTTGAATGGCGGTGACTTTTGGATCCCAATGTGGAGGAAGTGACCTAAGCAACTTACTCACAAGCTCATCAGTAGGATAAGATTTACCAAGATTAGCTAATTCATTAGAAATTTTAGAAAATCGGGTATACATTTCAGAAATGCTTTCATTTTGATTCATTCTAAACATTTCATATTTGCTCTTTAACAAGTTTATTTTGGAATCCTTGACTTGAGATGTTTCCTCATGGGTAACGGCAAGTGTATCCCAAATAACCTTGGCGGAATAAAAAAGAGCTACTCGATTAAACTCCTTCGTAGATAGGGCACAAAACAAAGAATTTATAGCTTTGTAATTTAAATTTGCATGCCTTTTCTCTACGACGTTCCATTCTTCAAATGGTTTGGAAGGCAACATGTATCCATTTTCAACAATGTGCCAAAGCTCCACATATATCGAAAGAAGATAGATGCGCATCCTTGTCTTCCAATGTCCATAGTTGGACCCATCAAAGAAGGGAGGTCTAGTCGTGGAATGGCCTTTCGGAAGTCCGGTTCCATTTGTATTTGCCATTTCACGAATAGAAAGTTGCCAAAGATCTTATGATCTTTCCCTTGTTGAAATTTAAAGAAAATTTACCAAACATTTTGAAAAAGAAAATCTTTTAAGAGCCACGGCTTTGATACCAAGTGAAATTCCAAGGGTGGTCCCGAAATGGCAACTATGAGGAGTGAAAATTATTAGGTTGCTAGCAAGTTTTAGCCTTTTGAAAAACTCAAAGCTAATTTGGAAATTAAGAGATCAACAATGAAATTCAAGCACACAAGTTAAATCTAAAGGTGCAATGCAAATAAAGAGCAAGAGTTTAAGAGAGAGTGCACCCGAGATTTAAAGTGGTTCGGTCCTCAAAGCGCGAGGCCTACTCCACTCCACCATCCAAACCTGTTGATGGCTTCACTATGTGATCTTCTTAACTTCGGCGAATATCGGTGCAGATTACAAATTCCGATTACCTTTAACCTTGGTGGCAATCTTCACCATGGAGAGTGGGCTACGCTTCTCCGAACACTCGCCCAATACACGTTTCTTGAATAAGAAAGAAAGAAACAAAAATCCCTCACAAGGTTTTACAACTGTGTAGAAGATGTACAAATTGAGCCTAATGATCCAAATCCTAATATTGGATGATGAGAGGCATAAACAAGTATTGATCACTCTTAGGATGTTCAAGTATGTTTTTAGAGTGTTAGGATTGATAGTTAGAATGTTTGGAATGTCCATATTTATAGAAAAACCCAAATATGACCGTTCAGGGGCATTGTGGTAATTCCTCCAAAAATTCCCAACGGCTATAATTAAGACCGTTATAGTGTTCTTGGAGTTCCGAGAAAAAATCTCGGAGTTCCGGGAATACAAACAGAAGTGAAAAAAATATTACAGGACCATTTCTCGGAGCTCTGAGGAATCTCTTGGAGTTCCGAGAAGCCTATGTTGAGCAGATTTTCACTTCTTGTTTTTAGGCTTCCAACTTTACACCAAGATGGGATTGTTATGAGGGTTCCAAGGTGTTGGAACACCACAAGGATAATCTTTTATACATTTAGGGTGTGTGAGTTTAACTTATTTATGCCTCTTAAAATCTAAAACTAAGATTGGATCTTATACATTCTAATATGACTTTGATCTTCAATGGATTCTTCAAGTCTTCATTTGTCTCTGATCTCCGATGTCTTTGGCCTTCATAAGCGGTTCAATGCGAGCTTCTTTGGCCTCAATCCAAGTAATATTGTCTTTAAGCAATTATGATCTACAACTTAGACAATCAAACACATTAGTGATCTTAAATCACTTGTGTATTGGAATCATCAAAATAAGATGGGAATTGCCAAGGTGGGAACCATTGGGATTACAATTTTTGGTCGCGTTTGACACACCCTTTACGAAACAGACCAGAACTCTGACGTTCCATTGAATTTTTAAATGAGATATTTCCCCACGAACGAGAATTTGAAGACCTCCGATTGGTAGAAATTGCACCACTTTTCGACTTAAAATGGGAGAGTTATGGTCGTTTTAATTTTGGGTGACATTTCTCACGCTCTTTATAAAACGGACCAGAACTCTCTCATCCCACCAAATTTTGAAACGAGATTTCATTCATCTGAAAGGGAATTTCATGACCTCCGAGTGGTAGATATTTCTCCACTTTTGGACTTAAAATGAGAGAGTTATGGAGGTTTTAATTTTGGGTGATGTTTCACACACTATATAAAACGGACCAGAACTCACACATCCCACCGAATTTTGAAACGAGATTTCTAACCCCTGAAAGAGAATTTAAACAAATCCGATTAGTAGAAATTTCAATACTTTTGGACTTAAAATGTGAGAGTTATGGAGGTTTTAATTTCGGGTGACGTTTCGCACACTCCATATAAAACGCACCAGAACGCTCTCATCGCACCGAATTTTGAAACGAGATTTTTTTCCCATGAAAGTGAATTTGAAGACCTCCGATTGGTAGAGATTTCACCACTTTTAGACTTAAAATAAGAGAGTTATGGAGGTTTTAATTTTGGGTCATGTTTCACACACTCTTTATGAAACAGATCAGAACTCTCTCATCCCACCGAATTTTAAATGAGATTTTCCCCTTGAACGAGAATTTGAAAACCTCCGACTGGTAGAAATTTCACCAGTTTTGGATTTCAAATGAGAGAGTTATGGTGGTTTTAATATTAGGTGTCGTTTCACACACTCTTTATAAAATGGACAAGAAAGCTCTCATCCTACTGAATTTTATAGCGAGATTTCTTTTCCCCTGAAAGGGAATTTGAAAGCCTTCGATTGGTAGAAATTTCACAACTTTTGCACTTAAAATGAGAGAGTTATGGAAGTTTTAATTTTGGGTCACCTTTCTCACACTCTTTATGAAACATGCCAGAACTCTCACGACGCATCAAGTTTCTAAATGTGAGTTTTCCCCTCGAACGAGAATTTGAAAACCTTCGATTGGTAGAAATTGCACCACTTTTGGACTTAAAATGAGAGATTTATGGTGGTTTTAATTTTGGGTGACGTTTCTCACTCTTTAAAAAACAGACCTGAACTCTCTCATCCCATCCAAATTTCGAAACGAGATTTCTTTCCTCGAAAAGTCAAATTCAAGACCTCCGATTGGTAGAAATATGTCCACTTTTGGACTTAAAATGACAGAGTTATGGAGATTCTAATTTAAGGAGACGTTTCGCACACTCTATATAAAACGGACCAGAACTCTCACTTCCCACCGAATTCTGAAACGAGATTTCTTTCCCCTAAAAGAGAATTTGAACACCTTCGATTCGTAGAAATTTCAATACTTTTGGACATAAAATGAGAGAGATGGAGGTTTTAATTTTGGGTGCCGATTCGCACACTCCGTATAAAACGGACCAGAACGCTCTCATCGCACCAAATTTTGAAACGAGATCTCTTTCCCCTGAAAGTGAATTTGAAGACCTCCGATTGGTAGAAATTTCACCACTTTTAGACTTAAACTGAGTTATGGTAGTTTTAATTTTGGGTCATGTTGCACATACACTTTATAAAACATACCAGTACTCTCTCATCCCACCGATTTTTTCAATGACATTTTCCTCCTTAACGAGAATTTGAAGTCCTCCGACTAGAAGAAATTTCACAACTTTTGGACTTAAAATGAGAGAGTTATGGAGTTTTTAATTTTAGGTGCAGGTTCACACACTCTTTATGAAATCGACCAGGACGCTCTCATTCCACCGAATTTTGAAATGAGATTTCTTTCCCCTGAAAGAGAATTTGAAGGCCTCCGATTGGTAGAAATTTGAACACTTTTACACTTAAAATGAGAGAGTTATGGTTTTAATTTTGGCTCAGATTTCGCACACCCTTTATGAAACGGACCAGAACTGTCACTACCCATCGAATTTATAAATGTGATTTTTCCCCATGAACGAGAATTTGAAGACCTCCGATTGGTAGAAATTTCACCACTGTTGGACTTAAAATGTGACAGTTATGGAGGTTTTAATTTTGAGTGATGTTTCACACACTCTTTATAAAACGGAGCAGAACGCTCTCATCCCACCGAATTTTGAAACGAGATTTTTTTCCCTTGAAAGCGAATTTGCATAACTTCGATTGGTATAAATTTCACCACTTTTAAACTTAAAATGAGAGAGTTATGGAGGTTTTAGTTTTGGGTCACGTTTTGCACACTGTTTATGAAACGGACCAGAACTCTCTCCTCCCACTGAATTTTTAAATGAGAGTTTTCCCCTCGAACGAGAATTTGAAGACCTCCGATTGGAAGAAATTGCACCACTTTTGGACTTAAAATTTGAGAGTTATGGAGATTTTAATTTTGGGTGAAGTTTCACATGCTCTTTGTAAAATGTACAAGTACTCTCTCATCCACCGAATTTTGAACGAGATTTCTTTCCACTTAACGTGAATTTCTAGACCTCCGATTGGTAGAAATTTCACCACCTTTGGACTGAAAATGAGTCATGGAAGTTTTAATTTTGGGTGATGTTTCGTACACTCTTCATAAAATGGACCAAAACGATATCATCCCACCAAATTTTGAGGCGAGATTTCTTTACCCTGAAAGAGAATTTGAGGACCTCCAATAGGTAGAAATTTCCCCACTTTTAAACTTATAATGAGAGAGTTATGGAGGTTTTAATTTTGGGTGCCATTTCACATACTCTATATAAAACGGACCAGAACGCTCACATCCCACCGAATTTTGAAACGAAATTTCTTTCCCCTGAAAGAGAATTTAAACACCTTCGATTAGTAGAAATTTTGCCACTTTTGCACTTAAAATGATAGAGTTATGGAGGTTCTAATTTTGGGTGGCGTTTCGCACACTCTATATAAAATGGACCAGATTTCTCACATTCCACCGAATTTTGAAACAAGAGTTCTTTCCCCTGAAAGAGAATTTGACGACCTCTGACTGGTTGAAATTTCACCACATTTGGACTTAAAATGAGACAGTTATGGAGGTTTTAATTTTTGGTCACGTTTCGCACACTCATTATGAAAAGGACAAGAACTCTCTAAACCAATCGAATTTTTAAATCAGATTTTTCTCCCTAAACGAGAATTTGAAGACCTCCGATTAGTTAAAATTTCACTACTTTTGGACTTTAAATGTGACAGTTATGAAGGTTTTAATTTTGAGTGATGTTTCACACACTCTTTATAAAACGGAGCAGAACGCTCTCACTTCACCGAATTTCGAAACAAGATTTCTTTCCCCTGAAAGAGAATTTGAATACCTCTGATTGGTAGAAATTTCAGCACTTTTAAACTTAAAATGAGAGAGTTATTGAGGTTTTACATTTGGGTCACGTTTCGCACACTCTTTACGAAACGAACCAGAACTCTCTCATCCCACCAAATTTTTAAATGAGAATTTTCCTCTCGAACGAGAATTTGAAGACCTCCGACTGGTAGAAATTTCAATACTTTTAGACTTAAAATGAGAGAGTTATTGAGGTGTTAATTTCGGGTGACGTTTCGCACACTTTTTAAAAAACAGACCAAATGCTCTCATCGCACCGAATTTTGAAATGAGATTTCTTTCCCCTGTTAGTGAATTTGAAGACCTCCGGTTGGTAGAAATTTCACGACTTTTAGACTTAAAATGAGAGAGTTAGGGTGGTTTTATTTTTGGGTAATGTTTGACACACTTTTTATGAAACAAACCAGAACTCTCTCATCCCACCGAATTTTTTAATGAGATTTTTTCCCTTGAACGATAATTCGAAGACCTCCGACTGGTAGAAATTTCACCACTTTTGGACTTAAAATGAGAGAGTTATGGAGGTTTTAATTTTAGGTGCAGTTTCACACACTCATTCTAAAATGGACCAGAACGCTCTCATCCCACCGAATTTTGAAACGAGATTTCTTTCCCCTGAAAGAGAATTTGAAGGCCTCCAATTGGTAGAAATTTCACCAGTTTTATAGTTAAAATGAGAGTTTTGGAGGTTTTAATTTTGGGTCACATTTCGCACACTCTTTACGAAGCGGACCAGAACTCTCTGATGCCACCGAATTTTTAAATGAGATTTTTCCCCTTGAACGAGAATTTGAAGACCTCCGATTGGTATAAATTTCACCACTTTTGGACCTAAAATGAGAGAGTTATGGAGGTTTTAATTTTGGGTGACGTTTCGCACACTCTTTATAAAACGGACCAGAACGCTCTCAACGCACAAAATTTTGAAACGAGATTTCTTTCCCCTGAAAGTGAATTTGAAGACCTGCGATTGGTAGAAATTTCACCACTTTTAAACTTAAAATTAGGGAGTTATAGGTGTTTTAGTTTTGGGTCACGTTTCGCACACTCTTTATGAAATGGACCAGAATCTTTCACCCCACTGAATTTTTAAATGAGATTTTTTCCCCACAAACGAGAATTCTAAAACCTCCGATTGGTAGAAATTGCACCACTTTTGGACTTAAAATGAGAGAGTTATGGAGGTTTTAATTTTGGGTGACGTTTCTCACGCTCTTTATAAAACGGACCAGAACTTTCTCCTCCCAACAAACTTTTAAACGAAATTTCTTTCCCCTGAAATTGAATTTCAAGACCTCCGATTGGTAGAAATTTCACCACTTTTGGACTTAAAATGATAGAGTTATGGAGGTTTTTGAAAGGACCAAGTTTTGGGTTTAACATTAATCCTAAGTGATTTTGAGAATAAGAATGACTGAGAGATTAAGTGAGATTAGTGCTTATTATTTGATTTGTTTAATTATTTAAAGTTATGGGGGTATTTCGGTAACTATACTAGGGGATACAAGCGTAATTAGTAAAAGGGTAAGGGTGTATTTTCGTAACTTCACTAGGGACACAAGAGTAATTAATAAAAGGCTAAGTGTAATGTTCAAGGAAACTTTGGGTATTAAATGTTAGCATGGCTAGGAGAGAGAGGAGAATGACACTTGGAAATCCAAGTGTCATATCTCTCTCATGCAGGAAAGCTTACAAATCAATATTAACCCATTTTAAAGATGAAAAAATGAAGAGAAATTCATGCAAAAAGATGGAGAAATACATATAATTAGATTTGTGGTCTGAAAGTGTTTGAAATCAAAATTTGATTTCAATAAAGTGGAATTAGAGAAGAAATTTCCTAAAATTGTAAGTTTATTCTCATCTACCGAGATTATTTTTATTCCTGTGTATTATGCACTTAGTTTTAGGAATTTTTATTAACTACAAAGTTCTATAATTGTTTCTTCTAGTATGATTACATATAAAGTTTTTCTGATTTGGTTTTGAATGGAGAAAGTTATAACAGTGATACTAAACTGCAGTTTATAAACACATGAAATGGTGATTTTCATCTTTTTGGGTTACTTCCAGCAAGATTTAACCGGAGTGATTAACATAAAAGTTTATGGAAATAATATTTAGAAGATGTTTTAAGTTTATGACTTACTGTAGTTTTGAGTGTACAAATAGATATACACATTTTAAGATTTCAGGTTTAATTGAAACCCTATTTCAAATCTCAGGTCGGAAAAGTTACTTCTCGGGCAAGAATTGGCCGAAAGTGTCAACATGGAAGTGTTTTGGAAATATTGTAAAAAACATCTTTTATGTTTTATGATAAAACCATTTCGAAATGCTTCAAGAGTTATACGTATTATAAAAGTTCAGTTTTGAAGGAATAAGACAAATTTTGTGCAATTTGATGTTTTAACTTTTATGGCCATTTGCTGTGTGATTTGGCCATAGTTATATACTAAATAGATGTTCTTTGGTCTATATTCTACAAGTTATAAGTTTACAAGTTTTATTAATTCATCCATTTGATTGGAGTTTTTGAGTGTACAAAATAGGGGTAATATGAAATTTTGTTTAAATGTGTGTATTGGGTTTGAATCGTAGTTCTATCACCTCATACGACTTGTGCTGTATGTATAAGACCAGCGAAAGGTATTGATTTAGAAAATCCTAATGCTGTATGATTTCAAGAAGAAAAAGAGAAAGATGAGAGAAAGCGAAAGCGAATGGGCAAGGATAAAGTGATTCTCAGTAAGTGATATGGTATCTGTCAGTATGCATTACTTGTTATGTAAACCACGAACATAAAAGATGTGTCATGTGAATAAGAAGAATTAATATTTATATAAGGGTGTACATTCATTAGTTTATATATGTATATATATGTCCTCATTTGAATGCTTTTGGTTTGTTTCGCTATTCTTCTTACTTGATAAGTTTAGAATATCTGGCCATCTATGTAATTATTATTCAATTTGTTTAGATCCGTTCTTGTATGGTTGTCGAACATACATTAAATCTGAAATGCTGCATCTGCACATCATAAACATGGTCCCCCTAGTGGTGTATCTGGACATGGTCCCCCCAGTGGTGTATCTGGACATATGGTCCCGCCAGTGGTGTATCTGGACATTATAGCATGGTCCCACCAGTGGTGTATCTGGACATCATATTCATTTTTAGTCTGAATCAGCATCTAAGTTTGAATTTAAAATTACACTTGAATTTGTACTTGAACTTGGATCTGAAATTGAGAATGAGCCTAACTTAGATATATTTCTGTCAAGATAAACAAGTTATATTCAGTCTACTTTGATATAAACTGGAAAATGCTATAATACTATATATGATATCTTGATCAGTAGCAGTTAGTGATATACTGCTAGATTACTATATTAATTACTAGCCCTATGCTAATGTGCGTGATGTTGCACACTTCAGACTCCGAGGCATTTCCTGTGTTCGACCCGTCTATTCCGAAGCCAGTGTACTGAGGTTGAGTTCGAGAGAACGTGGCTATATTAGAGTGAGTATGGCAATGTATTTTAGTTTTGTTGCTATGTATATATGTAAAGAGACCCTGAGAGGCTTGTATAAATGAAAGAAAGTTTCTTTTATTTCGTTGTCTTCTAGTTACTTGTGGATATTATGTTTTTACCATGCTGTTCTGAATCTTTGTATATTCAGAGGCCTTGCACACTTGCCAGGTTCGCCTAGCAAGTGTACGGCGCCTGTCACGTGCCCCGAGGGTTCCCGGGTTGGGGGCGTGACAGGTAAGAATGGTATCAGAGCATAACGATTCATAAATATTAGGTGAGAGTCGTTAGATAAGGAGCAATTTGGCGCCTGTCACGTGCCCCGAGGGTTCCCGGGTTGGGGGCGTGACAGGTAAGAATGGTATCAGAGCATAACGATTCATAAATATTAGGTGAGAGTCGTTAGATAAGGAGCAATTTGTGATAGCACGATTGACTTGAGTATGTCGGGGATGCCTGGTTAAAACAATAGTTAAGTTTGCAAAAAGAAGTCAAAGTAATAAACTTGTATACGTCTGTAGCGCATTATGATATATGAGTTTGCTACCTTGGCTAGTTATTTTATGAAAAGAGCTCCATATGTGAGTAATTTTATAGTGACTTGTTCTGAAACAGGATGAGACGCCATACTAGATCGCAGGGATACGTCCCTGAGGTGGCCCCAGCTGGGAGAGTGGAGGCCAATGCCAGTCCATTTGAGAGCCATCCAGAGGTTCTTCCAGATTCTGTTCCCCAGGAGGGAAGAGCGAGTGATTTAGAGAGTATTCGTGATTTTATCAGAGAGGAGCGTGTTTTGCTTCGAGAGGTTGTTGGGATGGTTAGGACCCAGCAAGAGCAGCTCACCCAGTCGTTGAGCCGGACCTCTGTACTGGGTCACGGCATTTTGGATTACATGAGACTCACTCCACAGGTGTTTCGTGGGCCAGGTACTGTCCAAGAATCTGAGTCCTGGATGGAGAGAAAGAGTTCAGAACAAGTATTGAAAAGCGATCGTCAAATATCAAGAGTTACCGATTCATGGATGAAGGATGACAGAGAAAGAGTTCGCTCCATCAAAGTCAAAAAACATATATCAGAATCTTGAGAGAAGAAGACCCATTATCTCTTACCTGGAAATGCAGTCAAACTTTGTGAAAAAAAAGTGCAAGAAAAAATAACAAAGAGAATTTATCAACCTAGATCAACTCCAAACCTGAACATCGGAAGGCCTCCTTTGGCCGAACAAATTCCAAATTCATGACTCCGTATAAAAAAAATACCCGTTTGCAAAGCCATTGAGCCTGAATAAAATTTCTTTGAAAACCCATCAACCTAGGGGCATCCGCCCTAAACTACGCCCGACCTGATCCCTACACTGGGGTACGTATGCAGCTTGGTCAAACGAGTTCGGTCGTTCTAAAAGAAAAAATTCAATTGTTCCAAAAAGAAAAAGAAAGAGTCTATCAATCAGAGAAAAAGAAATCATTCAAAAAAGAAAAAAAACAAATAAAGTCAAAAAAAGGAGAAAAGAAAAATCGATCTACCTTCAAACTAGGGGCATTCGCTCTGAACTACGCGAGACCTGATTCCTACACTGGGATACGTAGGTAACCTATTTATAGGTTCAATCGAAATCTTGGCAAAGCCTTAAGCCATTTCTTGGAAAAGCCCTACCCTACCTATAAAGTCCTTCCGGTGTTCAGAATCAAGGATCTAGATCCCAAAACAAAGTTGAAGAAGAAACAAAGAAAAGAACGGAGTTTGAAGATCTGTTAGACTGAAAACCTGAAAGAGCGTCTAGGCAAAATTTAAGATCATTCCCTGTTGAGTTGAAAATTCGAAAGGGCGGCTCAAGCAAAAGTTAAGGCCAACACGGTCCGCCAAGTTAAAAATCCTGAAGAGGTGACTTGGTCACGATATGAAAATCATTATACGAAGGCTACAGCCAGTATTAAGACTGAAGATCAAAAGGAAGTTCAAGCGAGTTCAAGTGACATCCTAGAAACTGGGGGCATTGAAACCAAACAATCCTAGGAATGACAATCAAATCCTTGAGGCTTTACCATTTTAAGGAAGAAGTCTAGTGTTTATCAATTAAGAAACTATTCATTGAAAGGATAGGCTTACTAAATAAAATATTAACTAAGTCAGAAGCATCACTATGTTTGTCAGTATAGTCAGTTAATCTTTGTTATTCTAAGATTCACCTTTTCAGAGTTCCTTAGTCCTTTGAATAGTGTCATTTACCCCAATTTCCTCTTTAAGAAGAGTCAATCGTCGTCCTTGTATCCAAATGATGTAACTGTCTCGGTGAAGGAGGCCAGCCGTCATCAGCTCCCTGCGATTGTACCTGAAAGACCTAAAAAATCTAGTAAAACAGCTTAATTTCAAAGAATGTGCCTGAAATTGATAAAATCGGGCGACATTTCGCACACTCTTTATAAAACGAACCAAAATTATCCATGTGATCTGAAATTGATAAAATCTATCAAAAATCGAAATTAACCAAAATCATTATGAAAACTTCCAGGGAACTTTAATTTTCTATCATGCATTCATTCCTTAAGCCGCTGAAACAGAAATCTTAGGAGTCTTAAATTTCCTTTGTAAAATTGCCCTACTAGGATAGTTTAGACGCCAATGATGCATCCATAATCGTATCCCAATTGCAATTGATCCTTGACAATTTGAGTATTTAAATTATAGCATGTTATTGGCTCCGAGGTCTACTGTCCACGGAAATCCTGAGAAATATGCCAGGCAATAAGGTGCTATAACTTACGTATTAAATTGCGCAAGGGAAGAGCGCACGATTCCCTTCCATGGATGCAATTCGAGGTCGAAATTTGTGAACCCTAGAGCCTTTGGTATTCCTTAAATGGTTAGGAATCGAAAATTCTTGAAATCGGAAATCATTAACTTCAACAAATTGAATCAATTTACCTCATGTCTTTGGAACCGTTGGATTACGGCTTCCCATCGTAGGAACCATTAGAGCCCCATTTAGGAACACTTACGTCATGTCGTGTCCTAGGTTTTAGGGAGTCCTAGAGTTAGGAGTCCAGCCTCATCACGGACGTTTGCTATGGATAGCAACCGTGCCATAGATCTAGTTACACTAGTCACCTCACTTTTCCCCTAGGACAAACCTAGTTGCCTAGATGAGTTAGGCATAAGTAGCTTAGTTCAGGTGCACCGAACTACGTCGACTCTGATCCCAGTGAGGCTTGGGTACGTAGGCAGCTTGGATGCTTGATGGCATACCAATCACGAGTCGGCCCCACACACAAATGGTGGGGTTTTGTATATTAGTTTTTTTATAAATTCTTAATTAAAATATGTAGGATTTCCATGAAATTAGAATTTTAGGAGAACTTTCACTTAGATTGAATTCAAACAAATTAAGAAAATCAAGATACACATTTAGGAATTACATTGAAATTAGATCTTAGGATGCATGTCACATAGTTCGCACATTAATATAGAGTTAAATGAGCCATTTAAAAGAAATTCAAAAGAGTTAACTTTTGGAATTGAAGACCGATTATCGGGCAGGAATGGTGCATGTGGTGGTAACTCCCCATACCTTCCATTCTGGTAACCAGGTAACGAGTCTAGATTTTTGGTCAATTATGAGTCCTAGATCCCTCATCTAGGTGGCGACTCTGTCACTCTCTTTTGCGTGAAATTTGGATTGCCTTAGTGATCCCAAGTTCACGGAAAAGATGAATTAAATCACACCTCGCTAGGCTCGGCGGCTTACCCCTGCCCTTATGGGTACTGGGTTGCACGTTTGTTTGCACCCTATGGCTTGGTTGCTGCCTGCTTGGTTGGGTAATTAAAATCAATAATAAAAAGCACACGCCATTCGCGTGGGTACGAGAGACCATGAGAGAGCGTGACGCCTCGCGCCGTCATTCCCCTCTCGTGGGATCAGGTCCCACAGTTTGGCGACTCTGCTGGGGACCACCTAACTTCATTAAAACTTCAAAGGATAACTCATTTGAATTTAATTTAACTGGCTCATGAAAACTCTATCTCTTATATGCTTGGTAGATTAGTTTGTTTGCTTTACTTTCTCATCACATAATACTCAAACTTAATCTAACAAAACCTGAAGGCATCATAGATTGCGCGAACATATTGCACACACTTACATCACTTGCATCTAAACTCTTGATCTCACATGCACATACATCCTATTTTAGGAACCCGGAGTGTTATCTAGCATGGTTGACTAGGATTTCATCACCTGGTGCCTCTGTGCTAGAGAAGCATTCCACTCTTAGCCTAGTACCTTTATGGTACGTAAACGGATCTCTTGTTCACGTACTGATACGCCGGACAGTGGTACAGTATATTGAGCACGGATTCGCGCTAAGGGAACTCTTGTCCTTACCCCTAGATTAACCCACACATGCATGTAGTATACGAACACACATGCATCACATATGTGAGCCTAGTTTAGGATATCCTACCATTTGTGTCTAGATTAGGCCGTAGTCCATCTTCCAATGGCTACGATCGGTCCTTAGGTACACAAACAAAGTCATGAGTCGAGATCCTCTCTCCACTCCGTTAGATTAGGATTAGGATTGATGCCTTCAGGTAACACTGTTAAAATATACAAAGATTAAAAAACTTTCCCTTTGGGGTTAGGATATAAATCCCATCTTTCCTAAGATCTCATAGGATTAGTCATTCTTGATCTATCCGTTGAAAGTAATCCTATGCAATCTCATTTAATCTTTTGATCGTATGCCTTTCATTCTTCTATCATGTGATTCGATCATGTCTTCATACTTCCTTTAAACTGGCAGGAACTTGTCCAATCTCATGTTTATGTAATCTTGATCCTTCTTGTATCCCTCCTCTTGGCTTACAGGCACCATGTCTACTCGTAAAATTCTTGATTGGATCTGTGGTACATTAAAGGAATCACACATCTATGCCATAAGTGAGCAAGAGAAAAATATCCTTGGCTACATAGCAACCGTTAAGCTCGATTGGGGATTACTCTATGCCGCATCAGAGTGTTGGGATCCCGATCATCATGTCATCCGTTTTGGCAACCAAGAAATGTGTCCCACTTTTGAAGAATGGTGTGCCTTGTTGGAATATCCTGTGGATGGCTCTCTGGTGAAGCCATCCTATGTGCCGGATTATCGTCCTTTGTTCCTACGCTTGATGAATAATCCAGATGAATCCATGGACTCTTTCATAAAAGGCCAAGAAGTGTCCATGCAACAGCTGATCGACATCTACCCTCCTATTGGACACATTGGTGCTGTTGATATTCAAAAGTCCCGACGTCGCTCTTTAAGATTCTGCTCCTTTGCTAGGTTCCTCACTGTCCAGCCTTCTCGCTTTGCGTCAGCTGTTCTTTTGGATCTCATTGATCAAATGGATCGTGGCGCCAATCCAATTCCTACTATACTTGCAGAAACCTTCAATAGATTGGATGATATGGCTCGTCTTTGTGTCAGCTCAGGTCAAGGCTCTTATGTTCGCTCTTTGGTTGGGTCCTTCTCAGGATGTCCTGCATTACTCCAGGTGTGGTTGTGCCACAAGCTAAAAATTGCAGCTCCTATACATTTTGATCATACGTTGTACACCTTCAGCGAATGGCGTCATGATGTTTCCTTCGATCATAAAAGCGATTCGGCTGATTGGTTAAGTTCTCGCCAACAAGATCAGATTTGTTGGCAAATTCCTGGAATCCAAGAAGCTGTCTTCAACACTGGAGAAGCTAACTATGTTCGCCTTCTTGGTCTAAAATATACTTCCTTTTATGTTCCTGCCAGGATTCTGCGTCAGTATGGAAGGGAGCAATCTATTGTGCCTCCCCTTCGTCATTTTTATCCGCCTGAGGATCTCAAGCCCAAGATTGTCAGAGCCGTTTCATCTGCTTGGGACGTCAAAATCATCAAACATTTAAAGGAGTCAGTTGAGGAAGATTATCGTCCGAAGAAAAAGTCTAGAAAGAATGTTTAGTTTTTTTAGTCCTATCAGTTTATCTGCTATTTAATAAGAGTGAACCATGTACTCAAGCTTTAATGATTGATCAATAAAGTCCATCTTTCTCTTTCATTATCTTCGTCTATGTGTGTATCATCGTCTATTTTTCTCTGTGATTTTAAAATATGTCTTTCAAATATTTCAGGGAAGTAACACCATAGCTAAGCCTACTACTCCTTGGGTTCGGATCTATTCACGATTGGAGAGGAAATCTGTCTCTCCACCACCTTCTCTGAGAACCCCAGCATCTCCTTCTTTCTCATCCTCATCCTCACCGATGGCAGAAAACCAAGATAATCCTCCACCCGTTGCTGTTACATATACTCTCACCTTAATTCTCAGCAACTTCAAGACCTCAAAGAGGAGAACCGAGTTATCAAGGCTCAGCTTTCTGAGAAGTTGGGGCCGTCGTCTTCTAAAGATAAAGGGCCTATGCACCGTACAGCTACTTCAGCAGCACCTGCCCAGCCAGTGTTCATCCCTATCCCTGATAAAACCGAAGAAGACTTAGAAAGAGAACAGTACAGCGAGGATCACAGTAAGCCTTCTCAGTCCATGGTTGATAAGACAGTTATGGAGAAACTAGAAAGTCTTACCAGGAAAGTTCAAGACATCCAGCTTCAGGACTAGGGTGGTTTCAACCCAATTGATCTTACATTGTTTCTAGAAATCAGTCTCCCCGCCAATTTTCAAATGCCGGATTTTGATAAATATGATGGTGTGGGTTGTCCAATCACCAATTTATAGATGTTTACCATCATGTGTCAGCCTCAAGGCTTATCTCCTGAGCAGATGGCCCAACTATTTCCTGTTTAACTCACTAAAGTTGCTAAGAGATGGTTCATGGTCCTAGACAAAACCCGTTATAAGACATGGAAGGACATTGGTGAACAATTCATTAAGCAGTTCAAATACGATGATGGGACGAAAATCACTAGAAAGGATTTAGAGAGAACCAAGCAAGACTCGAGGGAATCTTTTCTAACCTTTGTGAAAAGATGGAGGAGACTAGCAGCCCAGATGATGGAGCGCCCTTCTGAGGAAGAGCAGGTTCAAATAATCATGAAAAATATTTTCCCCCAACTCCAGTATCACATGTCATTGCAATATTATCCAGACTTCAAACATTTCATCGTGGCAGGCACCCAAATAGAGGAGGCTTTGGCTCAAGGTGTATTCAACCGAAGTAACCCGAATACCAGAGAATTCTGGAAGCCTCCATCAGCTGAAATTAATAGCCTTTCTCGCTCCAAGCCTCAGCCTTCAAAACCTCAGAACCCCATGGTGATGGACTATACCCAACCTGCTGTCGCACCTCGATTACAGGCCCAGACAAAATTTACCCCTCTCCCTCTTCCACCATCTGAGATACTCAAGGAGTGTCTAGCCTCAGGTCGCATAACCCTACCCGACATTAGGGCTCCTCCCAATCCTTTGCCAGTAAATTGGCGAACAGATCAACACTGCGAATACCATAGAAATTCTGGCCATTTCATTGATAATTGCATTGATCTAAAATTCAGAATCCAGAGGTTGCTCGACAATAAAGGCCTTGTGTTCGAGTCAAGACCCAATGCTACCAATTACCCATTACCTGGTCATGCAAACCCTGCTGCGGCTGTCAATGCTATAACCATAGGAGACCCAAATTTTGATCCTCTCACTATTATCTGTGCCCTAAAACCTACCTTCGAAACGTCTGAGTCAGAATCTTTTGAAGAAGAAGAAGATACAGACAGTGAAGATGTTCTAGTAGCTGCTATCCTGATATGAACCAGCCTTCGCCGAGCCTCCGAAGCTAGACAGTTGCAGCAGTTAAAGTTTTAGTCATTTACTATTTTAGGTTGAGTCAGTCATCATGGTCAGTACAATTGTTGAGTACGGTCTTACAGTTCAAGGTCAATGCCTAGTCCAGGCAAGTTATCTTTTGCTTTTTTATTTAGAGTTGTGAATCCTGAGCATGTTCAGGATAGGTCGTCAGATGTAATAGCTTCTTCTTTAAATAAAATTTCAATTCCAAAAGTTCACTTGTGTCTGTTTCTTAAGTATGCTTCTGATCCTAAAGTAAGACTCCCTCCTCAAATGAGGACAAAATTGACGAAACTCCACTTGAGTCACAACAATTACTTGAACAAGAGGAGGAGCGCCAATCCCAGCCTTTCATAGATGAAATTGAAGTGATAAATACTGGCACTGAAACTTTGATTCAGTGAATGCCGATTGAAAATACATTACCCTCTGAAGAATGTGAGGAATTGATAAACCTATTTCGAAAATAAAGAGATGGTCCGGTAAGCGCTACCATTAATGTCAGGAGAAAGACCCAGATAGAAGGTTCAAGAAAGAATGAAGTGAATATCATATGCTATACAAGGGGCATAGAGTGGAAACAACTTTCATATTTCCAATCAATGACCTTGGTTCTCAAATTCATAACATGAAGCCAACAAATTCAAGATAAGAAGTTCAAGAGCAAGCATTGAAAAGTGATCATCAAATATCAAGAGTTACAAATCCATAGATGGAGGATGTCAAAGAACAAGTTTCGTTCTATGAAAGTCGAAAGCACATATTAGAATCTTGAAAGAAGAAGATCCATTATCTCTTACCTGGAAATGCCGTCAAACTCTGAAAAAAAAGAAATAATAATAAAGAGAACTCTTCAACTTAGATCAATTCCAAACCTGAACATTGGAAGGCCTCCTTTGGCCGAACAAATCCCAGAATCATAACCCAATGTAAAAAAAATACCGGTTTGCAAATCCTTTGAGCCTGAATGAAATTTTCTTGAAAACCCATCAAACTAGGGGCATTCGCCTCGAACTACATGAGACCTGATCCCTATACTGGGGTACGTAGGCAGCTCGGTTAAACCGAGTTTGGTCGATTCAAAAAAGAAAAGAAATTCAATCGTTCCCGAAAAAAAAAGAGGGACAAGTTCCAAAAATAGAGAAGTCAATCATTCCAGAAAGAAAGAAAAGAAAGAAAAATCAATTGACCTTCAAATAATTTATCTTCAAACTAGGGGCATTCGCCCTGAACTACGCACGACCTGATTCCTACCCTGGGATATGTAGGCAACCTGTTCACAGGTTCGGTCGAAATCTTTGTTGAACCTTAAACCATTCTTTGAAAAGCCCTATCCTACCTATAAAGTCCTTCCGGTGTTCAGAATTAATGATTTAGGTCCCGAAACACAAAAAGTGAAAATCAATCAAGATTACTGAAAATCGTCTTCCTTAACCATGCGTATATCAAATGACGGGTGTCCCTACTGAAAATGGGGGCTTACGTTATCAAAAAGCACTTAGGTAAGAAAGGTGGGAATCAAACTAGCAAGTGGGAGCAGGTGCAGAGCTTTTGCTTGTGTTGCTTTCCTTCCTACCCATTTCTGTTTTTCATAGAATGAATACCATTAGGAAGAGATCCGTATATATTGATGAATACGTAAGAGGAATCTGTGTTTTTTCTCATAGTTGCCATAGAAGTCTACGGAAAGAATACATTTGCTCTACTTGTTTACAACGATAAGAAGAATGTGTGGAATTGTAAGAGCTTTTGGAACTGTTACAACTTTTGACAGCTCTTAAATGCTAAAAAAGAAGAGGCAACTGGAAATATCAAAACATAAGAATATGAATAAAATAGGAAAACTTAAAGGTCTTCTTCCTTATCCTTAATAGAAAAGGAAGAGTCGCTCATCCGAAAAAAGTAGGATTCAAAATTTGTCAGCATTCTCAAGGCAAATCAAGCATTTTGCCCTTTCAGCTATTATTTCTTACATGCAAATTGCATGTGGAAGTCTTTCGTTCTATTCAAAGCAGTTTGTTCTTAGTGAATTCACATCAGGATTGTTAATTGTCTTCTCCTTCAATAAAAAAAAAATTGCGTACTACTCCTTTGCTATCAATATGTGAGATGCCCTCAGCTAATACAATGTGGTTTTCTTTTTCTTATTTTCCTTCTTCCAACTTTTAATTATGAGAAGGTATCATTATGAAATGTTTTGAAAAGATTACCAGGCAAATTATTCTATTCCGATGAGCTTAAAACTATAACTGTTATGAACAAGCATTTTAAGATGGTCAATTACCATCAAGATCAATCCAAATGATCAATTTTTAATCACGATAGTAGTTTAGAGGCGCAGGCCGTGCAATTGTTAATGGATTTATGGTGATTTACAAGGGGCACCCCTTGTAAAAGTGGTGATGGGATGAGAACGTTCTGGTCGGTTTTATAAAGAGCGTGTGAAATGTCACCCAAAATTAAACCCTCAATAACTCTCTCATTTTTATTGCAAAAGTGGTGAAATTTCTACCAATCGGAGGTCTTCAAATTCACTTTCAGGGGAAAGAAATCTGGTTTCAAAATTCGGTGGGATGAAAGCATTCTGGTCCGTTTTATAAAGAGGGTGCGAAACGTCACCCAAAATTAAAACCTCATTAACTCTCACATTTTATATCCGAAAGTGGTGAAATTTCTACTAACCCGAGGTCTTTAAATTCTCGTTCAAAATTTGGTGGGATGAGAGCGTTCTGGTCTGTTTCTAAAGAGTGTGTGAAACATCACCCGAAATTAAAACCTCCATAACTCTATCATTTTAAGTCCAAAAGTGGTGAAATTAATACCAATCGGAGATATTCAAATTCATGTTGAAGGGAAAAAATCACATTTAAAAATTCGGTGGGATGAGAGAGTTCTGGTCCGTTTCATAAAGTGTATGCGAACCGTGAGCCGAAATTAAGACCCCCATAACTCTCTCAGTTTAAGTTTAAAAGTGGTGACATTTCTACCAATCGGCGGTCTTCAAATTCACTTTCTGGGGAAAGAAATCTCGTTTTAAAATTTGGTGCGATGAGAGTGTTCTGGTCCGTTTTATAAAGAGGGTGCGAAACGCTACCCGAAATTAAAACCTCGATAACTCTCTCATTTTAGGTCCAAAAGTGGTGAAATTTCTACCAATCGTAGGTCTTATAATTCTCGTTCGAGGGGGAAAATCACATTTAAAAATTCGGTGGGATGAGAGAGTTCCGGTCCGTTTCATAAAGAGTGTGCGAAACATGACCCAAAATTAAAAGCTCCATAACTCCCTCATTTTAAGTTTAAAAGTGGTTAAATTTCATCCAATCGGAGGTCTTCAAATTCTCTTTCAGGGAAAAGAATTCTGGCCACAAAATTCGATGGGATGAGAACATTCTGGTCGGTTTTATAAAGACGGTGCGAAATGTCACCCAAAATTAAACCCTCCATAACTCTCTCATTTTTATTCCAAAAGTGGTGAAATTTCTACCAATCGGAGGTCTTCAAATTCAATTTCTGGGGAAAGTAATCTCATTTCAAAATTCGGTAGGATGAGAGCGTTCAGGTCCGTTTTTTAAAGAGGGTGGGAAACGTCACCCGAAATTAAAACCACCATAACTCTGTCATTTTAAGTCCAAAAGTAGTGAAATTTCTACCAATCGGAGGTCTTCAAATTCTTGTTCAAGGGGAAAAATCTCATTAAAAAATTCGATGGGATGAGAGGGTTCTGATCCGTTTCATAAAGTGTGTGCGAACCCTGACCCAAAATTAAGACCCCCAAAGCTCTCTCATTTTAAGTTTAAAAGTGGTGAAATTTTCACCAACCGGAGGTCTTCAAATTCACTTTCAGGGGAAAGAAATCGCATTTCAAAATTCGATGGGATGGGAGTGTTCCGGTCCATTTTACAAAGAGTGTGTGAAACGCCACCTGAAATTAAAACCTCCATAACTCTCTCATTTTAGGTCCAAAAATGGCAAAATTTCTTCCAATCGGAGGTCTTCAAAGTCTCGTTCAAGGAAAAGAAATCTAGCCTCAAAATTCGGTGGAATGAGAGCATTCTGGTCCATTTTATAAAGACGGTGCGAAACGTCACCAAAAATTAAAACCTCCATAACTCTCTCATTTTTAGTCCAAAAGTGGTGAAATTTCTACCAATTGGTGGTCTTCAAATTCACTTTCATAGGAAAGAAATCTCGTTTCAAAATTCGGTGGGATGAGAGCATTCTGGTCTGTTTTATAAAGAGGTTGCAAAACCTTACCCGAAATTAAAACCTCATTAACTCTCTCGTGTTAGATCCAAAAGTGGTGAAATTTCTACCAACCGGAGGTCTTCAAATTCTCGTTGAAAATTCGGTGGGATGACAGTGTTATGTTCCTTTTTATGAAGAGTGAGCGAAACGCCACCCGAAATTAAATCCTCCATAACTCTCTCATTTTAGGTCAAAACGTGGTGACATTTCTACGAATCGGAGGTCTTCAAATTCTCGTTCAAGGGGGAAAATCACACTTAAAAATTCGGTCGGATGGGAGAGTTCTGGTTCGTTTCCTAAAGAGTGTGTGAAACGTGACCCACAATTAAAACCACCATAACTCCCTCATTTTAAGTTTAAAAGTGGTGAAATTTCTTCCAATCGAAGGTCTCCAAATTCTTGTTCAAGAGGAAAAATCTCAATTAAAAATTCGGTGGGATGAGATGGTTCTGATCGGTTTCATAAAGCGTGTGCGAACCCTGACCCAAAATTAGGGCCCCCAAAGCTCTCTCATTTTAAGTTTAAAAGTGGTGAATTTTCCACCAATCGGAGGTCTTCAAATTCATTTTCAGGGGAAAGAAATCTCATTTCAAAATTCGATGCGATGGGAATGTTCTGGTCCATTTTACAAAGAGTGTGCGAAATGCCACCCGAAATTAAAACCTCCATAACTCTCTCATTTTTAGTCCAAAAGTGGTGAATTTCAACCAATCGAAGGTCATCAAATTCACTTTCATGGGAAAGAAATCTCGTTTTAAAATTCGGTGGGATGAGAGCGTTCTGGTCTGTTTTATAAAGAGGTTGCAAAACGTTACCCAAAATTAGAACCTCATTAACTCTCACGTGTTAAATCCAAAAGTGGTGAAATTTCTACCAACCGGAGGTCTTCAAATTCTCGTTGAAAATTCGGTGGGATGAGAGTGTTCTGTTCTTTTTTATGAAGAGTGTGCGAAATGCCACCTGAAATTAAAACCTCCATAACTCTCTCATTTTAGGTCAAACAGTGGTGAAATTTCTACCAATCGGAGGTCTTCAAATTCTCGTTCAAGTGAGAAAATCACACTTAAAAATTCGGTCAGATGGGCGAGTTCTGATTCGTTTCCTAAAGAGTGTGCGAAACGTGACCCAAAATTAAAACCACCATAACTCCCTCACTTTAAGTTTGAAAGTGGTGAAATTTCTTCCAATCGGAGGTCTACAAATTTTCTTTCAGGGGACAGTAATCCCTACTCAAAATTCGGTGCAATCAGAGTGTTCCGGTCCATTTTATAAAAAGTGTGAATCATCACCCGAAATTAAAACCTCCATACCTCTCTCATTTTAGGTCCAAAAGTGGTGAAATTTCTACCAATCGGAGATATTCAAATTCACTTTCAGGGGAAAGAAATCTTGTTTCAAAATTCGGTGGGATGAGAGCGTTCTGGTCCGTTTTTTAATGAGGGTGCGAAACGTCACCCGAAATCAAAACCTCCATAACTCTATCATTTTAAGTCCAAAAGTGGTGAAATTTCTACCAATCGGAGGTCTCCAAATTCTTGTTCAAGGGGAAAATCTCATTTAAAAATTCGGTGGGATGAGAAAGTTCTGGTCCATTTCATAAAGTGTGTGCGAACCGTGACCCAAAATAAAGACCCCCATAACTATCTCATTTTAAGTTTAAAAGTGGTGAAATTTCTACCAATCGGGGGTCTTCAAATTCACTTTCAGGGGAAAGAAATCTTGTTTCAAAATTCGGTGCGATGAGAGTGTTCTGGTCCGTTTTATAAAGGGTGTGCGAAACGCCACCCGAAATTAAAACCTCCAGAACTCTCTCATTTTAGGTCCAAAAGTGGTGAAATTTCTACCAATTGGAGGTCTTCAATTTCTCGTTTAAGGGGGAAAATCTGATTTTAAAATTCGGTGGGATGAGAATGTTCTGGTCCGTTTCATAAAGAGTGTAGGAAACGTGACCCAAAATTAAAACCTCCACAACTCCCACATTTTATGTTTAAAAGTGGTGAAATTTCTTCCAATCAGGGGTCTTCAAATTCTCTTTCAGGGGAAAGTAATCTCGCCTCAAAATTCAATGCGATGAGAGTGTTCCCATCCGTTTTATAAAAAGTGTGTGAAATGTCACCCGAAATTAAAACCACCATACCTCTCTCATTTTAGGTCCAAAAGTGGTGAAATTTCTACCAATCGGAGGTCTTCAAATTCACTTTCAGGGGAAAGAAATCTCGTTTCAAAATTCGGTGGGATGAGAGCGTTCTGGTTCGTTTTATAAAGAGGGTGTGAAATGTCACCCGAAATTAAAACCTCCTTAACTCTCACATTTTAGGTCCAAAAGTGGTGAAATTTCTACCAACCAGTGGTCTTCAAATTCTCGTTCAGGGCCAAATCTCATTTAAAATTTCGGTGGCATGAGGGAGTTCTGTTACGTTTCATAAAGTGTGCGAAATGTTACCCAAAATTAGAACCTCCATAACTCTCTCATCTTAAGTTTAAAAGTTGTGAATTTTCTACCAATCGGAGGTCTTCAAATTCTCTTTCAGGGCAAGAAATATCGCCTCAAAAATTGGTGGGATGAGAGTGTTCTGGTCTGATTTATAAAGAGTTTCCGAAACATCATGCAAAATTTAATCATCCATAACTCTCTCATTTTTCGTCAAAAAGTGGTGAAATTTCTACCATTCAGAGGTCTTCAAATTCCCTTTCAGGGGAAAGAAATCTCGTTTCAAAATTCGGTGGGATGAGAGCGTTCTGGTCCGTTTTATAAAGACGGTGTGAAACGTCACCCGAAACTAAAACCACATTAACTCTCACATTTTCGATCCAAAACTGGTGAAATTTCTACAAACCGGAGGTCTTCAAATTCTCGTTCAAAATTTGATGGGCTGAAAGCGTTCTGGTCCGTTTTCTAAAAAGTGTCTGAAACGTCACCCGACATTAAAACCTCCATGACTCTATCATTTTAAGTCTAAAGGTTGTGAAATTTCTACCAATTGGAGGTCTTTAAATTCTTGTTCAGGAGGAAAAATCTCATTTAAATATTCGGTGGGATGAGTGACTTCTGGTCTGTTTCATAAACTGTGTGCAAACCGTGACCCAAAATTAAGACCCCCATAACTCCCTCATTTTAGGTTTAAAAGTGGTGCAATTTCTACCAATCGGAGGTCTTCAAATTCACTTTAAGGGGAAACAAATCCCGTTTCAAAATTCAGTCCGATGAGATTGTTCTGGTCCGTTTTATAAAGAGTGTGTGAAATGCCACCCAAATTAAATCCTCCATAACTCTCTCATTTGAGGTCCAAAAGTGGTGAAATTTCTACCAATCGTACGTCTTCAAGTTCTCGTTCAAGGAGGAAAATCTTACTTAAAAATTTGGTGGGATGAGAGAGTTCTGGTCCGTTTCTTAAAGAGTGTGTGAAACATGATAGAAAATTAAAACCTCCATAACCCCCTCATTTAAAGTTTAAAAGTGGTGAAATTTCTTCCAATCGGAGGTCTTCAAATTCTCTTTCAGGGGAAAGAAATCTCGCCGCAAAATTCGGTGGGATGAGAGTGTTCCGGTTCGTTTTATAAAGAGTGTGTAAAACGTCACCCGAAATTAAAACCTCTATAACTCTGTCATTTTAGGTCCAAAAGTGGTGAAATTTCTACCAATCGGAAGTTTTCAAATTCACTTTCTAGGGAAAAAAATCTCGTTTCAAAATTCGGTGGGATGGGAGCATTCTGGTTCGTTTTATAAAGAGGGTGCAAAAAGTCACCCGAAATTAAAACCTCAATAACTTTCTCATTTTCGGTCCAAAGGTGGTGAAATTTCTTCCAATCAGAGGTCTTAAAATTCCCATTTAAGGGGGAAGATCCAATTTTAAAATTCGGTGGGATGAGAATGTTCTGGTCTGTCTCATAGTACGAAACATTTCCCAAAATTGAAACCCCCATAACTCCCTGATTTTAAGTTTAACAGTGGTGAAATTTCTTCCAATCAGTTGTCTTCAAATTCTTTTTCAGGCGTAAGAAATCTCGCCCCAAAATTCGGTGTGATGAGAGTGTTCCGGTCCATTTTATCAAAAGTGTGTGAAACGTCACCCGAAATTAAGATCTCCACAACTCTCTCATTTTAGGTCCAAAAGTGGTGAAATTTCTACCAATCGGAGGTCTTCAAATTCACTTTCAAGGGAAACAAAACTTGTTTCAAAATTCGGTGGAATGAGAACGTTCTGGTTCGTTTCATAAAGAGGGTACGAAATGTCACCCGAAATTAAAACCTCCTTAACTCTCTAGGTCCAAAAGTGGTTAAATTTCTACCAACCAGAGGTCTTCAAATTCTTGTCCAAGGGGGGGAATCTCATTTAAACATTCGGTGGGATGAGAGAGTTCTGGTACATTTCATAAGTGTATGCGAAACGTGACCCAAAATTAAAACCTCCATAACTCTTTCATTTTAAGTTTAAAAGTGGTGAAATTTCTTCCAATCGGAGGCCTTCAAATTCTCTTTCAGGGGAAAGAAATATCGCCTCAAAAATCGGTGGGATGAGAGTGTTCTGGTCCGATTTATAAAGAGTTTGGGAAATGTCACGCCAATTTAATCCTCCGTAACTCTCTCATTTTTAGTCCAAAAGTGGTGAAATTTATACCAATTAGAGGTCTTCAAATTCCCTTTCAGGGGAAAGAAATCTCATTTCAAAATTCAGTGGGATGAGAGCGTTCTGGTCCGTTTTATGAGGAGGGTGTTAAACGTCACCTGAAATTAAAACCACATTAACTCTCACATTTTAGATCCAAAAGTGGTGAAATTTCTACCAACCGGAGGTCTTCAAATTCTCGTTCAAAATTTGGGGGGCTGAGAGCGTTCTGGTCCGTTTTCTAAAGAGTGTGCGAAACGTCCCCTGAAATTAAAACCTCCATGACTCTCTCATTTTAAGTCTAAAGGTGGTGAAATTTCTACCAATCGGAGGTCTTCAAATTCTTGTTCAACGGGAAAAATCTGATTTAAATATTCGGTTGGATGAGTGACTTCTGGTCCCTTTCAAAAAGTGTGTGCGAACCGTGACCCAAAATTAAGACCCCCATAACTCCCTCATTTTATGTTTAAAAGTGGTGAAATTTCTACCAATCAGAGGTTTTCAAATTCACTTTCAGGGGAACGAAATCTCCTTTCAAAAGTCGGTGCGATGAGAGTGTTCTGGTCCATTTTATAGAGAGTGTGCGAAACGCCACCCGAAATTCAAACCTCCATAGCTCTCTCATTTTTGGTCCAAAAGTGGTGAAATTTCTACCAATAGGAGGTCTTCAAATTCTCGTTCAAGGGGGAAAATCTCATTTAAAAATTCGGTGGGATGAGAGAGTTCTGGTCCTTTTCTTAAATAGTGTGCGATCATAACTCCCTCGTATTAAGTTTAAAAGTGGTGAAATTTCTTCCAACCGGAGGTCTTCAAATTCTCTTTTAGGGGAAAGAAATCTCACCGCAAAATTCGGTGGGATGAGAATGTTCCAGTCCGTTTTATAAAGAGTGTGTAAAGCCTCACCCGAAATTAAAACCTCCATAACTCTCTCATTTTAGGTCCAAATGTGGTGAAATTTCTACCAATCGGAGGTCTTCAAATTTACTTTCAGGGGAAAGGAATCTTGTTTCAAAATTCGGTAGGATGGGAGTGTTCTAGTTCGTTTTATAAAGAGGGTGCAAAAAGTCACCCGAAATTGAAACCTCCTCAACTCTCCCATTTTAGGTCCAAAACTGGTGAAAATTATACCGACCAGAGGTCTTCAAATTCTCATTCAAGGGGAAAAATCTCATTTAAAAATTCAGTGCGATGAGAGAGTTCTAGTACGTTTCATAAAGAGTGTGCGAAAAGTGACCCAAAATTAAAACCTCCATAACTCTCTCATTTTAAGTTTAAAGCTGGTGAAATTTCTACCAATCGGAGGTCTCCATATCCTTTTTCAGGGGAAAGAAATATCGCCTCAAAATTCAGTGGGATTAGAGTGTTCTGGCCCAATTTATAAAGAGTTTGCGAAACATAACGCAAAATTAAATCCTCCATAACTTTCTCATTTTTAGTCCACAAGTGGTGAAATTTCAACCAATCGGAGGTCTTCGTATTCCCTTTCAGGGGAAAGAAATATTGTTTCAAAATTCGGTGGGATGAGAGCGTTCTGGTCCGTTTTATAAAGAGGGTACGAAACATCACCCGAAATTAAAACCTCATTAACTCTCACATTTTAGGTCCAAAAGTGGTGAAAATTCTACCAAGTAGAGGTGTTAAAATTCTCATTCAGGGGGAAAATCTCATTTAAAAATTCGATGGGATGAGAGAGTTCTGGTACGTTTAATAAAGAGTGTGCGAAACGTGACCCAAAATTTAAACCTCCATAACTCCCTCATTTTAAAGATTAAAAGTGGTGAAATTTCTTCCAATCGGAGGTCTTCAAGTTCTTTTTGAGGGGAAAGAAATCTAGCGTCAAAATTCGATGGGATGAGAGCGTTCTGGTCCGTTTTATAAAGAGCGTGCGAAACGTCACTGAAAATTAAAACCTCCATAACTCGCTCATTTTTGTTCCAAAAGTGGAGAAATTTCTACCAGTCGGAGATCTTCAAGTTCACTTTCAGGGGAAAGAAATCTGGTTTCAAAATTTGGTGTGATGAGAGTGCTCCGGTCCATTTTATAAAGAGTGTGTGAAATGCCACCCCAAAATTAAAACCTCCATAACTCTCTCATTTTAGGTCCAAAAGTGGCGAAATTTCTACCAATCGAAGGTCTTCAAATTCTCGTTCAAGGGGGGAAATCTCATTTAAAAAATTGGTGGGATGAGAGAGTTCTGGTCCATTTCATAAAGAGTGTGTGAACCGTGATCCAAAATTAAAACCTCCATAAGTCCCTCATTTTAAGTTAAAAAGTGGTGAAATTTATTCCAATTGGAGGTCTTGAAATTTTCTTTCAGGGAAAGAAATCTCGCCTCAAAATTTGGTGCGATGAGAGTGTTTCGTTCCGTTTTATAAGGAGTGTGTGAACCGTCACCCGAAATTAAAACCTTCATAACTCTCTCATTTTAGGTCCAAAAGTGGTGAAATTTCTACCAATCAGAGATCTTCAAAATCTTGTTCGTGGGGAAAAATCTCATTTAAAAATTTGGTGGGATGATAGCGTTATGATTTGTTTTATAAAGAGGGTGCGAAAAGTCACCCCAAATTAAAACCTCCTTAACTCTCACATTTAGGTCCAAAAGTGGTGAAATTTCTACCAACAAGAGGTCTTCAAATTCTCGTTCAAGGGGGAAAATCTCATTTAAAATTCGGTGGGATGAGAGAGTTCTAGTAGGTTTCGTAAAAAGTGTGTGAAACGTGACCCAAAATTAAAACCTCCATAACTCTTTCATTTTAAGTTCAGGGGAAAGAATTACCGCCTCAAAATTCGGTGGGATGAGAGTGTTATGGTCCGATTTATAAAGAGTTTGCAAAAAGTCACTGTAGACACCCCATTTTGACCGTATCCCTAATTGTGTTATTTGGTTAGAAATCCTACCAAACTGGTGTTCTAGGCTCTCAAAATTAGTCCTAGTGTAGGTTGGGGTCTCAATTAGGTCTCCACAAAATTTTATTGAAATCTGTGGGCGTATGCTTAGCGACCAGGTTTAATAATGTTGTTTGTTGTACAAATAAGGGGGATACTTTATCCGTATCAAGGGGGTGACCCAGGGAAATTGAATAACCAGAAGTGAGCTGTCCGGAAATATGAAAGGGGTCAAATATACTCTTATATTTTAAGGGTTGTTTTCGCTTAGACCACCCATTGTTCTGTATAAAGAGTAGTCACTAATACCTAAGGGGGCTGTCCAGTGAAGTTTTGTGGGAGTAAAAATATCATTTTATATGTATATGCTGTTGATAAAAGGGATCAAAGGGGGGCGGATTAACTCGTCTGAGCTTGAACTAACCTCGTGCGCCCATCATTTTTGGCACGCTAATCAAAATGGGAAGTCCCAATATCAACAGCCAGCATATGGGTATAAAAAAAATCAACGAAAAAAACAGAAAAGGGTTCTCTTTTTTTGTTGAAAAATTTCCTGAAAGAGAGAGAGAGAGAGAGAGAGAGAGAGAGAGATTGTTGAAACCCTAACTTTTCCTTTTTTTCGATCTTCTCCGATCTGCCTCCGACCAGATTTTGGAGCTTCGGCCAAACCTCTGATCGACTTCATCATCACTCTCGTCTTCATCTTCTCTTATTTTTAGTACTATTTTCTTCTCCACCATGAGCTTCTCCATGATTTGCATCATTAAGCCCTAGATTTACTCATTTCTTTTACTTTAAAAGTTTAGATCTAGTTGCGTTCTTATGTAACCTTAATTCCTTCATCTCAAACCCTAACTCATTTACACTTCAAGTTTCATTAGATCCTTCATTTTTTTTTATTATTATGAGTTTTCTTATAGATCTACTGATCTATCGCCTCTGATTCCTGTTGGTTTAAATTTGATTGCTCCTAATCTGAAACCCTAATTTGAAAATTCTTTAGTTCCGATCATTTATGATCTAGATCTTGGCATGTTTTCTTCATAAATAATTAGTAGATCTAGTGATTTCATTCGAATTTGGTCAAGTGGTTAGAATTTGGGATCTGATTGATCTAGAGCTTTGAAAAGAGGATTGCAAATTTGAAAGGAGAAAGGAAAGCAAAGGGAAAAGGTTCGAATAGCTGCAAAAGGTAAGAGACTTAGGTATTATTCGGTTCTTCTATTGATTAGACTAATAAAATCGATTTGAGAGTGACATTTGTAGCTTTGATTATAATTTTGATTTGATCACTTTGTGATTTCGGTGATTGATTGTTTATTAGCAGATTTATAATTTTGTAGTCGATATCTGTATGTTAGTTTCTCTTTTGAATTTTAATTCTTCTCAGTTTAAGATTTGTGAGAATTACTTGTGAATCATGGGTTTGGAATCAGGAAGAAATTTTACATACCAGGAATAGGGATTAGAGCTAAATTTCATCGGATTTTCTTTAGATCATTGTGATCAATCTGTTATGCATTTACTTAGGTTTTGGTAGCCTTGAAGGCCTAAGTTATTGCTAATATATTTTATATGAAAGATTTTTGGTAGCAAGAAATGGTTGAAATGATCATCATTGGATGAGTTTTCATGTTCACATGATGATAAATGTATATATTATATCAGTCATTGACGTGTGAGATAGTACAATTTGATTTTTGTCTTGATATGCATGAGGTATAGCTGGTTGTTTGCGATTGATACATGAGAACTAATATCAAGTAGCTTTGTTAATTGCTTTGTTAATTGAACGAAGTCAAGTTCAATTCTCTGATTTGGGATAGTAAACCGATATATGAATGGTTTGATTTTCATTGTGGCAAGGAACATCATTCAGGTTCCTGCTGTTTTCTTGAAAATTTTATTTTAATCAAAGAATCACCTTGTTTTGATTGTCTCTTATCGCATGTAAATTCAGGACTGTTTTGATAACCATGGTGTCATTTGTATTTGAGGAATTCCATTAGAATGGGCATTCTGAGGGCTTACTATTTTGCTTATCAGTCATATAATTGGTAGTCATATTCATATCTATGCTGGCCATTTAACCTTTTAAATTTCAGCACAATGCACTTCAGTCCAGGTTCTATGTAATAAAGTCGGCATATGCACTTATAATTTACCCATGGATACACTCCCTGTTCTAGTATAATTCTGTCCATTCATATGCTCCTGTGTTAACACAATTCTGTCCATGGATATGTTCCCAGTTTTGGCACAAATCAGCCCCCTGTTTTGTACAAATTCTATCCTATGATAGCCTTATTTTGGTGATGATGGCTGAAATTTGTAAAATCCTTTTGAGTTTTGTTGGATTCGTTTACACAAGTGATTTGATATGGTTAAATGTTTAAATTATGCTTGATGTGTCAATCCCTAGCTAGCAAGATATTGTTGGGAATTTATGAATACCCTTGCAGATGTGAACGTATAAATATGTGTCTGTGTAGGTGTCTCTCGGCGTGTGTGTGTGAGTATATAGAGTGCCTAATTGAAAATGCTTTGGCTCAATTTTGTTTAAATATGGGAGTGGTTTGAGTAATAATGTCAGTTCTTGTTCTCTTATATATATATATATATATATATATATATATATATATATATATATATATATATATATATATATTTTTTTTGTTTTGTTTTGTAAAATCTGTTCTCTGTGAGCGTGCTCTCACCGTGATTTAATTTTGCATGAATATGTGTGTCGCAGTCAATAAGGGATTTTGATGTAGTTGAGAATCCATACATGTCATCTCGTTAGGGTCAGGTGGCAGCGCAAAGAATTGTTTATAGAAATGCTATTTCTAATAATTGGCATCATTCGTTGGTATGGAACTAGTTTTTTTTAAGAAACTAAAATCAGTGTTCACTTGAATAACTTTTGGCAAGGGATTTCAGAAATGTACTCCACCAGGCCATCATTTTTCTGTGGATAAGTGTATTGGATCTTTTTGTTTCACCAATTACATTAGGCAAATTATTTGAATACTGGGGTAGATGGTTAACTTGATTGGAAATAGGTAGTGCAGCAGGGTGCCAGGCAATAACTTTTGGGATATGATGATGGCTCTTGGTGGCTTTCTTTTTTATGGTTAATAATAATATTAGCAAAACTTGGAAATGATATGGGTGTATTATTTTATGCTTTCCTTCTATTGTTGTAGTATGAAGAGTGACTGTAATGAATATGCGTTCCATTTAAAACTGTTGGATATGCAATATAAAATTTACATATATTCATGCCCTGAAAAGGTTGTTGTTCAGCTTCAATTAAATGCATTATCATCAATATTTGTTGCACCTTTCATGTTCTTCTCCATTCTGTTAATACCGTAAATCTAGCAGTTGTACTAGCACTACAAGTTCAATTGATGCATTTAGTCATATAATTCAATTTTGCCTTTGAAAATTTTGCATTACAAGTTGTGTGGTACAGTTTTCCTTTAAATTGTTTGCATTACCAGTTGTATAATTCAGTTTTCTTGCTAATACAAATTCAGTTTTTCTATTGAAAATGCATACACTATTAGCTATGTAGTTTAGCTCTCTTTAAAATTGTTTACATTATAGATCATTTTATTTCTAAAGTGTCTGAACTATCAGTTGTGTATTTTTGTGCTCTTCTAAAAATCACACCATTAGTCATAGGTTACATTTTTTTTTACAGTTTGTTGCGTCAGAGATTGTGCAAGTCCAATATAATTGATATGTTTGCATCTAATGTGATTATTTTATTTATTTATTTATTAGATTACATGATTTTCTGAATAACCCCTTGAGTGATAGTGGAATGTCTTAGATCATTAATTAGAGGTTTCTTTTTGAATACTTAGTGGAAATTTATTAGAGTCTGAAAATAATACTCATCTTTTAGCATCAGTCATATTTAGCATTAGTCTTTTGAGAACTGAAATATGGTTTTAATCAAATATGGTTTTTTTGAGAACTTCAATGCATATCACAATATGATACTATTATTATATCATTTAACTTATGAAATTTCTTAGTGGCAAAAGTAGTAAAAATTAATGGTTCTTTAAATAACAAAGGATATGACCAGCCAATGTGTATGCATGAATAAGGTAATGCTAATGTTATGATTTAACGGAATAATTCCTTCTTATTAGAGATTAGCTAAATCTTTTAGGCAGTAGAATTCCTCCCTCATTGCCTTGCTGGCGATGAAGGCGCTAGCCCAAGCCCATCCTTAGGGAACTATCTTAGTCCATATAACGCTTCCCTCTTTATTTTTGTAGGCTTTTTAAGTTTTTTAGATACCTTTAGATATAATCTTTCCTTCATTGCTAGGGCAAGGAAAGAGTTATCTGGAGCCCTCATTTAGGAGATCATTGTGGTCTCATTAGTGAGTTCCATTCTAGGAGACACGCTTTGTCTCGTTAGGCAGCTCTCCTCTGGGGACAAGCCTCGTTACTTAGAGCCTCCCCTTTTTAGGAGACTATCTTGGTCTAATTAGAGGAGTCCACCCATAGGAGACAGGCTTTTGTCTCATTTATAGAGGCCCCCCTTTTAGGAGGTTTGCTTAGCCTCCTTCGTGAAGCACCTTCATAAGTAGAAGACTAACTTAGTCTGTTAGTTGCTTTAACTCTCCTTATTCATTGCAAAGGCGATGATAGAGATACTTGGAGCCTCATAGGAGACATGCTTTGTCTCGTTAGTGTTAGATGTTTCCCCCATAGGAGACTTGCCCAGTCTCGTTAGATCCTTTGTTTGCAGCCTTTATGCATAGAAGGTATACCCTGCCTCATTGATAGAGACCCTATTTGGAGACAAGCCTTGTCCCATATACAGAGTCTTTGACTCATTCGTCCTTTAATTGATATTATTATATAGTCTTTGACTTGTCTGTTCATCTCCTTAGTGTTATCAGTTAGGAGTTTCTCTTTAGTGTCGTCGTCACTCTTCTTTGTTAGAGATTAACACAGTCTCTTTAGAGCTTTGCCTTTTGGTTTTTTAAAATCATTTCCTTGTCTTTGACATTAGCTTCCCGGTTTAGGGGTCCCCCTGCTAGCCCTAGGGTTTGGCCCTAGGGTGTTGCTTTGTGTTCACTTAGGTCTTTGACCAAAAGGGTGAAAGCATTTGAAAATCCAAAAAAACATATAAAACATTTAAAAATCCAAAAATATGTTAAAACATTTAAAAATCCCAAAACATTGGAAAAGTTTTAAAATCCAAAAAAACTTTAGAAATTTAAAACATCAAAAAACATTTGAAAACGTGAAAAATCTTAAATCGTCTAAAGTGTTGAGTGTTAGGTTTTAGTTAGGAGAGTTCGTTTCGAACTATGTTGGCTCGATCCTCTTCCACGAGGTACGTAGTGCAGCTTGGGATCTGTATCTCATGTCCAGCCAAACTTCGTAAATAAAAAACATTTTCAAACCTTTTGAAAGCATAAAAATCTTCTGAACTTTATTTTCGAAAAGATCTTCCTCTAGAGTTAGGACTTTGTCCTAGATAGAAAGTTTTAGAGTTAGGGTTTGGTCTTTGTTTTGTTGTGTGCTTGTTTTAGAGTTAGGGGTTTGTCCTAGAGTTATAGGAGCACCTCCGTCCGGTCAGTTGGTGATTCACATCGCCGACTGATGACTAGAATAGCATGCGCTAGTCCACCCTTTGTTTTTCTTAGGAAACACAGCCTAGTTACCCATAGGTAGTAGGAACCACCTGCATTAGCTTAAGGCTAACCGCATTTAGTTAGAGCATATAGGGTGTCCTAAAATCTACAATTCAATGGAATTTAAATAATTGTACAAGAAGATTTAATAACTAGTCCGGTTTTTTAGATCGAGTCTAGGATAGAGGACTAGGTGTCTTAGGCATCATAGCTTAGAATAGGCGCGAAGAACTACGTTGCTTTGATTCTCGTGGAGGCGGGGATACGTAGGCTTCTTTGGATGAACATCAGACCATCCAAGGACTCGGGTTAAATCGTTTAGTGTCCTAGGATTTGTTGTGTTGTCATTGTTGCGTATTTTGTTATGTTTTCTTACTTTCATGGTCAGACTTTATACCTTTAGCTGTAGCATGCATGTGTTTGTCCACTAGAACTTAGACACCCATTAGGCATGTCACTCATAACCTAGTTGTGACTAGGCGACACTTCTTCCATTTAGTTGGTGTGTGTTTATTATTTCATCCCCTGGTCATGCATGATTAGGTAGACGTCTTGCAGGGGATATTTTGTTCCCATTTCACATGATTTTCGCCCAAAACTCTTCAAGGTTAATAATCAATGGCATAAGAGACCAAGTGCTTGCACTCGGACGAATTGGGGGTGCTCTTCAGACCTTCTCCATTCGTAATCAGTCACGAGCCCATATATATTTTTGGTTATCCATTGCACAGAGCATATTTGTTTTTGGGGTTCCATTGCTTATTCATGGATGGCGACTCTGAGTTTATTTTCGGTATGTCTTGGTTTCGAGCCTTGGCTCCTGTAGACACCCCCATTTTGCTTTACTTTAATCAACAAAGAAGTTAGTGTTCTTGTTATCAGTCTCTTTCAGTGTTTTCCATTCTCGTGTCCGCTCCTCTTATTTTCTCGATCTTTTCGGTTATTTCTGTCATGTTTTGCATCGTCCTGATAATTGTTGAGAGGGGCTGTTCGCAAGAATTAAAGCAAGAGAGAATTTGGACCTGTCGGTAGGCCCGCATTGAACATGTGTGTAAATTCGGATCAACCAGGGGGCCCGCATATTGTTTTAATGAAAAATGAGTGTTGAGCCTGCGTCGATCTAATGCATAAAGATGATCATCAAGTTGAGCTATCCAGATAACCTTTGAGAACTATGCAAGGAGCACAGCAAATTTATATTGAGGTTCATTAAATGAGTGGCTCGGATTATCCCATGAAAATGGTTTCTGGACCCAATCCGTTCTCATTGCGGCCCACTAAGTGGGCGGATTGGATCATCTAATGGTTGATTTGTGGGGTGTGACCATTCATGTTATGGCTCAATAATCAGACAGCTAGGATCATTCTACAGAAGGGGTTAGTGATGACCAATTCAAGTCGCAGTGCAGCCCATCGTTTGGATGGTATGGATCAGCCCATAGAATAGATTAAATGGGTAGGAATATTTGGCCGCATTCAACTGGGTCATTAAAATGTTTGGAATTTGAGGGGAACATAAATTCATTCGGTTTCAAGTGGGACCCACTTGGTGTTTAACGTGATATAAGAGCAATCAGATCTAATCGGAATTTGTTTTCTAAATCAAGGTCCAACTTCTTAAGGGGCGTTTGACAAGGACAATGATACGTGCTTGAAGTTTATAAAATATAAAAATAAAAATAAAATAACTGATTTGCCCTTGGAAGTGGACCCGGCTCTCGTTCTTAAAAGTGGATTATTTTATGTGGGTCCCATTACGAGAATGGAGAAAATTATTGGTTTCCTTCTTCAAATAAATGCTGTCATTGTGAATTGGATTAGAAATAGCATGTTGCCTAAAATTCCATAAAAAAAAGACAATCGGTTACTTTGGAAAGAGGAGGAGCGTATCTCATGATTTTAAAAAGGGCAAGCAGCCAATGGATAGAAAGGAATTCCTCTCAAATCCTCTCTCTAAGATTAGAAAATTTCGGTCATCATTCTTGGGGGGGATCTGTTATTTTTAGCAAGAGCTCGGTGGTAAAAAAAAAGGAGCAACTCTAAAAAGGAAAAAAAAAAAAAAGGGCAAAAAGAAAAAGAACCTTCGTGGGTGGCTCTGATCTGAAAAAAAAAAGAAAGGAAATTCAAAGAAGAAAAGGAGAGAAAAAGAGAAAAAAAAGAGGAGAGCAAGAAGACAACAGCAGGGGGCTCGATTTGTTTTTCTGCTTTCTCTCCCTCGGTTCTCTCTCGAGGATCTCACCACCTTCTACATCTTCCTCAACCTCCCCACCCTCCCTTCTCATTCATCTCGGCCTCCCTATCTATCTCTACATCTTTGTTCTCTCACCCTCCATATTTCGCCAAAACCCGAGCAAAAGAAAAAAAAACATACATAGAAGAAGAAAAAACAGAGCGCGTTATCTCGCTCAATCTCTCGGTTTTTTTTTATTCACTCCACTACTCCCTCGGTCTTCTTTCTCCTAACTCCCTCGTCCCCTCATCTCTGTTTTCCTATCTCCCATCCATCACTCTCCTCTCCTCCATCCCTCTAACTCTTCTGCCTCACTCCTTCATCTACCACCCCCCAACAGCAGCCTCTTAAAAAAAAATATACATAAAAAAAAGAAGAAAAAAACAGAGTATCGGTTTTTCACTGATACTCTGTTTTTCTTCTTCCTCTCTCTCTCTCTCTATCTCTCTCTCTCTCTCTCTCCATCACCTCTCCCTCACTCTCCCACTCGGTTCTCTCCCTCATCCTCTCTCCCACTCTGTTTTCCTCCCATTCTCTATCTCTCACACTCCCTCTCTATTCCTCTCACTCTATCATTCTCTATATCTCTCTCTCTCTCTCTCTCCATCACCTCTCCCTCACTCTCCCACTCGGTTCTCTCCCTCATCCTCTCTCCCACTCTGTTTTCCTCCGATTCTCTATCTCTCACACTCCCTCTCTATTCCTCTCACTCTATCATTCTCTATATCTCTCTCTCTCTCCGTCACCTCTCCCTCACTCTCCCACTCGGTTCTCTCCCTCAACCTCTCGCCACCCTCTGTTTTCATCTCTCCTCCTCATCTCATATCCTCACTCTCTATATTTCTTATATATCTCAGTTTCCATCTTTCTCACACTCTCCATCTCTCCCATTCTCTATTACTCTCACTCCCATTCCCTCTTATTCTCATTCTCTCTCACTCTCTCTCAACAGTGGTTTTAAAAAATTAAAAAAAAAAGGGAAAGAAAGAGAATAAGGAGCATCAGATCGCAGTGTCGGCATAATTTTTGGACTTTTCGGCTCTCGGATTCGGCGAGGATCTCCATCACAGGTTAGTACACTATTCTCAAATTTTTCTCGGATGATTTGGTATTTTTTAATATTTTTGCATGATTTTTAAACATGTAATTGAATTTAATTGAATATTATATGTGTGTGCTCAAAATCATGATCTGCATGGGTGTTTCAATTCCGTTATGTTCCGAAATTTAATACAATGGTCTACTTAAATAAACTAAAATAACTATCGGATCGGATCGGACATTGGATCAAAGGTTTTTTACAATTTGAGTGAAGAGTGGAATTTTATTTAAAATAATGGCTGAGAAATTACGAAATTCAAAAAATAGCAATCTCAGGATGATCTATTTTTTGGAATTTTAATTTTTTCTTGTGTTCATCATATCAGAACAAGATTAAAGGACGTTTTCCGGAGTCGTAATTTTCTTGAAAATCATGTTTTAAAAATGGAAAACTCTTCAAAAATATCTTTTCGACGAAGAAACATAAAATATATACTAAACAGATTCCAAAAATAATGAAATTTCGTGGAAAAATAATATGATGGTGATACATTCTACCTTGAATTTTTGAGAATTTTAAGATTTTGTTGGTATATTATTTTATGCTTTCTTTGAAAATTATCAGATTTTGTAAGAATTTTTACTGACATCAGATCACCATTAAAATTCACAAAATTTTTAGAGTAGTCTTATATTTCATATTTCTTACTGTTGTAAAATGTTCAATTCATTTGAATCTTTGTTCCTATGGGATGTAGTGTTAATTCATAATCTGGTCTGAAACTTGAAAAATCCAAAATTGATAGTAAATAGTTTCTACAATTCATGAAAATCTCCCAGGATGCTAGTTTTACTTATATCTTACTACTGTAGAAATCTCAATGGATTTAGATTTCTATTTCTAGTAGTTTCTGTGTTATTTTTGCAATCTAGTCTTATTATTGTTAAATCAAAATTAAATATGAGCTTAATATAAAAATCTGTAAAACTCTTTCAGTAAGCTACATTCCATCATATCTTGCTTCTGTAGAAGTGTCAACTCGTTTCAAATTTGTTTACAATAATTTCACTTGTAAAATCACTCATATGTTTAAAATTGATAAAATCCATTGAAAATTCGAAATTAATTAAAAATCATCATAAAGTTTCTAAAGAACCTTGAATTTTTGTCACATGTTCATTCCTTAATTAATTCAAATCAAAATTTTAGGATCTTTAGATTTCCCTGGAAAAATGGCCAGTGCATCCATAATCGTATCCCTATTGCACTCGATCTTTGACAATTTGAATATTTAAGCTATAGCACGTTGTTGGCTCCGAGGTTACTGTCCACGGAAATCCTGAGATATGCCAGGCAATAAGGTGTTATAACCTAAGTATTAAATTGTACAAGGAAGCGCACGATTCCCTCCCTTGGATGCCATTCTGGGCCGAAATTGGTGAACCCTAGAACCATTGGTATTCCTTAATTGTCCAGAAACCGAAAATCCTTGAAATCTGAAAATCATTAACTTCAACAACTTGAATCGATTTGTCTCGAGTCTTTCGGAACCATTGGATTATGGTTTCCGTCATAAGAACCATCAGAGCCCAATTTAGGAACACTTGTGTCCGGTTGTGTCCTAGGTTTTAGGGAGTCTTAGGTTTTAGGGAGTCCTAGAGTTAGGAGTCCAGCCTCATCACGTACGTTTGCTATGGATAGCAACGGTGCCATAGGTCTAGTTACACTAGTCACCCAATCTTTCCTTAGGACAAGCCTAGTAAACTAGGATGTAGGCTAACCTGCATTAGTCTAAGGAACAACTTGCATTTAGATAAGAATCATATAGAATCTTAAATGAAATCCTAGGATAATAAAATCCTCAACTTGAATTAAATAACTCCTCTTAAAACTGTTGAAACAGTCAAATCCGTCTAGGTCGGTGTCTTAGTTGAGTTAGGCATATGTAGCTTAGCTTAGGTGCACCGAACTACGTCGACTCTGATCCCAGTGAGGCTTGGGTACATAGGCAGCTTGGATGTCTGATGGCATACCAACCGCGAGTCGGCTCCACAACAAATGTGGGGTTTTGTATATTTATTTTATTATGAATTCTTAATTAAAATATGTAGGATTTCCTTGAAATTAGAATTTTAGGAGAACTTTCACTTAGAATGAATCCAGACAAATTAAGAAATCAAGATACACATTTAGGATTCACATTGAAATTAGATTTTAAGATGCATGTCACATAGATAGCACATTAACCAAGAGTTGAATGAGCCATTTAAAGTAAATTTGAAAGAGTTAACTTTTAGAATCGAAGACCGATTATCGGGCAGGAATGGTGCATGTGGTGGATAAATCCCCATACCTTCCATTCTTGTAACCAGGTAGCGAGTCTAGATTTCTGGTTAATTATGGGTCCTAGATCCCACATCTAGGTGGCGACTCTGTCAGTCTCTTTTGTGTGGAATTCGGATTGCCTTAGTAATCCCAAGTTCACATAAAAGATGAATTAAAATTAATAATTAAAATGCACGCGCCAATCGCGTGGGTACGAGAGACCAAGAGAGCGTGGCGGCTCGCGCCCCACCCCTCTCGCGGGATCGGGTCCCACAGGTCCGGATCAAGACGTATCTAATTCTTTTCATATCGCTACTCGTGCTATGCTATGAGGGTGGCATCTATTTCCAGAGTTACTTGGTAGAGCTCTCCTTCATGTGGAGATCTAGAGGATGTTGGGGACTTGTTCGTCATCATTTCTCGGATCGGGGTCCACAGGCTGGCGACTCTGCTGGGGAGTTCGTGAAACATTGCCTAACTCTTTAAAAATGCCATTTTTTACTAAGTTTGGAGAAATCTGGGCTAAAATCATTTTAAATGGGAACTTTATCGTTAGAATCCAGGGGCATCAGATAGGGGCGTAATTAAAACGAGGGATTCACACACTGCACATCTTACATTGTCATATTCTTCATTCTTTATTTCTTTCATTATTTTTCATTATTATTGGCTCCACAAAAATAGATACAGTGCGTGCCAGACTAGGAGGTCATTACCCTGACGAAACTGCTGGATCTATTTTCAAGCTATGTGCCGGTGCTGCAGCCGTAAATACTAGATGTACTTTTGTTTACAGCAGCCGATGAGCAATGAAGCATACTATGTATAACACTAGGTGTACTTGTGTTATACATATTAAGTATGGTTCATACGCATAGTACCTGATAGATTGAGTCCGGAGCCCTACTTTGTTTTATATATTTTGTATATACTTACTGACTTCGTAAAATCCAACTAGGAAGTACCCGTGTTTATATAAGTATATTGCATTCATATAGGGTCAAACATGTGTTGCTTACACATGTAAAGCCTAGAGAGTTAGGAGCTTTGTCCCACTTGTAGACTAGGGTAGTTTATTTTACATGGCTACAACACGGTCTTAGTACACTCATCAGTCTGTCTTGAGTCAGGATTTTCTTGACTCCGTTAGATTAGATTAGGGCTAGTGCCCCTGGTTAGGGTATATGTATATATATATATATATACTGATTATATATATATACATACTGATTATATATAATAGGGTTCTCCTCTTAGTTAAATTTCCATATTCATTTCAATCGGCTATATCCATTCTTTATTCAGATCTAGATCTAGTCGGTGGCTTTTGATCGCCATTACCTTGGCCATGATTTTTCCTTTGATCTGTTGATCATAAGATTTGACCAGTTGTCATATCTTCTCACCTTTGGTCAGTCCTTCATTTGATCACCTTTCTCTGATAACCATATTTCGAGCTTATCTTACCGCCATTATTCATATACCTTTGATTGAGTTGTGGGGATCCCTTGTATAGCCGTTATACTGCCGGATTTTATCCAGAACATTTTGAGCATGATCGTTATTCCTTAGAGTTAGTTAAACCATGAGTTTACCTTACCTTGAGTTTCTTGTCTAGCCGTTATGTTGCTCAATTTTTCGTAGGACATTTTGAGCATGACCGCTGTTCTTTAGAGTTAGGTAAACCATGAGTTTATCTTGTTACTACCCCTTTTGTAGCATTAGTGCCATTATGTTGTTGGATTTTATCCAAAATATCTTGAGCATGACTGCTACTCTTTGGAGTCAGTTTACTTTGTCTAGACCTTGACCTCCTCGTATAGCCATTATGCTGCTGGATTTTATCCAAAACATGTTGAGCATGATTGCTATCCTTTGGAGTCAGTTTATCTTGTCTTGATTCCCATATATAGCCTCAATTAGCTTAGAACCCATTTCTAGTGAGAACTTCTGGTTTGATCAGTCGTATTTGTATCCTTTCAGTTTCACTAGGTTAGTGGCCTGTACATGTCGTTCTCGTGGTCACAATTTCTTCGTTACCCTTTTATTGTATATCTATTCTTTTGATGTATCATATATTCAATTTGAGTATCTATTATTCATTAGCGTACATGCTTGTCTGTATACCTGTTTCGTCTTCAGACCTGGCCGATAGCTTGTTGCTGTCCCTATGGCCATGGTCTACCATTTTAATCTCCTTGATTGTAAAGTTGTTGATATTCATCGATAGATTTAGATCCGGTCTATGACCTACTTCTGTCATTTTGTGGCTGTGATCTATTTTCTGATCTGCCGATCATCTTTGATCATTGATGAAAAATTTAGTGTCACCGATCGTATCCTTCCCCTATAATTGATCATCAAGTTTATCCTTATCATTTGTTTATGGATATCTCATTTTTCTCATGATTTTGTCTTGTCTGGGTGTTAGGTTTGATCATGGCGAACAATGTATTGAGGAGGTGGATAAAGTAGACTATTAAAACTCTTCTGCGTGAGCATTCAAAAAGGAGTATGGCTGAGAAGTTTATTAGTACATTCAATCATTTGAGCATAATTGGCATAGACTACAAATTTCTCCAAGCAGCTGCCAACCATTGGGATCCTACTCTTCATGTCTTTAGATTTGGTCCTTTTGATTTTGTCCTATCTTTGAAGATTGGTGCGTCTTATTAGAACTCCCATCGAAAGGACTCTGGGTCCAACCTCTGAGTCCAGATGACCCTCATTCCCTTTTCTGCAAATTGTTTAAAAATACCACGGTTGATACTCTGTCATATTTTACTGACACAGGTGTGCGTGTTCAGGACCTCATCAAACCTTTTTTCTAAAAATGTCGATTCAATTGACTCCCGTTTTCAGATTTGTCGGCATAATATTTTGATTTTTTGTGTCTTCGCACGTTATGTCCTTCATGGTGATTCTTATAATGCTCCTTTGGCCTTGTTAGCTGTGGTGGATCAAATCAATGAAGGGAGGAATCCTGTTCCCACCATACTAGCAGAAACGTTCTCCGGACTGGACCTTATTGCTCTTCAGGAGGTTCATGATAATTTCTTTGGGTGTGTAAAATTGTTATACGTATGGCTTTGTGAAAAACTCACTATCCTCCAGCCAAAAAGCCACGATAAGTACACCTTGAAGGATTTCCCGTCCTGGCAACCAATGGCCAACCAACCTCAATCCATTGATGAGTGGTGTAATTGGTTACAGCACGTAGAGAAATGTCAGTTTTGTTGTGTAAGTCATTCTTGCTTACAAGTTATCACTAGCACTTACCCATATCAATTTGTGTATCTCATGGGTTTAGAAAAGTCAACCTTTTATGTACCAACCCATTTGCTTCATCAGATCACGGGATATCCATGTTCTCCCGGGGCTGTAACACCTCCTCCTTGTGAAAAACTGTCTCCTGATCTCATCAGGACCATTATAGCTGCTTGGAGAAATAAGGTTGTGAAAAAGAGATTCGCTTAACATCTAAGGTCCGATGTGGAGAATTACCAGGAAAGTTTGAAGGCAAAAGAGCTCGGATTGCGGAGCCTTGAGGATGTTCAGCATGAGATTATCATTTCTTTGTTACCTTCATTTGTTTTTACTTGAATATAGTTAAAGTCAAAGATTGTAATGCCGGTCTCATTACTGATAAAAATAAGGGAGTTTTTACTTGATACATGTTATAGACAGTCAGTGATACAGGGTTTCATCATTTTTCATGTAGCCAATTGCTGATGTTGTAACCTGTGGATATAATCAATACAAAATGTGTTTGTTTTCTTTTTCTCTATTGGTGGAAACTACCTAATTTCATTTGTCAATCATTTAATCTAGTTTGTTAACTTCCAATCAGGATTCTGAAAGATAGCAACCATCGCTTCGAAAAAGGACCCCAGGTTATACCTACCTGGTCTAGACCTACCTCAGTGTCTAGACTCGTTCGTCATTTTGATTCCCCCGTGTCATCAACAATACCTTTACCATCTTCACCGGAGTCTTCGAGTTCCTTTGAAGTGAACCAAATGGCTGACTCGACTGACATTTTGTTGAGTAAGCAAGAAATGATGAAGAATCTCACCGGAGACATGGCTGGAATGAAAGAGGAGATGGAAAGCATGAAAACTCATATGAGTGATAAGGCTTCCGCATCTAGTGGCCCCATACTTCCACCTCCCAAGGTTACATCTCCGGAGTTGAATAGGCCCCGCTATCTCGCCTTTTGAAGCCGATCTAGATAATGAACAGTACGTCGCAGAGTATTGTACTCCAAGGGTGGATAGAGAAAAAGAGATGTATGAGAAATGGAGATGTTTGAGAAATTTGGCAAATTAGCTCAAGAAATGGAGCAGATGAAAGTCCAAGGGCCTAAGAAGTTTGACGCCTCTGAATTAATGTTGTCTTCGACAGTCTCTTTGCCGCCAAATTTCAAAGCTCCTGATTATGGTAAATATGACGGAACCGGATGTCCGCGCAATCACATGAGATGGTTTATCATTCTCTCACAGCAGTATGGTCTGAGCCACGAGGAGATGTTTCAATTGTTTCCGATTTCTTTGATAGGAATTGCAAAGAAATAGTTCTTAAGGCTGAAACCATAAGAGGTGAGAACCTTGGAAGATATTTCTGAGAAACTGATAGAACAGTTCTCAATGGAGGAAGGTATTGAGGTCACGAAGAGAGACCTGAAACAGTTGAAGCAAGGTCCTCAGGAGACCTTTACTTACTTCATCAGGCGTTGGAGACGTAAGTCTGCTCAACTGAGCCAGAGGATGTCTGAAGCAGATCAGATAAAGCTAGTCCTCAAGAGTTTGTCTCCTCAGTACTTTCATTTTCTTGCTCCTCAACATTATCCGAGTTTTGACCATCTGATCAAGACAGGTACTCAGACAGAGGATGCCATAACAAAGGGTCTGAGAGCAAAAGTTCTTCTGAAATTCGTGAAGGTAAAAGGCCTGTAATTCAGCCCAAGGAGGTTCACGCTGTCAGTTACACCAGGCCTGCGGCTAGGGTTGTTACAGAAGCTGCAAGAGCACCAAGGAGGAGTACCTTTGATAGAAAGTTTGATCCCCTTCCGTATCCTATAACGATGATACTCAAGTGGCTGATAAAAGATAGAAAGATCTGGCTCCCAGATATTAAACGTCCCCCTAATCCCTTACCAACATTCTGGAAAATGGATCAATATTGTGAATATCACAGAGGTCTAGGACATTTGACCGAAAACTGTTTGGCCTTGAAGCATGCAATCCAGAATATGATCGACAAGGACGAACTGGCAGTTGAGAGACCGAATGTTACTCAGAACCCACTTCCTAACCATCATGCTATTCCTCCTCCTGCTACCAATGCCATTTTTACTGATGAACCTCTGCTTGATCCATCAACTCTCATTTGTGCCATACCACAGAAAAAACCTATGTGAGGAAGTTTGACGAGGGGGAGCTGGAAGCAGTAAAAAAGAAACATCCTTATGTAATCTCGTTTGACGATGATGAATTGGCTGAATCGTCTTCATCTCAGCCTTGTGTGCTTCAGACTGATAATGCAAGAAAGACGAAGAAAGCTCAGTATGTCCTAAGGGCTGACGATTTCAAAGAAGAGAAAGTCAGAAAAGCGCAGTATGTTTTTCGGATGGAGGAGGATGAACTACTGTTGTTAGATGACCATTGTGATGAGATGCGTCATATGACCCGTGGTGGACGTGTATTCAAGCCTCCAGAGTTGAGTGTAGAAAATCCTGCAGAGGTTGCAAGAAATGCAAAAAATCAGAGGCAGAATAAGGTCAGCACAGATGAAGAAGAGGAGAACTTACTAAAACAGCTGAAAAAAGACTCAGGCTAATATCTTAGTATGGGGTTTACTCATGGCCTCATCCAAGCACAGAAAGGTAGTCCTTCGAGAGCTTAACTCAGCACAAGTCTCTGTCGACACCACTCCTGATGAGTTGGTGAGCTTATTCGCCATGACAAGAGTGTCTAAGACCCTATCTTTCACTGATGATGATCTGCCTCCTGAGGGCAGGGACCATACCAAATCTCTGAAAATCACAGTCGTTTGCAATAAGAAGAAGGTGCCAAAGGTGTTGGTCGACAATGGCTCTGATTTGAATGTCTGCCCACTGAGTACTGCGACAACCCTTGGGTTCGGTTCTGAGTACTTTATCCTATCTGAACAGGGTATTCTGGCGTACGATGGCACTTGCAGAGATGTAATCGGAACTCTGGTCACTGAGATACAGATCGGAGGAGAAGACTTCGAAATAGAGTTCCAAATTTTAAATATTAGAGCCTCATTTCTGTTGTTACTTGGCCGCCCTTGGTTGCACAAGTTCGGGGTTGTTCCATCCTCTCTTCATAAAAAACTGAAGTTTCTTCAACAGAATAGAGTGATAACTGTAAAGGGAGATCCAGACCTGGAAATAGGACTGATTACTCAGGATTTGACTGTGGGAAAGGCTGAGGATGTTAGTCTGACTGGTTTTTCATTAGAAGTGACTGCAATCACTTTTGAGGAAGCTATGAATGAGGAAATATGTTTCCTAACCATCACTAATTCGAATGTCATCAAGATGATTCGCCGGCAAGGGTACATACCAAGTGCCGGGTTAGGCAAATATCTTCAGGGTCTGACTGAATTCCCTGAGTTTAAAGCATTCAATGGTCTATTTGAGCTGGGGTACAAACCCTCGAAGAAAGAAGTTAAAGAGATGAAGCAGCTGATGCTGAAATGGGCAGAATGTCATCGCAGACGGTTAGAATTACCGATGGCGCCGATAGATTTGACAATGAATGGCCGGTTTCGAAAAGAGGGTGCAGACTTTCCCTTTGTGGCTTCGCTGAGACTTGGGTGGATGAGAGTACAGGACTGAGGTTCCTAGGGTTCAAAATTTTCTTTGATCTGGAGTTAGAAGATGAGCCGACAGGGGTGCATATCACAGAAGTTGAGTAAGAAGCAGATTGGGTAGAACATATAGAGCCGAGCCTTTTGAATTCACCGTTTCATGAAGAATCCCAGACCATTGCTGTGATTGATCAAAGTGCTTTGCTTATGAATCCCACTCACTTGATCACCCCGGCAGAGGGACCGTTGACTAACTGGACCTCTCAGGTCATACCTCAGGTTACTTTTCAGTACAGTCGTGTCCCTTCAGAAGAGTCAGTTTTTCATAAGTATGTGTCAGTCTCTGAGTCTGATTCGGAGTCTGTTTATTCTAACAATTCTTTTGATGCAGGTACTATAAAGGTCGAGTCTTTTGAGGTCGGTGATGGTTATTCTTTTTCTAGCGAGGACAAGACAGAAATTATTTCTGATAAAGCGTCTGATACAGTTTTCTTACATAGTTCAAAGTCAATTGACACAAATGTCAATATATCCGTTGAGTCTGTAAATGTGTTTCAAGAGTCTATTGTAAAGCCCGATGTAGGTAATTCATCATTTGATGTACTTGATTCAACATTCAATGAAATAAAGGATTCTTCTTCTGTGTACATTCCTGTCTCTACTTTTGTTTCTAATGTTTCTGCTTCAAAATCTGATAATTTTAATAATAACAATCAAGAATCCCCCTCTAACGAGGATGACGATGACACTCCCCCTGAAATCAGACACATGATTCAACAGGAGGAGAGTCGCCAAGCAAAACCACTCGAAGAGCAAATTGAGACTGTGAATATTGGTGACAAAACCTTGATTCAGGAGATTTGAATTGGCAAAATTTTATCTCCTGAAGAGCACGAGGAATTAATCACCCTACTTAAAGAGTTCAAAGAAGTTTTTGCCTGGTCATACGATGACATGCTAGGATTAAGTGAGGAAATTGTTCAGCATCGCTTACCCTTAATCTCTGGTGTTAAGCCAAAGAAGCAAAAACTCTAAAAACTCAAAACTGAATTGGAGTTGAAAGTTTATGAAGAAGTAAAGAAGTTGTTAGAAGTAAAATTTATTCAATTTGTTGAATATCCAGAATGGCTTGCAAATATTGTACCGGTACCCAAAAAGGATGGAAAAGTTTGAATGTGTGTCGATTTTCGAGATCTGAACAAGGCAAGTCCTAAGGATGACTTTCCTCTTCCAAACATTGATCTCCTGGTAGATAATACCGCTGGGCATGCTCTTTTATCCTTTATGGATGGGTTCTCAGGCTACAATTAGATTAAGATGGCGCCCGAGGACATGATGAAAACAGCATTCATTACTCAGTGGGGTACTTACTGCTACAGGGTGATGCCGTTTGGTTTGAAAAATGCTGGTGCTACATATTAGAGGGCTGCTACAACTCTTCTACACGATATGATCCATAAAGAGGTCAAAGTTTATGTAGATGACATGATTATAAAGGGAAAAACTCGACCCGAGCACACTATTGCTATAAGAAAGTTCTTTGAGCGAATCAGGAAGTATCAGCTTCGCCTAAACACGAGTAAGTGCGTCTTTGGTGTTACATCAGGAAAGCTCTTAGGGTTTATGATCAGCGAGAGAGGGATCGAGGTAGACCCGCAAAAGATTAAGGCGATTCAAGAAATGTAGCCGCCGAAGACAGAAAAGCAGATCCGAGGTTTCCTTGGAAAAGTTCAGTATCTGAGAAGGTTCATAGCACATCTAACGATGACATGCGAGCCTATTTTTAAGCTTCTGAAGAAGAATTCCTTGAAGAAATAGAATGAAGAGTGTCAGGAAGCCTTTCAAAAAGTTAAGCAATGCTTATCTTTACCTCCTGTTCTATCACCTGTCATTCCAGGCCAGCCATTGTTGTTGTACTTGTCTATCACAGATACGGCGATGGGTTGCATGGTTGCTCAGCAAGATCCTGAGTCTAAAAGGGAGAAGCCTATCTACTACATCAGTAAGAAGTGCTGGAGTATGAAGTACACAGTTTTGGAGAAGACATGTCTTGCATTAGTTTGGGCTACCCAGAGGCTTAGACATTATCTGCTGTCAAACAAGGTTCTTTTGCTATCACGGATGGATCCGTTAAAGTACTTGTTTGAGAAGCCCGCCCTTACAGGAAGGACTGCAAGACGGTTGTTGTTGTTATCGGAGTTCAATATTACCTATGTCACTCAGAAATCAGTTAAGGGGCGTGTTGTTGCTGAGCAGCTAGTTGATGCGCCTGTTAAAGAGAAAGCTTTTCTTAAGGCAGATTTTCCTAATGAAGAAATCATGGATATTGAAGAAGAAACTCCGAATACTATGTGACTTATGTACTTTGATGGAGCTGTAAACAATCGAGGACAGGGAATAGGAGCTGTGCTTGTATCCCCTCGGAAGGAGTATATTCCTGTCTCTATCAAGTTACAGTTTTAGTGCACCAACAACATGGCAGAGTATGAAGCTTGCATCACCGGGTTAGAGGCAGCCTTAGCTTTGCAAATTTAGGATGTTGATGTGTTTGGGGATTCTATCTTGATCATTGGCCAGATTAATAGACAATGAAAAACTCGAGAAGAGAAATTAATCCCTTATAATACTTATTTGGAATCTTTGGTCAAGAAATTCAAGACCATCATTTTCACTCACTTGTCAAGGACCAGAATTAATTTTGCTGATGCTTTGGCAACTCTTGCTTCGATGTTAGACATTTCCGCAACAATGGAAGTTCAGCCGCTAGTTGTCAGACCACAGTGGGCCCCTACGCATGTGAATGCTATAGAGATTTCAGCCAGATGTCTAGATGGGAAGCCGTGGTATACAAATATCAAGAATCTTATTGTTGGTAGAGGGCATCCTCCAGAGGCTTTAGGTAAAGAAAGAAAGACTCTTCAAAAGTTGGCTGCCAACTTTGTTATTTGTGGTGATGAGCTGTACAGAAGATCATTTGATGGCATACAACTCCTGTGCATAGATGAAGACAAAGTTGCAGAACTTATTGAACAGATCCATGAGGGAGTTTGTGGACCTCATATGAATGGGAAAATATTAGTAAGGAAGATTTTGAGACTTGGATTCTATTGGCCCACAATGGAAGCATACTGCTTCGCATTTGTGAAGAAATGCCATAAGTGTCAAGTCTATGCGAATCTTATTCATGTTCCTCCTTCGGAGTTGCATTCTTTGACTTCGCCGTGGCCGTTTTCAGTGTGGGGAATTGATATAATTGAGAAGGTTTATCCAGGATCCTCAAGCGGACATGAGTATATTCTGGTAGCTATTGATTATTTTACGAAATGGATTGAAGCTGCTTCGTATGCTTCCATAATTTCGAACACGGTTGCGAAGTTCATTCGTGGCAACATTATTTGTAGATACGGAGTACCTCACGAGCTAATTTCAGATAATGGGTCGCATTTCAAGAAAAAGATGTTACACCTGTGTGAAGAGTTCAAGATAAGACATCACAAGTCATCTCCTACAGAACTCAAACAAAAGGGGCTGTAGAGGCTGCGAATAAGAATACCAAAGTCATTATCAGTAAGATGACTGAGACTTATAAGGATTGGTCGAATAAGCTTCCATATGCCTTATGGGCTTATCGGACATCGATCAGATCTTCTACAGGTGTAACTCCGTATTCTTTGGTGTACGGAATGAAAGCAGTTTTGCCAGTAGATTTGAGAATTCCCTCTTCGAGAGTGATGATGAAAGCTGACTTACCAGAGTCTGAATGGGCCAGAGCCAGACATGATGAACTGCAGATGATAGATGAGAAGAGGTTGAGAGATTTGTATCATATCCAGGGATATCAGAGACGAATTGAAAGAGCTTTCAACAAGAAAGTACGAGTCCGAGATTTGAAACCTGGAGATCTTGTTTCGAAGTCTTACAGGGCGTCGGTGTTTGATCCGAGAGGTAAATTCAGGCCAACTGGTCTGGTCCTTATATTGTCGATGAAGTCCTGCCTGGAAAAGCCGTAAGACTCCTCGATGAAAATGGAGAAAAATTAAATGAACCTACAAACCTGGATCAATTAAAGAAGTATTATGCTTAAGTACACCAAAAGGCCATTTTTTGACCGATTAGAGCTTTGAGGCAACAACCTACATGTTTAAAACCGTTTGCAAACCCTTTGGGCAAATAAAAAAAAACTTGTTTTCTCTGATAAACCCAAACTAGGGGCCTTTTTTTAGTAAAAAAAAAGTGTTTGAACTACGTTATGACCTGATCCCTTTCTACAGGATACGCAGGTAGGTTCGGTCGCATCTTTCGTAACATTTTGAAACCAACAATTCTTGAAACCCAAATGGGCGAACTACGCAAACCTGATTCTCATTTCTTTAGGGATATGTAGGTAGTCTGGAGGGTACAGATTCGGTTTCATTACACATAAACCAATCAAAGGTTTAGCATTTTGAACCCAAGCCTACCTGAAAGTCCTTCTGGTGTATTTAGGCCCAGGTTTGTAGAGAAGCAGAAAAAAAAATAAAAAATGATGGAGTCTTAGACCCGCTAGACTGAAAACCTGCAAAGGGCGGCTTAGGCAAAAATTAGGGTGCAGAGCCTGTTGGATGGAAAATCTGCAATGGCAGATGTCCAGGCAAAAATTAAGGCATGCGGTTCGCTAAATCGAAAACCCAAAAAGGCAATTTAGTCATGGTAGAGACTTCATGAAGGACGGAGCTTTCTGGAAGCCAATTGAACTTTCATTTTCTCTTTAGTTCTTCTTTAATGTCTGAGTAAGCGCCAAGAAAGCTTCTTTTGTTACTCTTTGAGTTAGGGAGATTGAGACTAAGCAATCTAAAGGGATAATAAGCATGATGGAATTCTTGAAAAGAGGTTGAAACATCTTTAAACATGGTATTCAAAGGACTCTAAGAGTGGTGGATCTTTAACCATTATAAAATGTTTATCAGTTTAAGAAGCAGATTCAATCTCTTTTAGAGTCCTGTTTCGAACTCGTTAAACTCTTTGGTCGTTAATTGTCAAAGTCTTTCTTTTTATCGAGTCTAGGTCAGTTTTCAGAGTCTTGTTTAGTCAGTATTCCTCCCAAAGCCGGGGTGTTAAAAACTCAGAGACTCAGAGATGCACAGAATTTATGGCTCCAGTGGATGATGTGAAATAAAGCAGTGCTCAGAGGTTGACAAGCTTTCAGCTCAGTTTCAGTATCAGTAAATGGGGGAGATGAAAGAAATTTTTCAGCAGAACAAGTTTCTTGTACCTGTGAAAAGCCTTATAAACCCAAGTGTTCATCAGAAAAATTTGTTGTAATCACAAATGTTCATTAATGAAAGCCTTTGGCCCATTCCTTTTGTGTTGCTCTCCGATGAATTTTGCCATGGAAGTAATCATACTAGGGGCATCTTTGACGACTTACGTTATAAAAGATGTCAAGTAATAATTGATAATTGAGATGCATACTCTCATCAAATTGAGACTAAAGAAGTTTGAACACTCTTTGTATTGAGCTTCTTGGTCAATTTATTCTCCTTTGGAGTTGAATTTCTTTGAAAAATCTTTATCCCAGCGGAGTCTAGAATCTACTCCAGCAATTTTTAAACTTCAGTGGAATGCTTTGCATCTTTTAAAAGGGGCTGACACTCGAAAATTCCTTCAAGTTATCTGGAGTCCGGTCTTTGATCGAAATCATGCATTTCAGTTACTCTTTGCAAAGAAGTGACTAGCTCATCATTTGAAATCATTAAGAGTTGATATTTTCTTTCAGTCATTTTGAGTTTCTTAATATTCGTGTGTTTGGAAGATTTTAATAAGGATAGAAATTAACAGATTCTGTGTTCCACGGTCTGGTCTTTTCTCCTGTTGTTTTGAAAGGTTTTAATAAGGATAGAAATTGACAGATTTCGTGTTCCACGGTCTCGCCTTTTGTTCGTTGTTTTAAAGATTTTAATAAGGTAAGGAATTACTAGGCTTTGTGTTACACGGTCTAGTCCTTCATTTGTTTTGAAAAAAAAGGGTTTTAACAGAGATGAAAATTACCGAATCTGTGTTACACGGTTTGGTCTTTTTGAAAGGTATGAACAGAGATGGAAATTATCGAACCTGTGTTACACGGTTTGGTCTTTTTTGAAAGATTTTAACAGAGATGAAAATTACCGAACCTGTGTTATGCGGTTTGGTCTTTTTGAATGATTTTAACAGAGTTGGAAATAACCGAACCTGTGTTACACGGTTTGGTCTTTTTGAAAGATTTTAACAGAGTTGGAAATTACCGAACCTGTGTTACACGGTTTGCTCTTTTTTGAAAGATTTTAATAGAGATGAAAATTACTGAACATGTGTTACACGGTTTGGTCTTTTCTTCGATCATTTTGGAAAGGTTTTAACAAGGGAAAAATTATCAAACCTGTGTTACACGGTTTGATCTTTTTCTTCGATCATTTTGAGAGGTTTTAAAAAGAAAAAATTCACTGAACCTGTGTTACACGGTTTAGTCTTTTCTTTAATCATTTTGAAAGGTTTTAGTAGGAGAAAAGTCACTGATCCTATGTTACACGGATTGGTCTTTTCTTCCTTCGTCCGGGTATTTAATGCCCAGATGCTTAGTAATGCAATGTCAAGTAGTGACTTGCCTAATCATCGTTCCGCAATGTGCAGCTTCCTAACGAGTTAGGAATCATGCGTATCTGCGAGGAGATTTGTGTGGGACTTGTAAGCTCAAGGGTCTACTCTCTTATCTTGTTTTGATGATTCTAAACATAATTGATTATGTTATTGAATACTAATCAACTTGCCTTGAAGTGTTGCGTTTTAAGATAGGATTGATCAGTGAAGAAACCAACACACTGCATGGTCATGCTTGAAGATGTACCACACAAGAGTCAAAGGAGCTAAGTGGAGCTCACATCATCTCTCAAGCAAGCATACACAAGATGGAAGACCAATTGAAGACCAAGGCTAAAGAGAAGTTGAGGTTTACCTAGAATTCAATATACATCCTTTCTCTTTAGATTTCTAAGTCAAGGCAATGTTTTCAAACTAGTTTCTAAAACCACTTAAGAACTGAAATGGTTAAGTGAATGGTTATGTGGTGGACCAACATGTTGGGACCCGCATAAACATTCCAAAATTATCATAGGAGTTGAGTTCCAAAAGCCCAAAATCAAATAAGCAATAAAAACTAAAAAATCTGCTTATTTTAGGCTTCTCCGAACTCCAACAGTTCCCTCGGAACTCCGAGAAATGGTCCAGTAGTATTTTTTACTTCTGGTCATTTTCTAGGAACTCCGAGAAATGGTCCAGTAAAATTTTCCAACTTCTAGCCGTTCTCTCGGAACTCCGAGAATTTGTCTCGGAACTCCGAGAACGTTGCGACACCCAAGAAAAGAGCCGTTGGGATTTGAATTAAAATTGGGTTTTTGATATTACCACCCCTAAACGACCATATTTTGATGAGAAGCTATATATACTCATTCAAGAGGACTATTTTCCTCTCTTGAATATTTGAAAAACCTTCTTAAGCACTCAAGCAAACTTGCAACCAATTTGTGCTTAAGATTTTATTTTCTCCCCAAACTTGCCTTGCACTTGCAAATCTATTGAGTTGGGATTTAGAGCTTTCACTTGCAACCACTATTCAAGAAGCAATTAAGGGACAACATTGTGCATCAAGCTTTCAAGAGAAGCCAAGCAAATCTTCATCTTCTTTTCTTGTAAAGGTGGCTAGGGCATCCTATCTTAATACCCTAGGGAGTTTCGCTTAGAACTCGGCGAAGAAGGAGAGTCGGTGTAAAGGTGTAAGGGCATCCTCATTTAATATCCCTTGGAAGTGTAATCGCCTCGGAGCCGGGCATCGTGGAGGTCTCGCATAGTGGAAAACCTTAAGGACGATCTTAAGAAGAGTGGAGTAGGGCTGTGCCCGAACCGCTATATATCGATGTGTTCTTTCTTTTTCTTGCACTTTCATTCTTGATTTTGGTTTGGCATTTCATTTTATTTTTTATCTCATTTAAACTAACCAAAATCTAATCAAGAGAAGAAAATTCAAACTAGGTTCATTACTAAGATTTTAAAAAAGGCATAATTTTAGTGTTATAATCAATTCACCCCCCCTCTTGCTTATTTCAATTGGTACCAAAGCCTCCTCTCTACTTTATTTAAAAATCATAACCGGTCTAGAGAAAAGATTCTAAAAATGGCAAACTATCCTCAACACCATAAAGGTTACTCAAACACTAGGCCACCCTATTTTGATGGAACAAATTATGGATTTTGGAAAACCAAAATAAAAATCTTTTTAACCCAAGATTACCAAATGTGGAGAGCCATTAATAATGAATATACATTACCCACTAGAAATCTAAACGATTGGACCGAAGCCGAACAACAAGCCTCAAACTACAATGACAAAGCCATGAATTCTCTAATTTGTGCTTTGTCACCCGGTGAATTCAATAGTGTCAAATTTAAATTCGGCTAAGGAAATTTGGGACACCTTAGAAGTCACCCATGAGGGAACCAACCAAGTTAAAGAATCTAAAATGAATCATCTATTTTGGCAATATGAACTCTTTCAAATGACACCCGATGAAACTATTGCCGACATTTACACTAAATTCACTAACCTTGTTGTAGACACCCCCATTTTGCTCCGCTTTAATCAACAAAGAAGTTAGTGTTTCAATGTCAGTTTTTCAGTGTTTTCCATTCCCGTGTCCGCTTCATATGTTTTCTTGATCTTTTTTCAATCATTTCTGTCGTGTTTCGCATTTTCCCGCTAAGTGTTGGTAAGGGTAATTCATGAGAATCCAAGCAAGAGAGAATTTTGACCCATTTGCGGGACCCGCATTGAGCATTTGGATTAAATTTTGATCGAGCAAGTTGGCCCATGTAAAAAAAAAAAACATTCAAGTCATCTGTGGAGTTTACTATGGATATTAACGATCAAATTTTATGAGAGGAATAAGTGTGCCGAACATGGAATGGGGTTCACTAAGTTGAAACAAGCGGAGCTGCCCAAAATTTTGATGAATGGATCTCATGGAAAATTCGGCCAAGGAATAGGCCTAGCATTTGGTTGTGGGGTTTAAAATTGAGTGGCCTACTAAATATGCGTGGGGCCCACCCAAAGCGATTCAATCTCATTCTTCTGGGTCCATATTTAAATCTAACGGAAAAGATTTATGGGGCACCAATTGAACAATATGGAGTGATTTAAGAGGTGGTGTAACAGATCCACATTGCGGCCTATCAACTGGACGGCCAAGATCAGCTTGTGATAATGAGTTAGAGGAGCACGAATCATTTATATGGCAACCCATTGAAATGGATGGTTCGGATCATCTTATGAATGATCTATAAAATTACCCAGTTATATAGTGGACCAATAAAGTGAACAGTTTGGATTACGCTATAAGAAATGATTTATTGAGCATATCCCATTAATGACTTGTTAATCGGGTGGTTCAGATTATCCTATGGAGTGGGCCCCACCATTCTCTTAAAATAATAGTAATAGCAAGGCAAGATGTAGAATTCAGCCATGTTTGAATGGGGCCCATCAAGTTAATATGGAGAGATGTCTACTACTAATTGGAAGGATACTAAAATTAGTTAGAATCCATCATTATCGAAGAAGAGTAATATGCAATTCTGTAAAAGGAAGAAATTCATCAATTAGTGCAGTCCATATTAGTAAGCCATACATGAAGGGTAACTTCAGATCTTTGCTGCTAATATGGGGCATGCAGGATGGCCTTATTTTTGGATATCTATGATTCGACAGTAGGAGAACATCCCAATAAGGAGATCCATATTGCTATTCCGAGGATGAGATAGGAAATGTTCTATGTGGTGGAAGGAAAAAGAATAGCAATACCTCTTCATAACGACGTTTGGCCCAGAAAAAAAAAAGAAAGGACAGAGGATTGTCTCTCTCAATTCCCCTCTCATCTCACAGAGCCCACCCCACTCTCTCACACTCGGTTTTCTCCCTCTCTCGATACCTCTCTTTCTGTTTTTCACAACTATCCCTCATCTCTCATCTCTCTTACCTACACTCTCCATAAAAAAAAGGGAGGAACGACACTCTCTGATGCTCTCTCTCCCTCTCTTGATCCCTCTCACACAGCACTCTGTCTCTCTCCCTATCTCTCTGTTTCTCACACAGCCGAGCCATCTTTCAACCCCTCAAGCCCTCAACAGCCCTCTCTCTACATCCTCTCCCCAACAGCAAGCAGCGGGCTCTGTTAAAAAAAATAAAAATAAAAAAATAAAAAAAAAGAAAGAACAGAGGATCGTCTCTCTCAATTCCCCTCTCATCTCACACAGCCCACCCCACTCTCTCACGCTCGGTTTTCTCCCTCTCTGTCTGTCGCTCTCACTCCCTCTTTATCTCTGTCGCTCTCACTCCCTCTCTGTCTGTCACTCTATAGTTCTGTCTCTCTATCTCTCTCGCTCACTCTCTCTCTCACTCTCCCTATCACTCCCTCTCTGTTTCGCTCTCTCTCACTCTCGGATTCTCACTCCCTCTCTATCTCTCTCACTCAATCACTCTCACTCACTCTCACTCTCTCTCAGTTACCTCTCTCTCTCTCTCTCTCTCTCTCTCTCTCTCTCTCCACAGTGGTGAAAACAAAGAAAGAAAAGGAGAAAAAAATCAGATCGGATTGCACGTCGGCGAGTTTTTTCGGATTCTTCGGCTCTTGGATTCGGCGAGGATCTCGACCAAAGGTAGGTGCACTATTCTCAGATTTTTCTAGAATTGTTCTGTATTTTGTTATATATTTTCGCATGGTTTTAGCATTAAATTGTATTTAATTCAATATTATATGGGTATGCTCAAAATCATGTTTTACATGAGTGTTTCAAGTCCGATTCGTCTCGAAGTTTAATACAATGATCTGTTTAAGTAGACTAAAAGAACCATTAGATCGGATCGGACATTGGATCAAAGGATTTTGAGAATTCGAGTGAAGAACGGAATTTCATTTAAAATAATGACTGAGAAATTAAGAAATTGGAAAAAATAGCTATCTCAGGATGATCTATTTTGTGGGATATTAAAATTTTTCTATATTTATCACATCAGAACAATGTTGAAGGACATTTTCCGAAGTCGTAATTTTCTAAAAAATCATGTTTTAAAAATAGAAAACTCTTCAAAAATATCTTTTTGAAAAAGAAAAATGGAAAATATACCAAATAGATTTTAAAATTAATGAAATTTCGTGAAAAATAATATGATGCTGATATATTCTAACATGAATTTTTAATGATTTTAGGATTTTATTTGATATATTATTTGATATGTTCTTTGAAAACAATCAGATTTTGTGAGATTTTTTATTAACATCAAATCATAATTAAAATTTTCAAACTTTTTACAGTAGTCTTATATTCCATATTTCATGCTTCTGTAAAATTTTCAATTGATTTGGAATTTGTTTCCTAAGGGATGTAGTGTAAATTCATAATCTGGTCTGAAAATTAAAAAATCCGAAATTAATAATAAATCACATCTAAAATTCATGAAACTTTCACAGCGTACTATGCTAACTCATATCGTATTAATGTAGAAATTTCAATGAATTTAGATTTCTATTTCTAAGAGTTTCTGTGTAAATTTAACAATCTGGTCGTATTGTTATTAAATCAAAAATTAATAGGAGCTTAATATAAAAATCAGTAAAACTTTTCCAGTAAGCTACATTCATTCCTATATTGTTACTGTAGAAATTTCAGGTCATTTCGAATTTTTTTGCAATGAGTTCATTTCTAAAATCACTCAAGCGGTCTGAAATTGATAAAATCCATTAAAAATTGAAATTAATCAAAAATCATTATGAAAATTTCTAAAGAACTTTAAATTTCTGTCACATGTTCACTCCTTAATCCATTGAAACAGAAATCTTAGGAGCCTTAGATTTCCCCTGTAAAATGGCCATTGCATCAATAATCGTATCCCAGTTGCAATCGATCCTTGACAATTCAAGTATTTAAGTTATAGCATGTTGTTGGCTCCGAGGTTTACTGTCCACGGAAATCCTGAGAGATATGCCAGGCAATAAGGTGCTATAATTTAAGTATTAAATTGCACAAGGAAAGAGCGCACGATTCCCTTCCGTGGATGCTATTCGAGGCCGAAATTTGTGAACCATAGAACCTTTGGTATTCCTTAAATGTTCAGAAACTGAAAATCCTTGAAATCTGAAATTTATTTACTTCAAGAACTTGAATCGATTTACCTTATGTATTTCGGAACCGTTGGATTACGGTTTCCGACATAAGAATCATTAGAGCCTTATTTAGGAACACTTACGTCATGTCGTGTCCTAGGTTTTAGGGAGTCCTAGGTTTTAGGGAGTCCTAAAGTTAGGAGTCCAGGCTCATCACGGGCGTTTGCTATGTATAGCAACCGTGCCATAGGTCTAGTTACACTAGTCACCCAATCTTTCCCTAGGACAAGCCTAGTTACCTAGGATGTAGGTTAACCTGCATTAGTCTAAGGGACAACTTGCACTTAGATAGGATCATATAGCATCTTAGATGAAGTCCTAGGATAATAAAATCTTCAACTTGAATTAAATAACTTCTCTTAAAACTGTTGAAACAGTCAATTCAGTCTAGATCGGTGTCTTAGTTGAGTTAGGCATAAGTAGCTTAGCTTAGGTGCACCGAACTACGTCAACTCTGATCCCAGTGAGGCTTGGGTACATAGGCAGGTTGGATGCTTGATGGCATACCAATTACGAGTCGGCTCCACAACAAATTGTGGGGTTTTGTATATTAATTTTCTTGTAAATTCTTAATTAAATCACTTAGGACTTTCCATGAAATTAGAATTTTAGGAGAACATTCACTTAAATTGAATTCAAACAAATTAAGAAATCAAGATACACATTTAGGATCTACATTGAAATTATATCATAGGATGCATGTCACATAGTTAGCACACTAACATAGAGTTAAATGAGCCATTTAAAAGAAATTCAAAAGAGTTAACTTTTGGAATTGAAGAATGATTATCGGGCAGGAATGGTGCATGTGGTGGATAACTCCCCATACCTTCCATTCTTGTAACCAGGTAACGAGTCTAGATTTCTAGTTAATTATGGGTCCTAGATCCCTCATCTAGGTGGCGACTCTGTCACTTTCTTTTGTGTGGAATTCGGATTACCTTAGTGATCCCAAGTTCACATAAAAGACGAATTAAAATCAATAATAAAAGAGCACACGCCAATCGCGTGGGTACGAGAGACCAAAAGAGAGCGTGGCGGCTCGCGCCCCACCCCTCTCGCGGGATCGGGTCCCACATTAAAAAAGGCATAATTTTAGTGTTATAATCAATTCACCCCCCTCTTGCTTATTTCAATTGGTACCAAAGCCTTGTCTCTACTTTATTTAAAAATCCTAAGCGGTCTAGAGAAAAGATTCTAAAAATGGCAAACTATCCTCAACACCATGAAGGTTACTCAAACACTAGGCCACCCTATTTTGATGGAACAAATTATGGATTTTAGAAAACCAAAATGAAAATCTTTTTAACCCAAGATTACCAAATGTGGAGAGCCATTAATAATGAATATACATTACCCACTAGAAATCTAAACGATTGGACCGAAGCCGAACAACAAGCCTCAAACTACAATGCCAAAGCCATGAATTCTCTAATTTGTGCTTTGTCACCCGGTGAATTCAATAGAGTGTCAAATTTGAATTCGGCTAAGGAAATTTGGGACACCTTAGAAGTCACCCATGAGGGAACCAACCAAGTTAAAGAATCTAAAATGAATCATCTATTTAGGCAATATGAACTCTTTCAAATGACACCCGATGAAACTATTGCCAACATGTACACTAAATTCACTCACCTTGTAAATGGACTAAGGGGACTTTAAAAATAATTTTCAAATAGAGATTTAGTGACCAAAATCCTTAATCCTTAAATCCCTACCTTTGTCATGGGAATCCAAAACCTCCGCAATTACCGAAGCTAAGGACATGAATACATTGAACCTAGATGAACTAATAGGGTCCTTGATAACCCATGAGATTATCGGCAAAACAAAAGCACCCGAAATTGAAAATAAAATTGAAAAAGGAAAAGGTATTGCTTTTGCTTGTAATGTAGGTGATAACGAAGAGGCAAAGGAAGACATGGAAGATGAAGTTGCCCTCCTAACAAGAAGGATCAAGTTTTTGCAAAGGAATATGGGAGGCATAAAAAATAGAAGAACCAATCCTCCATTCAAGAAGAAAGAAGAGCTCGGTGACGGATCTTCTCAACCCCGATGCTACGGTTGCAAGAAGCTTGGACACATTCGCCCGGATTGTCCACTCAACAATGAGCGTACCTCAAATAATCGCTTCAAGAGAAGAGAAGGCAAGAAATGAATGACCGCCACATGGGATGAGGAAATTGAAAGTGAAGGAGAACAAAATGATGGAGAAGATTGCTTGATAGCAAAAAATGTTTGTTTCATCGCCTCAATAAACGACAATCAAGAGGTAAATAGTTTAAATGATGTCATTATTCTAAAAGAAGTTCTAGATTCCTTACAAAATGCACATGATGAACTTGAAATTGAATTTGATAAAAATGCATCACTTGAAAATTCTCTTTCTAACATGACAAAAGAATTTGGTTGGTTAAAAAATGACCATGAATTTTTGGATGATGAAAATGAAAAATATAAAGTTTAAATTCATGATTTAAATGCTACCATCAAAATCTTAAATGAAAATCGACAAGAACTATCTATTGAAAACAACAAGCTAAAGCATGAAAGTAGTAAATTGTCTTATGAATATGATGAACTAAAGAAACTTTTAAAAAAATTTGAGCATAGTTCATTAAAATTGGATAGGCTTGTTAATATTTAAAGATTGTCACATGATAAAAGTGGACTTGGACATAAATGGAATACTACAATATCAAACTATAAAAATAAATTTGAAAAGGCTTCTTCTAGTGGTACTAAAACTTGCTTTTATTGTGGTCTAGAAGGACATTATAAAGTTGCTTGCATATATGCTAAACAAGATAAAATCAAATTAAACTCCAAAGTTAAAACAAATGAACTTAGCAAGATTAGAAAGATTTGGGTACCTAAAGGATCTCACTTGCCTATTCATATGTAAGTATGCCTTAAAAGCCACAACAAGAAGAACACATGGTACCTTGATAGTGGATGCTCTAGACACATGACAGGAGACCTCACTCAATTCGCATCCCTATCACTCAAGGATGGTGGAGACGTTACCTTTGGAGATGATAAGAAAGGAAAGGTCAAAGGAGAAGGCACCATAGGTAACTCTACATCTCCCATACATGATGTACTTTATGTTGATGGCTTGTCCCATAATCTTATTACCATTAGTCAATTGTGTGACAATGGTTTTGAAGTAGTCTTCAACCCTGACAAATGCATTGTTAAAAATAAGATAGATGGAAAAGTGAAATTCATAGGTTCAAGAGACAATAACATTTACACTATTGGACTAGATGATCTTAGACTCCAAAATGTGACTTGTCTTAATGCCATTAGTGAAGACTCTTGGTTGTGGCATAGGAGGTTGGGTCATGCCAGAATGGATCTCATTTCAACCCTATCCTCAAAAGACATTGTTAGAGGATTGCCTAAGTTCAAATACACCAAACATCACATTTGTAGAACTTGTCAATTAGGCAAACAATTAAAGAGCTCATTTGCCCCTAAAAATATGATTTCAACCACCTACCCCTTGCAACTACTTCATATGGATCTTTTTGGACCAATGAAGACAAGTAACCTAGGTGGAAAAAGGTATGTGTTTGAAGTTGTGGATGACTACTCACGATTTACTTGGGTCATATTTTTAGCACATAAAGATGAAACCTGTGAAAATTTTCTTAAATTGTGTAATCAAATTCAAAATGAAAAAGGCATTGCCATATCTTACATTAGGAGTGACCATGGAACAGAATTTGAAAATGTACACTTTGACACTTACTGTAATGAACATGGCATCAAACACAATTTTTCGGCACCTAGGACACCTCAACAAAATGGGATTGTAGAAAGAAAGAACCGAACCCTCCAAGAAATGGCTAGAACAATGTTGCATGAAAATGATCTCCCTAGATACTTTTGGGCGGAGGCGGTTAGCACCACTTGCTATATCATAAATAGGGTATATATAAGGCCAATTTCTAAGAAAACACCTTATGAGCTTTGGAAAAACTTGAAACCAAATATAAGCTGTTTTAGAGTGTTTGGTTGTAAATGCTATATCTTGAACATTAAAGATAACCTACACAAATTTGATAAGAAGTCGGATGATGGCATATTCTTAGGGTATTCTACACATAGCAAGGCATATAGAGTGTTTAATAGAAGAACCCTAGTTGTAGAAGAATCCATGCATGTTATATTTGATGAGAGAGAGCCAACTCCTCAAGAAATGCCACATGATGAGGATGAACCTATTGAATACCTCTCACCTAAGACAAATGCTCCTCCCCATGCATCTACAAGTAATACATTACCTAGTGAGGAAGTAGAAAATGAAGATGATGACTCATTACCTAGGGATAGGAGAATATTGGTAGATCATCCTGAATTCCAAATCTTAGGTGATGCCACATCGCCAGTAAGAACTAGATCATACTATGGTAGTGTGAGTAACAACTTGGCGTTCCTATCCGAATTAGAACCAAAATCCATCAAGGAAGCCGAAAAGGATGAATATTGGTTGATGGCTATGCAAGAAGAGTTGAGTCAATTCGAAAGGAACAAGGTGTGGAGGCTAGTGCCTAGACCTAGTGATCATCCAGTCATTGGCACGAGATGGGTGTATAGAAACAAATTAGATGAAAATGGAATTATCACTAGAAATAAAGCTAGGCTTGTAGCCCAAGGGTACAATCAGGAGGAGGGAATAGACTATGATGAGACATTTGCTCATGTTGCCCGTATGGAAGCTATTAGGATACTCTTGGCATATGCTTCTCATAAATGATTTAAACTATATCAAATGGATGTCAAAAGTGTCTTCCTAAATGGCTATTTCCAAGAGGAAGTGTATGTTGAGCAACCTCCAGGTTTTGAAGACTACAAACATCCAAATCATGTTTTCAGGCTAGATAAAGCTTTATATGGTTTAAAGCAAGCTCCTAGAGCTTGGTATGAGAGGCTTTGCACATTCCTAGTGGAAAAAGGTTTTGAGATGGGAAAGGTGGATAAAACATTATTTATAAAAAGAGAAAAATAGGATATCCTCCTTGTCCAGATTTATGTGGATGACACCATCTGTGGCTCAACAAATCAAAAAATGTGTGATGAATTTGCAACTCTAATGAAAAATGAATTTAAAATGAGCATGATGGGTGAGTTAACCTACTTCTTAGGACTCCAAATTAAACAATACCAAAACGGGATATTTATAAATCAAGAAAAATATACAAAGGAGTTATTAAAGAAGTATGGCATGGATAGCAGTAAGACATCAAGAATTCCTGAGTACAACTGCTAAGTTAGAAAATGATGAATTTGGCAAATCTGTGGATCAAAAGATGTATAGGGGTATGATAGGGAGCCTACTCTATTTGACAGCCAGCAGACCAGACATTATGTTTACTGTCTGTCTCTGTGCTCGATTTCAATCGGATCCAAAGGAGTCTCACCTATCGGCAGTCAAGAAGATCTTCAAGCACTTAAGAGGAACCCAAAGTCTGGGACTATGGTATGAAAGACCTACTGCCTTCACTCTCATTGGATATTCAGATGCAGACTTCGCTGGATGTAGAGTGGATAGGAAAAGCACTAGTGGGACTTGTCAATTCTTGGGCAAATCACTTGTTTCATGGTTTAACAAGAAACAAAATTCAGTAGCTCTCTCCACAACAGAAGCATAATATGTGGCAGCTGGAGCTTGCTGTGCACAAGTCCTATGGATGAAAAGCACATTGATGGACTATGGAATTAAAATGGAAAATATTCTTATCCAATGTGACAATACTAATGCTACAAGCTTAACAAAGAACCCCATACAACACTCAACAACAAAACATATTGAGATTAGGCACCACTTCATTAGAGATCACTCACAAAAAGGGGATATTTGCTTAAAATATATCAACACTGAGGATCAATTGGCGGATATCTTTACAAAACCCCTTAGTGATGATAGAATTTCTTATATCCGAAGTGCCTTAAACATTTGGTGTGCGAATCAAGTCAAAGAAATTGCCAAATAAATACTTTTTGCCCTTCACCAGCTTATCTATAGAGTATTTAAATATCATCCTTGTTTGGTAGTATCTGCATGAATGAGATGTCAAATATTAATCTTAAAAATCACTCAATTGCTACCATTAGCCTTCTTAGTTCTCTAAGATGGAGAAGTACCTTCACTTTAATTAAAAATACCTAACAATTTGACATATGTCAACATCTCGATCATGAACAGGTATATGTGCATTACTTGGCTACATATTTTTATACCATAAACATTGATTTAGGGGGAGTACCTAACTCAATCTTCATTTACTCCTAAATTGCTTTACATTTTAGTTCACCATTTTCTGTCGATGACAAAAGGGGGAGAATTTTGAAATTGATTATCTATTCAATTGCCTATATGCACCATATGCTTTTAATTGTTATCATTTATCACTGTGCATATATTGAGGGGGAGTTCCTGCATTCACTTGCCTATTATGTCAGTCCACACACTCCTCATAATCAATTTTGTTTGTCATCATCAAAAAGGGGGAGATTATAAGCCCAAGGGTCTACTCTCCTATCTTGTTTTGATGATTCTAAACATAATTACTTATGTTATTGAATACTAATCAACTTGCCTTGAAGTGTTGTGTTTTAAGATAGGATTGATCATTGAAGAAACCAACACACTGCATGGTCATGCTTGAAGATGTACCACACAAGAGTCAAAGGAGCTAAGTGGAGCTCACATCATCTCTCAAGCAAGCATACACAAGATGGAAGACCAATTGAAGACCAAGGCTAAAGAGAAGTTGAGGTTTACCTAGAATTCAATATAGATCCTTTCTCTTTAGATTTCTAAGTCAAGGCAATGTTTTCAAACTAGTTTCTAAAACCACTTATGAACTAAAATGGTTAAGTGAATGGTTATGTGGTGGACCAACATGTTGGGACCCTCATAAACATTCCAAAATCATCATAAGAGTTGATTTCCAAAAGCCTAAAATCAAATAAGCAATAAAAACTAAAAAATCTGCTTATTTTAGGCTTCTCGAAACTCTGAGATTTTTCTCGGAGCTCCGAGCTCGGAACTCCGAGAAATGGTCCAGTAGTATTTTTTACTTCTGGTCATTTTCTCGGAACTCCGAGAAATGATCCAGTAAAATTTTCCAACTTCTGGCCGTTCTCTTGGAACTCCGAGAATTTGTCTCGGAACTCCGAGAATTTCTCGGAGCTCCGAGAATGGTTCTCAGAACTCCGAGAATTTCTCGGAGCTCCAAGAATGGTTCTCGGAACTCCGAGAATTTCTCGGAGCTCCGAGAACGTCAGAATGGTTCTCGGAACTCCGAGAAAGTCGCGACAGCCAAGAAAAGAGCCGTTGGGATTTGAATTAAAATTGGGTTTTTGATATTACCACCCCCAAACGGTCATATTTTGATTAGAAGCTATATATACTTATCCAAGAGGATTATTTTCATCTCTTGAATATTTGAAAAACCTCCTTAAGCATTCAAGCAAACTCGCAACCCATTTGTGCTTAAGATTTTGTTTTCTCCCCAAACTTCCTTGCACTTGCAAATCTATTGAGTTGGGATTTAGAGCTTTCACTTGCAACCACTATTCAAGAAGCAATCAAGGGACAACATTGTGCATCAAGCTTTCAAGAGAAGCCAAGCAAATTTTCATCTTCTTTTCTTGTAAAGGTGGCTAGGGCATCCTATCTTAATACCCTAGGGAGTTTCACTTAGAACTCGGCGAAGAAGGAGAGTCGGTGTAAAGGTGTAAGGGCATCCTCATTTAATATCCCTTGGAAGTGTAATCGCCTAGGAGCCGAGCATCGTGGAGGTCTCGCATAGTGGAAAACCTTAAGAACGATCTTAAGAAGAGTGGAGTAGGGCTTTGCCCCAACCACTATATATCAGTGTGTTCTTTCTTTTTCTTGCACTTTCATTCTTGATTTTGGTTTGGCATTTCATTTTATTTTTCATCTCATTTAAACTAACCAAAATCTAATCAAGAGAAGAAAATTCAAACTAGGTTCATTACTAAGATTTTAAAAAATGCATAATTTTAGTGTTATAATCAATTCACCCCCCCTCTTGCTTATTTCAGGACTGTTTAACAGGACATACGAATCTGGGTTTGTGTGGAACTGTTTAACAGAACCGCGTGATCCGGAGTGATTCGCTACCTTGAAAGAGAGGAGTTAGAGTTACTCGGATAGGTAAACAAATGTATTTTCAGCAATGATCTGTATATCTATCGCCTGGCTTGAAACTTAGTTTCGCCTCGGTATTTGATGTTTGAGTTTGGCTCAAATATTCGAGTACCCTAATGAGTGGTCTAGTAAGTTTTAGACTAATCGACAACATAAATGTATAAAAAAAATACTCTTTGAGTGTTTGGTTTTGAACTTGTTTTGGACAGGTTTCAATACAATGGTCCTAGCCTATTTGACAAATATAAAACAAAAATCTTTGAGTGTTTGGATTTGTGCTTGTCTTGGACAAGTTACAATGTTGTTTCTATAAAAAAAATGAATGAAGGTTTCTAAAAAAGGAAAAAAATCTTTGAGTGTTTGGATTTGTGCTTGTCTTGGACAAGTCGCAATGTGGTTTCAAAAAAATGAAAAAATGAAAACTCTTTGAGTGATTGAAGTGATTGGTTTGTTTGTTTGGTTGGTGCTCTTTGAGCAATTGTTGTGTGTACTTTGGCCTAGCCTGATAAAAAAAAAGTTTTTTTTTTGTGTTTTATTACTGTTCGTTCATCTTTGCTTTAACTAGTTTAAATAGTTGAGTCGTGAGAGTTAGAGAGAGGCTATCTCTTTGAGATGTCTTAGTTGCCAAGTTAAGAGTCGGTGAGAGGCTATCTCCCTATTGTTGGTAGAGTCTTACCCTTGCGAGTACCGTTCTTAGAACTAGAAACCCAAAAATTTGTTTTGCTTTCGGGTCGATCAAAATATGTTATTTGTTCAGCTTTGGCATTCGCGTGTCAAGCACGCTCTGCCAAAGATGGGCATCTTTAGACACCCCATTTTGACCGTACCCCTAATTGTGTTATTTGGTTAGAAATCCTACCAAACTGGTGTTCTAGGGTCTTAAAATTAGTCCTAGTGTAGCTTGGGGTCTCAATTAAGTCTCCACAAAAATTTGTCAAAATCCGTGGGTGTATGCTTAGCGAACAGGTTTAATAATGTTGTTTGGTGTGGAAATAAGGGGGATACTTTATCCGTATCAGGGGGGTGATCCAGGGAGATTGAATAACCAGAAGTGGGCTGTCCGGAAATATGAAAGGGGTCAAATATACTCTTATATTTTTAAGGGTTGTTTTCACTTAGACCACCCATTGTTGCGTATAAAGAGTAGTCACTAATACCTAAGGGGGCTGTCCAGTGAAGTTTTGGGGGAGTAAAAATATCATTTTATATGTATATGCTGTTGATAAAAGGGATCAAAGGGGGGTGGATTAACTCGTCTGAGCTCGAACTAACCTCGCGCGCCCATCATTTTTGGCGGGTTAATCAAAATGGGGAGTGCCAATATCAACAACCAGCTTATGGGTATAAAAAAAAATCAACGAAAAAAACAAAGGAGGGTTCTCTTTTTTTTGTTGAAAAATTTCCTGAAAAAGAGAGAGAGAGAGAGAGAGAGGAGAGAGAGAGAGATTGTTGAAACCCTAGCTTTTCCCTTTTTCCGATCTTCTCCTCCGATCTACCTCCGGCCAGATTTTGGAGCTTCGGCCAAACCTCCGATCGACTTCATCATCACTCTCGTCTTCATCTTCTCTTATTTTTAGCACTATTTTCTTCTCCACAATGAGCTTCTCCATGATTTGCATCATTAAGCCCTAGATTTACTCATTTCTTTTACTTTAAAACCTTAGATCTAGTTGCGTTCTTATGAAACCTTACTTAATTCCTTCATCTCAAACCTTAACTCATTTACACTTCAAGTTTCATTAGATCCTTCATTTTTATTATTATTATGCGTTTTCTTATAGATCCAGTGATCTATCGCCTCTGATTCCTCTTGGTTTAAATCTGATTGCTCCTAATCTGAAACCCTAATTTGAAAATTCTTTAGATCCGATCATTTATGATCCAGATCTAGCCATGTTTTCTTCATAATAATTAGTAGATCTGGTGATTTCATTGGAATTTGTTCAAGTGGTTAGAATTTGGGATCTGATTGATCTGGAGCTTTGAAAAGAGGATTGCAAATTTGAAAGGAGAAAGGAAAGCAAAGGGAAAAGGTTCGAATAGCTACAAAAGGTAAGAGACTTAGGTATTATTCGGTTCTTCTATTGATTAGACTAATAAATTCGATTTGAGAGTGATATTTGTAGCTTTGATTATAATTTTGATTTGATCACTTTGTGATTTCGCTGATTGATTGTTTATTAGTTGATTTATAATTTTGTAGTCGATATCTGTAGGTTAGTTTCTCTTTTGAATTTTAATTCTTCTCAGTTTAAGATTTGTGAGAATTACTTATGAATCATGGGTTTGGAATCAGGAAGAAATTTTACATATCAGGAATAGAGATTAGAGCTAAATTTCATCGGATTTTTTTTAGATCATTGTGATCAATCTCTTATGCATTTACTTAGGTTTTGGTAACCTTGAAGGCCGAAGTTATCACTAGTATATTTTATATGAAAGATTTTTGGTAGCAAGAGATGGTTGAAATGATCATCATTGGATGAGTTTTGATGTACACAGGATGATAAATGTATATAGTATATCAGTCATTGACGTGTGAGATAGTACAAATTGGTTTCTGTCTTGATATGGATGAGGTATAGCTGGTTGTTTGCGATTGATACATGAGAACTATTATCAAGTAGCTTTGTTAATTGCTTTATTAATTGAACAAAGTCAAGTTCAATTCTCTGATTTGCGATAGTAAACCGATATATGCATGGTTTGATTTTCATTGTGGCAAGGAACATCATTCAGGTTCCTGCTGTTTTCATGAAAATTTTATTTTAATCAAAGAATCGCCTTGTTTTGATTGACTCTTATTGCATGTAAATTCAGGACTGTTTTGATAACCATGGTGTCATTGAGATTCTAATTTTGTATTTGAGGAATTCCATTAGAATGGGCATTCTGAGGACTTACTATTTTGCTTATCAGTCGTATAATTGGTAGTCATATTCACATCTATGCTGGCCATTTAACCTTTTAAATTTCAGCACAATGCACTTCAGTCCAGGTTCAGTGTAATAAAGTCGGCATATGCACTTATAATTTACCCATGGAAACACTCCCTGTTCTAGTATAATTCTGTCCATTGATATGCTCCTGTGTTAACACAATTCTATCCATGGATATGTTCCCAGTTTTGGCACAAATCAGCCCCCTGTTTTGTACAAATTCTGTCCTATGATAGCCTTATTTTGGTGATGATGGCTGAAATTTGTAAAATCCTTTTGAGTTTTGTTGGATTTGTTTACACAAGTGATTTCATATGGTTAAAGGTTTGAATTATGCTTGATGTGTCAATCCCTAGCTAGCAAGATATTGTTGGGAATTTATGAATACCCTTGCAGATGTGAACGTATAAATATGTGTCTGTGTAGGTGTCTCTCGGCGTGTGTGTGTGAGTATATAGAGTGCCTAATTGAAAATGCTTTGCCTCAATTTTGTTTAAATATGGGAGTGATTTGAGTAATAATGTCAGTTCTTGTTCTCTTAAATACATATATATATATATATATATTTTATTTTTTTTTGTAAAATTTGTTCTCTGTGATTGTGCTCTCACCATGATTTAATTTTGCATGAATATGTGAGTCGCAGTCAATAAGGGATTTTGATGTAGTTGAGAATCCATTCAAGTCATCTCGATAGGGTCAGATGGCAGCGCAAAGAACTATTTATAGTAATGCTATTTCTAATAATTGGCATCATTCGTTTGTATGGAACTAGTTTTTTTTAAGAAACTGAAATCAGTGTTCACTTGAATAACTTTTGGTAAGGGATTTCAGAAATGCACTCCACCAGGCAATCATTTTTCTATGGATAAGTGTATTGGATCTTTTTGTTTCACCAATTACATTAGGCAAATTATTTGAATACTGGGGTAGATGGTTAACTTGATTGGAAATAGGTAGTGCAGCAGGGTGCCAGGCAATAACTTTTGGGATATGATGACGGCTCTTGGTAGCTTTCTTTTTGAAGGTTAATAATAATATTAGCAAAACTTGGAAATGATATGGGTGTATTATTTTATGCTTTCCTTCTATTGTTGCAGTATGAAGAGTGACCAGTTAGTGTTAATTCTTCATTAGTACTGTAATGAATATGTGTTCCATTTAAAACTATTGTATAGGCAATATAAAATTTACATATATTCATGCCCTCAAAAGGGTTGCTGTTCAGCTTCAATTAAATGCATTATCATCAATATTAGTTGCCCCTTTCATGTTCTTCTCCATTCTGTTAATACCACAAATCTATCAGTTGTACTAGCACTACAAGTTCAGTTGATGCATTTAGTCGTATAATTCAGTTTTGCATTACAAGTTGTGTGGTACAGTTTTCCTGTAAATTATTTCCATTACCAGCTGTATAATTCAGTTTTCTTGCTAATGAAAATTCAGTTTTTCTATTGAAAATGCATACGCTATTAGCTATGTAGTTTAGCTCTCTTTAAAATTGTTTACATTATAGATTATTTTATTTCTAAAGTGTTTGAACTATCAGTTGTGTATTTTTGTGCTCTTCTAAAAATCACACCATTAGTTATAGGTTACATTTTTTTTTACAGTTTGTTGCGTCAGAGATTGTGCAAGTCCAATATAATTGATATGTTTGCATCTAATGTGATTATTCTTTTTATTTTTTTATTAGATTACATGATTTTCTGAATAACCCCTTGAGTGATAGTGGAATGTCTTAGATCATTAATTAGAGGTTTCTTTTTGAATACTTAGTGGAAATTTATTAGAGTCTGAAAATAATACTCATCTTTTAGCATCAGTCATATTTAGCATTAGTCTTTTGAGAACTGAAATATGGTTTTAATCAAATATGGTTTTTTTGAGAACTTCAATGCATATCACAATATGATACTATTATTATATCATTTTACTTATGAAATTTCTTAGTGCCAAAAGTAGTAAAAATTAATGGTTCTTTAAATAACAAAGGATATGACCAGCTGTTAGCCCAAGGGTTCCCCATGGGTTCATTCAATCACCTTGTTTTGATGATTAACAAACACAAATTGATTAGTCTTTTATGGACTAATTGTTTGCCTTGAGTGTTGTGCTATACACAGGGAATTCACATGTCAATCCATGCTAGCACACACCGTTGATAGCCTATGCTTGAAGATGAACCAAACAAAGGACAAAGGAGCTAGAGCATATTTGGACAAACCATACCTTGGAGGATCAACCAAGGAGAAGTTCCACACAACCATCTCAAAGCATTGAACAAACAAAGGAAGATCAATGGAGGCCAAAGCTTGTACATTAACAACTTGCAAAGGAGCTTGAACCAAATGGTGGCATCATCCTTTGAAGGTGTCAAGTAAAGAAGCTCAACCTTGAAGATCCCAAAGCAAACCAAGCACACCATTGAAGATCAAATGAAGATTGGCTTAAGAGAACAAGGGAATACTTAGAATGGTAGTATGTATCACCTTTCTCTCTTTTATTTTTTCTTGATCAAGGCACACCTTAAAACCCCTAAAAATATATTTTTCAAAGAGACTAACACACCCTTTAAGGACTTAAATGGATAAGTGAATGGCCATGGTGGTGCACCAACATGTTGGGTCCCATATGGCATTCAACACAACATTGAACAAAACAGAGTTTTAAGAGTACAATCTGGACCAGCAACTAAATCCTATCAAAACTTGTTTAAAACATTTTCAAATATTTTTGAAAATATTTTTAACAGATAGCTCTCATTTTTCTCATATCCGTAGAGTATAAGAACGTCGAAATCCGACAAGAAACGAAGGAGATATGAATTTTTCAAATTGGAAGCTGTTTGCTGGAAATCCAGTCTCGGAGCTCCGAGAATTTTCTCGGAACTCCGAGCTCGGAACTCCGAGACATTTCTCGGAGCTCCGAGAAAACAACCTGGACACAAAAAAATAGAGCCGTTGGGGGCCCAACGGCTAGTAGTTTTTTGACCCAAAAATGACCGAAATACCCCCAAAACGGTCATATTGAGTTGGAACTATATATATACACATTGTATGGACCTAAAACAACAAGAAGAACATGTTCCAACTCAAAAGAACCCTTGAAAACTACTTGCAATCATTTTGGGTTAATTTTCTCTCACCAACCTCTTGTTCCTTGATTTGAGAAAATCATTTGATATTGGTTTAGGCATTACTTGTAATTATCTTTGAGAGTGCATTGTGAGCTCTACTTTGTATTAGCCTATCTAGAGGCAAGTGAGCAACATCTTCTTCTCTTCATTGTATTTGGCAACAAAGGGCGCCGTATTTAAGACCTTTGGAGCTTGGACGCTCGGATTGTACAAGGCGAAAGGAACGCCGTATTTAAGTTCCTTGGAAGATAGTGGATACCTCAAGGAGAGCAAACTTGAGAAGAGTGGAGTAGGTCTTGGGTTTAAGACCGAACCACTATAAAAGCACTTGTGTCAAAGCCTCTTGTCTCTCTACCTCCTTCTCTTGATTGGTGATTGGTACACATCTCTCTTGCTCTCTCTTATAGGTGCTTTAATATTCATATCCTTGCTTGAGTGAGTGATTAGCACTTAAGTTGAAATTGCATATTAATCTCTTTCTAATTAAGCCTCTCATCATTCTAGTCAAGTTATAAAATCAACTAGGGAGTAAAGTTTACATCATTACTATTAAGCTTAATTAATCAAACTAACTTGATTGAGAAAAGTTAAAACTAGGGTAATTTTGGTAAGGAGTTTTTAAAGAGAATAAGTTTTTTTAAAGAAACCCAATTCACCCCCCTCTTGGGTTGCCTAGTGGGATTTCACTTGGTATCAGAGCTAAAGGCTCTAATATAGATTTTTGAACTTTCAAATTTCTTCAAGAGAAAAGATCTATATTGGCAACCTAATGGCTTCTAGACTTCCTTGTCTTGATGGAACCAACTATGGATCTTGGTCGATCCATATGAGGTCTTATCTAAAGAGTCTAGATAAAGACTTGCTTAAATCAATTGAAAATGGCTTTGTTTTAAATTCCAAATCTAAGAGAATTAGTGATTATGATAAAAGATTATTTTCTCTTAACTCAAAAGCCATGATTTCCTTATGTTGCTCCTTGCCCTCACATCTATTTGAAAAAGTTTCTTCATGCAAAAATGCTAAAGAAATTTGGATTTCATTAGAAAACAATTTCAAAGAAAATATTTGCTTGATGGCTCTTGAAAATCAAAATGAAGAAAATGGTGATTTAAGTGATGATGAATTAGATGGTTTTGTGCCTCCTAATTATGAAGATCTTGTGAATAACTATGTTAAACTTAATGATCAATTTGAACTACAAACCACAAAGAATCAATCACTTAAAAAATCTCTCAAATCAATTTCAAATGAACTTGAAAATCTTCAAAATGAATATGTAAATTTACAAAATGAAGAAAATAAATTAATTGAATATAACATTGAACTTGAAAAGAAAAACCTTGATTTATTGGAAAAACTTAAAGTTATCAATGAAGAAGAAGATAGAAATAGAGTTTTCTCATCTCTTGAATCAATAAACGTAAAAAGGGAAATAACTGATTTGAAAACCGAGAATGAGAAACTTGAGTTGGAAAACTATTGTCTACAAGAAGAAAAAGCTAAACATAATTGTCACCATATGCACTCTTGTAGTTCATCATGTTCATCTAGTCCTTCTACCTATTCTTCCATGTCTTGTGATTATTGTGGTAGATTAGGACATTACAAATCTAGATGTAGATTTAAATTTGTAAAAAGCTCTAAGTTTGTGTGGGTTAGAAAAGACTCATTACATCACACAAACTTAGTTGGGCCCAACATGGTTTGGGTTCCAAAACCCCCAACATGATCTATATTATGTTTATCTTAGATTAGGGGATGTGCTTTAATTGAATATCATTGGAAAATAAATTTGTTGATACAATGTGCTTATTCTTGTTTAAATTTTTTTTGTATCAATACATGTTGTGCCTTAAATTGAAAATCCTTTCAAAACATGTGTATGTAGATATCATATGCTCATATTTGCTTAAATAACTTATATCTATATATCACTTTAAAATTCAAAGTCTATATGCTCAAACTTAGTTAATATGAGACTTTAATACATATGAGCTTAATTGAATATCATAATTAGAACCACCACTCTAATTGCATACATTACGATTTAGATATGCTTGCACTTAGTGAACATCCATAAAAGAAAACCACTCTAAAGAACTTAAAGTGAAAATCATAAATTGTGCTTATAGAATATTCAACCACACATATTGCCCATATGTTCAAATTAAATCTTCAAGTGCATCTTTAAAATTTGAACCCATTTCGGTAGTTGCTAGGAGTTACGTTAATTGATCACATCATTCTAGCAAAACCAAAAGAAAAGAAACCCATAGGTTTAAAGACTTTAACTTAAATGAAAATTTTTGGCAATCATATAATACTTGAGCAAAAATTGAGAAACTGCTAAAGTATTATTCTTTGAACTCTATTTTGGTCAAACATGGCACTTGCTAGATAATTAAGTATCTAAATTGGTTTAATATATCTTCTAGCAAAATTAAGAAACTAAATGCTATGTCTAAGAAATCACTTAAAATTCCTTCTTAGATATCTGTTTGTACCTTAGGTGAATAAACATGTTTATTCTTTGTACCTAATTGTCCTATCAAACCCATTCTAGTACATACTTAATAATTTTCATCAAATGTAATAAGAATCATAGATGGGTTAAAAATTAGTATATTTCCAAAAGCTTTAATTGGATAATCTCATAACTAAGTTGAATCTTGAAATGTATAGGTATTTTATATGTAATTCACTTCAAGTAGTCATGAAAGCTCATATTGGAATACATGTGTCCAAGGTGGTTTCTATCATATGATAAATATATTTCAAAATCCTTGGATCTTTCCCTAGAAACACAAAAGGATATAATATGTAGAAAAGTTAAAAATATGCCTAGATTCAATGTATGCTTGAAATGAAAATATCATAGGAATCTAGAATCATATTTGGGCATTTACTCACTTAAGTAAAATTGAAATTCACTATGGTGGTTGTATACATTAAATTGTGATGGGAACATGTGTCTCCCACATATTTTTGGTTTTCAATGGGCTTATGCACCTTGTGCCTAATGCCTTGTCATTTTACATGTGGTTGTGGATGTAGATGAAATGTTTAGACCATGCACATTATGTGTCATGTCCTTTGTGTCAAAACATGATAGATTATCTATGGAAACCTTGATGATCATATCTTTCTCATGAGGTATACTCTCACCTTCATGAATCATGGATGTCTCTCTAAGACATGGTACTTTATCGACCATGCTCACTATGTCTTAGTCCTATAGAATTGAATTAAAATTGGTTTATACATATTCTATAGTTATCACCCCTTGTTTGATAATATCTACACGTATGAGATATTAAACCTTAATCTTAAAAGTCACTCAATTGGTGCCCTTAGCCTTCTTAGATTCTAAGAGGGAGATGGTACATTCACCTTAATTAAAATATCTAACAAATTGGCCTTGTGCCAACATCTCAAACATGAATAGATATATGTTTGTGTGATCTCCCTATCTAGTTTATATGGTAAACACTTAAGGGAAGCAAAATTTGAAATAGTAAAATCAATATCACACTTCGGAGGAGCATGTGCTCTAAATTGTAAATCTTTTGTGCTATGCTTGTTTATCATGATGAGCTAGACTATAGCTATCATTTTATCATGATAAACTAACACTTGGAGAGTAAGTGTCATTGTAGCCCAAGGGTTGAGTTTAACTTGGTATCTTTTGGAAAATATATCCAAAAACCTTTGGAGTCTATGCAAGGACATCCCTTTGGATTCATGCATTGCATGATTCATTTTTAAAGGGGAAGCTTAAAGGTAAATTTGTCTTTAGTTACTTATCATTTGATTCATAATGTGGTTATCACCTCACATATGATAAGTACACTCATTTGGAGCATGGTTGCTCCATATGGGTTGTTCGGGCTTGTCTTGTGTTCTTATTTTGGTATTAGTTCCTTTTTGTACAGACAAAAAGTCCATAGCCTAAAACTTAGTGTTATATCCTTTAGGCTTTTGACTTATCTTGGATAATCGAATGTGCTATCATCCATTCCAAGGATAAGGTTTGTTGGCCAAGTATTCAATTGATATATCTTTGGCCTATTGTATCATGTCATGCCTTGATTCATATGGTTTATATAAGGCCAATGACAAATACAAAGGGGGAGATCTAATTTTTGCTATTTTTATGTTTACATGGATCATTGTGAGATGGTCACATTATCCATTTAAACATATCCCCTCTAATTGTTCTAAAATTTTTCATATCTTAACAAAGAATTAGAGCTTAAATGATTTATCCTTTTACACAAGAGCAAAAAAATTGCATATCTTTCTAGATGTACATTCATAGAAGAAAATTAAACTTGCTAATCTATTTTCTATGAATTTGAGTACCTATCATGTGTTTTTCACTTCGCTATCTGTGTATCCACGATAGAGCTAGTTGTCATGCCATATATCCTAATAGTTAGCCGTATTAGGATCAAATGTCAATTTCTATGCATGACAATTTAAGAAAATAGTTTTAACTTGAAAATATATATTCTTGCTTATCATGATGAGTCTATAACTCCACATCACCTTATGATAAGATTCTAATAGAAATTTCTAAAACAAAAGGGGGCTTATCATGCTAAACTATACACTTGCTTGTTTTCTTTCATGATAAGAAAAATATAAGCTTTAACTTGCTAATCTATTATTATATTACGGGTCATAGGGTAGATTTATATTGGATTTATATATATATATACTAAGATACACCCTAAAAATTTGTGCTAAAATTGAAATGTCTCTTTGTTTTGCCAACATAGGCTTCATTTGTTTTGTGATTATTCATTTCCTATGTTGACTGTCTCTTATCATGCCATATATACTTTGGATTATACTTTGATTTTAATTGGTAACTCATGATAAGAAGCTAGGGGAGCATCTAGTCTCACTGAATATCTTTGATGCTTTTTGTATTATGCTTAAATGTTTAATCCTTCCTTTTTGCTAATGCCAAAAGGGGGAGAATTTGTGTAATTGATTAGATCCATAATCATATGCATTCTTATACTATAATTTGTTAAATATAACTCATGCATATGTTGAGGGGGAGTAGTTATTCTTACATTGTTTATCTAATCCTCATAAGAGGATCCTCCCACCTCTCTAATCAATTTAGTTTGTCATCATCAAAAAGGGGGAGATTGTTAGCCCAAGGGTTCCCCATGGGTTCATTCAATCACCTTGTTTTGATGATTAACAAACACAAATTGATTAGTCTTTTATGGACTAATTGTTTGCCTTGAGTGTTGTGCTATACACAGGGAATTCACATGTCAATCCATGCTAGCACACACCGTTGATAGCCTATGCTTGAAGATGAACCAAACAAAGGACAAAGGAGCTAGAGCATATTTGGACAAACCATACCTTGGAGGATCAACCAAGGAGAAGTTCCACACAACCATCTCAAAGCATTGAACAAACAAAGGAAGATCAATGGAGGCCAAAGCTTGTACATTAACAACTTGCAAAGGAGCTTGAACCAAATGGTGGCATCATCCTTTGAAGGTGTCAAGTAAAGAAGCTCAACCTTGAAGATCCCAAAGCAAACCAAGCACACCATTGAAGATCAAATGAAGATTGGCTTAAGAGAACAAGGGAATACTTAGAATGGTAGTATGTATCACCTTTCTCTCTTTTATTTTTTCTTGATCAAGGCACACCATAAAACCCCTAAAAATATATTTTTCAAAGAGACTAACACACCCTTTAAGGACTTAAATGGATAAGTGAATGGCCATGGTGGTGCACCAACATGTTGGGTCCCATATGGCATTCAACACAACATTGAACAAAACAGAGTTTTAAGAGTACAATCTGGACCAGCAACTAAATCCTATCAAAACTTGTTTAAAACATTTTCAAATATTTTTGAAAATATTTTTAACAGATAGCTCTCATTTTTCTCATATCCGTAGAGTATAAGAACGTCGAAATCCGACAAGAAACGAAGGAGATATGAATTTTTCAAATTGGAAGCTGTTTGCTGGAAATCCAGTCTCGGAGCTCCGAGAATTTTCTCGGAACTCCGAGCTCGGAACTCCGAGACATTTCTCGGAGCTCCGAGAAAACAACCTGGACACAAAAAAATAGAGCCGTTGGGGGCCCAACGGCTAGTAGTTTTTTGACCCAAAAATGACCGAAATACCCCCAAAACGGTCATATTGAGTTGGAACTATATATATACACATTGTATGGACCTAAAACAACAAGAAGAACATGTTCCAACTCAAAAGAACCCTTGAAAACTACTTGCAATCATTTTGGGTTAATTTTCTCTCACCAACCTCTTGTTCCTTGATTTGAGAAAATCATTTGATATTGGTTTAGGCATTACTTGTAATTATCTTTGAGAGTGCATTGTGAGCTCTACTTTGTATTAGCCTATCTAGAGGCAAGTGAGCAACATCTTCTTCTCTTCATTGTATTTGGCAACAAAGGGCGCCGTATTTAAGACCTTTGGAGCTTGGACGCTCGGATTGTACAAGGCGAAAGGAACGCCGTATTTAAGTTCCTTGGAAGATAGTGGATACCTCAAGGAGAGCAAACTTGAGAAGAGTGGAGTAGGTCTTGGGTTTAAGACCGAACCACTATAAAAGCACTTGTGTCAAAGCCTCTTGTCTCTCTACCTCCTTCTCTTGATTGGTGATTGGTACACATCTCTCTTGCTCTCTCTTATAGGTGCTTTAATATTCATATCCTTGCTTGAGTGAGTGATTAGCACTTAAGTTGAAATTGCATATTAATCTCTTTCTAATTAAGCCTCTCATCATTCTAGTCAAGTTATAAAATCAACTAGGGAGTAAAGTTTACATCATTACTATTAAGCTTAATTAATCAAACTAACTTGATTGAGAAAAGTTAAAACTAGGGTAATTTTGGTAAGGAGTTTTTAAAGAGAATAAGTTTTTTTAAAGAAACCCAATTCACCCCCCTCTTGGGTTGCCTAGTGGGATTTCACCAGCCAATGTGTATGCATGAATAAGGTAATGCTAATGTTATGATTTAAGGGAATAATTCCTTCTTATTAGAGATTAGCTAAATCTTTTAGGCAATAGAATCCCTCCCTCATTGCCTTGCTGGCGATGAAGGCGCTAGCCCAAGCCCATCCTTAGGGGACTGTCTTAGTCCATATAACTCTCCCCTCTTTATTTTTGTAGACTTTTTAAGTTTTTTAGATACCTTTAGATATAATCTTTCCTTCATTGCTAGGGCAATGAAAGAGTTATCTGGAGCCCTCATTTAGGAGACCATTGTGGTCTCATTAGTGAGTTCTATTCTAGGAGACACGTTTTTTCTCGTTAGGCAGCTCTCTTCTGGGGACAAGCCTCGTTACTTAGAGCCTCCCCTTTTTAGGAGACTATGTTGGTCTCATTAGAGGAGTCCATCCATAGGATAGAGACTTTTGTCTCATTTATAGAGGTCCCCCCTTTTAGGAGGTTTGCTTAGCCTCATTCGTGAAGCACCTTCATAGGTAGAAGACTAACTTAGTCTGTTAGTTGCTTTAACTCTCCTTATTCATTGCAAAGGCGATGATAGGGATACTTGGAGCCTCATAGGAGACATGCTTTATCTCGTTAGTGTTAGATGTTTCCCCCATAGGAGACTTGCCCAGTCTCGTTAGATCCTTTGTTTGCAGCCTTTGTGCATAGGAGGTATACCCTGCCTTATTGATAGAGCCCTTATTTGGAGACAAGCCTTGTCTCATTTAGAGAGTCTTTGACTCATTCGTCCTTTAATTGATATTATTAGATAGTCTTTGACTTGTTTGTTCATCTCCTTAGTGTTATCAGTTAGGAGTTTCTCCTTAGTGTCGTCGTCACTCTTCTTTGTTAGAGATTAACACAGTCCCTTTAGAGCTTTGCCTTTTGATTTTTTCAAATCATTTCCTTATCTTTGACATTAGCTTCCCGGTTTAGGGGTTCCCCCTGTTAGCCCTAGGGTTTGGCCCTAGGGTGTTGCTTTGTGTTCACTTAGGTCTTTGACCAAAAGGGTGAAAGCATTTGAAAATCCCAAAAAACATCTAAAACATTTAAAAATCCAAAAATATGTTAAAACATTTAAAAATCCCAAAACATTGGAAAAGCTTTAAAATCCAAAAAAACATTTGAAATTTAAAACATCAAAAAACATTTGAAGTGAAAAATCTTAAATCGTCTTAAGTGTTGAGTGTTTTTTTTAGTGTTTGGTTTTAGTTAGGAGAGTTTGTTTCAAAGTAAGTTGGCTTGATCCTCTTCCACGAGGTACATAGTGCAGCTTGGGATCAAGTCTAGCCAAACTTTGTAAATAAAAAACCATTTCAAACCTTTTGAAAACATAAAAATCTTCTGAACTTTATTTTCGAAAAGATCTTCCTCTAGAGTTAGGACTTTGTCCTAGATAGAGAGTTTTAGAGTTAGGGTTTGGTGTTTGTTTTATTGTGTGCTTATTTGTGCTTGTTTTAGAGTTAGGGGTTTGTCCTAGAGTTATAGGAGCGCCTCCGTCCAGTCAGTTGGTGATCCACATCGCCGACTGATGACTAGAATAGGATGCACTAGTCCACCCTTTATTTTTCTTAGGAAACACAGCCTAGTTACACATAGGTTGTAGGAACCACCTGCATTAGCTTAGGGCTAACCTGCATTTAGTTAGGGCAGATAGGGTGTCCTAAAATCTACAATTCAATGGAATTTAAATAATTGCATAAGAAGCTTTAATAACTAGTCCGGTCTTTTAGATCGAGTCTAGGATAGAGGTCTAGGTGTCTTAGGCATCATAGCTTAGAATAGGCACGAAGAACTACGTTGCTCTGATTCTCGTGGAGGCGGGGATACGTAGGCTTCTTTGGATGAACATCAGACCATCCAAGGACTCGGGTTAAATCGTTTAGAGTCCTAGGATTTGTTGTGTTGTCATTGTTGTCTATTTTGTTATGTTTTCTTACTTTCATGTTCAGTTAGTTGTAGCATGCATGTGTTTGTCCACCTGAACTTAGACACCCATTAGGCGTGTCACTCATAACCTAGTTGTGACTAGGCGACACTTCTTCCATTTAGTTGGTGTGTGCTTATTATTTCATCCCCTGGTCATGCATGATTAGGTAGACTTCTTCCAAGGGATATTTTTTCCCATTTCACATGATTTTCGCCTAAAACTCTACAAGGTTAATAATAAATGGCATAAGAGACCAAGTGCTTGCACTCGGACGAATTTGGGGTGCTCTTCAGACCTTTTCCATTCGTAATCAGGCACGAGCCCATATATATTTTTCTGGTTATCCATTGCACAGAGCATATTTATTTTTGGAGTTCCATGGCTTATCCTGGATGGCGACTCTGAGTTTATTTTAGGTATGTCTTGGTTTCGAGCCTTGGCTCCGGATCAAGACGTATCTCATTCTTTTCCTATCCCCACTCGTGCTATGTTATGAGGGTTGCATCTGTTTTGAGAGTTCCTTGGCAGAGCTCTCCTTCATGAGGAGATCTAGAGGATGTTGGGGACTTGTTCCTCATCATTTCTCGGATCGGGGTCCACAGTCACGCAAAATTTAAACCTCCATAACTCTCTCATTTGAGTCCAAAAGTGGTGAAATTTCCACCAATCGGAGGTCTTCAAATTCCTTTTCAGGGGAAAGAAATCTCATTTCAAAATTCGGTGGGATGAGAGCGTTCTGGTCCGTTTTATAAAGAGGGTGCGAAACGTCACCCGAAATTAATACCTCCATAACTCTCTCATTTTAAGTTTACAAGTGGTGAAATTTTTACCAACCAGAGGTCTTAAAATTCTCGTTCAAGGGGAAAAATCTCATTTAAAAATTCGGTGGGATGAGAGAGTTATATTAGGTTTCATTAAGGGTATACGAAACGTGACCCAAAATTAAAACCTCCATAACCCCCTCATTTTAAGTTTAAAAGTGGTGAAATTTCTACCATTCGGAGGTCTTCAAATTCCCTTTCAGGAGAAAGAAATCTCGGCTCAAAATTCAGTGGGATAAGAGCGTTCCGGTCCATTTTATAAAGAGTTTGTGAAACGTCAGGCAAACTTAAAACCTCCATCACTCTCTCATTTTTAGTCGAAAACTGGTGAAATTTCTTCCATTCGGAGGTCTTCAAATTCCCTTTCAGGGAAAACAAATCTCGTTTCAAAATTCAGAGGGATAAGAGCGTTCTGGTCCGTTTTATAAAGAGGGTGCGAAACGCCACCTGAAATTAAAACCTCCATAACTCTCTCATTTTAGCTCCAAAAGTGGTGAAACTTCTACCAATCGGAGTTCTTCAAAATCTCGTTCAAGGGGGAAAATCTCATTCAAAAATTCGGTGGGATGAGAGAATTATGGTCCGTTTCATAAAGAGTGTGCGAAATGTGACCCAAAATTAAAATCTCCTGTGGACCCCGATCCGAGAGAGGCGAGTGCGACGAGGGACACGAGATCCCCCTGCAATCATCAAATATCTCCACATGTGGGAGAGCTCTACTCAGGGAACTCTAGAAAATAGTGCCACCCACATAGCATAGCATGAGTGGCGATACAAAATGAATGAGATATATCTTGATTCGGGAACAAGTCCAGATTCGAGACGTACCTAAATAAACTCAGAGTCGTCATCCATGGATACGCTATGGAACCAAAACAAATACTCTGTCTACAACGGATAACCAGAGATACAAAAGGTCCGTGCCTGATTACGAATGGGGAAGGTCCGAAGAGCACCCCAAATTCGTCCGAGTGCAAGCACTTGGTCTCTTATGCCATTTATTATTAACTTCGAAGAGTTTTGGACGAAAATCATGTGAAATGGGAACAAATATCCCCGACTGGACATCTAACTAATCATGCATGACTCGGGGGTGGAATAATAAGCATACACAACATAAATGAAAGAAGTGTGTCACCTAAGCATCGCTAGGTTATGTGTGACATGTCTAACTGGTGTCTAAGTTCTGATGGACAAACACATGCATGCTACAGCTAGAGGTATAAGGTATGAACAGGAAGGTAAGAAAACACAGTAAAAACATACAATACGACTCGATACCATACACGATGCAACACAACAAATCCTATGACTCTAAACGATTTAGCTCGAGTCCTTGGACGGTCTGATGTTCATGCAAAGAAGCCTACGTATCCCCGCCTCCACGAAAATCAGACCAACGTAGTTCTTCGATCCTATTCTAAGCTAAGATGCCTAATACACCTAGACCTCTATCCTATACTCGACCTAAAAGGCCAAACTAATTCTGAAAGCTTCTTGAGCGATCATTTAGATTTCAGTGAATATTGGATTTTAGGACACCCTATATGCCCTAACTAAATACAAGGTAACCCTAAGCTAATGCAGGTGGTTCCTACAACCTATGTGTAACTAAGCTGTGTTTCCTAAGGAAAACAAAAGGGTGGACTAACGCATCCTATTCTAGTCATCAGTCGGCGATGTGGATCGCCAACTGACCAGACGGAGGCGCTCCTATAACTCTAGGACAAACCCCTAACTCTAAAACAAGCACACAACAACCACAACAAATCAAGTACAAACCCCCTAACTCTAAAAAACTCTCTATCTAAGGGAAACTCCTAACTCTAGAAGAAGAGCTTTTTGAAAATACGGTTTTAAAGAAAAAAAGGGGTTTAAGTATTTATTTACAAAGTTTGGCTGAACTTGGGATAAAGATCCCAAGCTGCACTACGTACCTCGTGGATGGGATCAAGCCAACGTAGTTCGAAAGCAAACTTTCCTAACTACTCACAAAATGCTTTAAATTTTCAAATGCTATTAATGTTTTTGGAGTTTAAAGAGAGTTAACGCCCTTTCGAATAAAGTGAATCCTATAGAAGAGCCTTTATACCCACCATATCGCGGTAGAGTACTAGAGAGGGAAACGGGATTCCTAAAGCCTAAGGGGAAAGAAATCAAAATGGGGGAACTAAAATCCTAAGGAAAAGAACAATCTCGAAGAGACGAAAACAAAACTAACGGCACTAATCAATCTCCAAAGGAGACGATATCTAACCTGCGAGGAAAAATCCTGAACAAACGAGAGATGAAAAGCCTCTAACCCTAAGGGCAGACTTCTAACCAATGACTCTAAAAGGGGGACTGACAAGACAAATGGTGTCTAACAACTCTATAGGAGGGGGCGAATAAGTCAAAAACCGTTGATAACGCTACCAAGAAAGGGGTAAAAATGAGTCAAAGACTCGCTAAAAGAATGGGGTTGTTCTAATATGAGGCTAAGTAAGCCTCTTAAAGGGAAGACTCTCTAAATGAGACAAGGCTTGTCTCCAAATAGGGGCTCCATACATGAGGCAAGGCATGCCTCCTATATACAAAGGCGGGCTCCAAGTATCCCTATCATCGCCCTTGCAATGATAAGAAGGGTATGGTATCTAACATACCAAGTTGGTCTTCAACTAGAAAGGGGTGCAACTTATGAGATTAGAGGTAGTCTCCTATGGGTTGACTCACTAATGAGACAATGCCTGTCTCCAAAGGGTACGACTTTTGTGCACGAGACATAGCTTGTCTCCTAGAAGGGGAGGCTCCGGCTAGCGCCATCATAGCTAGATAATAATCCCTACACCACTTACTTCAACCCTTTAGCTTATCTCAACAACTCATCACAACTAAAAAAAAAAAAAAAGAACTATAGCCAACATTGGAATAACCAAGGAAATGGATCTAGCTGATATTCTAAACAAGATAAGGAATAAATCCATAGCCTCAAATGAGATGATCTGTGCAAGTCACGAACACATCCACACTACTCAAAATGACATGAAGAAAATCTCAACATTCAGTAGGTTAAATGATTACATTCTATCATTACTCCTAAACATACAAATATTTAGAAGAAAGTTCCTTTTCGAATTTATGAACACATGTGGGCAAAGTCAAATGCATGAAAGAAAATGATATAAGCTCGGCTTTAACAAATTGAGAAAATACATTTGAGAGCCGTTATTGAGCATACAATATAAGATTGAAACATTTATTTCCAGTTACTTAGGGAGTTTAAACAGCTACTCTTTTTTTAAAACATTACATCAAGTATTCCCAGAACATATGAAAAGCTTGGGTTCCCAAAAAAAAAAAAACAACAAATCAATATCACCAAATTCAATATTGATGCAATCACTACCTTAACATATTTTCAAAATAACCGTAACTTGTTTCAAAACAAATTAACACAAGAGTAATCTATTTATTCTCACGGACTCTAAAGTATATCCTGAACCAAAAAGGTAGCTACAATGATTCTATTCATAATACACACAACCACATTCTTACTTTAATTCAATAAATAAGCATGAATAAGACAAACAAACGTAAGAAAGAACACATATCATGCAATTGGTAGAAAAATAAAGGATACACTCTACGAAACCAATGTCCTAAATTCCATCTCCATTTTATCCGACACAACCGAACTTGGGTCATCTCCAAATGTATATGAAACAGATAAGGATGGAAATGAACAACAAATTAAAGTGTTACCCAACCCAAACAAATGCCATATAAATATCAGGGCGTTTTGAAAAAGAAAGACCAAAGCTATCATTTCATTACGATAGTGCTAAGATAAGTTTTAGGAAAACATAAGATGACGACACTGCCCTGCTTTGGCAATCACATTTAAATGACTTGACTTCATCCAGTAACATTATCAAATGAATTATTTCAATTTCCAAAATAAGAAAACCCCTACAATCCAGCTACTGTTTCACAATCACTACAACATCACATTTGGGTGCAACAGAATTTACAGAACTAAAGAAAGATCATTCATTCATTCACTCATTACACCTCAATTTAAACCTAGAAAATCTTCCCTATAAGATGATCTTGACCGTCTAGCTTATGATCATTTCAACAGAATCTTAACCATGGGATATGTCAACATTCACTACTAAGCTGCATAGTTTAAATCTAAAGAAATTATGGGACCGGAATCACCTTATAGAGAAGATTGGCTGGGCACATTCCATCCTATTCAGAAGCCAGGGAATGAATGGCTTGGATCATTCAAACAATGCATGCCCTGCTGCATTTTTAAATGGCAGATGCTTAGTAATTCTATGAATATTTCTTGTACCAGCGGGCATCCCTACTCAAAACGACCCTAACCTTTTAAATTGAAATGCCAAACCCCTTTTCTCATCCTCAAGTATACCATCCAGAACCACAACAACACTCAACTTCATAAATTTGCAAGACGAAGTTGGAAGAAATTATAAGGAAAACCTTACCTGGTCAGATGCTTAAGTACTGAGCCTTTATTGGATATCAGGTTGAAGTTGCCGGATTCTGCCTAGGATGGCCGGAGAAAATGAGGGAAATGGGTTAATGGAAGTGGAACAGGGGTGAGTGAAGAGGTGGTGGCTGTTGAGAAGAGGTGGCTATTGATGATAAAGAAGATGAAGATGGTAGTGGTGATTTGTAGAGGAGGAAGGGTTTCAATGGCTGCAAATGGGGAAAATCCAAGTAGGTTTGATGGGGATGATGATGGGTTTTAATGGTTGCAAAGGGAAAGAACCCAAGTGGGTTTGATGAAAATGATGGATTTCAATAGTGGCTGAGAAAAGAGATGAAATGGGTTTAATAAGGATGGTGGTTAGGGCGAAAATGGTGAGAGTGGAGGTTGGCCGGATTTAATAGTGGTGGGTGGTGGTGGTTGTAGGGAAAAGAAGGAGAAAATAATGGTGAAATGGGTTTATAAAGATGGGTTTTGGTTCAGCAAAGCAGAGAAGATGATGGGGAGGTAAGGTTTTACAGGTTTAATGGTCAGATTTTATGGAGTTTGCCGGATTCCAGCGGATGTCGTCGGAAAAAATTGAAGTGGGTTTGATGGTGGCTGTGATGGGGATTTGGGTATTAGAGAGGGTTCTATGAATCTGGGGTGTGGGACAAAGGTGGTGTTGGTGGTGGTAGAGATGGCTGTGATGGAGGGCTTAGCTGGATTTCGACAATCCGATCGGAGAAGATGGTGGTGCCGGAATGGGTGGGATGATCAGAAAAGGGGTCGAAAATGGAAGAGGGTTTTAAGTATAAGTGGGATGGAAAGGAGATGGTGATGGGGATGGGTGATGAGTGATCGAGCCGGAGGAAATGGGTTTGCAGAGAAATTGTTGGAGAAGAGGAGATAGGGTAGAAGAGGGTTCGGATTTGGGGAATCCAAAATGGGTTTGACGAAAATGGGTTTGGATGTTAGGGGTGAAAGTAGAGGACGTGGGGGGTGGATGCGCGGCCGGATTCTAGCCAAAGTAATCGGAGAAGATGGAAGTTCTTCACCTTCTCACTCCCTCTATCTCTCTGCTACAGCTCCCCTCTTCTCTAAATTTTAGAAATAAAAAAGCCTCCTTAGAAGACCCTCTTCGATGGCATTATAAAGGAAATGATATATTCGATCCCCTCTTGTTCCCAGGACAGCCCCCTTAATATGCTTTTAAACACACCCTATTGCACAAGGGTCTGCCCTAGGTAGGTGAAGGGACAAAAAAAGAAAATGATATATTAGCTCCTCCCTTGCATTGCCTTAGACAGCCCCTATGGAGTGTTGGTCACTACCATTTCCCAAAACAAAGGTGGTCTTGGGTAATAGCAAGGGGGGAAATATTATGAAAAATATCTCTTTAGAAATTTGATCTCAACCCTCCAAAACCTCTTTATGTTCAATGGTGGGGATTGAAGGCTTTTTAACCACTTAGAAAGCTTCCAAGGAAGCTTCCTAATTTTCCTTCCCAACTAATCCTAACCCTAAACCTCCATTAATCTAGATTAGGTTCTAATTATTACTTGGAAAGGAAGAAAGGAATCTTTCTTATTTACGAAACTGCCCTGCTCTAGGATAATGCACCCCCCGATTATGTAATACACTAATCTGCATGCCCGCATACCTTCCTGGACAGCCCACAATTGCAAATTTGAACTGATTTTCCAGATTGCAGCACAACCCCTTTTCTGGCTAAATTGCCACCCTTCTGAACTTGCACCACGACACTTTCCGGGGTTCGCTCGCTGGGCAAATCAGCTTGGATTTCGACGAAATTTTGCAGAGACCTCGGTGGGACCTTAAGCTGACCTAGGGCACAATTTGGGACTTCAGGCAACTAATTGATTAGGGTAATTATTTAAGACAAAACATAAAAGGGTTCGGCCAAATTGGGGTGTCTACACCTCCATAACTCCCTCATTTTAAGTTGAAAAGTGGTGGATTTTCTTCCAATCGGAGGTCTTCAAATTCTCTTTCAGGGTAAAGAAATCTAGCCTCAAAATTCGGTGGAATAAGAGCGTTCTGGTCCATTTTATAAAGAGAGTGTGAAACGTCACCCAAAATTAAAACCTCCGTAACTCTCTCATTTTTAGTCCAAAAGTGGTGAAATTTCTACCAATCGGAGGTCTTTAAATTCACTTTCAGGGGAAAGAAATCTCGTTTCAAAATTCAGTGGGATGAGAGCATTCTGGTCCATTTTATAAAGAGGGTGCGAAACATCACCCTAAATTAAAACTCCTTAACTCTCACATTTTAGGTAGGATGAGAGAGTTCTGCTTTGTTTCATAAAGAGTGTGCGAAACGTGAGCCAAAAGTAAAATCAGCATAACTCTCTCATTTTAAGCTTAAAAGTGGTGAAATTTCTACCAATTGGAGATCTTAAAATTTTCTTTCAGGGGAAAGTGATCACGCCTCAAAATTCGGTGGGATCAGAGCGTTCGGGTCCCATTTATAAAGAGTTTGCGAAACGTCACGCATAATTAAAACCTCCATAACACCCTTATTTTTAGTCCAGAAGTGGTGAAATTTCTACCAATCGGAGGTCTACAAATTCACTTTCAAGGGAAAGAAATCTCGTTTCAAAATTTGGTGCGTTGAGAGTGTACTGGTCCGTTTTATAAAGAGTGTGTGAAACGTCACCCGAAATTAAATCCTCCATAACTCTATCATTTTTGGTGCTAAAGTTGTGAAATTTCTACCAGTTGGAGGGCTTCAAATTCTCGTTCAAGGGGGAAAATCTCATTTAAAAATTCAGTGAGATGAGAGAGTTCTGGTCCGTTTCATAAAGAGTGTGCAAAACGTGACCCAAAATTAAAACCTCCATGACTCTCTCATTTTAAGTTTTAATGTGATGGAATTTCTACTCGGAGGTCTTCAAATTCTCCTTCAGGGGAAAGAACTCTCGCCTTAAAATTCGGTGGGATGAGAGCGTTCTGGTCCGATTTTTAAAGAGTTTGCGAAACGTTACGCAAAATTAAAACCACCATAAGTCTCTCATTTTTAGTCCAAAAGGGGTGAAATTTCTTCCAATCGAACGTCTTCGAATTCACTTTCAGGGAAAAGAAATCTCGTTTCAAAATTCGATGCGATGAGAGTGTTCTGGTCCGTTTTACAAAGAGTGTGTGAAACGTAACCCAAAATTAAAACCTCCATAACTCTCTCATTTTACGTCCAAAAGTGGTGAAATTTCTACCAATCGGAGGTCTTCAAATGCTCGTTCAAGGGGGAAAATCTCACTTAAAAATTCGGAGGGATGAGAGAGTTCTGGTCTGTTTCATAAAGAGTGTGCGAAATGTGACCCAAAATTAAAACCTCCACAACTCTCTCATTTTTAGTTTAAAACTGGTGAAATTTCTACCAATCGGAGGTCTTCAAATTCTCTTTCAGGGGAAAGAAATCTCGCCTTAAAGTTCGGTAGGATGAGAGCGTTCTGGTCCGATTTATAAAGAGTTGTGTTAGCCCAAGGGTTCCCCATGGGTTCACTCAATCACCTTGTTTTGATGATTAACAAACGCAAATTGATTAGTCATTTATGGACTAATCGTTTGCCTTGCGTGTTGGGCTATAGACAGGTAATTCACAGGTCAATCCATGCTAGCACACACACAGATGACCTAAGCTTGAAGATGAACCAAACAAAGGACAAAGGAGCTAGAGCATACTTGGACAAACCATACCTTGGAGGATCAACCAAGGAGAAGTTCCACACAACCATCTCAAAGCATTGAACAAACAAAGGAAGATCAATGAAGGCCAAAGCTTGTGAATCAACAACTTGCAAAGGAGCTGGAACCAAATAGTGGCATCATCCTTGGAAGGTGTCAAGCAAAGAAGCTCAACCTTGAAGATCCCAAAGCAAGCCATGTACTCAAAGAGAAGATCAAGCAATGGCTACCTCAAGAGTTCATTCAAGAGAGTGGTAAAAAGGGTAGATTGTATCATCTTTCTCTCTTGTGTTTTCTCTTATCAAGGCACATCTTAAAACTCCTAAAAATATATTTTTCAAAGAGACTAACACACCCTTTAAGGACTTAAATGGATAAGTGAATGGCCATGGTGGTGTACCAACATGTTGGGACCCATATGACATTCAGCACAAGAATGAACAAAACAGAGTTCCGAAGCAATAACCTGGACCAGGAACTAAATACTATCAAAACTTGTTTAAAAATTTTTCAAATATTTTTGAAAATATTTTTAACAGATAGCTCTCATTTGTCTCATATCCGTAGAGTACAGGAACGCCAAAATCCGACGAGAAATGAGGGAGATATGAATTTTACAAGTTAGACACCAAATGCTGGAAAACCAGTCTCGGAATTCCGAGAATTATTCTCAGAGCTCCGAGAAATGGTCCAGGGAATAAAATCCCAAACTCTGTTTGAATTCTCGGAACTCCGAGAAGTGTTTTTGTTCAAAAATATATAGCCGTTGTGGTGCAACGGCTAGTTGACTATTTGACCCAGTTTTGACTATTTTAGGGGACTTCATAAATACCCATTCAAAGGGTCCAAAACACTAGAGGAACATTGTCCAACTCTAATAAACCCTAGAAATTCATTTGTGAATCATTTTTGGGTTAATCTCTCACCAATCCTTCATTATGCCTTGACTTTGGAAAAATGCACTTGAGATTGGTTAGGTTTAAACTTGTTGATCTTTGAGAGCATCTTTAGAGCTACAACTTGTAATCAAGCCTAGTAAGAAGCTAATACTTCTTCTTCTTTATTCAATCGGTGGCAAGGGCATCCGTTGTTTTTAATTCCCTTGGGTGAAGCGCATAGAACTCGGCGGAGAAGGAGAGTCATTGTAAAGGTGGAAGGGCATCCTCATTTAATTCCCTTGGAGTGTAAAAGCCTGGAGCCGGGCGTCGTGGAGGTCTCAATAGTGGAAATCCTCAAGTGCGACCTTGAGTAGAGTGGAGTAGGCCGTTTGCTGAACCACTATAAATCTTTGTGTCACTTCTGTTGGTATTTCTCTAACTCTCTCTCCCTCTCACTCTCTTATTTATTTGTGCTTGCATTTTTACATATTTGGAATTGAGTGAGTAGTTAGCATTTTGGTTTTGATTGAATATTTGTACCTTGCTAACTAGGCTATAAATAACCTAATTAAGTTTGCTAATCAACAAGGGTTTTTGAACTAATATTAATTTGTAATATTGTTTAAAGTTCAAATATTTCAAACTTAATTAAACAAGGGATAAGTCTTGGGTGAAATTTTAGAAAAAGTTTCTAAAAGACAAAAGTTTTATAAACATCTTATTCACCCCCCTCTAGGTTGCCAAACCAAGTCACTCATTGGATTTCAATTGGTATCAGAGCTTGGGCTCTTGATTAGGACCCTAACTGGTTAAGAGTTAAAAGATCAAATTTTTTGGCAACTTAAAAGATGGGATCTAGACTACCTATTTTGGATGGTTCGGATTATGGATCATGGTTGATCCATATGAAGACTTATTTAAAAGGTCTAGATAAAGATATGGTAAAGATAATTGAAAATGGTTTTGTTTTAAATGTTAAATCTAAAAGATTAAATGATTATGATAAAAAAATTATCTTTACTAAATACAAAAGCCCTAATTGCAATATGTTGTGCATTACCACCTAACATTTATGAAAAAGTATCCTCTTGTAAAAATTCTAAAGATATTTTGGACTCTATTGAAAATCTTCAAAATCAAAACATGTGCTTAATGGGATTATCTAATGAATACCCCTTGGATAATGCCGAATTCACATTTGAAGAACTTGTTGAAAATGTCTAAGAATTACATAAGAAACTTGAGGATCAACTAGCTAAGAATTCAAACTTGAAAAATAATTTAGCTAGTATTCACAAGGAGTTTAGGTCACTAGAAATAAATCATGCACATCTTAGTGAAGAAAATAAAAATTTTAAAAAAGATTTTATTGAACTAAGTGATACCATTGCTTCACTAAGAGAGGAAAATCAACTCCTTAAAGAATAGGAAGAGAAAATCAAAATGCTTTCATCTCTTGAATTAATAAATTTTAAAACGGAAATCAATGACTTAAACATCAAGAATGAAACATTAATGTTGGAAAATCATTATTTACAAGAAAGTGGAAAACATAGTTTTCATCATAGTCATTCTTGTAAATCATCTTGTTCATCCCTTCCATCTACCTACTCATATATGTCTTGTGATTTTTGTGGTAGATTTGGACATTACAAATCTAAATGTATGTTTAGATTTGTAAAAATTAGTAAGTTTGTTTGGGTTAGAAAAGATACATCAACTAGAACAAACTTGCTTGGAACCAACATGGTTTGGGTTCCAAAATCCCCTACTTGAATCACATCATATGATTAGTAAATTTATGGGTAATGAGCTTAAAATGAAATATCATTTGAAAATGAATTTTTGATACAATATGCTTATAGTTGGTTATCCTTTTTGTATCAATATCCAATGTGCTTAATTTGAAAATCTTTTGAAAAAAAAATGAGTGTATAATTCTTTAAGCTCATATTGAAGAATAAAGAAAGAAAATTAATATTTATATGGAGAAAAACTAATTTTTTGTTGAAATTTTAGATTGTGAAAGCCATTAATCTATACTATAACCAACTGCAATTTCAAAAGAAAACTTATTGATTTGATATTTCAAAAATAAAATGCTAGCATGCCTGTTCTAATTCGCAAAGAAGAGAGATCCTTACCGTTGATCGCGATCCTGGTCCCTAGGGTTGGTGATAACGCTTTGTCCAACCCTTATATACGCTCAAGAAGACCCAAAGAGTGCTCCAATAATCCTTGATTATATGATGCCTTGGAGAAGAAGAAGAAGTTCAAGAATTCCTTTTGTGAAGAACACTTGAGAGAGAGATGAACACACTTGAAGAGAGATGAGGGTTTTTCTTTATTTTTGGAGAGTGGAGAGAGAGGAGGACAAATTTTTGATGATAGGAGAACCCCTTTGGACTTTTTTTGATGTCCACCTCTCTATGTGGTGTCTTGGTTTAAATAGAAAAGGCTAGAGTTAAGAAAGAAATAGTAGTTTCCAATGTGAGAGCTCCCATCTTTGGCTTGTTTCCAATTTTTCCCTCTTGCTTTCTTTCTTTCTTGTTTCCAAATTGGATTTGATTCTAATCTTAATTTCTTGTCAATCATGACATGCTATTCCCATTCCACATTACTTCTTCGGAAGAAAACATTTTTAAGCAATCTTTCATCTTTTCCTTCTTTCTTTCTTTTCGTTTTATTCTTTTTATTTTTCTTTTAACAAATATGATGTCACTATTGTGACATCATCAAGGTTGGGCGCCCAACTCATGTGGGTCAGCCATGTGGGACGCCCACAATGGTGGTCGACCCACATGGGTGAACCCACATGAGCTACGTCTTTGCGGGCTTTAGCCCAATGGGCCATTTCACACCGGTTTCGGATTTTTTCGTAAAAATTCAATAAAATCTTTCTAAATTCAACATTCTATATATGAACCCAACCCATATGACATTTATGGTGCACCATCGACATATGATCGAACCATCCTTTTTGGAAACAAAACTTTTCGAACCAAAATGCCCCTATTTGACCATTAGACATCCAAATGCGACCAAAATACCCTCAAATTCGTTCACTCCTAAAGGAAAAAATTAAAAATGAAAGTCTTTGTGGTCAAACTTCAAAAATAGAAACTTTTAAAGTTAGGTCCTTTCGGTGAGCAATATCCAACAGGATAATTTGGTATCCCCTGAAAATACCCAATATGCCCTTGACACATAAAATTTCCAAGTCAAGTAAAACCCCTGAGAAATTCTAAATTTAGCAGATTTTTCCAAATTCATGAAATCATCTAAGATTCCTTAGACACACCCTAGAGGTCAAATGAAACATATTGGAAATGACCAGATTACTCCTGAGGTACAAAATTTGGTGACACTAGGGAGAACCGTGAGAAATTAAAAATAACAGCTTTTTCAAAATTCATGAAAACGCTCAAGATTTCACAGACACAACTCGGGGGTCAAACAGGACACATCGGGAGTGACAAAAATACCCCTGTAATGCAAAAAAGAGGTAAACCCTGAAATTTCTAAAAATAGTAAGTTTTTTCATTTGTTTGGAAACTTGAACTTTCAACTTCCAGATGTCATTAGAACACCGTAGAAACCTTTAGGATTACGAATCAACTTCAGAATTCCATCAACGAGGCGAAATCTACCCTAAAATGCACAGATGCCTAATCCTAGGTGGAATACGGACTCGACACTTGACAACTACCGAATCTTTTAGTTTTTAAAGTATAGCAAAATGGGGGTGTTTACACTACCAAACAGAGGTCTTGAAATTCCCTTTTAGGGGCAAGAAATCTCGTTTCAAAATTCGGCTGAACGAGAGCGTTCTGGTCCGTTTAATAAAGAGTGTGAAACGTCACCCGAAATTAAAACATCTACAACTCTACCATTTTATGTCCAAAATGGGTGAAATTTCTACCAATCGGAGGTCTTCTAATTCTCGTTCAAGGGGGGAATCTCGTTTAAAAGTTCGGCGGGATGAGAGTGTTCAGGTCCGTTTCATAAAGAGTGTGCGAAACGTGACCCAAAATTAAAACCTCCATAACTCTCTCATTTTAAGTGTAAAAGTGGTGAAATTTCTACCAATCGTAGGTCTTCATATTCTCGTTCAGGGGCAAAAATCTCATTTAAAAATTCGGTGGGATGAGAGAGTTCTGGTCCATTTCATAAAGTGTGTGCGAAACGTGACCCAAAATTAAAACCTCCACAACTCTCTCATTTTAAGTTTAAAACTGGTGAAACTTCTACCAATCGGAGGTCTTCAAATTCTCTTTTAGGGGAAAGAAATCTCGTTTCAAAATTTGGTAGGATGAGAGTGTTCTGGTCCGTCTTGTAAGGAGTGTGTGAAACGTCACCCAAAATTAAAACCTCCATATCTCTCTTATTTTAAGTTCAAAAGTGGTGAAATTTCTACCAATCGGAGGTCGTCAAATTATCGTTCTAGGGGAAAACTCTCATTTAAAAATTCAATGCGAGGAGAGAATGCTAGTCCATTTCATAAAGAGTGTGCGAAACATTACCCCAAACTAAGACATCCGTAACTCTCTCATTTTACGTCTAAAAGTGGTGAACTTTTTACCAATCAGAGGTCTTCAACATTCAGGGGAAAGAAAACTCGTTTCAAAATTCGGTGGGATGAGAGCGTTCTGGTCCATTTTATAAAGAGTGTGCGAAAAGTCACCCAAAATTTAAATGTCCACAAGTCTCTCATTTTAACACTAAAACTGGTGAAATTTCAACCAATCGGAGGTCTTCAAATTCTCGTTTAGGGGGAAAAATCTCATTTAAAAATTCAGTGGGATGAGAGAGATCAGGTCCGTTTCATAAAGAGTGTACGAAACGTGACCCAAAATTAAAAACTCCATAACACTCTCATTTTAAGTTTAAAAGTCGTGAAATTTCTTCCAATCGGAGGTGTTCAAATTCTCGGTCAAGGGGAAAATTCTCATTTAAAAATTCGGTGGGATGAAAGAGTTCTGATCCATTTAATAAACTGTGTGCGAAATGTGACCCAAAATTAAAACCTCCATAACTCTCTCATTTTAAGTTTAAAAGTACTGAAACTTCTACCAATCAGAGGTCTTCAAATTCACTTGCAGGGGAAAGAAATCTCATTTTAAAATTCGGTAGGATGAGAGCGTTCTGGTCCATTTTATAGAGAGTGTGAGAAACTTCACCTGAAATTAAAACCTCCATAACTCTCTCATTTTAAATCCAAAAGTGGTGAAATTTCTACCAATCGGAGGTCTTCAAATTCTCGTATTAGGGAAAAATTCTCATTTAAATATTCAATGATAGGAGACAATGCTGGTTTATTTCATAAAGAGTGTGCGAAACATGACCCAAAATTAAAACCTCCGTAACTCTCTCATTTTACGTTTAAAAGTGGTGAAATTTTTACGAATCGGAGGTCTTCAACATTCAGGGGACAGAAAACTCGTTTCAAAATTCGGTGGGATGAGAGCGTTCTAGTCCGTTTTATAAAGAGTGTGCGAAACGTCACCCAAAAATTAAACGTCCATCAATCTCTCATTTTAAGTCCAAAAATGGTGAAATTTCTTCCAATTGGAGGTCTTCAAAATCTCGTTTAGGGGGAAAATCTCATTTAAAAATTCGATGGGATGAGAGAGTTCTGGTCCGTTTCATAAACAGTGTACGAAACGTGACCCAAAATTAAAACCTCCGTAAGTCTCTCATTTTAAATTTAAAGGTGGTAAAATTTCTATCAATCGGAGGTCTTCAAATTCTCGTTCAAGGGGGGAAATCTCATTTAAAAATTCGAGGGATGAGAGAGTTCTGGTTCGTTTCATAAAGTGTGTGGGAAACGTGACCCAAAATTAAAACCTCCATAACTCTCTCATTTTAAGTTTAAAAGTGGTGAAATTTCTACCAATCGGAGGTCTTCAAATGATCTTTCAGGGAAAGAAATCTCCTTTCAAAATTCGGTGGGATGAGAATGTTTTGATCCGTTTTATAAAGAGTGTGTGAAACGTCACCCAAAATTAAAACGTCCATAACTCCCTCATTTTAGGTCGAAAAGTGATGAAATTTCTACCATTCGGGGGTCTTCAAATCCTTGTTCAACGGGAAAAATCCCATTTAAAAATTCAGTGGGATGAGCGAGTTCTGGTCCGTTTCAAAAAGTGAGTGCGAAACATGACCCAAAATTAAAATCTCCATAAGTCTCAAATTTTAAGTTTAAAAGTGGTTAATTTTCTACCAATCGGTGGTCTTCAAACTCTCTTTTAGGGTAAAGAAATCTCGTTTCAAAATTCGGTGGGACGAGAGCGTTCTGATCCGTTTTATAATGAGTGTGCGAAACGTTACCCGAATTTAAAACCTCCATAACTCTCATTTTAAGTCCAAAAGTGGTGAAATTTCTACAAATTGGAGGTCTTCAAATTCTCATTCAAAGGGAAAAATCTCATTTAAAAATTCGGTGGGATTAGAGAGTTCTAATCCGTTTCATAGAGAGTGTGCGAAATTATACCCAAAATCAAAACCTCCATAACTCTCTTATTTTAAGTTTAAACGGGGTGAAATTTTTAATAATCGGTGGTCTTCAAATTATCTTTCAGGGGAAATAAATCTCATTTCAAAATTCGGTGGGATCAGAGCGTTCTGGTCCATTTTATATAAAGTGTCGAAACGTCACAGAAAATTAAAACCTCCATAACTCTCTCACTTTAAGTCCAAAAGAGGTGAAATTTCTACCTACAGGAGGTCTTCAATTTACTTTCAGGGGAAAGAAATCTCGTTTCAAAATTCGGCGGGATGAGAGAGTTCTTGTCCATTTTGTAAAGAGTGTGCAAAACGTCACCGAAAATTAAAACCTCCAAAACTCCCTCATTTTAAGTCGAAAAGTGGTGAAATTTCTACCAATCGGAGGTAGTCAAATCCTCGTTCAACATGAAAAATCACATTTAAACATTCGGTGGGATGAGAGACTTCCACTCCGTTTTGTAAAGAGTATGCGAAACGTGACCCAAAATTAAAACCTCCATAACTCTCTCATTTTAAGATTAAAAGTCGTGAAATTTCTACCAGTCGAAGGTCTTCAAATTCACTTTCAGGAGAAAGAAATCTCGATTCAAAATTCGGTGGGATGAGAGCGTTTCGGTGGGATGAGAGCGTTCTGGTCCATTTTGTAAAAAGTGTGTTAAACAACATCCAAAATTTAAACACCCTTAACTCCCTCATTTTAAGTCAAAAAGTGGGAAAATTTCTACCAATCGGAGGTCTTCATATTCTCGTTCAAGGGAAAATATCTCATTTAAAAATTCGGTGGGATGAGAGAGTTCTGGTCCATTTCATAAAGTGTGTGCAAAACGTGACCCAAAATTAAAACCTCCATATCTCTCTCATTTTAAGCTTAAAAGTGGTGAAATTTCAACCAATCGGAGGTCTTCAAATCCATTTTCAAGGGAAAGAAATCTCGTTTCAAAATTTGGTAGAATGAGGGCGTTCTGCTCCGTTTTATAAAGAGTTTGTGAAACGTCACCCGAAATTAAAACCTCCGTAACTCTCTAATTTTAAGTCCAAAAGTGGTGAAAATTCTACCAATCGGAGGTCTTCGAATTCTGATTCAAGGGGAAATATCTCATTTAAAAATTCGGTGGGATGAGTTCTGGTCCGTGTCATAAAGAGTGTGTGAAACGTGACCCAAAATAAAACCTCAATAACTCTCTCATGTTAAGTTTAAAAGGGGTGAAACTTCTATGAATATGAGGTCTTCAAATTCACTTTCAGGGGAAAGAAATCTCGTTTCAAAATTCGATGGGATGAGAGTGTTCTGGTCCGTTTTATATAGAGTGTCGAAACGTCACAGAAAATTAAAACCTCCATAACTCTCTCATTTTAAGTCTAAAAGTGACAAAATTTCTACCAACTGGAAGTCTTCAAATTCACTTTCAGGGGAAAGAAATCTCGTTTCAAAATTCGGTGGGATGCGAGAGTTCTAGTCCGTTTTGTAAAAAGTGTGCGAAACGTGACCCAAAATTAAAACCTCCATAACTCTCTCATTTTTAGCTGAAAAGTGTGGACATTTCTACCAATCAGAGGTCTTCAATTCCTTGTTCAACGGGAAAAATCTCATTTAAAAATTTAGTGGGATGAGGGACTTCTTGTCCGTTTCAGAAAGTGAGTGCGAAATGTGACACAAAATTAAAACCTCCATAAGTCTCTCATTTTAAGTTTGAAAGTGGTGAATTTTCAACCAATCGGAGTCTTCAAATTCTCTTTTAGGGGAAAAAATCATGTTTCAAAATTCGGTGGGATGAGAGAGTTCTAGTCCGTTTCAGAAAGTGAGTGCGAAACGTGACCCCCAATTAAAACCTCCATAACTAACTCATTTTAAGTTTAAAAGTGGTGAAATTTCTATTACTCGGAGGTCTTCAAATTCCCATTCAAGGGGAAAAATCTCATTTAAAAATTCGGTGAGATGAGTTCTGGTCCGTGTCATAAAGAGTGTGTGAAACGTGACCCAAAATAAAACCTCAATAACTCTCTCATGTTAAGTTTAAAAGGGGTGAAACTTCTATGAATATGAGGTCTTCAAATTCACTTTCAGGGGAAAGAAATCTCGTTTCAAAATTCGATGGGATGAGAGTGTTCTGGTCCGTTTTATATAGAGTGTCGAAACGTCACAGAAAATTAAAACCTCCATAACTCTCTCATTTTAAGTCTAAAAGTGACAAAATTTCTACCAACTGGAAGTCTTCAAATTCACTTTCAGGGGAAAGAAATCTCGTTTCAAAATTCGGTGGGATGCGAGAGTTCTAGTCCGTTTTGTAAAAAGTGTGCGAAACGTGACCCAAAATTAAAACCTCCATAACTCTCTCATTTTTAGCTGAAAAGTGTGGACATTTCTACCAATCAGAGGTCTTCAATTCCTTGTTCAACGGGAAAAATCTCATTTAAAAATTTAGTGGGATGAGGGACTTCTTGTCCGTTTCAGAAAGTGAGTGCGAAATGTGACACAAAATTAAAACCTCCATAAGTCTCTCATTTTAAGTTTGAAAGTGGTGAATTTCCTACCAATCGGAGTCTTCAAATTCTCTTTCAGGGGAAAAAATCATATTTCAAAATTCGGTGGGATGAGAGAGTTCTACTGCGTTTCTTAAAGTGTGTGGGAAACTTGATCCAAAATTAAAACCTCCATAACTCTCTCATTTTAAGTTTAAAAGTGGTGAAATTTCTAATCCTCGGAGGTCTTCGAATTCTCATTCAAGGGGAAAAATCTCATTTAAAAATTCGGTGAGATGAGAGAGTTATACTCCGTTTCATAAAGTGTGTGGGAAATGTGACCCAAAATTAAAACCTCCATAACTTTCTCATTTTAAGTTTAAAAGTGGTGAAATTTCTACCAATCCGTCTTCAAATGATCTTTCAGGGAAAGAAATCTCCTTTCGAAATTCGGTGCGATGAGGGCGTTCTAGTCCGTTTTATAAAGAGTGTGCGAATCATCACCCAAAATTAAAACCTCCATAAGCCCCTCATTTTAGGTCGAAAAGTGGTGAAATTTCTACCAATCAGAGGTCTTCAAATCCTTGTTCAGTGGGAAAAATCTCATTTAAAAATTTAGTGGGATGAGGGACTTCTTGTCCGTTTCAGAAAGTGAGTGCGAAATGTGACACAAAATTAAAACCTCCATAAGTCTCTCATTTTAAGTTTGAAAGTGGTGAATTTTCAACCAATCGGAGTCTTCAAATTCTCTTTTAGGGGAAAAAATCATGTTTCAAAATTCGGTGGGATGAGAGAGTTCTAGTCCGTTTCAGAAAGTGAGTGCGAAACGTGACCCCCAATTAAAACCTCCATAACTAACTCATTTTAAGTTTAAAAGTGGTGAAATTTCTATTACTCGGAGGTCTTCAAATTCCCATTCAAGGGGAAAAATCTCATTTAAAAATTCGGTGAGATGAGAGAATTCTACTGCGTTTCTTAAAGTGTGTGGGAAACGTGACCCAAAATTAAAACATCCATAACTCTCTCATTTTAAGTTTAAGAGTGGTGAAATTTCTAATCCTCGGAGGTCTTCAAATTCTCATTCAAGGGGAAAAATCTCATTTAAAAATTCGGTGAGATGAGAGAGTTATACTCCGTTTCATAAAGTGTGTGGGAAATGTGACCCAAAATTAAAACCTCCATAACTTTCTCATTTTAAGTTTAAAAGTGGTGAAATTTCTACCAATCCGTCTTCAAATGATCTTTCAGGGAAAGAAATCTCCTTTCGAAATTCGGTGCGATGAGGGCGTTCTAGTCCGTTTTATAAAGAGTGTGCGAATCATCACCCAAAATTAAAACCTCCATAACTCCCTCACTTTAGGTCGAAAAGTGGTGAAATTTCTACCAATCAGAGGTCTTTAAATCCTTGTTCAATGGGAAAAATCTCATTTAAAAATTTAGTGGGATGAGGGAGTTCTAGTCGGTTTCAGAAAGTGAATGCGAAATGTGACACAAAATTAAAACCTCCATAAGTCTCTCATTTTAAGTTTGAAAGTGGTGAATTTTCAACCAATCGGAGTCTTCAAATTCTCTTTTAGGGGAAAAAATCATGTTTCAAAATTCGGTGGGATGAGAGAGTTCTAGTCCGTTTCAGAAAGTGAGTGCGAAACGTGACCCCCAATTAAAACCTCCATAACTAACTCATTTTAAGTTTAAAAGTGGTGAAATTTCTATTACTCGGAGGTCTTCAAATTCCCATTCAAGGGGAAAAATCTCATTTAAAAATTCGGTGAGATGAGAGAATTCTACTGCGTTTCATAAAGTGTGGGAAACGTGACCCAAAATTAAAACCTCCATAACTCTCTCATTTTAAGTTTAAAAGTGGTGAAATTTCTACTACTCGGAGGTCTTCAAATTCTCATTCAAGGGGACAAAATCTCATTTAAAAATTCGGTGAGATGAGAGAGTTCTACTGCGTTTCTTAAAGTGTGTGGGAAACATGACCCAAAATTAAAGCCTCCATAACTCTCTCATTTTAAGTTTAAAAGTGGTGAAATTTCTACTACTCGGAGGTCTACAAATTCTCATTCAAGGGGAAAAATCTCATTTAAAAATTCGGTGAGATGACCGAGTTCAACTCCGTTTCATAAAGTGTGTGGACAACGTGACCCAAAATTAAAACCTCCATAACTCTCTCATTTTAAGTTTAAAAGTGGTGAAATTTCTACCAGTCCGTCTTCAAATGATCTTTCAGGGAAAGAAATCTCCTTTCGAAATTCGGTGCGATGAGTGCGTTCTGGTCCGTTTTGTAAAGAGTGTGCGAAACATCACCCAAAATTAAAAGCTCCATAACTCCCTCATTTTTGGTCGAAAAGTGGTGAAATTTCTACCAATCAGAGGTCTTCAAATCCTTGTTCAGTGGGAAAAATCTCATTTAAAAATTTAGTGGGATGAGGGACTTCTTGTCCGTTTCAGAAAGTGAGTGCGAAATGTGACACAAAATTAAAACCTCCATAAGTCTCTCATTTTAAGTTTGAAAGTGGTGAATTTTCAACCAATCGGAGTCTTCAAATTCTCTTTTAGGGGAAAAAATCATGTTTCAAAATTCGGTGGGATGAGAGAGTTCTAGTCCGTTTCAGAAAGTGAGTGCGAAACGTGACCCCCAATTAAAACCTCCATAACTAACTCATTTTAAGTTTAAAAGTGGTGAAATTTCTATTACTCGGAGGTCTTCAAATTTCCATTCAAGGGGAAAAATCTCATTTAAAAATTCGGTGAGATGAGAGAATTCTACTGCGTTTCTTAAAGTGTGTGGGAAACGTGACCCAAAAATAAACCATCCATAACTCTCTCATTTTAAGTTTAAGAGTGGTGAAATTTCTAATCCTCGGAGGTCTTCAAATTCTCATTCAAGGGGAAAAATCTCATTTAAAAATTCGGTGAGATGAGAGAGTTATACTCCGTTTCATAAAGTGTGTGGGAAATGTGACCCAAAATTAAAACCTCCATAACTTTCTCATTTTAAGTTTAAAAGTGGTGAAATTTCTACCAATCCGTCTTCAAATGATCTTTCAGGGAAAGAAATCTCCTTTCGAAATTCGGTGCGATGAGGGCGTTCTAGTCCGTTTTATAAAGAGTGTGCGAATCATCACCCAAAATTAAAACCTCCATAACTCCCTCACTTTAGGTCAAAAAGTGGTGAAATTTCTACCAATCAGAGGTCTTTAAATCCTTGTTCAATGGGAAAAATCTCATTTAAAAATTTAGTGGGATGAGGGAGTTCTAGTCGGTTTCAGAAAGTGAATGCGAAATGTGACACAAAATTAAAACCTCCATAAGTCTCTCATTTTAAGTTTGAAAGTGGTGAATTTTCAACCAATCGGAGTCTTCAAATTCTCTTTTAGGGGAAAAAATCATGTTTCAAAATTTGGTGGGATGAGAGAGTTCTAGTCCGTTTCAGAAAGTGAGTGCGAAACGTGACCCCCAATTAAAACCTCCATAACTAACTCATTTTAAGTTTAAAAGTGGTGAAATTTCTATTACTCGGAGGTCTTCAAATTCCCATTCAAGGGGAAAAATCTCATTTAAAAATTCGGTGAGATGAGTTCTGGTCCGTGTCATAAAGAGTGTGTGAAACGTGACCCAAAATAAAACCTCAATAACTCTCTCATGTTAAGTTTAAAAGGGGTGAAACTTCTATGAATATGAGGTCTTCAAATTCACTTTCAGGGGAAAGAAATCTCGTTTCAAAATTCGATGGGATGAGAGTGTTCTGGTCCGTTTTATATAGAGTGTCGAAACGTCACAGAAAATTAAAACCTCCATAACTCTCTCATTTTAAGTCTAAAAGTGACAAAATTTCTACCAACTGGAAGTCTTCAAATTCACTTTCAGGGGAAAGAAATCTCGTTTCAAAATTCGGTGGGATGCGAGAGTTCTAGTCCGTTTTGTAAAAAGTGTGCGAAACGTGACCCAAAATTAAAACCTCCATAACTCTCTCATTTTTAGCTGAAAAGTGTGGACATTTCTACCAATCAGAGGTCTTCAATTCCTTGTTCAACGGGAAAAATCTCATTTAAAAATTTAGTGGGATGAGGGACTTCTTGTCCGTTTCAGAAAGTGAGTGCGAAATGTGACACAAAATTAAAACCTCCATAAGTCTCTCATTTTAAGTTTGAAAGTGGTGAATTTCCTACCAATCGGAGTCTTCAAATTCTCTTTCAGGGGAAAAAATCATATTTCAAAATTCGGTGGGATGAGAGAGTTCTACTGCGTTTCTTAAAGTGTGTGGGAAACTTGATCCAAAATTAAAACCTCCATAACTCTCTCATTTTAAGTTTAAAAGTGGTGAAATTTCTAATCCTCGGAGGTCTTCGAATTCTCATTCAAGGGGAAAAATCTCATTTAAAAATTCGGTGAGATGAGAGAGTTATACTCCGTTTCATAAAGTGTGTGGGAAATGTGACCCAAAATTAAAACCTCCATAACTTTCTCATTTTAAGTTTAAAAGTGGTGAAATTTCTACCAATCCGTCTTCAAATGATCTTTCAGGGAAAGAAATCTCCTTTCGAAATTCGGTGCGATGAGGGCGTTCTAGTCCGTTTTATAAAGAGTGTGCGAATCATCACCCAAAATTAAAACCTCCATAAGCCCCTCATTTTAGGTCGAAAAGTGGTGAAATTTCTACCAATCAGAGGTCTTCAAATCCTTGTTCAGTGGGAAAAATCTCATTTAAAAATTTAGTGGGATGAGGGACTTCTTGTCCGTTTCAGAAAGTGAGTGCGAAATGTGACACAAAATTAAAACCTCCATAAGTCTCTCATTTTAAGTTTGAAAGTGGTGAATTTTCAACCAATCGGAGTCTTCAAATTCTCTTTTAGGGGAAAAAATCATGTTTCAAAATTCGGTGGGATGAGAGAGTTCTAGTCCGTTTCAGAAAGTGAGTGCGAAACGTGACCCCCAATTAAAACCTCCATAACTAACTCATTTTAAGTTTAAAAGTGGTGAAATTTCTATTACTCGGAGGTCTTCAAATTCCCATTCAAGGGGAAAAATCTCATTTAAAAATTCGGTGAGATGAGAGAATTCTACTGCGTTTCATAAAGTGTGGGAAACGTGACCCAAAATTAAAACCTCCATAACTCTCTCATTTTAAGTTTAAAAGTGGTGAAATATCTACTACTCGGAGGTCTTCAAATTCTCATTCAAGGGGACAAAATCTCATTTAAAAATTCGGTGAGATGAGAGAGTTCTACTGCGTTTCTTAAAGTGTGTGGGAAACATGACCCAAAATTAAAGCCTCCATAACTCTCATTTTAAGTTTAAAAGTGGTGAAATTTCTACTACTCGGAGGTCTTCAAATTCTCATTCAAGGGGAAAAATCTCATTTAAAAATTCGGTGAGATGACCGAGTTCAACTCCGTTTCATAAAGTGTGTGGACAACGTGACCCAAAATTAAAACCTCCATAACTCTCTCATTTTAAGTTTAAAAGTGGTGAAATTTCTACCAGTCCGTCTTCAAATGATCTTTCAGGGAAAGAAATCTCCTTTCGAAATTCGGTGCGATGAGTGCGTTCTGGTCCGTTTTGTAAAGAGTGTGCGAAACATCACCCAAAATTAAAAGCTCCATAACTCCCTCATTTTTGGTCGAAAAGTGGTGAAATTTCTACTAATCGGAGGTCTTCAAATCCTTGTTCAACGGGAAAAATCTCATTTAAAAATTTAGTGGGATGAGGGAGTTCTGGTCCGTTTCAGAAAGTGAGTGCGAAATGTGACACAAAATTAAAACCTCCATAAGTCTCTCATTTTAAGTTTGAAATTGGTGAATTTTCTACCAATCGGAGTCTTCAAATTCTCTTTGAGGGGAAAAATATCTCATTTCAAAATTCGGTGGGATGAGAGCGTTCTCATCCGTTTTATAAAGAGTGTGCGAAATGTCAACCGAAATTAAAACCTCCATAACTCTCTCATTTTAAGTCCAAATGAGGTGAAATTTCAACAAATTGGAGGTCTTGAAATTCTCGTTCTAATGGAAAAATCTGATTTAAAATATCGGTGGGATGAGGGAGTTCTGGTCCCTTTCATAAAGAGTGTGCGAAACATGACTCCAAATTAAAACATCCATAACTCTCTCATTTTATGTTTAAAAGTGGTAAAAATTCTACGAATCGGAGGTCTTCAAATTCACTTTCAGGGGACAGAAATCTCCTTTCAAAATTCGGCACCATGAGAGGGTTTGGGTCCGTTTGGTAAAGAGTCTACGAAACGTCACCCAAAATTAAAACCTCGATAGCTCTCTCATTTTGAGTCGAAAAGTGGTGAAACTTCTACCAATCGGAGGTTTTCAATTCCTCGTTCAACGGGAAAAATCTCATTTAAAAATTCGGTGGGATGAGAGAGTTCTGGTCTGTTTTATAAAGAGAGTGTGAAACAATACCAAAAATCAAAACCTTCATAAGTCTCTCATTTTAAGTTTATACGGGGTGTAATTTTTAATAGTCGGTGGTCTTCAAATTATCTTTCAGGGCAAAGAAATCTCGTTTCAAAATTCGGTGGGATGAGAGCGTTCTGGTCCGTTTTATATAAAATGTCGAAACGTCACAGAAAATTAAAACCTCCATAACTCTCTCATTTTAAGTCCAAAAGTGGTGAAATTTCAACGAACCGGAGGTCTTCAAATTCACTTTCAAGGGAATGAAATCTCGTTTCAAAATTCGGCGGGATGAGAGAGTTCTTGTCCGTTTTGTAAAGAGTGTGCGAAACGTCACCCAAAATTAAAACCTCCAAAACTCTCTCATTTTAAGTCAAAAAGTGGTGAAATTTCTACCAATCGGAGGTCATCAAATCCTCGTTCAACATGAAAAATCTCATTTAAGCATTCGGTGGGATGAGAGACATCTAGTCCATTTTGTAAAGAGTACGCGAAACGTGACCCAAAATTAAAACTCCATAACTCACTCATTTTAATTTTAAAATTGGTGAAATTTCTACTACTCGGAGGTCTTCAAATTCCCATTCAAGGGGAAAAATCTCATTTAAAAATTCGGTGAGATGAGAGAGTTCTACTGCGTTTCTTAAAGTGTGTGGGAAACGTGACCCAAAATTAAAACCTCCACAACTCTCTCATTTTAAGTTTAAAAGTGGTGAAATTTCTACCAATCGGAGGTCTTCAAATGATCTTTCAGGGAAAGAAATCTCCTTTCGAAATTCGGTGCGATGAGGGCGTTCTTGTCCATTTTATAAAGAGTGTGCGAAACATCACCCAAAATAAAAACCTCCATAACTCCCTCATTTTAGGTCGAAAAGTGGTGAAATTTCTACCAATCGGAAGTCTTCAAATCCATGTTCAACAGGAAAAATCTCATTTAAAAATTTAGTGGGATGAGGGAGTTCTGGTCCGTTTCAGAAAGTGAGTGCGAAATACGACACAAAATTAAAACCTCCGTAAGTCTCTCATTGTAAGTTTGAAAGTGGTGAATTTTCTACCAATCAGAGTCTTCAAATTCTCTTTTAGAGGAAAAAAAATCATGTTTCAAAATTCGGTGGGATGAGAGAGTTTTGGTCCGTTTCAAAAAGTGAGTGCGAAACGTGACCCCCAATTAAAACCTCTATAACTCACTTATTTTAAGTTTAAAAGTGGTGAAATTTCTACTACTCGGAGGTCTTCAAATTCTAATTCAAGGGGAAAAATCTCATTTAAAATTCGGTGAGATGAGAGAGTTCTACTGCGTTTCTTAAAGTGTGTGGGAAACACGACCCAAAATTAAAACCTCCATAACTCTCTCATTTTAAGTTTAAAAGTGCTGAAATTTCTACTACTCGGAGGTCTTCAAATTCTCATTCAAGGGGAAAAATCTCAGTTAAAAATTTGGTGAGATGAGAGAGTTCTACTCCGTTTCATAAAGTGTGCGGGAAACGTGACCCAAAATTAAAACCTCCATAACTCTCTCATTTTAAGTTTAAAAGTGGTGAAATTTCTACCAATCTGTCTTGAAATGATTTTTCAGGGAAAGAAATATCCTTTCGAAATTCGGTGCGATGAGGGCGTTCTGGTCCGTTTTATAAAGAGTGTGCGAATCATCACCTAAAATTAAAACCTCCATAACTCCCTCATTTTAGGTCAAAAAGTGGGGAAATTTCTACCAATTGGAGGTCTTCAAATCCTTGTTCAATGGGAAAAATCTCATTTAAAAATTTAGTGGGATGAGGGAGTTCTAGTTGGTTTCAGAAAGTGAGTGCGAAATGTGACACAAAATTAAAACCTCCATAAGTCTCTCATTTTAAGTTTGAAATTGGTGAATTTTCAACCAATCGGACTCTTCAAATTCTCTTTCAGGGGAAAAAAATCATGTTTCAAAATTCGGTGGGATGAGAGAGTTCTGGTCCGTTTCAGAAAGTGAGTGCGAAACGTGACCTCCAATTAAAACTTCTATAACTCACTCATATTAAGTTTAAAAGTGGTGAAATTTCTATTACTCGGAGGTCTTCAAATTCACATTCAAGGCGAAAAACTCTCATTTAAAAATTCGGTGAGATGAGAGAGTTCTACTGCGTTTCTTAAAGTGTGTGGGAAATGTGACCCAAAATTAAAACGTCCATAACTCTCTCAATTTAAGTTTAGAAGTGCTGAAATTTCTAGTACTCGGAGGTCTTCAAAATCACATTCAAGGGGAAAAATCACTTTTAAAAATTTGGTAAGATGAGAGAGTTCTACTGCGTTTCTTAAAGTTTGTGGGAAACGTGACCCAAAATTAAAACCTCCATAACTCTCTCATTTTAAGTTTAAAAGTGCTGAAATTTCTACTCCTCGGAGGTTTTCAAATTCTCATTCAAGGGGAAAAATCTCATTTAAAAATTCGGTGAGATGATAGAGTTCTCTTGCGTTTCTTAAAGTGTGTGGGAAACGTGACCCGAAATTAAAACCTCCATAACTCTCTCATTTTAAGTTTAAAAGTGCTGAAATTTCTACTACTCGGAGGTCTTCAAATTCTCATTCAAGGGGAATAATCTCATTTAAAAATTCGGTGAGATGAGAGAGTTCTACTCAGTTTCATAAAGTGTGTGGGAAACGTGACCCAAAATTAAAACCTCCATACCTCTTTCATTTTAAGTTTAAAAGTGGCGAAATTTCTACCAATCGGAGGTCTTCAAATGATCTTTCAGGGAAAGAAATCTGCTTTCGAAATTCGGTGCGATGAGGGCGTTCTGGTCCGTTTTATAAAGAGTGTGCGAAACATCACCCAAAATTAAAAGCTCCATAACTCCGTCATTTTAGGTCGAAAAGTGGTGAAATTTCTACCAATCGGAAGTCTTCAAATCCTTGTTCAACGGGGAAATATCTCATTTAAAAATTTAGTGGGATGAGGGAGTTTTGGTCCGTTTCAGAAAGTGAGTGCGAAATGTGACACAAAATTGAAACCTCCATAAGTCTCTTATTTTAAGTTTGAAAGTGGTGAATTTTCTACCAATCGGAGGTCTTCAGATTCTCATTCAAGGGGAAAAATCTCAATTAAAAATTCGGTGAGATGAGAGAGTTCTACTCCGTTTCTTAAAGTGTGTGGGAAACGTGACCCAAAATTAAAACCTCCATACCTCTCTCATTTTAAGTTTAAAATTGGTGAAATTTCTACCAATCCGTTTTCAAATGATCTTTCAGGGAAAGAAATCTCCTTTCGAAATTTGGTGCGATGACGGCGTTCTGGTCCGTTTTATAAAGAGTGTGTGAATCATCGCCCAAAATAAAAACCTCCATAACTGCCTCATTTTAGGTCGAAAAATGGAGAAATTTCTACCAATCGGAGGTCTTCAAATCCTTGTTCAATGGGAAAAATCTCATTTAAAAATTTAGTGGGATGAGGGAGTTCCCGTCAGTTTCAGAAAGTGAGTGCGAAATGTGACACAAAATTAAAACCTCCATAGTCTCTCATTTTACGTTTGAAAGTGGTGAATTTTCAACCAATCAGAGTCGTCAAATTCTCTTTTAGAGGAAAAAATCATGTTTCAAAATTCGGTGGGATGAGAGAGTTCTGGTCCGTTTCAGAAAGTGAGTGCGAAACGTGACCCCCAATTAAAACCTCCATAACTCACTCATTTTAAGTTTAAAAGTGGTGAAATTTCTATTACTCGGAGGTCTTCAAATTCTCATTCAAGGGAAAAAATTTCTTTTAAAAATTCGGTGAGATGAGAGAGTTCTACTGCATTTCTTAAAGTGTGTGGGAAACCTGACCTGAAATTAAAACCTCCATAACTCTCTCATTTTAAGTTTAAAAGTGCTGAAATTTCTACTACTCGGAGGACTTCAAATTCTCATTCAAGGGAAAAAATCTCATCTAAAAATTCGGTGAGATGAGACAGTTCTACTCCGTTTCATAAAGTGTGTGAGAAACATAACCCAAAATTAAAACTTCCATAACTCTTTCATTTTAAGTTTACAAGTGGTGAAATTTCTACCAATCGGAGGTCTTCAAATGATCTTTCAGGGAAAGAAATCTCCTTTCGAAATTCGGTGCGATGAGGGCGTTCTGGTCCGTTTTGTAAAGAGTGTGCGAAACATCACCCAAAATTAAAAGCTCCATAACTCCCTCATTTTAGGTCAAAAAGTGGTGAAATTTCTACTAATCGGAAGTCTTCAAATCCTTGTTCAACGGGAAAAATCTCATTTAAAAATTTAGTGGGATGAGGGAGTTCTGGTCCGTTTCAGAAAGTGAGTGGCGAAATGTGACAAAATTAAAACCTCCATAAGTCTCTTATTTTAAGTTTGAAAGTGGTGAATTTTCTACCAATCAGAGTCTTCAAATTCTCTTTTAGGGGAAAAAAATCTCATTTCAAAATTCGGTGGGATGAGAGCGTTCTCATCCGTTTTATAAAGAGTGTGTGAAACGTCACCCGAAAAAGTAAAACCTCCTTAACTCTCTCATTTTAAGTCCAAATGTGGTGAAATTTTGAACAAATTGGAGGTCTTGAAATTCTCGTTCAAATGGAAAAATCTGATTTAAAATATCGGTGGGATGAGAGAGTTCTGGTCCCTTACATAAAGAAAACATGACCCCAAATTAAAACATCCATAACTCTCTTATTTTAAGTTTAAAAGTGGTGAAAATTCTAAGAACCGGATGTCTTCATATTCACTTTCAGGGGACAAAAATCTCGTTTCAAAATTCGGTACCATGAGAGGGTTTCGGTCCGTTTGGTAAAGAGTCTAGGAAACGTCACCCAAAATTAAAACCTCGATAGCTCTCTCATTTTGATTCGAAAATTGGTGAAATTTCTACCAATCGGAGGTGATGAAATCCTTGTTCAATGGGAAAAATATCATTTAAAAATTTAGTGGGATGAGGGAGTTCTCGTCGGTTTCAGAAAGTGAGAGCGAAATGTGACACAAAATTAAAACCTCCATAAGTCTCTCATTTTAAGTTTGAAAGTGGTGAATTTTCTACCAATCGGAGGTCTTCAAATTCTCTTTTAGGGAAAAAAAATCATGTTTCAAAATTCGGTGGGATGAGAGAGTTCTGGTCCGTTTCAGAAAGTGAGTGCGAAACGTGACCCCCAATCAAAACCTCCATAACTCACTTATTTTAAGTTTAAAACTGGGGAAATTTCTATTACTCGGAGGTCTTCAAATTCTCATTCAAGGGGAAAAATCTCATTTAAAAATCCGGTGAGATGAGAGAGTTCTACTGCGTTTCTTAAAGTGTGCGGGAAACGTAACCCAAAATTAAAACCTCAATAACTCCGTCATTTTAGGTCGAAAAGTGGTGAAATTTTTACCAATCGAAAGTCTTCAAATCCTTGTTCAACGGGAAAAATCTCATTTAAAAATTTAGTGGGATGAGGGAGTTCTGGTCCGTTTCAGAAAGTGAGTGCGAAATGTGACACAAAATTAAAACCTCCATAAGTCTCTCATTTTAAGTTTGAAAGTGGTGAATTTTCAACCAATCAGAGTCTTCAAATTCTCTTTTAGGGGAAAAAATCATGTTTCAAAATTCGGTGGGATGAGAGAGTTCTGGTCCGTTTCAGAAAGTGAGTGGGAAATGTGACCCCCAATTAAAACCTCCATAACTCACTCATTTTAAGTTTAAAAGTAGTGAAATTTCTATTACTCGGAGGTCTTCAAATTCTCATTCAAGGGGAAAAATCTCATTTAAAAATTCGGTGAGATGAGAGAGTTCTACTGCGTTTCTTAAAGTGTGTGGGAAACGTGACCCAAAATTAAAACCTCCATAACTCCTTCATTTTAGGTCGAAAAGTGGTGAAATTTCTACCAATCGGAAGTCTTCAAATCCTTGTTCAACGGGAAAAATCTCATTTAAAAATTTCGTGGGATGAGGGAGTTCTGGTCCGTTTCAGAAAGTGCGTGCGAAATGTGACACAAAATTAAAACCTCCATAAGTCTCTCATTTTAAGTTTGAAAGTGGTGAATTTTCTACCAATCGGAGTCTTCAAATTCTCTTTTACGGGAAAAAATTCTAATTTCAAAATTTGGTGGGATGAGAGCGTTCTCATCCGTTTTATAAAGAGTGTGCGAAATGTCAACCGAAATTAAAACTTCCATAACTCTCTCATTTTAAGTCCAAATGTGGTGAAATTTCAACAAATTGGAGGTCTTGAAATTCTCGTTCAAATGGAAAAATCTGATTTAAAATATCGGTGGGATGAGAGAGTTCTGGTCCCTTTCATAAAGAGTGTGCGAAACATGACCCCAAATTAAAACATCCATAACTCTCTCATTTTAAGTTTAAAAGTGGTGAAAATTCTACGAATCGGAGGTCTTCAAATTCACTTTTAGGGGACAGAAATCTCGTTTCAAAATTCGGTACCATGAGAGGGTTTCGGTCCGTTTGGTAAAGAGTCTACGAAACGTCACCCAAAATTAAAACCTCGATAGCTCTCTCATTTTGAGTCGAAAAGTGGTGAAATTTCTACCAATCAGAGGTTTTCAATTCCTCGTTCAACGGGAAAAATCTCATTTAAAAATTCGGTGGGATAAGAGAGTTCTGGTCTGTTTCATAAAGAGTGTGCGAAACAATACCAAAAATCAAAACGTTCATAAGTCTCTCATTTTAAGTTTATACGGGGTGTAATTTTTAATAGTCGGTGGTCTTCAAATTATCTTTCAGGGCAAAGAAATCTCGTTTCAAAATTCGGTGGGATGAGAGCGTTCTGGTCCGTTTTATATAAAATGTCGAAACGTCACAGAAAATTAAAACCTCCATAACTCTCTCATTTTAAGTCCAAAAGTGGTGAAATTTCAACGAACCGGAGGTCTTCAAATTCACTTTCAAGGGAATGAAATCTCGTTTCAAAATTCGGCGGGATGAGAGAGTTCTTGTCCGTTTTGTAAAGAGTGTGCGAAACGTCACCCAAAATTAAAACCTCCAAAACTCTCTCATTTTAAGTCAAAAAGTGGTGAAATTTCTACCAATCGGAGGTCATCAAATCCTCGTTCAACATGAAAAATCTCATTTAAGCATTCGGTGGGATGAGAGACATCTAGTCCATTTTGTAAAGAGTACGCGAAACGTGACCCAAAATTAAAACTCCATAACTCACTCATTTTAATTTTAAAATTGGTGAAATTTCTACTACTCGGAGGTCTTCAAATTCCCATTCAAGGGGAAAAATCTCATTTAAAAATTCGGTGAGATGAGAGAGTTCTACTGCGTTTCTTAAAGTGTGTGGGAAACGTGACCCAAAATTAAAACCTCCACAACTCTCTCATTTTAAGTTTAAAAGTGGTGAAATTTCTACCAATCGGAGGTCTTCAAATGATCTTTCAGGGAAAGAAATCTCCTTTCGAAATTCGGTGCGATGAGGGCGTTCTTGTCCATTTTATAAAGAGTGTGCGAAACATCACCCAAAATAAAAACCTCCATAACTCCCTCATTTTAGGTCGAAAAGTGGTGAAATTTCTACCAATCGGAAGTCTTCAAATCCATGTTCAACAGGAAAAATCTCATTTAAAAATTTAGTGGGATGAGGGAGTTCTGGTCCGTTTCAGAAAGTGAGTGCGAAATACGACACAAAATTAAAACCTCCGTAAGTCTCTCATTGTAAGTTTGAAAGTGGTGAATTTTCTACCAATCAGAGTCTTCAAATTCTCTTTTAGAGGAAAAAAAATCATGTTTCAAAATTCGGTGGGATGAGAGAGTTTTGGTCCGTTTCAAAAAGTGAGTGCGAAACGTGACCCCCAATTAAAACCTCTATAACTCACTTATTTTAAGTTTAAAAGTGGTGAAATTTCTACTACTCGGAGGTCTTCAAATTCTAATTCAAGGGGAAAAATCTCATTTAAAATTCGGTGAGATGAGAGAGTTCTACTGCGTTTCTTAAAGTGTGTGGGAAACACGACCCAAAATTAAAACCTCCATAACTCTCTCATTTTAAGTTTAAAAGTGCTGAAATTTCTACTACTCGGAGGTCTTCAAATTCTCATTCAAGGGGAAAAATCTCAGTTAAAAATTTGGTGAGATGAGAGAGTTCTACTCCGTTTCATAAAGTGTGCGGGAAACGTGACCCAAAATTAAAACCTCCATAACTCTCTCATTTTAAGTTTAAAAGTGGTGAAATTTCTACCAATCTGTCTTGAAATGATTTTTCAGGGAAAGAAATATCCTTTCGAAATTCGGTGCGATGAGGGCGTTCTGGTCCGTTTTATAAAGAGTGTGCGAATCATCACCCAAAATTAAAACCTCCATAACTCCCTCATTTTAGGTCAAAAAGTGGGGAAATTTCTACCAATCGGAGGTCTTCAAATCCTTGTTCAATGGGAAAAATCTCATTTAAAAATTTAGTGGGATGAGGGAGTTCTAGTTGGATTCAGAAAGTGAGTGCGAAATGTGACACAAAATTAAAACCTCCATAAGTCTCTCATTTTAAGTTTGAAAGTGGTGAATTTTCAACCAATCGGACTCTTCAAATTCTCTTTCAGGGGAAAAAAATCATGTTTCAAAATTCGGTGGGATGAGAGAGTTCTGGTCCGTTTCAGAAAGTGAGTGCGAAACGTGACCTCCAATTAAAACTTCTATAACTCACTCATATTAAGTTTAAAAGTGGTGAAATTTCTATTACTCGGAGGTCTTCAAATTCACATTCAAGGCGAAAAACTCTCATTTAAAAATTCGGTGAGATGAGAGAGTTCTACTGCGTTTCTTAAAGTGTGTGGGAAATGTGACCCAAAATTAAAACGTCCATAACTCTCTCAATTTAAGTTTAGAAGTGCTGAAATTTCTAGTACTCGGAGGTCTTCAAAATCACATTCAAGGGGAAAAATCACTTTTAAAAATTTGGTAAGATGAGAGAGTTCTACTGCGTTTCTTAAAGTTTGTGGGAAACGTGACCCAAAATTAAAACCTCCATAACTCTCTCATTTTAAGTTTAAAAGTGCTGAAATTTCTACTCCTCGGAGGTCTTCAAATTCTCATTCAAGGGGAAAAATCTCATTTAAAAATTCGGTGAGATGATAGAGTTCTCTTGCGTTTCTTAAAGTGTGTGGGAAACGTGACCCGAAATTAAAACCTCCATAACTCTCTCATTTTAAGTTTAAAAGTGCTGAAATTTCTACTACTCGGAGGTCTTCAAATTCTCATTCAAGGGGAATAATCTCATTTAAAAATTCGGTGAGATGAGAGAGTTCTACTCAGTTTCATAAAGTGTGTGGGAAACGTGACCCAAAATTAAAACCTCCATACCTCTTTCATTTTAAGTTTAAAAGTGGTGAAATTTCTACCAATCGGAGGTCTTCAAATGATCTTTCAGGGAAAGAAATCTGCTTTCGAAATTCGGTGCGATGAGGGCGTTCTGGTCCGTTTTATAAAGAGTGTGCGAAACATCACCCAAAATTAAAAGCTCCATAACTCCGTCATTTTAGGTCGAAAAGTGGTGAAATTTCTACCAATCGGAAGTCTTCAAATCCTTGTTCAACGGGGAAATATCTCATTTAAAAATTTAGTGGGATGAGGGAGTTTTGGTCCGTTTCAGAAAGTGAGTGCGAAATGTGACACAAAATTGAAACCTCCATAAGTCTCTTATTTTAAGTTTGAAAGTGGTGAATTTTCTACCAATCGGAGGTCTTCAGATTCTCATTCAAGGGGAAAAATCTCAATTAAAAATTCGGTGAGATGAGAGAGTTCTACTCCGTTTCTTAAAGTGTGTGGGAAACGTGACCCAAAATTAAAACCTCCATACCTCTCTCATTTTAAGTTTAAAATTGGTGAAATTTCTACCAATCCGTTTTCAAATGATCTTTCAGGGAAAGAAATCTCCTTTCGAAATTTGGTGCGATGACGGCGTTCTGGTCCGTTTTATAAAGAGTGTGTGAATCATCGCCCAAAATAAAAACCTCCATAACTGCCTCATTTTAGGTCGAAAAATGGAGAAATTTCTACCAATCGGAGGTCTTCAAATCCTTGTTCAATGGGAAAAATCTCATTTAAAAATTTAGTGGGATGAGGGAGTTCCCGTCAGTTTCAGAAAGTGAGTGCGAAATGTGACACAAAATTAAAACCTCCATAGTCTCTCATTTTACGTTTGAAAGTGTTGAATTTTCAACCAATCAGAGTCGTCAAATTCTCTTTTAGAGGAAAAAATCATGTTTCAAAATTCGGTGGGATGAGAGAGTTCTGGTCCGTTTCAGAAAGTGAGTGCGAAACGTGACCCCCAATTAAAACCTCCATAACTCACTCATTTTAAGTTTAAAAGTGGTGAAATTTCTATTACTCGGAGGTCTTCAATTCTCATTCAAGGGGAAAAATTTCTTTTAAAAATTCGGTGAGATGAGAGAGTTCTACTGCATTTCTTAAAGTGTGTGGGAAACCTGACCTGAAATTAAAACCTCCATAACTCTCTCATTTTAAGTTTAAAAGTGCTGAAATTTCTACTACTCGGAGGACTTCAAATTCTCATTCAAGGGAAAAAATCTCATCTAAAAATTCGGTGAGATGAGACAGTTCTACTCCGTTTCATAAAGTGTGTGAGAAACATAACCCAAAATTAAAACTTCCATAACTCTTTCATTTTAAGTTTACAAGTGGTGAAATTTCTACCAATCGGAGGTCTTCAAATGATCTTTCAGGGAAAGAAATCTCCTTTCGAAATTCGGTGCGATGAGGGCGTTCTGGTCCGTTTTGTAAAGAGTGTGCGAAACATCACCCAAAATTAAAAGCTCCATAACTCCCTCATTTTAGGTTAAAAAGTGGTGAAATTTCTACTAATCGGAAGTCTTCAAATCCTTGTTCAACGGGAAAAATCTCATTTAAAAATTTAGTGGGATGAGGGAATTCTGGTCCGTTTCAGAAAGTGAGTGGCGAAATGTGACAAAATTAAAACCTCCATAAGTCTCTTATTTTAAGTTTGAAAGTGGTGAATTTTCTACCAATCAGAGTCTTCAAATTCTCTTTTAGGGGAAAAAAATCTCATTTCAAAATTCGGTGGGATGAGAGCGTTCTCATCCGTTTTATAAAGAGTGTGTGAAACGTCACCCGAAAAAGTAAAACCTCCTTAACTCTCTCATTTTAAGTCCAAATGTGGTGAAATTTTGAACAAATTGGAGGTCTTGAAATTCTCGTTCAAATGGAAAAATCTGATTTAAAATATCGGTGGGATGAGAGAGTTCTGGTCCCTTACATAAAGAAAACATGACCCCAAATTAAAACATCCATAACTCTCTTATTTTAAGTTTAAAAGTGGTGAAAATTCTAAGAACCGGATGTCTTCATATTCACTTTCAGGGGACAAAAATCTCGTTTCAAAATTCGGTACCATGAGAGGGTTTCGGTCCGTTTGGTAAAGAGTCTAGGAAACGTCACCCAAAATTAAAACCTCGATAGCTCTCTCATTTTGATTCGAAAATTGGTGAAATTTCTACCAATCGGAGGTGATGAAATCCTTGTTCAATGGGAAAAATATCATTTAAAAATTTAGTGGGATGAGGGAGTTCTCGTCGGTTTCAGAAAGTGAGAGCGAAATGTGACACAAAATTAAAACCTCCATAAGTCTCTCATTTTAAGTTTGAAAGTGGTGAATTTTCTACCAATCGGAGGTCTTCAAATTCTCTTTTAGGGAAAAAAAATCATGTTTCAAAATTCGGTGGGATGAGAGAGTTCTGGTCCGTTTCAGAAAGTGAGTGCGAAACGTGACCCCCAATCAAAACCTCCATAACTCACTTATTTTAAGTTTAAAACTGGGGAAATTTCTATTACTCGGAGGTCTTCAAATTCTCATTCAAGGGGAAAAATCTCATTTAAAAATCCGGTGAGATGAGAGAGTTCTACTGCGTTTCTTAAAGTGTGCGGGAAACGTGACCCAAAATTAAAACCTCAATAACTCCGTCATTTTAGGTCGAAAAGTGGTGAAATTTTTACCAATCGAAAGTCTTCAAATCCTTGTTCAACGGGAAAAATCTCATTTAAAAATTTAGTGGGATGAGGGAGTTCTGGTCCGTTTCAGAAAGTGAGTGCGAAATGTGACACAAAATTAAAACCTCCATAAGTCTCTCATTTTAAGTTTGAAAGTGGTGAATTTTCAACCAATCAGAGTCTTCAAATTCTCTTTTAGGGGAAAAAATCATGTTTCAAAATTCGGTGGGATGAGAGAGTTCTGGTCCGTTTCAGAAAGTGAGTGGGAAATGTGACCCCCAATTAAAACCTCCATAACTCACTCATTTTAAGTTTAAAAGTAGTGAAATTTCTATTACTCGGAGGTCTTCAAATTCTCATTCAAGGGGAAAAATCTCATTTAAAAATTCGGTGAGATGAGAGAGTTCTACTGCGTTTCTTAAAGTGTGTGGGAAACGTGACCCAAAATTAAAACCTCCATAACTCCTTCATTTTAGGTCGAAAAGTGGTGAAATTTCTACCAATCGGAAGTCTTCAAATCCTTGTTCAACGGGAAAAATCTCATTTAAAAATTTCGTGGGATGAGGGAGTTCTGGTCCGTTTCAGAAAGTGCGTGCGAAATGTGACACAAAATTAAAACCTCCATAAGTCTCTCATTTTAAGTTTGAAAGTGGTGAATTTTCTACCAATCGGAGTCTTCAAATTCTCTTTTACGGGAAAAAATTCTAATTTCAAAATTTGGTGGGATGAGAGCGTTCTCATCCGTTTTATAAAGAGTGTGCGAAACGTCACCCGAAATTAAATCTTCCGCAACTCTCTCATTTTAAGTCCAAATGTGGTGAAATTTCAACAAATTGGAGGTCTTGAAATTCTCGTTCAAATGGAAAAATCTGATTTAAAATATCGGTGGGATGAGAGAGTTCTGGTCCCTTTCATAAAGAGTGTGCGAAACATGACCCCAAATTAAAACATCCATAACTCTCTCATTTTAAGTTTAAAAGTGGTGAAAATTCTACGAATCGGAGGTCTTCAAATTCACTTTTAGGGGACAGAAATCTCGTTTCAAAATTCGGTACCATGAGAGGGTTTCGGTCCGTTTGGTAAAGAGTCTACGAAACGTCACCCAAAATTAAAACCTCGATAGCTCTCTCATTTTGAGTCGAAAAGTGGTGAAATTTCTACCAATCAGAGGTTTTCAATTCCTCGTTCAACGGGAAAAATCTCATTTAAAAATTCTGTGGGATGAGAGAGTTCTGGTCTGTTTCATAAAGAGTGTGCGAAACAATACCAAAAATCAAAACGATCATAAGTCTCTCATTTTAAGTTTATACGGGGTGTAATTTTTAATAGTCGGTGGTCTTCAAATTATCTTTCAGGGCAAAGAAATCTCGTTTCAAAATTCGGTGGGATGAGAGCGTTCTGGTCCATTTTATATAAAGTGTTGAAACATCACAGAAAATTAAAACCTCCATAACTCTCTCATTTTAAGTCCAAAAGTAGTGAAATTTCAACGAACCGGAGGTCTTCAAATTCACTTTCAAGGGAATGAAATCTCGTTTCAAAATTCGGCGGGATGAGAGAGTTCTTGTCCGTTTTGTAAAGAGTGTGCGAAACGTCACCCAAAATTAAAACCTCCAAAACTCTCTCATTTTAAGTCAAAAAGTGGTGAAATTTCTACCAATCGGAGGTCATCAAATCCTCGTTCAACATGAAAAATCTCATTTAAGCATTCGGTGGGATGAGAGACATCTAGTCCATTTTGTAAAGAGTACGCGAAACGTGACCCAAAATTAAAACTCCATAACTCACTCATTTTAATTTTAAAATTGGTGAAATTTCTACTACTCGGAGGTCTTCAAATTCCCATTCAAGGGGAAAAATCTCATTTAAAAATTCGGTGAGATGAGAGAGTTCTACTGCGTTTCTTAAAGTGTGTGGGAAACGTGACCCAAAATTAAAACCTCCACAACTCTCTCATTTTAAGTTTAAAAGTGGTGAAATTTCTACCAATCGGAGGTCTTCAAATGATCTTTCAGGGAAAGAAATCTCCTTTCGAAATTCGGTGCGATGAGGGCGTTCTTGTCCATTTTATAAAGAGTGTGCGAAACATCACCCAAAATAAAAACCTCCATAACTCCCTCATTTTAGGTCGAAAAGTGGTGAAATTTCTACCAATCGGAAGTCTTCAAATCCATGTTCAACAGGAAAAATCTCATTTAAAAATTTAGTGGGATGAGGGAGTTCTGGTCCGTTTCAGAAAGTGAGTGCGAAATACGACACAAAATTAAAACCTCCGTAAGTCTCTCATTGTAAGTTTGAAAGTGGTGAATTTTCTACCAATCAGAGTCTTCAAATTCTCTTTTAGAGGAAAAAAAATCATGTTTCAAAATTCGGTGGGATGAGAGAGTTTTGGTCCGTTTCAAAAAGTGAGTGCGAAACGTGACCCCCAATTAAAACCTCTATAACTCACTTATTTTAAGTTTAAAAGTGGTGAAATTTCTACTACTCGGAGGTCTTCAAATTCTAATTCAAGGGGAAAAATCTCATTTAAAATTCGGTGAGATGAGAGAGTTCTACTGCGTTTCTTAAAGTGTGTGGGAAACACGACCCAAAATTAAAACCTCCATAACTCTCTCATTTTAAGTTTAAAAGTGCTGAAATTTCTACTACTCGGAGGTCTTCAAATTCTCATTCAAGGGGAAAAATCTCAGTTAAAAATTTGGTGAGATGAGAGAGTTCTACTCCGTTTCATAAAGTGTGCGGGAAACGTGACCCAAAATTAAAACCTCCATAACTCTCTCATTTTAAGTTTAAAAGTGGTGAAATTTCTACCAATCTGTCTTGAAATGATTTTTCAGGGAAAGAAATATCCTTTTGAAATTCGGTGCGATGAGGGCGTTCTGGTCCGTTTTATAAAGAGTGTGCGAATCATCACCCAAAATTAAAACCTCCATAACTCCCTCATTTTAGGTCAAAAAGTGGGGAAATTTCTACCAATCGGAGGTCTTCAAATCCTTGTTCAATGGGAAAAATCTCATTTAAAAATTTAGTGGGATGAGGGAGTTCTAGTTGGATTCAGAAAGTGAGTGCGAAATGTGACACAAAATTAAAACCTCCATAAGTCTCTCATTTTAAGTTTGAAAGTGGTGAATTTTCAACCAATCGGACTCTTCAAATTCTCTTTCAGGGGAAAAAAATCATGTTTCAAAATTCGGTGGGATGAGAGAGTTCTGGTCCGTTTCAGAAAGTGAGTGCGAAACGTGACCTCCAATTAAAACTTCTATAACTCACTCATATTAAGTTTAAAAGTGGTGAAATTTCTATTACTCGGAGGTCTTCAAATTCACATTCAAGGCGAAAAACTCTCATTTAAAAATTCGGTGAGATGAGAGAGTTCTACTGCGTTTCTTAAAGTGTGTGGGAAATGTGACCCAAAATTAAAACGTCCATAACTCTCTCAATTTAAGTTTAGAAGTGCTGAAATTTCTAGTACTCGGAGGTCTTCAAAATCACATTCAAGGGGAAAAATCACTTTTAAAAATTTGGTAAGATGAGAGAGTTCTACTGCGTTTCTTAAAGTTTGTGGGAAACGTGACCCAAAATTAAAACCTCCATAACTCTCTCATTTTAAGTTTAAAAGTGCTGAAATTTCTACTCCTCGGAGGTCTTCAAATTCTCATTCAAGGGGAAAAATCTCATTTAAAAATTCGGTGAGATGATAGAGTTCTCTTGCGTTTCTTAAAGTGTGTGGGAAACGTGACCCGAAATTAAAACCTCCATAACTCTCTCATTTTAAGTTTAAAAGTGCTGAAATTTCTACTACTCGGAGGTCTTCAAATTCTCATTCAAGGGGAATAATCTCATTTAAAAATTCGGTGAGATGAGAGAGTTCTACTCAGTTTCATAAAGTGTGTGGGAAACGTGACCCAAAATTAAAACCTCCATACCTCTTTCATTTTAAGTTTAAAAGTGGTGAAATTTCTACCAATCGGAGGTCTTCAAATGATCTTTCAGGGAAAGAAATCTGCTTTCGAAATTCGGTGCGATGAGGGCGTTCTGGTCCGTTTTATAAAGAGTGTGCGAAACATCACCCAAAATTAAAAGCTCCATAACTCCGTCATTTTAGGTCGAAAAGTGGTGAAATTTCTACCAATCGGAAGTCTTCAAATCCTTGTTCAACGGGGAAATATCTCATTTAAAAATTTAGTGGGATGAGGGAGTTTTGGTCCGTTTCAGAAAGTGAGTGCGAAATGTGACACAAAATTGAAACCTCCATAAGTCTCTTATTTTAAGTTTGAAAGTGGTGAATTTTCTACCAATCGGAGGTCTTCAGATTCTCATTCAAGGGGAAAAATCTCAATTAAAAATTCGGTGAGATGAGAGAGTTCTACTCCGTTTCTTAAAGTGTGTGGGAAACGTGACCCAAAATTAAAACCTCCATACCTCTCTCATTTTAAGTTTAAAATTGGTGAAATTTCTACCAATCCGTTTTCAAATGATCTTTCAGGGAAAGAAATCTCCTTTCGAAATTTGGTGCGATGACGGCGTTCTGGTCCGTTTTATAAAGAGTGTGTGAATCATCGCCCAAAATAAAAACCTCCATAACTGCCTCATTTTAGGTCGAAAAATGGAGAAATTTCTACCAATCGGAGGTCTTCAAATCCTTGTTCAATGGGAAAAATCTCATTTAAAAATTTAGTGGGATGAGGGAGTTCCCGTCAGTTTCAGAAAGTGAGTGCGAAATGTGACACAAAATTAAAACCTCCATAGTCTCTCATTTTACGTTTGAAAGTGGTGAATTTTCAACCAATCAGAGTCGTCAAATTCTCTTTTAGAGGAAAAAATCATGTTTCAAAATTCGGTGGGATGAGAGAGTTCTGGTCCGTTTCAGAAAGTGAGTGCGAAACGTGACCCCCAATTAAAACCTCCATAACTCACTCATTTTAAGTTTAAAAGTGGTGAAATTTCTATTACTCGGAGGTCTTCAAATTCTCATTCAAGGGGAAAAATTTCTTTTAAAAATTCGGTGAGATGAGAGAGTTCTACTGCATTTCTTAAAGTGTGTGGGAAACCTGACCTGAAATTAAAACCTCCATAACTCTCTCATTTTAAGTTTAAAAGTGCTGAAATTTCTACTACTCGGAGGACTTCAAATTCTCATTCAAGGGAAAAAATCTCATCTAAAAATTCGGTGAGATGAGACAGTTCTACTCCGTTTCATAAAGTGTGTGAGAAACATAACCCAAAATTAAAACTTCCATAACTCTTTCATTTTAAGTTTACAAGTGGTGAAATTTCTACCAATCGGAGGTCTTCAAATGATCTTTCAGGGAAAGAAATCTCCTTTCGAAATTCGGTGCGATGAGGGCGTTCTGGTCCGTTTTGTAAAGAGTGTGCGAAACATCACCCAAAATTAAAAGCTCCATAACTCCCTCATTTTAGGTCAAAAAGTGGTGAAATTTCTACTAATCGGAAGTCTTCAAATCCTTGTTCAACGGGAAAAATCTCATTTAAAAATTTAGTGGGATGAGGGAGTTCTGGTCCGTTTCAGAAAGTGAGTGGCGAAATGTGACAAAATTAAAACCTCCATAAGTCTCTTATTTTAAGTTTGAAAGTGGTGAATTTTCTACCAATCAGAGTCTTCAAATTCTCTTTTAGGGGAAAAAAATCTCATTTCAAAATTCGGTGGGATGAGAGCGTTCTCATCCGTTTTATAAAGAGTGTGTGAAACGTCACCCGAAAAAGTAAAACCTCCTTAACTCTCTCATTTTAAGTCCAAATGTGGTGAAATTTTGAACAAATTGGAGGTCTTGAAATTCTCGTTCAAATGGAAAAATCTGATTTAAAATATCGGTGGGATGAGAGAGTTCTGGTCCCCCCTTACATAAAGAAAACATGACCCCAAATTAAAACATCCATAACTCTCTTATTTTAAGTTTAAAAGTGGTGAAAATTCTAAGAACCGGATGTCTTCATATTCACTTTCAGGGGACAAAAATCTCGTTTCAAAATTCGGTACCATGAGAGGGTTTCGGTCCGTTTGGTAAAGAGTCTAGGAAACGTCACCCAAAATTAAAACCTCGATAGCTCTCTCATTTTGATTCGAAAATTGGTGAAATTTCTACCAATCGGAGGTGATGAAATCCTTGTTCAATGGGAAAAATATCATTTAAAAATTTAGTGGGATGAGGGAGTTCTCGTCGGTTTCAGAAAGTGAGAGCGAAATGTGACACAAAATTAAAACCTCCATAAGTCTCTCATTTTAAGTTTGAAAGTGGTGAATTTTCTACCAATCGGAGGTCTTCAAATTCTCTTTTAGGGAAAAAAAATCATGTTTCAAAATTCGGTGGGATGAGAGAGTTCTGGTCCGTTTCAGAAAGTGAGTGCGAAACGTGACCCCCAATCAAAACCTCCATAACTCACTTATTTTAAGTTTAAAACTGGGGAAATTTCTATTACTCGGAGGTCTTCAAATTCTCATTCAAGGGGAAAAATCTCATTTAAAAATCCGGTGAGATGAGAGAGTTCTACTGCGTTTCTTAAAGTGTGCGGGAAACGTGACCCAAAATTAAAACCTCAATAACTCCGTCATTTTAGGTCGAAAAGTGGTGAAATTTTTACCAATCGAAAGTCTTCAAATCCTTGTTCAACGGGAAAAATCTCATTTAAAAATTTAGTGGGATGAGGGAGTTCTGGTCCGTTTCAGAAAGTGAGTGCGAAATGTGACACAAAATTAAAACCTCCATAAGTCTCTCATTTTAAGTTTGAAAGTGGTGAATTTTCAACCAATCAGAGTCTTCAAATTCTCTTTTAGGGGAAAAAATCATGTTTCAAAATTCGGTGGGATGAGAGAGTTCTGGTCCGTTTCAGAAAGTGAGTGGGAAATGTGACCCCCAATTAAAACCTCCATAACTCACTCATTTTAAGTTTAAAAGTAGTGAAATTTCTATTACTCGGAGGTCTTCAAATTCTCATTCAAGGGGAAAAATCTCATTTAAAAATTCGGTGAGATGAGAGAGTTCTACTGCGTTTCTTAAAGTGTGTGGGAAACGTGACCCAAAATTAAAACCTCCATAACTCCTTCATTTTAGGTCGAAAAGTGGTGAAATTTCTACCAATCGGAAGTCTTCAAATCCTTGTTCAACGGGAAAAATCTCATTTAAAAATTTCGTGGGATGAGGGAGTTCTGGTCCGTTTCAGAAAGTGCGTGCGAAATGTGACACAAAATTAAAACCTCCATAAGTCTCTCATTTTAAGTTTGAAAGTGGTGAATTTTCTACCAATCGGAGTCTTCAAATTCTCTTTTACGGGAAAAAATTCTAATTTCAAAATTTGGTGGGATGAGAGCGTTCTCATCCGTTTTATAAAGAGTGTGCGAAACGTCACCCGAAATTAAAACTTCCGCAACTCTCTCATTTTAAGTCCAAATGTGGTGAAATTTCAACAAATTGGAGGTCTTGAAATTCTCGTTCAAATGGAAAAATCTGATTTAAAATATCGGTGGGATGAGAGAGTTCTGGTCCCTTTCATAAAGAGTGTGCGAAACATGACCCCAAATTAAAACATCCATAACTCTCTCATTTTAAGTTTAAAAGTGGTGAAAATTCTACGAATCGGAGGTCTTCAAATTCACTTTTAGGGGACAGAAATCTCGTTTCAAAATTCGGTACCATGAGAGGGTTTCGGTCCGTTTGGTAAAGAGTCTACGAAACGTCACCCAAAATTAAAACCTCGATAGCTCTCTCATTTTGAGTCGAAAAGTGGTGAAATTTCTACCAATCAGAGGTTTTCAATTCCTCGTTCAACGGGAAAAATCTCATTTAAAAATTCTGTGGGATGAGAGAGTTCTGGTCTGTTTCATAAAGAGTGTGCGAAACAATACCAAAAATCAAAACGATCATAAGTCTCTCATTTTAAGTTTATACGGGGTGTAATTTTTAATAGTCGGTGGTCTTCAAATTATCTTTCAGGGCAAAGAAATCTCGTTTCAAAATTCGGTGGGATGAGAGCGTTCTGGTCCATTTTATATAAAGTGTTGAAACATCACAGAAAATTAAAACCTCCATAACTCTCTCATTTTAAGTCCAAAAGTAGTGAAATTTCAACGAACCGGAGGTCTTCAAATTCACTTTCAAGGGAATGAAATCTCGTTTCAAAATTCGGCGGGATGAGAGAGTTCTTGTCCGTTTTGTAAAGAGTGTGCGAAACGTCACCCAAAATTAAAACCTCCAAAACTCTCTCATTTTAAGTCAAAAAGTGGTGAAATTTCTACCAATCGGAGGTCATCAAATCCTCGTTCAACATGAAAAATCTCATTTAAGCATTCGGTGGGATGAGAGACATCTAGTCCGTTTTGTAAAGAGTACGCGAAACGTGACCCAAAATTAAAACTCCATAACTCTCTCATTTTAAGTTTAAAAGTGGTGAAATTTCTACCAATCGGAGGTCTTCAAATTCTCGTTCAAGGGAAAATATCTCATTTAAAAATTCGGCGGGATGAGAGAGTTCTGGTCCGTTTCATAAAGTTTGTGGGAAACGTGACCCAAAATTAAAACCTCCGTAACTCTCTCATTTTAAGTTTAAAAATGGTGAAATTTCTACCAATCGGAGGTCTTCAAATGATCTTTCAGGGAAAGAAATCTCCTTTCAAAATTCAGTGGGACAAGAGCGTTCTGGTCCCTTTTGTAAAAAGTGTGTGAAACGTCACCCAAAATTTAAAGCTCCATAACTCTCTCATTTTAAGTCAAAAAGTGGAGAAATTTCTACCAATCGGAGGTCTTCAATTCTCTTTCAAGGGAAAATGTCATTTAAAAATTCGGTGGGATGAGAGATTTCTGGTCCGTTTCATAAAGTGTGTTCAAAACGTGACCCAAAATTAAAACCTCCATATGTCTCTCATTTTAAGCTTAGAAGTGGTGAAATTTCAACCAATCAGAGGTCTTGAAATCCACTTTCAAGGGAAAGTAATCTCGTTTCAAAATTCGGCTGAATGAGAGCGTTCTGGTCCGTTTTATAAAGAGTGTGTGAAACGTTACCCGAAATTAAAACCTCCGTAACTCTTTCATTTGAAGTCCAAAAGTGGTGAAAATTCTACCAATCAGAGGTCTTCAAATTCTGGTTCAAGTGGAAATATCTCATTTAAAAATTCGGTGGGATGAGAGAGTTCTGGTCCGTGTCATAAAGAGTGTGCGAAACGTAACCCAAAATTAAACCTCCATAACTCTCTCATTTTAAGTTTAAAAGTGGTGAAACTTCTACAAATCGGAGTCTTCAAATTCACTTTCAGGGGAAAGGAATCTCGTTTCAAAATTCGGTGGGATGAGAGTGTTCTGGTCCGTATTATATAGAGTGTCGAAACGTCACAGAAGATTAAAACCTCCATAACTCCCTCATTTTAAGTCCAAAAGTGGTGAAATTTCTACCAACTGGAAGGGCTGGAAATGAACCAAGCCGGCTCGCGAACATGTTTGGGTTCAACTCGTTAAAAGCTGGGCTCGGGGTCGTTCATTTACTAAACGAGCCGAACCCGAGCCGAAAAATTAGGCTCGCCAGATAAACGAGCTGAACTTGAGCTTTGTATAGTTCGGCTCGAAAACGTTCGCGTGCTTTTTAGGCTCAGTTCATAAATGAGCCGAGCCGAGCTTGAAAGGTTGGATTCTGTTTGTTTTTTAGATATAAAATAAATGAATGTGGGTTGTTTATCACAAATGAAAGTTTGGCCGAGTGGTTAAGGCGTTGGATTTAGTGGGGTCTTGGGTTCAAATCCACAAATGTATGTTTTTAAACATTCTTGAGACGAGCCAAGCTTAAGCCGAGCCGAGCTTAAGCTCGGTTCATTCCACTTAACGAGCCGAGCCAAGCCCGAGCCGAGCTTTCTCGAATATTTCACGAGCCGAGCCCAAACACCCCAAAGCTCGGCTCGGCTCGGCTCATTTGCAGCCCTACCAAGTGGAGGTCTTCAAATTCACTTTCAGGGGAATGAAATCTCGTTTCAAAATTCGGTGGGATGAGAGAGTTCTAGTCCGTTTTGTACTGAGTGTGCGAAACGTCACCCAAAATTAAAACCTCCATAACTCTCACATTTTAAGCCAAAAAGTGGGGACATTTCTACCAATCGAAGGTCTTCAAATCCTCGTTCAACAGGGAAAATCTCATTTAAACATTCTGTGGGATGAGCGAGTTCTGGTTCATTTCATAAAGAGTATGCAAAACATGACCCAAAATTAAAACCTCCAAAACTCTCTCATTTTAAGTTTAAAAGTGGTAAAATTTTTACAAATTCGTCTTCAAATTCACTTTCAGGGGAAAGAAATCTCGTTTCAAAATTTAGTGGGATGAGAGCGTTCTGGTCCGTTTTGTAAAGAGTGTGTTAAACGTCACCCAAAATTAAATCCTCCATAACTCTCTCATTTTGAGTCAAAAAGTGGAGAAATTTCTATCAATCGGAGGTCTTCAAATTCTCGTTCAAGGGGAAATATCTCATTTAAAAATTCGGTGCCATGAGAGAGTTCTGGTCCATTTCATAAAGTGTGTGTGAAACGTGACCCAAAATTAAACCTCCATAACTCTCTCATTTTAAGTTTAAAATGGGTGAAATTTTTACCAATTAGTGGTCTTCAAATTCTCTTTCAAGGGAAAGCAATCTCCTTTCAAAATTCGGTGGGATGAAAGCGTTCTGGTTAGTTTTATAAAGAGTGTGTGAAACGTCACCCAAAATTTAAACCACCATAACCCTCTCATTTTAAGTCAAGACGTGGTGAAAATTCTACCAATCGGAGCTCTTCGAATTCTCTTTCGAGGGGAAATATCTCATTTAAAAATTTGGTGGGATGAGAGAGTTCTGGTCCGTTTCATAAAGTGTGACCCGAAATTAAAACCTCCATAACTCTCTCATTTTAAATTTAAAAGTAGTGAAACTTCTACCAATCGGAGGTATTCAAATTCACATTCAGCGGAAAGATATCACGTTTCAAAATTCGATAGGATAACAGCGTTCTGGTCCGTTTTATAAACAGTGTGAGAAACATCACCCGAAATAAAAACCTCCATAACTCTCTCATTTTATGTCCCAAAGTGGTGAAATTTCTACAAATTGGAGGACTTCCAATTCTCGTTCAACGGGAAAAATCACATTTAAAAATTAGTGCGATGAGTGATTTCTGGTCTGTTTCTTAAAGAGTGTGCGAAACGTGACCCTAAATTAAAACCTACATAACTCTCTCTTTTTAAGTTTAAAAGTGGCTAAATTTCTACCAATCGGAGGTCTTCAAATTCACTTTCTGGGGATAGAATTCTCGTTTCAAAATTCGGTGCGATGAGAGCGTTTTGGTCCGTTGTGTAAAGAGTGTGCGAAACGACACCCAAAATTGAAACCTCTATAACTCTCATTTTCAGTTGAAAACTGGTAAAATTTCTAGCAATCGGAGGTTTTCAAATCCTCGTTCAACGGGAAAAATCTGATTTAAAAATTCGGGCGGATGAGAGAGTTCTGGTCCGTTTCATAAAGGGAGTGTGAAACGTTACCCAAAATCAAAACCTCCGTAACTCTCTCATTTTAAGTTGAAAGGTGGTGACATTTTTAACAATCGATGGTATTCAACCTCTCTTTCCGGGGAAAGAAATCTCGTTTCAAAATTCGGTGGGATGAGAGCGTTCTGGTTCGTTTTATAAACCGTGTGTGAAACGTCACCCAAAATTTAAACCTTCGTAGCTCTCTCATTTTAAGTCCAAAATGGGAGAGTTCTGGTCCGTTTCATAAAGAGTGTGCGAAAGGTGACCCAAAATTAAAACCTCCATAACTCTCTCATGTTAACTTTAAAAGTGGTGAAATTTCTACCAATCAGAGGTCTTCAAATGATCTTTCAGGGAAACAAATCTCCTTTCAAAATTCGGGGGGATGATAGCGTTTTGGTCCGTTTTATAAAGAGTGTGCGAAACGTCACCCAAAATTAAAACCTCCATAACTCCATCATTTTAGGTCGAAAAGTGGTGAAATTTTTGCCAAACGGAGGTCTTCAAATCCTTGTTGAATGGGAAAAATCTCATTTAAAAACTCAGTGGGATGAGGGAGTTCTGGTCCGTTTCAGAAAGTGAGTGCGAAACGTGACCCACAATTAAAACCTCCAAAACTCTCTCATTTTAAGTTTAAAAGTGGGGAATCTTCTCCCAATCAGAGGTCTTCAAATTCACTTTCAGGGAAAAGAAATCGCGTTTCAAAATTCGCTAGGATGAGAGCATTCTGGTTCATTTTATAAAGAGAGTGTTAAACGTCACCCATAATTTAAACCTCCATAACTCTCTCATTTTAAGTCCAAAAGTGGTGAAATTTCTACCAATCGGAGCTCTTCAAATTCTTGTTCAAGGGAAACAATCACATTTATAAATTCGGTTGGATGAGAGAAATCTGGTCCGTTTCATAAAGAATGGGCGAAACGTGACCCAAAAATAAAACCTCCATAACTCTCTCATTTTAAGTTTAAAAGTCGTGAATTTTGTACCAATCGGAGGTCTTCAAATTCTCTTTCAGGGGAAGGAAATATTGTTTCAAAATTCGGTGGGATGATAGAGTTCTATTCCGTTTTATATAGAGTGTCGAAATGTCACAGAAAATTAAAACCTCCAGAACTCTCTCATTTTAAGTCCAAAAGTGGTGAAATTTCTACCAATTGGAAGTCGTCAAATTCACTTTCAGGGGAAAGAAATCTCGTTTCAAAATTCGGTGGGATGAGAGAGTTCTAGTCCGTTTTGTAAAGAGTGTGGGAAACGTCACTCCAAATTAAAACCTCCATAATTCTTTCATTTTAAGTTGAAAAGTGGTGACATTTCTACCAGTCGGAGGTCTTCAAAGCCTCGTTCAACATGAAAAATCACATTTAAAAATTCGTTGGCTTGAGAGAGTTCTGGTCTGTTTCATAAAGAGTATGTGAAACGTGACCCAAAATTAAATCCTCCATAACTCTCTCATTTTATGTTTAAAAGTGGCGAAATTTTTACCAATCCGTCTTCAAATTCCCTTTCAGGGGAAAGAAATCTCGTTTCAAAATTCAGTGGGATGAGAGCGTTCTGGCCCGTTTTGTAAAGACTGTGGGAAACGTATACCAAAATTAAATCCACCATAACTCTTTCATTTTATGTCAAAAAGTGGAGAAATTTCTACCAATCGGAGGTCTTCAAATTCTAGGCCAAGGGGAAATATCTCATTTAAAAATTCAGTGGGATGAGAGAGTTCTGGTCCATTTCATAAAGTGTGTGCGAAACGTGACCCAAAATTAAAACCTCCATAACTCTGTCATTTTATGATTAAAAGTGGTGAAATTTCTACAAATCGGAGGTCCTCAAATTCACTCTCAGGGAATTGAAATCTCTTTTCAATATTCGGTGGGTTGAGGGCATTCTGGTCCGTTTTGTAAAGTGTGTGCGAAACGTGACCGAAAATTAAAACCGCCGTAACTCTTTCATTTTAAGTTTAAAAGGGGTAAAATTTTTACCAATCGAGGGTCTTCAAATTCTCTTTCAAGGGAAAGAAATCTCGTTTCAAAATTTGGTGGGATGAGAGCGTTCTGGTTAGTTTTATAAAGAGTGTGTGAAACGTCACCCAAAATTAAAACCTCCATAACTCTCTCATTTTAAGTTTAAATGTGGTGAAACTTCTACCAATCGGAGGTATTCAAATTTCCTTTCAGGGAAAAGAAATATCGTTTCAAAATTCGGAAGATGAGAGCGTTCTGGTCCGTATTATAATGAGTGTGAGAAACGTCGCCCGAAATTAAGATCTCAATAACTCTCTCATTTTAAGTCCCAAAGTGGTGATATTTCTACAGATTGGAGGTCATCAAATTCTAGTTCAAGGGAAAAAATCTCAATTAAAAATTCGGTGCAATGGGAGAGTTCTGGTCCGTTTCATAAAGAGTGTGCGAAAGGTGAGCCAAAATTAAAACCTCCATAACTCTCTCATGTTAACTTTAAAAGTGGTGAAATTTCTACCAATCAGAGGTCTTCAAATGATCTTTCAGGGAAACAAATCTCCTTTCAAAATTTGGGGGGATGATAGCATTTTGGTCTGTTTTATAAAGAGTGTGTGAAACGTCACCCAAAATTAAAACCTCCATAACTCCATCATTTTAGGTCGAAAAGTGGTGAAATTTTTGCCAAACGGAGGTCTTCAAATCCTTTTTGAATGGGAAAAATCTCATTTAAAAACTCAGTGGGATGAGGGAGTTCTGGTCCGTTTCAGAAAGTGAGAGCAAAACGTGACCCACAATTAAAACCTCCATAAGTCTCTCATTTTAAGTTTAAAAGTGGTGAATCTTCTACCAATCAGAGGTCTTCAAATTCAATTTCAGGGGAAAGAAATCTCGTTTCAAAATTCGCTAAGATGAGAGCATTCTGGTGCATTTTATAAAGAGTGTGTTAAACGTCACCCACAATTTAAACCTCCATAACTCTCTCATTATAAGTCCAAAAGTGGTGAAATTTCTACCAATCGGAGCTCTTCAAATTCTTGTTCAAGGGAAACAATCACATTTATAAATTCGGTTGGATGAGAGAAATCTGGCCTGTTTCATAAAGAATGGGCGAAACGTGACCCAAAATTAAAACCTCCATAACTCTCTCATTTTAAGTTTAAAAGTCGTGAATTTTGTACCAATCGGAGGTCTTCAAATTCTCTTTCAGGGGAAGGAAATATTGTTTCAAAATTCGGAGGGATGAGAGAGTTCTATTCCGTTTTATATGGAGTGTCGAAATGTCACAGAAAATTAAAACCTCCAGAACTCTCTCATTTTAAGTCCAAAAGTGGTGAAATTTCTACCAATTCAAAGTCTTCAAATTCACTTTCAGGGGAAAGAAATCTCGTTTCAAAATTCGGTGGGATGAGAGAGTTCTAGTCCGTTTTGTAAAGAGTGTGGGAAACGTAACTCAAAATTAAAACCTCCATAGCTCTTTCATTTTAAGATGAAAGGTGGTGACATTTCTACCAGTCGGAGGTCTTCAAATCCTCGTTCAACATGAAAAATCACATTTAAAAATTTGTTGGCTTGAGAGAGTTCTGGTCTGTTTCATAAAGAGTATGCGAATCTCATTTTAAGTCTAAAAGTGGCGAAATTTTTACCAATCCGTCTTCAAATTCCCTTTCAGGGGAAAGAAATCTCGTTTCATAAGTCGGTGGGATCAGAGCGTTCTGGTCCGTTTTGTAAAGACTGTGGGAAACGTATACCAAAATTAAATCCACCATAACTCTCTCATTTTATGTCAAAAAGTGGAGAAATTTCTACCAATCGGAGGTCTTCAAATTCTAGGTCAAGAGGAAATATCTCATTTAAAAATTCAGTGGGATGAGAGAGTTCTGGTCCATTTCATAAAGTGTGTGCGAAACGTGACCCAAAATTAAAACCTCCATAACTCTGTCATTTTATGTTTAAAGTGGTGAAATTTCTACCAATCGGAGGTCTTCAAATTCACTCTGAGGGAATTGAAATCTCTTTTCAATATTCGGTGCGTTGAGGGCATTCTGGTCCGTTTTGTAAAGTGTGTGCGAAACGTGACCGAACATTAAAACCGCCGTAACTATTTCTTTTAAGTTTAAAAGGGGTGAAATTTTTACCAATCGGGGGTCTTCAATTTCTCTTTCAAGGGAAAGAAATCTATTTTCAGAATTTGGTGGGATGAGAGCGTTCTGGTTAGTTTTACAAAGAGTGTGTGAAACGTCACCCAAAATTAAAACCTCCATAACTCTCTCATTTTAAGTTTAAATGTGGTGAAACTTCTACCAATCGGAGGTATTCAAATTTCCTTTCAGGGAAAAGAAATATCGTTTCAAAATTCTGTAGGATGAGAGCGTTCTGGTCCGTATTATAATGAGTGTGAGAAACGTTGCCCGAAATTAAGATCTCCATAACTCTCTCATTTTAAGTCCCAAAGTGGTGAAATTTCTACAGATTCGAGGTCATCAAATTCTAGTTCAAGGGAAAAATCTCGTTTAAAAATTCGGTGCAATGGGAGAGTTCTGGTCCGTTTCATAAAGAGTGTGCGAAAGGTGAGCCAAAATTAAAACCTCCATAAGTCTCTCATGTTAACTTTAAAAGTGGTGAAATTTCTACCAATCAGAGGTCTTCAAATGATCTTTCAGGGAAACAAATCTCCTTTCAAAATTCGGGGGGATGATACCGTTTTGGTCCGTTTTATAAAGAGTGTGTGAAACGTCACCCAAAATTAAAACCTCCATAACTCCATCATTTTAGGTCGAAAAGTGGTGAAATTTTTACCAAACTGAGGTCTTCAAATCCTTGTTGAATGGGAAAAATCTCATTTAAAAACTCAGTGGGATGAGGGAGTTCTGGTCCGTTTCAGAAAGTGAGTGCGAAACGTGACCCACAATTAAAACCTCCATAACTCTCTCATTTTAAGTTTAAAAGTGGTGAATCTTCTACCAATCAGAGGTCTTCAAATTCACTTTCAGGGGAAAGAAATCTCGTTTCAAAATTCACTAGGATGAGAGCATTCTTGTTCATTTTATACAGAGTGTGTTAAACGTCACCCACAATTTAAACCTCCATAACTCTCTCATTTTAAGTCCAAAAGTGGCGAAATTTCTACCAATCGGAGCTCTTCAAATTCTTGTTCAAGGGAAAAAATCACATTTATATATTCGGTTGGATGAGAGAAATCTGGTCCGTTTCATAAAGAATGGGCGAAACGTGACCCAAAATTAAAACCTCCATAACTCTCTCATTTTAAGTTTAAAAGTAGTGAATTTTGTACCAATCGAAGGTCTTCAAATTCTCTTTCAGGGGAAGGAAATATTGTTTCAAAATTCGGTGGGATGAGAGAGTTCTAGTCCGTTTTATATAGAGTGTTGAAATGTCACAGAAAATTAAAACCTCCAGAACTCTCATTTTAAGCCCAAAAGTGGTGAAAATTCTACCAGTTCGAAGTCTTCAAATTCACTTTCAGGGGAAAGAAATCTCGTTTCAAAATTCGGTGGGATGAGAGACTTCTAGTCCGTTTTGTAAAGAGTGTGGGAAACGTCACTCAAAATTAAAACCTCCATAATTCTTTCATTTTAAGATGAAAGGTGGTGACATTTCTACCAGTCGGAGGTCTTCAAATCCTCGTTCAACATGAAAAATCACATTTAAAAATTTGTTGGCTTGAGAGAGTTCTGGTCCGTTTCATAAAGAGTATGCGAAACGTGACCCAAAATTAAATCCTCCATAACTCTCTCATTTTAAGTCTAAAAGTGGTGAAATTTTTACCAATCCATCTTCAAATTCCCTTTCAGGGGAAAGAAATCTCGTTTCAAAATTCGGTGGGATGAGTGCGTTCTGGTCCGTTTTGTAAAGACTGTGGGAAACGTATACCAAAATTAAATCCACCATAACTCTCTCATTTTATGTCAAAAAGTGGAGAAATTTCTACCAATCGGAGTTCTTCAAATTCTAGGTCAAGAGGAAATATCTCATTTAAAAATTTAGTGGGATGAGAGAGTTCTGGTCCATTTCATAAAGTGTGTGCGAAACGTGACCCAAAATTAAAACCTCCATAACTCTGTCATTTTATGTTTAAAGTGGTGAAATTTCTAACAATCGGAGGTCTTCAAATTCACTCTGAGGGAATTGAAATCTCTTTTCAATATTCGGTGCGTTGAGGGCATTCTGGTCCGTTTTGTAAAGTGTGTGCGAAACGTGACCGAACATTAAAACCGCCGTAACTATTTCTTTTAAGTTTAAAAGGGGTGAAATTTTTACCAATCGGGGGTCTTCAATTTCTCTTTCAAGGGAAAGAAATCTATTTTCAGAATTTGGTGGGATGAGAGCGTTCTGGTCAGTTTTATAAAGAGTGTGTGAAACGTCACCCAAAATTAAAACCTCCATAACTCTCTCATTTTAAGTTTAAATGTGGTGAAACTTCTACCAATCGGAGGTATTCAAATTTCCTTTCAGCAGAAAGAAATATCGTTTCAAAATTCGGTAGGATGAGAGCGTTCTGGTCCGTTTTATAATGAGTGTGAGAAACGTCACCCGAAATTAAGATCTCCATAACTCTCTCATTTTATGTCCCAAAGTGGTGAAATTTCTACAAATTGGAGGTCATCAAATTCTCGTTTAAGGGAAAAAATCTCATTTAAAAATTCGGTGCAATGGGAGAGTTCTGGTCCGTTTCATAAAGAGTGTTCGAAACATGACCCAAAATTAAAACCTCCATAACCTCTCATTTTAAGTCCAAAAGTGGTGAAATTTCAACGAACCGGAGGTCTTCAAATTCACTTTCAGGGGGAAGAAATCTCGTTTCAAAAATCCGTGGGATGAGAGAGTTCTAGTCCGTTTTGTAAAGAGTGTGCGAAACGTCACCCAAAATTAAAACCTCCATAACTCTCTCATTTTAAGTCAAAAAGTGGTGAAATTTCTTCCAATCGGAGGTCTTCAAATCCTCGTTCAACATGAAAATTCTCAATTAAACAATCAGTGGGTTGAGAAAGTTCTAGTCCGTTTTGTATAGAGTGTGTCAAACGTGACCCAAAATTTAAACCTCCATAACTCTCTCATGTTAAGGAAAAAAGTGGTGAAATTTCTATCAATCGGAGGTCTTCAAATTCTCGTTCAAGGGGAAATATCTCATTTAGAAATTTGGTGGGATGAAAGAGTTCTGGTCCCTTTCATAAAATGTGTGCGAAACGTGACCCAAAATTAAAACCTCCATAATTCTCTCATTTTAAGTTTAAAAGTGGTGAAACTTCTACCAATCGGAGGTTTTCAAATTCACTTTCAAGTGAAAGAAATCTCTTTTATTTTTATTTTTATGGGCAAGCAGGGGTTAGGCAAGACCCCAACTAGATATATAAAATCAGAATAAAACGGAATACAAAGGGGGCCCAGACGGGCAGAAAAGGCACAAGGCCAATACAACAATCAAAGAAAACCCAAACCTACCACCACAAGAGGGCTTACAACCTATCATACAGCATACCAGAGGCATCTAACTCCATGGGCTTAACAACATCTGAGGGAATATCAGCCCTACCTAGCACGTCATTTTTAATCTGAAAAGAACGTTTAGATAAAAAATTTGTAACAGCGTTCCCTTCCCTCCAAATGTGTGATATTTTCCAATCTTCAAATGGGGTCAAAAGAGCCCAAATTTTTGCCAGTAAAGGCCACTGCTTCCACGGGCAATCGAGCTTACCTTCAATAATGCGGACAACAAATAAAGAGTCAGATTCAAGCCAAATGCGTGTGAGCTGAAGACGAGAAGCACTCATAATTCCCTTCTGAACAGCTTGGAGCTCAAGCCCATGAATGCTTTGAGCGTCAACATTTAGGGAAAATGCAGAGATAAAAGACCCAGCATGGTTCCTGATGACACCAACTATAGAGGCAAGATCACCCTCCAAAGAGGCATCCGTATTAACTTTATGCACTCCGTGATCAGGCATAATCCACTAACATTGTTTGTTGTTCTTTGTCTTAGTCTAAACAGTACACTGAAAATTTGCAGCAGTAAATTGAGCTCGGGCATTATCCTTGTCATAGAGTCCAAGGAATTGAAGCCGAGATCGAGTGGCTCTCATAATTTTTTATAAGACTTCAGTTTTATGAGACCTGGGTTTGTCATTAAGTCTACTGTTCTGTTCCGCCCACACATGGTAGATGGAGGCAGCGAATGCCAACCTCAGACCAGTTGAGCCTTGATTGTTCCCCATACAATTATCTCTTAGGCATTGCTCCTCTTCATCAAGGGTCTTTTTAGGTTTCCGTCTGAAGCTGAATCTCCATAACATAGATCTTCAAACCCAAGATGAGAAGGAGCACGAGAAGAAAAGATGGTTTACACTTTCAGGTTCCGAGTTGCACAAAAGGCATCTAGTATTCCTGTTTTGGGGGAGAAAACAGAGCCTGTCAATGGTGCTAAGCTTGTTATTGATGGCTTGCCAAGCACTAAAGGAGTACCAAGGAATGTGGCCTTTGCACCTTATAGTCTTGGACCACTCAACCTTATGATCTTGGTTTCTAATGGTATTCCAAGCACTTCTGAGAGAAAATTTACCATAGGTACTAGGTTTCCACACCGGAGTATCCACAGAGCAGGGGATGAAAAGCCCAAATCTGATGATGGCTTTGATGTCTAAGTAGGGATGGGTATCAAGCACAGGATCCCACAGAAAATGATGGAGTGCAAATACATTGCCGGATCCACTCACACCAGGTTTCATTAATCCCAAGTTTTTTCATGAAACAGAGCAGGGAGACATAACTGACACTGTCATAAGCTTTCCTAAGGTCCATTTTGACACACATAGCAGGTTTGGATTCATTCCTATGAAAATTATGTAAGATGTCATGAGTTAAGAGGATATTGTCTTGAATTAATCGACTCTTGATAAAGGCAGATTGGAAGGGGCTAACTAACTTGGACACAACCATTTTCACTCTATTGGCAAGGATTTTGGTGATCAGTTTGTAGAGGAAGTTACACAGGGAAATGGGTCTAAATTTATCAGGAGTGCTGGCCTCATTACTCTTGGGAATTAGGGTAATGAAGGTTGCATTGAGTTCAGTAAGCATTTTTCCTTTGGAGAAGAAATCCTGAATAGCAAGGGAAATGTCATCCCTAATAATATACCAGAATCTCTGGTAGAAAAGTCCATTTAAACCATCAGGTCCCGGGGCCTTATTTCCGTCAGCTTCTCTCACCACTTTCTCAATCTCCTCTCTTGATACATGAAGAGTAAGAGCATCAGCTTCCTCCTCCGACAGCTTATTCTGGGGTTCAGGAATGATAGAGCATTCCGTTTCAGTGCTTGAGTTCAGCAGGTTCCGAAAGAAGCTAACAAAGATGTTTTCAATTTCTCTTGGATTAGTTATGAGGTTCCCGTCTTCCGCAGACAGGGCCATGATGTTGTTCTAGTTTCTCCTGGAATTAATTGCACTGAAAAAGAATTTTGAAATAGTATCTCCTTCATTTAACCACTGAATTCTGCTTTTCTGCCTGGCTAAGGAGTCTTCATACTTGGCAATTTTCACATAATCTTGTTTAATTTCAGCTTCTTTAGATTTAAGATGTCGGTTAGCTGGATCATTGGACAATTGGAACTGAATGTCCTCAAGTTGCTGACGAACCAGGGGAAGTTTTACATCAATGCGGCCAAACACATTGAAATTCAACTCCTTAATTTTAGCCTTCACCTCTTTAAGCTTACAGCACGCTCTGGAAAGAGGGGTGCCTTTAACTTTGATCGCCTAGGCTCTTTCAACAACCTCATACAGGGAGTAGTCCTCAGCCCACATATTACGGAATCTGAAAGGAGTGACTCCCTCAAAGCTTCGATTATCACTAGACACCAAGATGGGGGAATGGTCAGACAGATTTGGGTTCATAAAATTGGCATAAGCTCTAGGGAATTCAGCAAGCCAAGCCTCATCACCAGCACTCTGTCAAGTCTTCTAAGCTTTGTATCTCCAATCTGAGAGTTATTATGCCAGGTGAGGAAGTGGCCAACAGATTTCAACTCAGCAACGAAGCAGTCATCAATACAAGAAAATCCTCCATGTCTTGCATGTTAGGGTCTGCACCCCCAAGTCTCTCATTATGGAACCTCGTAGCAATAAAATCACCCAATAGGATCCAAGGGGAGCTGATGCCAGAGCTGAGCTCCCTAAGATTATCCCACAAAATTCTCCTTTCATGGCTAGCATTAGATCCATAAATGAAAGAAAATGTGAACATATAATTGGTTTGAGTAAAAGTGGCTTCTCCATGGATTAATTGAGTGGATTCCCTGAGTATGTTTATCTGAACCAGGCATGGGTTCCAGGGGAAAGAAATCTCATTTCCAAATTCGGTAGGATTAGAGCGTTCTGGTCCATTTTATAGAGACTGTGAGAAACGTCACCCGAAATTAAAAACTCCATAACTCTCTCATTTTAAGTCCCAAATTGGTGAAATTTCGACAAATTGGAGGTCTTCAAATTCTCGTTCAAGGGGGAAAATCTCATTTAAAAATTCGGTGGGATTACAGAGTTCGGGGCCGTTTCATAAAGAGTGTGGGAAACGTGACCCAAAATTAAAACATCCATAACTCTCTCATTTTAAGTTTAAAAGTAGTGAAATTTATACCAATTGCAGGTCTTCAAATTCACTTTCAGGGGATAGAAATCTCGTTTCAAAATTCAGTGGGATGAGAGCGTTCTGGTCCGATTTGTAAAGAGTGTGCGAAACGTCATCCAAAATTAAAACCTCCATAACTCTCTCATTTTGAGTCGAAAAGTGGTGAAATTTCTACCAATCGGAGGTCTTCAAATCCTCATTCAACGGAAAAAATCTCATTTAAAAATTCGGTGGGATGAGAGAGTTCTGGTTCGTTACATAAAGAATGAGCGAAACGTTACCCAAAATCAAAACCTCCATAACTCTCTCATCTTCAGTTTCAAAGCGGTGACATTTTTACCAATCCGTGGTCTTGAAATTCTTTTCCTGGGGAAAGAAATCTCGTTTCAAAATTCGGTCAGATGAGACCCTTCTTGTCCGTTTTATAAAGAGTGTAAAATGTCACCCAAAATTTAAACCTCCATAAGTCTCTCCTTTGAACTCCAAAGGTGGTGAAATTTCAACCAATCAGAGTTCTTCAAATTCTCGTTCAAGGGGAAAAATCTCTTTTAAAAATTCGGTGGGATTAGAGAGTTCTGGTCTGTTTCATAAAGTTTGTGCGAAACTTGACCCAAAATTAAAACCTTTTTAACTCACTCATTTTAAGTTTAAAAGTGGTGAAATTTCTACCAACCGGAGGTCTTGAAATTCTCTTTTAGGGGCAGGAAATCTCGTTCCAAAATTCGGTTGGATGAGAACGTTCCGGTCCGCTTTATAAAGAGTGTGTGAAACGTCACCCAAAATTTAAACCTCCATAAGTCTCTACTTTTAAGTCCAAAGGTGGTGAAATTTCCACCAATCGGAGGTCTTCAAATTCTCGTTCAAGGGGAAAATCTCATTTAAAAATTCGATGGGAGTAGAGAGTTCTGGTCCGTTTCATAAAGACTGTATGAAACGTGACCCAAAATTAAAACCTCCGTAACTCTCTCATTTTAAGTTTAAAAGTGGTGAAATTTCTACCAATCGGAGGCCTTCTAATTCTCGTTGAAGAGGGAAAATACCATTTAAAAATTCGGTGGGATGAGAGAGTTCGGGTCCGTTTCATAAAGAGTGAGCGAAACGTTACCCAAAATTAAAACATCCATAACTCCCTCATTTTAAGTTTAAAAGTGCTGAAATTTCTACCAATCGGAGGCCTTCAAATTCACTTTCAGGGGATTGAAATCTCATTTCAAAATTCGGTGCGATGAGAGCGTTTTGGTCCATTTTGTAAAGAGTGTGTGAAACGTCACCCAAAATTAAAACCCCCATAACTCTCTCATTTTAAGTCAAAAAGTGGTGAAATTTCTAACAGTCGGAGGTCTTCAAATCCTCGTTCAACGTGAAAAATCTCATTTAAAAATTCGGTGGGTTGAGAGGGTTCTGGTCCGTTTCATAAAGAGTGTACGAAACGTTACCCAAAATCAAAACCTCCATATCTCTCATTTTCAGTTTAAAAGTAGTGAAATTTTTACCAATCGGTGGTCTTGAAATTCTTTTTCAGTGGAAAGAAATCTCGTTTGAAAATTCAGTCGGACGAGAGCGTTCTGGTCCGTTTTAAAAAGAGTGTATAAAACGTCACCCAAAATTTAAACCTCCATAAGTCTCCCATTTTAAGTCCAAAGGTGGTGCAATTTCCACCAATCGGAGGTCTTCAAATTCCCGTTAAAGGGAAAAATCTCATTTAAAAATTCAGTGGGATGAGAGAGTTCAGGTCCGTTTTATAAAGAGTGTACGAAACGTGACCCAAAATTAAAACCCCCATAACTATTTTATTTTAAGTTTGAAAGTGGTGAAATTTCTACCAATCGGAGGTCTTCAAATTCTTGTTCAAGGGGAAAAATCTCATTTAAAAATTCGGTCGGATGAGAGAGTTCTGGTCCGTTTCATTAAGTGTGTGCAAAACGTGACCAAAATTAAAACCTCCATAATTCCCTCATTTTAATTTTAAAAGTGGTGAAATTTCTACCAATCGGAGGTCTTCAAATGATCTTTCAGGGAAAGAAATCTCCTTTCGAAATTCGGTGCAATGAGGGCATTCTGGTCTGTTTTATAAAGAGTGTGCGAAACATGACCCAAAATTAAAACCTCCATAACTCCCTCATTTTAGGTCGAAAAGTGGTGAAATTTCTACCAATCGGAAGTCTTCAAATCCATGTTCAACGGGAAAAATCTCATTTAAAAAGTTAGTGGGATGAGGGAGTTCTGGTCCGTTTCAGAAAGTGAGTGCGAAATATGACACAAAATTAAAACCTCCATAAGTCTCTCATTTTAAGTTTGAAAGTGGTGAATTTTCTACCAATCAGAGTCTTCAAATTCTCTTTTAGGGGAAAACAATCTTGTTTCAAAATTCGGTGGGATGAGAGAGTTCTGGTCCATTTCAGAAAGTGAGTGTGAAACGTGACCCCCAATTAAAACCTCCATAACTCACTCATTTTAAGTTTAAAAGTGGTGAAATTTGTACTACTCGGAGGTCTTCAAATTCTCATTCAAGGGGAAAAATCTGATTTAAAAATTCGGTGGGAGTAGAGAGTACTGGTCCGTTTAATAAAGTGTATGCGAAACTTGACGCAAAATGAAAACCTCAATAACTCTCTCACTTTAAGTTGAAAAGTGGTGGAATTTCTACCAATCAGAGGTCTTGAAATTCCCTTTTAGGGGCAGGAAATCTCGTTTCAAAATTCGGTTGGATGAGAGCGTTCTGGTCCGTTTAAAAACGAGCGTGTGAAACGTCACCTGAAATTAAAACGTCTATAACTCTCTCATTTTATGTGCAAAAGGGGTGAACTTTCTAGGTCTTCAAATTCTAGTTCAAGGGGAAAAATCCCATTTAAAACTTCGGTGGGATGAGAGAGTTTTAGGTCCATTTCATAAAGAGTGTGCGAAACGTGACCCAAAATTAAAACCTCCGTAGCTCTCTCATTTTAAATGTAAAACTGGTGAAATTTCTACAAAGCAGAGGTCCTCAAATTCTCCTTGAAGGGGAAAATCACATTTATAAATTCGGTGGGATGAGAGAGTTCTGGTCCATTTCATAAAGTGTGTGGGAAACGTGACCGAAAATTAAATCCTCCGTAACTCTCTCATTTTATGTTTAAAAGTGGTGAAATTTGTGCCAATCGGAGGTCTTCAAATGGTCTTTCAGGGAAAGAAATCTCCTTTCAAAGTTCGGTGGGATAAGAGCATTCTGGTCCGTTTTGTAAAGAGTCTGCGAAACGTCACCCAAAACTGAAACCTCGATAGCTCTCTCATTTTGAGTCGAAAAGTGGTGAAATTTCTACCAATCGACGGTTTTCAAATCCTCACTCAACTGGAAATATCGCATTTAAAAATTTGGTTGGATGAGAGAGATCTGGTCTGTTTCATAAAGAGTGTGCGAAACGATACCGAAAATCAAAACCTTCGTAACTCTCTCATTTTAAGTTTAAACTGCTGAAATTTTTAACGATCGGTGGTCTTCAAATTATCTTTCAGGGGAAAGAAATCTCGTTTCAAAATTCGGTGGGGTGAGAGCGTTCTGGTCAATTTTATGTAGATTGTCGAAATGTCACAGAAAATTAAAACCTCCACAACTCTCTCATTTTAAGTCCAAAAGTGGTGAAATTTCTACCAACTGGAGGTCTTCAAATTCAATTTTAGGGGAAAGAAATCTCATTTCAAAATTCGGTGGGATGAGAGAGTTTCGGTCCGTTTTGTAAAGAGTGTGCGAAACGTCACCCAAAATTAAAACCTCCACAACTCTCATTTTAAGTCGAAAAGTGGTGAAATTTCTACCAATTGGAGGTCGTCAAATTCTCGTCAAACATGAAAAATCTCATTTAAACATTCGGAGGGATGAGAGAGTTCTGGTCCGTTTCATAAAGTGTGTGCGAAACCTGACGCAAAATTAAAACCTCCATAACTCTCCCATTTTAAGTTAAAAATTGGTGAACCTTTTACCAATTGGATGTCTTCAAATTCACTTTCAGGGGAAAGAAATCTCGTTTCAAAATTCGGCAGGATGAGAGAGTTCTAGTCCGTTTTATATAGAGTGTGAGAAACGTCACCCGAAATTAAAACCTCCATAACTCTCTCATTTTAAGTCCCAAAGTGGTGAAATTTCTACAAATTGGAGGTCTTCAAATTCTCGTTCAAGGGGAAAAATCTCATTTAAAAATTCGGTGGGATGAGAGAGTTCTGGTCCGTTTCATTAAGTGTGTGCGAAATGTGACCCAAAATTAAAACCTCCATAACTCTCTCATTTTAAGTTTAAAAGTGGTGAAATTTCTACCAGTCGGAGGTCACCAAATTCACTTTCAGGGGATATAAATCTCGTTTCAAAATTTGGTGCGATGAGAGCGTTCTGGTCCGTTTTGTATAGAGTGTGCGAAACGTCACCCAAAATTAAAGCCTCCATAACTCTCTCATTTTAAGTCGAAAAGTTGTGAAATTTTTACCAATCGGTGGTCTTGAAATTATCTTTTAGGTGAAAGAAATCTCATTTCAAAATTCGGTTAGATGAGAGCATTCTGGTCCGTTTTATAAAGAGTGTGTGAAATGTTACCCAAAATTTAAACCGCAATAACTCTCTCATTTTATGTCCAAAAGTGGTGAAATTTCTACCATTTGGAGGTCTTCAAATTCTCGTTCAAGGGGAAAAATCTCAGTTTAAAATTCTGAGGGATGAAAGAGTGTGCGAAATGTGACCCAAAATTAAAACGTCCGTAACTCTCTCATTTTAAGTTTAAAAGTGATGAAATTTCTTCCAATCGGAGGTCTTCAAATTCACTTTCAGGGGAAAGAAATCTCATTTCGAAATTTGATAGTTTGGGAGCATTCTAGTCCGTTTTATAAAGAGTGCGTAAAACGTCACCCAAAATTAAAACGTTCATAACTCCCTCATTTTAAGTCGAGAAGTGGTGAAATTTCTACCAATCGGAGGTCTTCAAATCCTGGTTCAACGGGAAAATTTCATTTTAAAATTCAGTGGGATGAGAGAGTTCTACTCCGTTTCATCAAGTTTGTGCGAAACGTGACCCAAAATTAAAACCTCTGTAACTCTCTCATTTTAAGTTTAAAAGTGGTGAAATTTCTACCAATCGGAGGTCTTCAAATTCACTTTCAGGGGAAAGAAATCTCATTTCGGAATTTGGTAGTTTGGGAGTGTTCTGGTCCGTTTTATAAAGAGTGCGTGAAACATCACCCAAAATTAAAACGTCCATAACTCCCTCATTTTAAGTCAAGAAGTGGTGAAATTTCTACAAATCAGAGGTCTTCAAATCCTGGTTCAACGGGAAAATCTTATTTTAAAATTCAGTGGGATGAGAGAGTTCTGCTCTGTTTCATCAAGTTTTTGCGAAACGTGACCCAAAATTAAAACCTCCGTAACTCTCTCATTTTAAGTTTAATAGTGGTGAATTTCTACCAATCGGAGGTCTTTAAATTCTCTTTCAGTTGAAAGAAATCTCGTTTCAAAATTCGGTGGGATGAGAGCGTTCTGGTCCATTTTATAAAGAGTATGCGAAACGTCACCCAAAATTAAAACCTCCATAACTCCCTCATTTTAAGTCAAAAACTGGTGAAATTTCTAGCAATAGGAGGTCTTTAAATTCTCGTTCAACGGGAAAAATCTCATTTAAAAATTCAGTGCGATGAGAGAGTTCTGGTCCGTTTCATGAAATGAGTGCGAAATGTGACCCAAAATTAAAACCCCCATAACTCTCTCATTTTAAGTTTAAAAGTGGTGAAATTTTTACCAATCGGTGCTCTTCAAATTCTCTTTCAGGGGAAAGAAATCTCATTTCAAAATTCGGTGGGATGAGAGCGTTCTAATCCGTTTTATAAAGAGTGTGTGAAACGTCACCCAAAATTTAAACCGCAATAACTCTCTCATTTTAAGTTCAAAATGCCCCTTGTCAAATCAAAGCTTTTTACTTACTTCCCTTGCAAGTAAACCATATTTTTATCTTCTTCTTCACTCCAAGCTATTTTTACAAGAAAAAAGAAGAAAACCTCAACTGTATAATAACCATGTTTTCATCTTCTTCTGCACTCCAACCCATTTTTGCAAGAAGAAAGAAGAAAACCTCAACTGTATAATCTCCATGTTTTCGTCTTCTTCTTCACTCCAACCCAGTTTTACAAGAAGAAAGAAGAAAACCTAAGTAGGTAAGTGGAAGTTTTTTTTTCAGTTTTTTTTTATGTAAATGTTGGATAACCGTTATCTATACTGGTTTTTTCGGCTTACTTTCCGGGGAAGATGGTAGCTTACATTGATAATCCGTTGTTTAGATTTGATCCCCCTTGTAAATATTGGATAACCCCCATTTATATTTGGAAACTTTGTTTTTCTTTTGATCTGAAACCTATTTTAAAACTAATAACTGATATTTGGATATTTTAGTTTCATTTTGTTGGTGTGTTCTGAAAAAGTTGGTATGGTATAAATTGATAACCTCAGTAAAGAATTGCATAACCCTTGTTTCTAAATTGATAACCTCAGTATAAAGTGGATAACCTCTGTATAGAATTGAATAACCTCAGTATAGATAACCTAAGTATAGAATAAACATCAGTATAGAGTTGGATACCTCATTCTAAAATTGATAACCTCATTAAAGAATTGGACAACCCTTATTTCTAAATTGATAACCTCAGTATAAATTGGACAACCCTTATTTCTAAATTGATAACCTCAGTATAAATTGTATAACCTCTGTATAGCATTAGTATAGAGTTGGATAAGCTCAGTATAAATTGAAAACCTCTGTATAATAGGATAACCTTTGTTTATACTTGATAACCAGTTGATAGGCCCTACTTAAAGTAAATAAGCAGATGATAGGCCCTCTTTGAACTTGGCATGCCATATGTATAACTTGGCATCCCATATGTTTAAGTTGGCATCCCTTATGTATAATTGGATAACCCATGTCTATAATAGGATAACTCCTCTGTACGATAGGATAACTCTTGTTTATAGAATTTAAAATTTTGATATGTGATTCATAAATAGAAGATAGGCCTAGTATCCAATACATAATCCCTATCTATACATAATAACCCTTGCTTATATATTCAAATTTGACTTGAAATTGTAATATTTTTACATATGTGTTTCAAAACTACCTTGTACACAATTTATAGTTGCTATCTCAATGATATATAGCGGATAGACCTTGTATCCAATAGATAACACCTTTGTGTACACAATTCATAGTTGCTATCTCAAAGAAATTGATTTTATTATCTAAAAGCTATTCTTAGTTTTTTTTTTTTAAATAGAGAAGCTCGGATGCATGGTCGAATAAAAAATTAGAGAAGCTCGGATGCATGGTCAAATAAAAATTCGACCAAATGTCAGACAAGGCATGTCTGACATTTGGACTCCGCTTAATAAAAGACTTTTGGGTCTTGAAAGTCTTTTATTATGTGGCATTATTAAATCCTTTGCTTCAAAAGTTGTGAAATTGGGATTTCGATTTTCTTTTTTTGACATTCTCTATCAAAATTCAAATGATCATAGCTCTCATTTTCTTCGAGTCCATACGACTATGGTCTCTTATTTCTTGGGCCTGTACAACTAAAGTGTCCCATTGCTTTTGGGTCCGTACAATTACTGTATCCCATTCTCTTTGGACCCGTACAACTACGGTGTCTCATTCTCTTCAAGTCCATACGACTATGGTCACTTATTTCCTTTGGACCTGTACAACTACAGTGTCTCATTCCCTTTGGGTCCGTACAATTACGGTATCCAATTTTCTTTGAGTCCGTACAATTACGGCCTCGTTTTCTCTGAGCACGTACAACTATGGTGTATCATTCTCTTTGAGTCCATACGACTATGGTCTCTTATTCCCTTTGGACCCGTGTGAATACGGTGTCTCAATCTCTTTGAGTCCATATGACTATGGCCACTTATCCTTTTTGTGCCTGCAGAACTACAAGTCCGTACAAATACGATATCTTATCTAGTTGAGCCCGTACAATTATGGTGTCCCATTCCTTCCGAGTCCGTAATACGATCTCTTATCCCTTCGAACCCGTACAAATACGGTGTTTCGCTCTTTTCGAATCCATTCAAAAATGATCTCTCATTTTCTCAGTACCGTTCGAAAACGGCACTATATCATAATTATCTTTCGTTCTGGGTTGCGGTGTGATTTTTGCACCTAGATTGAATCCAGTTCTCCATTATTCTGAACTACAAGGTCATGGTGTTTAGAATAAATAATTTTTATTCTAGGACTTCGTCTAGGGTCTTGTATTAGGAAGCATTTAGCATATATTTTCATTTAGGTTGCATTGTGTGTAGTGAATCATTTGTTGATTAAAGCTATGCAAAATGGCTCTGTTGCTTTTGCTTTGGTATTCGATGACTATGTCATCTCTACCAAAGAGGGGCATCTGTAGACACCCCCATTTTGCTACGCTTTAAAAAATAAAAGATTCGGTAGTCTCATCGAGTCTTGTGTCAGTCATCTGCATAAGGTTAAGCATTCTTGCATTTTAAGGTAAATTTCACCTCATTTTAGGTGTTTTAAAATTGATTCGCAATCCTAAAGGTCTCTAGGGGGTTTCCTTGATCACCAGAAGAAGAGAATTCAAGTTTTCGATCAAGTAAAAAAATCTGCTATTTCTAGAATTTCTCAGGATTTTCCTATTTTTATCAATTTTTGCACTATAGGGGTATTTTTGTCATTTCTAGTGTCTCATTTGATCCCCGGATTGTGTCTAAGAAATTGTGAGTTATTTTGGGAAACCTGCTAAATTAAAAATTTCTTAGGGGTTCATTTTCCATGAAAAATTGAAAAGGTCCGAATTCGACTGAGGAGTGCTTTTATTAATGGACTTTCAAGATGAAGCAAGCGGACCCGCCAAAGTTTTTACAATCCAATTTTGTTCCATGGAAAGTTTTGGCGTCCAACGAATTAAATTTTATCCTATGTGTTCGGTTACAATGATTGGGCCTGTTAAAATTTCGTGAAAATGAATTTTTATAATGAATTTTATCACAAATAAATAGACCCACCAAAGCTTTAAAGAAATTAAATTTCATTTTTCATGGAAAATGGATATTCGACCAATTTGGCCCACAACCTTGAATCTCGAGTGTTATGTACATTTAGTTGTGGGCCATAAATTGGATGGAGTGGATAATTCCATGGAAGTGATTTTGAGAGACAATCCGTTCACATGTTGGCCCCATCCAATGAGCTGCTTAGATCATCTAATGAAAATGATTTAGGGGGTGGGACTAGTTTGTAGTTTCAACACTTGGGCATTATCTTCTTCAGTTCGAATCAAAGTTAGAGTGGCGAGCTTGGAAAGCTTTATCAACATCAACTTATCGGAGGATATTCCTACAACCAATTCTTGGATCTACAATAAAGTGTCATCAAAGGGTTTCTTAAGCAAGGATTTCACTCTTTTGGACTAGCGAATCAAAGGTTGGTACATCTTCAATTCATAGTTAGATCGTAGTAACATGCTTAAGGGTGTACTTTTCCTATTTTTCCATGCTTTTTCATAGAAAATATATGTGATATTCTTACTATGGATCTAGTATGATATTCAATAGACCAAGTCATGTTATTACTGATTTAGGTAGAGGATGATTTATTTTTCATAGCAACTAATCTAGAACTCTAGATTCTTATGTGGATTATATTTTCTGAGTGTTATTTGAGTCCAAAGAGTATTGAAAATAAAAAATTCCAATCGAATTCTTCTCATCTTGGTGGTCTAAGGGGTTCTTCGAAAAACGCCAAGAAAAAGGCTATTTTCGAAGAAAAATTGATTGTATATCAAATCAAGTCGCAATTCTTTGAAATTTTATTTCTAGTAGATTTTTGATAATCTAAGATCATACAAAAGTTTTTCAAGGAATTTTGTAATTATTTATTATTTTTCTTGAATTATTTAATATAAAATAAGTGTTTTCTACATATGTGAAGGCTTTGTTATCAAACAAACTTTTAAAAAGCTAATATTCTGGAATCACATGGACTGATATATTTATACCATACTGTAAAAGTTTCAGAATTTGTGAGCATAATTTAGTATTGTTAATGATTTTTATTCAAATCGACATGGATCTAAAGAAATTAATCAAAAATAGTAAACTCACATAAAAATGGTTGAAATTTTTGCTAAAGTTTTCTATTGTTATGAACATGCTACTTTTCTGTTTTAGACCGAATTGAATGAGATTTGATATGTTTTGATCCAAACCTTACTAAATTGGAAATATTGTTAAAAATCATTAAAAAATGGTAATAACTCAAAAAATTCTCAATAATTTCAGAACGATGAAATATTCCAGAATGAAGATAATATGTAAAGAACCGAAGTGAAAATCCTTAAAAATCAATAAATGACTTTATACCATGATAAATCGGTTATAGTCCTAATCGGAGTGAAGAACCCTTAGAGCCTTAGAATACCTTAAATTTCTTGGTGTAAGGGAGTCCTAAAAGCTGAAATTAATCAACTTAATAAGTTAGGTTGATCAAACCCAAATTCAGATCAATTCTGGAATCGTTGGATCACGGTCCCACCTCGTATGAACCTTTAGAGCCCCATTTAGGAGCACTTAGGTCAAATCGAGTTTTAGATCTTAGGGAGTCCTAGAGTTAGGAGTCTGGTAAGCCTCAATCATAGCCGGTTGCTCTTGATTAGCAACTGAGCTTTAGATTAGGTTTCACATATTGAACCTTCTTCCCCATAGGACATGCCTAGTCAACCTAGGATGTAGGGCCCACCTGCATTAGTTCAGAGAATTCTTTACATTTAGTTAGGACCATATAGGAATAACATCTTAGATGGACTCCTAAGATAAGAAAACATAATCTACTTTAACTAATTAAGCATATATTTTAAACTGTCGAAATAGTTTAGTCTAGTCTAGATCGGTGTCCTAGATGAGTTAGGCATATGTAGCTTAGTTTAGGTCACCGAACCACGATTTTGATCTTGATCCCGGGCGGCTTGGGTACGTGGGCAACTTGGACTGTCAATCCAAGCCCAGATCAAACTTTGCATATTTGTTTTACTTTGTTTTAGACTCTTTCTTAGCTAGTTCTTGATTATCTTCAAAATCCAAAAATCCATCGTTTCATAAAAATAAAGTTAAACCAAAACTCAAATAAATCACATAGGATTTTCTTCAACTTAGATTTTTAGTAAAACTTCACATAGATCGAATCAAACTGAATCAGAAAGATCAAAATATGCATCTAAGAATCACATCGAGATTAGATTTTTAGGATGCATGTCACATAGTACGCATGTATTGGAGGATTTAATGAGCCTTTCTAAATAAGTTTAAATGAATTGTTCTTTGGAATTGAAGAACGGTTTACCAGGCGAGAATGGTGCCTAACACCTTCCATTCTTGTAATCAGGTAACGAACTTATACAAATAGGATCGCAGATTAGTTTTGTAGTGTCACTTCTGGGTCCTAGGTCCCTTACCTAGGTGGCGACTCTGGTCTTTCCCTTTGTGTGAAATTCGGATTGCCTTTGTACTCCTAAGTTCACAGAAAATGAAACGTTTAGCAAGAAATTAATAAAGTAGAGGACAATTCATAATTAAGCCACTCACGTGAGCCGTGAAGGGATCTCCTCTCGGATCAGGTCCCACAAATTGGCGACTCTGCTGGGGACCACCTAACTTCATTAAAATTTCAAATGATAACTCATTTGAATTTAATTTAAAAGGCTCATAAAGATTCTATCTTCTATGTTTGTGCTGCTATAGATAGATTAGTTTGTATGCTTTATTTTGTATCACACTACACTACAAAATAAATCTAACGAAACCTGAAGGCATCATAGATTTCGAAAACTTACTTGCACACACTATCATCACTTCGTCCACACTCTTGCATATCACATGTACACATGTCCTATTTAGGAACCCGGAGTGCTATCTTGCATGGTGGGCTGGGAGGACATGACCTAGTGCCTCTCGTGTTAGAGAAACATTACACTCTTAGCCTAGTACCTTTATGGTGAGTAATTGGATCCGTTGATTCACGTACTGCTACCCGGATACCGGTAGAGTATATTGAACACGGATTCACCCTAAGGGGACTCTTGGCCTTACCCTAGATTACCCCACACATTCATGTAGCATGGGCACGCGTACATCACGTGTGTGAGCCTAGATTAGGATATCTTACCCATTTGTGTCTGGATCAGGCTATAGTCCATCTTCTGATGGCTGCGATCGATTCCAGGTACAGAAACCAGTCATGAGTTGAGATCCCCTCCACTCCGCTAGTTTAGGGCTAGGATTTGATGCCTTCAGGTAACACCTGATAAAATTTAAGAAGATTAAAAAACTTTTCCTTTGAGATTAGGATATAAATCTCATCTTTTCCAAGATCTCATAGGATATAAATTTAACCAAACCTCTATACCTCTTCTTGAACTATCCTTAAAATCAATCTTGCGCGATTTTGCCCAATCTTTTGATCATGTGTCTCTGTTCTTCTCTTATGTGATCTAATCATATCTTTATTCCTCCTCCTAATGGGTAGGAACCATGCCTAAATCATATGATTATCAAATTCTGATTCTTCTTTTAAGTGATATAACCAAACCTCTATCCCTCTTCGTGATTAGCAGGAACCATGTCCACCTGCAAAATTCTAGATTGGATCTCTGGAACTTTGACTCAATCACTCCATTTTGCCTTGCACAAAGATGAAAAGAGGCTCTTTGGTTACTTGACAACCCTCGATGTTGATTGGAAATTACTTTATGCCACATCGGAATTTTAGGATCCCGTTCATCATGTCTTTCTCTTTAGTAGCCAAGAGATATGTCCCACGTTTGAAGAGTGGTGTACCTTATTGGAGTATTCTGTGGACGGCCCTATTGTTAAGCCTTCTTGTCAGTAAGATTATCGTCCTTTTTTTCGTCGCTTGATGGGCACCTTAGATAAATCCATTGATTCCTTCACAGATGACCAAGGAGTGTCCATGCAGCAGTTGATTGACACTTTCTCTCCCATTGGATATCATGGTGATTGGGAACTCCAGAAGTCTCGGTGCCGCACTTTGATTATTCTGTGTTTACACTAGGTTCCTCACAATCCAACCCTCTCGCATTGCGTGAACTGTTCTTCTAGATGTTGTGGATCAGATTGATCGTGGTGCCAACCCAGTTCCTACAATGCTGGCAGAAACTTTCAATGAGTTGAATGATATGACTCTCTTTCATACTAGCTCATTTCCAATTCGTCATGTTCTCTCTCGTATTGGCTCATTCTCAGATTGTCTTGTCTTGCTCTATGTGTGGTTATGTCACAAGCTAAAGATCGCAACTCCTGTGAACAATGATCCTATATTGTGCACCTTTTACAATTGGCATTGCAATGTTTCCTTTGACTACAAGTCTGATTGGACCGACTGGTTAGAGTCTCACCAACAAGATCAAATCTGTTGGCAAATGCCTGGGATTCAAAAAGCCATCTTCAACTCCAGAGAGGCCAACTCCGTTCGCCTTCTCGGCCTTAAAAGAACCTCATTTTATATTCCTGCCCGGATTTTGCATCAGTATGGGAAAGAGCAATGTATTGCACCTACACTCCGTCCTTTATTTCCGCTGGAAGATTTCAAACCAATGATTGTCAGAGCCATTGCATCTGCTTGGGATGCCAAAACCACCAAATCTCTAGAAGAATCATTCGAAGAAGATCCCCGTCCAAGGAAAAAATCTAGAAAGAATGTTTATTGATTCCAGTGTAGTTACATTATCTTGCCTTTAATTTAATAAGAGTGAACTATGTACTCAAATTTCAATGAACAATCAATAAAGTTGATCTTTCTTCTTCTTCGTCTCTATCTATGTTTTCCCATGTGTGCTTTTGTCCATATGCATCTGTGATTTCAAATGTGTCTTTCAAATATTTCAGTAAGTTGTCACCATAGATAAGTCTACCACTTCTTGGGTTCGAATTTCTTCACGGTTGGAAAGGATACTAATCTCTCCACCATCCTCTATGATCATTCCAGCATCTACTCCTTCTCTTCCATACACACCTATGGCGGAAATCTCGGAAAATCCTCAGTCTAATGCCATTGCTGATACCTTGGCCTTGGTTCTCAAGCAACTGCAGGAAATAAAAGAAGAGAACCGGATTATCAAAGCCCAACTTTCTAAGAAGTCTGGACTACCACCTTCCAATTCCATAGACAAGGGGCTCATGCGCCATGCTGCTACTTCAGAAACACCCACCAAGCCTTTGTTTGTTTCTTACCCTGATAAGACAGAGGAAAATTTCGAGAAAGAACAATACAGTGAGGATAACAGCAAACCGTCTCATATAGTGGTTGATAAAACAGTTATGGAGAAGCTAGACAACCTCACCAAGAAAGTTGAGGATATCTAGTTTCAAGATCAGGGAAGCTTTATTCCAAGTGATCTCACTCTTTTCCCTCAAATCCATCTTCCAAAAAATTTACAGATGCCAGACTTTGACAAGTATGATGGTGTTGGGTGCCTAGTCACGCATTTGCAGATGTTCACTATTATGTGTCAACCTCAAGGTCTATCCCCTGAGCAGATGGCTCAGTTGTTTCCTGTTTCTCTGACAAAGGTTGCCAGAAGGTGGTTCATGGTCTTTCACAAGACTCGTTATAGGACATGGAAGGATATAGGTGAACAGTTCATAAAACAATTTAAGTATAATGATGGCACATAAATTACCAGCAATAATTTGGAAAGAACTAAACAGGACTCGAAAGAGTCTTTCTTAACGTTTGTGAAAAGACGGACAATATTAGTGGTGCAGATGATGGAGTGCCCTTCCGAAGAAGAGCAAGTCCAGAGATAATCATGAAGAATATCTCCTCTCAGTTCCAATACCACATGTCTCTCCAATACTATCCAGACTTCAAGCATTTTATCATTGCGGGTATGCAAATTGAGGAAGCCATGGCTCAAGGGGTGTTTAACCATAGTAACCCGAATACTAGAGAATTCAAGAAGTCTTCACCAGCCCAAATTAGTAACCTTTCCCATTCCAACCCTCAGCCACCAAGAGCCCAGAATCCTTAGTGATGGATTATAGCCAACCCGCAGCTTCACTTAAACTAGAGGCCAAGGTAGAATTTACTCCTCTCCATGTTTCACCATCTGAGATACTTAGGCAGTGTTTAGCTTCAAGCCGCATTACCCTACCCGGCATTAGGGCTCCTCCTAATCCTTTACCAGCAAATTGGAGAGCAGACCAGCATTGTGAATACCATAGAGGGCCTGGCCACCTTACCGATAATTGCATTGCCTTAAAGTTTAGGATCCAAAGGTTGCTTGACAATGAAGGCCTTGCATTCCAACCAAGGCCCAACGTTACCAATAACCCATTACCTGGTCATGCAAACCCTCCTGGTACTATTAATCTTATAACCATAGGAGACCTAGGTTTTGATCCTCTCACTCTTATTTGCACCTTAGGCCTCTGAACCTCAAGTCATACTTTGTGATGAGCCGAAAATGAAGGAGTCTGCATCTCCCTTGGTTATCACTTATGAGCCACAAACTCCACATGTTATTACTTATGATGAGGCCGAGTTGGATGAGGTTAGACATGTTACTAAGGGCAGAAGAATTTTCAAACCTGTTGAATTGAGAGTTTTGAATCCAGGGGCATTAGCTCGAGGAGAAGGGCCGCAGTATGTAAAAGATCCGAATGACGAGGTCGTACATCACTTGAAGAAGACTCAGGCTGTTATATCTGTTTAGGGATTACTGATAGCATCCAAAAAGTACAGTGAAGTTGTGTGTAAGCCCAATGGTTCCCACCTTGGCATTCCCATCTTCTTTTGATGATTCCAATATACAAGTGATTTTATATCACTAATGTGTTTGATTGTCTAAGTTGTAGATCATGAGTGTGTTAAGACAAGATTGCTTGGATTGAGGCCAAGAAGCTCTTATTGGACCGCATTCGGAAGGCCAAAGACATCGGAGATCCAAGACGCATGAAGACTTGAAGCATCGCAATTTAAGATCGAAGTCGTTTTAGAATGTATAAGATCCAATCCTAGTTTAGGTGTTAAGAGGCATGAATGAAGTAATCACACACCCCTAATGGACTAACATGTTTAAGTGATTGTCATTGTGGTGTTCCAAGCCTTTGGAACCCTCATAACAATCCCAACCTTGTATAAAATGTGAAAGTCTTGAAGCCCAAAACAAACAACAAAACATATTTGAAAACCAGCTGGAATTAGGCTTCTCGGAACTCCGAGAATATTCTCGGAGCTCCGATCTCGAAACTCCGAGAAAGTTCTCGGAGCTCCGAGAAAGTTCTCGGAGCTCCGAGAAATGGTCCAGTAACATTTTTCCAACTTCTGTTTGTATTCCCGGAACTCCGAGAATTTCTCGGAGCTCTGAGAAAATCTCTCAGAACTTCGAGACCACTATGTCGGGAACAAAATTATAGCCGTTGGGGTTTTTGCCAGAATTACCACTATGCCCCTCAAACGGTCATATTTGGGTTTTCTATATATATGTGGGTTCTAAACTTCCCAACAATAAATCCTAACACTCAAAAAACCTATTGGAATATTCTAAGAGTGTATTAAGCTTGTTTATGCCTCTCATCCTCTAGAATTAGGATTTGGATCATATGCTCTAATATGTACATCTTCTTCAATCTTGTAAACCCTTGTGAGGGATTTTTTGTTTCCGTCTTTCTTTATCAAGACGATTGTATTCGGGCGAGTGTTTGGAGAACCGTAGCCCTCTCTCCGTGGTGAGGATTGCCACCAAGGTTAAAGGCAATTGGAATTGTAATTGGCACCGATCTTCGCCGAAGTTAAGAAGATCAACATAGTGAAGCCATCAACGGGTTTGGTTGGTGGAGTGGAGTAGGCCTCGCGTTATGAGGACCGAACCACTTTAAATCTCTGGTGCATTCTCTCTTATCTCTTGTTTTATATTTGCATTGCACTTAGGATTTAACTTGTATGCATAATTGCCTTTTTGATCTCTTAAATCTTTCAAATTGGGTTAGAGTTTTCAAAAGCTTAAAACTTGTTGGTAACCTAATTTTCTCTCCTCATAAGTTGCCATTAGAATAGTACTTGGGCCTACCCTTGGAATTTCACTTGGTATCAGAGCCTTGGCTCTTAAAAGATTTTTTTTAATCTTTGGTAAATTTGTATTTTTAATTTTAACAAGGGAAAGATTGTAAGATCATTGGCAACTTTCTATTTGTGAAATGGCAAACATGATTGGAACCGGACTTCCGGAAGGCCATTCCACAACTAGACCTCCTTTCTTTGATGGGTCTAACTATGGACATTGGAAGACAAGGATGCGCATCTATCTTCTCTCTATATATGTGGAGCTTTGGCATATTGTTGAAAATGGATACACTTTGCCTTCCAAGCCATCTGAAGAATGGAATGTTGTAGAGAAAAGGCAATCAAATTTAAATTACAAGGCTATAAATTCTTTGATTTGCGCCTTATCTACGGAGGAGTTTAATAGAGTAGCTCTTTTTTATTCCGCCAAGGTTATTTGGGACACTGTTGCCGTTACCCATGACGGAACATCACAAGTCAAGGATTCCAAAATAAACTTGTTAAAGAGCAAATATGAAATGTTTAGAATGGGTCAAAATGAAAGTATTTTCGAAATGTATACCCGATTTTCTAAAATAACAAATGAATTAGCCAATCTTGGTAAATCTTATCCTACTGATGAGCTTGTGGGTAAGTTGCTTAGGTCACTTCCTCCACATTGGGATCCAAAGGTCACCGCCATACAAGAATCAAATGATCTCAAGACGCTAACCATGGAGGAGCTTGTAGGATCTCTTATCACTCATGATATGCTCCTTACGAGCCGACAAGAGGAGAAGAAGCCAAAAGAGAAAGAAAAAGAGAGTAGATCCTTAGCACTCAAGGTGAAAGCGGACTCATCTTCCTCAAGTGAGGCGGATAGTGATGAAAAAGAAGCTTTGAGAAAATTCAAAAGCTTATGGAGAAAGAAGCATAAAAAGGATAAAAAGAAGAAGAAAGAAGAAAGTGAAGTAGAGGGTGGTATAAGATGCTATAATTCTAAGAAGACGGGACATAAAAGACCGGAGTGCACTCTTCTCAACTCATCATCCTCAAAGTTCAAGGGTAAGAAGAAAGATTAGAAGAAGAATAAGGGTCTCGTCGCCGCTTGGGATGCATCAAGCACGTCGGGTAAGAGTTCAAGCGAAGGGGAAGCTAATAAGGATGATCTTTGCTTCATGGCAATTACCCATGAAGATGAGGTAAATTCTAACCCCTCTTGTAATTCATCAAGTAGTGATAGTGGAAACATATCTTATGATGAATTATGCATTACTTTGCATTCTCAAATTTCAAAAAATAAATTTTTAAAAAAATCTATTTCAAAATTAGAAAATGAACTTGATGTTTTGAAAAATGAATCATCTTCTTACATATCTAAATCTCAAGCACAAATTGAAAATTTTAAACTTGAGATTGAAACCCTTAAGGGTGGTTTGGATGAGAAATCGTGCCAAATTATTAAACTCCAAACTGTGGCAAGCTCTTCCAAATCTTATGAAGATGACACTAATGATTTTCTAAATCAAACAACTCATCTTCATAATGAAAATGAAAGGTTAAGATTTTGTCTCCATGGATTCTTAAATGGTGATAAAATTATTGAGATAATCTTGAAGAAGGCTAGTCATAGACCTAATCATGTATTTTATGATAAGACTAGTCTATCTAACCCTTATGTTAGATGCCATTATTGAGGAATACATAGTCACTATCAATTCCAATGTGCATCTAAGATTGAGGATTGTGGTGGAACTAAGAAAGCTTGGGTTCCCAAAGCCCCCATATGATTCTCTTCATATGTGTTTAGATTAGGGGCTTGCACTTAAAATTGAATATCTTTTTATGGTTATTTAAATATCCCCTCTTGTGTTGAATAAAAACTCTAAATAAGGGGAGCTCTATGTTTGTCTTTTTCCTTGAAAAAGGGGGAGCTTAAAATTGTAAATTTCATCCCTTTGATTTTCTTTTACCCCATCTTTTTGATTGATGCCAAAGGGGGAGAAGGAGAAAAATCTAGTGTAAGGAAATATATGTGTGCTTTTATTGGAAAATCTCTTGTGCTTGTCATCATCAAAAAGGGGGAGATTGTAAGCCCAATGGTTCCCACCTTGGCATTCCCATCTTCTTTTGATGATTCCAATATACAAGTGATTTTATATCACTAATGTGTTTGATTGTTTAAGTTGTAGATCATGAGTGTGTTAAGACAAGATTGCTTGGATTGAGGCCAAGAAGCTCTGATTGGACCGCATTCGAAAGGCCAAAGACATTCGATATCCAAGACGCATGAAGACTTGAAGCATCACAAGTGAAGATCAAAGTCGTTTTAGAATGTATAAGATCCAATCCTACTTTAGGTGTTAAGAGGCATGAATGAAGTAATCACATACCCATAATCAATCCTACTTCAGTGAAGATCAAAGTCGTTTTCAACTTCTGTTTGTATTCCCGGAACTCCGAGAGAAATTCTCTGAACTCGGAGAATTTCTCGGAACTCCATGAAAATCTCTCGGAACTCCGAGACCACTATGTCGGGAACAAAATTATAGCCGTTGGGGTTTTCGCCAGAATTACCACTATGCCCCTCAAACGGTCATATTTGGGTTTTCTATATATATGTGGGTTCTAAACTTCCCAACAATAAATCCTAACATTCAAAAAACCTATTGGAATATTCTAAGAGTGTATTAAGCTTATTTATGCCTCTCATCCTCTGGAATTAGGATTTGGATCATAGGCTCTAATTTGTACATCTCCTTCAACCTTGTAAACCCTTGTGAGGGATTTTTTGTTTCCTTCTTTCTTTATCAAGACGATTGTATTCAGGCGAGTGTTCGGAGAAGAGTAGCCCTCTCTCCGTGGTGAGGATTGCCACCAAGGTTAAAGGCAATTGAAATTGTAATTGGCACCGATCTTCACCGAAGTTAAGAAGATCAACATAGTGAAGCCATCAACGGGTTTGGTTGGTGGGGTGGAGTAGGCCTCGCGTTATGAGGACCGAACCACTTTAAATCTCTGGTGCATTCTCTCTTATCTCTTGCTTTATTTTTACATTGCACTTAGGATTTAACTTGTATGCTTAATTGCCTTTTTGATCTCTTAAATCTTCAAAATTGGGTTAGAGTTTTCAAAAGCTTAAAACTTGTTAGTAACATAATTTTCCCTCCTCATAAGTTACCATTAGAATAGTACTGGGCCTACCCTTGGAATTTAATTGTGTTAAAGGAATTGAACACTACTCAGGTGTCTTCAGAAATATCTCCAGAAAAATTGGCAGAGGTTGTTGGTCTCACCCAGGCTGCCAAAGCTGTCAGTTTCTCAGATCATGAGTTGCCTCCTCAATGTCGAGATCATGTTAGGGCTCTCGATATCACTATCATCTGTAAGGATAAGAAAGTACCATATGTTTTGGTTGATAACGGGTCTGCACTGAATGTATGTCTGTTGAGATCGTTACTTTGGGATTCAGCGCTACCGACTTCGCCGAATCAACCCTTGGGATTCTCGCATATGGTAATACTTGCAGAAATGTAGTTGGGGTCCTCACCACCAAATTCATATTAGAGAGTGAAGAATTCGAAGTTGAGTTTCAGGTTATTGATATCAAGGCCTCATTTAATATGCTTCTGGGACGTCCCTGGTTGCATAAGGAAGGGGTCGTTCCTTCGACCCTCCACCAGAAGTTGAAATTCATCAGGGATGGAAAATTGATCACTGTTAGAGGAGATGAAGAGCCTGAATTATCACAGATAAGTGACGAAATTCTGACTGTCCCTGTTGCAAAAGGAGAGGTATACAACTTAAATGGCTTTGGTTTCGATGTTGCCGCCATTTCATATGAAGAGGCCTCTTGAGAAGAATTACGATTGTTTTACGCCATCAACCCCATTGTTGCCAAAACGATGAGAAAGATGAACTATTTTCCGGGCATGGGCTTAGGCCATGATCCGAGCAGGGCGTCTAACTGTCCCCCAATCAAAAAGAACCGTGGAACCTTTGGTCTCGGATATGTACCTACTGAGGAAGAGGAAGAAGCCATGGAGGAAATACTGAAATTGAGAAATGAAATCCGTCGCACTGGAGGAGTAATCCCAATGGCCCCGTACTTCCTATCGATGAATGGCTATTTTGTCAAAGAAGGTGAGACTTCACTATACTATGGATTTCCCAAACCGTGGTACGATTCGGTGATAAGGATTCTGATGCCCGGTTTTGAAATATTCAATGGCCTTGCTCTCCTAGAAATAAAACTGCTGGTACTTTATGTTGAGAAAACTGTGGAGGACTGGTTAGTCTACCTTGAGCCAGGTTTGTTGGATTCCCTATTTAAATAAGATGAACCTGCTGTTGATTGGCAGGAGTTACCTGGGTTAGATCTTTTTAAAGAAGAAGAAGTAGACAATGAAGGTGTCCTAAGAGTTGCTAGTCAGATTGACTCTACCTTCGCCCAACCTCAAAGTCAGATTGCACCCGCAACATAAGGTCTTTCGAATTGGAGTTCTGATGTCACTCCTACTTATCTTATTGCTAAGTCATGTCCAGTCAAGTCAGTTATGCCAGTGTCAGTGCCTAATCCAGGCGAGTCATTTTTTGAATTTATTTTTAACGTAAATCTTGAGCCTGTTCAGGATGAGACCGATGATGATGTAGTTTCCTTCAATTCAATGAAATCTGATTCTCAGTATGTCTTTGTGTTTGCTTCTGACTTTAATGAAAATAATAATCCCTCCTCAGATGAGGAAGAAGGGATCGACGAAACTCCCCTTGAGTTGCCGCATATGCTCAAACAAGAGGAGGAGCGTGGAACCCAGCCTCTTAAAGATGAAATCGAAATTATAAATATTGGAACAGAAGATTTAATACAAGAAATACGAATTGGGAACACTCTATCTTTGGAAGAACGGGATGAATTAATAAACCTACTTAGGGAATATAAAAAAGTCTTTGCCTGGTCTTATGAAGACAAGCCAGGGTTGAGCGAGGATATCGTTCAGCATAAGTTGCCTTTGTTACCGGGAGTTAAGCTTAAAAAGTAGAAACTGAGGCAAATGAAGCCCGAGTGGGTCTTGAAAATAGAAGAAGAGGTCATTAAGCAATTGAATGCTGGATTTCTACAAGTAGTGGAATATCCAGAATGGCTCGCAAACATAGTGCCTGTACTAAAGAAGGATGGGAAGGTAAGAATGTGTGTAGATTTCAGAGATCTGAACAAGGCAAGCCCCAAAGATGATTTCCCACTACCACATATCGATGTTTTAGTAACAATATGGCTAGGCATGAGTTACTATCTTTCCTCGATGGTTTCTCCGGTTATAATCAAATTAAGATGGCACCTAAGGACATGGCTAAAACCTCATTCATTACACAATGGGGGAGCTATTGCTATCGGGTAATGCCATTTGGCCTCAAGAATGCCGGTGCAACATACCCCAAAGAGCAGCTACAACCTTACTCCATGACATGATACACAGGGAAGTTGAGGTCTATGTTGATGATATGATTGTGAAGGCCAAAGAAAGGGGAGATCACATCCTGAATCTAAGGAAGTTCTTTGAAAGAATACTCAAATACCAGTTGTGCCTAAATCCGAACAAATGTGTATTTAGGGTTACATCCGATAAATTGCTAGGATTTATGGTGAGTCAAAGGGGCATAGAGGTAGATCCTCGGATGATTAAAGTCATCCAAGAGATGCTGCCACCGAAAATTGAAATAGAGATTCGATGATTCTTAGGAAGGATACACTTCCTTAGTCGATTCATTGCTCATCTTATATCGACTTGCGAACCTATCTTTAAGCTCTTGAAAAAGAATGCTTCCAAAGAATGGACAGAGGAATGTCAGTAGGCTTTTGAGAAGATAAAGCAAAGTCTGTCCGAACCACCAGTGTTAGCACCTATAATACCGGATTGCTGCTTTGCTTATCAGTAACGGAAACCACCATGGGTTGTATGTTAGCAAAACAAGATCCAGAAACCAAACATGAGAAGGTTGTGTATTATCTTAGCAAGAAGATGTTGGAATATGAACAGAAGTACATTGTCCTAGAAAAAATCTGCCCAGCCTTAGTTTGGGACACTCAGCGACTTAGACATTATCCTTTATCTCATAAGGGTCTGCTTTTGTCAATGATGGATCCTTTGAAATATCTCTTTGAAAAACTAGCCTCGACAGGTAGGTCAGCTAGATGGTTATTATATTTGTCTGAGTTTGACGTCACCCATGTAACCCAAAAATAGATAAAAGGACGAGCAATTGCTGAACAATTGGCAGAAGCACCCCGAGAAGAAAGTCAGCATTTCAAACCTATGTTCCCGATGAGGAGATCATGATGGTAGAAGATGAATATCTAGAAACTGATTGGACCCTCTATTTCGATGGAGCAGCAAACCAAAAAGGGCAAGGAGTAGAAGTGTTGCTTGTTTCACCCCAAAATGAGCATATCCCTCTTGCCCTTAAGTTACAATTTGACTGCACCAATAATATGGCAGAATATGAGGCGTGCATTGTTGGACTTGAGGCCGCATTGGCTCTGGCCATAGAAGATCTCAATGTATATGGAGATTTGAAGTTAATCATTTGCCAAACTCAGGGAGAATGGAAAACTAGAGAGGAAAGGTTACAACCATATCATGAATACTTGGACGTTCTTGTTCAACAATTCTGGTGCATCACTTTCAATTATTTGCCAAGGTTGAAGAATAAGTTTGCTGATGCTCTAGCTACATCAGCTTCCATGATTGACATATCTCATAGCATGAAAAAGAGACCCATCACGGTTCAGGAGCAATGGGTTCCTGCATATGTTGATTTTAATGAAATAGCTGCAAGATGTCCTGATGGCAAACCATGCTTTACAGACATCAAGAATTACATCTCAAGCAAGACGCATGCATCCTGATGAGGCCTCGAATAAAGAAAAGCAAGCTTTGTAAAAATTAGCAGTTAATTTCGTCATTTATGGAGGAGAGTTGTATCGACGATCTTTTGATGGAATTCAACTCTTATGTGTCACTGAGGATCAAGCAGAGGAAATTCTCACAGACACTCATGAAGGATTGTGTGGACCACACATGAATGGAAAGATGTTGGCTAGGAAAATTTCGCGCCTGGGATATTATTGGCCGACATTGGAGACAGATTGTCATGCATTTGTCAAGAAATGCTAGAAATGTCAGATACATGCGAATCTCATCCATGTGCCACCCCCTGAATTGCACTCTCTCACATCCCCTTGGCCATTCTCGGTGTGGGGAATCGATATTATCCGCAAGATTTCCCCTAAGTCATCTAATGGTCATGAGTATATCCTCGTTGTGATCGATTACTTCACGAAGTGGGTTGAGGCCGCTTCTTATGCGTCGCTGACATCCCCATCAGTTGCTAAGTTTATACGAACTAATATCATATGCATATGTGGGAATCCTCATGAACTTATCTCAGATAATGGATCTCATTTCAAGAAGGAGGTAATAACTCTTTGCCAAGAGTTCAAGATTAAGCATCATAAATGCTCACCCTATCGGCCACAGAGCAATGGAGCGGTAGAAGCTGCAAACAAAAATGTCAAGGCCATCATTAGCGAAATGTAAGAAACCTATAAGGATTGGTCGAATAAGCTACCGTACGCCTTGTAGGCCTATAGAACATCAATTAGGACTTCAACTGGGGCAACTCTCTATTCTCTTGTTTATGGGATGGAGGCAAATATTACCTGTTGAGATCCATGTACCTTCGCTCTGAGTGTTGACCGAGGCAAAATATGCTAGACGAGAAAAGATTAAAGGCGCTTTACCATGTGCAAGGTTACAAGCGTAGAATAGCTCGGGCCTTCAATAAAAAGGTTAAGATCAGAGACTTAGTAGAAGGCAATCTTGTTCTGAAAGGAAATCGAGCACCAGTGTTCGACCTAAGGGGTAAGTTCAAACCGAACTGGTCAGGCCCGTACATCATGGATCAAATCTTACCTGAAAACCCATCAACCTCCGTAATCTGAAAGGAGAAATATTGCCAGAACCAACGAACCTTGATCAACTCAAGAGGTTCTATACTTCAACACCAGAAGGCCATTTTTGGCCGATTAATCCCTCAGAAAAGTTAACCTATATATATATATACATATATATATATATAGAAAAGTGTAGCTACACATACATGTAGCTAACTTAGCTACACCAACGGCTTAAAATACAGTGGGCCGCACATTGTTTGGGTGATGCAAACCATTCATTTGATGGGCCCTCATATAGATAGGGTGTTCCCAAAAAATCAGCTCTATAGGATCATCCCAACCCTACGATTTCTGGAGGCAAAAAATGGACGCGTAAAAACCTTCACAAATCTGTCCATTTTTGCCTCCACAGTTTGAAGGGTGGGGATGATCCTATGGAGCTGATTTTTTGGGCACACCCTATCAATGTGAGGGTCTATCAAATGAATGGTTTGGATCACCCAAACAATGTGGGCCCACTGTATTTTAAGCCGTTGGTGTAGCTAAGTTAGCTACACGTATGTTTGCAAACCCTTTGAGCCTAAATAATATTTTCTTTCAGTACCCATCAAACAAGGGGCATACGCCCTGATTCCTACACTGGGGTACGTAGGCAGCTCGGTCAATACAAGTTCGGTCGTTCAAAATAAAAAAAGGTCAATTTATAAAAAAAAAGAAAAAAATCCATTTTACCCTTAAACCAGGGGCATATGCCCTGAACTACGCGCGACCTGATTCCTACACCGGAATACGTAGGCAACCTATTCATAGGTTGGGTCAAAAATTTTGCAAAGCCTTAAGCCTTTCTTTGAAAAGCCTTACCCCACCTATAAAGTCCTTATGGTGTTCAAGAAAAAAAAAGATGAAAAAAAAAACAGAGAGAAAAAAAATTGAAGCTTAAAGATCCACTAGATTGAAAACCTACAAAGGCGATTTAGGCAAAATTTAGGATCATTCCCCTGCTAAGCTGAAAACCCGAAAGGGCAAAAGTTAAGGGGATGGCCAAACCCAACACTTCAAGGCAAATTGATTAGTATTCAATAACATAATCAATTATGTTTAGAATCATCAAAACAAGATACGAGAGTAGACCCTTGGGCTTACAATCTCCCCCTTTTTTATGATGACAAACAAAATTGATTATGAGGTGTGTGTGGAGTGACATAGTAGGCAAGTGAATGCTGGAACTCCTCCTCAATATATGCACACAGATAAATTATAACAATTAAAAGCATATGGTGCATTTAGTCAATTGAATAGATAATCAATTTCAAACTTCTCCCCCTTTTGTCATCGACAGAAAAGGGTGAACTAAAATATAAAGCAATTTATGAGTAAATGAAGATTGAGTTAGGTACTGCCCCTAAATCAATGCTTATGGTATAAACATATTTAGCCAAGTAATGCACATATACCTGTTCATGATCGAGATGTTGACATATGTCAAATTTTTAGGTAGTTTTAATTAAAGTGAAGGTATCTCTCCATCTTAGAGAACTAAGAAGGCTAAGAGTACCAATTGAGTGATTTTTAAGATAAATTTTTGACATCTCATTCATGCAGATACTACCAAACAAGGATGATATATAAATACTATATAGATAAGCTGGTGAAAGGCACAAAGTATTTATTTGGCAATTTTTTTGACTTGATCCGCACTCCAAATGTTTAAGGCACTTCAGATATAACAAATTCTATCATCACTAAGGGGTTTTGTAAAAATATCCGCCAATTGTTCTTCAGTGTTGATATATTTTAAGCAAATATCCCCTTTTTGTGAGTGATCTCTAATGAAGTGGTGCCTAATCTCAATATCTTTTGTTCTAGAGTGTTGTATGGGATTCTTTGTTAAGCTTATAACACTAGTATTGCCACATTAGATGAGAATATTTTCCATTTTAATTCCATAGTCCATCAATGTGCTTTTCATCCATAGGACTTGTGCACAGCAAGCTCCAGCTGCCACATATTCAGCTTCTGTTGTGGACCGAGCTACTGAATTTTGTTTCTTGCTAAACCATGAAAGAAGTGATTTTCCCAAGAATTGACAAGTCCCACTGGTGCTTTTCCTATCCACTCTACATCCAGCAAAGTCTGCATCTGAATATCCAATGAGAGTGAAGGCAGATGAGCTTTCATACCATAGTCCCAGACTTTGGGTTCCTCTTAAGTACTTGGAGATCTTCTTGACTGCCGATAGGTGAGACTCCTTTGGATCCGATTGAAATCGAGCACAGAGACAGACAGTAAACATAATGTCTAGTCTGCTGGCTGTCAAATAGAGTAAGCTACCTATCATACCCCTATACATCTTCTGGTCCACAGATTTGCCAAATTCATCCTTTTCTAGCTTAGCAGTTGTACTCATGGGAATTCTTGATGTCTTACTGCTATCCATGCCATACTTCTTTAATAACTCATTCGTATATTTTTCTTGATTTAAAAATATCCCATTTTGGTATTGTTTAATTTGGAGTCCTAAGAATTAGGTTAACTCACCCATCATGCTCATTTCAAATTCATTTTTCATTAGAGTTGCAAATTCATCACACATTTTTTGATTAGTTGAGCCACAGATGGTGTCATCCACATAAATTTGGACAATGAGGATATCTTGATTTTCTCTTTTGATAAATAATGTTTTATCCACCTTGCCCATCTCAAATTCTTTTTCCACTAGGAAAGTGCAAAGCCTCTCATACCAAGCTCTAGGAGCTTGCTTTAATCCATATAAGGCTTCATCAAGCCTAAAGACATGATTTGGATGTTTGTAGTCTTCAAAACCTGGAGGTTGCTCAACATACACTTCCTCTTGGATATAGCCATTTACGAAGGCACTTTTGACATCCATTTGATATAGTTTAAATCTTTTATGAGATGCATATGCCAAGAGTATCCTAATAGCTTCCATACGGGCAACAGGAGCAAATGTCTCATCATAGTCTATTCCTTCTTCCTGATTGTACCCTTAGGCTACAAGCCTAGCTTTATTTCTAGTGATAATTCCATTTTCATACAATTTGTTTCTATATACACATCTCGTGCCAATGACTGGATGATCACTAGGTCTAGGCACTAGCCTCCACACCTTGTTCCTTTCGAATTGACTCAATTCTTCTTGCATAGCCATCAACCAATATTCATCCTTTTCGGCTTCCTTGATGGATTTTGGTTTTAATTCGGATAGGAACGCCAAGTTGTTACTCACACTATGATAGTATGATCTAGTTCTTACGGGCAATGTGACATCACCTAAGATTTGGGATTCAGGATGATCTATCAATATTCTCCTATCCCTAGGCAATGAGTCATCATCTACATTCTCAACTTCCTCACTAGGTAATGTATTACTTGTAGATGCATGAGGATGAGCATTTGTCTTAGGTAAGAGATGTTCAATAGGTTCATCCTCATCATGTGGCATTTCTTGAGGAGTTGGCTCTCTTTCATCAAATGTCATATGCATGGATTCTTCAACAACTAGAGTTCTTCTATTAAAAACTCTATATGCCTTTGTATGTGAAGAATACCCTAAGAATATGCCATCATCCCACTTCTTATCAAATTTGTGTAAATTATCTTTAATGTTCAAGATGTAGCATTTACAACCAAACAGTCTAAAATAGCTTATATTTGGTTTCAAGTTTTTCCGAAGCTCATAAGGTGTTTTTTTAGAAATTGGCCTTATATATACCGTATTTATGATATAGCAAGCGGTGCTAACCGCTTCCGCCCAAAAATATCTATGGAGATCATTTTCATGCAACATAGTTCTAGCCATTTCTTTGAAGGTTCGGTTCTTTCTTTCTACAACCCCATTTTGTTGAGGTGTCCTAAAAATTGTGTTTGATGCCATGTTCACTACAGTAAGTGTCAAAATGTACATTTTCAAATTCTGTTCCATACTTCTAATGTAAGATATGGCAATACCTTTTTCATTTTGTATTTGATTACACAATTTAAGAAAATTTTCACAGGTTTCATCTTTATGTGCTAAAAATATGACCAATGTAAATCGTGAGTAGTCATCCACAACTACAAACACGTACCTCTTTCCACCTAGGCTATTAGTTTTCATTGGACCAAAAATGTCCATATGAAATAGTTGCAAGGGGTAAGTGGTTGAAATCATATTTTTTGGGGCAAATGAGCTTTTTAATTGTTTTCCTAATTGACAAGTTCTACAAATGTGATCTTTGATGTACTTGAACTTAGGCAATCCTCTAACAATGTCTTTTGAGGAGAGGGTCGAAATGAGATCCATTCCGGTATGACCCAACCTCCTATGCCACAATTAAGAATCTTCACTAATGGCATTAAGACAAGTCACATTTTAGAGTCTAAGATCATCTAGTCCAATAGTGTAAATGTTATTGTCTCTAGAACCTATGAATTTCACTTTTCCATCTATCTTATTTTTAACAATGCATTTGTCAGGATTGAAGATTACTTCAAAACCATTGTCACACAATTGACTAATGCTAATAAGATTATGGGACAAGCCTTCAACATAAAATACATCATGTATGGGAGAGGTAGAGTTACCTATGGTGCCTTCTCCTTTGACCTTTCATTTCTTATCATCTCCAAAGGTAACGTCTCCACCATCCTTGAGTGATAGGGATGCGAATTGAGTGAGGTCTCCGGTCATGTGTCTAGAGCATCCACTATCAAGGTACCATGTGTTCTTCTTGTTATGGCTTTTAAGGCATACCAACATATGAATATGCAAGTGAGATCCCTCAGGTACCCAAATCTTCCTAATCTTGCTATGTTCATTTATTTTCACTTTAGAGTTCAATTTGATTTTATCTTGTTTAGCATGCAAGCAACTTTATAATGACCTTCTAAACCACAATAAAAACAAGTTTTGGTACTACTAGAAGAAGCCTTTTACAAGTTTGTTTCTATAGTTGGATATTGTAGTATTGCATTTATGTCAAAGTCCACTTTTATCATGTGACAATCTTTGAATATTGACAAGCCTATCCAATTTTAGTGAACTATGTTTAAAGTTTTCAAAGAGTTTCTTTAGTTTATGAAATTCAAAAGATAGTTTACTATTTTCATGCTTTAGCTTGTTCTTTTCAATAGATAGCTCTTGTCGATTTTCATTTAAGATTTTGATGGTAGCATTTAAATCATGAATTTCAACTTTATATTTTTCATTTTCATCATCTAAAAATTCATGGTCTTTCTTTAACCAACTTTATATTTTTCATTTTCAAATGATGCATTTTTATCAAATTAAATCTGAAGTTCATCATGTGCATTTTGCAAGGAATCTAAAACTTCTTTTAAAACAATGACATCATTTAAAGTATTTACTTCTTTATTGTCGTTTGTTGAGGCCATGAAGCAAATGTTTTTTGCTAACAAGCAATCTTCTCCATCATTTTGTTCGCCTTCACTTTCAATTTCCTCATCCCATGTGGCGGTCATTCCTTTCTTGCCTTCTCTTCTCTTGAAGAGATTATTTGAGGTAGGCTCATTGTTTAGTGGACAATCCGGGCGAATGTGTCCAAGCTTCTTGCAACCGTAGCATCGGGGTTGAGAAGATCCGTCACCGATCTCTTCTTTCTTCTTGAATGGAGGATTGGTTCTTATATTTTTCATGCCTCCCATGTTCCTTTGCAAGAATTTGATCCTTCTTGTTACGAGGGAAACTTCATCTTCCATGTCTTCCTTTGCATCTTCATTATCACCTACATTACAAGCAAAAGCAATTCCTTTTCCTTTTTCAATTTTAGTTTCAATTTCGGGTGCTTTTGTTTTAAAAATCATCTCATGAGTTATCAAGGACCCTATTAGTTCATCTAGGTTTAATGTATTCATGTCCTTGGCTTCAGTGATTGCGGAGGTTTTGGGTTCCCATGACAAAGGTAGGTATCTAAGGATTTTGGTCACTAAATCTCTATTTGAAAATTGCTTTCCAAGTCCCCTTAGTCCATTGACAAGGTTAGTGAATCTAGTGTACATGTCGGCAATAGTTTCATCGGGTGTCATTTGAAAGAGTTCATATTGCCTAAAAAGATGATTCATTTTAGATTCTTTAACTTGGTTGGTTCCCTCATGGGTGACTTCTAAGGTGTCCCAAATTTCCTTCCCGAATTCAAATTTGACACTATTGTATTCTCCGGGTGATAAAGCACAAATTAGGGAATTCATGGCTTTGGCATTGTAGTTTGAGGCTTGTTGTTCGGCTTCGGTCCAATCGTTTAGATTTCTAGTGGGTAATAATTATTCATTATTAATGGCTCTCCACATTTGGTAATCTTGGGTTAAGAAGATTTTCATTTTGGTTTTCCAAAATCCATAATTTGTTCCATCAAAGTAGGGTGGCCTAGTGTTTGAGTAACCTTCATGGTGTTAACGGTAGTTTGCCATTTTTAGAATCTTTACTCTAGACCGGTTAGGGTTTAAAAAAATTTAGAGACGAGGCTTTGATACCAATTGAAATAAACAAGAGGGGGGTGAATTGGTTTTAACACTAAATTATGCCTTTTGAAAATTTAAGTATTAAACCTAATTTATTTTTTCTTCTCTTGATTAGAATTTTGGTTAGTGCAAATATGATTAAAGACAAAATAAAATGCCAAACCAAAACAAGAATGAAAGTGCAAGAACAAGAAAGAACACACCGATATATAGTGGTTCGGGCAAAGCCCTATTCCACTCTTCTTAAGAACGTCCTTAAGGTTTTTCACTATTGTGAGACCTCCGCGATGCCCGGCTCCGAGGCGATTACACTTCTAAGGGATATTAAATAAGGATGCCCTTACACCTTTACACCGACTCTCCTTCTTCGCCGAGTTCTAAGCGATGCTCCCTAGGGTATTAAGGTAAGATGCCCTAGCCACCTTTACAAGAAATAGAAGTTGAATAGCTTGGCTTCTCTTGAAAGCTTGATGCACTTTGTAGTCCCTTGATTGCTCTTGAATAGTGGTTGCAAGTGAAAGCCCTAAATCCAAACTCAAAATATTTGCAAGTTGCAAGGCAAGTTTGGAAAAACAAATTCTTAAGCACAAATGGATTGCAAGTGTGTTTGAAGGCTTAAGGAAGTTTTTCAAATGTTCAAGAGAGAGGAAAGGATCCTCTTGATGTTGTATATGTAGCCTCTTGTCAGAATATGACCGTTTGGGGGTGTTGTTATAAAAAACCAAGTTTTAATTTAAATCCAACGGCTATATTCTCAGCTGTCACGAGGTTCTCGGAACTAGTTCTCGGAGTTCCGAGAACCATTCTCGGAACTCTGAGAAATTCTCGGAGTTCCGAGAAATATTCTCGGAGTTCCGAGAGAACGGCCAGAAGATGAAAATTTCTACTGGACCATTTTCTCGGAGTTCTGAGAAAATTTCTCGGAGTTCCCAGAAATGGCCAAAAGCTACTGGACCATTTCTCGGAGTTCCGAGGGAACTTCTCGGAGTTCCGAGCTCGGAGCTCCGAGAAAAATCTCTGAGTTCCGAGAAGCCTAAAAAATTAGCAGACTTTTTAATTTTATTGCTTGTTTGATTTTTGGCTTTTGGAACTCAACTCCTATGATAATTTTGGAATGTTTATGAGGGTCCCAACATGTTGGTCCACCACATAACCATTCACTAAACCATTTGAGTTCTTAAGTGTTTTTGAAAACTCTTTTAAAAACCTTGCCTTGAACTAATAACTCTAAAGAGAAAGGATGTACAATGATACCTATGTAACTTTCAACTTCTCTTTAGTCTTGGTCTTCAATTGATCTTCCATCTTGTGTATGCTTGCTTAAGAGATGATGTGAGCTTCACTTAGCTCCTTTGACTCTTGTTTGGGACATCTTCAAGCATGACCATGTAGTGTGTTAGTTGCTTCAATGATGAATCCTATCTTAAACACAACATTTCAAGGGAAATTGATTAGTATTCAATAACATAATCAATTATCTTTAGAATCATTAAAACAAGATAGGAGAGTAGACCCTTGGGCTTACAATCTCCCCCTTTTTTATGATGACAAACAAAATTGATTATAAGGTGTGTGTGGAGTGACATAGTAGGCAAGTGAATGCTGGAACTCTCCCTCAATATATGCACACAGATAAATTATAACAATTAAAAGCATATGGTGCATATAGTCAATTGAATAGATAATAAATTTCAAACTTCTCCCCCTTTTGTAATCGACAGAAAAGGGTGAAGTAAAATATAAGGCAATTTATGAGTAAATGAAGATTGAGTTAGGTACTCCCCCTAAATCAATGCTTATGATATAAAAATATTTAGCCAAGTAATGCACATATACCTGTTCATGATCGAGATTTTGACATATGTCAAATTGTTAGGTATTTTTAATTAAAGTGAAGGTACATCTCCATCTTAGAGAACTAAGAAGGCTGAGAGTACCAATTGAGTGATTTTTAAGATTAATTTTTGACATCTCATTCATGCAGATACTCCCAAATAAGGATGATATATAAATACTATATAGATAAGCTGGTGAAAGGCACAAAGTATTTATTTGGCAATTTCTTTGACTTGATCCGCACTCCAAATGTGTAAGGCACTTCGGATATAACAAATTCTATCATCACTAAGGGGTTTTGTAAAAATATCCGCCAATTGTTCTTCAGTGTTGATATATTTTAAGCAAATATCCCCTTTTTGTGAGTGATCTCTAATGAAGTCGTCCCTAATCTCAATATGTTTTCTTCTAGAGTGTTGTATGAGATTTTTTGTTAAGCTTATAACACTAGTATTGCCACATTGGATTAGAATATTTCCTATTTTAATTTCATAGTCCATCAATGTGCTTTTCATCCATAGGACTTGTGCACAGCAAGCTCCAGCTACCACATATTCAGCTTCTGTTGTGGACAGAGCTACTGAATTTTGTTTCTTGCTAAACCATGAAACAAGTGATTTTCCCAAGAATTGACAAGTCCCACTGGTGCTTTTCCTATCCACTCTACATCCAGCAAAGTCTGCATCTGAATATCTAATGAAAGTGAAGGCAGATGATCTTTCATACCATAGTCTCAGACTTTGGGTTCCTCTTAAGTACTTGGAGATCTTCTTGACTGCCGATAGGTGAGACTCCTTTGGATCCGATTGAAATCGAGCACAGAGACAGACAGTAAACATAATGTCTAGTCTGCTGGCTGTCAAATAGAGTAAGCTACCTATCATACCCCTATACATCTTCTGGTCCACAAATTTGCCAAATTCATCCTTTTCTAGCTTAGCAGTTGTACTCATGGGAATTCTTGATGTCTTACTGCTATCCATGCCATACTTCTTTAATAACTCCTTCGTATATTTTTCTTAATTTAAAAATATCCCATTTTGGTATTGTTTAATTTGGAGTCCTAAGAAGTAGGTTAACTCACCCAACATGCTCATTTCAAATTCATTTTTCATTAGAGTTGCAAATTCATCACACATTTTTTGATTAGTTGAGCCACAGATGGTGTCATCCACATAAATCTGGACAATGAGGATATCTTGATTTTCTCTTTTGATAAATAATGTTTTATCCACCTTGCCCATCTCAAATTCTTTTTCCACTCGGAAAGTGCAAAGCCTCTCATACCAAGCTCTAGGAGCTTGCTTTAATCCATATAAGGCTTCATCAAGCCTAAAGACATGATTTGGATGTTTGTAGTCTTCAAAACCTGGAGGTTGCTCAACATACACTTCCTCTTGGATATAGCCATTTAGGAAGGCACTTTTGACATCCATTTGATATAGTTTAAATCCTTTATGAGATGCATATGACAAGAGTATCCTAATAGCTTCCATACGGGCAACAGGAGCATATGTCTCATCATAGTCTATTCCTTCCTCCTGATTGTACCCTTGGGCTACAAGCCTAGCTTTATTTCTAGTGATAATTCCATTTTCATCCAATTTGTTTCTATATACACATCTCGTGCCAATGACTGGATGATCACTAGGTCTAGGCACTAGCCTCCACACCTTGTTCCTTTCGAATTGACTCAACTCTTCTTGCATAGCCATCAACCAATATTCATCATTTTCGGCTTCCTTGATGGATTTTTGTTCTAATTCGGATAGGAACGCCAAGTTGTTACTCACACTACGATAGTATGATCTAGTTCTTACCGGCGATGTGGCATCACCTAAGATTTGGGATTCAGGATGATCTATCAATATTCTCCTATCCCTAGGCAATGAGTCATCATCTACATTCTCAACTTCATAACTAGGTAATGTATTACTTGTAGATGCATGATGATGGGCATTTGTCTTAGGTAAGAGATGTTCAATAGGTTCATCCTCATCATGTGGCATTTTTTGAGGAGTTGGCTCTCTCTCATCAAATGTCACATGCATGGATTCTTCAACAACTAGAGTTCTTTTATTAAATACTCTATATGCCTTGCTATGTGAAGAATACCCTATGAATATGCCATCATCCGACTTCTTATCAAATTTGTGCAAATTATCTTTAAAGTTCAAGATGTAGCATTTACAACAAAACACTCTAAAATAGCTTATATTTGGTTTCAAGTTTTCCCAAAGCTCATAAGGTATTTTCTTAGAAATTGGCCTTATATATAGCCTATTTATATATAAAAATAAAATATATAAAAATAAATTATAACCATTTCAAAAAAAAAAATAGCCTATTTATGATATAGCAAGCGGTGCTAACCGCTTCCGCCCAAAAATATATAGGGAGATCATTTTCATGCAACATAGTTCTAGCCATTTCTTGGAAGGTTCGGTTCTTTCTTTTTTCAACCCCATTTTGTTGAGGTGTCCTAGGTGCCGAAAAATTGTTTTTGATGCCATGTTCACTACAGTAAGTGTCAAAATGTACATTTTCAAATTCTGTTCCATGGTCACTTCTAATGTAAGATATCGCAATACCTTTTTCATTTTGTATTTGATTACACAATTTAAGAAAATTTTCACAGGTTTCATCTTTATGTGCTAAAAATATGACCCATGTAAATCGTGAGTAGTCATCCACAACTACAAACACGTACCGTTTTTCACCTAGGCTATTAGTTTTCATTGGACCAAAAAGGTCCATATGAAATAGTTGCAAGGGGTAAGTGGTTGAAATCATATTTTTTGGGGCAAATGAGCTTTTTAATTGTTTTCCTAATTGACAAGTTCTACAAATGTGATCTTTGATGTACTTGAACTTAGGCAATCCTCTAATAATGTCTTTTGAGGAGAGGGTCGAAATGAGATCCATTCCGGCATGACCCAACCTCCTATGCCACAACCAAGAATCTTCACTAATGATATTAAGACAAGTCACATTTTAGAGTCTAAGATCATCTAGTCCAATAGTGTAAATGTTATTGTCTCTAGAACCTATGAATTTCACTTTTCCATCTATCTTATTTTTAACAATGCATTTGTCAGGATTGAAGATTACTTCAAAACCATTGTCACACAATTGACTAATGCTAATAAGATTATGGGACAAGCCATCAACATAAAGTACATCATGTATGGGAGAGGTAGAGTTACCTATGGTGCCTTCTCCTTTGATCTTTCATTTCTTATCATCTTCAAAGGTAACGTCTCCACCATCCTTGAGTGATAGGGATGCGAATTGAGTGAGGTCTCCGGTCATGTGTCTAGAGCATCCACTATCAAGGTACCATGTGTTCTTCTTGTTATGGCTTTTAAGGCATACCTACATATGAATAGGCAAGTGAGATCCCTTAGGTACCAAAATCTTCCTAATCTTGCTATGTTCATTTATTTTCACTTTAGAGTTCAATTTGATTTTATCTTGTTTAGCATGCATGCAAGCAACTTTATAATGACCTTCTAAACAACAATAAAAACAAGTTTTGGTACTACTAGAAGAAGCCTTTACAAGTTTATTTTTATAGTTGGATACTGTAGTCTTCCATTTATTTCCAAGTCCACTTTTATCATGTGACAATCTGTGAATATTAACAAGCCTATCCAATTTTAGTTAACTATGTTCAATTTTTCAAAGAGTTTCTTTAGTTCATGAAATTCAAAAGATAGTTTACTATTTTCATGCTTTAGCTTGTTGTTTTCAATAGATAGCTCTTGTCGATTTTCATTTAAAATTTTGATGGTAGCATTTAAATCATGAATTTCAACTTTATGTTTTTCATTTTCATCATCTAAAAATTCATGGTCTTTCTTTAACCAACCAAATTCTTTTGTCATGTTAGCAAGAGAATTTTCAAGTGATGCATTTTTATCAAATTCAATCTCAAGTTCATCATGTGCATTTTGCAAGGAATCTAAAACTTCTTTTAAAACAATGACATCATTTAAAGTATTTACCTCTTTATTGTCGTTTGTTGAGGCAATGAAGCAAACATTTTTTGCTAACAAGCAATCTTCTCCATCATTTTGTTCGCCTTCACTTTCAATTTTCTCATCACATGTGGCGGTCATTCCTTTCTTGCCTTCTCTTCTCTTGAAGCGATTATCTGAGGTAGGCTCATTGTTGAGTGGACAATCCGGGCGAATGTGTCCAAGCTTCTTGCAACCGTAGCATCAGGGTTAAGAAGATCCGTCACCGATCTCTTCTTTCTTCTTGAATGGAGGATTGGTTCTTATATTTTTCATGCCTCCCATGTTCCTTTGCAAGAATTTGATCCTTCTCGTTAGGAGGGCAACTTCATCTTCCATGTCTTCCTTTACATCTTCATTATCACCTACATTACAAGCAAAAGCAACTCCTTTTCCTTTTTCAATTTTAGTTTCAATTTCGGGTGCTTTTGTTTTGAAAATCATCTCATGGGTTATCAAGGACCCTATTAGTTCATCTAGGTTTAATGTATTCATGTCCCTGGCTTCGGTGATTGCGGAGGTTTTGGATTCCCATGACAAAGGTAGGGATCTAAGGATTTTGGTCATTAAATCTCTATTTGAAAATTGCTTTCCAAGTCCCCTTAGTCCATTTACAAGGTTAGTGAATCTAGTGTACATGTCGGCAATATTTTCATCGAGTGTCATTTGAAAGAGTTCATATTGCCTAAAAAGATGATTCATTTTACATTCTTTAACTTGGTTGGTTCCCTCATGGGTGACTTCTTAGGTGTCCCAAATTTCCTTAGCCGAATTCAAATTTGACACTCTATTAAATTCTCCGGGTGATAAAGCACAAATTAGGGAATTCATGGCTTTGGCATTGTAGTTTGAGGCTTGTTGTTCGGCTTCGGTCCAATCGTTTAGATTTCTAGTGGGTAATATATATTCATTATTAATGGCTCTCCACATTTGGTAATCTTGGGTTAAGAAGATTTTCATTTTGGTTTTCCAAAATCCATAATTTGTTCCATCAAAGTAGGGTGGCCTAGTATTTGAGTAACCTTCATAGTGTTGAGGGTAGTTTGCCATTTTTAGAATCCTTACTCCAGACCGGTTAGGGTTTAAAAAAAATTAGAGACGAGGCTTTGACACCAATTGAAATAAACAAGAGAGGGGGTGAATTGGTTTTATTACTAAATTATGCCTTTTGAAAATTTAAGTATTAAACCTAATTTAATTTTTCTTCTCTTGATTAGAATTTTGGTTAGTGCAAATAAGATTAAAGACAAAATGAAATGCCAAACCAAAACAAGAATGAAAGTGCAAGAAGAAGAAAGAACACACCGATATATAGTGGTTCGGGCAAATCCCTACTCCACTCTTCTTAAGATCGTCCTTAAGGTTTTCCACTATTGTGAGACCTCCACGATGCCCAGCTCCGAGACGATTACACTTCCAAGGGATATTAAATAAGGATGCCCTTACACCTTTACACCGACTCTCCTTCTTCGCCGAGTTCTAAGCGATGCTCCCTAGGGTATTAAGGTAGGATGTCCTAGCCACCTTTACAAGAAATAGAAGTTGAATAGCTTGGCTTCCCTTGAAAGCTTCATGCACTTTGTAGTCCCTTGATTGCTCTTGAATAGTGGTTGCAATTGAAAGCCCTAAATCCAAACTCAAAAGATTTGCAAGTTGCAAGGCAAGTTTGGAAAAATAAATTCTTAAGCACAAATGGATTGCAAGTGTGTTTGAAGGCTTAAGGAAATTTTTCAAATATTCAAGAGAGGGGAAATGATCCTCTTGATGTTGTATATATAGCCTCTTGTCAGAATATGACCGTTTGGGGGTGTTGTTATCAAAAACCAAGTTTTAATTTAAATCCCAACAGCTATATTCTCAGCTGTCGCGAGGTTCTCGGAGCTCCGAGAAATATTCTCGGAGTTCCGAGAGAACGGCCAGAAGATGAAATTTTCTACTGGACCATTTCTCGGAGTTCCGAGAAAATGGCCAGAAGCTACTGGAACATTTCTCGGAGCCCCGAGAAAAATTTCGGAGTTCCGAGAAGCCTAAAAAATCAGCAGACTTTTTATTTTTATTGCTTGTTTGATTTTTGGCTTTTGGAACTCAACTCCTATGATAATTTTGGAATGTTTATGAGGGTCCCAACATGTTGGTCCACCACATAACCATTCACTAAACCATTTAAGTTCTTAAGTGTTTTTGAAAACTCTTTTAAAAACCTTACCTTGAACTAATAAATCTAAAGAGAAAGGATGTACAATGATACCTATGTAACTTTCAACTTCTCTTTAGTCTTGGTCTTCAATTGATCTTCCATCTTGTGTATGCTTGCTTGAGAGATGATGTGAGCTTCATGTAGCTCCTTTGACTCTTGTTTGGGACATCTTCAAGCATGACCATGTAGTGTGTTGGTTTCTTCAATGATCCATCCTATCTTAAACACAACACTTCAAGGCAAATTGATTAATATTAAATAACATAATTATGTTTAGAATCATCAAAACAAAATAGGAGAGTAGACCCTTGGTCTTACATTGAAGATGTACCACACAAGAGTCAAAGGAGCTAAAGACCATATGAGACGACTCACCTTGGAAGAACAATCATCACCTTGGAAGAACAATCAATGTGGAGCTCACCTCAACACACTCAAGCAATGCAAGCACACCATAGAAGATCTATGAAAACCAAGACCAAAGAGGAGCGTAACCATATTTAGACTTGTTGTACATCCTCTCTCTTTGATTTCTAAGTCAAGGCAAAATCTTTCAAATGTATTTTTCAAAACTAACCACACTCCCCGTATTAAAATTAATTGGTTAAGTGAATGGTTCTGTGGTGAACCAACATGTTGGGACCCTCATAACATTCCAAATTATCATAAGATTTGAGTTCCAAAAGCCCAAAGTCAAATAGCAATAAAAACAGAAAAGTCTGCTGATTTTTAGGCTTCTCGGAACTCCGAGAAAGTATCCATGGAGTATATTTCATACTTTGGACAATTTCTCGGAACTCCAAGAATTTTTCTCGGAACTCCGAGAAATGGTCTAGTAGTATTTTTCCAACTTCTGGTCATTCTCTTGGAACTCCAAGAATTTTTCTCGGAACTCCGAGAACGTCGCGACAGCACAAAAAAGAGCCGTTGGGTTTCAAATTTAAAATTGATTTTTTAGTATCTTTTGATACTCACACCCCCAAACGGTCATATCTTCTCAAAGGGCTATAAATACTCATTCAAGAGGATTATCTGCCTCTCTTGAATGATTTGAAAAACATCCTTAAGCATTCAAAGAACTTGCAAACTCCTTTTAGCTTGAGCCTTTGTTTTTCTTCTCCACCAAACTTGCCTTACACTTGCAAATTATTAAAGTTTGGAATTAGGGCTTTCATTTGTAACCTATTGTGGAAAGCACACAAGGGGACTTCATTGTGCATCAAGCTTTCAAGAGAAGCCAAGCAATCTTCATCTTCTATTTATTGTAAAGGTGGCTAGGGCATCCTATTTTTAATACCCTAAGGAGTAACGCTTAGAACTCGGCGAAGAAGGAGAGTCGATGTCAAGGTGTCAAGGGCATCCTCATTTAATACCCCTTGGGAGCGTAATCGCCTCGGAGCCGGGCATCGTGGAGGTCTCACATAGTGGAAATCCTTGAGGACGACCTCAAGAAGAGTGGAGTAGGCCTTTGCCCGAACCACTATACATCGGTGTGTTCATTCCTTGTCTTACACTTTCATTTTTTTTTTGGTTTGGCATTTCCTTTTGATTTGATATTATTTGAACTAACCAAAATCTAATCAAGAGAAGAAAAAATCAAATTAGGTTTAATACTTGAATTTAAAATGGTATAAATTTTTGATAAAACCAATTCACCCTCCTCTTAGTTCTATAGACCCTTATTTCAATTGGTATCAAAGCCTCGTCTCTACTTTATTTAAAACCCTAACCGGTCTAGAGAAAATATTCTAAAAATGGCAAACTACCCTCAACACCATGAAGGATACTCAAACACTAGGCCACCTTATTTTGATTTGTTGAGAGAGAAAGATTTAAGACAAGTACGCAGTCCCTCAAACTTAGAAGTGTGTTAAAGTTGCCAACATTAAGGACATGGATGAAAGGATCAAGCTCTTATTGAAGTTCTTCTAAACTCTAATCAGTAATCTTGTATCTCAACCATTTCTCTCCTGGAGAGTCATTCCGTAACTCCTCTGACAGAGTCGAAAGGCTTTGCGTGAGAGCTCTGACTATATGTAGAGTATTGTAGAGCTCATCTAAATTATTTTGAAAAAGAGTTCCGGAAAGAATGATATGCAGTTCAGTTTTACTTCTTTCGAGAGATTTTCAAATCATCTCGAGAAGTAACAGATCTGCCAATTCCAACAGGACCATTAATCATGTCCAAGGCTACCTTAACAACCTTCCGAGCAAGGCATATGCTTATCATTTATTATGCCTAACCTTTATATGCAAATCCTTTGCTGCTTCATGGGTCATAGAAGTGCATTAGAGTAATTCTCTTTATCTATGCCTATTTTCAAACATAGATGTGCCTTACACTGACATACCACATGTCTATGTTTGATTGTTCTTATCATGTATGGTTTAATTTAGACATCTCAATACATGATAAGTTCTTTGGGAGAGGAATCATGATATTATAACTTGAGCTTTAATGGTTAAATCTCTTCCATTTTTGGTTCATGTATATAGAACTTTATTTTTATCCTATTCACATGTATACATGTTCCATTATTTGCCATGGATATGGTATTCACTCTTCTATTTTGTATTCATGTGTATTTTTATATAAGACCATATTCGATTCATTTGGTATATCTTTTGTCTGATATTCATCCATTCACATTTTAAATAAAAAATTCTTTTGAATGGATTAATAATGAATGGTTAATGGTGAAAAGCCTATGTGCTTAAACTATCACATTTAGTCAATTGCACATAGTCAGGGGGAGCTTTAATTTCAAATCTCTAGGGTAAGCAATTTGTGCTTAAAAAGTTATTTTATAAGTTTAGAGTATATCCATGCTGTGGAAGAGACTTATCTGCTCATTACCCAAGAGTTCAAAGTTAAAACCCATCACCTTTCCAACCATTTTATTTGTCATGCCCCATATCATAGGTTTCACCCAGGGCCTCTGACAAATACGTAGGGGGAGAGCCAAATGGTTTCATATTCATGTTTATATAGATCATTATTATATGCTCACATGATTTATTGCCCCCATAATTGTGCTTAACTTGCATATCTTTTGAAATTAAAAAAAAAATCTGCTTATCATGCACTTTACCTTGTTTTATATTTTGATAAGCATTCTATGAGCTTTAATGCAATATCATATACTTGGTATATAGCTTAGATAAGCTATCATTCCTCTTGACACCCCACTTGCACTTTCACTTGCATATCCCTACCTTTTTGCTATTGCCAAAAGGGGGAGAGTTTTTTAGAATTGATTAGGTAGTCCATATTTTTTATGCATCACATGCTTTACATTATCGTTTTACACTTGTGCATATAGTGAGGTGGAGCATGGCTTCATTGTTTATAGTATTTAATGCTTATTCATCTGTTTGTTTAATATCTCCTGCCTCCCTAATCAATTTGTTTGCCATCATAAAAAAGGAGGAGAATCTAAGCCCAAGGGTTCCTATGGGTTAATCATTAACTTTACCTTCTTGTTTTGATACTAGCAAACTAAATTGATTAGCATTTATGGACTGATGTGTTGCTTTGAGGTGTTGTGTTGTATACAGGAATTTCATGTCATAATCGCCATTACACAACCCTTCACAACACTTGGCTTGTGGATCAAGGAGCACAGGAACCAAGAGCTTGCACCTACATTGGAGACATACTCATTTGAAGATGTTCAAGTCAAGAAGCTCAACATAAAGATCCCACAAATTCCCTAAGCAAGTGTCAAGAAGGATCTTGGAGTTGAACATGCCATGGTGACACCTCATGTACCATTCAACATGCATTGAAGATTGGAGGAGAAGTCGCATGAGCCATATCAAGTTGAAGATGTTCACTCAAGCCGAAGAAGTCCAAGGAAGTGCAAAGGAGCGAATACATTCCAAGAAGACTCACGGTATTCATTTTTAGAATGTATTTAGAGTCCTCTTGATTTTATGTTTAAGTGCACTTTCAAAAGGTTTTCAAATGGTTTTCGTACCAAACTTTTTACATCTTTGAAAACCATACACACACCCTAAAATGTGTTTGAAAACCTAGGACCTAAGCCCAAGACCATGGCCCAAAAGCCCCTGATTTTTAAAGTTAAAAATGGAATTTAACATAGGGCCAATCGACCATTGGCTCAGTGTCGACCCTTCTCACCGGCCCGTTAAACAAAAGAAACGGAATTTCGCTCCTAAGCGACAAAAAGCTATAAAAGAGAAGGTCGATAAACTCCTGCAAGCAGGGTTCATCCGAGAAATACATTACCCAGAATGGCTCGCCAATGTAGTAATGGTAAAAAAAAAAGCGAGCGGGAAGTAGCGGATATGTGTGGACTTCACCGACTTAAACAAAGCTTGTCCAAAGGACCACTACCCCCTCCCCCGAATCGACATGTTGATAGATGCTACATCTGGGCACGAAATGCTTAGCTTAATGGATGCTTTCTCCGGATATAACCAAATACGCATGTACCCCCCGATATCCCCAAAATGTCCTTCATCACAGAACAAGGACTATTTTGTTATAAGGTCATGCCCTTTGGCCTTAAGAATGCGGGAGCCACGTATCAACGGTTGGTGAACAAAAATTTTTCCTCACAAATTTGTCGGAACATGGAAGTATACGTAGATGATATGCTTGTTAAAAGCTTAAAAACTACTCACCACGTTACTGACCTTTAGGAAGCTTTTAATGTGTTGCGGATATATCAGATGAAGCTCAACCCCTAAAAGTGTGCCTTTGGAGTAACCTCTGGTAAGTTCCTCGGATTTATGGTAAGTCAACAAGGCTTAGAGGCTAATCCCGAGAAGATACAAGCCATCCTCAATATGACACCTCCAAAAACCATGAAAGAGGTACAACAACTTGCGGGAAAGATAGCGGCTCTGGGCCGATTCATGTCCAAATCAGCCGAGAAATGCCCCCCATTCTTCAAGATACTACGAAACATGAAAGATTTCCAATGGACAAACGAATGCCAAGAAGTGTTCGAGAAACTCAAGCAGTACCTCCAATCTCCTACGGTATTGCTGAAACCACTACCGAATGAAGAGTTATACCTCTATCTAGCGGTAAGTCCCTTAGTTGTTAGTGCTGTACTGGTCAGGCAGGACCAAAGGATGGAGCACCCTATATATTATGTCAGTCGAGTACTACACAATGCTGAAACAAGGTATCAAACCATCAAAAATTTTGCATTTGCGGTAGTCATTGCCTTCAGAAAATTGCGTCCATACTTTCAAGCCCATACCAAAGTTGCTCTCACCGACCAACCATTGTGCAAAATCCTTCAGAAGCCCGACACTTCGGGGCGATTAATCAATTGGGCAGCAGAACTCGGCGAATTTGATATACAGGTCCGTCCCACCATTAAATCACAAGTTCTGGCTGACATCGTAGTAGAATGCACGGGTCCAATCGAAGACTCCGGGGGGGGGGAGGAGGAGATGAAAGAAAAACAACAGCAAAAACAATATCCATGGATGTTGTTTGTTGATGGATCAACCAATTCAGGCGGAAGCGGGGCAGGACCCGATAAATTTCTAGTGGAGTATGCCTTGAAACTTGACTTTGACGCTTGTAACAATGAGGCCGAGTATGAGGCACTCTTGGCCGGACTATCGCTAGCCCTCGAATTGGAAGCCGACCGGTTAAAAGCCCATAGTGATTCACAACTCATCGTTGGACATATTAATGAACTCGATGAGGCAAAAGATCAAAGGATCTTTAAATACTTAGAAAAGATGAGAGGGAAAATCCCCTTTTTCAAAAAATTTGAGGTTGTGCAGATTTCTAGAACTCTCAATGCAAGAGCTGACGCTTTATCAAAAATGGCCTCCTCTGAAACCACTAGCTGGGGAAACATGTATACTTAGGTCCTCATATTGAACACGAACCCTGCTGGATGGACCCCATAATACAGTACCTCAAAGACGATACCTTGCCAGAGGACAGAAAGGAAGCAAGTAAAATTATTGCCAAATCTGCCCTTTACATCCTAAAAGGTGAAGCACTTTATAAGCGATCGTTTTCTTGGCAGCTACTAAAGTGTCTCCTACCCACAAACGGCGATCGAGCAATGGCTGAGGTACATGAAGGCATCTGTGGAGATCACTCGGGGGGCAAGGTGCTGGCTCATAAGATTCTTCGCTGAGGATTCTTCTGGCAACCTATACTTGAGGACGCGCAGAGCTATGTTAGGAAGTGCCAGCAGTGTCAAAAGTTTTCCTCGGTACCTCGTGAAAATCCAAGGGTGATCCCGAGTACGGCAACTATGAGGAGTGAAAATTATTAGGTTGCTATCAAGTTTTAGCCTTTTGAAAAACTCAAACCTAAATTGGAAATTAAGAGATCAAAAATGAAATTCAAGCACACAAGTTAAATCTAAAGGTGCAATGCAAAATAAAGAGCTAGAGTTCAAGAGAGAGTGCACCCGAGATTTAAAGTGGTTCGGTCCTCAAAACGCGAGGCCTACTCCACTCCACCAACCAAACCCGTTGATGGCTTCACTATGTGATTTTCTTAACTTCGGCGAAGATCAATGCCGATTACAAATCCGATTACCTTTAACCTTGGTGGCAATCTTCAGCACGGAGAGTGGGCTACGCTTCTCCGAATACTCGCCCAATACAAGTTCTTTGAGTAAGAAAGAAAGAACAAAAAATCCCTCACAAGGGTTTACAACTTTGTAGAAGATGTACAAATAGAGCCTATTGATCCAAATCCTAATCTTAGAGGATGAGAGGCATAAACAAGCTTTAATCACTCTTTGGATGTTCAAGTAGAGATTAAGAGTGTTAGGATTGATGTTTGGTATGTTAGGAATACCCGTACATATAGGAAAAGCCAAATATGACCGTTCAAGGGCATAGTGGTAATTCCAGCAAAATTACCAACGGCTATTTTTCTTACCGTTATAGTGTTCTCGGAGTTCCGAGAAATTCTCGGAGTCCCGGGAATACAAACAGAACTTGGAAAATTTATACTGGACCAAATCTCGGAGCTCCGAGAATTCTCTCGGAGTTCCGAGAAGCCTATCAGCAGCAGATTTTCATTTCTGTTTCTTGGGCTTCCAACTTTACACCAAGTTGGGATTGCTATGAGGGTTCCAAGGTGTTGGAACTCCACAAAGACAATCTCTTTGACATTTAGGGTGTGTGTTTATTTATTTTATTTATGCCTCTTAAAATCTAAAACTAAGATTGGATCTTATACATTCTAATATGACTTTGATCTTCAATGGATTCTTCAAGTCTTCATTTGTCTTGGATCTCCGATGTCTTTGGCCTTCATAAGCGGTTCAATGCGAGCTTCTTTGGCCTCAATCCATGTAATCTTCTCTTTAAGCAATTATGATCTACAACTTAGACAATCAAACACATTAGTGATCTTAAATAACTTGTGTATTGGAATCATCAAAATAAGATGGGAATTGCCAAGGTGGGAACCATTGGGCTTACAATCTCCCCATTTTTTATGATGACAAGCACAAGAGATTTTCCAATAAAAAGCACACATATTTTTCCTTACATGAGATTTCTCTCCCCCTTTGGCATCTATCATAAAGATGGGGTAAAGGAAAATAAAGGGATGAAATTTACAAATTTTAAGCTCCCCCTTTTTCAAAGAAAAAGACAAACCTAGAACTCTCCCTATTTAGAATTTTTATTTAACATAAGAGGGGATATTTAATTATACATAGAAAGATATTCAATTTTAGAGCAAGCCCCTAATCTAAGCACATATGATGAAAATCATATGGGGGCTTTGGGAACCCAAGCTTTCTTGGGTCCACCGCTATCCCTAATCTTAGATGCACATTGGAATTGGTAATGACCATTTATTCCACAATAATGGCATCTAACATGAGGGTTAGATACGCTAGTCCTATCATAACATGCATGAGTAGGTTTATGACTAGCTTTCTTTAAGATTATGTCAATAATTTTGTCACCATTTAAGAATCCATGGAGACATAATCTTAACCTTTCATTTTCATTACGAAGATGGGTTATTTGATTTAGAAAATCATTAAATTCATCTTCATAAGATTGGGAAGAGCTTGCCACATCTTGGAGTTTTGCAATCTCGCAAGATTTCTCATCCAAACAACCCTTAAGGGTGTTAATCTCAAGTTTAGAATTTTCAATTTGAGCTTGAGATTTTGATATGGAAGAAGATGACTCATTTTTCAAAACATCAAATTCATTTTCTAATTTAGAAATAGATTTTTTGAGAACTTTATTTTTTGAAATTTGAAAATGCAAGGTTGAGCACAATTCATGATAGGATATTTTTTCACTATCACTACTTGATGAATTATAAGAGAGGTTAGAATTTACCTCGACTTCATGGGAGAGTGCCATGAGGCAAAGGTCATCTTTATTTTCTTCCCCTTCACTTGAGCTCTTTCCCGAGGTGCTAGTAGTATCCCATCTGGCGGCAAGAGCCTTATACTTTTTCCAATCCTTCTTCTTACCCTTGTACTTTGAGGAGGATGAGTTGAGAAGAGGGCATTCCGGTCTTTTGTGTCCGATTTTCTTGCAATTGTAACATCTTATAGCTCCCTCAACTTCACTTTCTTCTTTCTTCTTCTTTTTATCCTTTTTATGTTTATTTCTCCATAAGCTTTTAAATTTTCTTAGCGCTTCTTCTTCATCACTATCCGCCTCACTTGAGGATGATGAGTCCGCTTTTACCTTGGAGACCTTTAGAGCTAGAGATCGACTTTCTTTTTCTTTCTCTTTTGGCTTCTTCTCCTCTTGTCGGCTAGTGAGGAGCATCTCATGGGTGATGAGAGATCCTACGAGCTCCTCCACAGTAAACGTCTTGAGATTCTTTGATTCTTGTATGGCGGTTACCTTTGGATCCCCATGTGGAGGAAGAGACCTAAGCAATTTACTCACAAGCTCATCAGTAGGATAAGATTTACCAAGATTAGCTAATTCATTTGAAATTTTAGAAAATCGGGTATACGTTTTGGAAATACTTTCATTTTGACCCATTCTAAACATTTCATATTTGCTCTTTAACAAGTTTATTTTGGAATCCTTGACTTGTGATGTTCCCTCATGGGTAAGGGCAAGTGTATCCCAAATAATCTTGGCGGAATAAAAAAGAGCAACTCGATTAAACTGCTACGTAGATAAGGCGCAAAACAAAGAATTTATAGCTTTGTAATTTAAATTTGCATTCCTTTTTTCTACCGCATTCAATTCTTCAAATGGTGTGGAAGGCAAAATGTATCCATTTTCAACAATATGCCAAAGTTCCATATCTATCGAAAGAATATAGATGCGCATCCTTGTCTTCCAATGTCCATAATTGGACCCATCAAAGAAGGGAGGTCTAGTTGTGGAATGGCCCTCCGGAAGTCCGGTTCCATTTCTGTCTGCCATTTCACAATTAGAAAGTTGCCAAAGATCTTATGAACTTTCCCTTGTTGAAATTTAAAAAAATTTACCAAAGATTTTAAGAAAAGAAAATCTTTTAAGAGCCAAGGCTCTGATACCAAGTGAAAATCCAAGGGTGGTCCCGAGTACGGCAACTATGAGGAGTTAAAATTATTAGGTTGCTAGCAAGTTTTAGCCTTTTGAAAAACTCAAACCTAAATTGGAAATTAAGAGATCAAAAATGAAATTCAAGCACACAAGTTAAATCTAAAGGTGCAATGCAAAATAAAGAGCTAGAGTTCAAGAGAGAGTGCACCCGAGATTTAAAGTAGTTCGGTCCTCAAAACGCGAGGTCTACTCCACCCCACCAACCAAACCCGTTGATGGCTTCACTATGTGATCTTCTTAACTTCGGCGAAGATCAATGCCGATTACAAATCCGATTACCTTTAACCTTGGTGGCAATCTTCACCACGAAGAGTGGGCTACGCTTCTCCGAACACTCGCCCAATACAAGTTCTTTGAGTAAGAAAGAAAGAACAAAAAATCCCTCAGAAGGGTTTACAACTTTGTAGAAGATGTACAAATAGAGCCTATTGATCCAAATGCTAATCTTAGAGGATGAGAGGCATAAACAAGCTTTAATCACTCTTTGGATGTTCAAGTAGAGATTAAGAGTGGTAGGATTGATGTTTGGTATGTTAGGAATACCCATATATATAGGAAAAGCCAAATATGACCGTTCAAGGGCATAGTGGTAATTCCAGCAAAATTACCGACGGCTATTTTTCTTACCGTTATAGTGTTCTCGGAGTTCCGAGAATATTTCTCGGAGTTCTGAGAAATTCTCGGAGATCCGAGAAAAAATCTCGGAGTTCAGGGAATACAAATAGAACTTGGAAAATTTCTACTGTACCAAATCTCGGAGCTCCGAGGATTTCTCGGAGTTCCGAGAAGCCTATCAGCAGCAGATTTTCATTTATGTTTCTTGGGCTTCCAACTTTACACCAAGTTGGGATTGCTATGACGGTTCCAAGGTGTTGGAACTCCACAAAGACAATCTCTTTGACATTTAGGGTGTGTGTTTATTTACTTTATTTATGCCTCTTAATATCTAAAACTAAGATTGGATCTTATACATTCTAATATGACTTTGAACTTCAATGGATTCTTCAAGTCTTCATTTGTCTTGGATCTCCGATGTCTTTGGCCTTCATAAGCGGTTCAATGCGAGCTTCTTTGGCCTCAATCCAAGTAATCTTGTCTTTAAGCAATTATGATCTACAGCTTAGACAATCAAACACATTAGTGATCTTAAATCACTTGGGTATTAGAATCATCAAAATAAGATGGGAATTGCCAAGGTGTGAACCATTGGGGTTACACCTCGTCAGCCAGCGACCTAATACTCCCCTATCTCCAGCCCAATTCCCTTTGTGATGTGGGGAATGGATCTATTAGACCCCTTCCCACCATCAATCGGCGGACATACGATGCTATACGTCGCGATAGACTACTTTAGCAAATGGGTAGAGGCCAAAGCAATAAAGAAGGCCACCTCTAAGGCAACATAAACCTTTTTCTATCATGACATCATATGCAGATATGGAATACCAATGGTGTTGGTTATCGACAATGGGCCCCAGTTTGCTAGTGACCAATTCAGGAATTTTTGCGAAAGGCTCATGATCGAGCAAAGATTCACTTCGGGCGGACACCCATAGGCAAATGGACAAGTTGAGGTAACTAACTGAATTCTTCTTCAAAGTTTTAAAAAGAGAGTTGAAGACGCAAAAACACTTGGGCGTCAGAGTTACCGAATGTCCTATGGGCCTACCGAACTACCCCACACACTGCAACGAGTGAATCCCCATTCAACCTAGCCTTCAGTGTCGAGGCAATCATTCCAGTTGAAATAGCCATCCTTTCTCCAAGGGTCGAGACCTATAATGGACAAATGAACGACGAACTCATGAGGAGCAACTTGGAACTCGTTGAGGAGACCAGGGAGAAAGCTTTGATCAGAGTCACCGCATACCAACAGAGGGTCTCTCAGTACTATAACCACCGGATGAAAGAAAGAGCTCTTAAGGAAGGCGATATGGTCCTCCGATGGGCAGAGGTTTCAGACCCAAGGAATGCCGGAAAACTCACCCCCTCATGGGAAGGGCCCTACAGAGTTATAAGGATCCTACGCCCAGGAGGATACCAATTAGAAAATCTGGATGGAACACAGATCCCCAGGACATGGCACATGCAGAACTTAAGAAAATTCTATCAGTAAGTCTAGTTAATTTTCCTTTATTTACTTTTAGTATTGTGTTTTGTTTCATTTTTTCAAATGCAGGAATAAGTAGAGACAGATCTCCAAGAAAGGATGTAATAAGGAATTTCACCTAATGAAATAAAGTTTTGTTTTGTTTCAATAAGTGTTCCTATTATACTTCCATGAATGATTAATGTTTCTATGTGTGTTTGAAAAATTCTTGAAATATTACAATCCCTACCAGTTGTGTAGGTAGGCTGATTAAAACAAGGTAAAATAATGAACAAACAAAAATATTTATATGCATATAAATATAATAATGTCAGTTAAGCTCATAAGGTTAACACCCACCAGCAGAGTACAAAAGCAGCGCCGAGTAGGGTAAGGCACTTGTCCGACCCGAGACAGGAGGACTCGATGTCATTACATTAATTAACCTCATAAGGTTAATGCCCACCGACCGAGTATATAAACCGGTCAAGTAGGGTGAGGTACTTATCTAACCCATGACAGGAGGATTTGATGCCCTGATCTTTAGATCAAACCAAATGATATGTGAAGTGCGAGTTGATCATCCCGGCTACAACTAAAAATATCACTGGATAATGAGTTCCCTCCTCATAAAGGAGGGCGGGTTAGTCGACTTCAAATTGATCGCTCGAAGAAAGATGACCGACGTGCCAAGCACAAGGGAATATCCATAAATTATTACCTTTACAAAGGAACGATAGAGCGTATCCCTAATCAATATAAGGGAGAAGGAACAGGATTGAACATCCGACCCTCTACCCACAAAAAGGAGTAGGACCAAACGTTCGGCCTAATTCTTCTTGTCGGATTACACTAGTCATTTTTAAATGAATAAAGAGATAATTTTTTTAACAAAAGATTCAAACCCTTGTAAAAGCAAGGAGGCGGAATTTATAAATAAAATTAACACAAACCCCACCCTCCTTAAAGGAAAGGAAGGGAGGTCTATACATAATATCAACAAAATGTAAAGGTACCCACCGGTATCGAGTCAGTAATGCCAACAAAGGCACTAATGTATGTACCCCACCACCGGGGCAAATATTACATACCAAAAGTTAAAGTTTTTGCACTTCAAGTGCACTCAAAAGGAACATATAAAATTAATAGAAGAAAAGGCCTAAGGGTCTAGGTCGGTCACGAGCAGAGAATCAGTAGCTACAGTATTGGTTTTTGGGGCAGCAAAGCAGTCCACAGGGAAATCCCTTCATCTTTTCCAGAACTTACGTTCTGCATTCGGCAAATCTCTTGACCTCGAAGTCGAGGGCATGGAAGGCCAGCTCAAAGCCGTGCTCCTCGCTTCCTTTAAATTTGGCAATCGCCTGAGCCTCAATCACCCCCTGATCCTGCAACAGCTCTTTGAGAGCCTCCCCTGATGCCTTAAGTTTCTTCTCCGTATCCTCTAGGTCCTTCTGTAGGGTCTTGTGGGAGCAAATATGATATGTTTGAAAATTTCTAAAATACCCCCGAAGTGCAAGACTAAGAGAAAATCTTGAGAGATCTAAATTTAGCACGTTTTCTAAATCTTACGAAATTACTCCTAATCCATCAGCCGTACCCTTGAGATGGTTTTGGACATATGAGAAATAATTGAAATATCCATAAGATGATGAATATGTGGAAGCCCCATGAGTTTATAAAAATAGCAGCTTTTTCAAAATTTGTAAAATCACTCAAGATTTCTCAAATATAACTCGGGGGTCAAACGAGACAACGGGAATGACCAAAATACCCCTGTAGTGCAAAATAGGCAAAAATGAGGGAAACCCTGAAAATTCTAAAAATAGCAGATTTTTTTCATTTGCTTGGAAACTTGAACTTTCATCTTCCAGAGGCCAAAGGAACCCCCTAGAGACCTCAGGATCGCGAATCAACTTCAAAACTCTCATAATGAAATGAAATCTACCCTAAAATGCATGGATGGCTAATCTAATGCTGAATACGGATTCAAAACTCAATGATACTACAGAATCTTTTGCTTTTTAAAGCGTAGCAAAATGGGGGTGTCTACAGATGCCCCTCTTTGGTAGAGGCGACGTAGCTTTAATCAACAATGGATTCACTAGACAATGCAACCTAACCTAATGCAAGACCCTAGATGAAGTCCTAGAACATATTCAAGATCATTTATTATAAACACCGTGACTTAGTGGTTTAGAATAATGGAGAAATTGATCTAATCTGATTTGCAAAAATTTTGCAACTCAGAATGAAAGATAATTATGAGGCAGCGCCGTTTTCAAACGGGCAATGAGGAAATGAGAGATCATTTTCAAATGGATACTACTTTCAAACAGGTTCAACAGAAATGAGGTACTGTAATTGTACAGGCCAAAGGGAAATAAGAGATAGATCATTTTCGAATGGACTCAGATAAAATGAAATGTGATATTTATACAGATTCTAAGGAAATGAGACATCATATGGATCTCAAAGAGAAACAAGAGACCATTTTTAAATGGACTCAGATAGAATGAAATACCGTATTTTTACGGATTCCAAGGAAATGAGATATCATATTTGTATGATGTTCAAAGAGAATTAAGAGATCATTTTTTAATGGACTCAGATAAAATGAAATACCGTATTTTTACAGATTCCAAGAAAACGAGACATCATAATTGTATGATGTTCAAAGATAATTAAGAGACCATTTTTAATGGACTCAGAGAGAATGAAATATTGTATTTATACGAATTCCAAGGAAATGAGACGTCATATTTGTATGATGCTCAAGGAGAACAAGGGACCATTTTTTAATGGACTCAGAGAGAATGAAATACCTTATTTATACGGATTCTAAGGAAATGAGACATCACATTTGTATGATGCTCAAAGAGAATAAGAGACCATAGTTGTATGGACTTGAAGAGAATGAGAAATAATTTTCAAATGGGCTTGGAAAGAATGAGATACCATATGTATACAGGTTCAAAAGGGATGAAAGACCATAATTGTATGGACTCGGAGAGAATGAAATACCATATTTATACGGATTCCAAGGAAATGAGACATCATATTAATATGATGTTCAAAGAGAATAGGAGACCATCTTTGAATGGACTCAAAGAGAATGAAATACCATATTTTTACGGATTCCAAGGAAATGAGACATCATAATTGTATGATGTTCAAAGAGAAACAAGAGACCATTTTTTAACAGACATCAGATAAAATGAAATACCATATTTTTACGGATTCCAAGGAGATGAGACATCATATTTGTATGATGTTCAAAGAGATACCATAATTTGAGTTTTGACTGAGATTATCAGAAAAAGGAAATTGAAATCTCCATTTAACAACTTTAGAAGTAAAGGATCATATGATAAAGGACTTTCAAGGCCTGAATTTGAGTCGCCACTTCATTAGCATCCAGCCTCAGCTTGAGGCATTCTGACCTCCTTCTATTCTTTCATCAGAGGTCAATCTTCAAAGATCTTTCGCCATTCATGACAGTCATGCTTGTTTCAAGTTTCTCAGAACATGTTGATGAACCCATTTTCAGAGTGATTGCACCCTACAACAATTCTTAAAATAGAATTTGTAAAAATATTTTTTTTTAAATAATAAAAAAATAAAACCACAGACATTTGTAATGAAATGACAAAATCAGAAAAATTACTCAAGTAATCCCGTGATGCTTCGGACTTATCAGTATTTTCTTTTGGGTTAGGCTAGCCTTTTTCAAAGAATGTTTCTCTATTGAATAACATCTTCACTTATTTTTAAGACAGTAATACTTCATATATCTTTCTATCAACTTTCTGATTGCTAGAAATTAATGCCCCTAGTTTCAGGAATCGTTGTTATTTTTGCCTGACCTACTTTGATTTCATAGATCGATGTAATTCTTCTGGCGTGAACCCAATCTTGCCACGACCAAGTCCCCCTTTTTGGATTTTCAACTTGACGGACCGCTCGGCCTTTGCTTTTGCCTGAATCGCCTTTTCAAGTTTTTAGCTCAGCAGCTACCCCCTTAACTTTTGCCTAAGCCGCCATTTCAGGTTTTCAACTTAGCAGGGGAATGATCCTAAATTTTGCCTAGATAGCCTTTCAGGTTTTCAATCTAGCGGATTTTGAAGCTCCATTTCTTTTCCTTTTTCTCTTTTTCCTTTTTTCATCATTTTTTTTACTTGAACACCAAAAGGACTTTATAGGTGAGGTAGGGCTTTTCAAAGAATGGCTTAAGGTTTTGCAAGAATTTCGACCGAACCTGTGACCTGGTTGCCTACGTATCACAGGGTAGGAATTAGGCCGTGCGTAGTTCAGGGCGAGTACCCCTAGTTTGAAGGTAAATTATTCTTTCTCTCTTTTTTGTTTCTTTTTGTCTTTTATCATGACCGAACTCGTTTTGACCAAGTTGCTTACGTACCCCAGTGTAGGGATCAGGTCTTCCGTAGTTCAGGGCGGATGCCCCTAGTATATTGGGTTTTTGAAGGAAAATATTACTTAGGCTCAAAAGGGTTCGAAAAAGGTCATATATATATTTTTTATCTTGGGTTATGAATTTGGGATTTATTCGGCCAAAAGACGGCCTTCTGGTGTTCAAGCATAGAACCTCTTGAGTTGATCAAGGTTTGTTGGTTCTGGTAATATTTCTCCATTTAAATTACGGAGCTTGACGGCTTTTCCTGGTAAGATTTGGTCTACCATGTATGGTCCTGACCAATTAGGTTTGAACTAGCCCCTTGGGTCGAATACTGGTGCTCGGTTCTCTTTCAAAACAAGATTGCCTTTTTCTAAATCTCTGACCTTAACCTTTTTATTAAAAGCCCGGGCTATTCTGTGCTGGTAATCCTGCACATGGTAAAACGCCTTTAACCTCTTCTCATCTAGCATGTTCAACTCTTTATATCTGGCATCTGCCCATTCATTTTCTGGCAACTTAGCCTCAGTCAATACTCGGAGCGAGGGTACACGGATCTCAACAGGTAGCATTGCTTCTATCCCATAAACAAGAGAATAAGGGGTTTCCCCAGTTGAAGTTCTAATTGATGTTCTGTAAGCCCACAAGGCGTACGGTAGCTTATTCGACCAATCCTTAAAAGTTTCTGACATTTTGCTAATGATAGTCTTGACATTTTTGTTTGCAGCTTCTACCGCTCCATTTGTCTGTGGTCGATAAGGTGAAGATTTATTATGTTTAATCTTGAACTCTTGGCAAAGAGTGATTACTTCCTTCTTGAAATGAGATCCATTATCTGAGATAAGTTCATAGGGAATTCCATATCTGCATATGATATTGGTGCGTATGAATTTAGCAACTGATGCGGATGTAAGCAAGCGGCCTCAATCCACTTGGTGAAGTAGTCAATCGCAACGAGTATGTAGTCGTGACCATTAGACGATTTGGGAGAAATCTTCCCAATAATGTCAATTCCCCACACCGAAAACGGCCAAGGAGAAGTAAGAGAATGCAATTCGGTGGGTGGTACATGGATAAGATTTGCATGTATTTGACATTTATAGCATTTCTTCACAAATGTGTGACAATCTGCTTCCAACGTTGGCCAATATTACCCTAGACGTAGGATCTTCCTTGCCAACATCTTTCCATTCATATGAGGTCCACACACCCCTTCATGAATATCTACGAGAATTTCTTCTGCTTGATCTTCAGTGACACATAAGAGTTGAATTCCGTCGAAAGATCGTCAATACAACTCTCCTCCGCAAATGACAAAATTAGCCGCCAATGTCTGCAAAGTCCTCCGTTCTTTATTCGAGGCCTCGTCGGGATGCTCATGGCCTGAGATGTAGTTCTTTACGTCTGTGTACCATGGCTTACCATCAGGACATCTTGCAGCTATTTCTATAGCATCAACATATGCAGGAGCCCATTGCTCCTGAACCGTGATGGGTCTCATCTTCATATTGTGAGTTATGTCAATCATAGAAGCTAATGTCGTTAAGGCATCGGCGAATCTATTCTTCAATCTTGGTAAATAACTGAAAGTGATGCACTGGAATTTTTGAACAAGAACGTCCAAGTATTCATGATATGGCTGTAGCTTTTCTTCTCTGGTTCTCCACTCTTCCTGAGTTTGGCAAATGATTAACTTCGAATCTCCATATACATCAAGATCCTTTATGCCTAAGGCCAATGCAGCCTCAAGTCCAACAATGCATGCTTCATACTCTGCCATATTGTTGGTGCAATTAAATTGTAACTTAACGGCAAGGGGAACATGCTCATTTCGGGGTGACACAAGCAATGCCCCTACTCCTTGCCCTGTTTGGTTTGCTGCACCATCAAAATAGAGGGTGCAGCCAGTTTTCAGATATTCATCTTCTACCATCATGATCTCTTCATCTGGAACATCGGCTTGAAAGGCTGACTTTCTTCTCTGGGTGCTTCTGCCAATTGTTCAGCAATGGCTCGACCCTTTACTGATTTTTGGGTTACATGGCTGATGTCAAACTCAGATAACAACAATAACCATCTGGCGGTCCTGCCTGTCAGGGCTGGTTTTTCAAAGAGATACTTCAGAAGATCCATCCTTGACAAAAGCAGAACCTTATGTGATAAAAGATAATGTCTGAGTCGCTGAGTAGCCCAAACTAAGGCTAAACAGGTTTTTTCCAGGACAGTGTACTTCTATTCATACAACAACATCTTCTTGCTAAGATAATATACAGCCTTTTCGTGCTTGGTTTCTAGATCTTGTTGTGCTAACATACAACCCATGGTGGTTTCTGTTACTGACAAGTAAAGCAGCAATGGATGTCCTGGTATTACTGGTGCTACTATCGGTGGTTCAGACAAACTTTGCTTTATCTTCTCAAAGGCCTGTTGACATTCCTCTGTCCATTCTTTGGAAGTATTTTTCTTTAAGAGCTTAAAGATAGGTTCGCAAGTTGATGTAAGATGAGAAATGAATCGTCTTAGGAATTGTTTCCTTCCTAGGAATCCTCGAATTTCCTTCTCAGTTTTAGGCGGCTGCATCTCTTGGATAGCCTTAATCTTCTGAGGATCTACCTCTATGCCCATTGGCTCACCATGAATCCTAGCAACTTACCAAAGGTAACCCCGAATACACACTTACTCGGATTCAGACGCAACTGATATTTGAGTATTATTTCAAAGAACTTCTTAAGGTTCAGGATATGATCGCTCCTTTCTTTGGCTTCCACAATCATATCATCGACACAGACTTCAACTTCCTTGTGTATCATGTCATGAGTAAGGCTGTAGCTGCTCTTTGGTATGTCGCACCGGCATTCTTAAGACCAAATGGCATTACCCGATAGCAATAGGTCCCCCATTGTGTCATGAACGAGGTCTTAGTCATGTCCGCAGGTGCCATTTTAATTTGATTGTAACCAGAGAAACCATCCATGAAAGATAGTAATTCATGCCCGGCCGTATTGTCCACCAGGATATCGATGTGGTAGAGGAAAATCATCTTTTGGACTTGCCTTGTTCAAATCCCTGAAATCTACACACATTCTGACCTTTCCATCTTTCTTTGGTACAGGTACTATATTTGCGAGCCATTCTGGATATTCCACTACTGGCAGAAACTCAGCATTCAACTGCTTAGTAACCTCTTCCTCTATTTTCAAGACCCACTCGGGCTTCATTCTCCTTAGCTTCTGCTTTTTAGGTTTAATTCCTGGTAACAAAGGTAGCTTGTGCTGAACAATGTCTTCGCTCAACCAGGGCATATCTTTGTAGGACCAGGCAAAAACTTCTTTATATTCCCTAAGTAGGTTTATTAATTCATCGCGCTCTTCAGGAGATAGAATATTTCCAATTCATATTTTCTGTATTAAATCTTTTGTTCCGATGTTTATAATATCGATTTCATCTTTAAGAGGCTAGGCTCGGCGCTCCTCCTCTTGTTTGAGCATATGCTGCAATTCAAGGGGAGTTTTGTCGATCCCTTCTTCCTCGTCTGAGGAGGGAGTGTTATTATTATTAAAGTCAGAAGCAAACACAGAGACATACTGAGAATCAGATTTCATTGGATTAAAAGAAATTACATCATCATCATCGGACTCATCCTGAACAGGCTCAGGATTCACATTGAAAATAAAATCAGAAAATGACTCGCCTGGACTAGGCATCGACAGAGACTTAACAGATTTAACTGGACTCGACTTAGTAATAAGATAAGTAGGAAAAACATCAGAACTTCAATTTGAAAGATTTTCTGTTGCAGGTGCAATCTGACTATGAGGTTCAGTAAAGGTAGCATCGCTCTGAATAACCGCTACTAGCACATCTTCACGGTCTATCTCTTCTTGTTCTTCAGAATGGTATAAAACTAGCAACTCCTGCCAAGCAACATCAGGCTCATCTTCTTCAAACAAGGACCCCAACATATCTGGTGAAATAATCAAGAGGGGGGTGAATTGATTTTAAGAACAATTTATACCTTTTTTAAATTTAAGTATTAAACCTAATTTGATTTTTCTTCTCTTGATTAGATTTAGGTTAGTTCAAATAAGATCAAACAAAATGAAATGCCAAACCAAAATAAAAAATGAAAGTGCAAGGCAAAGAAGGAACACACCGATATATAGTGGTTCGGGCAAAGCCCTACTCCACTCTTCTTAAGATCGTCCTTAAGGAATTCCACTAAGCGAGACCTCCACGATGCCCGGCTCCGAGGCGATTACACTTCCAAGGGGTATTAAATGAGGATGCCCTTGACACCTTTACACCGACTCTCCTTCTTCGCCGAGTTCTAAGCGATACTCCCTAGGGTATTAAGATAAGATGCCCTAGCCACCTTTACAAGAATAGAAGATGAATTGCTTGGCTCCTCTTGAAAGCTTGATGCATGATGTAGTCCCCTTGAATGCTTCCCACAATAGGATGGAAATGAAAGCCCTAAATCCAAACTCAAAAGATTTGCAAGTGCAAGGCAAGTTTGGGGAGAAAAATAAATTCTTAAGCTAAAATGAGTTGCAAGTTGTTTGAATGCTTAAGGAGGTTTTTCAAAATATTCAAGAGAGAAAAATAATCCTCTTGAATGTGTTCTTATAGCCTCTTGACAAAATCTGACCGTTTGGGGTTATAAAAATCAAAAACCAATTTTTAATTCAAAAACCAACGGCTCTATTTTGAGCTGTCGCGACGTTCTCGGAGTTCCGAGAACCATTCTCGGAGCTCCGAGAAATTCTCGGAGTTCCGAGAGAACGGCCAGAAAAAGAAAAAATTCTACTGGACCATTTCTCGGAGTTCCGAGAAAATGGCCAGAAGTTGGAAAATACTACTGGACCATTTCTCGGAGTTCCGAGGGAACTCTCGGAGTTCCGAGAAGCCTAAAATCAGCAAACTCTTTATAATTTTTATTGTTATTTGATTTTGGGCTTTTGGAACTCAATTTCTAAGATAATTTGGAATGTTATGAGGGTCCGAACATGTTGGTCCACCACATAACCATTCACTTAACCATTTTAGTTCTTAAGTGATTTTTAGAAACTATTTTGAAAACCTTGCCTTGACTGAGAAATCTAAAGAGAAAAGAGGTACAATGAAATCTAGGTAACCTTCAACTTCTCTTTAGCCTTGGTCTTCAATTGGTTTTCCATCTTGTGTATGCTTGCTTGAGAGATAATGTGAGCTCCACTTAGCTCCTTTGACTCTTGTGTGGTACATCTTCAAGCATGATCATGTGTTGTGTTGGTTCCTTCAATGATCAACCTTTCTTAACACACAACACTTCAAGGCAAATTGATTAGTATTCAAGAACATAATCAATTATGTTTAGAATCATCAAAACAAGATAGGAGAGTAAACCGTTGGGCTTACAATCTCCCCCTTTTTGATGATGACAAACAAAATTGATTATGAGGTATGTGTGGAGTGATATGATAGGCAAGTGAATGCAGGAACTCCCCCTCAATATATGCACAATGATAAATGATAACAAGTAAAAGCATATAGTGCATATAGGCAAGTGAATAGATAATCAATTTCAAACTTCTCCCCCTTTTGTCGTCGACAAAAAGGGCGAACTAAAATGTATAACAATTATGAGTGAATGAAGATTGAGTTAGGTACTCCCCATAAATCAATGCTTATGGTATAAAATATGTAGCCAAGTAATGCACATATACCTGTTCATGATCAAGATGTTGACATATTGTCAAATTGTTAGGTATTTTAATTAAGGTGAAGTTACCTCTCCATCTTAGAGAACTAAGAAGGCTAAGAGTATCAATTGAGTGATTTTTAAGATTAATGTTTGACATCTCATTCATGCAGATACTACCAAACAATGATGATTTATATATATACCTTATAGATAAGCTGGTGAAAGGCACAAAGTATTTATTTGGCAATTTCTTTGACTTGATCCACACTCCAAATGTTCAAGGCACTTCGGATATAACATATTCTATCATCACTAAGGGGTTTTGTAAAGATATCAGCCAATTGTTCCTCAGTGTTGATATATTTTAAGCAAATATCCCCTTTTTGTGAGTGATCTCTAATGAAGTGGTGCCTAACCTCAATATGTTTGGTTCTAGAGTGTTGTATGAGGTTCTTTGTTAAGTTTATAGCACTAGTATTGTCACATTAAATGACAATATTTTCCATTTTAGTTCCATAGTCCATCAATGTGCTTTTCATCCATAGGACTTGTGCACAGCAAGCTCCAGATGCCACATATTCTGCTTCTGTTGTGGACAGAGCTACTGAATTTTATTACTTGCTAAACCATGAAACAAGTGATTTGCCCAAGAATTGACAAGTCCCACTAGTGCTTTTCCTATCAACTCTACATCCAGCGAAGTCTGCATCTGAATATCCAATGAGAGTGAAGGCAGTAGATCTTTCATACCATAGTCCCAGACTTTGGGTTCCTCTTAAGTACTTGAAGATCTTCTTGACTGCCGATAGGTGAGACTCCTTTGGATCCGATTGAAATCGAGCACAGAGACAGACAGTAAACATAGTGTCTGGTCTGCTGGCTGTCAAATAGAGTAGGCTACCTATCATACCCCTATACATCTTTTAGTCCACAGATTTGCCAAATTCATCATTTTCTAACTTAGCAGTTGTACTCATGGGAATTCTTGATGTCTTATTGCTATCCATACCATATTTCTTTAATAACACCTTTGTATATTTTTCTTGATTTATAAATATCCCACTTTGGTATTGTTTGATTTGGAGTCCTAAGAAGTAGGTTAACTCACCCATCATGCTCATTTCAAATTCATTTTTTATTAGAGTTGCAAATTCATCACACATTTTTTGATTAGTCGAGCCACAGATGGTGTCATCAACATAAATTTGGACAAGGAGGATATCTTGATTTTCTCTTTTGATAAATAATGTTTTATCCACCTTTTCTATCTCAAAACATTTTTCCAGTAGGAAGGTGCAAAGTCTCTCATACCAAGCTCTACGAGCTTGCTTCAACCCATATAAAGCTTTATCAAAACCTGGAGGTTGGATGTTTGTAGTCTTCAAAACCTGGAGGTTGCTCAACATACACTTCCTCTTGGATATAGCCATTTAGGAAGGCACTTTTGACGTCCATTTGATATAGTTTAAATCCTTTATGAGATGCATATGCCAAGAGTATCCTAATAGCTTCCATACGGGCAACAGGAGCAAATGTCTCATCATAGTCAATTCCTTCCTCCTGATTGTACCCTTGGGCTACAAGCCTAGCTTTATTTCTAGTGATAATTCCATTTTCATCCATTTTGTTTCTATACACCCATCTTGTGCTAATGACTGTATGATCACTAGGCCTAGGCACTAGCCTCCACACCTTGTTCCTTTTGAATTGACTTAACTCTTATTGCATAGCCATCAACCAATATTCATCCTTTTCGGCTTCCTTGATGGATTTAGGTTCTAAATCGGATAGGAACGCCAAGTTATTACTCACACTTCGATAGTATGATCTAGTTCATGCCGGCGATGTAGCATCACCTAAGATTTGGGATTCAGGATGATCTACCAACATTCTCCTATCCCTAGGTAATGAGTCATCATCTACACTCTCAACTTCCTCACTAGGTAATGTATACTTGTAGATGCATGGGGAGGAGCATTTGTCTTAGGTAAGAGATGTTCAATAGGTTCATCCTCATCATGTGGCATTTCTTGAGGTCTTGGTTCTCTCTCATCAAATGTAACATGCATGGATTCTTCTACAACTAGGGTTCTTCTATTAAATACTCTATATGCCTTGCTATGTGTAGAATACCCTAAGAATATGCCATCATCCGACTTCTTATCAAATTTGTGTAAGTTATCTTTAATGTTTAAGATGTAGAATTTACAACCAAACACTCTAAAGTAGCTTATATTTGGTTTCAAGTTTTTTCAAAGCTCATAAGATGTTTTCTTAGCAATTGGCCTCATATATACACTATTTATGATATAGCAAGCGGTGCTAACCGCCTCCGCCCAAAAGTATCTAGGGAACATTTTCAAATTCCGTTCCATGGTCACTTCTAATGTAAGATATGGCAATACCTTTCTCATTTTGGACTTGATTACACAACTTAAGAAAATTTTCATAGGTTTCATCTTTATGTGCTAAAAATATGACCCATGTAAATCATGAGAAGTCATCTACAACGACAAACACGTACCTCTTTCCACCAAGGCTACTTGTCTTCATTGGTCCAAAAAGATCCATATGAAGTAGTTGCAAGGGGTAAGTGGTAGAGATCATATTTGTAGGAGCAAATGAGCTCTTCAATTGTTTGCCTAATTGACAAGTTCTACAAATGTGATCTTTGGTGTACTTGAACTTAGGCAATCCTCTAACAATGTGTTTTGAGGAGAGGGTTGAAATGAGATTCATTCCGGCATGACCCAACCTCCTATGCCATAACCAAGAATCTTCACTAATGGCATTAAGACAAGTCACATTTTGGAGTCTAAGATCATCTAGTCCAATAGTGTAAATGTTATTGTCTCTAGAATCTATGAATTCCACTTTTTCATCTATCTTATTTTTAACAATGCATTTGTCGGGGTTGAAGACTACCTCAAAACCATTCTCACACAATTTACTAATGCTAATAAGATTAAGAGATAAGCCATCAACATAAAGTACATCATGTATGGGAGAGGTAGAGTTACCTATGGTGCCTTCTCCTTTGACTTTTCCTTTCTTATCATCTCCAAAGGTAATATCTCCACCATCCTTGAGTGATAGGGATGCAAATTGAGTGAGGTCTCCGGTCATGTGTCTAGAGCATCCACTATGAAGGTACCATGTGTTCTTCTTGTTATGGCTTTTAAGGCATACCTCTTGATTGTCATTTGTTGAGGCCATGAAGCAAATATTTTTTGCTATCAAGCAATCTTCTCCATCATTTGGTTTACCTTCACTTTCATTGTACTCATCCCATGTGGCGGTCATTCCTTTCTTGCCTTCTCTTCTCTTGAAACGATTGTTTGAAGTAGGCTCATTGTTGAGTGGACAATCCGGGCGAATGTGTCAAAGTTTCTTGCATCCATAGCATCGGGGTTGAGATGATCTGTCACCGAGCTCTTCTTTCTTCTTGAATGGAGGATTGGTCCTTCTATTTCTCATGCCTCCCATATTCCTTTGCAAGAACTTGATCCTTCTTGTTAGGAGGACTACCTCATCTTCTATGTCTTCCTTTGCCTCTTCATCATCACCTGAATTGCAAGCAAAAGCAACACCTTTTCCTTTTTCACTTTTATTTTCAATTTCGGGTGCTTTTGTTTTTAAAATCATCTCATGGGTTATCAAGGACCCTATAAGTTCATCTAGGTTTAATGTGTTCATGTCCTTGGCTTCGGTGATTGCGGAGGTTTTGGATTCCCATGATAAAGGTAGGGATCTAAGGATTTTGGTCACTAAATCTCTATTTGAAAATTATTTTCCAAGTCCCCTTAGTCCATTTACTAGGTTAGTGAATCTAGTGTACATGTCGGCAATAGTTTCATTGGGTGTCATTTGAAAAAGTTCATATTGCCTAAATATATGATTCATTTTAGATTCCTTAACTTGGTTAGTTCCTTCATGTGTAACTTCCAAGGTGTCCCAAATTTCCTTTGCTGAATTCAAGTTTGAAACTCTATTGAATTCTCCGGGTGACAAACACAAATAAGGGAATCCATGGCTTTGGCATTGTAGTTTGAGGCTTGTTGTTCGGCTTCGGTCCAATCATTTAGATTTCTAGTGGGCAATGTATAACCATTATGAATGGCTATCCACATTTGGTAATCTTGAGTTAAAAAGATTTTCATTTTGGTTTTCCAAAATCCATAGTTGGTTCCATCAAAATAAGGTGGCCTAGTGTTTGAGTATCCTTCATGGTGTTGAGGGTAGTGTGCCATTTTGTTTAGAATCTTTTCTCTAGACCGGTTAGGATTTTAAATAAAGTAGAGACGAGGCTTCGATACCAATTGAAATAATCAAGAGGGGGGGTGAATTGATTTTAAGAATAATTTATACCTTTTTTAAATTTAAGTATTAAACCCAATATGATTTTTATTCTCTTGATTAGATTTTGGTTAGTTTAAATAAGATCAAACAAAATGAAATGCCAAACCAAAATAAAAATGAAAGTGCAAGATAAAGAAGGAACACACCGATATATAGTGGTTCGGGCAAAGCCCTACTCTACTCTTCTTAAGATCGTCCTTAAGGATTTCCACTATGCGAGACCTCCACGATGCCCGACTCCGAGGCGATTACACTTCCAAGGGGTATTAAATGAGGATGCCCTTGACACCTTTACACCGACTCTCCTTCTTCGCCGAGTTCTAAGCGATACTCCCTAGGGTATTAAGATAAGATGCCCTAGCCACCTTTACAAGAATAGAAGATGAATTGCTTGGCTTCTCTTGAAAGCTTGATGCACGATGTAGTCCCCTTGAATGCTTCTCCACAATAGGATGGAAATGAAAGCCCTAAATCCAAACTCAAAAGATTTGCAAGTGAAAGGCAAGTTTGGGGAGAAAAACAAATTCTTAAGCTAAAATGAGTTGCAAGCTGTTTGAATGCTTAAGGAGGTTTTTCAAAATATTCAAGAGAGAAAAATAATCCTCTTGAATGTGTTCTTATAGCCTCTTGACAAAATATGACCGTTTGGGGTTATAAAAATCAAAAACCAATTTTTAATTCAAAAACCAACGGCTCTATTTTGAGCTGTTGCGACGTTCTCGGAGTTCCGAGAACTATTCTTGGAGCTCCGAGAGAACGGCCAGAAAAAGAAAAATTCTACTGGACCATTTCTCGGAGTTCCGAGAAAATGGCCAGAAGTTGGAAAATACTACTGGACCATTTCTCGAAGTTCCGAGGGAACTCTCGGAGTTCCGAGAAGCCTAAAATCAGCAGACTCTTTATAATTTTTATTGTTATTTGATTTTGGGCTTTTGGAACTCAATTTCTATGATAATTTGGAATGTTATGAGGGTCCCAACATGTTGGTCCACCACATAACCATTCACTTAACCATTTTAGTTCTTAAGTGGTTTTTAGAAACTATTTTGAAAACCTTGCCTTGACTTAGAAATCTAAAGAGAAAAGATGTACAATGAAATCTAGGTAACCTTCAACTTCAATTGGTTTTCCATCTTGTGTATGCTTGCTTGAGAGATAATGTGAGCTCCACTTAGCTCCTTTGACTCTTGTGTGGTACATCTTCAAGCATGTTCATGTGGTGTGTTGGTTCCTTCAATGATCAACCTTTCTTAACACACAACACTTTAAGGCAAATTGATTAGTATTCAAGAACATAATCAATTATGTTTAGAATCATCAAAACAAGATAGGAGAGTAGACCCTTGGGCTTACATCTGGCTCAAGGTAGACTAACCAGTCCTCAACAGTTTTCTCAACATAATGCACCGGCAGTTCTGTTTCTGGGAGAGCAAGGCCACTAAATATTTCAAAACCAGGTATCATGATTCCTGTCACCGAGTCATACCATGGTTCGGAAAACCCTTAGTATGGTGAAGTCTCGCCTTCTTTGACAAAGTGACCGTTCATCGATAAGGAGTATGGAGCCATTGGGAGTACGCCTCCGGTGCGGCGGATTTCTTCCATCAATTTCAACAATTCTTCCATGGCTTCTTCCTCTTCCTCAGTAGGTATATATCCGAGACCGAAAGTTCCATGGTTCGCTTTGATTGGGCGCCAGTGAGACGCCTTGCTTGGATCATGGCCCAAATTCATGCCAGAAAAGTAATTCATTTTTCTCATTATCTTGGCAACCACAGGACTGATGGCAAAAGGTAAATACAACTCCTCCTGAGAGGCCTCTTCATAGGAAATAGCAGCAACGTAGAACATGAAACCATTCAAGTTGTAGTCTTCTGCTTTTGCAAGTGGGAGGATCAGAGTTTCTCCTGTTATTTGTCCTATTTCTAGCACTTTGTCACCTCTGACAGTGATCAACTTTCCATCTTTGATGAACTTCAATTTTTGATGAAGGGTTGAAGCAACAGTGCCTTCCTTATGCAACCAGGGACGTCCCAGAAGCATATTAAACGAGGCCTTAATGTCAATAACCTGAAACTCAACTACAAATTCTTGACCACCTACAACAATCTTAGTGGCAAGGACCCCGACTACATTTCTGCGGGTGTTGTCGTATGCGAGGATTCCAAGGGTTGATTCGGTAAAATCAGTGGGGCCGAAACCCAAGGTAATGGCAGTTCTCAACGGACACACATTCAACGTAGATCCGTTATCTACTAACACAGATGGTACTTTCTTGCCTTCACAGACAATAGTGACCTGAAGAGCTCTAGCATGATTCCGACCTTGAGGAGGCAGCTCCTGATCTGAGAAACTAATGACTCTGGTAGCCTGGGTTAGAGCAACAACTTCAGCCAGTTGCTCTGGAGATATTTCTGAGGTTACCTGTATAGTATTCAATTCTTTTAACACGGCTTCTCTGTGTTTCTTTAATGCTATCAACAATCCCCAAACAGATATAACAGCCTGAGTTTTCTTCAACTGCTGCACAACCTCATCATCTGGGTCTTTCACATACTGCGCTTCTTCTCCTCGAACTAATGCCCCTGGATTTTCAACTCTCAATTCAGCAGGCTTGAAAATTCTTCCGCCCCTAGTAACATGTCTGACCTCATCTAGCTCCGGCTCGTCATAATTAATAACTTCAGGAACTTGTGGCTTATAAGTGATCACCAAGGGAGATACAGACTCTCTTAGGTATGACTCATCACAGAAGATGATTTGAGGTTCAGAAACGAGTTCTAAGGCACAGAGGAGGGTGAGAGGGTCAAACTCAGAATCTCCTATGGTTATGGCATTAATGGCAGCAGGAGGATTGGCATGACCAGGTAGCGGGTTTTGGGTAACATTGGGTCTTAGCTGGAATGCAATGCCTTTCTCATCAATGAGTTTATGAATTCTAAATTTCAAGGCAATGCAGTTGTCAGTAAGATGACCAGGAACCCTGTGATACTAACAGTGTTGGTCAGCTCGCCAATTTGCAGGTAGAGGATTGGGGGGAGGCAGGATGGCAGGTAGGGTTATGCGACCTGAGGCAAGTCACTGCTTAAGTACCTCTGAAGATGGAATAGGAAGATGGGTAAATTCTACCTGGGTTCGTTGTCGAGGTGCAGGCGTGGGTTGGGCATAGTCCATCACTAGAGGTTCGTGGGACCTAGATGACTGAGCATTGGAACGAGAAATATTACTAACTTAGGCTGGGGGAGACTTTTTGAAATCCCTGGTGTTTGGGTTACTACGGTTGAATACACCTTGAGCCATAGCCTCCTCTATTTGGGTGCCTGCCACGATTAAATGTTTGAAATCCGGATAATACTGTAGAGACATGTGATACTGGAGTTCGGGGGAAATATTCTTTATAATTATTTGGACCTGCTCTTCCTCAGAAGGGCGCTCCATCATTTGCGCTGCTAGTTTCCTCCATCTTTTTACGAAGGTTAGAAAAGATTCCTTTGAGTTTTGCTTGGTTCTCTCGAAATCTGTTCTAGTGATTTAAGTCCCATCATCGTATTTGAACTGCTTAATGAATTGTTCACCAATGTCCTTCTATGTCCTATAACGGGTTTTGTTTAGGACCATGAACCATCTCCTAGCAACTTTAGTAAGTGAAACAGGGAACAGTTGAGCCATCTACTTAGGAGATAAGCCTTGAGGCTGACACATGATGGTAAACATCTGTAAATGGGTGATTGGACAACCCACACCATCATATTTATCAAAATTCGGCATTTGAAAATTGGCAGGGAGACGGATTTCTAGAAACAATGTAAGATCACTTGGGTTGAAACCACCCTGGTCTTGAAGCTAGATGTCTTGAACTTTCCTGGTAAGACTTTCTAATTTCTCCATAACTGTCTTATCAACCGTGGACTGAGAAGGCTTACTGCGATCCTCGCTGTACTGTTCTTTTTCTAAGTCTTCTTCGGTTTTATCACGGATAGGGATGAACACTGGCTGGGCAGGTTCTGCTGAAGTAGCTGTATGGTGCATAGGCCCTTTATCTTTGGAAGACGACGGCCCCAACTTCTCAGAAAACTGAGCCTAGATAACTGGGTTCTCCTCTTTGAGCTCTTGAAGTTGCTGGATAATTAAGGTGAGAGTATCGGTAACAGCAACGGGTGGAGGATTATCTTGGTTTTCTGCAATTGGTGAGGATGAGGGTGAGAAAGAAGCAGATGACGGGGTCCTCAGAGAAGGTGGTGGAGAGACAGATTTCCTCTCCAACCGTGAAGAAATCCGAACCCAAGGAGTAGTAGGCTTAGCTATGGTGTTACTGCCCTGAAATATTTGAAAGACATATTTTAAAATCACAGAAGGAAGTAGACAATGATACATACATAGACCAGGATATGAGAGAGAAAGATGAACTTTATTGATCAACCATTAAAGCTTGAGTACATGGTTTACTCTTATTAAATCACAGATAAACTGACAGGACTGAAAAGACTAAACATTCTTTCTAGACTTTTTCTTTGGACGATAATCTTCCTCAACTGACTCCTTTAAAGGTTTGATGATTTTGACATCCCAAGCAGATGAAACGGCTCTGACAATCTTGGGCTTGAGATCCTCAGGCGGATAAAAATGACGAAAGGGAGGCACAATAGATTGCTCCCTTCCATAATGACGCCAGGAACAAAAAAGGAAGTCTTTTTGAGACCAAGAGGGCGAATGTAGTTAGCTTCTCCAGTGTTGAAGACAGCTTCTTGGATTCCAGGGATTTGCCAACGAATCTGATCTTGTTGGCGGGAACTTAACCAATCAGCCCAATCGCTTTTATGATCGAAGGAAACATCATGACGCCATTCGCTGAAGGTGTACAATGTACGATCGAAATGAACAGGAGCTGCGATTTTTAACTTGTGGCATAACCACACCTGGAGTAATGCAGGACATCCTGAGAAGGACCCAATGAAAGAGCGAACGTAAGAGCCTGGACCTGAGCTGGCATGAAGATGAGCCATATCATCCAATCCATCGAAGGTTTCTGCAAGTATAGTAGGAATTGGATTGGCGCCACGATCCATTTGATCAACGAGATCTAAAAGAACAGTTGACGCCAAGCGAGAAGGCTGGACAGTGAGGAACCTAGCGAAGGAGCACAATCTCAGAGCGCGACGTCGGGCTTTTTGAACATCGACCTGGCCACAGTATCCAACAGGAGGATAAATGTCGATCAGTTGCTGCATGGATACTTCTTGGCCTTTTATGAAAGAGTCCATGGATTCACCTGGATTATTCATTAAGCGAAGGAACAAGGGACGATAATCCAGCACACAGGTAGCTTCACCAGAGGGCCACCCACAGGATATTCCAACAAGGCACACCATTCTTCAAAAGTGGGACACATTTCTTAGTCGCCAAAACGGAAGACATGATGATCGGGATCCCAACACTCTGATGCAGCATAGAGTAATCCCCAATCGAGCTTAATGGTTGCTATGTAGCCAAAGAGATTTTCTCTTGCTCACTAATGGCATAGATGTTTGATTCCTTTAATGTACCACGGATCCAATCGAGAATTTTACGAGTAGACATGGTGCCTGTAAGCTAAGAGAAGGGATACAAGAAGGATCAAGATTATATGAACATGAGATTGGGACAAGTTCCTACCAGTTTAAAGAAAGTATGAAGAGATGATCGAATCACATGATAGAAGAATGAAAGGCATATGATCAAAAGATTAGATGAGATTACATGGGATTGCTTTCAACGGATAGATTAAGAATAGACCAATCCTATGAGATCTTGGGAAATACGGGATTTATATCCTAATCCCAAAGGAAAAGTTTTTTAATCTTTTTACATTTTGACAAGGGTTACCTGAAGGCATCAATCCTAATCCTAATCTAACGGAGTGGAGAGAGGATCTCGACTCATGACTTTGTTTGTGTACCTAAGGACCGATCGTAGCCATTGGAAGATGGACTACGGCCTAATCTAGACACAAATGGGTAGGATATCCTAAACTAGGCTCACACACGTGATGCACGTGTGTTCGTATGCTACATGCATGTGTGGGTTAATCTAGGGGTAAGGCCAAGAGTTCCCTTAGCGCGAATCCGTGCTCAATATACTATACCAGTGTCTGGTGTATCAGTACGTGAACAAGAGATCCGTTTACGCACCATAAAGGTACTAGGCTAAGAGTGGAATGCTTCTCTAGCACAAAGGATCCAGGTGATGAAATCCCAGTCAACCATGCTAGATAACACTCCGGGTTCCTAAAATAGGATGTGTGTGTATGTGAGATGCAAGGGTTTAGATGTAAGTGATGTAAGTGTGTGCAATATGTTTACGCAATCTATAATGCCTTTAGGTTTTGTTAGATTAAATTTGAGTAAAATGTGATGTGAAAGTAAAGCAAACAAACTAATCTACCAAGCATATAAGAGATAGAGTTTTTATGAGCCAGGTAAATTAAATTCAAATGAGTTATCCTTTGAAGTTTTAATGAAGTTAGGTGGTCCCCAACAGAGTCACCAAACTGTGGGACCAAATATGATATGTTTGGAAATGTCTAAAATACCCCCGAAGTGCAAGACTAAGAGAAAATCTTGACAGATCTAAATTTAGCAGGTTTCCCAAATCTTACGAAATTACTCCTAATCCATCAGCCATACCTCGAGATGGTTTTGGACATATGAGAAATGATTGAAATATCCATAAGATGATGAATATGTGGAAGCCCCATGAGTTTCTAAAAATAACAGCTTTTTCAAAATTTGTAAAATCACTCAAGATTTCTCAAATATAATTCGGGGTCAAACGAGACACATCGGGAATGACCAAAATACCCATGCAGTGCAAAATAGGCAAAAATGAGGGAAACCCTGAAAATTCTAAAAATAGCAGGTTTTTTTCATTTGCTTGGAAACTTGAACTTTCATCTTCCAGAGGCCAAGGGAACCCCCTAGAGACCTTTAGGATCGTGAATAAACTTCAAAACTCCCATAATGAAATGAAATCTACCCTAAAATGCATGGATGCCTAATCTAATGCTGAATACGGATTCAAAACTCGATGATACTACTGAATCTTTTGCTTTTTAAAGCGTAGCAAAATGGGGGTGTCTACAGGTCTTTATGATGTCCTCATCGGTCTTTTCCTTCTTCTCCAACTCTGCAACTTTGATCTCTAGAGGGCCATTTTTTCCCTCTAAGCTGCTGACTGTATCCCTAAGTTTTAAGTTGTCCGCCAGAGCGTCCATAATACGGTTGGAAGCTATGGCACTGAGATCATTCATCTAACAAAGGATAGCAAGGTATGAGTTCATGTGGCACAAAAAGAGAAAGGAAAAAGAAAAGGCCTAGCGGCGCTTACTATCTTCTGCTGATGGAGGAAGGAGCGACTTAAAGCTCCGGAACTTAGCTTCCATAACTCTTCCCTATCACTCGGAAGCAAGCTATTTAAGCACATCTCCACTCCAACCCTCTGGGTATGGATGGCATAATCTCTATTCCCGACCTTCCAAGAAGGGTTGAATGGTTCGCCCTGGATTTTGGCCTCCTCTTCTGTTATCCCAGCCGATGAAAGAGAAGCTGCGCTCGCCTACTCCCATCAATAGTAAAGACAGGGGGAAGGTCGCTAGGGGCTCCGTCGACTAATGCCTCGGGTCTGTTCTCCTTAAGTCTCTTCCCAAGGTCAGGTCTCTCACTCCCAAAGGAATCCTTCGATTTCCCAAAAAGAGTCTTCATGGGTGGGGCAACACTAGAGGGACCCCCCGCATATTTGGCTCTCGGACTTCTTAGGAGCCTTAACAGGAACCTCGTCTTGTCGGGAACTTTAGCTTTCTCTGGAACCTCGGCATCTTTGGGAACCTCAGCCTGTTGGGAAGACAATCATGCGCAACGAAACACCAATGGTCAATAACCCTCTTCATATAGGAATAGTTGGAGAAATAAATACGGAAATGATAATTATAGCTCTTTGTGGCTCCGATCCCTTTGATCGAAACTTTGGGCGAACAACTTTGCGGCATAAGCCATACTCAACAAGCTTTTCTTGGTCTTTGAACTCTCGGGTATCAATCTTAAAACCCGTCGAGATGGACTCGAATATCTTACCTCCCATTTTTCCTAGTTTCGGCATGACGCTTAGTCTATCGGCTGAGGGTTTTCCCCAATCAAAAGGAAAATCCCATCCAGCATGAACCAGGGGTCGGATAAATAAGAACTCATTTTTCCAACCCTTGATCGATGAAGGGGTTTTCCCCCTATTATATATCTACAATGGGTGATGGTCAGCCATTCTCCATCATCCACCAGCTTGAAACACCGACAGAAAATATCAACCAATACATCGGCATTCAGAAGATTGCTTTTGGCCAAGTAGGCCAGTAAATTTTGCCAACTGTTCGGGAAGACTTGGGAGGGTGTGATCCCGTAGAACTTGAAGATTTGAGGAATTACTTTTGCTAAGGGGAATCGTAGACCCCTCGGAAGGCTTCAAGATAAAAAGTCGTTTCGCCCACGACAGCACTTTCATTGGCTCGCTCGGTGGAATGGGGTATCCGAATAAAGTAATCATCGCGAATGAGGTATTCTCTACGAATATCTTTATATTCCTACCTATCAGAGTGCAAACCTGAGTTGCAACCACCCCTGGCCTATGAGACTCCCCAATATCCCCCATGGCCTCGAAAAAGTCGGCCGACTCTTTAACTAACAGTATGTGATGCTCCCCTAGTGATTCGTTTATTATTAAACTAGGAGGGATCTGTTCAGGACTATGGACGCTAACAGTCGCTTCCGAGTCAGTTTTTGTCTTCTTAGACGTCTTTGGGGCTCATCTTTGGGGCTCTCTCCTTCCTAGTAGGTCTCCTCTTCTTACTAAACTTTATCGGAGTCTGTGGCTCACTAGCGCTAGCCTCATCCCTAACTTCTTCATTTGAATCTTCCCTATAAGCAGACTCTGAGCTCTCCATATGACCTACACTCCCAGAAGGATTTTGAAATTCCAAGGGTGGTCCCTAGTACGGCAACTTATGAGGATGGAAAATTTAGGTTGCTTATAAGTTTTAACCTTTTGAAAACTTTAACCCAAATTTAGAATATTAAGAGATCAAGAATGACAATGAAGCACACAAGTTAAATCCTAAGTGCAAATGCAAATTAAGAGCATGAGTAAGAGAGAATGCACCCGAGATTTAAAGTGGTTCGGTCCTCCAAACGCAAGGCCTATGCCACTCCACCAACCAAACCCGTTGATGGCTTCACTATTTGATCTTCTTAACTTCGGCGAAGATCAATGCCGATTACAATTCCAATCGCCTTTAACCTTGGTGGCAATTTTCACCACGGAGAGTGGGCTCTGCTTCTCCGAACACTCGCCCAATGCAAGTTTCTTGAATAAGAAAGAAAGAACAAAAAATCCCTCACAAGGGTTTACAACTTTTGAAGAAGATGTACAAATTGAGCCTATGATCCAAATCCTAATCTTAGAGGATGAGAGGCATAAACTAGCTTGATTCACTCTTAGGATATTCCAATAGGATTTTAGAGTGTTAGGATTGATAATTTGGAAGTTTAGAATACCCATATATATAGGAAAACCCAATATGACCGTTTGAGGGGGGGCATTGTCGTAAATCTGGCAAAGTTCCCAACGGTCAAATTTCTTCCCGTTATAGTGGTCTCGGAGTTCCGAGAAATTATCTCGGAGTTCCTGGAATATAAACAGAAGTTGAAAATTTTCTACTGGACCAATTCTCGGAGCTCCGAGGAATATCTCGGAGTTCCGAGAAGCCTATCAGTAGCAGATTTTCAATTCTGTTTCTTGGGCTTCCAACTTTATAGCAAGTTGGGATTGTTATGAGGGTTCCAATGTGTTGGAACTCCACAAAGACAATCACTTAAACATTTAGGGTGTGTGTTTATTTAACTTAATTTATGCCTCTTAAAATCTAAACTAAGATTGGATCTTATACAATCTAATATGACTTCGATCTTCAATTGGATTCTTCAAGTCTTCATTCGTCTTGGATCTCCAATGTCTTTGGCCTTCATAATGTGGTCCAATGAGAGTTTCTTGGCCTCAATCTAAGCAATCTTGTCTTAGCACAATTATGATATACAATTTAGACATTAAAACACATTAGTGATCTTAAATCACTTGTGTAGTGGAATCATCAAAATAAGATGGGAATTGCCAAGGTGGGAACCATTGGGCTTACAATCTCCCCCTTTTTGATGATGACAAGCACAAGAGATTTTCCAATAAAAGCCCACATATATTTCCTTACACTAGATTTCTAATCTAGATTTCTCTCCCCCTTTGGCATCTATCAAAAAGATGAGGTAAAAGAAAAAACTAAGGGATGAAATTTACAATTTTAAGCTCCCCCTTTTTCAAGGAAAAAGACAACCAAAGAACTCCCCCTATTTGGAAAATAAATTCAATACAAGAGGGGATTTTAAATAACCATAAAAAGATATTCAATTTTTAGTGTTAGCCCCTAATCTAAAATACATATGAAGATAATCATATGGGGGCTTTGGGAACCCAAGCTTTCTTGGTTCCACCACAATCCCTAATCTTAGAGGCACATTGGAATTGGTAATGACCATTTATTCCACAATAATGGCATCTAACATGAGGGTTAGATAGACTAGTCCTATCATAAAATGCATGATTAGGTCTATGACTAGTCTTCTTCAAGATTATGTCAATAATTTTGTCACCATTTAGGAATCCATGGAGACATAATCTTAACATTTCATTTTCATTATGAAGATGTGTTATTTGATTTAAAGAATCATTAAATTCATCTTCATAAGAATTGGAAGAGCTTGCCACATTTTGAAGTTGTGCTAATTGTAATCGGCATTGATCTTCGCCGAAGTTAAGAAGATCAAATAGTGAAGCCATCAACGAGTTTGGTTGGTGGAGTGGCATAGGCCTCGCGTTTGGAGAACCGAACGACTTTAAATCTCGGGTGCATTCTCTCTTACTCATGCTCTTAATTTGCATTTGCACTTAGGATTTAACTTGTGCTGAACTTCCTTCCGAATTCGTGGATCCGCCGGATCGTGTCAGAGGCGGTTGTTGGCGAATATTGCGCTGAACTTCCTTCCGAATTCGTGGAAGGATGCGATGGAGTCGGGCTCCAGTCTCATGTACTAGTCGTTAGTGGTTTTTCTTAACAGGGAGGCGAAGGCTCTGCACATGAATCCGTCCGACGCGCCCCGGAGCGTCATTACCCGTTTGAAAGTTTGGAGGAACTCAAGAGGGTCTGTGCTCCCATCGTATAGACCGAAACAGGAGAGGTCTATTCCTGCTTTCGCTGAGGTCTTTAAGACCTCCGAGGTGAACGGGGATGCTGTTTCCCTCTCCCATTCGTCGAGGATGTTGTGGGCGTAAGGCTTTTTCATTTCCAGTTTTACCTCTCGGATTTGCCTTTGTAGGTCGGCTAGCGGGTCCAGCCCGGAGGGCTGTGCTGAGGCCGCTACCTCCTCTGTCCGGGCTGGGGGTGGTTCCTAGAAGCGACCCGCCCGGACAGGGGGAGCGCGGCTGAACGTAGCTTGCTTTCCGTCGTTTCACTGGTGCCCCCTGGCTGTGGGAGGCAAAGGGATATTTGCCGATGGAGAGGGCGTCCAGCGGGCTGGTGCTCGCCTACGCCGGGGGTGACACTCCCCTGGCCGTTCTTCGTCACCTTCGTCATAGGCTTCCGTCCGGTCTTGTGTTGTCGGGGGCCTCCCTGGGGCTGGAGGTTCAGGCGGAGGCAAACGTTGGAGTACCTCTTGGCGGAGTTCGTTAAACATTTCCATGGTAGAGACCATCTGCGGTGTGGTGGAGGAGGGCTGGTGTTGGCCCGAGAGCGGCGAGTTTGGCTCCCAAGGAAATTGAGGCTTGGGTTTGCGCGTGTTGGGCCTGGCTTCTGGCCATTACCCCTATTTCTTGCTGTTAGGTGTGGTTTCTCATCGTCGTAAGGCGTTCAATACTCGACGAGTCCCACAGATGGCGCCAATATGATGGCGTCCGAATCTAGGTCTGCGATCGCGCGGTCGGTAGAGAGCCTTCGCGGGATCTGCAATCACAAACAAAGGGGGTCAGGGGTGGGTCCCGGACGACCACTTCGACACCCAAGTCAGATTCTTCGACCAATCAATATAAAGAACAGCGAGAAGAGGAGAGGGTTCGATCAGGTTTACCAAGGCCAAGGCACAGATTCTTTTCTTGGTGTGTGGGTGGATGGGTCGGAGGGGACTAACTGGGAGAGTGGGATTAAGTTCCCGCATCCTCTGCTGTTGCTTTGCCTCTTTCTTTTTTTGGTTGTCTTGTGGGAGATGAAAAAAGGATGATCCTCCTCTCTTCTTCCCTTCTCCCCCTTTTAAGGGGTGGCGCGCGAACCTTTTCATCATTATGGAGAGAAAACCTTCCTTGGCGGGATTGGGTTGTTCCCCTGTTTTGACGGCGCACGTGGCTTCGCTGGATAATCCCTTCCATAATTTGTGATGATGAGGTCTGGACGGCGAGGAGGTGACACGTGTCACAATCGCGTGGTCTTGTCGTTTCTCACCATCTTTCCTCATGATGGTTTAGGCTTCATTGGTGCATGAACGACACGTGGCGAGATTTGGAAATAGCACCGTATTTATGTCTCATCAACGGGTCACGACTCGAATTTGTTGTGCCTTGCAAATTATCTCCGTAAAATGATCCGAACCGTAAATTGGGATGAGAGAAAGAGTTAGGGATTTATGACTACCTTTTGCCAACTTCACAAATTGGACAGTCCATATCATCCAATATAGATAATGAAGAGAAATTATGTTAGCCCAACCATGTTTTAGTAGTTGCATAATCCCATTTTGTCTTTACCCTTCCAATGGCTTGTGAATGCATTTTGGAAACCATAATAACCTTTTTAATAGCTCTTTAAGTATCAAGAGACAAGATGCTTTTGTGGTAATATCAAAACATGGTAGTGCAAATATCATTTCTTAGATAAATTGCTCCGCAAGCCAGCCATGTAGGCCCTACTTTCTTATTGACCGAACTCCATTTTTTAATACAACTTCATAATTATCAACACAGCACTCTTAAATAAATTCAATATGGCCAGATTAAACTCAAGATGGTTGAGAAAATGGCGGACCTACTTGCGTTAGCTGAAATTTTCATCTTGCATCGAAATTTTGTCCATAGTGGGTTCCACTAAAATGTTAACCAAATTTCTACAGAACTTTCGCAAGCTAGTGGGCCCCACCTAGTTTGACCCAAGTACAATTAAAATGCCTATCCAAGCCCACCAAATTAGCCCAAAATTCTCTCTGTTTTTTTGGAATTTCATGAATAATTTCTCTCAAAACTTGTTGGAAATGATGGAATATATGGTGGAAATGACCAAACTACCCTAAGTAGAAAAAAATATGGAAATGGAGAACAACCCGAGGATATCCTAAAAATAAGAAGCATGCGAAAACACATAAAACACCCAATGACATCTAATGAAGGCTTTTGGGACACCTTGGAATACCCCGGGAACAGAATATAGCGAGGAAGCACTCAAAGAGGTGGTAAATTACAGTAAAAGAAAGGAACAAGACACAAACTACTAAGGGTCTTGACTCTAGACTTTGGAAACCTAACAATCAGCTACGTTTGCTAAAGCTTAGCAAAATGGGGTGTCTACAGGGTCGATCAGGGTTGATCTGGTGAGCGAATGAGCCAGGGCCAATGAAATTGACTAGGCAAGCGAGTGAGCCTTGGTCGATCAGGGATTGACTTGGTGAGCGAGTGAGTCAAGGCCAATGGAATTGACCAGGCGAGCTCGCTCGCCTGGATCAATTAGGGATTGGCCCAGCGAGCAAATGAGCCAGGGCCAACGAAATCAACTAGGTGAGCAAGTGAGCCTTGGTCGATCAGAGATTGGCCTGGCGAGCGAATGAGCCAGGACTAATGGAATCGACCAAGCGAGTGAGTGAGCCTGGGTCGATCAGGGATTGGCCTGGCGAGCGAATGAGACAGGGCCAATCTAGGCTGACAATATTGAATCTGGACAAGATGCAATAGTCATGCAATCAGGTTAGTAAACTGTTTTTTACTTAAAAAAAGGAATAGTCATCCATCGAAGGATTCGATCTGAGCAAGATGCAATAGTCATGCAACCAAGCCAGAAAAAGATTTTACAGAGATGAAATAGTCATCCATCTAGCCCAACAAGATTGAATCTGGACAAGATGCATTAGTCATGCAATCAGGCCAGCAAAAAAGAATTTTTACTTAAACTAAATGGTCATCCATCTATGATAAAAATATTAAATTTAATAAGGATGGTGGACAGCCACCCACTGCGTTGATTTTTTTAGGGATAAACTAAGATCGATGGGTTTGGTATCCATGTAATTGCAGAGGCAATGATCCTTTTGGGGGCGGCTCGGCTTGCCTTTACTAAGAATGATTTGGGGAAGGCATTTGCATGTGTTGACTCTTCTCAAGAAGGTTTGGCGAACATAAATTGTGTTGGCCTTAAGGACAAACTGGAGTTCGTCCTGCGATTTAAGGGTGAGAACCCTTTCGAGGGCTTCAGAGAGACTCTATTGTGGTTCGGGACCTTGCACGAGACCCTTGTGGCAATCAGGTAGTCGATTGACTTAGTTCGAGTGATCTGTAGAGGATGGGCGCATGTGAGGAGGTCGGAAATTGACGGACACAGGCAAACTAGGCCGAAACCGAGCCGAAACCGAAATGGGGGGGAGGGCATGCTCGAATCGAGGGGAATGACCCCTCAAATTGGTCAGGAGCCTTAGATGTAGGATCCTTCAGATCCTGGATCATCCAACACCGAGCCCAACAGGGCCCCGACTTGTATTTTTTATTTTTTATTTTTCTTGTATTTAATCAGACATGTATTCATGAGATATATGGATCATTGTCTTTTATTTGCACTTATTTGTGTTCTTGTCAGTTTTGAAATAAAGTGCATTTTGTATAAATTGTCGCCATTCTAAGTGAGTATTTACACAAAATGCCCCTATTTTAATTCTTTTGACAACTTGATTTAAGCATTTTGCATTGTTAGTGACAACTAACAATACAAAATGCCCCTAGTATGGTTTCTTTAATGATTTGATTGAACATTTTGCAGTGTTAGTCATATTTCAGATATGACTAACAATGCAAAATGCTCCTAGTGTAAAGATTCCCATAGACAAGAGAAATTTAACAAAAGGTAAGGAACAAAAGGGCAATTTCATTGCAATGAAAATATGGTATATTCTAAGCATCCTTGATCATGAGATTACATTTTTCTAAACATTCTTCTTCTATACGCGGGATACTGAACTGCTACTTATTTCTTCTAATCGGGGAGAGATTTGCTGTGTCTTTCCTTCAACGTATATAACCTTTACTGGGTAATCGCTTTGCTGTGGAAATGGCTAATCTTTTCCTGGGTTTTCCTTCAAGGTTTAGGAGAAAGGAAGAAGACTCGACTCTTACTGAAACAAATGCTTTCAATTTATTTTAGGTAGGTCAAAGCTTAGAAGATGAGTTTCGATATATTTGAACATGGTCAGTGTTCCCTACCCCTAGCTTTTCAATCATGGTCCAAACACCCTTTAGATTGTTCATAGTTTTAACGCATTTTATTTTAGACCAAAGCGTGCTTCTCTCGATCTTTATTGAAGGCATGCCTTGCCATTAACCAAGTCGCCGTTTGCAAGTTTTCAACTTGGCAGAGCTTTTGGCCTCGACTTTTGCCAGAAATGCCCTTTTGGATTTTCATTTCTATGGGCGTAATGACCCTAAATTTTGCCTAAGTCTTCTTTTCAGATTTTTGACCTAGCGGGTCTTCAGATCTTCTTGTTCTGGATATTGGGAAGACTTGCTTGTGAAGTCTTGAGGACTTAAGGTTGTTTTGTAGAATGTGACTGAACCTAAACTGATCAGGCTGCCTACGTACCTCAAGGAATGTTGGGATCAAGTCCGCGTAGTTCGAGGCTTTGTTTGTGGAAAATGGTCGAATGGGATAACACGAAGGATTCTGTTGGCTTCGCCAAAGGGTTACCGAACCTGAGTTTGGCAGGCTGCCTACGTACCCCAAAGAGGTTGTGATCAAGTCTGTGTCGTTCGAAAGTTTGAAGGCATCTTCAAAAAGGGTTTTGAATTTGTAGGTGAGTCATTTTACGCTCTTATCGGCGCATGGAGGTCTTCGATGTTTATGAGTAATATGTTTTGATTTGATCGAGGTTGGTAGGTTTTAACATTCTATCTCTGTAAACCCAAGGGTCTACTCTCCTATCTTGTTTTGATGATTCTAAACATAATTGATTGTGTTATTGAAGTGTTGTGTTTAAGATAAGATTGATCATTGAAGAAACCAACCACTACATGGTCATGCTTGAAGACATACCAACACAAGAGTCAAAGGAGCTAAGTGGAGCTCACATCATCTCTCAAGGAAGCATACACAAGATGGAAGATCAATTGAAGACCAAGACTAAAGAGAAGTTGAAGGTTACATAGGTATCATTGTACATCCTTTCTCTTTAGATTTATTAGTTCAAGGAAAGGTTTTCAAAAGAGTTTTCAAAAACACTTAAGAACTAAAATGGTTAAGTGAATGGTTATGTGGTGGACAAACATGTTGGGCCCCTCATAAACATTCCAAAATTATCATAGGAGTTGAGTTCCAAAAGCCCAAAATCAAATAAGCAATAAAATCTAAAAATCTGCTTATTGGCTTCTCGGAACTCCGAGATTTTTCTCGGAGCTCCGAGCTCGGAACTCTGAGAGTTCCCTCGGAACTCCGAGAAATGGTCCAGTAGAATTTTTCTTCGTCTGTCGTTCTCTCTGAATTTCGAGAATTTGTCTCGGAACTCCAAGAATTTCTCGGACCTCCGAGAACCTCGCGACAGCTTAGAAAAGAGCCGTTGGGATTTGAATTAATTTGTGATTTTTGATAACAACACCCCCAAACGGTCTTATTTTTACAAGAGGCTATTTATACAACATCAAGAGGATTATTTCCTCTCTCTTGAACATTTGAAAAACTTCCTTAAGTCTTCAAACACACTTGCAATCCATTTGTGCTTAAGAATTTATTTTTCCAAACTTGCCTTGCAACTTGCAAATCTATTGAGTTGGAATTTAGAGCTTTCACTTGCAACTACTATTCAAGAAGCAATCAAGGGACTACAAAGTGCATTAAGCTTTCAAGAGAAGCCAAGCTATTCAACTTCTATTTCTTGTAAAGGTGGCTAGGGCATCCTACCTGAAATTCCAAGGGTGGTCCCGAGTACAGCAACTATGAGGAGTGAAAATTAATTAGGTTTCTAACAAGTTTTAATCTTTTGAAAACTCAAACCTAAATTGGAAATTAAGAGATCAAAATGAAATTCAAGCACACAAGTTAAATCTAGAGGTGCAATGCAAAATAAAGAGCTAGAGTTCAAGAGAGAGTGCACCCGAGATTTAAAGTGGTTCGGTCCTCAAAACGCGAGATTTAAAGTGATTTGAATGAAATCTGAAATTTTACTTGAATTAATGACCGGAATATTAGGAGATTGGAAACAATATCTATCTTAGGATGATCTGTTTCTTGGAATATTATAATTTTCTTGTGTTCATCATATCAGAACAATGTTAAAGGACATCTTTCAAAGTCATAATTTTCTCAAAAATAATGTTTAAAAAATAGAAAACTCTTAAAAGACATCTTTTTGAAAGAGAAAAAATGTAAAATATACCAAATAAGTTTTAAAATTAATGAAATTTTGCAGTAAAATAATATGATGCTGATATATTCTGCCATGATTTTTTAATGATTTTACGATTCTATTTGGTATATTGTTTGATATTTTCTTTTGAAACAACCAGATGTTGTGAGGTTTTTATTAATATCAAATCATAATTAAAATTTTCAAAAACTTTATAGTAGTCTTATATTACAAATATCATGTTACTGTAAAAGTTTCAATTGATTTGGAATTTGTTTCCTAGGGGATGCTGTGTAAATTCATAATCTGATCTGAATCTTTAAAAATCTGAAATCAATAGTAAATTGTATCTAAAATTCATGAAATTTTCAGCGTAGACTATATTCATTCATACCTTATTATTGTAAAAATTTCAATTGATTTAGATTTCTATTTATAAGGGTTTCTTTGTACTTTTAACAATCTGGTCTCATTATTATTAAATCAGAAATTAATAGCAAATTAATATAAAAATCTATGAAAGTTTTCCAGTAAGCTATATTCATTCATATCTTGTTACTGTAAACATTTCAAGTTATCTTAAATTTGTTTGCAATGAGTTCATTTGTAAAATCATCCATGAGATCTGAAATTGATAAAATCTATTAAAAATCGAAATTAACGAAAATCATTATGAAAACTTCCAGGGAACTTTAATTTTCTGTCACGTATTCATTCCTTAAGCCGCTAAAACAAAAATCTTAAGAGTCTTAGATTTCCTTTGTAAAATGGCCATGCTAGGATAATTTAGAGGCCGGGATCGTAACCATAGTCGTATACTAATTGCGATCAATCCAGCATAATTAGAGTGTGTAAATTATATTATGTTATTGGCTCCGAGGTCCACTGTTCACGAAAATTCTGAGAAATATGCCAGGTAATAACATACTATAACTTGCGTGCTAAATTATACATGGTTGAGAGCATGATTCCCTTCCATGGTTGCGATTTGAGGCCGAAACTTGCGAACCATAGAGCCTTTGGTATTCCTTAGATGTTTAGGAACCGAAAATCCTTGAAATATGAAAATCATTGACTTCAACAAATTGAATCAATTTACATCATGTCTTTCGGAACCGTTGGATTGCAGTTTCCATCGTAGGAACCATTAGAGCCCCATTTAGGAACACTTGTATCATGTTGTATTCTAGGTTTTAGGGTGTCCTAGAGTTAGGGAGTTCAACCTCATCACGATCGATTGCTATTATTAGCAATTGAGTCATATATCTAGTTACACTACTTACCCCTTTTTCCCATAAGACAAGCCTAGTTACCTAGGATGTAGGTTAACCTGCATTAGTCTAAGGGACAACTTGCACTTAGATAGGATCATATAGAATCTTAGATGAAGTCCTAGGATAATAAAATCTTCAACTTGAACTAAATAATCTCTCTTAAACTGTTGAAACAGTCCATCCAGTCTAAATCGGTGTCCTAGATGAGTTAGGCATAAGTAGCTTAGTTTAGGTGCACCGAACTACGTCGACTCTGATCCTAGTGAGGCTCGGGTACGTAGGCAGCTTGGATGCTTGATGGCATACCAATCATGAGTCGGCCCCACACATAAGTGGTGGGGTTTTATATATTAGTTTTCTTATAAATTCTTAATTAAAATATGTAGGATTTCTCTCAAATTAGCATTTTAGGAGAACTTTCACTTAGATTGAATTCAAACAAATTAAAAAAATCAAAATACATATTTAGGAATTACATTGAAATTAGATCTTAGGATGCATGTCACATAGTTCGCACATTAATATAGAGTTAAATGAGTCATTTAAAAGAAATTCAAAAGAGTTAACTTTTTGGAATTGAAGACCGATTATCGGGCAGGAATGGTGCATGTGGTGGTAACTCCCCATACCTTCCATTCTCGTAACCAGGTAACGAATCTAGATTTCTGGTTAATTATGGGTCCTAGATCCCTCATCTAGGTGGCGACTCTGTTACTCTCTTTTGCGTGGAATTCGGATTGCCTTAGTGATCCCAAGTTCACGGAAAGATGAATTAAATCACACCTCGCTAGGCTCGGCGGCTTACCCCTGCCCTTATGGGTACTGGGTTGCACGTTTGTTTCCATCCTATGGCTTGGTTGCTGCGTGCTTGGTTGGGTAATTAAAATTAATAATAAAAAGCACACGCCATTCGCGTGGGTACAAGAGACCAAGAGAGAGTGTAGCGCATCGCGCGCCTCACCTCTCTCGCGGGATCGGGTCCCACAGTTTGGCGACTCTGCCGGGGACCACCTAACTTCATTAAAATTTTAAAAGATAATTCATTTGAATTTATTTTAATTGGCTCACGAAAACTCTATGCTTACTAGGTAGTTTGTTTACTTTATTTTCTCATCACATCATACTCAAACTTAATCTAATAAAACCTGAATGCATCATAGATTGCGCAAACATATTGCACACACTTACATCACTTGCATCTAAACTCTTGCATCTCACATGCATATACGTCTTATTTTAGGAACCCGGAGTGTTATCTAGCATGGTTGACTGGGATTTCATCACCTGGTGCCTCTGTGCTAGAGAAGCATTCCAGTCTTTGCCTAGTACCTTTATGGTACGTAAACGGATCTCTTGTTCACGTACTGATAAGCCGGACACTAGTACAGTATATTGAGCACCGATTTGAGCTAAGGGAACTCTTGGCCTTACCCCTAAATTAACCCACACATGCATGTAGTATACGAACACACGTGCATCACGTGTGTGAGCCTAGCTTAGGATATCCTACCATTTGTGTCTAGATTAGGCCGTAGTCCATCTTCCAGTGGCTACGATCGGTCCTTAGGTACACAAACAAAGTCATGAGTCGAGATCCTCTCTCCACTCCGTTAGATTAGGATTAGGACTGATGCCTTCAGGTAACCCTTGTCAAAATGTAAAAAGATTAAAAAACTTTCCCTTTAGGGTTAGGATATAAATCCCATCTTTCCTAAGATCTCATAGGATTAGTCTATTCCTGATCTATCCATTGAAAGCAATCCTATGCAATCTCATCTGATCTTTTGATCGTATGCCTTTCATTCTTCTATCATGTGATTCGATCATGTCTTCATACTTTCTTTAAACTGGCAGGAACTTGTCCCAATCTCATGTTTATGTAATCTTGATCCTTCTTGTATCCCTCCTCTTGGCTTACAGGCACCATGTCTACTCATAAAATTCACGATTGGATCCGTGGTACATTAAAGGAATCACACATCTATGCCATAAGTGAGCAAGAGAAAAATCTCTTTGGCTACATAGCAACCACTAAGCTCGATTGGGGATTACTCTATGCCGCATCAGAGTGTTGGGATCCCGATCATCATGTCTTCCGTTTTTGCAACCAAGAAATGTGTCCCACTTTTGAAGAATGGTGTGCCTTGTTGGAATATTCTGTGAATGGCCCTCTGGTGAAGCCATCCTGTGTGCCGGATTATCGTCCATTGTTCCTTCGCTTAATGAATAATCTAGACGAATCTATGGACTCTTTCATAAAAGGCCAAGAAGTGTCCATGCAACAACTGATCGACATTTACCCTCCTATTGGACACATTGGCGCTGTTGATATTCAAAGCCCGACGTCGCGCTTTGAGATTCTGCTCCTTTGCTAGGTTCCTCATTGTCCAGCCTTCTCGCTTTGCGTCAGCTGTTCTTTTGGATATCGTTGATCAAATGGATCATGGCGCCAATCCAATTCCTACTATACTTGCAGAAACCTTCAATGGATTGGATGATATGGCTCGTCTTCATGTCAACTCAGGTCCAGGCTCTTATGTTCGCTCTTTCGTTGGGTCCTTCTTAGGATGTCCTGCATTACTCCAGGTGTGGTTGTGCCACAAGCTAAAAATTGCAGCTCCTGTCCATTTTGATCATACATTGTATACCTTTAGCGAGTGGCGTCATGATGTTTCCTTTGATCACAAAAATGATTAGGTTGAATGGTTAAATTCTCGCCAACAAGATCAGATTCGTTGGCAAATTCCTGGAATCCAAGAAGCTGTCTTCAACACTGGAGAAGCTAACTACGTTCGCCTTCTTGGTCTCAAAAAGACTTCATTTTATGTTCCTGCCAGGATTCTGCGTCAGTATGGAAGGGAGCAATCTATTGTGCCTCCCCTTCGTCATTTTTATCCGCCTGAGGATCTCAAGCCCAAGATCGTCAGAGCCGTTTCATCTGCTTGGGATGTCAAAATCATCAAACCTTTAAAGGAGTCAATTAAGGAAGATTATCGTCCGAAGAAAAGGTCTAGAAAGAATGTTTAGTCTTTTTAGTCCTGTCAGTTTATCTGTGATTTAATAAGAGTGAACCATGTACTCAAGCTTTAATGATTGATCAATAAAGTTCATCTTTCTCTCTCATTATCCTGGTCTATGTATGTATCATTGTCTGCTTCATTCTGTGATTTTAAAATATGTCTTTCAAATATTTCAGGGCAGTAACACCATAGCTAAGCCTACTACTCCTTGGGTTCAAATTTCTTCGCGGTTGGAGAGAAAATCTGTCTCCCCACCACCTTCTCTGAGGACCCCGTCATCCGCTTCTTTCTCACCCTCATCATTGCTAATGGCAGAAAACCAAGATAATCCTCCACTCGTTGCTGTTACCGATACTCTCACCTTAATTCTCCAGCAACTTTAAGAGCTCAAAGAGGAGAACCGAGTTATCAAGGCTCAGCTTTCTGAGAAGTTGGGGCCGTCGTCTTCCAAAGATAAAGGGCCTATGGGCCATACAGCTACTTCAGCAGCACCTGCCCAGCCAGTGTTCAACCCTATCCCTGATAAAACCGAAGAAGACTTAGAAAAAGAACAGTACAGTGAGGATCGCAGTAAGCCTTCTCAGTCCACGGTTGATAAGACAGTTATGGAGAAATTAGAAAGTCTTACAAGGAAAGTTCAAGACATCCAGCTTCAAGACCAGGGTGGTTTCAACCCAAGTGATCTTACATTGTTTCCTGAAATCCGTCTCCCTGCCGATTTTCAAATGCCGGATTTCGATAAATATGATGGCGTAGGTTGTCCCGTCGCTCACTTGCAGATGTTTACCATTATGTGTCAGCCTCAAGGCTTATCTCTTGAGCAAATGGCCCACCTATTTCCTGTTTCACTCACTAAAGTTGCTAGGAGATGGTTCATGATCCTAGACAAAACTCGTTATAAGACATGGAAGGACATCGGTGAACAATTTATCAAGCAATTCAAATATGATGATGGGACAGAAATCACTAGGAAGGATTTAGAGAGAACCAAGCAAGACTCGAGGGAATCTTTTCTAACCTTTGTGAAAAGATGGAGGAGACTAGCAGCCCAGATGATGGAGCGCCCTTCTGAGGAAGAGCAGGTTCAAATAATCATGAAAAATATTTCCCCCCAACTCCAGTATCACATGTCATTGCAATATTATCCAGACTTCAAACACTTCATCGTGGCAGGTACCCAGATAGAGGAGGCTATGGCTTAAGGTGTATTCAACCGTAGCAACCCAAACACCAGAGATTTCAAAAAGTCTCCTCCAGCCCAAGTTAGTAATATCTCTCGTTCCAATGCTCAGTCCTCTAGGTCCCAGGAACCTCTAGTGATGGACTATGCCCAACCCACGGCCGCACCTCGACAACGGACCCAGGTACAATTTACCCCTCTTCCTATTCCATCTTCAGAGGTACTTAAGCAGTGTCTTGCCTCAGGTCGCATAACCCTACCCGCCATCCAGCCTCCCCCCAATTCTCTACCTGCAGATTGGCGAGCTGACCAACACTATGAGTATCACAGGGTCCCTGGTCATCTTACTGACAACTGCATCGCCTTAAAATTTAGAATTCAGAAACTCATTGATGAGAAGAGCATTGCATTCCAGCCAAGACCCAATGTTACCCAAAACTCGTTACCTGGTCATGCCAATCCTCCTGCTGCCGTTAATGCCATAACCATAGGAGATTCTGAGTTTGACCCTCTCACCCTCATCTGTGCCTTAGAACCCGTTTCTGAACCTCAAATCATCTTCTGTGATGAGTCATACCTAAGAGAGTCTGTATCTCCCTTGGTGATCACCTTTGAGCCACAAGTTCCTCAAGTCATTACTTATGACGAGCCAGAGCTAGATGAGGTCAGACATGTTACTAGGGGAGGAAGGATCTTCAAACCTGCTGAACTGAGAGTCAAAAATTCAGGGGCATTGGGTCGAGGAGAAGAGCCGCAATATGTGAAAGACCCAGATGATGAGGTTGTGCAGCAGTTGAAGAAAACTCAGGCTGTTATATCTGTTTGGGGATTGTTGATAGCATCAAAGAAACACAGAGAAGCCGTTTTAAAAGAATTGAATACTACACAGGTATCCTTAGAAATATCTCTAGAGCAACTGGCTGAAGTTGTTGCTCTAACCCAGGCCGCCAGAGTCATTAGTTTCTCAGATCAGGAGCTGCCTCCTCAAGGTCGGAATCATGCTAGAGCTCTTCAGGTCACTATTGTCTGTGAAGGCAAGAAAGTACCATCTGTGTTAGTAGATAACGGATCTGCGTTGAATGTGTGTCCGTTGAGAACTGCCATTACCTTGGGTTTCGGCCCCACTGATTTTGCCGAATCAATCCTTGGAATCCTCGCATATGACAACACCCGCAGAAATGTGGTCGGGGTCCTTACCACCAAAATTGTTGTAGGTGGTCAAGAATTTGAGGTTGAGTTTCAGGTTATTGATATCAAGGCCTCGTTTAATATGCTTCTAGGACGTCCCTGGTTGCATAAGGAAGGTGCTGTTGCTTCAACCCTTCATAAAAAATTGAAGTTCATTAAAGATGAAAAGTTGATCACCATCAGAGGTGACTGAGAGCCAGAAATAGGACAAATAACAGGAGAAACTCTGATCCTCCCAGTTGCAAAAGCAGAAGACTACAACTTGAATGGTTTCGCGTTCGACGTTGCTGCGATTTCCTATAAAGAGGCCTCTTAGGAGGAGTTGTGTTTACCTTTTGCCATCAGTCCTGTGGTTGCCAAGATAATGAGAAAAATGAATTACTTTCCTGGAATGAATTTGGGCCGTGATCCAAGCAAGGCGTCTCATTGGCGCCCAATCAAAGCAAACTATGGAACTTTTGGTCTTGGATATGTACCTACTGAGGAAGAGGAAGAAGCCATGGAAGAATTGTTGAAATCGAGGGAAGAAATCCTCCGCACTGGAAAGGTACTCCCAATGGCTCCATACTCCTTATCGATGAATGGACACTTTGTCAAGGAAGGCGAGACTTCACCATACTATGGGTTTTTTGAACCATGGTATGACTCGGTGACAGGAATCATGATACCTGGCTTTGAAATATTTAGTGGCCTTGCTCTCCCATAAACAGAATTGTCGGTGCATTATGTTGAGAAAACTGTTGAAGACTGGTTACTCTTTCTTGAGCCAGATATGTTGGAGTCCTTGTTTGAAGAAGATGAGCCTGATGTAGCTTGGCAGGAGTTCCTAGTTTTAGACCATTCTGAAGAACAAGAAGAGACAGACCGTGAAGATGTGCTAGTAGCGGTTATTCAGAGCGATGCTACCTTTACTAAACCTCAGAGTCAGATTGCACCTGCAACAGAAAATCTTTCAAACTGGAGTTCTGATGTTTTTTCTACTTATCTTATTACTAAGTCGAGTCCAGTCAAATCTGTTAAGTCTGTGTCGATGCCTAGTCCAGGCGAGTCATTTTCTGATTTTATTTTCAATGTGAATCCTAAGCCTGTTCAGGATGAGTCCGATGATGATGATGTAATTTCTTTTAATCCAATGAAATCTGATTCTCAGTATGTCTCTGTGTTTTCTTATGACTTTAATAATGATAACACTCCCTCCTCAGACGAGGAAGACGGGATCGACGAAACTCCCCTTGAATTGCAACACATGCTCAAAAAAGAGGAGGAGCGTCGAGCCCAGCCTCTTAAAGATGAAATCAAAATTATAAACATCGGAACAGAAGATTTAATACAGGAAATACGAATTGGAAATACTCTATCTCCTGAAGAGCGCGATGAATTAATAAACCTACTTAAGGAATATAAAGAAGTTTTTGCCTGGTCCTACAAAGATATGCCCAGGTTGAGCGAAGACATTGTTCAGCACAAGCTACCTTTGTTACTAGGAATTAAACCTAAAAAGCAAAAGCTAAGGAGAATGAAGTCCGAATGGGTCTTAAAAGTAGAGGAAGAGGTTACTAAGCAGTTGAATGCTGGGTTTCTGCAAGTAGTGGAATATCCAGAATGGCTCGCAAATATAGTACATGTACTAAAGAAAGATGGAAAGGTGAGAATGTGTGTAGATTTCAGGGATTTGAACAAGGCAAGTCCAAAAGATGATTTCCCTCTACCACATATCGATATCCTGGTAGACAATACGGCCGGGCATGAATTACTATCTTTCATGGATGGTTTCTCGGGCTACAATCAAATTAAGATGGCACCCGAGGACATGACTAAGACCTCGTTCATTACACAATGGGGGACTTATTGCTATCGGGTAATGCCGTTTGGTCTTAAGAATGCTGGTGCGACATACCAAAGAGCAGCTACAGCCTTACTCCATGACATGATACATAGAGAAGTCGAAGTTTATGTCAATGATATGATTGTAAAAGCCAAGGAAATGAGAGATCATATCGCGAACCTTAAGAAGTTCTTTGAAAGAATACTCAAATACCAGCTTCGCCTGAATCCTAGCAAGTGTGTATTCGGGGTTACCTCTGGTAAGTTGCTAGGATTCATGGTGAGCCAAAGGGGCATAGAGGTAGATCTTCAGAAGATTAAGGCTATCTAGGAGATGCCGCCGCCTAAAACCGAGAAGGAAATTCGTGGATTCCTAGGAAGGATACTGAAAATCCGATATAGGGGGTCCCAAGTTATAATAGAAATGGCAACTATGAGGAGGGAGAATACGGTTGTTTAAGAAAACTAGAATTTACCAATTTGAAAAACTTAAACCGATTAAGAGATCAAAAACAATATTTTAAGCATACAAGTTAAATCTAATGGTGCAATGCAAATGAAAGAGCAAAGAGATAGAAAGAGTGCACCCGAGATTTAAAGTGGTTCGGTCCTCAAACCCGAGGCCTACTCCACTCCACCAACCAAACCCGTTGATGGCTTCACTATTTGATCTTCTTAACCTTGGCGAAGATCGGTGCCAATTACAATTGCTTTAACCTTGGTGGCAATCCTCACCACGGAGAAAAAGGGCTCCGCTTCTCCGAATACTCGCCCGAATACAAATCTTGAAAGATGAGAGAAAGAACTAAAAAATCCCTTCACAAGGGTTACAAAAGATGTACAATTGAGAGCCTATGATCCAAATCCTAGAGTTGGTGATGAGAGGCACAATTGAAGCTTGATTCACTCTTGGGTATTCAAATGAAGTTTAAGAGTGTTAGGATTGATGGTTTGTATGTTTAGAACACCCATATTTATAGGAAAAACAAAATATGACCGTTCAGTGGCATTACGGTAATTCCAGCAAAATTCCAAACGGCTCTTTTTCAGACCGTTGGAGTGTTCTCGGAGTTCCGAGAATAATTCTCGGAGTTCCGAGAATTCTCGGAGTTCCGAGAAAAAATCTCGGAGTTCCGAGAAGCCACACAGAAATTGGAAAAAGTCTACTGGACCATTTCTCGGAGTTCCGAGAATAATTCTCGGAGTTCCGAGAATTCTCGGAGTTCCGAGAAAAACTCTCGGAGTTCCGAGAAGCCTATGCAGAGCAGATTTTCAATTCTGTTTTGGGCTTCCAATTCTCAACCAAGATGGGATTGCTATGAGGGTTCCAAGGTGTTGGAACTCCACAAATACAATCACTTGTTTATTTAGGGTATGTGAGATTAACTTAATTATGCCTCTAAAAACCTAATCTAGGTTTGGATCAATTACATTAAAAAATGGTCTTCAATATTAATTTCTTCATGTCTTCAAGTCTTCATGACTTCTTGCTTGATGACTTTGGCCTTCCAATTAGTGGTCCAATGTGGGCTTCTTGGCCTTCAATCCAAGCATCCTTGATCTTACTTTATCAAGATCTACAACTTAGACAAACAAACACATTAGTGATAAATGATCACTTGTGTATTGGAATCATCAAAACAAGATGGGAATGCCAAGGTAAAAACGATTGGGCTTACAGATACAGTTCCTAAGACAATTCATTGCTCATTTTACATCAGCTTGCGAACCTATCTTTAAGCTCTTAAAGAAAAATACTTCCAAAGAATGGACAGAGGAATGTCAACAGGCCTTTGAGAAGATAAAGCAAAGTTTGTCTCAACCACCGATAGTAGCACCAGTAATACCGGGACATCCATTGCTGCTTTACTTGTCAGTAACAGAAACCACCATGGGTTGTATGTTAGCACATCAAGATCCAAAAACCAAGCATGAAAAGGTTGTATATTATCTTAGTAAGAAGATGTTGGAGTATGAACAGAAGTACACTGTCCTAGAAAAAACCTGCTTAGCCTTGGTTTGGACTACTCAGCGACTCAGACATTATCTTTTATCACATAAGGTCTTGCTTTTGTCAAGGATGGATCCTCTGAAGTATCTCTTTGAAAAACCAGCCCTGACAGGTAGGACTGCCAGATGGTTATTGTTGTTATCTGAGTTCGACATCAGCCATGTAACCTAGAAATCAGTAAAGGGCCAAGCCATTGCTGAACAACTGGCAGAAACACCCTGAGAAGAAAGTCAGCCTTTCAAGCCAATGTTCCCAGATGAAGAGATCATGATGGTAGAAGATGAATATCCAGAAACTGGTTGGACCCTCTATTTTGATGGTGCAGCAAACCAAACAGGGCAAGGAGTAGGGGCATTGCTTGTGTCACCCCGAAATGAGCATGTTCCCCTTGCCATTAAGTTACAATTTAATTGCACCAATAATATGGCGAAGTATGAAGCATGCATCGTTGGGCTTGAGGCCGCATTGGCCTTAGGCATAGAGAATCTTGACGTATATGGAGATTCGAAGTTAATCATTTGCCAAACTCAAGGAGAATGGAGACCCAGAGAAGAAAAGCTACAGCCGTATCATGAATACTTGGATGTTCTTGCTCAACAATTCAGGTGCATCACTTTCAGTTATTTACCAAGGTTGAAGAATAGATTTGCCGATGGCTTAGCAACGTTATTTCTATGATTGACATACCTCACAATACGAAGATGAGGCCCATCACGGTTCGGGAACAATGGGCCCCTGCATATGTTGATGCTATAGAAATAGCTGCAAGATGTCCCGATGGTAAGCCATGGTATACGGACATAAAGAACTACATCTCAGGCCAGGGGAATCCCAATGAGGCGTTGAACAAAGAAATAAGGACTTTGCAGAGATTGACAGCTAATTTTGTCATTTGTGGAGGGGAGTTGTATCGACGGTCTTTCGACGGAATTCAACTCTTATGTGTCACTGAAGATCAGGCAGAAGAAATTCTCGCAGAAATTCATGAAGGGGTGTGTGGGCCTCATAGGAATGGGAATATGTTGGCAAGGAAGATCCTACGTCTGGGGTACTATTGGCCAACATTGGAGGCAGATTGTCACACATTTGTGAAGAAATGTTATAAATGTCAGATACATGAGAATCTCATCCATGTACCACCCACCGAATTGCATTCTCTTACCTCTCCTTGGCCGTTTTCGGTATGGGGTAGGTCGTCTAATGGTCACGAGTACATACTCGTTGCAATTGACTATTTCACCAAATGGGTTGAGGCCGCTTCTTACGCAAAGCTTACATCCGCATCAGTTTCTAAATTCATACGCACCAACATCATATGCAGATATGGAATTCCCCATGAACTTATCTCAGACAACGGATCTCATTTCAAGAAGGAAGTAATCACTCTTTGCCAAGAGTTCAAGATTAAGCATTATAAATCCTCACCTTATCGGCCGCAGGCAAATGGAACGGTAGAAGTTGCAAACAAAAATGTCAAGAATATCATTAGCAAGATGTCAGAAACTTATAAGGATTGGTCGAATAAGTTACCGTATGCCTTGTGGGCTTATAGGACGTCAATTAGAACTTTAATTGGGGCAACTCCTTATTCTCTTATTTATGGGATGGAAGCAGTGCTACCTGTTGAGATCCGTGTACCCTCGTCCGAGTGTTAACTGAGGCTAAGTTGCCAGAAAATGAATGGGCAGATGCCAGATATAAAGAGTTGAACATGCTAGATGAGAAGAGATTAAAGGCACTTTACCATGTGCAGGGTTACCAACGCAGAATAGCCCGGGCTTTTAATAAAAAAGTTAAGGTCAGAGATTTAGAAGAAGGCAATCTTGTTATGAAAGAGAATCGAGCACCAGTGTTTGACCCAAGGGGCAAGTTCAAACCAAACTGATCAGGACCATACATTGTGGACCAAATCTTACTAAGAAAAGCCGTCAAGCTCTGTAATTTAAATGGAGAAATATTACCAGAACCAACAAACCTTGATCAAATCAAGAGGTTCTATGCTTGAACACCAGAAGGCCGTTTTTTGGCCAAATAAATCCCAAATTCATAGCCCAAAATAAAAATATATATAACCTTTTGCGAACCCTTTTGAGCCTAAGTAACATTTTCCTTCGAAAACCCAATATACTAGGGGCATCTGCCCTGAACTACACAAGACCTGATCCCTACACTAGGGTACGTAAGCAGCTCGGTCAAAACGAGTTCAGTCATGATAAAAGAAAAAATTCATGCAAACTGAAAAGAAAAGAAAATTAAAATACCTCCAAACTAGGGGCATTCGCCCTGAACTACGCTTGGCCTGATTCCTACTCTGGGATACGTAGGCAACCTGTCCACAGGTTCGGTCGAAATTTTTGCAAAACCTAAAGCCATTCTTTGAAAAGCCCTACCTCACCTATAAAGTCCTTTTGGTGTTAAAAAAATGATTAAAAATGAAAAAAGAGAAAAAAAAGAAGGAGAAGAAACGAAATGGAGCTTAAAGATCCGCTAGATTGAAAACCTAAAATGGCTATCTAGGCAAAATTTAGGATCATTCCCCTGCTAAGTTGAAAACCTGAAAGGGCGGCTTAGGCAAAAGTTAAGGGGGTGGCCTACTGAGTCGAAAAACCTGAAAAGGCGATTCAGGCAAAAGTTAAGGCCGAGTGGTCCGCCAAGTTGAAAATCCAAAAAGGGGAACTTGGTCGTGGTAAGATTGGGTTCACGCCAGAAGAATTATATCGATCTCTGAAGTCGCAGTAGGTCAGGCAAAAATAACAACGATTCCTGAAACTAGGGATATTAATTTCTAGCAATCGAAAAGTTGATAGAATGATATATGAAGTATTACTGTCTTAAAAATAAGTGAAGATGTTTATCAATGAAGAAATATTCTTTAAAAGAGGCTAGCCTAACCCAAAAGAAAATACTGATAAGTCAGAATCATCACAGGATTACTTGAGTAATATTTCTTACTTCGTCATTTTATTGCAAATACCTATAGTTTTAATTGTTAAAAAAAAAAAAAAAATTTACGAATTCTATTTTAAGAATTGTTGTAGGGTGCAATCACTCTGAAAACAGGTTCATTAACAGATTCTGAGAAACTTGAAAAAGGCAAGACTGTCATGAATGGCGAAAAATCTTTGAAGAATGATCTCTGGTCAATGAATAGAAGAAAGTTAGAATGCCTCAAACCGGGGCAGGTTGCTAATGAAGTGGTGTCCCAAATTCTTATTATATGGTGTAATTAAATCCTTTGCTTCCAAAGTTATTAAGTGGAGATTTTGATTTCCTCTTTTCTGATAATCTCTGTCAAAACTCAAATTATCGTATCTCTCTTAGTCCATTTGAAAATGGTCTCTTCTCTTTGAACATCATGCAAATATGATGTCTCATTTCCTTGGAATCCGTATAAATATGGTATTCCATTCTCTTCGAGTCCGTACAACTATGGTCTCTTATTCTCTTTGAGCATCATACAAATGTGATGTCTCATTTCCTTGGAATCCGTAAAAATACGGTATTTAATTCTCTTTGAGTCCATTAAAAAATGGTCTCTTATTCTCTTTGAGCATCATACAAATCCGATGTCTCATTTTCATGAACTCCGTATAAATACGGTATTTCATTCTCTTCGAGTCCTCACAACTATGGTCTCTTATTCTCTTTGAGCATCATACAAATGTGATGTTTCATTTCCATGGAATCCGTAAAAATACGGTATTTCATTTTCTCTGAGTCCATTAAAAAATGGTCTCTTAATTCTCTTTGAGCATCATACAACTACGATATCTCGTGTTCCTTGGGAATCGTACAAATACGGTATCTCATCCTTTCTGAGTCCATTAAAAAATGGCCTCGTATTCCTCTTTGGGATCCATACAAATATGGTATCTCATGTTCCTTGGGAATCGTACAAATACGGTGTCTCATCCTTTCTTAGTCCATTTAAAAAAATGGTCTCTTATTCCTCTTTGGGATCCATATAAATATGGTATCTCATGTTCCTCGGGAATCATACAAATACGGTATCTCATCCTTTCTGAGTCCATTTTTTAAAAAATGGTCTCTTATTCCTCTTTGGGATCCATACAAATATGGTATCTCATGTTCCTTGGGAATCGTACAAATACGGTATCTCATCCTTTCTGAGTCCATTCAAAAATAGTCTCTTATTCCTCTTTGGGATCCATACAAATATGATTACTCATTTTCTTTGGGAAACCGTAAAAATACGGTGTCTCATTCTGGTGTCTCGTTTCCTCTGGGTCTGTATAACTACAGTGTCCTGTTCTCTTTGGACCCATACAATTATGGTATCTTTTTCCTTTCAAGTCCGTACAAATATGGTCTCTTATCCCTTTGAACTCGTACAAGTACGAGGTCTCATTCTTTTCGAATTCATTCAAAAATGATCTCTCATTTCCTCATTGCCCGTTTGAAAACGGCGCTGCATTATAATTATCTTTCATTCGAAGTTGCGTAATTTTTGCAATCAGATTGGATCCATCTATTCATTATTCTGAAACTGCCATCTCATGGTGTTTAGAATAAATGATTTTTATTACATTCTAAGACTTCGTCTAGGATCTTGCATTAGGTTAGGTTGCATTTGTTTGCATTTAGGGTGTATATTGTCTACAGAGTCCTTTGTTGGCAAAATGCTGCACAAAATGGTGTTGTCACTTTTGCTTTGGTATTCAATGCCTACGTCATCTCTACCAAAAACGGGCATCTGTAGACACCCCCATTTTGCTCCGCTTTAATCAACAAAGAAGTTAGTGTTTTCCTATCAATTTTTCAGTGTTTTCTCTTTCTATGTCCGTTTCCTGTATTATCTCGATCTTTTCAGTCAGTTCCACCGTGTTTTTCATCTTTTCCAGCTAAGTGTTGGGAAAGAGTGTTCATGAGGTTCCAAATGAGAGGAGTTTGTATGAATTTCGTGGCCTTACAATTGCGATTCGGATCATATAGTACTGATTTGTATCATGGCCCCATCAATAGGACCATTTAGATCATCTCATGCACATAATTTGGGGCACCATCCACTTGAGTGAAAGCCCAGCAATTAACAGTTAGAATCGTCCCTATGAGATTAGTGGAGCACAGCTTATTTATGCTACAAGCACATTGATTCAGTGGTTTGGATTACTCCATGCCACCCAACTCCTCTTATATGATTTGGATTACAATTTTCTACGGATGGCCCTCTCATAATCCAAGGATCTTTATGATATTTAGAAACTAAATATATATGGGAAGTTACCAATTTAATTACTCCTCTCTAATGCACTTAGTTTGTAAAGAAAAGAAAAAGAGGGGTTTATGAAAGTGACGTGTGCAAGTGGGATTAGAGATATCAATTGCTAAAAGTGGAAGGTTACCTCACTCGTTTGGACTTTAGTGGAAATAGTGTTTATTTTTAGATATCATGTGTATGTGGTAAATGTGGAAAGAGAAAGTCATCACAATATTTTACAAAGGACAACAACACTTTCCAAGTTGGAGGAAACATGTGCTGTCGTTTGTTTCTTGCATGCATTGAAAAAAAAAAGGGAAGAAGACAAGCTTTGTAGTGCTGACTAGTAGAGAGCAGGAGCATATCCATATTGCTAACTTTAGACGGCTTAACATGGTAACTTGCAAATGCGCCAATGCCTAAAAATATATATATAGAGGATACTCCTAATTTCGTCAGGGACGATCAATCTCTTTTGATGCCTCTCTCTCTCTCTCTCTCTGTGCATAAAAGGAGGATTTTTGGCCGAACACACTCTCTCGGCTCTCCCACGTCTCATGATTTCGATACTCTTCCATTCTTTCCCTCTCTTTTTATGCCTCTCTCTCTCTATATATATCATCTCCCTTTCTTCCACTGACGAACTCGAGTTCTATTCCTCTTCTCTCCCGGTTATCTCTGTGTCGGCAAATTCTCTCGGACGCGGATCGGATTGTCACCAAAGCTGTTTATCTCTTCCGGCGATTCGGATTTTCTATAGCGTATAAAAGGGTGCGACGAAGCGTATACCTCGGATTTACGGACCCTAGAGACGAGGAGCGCGACCAAAGGTAGGTTCATTCTTCTCAGATTTTTTCTAGAATTATTCCGTATTTTTTACGTATTTTTGCATGGTTTTAGTATTTACGCTTATTTAATTCAATAATATATGGGTTGGCTCAGAATCGGGTTTACATGAGTGTTTCAAGGTCCGATCCGTCTCAAAATTTAATACAATGATCTATTTAATGAGACTAAAAGAACTATCGGATTGGATCAGACGTTGGATCTAAGGATTTCTAGAATTTGAATGAAATCTGAAATTTTACTTGAATTAATGACCGGAATATTAAGAGATTGGAAAAAATAGCTACCTTAGGATGATCTGTTTCTTGGAATATTATAATTTTCTTGTGTTCATCATATCAGAACAATGTTAAAGGACATCTTTCAAAGTCATAATTTTCTCAAAAATCATGATTAAAAAATAGAAAACTCTTAAAAGACATCTTTTTGAAAGAGAAAAAATGGAAAATATACCAAATAAGTTCTAAAATTAATGAACTTTTGTAGTAAAATAATATGATGCTGATATATTCTTCCATGATGTTTTAATGATTTTAGGATTCTATTTGGTATATTGTTTGATATTTTCTTTTGAGACAACCAGATGTTGTGAGGTTTTTTATTAATATCAAATCACAATTAAAATTTTCAAAACCTTTACAGTAGTCTTATATTATAAATATCATGTTACTGTAAAAGTTTCAATTCATTTGGAATTTGTTTCCTAGGAGATGCTGTGTAAATTCATAATCTGATCTGAATCTTTAAAAATCTGAAATCAATAGTAAATCGTATCTAAAATTCATGAAATTTTCACAGTAGACTATATTCATTCATACCTTATTATTGTAAAAATTTCAATTGATTTATATTTCTAGTTATAAGGGTTTCTTTGTACTTTTAACAATCTGGTCTCATTATTATTAAATAAAAAATTAATAGCAACTTAATATAAAAATCTATGAAAGTTTTCCAGTAAGCTATATTCATTCATATCTTGTTACTGTAAACATTTCAAGTTATTTCTAATTTTTTTGCAATGACTTCATTTGTAAAATCATCCATGAGATCTAAAATTGATAAAATCTATTAAAAATCAAAATTAACCAAAATCATTATGAAAACTTACAGGGAACTTTAATTTTCTGTCACGTATTTATTCCTTAAGCCGCTGAAACAGAAACCTTAGGAGTCTTAGATTTTCTTTGTAAAATGGCCATGCTAGGATAATTTAGAGGCCGGGATCGTAATCATAGTCGTATACTAATTGCGATCAATCCAGCATAATTAGAGTGTGTACATTATAGTATGTTATTGGCTCCGAGGTCCACTGTCCACGGAAATCCTGAGAAATATGTCAGGCAATAACATACTATAACTTGCGTGCTAAATTTTACAAGGTTGAGAGCATGATTCCCTTCCATGGTTGCGATTTGAGGCCGAAACTTACGAACCATAGAGCCTTTGGTATTCCTTAGATGTTTAGGAACCGAAAATCCTTGAAATCTGAAAATCATTGACTTCAACAAATTGAATCAATTTACATCATGTCTTTCGGAACCGTTGGATTGCGGTTTCCATCGTAGGAACCATTAGAGCCCCATTTAGGAACACTTATATCATGTTGTATTCTAGGTTTTAGGGTGTCCTAGAGTTAGGGAGTTCAGCCTCATCACGACCGATTGCTATTATTAGCAATTGAGTCATATATCTAGTTACACTACTTACCCCTTTTTCCCATAGGACAAGCCTAGTTACCTAGGATGTAGGTTAACCTGCATTAGTCTAAGGGATAACTTGCACTTAGATAGGATCATATACCATCTTAGATGAAGTCCTAGGATAATAAAATCTTCAACTTGAACTAAATAATCTCTCTTAAACTGTTGAAACAGTCCATCCAGTCTAGATCGGTGTCCTAGATGAGTTAGGCATAAGTAGCTTAGTTTAGGTGCACCGAACTACGTCGACTCTGATCCCAGTGAGGGTTGGGTACGTATGCAGCTTGGATGCTTGATGGCATACCAATCACGAGTCGGCCCCACACATAAGTGGTGGGGTTTTGTATATTAGTTTTCTTATAAATTCTTAATTAAAATATGTAGGATTTTCCTCAAATTAGCATTTTAGGAGAACTTTCACTTAGATTGAATTCAAACAAATTAAAAAAATCAAAATACATATTTAGGAATTACATTGAAATTAGATCTTAGGATGCATGTCACATAGTTTGCATATTAATATAGAGTTAAATGAGTCATTTAAAAGAAATTCAAAAGAGTTAACTTTTTGGAATTGAAGACCGATTATCGGACAGGAATGGTGCATGTGGTGGTAACTCCCATACCTTCCATTCTTGTAACCAGGTAACGAATCTAGATTTCTGGTCAATTATGGGTCCTAGATCCCTTATCTAGGTGGCGACTCTGTCACTCTCTTTTGCGTGGAATTCAGATTGCCTTAGTGATCCCAAGTTCACGGAAAAGATGAATTAAATCACACCTCGCTAGGCTCGGCGGCTTACCCCTGCCCTTATGGGTATTGGGTTGCATGTTTGTTTGCACCCTATGGCTTGGTTGCTGCCTGCTTGGTTGGGTAATTAAAATCAATAATAAAAAGCACACGCCATTTGCGTGGGTACAAGAGACCAAGAGAGAGTGTAGCGCATCGCGCGCCTCACCTCTCTCGCGGGATCGGGTCCCACAAGTGGATAAGCCTTTCAGTGGCTCATACTAATGCTAAACATGTTTTCTCCAATGGAGTGTAATTCACCTTGTATTCCAACATCTTCTTGCTAAGATATTATAGTGGCATTTCTGTTTTCGCTTTAGGATCTTCCTGTGCCAACATACATCTGAGAGCTGTGTCTGTTGCTGAAAGAAGAATGGTCATCAGGCGACTGCTGGTGATAACATCAGGGGAGATGGCAAACAATCCTTCATCTTTTCGAAGGCTTCTTGACATTCAGGGTTCCACTGTTTGGATAGTCATCTTTTGGACTGGTTTTGTTCAGATCCCTGAAATTAATGCAACACCGTATTCTTCCATCCTCTTTAGGAACTGGAACGATGTTTACTAACCATTCGGGATGTGTGACAACCTCTAGAAATCATGTTTTCAATTGATTCATCACTTCATCTCTGATTTTGATGAACCGTTCAGGTCTTATTCTTCTGAGCTTCTGCTTCTTCATCTTGGCTTTTGAGAAGAGAGGGATATGGTGCTGGACAATTTCCTCGCTTAATCCTTGCATATCTTCGTATGACCAGGTGAAGACCTCTTTGAATTCTTTTAACAATTTGATTAATTTCGCACGTTCTTCAGGGGATAAGGTTTTGCCAATCTTTATCTCCTGAAGCAGAGATTCACTGCTGATGTTAATAGGTTCAATTTTATCTTCTAAAGGTTCTGCTTGACGCTCCTCCTCTCGTTTGATTAATTCCTTAATCTCGAGGTGAGTTTCTTCTGCATCCACATCCAAGGAAGGTTGTTCATTATATTTTAAAGTATTTATTTCAGAAGAATCGATAGATAAATGCGAGTACGGAGAAAGTTCTTTCATTGATTTGCGAGGTACACCAGAGGAAGAACTAACTGATGCGCCCTTGTCGGGCTCACTTACATTTGACGTTTGTGAAACAAGAACCAGAATCAGAGATGTATTCTTATTCAAAAGACAAGAAGTCTGCATCTGAAGGGATACTCGAACTGAGCAATGGGATGAAGGTATCAGATCAGTTGGAGGGTTTTGTGTTGCCAGCATTAGTAATCATACTTTGTGGGAGAAAATACAAATGCCTATGCTTTCCTGCTTGCAGCTATGACCTTTAGAGGGCAATATCTGCCCCTGATGGGATGACGAAGTCGCCCTTGTTGATGAGTTTCTGGATGGCGTGCTTCAAGGAGACACACTTTTCGGTCGAGTGACCCTTCTCTTGATGATATTCACAGAATTCCCACTCACTGTAATTTATCGGTAGTGGATTTCGGGGAGAGCGAGGTGTACGAGCAGTGAGCTTGTTATTCTTGATCAAAAACCTCATAACCGTGACCAGGTCAAAAGGTAAGGTGGAGAATTTCTTATGGGGCTGTGGCGATGCTTTTTCCTCCAGTTTTCCTACTTTGGCTGAAGTGTTGTTTACTTCTGTCCCTGATTCAGGTTCTTGGAGTATGCACACTTTAACTCTCGTACTGATCTTGGTATCCATCCTCTTGCCATGGAATCTTCTATCTTGTTGCCCGTGTCAATGAAATGTTTAAGACTTGAGAAACTTTGGGCGGCCATAGGGCACTCGAAGAAAAGGATTAGGTTATGTTGCATCATGTCGATCTGGTCTTCCTCAGACTGTCGTTTGAGCATCTGAGTTGTCTTCTAACGCCAACGTTTTACGAAGTCTGGGAAAGACTTCATAGGTTCTTGCCTAGTGGACTGGAGATCCCGGCAAGAGGTTTCTGTTTCGTCTTCATGAGAGAATTGCCTGATAAATTCATTCATTATGCAGTCCTAACCCATAGTCGGTAACTCAGGCAAATTCAAAAGCCATTTATGTGCCACACCCTTCAGAGACATCTGAAAGACCAATGCTAACTATTTGGGGACAGTTTCTGTGATCGGAGCATGCCTTCAAACATTGCGAGATGCATACGAGGATAGTCGGTTCCATCGTACTTGTTAATATCTGACTACTTGAAGCTGGTGGGAAGTTGTACATCAAGGAACAGAGAGACCTCCCGCATGGTGAGTCTTGATGACCCCTTAACCTTAATGACTTTGAGGTCCTGATTAACCTTAGCAAACTTATCATCCCACTGCTTAACTATCTGCGCAAGGGGATGATTCTCATCAACATACTACTCTTCTAGGAATGGGTCCAAAGGCTGTGTTGTAGACTAATTAGTAGGTGGGGCAGCGGGTCAGACTTCTTGAATAGTAGGAGGATGGGATTCTTAGGATGTCCCGGGTCTTGCAGACTCTGAATGTCCCGGATTCTTAGCTCTGCTATTGCCTATTGTAGATTCTGAATGACTTGAGACTGATCCCCTGGTTCTGCCATGATGGCGAGAGGATTTGAAAGACTGGGTGGTTCTGAAATTTCTATAGAGTGAGTAGGAACTAGGGAATTGGGTAGTTGTGAGGTTCTCACCAAACAAGCATCGGTTCAGGACCAGGTTTTCTCTTTCCTAGATGTAATGGTTTCGAGTGTGTGAATTTTCTACCTGTAGATGGGAATATTCATACACTAGTTTCAGAGTTTTTTCACACAAGGAGAAAGAATCATACAGACATTTAAGAGTTCAAACAAGTTTTTTCATGGAATTATCTTCTTTTTTACATGTCTGATTAACTTTTACAATTTGTACAAGAGGCCTGTTCTAGCCTGATTTCAAAAGTTTTTTTTTGTTATTTTTACAATTTTCTCAAATTTTGGTAGGACTTTGACAAAACCTGGACATGCGAGGAGCTGAGAGCGAGGTCTGCCCCTGTGGTCGCTGATTGGGAAAACACCTCTAAACAGATTGAGTCAGGGTTTCGAAGATGACCTAACCCTGTTTGAGATGACGGTCGGATAGAGGTCCGATACTTTACCATGACGATGGGTATATCCTAACCAACTCATCCGGGGTTATTTCAAGTGATACTTGCGCGGCATGCAATTCCCTAAGCACAACCTTGCGATGCTTAGAGGATGCCATAAAAAGTCCCCAAATTGAAATATTCGCTTGACTCTTCTTCAACTGTTTCAACAGGTTACCATCTTCTTCCTCTGGGTTTGGCCTAATTTGCCTCTGATTCTCTGTAACTCTCACAGCCTCTGCGGGATTTTCAGCCCTTAGTTCTGGAGGCTTATATACACGCCCACCCCTTGTGACGTGACGAAGCTCATCACACTGATCATCTAAGAATAGCAGATCGTCATCATCTGTTCTCAAGACATAAGGGCTTTTATTCACCTCTTCTTCCTCATAGTCGTCAATCTTCAAGACATAAGGAGTTTTCTTTTCTTTCTCAATATCTTCACAATGAAGAACGTAATGTCGAGAGGACGATTATGCGAAATCGCTATCATCTAGCGAGAGGACATACGGCTTTTCTTTTTCTATCTTTTCAATCTCCTCATCGTCAAACCTTAGGACATATTGCCTATAAGATGTTATAGCACATTGTGGATCCCGTCCCGAAGGAGGTGGGCCACGAGCGTATGTGTTACGATAGCATCTTTGTTCACTGATTTTGAATATGATTGCTTTTCTCGTAAATTTGGGATGAAAATCCTGATTTATGAGAGAAGCTATGACTACAGTCGCCACCTAGATTAGGGATCTAGGACCCATAATTAACTATGTTAATTTGGTCTATGATTTAAATCCTGGGTAAGCTACATGGTTACGAGATCGGAAGGTGTACCGCACGAAGTGTACAGCATCGATCTTGCCTGACGAAAGTCAGACTTCCACTTTTAAAAGCTTCAATTGTTTAGGTTTAACTAAGGGGGTTGAATGCTTATTTTTATTGAAATACCTAAATATTACTAATGATTTGGCTGTTCATAGTTTAGGCTCAAGCGGGCCAGGAGTGCATCCTACATGCAACTACATGCCTATGTGCCTATGTGATTGTTTTGAGAATGATGAGATTTGACTTGAATTGAATTTGATAATTGATTTGAGGTGAAGTGACCTATGCTATATGAAACTAGATCTAATGCAATGGACCTAAGTTGCATTTTTAGTATCTTTGTGAAGTTTGGGTTCTAAAAGTTATATTGAGAAACCTATAGTGAAATTCCTAAGTTTTAGAACCTAAGGCATTTATGTTCTTGGAATTTAAAACTTTGGATTAGTGATTTTCCAATGAATGTGAGTTCTTAGGTTCTTTTGGATTTTCGAATTCTTTTAGAGTTCCAAACTTAAGCACAAATAACTAAGCATGCAAACAATTAGTCTAACAGAAACAAACAACCTAGCATGCGAATTCTAAGCATAACAAGCAAGCAGCATATTATTTCTAGCATAGGATGAGAACAATTATCAAACAAAAAAATCTAAACATGCAATTACTCATGCGACTAGGATACAAAAAGAAATATCTAGCATGCAAAAAAGTTTAGGGAAAAGAGAGGGTGAACAACGGAATGAAAGAGGTGAAGAGGGGGTGGAAAAAGGTCTAGAAAGGTACGGAAAGGTGCGTAAATATGCGACTGAACTTGGGAGTGCCAAGTTGCCTACGTACTCCATGGTGGGGATCAAGCCACACGTAGTTCCGTAAGGGACAGAATTGGGTTGGTAATTGGGATCTTGAAATTGGGAATTTTGCAGAATTGGATCTAAAGGGATAAATTTAGGTTGCATTCGACTTGGAGATGAGTCGGTTTATGACAGAGTATGACTTGATTGGGGTGCTAAGGGTACGACTTGGTTTTGGTGCTAAAGGGTGTGACTCGGTTGAGGGAAAGGTTGCAACTCAGTTTGGATTGGGTTGTGTGACTCGGTTGGGGGCATGAACCGGTTGTATTGGACTCGGGTAAGGACCGGGTTGGGGTTGGGCTCGGATTCCGGTACGGGTTCTAGATTGGATTCGGGTTAGACTCGGGTTGCGGTTTAGGTTAGACTCGGATTAGACTCAGGTTCGGGTTTGGCTCTAACTTGGGTTGACTCAGGTTGGGTTCGGGTTCAGGATTCGGAGTCGGGGTTTCGATTCTTGGTCGTATTCCGGGTCAGGGTAGGGGTTTAACCATCGGGGGATTGAAGTGGGTTTGGTCGGGAAAATAAGGTCGGCTGATGAGACAAGGGTGAGATGAGTGTGCTGAAATGAGGTGTGATGCTAATGGGATGAGGTGTAAAGCTAATGGGGTATGGGTGTAATCTAATGGGAATTATCTATGGTCGATAGTATACTGATGGGGTGTGGTTTGTTAAGTTGAGGTGTGACAGGATGGGCTATCATTAGGGGTGTAAACGAGCCGAGCCGAGCCGAGCCTAGCCGAGCTTGGCCAGGCTCGGCTCGGCTCGTTAAGCTCAAAGGCTAGGCTCGAGCTCAGCTCGGCTCGGTTAGGCTCGGCTAGGCTCGCGAGCCTATCGAGCTTGGGTTATATTCTGGAATGTATATCAAATGGATGGTTTGGATTATCACAGCAAAGCAAAGCAAAGCAAAGCCAAATAATAAAAAAAAAAAAGTAATCATGACGGAAAAAGTAAAAAGTAAAATAGTAGCTAATGTATAAAGTTTTAAATGAAAAATTACCAAAAATGGTAGAAAGTTATGACAATTAAAAAAAATACAACTAAAAGGTTAGAAGTTATGACATTTACGGAAAAAAGTCATGATTATACTATATTTACGACTATTTATATTATATTTAGAAATACTTTTATACGGGTTTTTCTTAACGAGCCGAGCCGAGCCTGGCCTAATTCGGACTCGGCTCGTTAAGCTTAACGAGCCTAGCAAGCCGGCTCGGCTCGGCTCGTTAAGGATTCGAGTCGAGCTCGAGCCGAGCTCGAGCGAGCTTCCGAGCCCGAGCCAAAATTGACACCCTTAGCTATCATAGTAGGATGGGCAGGGGGTAAGATAGAAATTTATTAAGGTGTGGTAATAGCTATAGGATGGTCGGTTCACATGGGGTCATAGATGGATGGCTATGATGGGTTGTGATAGGATGAAGGTGATAGCTATCGATTGTGTTTTATTGGAAAGGGGTACGATGGGGGTCTAGGTGATGGATCGGGATTTGGTAATTAAATTGGGCCGTGGGATATAGATGTGATGTATGGTATGGTGCTGTTCGTGGAATGCGTGGGTGTAGGTTATGTAGTGGATGGGGATATAGGTAGCATGGCTATTGTGATGGTGGCGTGAATGACATGAGCCAAAGAGTCATGCATGCTGTTTGCTTATGAGCCATATGAATTATGGATGTGAATCAGTTGATGGGGATGGGACATAATTTATATGGTGAAGTAGTCGGGGTGCATAGAATTTACTTACCTCACACGTTTTAGTAGTCTACAAGACAAGACTTTCACGCAAGGGAATCAGAAACTTTCATTCAAGAAAGGTCGGGGACCTCCAGAAAAAGGCGCGTATGTCTTTCTTTTAAAAAGCCTATTGGTAAGCTGGGCAGTTTTGAGCTGAGCTTCTATGGTTGTAATAACCTGCCGGTACGGATTCAAGAGAAAGGCTACTGCTATCAACTACGTACTTTATATCTATCTGGCTTGGATTAAGTTGGATTGGGTTAGGTGCAGGGGCGAGTTGGGGCGGGATTGGGTTAGGTACAGGGGCGAGTTGGACTAGGTTAGGCTTGGGTTGACTGGAATTGCTTGGGTCGGACCAAGTGTGTCCGAGTTGGGTTTGGTTGGACCGAGTTGGGGCTGAACCGGGTTGAACTTGGTTGGGACTGAACCGGGTCGGGGTCGGGGTTGGGTTGCGGGTCCGAGTTAGATGGGTTGAGTCTAACCGATTGAGTCCGCTTGAGTCATTTGGGTTAGACCGGTTAGGCTAGGTTCGGGGTTGTGGCTCGGTGGTTGATTTAGGTAGTCAGGTTGGATGGAATTAAATATGAAGGGATGTGGATATGAGGCGTGAGTGTTGAGACATGGGACATGATAGCCATGGGGATTTAAGATGATGGTTAAGATGATGAATGTTCTCTTAAGGGTATGGGATGCATGCTTTAGGCATGCTGTGGATCAGTTACGAGAATGTGGGGATGGGAATTGATGGCTATGGGTGGGGTGTGTGAGGGTGAACTCAATGAAGTAGGCCATGGCATGGCCGAATGGTTTGGGGGATGTGAAGCCGAAGGGTGTGTATGGATGAGGCCGAATAGGACTTGGGCCATGGGGGTTGGGCTGAATGGGTATAGACCAATTTTTTTAGAAAATTGTATATCGAGGGTCCATAGCAACAAGCTACGAAGAGCCAAGAAGTAATCGAGGGTCCACGGTGACAAACCGTGAAGAGCCACGCGACGAATCTAGGGTCCATGGCAATAAGCCATGAAGAGCCTAGCACTAAATTTGGGGTCCGTGGTAATAAGCCACGAAGAGCCCAACAAGAATCACAAGTAATGGAGATGAATGAAATGAGCATGGATAGTGGGTCCATGATATACCCTAAAGGACAAATCACGAAGAGCCACTCAGGAAGCAAGGGTCCATGGTATGCCTGCCTGGCAAACCACGAAGAGCCAAGAATGAATAAGGATAGTGGGTCCATAATACAGCCTCAAGGACAGATCATGAAGAGCCACTCGGGGAACAAGGGTCCATGGTGTACCCAAATGGTAAACCATGAAGAGCCCAGAATGTACAACACTTACATGGAGGACTTATTTGTTTATTGGAGAATCAATTTTTGGATTTTTAGATTTTAAGGGATTCTTTTGGGATTAGCTTTCCATTGCCGAGAAAATTGGGAGTATGAGTTCCTTGCTGAGGACTGGACTCAAGTAACTCTGTCTCTCTCGAATTTTGCCTTTTGACTGAATGTCTAAAGCTAATGGAGTCTTGGTTTTCATCACAACAAGGCATTCCCTGGTTTATCCTTATAGGATCAAGCAAGACTACCTTGAACCCCTCTAAATAGGTTTATCAATTCTTTGCACTCCTTGGGAGATAAAGTTTTGTCAATCCATCTTTCCCAAGTTTTGGATTTCAATACCACTATCGACAGCTTCGATTTCTTCTTTGAGTGGCTATGCTCGACGCTCTTCCTCTCTTTTGACCATTTTTCAGATCTCGAGGGGAATTTCATCCAAATTCTCATCCGAGAAGGGTGTCTTTAGTTTTATTTTAAACATTAGATCTAAGAGTGAATCATAGAACATCAAAGATACAAAATCAACAACTTTATTGAATTGAAGATTCTTAAGTACATCAGTAACTCTTTATTTTTGCGTGCCTCAATGGGCTCTACATTGGACTTGACAAAGGATGGAAACACCAAACTATGAATGAACACGACTGACAAACGTCAGTCACATTTTCTTTTTTGACATCGACACAGTAAGACTTACCAAGTCTGAGAGAAGAAAGTTTCTACACACTCAATGAAAGACAAACCCAACAACACATGACACTTCTTCATGATGAACTGGCACTGAAAATTTATGAGTAGTATTCCTTCCATGATGTCAATGACTGGGGGTTCAACCCTGGTGTAGGTCCTGTTGACCTAGCTTCAGCTGATCTTCAATAACGGGCATCGGTGACATTTTTCTTGGCACATAACCACCTCCTGACATTTTACGCTCTAATACTCCCAGGTTTGAAGATGAAGAACTCCCTGACTCAAAAGTGGGACGGGTGATGATAATTGGATCTTCAAAAGGCTCAACCGTTGAATTAGCTTTACCAACAGTTAGAAGAATTGCAACATGCCTAGGTAAAGAATTCTGAGTAGCATTAAACCCAGGCCAAATGGGACGGTCCCTATCTATAAGGTCCTGGATCACAAATCTAAGGGAGCGACAACGATTAGTGATGTGACCAGGGCCTTGGTGATATTCACAGTATTCATCCTTATTGTAGAACCTTAGATGAACCTTGGGTGGTGGCTTCGGAGCCATGAGTTTCAACAGTCCATCCTTAACAAGTTTTCGGAGAATAACCCCTGGAGGTCTCGGTAATGGAGTGAACTTCTTCTTAAGCTTATGTGCTGGTTTCACATCTCTTTGACCAGGCTTAAGAACAATAGCTTGAGATGCTTGACCGGGTAACTCAATACCACTGATTTTCTTAGAATTAGCAACTGGTTTGCTATCATTCCTTAGATTCTTTATACTTCGGTGATCAATGGTCAATTTTTCAATCTCTTTAACACGTTTCTTCACTTGTCCTACTGAAATGGGCGATGGGAGACACTTCTCTTCAACATGTCGCTTACCCTTATAATCATCAATATGTGCTACGTGACCGAGACAGGAAGAAGGATCATAGGAGTCAACTTCTCAACATCTTTAGCAAGTTCTTTCTCCTTTCTTATGGCAGTGGGAGATATAAAAGGCTTCTCTTCAGTAAGTTGTTCTTCTTCAGCGGGATAGGATCAAGGGTATCAGGAGGATGATTTTGGACTACAGAGTCCTCAGAAGTTATGGGTTTCTCCTTAGCTTTGTCTTTCATAGGAGTTGCTTCTTTATTCCAAGAATATATTATTTCCCACATTTCAACTAGGGATTGCTTATTGTTCATAGTTAGCTTGGCCATCTAGGTTGAGAGGAAACAAATGAAGTAAAGTGGTGACTTAGTCTCAAAGGTTAATGAGATCCAATAGCTTCAGTAATAAAGGGTCTTTTGGTGTCAACTGCAAGCGAATGGCTAAGACTCCTATCATAAAAATGACAAACACCAATTTTAGTATGTGGCAATCTCATGGAAATGTTATACACAAGTTGAAACAAGAGATAATACGAATACATCTCTCCCTTGGGTAAGAACCAGCAGCATAACGATTGTAAAAAAGGGTCGTGGGAAGGTAAACACATGACTTATCAATAATCCTAAAGGATAGCAATCACACTAAAAATGTGTTGGGTAAAAGTTGGCAGGATGACGCCGCTCAAAAGGATCGTGGTAAGATAAACTCATGGTTTATCAACTAACCTAAAAGGATAGCAATCACACTGAAAATGTATTAGGTAAAATTTGGTAGCATGACGGCTATATAAACATATCCCCACAAGTCATCATAAGGGTATGTGAATAAACTCTGTAGTATAAGGCCCTCAGCAAGGATATTTGTATCCAAATGATGGTGGCAAGATAGGCTCATGAGTGGTAAACAGAATATGGTCATCAGAGAGATGTAATCAAATGAAGGACTGACCATGAACGACGACATTTAGAGATAGGTTGAATTTGCAACCAAAAGACCAAAGGATAGATCGTGACCATGATAATGATAGCTTGAAGGCCGTGGATTTGATCATAATTTGAAAAATGAATAGATTTATTGAATTAAATTAGATAAAGAACCCTAACGAAGAGGAGAAACCTAATCTAAGAATCAAATAATCTGATGATAATCCACAAAATGGATAGATATGAATAATTGATTAGATTAGGAGGGAAAATCTAACTAAGAAATAGTCCCTAATCTAAATATGTAGATCTGTAATGAAAAACATGGATAAATTTTATAACCAAAAGATCAAGACATAGATTATGTATAAAGAACCAATAACCTAATTGAAATCCACAGATTGGATAAATAGAAAGAATTGATTAGATTAAGAAGGAGAACCTAACTAAAAAGTAAACCCTAATCTAATGATGAATACACAGTATAGGAAAAAATGACATGATATACTCAGATTTACAATCCGAGGATCAGGGAATAGATCATGGCCATAAGGGTGATAAGTAAAATCCACTGACCAGGTCTAGATCTGAAAGATAAATTGATATAATTGATTGGATTAGATAAGGAACCTCACTAAATAAATAGGCCATAATCTAATAATCAATAAATATAGATATATATACAAATATATCATAACCAGGGACACCAACCCTAATTCTAATCTAGCAGAGTCAAGAAAGTATCGACTCATGACAGACTAATGAGTGTACTAGGACCGTGTTGTAGCCACTCAAGGTGAACTACTCTAGTCTATAGATAGGATAAGGCTCCTAACTCTAAGCTCCACATGTGTGAGCAACACATGTTCGTCCTATATGCAAACAAGAGGACTATGCAATATATAGAGGGCGTAAGGCTGAGGTCCACCTGGCCGGGTGCATAGTTACTTGTATGTCGTGACTGTCCGCCAGCATACGAACTATGTCCGTTTTACACACGAAGTGTCCAAGTGTTGAGTATAGTACTAGTGCGGTGGCGCTAGAAGGCGGATATAGCCCTCACGGCTCCTACTCATAGTATCCTGAATAGGTCATCTGATTGCATATCCACAACAAACCACAGCAGAAAAGTAACCACAAAACAGGATAATATATGCAGGGATGAGAGTGGTGTGTGAGCTCTTGTTTTATTACGTACCTATTTGGTGCCCCTGGTTTCTAACCATAAAGTTTCCATTTGAAATGATTTTGGCCCAAATTTCTTCCAAGTTAATAAAAATGGCATTTTAACAGAGTTAGGCAATGTTCTAGAACCCCCCAGCAGAGTCGTCAGCCTGTGGACCCCGATCCCGAGGAAACTAGCGAGGATACAAGATCCACGTCAATCCTCTGAGATCTTCACACGTGAAGGAGAGCTCTACCAATGAACTCTCGAAAGAGTGCCCCTCACTGCATGAGTGGCGAGGTAAACGAGATACCTCTTGATTCGGGGAGTAGCCCAGAACCAAGACGTAATTGAAACAAAGAAGAGTCGCCTTCCAAAGATGTCGGCCCTGGAACCCATACTATATTCTGTTGCAACGGATAACCAGAGATACAAAAGGTCTGTGCCTAGTGACGAATGAGAAGGTCTGAAGAGCACCCCATCGGCCCAAGTGCAAGCACTCCGTCTCTTATGCCATTTTATATTAACTTTGAAGAATTTGGACGAAAATTATGTGAAATGGAAACGGATATCCCCGAGAAGACGTCTACTTAAGCATGCATGTCTCGGGAAGGGATAAAGAAAAGAAAACACACAAGTCCTAAGAAGAGTTGATATCAGTGTCACCTATCATTAGAATGAACACTAGAATTCAACGTTCTTAGAGAGGCGTAAAAGACTAATGTTTATCCAATATAAGATAACCCTGCTACCTATGTCCATATATCATGTCTAACATCCATGCTTAAAGAGAGATGGTACCAGTACCATCTGTCATTAGAATGAATACTATAATCCACAGTCTCATAAAGAGGCATAGAAGACTAGTATCGATCCGATAGTAGATAAGCCAGTTACCAATCTCTATCAATCATATCTAATCCTAACACATCTCATCTAGAAAGCAATAAGCATACACATGCACAACTATGGCTAAAGAGACGAACCTGTACAGTGAGCAAACGTCAATAAATAATAGCAAAAGTAACAATCATCAATAGTAAAAAGTTACAGCTAAGCATATAAGAGCTACAGCTAAGCAATATAATCAAAAGCAATAAACTGATAAGCAGTAAAGAGCTACAGCTAAGCATGTGAGCAAGTAAAGAAATAATCACAATCTAAAAGAAAATGCATATGTCATGATCCTATACAAGAAACAGTAATAGACACACACAAACCCTGAAAACACTAATAACAAACCCTAAGACTCTAATGTGAAGTTGGACTCGGACCAGGATGGCCATCCTGGCTGATCTACGTATCCCGGCCTTGGGAAGAATCAGAGTCAACATAGTTCGATGGCCTATTATAAGCTACGATGCCTAAATGTGCCTAGACCACACTAGACTCGAGACGACACGACTCATGTTTAAGTTTTTTAAGTATTTTAGACACAACTATATGGTCATAAACTAATGCAAGTCAACCTAATGCAGCTGGACCCTACATCCTATGTGTAACTAGGCTGTATATCCTAAAAAAAACAATGAGCTAACTAAGTGCATCCTAATCTAGCCATCGGCTCGACTAAGTTTCTAACCGACCACGACTTGAGGCCACCTAACTCTAAGGACACTCACACGACAAGACACACAAAGCATCAACATAACTAGGACAGATTCCTAGCCCTAAGACACCCCAAACATCTAGGACAGACTTCTAACTCCAGGGGAAGATCTTTTCAAAAACCGGATGTAAAAGATTTGTTTGAAGAATTTCTGTGTTTTTGAATGATTTGAACATGTTTGTTTTGAAAGGTTTGACTGGACCTGGGATAAAAATCCCAAGCTGCCTACATACCTCGTCGAAGAGGATCAAGCCAACGTAGTTCGGAAACAGACTGTCCTAATGTTTCATGACTTTTGAAATGTTTTGATGGTTTTAAATGTTTTCAATGCTTCTGAGTTTTGAAATTATGATATTTCTGTTGTTTAAAGTTTTCCAATATTTTTAAAATTTTAAAGTGTTTTCACCCTTTTAGCCAAAGGGAACCCATATGTCTGCACCTCGTGGCATGGAAGAGTGTAAGTGCTAAGGGCTGAATCTCTATGCTAAAAAGGAACTCCTATCTAAAGGCAGATTCACAAAAGAAAAGGGCAGACGCCTAAACATCTATAAGGGCAGGACAGACTCCTAATATCTCACAAAGGTTGGATAGAATCCTATACTTTGCGCGGAGTTGGACAGAATCACGACTCTGCAAGGGTTGAACAGAATCCTAAGCCTTACAAGGATTGGATAGATCCTAGCACCTATGATGGTAGGACAGACTCCTGAAAGACAAACTCTCTAACTAAGGACAGACTCCTATGCTAATGGACTGACTCTCTGGCTAAGGACAGACTCCTATGCTAATGAACTATTGGTAACTCTAAGGGAGGGGTGCTATCTAGACAAAATATGTCTTCTAGAAGAAGTTGAGACAAAGAATGGTGCTAGTGAGACCGAACAAGTCTCCTAGACACAGAGGTGGGCTCTAAGTATCCTTATCATTGCCCCTGCAATGATAAATAGGGAGATAACTAAGATCTAAGTTAGTCTTTTAACTTAGTAAAGATACAACATACAGAGGTTCCACAAATGACGCTATACTCCCTAAGGGCTAGGCTTTAAACAACAAGACTTGTCTCCAAAGGAGAACCGCCTTATGAGACAGAGTGTGTCTCCTAATGGGGGCTCTAGATGACTCTTTCATTGCCCGTGCAATGAATAGGGGAACCTAATGTCTTAAGGGATACACCTCTAAAAGACTAGGCAAGTCTTTTAAATAAAAGAGGGGAGTGCTACTTGGACTGAGCAAGTCCCCTAATGATAGGCTTGGGCTAACGCCTTCATCGCCCGCAAACGCCAGTCACATTTTAAAATATCTCTGTTTGCTTTTGGTTTTCTACTTATTTATTTTTTTTAAATGAGATCACAATATTAATAGCAGGTTCACTCCCCTTACAACCTATGTTCTACAATGAAAGGCGCTATGATATGAAACGGTGGCACCATCTCATCGTCAACATGAAATGTGAACCGGTAGTCTCCTCCCTATACTTTGATTTAATCAGGGAAGGTGAGTCCAACATTTTAAGTGTGCCTTTAACACACATTAACTATGTTTCTAGTACAAACAGTTTTTATAGAATAATTGCAATGGAACTAATTCTTTCTTCTCTACAGTGCTCTTCTATTAGATTAGATGTGCAATTTGGTTGCCAATTTCATAGTGAACCATTTCATGAGTGACTTTGGGACAACGAAGATCAACTTGTCTCTTAATGCCTCGAAAGATCAGTGTCAATGTGAAACTCAAGTTGGGAATGAGACTCTGCTCCTGTCTCTTCTATGTGATAAGGTTTTTGCATCAAATGTTAAGTATTTGGAAAACAGCAAGTTACCCAATCAGATGCAATCTAAGGCTGAGGTTAGAGAATTCAAACGAATAGTATGGGGATTCAAAAAACTGTTCGGTTCACAAGACAATCTGAAATTCAAGTACATGGATGATCCAGCACCTCATTTGAATTGGGCAATGATGATACAAAGCCAAGATACTTTAAGCTGGATTGGACATGCTAAAATGAAGAGTATGTACTCTGGTCTTATTCTCCTGCTCAGGCCAGCAACTTGTTATGTAAAAGATAGCCACACTCATCCGAAATGGTTGATATAAAGAAAAAGCATGGGACAAATATTCCCTTCTTCTAAGATGAGATGCCCAATCACTACTCAAAAGCAGCTTAACTACTAAGACAGAGATGATCAATCGACCCTGAAGTAAGCCTTAAGAGCTAGGATCAAATATGGGATCCATTCCCTTGAATTTTCACAATCAGAGCATCTTGGATTTGATAAACCAAACAATTTTGACTATCAACAGTGATTATAAACAAACCAAATGCAAATCAAAACTACGCACATCAGCAAGAACCACACATTAAGCATGAATTAAAGAGGAGGAAAAAGAAGTACCTGAGTTGTTAGTGATATTTCCAAAGAACTGAATCAGTCTAGAGCTGCAGGTACTCACTAGTTTATTAGGCTGACCTTCAGATGTTGGGAATTTGCTCATCTTTTTCTTTTACATATGCAAAGCTCTAAATCAAAAGAGCTTCCAAATCAACTCCTCCTTATTTCTCTGCTCCAAATTCCCTCACTCGAGACCTTAAATCATTTGTATCTTCAATTTCTCTGAGACAAGTCATCGGAGAAAGTAATCTCACTTTCTTTCTCTATGAAATTTCAATGAGCTGCCGCCGGATTTCGTGGAGAATTGCCGGAAAAAGAGCTGTGAAATTACCGGACAGAATAAATTTCTAGAAATTGTGAGCACGTGGGCGAAACGGGCAAGATTCACCGGATTTTAAGAGCGCTGGATCTGATTTCGGATCTCAGACAAATTTCAGACGTAGATCTTTTCCTCCTTGCTAGCCTTTTACAATTTCCCTCTAAAATCTCCTTGAAACCTCAATTAGAACATTCTTCTTCTTCCTCTACCATTCTCTCACTGAATTTTATGAACTTTCTTTAATATCAACAAATCGGAATCAAGGTATAGACGAACAGAGGTGATGATGAATTAAGAAAGAATAGTAATGATGATAACTGAGGTGATGAGGCTAGCTGAAATCCAAGGTAAATGGCTGGAATTAGTGGCCAACAGTAGAATGATAAGGGATCTGAGGCTTCGGAAGCCAAATCTGAAAATCAATCTTCTCTATTCGCTGCTGTATAACTCTTCTCTTCTTCTTCTTCTTCTTTTTAACAAATGAAAAACTATTTCTTATCCATGAAATCTTCTTTCAACTGTAGATGTAAGCTTTGGAATAGATTTGCAAGATTGCTACAAATAGTGATGAAAAAGAAGATCTTGATGAGAGTGATGGTGGCTAATGTGAAGGGCGACCGGATGGGAGAAGTAACCGGCCGGATCTCCTGCCGGACCTCCGGCAGACTCGCCGGAGAAGATGACAGGAGAAAAATTTCCTCTCTTTCTTTCCTCAATTTCTCAGATGCTATCTCTCTCTTCAAAATCTCCTCCTTGTGTAATTTTTCACGAAAATGAAAAGTTCCCCCGCCCTCAACTCCAATCGGTGGGCTTTTTACAGGAAAAATTTGTGTTAAATCAACACCCTCCTAATTTAATCATCACACCCACCCAGCTGTCTTTTCCTCTTAAATGATTTGTGGTTACTATTGGTGCAAACACATCCATGACTCAATAATGCGCTCCCCTTGTCTTTCTATACAGCCCTTTCCATTTTACTTTTGTTACTCTTTTACCTTATCCGGGGAGTTTACTACCTCCACAGTTTTGGCCTACCTCACACAGTTACCCCCATCCTTGATTAATATGAACCGTCCATCTAATATGTCGTACAAAATTATGTACCTTAAAAGATAATGACACCCACTCTCTTTCTTACTCTCTGATTTCCGATCGAATGAGAGCCTACCCCCGAAATAAGAGAACAAGCCTCTTTTTGTAGGCATAACCACATATGACATAACAGCCCTTCCGCATATTGCTATAGACAGCCCCTCTTCATGTATATTTTGATTTTGACTACCCTTTTATGCTATATGGGGGTGAATTTATCATCTCAACAACTTGAGCCCTCTTTCTGTGATTTTTTTAAAAAGTCCCCCCTCTTCAAACGACCTTCAATCTCTTTTATAAAAGTTATAAAAGTGAATGATAAATTTTTACCCTCCTTGCCTTGCTTTGGACATCCCCTAATAGATGTCATTTGACTACTTTTTACACCAAATAGAGATGGGCTTAGGTGAAAATGTGCCCTAAAAAAAATCTATGCATGTGCTCCCCTCTCACTTCCTTTGGACAGCCCAATTAGTCTATTTATGACTACTCTTTTCATTGTACGGCTGAATAAAAATGGGCCTTAAGAATGCATATTTGGCCTCCTTTCCCTCATTGGACAAAGACCTTAACCCCCAATCTTTCCTTGGACAGCACGCTTGTGTATTTAATCTATAAGGGTGGTCTAAATAAGAAAATGGGTGAACATTTTGCTCTTGCTATTACACGTGGGGTTAGTAATGGCACACCCTTGCTTCACTAATGCACTCCTCTTTTTCAATTCACCATTGAAAGCCCAATGGTTCCCACCTTGGCATTTCCATCTTCTTTTGATGATTCCAATACACAAGTGATTTTCTATCACTAATGTGTTTGAATGTCTAAGTTGTAGATCATGATTGTATTAAGACAAGATTGCTTAGATTAAGGCCAAGAAGCTCTCATTGGACCTCATTAAAAAGGCCAAAGTCATCGGAGATCTAAGACGCATGAAGACTGGAAGCATCGCAATTGAAGATCGAAGTCGTTTTAGAATGTAAAGATCCAATCCTAGTTTAGGTGTTTAGAGGCATAAATAATGTAATCTCACACACCCTAAAAAGTTTAAGTGATTGTCCTTGTGGTGTTCCAACACTTTGGAACCCTCATAACAATCCCAACTTGGTGTAGAGTTGGAAGCCCAAAAACAGAATTGAAAATCTGCTGGAAATAGGCTTCTCGGGACTCCGAGAGAATTCTCGGAGCTCCGAGACATTCCTCGGAGCTCCGGGAAATGGTCCAGTAATATTTTCTTAACTTCTATTTGTATTCCCGGAACTCCGAGAGAAATTCTCGGAACTCCGAGGAATTTCTCGGAACTCCGAGACCACTATAACAGGAAGAAATTATAGCCGTTGGAGATTTTGCCAGATTAACCACTATACCCCTCAAACGGTCATATTTGGTTTTTCTATATATATGGGTATTCTAAACTTCCAATCCATCAATCCTAACACTCTAAAAACATATTGGAATATCTTAAGAGTGAATGAAGCTTGTTTATGCCTCTCATCCTCTAGAATTAGGATTTGGATCATTAGGCTCAAATTTGCACATCTTCTACAAATCTTGTAAACCCTTGTGAGGGATTTTTTTGTTCTTTCTTTCTTATCAAGAAGATTGTATTCAGGCGAGTGTTCGGAGAAGCGGAGCCCACTCTCTGTGGTGAGGATTGCCACCAAGGTTGGCAATTGGAATTGTAATCGGCACCGATCTTCGCCGAAGTGAAGAAGATCAAATAATGAAGCCATCAACAGGTTTGGTTGGTGGAGTGGAGTAGGCCTCACGTTTGGAGGACCGAACCACTTTAAATCTCGGGTGCACTCTCTTATCTCTTGCTTTACATTTGCATTGCACTTATGATTTAACTTGTGTGCTTAATTTTCATTCTTGATCTCTTAATCTTCAAAATTGGGTTAGAAGTTTTCAAAAGATTAAAACTTGTTAGGAACCTAATTTTACCTCCTCATTAGTTGCCATTAGAGTAATACTCGGGCCTACCCTTAAAATTTCACTTGGTATCAGAGCCTTGGCTCTTAAAAGATTTTATTTTCTTAAAATCTTTGGTAAATTTTTTTTAAAATTTTAACAAGGGAAAGATCATAAGATCATTGGAAACTTTCTAATTGTGAAATGGCAAATATAAATGGAACCGGACTTCCGGAAGGCCATTCCACAATTAGACCTCCTTTCTTTGATGGGTCCAACTATGGACATTGGAAGACAAGGATGCGCATCTATCTTCTATCGATAGATGTGGAACTTTGGCATATTATTGAAAATGGATACACTTTGCCTTCCAAGCCATTTGAAGAATGGAATGTTATAGAGAAAAGGCATGCAAATTTAAATTACAAAGCTATAAACTCTTTGTTTTGCGTCTTATCTACGGAGGAGTTTAATAGAGTATCTCCTTTTTATTCCGCCAAGGTTATTTGGGATACTCTTGCCGTTACCCATGAGGGAACATCACAAGTCAAGGATTCCAGAATAAACTTGTTAAAGAGCAAATATGAAATATTTAGAATGGGTCAAAATAAAAGTATTTCCGAAATGTATACCCGATTTTCTAAAATTTCAAATGAATTAGCTAATCTTAGTAAATCTTATCCTACTGATGAGCTTGTGGGTAAGTTGCTTAGGTCACTTCCTCCACATTGGGATCCAAAGGTCACCGCCATCCAAGAATCAAAAGATCTCAAGACGCTAACTATGGAGGAGCTTGTAGGATCTCTTATCACTCATGAGATGCTCCTCACTAGCCGTCAAGAAGAGAAGAAGCCGAAAGAGAAAGAAAGAGAAAGTCGGTCTCTAGCTCTAAAGGCCTCCAAGACGGACTCATCATCATCAAGTGATGTGGATAGCGATGAGGAAGAAGCGTTAAGAAAATTTAAAAGCTTATGGAGAAAGAAACATAAAAAGGATAAAAAGAAGAAGAAAGAAGAAAATGAAGTAGAAGGAGAATTAAGGTGTTACAATTGCAAGAAGACGGTACACAAGAGACCGGAGTGTCCTCTTCTCAAGTCATCTTCCTCAAAGTACAAGGGAAAGAAGGATTGGAAGAAGAACAAGGGTCTTGTAGCCGCTTGGGATGCTTCTAGCACATCGGGAAAGAGCTCAAGTGAAGGGGAAGCTAATAAGGATGATCTTTGCTTCATGGCACTCACCCATGAAGATGAGGTAAATTCTAACCCCTCTTGTAATTCATCAAGTAGTGATAGTGAAAAAATATCTTATGATGAATTGTACATTACCTTGCATTCTCAAATTTCAAAAAATAAAGTTCAAAAGAAATCTATTTCAAAATTAGAAAATGAACTTGATGTTTTGAGAAATGAATCTTCTTCTTCCAAATCTCAAGCTAAAGTACAAATTGAAAATTTTAAACTTGAGATTGAAACCCTTAAGGGTTGTTTAGATGAGAAAACTTCCCAAATTGCTAAACTCCAAAAGTTGGCAAGCTCTTCCAAATATTATGAAGATGACACTAATGATTTTCTAAATCAAATAACCCGTCTTCATAATGAAAATGAAAGGTTAAGATTATGTCTCCATGGATTCCTAAATGGTGATAAAATTATTGACATAATCTTGAAGAAGGCTAGTCATAGACCTAATCATGTATCTTATGATAGGACTAGTGTATCTAACCCTCATGTTTATTGCCATTATTGTGGAATCAATGGTCATTACCAATTCCAATGTGCATCTAAGATTAGGGATTGTGGTGGAACCAAGAAAGCTTAGGTTCCCAAAGCCCCCATATGATTCTCTTCGTATGTGTTTAGATTAGGGGCTTGCACTTAAAATTGAATATCTTTTTATGGTTATTTAAAAATCCCCTCTTGTATTGAATTTGTTTTCCCAATAGGGGGAGTTCTATGTTTGTCGTTTTCCTTGAAAAAGGGGGAGCTTAAAATTAAAAAATTTATCCCTTTGTTTTTCTTTTACCCCATCTTTTTGAATGATGCCAAAGGGGGAGAAAAATCTAGTGGAAGGAAATATATGTGTGCTTTTATTGGAAAATCTCTTGTGCTTGTCATCATAAAAAAGGGGGAGATTGTAAGCCCAATGGTTCCTACCTTGGCATTCCCATCTTCTTTTGATGATTCCAATACACAAGTGATTTTATATCACTAATGCGTTTGAATATCTAAGTTGTAGATCATGATTGTATTAAGACAAGATTGCTTGGATTAAGGCCTAGAAGCTCTCATTGGACCTCATTAGGAAGGCCAAAGTCATCGGAGATACAAGACGCATGAAGACTTGAAGCATCGCAATTGAAGATCGAAGTGGTTTTAGAACGTAAAGATCCAATCCTAGTTTAGGTGTTTAGAGGCATAAATAATGTAATCTTACACACCCTAAAAATTTTAAGTGATTGTCCTTGTGGTGTTCCAACACTTTGGAACCCTCATAACAATCCCAACTTGGTGTAGAGTTGGAAGCCCAAAAACAGAATTGAAAATCTGCTGGAAATAGGCTTCTCGGAACTCCGAGAGAATTCTTAGAGCTCCGAGCTCGGAACTCCGAGACATTCCTCGGAGCTCCGAGAAATGGTCCAGCAACATTTTCTTAACTTCTGTTTGTATTCCCGGAACTCCGAGAGAAATTCTCGGAACTCCGAGGAATTTCTCGGAACTCCGAGAATTCTCTCGGAACCTCTAGACCACTATAATGGGAAGAAATTATAGCCGTTGGAGATTTTGCCAGATTTACCACTATGCCCCTCAAACGGTCATATTTGGTTTTTCTATATATATGGGTATTCTAAACTTCCAAACCATCTATCCCAACACTCTAAAAACATATTGGAATATCCTAAGAGTGAATCAAGCTTGTTTATGCCTCTCATCCTCTAGAATTAGGATTTGGATCATTATGCTCAAATTTGTACATCTTCTACAAATCTTGTAAACCCTTGTGAGGGATTTTGTTTTGTTCTTTCTTTCTTATTAAGAAGATTGTATTCGGGCGAGTGTTCGGAGAAGCGGAGCCCACTCTCTTTGTAGTGAGGATTGCCACCAAGGTTAAAGGCAATTGGAATTGTAATCGGCACCGATCTTCGCCGAAGTTAAGAAGATCAAATAGTGAAGCCATCAATGGGTTTGGTTGGTGGAGTGGAGTAGGCCTCGCGTTTGGAGGACCGAACCACTTTAAATCTCGGGTGCACTCTCTCTTATCTCTTGCTTTACATTTGCATTGCACTTAGGATTTAACTTGTGTGCTTAATTTTCATTCTTGATCTCTTAATCTTCAAAATTAGGTTAGAAGTTTTCAAAAGATTAAAACTTGTTAGGAACCTAATTTTACCTCCTCATTAGTTGCCATTAGATTAATACTCAGGCCTACCCTTGGAATTTCAACCATTAATTATAGCACAAACTCAGCTAGTCCTATTTGCTATTTCTCATCCAATTCTTCTGAAACTTTGCGGGCACTTTTCTTGCACTCACTAATGAGCAAGATGGGTCAATGAAACTGGGGTTCTCTTCACACTTGAACAAGCTTTCGTGAATTTTCGGGCCTTGAATTCAGAAACTCTTGCGATTGACTTCAAAAATTTTATTCGATTTCAGGATTTGGGGTTCGATCAAAATGGGGTGTCTACACATACCACCCTGCTTGGGTGTATATCCAAGGTGAGACATACAACCCTGTTTGGGTGCATACACCCTCCCTTCGGTGTATTCCTATACACCGAACCCCTGCAGAAATTTACAAAACCCTAGTTAGCTTGCTTTTTAGAAGATAGAAAGTAGAGACACACTAGGTAGCTCGCACTGGGCGTCGGCACTCTGCCGAAATTTAGAAGGTTCGGAGCGACATCCTCTTTTTGAGCCATTGTTCTGCCGAATTTCACAGAACTACGAGCTACTTTTCAATAGTAGCGTTGTTGTTCTGCCGAAATCTCGACAAACTCAGAGGCGATTCAGCCATACAACGCCATTACGACACCGATTTCTCTGCAGCCTCAAAGGCCACTCTCAAAGAAGCACGGTTACGTTGCCCAATTCTCACTGGTAAGATGTAATTTATTTATTTTCTAGTTGTGTATTTACAAAACGGGTAGGGTAGGTTTCATCATTCGTGATGTCAAGCCCTTCTACCTGCCCCTTTACTACTTTCAACTATTTACAGCTTTCATTTACAAAACGGATACAGTGGGTTTCATCATTCTTGATGTCAAGCCCCATTATCTGCCCTTTTCTATCTAATTCAAGTTAATCTATGTCGTGAGTAAGTTGCGAAATCAGGCTCTACCTTAAGCAACTTACGATACCAAACAAATTAATTATATTTACCTTTCAGCTTTCATTTACAAAACGGATACGGTGGGTTTCATCATCCGTGATGTCAAGCCCCTTTATCTGCCCCTTCGCCATCTAATTCGAGTTAATCTGTGTCGTAAGTTGCGAAATCAGGTTCTGCTGCAAGCAACTTACAATATCAATCAGATTAACTATACTTACTTAAATAAACAAGAGCGGGGGTGAATTGATTATAACACTAAAATTATGCCTTTTTAAAATCTAAGTAATGAACCTAGTTTGAATTTTCTTCTCTTGATTAGATTTTGGTTAGTTCAAATGAGATAAAAAATAAAATGAAATGCCAAACCAAAATCAAGAATGAAAGTGCAAGAAAAAGAAAGAACACACCGATATATAGTGGTTCGGGCAAAGCCCTACTCCACTCTTCTTAAGATCGTCCTTAAGGTTTTCCACTATGCGAGACCTCCACGATGCCCGGCTCCGAGGCGATTACACTTCCAAGGGATATTAAATGAGGATGCCCTTACACCTTTACACCGGCTCTCCTTGTTCGCCGAGTTCTAAGCGATTGCTCTCTAGGGTATTAAGATAGGATGCCCTAGCCACCTTTACAAGAAATAGAAGATGAATAGCTTGAATTCTCTTGAAAGCTTGATGCACTTTGTAGTCCCTTGATTGCTCTTCAATAGTGGTTGCAAGTGAAAGCTCTAAATCCAAACTCAAAAGATTTGCAAGTGCAAGGCAAGTTTGGGGAGAAAAATAAATTCTTAAGCTCAAATGGATTGCAAGTTTGTTTGAATGCTTAAGGAGGTTTTCAAATGATTCAAGAGAGGAAAAATAATCCTCTTGAATGTGTATATATAGCCTCTCAAGAAAATATGACCGTTTGGAATTATAAAAATCAAAAACTAATTTTTTATTCAAAAACCAACGGCTCTTTTCTTGGCTGTCGCGACGTTCTCGGAGTTCCGAGAACCATTCTCGAAGTTCCGAGACAAATTCTCGGAGTTCCGAGAGAACGGCCAGAAGTTGGAAAATTCTACTGGACCATTTCTCGGAGTTCCGAGAAAATGACCAGAAGTAAAAAATACTACTCGACCATTTCTCGGAGTTCCGCGGGAACTCTCGGAGTTCCGAGCTCGGAGCTCCGAGAAAAATCTCGGAGTTCCGAGAAGCCTAAAATAAGCAGATTTTTAGTTTTTATTGCTTATTTGATTGTGGGCTTTTGGAACTCAACTCCTATGATAATTTTGGAATGTTTATGAGGGTCCCAACATGTTGGTCCACCACATAACCATTCACTTAACCATTTTAGTTCTTAAGTGGTTTTAGAAACTATTTTGAAAACATTGTGTAAGCCCAATGGTTTCCACCTTGGCATTCCCATCTTATTTTGATGATTCCAATACACAAGTGATTTGTGATCACTAATGTGTTTGATTGTCTAAGTTGTAGATCACATTGGTGCTAAGACAAGATTGCTTGGATTAAGGCTAAAGAAGCTCTCATTGGACCACATCATGAAGGCCAAAGACATTGAAGTCCAAGACGATTGAAGACTTGAAGAATCACATTGAAGATCAAAGTCAATTTAGATTGTAAAATATCCAATCTTAATTTAGATTTTAGAGGCATAATTAAGATAATCTCACACACCCTAAATGTATAAGAGATTGTCCTTGTGGTGTTCCAACACCTTGGAACCCTCATAGCAATCCCAACTTGGTTGAGAATTGGAAGCCCAAAAACAAGAAGTGAAAATCTGCTCAACATAGGCTTCTCGGAACTCCGAGAGAATTCTCGGAGCTCCGAGCTCGGAACTCCGAGACATTCCTCGGAGCTCCGAGAAATGGTCCAGTAGACATTTTCCAACTTCTGTTTGTATTCCCGGAACTCCGAGTTTTTTTCTCGGAACTCCGAGAACACTATAACGGTCGGATTTTTAGCAGTTGGAAATTTTCTAGGAATTACAACAATGCCACTGAACGGTCATATTTTGGTTTTCCTATAAATATGGGTATTCCTAACATACCAAACATGAATCCTAACACTCTTAAACTTTACTTGAACATTCAAAGAGTGAATCAAAGCTTATTTATGCCTCTCATCTTCTAAGATTATGATTTGGATCATAGGCTCCATTTGTACATCTTCTACAAAATTGTAAACCCTTGTGAGGGATTTTTTGTTCTTTCTTTCTTACTCAACAGAACTTGTATTGGGCGAGTGTTCGGAGAAGCGTAGCCCACTCTCCGTGGTGAAGATCGCCACCAAGGTTAAAGGCGGTTGGAATTATAATCGGCATTGATCTTCGCCGAAGTTAAGAAGATCACTAGTGAAGCCATCAACGGGTTTGGTTGGTGGAATGGAGTACGCCTCGCGTTTTGAGGATCGAACCACTTTAAATCTTGGGTGCACTCTATCTTAAACTCTTGCTCTTTATTTGCATTTGCACCTTTAGATTTAACTTGTGTTCTTGAATTTCATCTTGATCTCTTAATCTTTTAAATTTGGGTTTGAGTTTCAAAAAGGTTAAAACTTGTTAGCAACCTAAATTTCACCTCCTCATTAGTTGCCAATTCGGGACCACCCTTGGAATTTCACTTGGTATCAGAGCCTTGGCTCTTAAAAGATTTTCGTTTTGTTAAAATCTTTGGTAAATTTTTCTTTAAAAATTTTAACAAGGGAAAGATCATTAGATCTTTGGCAACTTTCTATTTTGTGAAATGGCAAATACAAATGGAACCGGACTTCCGGAGGGTCATTCCACAACTAGACCTCCCTTCTTTGATGGGTCCAACTATGGACATTGGAAGACAAGGATGCACATCTATCTTAGATGTGGAACTTTGGCACATTGTTGAAAATGGATACATGTTGCCTTCCAAACCATTTGAAGAATGGAATGTCGTAGAGAAAAGGCATGCAAATTTAAATTACAAAGCTATAAATTCTTTGTTTTGCGCCCTATCTACGGAGGAGTTTAATCGAGTAGCTCTTTTTGATTCCGCCAAGGTTATTTGGGATACACTTGCCGTTACCCATGAGGGAACATCACAAGTCAAGGATTCCAAAATAAACTTGTTAAAGAGCAAATATGAAATGTTTAGAATGAGTCAAAATGAAAGCATTTCTGAAATGTATAACCGCTTTTTTAAAATTTCTAATGAACTAGCTAATCTTGGTAAATCTTATCCTACTGATGAGCTTGTGAGTAAGTTGCTTAGGTCACTTCCTCTACATTGGGATCCAAAAGTCACCGCCATACAAGAATCAAAGGATCTGAAGGCGCTAACTATGGAAGAGCTTGTAGGATCTCTCATCACCCATGAGAGGCTTCTCACTAGCAGACAAGAGGAGAAGAAGCCAAAAGAGAAGGAAAAAGAAAGCCGATCTCTAGCTCTAAAGGTCTCCAAGATAAAAGCGGACTCATCATCCTCAAGTGAGGCGGATAGTGATGAAGAAGAAGCTTTAAGAAAATTTAAAAGCTTATGGAGGAAAAAGCATAAGAAGGATAAAAAGAAGAAGAAAGAAGAAAGTGAAGTTGAGGAAGCTATAAGGTGTTACAATTGTAAGAAAATCGGACACAAAAGACCGGGTTGTCCACTTCTCAAGTCATCTTCTTCAAAATACAAGGGAAAGAAGGATTGGAAGAAGCATAAGGCTCTTGCCGCCGGTTGGGATGCATTAAGCACGTTGCGCAAGAGTTCAAGCGAAGGGGAAGATAAAAAAGATGATCTTTGCCTCATGGCATTCTCCCATGAAGTTGAGGTAAATTCTAACCCCTCTTGTTATTCATCAAGTACTGATAGTGAAAAAATATCTTATAATGAATTATGCTCAACCTTGCATTCTCAAATTTCTAAAAATAAAGTTCAAAAGAAATCTATTTCAAAATTAGAAAATGAACTTAATTTTTTGAGAAATGAATCTTCTTCCAAATCTCAAACTCAATTTGAAAATTTTAAACTTGAGATTGAAACCCTTAAGGGTATTTTGGATGAGAAAACTTGCCAATTAGCACAATTTCAAAATATGGCAAGCTCTTCCAAATCTTATGAAAATGAATTTAATGATTCTTTAAATCAAATAACACATCTTCATAATGAAAATGAAAGATTAAGATTATGTCTCCATGGATTCCTAAATGGAGATAAAATAATTGACAAAATCTTAAAGAAAGCTAGTCAAAGACCTAATCATGCACATTATGATAGGACTAGTTTATCTAACCCTCATGTTAGATGCCATTATTGTGGAATTAATGGTCATTACCAATTCCAATGTGCATCTAAGATTAAGGATTATGGTGGAACCAAGAAATCTTGGGTTCCCAAAGCCCCCATATGATCATCTTCATATGTGCTTAGATTAGGGGCTTTTGCTTAATTTTGAGTATCTTTTATGGTTAATTAAATATCCCCTCTTGTATTGAAATTTTTTTTCCAATAGGGGGAGTACAATGTTTATTTTTTCCTTGAAAAAGGGGGAGCTTAAAATTATAAATTTTATCCCTTTATTTTTTTTTACCCCATCTTTTTGAAAGATGCCAAAGGGGGAGAGAATTTAGTATTAGGAAAAATATATGTGCTTTTTATTGGAAAATCTCTTGTACTTGTCATCATAAAAAATGGGGAGATTGTAAGCCCAATGGTTTCCACCTTGGCATTCCCATCTTATTTTGATGATTCCAATACACAAGTGATTTATGATCACTAATGTGTTTGATTGTCTAAGTTGTAGATCACATTGGTTCTAAGACAAGATTGCTTGGATTAAGGCCAAAGAAGCTCTCATTGGACCACATCATGAAGGCCAAAGACATCGAAGTCCAAGACGATTGAAGACTTGAAGAATCACATTGAAGATCGAAGTCAATTTAGATTGTAAAAAATCCAATCTTAATTTAGATTTTAGTGGCATAATTAAGATAATCTCACACACCCTAAATGTATAAGAGATTGTCCTTGTGGTGTTCCAACACCTTGGAACCCTCATAGCAATCCCAACTTGGTTGAGAATTGGAAGCCCAAAAACAAGAAGTGAAAATCTGCTCAACATAGGCTTCTCGGAACTCCGAGAGAATTCTCGGAGCTCCGACCTCGGAACTCCGAGACATTCCTCGGAGCTCCGAGAAATGGTCCAGTAGACATTTTCCAACTTCTGTTCGTATTCCCAGAACTCCGAGTTTTTTTCTTGGAACTCCGAGAACACTATAACGGTCAGATTTTTAGCCGTTGGAAATTTTCTAGGAATTACAACAATGCCACTGAACGGTCATATTTTGGTTTTCCTATAAATATGGGTATTCCTAACATACCAAACATGAATCCTAACACTCTTAAACTTTACTTGAACATTCAAAGAGTGAATCAAAGCTTATTTATGCCTCTCATCTTCTAAGATTAGGATTTGGATCATAGGCTCCATTTGTACATCTTCTACAAAATTGTAAACCCTTGTGAGGGATTTTTTGTTCTTTCTTTCTTACTCAAAAGAACTTGTATTGGGCGAGTGTTCGGAGAAGCGTAGCCCACTCTCCGTTGTGAAGATCGCCACCAAGGTTAAAGGCGGTTGGAATTATAATCGGCATTGATCTTCGCCGAAGTTAAGAAGATCACTAGTGAAGCCATCAACGGGTTTGGTTGGTGGAGTGGAGTAGGCCTCGCGTTTTGAGGACCGAACCACTTTAAATCTCGGGTGCACTCTCTCTTAAACTCTTGCTCTTTATTTGCATTTGCACCTTTAGATTTAACTTGTGTGCTTGAATTTCATCTTGATCTCTTAATCTTCTAAATTTGGGTTTGAGGTTCAAAAAGGTTAAAACTTGTTAGCAACCTAAATTTCACCTCCTTATTAGTTACCAATTCGGGACCACCCTTGGAATTTCACATTGCCTTCACTTAGAAATCTAAAGAGAAAGGACGTATATTGAATTCTAGGTAAACCTCAACTCCTCTTTAGCCTTGGTCTTCAATTGGTCTTCCATCTTGTGTATGCTTGCTTGAGAGATGATGTGAGCTCCACTTAGCTCCTTTGACTCTTGTGTGGTACATCTTCACGCATGACCATGTAGTGTGTTGGTTTCTTCAATGATCAATCATATCTTAAAACACAACACTTCAAGGCAAATTGATTAGTATTCAATAACATAATCAATTATGTTTAGAATCATCAAAATAAGATAGTTGAGTAGACCCTTGGGCTTACAATCTCCCAATTTTTTATGATGACAAACAAAATTGATTATGAGGAGTGCGTGGAGTGACATAATAGGCAAGTGAATGCAGGAACTCCCCCTCAATATATGCACAGTGATAAATGATAACAATTAAAAGCATATGGTGCATATATGCAATTGAATAGATAATCAATTTCAAACTTCTCCCCCTTTTGTCATCGACAGAAAATGGTGAACTAAAATGTAAAGTAATTTAGGAGTAAATGAAGATTGAGTTAGGTACTCCCCCTAAATCAATGCTTATGGTATAAAAATATGTAGCCAAATAATGCACATATACCTGTTCATGATCGAGATGTTGACAAATGTCAAATTGTTAGGTATTTTTAATTAAAGTGAAGGTACCTCTCCATCTTAGAGAACTAAGAAGGCTAAGAGTACCAATTGAGTGATTTTTAAGATTAATATTTGACATCTCATTCATGTAGATACTACCAAACAAGGATGATATATAAATACTATATAGATAGCTAGTGAAGGGCAAAAAGTATTTATTTGGCAATTTCTTTGACTTGATCTGCACTCCAAATGTTTAAGGCACTTCGGATATAACATATTCTATCATCACTAGGGGGTTTTGTAAAGATATCAGCCAATTGTTCCTCAGTATTGATATATTTTAAGCAAATATCCCATTTTTGTGAGTGATCTCTAGTGAAGTGGTGCCTAATCTCAATATGTTTGGTTCTTGAGTGTTGTATGGGGTTCTTTGTCAAGCTTATAGCACTAGTATTGTCACATTGGATGAGAATATTTTTCATTTTAATTCCATAGTCCATCAATGTGCTTTTCATCCATAGGACTTGTGCACAGCAAGCTCCAGCTGCCACATATTCTGCTTCTGTTGTGGACAGAGCTACTGAATTTTGTTTCTTGCTAAACCTTGAAACAAGTGATTTTCCCAAGAATTGACAAGTCCTACTAGTGCTTTTCCTATCCACTCTACATCCAGCAAAGTCTACATCTGAATATCCAATGAGAGTGAAGGCAGTTGATCTTTCATACCATAGTCCCAGACTTTGGGTTCCTCTTAAGTACTTGAAGATCTTCTATACTGCCGATAGGTGAGACTCCTTTGGATCCGATTCAAGCACAGAGACAGACAGTAAACATTATGTATGGTCTGCTGGCTATCAAATAGAGTAAGCTACCTATCATACCCCTATACATCTTTTGGTCCACAGATTTGCCAAATTCATCATTTTCTAGCTTAGCAGTTGTACTCATGAGAATTCTTGATGTCTTATTGCTATCCATGCCATACTTCTTTAATAACTCATTCGTATATTTCTCTTGATTTAAAAATATTCCATTTTGGTATTGTTTAATTTGGAGTCCTAAGAAGTAGGTTAACTCACCCATCATACTCATTTCAAATTCATTTTTCATTAGAGTTGCAAATTCATCACACATTTTTTGATTAGTTGAGCCACAGATGGTGTCATCCACATAAATCTGAACAAGGAGGATATCTTGATTTTCTCTTTTGATAAATAATGTTTTATCCACCTTTCCCATTTCAAAACCTTTTTCCACTAGGAAAGTGCAAAGCCTCTCATACCAAGCTCTAGGAGCTTGCTTCAACCCATATAAAGCTTTATCAAGCCTGAAGACATGATTTGGATGTTTGAAGTCTTCAAAACTTGGAGGTTGCTCAACATACACTTTCTCTTGGATATAGCCATTTAGGAAGGCACTTTTGACATCTATTTGATATAGTTTAAATCCTTTATGAGATGCATGTGCCAAGAGTATCCTAATAGCTTCCATACGGGCAACAGGAGCAAATGTCTCATCATAGTCTATTCCCTCCTCCTGATTGTATCCTTGGGCTACAAACCTAGCTTTATTTCTAGTGATAATTCTATTTTCATCCAATTTGTTTCTATACACCCATCTCGTGCCAATGACTGGATGATCACTAGGTCTAGGCACTAGCCTCCACACCTTGTTCCTTTCGAATTGACTCAACTCTTCTTGCATAGCCATCAACCAATATTCATCTTTTTCGGCTTCCTTGATGGATTTTGGTTCTAATTCGGATAGGAACGCCAAGTTGTTACTCACACTATGATAGTATGATCTAGTTCGTACTGGCGATGTGGCATCACCTAAGATTTGGGATTCAGGATGATCAACCAATATTCTCCTATCCCTAGGTAATGAGTCATCATCTTCATTTTCTACTTCCTCACTAGGTAATGTATTACTTGTAGATGCATGGGGAGGAGCATTTGTCTTAGGTGAGAGGTATTCAATAGGTTCATCCTCATCATGTGGCATTTCTTGAGGTGTTGGCTCTCTCTCATCAAATGTAACATGCATGGATTCTTCTACAACTAAGGTTCTTCTATTAAACACTCTATATGCCTTGCTGTGTGTAGAATACCCTAAGAATATGCCATCATCCGACTTCTTATCAAATTTGTGTAGGTTATCTTTAATGTTCAAGATATAGCATTTACAACCAAATAGTCTAAAATAGCTTATATTTGGTTTCAAGTTTTTTCAAAGCTCATAAGGTGTTTTTTCAGAAATTGGCCTTATATATACCCTATTTATGATATAGCAAGCGGTGCTAACCGCCTCCGCCCAAAAGTATCTAGGGAGATCATTTTCATGCAACATTGTGCTAGCCATTTCTTGGAGGGTTCGGTTCTTTCTTTCTACAACCCCATTTTGTTGAGGTGTCCTACGTGCCGAAAAATTGTGTTTGATGCCATGTTCATTACAGTAAGTGTCAAAGTGTACATTTTCAAATTCTGTTCCATGGTCACTCCTAATGTAAGATATGGCAATACCTTTTTCATTTTGAATTTGATTACACAATTTAAGAAAATTTTCATAGGTTTCGTCTTTATGTGCTAAAAATATGACCCAAGTAAATCGTGAGTAGTCATCCACAACTACAAACACATACCTCTTTCCACCTAGGCTACTTGTCTTCATTGGTCCAAAAAGATCCATATGAAGTAGTTGCAAGGGGTAGGTGGTTGAAATCATATTTTTAGGGGCAAATGAGCTCTTTAATTGTTTGCCTAATTGAGAAGTTCTACAAATGTGATTTTTGGTGCATTTGAACTTAGGCAATCCTTTAACAATGTCTTTTGAGGAGAGGGTTGAAATGAGATCCATTCCGGCATGACCCAACCTCCTATGCCACAACCAAGAATCTTCACTAATGGCATTAAGACAAGTCACATTTTGGAGTCTAAGATCATCTAGTCCAATAGTGTAAATGTTATTGTCTCTAGAACCTATGAATTTCACTTTTCCATCTATCTTATTTTTAACAATGCATTTGTCAGGGTTGAAGACTACTTCAAAACCATTGTCACACAATTGACTAATGCTATAAGATTATGGGACAAGCCATCAACATAAAGTACATCATTTATGGGAGATGTAGAGTTACCTATGGTGCCTACTCCTTTGACCTTTCCTTTCTTATCATCTCCAAAGATAACGTCTCCACCATCCTTGAGTGATAAGGATGCAATTGAGTGAGGTCTCCTGTCATGTGTCTAGAGCATCCACTATCAAGGTACCATGTGTTCTTCTTGTTATGGCTTTTAAGGCATACCTACATATGAATAGGCAAGTGAGAACCTTTAGGTACCCAAATCTTTCTAATCTTGCTAAGTTCATTTGTTTTCACTTTGGAGTTCAATTTGATTTTATTTTGTTTAGCTTATATGCAAGCAACTTTATAATATCCTTATAGACTACAATAAAAATAAGTTTTAGTACCACTAGAAGAAGCCTTTACAAATTTATTTTTATAGTTTGATATTGTAGTATTCCATTTATGTCCAAGTCCACTTTTATCATGTGACATTCTTTGAATATTAACAAGCCTATCCAATTTTAATGAACTATGCTCAAATTTTTCAAAAAGCTTATTTAGTTCATCATATTCATAAGACAGTTTACTATTTTCATGCTTTAGCTTGTTGTTTTCAATAGATAGTTCTTGTCGATTTTCATTTAAGATTTTGATGGTAGCATTTAAATCATGAATTTCAACTTTATATTTTTTATTTTCATCATCCAAAAATTCATGGTCTTTCTTTAACCAACCAAATTTTTTTGTCATGTTAGAAAGAGAATTTTCAAGTGATGCATTTTTATCAAATTCAATTTCAAGTTCATCATGTGCATTTTGCAAGGAATCTAGAGACATCATTTAAAGTATTTACCTCTTGATTGTCGTTTGTTGAGGCCATGAAGCAAACGTTTTTTGCTATCAAGCAATCTTCTCCATCATTTTGTTCGCCTTCACTTTCAATTTCCTCATCCCATGTGGCGGTCATTCCTTTCTTGCCCGTCTCTTCTCTTGAAGCGATTATTTGAGGTAGGCTCATTGTTGAGTGGAGAATCCGGGCGAATGTGTCCAAGCTTCTTGCAACCGTAGCATCGGGGTTGAGAAGATCCGTCACCGAGCTCTTCTTTCTTCTTGATTGGAGGATTGGTTCTTCTATTTTTCATGCCTCCCATATTCCATTGCAAAAACTTGATCCTTCTTGTAAGGAGGGCAACTTCATCTTCCATGTCTTCCTTTGCCTCTTCGTTATCACCTACATTACAAGCAAAAGCAATACCTTTTCCTTTTTCAATTTTATTTTCAATTTCGGGTGCTTTTGTTTTGAAGATCATCTCATGGGTTATCAAGGACCCTATTAGTTCATCTAGGTTCAATGTATTCATGTCCTTGACTTCGGTGATTGCGGAGGTTTTGGATTCCCATGACAAAGGTAGGGATCTAAGGATTTTGGTCACTAAATCTCTATTTGAAAATTGTTTTCCAAGTCCCCTTAGTTCATTTACAAGGTTAGTGAATCTAGTGTACATGTCGGCAATAGTTTCATCGGGTGTCATTTGAAAGAGTTCATATTGCCTAAATAGATGATTCATTTTAGATTCTTTAACTTGGTTGGTTCCCTCATGGGTGACTTCTAAGGTGTTCCGAATTTCCTTAGCCGAATTCAAATTTGACACTCTATTGAATTCACCAGGTGACAAAGCACAAATTAGGGAATTCATGGCTTTGGCATTGTAGTTTGAGGCTTGTTGTTCGGCTTCGGTCCAATCGTTTAGATTTCTAGTGGGTAATGTATATTCATTATTAATGGCTCTCCACATTTGGTAATCTTGGGTTAAAAAGATTTTCATTTTGGTTTTCCAAAATCCATAATTTGTTCCATCAAAATAGGGTGGCCTAGTGTTTGAGTAACCTTCATGGTGTTGAGGATAGTTTGCCATTTTTAGAATCTTTTCTCTAGACCGGTTAGGGTTTTTAAATAAAGTATAGACGAGGCTCTGATACCAATTGAAATAAACAAGAGGGGGGAGTGAATTGATTATAACACTAAAATTATGCCTTTTTAAAATCTAAGTAATGAACCTAGTTTGAATTTTCTTCTCTTGATTAGATTTTGGTTAGTTCAAATGAGATAAAAAATAAAATGAAATGCCAAACCAAAATCAAGAATGAAAGTTCAAGAAAAAGAAAGAACACACCGATATATAGTGGTTCGGGCAAAGCCCTACTCCACTCTTCTTAAGATCGTCCTTATGGTTTTCCACTATGCGAGACCTCCACGATGCCCGGCTCCGAGGCGATTACACTTCCAAGGGATATTAAATGAGGATGCCCTTATACCTTTACACCGACTCTCCTTCGTCAAGTTCTAAGCGATTGCTCTCTAGGGTATTAAGATAGGATGCCCTAGCCACCTTTACAAGAAATAGAAGATGAATAGCTTGGCTTCTCTTGAAAGCTTGATGCACTTTGTAGTCCCTTGATTGCTCTTCAATAGTGGTTGCAAGTGAAAGCTCTAAATCCAAACTCAAAAGATTTGCAGGTGCAAGGCAAGTTTGGGGAGAAAAACAAATTCTTAAGCTCAAATGGATTGCAAGTTTGTTTGAATGCTTAAGGAGGTTTTCAAATGATTCAAGAGAGGAAAAATAATCCTCTTGAATGTGTATATATAGCCTCTCAAGAAAATATGACCGTTTGGAATTATAAAAATCAAAAACCAATTTTTTATTCAAAAACCAACGGCTCTTTTCTTGGCTGTCGCGACGTTCTCGGAGTTCCGTGAACCATTCTCGGAACTCCGAGAAATTCTCAGAGTTCCGAGACAAATTCTTCTATGATAATTTTGGAATGTTTATGAGGGTCCCAACATGCTGGTCCACCACATAACCATTCACTTAACCATTTTAGTTCTTAAGTGGTTTTAGAAACTATTTTGAAAACATTGCCTTGACTTAGAAATCTAAAGAGAAAGGATGTATATTGAATTCTAGGTAAACCTCAACTTCTCTTTAGCCTTGGTCGTCAATTGGTCTTCCATCTTTTGTATGCTTGCTTGAAAGATGATGTGAGCTCCACTTTGCTCCTTTGACTCTTGTGTGGTACATCTTCAAGCATGACCATGCAGTGTGTTGGTTTCTTCAATGATCAATCCTATCTTAAAACACAACACTTCAAGGCAAATTGATTAGTATTCAATAACATAATCAATTATGTTTAGAATCATCAAAACAAGATAGGAGAGTAGACCCTTGGGCTTACACTTACTTTCTGTTATTTATTTACAAAACGGATAAGGTGGGTTTCATTATTCGTGATGTCAAGCCCTTTTATCTCCCCCTTTGTCATCTAATTTCAGTTAATCTGTGTCGTGAGTAAGTTGCGAAATCATACTCTGCCGCAAGCAACTTACAATATCAATTAGGTTAGCGATGTTTACTTTTTGTTGTGTATTTACGAAACTTACAGGGTGGGTTTCATCATTCGTGGTGTCAAGCTCCTCTATATGCCTTTTACTAATTCTAGCACTTTACAGCTTTCTGCACAAGGTACGAGGTTGAGATGTCACAAGAGTCGTTCCGATACGGCCAATACCTTGTGGCGTAAATCCCTATGACTTGCTCTTTACTTTCTACAATTTACAGCTTTCTGCACAGTAAAGTACGAGGTGGTGATATCTGTAGACACCCCATTTTGACCGGACCCAAGTTCGCTATGCTTGGGAGAAACCCCATCCGATCATTTCCGCCATGTTTCGCATTTTTCCGTGAGAGGTTGAGAGAGATTATTCATAAGAATCCAAGCGAGGGAGAATTTGGACCCGTTTGGTGGGCCCGCATTGAACATTTGTTTAAAATTCGAATCAACCGAGGGCCCACATTGTGGGGCCCACGTTGTGGGGCCCGCGTTGTGGGGCCCACATTGTGGGGCCTCAGTAGGGCCTCTTGTGAGGCCTCTTATGAAGAACAATAATGATGGATTCTCCACTAAAGAAACATGATGGGCCCTCCACTAAGAACAATAATGATGGATTCTCCACTAAGAAACATGATGGGCCCTCCACTAAGAAGAATGATGATGGATTCTCCACTAAGAAACATGATGGGCCCTCCACTAAGAAGAATGATGATGGATTCTCCACTAAGAAACATGATGGGCCCTCCACTAAGAAGAATGATGATGGATTCTCCACTAAGAAACATGATGGGCCCTCCACTAAGAAGAATGATGATGGATTCTCCACTAAGAAACATGATGGGCCCTCCACTAAGAACAATAATGATGGATTCTCCACTAAGAAACATGATGGGCCCTCCACTAAGAAGAATGATGATGGATTCTCCACTAAGAAACATGATGGGCCCTCCACTAAGAAGAATGATGATGGATTCTCCACTAAGAAACATGATGGGCCCTCCACTAAGAAGAATGATGATGGATTCTCCACTAAGAAACATGATGGGCCCTCCACTAAGAAGAATGATGATGGATTCTCCACTAAGAAACATGATGGGCCCTCCACTAAGAAGAATGATGATGGATTCTCCACTAAGAGGGACAACATGATGAGCTCTCCACCAACACATCTCTCTCTCTCTCTTTCTCTCCCTATATATATCTTCCTTCCCATCCATAAAAAAAAGAGGAGAAAGAGGAGGAGATTTACCTTCCATTATCTCTTTCTCTTCCATTATCTCTTCCAATCACTCCCTCAAATCCCTTTCCCTATATTCTTCTTCCATTATCTCTCCCAATCACCTCCCAATCCTTCCCTCTAAGAGAAAGCGAAAGACGGCGGATCGGATCGGCGGCGGCAAGATCTTCACCACAGGTAGGTGCATTTTTCTCAAAATATTTCTGTATTTTTCCGAATTTTTCTGATTTTTTCCGCAAATTGTGTTTTAAAAATAGAAAACTCTTCAAAAAAACATCTTTTGACGAAGAAAAATTAAATTATATACCAAACAGATTCCAAATTTAATGCAATTTCGTGGGAAATTAATATGGTACTGATTCATTTTACCATGAATTTTTAAGGATTTTTGGAGTTTATTTGGTATATTATTTAATGCTTTCTTTGAAAATTATCAGATTTTGTGAGACTTGTTACTGACATCAAATCACCCTTAAAATTCTTAAAATTTTTACAGTAGTCTTATCTTCCATATTTCTTGTTACTGTAAAATTTTCGAGTGATTTGGATCTGTTTTCATATGGGATGTAGTGTTAATTCTTAATCTGGTCTGAAAATTGTAAAATCCGAAATCGGTAGTAAATAGTCTTTATAATTTATGAAATTCTCACCGCATGCTCATTTTATTGATATCTTATTTCTGTAGAAATTTCATAGAATTTATATGTCTATTTCTTGTAGTTTCTGTGTTAATTTGGCAATCTGGTCATTTAATTGTTAAATCAAGATTAAATATGAATTTAATGTAAAAATCTGCAAAACTCATCTATTAAGCTACATACATTCCCATCTTGCTGCTGTAGAAATTTCAACTCATTTCGAATTCGTTTGCAATAATTTCACTTGTAAAATCATTCATATGCTTAAAATTGATACAATCCATTGAAAATTTGAAATTAATTACTACCAAGTGATTTTCAACATTCGAAATTCGAAATTAAAATTGATAAAATCCATTGATAAAATCACATTTACTCAAACTTAATCTAACAAAACCTGAAGGTATCATAGATTGCGCGAACTTATTGCACACACTTACATCACTTGCATCTAAACCCCTGCATCTCACATGCACACACGTCCTATTTTAGGAACCCGGAGTGTTATCTAGCATGGTTGACTGGGATTTCATCACCTGGTGCCTCTGTGCTAGAGAAGCATTCCACCCTTAGCCTAGTACCTTTATGGTACGTAAACGGATCTCTTGTTCACGTACTGATACGCCGGACACTGGTACAGTATATCGAACATGGATTCGCGCTAAGGGAACTCTTGGCCTTACCCCTAGATTAACCCACACATGCATGTAGTATACGAACACATGTGCATCACGTGTGTGAGCCTAGTTTAGGATATCCTACCCATTTGTGTCTAGATTAGGCCGTAGTCCATCTTCCAATGGCTACGATCGGTCCTAGGTACACAAACAAAGTCATGAGTCGAGATCCTTTCTCCACTCCGCTAGATTATGGTTAGGGTTGATGCCTTCAGGTAACACTGATAAAATGTGCGAAGATTAAAAAACTTTTCCTTTGGGGTTAGGATGTAAATCCCATTCATTTCCAAAGATCTCATAGGATTAGTCATTCATGATCCATCCGTTGAAAGCAATCTTATGCTATCTCATCTCATCTTGATCACAGATTTTCAATCTTATATTATCTGATTTGACTCGTGTTTTCATCTTTTTTAGAGAGTCTTTGACTCATTTATCCTTTAGTTGGTGTTAGTGGAGTCTTTGACTCGTGTTTCTTTTCCTTTAGAGAGTCTTTGACTCATATATCCTTTAGTTGGTGTTAGTAGAGTCTTTGACTCGTGTTTTCATCTCTTTTAGAGAGTCTTTGACTCATTTATCCTTTAGTTGGTGTTAGTAGAGTCTTTGACTCATGTTTCTTTTCCTTTAGAGAGTCTTTGACTCATTTAGCCTTTAGTTGGTGTTAGTAGAGTCTTTGACTGTGTTTCTTTTCCTTTAGAGAGTCTTTGACTCATATATCCTTTAGTTGGTGTTAGTGGAGTCTTTGACTCATATTTTCATCTCTTTTAGAGAGTCTTTGACTCATTTATCCTTTAGTTGGTGTTAGTGGAGTCTTTGACTCGTATTTCTTTTTCTTTAGAGAGTCTTTGACTCATATATCCTTTAGTTGGTGTTAGTGGAGTCTTTGACTCGTATTTTCATCTCTTTTAGAGAGTCTTTGACTCATTTATCCTTTAGTTGTTGTCAGTAGAGTCTTTGACTCGTGTTTCTTTTCCTTTAGAGAGTCTTTGACTCATATATCCTTTAGTTGGTGTTAGTGGAGTCTTTGACTCGTGTTTTCATCTCTTTTAGAGAATCTTTGACTCATTAATCCTTTAGTTGGTGTGAGTGGAGTCTTTGACTCGTGTTTCTTTTCCTTTAGAGAGTCTTTGACTCATTTATCTTTTAGTTGGTGTCATTGGAGTCTTTGACTCGTGTTTCCGTTTTTAGAGAGTCTTTGACTCATCTGTTTTATTTGCAGTATTATTAGAGAGTCTTTGACTTCGTTATCTCATTTCAGTGTTATCAGTTGCTCTTATTAGAGAGTCTTTGACTCGTTTATCCTTTAGTCGCTTTTATTAGAGAGTCTTTGACTCATTTATTCTCCAGTTACTGTCATTAGAGAGTCTTTGACTCATTTGCTCTTATAATAGTATTATTAGAGCATAGTTGATTTGCCGTAAGTGTTTGATAGGTAGAGAGTTCGTTTCGAACTACGTTGGCTTGATCCTCTTCCACGAGGTACGTAGTGCAGCTTGGGATCCACATCCCAAGTCCAGCCAAACCTTTAAAAATAAAAATTTTAAATCTTTCAAAGTTACAAAAATATTCAAACCATTTTCAAAAAGATCTTCCTCTAGAGTTAGGAGTATGTCCTAGCTGTTTAGGTTGTGTTCTAGAGTTAGGAGTTTGTCTTGATTTGTATTGATATGGTATGTCCTGTCGTGTGAGTGTCCCTAGAGTTAGGAGGCCTCGAGTCGATCGGTTAGACATTTAGTCGAACCGATGGCTAGACTAGGCATATAGTCAGCCCGTGGTTTTCATTAGGTTGCACAGCCTAGTTACACATAGGATTGTAGGAACCACCTGCATTAGCTTAAGGCTAATCAACTTGCATTAGTTAGGGCATATAGGGTGTCCTAAAATCCACAATTCACTGGAATTTTAATAATCATACAAGAAGCTTTAATAACTGGTTCGGTCTTTTAGATCGAGTCTAGGATAGAGGGCTAGATGTCTTAGGCATCATAATTTAGAATAGGGCATCGAACTACGTGGGCTCCGATTCTTCCCGAGGCCGGGATACGTAGCGCAGCTAGGATGGATGGCCATTCTGGTCCGAGTCCAGTCCTGCATTAGAGTTAGGACTTGTCTTGTCCCGTCATACATAGCATAGATTTGTGTCTCATGTTTTGATATGTTTTCTTACTTTCTTGTACTGATACTATACCTTTGGTTGTAGCTTGCATGTGCGTGTCCACCAGAAACTTAGACACCCATTAGGCATGTCACTCATAACCTAGCTTTGCTTAGGTGACACATTTTTCATTTCATTTTACGTGTTTATTTCTCCATTCTCAGGAAATGCATGCTTAGGTAGACGATTCCTGAGGATTGTTCCCATTTCACATGATTTTTACTCAAACTTCTTTGGAATTAATGAAAATGGCATAAGAGACCAAGTGCTTGCACTCGGGCGAATTGGGGGTGCTCTCAGACCTTCCCCATTCGTAACCAGGCACGAACCCATATATATTTCTGGTTATCCATTGCACAGAGGATTTGATTTTAGGGTTCCATGGCCTATCCATGGATGGCGACTCTGAGTTCTTTTTAGGTACATCTCGGTTTCGAGCCCTGGCTCCTGATCAGGATGTATCTCATTCGTTTTGTATCGCCACTCGTGCTATGCTGTGAGGGTGGCATCCGTTTCGAGAGTTCCTTGGCAGAGCTCTCCTTCACATTGTGGAGATCTTAGAGGATTGCTGTGGGGACCTCGCGTCCCTCGCCGCACTCGTCCAATCCTCAGGATCGGGGTCCACAGGCTGGCGACTCTGCTGGGGAGTTCTTGAAACATTGCCTAACTCTTTAAAAATGCCATTTTTATTAACTTTGGAGAAATTTGAGCTAAAAACATTTTAAATGGGAACTCTATCGTTAGAATCCAGGGGCACCAGGTAGGTGCGTAATTAAAACAAAGGATTCACACACTGCACATCATGCATTGTCATATTTTTTATTTTTTTATTATTTTTCATTGTTTTTCATTATTGGCTCCATGGGATAGATTCAATGCGTGCCTGACTGGGATGTTATTATATCCTGATGGTACTGTTGAATCTATTTCCAAGCTATGCGCCAGCGCTGCAGCATATTAAGTATATTTCATACGCATAGTACCCATTAGATTGAGTCCGGAGCCCTACTTTGTTTTATATATATTATATATATACTTACTGACCTAGTGAAGCCCAACTAGGGAGTACCCGTGTGTATATTGCATTCATATAGGGTCGAACATCTGTTGCTTACACATGTGGAGCCTAGAGGAGCTTTGCCCCATTTGTAGACTAGGGTAGCTCATTTTTACATTGCTACAACACTGTCCTAGTACACTCACCAGTCTGTCTTGAGTCGAGACTTCCTTGACTCCGTTAGATTAGAATTAGGGCTGGTGCCCCTGGTTAGGATTTGTGTGTATGTGTATTTACTTATATATACTGATTATGTATATTATGGTTCTCCTCTTAGTCAGAGATTCCTTATTCCTTTCAGTCGGTTATATCCATTCCGAATTTAGATCTAGATCTAGTCAGTGGATTTTGACCGTCATTACCTTGGCCGAGTTTAGCCCTTGATCTGTTGATTATAGGGTTTGACCCATTGTTGTATATTCTCACCTTTGGTTAGTCCATCTGTTGATCACCCTTCTCTAGTAACCGTTATTCATACCTTTCGATTGAGCTAGGGTGATCCCTTGTATAGTCGTTATGCTGCCGGATTTTATCCAGAACATTTTGAGCATGACGGCTACTCTTTAGAGTCAGTTTACTTAGTCTGGACCTTGACCTCCTCGTATAGCCGTTATGCTGCTGGATTTTATCCAAAAGCATGTTAAGCATGATTGCTATCCTTTGGAGTCAGTCTGCCTTGTCTTGATTTTCATGTATACATCATTCAGTAGGATTAAATCCTTACCCGTTTTGTCTTGAGATCTGGCCGATAGCTCGTTTGCTGTCCTTATGACCATGATCTACCATTTCTGATCATATTGATCGTACAGTTGTTGATATCCATCATTCAGATTTTAGATCTGGTCTTTGGCCCTACTTTTGTCATTCTTATGGCCATGGTCTATTATCTGAGCCATTGATTTTTCATTGATCCATGTTTACCTATCATATATCTTTTACCCTTGGATCATATCGAAATCATTAATGGAAAAGTTTGATCTTACCTGTATTCTTTGAGTGCATGATCATTGCTGAGATCGAAATTTATTTTGATTAGGGATGTTTATCGTTCCTGACTCTTTCATTCCCAAAAAGAAGAGCAGTTATACTCAAATGAGACTTCAAGGTGTGGATTGAGAATTCATTGAAACCCTGTTGATGTATGTCATATTATCACTGTCTATTTTTCCTTGACCTTTATAGACAGTATTTCTTTGATTTTCAGAATAAAATACCCTTTGGTGTATTTCAAGATTACTCTTTTCTCTATTAGTTCAGAATCTTTATCCCATGACTATTGATCTAGTGTGTGTGCTTCTAAGTCAAGAGTCTGTGTTTAGCGAAAGACCATTCTTTCTAAAGACTGACCATTTCCAATCATACTTGATCCAGGCAGTCTATTGTTTTACCCACATTGTCAACATAAGCCTTTTGTTGCCCCATTTAACCTAGACCTTGTGGAGTTGCTTTTTCTGGGATTTCTACTCCGGGATTGAACTTTATAGTTATCATTATCATGAGGAAAGGTGTATCACCTATAAGCTTTCAGTGTCAGTTCACTACCTTTGAAGAAGTGTCCTGTATCTTTAGATTTGTCTTTCATTGAGTGTACATCAACTTTCTTCTCTCTAAGTTGAAAAAGTTCAGTTACGTAGATGTTAAAAAAAAAAAATGAAGTCATGTCTGTCAATCTTTCTTATACAGAGTCAGTATTCTGTTTTCTATCAGAACTGTTGAAGAGCCCATTGAGGTGTGTCAAAAATCATCAATGTACTTACAGTCTTCAATTCAATAAAATTGTTGATTTCGTATCTTTGATACTCTATGATTCACTCTTAGATCTAATGTTTAAACAACTAAAGACCCCCTTCTCGGATGAGAATGCAGACGAAATTCACCTCGAGATCTGAAAGATGGTCGAACGAGAGGAAGAGCATCGAGCATAGCCACTTAAAGAAGAAATCAAAGCCATTGATAGTGGTATCGAAATCCGAAACTCGGGATGGATGGATTGGAAAAACTTTATCTCCTAAGGAGCGCAAAGAATTGATAAACCTGTTTAGAGGGGTTTGAGGTAGTTTTGCTTGATCCTATAAGGATAAACCAGGGGAATGCCCTGTCATTGATCAAAGCAAGACTTCATCTGCTTTAGACATCCAGTTGAGGAATAAAATTTTAAAGAGATAAGCGTCAGGCATCCTGTGGAGCTGATGAGATATTGAGAGAAGATTTTCAGACAGAGTTGTGGAATCTTGAGCATAAATTCAAGATCTTTGAGACGGGAGTGGAGCACAGTGGTTGAAGTTTTGCCAGAAAACCACCAGACTCCTCAAAAAAAAAAAAAAAAAAAAATTTCAAAGGCTTTGAACCTTAAACAAAAGGGCTTGTACATCAAATACATCAGGAGGCCATCCTTGATCGTTTGAGCTTTTATAGCCAAAATCCTAATGTTTTAAAATCCATTTGTAAACCCTTTGGGCCAAAAGCAAAATTAAAACAACTTCTTTTCAAACACATTATAAACCCGGGGCATTTATGCACCCGAACTACGTCGGACCTGATCCCCACCTCTTCAGGGGTACGTAGGCAGCTTGATTAATTCAAGTTCGGTCAAACCTTGGGATAAAATCCCCTTTGAAAATTTTGAAGCTAAATGCTAAACCATTCTTTGAAAAATCCCAAAGCGAACTACGCGGATCTGATCCTCCATCTTTGGGGTACGTAGGTAGTCTGGCTAGACCAGATTCGGTTCAAATCTTTAGAACCTTAGGTATTCAACCCTTTCGAACCCAAGCCCACCTAGAAAGTCCTTCTGGTGAAACAAGCAAAGGTTCGAGGCGAATGAAAAGAAAAACAGAAAGAAAATAATGAGAGTCTGAAGACCCACTAGGTTGAAAACCCGAAAGGGCGGCCTAGAGATATACATTTGCTAAGTTAACAGCCAAAAGAGTTAGCTTATGCAAAAAGTCAGGGTAGTGGTCTGCTGGATTGAAAACTTGAAGAGGTAATCCAGTCAAGGGCAAAGACTTCCCATGAATAGTTGAGTTGAATAGAAGCAGAAGGAGTTCCTCAGTTACGTAGAATTCCCAAGTTTGAGTACAAGCAAAAGTTGAGATAAGTGGTCTTTCAGACTGAAAGCTTGGAAAGCAAAAGTTATGACTTCTTTTGAAGAGAGAAATCAGGGAGACGGAGAAGCCACCTCTGCACAGGGCAGAATCCTGGAATCCGAGTAGTGTCAGCGAGACTTATTTTGACACCTTTTTAAACTAGGGGCATTAAGACCGAGCAATCCGAAAGGGGTAACAACCATGACGGAGATCCCGATGGAGGAAATTAGGTCATCTTGACATAGTTTTTGAGACTACTCTAAGAGTGGCTGACCTTACCATTTAAAAAAATAACACATTTTATCTAAGGATGAATCAGAATTTAGTCAAGTCCCTTTAATATTGTAAGTCTTCTTTGAAAGAGTCCTCAGGAGTCTGTTCCTTGTTTATCATTATTTTCTTTTAGAATCAAAAGTGTTTGGCACTGAAGAGAATGGGTGTACACCTTCCAAAATGTAAAGAAAAATCTAGAGTAGATCCTGGTTTAAGAATCAAAGAAGGGCAAGAGATTTTTTATTCTGACCTGCCTGAAACATCAAAGCCTCAAACACTGAGCAAAATGAAGAATTCTTACGTTCAGCCTTTGTAGAGTTGGTTTTACCACTATACCAAAGAAAGAACCCATGCAAACTCAAATTTTTTCTACTTACCTTGGTTCTGCCTTCTTAAGACTTTGTCATGGAAGCACATCATACTAGGGGCATCTTTTATGACTTACGTCATAAAAGATATTACACAATGATAACTGGGATATCTATTCTTAGCAAATAGAAAGCAGAGAAGCTTGAACATGCTCTTTGAGTTGAATTCCTTGATCCAATTGTTTCTTTTGGAGTCAGTTTCAGAAACTTTAATTCCCAGCGGAGTATAAAATCTACTCCTGCATCCTTCAAACCTCATCAAAATGCTTCTCACCTGTTAAAGAGAGTCAGCACCTGAAAATCTCATCAATCTATTTGAGTTTTGCTTTCAGCAAAGATCATGCGCTCCTAGTTATTCTTGGTAAGAGATGACTGGCCCATTAGTGAAATCGATCAAAGATGGTAAATTCTTCATTCCTTTTGAAAGATTTTAACAGAGTTTGAAATTACCGAACTTGCGTTACGCGGTTTGGTCTTTTTGAAAGATTTTAACAGAGTTTGAAATTACCGAACCTGTGTTACACAGTTTGGTCGTTTTGAAAGTTTTTAACAGAGATAGAAATTACCGAACCTGTGTTACACGGTTTGGTCCTTTTGAAAGATTTTAATAGAGATGGAAATTATCGAACCTGTGTTACACGGTTTGGTCTTTTTGAAATGTTTTAATAAGGAAAATATTTCCGATCCTGTGTTACACGGATTGGTCTTTTCTTCCTTCTCCCGGGTATTTAGTACCCCGATGATTAGTAGTGTAATGTCAAGTAGTGACTTACCTAATCATCGTTCCGCAATGTGCAGCTTCTTAACGAGTTAGGAGTCATGTGTATCTGCGAAGAGGTTTGTAGGGGACTGTTTAGCAGGACCTACGAATTTGGGTTTATGTGGAACTGTTTAGCAGAACCGCGTGATCCGGAGTGATTCGCTACCTTGAAAGAGAGGAGTCAGAGTTACTCGGATAGTTAAACAGATTTATTTTCAGTAATGATCTGTATAACTATCGCTAGGCTTGAGACTTAGTCTCGCCTCTGGTACTTAGTACCCAGATGATTAGTAGTGTAATGTCAAGTGGTGACTTACCTAATCATCGTCCCGCAATGTGCAGCTTCCTAACGTGTTAGGAGTCATGTGTATCTGCGAAGAGGTTTGTAGGGGACTGTTTAGCAGGACCTACGAATTTGGATTTACGTGGAACTGTTTAGCAGAACCGCATGATCCGGAGTGATTCGCTACCTTGAAAGAGAGGAGTCAGAGTTACTCGGATAGTTACACAGATTTATTTTCAGCAATGATCTGTATAACTATCGCTGGGCTTGAGACTTAGTCTCGCCTCGGGTATTAGAAGTTTGAGTTTAGCTTGAATATTCGATTACCCTAATAATTGGTCGAGTCTTTGACTGATCGGCATGATTTAAAAAAAAAAAAAAAAAAAACTCTTTGAGTGTTTGGTTTTGAACTTGTTTTGGACGAGTTTCAATACATTGGTCTTTGGCCTATTTTTGTAGGTTTCTAAAAAGAAAAAAAACTCTTTGAGTGTTTGGTTTTGAACTTGTTTTGGACGAGTTTCAATACATTGGTCTTTGGCCTATTTTTGCAGGTTTCTAAAAAGGAAAAACTGTTTGAGTGTTTGGTTTTGAACTTGTTTTGGACGAGTTTCAATACATTGGTCTTTGGCCTATTTTTGCAGGTTTCTAAAAAGGAAAAACTCTTTGAGTGTTTGGTTTTGAACTTGTTTTGGACGAGTTTCAATACATTGGTCTTTGGCCTATTTTTGCAGGTTTCTAAAAAGGAAAAACTCTTTAAGTGTTTGAGTTTGTGCTTGTCTTAGACAAATTGCAATGTGGTTTCTAAAAAATTAAAAAAAGAAAATGGAAGCTCTTTGAGTGATTGAAGTGATTAACTTGTTTGTTTGGTTGGTGCTCTTGGAGCAATTGTTATGTTTACTTTGGCTTAGCCTGATATATAAAAAAAAAAAAAAAAAAAAAAATGTTTGTGTTTTTGTAATCGTTCGTTCGTTTTTTATTAATTAGTCGAGTCATGAGTATTAGGGAGAGACTATCTCTTTGAGATGTCTTAGTTGCCGAGTTAAGAGTCGGTGAGAGACTATCTCCCTATTGTTAGTAGAGTTTTATCTTTGTGAATATCGTTTTAAAACTAAAAACCCAAAAATTTGCTTTGTTTTGGTTTCGGGTCAGTCAAAATGTGTCGTCTGTTCAGCTTTGCCATTCGCGTGTTACACACGCTCTGCCAAAGAGGGGCATCTGTAGACACCCCATTTTGACCGGACCCAAGTTCGCTATGCTTGGGAGAAACCCCATCCGATCATTTCCGCCATGTTTCGCATTTTTCCGTGAGAGGTTGAGAGAGATTATTCATAAGAATCCAAGCGAGGGAGAATTTGGACCCGTTTGGTGGGCCCGCATTGAACATTTGTTTAAAATTCGAATCAACCGAGGGCCCACATTGTGGGGCCCACGTTGTGGGGCCCGCGTTGTGGGGCCCACATTGTGGGGCCTCAGTAGGGCCTCTTGTGAGGCCTCTTATGAAGAACAATAATGATGGATTCTCCACTAAAGAAACATGATGGGCCCTCCACTAAGAACAATAATGATGGATTCTCCACTAAGAAACATGATGGGCCCTCCACTAAGAAGAATGATGATGGATTCTCCACTAAGAAACATGATGGGCCCTCCACTAAGAAGAATGATGATGGATTCTCCACTAAGAAACATGATGGGCCCTCCACTAAGAAGAATGATGATGGATTCTCCACTAAGAAACATGATGGGCCCTCCACTAAGAACAATAATGATGGATTCTCCACTAAGAAACATGATGGGCCCTCCACTAAGAAGAATGATGATGGATTCTCCACTAAGAAACATGATGGGCCCTCCACTAAGAAGAATGATGATGGATTCTCCACTAAGAAACATGATGGGCCCTCCACTAAGAAGAATGATGATGGATTCTCCACTAAGAAACATGATGGGCCCTCCACTAAGAAGAATGATGATGGATTCTCCACTAAGAAACATGATGGGCCCTCCACTAAGAAGAATGATGATGGATTCTCCACTAAGAGGGACAACATGATGAGCTCTCCACCAACACATCTCTCTCTCTCTCTTTCTCTCCCTATATATATCTTCCTTCCCATCCATAAAAAAAAGAGGAGAAAGAGGAGGAGATTTACCTTCCATTATCTCTTTCTCTTCCATTATCTCTTCCAATCACTCCCTCAAATCCCTTTCCCTATATTCTTCTTCCATTATCTCTCCCAATCACCTCCCAATCCTTCCCTCTAAGAGAAAGCGAAAGACGGCGGATCGGATCGGCGGCGGCAAGATCTTCACCACAGGTAGGTGCATTTTTCTCAAAATATTTCTGTATTTTTCCGAATTTTTCTGATTTTTTCCGCAAATTGTGTTTTAAAAATAGAAAACTCTTCAAAAAAACATCTTTTGACGAAGAAAAATTAAATTATATACCAAACAGATTCCAAATTTAATGCAATTTCGTGGGAAATTAATATGGTACTGATTCATTTTACCATGAATTTTTAAGGATTTTTGGAGTTTATTTGGTATATTATTTAATGCTTTCTTTGAAAATTATCAGATTTTGTGAGACTTGTTACTGACATCAAATCACCCTTAAAATTCTTAAACTTTTTACAGTAGTCTTATCTTCCATATTTCTTGTTACTGTAAAATTTTCGAGTGATTTGGATCTGTTTTCATATGGGATGTAGTGTTAATTCTTAATCTGGTCTGAAAATTGTAAAATCCGAAATCGGTAGTAAATAGTCTTTATAATTTATGAAATTCTCACCGCATGCTCATTTTATTGATATCTTATTTCTGTAGAAATTTCATAGAATTTATATGTCTATTTCTTGTAGTTTCTGTGTTAATTTGGCAATCTGGTCATTTAATTGTTAAATCAAGATTAAATATGAATTTAATGTAAAAATCTGCAAAACTCATCTATTAAGCTACATACATTCCCATCTTGCTGCTGTAGAAATTTCAACTCATTTCGAATTCGTTTGCAATAATTTCACTTGTAAAATCATTCATATGCTTAAAATTGATACAATCCATTGAAAATTTGAAATTAATTACTACCAAGTGATTTTCAACATTCGAAATTCGAAATTAAAATTGATAAAATCCATTGATAAAATCACATTTACTCAAACTTAATCTAACAAAACCTGAAGGTATCATAGATTGCGCGAACTTATTGCACACACTTACATCACTTGCATCTAAACCCCTGCATCTCACATGCACACACGTCCTATTTTAGGAACCCGGAGTGTTATCTAGCATGGTTGACTGGGATTTCATCACCTGGTGCCTCTGTGCTAGAGAAGCATTCCACCCTTAGCCTAGTACCTTTATGGTACGTAAACGGATCTCTTGTTCACGTACTGATACGCCGGACACTGGTACAGTATATCGAACATGGATTCGCGCTAAGGGAACTCTTGGCCTTACCCCTAGATTAACCCACACATGCATGTAGTATACGAACACATGTGCATCACGTGTGTGAGCCTAGTTTAGGATATCCTACCCATTTGTGTCTAGATTAGGCCGTAGTCCATCTTCCAATGGCTACGATCGGTCCTAGGTACACAAACAAAGTCATGAGTCGAGATCCTTTCTCCACTCCGCTAGATTATGGTTAGGGTTGATGCCTTCAGGTAACACTGATAAAATGTGCGAAGATTAAAAAACTTTTCCTTTGGGGTTAGGATGTAAATCCCATTCATTTCCAAAGATCTCATAGGATTAGTCATTCATGATCCATCCGTTGAAAGCAATCTTATGCTATCTCATCTCATCTTGATCACAGATTTTCAATCTTATATTATCTGATTTGACTCGTGTTTTCATCTTTTTTAGAGAGTCTTTGACTCATTTATCCTTTAGTTGGTGTTAGTGGAGTCTTTGACTCGTGTTTCTTTTCCTTTAGAGAGTCTTTGACTCATATATCCTTTAGTTGGTGTTAGTAGAGTCTTTGACTCGTGTTTTCATCTCTTTTAGAGAGTCTTTGACTCATTTATCCTTTAGTTGGTGTTAGTAGAGTCTTTGACTCATGTTTCTTTTCCTTTAGAGAGTCTTTGACTCATTTAGCCTTTAGTTGGTGTTAGTAGAGTCTTTGACTGTGTTTCTTTTCCTTTAGAGAGTCTTTGACTCATATATCCTTTAGTTGGTGTTAGTGGAGTCTTTGACTCATATTTTCATCTCTTTTAGAGAGTCTTTGACTCATTTATCCTTTAGTTGGTGTTAGTGGAGTCTTTGACTCGTATTTCTTTTTCTTTAGAGAGTCTTTGACTCATATATCCTTTAGTTGGTGTTAGTGGAGTCTTTGACTCGTATTTTCATCTCTTTTAGAGAGTCTTTGACTCATTTATCCTTTAGTTGTTGTCAGTAGAGTCTTTGACTCGTGTTTCTTTTCCTTTAGAGAGTCTTTGACTCATATATCCTTTAGTTGGTGTTAGTGGAGTCTTTGACTCGTGTTTTCATCTCTTTTAGAGAATCTTTGACTCATTAATCCTTTAGTTGGTGTGAGTGGAGTCTTTGACTCGTGTTTCTTTTCCTTTAGAGAGTCTTTGACTCATTTATCTTTTAGTTGGTGTCATTGGAGTCTTTGACTCGTGTTTCCGTTTTTAGAGAGTCTTTGACTCATCTGTTTTATTTGCAGTATTATTAGAGAGTCTTTGACTTCGTTATCTCATTTCAGTGTTATCAGTTGCTCTTATTAGAGAGTCTTTGACTCGTTTATCCTTTAGTCGCTTTTATTAGAGAGTCTTTGACTCATTTATTCTCCAGTTACTGTCATTAGAGAGTCTTTGACTCATTTGCTCTTATAATAGTATTATTAGAGCATAGTTGATTTGCCGTAAGTGTTTGATAGGTAGAGAGTTCGTTTCGAACTACGTTGGCTTGATCCTCTTCCACGAGGTACGTAGTGCAGCTTGGGATCCACATCCCAAGTCCAGCCAAACCTTTAAAAATAAAAATTTTAAATCTTTCAAAGTTACAAAAATATTCAAACCATTTTCAAAAAGATCTTCCTCTAGAGTTAGGAGTATGTCCTAGCTGTTTAGGTTGTGTTCTAGAGTTAGGAGTTTGTCTTGATTTGTATTGATATGGTATGTCCTGTCGTGTGAGTGTCCCTAGAGTTAGGAGGCCTCGAGTCGATCGGTTAGACATTTAGTCGAACCGATGGCTAGACTAGGCATATAGTCAGCCCGTGGTTTTCATTAGGTTGCACAGCCTAGTTACACATAGGATTGTAGGAACCACCTGCATTAGCCTAAGGCTAATCAACTTGCATTAGTTAGGGCATATAGGGTGTCCTAAAATCCACAATTCACTGGAATTTTAATAATCATACAAGAAGCTTTAATAACTGGTTCGGTCTTTTAGATCGAGTCTAGGATAGAGGGCTAGATGTCTTAGGCATCATAATTTAGAATAGGGCATCGAACTACGTGGGCTCCGATTCTTCCCGAGGCCGGGATACGTAGCGCAGCTAGGATGGATGGCCATTCTGGTCCGAGTCCAGTCCTGCATTAGAGTTAGGACTTGTCTTGTCCCGTCATACATAGCATAGATTTGTGTCTCATGTTTTGATATGTTTTCTTACTTTCTTGTACTGATACTATACCTTTGGTTGTAGCTTGCATGTGCGTGTCCACCAGAAACTTAGACACCCATTAGGCATGTCACTCATAACCTAGCTTTGCTTAGGTGACACATTTTTCATTTCATTTTACGTGTTTATTTCTCCATTCTCAGGAAATGCATGCTTAGGTAGACGATTCCTGAGGATTGTTCCCATTTCACATGATTTTTACTCAAACTTCTTTGGAATTAATGAAAATGGCATAAGAGACCAAGTGCTTGCACTCGGGCGAATTGGGGGTGCTCTCAGACCTTCCCCATTCGTAACCAGGCACGAACCCATATATATTTCTGGTTATCCATTGCACAGAGGATTTGATTTTAGGGTTCCATGGCCTATCCATGGATGGCGACTCTGAGTTCTTTTTAGGTACATCTCGGTTTCGAGCCCTGGCTCCTGATCAGGATGTATCTCATTCGTTTTGTATCGCCACTCGTGCTATGCTGTGAGGGTGGCATCCGTTTCGAGAGTTCCTTGGCAGAGCTCTCCTTCACATTGTGGAGATCTTAGAGGATTGCTGTGGGGACCTCGCGTCCCTCGCCGCACTCGTCCAATCCTCAGGATCGGGGTCCACAATATCATAGGATCTCGGGAGTACAAATTGTCCCCTGAACTTATGTTATAAACCCCTCTGCCTTACTTTTAATTTCTGTACAGTCATTTTTCATTTGATTCAAGTTAACCTGATCGTGAGTAGTTGCGAGTTCCTTTCGGAGCCGTAAACAACTTACAACACCGATCAGGTTAATTATCGCTTATTTTTATTTTCTCTTTTAAATTCACTCCATTTACATTCGGAATTAAGCATAATCTAACAAAGAAAATAAGATCAAATCCTTTTGTTTTAAATACTTCCAAAAAATACCAATCTAAGTTAAGAGACAGGATTAAGACGGGCGAGAGGGGAGCTTAATACCTTCCCCAATTGTAACCACAACCCTTACCTGGATATCTGTAAGAACCGTGCCTTAAGCAAACAGAGTAAAATATAAGGTTGTAGGCCCAGTGCAAAGTAACCCCTGATTTACAACGAAATTCGAGTGGTTACTCATTTCCTTGGAAGAATAGACTCAGGTCCTAGGCCCTAACCTAGGTGGTGACTCTGAGTTTCTCTAAACTTGCGAAGTTAAGACTACGGTCCCAAGTCCACAAGTAGCGCAAATCAAATAACACCCCCTATGTAAAACCCGATTACGGTGATCCCCTGTCGTCCTGCGCAAACATGGGAAAAAATCGGCTCCCACAGACTGGTGACTCTGCTGGGGAGAAGCTTAAACATGATAATCCCTCTCAGTAGAGCTTGTTATCAAATTTAAAAGGTTGTAGCTCTATATAACTAAATTGGCATTTTTTTAGAATTTCAAATCAATTAATTTGACTTTTCTCCTTTCTTGGGTTATCCTTAACCCGATGTAGCCTTCAAGGGTATTCGCAAGCTGTGAACTCTTTCGCAAGTTGCGAACGCTTCCGACGAGCATAATAAACAAGTGTTAAATTTACTTTCCAGTACATATATATATATATATATACTTGCTGCACCTTTTCTACAGGGATTGCTAAGAGCCAATGCTCAAAATTTCCGGAAAATTGTTTGAGCCAATGCTCGCAATTAAATCACACGAAAATGCCTCGAGAGGCACCTATGCTTACCCATCTTTTTTTAAAATTTTCATGCACACACCATGGGAGTTCATTGACAACTTGCATACCTATTTACCCGGGAGTGACTAGCCCTTGGAAAGGATTCAGTTGTATTTGGGATTTCATCACCCAAATCTGCTGGTCTCACATCCATTCGAGGTGAAAGCACCACCTCTTTGCACGTCGCCCTTGTGGCAGCGTTAAAACGATGATGTATTAACTTCACGCCGCGTTGGGTTACCCCTGACAAGTGTTGTTTAATCACATTGGCAAGAGGGGGACTTTCAAGCCTTCAACCCCTACATAGCCGAGCATATTATGCACTTAGATGTTATCGTGTCCTGTCTAAGGGCATGTTGAGCTTAGAGTTAGGTAAGCCTACCAGTTACTCTCGAGAGATGTGAGCGTCATCTAAATAGGGATACATTAAACCCCCAGCCCACCTCGGGCATGTTGAGCGAGTCTAGAAGGGTGTCCCGGGTTGCCTCAATTCTTACTAGGGATGTAATTACCCTAGCCCGATGTGCAAATGGTCGCACTTCAACTTACCCAAAATTAGAGGTTATGTCTAACCTTTAGTCTTGTCCAGTGTCATGTTTTCAAACCCACATTATCATATTCCTTGGATGAGCAACCATTGTACCCTGGAAGAATGTCCGTCGTACGATTAATGCGCTTAAACTAAGAGACCCCTCATTTTAGTTCCATCTCGCAAAATTTTACAATTCCTCAATCATCTCCTTATCCAGACCGTCTTAGTCTCAGCCTCATCAGGCTCTACTTTTTGTAAAGTTCAGACCCGTCCTGACCATCGTTATGGTCAAAACGGCGGAGCTCTGCTCAAATAAATGTTCAGACCATCCTGGTCTGAGCCTCATCAGGCTCTACTATTTTCTTCGAGCCTAGCTATGCCTCGACCATTGTCATGGTCAAGACACCGAAGCTCTGTCCCAGTTGTTCCGGTTAAACCCCTGTTTAAGTTTACCTCTCCACACAGAGATAAACCTTCCAAATTCCATCTGTTAAGGTTTCTGGCGATGAAGCTCTGCTCAAATCAACCTATCTTCTGGTATTAAGATAACTTTGTCATGACCATTACTATGGTCACAGTACCCGAGCATCGCTCAAATTTCCAATTTGTCTTTCTGAAAAGTTAGACCCTCGTCCAAACCACTTTTGGTTTGTGGCGAAGAAGCACTGCCCAAATTTACCCATCTTCTGGTACAAAGATAACCTATCAGAACCATCATTATGGTCACAGTACCCAATCTTTGCCCAAATAAATCCATTTATAGGCTTGTCCAAACCATCCCTGTTAAATCTATGTCGTCCGGGTTAAACCCCTGTTTAAAGTTCATCTCTCCCCACAGAGATAGACCTTCCAAACCACCTGTTATGGTTCGTGGCGGCGAAGCTTTGCCCAAATCATCCCATCTTCTGGTACGAGGATAATCCTGTTCTGACCATCGTTATGGTCACAGTACCCGACCTTTGCTCAAATCGAGCCAGCCTTTTCTGAAAGTATATACCCTTTCCAGGCCTTTGTTATGGTCAGTAGCGGCAGAGCTCTGCCCAACTCATTCCATCTTCCGGTATGAAGATAACCTTGTCATAACCATTTTTTATGGTTACAGTACCCGAGCTCCGCTCAAATCCAATCCATCTTTTCGACAGGTTAGACTCCTTTCCAAACCATTTATGGTCTGTGGCGGCGAAGCTCTGCCCAAATCATCCCGTCTTCTTGTACGAAGACAATCCTGTCTTGACCATTTTCATTGTCATAGTACCCGAGCTCTGCTCAAATTCAAGTCAGTCTTTCCGAAAGGTTAGACTCATCCCAACCACCCATTATGGTCAAGACAGCGGCATAACTCTGCCCAAATTGTCTTCATCTTCCCCTTGGTAGATGGTCTTTTTTCTGAGCAATGTTTTGTTCATAAAGTCAGGAGTCATACTCAGGTCATGTTGTCTTCACTTTTGGAGACAATCCTATCCCGACCATTTTGTCATCCAACATGACGAATCTCTGTCCATTTCGTCTCACATTCAGGGTGGTTTCAGGTCTCACTTCTAATCTTTCCAAGGATGTTTTCCCAGTCAGTGATTGTAGGGATAGACCTCGCTTTCAGCTTCTCACATGTCCAGATCCTGTCAAAATTTGAGAAAACTTGTAAAAAAATTTAAAAAAAAGTTTGTATGGTTCTTCATTGCGTGAAAAAGCTCTGAAACTAGTGTATGTATATTCCCATCTGCAGGTAAAAAATTCGTACATTTGAAACCATTGCACCCGAGAAGTCAAAAGCCCGGTCCCGTATCAACTCTCGTCTAGAAAGAACCTTGGATCTACCTAGCTCTCCAATTCCTACTCCTTCGTTAGAAATTTCAGAATCTTCTGATCCATCAACTCCTCTTGCCATCATGGCAGAACCTACGGACCAGTCTCAGGTTATTCAAGAGCTGCAACGGGCAGTAGCTGAACTCACTCGAAGCTTCCGTGTTGTCTCGGAAGAAAACACTGTGCTGAGATCGTCTCCTCAGGTTACCGTGGCACCTCCCACACCTCAACTGTATATTCCTCCTGTCCAGGAAACCATACCGGCCCAGCCCACTAACCTGTCTACAGCTCAGCCTATGGACCCATTCCTAGATGAGCAGTATACCGATAGAAATCATCCCCTTACGCAGATAGTTAAGTAGTGGGAAGATAAATTTGCCAAGGTTAACCAGGACCTGAAGATCATTAAGGTTCGGGGATCATCAGGACTCACAATGTGAGAGGTCTCTCTGTTCCCTGATGTACAACTTCCCACCAACTTCAAGTGGCCAGATATCAACAAGTACGATGGAACTGGTTGTCTTCGTATGCATCTCGCGTCGTTTGAAGGTATGCTCCGATCACAAAAACTATCTCCAGAACAGGTAGATTGGTCTTTCAGATGTCTCTGGAAGGCGTGGCGCAGAAGTGGCTTCTGAATTTCCCTGAGTTACAGACTATGGGCTGGGACCGTATAACGAATGAATTTATCAAATAATTCTCTCATGAGGACGGAATAGAAACTTCTCGCCGGGAACTCCAGTCAACTAAGCAAGAGTATGGTATCTTTCTCAAACTTCATAAAACGTTCGCATCAAAAGGCAGCTCAGATGCTCAAACGACTGTCTGAAGAAGATCAGATAGACATGATGCAGCAGAATCTAACCATCTTCTTCCAGCACCCTATTATGGCCACCCAGAGTTTCTCAAGTCTCAAGCATTTCATTGACACGGGCAACAAGATAGATGATTCCATAGCTAAAGGGTGGATACCAAGATCAGTATCAGAGCCGAGGCGTGCATACTCTAAGAATCCTGAGTCTGGGACAGAAGTAAACAACACTTCAGCCAAAGTGGGAAAACTTGCAGAAAAACCCTCACCACAGCCCCAAAAAGTATTCTCCGCATTACCATCTGATCTGGTCACGGTCATGAGGGTTCTTATCAAGAACAATAAGCTCATTGCTCGTACACCTAGCCCTCCCCCAGATCCACTACCAATAAACTACGGTGAATGGGAATTCTATGAATATCATCAAGGAAAGGGCCACCCGAATGAGAAATGTATCTCCTTGAAGCACGCCATCCAAAAACTCATCGACAAGGGTGACTTCATCATCCCATCAGGGGCGAATGTTGCCCTTTAAAGGTCTTGGCTGGAAGCAGGAAGCATGAGCATTTGCATTTTTCCACACAAAGTATGATTACCGATGCTAGCAAGGCAGAACCCTCCAACTGGTCGGATACTTTTATCCCACTCCTTACTCCTCTGGATATAGACTTTTTGTCCTCTGAGTCAAACTCCTTTTCCGGTTCTGACTCATCTCCTGAGAAAAGCATCAAATGTAACCGAGCCTAAGTAAGGCGCGTCAGTCATTTCTTCTTCTGATGTATCTTGTGAATCAATAAAAGAACTTTTTCTGTATTCGCTTTTGTCTCTCGATTCTTCTGAAATGAATGCTTTAAAATAAAATGAACAAACCCTCCTCAAATGTGGATGCAGATGAAACTCCCCTCAAGATTAAGAAATTAATCAAATGAGAGGAAAAGCATCGAGCAAAACCTTTAGAAGATGAGTTTGAAACTACTAACATAGGCACTGAATTCCTGCTTTAGGAGATTAAGATATGGCAAAACCTTATCCCCTGAAGAGCGTGCGGAATTAACCAAATTGTTAAAAGAATTCAAAGAAGCCTTTGTCTAGTCTTACAAAGATATGCAAGGATTAAGTAAGGAAATTATCCAGCACCATATCCCTCTCTTCCTAGAAGACAAGCCGAAAAAGCAGAAGCTCAGAAGAACAAGACCTCAATAGGTCCTCAAAATCAGAGAAGAAGTGATCAATCGATCTCTAAAAATCTTCAAGTATCCCAAATGATTAGCAAACATCATTCCAAAACCAAAGAAAGATAGAAAAGCTCGATGTTATCCAAAGGATGACTATCCAAACAGAAAGATGGAAAAGCTCGATGTGGTCTAAAGGACGACTATCCAAACAGTGGAATACTGAATATCAAAGAAACCTTCAAAAAAGATCAAGGGTTGTTTGTCATCTCCCCTAAAGTTGTCACCAGCTGTCACCTGACAACCATTTGTCGGAATTCGACGTCATTACTCCAAAATTTGTCAAAGACAAAGTTGTCAACAGAACAGTCAGATGATGCACCAACTGAAGATATAGATCTGAGCCGTGACTTTCCAGAGAGGGGGATATGGTATTTACATAATGCCAAACTCATGAAATCCTGTCCGGAAAAGCTGTCAGACTTCTTGACTGAAATAAAGGTAGATTTTCCAAATCTACCAACCTCGATCAAATAAAAAAATACTCAAAGGCCCCCATGCACTGACAAGAGCCAAAATGACTCACCTACAAAATTCAAAACCCTTTTGAAGAAACCTTCACGCCTCGAACTACGCGGACCTGATCCCAACCTCTTTGGGGTGCGTAGACAGCCTGGCGAAACTCAGGTTCGGTCACCCCTTTTGGCAAAGCCAACAAAAATCACCCAACTAGTTCCCCCGCAAAAAGCTTTGAACTACGCAGACCTGATCCCAATCCTTCTTTGGGGTACGTAGGCAACCTGATCATTTCAGGTTCGGCATCATTGGCTAAGCCAACAAACCTTTTTTAGTCATTCCTTTGACAAAGCATACCCTTGAAATTACCAGATGAAGAATTCTTTGGTCCAAAACAAGATGAATTAATACTTCAAACAATCTAAAGGGTCTCTTGACCATGATTGAAAACCAGAAGCAGGAAACACTCCCTTTGTGTAAGAACATTTAAACTCATCCATCTAAGGTTCGACTTACGCAAATAAATCAAAAGCATTTGTTTTAGTGAAATTGAGTCTCTCTCCTTTCCTCTCTACATGGGAATCCAGAAAAGAAAAGCTCCTTTCCCTCAGCTGAGTCATTTGCCTGGCAAAGGTAATCATATGTTGAAGGAAAAAACAGCGAATTCTCCTATCCCAGAAAAGTAAGAATCTAGCTCAGTATTCCGTGTACAGGTCTCAAAAGGTCAAGATCCAGCTCAGTACCCCGTGTATAGAAGGAGAATGTTCAGAAAGACATAACCTCGTGATCAGAAGCGCTAAAAAAGAACCCTCTTTTCATTGCAATAAAATTGCTCTCTCATTTCTTACCTTGTATTAGCTTTCTCTTATCTATGGGAATATATACACTAGGGGCATTTTGTATTATTAGCCATAGAAGTTGACTAATAATACAAAATGTATGATCAAATCATTAAGGAAACGATACTATGGACATTTTGCATTGTTAGTTGTCACTAATAATGCAAAATGCTCAAAATCAAATTGTTCAAAGAACTAAACTAGGGGCATTTTTATATAAATATCCACCTAGAACGGGTGTTCATTTATACAAAAATACGCTTTATTTAAAAACAAGCCGAGGCAACCAAGCCTCCCAAAAATCTTTTCCATCGGGATTCTTAGACCTTTGGAGACAATCTAATATATCTTACATCATCCATGGCAGAGTCCAAATCACTCCAAAGGAGTCTCACACCATGTCAAAATCTAATCCCGAGCACGAAATCGTTTCAATTCCTCCCCAGCTGAGTGTATCAGCACTCACTCCCCGTTGGAAGTATTCCAAGGCAATTGTCTACCATCCAAAGCCTTTTCTCCCCAGTGGAGTAAAGATAAACAAACGTTTGTCAGGTTCTCCCTGAATGAGAACCCTTGCTCAAGCAATCCGTCTGTCGACGGATTCATCAAATCATGGTCGAACACGACCAATTCCGACATTGATTGATGGATGTTTGCATCCCCCTCAGAATCAATTCTCTAATCAATCGGTATAACATCAGCTCCCTCGACATAGTCAGGATCACCATCATCAGAATCAATCCCAATTGACTCTCAGCCAATAGCTCAAACGGTCTTCCTCACCAGGGTCGAGGCAACACACTGTCATAAATACTATTATCACCAATACCCCCAAATCCCCAGAGAGTCGTTCGAGCCTAGTCTTTTAACAAAGGATGCATGTTCCCAGATTCTCCAACATGATATGCCCAGCGGCATTTGTAACCAAATCCTCAACGGACTTTGTACCAAACCTCCAGCGCCATTTGCAACCAAATCCTCAATGGACTTTGTACCAAACCCCAAGCGCATTTGCAACCAAATCCTCAGCAGACTTTGTACCCAAACTCCAACGGCATTTGCAACTAAATCCTCAGCGGACTTTGTACCCGAACCCCAACGGCATTTGCAACCAAATCCTCAGCGGACTTTGTACCCAAACCCCCAAAGGCATTTGCAACCAAATCCCAAGCGGACTTTGTACCCAAACCCTAAACTGCGTTTGCAACCAAATCCCGAGCGGACTTTGTACCCAAATCCCCAGCAGCGTTTGCAACCAAATCCCCAGCGAACTTTGTACCCAAATCCCCAACGGAGTTTGCAACCAAATCTCCAGCGGACTTTGTACCCAAATCCCTAGAAAAGTTTGTACCTGCGTCCACAACAAAGTTTGTGACCAAATCAGGTATTCAAAACAAGCAAAAGCCCCATCAGGTATCATCCCCAGCAAGAGTCTTTCAAAATATTTTCAAACCAGACTAAACCCATCTTGAACAAGGTATCTAATCTGGGCCAAACCCGTTCCAACGCGTTAGCCCTCCAAGGTAAGCCCGTTTCACCGCAGTAACCCTCCAAATTGAAATTGGTTTGTTTCCATGTGTGGGACCCGATCCCACGAGGGGGGCGCGAACCGCCTCCTTCTTGGTCTCTCGTACCCACACGAATGGCATGTGCCTCTTTATTTTTGATATAAATCATCTTTTCCGTGAACTTGGGATCACAAAAGAAACTTGAATTTCACGCAAAAGATAATGACCAGAGTCGCCACCTAGGTAAGGGACCTAGGACCCATAAATGACACTGCAATGATCTGCTATCCCAGAAGTCTAGATTCGTTACCTGATTACGAGAATGGAAGGTATGGAGGATTACCTCCATATGCACAATTCTTGCCCGATAATCCGGTTTTCAATTCCAAAGATTAACTCATTTAGATTTCTTTTAAAAGACCCATTTAAACTCTCTTGATGTGCAAACTACGAGACATATATCCTAGATGATCTAATTTCAATGTGGTTCCTAGATGCATATTTTGATTCTCTTGATTTGGTTTGGTTCAATCTATGTGAAAGTTCTCCTAAATTCTAATTTTGAAAAATCCTAAGTGATTTAATCAATTTAATTAATTTAGATTAGGGTTTGAAAATGATGAAGAAATAAACAAAATAAAATCCTAAATCCCTACTGGAGTGTGTGGGGCCGATTCGTGCATGTAATGACATCCCAACATCCAAGCTGCCTACGTAGTTCGGTGGCCTAAACTAAGCTACTTGCCCAAGACATCTAAGACACCGATCTAGACTTGATAGACAGTTTCAACAGTTTTAGAGAAATTATTTAATTTAAGTTGGGTAGATTTTATTATCCTAGGACTCCATCTAAGATGCTATATGATCCTATCTAAGTGCAAAACATCCTCTAGACTAATGCAAGTGGGCCCTACATCCTAGGTTAACTAGGCATGTCCTATAGGGGAAAAAAGATTAAGTAGTAAAATCTAATCTAAGGCTCAGTTGCTATCAATAGCAACCGGCCGTGATAAGGCTGGACTCCTAACTCTAGGTCACCCTAAGACCTTAAACACAACGTGACGTAAGTGTTCCTAAAGGGGCTCTAAGGATTCCTACAAGGTGAGACCGCAATCCAACAGTTCCAAGATCAACTTGAACTTGGGTTTGCCCAACCTAAATTTATTATTAAGTTAATGATTTTTCTGTTTTTTAAGGGTTCGTAACACCTAAAATTCAGGGAGAATCTAAGGCTCTAAGGGTTGATTAATTTCATGCTTGAGTTGAATTCATGAAAGGGAATCGTGCTTTCTACCCTTACGCTTTTCGGGAAATAAACTATGATATGTTGTCGCCTGACATTTTTCTCAGAATTTTTGTGGACAAAGACCTCAGAGCCAATAATATATTTAGTTTAGATGATAAAAAGCTTAGGGTTGATTGCAAAGAGGAAACAATTATGAATTCAACCCTCTCATCCAAACTAACCTAAAATAACAAGTTTACAAAGGAAGTTATACATTTTTAGGGTTTCTGTTTAAGTAGCTTAAGGATTAGATGCATATTGGAAAATTAGAGCATCTGAAAATTTTCATGGTATTTAGAATTAAATTGAATTTTTAAATGATTTTATCAAAATTAGACCAGATTAGTAATTTTACAAAGCAACAGATAGATTTTTAAGGTTTTTGTCCCAAAAACTCAAGGATTAGATGTATTCTAGAAAATTACCATCTTCTAAAATTTTTCATGGTTTTTAGAATTAAATTCAAATTTAAATAATTTTATCAAAATTAGGCCAGATTGGTGACTTTACAAAGCAACACATAGCAAACGTATTCCAAATCAGTTCAAAATTTTACAGTAACATAATAATCACAAAAACAAACATGCTGTAAGAATTTCATCAATTTTTATTACTATTTTCTATATATTCCAAACTTATTAGTAACTGGCTTTTTCGAAAGAAAAGATCATAAATCATATCTATTATAATCCTAAAATTCTGAAAAAATCATAGTAGATCAAATATGAACCATATTTATTTTTCTTCCAAATTTCAGTACTCCAAAATCAGTATATCTCCAGAAACTCAATTTTCATTGAAAAATCAACAGTTTCCTTGAAATTACAAAGCCGTTTTATCATAAAAATTTTGAAATTCATATCAATTTTTTTTAAAAATCTATGAAAATTTTTATACAACATACCAGTAACATATGTAATTGTTTTGAAGAGAAAACACCTTTGTGCAAAACAATATGGAAGATGAACCAAATCACCCAAACAAAGTAGGACGTTTTCTTTTTCTTGGGAGAAAAGTTGCACGCTTCCTCTCCTCTCCATACCGTAGGGTTTTATATAGAAAAAGTAGAAGTTTGATAAGAAAAGGTAGTTTCCAATGTGAGGACTCCATACGTAGTAAGTTTCCTATTTTTTTCTCTTTCTTTCTTTCATTTTCTTTCTAAATTAGATTAGCTTCTAATTATGATTACTTGCAAAGCAAGGCATGCTATTATGCACAAGAGAGATTATTCTATAAGCTCACTCATTATTGGAAACAAACCATTTTATGAAAGATTCTCCTCCAAAAAGGACTGCCCAACGTTGGAGCTCATTTTTTACTTATTTAAGGCAGAATCAGGAAAAGTCGTAAACTAGAAAGTTGTAGATTATTTTGAGATCTTTCCAACAAATACAATCACAAATTTGTTGGACAAGTATGTAAAACGTTATTGCTGTTTTACTAACCTGACCATATTAGCCGTTTCTTTTATTTTTAACAACCAAATCCAATCAAATCTCCTCCAAATTTTGGACGCCCGCCCAACCCATGTGGCCGAACCACACATGTGGTTTCCACATGGGCTTTAGTCCATGGGCTTTTTGGTTCATGGGCTCTTTAGGTTAATGGGCATTTTAGGGTGTATTTTATGGACTTTTTCAAAAGAATCAACCCTCTTTCCAATCAAATTTGAATTTTTTATAAATGGGCCCAGCTCATATGATATTATGGTGCACCCCCAACACATGGTTGAACCACCCTCTTTAGAAAAAATAACTTTTTGGACCAAAATACCCCTATTTGACTAATACGCACCTAAAAGCGACCAAAATATCCTAAAATTGGATCACCCTTAAGGAAAAAGTTAAAAATAGAAAGTTTTCATGAGAAAACTTCAAAAATCGAAAGTTTTTAAGTTCATTTTTTGGGTAGGTGATATCAAACATGATCACTTGGAATCTCCTGAAAATGCTCAAAATGCCCTCGACACACAAATTTCAAAACAAGTAAAACCCCTTAGAAATTCAATATTTAGCAGGTTTTCCAAAATATATGAAATTACTCAAGATTTAACAGACACAACTCGGGGGTCAAATGAGACACATTGGAAATGACCAAATTACCACTAATTCCAGCACTTTACAGCCTTCTGCACAAGTAAGGTACAAGATTGAGATGTCACAAGAGTCGTTCCGATACGGCCAATACCTTGTGGCAAAATTCCTCCGACTTGCTCTTTACTTTATGCAATTTACAGCTTTCTGCATAGTAAAGTACGAGGTGGTGACTTCATAGGATCTCGGGTGCACAAATTGCCCCTTGAACTTATGTTGTAAACCCCTCTGCCTTACTTTTACTTTCTATACAATCATTTTCTGTTTGATTCAAGTTAACCTGATTGTGAGTAGTTGCGAGTTCCTTTCGGAGCCGTAAACAACATACAACACCGATCAGGTTAATTATCGCTTATTTTCTATTTCTTTTGTAAATTCACTCCATTTACATTCGAAATTAAGCATAATCTAACCAGGAAAATAAGATCGAATCCTTTTATTTTAAATCCTTCAAAAAATGCCAATCTAAGTTAAGAGACCGGATTAAGCCAGGCGAGAGGGGTGCTTAATACCTTCCCCAATTGTAACAACAACCCTTACCTGGATATCTATAAGGACCGTGCTTTAAGCAAACAGAGTAAAATATAAGGTTCTAGGCCCAGAGCAAAGGAACCCCTAATTACTATTCTTCCAACGAAATTCGAGTCGTTACTCCATTTCCTTGGAAGAATAGACACGGGTCCTAGGCCCTAACCTAGGTGGCGACTCTGAGTTTCTTTAAACTTGTGTAGTTAGGACTACGGTCCCGAATCCGCAAGTAGCTCAGATCAAATAACATCCCCCTATGTAAAACCCGATTGTGGTGATCCCCTATCGTCCTGCGCAAACCCAGGAAAAAATCAGCTCCCACAATTTGAAAGAGCTTTCAACAAGAAGGTTCGAATCCGTGAACCCAGAAAAGGGGATATGTGGCTTAGGGAATGTCGAGCGTTTATCTTTGATCCACGAAAAAAGTTTAAACCTAACTGGTCTGGCCCCTACATCATTGATGAAATCTTGCTCGGAAAAGCCGTCAGACTTCTTGACCAAAATGGGGAGATAATTTATGAACCCACTAACCTCGATCAATTAAAAAGGTATTACTCTTAAAACAATCGAAGGCCTTTTTTTTGTCAATCAGAGTCTTAATGACTCATCGCCCATACTTCTCAAATAAAAATTCAAACTACGCAGACCTGATCACATCCTATTTGGGGTACGTAGGCAACTTGACAAACCCAGGTTCGGTCACCATTTTGGCATAGCCCAAACAGAACCCTTCACATTGCCCCTTTCAATCCTTTTCCCCACAGAAAAGTATCAAACTAAGCAGATCTGATCCCAACCATTTCTTGGGGTACGTAGGCAGCCTGATCATATCGAGTTTGGTCACCATTGGTAAAACCAATAAACCTTTTTAATATCCCCCAGAAAGCTTTCAAATGTCCAGAACAAGAAGATCTAAAGATCTGCTAAGTCAAAAACCTGAAAAGGCGGCTTTGGCAAATAATAGGATCATCATACCTGTAGAAACACAACCTGAAACATATTTATAGCAAAAGTTAAGGTATAAAACGGTCCGTCAAGTTGAAAATCCATAAAGGACGACTTGATTGTTGGCAGGGTATATCTTTGGAATAACTAGTTAAAGAATTCTTTGGTCCAAAACAAAATGAGTTAATACTTCAAACAATCTAAAGGGTCTTTGGACCATGATTAAAAACCAGGGGCAGGGAACACTGCTTATGCTTAAGAACATTTAAACTCATCTATCTGGAGTGTCAACTTACCTAAATAAATTAAAAGCATTTGTTTCAGTAAAGTCGAGTCTCCTTTCCTTCCTCCCTACATGGGAATTCAAACAAATTGAAGAAATTCCGTCTTCTCCCCTCAGTAAAACCCTTGCCCAACTTAGGTAATCATATGTTGAAGAATGGCACATCGAATTCCTTTATCTCAGAAGGTCATGATCCAACTCAGTACTACAGGTCTCAAAAGATCAACTCTGTACCCCGTATACGGATCTCAAAAGATCAACTCAGCATCCCGTATACAGATCTCAGAAAATCAACTCAGTACTCCATATACAGTTCTCAGAAGATCAAGATCCAGTCCGGTACTCTGTGTACAAAAAGAAACGTTCAAAAAAATATAACCTTACATTCTGTGGTTATCAAAATGTGTCTCCCTATCATCGCAATAAAGTTACTCTCTTGTTTCTTATCTTGTATTTAGCTTTCTCTTATCTATGGGAATGAATACACTAGGAGTATTTTTGTATTATTAATCATAGAAATATGATTAATAACACAAAAATACATGATCAAATCATTAAGAAACCATGCAAGGGGCATTTTGCATTATTAACCTTTGCTAATAATGCAAAATGCTCAAAATCAAGATTAGCCTTTGTTAATAATGCAAAATGCCCAAAATCCAAGTTGTTGTTAGAACCATATTATGGGCAATTTTTTATAAATACCCATCTAGAATGGATGTCTATTTATACAAAATCCACTTTTCTCAAAAAGCAACAAGCACAAACAATTACAGATAAAAGCAAGCCAGTCAAAAGTGTGATCCATAGATATGTCTGATCAATTACAAAATACATCTCATCTCTAACTGGGGGAACCCAAAACAAAGAGAGACAAAAAAAAAAACCAGAATACGCAAATCACTGCTCTGGCGGTGGTGGATCTCTCGGATCCTGCTCTGGACAATCCTGATGTAGGAAGACAGGAGGTGTAGTAGCTGCTCTAGGCTGAGAAACTGAAGAATATCCTAGCTCTCTAAAACTCATATGAACATCGTCCAAAAGACGATAAAGCGAACTAGATGTAATCATCATCCCTGTAACGAGTAATCCTCGGATCGAGTCAGGCTCACCTCCAGTAGCTGCGGCTGCTCTGTCGCTAGGGCCAACATCTGGCACTGAAGGAGGAAGCGCATACAAGCCTCCGGGACCAACTCCAACCCTCACTCTCGTTGCCCGGGTAGTGCTCTGTCTCGCCAGCCTCTTTCCCTGCCCGCGATCAGGCAAGGTAGTCTCAGCAACCTCGGGGGCCTCTGGGACATAGCCCTCGTCAGTCTCATCGTCTCTATCGTCGGTACTGTCTCAAGCCTCTGCTATAGGCTGTAGACACCCCCATTTTGCTACGCTTTAAAAAGTGAAAGGTTTGGTTGGTCAATTAAGTCCCCAAGTGAGACTTTCGCATTAGATTAATTATTCTTACATTTTAGGGTGGATTTCACCTCATTTTAGGTGTTTTGAAGTTGATTCGTAATCCTAAAGGTCTCTAGGGGGTTCCATTAATCTCCAGAAGAAGAGAATTCAAGTTTCCAATCAAGTGAGAAAACCTGCTATTTTTGGAATTTCTCAAGGTTCCCTCTATTTTTGTACCTCAGGGGTATTTTGGTCATTTTCAGTGTGTCTCATTTGATCCCCAAAGTGTGTCTAAGAAATCAAGGGTCATTTCATGTATTTTGGGAAACCTGCTATTTTTGGAATTTCTCAGGGTTTTTCCTATTTTCGTCAATTTGTGCACTTCAGGGATATTTTGGTCATTTTGAGTGTGTCTCATTTGATCCCTGGAATGTGTCTAAGAAATCATGAGTCATTTCATGAATTTTGGGAAACCTGCCATTTTAGGAATTTCTCAGGGTTTTCCCTAATTTTATCAATTTTTGCAGTTGAAGGGTATTTTGGTCATTACGAGTGTGTCTCATTTGATCTTTGGAGTGTGTCTGGGAAATCATGAGTAATTTCATATATTTTGAAAAATCTGCTAAATTTAGAATTTCTCACGGGTTTTACTTTCCTTGAAAATTTTGTGTGTCGAAGGCATTTTGAGGGGGTTCCAAGTGATCCTGTTTGAGATTACCCACCGAAAGAAGCGAACTTAAAAACTTACTTTTTTTAAAGATTCTCCTTGAAAACTTTCTGTTATTAACTTTCTCCTTTGAGAGTGGTCCGATTTGAGGGCATTTTGGTCGCTTTTAGGTGTGTTCGTCAAATAGGGGCATTTTGGCCCAAAAAATTATTTTTCCTAAAGAGGGTGGTTCAACCATGTGCTGGGGGTGCACCATAAATGTCATATGGGTTGGGCTCATCCACATAAAATTTAAATTTAATTGATTTTATTGAATTTTTATTGAAAAAACCAAAAATACCATTGAAAAAGCCCGTTGGGTTGAAGCCCATGAGGGGAGGCCCATGTGGGCCCACACATGTGGGTGGCCACATGGAGTGGGCGCGCCACATGTGTGGCCCCACATGGTTGGGCGCCCCACTTCGGTGGATAATTTATTTATATAAAAATAAAAAAGAGAGAAACGAAAGGAAGAGAAAAAGAAAGGGTTGCTTTTAAAGGGTTTTTCTAAATACACATAAAGGTCACATGTGACATCCTCTCAATATTATTAGCATGCCTTAGCTTTCAAGGAATCTCCATTAGAAGCTAATACAATTTAGAAACTAAAGGAAAAGGAAGTCAAAGGTGAAAATTTGGAAACAAGCTAAAGGTGGGAGCTCTCACATTGGGAACTTCATATTCCCATTCAACCCAAACTTTTTCTATAAAACCAATCAAAACAAACGCTTATGGGCTGCATGGAAAAACGTCCCACCTTGATTCCCTTTTCAAAAATTCATCCCCCCTTTGGTGGCGCTCTTGATCATCTTCAATTAATTGTTCTTCATCAAAGAACAATTAAATATCTTCGTCTTCTCTTCAACATACATCGAATTGGATTATATTAAGTGATCTTCGGGTTTTCTATTACATATACAAGGAGTGTCAAACCGTATATCATGGATTTACACACCTTAGAGATAAGGAAAGATCAACTGTTAGTATTCATCTTCCATGTAATCTAGGAACTAAAAAAACATGCCTAGGTTAGATTTTGGATTTTCTTTGAATATATGATGCATATGGATGTGTTTTTGCATGAAATTTTGATATGATATAATATGAACCATATTATTTTAAAATCCAGATTTTTACTGAAAAATTTATTCTCTATAATAAAAAATTTATTTTCTTTTAATTCTCTTTTGGTATGGGTTAAAACTCACTTTTCAAAGCAAGTGGTTTAAATCTTCGGGTTTTTCCAAATTTAATTTTTTTTATCAATATAAATTAAAAAACCTCTGGAAAACCAAATTTTCAGCCACGTTTGATTCGTTTTGACATTGATTTCGTTCTTCGAATAGTTGCCAAGAAAATGGATATTTTCGATGAATAAAATTAAAAAAATAACAAAATAAGTCAAAATCGGATGAAATTTTGTTTCCAATAATTTTTCCAGATTTCCAGATCACACAAATAATTTCGTTCTTCTTCGGATTAATTTAATGCTATTATTAATTATTTTAAAAGTGATTTAATTATAATAAATATCAAACGAATTCGAAAAGCTACGAAACTTTTTAGATCATTAGTTTAAATGTATCCAAAGCATTTGTGGCATAAAAATCCAAAAAATTAATTTCCTTCGTGGTTTTATATCCAAAGCATCGTTTTACGTGTGATAAAGTTTTTTTATGTTAAAACTAAGATTTTTCAAAATCATTCCATTGAAACCAATTACACATGCTACTGGAATGATGTTAAAAAAATTTCATTAATTTTTATTTAATTTTGATGTGTATTTTGAATTTTTATGATGATTTGGCTTAAGAGTTTCAAGAAAATTGCTGGGTTTTCAATGGAAATTGAGTTTCTAAATATCTACCAATTTTCAAGTGTTGAAACTTGGAGGTAAAATAATATAGTTCATATCTAATCTACTGTGAATTTAACATGATTTTAGGATTATAATAACTATTTGTTTGTGATTTTTCTTTCAAATCAGCCATATTTTGTTAGGATTAAAATATGTAGTAAATTATAGTAAAAATTGATGAAACTTTTACAGAGACTTTATATTGATATAATTGTGTTACTGTAAGATTTTGAGCCGAATTAGAACATTTTTACTATGTGTTACTTTCTAATGCTAACAACCTGGCCTGATTTTATTAAAATCCATTTTAATTCCAAAAATCATAAAAAATTTCAGAAAACCTTAACTTTCCAGTATGCACCTTAACTTTCCAGTATGCTTGTAATCCTTAACTCACGTAAACTGAAATCCTAAAAATATATAACTTCCTTCATAAAATTGCTATTCTAGGTTAGTTTGAATGCAAGGGTTGAATTCATAATCGTTTCTTTATTGTGGTCAATCCTAAGCTTTTTACCATCTAAACTAAATATATTATTGGCTCCGAGGTCTTTGTCGATGAAAATCTTGAGAAAAATGCCAGGCGACAATATATCATAGTTTATGTGCCGAAAAGCGTAAGGGTAGAAGCACGATTTACTTCCATGAATTCTACCTAAGCATGGAGTTAATCAACCCTTAGAGCCTTAGGTTTTTCCTAAATTTTAGGTGTTAGGAAGCCTTAAAAGACAGATAAATCATTAACCTAATAATTTGGGTTGGATAAACTCATGATTAAGTCCATCTCGGAATCGTTGGATTACGGTCCCATGTCGTAGGAACCCTAAGAGCCGCTTTAGGAACACTTACATCACATTGTGTTCTAGGTTTTAGGGTGTCCTAGAGTTATGAGTCCAGCCTCATCACGGTCGGTTACTATTATTAGCCACTGACCCTTAGATTAGGTTTCACTAGTTGATCCCTTTTCTCTCTTGGACAAGCCTAGTTAACGTAGGATGTAGGGCTCACCTGTATTAGTCTAGGAAATGTTTTGCACTTAGATAGGACCATACAACATCTTAGATTGAGTCCTAGGATATTAAAATTTATCCAACTTGAATTAAATAATTCCTCATAAACTGTTGAAACAGTCGGTCAAGTCTAGATCGGTGTCCTAGATGTCTTAGGCATGTAGGTTAGTTTAGCCCACCGAACTACATCGACTCGGATCCTAGTGAGGCTTGGGTACATAGGAAACTTGGATGTTTGGATGGTATTCCAAGCACGAGTCGGCCCTTCACACTTCAGTAGGGTTTTTAGGGTTTTATTTTGTTTACTTCTTTATCATTTTTCAAATCCTAAATTAAATTGATTAAAACACTTAGGATTTTCTCAAAATTTGATTCTAAGAGAACTTTCACATAGATCGAATCAAACCAATCTAAGAGAATCAAAAGACGCATCTAGGAATCACATCGAGATTAGATTTTAGGGTGCATGTCACGTAGATCATATCAAAAGAGTTTAAATGAGCCTTTTAAAAGAAATTCAAGAGAGTTAACCTTTGGAATTGAAGACCGGATTATCGGGCAAGAATGGTGTATGTGGTGGTAATTCCCCATACCTTCCATTCACGTAATCAGGCAACGAATCTAGACTTCTAGGATCGCAGATCATTGCAGTGTCACTTATGGGTCCTAGGTCTCCTACCTAGGTGACGACTCCGATTATTCTCTTTCGTGTGAAATTCGAATTGCTTTGTGATCCCAAGTTCACAGAAAAGATGTCTTATATTAATAATAAAAAGGCACACGCCATTCGCGTGGGTAGAGAGACCAAGAGAGGGAGGCGGTTCGCGCCCCTCTCGCGGGATCGGGTCCCACAGACTGGCGACTCTGCTGGGGACCCCCTAACTTCATTAATATTTCAAAGCTTGAGTCATTTTAATTTAATTGAATTGGCTCATAAAAACTCTATCTGCTATGCTTGTGTTGCTCTTTGATAAATTAGTTTGTATGTTATGCTTTATTTTCTTATCACATTACACTACAGACTAAATATAACAAACCCTGAAGGCATCATAGATTGCGAGAATTTATTGCACACACTTACATCACTTGCATCCAAACCCTTGCATATCACATGCACACACGTCCTATTTAGGAACCTGGATTGTTATTTAGCATGGTTGACTGGGAGGTCATGACCCGGTGCCTCTGTGTTAGAGAATCATTCCACCCTTAGCCTAGTACCTTTATCGTGTGTAAACGGATCCGTTGGTTCACGTACTGCTACTCTGGACACCGGTAGAGTATATCCAACACGGATTCGCGCTAAGGAAACTCTTGGCCTTACCCCTAGATTATCCCCACACTTGCATATAGTACGAACATCCGTGCATCTCGTGTGTGAGCCTAGATTAGGATATCCTACCCATTTGTGTCTAGATTAGGCTGTGGTCCATCTTCCAATGGCTACGATCGATTTTTAAGTACACAAACAAAGTCATGAGTCGAGATCCTCTCTCCACTCCACTAGATTAGGATTAGGATGTGATGCCTTACGGTAACACCAAATAAGATGTAAGAAGATTAAAAATTTTCCCTTTGAGATTAGGATATAAATCTCATATTTTTCAAGATCTCATAGGAGGGAGCAGTCTATTGCACCTCCTCTTAGTCATTTCTATCCGACTGAAGATCTCAAGCCCAAGATTGTCAAAGCTGTTTCATCTGCTTGGGATGCCAAAACTATCAAAGCTCTAGAAGAATCAATTGAAGAAGATCCGCGTCCGAAGAAAAAATATAGAAAGAGTGTTTAGTTTCATTATCTTGTCTTTCATTTAATAAGAATGACTCATGTACTCAAATTTTAATTATCAATCAATAAAGTTCATCCTTCTCTTTTGTTATCCTTATCTATGTGTATTGGTGTGCATTGTCGTTCATATTCTTCCGTGATTTTAAATGTCTGTCAAATATTTCAAGAAGTTGTCACCATAGATAAGCTTATCACTCCTTGGATTCGAATTTCTTCATGGTTGGAAAGGAGATCTGTTTCTCCACCACCCTCTGTGGTAACCCCAGCGTCTTCTCCTTCTTTTCTGTCATCACCAATGGCAGCAAACTCAGATAATCCCACCTGCCACCGTTGCTGATACTTTGGCCTTGGTTATTAAGCAACTTCAAGAGATCAAAGAAGAGAACCGAGTCATCAAAGCCCAGCTTTCGGAGAAGTTTGGACCATCATCTTCCAACTCCAAGGACAAGGGGCCTATGCATCATACTGCTATTTCAGAATCACCCGCCCAACCTGTGTTTGTTAATATTCCCGATAAGACCGACGAAGACTTTGAGAAGAAACAATATAGCGAGGATAATAACAAACCGTCTCAGACAATGGTTGATAAAACGGTCATGGAGAAACTAGACAGTCTTACCAAGAACGTTCAGGATATCCAGCTCCAAGATCAGGGAGACTTTAACCCAAGCGACTTCACTCTATTTCCTGAAATTCATCTTCCAGCAAACTTTCAGATGCCAGACTTTGACAAATACGATGGTGTTGGTTATCCGGTCACACACTTGCAAATGTTCACCATCATGTGCCAGCCTCAAGGTCTATCTCCTGAGCAAATGGCTCAATTGTTCCCGGTTTCTCTGACAAAGGTCGTTAGAATGTGGTTCATGGTCCTAGACAAAACTCGTTATAGGACATGGAAAGATATAGGGGAGCAATTTATCAAACAATTCAAGTATGATGATGGCATGGAGATCACCAGAAAAGATTTGGAAAGAACCAAGCAAGACACTAAGGAATCTTTTCTAACATTCGTAAAAATATGGAGAAGGTTAGCAGTACAAATGATGGAGTGCTCTTCTGAAGAAGAACAGGTCCAAATAATTATGAAGAACATTTTCCCTCAACTCCAATATCACATGTCTCTCCAATATTATCCGGACTTCAAACTATTTATTATAGCGGGCACACAAATTGAGGAAGCTATGGCTTAAAGAGTGTTTAACATAGTAACCCGAATACTAGAGAATTCAAGAAGTCTCCATCAGCTGAGATTGGTAACCTTTCCCGTTCCAATCCTAAACCTCCAAAACCTCAGAACCCCATTGTCATAGATTATAACCAACCCGTGGCTGCACCCCAACAAAAGCTTGTGAAGGAATTCACTCATCTCCCTCGTCCAGCATCTGAAGTGTTAAAAGAATGTCTAGCCTAAGGTCGTATCACCCTACCTCCCATTAAACCTCCTCCAATCCATTACCACAAAATTGGAGAGCACAGGACCACTGTGATTACCACCGGAGTCTGGGCCACATCATTGATCGATGCATAGCTTCGAAGTATGTAATTCAAAAGCTGATTGATGATAAAATGTTGGCATTTCAACAGAGGCCTAATACCGTCAATAACCCTCTACCGACTCACGCAGTACCGCCGCAGGCGAAACTTAATGCTTAGACTACCCAGGGTTCAAAGAATCAAAGGTCTAATTGCAGCAAACGAAGCAGAAGTTGAAAGTACAAGTTATGAGGAAGCCTTCGCAGAGCCTCCAAAGCCAGACAGTTGCAGCAGTTGAAGTTAACATTTTAGTCATTTGCTATTTTATGTTGAGTCAGTCATTATGGTAGTTCATTTATTGAGTCCAGTTCTACAAGGTCAGAGTCAATGCTTAGTCCAGGCAAGTTGTCTTTTGGTTTTCCTCTCTGTCTGAAAGTTGGAAATCCTGAGCATGTTCAGGATAGGTCAATTGATGTAATAACTTTTCCTTAAATAAAATTTCAGTTCCAATAGCTCATATGTGTTTGTTTCTCAAGTATGCTTCGGATCTTAATAACAATAAAAATAAGACTCCCGCCTCAAATGAGGAAAAAAATACTGATGAAACTCCCCTTGATTGGCATCATATGTTCAAACAAGAGGAAGAGCGCTGATCCCAACCTTTCAAAGAAGAAATCGAAATAATGTTAAACATTGGCACTGGAACCTTAATCCAGTAAATGCTAATTGGAAATACATTAATAAGCCCATTTCGAGGATAAGAGGATTGTCTAGAAGCACTACAGCCGATACCAAGGGCAAGATTTAGATAGAAACCTCAAAAGAATAAAGGAAGTGAGCGGCACGAGCTATACAAGGGGCATGGATTAGAAACAACTTTCATGTCTCCAGTCGATGACCTTGGTTCCCAAATTCATCAATTGATAATGTGAAGCTGATAAATTTAAGATGAGAAAGTTCACAAGCAAGCATCGAAAAGTGATCATCAAATATCAAGAGTTATTGGTTCAAGGATGAAGGTTGTCAAAAAACTAGTTCGCTTTAAAAAACCAAAAGCACATATCAGAATCCTGAAAGAAGAAGACCCATTATCTCTTACCTGGAAAGGCCGTCAAACTCTGTGAAAAAAATAGAATTTATCAACCTAGATCGACTCCAAACCTGAACATCGGAAGGCTTCCTTTGGCCGAACAAATCCCAGAATCATAACCCAATGTCAAAAAGAATATCCGTTTGCAAACCCTTTGCGCCTAAGTAAAATTCCTTTGAAAACCCATCAAACTAGGGGCATCTGCCCTGAACTACGCGAGGCCTAATCCCTACACTAGGGTACATAGGCAGCTCGGTCAAACCGAGTTTGGTAATGTCAAACGAAAAAGTTCCATCGTTCCAAAAAGAAAAAAAAGTCAATCAATCAGAGAAAAAGTTCAATCGTTCAAAAAAAAATACAATCGTTTAAAAAAAAAGAGTCAATCAAGAAAGAAAAAAAATTAATTTACATTCAAACTAGGGGCATCCGCCCTGAACTACGCGCGACCTGATTCCTACACAGGGAGACATAGGCAATATGTTTACAGGTTTGGTCGAAATCTTTGTAAAGCCTTAAGCCTTTTCTTTGAAAAGCCTCGTCCTACCTATAAAGTCCTTCCGATGTTCAGATCAAGGATCTAGGTCCCAAACTGAAAAAAAGAAGAAAAGAAAGAAAAGAACGGAGTTCGAAGATCAGCTAGACTGAAAATCTGAAAGGGCGGTCTAGGCAAAATTTACGATCATTCCCCTGCTAAGTTGAAAACCCGAAAGGGTGGCTTAGGAAAAAGCTAAGGGGATAGCTTGCTGAGCCGAAAATCTAGAAAGGTGATTCAGACCAAAGTTAAGGCCAACATGGTCCGCCAAGTTAAAAACCCTAAAGAGTTAACTTGGTCTCGGTAAGAGAATCATTATAAGAAGGCTACAACAGGTATCCAGATCAAAGATTTAAGAAGTTCAAGCAAGCTTAAATGTTATCCTAGAAACTAGGGGCATTGAAACTAAGCAATCCTAGGAATGGTAATCAAATCCTTAAGGCTTTACCATTTTAAGAAAGAAGTTCAATATTTATTAATTGAGAAACTACTCTTTGAAAAGCCAGACCTACCAAACAAAATGTTAACTAAGTCAGAAGCATCACTGTGTTTGTCAGTGTAGTCTATTAATCCTAGTTATTCTAAGTTCACCCTTTCAGAGTTCCTCAGTCCTTTGAATAATGTCTTTTACCCAAATTTTATAAGAAGAGTCAATCGTCGTCCTTGTGTCTAAATGATACAACTGTCTTGATGAAAGAGGCCCGACGTCGTCAGCTCCCTGCGATTGTACTAGAGCCAAGTTAATCCTGAAGGAATGACTTCGAGAATCTAGTGAAGGAGATTCGTTTTAAAGAAGATCAACTCAGAAGCATTCAGAAGTACAAACATTGGAAATTGCAGTTTCCATAAGAAGACCATGAGCCAGAAAGGCACCTAAGGCTTGGGAGAATTTTGTATGTGATGATGGTTGGGCCAATTTCTCAGAAAGATGAACCATTAAAATTTATAATTTCCTTCCAGTTAGTTGAATACTATCCTGGTCTAGAAATATTTATCTAAACACCTGTTAAAGGAAAAATCCCACTTTCCAATTTCACTATCCAAGAGAGCTGTTGTTCTAGATTATCAGTTCCAAATATTTAGACCAAGGCTTAAGTTATCAAAATCCCCAGTAGAAAAGACTAACAATCTCTTTACGAAAAAAATCATGTTGAAGCTTCCTGAAAGCGTTCCTTAACCATTCTTTTTAGTCATGTTTCATTGTTCCTAATGTTTGCTGTGTCATCATTCGTCAAAGTCTTGGTTCTAATATCTTCATCGAGCACAAACTTTATTTTCCCCAATTTCATCCTTCATCAATTTGAAGCATTCAAGTTTACCTCAAATTCAAGTTCATGGAAAATCTCCAAATTCTCCATCGTCAAAGTCATCAATTCGTCTCAATCAAAGTCATCTCAATCAATCAACAATTGATCAATCAAGCAATTTGAATCTCAACCTCCCGTCTCGCTCTCAGACAGGTCAATCCTCTTAACCCACAGGCCTGCTCACAGCCGGGTCAATCTTCTAGCCTTCCGTCTCGCTCACAGACAGGCTAATTCCTTCCGACCTCCCGTCTCGGTCGCAGATAGGTCAATCCTTTAGACTCTCGGGCTCGCTTGCAGCCAGGTCAGCCCTTTAACTTCTTGTCTCACTCGCAGACAAGCTAATTCCTTCCGACCTTCCATCTTGCTCGTAGACAGGTCAATCTTCTTAACCCCAGGCTCACTCGCAGCCAGGTCAATCCCTTAGGTTTCTGTCTCGTTTGCTGACAAGCTAATTCCTTCTGACCTCCCGTCTCGCTCACAGACAGGTCATTCATCTTGACCTTGGCAATCCCTTAGCTTTCCGTCTCATTCGCAGACAATATAATTCCTTCTGACCTCCCCTCTCGCTCGCAGACAGGTCAATAATCTTGACCCCAAGCTCGCTCGCAGTCCGGTCAATCCTTTAGCTTTCCGTCTCAATCGCAGACAAGTTATTCCTTCTGACCTCCCGTCTCGCTCGCAGACAGGTCAATCATCTTGACCCCATGCTCGCTCGCAGCCAGGTCAATCCCTTAGCTTTCCATCTCGTTCGCAGACAAGTTAATTCCTTCTGACCTCCCGTCTCGCTCGCAGACAGGTCAATCATCATGACCCCAGGCTCGCTCGTAGGCAGATCAATCCCTTAGCTTTTGAAATACAAGTGTGACAACCCAAGAGGCGGGTGAATTGGACGATTAGAAATTATAGGCTTAATTATGGGAAGATTAAAAGTTAATCCACTAATTAAGCACTAATTAATCTAACCCTTGTTCAAATAGATATCTTAATGAAGCTAGGGTTTAGACATTCTAATCATGCACATTTACTAACCCTTGTTCAAATAGACATTATAATGTAACTAGAGTTTATATATTTCAATCAAGTGCATTTACTAACCCTTGTTCAATCAAAAGCATAAATATAAGTTAGGGTTAGAGTTTACCAATCACCACACGTGCAAAGGAAGAAGGAGAAGAAGAGTCATCCACAAAAGACACAAGATTTGTATAGTGGTTCGGTCTATTACAAGACCTACTCCACTCTTCCATTTTTTCCTTCTTGGATGCTCCACTAAAGATGGGATTCTTGAATGGTGAATCACCAAGCCGTACACCACATCTTCTCCAACTCCAAACGGCACACACCCTTTCTGCACGAAACCTTGCGAGGGACACTCCCTCTTACATGATTCACCTTTGTTAACGGGCCGAATCGGAGACTGAAATTAACAAGAGGGGGGGTGAATTGGTTTTAACACTAATTTATTCCTTTTTAAAATTAAGTATTAAACCTAAATTAATTTTTCTTCTCTTGATTAGAATTTTGTTAGTGCAAATAAGATTAAAAACAAAATGAAGTGCCAAACCAAAAAGAATGAAAGTGCAAGATAATGGAAGGAACACACCGATGTATAGTGGTTCGGGCAAAGCCCTACTCCACTCTTCTTAAGATCGTCTTTAAGGATTTCCACTATGCGAGACCTCCACGATGCCCGGCTCCGAGGCGATTACACTTCTAAGGGATATTAAATAAGGATGCCCTTACACCTTTACACGGACTCTCCTTCTTCGCCGAGTTCTAAGCGATTGCTCTCTAGGGTATGAAGATAGGATGCCCTAGCCACCTTTACAAGATATAGAAGATGAATAGCTTGACTTCTCTTGAAAGCTTGATGCACTTTGTAGTCCCTTGATTGCTCTTCAATAGTAGTTGCAAGTGAAAGCTCTAAATCCAAACTCAAAAGATTTGCAAGTGCAAGGCAAGTTTGGGGAGAAAAACAAAATTCTTAAGCTCAAATGGGTTTGCAAGTGTTTGAAAGCTTAAGGATGATTTTCCAAAAATCCAAGAGAGGAAAATAATCCTCTTGAATGTGTATATATAGCTTCTTAAGAAAATATGACCGTTTGGGGGTGTTGATATCAAAAAATAAAATTTAATTTAAATCCCAACGGCTATTTTCTAAGCTGTCGCGAGGTTCTCGGAGTTCCGAGACATATTCTCGGAGTTCTGAGAGAACGGCCAGAAGATGGAAAAATTCTACTGGACCATTTCTCGGAGTTCCGAGAAAATGACCAGAGTATGAAAAATACTACTGGACCATCTCGGAGATCCGAGAAGCCTAAAATAAGCAGATTTTTTAGATTTTATTGCTTATTTGATTTTGGGCTTTTGGAACTCAATTCCTATGATAAATTTGGAATGTTTATGAGGGTCCCAACATGTTAGTCCACCACATAATCATTCACTTAACCATTTTAGTTCTTAAGTGTTTTTGAAAACTATTTTAAAACACGTTGCCTTGACTTAGAAATCTAAAGAGAAAGGATGTACAATGATATCTATGTAACCTTCAACTTCTCTTTAGTCTTGGTCTTCAATTGATCTTCCATCTTGTGTATACTTGCTTGAGAGATGATGTGAGCTCCACTTAGCTCCTTTGACTCTTGTTTGGTACATCTTCAAGCATGACCATGTAGTGTGTTGGTTTCTTCAATGATCAATCCTATCTTAAACACAACACTTCAAGGCAAATTGATTAGTATTCAATAACATAATCAATTATGTTTAGAATCATCAAAACAAGATGGGAGAGTAGACCCTTGGGCTTACAGAGACCCTCACCACATCTTCACCTTTCTTAACGGGTCGAAGAGGAGACCCTCATCTTCACAATTCTTAATGGGCCGAAGAGAGGACTCTCAATGAAGAACAGAAGAAAATAAAAACTCGCAATGCCTCTTAATAGGCGGATTACAAAGTTTAAGCTCACAATCACTCCAAAGAAATAAGCAAATAAAAGCCCTATGGAGTGCCTCTTGATAAGATGTAGAAATACAAGCTCAAAGAGATTTTTGTTTTTGATTTTTAAAGATGAAGCTCAAAGATAAATGGGATTTTATCTTCTCAAATGTTCCAAAGCTTGTTTAGATAGGTTTTAATGATGTATATATAGTGTATTTGAAAATATGACCGTTTGGAGGTAAAACTGTAAAAAACAGGGTTGAAAAAGTCGACATGCGCAAGCCCCAACGGCTAGTTTGCCTGACCGTCGCGGTCGACCGAGCCACAGCGGTCGCCCGCCTCTATCGGGCGCCCTTTTTTATTTTTAAATTTCTTACCATCGTGGTCGACGGCCCATGGCGGTCGTCCGGCGAGGTCAACTTGTTTGTTCAACATTTAAGCGTAAAAACCTATCTCGGTTGATCGACCCTCGACGGTCGCTTGCCCAAACCCATGATGGATTGTTCCTGGCTTTCCAGGGACACCTCCGTGGTTGCCTAGATTGATACAGTCGACCGGCCCGCTATTTTCCTGCAAGTGCTGGATTTACAGCAAGCTTGCCGCGATTGCTCGGGACACCCCGGTTGACCGGCCTTGTATAAAATTCCATTTTTACTTTTAAGTTCAGGGGCTTTTAGGCCGTGGTCTTTGGGCTTAAGTCTAAGATTTTCAAAACACATTTTTGGGTGTGTTGAGGGTTTTCAAAGGTGTAAAATGTTAAGTATAAAAACCATTTGAAAACCTTTTGAAAGTGCATTTAAACATAAAATCAAGAGGACACCCAATACAATCTAAAAGATGTAAACCTTGAGTCTTCTTGGAATGTATAAGCTCGTTTGCACTTTCTTGGACTTCTTCGGCTTGAGTGAACATCTTGAACATGTTCTAGCTCTTGCTCTTGTGACTCCCTCCAATCTTCAGTGCATGTTGAATGGTTCATGAGGTGTCACTATAGCATGTTCAACTCCAAGCTCCTTCTTAACACTTTGTTAGGAACTTGTGGACTCTTAATCTTCGAGCTTCTTTGACTTGATCATCTCCAAATGGTGATGTCTTCACTGTATGTACAAGCTCTTGGTTCGTTTGGTACTTGATCCAAAAGTCATGTGTTGAGAGGAGTTGTGTAATGGCGATTATGAAATGAAATTCTGTATACAACCCACCCTCAAAGCAACATATTAGTCCATAAATGCTAATAAATTTGGTTTGCTAGCGTCAAAACAAGAAGGTAAGGTAAATGATTGAACCCATGGAACCCTTGGGCTTACATTCTCCCCATTTTTTATGATGGCAAACTAATTGATTAGGGTGGCAGGAGTTATTAAACAAATATATGAATAAGCATTTAAATACTATAAACAATGAAGCAATGCTCTTCCTCACTATATGCACAAGTGTAATGCATGAATGTAAAGCATATGGTGCACACAAAATATGGACTACTTAATCAATTCCCAAAATTCTCCCCCTTTTAGCCGCAGCAAAAAGATAGGGATATGCAAGTGAAAGTGCAAGTGGGGTGTCAAGATGAATAATAGCTTATGTAAGCTATGTGCCAAGTATATGATATTTCCATTAAGCTCTTATGATGCTTATCAAAAGAGAAAACAAGAGTGAAATGCATGAGAAGCAATTTTTTTTTAATGTAATGATTTGCATGTTAAGCACAAGTATGGGGGCAATAGATCATTTAAACATATCATAATGATCTATATGAACATGAGTATAAAACTATTTAGCTCTCCCCCTATTTATTTGTCATTGGCCCTAGGTGAAATCTATGTTAGGGCATGACAAGGTAGAATGGTTGGAAAGGTGATGGGTTTTAACTAGAATTCTTGGGCAATAAGTAGACAAGTCTCTTCCAGAGCATGGATATGCTCTGAACTATAAAATAACTTTTGGAGATCTCAAGTTGCTTACCCTAGAGATTTCAAAGTTGAAGCTCCCCCTGACTATGTGCAACTAGTCTAAATATAGCAGTTCAAGCACATAAGGCATTTGATTTGCCTTTTTACACCTTTAACCACTCAAAATTTTGCTCCATTCAAATGATAGTCACAGATTGAATTGAAATGGATGATTATTAGACCAAGGATATGATCTAAAGAAAAATAGTCTAATAAACACATGGATAAAAGAATGAAACCAATGAGGTACATATCCATGGCAACCAAAGATCATGTAAATATAGATAATAACTATAATGCTCCATATACATGTGTAGACACCCTCATTTTGCTACACTTTAACCAACAATAGCCTAATATATTGATCATTGGAATTTCACTGGTAAAATATGCATCCTCACATTCCCTGGAAACCAAAATGATAAAGAGATGTACCTGGTAAGATGATTTGATTCGAAAAATTGGAAAAATACCCTGATTGGTGAATTTAGTCTGTAAAATCCATGTAAGAGTCCCTCTATCATGGATTTATATGTTTTAGGTCATTAATATCTCGATCTGACTTTACGGATCATCAATTGGGACAAAATAAGCTAGGGTCACTTCACAGCCCGGGCCCTGATTTCATTCCGAGACCCGATTTTCGTAAATCGTCAGATCAAGGGCAGATCTTGACCTGGGTGTCTTTCTTTACCAAGAATTTGTGATCAGTTAGTCAAAATAATATCAATCAAGGTTAATCTCAAATCAGGATTAAACATTGGGTTACTTAATTGAGCAAAAATCCTAGTGAAAAGTAACGGATCACGGCAGGATGAATGAGATCCATCGAAATTATCCCATTAAATCATCAATAACAGAACTTTTTAATATCATAATTGGTGTTGGTATCGTAGTTTAATAGTTTTAACCGTTGACCCAAAATTGATCGAATCGGTTGGTACGTTACCGACAGAAATCGGAGGCTCTCATTGGTCGAAAATTCTGAAGTCAGTATTTCTATAGAAATGTTGGGCTTAAATGAAAGAGGAAAAATCAACGATTGCAACGGTGAAAGAATTATCAAAACCGGACTTCAAAATATCCTGAAAACCACGTTTTTCGATTTTCACATTCCAAATATTTGAAAAATCTTTTACAAAGATTCTAGGAGTCCATTCTTTCAATCCCCTAAAGATTGTAATTGATCTCAACCAACCAATCTCATTCCATATCTTTTACAAAGATTCCAGGAGATTTGGAGGCATCATCTCGTCCGTTATTTCGATCCCCTAAAGATTGCAATTGATCTCAACCACCCAATCTTATTCCATATATTTGGTAAAGATTCCAGGAGATTTGGAGGCATCATCTCATCCATTCTTTCGATCCCCTAAAGATTGCAATTGATCTCAACCACCCAAATCATTCCCATTATCTACAAAAGCAACCAATTTGGACACTTTCTTTGTCCTCCAAATTTGTTTCCAAAGTCACAAAGATTCCAAGGACAAGTGGCATAATCCTGGACCTTGAATTGATTCTAAATCTTTAGTGCTCGATCCATGCCACACAAATACTTGTTATTTTCAAAAGATCATGTCTAAAAGAGAAGCTGCTAAAGAGGAAGAAGAATATTCTGGAATAATGCAATCATGGCCATCCTTTTACATTCATTTTTTCATCACTCAATCTCCACCCTACACCTTTAGGCTCCTAAGAAGGCAACCTAGCTCACTCTTCACTTATAAATATATATGCTCTCTTCTCCTCTCAACACAACTCAATACTCCAAGAGCCTATACAAAAAAATCTCAGCTCTCTCTCTCCCTCCAAATTCGTCCCACCCTCTCCTCTCTCTCTTTGTCTCTCTCCCCTTCCATAAGAAAAACCTCCATACCCCCTTTGGAAAATAAATTTGCAAAAGAGAAAACTCTCTAGCCTAGAAAATTCTATTTTAAAGAAAGTTTCCCCTTGTGATAATTGGCTAGAAATTTGGATTTCCATTTTGGTATTTCTTTTCTCTTTCCTCTTTTCTTTTATTTTGTACCCAAATCCGTGTGATCCATGAGCCCAAGATTAAAACCCAAGTGAACCCAACCATTCGGGCATGTTGCGTAACCCATACCCAACCTTAACCCAGAATTGCCAATCCAGTGCCTGGAATTGCCTATCTAGTGCCTGGAATTGCCTATCAAGTGCCCAAATTACCTGTCTAGTGCCTAGAATTGCCTGTCGAGTGCCTAAGACGCCCATCCAGAATTGCCTATCTAGTGCCTGGAATTGCATATCCATTGCCTACGACACCTACCCAGAATTGCATATTTAACTCCGAGATTTGGTCCAATAGAAAATTAAAAAAAATTGCGTGTGTTCTCGGAACTCCGAGATTTTTCTCGGAGCTCCGAGAATCGGGCCAGGAGCATTAAAACCTCTGGACCCGGTTCATTTTTACTTATTTTTCTCTCATCTTTCCCTCTTCCTTCCATTTCTCTTAAAACCCTACCTCCATTTTCGTTGTTTTTTCTTCCTTTTCTCCCTACATCTTTCCCTCTTCCTTCCCTTTCTTTCCTTGCATACCTTGTCTTATGCCTGCTTTATCTGTTGCTTTGCACTTCACTTGTCTCATTGGCTATCACCTTCACTCCTTCCTTTTGTTCCACCTTTTTGGTGATGACAAAAGGGGGAGAATATTTGAGCTCCCAATGCATATATTAAGGGGGAGCAAAGCTCTATGCTTATAATTTTGCAATCAAATTTCAATCATTAAAAGTAATGCCTTACATGTTCAATTAAATCAAACTCTTAGGGGGAGCCCAAAATTGTTCTATTCATCCCTAAAAGGGGAGCTCCTTCCCTAAAACAAATTATGTCTGTCATCATAAAAAAGGGGGAGATTGTTAGCCCAAGGGTTCAACAAGTACTCCCATTGAAATGTTTTGATGATTAACAAACTCAATTTGTTATAAAATAAAGGCTTTATATACTAATGATTTCCATTGGCAAAGTTATAATGTTCACAGCATAGCATCTTCAAGAGTGCATGACAAATGGCAATTCATTCAAGCTCGAAGTGATATCAAAGGCATGAAGAAGGCATCACCATCTCAAAGGTAGTCAAAGACAAGGTTGAACTCAAGCCTAACAAGAATGGTAATCATCTCAAAAGTTCAAGCTTGGCTCAAGCATCAGTGGAGTTGAGTGAAGAGATGTCAAGGCCTCTACAAGGTGCCAACAAGATCGAAGACCAAGTAAATTTAGAATGTAAATGGTCTTTATGTTTAATCTAGGTCCATAGCACAAAAGAGATCTAAAATCAAATTAATTTGAACTTAATGGGTTTGTGAATGATCATAGTGGTGTCTCAACATTGTTGGACCCTCATGACATTCCATTTCACTTGATAAATCAAAGTTCCAAAAGCCCAAACGAAAACAGCCAATATATAGAAAAAAATCTGCTGTCGTAGGCTTCTCGGAACTCCGAGAATTGTTCCAGGTTCAAAAAAAAATACGCTCGGAGCTCCGAGCCCGGAATCCGAGAAGACCGTTGGGGAGCTCAAAAAGTGTGTATTTTTTCTCCTCTATAAATAGGAACCATGGGACTCTTGGAACACCACCTAAGGAGTTTACAAAGATTTCAAGAGCACTAAAAGGCATTTATTCTCCTTCTCTTGAAGATCTTCACTCTCCATCTCTCTCTTGTGCCATTTACCTTAGATTATTCTTGAGAGACTTTAGGACCTTCATTTGTTCATCTTGTTCTTGTGAGAGTGAGTGATCTTTACTTTAAATTAGCCTATCTAGAGGCAAGCAAGCCTTTTCATTTCATCTTCTTTGTATTTGGTACGAAGGGCGCCGTAGAAGACCCTTGGAGCGTGAAGCTCGATTTGTACAAGGCGGAAGGAACGCCGTATTTAAGTTCCTTGGAGAAGATAGTGGAATCCTCAAGGAGAGTAACTTGAGAAGAGTGGAGTAGGTCTTGAGCTAAGACCGAACCACTATAAAAATCTTTGTGTCAAAGCTTTCTTGTCTCTTCACCTCTTCTCTTGTGGTAAGCTTTTCACTATTGCTTTAAATACTATTTTTGATTTCCTATTCAATCTAAAACTAGTGCAATCTAAATTTTTCAAAATCCTTAAAAAGTGAAAAGAAACCCAATTCACCCCCTCTTGGGTTGCTAAGTGGAATTTCAAGTGCCTAAAATCGGAACCCAGAATTGCCTGTCTAGTGCCTAAGACGCCCACCCAGAAATTACCTGTCCAGTGCCTAAGGATGCCAACTAGTGCCTAAGATTGGAACCCAAAATCCACTCCCAAACAGCCCCTTGAATTGCAAAATCTAGTCCCAAACAGCACACAGAGACCCATTTCCTGCAACCAAACAGCACCCTAAAGCCATTCCTGCAACCAAACAGCACCTAGAAACCCATTTCCCGCAACCAAACAGCCCTCGAAAACCCACTTCCTACAACCAAACAGCGGCTATAACCCATATCATGCACCCGTCATCTAATTGAGTCCAACCAAGTTGCACCTCCTTTCTTTATCGAGTTGCACCCCATGCTTAATCAAGTGGACCCACCCCAGTCAAGTAAACCCCCTAGTGGACCCCTGGATCCTAATCAAGTTGCATCCATATGTCCAAACCCGATTGGCCTAAATCCTTAAAACTCATTCCCAACCCAATTTCGTCCCTTACGGAACTACGTGTGGCTTGATCCCCACCACGGGGAACGTAGGAACTTGGCACCCCCAAGTTTAGTCGCACCTTTCTTCTACCTCTTTCATTTCCGACACCCTTCTTCATCTCTTCCATTCCCTTTTCACCCTTTCATTTTCCTTAAACCCTTTTGCATGTTAGATGTTTCTGTTTGTTTAGTGGCATGATTAATTGCATGTTTAGATTTCTTTATTTGTTATTTGTTCTCATCATATGCTTAGAAATCACATGTTTAGCCATCTTACTAGATGTTTTGCTTTGCTTTTTGCATGCTTAGTTATTTTGTTGAATTTGGAACTCCTTGGAATTAAAAAACCTTAAAGAATCTAAGAACTTACATCAAATTGGAAAACTTCAATTCAAAATCTAAACCTCCAAATTCTTAAGTTTTAGGTTCTAGGATTGAAAAACTTAGAAGTGGCACCCTAGGTTCCCCAATAGAACTTTTAGATCCAAATTCTTACAGAAATACTAAAAATACAACTTAGGTCCATTGCATTAGATCTAGGTTAGCATAAGTCACTTCACCTCAAATCAATCAATCTAATCCAACTCAAACCAAATCTCATCAATCTCATAAAGTATCAAAAAATACTCACATAGGCACATAGGCATGTAGTTGCATGTAGGATGCACTCTTGGCCCGCATGAGTCTAAACTGTGAACGACCAAGACATTAGTAATATTTAGGTTTCTCTAATAAAACTCATATTTACCCCCTTTAGTTAAAACTTAAACAACTAAAGCATTTAAAAGGTAAAGTCTGACTTTCGTCAGGCAAGATCATTGCTGTACACTTCGTGCGGTACACCTTCCGATCTCGTAACCAGGTAACTTACTCAGAATTTAAATCGTTGACCAAATATACAGAGTTAATCATGGGTCCTAGATCCCTAATCTAGGTGGCGACTCTGGTCATGACTTCCCTCGTAAATTAGGATTTTCATCCCAAATTTATTAGAAAAATAATCATCTACAAAATCAATGAACAAAGGCGCTATAATCATCGCAAAACACACCCTCATGGTCCACCCCCTCTGGGACGGGATCCACAACATGAACAAATGATGGATGATTGATACCACATTTCAATTAATATCTTTTGAAATGATAAAAGTAGTATTTGGAAATCTCTAGAAAGAAGTACAACTGAATTGTACATTCTTCTTTCCGGAACTCTTCTTCAAATGTTTAGAAGAGCTTAGATCAATGCATGACCCTTTCTTTCATGTAAGGGTAGCATCTTTAAAAGTTCTTCCCAGATTGAGAGATTGGGTACTTGTTTTAAATCTTCTCCTTTTTCAAAAGGATATCCTTAGGAGGATGCTCATGAAGTGCACATGCTAGCCTTTAGTCATGACCATCTTATCACATCTAGCATGATGGAAGGAGACAAGTACCATTCACAAGCTGCGAAGGACTGGTTATTTGAAATCAATCAACTTGAGTCCTCCAAAGCTAAAATCTTGGAAGAGATGATGGGACATGACAAGCTCAAAGAATCAATTCTCCCTTCTAAGAGATTGTCAGTGGCCTTTGATAAAACCTATGAGGAAAGGCATGACAATACAGAATGGCTATAGATATAATCATATGAAAGCATAGCCATAGGATCTTATCATGAAGAAACATATATTTTCCTCTAAAAGCACATGATAAGAGACAACTTCATAGGTAATAACAATATCAACTCAAGCACTATCCTATGAAGGGGAGTTCTAGAGATTTTTGAAACTCTAGAACAAGATACATATCATTGGAAGTGATGAAACCATATGGGTTCATCCAAAATAAATATAAAGCCTATAAGGATAAGAATTTAAGGCTCAGGCTAAGGAAACTTCACATAGATGAGAGATAATCTCAAGATGAAGGCACAAGTCAAGACCTAAATAAGCACACATATGAAGCACTAAAGCTCCATATGGGTGAACTTATCATATGTGATGCACATCACACATCATATGATAAGATGGATGGACAAACATTGAGCATGTATAGCTCTCCCTTTGTAAAAGACTCATACAGTGTACGAATCTAAAGGGTTGTCCAACCACAGAGATACTAAGGGATTTGAAATTCCACTTAGCAACCTAAGAGGGGGTGAATTGGGTTTCTTTTCACTTTTTAAGGATTTTGAAAAATTTAGATTGCACTAGTTTTAGATTGAATAGGAAATCAAAAATAGTATTTAAAGCAATAGTGAAAAGCTTACCACAAGAGAAGAGGTGAAGAGACAAGGAAGCTTTGACACAAAGATTTTTATAGTGGTTCGGTCTTAGCTCAAGACCTACTCCACTCTTCTCAAGTTACTCTCCTTGAGGATTCCACTATCTTCTCCAAGGAACTTAAATACGGCGGTCATTCCGCCTTGCACAAATCGAGCTTCACGCTCCAAGGGTCTTCTACGGCGCTCTTCGTACCAAATACAAAGAAGATGAAATGAAAAAGCTTGCTTGCCTCTAGATAGGCTAATTTTATTGGCCAAACCACCTGGGCACTGGGTCCGATGTGAGTAGGATCGCTTAGCCAAGGAATTGGCAATTAGCATTGAGATTAGCAACGCCCGGTTGTGGTTCCCGAAATGCAGCTTCGGCATAAGGTTGGGAGAAGTGCGAATATGGAGACGATTCAATAGCCGATGGTGGTCGAAGTATCCCCTCCTTTCGATCGTGAGTGATTACATGGGAGTGAGTGAAATGCCAAGTCAACCAAGCCTATAGTATAGGCGACTTGACTATAGTATAGGTCGGATGTTTCCGTGAGCAGTAAGCAGCAGATCTCCCCTTTTTTTTGGGAAAGCTGGTGGCCCTTTGGGCGTGTGAATTCTTTCAAGGGGCGACCTGATTCGACATTGTTGTTTACTCTGATCCGGTCGAGGTGGTTCGAACCGGAGTTTGAAACCAAACTTCTCCTCAGGAGGATAGATGGGGCGATTCAGGTGAGATCCAATGTAGATCTAACTTTCTATTCACTCGTGGGATCCGGGCGGTCCGGGGGGGGACCACCACGGCTCCTCTCTTCTCGAGAATCCATACATCCCTTATCAGTGTATGGACAGCTATCTCTCGAGCACTTTCATCTCCATTCATAAGCATCTTTCCATGTTGTGCAATAGATCCATTGAAAGAATTCTCATCAACATATTTTTTTTCTCGACGTTCTCGATTAGTTTGGTGTTTACTCTTATGGACCAATGAAATGCCTATGGTTTGATACATAATAAATTGTCCATCCCGTTTTATAGACAGGCGGGCCGGTTCAATAATAAATATTCCCCTTTTTATCAATTCCGTAAGAGTGAGATCGAGCGACCTCATTGCACTTCACTATGCGAGCTACCTCTCTGTCATGTTCAAGTCCGTCTCTACTAGCCCTACGAACAACTACAACAACAACTGTTACCCGGATCGGAAATTACTGGTACGCCAGGGGGGTCCTTTGCTTTAAGATGAAGTTACAACTGCAGTACCGCAAAGTAGATGCTCGAGTTTCATGTAACTTTAGATGTCGCTTCGTGTTCCCAGTCGCCTTTACGTAATAGGACAGCACCTTTTTGTCTGGATCCTCCAATCGCCGAGTTGAACTATCGGCAATTGTAACTGCTTATGGACCCGAACCTGGGTGATCTAAGTAAAGCTCACTCACTCTCACAAGAACAAGATGAACAAATGAAGGTCCTAAGGTCTCTCAAGAATAATCTAAGGTAAATGGCACAAGAGAGAGATGGAGAGTGAAGATCTTCAAGAGAAGGAGAATAAATGCCTTTTAGTGCTCTTGAAATCTTTGTAAACTCCTTAGGTGGTGTTCCAAGAGTCCCATGGTTCCTATTTATAGAGGAGAAGAAAATACACACTTTTTGAGCTCCCCAACGGTCTTCTCGGACTCCGGGTCGGAGCTCCGAGCGTATTTTTTTTTGAACCTGGAACAATTCTCGGAGCTCCGAGAATTTTCTCGGAGTTCTGAGCTCGGAGCTCCGAGAAGCCTACGACAGCAGATTTTTTCCTATATATTGGTTGTTTTCGTTTGGGCTTTTGGAATTTTGATTTATCAAGTGAAATGGAATGTCATGAGGGTCCAACAATGTTGGAACACCACTATGATCATTCACAAACCCATTAAGTTCAAATTAGTTTGATTTTAGATCTCTTTTGTGCCATGGACCTAGATTAAACATAAGGACCATTTACATTCTAAATTTACTTGGTCTTCGATCTTGTTGGTACCTTGTAGAGGCCTTGACATCTCTTCACTCAACTCCACTGATGCTTGAGCCAAGCTTGAACTTTTGAGATGATTACCATTCTTGTTAGGCTTGAGTTCAACCTTGTCTTTGACTACCTTTGAGATGGTGATGCCTTCTTGATGTCTTTGATATCACTTCGAGCTTGAATGAATTGCCATTTGTCATGCACTCTTGAAGATGCTATGCTGTGAACATTATAACTTTGCCAACGGAAATCATTAGTGTATAAAGCCTTTATTTTATAACAAATTGAGTTTGTTAATCATCAAAACATTTCAATGGGAGTACTTGTTGAACCCTTGGGCTAACAATCTCCCCCTTTTTGATGATGACAAACATAATTTGTTTTAGGGTAGGAGCTCCCCCTTTAGAGATGAATAAAACAATTTTGGGCTCCCCCTAAGAGTTTGATTTTATTGAACATGTAAGGCATTACTTTTAATGATTGAAATTTGATTGCAAAATTATAAGCATAGAGCTTTGCTCCCCCTTAATATATGCGTTGGGAGCTCAAATATTCTCCCCCTTTTGTCATCACCAAAAAGGTGGAACAAAAGGAAAGAGTGAAGGTGATAGCCAATGAGACAAGTGAAGTGCAAAGCAACAAATAAAGCAGGCATAAGACAAGGTATGCTAGCAAAGAAATAAAACATTGAAGCACACCACACAGTAAACCAAGGAGATATATATATATATAGATGCTTTGAAATGGCATACATAAGAGTTTATACAACCGGGCAACTGACATAGCATTCATGACACATCATAATAGTGACAGAAGTAGATACACCGAATACATCCCAAAAAGATCCAACTAACTAGAGAAGCATCTAGCTAAGGGGATCCATATAACTAACAGATAATAGAAACAGATAGATAAGCCTAAATGATAGCAAAATAGGATCCATCATCAGAGAACAAGAGCCATCTACTGCTGCGGAGGAGGCGGTGGCTGATTAGAAGAGCTGTCCGGCGCCTGGCCCCACTGATCACTGGAGATGTAGCAATAATAGGCGGCCCACTGGTCATCAACATGGGCAGTTAAGGTCTGGAAGCGAGCAGAAATCTCAGAGTCGACATGGGTAGACAGCTGCGCGAACTGTGAGGCCATGAATCGCTCAATAGCCTCTTGCATGTGAGCCAAATCCTGGCGAGTGCAGAACTGAGATGTATCCTGTGATGGCGGGGGTGCTGGTGCAGCCTGGGCCTCGACTTCCTAGCCGCCTCCATCGTCAGAATCAACGTCAATTGCTGCTTGATTCAGAGCCATGCGGTTAAAGGTCTGATCGTCAAACGGGGCAGTCGGAGTCATGGTCATTTCTCCATCCAAGGTGATGCCAAAGTGACGGAAGACACGGGTGAGGACCATGCCATAGGGCAACGAAGAGCGGTAGCGGCCAGGGGTCTGAAACATGTAGCGAAACATGATATACGGCAGACAAAGCTGGCGGCCCTCTAGGATGCTGTAGATAAGATAGGCCTCTAAGGGTCTGAGGGCTTCACGCATCCCAGCATGAGGGATGAAGATGTGGTACATGAAGTTGTGAAGCATGCGCGCAACCGGAATGAGGTCGGCGGATTGGACGGGTATATTTGAGCGGTAGCGCCGCGTAATCCGACCATAGACAGTGTCATGATCGATATCATCAAGTGAATGTGTCCCATCTTCCGGCCATAAATAGTGTGAGAGGCCATCAGAGCTAATCCCAAGAAGAGTGGCAAAGGTGTGATAGTTGAGTTTGATGACTGTTTTCTTGATTTTGGATTCGATTTTGAAGAAGGAAGGAGAAATGGTGAGATTGGCATAGAAGAGACGCACCAATCGAGGGTATACTGGTTCATTGAGGTGAAGGGTGGGTGTCCAATGAAGGGCATCAAATTTGGCCTGTAAATCAAAATGTTGAAGGATAGGGGGATCAATGTACCTGCCGGTGAGGATGCCCCTAGTGCCGACGTCGGCCCAGTGTTTCTTGGCCTTATCCCCAGTGAAAAATGAGTTGGGCATAACCTCAGCCGCCACAGCCTTCGCCTTCGCCTTCTTCCGAGAAGGCCCTTCTTCCTCGGGAACTTCTTTAGGAACGTATTCAGGATCTGCAGCTTGGGAGGGGCCTCCAATGTTGAGATTTTTGGTTTTAGGAGGCATGGTGAGAGAAAGATGTGGGTGGAGAGAAAAATAAAGAAGAGAAGAGAGCCCTAAAATGAGGGAAATTTGGAGAAATAGAGAGAATTAGAGAGAAATAGAGAGAATTAGAGAGAAATAGAGGGAAATAGAGAAAGATAATGGTGTAAAAAGAGAGAATAGCCCTAGAATGGAGGAAATTAGGAGAAATGGAGAAGGGAAGAAGGAAAGAACGAAAAAGGGGTGAAATTCTAGGGTTTGAAGAAGAAAAAAAAGGTTTTTAGGAAGAACAGAGGGATTTTGAAGGGAGAAAAGAGTTGTGGAGGAAGGTGTATGGAGAAAAAAGGAAGAAAAACAATGAAAATGGAGGAAGGGTTTTAGGAGAAATGGAAGGAAGAGGGAAAGAGGAGAGAAAAATAAGTAAAAATGAACCGGGTCCAGGGGTTTTAACGCTCTTGGCCCGATTCTCGGAGCTCCGAGAAAAATCTCGGAGTTCCGAGAACACACGCATTTTCGGAGTTCCGAGACATTTTCTCGGAGTTCCGAGAAACGTTCCAGGAGCCCTCTGTCCCTTTTCTCAGAGTTCCGAGAATTATTTTTTTAATGGATAGATGACAAGATTGCATGATTCAATACATGTAAGTTACACATATGACTTGTCGATGGTTTAGATGATGGCACATGGCCAAAGTTTTAGGTATCTTGATTAAGGATGATGGTACCGACTCCCCCTTGACATGAAGTGGGCTATGGGTACCAATTGAGTGAGTTTTAGAGTTAGGGTTGGATCATCTTAAACAATGTAGTCACTATAAAAAAAGATACATATATAGATAACTACGTGGAGAATTGTGTCTTCTATTCATGCTTCATGTGCAAACTCTTTGACTTGATTCAAGCTCCAAATGTTGAGTCCACTCCTAAGGTCACAAAATCGATCCTCATTAAGGGGTTTTGTGAAGATATCCGCCAATTGTTCATTTGTGTGGATGTACTTAATTTCAATATCCCCTTTTTGAGAATGATCTCTTAAGAAATGATGCCTTACCTCTATGTGCTTAGTTCTAGAATGTTGAATTGGATTTTTTGTCAAGTTGATGGCACTTGTATTATCACAATGGATTTGAACATTACAAAATGCAAGATTGTAGTCCATGAGAGTGTTCTTCATCCATAGGATTTGTGCACAACAAGCACCGGCCGCAATGTATTCTGCTTCAGTTGTAGACAAGGCTACCGAGTTTTGTTTTTTGCTAAACCAAGACACTAGAGACCTTCCTAGAAATTGACAAGTGCCACTTGTGCTTTTTCTATCAATTCTACAACCGGCAAAGTCGGCATCCGAAAATCCTACTAGTTTGAATTCATTCGATCGTTCATACCATAAACTTAAAGAGGGAGTTCCTTTGAGATATTTGAATATCCTCTTAACGGCACTCAAATGAGACTCTTTAGGAGCCGATTGAAACCTAGCACAAATACATACGCAAAACATTATATCCGGCCGACTAGCGGTCAAATATAATATACTACCAATCATTCCTCTAAACTTTTTCTCATCAACCAGTTTGCCAATTTCATCCTTTTCTAATTTGGTGGAAGTACTCATAGGAGTTGGCTTGATTTGGGAGCTATCCATGCCAAATTTCTTAAGGAGTTCCTTAGTATACTTCTCTTGGTTGATGAAAATTCTATTTTTACATTGTTTGATTTGAAGTCCTAGGAAATAGGTAAGCTCTCCCATCATACTCATCTCAAACTCTTTTTGCATGGATTGTGCGAATTCTTCACACATCTTATCATTGGTAGCACTAAATATTGTGTCATCTACATAGACTTGAACAATAAGCATATCTTTTCCTTTTCTTTTAATGAACAAGGTTTTGTCAACCGTGACCATTTGAAAGCCACTCTCTAATAGGAAGGAGCTGAGCCTCTCATACCAAGCTCTAGGAGCTTGCTTTAGACCATACAAGGCTTTGTCCAACCTATATACGTGATTAGGGTATTTGAAATCCTCAAAACCGGGAGGTTGTTCAACATAAACTTCCTCCATAATATACCCATTTAGGAATGCACTCTTCACATCCATTTGATACAACTTAAAGTTTTTATGGGATGCAAATGCAAGTAGCATCCTTATGGCTTCCAATCTAGCAACCGGAGCAAAGGTCTCATCATAATCGATACCTTCCTCTTGGTTGTAACCTTGGGCTACTAATCTAGCTTTATTCCTTTGAATATCTCCATGCTCATCGAGTTTGTTTCTAAACACCCATTTAGTCCCAATAAGCGGGTGATCACTAGGCCTAGGAAGTAACCTCCATACTTGGTTTCTCTCAAATTGGTTTAGTTCCTCATTCATAGCAATCATCCAAAATTCATCCTTTTCAGCTTCTTTTATGGACTTGGGTTCTATTTGGGAGATAAAGGCCATGTTGGCACAAACATTCTTATAGTGAGATCTTGTCTTAACTCCTTGTGAGGTTTCACCTATGATTTGAGTAGAAGGGTGACTAGACATGATTCTACTATGTTTAGGAAGACTTTCTACTTCAAGTTCTTCTATATGTTGACCTTCTAAATCAAGATTTTCTAAGGGTTGAACAATGGACTCTACTTGGCTATGAGGCTCTAGAAGATTGACACCGTCATTATCTTCATTAATGACTTTAGGAGGTTCAAATGACTCATCAAATTTGACATGCACGGATTCTTCCACAATTTGAGTTCTTTTGTTATAGACTCTATAAGCTTTACTATGTGTTGAATAGCCTAAGAAGATACCTTCATCGGATTTTGAATCAAACTTGTGCAAGGTGTCTTTCATGTTTAATATAAAACATTTACAACCAAAAACTTTGAAATAGCTAACTTTGGGGAGTGTTCCACTCCATAGTTCATAAGGTGTTTTGTTAAGGTGAGGTCTAATGAGCACTCTATTTAAAATATAGCAAGCCGTGTGAACGGCTTCCGCCCAAAAGTTTCTTGGAACGTTGTGTTCATTTAACATGGTTCTAGCCATTTCAATAAGTGATCTATTTTTCCTTTCAACTACCCCATTTTGTTGGGGAGTTCTTGGAGCCGAGAAATTGTGCTTGATTCCATTTTCATCACAAAAGGTATCAAACTCAATGTTCTCAAACTCGGTTCCATGATCACTTCTAATTTTATTTTTGAAAACCCCTTGTTCATTTTAAATTCGCTTGCACAAGTTGAGAAATTTCTTGAAGGTTTCATCTTTACTAGTTAAAAACAACACCCAAGTGAACCTAGAGTAGTCATCAACAATCACATATACATATCTACTGCTTCCTCTACTACTAGTCTTCATGGGACCAAATAGGTCCATGTGAAGAAGTTGTAGTGGACAAGAGGTAGATAATACACTTATGGGTTTAAACGAGTCTTTAGCATGTTTTCCATGAATGCAAGCATTACAAACTTTATCTCTAATGTATTTGAGTTTAGGTAACTCACTCACAAGATTCTTAGAAGATAATCTTGAAATCAAATCCATATGAGCATGACCAAGTCTCCTATGCCATAACCAAGGGTTATCATCCATGGCGGAGAGACATTGGACGTTTTGATTTTCAAGGTCTTCTAATGCTAATGAATACATATTGCCATCTCTATATGCAACAAATTCAATTTCATTGTTCTTCGCATTCAAAATCTTACAACTATCTTTTTCAAAAAGAACTTTGTGACCAAGATCACATAGTTGACTAATGCTTATTAAATTAAATGAAAGACCGTCGACGAGCAAAACATGTTCAACCTTAATGTCCTTAATTTTAATGGTACCTTCACCGATGATTTTGCTTCTTGTATCATCTCCAAAGGTGACATTTCCTTGATGACTCATGGTGACAAAGGCGAACTTGGTTACATCTCCCGTCATGTGCCTTGAGCAACCGCTATCCAAGAACCACTTGTCCTTTGAGGGTTTTCCTTTCAAGCACACCTACAAGAAACAAAGCTCATGTTGAAGTTTTAGGTACCCACTTTTTCTTGGGTCCTTCAAGGTTAGCAACATCATAAAGCTCATCCTTTTTAACCCACATAAATTTAGATGCTTTTGATTTCTTAACATTGCATGCAAACCTTAAGTGTCCTATTCTACCACAATAGTGACAAGTAGGAATAAAGGCACTAGAGTTAGTTAGAAAACTAAATTCTAAGGGCTTAAGTAAATTAAAAAATTGCAAAAGTAATTTGGAATAGTGTAAAAAAAAACTTAATTCAATATAAGAGAATACTTAGGGTTAGAATCCACCATGGGTTTGGATTAAATTGATTAATTAAAACAACTATTGAATTATGTTGAAAATCCAACTAAACAGTCAATAAATAATAAGATCTAAAAGATGTCATTATTGATGAGTATTTAATTGAATTAACCCTCTAATTTATATTAATTATATAGAATTTAATCTTTGTTAATCAACAATCATCCATACGAAAGGGGAAATCCAATGGCATGGATGATTGTGATTAGTACAAAAATAAAATCCTACATAATTTGTTATATAAGCCACTTGTTTTAATTACTTCTCTTTCTCCTTCCCCATGACTTCATCTAAACCCTAAGTGTAGTGGGTTTAGCTACTCATGAAGAAGGGGAAAGAAACACAGAAAATAGAGAGAATAGAGAAGAGAATTGTCATTAAAAACTTGAAAACTAAAATAAAACACAAAGTACTTTCTCTTTTAATTGAAATTAAACAAAAATACATTGAACTAGATTTGAAAGAAATAACAAAAATTAAAGAACACTTAGTCTTTTTCTCCTCTTCGCAACAGTTGAAACCTTGATCGCCTTCCTTCAAGCCTTGGGTCACCTTAGATCGATTTGTGGATGGTCGGATCGAGCCTTTGAATTGAAAGAGAAAGCACACACCAAACACTTCCACAAATAATTTTAACAAGAGCAAGAGCAAGAAAGTAATGGCCAAAGAGAAAGCAAGCGTTGTTCGATTTTGAATGAGAAAGAGAATTGGGCGAAATTAAGAGTGGAACAAAAGTGGTTGAGAATTGAAAAGTAAGAGAGAGGAAAAAGATTGCCAAAAAAAAAATTGTTCGAGAGAGTTTTCATTCATATGTAATGGTATTTATAATTCTTTTTCTCTCCTCCCTCTAGGAAAAGAAACAACAAGAAATTTAATTTCGTGGACAAAAGAAAACCAACACCTCACTCCTTTCTTAATCGTCCTCATATAAGAACTTTCTTATTTTAAAAACAACTCCTTTAGCCAAAAAAAATAAGGAAGAAAATAAGAAAGAAAATGGCAGCTCATGTGGATGTTGCTATTTTAACCACCCAAAAAAAATCATCCAACACGTCAATTTCAGCAACATGCTATCTCGATTGAATTATTCCAAGCCGTTGTTCCCACGAGTGCAAAGTGAGGATAGCTAAATTGAGAATCCCTCCTTCCACTCTATAGCTTTCCAAAGAAAAAAATATAATCTCATTTCCTAAAATAAAGAGGCCAATCATGAAACATGGCATTTTGGGCAAGTGGTCGGAGATAAAATTGCCACCCGTCTACTTTTAAATAAAGTAGGGAACTTTCTAAAGGCAAAAACAAGAATTGCCGACACTTTGCTTAGAGAGAGAGAGAGAGTTAGCAGGTTTCAAAAGAGACCCCATGAGGTGCTTGTAACTATAATAAGGTTTTGAACGAAATTGTGTTGAAACAATAGTGGGCCCACTTAAATGCTCGAGTTCCCTTGAATAGGAAGCTCCAAAATTAATACGGTGGGCCCCTTCCAAGTTGGCTGAACACTTGTATTATATCTTTAGAAATCCGAATGCATTTCTAAAATAAGACCCAAGCGGGTCCCACTTGTATTATATTATACAATTACCAAAAAGGGTAGATGCATTGCTGGACGAATTTGAAGAGTTGCCTAATTTGTTTTGTGAGATGCTATTCACATGCACATGTGTTAACATGCATACGTACATGCCTCATCACATGCTTTGCCGACCCTAACAAATTCCCAAATGTGACACATCCATTGCTTGCTATTAATGTTCAAACCATTATTAGTAACGACACTCCTCCCCTTAGTTCCTTCCACAACCAATTAGAGGCAACATCCCCTAAGATAGAATCTTAAATGAAGAGGGTAATGTCAGTTGCCATATTCACTCACAAGTTCACACCTAACTACACTCTCCTCTGGAACTCTCGTATTTAGTATTTTGCCCAAGAATAGAAACCCATTATGAGGCATTAACGTTGAGAAATGGTGGGCCTTACTTGTTGGGCTGAAATATACATGGGTCCCTTCATGAAATTTGATTTATTAGATTGGTCCCATGTGTGATTGCCGAATGGTAAGAGAGAGTGGGACCATACCATGCATTTGAATTGTATGGTTAGGATCAGTCTATAGTGTGGGTCGTAGAATCTGTAAATTCAATTCACCCCCCCTCTTGAGTATTTCAGAATCTATCCATTTAGTGGGCCATGACGGTAATCAAGTGCGCCCTCTAAATCATGTCCATAGCTGATCCGAGCCATTCAAACTGCTTGCGAGAAAATCCAAGCCCTTAAGTGTGTAAAAATAAATGAGGGTGCCAATAACAAAACTAACCCATACGATGCACAAGTGAATTTGGCCAAAGATATTGCACCAAAAAATTTCGGCTAGGATTTTCCAAGCTTTGATTACTTTCCTTGAAAGTCCTCCTTCTTAGCTCCATTTTCCGTGAAAATCCGAAAGTAGTCCTGAAACACCAAAAACAAATAAAATACCTTAGTAGCACCTCTTTAAACATGAAATATGCATGCTTTTTACACCTACAATTCACACATAAATGTGCTCATCAGTAACCAAGACCATTTTTTTCTAAAGAGACAAGCTTATTTTCAAGAATTTCATCTAGTTTGTTTTTGCCACATGAGAATTTTCTAAACGTTAAATCAAGTTCTTTGCATTTCAAAACAAGTGTCTCATTTTCCTCTTTCAAGCTTTTGTTTTCAAGGATTAATTTGTCCATTTCTTCATTCAAAGCTTTATTTTCCAAAATCAATTTTTCACTTGTATTGGTTTGCAAATCGAATTCCTTTTTCAAGAGCCCAAATTCCCTAGTGATATCTTGTAAGGATTTTTTCATTGTTTTGTTTTTGGCAAGTTGTAAATCCAAATTTTCATGAAGTTTTTCACAAGCAAATATTAGTTCATCATTAGAGAATTCATGAGACATATCATCAACATCATTTACCTCGGATACGGAGATCTCTTGTGTCACATCGGCGAGTCCCATGAAGCAAAGGTCATCTTCATCCTTTCCGTTGGATTCATTTCCGGATGAAGCACTCTCTTCATCCCAAGCCGCCGCACACAAGGCCTTTTTGCCATTTCTTCTATTCTTCCTATCCTTGTCATTGTTGTTGATGAGTGGGCAATTTGGTCGTATATGACCAACCTTGTTGCATTTATAGCATCTCATCTCCTCTTTGCTTGAAGGCCTATTTCTTCCTTGGCTAGAGTTGCCTCCTTTTTTGAACTTGAGAAATTTCTTGAATCTCTTGGTGAAGAGAGCAAGATCATCTTGTGTGTCTTCTTCACTCTCTTCCTCTTCACTCTCAACTCTTGCTTTGAAAGCTATTCATTTTCTTTTTGTATCTTCCTTTTGTTTGTTTAAGGCTTCTCTTCCTTTTAAAACCATTTCAAAAGTTATTAAGGAACTTATTAAGTCTTCTAAGCCCATTTTTGATACGTCTTTTGCTTCTTCAATGGCGGTGACCTTGGGATCCCAGTCTTTAGGTAATGACCTAAGTATTTTAGTAACTAAGTCCTTGCTAGACAATTGTTTACCTAATGATCTCAACCCATTTGTTATGTTTGTGAACCTAGTATGCATTTCGGAAATGGTTTCATTAGGGTCCATCATGAATAGTTCATACTCTCTAAAGAGAAGATTCATCTTGGACTCTTTCACTTGATTTGTCCCTTCATGAGCTATCTCTAACATATCCCAAATCTCCTTAGCGGTTTCAAGAGTAGAAACTCGATTGAACTCCTCGGGAGATAAGGCACAAATCAGGGCATTCATTGCTTTTGCATTGATAGTGGATTCTTTTCTTTCATTTTCATCCCATAGTTCCATATCAATACTAGGTTCATTATATCCATTTTGGATACTTCTCCAAACATCAAAATCTAAGGATTTTAAAAATACTCTCATTCTAGCTTTCCAATATGGATAGTTTAAGCCATTAAAGAAGGGAGGTCTAGTAGTGGATTGCCCCTCATTGCTATGAGAAAAGGTTGCCATTTAGATCTTTCCCTTGTAGGTTTTCAAAGAGAAATCCTATGTAAGAGCCTATGCTCTGATACCAAGTGAAATTCCACTTAGCAACCCAAGAGGGGGTGAATTGGGTTTCTTTTCACTTTTTAAGGATTTTGAAAATTTTAGATTGCACTAGTTTTAGATTGAATAGGAAATCAAAAATAGTATTTAAAGCAATAGTGAAAAGCTTACTACAAGAGAAGAGGTGAAGAGACAAGGAAGCTTTGACACAAAGATTTTTATAGTGGTTCGGTCTTAGCTCAAGACCTACTCCACTCTTCTCAAGTTACTCTCCTTGAGGATTCCACTATCTTCTCCAAGGAACTTAAATACGGCGTTCCTTCCGCCTTGTACAAATCGAGCTTCATGCTCCAAGGGTCTTCTAGGGCGCCCTTCGTACCAAATACAAAGAAGATGAAATGAAAAAGCTTGCTTGCCTCTAGATAGGCTAATTTAAAGTAAAGCTCACTCACTCTCACAAGAACAAGATGAACAAATGAAGGTCCTAAGGTCTCTCAAGAATAATCTAAGGTAAATGGCACAAGAGAGAGATGGAGAGTGAAGATCTTCAAGAGAAGGAGAATAAATGCCTTTTAGTGCTCTTGAAATCTTTGTAAACTCCTTAGGTGATGTTCCAAGAGTCCCATGGTTCCTATTTATAGAGGAGAAAAAATACACACTTTTTGAGCTCCCCAACGGTCTTCTCGGACTCCGGGCTCGGAGCTCCGAGCGTATTTTTTTTTGAACCTGGAACAATTCTCGGAGCTCCGAGAATTTTCTCAGAGTTCTGAGCTCGGAGCTCCGAGAATATTCTCAGAGTTCCGAGAAGCCTACGACAGCAGATTTTTTCCTATATATTGGCTGTTTTCGTTTGGGCTTTTGGAATTTTGATTTATCAAGTGAAATGGAATGTCATGAGGGTCCAACAATGTTGGGACACCACTATGATCATTCACAAACCCATTAAGTTCAAATTAGTTTGATTTTAGATCTCTTTTGTGCCATGGACCTAGATTAAACATAAGGACCATTTACATTCTAAATTTACTTGGTCTTCGATCTTGTTGGCACCTTGTAGAGGCCTTGACATCTCTTCACTCAACTCCACTGATGCTTGAGCCAAGCTTGAACTTTTGAGATGATTACCATTCTTGTTAGGCTTGAGTTCAACCTTGTCTTTGACTACCTTCGAGATGGTGATGCCTTCTTGATGTCTTTGATATCACTTCGAGCTTGAATGAATTGCCATTTGTCATGCACTCTTGAAGATGCTATGCTGTGAACATTATAACTTTGCCAACGGAAATCATTAGTGTATAAAGCCTTTATTTTATAAAAAATTGAGTTTGTTAATCATCAAAACATTTCAATGGGAGTACTTGTTGAACCCTTGGGCTAACAGGATTTAAAGGTGACTGATTTTCAAACCATCCTTTGGCCACTAATGCATGATTTGCTAGGGTTATTAAAGTATCAGCCTAGCATACCATGCTCCCCCTAAATATGTGCATATAATATATATATATATATATATATATATATATATATATATATATGTATATCACAGAAGGCACATATGGCTTATCATTGTTAAGATGTTGGCTAAAAGCCAAATAAATTAATGTTTTAATTAAAGGTGAGGTTACATTCTCCATCTTAGTAGGTAAGAGGACTAAGAGTACGAATTGAGTAATTTTAAATTTAAGTTTACCATATTTACCATGTACCTAATAGCATACAAGGGGAAATAACTATAGATTATATAGATTATCAATTAAGATTAAATCTATAGAACTTAAACATTATAAGAGGGATCAATAGAATCTCATGTCTAAGAGAGACATCTATGGCTCATGCAATGAGAGCATTCATAGATAGTCTACCATGTTTGGACACAAGAATCATAGTCCAAATATTTATGCCTATGTCTACAAACCATTATATATATGATAGGGCATTTACGCACAGAATGCAAAAAGCCCATGGAAAACCAAGATGTGTGGGATACAAGTATCACCATAACAATGTGTTACATGATAACCACCACAATGAGTAGCTGCCCAACAGAGATACTAGATTCCTATGACATTTTCAATTTTACTCAATTGAGTTTCACACATTGAATCTATACTCATTTTCAATTCTCTACAAAAAAAAATATTCATGCAGGACTGTAGAGAATAATCCAAGGACTTTTAAAGAATGTCAAGTCATGAACACCTTGTACACATGCATTCCAAAATAAACTACTGTAACTAGATAGTTTTATCATAGTCATGAGAGGATATTCATTTTAAGCTTTTTGGAATACATCAATTTAAACCATCAAGATTTCTTATGCATTTAATGATATTAATTGAGCACATAAGAATGGGTTTGAAGGACAACTAGGTGCATAGTGAAATGCCAAGGGTACACCCAAGTACTATTCTATTGGCAACTATGAGGAGGGAAAATTAGGTTCCTAACAAGTTTTAAGCTTTTGAAAACTCTAACCCAATTTTGAACATTTAAGAGATCAAAAAGGCAATTACGCACATTATTTAAATCCTAAGTGCAATGCAAATATAAAGCAAGAGATAAGAGAGAGTGCACCCGAGATTTAAAGTGGTTCGGTCCTCAAAACGCGAGGCCTACTCCACTCCACCAACCAAACCCGTTGATGGCTTCACTATTTGATCTTCTTAACTTCGGCAAAGATCGGTGCCGATTACAATTCCAATTGCCTTTAACCTTGGTGGCAATCCTCACCACGGAGAGTGGGCTCCGCTTCTCCGAACACTCGCCCAAATACAATCGTTTGAACAAGAAAGAAAGAACAAAAAATCCCTCAGAAGGGTTTACAAGGTTTGTAGAAGATGTACAAATCTAACCCTATGATCCAAATCTTAATTCTAGAGGATGAGAGGCATAAACAAGCTTAATACACTCTTAGGATATTCCAATGGATTTTTAGAGTGTTAGGATTGATTATTGGGAAGTTTAGAATACCCATATATATAGAAAACCCAAAATATGACCGTTTGGGGGCATAGTGGTAATTCTGGCAAAAACCATAGCGACTATAATTTTGTTCCCGAACTAGTGGTCTCGGAGTTCCGAGAGATTTTCTCGGAGTTCCGGGAAATGAAACAGAAGATAAGAAAATGTTACTGGACCAAATCTCGGAGCTCCGAGGACTTTCTCGGAGTTCCGATGAATTTCTCGGAGTTCCGAGCTCGGAGTTCTGAGAAGCCTATTTCCAGCAGATTTTCAATTCTTGTTTCTTATTTGTTTTGGGCTTCCAAATCTTCACCAAGTGGGATTGTTATGAGGGTTCCAAATTGTTGGAACATCACAAGGACAACCACTAAAGCATTTAGGGTGTGTGGATACTTATTTATGCCTCTTAAAATCTAAACTAGGATTTGATCTTTACATTCTAAAACGACTTCGATCTTCAATTGCGATGCTTTAAGTCTTCATGCGTCTTGGATCTCCAATGTCTTTGGCCTTCCTAATGAGGTCAAATGAGAGCTTTTTGGCCTTAATCCAAGCAATCTTGTCTTATTACAATCATGATCTACAACTTAGTCATACAAACACACTAGTGATATAAAATCACTTGTGTATTGGAATCATCAAAAGAAGATGGGAATGCCAAGGTGGGAACCATTGGGCTTACAATTTCCCCCTTTTTTATGATGACAAGCACAAGAGATTTTCCAATAAAAGCATACATATATTTCCTTACACTAGATTTTCCCCCTCTTTAGCATCAATCAAAAAAATGGGGTAAAAGAAAATCAAAGGGATAAAATTTTCAATTTTAAGCTGCCCCTTTTTCAAGTAAAAAAACAAACATAGAACTCCCCCTATTTAGAGTTTTTATTCAACACAAGAGGGGATATTTAAATAACCATAAAAAGATATTCAATTTTAAATGCAAGCCCCTACTCTAAAAACACATATGAAGAGAATCATATGGGGGCTTTGGGAACCTAACCTTTCTTGGTTCCACCACAATCCCTAATCTTAGATGCACATTGGGATTGGTTGTGACCAATGATTCCACAATAATGGCATCTAACATGAGGGTTAGATAGACTAGTCCTATCATAAAATACATGATTAGGTCTATGACTAGCCTTCTTGAAGATTATGTCAATAATTTTATCACCATTTAGGAATTCATGGAGACATAATCTTAACCTTTCATTTTCATTATGAAGATGTGTTATTTGATTAAAAAAATCATTAGAGTCATCTTCATAAGATTTGGAAGAGCTTGCCACATTTTGGAGTTTAGCAATTGGGCAAGATTTCTCATCCAAACAACCCTTAAGGGTTTCAATCTCAAGTTTAAAATTTTCAATTTTTACTTTAGCTTGAGATTTGGAAGAAGAAGATTCATTTTTTAAAATATTAAGTTCATTTTCTAATTTTGAAATAGATTTTTTAATAACTTTATTTTTTGAAATTTGAGAATGCAAGATAATGCACAATTCATCATAAGATATGTTTCCACTATCACTACTTAATGAATTACAAGAGGGGTTAGAATTTACCTCATCTTCATGGGTGAGTGCCATGAAGCAAATATCATCCTTATTAGCTTCCCCTTGATTTGAGCTTTTACCCGAAGCACTAGAAGCATCCCAGGCGGCTACAAGACCCTTGTTCTTCTTCCAATCCTTCTTCTTTCCCTTGTACTTCGAGGAAGATGAGTTGAGAAGAGGGCACTCTGGTCTTTTGTGTCCCGTCTTCTTACAATTATAACATCTTATACCACCCCTCAACTTCACTTTCTTCTTTCTTCTTCTTTTTATCCTTTTTGTGCTTCTTTCTCCATAAGCTTTTGAATTTTCTCAAAGCTTCTTCTTCATCACTATCCGCCTCACTTGAGGAAGATGAGTCCGCTTTCACCTTAAGTGCTAAGGATCTACTCTCTTTTTCTTTCTCTTTTGGCTTCTTCTCCTCTTGTCGGCTAGTGAGGAGCATCTCATGAGTGATAAGAGATCCTACAAGCTCCTCCATAGTTAGCGTCTTGAGATCCTTTGATTCTTGTATGGCGGTGACCTTTGGATCCCAATGTGGAGGAAGTGACCTAAGCAACTTACCCACAAGCTCTTCAGTAGGATAAGATTTACCAAGATTAGCTAATTCATTTGATATTTTAGTAAATCGGGTATACATTTCGAAAATACTTTCATTTTGACCCATTTTAAACATTTCATATTTGCTCTTTAAAGAGTTTATTTTGGAATCCTTGAATTGTGATGTTCCCTCATGGGTAACGGCAAGAGTATCCCAAATAACCTTGGCGGAATAAAAAAGAGCTACTCTATTAAACTCCTCCGTAGATAAGGCGCAAAACAAAGAGTTTATAGCTTTGTAATTTAAATTTGCATGCCTTTTCTCTACAATATTCCATTCTTCAAATGGTTTGGAAGGCAAAATGTATCCATTTTCAACAATATGCCAAAGATCCACATCTATAGAGAGAAGATAGATGCGGATCCTTGTCTTCCAATGTCCATAGTTGGACCCATCAAAGAAAGGAGGTCTAGCTGTGGAATGGCCTTCCGGAAGTCCGGTTCCATTTATGCTTGCCATTTCACAATTAGAAAGTTGCCAATGATCTTATGATCTTTCCCTTATTAAAATTTAAAAAAAAATTTACCAAAGATTTTAAGAAAAGAAAATCTTTTACGAACTAAGGCTCTGATACCAAGTGAAATGCCAAGGGTAGGCCCGAGTACTATTCTATTTGCAACTATGAGGAGGGAAAATTAGGTTCCTAACAAGTTTTAAGCTTTTGAAAACTCTAACCCAATTTTGAAGATTTAAGAGATCAAAAAGGCAATTATGCACATAAGTTAAATCCTAAGTGCAATGCAAATATAAAGCAAGAGATAAGAGAGAGTGCACCCGAGATTTAAAGTGGTTTGGTCCTCAAAACACGAGGCCTACTCCACTCCACCAACCAAACCCGTTGATGACTTCACTATTTGATCTTCTTAACTTCGGCGAAGATCGGTGCCGATTACAATTCCAATTGCCTTTAACCTTGGTGGCAATCCTCACCACGGAGAGTGGGCTCCGCTTCTCCGAACGCTCGCCCAAATACAATCGTTTGAACAAGAAAGAAAGAATAAAAAATCCCTCACAAGGGTTTACAAGGTTTGTAGAAGATGTACAAATTGAAGCCTATGATCCAAATCCTAATTCTAGAGGATGAGAGGCATAAACAAGCTTGATACACTCTTAGGATATTCCAATGTGTTTTTAGAGTGTTAGGATTGATTGTTGGGAAGTTTAGAATATCCATATATATAGAAAATCCAAAATATGACCGTTTGGGGGCATAGTGGTAATTCTGGCAAAAACCCCAACGGCTATAATTTTGTTCCCGAACTAGTGGTCTCGGAGTTCCGCGAGATTTTCTCGGAGTTTCGAGAATTTCTCTCGGAGTTCCGGGAAATTAAACAGAAAATAAGAAAATGTTACTAGACCAAATCTCGGAGCTCCGAGGAATTTCTCGGAGTTCCGAGAAGCCTATTTCCAGTAGATTTTCAATTCTTGTTTCTTATTTGTTTTGGGCTTCCAAATCTTCACCAAGTGGGAATGTTATGAGGGTTCCAAATTGTTGGAACATCACAAGGACAACCACTTAAGCATTTAGGGTGTGTGGATACTAATTTATGCCTCTTAAAATCTAAACTAGGATTGGATCTTTACATTCTAAAACAACTTCGATCTTCAATTGCGATGCTTTAAGTCTTCATGCGTCTTGGATCTCCGATGTCTTTGGCCTTCCTAATGCGGTCCAATGAGAGCTTTTTGGCCTTAATCCAAGCAATCTTGTCTTATTACAATCATGATCTACAACTTAGACATACAAACACATTAGTGATATAAAATCACTTGTGTATTGGAATCATCAAAAGAAGATGGGAATGCCAAGGTGGGAACCATTGGGCTTACACATAGCAATAAACATACTTACTCACCTAGGGCATAAGAGATGTCTAAGAAAACAATTGAGTGGATTTCCTTAGACAAGGCTTTTAACACACAATATTGCTAGAAATGATATTCTACCTAAGTTGAATATACCAAGATCTAGCAAATGTCAAAATTGACCTAAATAGAGTTTAAGAATGAAAGAAATGAACTTGAAAGATCAATTTGAACTTGAGGGTAAAAAGGGTGGTCAATTTTCATGAAAGCACATATATGATTTTCACATTACATTTTCTATTGTGGATTTTCTTTGTGGATGCTAAGTGCACAAGTGATGTGATTTGCAGTCAGATAGGCTTTTTAAAAAGGATATTCAATAGCACAAAAATATAGTTTAAGATAAGATATATCATTAAATTACTTTTAGACTATAACAAGACAAAGATGTGATCATTTAAGCTCTTATGAATATAGATGCATTCAAGTTAAACCTCATGCATATGAGTATCTATCTTCATGGATAAAAGGATACAGCCGTTAAGCTCATGAAAACTAGATACAAAGAGTATTCAATGAATTAAATTATCTAGTATGAATGTGAATGATATAAGAATTTAACACAAATCCAAAACTAACTCATTCACTAATTAGTTTAGAGGGATTATTTGGAACCCAAATCCCTTTGGTTCCATCTAAGTTTGTTTGTGGGAGTGTACCTTTTTTTATTCAAATAAACTTGTTAGATTTCATAAATCTAAGCTTACACCTAGATTTTTGATGTCCAAATCTACCACAATAAGTACATGGGTAATGATTGGTAGATGAGGTACATATAGAATCACAAAACTTGCAAATATGCTTATCTTTTTTTTCGTGTAGTCTTTGATTCTTAATAGAGAGTTCTTCATTTATTTGTTCTTCATTTTTACAAATATGTTTATATTTTTCAACAAATTCAATGTTTGTGTCTTCAAGGCTTTTAATTTTTTTTTCAAAAGCATTGCATCTTTGAAATAAGTCAACATTTTTATTTATCAAAAATATGCTCAATTGACTTAATTTCTCATTTCTTTTCAAACATACATTGATTTCCGATATTAAATTTTCAGTTTGAATTTCCAACCCGAAAATTGAATGTTTGAAAGAACTTTCTTTGGCATAAGATTTTTGGGAAGTCTCATTTTGACTAAAAATTTTATCATTTGAAAAGAGATAAATTTTCTTTTCATAACAATTTTCTAGTGAAGTCCAAATATTTTTTGCATTGATACAATTAGAAATATTGTCAAAAATGTTTGGAGTTAAGTCACATTATAATAAAATCATTGCCTTTGAGCTCAAGAAAAATAATTTTAAATCACCTTCAATGCATTTCCTTAAAAAAGAAAGTTCCTCTTTAATGACATCTAGGATGCCAAAGTTTATGGATTTGAGACATGCTTGCATTTGGACTTTCCAAGCTCAAAAATCCGATCCATCAAAAAATGGAGGAATTAGAGTGGATTTGCCTAGCACAAAATCCATTTTGATTGTCACGGATCTTTTCTCTTGAAGATTTTAAAATAAAAATTCTCTTTAAGAGCTTAAGCTTTGATACCAAACGAAATACAAGTGTGACAACCCAAGAGGAGGGGAGAATTGGACAATTAGAAATTATAGGCTTAGTTACGAGAAGATTAAAAGTTAATCCACTAATTAAGCACTAATTAATCTAACCCTTGTTCAAATAGATATATTAATGAATGCTAGGGTTTAGACATTCTAATCATGCACATTTACTAACCCTTGTTCAAATAGACATTATAATGCAACAAGGGTTTATATATTTCAATCAAGTGCATTTACTAACCCTTGTTCAATCAAAAGCATAAATATAAGTTAGGGTTAGAGTTTACCAATCACCACACATGCAAAGGAAGAAGGAGAAGAAGAGTCATCCACAAAAGGCACGAGATTTTTATAGTGGTTCGGTCTATCACAAGACCTACTCCACTCTTCCAAGTTTTCCTCCTTGGATGATCCACTAATGATGGGATTCTTGAATGGCGAATCACCAAGCCGTACACCACACCTTCTCCAACTCCAAAGGGCACATACCCTTTCTGCACGAAGCCTTGCGAGGGACACTCCCTCTTACATGATTCACCATTGTTAACGGGCTGAATCAGAGACCCTCACCACATCTTCACCTTTCTTAACTGGCCGAAGAGGAGATCCTCATCTTTACAATTCTTAACGGGCCGAAGAGAAGAGCCACAATGAAGAACAAAAGAAAATAAAAACTCTCAATGCCTCTTAATAGGCATATTACAAAGTTTAAGCTCACAATCACTCCAAAGAAATAAGCAAATAAAAGCCCTATGAGTGCCTCTTGATAAGATGTAGAAATACAAGCTCAAAGAGATTTTTGCTTTTGATTTTCAAACATGAAGCTCAAAGAGAAATGGGATTTTATCTTTCCTGAATGTTCAAAAGCTTGTATAGATATGTTTTAATGATGTATATATAGTGTATTTGAAAATATGACCGTTTGGGGGTAAAACTGTAAAAAACGGGGTTGAAAAAGTCAACATGCGCAAGCATCAACGGCAAGTTAGCCCGATCGTCGCGGTCGACCGAGCCACAACGGTCGCCCGCTCCTATCGGGCGCCCTTTTTTATTTTCAAATTTATTACCGCCGCGGTTGACCTGCCCATGGCGGTCGTCCGGCGAGGTTAACCTGTTTGTTCAATATTTAAGCGCAAAAACCTATCTCGGTCGACCGACCCACGGCGATCGCCCGGCCAAACTCATGATGGATTGTTCCAGGCTTTTCAGGGACACCTCCGCGCTCGCCCGGATTGACCCAGTCGACCGGCCTGCTATTTTCCTACAAGTGCTAGACTTCTAGCAAGCTTGCCGTGGTCGCCCGGGACACGCCGGTCAACCGGTCCTCTATAAAATTCCATTTTTACTTTAAAGTTCAGGGGCTTTTGAGCCTGGGCTTTGGGCTTAACTCTAAGGTTTTCAAAACACATGTTTGGGTGTGTTGATGGTTTTCAAAGATGTAAAATGTTAAGTATAAAAATCATTTGAAAACCTTTTGATAGTGCATTTAAACATAAAATCAAGAGGACTCCCATTACAATCTAAAAGATGTAAACGTTGAGTCTTCTTGGAATGTATAGGCTCCTTTGCACTTTCTTGGACTTCTTCGGCTTGAGTGAACATCTTGAACTTGTTCTAGCTCTTGTGACTCCCTCCAATCTTCAGTGCATGTTGAATGGTTCATGAGGTGTCACTATGGCATGTTCAACTCCAAGCTCCTTCTTGACACTTTGTTAGGAACTTGTGGACTCTTCATCTTTGAGCTTCTTTGACTTGTTCATCTCCAAATGCTGATGTTTTCACTGTATGTACAAGCTCTTGGTTCCTTTACTTCTTGATCCACAAGTCATGTGTTGAGAGGAGTTGTGTAATGGCGATTATGTTACGAAATTCCTGTATACAACACAACACCTCAAAGCAACAGATTAGTCCATAAATGCTATTCAATTTGGTTTGCTAGCATCAAAATAAGAAGGTAAGGTGAATGATTAAACCCATGGGAACCCTTGGGCTTTGTTTGTAATATTAAATAAGCGCAAGTGCACGGATCGTGTAAATACGGGTCGAACTCAGGGAAGAGAAATCTAGTTGTCAATCCTATTCTTGTACCGATTAGAATACTAACTATGATATAATGTTGCCTGGAATGGACTCAGGATTTCCGTGGACTTGACCTCGGAGCCAACACTATATATAAACGTATATTCTAATCAATCTAAGAATCAAATTTAACTAAGATCTTTTTGATTTAAAATCCTAATTTAGGCAAAATGTACCAAGGTTCTAATGATCTCTTTTAACTACTTATCTAATTTAATTAGAAAACCAAAATTCTAAGGGCCTAAGTTAATTGGAAAATTGCAAAAGTAACTTGGATTAGTGTAAAAACCTTAATTCAATATAAAAGATTACTTAGGGTTAGAATCCACCATGGGTTTGATAAAATTGATTAATTAAAACAATCCTTTGAATTAGATTGAAAATCCAACTAAACAGTTGTGGATCCCGTCCCGGAGGGGGTGGTCCCACGAGGGTGTGTTTTCTTTTATGATGAAAGCGCCTTTGTCTATTGGATTTGAATTTGATTGCTTTTTTCATAAATTTAGGATAAAAGTCCTAACTTCACAAAAAAAAAGCAACTGACCAGAGTCGCCACCTAGATTAGAGATCTAGGACCCATGATTAACTCTGTTAATTTGGTCTACGTTTTATAATGTTCATAGCAATCACTCATACGAAAGGGGAAAGCCAATGGCATGAATGATTGGTATGCAACAATTATAAACCATTAATGCCATACCATTAAATTTAATTAAAAACCTTTCTCCTTCCCCATTGTTTCATCTAAACCCTAAGTATATAGGATTTAGTTACTCATGAAGAAAGTCAAAGAAACAAAAATAAAAAGTAGAAAGAAGAGAATTTCCATTAAGAACTTGAGAAGGAAAAAGAAAACAAAAAGAACTCTTCTTTAATTGAAATTGAAAGCAAAAATACATCAAATTGTAATTTAAAATAAAGAGTAAAATAAGAAAAACTTATTCTTTTTCTCCTTCAATGGTTGAATCATTGTCCTCCTTCAAGCCTTGATCGGATTCCTCTCGTCGATACGAGTCCAACGGATCCGACCACGCGTGGATCAGAGCTAAAATGAAGAAGTTATGGTCCGTTGAAGTTTTAGAAAAAAATAAAAAAACTGCTGAAGACGCGACGAGACGAGACTAAAAATTCAAGAAGATGGGAGAGAGTTCAAGAGAGATTGATATATAGATTTTAGATGAGAAGGGTTGCTAAATTAAGTGATTGAAAAAGATGTAAGGTGGAGATTAAAAAGCTAATCTTAGGAAACAAATGAAAGGACAAGATTAAGGCTTGAATGGGCTTTCTATATCTCTTCTAAAAAATACATGGTTTGCTTTCCTATTTTTTTTTCTTTCCAAAGGTTTGTCTAAAACCTTCTAATTATTTTGTCAAGCAACTTTCTAAATGGTAGAAAAATAATGGGAAGTTTCCAAGTTGAGGAATATGTGCATGAAAGGACCAAATTGTCCCTATCTTTCGAATAAATTGCAACCATGCCATATACTTTCGCAAATGGCAAATCTACCCTTCCTTTGTAATGTACATAAACAACTAATAATTTCCTTCTCCTCTCTTAATCATTTCAATCTCAACCATTGGTATTGAGATCATTTCTCTTCTCTTGTTTTTCATCATCCATCATTGAAATTTCATCTTTCAAAGCAAAATAAGGGGGTGTGGCATTATCAATTTGATCATACTAAAGCATCATGCCAATTCGGCCAACTAAGGCATCTTGGAACTTTGGATTCTCATGACAATTGGTCATTTCTTCACTATTTTCATATGTTAAGCTCAATTTCCTTCATAATTCCAATAAAAACCCTGAAACAACAAAAACAACAAAAATACCTTAGTAGCACCGCTTAAAATATGAAATATACATGCATCCTACCACTATCATTCACACATAAATGTGTTCATCAAATTTCCCAATACTTGAGTTTTGCTTGTCCTCAAGCAAATAAGAAGAAAAAAAAGACAAATAGAGACAAAATAAAATCCTAACTCATTTTCGTAGGAATCACGATTGCACTTAGCATGTGCAACAAGCCTTTAAACCCCTAGGTTACCAAAGTGGACGAGTTGTGTCTCATGAGTGTTTGCAGTGAATATACATACAAAATTCTAAAAATTTAACTTTCTAAAAATAAAACTTTCTTTTACAAATCCAAAATATAGAATAAAGCCAAAGATTTCTGATTCTTTTTTTTTGATAAATTACTCAAAATAGAAGAACAGAAATACCCCCATACTTAAACTTTGCATCCTATCCCAAGCTGGAAAAATTAGAAAAATATTTTAATCAAAGAATCTCCTTTTGAATTTGTCCTACTCTTCTCCCTTAAATTTGCTTCTAATGTAATCGTACCATAAAAGAAATTTGAGTTCGAAACTTAATAGAAAAATTGCAAATTTATATGGTCCACCACACTTTTCACTATTCCCATACTTTCTAAGAATAGAACTCACTTTTTTTTGTAATCCTCTACTGCTTTTGGCGTGAATGACATGCAGGGCATGCACCAGACACCCATGCTACTAAGCAGTGTCCGACTAATCTTTGATTTGCATATGTCATAGACATTGATGCATACGAGTTCAAGCTTTACCTTTGATTACATGCAATGCTTTCATTTATTAAGCTTTCTAATTGACCCATGTATGGAGTTTTCAGTCAGTTGCTCTCAAGCCAGTTGGCTTTAAGGAACTAGGTGTAAAAACCCTTCAGACTTAATAGCTCAAGTAAAAAAGGCTACAAATCAAAACTATAATCAAGAAGCAAACTTTCTATAAATAATTCTTTCTTTCTTTTGTTTCAACCTTTCTTTCCTTTTTAACCATACCATATAAAAAGCAAGTTTATATTTCTATTTCTTATTCAAATCCTTTTAAAAGAAAGATTCCAAAAGAAAACAAAACTAAGAAAGGAAAGTATTCTTTCTAATTTTCAAATTCCAAAATTAAAATATCCACTAACTTTCTTTCTTAAAATAGGAAAATAACTTTTCTTTTAAGAATACCAAGTTCTTTCTAATTTGAGAAAAATATCATAAACAAAAGGAAAAAAAATTTCTAACTTTAACTATAGAAAAGATTAGAAAAGAAAGTTTCCAAAAGCTACCCCCCCCATACTTGATTTATGCATTGTCCTCAAGGCATTAAAAATAGAAAGAAAAATATGAGGACTAAAAATATAAAGGAGGGTACGTACCGTATTTGTTTAGGCATGATTCGAATAGGAAGGTTCATGGAGATCCATGACCTCTTCCATATCCGACTTTGATAACTCAATAAATGGTTTTAATCTTTGACCATTAACTTTAAAAATCTCACCATTACGTGGATTTAGAACCTCGACCGCACCATGGGAGAAAACTTTATTAACCACATATGGTCCATCCCAACAGGACCTTAACTTACCTGAAAAGATATGCAATCTTGAATTGTAGAGAAGTACTTTTTCGCCCTCTTGAAATGATTTTCTCAAAATATGTTTGTCATGAAAAGCTTTTGTCTTTGCTTTGTAGATTTTTGCATTCTCATAGGCATCATTCCGCAACTCTTCCAACTCGGCAAGTTGTAATCTCCTTTGAACACCTGCAGAAGACAAATCAAAGTTTAGTTTCTTAATAGCCCAAAAAGCTTTATGTTCCAATTCAACCGGGAGGTGACAAGCTTTTCCATACACAAGGCGGTAAGGAGACTGACCAAGATCAGTCTTGAATGCCGTCCTATGAGCCCACAAGGCATCCACTAATCTAATGGACCAATCTTTGCGGTTTGGATTCACTGTCTTTTCCAAAATTTGCTTAATTTGCCTATTTGAAACCTATACTTGACCACTCATTTGAGGATGATAAGGGGTGTCCAACTTATGAGTAGTACCATATTTCTTCATAAGAGCTTCAAACGATCTATTACAAAAGTGTTTACCCCTATCACTAATGATGGCACGAGGTGTACCGAAGCGCGAAAAAATGTTTTCTTGAAGAAACTTGACCACCACCTTGTGGTCATTGGATTTGCAAGCAATGGATTCAATCCATTTTGACACATAATGTACACCTAACAAAATATACAAGTTTCCAAAGGAGTTGGGAAATGGACCCATAAAATCAATACCCCACACATCGAAGATTTCTACCACTAAGATCGGGTTGAGGGGCATCATATTTTGCTTTGTAACTCTTCCTAACGACTGACAAGATCTACATGCCTTACAAATATCAAAAGCATCCCTAAAAATACTTGGCCAATAGAAACCACATTGTAAAACTTTGTGCGCGGTTTTCTTTGCACTAAAGTGGTCACCACAGGCTTGATCATGGCAAAAAGATAAAATTGATTGGTGCTCATGATCAGGCACACATCGTCGGACAATCTGATCCGAACAAGTTTTGAACAAATAGGGATCATCCCAAAAGAAATACTTTACCTGTGAGTGAAACCGGTATTTGTCTTGGTTGGACCAATGATCCGGTGTAGCACCTGTAACCAAGTAATTCACAATATCCGCATACCATGGCTCACTAAAAATAGCAAACAATTGCTCATCAGGGAAGTTTTCATTAATTGGACCTTCGTCATTCTTTGCATTAGAAAGTCTAGACAAGTGATCGGCAACCAAGTTTTCCGTACCCTTTTTATCTCTAATCTCCAAATCAAACTCTTGAAGAAGTAAAACCCACCGAATGAGGCGAGCTTTAGCATCCTTCTTTCCAACAAGATACTTGATTGCCATTCGTCGGTACAAATTATCACATGCGATCCAATCAAGTAGGACCGAAACTTCTCTAATGCAAACACAACCGCTAGAAATTCTTTCTCGGTAGTGGTGTAGTTGAGTTGTGCATCATTGAGAGTTCTACTTGCATAATAGATTACATGCGGTAATTTATTAAATCTTTGACCCAACAGGGCTCCTATTGCAAAGTCGTAAGCATCACACATAATTTCAAACGGTTCGGTCCAATTAGGTGCTTGAATGATGGGAGCAGTAGTTAGCTCCTTTTTCAAACACTCAAAAGAATCGAAGCATTCTTTGGAAAACTCAAATATTTGATCTTTTACTAACAAGTTGGTTAGAGGCCTAGCAATTTTAGAAAAATCTTTTATAAAACGTCGGTAAAAGACCGCATGGCCCAAAAATGATCGAATATCCTTCACACTTTTGGGCGGTGGAAGATGGACAATGAGATCCACCTTGGCTTTATCAACCTTAATTCTCTCTTTAGAAATCACATGCCCTAGAACGATGCCCTCTTTTACCATAAAATGACACTTTTACCAATTGAGGACAAGGTTCTTTTCTCTACTCCTTTCTAAGACCAATTTTAAGTGATGTAAACATTCGGCATAGGTGGAGCCATGAATAGAAAAATCATCCATAAAAACCTCTAAGAAGGTCTCCACCATGTCAGATAAGATACTCATCATGCATCTTTGGAAAGTTGCCGGTGCATTGCATAACCCAAAAGGCATGCGTCTATAAGCAAACGTTCCAAAGGGGCATGTGAATGTCGTTTTCTCTTGATCTTCAGGAGCTATAGGAATTTGGTTGTAACTGGAATATCCATTAAGAAAGCAATAATACTCATGGCCCGTTAAACCTTTCTAACATTTGATCAATAAAAGGCAAAGGAAAGTGATCCTTCCAAGTAGCGGCATTAAGCTTTCGGTAGTCAATACAAACCCGCCACCCTGTTTGAATACGAGTAGGAATAAGTTCATTGGTGGCGGATTGTATAATGGTAACTCCCGACTTCTTAGGCACTACTTGGACGGGACTCACCCATTGGCTATCCGAGATGGGATAAATGATCCCATTATCTAACCATTTTAAAATCTCTTTTTGGATGGCTTCCTTCATCACAGGATTAGCCCTTCTTTGATGTTCCCTTGAAGGTTTGGCACCCTCAATGAGATGGATGTGATGTTGCACAATCGAAGGGCTAATTCCTTTGATGTCGGCCATTGTCCAACCTATGGCTTCCTTGTTATCTTTTAGCAATTTAATGAGTTCCTCCTCTTGAGGGGAGGTTAGGTCTGCAGCAATTATTACAGGCAAAGTACAATTATCACCCAAAAAAGCATAACATAAATGAGAAGGCAGGGGCTTCAACTCCAACTGTGGGGCTTCTTCGATTGATGGCTTTGGAAGAAATGTTGTTAGTGGTCCAATGGGCTCCACGTTTTGGATGGCAAAAGCTTTGGAAAAGAAATCATCTCCATCATTTCCTAGTTCGTCCAAGCATTCTTGGAATCTTGCATCAAAATCAATTTCAAAATTAGAAACAATATCGTCAGGAAAGGAATGCAACATATTGATTTCTTCATGAAAATTTGGTTGCTTACCCAATCTAAAGACATTAAAATCAACCGATGTGTTTTCAAAAGACAATTTCATTAATCCATTTCTACAATTAATTAGAGCGTTGCTAGTGGCAAGGAACGGCCTACCAAAGATGATAGGAATTTGATCCTTGATATTAGCAACATGCTCAGTATCTAACACAACAAAATCTACGGGAAATAAAAAATCACCTACTTTAACTAACACATCCTCAACCATTCTTTTGGGTGTTTTAATTGATCTATCCGCCAATTGAAGAGTGATGGTGGTTGGTTTGAGGTCTCCTAATCCTAGTTGCTTAAATACAGAAAAAGGCAAGAGATTTACACTTGCACCCAAATCCAAACGAGCATGTTCAATATTTGTGTTACCAATAGTGAAAGAAATAGTAGGACATCCTGGATCCTTATACTTAGCCACCATTTGTTGAGACAAGATGGAACTTATATTTGCGGCCAAGAAAGCTTTCTTGGGCACATTAGTTGTGCGCTTTTGTGTGCATAAATCTTTTAACACTTTGGCATAACTAGGAACCTGAGAAATTGCATCTAATAAAGGAATATTCACATGCACTTGTTTAAAAATATTTAAAATTTTATCAATTTGATCTACCTTTTTATTAGTAGCAAGTCTCCTTGGAAAATGAGCTTTAGGAATGAAATCTTGTGTAGGGGGAGAAGTTACCTCTTCTGGACTTACCTGTTTGGGCTCTTCTTCTGAGCCTGTGGAGGAAAGTTCTTCATTTACCTCATTTGGAAGATCTTGCGCATTTTTAGAAGGTTCAGATCTGATCTCCTCCTTGTGGTAATCTCTACCACTCCTTAAAGATTACCACAAGGAGGAGATCAGATCTGAACCTTCTAAAAATGCGCAAGATCTTCCAAATGAGGTAAATGAAGAACTTTCCTCCACAGGCTCAGAAGAAGAGCCCAAACAGGTAAGTCCAGAAGAGGTAACTTCTCCCCCTACACAAGATTTCATTCCTAAAGCTCATTTTCCAAGGAGACTTGCTACTAATAAAAAGGTAGATCAAATTGATAAAATTTTAAATATTTTTAAACAAGTGCATGTGAATATTCCTTTATTAGATGCAATTTCTCAGGTTCCTAGTTATGCCAAAGTGTTAAAAGATTTATGCACACAAAAGCGCACAACTAATGTGCCCAAGAAAGCTTTCTTGGCCGCAAATATAAGTTCCATCTTGTCTCAACAAATGGTGGCTAAGTATAAGGATCCAGGATGTCCTACTATTTCTTTCACTATTGGTAACACAAATATTGAACATGCTCGTTTGGATTTGGGTGCAAGTGTAAATCTCTTGCCTTTTTCTGTATTTAAGCAACTAGGATTAGGAGACCTCAAACCAACCACCATCACTCTTCAATTGGCGGATAGATCAATTAAAACACCCAAATGAATGGTTGAGGATGTGTTAGTTAAAGTAGGTGATTTTTTATTTCTCGTAGATTTTGTTGTGTTAGATACCGAGCCTGTTGCTAATATCAAGGATCAAATTCCTATCATCCGTGGTAGGCCGTTCCTTGCCACTAGCAACGCTCTAATTAATTGTAGAAATGGATTGATGAAATTGTCTTTTGGACACACATCGGTTGATTTTAATGTCTTTAGATTGGGTAAGCAACCAAATTTTCATGAAGAAATTAATATGTTGCATTCCTTTCCTGACGATATTATTTATGATTTTGATGCAGGATTCCAAGAATGCTTGGACGAACTAGGAAATGATGGAGATGATTTCTTTTCCAAGGCTTTTGCCATCCAAAACGTGGAGCCTGTTGGACCACTCGCAACATCTCTTCCAAAGACATCAATCGAAGAAGCGCGACAGTTGGAGTTGAAGCCTTTGCCTTCTCATTTACGTTATACTTTTTTGGGTGACAATTGTACTTTGACTGTAATAATTACTGCGGACCTAACCTCCCCTCAAGAGGAGGAGCTCATTAAATTGCTAAAAGATAATAAGGAAGCTATAGGTTGGACAATGGCCGACATCAAAGGAATTAGCCCTTCGATTGTGCAACATCACATCCATCTCGTTGAGGGTGCCAAACTTTCAAGGGAACATCAAAGAAGGGCTAATCCTGTGATGAAGGAAGCCATCCAAAAAGAAATTTTAAAATGGTTAGATAATGGGATCATTTATCCCATCTCGGATAGCCAATGGGTGAGTCCCGTCCAAGTAGTGCCTAAGAAGTCGGGAGTTACCGTTATACAATCCGCCACCAATGAACTTATTCCTACTCGTATTCAAACAGGGTGGCAGGTTTGTATTGATTACCGAAAGCTTAATGCCGCTACTTGGAAGGATCACTTTCCTTTGCCTTTTTTTGATCAAATGTTAGAAAGGTTAGCGGGTCATGAGTATTATTGCTTTCTTGATGGATATTCCGGTTACAACCAAATTCCCATAGCTCTTAAAGATCAAGAGAAAATGACATTCACATGCCCCTTTGGAACGTTTGCTTATAGACGCATGCCTTTTGGGTTATGCAATGCACCGGCAACTTTCCAAAAATGCATGATGAGTATCTTTTCTGACATGGTGGAGACCTTCTTAGAGGTTTTTATGGATGATTTTTCTATTCATGGCTCCACCTATGCCGAATGTTTACATTACTTAAAATTGGTCTTAGAAAGGAGTAGAGAAAAGAACCTTGTCCTCAATTGGTAAAAGTGTCATTTTATGGTAAAAGAGGGCATCGTTCTAGGGCATGTGATTTCTAAAGAGGGAATTAAGGTTGATAAAGCCAAGGTGGATCTCATTGTCCATCTTCCACCGCCCAAAAGTGTGAAGGATATTCGATCATTTTTGGGCCATGCGGGCTTTTACCGGCGTTTTATAAAAGATTTTTCTAAAAATGTTAGGCATCTAACCAACTTGTTAGCAAAAGATCAAAAATTTGAGTTTTCCAAAGAATGCTTCGATTCTTTTGAGTGTTTAAAGAAGGAGTTAACTACGGCTCCCATCATTCAAGCACCCAATTGGACCGAACCGTTTGAAATTATGTGTGATGCTTCCGACTTTGCAATAGGAGTCGTGTTGGGTCAAAGATTCAATAAATTATCGCATGTAATCTATTATGCAAGTAGGACTCTCAATGATGCACAACTCAACTACACCACTACGAAAAAAGGATTCTTAGCGGTTGTGTTTGCATTAGAGAAGTTTCGGTCATATTTGATTGGATCGCATGTGATAATTTATACCGACCATTCGGTAATCAAGTATCTTGTTGGAAAGAAGTGCTAAAGCTCGCCTCATTAGGTGGGTTTTACTTCTTCAAGAGTTTGATTTGGAGATTAGAGATAAAAAGGGTACGGAAAACTTGGTTGCCGATCACCTGTCTAGACTTCCAAATGCAAAGAATGACGAATGTCCAATTAATGAAAACTTCCCTGATGAGCAATTGTTTCCTATTTCTAGTGAGCCATGGTATGCGGATATTGTGAATTACTTGGTTACAGGTGCTACACCGGATCATTGGTCCAACCAAGATAAATACCGATTTCACTCACAGGTATAGTATTTCTTTTGGGATGATCCCTATTTGTTCAAAACTTGTTAGGATCAAATTGTCCGACGATGTGTGTCCGATCATGAGCACCAATCAATTCTATCTTTTTGCCATAATCAAGCCTGTGGTGGCCACTTTAGGGCAAACAAAACCGCGCACAAAGTTTTACAATGTGGTTTCTATTGGCCAAGTCTTTTTAGAGATGCTTTTGATTTTTGTAAGGCATGTAGATCTTGTCAGTCATTAGGTAGAGTTATAAAGCGAAATATGATGCCCCTCAACCCGATCTTAGTGGTAGAAATCGTCAATGTGTGGGCTATTGATTTTATGGGTCCGTTTCCCAACTCTTTTGGAAATTTGTATATTTTGTTAGGTGTAGATTACGTGTCAAAATGGATTGAAGCCATTGCTTGCAAATCCAATGACCACAAGGTGGTGGTCAAGTTTCTTAAAGAAAACATTTTTTCACGCTTCGATACACCTCGTGCCATCATTAGTGATAGGGGTAAGCACTTTTGTAATAGACCGTTTGAAGCTCTTATGAAGAAGTATGGTATTACTCATAAGTTGGCCAGCCCTTATCATCCTCAAACGAGTGGCCAAGTGGAGGCTTCAAATAGACAAATTAAGCAAATTTTGGAGAAGACAGTGAATCCAAACCGCAAAGATTGGTCCATTAGATTAGTGGATGCCTTGTGGGCTCATAGGACGGCATTCAAGACTGATCTTGGTCAGTCTCCTTACCGCCTTGTGTATGGCAAAGCTTATCACCTCCCGGTTGAATTGGAACATAAAGCTTTTTGGGCTATTAAGAAACTAAACTTTGATTTGTCTTCTGCAGGTGTTCAAAGGCGATTACAACTTTCTGAATTGGAGGAGTTGCGCAATGAAGCGTACGAGAATGCAAAGATCTATAAAGAGAAGACAAAAGCTTTTCATGACAAACATATTTTGAGAAAATCGTTTCAAGAGGGCGAAAAAGTGCTTCTCTACAATTCAAGATTGCTTATCTTTCCAGGTAAGTTAAGGTCCCGTTGGGATGGACCATATGTGGTTAATAAAGTTTTCTCCCATGGTGCGGTCGAGGTTCTAAATCCAACCAATGGAGAGATTTTTAAAGTTAATGGTCAAAGATTAAAACCATTTATTGAGTTGTCAAAGCCGGATATGGAAGAGGTCATGGATCTCCATGAACCTTCCTATTCGAATCATGCCTAAACAAATACGTACCCTCCTTTCTATTTTTAGTCCTCAAGTTTTTCTTTCTATTTTTAATGCCTTGAGGACAATGCATAAATCAAGTATGGGGGGGTAGCTTTTGGAAACTTTCTTTTCTAATATTTTCTATAGTTAAAGTTAGAAATTTTCTTTTCCTTTTGTTTTTGGTATTTTTCTCAAATTAGAAAGAACTTGGTATTCTTAAGAGGAAAGTTGTTTTCCTATTTTAAGAAAAAAAGTTAATGGATATTTTAATTTTGGAATTTGAAAAATTAGAAAGAATACTTTCATTTCTTAGTTTTGTTTTTCTTTTGGAATCTTTCTTTTAAAGGGATTTGAATAAGAAATAGAAATAGAAACTTGTTTTTTATATGGTATGATGAAAAAGGAAAGATATGTTGAAAAAAAAAATTCTATTTTTAGAAAGTTTACCTTTTGATTATAGTTTTGATTTGTAGCCTTTTTTACTTGAGCTATTAAATCTGAAGGGTTTTTAGGCCTAGTTCCTTAAAGCCAACTGACTTGAGAGCAACTGATTGAAAACTCCATACATGGGTCAATTAGAAAGCTTAATAAATCAAAGCATTGCACATAATCAAAGGTAAAACTTGAACTCATAAGCATCAATGTCTATGATATATGCAAATCAAAAGATTAGTCGGACACTGCTTAGTAGCCTGGGTGTCTGGTGCATGCTCTGCATGTCATTCACGCCAAAAGCAGTAGAGGATTACAAAAACTGAGTCCTATTCTTAGAAAGTAATGGAAAAGTGGAAAGGGTGGTGGACCATATAAGATTGCAATTTTTCTATTAAGTTTCGAAATTAAATTTCTTTTATGGTACGATTATATTAGAGGCAATTTTAAGGGAGCAAAGTAGGACAAATTCAAAAGAGTATTCCTTGATTAAAATATCTTTTTAATTTTTCAACTTGGGATAAGATGCAAAGTTTAAGTATGGGGGTATTCTTGTTCTTCTATTTTGAGTAATTTATCAAAGAAAAAGGATTAGAAATTTTTGACCTTATTCTATAGTGAGATTTGGAGAGAAAAGTTTAATTTTTTTGAATTTTGTGTGTATATTCAATGCAAACACTCACGAGACACAACTCGTCCACTAGGGAAACCTAGGGGTTTAAAGGCTTATTGCACGTGCTAAGTGCAATCGTGATTCCTACGAAAGTGAGTTAGATTTATTTTTGTTTTTGTTTTGTCTTTATTTTTAGTTTAGTTTTAGTTTTTTAGTTTTGTCTTTTCTTCTTGTTTGCTTGAGGATAAGCAAAGCTTAAGTATGGGGGAATTTGATGAGCACATTTATGTGTGAATTGTAGGTAGGAAACACTTGTATTTTTCTCATTTAAAGCGGTACTACTAAGGTATTTTGCTTGTTTTTGGTGTTTCAGGGTGATTTCTAAATTCTCACAGAAAATGGAGCTAAATAAATGAAATTCTAAAGACAATTTAAGTATGGAACAACTATGAGATCACCACCATTGTGGCTCATAAATTGGTTGGTTCGAATAAGCCTTAGAAAATCATTTTAGGACTGCAATCAATTTAAATGATGGGCTATAAAGTAGACGGCTTGGATTAGCTTATGAAATGGTTTAGATGGAGCATTTTAGATCAATCATTTGAGTGGTCTAGATCAGCCCATGAGAACGGTTTTGGAGGGCAACGCATTTACGTTGTGGCCATCACTTGGACGATTTGGATCAGCATTAAGTGGGGCCCACTAGTTTCTAGATTGAATTACACCATGGAATTCACCCATGATAATGGACCCACATTAATTTATTGTATGGTGTAGTGGTGCCAATATCAATTTTCAATTGCAAATGGAAATTGGTTTGTGAAAGATGTTGACCGAATGGTGGTCCCTACATGGTGACACATTGAATGGGGAGGTGGAAGTAGATAGTAGGGTCCACTAATATGCAATAAATTAAATTTGGGAAAGAGACATGTTCGGCCAATTTGGAGGTGGATTAATTGTGACATCATGATGAGAAGATAGCAAGGTGGCTCACTGTTTCTATTTCAAGATGGAGAAATGACCCAATATCCAAGGAAATTTTTGACTAATCACTTGCTATATTTGCATGGGTTTTATGATATGCATACATGCATAGTTCTATAAACATGGGATTTCCGAGAACACATCAAAGAAAGCAAGTGTAGTTTCTTTCTTTTTCTAGGGCAATTTGTGGCAACTCTCAATTAGGAAAATGGGCTGTGGATATCAATTTAATGGCCTATTGAATTGGGTCAAAGGTGGTTCGGTCATGTTAGATTACACGTTTTGGCATATGAGGTGGGACCCACTTGGGTTTGGAGAAGGGCAGTTATGGAAACTTTGTATGAGAAAGCAAGAAAACCATATAAAGTGGGGCCCACTAGGAAGATGTGGACGTGTATGCATCTAGATTTAAATTAGAAAGGATACCATGAAAAGGGGGTAAATATTGGAAACTACCATGCAAGGAATAAAGTGGACGCAGGTATGTGTATGGGATGTTTTCTAAATATTGAAAATTACCATGCAAGATGTTTTCTATATATATAGGCTACCATGCAAAAGTACAAGGAAGGTAATATTATCAATAATAGCCGTTTTGGGTTATTATCCTATGCAAGTGAAATAGCCCACCGACCTATTCTATTTTGGACAGTAGCTTGAACATTCCTTTTCTTTATACTATGCAAAGGGGAAAGTCATCATTTTCTTTCAATGGTCAAAGAAGAAAAAGGAAAACTTCCATATTTTTCGATTTAAAAATTGGCAAGCAATTAATATCTTTTGTTTTCTTTTGGCAACCCATGTCATTTGGCAATTGTCTTTTGGCAAACAACTAAGAAGCAATTGTATGGTTTCTACAGTAAGAGATGGTTAGAAAAGGAAAGATGTTATAAAAGGAAAGTGATTGGACCATTTTGGGACTTAAAAAAGAAGAAGAAGAAAATAAGCAACTTTCTACCCACCGAGCAACATACAATTGGGCAACGAACATGGTTAAGGAAGAGAGGATGGTCGGTTGCATGGAGGAGACTTATATATACATCTCTCTAATTTTTGCCAAAGGATCCTTTTTTATCCCCTTAACCTCTTCTTCTCTCTACCACACTCTGCTCTCTCTCTCTCTCTATGCTTTTGGCTTGTTCTCTCTTTCTTTCTACTATCTCTTATTCTTTCTTCCTCTCTTTTCAACCTCTTTTTCTTTTCTTTTTCTCAATCAAGGAACGATCCAACCGTGCGAGATCCTAATCCAAGGCGACACCAAGGAAAGGAGGGTGATCAAGGATTCAACCATTGTTCTGAGGAGAAAAAGAATAAGTTTATTTTATTTTTGTTCTTTATGTTCAATTCAATTCTAAGTTAAAATTTGATGTACTCTTATTTTCAATTTCACTATTAAAGAGAGTACTTGTGTTATTTTGCTTATTTACGTTCTTATATAACATCTCTTCTCTTTTCTATCTCCTTTATTTTTATTTTTTTCTTCCATTTTTCCATGAACAACTAAATCCTAATTACTTAGGGTTTAGTTGAAGCCATGGGGAAGGAGAAATATTTATAATTAAATCAATCTACTCAATTGAAAATTTGTGTAGGATTTTGTGTTTGGAAAATCCCTCATTCATGCCATTGGCTTTCCCCTTTCGTATGAATGATTGTTGATTAACAAATATAAAGTTCTATATAATCAATGTAAATTGGAGAGTGGATTTGATTAATTACTTTTAAGGAATGACATCCCTTTGATCTTATTCCTTATTTACTAGTTAATCGAATTTTCAACCCAATTCGAGAGTTGTTTTAATTAATCAATTTAATCCAAACCCATGGTGAATTCTAACACTAAGTAATCTTTTATATTGAATTATGATTTTTACACTATTCCAAATTACTTTTGCAATTTTCCAATTTACTTAAACCTTTAGAATTTAGTTTTCTAATTAAATTAGATAAGTAGTTAATAGAGATCATTAAAATTTGGTACACTTTGCCTAAATTAGGATTTTAAACCAAAAAGATCTTAGTTGAATTTGATTCTTAGATTGAATAGAATATACGCTTATATATAGTGTTGGCTCCGAGGTCTAAGTCCACAGAAATCCTGAGTCCATTCCAGGCAACATTATATGATAGCTAGTATTCTAATCGGTAAAAGAATAGGATTGACAATTAGATTTCTCTTCCCTGAGTTCGCCCCGTATTTACACGATCCGTGCACTTATGGTTATTTAATTTCTCAAACACCGAACAAAAGTGGGAGGGAAGGTGGGCCTAGGTTGGCCGAATTGGCCTTGTCCTTGAAAATTAGATGGCCCACCTTGACTCCAAGAAAGGTTAGGATGATTTCTCCATCCCGGATTATAAGTACTAGAATAAGGATTATTAGCATAAAGAGCACTTACATTCTCAATAGAATTACCAAATTTAGCAAGAGTTGGACACTCTTCCATGACATGGTCTGTGGCTTGACACCAATTACACATGGGAACATTATGTGCAATTTGATTGACTTGTGAAGGTCCTTTGACAACTATTGCTCTTTTGATTAAGCTATCAAGATGAGCCTCTTTTGCCACGGCACCCTCTATTAGAAATCCCTTACTTGAAGTGGCTCTCTCACCGTCTTGAGTTGATTCCCACTCTCTTGTTCTTTCCGCCAAATCAAGTAAGAAGTTCCATGCCGCAGCCTCATCCGTGAAAGATGTAAAACCGTTAGGACACATGGATTCAAGAAGTTGCTTTGTTTGGTAATCTATGCCCTCATAAATAATTTGGCATAAGTGCCACAAATCAATTCCATGGTGAGGACACTCTTGGAGTAGGTCTTTGAACCTCTCCATAAACTTAGAAAATGACTCTAATGGCTTTTGTTTGAATTGTAAAATATCATTCCTACGCTTATTAGTTTTATGTAATGGAAAAAACTTTTTTCGGAAAGCGACGGTGAACTCCTCCCAAGTGGTGATGGAGTTCGTTGGTAAGCCATAGAGCCACTTTTTGGCTCCATCCTTGAGTGAAAACTTAATAAACCGCAACTTTACCGCATCATCGGTAAGTTGTTGCAACTTAATCAAATCATATATATCTTCAAACTCACGCAAAAATAAATAAGCATCCTCCGAAGGGAGGCCATGAAAATGAGGAAGCAAAGAGATAAATTATGATTTTAGCTCAAAATTATTGCCCTGCGCAACCGGTAATCGAATGCAAGAAGGTTGCGCGGTTCGGGCAGGATAGAAGCGATCGCGCAAACTCTTGGGCGGCTCTTGTTCTTCCGCCATGACTACTTGATTTGGATTTGGTCTGATGTCTTCCGCCGTCTCTAACCGGTTTGCTCTTTCTAGTCGATTGGCCGAGTTCCGCACCCAACCAACGGTCATAAACACAAGAAAACCAAGTAAGAGAGATGGATAGGCAAGAAACTAAAAATATAACTAAACTAAAAAATAACTACTAATCTAACACTTCGAATAATTAAAATTCTAATGCAACTCTCTTCCCCGGCAACGGCGCCAAAAACTTGTTTGTGATATTAAATAACCGCAAGTGCACGGATCGTGTAAATACGGGTCGAACTCAGGGAAGAGAAATCTAGTTGTCAATCATATTCTTGTACTGATTAGAAAACTAGCTATGATATAATGTTGCCTAGAATAGACTCAGGATTTCCGTGGACTTGACCTCGGAGCCAACACTATATATAAGCGTATATTCTAATCAATCTAAGAATCAAATTTAACTAAGATCTTTTTTATTTAAAATCCTAATTTGGGCAAAGTGTACCAAGGTTCTAATGGTAATGATCTCTTTTAACTACTTATCTAATTTAATTAGAAAACCAAAATTCTAAGGGCTTAAGTAAATTGAAAAATTGCAAAAGTAATTTGGAATAGTGTAAAAACCTTAATTCAATATAAAAGATTACTTAGGGCTAGATTCCACCATGGGCTTGGATTAGATTGATTAATTAAAATAATTTTTGTGTATTGAATTGTATATTTGATAATTAGTCTATGGGAAATAAGATCAATGGATGTCACTGCCCATGAGTAATTTATCAAAGACACACTCCGATTTTAAAGGCTATATAAATATTTATAATGTTCATAGCAATCACTTATACGAAAGGGGAAAGCCAATGGCATGAATGATTGGTATGCAACAATTATAAACCATTAATGCCATACCATTAAATTTAATTAAAAACCTTTCTCATTCCCCATTGTTTCATCTAAACCCTAAGTATATAGGATTTAGTTACTCATGAAGAAAGTCAAAGAAACAAAAATAAAAAGTAGAAAGAAGATAATTGCCATTAAGAACTTGAGAAGGAAAAAGAAAACAAAAAGAACTCTTCTTTAATTGAAATTGAAAGTAAAAATACATCAAATTGTAATTTAAAATAAAGAGCAAAATAAGAAAAACTTATTCTTTTTCTCCTTCAATGGTGAATCATTGTCCTCCTTCAAGCCTTGATCAGATTCCTCTCGTCGATACGAGTCCAACGGATCCGACCACGCGTGAATCGGAGCTAAAATGAAGAAGTTATGGTCTGTTGAAGTTTTAGAAAAAAATAAAAAAAACTGCTGAAGACGCGACGAGACGAGACGAGACTAAAAATTCAAGAAGATGGGAGAGAGTTCAAGAGAGATTGATATATAGATTTTGGGTGAGAAGGGTTGGTAAATTAAGTGATTGAAAAAGATGTAAGGTGGAGATTAAAAAGCTAATCTTAGGAAACAAATGAAAGGATTAAGGCTTGAATGGGCTTTCTATATCTCTTCTAAAAAACACATGGGTTGCTTTCCTATTTTTTTTTCTTTCCAAAGGTTTGTCTAAAACCTTCTAATTATTTTGTCAAGCAACTTTCTAAATGGTAGAAAAATAATGGGAAGTTTCCAAGTTGAGGAATATGTGCATGAAAGGACCAAATTGTCCCTATCTTTCGAATAAATTGCAACCATGCCATATACTTTCGCAAATGGCAAATCTACCCTTCTTTTGTAATGCACATAAACAACTAATAATTCCCTTCTCCTCTCTTGATCATTTCAATCTCAACTATTGGAATTAAGATAATTTCTCTTCTCTTATTTTTCATCATCCATCATTGAAATTTCATCTTTCAAAGCAAAATAAGGGGGTGTGGCATTCTCAATTTGATCATACTAAAGCATCATGCCAATTCGGCCAACTAAGGCATCTTGGAACTTTGGATTCTAATGGCAATTGGTCATTTTTTCACTATTTTCATATGTTAAGCTCAATTTCCTTCATAATTCCAATAAAAACCCTGAAACAACAAAAATACCTTAGTAGCACCGCTTAAAATATAAAATATACATGCATCCTACCACTATCATTCACACATAAATGTGTTCATCAAGAAGCACGATTTCCTTCCATGAATTCGACCTAAGCATGGAGTTAATCAACCCTTAGAGCCTTAGGTTTTTCCTAAATTTTAGGTGTTAGGAAGCCTTAGAAGATAGATAAATCATTAACGTAATAATTTGGGTTGTATAAACCCATAATCAAGTCTAGCTTGGAACCGTTGGATTACGGTCCCATTTCGTAGGAACCCTTAGTGCCGCTTTAGGAACACTTACGTCACGTTGTGTTCTAGGTTTTAGAGTGTCCTAGAGTAAGGAGTCCAACCTCATCATGGCCGATCACTATTATTATTAGCCATTGACCCTTAGATTAGGTTTCACTAGTTGATCCCTTTTTCCCTCTAGGACATGCCTAGTAACCTTGGATGTAGGGATCACCTGCATTAGTCTAGGGAATATTTTGCACTTAGATAGGACCATATAGCATCTTAATGGACTCCTAGGATAATAAAATTTACCCAACTTGAATTAAATAATTCCTCATAAACTGTTGAAATAGTCCGTCAAGTCTAGATCAGTGTCCTAGATGTCTTAGGCATGTAGCTTAGTTTAAGCCACCGAACTACGTCGACTCTGATCCTAGTGAGGCTTGGGTACGTAGGCAACTTGGATGTTTGGATGGCATTCCAAGCACGAGTCGGCTCTACACACTTCAGTAGGGTTTTATTTTATTTACTTCTGTAACATTTTTCAAACCCTAAATTAAATTGATTAAAACACTTAGGATTTCCTCAAAATTAGATTCTAAGAGAACTTTCACATAGATCGAATAAACCAATCTAAGATAATCAAAAGACGCATCTAGGAATCACATCGAGATTGTGCATGTCACGTAGATCACATCAAAAGAGTTTAAATGAGCATTTTAAAAGAAATTTAAGAGAGTTAACATTTGGAATTGAAGACTGGATTATAGGGCAAGAATGGTGCATGTGGTGGTAATTCCCCATACCTTCCATTCTCGTAATCAGGTAGCGAATCTAGACTTCTGGGATCGCAGATCATTGCAGAGTTACTTATGGGTGGCGACTCTGATTATTCTCTTTCGTGTGAAATTCGGATTGCTTTAGTGATCTCAAGTTCAAAGAAAAGATGACTTATATTAATAATAAAAAGGCACACGCTATTCGCGTTGGTACGAGAGACCAAGAAAGGGAGGCGGTTTGCTTCCCTCTTGCGGGATCTGGTCCCACACAGGCATCTCTGGCCTGTACACCTCCTCTGGCTCAGGGTCTCCCTGTCTCTGCTTCCTCCTCTGTACCCACAAGATGTATCAGAACATCAAGATATATCAAATCATAGATACCAGAATTCAAAATCAGAAATAAGAAGAGCAAATACCTGTCTGGTCCGTGGACCCTCGCAACTCAGCCAACCTCTGTCTCAAGATCTCTATCTCATGCTGGAGCCCAGTAATAAGATGAGCGTCCTCTTGTCGAGCTGCCGCCATCCTCTCATTCTTTCCTATCTCATCACTGACAAGTGTCCGTAGAGCACCCACCATTAGCAACAGCTGGTTCGCCTGATTGCGAGGGATCTACAATTGCCAAGCAAAATGAAATAAAAAATGCAAGCAAAATTCAAATTCTGAAGTTAATGCATAATCAAATTCGCTTACCCCGGCATATTAGGTCTTCGAAATGGGGTATCCAATCGCCCCTGATGGCCGAATCAACTCAAACTCCCCTCTCCTGTCGTAGGAAGGTATCGTCCAGCCTGGCAGCGAGAAGTACTCAGGAGGTGAAGAAGGACCAGCCCTTGAAGAATTGGGTCGAGTAGCTCATCTGTGAGACGCTCGGGCATGAGCTCTCGGTACTGCTGGCGGGCGAGGAGCTGTCCTCGCCGGAGAAGAAGACGTCGAAGAAGGCACCATCACTAGCTCTTTCCCCTGCTACAAGTCACAGGTCCCTCTCTTTCTAGCACTGGTGTAGTAGGAGTAGGCACTATGATCACTGGACCACCTCTAGCCACAACGGCTGTGGCCCTGATGGCGGCATAGAAATCCCTGTCCTCATCGTAAGGCTCTTCTATGGGCGCAGGAGCCTTATGGACATCATTTGTCTCCAGATCCTCCTGTAGAAAGCAAAGGTTTCGCATCAAATATTGCATTTCAGAACCAAGCAATCCAAATTGAAAGGAAAAATAAATTAAGGTATAAAGGAATACCTCTCCTGAGGTCAAAGGACCCATCAGCTCAATAGAGGCCCAAGCTCTGTAGTCTCCTGGCTGAAAGTGGTTGTCTGGGATGATAAATCCCTGTGTCTGTAGGACACCTCGCCGAGCCTCAGGCACCCAGTCTATGGTCCTCAAACTGCCAGAGGGATCATAGGGTATCCTTTGACTCTCGTGCCTTAATGACTGTCGGGCGATCCTGTCAGGAAGGTAGATGGCTAGTCACATGTGGCAAACAAAAGCCACTGTCCTCCGAGTAACGCTCCTCGCATAAGCATATGCATCTCCCATGATCTCTGGGTGATCATCCAAGGGTCTCCACCAAACCTACCAAGTCATAAGATGTGCATCAAAATCATGGAATATAATTCGAATTAAGAGGATGCAAAACTGAAAATAAAGGCAATTTAAAGTACTCACAGTATCCAGCTGAATCTGGTCTATTGCTCGATGAACCTGATCTGCCGAAGTACAGGGGACGTGATTTTATCTCGCCGACTGTCTAGTATCTTTGCACTGGAAAGAAAACCCTCGTCGGCTGCCTCGGTACAGGAGCAAGAAGGCTGAAGCACTCGTAAGCCCATGCTTATTCAAAGTCATCAGAAAATATTTTAGTTGCTTAAACAGTTCTTAACATAAACAATGAATTATAAAGGAGCAACTACAATAATTTCAAAATTAAAGAGAGAAGGGATAGAAGCGTACTGCCCAAATGTACTAGAGACCACACAGAGAGTGTGATTCGTCTCGTGACAAAGCATCCATCTCACGGATCATATAAGCGACGTGGATGATGCTCAAGAACTCTCTCCGAACGGTATTCCCTGTGTTGCTAAATAAGGTGCAGCCCAGAAGGCCCATAACAAAGCCGCTCCTCCCCAGTCATACTCCGCGAGCCTGTCAATGTCGCGGATAATGCTCAAGAACTCTCTCTGAACGGTATTCCCTATGTTGCTAAACAAGGTGCAACACAGCCACTCCTCCCCAGTCATACTCCGCGAGCCTGTCAATGTCGTGAATGATGCTCAAGAACTCTCTCCGAACGGTATTCCCTGTGTTGCTAAACAAGGTGCAGCCCAGAAGGCCCATAACAAAGCTCCTCGCCAATTGGCGATAGTAGTCATCTCCTCGAACTGCTGGTCTAGCTGGCCAGTGATCTAATTGCCTCATCTGGAGAATCGGCAAGGAAGCATGTGGAGGTATACCATCCTAGTCCAAAGGATTGTGCTTTGGCACTCCTAAAAGCTCTCTGACATCTGCCTCAGTAACATCGGTCAGCAGAATGGGGATCCCTCCCATCCGGAGTCCTGTTAGTGTGGAAAAGGCTGTAGGAGTCAACATGACTTCCCCGATCGGAAAGTGAAAAGTATCGGTCGTCTCCCACCATCTCTGAAATTCCAAGGGTAGGCCCAAGTACTTATACTAACGGCAACTTATGAGGAGGGAAAATTAGGTTCCTAACAATTTTTAAGCTTTTGAAAACTCAAACCCAATTTTGAAGATTAAGAGATCAAAAATGAAAATGAAGCACACAAGTTAAATCCTAAGTGCAATGCAAATATGGAGCAAGAGATAAGAGAGAATGCACCCGAGATTTAAAGTGGTTCGGTCCTCAAAACGCGAGCCCTACTCCACTCCACCAACCAAACCCGTTGATGGCTTCACTATTTGATCTTCTTAACTTCGGCGAAGATCGGTGCCGATTACAAATGCAATTGCCTTTAACCTTGGTGGCAATCTTCACCATGGAGAGAGGGCTCCGCTTCTCCGAATACTCACCCGAATACAATCTTCTTGATAAGAAAGAAAGAACAAAAAAATCCCTCACAAGGGTTTACAAGTTTGTAGAAGATGTACAAATTTGAGCCTAATGATCCAAATCCCAATTCTAGAGGATGAGAGGCATAAACAAGCTTGATTCACTCTTAGAATATTCCAATAGGTTTTTAGAGTTTAGGATTGATTATTGGGAAGTAGAGAATAATAATATATATAGAAAAACCAAATATAAACGTTTGAGGGGCATAGTGGTAAATCTGGCAAAATCTCCAACGGTCACAATTTTGTTCCCGACATAGTGGTCTCGGAGTTCTGATAATTTATCTCAGAGTTCCGGGAATACAAACAGATGTTGGAAAAATGCAACTGGACCAAATCTCGGAGCTATTTTCAGCAGATTTTCAATTCATGTTTCTTATTTGTTTGGGCTTCCAACTCTACACCAAGTTGGGATTGTTATGAGGGTTCCAAAGTGTTGGAACACCACAAGGACAATCTCTTAAACATTTAGGGTGTGTGAGATTAACTTTATTTATGCCTCTAAACACCTAAACTATGATTGCATCTTTACATTCTAAAACTACTTCAATCTTCAATTGCGAGTCTTCAAGTCTTCATGTGTCTTGGATCTTCGATGTCTTTGGCCTTCATAAGCGGTCCAATGAGAGCTTTTTGGCCTTAATCCAAGCAATCTTGTCTTAGCACAATTATGATCTACAACTTAGACATTCAAACACATTAGTGATATAAAGTCACTTGTGTATTGGAATCATCAAAAGAAGATGGGAATGCTAAGGTGGGAACCATTGGGCTTACAATCACCCCCTTTTTTATGATGACAAGCACAAGAGACATTCCAATAAAAGCTTACATATATTTCCTTACACTAGATTTTTCTCCCCCTTTGGCATCAATAAAAAAGATGGGGTAAAAGAAAATCAAAGGGATGGAATATACAAAATTTAAGCTCCCCCTATTTCAAGGAAAAAGACAAACATAGAACTCCCCGTATTTAGAATTTTTATTCAACACAAGAGGGGATAATTAAATAATCATGAAAAGATATTCAATTTTAAGAGCAAGCCCCTAATCTAAAAACATTGAAGAGAATCATATGGGGGCTTTAGGAACCCAAGCTTTCTTGGTTCTACCACAATCCCTAATTTTAGATGCACATTGGAATTGGTAATGACCATTGATTGCACAATAATGACATCTAACATGAGGGTTAGATAGACTAGTCCTATCAGAAAATACATGATTAGGTCTATGACTAGCCTTCATCAAGATTATGTCAATAATTTTATCACCATTTAAGAATCCATGGAGACATAATCTTAACCTTTCATTTTCATTATGAAGATAGGTTATTTGATTTAAAAAATCATTAGTGTCATCTTCATAAGATTTGGAAGAGCTTGCCATATTTTGGAGTTTAGCAATTTGGCAAGATTTCTCATCCAAACAACCCTTAAGGGTTTTAATCTCAAGTTTAAAATTTTTAATTTGTGCTTGAGATTTGGAAGAAGAAGATTCATTTCTCAAAACATCAAGTTCATTTTCTAATTTTGAAATAGATTTCTTTTGAACTTTATTTTTTGAAATTTGAAAATGCAAGGTAATGCACAATTCATCATAAGATATTTTTTCACTATCACTACTTGATGAATTACAAGAGGGGTTAGAATTTACCTCATCTTCATGGGTGAGTGCCATGAAGCAAAGATCATCCTTATTAGCTTCCCCTTCACTTGAGCTCTTTCCCGAGGTGCTAGAAGCATCCCAAGCGGCTACAAGACCCTTGTTCTTCTTCCAATCCTTCTTTCCCTTGTACTTTGAGGAAGATGACTTGAGAAGTGGACACTCCGATCTTTTGTGTCCGTCTTTTTACAATTGTAACACCTTATTCTCCTTCTACTTCACCTTCTTCTTTCTTCTTCTTTTTATCCTTTTTGTGCTTCTTTCTCCATAAGCTTTTAAATTTTCTTAACGCTTCTTCCTCATCACTATCCGCTTCACTTGAGGATGATGAGTCCGTCTTGGAGGCCTTTAGAGCTAGAGATCGACTTTCTTTTTCTTTCTCTTTCGGCTTCTTCTCTTCTTGAGTGATAAGAGATCCTACAAACTCCTCCATAGTTAGCGTCTTGAGATCCTTTGATTCTTGTATAGCGGTGACCTTTGGACCCCAATAAGGAGGAAGTGACCTAAGCAACTTACTCACAAGCTCATCAGTAGGATAAGATTTACCAAGATTAGCTAATTCATTTGATATTTTAGAAAATCGGGTATACATTTCGGAAATACTTTCATTTTGACCCATTCTAAACATTTCATATTTGCTCTTTAACAAGTTTATTTTGGAATCCTTGACTTGTGATGTTCCCTCATGGGTAACGACAAGAGTATCCCAAATAACCTTGGCGGAATAAAAAAGAGCTACTCTATTAAACTCCTCCGTAGATAAGGCGCAAAACAAAGAGTTTATAGCTTTGTCATTTAAATTTGCATGCCTTTTCTCTACAACATTCCATTCTTCAAATGGCTTGGAAGGCAAAGTGTATCCATTTTCAACAATATGCCAAAGCTCCACATCTATCGAAAGAAGATAGATGCGCATCCTTGTCTTCCAATGTCCATAGTTGGACCCATCAAAGAAAGGAGGTTTGGTTGTGGAATGGCCCTCCGGAAGTCCGGTTCCATTTATATTTGCCATTTCACAATTAGAAAGTTGCCAATGATCTTATGATCTTTCCCTTGTTAAAATTTAAAAAAATTTACCAAAGATTTTAAGAAAAGAAAATCTTTTAAGAGCCAAGGCTCTGATACCAAGTGAAATTCTAAGGGTAGGCCCGAGTACTTATACTAACAGCAACTTATGAGGAGGGAAAATTAGGTTCCTAACAATTTTTAAGCTTTTGAAAACTCAAACCCAAATTTGAAGATTAAGAGATCAAAAATGAAAATGAAGCAAACAAGTTAAATCCTAAGTGCAATGCAAATATGGAGCAAGAGATAAGAGAGAATGCACCCGAGATTTAAAGTGGTTCGGTCCTCAAAACACGAGGCCTACTCCACTCCACCAACCAAACCCGTTGATGGCTTCACTATTTGATCTTCTTAACTTCGGCGAAGATCGGTGCCGATTAAAATTTCAATTGCCTTTAACCTTGGTGGCAATCTTCACCACGGAGAGAGGGCTCCGCTTCTCTGAACACTCGCCTGAATACAATCTTCTTGATAAGAAAGAAAGAACAAAAAGATCCCTCACAAGGGTTTATAAGTTTGTAGAAGATGTACAAATTTGAGCCTAATGATCCAAATCCTAATTCTAGAGGATGAGAGGCATAAACAAGCTTGATTCACTCTTAGGATATTCCAATAGTTTTTTAGAGTTTTAGGATTGATTATTGGGAAGTAGAGAATAACCATATATATAGAAAAACCAAATATGACCGTTTGAGGGGCATAGTGGTAAATCTTGCAAAATCCCCAACGGTCACAATTTTGTTCCCGACATAGTGGTCTCGGAGTTCTGAGAAATTTTCTCGGAGTTCCGGGAATACAAACAGATGTTGGAAAAATGCTACTGGACGAAATCTCGGAGCTTTGAGGAATTTCTCGGAGTTCCGAGAAACCTATTTTCAGCAAATTTTCAATTCATGTTTCTTATTTGTTTGGGCTTCCAACTCTACACCAAGTTGGGATTGTTATGAGGTTTCCAAAGTGTTGGAACACCACAAGGACAATCTCTTAAACATTTAGGGTGTGTGAGATTAACTTTATTTATGACTCTAAACATCTAAACTAGGATTGCATCTTTACATTCTAAAACGACTTCGATCTTCAATTGCGATTCTTCAAGTCTTCATGCGTCTTGGATCTCCGATGTCTTTGGCCTTCATAAGCGGTCCAATGAGTGATTTTTGGCCTTAATCCAAGCAATCTTATCTTACCACAATTATGATCTACAACTTAGACATTCAAACACATTAGTGATATAAAATCACTTGTGTATTGGAATCATCAAAAGAAGATGGGAATGCCAAGGTTGGAACCATTGGGCGTACAATCTCTCAGCAAGAGTAAACAATAAGCCTGTACCCACACCCTCATAATCGGTATAAACAAATCTGTCTAAACCCGTCCCCACTATATATGCCTGAGCCCGGGGGTGTAGGGCCTCCCATCTAATCCCGGTGTCTCTCACAGACCCTCTTGTAACCATATGTGGAAGAGCCTGTGTCAACGGCGATGAGAAACGACTAAGGAGCTATAATACTGAAAGGAGAGCAAGCGCCAAAAACTAAATATATTCCTAAGTCTAGGAATTATGAAAAGATAAGTTCAAAGAGCATACCTCTCCGCCGTGAAACAATCGCGAAACGTGTCCCGCCGTACCTCTCAGAAGGGTACCCTGATACCATAGAGCGCGATCCCGCTCCTCGTCCCCTGAGGACTCCCACCCAATGTTTCTCCCCCGAATATGAGGCCGGCGCACCATATCTGCTGCAAGCTGAAGAAAACTCAGAAACCTCGGGAAGAACGCGAAGAAAACTCAAAAACCTCATAGAGAAGCCAACTCAGCTCAACAAAAAATGAGGCAAATGAAGGTTGTACGGATATTCAAACCCGTACAACCCTCCCATTTTTGTCCCAGGCGAATTAGGATTCATCTGGGACGAATTCCCAATTCGTCATAGATGAATTTGGGGGGATATTCCCCCAATTTCAGGAATATTCCCCCTAATTTGGTCATTTTCGCCATTTTGTGCCCGTTTTACTTACATTTCGTCTGCGGATTCCACCAATCCTTGAGCTATGGATCAAGTCAACTCTCTGGGCAGTCCCCATGTCTCTCGAGTGTGTTTATTCGGAGTGTACTCAGCAGATTCAGGCCTCCCGTCCCCCAATTAGATCAAGGATTCGCTCATCCTTCTTTACAAAGTCCGCACAGGACATCCTTTAGGCATAGACCGCCTCTCAGACCCCTGCTTTGGAATTCTGAAACCCTTGGAGACAATCCAGAGCATCCTAAATCATCCCTGGCGGAATCCAAGCACTTCTAACGAGTCTCGTGCCGTGCCAAATTAATCTGGGACACGTGAACATCCCATTTTCTCCCCAGCTAAGTGTGCCGATGTCTACCCACTATTAGAAAAATTCTGAAGGCAATCTTATACCACTCAAAGCCTCCCCCGCAGATCAATCCTCCTCACCAGCAGAGTCAAAGTTCTACGTCAGGACATCTCTCTCGCCTAGCTGAGCGATCAATCGATCACCTTGCGAAGCCAGGGAATGCCAAAATCCGTTCAATAATGATTCACTTGATAGTGGATTTACCCAAACATGGGTCAATCAAGATCAATCTCGATCTGTCCGCAGATGTTTAGATCCCTTTCAGAATCAATTTTTTCAATCCATCGACAAGATGTCAGCCTTTTTTCAAATTCCTAGAGTGTGCATTCCATATTCCTAGAGAATTTACACACCTCACATTCCCAAAGAATCTTTCGTACCCGACCCTCAGTAGAGGACGTACGACCTCATAATTTCTACTCTAAAACCTCAGCAGAGCGCTGAACCCAAAAATCCCAAGCGGAGTTTATATCCAAATCCCCAAGAGAGTTTTTTTTATTATTATCTACACACAGAGTTTGTAACCAAACCAATCATTCTGAAACCAATGAAAACCCCATGAGGCATCATTCCCAGCAAGAATCCCTTAAAAATATGTTCCCCACTAGAATAAACCAGTATCCGCACGGTATCTAAATCTGAGTTAACCCCGTTACGAAGCATTAACTCTCCAGGGTAAGTCCGTCTGAACATGGTAGCCCTTTCAAATCAGAATAAACCCATTTTCGCACGGTATCTAAATTCGAGTTAACCCGTTACGACGCGTTAACTCTCTATGTTAAGTCCGCCTGAACACGGTAGCCCTTTCGAATAAGAACAAACCTGTTTCTGCACGGTATCTAAATCTGAGTTAATCCGTTACGACGCGTTAACTCTCCAGGGTAAGTCCGTTTGAACACGGTAGCCCTTTCAAAATAGAATAAACCTATTTCCGCACGGTATCTAAATCTGAGTTAACCCGTTACGACGCATTAACTCTCCAGACTAAGTCCGTCTGAACACGGTAGCCTTTTTGAATCAGAATAAACCCATTTCTACCCGGTATCTAAATCTGAGTTAACCCATTACGATGCATTAACTCTCCAAGGTAAGTCCGTCTGAACACGGCAGCCCTTTCGAATCAGAACAAACCCGTTTCTGCACGGTATCTAAATCTGAGTTAACTCGTTACGACCCGTTAACTCTCCAGGGTAAGTCCGTCTGAACATGGTAGCCCTTTCAAATTAGAATAAACTCATTTTCGCACGGTATCTAAACTTGAGTTAACCTGTTACGACGCATTAACTCTCCAGGGTAAGTCTGTCTGAACATGGTAGCCCTTTCAAATCAGAACAAACCCGTTTCGGCAGGCTATCTAAATCTGAGTTAACCCATTACGACGCGTTAACTGTCCAGGGTAAGTCCGTCTGAACACGGTAGCCCTTTCAAATCAGAACAAACCTGTTTCCGCACGGCATCTAAATCTGAGTTAACTCGTTACGACGTGTTAACTCTCCAGGGTAAGTCCGTCTGAACATGGTAGCCCTTTCAAATCAGAATAAACCCGTGTCTGCACGGTATCTAAATCTGAGTTAACCCGTTATGACACGTTAACTCTCCAGGGTAAGTCCGTCTGACAATGGTAGCCCTGTCAAATCAGAACAAACCCGTTTTCGCACGATATCTAATCTGAGCTGACCCTTTACGACGCATTAACTCTCCAGGGTAAGTCTGTATGTACATGGTAGCCCTTTCTAATCAAACTAAACTTGTTTCCACACGGTATCCAATTTGAGCGAACCCGTTACGACACGTTTGCTCTCCCGGGTCAACCCATTATCACGCGGTAGCCCTCCATCCTATTGTCAACCCATTTTCACACGATATCCAATTTGAGCAAATATGTTCTGACGCGTTAGCTCTCCCAGGTCAACCCGTTATCACGCAGTAGCCCTCCAACCCAGCGTAGACCCATTTCTACGCGGTATCCAATCTGAGCTAACCCGTTATACCACGGTAGCTCTCTAGGAAGCGTTTGTTGTTACACAAATCACTTTCCGAACCAAAAGTATTTCGCTCCTACAATGATCCTGCAAATCAAATCAAAGCTGGAATAAGTCTGTTATACATGGTAGCTCATCAAAATTGGACACCGTTTAAAGCACAGCGTTGTATCAAAATCTTGCATACGATCTGTTGTAACAGCCAACAGGTGTCGCTTTGACATTTCTGTAATCAGTGTCCGCACTGGATGTCAAAATGGCATCCTCAGAGGTCCCTCCTCGAGTCAGGTATCCTTAACCTGATTCCCGATGTCCCTCCCGGCTGTTAGTAATGATGTCCATCCCAGGATTTGTTCTAACAGTCGTATCTTCAAAACCCCAGAACTGTTGGCGAGAGGTTTCCACTCAATGATCTGGCAGTAAGACTCCCCGGTGAAGGTTGTACATCTAAGGACCCGATATGAATCTTGCAAGCTTATCATTAGTCTCAATGATAAAATTTTGTTATCTCCTTACTTTGGCATTCTAGTGCCTTGTACCCTCTACAAAAGAGGGGCATCTGTAGACACCCAATTTTGTCAAGGAAGTATTAATGATAGGTGACGCGAGGAAGAACCTTATGACAAGTTCCGAAGCACCAGTTGTGTTTGTCTCAATCTCTCTTTAGGCTAACGAACAATTTCTGAACGCTATTTTAAACCAACCTAAAGCCTGTTTACACAGCACCCGCCTTTACGGCATAAACCAGCAAGCCCGTCTGCACACGGCATTCCAACCGATAGGTCAACCTAGGCTCCGAAACTCTTTTTTAGCACCCAAAGGGCCCTTAGTCTCCTGAAGGCACCTGATATTTGGTTCATTGGAAAGCCTTGAACACAAGGAATCCAACGGACCTGACCGTGTGCGAATCAGAATCCAATTGGAAGAGATATGGATGATCAAAAATACTGATAAAGAGACAAAAACCACCGCCACTAGAAAGCCAGTTTTAACATAGCAAACGCCTTTTCGGCAAACCAAAAGCCTGTCTACACAACACCTGCCTTTTACAGGATAAACCGGTAAGGTCCCTCTGCACGCGGCATTCCCAATCGGTAGGTAAACTTTGGGTCCGAAACTCTCTTTTTGTGCCCAAAGGACACTCTGTCTCTCGAAAGTACCCGATTTTTTGTTCGAACATAAGGAATCCAACGCACTTGACCGAGTGCGAGTTTAAGTCCAATCGAAAGAGATATGGACGATCGAACGTATTGATAAGAGACGAAAATACTAAAAAACAAAACGGAGAAGAGATGAACTATCGCGAGAACCGGGGACGACATCATCGACCTTTATGGGGATGATGTCATCCCAGAATTCATCCCAGACGATTTCTAATTTGAAATGCAAGTAGGCAACCCAAGAGGGGGGGTGAATTGGCTAATTAAAAATTTTGGCTTAATTAAAAGGGTGTGTGAGATTAATCCTAGATTATTCTAACCCTTGTTCAAATATGCTTATAAGATATAGAAGGCAAATTACCAATTTAGCAATTTCTATATAATCCTTGTTCAATTAAACATAAATATAAATATGGTTAGAGATTACCAATCACCATGGGAGAGAAAGATAGAGTGAGACAATAGGAGGTACACAATGATTTTATAGTAGTTTGGGACTAAGCCTTACGTCCACTCTTCAAGACCTCCTTGAAGCTTCACTAAGCGATCATCCACTCTTAACGGGCCGGATCAATGAGCCCCCGGTTACAAACGTCTTCTTCACCTTAGAGGGGACAAAACCTCTTCGCTCCGGATTCTTCGTTGTTATTAAGTAGAATCCAAGACCCTCTACAATCAAGCTTCTCCTTGAGGCCGAAGCGAAAACCCTCTTTACAAACAACTTCTCCTTTCTAAAGGGCCGAAGTGTAAAACCCCTCTCTCTACTCCACGATTCACCTTTCTTATCGGGTGGAATCGGAGACCCTCTATACAAATGAAGAACTAAAATGAAAAACACTCTTAGCTTCTTAATAGGCTTGATACAAAGATGTAAGCTCACAATCACTCCAAAAGATAAACAACTCAAAGCCCTATGGAGTTCCTCTTGATAAATGAAAATGTACAAATCAAAGCTCAAAGAGGATAAAACTAAAGAACCTTAGATTTGCAACTTTAGGCTTAAAGGATTTGAAAATGATTTGCTGAAAGGTTTATTAGTTGGTCTAGGATACGGTTTAAATAGCCCAACAAGAAATATGACCGTTTGGGGGACAAAACCGTAATAAAATGGATTGAAAAAGTCAACCTGCGCAAGCCCCAACGGCTACTTTTCGATCTCGGTGCGGTCGACCGAGGTGTCGTGGTCGCCCACCCTATCAGGCGCTCTCTTTTTTATTTTCAAATTTCAAACCGTCGCGGTCGACCGAGTCATGGCGGTCACCCGGCGAGAGCTACTTGGATTTTATGTTTTTGTCTAGTTCCCTATCCGCAGTCGCCCGACCCTATGGTGGTCGACCGGCCCAACCATGATAGAGTGTTTTTGCATTTCTAGGTACACCTCCGCGGTCGCCCGAGACCCCCCTGTCGACCGGCCCGCTATGCTTCGGCGGGTGCTGGATTTCCAGCCACCTTGCCGTGGTCGCCTGGGGAACCCCCGTCGACCGGCCCTGTTTGAAAATCTATTTGAAAGTTAAAATCTTAGGGATTTTGGGCCATGGTCTTAGGGCTTTTGTCCAAGGTTTTCAAACATGTTTTGGAGAGTGTGAATGGTTTTTAAAGATGTTAAAATTAATTATGAAAACCATTTTGAAAGTACAAATACAAATAACAAGAAGACTCCAAATATAATCTAAAAATGGATACCCTTGAGTCTTCTTTGATTGCTTGGATCCTTCGCACTTTCTTGGACATCTTCGACTTGCGAGTGAAGTCTTCGACTTGCTTTGACTCTTGTGACTTCCTCCATTCCTTGGGCATCTTGAATGTTGCATGAGAAGGCCACCAATGCTTGTTCAAGTCCAAGCTTCTACTGGCACTTGCTAGGCAACTTGGGATCCTTGACTTGAGCTCTTGTTTCGAACATCTTCCAATGAAGATGTCTTCCATGTATGTGCAAGCTCCTTGGTACATTGTGCATGTTGATTCGCAAGCCATGTGTTGTGTTGTGTAATGGCGATATGACATGTCAAGTTCCTTTCTAAGCCACAACACTCAAAGACAACACATTAGTCCATAAAGACTAATCAATTTGGGTTTGCTAGCATTAAAACAACAAGGTAAACGTGAATGTATGAACCCATGGGACCCTTGAGCTTACACTCTCCCCCTTTTTTATGATGGCAAACCAAATTGATTAGGGAGGTAGGAGATATCAGACAAATAGATGAATAAGCATTAAATGATATAAACAATGAAGCTTTTCTCCCCCTCATTATATGCATAAGTGTAATATAACCATATATAGATAAAGATGCATATTGACTATGGATTACCTAATCAATTCCAAAACTTCTCCCCCTACTGGCAGCAGTAAAAATGAAGGATTTTAAATTTGATGGTTCAAAACTATAGTGCCAAACATTACTCCCCCTATCTACTTATCATGGATATTAGATGATAAAAGTTAAACATACATGATAAGAACAATCAAACATAAACAACGAAAATGACAGTGTGAGACACTTCTATGTTTGGGAACGGGCATAGATGAAAAGGTGTCAAAATACTACAAAGTGCTTCTTTAGCGAATGAAACTAATCATGATATTACAGTTCATGCTTATCTAATGCTTATCAAGGAGATTCAACGAGAAAATTCAAACAAAGTGCATGATAAGCAGTTTTTTTTTGTTTTTACTCAATAAGATTGACATTTTAGCACAACTAATGGGGCAATGGACATTGTGAGCATATCAGTATGATCCGTATAAAGATGAGAATGAGACATTTAGGCTCTCCCCCTAAGTATTTGTCATTGGCCTTAGGTGAAACCTATGAGATAAGGCATGACAATACAAAATGGCTATAGATATGACAATGAATACTTAGCTAATGAATCTTATCATAAAGAATGATGTATTTACCTTAAAAAATATATGATAAGAGACTACTTCATAGGCAATGAAATAGTTAACTCAAGCACTATCCTATGAAGGAAAAGTTCTAGAGATTTTTCAAACAATTGAACTCTAGAACAAAATACTTATCATTGGAGATATTGATACCTTATGAGTTCATCCATGATAAGTATAAGGCCTAAAAAGATAAGACATTAATGCATAGGCTAAGGGAACTTGTCATAAATGAAAGATAGTCTCAAAATAAAACTATAGGACAAGACCCACCTACAACACACATGGAGCAATGAGACTCCACACAAGTGCACTTATCATATGCAATGTGTTATGCATATCAAACATCAAATGATAAGATGGAAGGACATATATTATATGTATAGCTCCCCCTTTATAAGTGACTCATACAGTGTATGAATCCAAAGGGCTGTCCAAAACACAGTCACCAAGGGATTTAGAGGTGAATGATTGACAACCAACCCTTGGGCTCCAAATGCGTGATTACTAGGGGTAATCAAGTGATACCAAATGAGATGATAACCTAGCAGACCATTCTCCCCCTAATTATGTGCACATATATATATTATATATATAAGCAACACTTCAATGCACGTATGGCTTTATCATGGTGAAGATGTTGGCTAGAAGCCAAATGAATTAGATGTTTTAATTAAAGAGATGAGTGTACACTCTCCAACTTACTATGTAAGAGGGCTAAGAGTACCAATTGAGTGATTTTTAACTTTAGGTTTACCATCTTTACCATACAACCAATACCATACAAGGGGACAAAACTATAGATTATCAATTAAGCTCAAATCTATAGAACTCATACAAGAGAAAATTAGACTATGAAGGACTATGTCTGAGAGAGACATCCATGGCTCATGCAGGTGAGATCATACCACTATGGGTAATCATGAGCAAGATATGACATTTTAAAGTATTCATGGATAGTCTACCATGTTTGGACATAAGGAACATGAGACATAAGGTTCATGGTCCAAACATCTATGTGTACATCCACAAACCACTTATACAAAGATAAGGCACTAAGCACAAAGTGCATAGGCCCATAGAAAACCAAAATGTGTGGGAGATAAGTGTTCCCATCACAATGTATTGCATGTCAACCACCGTCATGGGTAAATGCCCAAAACTGAAACTAGAATCCTATAAGATTTTCAATTTTGCTCAAATGAGTTTTATATATTGAATCTAGACTCATTTCCAACATCCTTATATAATATATTCTTATATGAACTTTAGGAAAATATCCAGGGACTCTTTAGAGTATGTCAAGAGATAAACACCTTGGACAAATGCATTCCAAAATGAACTACCATGATTAGATAGTTTAATCATAGTCATGAGAGGATATTCATTTTAGGCTTTTTGGAACACATGTACTTTAACCCACATATAATTTTCTATCCTTTTAATGATAACAATTAAGCATACACAAGTCGGTATGAGGGACAACTAGCTGCAAGATGACATATTTGCTCACCTAGGGCACACGAGATTTCTAAGAAAGGATTTGAATGGATTTTCTTAGACATGGCTTTTAAGTCCTTAATTTTGCTAGAAATGATATCCTAAACAAGTTAAATACTCTAGGATCTAGCAAATGCCAAATTTGTCCAAATTAGAGTTCAAGAAGAAAGATGTATGCTTATGAGTTTATGATGACCTCATGGGCAATGGTGAGGTTGATAATCATTTAAGCATAGATATGGTTTTCACATTAAATTCTCTATTGTGGCTTGTTATGTGGATGAATACTAAGTGCAAGATGGTATAAGTTAAGGTGTGTGCACTTAGATGGATTTTTCTAGAAGATCTTCAATAAAGCACAATGATAGTCTATAGAGATATTTTCTTATTTTCTTAATAGACTAATAATAGCAAATGATGAGATCATGAAGCACAAGTGAGCATGGATACATTCTTTCTTAAACATGTATAACTATATGTATCCAAGTTTACTAATTAAAATGATATATCATTTAAGCTCATGTGATCTAGATACAAGGAATGCAACGTTTAAAATATAGTATCTAGAAAGAAATTCATGTGATATAACAATTAGAGCACAACCTCATGAATAAACATGTTCAATCAATTGTTTGGATGGAGAATTTTGGAATCCAAATCACTTTGGTTCCAACCAAGTTTGTTTGCGGGAGTGTATCTTTTCTTACCCAAACAAACTTGTTTGATTTCACAAATCTAAGTTTGCACATAGATTTGTGATGCCCCAATCTGCCACAATCAGTACAATAATAATGATTGGTAGATGAGGTGCACATAGAATCACAAGACTTTGAATATAAACAACCATGTTTATCTTTTTCTTCTTGAAGTCTTTGATTCTTTAAAGATAGTTCTTTTTCTAATTTTATCTCATTTAATTGATTTTCAAAATAGTCTATTTGATGAGATAATTTAGCCTTAAGTTGTTCTTCATTTTCAGAAACAATTTTATATTTTTTGTTTAATTCCTTGTTTGTATTTTCAAGGCTTTCATTTTCTTTTCCAAGGATATTACATCTTTTAATTAAGTAATCATTTTTATTTATTAAAACTAAAATTCCACTTAGCAACTCAAGAGGGGGTGAATTGGGTGTCTTTTCAAATTTTAAGGATTTTAAAAACTTTGATTGCACTAGTTTTAGATTGAATAGGAAATTAAAAATAGGATTCAAAGCAAGAGTAAAATACTTACCACGAGAGAAGAGGTGAAGAGACAATGAAGCTTTGACACAAGGATTTTTATAGTGGTTCGGTCTTAGCTCAAGACCTACTCCACTCTTCTCAAGTTACTCTCCTTGAGGATTCCACTATCTTCTCCAAGGAACTTAAATACGGCGTTCATTTCGCCTTGTACAAATCGAGCTTCGAGCTCCAAGGGTCTTCTACGGCGCCCTTTGTGCCAAATACAAAAAAGATGAAAGGTTTTAGCATGCTTGCCTCTAGATAGGCTAATTACATGTAAAGCTCACTCACTCTCACAAGAAAAAGATCACCAAATGAAAAATCCTAAAATCTCTCAAGAATAATCTAAGGTAAAGGCACAAGAGAGAGATGGAGAGTGAAAATCTTGAGGAGAAGGAGAATGAATACCTTTTAGTGCTCTTAGAATGTTTTGTAAACTCCTTAGATGGTTCCCCAAAAGTCCCAAGGTTCATATTTATAGAGGGGAGGAAATATGCCTTTTTTAAGCCCCTCAAGGGTCTTCTCGGAGTCCGGGCTCCGAGCTCCGAGCAGACCGTAGTCCTATATTTTTTTTAACCTGGAACCATTCTCGGAGCTCCCAGAATTTTCTCGGAGTTCCGAGCTCGGAGCTCTGAGAAGCCTATACACAGCAGTTTTTCCTTATATTATGTGCTGATTTTATTTTGGCTTTTGGAACTTTATTTTATCAAGTTAAATGGAATGTCATGAGGGTCCAACAATGTTGGGACACCACTATGAACATTCACCAACCCATTAAGTTCTATTTATGTTGATTTTTAACTCTCCTTTGTGCCTTAAACCTAGTAGATACATGATAGACCATTTATATTCTAATTTTACTTAGTCTACAATCTTGTTGGCACCTTGTAGAAGCTTTGACATGTCTTTACTCAACTCTATTGATGCTTTAGCCAAGCTTGAACTTTTGAGTTGATTGCCATCATTGTTGGGCATGAGTTCAAACTTGTCTTTGAATACTTTTGACTTGCCTTTGTGTTGGTCTTCTTTTGTCTTTGAATTGCCTTGGTGATGGTGATGCCTTTTTCATGCCTTTGAGCTTTAATGATTTTTCATTTGTCGTTCAATCTCGAGGATGCTAAAGCTAGGAACACAATAACTTTGCCAACGGAAATCATTAGTGTATAAAACCTTTTTTATAACAAATTGAGTTTGTTAATCATCAAAACATTTCAATGGGAGTACTTGTTGAACCCTTGGGCTAACAATCTCCCCATTTTTTATGATGACAAATACAATTTGCTTTAGGGTAGGAGCTCCCCCTTGAGGGATGAATAGAACAATTTATGCTCCCCCTAAGAGATTGATTTAATTGAACATTTAAGCATAAATTTTAATGATGGAAATTGATTGCAAAATTCTAAGCATGGAGCTTTGCTCCCCCTCAATATATGCATAATATTATGACTTCGGAGCTCAAATATTCTCCCCCTTTTGTCAGCACAAAAAAGGTGGAACAAAAGGAACGAGAGCATGTGAGAACAAATGAGACAATGAAAGAGCAATGCAATAGAGAAAGTAATGATAGTACAAGGTATGCGAGTAAGAGGAAATAGAACGGAGAAGCATCGCACAGCAAACCAAATAGATATATATAGAGATGATGTGAAATGCCACACAAAGAAGTCTATACAACTAGTCAAAGGGCATAGCATCCACCGCACATCATAACATCTACAGAAATATATACCTAATACAACCCAAAAAGATCGAACCTATCATAAAAGCATCCATCTAAATAGGATCCATACAAACAACCAACGATCCGAATACAACCTAGCTAAATACAAACATCTAGATAAGCCAAAGATATAAGAGAAGTCTGATCAAAATGATGTCCAGTATCAGAGAACTAAAGCCATCTACTGCTCTGGAGGAGGTGGTGGCTGATGAGAAGAACTGCCCAGCTGTTGGCCCCACTAGCCACTGGAGATGTAGTGGTAATAGGCGGCCCACTGGTCATCAACATGGGTAGTAAGAGTCTGAAAGCGAGTGGAGATCTCAGAGTCGACATGAGTAGACAGCCGCTCAAACTGTGAGGCCATGGATCGCTCAATGGCCTCCTACATGTGAACCAAATCCTGTCGGGTGCAGAACTGAGAGGTATCCTGTGATGGCTGGGGTTCTGGTGCAGCCTGGTCCTTTGCTTCGTCTCTGCCGCCAGTGTCAGAATCGGCCTCATCAGAGTGAATGTCAACCACTGCTTTATTAAGGTCCATACGTTTAAATGTCTGATCATCAAACGGGGCAGTAGGAGTCATGGTCATCTCTCCATCCAAGGTGATGCCAAAGTGGTGGAAGACAGCGGTGAGAATCATGCCATATGGAAAGGAAGAGCGGTAGCGGCCAGGTGTTTGAAACATGTATCGAAATATGATGTAGGGGAGACAGCGCTGGCGACCCTCGAAGATGCAGTAGATGAGATACGCCTCTAAGGGTCGTAGGGCTTTGCGCATGTCAGCACGAGGGGTGAAGATGTGGTACATGAAATTATGGAGCATGCGCCCAACCGGGATGAGATCGGAGGCTTGCACAGACATATTGGGTTTGTAGCGGCGGATAATCCTACCAAAGACAGTCTCATGGGTCAGATCATCAAGGGAATGGGTCCCATCTTCCGGCCAGAAAGAGTGTAACAAGCCCACATGTCTAATCCCAAGAAGTGTGGCAAACGTGTGATAGTTGAGTTTAATGATAGTTTTCTTGACCTTAGATTCAATTTTGAAGAAGCAAGGGGAAATTGTGAGATTGGCGTAGAAAAGACGCACCAAGTGAGGGTAAATGGGTTCGTTGATGTGAAGGATGGGCGTCCAATGGAGGGCATCAAATTTGGCTTGTAAATCAAAATATTGAAGGACAGGGGGATCAATGTACCTATCGGTTAGGACGCCCCGAGTGCCGACAACGGCCCAGAGTTTCTTGGCCCTATTTCCAGTAAAGAAGAAGTTGGGCACAACCTCGGCTACCACAGCCTTGGCATTTGCCTTCTTCCTCGGGATCATATTCGGGTTCGGCAATTTGGGAGGAGCCTCCAATGTTGAGATTTTTTATTTTAGGAGGCATGGTGAGAGGAAATATGGGTGGATAAAAAAAAGATGGCCCTAAAAGGGAAGAAAAAGGAGAAATAGGGGAAGAGAAGGGAAGAAATGGAAGAAGATGGAGGGAAATGGAAGAGAAAGAAGATAGGTAAGAGAAAATGGAAGAAAAAAAAAGAAGAAAATAGGTGTGTGAGGAGAGAGGACGAAATCCTAGGATTTCAAGTGAGAAAATAAGGTTTTGGAGGAAGAAACTAGGGTTTAATGGAAAAGGAAAGAGGTTGGAAGGAAGAATAGGAGGAATGGGGGTCGGAGTGGGAGTGGATTAGTGTAGAAAGGGAAAGGGAAGGTATGGTTGGGGAAGAAATAAGAGAGGGAGAAGGAGAGAAAAAAGAAAATGAAAAAAAAAGAACTGGTCTAGGGCTTTCAACGCCTCTGACCCGATTCTCGGAGCTCCGAGAAAAATTCTCGGAGTTCCGAGAACCGTTCCAGGTTCCCTCTGCCCATATTCTCAGAGTTCTGAGAAATTTTATTTTTTTTGTATAGAGGACATAGTTACATATGCTTATAGGTGATATTTCAAATTCACTCACTCATAACACTATAGACTCATACACATGGGGTCCTTCTTAACACTCATGCATAACACTATACACACATACACATAGATAGATATGTATATAGGTGACATTGCAAATTCAAACCATGATCCAATGCATGAATTGCACATATGATGTACCGAAGGTTTAGATGATGGCACATGGCTAAAGGTTTAGGTATCTTAATTAAGGGTGATGGTACCGACTCCCCCTTGAAACAAAGTGGGCTATGGGTACCAAGAGAGTGAGTTTTAGAGTTAGGGTTGGATCATCTTAAACCATATAGTCACTATCATGACAAAAGATATATATATATATATATATATATATATATATACATACAAGGAGAATATTGTCTACTATTCATGCTTCATGTGTAGACTCTTTGACTTGATCCAAACTCTAAATGTTAAGTCCACTCCTAAGGTCACAAAATCTATCCTCATTAAGGGGTTTTGTGAAGATATCTGTCAATTGTTCATTGGTGTTGATGTACGTAATTTCAATATTCCCTTTTTGAGAATGATCTCTTACGAAATGATGCCTTACTTCTATGTGCTTGGTTCTAGAATGTTGAATTGGATTCTTTGTCAAGTTGATGGCACTTCTATTATCACAATGGATTGGAACATTGCAAGATTGTAGTCCATGAGAGTGTTCTTCATTCATAGGATTTGTGCACAACAGCCGCAATGTATTCGGCTTCGGTAGTAGACAAGGCTACGGAGTTTTGTTTCTTGCTAAACCAAGACACTAGAGACCTTCCTAGAAATTGACAAGTGCCACTTGTGCTTTTCCTATCAATTCTACAACCGGCAAAGTCGGCATCCGAAAATCATACTAGGTTGAATTCATTCGATCATTCATACCATAAACCTAGAGAAGGAGTTCCTTTGAGATATTTGAATATCCTCTTAACGGCACTCAAATGAGACTCTTTAGGAGCCGATTGAAACCTAGCACAAATACACACGCTAAACATTATATCCGGCCGACTACCGGTCAAATATAATAGACTACCTATCATTCTTCTAAATTTCTTCTCATCAACCGGTTTGCCAATTTCATTCTTTTCTAATTTGGTGGAAGTGCTCATAGGAGTTGGCTTGATTTGTGAGCTATCCATGCCAAATTTCTTAAGGAGTTCCCTAGTATACTTCTCTTGGTTGATGAAAATTCCATTTTTACTTTGTTTGATTTGAAGTCCTAGGAAATAGGTAAGCTCTCCCATCATACTCATCTCAAACTCTTTTTACATGGATTGTGCAAATTCTTCACACATCTTATCATTAGTAGCACCAAATATTGTATCATCTACATAGATTTGAACAATAAGCATATATTTCTTTTTTTTTTTAATGAACAAGGTTTTGTCAACCGTGCCCATTTGAAAGCCACTCTCTAATAGGAAGGAGCTAAGCCTCTCATACTAAGCTCTAGGAGCTTGCTTTAGACCATACAAGGCTTTATCCAACCTATATACGTGATTAGGGTATTTGAAATCCTCAAAACTGGGAGGTTGTTCAACATAAACTTCCTCCATAATATACCCATTTAGGAATGCAGTCTTCACATCCATTTGATACAACTTAAAGTTTTTATGGGATGCAAATGCAAGTAGCATCCTTATGGCTTCTAATCTAGTAACCGGAGCAAAGGTCTCATCATAATCGATACCTTCCTCTTAGTTGTAACCTTGGGCTACCAATCTAGCTTTATTTCTTTGAATATCTCCATGCTCATCGAGTTTGTTTCTAAACACCCATTTAGTCCCAATAACCGGGTGATCACTAGGCCTAGGAACTAACCTCCATACTTGGTTTCTCTCAAATTGGTTTAGTTCCTCTTGCATAGCAACCATCCAAAATTCATCATTTTCGGCTTCTTTTATAGACTTGGATTCTATTTGAGAGATAAAGGCCATGTTGGCACAAACATTCCTATAATGAGATCTTGTCTTGACTCCTTGTGAGGTTTCACCTATGATTTGAGTAGAAAGATGACTAGACATGATTCTACTATGTTTGGGAAGACCTTCTATTTCAAGCTCTTCTATAGGTTGACCTTCTAAATCAAGATTTTCTAAGGGTTGAACAATGGACTCTACTTGACTATGAGGCTCTAGAAGATTGGCACCATCATCAACTTCATTAATGACTTTAGGAGGTTCAAATGTGTAAGCCCAATGGTTTTCACCTTGGCATTCCCATCTTGTTTTGATGATTCCAATACACAAGTGATCTTTTATCACTAATGTGTTTGAATGTCTAAGTTGTAGATTATGATAAAGTAAGATCAAGGATGCTTGGATTGAAGACCAAGAAGCTCACATTGAACCACCAATTGGAAGGCCAAAGTCATCAAGCAAGAAGTCATGAAGACTTGAAGACATGAAGAAATTCATATTGAAGACAATTTTTTGTCTTTTAGAATGTATTTGATCCAAACCTAGATTAGGCTTTTAGAGGCATAATTAAGTTAATCTCACACACCCTAAATAAACAAGTGATTGTATTTGTGGAGTTCCAACACCTTGGAACCCTCATAGCAATCCCATCTTGGTTGAGAATTGGAAGCCCAAAACAGAATTGAAAATCTGCTCTGCATAGGCTTCTCGGAACTCCGAGAGTTTTTCTCGGAACTCCGAGAATTATTCTCGGAACTCCGAGAAATGGTCCAGTAGACTTTTTCCAACTTCTGTGTGGCTTCTCGGAACTCCGAGATTTTTTCTCGGAACTCCGAGAATTCTCGGAACTCCGAGAATTATTCTCGGAACTCCGAGAACACTCCAACGGTCTGAAAAAGAGCCGTTTGGAATTTTGCTGGAATTACCTCAATGCCATTGAACGGTCATATTTTGGTTTTCTTATAAATATGGGTGTTCTAAACATACAAACAATCAATCCTAACACTCTAAAATTTCATTTGAATATCCAAGAGTGAATCAAACTTCAATTGTGCCTCTCATCACCATCTTTAGGATTTGGATCATAGGCTCAAATTTGTACATCCATTTTGTAACCCTTGTGAGGGATTTTTCATTTCTTTCTTTCAAACCTTCGAGTGTTGTATAAGGGCGAGTATTCGGAGAAGCGTAGCCTATTCTCCGTGGTGAGGATAGCCACCGAGGTTAAAGCTATTGGGGTGAGGATAGCCACCAAAGTTAAAGCTATTGTAATTGGCATTCGATCTTCGCCAAGGTTAAGAAGATCAAATAGTGAAGCCATCAACGGGTTTGGTTGGTGGAGTGGAGTAGGCCTCGGATTTGAGGACCGAACCACTTTAAATCTCGGGTGCACTCTTTCTATCTCTTTGCTCTTTTATTTGCATTGCACCATTAGATTTAACTTGTATGCTTGAAAACTGATTCTTGATCTCTTAATCTTAAAATCGGTTTAAAAGGTTTTAAATTGGTAGATTCTATTTCTTAAAACAACCATATTCTCCCTCCTCATTGTGTTGCCATTCTAGTATAACTTGGGACCCCCTACATCGGATTTTCAAAATGACTCATCAAATTTGACATGCACGGATTCTTCAACAATTTGAGTTCTTCTATTATAGACTCTATAAGCTTTACTATGGGTTGAATAGCCTAAGAAGATACATTCATCGGATTTTGAATCAAACTTGTGCAATGTGTCTTTCATGTTTAATATAAAACATTTACAACCTAAAACTTTGAAATAGCTAACTTTGGGGGGTGTTCCACTCCATAGTTCATAAGGTGTTTTGATAAGGTGAGGTCTAATGAGCACTCTATTTAAAATATAGCAAGCCGTGTGAATGGCTTCCGCCCAAAAGTTTCTTGGAACATTGTGCTCATTTAACATGGTTCTAGCCATTTCAATAAGTGATCTATTTTTTCTTTCAACTACCCCATTTTGTTGGGGAGTTCTTGGAGCCAAGAAATTGTGCTTGATTCCATTTTCATTACAAAAGGTATCAAACTCAATGTTCTCAAACTTGGTTCCATGATCACTTCTAATTTCATTTATGAAAACCCCTTGTTCATTTTGAATTCTCTTACACAAGTTGACAAATTTCTTGAAGGTTTCATCTTTACTAGTTAAAAACAACACCCAAGTAAACCTAGAGTAGTCATCAACAATCACATATACATATCTACTTCCTCCTCTACTACAAGTCTTCATGGGACGAAATAGGTCCATGTGAAGGAGTTGTAGTGGACAAGAGGTAGATAATACACTTATGGGTTTAAAAGAGTCTTTAGCATGTTTTCCATGAATGCAAGCACTACAAACTTTATCTCTAATGTATTTGAGTTTAGGTGACTCTCTCACAAGATTCTTAGAAGACAATCTTGAAATCAAATCCATATGAGCATGACCAAGTCTCCTATACTATAACCAAGTGTTATCATCCATGGCGGAGAGACATTGGATGTTTTGATTTTCAAGGTCTTCTAATGCTAATGAATACATATTATCATCTCTATATGCAACAAATTCAACTTCATTATTCTTAGTATTCAAAATCTTACAACTATCTTTTTCAAAAAGAACTTTGTGACCAAGATCACATAGTTGACTAATGCTTATCAAATTAAAAGAAAGACCAGCAACAAGCAAAACATGTTCAACTTTAGTATCTTTAATTTTGATGGTACCTTCACCGATGATTTTGCTTCTTGTATCATCCCCAAATGTGACATTTCCTTGATGGCTCATGGTGACGAAGGCGAACTTGGTTACGTCTCCCGTCATGTGCCTTGAACAACCGCTATCCAAGAACCACTTGTCCTTTGAGGGTTTTCCTTTCAAGTACACCTACAAGAATCAAAGCTCATGTTGAAGTTCTAGGTACCCACTTTTTCTTGGGTCCTTCAAGGTTAGCAACATCATAAAGCTCATCTTTTCTAACCCAAATAAACTTAGACGCTTTTGATTTCTTAACATTGCATGCAAACCTTAAGTGTCCTACTCTACCACAATAGTGACAAGTAGGGACAAATGCACTAGTGCTAGCATGCATGTGAGAAGAATACATTACAAACTTATTCTTAAATGAGGCTTCTCCTTTAAAAAGGGGTTGGTATCCAAGACCAACTTTTTCTAGAGAGACAAGCTTATTTTCAAGAATTTCATCTAGTTTATTTTTTCTACATGAGAATTTTCTAAACGTTAAATCAAGTCCTTTGCATTTCAAAACAAGTTTCTCATTTTCCTCTTTCAAGCTTTTGTTTTCGAAAATATACTTGTCTACTTCATTTAAGGCCTTGTTTTTCAAAATCAATTTTTCACCTGTGTTGGTTTGCAAATCAAGTTCCTTTTTTAAGAACCCAAAATTCCTAGTTATATCTTGCAGGGATTTTTTCATGGTTTTATTTTTGGCAACTTGTAAATCTAAATTTTTATGAAGTTTCTCACAAGCAATTAATAGTTCATCATTCGAGAATTCATGAGACATATCATCAACATCATTTACCTCGGATACGGAGATGTCTTGTGTCACATCGGCGAGTCCCATGAAGCAAAGGTCATCTTCATCCTTTCCGTTGGATTCATTTCCGGATGAAGCACTTCCTTCATCCCAAGCCGCCACACACAAAGTCTTTTTGCCACTTCTTCTATTCTTCTTATTCTTGTTATTGTTGTTGATGAGTGGGAAATTTGGCCTTATATGACCAACCTTGTTGCACTTATAGCATCTCATCTCCTCTTTGCTTGAAGGCCTATTTCTTCCTTGGCTAGAGTTGCCTCCTCTCTTGAACTTAAGAAATTTCTTGAATCTCTTTGTGAAGAGAGCAAGATCATCATCCTATATGTCTTCTTCACTCTCTTCTTCTTCACTCTCAACTCTTGCTTTAAAAGCTATTCCTTTCCTTTTTATATCATCTTTTTGTTTGTTTAAGGTTTCTCTTCCTTTTAAAATCATTTCAAAAGTTATCAAGGAACCTATTAAGTCTTCTAAGCTCATTCTTGATAAGTCTTTTGCTTCTTCAATGGCGGTGACCTTGGGATCCCAATCTTTTGGTAAAGACCTAAGTATTTTGGTAACTAATTCCTTGTTGGACAATTGTTTACCTAATGATTTCAAACTATTTGTTATGTTTGTCAACCTAGTATGCATTTCGGCAATGGTTTCATTAGGGTCCATCATGAATAATTCATAATCTCTATAGAGAAGATTCATCTTGGACTCTTTCACTTGATTTGTCCCTTCATGAGCTACCTCTAGCATATCCCAAATCTCCTTAGCAGTTTCAAGAGTAGACACTCGTTTGAACTCCTCGGGAGATAAGACACAAATCAAGGCATTCATCGCTTTTGCATTGATAGTGGACTCTTTTCTTTCATTTTCATCCCATAGGTCCATATTAGTACTAGGTTCTTTATATCCACTTCTGATGCTTCTCCAAACATCAAAATCTAAAGATTTCAAAAACACTTTCATTCTAGCTTTTCAATATGGATAGTTTGAGCCATTGAAGAAGGGAGGTCTAGTAGTCGATTGCCCCTCATTGCTATGAGAAAAGGTTGCCATTTGGATCTTTCTCTTGTAGGTTTTCAAAAAGAAGTCCTATGTAAGAGCCTATGCCCTGATACCAAGTGAAATTCCACTTAGCAACCCAAGAGGTGGTGAATTGGGTGTCTTTTCAAATTTTAAGGATTTTGATAACTTTGATTGCACTAGTTTTAGATTGAATAGGAAATTAAAAATAGGATTCAAAGCAAGAGTAAAATGCTTACCACGAGAGAAGAAGTGAAGAGACAAAGAAGCTTTGACAGAAGGATTTTTATAGTGGTTCGGTCTTAGCTCAAGACCTACTCCACTCTTCTCAAGTTGCTCTCCTTGAGGATTCCACTATCTTCTCCGAGGAACTTAAATACGGCGTTCCTTTCGCCTTGTACAAATCAAGCTTCGAGCTCCAAGGGTCTTCTACGGCGCCCTTTATGCCAAATACAAAAAAGATGAAAGGTTTTAGCTTGCTTGCCTCTAGATAGGCTAATTACATGTAAAGCTCACCCACTCTCACAAGAAAAAGATCACCAAATAAAAAATCCTAAAATCTCTCAAGAATAATCTAAAGTAAAGGCACAAGAGAGAGATGAAGGGTGAAAATCTTGAGGAGAATGAGAATGAATGCCTTTTAGTGCTATTTGAATGTTTTGTAAACTCCTTAGATGGTTCCCCAAAAGTCCTAAGGTTCATATTTATAGAGGGGAGAAAATATGCCTTTTTAAGCCCCTCAACGGTCTTCTCGGAGTCCGGGCTCGGAGCTCCGAGCGGATCGTAGTCCTATTTTTTTTAACCTGGAACCATTCTCGGAGCTCCGATAATTTTCTCGGAGTTCCGATAATTTTCTCGGAGTTCCGAGAAGCCTATCACAGCAGTTTTTCCTTATATTTTGTGCTGATTTTGTTTTGGCTTTTGGAACTTTATTTTATCAAGTTAAATGGAAAGTCATGAGGGTCCAACAATGTTGGGACACCACTATGAACATTGACTAACCCATTAAGTTCTATTTATGTTGATTTTAACTCTCCTTTGTGCCTTAGACCTAGACTATATATGATAGATCATTTACATTCTAATTTTGCTTGGTCTTCAATCTTGTTGGCACCTTGTAGAGGCTTTGACATGTTTTCACTCAACTCCATTGATGCTTTAGCCAAGCTTAAACTTTTGAGTTGATTGCCATCATTGTTGGGCATGAGTTCAAACTTGTCTTTGAATACTTTTGACTTGCCTTTGTGTTGGTCTTCTTTTGTCTTTGAATTGCCTTGGTGATGGTGATGCCTTTTTCATGCCTTTGAGCTTGAATGATTTGTCATTTGTCGTTCAATCTCGAGGATGCTCAAGCAAGGAACACAATAACTTTGCCAATGAAAATCATTAGTGTATAAAACCTTTTTTATAACAAATTGAGTTTGTTAATCATCAAAACATTTCAATGGGAGTACTTGCTGAACCCTTGGGCTAACAAAAACTTTACTTAGTTGATTTAATTTTTCATTTCTTTTTAAGCTTTCATTAACTTCTAATTTCAAATCTTTAATTTGACTTTCCAAATCGCAAATTGAATATTTGAAAGCATTTTCATTTGTAAAGTCTCTTTTTGTTCTAGAACAATATTTTTATCATTTGTAAAGAGACAAACATTTTTCTTATAGAAATTTTTAAGATTAGTCCAAATATCTTTTGCATGTGTACATAATGAAATTTTCTCAAAAGCATTAGGACATAGTCCACAACATATTATAATAATAGCTTTTGAGTTTAAAGAAAATAATTTTGCATCATTTTTACTACATCTCCTTAGAATAGAAAATCCCCTTTCAATGACATCTAAGATGTCATAGTCTCTGAATTTGAGATAGGCAAGCATTTTCACTTTCTAAGCTCTATAATTCGTTCCATCAAAGAATGGAGGAATTATAGCGGATTGGCCTCTCCCGAAATCCATTTGGATTATCACAGATCTTTATCTCTTGTAGATTTTGAATTTAAAAATCTCTTTAAGAGCCTTAGCTCTGATACGAAATGAAATACAAGTAAACAACCCAAGCGGAGGGGTGGATTGGCCAATTAAAAAATTTGGCTTAATTAAAAGGGTGTGTGAGATTAATCCTAGATTATTCTAACCCTTGTTCAAATATGCTTATAAGATATAAAAAGACAAATTACTAATTTTAGCAATTTATATCTAACCCTTGTTCAATTAAACATAAACACAAGTATGGTTAGAGATTACCAATCACATGCGAGAGAAAGATAGAGTGAGGAAGAGACAATAGGAGGTACACAATGATTTTATAGTGGTTCGGGACTAAGCCATATGTCCACTCTTCAAGACCTCCTTGAAGCTTCACTAAGCGATCCTCCACTCTTCTTAACGGGCCGGATCAATGAGACCTCGGTTACAAACGTCTTCTCCACCTTCGAGGGGACAAACCCTCTTTGCTCCAGATTCTTCTTTGTTATCGGGCCGAATCTAAGACCCTCTACAATCAAGCTTCTCCTTGAGGCCGAAGCGAAAACCCTCTTCACAAACAACTTCTCCTTTCTAAAGGGCCGAAGTGTAAAACCCCTCTCTCAACTCCACGATTCACCTTTCTTATCGGGCCGAATCAGTGACCCTCTATACAAATGAAGAACTAAAATGAAAAACACTCTTAGCCTCTTAATAGGCTTCATACAAAGATGTAAGCTCACAATCACTCCAAAAGATAAACAACTCAAAGCCCTATGGAGTTCCTCTTGATAAATGAAAATGCACAAATCAAAGCTCAAAGAGGATAAAACTAAAGAACCTTAGATTTGCAATTTTAGGCTCAAAAGATTTGAAAATGATTTGCCAAAAGGTTGTTTAGTTGGTCTAGGATAGGGTTTAAATAGCCCAACAAGAAATATGACCGTTTGGGGGCAAAAACCGTAATAAACTAGGTTGAAAAAGTCAACATGCGCAAGCACCAACGGCTACTTGTCGATACCGGCGCGGTCGACCGAGGTGTCGCGGTTGCCCGCCCTATCAGGCGCTCTCTTTTTTATTTTCAAATTTCAAACCGTCGCGGTCGACCGAGTCATGGCCGTCACCCGGCGAGAGCTACCTGGACTTTTATATTTTTGTCTAGTTCCCTATCCGCAGTTGCCCGGCCCTATGGCGGTCGACCGGCCCGACCATGATGGAGTGTTTCTTGATTTTTAGGTACACCTCCGCGGTCGCCCGGGACGCCACGGTCGTATAAGCCCAAGGGTTCCCATGGGTTAATCATTCACCTTACCTTCTTGTTTTAATGCTAGCAAACTAAATTGGTTAGCTTTCATGGATTAATGTGTTGCCTTGAGGTGTTGTGTCATATACAAGAATTTCATGTCATAATCGTCATGACACAACTCAACTCAATACATAGCTTGTGAATCAAGAAAGCAAGGAACCAAGAGCTTGCACCTACATTGAAGTTATCACCATTTGGAGATGATCAAGTCAAGGAGCTCAACATAAAGATCCCACAAGTTCCCCAGCAAGTGTCAAGAAGGAGCTAGGAGTTGAACATGTCATGGTGACACCTCAAGTACCTCAACATGCATTGAAGATTGGAGGAAGTCACAAGAGCCAAGACAAAGTTCAAGATGTTCACTCAAGCCGAAGAAGTCCAAGAAAGTGCAATGGAGTCAAGCCATTCCAAGAAGACTCAATGTTCTTATTTTTAGAATGTATTTGGAGTCCTCTTGATTTTATGTTTAAATGCAATTTCAAAAGGTTTTAAAATGGTTTTCATACATAAGCTTTTACATCTTTGAAAAACATACTGTAGACACCCCCATTTTGCTACGCTTTAAAAAGCAAAAGATTCGGTAGTATCATCGAGTTTTGAATCCGTATTCAGCATTAGATTAGGCATCCATGCATTTTAGGGTAGATTTCATTTCATTATGGGAGTTTTCAAGTTCATTCGCTATCCTGAAGGTCTCTAGGGGGTTCCTTTGGCTTATGGAAGATTAAAGTTCAAGTTTCCAAGCAAATGGAAAAAACCTGCTATTTTTAGAATTTTCAGGGTTTCCCTCATTTTTGCCTTTTTGCACTGCAGGGGTATTTTGGTCATTCCAGATGTATCTCGTTTGACCCCCGAGTTATATTTGAGAAATCTTGAGTGATTTTACAAATTTTGAAAAAGCTGCTATTTTTAGAAACTCATGGGGCTTCCACATATTCATCATCTTATGGATATTTCAATCATTTCTCATATGTCCAAAACTATCTCGAGGGTACGGTTGATGGATTAAGAGTAATTTCGTAAGATTTGGGAAACCTGCTAAATTTAGATCTCTCAAGATTTTCTCTTAATCTTGCAGTTCAGGGGTATTTTAGACATTTCCAAACATATCATATTTGGTCACTAAGTTGTGTCTAAGAAATCTTGAGTCCGTTCATAAATTTTTGAAAATCTGCTATTTTTAGAATTTCTCAGGGTTTTCCCTAGTCTCGCCAAATTCTAGCACCTCGGGGTAATTTGGTCTTTTCCTGTGTAATTCTTTTGATCCCCAAAATATGTCTGAGAGATTATGAATGATTTCCTGAATTTTGGAAAACCTGCTAAATTTAGAATTTCTCAGGAGTTTCGCTTAATTTGGAAATTCTAAGTGTTGAGAGCATTTTGGGTATTTTCAGGGGATACCAAATGATCCTATTTAATATTGCTCACCGAAAGGACCTAATTTTAAAAGTTTCTATTTTTGAAGTTTGACCACAAAGACTTTCCATTTTTAATTTTTTCTTTTAGGGGTGAATCAATCTGAGGGTGTTTTGGTCACATTTGGATGTCTAACAGTCAAATATGGGCATTTTGGTCCGAAAAGTTATTTTCCAAAAAAGATGGTCCGATCATGTGTGAGGGATGCACCATAAATGTCAAATGGGTTGGGTCCATATATAGAATGTTGAATTTAGAAAGATTTTATTGATTTTTTACGGAAAGACCCGAAACCCGTGTGAAATGGCCCATTGGGCTAAAGCCCGCAAAGATGGAGCTCATGTGGGTTCACACATATGGGTTTGACCCACATGAGTTGAGCACCCAACCTTGATGATGTCACAATGGTGATATCATATTTGTTAAAAGAAAAATAAAAAGAATAAAAAATGAAAAGGAAAGAAGGAAAAGAGGAATGATTGCTTAAAAAGGTTTCCTTCCAAAGAAGCAATGTGGAATGAGAATAGCATGTCTTAATTGACAAGAAATTAAAATTGGAATCAAATCCAATTTGGAAACAAGAAAGAAAGAAAGCAAGAGGGGAAAATTGGAAACAAGCTAAAAATTGGAGCTCTCACATTGGAAACTACTATTTCTCTCTTAACCCTAGCTTTTTGTATAAAAATCAAAGCAAACAATCATAGGAAGGATTCAAAAAAATCCAAATTCGTCCTTTTTCTCTCTCCTCCCAAGAAAAAAAAAGAAAAAAGAAAGAGAAACCTCTTCTCTCTTGAAGTGTGTTCATCTCTCTCAATGGTTCTTCACAAAAGGGATTCTTGAATTCCCTTTTCTTCTTCAACAAATCACACATCAAGGATCTTTGGGGTGTTCTTTGGGTCTTCTTCATCATATAAAAGGGTGCGACAAAGCGTATACCTCGGATCTACGCACCCTAGAGACAAGGAGCGCGATCAACGGTATGATCTTTATCTTTGTAATATCAAAAGTAGAAAAACATGCTAGGGTTTTACTTTTGATAGATCAAATCAATGAATTTTTCCTTAAAATTCTAGTATGTTATAATATAGATTATAAGTTTTCAAAATTCAAAATTTCACAAAAAAATTAAATTTCCTCCATTTAATAATGATTTTCTTTCATTTTTTATTTAATATGGATTTAAATCGGATTATCAAAGCAAGTGTTAGAAAAGGAGGATTTCTTTAAAAACTGATATTTTTTGGTATTTATATAAAATAAAATACTACTGGAAACTTAATTTTCAATCGCGGTTTGGCCGTTTTAATTTTCATTCTATTTTTCAAACAATAACCCTGAAAGCGTTCTTGATGAATGAATCCAAAAGTATATCAAACCATGTCCAAAATTTGTGAAATCTTGTTTCCAAACCAATGTTTTGATTTCCAGAACTCCCAAAAAATTTTGGATTTTTTTGAATTTCTTTAATCCTATTTTAAATTATTTTAAATTTCGGCCACTTTTAATAAATATCAGAATGTTTTACAAATTTATGAAACTCTCCAGAATTAATATTCAATAATAAATTGAATTTCTCACCAAATTTGTTTTTTCGAGAAAAGGCTTTTTTATTTGTTTTCTAATCACTTCTTTGTTTTACGTGCCGTAATTCATTTTCGTATTAAATTAGAAAATTTTTGAAATTTTTGTTTAGAAACCAGTAACTTTGGTTACTGGAATGTTAGATAAAAATTTTGAGTTGGTTTTGCAAAGTTTAAATATGGTTTTGTAATTTATTTTAATAAATGGTTTTCAACTCCTACGAAAGAAATTCCTCTTTTCTATTTAAAAATTGATTTTATGGAGGAGATTTAATTTTTAAGTTTTGAAATTTTGATAGAAAATTTTATAATCTATTATATATCTACTGGAATTTTTTATTTGATTTTAGGATACGATTAGGTTTGCTTTTTAAGTAATTCTTTGGCTTCATCCGATTTTTGTGTGAATTTCAATTGACATCAAAACGTAATAAAAGTATATGAAATTCATACCGTAGTCTAATCTCATGATTATGTTTATTCTGTGAAAGTTTGGATTAATTTGAAATTGATATGCTATAAGTTACTGTGTTAATCTATAATCTGATTTAAATTTTGGAAAATCAAAAATTGATATCAAATCTTAATGATAATTCATAAAATATTTCCAGTAAGCCATAATCATCCATATCTTGTTACTAAAAAATTTTCAGCTGATTTAGGGTTTGATTTCTTAAAGTTTCTGTGTAATCCTAGCAATCTGGTCTTAATGTTAATAAATCATAATTTAATAGCAAATCAACACAAAAGTCAGTAAAAACCTCAAACAAATCTTAACTTTACATCATGAATTTAATCCCTAACTTGTTTGAAACAGAAACCTTAGGGTTCATAGATCTCCATTGTAAATTCGCTATACCGCGATAGTCTAACTGCCGAGATCGCCACCGTAATCGTATACTAATATACTAATTGCGATTAATCCTGCATAATTGGAGTGCGTAAATTGTAGTATGATATTGGCTCCGAGGTCCACTGTCTACGGAAATCCTGAGAAATATGCCTGGCAATAAGATACTATAATTTACGTGCTAAATTATACAAGTGTTGAGAGCACGTTGCCCTTCCATGGTTACGATTCGAGGCTGAAACTTGCGAACCATAGAGCCTTTGATATTCATTAGATGTTTAGGAATAAAAAATCCTCAAAAATCGAAAATCGTTAAGTTTAACAAATCGAATTAACTCGATCCGCGTCTTAGGAGCCGTTGGATTACGGTCTCCTATCGTAGGAACCTTTAAGGCCCCTTAGGAACACTTATGTCTCGTTGTGTCCTAGGTTTTAGGGAGTCCTAGAGTTAGGAGTCCAGCCTGATCACGGTCGTTTGCTATGGATAGCAACCGTGCCAATAGATCTAGTTACACTAGTCACCCCTTTTTCCATAGGACAAGCCTAGTTACCTAGGATGTAGGTTCACCTGCATTAGTCAAAGGGATGTCTTGCACTTAGATAGGACCACCATATAGCATCTTAGATGAAGTCCTAGGATAATAAAATCTTCAACTTGAACTAAATAATTTCTCTTAAACTGTTAAAACAGTAAATTCAGTCTAGATCGGTGTCCTAGATGAGTTAGGCATAAGTAGCTTAGTTCAGGTGCACCGAACTACGATCGACTCTGATTCCAGTGAGGCTGGGATACGTAGGCAACTTGGATACTTGAGTGGCATACCAAGCCCGAGTCGGCTCAACACATAAGTGATGGGGTTTTGTACATTAATCCTTAAATTAAAAGTAATTAAATCACTTAGGACTTTCCATGAAATTTGAATTTTAGGAGAACTTTCACTTAGATTGAATTCAAACAATTTAAGAAAATCAAGATACACATTTAGGAATTACACTGAAATTAGATCTTAGGACGCATGTCATGTAGTTCGCACATTAATATAGAGGTAAATGAGCCATTTAAAAGAAATTCAAAAGAGTTAATATTTGGAATTGAAGACCGATTATCAGGCAGGAATGGTGTGTGTGGTGGTAACTCCCCATACCTTCCATTCTCGTAACCAGGTAACGAGTCTAGATTTCTGGTCAATTATGGGTCCTAGATCCCTCATCTAGGTGGCGACTCTGTCACTCTCTTTTGCGTGAAATTCAGATTGCCTTAGTGATCCCAAGTTCACGGAAAAGATGAATTAAATCACACCTTGCTAGGCTCAGCGGCTTACCCCTGCCCTTATGGGTACTGGGTTGCACGTTTGTTTGCACCCTATGGCTTAGTTGCTGCCTGCTTGGTTGGGTAATTAAAATCAATAATAAAAAGCACACGCCATTCGCGTGGGTACGAGAGACCAAGAGAGCGTGGCGGCTCGCGCCCCACCCCTCTCGCGGGATCGGGTCCCACACATACACACACCCAAAAATGTGTTTGAAAACCTAGAACTTAAGCCCAAAGCCCCTGGAATTGAAAGTTAAAAATGGAATTTTACTCACGATCTGTCGACTGGGCAATGCCAGGCAACCGCGGGATGCTACCTGGAAGTCCAGGACATCTCGAAATTTATTGGGTCGGTCGACCGGGGTAAGCCGGGCTATCGCGGATATGTTTTCTGGAAATCCAGAAAACATCCAGGTTGGGCTTGGAGGTCGACCACCATAGCTCTAGTCGACCGCGATAGTGTTTTAAGCCGAAAATTTATTTCAAACAGGTAGCCCTCACCGAGCGACCGCCCTAGGGCCGGTCGACATCGCCGGTATGAATTTTGAAATTCAAATAGAGAGCCCGATAAGGGCAAGCGACCGCCGTGCCTTGGTCGACCGCCGTGACATGGAAATAGAGCCGTTGGGGCTTCCGCAGTTGACTTTTTTAACCGTGTATTTTACTATTTTACCCCCAAACGGTCATATTTCCTCGTGGGCTATATATACACTGTCTAAACCCTTCTAAACAACCTTTTGTAAGATTAAAATCCCATCTTCTTGAACCTAAACTTTTATATGAAAGGTTAAACCTCTTTGAACTTAGATTTTTACATTCTATCAAGAGGTATTTCATAGGCTTTACATTTTATTTTCCTTGGAGTGTTTGTGAGCTATACAAGGTTTGTAATCGGCCTATTCAAGAGGCATTGAGAGTTTTTCATTTTATTTCTTCATTGTATTTCAGGGTCTCCTCTTCGGCCCGGTAACAAAGGTGAAGACATTGTAAGAGGGAGTGTGCCCTCGCAAGGCTTCGTGCGAAAATGGTGTGATCCCTTTGAAGGAGAAGTTGGTGTATGTGTAAGCCCAAGGGTCTACTCTCCTATCTTGTTTTGATGATTCTAAACATAATTGATTGTGTTATTGAATACTAATCAATTTACCTTGAAGTGTTGTGTTCAAGATAGGATTGATCATTGATGAAACCAACACACTACATGGTCATGCTTGAAGATGTACCCAACAAGAGTCAAAGGAGCTAAGTGAAGCTCACATCATCTCTCAAGCAAGCATACACAAAATGGAAGATCAATTGAAGACCAAGACTAAAGAGAAATTGAAGGTTGCATAGGTATCATTGTACATCCCTTCTCTTTAGATTTTCAAGTCAAGGCAAAGTGTTTTAAAAATAGTTTTCAAAAACACTTAAAGAACTTTAAAGGTTTAGTGAATGGTTATGTGGTGGACCAACATGTTGGGACCCTCATAAACATTCCAAAATTATCATAGGAGTTGAGTTCCAAAAGCCAAAAATCAAACAAGCAATAAAAATATAAAAACTGTTGATTTTTAGGCTTCCCGGAACTCCGAGATTTTTCTCGGAGCTCCGAGCTCGGAACTCCGAGAAATGGTCCAGTAGCTTCTGGCCATTTTCTCGGAACTCCGAGAAATGATCCAGTAGAAAAAATTCCATCTTCTGGCCGTTCTCTCGGAACTCCGAGAATTTCTCGGAGCTCCGAGAACCTCGTGACAGCTCAAAAAAGAGCTGTTGGGATTTGATTTAAAAATTGGTTTTTAATTTTCTTAAGCCCAAACGGTCATATTTTGAGGAGGGACTATTTATACAACATCTAGAGGATTATTTCCTCTCTCTTGATCATTTGAAAAACTCCCTTAAGCATTCAAGCAAACTTGCAACCCTTTCAAGCTTAAGATTTTGATTTTCCAAACTTGCCTTGCACTTGCAAATCTATTGAGTTTGGATTTAGAGCTATCACTTGCAACCATCATTGAAGAGCAATCAAGGGACGACAAAGAGCATCAAGCTTTCAAAAAGAAGCCAAGCTATCTCTCTTCTAATTCTTGTAAAGGTGTAAGGGCATCCTATCTTAATTCCCTAGAGAGCAATCGTTTAGAACTCGGCGAAGAAGGAGAGTCATTGTAAAGGTGTAAGGGCATCCTCATTTAATATCCCTTGGAAGTGTAACTGCCTCGGAACCGGGCATCGTGGAGGTCTCGCATAGTGAAAATCCTTAAGGACAATCTTAAGAAGAGTGGAGTAGGGCTTTGCCCGAACAACTATACATCGGTGTGTCTCTTCCATTATCTTGCACTTTCATTCTTTTTGGTTTAACATTTCACTTTGTCTTTCAATCTTATTTGCACTAACCAAAAATTCAATCAAGAGAAGAAAATTCAAATTAGGGTTTATAATTAATTTTCAAAAGGGCTAATTAAGTGTTAAAATCAATTCACCCCCCCTCTTATCTATTTCAATTGGTATCAAAGCCTCGTCTCTAATTTTTAAAACCCTAACCGGTCTAGAGTAAAGATTCTAAAAATGGCAAACCATCCTCAGCACCATGAAGGTTACTCAAACACTAGGCCACCCTATTTTGATGGAACAAACTATGGTTTTTGGAAAACTAAAATGAAAATCTTCTTAACCTAAGATTACCAAATGTGGAGAGCCATTAATAATGAATATAGATTACCCACAAGAAATCTAAATGATTGGACCGAAGCCGAACAACAAGCTTCAAATTATAATGCCAAAGCCATGAATTCCCTTATTTGTGCTTTATCTCCCGGAGAATTCAATAGAGTGTCAAATTTGAATTCAGCTAAGGAAATTTGGGACACCTTAGAAGTCACCCATGAGGGAACCAACCAAGTCAAAGAATCTAAAATGAACCATCTATTTCGGCAATATGAACTCTTTCAAATGACACCCGATGAAACAATTGCCGACATGTACACTAGATTCACTAACCTTGTAAATGGACTAAGGGGACTTGGAAAACAATTTTCAAATAGAGATCTAGTGACCAAAATCCTTAGGTCCCTAACTTTGTCATGGGAATCCAAAACCTCCGCAATCACCGAAGCCAAGGACATGAATACATTGAACCTAGATGAACTAATAGGGTCCTTGATAACCCATGAGATGATTTTCAAAACAAAAGCACGCGAAATTGAAACCAAAATTGAAAAAGGAAAAGGTGTTGCTTTTGCTTGCAATATAGGTGACAATGAAGATACAAAGGAAGACATGGAAGATGAAGTTGCCCTCCTAACAAGAAGGATCAAATTCTTGCAAAGGAACATGGGAGGCATGAAAAATAAAAGGACCAATCCTCCATTCAAGAAGAAAGAAGAGCTCAGTGATGGATCGTCTCAACCCCGATGCTATGGATGCAAGAAGCTTGGACACATTCGCCCGGATTGTCCACTCAACAATGAGCCTTCTTCAAACAACCGCTTCAAGAGAAGAGAAGGCAAGAAAGGAATGACCGCCACATGGGATAAGGAAATTGAAAGCGAAGGCGAACAAAATGATGGTGAAGATTGCTTGATAGCAAGAAACGTTTGCTTCATGGCCTCAACAAACGACAATAAAGAGGTAAACACATTAAATGATGTCATTGTCTTAAAAGAAGTTTTAGATTCCTTGCAAAATGCACATGATGAACTTGAGTTTGAATTTGATAAAAATGCATCACTTGAAAATTCTCTTGCTAACATGACAAAAGAGTTTGGTTGGTTAAAGAAAGACCATGAATTTTTAGATGATGAAAATGAAAAATATAAAGTTGAAATTCATGAGTTAAATGCTACCATTAAGATTTTGAATGAAAATCGACAAGAACTTTTTATTGAAAACAACAAGCTAAAGCATGAAAATGGTAAACTATCTTTTGAATATGATGAACTAAAGAAACTTTTTGAAAAATTTGAAAATAGTTCATTGAAATTGGATAGGCTTGTTAACATTCAAAGAATGCCACATGATAAAAGTGGACTTGGTCATAAATGGAATACTACAATATCCAACTATAAAAACAAACTTTTAAAGACTTCTTCTAATTGTACCAAAACTTGCTTTTATTGTGGTTTAGAAGGTCATTATAAAGTTGCTTGCATGCATGCTAAACAAGATAAAATCAAATTGAACCTTAAAGTAAAAACAAATGAACATAGCAAGATTAGGAAGATTTGGGTACCTAAAGGATCTCACTTGCCTATTCATATGTAGGTATGCCTTAAAAGCCATAACAAGAAGAACACATGGTACCTTGATAGTGGATGCTCTAGACATATGACCGGAGACCTCACTCAATTTGCATCTCTATCACTCAAGGATGGTGGAGACGTTACCTTTGTTGATGATAAGAAAGGAAAGGTCAAAGGAGAAGGCACCATAGGTAACTCTACCTCTCCCATACATGATGTGCTTTATGTTGATGGCTTATCCTATAATCTTATTAGCATTAGTCAATTATGTGATAATGGGTTTGAAGTAGTCTTCAACCCCGACAAATGCATTGTTAAAAATAAGATAGATGGAAAAGTAAAATTCATAGGTTCTAGAGACAATAACATTTACACTATTGGACTAGATGATCTTAGATTCCAAAATGTGACTTGTCTTAATGCCATTAGTGAAGACTCCTGGTTGTGGCATAGGAGGTTGGCTCATGCCGGAATGGATCTAATTTCGACCCTCTCCTCAAAAGAAATTGTTAGAGGATTGCCTAAGTTCAAATACACCAAAGATCACATTTGTAGAACTTGTTAATTAGGAAAATAATTAAAAAGCTCATTTGCCCCTAAAAATATGATTTCAACCTCCTACCCCTTCAAACTACTTCATATGGATCTTTTTGGACCAATGAAGACAAGTAGCCTAGGTGGAAAGAGGTACGTGTTTGTAGTTGTGGATGACTACTCACGATTTACTTGGGTCATATTTCTAGCACATAAAGATGAAACTTATGAAAACTTCCTTAAATTGTGCAATCAAATACAAATTGAAAAAGGTATTGCCATCTCTTACATTAGGAGTGATCATGGAACTGAATTTGAAAATATACATTTTGACACTTACTGTAATGAACATGGCATAAAACACAATTTTTCAGCACCTAGGACACCTCAACAAAATGGGGTTGTAGAAAGAAAGAACCGAACCCTTCAAAAAATGGCTAGAACTATGTTGCATGAAAATGATCTCCTAGATATTTTTGGGCGGAAGCGGTTAGCACCGCTTGCTATATCATAAATAGGGTATATTTAAGGCCAATTTCTAAGAAAACACCTTATGAGCTTTCGAAAAACTTGAAACCAAATATAAGCTATTTTAGAGTGTTTGGTTGTAAATGCTTCATCTTAAACATTAAAGATAATTTACATAAATTTGATAAGAAGTCGGATGATGGCATATTCTTAGGGTATTCTTCACATAGCAAAGCATATAGAGTATTCAATAGAAGAACCTTAGTTGTAAAAGAATCCATGCATGTGACATTTGATGAGAGAGAGCCAACACCTCAAGAAATGCCACATGATGAGGATGATACTAATGAACATCTCTTACCTAAGTTAAGTGCTCATCCTCATGCATCTACAAGTCATACATTACCTAGTGAGGAACCAGAAAATGTAGATGATCACTCATTGCCTAGGGATAGGAGAATATTGGTAGATCATCCTGAATCCCAAATCTTAGGTGATGCCACATCGCCGGTAACTAGATCATACTATCGTAGTGTGAGTAACAATTTGGCGTTCCTATCCGAATTAGAACCTAAAACCATCAAGGAAGCAGAAAATGATGAATATTGGTTGATGGCTATGCAAGAAGAGTTGAGTCAATTCGAAAGAAACAAGGTATGGAGGCTAGTACCTAGACCTAGTGATCATCCAGTCATTGGCACGAGATGGGTGTATTGAAACAAATTGGATGAAAATGGAATCATCACGAGAAATAAAGCTAGGCTTGTAGCCCAAGGGTACAATCAGGAGGAGGGAATAGACTATGATGAGACATTTGCTCCTGTTGCCCGTATGGAGGTTATTAGGATACTCTTGGCATATGCATCTCATAAAGGATTTAAACTATATCAAATGGATGTCAAAAGTGCCTTCCTAAATGGCTATATCCAAGAGGAAGTGTATGTTGAGCAACCTCCAGGTTTTGAGGACTACAAACATCCAAATCTTGTCTTCAGGCTTGATAAAGCTTTATATTGATTAAAGCAAGCTCCTAGAGCTTGGTATGAGAGGCTTTGCACTTTCTTAGTTGAAAAAGGTTTTGAGAAGGGAAAGGTGGATAAAACATTATTTATCAAAAGAGAAAATCAAGATATCCTCCTTATCAAGATCTATGTGGATGATACCATCTGTGGCTCAACTAATCAAAAAATGTGTGATGAATTTGCAACTCTAATGAAAAATGAATTTGAAATGAGCATGATGAGTGAGTTAACCTACTTCTTGGGACTCCAAATTAAACAATACAAAAATGGGATATTTATAAATCAAGAAAAATATACAAAGGAGTTATTAAAGAAGTATGGGATGGATAGCAGTAAGACATCAAGAATTCCCATGAGTACTACTGCTAAGCTAGAAAATGATGAATTTGGCAAATCTGTGGACCAAAAGATGTATAGGGGTATGATAGGTAGCTTACTCTATTTGACAGCCAGCAGACCAGACATTATGTTTACTGAATGTCTCTGTGCTCGATTTCAATCGGATCCAAAGGAGTCTCACCTATCGGCAGTAAAAAAGATCTTCAAGTACTTAAGAGGAACCCAAAGTCTGGGACTATGGTATGAAAGATCTTCTGCCTTCACTCTCATTGGATATTCAAATGCAGACTTTGCTGGATGTAGAGTGGATAGGAAAAGCACTAGTGGGACTTGTCAATTCTTGGAAAAATCACTTGTTTCATGGTTTAGCAAAAAACAAAATTCAGTAGCTCTTTCCACAACAGAAGCAGAATATGTGGCAGCTGGAGCTTGCTGTGCACAAGTCCTATGGATGAAAAGCACATTGATGGACTATGCAATTAAAATGGAAAACATTCTCATCCAATGTGACAATACTAGTGCTATAAGCTTAACAAAGAACCTCATACAACACTCAAGAACAAAACATATTGAGATTAGGCACCACTTCATTAGAGATCACTCACAAAAAAGGGATATTTGCTTAAAATATATCAACACTGAAGAACAATTAGCGGATATCTTTACAAAATCCCTTAGTGATGCTAGAATATGTTATATCAGAAGTGCCTTAAACATTTGGAGTGCGGATCAAGTAAAAGAAATTGCCAAATAAATACTTTGTGCCTTTCACCTGCTTATTTATATAGTATTTATATATACCATTGAAATCCAAGTAGTGACTTAGTTTGGAAACCTAGAGGGGGGGTGAATAGGATGTTTATAAAATCTTTACCTTTTAAAAACTTTTCCTAAGATTTCTCCCAAGACTTATCCCTTGTTTAATTAAGTTTGAAATAGTTGAACTTAAACAATATTATAAATTAATATAAGTTCAAAACCCTTGTTGATTAGCAAACTTAATTAGGTAATTTTAATAGCCTAGTTAGCAAGGTTAAGATATTTAGGTTGATTATCAATGCTAACTACTCACTCAATTCTAAGCACAAATAATCAAATAAGAGAGTGAGAGGGAGTGAGACAAATACCAATCACACAAGTGACACAAAGATATATAGTGGTTTGGCACACGGCCTACTCCACTATTCTCAAGGTCGCACTTGAGGATTTCCACTATTGAGACCTCCACGACGCCCGGCTCCGAGGCTTTTACACTCCAAGGGAATTAAATAAGGATGCCCTTCCACCTTTACAATGACTCTCCTTCTCCGCCGAGTTCTAAGCGGTTCACCCAAGGGAATTAAAAACAACGGATGATGCCCTTGCCACCGATCGAATAAAGAAGAAGATAAAAGCTTTGCCTCTATGTAGGCTACAATGCAAGTTGAAGCTCCAAGGATGCTCTCAAGAATAAACAAGTTTAAGCCTAAACCAATCTCAAAAGATTTTCTCAAATCAAGGCACAAAGAGTTTGGTTGGTGAGAGAATTTAACCCAAAAATCGTTCACAAATGATTTTCTATGGTTTGTTGAAGTTGGACAATGTTCATCTAGTGTTTTGGACCCTTGAATGGGTATATGTAAAGTCCCAACTCCATATGACCGTTTGGGGGTAAAACAGTCAAAACTGGGTCAAAAAATCAACTAGCCGTTGCACCCCAACGGCTATATTTTTTTGAAGAAAAACATTTCTCGGAGTTCCGAGAAATTTCTCGGAGTTCCGAGCAAATTCTCGGAGTTCCGAGAATTCAAACAGAGCTTTTAATTTTAGAATCTGGACCATTTCTCGGAGCTCCGAGAATGTTCTCGGAGTTCCGAGCTCGGAGCTCCGAGAATAATTCTCGGAGTTCCGAGACTGGTTTCCAGCAAATAGTGTCGAACCTGTAAAATTCATATCTCCCTCATTTCTCGACGGATTTTGACGTTCCTATACTCTACGGATATGAGAAAAATGAGAGCTATCTGTTAAAAATATTTTCAAAAATATTTGAAAATGTTTTAAATAATTTTTGATAGGATTTAGTTGCTGGTCTAGGTTGTTGCTTCGGAACTCTGTTTTGTTCATTCTTGTGTTGAATGCCATATGGGTCCCAACATGTTGGTACACCACCATGGCCATTCACTTATCCATTTAAGTCCTTAAAGGGTGTGTTAGTCTATTTGAAAAACATATTTTTAGGGGTTTAAACAATGTGCCTTGACAAGAGAATACACAAGAGAGAAAGGTGATACATACTACCATTCTAAGTATTCTCTTGTTCTCTTGAGCCAATCTTCATTTGATCTTCAATGGTGTGCTTGGCTTGCTTTGGGATCTTCAAGGTTGAGCTTCTTTGCTTGACACCTTCAAAGGATGATGCCACAATTTGGTTCAAGCTCCTTTGCAAGTTGTTGATCCACAAGCTTTGGCCTTCATTGATCTTTCTTTGTTTGTTCAATGCTTTGAGATGATTGTGTGGAACTTCTCCTTAGTTGATCCTCCAAGGTATGGTTTGTCCAAATATGCTCTAGCTCATTTGTCCTTTGTTTGGTTCATCTTCAAGCATAGGCCATCAATGGTGTGTGCTAGCATGGATTGACATGTGAATTCCCTGTGTATAGCACAACACTCAAGGCAAATGATTAGTCCATAAACAACTAATCAATTTGTGTTTGTTAATCATCAAAACAAGGTGATTGAATAAACCCATGGGGAACCTTTGGGCTTACAATCTCCCCCTTTTTTATGATGACAAACCAAATTGATTAGATAGGTGGGAGGAACCTCTTATGAGGATTAGATAGACAATTTAATCATTACTACTCCCCCTCAACATATGCATGAGTTATATTTAACAAGTTATATTACAAGAATGCATATGGTAATGGACCTAATCAATTATACAAATTCTCCCCCTTTTGGCATTAGCAAAAATGAATGATTAAGCATGTAAGCACAATTACATAAAGCATCAAAGATATTCAATGAGAATATGATGCTCCCCCTAACTTCTCATCATGAGTTACCAATTAAAATCAAAGTATAATCCAAAGTATATATGGCATGATAAGAGACAATCAACATAGGAAATGAATAATCACAAAACAAATCAAGCCTATATTGGCAAAATAAAGAGATATTTCAATTTTAGCATAAATTTTTAGGGTATATTATAGTATATGTATAAATCCAATATTAATCTACCCTATGACCCATAATATAATAATAGATTAGCAAGTTAAAGCTTATATTTTACTTATCATGAAAGAAAACAAGCAAGTGTATAGTTTAGCAAGATAAGCCCCCTTAGTATTTGTCATTGGCCTTAGATAGACTTAAGATTTAAGGCATGACTTGACATAATAGGCCAAAGATATGACAATGGAATACTTGGCCATCAAAACTTATTCTCGGAATAGATGAGATCATATTAGATCATCCAAGATAAGTCAAAAAGCCTAGAAGAATATGTCACTAAGACCTAGGCTATGGGCTTCTTGTCTTTAACTCTAAAACACACATAAAAGCACAAGACAAGCCCGAACAACCCATGTGGAGCAATCATGCTCCAAATGAGTGTACTTATCATAGGTGAGGTGATAACCACATTAGAAATCCTATGATAAGTAACTAAGGACAAATTTACCTTTAAGCTCCCCCTTTGAAAATGAATCATGCAATGCATGAATCCAAAGGGATGTCCTTGTATAGACTCCAAAGGTTTTTGGATATATTTTCCAAAAGATACCAAGTTAAACTCAACCCTTGGGCTACAATGACACTTACTCTCCAAGTGTCAATTTATCATGATAAAATGATAGCCATAGTCTAGCTCATCATGATAAACAAGCATAGCACAAAAGATTTTCAATCTTTGGCTCATGCTCCTCCAAAATGTGATATAATATTTTAAATTCAAGCTTTACTTCCCTAAGTATGTAATATACATAACTAGCTAGGGAGATCACATATAAATGTATACCTATTCATGTTTGAGATGTTGGCACAAGGCCAATTTGTTAGATATTTTAATTAATGTGAATGTACCATCTCCCTCTTAGAATCTAAGAAGGCTAAGGGCACCAATTGAGTGACTTTTAAGATTAAGGTTTAACATCTCATATGTGTAGATATTATCAAACAAGGGGTGATAACTATAGAATATGTATAAACCAATTTTAGTTCAATTCTATAGGACCAAGACATAGTGAGCATGGTCGATAAAGTACCATGTCTTAGAGAGACATCCATGATTCATGAAGGTGAGAGTATACCTTATGAGAAAGATATGATCATCAAGGTTTCCATGGATAATCTACCATGTTTGGACACAAAGGACATGACACATAATGTGCATGGTCCAAACATTACATCTACATCCACAACCACATGTAAAATGACAAGGCATTAGGCACAAGGTGCATAAGCCTTATTGAAAACCAAAAAATGTGTGGGAGGCACATGTTCCCATCACAATCTAATGTATACAACCACCTTAGTGAATTTTAATTTTACTCAAGTGAGTAAATGCCCAAATATGATTCTAGATTTCTATGATATTTTCATTTCAAGTCATACATTGAATCTAGATTCATGATTTAACTTTCCTATATAATATATATCATTTTATGAACTTAGGGAAAGATCTAAGGATTTTATAATATATATGTATCAAATGATGCAAACTACCTTGGACACATGTATTCCATTTATGAACTTTCATGACTACTTGAACAAAATACATATAACATATCTGTACATATTAAGGTTCATCTTAGTCATGAGATTATCCAATTAAAGCTCTTTGGAAATACACTAATTTTTAACCCATCTATGATTCTTATTAGATTTGATGAAAATCATTAAGCATGTAATAGAATGGATTTTGATAGGACAACTAGGTGCATGTTCGTTCACCTAGGGCACAAAAAGTTGTCTAAGAAAGGATTTGAAGTGAATTCTTAGACATAGCATCTAATACCTCAGTTTTGCTAGAAATGATATATTAAAACAATTAAATACTCAATTGTCTAGCAAGTGCCATGTTTGTCCAAAATAAAGTTCAAAGAATAGTACTTTGGCATTTTCTCAATTTTTGCTCAGATACTATTTGATTGCCACAAATAATTTCATTTAAGTTCAAGCCTTAAAACCTATAGGTTTCTTTTCTTTTGGTTTTTCTAGAATGATGTGATCAATTAGCCTAACTCATAGCAACTACCAAAACGGGTTCAAATTTTAAAGATGTACTTGAAGCTTTTAATTTGAACACATGGGCAAGAGATGTTGTTGTATATTCTATAAAGATCAATTTATGATTTTCACATTGAATGCTCTATTGTGGTTGTCATGTGGATGAATGACATATTTTAAGTGCATGATGATTTTTAAGTATATGTGGGCACTTAAACTAGGAAACTCAAAATGATATTCAATTAGGCTCATCATATCAAAGTCTCAAATTATTTACATTTAATCATATAGACTTTGAATTTTAAGGTGATATATATAGATATATGTTAAGCAAATATGAGCATATGATATCTATATACATATGTTTTGAAAGGATTTTCAATTTTAGGCACAACATGTATTGATACAAAAAAAATTAAACAAGAACAAGTACATTGTATCAACAAATATATTTTCAAATGATATTCAATTAAAGCACATCCCCTAATCTAAAATAAACACAATATAGATCATGTTAAGGGTTTTGAAACTCAAACCATCTTGGTTCCAAGCAAGTTTGTCCTAGGTGATAAGTCATTTTTAACCCAAACAAACTTACTACTTTTTACAAATCTAAACATACATTTAGATTTGTAATGTCCAAATCTACCACAAAAATCACAAGACATATATGAGTAGGTAGATGGACGGGATGAACAAGATGATTTACAAGAATGACTATGATGAAAACTATGTTTTGCACTTTCTTGTAAATAATGATTTTCCAACATTAATGTTTCATTCTTGATTTTTAAGTCATTCATTTCCATTTTAAAATTTATTAATTCAAGAGATGAAAGCATTTTAATTTTCTCTTCTTCTTCTTTAAGGAGTAGATTTTCCTCTCTTAGTGAAGCAATAGTATCACTTAGTTCAATAAAATCTTTTTTAAAAATTTTATTTTCTTCACTAAGATGTGCATGATCTATTTCTAGTGACCTAAACTCCTTGTGAATACTAGCTAAATTGTTTTTCAAGTTTGAATTCTTAGCTAGTTGATCCTCAAGTTTCTTATGTAATTCTTGGACATTTTCAACAAGTTCTTCAAATGTGAATTCGGCATTATCCAAGGGGTCTTCATTAGATAATCCCATTAAGCACATGTTTTGATTTTGAAGATTTTCAATAGAGTCCAAAACATTTTTAGCATTTTTACAAGAGGATACTTTTTCATAAATGTTAGGTGGTAATGCACAACATATTGTAATTAGGGCTTTTGTATTTAGTAAAGATAATTTTTTATCGTAATCATTTGATCTTTTAGATTTAACATTTAAATCAAAACCATTTTCAATTATCTTTATCATATCTTTATCTAGACCTTTTAAGTATGTCTTCATATGGATCAACCATGATCCATAATCGGAACAATCCAAAATAGGTAGTCTAGATCCCATCTTTTAAGTTGCCAAAAAGTTTGATCTTTTAACTCTTAACCGGTTAGGGTCTTAATCAAGAGCCCAAGCTCTGATACCAATTGAAATCCAAGTAGTGACTTGGTTTGGCAACCTAGAGGGGGGGTGAATAGGATGTTTATAAAATATTTACCTTTTAAAAACTTTTCGTAAGATTTCTTCCAAGACTTATCCCTTGTTTAATTAAGTTTGAAATAGTTGAACTTAAACAATATTATAAATTAATATAAGTTCAAAACCCTTGTTGATTAGCAAACTTAATTAGGTAATTTTAATAGCCTAGTTAGCAAGGTTAAGATATTTAGGTTGATTATCAATGCTAACTACTCACTCAATTCTAAGCACAAATAATCAAATAAGAGAGTGAGAGGGAGTGAGACAAATACCAATCACACAAGTGACACAAAGATTTATAGTGGTTCGACACACGGCCTACTCCACTCTTCTCAAGGTCGCACTTGAGGATTTCCACTATTGAGACCTCCACGACGCCCGGCGCCGAGGCTTTTACACTCCAAGGGAATTAAATAAGGATGCACTTCCACCTTTACAATGACTCTCCTTCTCCGCCGAGTTCTAAGCAGTTCACCCAAGGGAATTAAAAACAACGGATGCCCTTGCCACCGATCGAATAAAGAAGAAGATAAAAGCTTTGCCTCTATGTAGGCTACAATGCAAGTTGAAGCTCCAAGGATGCTCTCAAGAATAAACAAGTTTAAGCCTAAACCAATCTCAAAAGATTTTCTCAAATCAAGGCACAAAGAGTTTGGTTGGTGAGAGAATTTAACCCAAAAATCGTTCACAAATGATTTTCTATGGTTTGTTGAAGTTGGACAATGTTCATCTAGTATTTTGGACCCTTGAATGGGTATATATAAAGTCCCAACTCCATGTGACCGTTTGGGGGGTAAAACAGTCAAAACTGGGTCAAAAAATCAACTAGCCGTTGCACCCCAACGGCTATATTTTTTTGAAGAAAAACATTTCTCGGAGTTCCGAGCAAATTCTCGGAGTTCCGAGAATTCAAACAGAGCTTTTAATTTTAGAATCTGGACCATTTCTCGGAGCTCCGAGAATGTTCTCGGAGTTCCGAGACTGATTTCCAGCAAATAGTGTCGAACTTGTAAAATTCATATCTCCCTCATTTCTCGTCGGATTTTGACGTTCCTATACTCTACGGATATGAGAAAAATGAGAGCTATCTGTTAAAAATATTTTCAAAAATATTTGAAAATTTTTTAAATAAGTTTTGATAGGATTTAGTTGCTGGTCCAGGTTGTTGCTTCAGAACTCTGTTTTGTTCATTCTTGTGTTGAATGCCATATGGGTCCCAACATGTTGGTACACCACCATGGCCATTCACTTATCCATTTAAGTCCTTAAAGGGTGTGTTAGTCTCTTTGAAAAACATATTTTTAGGGGTTTAAACAGTGTGCCTTGACAAGAGAATACACAAGAGAGAAAGGTGATACATACTACCATTCTAAGTACTCTCTTGTTCTCTTGAGCCAATCTTCATTTGATCTTCAATGGTGTGCTTGGCTTGCTTTGGGATCTTCAAGGTTGAGCTTCTTTGCTTGACACCTTCAAAGGATGATGCCACCATTTGGTTCAAGCTCCTTTGCAAGTTGTTGATCCACAAGCTTTGGCCTTCATTGATCTTTCTTTGTTTGTTTAATGCTTTGAGATGATTGTGTGGAACTTCTCCTTAGTTTATCCTCCAAGGTATGGTTTGTCCAAATATGCTCTAGCTCCTTTGTCCTTTGTTTGGTTCATCTTCAAGCATAGGCCATCAATGGTGTGTGCTAGCATGGATTGACATGTGAATTCCCTGTGTATAGCACAACACTAAAGGCAAATGATTAGTCCATAAACGACTAATCAATTTGTGTTTGTTAATCATCAAAACAAGGTGATTGAATAAACCCATGGGGAACCCTTGGTCTTACAACCATACTTGTTTTGGTAGTATCTGCATGAATGAGATGTCAAATATTAATCTTAAAAATCACTCAATTGGTACTCTTAGCCTTCTTAGTTTTCTAAGTTGGAGAGGTACCTTCACTTTAATTAAAAATACGTAACAATTTGACATTTGTCAACATCTCGATCATGAACAGGTATATGTGCATTACATGGTTATATATTTTTATACCATAAGCATTGATTTAGGGGGAGTACCTAACTCAATCTTCATCTACTCTTAAATTGCTTTACTTTTTAGTACACCCTTTCTGTCGATGACAAAAGGGGGAGAAGTTTGAAATTGATTATCTATTCAATTGACTATATGCACCATATGCTTTTAATTGTTATCATTTATTTGTGTGCATATATTGATGGGGAGTTCCTGCAATCACTTGCCTACTATGTCACTCCACACACACCTCATAATCAATTTTGTTTGTCATCATAAAAAAGGGGGAGATTGTAAGCCCAAGGGTCTACTCTCCTATCTTGTTTTGATGATTCTAAACATAATTGATTGTGTTATTGAATACTAATCAATTTACCTTGAAGTGTTGTGTTCAAGATACGATTGATCATTGATGAAACCAACACACTACATGGTCATGCTTGAAGATGTACCCAACAAGAGTCAAAGGAGCTAAGTGAAGCTCACATCATCTCTCAAGCAAGCATACACAAAATGGAAGATCAATTGAAGACCAAGACTAAAGAGAAATTGAAGGTTGCATAGGTATCATTGTACATCCCTTCTCTTTAGATTTTCAAGTCAAGGCAAAGTGTTTTAAAAATAGTTTTCAAAAACACTTAAAGAACTTTAAAGGTTTAGTGAATGGTTATGTGGTGGACCAACATGTTGGGACCCTCATAAACATTCCAAAATTACCATAGGAGTTGAGTTCCAAAATCCAAAAATCAAACAAGCAATAAAAATATAAAAACTGCAGATTTTTAGTCTTCTCGGAACTCCAAGATTTTTCTCCAGTAGCTTCTGACCATTTTCTCGGAACTACGAGAAATGGTCCAGTAGAAAATATTCCATCTTCTGGCCGTTCTCTCGGAACTCCGAGAATTTCTCGGAGCTCCGAGAATCGTTCTCGGAACTCCGAGAACCTCGGAGACAGCTCAAAAAAGAGCCGTTGGGATTTGATTTAAAAATTGGTTTTTAATTTTCTTAAGCCCAAACGGTCATATTTTGAGGAGAGACTATTTATACAACATCTAGAGGATTATTTCCTCTCTCTTGATCATTTGAAAAACTCCCTTAAGCATTCAAGCAAACTTGCAACCCTTTTAAGCTTAAGATTTTGATTTTTCCAAACTTGCCTTGCACTTGCAAATCTATTGAGTTTGGATTTAGAGCTATCACTTGCAACCATCATTGAAGAGCAATCAAGGGACTACAAAGAGCATCAAGCTTTCAAAAAGAAGCCAAGCTATCTCTCTTCTAATTCTTGTAAAGGTATAAGGGCATCCTATCTTAATTCCCTAGAGAGCAATCGCTTAGAACTCGGCGAAGAAGGAGAGTCATTGTAAAGGTGTAAGGGCATCCTCATTTAATATCCCTTGGAAGTGTAACCGCCTCGGAGCCGGGCATCGTGGAGGTCTCGCATAGTGGAAATCCTTAAGGACCATCTTAAGAAGAGTGGAGTAGGGCTTTGCCCGAACCACTATACATCGGTGTGTCTCTTCCATTATCTTGCACTTTCATTCTTTTTGGTTTAATATTTCACTTTGTCTTTCAATCTTATTTGCACTAACCAAAAATTCAATCAAGAGAAGAAAATTCAAATTAGGGTTTATAATTAATTTTCAAAAGGGCTAATTAAGTGTTAAAATCAATTCACCCCCTCTCTTGTCTATTTCAGTATGGCTTTGAGATCCGCCCATTGAAGAATCTTATTGGTTTAGTGGAGATCCCAAAGATGTAAAACTTAGAAGAGTGGAGTAGGTCAAGTCGTTACTCAACCACTATAAAACTTGTGCCTTGTGGACGCTTTCTCTTCTTCTCTTTGCACTTTGGTGTTTAGTAATCTCTACCCTTTACTTGTGTTTATGTTTCATTAAACAAGGATTAGAGTATATAAGCATAAAGTCATATCTAATCCCTATCCTACATTATATTTATTAATTGATAAAGGGTTATACTTGTTAAGGCTTACTTGGTAAAATGATTTTAATAATCCACTGAATTAAGCCCCAAATTTTTAATTAGCCAATTCACCTCCCTCTTGGGTTGTCACACCTATATTTCAGGTTGCCTGGAACACCCTGGTCGACCGGCCCGCTATGCTCCGGCAGGTGCTGGATTTCCAGCCACTTTGCCGCGGTCGCCCGAGGAACCCCGGTCGACTGGCCTTGTTTGAAAATCCTTTTTAAAGTTAAAATCTCAGGGTCATTGGGCCTTGGCCTTTGGGCTTTTGTTCAAGGTTTTCAAACATGTTTTGGGGAGTGTGAATGGTTTCGAAGATGTTAAAATTAACTATGAAAATCATTTTGAAAACCTTTTTGAAAGTGCAAATACAAATAATAGGAGGACTCTAAATACAATCTAAAAATGTATACCCTTGAGTCTTCTTTGATTGCTTGGCTCCTCCGCACTTTATTGGACATCTTTGACTTGAGAGTGAACTCTTCGACTTGCTTTGGCATTTGTGACTTCCTCCATTCCTTGGGCATCTTGAATGTTGCATGAGAAGGCCACCAATGCTAGTTCAACTCCAAGCCTCTACTAGCACTTGCTAGGAAACTTGGGATCCTTGACTTGAGCTCTTGACTCGAACATCGTCCAATGATGATGTCTTCCATGTATGTGCAAGCTCCTTGGTATAATGTGCATGTTGACCATGTGTTGTGTTGTGTTGTGTAATGGCGATATGACATGTCAAGTTCCTGTCTAAGGCACAACACTAAAGGCAACACATTAGTCCATAAAGACTAATCAATTTGGGTTTGCTAACATCAAAACAATAAGGTGAAGGTGAATGTATGAACCCATGGGAACCCTTGGGCTTACATAATTCGTCCTAGACGAATTCCAATTCGTCTGAGACGAATTCTGATCGGTTATAGATATTTTCTACTTTATAGGGGACGGGGTAAGAGTTTTTTATCTCTTCTCTCTCTCTCTCTCTGTGTGGTGATATACACATTCCTTCGGTGTAATTCTTCCCCTTCTGAATGATATTCAAACCCCAAACCCCTGCAGAAAATTAGACAAAAACCCTAGTTAGCTTGCTTTTTGAAGAGAGAAAGTAGAGAAACACTAGGTAGCTCCTTTCAGACATCGGCACTCCTCCGAATTTTTTAAGGTTCAAAGCATCATTTCTTTTTCACTCCGTTGTTCTGCCGAATTTTGCAGAACTACGAGCTACTTTTCCATAGTAGCGCCGTTGTTCTGCCGAAATCTCGACAAACTCGGAGGCGATTTGACTATACAACGTCGTTGTGCCGCCGATTTCTCCGCAGCCCCGAAGGCTCCCTTTCAACACAGCACGGTAGCGCTGCCTATTTTCACAGAACCCAATGCCCCATTCTCAACATAGCATCGTGGTTCTGCCAAAATTTTGGTAAACTCTGAAGTTTCCCTCTTCAAATAAGCGCGGTTACGCTACCCAACTCTCCAACTGGTAAGAATAAAACCCTAAAAAATATAAATAATAGAAAGATGTAATCCATTTACTTTTCAGTTGTGTATTTACAAAACGGGTATGGGTTGGTTTCATCATCCGTGATGTCAAGCCCCTCAACCTGGCCCTTTACTACTTTCCAGTTGTATTTACAAAATGGGTATGGGTAGGTTTCATCATCCGTGATGTCAAGCCCCTCAACCTGCTCCTTTGCTACTTTCCAGTTGTATTTTCAAAACTGGTAGGGTGGGTATCAACATTTCTGATGTCAAGCCCCTCTACCTGCCATTTACAAATTTCCAGCACTTTACAGCTTTATGCACAGTAAGGTACGAGGTTGAGGTGTCTAGACTTGCTTTTACTCTCTCCAATTTACAGCTTTATGCACAGTAAGGTACGAGGTTGAGGTGTCAAAGAGACTTGTCCCGCTACGACCGAGCGCTTGAGACATTATTTCCTCCGACTTGCTTTTACTTTCTGCATAGTATAGTACGAGGTGGTGACATCATAAGATCTCGAGCGCACAAATTGCCCCCTGAACTTTTGTTATAAATCCCACTGCCTTACTTTTACTTTATGTACTGTCTTTTCCGTTTGATTTACGGAGACGGGGCCTACTTGGGATCAGTTGCAGAGTTCCTTTGGAGCTTGTGACATATGGTCTCAAATAGGATTGAACCAAACCGCACTTTTTATGATTTTTTTTATAAATCCATTTCATTTACATTCGGAATTAAGCATAACCCAACAAGGGAAATAAAATAAAATTATTTTGTTTCTATAAGCCCAACGGTTCCCATGGGTTTAATCATTCACCTTTACCTTGTTGTTTTGATGCTAACAAACCTAAATTGATTAGTCTTTATGGACTAATGTGTTGTCTTTGAGTGTTGTGGCTTAAACAGGAACTTGACATGTCATAGCGCCATTACACAACTCAACACAATACATGGCTTGAGGATCATCATGCAAATGGCCAAGGAGCTTGTACACACATGGAAGACATCATCATTGGAAGATGTTCAAGTCAAGAGCTCAAGTCTTAGATCCCAAGTTGCCTGGCAAATTGCCCGTAAAAGCTTGGAGATGAACCAGCCCGTAAAAGGCGAAGAGTTCTCTCACAAGTTCAAGTTACTTTATGTATTGTCTTTTCCGTTTGATTTACGGAGACGGGGCCTACTTGGGATCAGTTGCAGAGTTCCTTTGGAGCTTGTGACATATGGTCTCAAATAGGATTGAACCAAACCGCACTTTTTATGATTTTTTTTATAAATCCATTTCATTTACATTCGGAATTAAGCATAACCCAACAAGGGAAATAAAATAAAATTATTTTGTTTCTATAAGCCCAACGGTTCCCATGGGTTTAATCATTCACCTTTACCTTGTTGTTTTGATGCTAACAAACCTAAATTGATTAGTCTTTATGGACTAATGTGTTGTCTTTGAGTGTTGTGGCTTAAACAGGAACTTGACATGTCATAGCACCATTACACAACTCAACACAATACATGGCTTGAGGATCATCATGCAAATGGCCAAGGAGCTTGTACACACATGGAAGACATCATCATTGGAAGATGTTCAAGTCAAGAGCTCAAGTCTTAGATCCCAAGTTGCCTGGCAAATTGCCCGTAAAAGCTTGGAGATGAACCAGCCCGTAAAAGGCGAAGAGTTCTCTCACAAGTTCAAGTTGTCCAAGAAAGTGCGGAGGAGCCAAGCAATCAAGAAGACTCAAGGTTTTACATTTCTAGATTGTATTTGGAGTCCTCTTGCTATTTGTATTTGCACTTTCAAAGGTTTTCAAAATGGTTTTGTAAAACAAATTTGATATCTTTAGAAACCATTAACACTCCCCAAAATGTATTTGAAAATCTTGGATAAAAGCTCAAAGACCATGGACCAAATTCCCTAAGATTTTTACTTTAAAATGAAATTTTAAATAGGGCCGGTCGACTGGGGTTCCCCGGGTGACCACAACAAGGTGGTTGGAAATCTAGCACCTGACGAAACATAGCGGGCCGGTCGACCGAGGCTTTCTGAGCGACCACGGAGGTGTTCCTCGAAATCCAGAAACACTCCATCATGGTCGGGTCGGTCGACCGCCATAGGGCCGGGCGACCGCGGATAGGGAACTTGATAAAAATAAAAATGTACAGGTTGCTCTCCCCGGACGACTGCCATGACCCGGTCGACCGCCATGACCCAGTCGACCGCGCCGGTTTGAAATTTGAAATTAAAAAAGAGAGCGCCCGATAAGGCGGGCGACCCCGCGATGCCTCAATCGACCGCGCCGGTCTGGGAAACTAGCCGTTGGGGCCTGCGCTGCTTGACTTTTTCAACCCCCTTTTTTATGGTTTTTCCTCCAAACGGTCAAATCTTTCCATGGGCTATTTAAACCCTATCCTAGACCAACTAAGCAACCTTTTGGAAGATCATTTTGAAATCTCTTTGAGCTTACACTTGAAAATCTAAGGTTCTTAGTTTTCCTCTTCTATGCTTTGATTTGTACATTTACATTTATCAAGAGGATCTCCATAGGCTTTATCTTTGCTATCTTTTGGAGAGTTTATGTGAGCTATTATATTTGTAATCCGCCTATTAAGAGGCTTTGAGAGTTTTTCTATTTTGTTCTTCATTTGTGTTTGAGAGGGTCTTCGATTCGGCCAGCTAAGAAAGGCGAATCAAAATTGTGAGGGGTTCTACGCTTCGGCCCATTAGAAAGGAGAAGCTTGATTGTTGCAAGAGGGTCTTACACTTTGGCCCGGTAAGAAAGGAAAAGCTTGTCATTGTAAGAGGGTCTTACGCTTCGGCCCAATAAGAAGGGAGAAGCTCGACATTGTAAGAGGCTTGTTTGATCCGACCCGATAAGAAAGGAGGATCACATAGTGGAGTACCCAAGGAGCTAAACTTGAAAGAGTGGAGTAGGTCTTGTCGATAGACCGAACCACTATAAATCTTGGTATCTTCTGTAAGCCCAATGGCTCCCACCTTGGCATTCCCATCTTATTTTGATGATTCCAATGCACAAGTGATTTAAGATCACTAATGTGTTTGAATGTCTAAGTTGTAGATCATATTGGTGTTAAGACAACATTGCTTGGATTGAGGCCAAGAAGCTCTCATTGAACCACATTCGGAAGGCCAAAGACATCGAAGATCCAAGACAATTGAAGACTTGAAGAATCTATTGAAGATCGAAGTCTATAGAATGTATAAGATCCAATCTTAGTATTAGATTTTAAGAGGCATAAATTAAGTTATTCTCACACACCCTAAATGTCTAAGAGATTGTCTTTGTGGTGTTCCAACACTTTGGAACCCTCATAACAATCCGAACTTGGTGTAAACATGGAAGCCCAAAAACAGAAATTGAAAATCTGCTTGACATAGGCTTCTCGGAGCTCCGAGCTCGGAACTCCGAGAGATTCCTCGGAGCTTTGAGAAATGGTCCACTAACATTTTCTCAATTCTGTTTGTATTCCCAGAACTCCGAGAGAAATTCTCGGAACTCCGAGAACACTATAATGGTAAAAAAAATAGCCGTTGGGAATTTTCGCAGGAATTAATACTATGCCCTTGAACGGTCATATTTGGGTTTTTCTATAAATATGGGCATTCCAAACTTTCCAAAGATAAATTCTAACACTCTTAAACTCTACTTGAATATCCCAAGAGTGAATCAAAGCTTATTTATGCCTCTCATCCTCTAAGATTAGGATTTGGATCATAGGCTCAATTTGTACATCTTATTCAAAGTTGTAAACCCTTGTGAGGGATTTTTTAGTTCTTTCTTTCTTATTCTAAGATTATATTTGGGTGAGTGCGAAGGGACGCGGAGCCATCCCAAGAGCGAGTGATGTAGACACCCCCATTTTGCTACGCTTTAAAAAGTGAAAGATTCGGTAGTATCATCGAGTCTTGAGTCCATATTCAGCATTAGATTAGGCATCTATGCATTTTAGGGTAGATTTCACCTCATTATGGGACTTTTCAAGTTGATTCGCGATCTTGAAGGTCTCTAGGGGGTTCCTTTGGCCTTTGCAAGATGAAAATTTAAGTTTCCAAGCAAATGAAAAAACCTGCTATTTTTAGAATTTTTAGGATTTTCCTCATTTTTGCCTATTTTGCACTGCAGGGGTATTTTGGTCATTCCCAATGTGTCTCGTTTGACCCCCGAGTTATATTTGAGAAATCTTGAGTGATTTTAAAATTTTTGAAAAAGCTGCTATTTTTAGAAACTCATGAGGCTTCAACATTTTCATCATCTTATGGATATTTCAATCATTTCTCATATGTCCAAAACCATCTCCAGGGTACGGCTGATGGATTAGGAGTAATTTCGTAAGATTTGGGAAACCTGCTAAATTTAGATCTCTCAAGATTTTCTCTTAGTCTTGCACTTCGGGGGTATTTTAGACATTTCCAAACATATCATATTTAGTCCCTAAGTTGTGTCTAAGAAAGCTTGAGTCCGTTCATAAATTTTCGAAAATCTGCTATTTTTAGAATTTCTCAAGGTTTTCCCTAGTCTCGTCAAATTCTAGCACCTCGGGGTAATTTGGTCTTTTCCTATGAAATTCTTTTGATCCCCAAAATATGTCTGAGAGATTATGAATGATTTCTTGAATTTTGGAAAAACTGCTACATTTAGAATTTCTCAGGAGTTTCGCTTAATTTGGAAATTCTAAGTGTTGAGGGCATTTTGGGTATTTTCAGGGGATACCAAATGATCATGTTTAATATTGCTCACCGAAAAGACCCAATTTTAAAATTTTCTATTTTTGAAGTTTGACCACAAAGACTTTCCATTTTTAATTTTTCCTTTTAGGGGTGAACCAATCTGAGGATATTTTGGTCGCATTTTGATGTCTAACAGTCAAATAGGGGCAATTTGGGTCCGAAAAGTTGTTTTCCAAAAAAAATGGTCTGATCATGTGTAAGGGATGCACCATAAATGTCAAATGGGTTGGGTCCATATATAGAATGTTGAATTTAGAAAGATTTTATTGATTTTTTACGGAAAAACCCGAAACCGTGTGAAATGGCTCATTGGGCTAAAGCACGCAAAGATGGAGCTCATGTGGGTTCACCCATATGGGTCAACCACCATGGTAGGCGGCCCACATGGTTGACCCACATGAGTTCAGCACCCAACCTTGATGATGTCACAATGGTGACATCATATTTGTTAAAAGAAAAATAAAAAAAATAAAAAATGAAAAGAAGGAAAGAAGGAAAAGAGGAATGATTGCTTAAAAAAGTTTTCTTCCAAAGAAGTAATGTGGAATGAGAATAGCATGTCTTGATTGACAAGAAATTAAGATTGGAATCAAATCCAATTTGGAAATAAGAAAGAAAGAAAGAAATAGGGAAAAATTGGAAACAAGCCAAACAGGGAGCTCTCACACTGGAAATTACTATTTCTCTCTTAACCCTAGCTTTTTGGTATAAAAATCAAAGCAAACAATGCTAGAAAGGATTGAAAAAAATCCAGATTCGTCCTTTTTCTCTCTCCTCGCAAGAAAAAAAAAAAACTTCTTCTCTCTTAAGATGTGATCTCTCTCGCAAGTGTTCTTCACAAAAAGAATTCTTGAATTCCTTCTTCTTCTCCAAGGCATCACACAATCAAAGATTATTGGAGGATTCTTTGGATCTTTTTTTAGCGTATAAAAGGGTTGGACAAAGCGTATATCTTGGATCACCAACCCTAGAGACAAGGATCACGATCAACGATAAGGATTCCTCATCTTTGTGAAGTAGAAAAAACATGCTAGGGTTTTAATTTTGATGGATCAAATGAACGAGTTTTTTTTTCAAATTCAAGTATGTTATAATATAGATTATGAGTTTTCAAAATCCAAAATTTGATCGAAAAATTAATTTTCCTCCATTTAAAAATGGTTTTCTTTTGTTTTTATTCAATATGGATTTAAATTAGATTATCAAAGCAAGTGTTTAAAAATTTGGTTCTTTTTAAAAACTGATATTTTCTGTGTTTTATATAAAATACAAAACTACTGGAAACTTAATTTCCAACCGCGGTTCAGCCGTTTTATTTTTCATTTTATTTTTCAAAGAATAACCCCGAAAAGGGTTATTTCTTGATGAATGGAGCCAAAATTATATCAAATCATGTCCAACTTTTGTGAAATTTTTTTTCCAGTAGTTGTACAAGGTTTGTAGATCACCCAAAAAATTTCATTGTTTTTGGAGTTTATTTAATCAGATTATTAATTATTTTAAATTTCGGCTATTTTTAATAAACATCAAATCATTTTAAAAATTGATGAAACTTTCCAGAATTAAAGCCTAATAATAAATGAAAGTTTTCAATGAAAAATATGTTTTAAAAAATATGGTTTTTACTGTTTTCTAATCGCTTCTCCGTTTTACGTGCCATAATTCTTTTTCTTATTAAATTAATATATTTTCAAAATTTTTCTTTACAAACCAGTAACTTTGGTTACTGGAATGTTAGAGAAATATTTTCAATTAATTTTGAAAAGATTTGATAAGGTTTTGCAATTTATTTTAATAAACGGGTTTTAACGCCTAGAAAATAAATTGATCGCTTATATTTAAAAACCAATTTTATGGAGGAGATTTAAGTTTTGCAATTTTGATAATAAATTCTATAATCTATTATATATCTACTGGAATTTTTCATTTGATTTTAGGATACCATTAGGTTTGCTTTTTAAGTAATTCTTTGGTTTCATCTGATTTTTGTGTGAATTTAAATGGGCATCAAATCGTCATAAAAATCCATAAAATTCATACAGTAGTCTAATCTCATGATTATGTTTATACTGTAAGAGTTTAAGTTGATTTGAAATTGATATGCTATAGGTTACTGTGTTAATATATAATCTGATTTGAATTTTAAAAAATCGGACATTGATATCTAATCTTAATGATAATTCATGTAAATTTTTCAGTAAGCTTTAATCATTTATATCTTTATTCTGTAAAAGTTTGGAGTAATTTAAAAGCGATATGATATAGGTTACTGTGTTAATCTATAATCTGATTTTGATTTTGAAAAATCGGGAATTGATATCAAATCTTAATGATAATTCATGAAAATTTTCAGTAACCACAATCATCCATATCTTGTTACTGGAAAAGTTTTAACTGATTTAGAGTTCGATTGCTTAGGGTTACTGTATATTCCTAGCAATCTGGTCTTAATGATATTAAATCACAATTTAATTGCAAATCAATACAAAAGTCAGTAAAAATCTCCAAAAAACCTTAATTGTTCATCATAAATTCAATCCCTAACTTTTTGAAATAGAAACCTTAGGGTTCATAGATTGCCTTTGTAAATTGGCTATGCTGTGACAATTTAACTGCCGAGATCGTAACCATAATCGTATACTAATTGCGATCGATCCAGCATAATTTGAGTGCGTAAATTATAGTATGATATTGGCTCCGAGGTCCACTGTCTACGAAAATCCTGAGAAATATGCCAGGCAATAAGATACTATAATTTACGTGCTAAATTATACAAGGGTTGAGAGCACGATTCCCTTCCATGGTTGTGATTCGAGGTTGAAACTTGCGAACCATAGAGCCTTGGTATTCCTTAGATGTTTAGGAATAAAAAATCTTCAGAAATCGAAAATCATCAAATTCAACAAATTAAACTAACTCACTCCATGTCTTTCGGAACCGTTGGATTGCGGTTTCCATCGTAGGAACCATTAGAGCCCCATTTAGGAACACTTGTGTCGTGTTGTGTCCTAAGTTTTAGGGAGTCCTAGAGTTAGGAGTCCAGCCTCATCACGGGCGTTTGCTATGGATAGCAACCGTGCCATAGATCTAGTTACACTAGTCACCTCACTTTTCCCCTAGGACAAACCTAGTTACGTAGGATGTAGGTTAACCTGCATTAGTCTAAGGGACGTCTTGCACCTAGATATGACCATATAACATCTTAGATGAAGTCCTAGGATAATAAAATCTTTAACTTGAATTAAATAATTTCTCTTAAAACTGTTGAAACGGTCAATCCAGTCTAGATCGGTGTCCTAGATGAGTTAGGCATAAGTAGCTTAGTTCAGGTGCACCGAACTACGTCGACTCTGATCCCAGTGAGGCTTGGGTACGTAGGCAGCTTGGATGCTTGGTGGCATACCAATCACGAGTCGGCCCCACACACAAATGGTGGAGTTTTGTATATTAGTTTTCTTATAAATTCTTAATTAAAATATGTAGGATTTCCCTCAAATTAGCATTTTAGAAGAACTTTCACTTATATTGAATTCAAACAAATTAAGAAAATTAAGATACACATTTAGGAATTACACTGAAATTAGATCTTAGGATGCATGTCACGTAGTTCGCACATTAATATAGAGTTAAATGAGCCATTTAAAAGAAATTCAAAAGAGTTAACTTTTGGAATTGAAGACCGATTATCGGGCAGGAAATGGTGCATGTGGTGGTAACTCCCCATACCTTCCATTCTCGTCACCAGGTAACGAGTCTAGATTTCTGATCAATTATGGGTCCTAGATCCCTCATCTAGGTGGCGACTCTGTCACTTTCTTTTGCGTAGAATTCGGATTGCCTTAGTGATCCCAAGTTCACGGAAAAGATGAATTAAATCACACCTTGCTAGGCTCGGCGGCTTACCCCTGCCCTTATGGTTACTGGGTGTAGACACCCCATTTTGCTCTGCTTTGATTAAAAAAGAAATTAGGGTTTCGCTGTCAATTTTTCAATGTTTTCTATTCCGGTGTTCGTCCCTTACGCTTTCTCAAATCTTTCTGGTCATTTCTGCATTATTCTGATTTTTTCCGCTAAAGTGCGGAGAAGGGTTATTCGTGAGAATCCGAGCAAGGGAGAATTTGTACCCGTTTGGTGGGCCCGCATTGAACATTTGTTTAAAATTGAATCAACCGGGGGCCCACATTGTGGGGCCCGCGTTGTGGGGCCCACGTTGTGGGGCCCGCGTTGTGGGGCCCGCGTTGTGGGGCCCGCGTTGTGGGGCCTCAATGGGGCCTCTTGTGAGGCCTCTTATGAAGAGCAATGATGGTAGCTCTCCACTAAGACAACATGATGGGCCCTCCACTAAGAACAATAATGATGGATTCTCCACTAAGAAACATGATGGGCCCTCCACTAAGAACAATAATGATGGATTCTCCACTAAGAAACATGATGGGCCCTCCACTAAGAACAATAATGATGGATTCTCCACTAAGAAACATGATGGGCCCTCCACTAAGAACAATAATGATGGATTCTCCACTAAGAGGGACAACATGATGAGCTCTCCACCAACATATCTCTCTCTCTCTCTTTCTCTCCCTATATATATCTTCCTTCCCATCCATAAAAAAGAAAAGAGAAATTTATCTTCCATTATCTCTTTCTCTTCCATTATCTCTTCTAATCACTCCCTCCAATCCCTTTCCTCAATATATTCTTCCATCCCTCTCCCTAATATTCTTCTTCCATTATCTCTTCACTCCCTCAATCACTCCCTCTAAACACTCCAGAGAAAGCGAAAGACGGCGGAGCGGATCGGCGGCGGCAGGATTTTTTATATTTTTTTGGATTGGGCGGAGATCTTCACCACAGGTAGGTGCATTGTTCTCAAAATATTTCTGTATTTTTCCGAATTTTTCTGATTTTTTCCGCAAATTGTGTTTTAAAAATGGAAAACTCTTCAAAAAACATCTTTTGACGAAGAAAAATTAAATTATATACCAAACAGATTCTAAAATTAATGAAATTTCGTGGGAAAATAATATGTTACTGATTCATTTTACCATGAATTTATAAAGATTTTTGGAGTTTATTTGGTATATTATTTAATATTTTCTTTGAAACTTATCAGATTTTAGGAGAATTTTTACTAACATCAGATCATCATTAAAATTCATAAAATTTTTACAGTAGTCTTATCTTGCATATTACTTGTTACTGTAAACGTTTCGTGTTATTTGGATCTGTTTTAATATGGGATGTAGTGTTAATTTATAATCTGGTCTGGAAATTGTAAAATCCGAAATTGGTAGTAAATAATTTCTAAAATTCATGAAAATCTCACTTCATGCTATTTTGATTCATATAGTATTTCTGTAGAAATTTCATAGAATTTAGAGTTGTATTTCTACTAGTTTATGTGTTAATTGTGCAATCTGGACATTTAATGGATTAATCAAGATTAAATGTGAATTTAATGTAAAAATATGCAAAACTCATCCTGTAAGCTACATACATTTTCATCTTGCTGCTGTAGAAATTTCAAATCATTTCGAATTTATTTGCAACAATTTCACTTGTAAAACCGCTCATATGCTTAAAATTGATAAAATCCATGGAAAATTCGAAATTAATTGAAAATCATATAAAAATTCCTAAAGAACTTTAAAATTCTGTCACATGTTCACTCCTTAATCCATTAAAACAGAAATTTTAGGATCTTTAGATTTTCCTGGAAAAATGGCCAGTGCATCCATAATCGTATCCCAATTGCAACTTGATCTTTGACAATTTGAATATTTAAGTTATAGCATGTTGTTGGCTCCGAGGTTATTGTCCACGGAAATCCTGAGATTCTGCCAGGCAATAAGATGCTATAACCTAAGTATTAAATTGCACAAGGAAAGAGCGCACGATTCCCTCCTTTGGATGCCATTCAAGGCCGAAATTGGTGAACCCTAGAACCATTGGTAATCCTTAAATGTCTAGAAACTGAAAATCTTCGAAATCTGAAACTCATTAACCTCGAGAACTTAAATCGATTTATCTTGTGTCTTTCGGAACCATTGGATTATGGTTTCCAATCTAAGAACCATTAGAGCCCAATTTAGGAACACTGGTGTCGTGCCGTGTCCTAGGTTTTAGGGAGTCCTAGAGTTAGGAGTCCAGCCTCATCACGGACGCTTGCTATGAATAGCAACCGTACCATAGGTCTAGTTACACTAGTCACCCAATCTTTCCTTAAGACAAGCCTAGTAAACTAGGATGTAGGCAAACCTGCATTAGTCTAAGGAACAACTTGCATTTAGATAAGAATCATACAGCATCTTAGATGAAATCCTAAGATAATAAAATCCTCAACTTGAATTAAATAACTACTTTTAAAACTGTTGAAACAGTCAAATCCGTTTAAGTCGGTGTCCTAGTTGAGTTAGGCATAAGTAGCTTAGCTTAGGTGCACCGAACTACGTCGACTCTGATCCCAGCGAGGCTTGGGTACGTAGGCAGCTTGGATGTCTGACGGCATACCACCCGCGAGTCGGCACCACAACAAATTGTGGTGTTTTGTATATTAATTTTCTTGTAAATACTTAATCAAATCAGTTAGGGTTTTCCATGAAATTAGAATTCTAGGAGAACTTTCACTTAGAATGAATCCAGACAAATTAATAAATCAAGATACACATCTAGGATTCACATTGAAATTAGATTCTAGGATGCATGTCACTTAGTTCGCACATTAACATAGAGTTGAATGAGCCATTTAAAATAAATTTAAAAGAGTTAGCTTTTGGAATCGAAGACCGATTATCGGGCAAGAATGGTGCATGTGGCGGATAACTCCCCATACCTTCCATTCTCGTAACCAGGTAGCGAGTCTAGATTTCTGGTTAATTTCGGGTCCTAGATCCCACATCTAGGTGGCGACTCTGTCAGTCTCTTTCGTGAGGAATTCGGATTGCCTTAATGATCCCAAGTTCACATGAAAGACGAATTCAAATCAATAATTAAATGCATACGCCAATCGCGTGGGTACGGGAGACCAAAGGAGAGCGCGCGGCGGCTCGCGCCCCACGCCCCTCTCGCGGGATCATGTCCCACAGTCTGGCGACTCTGCTGGGGACCACCTAACTTCATTACAATTCCAAAGGATAACTCATTTGAATCTATTTTAACTGGCTCATGAAAACTCTATCTCTTTTATGCTTGTTAGATTAGTTTGTATGCTTTATTTTCTCATCATATATACTCAAACTTAATCTAACAAAACCTGAAGGCATCATAGATTGCGCGAACTTATTGCACACACTTACATCACTTTCATCTAAACCCCTGCATCTCACATGCACACACGTCCTATTTTAGGAACCCGGAGTGTTATCTAGCATGGTTGACTGGGATTTCATCACCTGGTGCCTCTGTGCTAGAGAAGCATTCCACCCTTAGCCTAGTACCTTTATGGTACGTAAACGGATCTCTTGTTCACGTACTGATACGCCGGACACTGGTACAGTATATCGAACAGGGATTCGCGCTAAGGGAACTCTTGGCCTTACCCCTAGATTAACCCACACATGCATGTAGTATACGAACACATGTGCATCACGTGTGTGAGCCTAGTTTAGGATATCCTACCTATTTGTGTCTAGATTAGGCCGTAGACCATCTTCTAATGGCTACGATCGGTCATAGGTACACAAACAAAGTCATGAGTCGAGATCCTCTCTCCACTCCGCTAGATTAGGATTAGGGTTGATGCCTTCAGGTAACACTGATAAAATGTGCAAAGATTAAAAAACTTTCCCTTTGGGGTTAGGATTTAAATCCCATTCATTTCCAAAGATCTCATAGGATTAGTCATTCATGATCCATCCGTTGAAAGCAATCTTATGCTATCTCATCTCATCTCGATCGTACGATTTTTAATCTTATATTATCTGATTCGATCGAGTATCCATACTTCCTTTATATTGGTAGGAACTCATCCTAATCTCATGTTCATGTAATCCTGATTATCCCTGTATCCTTTCTCCTGGCTTACAGACACCATGTCTACTCGTACAATTCTTGATTGGATCCGTGGTACATTAAGAGAATCCCATATCTATGCCATAAGTGAGCAAGAGAAAAATCTCTTCGGTTACGTGGCCACCATCAAGCTCGATTGGGGATTACTCTATGCTGCATCAGAGTGTTGGGATCCCGATCATCATGTCTTCCGTTTTGGCAACCAAGAAATGTGTCCCACCTTTGAAGAATGGTGTGCCTTATTGGAATATCCTGTAGATGGCCCTCTAGTGAAGCCATCTTACGTGTCGGATTATCGTCCTTTGTTCCTTCGCTTGATGAATAATCCAGATGAATCCATGAACTCTTTCATCAAAGACCAGGAAGTGTCCATGCAACAACTGATTGACATTTACCCTCCTGTTGGGCATATTGGTGCTGTTGATATTCAAAAAGCCCGAGGTCGCGCTCTGAGATTCTGCTCCTTTGCTAGGTTCCTCACTGTCCAGCCTTCTCGCTGTGCGTCAGCTGTTCTCTTGGACCTCGTTGATCAGATGGATCGTGGCGCCAATCCAATTCCTACTATGCTTGCAGAAACCTTCAATGGATTGGATGAGATGGCTCGTCTTCGTGCCAGCTCAGGTCCAGGCTCTTATGTTCGATCTTTTGTTGGGTCCTTCTCAGGATGTCCTGCATTACTTCACGTGTGGTTATGCCACAAGCTAAAAATTGCAGCTCCTGTGCATTTTGATCATACGTTATACACCTTCAGTGAATGGCGTCATGATGTTTCTTTCAATCATAAAGGCGATTGGGCTGAGTGGTTGAGTTCTCGCCATGAAGATCAGATTTATTGGCAAATCCCTGGAATCCAAGAAGCTGTCTTCAATACTGGAGAAGCTAACTACGTTCGCCTTCTTGGCCTCAAAAAGACTTCCTTTTATATTCCTGCCAGGATTCAGCGTCAGTATGGAAGGGAGCAATCCATTGTGCCTCCCCTTCGTCATTTCTATCCGCCTGAGGATCTCAAGCCCAAGATTGTCAAAGCCGTTTCATCTGCTTGGGATGTTCGAGTCATCAAATCTTTCAAGGAGTCGGTTGAGGAAGATAGTCGTCCAAAGAAGAAGTCTAGAAAGAGTGCTTAATGTCATGTTTTCTCTTATCAGTCTATCTTTGAAAGATCGAACCATGTACTCAAGCTTTAATGATCTATCAATAAAAGTTCACCTTTTTCTTTCAGTATCTTCGTCTATGCATACATCAGTGTCTACTTCTTTCTGATTTTAAATATGTCTTTCAAATATTACAGGGCCGTAGACACCATAGCTAACCCTAATACTCCTTGGGTTCGGGTCTCTTCTCGATTACAGAGGAAATCTGTATCCCCGCCACCTTCTCTGAGAACCCCAGCATCTCATTCTTTCCCGTCCTCATCCTCACCAATGGCAGAAAACCAGGACAGTCCTCCACTCGCTGCTATCACCGATACTCTTACCTTGATTCTCCGGCAGCTTCAAGAACTCAAGGAAGAGAACCAAGTTATCAAGGCTCAACTTTCTGAGAAGTTCGGACAATCGTTGTCCAAAGATAAAAGGCCCATGCACCATACAGCTACTTCAGTCGCACCTGCCCAGCCGGCGTTTATCCCCATTACTGATAAAATTGAAGAAGATCTGGAAAAAGAGCAGTACAGTCAGGACCACAGTAACCCTTCTCAGTCCATGGTTGATAAGTCTGTTATGGAAAAATTAGAAAGTCTTACCAGGAAGGTACAAGACATCCAATTTCAAGACCAAGGTGGTTTCAATCCGAGTGATCTCACACTGTTCCCAGAAATCCGTCTCCCAGCCAATTTTCAAATGCCGGACTTTGATAAATATGATGGTGTGGGTTGTCCAATTACACATTTGCAAATGTTCACCATCATGTGTCAGCCTCAAGGCTTATCTTCTGAGCAAATGGCTCAATTGTTCCCGGTTTCCCTGACCAAGGTTGCCAGGAGGTGGTTCATGGTATTGGACAAGACTCGTTACAAGACATGGAAGGATATCGGTGAGCAATTCATCAGGCAGTTCAAATATGATGACGGGACAGAAATCACTAGAAAGGATTTGGAAAGAACCAAGCAAGATTCAAGAGAATCTTTTCTGATTTTTGTGAAAAGATGGAGGAGAATAGCAGCTCAGATGATGGAGCGCCCGTCTGAGGAGGAGCAGGTCCAGATAATCATGAAAAATATTTCCCCCCAGCTCCAATATCACATGTCATTACAATATTACCCGGACTTCAAGCACTTCATCGTAGCTGGCACCCAAATAGAGGAGGCTATGGCTCAAGGTGTATTCAACCGTAGCAACCCAAACCCCAGAGATTTCAAAAAATCCCCACCAGCCCAAGTCAATAGTATCTCCCGTTCTAATGCTCAATCCTCTAAATCCCAGGAACCTCTAGTAATGGACTATGTTCAACCCGCGACCGCACCTCGGCAACAAGCCCGGGTAGAATTTACTCCTCTTCCCATTCCATCTTCAGAGGTGCTTAAGCAATGTCTGGCTTCAGGTCGCATAACCCTACCTGCCACCCGGCCTCCCCCCAATCCTTTACCTGCCAATTGGCGAGCCGACCTACACTGTGAGTATCACAGGGGTCCTGGTCATCTTACAGACAATTGCATCGCTTTGAAATTCAGAATCCAAAAACTTATTGATGAAAAAGTCATTGCATTCCAGCCAAGACCCAATGTTACCCAAAACCCGCTACCTGGTCATGCTAATCCTCCCGATGCCGTTAATGCCATAACCATAGGAGATCCTGAGTTTGACCCTCTCACCCTCATATGTGCTTTAGAACCCGTTTCTGAACCCCAAATCATCTTCTGTGATGAATCGTACCTGAGAGAGTCTGTACCTCCCTTGGTAATCACCTATGAGCCACAAGACCCTCAAATTATCACCTATGGTGAGCCAGAATTGGATGAAGTCAGACATGTGACAAGGGGTGGAAGAATTTTCAAACCTGCTGAATTAAGAGTCGAAAATCCAGGGGCATTGGCTCGAGGAGAGGAGCCGCAATACGTGAAGGACCCAGATGATGAAGTTGTTCAGCAGTTGAAGAAAACTCAGGCTGTCATATCTGTTTGGGGGTTGTTGATAGCATCGAAGAAACACAGAGAGGCTGTGTTGAAAGAACTGAATACCACACAGGTGTCCTCAGAAATATCTCCAGAGCAACTAGCTGAAGTTGTCGCTCTGACACACGCCACCAGGGCCATTAGTTTCTCAGACCAGGAGCTGCCTCCTCAAGGTCGGAATCATGCTAGAGCTCTTCATGTCACTGTTGTTTGCGAAGGCAAGAAAGTACCGTCTGTGCTGGTAGATAATGGATCCGCGTTGAATGTATGTCCATTAAGAACTGCCATTACCTTGGGTTTCGGTCCCACTGATTTTGCCGAATCAACCCTTGGTATCCTCGCATATGACAATACCCGCAGAAATGTGGTCGGAGTCCTTACCACCAGGATCGTTATAGGCGGTCAAGAATTTGAGGTGGAATTTCAAGTTATTGATATCAAGGCCTCGTTCAATATACTTCTGGGACGACCCTGGTTGCATAAGGAAGGTGTTGTTGCCTCAACCCTTCATCAAAAACTGAAGTTCATTAAAGAAGGAAAATTGATCACTGTCAGAGGCGACGAAGAGCCAGAAATAGGGCAGATAACAGGAGAAACTCGGATCCTTCCAGTTACAAAAGCAGATGATTACAACTTGAATGGTTTCGCATTCGATGTTACTGCTATTTCCTATGAAGATGCCTCTCGGGAGGAGTTGTATTTGCCTTTTGCCATCAGTCCTGTGGTTGCCAAGATGATGAGAAAAATGAACTACTTTCCGGGTATGAATTTAGGCCGTGATCCAAGCAAAGCGTCTCATTGGCGCCCAATCAAAGCAAACTCTGGAGTTTTCGGTCTAGGGTATATACCTACTGAGGAGGAGGAGGAATCCATGAAAGAATTGTTGAAATTGAAGGAAGAAATCCGCCGCACTGGAAGGGTACTCCCAATGACTCCATATTCCTTATCAATGAATGGTCACTTTATCAAAGAAGGTGAGACTTCTCCATACTATGGGTTTTCTGAACCATGGTATGACTCAGTAACAGGGATCATGATACCGGGTTTTGAAATATTCAGTGGCCTTGCTCTCCCAGAAACAGAACCGCCGGTATATTGTGTTGAAAAAACTGTTGAGGATTGGATAGTCTGCCTTGAGCCAGATATGTTGGGGTCTTTGTTCGAAGAAGATGTGCCTGATGTTGTTTGTCAGGAGTTGCCCGTTTTAGATCATTCTAAAAAGCAAGAAGAGACTGACTGTGAAGATGTGCTAGTGGCGGTTATTCAGGGCGATGCTGCCTTTACTGAACCTCAGAGTCAGATTGCACCTGCAACAGAAAATCTTTCCAACTGGAGTTCTGATATTTTTCCATCTTATTTTATGGCTAAGGCAAGTCTAGTCAAGCCAACTGAATCAGTGTCAGTGCCTAGTCCAGGCGAGTCGTTTTCTGAGTTTATTTACTATATGAATCCTGAGCCTGTTCAGGATGAGTCCAAGAATAATGATGTAATTTCTTTCAATTCAATGAAATCCGATTCTCAGTATGTCTCTGTGTTTGCTTCTGACTTTAATAATGATAACACTCCCTCCTCAGACGAGGAAGAAGGGATCGACGAAACTCCCCTTGAATTGCAGCATATGCTCAAACAAGAGGAGGAACGCCGAGCCCAGCCTCTTAAAGATGAAATCAAAATTATAAACATCGGAACAGAAGATTTAATACAGGAAATACGAATTGGAAATACTCTATCCTCTGAAGAGCGCGATGAATTAATAAACCTACTTAAGGAATATAAGGAAGTTTTTGCCTGGTCCTACAAAGATATGCCCGGGTTGAGCGAAGACATTGTTCAGCACAAGCTACCTTTGTTGCCTGGGATTAAACCTAAAAAGCAGAAGCTAAGGAGAATGAAGCCTGAGTGGGTCCTGAAAGTAGAAGAAGAGGTTACTAAGCAGTTGAATGCTGGATTTCTGCAAGTGGTGGAATATCCAGAATGGCTCGCAAATATAGTACCTGTACCAAAGAAAGATGGAAAGGTGAGAATGTGTGTAGATTTTAGGGATTTGAACAAGGCAAGTCCAAAAGATGATTTCCCTCTACCACATATCGATATCTTGGTGGACAATACGGCCGGGCATGAATTACTATCTTTCATGGATGGTTTCTCGGGCTACAATCAAATTAAGATGGCACCCGAGGACATGGCTAAGACCTCGTTCATTACACAATGGGGGACATATTGCTATCGGGTAATGCCATTTGGTCTTAAGAATGCTGGTGCGACGTATCAAAGAGCAGCTACAGCCTTACTCCATGACATGATACATAGAGAAGTCGAAGTTTATGTCGATGATATGATTGTAAAAGCTAGGGAAAGGAGGGATCACATCCCGAACCTCAAGAAGTTCTTTGAAAGAATACTCAAATACCAGCTTCGCCTGAATCCTAGCAAGTGTGTATTCGGGGTTACCTCTGGTAAGTTGTTAGGATTCATGGTGAGTCAAAGGGGTATAGAGGTGGATCCTCAGAAGATTAAGGCTATCCAGGAGATGCCGCCGCCTAGAACCGAGAAGGAAATTCGGGGATTCCTAGGAAGGATACAGTTCCTAAGGCGATTCATCGCTCATCTGACATCAACTTGTGAACCTATCTTTAAGCTCTTAAAGAAGAACTCTTCCAAAGAATGGACAGAGGAATGTCAGCAGGCCTTTGAAAAGATAAAGCAAAGTTTGTCTGAACCACCGATAGTAGCACCAGTGATACCGGGACATCCATTGCTGCTTTATTTGTCAGTAACAGAAACCACAATGGGTTGTATGTTAGCGCAGCAAGATCCAGAAACCAAGCATGAAAAGGCTGTGTATTATCTTAGCAAGAAGATGTTGGAGTATGAACAGAAGTATACTGTCCTAGAAAAAACCTGCTTAGCCTTGGTTTGGGCTACTCAGCGACTCAGGCATTACATTTTATCACATAAGGTCTTGCTCCTGTCAAGGATGGATCCTCTGAAATATCTCTTTGAAAAACCAGCCTTGACAGGCAGGACTGCCAGATGGTTATTGTTGTTGTCTGAGTTTGACATCACCCATGTAACCCAAAAATCAGTAAAGGGCCGAGTCATTGCTGAACAATTGGCAGAAGCACCCCGAGAAGAAAATCAGCCTTTCAAGACGATGTTCCCAGATGAAGAGATCATGATGGTAGAAGATGAATATCCAGAAACTGGTTGGACCCTCTATTTTGATGGAGCAGCAAACCAAACAGGGCAAGGAGTAGGGGCATTGCTTGTGTCACCCCGAAATGAGCATGTTCCCCTTGCAGTTAAGTTACAATTCAATTGCACCAACAATATGGCAGAGTATGAAGCATGCATTGTTGGGCTTGAGGCAGCATTGGCCTTAGGCATAGAGAATCTTGACGTATATGGAGATTCAATGTTAATCATTTGCCAAACCCAAGGAGAATGGAGAACCAAAGAAGAAAAGTTGCTGCCATATCATGAATACTTGGATATTCTCGCTAAGCAATTCCAGCACATCACTTTCAGTTATTTGCCAAGGTTGAAGAATAGATTCGCCGATGCCTTAGCGACGTTAGCTTCTATGATTGACATACCTCACAATATGAAAATGAGGCCCATCACGGTTCAAGAGCAATGGGCTCCTGCATATGTTGATGCTATAGAGATAGCTGCAAGATGTCCCGATGGTAAACCATGGTATACGGACATAAAGAACTACATCTCGGGCCAGGGGCATCCCAATGAGGCGTCGAATAAGGAGATAAGGACTTTGCAGAGATTGGCGGCTAACTTTGTCATTTGTGGAGGAGAGCTGTATCGACGGTCCTTCGACGGAATTCAACTCTTATGTGTCACTGAAGATCAGGCAGAAAAAATTCTCGCAGATGTTCATGAAGGGGTGTGTGGACCTCATATGAATGGGAAGATGTTGTCAAAGAAGATCCTACGTCTGGGGTACTATTGGCCAACATTGGAAGCAGATTGTCACACATTTGTGAAGAAATGCTATAAATGTCAGATACATGCGAATCTCATCCATGTACCACCTACCGAATTGCATTCTCTTACTTCTCCTTGGCCGTTTTCGGTTTGGGGAATTGACATTATTGGCAAAATTTCCCCTAAGTCATCTAGTGGTCACGAGTACATACTCGTTGCAATTGACTACTTCACTAAGTGGGTTGAGGCCGCTTCTTATGCAAAGCTTACATCCGCATCAGTTGCTAAATTCATACGAACCAACATCATATGCAGATATGGAATTCCCCATGAACTTATCTCAGATAACGGATCTCATTTCAAGAAAGAAGTTATCACTCTTTGCGAAGAGTTCAAGATTAAGCATCATAAATCTTCACCTTATCGGCCGCAGACAAATGGAGCGGTGGAAGCTGCAAACAAAAATGTCAAGACTATCATTAGCAAGATGTCAGAAACTTATAAGGATTGGTCGAATAAGTTGCCGTACGCATTGTGGGCTTACAGAACATCAATTAGAGCTTCAACTGGGGCAACCCCTTACTCTCTTGTTTATGGTATGGAAGCAGTGCTACCTGTGGAGATCCGTGTACCTTCGCTCCGAGTATTGACTGAAGTCAAGTTGCCAGAAAATGAATGGGCAGACGCCAGATATAAAGAGCTGAACATGCTAGATGAAAAGAGGTTAAAAGCACTTTACCATGTGCAGGGTTATCAGCGCAGAATAGCCCGGGCTTTTAATAAAAAGGTTAAAATCAGAGATCTCGAAGAAGGCAATCTTGTTCTAAAAGAAAATCGAGCACCAGTGCTTGACCCAAGAGGCAAATTCAAGCCTAATTGGTCAGGGCCATACATCGTGGACCAAATCTTACCCGGAAAAGCCGTCAAGCTCCGTAATTTAAATGGAGAAATATTGCCGGAACCAACAAATCTTGATCAACTCAAGAGGTTCTATGCTTGAACACCAGAAGGCCGTCTTTTGGCCGAATAAAACCCAAATTCATAACCCAAAATCAAAAAATATATAACCTTTTGCAAACCCTTTCGAGCCTACATAAAATTTTCCTTCAAAACCCAATGTACTAGGGGCATTCCCCTGAACTACGCATGACCTGATTCCTACACTGGGATACGTAGGCAACCTGTTCACAGGTTCGGTCGAAACTCTTGCAAAACCTTAAGCCATTCTTTGAAAAGCTCTACCTCACCTGTAAAGTCCTTTTGGTGTTCAAAAAAAAAAAAAAAAAAAAAAAAAAAAAATGGAGCTTGAAAATCCGCTAGATTGAAAACCTGAAAAGGCGATCTAGGCAAAATTCAGGATCATTCCTCTGCTAAGTTGAAAACCTGAAAAGGCAGCTTAGGCAAAAGTTAAGGGGGTAGCCTGCTGAGTTGAAAACCTAAAAGGCGATTCAGGCAAAAGTTAAGGTTGAACGGTCCGCCAAGTTGAAAATCTAAAAAGGAATACTTGGTCGTGGTAAGATGGGGTTCACGCCAGAAGAATTACATCGACCTCTGAACTCTCAGTAGGTCAGGCAAAAATAACAATGATTCCCGAAACTAAGGGCATTAATTTCAAAACAATCCGAAAGTTGATAGAAGGATATATGAAGTATCACTGTCTTAAAAAATAAGTGAAGATGTTTATCAGTGGAGAAACATTCTTTAAAAGAGGCTAACCTAACCCAAAAGAAAATACTGATAAGTCAGAAGCATCACGAGATCACTTGAGTAATCTTTCTTATTTTGTCTTTTTATTACCAATGTCTGTGGTTCTATTTTTAGAAAAAATTACAAATGCTATTTTAAAGAATTGTTGTAGGGTGCAATCACTCTGAAGGCAGGTTCATTAACGGATTCCGAGAAACTTGGAAAAGGTGCGACTGTCACGAATGGTGAAAAGTCGTTGCAAGAATGATCTCTGGTCAATGAATAGAAGAAGGTTAGAAGGCCTTAAACTGGGGCAGGTTGCTAATAAAGTGGCATCTCATATTCAAGCCTTGAAAGACCTTTGCTGCATGGTGGTATTGAATCATTTGCTTCCAAAATTGTTAATTGGAGATTCCAGTTCCCCCTTTCCTGATAATCTCTGTTATCATATACTCTCTGAGTCCATTTGAAAGTGGTCTTCTTTCTTTGAACATCATACAAATATGATATCTCATTTCCTTGGAACTCCGTAAAAATACGGTATTCCATTTTCTTCTAAGTCCATTCAAAAATGTTCTCTTATTCTCTTTGAGCATCATACAAATATGATACCTCATTTCCTTGGAATTCCGTAATTCATCAAATCCAATTCTACGTTAAATTCAAATTCCCAAAATTCATCAAGTCCAATTCTACGTCAAAATTCAAAATCCCAAAATTCATCAACTCCAATCCTACGTCAAATTCAAATTCCCCAAATTCATCAAATCCAATTCTACGTCAAATTCAAATTCATAAAAAAACCTCCAAATTCATTAATCTCAACCGAAGATTGAAGCCGTAAAAATACGGTATTTCATTCTGAGTCCATTAAAAAATGTTCTCTTATTCCCTTTGAGCATCATACAAATATGATACCTCATTTCCTTGGAACTCCGTAAAAATACGGTATTCCATTCTCTTCTAAGTCCATTCAAAAATGTTCTCTTATTCTCTTTGAGCATCATACAAATATGATACCTCATTTCCTTGGAACTCCGTAAAAAATACGGTATTCCATTCTCTTCTGAGTCCATTCAAAAATGTTCTCTTATTCTCTTTGAGCATCATACAAATATGATACCTCATTTCCTTGGAACTCCGTAAAAAATACGGTATTCCATTCTCTTCTGAGTCCATTCAAAAATGTTCTCTTATTCTCTTTGAGCATCATACAAATATGATACCTCATTTCTTTGGAACTCCGTAAAAATACGGTATTCCATTCTCTTCTGAGTCCATTCAAAAATGTTCTCTTATTCTCTTTGAGCATCATACAAATATGATACCTCATTTCCTTGGAACTCCGTAAAAAATACGGTGTTCCATTCTCTTCGAGTCCATACAACTACGTTCTCTTATTCTCTTTGAGCATCATACAAATATGATACCTCATTTCTTTGGAACTCCGTAAAAATACGGTATTCCATTCTCTTCAGGTCCATACAACTATGGTCTCTTACTCTCTTTGAGCATCATACAAATGTGATGTCTCATTTCCTTGGAAGCCGTAAAAATATGGTATTTCATTCTGAGTCCATTCAAAAATGGTCTTTTCTCTTTGAACATCATATAAATGTGATGTCGAGCGGCACCGCAGCGGGATTTTTTTACTACATTCCAATTCTAGGACTTCGTTTTGGGTTTTACATTAGGTAGTAAATGCTTGCGTCTAGGTTCCGTAGAGTCTTTTGTCGATTAAAGCTACGCAAAATGGTTCTGTCATTTTGACTTTGGTATTCGATGACTACGTCATCTCTACCAAAGAGGGGCATCTGTAGACACCCCATTTTGCTCTGCTTTGATTAAAAAAGAAATTAGGGTTTCGCTGTCAATTTTTCAATGTTTTCTATTCCGGTGTTCGTCCCTTACGCTTTCTCAAATCTTTCTGGTCATTTCTGCATTATTCTGATTTTTTCCGCTAAAGTGCGGAGAAGGGTTATTCGTGAGAATCCGAGCAAGGGAGAATTTGTACCCGTTTGGTGGGCCCGCATTGAACATTTGTTTAAAATTGAATCAACCGGGGGCCCACATTGTGGGGCCCGCGTTGTGGGGCCCACGTTGTGGGGCCCGCGTTGTGGGGCCCGCGTTGTGGGGCCCGCGTTGTGGGGCCTCAATGGGGCCTCTTGTGAGGCCTCTTATGAAGAGCAATGATGGTAGCTCTCCACTAAGACAACATGATGGGCCCTCCACTAAGAACAATAATGATGGATTCTCCACTAAGAAACATGATGGGCCCTCCACTAAGAACAATAATGATGGATTCTCCACTAAGAAACATGATGGGCCCTCCACTAAGAACAATAATGATGGATTCTCCACTAAGAAACATGATGGGCCCTCCACTAAGAACAATAATGATGGATTCTCCACTAAGAGGGACAACATGATGAGCTCTCCACCAACATATCTCTCTCTCTCTCTTTCTCTCCCTATATATATCTTCCTTCCCATCCATAAAAAAGAAAAGAGAAATTTATCTTCCATTATCTCTTTCTCTTCCATTATCTCTTCTAATCACTCCCTCCAATCCCTTTCCTCAATATATTCTTCCATCCCTCTCCCTAATATTCTTCTTCCATTATCTCTTCACTCCCTCAATCACTCCCTCTAAACACTCCAGAGAAAGCGAAAGACGGCGGAGCGGATCGGCGGCGGCAGGATTTTTTATATTTTTTTGGATTGGGCGGAGATCTTCACCACAGGTAGGTGCATTGTTCTCAAAATATTTCTGTATTTTTCCGAATTTTTCTGATTTTTTCCGCAAATTGTGTTTTAAAAATGGAAAACTCTTCAAAAAACATCTTTTGACGAAGAAAAATTAAATTATATACCAAACAGATTCTAAAATTAATGAAATTTCGTGGGAAAATAATATGTTACTGATTCATTTTACCATGAATTTATAAAGATTTTTGGAGTTTATTTGGTATATTATTTAATATTTTCTTTGAAACTTATCAGATTTTAGGAGAATTTTTACTAACATCAGATCATCATTAAAATTCATAAAATTTTTACAGTAGTCTTATCTTGCATATTACTTGTTACTGTAAACGTTTCGTGTTATTTGGATCTGTTTTAATATGGGATGTAGTGTTAATTTATAATCTGGTCTGGAAATTGTAAAATCCGAAATTGGTAGTAAATAATTTCTAAAATTCATGAAAATCTCACTTCATGCTATTTTGATTCATATAGTATTTCTGTAGAAATTTCATAGAATTTAGAGTTGTATTTCTACTAGTTTATGTGTTAATTGTGCAATCTGGACATTTAATGGATTAATCAAGATTAAATGTGAATTTAATGTAAAAATATGCAAAACTCATCCTGTAAGCTACATACATTTTCATCTTGCTGCTGTAGAAATTTCAAATCATTTCGAATTTATTTGCAACAATTTCACTTGTAAAACCGCTCATATGCTTAAAATTGATAAAATCCATGGAAAATTCGAAATTAATTGAAAATCATATAAAAATTCCTAAAGAACTTTAAAATTCTGTCACATGTTCACTCCTTAATCCATTAAAACAGAAATTTTAGGATCTTTAGATTTTCCTGGAAAAATGGCCAGTGCATCCATAATCGTATCCCAATTGCAACTTGATCTTTGACAATTTGAATATTTAAGTTATAGCATGTTGTTGGCTCCGAGGTTATTGTCCACGGAAATCCTGAGATTCTGCCAGGCAATAAGATGCTATAACCTAAGTATTAAATTGCACAAGGAAAGAGCGCACGATTCCCTCCTTTGGATGCCATTCAAGGCCGAAATTGGTGAACCCTAGAACCATTGGTAATCCTTAAATGTCTAGAAACTGAAAATCTTCGAAATCTGAAACTCATTAACCTCGAGAACTTAAATCGATTTATCTTGTGTCTTTCGGAACCATTGGATTATGGTTTCCAATCTAAGAACCATTAGAGCCCAATTTAGGAACACTGGTGTCGTGCCGTGTCCTAGGTTTTAGGGAGTCCTAGAGTTAGGAGTCCAGCCTCATCACGGACGCTTGCTATGAATAGCAACCGTACCATAGGTCTAGTTACACTAGTCACCCAATCTTTCCTTAAGACAAGCCTAGTAAACTAGGATGTAGGCAAACCTGCATTAGTCTAAGGAACAACTTGCATTTAGATAAGAATCATACAGCATCTTAGATGAAATCCTAAGATAATAAAATCCTCAACTTGAATTAAATAACTACTTTTAAAACTGTTGAAACAGTCAAATCCGTTTAAGTCGGTGTCCTAGTTGAGTTAGGCATAAGTAGCTTAGCTTAGGTGCACCGAACTACGTCGACTCTGATCCCAGCGAGGCTTGGGTACGTAGGCAGCTTGGATGTCTGACGGCATACCACCCGCGAGTCGGCACCACAACAAATTGTGGTGTTTTGTATATTAATTTTCTTGTAAATACTTAATCAAATCAGTTAGGGTTTTCCATGAAATTAGAATTCTAGGAGAACTTTCACTTAGAATGAATTTAGACAAATTAATAAATCAAGATACACATCTAGGATTCACATTGAAATTAGATTCTAGGATGCATGTCACTTAGTTCGCACATTAACATAGAGTTGAATGAGCCATTTAAAATAAATTTAAAAGAGTTAGCTTTTGGAATCGAAGACCGATTATCGGGCAAGAATGGTGCATGTGGCGGATAACTCCCCATACCTTCCATTCTCGTAACCAGGTAGCGAGTCTAGATTTCTGGTTAATTTCGGGTCCTAGATCCCACATCTAGGTGGCGACTCTGTCAGTCTCTTTCGTGAGGAATTCGGATTGCCTTAATGATCCCAAGTTCACATGAAAGACGAATTCAAATCAATAATTAAATGCATACGCCAATCGCGTGGGTACGGGAGACCAAAGGAGAGCGCGCGGCGGCTCGCGCCCCACGCCCCTCTCGCGGGATCATGTCCCACACTGGGTTGCACGTTTGTTTGCACCCTATGGCTTGGTTGCTGCCTGCTTGGTTGAGTAATTAAAATCAATAATAAAAAGCACACGCCATTCGCGTGGGTACGAGAGACCAAGAGAGAGCGTGGCGGCTCACGCCATTCCCCTCTCGTGGGATCGGGTCCCACAGTTTGGCGACTCTGCTGGGGATCACTTAACTTCATTAAAATTTCAAAAGATAATTTGTTTGAATTTATTTTAACTGGCTGATAAAAAACTCTATCTTATATCTTATACTTGTTAGATTAGTTTGTATGTTTTATTTTCTCATCACATTTTACTCAAATTTAATCTAACAAAACCTGAAGGCATCATAGATTGCGCAAACTTATTGCACACACTTACATCACTTGCATATAAACCCTTGCATCTCACATGCACACACATCCTATTTTAGGAACCCGGAGTGTTATCTAGCATGGTTGACTGGAATTTCATCACCTGATGAAGAAGTCCGAGGAAGTGCAAAGGAGTCACAAGAGCCAAGACAAAGTTCAAGATGTTCACTCAAGCAGAAGAAGTCCGAGGAAGTGCAAAGGAGTCAAGACATTCCAATAAGACTCAAGGTTCTTATTTTTAGATTGTTTTTGGAGTCCTCTTGATTTTATGTTTGAATGCACTTTCAATAGGTTTTCATACTTAAATTTTAATATCTTTGGAAACCATATACACACCCAAAAATGTGTTTGAAAACCTAGGACTTAAACCCAAAAACTAAAGCCCAAAGCCCCTGAAATTTAAAGTTAAAAATGAAATTTTACTCAGGGCTGGTCGACCGGGCTATGCTGGGCGACCGCGGGATGCTAGCTGGAAGTCCAGGACATCTCGAAATTTATCGGGCCGGTCGACCGGGATAAGTCAGGCAACCGCAGATATGTTTCCTGAAAATCAAGCAAACATCTAGGTTGGGCTTTGAGGTCGACCGCCACAGGTCCGGTCAAGCGCGATAGTGTTTTTTAGCCGAATTTTTATTCAAACAGATTGCCCTCACCCGCCGACCGCCATAGGGCCGGTCAACCGCGCTGGTATGAATTTTGAAATTCAAATAGAGAGCCCGATAAGGGCGGGCGACCGCCGTGCCTCAATCGACCGCCGCGACATGGAAATAGAGTCGTTGGGGCTTGCGTAGGTTGACTTTTTCAACCCTGTATTATACAGTTTTACCCCCTAATGGTCATATTTCCTTGTGGGCTATATATAAACTATCTAAACCTTTCTAAACAACCTTTTGCATGATTAAATCCTATCTTCTTGAACCCAAACTTTTATATGAAAGGTTAAAACCTATTTGAAGTTGTATTTGTACATTCTTTCAAGAGGAACTCCATAGGCTTTACATTTTATCTTTCTTGGAGTATTGGTGACCTATAGAAGATTTGTAATCCGCCTATCTAAGAGGCAAAGAGACTTTTTCATTTTATTTCTTCATTGTATTTGAGAGTCTCCTCTTCGGCCAGGTGACAAAGGTGAAGACATTGTAAGAGGGAGTGTACCCTCACAAGGCTTCGTGCAGAAATGGTGTGATCCCTTTGAAGGAGAAGTTGGTGTACGGCTTTGAGAGTCGCCCGCTAAAGAATCTTATTGGTTAAGTGAAGAATCCCAAGGAGGAAAACTTGGAAGCGTCGAGTAGGTCAAGTTGTGACCGAACCACTATAAAACTTGTGCCTTGTGGATGCCTTCTCTTCTCCTTCTCTTTGCACTTTGGTGGTTGGTAATCTCTACCCTTTACTTGTGTTTATGTTTCATTGAGCAAGGGTTAGAGTATATAAGCATAAAAGTAATATCTAATCCCTATCCTACATTATATTTATTGATTGATAAAGGGTTAGACTTGTTAAGGCTTAATTGGTAAATTGATTTTAATAATCCAATTAATTAAGATTCAAATTTTTAATTAGCCAATTCACCCCCCCTCTTAGGTTGTCACCTTGTATTTCACTCTCACTCCCTCTCACTCTCTTATGTATGCTTGCTTATATTTATTTATCTCGTGTTGAGTGAGTAGTTAGCATTGATAATCAACCTAAATATCTTAACCTTGCTAATGAGACATTTAATTATTTGTTAATTAAGTTTATAAACAGCTTGTAATTTGACCTTATATTAATTTGCAACATTTGTGTCAAGCTCAACTAATTAACTTAATTAACAAGGGATAAAACAAAGGGATTAAAACTAGGGTGATTTTGGTTGAACTTTTTAAAAGGTAAAAGTTTTTGTAAACAACATATTCATCCCCCTCTAGGTTGCCAAACCGTGTTACTCTTTGGATTTCATATACTGTACCAGTATCCGGAGTATCAGTACGTGAACAAGCGGATTCGTTTATGCACCATAAAGACACTAGGCTAAGAGTGGAATGCTTCCCTAGCACAGAGGCACCAGGTGAAGAAATCTCAGACAACCTTCTTAGATAACACTCCGAGTTCCTAAAATAGGACGTGTGTGCATGTGAGATGCAAGGGTTTGGATGCAAGTGATGTAAATGTGTGTGCAATAAGTTTTCGCAATCTATGATGCCTTCAAGTTTCGTTAGATTTAGTTTGCAGTATAGTGTGATAAGAAAATAAAGCATAACATACAAACCAATCTAGTAAAGAGCAATAGAAAGATATAAGATAGAGTTTTCATGAGCCAATTAAATTTAATTCAAATGAGTTATCCTTTGAAACATTAATGAAGTTAGGTGGTCTCCAGCAGAGTCGCCAGTCTGTGGGACCCGATCCCGCGAGAGGGGCGCGACCTGCCTCCCTCTCTTGGTCTCTCGTACCCACGCGAATGGCGTGTGCCTTTTTATTATTAATATAAGTCATCTTTTCTGTGAACTTAGGATCACTAAAGTAATCCGAATTTCACACAAAAGAGAATAATCAGAGTCGCCACCTAGGTAAGAGACCTAGGACCTATAAGTGACACTGTAATGATCTGCGGTCCCAGAAGTCTAGATTCGTTACCTAATTACGAGAATGGAAGGTATGGGGGATTACCACCACATGCATCATTCTTGCTCGATAATTTGGTTTTCAATTCCAAAGATTAACTCATTTAAATTTATTTTAAAAGGCTCATGTAAGCCGAAGGGTCTACCCTCCTATCTTGTTCTGATGATTCTAAACTCAATTGATTATGTTCTTGAATACTAATCAAATTTGCCTTGAAGTGTTTGTGATAAGATAGGATGATCATAGAAGGAACCATCACATCACTTGGTCATGCTTGAAGATGTACCACACAAGAGTCAAAGAACCTAGAAATCACATGGGACAACTTAACTTGGAAGAACAATCAATGTGGAGCTCACCTCAACACACTCAAGCAAAGCAAGTACACCATAGAAGATCTATGAAGACCAAGACCAAAGAGGAGCGTAACCATATTTAGACTTGTTGTACATCCTCTCTCTTTGATTTCTAAGTCAAGGCAAAATCTTTCAAATGTATTTTTCAAAATTAACCACACTCCCCGTATTAAAATTAATTGGTTAAGTGAATGGTTATGTGGTGGATCAACATGTTGGGACCCTCATAACATTTCAAATTATCATAAGATTTGAGTTCCAAAAGCCCAAAATAAATCAGCATCAAAATCAGAGAAAATCTGCTGATTTTAGTCTTCTCGGAGCTCCTAGCTCGGAACTCCGAGAGTTCCCTCGAAACTCTGAGAAAGTGTCCAGGGAGTATATTCCATACTCCCGACAATTTCTCGGAACTCCGAGAAATGGTCCAGTAAGTATTTTCCTACTTCTGGCCATTCTCTCGCAACTCTGAGAATTTCTCGGAGCTCCGAGAACGTCGCGACAACAGAAAAAATAGCCGTTGGGTTTGAAATTAAAAATTGATTTTTAGTGTCTTTTGATACTCACACCCCCAAACGGTCATATCTTCTCAAAGGGCTATAAATACACATTCAAGAGGATCATCTATTGTGGAGAGCACTCAAGGGGACTTAATTGTGCATTAAGCTTTCAAGAGAAGCCAAGCAATCTTCATCTACAATTCATTGTAAAGGTGGCTAGGGCATCCTATTTTCAATACCCTAAGGAGTAGCGCTTAGGACTCGGCGAAGAAGGAGAGTCGGTGTAAAGGTGTCAAGGGCATCCTTATTTAATACCCCTTGGGAGTGTAATCGCCTCGGAGCTGGGCATCGTGGAGGTCTAACATAGTGGAAATCCTTGAGGACGATCTCAAGAAGAGTGGAGTAGGGCTTTGCCCGAACCACTATACATCGGTGTGTTCCTTCTTTGTCTTGCACTTTCATTTTTGTTTGGTTTGGCATTTCCTTTTGATTTGATATTATTTGAACTAACCAAAATCTAATCAAGAGAAGAAAAAATCAAATTAGGTTTAATACTTGAATTTTAAAATGGTATAGATTTTTTGATAAAACTAATTCACCCCCCTCTTGGTTCTATTGACCCTTGTTTCAGCTCATTTAAACTCTCTTAATGTGATCTATGTGACATGCATCCTAAAATCTAATCTCGATATGGTTCCTAGATGTGTCTTTTGATTCTCATGATTTGTTTGGTTCGATCTATGTGAAAGTTCTCCTAAGTTCTAATTTAGGGTTTGAGAAATGATAAAGAAATAAACAAAATAAAATCCTAAAAAACCCTACTGAAGTGTGTAAGGCCGACTTCTGCATGGAATGCCATCCCAGCATCCAAGCTGCCTACGTACCCAAGCCTCACTGGGATCAGAGTCGACGTAGTTCGGTGGCCTAAACTAAGCTACATGCCTAAGACATCTAAGACACCGATCTTAACTGGAAGGACTGTTTCAACAGTTTAAGAGAGACCATTTAGTTCAAGTTGAGTAAATTTTATTATCCTAGGACTCCATCTAAGATGTTATTTGGTCCTAAGACACCCCCATTTTGCTCCGCTTTAATCAATAAAGAAGTTAGTATTTTTCTACCGATTTTTTATTTTTTGCCATTTTAGTGTCCGTCTCTTATGTTTTCTCGATCTTTTCTTTCATTTCCGCCATGTTTCGCATTTTCCTGCTAATTGTTGGGAAGGGTTATTCACGAGAATCACAACAAGAGAGAGTTTGGACCAACTTGGCGGGCCCGCTTTGAACATTTTTTATCAAGCCAGTGTACCCCGCATTGTTCTTGTAAACGTGAGTTTTGAGCTTATTTGAATCTAATAAATAAAATCGCTTTCCAAGGGTGGACCCTCCAAGTCGAGTGGCCCATTAAATATGTGTAGGGCCTACCCAAAGTAATTTAATTTTATCTTATTATTTTGAGTCCCACTTAAAGATGGGATGTCGTGTGTTGATAATTAGATGAAATTTGTCAAATTTATGTGGGTCCCATGATTAAAAGCATTGAAATTTAATGAAAATGATTTGGTGGGGCACAATTCATTTATGCCGCAGCCCAACCAACAATCGGATAGCTAGGATCGTTCTACAGAAGGGGTTACGAGTGCGCAATTAAAATCACATCGCGGCCTATTATTTGGACGGTTATGATCAACCCACGGAAATGATTTGCGAGGTGTAACCAATGAGCGTTGTTGCCCATCAATTGGACGACTTGGATCGGCCTATGGAATTGATCTAAGGGGGCGCAACCCAATTTATCTTGTAGCCCATCAATCAACGATTCGGATGATCTTATAGGAATGATTTAGGTGCACGGCCAATTTACACTATGGCCCATTAAATTGGATGGCTTGGACGATCCTATGATGCCAAATCTTCTCTCTCTCCTCATGTTAGCTTTTTCACTGAATTTGGCAATCTTCTCTCTTTCTACTCAATAATTATCAAGTCACAAATTCTCCTAAATAAATATTCTATTGTTGTCAAGAAGAGAGTAGAAATAGCAACAAAGTTACTAAAGTAGGCAAGCCATGGGATGAGTGTGATTACTAATAATGGTGTTTGCTGATTTCCCTCTTATTGATGGCCATTTAATGGAAAAGTTATTTGAGGAGAACGGTTATAGTAGGATGACTACTCTTAAAATTTGACGTGGGCCAAAGGAAATATAAAAAAGATTTTTGTTGCCATTTTAGGGTAGCTGAAATAGCATCTCTCTACATTAAAATTAGGTACACTATTTCTTTCCTTTATATAAAAAAAAGAGAAACGATGCAACCACGACATGTTTGAAATTCTTTCCAACTTTCTCTTTCTTCAATAAAGCAAGGAGATTGAGTTGAGGAATGACTCTATCACATATTTTATGGAGTAGGAAAGACTCTTGGTTAAAAAAAGGTAAGCAGGGCATGCTATTAAAAAAGAGATGGCAACTCCTTTCTCATGCTAAAAAAAAAATTATATAATAAAGAGACGATTGTCTCATCTCGGGAGAGAAGAAAGGAGGGAGATGGCATCTGTTGATTGAATAAAATATTCATAAAGACCTCTCTTTCTCAAGTTTCAGAAAAAGCATCTCTCGTTGGGATTTTGTTGCAAACTCTCTCTCTCTCTCTCTGGTTAATACTCCATGAAAGTATCCCACCTTTACATATTTGGTAGCCTCATTATCTCCTCATACTAAAAATCTCAATCAACAACTTTATCTGTCCTCTCACTCCCTCTCATCGTCCCTCACCCTCTCTGTCTCGCTCTCTTATTGTCTCTCTCGTTCTCTCATCTTTCTCGCCCTCTCATTTCTCTAGCTCTCACTCTTTCCACGGTGGTGAAGGGGAAAAGAAAAAAAAGGGGAATCGGATTGCGCTTACATTATATCGGCGAATTTTCTCCGATTTTTGGGCTTTCGGATTAAGCTCGGATCGCCACCAAAGGTAGGTTTTTTCGTCTCAGATTTTTCTAGAATTATTCCGTATTTTTTTTACGTATTTTTGCATGGTTTTAGTATTTACGCTTATTTAATTCAATATTATATGGGTTGGCTCAAAATCGGGTTTTACATGAGTGTTTCAAGTCTGATTCGTCTCAAAATTTAATACAATGATCTATTTAATTGGACTAAAAAAACTATTGGATCGGATCGGAAGTTTGATCTAAGGGTTTCTAGAATTTGAATAAAGTTTGAGATTTAATTTTAATTAATGGGCTAAATATTAGGAAATTGGGAAAAATAGCTACCTTGGGATGATGTGTTTCTCTGAATATTATATTTTTTTTGTGTTCATCATATCAGAACAATGTTAGAGAACATATATTTCAAAGTCAAAATTTTCTCAAAAATCAAGTTTAAAAAATAGAAAACTCTTAAAAGACGTCTTTTTCAGGAAGAAAAATGGAAAATATATCAAATAAGTTCTAAAATTAATGCAATTTTGTAGAAAAATTACTTGATACTGATATAACCTTCCATGAAGTTTTCATGATTTTAGGATTCTATTAGGTATGCTGTTTGATGTTTTCTTTTGAAACAGCTAGATTTTGTGAGGTTTGTTATTAATATCAAATCATAATTAAAACCCTTGAAAACATTACAGTAGTGTTATATTAAGAATATCATGTTACTGTAAAAGTTTTAATTGATTTGGTATTTTTTTGCTAGGGGATTCTGTGTAAATCTATAATTTGACGTGAATTTTTAAAAATCCGAAATTGATAGTAAATCATATTTAATATTCATGAAATGTTCACATTAGGCTATATTCATTCATACCTTACTACTGTAAAAATTTAATTAATTTGGAGTTCAATTGCTAAGAGTGTCTATGTAATTTCAACAATCTAGTCTCAATATTGTTAAATTAGAACTTAATAGTAAATTAATATAAAAGTCCATGAAAATTTTCCAGTAAGCTATATTCATTCATATCATGTTACTGTAAAAATTGTAACTTATTTAGAATTCGTTTGCAATGCGTTTCTTTGTAAAATCATCCACTTGCTTTGAAATTGATAAAATCTCTTAAAAATCGAAATTAATCATAAACATCATGAAAACTTCTAGAAAACTTTAATTTTATATCACGTATTCATTCCTTAAGCTGTTGAAATAGAAACCTTAGGGGTTATAGATTTCCTTTGTAAAATGGCCTGGGTAGGATACTTTAACCGCCAAGATTGCATTCATAATCGTATTCTAATTACGATCAATCCTCGATGATTTGCGCATTTAAATTATAGTATATTATTAGCTCCGAGGCCCATTGTCTATGGAAATCCTGAGAAATATGCTAGGCAATAACATACTATAACTTACGTGCTAAATTATTCAAGGGTGAAAAGCATAATTTCCTTCCATGGATGCAACTCAAGGCGAAAACTTGCCAATATTAAAGCCATTGGTATTCTTTAGATTTTAGGATTCGGAAACCTTTAAGGAACTGAAAATCATTTACTTCAACAAATTGAATCAATTTACCCCATGTCTTTCAAAACCGTTGGATTGCGGTCTCCATCGTAAGAACCTTTAGAGCCCCCTTTAGGATCACTTATGTCATATCATGTTCTAGGTTTTAGGGTGTTCTAGAGTTAGCGAGTTCAGCCTCATCACGACCGATTGCTATTATTAGCAATTTAGTCATAGATCTAATTACACTAGTTACCCATTTTTCCCATAGAACAGGCCTAGTTACCTAGGATGTAGGTTCACCTGCATTAGTCTATGGGATGTCTTGCACTTAGATAGGACCATATAGCATCTTAGATGGAGTTCTAGGATAATAAAATCTACTCAACTTGAACTAAATAATCTCTCTTAAACTGTTGAAACAGTCTTTCAAGTTTAGATTGGTGTCCTAGATGTCTTAGGCATGTAGCTTAGTTTAGGCACCGAACTACGATCGACTCTGATTCTAGTGAGGCTTGGATACGTAGGCAGCTTTGGATGCTTTGAATGGCATACCAAGCACGAGTCGGCCCACCACAAATGGTGGGGTTTTGTATATTAGTTTTTGCTAAATTCTTAACTAAATTAATTAAAATATATAGGATTTTCCTCAAATTAGAATTTTAGGAGAACATTCACTTAGATTGAATCCAAACAAATCAAGAAAAATCAAGATACACATTAGGGAATACATTGAAATTAGATTTCAAGATGCATGTCATATAGTTCGCACATTAATAAAGAGTTAAATGATTCATTTAAAAGAAATTCAAGAGAGTTAACTTTTGAAATTGAAGATCGGATTATCGGGCAAGAATGGTGCTTGTGGTGGTTACTCCCCATACCTTCCATTCTCGTAATCAGGTAGCCAATCTAGATTTCTGGTAATTTACGGATCCTAGATCCCTCATCTAGGATACTGTAAGCCCAATGGTTCCCACCTTGGCATTCCCATCTTATTTTGATGATTCCAATAACACAAGTGATTTTATATCACTAATGTGTTTGTTTGTCTAAGTTGTAGATCTTAATTGTGCTAAGACAAGATTGCTTGGATTGAGGCCAAGAAGCACTCATTTGACCACATTCGGAAGGCCAAAGTCGTCGGAAATCCAAGACTCTAGAAGACTTGAAGCATTGCAAGTGAAGACCATTTTAAGTCTTTTTTAGATTGTATTGATCCAATCTTAGCTTAAGTTTAAGAGGCATAAATAAAGTTAATCTCATACACCCTAAATGTTTAAGTGATTGTCTTTGTGGTGTTCCAACACTTTGGAACCCTCATAACAATCCCATCCTTGTGTAAAGTTGGAAGCCTAAAAACATAAATTGAAAATCTGCTTAACATAGGCTTCTCGGAGCTCCGAGAAATGGTCCAGTAGCATTTTTCCAATTTCTATTTGTATTCCCGGAACTCCGAGAACACTATAACGGGAAGAATTATATCCGTTAGTGTTTTTGCCAGAATTACCATTATGCCACCAAACGGTCATATTTGGGTTTTTCTATATATATGGGTATTCCCAACTTCCATATTATCAATCCTAACACTCTAAAAACCTACTTTAATATCCTAAGAGTGAATCAAGCTTGTTTATGCCTCTCATCCTCTAGATTTAGGATTTGGATCATTAGGCTCAATTTGTACATCTTCTACAAATCTTGTAAACCCTTGTGAGGGATTTTTGTTCTTTCTTTCTTATCAAGAACATTGTATACGGACGTGTGTTCGGAGAAGCGGAGCCCACTCTCCGTGGTGAAGATTGCCACCAAGGTTAAAGGCGATCGGAATTGTAATCGGCATTGATCTTCGTCGAAGTTAAGAAGATCATATAGTGAAGCCATCAACGGGTTTGGTTGGTGGAGTGGAGTAGGCCTCGCGTTGGAGGACCGAACCACTTTAAATCTCAGGTGCAATCTCTCTTATCTCTTGCCTTTCTTTTATTGCACTTAGGATTTAACTCGTGTGCATTAATTTTCATTCTTGATCTCTTAATCTTCAAAATTGGGTTTGAGTTTTCAAAAGATTAAAAACTTGATAGCAACCTAATTTTTCACTCCTCATTAGTTGCCATTAGAGTAAGTACTCGAGACCACCCTTGGAATTTCACTTTGTATCAGAGCCTCGGCTCTTAAAAGATTTTCTTTTCTAAAAATCTTTGGAATTTTTTTTTAAATTTCAACAAGGGAAAGATCATAAGATCTTTGGTAACTTTCTAATTGTGAAATGACAGATAAAAATGGAACCGGACTTCCGGAAGGCCATTCCACAACTAGACCTCCTTTCTTTGATGGGTCCAACTATGGACATTAGAAGACAAGGATGCGCATCTATCTTCTTTCGATAGATGTGGAACTTTGGCATATTGTAGAAAATGGATACATTTTTCCTTCCAAGCCATTTGAAGAATGGAATACTATAGAGAAAAGGCATGCAAATTTAAATTACAAAGCTACAAACTCTTTGTTTTGCGCCTTATCTACGGAGGAGTTTAATAGAGTAGCTCTTTTTTATTCCGCCAAGATTATTTGGGATACACTTGCCGTTACCCATGAGGGAACATCACAAGTCAAGGATTCCAAAATAAACTTGTTAAAGAGCAAATATGAAATGTTTAGAATGGGTCAAAATGAAAGTATTTCCGAAATGTATATCCGATTTTCTAAAATATCTAATAAATTAGCAAATCTTGGTAAATCTTATCCTACTGATGAGCTTGTGAGTAAGTTGCTTAGGTCACTTCCTCCTTATTGGGATCCAAAAGTCATAGCCATTCAAGAATCAAAAGATCTCAAGACGCTAACTATGGAGGAGCTTGTAGGATCCCTTATCACTCATGAGATGCTCCTCACTAACCGTCAAGAAGAGAAGAAGCCGAAAGAGAAAGAAAGAGAAAGTCGATCTCTAGCTCTAAAGGCCTCCAAGACGGACTCATCATCCTCACGTGAAGCGGATAGTGATGAGGAAGAAGAGTTAAAAAAATTTAAAAGTTTCTAGAGAAAGAAACATATGAAGGAAAAAAAAAAGAAGAAAGAAGAAAGTGAAGTAGAAGGAGGATTAAGGTGTTACAATTGCAAGAAGATTGGACACAAAAGACCGGAGTGTCCTCTTCTCAAGTCATCTTCCTCGAAGTACAAGGGTAAGAAGAAGGATTGGAAGAAGAACAAGGTTCTTGTAGCAGCTTGGGATGCCTCTAGCGCATCGGGCAAAAGTTCAAGTGAAGGGGAAGAAAATAAAGATGACCTTTGCCTCATGGCTCTCTCTCATGAAGTTGAGGTAAACTCTAACTCCTCTTGTAATTCATCAAGTAGTGATAGTGGAAACATATCTTATGATGAATTATGCATAACATTGCATTCTCAAATTTCAAAAAATAAAGTTCTTAAAAAATCTATTTCAAAATTAGAGAATGAACTTGATACTTTGAAAAATGAGTTATCTTCTTCAATATCAAAATCTCAAGCACAACTTGAAGATTTTAAACTTGAGATTAAGACCCTTAAGAGTCGTTTGGATGAGAAAACTTGCCAAATTGTCAAACTTCAAGATGTGGCAAGCTCTTCCAAATCTTATGAAGATGACACTAATGATTTTCTAAATCAAATAACCCATCTTCATAATGAAAATGAAAGGTTAAGATTATGTCTCCATGGATTCTTAAATGGTAATAAAATAATTGACATAATCTTGAAGAAGACTAGTCATAGACCTAATCATGCATTTTATAATAGGACTAGTCTATCTAACCCTCATATTAGATGCCATTATTGTGGAATCAATGGTCATTACCAATTCCAATGTGCATCTAAAATTAGGGATTGTGGTGGAACCAAGAAATCTTAGGTTCTAAAGCCCCCATATGATTCTCTTCATATGTGTTTTAGATTAGGGGCTTAAACTTAAAATTGAATATCTTTTTATGGTTTGTTAAATATCCCCTCTTGTGTTGAATAAAAACTCTAAATAGGGGGAGTTCTATGTTTGTCTTTTTCCTTGCTTAAAAATTGAAAATTTTATCCCTTTGATTTTCTTTTACCCATCTTTTTGATATATGCCAAAGGGGGAGAGAAATCTAGTGTAAGGAAATTAAATTGTGCTTTTATTGAAAAATCTCTTGTGCTTGTCATCATAAAAAAGGGGGAGATTGTAAGCCCAATGGTTCCCACCTTGGCATTCCCATCTTATTTTGATGATTCCAATAACACAAGTGATTTTATATCACTAATGTGTTTGTTTGTCTAAGTTGTAGATCTTAATTGTGCTAAGACAAGATTGCTTGGATTGAGGCCAAGAAGCACTCATTTGACCACATTCGGAAGGCCAAAGTCGTCGGAAATCCAAGACTCTAGAAGACTTGAAGCATTGCAAGTGAAGACCATTTTAATTCTTTTTAAATTGTATTGATCCAATCTTAGCTTAAGTTTAAGAGGCATAAATAAAGTTAATCTCACACACCCTAAATGTTTAAGTGATTGTCTTTGTGGTGTTCCAACACTTTGGAACCCTCATAACAATCCCTTCCTTGTGTAGAGTTGGAAGCCCAAAAACATAAATTGAAAATCTGCTTGACATAGGCTTCTCGGAACTCCGAGAGAATTCTCGGAGCTCCGAGCTCAAAACTCCAAGAAATCCTTGGAGCTCCGAGAAATGGTCCAGTAACATTTTTCCAATTTCTGCTTGTATTCCCGGAAGTCCGAGATCAATTCTCGGAACTCCGAGAACACTATAACGGGAAGAATTATATCCGTTAGTGTTTTTGCCAGAATTACCACTATGCCACCAAACCGTCATATTTGGGTTTTTAATATATATGGGTATTCCCAACTTCCATATTATCAATCCTAACATTCTAAAAACCTACTTGAATATCCTAAGAGTGAATCAAGCTTGTTTATGCCTCTCATCCTCTAGATTTAGGATTTGGATCATTAGGCTCAATTTGTACATCTTCTACAAATCTTGTAAACCCTTGTGAGGGATTTTTGTTCTTTCTTTCTTATCAAGAACATTGTATACGGGCGAGTGTTCGGAGAAGCGGAGCCCACTCTCCGTGGTGAAGATTGCCACCAAGGTTAAAGGCGATCTGAATTGTAGTCGGTATTGATCTTCGCCGAAGTTAAGAAGATCATATAGTGACGCCATCAACGGGTTTGGTTGGTGGAGTGGAGTAGGCCTCGCGTTGGAGGACCGAACCACTTTAAATCTCGGGTGCAATCTCTCTTATCTCTTGCCTTTCTTTTATTGCACGTAGGATTTAACTCGTGTGCATTAATTTTCATTCTTGATCTCTTAATCTTCAAAATTGGGTTTGAGTTTTCAAAAGATTAAAAACTTGATAGCAACCTAATTTTTCACTCCTCATTAGTTGCCATTAGAGTAAGTACTCGGGACCACTCTTGGAATTTCAGATACCAAAGTCATTAAACCTCTAAAGGAGTCAGTTGAAGAGGATCCTCGTCCGAAGAAAAAGTCTAGAAAGAATGTTTAGTCTTTTTAGTCCTGTCACTTTATCTGAGATTTAATAAGAGTGAACCATGTACTCAAGCTTTAATGATTGATCAATAAAGTTCATCTTTCTCTCTCATTATCTTCGTCTATGTGTGTATCATTGTCTATTTTCTTCTGTGATTTTAAAATATGTCTTGTAAATATTTCAGGAAAGTAACACCATAGCTAAGCCTACTACTCCTCGAGTTCGAATTTCTTCACGGTTGGAGAGGAAATTTGTCTCTCCAACACCTTCTCTGAGAACCCCGGCATCTCCTTCTTTCTCACCCTCATCCTCGCCAATGGCAGAAAACCAAGATAATCCTTCACCCGTTGCTGTTACCGATTCTCTCACCTTAATTCTCCAGCAACTTCAAGAGCTCAATAAAGAGAACCGAGTTATCAAGGCCCAGCTTTCCGAGAAGTTGGGGCCATCGTCTTCCAAAGATAAAGGGCCTATGCACCATACAGCTACTTCAGCAGCACCTGCTGATGAGTACATTTATGTGTGAATCTTAGGGTAGTAAATCATGCATATTTTACTTAGAACAGTGCTACTTGATGTATTTTTCTTGTTTTTGGTGTTTCAAGGTTATTCCTAAATTTTCACGGAAAATGGAGCTAATGAAATGATTTTAGTGGGTACCGGCCATTCACATTATGACTCCACTAATGGATGGTCAGGATTATTCCTTAGAGATGTTATTAATTTGTGAAGAAATCAGCTTGTGTTAGCCTATCAATTGGAAGGTCCTGATCATGCAATGGAGAGCTAGAGATTAGCCGAGGGAGATATTTTTGGGAGCACAGCTTATGGACATATTGGAACATTAAATGACATTTTTTTCTCTTCAGCTCAAAGATGTGCTTGAATTCAAGACACATCCCCATATTGTGATACTTTCTTCGGCCACAGAACAAAACTTGGGCAAATGCATCCGGTGTTTCCAACATAACCTGCAATTGTTTGCTCTGTGTATGACCTGTTCTATTTTATATGCAGTTGTACTCTTGTGAAGAAATTGGGTTTGACTTCATAAATGGTTGAGGCTAATATAGACATTTCGTTAGAGTGTGGGGCTGAACTTGACAAATACTTAGAAAACAAGATTATTTTACTATTATACACTGGTATTTTGTTCGAAGATCAGATATTGGTCCAAGTTTGAAGATGGGATGAGATTCCTCCTTTAGTGGATATTTGCTATTGTAACCGAGTACACTTGAGCAAGGAACGCCACCTACTAATGTTGGGACCAACCAAATAGACAGTTCGATCCTCCTAGGGGTTTAATTTGGGAGCAAAACCGATTGAGATAGCTCAACAAATATACGGTTCAGATCAGCCCATGAGAACAGTTTTGGCGGGCAAACCATTTACATTGTGGCCACCATTTGAACGGTTAAGGTAATATCACGAATTGAAATATATTGTTGGACAATCCTATTTATACTATGGCCATCAATTTGAGTGATTTGGATCAACCCAATAAATGAACCGTTTGGATTATTACATGGGAATAGGTCTGAGTGTGACCGGCAAACTTAGTGGGACCCATGTGGGATTTCCTTTCCAATTATAATAAGGCCATTTTTAGTGACTTTCCATTATTATTTGCATCTGTGCAACCATCAAGAGAAGCACGTTTCTCAATTTTTTTCTTTGGGTCCAAATTGGTAATTTAATGAGAGAGTAAACAGAACTATTTTGGATCGGGGAGTTACCAATTATTCCAATTTATTAAAGGAAAGAGATGCCACCCAATTCTATAGAAAACTCAAGATGCTTATTTGAATGGGGTTGATTTGGGAAGTTTTGATCATCAGACCTTTTGAGGAGTTTGAATTGTTCTATGTGGGACCCACCAAGATCAGTTTTAAGCATATATATATTCGGTCACTTTTCAGTGAAGGCAATAGAGAGAATGATATGGCAAGTTGCTAAATACATGGGCTGAACGTGCATGGAATAAAGAAAGATTTTTTTTGGACGTAACTCAAGTTGCTATATACAGTTGTATGTTACTTTTTTCTCAATTATGCATGGCAGCAGCCACATGAATTTTTTTTGGGATAAAAGAATATGCAAGCTGTTGTGGCTAATATTAAATGGGAAGCTTCGACAATTCCAAGAAACGAATTGAGGGATGTTGATTTTTATGGTAATGTTAAAAAAAAGGCAAGCAAATCCCATGTTTTGAATTGTTCTAAGGAAACACTCCTCATTCTTTAAAAAGGGAATAAGACAGGTCGTTGGGAGAGGTTCTTTTTCTTTTTCTTCCTGAGAATTTCTTTTCGTAAAAAACTTTCTCTTCCCCTCTTGAAATTTTTGTCTAATATTCATTTCTCCCTTATATACTTCATCCAATACTTCTTCTTCACTAGTTTTACGTTCATCTTTATCTCTTGCTAATCAAAGAGGTCCTATCCAATCATCCAAGGCAAAAGCAAGGAACATTTGGCATAGCTAAGAGGGATTTTGAGTGTAAGTGTTTTTACTCGTTGTTCTTTATTTTTATTCTAATTCAATGTATTTTTGTTCAAATATCAATTAAAGAAGCTATTATTGTTTCTTCTCCCTTCTCTCACTTTCTCTCAATGGCTCTCTCTTTCTATTTCAATTTCTGTGTTTCTTTCCTCTTCTCCATGAGTAGCTAAACCCACTATACTTAGGGTTTAGATGAAGCCATGGGGAAGGAGAAAGAGAAGTAATTAAAACAAGTCGATTTTATAACAAATTATGTAGGGTTTTGTTTTTGTACAAATCCCAATCATCCATGCCATTGGCTTTCCCCTTTCGTATGGATGATTGTTGATTGGCAAAGATTAAATTCTTTATAATTAATATAAATTAGAGGGTTAATTCGATTAAATACTCATAAATAATAACATCTTTTAGATCTTATTATTTATTGACTGTTTAGTTGGATTTTCAACCTAATTCAAATTATTGTTTTAATTAATCAATTTTATCCAAACCCATGGTGGATTCTAACCCTAAGTAATCTTTTATATTGAATTAAGGTTTTTACACTATTCCAAATTACTTTTGCAATTTTCCAATTTACTTAGGCCCTTAGAATTTAGTTTTCTAATTAAATTAGATAAGTAGTTAATAGAGATCATTAAAATTTGGTACACTTTGCCTAAATTAGGATTTTAAATCAAAAAGATCTTAGTTGAATTTGATTCTTAGATTGAATAGAATATACGCTTATATATAGTGTTGGCTCCGAGGTCTAAGTCCACGGAAATTCTAAGTCCATTCCAGGCAACATTATATCATAGCTAGTATTCTAATCGGTAAAAGAATAGGATTGACAACTAGATTTCTCTTCCCTGAGTTTGACCCGTATTTACACGATCCGTGCACTTGCGGTTATTTAATTTCTCAATCACCTACCCAGCCAGTGTTCATCCCTATCCCTGATAAAATCGAAGAAGAGCTAGAAAAAGAACAGTACAACGAGGATCATAGTAAGCCTTCTCAGTCCGCAGTTGATAAGACAGTTATGGAGAAATTAGAAAGTCTTATCAGGAAAGTTCAAGACATCCAGCTTCAAGACCAAGGTGGTTTCAACCCAAGTGATCTTACATTGTTCCTTGAAATTCGTCTCCCTGTCAATTTTCAAATGCCAAATTTCGATAAATACGACAGTGTTGGTTGTCCCGTCACTCACTTGCAGATGTTTACCATCATGTGTCAGCCTCAAGGCTTATCTGCTGAGCAAATGGCCCAACTATTCCCCGTTTCGCTCACTAAAGTTGTTCGGAGATGGTTCATGGTCCTAGACAAAACTTGTTATAGGACATGGAAGGACATTGGTGAACAATTCATCAAGCAGTTCAAATATGATGATGGGACGCAGATCACTACAAAGAATTTGGAAAGAACCAAGCAAGACTTCAAGGAATCTTTTCTAATTTTTGTGAAAAGATGGAGGAGACTAGCAGCGCAAATGATGGAGCGCCCTTCTGAGGAGGAGTAGGTCCAAATAATTATGAAGAATATTTTCCCCCAACTCCAGTATCACATGTCTCTACAGTATTACCCGGATTTTAAAGATTTCATCGTGGCGGGCACCCAAATAGAGGAGGCTATGGCTTAATGTGTATTCAACCATAGTAACCGAAACACCAGGGATTTCAAAAAGTCTCCCCCAGTCCAAGTTAGTAATATTTCTCGTTCCAATGCTCAGTCATCTAGGTTCCAAGAAACTCTAGTGATGGACTATGCCCAACCTACAGCTGCACCTCAACAACGAACCCAGGTAGAATTTACCCCTCTTCCTCTTCCACCTTTAGAGGTACTTAAGCAGTGTCTTGCCTCAGGTCGCATAACCCTATCCACCATCCAGCCTCCTCCCAATCCTCTACCTGCAAATTGGAGAGCTGACCAACACTGTGAGTACCACAGGGGTCCCGGTCATCTTACTGACAACTGCATTGCCTTGAAATTTAGAATTGAGAAAATCATTGATGAGAAAGGCATTGCATTCTAGCCATGACTCAATGTTACCCAAAACCTGCTACTTGGTCATGCCAACCCTCCTACTACCGTTAATGCCATAACCATAGGAGATTCCAAGTTTGACGCTCTCACCCTCATCTGTGCCTTAGAACCTGTTTCTGAACCTCAAATCATCTTTCGTGATGAGTCATACCTAAGAGAGTCTGTATCTCCCTTGGTGATCACCTATGAGGCACAAGTTCCTCAAGTTATTACTTATGACGAGCCGGAGCTAGATGAGGTCAGACATGTTACTAGGGGAGGAAGGATCTTCAAACCTGCTCAACTGAGAGTCGAAAATCTAGGGGCATTGGCTCGAGGAGAAGAACTGCAATATGTGAAAGACCCAGACGATGAGGTTGTGCAGCAGTTGAAGAAAACGCAGGCCGTTATATCCGTTTGGGGACTGCTGATAGCATCTAAAAAGCACAGGGAAGCTGTGTTAAGAGAATTGAATACCACTCAGGTATCCTAAGAAATATCTCCAGAACAATTAGCAGAGGTTGTCGCTCTCACCCAGGCTGAAAGAGTTGTCAGTTTCTCTGATCAGGAGTTGCCTCCTCAAGGTCAGAATCATGCTAGAGCTCTTCATGTCACTATCATCTGTAATGGCAAGAAAGTACCATCTGTTTTAGTTGATAATGGATCAGCACTGGATGTATGTCCGTTGAGAACTACCGTTACTTTAGGATTTGGTCCCACTGATTTTGCCGAATCAACCCTTGGAATCCTTGCATATGACAACACCCATAGAAATGTAGTCGAGATCCTTATCACCAAGATTGTTATAGGTGGTCAAGAATTTGAAGTTGAATTTCAAGTTATTGACATCAAGGCCTCGTTTAATATGCTTTTGGGACGTCCTTGGTTGCATAAGGAAGGCATTGTTGCTTCAACCCTTCAACAGAAACTGAAGTTCATCAAAGATGGAAAGCTGATCACTGTCAGAGGTGACAAGGAGCCAGAGATAGGACAGATAACAAAGGAAATTCCGATGCTCCCAGTTGTAAAAACAGAAGAATACAATCTGAATGGCTTTACATTCGATGTTGCTACTATGTCTTATGAAGAAGCCTCTTGTGAGGAGTTGTGTTTGCCTTTTGCCATCAATCCCGTTGTTGCTAAAATGATGAGAAAAATGAATTACTTTCTTGGCATGAATTTGGGCCGTGATCCGAGCAAGGCGTCTCACTGGCGCCCAATCAAAGCAAACCATGGAACTTTCGGTCTGGGATATGTACCTACTGAGGAAGAGGAAGAAACTATGGAAGAATTGTTGAAATTAAGAGATGAAATCCGTCGCACTGGAGGAGTACTCCCTATGGCACCGTACTCTTTATCCACGAATGGTCATTTTGTCAAAGAAGATGAGACTTCACCATACTATGGATTTTCTGAACCATGGTATGACTCGGTGACAGGAATTATGATACCTGGTTTTGAAATATTTAGTGGCCTTGCCCTCCCAGAAACAGAACCGCCGGTGCATTATGTTGAGAAAACTGTTGAGGACTGGTTAGTCTACCTTGAGCCAAATATGATGGAGTCCTTGTTTGAAGAAGATGAGCCTGATGTTGCTTGACAGGAGTTGCCGGTTTTAGACCTTTCTGAAGAACAAGAAGATATAGACCGTGAAGATGTTCTAGTAGCGGCTATTCAGAGCGATTCTACCTTTGCTGAACATCACAGTCAGATTATACTCGCAACAGAAAATCTTTCAAACTGGAGTTCTAATGTTTTTCCTGCTTATCTTATTGCTAAGTCGAGTCTCGTCACGTCGGTTAAGTCCATGTCAGTTCCAGGCGAGTCATTTTCTGATTTTATATATAATGTGAATCTTGAGCCTGTTCAGGATGAGTCCAATGATGATGATGTAATTTCTTTCAGTTCAATGAAATTCGATTCTCAGTATGTCTCTGTGTTTGCTTCTGACTTTAATAATAATAGCACTCCCTCCTCAGACGAGGAAGAAGGGATTGACGAAACTCCCCTTGAGTTGCAGCATATGCTCAAACAAGAGGAGGAGCTCCGAGCCCAGCCTCTTAAAGATGAAATCAAAATTATAAACATCGGAACAGAAGATTTAATACATAAAATATGAATTGGAAATACTCTATCTCCTGAAGAGCGCGACGAATTAATAAACCTACATAGGGAATATAAAAGTTTTTGCCTGGTCCTATAAAGATATGCCCGGGTTGAGTGAAGACATCGCCCAACACAAGCTGCCTTTGTTATCGGGAATTAAACCTAAAAAGCAGAAACTAAGGCGAATGAAGCCCGAGACGATCTTGAAAATAGAGGAAGAAATTACTAAGCAGTTCAATGCTGGGTTTCTGCAAGTAGTGGAATATCCAGAATGGCTCGCAAACATAGTACTTGTACCAAAGAAAGATGGAAAGGTGAGAATGTGTGTAGATTTCAGGGATTTGAACAAGGCGAGTCCAAAAAATGATTTCCCTCTACCACATATTGATATCTTGGTGGACAATACAGTCGGACATGAGTTACTATCTTTCATGGATGGTTTCTCCGGTTACAATCAAATTAAGATGGCACCCGAGGACATGACTAAGACCTCGTTCATTACACAATGGGGGACCTATTACTATCGAGTAATGCCATTTGGTCTCAAAAATGCCGGTGCGACATACGAAAGAGCAACTACAGCCTTACTCCATGACATGATACATAGAGAAGTCGAAGTTTATGTTGATGATATGATTGTAAAAGCCAAGGAAAGGAGAGATCATATCCCGAACCTTAAGAAGTTCTTTGAAAGAATACTCAAATACCAGCTTCGCCTGAATCCTAGCAAATGTGTATTCGGGGTTACCTCGGGTAAGTTGCTAGGATTCATGGTGAGCCAAAGGGGTATAGAGGTACATCCTCAGAAGATTAAGGCTATCTATGAGATGCCGTCACCTAAAACCGAGAAGGAAATTCGAGGATTCCTACGAAGGATACAGTTCCTAAGACGATTCATTACTCATCTTACATCAACTTGTGAACCTATCTTTAAGCTTTTAAAGAAAAATGCTTCCAAAGAATGGACAGAGGAATGTCAACAAGCCTTTGAGAAGATAAAGCAAAGCTTGTCTGAACCACCGATATTAGCACCAGTAATATCGGGGCACCCATTGCTGCTTTACTTGTCAGTAACAGAAACCACCATGGGTTGTCTGTTAGCATAGCAAGATCCAGAAATCAAGCATGAAAATACTGTATATTATCTTAGCAAGAAGATGTTGGAGTATGAACATAAGTACACTGTCCTAGAAAAAACCTGTTTAGCCTTGGTTTGGGCTACTCAGCGACTCTGACATTATCGTTTATCACATAAGGTTCTGCTTTTGTCAAGGATGGATCCTTTGAAGTATCTCTTTGAAAAACCAGCAGTGACAGGCAGCACCACCAGATGGTTATTATTGTTGTTTGAGTTTGACATTAGCCATGTAACCCAAAAATAAGTAAAGGGTCGAGCCATTGCTGAACAATTGGCAGAAGGACCTCGAGAAGAAAGTCGGCCCTTCAAGCTGATGTTTCCAAACAAAGAGATCATGATGATAGAAGATGAATATCCGAAAACTGGTTGGATCCTCTATTTTGATGGAGCAGCAAACCAAACAGGGCAAGGAGTAGGGGCATTGCTTTTGTCACCCCGAAATGAGCATATTTTCCTTGCCGTTAAGTTACAATTTAATTGCACCAACAATATGGCAGAGTATGAAGCATGCATTATTGGACTTGAGGCCGCATTGGCCTTAGGCATAGAAGATCTTGACGTATATGGAGATTCGAAGTTAATCATTTACCAAACTCAAGGAGAGTGGAGAACCAGAGAAGAAAAGTTACAACCGTATCATGAATACTTGGACGTTCTTGTTCAACAATTTTGGTGCATCACTTTCAATTATTTACCAAGGTTGAAGAATAGATTCGCCGATGCCTTAGCAACACTAGCTTCTATGATTGACATACCTCACAATATGAAGATGAGACCCATCACGGTTCAGGAGCAAACTACTGCATATGTTGATGCTATAGAAATAGCTACAAGATGTCCCGATGGTAAGCCATGGTATACGGACATAAAGAACTGCATCTTAGGCCAGAGGCATCCCGACGAGGCCTCAAATAAAGAAAGGAAGACTTTGCAGAGATTAGCAGCTAATTTTGTCATTTGTGGAGGAGAGTTATATCAACAGTCTTTCGATGGAATTCAACTCTTATGTGTCACTGAAGATCAAGCAGAAGAAATTCTCGCAGATATTTTTGAAAGGGTGTGTGGACCTGATATGAATGGAAAGATGTTGGCAAGGAAGATCCTACGTCTGGGGTACTATTGGCCAACATTGGAGGCAGATTGTCATGCATTTGTGAAGAAATGCTATAAATGTCAGATACATGCGAATCTTATCCATGTACCACCCACTGAATTGCATTCTCTTACCTCTCCTTGGCCATTTTCGGTGTGGGCTATTAAAATTATTGGAAAGATTTCTCCCAAATCGTCTAATGGTCATGAGTACATACTTGTTGCGATTGACTACTTCATCAAGTGGGTTGAGGCCGCTTACGCAAAGCTTACATCCGCATCAGTTGCTAAATTCATACGCACCAATATCATATGCAGATATGGAATTCCCCATGAACTTATCTCAGATAATGGATCTCATTTCAAGAAGGAAGTAATCACTCTTTGCCAAGAGTTCAAGATTAAGCATCATAAATCCTCACCTTATCGGCCGCAAACAAATGGAGCGGTAGAAGCTGGAAACAAAAATGTCAAGGCTATCATTAGCAAAATGTTAGAAACTTATAAGGATTGGTCGAATAAGCTACCGTACGCCTTGTGGGCTTACAGAACATCAATTAGAACTTCAACTGGGGCAACCCCTTACTCTCTTGTTTATGGGATGGAAGCAATGCTACCTATTGAAATCCGTGTACCTTCGTTCCGAGTGTTGACTGGGGCTAAGTTGCCAGAAAATGAACGGGCAGACGCCCGATATAAAGAGTTGAACATGCTAGATGAGAAGAGGTTAAAGGCGCTCTACCATGTGCAGGATTACCAGCGCATAATGGCCCGGGCTTTTAATAAAAAGCTTAAGCTCAGAGATTTAGAAGAAGGTAATCTTGTTCTGAAAGAGAACCGAGCACCAGTGTTTGACCCAAGGGGCAAGTTGAAACCTAATTGGTCAGGACCATACATGGTGGACCAAATCTTACCCGGAAATGCCGTCAAGCTCTGTAATTTAAATGGATAAATATTGCCAGAACCAGCAAACCTTGATCAACTCAAGAGGTTCTATGCTTGAACACCAAAAGGCTGTCCTTTGGCCGAATAAATCCCAAATTCATAGCCCAAGATAAAAAAAAAAAAATATATATATATATATATATAAGCTTTTGCGAACCCTTTTGAGCCTAAATAATATTTTCCTTCAAAAACCCAATATACTAGGGGCATCCGCCCTCAACTATGCATGACCTGATCCCTGCACTGGGGTACATAGGCAGCTCGGTCAAACCGAGTTCGGTTGTTTCAAAAGAAGAGATTCAATCATTCCAAAAAGAAGTAGAAAAGAGGAAAAAGGAAAAAGAAGAAAGAAAAAATTGAGTGAAAAGAAAAGAGAAGAAAAATTAAAATACCTTCAAACTAGGGGCATCCGCCCTGAACTACGCTCGGCCTGATTCCTACCCTGGGATACGTAGGCAACCTATTCGCAGGTTCGGTCGAAATTTTTGCAAAATCTTAAGCCATTATTTGAAAAGCCCTACCTCACCTATAAAGTCCTTTTGGTGTTCAAGTAAAAAAAAAGAAAAAAGAAAAAAAAGAAAAAAGAAATGGAGCTTGAAGATCCGCTAGATTGAAAACTTGAAAAGGCGATCTAGGCAAAATTTAGGATCATTCCCTTGCTAAGTTGAAAACCTGAAAGGGGGGGTTAGGCAAAAGTTAAGGGGGTGGCCTGCTGAGTTGAAAACCTGAAAAGGCGATTCAGGCAAAAGTTAAGGCCGAGCAGTCTGCCAAGTTGAAAATCCAAAAAGGGAGACTTGGTCGTGGTAAGATTGGGTTCACGTCAGAAGAATTACATTGATCTCAGAAATCACAGTAGGTCAGGCAAAAATAGCATTGATTCTTAAAACTAGGGGCATTAATTTCTAGCAATCAGAAGGTTGATAGAAAAATACATACTGTTTTAAATAATAAGTGAAGATGTTTATCAATAAAGAGACTTTCTTTAAAAGAGGCTAAGCTAAACCCAAAAGAAAATACTGATAAGTCAGAAGCATCACGGGATTACTTGAGTAATCTTTCTTATTTTGTCATTTCATTACAAATGTCTGTGGTTTCATTCTTAGAAAATTTGTTACAAATTCTATTTTAAGAATTGTTGTAGGGTGCAATCACTCTGGAAACAGGTTTATCAACAAATTCTGAGAAACTTGAAAAAGGCAAGACTGTCATGAATGGCGAAAGATCTTTGAAGAATGACCTCTGGTGAAAGAATAGAAGAAGGTCAGAATGTCTCAAGCTTGGGCAGGTTGCTAATGAAGTGGCATCTCATATTCAGGCCTTGAAAGTCCTTTATCATATGATCATTTGCTTCCAAAGTTGTTAAATGGAGATTTCAATTTCCTTTTTCTGATAATCTCTGTCAAAACTCAAATTATGGTATCTCTCTTTGAGCATCATACAAATGTGATGTCTCATTTTTTTGGAATCCGTATAAATAGAGTATTTCATTCACTCCGAGTCCATACAATTATGGTCCCTTATTCTCTTTGAGCATCATACAAATATGATGTCTCATTTCCTTGGAATCCGTAAAAATACAGTATTTTAGTCTCTTTGAGTTCATTTAAAAATGGTTTCTTAATTCTCTTTAAACATCATAAAAATATGATGTCTCATTTCGTTGGAATCTATAAAAGTACGACATTTCATTTTATCCGAGTCCATTCAAAAATGGTCTCTTAATTCTCTTTGAACATCATACAAATATGATGTCTCATTTTCTTGGAATCCGTAAAAATACGGTATTTCATTCTATCTGAGTCCATTAAAAAATGGTCTCTTAATTCTCTTTGAACATCATACAAATGTGATGTCTCATTTTTTTGGAATCGTATAAATACGGTATTTCATTCTCGGTGAGTCCATTAAAAATGGTCTCTTAATTCTCTTTAAACATCATACAAATATGAAGTCTCATTTCCTTGAAATCCGTAAAATACGGTATTTCATTCTCTCTGAGTCCATTAAAAAATGGTAGCTTAATTCTCTTTGAACATCATACAAATATGATGTCTCATTTCCTTGGAATCCGTAAAAATACGGTATATCATTCTATCTGAGTCCATTCAAATATGGTCTCTTAATTCTCTTTGAACATCACACAAATATGATGTCTCATTTTCTTGGAATCAGTAAAAATACTGTATTTCATCATATCTTAGTTCATTTAAAAATGGTATCTTATTCTCTTTGGATCCATATAAATATGATGTCTTATTTCCTTGGAATCTGTATAAATATGGCATTTCATTTCCTCATTGCTCGTTTGAAAATGACGCTGCCTCATAATTATCTTTCATTCTGAGTTGCGTAATTTTTGCAAATCAGATTGGATCCATTTATCCATTATTCGGAACCACCAAGTCACAGTGTTTAGAGTAAATGATCTTGATTAAATTCTAGGACTTTATCTAGGGTTTTGCATTAGGTTAGGTTGCATGCATTCGCATCTAGGTTGCATTTTGTCTAGAGAGTTCTTTGTTGGCAAAACGCTGCGCAAAATGGTGTTGTCACTTTTGCTTTGGTATTCAATGACTACGTCATCTCTACCAAAGAGGGGCATCTGTAGACACCCCCATTTTGTTCTGCTTTAATCAATAAAGAAGTTAGTGTTTTCCATTTTCGTGTCCGTCTCTTATGTTTTCTCGATCTTTTCGGTCATTTCCGCCATGTTTCGCATTTTCCTGCTAAGTATTGAGAAGGGTTATTCACGAGAATCAAAACAAGAGAGAGTTTGGACCAACTTGGCGGGCCCGCTTTGAACATTTTTTATCAAGCAAGTGTACCCCGCAATGTTCTTAGTAAACGTGAGTTTTGAGCTTAATTGAATCTAATAAATAAAATCGCTATCCATGGGTGGACCCTCCAAGTCGAGTGGCCCATTAAATATGTGTAGGGCCTACCCAAACTAATTTAATTTTATCTTATTCTTTTAAGTCCCACTTAAAGATGGGATGTTGTGTGTTAAGAATTAGATGAAATTTGTCAAATTTATGTGGCGCCCATGATTAAAAGCATTGAAATTTAACGAAAATGATTTGGTGGGGCCCAATTCATTTATGCCGCGGCCCAACAATCAGACAGCTAGGATCATTCTACAGAAGGGGTTAGGACTGCGCATTTAAAATCACATCGCAGTTCATTATTTGGACGGTTATGATCAACCCACAGAAATGATTTGCGACGTGTAACCAATAAGCGTTGCTGCCCATCAATTGGACGACTTGGATTGGCCCATGGAATTGATCTAAGGGGGACGCAACCCAATTTATCTTGTAGCCCATCAATCAACGATTTGGATGATCTTATAGGAATGATTTAGGTGCACGACGAATTTACACTATGGCCCATTAAATTGGATGGCTTGGACGATCCTATGATGCCAAATCTTCTCTCTCTCCTCATGTTAGCTTTTTCACTGAATTTGGCAATCTTCTCTCTTTCTACTCAATAATTATCAAGTCACAAATTCTCCTAAATAAATATTCTATTGTTGTCAAGAAGAGAGTAGAAATAGCAACAAAGTTACAAAAGTAGGCAAGCCATGGGATGAGTGTGATTACTAATAATGGTGTTTGCTGATTTCCCTCTTAATGATGGCCACTTACTGGAAATGTTATTTGAGGAGAACGGTTATAGTAGGATGACTACTCTTAAAATTTGACGGGGCCAAAGGAAATATAAAAAAGATTTTTGTTGCCATTTTGGAGTAGCTGAAATAGCATCTCTCTACATTAAAATTGGGTATACTATTTCTTTCCTTTATAAAAAAAAGAAGAGAAACAGTGCAACCACGGCATGTTTGAAATGCTTTCCAACTTTCTCTTTCTTCAATAAAGCAAGGAGGTTGAGTTCAGGAATGACTGTCACATATTTTATGGAGTAGGAAAGCCTCTAGGTTAAAAAAAGGTAAGCAGGGCAGGCTATTAAAAAAGACATGGTAACTCCTTTCTCATGCTAAAAAATAATAATTATATAATAAGGAGATGATTGTCTCATCTCGGGAGAGAAGAAAGGAGGGAGATGGCATCTGTTTATTGAATAAAATATTCATAAAGAGCTCTCTTTCTCAAGCTTCAGAAAAAGGCACCTCTCGTTGGGATTTTGTTTCAAACTCTCTCTCTCTCTCTCTCTCTCTCTATCTCATACTCCATGAAAGTATCTCACCTTTACATATTTGGTAGCCTCATTATCTCCTCATACTAAAAATCTCAATCAGCATCTTTCTCTGTTGAAATTCCAAGGGTAGGCCTAAGTACTATTCTAATGGCAACTTATGAGGAGGGAAAATTAGGTTACTAATAAGTTTTAAGCTTTTGAAAACTCTAACCCAATTTTCAAGATTTAAGAGATCAAAAAGGCAATTAAGCATACAAGTTAAATCCTAAGTGCAATGCAAATGTAAAGCAAGAGATAAGAGAGAGTGCACCCGAGATTTAAAGTGGTTCGGTCCTTAAAACGCGAGGCCTACTCCACTCCACCAACCAAACCCGTTGTTGGCTTCACTATGTTGATCTTCTTAACTTCAGCGAAGATCGGTGCCAATTACAATTCCAATTGCCTTTAGCCTTGGTGGCAATCCTCACCACGGAGAGTGGGCTTTGCTTCTTCGTACACTGGCCCGAATACAATGGTTTGAACAAGAAAGAAAGAACAAAAATCCCTCACAAGGGTTTACGAAGTTTGAAGAAGATGTACAAATTGAAGCCTATGATCCAAATCCTAATTCTAGAGGATGAGAGGCATAAACAAGCTTAATACACTCTTAGGATATTCCAATAGGTTTTTAGGGCGTTAGGATTGATTGTTGAGAAGTTTAGAATACCCATATATATATATATATATAGAAAACCAAAAATATGACCGTTTGGGGGCATAGTCATAATTCTGGCAAAAACCCCAACGGCTATAATTTTCTCCCGAAATAGTGGTCTCGGAGTTCTGAGAATTTCTCGGAGTTCCAAGAATTTCTCTCGGAGTTCCGGGAATACAAACAGAAGATGAGAAAATGTTACTGGACCATTTCTAGGAGCTCCGAGGATTCTCTCGGAGCTCCGAGAAACCTCTATGCAACTGGTTTTTCATTTTTGTTTCTTATTCATTTGGGCTTCCAACTCTACTCCAAGTTGGGATTGTTTATGAGGGTTCCAAAGTGTTGGAACACCACAAGGACAATCTCTTAAACATCTAGGGGTGTGTGGTTTACTTTATTTATGCCTCTAAACACCTAAACTAGGATTGGATCTTTACAATCTAAAACGACTTCGATCTTCAATTGCGATGCTTCAAGTCTTCATGCGTCTTGGATCTCCGATGTGTTTGGCCTTCCGAATGCGGTTCAATGAGAGCTTCTTGGCCTCAATCTAAGCAATCTTGACTTAACACATACATGATCTACAACTTAGACAATCAAACACATTAGTGATATAAAATCACTTGTGTATTGGAATCATCAAAAGAAGATGGGAATGCCAAGGTGGAAACCATTGGGCTTACAATCTCCCTTTTTTTTTATGATGACAAGCACAAGAGATTTTCCAATAAAAGCATACATATATTTCCTTACACTAGATTTTTCTCCCCCTTTGGCATCAATCAAAAAGATGGGGTAAAAAAAATCAAAGGGATAAAATTTTCAATTTAAAGCTCCCCCTTTTTCAAGGAAAAAGACAAACATAGAACTCCCTCTATTTAGAACACAAATTTAATATAAGAGGGGATTTTAAATTTCAAAGAGAAAGATATACAAATATTAAGTGCAAGCCCCTAATCTAAAAACACATGAAGAGAATCATATGGGGGCTTTGGGAACCCAAGCTTTCTTGGTTCCACCACAATCCGTAATCTTAGATGCACATTGGAATTGGTAGTGACCAGGTATTCCACAATAATGGCATCTAACGTGAGGGTTAGATAGACTAGTCCTATCATAAAATACATGATTAGGTCTCTAACTAGTCTTCTTCAAGATTATGTCAATAATTTTATCACCATTTAAGAATCCATAGAGATATAATCTTAACCTTTCATTTTCATTATGAAGATGGGTTATTTGATTTAGAAAAATATTAGTGTCATCTTCATAAGATTTGGAAGAGCTTGCCACATTAGGAAATTCTACTAATTGGCAAGATTTCTCATCCAAAAAACCCTTAAGGGTTTCAATCTCAAGTTTAAAATTTTCAATTTGTGCTTGAGATTTAGATATGGAAGAAGATAACTCATTTTTCAAAACATCAAGTTCATTTTCTAATTTTGAAATAGATTTTTTAAGAACTTTATTTTTTGAAATTTGAGAATGCAAAGTAATGCACAATTCATCATAAGATATGTTTCCACTATCACTACTTGATGAATTACAAGCGGGGTTAGAATTTACCTCATCTTCATGGGTGAGTGCCATGAAGCAAAGATCATCCTTATTAGCTTCCCCTTCGCTTGAACTTTTGCTTGACGTGCTTGACGCATCCTAAGCGGCGACGAGACCCTTATTCTTCTTCCAATCTTTCTTCTTACCCTTGAACTTTGAGGATGATGAGTTGAGAAGAAGGCACTCCGGTCTTTTGTGTCTCGTCTTCTTACAATTATAGCATCTTATACCACCCTTTATTTCACTTTCTTCTTTCTTCTTCTTTTTATCATTTTTACGCTTCTTTCTCCATAAGCTTTTGAATTTTCTCAAAGCTTCTTCTTCACCACTATCCGCCTCACTTGAGGAAAATGAGTTCGCTTTCACCTTGAGTGCTAAGGATCTACTCTCTTTTTCTTTCTCTTTTGGCTTTTTCTCCTCCCGTCCGCTCGTGAGGAGCATCTCATGAGTGATAAGAGATCCTATAAGCTCCTCCATAGTTAGCATCTTGAGATCCTTTGATTCTTGTATGTCGGTGACCTTTGGATCCCAATGTGGAGGAAGTGACCTAAGCAACTTACCCACAAGCTCATTAGTAGGATAAGATTTACTAAGACTAGCTCATTCATTTGATATTTTAGAAAATCAGGTATACATTTCAAAAATACTTTCATTTTGACCCATTCTAAACATTTCATATTTGCTCTTTAACAAGTTTATTTTGGAATCCTTGACTTGTGATGTTCCCTCATGGGTAACGGCAAGAGTATCCCAAATAACCTTGGCAGAATAAAAAAGAGCTACTGTATTAAACTCCTCCGTAGATAAGGCACAAAACAAAGAAGTAATAGCTTTGTAATTTAAATTTGCTTGCCTTTTCTCTACAACATGCCATTCTTCAAATGGCTTGGAAGGCAAAGTGTATCCATTTTCAATAATATGCCAAAACTCCACATCTATCGAAAGAAGATAGATGTGCATCCTTGTCTTCCAATGTCCATAGTTGGACCAATCAAAGAAAGGAGGTCTAGTTGTGGAATGGCCTTGCGAAAGTCTGGTTCCAATCATGTTTGCCATTTCACAAATAGAAAGTTGCCAAAGATGTTATGATCTTTCCCTTGTTAAATTAAAAAAAAAATTACCAAAGATTTAAAAAAAAAAGAAAATCTTTTAAGAGCCAAGGCTCTGATACCAAGTGAAATTCCAATGGTAGGCCCAAGTACTAATCTAATGGAAACTTATGAGGAGGAAAAATTAGGTTACTAACAAGTTTTAAGCTTTTGAAAACTCTAACCCAATTTTGAAGATTTAACAGATCAAAAAGGCAATTAAGCATATAAGTTAAATCCTAAGTGCAATGCAAATGTAAAGCAAGAGATAAGAGAGAGTGCACCCAAGATTTAAAGTGGTTCGGTCCTCAAAACGGGAGGCCTACTCCACTCCACCAACCAAACCCGTTGATGGCTTCACTATGTTGATCTTCTTAACTTCGGAGAAGATCGGTGCTAATTACAATTCCAATTGCCTTTAACCTTGATGGCAATCCTCACCACGGAGAGTGGGCTTCACTTCTCCGTACACTCGCCCGAATACAATGGTTTGAACAAGAAAGAAAGAACAAAAAATCCCTCACAAGGGTTTACAAAGTTTGAAGAAGATGTACAAATTGAAGCCTATGATCCAAATTCTAATTCTAGAGGATGAGAGGCATAAACAAGCTTAATACACTCTTAGGATATTCCAATAGGTTTTTAGAGTGTTAGGATTGATTGTTGGGAAGTTTAGAATACCCATATATATAGAAAATCCAAAATATGACCATTTGGGGGCATAGTCGTAATTCTGGCAAAAACTCCAACGGCTATAATTTTCTCCTGAAATAGTGGTCTCGGAGTTCCGAGAGATTTTCTCGGAGTTCTGAGAATTTCTCTCGAAATTTCGGGAATACAAACAAAAGATGAGAAAATGTTACTGGACCATTTCTCGGAGCTCCGAGGATTCTCTCGGAGTTCTGAGCTCGGAGCTCCGAAAAGCCTATATGCAACTGGTTTTTCATTTTTGTTTCTTATTCATTTGGGCTTCCAACTCTACACCAAGTTGGGATTGTTTATGAGGGTTCCAAAGTGTTGGAACACCACAAGGACAATCTCTTAAACATCTAGGGGTGCGTGATTTACTTTATTTATGCCTCTAAACACCTAAACTAGGATTAGATCTTTACAATCTAAAACGACTTCGATCTTCAATTGTGATGCTTCAAGTCTTCATGCGTCTTGGATCTCCGATGTGTTTGGCCTTCCGAATGCGGTCCAATGAGAGCTTCTTGGCCTCAATCCAAGCAATCTTAACTTAACACATACATGATCTACTACTTAGACAATCAAACACATTAGTGATATAAAATCACTTGTGTATTTGAATCATCAAAAGAAGATGGGAATGCTAAGGTGGGAACCATTGGGCTTACATCTGTCATCTCACTCCCTCTCATCGTCCCTCTCATTGTCCCTCACCCTCTCTGTCTCGCTCCCTTATTGTCTCTCTCGTTCTCTCATCTTTCTCGCCCTCTCATTTCTCTCGTTCTCACTCTTTCCACGGTGGTGAAGGGGAAAAGAAAAAAAAAGGGGAATCGGATCGTGCTTGCATTGTATAGGCAAATTTTCTTGGATTTTTGTGCTTTCGGATTAGGCTCGGATCACCACCAAAGGTAAGTTCTTTCTTCTCAGATTTTTCTAGAAGTATTCCGTATTTTGTTTTACATATTTTTGCATGGTTTAAGTATTTACGCTTATTTAATTCAATATTATATGGGTTGGCTCAAAATCGTGTTTTACATGAGTGTTTCAAGTCTGATTCGTCTCAAAATTTAATACAATGATCTATTTAATTGGACTAAAAAAACTATCGGATCGGATCAGAAGTTTCATCAAAGGGTTTCTAGAATTTGAATGAAGTTTGAGATTTAATTTTAATTAATTGGCTAAATATTAGGAAATTGGAAAAAATAACTACCTTAGGATGATGTGTTTCTCATAATATTATATTTTTTTTATGTTCATCATATCAGAACAATATTAGAGAACATATTTCAAAGTCATAATTTTCTCAAAAATCAAGTTCAAAAAATAGAAAACTCTTAAATGACGTATTTTTCAAGAAGAAAAATGAAAATATACCAAATAAGTTCTAAAATTAATGAAATTTTGTAGTAAAATAATTTGATACTGATTTAATTTTCCATGAATTTTGCATGATTTTAGGATTCTATTAGGTATGTTGTTTGATGTTTTCTTTTGAAACAACCAGATTTTGTGAGGTTTGTTATTAATATCAAATCATAATTAAAACCCTTGAAAACTTTACAGTAGTCTTATATTGAGAATATCATGTTACTGTAAAAGTTTCAACTGATTGGAAATTTGTTTGCTAGGGGATTCTGTGTAAATCCATAATCTGACTTGGATCTTTAAAAATCAGACATTGATAGTAAATCATGTTCAAAATTCATGCAATATTCACAGTAGCCTACATTCATTCATACTCTGTTACTGTAAATATTTTAATTAATTTGGAGTTAAGTTGCTAAGAGTTTCTTTGTAATTCCAACAATCTAGTCTCAATATTGTTAAATCAGAAATTAATAGCAAATTAATATAAAACTCCATGAAATTTTCCCAGTAAGCTATATTCATTCATATCATGTTAGTGTAAAACTTTCAGCTTATTTCAAATTTTTTTGCAATGAGTTTCTTTCTAAAATCGATAAAATTGATAAAATCCCTTAAAATCGAAATTAATCATAAACATCATGAAAACTTCTAGAAAACTTTAATTTTATATCACGTATTCATTCCTTAAGCCGTTGAAACAGAAAGCTTAGGGGTCATAGATTTTCTTTGTAAAATGGCCTGGGTAGGATAGTTTAACCGCCAAGATTGCATTCATAATCGTATCCTAATTACGATCAATCCTCGATGATTTGCGCATTTAAATTATAGTATGTTATTGGCTCCGAGGTCTATTGTCCACTGAAATCCTGAAAAATAAGTTAGGCAATAACATACTATAACTTACGTGCTAAATTATAAAAGGTGAAAAGCAGGATTCCCTTCCATGGATGCAACTCAAGGCAAAAACTTGCCAATAGTAGAGGCATTGGTATTCTTTAGATTTTAGGATTTGAAAACATTTAAGGAACTACAAATCATTAACTTCAACAAATTGAATCAATTTACCCCATGTCTTTCGGAACCGTTGGATTGCGTTCTCCATCGTAAGAACCTTTAAAGTCCCCTTTAGGAACACTTATGTCATGTCGTGTTCTAGGCTTGGATACGTAGGCAGCTTTGGATGCTTTGAATGGTATGGTCGGCCCAACACAAATGGTGGGGTTTTGTATATTAGTTTTTCCTAAATTCTTAACTAAATTAATTAAAATATATAGGATTTCCCTCAAATTAGAATTTTATGAGAACATTCACTTATATTAAATCCAAACAAATCAAGAAAAATCAAGATACACATTAGGGAATACATTAAAATTAGATTTCAGGATGCATATCATATAGTTCGCACATTAATAAAGAGTTAAATGAGCCATTTAAAAGAAATTCAAGAGAGTTAACTTTTGGAATTGAAGACCGAATTATCGGGCAAGAATGGTGCTTGTGGTGGTAACTCCCCATACCTTCCATTCTCATAATCAGGTAGCGAATCTAGATTTCTGGTCATTTACGGGTCCTAGATCTCTCATCTAGGTGGCGACTCTATCATTTTCTTTTACGTGGAGTTCGGATTGCTTTAGTAATCCCAAGTTCACGGAAAAGACGAATTAAATCAATAATAAACGACACACGCCAACCGCGTGGGTACGAGAGACTAAGAGAGAGAGAGGCGGGTCGCGCCGCTCTCTCGAGGGATCGGGTCACACAACTAAGTGCAAGACGTTCCCTAGACTAATGCAAGTGGGCAATACATCCTAGGTTAACTAGGCATGTCTTAAAGGGAAAATTGATTATCTAGTGAAACATAATTTAAGGGTCAATTGCTAATAGTAGCAACCGGCCGTGATGAGGCTGGACTTCTAACTCTAGAACTCTGACGAGGTGGGACCGTAATCCAACGGTTCCAAATTAATTTGAGCTTGAGTTTACCCAACCCAAATTTATTAAGTAAATAATTTTTAGTTCGTTTTAAGGGTTCTTAACATCTAAAACCTAAGGCTCTAAGGGCTGACCAGTCTCATGCTTGGGTTGCATTCATGAAAGAGAATTGTGTTCTTCACCCTCAAACAATTTGGTATATACGTTATAATATATTGTTGCCTGGCATATTCTCAGGATTTTCGTGGATAACGACCTCGGATCCAACAACATATTATAATTTAGATGCTAAACTATCCAGTGCTGATCGTAAAAAGTAAACAATCATGAATTCAACCTTTACATTCAAACTAACTTAGAATAGCAAGTTTACAAATAAAGTATTACATTTTTAAGGTTTTTGTTTAAGTGGCTTAAGGATTAAATACATGCGCAAAAATTAAAGTATTCTGAAAATTTTCATGATTCTTTGAATTAATTTGGATATTTAAGTGAATTTATCAAAATTGAACCAGATTAATAATTTTTCAAAGCATCCTATAGCAAATTAAGTTCTCTGTTCCAGAAACTTAGAAATATAATGTGTTCTAGAAAATTATGGTCTTCTGAAATTTTTCATGATTTCAAGAATTAAATTTGATTTTTAATGATGTTTCTAAAATTAGGTCACATTGATGACATTATAAAGAAACACATAGAAAACATATTCCAAATCATACCATAAATTTACAGTGATATGATATTCATGAATAAAGCGTACTGTAAAAATTTCATCAAGTTTTATAATGATTTGCTATCAATTCCAGTCATATCCACAAAAGGCTATTTCAAAAGAAAAAATCGAAGAGCATGCTTAGTTGAATCCTAAAATAACGAGAAGCTTAAGATAGACTAAATATGAATCATAATATTTTTCATCCAAATTTCAGAAACTGAAAACTAATATATCTCTAGAAACTCAATTTTTATGAAAAAAATAAAGGTTTTATTAAAATTCAAACCCGTTTATCATGAAAAATTCAAAAACCATATCAAAACTTTATAAAAACTCTTCAAATTTTTTTCCTAACATACCAGTAATTTATATTACTAGTTTGTAAAGGTAAATTCTGAAAATTATTAATTTTAATATGGAAATACTTACCACACACAAAACGAAGCTTCGAGTATAAAACAATGATGAAAATATATTTTTCAATATTTTATTTCATGAACAATTATCAATATGTCGAAACTCATGATCTGGATAGTTTCAAGAGTTTTCAAATCTAGTTGATATTTATTAAAATTAACCCAATTTTAAAATAATTTAAAATAGGATCAAATAAATTCAAAAAATTTCAAAATTTCTCGAGAGATCTAAAAACCTAATTTCATCCAGTTTTGACTTGATTTGATTCATTTTTTGCTTTATTTGTCGAGAAATAACCCTTTTTCTAGGTTACCGTTCGAAAAATAAAACCAAAAATAAAACAAGTCAACCATGGCTGCAAATTAGGTTTTTAAGAAGTTTTTGAATTTACTTTAATCTCAGAAAATACTTGTTTTAGAGAAACTCTAAGATTTGCATGACTTGCTTTGAAAACCAAGTTTGAAACCTATATTGAAAGAAAATCAAAGAAAATTGATTTTTAATGGCAAAAAATTAATTTTTCAGTAAAAATCTGGAATTTAAAAGATTATGATTCATATTCCAACATACTAAAATTTCATCTAAAAATTCATCCATATAGACCATATACAAAAATAAATCATAAAATCAATCCTAAACATGCTTTTCTAAACCTAAGATTGAAAACAGAAAGAATACCTACAGTTGATCGCAAATCCTTGTCCCTAGGGTGTGTAAATCCGGGATATTCGCTTTGTCACACCCTTATAAACGGTGAAAAATCCCGAAGAACAATCCAATAATCTTCAATATATTGAATTTAAAAGAATGATGGAAGAAATAGTATGGAACTTTGAAGAAGATGAAGTGTGGAAGATGATCTCCACACCCCAATCAAGATGGGACGTTTTTCCAAGAAGGAGGCCAAGTTGGACATTTTTGCAAGCTCCCCATCTAGGGTTTGGTTTGTTCTTTATATAGAAAATCAAGAGTTTGAATTGAATAAGAAGTTTTCTTTGTGATGACTCCAGATTTAGTAAGTTTTCAATATTTTCCTCTTTCTTTCTTTCCCTTACTTTCTAAAATAGAGTTATTTTCTAATTTGGATTCCTTGGTAAGCAAGAATTCCATTCTAATTATACCAAAAGAGATCTTTCAAGATTATTCTAGAAGCTTTCATATATGGGAAACACACCCTTTTATGAAATATTCTCGTCCAAAAATGATTGTCCAACGTTGGAGCTTCTTTTTACCTATTTAGAGTCAGAATTAGGAAAGTCGTAAACTACGAAGTGTAGCCCTTTGAAAGACCTTTCTAATGCATATTTATACTTTAAATTTAGCCAATCAGTTGAAGTGTTATGACAATTTTAGTGGGCTGGAATTTCCATCCAAATGTTACTGCCTTATTTTAAAGCTCGTTTTTTACTTGTTTCATGGAAGAATCACGAGAAGTTGTGAACTAAAACGTTATAACGCTTGTCGAGATGTTTCCAACAAGTATAACTACAAATTTTTCGGACGAGTGGTTAAAACGTTATGGCCGTTTTAGTAACTTGACCATATTACCCCTTTTCTCTTTCTCATCTTTAATGAAACCCAACCCATTTCAAAGAATAATTCAAAATTTATAATGGTGGGCCCACACCATGTGATGCACATGGTGGTTCCTACACACATGGCCTAACCTCATTCACCCCTTGGAAAAATTGTATTTGCCCAAATGAGCTCGTTTGATCAACACATATCAAAAGTGACCAAAATGCCCTCAAACCGAATTGCCGTTGAAGGAGAAAGTTAAAAATGGAAAGTCTTCATGGTCAAACTTCTAAAATTGAAAGTTTTTAAGTTGGCTCCTTTTAGCGGGTGATATCAAACAGGATCACTTGGAATCCCCTGAAAATGCCCAAAATACTCTCGTCTCACAAAATTTCCAAATCAAGTGAAACCCCGAGAAGTTCTAAATTTAGTAGGTTTTTTAAAAATTCATGGAATCACTCAAGATTTCTCAGACACAACTTGAGTGTCAAATGGGACACACTGTAATTGACCAAAATACCCCTGTAGTGCAAAAAATTATGAAAATAGGAAAAACCCTGAGAAATTCTAAAAATAGCAGGTTTTCCTACTTGATCGGAAACTTGAGTTTTCATCTTCCGGAGGCCAATGAAACCCCCTAGAGACTTTTAGGATTGTGAATCAACTTCAAAACTCCTTAAAAATGCAAGAATACCTAACCTAATGCGGACGACCGACTCAAGACTCGATGAAACTTCTGAATCTCTTGCTTTTCGAAATGTAGCAAAATTGGAGTGTCTACACTCAGAAGGAGGCTCGTCAGGAGATGGTTGTTTGCAAGGGTGGATTTTGTAGATGCATCACAAGCCTTAGTAGATTTTGTTTAAGCTGGTTGGGTATAGCAAACAATCGAAGCTTTCCAACCCTCTCAACCTTCCTTGCTATCCGTCCAAGAGATGTCGATAATCTAGAAGGGTCAGTCCGACAACGTAAGGAAAACTTCCCTACCTCACGGACGCAACCCCAAAAAATATCTTAAGCATCAAAGGGGGGTCTTGATCATAAGAGGATTTTGGATAGAGAGTTCTCTTCTTGAAGAAGACACCAGATGTGCCTATCAATCCCGCCAAAATCGACCAAAGCAAAGGTGATGAGGTCAAAACTTTCGAATGCCGTCTGGTACGGAGGTAATATACCAATCGTAACAGGCAGACAACTCACCTAAGAAGGTAGGAAAGCATTGCGACCCTAAACCCTTACTGGAACAGAAGGGAACAGTAGACCAACTCCTTCGAACGCTCAACCCCATATCCATGGGACGAGAGGTTAAGGATGGTATATAACGAGATAGTAAAGGGAGAGAAGATTCTTGAAAGAATTTCATAATTGATGAAGGAATCTTCCCGGTGATATCAGAACGTGTGATCGACTTGTAATTGTACAAACTAGCCTTAGGGACCAGAAGGACAAGCAACAAAATGGAAAACACTAAAAGAGAAAACTGGACTAGGGCCCCTCCCCGATCCCAATGCATTACTCCTTAGTCAAGCAACCAGAGGCAGCTAACTAGACTTAATGAAAAGCCCAGTTAACCGTCAGGGACTTTCCAAAAGTCCCCCGCCAAGCTCGCGTTAAGCCAAGTTTAATCTATTAAGAAAGATGATCAATGATACCTGCCACCATTGCAATGATGTATATAAAGGACTTGACCAACTCTCATGGTTCTGAATATGATCCAAGCTCTGATCAACTGGTACAGAGCCCGCCCAACAAGGCACTACCTGCTACCGCAGAGGAAGGCGAAGTCTCTTTGTTCCCCCTCTTCTCTATCCGGCCCCACCCTTCTATTCGATCCAATTTCCACCAGTCTTTTCTTCTGCTCCCCTCTAAGCTGCCAACTATCGGTCCAATGGTTCCTCAACCAATGGATCCAAGCCCGAGGTAAGCATCTGAATGAGAGGAAGGGTAATCATCGGAACCAAGAACGAGGTAAGACCATCTCCATAGTCGAGTCCATCAACAAAATCCACTGCTTCTTCCCCTGGCGATTCACCGAAACCGAAGCAATCAAATGAACATCCATCTACCTCTTCTCTATCTTTGTCTTCGATACCTAGTGACGCCTCTTCTGATCCATCATCCAATGCAGTGGAAGCCCGGAAGTGAAAAGTGTCTACCTGGGGCAGCGACGAGTGAAGTATCTCATTCGAGTTCTCCATTTGTGACCAATGAACCTCCATCTGACCCACCGGAAGAAGCTATTAAGCGGCATAGGCTCCCATAAGTAGCTATATCTGACCCCATGAGGCGATTCCTTCCATCCGATCCAGGCAACTAATCTCCATCTCATTGATTGCCCAAGTTCCGGAAATTAGCTAATTCGGTGATTTCAAATAGGCTTTGCGATCATAGGTGCACTTCTCCCCTTTCCCAGGCGTCATTCCATCCATCCGCAAACTCTTTATATACTTATTGCCCATCGAACCCGTTTTGCCAGTTCCTCGAGTCGCATTCGGTCACAGCCGTAAAACACACTCTGGATTTATAGAGGATTCGAACCCCTACTGTTGAATGCACTATTTTTTAGTCTAGTCAGCGGGAAACCAACTCATATTCCAATCAGCGGGGAACTGGATATATGTATTAACGAATAGCCAAAGAGGGAAGGAGTCACTAGCTAGTCTAGAATCACCTACTTCCGGCCGGATAAAGCAGGCAGCCATCTCAGTCATCTCTTTCTTCGCTCACCCACCAGTGGATAATCGATCACTTCCGTCAGCAGGTTCAGGTCTTTACTCGACTGCTAAGGATACAGTGGTGGGGGAGGAGGAGATGGTGGATCGGACAAGGGAGGAACTAGTTTTGTTTTGCAAGCAGGCAGCAGGGAGCACTAAGCAATGGGGGGAGATGAGTTGGCATTAGACTTAATGATTGAACACCCCCTCATTAGCCCTATTAACGCCCCTCTCATGTAAGTTGAAGTTCGCTTGCTTGTTTCTGTTCAAGCTCCGCTTGCTGCCTATTCCATGAGTCACCACTGGTTCTATGGACCTTTTCTTTTAGAGGATCATTCATTCTATATGATGCCCCCGTACACGAAATAAGTAGCGAACGGGGGACAAAGGTTAGATATCAGAACCTGGCCCATCCTGGAACATTGGCCCAACGAAGGTGAGACAGATTACCAATTAGGATCTGGTGGCCTGATTATTGGCCCAACGAAGTTGAGACAGATCTTTTCAATCATGAACCGCCCGACAAGATCCATTTTGGGAACGAATAGAGAGAACATGATGTATAGATCCAATCCAATGTGCCTTTTGTTGAGCATAACGGGAGGCTCTTCTATCTCTCGTTCGCCTCTCATTCTAAATTATGATTTAAGCAAAAGGCAAGGGGGAGCCTAAACAACTTGGCGATCTCCCATCGGATCAAGAGCTTTGTGGCCTTACAAAGACAGAACTCGATCTCATAAGAGCTGGAGATAGGATATCCCCCGCCAAGGCTAGTATTGGTAACAGCGTGTTGATCCCGATTCAAGCATTGAGAAGAGACAAGAAGGCAGATGTGCAACATATTACGATTGAGGCTGTAGATGAGTCTCAGGTGGATAGCAGCACCCAGACACGTGTTTCTGTCTTTGATCATATTGGAGAACAGAACGATATTGTTTTTCCCATCACACGGCTCACCAAATTGATCTTCCGCGGGAACCGTATGTCATGTTCGAACATGCCTGGAAAAACAGGTACAGTCTCGCTTTCCTTTGCCACCCAAGTGTACGACATCTGCCATGCTTAGACCCCTTCTTCCCTTCCCTAATGAAAGAGTCCATCCCTAAATATGCGACCAACTGAATACATCTCACAAAGTTTCTCATCGGAAAACACCACACGGAACCTACTCTTTAAAATCTTGTATGAAAGAGTAAGTAGCACTGTAAGGAGAGCCGAAGCGAGGCAGAATCTAGAATCCATGATCAATGGACTCTCGTCCCATAGAAAGGAAAAAGGAAGCGAATTCTCCTCTCCTTCCTCAGTCAAAGGGTACACATTCCTCATAAAGAAGAAGTATGAGAAACTTGGAAAGATGTAAGCGTGAGCCCAATCTTCATTTCGAGTGTGAAAGGCCAAGTACGTATAGAGGCGTACTCTTTCCTAGACCACAGGCGCCAACTAGTTCGCCTTATCCCAGAATGCAATCGAAAAGAATTTTGAAAACATCCTTGAATAAGGAGTTTTAATAAAAGTAGGACAAAACTTGAAAGGCACTGGTGTAGAGGAGTCGGGTACGTATCGTTCACACAAACGCACACACCAATCTTCAACCAGTCGTAAGACAGGCTGAGGATTGCAAGAAGGTCTTTCTTGTATCGTTATAAACTGGTAATCGGATTTCTTCTGAATTACCACTCACTTTGATACAGAGAATAACAACAAGTATAACTTTACTAAGCCGTCAGCCTTCGCATCCCTCTGCATTATCATTTTTCTATGGAAGGATGGTATGCACCTAGGAATGCGCATTTGGTTGGCAGGGTGCTCAAGGGCACTTGGTGTGGTCTGATTGGTATATTGGTTGTTCTAAATGAAGATACTCGAAGTTTGCCCACAAAAACTTCCATTTTATTTTATATTTTTTACCTCCGAGATTCTTTCATGCGATTTCATGGCCGGAATCGACCTTTGAATCGAATTACCAAAAAGCGGCATGAATGAACAAGCCTTTCCTCATCAAGTAAGGCTGGGACGTTTTACAGCTCACACCTATGCTCTTTCTTGGCTCGGTAGATAGACCAGCGAGGTGCCCCTCCATATGTGTCTTAGCAGGCTCAGTATCAGTAACAGTCTAGGTGGCTACCCTGTCTCATATGGGTTGAGAATGTTAGGTCGCGCACCTCCCTCGAGTTGGTGTGTTATCTCAGTACCTATGGCACCAATAAAAGGGAACAGGGGCCCCAGCCAGCGTACTATAGATTTAAACAAACGTAACAAATCCCAGACCCAACAGGGCAACGTTTCTTCCTTCCCTCGAACCAGCAACTCCAGTTTTTCCCATGTCTGAAGATAGAGATGAATCCTCTGCCTCAGATGAGCGGATGATATAATTTGTCCGCTTTCAGCGCCTTTTTTTTTAAGTGTAATAACATCAACCTAAAACTCTACTATAGGCATTTGCAGTGAGGGTCTGGAAGACAATGGACACAAGGAGGCGATTGCCAATACTTCTGACTCTTATTCATATGACGATATGACGAGTCTGATTGCTTCCTACTACTATATGGAGTATATATGGTTGCGTGAGACGATTCATTGCTCGAAAGGCGGGATTCTATCCTTATTTTATTCCGCAAAGACTTCATTCCGAAGGACGATACGAGCCATATTCCCTTTCCTATTATCCACTTAACTTAGTTGTAGTTATGTGGTACGCAAGGGAATGTTTTTTTTATATGGGGGTTGGGCTCAGCAAGTGAAGATAAGGTTTTGTCTCTCCCGTACAAGCAAGCTGAGTCTATGGAATTAACTACAATATGATATTCCCTGCCTTTCAAGCGGAAATAGGAGGTTAGTGCATGAGTTGTAGATGTGGAAGTGGAAGCAGTCGCACAAGCAGGAAAGGAATCATTTTTTTTAATCAGTCCTGGACAAACGCAATTGAATTGAATCAAGTGAGAGGATGGTCGTAGATCAGGCTTTGACTTCTCAATGAAAATCTTCAAATAGGTGTGACGTCAACTTCGCACCAACCCCAAATAGATAGTTGCTTCAATTTAGTGTTCGCTGGAAGGCTTGAACTCGCCCTTCCCTTTCTAGCTGACAAACCTGTCCTTTTGGCTTTCCTCTCGCTTCATCGCCTCCTAGTCCCTTACTTTGTTGTCACTGGAAAGGAAGGATAGACTAGCCCTAAATGAGTAAGGCCAACCGCAGCCTGTGACCTTCCTGTCCAACCTGTTACTTCAAGCTCCAACTCAAACCGGCCAACCAAACCAACTAGCTAACCAAGCCAGTTTTATCTCGGAGGTCAGTTTCAGCGTAGAAGAAAGCGGAGGCTTAAGCAGCTCTACCGGGACTGTTTGCGGCAAAAAGAAAGCAAAAAAAGCAAGTCAGAGTGAGCTGTGAGCGAATGAAAGATGAAATCCATCCGTTAAGACGGGGAAGGGAGATGTGTAAGCCCAAGGGTCTACTCTCCTATCTTGTTTTGATGATTCTAAACATAATTGATTATGTTCTTGAATACTAATCAATTTGCCTTGAAGTGTTGTGTTAAGATAGGTTGATCATTAAAGAAACCAACACTCCACATGGTCATGCTTGAAGATGTACCACACAAGAGTCAAATGAGCTAAGTGGAGCTCACATCATCTCTCAAGCAAGCATACACAAAATGGAAGATCAATTGAAGACCAAGGCTAAAGAGAAGTTGAAGGTTACATAGATTTCATTGTACATCTTTTCTCTTTAGATTTATAAGTCAACGCAAGGTTTTTCAAAAAGAGTTTTCAAAAAATACTTAAGAACTTAAATGGTTTAGTGAATGGTTATGTGGTGGACCAACATGTTGGGACCCTCATAAACATTCCAAATTATCATAGGAATTGAGTTCCAAAAGCCCAAAATCAAATAAGCAATAAAAAGATAAAAATCTGCTTATTTTAGGCTTCTCGGAATTCCGAGATTTTTCTCAGAGCTCCGAGCTTGGAACTCCGAGATATGGTCCAGTAGTTTTTTAACAACTTCTGGCCATTCTCTCGGAACTCCGAGAAATGGTCCAGTAGAATTTTTCTTCTTCTGGTCGTTCTCTCGGAACTCCGAGAATTTGTCTCGGAACTCTAAGAATTTCTCGGAGCTCCGTGAATGGTTCTCGGAACTCCGAGAACCTCGCGACAGCACAGAAAAGAGCCGTTGGGATTTGAATTAAAATTTGGTTTTTGATATTAACACCCCCAAACGGTCATATTTTGTCAAGAGGCTATATATACACTTAAAGAGGTTTATTTTCTCTCTCTTAAATTTTTGAAAAAACCTCCTTAAGCATTCAAACAACTTGCAACTCATTTTAGCTTAAGAATTTGATTTTCTCCCCAAACTTGCCTTGCACTTGCAAATCAATTGAGTTTGGATTTAGGATTTCACTTGCAACCTACTTTGGAGAGCATTCCAGGGGACTACATCATGCATCAAGCTTTCAAGAGAAGCCAAGCATTTCATCTTCTATTCTTGTAAAGGTGGCTAGGGCATTCTATCTTAATACCCTAGGGAGTATTGCTTAGAACTCGGCGAAGAAGGAGAGTCGGTGTAAAGGTGTCAAGGGCATCCTCATTTAATATCCCTTGGGAGTGTAATCGCCTCGGACCCGGGCATCGTGGAGGTCTCACAATAGTGGAAATCCTTAAGGACGATCTTAAGAAGAGTGGAGTAGGGCTTTGCCCGAACCACTATACATCGGTGTGTTCTTTCCTTGTCTTGTATTTTCATTCTTATTTTGGTTTGGTATTTCTTTTTAATTTGATCTTAGTTGAACTAACCAAAATCTAATCAAGAGAAGAAAATCCAAATTAGGTTTAATACTTAAAACGAAAAAGGTATAAATTTAGTGTTTAAACCAAATGTGGAGAGCCATTTTTAATGGATATACATTGCCCACTAGAAATCTAAATGATTGGACCGAAGCCGAACAACAAGCCTCAAACTACAATGCCAAAGCCATGAATTCCCTTATTTGTGCTTTGTCACCCGGAAAATTCAATCGTGTTTCAAACTTGAATTCGGCAAGAAAATTTGGGACACCTTAGAAGTTACACATGAGGGAACTAATCAAGTTAAGGAATCTAAAATGAAGCATATATTTAGGCAATATTACCTTTTTCAAATGACACCCGACGAAACTATTGCCGACATGTACACTAGATTCACTAACCTAGTAAATGGACTAAGGGGACTTGGAAAACAATTTTCAAATAGAGATTTAGTAACCAAAATCCTTAGATCCCTACATTTATCATGGGAATCCAAAACCTCCGCAATTACCGAAGCCAAGGACATGAACACTCTAAATCTAGATGAACTTATAGGGTCCTAGATAACCCATGAGATGATTTTCAAAACAAAAGCACCCGAAATTGAAAATAAAATTGAAAAATGAGAAGGTGTTGCTTTTGCTTGCAATGTAGGTGATAACGAAGAGGCAAAGGAAAACATGGAAGATGAAGTAGCCCTCCTAACAAGAAGGATCAAGTTCTTGCAAAGGAATATGGGAGGCATGAGAAATAGAAGGACCAGTCCTCCATTCAAGAAGAAAGAAGAGCTCGGTGACGGATCATCTCAACCCCGATGATGAGTTAAAGAAACTCTTTGAAAAATTTGAACATGGTTCACTAAAATTGGATAGGCTTGTTAATATTCAAAGATTGTCACATGATAAAAGTGGACTTGGACATAAATGGAATACTACATTGTCAAACTATAAAAATAAATTTGTAAAGCCTTCTTCTAGTGGTACTAAAACTTACTTTTATTGTGGTCTAGAAGGACATTATAAGGTCACTTGCATGTATGCTAAACAAGATAAAATCAAATTAAATGCTAAAGTAAAAATAAATGAATTTAGCAAGACTAGGAAGATTTGGGTACCAAAGCGATCTGACTTGCCTATTCATATGTAGGTATGCCCTAAAAGCCATAACAAGAAGAACACATGGTACCTTGATAGTGGATGCTCTAGACACATGACAGGAGATCTCACTCAATTTACATCCTTATCACTCAAGGATGGTGGAGATGTTACTTTTGGAGATGATAAGAAATGAAAAGTCAAAGGAAAAGGCACCACAGGTAACTCTACCTCTCCCATACAAGATGTACTTTATGTTGATGGCTTATCTCATAATCTTATTAGCATTAGTCAATTGTGTGACAACGGTTTTGAAGTAATCTTCAACCCCGACAAATGCATTGTTAAAAATAAGATAGATGGAAAAGTAAAATTCATAGGTTCTAGAGACAATAACATTTACACTATTGGGCTAGATGATCTTAGACTCCAAAATGTAACTTGTCTTAATGCCATTAGTGAAGATTCTTGGTTATGGCATAGGAGATTGGGTCATGCCGGAATGGATCTCATTTCAACCCTCTCCTCAAAAGACATTGTTAGAGGATTGCCTAAGTTCAAATACACCAAAGATCACATTTGTAGAACTTATCAATTAGGCAAACAATTGAAGAGCTCATTTACCCCTAAAAGTATGATCTCAACCACCTACCCCTTGCAACTACTTCATATGGATCTTTTTGGACCAATGAACACAAGTAGCCTAGGTGAAAAGAGGTACGTGTTTGTCATTGTGGATGACTACTCACGATATACATCGGTCATATTTTTAGCACATAAAGATGAAACCTATGAAAAATTTCTTAAGTTGTGTAATCAAGTGCAAAATGAGAAAGGTATTTCCATATCCTACATTAGGAGTGACCATGGAACGGAATTTGAAAATGTACAATTTGACACTTACTGTAATGAACATGGCATCAAACACAATTTTTCTGCACCTAGGACACCTCAACAAAATGGGGTTGTAGAAAGGAAGAACCGAACCCTCCAAGAAATGGCTAGAACTATGTTGCATGAGAATGATCTCCCTAGATACTTTTTGGCGGAGGCGGTTAGCACCGCTTGCTATATCATAAATAGGGTATATATGAGGCCAATTTCTAAGAAAACACCTTATGAGCTTTGGAAAAACTTGAAACCAAATATAAGCTATTTTAGAGTGTTTGGTTGTAAGTGCTACATCTTGAACATTAAAGATAACTTACACAAATTTGATAAGAAGTCAGATGATGGCATATTCTTATGGTATTCTACACATAGCAAGGCATATAGAGTATTTAATAGAATAACCCTCGTTGTAGAAGAATCCATGTATGTGACATTTGATGAGAGAGAGCCAATACCTCAAGAAATGCCACATGATGAAGATGAACCTATTGAACATCTCTTACCTAAGACAAATGCTCCTCCCCAAGCATCTACAAGTAATACATTACCTATTGAGGAAGTTGAGAGTGTAGATGATGACTCATTACCTAGGGATAGGAGAATATTGGTAGATCATCCTGAATCCCAAATCTTAGGTGATGCCACATCGCCGGTAAGAACTAGATCATACTATCGAAGTGTGAGTAATAACTTGGCGTTCCTATCCGAATTAGAACCTAAGTCCATCAAGGAAGCCGAAAAGGTTGAATATTGGTTGATGGCTATGCAAGAAGAGTTGAGTCAATTCGAAAGGAACAAGATGTGGAGGCTAGTGCCTAGGCCTAGTAATCATCCAGTTATTGGCACGAGATGGGTGTTTAGAAACAAAATGGATGAAAATGGAATTATCACTAGAAATAAAGCTAGGCTTGTAGCCCAAGGGTACAATCAGGAGGAAGGAATAGACTATGATGAGACATTTGCTCCTGTTGCCCGTATGGAAGCTATTAGGATACTCTTGGCATATGCATCTCACAAAGGATTTAAACTATATCAAATGGATGTCAAAAGTGCCTTCCTAAATGGCTATATCCAAGAGGAAGTGTATGTTGAGCAACCTCTAGGTTTTGAAGACTACAAACATCCAAATCATGTCTTCAGGCTTAATAAAGCTTTATATGGATTAAAGCAAGCTCCTAGAGCTTGGTATGAGAGGCTTTGCACATTTCTAGTGGAAAAAGGTTTTGAGATGGGAAAGGTGGATAAAAAATTATTTATCAAAAGAGAAAATCAAGATATCCTCCTTGTCCAGATTTATGTGGATGACACCATTTGTGGCTCAACAAATCAAAAAATGTGTGATAAATTTGCAACTCTATTGAAAAATGAATTTGAAATGAGCATGATGGGTGAGTTAACCAAATTCTTAGGACTCCAAATTAAACAATACCAAAATGGGATATTTATAAATCAAGAAAAATATACAAAGGAGTTATTAAAGAAGTATGGCATGGATAGCAGTAAGACATCAAGAATTCCCATGAGTACAACTGCTACGCTAGAAAATGATGAATTTGGCAAATCTGTGGACCAAAAGATGTATAGGGGTATGATAGGTAGCTTACTCTATTTGACAGTCAGCAGACCAGACATTATGTTTACTGTCTGTCTCTGTGCTCGATTTCAATCGGATCCAAAGGAGTCTCACCTATCGGCAATCAAGAAGATCTTCAAGTACTTAAGAGGAACCCAAAGTCTGGGACTATGGTATGAAAGATCTACTGCCTTCACTCTCATTGGATATTCAGATGCAGACTTCGCTGGATGTAGAGTGGATAAGAAAAGCACTAGTGGGACTTGTCAATTCTTGGGCAAATCACTTTTTTCTTGGTTTAGTAAGAAACAAAATTCAGTAGCTCTGTCCACAACAGAAGCAGAATATGTGGCAGCTGGAGCTTGCTGTGCACAAGTCCTATGGATGAAAAGCACATTGATGGACTATGGAATTAAAATAGAAAATATTCTCATCCAATGTGACAATACTAGTGCTATAAGCTTGACAAAGAACCCCATACAACACTCTAGAACAAAACATATTGAGATTAGGCACCACTTCATTAGAGATCACTCACAAAAAGGGGATATTTGCTTAAAATATATCAACACTGAGGAACAATTGGCTGATATCTTTACAAAACCCCTTAGTGATGATAGAATATGTTGTATCCGAAGTGCCTTAAACATTTGGAGTGCGGAACAAGTCAAGGAAATTGCCAAATAAATACTTTGTGCCTTTCAACAGCTTATCTATAAAGTATATATATATATATAAATATGAGGAAAAGGATTGTACACTCGACCGTACCTAAAGTTAGGTACGGTAGAGTGCCAAATCACATTGGTCCCCCATTTTTGGTGGGCATCTAAACCATTCATTTGCAAGGCCCCATCATAGATAGGGTGCATACCAAAAATCAGCACCATTGAATCATCCTAACCCCTCCAAAACTGGAGGCCAAAATGGGCAGATTTGTGGACAAACACTGTCTGTCCATTTTGGCCTCCACAAATGGATGGGTTAGGATGATCCTATGGAGCTGATTTTTGGTATGCACCCTATCTATGATGGGGCCTTGCAAATGAATGGTTTAGATGCTCACCAAAAATGTGGGACCCATGTGATTTGGCACTCTACCGTACCTAACTTTAGGTACGGTCAAGCGTACAATCTTATTCCTCATATATATATATATATATATATATATATATATATATATATATATATATCATCCTTGTTTGGTAGTATCTGCATGAATGAGATGTCAAACATTAATCTTAAAAATCACTCAATTGGTACTCTTAGCCTTCTTAGTTCTCTAAGATGGAGAGGTACCTTCACCTTAATTAAAATACCTAATAACTTGACAATATGTCAACATCTCGATCATGAACAGGTATATGTGCATTACTTGGATACATATTTTATACCATAAGCATTGATTTAGGGGGAGTACCTAACTCAATCTTCATTCACTCCTAAATTGCTATACATTTTAGTTCACCCTTTCTGTCGATGACAAAATGGGGAGAAGTTTGAAATTGAATATCTATTCAATTGCCTATATGCACTATATGCTTTTACTTTTTATCATTTATGAGTGTGCATATATTGAGGGGGCGTTCCTGCATTCACTTGCCTATTTTGTCACTCCACACACACCTCATAATCAATTTTGTTTGTCATCATCAAAAAGGGAGAGATTGTAAGCCCAAGGGTCTACGCTCCTATCTTGTTTTGATGATTCTAAACATAATTGATTATGTTCTTGAATACTAATCAATTTGCCTTGAAGTGTTGTGTTAAGATAGGTTGATCATTGAAGAAACCAACACTCCACATGGTCATGCTTGAAGATGTACCACACAAGAGTCAAAGGAGCTAAGTGGAGCTCATATCATCTCTCAAGCAAGCATACACAAAATGGAAGATCAATTGAAGACCAAGGCTAAAGAGAAGTTGAAGGTTACATAGATTTCATTGTACATCTTTTCTCTTTAGATTTATAAGTCATGGCAAGACTTTTCAAAAAACACTTAAGAACTTAAATGGTTTAGTGAATGGTTATGTGGTGAACCAACATGTTGGGACCCTCATAAACATTCGAAATTATCTTAGGAATTGAGTTCCAAAAGCCCAACATCAAATAAGCAATAAAAAGATAAAAATCTGCTTATTTTAGGCTTCTCGGAACTCCGAGAAATGGTCCAGTAGTTTTTTAACAACTTCTGGCCATTCTCTCGGAACTCTGAGAAATTTTCTCGGAACTCCGAGAAATGGTCCAGTAGAATTTTTCTTCTTCTGGCCGTTCTCTCGGAACTCTGAGAATTTGTCTCGGAGCTCCGAGAATGGTTCTCGGAACTCCGAGAACCTCGCGACAACACAGAAAAGAGCCGTTGGGATTTGAATTAAAATTTGGTTTTTGATATTAACACCCCCAAACGGTCATATTTTGTCAAGAGGCTATATATACACCTTCAAGAGGTTTATTTTCTCTCTCTTGAATTTTTAGAAAAACCTCCTTAAGCATTCAAACAACTTGCAACTCATTTTAGCTTAAGAATTTGATTTTCTCCCCAAACTTGCCTTGCACTTGCAAATCAATTGAGTTTGGATTTAGGCTTTCACTTGCAACCTACTTTGGAGAGCATTCAAGGTGACTACATAGTGCATCAAGCTTTCAAGAGAAGCCAAGCATTTCATCTTCTATTCTTGTAAAGGTGGCTAGGGCATCCTATCTTAATACCCTAGGGAGTATCGCTTAGAACTCTGCGAAGAAGGAGAGTCGGTGTAAAGGTGTCAAGGGCATCCTCATTTAATATCCCTTGGGAGTGTAATCGCCTCGGACCCGGGCATCGTGGAGGTCTCACAATAGTGGAAATCCTTAAGGACGATCTTAAGAAGAGTGGAGTAGGGCTTTGCCCGAACCACTATACATCAGTGTGTTCTTTCCTTGTCTTGTATTTTCATTCTTATTTTGGTTTGGTATTTCCTTTTAATTTGATCTTAGTTGAACTAACCAAAATCTAATCAAGAGAAGAAAATCCAAATTAGGTTTAATACTTAAAACGAAAAAGGTATAAATTTAGTGTTAAAACCAATTCACCCCCCTCTTGTTTATTTCAAGACGTTTTACTGAGCGAAGTGTGCCCCCTTAGCAGTGGTTCAGTCGTTCCATTCAGTCCGTGTGCCCAAAAGCAAAATTGTCTAAGCAAAGTGACCATCACTTGTGTACGGAACTAACGGAAAGGAAACTCTGTGATCAACATCGGAAGAAGAAGGGGTTTATGTAGGTGCCTGGGCTGTGACTGCAAGCTCCCTTCCATTTTGGTGTAGTTGTAGTTTGTCTACAACCGCCGGAAGCGAAAGAACAAGTTTATGTAGGCACCATAGGTGGGCACTTGTGCCTGACCAACTGATTCTCTATCACAGTACCACCACTTTCTCAAGCCCCATCCCTATCCCTTCCTCAAACCAACAATTGATCTGATCTACAAAGCCTAGACCCGGAAAGAAGGAAAACCACAAACAACTTAAATTAATAGCTCGCGTATTTTCTTCACTTACTGAGAGAACAAATAAACTTAAAAGCAACCGCCTATCACCCGCAACAGCCTAGTTTCCATAATGCAAATGAAAAAAATGACTTCCGAAGGAACTCCAAATCTGTGAACCCCAACTAAGATGAGCGAAGTGAACTAAGACTCAAAACCTTCCTCCGTGCTCCAGTCTCTAAAGGATAGATCAGATCCGGACGCTGCAGTTGCTCCGCGGCGATACGGACTCAACCCGCTCCTACCCACCCCAGGGCACCATAGCATGTCGGGGATAAAGGGGGACATACAGGACGTAACAACTCCCTTGGTTGGGGGCTGTGCCGCCCTGCCTATCGATCGATACACAGTTGAGGAGGCCGACCACGAACGCTACAGGTGTGGGAGTGATCCTGGTCAGGGAAGGCTAAGACGGCGCCTCGCATATGGGTAGCCATATGCGAATAAATATTGATTTAAACACCATCAACTAATAAATTTAATAATAGTTATCAATAATATATAAATATATATATATATATTATAATAATATTTTAAATATAATAACTGTGTTTATATATTAATATATTAATAATATTTTAAAACATATATAATATTATATGTTTATGGTGTTTATGTAATATTATTAAAAATAAATATTACATAGTAGTTACCCATTAATAATAGATATTCACACCTGGTCAATTACTATACGTGAAAACAATGTCAATCTATGAACCTTCTCCTACTTCGATTCATGGAAATAGGATTTCTGGCCGGAGTTATAGCATTCTCACAAGAAATGGCACCTGTTCCCAGGGAATAGTAAGAGCAGATTACAGAAGATTGATTAGGTTGGTCCGGTCTAACGACCCCCTCCCCTTCTTTCATATCTCAGAGTTCGGCCTATCATTTATAAGCGAATCGAAAGAGAAGCGACCCTCAAATTGATACTGCAGTAGGGAAAGGGGCAATCGATTACCCAACAGAGACGGAGGGCAACTTTCCGAATGCCCCCTTTACTTAATTTAGGAGAAGTAGCTTGGCTAGAAATCATTCATACCAGTATTGGTATGCTTACGAAAGCAGACAGACAAGAAAAGAGCGCTTAACCAGCAAAGGAGAAAGCAACAATGACTTACTGACCGGCAGAAAGAAGCAGAGAATCGAGCAAGCGAAGAAGACTAGCTCTCAGGCAGAGAAGACTTCGTATGACCTTGGACCGTCACAAAGAACAGGAACAGAGTCGCAGAAGTAGGGAAGGGCGGGAATCGAGCGAAGAACACTCACCAAGATCAGATACCTAAATAGAACACAAGGGCAACTAGGGGCGGGATTCGAGACCAGGGGCAACAACAACAAACAGCACAGCAACTACAACTATACTAACCTAGAGAGAAAAAAAGGGAACTCGCGGACGCTACGTTCCATGGTCTAGTTTAACTGTCACACTCTTCGCTCCTACCCTCACTTTACAGAGTAAGGGATGGGAGACTCGGATAGACAGTCAAACAAGAACAAACTTCACTTTATGCAAATGAAGGATGGTGGCAAATAAGGAGAGATGAGGGATTAAAACCTTAGAAGGAGGGGCTGCAAGCGGTTCTACATAAAACCACCTTAAATACGAGGGCCTGATCAGATGGAAAGGCTTTAAAGTATTTGTTTTGTACAGATACCAGGGGAGCGAATGAAGAACAGAACGATCAATACATGGATGAACAAAGAGATAGGAGCTAATGCTCTCATGTTTCAAGTGGACTTTTTCTAATCAGGAAACCCTGAAGGTTGAGAATGTCGTAGCAAGAGTGGTCCTCTTGTTATGTTGGGATTAGTTCTTCAGTGTAGTCAAAGGCCAACACCCTCTCTCCCTGTAACACCCTCCCTATTTTTTTACAGACCCAAAACCTATTAAGTGGAGGCGACTAACAACTAGCCACTCTGGTGTCATCCGGATGCTGCTTGCTGTGGACCCTGATCCAAGGACGGTGAGGGAACGTATCCCTACATCCTCTAAGATCTCCACAACGTGAAGGAGAGCTCTACCAGGGAACTCTCGAAACGGTGCGACCCTCACAGCATAGCACGAGTGGCAATATAAAAAAAAAAGATACATCTTGATCCAAGGATAGATCCCCGAACCAAGACACACCTAAAAATAACTCAGAGTCACCATCTATGGATACGCCATGGTACCAAAAACAAATGGTCTGCTTGCAACAGATAACCAGAGATACATATGGGTTCGTGCCTGATGACTAATGGAGAAGGTCCGAAGAGCACCCCCAATTCGCCCGAGTGCGAACACTTGGTCTCTTATGCCATTTATTATTAACTTCGAAGAGCTTTAGGCAAAAATCATGTGAAATGGGAACATGCATCTCCGAGAAAATGTCTATCTAATCATGCATGTCTCGGAGATAAAAATAAGCACACACAAAAGAACCGAAATAAATGTCACCTAAGAATAACTAGGTTATGAGTGACATGCTAATAGGTGTCTAAGTTCTTCTGAGCAAACACATGCATGCTACAGCTAAAGGTATAAGGTCTGCACAGGATAAAAAATCTAGAACTAGCAGTTAATCATGAAATGAATTAAGATACAATAAACGAAGTAAAGAATAAATAGAAACGCAGGCAGATAAAAGAAGAAGCATGTGAACGAAGTAAAGAATTAGCAGCAGTACAGGCAGATAAAAGAATAAGCATGTGAGAAAGCCAAGAAATGAACACACACTATCATGATCCTACGCAAAATTTAATATACCAACATAAATCATAAGTGCTAACAATAGACCCTAAGACTCTAATGTTTAAGCCCGAGTCTTTAGATGATCTGATGTTCATCCAAAGAAGCCTACGTATCCCCGCCTCTAATCAAGGCAACGTAGTTCTTCGCACCTATTCAAAACTATGATGCCTAAGACATCTAACCTCTATCCTAGACTAGATCTAAAAGACCGGACTGGTTATTACAGCTTCTTGTGCGATTATTTAAATTCCAATGGATTGTGGATTTTAGGACACCCTATATGCCCTAACTAAATGCAGGTTAGCCCTAAGCTAATGCAGGTGGTTCCTATAACCTATGTGTAACTAGGCTGTGTGTCCTAAGGAAAATAATGGGATTACTAACGCATCCTAGACCTAGTCATCAGTTAGCGATGTGAATCGCCAACTGACCGGACGGAGGCGTAACAGACTCCTAACTCTAACACAAACACAAACAAAACACACAACAATCAAACAACACACCAAGGATGAAACTCGTAACTCTAAAGCCCTCTATCTAGGTCAAAGCCCTAACTCTAGAAGAAGATCTTTTGAAAACAGGTATAAAAGATTTTTGGTTTTTTTTTAATTTTAAAAAAGGGTTAAATGATTTATTTACAAAGGTTTGGCTGGACCTGGGATAAGAATCCCAAGCTGCACTACGTACCTCGTGAAAGAGGATCAAGCCAACGTAGTTCGAAAGCAAACTTTCCTAACTACTCACAAAAATGCTTTAAACTTTCAAATGCTGTTAATGTTTTTGGAGTTTTAAAAAAGAAGACTTAACACCATTTCAGCTAAAGGTGATCCGATAGAAGAGCCTCTATACCCACCATATCACGGTAGAATATTACAGAGGGAAACGGGATCCCTAAAGCCTAAGGGGAAAAAAATCAAAATAGGGGGGACTAAAATCCCAAAGAAAAAAACAATCTCGAAGAGACGAAAATAAAACTAACGAGCCCTAATCAATCTCCAAAGGAGACGATATCTAATCTACGAGGGAAAATCCTAAACAAACGAGAGATGAAAAGCTTCTAACCCTAAGGGTAGACTTCTAAACAAAAGGGACAGACAAAAATCCTATAAGAAGAATTACTAAACAATCAGTCACTGAGGAAGGGTCCTAACTAGTTAAACACTCTAAGAGGAGGGAATCCCTTAACCCGAGAAAACTCTAAGGCAGGAAGGGAAGAGATTGGCTCAAGAAACGTTCCATCGTCGCCGAACCCAAGAGAAGTGTTCCCAAAATCGATGGAATTCCTAGACTCGAAAAGAATCCCGAAAACGCACTGGAGGTAATCCTGGAAATATGAAATCAATCCCGAAATACAAAGACAATCCCAAAAGACTAATAAAAGTTACGAATGCAGATGGAGGTTAGAGAAACCCTATAAAGGTCCTGAATGCCGGAGCAACATCTAAACAAGGAACAAAGAAAGAAAAGGGGGGCTCGCCTTTTCCACCAACTTGTTCCATAAGAAACGAAGATGACTCAGTCAAGATAAGGGCAATCATCCACTCCGACCAGCTTGTTTCATATGAAACAAAGCCGGTTCGATGGGGAAAAAGAGGACTCTCCATTTTGACCAGCTTGTTTCATATGAAACGAAGCCGATTCAGCCATAGTAAAAGAGATCAGCTTGTTCCATAAGAAACGAAGCCAATTCGATCGAAGAAGCAAATCAACCATTTCAACCGGGTTGTTTCACAAAGACAACTCTGCTGAGATAAAAGGCTTGCCATTTCGATCAGTGCGTTCCATACGAAACGAAGCTTAAAAAGGGGTTTTCGCAAAATAAATTTTATATTTACTTACGCACTAAAAGAGAGGATATTGACATGAGCACTACGCAGTTTCGATAACCACACTATGATCACTTAGTCTTTTGTTTGTGGAACCCCTATGGAAAACCATTGTCTTTCTCCATAAGAGACCACATCAACAATTAAAACTTGAATCATAAGAGGGAAGTGAAATGATATTAGTCCCTCGCAAGCTAAGGAAATGATGTCTCTACATCTATGTTTTCAAACCTACACCACCAACACAACTATTCTTTTACACAAGGGAAGACACAGAGAGTTAGTGCAACTTATCAAACATAGATGTATTGATACCAATCCTCGATGAAATGGTTTTAGTGAGGGGGGTCTCAATTCACAATTGGGAATTAAGAATTTGAATCGATCGTAGGATCTACCCTCCCAGACGATCTAAGCTCCCAGACTTCTGTGGTCGGATAGCAAATGAATTGGTAAAAGTAAAACAATCTCACCAACTAGCAGGGAACATGTGCTACACCAATTAACAAAATTCAAGTATTGATCATGAGTTCAGGAGAAGGAAAGAGAATTACCAAAGCTTTTTCAACATCGAAGAGATTGAGACTTTCGATCAATTGCAGAGGGTCAGTCAGATTTGTTGACGGCAAAGATGGACGGTGATTGAGTTCGCCAGAATTGTGAAAATAGAAGCGACTGGACTCCGAGGAAGGCAGTGATGATGGTGCCGGTTGTTCTGTGGTAGCCGGATTCCGAGGGCTCGTCGGATTTGTGTCCTGAGATGGCAATGGCCGGATCGAAGTCCTCCTCCGTCACAGATCTGGGCAAGAGTGAGATCACCTCCAAGCTTCTTTGAAGTTCCAAACAAACCCTCTTCAAGTGATTTGATGGTGAAGAACTAATCTTGGTGGTGTTGTTGGATGATGGGGTTGGAAATGATGGTAGAGGTTTATAAAAATGGAGGTGGAGATGGTGGTTTTTGAAAATGGCAGAAATGGGATGAAATCAAAGTGGGTTTGGAAGATGAAGATGATGAAATGGGTTTGGGCAATGGAGGGATAAGAAAGGTTATAGATGGGAATGGGTTTTCATTTCTCAAATTTATAGCAAGTGAGCTTAGGATTTGTGGGATTGATGGAGTTGCAGAGAGGGTTTGCTGAGATTATAGATGCCGGATTCCGGTGGGACGATCGGAAGAGGTGACCAGAGAATATAAAGGGGTGGAAGCAATGGTGGGTGCAAAATCAAAGGAAGTAGAAGGTGAAGATGAAGATGGATGAGGTGGCTGGTGAGGGGGTCAACCGGCGGGACGGATTCGATCGGAGAAGATGATCAGATCCCTACCTCCCCTCTTTCTCTCTTCCTTTTGCTCTCTCTCATCCTCTATTTTTCTTGCAAAAATGAGAACCCTTGCATTGAGGGATGGTGGTCGAAGTTGCAAATGGAGATGGGTTTCTGGTTTGGAGTGGGTTTAATGGGCGACAATGGATATGGGGTTTCTGGTTCGGAGTGGGTTTGATGGTCGGATAGATGAAAATGGTGGGGGTTGATGAAGGAATTGAGGTGGGACGGTTAGATTCCGGCAAGATTCTCGTCGGAATCAATGGAGGTTGATGCTAGGAAAAGGGTTTGGATCAAGGGCATGGTGGTGGGGGTGAAAAATTGGGCCGAAGGTAGTGGAGATGATGGTGGTGGTGGTGGGGGGGGAAGAGGGTTTGGTGGATAATGGAGGAGGATTGGTGGAGAGGTGAAGAAGATGGAGGCGGGGATCGGGTGAGATGGAGCTCGGCTCTCCCTTTGCAGCTCTCTCTTGCGGCTGCCAAGATGAGGTCTCTCTGTTGGGGAGAAGAAAACCCCCTCCTAGAACCCTAATTCTCGTTGCCTTTTAAAGGAAAATGATAAATTAACACCCCCTTTAATTTCCTATAGACAGCCCTCCTCAAGTATAGTTATAACTACTCTTTTAATCTCAGAGAGGGGTGCCTGGGTAGAACAGACCCCTAAGAGAAATGATATATCTGACCCCATTTATTCCTTGGACAACCCTCTCTAATGTATCTTCTCTTCTTTAATTCACTTACAGGGCACTCATATGCATCTGATTCACCCCACTCTGCATTTCTTTTATATTAAGCTCGGATTAAACCCAAGACCATGGGTTGGGTTGCGACATGGGCCAATTTGCCGAGCTCAGGGGGGCACCCGCGCTTCAGAAAGACTTTTAGCAATAACTTGTAAATGGGCATTTTTCAACTTCAGGAATTTATTCATCCATGGAAAAAAAAGGGGGTCGGTCAAAATGGGGTGTCTACAGATGCCCCTCATTGGCAGAGTGTGCGTGTCACATGAATGGCAAAGCTGACAAGACAACACATTTTGGCCAGCCCGAGACAAGGGAAAATAAATCTTTTGGGTTTTCACTCTAAAAAATGGTATCCACAAAGGTAAAATAACAAAGTAACACTATGAGACTCAAAGACTAAAAACAAAGGGGAGATAACCTCTCACTGATTCTTAACTCGGTGCTTGCATTGAAGAATGAATATTTTGATTGACAATTTAAACCAAGAATCACTTGGCTAATTATCGGGAGCTAAAACGGGTAAAGAATATTTGAGAAAACTCAAACTTTCGATACGGGATTACAAAACAGGTAAAGAATGTTTGAGAAGACTCAAACTATCAATATCGGAATACAAGACGGGTAGAGAATGTTTGAGGAGACTCAAACTATCAATAACGGAATACAAAACGGGTAGAGAGTGTTTGAGAAGACTCAAACTATCAATACCGGATAGGATGATGATACATCGAGTTTTTATCCTGGATTCGAGAGCCAGATCATTCAAAACGGGTAAAGAATGTTTGAGAAGACTCAAACTTTCAATACCGGATTACAAGACAAGTAGAGAATGTTTGAGAAGACTCAAACTTTAAATACCGAATAGGATGATGATACATCGAGTTTTTATCCTGGAATCGAGAGCCAGATCATTCAAAACGGGTAAAGAATGTTTGAGAAGACACAAACTTTCAAAACTGGATTACAAGACAAGTAGAGAATGTTTGAGAAGACTCAAACTTTCAATACCGAATATGATAAAGATACATCGAGTTTTTATCCTGGAATCGAGAGCCAGATCATTCAAAACGGGTAAAGAATGTTTGAGAAGACTCAAACTTTCAATACCGGATTACAAGAGAAGTAGAGAATGTTTGAGAAGACTCAAACTTTCAATACCGAATAGGATGATGATATATCGAGTTTTTATCCTGGAATCGAAAGCCAGATCATTCAAAACGGGTAAAGAATGTTTGAGAAGACTCAAACTTTCAATACCGGATTACAAGACAAGTAGAGAATGTTTGAGAAGACTCAAACTTTCAATACCGAATATGATAAAGATACATCGAGTTTTTATCCTGGAATCGAGAGCCAGATCATTCAAAACGGGTAAAGAATGTTTGAGAAGACTCAAACTTTCAATACCGGATTACAAGACAAGTACAGAATGTTTGAGAAGACTCAAACTTTCAATACCGAATAGGATGATGATATATCGAGTTTTTATCCTGGAATCGAAAGCCAGATCATTCAAAACGGGTAAAGAATGTTTGAGAAGACTCAAACTTTCAATACTGGATTACAAGACAAGTAGAGAATGTTTGAGAAGACTCAAACTTTCAATACCGAATAGGATGATGATACATCGAGTTTTTATCCTGGAATCGAGAGCCAGATCACTCAAAACGGGTAAAGAATATTTGAGAAGACTCAAACTTTCGATACTTGATTACAAGACAAGTAGATAATGTTTGAGAAGACTCAAACTTTCAATACCGAATAGGATGATGATACATCGAGTTTTTATCCTGGAATCGAGAGCCAGATCATTCAAAACGGGTAAAGAATGTTTGAAAAGACTCAAACTTTCAATACCGGATTACTAGACAAGTAGAGAATGTTTGAGAAGACTCAAACTTTCAATACCGAATAGGATGATGATACTTCGAGTTTTTATCTTGGAATCGAGAGCCAGATCATTCAAAACGGGTAAAGAATGTTTGAGAAGACTCAAACTTTCAATACCCGATTACAAGACAAGTAGAGAATGTTTGAGAAGACTCAAACTTTCAATACCGAATAGGATGATGATACATCGAGTTTTTATCCTGGAATCGAGAGCCAGATCATTCAAAACGGGTAAAGAATCTTTGAGAAGACTCAAACTTTCAATACCGGATTACAAGACAAGTAGAGAATGTTTGAGAAGACTCAAACTTTCAATACCGAATAGGATGATGATATATCGAGTTTTTATCCTGGAATCGAGAGCCAGATCATTCAAAATGGGTAAAGAATGTTTGAGAAGACTCAAACTTTCAATACCGGATTACAAGACAAGTAGAGAATGTTTGAGAAGACTCAAACTTTCAATACCGAATAGGATGATGATACATCGAGTTTTTATCCTGGAATCGAGAGCCAGATCACTCAAAACGGGTAAAGAATATTTGAGAAGACTCAAACTTTCGATACCGGATTACAAGACAAGTAGATAATGTTTGAGAATACTCAAACTTTCAATACCGAATAGGATGATGATACATCGAGTTTTTATCCTGGAATCGAGAGCCAGATCATTCAAAACAGGTAAAGAATGTTTTAGAAGACTCAAACTTTCAATACCGAATTACAAGACAAGTAGAGAATGTTTGAGAAGACTCAAACTTTCAATACCGAATAGGATGATGATACATCGACTTTTTATCCTGGAATCGAGAGCCAGATCACTCAAAACGGGTAAAGAATGTTTGAGAAGGCTCAAACTTTCAATACCGGATTACAAAACGGGTAGAGAATGTTTGAGAAGACTCAAACTTTCAATACCGGATTTAAAAACAATTAAACCAAAAACTCTACTTATATTTTGAAGACGGTAAAACTGAATTCTAAATTCCAATGAGGATTGGATTTTTTTTTTTTTAAAGAAACTGAAAATAGAGGGTCCATAATAATAACCATGAGGATCAAACAAGACTTCCTTGAATCACACCAGAGCATTCACCCGGTTTATCCTTGTAGGATCAAACAAGACTTCCTTGAACCCCTCTAAATAGGTTTATCAATTCTTCACGCTCCTCGGGAGATAAAGTTTTGACAATCCATCTTTCCAGAGTTTCGGATTTCAATACCACTATTGATAGCTTCGATTTCTTCTTCAAGTGGCTATGTTGGACGCTCTTCCTCTCGTTTGACATTTTCAGATCTCGAGGGGAATTTTGTCTGCAATCTTATCCAAGAGGGTGTCTTTAATTATTTAAACATTAAATCTAAGAGTGAATCATAGAATCTCAAAGATTCGAAACCAACAACTTTATTGAATTGAAGACTCTTAAGTACATCAGTAACTCTTTTTTTTTTACGCACCTCAATGGACTCTACATTGAACTTGACAAAGGATGTAAACTACAGACTCTGAATGAACACGACTGACAAACATGACACACATCCTCTCTTTTTTTCTCTTTTCTTTGACATTAACATAGTAAGACTTACCAACTCTAAGAGAAGAAAGTTGGTACAAACTTAATGAAAGACAAACCTTAACAACACAGGACATTTTTTTTTCGATAATGATGAACTGGCACTGAAAATATATGAGTAGTACACCTTCTTCCATGGTGTCAATGACTTGGGGTTCAACCCTGATATAAGTCCTGTTGACTTGATTAGGTGAAATGAAAGGAAACTGGTTCAACAAATGGGTAAAGTCAATTAGGTCAGACTTCTGTCATGGAATTGACAAAAACTGATTTTAGTATGAGGCAATCTCATGAAAATGATATACACAAGTTGAAACAAGTGATAATACAAACGCATCTCTCCCTTGGATAAAAGTAACAGCAGAACTGTAAGAAGGATCATGGTAGGGTAAGCACATGGCTTATCAATAACTCTGAAAAGATAGCGATCACGCTCAAGGTGTTTATATAAAATTTGGCAGCATGACGGCTATATAGGGTGATCCCCACAACTCAACATAAGGATAAATGAATAGAAACTCAGTAATGCAGGACTCTCTGCAAGGACACTTGTACTCAAATAATGATGGCAAGATAAGCACACAATCAGTAAGCAGAATATGGTCACCACGGAGATATAATCACATGAAGGACTGACCATGAATGACGACGCTTGGTCATGGGTCGGATTTTGCGACCAAAAGATCAAAAGATATATCATGGCTACAGAGACAGCGGACAAGCCATCGACCAGATCCAAGACACAACAAGCAAACAAGCAAGAACCTAACCTAATGAGTAATATCTACACACAGCATGGATCTATGACACATCAAAAGAATGGATATACAATCAAAGCCCAAAATCAGATAAGCAATAAAATCTCAAAATTCTATTTGTTTTAGGCTACTCGGAACTCCGAGATTTTTCTCGGAGCTCTGAGCTCGGAACTCCGAGAGTTCCCTCGGAACTCCGAGAAATGGCCCAGTAGCTTCTGGCCATTTTCTCGGAACTCCGAGAAATGGTCCAGTAGAAAATTTCCATCTTCTGGCCGTTCTCTCGGAACTCTGAGAATATGTCTCGGAACTCCGAGAACCTCGCGACAGCTTAGAAAATAGCCGTTGGAATTTGAATTAATTTGTGGTTTTTGATATCAACACCCCCAAACGGTCATATTTTCTAAGGAAGCTATATATACAACATCAAGAGGATTATTTCCTCTCTTGAATTTTTGGAAAACTTCCTTAAGCCTTCAAACACATTTGCAACCCTTTCAAGCTTAAGAATTTATTTTTCCCAAACTTGCCTAGCACTTGCAAATCTATTGAGTTTGGATTTAGAGCTTTCACTTGCAATCACTATTGAAGAGCAATCAAGGGATTTCAAAGAGCATCAAGCTTTCAAGAAGAAGCCAAGCTATTTATCTTCAATTTCTTGTAAAGGTGGCTAGGGCATCCTACCTTAATACCCTAGGGAGCATCGCTTAGAACTCGGCGAAGAAGGAGAGTCGGTGTAAAGGTGTAAGGGCATCCTTATTTAATATCCCTTGGAAGTGTAATCGCCTCGGAGCCGGGCATCGTGGAGGTCTCCAATAGTGGAAATCCTTAAGGACGATCTTAAGAAGAGTGGAGTAGGGCTTTGCCCGAACCACTATATATCGGTGTGTTCTTTCTTATTCTTGCACTTTCATTCTTATATTTGGTTTGGTATTTTTATTTGTGTTGATCTCATTTGAACTAACCAAAATCTAATTAAGAGAAGAAAATTCAAATTAGGGTTCACTAATTAATTTTCAGAAGGGCTAATTTAGTGTTAAAATCAATTCACCCCCCCCCTCTTGTTTATTTCAATTGGTATCAGAGCCTCGTCTCTAATTTATTTTAAAACCCTAACCGGTCTATAGTAAAGATTCTAAAAATGGCAAACTACCCTCAACACCATGAAGGTTACTCAAATACTAGGCCACCCTACTTTGATGGAACAAACTATGGATTTTGAAAAACCAAAATGAAAATCTTTTTAACCCAAGATTACCAAATGTGGAGAGCCATTAATAATGAATATATATTACCCACTAGAAATCTAAATGATTGGACCGAAGCCGAACAACAAGCCTCAAACTACAACGCCAAAGCCATGAATTCCCTAATTTGTGCTTTATCACCCGAAAAATTCAATAGAGTGTCAAATTTGAATTCGGCTAAGGAAATTTGGGACACCTTAGAAGTCACCCATGAGGGAACCAACCAAGTTAAAGAATCTAAAATGAATCATCTTTTTAGGCAATATGAACTCTTTCAAATGACACCCGATGAAACTATTGCCGACATGTACACTAGATTTACTAACCTTGTAAATGGACTAAGGGGACTTGGAAAGCAATTTTCAAATAGAGATTTAGTGACCAAAATCCTTAGATCCCTACCTTTGTCATGGGAATCCAAAACCTCCGCAATCACCGAAGCCAAGGACATGAATACATTGAATCTAAATGAACTAATTGGGTCCTTGATAACCCATGAGATGATTTTCAAAACAAAAGCACCCGAAATTGAAACTAAAATTGAAAAAGGAAAATGAGTTGCGTTTGCTTGTAATGTAGGTGAAAATGAAGATTAAAAGGAAGATATGGAAGATGAAGTTGCCCTCCTAACAAGAAGGATCAAGTTCTTGCAAAGGAACATGGGAGGCATGAGAAACAGAAGGACCAATCCTCCATTCAAGAAGAAAGAAGAGCTCGGTGACGGATCGTCTCAACCCCGTTGCTATGGATGCAAAAAGCTTGGACACATTCGCCCGGATTGTCCACTCAACAATGAGCCTACCTCAAATAATCGCTTCAAGAAAAGAGAAGGCAAGAAATGAATGACCGCCACATGGGATGAGGAAATTGAAAGTGAAGGCGAACAACATGATGGAGAAGATTGCTTGATTGCAAGAAACGTTTGCTTCATGGCCTCAACAAACGACAATCAAGAGGTAATTACTTTAAATAATGTCATTGTTTTAAAAGAAGTTCTAGATTCCTTGCAAAATGCACATGATGAACTTGAGATTGAATTTGATAAAAATGCATCACTTGAAAATTCTCTCTCTAACATGACAAAAGAATTTGATTGGTTAAAGAAAGACCATGAATTTTTAGAGGATGAAAATGAAAAATACAAAGTTGAAATTCATGATTTAAATGCTACCATCAAAATCTTAAATGAAAATCGACAAGAGCTATCTATTGAAAACAACAAGTTAAAGCATGAAAATAGTAAACTATCTTTTGAATTTAATGAACTAAAGAAACTCTTTGAAAAATTTGAATATAGTTCACTAAAATTGGATAGGCTTGTTAATATTCAAAGATTGTCACATGATAAAAGTGGACTTGGACATAAATGGAATACTACAATATCCAACTGTAAAAATAAACTTGTAAAGGCTTCTTCTAGTAGCACCAAAACTTGTTTTTATTGTGGTTTAGAAGGTCATTATAAAATTGCTTGCATGCATGCTAAACAAGATAAAATCAAATTGAATTCTAAAGTAAAGATAAATGAACATAGCAAGATTAGGAAGATTTAGGTACCTAAAGGATCTGATTTGCCTATTCATATGTAGGTATGCCTTAAAAGCCATAACAAGAAGAACACATGGTACCTTGATAGTAGATGTTCTAGACACATGACCGGAGATCTTACCCAATTTGCATCCCTATCACTTAAGGATGGTGGAGACGTTACCTGTGGAGATGAAAAGAAAGGAAAAGTCAAAGGAGAAGGCACCATAGGTAACTCTACCTCTCTCATACATGATGTACTTCATGTTGATGGCTTATCCCATAATCTTATTAGCATTAGTCAATTATGTGATAATGGTTTTGAAGTAGTCTTCAACCCCGACAAATGCATTGTTAAAAATAAGATAGATGGAGAAGTGAAATTCATAGGTTCTAGAGACAATAACATTTACACTATTGGACTAGATGATCTTAGACTCCAAAATGTGACTTGTCTTAATGCCATTAGTGAAGATTCATGGTTGTGGAATAGGAGGTTGGGTCATGCCGGAATGGATCTCATTTCGACCCTCTCCTCAAAAGAAATTGTTAGAAGATTGCCTAAGTTCAAATACACCAAAGATCACATTTGTAGAACTTGTCAATTAGGAAAACAATTAAAAAGCTCATTTGCCCCTACAAATATGATTTCAACCACCTACCCCTTGCAACTACTCTATATGGATCTTTTTGGACCAATGAAGACTAGTAGCCTAGGTGGAAAGAGGTACGTGTTTGTAGTTGTGGATGACTACTCACGATTTACATGGGTCATATTTTTAGCACATAAAGATGAAACCTATGAAAATATCCTTAAATTGTGTAATCAAATACAAAATGAAAAAGGTATTGCCATATCTTACATTAGGAGTGACCATGGAACGGAATTTAAAAATGTACATTTTGACACCTACTGCAATGAACATGGCATCAAATAATTTTTCTGCACCTAGGACACCTCAACAAAATGTGGTTGTAGAAAGAAAGAATCGAACCCTCCAAGAAATGGCTAGAACTATGTTGCATGAAAATGATCTCCCTAAATACTTTTGGGCGGAGGCAGTTAGCACCGCTTGCTATATCATAAATAGGGTATATATAAGGCCAATTTCTAAGAAAACACCTTATGAGCCTTGGAAAAACTTGAAACCAAATATAAGCTATTTTTGAGTGTTTGGATGTAAATGCTTTATCTTAAACATTAAAGATAATTTACACAAATTTGATAAGAAGTCGGATGATGGCATATTCTTAGGGTATTCTTCACATAGCAAGGCATATATAGTATTTAATAGAAGAACCCTAGTTGTAGAAGAATACATGCATGTGACATTTGATGAGAGAAAGCCAACACCTCAAGAAATGCCACATGATGAGGATGAACCTATTGAATACCTCTTACCTAAGTCAAATGCTCCTCCCCATGCATCTACAAGTAATACTTTACCTAGTGAGGAAGTAGAGAATGAAGATGATGACTCATTACCTAGGGATAGGAGAATATTGGTAGATCATCCTGAATCCCAAATCTGGGGTGATGCCACATCGCCGGTAAGAACTAGATCATACTATCGTAGTGTGAGCAATAACTTGGCGTTCCTATCCGAATTAGAGCCTAAGTCCATCAAGGAAGCCGAAAAGGATGAATATTGGTTGATGGCTACGCAAGAAGAGTTGAGTCAATTCGAAAGGAACAAGGTGTGGAGGCTAGTGCTTAGACCTAGTGATCATCCAGTCATTGGCACGAGATGGGTGTATAGAAACAAATTGGATGAAAATAGAATTATCACTATAAATAAAGCTAGGCTTGTAGCCCAAGGGTACAATCAGGAGGAGGGAATAGACTATGATGAGACATTTGCTCCTGTTGCCCGTATGGAAGCTATTAGGATACTCTTGGCATATGCATCTCATAAAGGATTTAAACTATATCAAATGGATGTCAAAAGTGCCTTCCTAAATGACTATATCCAAGAGGAAGTGTATGTCGAGCAACCTCCAGGTTTTGAAGACTTCAAACATCCAAATCATGTCTTCAGGCTTGATAAAACTTTATATGGATTAAAGCAAGCTCCTAGAGCTTGGTATGAGAGGCTTTGCACTTTCCTGGTGGAAAAAGGATTTGAGATGGGAAAGGTGGATAAAACTTTATTTATCAAAAGAGAAAATCAAGATATCCTCCTTGTCCAGATTTATGTGGATGACACCATCTGTGGCTCAACTAATCAAAAAATGTGTGATGAATTTGCAACTCTAATGAAAAATGAATTTGAAATGAGCATGATGGGTGAGTTAACCTTCTTCTTAGAACTCCAAATTAAACAATATCAAAATGGGATATTTTTAAATTAAGAAAAATATACGAAGGAGTTATTAAAAAAGTATGGCATGGATAGCAGTAAGACATCAAGAATTCCCATGAGTACAACTGCTAAGCTAGAAAATGATGAATTTGGCAAATCTGTGGACCAGAAGATGTATAGGGGTATGATAGGTAGCTTACTCTATTTGACAGCCAGCAGACCAGACATTATGTTTACTGTCTGTCTCTGTGCTCGATTTCAATAGGATCCAAAGGAGTCTCACTTATCGGCAGTCAAGAAAATCTTCAAGTACTTAAGAGGAACCCAAAGTCTAGGACTATGCTATGAAAGATCATCTGCCTTCACTCTCATTGGATATTCAGATGCAGACTTTGCTGGATGTAGAGTGGATAGGAAAAACACTAGTGGGACTTGTCAATTCTTGGGAAAATCACTTGTTTCATGGTTTAGCAAGAAACAAAATTCAGTAGCTCTGTCCACAACACAAGCAGAATATGTGGCAGCTGGAGCTTGCTGTGCACAAGTCCTATGGATGAAAAGCACATTGATGGACTATGCAATTAAAATGGAAAATATTCTCATCCAATGTGACAATACCAGTGCTATAAGCTTAACAAAGAACCCCATACAACACTCTAGAACAAAACATATTGAGATTAGGCACCACTTCATTAGAGATCACTCACAAAAAGGGGATATTTGCTTAAAATATATCAATACTGAGGATCAATTGGCGGATATCTTTACAAAACCCCTTAGTGATGATAGAATTTGCTATATCCGAAGTGCCTTAAACATTTGGAGTGCGGATCACGTCAAAGAAATTGCCAAATAAATACTGTGTGCCTTTCACCAGCTTATCTATATAGTATTTATATATATCATCTTTGTTTGGTAGTATCTGCATGAATGAGATGTCAAATATTAATCTTAAAAATCACTCAATTAGTACTCTTAGCCTTCTTAGTTCTCTAAGTTGGAGAGGTACCTTCACTTTAATTAAAAATACCTAACAATTTGACTTATGTCAACATCTCGATTATGAACAGGTATATGTGCATTACTTGGCTAAATATTTTTATACCGTAAGCATTGATTTAGGAGGAGTACCTAACTCAATCTTCATTTACTCCTAAATTGCTTTACATTTTAGTTCACCCTTTCTGTCGATGACAAAAGGGGGAGAAGTTTGAAATTGATTATCTATTCAATTGACTATATGCACCATATGCTTTTAATTGTTATAATTTATCTGTGTGCATATATTGAGGGGGAGTTCCAGCATTCACTTGCCTACTATGTCACTCCACACACACCTCATAATCAATTTTGTTTGTCATCATAAAAAAGGGGGAGATTGTAAGCCCAAGGGTCTGCTCTCCTATCTTGTTTTGATGATTCTAAATATAATTGATTGTGCTATTGAATACTAATCAATTTGCCTTGAAGTGTTGTGTTTAAGATAGGATTGATCAATTGAAGAAACCAACACACTACATGGTCATGCTTGAAGACGTACCAACATAAGAGTCAAAGGAGCTAAGTGGAACTCACATCATCTCTCAAGCAAGCATACAAAAGATGGAAGATCAATTGAAGACCAAGACTAAAGAGAAGTTGAAGGTTACGTAGGTATCATTGCACATCCTTTCTCTTTAGATTTTCAAGTCAAGGCAAAGTGTTTTAAAAAGAGTTTTTCAAACACATAAGAACTTAAAATGGATTAGTGAATGGTTATGTGGAGGACCAACATGTTGGGACCCTCATAAACATTCCAAAATTATCATAGGAGTTGAGTTCTAAAAGCCCAAAATCAGATAAGCAATAAAATCCCAAAATTCTGTTTGTTTTAGGCTTCTCGGAACTCCGAGATTTTTCTCGGAACTCCGAGAAATGGTCCAGTAGCTTCTAGCCATTTTCTCGGAACTCCGAGAAATGGTCCAGTAGAAAATTTCCATCTTCTGGCCGTTCTCTCGGAACTCCGAGAATATGTCTCGGAACTCCGAGAATTTCTCGGAGCTCCGAGAATGGTTCTCGGAACTCCGAGAATTTCTCGGAGCTCCGAGAATGGTTCTCGGAACTCTGAGAACCTCGCGACAGCTTAGAAAATAGCCGTTGGAATTTGAATTAATTTGTGGCTTTTGATATCAACACCCCCAAACGGTCATATTTTCTAAGGAAGCTATATATACAACATCAAGAGGATTATTTCCTCTCTCTTGAATTTTTGAAAAACTTCCTTAAGCCTTCAAACACATTTGCAACCCTTTCAAGCTTAAGAATTTGTTTTTCCCAAACTTGCCTTGCACTTGCAAATCTATTGAGTTTGGATTTAGAGCTTTCACTTGCAATCACTATTGAAGAGCAATCAAGGGACTTCAAAGAGCATCAAGCTTTCAAGAAGAAGCCAAGTTATTTATCTTCAATTTCTTGTAAAGGTGGCTAGGGCATCCTACCTTAACACCCTAGGGAGCATCGCTTAGAACTCGGCGAAGAAGGAGAGTCGGTGTAAAGGTGTAAGGGCATCCTTATTTAATATCCCTTGGAAGTGTAATCGCCTCGGAGCTGGCATCGTGGAGGTCTCCAATAGTGGAAATCCTTAAGGACGATCTTAAGAAGAGTGGAGTAGGGCTATGCCCGAACCAGTATATATCGGTGTGTTCTTTCTTATTTTTGCACTTTCATTCTTATATTTGGTTTGGTATTTCTATTTTTGTTGATCTCATTTGAACTAACCAAAATCTAATTAAGAGAAGAAAATTCAAATTAGGGTTCACTAATTAATTTTCAAAAGCGCTAATTTAGTTTTAAAATCAATTCACCCCCCTTCTTGTTTATTTCACTCATTTTTCATAGGGAATGGTCAGATCTGCTTATTACTACTACATTCCAAAGACAATTGATAGTACAATCAAAGAAGTCAAAGCAAGAACATGAGATCCAATCTCTGATTACTACCATATTTCAAAGGAAAATTACAAAATGCAAGCAAGATTTAAAATCTGCTATCCATTTATTACCGCATTTGCAAAAGCAATCAAAAGGATAGACTAAACGAAAAATAGAATTCATCAATCAACCCTCCATCTCTTATTCAATTACAGAATAGATCAAGGGAAATGAATAAGCTCGCAAACCTTTTAACCAACCATAGAAAATAAATGAAAGTATCACCTGAATGTTGGAGACGATTAATGGTAAGAAGATGCCAGGGAAGATGGTCGGCTTCTGGAGAGATTCTCGCTCCCTAGCTCATCCCAAAACAAGCCTCTCCTCTGCTATCTCTTTCTCGGTGATTTTTCTAAGATAAAAGACAAGTGCCACTCTATATCTTTGCTTTCTAATAAAAATGAAGAAATAGAGATGGGGAAAATGAAGGCTGAGAAATGGTTGGTGGAATTGGGCGTGAATATGAGTTTTGGAAAAATGGATAGGAGAAGTAGAAGAATAAGATGGAAGTGGGAATTAATGGGTATTGAAAATGGGTTTGAGGAAAAATAAAATGGGTTTTGGGGATGAAGGAGGAGGTACGGTGGTGGAATGGGTTTCGGGTTAGAGGACGAAATTGATGGCTAATGAAGATGGGATTTGATGGTTTTGGGCTCACCGGATTCCAACAATTTGGTCGGAGAAAATGGGGGTGGAGGTGACCGACGGCTAATGGTGGTAGAAGTAGAAATCAGAAGAAGAAAAAGAAAAAAGAGGGTGGTGTTGACCGGTGGTGGTAATGCGGAAGTGGTGAGATGGGGTGGTAGCGGAGGAGCTTTGGTGGCTGAGATCGATGAGGGGGTAGCTAGTGGTGGTGGAGATAGGATCGGGTGGTGGGGATTGGATCGGAGGTGGGTGAGGTGGACGTAGCAGCAGATCTTAGGGAAAAATGAAAGGGGTTTGGGGTTTTGGGGTTTTGCAGAGAAGAAGAAGAAGGTGGGGTTGCTGGTCTCGGAGAAGGTGGCCGGCCGATCGGAGCTCCGGCACCATTGCCGGAGGAGAAAGCTCTCCCTTTCTCTGCAATCTCTCTCCCTCTCCCTCTGTCTCACGAGAAAAATCTCAGATCTAGATCTGAGATTTTCTCTCAAAATCTCAGATCTGGATCTGAGATTACCTCTTCAAATCTCCTCCTCTCTTCTCCCCCTCTCTCTGTCTCTTCTAAAAAACGAAGAACGCCTTTTCCCTTTTTTTTATTGAATTTTTTTTTATATATTCACCTGATGGCTGCCGATATTGGCACTCCGAAAATTGATGGGCGCACAAAAATTGATTGGCGCGTCCGCCAATTTGTCCTATTGTTGCTTGGGTTGGCCCGCTGCAGGATAAATCACCCTCCTTTTGGTCTGCATTGCGCTCACTCTCTTGGCTCGTTCACTAAGCAAACGCGCTCGGATCTCGACGAAATTTTACGAAGACCTGTGGGAGACCTTAAGCTACCCTAGGGTTCAATTTGGGACCCCAGCTCACGATTTGACGATGCTTTGCACAAGCAACGCGAACTCGAGTCGGGTCAAAATGGGGTATCTACAGATGTCCCTCTTTGGCAGAGCGTGCTTGTCACGCGAATGGCAAAGCTCGACAGACGATACATTTTGATCGGCCCAAAAATAAAGCAAATTTTTGGAGTTTTGGTTCTAAGAATGACATTCACAAAGGTAAGATTATACTAACAATAAGGAGATAGCCTCTCACCGACTCTTAACTCGGCAACTAAGACATCTCAAAGAGATAGTCTCTCCCTAATACTCATGACTCAACTATCTAAACTAGTTAACAAAGATGAACGAACGATTATAAAACACAAACACATTATTATTTTTATTTTTATTTATTTTATTTTATTTTTGTATCGGGCTAAGCCAAAGTAATCATAACAATTGCTCAAAGAGCACCAACCAAACAAACAAATTAATCATTTCAATCACTCAAAGAGTTTTCATTTTTTTTATATCATGCCGATCAGTCTAAAACTTGACCAATTATTAGAGTACTCGAATATTTGAGCCAAACTCAAACATCTAATACCGAGGCGAGACTAAGTCTCAAGCCAGGCGATAGATATACAGATCATTGCTGAAAATAAATCTGTTTAACTATCCGAGTAACTCTGACTCCTCTCTTTCAAGGTAGCGAATCACTCCGGATCACGCGGTTCTATTAAACAGTTTCACATAAACCCAAATTTGTATGTCCTGCTAAACAGTCCCATACAAACCTCTTCACAGATACACATGACTCCTAACACGTTAGGAAGCTGCACATTGCGGAATGATGATTAGGTAAGTCACTACTTGACATTACATTACTAATCATCTGGGTACTAAATACCCGAGAGAAGGAAGAAAATACCAATCCGCGTAACACAGGATCAAAAATATTTTCCCTATTAAAACTTTTTCAAAAAGACCAAATCGTGTAACACAGGTTTGGTAATTTCATTTCTTTTAAAAACCTTTCAAAAAGACCAAACCGTGTAACACAGGTTCGGTAATTTCATTTCTGTTAAAATCTTTCAAAAAGACCAAACCGTGTAACACAGGTTCGGTAATTTCATTTCTGTTAAAATCTTTCAAAAAGACCAAACCGCGTAACACAGATTAGGTAATTTTCATTTCTGTTAAAACTTTTTCAAAGACTAAACCGTGTAACACAGGTTCGGTAATTTCCATTTCTGTTAAAATCCTTCAAAAGGACCAAACCGTGTAACACAGGTTCGGTAATTTCTATCTCTGTTAAAATCTTTCAAAAAGACCAAACCGTGTAACACAGGTTCGGTAATTTCCATTTATGTTAAAATCTTTCAAAAAAGACCAAACCGTGTAACACAGGTTCGGTAATTTCCAATTCTGTTAAAATCTTTCAAAAAGACCAAACCATGTTACACAAGTTCGGTAATTTATATCTCTGTTAAAATCTTTTAAAAAGACCAAACCGTGTTACACATGTTCGGTAATTTATCTCGTCGATCAGTCTAAAACTTAATCGACCATTTATTAGGGTACTCGAATATTCGAGCTAAACTCAAACTTCTAATACCCGAGGCGAGACTAAGTCTCAAGCCAGGCGATAGATATACAGATCATTGCTGAAAATAAATCTGTTTAACTATCCGAGTAACTCTGACTCCTCTCTTTCAAGGTAGCGAATCACTCCGGATCACGCGGTTCTGTTAAACAGTTCCACATAAACCCAAATTCGTATGTCCTGCTAAATTGTCCCATACAAACCTCTTCGCAGATACACATGACTCCTAACATGTTAGGAAGCTGTACATTACGGAACGATGATTAGGCAAGTCACTACTTGACATTGCACTACTAATCATCAGGGTACTAAATACCGAGGCAAACGAAGGAAAGACCAATCCGCGTAACGCTGGATCAATATTTTCCTTATTACAACCTGTGGGACCCGATCCCGCGAGAGGGGTGGGGCGCGAGCCGCCACGCTCTCCCTTGGTCTCTCGTACCCACGCGATTGGCGTGTGCTTTTCATTATTGATTTTAATTGCCCAACCAAGCAGGCAGCAACCAAGCCATAGGGTGCAAACAAACGTGCAACCCAGTACCCATAAGGGCAGGGGTAAGCCGTCGAGCCTAGTAAGATGTGATTTAATTCATCTTTTCCGTGAACTTGGGATCACTAAGACAATCTGAATTCCATGCAAAAGAGAGTGACAGAGTCGCCACCTAGATGAGGGATCTAGGACCCATAATTGACCAGAGATCTAGACTCGTTACCTGGTTACGAGAATGGAAGGTATGGGGAGTTACCACCACATGCACCATTCCTGCCCGATAATCGATCTTCACTTCCAAAAGTTAACTCTTTTGAATTTCTTTTAAATGGCTCATTTAACTCTATATTAATGTGCGAACTATGTGACATGCATCCTAAGATCTAATTTCAATGTAATTCCTAAATGTGTAACTTGACTTTCTTAATTTGTTTGAATTCAATCTAAGTGAAAGTTCTCCTAAAACGCTAATTTGAGGGAAATCCTACATATTTTAATTAAGAAGTTATAAGAAAACTAATATACAAAACGCCACCATTTGTGTGTGGGGCCGACTCGTGATTGGTATGCCATCAAGCATCGAAGCTGCCTATGTACCCAAGCCTCACTGGGATCAGAGTCGACGTAGTTCGGTGCACCTGAACTAAGATACTTATGCCTAACTCATCTAAGACACCGATCTAGACTGGATTGACTGTTTCAACAGTTTTAAGAGAAGTTATTTAATTCAAGTGGAAGATTTTATTATCATAGGACCTCATCTAAGATGCTATATGCCTAAGTGCAAATTGTCCCTTAGACTAATGCAGGTTAACCTACATCCTAGGTAACTAGGCTTGTCTTAGGGAAAAATTGGATGACTAGTGTAACTAGATCTATGGCACGGTTGCTACAAACGCCCGTGATGAGGCTGGAGTTCTAACTCTAGGACTCCCTAAAACCTAGGACACGACATGACGTAAGTGTTCCTAAATAGGGCTCTAATGATTCTTACGATGGAAACCGCAATCCAACGGTTCCGAAAGACATGAGATGAATTGATTCAATTTGTTGAAGTTAATGATTTTCAGATTTCAAGGATTTTCTGTTCCTAAACCTCTAAGGAATACCAAAGGCTCTATGGTTCGCAAGCTTCGGCCTTGAATCGCAACCATGGAAGGGAATCGGGCTCTCAACACTTGTATAATTTAGCACGTAAATTATAGTATCTTATTGCCTGGCATATTTCTCAGGATTTTCGTGGACAGTGGACCTCGGAGCCAATATCATACTATAATTTACGCACTCTAATTATGCAGGATTAATCGCAATTAGTATACGATTATGGTTACGATCTCGGCAGTTAAATTGTCACAGCATAGCCAATTTACAAAGGCAATCCATGAACCCTAAGGTTTCTGTTTTAAAAAGTTAGGGATTGAATTTATGATGAATATTTAAGATTTTTTGGAGATTTTTACTGACTTTTGTATTGATTTGCTATTAAATTACGATTTAATATCATTAATACCAGATTGCTAGGATTAAACAGTAACCCTAATCAATCGCACTCCAAATCAGTTGAAACTTTTCCAGTAACAAGATATGAATTATTGTGGCTAACTGAAAAATTTTCATGAATTATCATTAAGATTTAATATCAATTCCCGATTTTTCAAAATCCAAATCAGATTATAGATTAACACAGTAACCTGTATCATATCACTTTTACATTACTCCAAACTTTTACAGAATAAAGATATAGATGCATAAAGCATACTGAAATATTTGCATGAATTATCATTAAGATTAGATATCAATGTCCGATTTTTCAAAATTTATATCAGATTACAGATTAATACAGTAACCTATAGCATATCAATTTCAAATCAACTTAAACTCTTCCAGTATAAAGATAATCATGATCTTAGACTAATTTATGATTTTCATGGATTTTTATTACGATTTGATGCCCATTTAAACTCACACAAAAATCAGATGAAACCAAAGAATTACTTAAAAAGCAAACCTAATGGTATCCTAAAATCAAATGAAAAATTCCAGTAGATATATAATAGATTATAGAATATATTATCAAAATTTCAAAACTTAAAACTTAAATCTCCTCTATAAAATTGGTTTTTAAATATAAGAGATCAATTTGTTTCCTAGGCGTTAAAACCCGTTTATTAATATAAATTGTAAAACCTTATCAAATCTTTGCAAAATTAGTTGAAAATATTTCTCCAACATTCCAGTAACCAAAGTTACTGGTTTGTAAAGAAAAATTTTGAAAATATATTAATTTAATAAGAAAAAGAATTATGGCACGTAAAACGGGGAAGCGATTAGAAAACAATAAAAACCATATATTTTTTTTGAAATATTTTTCAATGGAAACTTCCATTTATTATTAAGCTTTAATTCTGGAAAGTTTCATCAATTTTTAAAATGATTTGGTATTTATTAAAAATAGCCAAAATTTAAAATAATTAATAATCCCATTACACAAACTCCAAAAAATATGAAAATTTTTAGGTAATCTAAAAACCTTGTAAAACTACTGGAAACAAACTTTCATTAAATTTTAACATGATTTGATATACTTTTGGCTCCATTCATCAAGAAATATCCCTTTTCGGGGTTATTCTTTGAAAAATAAAATGAAAAATAAAACGGCCGAACCACGGTTGGAAATTAAGTTTCCAATAGTATTTTATTTTATATAAATCCCAAAAAATATCATTTTTTAAAGAAACCCACTTTTTCTAACACTTGCTTTGATAATCCGATTGAAATCCATATTGAATAAAAAACGAAAGAAAATCATTATTAAATAGAGGAAGTTTAATTTTTTGGTGAAATTTTGAATTTTGAAAACTTATAATCTATATTATATCATACTGAAATTTCAAGGAAAAATTCATTGATTTGATCTACCAAAAGTAAAACTCTAGCATGCTTTTCTACTTTTGATATTACAAAAATAAAGATCCTACCGTTGATCGCGCTCCTTGTCTCTAGGGTGCGTAGATCCGAGGTATACGCTTTATCGCACCCTTTTATATGATGAAGAAGACCTAAAGAACACCCCAAAGATCATTGATCTGTGATTTGTTGAAGAAGAAAAAGGAATTCAAGAATTCCTTTTGTGAAGAACACTTGAGAGATATGAACACACTTCAAGAGAGAGAAAAAAATTTCTTGGGAGGAGAGAGAAAAGTGACGAATTTGGATTTTTTTTCCCTCTTTTTTGGATTGTTTGCTCTGATTTTTATACAAAAAAAGTTAGGGTTAAGAGAAAAATAGTAATTTCCAATGTTAGAGCTCCCTTTTTTGCTTGTTTTCAATTTCCCCTTCTTGCTTTCTTTCTTTGAGGCTGGCACATGATAGTGAACATTTGCAAGTGTGTGATCGGACAACCCACACCGTCATATTTGTCAAAATCTGGCATCTGAAAGCTTGCGGGGAGACGGATTTCGTGAAACAATGTAAGATCACTTGGGTTGAAACCACCCTGGTCCTGAAGCTGGATGTCTTGAACTTTCCTGGTAAGACTTTCTAATTTCTCCATAACCGTCTTATCAACCGCTGACAGAGAAGGCTTACTGTGACCTTCGTTGTACTGTTCTTTTTCTAACTCTTCTTCAGTTTTATCTGGGATAGGGATGAACACTGGCTGGGCAGGTGCTGCTGAAGTAGCTGTATGGTGCATAGGCCCTTTATCTTTGGAAGACGATGGCACCAACTTCTCGGAAAGCTGGGTCTTGATAACTCGGTTCTCCTCTTTGAGCTCTTGAAGTTGCTGGAGAATTAAGGCGAGAGTATCAGTAACAGCAATAGGCGGAAGATTATCTTGATTTTCTGCCATTGGCGAGGATGAGGATGAGAAAGGAGGAGATGCTGGGGTTCTCAGAGAAGGTGGCGGAGAGACAGATTTCCTCTCTAACCGTGAAGAAATTCGAACCCAAGGAGTAGTAGGCTTAGCTATGGTGCCAACTTCCTGTCATAGAAATAATGAACACGAGGTATATGAGCTTGACATTCATGGAGTGTTTCTTCTTAATGAGGAGTATTTCTTCTTAATGACTGAAAAATATTATGGAGTAAGCAAGTAATTGGGACAATAAGATGAATCCTAAAGGACCAAAACATGACAATTATGACAAAATCGTATAAGGAAATGCCCCTAGTTCAAAGATCGTGAGAGTGAACTCTGAAGGACTTAGCAAAATATTCTTGAAACAGGTTGCCCTTAGAGTAAGAAGAGACTAAGGGTACAAGTACGATTAGATCACCAAGGGTACAAGAATTGAAACACAATTCTTGGCAATTGAGAAAGGGAATGAAGATATAATCGAATCACACAAGAGGCGAATGATAGACACATGATCAAAAGATTAGATGAGATTACATAAGATTGTTTTCAACGGGTAGATCAGGAATGACTAATCCTATGAGATCTTTGGAAATGATGGGATTTATATTCTAACCCCAAAGGGAAAGTTTTTAATCTTCGTACATTTAACAGTGTTACCTGAAGGTATCAAACCCTAATCCTAATCTAGCGGAGTGGAGAGAGGATCTCGACTCATGACTTTGTTTGTGTACCTAATGACCGATCGTAGCCATTGGAAGATGGACCACGGCCTAATCTAGACACAAATGGGTATGATATCCTAAACTAGGCTCACACACGTGATGAACGTGTGTTCGTATACTACATGCATGTGTGGGTTAATCTAGGGGTAAGGCCAAGAGTTCCCTTAGCGCGAATTCGTGCACAATATATTGTACCAGTGTCCGGTGTATCAGTACGTGAACAAGAGATCCGTTTACGTACCATAAAGGTACTAGGCTAAGAGTGGAATGCTTCTCTAGCACAGAGGCACCAGGTGATGAAATCCCAGTCAACCATGCTAGATAACACTCTGGGTTCCTAAAATAGGATGTGTGTACATGTGAGATGCAAGAGTTTAGATGCAAGTGATGTAAGTGCGTGCAATATGTTTGCGCAATCTATGATGCCTTCAGGTTTTGTTAGATTAAATTTGAGTAAAATGTGATTAGAAAATAAAACATACAAACTAATCTAACAAGTATATAAGAGATAGAGTTTTCATGAGCCAGTTAAATTAAATTCAAATGAGTTATCTTTTGAAGTTTTAATAAAGTTAGGTGGTCCCCAGCAGAGTCGCTAAACTGTGGGACCCGATCCCGCGAGAGGGGTGGGGCGCGAGCCGCCACGCTCTTTCTTGGTCTCTCGTACTCACGCGATTGGCGTGTGCTTTTCATTATTGATTTTAATTACCCAACTAAGCAGGCAGCCACCAAGCCATAGGGTGCAAACAAACGTGCAACACAGTACCCATAAGGGCAGGGGTAAGCCGCCGAGCCTAGTAAGGTGTGATTTAAGTCATCTTTTCCGTGAACTTGGGATCACTAAGACAATCCGAATTCCACGCAAAAGAGAGTGACAGAGTCGCCACCTAGATGAGGGATCTAGGACCCATAATTGACCAGAGATCTAGACTCGTTACCTGGTTACGAGAATGGAAGGTATGGGGAGTTACGACCACATGCACCATTCCTGCCCGATAATCGGTCTTCAATTCCAAAAGTTAACTCTTTTGAATTTCTTTTAAATGGCTCATTTAACTCTATATTAATGTGCGAACTATGTGACATGCATCCTAAGATCTAATTTCAATGTAATTCCTAAATGTGTAACTTGACTTTCTTAATTTGTTTGAATTCAATCTAAGTGAAAGTTCTCCTAAAACGCTAATTTGAGGGAAATCCTACATATTTTAATTAAGAATTTATAAGAAAACTAATATACAAAACGCCACCATTTGTGTGTGGGGCCGACTTGTGATTGGTATGCCATCAAGCATCCAAGCTTCCTATGTACCCAAGCCTCACTGGGATCAGAGTCGACGTAGTTCGGTGCACCTGAACTAAGTTACTTATGCCTAACTCATCTAAGACACCGATCTAGACTGGATTGACTGTTTCAACAATTTTAAGAGAAGTTATTTAATTCAAGTGGAAGATTTTATTATCCTAGGACCTCATCTAAGATGCTATATGATCCTATCTAAGTGCAAATTGTCCTTTAGACTAATGCAGGTTAACCTACATCCTAGGTACTAGGCTTGTCCTAGGGAAAAATTGGATGACTAGTGTAACTAGATCTATGGCACGGTTGCTATCCATAGCAAACGCACGTGATGAGGCTGGACTCCTAACTCTAGGACTCCCTAAAACCTAGGACACGACATGACGTAAGTGTTCCTAAATAGGGCTCTAATAGTTCTTACGATAGAAACCGCAATCCAACGGCTCCGAAAGACATGAGATGAATTGATTCAATTTGTTGAAGTTAATGATTTTCAGATTTCAAAGATTTTCTATTCCTAAACCTCTAAGGAATACCAAAGGCTCTATGGTTCGCAAGCTTCGGCCTTGAATCGCAACCATGGAAGGGAATCGTGCTCTCAACACTTGTATAATTTAGCACGTAAATTATAGTATCTTATTGCCTGGCATATTTCTCAGGATTTCCGTGGACAGTGGACCTCGGAGCCAATATCATACTATAATTTACGAACTCCAATTATGCAGGATTAATCGCAATTAGTATACGATTATGGTTAGAATCTCGGAAGTTAAATTGTCACAGCATAGCCAATTTACAAAGGCAATCTATGAACCCTAAGGTTTCTGTTTTAAAAAGTTAGGGATTGAATTTATGATGAAAAGTTAAGGTTTTTTGGAGATTTTTACTGACTTTTGTATTGATTTGCTATTAAATTGTGATTTAATATCATTAATACCAGATTGCTAGGAATACACAGTAACCCTAAGCAATCGAACTCCAAATCAGTTGAAAATTTTCCAGTAACAAGATATGGATGATTGTGGCTTATTGGAAAATTTTCATGAATTATCATTAATATTTAATATCAATTCCCTATTTTTCAAAATCCAAATCAGATTATAGATTAACACAGTAACCTGTATCATATCACTTTTATATTACTCCAAACTTTTACAGAATAAGGATATAGATGAGTAAAGCATACTGAAATATTTGCATGAATTATCATTAAGATTAGATATCAATGTCCGATTTTTCAAAATTTAAATCAGATTATAGATTAATACAGCAACCTATAACATATCAATTTCAAATCAACTTAAACTCTTACAGTATAAAGATAATCATGATCTTAGACTAATTTATGATTTTCATGGATTTTTATTACGATTTGATGCCCATTTAAACTCACACAAAAATCAGATGAAACCAAAGAATTACTTAAAAAGCAAACCTAATGGTATCCTAAAATCAAATGAAAAATTCTAGTAGATATATAATAGATTATAGAATTTATTATCAAAATTTCAAAACTTAAAACTTAAATCTCCTCTATAAAATTGGTTTTTAAATATAAGAGATCAATTTGTTTCTTAAGCGTTAAAACCCGTTTATTAAAATAAATTGTAAAACCTTATCAAATCTTTGCAAAATTAGTTGAAAATATTTCTCTAATATTCCACTAACCAAAGTTACTGGTTTGTAAAGAAAAATTTTGAAAATATATTAATTTAGTAAGAAAAAGAATTATGGCACGTAAAACGGGGAAGCGATTAGAAAACAGTAAAAATCATATATTTTTTTTGAAATATTTTTCAATGGAAACTTCCATTTATTATTAGGCTTTAATTCTGGAAAGTTTCATCAATTTTTAAAACGATTTGGTATTTACTAAAAATAGCCAAAATTTAAAATAATTAATAATCCCATTAAACAAACTCCAAAAAATATGAAAATTTTTGGGTGATCTAAAAACCTTGTAAAACTACTGAAAACAAACTTTCACTAAATTTGAACATGATTTGATATACTTTAGGCTCCATTCATCAAGAAATAACCTTTTTTGGGGTTATTCTTTGAAAAATAGAATGAAAAATAAAACGGCCGAACCACGGTTGGAAATTAAGTTTCCAGTAGTATTTTATTTTATATAAATCCCAAAAAATATCATTTTTTAAAGAAACCCACGTTTTCTAACACTTGCTTTGATAATCTGATTGAAATCCATATTAAATAAAAAGCGAAAGAAAATCATTATTAAATGGAGGAAGTTTAATTTTTTGGTGAAATTTAGAATTTTGAAAACTTATAATCTATATTATAACATACTGAAATTTCAAGGAAAAATTCATTGATTTGATCTACCAAAAGTGAAACTCTAGCATACTTTTCTACTTTTGATATTACAAAGATAAAGATCATACTGTTGATCGCGCTCCTTGTCTCTAGGGTGCGTAGATCCGAGATATACGCTTTGTTGCACCATTTTATTTGATGAAGAAGACCTAAAGAACACCCCAAAGATCCTTGATCTGTGATTTGTTGAAGAAGAAAAAGGAATTCAAGAATTTCTTTTGTGAAGAACACTTGAGAGATATGAACACACTTCAAGAGAGAGAAAAAATTCTTGGGAGGAGAGAGAAAATGGACGAATTTGGATTTTTTTTCCTCTTTTTTGGATTGTTTGCTCTAATTTTTTACAAAAAAAGTTAGGGTTAAGAGAGAAATAGTAATTTCCAATGTGAGAGCTCCATTTTTGGCTTGTTTTCAATTTTCCCTTCTTGCTTTCTTTCTTTCTTGTTTCCAAATTAGATTTGATTCCAATCTTAATTTCTTGTCAATTAAGACATGTTATTCTCATTCCACATTACTTCTTTGGAAGAAAACCTTTTTAACCAATCATTCTTCTTTTCCTTCTTTCCTTCTTTTCATTTTTTACTCTTTTTATTTTTCTTTTAACAAATATGATGTCACCATTGTAACATCATCAAGGTTGGGTGCTCAACTCATGTGGGTCAACCATGTAAGCCGCCCACCATGGTGGTTGACCCATATGGGTGAACCCATATGAGCTCCATCTTTGCGGGCTTTAGCCCAATGGGCCATTTCACACGAGTTTCAGGTTTTTCCGTAAAAAATCAATAAAATCTTTCTAAATTCAACATTCTATATATGGACCCAACCCATTTGACATTTATGGTGCATCCCTCACACATGATCGATCCATCTTTTTTGGAAAATAACTTTTCGGACCAAAATGCCACTACTTGACTGTTAGACATCCAAATGCGACCAAAATATCCTCAGATTGGTTCACTTCTAAAGGGAAAAATTAAAAATGGAAAGTCTTTGTGGTCAAACTTCAAAAATAGAAACTTTTAAAATTTGGTCCTTTCGGTGAGCAATATTAAACAGAATCATTTGGTATCCCCTGAAAATACCCAAAATGCCCTCAATACTTAGAATTTCCAAATTAAGCGAAACTCCTGAGAAATTCTAAATTTAGCAGGTATTCCAAAATTCAGGAAACCATTCATAATCTCTCAGACATATTTCGGGGATCAAAAGAAATACACAGGAAAAGACCAAATTACCCCGAGGTGCTAGAATTCGGCGAGACTAGGGAAAACCCTGAGAAATTCTAAAAATAACAGATTTTTGAAAATTTATGAACGGACTCAAGATTTCTTAGACACAATCTTAGGGACCAAATATGATATTTTGGAAATGTCTAAAATACCAGTGCAAGACTAAGAGAAAATCTTGAGAGATCTAAATTTAACAGGTTTTCTAAATCTTACGAAATTACTCCTAATCCATCAGCCGTACCCTCAAGATGCTTTTAGATATATGAGAAATGATTGAAATATCCATAAGATGATGAAAATGTGGAAGCCCCATGAGTTTCTAAAAATAGCAGTTTTTTCAAAATTTGTAAAATCACTCAAGATTTCTCAAATATAACTCGGGGGTCAAACGAGACACATCGGGAATGACCAAAATACCCCTGCAATGCAAAATAGGCAAAAATGAGGGAAACCCTGAAAATTCTAAAAATAGCTGGTTTTTTCATTTGCATGGAAACTTGAACTTTCATCTTTCAGAGGGCAAAGGAACCCCCTAGAGACCTTCAGGATTACGAATCAACTTCAAAACTCTCATAATGAAATGAAATCTACCCTAAAATGTATGGATGCCTAATCTAATGCCGAATACGGATTCAAAACTCGATGATACTACCGAATATTTTACTTTTTAAAGCGTAGCAAAATGGGGGTGTCTACACAACCCTCAAAATGATCGAAGAAAATTCCAAACCGTGTAACACAGGTTTGATAATTTTCCCCTTTTAAAATGAACGAAAAAAAAAAACGAACCGCGTAACACAGGTTCAGCAAGTTCTTCCATTAAAAACATTTTAAAAAGACCAAACCATGTAACACAGGTTTGATAACTCATCCTTCTTTTTCTTTTATTTTCGTATTAAAACTTTGTCAAAGCAAACAAAAATCAAACACTCAAAGAGTACAAATCAGATAAGTACACACTAATCACTCAAAGAGTTTTTTTTTTATAGTTGTATTAAAAAAATTTGTCAAAACAAGTGTAAACCAAAGGTTTTTTTTTTTAAATGATAGAAGAAAAGATCAAACCGTGTAACACAGAATATAGTAATTTCTTTCTTTATTGAAAACTTTCTAAAATCATGGAAGAAAAACCAAACCATGGAACACGGAACTATCAATTTCTATCCTTATTATAAAAAAAAACCTTCAAAAGGAATGAAGAATTTACCATCTTTAATCGATTTCACTACTGGGCCAGTCATCTCTTACCGAGAATAACTACGAGCACATGATCTTTGCTGAAAGCAAAACTCAAGTAGATTGATGAGATTTTCAGGTGCTGACTCTCTTTAACAGGTGAAAAGCATTCTGATGAGGTTTGAAGGATGCAGGAGTAGATTCTATACTTCGCTGGGAATTGAAGTTTCTGAAACTGACTCCAAAAGAAACAATTTGATCAAGGAATTCAACTCAAAGAGTATGCTCAAGCTTCTCTGGTTTCTATTTGTTAAGAATAGATATCCCAGTTATCATTGTGTAATATCTTTTATGACGCAAGTCATAAAAGATGCCCTTAGTATGATGTGCTTCCATGACAAGGTTTTAAGAAGGCAGAACCAAGGTAAGTAGGAAAAATTTGTGTTTGCATGGGTTCTTTCTTTGGTATAGTGGTAAGACCATCTTCACAAAGGCTGAACGTAAGAATTCTTCATTTTGCTCAGTGCTTGAGGCTTTGATGTTTCAGGCAGGTCTGAATAACAAATCTCTTGCCCTTCTTTGATTTCTTAAACTAGGATCTCCTTTAGATTTTTCTTTACATTTCGGAAGATGTACACCCATTCTCTCCAGTGCCAAACACTTTTGATTCTAAAAGAAAACAATGATAAACAAGGAACAGACTCCTGATGACTCCTTCAAAGAAGACTTACAATATTCAAGGGACTTGACTAAAATTTGATTCACTCTTAGATCAAATGTATCATTTTTAAATGGTAAGGTCAGCCACTCTCAGAGTAGTCTCAAAACTATGTCAAGATGACCTAATTTCCTCCATCGGGATCTCCGTCACGGTTATACCACCTTTGGATTGCTAAGTCTTAATGCCCCTAGTTTAAAAGGATATCAAAGTAAGTCTTGTCGACACTACTCGGATTCAAGGATCCTGCCCTGCGTAGAGGTTGCTTCTCCGTCTCCTTGATTTCTCTTTTCGGAAGAAGTCAAAATTAATGTCTTCCAAGTTTTCAGTCTAAAAGACCACTTATCTCAACTTTTGCTTGCACTCAAACTTGGGATTTCTACGTAACTGAGGAACTCCTTCTGCTTCTATTCAACTCAACTTTTCATGGGAAGTATTTGCTTCTAACTAGATTGTCTCTTCAAGTTTTCAATCCAGCAGACCGCTACCCTTACTTTACATAAGCCAATCTCTTTGGTTATTGACTTAGCAAGAAAATGACTTTATCTAGGCCGCCCTTTCGGGTTTTCAACCTAGTGGGTCTTCAGACTCTCATTCTTTTCTTTCTGTTTTTCTTTTCGTTCGCCTTGAACCTTTGCTTGTTTCACCAGAAGGACTTTCTAGGTGGGCTCGGGTTCAAAAGGGTTGAATACCTAAGGTTCTAAGGATTTGGACCGAATCTGGTCTAACCAGACTACCTACGTACCCCAAAAATGGAGGATCAGATCCGCGTAGTTCGCTTTGGAGTTTTTCAAAGAATGGTTTAGCATTTAGCTTCAAAATTTTGAAAGGGATTTTATCCCAAGGTTTGACCGAACCTGAATTAATCAGGTTGCCTACGTACCCCTGAAGAAATGGGGATCAGGTCTGACGTAGTTCGGGTGCATAAATGCCCCGGGTTTATAATATGGTTGAAAGAAACATTGGCTTTAAATTGTTGGCCCAAAGGGTTCTCAAAAGGATTTTAAAACGTTAGGATTTTGGCTATTAAGGCTCAAACGTCCAATGATGGCCTCCTGATGTATTTGATGTACAAGCTCTTTTGCTTAAGGTTCAAAGACTTTGAATTTTTTTTTTCGAGGAGTCTGACGGCATGGCAGGCAAAACATCAATCACTGTGCTCCACTCCCATCTCGAAGATCTTAAATTTATGCTCAAGGTTCCACAACTCCTTGTCTGAAAATCTTCTCTCAATATCTCATCAACTCCACAGGATGTCTGATGCTTATCTCTTTAAAATTTTACTCTTCAACTGGATGTCTAAAGCAGATGAAGTCTTGCTTTGCTCAACGACAGGGCATTCCCCTGGTTTATCCTTATAGGATCAAGCAAGACTACCTCAAACTCCTATAAACAAGTTTATCAATTCTTTGCGCTCATCGGGAGATAAAGTTTTGCCACTCCATCTTTCTCGAGTTTTGGATTTCGATACCACTATCAATGGCTTCGATTTCTTCTTTAAGTGGCTATGCTCGATGTTCTTCCTCTCGTTTGACCATCTTTCAGATCTCGAGGTGAATTTCGTCTACATTCTCATCCGAGAAGGGGGTCTTTAGTTATTTAAACATTAGATCTAAGAGTGAATCATAGAGTATCAAATATACGAAATCAACAATTTTATTGAATTGAAGACTGTAAGTACATTGATGATCACCTCAATGGGCTCTTCATCAGTTCTGATAGAAAACATAACACTGACTCTATATAAGAAAGACTGACAGATATGACACTTGTCTCTTTTTTCTCTTCTTTTTTTTTAACATCTACATAACTGAACTTTTTCAACTTAGAGAGAAGAAAGTTGATGTACACTCAATGAAAGACAAATCTAAAGACACAGGACACTTCTTCAAAGGTAGTAGATTGGCACTGAAAGTTCACACGTAACATGCCTTCCTCCATGACAATAATGACTATAGAGTTTTATCCCGCAGTAGGAATCTCAGAAAAGATAATTCCACAAGGTCTAGGGTAAATGAGGCAACAAAAGGCTAATGTTGACAGTGTGGATAAAGCAATAGACTGCCTGGATCAAGTATGATTGGAAATGGTCAGTCTTTTGAAAGAATGGTCTTTCGCTAAACATAGACTCTTGACTTGGAAGCACACACACTAGATCAATAGTCATGGGATAAAGATTCTGAACAAATAGAGAAAAGAGTAATCTTGACCACATCAACAGGTATTTTATTCTGAAAATCAAAGAAATACTGTCTATGAAGGTTAAAGAAAAATAGACAGTGATAATATGACCTACATCAACAGGGTCTCAATGAATTCTCAATCCACACCTTTAAGTTTCATTTGAGTATAACTGCTCTTCTTTTGGGAATGAAAGAGTCAGGAACGATAAACATCCCTAATCAAAATAAGTTCTGATCTCAGCAATGATCATGCACTCAAAGGATACAGGTAAGATCAAACTTTTCCATCAATGATTTCGATATGATCCAAGGGTAAAATATATATGATAGGTAAACACAAATCAATGAAAAATCAATGGCTCGGATAATAGACCATGGCCATAAGAATGACAAAAGTAGGGTCAAGGACCAGATCTAAAACCTGAATGATGGATATCAACAACTGTACGATCAATATGATCAGAAATGATAGACCATGGCTATAAAGGTGGCGGACGAGCCATCAACCAGATCTAAGACACAACGAGTAAACAAGTAAGGATCTAATCCTACTGAGTAATGTATATACATAACCTGAATCTATGACACAACAAAAGAATTGATACATAGACAAAGGGTAACAAATAAATTGTGACCACGAGAATGACATGTACTGGCCACTAACCTAGTGAAACTAAAAATATACAAATACAACTGATCAAATCAGAAGCTCTCACTAAAAGTGGGTCCTAAACTAATCAAAGCTATACATGGGGATCAAGACAAGGTAAACTGACTCCAAAGAATAGCAATCATGCTCAACATGTGTTGCGAAAAATTTGGCAGCATAACGGCTAAACAAGAAAGTCAAGGTAAGGTAAACTCATGGTTTAACTAACTCTGAAGGATAGCAGTTATACTCAAAATATTCTACGAAAAATTCGGCAGCATAACGACTAGACAAGAAATTCAAGGTAAGGTAAACTCATGGTTTAACTAACTCTAAAGGATAGCGGTCATGCTCAAAATATTCTTGACAAAATCCGGCAGCATGACGACGCTAGAAAGAATTCCCACAACTCAACCTAAGGTATATGAATAACGATGGTAGGATAAACTCGGAATATGGTTACCAGAGAAAGGTGGCCAAATGAAAGACCAACCAAAGGTGAGAACATATATGACAATGGGTCAAACCTTATAATCAACAGATCAAGGACTAAACCTATCCAATGTAATGGCAATCAAAAGCCACTGACTAGATCTAGATCTGAATAACGAATGGATATAACTGATTGAAATGAATTAGAAACTCTAACTAAGAGGAGAACCCTAATATACATAATCAGTATATATATAGGTATATACACATACACACAAATCCTAACCAGGGGCACCAGCCGTAATCTAATCTAACTGAGTCAAGAAAATCTCGACTCAAGACAGACTGATAAGTGTACTAGGACCGTGTTGTAGCCATATAAAATGAGATACCCTAGTCTACAAATGGGACAAAAGCACCTAACTCTAGGCTCCACATGTGTGAGCAACACATGTTCGACCCTATATGAATGCAATATACTTATATAAACACGGGTACTTCCTAGTTGGATTTCACTAGGTCAGTAAGTATATACATAATATATAAAATAAAGTAGGGCTCCGGACTCAATCTATCGGGTACTATGCGTATGAAACATACTTAACATGTATAACACAAGTACGCCCCATGTTATACATAGTATGCTTCATTGCTCACCGGCTGCTGTAGACAAAAGTACGCCCAATGTCTACGGCTGCAGCACCGGCGCATAGCTTGAAAATAGATACAACAATCCCGTTAGGGTAATGAACTCCCAGTCTGGCACGCACTGTATCTATTTTCGTAGAGCCAAGAATAATGAAAAACAATGAAAACAAGTAAAGAAAACAATATGATAACATATGATGTGCAGTGTGTGAATCCCTCGTTTTAATTATGTACCTATCTGGTGCCCCTGGATTCTAACGATAGAATTCCCATTTAAAATGATTTTAGCCCAAATTTCTCCAACGTTAGTAAAAATGGCATTTCTATAAAGTTAGGCAATGTCTCAAACAATTCCCAGCAGAGTCGCTAGCCTGTGGACCCCGATCCGAAGACGGTGAGGGAACGGGTCCCTGACACCCTCTGGATCATCCACGTGAATGGAGAGCTCTACCAAAGAACTCTCGAAACGGATGCCACCCTCATCGCATAGCACGAGTGGCGATATAAAAAGAAAGAGATATGTCTTGATCCGGAGCCGAGGCTCGAAACCGAGACATAACTAGAATAAACTCAGAGTCGCCATCCATGGATATGCCATGGAACCCTAAAATCAAATCCTCTGTGCAATGGATAACCAGAAATATATATGGGTTCGTGCCTGGTTACGAATGGAGAAGGTCTGAGAGCACCCTTAATTCGTCCGAGTGCAAGCAATTGGTCTCTTATGCCATTTATTATTAACTCCAAAGAAGTTTGGGTAAAAATCATGTGAAATGGGAACAATCCTCAGGAGTCGTCTACCTAAGCATGCATTTCCTGAGGATAAAATAATAAGCACACATAAAATAAAATGAAAGATGTGTCTCCTAAGCATAGCTAGGTTATGAGTGACATGCCTAATGGGTGTCTAAGTTCTGATGTGCAAACAAATACAAGCTATAGCTAAAGGTATAGGATCAGTACAAGAAAGTAAGAAAACACATCAAAAAAATACAATAACTACACAACAAATCCTAAGACTCTAAAACATTAGCCCGAGCCTTCGGATGGTCTGGTATTCATCCAAAGAAGCCTACGTATCCCCGCCTCTACGAGAATCAAGACAACGTAGTTCCTCGCGCCTATTCTAAACTATGATGCCTAAGACACCTAGACCTCTATCCTAGACTCGATCTAAAAGACCGAACCAGTTATTAAAGCTTCTTGTACGATTATTTAAATTCCAATGAATGGTGGATTTTAAGACACCCTATATGCCTTAGCTAAATGCAGATTAGCCCTAAGCTAATGCAGGTGGTTCCTACAACCTATGTGTAACTAGGCTGTGTTTCCTAAGAAAAACAAAGGATGGACTAACGTATCCTACTCTAGTCATCACTCGGTGATGTGGATCGCCGACTGACCGGACGGAGGCGCTCCTATAACTCTAGGACAGACCCCTAACTCTAAAACAAGCACACAACAAACAGACAACAAATCCAAACAGACAACAAATCAAAGACAAAACCCTAACTCTAAAACTCTCTATCTAAGACAAAGTCCTAACTCTATAAGAAGATTTTTTCGAAAATAATGCTTTGGAAGATTTTTGGTATTTTTAAAAGGGTTAAATGATTTATTTACAAAGTTTGGTTGGACTTGGGATATGTATCCCAAGCTGCACTACGTACCTCGTGGAAGAGGATCAAGCCAACGTAGTTCGAAACGAACTCTCCAAATTAAAACCTAACACTCCAAATGATTTAAGGGTTTTTTAATGTTTTTCAAATTTTTTTTAATATTTTTAAAGTTTTCAAATGTTTTTGAGTTTCAAATTTCTAATGTTTTTGGATTTTAAAGCTTTTCCAATGCTCAGGACCTTTAGATGAATTCACTCTTACAGAGAACAAACAAGCATAACCATAAACTAGAGCAAAGCCCTAAAGCAAAAAGGGGAAACCCCAAACAAGCAACAAAGGTCTCAAAGAGACGATCCACAACAACCAAATAAGCGTCCCAAGAAGAGAGAAAACGATCCGAGATCCCAAGCAAGCAAAGCTTTAATAAGACCGAGTTAGTCTCTAATCAAAACGAAATAATCAACAACTCTAAAGGAGAAACTCCGAACTAACAACACTAAAGAGGGAGAACAAATGAGTCAGAGACTCTCTAATAACACTACCGAGTCAAAGACTCGCTCTAAAAGAGGAGGCTACTCTAACATGAGGCTAGGTAAGCCTCCTAAAGGGGAAACTCTCTATATGAGACAAGGCTTGTCTCCGAGACACAAATGACGTAAACAAGGGTTCTGATGAGACTGGGCAAGTCTCCTATATACAAAGGAGGGGTATGCTATTTGGACTGAGCAAGTCCCCTAAGGATGGGCTTGGGCTAACGCCTTCGTCGCCCTTGAAACGAAAGGGTCATCTAAATTTAGAATGCACCTAAAAGGTAAGAGGTCTCTATTAAAAGAAAGAAAAAGAGGACGGAGGGTAACACCATGACACGGCATTCGAAATGTATAATATACACAAATTTAACTCCCTAGCTAAAACAACCTTTTTATCCTTAGGAGATGCCTACTAGCCAAAATAAATGCCCAAAACAAACGAAGTGCCAGTAGCATCCACAAAGTCTGATCCGTAGTAGTCCAAAACAAATATTAGCCCAAAAGACTAAATCATAAACCACAAAGGCTAACATGGTGCCCCAAACAACCAGTCCCCCCTATAAATCTACTATAAACAGCCCACACACATGAAAACAGATTATGAACAAGTATCTTACATTGGCTCATGAGCAGTTATTCACAGTGTCGAACCATTTGGCAGCAGATACCAATAATGTAGCACGTGAAATAAGCAATGACTCTGCTTTGGTAACTTTTCTAAATCTGCTACTCCTAAACACCCAAGGAATTTGCAAGAGAGGCCACCATAACTGGCAAACAAATCTCCTCCAAACAGTTCAAAACTGAAAATGATTCGAAATTATCATCACGCCTGTGATTTAAGATTCTCATTTTTCATAGGGAATGGTCAGATCTGCTTATTACTACTACATTCCAAAGACAATTGATAATACAATCAAAGAAATCAAAGCGAGAACATGAGATCCAATATCTGATTACTACCATATTTCAAAGGAAAATTACAAAATGCAAGCAAGATTTAAAATCTACTATCCATTTATTACCGCATTTGCAAAAGCAATCAAAAGGATAGACTAAACGAAAAATCGAAATCATCAATCAACCCTCCATCTCTTATTCAATTACATAACAGATCTAGGCAAAGGAATAAGCTCGCAAACCTTTTAACCAGCCATAGAAAATAAATGAAAGTATCACCTGAATGCTGGAGACGATTAATGGTAAGACGATGCCAGGGAAGATGGTCAGCTTCTGGAGAGATTCTCGCTCCCTAGCTTAGCCCAAAACAAGCCTCTCCTCTGCTATCTCTTTCTCGGTGATTTTTCTAAGATAGAAGACAAGTCCCTCTCTATATCCTTGCTTTCTAATAAAAATGAAGAAATAGAGATGGGGAAAATGGTGGCTGAGAAATGGTTGGTGGAATTGGGGGTGAATATGGGTTTTGGAAAAATGGATAGGAGAAGTAGAAGAATAAGATGGAAGTTGGTATTAATGGGTATTGAAAATGGGTTTGAGGAAAAATAAAATGGGTTTTGGGGATGAAGGAGGAGATACGGTGGTGGGATGGGTTTTGGGTTAGAGGATGAAATTGATGGCTAATGAAGATGGGATTTGATGGTTTTGGGCTCACCGGATTCCAACAATTTGGTCGGAGAAAATGGGGGTGGAGGTGACCAACGGCTAATGGTGGTAGAAGTAGAAATCAGAAGAAGAAAAAGAAAAAAGAGGGTGGTGTTGACCGGTGGTGGTAATGGGGAAGTGGTGAGATGGGGTGGTAGCGGAGGAGCTTTGGTGGCTGAGATGGATGAGGGGGTAGCTAGTGGTGGTGGAGATAGGATCGGGTGGTGGGGATTGGATCGGAGGTGGCTGAGGTGGACGTAGCAGCAGATCTTAGGGAAAAATGAAAGGGGTTTGGGGTTTTGGGGTTTTGCAGAGAAGAAGAAGAAGGTAGGGTTGCTGGTGGTCGGAGGTGGTTGGCCGGAAATGGTGGTAGGTTTGGGGAAGAAGAAGGTGGGGTTGCTGGTCTCGGAGAAGGTGGCCGGCCGATCGGAGCTCCGGCACCATTGCCGGAGGAGAAAGCTCTCCCTTTCTCTGCAATCTCTCTCCCTCTCCCTCTGTCTCACGAGAAAAATCTCAGATCTAGATCTGAGATTTTCTCTCAAAATCTCAGATCTGGATCTGAGATTACCTCTTCAAATCTCCTCTTCTCTTCTCCCCCTCTCTCTGTCTCTTCTAAAAAACGAAGAACCCCTTTTCCCTTTTTTTTTATTGAATTTTTTTTTTATATATTCACCTGATGGCTGCCGATATTGGCACTTTGAAAATTGATGGGCGCACAAAAATTGATTGGCGCGCCCGCCAATTTGTCCTATTGTTGCTTGGGTTGGCCCGCTGCAGGATAAATCACCCTCCTTTTGGTCTGCATTACGCTCACTCTCTTGGCTCGTTCACTGAGCAAACGCGCTCGGATCTCGACGAAATTTTACGGAGACCTATGGGAGACCTTAAGCTACCCTAGGGTTCAATTTGGGACCCCAGCTCACTGATTTGACGAGGTTTTGTACAAGCAACACGAACTCGGGTCCGGTCAAAATGGGGTGTCTACAGTACCCCAAAAATGGAGGATCAGGTCCGCATAGTTCGCCATGGGGTTTAACAAATAATGGTTTAGCTTTTTAGCTTCAAAATTTTGAAATAGGGATGATTTACCTTTTATCCCTTAGGTTGACCGAATCTGAATTAATCAGACGCCTACGTACCCCTGAAGAGGTGGGGATCAGGTCATAACGTAGTTCAAACTTCTTTAAAAAAATGCCCCTGGTTTATATTGTGGCTAGAAAGAAAGGGTTTGATTTGACTTTTGGCCCAAAGGGTTCACAAAAGGATTTCAAAACGTTAAGATTTTGGCTATAAAGGCTCAAACGTCCAAGGATGTCGGATACTCCACTCTCTAGCCAGAGCATTCACCTTCAACTTGATGTCTAAAGATGGTGGAGCCTTGTCTTGCATCACACCAGAGCATTCACCCGGTTTATCCTTGTAGGATCAAACAAGACTTCCTTGAACCCCTCTAAATAGGTTTATCAATTCTTCACGCTCCTCGGGAGATAAAGTTTTGCCAATCCATCTTTCCAGAGTTTCGGATTTCGATACCACTATTGATAGGTTCGATTTCTTCTTCAAGTGGCTATGCTGGACGCTCTTCCTCTCGTTTGACATTTTCAGATCTCGAGGGGAATTTCGTCTGCAATCTCATCCAAGAGGGTGTCTTTAATTATTTAAACATTAGATCTAAGAGTGAATCATAGAATCTCAAAGATTAGAAACCAACAACTTTATTGAATTGAAGACTCTTAAGTACATCAGTAACTCTTTTTTTTTTACGCACCTCAATGGACTCTACATTGAACTTGACAAAGGACGTAAACTACAGACTCTGAATGAACACGACTGACAAACATGACACACATCCTCTCTTTTTTTCTCTTTTCTTTGACATTAACATAGTAAGACTTACCAACTCTAAAAGAAGAAAGTTGGTACAAACTTAATGAAAGACAAACCTTAACAACACAGGACATTTTTTTTCCGATAATGATGAACTGGCACTGAAAATATATGAGTAGTACACCTTCTTCCATGGTGTCAATGACTTGGGGTTCAACCCTGATATAAGTCCTGTTGACTTGATTAGGTGAAATGAAAGGAAACTGGTTCAACAAATGGGTGAGGTCAATTAGGTCAGACTCCTGTCATGGAATTGACAAAAACTGATTTTAGTATGAGGCAATCTCATGAAAATGATATACACAAGTTGAAACAAGAGATAATACAAACGCATCTCTCCCTTGGATAAAACTAACAGTAGAACTGTAAGAAGGATCATGGTAGGGTAACAACATGGCTTATCAATAACTCTGAAAAGATAGCGATCACGCTCAAGGTGTTTATATAAAATTTGGCAGCATGATGACTATATAAGGTGATCCCCACAATTCAACATAAGGGTAAATGAATAGAAACTCAGTAATGCAGGACTCTCTGCAAGGACACTTGTACTCAAATAATGATGGCAAGATAAGCACACAATCAGTAAGCAGAATATGGTCACCACGGAGATATAATCACATGAAGGACTGACCATGAATGACGACGCTTGGTCATGGGTCGGATTTTGCGACCAAAAGACCAAAAGATATATCATGGCTACAGAGACAGCGGACATGCCATCGACCAGATCCAAGACACAACAAGCAAACAAGCAAGAACCTAACCTAATGAGTAATATCTACACACAGCATGGATCTATGACACATCAAAAGAATGGATATACAATCAAAGGGTAGCAAATAGATTGTGGCCATGAGAGTGACATGAAAATCCGATATAGGGGGTCCCAAATTGAAATAGAAATGGCAACTATGAGGAGGGAGAATACGGTTGTTTAAGAAAACTAGAATTTACCAATTTGAAAACCTTAAACCGATTAAGAGATCAAAAACAATATTTAAGCATACAAGTTAAATCTAATGGTGCAATGCAAAAATAAAAGAGCAAAGAGATAGAAAGAGTGCACCCGAGATTTAAAGTGGTTCGGTCCTCAAATCCGAGGCCTACTCCACTCCACCAACCAAACCCGTTGATGGCTTCACTATTTGATCTTCTTAACCTTGGCGAAGATCGAATGCCAAATACAATAGCTTTAACCTCGGTGGCTATCCTCACCACGGAGAATAGGCTACGCTTCTCCGAATACTCGCCCTAATACAACACTCGAAGGTTGAAAGAAAGAAATTAAAAATCCCTCACAAGGGTTACAAAATGGATGTACAAATTTGAGCCTATGATCCAAATCCTAAAGATGGTGATGAGAGGCACAATTGAAGTTTGATTCACTCTTGGATATTCAAATGAAATTTTAGAGTGTTAGGATTGATTGTTTGTATGTTTAGAACACCCATATTTATAGGAAAACCAAAATATGACCGTTCAATGGCATTGAGGTAATTCCAGCAAAATTCCAAACGGCTCTTTTTCAGACCGTTGGAGTGTTCTCGGAGTTCCGAGAATAATTCTCGGAGTTCCGAGAAAAAATCTCGGAGTTCCGAGAAGCCACACAGAAGTTGGAAAAAGTCTACTGGACCATTTCTCGGAGTTCCGAGAATAATTCTCGGAGTTCCGAGAAAAACTCTCGGAGTTCCGAGAAGCCTATGCAGAGCAGATTTTCAATTCTGTTTTGGGCTTCCAATTCTCAACCAAGATGGGATTGCTATGAGGGTTCCAAGGTGTTGGAACTCCACAAATACAATCACTTGTTTATTTAGGGTGTGTGAGATTAACTTAATTATGCCTCTAAAAACCTAATCTAGGTTTGGATCAATTACATTCTAAAAGACAAAAAATGGTCTTCAATTTGAATTTCTTCATGTCTTCAAGTCTTCATGACTTCTTGCTTGATGACTTTGGCCTTCCAATTAGTGGTCCAATGTGGGCTTCTTGGCCTTCAATCCAAGCATCCTTGATCTTACTTTATCATGATCTACAACTTAGACATTCAAACACATTAGTGATAAAAGATCACTTGTGTATTGGAATCATCAAAACAAGATGGGAATGCCAAGGTGAAAACCATTGGGCTTACAATCTCCCCCTTTTTGATGATGACAAGCACAAGAGATTTACAAATTAAGGCATATACTCTTTTCACATTTTTCTTACTCTAGAGACTTTTCTCTAGATTCTTCTCCCCCTTTGTCATCAACAAAAAGAAGGGGTAAGAAAAACAAAGGGTTTAAAATTTACAATTTTAAAGCTCCCCCTTTTTCAAAGAAAAATTTAATTTTAACTCCCCCTAGTTAAAATAATTTTACAATACAAGAGGGGTTATCAAAAAACCATACAAATGAAATATATTCAATTTTTAAGTTCAAAAACCCCTAATCTACACAATATGAATAACATCATATGGGGGTTTTGGGAACCCAAGATTTCTTGGTCCCACATCTAGCCCTACTCTTGGATGCACATTGGAATTGGTAATGACCATTCATTCCACAAAAATGGCATCTAACAAGAGGGTTAGATACACTAGTCCTATCATGATAAGCATGATGAGGTCTAAGACTAGTTTTACTTAGGATTATGTCAATAATTTTATTTCCATTTAAAAATCCATGTAAACATAATCTAAGTCTCTCATTTTCATTATGAAGATGGGATGTTTGAACTAAAAGCTCATTTCTTTCATCTTCATAAGAATTGGAGGAGCTTGCCATATTTTGAAGTTTTAAAAGTTGGCAAGTTTTCTCATCCAAACTACCCTTAAGGGTATCAATCTCAAGTTTATGATTTGCAAGATTAACTTGTTCTTGAGATATGGAAGAAGATAAATCTTTTTTCAAAAAATCAAGTTCTTTTTCTAATTTTAAAATGGATTTTTTAAGAACCTTGTTTTTGGAAATTTGGGTATGCAAGGTTTCACATAATTCATCATAAGGTATGCTATCACTTTTACTACTAGATGAAGAATATGAGGGGTTAGAGTTTACCTCAACTTCATGGGTGAATGTCATGAAGCAAAGATCATCTTTTTTATTTTCTTCCCCTTCACTTGAGCTTTTGCCCGATGTGCTTAACGCATCCCAACCGGCGGCAAGAGCCTTATGCTTCTTCCAATCCTTCTTACCCTTGTACTTAGAGGAAGTTGATTTTAGAAGTGGACAATCCGGTCTTTTGTGTCCAATCTTCTTGCAATTGAAGCATCTTAAGGCTCCATCAACATCACTTTCTTCTTTCTTTTTCTTATCTTTCTTATGCTTCTTTCTCCACAAGCTCTTGAATCTTCGTAAAGCTTCTTCTTCGTCACTATCCGCTTCATTTGATGAGTCTTCCTTGGAAGCCTTGAGTGCTAGGGATCTAAATTCCCTCTCCTTCTCCTTTGGCTTCTTTTCCTCTTGTCGGCTAGTAAGGAGCATCTCATGGGTGATGAGAGATCCTACAAGCTCCTCTATGGTTAGCGTCTTGAGATTTTTTGACTCTTGAATCGCGGTCACCTTTGGATCCCAATGGGGAGGAAGAGACCTAAGTAACTTACTCACAAGCTCATCGTTAGGATAAGATTTACCAAGATTAGCTAGTTCGTTAGAAATAATAGAAAAACGAGTATACATTTCTGAAATACTCTCGTTTGGACTCATTCTAAACATTTCATACTTGCTCTTTAACAAGTTTATTTTGGAATCCTTGACTTGTGATGTTCCCTCATGGGTAGTCGCAAGGGTATCCCAAATAGTCTTGGCGGAATCAAAAAGAGCAACTCTATTAAACTCCTCGGTAGCTAAGGCACAAAACAAAGAATTTATTGCTTTGTAGTTCAAATTAGCTTGCCTTTTCTCTACCACATTCCATTCTTCAAATGGTTTGGAAGGTACATTGTATCCATTTTCAACAATGTACCAAAGTTCCACATCTATCGAAAGAAGATAGATGCGCATCCTTGTTTTCCAATGTCCATAGTTTGACCCATTGAAGAAAGGAGGTCTAGTTGTGGAATGGCCTTCCGGAAGTCCGGTTCCAATTTGGTGTGCCATTTCACAATTAGTAGTTGCCAAATAAAATCTTTCCCTAGTTAGATTTTTGAAATAACTTTCACAAAAATTTTAAAATCTTTTAAGAGCCAAGGCTCTGATACCAAGTGAAAATCCGATATAGGGGGTCCCAAATTGAAATAGAAATGGCAACTATGAGGAGGGAGAATACGGTTGTTTAAGAAAACTAGAATTTACCAATTTGAAAACCTTAAACCGATTAAGAGATCAAAAACAATATTTAAGCATACAAGTTAAATCTAATGGTGCAATGCAAAAATAAAAGAGCAAAGAGATAGAAAGAGTGCACCCGAGATTTAAAGTGGTTCGGTCCTCAAATCCGAGGCCTACTCCACTCCACCAACCAAACCCGTTGATGGCTTCACTATTTGATCTTCTTAACCTTGGCGAAGATCGAATGCCAAATACAATAGCTTTAACCTCGGTGGCTATCCTCACCACGGAGAATAGGCTACGCTTCTCCGAATACTCGCCCTAATACAACACTCGAAGGTTGAAAGAAAGAAATTAAAAATCCCTCACAAGGGTTACAAAATGGATGTACAAATTTGAGCCTATGATCCAAATCCTAAAGATGGTGATGAGAGGCACAATTGAAGTTTGATTCCCTCTTGGATATTCAAATGAAATTTTAGAGTGTTAGGATTGATTGTTTGTATGTTTAGAACACCCATATTTATAGGAAAACCAAAATATGACCGTTCAATGGCATTGAGGTAATTCCAGCAAAATTCCAAACGGCTCTTTTTCAGACCGTTGGAGTGTTCTCGGAGTTCCGAGAATAATTCTCGGAGTTCCGAGAATTCTCGGAGTTCCGAGAATAATTCTCGGAGTTCCGAGAATTCTCGGAGTTCCGAGAAAAAATCTCAGAGTTCCGAGAAGCCACACAGAAGTTGGAAAAAGTCTACTGGACCATTTCTCGGAGTTCCGAGAATTCTCGAAGTTCCGAGAAAAACTCTCGGAGTTCCGAGAAGCCTATGCAGAGCAGATTTTCAATTCTGTTTTGGGCTTCCAATTCTCAACCAAGATGGGATTGCTATGAGGGTTCCAAGGTGTTGGAACTCCACAAATACAATCACTTGTTTATTTAGGGTGTGTGAGATTAACTTAATTATGCCTCTAAAAACCTAATCTAGGTTTGGATCAATTACATTCTAAAAGACAAAAAATGGTCCTCAATATGAATTTCTTCATGTCTTCAAGTCTTCATGACTTCTTGCTTGATGACTTTGGCCTTCCAATTAGTGGTCCAATGTGGGCTTCTTGGCCTTCAATCCAAGCATCCTTGATCTTACTTTATCATGATCTATAACTTAGACATTTAAACACATTAGTGATAAAAGATCACTTGTGTATTGGAATCATCAAAACAAGATGGGAATGCCAAGGTGAAAACCATTGGGCTTACATGACAAGTGCAGGCCACCCGTCAGGTGAATCTGAAAGAATGTAAATATAATTGATTAAACCAGGAATCCCCCACTAGAAATGGGTCCTAATCTAATCAACCGACAATATCATATACACACAAAAGATATGTACAATCCAACGATGAGATGACAGATTATGGTTTCAACAATGGCAAGGGAAATGCCACCAAACAAAGTAAGTCTTTTTAGGTAGCAACCCCAGCGTCCGTCCGTTTAGGAGAGACAGGCGCCTACTCGACACTTGATTCGCCGAAATAACAGAATCTTTAATGGACTGCACCACATTGCTAGTTTGTTATTTCTTGCCAGGATTCATCATTTCCACGGCCAGATGTCATCATGCTATTTTTTACAATAGAATCTTCCAAATGGATAGAGTTACTTATTCTGTAGGGTAATATTTATTGTCTTTTCATTTGTAGGAGAGAGGAGAAACTCAAGCTTCCATCCATAAGCTATGGTATAGCACCCCACTAACATCATGTGGTGAGAAGAACACTAAATTGGACCACCCCTACTTACTTAAAGCTTCTCTCTATCTCTCCCTTTCTTAAACTAGGAGATCTTAGTTGGATGGGGATGCTTTTTCGTTCTTCAAGCTTAGCGCACAGCTCTCCTGTAGCTTATTGCTGAACTCAATTGCATTCTGTCTACACCCTAACCCTTAAGTTTTGAGAATTCAATGTCTTTGAGTTGGTGGTAAGTGAGTAGAGCTAACCTCTGAGCGGATCGAATAGAGTTATCACGATCATGGCGACGAAGGGCATTAGGTTGTCCTAAAAGGGGGGGATCCCCCCAAATTCCCCAAAGATCGAGAGGTAAAACCCTGATCCCATTGAGCCGATCGATCAAATGGCCTCATCTTAAATAAGGTAGACTTCAATTGACGCGATAAGGTGTTAGAAGCACCCTGACGGGCCAGGGTATGCCGATGGTGGGAGGGCTACTTAACATCATTCTCTAAAAAATCAGCCCCCTGAGACCATCCCGTTGCACCCCTCACGCAATGTTAGAGGGCTAGGTCCCCTCCCAAGTCAAACAAAATGGAGGCTGGCAGGGGACGGATTCCTATGCCTTTTTCGCTGAAATCCCGAAACCCTCCTTACCTGAACCTATCGAGCTTGATTCTGGTCTTCGATACCATTCCGAAGTCTCCGAATTCCATTTTGATTGAGTAGGTGATCAACATTAGTGAAACATGCAGAAGAAGGGTTAAGTATGAGACAAACTATGAGCCTTGTCCCAAGCGCCGGGTGAAATGGCTAAGCATGGCCCACTTCTGTGGTCGACGACACATCTAGCTCAGTTTGTGCTATGGCTAGCAAACAAAAGCGTTCTTTGGAATAAAAACCTGTCTCCGAAGTTTCTACTAATTGGTTGGTTGGTGCCTGCCTTCTTGGGGCTCACTGGAACCCCGTCCCTATGAAATTCTATGTATGGTTCATGCCTTCGTCCGAAGGGGCTATCGGACTGTCCAAGAAAAGCATTGGAGTCTTCTGATCTCTGACTCCGTAGTATTCTGCGTGCCTTATTCCACCCTCCATCTAAATCATCAGTGAGTCTTCCTTGTTACTCGTATCCTCCGATACCCTGACCCGACCCTTACTCAATAGGGCAATGAACTAGACCTGACTCAAGATAAGCAGTGAGAAGTCACATCTTGCTGGCTTCAAGCTCCAGCTGACAACTTTAGCTGGCGTGGCTTAAAGGAATCATGGGATTTGTTATGAACGGAAAGCGATGAGTGGTTCATTTTAGGCCGTCAGATCATACTCTGCCACGTGTCGTCATCATAGAGCATAGGACTAAATTTTCCCTATCCTCCCATTTTGTTTACAACCAAGTATTCACAATTACTCCACTTTCACTTTTACTTTCAGTCTACTTCACTAATCTAGTCTAGCATGCCACACCACTTCTTTTCTTGTTTCTAGTTCGTAGTAATCCAAGCAGACAGGGCCTGCCTGAAGGTGAAACTCATGAAGGATCCATGACGGATTACATGGGCCCTTTAAAGTCATCGAGCAACCATATATATAAAGTATGATGTCATACAATGCAATTTCTTAGTTTTAGTTGGAAAGAACTAAATATCATTTAATATATTGTATTATGACTCAAATCATGCAAATTCAATGTAACCATAACATATAAGGCATCGACAATGTCAAACAAATATAATTTAACATATATAAAAGCAATCAACCAATAAGTTAGATGATAAACGAGACTCGGACATGGGCTAATTGAACTCCCATTGGACATATCTGTAAATTACCCTTGACATCTATAATCTCAGTTCCGTAACTATATTTTCATCCACCTGTTGTTTTTCAAACCACTTGTGTACAATTTTATAAACACACACGCACACGCACACTTTTTTTTTCATCAAGGTAACTATTAATAGACTAGCCAAATAGATGGATGGAGGGGACGAGGTGTACCCCATCCCTAGATGGGGTACACATATAAAACCTTAAGGGGCTGTTTGGATACGCGGATTTTAGAATCTAGGTTTTTAATTTGAAAACAGTGTAAAGAGGGTTCATGATCAGGCTGCTGCATGATGTCCTCGCAGTGTTTCTTGGATTTTAAGTAGGGGTGGACATGGTGGTGGACATGGTTCCGGTTCAAACCGAGGAACCGAACCGAACCGGCACATTTGGTTCGGTTCGGCTCGGTATGGATCTCTATGGTTTGGTTCCGGTTCTGATATCCTAGAACCGGTGGAAATTCGGTTCGGTTATGGGTTTGGGATCCCGGAACTGAAAACCAACCTGAGAACAGACCCTCTCCTTAAAACCCAATGCCTCATTTGAGAAAATCAGCCCACCCCCTTTTAATTCACCCCTCTTTAACATGTTGCTTTGCCTTTAAAATTTTAATTCACCCCCCTTTTCACGATTTGCTTAGACTTTAAGTCGTAAAAAGTTAAAAAACAACTAAAACCACAATCGTAAAAAAATGAAATCCTAGTTTTCTCATTTCTCATGCTTTCCACTCTCGTCGTCTCCTTCTCTCCGACTCTCTCGGTCTCTCCAACCTCGCAACTCGCAAGGCGCAAGCTCCTCCTCTCGTTGATGCCATCGTCTTCAATGATAAAACTAGTTATGAACTTCTCTTATTCTCTCTCTCTCTCTCTCTCTCTCTCTCTCTCTCTCTCTCTCCCCCCCCCCCTCTTTCTCTCTCTATTTTCATTTTTTTTTTGAAATCCAGTTGAAGAAGGGGGATGTATTTGAGGATTTACTGATGGAGTTTTTTTGCAATACAGTTTAAGAAGGGGGATGTATTTGGGGTTTCGAATGGGATGTATCTTGTTTTTTATGCTTCATTTAGGGTTTTTTTGTTGGTTGGAATTGGGGGATTTATGCTTGTAATGCAGAAATTAGGGGATTTCTTCTTGAAATGCAGAGATTAGGATTCTTGTTCCTTTTTTGCATCAATATGGGTTTTTATGTTTTTTTTGTTGGTTAGAATTGGGGGATTTATGCTTGTGATGCGATTATGGGATTTCCGTTCGTGATGCATCTAAATCTTTGTAGTTAATGATTAGATTACATGCTGGTTCTTGCATTATTTCTGTTAGTACTCTAAGAGGCACCACAAAAATAAGGTTCTTTGTCTTTTGTATACTCATAGTAAATATTTTATTGTCTACCGTTTCATTTTGATAGTGTAACTAATTAGGAACACCCATTTTGATTCACTGATGGAGTTATAGAAAGATTTTGTAGATTGTAAAAATGAAATGCTTGGAGTTCTCTAGGCTTGATGATTTTGCAATTTCGAGTACATTTATTCCTACCAATTGTGTTTGGAGCTATATATTTCAAATGACTTTTACTAGGTTAAGACATCTTCATTATATTGTGGTTGCTCCACAGTTCACACCATCTAGGCATCTAACCATCCATATCTTGTTTATCTTGTTAGATGTCGAGTACGGGAGATACCAACATTCCTAATGACGTATCTGTTGGAGGTTTAAGTCCTATTGAGGAAGGCATGTCTCAAACTAAAGCAAAGGTAAGCCAAACTAAAAAAAGGTCTTTTACATCTGGAGTGTGGGAGCATTTTGTTGGACTTCAAAATCCGAAAGGGGGGAAACTTGAAAAGGCAACATGCAATTATTGCACAACTTCTTATACTTATAGTAGTTCTTATGGGACTAGTACGTTATGGAAGCATATTAAAAATTGCCCTAAGTATCCCAATTTTCAAGACACGAGGCAAACACTCCTTTCTTCATATCAATCATTGTCACAAGAAGGGGATAGTAGTCTTATGGCATGGAAATTTGACCAAGAGCTGTGTAGGGAAGCGCTTAATAGGATGATTATCGTCGATGAATTGCCTTTCAAGTTTGTAGAATGAGAGGGTTTTTGACATTTTTGTAGTGTCATGCAACCTAGATTTAAGTTGATTGGGCATCGTACTGTGGCTAGAGATTATTTGGCAGTGTATGCAATTGAGAAAAAAATTAAAGGACTTATTGCATAAAATAGACCAAAGAATTTTCCTAACAATAGATGCATGGACTTCTTTACAAAACATTTCTTATATGTGCCTTACAGCCCACTTTATTGATCATGATTCGAAATTACATAAAAGAATAATAAACTTTTATCTGATTTCTAGTCATAAGGGTGAGGCAATTGGACAAGCCGTCGAGTCATGCATGATACAATGGAGTACAGAAAAGGTGTACACAATTACAGTAGATAATGCAAGTTCAAATGATACTGCTGTTGAATACTTGAAGAAAAAAATTTCTAATAGGAATGGTTTCATTTTAGATGGTGAGTTTTTTCATATGAGGTGTTGTGCATATATATTAAATGTGATTGTCAAAGACAAGATAAGTGAGGTCATCGATTCGATTTCTCGAATTCGTGGGGCTGTGAGGCACATTAGGAATTCTCTATCAAGAGCATAAAGATTTAAGTCTTGTATGGAGAAAGAGAGAATTACATGTAAGAGTTCACTTTGCCTAGATGTCCCAACTAAATGGAACTCTACTTATCATATGTTGAAAATTGCATTGAAATTTTGAAAAGCTGTTGAACAGTTTGGAGAGGAAGATGTACTTTTTGTGGCAGAGTTGAAGATGGGTGTCCTAATGATGACGATTGGGATAATGCTCGAGTATTGACTCAATTTTTGAAATCTTTCTATGAGACTACTCTACGGTTATCCTGATCTTTATATGTTACCGCTAACTCATATTTTCATGAAGTTTTCAAGATTGAGCATCTATTGCATGAGTCGTCGAAAAGTGGAGATGTTTATTTGAGCATTATGGCATCGAAAATGAAGGAAAATTTTGACATGTATTGAGGGAACATCGATAAAATTAACATGATATTATTACTTGCCGTGGTGTTGGATCCTTGCTTTAAGCTGAAGTATATTAAATTTTGTTACTCTAAACTCTATACTTCGGAAAAGGTTAATGCACTCACTAATAGAGTATATGGAGTATTTCATCGTCTCTTTGTGCATTGCCAATCACTTTCCACATCGCCCCCCTGTAAAGTTCAAAACTTAGATGAGATGAAGGTTGACAAGCAAGACCTAGAAGCTTGTAAGCAAACTATAGATCTTGTTGATTTGGACTTTATTGCAATTTTAGAAGAAGAGGAGAGCGAGGATACTAAGTCTGGGGTGGATAAGTACTTAGAAGAAGGATGTGAAAAGCAACACCCAAAATTTGAAAGTTCTAGATACAAAATTTTTTCCCAAATAGCAAGAGATGTTCTAACTATTCCCGTCTCTACTGTTGCCTAAGAGTCCGCTTTCAGCACTGGGGGTTGTATTCTTGATCAGTTTCGTAGTTCTCTAACCCCTAATTTAGTGGAGTGCTTGATTTGTGGACAAGATTGGTTACGAGCTTCGCCACTCCCTATTGAAGTAGAAGAAAAGCTAGATGAACTTGAAGAATTTCAATCAGGTAACATTTTATTTGTTTTTTATTGTTGTCTTAATTATTATGTTATAATTAATTTTTGTAACTACGCTCACATTAATTGTTGTATACTTTTGCAGTTGTTACTTCTCTTGATTGACCTTGGAAGTCGAACTGCCACTTCACTCATGTTTGAGGAGGATGATGCAAAGAAACGTGAACTTGGACATTGGAATGGAAGATTTGATGGCATTCCTTTTTATTTATTTTTTCTTTCTATTTGTATGTTTTATGGCTTGGGATGTTTAGATGTTATATCTTGAACTATTATTTGAAGTTTTGAACTCTACAGCTTGGGAGTTGGGACTGACCCAAGGGCCAAGGCTATGCTTTTGTTATAACTGTTAACTCTATCCCAAATTTGTGCCTGGTTATTTCCCCTAATGATTGGTTCTTGTGTAACTTAACCTTGATATGCAAGTTGATGAATTGGTTTAATTTGATTTTTGCATTGGATATTAGGGGGGTTTCAGAGGTTAGGTTTCATAGAACTATTTGTAGTTCACTAGTTCATATATAAATGTTATATAATTGTTTATATAACTGTTTATAAAACCCTTGCTCTTATATAACTGTTTGTAGTTCATCATGGAGCAGAAAACCACAAAGAAATTTTGGTTTGATAGAACTGTTTGTAGTTTATATGTAACTGTTATATTGTTCACATAATTGTTTATATAACCCTTGCTCTTATATAACTGTTTGTAGTTCATCATGGAGCAGAAAACCACATGATTAGGCAAAATATCTACATTCGGTGAAGGTTGGGTAAACCCAGAACCGAACCGAACCGAATTGATCAATATCAGTTCTTGTTCCGTTCGGTTCCAAACATATATGGCTCGGTTCTGGTTCCAACTTCTGGGAACCGATTATATATGGTTCGGTTCCGGGTATACCCCAAAACCGAACCGAGCCGAACCATGTCCACCCCTAATTTTAAGTAAGAAAATCAGGTTTTAAAAATCTCATGATGGTGGAGAGGTTTCTAAAACTTGGTTTTCTTACTGAAAATCCAAGAAACGCTACCAGGGCAACATGCAACAACTTGATCATGAACCCTCTTTTACACTGTTTTCAAACTAAAAACTTGGATTCTAAAATCCGTGTATCCAAACACCCCCTAGGGATACACAGTCCCCTCATTACCAAGGCCTAGCTAGCATGAGATACAATGGATCAACATTCTACCACGTGGCTGCTTCCCGCTCCAGCTTTTGCTAGCTCATCCACTTTTCGTTCCCTGACCTATGGCTATGCATGAAAATCAGGCGAATGATCTTACATCAGTCAATGATTTCCAAGATGATTTTAGAGAGTTTTCAAGCACCTAGGGCTACTCCTCTCGCCCAAGAGATGACGTTGGATGAATCTCCCTCCGCTATTAATGGCCCAAGGTGATGGGAAACATACCACTTATGAACATGCAATAAAGCTCTTGCTTTCTGCCTCATTTGATTCGCATATTCCAGCCGGGTTGGAGTATGAAAAATGGTATTGCCCTTTGTATCACGGAGTTCTACTATTCCTGTCGGATCTAATTTGCCCTTGGCACTTCCATCAAAACTGAATTTAAACCACACAGATTATGTGTGTGTGTGAGAGAGAGAGAGTAATTAGAAACTTTTTGTTAAAGTTTTAGTTTTAATTATATCTATAAAATCATTGTTAAAACTAAAATTTGGATGTCTTTGGATGACAGTCATTCATTTCATTTGATTTCTTAGTGTATGCAACAACAACAGGGTTATTTTAACTTGGGTAATTCTTTGAAAATGGAAGAGTTTTGAGAGACATGGAATGCGATTTGGGAGAAGGTTGGGCTGCTTCGGAGAGATGAAACAAACTAATCACCAAAACTTGCTAAGCAGTGATTTCAATATCCACGACCTATCCCTTCTCTTCTCTCCGCCGGCCTTATCTCCTCCCTTCTCCTTTTTCTTTCCGTATTTGACCGAAAACTAGTGATTAGTAAAGCTCTGTACCAGAGAAGATTTCCCAAGCACCTTATGTTTATTATGAGAATATTTTTCCAATTGGAAGATCGAATCTTGCCCCATATGCCAGCAGATTTGAAGGCACCATATGCCAGCAGATTTGAAGGCAAACCACGTCCTGTTTAAGAGTATACAAACCATTCATACAAGCGTCTAAATGTTAATTCATACGCTTTAGAACATTTCCAACTTATAATGTCAATATTGCAACCATACATACAATCGTAGTGATTATAAATCCAGAGAGCAAAGAAAAGGGAAATTTCAAGTAACAGTTTGTGCTTCAACCAAATAGCAGGCGAAATTCCAAAACATTTAATTCATGTTCCCCCCAGTCAGACGAAGGGCTATCAGAGTCACAACCCGGCCATCGATTTCCTAGTCAGTCAGCTGTACGTGACTGGATTCTTGACTCAACCTGAATTCCATGGTCATTTCCAGTTGCTCTGAAATATCTGAGCACAAGCCAATTTTGTCCGTAAAGTTCGCACCAATATGGGAATATGATGCAAGTCAGATCTGTTTCCAACTCAAGGATGTCCATCTTCCAGTACATCTCTAATGAACGACTACCACGGCTTTCTCCCCTCCGAAAAACACAGATTGAAAGCCTTTGCTGGCTTGTCTTTCATCCCAACATCAAGTTTTGTCTCCAAACATTGATAGTGTCCGGAAGTTGCTGACCCACTTTATTTGTGGAACTTGGATTGTGAATCTGACTTTTTAGAACTCTAAATCTGGTGACAACTGAAACCTCAACATCTTTTGTCTAATCTTTGGGTGTTTGGTCGCACAAAAGCCGGGACATTTGGGTGCCACATCAGCAAAACACCTTGTTTGGTTGCCAATGTAGCATTGACATCCCAAGAGACTCCTAGTGATGTGTCCTTGCATGTCTGGTGATGTGTCACCCATGTCCCCTCCCTATGATATCCAAAGGCAAAATCCACAAAAAAAAGGGGGATTATTGCATGGATTTGTTAGGAATGATGCTCTCTCTCTCTCTCTCTCTCTCTCTCTCTCTCTCTCTCTCTATATATATATATATATATATATATATATATATATATATATATATATATATATATATAAATATATATATTTATTTATTTATATATTGGTAATGACACCCCCTACCACTACACTACGTGGCTGAAAACCAAACACTACTTGCCACTATTCTCCGACGTAAGTTCCAAGCAAATCCAATGCTCGTCTCTTCCCTGTTGACTACTTATTCCACTAATCTTCGAGTAATATCAAACTTCTCCGCATTACTTCCCAGCTGCATCAGATAGGGTGTGGGAATCTGTAGCCAAACCAATTGAATTCACTTAAGCAAAATCCAAACAGAGTAGAGAAAAATACATCAAATTGTTCACCTTGTGCCTTATCCTGCTTGTTTTTCTCCATCTCAATCTTGACAAGTTGAAGTTCATACTTCATGGAACATAGTGCAGCCTCTGACTCAATCCATAAATTCTTATATAAGAGAGTTTGATGGTGGTTCTCTCTCTCATCACTCATTTTTTCCTTCAGAACCATCTTTGCATCCTGCAGGTTAGAGTGTCGCTTTTAATTTACAGAAACAAGGAACCGGGCATGGCATATTATGTGGAAAAACCCCAAATTACCTGGGTAATCCCATTATTTTTCTTGAGATCCATATCACCACTTGCCAAAACAAATTCATGGGATCGACTTTCTTTCTTATGAGCCTCCATCACTGGAACCAGAGAGCTACCTGTATCAGATCCCTGGAGAAGAAACTACTCAATTTCAAAATAACATGTGACAAATGTGATACACTGCCAAAGAAAAATTATGTTAAATGAATTAATTTTAAGGTACAGCAATACATAGATAATGTGATAATTGAATCTGCAAAAGATTCAGGTGAGAACAATGCAGTTTAGAACTTTGCCATAATTTGAGATGGAATCTTGAGACCAAATAGTATATCATGAAATGTCCAACCATCACAACCACCAAACAAAATACTTCTGAAAAGGACAAACTGGAAACATACACTAGTGAGATAAAATACATTTTCCACAGATGGCCTGTATATATTGTAATCAAGAACTCAATCAACTGTTTCAAAACGACTCCGGCAAAAACATATTGTAAATGTTTTTGCTGGAGACTTTCAAGGCATGAGCAAGAAGGTACCTCAATGTTTCACATAACAAAGCAACTCCCTTAATTCTTAAAATTAGTAAATGTTTTGAAAAAAAAATTGCTAATGTATCACTAAACAAAGAAAAACTTCATTTGTCATTTTCAGTCTATAGGAAATAGTACATAGCGCACATATAGGTTTCAGTCTTTTAAAAAAATATAGAAAGCAAAAGAATCTTGAACTATAGAAAAAATTTTGATGGACACCAAAATCACCCCTATCTTTGTTTCAGAGGTTGTCATTTTCCTAAAGCACTTCACGACTGGAATTTAAATGTAGGGTGTATTAACTCTTCAAGAAAGTTTTGTCCTCAAATAAACTACTTTTTGTCACCATTAAAAAAACAACTACTTTTTGCTGTTTAAAATTAGAAAGTCGAAAATTTTCTTGCTATATGTCATCTCAATTCTTAAGGAGGCTAGTAGCAACTTGGAGAACACTAAGAAAAGAAAATAAGATGTCAAGTACATGTCTTTATTATTTTTAATGTCTATTTCCTTAAGATTTACATGTAAATAAGGGATTACCCCCAAGTTGGATTTATTAAAAATAGTTTCAAGACCCGATTCTAAAAGGATAAAAAGTCAACTTTCCAGTTCTAGTACAAAATTCGAAAAAACCGGGCCTGGTGAAAATCTTAACTTCCAAACGATGGGGTATTTTTCCAATTTTAAAAATTCATAAATTCTATCATGTCCAAACATTATTAAATCCCAAAAGTCAGGTAAAAAGATCTCACAATTTGCTCTCTAAATTTTTTTCATCTTGTCAACACACGGGTACAAAGGCATTTCAGTTGATAGTGATTTTCCTTTAAGTAAATGTTGGATCTTTTACATATTGGGTGCTGATGGGGTACGAAAAACAGCAACTAATGAGCTGTCGACACGTGGCCCCGGAAGGGCCCACCACAAACCCAACTGCTGCGCAGGGGTAATTCGGTAATTGCCTAAGAGTGGGTGAACCTAAACCCACAAAAGGTCTGACACTTGTCCTGGGGTAGGTAATCCAACCACCCCAGGTCTCCCTCTATAAAAAGCCTCTCAAGGCTCAGAGCAAGTGGCAATAACTTCTAAGCTACCAATCCTAAATTTTTAGCTCTGCACTCCTGCTCATACTGACTTCAGTGTCGAAGGGCTCGTCCGGAGCAACAAATCCGGGTTGGTCTTCTGACCTCGTGTGCTCTTGTGCAGGACTCAGCTCCTTCACTTCGGCTCCTCGGGTCCTCCAGCTCAGCTCTTACGTCACTGCCGTATCTGTTACCGATTTTAGGCCTAACAGATTGGCGCCATCCGTGGAACTCCGAACTAAAAGCTGTTCGAATCCCCTATACAAAATGGCAGGGCGGAAGAGTGCTCGGGTACCAACTGCACGAACTACCCGAGCTGTAGTACATCGCGGGGTTCGAAGTGACCGAATCGCCTCGCAAGTAGTAGCTCCCTCTGCAACAGCAGAGCAGAGCCCGGCTCATTCAGAACACCTCAATCCCACTCCCACTCCGGATCAAGTGCAAGCTCTCTTCCAACAGATGACTGCTCTTGTCGATCAATACCAACATCTAATCCAAGCGCCTCCCCAGCATCCCCCAGATGCCCTACGACCTGTACAGGAAAGGTCGAGTGCTCACAGGGGAGAGCCAGCTCGCCCTAGTGGAAACCGGACCCACCACTCCCCAAGGCGAGTCCATCATTCCAGAACCAGGCAGGCCCATACAGAACCTTGTCACCGTCAGAGGTCACGATCTCGCTCCAAGCAGAAGCACCAAGCCAAGGAAGACCGAGCGCCGCGGGAAAAATTCCAGTATCATCGAAGGAGTCCAGAAAGTCACTCCAGCTCCGCCGCGAGCCCCTCAGTAGAGAAAAATGAGTCGTTGGGCCGAGCAGACCGGAGGGCTGACCCAATGTTACGAAGGATAGAAGAGATAGACCACCGTATAGAAGAGCTGGCAAAGGATCAAGGCCGGCCGGCTGTGAAGACGTACTCAAGTAAACCTCCGTTCACCGATAATTTTATGAACGCGCCAGCACCCAGAGGGTTCAAAATGCCGACGGTTCCGCAATATGACGGAACCACCGACCCTGTGGACCACCTGGAGACGTTCAGAACTATGATGCTCCTCCACGGCGCCTCTGATGGATTCCTCTGCAAGGCATTCCCGACCACACTAACCGGTGCAGCCCGGGAGTGGTACTCGAGGATCAAGTCAAACTCCATTAGCAACTTTGAGGACTTTGGGGACGACCTGGTCCGCCATTTTATGAGCAGCCGGAGGCCGAGGAAAACAACAGCATCCCTGATGGCTTTGCGGCAGGAGGATAACGAACCTCTAAAAACATTCGTGAGCCGCTTCAATAGGGAGGCCCTCCAGGTGCCAAACTTAGACCCCTCAGCCACAGTAAATGCGCTCCTAGCGGGCGCGAAGTCTAATGACTTCAGGCGATCGATAGCTCGCCAAAACCCGCACTCACTGGCGGATCTGATGGCTGGAGCCGAGGAGTACCTAGCCGTGGAGGAGACTCTGGCGGCCTTAGATTCAAACCGGAGGAGGAGCTCTGAAGAAAAGAACCCTACCAAGCTGCGTAGGGATGATAAAGCCCCGAGAAGAGAAAGATCCCCGCAGAGGAGGGAAGATAATTACACCCCCCTCAACACCTCCAGGAGAAGCATACTGGCCGCAATCGAGGGAGAAGAATTCGTAAGATGGCCAACCAGGATGATCTCAAAAGGAAATAAGAGAGACAAGTCGAAGTATTGTAGGTTCCATAGAGACCACGGGCACGACACAGATGAATGCTGGCAACTCAAAGAAGAAATCGAGCTGCTGATTAATCGGGGGTACCTAAAAAGGTATGTTAAAAGTAATGGCGACGGAAAAGAGCGCAGGGGGAGAAGCCCTCATGGCCAAAGCCCTCGACGACCCCCACCGTTTCTTGTGCGGAACCAATCTCCCCCGTCGTCCAGTCCACAGCCGGAGATACACCGATCCCAGCCCAAGGGGGTTATCAACACAATTATGGGCGGACCAGCCGCCGGGGGTACATCATCTGCTGCTCGAAAAGCCTACACACGCCGAGTCAACACCGTGCACACGTGCAGCAAGAAGATGAGGACAGAGAATGAGATCTCCTTCTCAGACGCAGACCTCGACAACTTGATACTCCCTCATGACGACGCCCTGGTCATAACCATGCTAGTCGCGAACTGGGAAGTGAAGAAGATCCTCTTCGACAACGGGAGTTCGGCCGACATTCTCTACTACCATGCATTCGAGCAGATGATGATAGGAAACGACCGCCTAAGGCCGGCGAACTCAGATCTGTTCGGTTTCTCAGGGGAGGTCATGAAAGTGGAAGGACAGATTGAACTCCCAGTCCTCGTCGGAGAGCCGCCCTGTCAAGCTTTCACAATGGTCAACTTCCTGGTAGTGAGGGCCACTTCGGTCTATAACGCTATCTTGGGACGTCGAGGCCAGAACCTCATCCGTGCAGTCGCCTCAGCGTATCACCAGAAAATGAAGTTTATAACGCCAAACGGCGTGGGAGAAGTCAGAGGAGATCAACCACAGTCCAGGGAGTGCTATACCATGGCACTCAAAGGCAAAAATGCATCAGAATCGTTGCCGATTGAGCTACTTTATCTGAGAGACAAAGCCTAGGTGACTGAACCCGCCGAAGACCTCAGAAAATACTATCAATAGCCTACCGCCCGACACAAAAGCGGATGCCATTGTAATTACGCTTGTGTGGATAATGAAAAAAGGCTACTGCTTCTTTGCGAAGTTCCGAGTTCCTCAGATCATGCCGCTGCTTGGTTCACCCCGGCTCGTCTCCACAAAGACCGGAAGCGCACTCCTGGTCGGGAACGGGCCCGCGCAGAAAAACCAAACCATCTCAGAAACCCAGTTCACTATAACTTGGGTACTCGCTGCTTGGTTCGCTCCGGCTCGTCTCCACAAAGACTGGAAGCGCACTCCGGGTCGGGAACAGGCCCGCCCCGGCTCGTCTCCACAAAGACCGGGAGCCCACTCCTGGTCGGAAACGGGCCCGCGAAGAAAAACCAAACCATCTCAGAAACCCAGTTCACTAAAACTTGGGTACTTGCTGCTTGGTTCGCCCCGGCTCGTCTCCACAAAGACTGGAAGTGCACTCCTGGTCGGGAACGGGCCCGCCCCGGCTCGTCTCCACAAAGACCGGGAGCCCACTCCTGGTTGGGAACGGGCCCGCGCAGAAAAACCAAACCATCTCAGAAACCCAGTTCACTAAAACTTGGGTACTCGCTGCTTGGTTCACCCCGGCTCATCTCCACAAAGACCAGGAGCGCACTCCTGGTCGGGAACGGGCCCGCGCAGAAAAACCAAACCATCTCAGAAACCCAGTTCAGTAAAGCTTGGGTACTCGCTACTTGGTTCGCCCCGGCTCGTCTCCACAAAGACCGGGAGCGCACTCCTGGTCGGGAACGGACCCGCGCAGAAAAACCAAACCGTCTCAGAAACCCAATTTACTAAAACTTGGGTACTCGCTGCTTGGTTCGCTTCAGCTCGTCTCCACAAAGACCGGGAGCGCTCTCCTAGTCAGGAACGGGCCCGGGCAGAAAACCAAACCCTTGCAAAAACCCAAGTTCAATAAAACTTGGTCATCCGAAGCTGTTCAGAGCACACATGGCCGAACATGATATTTCACTTCAAAATCCTGGTCGTCCTAAGCCGTTCAGAACATCTCCAGCCAGACTGGATATAACGCGTGGGTAAAACTTAACCTGAATAAGGGTAAGTTGTAGCTCATCTGTTTTTCAGCCGGCCTGAGATGGACGACCTGAAATGGCTGACCTGAATCAGTTTCCAGTTCATCCTTTCCTCAAGCCGACCAGGATATAGCGCAATGCGCTACAGGACAAAACTCTGGTCATCTCAAGCCGACCAGGATATAGCCCAATGCGCTACAGGACAAAACTCTGGTCATTTGAAGCCAACCAGGACTCGGCGTGATTCGCTACAGGACAAAATTCTGGTCATCTCAAGCCGACCAAGATATAGCGCAATGTGCTATAGGACAAAACTCTAGTCATCTGAAGCCGACCAGGACTCGGCGTGATTCGCTACAGGACAAAATTCTGGTCATCTCAAGCCGATCAGGATATAGCGCAATGCGCTACAGGACAAAACTCTGGTCATCTGAAGCCGACCAGGACTCGGCGTGATTCGCTACAGGACAAAATTATGGTCATCTCAAGCCGACCAGGATATAGCGCAATACGCTACAGGACAAAAATCTGGTCATCTCAAGCCGACCAGGATATAGCTTGATTCGCTAAAAGACAAAATTCAGTCTGGCCCCAACCGGACAGAATATGGCGCGTCCGCTAGACGACAAAAATCAGTCCGGCCCAAGCCGGATAGAATATGATGCGTCTGCTAGATGACAAAAATCAGTCCGGCCCAAGCCGGACAGGATATGACGTATCCGCAAAACGATAAAAATCAGTCCGGCCCAAGCCGGACAGAATATGACGCGTCCGCTAGACGACAAAAATCAATCCGGCACACGCCGGACAGGACTTGGCCGGATAAATTTTCCGGACAGATTCCCCAGGCCGGACAGACGGCTTAGCTGGACAGATTTCCCAGGCCGGACAGACGGCTTAGCCGGATAGATTTTCCGCTCCGCTTCTGGCCGTCCCAGGCCGGGCAGACGGCTTGGCCGGACAGCTTTTCCATCGAGCCATCCCGAACACCGGCTCATTCTACCATTTAAGAATACAACTCCTCACACTTCCCCAAATCACTACAATGACTTGGAGAACTGGGGGGCAACTGATGGGGTACGAAAAACAGCAACTAATGAGCTGTCGACACGTGGCCCCGGAAGGGCCCACCACAAACCCAACTGCTGCACAGGGGTAATTCGGTAATTGCCTAAGAGTGGGTGAACCTAAACCCACAAAAGGTCCGACACCTGTCCTGGGGTAGGTAATCCAACCACCCCAGGTCTCCCTCTATAAAAAGCCTCTCAAGGCTCAAAGCAAGCGGTAATAACTTCTAAGCTACCAATCCTAAATTTTTGGCTCTGCACTCCTGCTCATACTGACTTGAGTGTCGAAGAGCCCGTCCGGAGCAACGACTCTGGGTTGGTCTTCTGACCTCGTGTGCTCTTGTGCAGGACTCAGCTCCTTCACTTCGGCTCCTCGGGTCCTCCAGCTCAACTCTTACGTCACTGCCGTATCTGTTACCGATTTTAGGCCTAACAGGAACATTTAATTGTTTCTTATACTTTTAACAATTTCTAATTTTTTATGATTTTTTTCATATTTTTAACTATTAAATAAATCAGCCATTGTAGCAGAATGAAAAGTTTCTAACGAAACGGTGAACGAAACGACCGAAATGCCGAAACGTTCTGTTCTAGTAACCAAAACGAAACGTCGAATGAAACGAAATTCATAACTAAAGTTAAGAGGCAAACCATAACACAATGTGAAAATTCGTAACCATTGTGATATAGGATGTGTTGAGAGGCAAAGAATAATACCCTGTGCAGATCCGTTGGCTTCCTAAAAGAATAAGAACTGCCCAACTCAGGAAACGCTTTGGACATCACACTCACTAACCCAACCTTCTTGGTGAGAAATGCATCAAGATTGTCGATTACAAGCTGAAGAACCTCATAGTCCTGTTCTTTCAATTCATTCACATCACTATACTTACTAAAAACAAGCAATTCAGAGAGACTATGAATCATCTTAATCAGGACAGGGGCATTTATGTCTGGAATTGAATGGTCACTCGAAATATCAGCTGCTCCATTAAGTTCAGTAACCTCAGTGGAAACAGTAACTCGAGAAGTGCGAGGAAATAAACCAGATGACCCATCTTGAGTTGCACTATTGGAAACAGTCCCAGGATCTGCAATTCTAGTAGAATTAACAACATTTTCTTCTTGGGTTAAAGGCATGGAGTCAGAAGTTCTCAGTTCAAAACTTCTTTTAGGAATGTTGGAAACCATATAATCGTTTCTTGGTTCCTGAATTTGATTGGAGCTTTGAGTCCCATTCTCGTTGCAAACCTTCGAACAATCTGCTCTTGTTTTATCAGCATGTGTAAATTTAGATTCTGAGCAGAGGGGAGTAACATCAGATAGGGGTTCCTTTGGAAAAATTGAGGAAAATTCCTCGAGAGAACCAGTGTGTTGACTAAAATCATTCCCACCTTCTAATTGCTTTATCGGAAGCAGAGGAATAAGAACTTCCTCAAATCCAAATGGAGAATGCCGAGAACCTAGTGTTCCTTTCCAACAGGGTGAATCCACATCCTGGTTATATTGATCAAATGCCTCAGAACTCTGTGCAGAATCACCTAGTCCAGAAGTACTGGGAGCAAAAGTTGACGTATTAGGAATGCTCAAGGTGGTGATTTTAAGTTTGAATTTTGCCACTTGAGAATGACCCAAGTGATCTCCAATAACAGGTTTCTGGTTTAAGGACAGATCTGTTTTTGTTGGAGAGGAATCTACAAAAATCTGATCATTTCTTTTCATGTCATTACCAATTCTGCTAGTATTAGCATAACGTTCATTACCTTCAGTATTCAGATTGATTTTACCCTCCTTCACATTGGCAGAAACATCGTCTACAGAGTCCCCATGGATAATACTGGAATCCACAGGTTTATCAACACAATTCATGTTTTGTGACATTGACCCAAACGACAAACAAGCGCCACTGCCTGGTGAGCCAAAGCCTTGGTCCAGGGAAAAAGACGATGGATACAGAACTATGGGATCAGTATTACATGAATCAACTTGCTCAAAGCATCTATCATATGCAGTATAAAAGGGATTCCAGGGTTTATTGAGGGATACTGTGTCTGGTAACTGAGAATAAGGGAGTTCTTGGAGTACTGGACTCGAAGCAAAAGCTGAGGTTCTAGGAATGCTGGTATTCTCCCCAGAAATTGATGAGCATTTAGCATCTACCCATTCTGAACTGATGCCTTCCGATCCAATGTGAACTTTTCTTACGAAGGATTCAACACATTTTCCATGCCAAACACCTAAAGGTTCTTCATGTGCCATAAAGCTTTCAGAAGCTGGACTTCCTGCACAGTAACAAAATGAAAGCATCATGACCTTAAAAAAAAGAAAAAGAAAGCAGCAGAATATGATGAATGGATGTTATATAGATCACAAAATATGCAAAGCTCAGACCTACACATTAAGTACAGTGATGGAAAATTCAGTTTTATTTATTTAGCTTTATCAAAAGCTAGAATAAAAAGGACCATAATGCGAAAACACTTCAGCAACTCAACAAATCTAAGCAAAATTCACCCGAATCGACTAAAGTCGGTTAAGGGCAGTTTAACTGAAAGAGCTACGCACACGTAAGGAACCTCTGAGTGCAATTGTAGTTAAAGAAAAACAAAAATAATCTATGCGAAAAATTTTACTGGTGTGTGAGTACCCTCGAAAAATGATACAACCCTAGGAAATATATTGAACTGGACATAATTGGTGGAAATAAAAGGTGGTATACAGCTTGGGGAAAAAAAATACTCAAGCACCATCAAAATATAAGTTCAACAACAAATAAATTAAAAAATACATTCACTAAAAAGATGAGGTGGCTGTGCTCATATGCTCAATCTCAAAATGATGACGATGATGACATTGATGGAGATCAGAACCTCTTTCACAATCAAGATCTACTTGAAGAGGGCATCCACAATCAAAGAAATTATCGACAAAATGAATGCACGAGATTAAAATTAAATTGGAAAATTTTCATAAAAAAATGAACCCCAGAGGCTTCATTGATTGGATGAATACTTAGGAAAGAATCTTTTATTATAAAAAGTTATAGAAAATCTAATGTAAGTTAGTTGCCATTAAATTGAAAGGATATGTCTCTCATTGGTGCAAACAACATAAGATTACAAGAGAATAAGAGGCAAGACATGAATCACTAGTTGGGAAAAGATGGACTCCAAACTTCGGGAAAAGTTTCTACCTCCAAAATTATTTCCAAACTTAATTTTCTAGACTCCAAAACCTTCAACAACGAAATAGGAGTGCAGATGAGTATACAATGGAATTTTATCAATTAATAATGAGAAATTATATTTTTGAAAGTAATGATAATTAATGTCGTGGTATCTTAATAGTCTCTGATACTCCATTCAATTTGTGCTTACGTTTAGGGACTGTTACAGAGGCGTATAAAATAGCAATATGAATTAGAAAACGACAACAAAGATTTAGGGATGGAACAAAACTATTTGAGAAAGGCTAACCTTCTGGACAAAATGTGGAAACGAGTTGAGCAAATCGGTCATCGAAAAATTAACATTTTTGGTTTCAACCAGACAACCAGTGATCGTGGGTCATATTCTAATTTTTAAGTGTCCTTTATAGACCTGGCAAAAAGGGACCCGGACCCGCGGGTCCACCCGGGCCGTCAAAACTGGGCCGGGCCGGGTGGATCCGCGGGTGCCCATAGAGAAGTGCAAAAGGTTTTATTTTGGCACCTTTTGGCCTTTTTTCCGTAATTGTCATAACTTTTAATTTTTCTATGTATTTTTCCGTCATTGTCATAACTTTTGCTTTTTCTATGTATTTGTTTCCGTAATTGTCATATTTTAGAACATTCTTTCTTTCTTTTTTCATAATTTTTCTACTTTGCTTCTATTTTTTCCGTAATTTTTCATTTAAAACTCAGTACCCATGATTATTATTTATTGCTATTATTTATTGCTAACCACCTTTTCACAAATCGTACTTCTGCCAATCTCTGTAGTTTGCACCACGCAACAATAAGACAAATCTCTCAAACAGTCAACATTAGTTGGCGAAGGCGGCTAGCAAATCCCTATACAAATAAAAAAAAATCTTAAAAAACATGTCAAAAATCTGGGTGACCAGCGGGTCGACCCGACCCATACGGGCCAGGTGTGGGTCCAAGCTTAGTGACCCGTAAAATTTTCCGGGTCATTTTGACCCGGACCCGTACGAGCCGGGTCAAATCCGGCCCGGCCCGCCTGTTTGCCAAGTCTACCTTTAGATGTCTTTTAAGTACCATAAGTTATAGAAGGGTACCACAGTCTTTTCTCACTTATATAACTTGGTTTCAATCCGTTGTAGGTGCTTAAAATGGGACTAAAAGAAGCCAACATGTTTATTAGGAAAATCTAAAGTGCTAGGGGCATTTAAAGTCATTTGCAATTAATCACATAAGTTGTGTGTACCACAATGACCCACATTGTAACATAAGAGAGTCCTTGTATTTTTGGGACTTGAAGTGGGTTATTTTTCATGATGAGTCCTAATGGGTTTGAAAATTCCTAGTTTACTTGTAATAAGGAGAGTACATCTAATAGTTTCATTTCAAAGATGAGTTAGTAGTTTAAGTATAGTAGAGCCCTAATTAGACTATGAGTTGTTTTGCAACAAGGATTAGTTGCTTATACTTTTTCAATTTTTGTATGGATTACATAAACTATAAATATTAATGAACTATTGAACCTGAATACAACACAGTTTAAAATGAATGAAAAATTATGTTTTCTTATGTTGATCGAGTGTGTTGCCCTTTCAAAAGCACGATTCTTCATATTTTCTAGCTCTAAACTCTTATCTTTCTTTCATCTTCTACTTCTCTCTTTTCTCCCCCCACTTTCTTCACCCATGTCCCTATCTTTCTCTCTTTTCACATCCTTTTCACTTCTCTTTCACCGGTTTTCTCTCAACCCCCACCAGCCCCACCAGTTGGCTTCATTAGCCATCCCCGTCTACTCCTGTCTACTCTTGGATACCACCTGAAGCAGGATGACGCCAAGGTCGGTATTTCATGTCAGGTACGGATTCATCCTTTCTTTTCCCATTAAATCATCCATATGAATTTTTCCTTCAATCTTAACTCTAATCATTCCCACCTTATTTTCCCCTTCATACCCTAAACCTACCAACCCCATTAGTTTTATATCTTGTTAGATACTTTTTGGGAGATAGTTTGACATTAGTTAGTAGAGTTGGTTTCTTTGATAAGTTATTTTAGTTTCCCTTGGAGTAGAACCTATTGTTGGATCTTTACTTGGATGAGTTGATTTTATCTTCATTACTTGTTTCAAAAACTTTATAATTTTTCTGAATTGAATCTTTATAAAAAAATTAACTGCTTTGAGTTCTTATGTGTTGTTTATTTTTATTTGGGAATGTATGTTGCTATTAATTTGAACTAGAAATCTGTCTTAAGCTCCAAAGTTCCCAAAAAATGATCCGTGAACATGGGTTTTGCATGTTCATAGGATTTGCACCTCTTTGGTATTAGAGCTAAGGTTCGAGTGGCTTATCGGAATAGCGGATTATGAAGGGACGATCATAGCCTATGGATTTTAATCAATACATTATAAGGTGTTAGCCCAAGGGTTCAACCATGGTCACCCTTTTAAGTTATGTTTTGATGAAAACAAATCGAAAATGATATTTTTATAGTATTTATTATAATAATGTTTGAATATCTTGAAAGAATATTCTTCTAGGGTCTAAGTGAAGTAAGTTGGAGCATGGATCAAGTCATGGAGCATGGAAGCATGAAGACAAAGAGTGAAAAATGAATGAAGATTCATGGAATCTGAAGATTGAAGAATTGAAGAAGATTGAAGAATTGAAGAAGATTGAAGTCTTATGGGTTAAAGTTAGTTTGTAAACTAATCTTTCAAGAATCTTGTGGTTATTGGCACTAAGGGTTATCTAATCAAACTAAAAATGACTAAGAAAGAACATTAAAGTCATTACTGGTTAGAAGAAAGAGAAATTAAACTGTGTAGAAAAGGCATTCATGGTCGACCATGGCACTGGGAAACTAGTAATGGTTAGTTTCAAACGACTAGTTCGTCCATGATTCCTCCATTCTGACCGTTTGAGTGCTATAATGACTATTTTTCTTCCAACCTCTGTAGATGTGACCCTTGGGTACCCTAAAGATCAAGACTAACACTTGGGCGTATATTTGAGATATATTCTAAGTGTTAGAACTCTCTTGAACCATTAGTTGCAAAATTTTTAGGGATTAGGTAGGGGATTCAATTGTAAATCTTTTTTAGAGTTGGTTGTGTGAGCTTCACTCATAATTCAACCTTGTGAAAAGGTTTTTGTTTTATTTTCATTATATTCGGTGAGAAGGCATTGTATCAACCTTTGGTCTTGGTGAGGAGCCACCGTATCAAACTTTGGGCGTGAAGCTTGGGGAAAAAGCTTCGTGATTGGTGGGAAGGTACAGGATCAACCTTCGGCTTGTAAAAGTTTGATCTCCACCCGTAAGGAGATCAGCTAGTGAAGGCTCAAGGAAGAGATACCCTTGAGAGAGTGGACGTAGGCCGGGATTTGGCCGAACCACTATAAATCTTGGTACACTCTTACTCTCTCTCCGTCTCTTTATCTTTCTTGTGCATTAAATTTATCTTTTAGAAATTTATAAATCTTGGTACACTCTGTCTCTCTCTTTATCTTTCTTGTGCATTAAATTTATCTTAAGAGTAAAATAGAAACCATTTCCGGCTTTGCCGAGGGCCACTCAACGACCTCCATTCTTTAATGGATCTAACTATGGGTATTGGAAAGCCCCGTATGAAGACCTATCTCAAATCCATAGATTATGAGATTTGGGATATAATTGAAAAAGGTTATTCTATACCTTCCAAACCCAAGAAGAAATGGAATAATGAAGATAAAAAATTGGCTACACTAAACTCCAAGGCAATGAATGCCTTATTTTGTGTTTTATCCCAAATGAATTTAATAGAATATCTATTTGTGAAAATGCTAAAGAGATATGGATTACACATGAAGCTATTTATGAAGGGACAAATCAAGTGAAGGAAAGCAAGAAAGGCCTGAGCGCAACATGGGATGAACGTGAAGAAAGTGGATAATCCGTGAGAGATTCAAGCATTGAAGATTGCAATGTGTACTTCATGGGAATGAGTGAAGAAAATGAGGTATCTAGTAATTCTCTTCATCATACTAGTTTTATTTATAATGAATTGCTTGATGCTTTTGAGGAACTGCATAAAGATTCAAAAAAGCAATTATTCAAAAAATAAAACGACTAGAAAATATCTTTCTAATGTATCAAAATATCTGAAAATTTGAAAAAGGATTATGATTTGATTGCATTTAAAGAAATGATTTCATTCAAGAAAATAAGGCTTTACAAGAAGAAAATGAAAAATCAATTTCCAATTATGATTGATTATGTCTAAAAATGATGAATTGACTCGAGAAAACAAAGTTTTGAAAGCAGAAAACGATAAACTGAATAATGATTTAATTCAAGAAATCAAAGTGTTGAAACAAGAAAACAAGGATTTGGTTTTTAAAAACAATGAGTTTATTCAAGAAAACAAAATTTTACGAGAAGACAACGAAAAATTGATTTCCAAGAACAATGACTTTAAACCATGTCTTGAAAAATTTGTAAATGGAAAACACATACTTGACATAATACTTGAGAACAAAGATGCTCACATGACAAGATTGGTTTGTGATATAATCATTCCCAAAAACAAAAATACTTTAAAAACTATTTTGTGAAAGTATCTTCATGTCATGATAGTAGTAGTAGTTCTTCTACTTCTTCTATTAAATGCCATTATTTTGGAAGACTAGGTCATTATAAATTTACTTGCAAATATAGAAATGTGCATGATCATAGTTTCATATGGATAAAAAAGAAATCATCTTATGAAAATAACCAAAATGGACCCAAGAAAGTGTGCGTACCAAAAGCCTAAATTTGATTGTGATAGTAGATTCTCTTAGGTTTTGCTCATAGCTAGTAAAATGATGAACTTCTTAAATAGTTTTCAAAATTGTTATCTCTAAAATAGGAGGTGATCATTGAAAGGAATTTGAAAATACTGAATGGATTGATTGTGAGAAGTAAAGCAAGATTAATAGCTCAAGGTTTCAACCATGAAGCAATTTTATAAAATCCTTGGAGAATTTGGTAAATTGATGATTAAATTCATTACATGATCTTATAATCATTACAAACTTGATGTACATGCTTTGATTGGTACAGATATCTTTTATCAAGTTTATAATTTATCTATGACAAGGGGGAAGAATCTAAATCTTTAATATAGCATGAACCTCCTATGAATACATTTAGTTTTGAACCTCATTTTGAAAAATCATTTTTATATGTTTTTGGATCAAATCGAAAATCTCTCTGGCCCTATCTTTTTGTTGATGAGAAAGGGGGAGAGAAAATTGACGATTTGAACTTCGTTATGAAAATCATTTTGTTTTAAACAAAGCATACATTAAGGAGAAGCGAATTGTTTAAAACAAACATTAAGGGGAAGCTTTTATTGAAAAATCATTTTGTGTTTTGTCATCATAAAAAAGGGGAGATTGTTAGCCCAAGAATTCAACCTTGGTCACCCTTTTAAGTAATGTTTTGATGACAACAAACATGATATTTTACAGTATTTATTATACTAATGTTTGAATGCCTTGAAAGAATATTCTCCTAGGAACCAAGTGAAGTAAGTTGGAGCATGGATCAAGTCATGGAGCTTGGAAGCGTTAAGACAAAGAGTGAAAATGAAAGAATATCCATGGAGCATGAAGATTGAAGAACTGAAAAAGATTGAAGTCTTATGGGTCAAAGTTAGTTTGTAAACTAACCTTTCATGAATCCTGCGATTAATGGCAACAAGGGTTATCTAGTCAAACTAATAATCACTAAGAAAGAATATTAAAGTCATTACTCATAAGTAGGAAGAAAGAGAAATGAAACCATGTGGAAAAGAGATTCAAGGTCGACCATGGCACTTCACCATCGATCGTCCAAGGAAAACCTACAACGGCCAGTTTCCAACAGCTAGTTCAACGGTCGAGTGTGGTAAGTTCGTAGTTCCGTTCTGATTGTTTTAAGTGCTATAACAGCTATTTCTATTCCAACCTCTATAAATATGACCCTTCGGGTACCTAAAGATCAAGACTAACACTTGGGCTTACCTTTGAGGCATATTCTAAGTGTTAGAACTCCCATGTGCTATTAGTTGGAAGATTTCAAGGGATTAGGTAGAGGATTCATTTGTAAATCTTTTTTAGAGTTGGTTATGTGAGCAAAATGGGATCTCGTGCCAAAAAAGAGCATGATGTCCTCCTATCGTGACACGTGCGCAAACAACAAAGGAAAGACTGCATATCCCCATAAATGCAACAAAAGGGGCAAAAATGGCCTAAATGATCGGTCATTTTCACCCATTCTTTATTTTCAACACGGGATCCCATTTTAGAAGTGTTTTTCTTGTTTTATTTTCATTGTTTTTGGTGAGAAGGCACTGTATCAACCTTCAGTCTTGGTGTGAAGGCATCGTATCAACCTTTGGGGGCGGGCTTTGGGATAAAGCTTTGAGATTGGTGGGAAGGCACCGGATCAACCTTCGGCTTGTAACGGTTTGATCTCCGCCCGTAAGAAGATCAGTTAGTAAAGGCTCAAGGAGGGGATATCAATGGGAAAGTGAGCGTAGGCCGGGATTTGGCCAAACCACTATAAGTCTTGGTGCACTCTTTCTCTATCTATGCGTATCTTTCTTGTGCATTAAATTTATCTTTATATTTACATTGCTTTGCAGTATAATTGGAATAGTTTTAAATTGAACAAGATTATTAATAGACCCAGAGTTGTTTTGCAACAAGGATTAGGTGTTTTTTTCAACTTCTTTATGTCTAGCATAGCCGATCAACATGAAATGCATATTGGCCTTGAAAATAGTTGAATATGAATAAAAATTAATGTTTTCTTATGTTGATTGAGTGTGATGACCTTTCAAAAGTGCAATGCTTCATATTAGGTCAATTTTATATTCCTAAGCTCCTATCTTTCTTTCTTTCAACTTCTCCTTCTCTGTTCTCCCCTCATAATGCAGAAGCATATACTAGAAGCTCTAATACCAATTGATGCACGGATGCTACAGCGGAAGCTTAAGGTAAGGTTAAGGGATCAAGGGAAACTAAAGAAGAGGGAATGAAGGGGTAGTTGAAAAGTTTGAAAAGGGGCAATGGGAATAGTTGAAAGGGCATGTGAAACTCTTGGGAAAAGACCTAAAATGGACTAAAAGGGCATGAAACTAATAGAGATATTTATTGAAGAGGAGGTGGTTTTGTAGGGAACCCTATTGGTAATCTAATGGCATAATTAATTAAGATGGAATTGGATTACAAGTGGTTTAAAAGAAGAACAAGAAGGTTTCATGGGTTGGTTAATAAAGGGAAGAAGTTAGTTAAAGAATTGGGATCTAGGTGGTTAATTCAAGAAGATTGTAGTGAAAAAAGATACGATCAAGAAGGTTAATGTCTGTTTAAGAAATCAAGAATCAAGATGGGATTCTTGGGAGGTCGATGGGTGTTCGCTAGGTGGGTTTAGGTTAATAAAGAAGATTGTAGTGTTAAAAGATAGGATCAAGAAGGTTAATGGCTGCTTAAGAAATCAAGAATCAAGATGGGATTCATGAGAGGTTGATGGTTGTTCACTAGCTCGGTTTGGGTTAATAAAGAAAGGGTGAAGGTGGTGATCGGTTAACAAGATAAAAAGGGATCTTGAGAAGTTTCAGGAAGCTTGTGATCGATTAAATAATGAGAAGCTGCAAGTGGTTACAACTAAAACTAAATGTTTAGACGAGTTGGCGGTTGGGAGTTAAGGTGGGTAAGTCGGCTAGTTTTAGGGAATTATGGGCTAATGTTCAAGGATTTTGGGTAGGCTAAAAATACTAAAGGTTGATGGAGGTTTCGGGTGGCCTTTGGGTGTGGCTGAGAAGAGCATAGAGGGTGGGTTTGCGGTTAACACAGGTGGGATGGGGCGGCTTTAGAGAGTTACGAAGGCCATTGGGGGATAGTTGGGCTGCGGTTTCTAGGTGAGAAAGAGGTGGAAGAAACAAGGGTTAAGGGCACGGAGTTTGGTATGCAGCAAAGTATGAAAAGAGAAAGTAGTAGGCTGGTTGAGAAGGAAGAGATGAGGACCGGAATTTGGGCGTATGAAGAGGGCATTTTGGGTGTGTTGTGGTGGTGAGAGGAGAGGCTGTTTGCGGCTGGGTTCTTGCGCAAACAAAAGAAGGCTGGTTTTGGGGCATTTCTTCTGAATTAAGTGAAGGGCAGCAAAAATCTGCAGCAAGCAGGGTTTTAGGGACTGTTTCGGCAAGCTGCAGGTTTGAAGGGGCTGGTAGGGTCAGCAAGATAGAGACAAAACTTGCATAACATGTGCCATCAAGAACTACAGTTCTTTTCTGTACATTAATGGATATTTTCATAGAACTCCAGTTCAACCACGCAATAGATCACCATGTCAATGGCTAGGGTGTTTTTTTATCCAATTTCTATGGGTACCTGTGCACATATTTATAGAAAGTGACAGAGCATTTACATTCTTTCAGACTACTAAGAGAAGAGTTTGACAGGATTTGGCATTTGGAAGGTAACAGAGGTGCACGATTAATCATGGATTCGTGGCAATGCCTGAAGTTTGATGGTTATTCCGTGGAAGCAACTTACCTAATCAACACCAAACTTGTCCCTACTTGGAAGAGATGGGTGCATCAAAGGTGGCCCAATCGATCAGAGTTGATAATCTACCAGATGGGTCCCCACTTACAAGCTTGTAAAAAATATTGTGAGGAGGAAGGAAGGAGGGCGGAGGAAATTCCATGTACCCAACTGAACGATTAGGAAATTTCAGAAGATCTACATCACATTCACAAAAATTGGTTCATAAAATAAAACCTCCCACAGGGTTGGTATGCTAGGTGCATGGCTGTGTTGTTAAAATTTTATAGCGCGACTTCTTATGTAGTTTGCAATCTGGTACTCCAGATGTTTTTATTTTGGGGTTTCCTAAACTGTATCCAAAGAACTGATCCAGGAGGATCTAGGCAATGAAAAACAGAGAGAAAATTCGACATATATTTGCGCATGCCAAACAGCTACAGCCAACACAGCATGCGAAGGCAGAGCCCCAAAAGAGAAAAGCAAAATTATCCAAAATTATGCAGTTATGTCCATAATGGCATATGCTGCAAAAGTGATGGGCATACTCACAAAGTATCTTTTTTTATCCCACCATTTCCTCCATTCACTTATTAAATAGAAGAGGACTTCTGAAATTAGATGTACTGAGGAAGGTAAAGAAATGGCTAGGCATGACACTACCATTCAGATTTTGTATCAAATTAGAACTTACTGAGTATCAATTTGCACATCGAAACACACAAAAACCCAGGAAGAGAACAAGAGAAGGGAGATCTAAGAGGCAAAATAGGCAACAGTACCTAACATTATGCGGTTACATTGTGAATCACGTACCTGTAACGGTGATAAGCATCCTCATGGAGTTTTTTGTTTCCACACCTTTTCCTCTGATAGAGAGTGAAGAGAAGAGAATGAGACAAGAGTTGGAGTCTTGCTCCCCCTCACTTATGTATTTATATAAAAGAGAATAGAGTACAAAGACCATCTTGCCCTTATGCACATATGCACTTCTAATACTTCCCCACAAGCTGGAGTGTAGATATCATACATTCCTAGCTTCTTACAAATATCATTTAGCTTAGCTGTACTCAATGACTTGGTAAAAACATCAGCTAGCCCGATCCACTGATCGAGTGAAAGAAACGCATATCTCGCCCTTTTGTATTCTCTGACAAATGAAGTGAAGTGACAGTCTACGTCTATGTGTTTGGTTCTCTCATGAAAAACAGGATTGGTAGCAATGTGAATAGCAGCCTTATCGTCACAATAAAACTGAGCCTTAAGGTGTCAAGAGGGTAGAGAAATTAGGGTTTGAAACAAGGAAAAGGGTTGTAAAGGGGATTTGGGGTGTCAGTTGTGCTTGGGGAGGCATGAGAGTGATGTGATCCGACCGTTGGATCGCCACTTTCATTGCAAAGCACGTTACTTCTGTTTTTATTTTGAGAATTATGGACTATTTCTCTATTTTATTTGAGACATAGATGTGAGGGATGTTCACATCATCTAGAGCGCACGCTTGCACACACCATTTTTGCCTTTTCTTTTTTGTTTAGTTAGTTGTTACTATTATGCCCTTATGCTACTAACTTCTTCTTTGTGAATAAGGGTATGGCGGTCTTTTCACTTTCATTTAAGTGAGCTCGAAAAGGGGCCCACCATGAATAGAATATAAATGAGAGCACAAGGAGAGAAAGCCCTAGTTTTTGAAGATTTGTGTCCCTACCTCTCTTCTCTCATCTCTATCTTTCAACTGTCTCTTCTCTGGCATTCTATTTCTCACCTCTCTCTTCCCTCACCCCTCATCTCCTCCCTCTTTGTTCATCTCTCTCCCCTCCCCCATCTATTTCTCACTCTATCTCACTCGCCCTCTCTATTTCTCTCGTACGAGAGGCCTCTTTCTCTCCTTTTGTACTCTCCCTATTCTCTTTCTCGCACCCACATACCCTCTCCCTATTCTCTCTCTCTCTCTCTCTCTCTCTCTCTCTCTCTCCTCTTTATTTCCCCTTCTACTTTCTTTTCTCCTACCCCTCCTTGGAACCTTCCCATAAAAATTATTTTTGGCGAATTACTGTTGCCCAGAGTTTCGGGTCGCGCCCGCGGATTGTTCCCCCACTCTGTTGGACTCTTTGCTAGCACGGATTTGAGGTGAAGGAATGCTGCCTTTTGTCCGGTGAGAAATTTTCATTTTATTCAGCCATTTTCTTGAACCTTTTTCCCCTTTGAAACCCATAGGGAGCTTGCCAATAATTTGCCCTAGCATATTTTAGGATTTTTATCACTTTCTAGCGTAGTTTTGGGCCTTATACTTCTATTTTCTTTTATGGACAGCAACCAAACAGCATTTCTTGCATTATATTTGAACCCTTAATTCTCATCTTTTGTGTTATTTAGGTTGATCTATACAATAACTATTTAGTGTAGAAGCATTTCTCTTTAATGGCTTATCTTTTAAAGCTAATCTCATGATTTACCATTAATTGTTTGTTTCATTGTTCATGGGTTATGGTGTGGTTATTTGGATGTGAAGACTTGGTTCCATTAAGCTCCTAAGGTTCCCGGTAGTATTCGCGAACCTCCGGGTTCGCCCCAAAGAGGGAGGTTGGAGGGTAATACCGTGGGTTGAGGGGGAGGGAAGACGGCGGGTGGGAGTGGTCAGGTGGGAAGGGTCGGGTGGAGGAGAAGGGGTTGGGGATTAGGGTTTTGAGTGATGAGGGTTGGGGATTAGGGTTTGTGAGGGAGGCGTGAGGATGGGACGAGGTGGATGGAGGTTGAGGATGGAGGTGGGGTTGTCGTATGGAGAGTAGTGAGGCATGAGGAAGGCGTGAGGAAGATGGAAGGAGGAGGCTGTCGTATGAAGAGGATGGGGGAAGGAGGATGGAGGTGGGCTGCCGCATGGAGAGGAGGCGTGAGGAATATGGGTTCTTCCATTGGAGGTCCCTAGGGCACCACAACCCTAGGGCTCTGATATCATGTTAGAGAGTGAAGAGAAGAGAATGAGAGAAGAGTTGGAGTCTTGCTCCCCCTCACTTATGTATTTATATTAAAATAAGAGTACAAAGACCATCTTGCCTATGTCACAAATGTCGTTCTCGGGAATTTCTTCACAAGGGAAAATCACGAGATATATTAATCTTTATTATTTTTTTCAAGTTTATATCGGGAAATAAACAGTAAAAATAAAATTATTAAAAAATATATAAAAGGAAAAATGATTAAAAAAATGTAAAGTTTTGTCTAAATTGTGACTAAAGGGTAGTGATTTGAAATTTATAAAACAGGTGCTGTCAGGTAAGAGATGATGGCTTTTAGGACAAATATACCCCTCCTACCTCTTTTTTCCCTCCACCTTTTTGCACCTATCCCTATGCACTTATTATCTTCTCACCTACCACCTTCTTCTTCCTCAAGACTTTTCTAACGTGGAAAACTCCATGGAAGGGTTTTGAAGGTTGCCATTTACCTACCACCTTCTTCTTCCTCAAGGCTTCAAAAACATGGGAAACTTCATGCAAGGTTTTTGAAGCTTGCCATTGCCGAAAAAAAACTCCATTGCCAACGTTTCCAAGCTCCATTGCCATTGTAGTGTTGAAAAAAAACTACATTTGCAACGTGATAAAGCACCATTGCCATTGTATTTTTGAAAAAAAAAACTCCCTTGCCAACGGGATAAAGCTCCATTTCTACTGGTTTCCGTCTGATTTCCGACGTTTGTTTCGAAAGTCCGACCCAACCTTCGGATTTCTGACGGAAATGAGTAGATTTGCCATTTCTACTGGCTTCCATTCGGAAATCCGAAGATTGGTTCGGAAGTCCGAACCAAACTTCGGAATTCCAGTAGGACACCAATTTACTAGTTCCACTCGGAAGTCCGGCAGTTGGTTCGGACTTCCAACTCGGAGTTTAAGGTAGGGTTTCCGAGTGGTTCTGGGGTATAACATGTGGCTCCCTAGTGGTTCCTGTGCATAAAATGTGGTTCCCTAGTTGATTCGAGGTATAAAAGGTGGTTCCCTAGTGGTTCCGGGGTATAAAATGTGGTTCCCTAGTGGTTCCGGGGTATAAAATGTAGTTCCCTAGTGGTTCCGGGATATAAAATGTGGTTCCCTAGTGGTTCCGGGGTAGAAAATGTGGTTCCCTAGTGGTTCCGGGGTAGAAAAAGTGGTTCCCTAGTGGTTCCGTGGTATAAGATGTGGTTACCTAGTGGTTCCGGGGTATAAGATGTGGTTCCCTAGTAGTTCCGGGGTAGAAAATGTGCTTACCTAATGGTTCCGGGATAGAAAATGTGGTTCTCTAGTGGTTCCGGGGTAGAAAATGTGGTTCCCTAGTGGTTCTGGGGTATAAAATGTGGTTCCCTAGTGGTTCCGGTGTATAAAATGTGGCTCCCTAGTGGCTCCGAGATATAAAATGTGGTTCCCTAGTGGTTCTGGGGTATAAAATGTGGTTCCCTAGTGGTTCCGAGGTATAAAATGTGGATCCGTAGTGGTTCCGGGGTATAAAATGTGGATCCCTAGTGGTTCCGGGGTAGAAAATGTGGTTCTCTAGTGGTTCCGGGGTATAAAATGTGGTTCCGTAGTGGTTCCGGGGTATAAAATGTGGTTCCCTAGTGGTTTCGGCGTATAAAATGTGGTTCCCTAGTGGTTTCGGGGTATAAAATGTGGTTCCCTAGTGGTTCCGGGGTATAAAATGTGGTTCCAGGGTAGAAAATGTGGTTCCCTAGTGGTTCTGGGGTATAAAATGTGGTTCCCTAGTGGTTCTGGGGCATAAAATGTGGTTCCAAAGTGTTTCTGGGGTATAAAATGTGGTTCCCTAGTAGTTTCGGGGTATAAAATGTGGTTCCCTAGTGATTCCGAGGTATAAAATGTGGTTCCCTAGTGGTTCCAGGATATAAAATGTGGTTCCCTGTAGAAAATGTGGTTCCCTAGTGGTTCCGGGGTAGATAATGTGGTTAAAATGAATGGATCCCATAGGATGATCTGAACCATTAGGATGATCTGAACCATTAGGATTACAGAGGGTTAGAATGAATGGATCCCATAAAAACAGCCTTAACAAATCAGAGGGTTATGATCATCCTGCAGAGAAGATTTTATGGCACTACATGAAATGGCCCAGCAAGTAAATGGTTTAGGTCACTCAAATAAGCAGGCCCCACTACATTTTTTTCCCTCAAATCCTCCACCGTCTGTCTAACTATAATATGTGATTTGGTAAGGACTTTCGCATGAACAGGCTCATACAATTGAAGAGGCTATTCTCAAAAAGCATCATCACCATTGCTAGGTCATCATCATTTCGAATGTCATACAACAAGATTTGATATGGATTCTTGGAATACCCAGGAACCACATTTTATACCTCGGAACCACAGCTTATACCCCAGAAACACTAGGGAACCATAGCTTATACCCCGGAACCACTAGGGAACCACAGCTTATACCTCGGAACCACATTTTATACCTCGGAACCATTAGAGAACCACAGCTTGTACCCCAGAACCACTAGGGAACCACAACTTATACCACAGAACCACTAGGGAACCACATTTTCTACCTCGGAACCACATTTTCTACCCCGAAACCACATCTTATACGCCGGAACCGCTAGGGAACCACATGTTATACCACGGAACCGCTAGGGAACCACATGTTATATCCGGAACCACTAGGGAACCACATTTTATACCTCGGAACCACTAGGGAACCACTAGGGAACCACATTTTATACCCCGGAACCACTAGGGAACCACATCTTCTACCCCGGAACCACATCTTCTACCCCGGAACCACTAGGGAACCACATTTTATACCCGGAACCACTAGGGAACCACATTTTATACTCTAGAACCACTAGGGAACCACATTTTATACCTCGGAACCACTAGGGAACCACATTTTATACCCCGAAACCACTATGGAACCACATTCCAAGAGGTTACATAGTGGTTCCAACACTCTAAATTGTGGTTCCAAGAGTCCAACCTGTGTTTGGTACATTATAATAGTATTTTAGTAGTTTTAAAAGTCATCATGGCTCTATCATTGGTGTTTAAACCTATTGGAACCATTAAGTAGACCTCGGAACCACTATTTAGTGGTTAAATAGTGGTTCCAAGACTAAATTATGGTTCCGAAGTGGTTGGTACATTGTAATACTACTTTATTAGACTTCGAAGGGATAATGACTGTATCATTGGTGTTTGGAACATATTAGAACCGTTACGTAGGCCTCGGAACCACAATTTAGTGGTTCTGAGAGGTTACATAGTGGTTCCAACACTCTAAATTGTGGTTCCAAGAGTCAAACTAGTGTTTGGTACATTATAATAATATTTTAGTGCTTTCAAAAGTCATCATGGCTCTATCATTGGTGTAAATTATGGTTCCAAGACTATTTAGTGGAACCATAAGTAGGCCTTGGAACCACTATTTAGTGGTTAAATAATGGTTCCAAGACTGTAAATTATGGTTCCGAAGTGGTTGGTACATTGTAATACTGCTTTATTAGTCTTCTAAGGGATAATGACTGTATCATTAGTGTTTGGTTCCGAGAGGTTACATAGTGGTTCCAAGACTCAAAATTGTGGTTCCAAGAGTCCAACTGGTGTTTGGTACATTATAACAGTATTTTAATGGTTTTAAAAGTCATCATGACTGTATCATTGGTGTTTAAAACCTATTGGAACCATTACTCAGGCCTCGGAACCACAATTTAGTGGTTCCGAGGAGGTTAAATAGTGCTTCCAGTACTGTAATTTATGGTTCCTAAGTGGTTGGTACATTGTAATACTACTTTATTGGTTTTCAAAAGGATCATGACTGTATCATTGGTGTTTAGAACATATTGGAACCATTACGTAGGCCTCAGAACCACAATTTAGTGGTTCCGAGAAGTTACATAGTGGTTCCAAGACTCTAAATTATGGTTCCAAGAGTGCAAGTTGTGGTTAGGACATTGTAACAGTATTAAATTGGTTGTACAACTGATCATAAGTGTATCATTGGTGCTTTAAACATGTAGGAACCATTACGTAGGCCTCGGAACCACTAAAAATAGTGGTTCCAAGAGTGAAAATTATGGTTCCGAGAGCCTACTAGTGTTTGGTACATTTTAATAGTATTGTATTTGTTGTAAAAGTGATCATGAGTGTATCATTGGTGTTGTAAACATGTTGGAACCATTATGTATGCCTCGGAACCATAATTTAGTAGTTCCGAGAGGTTAAATATTGGTTCTATGAGTGTAAAGTATGGCTCCAAGAGTCCAAGTAGTGATTGGTACATTGTAATGGTCATCATGAGTGTATCATTGCTGTGTTAAACATCTTGGAACCATTATGTATGCCTCGGAACCATAATTAGTTCCGAGGGGTTTAAATATTTGTTCCATGAGTGTAAAGTATGGTTCCAAGAGTCCAACTAGTGGTTGGTACATTTTAATAGTGATCATGAGTATATCATTGGTGTTGTAAACATCTTGAAACCATTATGTATGCCTCAGAACCATAATTTAGTGGTTCCGAGGCGTTAAATATTGGTTCCATGAGTGTAAAGTATGGTTCCAAGAGTCCAACTAGTGGTTGGTACATTGTAATAGTGATCATGAGTGTATCATTGCTATGTTAAACCCCTCCAAACCCCATACCTGAATCCAAACACTACCAAAAACACAGTAGGCCCACATTGTTTGGATCATCCAAGACGTTCATTAGATGGGCCCTCACATATATACGGTGTGCCGAAAAAATCAGCTCCATCGGATCATCCTAATCCTTCAATCTGAGGACGTACCATCAGCTCCTAGCCCTACTCGGAAGTCCGAAACTTTTTTCGGACTTCCGACCAAATTTTCAGACTTCCGAATGGAGTCCAGTAGAATGGGCATTCTATATATGTGAGGGCCCATCAAAGGAACCCCTTTGGATGATCCAAACAATGTGGGCCCACTGTGTTTTTGGTAGTGTTTGGATTCGAGTATGGGGTTTGGGGGTTGTATGGGGTCTTCATTAGCATTGACAGTGTTTCAAAAGAGGGGGCCTACCTTACACAAATTGAACCACAGGGGGTTTACTTGTAACTTTTTAAACATTAGGGGTTAAGTTGGATGTGTACAGTCCTTGTACAAAATGGAGGGTTAGGATCTTCATGTGGAGATATGCGGGTAAATCCTATATACGTCATGGTCCAACAAATGAACGGTTTGGATCATCCTTTGAAGTGAGCCCCATTGTTTGCAGCATATAAGATTCCTGGAGAGAGAGACAGAGAGAGAGAGAGATCGATAAAAAGAAGGTTTTTAAAAGACAAGGGTATTCTTGTCATTTTCCTTCCCCGACAAGACCAGACAGTAGAGAGAGATGGGTAAAAAGAAGGTTTTTAAAAGAGAAGGGTATTCTTGTCATTTCCCGTCTCCGACAAGACCTGAGAGCCCCTCTCTCATTGTTTTGAAATGTCTACCCTTCATTCACAATTTAACAAAAACTGTGCATTTTTTTAATAATTTTCCCTATATAAAAATATTAAATTTAAGAAAAAAATATAAAATAAAAATAACGTAAAAATATCAGGATAATATTGTGATATTATCGGGATAATTTATCATAAGAGTGAAAATATCGCCACATTTTTAAAATCTCGAGATTAGTTCGGGATTTCATCGTTTTATCAAAATCTCGCGATAAAATGCTATATTTTGAAAATATCGGAGATATTTGTGACATAGCATCTTGCCCTCAAGCACATATACACTTCTAACATCCTCCAATCATTAAAAAGAAGAATATTTAAATGCTATGTAATGGGTAAAGTGAAGAAGTAGTGCCCTTGGCACTTTAATGCAAACCCTATACTCGGATACCAATTAATGCGAATCTAGGGTTCGCAGGTTGATTTATAGGAATATGCTCTATACATTCTCATAATAGAATAAACAACAAGTCCATTTCAAAAAAAAAGAATAAACAACAAGTAGCATGCCAAAGAAATCAAATATGTAACTAAGATGGAATAGTGATGTACTAGTTTGTCCACAACGCGAAAAAGATATAAAATAAACTCCCTAACTATGGTCCAAAGAAATCTAGAAGGGGTAATGGAATACGGATAAGGATATGGGTAGCGTATAGGGTATCCTCCAAGACAAACAAGAAATAGATAGATATATGAGAAGGATGTGTTGATCATAGCTAAGATAAGGAAGATGAAGGAAAGAAGAATCAAGATCAAGATCTTGAAACTTCAAGGCAAGAAAATGAATCCTAGTTGGGTTTATAAAACAGTTTCCCTCATTTCCTGTTTTTCACCCTTCCCGGTTAGGTTTATAAACAGTTTCTCCTTTTCTCCTTCAGCTTGATCTTCATTCCTTTTCTTAACCTTTAAGTTTTCAAAATCTTGATTGTTTCTTGATCTTGACCTCTCAAATCTTGATCTTGATTCTTCCTGTGGGAACCAACAAGTGGCATAGTTGGCCCCTTAGATTTATTTTAGTTGCCCCTTTAGATTTTAGTTTATTTTTATTTATTTTATGTTAAGGAGTTTATTTTTATTTATTTTATTTTATTTTATTTGTTGCCGATATGTAGGCTTGATGTCTTGAACTTTGGGTTAGTTTTTGGAATAATATTGAGTGAAATTTCTCCCATCAGATTTCTATTCCTTCTTCTTTCTTCCTCTCTTCTTCCCTTCTCTTCTTCCTTCTTCTTTCCCCTTCCTCTCTTTCCCTTTCTTCTTCTCCTCTACTTCTCCTCTACTTCTCCTCTTTTCTCTCTTCCTCTTCTCCTCTACTTCTTTTCTTCTCTTTCCTCTCTTCCTCTTCTTCCTGGCCTGCATCACACTTCCATTCAGAGTTCACATCAATATTAGATGTTATTGAGTATTCAATCTCAAGATGGATCACTTATGTTCATAAAGAATGCAACTTATTAGCTAGTCACCTTCAATAGAGATGATTAGCAGCAAGACACTACAGTCATGGTGATGCAGATTTTAGGGTTAAATAAGTGGCACATTTGCCCATTAGGATTTATTTTCCATGTTATTTAGAATTAGGAAGTTTAGTTTTTTAGGAATTCTTATTTTAGAAGGTTTCTATCTTTTAGGTTGTTAATTGCCTATTTATAAGCCTCTTTACAGCTTTTGATGATTATTGATATTGAATAAAGATTATTCTCCCTCTAATTCTGGTTTTCTTCTTCTCTCTTTTGATTTCTTCTCTTCTCTCCCTAAATTCGTCTATTCTTCAGGTTATTTTTGTCTCTTCAGGTTATTTTCATCTCTTCTTCCCCTATTCTTCTAATTCTATCCCCTTTCCTCAATTTTTCTTCACGGTGCTGCATCAATTTGGTATCAGAGCCCAAGATCCAAGTTTTAGGAATTATTTTCCATACTTTTCATCCCGACAGATTTCACAATATTGTAGAAACCTTCAAATTTCAGCATCACATCCCAAAATCTGCGTACATGTTGGTCGCACAAACAACTCAGAAATCAGCCACCTAAAGCTTGGTTGCCGGAAACTTTTTGGGCGGGTGGGAAACCCGTTACCCCTAAAACACGTTTCTCGCGGTTGGGAAACTCGTTTCCCCTAAAATGAGGAAAACACGTTTCGAAAACGTTTCCAAAATATGATACAAAACTGGAGAAACGTTTCTGAAACACATGGGAAACATATGGAAAACTTATGTAAATAATGTGTAAACGCGTGATAAACATATGCAACACTCGTAGAAAACGCATATGAAACATGTAGGAAATATGTGTGGAACTTACGGAAATCATTTTGGAAAAACACATAATTTCCTAAGACATTTCTCGTACGATTTTCTATTGTTTCTCGTTTCTCGTTTCCCCTGTATTTTTTTTCATGCGTTTTCCGTTTCCGTTTCACGTGTCGTTTCCTGAATTCGTTTCCCACCGTGGTAACTATGACCTAAAGCCATCAATAACTCGAAACCAACCCTACCCCAAATATTCATTAAATTTAATTGCCCCAAACCCTCTTTCTAATTCCAACAATAACCCTAAATCCATCCCACAGAACTGATCCACCCATCTCCTCCACCTTTCCTCACCCGAACAGTCCCATCCTTACCCAGTTCTACCGTATTCATTCAAGCATTCACCTTTCATCTTATGCCTCATCTCCAACTTGGTAGCACTAGATTCAAGACCACCTTATCCTTGCCGGCATCTCCTTCTTTCCTCAAGATTCCAAGTACAGAGAGATATTCGCAGAACTTGGAAACCCTCGTGTTCTTTGGAGGTTTCAAAGGAGGCAAGTTGCCTTCTCACAAAAGGAACTTCTATTGGTGTAAGTCAGGAGTTATAATTAAAAAGGAAAGAAAAGGAGCCCTCTCTCTTGCCGTATCCAATTGAAATGTGACTGCCAATCATGGGTAAGTCAAGTTACCTTATTAAAGTAGAGTTTTCCTTCTCAAGCAAGCAACATACTAGCAACAGTGTGGGCCCCCCACCCTAATATTAGAAGCTGCCAGCTATTATAGAAGTCAAAGCAAAGGTAACCCTCTTCTTCCTTTAATTAATACTTCTTTTTGGGGTTTGAGTGGTTCACGTGACCAGTTCCAACATAATAAAAAAGGTTTATACCCCCCCTCCCAATTCTACCTTTGGGCACCCATGTCAATTAAGGAAGACTGATTAAAACCCCCTAGTTTTACCTAATGCACCCGCCCTTCTTTTATTAAGTAATTCACGTGACTTTTCAATCACGTGAGTTGAGTGACTTTTCAATCACATGAGTTGAGTTTGAAAAAAAAAAAGGGGGGCTTATTATCCCACCCCCCCTTCTTTCCCTAGGCACCCCTTCCTCATTTATAAACACTACTTAACATCCCCTCAATTTCTTCTCAATATTCCTACATCAAAATTGTTTGGGATATTTCTGCTCAAAATTGGCCCTCGACCTCAACACGAAAGTTGTTCGTGACAACTTTTAGAGCGCATCCAGCCTATTTTCAGCAGCGGACAGTAGTCTTCAGTACAGTTTCAGGAGCCATCTCAGCCGTTGATTGCGCCCCTTCTTCCGATCATCAGCTTTCCCTCATCCAATTTTAGATCCGCGACAGACATTGTGCTTCTTTCGACATGCCAGACATATCAGACAGTTGATTTCAGTTTTCGACATCGATCCCTATGCCTCCACCATTTATTCCATATTTTGATGGGTACGACGAAAGCTATTGGAATGGACACACTCCCTTTAGCTATTATGAGGATGCATGCTCTAGACGCATATCATGAGTACAATGACCATGATCACCAAGCGACTATGTATTGGGCTAAAGAAACTGTGCGACGACAAGCCCGATGCTCATAGGACCTCATGGAAACGTACCGTCGTAGAAGAGAGCCTCCAATCTGTCATTGGAAGGATGTTCATGATTTTTTATGGCTCTTTATAAGCTCCACTATCTACGGAAATTGAAGCGTGAAGAAGCCGCTCGACGAGAAGAACCAGCTCGCCGCGAACAAGAAGCAGCAGCTCGTTGTGCACGCGAAGCTAAAATTGAAGCTGAGAATTTAGAGCGTCGCAGGCATGAGTCAAATTGGCAGAGCCGCTATACTACTTCATCCGTCTTACCCGTTATTGATATTCTTACGGGTCAAGATGCTAGTATTGATGAGATCATTGATGTTGAGCCTTTGATTGCATCAGATTCAGACTCTGAGATGGACGATCCAGAGTTAGAGACTCAATTGATTGCTGATATCAACATCGTTGCGCATGATGCTTCTGAGATTTCTGCCGCACCGATTGCCGATCATCTAGAGAGTGAGCTTCACTCTTCTGAGGCAGATATTGTGGCAGATCCACGTGAGGCTGATCCATTGCCTGAGTCCGAGCTGAGTGACCATATCGTTGAGGCATTACTAGAACATACAAAGCACGAGCTGATCATTGAGGATGCCGATTCCATATCATTACATGAGCACACTGATCATTGAGGATGCCGATTCCATATCATTACACGAGCCCGCCGATTTCAATGCACAAGATGACCATCTTGATGCTGATCATGGATTGATACTGCCCATAGCTGTTTTGCGATCAAGGAGGAGTACGTTGCGATCTTCCCAGCTAGATTACTTCTCCAGCGCAGATTCTGTTCGCATGAGTCTACATGGGCACTTTCTTCCCTCTTCTTCTGCCGACCTTGCAGATGCTTCTCCCGATTGTCTCTAGCGTTAGACAGCATGATTGCTTCCGCCGGATTACGCGTTCTACTACTTCAGTGGATTGTTTACATTTTCGACCCAGGTAGACTAGAACTCAAGGGCGAGTTCTTTTTCAACCGGGAGAGAATGATGTAGATTTTAGGGTTAAATAAGTGGCATATTTGCCCATTAGGATTTATTTTCCATGTTATTTAGAATTGGGAAGTTTAGTTTTTTAGGAATTCTTATTTTAGAAGGTTTCTAACTTTTAGGTTGTTAATTGCCTATTTTATAGGCCTCTTCACAGCTTATTTTGTAACTTTTGATGATTATCGATATTGAATAAAGATTTTTCTCCCTCTAATTCTGATTTTCTTCTTCTCTCTTCTGATTTCTTCTCTTCTCTCCCTAAATTCGTCTATTCTTCTGGTTATTTTCCTCTCTTCTTCAGGTTATTTTCGTCTCTTCTTCCCCTATTCTTCTAATTCTATCCCCTTTCGTCTATTTCTTTCCCATTTCCTCAATTTTTCTTCACGGTGCTGCATCACATGGGCCAACCTGACATCTATTCTTCAACCATTTAAATTTGGGAAACATGTCAACTAATATTTTCCATCTTTTGATTTTAGTTCTTGTGCATCTCCCCAGTAGATTTTCTTATATTTAATTAAATGGTTTCTGAACAATTGTCTTCTGTTTAAAGCAACCAAATGAGTCCGTGTAAGCCCAAGGGTCTACTCTCATATCTTGTTTTGATGATTCTAAACACAATTGATTATGTTTGTTTAATACTAATCAATTTGCCTTGAAGTGTTGTGATAAGATAAGTTGATCATAGAAGGAACCATCATATCACTTGGTCATGCTTGAAGTTGTACTACACAGGGGTCAAGGGAGCTAGAGACCACATGGGACAACTTACCTCGGAAGAACAATCAATGGGGAGCTCACCTCAACACACTCAAGCAAAGCAAGCACACAATAGAAGATCTATGAAGACCAAGACCAAAGAGGAGCGTAATTATACTTAGACTTGTTGTACATCCTCTCTTCTGATTTCTAAGTCAAGGCAAACTTTTCAAAATGAATTTTTCAAAAAGACTAACACTCCCCGCATTAGACTTAAATGGTTAAGAGAATGTTTGTCAGGTGGATCAACCTTTTTGGACCCTCATAACATTCCATTTATATTATTAAAATAGAGTTCCAAAAGCCAAAAATTAATCAGCAACAAAAACAAGAAAAGACTGTTGTTTTAGGCTTCTCGGAGCACCGAGCTCGGAACTCCGAGAAATCTTCCGGAACTCCGAGAAACCTTCCAGGAAGATTTTCAAGTTCTGTTTGATTTCTCGGAACTAGGAGAAACAATCCAGAAAGCCTTCTGGTTGTTTTCTCGGAGCTCCGAGAACGTCGCGACAGCAAAAAAATATAGTCGTTTGAACTCAAACGGCTAGTTGCTTTTTGTGGTCTTTTTGATACATCCACCCCCAAACGGTCATATCATTTTAAGGGCTTATAAATACACATTCAAGAGGTTCATCTACCTCTCTTGAATGATTCAAAAACAACCTTAAGCATTCAAATCATTTGAAAACCCTTTTGGCTTAAGCTTTTGTTTTTCTTCTCCACCAAACTTGCCTTGCACTTGCAAATCATTAGAGTTTGGATTTAGGGCCTCTACTTGCAATCCTTTTGTGGAGAATATTTTGAGGAGCAATCATTGTGCATCAAGCCTTCAAGAGAAGCCAAGCAATCTCCTTTCCATTCATTGTAAAGGTGGCTAGGGCATCCTATTTGTAATACCCTAGGGAGTAGCGCTTAGAACTAGGCGAAGAAGGTGAGTCGGTGTAAAGGTGACAAGGGCATCCTCATTTAATACCCTTGAAAGTGTACTCACCTCGGAGCCGGACATCGTGAAGGTCTCAAATAGTGGAAATCCTTAAGGACGATCTCAAGAAGAGTGGAGTAGGGCTTTGCCCGAACCTCTATACATCGGTGTGTTCTTCTCTTATTCTTGCACTCTTATTTTTGCCTTTTGGTTTAGCTTTTCCGTGTCTTTGATATTATGTGAACTAACCAAATTAAGCAAGAAAAGAAAAATTGAATTAGATTAGAATTTTGACTTCAAAAAGGGATAAATTTTTTATAAAACCAATTCACCCCATCTTGGTTCCATAGACCCTAATTTCAGTCCGACAACCAGCCTCTCACATTTAACTCCATAAATTTCAAGTCAGTACTTAGATCAGGTGGAATCATATACTACATCAACCTTAATTACCAACAGATATACTAAATATACCTTCAGTGTACAAACAAAAAGAAAGTGAAATCAGCACATGAACATAATAAAGAGAGAAATCCCAAAATTTATTAAGGGGATGAATAAAAGATACCATGTGAATTTACTCAGCGTATGGATCAGTATAAGAATCATGCTAAAAATTCAGAATCTGTGATTACAAAACTAAGGGCTTGTTTGTTTTAGATTATTACAACCGATTGTGGAGTTCCCAACCCATTATTGGACTCAAATTTAGTGCAATTTTTGGTCCAATAAGCGGTTGGGGACTCCACAATCGGTTGTCATAATCTAAAACAAAGAAGGCCTAAGGGGAAAGGCAATTAAGCTATACTATAAGAATGAAAACGCGGGAAATTATAGTCTATTGCGGAAATACTATCAGTATGAGTTAATCAAGCCCATGAGAAATTTCCAATACCTTTCTGTATCGGATTTCTGAAATTCGATGAAACTGCCTTGCCTTTGGAATCTCCATCGAACGTTGCACTCCATGGATTCGCCCACATCGACAAGTAGCTAAAATCAGATAAATTACACGCATAATCGGTTTGAGAGGGCCCATCCAAAGAGGCAATGACAGAAGAACTATCACCATGAATTGCAAAAGGGTATTGGGGATAATACGGCTCTACTTCAACAAGGCTATATTGGGGATAATATGGTTCTGCTTTAGACTGCTGATCATATGGGAAACTATGGATTAAAGAAGGCAAATGGCTTTTATGTGAACCAACAGACTGAGAGCCGAAGTAAGAGTAACTTGCACGAATCGAGTCTGTGTCGAAATTAGGATGTGAGAATGGATAAGACAAAGAGGTAGGAGGGTAAGAATGGAGCCAATTGTCGAGATAAGGTCTGAATTCAAAATCGTAAGGATCTTCGAGGTAGCTAGGTTTTGGTTTTGGGACTGTGAAGGGTGGAGCTAACGGAGACAAGGTAGATGATGATCGTTGACCAAATGAACCTACACCCTTCATTTTTTTCTTCGACAGAATTGAGGCAATTGATATCAGAAGCAGAAATTAGGAGAAGCTGTGGATGGTCTTTTATAAAGGGTATTTGGAAATGGAAGTGCCAAAGCTGAATAACAAGACTTTAAAGGAAAAACCCAGTTCAAAATAATCTAAAAAATTTCAAACCAGCAGGTGAGTAGGGATCAAGAGCAAAGAAGTAAAGGAGAAAGCATATCTCTTTGGAAGGGTGGTTGGGGAAGGGACGAGAGTATTGGGAAGAGGAAAAATCGATGCTATTACTTACCAAGGACGATGGACATAGCAAGGAAATTGGTGTATTGACGTTTCCAATTATTCGCTTCCCTGCTTTCGTCTCGGCTATCACTGTCTTACCTTTATTTTTTTCTCTTTTCCTTCGAGGTTAAGTTTAAGTAAAAAATTGAATTGCTAACTTGCGCGAGTAGCGTACGCACGTACGTCACTTGGAGAATCTGAACCGTTATTTACTTACTATTAGGAAAATTATTAGGGAAAAATACGCTGACGACAGCCATGCAGCACCTTTTTATTTCCTTGGGGAGTATGTTCTTGGGACACTGGAAGATGCAGCTGTCATTGGGGGGGGGGGGGGGGGGGGGGGGGGGGGGGGGGGGGGGAACAGGGGGGTTTCCGACACATTCAACTTAACCCTAGGATGCGTTTGGATTGCAGGAATCAGGAATTGGTATGGGTAACAAATTCCAATCTCATTCCAATCCCCCTGTAAACGGAGTGTTCATACCAATTCTAGTGTTTGAGTAGGTATTGGAATTCAACAAGTGAATCAGTCATGATTCCATTTCTAGTGTTGGTACCAATACATCAATGGAATCAATTTTTAATACTTTTTTTTTTCATATTATCCCAATAGGATTTGCTAGGCAATTTTTCGTGGAAAGCCATTTCGCGGCTGACCTTTGCACAAGAGAACAACCACACATTCTCAATTTTCATCAGATTTTGTCGTATTCATTCAATTCATTTGAGGAGGTTGTTCTCTATTGCAAAATTCAGCTGCCGAATGGCTTTCCGCAAAATGGCACAAAAGCGTTGAAATCTAACCCACTATTCACCACGTAACATGGATCAACCTTCCCATCAAAAGATGTTCATCAATGGCACACAAACAGGGAGAATACCTGAGATCGTAACCCAATCCATCCTCATCCCCCCAACATCATCTCCTCAAACACACCCAATGTCTCACCCACTTACCATTTTGGCAAACCTCAGAAATCATGGCATTCCAAGACCCCAAATCTCTAACTAGCATTTCCTCAAACACTTCATGAGCATCACCCTTAAACCCAATTCCCGTATACAAATGGATCAAAGAAGTAGCCACAAAGAAATGCCCAAACAGATGGAAAGATAATATTTGATCAGATAAACTTTCAAAAGAGAGAAATCTGGGTTTTGTAAAAAACAGGGAGAGAGAGAGAGAGAGACCTGATGGGGTGCAAAAACTCAAGCCTATCACAGGCCACCACCTGTCCTGGGAGTAGATGAGCTCCAGCCTCTAACGGGCCACCACCTGTCCCGCCACGTGTCCTGGGAGTAGGTGAGCTCTAGCCTCTAACAGGACACCACCTGTCCCGCCACGTGTCCGGGGAGTAGGTGAGCTCCAGCCTCTAACAGGCCACCACCTGTCCTGGGAGTAGGTGAACTCCAGCCTATCACAGGCCACCACCTGTCCTGGGGGTAGGTGAGCTCCAGCCTCTAACAGGCCACCACCTGTCCCACCACCTGTCCTGGGAGTAGGTGAACTCCAGCCTATGGCAGGCCGCCATCTGTCCTCGCACAGGTCATCCCACATCACCACATTTCCCTCTATAAAAGGGAGTTCAAAGCCCAAACCAAGGGTAATGAAAAATCTTCTCTCCACCCAAAACTCTTAAAATTAGCTCTGCACTCCTGCTCATACTGACTTGAGTGTCGAAGGGCCTGTCCGGAGTAACACCCGGGTTGGTCTTCTGACCTCGCTTGCCTTTGTGCAGGACTTAGTTTTCTCAGCAGGATTCAGTCCCTTCACTCCACTTCGCTCTGGTCCCCCAGGACTCCGTTCCTCTGGTCACCTAGCTCAGCTCTTACGTCATTGTCGTACATGTTACTGATTTTCGGTCTAACAGATTGGCGCCATCCGTGGGACCCCAGGACCAAAAGCTGTTCAAATCCCTTACAAAAATGGCAGGGCGCAAGAGTGCGCGAGTACCAACCGTACGAACGACTCAAGGCGTGCTACCTCGCAGGACCCGGAGTGAGCGAATCGCCTCGCTGGTGGTGGCAACCTCTGCTACAGCTGAACAGAGCCCGGCTCGTTCGGAACATCTCAACCCTATGCCTACTCCGGATCAAATTCAAGCTCTTTTCCAGCAGATGACGGCTCTGGTCGGTCAATATCAGCAGCTACTCCAAGCGCCTCCCCAACCTCCTCCAGAAGCTCCATGGCTTATACGGGAAAGGTCGAATGTCCACGGGGGAGAGTCAGCACGCCAAGGAGAAGACCAAACTCACGACTCAAGGCAAGTCCATCTCCCCAGAGCCAGGCATGCTCATACAGAGCCTCTCCGCCGCCAGAAGCCGCGGTCCCGCTTTGCACAAAGGCACCGAGCTCGTGAAAATCGCACACAGCAAGAGAAGTCTCGGCCTCGTCGAAGGAGTCCGGAGAGTCAGTCCGGTTCTGCGGCGAGCCCATCAGTGGAGAGAAATAGGCTGCTGGACCAACCGGACCACAGAGGTGATCCAATGCTTCAAAGGATGGAAGAAATGGATCACCGCATAGAAGAGCTGGCAAGATATCAGAGCCGGCCTACTGTGCGGGCGTTCTCGAGCATAACGCCATTTACCGACGAGGTCATGGGTGCCCCAGCACCCAGAGGATTTAAAATGCCTACCGTCCCACAATATGATGGAACCACTGATCCTGTGGATCACTTGGAGACGTTCAGGACAATGATGCTCCTCCACGGAGCATCCGATGGCTTCCTCTGCAGAGCATTCCTGACAACACTGACCGGTGCAGCCCGGGACTGGTACTCCAGGATTAAACCGAACTCCGTCAGCAACTTTGAAGATTTCGGGGACGATCTGGTCCGCCATTTCATGAGTAGCCGCAGGCCAAGGAAAACAACAGCATCCTTGATGGCCATGCGCCAGGAGAACAATGAGCCTCTGAAAATATTCGTCCGCCGCTTCAATAGGGAGGCACTCCAAGTGCCAAACCTAGATCCCTCAGCTGCCATGAATGCGCTCCTCGCGGGTGCCAGATCCAACAACTTCCGCCGGTCAATAGCACGCCAACATCCGCACTCATTGGCAGATCTGATGACCGGTGCTAAGGAATACATAACGGTGGAAGAGACACTGGCGGCCCTCGACTCAAATCAGAGGAGAACCTCTGAAGACAAGAACCCTACCACCAAGCAGCGTAGGGATGATAAGGTCCCCGCCCCCAGAAGAGAGAAGTCCCCCCAGAGGAGAGAAGAGAACTTCACGCCTCTCAACACATACTGGCTGCGATCAGCGATGAAGAATTCGTGAGGTGGGCAGCTAGAATGATCTCCAAGGGAAATAAAAGAGACCAATCAAAATAATGTCGGTTCCACAGGGACCACAGCCACGACACAGATGAATGTTGGCAGCTCAAGGAAGAAATCGAGCAGCTGATAGGCTGGGGCTACTTGAAAAAATATGTCCGAAGTGACGGCCGCAGACCAGAAAGAAGAGAGAAGAGTCCTCAGGGCCGCAGCCCTCGACGGTAGCAGCCGCCTCCTATCCGGAACCAATCCTATCTGCCATCTAGCTCACAACCAGAGGCACCACAATCCCAGCCAAGGGGAGTCATTGGCACAATTATGGGCGGACCAGCCGCTGGGGGCACATCGTCTGCTGCTCGAAAAGCATATGCACGACGAGTCAACGCCGTGCATACATGCATCAAGAAGATGAGGACGGAGAATGAGATCTCCTTATCAGATGAGGATCTCAACAACCTGATACTGCCACACGACGACGCATTGGTCATAACCATGCTCGTCGCAAACTGGGAAGTAAAGAAAATCCTTGTGGACAACGGGAGTTCGGCAGACATTTTGTACTATCACGCTTTTCAAAAAATGATGATAGGCGACGACCGCTTGAAACCGGCGAACTCAGATCTGTTCGGTTTCTCAGGAGAGGTTGTGAAGGTGGAGGGGCAGATTGAACTTCCAGTCCTCGTCGGAGAACAGCCCTGCCAAGCGTTCACCATGGTCAATTTCCTGGTAGTGAGGGCCACTTCGGTCTATAACGCTATCTTAGGACGACCTGGGCAGAACCTGATTCGTGCGGTGGCTTCAGCGTATCACCAGAAAATGAAATTCATAACGCCAAACGGTGTCGGTGAAGTTCGGGGAGATCAACCCTAGTCCAGGGAGTGCTATGCAATGGCACTCAAAGGCAAAAATGCAGTGGGATCGCTTCCGATTAAGCTACTCGATTTAAGGGACGAATTCTGGGGGACTCAACCCGCCAAAGACCTCATCTCAATCCCTCTGAGCAAGGACGATAAGGAGAAAGTCGTCTAGATCGGATCCTCTCTAAGCAACAGCATCCAGCACCACCTCACCGAATTTCTTCAAGACAACGCGGATGTCTTTGCGTGGGCTCCCGCTGACATGCCTGGCATTGACCCAGAGATCAGCACGCACAGACTCGGTGTTGACTCGGTGAAACAGAAAAGAAGGCATTTCGCTTTCGAGAGACGGCAGGCGATAAAAGAGGAAGTGGAAAGGCTCCTAAAGGCTGACTTCATTCGGGAGATCCGATACCCGGACTGGTTGGCAAACGTAGTCCTGGTCAAGAAGACAAATGGAAAATGGAGGACCTGCGTTGATTTCACTGATCTGAATAAGGCCTGTCCCAAGGACAGCTATCCGCTCCCAAAAATTGATCAGCTCATTGACGCCACCGCAGGTCATGAATTACTGAGCTTCATGGACGCCAACCAGATCAAAATGTATGAATCAGATATACCAATGACCTCCTTCGTGACAGATCAAGGGACCTACTGTTACCGTGTCATACCCTTCAGTCTCAAAAATGCTGGGGCTACTTATCAGAGGCTCGTGAACAGACTTTTCAAGAACGAGATCGGCCGTAACATGGAAGTCTATGTTGACGATATGCTGGTCAAAAGCCGAAGTGCACAGGATCACGTGTCAGATTTGAGAGAAATATTTCAGGTCCTGAAAAAACACAGCATGAAGTTGAACCCCACCAAGTGCACTTTCGGCGTAGGCTCAGGAAAGTTCTTGGGGTTTATGGTAAGTCAACGAGGGATAGAGGCCAATCCAGAGAAGATCAAGGCCGTGGTGGAGCTCACTCCACCCAAAACTATCAGAGAAGTACAGCGGCTCACAGGAATGATAGCCGCGCTGGGGAAAGGACTCAAGACTACGATCTGGACAGAGGAATGCCAGACCGTGTTCGAAGAATTGAAGCAATACTTGTCTTCCCCGCCACTATTGACAAAGCCGGAACCAGGTGAGGAGCTACTCCTGTATCTCTCCGTGAGCCCCACGGCTCTGGCAACTGTCCTAGTTCGTGAAGAGCATCGCCAACAGAAACCCATCTACTGTGTCAGCAAAGTTCTCCATGATGCAGAAATCAGGTACCAGCGGGTCGAGAAATTGGCTTACTGTGGGACCCATCCCGCGAGAGGGGTGGGGCGCGAGCCGCCACGCTCTCTCTTGGTCTCTCGTACCCACGCGATTGGCGTGTGCTCTTTTATTATTGATTTTAATTCATCTTTTATGTGAACTTGGGATCACTAAGGCAATCCGAATTCCACACAAAAGAGACTGACAGAGTCGCCACCTAGATGTGGGATCTAGGACCCATAATTAACCAGAAATCTAGACTCGTTACCTGATTACAAGAATTGAAGGTATGGGGAATTATCCACCACATGCACCATTCCTGCCCGATAATCAGTCTTCAATTCCAAAAGCTAACTCTTTTAAATTTATTTTAAATGGCTCATTCAACTCTTTGTTAGTGTGCGAACTATGTGACATGCATCCTATGATCTAATTTCAATATAGATCCTAAGTGATTTAATTAAGAATTTACAAGAAAATTAATATACAAAACCCCACAATTTGTTGTGGAGCAGACTCGCGGTTGGTATGCCATCAGACATCCAAGCTGCCTACGTACCCAAGCCTCACTGGGATCAGAGTCGACGTAGTTCGGTGCACCTAAGCTAAGCTACTTATGCCTAACTCAACTAAGACACCGATCTAGACTGGATTGACTGTTTCAACAGTTTTAAGATAAGTTATTTAATTCAAGTTGAAGATTTTATTATCCTAGGATTTCATCTAAGATGCTATATGATCCTATCTAAGTGCAAGTTGTCCCTTAGACTAATGCAGGTTAACCTACATCCTAGGTAACTAGGCTTGTCATAGGGAAAATTTGGGTGACTAGTGTAACTAGACCTATGGCACGGTTGCTATCCATAGCAAACGTCCGTGATGAGGCTGGACTCCTAACTCTAGGACTCCCTAAAACCTAAGACTCCCTAAGACCTAGGACACGACCTGACATAAGTGTTCCTGAGTTGGGCTCTAATGGTTCTTATATCGGAAACCATAATCCAATGGTTCCGAAAGACTCGAGACAAATCGATTCAAGTTCTTGAAGTTAATTAATTTCAGATTTCAAGGATTTTCGATTTCTGGACATTTAAGGAATACCAAAGGTTCTAGGGTTCTCCAATTTCGGCCTCGAATGGCATCCAAGGAAGGGAATCGTGCGCTCTTTCCTTGTGCAATTTAATACTTAGGTTATAGCACCTTATTGCCTAGCATATCTCAGGATTTTCGTGGATAGTAACCTCGGAGCCAATAACATGCTATAGCTTAAATATTCAAATTGTCAAAGATCGGTTGCAATTGGGATACGATTATGGATGCACTGACCATTTTACCAGGGAAATCTAAAGATCCTAAGATTTCTGTTTTAATGGATTAAAGAATTAATATGTAACAAAAATTTAAGGTTCTTTAGAAATTTTGATAATGATTTTTAATTAATTTCAATTTTGAGTGGATTTTATCAATTTTAAACCGCATGAGTGATTTTACAAGTGAATTTATTGCAAACGAATTTGAAATGGATTGAAATTTCTACAGAAGCAAGATGGGAATGTATGTAGCTTACTGGAAAAGTTTTGCAGGTTTTTACATTAAGCTCCTATTTAATTTTGATTTAACAATAATATGACCAGATTGTTAAAATAACACAGAAACTACTAGAAATAGAAATCTAAATTCATTGAAATTTATACAGAAATAAGATATGAGTAAACATAGTATGCTGTAAGATTTTCATGAATTTTAAAAACCATTTACTACAAATTTCGGATTTTTCAATTTTAAGACCAGATTATGGATTTACACTACAACCCTTAGGAATAAAAATCCAAATCACTTGAAAATTTTACAGAAGCAAGAAATATGAAATATAAGACTACTATAAAAATTTTGAGAATTTTAATTTTGATCTGATGTTAGTAAAAAGTCTCACAAAATCTGATAATTTTCAAAAAAACATTAAATAATATATCAAACAAAATTTAGAAATTCTCAAAACTTCATGGTAGAATGTATCAGTATCATATTATTTTTCCACGAAATTTCATTAATTTTGGAATCTGTTTAGTATATATTTTATTTTTCTTCGTCAAAAAGATGTTTTTGAAGAGTCTTCTATTTTTAAAACAAGATTTTCGAGAAAATTACGACTCCAGAAAATGTCCTTTAACCTTGTTCTGATGTGATGAACACAAGAAAAATTTGAAATTCCACAAAACAAATCATCCTGAGATAGCTATTTTTTCAACTTTTGTAATTTCTCAGTCATTATTTTAAATAAAATTTCACTCTTCACTCAAATTTTCAAAATTCTTTGATTCAATGCCCGATCCGATCCGATGGTTATTTTAGTTTATTTAAATAGATCAGTGTATTAAATTTCGGGACGAATCGGAATTGAAACACTCATGTAGATCATGATTTTGACCACACATATAATATCGAATTAAATTCAATTAAATGCTAAAAGCCATGCAAAAATATATAAAGAATACCAAATAATCCTGGAAAAATCTGAGAATAGTGCAGCTACCTGTGATGGAGATCCTCACCGAATCCAAAAGCCAAAAATTTCAAAAAATCTCGCCGACGCTCGATCCTGCGTCATTTCTTCTCTTTCTTTGTTTTTTTTTTTATTTCCACCACGTTGATCGCGCTCTTGTCTCTAGGGTGCGTAGATCCGAGGTATACCCTTTGTCACACCCTTTTTTATGACGAAGAAGACCCAAAGAACACTCCAATAATTCTTGATTGTATGATGCCTTGGAGAAGAAGAAGGAATTTAAGAATTCCTTTTGTGAAGAACACTTGAGAGAGAGATCACACTTCAAGGGAGAAAAGAAAAAAAAAATTTCTTGGGAGGAGAGAGAAAATGGACGAATTTAGATTTTTTTTTTTGGATTGTTTGCTTTGATTTTTATATAAAAAAAGTTAGGGTTAAGAGAGAAATAGCAATTTCCAATGTGAGAGCTCCCTTTTTTGCTTGTTTCCAATTTTCCCCTCTTGCTTTCTTTCTTTCTTGTTTCCAAATTGGATTTGATTCCAATCTTAATTTCTTGTTAATCAAGACATGTTATTCTCATTCCACATTGCTTCTTTGGAAGAAAATCTTTTTAAGTAATCATTCATCTTTTCATTCTTTCCTTCTTTTCATTTTTTATTCTTTTTATTTTTCTTTTAACAAATATGATGTCACCATTGTGACATCATCAAGGTGGGTGCTCAACTCATGTGGGTCAACCATGTGGGCTGCCCACCATGGTGGTTGACCCATATGGGTGAACCCACATGAGCTCCATCTTTGCGGGCTTTAGCCCAATGGGCCATTTCACACGGGTTTCGGGTTTTTCCGTAAAAAATCCACCCCTAAAGGGAAAAATTAAAAATGGTGAAATAATCAAGAGGGGGGGTGAATTGAATTTAACTCAATATTAGGCCTTTTGAAAATTACCTATAAACCCTAATTGGAATTTTTCTTCACTTAATTAAATATTTGGTTAGTGCAAATATAATTGAAAGAACAAAGTGAAATGCCAAGCCAAACAATAATGGAAATGCAAGAGTGAGAAATGACACACCGATATATAGTGGTTCGGCCAACGGCCTACTCCACTCTACTCAAGGTCGCACTTGAGGGATTCCACTATTGGAGACCTCCACGATGCCCGGCTCCGAGGCGGTTACAATTCCAAGGGATATTAAACAAGGATGCCCTTACACCTTTACAAAGACTCTCCTTCTCCGCCGAGTTCTAAGCGGTTGCTCTCTAGGAAATTAAAAACGGAATGCCCTAGCCACCTATACAAGGAATGAAGATTGAATAGCTTGGCTTCTTCTTGAAAGCTTGATGCTCTTTGTAGATCCTTGATTGCTCTTCAATGATGGTTGCAAGTGAAAGCTCTAAAATCCCAACTCAATTAGATTTGCAAGTTGCAAGGCAAGTTTGGGGAAAACAAAAAATCTCAAGCAATAATAGGTTGCAAGTTTTCTTTGATGCTCAAGGATGTTTTCAAATGATCAAGAGAGTGAGAAAAACTTCTCTACATATTGTATTTATAGCCTCTCCAAAGAATATGACCGTTTGGGGGTGGAAATATCAAAATACAAGAATTAATTCAAATCCCAACGGCTATATTCTGAGCTGTCGCAGGGTTCTCGGAGTTCCGAGAATCATTCTCGGAGTTCCGAGACATAGGCCAGAAGAAATAAAATTTCTACTGGACCATTTCTCGGAGTTCCGAGAAATTTTCTCGGAGTTCCGAGAAATTTTCTCGGAGTTCCGAGAAAATGTCCAGACGCTACTGGACCTTTTCTCGGAGTTCCGAGAAAAATTCTCGGAGTTCCGAGAAAAATTCTCGGAGTTCCGAGAAGCCTAAAAATCCGCAGTTTTTGATTTTTATTGCTTGTTTGATTTTTAGCTTTTGGAACTCAACTCCTATGGTTATTTTGGAATGTTTATGAGGGTCCCAACATGTTGGTCCACCACATAACCATTCACTAATCCATTTTAAGTTCTTAAGTGTTCTTTGAAAAACAAATTGAAAACACTTTGAAAACGTTTTGCCTTGACTTGAAAATCTAAAGAGAAAGGATGTACAATGATACCTATGCAATCTTCGATCCCTCTTTAGCTTTGGTCTTCAAATGATCTTCCATCTTTGGATGCTTGCTTGAGTGATGATGTGAGCTACACTTAGCTCCTTTAGCTCTTGTTTGGTACACCTTTAAGCATGACCAAGTTGAGTGTTGGTTTCTTCAATGATCAATCCTATCTTAAACACAACACTTCAAAGCAAATTGATTAGTATTCAAAAACACAATCAATTATGTTTAGAATCATCAAAACAAGATAGGAGAGTAGACCCTTGGGCTTACAAATGGAAAGTCTTTGTGGTCGAACTTCAAAAATAGAAACTTTTAAAATTGGGTCCTTTCGGTGAGCAATATTAAACAGAATCATTTGGTATCCCCTAAAAATACCCAAAATGCCCTCAACACTTAAAATTTCCAAATTAAGCGAAATTTCTGAGAAATTCTAAATTTAGCAGGTTTTCCAAAATTCAGGAAATCATTCATAATCTCTCAGACATATTTTGGAGATCAAAAGAATTACACAGGAAAAGACCAAATTACCCCAAGGTGCTAGAATTTGGCGAGACTAGGGAAAACCCTGAGAAATTCTAAAAATAGCAGATTTTCGAAAATTTATGAACGGACTCAAGATTTCTTAGACACAACTGAGGGATCAAATATGATATGTTTGGAAATGTCTAAAATACCCCCGAAGTGCAAGACTAAGAGAAAATCTTGAGAGATCTAAATTTAGTAGGTTTCCCAAAACTTACGAAATTACTCATAATCCATCAGCCGTACCCTCGAGATGGTTTTTGACATATGAGAAATGATTGAAATATCCATAAGATGATGAAAATGTGGAAGCCCCATGAGTTTCTAAAAATAGCAGCTTTTTTTAAATTTGTAAAATCACTCAAGATTTTTCAAATATAACTCGGGGGTCAAACGAGACACATCGGGAATGACCAAAATACCCCTGCAGTGCAAAATAGGCAAAAATGAGGGAAACCCTGAAAATTCTAAAAATAGCAGGTTTTTTCATTTGCTTGGAAACTTGAACTTTCATCTTTCAGAGGCCAAAGGAACCCCCTAGAGACCTTCAGGATTGCGAATCAACTTCAAAACTCTCATAATGAAATGAAATCTACCCTAAAATGCATGGATGCCTAATCTAATGCTGAATACGGATATAAAAATTGATGATACTACCGAATCTTTTACTTTTTAAAGCCTAGCAAAATGGGGGTGTCTACACTTACGCGCTGGTAATGGCGGCCAGGAAGTTGAGACCGTATTTTCAAGCCCAGACTATAAAAGTGCTGACCGATCAACCGCTCAGGCAAGTTTTCCATCGACCGGACATTTCGGGACGACTCGTGAAATGGGCCGTGGAACTGAGCGAGTTCGACATCCAGTACATGCCAAGGCCAGCGATCAAGGCTCAAGTGCTGGCAGACTTCGTGGCCGAGTGTACCATCCTCCAGCAGATCACCGAGGCTGAAGTTGTTCAAACCCCAGCTATGGAAAAATCAATCACAACTGAAGAATGCACAGCAGGAGGAACTGAAACAGAAACCATCCCCATACCAGCAGGACGGGATCCATCGCCCTCCGGACCGCTCTGGGAAGTATAAGTGGACGGATCTTCAAACAAGGGTGGCTGTGGAGCCAGCCTCGTTCTCACCGGACCTGATAACTTCACTGCAGATTATGCCCTGAGGTTCGGATTCCGCGCGTCCAATAATGAGGCAGAATATGAAGCCCTCCTCGCCGGGATGAGTCTCACAATCCAGACCGGTGCCCAGAGGCTTAAAGCGTACTGCGACTCCCAGCTGGTTGCAAATCAGATTCAAGGAGTCTATGAGGCCCGCAACGAGCGTATGGTCAAATACCTCTCTAAGGTTCGCCAGTTAGCCAGCAAGTTCAAAAGTTTTGAGGTCATCAGAATCCCCAGAACAGAGAATACAAAAGCAGATGTGCTGTTCAAGCTGGCCGCCTCCGGATACACCACCCTCGGGAGTATATGTATGGAGTTCTTACAGAAATCTAGTATCGAAAGTGAGGCCGCTGAAGTAATGCAGGTGGAGCACGAATCGTGCTGGATGGACGAAATCATTGAATACCTGCGCAGCGGTAAACTTCCTGAAGCCAAGAAGGAAGCCCGCAAAGTGATACAGAGGGCCGCTCGATTTTCCCTCAGTGATGAGAGTCTGTACAAAAGGTCGTACACCCTCCCATACCTGAAGTGTCTCCGGCCAGGCAATGCCGCTTACACCCTGCAAGAGACGCACGAAGGAATCTGCGGAGAACATCTGGGGGGCAAAGCCCTGGCAATCAAAGTGCTACTCAGAGGTCTGTATTGGCCCACCTTAAGACAGGACGCACTCAATCTGGTTAGAAGGTGCGAGAGATACCAGAAATTCTCTCCCACCATCCACCAACCGGCCGTGGCGATGGCCCCGATCATCAGCCCACTCCCCTTTGCAGTATGGGGGATGGACATCCTGGGACCCTTTCCTCCGGCCTCCGGGAAGCGCTCGTTTGTGGTGGCGGCGATTGACTACTTCACCAAATGGGTGGAGGTTGAACCTCTAGTCCAGATCACAGAGAAAAACGTGCAGAACTTCTTCTGGAAGTCAGTAGTTTGCCGATTTGGGATTCCCCGCATTTTGATAACGGACAACGGTAAACAGTTCGACTGCCGGAACATTCGAAAGTTTTGCTCCGACTTAAAAATCGAGCAGAGGTTTACTTCAGTAGCTCACCCACAGACTAATGGGCAGACGGAAGTGACGAACCAAATCCTACTACAGGGGATAAAAAAGAGACTGAATGACAAGGCTGGCCGATGGGCGGATGAGCTTTATCATGTCCTGTGGGCGTATCGTACCAATCCGCGCATACCAACGGGTGAATCACCGTTCAACCTGTCCTTTGGAACAGAGGCGGTGATACCAGTCGATGTAGGCACCCCGTCTCCAAGAGTTACCAACTTCAATGAATAGCTCAATGGCGACGGGCTCCGCGCGAATCTCGACTTATTGGAGGAAGCGAGGGAAGAATCCCGAATCAGAGTCGCCGCCTACAAGCAGAAAGTATCCAACTACCACGATTTGAAGCTACGCCCCAGAGAATTCCGTGTGGGAGATTTAGTCCTGAGGAAAGCTGCAGTCTCCCAACCAACGAAGTAAAAAAACTCTTCCCGACCTGGGAGGGGCCGTATCGAGTAAAATAATTTATTCGCCCAGGAAGTTATAAGCTGGAGACACTGGAGGAACACTTATTATCTCACGCATGGAACTCCAAGAATCTCAAGAAATACTATCAGTAGCCAAAACGTCAGGCGTGAAAGGTGATTTTGTAAATATAAATACATGTTAAATATGAATAATATGAAAACTCTTTTACAGATCCCCACGCCTCTTGGAAACCCAGTTCACTAAAAATTTGGGTACTTATATCTGGAAACCCAGTTCACTAAAACTTGGGTACTTATATCTGGAAACCCAGTTCACTAAACTTGGGTACTTATATCTGGAAACCCAGTTCACTAAAACTTGGGTACTTATATCTGGAAACCCAGTTCGCTAAAACTTGGGTACTCGTTATCTGGAAACCCAGTTCGCTAAAAATTGGGTACTTATTATCTATTTGGAACCTAGCTCTTTAAACCTGGGTATCTGACGCTTGGAGACCCGGTTTACCAAAACTTGGGAACTCGCAAGTTAATTTATTTCAAATGTGTGCCCACAGCAAGAAGTCAAACAGTGTTACTATTCAGAGGCAGACAAATGGAGAGCAAGTAGACATCAAAGTATGATTTCTATTCATAAAAGAGTAGGGCCTCAAAGAGCCATTACAAAAGATGAGAGCCTCAAAAAGCTGCTACAAAAGTTGGGTCTCTAAGGACCATTACAAAAAGAATCAGATGAGATGACTCAGAAGAAAAAAAGAAGAGAGCTCAAGAGACCCCGTGGCTACCGCTCCGAGGTAAGTCCTCCTCTGGGACCACTGCGGCGGCAGTAGCTACCGGCTCCTCGTCAACAAGCATTGGTACTTCAGGAAGGTTCAGGCCGGTCAAGGTCGTGGTCGGGTTGGACGATTTGTCCTGCTCGAGACAGTCGAAGTATCCAATCTTGTAGGCCTCACTGGACAAACTGAAAAGTTCGTCCTCCCGCTTTTGTACGGCCTCTGCGACGGCCTCCTTAACGGCCGCTATCTGTCTCTCCCTGGCTCTCTCCCTCTGGGCGTTAAGAGCTTCGGCTGCTTTCTGCTTCTGAAGGGTCAGCTCCTCCCTAAGCAGCACCTTCTTCGCCTCCACCTGTCCGATACTCGTTTGAAGCTCCTTAGCCTCCATCGCCAGCTTCCCATTCTCCGCTTCTGACTTCGTGATTGCTTCAAAGAACTTCTTACTCTTCCCCTGAAGATCATTGAAGTACACTCCAATCTACAGGCACAGACAAGCAGGTGTTAACACGGGAAAGCGAAGCAAAAGACGGATAGAAAGCGAGCGTGCTCGTTGGCCATCTTACCTGATAAAGTGAAGAAAATACGGCCTCTTCGGCCATAGCGGGCGGTTCGTGGAGAACCTGCTGCTTGTCTTTGCTGAGGATACACTTGCTCTGAATCTCGACAGCTACTCGGCTCTCGCCAAGGCCAGTATCATTTTTCTGAATGGCTCAGTTGGGCCGAAAAACATTGTCTCCCGCCTTCGCTGGGGGTGGACGGGCTCCGGCTCCAGCGGATGCGCCACCGGATTTTGAAGAGCCAGTTCCTTGGCCAAACGGACCAACCAGTTTCACCGTGGTTTTGCCTTTGGGAGGCGGTGGAGGCGCAGTGTCCTGGGTATAAGCCGGACTCGCCATCTCGGCTGCTTTCCTTTTTTGGCTCTGCTGGGCCACTTGTTGAGCCCCCAGCTGAGCCCTTGGAAGAGCCCCTTGCCTTATTCTCTCAACTGTTGACTGTTGCTTCCTCTCTGCAAGTGAACATAAACAGAGAAGTCAGAAGTGAAAAGAAAAAACAAATAGAGTTCAGAACAAGTCTAGCCACATATGTGCCGGAGTCGCACTACTAAGACCAAGCCCGACCAAAATTGGTTCCCCCGAGAACTCTCCGCAATAAATAAGGCCCCCTCGTTCCATCTCCTCACGCATTAGGGTAAACGTCTTCATATCGTCGCCCTCAAGATACGGCTTGCGACTCAACGCAACTGTGTCAGGGACATCCCATGTTAGAGGAACCGGCCAGGGCTCGCTGGACTCCCTGTCCTCAACATAGAAGAATCTGTTCTTCCACGAGTGTATGGAGGAAGGAATGCCAGTGATTATTTTCAACTCTGGGTGTTGGCTAATGTAAATCCAGCCCCCCTCCTTATGCCTCTTTAAGTGTGCGCAAGCGCGGAATAACGGCACAGATAAGCCTCTCTCTAGCCGGCCCTGGACAAGATAGACAAAGCCCGTCAGTAACCTCTACGAGTTCAGAGCAACCTGAGCTGGGGCCAGTCCATAATATTGAAGCACTGCGACGAAGAACGGGTGCAAGGGGAACCTGAGTCCAGCCCTCAACGACTCATCATAGATGCAGAGGTCTGAGCTTTCATTACAAGCCCTATCTCCCTCTGTCGCTACCCTCATCCCAAACCTCGGAGGTACACAGTATTTGTTTCTGATGTCCTTCATCATGGACTCATCAAGTAGTTCTCCTCGACAAGAGCCCGAATGTTGTATTTAGGGTTGGCTTCCATCCGGGCCCTAGCTACGACCTCAACGGCCCGGCCAGGATGAAACGTTATGGACGCCTCAGCGACGTCACTACCAACACTCCCTTCTGCTCGAAGATAACTATCCATTGGGAGTGGTTTGACGTTCAGATCCAAAATCACCTCGTCCTGATTTCCCCCGTCATCGCTATCTACAATTTCTACTCTAACGTCCGGATTAAACAATATAGGATCCTGAACCGGACTAGACTCTGAGCTACTGGAAGAGGACTCTGAACCGGACTCAGAACTAGAGCTAATATGGGACATGATGAAGAAAAAAGAAAAGCTGAGAAGAATACTGGGCAGAGTAGAAAGCTCCTAGTCCGCGCACGACTCCAATCACCCACCTCGCAAACCGAACTGGCAGAGCAGAGAGAAGAAGAAAAGGAGGAGAAATAAAAAGAGAAAAGTGAAAAATAAGAAGGTAAAAACCTCCTTTTATAGCCTTACCCAAGGCAGTGTGCATTTAATGAAGGGCACATACTTTGAGGGCGTTTGAATGGTGCCACGTGTATGACGCACACACACTTCTAGGCGAAGGCGTGGGGGAATACACGCGTATCTCCAAGAAGCTAAGGGCCTAAGGGTCTCCGGACCGGATATAACGCGTCTCGCTAGGCGACAAAAGTCAGTCCGGCCCAAGCCGGACTGGATATGACGCGTTCGCTAAAGGACAAAAGTCAGTCCGGCCCAAGCCGGACTGGATATGACGCATTCGCTAAACGACAAAAGTCAGTCCGGCCCAAGCCAGACTGGATATAACGCGTCTCGCTAAACGACAAAAGTCAGTCCGGCCCAAGCCGGACTGGATATGACGCGGACTGGATATGACGCTTCGTTAAACGCCAGTCCGGCCCAAGCCGGACTCACTTCCAGACCGGACTCATTTCCGGACTCATCTCCAGCAGATTTCCGGACTCATTTCCGGACTCATCTCCAGCAAATTTCCGGACAGACTTCGCCCATTCAGAAATGTAATTCACCACACTTCCCCAAGTCACTACAATGACTTGGAGAACTAGGGGGCAACTGATGGGGTGCAAAAACTCAAGCCTATCACAGGCCACCACCTGTCCTGGGAGTAGGTGAGCTGCAGCCTCTAACAGGCCACCACCTGTCCCGCCACGTGTCTTGGGAGTAGGTGAGCTCCAGCCTCTAACAGGCCACCACCTGTCCCACAACGTGTCCTAAGAGTAGGTGAGCTCCAGCCTCTAACAGGCCACCACCTCTCCCACCACTTGTCCTGGGAGTAGGCGAACTCTAGCCTATCACAGGCCACCACCTGTCTTGGGGGTAGGTGAGCTCCAGCCTCTAACAGGCCACCACCTGTCCCACCACCTGTCCTGGGAGTAGGTGAACTCCAGCCTATGGCAGGCCGCCATCTGTCCTCGCACAGGTCATCCCACGTCACCACATTTCCTTCTATAAAAGGGAGTTCAAAGCCCAAACCAAGGGTAATGAAAAATCTTCTCTCCACCCAAAACTCTTAAAATTAGCTCTGTACTCCTGCTCATACTGACTTGAGTGTCGAAGGGCCTGTCCATAGTAACACCCGGGTTGGTCTTTTGACCTCGCTTGCCTTTGTGCAGGACTTAGTTTTCTCAGCAGGATTTAGTCCCTTCACTCCACTTCGCTCTGGTCCCCCAGGACTCCGTTCCTCTGGTCACCTAGCTCAGCTCTTACGTCATTGTCGTACATGTGACCGATTTTCGGTCTAACAAGACCCATCTCTGGGTTTTGTAAAAAAAATAGAGACACCTGGGGGTTTCGACAGAAACAGAGAGAGAGAGAGAGAGAGAGAGAGAGAGAGAGAGAGAGAGAGAGAGATGCTACATTCTAACTTGGATTCGATTATAGAGCTGGAGAGGAGAAACCCATTTTGATTTGCAGATCAGGAGAGGAGAGGAGAGGAGAGGAGAGGAGAGGAGAGGAGATGAGGGGTATGTCTGTGGGGAAAACCTAGTATTATTAGAAGCTAAAATCGACCTGAGATTTCAAGCCTTTTTTTTCTCTCTCGATTCCGGGAATCAGAATACCACCCCCTTAGGTGGGTATCAAATTACACCAAACATTCCCATGTTAATTCCGTTCGGACTGAAATTTCCTTTCCCATTCCATTTGCAAAATGCAGCCAAACGTTGGAATTGCCTAAGTCGGTATCATATACCGATACCGATTCCTGATTCTGGCAATCCAAACGCACCCATAATGTTTAAAATGTTACAAGTGGACCCCCTATGGTTCCAATTTGTGTAAGGTAGTGTGGACCCCGATCCAAGATAGGCGGCGAGAGAACGTGTCCCTAACACCCTCTGGATCATCCACGTGAATGGAGAGCTCTGCCAAGGAACTCTCGAAACGGATGCCACCCTCATAGCATAGCACGAGTGGCGATATAAAAAGAAAGAGATATGTCTCGATCCGGAGCCAAGGCTCGAAACCAAGACATACCTGAAATAAACTCAGAGTCGCCATCCATGGATATGCCATGGAACCCTAAAATCAAATCCTCTGTGCAATGGATAACCAGAAATATATATGGGTTCGTGCCTGGTTACGAATGGGGAAGGTCTGAGAGCACCCCCAATTCGTACGAGTGCAAGCACTTGGTCTCTTATGCCATTTTTATTGACTTCAAAGAAGTTTGGGTAAAAATCATGTGAAATGGGAACAATCCTCAGGAGTCGTCTACCTAAGCATACATTTCCTGAGGATAAAGATAATAAGCACACATAAAATAAAATGAAAGATGTGTCACCTAAGCATAGCTAGGTTGTGAGTGACATGCCTAATGGGTGTCTAAGTTCTGATGTGCAAACACATGCAAGCTATAGCTAAAGGTATAGGATCAGTACAAGGAAGTAAGAAAACATATCAAAACATACAATACAAATCAATCCTATATATGATAGGACAAAACAAATCCTAACTCTAATGCGACTTGACTCGGACCAAGATGGCCGTCCATCCCAGCTGCTCTACGTATCCCGGCCTCGGGAAGAATCGGAGTCCACGTAGTTCGATGACCTATTCTAAGCTATGATGCCTAAGACACCTAGCCCTCTATCCTAGACTCGATCTAAAAGACCGGACTAGTTATTAAAATTTCTTGTATGATTATTTAAATTCCAGTGAATTGTGGATTTTAGGACACCCTATATGCCCTAACTAAATGCAGATTGATTAGCCTTAAGCTAATGCAGGTGGGTCCTATAACCTATGTGTATCTAGGCTGTGCGACCTAATGAAAACCATGGGCTGACTATATGCTTCCTAGTCTAGCAATCGGTTCGACTAAATGTCTAATCGATCGACTCGAGGCCTCCTAACTCTAGGGACACTCACACGACAGGACACACCATATCAAACAAATCAAGACAGACTCCTAACTCTAAAACAAACCAAACGGCTAGGACAGACTCCTAACTCTAGGGGAAGATCTCTTTGAAAAAAAGTTTTCAAGAAGCTTTGTATTTTTTTTAGTTTTGACAAATTTATTTTTAAAGGTTTGGCTGGACCTGGGATGTGGATCCCAAGCTGCACTACGTACCTCGTGGAAGAGGATCAAGCCAACGTAGTTCGAAACGAACTCTCCTAATTACTACTCCTAAAACACTCAATACTTTAAAAGATTTGAGGATTTTGATATTTTTTATTGTTTTTGATGTTTTAAATTTCTAATGTTTTTGAGTTTTAAAATATTCAATGTTTTTGGATTTTAAAACTTTTTCCAATGTTTTTGAAGTTTAAAGAGTTTTCACCCTTTTGGTCAAAGACCTAAGGGAATATACAAAGCAAAACCCTAGGGCCAAACCCTAGGGCTAACAGGGGAAACCCCTAAAGAAGGTAAACTAATGATCAAGGACGAGGGAATGATCTAAGATCACAAACAAGAAAAACTCTAATGAACTGTGCCAGTTTCTAACAAAGAAGAACGACGACAATACTAAGGAGAAGCTCCTAAAAATAACTATAGAAGAAGGGGGAAATGAGTCAAAGACTCTCTGATACCGTTATCAAAGGACGAGTGAATCAAAAACTCTCTAACAACGACATCCAAAGGACGAGCGAGTCAACGACTTTCTAATAAAAAACACTAATGAAGATAAATGAGCCAAAGGCTCTCTAATACTACAACTTAAAGGAGGAATGAGTTAAAAACTCTCTAAAAGGAGCTGCTCTAATATAAGGCTTGGTCAGCCTTCTAAAAATAGAAACCTTCTAAATGAGACAAGGCTTGTCTCCAAATAGAAGCTCTATAAATGAGGCAAGGCATGCCTCCTATGGGTATACTCCCTACCAAACTAAAGCGACCTCCCTAAGGGTAGGTCCAAAATGAGGCTTGTCTCCACAAGAGAAATACCTCAATGAGACAGAGTGTGTCTCCTAGCATGGAACTCGTTAATAAGACCACAATAGTCTTCTAAATGAGAAAGATAAACTATCATCTAAAGGTTTCTAAAAAAACTAAAGAAGTCTACTAAATAAAGAGGGGGGACACTACTTGGACTAAGTAAGTCCCCTGAGGTTGGGCTTGCTCTATAGAGACACAAATTGTCTCTCTAAAGGGGAGGCTTCGACTATCGCCATCATTGCCCTGGTAATGAGGGGACTTAACGTCTAAAGGTTTCTAAAAGACAAGACAAATCTACTATATAAAGGAGGGGAGAGCTACCTGGACTGAGCAAGTCCCCTAAAGATGATGGGCTTGGGCTAGCGCCTTCATCGCCCTTGCAATTCTTAATACACTTAAATTTCTAAGCACGGTGCAATATCTGTCTGATTTATAAAATATGCTTGTCAATTATGATCAATAGCCTACAACAGATAAAAAGGCTGCCAACTTCAGGATTCTTATAGACAATCATCATTATAATGAAAATTAGTGATAAGTATTTAACAGGTCAACACCAAAATCATTTGCAAATAATTTATTGAATTCAAAACATTTTAGCACCTTAATGAAAATCATGACATAAGGCAACCAGTAAGTGGTCATGATGCAATCGTTTAAAGGAAATCATTGGTTTTCAATAAAAAGCATTTTACAAACTTAAAACTCATCATGCAACACAATGAAACACAAAATCTATCTACCCAAGCTCAACATAACTCCACAGAGAAAGAGAATTGAGAACAAGAATAATAAAAAGGGCAAACTAATTATATTCTTGTTACTGAGCAGGATTATTTTCTATGAGATTTAAGCATCAAGCCAATAGTGATATGAAAAATCGACTGGAATTAAAAGAAATTTATTGTAATCGAGCAAATGAAAATCATTGAGAAGTAAAAGTGCTGCCTGCATTATCTATAAAAAGAATCATAACATGGGCGGCAAAAATCTCAGCTACACAACTCCACATGGTCAACATTGGAAAAGGAAGCATTCTAAACCCAAACACCAACCTTGTTATACACATGAAAGCTTATCTTTCCCTATACATTTTGGATACACAAAAACTACTCAAGCATAACATATTCTAATCACACACAGAATTAAGACCATCATACAAATGAAACTCTAGAACAACAATTGACCTTCATTAGCTAAGATTTCCCCAAACAAATACTTCATCTTACCTCAATTTCTCCCACAAGAAACTTGGCTGCTACAGATGAATTTCTATCTTCTTCTCAGAATTAGTGAACTCTCCCCAGAATGACTTTGAACAGAGAATCTGGCGGTCGGAGCTCAGATTCCGGCCGGTAGATCTGCCGGAGAAGGAGATTCGAAATCACCGGCCACTTTCTCTCTCTCAGATCTCTCTCCTTTTCTTTTTCTCCTTTTTCAGATTAGGGAAAACCTAATCAAAACAAATCCTTCAATTTCAGATCTTAGATCTGAGGGTTCCCTCTCAGATCTGAGATTTTCTTTGCTTACCTCCATCTCTCTCTTTTTCTCTTTCTAAGATTAATGACCGGATCTAACAAGATGTGACCGAATAAAATGGTTGAAATTTGGCCAGAATTCAGCGGGATTCATCGGAGAAGATGAAGAAATAGGTTAGGGTTTCGATGGCTCATGATGGAGTTCGGAAAAGGGAAGAATAAGATGGCCGGCCGAGAGCTTGGGTCACCGGAATCAATGGTGTTTGCCGGGGTTAGGGTTTGGGTTAAAAGAAAAATGGGTTTGCCAAACAGGGCTAGCAGATAGATCGAAAGAGGAGAAGAAGGAGGTTGGAATGGTGATGAAATGGAGATGCGGCTGACGAGGTGTGGAGCTTGTCGGATTTCCGGCAGAATTGCCGGAGAAGAAGATCGAAATCCCTCTCTCTCTTTCTCTCTCTCTCTCTCTCTCTCTCTCTCTCTCTGCGAGAAATCCACCTCTTTTTTTCTTTTCGTTTGATTTTTTTTTATATGTAAATGAGATTTGAGGATATTGGCACTCCACAGATTGATGGGCGCACCATCAACATGATAAGCGCGCGAACTTGGCCTGATCTCAAATGAGTTGATTCACCCCCCTTTGCTTTGAACCCGTTTATGCCGATAATTCATCCCCCTTTTAGTCTACATTGCACGCACTATCTTGACCCGTTTACTAAGCAAACAAGCTCGGATTTCAACGAAATTTTATGGGGATCTACGGGGGACCTTAAGCTATGCCAAGGTTAAATTTGGGGCACCAGCTCACTTATTTGATGAGGCTTCGCCCAAGCAACGCGAACTCAGGTCCGGTCAAAATGGGGTGTCTACAGGTAGACCCCCTCAATTGATGGTTCGTCCACAGATTGAAAGGTTAGGATGATCTTATGGAGCTGATTTTTTGGGCACACCCTATCTATGTCAGGGCCCATCAAATGAACGGTTTGTATCATCCAAACAAACATAGTGGGCCCACATTGTTTAGATGATCCAAAGCGTTCATTTGATGGGCCCTAACATAGATAGGGTGTGCCCAAAAAATCAGCTCCATAGGATCATCCTAACCCTTCAATCTGTGGACGAACCGTCAACTAAGGGGGTCTACCTTACACAAATTGGAACTGCAGGGGATCCAATTGTAACATTTTAAACATTATGGGTTAAGTTGAATGTGTCAGAAACCACAGGGGGTCTAAGTGTATTTCTCCCTATTAGTAGAGAAAAGTACGGAATGCGGGCTGATGTTTGGAGAAATTACGGATTATGGGCACCTTTTAAAATAAGAATGAAACACGGGCTAATCTTCAAAATCGAGTGGGAAAAAGATCCCAATACCCTTCTGACACAAAGAGGAGTCCTCGTATTTAACGCCCTTCGAAGGTAGCTTTTTCAGTAAAGAAATACACTTCTTGGGGAAAAAATGGCACTGTATTTAATGCACATCTTGTCCTCAATAATGCATGGCGCGGCGGCGTGCTGCACAATACACGTTGTAGAAAATAGTAGGGAAAATGCCGGCGTACTTAAGTAGACGCCGGCATCAATATCTAAGACGCTGGGTTATTAGTTAAAACGGTAGCGTTTTCAACATAGACACCGGCGTACCTATACAAGACGCCGGTGTTTCTTTGAATACTCCGACGTCTTTGTAGGTACTCCGGCGGTATTATGACGAAAAACATGTTCAGAAAGGGTACAGAGCGCCCAGTTTGAATTCTTTTACACTGACGTGAAGCATGGCAAACAAAAGCACATCTTCTTAGAACTTACAAGTCTTCCACAAGAAAATATTTGTAATGTGGTGATGGAGAAAACTATGTAAGAGGGGTACTTGAAGAAGCTCTCCTTGAAGTTTGTCTGCTATCAAAGATGATCTCCATCCCAAATAGTTAGAAGGTATTTGAAGTTCTCTTTGAAGCTTTGTTGAAGGTCTCTTTGATCTCTTTTATTTTTCAACATTAATATTAAGGGTTTAAGTCACACAGTTCTTTACACATCAGTGGCATATTTGCGATTGCGAGTTATTGATGTGTTCTCTCTTGCTTCTATTCTACTGAATCTTGAAAATGTGGGTTACGAAGATGGAGGGGGTACAGTTACTTTTATGTTATACTATGACGGATGTTTGAAATGCAAGTGTGACAACCCAAGAGGGGGGGGGTGAATTGGACAATTAGAAATTTTAGGCTTAATTACGGGAAGATTAAAAGTTAATCCACTAATTAAGCATTAATTAATCTAACCTTGTTCAAATAAATATATTAATGAAAGCTAGGGTTTAAACATTCTAATCATGCACATTTACTAACCCTTGTTCAAATAGACATTATAATGCAACTAGCGTTTCTATATTTCAATCAAGTGCATTTACTAACCCTTATTCAATCAAAAGCATAAATATAAGTTAGTGTTAGAGTTTACCAACCACCATACATGGAAAGGAAGAAGGAGAAGGAGAATCATCCACAAAAAAACACGAGATTTCTATAGTGGTTCGGTCTATCACAAGACCTACTACTCCACTCTTCCAAGTTTTCCTCCTTGGATGCTCCACTAAAGATGGGATTCTTGAATAGCGAATCACCAATCCGTACACCACACCTTCTCCAACTCCAAAGGACACACACCCTTTCTGCACGAAGCCTTGTGAGGGACACTCCCTCTTACATGATTCACCTTTGTTAATGGGCCGAATCAGAGACCCTCACCATGTCTTCACTTTTCTTAATGGAGCCGAAGAGGAGACCCTCACCATGTCTTCACAATTCTTAACGGGCTGAAGAGAAGACTCTCACAAATGAAGAACAAAAGAAATGAAAACACTCAATGCCTCTTAATAGACGGATTACAACATTGTAAGCTCACAATCACTCCAAAGAAATAAGCAAATAAAAGCCCTATGGAGTGCCTCTTGATAAGATGTAGAAATACAAGCTCAAAGAGCTTTTTGCTTTTGATTTTCAAAGATTAAGCTCAAAGAGAAATGTGATTTTATTTTTCTCAAATGTTCAAAAGCTTGTTTAGATAGGTTTTAATGATGTATATATAGTGTATTTGAAAATATGACCGTTTGGGGGTAAATTGTAAAAAAGGAGGTTGAAAAAGTCAACCTGCGCAAGCCCCAACGACTAGTTAGCCCGACCGCGCGGTCGATTGAGCCACCGCGGTCGCCCGCCCTTATCGGGCGCCTTTTTTTATTTTCAAATTTCTTACCCTCGTGGTCGACCGGCCCATGGCCGTCGTCCGGCAAGGTCAACCTGTTTGCTCAAAAATTCAGTTCAAAAACATATCTCGGTCGACCGACCCACGACGGTCGCCCACCCAAACCGGTGACGGATTGTTCCTGGCATTCCAGGGACACCTCCGCAGTCGTCCGGCCCAACCCGGTCGACCGGCCCGATAAAATTCAGCAAGTGTTGGATTTCCAGCTACCTTGCCGCGGTCGCCCGGGAGACCCCGGTCGACTGGCCTTGTGTAAAATTCCATTTTAACTTTAAAAGATCAGGGATTTTTGGGCTATGGTTTTTGGGTTTAAGTCCTAGGTTTTCAAACACATTTTTGGGTATGTGTATGGTTTTCAAAGATGTAAAAAGTTAAGTATGAAAACCTTTTGAAAATGCATTTAACATTGTAAGCCCAATGGTTCCCACCTTGGTATTCCCATCTTCTTTTGATGATTCCAATACACAAGTGATTTTATATCACTAATGTGTTTGATTGTCTAAGTTGTAGCTCATGATTGCTTAAAGACAAGATTGCTTGGATTGAGGCCAAGAAGCTCTCATTGGACCACATTCGGAAGGCCAAGAAATCGGAGATCCAAGACGAATGAAGACTTGAAGCATCACAATTGAAGATCGAAGTCATTTTAGAATGTAAAGATACAATCCTAGTTTAGGTGTTTAGAGGCATAAATAATGTAATCTCACACACCCTAAAAAGTTTAAGTGATTGTCCTTGTGGTGTTCCAACACTTTGGAACCCTCATAACAATTCCAACTTGGTGTAGAGTTGGAAGCCCAAAACAGAATTGAAAATCTGCTGAAAATAGGCTTCTCGGAACTCCGAGAGATTCGTCGGAGCTCCGAGAAATGGTCCAGTAACATTTTTCTAACTTCTGTTTCAATTCCCGGAACTCCGAGAAAATCTCTCGGAACTCCGAGAACACTATAACGGGAAGAAATTATAGCCGTTGGAGATTTTGCCAGATTTACCACTATGCCCCTCAAACGGTCATATTTGGTTTTTCTATATATATGGGTATTCTAAACTTCTAAACCATTAATCCTAACACTCTAAAAACATATTGGAATATCCTAAGAGTGAATCAAGCTTGTTTATGCCTCTCATCCTCTAGAATTAGGATTTGGATCATTAGGCTCAAATTTGTACATCTTTTACAAATCTTGTAAACCATTGTGAGGGATTTTTTTGTTCTTTCTTTCTTATCAAGAAGATTGTATTCGGGCGAGTGTTCGGAGAAGCGGAGCCCACTCTCCGTGGTGAGGATTGCCACCAAGGTTGGCAATTGGAATTCTAATCGGCACCGATCTTCGCCGAAGTTAAGAAGATCAAATAGTGAAGCCATCAACGGGTTTGGTTGGTGGAGTGGAGTAGGCCTCGCGTTTGGAGGACCGAACCACTTTAAATCTCGAGTGCACTCTCTCTTATCTCTTGCTTTACATTTGCATTGCACTTAGGATTTAACTTGTGTGCTTAATTTTCATTCTTGATCTCTTAATCTTCAAAATTGGGTTAGAAGTTTTCAAAAGATTAAAACTTGTTAGGAACCTAATTTTACCTCCTCATTAGTTGCCATTAGAGTAATACTCGAGCCTACCCTTGGAATTTCAAACATAAAATCAAGAGGACTCTAAATACATTCTAAAAATAAGAACCTTGAGTCTTCTTGGAATGTATCAGCTCCTTTGTACTTCCTTGGACTTCTTCGGCTTGATTGAACATCTTAGACTTGATTCAGCTCTTGTGACTTCTCCTCCAATTTTCAATGCATGTTGAGGTACATGAGGTGTCACCATGGCATGTTCAACTCCAAGCTCCTTCTTAACACTTATTGGTAACTTGTGGAATCTTCATGATGAGCTTCTTGATTTGAACATCTACAAATGAGGATGTCTTCATTGTAGGTGCAAGCTCTTGGTTCTTTATTCCTTGATCCACAAGCTATGTGTTGAGTTAAGTTGTGTAATGACGATTATGACATGAAATCCTGTAAATAACACAACACCTCAAAGCAACACATCAGTCCATAAATGCTAATCAATTTAGTTTGCTAACATCAAAATAAGAAGGTAAGATGAATGATTAGACCCATGAGAACCCTTGGGCTTACATTCTCCTCCTTTTTTATAATGGTAAACAAATTGATTACGGAGGTAGGAGATATCACATAAGTAGATGAATAAGCATTAAACACTATAAGCAATGAAGCAATGCTCCACCTCACTATATGCACAAGAGTAACACATGAATGTAAAGCATATAGTGCATACAAATTATGGACAGCCTAATCAATTCCAAAAACTCTCCCCCTTTTGGCATCAGCAAAAAGGAAGGATTTTGCAAATGAAAGTACAAATTGAGTATTAAGATAATAATAGCTTCTCTAAAGCTATAAAACTAGTAAATGATATTGCATTAAAGCTCATATGACGCTTATCACAAGAGAAAATACAAGCAAAGTGCATGATAAGAAAAAAAAATTTATTTTAAAGATATGCAAATTAAGCACAAGTAAAGGGGGCAATAGATATTGTGAGCATATCATAATGATCTCTATAAACATGAATATGAAACCATTTAGCTCTCCCCCTATGTATTTGTCATTGGCCTTAGGTGAAACCTATGTTAGGGCATAACAAGGAAGAATGGTTGGAAAGGTGATGGGTTTTAACTCTGAACTCTTGGGCAATGAGCAGACAAGTCTATTCCAGAGTATGGATATACTCTGAACTTATAAAATAACTTTTTAAGCACAAGTTGCTTACCCTAGAGATTTGAAATTAAAGCTCCCCCTGACTATCTGCATATGGACTTTGTGTAATAGCTCAAGCACATAAGGCAATTGAGTTGCCATTTTACACCTTTAACCATTCATTATTAATCCATTCAACATAATTTTTCATTTAAAATGTGAATGGACGAATTTTAGACAAAAGATATACCAAATGAAATGAATATGGTCTGATATAGCAATGCACATGAATACAAAAATAGATAGTAAATATCATATCCATGGCAGATAATGGAACATGTATATATAGATAAAGCAAAATAGAGTTCTATATACATGAACAAAAAATGGAAGAGATTTTACAATTAAAGCTCAATTTATAATATCATGATTTCTCTCCCAAAGAACTTATCATGTATATAAAATGTCTAAAGTGAATCATACATGATAAGAACAATCAAACATAGACATGTGAAATAGCAGTGTAAAGCACATCTATGTTTGAGGATGGGCAAAGAGGAAGTGAATAACTGTAAAGCACTTCTACGACCCATGAAACTGCAAAGGATATGCTTACAAAAGTTAAGCCTCATGAGTGATAAGCATATACCTTGCTCAGAAGGTTGTTAAGGAAGCCTTGGACATGATTAACAATCCTCCTGGAATTGGCAGATCTGTTACTTTTCGAGATGATTTGGAAATATCTTGAAAGAAATAAAACTGAACTGCGCATCATCCTTTCTGAAACTCTTTTTCAAAATAATTTAGATGAGCTCTACAATATTCTTCATATAGTTAGAGCTCTCACACAAAGTCTTTTGACTCTGTCAGATGAGTTACGGAATGACTCTCCAAGAGGAAAACGATTGAAATACAAGACTACTGATGAAAGTTGAGAAGAACTTCAATTAGTGCTTGATCTTATCATCTTTGTCCATAATGTTGGCATCCTTAACAATCTTCCTGGTTTGAGGGACTGTGTACTTATCTTAAATTTTTTCTCTCTCATCAAAACATAATCCTTAAGAGGATTCAGAAAATGTACATGCCAGCCTTTAGTCATGAACCATCAATTTCCTTAGTCTCTGTTCATCATTTACTGTGGAAAGATATAGGATTGGACAGAGAAAAATTATGTACATCAACCGTCTTATTATATCTAGCATGATGGAGAGAGACAAGTACCTTAGACAAGCTGCAAAGAGCCAATTATCTGAATTGGTCTTTTCTTTCACAAAAAAACGAGCTGATGAGCAATGGGGCATGACAAACTCAAAGATATTAAGAATGATACTTTGCCAGCCCAAAGAATCAGCTCTCCCTTAAAAAATTGTCATTGTCTTTAGATAAATCCTATAGGGCAGGGCATGGCAATACACAACAACTATGGATATGTCTGTAAATGTATAGCCATTGAATCTTATCATGACGAAAAATGTTCTTCTTCAAAAACACATGATAAGAGATAAGTCATAGGAAACAGAATGATCAACTAAAGTATGATCCTATGAGGAAGAGTTCTAGAGATTTTTCAAACTCTAGAACATGATACTTATCGTTGGAAATGGTGATATCAAATTAGTTCATCCAAGATAAGTATAAAGCCTAAAAGAATATGTCATTAAGGCACATGCTAAGGGTACTTGTCATAAATGAGAGATGATCTCAAAGTGACAGTACATGACAAGACCCAACTACCACACATATGAAGCATTAAAGCTCCATATGGGTGAGCTTATCACATGTAGTGTGATACCCATATCAACCTACATATGATAAGATGAAAATGACAGATATACATGTAAGGCTCCCCCTTTCTTAGAGACTCATACATGGTATGAATCCAAAGGGTTGTCCTAACACAAAAGCACCAAGAGATTTTGGGGTGAATGATTGACAAACAACCCTTGGGCTACTAATGTATGATTGCAATAGGTAGTCATATGATACTAAAAGAGATGACAACCTAGCAATCCATGCTCCCCCTAAATATATGCATATAATATATATATAACACAAGGCACATATGGCTTATCATAGTTAAGATGTTGGCTAGAAGCTAAAGTAATTAAATATTTTAATTAAGATTAAGGTACAATCTCCCTCTTAACTAGTAAGAAGGCTAAAAGCACCAATTGATTAGCTTTTAACTTTAAGGTTTACCATCTAACCATGCAGCTAATACTATTCAAGGGGAAATAACTATAGATTATATATATCTATTAAGCACAGATCTATAGAGCTCAGACAAAGGATGGAGTCTGTAGAGAGCATGTCTGAGAGAGACATCCATGGCTCATGCAAGTGATAATCTATCACTTATGGGTAAACATGAGTAAGATATGATATTTTTAAGCATCCATGGATAGTCTACAAAATTTTGACCCAAATGACATGAATCATAGGGATCGTGGTCCAAACAATTATGTTTTCATCCACAAATCACCTATAAGATAACAAAGTTGAATGAATCTATAGAAAGCCAAAATGTGAGGGAGATTAAGTGTTCCCATCATAATGTATTGCATGTCAACTTGTTGGATATTGACCCTGCATGGCCGGACATTACCTTTGCCTAGGTGGCATATTACTCCGTAAACTAAAGACTTGGTGTATAGGAGGATGGGTTTATCCCTTAATGATTCTATAATGGGACAATCTCACCAAGTGTGTATCCCAAAATGAATCATCGAACGAGAGTTAGGATGACGGGGTTAATGCACCTTTGTCTTAATGGTTGGCCACCATCCACAGTCTCCATTGAAAATGGAATTGGACTCTCAGACAGAGGCAATGTCTATGGGGCCTAACACATTGCACATTGTGTTATAAAATAAAAGGACACGACCTACCATGATATCAATTAATTCCTGACATGGTGATGACATGCGATCTTATGCAATCAAGGGGCACCCTATGCAACAATCGAGATCGTATTAATAATCTATGTCTGATCAGTCTCATGGGACCCCCTAACTGATCAAAATGGAAGTAATTGAGCTTATATGTACATGAATCAATCTAGACCATTCAGTGTATGCCCTTCACCCAATTTACGTACAATGAAATGTATTTAGATATTTTCAATAATTTAAGTCTCACCATTTATGTGCTTGATTATGTGCATGTACTTGCACTTATGCACATCAATGGTTAATTTATATGCCATTACATGCACTTTATTATACTTACATGTTGGTTAAAAGAGACTTAAACATTGAAAATTCATGCACGTGTAAGTGGTGTTTTGGGAACTCTTGATGGCCTTTACATTCATTGTATATTGCTAACTCCAAGGATGGCCAGCTTGGAGAGTAAATGCATCATGAATGTAAAGAGTCAAATTCTCCCTATAAATACCAACCATGGATGGCTGGTTGAAGATGTGAGTTGAAAAAGGAAGCCAACACATTTCTTGAGAGGGGTCCATTTCTCTATTCACGCCTTTGGGGTACAAGTTAGCAAGTCTCTTCCTTGTCCTTCGGGATAGTCGGCGACTTGATACCTTAAATCCTCGTCTCATTCAAAGGAACGGTAGAGATTTCTGTACCCCTCTTCCTCCAACAGGTTATATTTTTGCTTAATCATTTTCTTCATCTCTTTGCTTGTGGCTTTATTAATGGTATTCATATTTTAGAAGGAAATCCATTTGGCTATTTATCACACCCAACAATTTTAAGGTATCAATCTCGTTTTTTTCTCATGGATAGCCATATGGAACGTATTGTCAAGGATAATGTACAGATCGATAAACTTGAAGGCATTGACTTCAAGTTGTGGCTACGGAAGCTATTGTTTATTTTTCATACCCTTGATATTGCATATGTTGTTGATAAGGAACCCCCAATGGTAGATGTCACTGCTTCTGATGATGATCGTAAGAATCAACAGGAATCCTTAGACAAGTACAACAAGGCCAGTTTCATTGCAAGTGAAATGATTCTGAATAACCTCTCTAAGAGGTTATTTCAAGTGTTCGAAGATATCAACTCCACAAAAGAGTTATGGGAACTACTAGACAAGAGGTATTCTGAAACCTTAAATGTTCCAATATCTACTCCAAATTCAATTCATTTCAAATGGATGAAAATAAATCTATCTCTGAGAATTTGGAAGAACTAGAGATTCACTTATCACAATTAAAGATTGTTGGAGAGACACCATCTTTGCAATCTCAAATATCTACCGTGATTCGAAGTCTAGAAAGAGCCACTTCAAGAAGAAGTTTTAGAAAGGGAATTCTTCTTCATCTGATATGAAAGTATCTAAAACTTTCAATCAATCAAGAGACTCCAAAAGGTGCATAACTGTTTCTATTGTGAGAAACCAGGGCATGTTATTAAGGATTGTAGGAAATTAGAAGAAGATAAAATTAAGTATGGTAGCACAAATCAAATCCACATGATTCAGATCGATGGAACAAAAGATGAGGAATGGTGGCTTGATTCTGGCGCCACATGTCATGTGACCAAGAATAAGGCACTACTCCAATCCTATGCTTCCTCCAATGGGACTCCTCTTTTCATGGGTGAAGGTTCCTATTGTGTTGCTCCAGGAAAAGGAAATCTAAAATTACTTCTCTCATATGGCTTCTACTAAAAGATGTTTTCTTTGTCCCTTCTTTTTCAAAGAATATCATTCAGTTGCTCAACTAGAAAAATCCGGGTTCGAATTTCAATTTAAAGGGGAAGGGTTGTGATTTTACTCTCAAACAAATTTGTAGAGAATAGCGTTAGAATTAACAATATGTATAAATTGAATGTTCTTATCAATAAAAATAAATTTTTGGTTTACTCCTTTTTGTCACCTCTTTCTATTGAGTTATGGCATCAGAGGCTTTCTCACTCTAACTTTCATAAAGTTAAGAGTTTAGCCTCTATTGGTATAATTAGAATTGAATCTTTCAAAGACCAAAATACTTGTGAATGTTGTATTTCTAGCAAGCTTACAAAACAACCCTTTGGTAAAGGTGAAAGAAGTGTGGAGACTCTTGCCTTAATTCACTCGGATATTTGTGGAAGGATAACACCTTCTACTTGTGGGGGCTATGAGTACTTCATCACATTCATCGATGATTTTTTTCTCGATATTGTAATATTTATCTTTTAAAACACAAATCAGAAGCCTTTTCTAAATTTATAGAATTTAAGAATTTGGTAGAACATCAATTGGAAAGCGTATAAAATCCATTAGAACGGATCGAAGAGGGGAGTACATGTCTAATGATTGGGATGCATTTGAGAAATCTTATGGCATTGTTCATCAAATGACAACTCCATATACTCCTCAACAAAATGGTCTTGCTGAGAAGAAAAATCGAACTCTCCAAGAAGCCATTCGATGTATTCTTTTGGATTTGGGTTTGTCTCATAACCTTTGGGGTGAAGCACTTCTATCCGCTTGTTATGTTCAAAATCGGTTGCCTTTTAAAGGTTCTTTAAGGACATCTTATGAACTTTGGAAAAATAGAAAGCCAAATTTAGATCATTTTCGTGTTTGGGGTAGTGTAGCTCATGTGATTTCTACGCAACACCGAAATAAATTTGATCATAAACTGAAAAATTGATTTTTATCGGATATGAGCCCGGATCAAAATCTTATCATTTTCTCCATCCTCTCACTAATTCTTTGATTATTAGCAGATATGATAAGTTTCTTGAATCTATTACTGGTCATCTTGCTAAAAGAAAGAGAGTCGATGAATTTACGTTCAGTGAAATACAAGACTCAATTCCTTCCTCTTCCTCACCTCCTTTGGAAATTCCCTCCCTAAGAAGAAGTACTAGGATTCGGAGTGCGCCGAATTTCTATATTGGTCTTCTTGGCGAAAACTTTGAACCTAAGAACTTCAAGGAAGCTTTGGAGAGTCCAGAAAAGGATATGTGGATAAAGGCAATTAATTCTAAAATGGAATCTATACTTCATAACAACACTTGGACTTTGGTTGATTTACCGCAAGGTATAAAACCTTTGGATTCAAAATGGATCCTTAAAAAGAAGCTAAAGGCAGATGCTGATGAGCACATTTATGTGTGAATTGTAGGTAGAAAAATCATGTAATTCTCTCATTTAAAGCGGTGCTACTAATGTATTTTTCTTGTTTTTGGTGTTTCAGGGTTATTTATGGATTATCGTGAAAAATGGAGCTAAAACGATGAAATTCCAAAGAAAGATTCAAAAGTGGAAACAACTATTGGATCAACACCATTGTGGATCATCATTTGAAGGGTTCGGATTATTTTACGATCCACCAATTGGTTGGTTCAAAATAGCCTTGGGAAGTCATTTTAGGAGTGCAACTAATTTAAATGCCCACAAGACGAATGCTTCGAATCATCCATTTGACGGCTCGCCAAATGGATGGTTTAGATCATCCCATGGAATGGACCACTAAGTACTCTCATTACCCATAGTAGAAGGGGTTGGCTTGGGAATATAGAAGGGTTCGAATATATCATTTCTCCATAAGTAGGGGCCCACTATTGTGCAACACCAATTCATCCATATTCGGTCAGCCCACTTTGGGTTTAGAAAGTGAGTCTATATTTATTAGAAGAAAAAAAAAAGAGTTCTTTTGAATTCATGTGGGGGCCACGATTGTTGGCAATTGGAAATTGATGGAGTTAGGTATGAAATTGGAGGGGGGTAGGAATGAAAAGTATGAAAATATAAAGTTAGTGGAATATGGTGGACGTTGCATGTGCATCTCCAATTTGGAAAGCTTTATAATAATAGGATACCATGCAAAGGTTTAAGGTTGGAAATATTACCAATGGTTGGCAGCATGCATGGAAATAGTATTGGAAAGTCAATAAGATATAGGTGGGCGTGACATCATGCAATTTCAATATAGAAGCTGCTGTTTCTTTTTATCTCATGAGAAATCCATGCAACGTCCATTTTAGATAGCAATTTGTGTATTCTAGGCATGCATATGAAATGGACGTTTGTGATTGTTTGGGTATTTTGGCACAAAAAGATTCAGCCATGGTTTGTATTTGGAAATGGGTCCCACTTGCTACTTTTCTTTTGTAAAAACGTGGAAAGTGAGAGAAGCAAAGTAACTTCTGTTTTTTAGTAGGCTCGGTTTTGGCATCTTGTCTATAACCGTGGGACCCACCAAGATCATGCTCATTTGCATGAAGATTCAGCAAGGTTATTTTGATTTTTTTTTAGCAACAAACCATATTCAGTGGGTAACATCCAGTGATATTTCGGTTCCATTACTTCTCATGATTTGGAAAGTTATATGTAGGGCCCACTAAATTGGATTGTTGGGAGAAAGAACGCAAGGGTTGTTAATTACTTGCTAAAGAAGAATTCAGCTATTCTTGAAGAAAATATAGTTTCGGCCAATTTTTTTTGTAAGGTCTCTCTTGATTTTGGCAATCCTACCTATTGGGCAATCTCATGATTAGCAAGCTTTCTTTCTTTCTTCACTCTCTACTTTCTGTAATTTCTCATTTGTCTTCTCTATATATCTCTCTTTCTTCCAACCGGCGAGAAAAGAGGATTCTCTAATTCTCATTCTCTTTAATCTCTTGCTCTCCCATACTCTTGCTCTCTCTCTCTCTATGCTTTTGCTTGTTCTTTCTTTCTACTATCTCTTATTCTTTCTTGCTCTCTTTTCAACCTCTTTTTCTTTTCTTTCTTTCAATCAAAGAACGATCCAACCGTCCGAGATCCTAATCCAAGGCGACATCAAGGAAAGAAGGAGAGCGATCAAGGATTCAACCATTGTTCGAAGGAGAAAAAGACTAAGTTTACTTTACTTGTGTTCTTTATTTTTAAGTTCAATTCCAAGTTATAATTCGATGTACTTTTGTTTTGAAGTTTAATATTAAAGAGAGTACTTGTGTTATTTTTCTTTTTAAAGTTCTTATATGGCACTTCTTCCCTTCTCTATCCCCTTTATTTTTGTTTCTTTAGCCTTCTCCATGAGTAGCTAAACCCATTATACTTAGGGTTTAGATGAAGCCATGGGGAAGGAGAATGAGAAGTAATTAAAACCAGTGGCTTATCTAACAAATTATGTAGAGTTTTGTTTTTTGTACAAATCCCAATCATCCATGCCACTGGCTTTTCCCTTTCGTATGGATGATTGTTGATTAACAAAGATTAAATTCTATATAATTAATATAAATTAGAGGGTTAATTTGATTAAATACTCATAAATAATGACATCTTTTAGATCTTATTATTTATTGACTGTTTATTTGGATTTTCAACCTAATTCAAAAGAGTTGTTTTAATTAATCAATCTAATCCAAACCCATGGTGGATTCTAACCCTAAGTCATCTTTTATATTGAATTAAGATTTTTACACTATTCCAAATTACTTTTGCAATTTTTTTCAATTTTCTTAAGCCCTTAGAATTTGATTTTCTAATTAGATTAGATAAGTAGTTAATAAAGATCATTAGAATTTTGGTACACTTTGCCTAAATTAAGATTTCCAAATCAAGATCGTAGTTGAATTTGATTCTTAGATTGAATAGAATACACGCTTATATATAGTGTTGGCTCCGAGGTCTAAGTCCACGGAAATCCTGAGTCCATTCCAGGCAACATTATATCATAGCTAGTATTCTAATCGGTAAAAGAATAGGATTGACAACTAGATTTCTCTTCCTTGAGTTCGACCCGTATTTACACGATCCGTGCACTTGCGGTTATTTAATTTCTCAATCAAGTTTTTGGCGCCGCTGCCGGGGAAGAGAGTTGCATTAGAATCTTAATTATTCGAAGTGTTAGATTAGTAGTTATTTTTATTTTAGTTATATTTTTTGGTTTCTTGGCTATCCATCTCTCTTACTTGGTTTTCCTGTGTTTATGAGTGAAGGTTGGGTGCGGAACTCGGCCAATCGACTAGAAAGAGCAAACCGGTTAGAGACGGAGGAAGACATCGAACCAAATCCAAATCAAGTAGCCATGGCGGAAGAACAAGAGCCGCCAAAGAGTTTACGCGATCGCTTCTATCCGGCCCGAACCGCGCAACCTTCTTGCATTAGATTGCCGGTTGCGCAGGGCAATAATTTTGAGCTAAAATCGCAATTTATTTCTTTGCTTCCTCATTTTCATGGCCTCCCTTCGGAGGATGCTTATTTATTTTTGCGTGAGTTTGAAGATGTATGTGCTTTAATTAAGATGCAACAACTTACCGATGATGCGGTAAAGTTGCGGTTTATTACGTTTTCACTCAAGGAGGGAGCTAAAAAGTGGCTCTATGGCTTACCAACGAACTCCATCACCACTTGGGAGGAGTTCGCCGTCGCTTTCCTAAAAAATTTTTTTCCATTACATAAAACTAATAAGCTTAGGAACGATATTTTACAATTCAAACAAAAGCCATTAGAGTCATTTTCTAAGTTTATGGAGAGGTTCAAGGACCTACTCCAAGAGTGTCCTCACCATGGAATTGATGTGTGGCATTTATGCCAAATTATTTATGAGGGCATAGATTACCAAACAAAGCAACTTCTTGAGTCCATGTGTCCTAACGGTTTTACATCTTTCACAGATGAGGCCGCGGCATGGAACTTCTTACTTGATTTGGCGGAAAAAACAAGAGAGTGGGAATCCACTCAAGAAGGTGAGAGAGCCAACACAGGTAAGGGATTTCTAATAGAGGGTGCCGTGGCTAAGGAGGCCCATCTTGATAGCCTAATCAAAAGGCTAGAAGCAATATTTGTCAAAGGACCTTCACAGGTCCATCAAATTGCACATAGTGTTCCTATGTGCAATTGGTGTCAAGCCACGGACCATGTCATGGAAGAGTGCCCAACTCTTGCTAAATTTGGTAATTCTAATGAAAATGCAAGTGCCATGGTTTTAAATAATCCATATAGTAGCACATATAATCCGGGATGGAGGAATCATCCCAACTTTTCTTGGAATCAAGGGAATTATCAAGGAGGGCCATCAAATTTCCAAGGTCAAGGCCAATTTGGCCAACCTAGGCCCACCTTCCCTTCTATGAATGTTCGACCACCCCTAACCACACCTCCACCTTTTCAAAACCCAATTTTAAATAATGTTTCAAATCAGCAACCATCGGGTTTTCCAAAACAAGGGGAGTTGGCACGCATAACTTCCTTAGAAAAGAGCATAGAACTTCTCACTAGCACTTTCATGACAAGCCAACACAATATGGAGAAGCAAATCTCCCAACTTGCCATGGCCTTGCATGAAAGGGAAAAGGGGAAGATGCCAAGTCAACCAATTCCTAATCCAAGGAATGTGGCCATAAATGGGAATCAACAACCACAGGTAAATCAGTTGAATCCCATGCAACCAAACTTGCCGCAGCAGGAGCCCTCCGATCACTGTAACGCTGTATTTGCTTTAAGGAGTGGCAGAGAATATCAAAGGGAGGAGGGCAGATCCGAACCTTCTAAAGATGCTCAAGAATCTCCAATTAAGGTAAGTAAAGAGTCATCCTCCATTGGTTCAGAAGAAGAGCCCGAACAGGTAAGTACAGAGCAGGCAGTTTCTCCACCTGAAAAAGAGTATGTGCCTAAAGCTCCTTTTCCAAGGAGACTTGCTAATAATAAAAATGTGGCTGCTAAGGAGAAAATTTTAAATATGTTTAAACAAGTGCAAATTAATATTCCATTGTTAGATGCGATTTCCGAAGTCCCGACTTATGCCAAAGTTTTAAAAGACTTGTGCACACAAAAGCGCAAGTCTAATGTACCCAAGAAGGCATTCTTGGCTGCAAACATTAGTTCCATCTTGTCTCAACAGATGGTGGCTAAGTACAAGGACCCGGGATGTCCTACCATTGCATGCACTATTGGAAATACTCATATTAATCATGCTCTTTTAGATTTAGGGGCCAGTGTGAATTTATTACCTCTTTCTGTTTTTAAACAATTAGGATTAGGAGAACTCAAACCCACCACCGTCACTCTTCAGTTGGCGGATAGATCAATGAAGAAACCGAAAGGGATGGTTGAGGATGTCCTAGTTAAAGTAGGAGAGTTCTTATTTCCTGTAGATTTCATTGTGCTAGAAACTGAGCCCGTTGCTAATATCAAGGATCAAATTCCTATAATTCTTGGTAGGCCTTTCCTTGCTACGAGCAACGCCTTAATTGATTGTAGAAATGGTTTAATGAAATTAACTTTTGGGAATGCTTCCATGGACTTTAATGTTTTTAGATTAGGTAAGCAACCTAATTTACAAGAAGAAATTAATATGTTGCACTCCTCTCCTGAGACTAATTGTGAAAATATTTTGAATGCAGGATTTGAAGAAGCTCTGGATGAAGAAGGCTTGGAGAATGCAAGAGATATAGGGGACTCCTTTTCTGATGACCTTAGCATCCAACAAATAGAATTTGGAGCATCCCTATCTCCGCCCCTTCCCAAGCCTCCACCCAAAAAGGCCCCACAGTTAAATTTGCCGCCTTTGCATTCAAATTTAAGAAAAGCATATTTGGGTAAGACTTGCACATCTCCTGTGACAATCAAAATGGACTTAAACTCGACCCAAGAAGAAGAGTTAATTAATTTTTTAAAAGAAAATAAGGACTCTACTTGGAAGGACAAGTTTCATTTACTCAGATTGAAGTCCTTTGTTGAGTTACCAAGATCTAATTTAGAAGAGGTCATGGATCTTCATGAGCCTCTTTATTCAAATCTCTCTTAAAAGAAAAAGGTACGCCCCTCTCTTCTCTTTATTGTCCTTGTTTCTATTTTTGCATGCATTGAGGACACTGCATGATTCAAGTATGGGGGGGGTAGCTTTTAGAAACTTTCTTTTCTAATCTTTTCTATAGTTAAAGTTAGAAAATTTCCTTTCTTTTTATTTTTGGTAATTTTTCGCAAATTAGAAAGAACATGGTATTCTTAAAAAGAAAGTTGTTTTCCTATTTTAAGAAAGAAAGTTTGTGGATATTTTAATTTTGGAATTTAAAAAATTAGAAAGAATACTTTCCTTTCTTAGTTTTGTTTTCTTTTGGAATCTTTCTTTTAAAAGGATTTGAATAAGAAATAGAAATAGAAACTTGCTTTTTATATGGTATGGATAAAAAGGAAAGAAAGGTTGAAACAAAAGAAAGAAAGAATGATTTTTAGAAAGTTTGCTTCTTGATTATAGTTTTGATTTGTAGCCTTTTTGACATGAGCTATTAAGTCTGAAGGGTTTTTATGCCTAGTTCCTTAAAGCCAACTGGCTTGAGAGCAACTGACTGAAAACTACATACATGGGTCAATTAGAAAGCTTAATAAATCAAAGCATTGCACGTAATCAAAGGTAAAGTTTGGACTCATATGCATCAATGTCTATGACATATGCAAATCAAAGATTAGTCGGACACTGCTTAGTAGCCTGGGTGTCTGGTGCATGCCCTGCATGTCATTCACGCCAAAAGCAGTAGAGGATTACAAAAAAAAAAAAAAAAAAAAAAAAAAATGAGTTCTATTCTTAGAAACTATGGGAAAAGTTGAAAGTATGGTGGACCATATAAATTTGTAAGTTTTCTACGAAGTTTCCGAATCAAATTTCTTTTATGGTACGATTACATCAGAGGCAAGTTTAAGGGAGCAAAGTAGGACAAATTCAAAAGAGGATTCCTTGATTAAAATATTTTTCAAATTTTTCCGACTTGGGATAGGATGCAAAGTTTAAGTATATAGGTATTCTTGTTCTTCTATTTTGAGTAATTTATCAAACAAATAAAAAGGATTAGAAATTTTTGGCTTTACTCTATAGTGGGATTTGAAAAGAAAAGTTTGTTTTCAGAATTTTGTGTGCATATTCACTGCAAACACTCACGAGACACAACTCGTCCACTAGGGTAACCTAGGGGTTTAAAGGCTTGTTGCACGTGCTAAGTGCAATCGTGATTCCTACGAAAGTGAGTTAGGATATTATTTTTATTTAGTTTTTGTGTTTGTTTTAGTTTTTCTTTTTGTTTGCTTGAGGACAAGCAAAGCTTAAGTATGGGGGAATCTGATGAGCACATTTATGTGTGAATTGTAGGTAGAAAAATCATGTAATTCTCTCATTTAAAGCGGTGCTACTAATGTATTTTTCTTGTTTTTGGTGTTTCAGGGTTATTTATGGATTATCGTGAAAAATGGAGCTAAAACGATGAAATTCCAAAGAAAGATTCAAAAGTGGAAACAACTATTGGATCAACACCATTGTGGATCATCATTTGAAGGGTTCGGATTATTTTACGATCCACCAATTGGTTGGTTCAAAATAGCCTTGGGAAGTCATTTTAGGAGTGCAACTAATTTAAATGCCCACAAGACGAATGCTTCGAATCATCCATTTGACGGCTCGCCAAATGGATGGTTTAGATCATCCCATGGAATGGACCACTAAGTACTCTCATTACCCATAGTAGAAGGGGTTGGCTTGGGAATATAGAAGGGTTCGAATATATCATTTCTCCATAAGTAGGGCCCCACTATTGTGCAACACCAATTCATCCATATTCGGTCAGCCCACTTTGGGTTTAGAAAGTGAGTCTATATTTATTAGAAGAAAAAAAAAAGAGTTCTTTTGAATTCATGTGGGGGCCACGATTGTTGGCAATTGGAAATTGATGGAGTTAGGTATGAAATTGGAGGGGGGTAGGAATGAAAAGTATGAAAATATAAAGTTAGTGGAATATGGTGGACGTTGCATGTGCATCTCCAATTTGGAAAGCTTTATAATAATAGGATACCATGCAAAGGTTTAAGGTTGGAAATATTACCAATGGTTGGCAGCATGCATGGAAATAGTATTGGAAAGTCAATAAGATATAGGTGGGCGTGACATCATGCAATTTCAATATAGAAGCTGCTGTTTCTTTTTATCTCATGAGAAATCCATGCAACGTCCATTTTAGATAGCAATTTGTGTATTCTAGGCATGCATATGAAATGGACGTTTGTGATTGTTTGGGTATTTTGGCACAAAAAGATTCAGCCATGGTTTGTATTTGGAAATGGGTCCCACTTGCTACTTTTCTTTTGTAAAAACGTGGAAAGTGAGAGAAGCAAAGTAACTTCTGTTTTTTAGTAGGCTCGGTTTTGGCATCTTGTCTATAACCGTGGGACCCACCAAGATCATGCTCATTTGCATGAAGATTCAGCAAGGTTATTTTGATTTTTTTTTAGCAACAAACCATATTCAGTGGGTAACATCCAGTGATATTTCGGTTCCATTACTTCTCATGATTTGGAAAGTTATATGTAGGGCCCACTAAATTGGATTGTTGGGAGAAAGAACGCAAGGGTTGTTAATTACTTGCTAAAGAAGAATTCAGCTATTCTTGAAGAAAATATAGTTTCGGCCAATTTTTTTTGTAAGGTCTCTCTTGATTTTGGCAATCCTACCTATTGGGCAATCTCATGATTAGCAAGCTTTCTTTCTTTCTTCACTCTCTACTTTCTGTAATTTCTCATTTGTCTTCTCTATATATCTCTCTTTCTTCCAACCGGCGAGAAAAGAGGATTCTCTAATTCTCATTCTCTTTAATCTCTTGCTCTCCCATACTCTTGCTCTCTCTCTCTCTATGCTTTTGCTTGTTCTTTCTTTCTACTATCTCTTATTCTTTCTTGCTCTCTTTTCAACCTCTTTTTCTTTTCTTTCTTTCAATCAAAGAACGATCCAACCGTCCGAGATCCTAATCCAAGGCGACATCAAGGAAAGAAGGAGAGCGATCAAGGATTCAACCATTGTTCGAAGGAGAAAAAGACTAAGTTTACTTTACTTGTGTTCTTTATTTTTAAGTTCAATTCCAAGTTATAATTCGATGTACTTTTGTTTTGAAGTTTAATATTAAAGAGAGTACTTGTGTTATTTTTCTTTTTAAAGTTCTTATATGGCACTTCTTCCCTTCTCTATCCCCTTTATTTTTGTTTCTTTAGCCTTCTCCATGAGTAGCTAAACCCATTATACTTAGGGTTTAGATGAAGCCATGGGGAAGGAGAATGAGAAGTAATTAAAACCAGTGGCTTATCTAACAAATTATGTAGAGTTTTGTTTTTTGTACAAATCCCAATCATCCATGCCACTGGCTTTTCCCTTTCGTATGGATGATTGTTGATTAACAAAGATTAAATTCTATATAATTAATATAAATTAGAGGGTTAATTTGATTAAATACTCATAAATAATGACATCTTTTAGATCTTATTATTTATTGACTGTTTATTTGGATTTTCAACCTAATTCAAAAGAGTTGTTTTAATTAATCAATCTAATCCAAACCCATGGTGGATTCTAACCCTAAGTCATCTTTTATATTGAATTAAGATTTTTACACTATTCCAAATTACTTTTGCAATTTTTTTCAATTTTCTTAAGCCCTTAGAATTTGATTTTCTAATTAGATTAGATAAGTAGTTAATAAAGATCATTAGAATTTTGGTACACTTTGCCTAAATTAAGATTTCCAAATCAAGATCGTAGTTGAATTTGATTCTTAGATTGAATAGAATACACGCTTATATATAGTGTTGGCTCCGAGGTCTAAGTCCACGGAAATCCTGAGTCCATTCCAGGCAACATTATATCATAGCTAGTATTCTAATCGGTAAAAGAATAGGATTGACAACTAGATTTCTCTTCCTTGAGTTCGACCCGTATTTACACGATCCGTGCACTTGCGGTTATTTAATTTTTCAATCAGAACCGTTGAAAGTTTTAAGGCAAGATTGGTTGTAAAGGGATTCAACCAAAAAGAGGGGATTGACTACTTCGAAACATTGGTTCCTGTGGCAAAGATTAAGTCGATTTGCATACTAGTTTCTATTGCAGCAAACCTTGACCTCGAACTTCATCAAATGGACATCAAATGTGCCTTTCTTAATGGTGATCTTGATGAAGAGATTTATATGAAACAACCAGAAGGTTTCATTGAAAAAGGGAAAGAAAAACTTGTGTGCAAACTTCAAAAATCTCTTTATGGGCTGAAACAAGCACCTCAGATGTGGTTTATAAAGTTTGATGAAAAATTAAGAAGCTTTGGTTTTCAAGCTATTGGGTCTGACCAATACATATACTTCTTGATTAGCGGGGGTCGAACACTTATACTATCACTTTATGTCGATGACCTTCTCTTGGTTAGTGGATGCACTATGCTACTAGCTAAAGTCAAAGATTGGTTAAAAGGAACCTTTGAAATAAAGGATCTTGGCGAAGCTAACTTTTTATTGGGAATACAAATCATACGGGATAAGAAAAATAAAACTATCAAGCTGTCCCAAGAACACTTTGTGGAAAAGATTCTTAAAAGGTTTCAAATTGAAGACAAATCTCCTTCTAAAGTTCCATTGGAACATGGTCTTAAACTCTCTAAGGACATGTCTCCTTCACTTGAAGATGAAAGGCTCGTCATGAAGAATATTCCTTACTCCAATGCTGTTGGTAGTCTCATGTATCTTATGACTTGTACTAGGCCGGACATCGTCTATGCCGTTTGCTTGGTAAGTTAATTCTCAAGTAACCCTGGAGTGGAACATTAGAAGGCTGTGATTAAGATCTTGAGATACCTCAAAGGAACCAAAGATCTTGGGCTGACTTTTGGTAAGTCATCACTTCTATTAGAAGGTTATTCAGATGCTGATTGAGGTGGTAATGTGGACGATAGTTCCTCCACTAGTGGTTGGATCTTCTTATATGGCGGGGCTGCCATCTCATGGTGTAGTAAAAAGCAAACATGCATCTCCCACACCTCTATGAAAGCTGAATATGTCGCACTTGGCTTAGCTGGCATGGAAACTGAATGGCTAATGAGTTTTCTTCAAGAGATACCTCTCTCCGGATTTGAAGGACAACCTATCATTTTATATTGTGATAATGAGGCTGCTATAAAGATTACAAAACATGACAAGAGTCATGGGAAGACCAAACATATCAAACTAAAGTACCATTACATCTGTGACGTGGTCAAGCGGGAAGTCGTAATCATTGAGTGGATGCCTACTAACCTCATGGTTGTTGATCCACTTACGAAGGCACTAGTGTGTGCACAGCTTTATTTTATGTTGCCCAGGATGGGCTTGATGTAATACATTACTTTTATTTATTTCATTTTCTTGTTAAATGTATATAAGGGAAAACCCTCGAGGTCAAACCCTTCACATAAAAGTAAGACATCTTATGGGGAGAGTAAGACCCAATGTTAGGGCAGCCCATAAGGACACAATTCCTCATTTATTGAGGTTACTCTAAAGGAGAAGGACACATCCTTGTTGCCAGGCATACTCAAGAAGAGTTTTGTCCCAAGGGTGAAAGCTAACTGAGGAGTATACTTAAGGTATAAGGGGACAAGAGGGTTATTTTTTGTTATAGCTAAGATAGAGTTCGGGAGACTCTCCACTCGTTCAATGAAGTTATGACAAATATGATTCCTCTCCTAAATATCTGTGTGCCCACTTGGAAAGCCCAGGTACCGGGTCCACTTGTATGGTCAAGCCATGTGGTATTGGCATTAGTGACTTAAATGGTTAGTATGTAAAACCATAATAGTCCTTAACTCCCAAAAGGGGTAGGGCTACTGATATCACTTCTTAAATCCTTATAAAATTTTCCAACTTATGTACTAGGTGTACCTAAGGAAGGTTGAGGTGGCCAAGAGTGGTTGGAGTATATCCGGTCATTTGTGTCAAGCGGGGGATTGTTGGATATTGACCCTGCATGGCCGGACATTCCCTTTGCCTAGGTGGCATATTACTCCGTAAACTAAAGACTTGGTGTATGGGAGGATGGGTTTATCCCTTAATGATTCTATAATGGGACAATCTCACCAAGTATGTATCCCAAAATGAATCACCGAACGAGAGTTAGTATGACGGGGTTAATGCACATGTGTCTTAATGGTTGGCCACCACCCACAGTCTCCATTGGAAATGGAACTGGACTCTCGATCAGAGGCAATGTTTATGGGGCCTAGCACATTGCACATTGTGTTATAAAACAAAAGGACACGACCTACCATGATATCAATTAATTCGTGACATGGTGATGACATGCAATCTTATGCAATCAAGGGACACCCTATGCAACAATCGAGATCGTATTAATAATCTATGTCCGATCAGTCTCATGGGACCCCCTAACTGATCAAAATGGAAGTAATTGAGCTTATATGTACATGAATTAATCTAGACCGTTCATTGTATGCCCTTCACCCAATTTACGTACAATGAAATGTATTTAGATATTTTTAATAATTTAAGTCTCACCATTTATGTGCTTGATTATGTCCATGTACTTGCACTTATGCACATCAATGGTTAATTTAGATGCAATTACATGCACTTTATTATATTTACATGTTGGTTAAACGAGACTTAAACATTGAAAATTCATGCACGTGTACGTGGTGTTTTGGGGACTCTTGATGGCCTTTACATTCATTGTATATTGCTAACTCCAAGGATGGCCAGCTTGGAGAGTAAATGCATCATGAATGTAAAGAGTCAAATTCTCCCTATAAATACCAACCATGGATGGCTGGTTGAAGATATGAGTTGGAAAAGGAAGCAACACATTTCTTGAGAGGGATCCATTTCTCTATTCACGCCTTTAAGGTATCAAGTCACTGACTATCCCGAAGGACAAGGAAGAGACTTGATACCTTAAAGGCGTGAATAGAGAAATGGATCCCTCTTAAGAAATGTGGTGGCTTCCTTTTCCAACTCATTTCTTCAACCAGCCATCCTTTTTTATATTTTCCGTCAGACAACCGTGCTATCGCCCCAGCCAGAAACCTGACCGAGAACGATCCTCTAATGCCAAGAAATCCCAAAAAGAAATCTCAGCCATCAATTACGCTCTGATCGCACGGTCATATTTCATCAACCGGACGTAGGTGCCTATCTCCTTAGAACTTAAGGATAAAGAAGTTCGAGCCTATATAAATGGAACTGGACTATAGAAATGGAAAAGGAAATGGAACTGGACTCTCGGACAGAGGTAATGTGTATGGGGCCTAACACATTGCATATTGTGTTATAAAATAAAAGGACACGACCTACCATGATATCAATTAATTCCTGACATGGTGATGACATGCGATCTTATGCAATCAAGGGACACCCTATGCAATAATTGAGATCGTATTAGTAATCTATATCTGATCAGTCTCATGGGACCCCCTAACTGATCAAAATGGAAGTAATTGAGCTTATATGTACATGAATTAATCTAGACCGTTCATTGTATGCCCTTCACCCAATTTACGTACAATGAAATGTATTTAGATATTTTTAATAATTTAAGTCTCACCATTTATGTGCTTGATTATGTGCATGTACTTGCACTTATGCACATCAATGGTTAATTTAGATGCCATTACATGCACTTTATTATATTTACATGTTGGTTAAAAGAGACTTAAACATTAAAATTCATGCACGTGTAACTGGTGTTTTGGGGACTCGTGATGGCCTTTACATTCATTGTATATTGCTAACTCCAAGGATGGCCAGCTTGGAGAGTAAATGCATCATGAATGTAAAGAGTCAAATTCTCCCTATAAATACCAACCATGGATGGCTGGTTGAAGATGTGAGTTGGAAAAGGAAGCCAACACATTTCTTAAGAGGGATCCATTTCTCTATTCACGCCTTTGAGGTACAAGTTAGCAAGTCTCTTCCTTGTCCTTCGGGAGAGTCGGTGATTTGATACCTTAAATCCTCGTCTCCTTCAAAGGAACGGTAGAGATTTTTGTACCCCTCTCCCTCCAACATGTTATATTTTTGCTTAATCATTTTCTTCATGTCTTTGCTTGTGGCTTTATTAATGGTATTCATATTTTAGTAGGAAATCAATTTGGCTATTTATCACACCCAACACAACTATTATAATGGGTAGATGCCCAATAATGATGCTAGATTCCTATGACATGTGTCTAATCTATGTCTAGCAAAGTTAACAAGCAAGGCTTTCTAATTGTGGATGCTAAGTGCAAATGTGATGTAATTTTGCACTTAGTTGGGTGTTTTAAAAAGATATTCAATAAGCATAAAATATAGTCTAAACACAAATATAGCACTGAATTACAATTAGACTAAAGCAGGTAAAAGATGCGATCATTAAGCTCAAATGAATATAGATACTTTCTGTAGATACCCCATTTTGACTGAACCCAAAATAACTTGGTTCGATTAGAAACCCTATTAGATTAGTGTTTTAGAGTTCCAAATTGTTCTTTAAAGTAGTTTAGGATCCCAAGTAGGTCCCATTAAAATTTTGTTTAAATCCTTTGCGAATTGCCTAAGAAGACGAGCCGAGTTAGATAGTGCAAAAGGGGAGTGAAATATTCTATAAGCCAGCCAGTTTTTGTACTAGAGCAGAAAGGGGGGTGCATTATCCCTGTAATGTCACACATGAAAAGTTTTACTTGAAATTACCTATTTTTTAGTTAAAATACAACATATACATGAATAGGGGGGTTGTCCAAGGTAACTTAAGGGGCAAAAAATTTAGAGTTTTAGGGCTTGTTATTAGTGTTTTAAGATTTGTATTTATTGTTATCATTGTTTCTAACTTATGACTAAGATTGTGAGTTTTATTTCAGATTGTGATCATCTTTTCATTTGTTTTACTTACATGCTTAGTTGTAGCTCTCACATGTTTAGCTGTAGCTCTTTACTGCTTACTTGTATATTGTTTACTGCTCATATGCTTAGCTTTAGCTCTTTATTATTGCTGATTATTATTTTTGCTATCATCTACTGACGTTTGCTTACTATGCAGGTTTATCTCTTTAGTTATATATGTGCATGCATATGTTACTGTTTTCTTAGATGTGTTGTGTTAGGATTAGATGGATGCTTAGAGATTGATAACAAGGTTATCTGTTATCGAATTAGCATTAGTCTTCTCTGCCTCTTTGAGAGACAGCAGATTCTAGTGTTTATTATAATAACAGATGGTACTGGTACTAGTTTTCTTTAGGTATGGATGGTAGATATGATGTATGTAGATAGATAGCAGGGTTATCTGATATTAGATGGGTTCTAGTCTTCTCTGTCTCTTTGAGAGACAACAGATTATAGTGTTCTTTCTAATGTCAGACAACACTGATATCATTTCTCTTTAGGACTTGTTTGTTTTCTTTTACCCATGCCCGGGTCATGCATGCTTAGGTAGACGTTTACTCTAGGGTATTTGTTCTCATTTCACATGATTTTCGCCCAAAATTCAGCAAAGTTAATTAAAAAATGACATAAGAGACCAAGTGCTTGTACTTGGGCGGATTGAGATGCTCTTCGGACCTTCCTCATCCGTAATCAGGCACAGACCCATATATATTTCTGGTTATCTATTGCAGAGAGAATTTTATTTTTTGGGTTCCATGGCCTATCCATGGATGGCGACGCGGAGTTATTTTAGGTACGTCTTGGTTTCAAGCCTTGGCTCTGGATCAAGAGGTATCTCATTCATTTATATCGCCACTCGTGCTATGCTATGAGGGTGGCACCGTTTCGAGAGTTCCTTAGTGTGGGACCTGATCCCGTGAGAGGGGCCTGGCGCGCGAAGCGCCACACTCTCCTCTCTTGGTCTCTCGTACCCACCGATTGGCGTGTGCTTTTTTTTAATTGATTTAATTCATCTTTTCTGTAAACTTGGATCACTAAAGCAATCCGAATTCCACGCAAAAGAGAATGACAGAGTCGCCACCTAGATGAGAGATCTAGGACTCATAAATGACTAAAAATATTGATTCGTTACCTGATTACGAGAATGGAAGGCGTGAAGAGTTACCACCACATGCACTATTCTTGCCCGATAATCCGATCTTCGATTCCCAAAGTGAACTCTCTTAAATTTCTTTTAAATGGCTCATTTAACTCTATGTTAATGTACGAGCTACGTGTCATGCATCCTAGAATCTAATTTCAATGCAATTCCTAATTGTGTATCTTGATTTTTTAATTCGTTTGGATTCAATCTATGTGAAAGTCCTCATAAAATCTAGTTTCATGAAAAATCCTAGGTATTTTAATTAATTTAGTTAAGAATTCATAAAAAACTAATATACAAAACCCTACCATTTGTGGTGGGCCGACTCGGGTTTGGTATGCCACTCAAGCATCCAAGTTGCTTACGTATCACAGCCTCACTAGAATCAGAGTTGATCGTAGTTCGGTGCTCTTAAACTAAGCTACTTACGCCTAACTAATCTAGGACGCCGATCTAGACTGGATTGACTATTTCAACAGTTTTAAGAGAAATTATTTAGTTCAAGTTAAAGATTTTATTATCCTAGGACTTCATCTAAGATGCTATATGGTCCTAGCTAAGTGCACGACGTTCCTTAGACTAATGATGGTTAACCTACATCTTAGGTAACTAGGCCCGTCCTATGAAAAAGTGGGGTGACTAGTGTAACTAGATCTATGGCACGGTTGCTATCCGTAGCAAACGGCGGTGATGAGGCTGGACTCCTAACTCTAGGACTCTCTAAAACCTAAGACACAATGTGACGTAAGTGTTCCTAAGGGGCCCTAAAGGTTCTTACGATGGAAAACCGTAATCCAACGGTCCCAAGGATAAGGATTAAATCAATTCAGTTTGCCGAAGTTAATGATTTTCAATTCTTAAAAAGTTTTCAATTCCTAAAATCTAAGGAATACCAAAGGCTCTAGGGCTTGATTAGTTTCAGCCTTAGATTGCATCCATGGAAGGGAATAGTACTCTCAACCATTGTATAATTTAACACATAAGTTATAGTATATTATTGCTTGGCATGTTTCTCAGGATTTTCATGGACAGTGGACCTCGGAGCCAATAACATACTATAATTTACATGTTCAAATTATGCAGGATCGATCACAATTAGTATACGATTATGGATATGATTTCGGCAATTGAACTATCACGATATAACGAATTTATATGGGAGATCTATGAACCCTAAGGTTTCTGTTTGAAATAAGTTAGGGATTGAATTCATGATGAAAAGTTAAGATTGTTTGGAGATTTTTATTGACTTTTGTGTTGACTTGCTATTAAGTTGTGACTTATTAACATTAAGACCAGATTGATAGGATTACACAGAAACCTTAAGCAATCGAATTCTAAATTAGTTGAAACCTTTTTCGTAATAAGAAATTGATGGTTGTAATTTACTGGATGAGTTTCATGAATTTTAACTAAGTTTTACTATCAATTTCCAAATTTTCAAAATTTAAGTCAGATTATGGATTAACAAAGCAACTTATAGCATATGGCTTTCAAATTAGCTTAACCTTTTACAGTATAAATTTAATCATGATGTTAGGCTACTGTAAAAATTTCAAAGATTTTTATAACTATTTGATTCCAATTAAAATCCACACAAACATTGGATGAAATCAAAGAATTAATTAAAAGGCAAACCTAATGGTATCCTAAAATCAAGAAACAATTCCAGTAGATATATAATAGATTATAACATTTTCTATCAAAATTTTAAAACCTAAAAATTAAAACTCCTCCGTAAAATTGATTTGTAAATAGAAAAAGTGAATTTGTTTCCTAGGAATTGAAACCCGTTTATTAAAATAAATTACAAAACCATATTAAAACTTTGCAAAACTAATTGAAAATTCTTCTCTAACATTCCAGTAACCTAAGTTAATGGTTTGTGAAGAAAAATTTCTAAAATTCACTAATTTAATACGAAAAGGAATTACGGCATGTAAAACGGAGAACAAATTAGAAAACAGTAAAGAAAACATTTTTTTCAAAATTATTTTTCATGAAAAATTCACTTAATTTTTGAAATTTAATTTTGGAAAGTTTCATCAATTTTCAACATATTGTGGTATTTAATAAAAATAGGCCGAATTTAAAGTAATTTAAATTCGGATTAAAAAAAATCAAAACAATCCGAAATTTTTGGGTGAACTGAAAATCCAAAAATCGATTTGAAAGCAAATTTTCATAAAATTTGGGCTTGATTTGACCCATTTTCTATTTTATTATTCAAGAAATAACCTTTTGTCGGGTTATCTTTCGAAAATAAAATGAAAATCGAGGCGGTCAAACCATGGTCCAGGATCTTACTTTCCAGTTGTTTTAAAATTTTTGTTAACCTAAAACAAATATTGGTTTTTGAAAAAGCCCATGTTTTCAAATACTTGCTTTGAAAATCCAATTTAAATTCATATCGAAGAAAAAAGAAAGAAAATCAATATTTATATGGAGGAAAATTAATTTGTTGGTGAAATATTAGATTTTGAAAACTTATAATCTATATTATAACATACTGGAATTTCAAAGGAAAATTCCTTGATTTAATATATCAAAAGTAAAATCCTAGCATGCTTTTTTTTTCTACTTCACAAAGATGAGGAATCCTTACCGTTGATCGTGATCCTTGTCTCTAGGGTTGGTGATTCGAGATATACGCTTTGTCCAACCCTTTTATACGCTCAAGAAAACCCAAAGAATGACCCAATAATCCTTGATGTATGATATGTTGAAGAAGAAGAAGGAAGAATTCAAGAACCCTTTATGTACAAAAATGGTTGTTTCCTCTCTCTCCAAGAGAGAGGAGAGAGGGGCGGATAAATTTTTCAGCTCCTTACTAAGGTTGTTTCCTCTTATTTTTGTACAAAAAACCAGGGTTAAGAGAGAAATAGTAGTTTCCCACGTGAGAGCTCCCATCTTTGGCTTGTTTTCAATTTTCCCCTCTTGCTTTTTTTCTTTCTTGTTTCCAATTGGATTTGATTCCAATCTTAATTTCTTGTCAATCAAGACGTGCTATTCCCATTCCACATTGCTTCTTTGGAAAAAAACATTTTTAAGCAATCATTCCTCTTTTCCTTGTTTCCTTCTTTTCTTTTTATTCGTTTTATTTTTCTTTTAACAAATATGATGTCACATCAAGGTTGGGCACCCAACTTATGTGGGTCAGCCATGTGGGGCGCCCACCATGGTGGTCGACCTACATTGCTGAACCCACATGAGCTCCATCTTTCCGGGCTTTAGCCGAATTAGGCCATTTCACACGGGTTTCGGATTTTTCCGTAAAAATTCAATAAAATCTTTTCAAATTCAACGTTCTATATATGGACCAAACCCATTTGACCTTTATGGTGCATCCCTAACACATGATCGAACCATCTTTTTTTGGAAAATAACTTTTCGGACCAAAATGCCCCTATTTGACCGTTAGACATCCAAATGCGACCAAAATACCCTCAAATTGATTCACTCCTAAAGGAAAAAAAAATTAAAAATGGAAAGTCTTTGTGATCAAACTTCAAAAATAGAAACTTTTAAAGTTGGGTCCTTTCGGTGAGCAATATTAAACAGGATCATTTGGTATCCCCTGAAAATATCCAGAATACCCTCAACACTCAGGATTTCCAAATTAAGCGAAACCCCTGAGAAATTCTATATTTAGCAGGTTTTCCAAAATTCAAAAAATCATTCATAATCTCTCAGACACATTTCGGGGATCAAAAGAATTACATAAGAAAAGACCAAATTATCCCGAGGTACAAGAATTTGGTGAGACTAGGGAAAACCTTCAGAAATTCAAAAAATAGCAGATTTCCGAAAATTTATGAACGAACTCAAGATTTCTTAGACACAACTTAGGGACCAAATATGACATATTGAAAATGTCTAAAATACTCCCAAAGTGCAAGACTAAGAGAAAACCTTGAAAGATATAAATTTAGCAGGTTTTCCAAATATTACAAAATTACTCATAATTCATCAGCCATACCCTCAAGATGATTTTAGATATATGAGAAATGATTGAAATATCCATAAGATGATGAAAATGTGGAAGCCCCATGAGTTTCTAAAAATAGCAGGTTCCCTAAAACACTTGAGATTTTTGAGGATTCTTCAGTCATACTTTAGAGATAGTCTCAGGCACACTAGAAATGACCAACGTAACCCCCAATATACCCAAATTGGGAAAAAACTCCGAGAGTTTATAAAAATAGCAGCTTTTTCAAAATTCATAAAATTATTCAAGATTTCTCAAATACAACTCGGGGTCAAACAGGACACATCGAGAATTACTAAAATACCCCTGTAGTGCAAAAATGGGCAAAAATGAGGGAAACCCTGAAAATTCTAAAAATAGCAGTTTTTTTTCACTTGCTTGGAAACTCGAACTTTCATCTTCTAGACACCATTGGAACACCCTAAAAACCTTTAGGATTGCGAATCAACTTCAGAATTCCTTCAATGAGGCGAAATATATCCTAAAATGCACAGATGCCTAATCCTAGGTGGAATACGGACTCGAAACTTGACAAACTACCGAATCCTTTGCTTTTTTAAGTGTAGCAAAATGGGGGTGTCTACACTTGGTAGACCTCTCCTTCATCTAGAGATCCAAGGGACCGACGGGGACTCATTCCTCGCCGCCTTCTCTGGATCGGGTCCACAGGTTGGCGAATCCACTAGGGAGTTCTTGAAACATTGTCGAACTCTGTAAAAATGCCATTTTATTAATTTTGAAAAAAATTTGGGCCAAAATCAAGTTAAATGGGAACTTTATCGTTACAAATCTAGGGGCACCAAATAGATGCATATTTAACAAGGGCTCACACACCACTTTCATCCCTTGCATATATTATCCTATTTTGTGGTTACTTTTTTCGCTATGGTTCGTTGTGGATGGATATCAAAATGACGTATTTGGGATACTATGCGTAGGAGCCACGAGGGCTATACCTGCCCTCTAGCACCTCCGCACTAGTAGTATACTCAACACTTGGACACCTTGTGTGTAAAACGGACATAGTTCGTATGCTGGGTGATAGTCACAGCATACAAGTAACTATGCACCCGGCCAAGTGGACATCAACCTTACCCCCTTTATATACTGCATTGTCCATTTGTTTGCATATATGGACGCACATATGTTGCTTACATATGTGGAGCTTAGAGTTAGGAGCCTTGTCCCATTTATAGATTAGGGTAGTTCACCTTGAGTGGCTATAACACGATCTTAGTACACTCATCCGTCTGTCTTGAGTCGAGACTCCCTTGACTCCTTTAGATTAGACTCCGGTTGGTGCTAGGGGTGGTTATTCGGTTATAATCGAACCGAAATTTGATAACTAACCGAAATAATTTCGGTTATTAAATTTCGGTAACCGAAACAGAACCGAAATTTTTAAAAACCGAACCGATTAAAAATTCAGTTATAATTGAATAATGGGAGAAAAAGAGGGAAAGAAGCAAAATTTTAGTTTTGATCAGAGGGCTAGGATGATCCAATCGAAATGATTTTTTGAGCACAACCTAATTAAGTTGTGATCAATCAAATGGACGGTTTTGATCATCCTACGGAGTGCCCATATAGCACTTTTTTTTTTGAAAAAATAATGGTTTTCCATCATAATTTCGGTTATTTCGGTTAACCAAGTGTTTTTTTAGATAACCGAAACCGAAACAGAATAACCAAATTTCCAAAAAAAAAAAAACAGAAACCGAACCGAAAAGGAGAAAAATAGAACCGAACCAATTCGGTTCGGTTTGGTTATTCGGTTTTAACCGAATAATGAACACCCCTAGTTGGTGCCCCTGGTTAGGATATATATGTATATATATCTGTATATATTGACTATTAGATTAGGGCCTTCTTATTTAGTGAGGCTTCCCTATCTAATTCAATCAATTTTATCAATTCATATTTCAGATTTATATCTGATCCGTGGCTCTTACTTGCCATTATTATGTTCCTTGATCTTCTGATCATAGATTTGATTATATTCTGTATCATTGATACATATCCCATATATTGATTATTAGATTAGGGTCTATTCTTAGGATTCCTTATCTGTGTTACACAGTTTGATCATTTCTTCCATCATTTTAATAATAATAAAAAAAACATTTGGTTTACACTTGTTTTGACAAAATTTTAATACAGCTATAAAAAAACTCTTTGAGTGATTACTGTGTACTTATTTGATTTGTACTCTTTGAGTGTTTGGTTTTTGTTTGCTTTAGCAAAGTTTTAATACAATGACAAAAAGAAAAAAAAACTCTTTGAGTGTTTTTAAGTAAGGAAATTACCGGATTTAGTGTTGCACGATTTGGTTTTTCCTCAATCATTTTTTAAAAGAGTTTTAATAGAGAAGGAAATTACCGGATTTAGTGTTACACGATCTGGTTCTTTCTTCAATCATTTTGAAAAAGAAGGTTTTAATAGAGTAGAAAATTACCGGATTTAGTATTGTACGGTCCGATCTTTTCTTCCATCATTTTGAAAAGGTTTTAATAGAGTAAGAAATTGCTAGATTTAGTGTTGCACGGTGTGGTCTTTTCTTCAATCATTTTGAAAAGGTTTTAATAGAGTAAGAAATTGCCAGAATTAGTGTTGCACGGTTTGGTCTTTTCTTCAATTTTTGAAAAAGGGTTTAATGGAGTGAGGAAATAACCAGAATCTGTGTTACACGGTCTGGTCTTTTCTTCAAGTGTTTTGACAGAATAAGAAATTATTGGACCTCGTGTTACACGGTCTGGTCTTTTCTTCAAGTGTTTTAAAAAAATGTGTTAACGGAGAAGGAAATCACTGGATTTCGTGTTACACGATCTGGGCCTTTCTTCAATCATTTTAAAAGATTTTTAATAGGAGGGAAATCACTGGATTTCGTGTTACATGATATGGTCTTTCCTTTAATCATTTTGATAAGGTTTTAATAGAGAAAATTACCGGACTTCGTGTTGCACAGTCTGGTCTTTTTGGAAAAGCTTTAAAGAAGAGAGAGAAGGCAATAAGAAATCACCGAATTCTGTGTTGCACGGATTTGTCTTTTCTTCCTTCACCCTAGTATTAAATACCCGGATGATTAGTAGTGCAATGTCAAGTAGTGAGTTGCCTAATCATCGTTCCGTAATGTGTCGCTACCTAATGAATTTAGGAGTCAGGGATATCTATGAAGAGGTTCGTGTGGGACTGTTTAGCAGGACATACGAATCTGGGTCTATATGGAACTGTTTAGCAGAACCATGTAAATCGGGAGTGATTTACTACCTTTAAAAAGAGGAGTCAGAGTTACTCGGATAGTTAAACAGATGAATTTTCAGCAATAGTCTGTATAGCTATCGTCGGTGAAATTTGGTTTCACCTCGGTATTAGATGTTTGAGTTTGGCTCAAATATTCGAGTACCCTAATAATTGGTCGAATAGTTTTGGACTAATCGACAGTAACAATAAAAAAAAAACTCTTTGAGTGTTTGGGTTTGAGTTTGTTTTGGACAAGCATCAATGCAATGTTTAAAATAAATAAAAAACTATTTGAGTGTTTGGGTTTGAGCTTGTTTTGGACAAGTTTCAATGCAATGTTTAAAAAAAAAAATCTTTGATTGTTTGAGTTTGTAGTTGTCTTGGACAAGTGTCAATGCAATGTTTAAAAAAAAGGAAAAAACTCTTTTGAGTGTTTGGGTTTATAGTTGTTTTGGACAAGTTTCAATATAACAATGATAAAAAAAAGAGAATGCTTTGAGTGTTTGGGCTTGTATTTGTTTTGGAAAAGGTTTTAACACCATATAAAAAAGAGAACTCCTTGAGTAGTTGGTTTGTTTTTGTTGAAGTGATTAGTTTGTCTGTTTGGTTTGTGCTCTTTGAGCACTTGTTGTGTTTGCTTTGATCTAGCCTTGTTAAAAAAAGAGAGAGTGTGTTTGTGTTTTATGATTGCTTGTAGATCCTTGTTAACTGATGTGAATAATTGAGTCATGAGTGTTAGAGAGAGACCATCTCATTCGGATGTCATGATAGAAGTCGATGAGAGGCTATCTCCCTATTGCTTGCAATCTTAGAGTTTTGTTAAGAGTCATTTTATGGCTTTACCCTTGTAAATATTACTTTTAGAACTGAAAATTCACAAATTTGCTTTGCTTTGTTTTGTTTTCGGGTCGATCAAAATGTGTTGTCTGTTCAGCTTTGGCATTCGCGCAACAAGCACGCTCTGCCAAATAGGGGCATCTGTAGACACCCCATTTTCACCGAACCCTAAATAACTTGGTTCGATTAGAAACCCTATTAGATTAGTGTTTTAGAGTCCCAGATTGTGCTTTAAAGTAGTTTAGCATCCCAAGTAGGTCCCATTAAATTTTTGTTTAAATCCATTGAGAATTGCCTAATAAGACAAGCCGAGTTAGATAGTATAAAAGGGGAATAAAATATCCTGTAAGCCAACCAGTTTTTGCACTAGAGCAGAAAGGGGGGGTGCATTATCCCTGTAATGTCCCCCATGAAAAGTTTTACTTGAAATTACCCATTTTTTAGTTAAAATACAACATATACAGATGAGCCAATTCATATTATTACCAATTTTGATGGAAGAAAAACCGTTTTACAAGTAGAAAATAAGATGTTCAACGAATTAGTGTTTCAATTGATCTTTGAGTTGATTTTCAAAGCAACTAGTTCAAAACAAAAGGTTATTTCTAAGGTTATATTTCCTGAATTTTAATTGGGTTAAAAGAATATTATAAATCCAAAAATTTCAGTAGAATTCTTTCATCTTGATGACTTAAAAATTCGTTTAAAAAATGCCTAGAAAAAGGATATTTGTCAAATAAAATTCGTTTACATGTCAAAATAATTCAAAATTTAACAAACTTTTATTCTCAGTAGCCTATTGATATTTGAAGATGATTTAGAAATTTTGAAAGGATTTGGTCTTTATTTATTATTTTTACTGAATTTTTTAATGAAAGAAGTTGAAATTCTATAATAAGATGGATTGGCTCAGAAGAATCATATTATGAATTTTTCGGAATTTTTTGTGCATGATATAATATTTTTAGTGATTTTTATTTTAATCGGCTAGAACATAAATAAATCTATTCAAAATAATAAATTCCAGAAATAATGTGTGAAATTTGTACTGTGATTTTCTATTATTATGACCGTGTTCCAGTATTGATTTGGATCGATTTGGATAATGTTTACTATCGGTTACATTAGAACTCTAATAAATTGCTTAAATTTGTAAAACTCATTAAAAATCACATAAAATTCTTAAAATCATGAAAAATTCCAGAACATCAGAAACTTCCAGATACATCATAATCCTCATGTTTCTTAGATACAAATTGTTAAAACTCACTAAAAATCCCCACAACTTGCTAAATTGGTCAAAATCTTAGTCTAAGTAAAGTTACCCTTAGAGCCTTAGAATACTTTGATTTCTAGGTGATAGAAATCCTTTAAAAGATGAAAATTACCAACTTAATAACTTGGGTTGGGCAAACCCAAACTCAGATCAAATCTGGAACCGTTGGATCATGGTCCCACATCGTAGGAGCCTTTAGAGCCCCCTTTAGGAACACTTGCGTCATGTCAGGTTCTAGGTCTTAGGGAGTCCTAGAGTTAAGAGTCCAGTTAGCCTCATCACGGCCAGTTGCTATTATTACCAACTGAGCCATAGATTAGAATTCACTAGTTAACCCCTTTTTCCTATAAGACATGCCTAGTTAACTTAGGATGTAGGCCCCACCTGCATTAGTTTAGGGAGTGTCTTGCATTTAGATAGGATCATATAACATCTTAAATGGAGTCCTATGATAATAAAATGCAATCAAACTTGAATTAATTAATTTCTTTAAAACTGTTGAAACAGTCTGTCCAGTCTAGATCAGTGTCCTAAATGAGTTAGGCATGTAGCTTAGTTTAGGCCACCGAACTACGTCGACTTTGATCCCAGTGAGGCTTGGGTACGTAGGCAACTTGGATGGCATTCCAAGCTCAAGTCTACCCTATACACACTCCAGTAGGGTTTTATGATTTTATTTTATTTATTTCTTTATCATTTTTCGAACCCTTAATTAAATTGATTAAAAGACTTAGGACTTTCCTAAAATTAGATTTTATGAGAACTCTCACATAGATTGAACCAAACTGAATCAAGAGAATCAAAAGATGCATCTAGAAATTACATTGAAATTAGATCATCTAGGACGTATGTCCCGTAGCTTGCACATCAAGAGAATTTAAATGAGTAATTTAAAAGAAATTCAAGAGAGTTAACTTTTGGAATTGAAGACCGGATTACCGGGCGAGAATGATGCATATGGTGGTAATCCATCATACCTTCCATTCACGTAATTAGGTAACGAATCTAGACTTCTGGGATCACAGATCATTGCAGTGTCACTTATGGGTCCTAGGTCGCTTACCTAGATGGCGACTCTGGTCATTCTCTTTTGCATGAAATTCAGATTGCTTTAGTTATCCCAAGTTCACGGAAAAGATGATTCATATTAATAATCAAAAGCACACGCCATTCGCGTGGGTACGAAAGACCAAGAGAGGCGGGTCGCGCCCCTCTCGCAGGATCGGGTCCCATAGGTCCATCCAGTTGGGTCCGGCTGATATTTCCATTACCAGCTTCTCCTCGATGGTGGGTTGGAGCAAGATCTCTGTGTAGATGGAGCCAAAGTTGAACGCTTCTTCAGACGCCATTTAGGAGAGGGTGTCCGCTCGGGCATTCATTCCCCTCGGGATTTGTAGGATTTCAACTTCCTTTAGCACTGCCATCTTCTCTTTAACTTTCTCCAAGTACTTCATCATCCTTAGTTCTTTCGCTACATAGGTTCCTTTTACTTGTCCCACCACTAGCTGTGTATCACTGTAAACCGTTAGTTTGTCCACACCTAATTCCGTGGTCAGGGTCAATCTAACCAGTAAGGCTTCGTACTCGGCCTCGTTATTGGAGGCCTTGAAGTAGAGTCGCAAAGCATATTTAGCTGTAAACTCGTCTAGTCCCATCAGTGCTATGCCTGCTCCGCAACCCGCCTTACTGGTTGAGGCGTCCACATGTAGTATCCAGGAGGGCGCATCCCCCCTGGTTTCTCCTTCCAATTCCGGGAGTGGAGGAACTTCAATTGGTTCGTCATCTGCGGCCCGGGATCTGGCGGGGACCATGGTTTCTTCATTTCCGAGGTCGTTCGGTACAGGGGCGGTGAACTCAACGATGAAGTCCGTGAGGACCTGTGATTTGATGGCCGGCCTCGGTCGGACCTGAATGTCGAACTCTCCCATCTCAACAGCCCAGCTTATGAGTCGTTCTGAGGTCTCGGGTTTTTGTAGGATCTTCCATAGGGGCTGATCCGTCAGGTGCACTATGGTATGAGCATGGAAATATGGACGGAGTTTCCAGGCGGCGATGACGACGGCATAGGCAAATTTTTCGATGTTCTGATATCGGACCTCGGCACCGTGGAGGACTCGGCTCACATAGTACACTGGGTGTTCCTGCTTCCCCTTTTGTTGGGCCAGGGCAGCGCTTACGGTGGTTGAGCTTATAGCTAGGTAGAGGAACAGTTCTTCTCCCAACTCTGGTTTGGTTAGTACTGGTAGAGCCTGGAGGTACTGCTTTAAGGAGTCAAATGATTCTTGGCAGGTGGCAGTCCTTTCGAACTTTTGTATGTTTTTCAAGAGCTTGAAGAAGGGCTGGCATCTTTCGACGGACTTGGACATGAAGCGGTTGAGGACGGCATCCCGCCCTGTCAGCCGCTGAACCTCCACAACATTCGTCAGTGCTTCCATGTTCAAAATAGCTTGGATCTTCTCTGGGTTGACTTAGATTCCTTTTTGGCTGACCATGAAGCCCAAGAACTTCCCTGAAGTCACGCCAACGGCGTACTTAGCCGGGTTAAGCTTCATTCGCGATCGTCGCAAGACGTCAAAGGTCTCTTTGAGATCGACGATGTGTTGTTGGGCTCTCAGACTTTTCACGAGCATGTCGTCCACGTATACTTCCACGTTCCTTCTTATCTGTTTATGAAATAATTTGTTGACGAGCCTCTAGGAAATGGCTCCAGCATTTTTCAAACCGAACGACATCACCGTGTAATAGTATAGGCCCTGATCGGTGATGAACGCGGTCTTTGGGATATCTAGTTCGTGCATCTTTATCTGGTTATACCCGGAGAATGCGTCCAGGAAGGTGAGGAGTTCGTGCCCGGAGGTGGCGTCGATTAGCTGATCGATGCGCGGCAAGGGGTATGGGTCCCTGGGGCAGGCGCGGTTCAAGTCAGTGAAGTCTATGCACACCCGCCAACTGCCATTGGCCTTTTTAACCATTACAACGTTGGATAGCCACTCAGGGTACCAGATTTCTCTGATGAATCCGGCTTGCAGCAGTTTTTCGACTTCAGCCTTGATGTGTGCTTGTCTTTCCGTGGCAAAGTTCCTTTTCTTCTGTCGGACGGGTTTGTGGGTCGGGCTCACACTTAACTTGTGTACTGCAATTTTTGGGGAATGCCCAGCATGTCAGATGGAGCCCATGTGCAAACGTTCTCGTTAGCCTTGGGAAAGTCGATTAGCTAGATTCGTAAGTCACCCGTGAGCAAGGAACCGATCCGGACCGTTCTTTCGGGGTGATCTTCATGTAAAGGGATTGAATCTAAGTCCTCGATAGGCTCGCCCCTTACCGTCCAAGCCCGCTCCCTGGGGTCCTCGCTATCAATCGCGAAGTTTTCCATCGGGGCGTTACTTCCTTTCAGGCTGGTGTAGTAGCATTGTCGCGCCACCATTTGTTGCCCACTGTAGACACCCCATTTTGACAGAACCCTAAAGAGATACATATGATTAAAAATCCCTTCAAATCATGGATTTAGAGCCCCAAATTTCACTCTAGGGTAGGTTAGGATCCCAGCTAGGTCCCTGCAAAATTTCATCAAAATCCAAGCAAAAATGCCTAATAAGATGAGTCGAGTTAGAATGATAGTGAAAATAGGGGAAGAATTAACCATTAGCTTAGCCAGCTTTTACACTAGAGTGAAAATGAGGGTGATTTAGTTAATTACACTAAGAAAACTTAGCTTATGATGTAAGCTACCTTTAAAGGGGGTGAATTATCCCACGCTAAATTTTTACTTAATTTCTTTCGGAGACCACCAATTTTCAGCAAAATCAAATACAAAACACATAGGAGGGGTGTCTTAGAGTAATAGAAGGGGATAAAGTTATGTTAATTTTTTACTTAAATTTTTCTCCTTAGACCACTCTTTTGCAACCAAAACCAAAGCAAAATTTTTGAAAATGGGTTGTCCTATAAATTAATGGGGGATAAAAATTATGAAAAAACTCTATAAATAGAGCCTTTGGGTTCTCATTTAAAAAAAATTAGGGCTCTTAATTTAATTTTAGAGAGAGCGAGAGAGAGAGAGAGCTTTCTGGAGAGAGAAAGAGAGAATTCTAGAAAGAGAAAGAAAGAAATCTAGAGAGAGAGAATTCTAGAGAAAGAAGGAGATGTAGAGAGAAAGAATGAGATGTAGAGAGAGTAAGAAAGAGATATAGAGAGAGAAAGAATGATAAGAAGAAGATTACAAAAGGAGATCCAAGAAAGAGCACAAGGTTAGTAGATTTTGAGTTTTCTTTGAAAATTTAACCTAAAATGGGAAATCTGAGTGGAAAATGCTTAAAAATTGTTAGATCTAGCAACCTAGAGCTATAATCTACCAAAATATGTTTAAAAATATGTCTCACATAAAGATCTAAAGCAATTCACCTTAGATTTTGAGTTCTAGTTGAATTTCGATGTGAAAATGGCAAAATAAAGTGCTATCCAGGTTCTTTTTTGTCATTTTCATCAATTGTTGGTTAGAATTCGTAAAAATTTCTCACGCAAAGGTGTAGAACTCGTTGAGATCTTCGATTTGGCGTATAATGGCCCAAAATTGGCCAAAAACGGAGTTATGCCAATTTTAAGATTTCAGCTGAAAATTAAGGTTAAAATGGTGAATTCTTGGATGATTTTTATGAAAATCTTTAGATCTGATGTGTAAGGCTTTGTAATTCAAATATTTATGTATTAATATGTGTGTGATGTGAATATCTAGTGAAATCCATGATAGATCTAGGGTTTTGATGTGAAATGCTCTTGTAAGATGAAAAACTTAAAAAAAGAATATGCTGTCCAGATTTTTTTATTTTGCACTTTTCATTAAAATTCGATTAGAATTTAGTCTTGTACTTAACATAAGAGTTGTAGAGCTTGTCGAGATCTTCGATTTGGCATACTCTGGCCCAAATTTGGCTAAAGGATGAGAGAGTTATTCTCTTTTAAGTTTCAGCCATTCAATGTGTTTTAAGTTATTGAAAATTTATTGCGTCGAGTAACTTCTGAGCTGCTTCTGGCCGGATTCGGTCGGGGCAATAGAAGACAAAGTTGTTCGTTATAAGATTTCCTAAAACTTTGTTAATGTGTATATTTTTTTTAGAAACAATGTCGGGTGTGTTAAATATTGCTTTCAAAGTTTCAGTTTTCTGGTAAAACTGTGTTTGCAGTAACAACAGATTATAAAATCTTTTTGGGGCACTTCTGGCCGGATCTGGCCGGATCCATAGAAGAAAAAGTTGTTCCTTGAATGATTTTCTAAAACTTTGTCCTTGAAAAAAATTTCAAGAAACAATGTTTTCAGTGTCAAAACGGAGCGCGAACTCTTAGCTAAAACACTAATATGTCTTTTAATGGCGATGGATCGGAAGCGGTCATTTTCCGGCCACTTCTGGCCTGATCCAAATGAAGTAGTCAACTAAGAGAATGTCATTCATGCTGAGATTTACAATTTTGATTAGTAGGATTGTTTATGATTTTGATGTTTGAAGGGTCTGAAATTCAATGCAAAGTTATATTTTTCACACTATATGACATAACTGTGCAATTTCTTGAAAATCATGGACAACATGAGCTCTAATCATTTTTAGTGGTTATTTTTTAGATGTTTTGAGCTTAGTAGCAAGTCATGAATCATATTTTGGATGTTTTCATGATTTACTCGGTATGTTTGGACATTTTTGTGAAAATTGCATGCTTAGTAGAAATTTCGTTGTTTTTTTTTAAAGATTATTTTGAGCTTAAATTAATTTAAATGGATGCTTTTGATTATGTTGAGCATACTAGCAGATTATAAATCATATATGGAGTAATTCTTATGATTTTTTTTGAATTTTGGGCATTTTTAGTGAAATTTGCATGTTGTGTTGTCTGCTTTCAATACCTTTTCAATGCTAAGTGATTGAAATCAATGATGTATGCAAACAAATGATTTAATCATGATCAAACCTTAATAAAATATGCTGAAAATATCTAAAAGAAGTTGAAATTAAGCATTAAAAGATGCTAGGACCTTGCTAGAGACACACCACGAACAAGCTTGCTCAATTCTTCCGGTTCTTGAACTAAATGACAACTTAGCATCTAAAACTCATAGGATCAGTTCTAAAACATATTTAAACCTTTCAAATCTTGTGAGTTTCATTCTTGGGGACATGTCATGTCTCATTCGGTCTTTGAGATCCATTGCTTGCATCTCTTGTCTCTCGGTTGCATCATTGCCCATTGATTACATCTTTTGCATACATCATCATTTTTCCTTTAATCCTTCCTTCATTGTAAGGGGCGATGAAGGTGATAGCCCAAGCCCATCATTAGGGGACTTGCTCAGTCCAAGTGTCACTCCCCTCTTTTATTTAAAAGACTTGCCCAGTCTTTTAGATGTGTATCCCCTAGACATTAGATCCCCTCTGTCATTGCAAGGGCGATGAAAGAGTCATCTAGAGCCCACCTTTAGGGAGACAAGCTATGTCTCAGCAAAAAAGTCAAACCCTTTGGAGACAGGCTTTGTCTTATTTGTGAGTCACACATAGGAGACTATCCAAGTCTCAAGTAGAACACCCCTCTAAGATAAAGACTAACTTAGTCTTTTAGTTGCCATATTCCTTTTTATCATTTGAAGGGCAATGATAAGGTTACTTGGAGCCCTCCATAGGAGACATTTAGTCCTCGTTAGTGATAGTTGTTTTCCCTATCTAGGAGACCTGGCCAGTTTCATTAGCACCCCTCTCTTAGAGTTACCAGTTTAGGAGTCAGTCCATTAGCATAGAAGGCAGTCCTTATTGAGAGAATCAGTCTTTAGATAAGGAGTTCACCTTCTAGTTTAGGAGTCAGTCCTTTAGTCTAGGAGTCAGTCCACTAGCATAGGAGTCTGTCCTTGGTCAGAAAGTTAGTCCTTAGCATAAAAGTTAGTCTTTCAGTTTAAGAGTCTGTCCTACCATTATAGAGTCATAGGAGTCTGTCCTATCGTCATAAGGAGCTAGAATTCTGTCCAACCTTTCATAAGTCATGGGATTCTATTCAACCCCTGCGAAGTATAGGATTCTGTCCAACCTTTGCAAGATATCAGGAGTCTATCTTGCCCTTATAGATGTTTAGGAGTCTGTCCATTCCTTTTGTGAGTATGTCTTTAGATAGGAATTTTTCTTTAAGCTATAAGGATTCAGCCCTTAGCACTGTCACTCTTCTATGCTGTGGATCACAGGGTGCAGACATATGGGTTCCCTTTGGCTAAAAGGGTGAAAACACTTTAAAAATTCAAAAACATTGAAACACTTCAAAACATTAAAAACACTTGAAAGACATGAAAATCCAAAAACATCAGAAAAGTCTTGAGTCATTAGGAGTGCAGTTAGGAAGTCTGTTTCCGAACTATGTTGGCTTGATCCCATCTCACGGGGTACGTAGGCAACTTGGGATCCTTATCCCAGGTCCAGTCAAACCTTAAAAAATAAACATTTCAAACCTTCCAAAAATCCTTAAAAATCATTAATAAATTCGAAACCCTAAAAAATAAAAAAACTATTTAAAACCTTTTCAAAAAGATCTTCCTCTAGAGTTAGGAGTTTGTCCTAGGTATTTGGGGTGTCTTAGAGTTAGGAGTCTGTCCTAAATAGGTTGACGCTTTGTGGGTCTCGTCGTGTGAGTGTCCCTAGAGTTAGGAAGCCTCGAGTCATGGTCGGTCAAACACTTAGTCGAATCGATGGCTAGATTAGGATGCACTTAGTTAGCCCATTATTTTTCTTAGGACATACAACATAGTTACACATAAGATGTAGGGCCCACCTGCATTAGACTAGGTTGACTGGCATTAGTTTAGGACCACATAGGTGTGTCTAAAATACTTAAACAACTTAAACATGAGCCATGTCGTGTCGGGTCGAGTCTAGTGCGGTCTAGGCATATTTAGGCATCGTAGCTTACAATAGGCCACCGAACTACGTTGACTCTGATTCTTCCCTAGGCCGGGATACGTAGAGCAGCCGGGATGGCCATCCTGGTCCGAGTCAAACTTCACATTAGAGTCTTAGGGTTTATTATCCTAGAGTTTTAGAGGTCTGTGGTGTGATATTTGTTTATATGATTGAGTGTTTTCTCTCTTGAGATACGTTGCTTGTGCTGTTGGTTGTGTTACCTCTTGCTTGCTATGATTTTGTGTATAGGGATATGTTAGTGTGCTTTCTTCTGACATTGTTGAGTAATTACTTTCTTTAGATGATTCGCATCCTTAGCTATAGCATTTACCTGCATACTTTGCTCACTCATATACTTAGCTGTAGTATGATTACTGTTTTGATCATATGCTTAGCTGTAGCTCTCTATTATTGCTGATTATTACTTTTGTAATCATCTACAAACGTTTGCTCATTATGCTGGTTTGTATCTTTAGCTGTAGATGTGCATGTGCATGTTTATAGCTTTCTTAGATGCGTTGCTTTAGGATTAGATGTGATTGATAGAGACTGGTAACAGTGTCATCTGTTATCGGATCAATACTAGTCTTCTACGCCTCTTTATGAGACGGCGGATTAGTGTTCAATCTAATGACAGATGATACTGGTACAACTCTCTTTAGGCATGATGTATGAAGATAGGTAGCAGGGTTATCTTATATTGGATAAACATTAGTTTTCTACGCCTCTCTAAGAGACGTTGGATTCTAGTGTTCATTCCAATGACAGATGATACTGATATCAACTCTTCTTAGGACCTGGATGTTTATTTTTCTTTTGCTTATCCCCGAGACATGCATGCTTAGGTAGACGTTTTCTCGGGGATATTCGTTCCCATTTCATATGATTTTCTCCCAAAATTCTTCAAAATTAATAAATAAATGGCATAAGAGACCGGGTGTTTACACTTGGGCGAATTGGAGGCGCCTAACACCTTCCTCATTCGTCATCAGGCACAGACTTTTGTATCTCTGGTTATCCGTTGCGACAGAGCATAGTATGGGATCTAGGGCCTACTTCCTTGGATGGTGACTCTGAGTTATTTTAGGTACGTCTCGATTCCGGGCGAGTCCCTGAATCAAGAGGTATCTCATTTTACATCGCTACTCATGATGTGAAAGGCACTCTTTCGAGAGTTCCTTGGTAGAGCTATCCTTCACATGTGGAGATCTCAGAGGATTGAGGCGGATCTCGTATCCCCGCCAGTTTCCTCGGGATCCACACCCGCGTATCTCTCCCACACCTTTCGAGGTTTGGAACTTCATTCTGAGGTGGGGGGTGGACACTACCGCTCCCAGGTCTCGCATGGCAGGACGTCCGATAATGGCATTGTAGGTGAAGGGCACGTCAACAACCAAGAAGGTCGTCATGACCGTCCTTTGGAGGGGGTATGTTCCGAAGGTGACGGGTAGGTCGATTTTGCCGCTGATCTGTACGGGCACTCCTGAGAACTCGTATATGGAGTACTCAGCGGGCCCCAGCCTCCCCTCGGCCAACTTCATTTCTTCGAACGTCCCAAGGTGTAGCACGTTTACCGAACTGCCCGTGTCGACCAGAATCTTCCCGATGTCAAAGTTGGAGATGATCAATCGAATGACCAGGGCGTCGTCGTGGGGGACCTGTAGCCCATCATAATCTTGATTAGAGAAGGAGATGACGTCGTCCGTGTGGGGCGGATCGGTCTGGGCTCTTTTGGATGGCATTTCGAGGGAGAGCACCCTCTCTGCGTATGTGTGCCGCCCTGCGACAGTGTGCCCGCCTGCAGCTGGCCCTCCGATGATAATATTGATCTTCCCAACGCTCGGGGTCTGGCCCCGGCTGCTGAGGCTCCTTTTGATGCCTCTTGGGCGGTGGTGCTTGGAACTACGGCGATGGTCTCGGGAGTGGTGTCTGTCGCAGGACCGATGCCTGCTGCGGGATCGGTGCCTGTCCTGAGATCAGGGTTTGCCCCTCGAGTGGTGAGGAGGGGAGTGAAGCGTCTCCGATCGGTGATGTGGCCGCTTGGTTCATGGGGGGCTTCTGAGGTATTGGTTCAGGTGGCCATCTTCGGTCAGTTTTTCTATCTGAAGTTGGAGATGATAGCAACGGTCAGTTTCATGATCGTGGTCCATGTGGAAATCGCAGAACTTTCCAGTGATGCATTTTTTAGGATCTATGCTCATCTTTTTGGGAGGGGTCAGGAGACCCTGGTCTCTGATGGTGACGAGGACGTGGGAGAGAGGGACCTTTAATGGAGCGTTTCCCAGTCTTTCGAAAACTAGAATCGAGTTTCTGTTTGTTGTCCTTTCATCGGTTCGCATCTATCCTGCTCCCCTCAAGTCTTCTCTTTTCTTTTCTCCAAGACCCGTCTGGCTCCGTTCCTGGCCACAAGCTTCTTTGGCCCAGATAAGCTTGTTGGTTCGGGATTCTAGCTCTTGCAGGTCCCAGGCCGGCTTGAGTATGAGGTGTACCTTGAGGTTTTGGTTGATGGTAGTATGCTTCAAAGCTGCCACTGCTATTTGGGTATCGATGCTGGCCAGTTGCTATAGTTCGGCATTGAACCTAAGCATGAAATCTCTCAGGCTTTCATTTCTCCCCTGCCGGAGAGCTAGTAGGACGTTAGCTGGGTCATGGCGGAGTTGGTTGTTGGCAAACCGTGTTCTGAACTTCCTTCCAAACTCGTGAAATGACCCGATGGAGTCGGGCTCCAGGCGGATGTACTAATCACTGGCTATTTTCCGTAGGAGGGAGGCGAAGGCTTTGCACATGAATCCATCCGAGGCGTCGCGAAGTGCCATTACTCTTCTAAAAGTCTGTAGAAACTCCAATGGGTCAGTGGTTCCCTCGTAGAAACCAAACCGCGAGAGGTCTATTCCCGTCTCGACGGGGGGCTTTCATTATGTCAGCGGTGAAAGGGGAGGAGGTCTCTCTCTCCCACTCGTCTAGGATGTCATTGGCGTATGGCTTCTTCATTTCTCGCTTTACCTCCTGAATTTGGCTCTGCAATTCGGCTAGTTGGTCCAAGCCTACCAGTTGGGCTGAGATGGCAACCTCCTCAGCGCGTGTGGGGTGCAACCCTTGGGGCTCGGCGGTACGGGTGAGGTCAGCCCGACCTCGAGCGGTATGCTTAGGCATGGGCGGTCGGCACCCCTTATCCTGGCGAGTCCTTTCATTATGAGGCATTGGGCTGTTAGTCGAAGGGGAGGCGGCTCGGGCCCGCCCCCGCTGTCGTCGATGGTGGCAATCTCCAGCCGACTCCTCACTATTTATCTCGCAGACCTCCGTTCGCCAGCGGGGGAGGGGGGGGGGGCGTTGGGAATCTCAAGAATCGGTGACGCCGAGTGGGGAGGTAATCATGGTAGGATTTCTTGGCGAAGTTCGTTGAACATTTCCATGGTGGGAACCATTTGTGGTGCACTTGAAGAATGTGAGTTCTGCTCTCGACAAATGGAAGCGTTGGTCGCTGCGTGCTAAGCTTGGCTCCTGGTCATTACTCCACCCTCCTACCGTGGGTTGTGGTTTCTCATCGTCGCAAGATATTCAAGCTCAAACGGGTCCCACAGATGGCGCCAATATGATGGTGCCGGAATTCGGGCCTGTGATCATGCGGTGGGTAGAGAGCCTCCGTCCAGTATCTACAATCACAAACAAAGGGGTCAGGGGGTCCAGGGTGGGTCCCGGACGACCACTTCGACACCCAAGTCAGGTTCCAGCTCAATCGTATAAATGAACAACAATATTAATTGAGGGGGTGACTAGGTTACCAGAATTAAACATAGGCTATTTCTGTTACTGGGGTAGTTGAGTTGGCTATGGATCTAGGGAGAGGAGGGGGCGGGCATCCAACACCCTTTTTTCACACCTCCTTTTGGATAGAGTGACTTTAATGGGCCATTAAGGCTTGCCTCTCATGGTGCCTTCTTGTCTGGTTAGGTTTTTCTTTTTCTTTCCCCGGCAAGGAGAGATTGGATCCCGCCTTTTTTTCGGAGGCTTGATCACATATTTATCTTTTTCGTTTGCTTGCGATTCCTCCTCATTGGATGCCACATGGACGTTCTTAATCATTTTGGGGGTGAAGATCTTCTTTACTTTTATTGGGCCGCACTCTGGGCGTAGAGGAATAGCGGCGTGTATGGCTTGCTAACCTTGCGTTCAATCCTTTCCATAATCGTAATGATTAATGATCATGGCTCATGCTTTTGGGCGGCTGGAGGGTGTCATGTGGCGCGATCTAGCGTCTTATGCCTTATCTAATACTCCTCGTTGTGATGGGTGATCATGGCCAAGATATTGAGCATGATAGTGTGACACGTGGCGAGATCCTACGCCTCGCCGTATTTTGTACCTATCAACTAGTGCCAGATCGCGGAAACAATCTATGTCAAGAGTCGGCGGACAACCGGCATAATCTACTTCAATTGGTTGAAAGTGGAACGGATGTTGGGTTTGGGGCTGATCGGCCTCCCATATGCTCAGTGGAAATATTGCAGGGAACATGAATCACAGCCCTTTCAATTTAAAGATTGAAAAAAATATTTCTTCCCTTGGGTTTACACATGAAGAACTTTTTATAGAGTTTCATAATGGTCAAAGACCATCTTCAACTCAAATCCTTGGACGTCTCCTACCCCTTTTTGGAATAAAAGGAGGATACTCTTTATAGGAAAAACAAGGCAGTTTAAGAATCACACTCTATCTAAGTAGTAAACAATTTTTGAGAAACCTACCTTTACTGGAAATGAAACTTCTACACTACCACACGAAAAACTAAAGGAAATTGGGACTCTAATGCCATTCTAATCTCACCACTACAAGCCCAGAATGTTTAACCTTTTTTCGAATCGTCCATCAATAAAAAGGTTTCGATAACCATTCTCAACCCAATAGTCACATTTTTTTACGGAAGATTACCTTAGGTTTACATTTAAGAATTTACAATAAGAAGGGAACTAATACCGAGTAGGAACAAGCTCTGATGTCTTAGACTTTGGGAAAAAGAAATCTCTTTTAATTGTATTCCAATTATTAGTACTCCTTCTAGTTAATTAGAATACTTCCTATTTTGATAAGCCTAAAATATCCAACGAAATTGGGATTCCTTTAACGGTTGGAACGTCTCCACTCTCCTCTATAACTCTTATCAATATTTTGTTTCAGAGTCCCTACTGAATAAAATTCCAACAATGGACAAGGCTTCCTGATAATTGATCTGTTTGTCAAAAGAATCGTGTCTTAGTTTCACAAACAAATACACATGATAATAAGATAGAGATAAAATTTAGAAACTGTTGGGCCTAAAATCGGTAACAGATATGACAGTGACGTAAGAGCCGAGCTGGAGGACCAGAGAGACCGAGGTGAGGGAGCTGAGTAGCTGAGCTCTGCGTAAAGAGCAAACGAGGTCAGAAGACCAACCCGGAGTGTTACTCCGGACAGGCCCTTCGACACTCAAGTCAGTATGAGCAGGAGTGCAGAGCTAGTTTTTAGAGTGGTGGGTAAGAAGTTATTACCCTTTTATGAGCTTCGGAAGCCCTTTTATAGAGAAAAATTGGGGTAGTTGGGGAGTTAATGCTCCAAGATAGGTGTCGACCAGCTATAGGTCCAAGGTCACCTACTCTGTGGTAATTACCAAACTACCCCTGCTGACGCGGGGTCTGCGGTGGGCCTCCCTCAAGACACGTGTCGACAGCTAATAGGCTGCTGCTTTTACACCCCATCAGTTGCCCCCCAGTTCTCCAAGTTATTACGGTGACTTGGGGAAATGTGGTAGAGTACATCTCCGATTGGCAGTCGTCGAGGCCCGGCCTGTGAGGCAGTCCAGAATTTGGAGCAGTCCGGAATCTGGGGCAGTCCGGAAATTGGAGCAGTCCGGAATCTAGAGCAGTCCGGAGTTGATAGCAGTCCAAAAATTGGAGCAGTCCGGAAGTTTGGAGCAGTCCGGAATCTGGAGCAGTCCGAAAATTATCAGTCCGGAGTTTGGAGCAGTCCGGAAGTTATCAGTCCGGAATTTGGAGCAGTCCGGAGTTGATAGCAGTCCGGAATTTGGAGCAGTCCGAAAATTATGAGTCCGGAATTTGGAGCAGTCCGGAGTTGATAGCAGTCCGGAAATTGGAGCAGTCCGGAGTTGATAGCAGTCCGGAAGTTGGAGCAGTCCGGAGTTGATAGCAGTCCGGAGTTTGTCAGTCCGGCTCTGGCAGGACTACTTTTGTCGCGTAGCGAGACGCGTCATATCCAGTCCGGCTCTGGCCGGACTGCTTTTTGTCGTTTAGCGAGACGCGTCATATCCAGTCCGGCTTGGGCCGGACTGCTTTTGGTCGTTTAGCGAGACGCGTCATATCCAGTCCGGCATGGGCCGGACTGCTTTTTGTCGCGTAGCGAGACGCGTCATATTCAGTCCGGCTTGGGCCGGACTGCTTTTTGTCCCCGAACTCAAATTATTTTGTGGGCTACCCTCCACACAAGTACGCGCGTATTTTCACTTATGCCCTTGCCCCAAAGTCTGTGCCCGTCATTAATGAAAGACACGCGGCACCATTCAAGCGTCTTCGAAATGTGTGCCCTTCATTTAATGCCCCCACCTCAGAGAAACCTATAAAGAGGAGGTTTTTACCTTTCATTTTTCACTTTTTACTTCTCCTCCTCTTCTTTTCTCTGCCAGTTCGGCGAAGGCCAGTTCGGCTCGTGTAGTTTTGTGGTTGGGAACGGCGGTGGATTCGGGAGCGTTCAGCTCGATACCCGGAGGTTTCAGTTCGGACCGGTAATTTTCTTTAGCGTCTCATTCGTTTCTTTTCCTGCTTTTATGTCTAGTAGCTCTAGTTCTGAGTCCGGTTCGGGGGAGTCGTCCTCTAGTAGTTCAGGGTCTAGATCGTCGATTAGGACCCAGGATATGCCTACCTGGTCACCAGCCCCGAAAATGGCAAGTCCCGATGTCAGTGTGGATATCATATGTAGTGATGAGGAAGTGGAGGACGAAGTGATTTTGGACTTGAACGCCATTCCGCTTCCGACAGATAGTTACGTCCCACTGGAGGGGAGTGTTAGTAGTGACGCTGGCGAGGCGTCCACAACGTTTATCCCTGGCTGGGCCGTTGAGGTCGTGGCGAGGGCCCGGATGGATGCCAATCCCAAATACAACATACAAGCTCTCAACGAGGAGAATCACCTGGATGAGTCCATGATGGTGGTGATTAGGGATAAATACTGTATTCACTCCAGGTTTGGGCTGAGGGAGGCGACGGAGGGAGATAGGGCTTGTAACGAAAGCTCTGACGTTTGCATATACGATGAGTCGTTGAGGGCCAGACTCAGATTTCCTATGCACCCCTTCTTCGCCTCGGTGCTTCAATACTACGGGCTGGCTCCGGCTCAGGTAGCGCCAAACTCATGGAGGCTACTGACAGGGTTCGTATACCTCGTTCAGGGCCGGCTTCAGAGGAACTTGTCAGTGCCGTTGTTCCGCGTGTGTGTGCAATTGAAGAAGCACAAGGGCGGGGGTTGGATCTACATTAGCCAGCACCCGGAGGTGAAAATGATCACTGGAATTCCTTCCTCGATACACTTGTGGAGAAACAGGTTCTTTTATGTCAAGGACAGGGAGTCCAGCGAGCCCTGACCGGTTCCTTTGAAATGGGGCACCCCGGATACAGTCGCGATGAGTCGCAAGCTGTTTCTTGAGGGTGAAGATGCGAGGACGCTTGCTTTGCTTCGAGAGGTGCTGGACCGTGAGGGACCTACTGATTGTTCGGACTTCCAAGGGGAAGAGGTTCTGGTCGGGTTGGGCCTTAGTACTGCGACCCGGGCACGTACGTGGCTAGTCTTGTTTAAAACTTATCTTTCCTCTTTTTCCTTGCTTTTGACTGGTTTCGCTTGTGTGTCGATTTTCAGAGATGCAGCAACAATCTTTGATAGACAAAATGAGGAAGGGGGCGTTTGGGAAGGCCCAACAGGGCCAGAAAAGGAAGACCGTAGAGATGGCGAGTCCGGCGCCATCCCAGGCCACGGCACTGCCTGCTAAGGCCAAGACAGTGGTTTAGTTGGTGGGCACCCATAGCCGTGGCGTGGAATCTTCCAAGTCGGGAGGGGCGTCAGCTGGAGCCCGTCCTCCCGTGGTGAGGACTGGAGACAATGTTTTCCGGCCCAACTGGGCCGTCCAGAAGAACGACACCGGCCTGGGTGAGACCCGGGTGGTTAAGGAGCTCCTTAGTAAAGTCCTCCTTAGTAGTGAGAAGCTCCAGGTTCTCAACGAACCTCCTGCCGCGGCTGAAGAGGCCATTTTTTTGTCAGCTTACCAGGTGAAATGGCTTTCAAGTGTTTATTTATTTTTGCTCTATCCCTCACTTTTCTGTGCTAACGCTGGTCGATCTGCCTGCAGATTTTGTTGTACTATAATGACCTCAATCAGAAGAGTCAGAAGTTTGCGGAGGCGATAACAAAATCCGAGGAGGAGAACGGCAAGCTGATCCAAGAGGCAAAAGAGCTTCAGAGGACTATTGAAAAATCGGCTGAGGAAAACAAGCGGCTTAAAGAAGATTTCGCCGCTCAGCTGACTGCGCAGAAGGAGAAAGCGGTGGAAGCCCTCAACATCCAGAGGGAGAGAGCCCGAGAGAGGCAAGAAGTGGCCGTTCAAAGGAAGGAGGACGAACTCGTCGCCCTATCTAGTGAGGCGTACAAAATTGGGTTCTATGACTGCCTTGAGCAGGTTAAGGAATCAAGCCCGGCGTTGACTTGACGGGAATGGTTCTCCTCGACCTACCGAGGATTGGTGGTGATGAGCCGGCCACCATGGCCGCACCCTCTGCTCCAGGGACAGATTTAGCGATGGAGGGTAGCAAGGAGGCACCTTGATCTCCCCTTCTCTCTTTTTGGCGATTTCTTGATTTCTTTTTGTAATGGCCCCTTGGAGGCCCAACTTTTGTAACAGCCTTTTGAGGCATTATCTTTGTAATGGTCCTTAGAGGCCTTAACTCGTGAATGGAAAGTAAACTCTTATTATCCACCCCTTTTCCACTTGTCTGTCTCTGGTTTATACTGTTTGACCGTATACTGTGTTGATTTTGCTCCAGGCGGACGTCCTGGGCTTGGGTTGATCCTAGTGAGCTAGGTTTCTCAAGAGCTTTGGTTTTTGCGTCCGGGCTGGTTCTGGACCAGGAGTGGGCTCCTGGTCTTTGCGGAGGCGAGCCATGGCGGACCAAGCATCAAGTACCCTAGTTTTAGTGAACTGGGTTTCCAAGGAGCTTTGGTTTTTGCATCCGGGCTGGTTCCGGACCAGGAGTGGGCTCCCGGTCTCTGCGGAGACGAGCCGTGGCGAACCAAGCGTCGAGTACCCTAGTTTTAGTGAACTGGGTTTCCAAGGAGCTTTGGTTTTTGCATCCGGGCTGGTTCCGGACCAGGAGTGGGCTCCCGGTCTTTGCAGAGACGAGCCGTGGCGGACCAAGCATCAAGTACCCTAGTTTTAGTGAACTGGGTTTCCAAGGAGCTTTGGTTTTTGCATCCGGGCTGGTTCCGGACCAAGAGTGGGCTCCCGGTCTCTGCGGAGACGAGCCGTGGCGAACCAAGCGTCGAGTACCCTAGTTTTAGTGAACTGGGTTTCCAAGGAGCTTTGGTTTTTGCATCCGGGCTGGTTCCGGACCAGGAGTGGGCTTTCAGTCTTTGCGGAGACGAGCCGTGGCGAACCAAGCGTCGAGTACCCTAGTTTAGTGAATTGGGTTTCCAATTTGATGAGTACGAAGAGATTTGCAAACGAGCTTCTTTCATTCACATTCAGTATATATTTACAAAGTCATTTTTGCGCCGGGTAGCCCGCTACTGATGGTATTTGCGAAGGTTCTTTGAGTTCCAGGCATGGGGTAATAGCTGTTCCTCGAGTGTTTCCAGTTTATAACTTCCCGAACGCACCACCTCTTTTACTCGGTAAGGCCCCTCCCAGGTTGGGGAGAGTTTTCCAGCCTTCTTGGGTTGGGAGATAGCAGCTTTCCTTAAGACCAGATCCCCTACTCGGAATTCTCTAGGGCGTACTTTGGAGTCATGATAGCGGGACACTTTCTGCTTGTAGGCGGCGACTCTTATTCGGGATTCTTCTCTGGCCTCCTCCAATAAGTCGAGATTTGTGCGGAGTCCGTCACCATTGAGCTGTTCATTGAAGTTGTTGACTCTGAGAGAAGGGGTGCCTACATCGACCGGTATTACTGCCTCTATTCCAAAGGACAGGTTGAATGGTGATTCACCCGTTGGTGTATGCGGGGTGGTACGATATGCTCATAGGACGTGATAAAGCTCATCTGCCCATCGGCCAGCTTTTTCGTCCAGCCTTTTCTTTATCCCTTGCAGTAGGATTCGGTTTGTCACTTCTGTCTGCCCATTGGTCTGTGGGTGCGCTACTGAGGTGAACCTCTGCTCAATCTTCAAGTCGAACCAAAACTTCCGAAAATTCCGGCAGTCGAACTGTTTACCGTTGTCTGTTATCAAGGCGCGAGGGATCCCGAATCTGCAGACCACTGACTTTCAAAATAAATTCTGTACGTTTTGCTCGGTGATCTGGGCTAGAGGTTCGGCCTCCACCCATTTGGTAAAATAATCGATGGCCACTACTACGAAGGTGCGCCTTCCGGAGGCCGGCGGAAAGGGGCCCAAGATGTCCATTCCTCATATTGCGAAGGGTAGCGGGCTGATGATTGGAGCCATAGATACAGCGGGCTGATGAATGGTGGGCAAAAACTTTTGGCATCTTTCACACTTCTTGACCAGAGCCAGTGCGTCTTGTCTCAATGTCGGCCACTACAGACCTCTCAGCAAAACTTTGACCGCCAGGGCCTTGCCCCCCAGATGTTCCCCACAAATACCTTCGTGTGTTTCTTGCAGGGCGTACGTGGCATCGCTGGGCCGGAGACACTTCAAGTACGGGAGGGTGTAGGACCTTTTGTACAGGTTCTCACCGTCGAGTGAAAACCGGGCTGCCCTTTGGATCACCTTACGGGCTTCTTTCTTGGCCTCGGGTAGTTTTCCACTACGCAGGTAGTCGACGATCTCGTCCATCCAGCAGGATCTCGCGCTCTACCTGCATGACTTCAGCGGCCTTTCTTTCGATACTGGAGCTCTGTAGAAACTCCATACATATATTTCCGAGAGTCGTGTATCCGGATGCGGCCAACTTAGACAGTACATCTGCTTTTGTATTCTCTGTTCTGGGGATTCTGACGACCTCAAAACTTTTGAACTTGGTGGATAACTATCGAACCTGGGAGAGGTACTTGACCATACGCTCGTCGCGGGCTTCGTATGCTCCTTGGATCTGGTTTCCAACCAACTGGGAATCACAGTAGGCTTTCAATCTTTGGGCGCCAGTTTGGACTGCAAGATTCATTCCGGCGAGGAGGGCTTCATATTCAGCCTCATTGTTGGATGTACGGAATCCGAACCTCAAGGCGTAGTCTAGAGTGAAGCTGTCCGGCCCGGTTAGAACCAAACCGACTCCGCAGCCAACCTTGTTCGAAGATCTGTCCACGTGCACTTCCCAGAGCGGTTCGGCTGTTGAAGGGCCCTATTCCGCTGGTGGTACGGAGATGATTTCTGTTCCGGCTCCATCTTCTACTAGCTCCTCAGCTGCAATTGCCTTTTCCGCCGTTGGGGCTTGGGCGACCTCAGGATCGATGATCTGCTGGGGGATGGTGCATTCAGCGACGAAATCAGCTAGTACTTGAGCCTTGATCGCGGGCCTTGGCCTATACCGGATGTCAAACTCACTCAGTTCCACGGCCCATTTCACGAGTCATCCTGAGGTGTCCGGCTTGTGGAGAACTTGCCTGAGCGGCTGGTCAGTCAGGACCTTTATCGTGTGAGCTTGAAAATACGGTCTCAACTTCCTGGCTGCCATAACCAGGGCGTAGGCCAACTTCTCGACCCGCCGGTACCTGACTTCTGCATCGTGCAGGACTTTGCTAACATAGTAGACTGGTTTTTGCCGGCTGTGCTCTTCGCGAACTAAGACTGCTGCCAGAGCCAGGGGGCTTACAGACAGATACAAGAGTAGCTCTTCACCAGGCTCCGGCTTCGTCAGTAGCGGTGGAGAGGATAAGTATTGTTTTAACTCCTCGAAGGCTGCCTGGCATTCCTCTGTCCAGGGCACGGTCTTGAGACCTTTGACTACGTTGAAGAAGGGGAGACACCTCTCTGCAGATTTTGAGATGAAGCGCCCAAGCGCGGCTACCATCCCGGTCAGTCGCTGCACTTCTCAGATGGTTTTTGGCGGAGTGAGCTCCACCACGATCTTGATTTTTTCTGGATTGGCCTCTATCCCTCTTTGGCTAACCATAAACCCTAGGAACTTAAGCTAACACCAAAGGTGCACTTGGTGGGATTGAGCTTCATCTTATGGTTTCTCAGGATTTGAAATGTTTCTTTCAAGTCGGAGACATGATCTTGCGCGCTTCGGCTTTTGACCAGCATGTCGTCGACATAGACTTCCATGTTGCGGCCGATTTGATTCTGGAAGAGCTTGTTTACCAGCCTCTGATATGTGGCCCCGGCATTTTTCAGGCCGAAGGGCATGACACGGTAGCAGTAGGTTCCCTGATCTGTGACAAAGGAGGTCTTCGGTATATCGGACTCATACATTCTGATCTGATTATATCCGGAGAAGGCGTCCATGAAGCTCAATAACTCGTGACCTGCGGTGGCGTCAATGAGCTGATCGATCTTTGGGAGCGGGTAGCTGTCCTTGGGGCAGGCTTTATTCAGATCAGTGAAGTTGACACAGGTTCTCCATTTCCCATTTACCTTTTTCACCAGGACTACGTTTGCCAACTAGTCCGGGTATTGGATTTCTCGAATGAAGTCGGCTTTCAGGAGCCTCTCCACTTCTTCTTTGATCGCCTGCCGCCTTTCGAGGGCGAAGTGTCTTCTTTTCTGCTTTACCGGCCTGCAGGTTGGGTCAACACCTAGTCTGTGCGTACTGACCTCCGGGTTAATACCGGGCATGTCCGTGGGGGCCCATGCAAAGACATCTGCGTTGTCCTGAAGAAATTGGGTGAGGCTGCGCCGGGTGCCGTTGTCTAGAGAGGAGCCGATCTGAACTACCTTCTCATCATCATTCTCGCACAGGGGGATGGAGATAAGGTCTTCGGCGGGCTGAGTTCCCTGAGCTTCATCCCTCAGGTCGAGTAGCTCAATCGGCAATGACTCCGTCACATTTTTGCCCTTGAGTGCCATTGCATAACACTCCCTAGATTGTGGCTGGTCCCCCCTTACTTCTCCAACTCCGTTTGGCGTAATAAACTTCATCTTCTGGTGATAAGCAGACGCGACGGCGCGGATCAGGTTCTAGCCAGGCCGTCCTAAAATAGCGTTATAGACCGAAGTGGCCCTCACTACTAGGAAGTTGACCATGGCGAAAGCTTGGCAGGGTGACTCTCCGACGAGGACAGGAAGTTCGATTTGTCCCTCAACCTTGACGACCTCTCCCGAGAAGCTGAAAAGATATGAGTTCGCCGGCCTTAAGCGGTCGTCACCTATCATCATTCTTTCGAAGGTGTGATAGTACAAAATGTCGGCTGAGCTCCCATTGTCTACTAGGATTTTCCTCAACTCTCAGTTTGCGACGAGCATGGTTAGAACCAAGGCGTTGTCGTGCGGTAATATCAGGTTGTCGAGGTCCGCATCCGAGAAGGAGATCTCATTCTCCGTCTTCGTCTTCTTACTGCATGTGTGCACGGCATTGTCTCGGCGCGCATATGCTTTTCGAGCAGCAGACGAGGTGCCTCCAACTGCCGGACCACCCATAATTGTGCCACTGACTCCCCTTGGTTGGGAGCGGTGTGCCTCTAGCTGTGGACTGGGCGGCGGAGGAGATTGACCCCGGGCGGGGGGCGGTTGTGATCGTCGAGGGCTCCGGCCCTGAGGACCTTTCTCCTTGTGCTCACTTCGGCGGGTGTCGCTTCGGACGTATTTTTTCAAATAGCCCCTGCTAATCAACTGTTCTATTTCCTCCTTCAGCTGCCAGTATTCATCCGTGTCGTGGCCGTGGTCCCCGTGGAAACGACAGTACTTCAACTTGTCTCTCCTGTTTCCTTTGGAGATCATCGGGGTTGGCCACTTTACGAACTCTTCTCCGCTGATAGCGGCCAGGATATTTCTTCGGGAAGTGTTGAGAGGGGTGAAGTTCTCCTCCCTCCTCTGGGGGGATTTTTCTCTTCTGACGGCCTTGTCATCCCTACGCTGTTTAGCAGGGTTCTTATCTTCAGAGGTTCTCCTCCGATTCGCGTCTAGGGCAGCCAGGGTCTCCTCTACTGATATATACTCCTCCGCCCCGGCCATTAGATCCGCTAGGGAGTGAGGATTCCGGCGGGCCACTGCTCGACGGAAATCATTTGATCTAGCACCTGCGAGAAGTGCGTTCGTAGCGGCCGAGGGGTCTAGATTTGGCACTTGAAGTGCCTCCCTGTTGAAGCGGCTGACAAAGGCTTTGAGAGGTTCGTTATCCTCCTGCCGCAAGGCCATCAGAGATGCTGTGGTTTTCCTTGGCCTACGGCTGCTCATGAAGTGGCAGACTAGATCTTCCCCGAAGTCGTCGAAGTTGCTGATGGAGTTCGGCCTGATCCTTGAGTACCAGTCTCTTGCCGCACCGGTCAAGGTCGTCGGGAATGCTCTGCAAAGGAAACAGTCTGACGCACCACGGGGTCAGTGGTCCCATCATACTGCGGGACAGTTGGCATTTTAAATCCCCTGGGTGCTGGGGCACCCATCACATCGTCGGTGAACGGCGTTTTACTTGAGAATGCCCTGAAAACAGGCCGGCTTTGATCCTTAGCCAACTCTTCAATTCTGTGGTCCATCTCTTCTATTCTCCGCAGCATTGGGTCAGCTCTACGGTCTGGTGACCTGTTTCTTTCCACAGATTGGCTCGCCGCGGAGCCGGAGTAGCTTTCCGGACTCCTACGACGGGACCGGGATTTTGCCTGTGGTGCGCGTTCTTCATGAGCTCGGCGCCTTTGCGCAGAGCGAGACCGCGACCTCCGACGGCGGTGCAGCTCTGTCTGTGCGTGCCTGGCTGTGGGGTGATGGACTTGTCTGGTGGAATAGTGAGTTCGGTCCTCACCATGGCGCGACGACTCTCCCCTGTGGATATCTGGCTTCTCTTGGACAGATCGTGGAGCTTCCGGAGGAGGTTGGGGAGGCACCTGGAGTAGCTGCTGGTACTGACCAACAAGAGTTGTCATTTGCTGAAAGAGAGCTTGGACTTGCTCTGGAGTGGGCATGGGGTTCAGGTGTTCCGAACGAGGTTGGCTCTGTTCGACCGTAGCAGAAGCTGTCACCACCAGCGAGGCAATTCGCTCACTCCGGGTCCTGCGGGGCAGGACGGCTCGGGTAGTCCGCGCGGTTGGCACCCGCACACTCCTGCGCCCTGTCATTTTTGTGAGATATCTGGGAACAGCTTTTAGTTCTGCGGTCCCACGGTCGGCGCCAATCTGTTAGGCCTAAAATCGGTAACAGATATGACAGTGACGTAAGAGCCGAGCTGGAGGACCCGAGAGACCGAGGTGAGGGAGCTGAGTAGCTGAGCCCTGCGTAAAGAGCAAACGAGGTCAGAAGACCAACCCGAAGCGTTACTTCGGACAGGCCCTTCGACACTCAAGTCAGAATGAGCAGGAGTGCAGAGCTAGTTTTTAGAGTGGTGGGTAAGAAGTTATTACCCTTTTATGAGCTTTGGAAGCCCTTTTATAGAGAAAAATTGGGGTAGTTGGGGAGTTAATGCTCCAAGACAGGTGTCGACCAGCTATAGGTCCAAGTTCACCTACTCTGTGGTAATTACCAAACTACCCCTGCTGACGTGGGGTCTGCGGTGGGCCTCCCTCAAGACACGTGTCGACAGCTAATAGGCTGCTGCTTTAACACCCCATCAGAAACTAATCTTGTTCAGTATGGATCGTTTCCATTCCCTAGAATTGAGGTGCATGAGATAATGGAAAGTCCAAAATTATCCTCGAGAGTCCCTGTTGCCTTTCCAGAAAAACAAAACCCGAAAGGGTAAATTTCCACCCAACTAGATGGCCGTTCATTAATCTCTTTTCTTAGCAAGCCACACCAGGCATCCATTTGGATTCTTTCTTTTCAAATTCTCTTGCCCTGAAGATTGTGTGCATGTTCTCGAAGACCATAGTCAAAACTATGGTGGCAGACCGCTCCTCCTCCAACGATGAGACCCCGACATCTCTCTCCAGGAAGCATCCCTCTCAGAAATCCCTGTTAGGTCAAAAATTGGTAACAGATGAGGCAGTGATGAAAGAGCTGATCTGGCGAGTCCTGGTAGTCCGAGCTGGCTAATTAACTGTGGCCTGCGCAAGGGAGCACCCGGTCAGAAGACCAACCCGGAGTCGTGCTCCGGACGGGCCCTTCAACAGTCAAGTCAATAATGGGCACAGAAAAGGAGAAAAGCCAATTTTAAGGATTCTCACTCTTGAGTATTCGATCCTTACCTTTGAGCCTTATGAGGCCTTTTATAGTGAGAGCCTAAGGTAGTTGAATTACCTACCCCAAGACAGGTGGCAGCCCATGAGTGGGCCAAATTTTACCTGCGCTAGGTGGATTACCTGGCTACCCCTGAGGCTGGTGTCAACTTCCGGGTGGGCCCTTTCGTGGGCCACGTGTCGACAACTAATTAGGGGTGACTTTTTATAGCCCATCATTTGCCCCCCGGTTCCTCGAGTCATTTTAGTGACTCGGGGAAGCATGAGAGGTGAAATTTCCTCGCGAGTGTCTGTTTCGGTTGGTGGTGGCATGAGTGGTTGAATGTGATGAGTCTCGAAATGGATTACCACGGTCAACTCTTGGCGGTCTGCACGGCTTGAGATGACCGAGAAGTGAAGTGTCATTCTGCTCGGCCAGGGCCTCCTGGACAGCTTTAGACGACCAGAAATACGGAGAGGAATATTCTGCTCGGCCATGCCTGCTGCCCAACCTGAGACGGCCAGAAATATGGACTGAGATATTCTGCTCGGCCATGCCTCCTAGACGGCTTCGGACGGCCAGAAATTTGGACTGAGATATTCTGCTCGGCCATGCATCCTGGACGGCCACAAATATGGAGAGAAATATTCTGCTCGGCCAAGCCTCCTGGTCGGCTTGAGATGACCAAAAATCCTGGTCGGCCTGAGATATCCAGAGATTTGTCACGCTATATCCTGGTCGGCTTGAGAAGACCTGATTTTCTGATCGGCCTGAGATGACAAGAGATTTGTCGCGCTATATCCTAGTCGGCTTGAGAAGACTTGATTTTCTGATCAGCCTGAGATGACCAGAGATTTGTCGCACTATATCCTGGTCGGCTTGAGATGACCAGAAATCCTGGTTGGCCTGAGATGACCTGATTTTCTGGTCGGCCTGAGATGACCAGAGATTTGTCGCGCTGTATCCTAGTCGGCTTGAGATGACTAGAAATCCTGGTAGGCCTGAGATGACCTGATTTTCTAGTTGGCCTGAGATGACCAGAGATTTGTCGCGTTATATATCCTGGTCGGCCTGAGATGACCAGAGATTAGTTGCACTATATCCTAGTCGGCTTGAGATGACCAGATTTCCTAGTCGGCCTGAGATGACCAGAGATTTGTCGCGCTGTATCCTGGTGGGCCTGAGATGACCAGAAATCCTAGTCGGCCTGAGATGACCAGAGATTTGTCGCGCTATATCCTGGTCGGCTTGAGAAGTCCTGATTTTCTGGTCGGCCTGAGATGATCAGAGATTTGTCGCTCTATATCCTGGTCGGCTTGAGATGACCAGAAATCCTGGTCGGCCTGAGATAACAAGAGATTTGTCGCGTTGTATCCTGGTTGGCCTGAGATGACCAGAGATTTGTCGTGCTATATCCTGGTCTACTTGAGATGACCAGAAATCCTGGTCGGTCTGAGATGACCAGAGATTTGTCGTGCTATATCCTGGTTGGCTTGAGAAGACCTAATTTTCTGGTCAGCCTAAGATGACCAGAGATTTGTCGCACTATATCTTGATCGCCTTGAGAAGACCTGATTTTCTGGTTGGCCTGAGATGACCAGAGAATTGTCGTGCTGTATCCTGGTAGGCTTGAGATGACCAAAAATCCTGGTCGGCTTGAGATGACCAGAAATCCTGGTCAGCCTGAGATGACCTGATTTTCTGGTCCTGAGATGAGCAGAGATTTGTCGCGCTGTATCTTGGTCGGCTTGAGATGACCAGAAATCCTGGTCGGCCTGAGATGACCTGATTTCCTGGTCGGCCTGAAATGACCAGAGATTTGCCGCGCTGTATCTTGGTCGGCTTGAGATGACCAGAAATCCTGGTCGGCCTGAGATGACCTGATTTTTTGGTCGGCCTGAGATGACCAGAGATTTGTCGCGCTATATATCCTAGTCGGCCTGAGATGACCAGAGATTAGTCGCACTATATTCTGGTCGGCTTGAGATGACCAGATTTTCTGGTCGGTCTGAGATGACCAGAGATTTGTCGCGCTATATCCTAGTCGGCTTGAGATGACCAGAAATCCTGGTCGGCCTGAGATGACCAGAGATTTGTCGCACTATATCCTGGTCAACTTGAGAAGACCTGATTTTCTGGTCGCCCTGAGATGACCAGAAATCCTGTAGCGAATCGCACTATATCCTGGTCGGCTTCAGATGACCAGAATTTGTCTTGTAACGCATCGCGCTATATTCTGGTCGGCTTGAGATGACCAGGATTTTGTCTTGTAGCGCATCGCGCTATATCCTGGTCGGCTTGAGATAACTAGGATTTTGTCTTGTAGCGAATCATGATATATCCTGGTCGGCTTGATATGACCAGGATATTGCGCAATCTACTAAAAGACAAAATTGAATTTTGTCTTGTAGCGAATCACTCCATGTCCTGGTCAGCTTCAGATGACTAGAATTTTATCCCGTAGCATATCGCGCTATATCCTGGTCGACCTCAGATGACCATAATTTTGTTCTGTAGCGAATCACGCTATATCTTGGTCAGCTTGGGGAACGGATGAACTGGAAACTGGTTCGGTCAGCTGGTTCAGGTTGTCAGTCTCAGGTCGGCCGAAAAACAGATGAGCTACAACTTAGCCTTCTTTAGGTTAAGTTTTACCATGAGTTATATTCAGTTCGGCTGAAGATGTTCTGAACGGCTTGAAGAACTGGATTTTGAAGTGAAATATCCTGTCCGGCCGTATATGCTCTGAACGGCTTAGGACGACCAGGATTTTGAAGTGAAACGTCCTGTTCGGCCATGTGTGCTATGAACGGCTGGATGAACTGGATTTTGGAATGAAATATCCTGTTCGGCCACATACGCTCTGAACGGCTTTGGATGACTAGGATTTTGAAGTGAAATATCCTATCCGGCCATGTGTGCTCTGAACGGCTGGACGGACTGGATTTTGTAATGAAATATCCTGTTCGGCCATATACACTCTGAACGGCTTCGGATGACCAGGATTTTGAAGTGAAATATCATGTCCGGCCGTATATGCTCTGAACGGCTTAGGACAACCAGGATTTTGAAGTGAAATATCCTGTCCGGCCATGTGTGCTCTAAATGGCTGGACGAACTGGATTTTGGAATGAAATATCCTGTTCGGCCATATACGCTTTGAACGGCTTTGGATGACCAGGATTTTGAAGTGAAATATCCTGTCCGGCCATGTGTGCTCTCAACGGCTGGACGAATTGGATTTTGGAATGAAATATCCTGTTCGGCCATATCCGCTCTGAACGGTTTCGGATGACCAGGATTTTGAAGTGAAATATCATGTCCAGCCTTGTGTGCTCTGAACGCCTGAACGAACTGGATTTTGGAATGAAATATCATGTTCGGCCATATACGCTCTGAACGACTTTGGATGACCAGGATTTTGAAGTGAGATATCTGGTCCGGCCATGTGTGCTCTGAACGGCTGGACGAACTGGATTTTGGGTGAGCTGCCACTTGCTCTCTGTGGGCAAGTCTGAAAGGCTGTGTTGTATCCAGGTCGGCCAAGTTCTGGTCGAACTGGTCATCACGGTGAGCTTCAGCTAATTCTTTTTGGATAGGTTTATTCGTTGCATCAGTAATAACTTGATCTTTGGCCTAGCTCGAGGCAGGCTTTTGGTCCGTAGCAAGCATGTTCAAATTGAGTTAGAAATTAGCATTTTACAGTTTCAACTGAACGGATCAGTTTCAGGCCCAACCCGAGGTGGACCTCAGGCTTTAGGCATGTCCAACCCGAGCTGAGACTCAGGTTTTTGGACTTATGTTTATTCTAACCGAGCAGGCCGGTCTTAGGCCCAACCCGAGGTGAACCTCAGGCTTTAGGCATGTTCAACCCGAGCTGGGACTCAGGTTTTTGGACTTATGTTTATTCTAACCGAGCAGGTCGGTCTTAGGCCCAACCCGAGGTGGACCTCAGACTTTAGGCATGTCCAACCCGAGCTGGGACTCAGGTTTTTGGACATGTTTATTCTAACCGAGCAGGTCGGTCTTGGGCCCAACCCGAGGTGGACCTCAGGCTTTAGGCATGTCCAACCCGAGCTAAGACTCAGGTTTTTGAACTTATGTTTATTCTAACCAAGCAGGTCGGTCTTAGGCCCAACCCGAGGTGAACCTCAGGCTTTACGCATGTCCAACCCGAGCTGGGACTCAGGTTTTTGGACTTATGTTTATTCTAACCGAGCAGGTCGGTCTTAGGCCCAACCCGAGGTGGACCTCAGGCTTTAGGCATGTCCAACCCGAGCTGGGACTCAGGTTTTTGGACTTATGTTTATTCTAACCGAGCAGGTCGGTCTTAGGCCCAACCCGAGGTGGACCTCAGGCTTTAGGCATGTCCAACCCGAGCTGGGACTCAGGTTTTTAGACATGTTTATTTTAACCGAGCAGGTCGGTCTTAGGCCCAACCCGAGGTGGACCTCAGGCTTTAGGCATGTCCAACCCGAGCTGGGACTCAGGTTTTTGGACTTATCCCTCTTGTTTCCTTTGGAAAGCATTTTTGCCTACCACCTAACGAAATCTTCTTCTCTAATCGCAGCCATGATGCAGGTTCCGGACGTGTTGGGAGGCGTGTAGCACTCTTCCCTTCTCTAATGGCTCCTTTCTCTTCTTGAGGCCTTATCGTCCCTACGTTGCTTCGTAGGGTTCTTTTTTTGAAGGTTCTCCTCCTGCTCGAGTCCAGGGCAGCCACTGTCTCTTCTATGGATATGTATTCTTCCGCTCCGGCCATGAGGTCTGCCAGAGAGTGCAGATTTCGGCGGGCTACTGATCGCCAGAAGTTACTGGATTGGGCACCTGTGAAGAGGGCGTTCGTAGCAACGGAAGGATCAAGGTTGGGCACTCGAAGGGCTTCTCTATTGAACCACCCCACAAATGCCTTCAGAGACTCGTTATCTCCTTGCCTCAATGTCATCAGCGATGCCTCAGTTTTTCTAAGCCGCCGACTGCTCATGAAGCGCCAGGCTAGGTCATCTCCGAAATCCTCGAAGTTATCGACTGAATTCAGCTTTAGCTGCGAATACCAGTCTCTCGCGGCCCCTGCCAAGGCAGTGGGAAAGGCCCTGCAAAGAAATCCGTCCAAAGCGCCGTGGAGGAGCATCATAGTTCTAAATGTCTCTAAATGGTCCATGGGATCGATGGTTCCATCATATTGTGAAACCTGCGGCATCTTGAATCCTTTGGGTGCCGGTGCGTGCAGCACTTTATCAGTGAAAGGTGGTCTGCTTGAGAACGTCCTAGAGATGGGCCGGCCCTGATCCTTTGCCAGCTCTTCGATTCGGTGGTCTATCTCCTCGAATCTTCGCAGCATCGAATCAGCTCTTCTTTCCACTCGGCCCGTTGGCCTGTCTCTTTCCTCAACAGTTGGACTCACGGCCGAGTCGGAGTGGCTTTCTAAGCTCCGACGACTCTGGGATTTCTCCTGAGGTGCGCAGCCCTCCTTGGCTGGGCGCCTCTGCACCAATCGAGACCGCGACTGGCGACAGTGATGAGGCTCCGTTTGCGCATGTCTTGTTCGGGAGTGATGGACTCGCCTTGAGGAGTGGTGGGTATGATCTCAGCGGGGAGGTATAGGCTCTCTCCTGGGGGCATTCGACCTTTCCTGCACAGGTCGAGAGGCTTCTAGGGGGTGTTGCGGAGGCCCTTGTCGGATCAGGTTTTTGTACTGATCAACAAGAGTTGTCATTTGTTGAAAGAGAGTTTGGATCTGTTCGGGAGTAGGAGCGGGATTCAGGTGTTCAGAGTGAACCGGGCTTTGCTCCGCTGTTGCAGGGGGAGCTACCACCTGTGAGGCGATTCACTCGCTTCAAGTCCTACGGTGCGTTTTAGGTCTGGTCACCCGCGCAGGGGGTACTCGAGCAGTCCTCTGTCCTGCCATATTATGAAGGGGATTTGAACAACTTTTAGTTCAGGGTCCCACAGATGGCGCCAATCTGTTAGGCCCAAAATTGGTAGCAGATGAGGCAGTGACGAAAGAGCTGATCTGGCGAGTCCTGGTAGTCCGAGCTGGCTAATTAACTGTGGCCTACGCAAGGGAGCACCCGGTCAGAAGATTAACCCGGAGTCGTGCTCCAGACGGGCCCTTCGACAGTCAAGTCAGTAATGGGCACAGAAAAGGAGAAAAACCAATTTTAGGGATTCTCACTCTTGAGTATTCGATCCTTACCTTTGAGCCTTATGAGGCCTTTTATAGTGAGAGCCTGAGGTAGTTGAATTACCTGCCCCAAGACAGGTGGCAGCCCATGAGTGGGCCAAATTTTACCTGCGCTAGGTGGATTACCTTGCTACCCCTGAGGCTGGTGTCAACTTCCGGGTGGCCCCTTTCGTGGGCCACGTGTCGACAACTAATTAAGGGTGACTTTTTATACCCCATCAATCCCCATTTGGGTTAAACTCCCCGGGCTTCACCTTAAGTTTTGGTCTTCCCATTGTTTGATTCGAATTGCTAGCTTAATCGGGAAACCCCTTTACATGGACACCCACACTGCTGAGGCAACTAGATTAAACTTCGCAAGGATTTGCATCCAAGTAAGAACCGGGCAGCCCCTACCAGATTCCATCAAATTAAGAACTTACACAGGAGAAATTGTGCAAAAGATAGAATATGATTGGAAACCTAATGCTTGCAAGCATTGTCACGATTTTAGCCACGCAACAGAGGTTTGCATCCTTCAGTGCAGTGCAGCTCAGCCCCCAGCTGCAATTCCTCCGATCAGTGCTACTTGTTCCCACCCTCAGATCAACAATGGGCAAGGTGTGTTTCCCCACAACAATGTTTCAAATTCTGTAAACAAATACTCAGCTCTTGAAGACCTTGATTCTGAGACACCCGGGGAGTCCTCTTCAAAGATTCTGAAGTTTTGGCTTGGCAAAATGTTAGGAAAAAAAGGATAAAAAAGGAAAGTCCCCAGCTGCTCTACTTCGGCCCCATCCATTATGTGTACTTCCTTCCATTTCCAAATCCCCTCTAAATATAGGATAATTCTGTTGGAGGTTGTTTTTCTGCTTGTTTGTTGTCCCCTTTTTGGCTTTTATGTTTTCTTTGTTGTTAATGCCCGGTGCCTTCTTGCTGTTGTATGGGACTCTCCTCTAGAGGTCCCCTTTGGTTGTCTTTTGTTTCCCTACTGGTTAGGGATTTTCTTGGTTCTTCTTGATGTATCTTTTTTTCTTTATTAATATATCAGGTGGGGTCCGCCTAACCCCAGCTTACCCATCAAAAAAAAAAAAGGCATCCATTTGGAAGCTTGTTTCCATACTGGAATCCTTCCCCAAGGGGAACCCAACCTATCCATTATACCCCTTAACTCTCCCTTGAATTAATCTCTTACAACACATGACTACCATCAATTCAATACCAATAATGATAAAAAGACACACATTTAAGGCTCGGTGAGGGTGCAACCCACTTGGGTTCGATCCATATCACCTAACCCATACGAACCACATTTGCAATCAAGCTAAAATACTCTAACAAAAATCCACTTCTGCATCCCTCCCACAATAAATTTCACTCAAGCTGAGGTCATCATCTTGGATGTACTTAAATAAAGATACTAATCTTGAAGCCTAGCCAAATCAAAATAATACTATACGAAGCCCCACTTAGGGAATTTTGCTTAAGGAAACATTAACTTAAGAAATTACAAGAAGGCTTATTTAGGAAATCGCAAAAATATTTATATAAGCTATCTTTTTCAGAATTAACGAGAGGAGAATTGGGCCGTCATTTTCAAATGTGATTAATTTCTTAATAACCCTTGAATGATTCACCCACTAATAATATCTTTAGCTAAATTCTTTGGCGTGATTGATTATTTGGTTCGTTTAATAATTGACCCAAGACCCAGGATAGTCTATCAGATCTTATAATTTTCCAATTAATTCGGTTACTTTTGCGGCACATCCGGCCGTTAATTGGCTTAAATGGATTTTTCTCATAGACGTTTCAAGTGTGTTCCACACTATATTAAACTTTAGTACCACATTATATTAAACTTTAATATTTAAGCAAAAATATATTTAGTCTTTTGGTCGAGGTGTTTCAAAATGTCTCCCACAAAGGACAAAGGAAAAGGAGGAACTCATCTTTGCTTTTTGAAGACCACAAAAGGACAAAGAATAACTAGGTAAATAATATAATTTTGAATTATAGTAAGACTTTCTCTTTCTTCCCACAGAGGAAAAGTCAACAGGGGTTTAGGCGGGCTGTAATCAATCATGAACATTGATCTGATTGACCAAGGTCACCAACATCGTCTAAGTCCCTAGCCCAACAAACATCCCATCTGCACAAGTCCTACGAAAATCAACTCTTTAGTTCCTCTTACCAAAACCTAAACAAGCATTAATTGATCAAACGGCTACAAGCAGTGGCACTGGATTGGAGTTCGCGGTGCACATGGGGTGCACAAAAGTAATCATTAGGAAAGAATCCTGACAGTGATCGTCTCTAAAATTCCCCTAATCACAACATTTTTGTTGCATTCCAAGAAACATATGAACATCTAGTAAGATTTCACTGTTTAGACAACTCAGCCAAATTCCCAACACACACCTCTGCCTCTGCCTTGTCACAGCCCAATGCAGCCACCAAAGAGTTCCAAACGTAAACCTCCGGCGTCTTTCCTTGGCTAACCATCTCTTCAACCCAATACACAGCCTCATACACCTTTCCCACCAAGCAAAGCCCAGCAATCACCCTATTAAAAGTACCAGCACAAGGCCAATGCCTTCTCCCCAACATCCTCTCCAAAACACCACTCGCTTCAACATACCGACCCTCACAACACAGCCCATTCACCAAAATCTCATAAATCTCCTTATCAGCAACACACCCCACCTGCCTCGCCATCCTCTCCAAATACCCAACAGCCCTCCTCGACTTCCCTTCCTTACACAGCCCTCTAATCGCAATCTTATACGTTCTCACACTCGGAACACAATTCTTCTCCCACATCTCCTCTTCCACAACCTTCGCCCCTTCCTCTGCTCTCCCCGCCCTACACAACGCCTCAATCTTCGCCTCATAAGTACAAACCTTCGCTCTAAAACCTCTCTCACGCATTTCGTCGAACACCCTGTTAGCATCCTCAATTTTCCCCTCGGAATAAAGATCAGCAATCATAGCACTATAGCTTGCCAAACTAGGGACTCCACCTCTTACCAAAGCAGCATTAATCAACCCTTTAATCTCTTCCAAACTCTTCCAGGTTCCGAATTCGGACCCAAGTTCAAGACTTTTGTAGTGACGCTTCGGAGCCTTTAGTCCCTTCTTCAAAACCTTAGTCAGAATTCTCTCTGCCTCTTCGACCTGCCCTTGATCGCATAGAGCTTCTAGAAGTATTCTATACACGGCCACGTCAGCACCACTGCCCTTTTGAGAGATCCTCCTAAACATAGAGTAGATCAGATGAGTCGCGTCGTGTAAATTACCATCCCCACAAAGCCCTTTCATTAGAATCATATACGTCTCTCTATCAGGAAAACAGCATTGCTCGTTCATCTCGGTGAAAATCTGTAACGCGAGATCTGAATGGTTTCTCTTACATAGTGCTTCCATAAGAATATTAAAGGAATGGACCCGTGTTTTTACCTCCCATTTGTTAGCATTCTCTAAATAGACGCGATAAGCAGTCTTTAATTTTCCTTCTGAGACTAAAATTTGTAACAGGGTATTGAAGGAATGGGTCCAAGTTATGCAATTGAATTGGGGAATTTGGTTGAAAAGGGCGATGGCCTCGTTGAATAGGCCAGCTTTGGCGTAGGTTTTTATTGCGTTTGCGAAGACTGAATCGTTGCATTGGCATGGATCGTCTTTCATTTGGTTGATGATATCTTTCATTTCTGAGAAGTGATTGGAGGTTCCGAGGATATGAATCATGGTGGCGTAGATGGGTCCGTTGTGTTTGTATGTTGGGTATTTGGATTTGGCGGAATTGAAGATTTGGAGGGCGGTTAGAGGGTTTTTCTGGTGGATGATGAGTTGAGAAAGATAGGAAGGTGTGAGAATTCTTGGCCATCTGAAACTCATGAGAAACCGGTGAAGACAGAGGCAAACGCTCTTTCACCTCTCTTTGAAGACCCAGGTTGAAAAGCCAGAGGGAACCCATGGAAAGAAACATCGGAAATTATGAAAAAAATGTGAACATTTGCTGAAATTATGAATCAAGGGCAAAGTTGTTAAAATTATGAGAAAGGGGTGTCTGGTAGGTTAAGGAGGTGTTTTAGGACTTCACCAACCCTTTTCACCTTTTTATCTTCTTCTTTCCCAAGCCACTTGTAGACACCCCATTTTGACCAAACCCCTATATCCCATTTGTTTGTGCAAAACCCCATCAAATCAGTGAGTTAAGATCCCAAATTGCACCATAAGCTAGGTTAGGGTCCCACCAAGGTCCCTGCAAAATTCCGTCGAAATCCGAGCTGATTTGCCTAGCGATCGGACTGTGATAGAAGCGTAGTGTAAATCCTGAAGGGGGGTGAATTATCATGGGAGATGAAGAGCCGGCCCAGAATAGGACACAATTCCATGGTGCGCTTATCAATTGCCGTGTCAACCGCGCGCCAATCACAGCTAGTAGTGACAATATCATCAACCCCTGTTTCCCATAAATACTAGCTTAACCTCTCATTAGAAAGGGATCTAGGGGTTTTCTTGCAAATCTTAAGAGAGAGAGAGAGAGAGAAAAAAACTAAGAGAGAGAATCTAGATCTTGTGCAAAACCCTAAGTTTCTCCGATCATCTCCGGCTAAATCTACCAGAATTCCGACCAAATTTTGACAATATTCCGGCCGTTCATCTTTTTCAGCAAGAACAAGTTTTGATCGGCCTTAATTTTCCGATTAGATCATCTCCATCTCGGGCAAAGCTCCGGCATACTTTTTCTTCTTCGATTATGCTTTTTGTCCTCCTTCTATGCTAGCAAGATCGGTAGTTTTTTCTGGATTGTGTTACAAGATCAGTGCTTAAACAGGTATTATTCTTTTTCTTTCTTTTTCCCTTTCATGTCTTGTGTGTTTGATGCTAATTTTCGAGTACTATTTTGAAAGATTAAAGGTTAGAATTAAGCTTATGGCCTTGATTCGCATTTTTGATTTCCAAGTTTAGTCATTTTTGTGGAGTGCTCATAGATTTCTTTTTAACCTTACATGATGAGTATTCATTCTTTAAATTGAGTTTTGAGATTGTGATTTTGAGCATTCAACTCATTGAAGCTCTGTAAGTTAGGGCTAGATTAAATTCATTGACATGAATTTTTCATAATTTTAGTTATTCTTGTTCGGTAGTTCTGGTATGCTCACATTCTCTTTATAGCAAATCACATAAGGATGATCTATAGTTACTGGAGTTTCTTTTGTTGATTTTTAAAAAATATAAATTAGTAAGTAACAGTGGAAATCATCGGTTAGATTTATGGATCTCATGAATTCACATTTGATCTGGGTGCTAAAAAACAAATTATAATAGAGCTGGTGAGATGTGTAATGATTTTCAGCCGTTAAATACATTTGTACAGTCCATTTAAGCTGGGCTCCCTTCATATTTTACATTTACATCATGATAGTAACAGCCATTTTTTTTATCTCATGAGTGAAATGCATCCTTCTAGTACTATGGTTATGTATGCTTTTGAATATATATATATATATATATATATATATATATATATATATATATATAGAGAGAGAGAGAGAGAGAGAGAACATTTCCTACACACTTGTGTAGGTAAGTTACCTACACACTACCTTAAAATACAGTGGGGGCTCACATTGTTTGGGTGATCCAAACAATTCATTTGAATGGTCCTCACATAGATAGGGTGTCCACAAAAAATCAGATCCATAGGATCATCCCAACCCTATGATTTGTGGAGGTAAAATGGACGTGTATAAACCTTCACAAATTAGTCCATTTTTTGCCTCCATAGTTTGAATGGTTAGGATGATCCTATGGATCTGATTTTTTGTGGACACCCTATCTATGTGAGGACCATTCAAATGAATTGTTTGGATCACCCAAACAATGTGGGCCCCACTGTATTTTAAGGTAGTGTGTAGGTAACTTACCTACACAAGTGTGTAGGAAATGTTCTCTCATATGTATATATATATAGAGAAAAGTGAGTCTGGTCGGCAGACCAGAAAACACTATTCTGCTCCTTCCATCGTTTTAGCCGTTAGATGAGAATTAATTAATCGTGGCCGTTGTTTTATTGCAGAAAAAATCGAGTGAAAGAAAAACCCATTCGTTTCTTCGTTTTTGCTAAAGTTGCAGAGGGCAAAAAAAACCAAAAACCCATTCGTTTTTTTGCTTTTGCTAAAGTTGCAGAGACCAAAAAAACCAAAAAACCAAAAACCCATTCGTGAGGGTGTTTTTGCTAAAGTTGCAGAGGGCAAAAAAACCAAAAACCAAAAACCCATTCGTGAGGGCAAAAAAAACCAAAAACCCATTCGTTTTTTTGCTTTTGCTAAAGTTGTTTCTACATACCAGCAGAGGGCAAAACACATTCTGTTTCTACAAACCAGCAGAGGGCAAAACACCAAAATCCCTTTCGTTTCTACAAATCTGCAGAGGAAAACCCATTCGTTTCTACAAATCTGCAGAGGGCAAAAAAACGAGTGAATCAAAAACCCCTTCATTAGAAAAAAACCAAGAAGCAAGCAAAAACCCATTCGTTTTTTTCAAAGTTGCAGAGGTACCTTTCTCTCTCACTCTCTTCTCTTCGTTTTTTTTTCAATTTCGAAGCAATCGAATGGGGTTTTCAAAAAACCGTACCCTTCTTCTCCTAAAGACCCATTTCAAAACCCATTTGAAGAAGGGTACGGTTTTTGCTGGGTTGGATCTGTAGAAGTATTGGCTTATGGTTTGGTTATGGTTACGGTTTTTTCAAATCTGCAGAGGGCAAAAAAACGAGTGAATCAAAAACGAATTCATTAAAAAAAAAACAAGAAGCAAGCAAAAACCCATTCGTTTTTCCTCTGATTTTGCATCTTTTATTTTCAACTTATCTTTTTTTTATGTTTTGGTTAGGTCTGTTTTGAATCTAGTGGTTTTGATGCTTTATGTTGTAATGGTTGTGATTCTGGTGAAGTTTATTGTTGTTTGATGTACATGATTTTGTTATTTTATTTTTTCAGCTAGACTATTGTTGTTCTGCTTCTTCTTTATTTTGAACTTCTCTTTTTTATGGGAGTTTGGTTTGAAATTGGAGTTATTGCTAGGTGGAAGGGAACAAATTATTTTTGAGATTGGAATGATTTTCTTATGGCTTTTTATTTACTGTGGTTGTTCTTATGAGAAGGGATTGAAGACGTTGTATAGAACCGATGGATAGCAATAATGAGTTGGAACCTTGTGTGTTATCTATTGATCAAATTGATGCAAATATGTTACTTTTGATTGAAGATACAATGTCGGAAGCTAAAGGAGTAAATGAGAAAGTTGGTGGAGATGAAGTAGTTATGGTTGATGGGGGTGGAAATCTGAATGAGGCTGCTTTGGTAGAAGGTGATAATGATGTGAGATGTGGTGGGAACTTTAGTACGCCTATTAAGGATGATTCTCAGAGCAATGCACGTATTGTACCATTTGTTGGTTTGGAGTTTGAGAACGAAGTAGCTGCCTATCAGTATTATAATTTATACGCATTGGTTACAGGCTTTGGAATTCGGAAAGCAAAGACCGCTACTTCGAAGAAGGATACTAAAGTTGTAATATGGAGGAGATTCGTATGCGACAAAGAGGGGTTTAGAAGCTCGAATGATAAGAGACAGGCTGGAAAAGAAGTGAAAGTGTGTCGCCATAAGCGAGAGGGTTGTGAAGCGAAGTTGGACATATCACTCAAAAATGGTAAGTGGGTTGTCACTGCTTTTCAACCCACTCATTGTCATGCTCTCACTTCCCCTGACAGAATACGATTGCATCGTTCACATAATGGATTTCATAAGAGCAATGCCTGTAAGAATTTGATAGATTTGCTCCGAGATAGTGGGTTGCCGCCTGCTGGTATTGCGAGGGCTATTAATGAGTCATGTAAAGGATCAGATGCACAAATCACAACCAATCAAGTGGTTTCCCGTCTGAGAATACGAAGACAGAACAATATGGGGAGAGAAGCAGTCATAGTAGCAGAACATTTCCAAAAGAAACGATCAGAAGATCCAAACTTCTTCTTTTCTATGGAGTTGGATGAGGTGGGCAATTTAAGATCTATGTTTTGGGCGGACGCACGGGCAAGGACTGCGTACCTAACATTTAGTGACGTAATTGTTTTCGATGTTACGTACAAGACTAATAGGTATCAGATGCCTTTCGCTCCATTTACTGGGGTGAACCATCATAGACAGTCTGCCCTCTTTGGATGCGCACTACTAGCAGACGAGAAGGAAGAGACGTTTACATGGTTGTTTGAGCAATGGTTGAGGTGTATGTTTGGGAAGGCTCCTGGTTGCATAATTACCGATATGGATGGGGCAATGCGAAATGCAATTCAGAGTGTATTCCCTAGTACTCGCCATCGGTTCTGCTATTGGCACATCAAGAAGCATCTAGTTGAGCATATTCCAGCTTTTAGAGACCCAACTAGTGACTTCGAAAAAGATTATTCTCATTGGTTTTATAGGAAAACAATATCAGATTCTGAGATGGAGTGGAAAAAGATGGTTGAGAAATATAACATTGTTGAAAAAGACTGGATAGCGAAAATGTGGGAGTCGCGGAGTCATTGGGTGCCGGTTTTTTTTAGAGGCACGTTCACTGCTGGCATGGTATCCAGTTCACGTAGTGAGAGCATAAATGCCTTCTTTGATGGCTTCGTAAATCAAAACACAACTTTACAAGAATTTGTCCAACAATATGATAGGGCACTCGTTGCTCGTCGTAAGTCCGAATCTCAAGAAGACTTCAATACTAAATCAACAAAAGCTGTATTGAAAGGAAAAAATCGGTTGGAAGCCCAAGCAGGAGATTTTTATACGAGGGCATTGTTTACCATATTCCAAACCGAGTTTACTGAAAGTATTGATCTGTGGGAAGATGAGACATGTAAGAATGGCAACGTCACCGAATACATTGTTGGTTTCAGTGATGACCCAATATGGAAATGGTCGAAGGTTGTGTATGAGGAATCTAAAGAGAGTGTAAAGGCTACATGTGCATGTGCGAAGTTTGAAATTGAAGGAATTTTATGTAGACATATACTCCGCATTATGACCTTGAAGCTTTTAACGAGCATTCCTGCGAGATATATGTTACATAGATGGAGTATTGGGGCGAGATATCACGTTGGTGGTGGAGTGCCTACAGGAGAAGAAGATAGTGATGACGCTACTCCTCTGCAGAAATGGTGCCTGATAGGAAAGCATCAACGCCTTCTAGAAGAAATGCAGAGTGATAAGAGTCTCTTCAAGAAGATGAATGAAGCTTTTGATGCTTGGTTAGCAGAATGTGAACAAAATAAGTTGGTTGAGCAAATTTCAATGCCATGTAGTGGCAGCCAAGTGCATTCTAACTTTATCAGGGAAACCCCTGAGATTGTTATTCGCGATCCCAAAGTTGTGAGAGGCAAAGGCCGTCCGAAAAAAGCAACACGGCATAAATCTCCTTTAGAGTTGTCTCAAACCCAACGCAAGAGGAAGAAGTGTGGAATTTGTGGTCTTTTGGGCCACTACCAGACAACGTGTCAAAAGAAAAGGAAGGTTTGGATTACTGCTAACATTTTCCTTTTTTTTTCCAGAAATATTTATTGTTCACGGGATTTAACATGTAGTACCTTTTTTTCTTTAATATGTGTCCATAGATGCCCACAACAGAGGTGCCCACAACGGAGGTGCAGGAGGATGAAGACGTAGCGGAAGACGAAGAGGCAGAGGAGGAAGATGAAGAGGCAGAGGAAGAAGACGAAGACTGAATATAGATTGAACAACAATATGGAGGTAATTTCTACTTCACATGAAATGGTTTATTTGTATCAGTTGTAACGGCCTGATGATGATCCTTATTCTTGTTCATGCAGGGCAAGGCTGACTAGAAGAAAGTGTTTTTAGCAGTGGTTTGTGTTTTTACTGTGGGAATGAAGAAAGTTTGTTGGGTAGGGTATCTGTTATTTTTTTTAGTTTATGTCGCTGCTTCATTTTCTATGTGTTTTGGGTAGGGTATCAATTAGATGACTGCGGCAAAACTGGTCACATGGGTCTGGTCTTTGGAGGGTTCCATATGTTTCCAGTGAACTCTATAAATTTGGAAATGCTGGATAAGGTTTGTGAAATACTCAAAGGGTTTGTGTAATGATTCTACTATCTCTTTAATCTTTATGTGTTTATGAATTCCACATGACCAGTGCTTCCAACACATGGATGTTATGTCTGCTTCAAATGTTCTAGTATGTCAGCCCTCTGAACTTCTATAGCATACATAACTGAAATGTTTTTAATTCGGTAGATATATAGAGTGGTCAAAAGTTCAGATTCGTATTTGAACACGTTAGAGATGGTTTAAATTGTTGACTGTTCTGCTAATCTTCAATGTATTTTACCAATCCTCTGTCAATCCTTTTCTTTTTCTTTTACCAGCCCTCCCAAATGTTGTTTTCCTTTTTTCTCATTCCATGTATTTTTGAACTAGAAAGGATGAACAGGTGCACATGCCACTATTTGTGATCGTTTACTTGTTTCAAGCATTAACAGGTGCAGAGGCCACTGAATCTGAGTTCTAAAAAACAGAGGAACTTCGGATCTCTCTAATTTTCCTCTTTACCACTGCATATAGAAAATTCATCAAGAGCCTTGGATGGAGGGACAATTTTCTTTGTAAAAAGTAATTCCTTAGAGAATGAGTTTTCCAGCATTTTGGTTCACGTGCAATTTCTTTTTCTATGAAAATTGCAACCTATTAGACCCTCTAATTTTCTTTTCCATGAATCCTTGGATGGAGGGACAATTTTCTTTGTAAAAAGTAATTCCTTAGAGAATGAGTTTTCCAGCATTTTGGTTCACGTGCAATTTCTTTTTCTATGAAAATTGCAACCTATTAGACCCTCTAATTTTCTTTTCCATGAATTTTTTTTTCTCCCTGGCCAAGACAGAATCACTTCCAACTATTTACAAGAGAAAGGTCAGTTTTGGATCCTTGCCTTAAAAAATAACATGGGAATCCCTGGATTTGTACAGTTCCCATCAAATGCGGCTATGACTGAGCTATAAATATAATCAAGGGATGTTTGGCGAACAACCCAGTTAGGTGACCAATATCTATTCTGTACCCACATGAATGAATCCATTTGTAGCGTATAACACCACTCCACCTTCCGAATGTAGGGCATGGGGAAAGATGCCTACTAAGGAGAAAACTTACAGCCAAATGCGGCCATTCTAGGACAACAATCATGCTACTTTGTAATGTCATATGATAGTGAATTTGAGAAGGTCTAGACAAGGGCAGTTGAAACGATAATATTTGATTGAAGAGTTGCCTCGGCTCCTCGTTGTTTGAAATTTATTTACCACAAAATAAAACTTGGAAATTTCAATATTATTGATCATAACCTGCCCTACATATTCAACCATGCTCATCAACGATTGCAAAAGTTCATACATTAATTAACTACCCCACGACAAAACCTACACATGTGACCAAGTAGGATATGTGCAGTTACATGTTCTTCATACAGTAACTTCATTCAACTACAAATTTTTCTAGCTTTGCTTAAAATACCAATGCAATTGTATTCTTAAGATCTATCTGATTGCCACACTACAGTCTCCAATATTGATATTACAGACATTTATTGTAACTCTAAGAAATCTCTAGTACCAATTCAACTGCTAAGCAAATCTCTTTTGAGCTTATTTTTCAGCTGCAGAACCTGATTTTCTGGGTAGTAGCCGATCCAAACAACCTATCAACATATCCTGCAAAATGAAAAATCATTGTATTGTGATGGCAATAATTACAAAAGGTTATATTTTTTCATCCAGACCGAGGGATATGCTTCCTCCGTGGCACAAATGCTATAAGGCCACACTGGCCCTTCAAATGAAGGGTTCAGATCATTCAAATTAATCATGTGGTGGGGACCATGACGAACATAGGTGCAATAGATAATGGTGTTTCGAAATAAAAAAGTATAGAAGACAAGAACATAGGTGCAATAGATAATGGTGTTTCGAAATAAAAAAGACAAGTCTTACTACACTTCAAGAAATAACAAGAAGACAAGAACAAAAACACACTCTTTACAACGTATTCCTACAGATAGTCATTTCATTTTCAAAAACCCTGAAATAGGTACCAAAAAGTCAAGAACAAAAAGGCAAGAACTCCAACTGCTTTATTCCACCCCTTTTCATTCTCAAGTACTTTCGAGCGTCGCAACAACACCTTTAATTCACCTACTGCTTGATTCGTCTCTTGCATCGACATGTTCAATCTGGATAACTCATCTCCCAAGCTTCTCAGATGGTTATTGGATTCCCTCTGGCACCCAACCAATCTAGATAATGCATCTCCCAATTCAGCTACCGCTTCCTTCGTCTCTTGCGTCGACATATTCAATTTGGCTACCTCATCTCCCAACCTTCTCTGATGGTTATTGGATTCCCTCTGGCACCCAAATTCCGGCTTGTTTAAAACATCATCTACCCATAAAAAATAATTGCACCTCCATGTAATACCATCCTGCGCGTTATACATATGTAAGTTGGACCTTTGAAATTGCCAAGAAAAAAAATTTCAAATAAACTTCAATACTTACATTGAAATGACAGGAGTAGAAAACCCGTTCTTGGTTATCATTCACATCAGTCTCAGCTATTTTCAAGGTAGCTTTCTTCTGACATTTACATTTAAGTACGGGGATTCTGAACATACTTGACCTTCCATCACTATTTGAAGATGAAGCCATCAATTTATTTTACCTTCCTGCAAAATTAAATAAGAACATGCACCAAGCTATATGGAAAAACCTTGTGAAATGAACCGGAAAGATGAGATCATCCGAGTATTTGTCAAAACCTCTAAAAACCAGTTCAATCTATTTTTGATGTTCATTGACAATAAAAAAATGAGCTACGACAATACAACTCGGAAAGTAGAATGGCAGGATCATCACATCAAAGTCAAGGCCTCCCACATTAGATTCAAAAGAAATAAATAAAAAGTGAGAAATGCAAATATCTAAACGTTTATGAACCCCAAACCCAAGATTGTGGTTTCTGAAATCTGAGCAACATAACTGTCTCTCAATGCCAACAAAAAGGAAAAAACAATGTACCCAATTCTGACATTAAATCTTACTGAAAATGTAATATGTATATCAATTGGGAAAAAAACATAAAATTGCTACTCATGTATCAAAATATCACAGATGCCTCTGAAATTAACATTTGAATACAAAGTGCCACTACATTTCAGAAAAGGAACACTAAAAAACAAAATAATTTGTTGCCTTCCACCTAGCAATAACTCCAATTTCAAACCAATTTGTTGCCTTCCACCTAGCAATAACTCCAATTTCAAACCAAACTCCCATAAAAAAGAGAAGTTCAAAATAAAGAAGAAGCAGAACAACAATAGTCTAGCTGAAAAAATAAAATAACAAAATCATGTACATCAAACAACAATAAACTTCACCAGAATCACAACCATTACAACATAAAGCATCAAAACCACTAGATTCAAAACAGACCTAACCAAAACATAAAAAAAAGATAAGTTGAAAATAAAAGATGCAAAATCAGAGGAAAAACGAATGGGTTTTTGCTTGCTTCTTGTTTTTTTTTTAATGAATTCGTTTTTGATTCACTCGTTTTTTTGCCCTCTGCAGATTTGAAAAAACCGTAACCATAACCAAACCATAAGCCAATACTTCTACAGATCCAACCCAGCAAAAACCGTACCCTTCTTCAAATGGGTTTTGAAATGGGTCTTTAGGAGAAGAAGGGTACGGTTTTTTGAAAACCCCATTCGATTGCTTCGAAATTGAAAAAAAAACGAAGAGAAGAGAGTGAGAGAGAAAGGTACCTCTGCAACTTTGAAAAAAACGAATGGGTTTTTGCTTGCTTCTTGGTTTTTTTCTAATGAAGGGGTTTTTGATTCACTCGTTTTTTTGCCCTCTGCAGATTTGTAGAAACGAATGGGTTTTCCTCTGCAGATTTGTAGAAACGAAAGGGATTTTGGTGTTTTGCCCTCTGCTGGTTTGTAGAAACAGAATGTGTTTTGCCCTCTGCTGGTATGTAGAAACAACTTTAGCAAAAGCAAAAAAACGAATGGGTTTTTGGTTTTTTTTGCCCTCACGAATGGGTTTTTGGTTTTTGGTTTTTTTGCCCTCTGCAACTTTAGCAAAAACACCCTCACGAATGGGTTTTTGGTTTTTTGGTTTTTTTGGTCTCTGCAACTTTAGCAAAAGCAAAAAAACGAATGGGTTTTTGGTTTTTTTTGCCCTCTGCAACTTTAGCAAAAACGAAGAAACGAATGGGTTTTTCTTTCACTCGATTTTTTCTGCAATAAAACAACGGCCACGATTAATTAATTCTCATCTAACGGCTAAAACGATGGAAGGAGCAGAATAGTGTTTTCTGGTCTGCCGACCAGACTCACTTTTCTCATATATATATATATATATATATATATATATATAAGTTGTATTCAAGCCTTTTTAGCCATGTTGATTAAATTGTATAGGAAAAATAGATATTTAAAAAAAAAAATATAACTTTTCCATGCTCAGGGAGCATTTTTATTTTTTTTTGGATACATTTGCTTGAGTAACGATGCTTATATTATTTTGAGGATAGAAACTCCTATATTTTTGTTTTTTTAAATAGGGTATTATAGTGGTCTGAAGCACGTAATATTTGCTAGCATGTAACTTATCAGGCATGCAATGGATAGATTAAATGGTCATTCATGATGTGCATAATTTTGTATAATTGAAAGAACATTCTTAATACAATTGTTCTATTTTCTTGTTTATCATAAGTCAAGGTTATTATTACTATTGGTGCTAAGTGTTGGAGATAATCTTTATTTCGTTCCATTAAGGTTCGTGAGTTTGTATTGAGTGGATAAGATTTAGCTATTTTTAAGATTATCATCACCAGTGAATGTATCTGCACTGAGATAGCTGTGCAATCATGCTAGCTGGCTTCTCTTTATCTTGTATTCATAGCCTGACAGTAGATGCATATCCCTGTTGTAATAACCGGTAAAAAATATATATATATATACAAATAAATAAAAATGGCCTCATAGGTGGGTAATCATCGGCCATTACTCATTTTTCCCCGAGTTAATCGAGCATGAGGACATCTGGCATAATGGGGCGTACGCGATTCGAACCCAACGCTGAGCGAGGATTGAACGGCTTCCTACCGCTAAACCACCGCCCCAGATGTCAACTAAAAATGAGTAGATACTTACACATATTAAAAATTACCAATAGTCACTATTCATAATTACTATTCACAATAGTCACTATGCAAGATTACTATGCAGAAATACTACGTAAGATTACTATGCAAAAATACTATGCAAGTTCACTATTGAGATAAACTATTCAAAAATACTATTCACAGTAGGACCCACCGAGTACTATTCACAAGCGGGTCCCACCAACAGTGGGTCTCACATCAGCGGGCCCCACACAAGCGGGTCCTACCACCAGTGGGACCCACAACAAGCAGGACCCACAAATAGCAGGACCCAACGCCAGCGGGACCCATCACTAGTGGGAACCACTACTAGAAGGACACACCGCAACCACTTTCATTAACTCATTGGTTAAGCGGGTCACTCCACAACCACTATAATTAATGAGTAGTTGCGCTTCACCGACGAAAATAATAATTAAATAATATTAATCATGCTGTTACTATTCAAGCAGCCTTTACTATTCATTTATTTATACCTTTACTATTCTTATATTTTTGTAAAAGCATTTAAGAGAGTAGTTGTGAATTTAAGACTGTAGTTGAAAAAAAATACCTATAAATAGAGGAAGAGAAGAAGAAGAAAAATAAATAAAAGAGAACGAGAGAGAAGAAAGAGTAAGAGAGAGAGGGAAAAAGAGAGAGAGGAGAAGGAAAAGGAAATCCACTTCATCACTACCAAGGTAAGTCTTTCATATAGATAGTTAAAGTATTTATTATGGGTAATATGGTTGGTTCTACCACCTATGTAAATATTAGGATAAAGCATGCATAAGAGGCGATAACTTGCTATAGATTATGCAAGTTTTATCATCTTATTTGAACGGTGAAATGCTAGCAGAGTAACCGTAAAGTAAACTTTAATCAAAGAAAGGCGAACTGCTGAGCATAGTAGCCCATCTTATTTGAACGGTGAAATGCTAGCATAGTAACCGTAAAGTAAACTTTAATCAAAGAAAGGCGAACTGATGAGCATAGTAGCCAAGAAATAAACTAAATCAAAGAATGATGAACTGCTGAGCATAGTAACCTGTGGGGTCCACATGAATAGTAACATGTGGGGTCCATATGAATAGTGCATGCTGGGCCCCATGATCTTAAAAATTTAATAGAAAGAACACTGAACACAGGGAACATTATTTTGGACATAGATGGACATTACCTGGACAGAAAGGACACTGCCTTAAAACATGAATTTGATAAAATTAGAATATATTTACAGGTTATCCACTCCAAGGTGTAAGCTCAAACAAACCTGTGACCGAAAAACTATATGTAAGGGTTTTCTTCCATTGATTCTCTTTTGCTATATGTAAGGGTTTTCTTCCATTGATTCTCTTTTGCTATATGTAAGGGTTTTCTTTCATTGATTCTCTTTTGCTATATATAAGAGTTTCTATCCTTCTAAGATCCACAACTGATGAGAATCCAAGAGGGATCCTTTCTTTCAGACCCCATTCCTTTCAGATAAATGATTTTACTGATAAAGCTATAATTCTATTTTGTATCCTCGAAACTTGTTTCCGTGAGATATGTTTATATTTAGAGTTTATCTTGTGATACCCTAATTCTGAATATGGACTGAGTTATGATATGATGACGGGTGGACGCGTTATAGTCCTCCATGTGCATGTGGGTAAAGACGACTCTAGAGAGTGTAAATCTAGAGGATTATGAGCCGAAGTATGGCTATGAATGGGCCAAGATATGGCTATGAATGAAAGCATCTATGCTTAATGAAGTATATATATATAATTCTATAAATATAATTCTTGATATCAAGTTCTGTAAGTTTTCTCTATACGTTTGGAAAGTATGTTGTGCTTATTCTTTCTTTCTATGTTTATAATGTGAGATATCCTATCTGCAAAATATCATGTTCTTATGAGCTTGACAATTCTACATCACTTGTTGTTTATACCCTACTGGGCTATTTGAGCTCACCCCTTTTTTTTTCTTGTTTTATTGTTCCAACCCCCAGGTGAAGTATAGATGAAAGATAAGGAATGCTAGAGTTAAATGCAGAACTGTTCTAAAGGAGAAATATGTTTTAAATATGTATCAACTATGTCTTGAATTAAGATGTAATAAGTTAGACCTAATTTCTGTAAACCCTCTAAACGTAGTTGTTGTATTTGAGATGTTGGGAATAATGAAAGTTTTTGAGAAAGATGATGTAATATTCTTCTACGCACCGAGTTGGTATTTCCAAAAATCCGGGGCGTTACACCTGTGATGCTATTATATTTATGCTACATGCTGATGCTATGGGATTTACCTTACAGGTTAGCATATGAAAATTAGAGTTAAAGAATACTGTATTTGTGATCATTATCATGTTGAAAATTGCATTGCCCAAAAGTTTCCTTGTGACTCATTTGGATCTATCTCTTCAGTCTCTTCAATACTACCTGAACTGCTATTAGTCTTTTAGAATTGGTGGCCTAAGTTGGGCATGTCAGGTAGCATTTTGAGCTTAGTATGATTGTGAATCAATTACCTTAGGGAAGGCAATACATTTCTTAACTATAATCCATTTGAGGCCTGAATTCCTAAGTAGTTGACCATAGTTTTAAGTTCAAAAGGTTGTTATCACAAATTGAGGAATCTTTTTTCGGTGTCATTATTTGAAACAGAGTTGTCCTAACCAGTATTTATTCTTATTAAGGCTCTTTTATATTTTATTCTATTGTTTTAGTATGTCTGATCGTGTCTTAATGATTTCAAGAATGATTTGAGCATCAAATGAAGGTAGGTCTATTTCATTATGAGAACAGGTTAGAGGCCTTTCAGGTTTTTCCCAAATTCTTTATGCCAACTATAAACTGTCAAATTCTTTATGACTCATCAATTATGTTTGCTTAAAAGAGGCTTCATTTCTCATCAATTTAACTAGGAATGATATAATTTCAACCATATGTGGATAAGGAAATAACTCTTGGGCTGTTCTGCATGCACTAAAAGACAGGATGCTTTGGGTGTCCTTCTAATGCATTGCGGTGTTCTTACCATTGCCTTGTTTGGAATGACAAATTCTTCATTAATTGAAGCTTAATGTTTACATATTTCTTAGGGTTTAAGGAACAGATGTTATATGTCTATTAGAGTTATTTTATTTTGATTTTGAGTTAACTGGTATTTGCTTACTAATAAATAAAGTTGATTTGTGAAATTATACAATAAGTTTAGAAATATCAATTCCTTCACATATTGATAAGGATATTGCTTATTCAGGTTAGGGGATCTTCTTCTTAGGTTCATATTCTTCATATTCATAAGATTGTTTTTTAGGGTCTTGTCTTTTAGTTTAGAAATTCATCTTGTTCAATAGTCTAGGCATCTATCCCTTTTATTGCAATGGCGATGAAGGTGTTAGCCCAAGCCCATCATTGAAGGGACTTACCCAATCGTGGTAGTATCCTCTTTCCTCTTATTCCCTCTTTCTTTAGATAGAGATTTCTTAGATTTTTAGACACCCTCAGATCTTAGTTTCCGTCCATTGTAATGGTGATGAAGGCGATAGCCTAAGCCCATTCTTAGGAAACTCATTTAGTCCAAGTAGCACTCATCTCTTTATTTAATAGATTAGCCTAGTCTTTTAACACCTTTTAGACATTAGAACCCTTCTCTCATTGCAAGGGCAATGAAAGAGTCATCTAGAGCCCATGTAGGAGACAAGCTATGTCTCAGTAGAAGAGTCATATCTTTTGGAGACAGGCTTTCTCTCATTAATGAGTACTTTCCTTTAGGAGACTATCCAAGTCTCACAAAGTTGCACCGCCTATTAGTAGATGACTAACTTAGTCTGGCAATTATCCTACCCTATTTTATCATTGCAAGGGCAATTATAAGGTTACTTGGAGCCCTCCATAGGAGACATCCAATGTCTCATTAGAGTTAGTTGTTTCCCTATAGGGGACGTGCTTTGTCTCATTGGTCATTGTGTTCTTTCTTTTAGGAGACTTGCCCAGTCTCACAAACATCCTTACTTGTCTCCCCTTCTTCCAGAAGACATGCTTTGTCTAGATAGCACCCCCTCTCAGAGTATAAAGTTTAGGAGTCAGTCCATTACAATAGGAGTCTGTCCTTAGAGAGTAGATAGCACCCCCTCTCAGAGTATAAAGTTTAGGAGTCAGTCCATTACAATACGAGTCTGTCCTTAGAGAGTTTGTCCTCTAGTTTTAGGAGTCAGTCATAGGAGTCTGTCCTATCGTCATAGGGAGCTAGAATTATGTCCAACCTTTTATCAAGTCATGGGATTTTGTCCAACCCTTGCAAAGTATAGGATTCTGTCCAACATTTGCAAATCTACTGAGTATGTCCTGTCCTTATAGATATTTAGGACTCTGTCCTTTCTTTATTTCTAGGAGTCTGTCCTTCAGATATGAGTTCCCTTTTTAACTATAAGGATTCAACCCTTAGAACTGACACTCTTCCATGCTGTGGATCACGGGGTGCGGACATATGGGTTCTTTTTGGCTAAAAGGGTGAAAATGCTTTAAAAATTCAAAAACATTAGAAAACTTTAAAGAGCAAAAATATTGAAACATTTCAAAACAATAAAAAAACTTGAAAACATGAAAATTCAAAAACACCAGAAATAAAAAATATCAAAACATTCTCAAAAGTCTTGAGTCATTAGGAGAGAAGTTAGGAGAGTCTGTTTCGGAACTACGTTGGCTTGATCCCCTCCCACGGGGTACGTAGGTAGCTTGGGATCCATATCCCAAATCCAGTCAAGTTTTAAAAAACAAATCATTTAAATCCTTTCAAAAGATAAAGGTTCCTCAATCAAACCTTGCAAACCGTTTTTGAAAAGATCTTCCCCTAGAGTTAGGAGTTTGTCCTAGATGTTTGGGGTATTCTAGAGTTAGGAGTCTGTCCTGGTTATGTTGATGCTTTGTGTGTTTTATCGTGTGAGTGTCCCTACAGTTAGGAGGCCTCAAGTCGTGGTCGGTTAGACACTTAGTCGAGCTGATGGCTAGACAAGGAAACACTTAGTTAACCCATGATTTTTCTTAGGGCACACAGCCTAGTTACACATAGGATATAGGAACTACTTGCATTAGCTTAAGGCTAACCAACTTGCATTAGTTACGGCATATAGGGAGTCCTAAAAATTACAATTCACTTGAACTTAAACAATCGCACAAGAAGCTTTAAAAAACTAGTCAGATCTAGTTGATCGAGTCTAGGATAGCGGTCTTAGATGGTTAGATATCATAGTTTAGAATAGGTCACCCCGAACTACGTTTACTTTGATTCTTCTCGAGGCCGGGATACATAGAGCAGCTGGGATGGCCATCCTGGTCTGAGTCAAGTATCACATTAGAGTCTAGGGTTTGTCGTGTCAAGTCGTGTGTGGAGTCGAGTTGTGCTGTGTGTTTTGTTGTGTTTTCTTACTTTCATGTACAGACCTTATACCCTTAGCTGTAGCATGCATGTGTTTGTCCATCAGAACTTAGACACCAATTAGGCATGACACTTATAACCTAGTTATGCTTATGATGACCATCCTGGTCTGAGTCAAGTATCACATTAGAGTCTAGGGTTTGTCGTGTCAAGTCGTGTGTGGAGTCGAGTTGTACTGTATGTTTTGTTGTGTTTTCTTACTTTCATATACAGACCTTATACCCTTAGCTGTAGCATGTATGTGTTTGTCCATCAGAACTTAGACACCAATTAGGCATGACACTTATAACCTAGTTATGCGTAGGTGACACTTCTTTCATTTATTTTGTGGATGTTTATTATTTTCGTCCCCGAGACATGCATGCTTAGGTAGACGTCTTCTCGGGGATATCCGTTCCCATTTCACATGATTTACACTAAAAACTCTTCAAAGTTAATAAATAAATGACATAAGAGACCGAGTGTTTACACTCAGGCATATTGGGGGCGCTTAACACCTTCCCCATTCGTCATCAGGCATGGACTTTTGTATCTCTGGTTATCCGTTGCGACAGAGTATAGTATGGGATCCAGGGCCTGCTTCCTTGGATGACGACTCTGAGTTATTTTAGGTACGTCTCGGTTCTGGGCTTGTCCGCGAATCAAGAGGTATCTCATTTTACATCGCTACTCATGCTGTGAAAGGCACTCTTTCGAGAGTTCCTTGGTAGAGTTCTCCTTCACGTGTGGAGATCTCAGAAGGGGATCTCGTGTCCTCGCCAGTTCCCTCGGGATTGGGGTCCACACCACTGTCATTTCCAAATGGTAAAACATCATTGCCATTGCCCTTGCCATTAGAAAAAAACTCCATTGGTTCTCTTTATTTTGATTTGGGTAATAAACATATGCTTTGTAGGTCCACTGTCCTCCATTTGCTTAGGTTTTACATGTTCTTTGCATGTTCTTTCTGTTTACAGTGATATTGTTTATTTTCATCATCTTTACAATGTTCTTTTTGTTTGCTTACATGTTTATTTTGACCTCTCTCTCTAGAGGAAAACCCGAATGAAACTTCTATCTATACAATCAGAACCACTACTTAAAAGGGCTCACAACCAATTTTCAAATCTCAGAACTACTATTTATACCCCGGCACCACTACTTATTACTCAAAACCAATCAATAGTGGTTCCTAGAGTATACATAGTTGTTTGAGTGTGTAAATACACTCATGACCCTATCTAATCAACAAGAGGCACCATTTAAATACTCAGAACATCTATTTATACACTTGGAACCATTATTTCGACCTCTGAATCACTAAATTATGGTTCCAAGAGTGTAAATAGTGGTTCATACATTCTAATAGTATTTCGATGGTTCTAAACGTTATAAAAAATCAGATGCTCTATTTAAACACTCAGAACAGCCATGTATACACTTGGAACCTTTATTTAGACGTCGGAACTACAATTTAGATGTTTTGATTGATTAAATAGTGGTTCATACATTCTAAGAGTATTTCATTGGTTCTAAAAGTGATCATGAGTGTATCAATAGTAGTTTAAACACTCATAATCACTATTTAAATACTTGGAACCACTATTTATATGTCGGACCCCTAAATAGTGGTTCCGAGAGTGTAATAGTGGTTTATAGCTTATTAATAGTGGTTCTAACAATCTAAAGAGGTTCTAACATTCTAAATGATGGTTCATAGTTTATAAGAAATGGTTCAGAAGGTTTAATAGTGGTTCTTATCCCTATAGGGTTTGCGAAAATGGTGGAAAGAATGGCTTCTTTTATCTTACACGTTGATGGCTACTTGAAGGATGAAGTATCATTCCAATATATTAGCGGGACGAAGATGTGCTTAATTGTGAATTGCCATATAAAATTTTTAGAATTTCATTCTCTAATTCATCAAAAAATTGAAACCACGGGAACTGACGTCTCATTATCTATAAAATGTCGATATGCATCAAGTCTTGGAACCACTATAAGTCTTGTGTTGGAACCACAACTTTGATATTGGAAGCACCACTTTAGACCTTGGAACCACTATTTTGAACGGAACCCCTATTTTTTACCTCTGAACCACTATTTTGTCCTTGGAACCACTATGTTGATATTGGAACCTCTAATTTAAACCTAAGACCCACTATTTAATGTTAGAGTTGGTGCCCTAAAATCCAGTATATCTCGCATGTTAATCAACAAAAGTTAAAGTTGGAAGCACCACTTTAGACCTTGGAACAAAAAGTTAAATATGTGTGATATATTACTTATCATTAACACGTATTTGTCCTTAGGTAGCAAAGTAGGAAACACATGCTCATAAATTCACAGATCCTAGGGAGCAAGGAGATATGGGATTCTGGTTCTTTGCAGACCTTAGTAGTTCCTAGTTGGGTTTGAGGTTTGACACCTCCTCCTGTATACAACTAGCATATATCTTGTCTACATGCATGAGATGTGGAGTGACTTATCTTAATCGCTTGGGTAGTGGACCCTAAGAAAGATAGAATGGGTACGACAATGAGATTGCATACTGAACATGATCACATTAGAATAGCTTGTGGATATGAGACAATTGAGCTATTCTACCAGACATGACCCTTTACTTGTCCTTTGACCTGAGGGGTCATATTAGTCTGTTGGTGAGTTTCTCATTTTTTGTCTATCTAACCGTGATTCTCTTGGAGTCACCAGAGGGTATTACTGGAGTGGTGGACAAACCTTTGAGGTCAATAGTGATACCCGACATGAAATTCTCCACCTATTTAATAGGATAATATCTACGATTTTGGTCAGAGTAGTAGGCCTAGAAAAATACCTAACCAGGTGGATTTGATCAAGTGTTTATCAAAAGGATTTCACAAAATAAGTTTTGAAATGGTTTTAGCAAATGCATTTGCGGGCCAACACTGCTTGACTGAATGCTATACCATGAGTGAGCCTAGTGGGTAGTTGATATCCACTCCCCGTAGGACTTAACTCCGTAGATGTTGACTTGAAGAAAGGACTTGCACATTTGATGTGACTAAGGGTATGACGATTTGATGGTTATCTTCAGGATTACGTCTCGATGGAGGCCACTGACTCAATTCGATTGTAGCATTAGCTACGGAGCAATAATCGTAGTGGGGCCCACTTGTGGGTTCTGCAGGATCTACGTTTAAATCCCTGCTATGATCACACTCACTACTCGATTGACCTATTATAATCTATTAGATAGAGGTCCCGCATTTATTTGGTTGGTCAGACGAACTAGTTTCGTGGCATTGGATGCATTGAAAGGATATATACAATGTATATAGTGTATATACACTATGGGATACATTGGGAATACCAAAATGGTTAAGTATTAACCATAAGGGTAGTTTGGGAATATCATAAATTATATTGGAGCTTTAACCCTAATGGATAGGATTGGATTGCATTAATTTAGTTGGGAATTAAATATAAATTGCAATGGGAATTTAAATTGGATAAGTGGACCCACATGGGATGAAATTGGGTGGGACCCATGTCCACATGCCCCATGTGGTGTGCCATTATCAATTTAGAATTCAGATAATATTTAGAATATTATTGCTTGATTTGTTTTCTCAAATTAAAGTAACACATGTGATGAAATTGGAAAGAGAGAGAAAGAAAGAATAAACAAACAAAATTGGAAACTTGGGAACCACATGGTGCAACCAAGGGTTGCTTGCTTTGCCAATTGGACCTTCTAATTGTGGCTAGTTTCCATTGTTTTTTGAGATTTCTCTAGAAACTTTGGATTGTGCATATGGAAATTGAAAACTCTATAAATACAAGACATATTGCTGGAGTTTTCTATAGCTCTTCCATAATTCCATGTGCTGAAAATTGGTAGAGACACCCCAATGTCTTTCTCTTCTTCTTCTCCTTCAATTCCATCAACTAGTTTTGTCTTTTCTAGGTCAAAGACAAACATCCAACCAAGCTCCATTGATCTAAATACATATTCCCATATTATAATCTTTAACAAATAAATGCACTAAGGAGGTTATATTTGCAAAGCTTTAAACTTGCAAAATCAACAATAGAAGCTGTAATATCATCTTCCATTTTTTTTCTTAGAACCCATTTCTTTTGTATATTCCAATCTGCAACTTCCTAAAATTGCATGATCAATCACACGAGAAGAGAAATTATGTTTTTAGTAAAAAGTTGTCTTCTAATTAGATATTAGATAAAAGAAAAAAGACTAAACAGAAGAGTTTTTTTTAATCGATTTCAAGGTAAACTAACCAATATATCATGTGAATCATCAAGAAATGACAATAAGAAAAAACACAACTAAAACGAAGGTGAGGAAGGAATGGGATAGAAATTCATTCTTTTAATGTGCAATTATAGGTAGAAAAGAATTTAAGAAAAGAAACCCAAATTGAAACCCTAAAAGTCCCTCACATGGATGGCATCCTTTGTGTATGGACATGACTGGTGGGGAAAAAACAGGGGAGATCCACGGGATGCTAAAACAACCTTGTCCCTATAAGAATCCCTGAAATTCCACTTAGCAACCGAAGAGGGGGTGAATTGGGTTTCTTTTCAAATTTTAGAATTTTGAAAACTTAGATTGCACTAGTTTTAGATTGAATAGGAAATCAAAAATAGTATTCAAAGCAATAGTGAAAACTTACCACACCAGAAGAGGTGAAGAGGCAAAGAAGCTTTGACACAAAGATTTTTATAGTGGTTCGGTCTTATCTCAAGACCTACTCCACTCTTCTCAAGTTACTCTCCTTGAGAATTCCACTATCTTCTCCAAGGAACTTAAATACGGCGTTCCTTCCGCCTTGTACAAATTGAGCTCTACGCTCCAAGGGTCTTCTACGGCGCCCTTTGTGCCAAATACAAAGAAGATGAAATAAAAAAGCTTGCTTGCCTCTAGATAGGCTAATTTAAGGTAAAGCTCACTCACTCTCACAAGAACAAGATTGAACAAATGAAGGTCCTAAGGTCTCTCAAGAATAATCTAAGGTAAATGGCACAAGAGAGAGATGGAGAGTGAAGATCTTCAAGAGAAGGAGAACAAATGGCTTTTTGTGCTCTTGAAATCTTTGTAATGTCCTTAGGTGAAAAACCCAAGAGTCTCTAGGTTCATATAAATAGAGGGGACAAAAAACACAAAATATTCGCACCCCAACGGTCGTCTCGGACTTCGGGCTCGGAGCTCCGAGCGGCTATTTTTTTGAACCTGGAACAATTCTCGGAGCTCCGAGAATATTCTCGGAGTTCCGAGAAGCCTACGGCCAGCAGATTTTCCTTATATTTTTGCTGATTTTGTTTGGGCTTTTGGAACTTTGATTTTTCAAGATAAATGGAGTGTCATGAGGGTCCAATAATGTTGAGACACCACTATGAACATTCACAAACCCATTAAATTCTATCTAGGTTGATTTTAACTCTCCTTTGTGCCATAGACCTAGACAAAACATTGAGGACCATTTACATTCTAAATTTACTTGGTCTTCAATCTTGTTGGCACCTTGTAGAGGCTTTGACATGTCTTCACTCAACTCCATTGATGCTTGAGTTGATTTGCCATTCTTGTGCTTGAGTTCAACCTCGAGTTCAACCTTGAGTTCAACCTTGTCATGCACTCTTGAGGATGGTACACTGTGAACATTATAACTTTGCCAATGGAAATCATTAGTGTATAAAACCTTTAAAACAAATTTAGTTTGTTAATCATCAAAACAATTCAATAGGAGTACTTGTTGAACCCTTGGGCTAACAATCTCCCCCTTTTTGATGATGACAAACATAATTTGTTTTAGGGTAGGAGCTCCCCCTTTAGGGATGAATAAAACACTTTGGGCTCCCCCTAAGAGTTTGATTTAATTGAACATTTAAGGCATTACTTTAAGGATGAAAATTTGATTGCAAAATTTTAAGCATAGAGCTTTGCTCCCCCTTAATATATGCATTGGGAGCTCAAATATTCTCCCCCTTTTGTCATCACCAAAAAGGTGGAACAAAAGGAGTGAGGGTAGGTGAGAGCAAATGAACAAGTAACGTGAAATGCGATAGAGAGAGTAGGCATAATACAAGGTATGCAAGCAAAAAGAATGAAACATAGAGATATATATAGAGGATGTGAAATGGCATACAGAAAAGTGCATACAATCAGTCAGCGTACATAGCATTCATGACACAGCATAATGGCGACAGATGTAGATAAACCTAATACATCCCAAAAAAAAGGTCCATACAACCAGCGTATAGTCCAAAGACTATCGATACAAAACAGAAACAGATAGATACACCGAATAGAAATAGAAATCTGAGCATCAGAGAACTCGAGCCATCTACTGAGGCGGAGGAGGCGGTGGCTGATGAGAAGAGCTGCCCGGCGCCTGGCCCCACTGGTCACCGGAGAGGTAGCGATAATAAGCGGCCCACTGCTCATCAACGTGGGTAGTCATGGTCTGGAAGCGAGCAGAGATCTCAGAGTCGACATGGGTAGATAGCTGCGCAAATTGTGAGGCCATGGATTGTTCAATAGCCTCCTGCATCTGAGCCAAATCCTGGCAAGTGCAGTATGAAGATGTATCCTGTGATGGCTGCGGGGCCGGTGCAGCCTGAGCATCGGCTTCGTAGCCGCCTCCAGCGGCAGGAACAACGTCAACCGCTACTTGATTCAAAGCCATGCGGTTAAAGGTCTGCTCATCAAACGGGGCAGTCGGAGTCATGGTCAGTTCACCATCCAAGGTGATGCCAAAGTGACGGAAGACACGGGTGAGGACCATGCCATAGGGCAACGAAGAGCGGTAGCGGCCAAGGGTCTGAAACATGTATCGAAACATGATGTACGGCAGACAAAGCTGGCGGCCCTCGAGAATGCTGTAGATAAGATAGGCCTCTAAGGGTCTGAGGGCTTCACGCATCCCACCACGAGGGATGAAGATGTGGTACATAAAGTTGTGAAGCATACGCGCTACCGGAATGAGGTCGGCGGATTGGACAGGCATATTTGAGTGGTAGTGCCGCGTAATCCTACCATAGACGGTGTCATGATCGATATCATCAAGTGAATGGGTCCCATCTTCCGGCCAGAAATAGTGGGTGAGGCCATCAGAGCTAATCCCAAGAAGAGTGGCAAAGGTGTGATAGTTGAGTTTGATCACTGTTTTCTTGATTTTGGATTCAATTTTGAAGAAGGAAGGAGAAATTGTGAGATTGGCGTAGAAGAGACGCACCAATCGAGGGTATACTGGTTCATTGAGGTGTAGGATGGATGTCCAGTGAAGGGCATCAAATTTGGCCTGTAAGTCAAAATTTTGAAGGACAGGGGGATCAATGTACCTGCCGGTGAGGATGCCCCTAGTGCCGATGTCGGCCCAGAGTTTCTTGGCTTTATCCCCAGTAAAAAATGAGTTTGGCACAACCTCAGCCGCTACAGCCTTTGCCTTTGCCTTCTTCCGAGAAGGCCCTTCTTCCTCGGGAACTTCTTCAGGAAAGTATTCAGGGTCTGCAGCTTGGGAGGAGCCTCCAATGTTGAGATTTTTGGTTTTGGGAGGCATTGTGAGAAGAAATGTGAGTGGAGAGATAGCCCTAAAATGAAGGAAAATAAGAGAAATAGAGAGAAATAGAGAAAAATAGAGAGAAATAGAGAAGGATAATGGTTTAAAAACAAGGAAATAGCCCTAGAATGGAAGAAAATAGAAGAAGGGGAGAAAGGAAGAAGAAAAAAACGAAAAAGGGAGAAATTCTAGGGTTTGAAGAGAGAAAAAAAATGGTTTGGTAGGAAGAAGAGAGTTATAGGAAATGGTTTGAAGGAGGAAAAGGGGTTGTGGAAGGAGAAAAAGGAAGAAAAAGAACGAAAATGGAGGTAGGATTTTAGGAGAAAGGGAAGGAAGAGGGAAAGTGGAGAGAAGAATGTGTAAAAATGAACCGGATCCAGGGGTTTTAACGCTCCTGGACCGATTCTCGGAGCTCCGAGAAATATTCTCGGAGTTCCGAGAACACACGCAATTTTTTATTTTTCTACTGTCCGATTCTCGGAGTTCCGAGAATCCTGGAAGAAATCTCGGAGTTCCGAGAAATTTTCTCGGAGTTCCGAGAAACGCTCCAGAGCCCTCTGTTCATTTCCTCGGAGTTCCGAGACAAAATCTCGGAGTTCCGAGATTTTTTTTTTTTTTTTTTTTTATTTTATTTTTTATTTTTTTTTATTTTTTTGAATTAAATGGGAGGAGAACATAGTTACATGTGATATTTTGAATTGCAACTTAACCATGATCCAATGACTTTCCGAGGGTTTTGATGATGGCGCAAGGCCAAAGTTTTAAGTATCTTAATTTAGGGTGATGGTACCGACTCCCCCTTGAAATGAAGTGGGCTATGGGTACCAATTGAGTGATTTTTAGAGTTAGGGTTGGATCATCAAAAACCATGTAGTCACAATCAAAATATGAGATATATATATACAAAGATAATTATGTCTTCTATTCATGCTTCATGTGCAAACTCTTTCATTTGATCTAGACTCCAAATGTTGAGTCCACTCCTAAGGTCACAAAATCGATCCTTATTAAGGGGTTTTGTGAAGATATCCGCCAATTGTTCATTGGTGTGGATGTACTTAATTTCAATATCCCCTTTTTGAGAATGATCTCTTAAGAAATGATGCCTTACCTCTATGTGCTTAGTCCTAGAATGTTGAATTGGATTTTTTGTCAAGTTGATGGCACTTGTATTATCACAATGGATTGGAACATTACTAAATGCAAGATTATAGTCCATGAGAGTGTTCTTCATCCATAGGATTTGTGCACAACAAGCGCCGGCCGCAATGTATTCTGCTTCGGTTGTAGACAAGGCAACCGAGTTTTGTTTTTTGCTAAACCAAGACACTAGAGACCTTCCTAGAAATTGACAAGTGCCACTTGTGCTTTTTCTATCAATTCTACAACCGGCAAAGTCGGCATCCGAAAATCCTACTAGATTGAATTCATTCGATCGTTCATACCATAATCCTAAAGAAGGAGTTCCTTTGAGATATTTGAATATCCTCTTAACGGCACTCAAATGAGACTCTTTAGGACCCGATTGAAACCTAGCACAAATGCACACGCTAAACATTATATCCGGCCGACTAGCGGTCAAATATAATAGACTTCCTATCATTCCTCTAAACTTTTTCTCATCAACCGGTTTCCCACTTTCATCCTTTTCTAATTTGGTGGAAGTGCTCATAGGAGTTGGCTTGATTTGAGAGCTATCCATGCCAAATTTCTTAAGGAGTTCCTTAGTATACTTCTCTTGGTTGATGAAAATTCCATTTTTACATTGTTTGATTTGAAGTCCTAGGAAATAGGTAAGCTCTCCCATCATACTCATCTCAAACTCTTTTTGCATGGATTGTGCGAATTCTTCACACATCTTATCATTGGTAGCACCAAATATTGTATCATCTACATAGACTTGAACAATAAGCATATCTTTTCCTTTTCTTTTAATGAACAAGGTTTTGTCAACCGTGCCCATTTGAAAGCCACTCTCTAATAGGAAGGAGCTAAGCCTCTCATACCAAGCTCTAGGAGCTTGCTTTAGACCATACAAGGCTTTGTCCAACCTATATACGTGATTAGGGTATTTGAAATCCTCAAAACCGGGAGGTTGTTCAACATAAACTTCCTCCATAATATACCCATTTAGGAATGCACTCTTTACATCCATTTGATACAACTTAAAGTTTTTATGGGATGCAAATGCAAGTAGCATCCTTATGGCTTCCAATCTAGCAACCGGAGCAAAGGTCTCATCATAATCGATACCTTCCTCTTGGTTGTAACCTTGGGCTACCAATCTAGCTTTATTCCTTTGAATATCTCCATGCTCATCGAGTTTGTTTCTAAACACCCATTTAGTCCCAATAACCGGGTGATCACTAGGCTTAGGAACTAACCTCCATACTTGGTTTCTCTCAAATTGGTTTAGTTCCTCATTCATAGCAATCATCCAAAATTCATCATTTTCAGCTTCTTTTATGGACTTGGGTTCTATTTGGGAGATAAAGGCCATGTTGGCACAAACATTCTTATAGTGAGATCTTGTCTTAACTCCTTGTGAGGTTTCACCTATGATTTGAGTAGAGGGGTGACTAGACATGATTCTACTATGTTTAGGAAGACTTTCTACTTCAAGTTCTTCTATAGGTTGACCTTCTAAATTAAGATTTTCTAAGGGTTGGACAATGGACTCTACTTGACTAAGAGGCTCTAGAAGATTGACACCATCATCATCTTCATTAATGACATTAGGAGGTTCAAATGACTCGTCAAATTTGACATGCACGAATTCTTCCACAATTTGAGTTCTTTTGTTATAGACTCTATAAGCTTTACTATGGGTTGAATAGCCTAAGAAGATACCTTCATCGGATTTTGAATCAAACTTATGCAAGGTGTCTTTCATGTTTAATATAAAACATTTACAACCAAAAACTTTGAAATAGCTAACTTTGGGGGGTGTTCCACTCCATAGTTCATAAGGTGTTTTGTTAAGGTGAGGTCTAATGAGCACTCTATTTAAAATATAGCAAGCCGAGTGAACGGCTTCTGCCCAAAAGTTTCTTGGAACATTGTGCTCATTTAACATGGTTCTAGCCATTTCAATAATAGATCTATTTTTCCTTTCAACTACCCCATTTTGTTGGGGAGTTCTTGGAGCCGAGAAATTGTGCTTGATTCCATTTTCATTGCAAAAGGTATCAAACTCAAAGTTCTCAAACTCGGTTCCATGATCACTTCTAATTTCATTTATGAAAACCCCTTGTTCATTTTGAATTCGCTTGCACAAGTTGACAAATTTCTTGAAGGTTTCATCTTTACTAGTTAAGAATAACACCCAAGTGAATCTAGAGTAGTCATCAACAATCACATATACATATCTACTTCCTCCTCTACTACTAGTCTTCATGGGACCAAATAGGTCCATATGAAGGAGTTGGAGTGGACAAGAGGTAGATAATACACTTATGGGTTTAAAAGAGTTTTTAGCATGTTTTCCATGAATGCAAGCACTACAAACTTTATCTCTAATGTATTTGAGTTTATGTAACTCTCTCACAAGATTCTTAGAAGATAATCTTGAAATTAAATCCATATGAGCATGACCAAGTCTCCTATGCCATAACCAAGGGTTATCATCCATGGCGGAGAGACATTGGATGTTTTGATTTTCAAGGTCTTCTAATGCTAATGAATACATATTGCCATCTCTATATGCAACAAATTCAACTTCATTATTCTTGGAATTCAAAATTTTACATCTATCTTTTTCAAAAAGAACTTTGTGACCAAGATCACATAGTTGACTAATGCTTATCAAATTAAATGAAAGACCGTCAACGAGCAAAACATGTTCAACCTTAATGTCCTTAATTTTAATGGTACCTTCACCGAGGATTTTGCTTCTTGTATCATCCCCAAAGGTGACATTTTCTTGATGACTCATGGTGACAAAGGCGAACTTGCTTACATCTCCCGTCATGTGCCTTGAGCAACCGCTATCCAAAAACCATTTGTCCTTTGAGGGTTTTCCTTTCAAGCACACCTACAAGAATCAAAGCTCATGTTGAAGTTTTAGGTACCCACTTTTTCTTGGGTCCTTCAAGGTTAGCAACATCATAAAGCTCATTCTTTTTAACCCACATAAATTTTGTTGCTTTTGATTTCTTAACATTGCATGCAAACCTTAAGTGTCCTATTCTACCACAATAGTGACAAGTGGGAATAAAGGCACTAGTGTTAGCATGGATGTAGGAGAAATTTCCTATAGCTTTATTTTTGAATGAGGCTTTTCCTTTAGAAAAGGGTTGGTAACCAAGACCATTTTTTTCTAGAGAGACAAGCTTATTTTCAAGAATTTCATCTAGTTTATTTTTGCCACATGAGAATTTTTTAAATGTCAAATCAAGTTCTTTGCATTTCAAAATAAGTTTCTCATTTTCTTCTTTGAAGCTTTTGTTTTCAAAGATTAATTTGTCTACTTCTTCATTCAAAGCTTTGTTTTCCAAAAACAAATTTTCACTTGTATTGGTTTGCAAATCGAATTCCTTTTTCATGAACCCAAAATCCCTAGTGACATTTTGTAAGGACTTTTTCATTGTTTTGTTTTTGGCGAGTTGTAAATCCAAATTTTCATGAAGTTTTTCACAAGCAAAAATTAGTTCATCATTAGAGAATTCATGAGATATATTATCAACATCATTTACCTCGGATAAGGAGATGTCTTGTGTTACATCGGCGAGTCCCATGAAGCAAAGGTCATCTTCATCCTTTCCGTTTGATTCATTTCCGGATGAAGCACTCCCTTCATCCCAAGCCGCCGCACACAAGGCCTTTTTGCCATGTCTTCTATTCTTCCTATCCTTGTCATTGTTGTTGATGAGTGGGTAATTTGGCCGAATATGACCAACCTTGTTGCACTTATAGCATCTCATCTCCTCTTTGTTTGAAGGCCTATTTCTTCCTTGGCTAGAGTAGCCTCCTTTCTTGAATTTTAGAAATTTCTTGAATCTCTTGGTAAAGAGAGCAAGATCATCTTGTGTGTCTTCTTCACTCTCTTCCTCTTCACTCTCAACTCTTGCTTTGAAAGCTATTCCTTTCCTTTTTGTATCTTCCTTGTGTTTGTTTAAGGTTTCTCTTCCTTTTATAACCATTTCAAAAGTTATTAAGGAACCTATTAAGTCTTCTAAGCCCATTTTTGATACGTCTTTTGCTTCTTCAATGGCGGTGACCTTGGGATCCCAATCTTTAGGTAAAGACCTAAGTATTTTGGTAACTAAGTCCTTGCTAGACAATTGTTTACCTAAGGATCTTAACCCATTTGTTATGTTTGTGAACCTAGTATGCATTTCGGCAATGGTTTCATTTGGGTCCATCATGAATAGCTCATACTCTCTAAAGAGAAGATTCATCTTGGACTCTTTCACTTGATTTGTCCCTTCATGAGCTATCTCTAGCATATCCCAAATCTCCTTAGCGGTTTCAAGAGTAGAAACTCGATTGAACTCCTCGGGAGATAAGGCACAAATCAAGGCATTCATTGCTTTTGCATTGATAGTGGATTCTCTTCTTTCATTTTCATCCCATAGTTCCATATCAATATTAGGTTCATTATATCCATTTTGGATGCTTCTCCAAACATCAAAATCCAAAGATTTTAAAAACACTCTCATTCTAGCTTTCCAATATGGATAGTTTGAGCCATTGAAGAAGGGAGGTCTAGTGGTGGATTGCCCCTCATTGCTATGAGAAAAGGTTGCCATTTGAATCTTTCCCTTGTAGGTTTTCAAAGAGAATTCCTATGTAAGAGCCTATGCTCTGATACCAAGTGAAATTCCACTTAGCAACCCAAGAGGGGGTGAATTGGGTTTCTTTTCAAATTTTAGAATTTTGAAAACTTAGATTGCACTAGTTTTAGATTGAATAGGAAATCAAAAATAGTATTCAAAGCAATAGTGAAAACTTACCACACAAGAAGAGGTGAAGAGGCAAAGAAGCTTTGACACAAAGATTTTTATAGTGGTTCGGTCTTATCTCAAGACCTACTCCACTCTTCTCAAGTTACTCTCCTTGAGGATTCCACTATCTTCTCCAAAGAACTTAAATACGGCGTTCCTTCCGCCTTGTACAAATTGAGCTCTACGCTCCAAGGGTCTTCTACGGCGCCCTTTGTGCCAAATACAAAGAAGATGAAATGAAAAAGCTTGCTTGCCTCTAGATAGGCTAATTTAAGGTAAAGCTCACTCACTCTCACAAGAACAAGATTGAACAAATGAAGGTCCTAAGGTCTCTCAAGAATAATCTAAGGTAAATGGCACAAGAGAGAGATGGAGAGTGAAGATCTTCAAGAGAAGGAGAACAAATGGCTTTTTGTGCTCTTGAAATCTTTGTAATGTCCTTAGGTGAAAAACCCAAGAGTCCCTAGGTTCATATAAATAGAGGGGACAAAAAACACAAAATATTCGCACCCCAACGGTCGTCTCGGACTTCGGGCTCGGAGCTCCGAGCGGCTATTTTTTTGAACCTGGAACAATTCTCGGAGCTCCGAGAATTTTCTCGGAGTTCCGAGCTCGGAGCTCCGAGAATATTCTCGGAGTTCCGAGAAGCCTACGGCCAGCAGATTTTCCTTATATTTTTGCTGATTTTGTTTGGGCTTTTGGAACTTTGATTTTTCAAGATAAATGGAGTGTCATGAGGGTCCAACAATGTTGAGACACCACTATGAACATTCACAAACCCATTAAATTCTATCTAGGTTGATTTTAACTCTCCTTTGTGCCATAGACCTAGACAAAACATTGAGGACCATTTACATTCTAAATTTACTTGGTCTTCAATCTTGTTGGCACCTTGTAGAGGCTTTGACATGTCTTCACTCAACTCCATTGATGCTTGAGTTGATTTGCCATTCTTGTGCTTGAGTTCAACCTCGAGTTCAACCTTGAGTTCAACCTTGTCATGCACTCTTGAGGATGGTACACTGTGAACATTATAACTTTGCCAATGGAAATCATTAGTGTATAAAACCTTTAAAGTAAATTTAGTTTGTTAATCATCAAAACAATTCAATAGGAGTACTTGTTGAACCCTTGGGCTAACAATCCCCCAATTCAAATAATTAGAAAAATACAAAAATGAAGAAGTTTCATCGACAAAAAGCTTACAAAACCTACTTTCTCCAGTGAATTCTTTGTTCAATATTGTAGTTCGAGATTTGGTAGGCAAAGGGGGAGATGGCAGTATCGGCTAAGAGGGTGGAGTCGTGGAGAGGCCGGGAGGTCTCAGAGAAACGGAGGGAAACTTCGAAGAGAAGTTACAGTAAGGGTTAAAGAAGGCCTGGGAATTTCAGAGGTTAGAGAGAGAAGAAGAAGAAACAAAGAGGAAATCGACAGGTGGTGGAAGTTAGGAGGAGAGAGATAGAGATGAGGCTATGATATTTGATACGCTCGAGTGCTTGACTCATGGCAAGACGTGGGGAAAATATCATTTACGACTTTAGAAATATCTCTGACGCTTGAGAGAGAGAGAGAGAGAGAGAGAGAGAGAGAGAGAGAGAGAGAGGATCGGAGGACAAGTATCAGCATCCTTATTTGACGATTTTGTCCTCGGCTATATATAATAACTATATAGTTGGAAATGAGGCAAAGATCATTGAAAGAGAATTTAGAAGGGCAGTAGATGTAATTGTTTAATGCTGACATGTAATTCCCAGAGAAGAAGAAAAGAAAAGAAAAGAAATTCCTTTTTCCTCTGGCTATATATATATATATATATATATATATATATATATATATATATATATACTAGTAATACCTGATGTGCGATGCACGACACTGCCAAAGAAAGGACTATGATACTAAGAAAAAAATTAGTTAAAAATATGTAGAAACAATATTTTTAACCACGACGTTCGATGCACGACATCGCCAAAAAAATGAGTATGATACCCGACGTGTAATGCACGACACGGCAAATACAAAAGACTATGATAACAAAAAAAAATTAGTTAAATATATGTAGAAGCAATAAGCAAAAAAGTATGCATAACCACGTACCAAGTAATGAAAAAACTGCAAAAGAAAGAGTTTTCTAATTACTTTTTCTGGAAAAAAAATATGCATGATACGGCGGAAAAAAGTATATGATACAAAATTTCGTAATTAATTTTTGTGTAAAAAAAATAAAAATATGCACGACACGGCAAAAAAAAAGTATATGATACAAAATTTCATAATTAATTTTTGTGTAAAAAAAATTAAAAATATGCACGACACGGCCAAAAAAAAGTATATGATACGAAAAAAATGTTATTTAAAAAATATGTAGAAAAAATAAGTAAAAAAGTAGATAAAAATAAATAAAAAAATTATCATATACTTTTTCTAAAAATATATGCTTTTTATATTTTTCTAAAAATATTTTCTAATGCTTTTTAACAAATGAGGGGGGTAGGATTGAAATTATGTCGGTTTAATGGGTGCCTTTGTTAAAAAGCATAAAGGAGGGGGTAGGATTGAAAATATGTGGGTTGAATGCTTGCTATTGTTAAAAAGCATAAAGGAGGGGTAAGGATTGAAAATAGGGGTGGCCAACCGGTTCGGTTCTCGGTTCTCGGTTCCTTTTTTTTGGGTTCTCGGTTCTCGGTTCCATGAACCGTAAGAACCGAACCGAACCGAACCATATTACACAGTAGGACCGAACCGAACCGGACCGAACATAATCGGTTCGGTCCGGTCCGGTTCTTCGGTTCTAATGGCTAATTATTAATTATTAATTATAATTTATAAAAACTTTTAATTAAAGTTATAATATAAGTTACTTTCTTATTATAAGAATAGTATTAACTATTACTTATTAATATTATAAGTAATTTATATTATTAAGTATATGTATAATAGAAATATAAAAGTATTATATATATATATATATATATATATATATATATATATATATATATATATTCAAAGTTCGGTTCTTCGGTTCCGGAACCGAACCGAGAACATTAGACCCGGAATCGAACCGAATAAGTTCGGTTCTTCATCAGTGGAACCAAACCGGACCAAAAATATTTTTTTACAGTTCGGTTCCGGTTCGGTTCTGGCCACCCCTAATTGAAAATATGTGGGTTGAATGGGTGCTTTTGTTAAAAAGTATAAAGGAGGGGTAGGATTGAAAATATGTGGGTTGAATGGGTGCCTTTGTTATAAAAAGTAAAAAAAAGTGAGGTGTAAATTCCATAGATTTTTCAAAAAAGCTTAGGCTTTTCCATCCAGCTTATTATAGTAGATATATATATATATATACACACACACACACACACACACACGCACAATAGTAAAAAACCCCGTGCGATGCACGGGCCGACAAAGAACTGTATGGACCACATCATAGGTTGATCCAAATTGTCCATGTGATGGAACACAACAGAAATAGGTTGTGCTCGTAAAATTATTTCCATTTGCTGATCCTAGCCCTCCAATCTATCGAGGTTTCCAGAATTAAAAAAGCATAAAGGAGGGGGGTAGGATTGAAATTATGTGGCTTTAATGGGTGCCTTTGTTAAAAAGCATAAAGGAGGGGGTAGGATTGAAAATATGTGGGTTGAATGGGTGCCTTTGTTAAAAAAAGTAAAAAAAAAGTGATGTGTAATTCTCATAGAATTTTGGGAGAAATTCAAATAATTCTCTCATTTTCTCTTCTGCTATATAGTATACCAGTAAAAAACCCCGTGCGATGCACGGGCCGACAAAGAACTGTACGGACCACATCATAGGTTGATCCAAATTGTCCATGTGATAGAACACAACATCAATACATTGTGCCCGTAAAATCATTTCCACAGGCTGATCCTTGCCCTCCAATCTATAGAGGTTTCCATAATATGTTGTTCCTCTTAAGGTTGCCGGAATTCGTAAATATTTTTAAGGTGTGCTGAATTCGTAATATCCTTAAAAAATTACTAAGGAAAAGTAGTTTTTTGGTAATTGTCATATTTTGATACCTCTTCTTTGTAGTTTTTCCGTAATTGTCATATACAGGTACCCGTTGTCCGTAATTTCCCTCCAAACTATACTACGTCATGATTTATTATTGCTAGCTTCTTTCGGTATATTATTGCTAGCTTCTTTCGGTACTTATTATTGCTAGTCACCTTTCAAGAAATAGTATTTCCTTGTAGTTTTTCACCACGTCTAATAAGACAAATCTCTGAACACATACAATTGCAAAGGATGGGCGTGGCTAGCAAATCATGATTTGCTTTTTCAAATAATTCCAAAAATAGGTAGGATTGAAATTATGTGGCTTTAATGGGTGTCTTTGTTAAAAAGCCTAAAGGAGGGGGTAGGATTGAAAATATGTGGGTTGAATGGGTGCCTTTGTTAAAAAAAAAAGTAAAAAAAAGTGATGTGTAATTCTCATAGAATTTTGGGAGAAATTCAAATATAGCAGAAGAGAAAAGGAGAGAATTATTTGAGAGAAAAGGAGAGAATTATTTGAATTTCTCCCAAAATTCTACGGAGGACGATTCACTTACATCGCGACACAGCGCAACGCGCTTCGGCGCCTAATACGAAACTGTTGGATTATTTTTACGGTCCAGATTGAAAAGGGTAAAAAACAGGTTGTTTGGGGTAACCGGTAAGCGTTTCTCTCTTTTCCTACTCTTCAGTCTTTAAAGCCATGATAATCACGCAAAAATGATCTCTTTTTCCTACGTCTTAGGAAGACAACAGCAAATTGCGGTCTCCAATCTCCCAAAAAATGGCTGGAGTTTCCCGTTTCAACTCACCTTCGCTCATCTCCTTCGTGCGATTTGGGCAAAGGAAAACAGTTCTTAGGCCCTGTTTAGTTTGGTTTTTTAGAACTGATTACAAGTTCAAAATTGACTTTTGGACTCAAAATTACATCACATTTGTTTTGCATTTGAATTTTGGTTCCTGCTAATTCAAACAATATGGAATTGGGTTGTTGTCCCAAAAAACTAACAAAAAAGCCTCAACAACCCTTGGAATAGTAGAATTTGAAATTCTTTTCTCATTTCTTTGTTTATTGTTATTTTTTATATTGATTTTACAAATCTGATAGAATTTCCTTTCTTTTTTTATTTGATTCTCAAATATTCTTTCAGTGTGATTAGAGATATCTTTAATTCCCTCCTCTATTTGCCTTCGTTTTTCTTTTATTCCTTGATTTCTGATAATTGTTGGGAAAGGAAATTGCAGGGTGATAGATTCACATGGCCCATTACTTGTAAATGGAAGCAAGGAACGAGAAGGAGAACAAATCAGTTCTTCTCCTCTTCTTCCCCCATAAACCAACACAAAATTCACTGATTCAAGATCCCTAATATAGAACAAAAACAAAAACAAGAAGAAGAAGAGCAAGGAGAGAAGAGAGATGAAGATACTTTCAATTATATTACCCCGTTCTTTTTGAAGAATGAGCAGAAATAGAAATTATAGCCTTTGAATCAAGGAAGAGGGGATTGTTTTCACGATTATCGTGGCCCTTAAGAGTAGGAAAAGAGAAAAACACTCACCGGTTATCCAAACAACATGTTTTCTACTCTTTTCAATCTAGACCGTCAAAATAATCCAACGATTTAGTATTGGGCGACGAAGCGCGTTGCGTTGTGTCGCGATGTATGTGAATCGGTTTCAATTCTATGAGAATTACACATCACTTTTTTTTGACTTTTTTAACAAAGGCACCATTCAACCTACCTATTTTCAATCCTACCCCCTCCTTTATGCTTTTTAACAAAGGCACCCATTAAAGCCACATAATTTCAATCCTACCCGCTTCCTTTATGCTTTTTTAATTATGGAAACCTCTATAGATTGGAGGGTTAGGATCAGCTTATGGAAATGATTTTACGGGCACAACCTATTGATGTTGTATTCCATCACATGAACGGTTTGGATCAACCTATGATGTGGTCCATACAGTTCTTTGTCGGCCCATGCATTGCATGAGGTTTTTTACTAGTATATATATATATATATTGTCACAAAGCAGCTGGATAAGTAGATTCTACTCTTGTTGATTTCTTTTTACTAGTAAAAGTGAACGTGCGTTGCACGTGGGATTAAGGTATTTTACGACATTTAACTACAAAAATCATGTTTATTTTACAATGTAAAGCTTCCATCATCCCCCGCTAGTAGGCATTTAAACATTAAGGAGATAACTAAATTCATAAGACGTGGCTGCAACGACCCCAAATTAGGCTATAAAACCTTGTCAAAGTGCAATGCAATTTTGTTGTTCTCAGCTGTAATGACCTGGATTTTAGAGGCCTGAAACCCGACCCATTAACTCAAATACAAAAATCTTGCATAAATAAAAACCAACATTAAAGCAATGTCCACTATCAAATAAAGTAATTTGTCTCAATGTCTCCTCATGAAAAATACAAAGTAAGATGATCCCAAGCTTTACGTAACATATAACTAGAAATTTAAAACAATTCATAAGGGAAACTAAACCAAAAATCACTAAAGCAGTGCTCCTTCACTAGTTCACATCCTCTGCGCGGTCATCTTGAATGTAATCCAATATCCACATCTGAAATTTTTATTTTTGGTGTAAGTTTCAACCACAGAAACCCAGTAGGGAAAATAACGTTTTATATTATAAAAAACCATGCAAAGAACAGTGATAATATATACTTTAATTCATTTTCTTCATAATGTTAGCATATATTACTACTTATTAAAGCATGATATAATATTACTACATCATAACTTAAAGTAGATCTTCTTTTATTAATTTTACCTTAACATACCGTGATCCATGCATGCAATAAAAAAAAAATTATGCAATTAAACTTACGCCAAAATGCATCATTTGAATATCACATCCCAAAGCAGTGTACATAGACTAGATGGGCTTAGTCGAGAAATGTATGAATGCCAATACCCACCCCTCGTAATATCCACGCCTACGACCCACCACGACTGTGGTACGAGAAGGTCATAAACATATCATCATCATAACATACCCAGTCCACCCGATTTACCGGTGTGCGAAAGGGGTGCCTAGTCCAACCAATTTACCGGAAGCGACTTAGGTGGACTCTGAGCAGGCCCTCATATCATTGGTTTAAGAGTGCCACCCTAAGGACACGGAATGAACCCGCCCTTTTCATAGTTGTACGATATTCCACATCCTTGGTTTAAGAGTGTCACCGTAAGGACACAAAATGAACCCGCTCTTTTCATAGCTATATGGCATTCCATAGTAATTTGAGATGCATAAGTCCTTGAATCATTGTCTTTCTTATTTTGCAAAAATATGCAAATACGCCATATACATAGGATTTTGGTTTGCAAAACCATGCTTGGATGTTCTTGAAAACTCATGATGCATAACCCCCCATTGTGTAACATCGTATTGTTCTTTAAACCATAAATATCAACATCTAAATAAAGGGATCAAATATGGGTCTAATAATAACACGGAGAGGTGTCATTTTATCAACTATGTTGCTATCGACATTCAATCAAAATATTGCAAATCTAATTTAGTGACATTACCAAAATATGGTATTGTGAGCTTCAATCCACATAATTTAATAATTTCTTATAAGGAAGTGATACCTGAAATAATAATTAATTTTGTAATGGCATTCTTTTCTTAACGGTTCATAAATATTGAGGGCAAGTATCGTTCTATAAAAGAGATAAATTGGGCAAATAGTATGATCATTAGCAGGCAATCTTGTTTAGAGGGCAAATAAAATATGTCCATCAAGTGATTCCATGAAATTTATATTGAAAGAGCATATATAATATGGATCCCTGATATTGGTATTTTTCTATAATGTATAGTTGGTATCTATTACAAAAAAATTCTACTATGTTGGTATATTTCTTCTTGCCATCGAATATGAGTGTGTTCGTGTTGGTTGTTTTACATTTTCTGCTAAAAACTATTGATTATTAGTGTTAATGTTCACTTGGTTGCCGATCATTACGATGAGTGTTGAGATCATAGTAAATACGTGATCAATCCAACGGGTTTCTAGATAGCGTCAAATACAAGATCAATGACCAATCTCAATTAGTTATAAAACTGATTTCTTATATAACAAATGAAAAGGGCTTTTAAATTGAAATCCAAGTAGAGACTTGGTTTGGCAACCTAGAGTAGGGGGTGAATAGGATGTTTATAAAACTTTTGCCTTTTGAAATTTTTTACTAATTTCACCCTAGTTTTATCCCTTGGTTAATTAAGTTGAATTAGTTAAGCTTAACCACTTTTCACAAATGTATATAAGCTTAAAAACCCTTGTTTAAACAACCAACTTAATTAGGAGATTTAGTGGGCTAATTAGCAATGTAAATATATGCACGTTGGATGACAATGCTAACTCACTCAATTCTAAATAATAAGACAAGCACAAATAAGAGAGTGAGAGAGGGAGTGAGAAATCGAGAAAGACCAACGCAAGCGACACAAGGATTTATAGTGGTTCGGCCAAAGGCCTACTCCACTCTACTCAAGGTCGCACTTGAGGATTTCCACTATTGAGACCTCCACGACACCCGGCTCCGAGTACGCTCTCAAGGGAATTAAATGAGGATGCCCTTCCACCTTTACAATGACTCTCCTTCTCCGCTGAGTTCTAAGTGCTTCACCCAAGGGAATTAAACACGGATGCCCTTGCCACCGATCGAATGAAGAAGAAGGAGAAGTATTAGCCTCTTACTAGGCTTGATTATAAGTTGTAGCTCCCACACTTTCTCTCAAGAATAATTTGCAAATGAAAGCCTAAACCAATCTCAAATGATTTTTCCAAAATCAAGGCACAATGAGTTTGGTGAGAGTTTTTACCCAAAAATGATTCACAAATGATTTTCTAGGATTTGTTAGAGTTGGACAATGTTCCTCAAGTGTTTTAGACCCATTAGATGGGTATATATGGTGTCCCAACTCCATATGACCGTTTCAGGGGCAAAACGGTTATTTTCGGGTCAAACAGTCAACTAGCCGTTGGACCACAACGGCTATATTTTTTCTAACAAAAACCCTTCTCGGAGTTCCGAGCAAATTCTCGGAGTTCCGAGAATTCAAACAGAGTATGAGATTTTATTCCCTAGACCATTTCTCGGAGCTTCGAGAAAATTCTCGGAGTTCTGAGCTCGGAGTTCCGAGAATAATTCTCGGAATTCCGAGACTGGTTTTCCAACATTTAGCGTCTAACTTGTAAAATTCATATCTCCCTCATTTCTCGTCGGATTTTGACGTTCCTATACTTTACGGATATGAGACAAATGAGAGCTATCTTTTAAAAATATTTTCAAAAATATTTGAAAATGTCTTAAACAAGTTTTGATAAGATTTAGTTGCTGGTCCAGGTTGTTTCTTCGGAACTCTATTTTGTTCAATGTTGTGTTGAATGCCATATGGGTCCCAACATGTTGGTACACCACCATGGCCATTCACTTATCCATTTAAGTCCTTAAATGGTGTGTTAGTCTCTTGGAAAAACATATTTTTAGGGGTTTTAAGATGTGCCTTGATAAGAAAAAACACAAGAGAGATAGGTGATACAGTCTACCATTTTTACCACTCTCTTGAATGAACTCTTGAGATAGCCATTGCTTGATCTTCTCTTTGAGTGCATAGCTTACTTTGGGATCTTCAAGGTTGAGTTTCTTTGCTTGACACCTTCCAAGGATGATGCCACTATTTGGTTCCATCTCCTTTGCAAGTTGTTGATCCACAAGCTTTGGCCTTCATTGATCTTCCTTTGTTTGTTCAATGCTTTGAGATGGTTGATGATGAGCTTCTTCTTGGTACCTCGAAGGTGTGATTGGTCCAAGTATGTTCCAAGCTCCTTTGCCATTGTGTTTGGTTCATCTTCAAGCATAGACCAACAAGGTGCGTGCTAGTATGATTTGACTTGTGTAGGGCCTGTCTAAAGCACAACACTCAAGGCAAATGATCAGTCCATAAACGACTAATCAATTTGCGTTTGTTAATCATCAAAACAAGATGATTGAATGAACCCATGGGGAACCCTTGGGCTTACAATCTCCCCCTTTTTTATGATGACAAACCAAATTGATTAGATAGGTGGGAGGAACCTCTTATGAGGATTAGATAGACAATTTAATCATTACTCTTCCCCCTCAACATATGCATGAGTTATATTTAACAAATTATAATACAAGAATGCATATGATAATGGATCTAATCAATTATACAAATTCTCCCCATTTTGGCATTAGTAAAAATGATGGATTAAGCATTTAAGCACAATTACATACAGCATCAAGATGAGAATATGATGCTCCCCTAACTACTTATCATGAGTTACTAATTAAAATTAAAGTATAATCCAAAGTATAGTTGCATGATAAGAGCATATCAACATAAGAAATGAATAAACTAATATAAATCAAGCCTATGTTGGAAAAACAAAGAGACATTCCAAAATTTTTAGGGTATTTCTTAATATATAAATCCAATATAAATTTACCCTATGACCCGTAATATAATAATAGATTAGCAAGTTAAAAGCTTATATTTTACTTATCATTAAAGAAAACAAGCAAGTTTGAAGTTTAGCATGATAAGCCCCCCTTTTTAAAAAAAATAAATTCCTATTAGAATCTTATCATAAGGTGATGTGTAGTTATAAACTCATAATGATAAGTAAGAATATATATATTTTTCAAGTTAAAAGCATTCGCAAATTGTCATGCATAGAAATAAATATTTGATTCTAATATGGCTAACTATTAGGATATATGGCATGACAGTGAGCTCTATCATGGATATATGGATTGCCAAGAGGAAATACACATGATAAGTACTCAAGTTCATAGAGATTAAGATTAGCAAGAATAATTTTCTCCTATGAATGTAGATCTAGAAAGATATGCAAGTTTTAGCTTTTGTTTAAAGGATAGATAAGCTTCCTTTTAAAAAAATAAAAATAAAATCTAATGATATGTAATTTTTAGCATAATTAGTGGGGAAATGCTTGAATGGATAGTGTAAGCATCTTACAATGATCAATATAAACATAGAGATAGCAACAATTAGCTCTCCCCCTTAGTATTTGTCATTGGCCTTAGATAAACCTAAGATTTAAGGCATGACATGACATGACATAATAGGCCAAAGATATGACAATGGAATACTTGGCAACCAAAACTTATTCTTGGAATAAATGATATCATATTAGACCATCCAAGATAAGTCAAAAAGCCTAAAGGATATGACACTAACACCTAGGCTATGGGCTTCTTGTCTTCAACTACACTTGAAAACACAAGACAAGCTCGGTCATAACCCATATGGAGCAACAATGCTCCAAATGAGTGTACTTATCATATGCATAATGATATACACATTTAATATCATATGACAAGCCATTTAGGACAAAATCTTATTCTACTAAGCTCCCCCTTTGAAAGTGAGTCATGCAATGCATGAATCCAAATGAATGTCCTTGCATAGACTCTAAAGGTTTTTGGATATATTTTCCAAAAGATACCAAGTTAAACTCAACCCTTGGGCTACAATAACACTTACTCTCCAAGTGTCAGTTTATCATGATAAAATGATAGCCATAGTCTAGCTCATCATGATAAACAAGCATAGCACAAAAGATTTTCAATCTTTGGCTCATGCTCCCCCTAAATGTGATTTAATATTTTTCAAATTCACGCTTTACTTCCTTAAGTATGTAACATACATAACTAGCTAGGGAGATTACATATAAATGTATACTTATTCATGTTTGAGATATTGGCACAAGGCCAATTTGTTAGATATTTTAATTAATGTGAATGTACCATCTCCCTCTTAGAATCTAAGAAGGCCAAGGGCACCAATTGAGTGACTTTTAATATTAAGGTTTAACATCTCATATGTGTAGATATTATCAAACAAGGGGTGATAACTATAGAATATGTATATACCAATTTGAGTTCAATTCTATAGGACTAAGACATAGTGAGAATGGTCAATAAAATACCATGTCTTAGAGAGACATCCATGATTCATGAAGGTGAGAGTATATCTTATGAGAAGATATGATCATCAAGGTTTTCATGGATAATCTACCATGTTTGGACACAAAGGGCATGACACATAATGTGCATGCTCCAAACATTACATCTACATCCACAACCGCATGTAAAATGACAAGGCATTAGGCACAAGGTGCATAAGCCCTATTGAAAAACCAAAAATGTGTGGGAGACACATGTTCCCATCACAATCTAATGTAGACAACCACCTTAGTGAATTTTAATTTTACTCAACTGAGTAAATGCCTAAATATGATTCTAAATTCCTATGATATTTTCATTTCAAGTCATACATTGAATCTAGATTCATATTTCAACTTCCCTACATATTATATCCTTTTGTGTTTCTAGGGAAAGATCCAAGGATTTTAGAGTATATAAATATATATATCACATGATAAAATCCACCTTGGATACACACATTCCAACATGAACTTTCATGACTATTTGAACAAAATACATATAACATTACTTATACATTTCAAGGTTCATCTAAGTCATGAAAAGAAATTCAATCAAAGCTCTTTTGGAAATACATAAGATTTGACCCATCTATGATTCTTCTAGTATTTGATGAAAATCATTAAGCATGTAATAGAATGAGTTTGATAAGACAACTAGGTGCAAAGCAATAAACATGTTTGTTCACCCAGGGCACAAAAAGATGTCTAAGAAGGGATTTGAGTTATTTTCTTAGACATGGAATCTAATATCTTAGTTTTACTAGAAATGATATTTTAAAATAATTTAAGTACATAATTATCTAGCAAGTGCCATATTTGTCCAAAATTAGAGTTTAAAGAATGATACTTTGGCATTTTCTCAAATTTTTGTTCAAGTATTATTTGATTGCCAAAAATTCAATTTAAGTTCAAGTCTTTAAACCTAATGGGTTTCTTTTCTTTTGGTTTTGCTAGAATGATGTGATCATTTAACCTAACTCCTAGCAACTACCAAAATGGGTTCAAATTTTAAAGATGTACTTGAAACTTTAATTTGAATACAAGGGCACAAAGGTGTGGTTGAATATCCTGTAAGCACAATTTATGGTTTTCACATTAATGTTCTCTAGAGTGGCTTTCTTTTGTGGATGATCACTAAGTGCAAGAAGATCTAAATTATAATGTATGCACTTAGAGAGATGTTTCTAATTATGATATTCAATTAAGCTCAATATATCAAAGTCTCATATTAACTACATTTAACATCTAGACTTTGAATTAGAAGAAGATATATAGATACATGTTATTCAAACAGAGATAGGCATATAGTATCTATACACTCATTTTTATTTTTATTTTGAAAAGATTTTCAAATTAAGCACATTGAATATTGATACAAAAAGGTTAACCAACTATAAGCATATTGTATCAAAAATTCATTTTCAAATGATATTTCATTTTAAGCTCATTACCCCTAAATCTACTAATCATATGATGTGATTCAAGTAAGGAGATTTTGTAACCCAAACCATGTTGGTTCCAAGCAAGTTTGTTCTAGTTGATGTATCTTTTCTAACCCAAACAAACTTATTACTTTTTACAAATCTAAACATACATTTAGATTTGTAATGTCCAAATCTACCACAAAAATCACAAGACATATATGAGTAGGTAGATGGATGGGATGAACAAGATGATTTACAACAATGACTATGATGAAAACTATGTTTTGCACTTTCTTGTAAATAATGATTTTTCAACATTAATGTTTCATTCTTGATGTTTAAGTCATTGATTTTCGTTTTAAAATTTATTAATTCAAGAGATGAAAGCATTTTGATTTTCTCTTTTTTCTTCTTTAAGGAGTTGATTTTCCTCTCTTAGTGAAGTAATGGTATCACTTAGTTCAATAAAATCTTTTTTAAAAATTTCATTTTCTTCACTAAGATGTGCACGATCTATTTCTAGTGACCTAAACTCCTTGTGAATACTAGCTAAATTATTTTTCAAGTTTGAATTCTTAGCTAGTTGATCCTCAAGTTTCTTATGTAATTCTTGGACATTTTCAATAAGTTCTTCAAATGTGAATTCGGCATTATCCAAAAGTCTTCATTAGATAATCGCATTAAGCACATGTTTTGATTTTCAAAATTTTCAATAGAGTCCAAAACATTTTTAGGAGTTTTACAAGAGGATACTTTTTCATAAATGTTAGGTGGTAATGCACAACATATTGCAATTAGGGCTTTTGTATTTAGTAAATATAATTTTTTATCATAATCATTTAATCTTTTAAATTTAACATTTAAAACAAAATCATTTTCAATTATCTTTATCTTATCTTTATCTAGACCTTTTCAGTATGTCTTCATATGGATAAACCATGATCCATAATCCGAACCATCCAAAATAGGTAGTCTAGATCCCATCTTTTAAGTTGCCAAAAAACTAGATCGTTTAACTCTTAACCGATTATGGTCTTAATCAAGAGCCCAAGCTCTGATACCAATTGAAATCCAAGTAGAGACTTGGTTTGGCAACCTAGAGGGGGGGGTGAATAGGATGTTTATAAAACTTTTGCCTTTTGAAAATTTTTACTAATTCCACCCTAGTTTTATCCCTTGGTTAATTAAGTTGAATTAGTTAAGCTTAAACAATTTTCACAAATGTATATAAGCTTAAAAATCCTTGTTTAAACAACCAACTTAATTAGGAGATTTAGTGGGCTAATTAGCAATGTAAAGATATGCACGTTGGATGACAATGCTAACTCACTCAATTCTAAATAATAAGACAAGCACAAATAAGAGAGTGAGAGAGGGAGTGAGAAATCGAGAAATTCCAACGCAAGCGACACAAGGATTTATAGTGGTTCGGCCAAAAGCCTACTCCACTCTACTCAAGGTCGCACTTGAGGATTTCCACTATTGAGACCTCCACGACACCCGGCTCCAAGGCGATTACGCTCTCAAGGGAATTAAATGAGGATGCCCTTCCACCTTTACAATGACTCTCCTTCTCCGCCGAGTTCTAAGCGCTTCACCTAAGGGAATTAAACACGGATGCCCTTGCCACCGATCGAATGAAGAAGAAGGAGAAGTATTAGCCTCTTACTAGGCTTGATTATAAGTTGTAGCTCACACACTTTCTCTCAAGAATAATTTGCACATGAAAGCCTAAACCAATCTCAAATGATTTTTCCAAAATCAAGGCACAATGAGTTTGGTGAGAGTTTTTACCCAAAAATGATTCACAAATGATTTTCTAGGATTTGTTAGAGTTGGACAATGTTCCTCAAGTGTTTTAGACCCATTAGATGGGTATATATGGTGTCCCAACTCCATATGACCGTTTCAGGGGCAAAACGGTTATTTTCGGGTCAAATAGTCAACCAGCCGTTGGACCACAACAGCTATATTGTTTTCAACAAAAACACTTCTCGGAGTTCCAAGACATTTCTCGGAGTTCCGAGCAAATTCTCGGAGTTTCGAGAATTCAAACATAGCATGGGATTTTATTCCCTGGACCATTTCTCGGAGCTCCGAGAAAATTCTCGGAGTTCCGAGAATAATTCTCGGAATTCCGAGACTGGTTTTCCAACATTTAGCGTCTAACTTGTAAAATTCATATCTCCCTTATTTCTTGTCGGATTTTGACGTTCCTATACTCTACGGATATGAGAAAAATGAGAGCTATCTGTTAAAAATATTTTCAAAAATATTTGAAAATATTTTAAACAAGTTTTGATAGGATTTAGTTACTAGTTCAGGTTGTTTCTTCGGAACTCTATTTTGTTCAATGTTGTTTTGAATGCCATATGGGTCCCAACATGTTGGTACACCACCGTGGCCATTCACTTATCAATTTAAGTCCTTAAAGGGTGTGTTTGTCTCTTGGAAAAACATATTTTTAGGGGTTTTAAGATGTGCCTTGATAAGAGAAAACACAAGAGAGATAGCTGATTCAATCTACCATTTTTACCACTTTCTTGAATGAACTCTTGAGGTAACCATTGTTTGATCTTCTCTTTGAGTGCATGGCTTGCTTTAGGATCTTCAAGGTTGAGCTTCTTTTCTTGACACCTTCCAAGGATGATGCCACTATTTGGTTCCAGCTCCTTTGCAAGTTGTTGATCCACAAGCTTTGGCCTTCATTGATCGTCCTTTGTTTGTTCAATGCTTTGAGATGGTTGATGATGAGCTTCTCCTTGGTACCTCCAAGGTGTGATTGGTCCAAGTATGTTCCAAGCTCCTTTGCCATTGTGTTTGGTTCATCTTCAAGCATAGACCAACAAGGTGCGTGCTAGTATGATTTGACTTGCGTAGGACCTGTCTAAAACACAACACTCAAGGCAAATGATCAGTCCATAAACGACTAATTAATTTGCGTTTGTTAATCATCAAAATAAGATGATTGAATGAACCCATGGGGAACCCTTGGGCTTACATAAATCCTAAAATAACTTAAGATCTAATTAACTTGAACCAATCTGTGGACCCCGATCCGAGGAGAGATGAGGAAACGAGTCCCTACATCCTCTGGATCATCCATGTGATTGAGAGCTCTGCCAAGGAACTCTCGAGACGGATGCCACCCTCATAGCATAGCACGAGTGGCGATATAAAAAGAAATAGATATGTCTTGATCCGGAGCCAAGGCTCGAAACTAAGACATACCTAAAATAAACTCAGAGTCGTCATCCATGGATAAGCCATGTAACCCCAAAATCAAATCCTTTGTGCAATGGATAACCAGAAATATATATGGGTTCATGCCTGATTACGAACGGAGAAGGTCTGAAGAGCACCCCCAATTCGTCCGAGTGCAAGCACTTGGTCTCCTATGCCATTTTCATTAACTCCAAGGAAGTTTGGGTAAAAATAATGTGAAATGGGAACAAATATCCCCGAGTGAACGTCTATCTAATCATGCATGACTCGGGGATGAAATAATAAGCGCCCATAAAGTAAGATAAAAGATGTGTCCCCTAATGACAACTAGGTTGTGAGTGACATGCCTAACTGGTGTCTAAGTTCTAATTGACATACACATACAAGCTACAGCTAAAGGTATAGGATCAGTACAAGAAAGTAAGAAAACATAACAAAACACACAACATAACAAATCTTAAGACTCTAAATGATTTAGCCCGAGTCCTCGGATGGTCTGGTATTCATCCAAAGAAGCCTACGTATCCTCGCCTCCGCAAGAATCAGAGCAACGTAGTTCTTCGCGCATATTTTAAACTATGATGCCTAAAACACCTAGACCTCTATCCTAGACTCGATCTAAAAGACCGGACTAGTTATTAAAGTTTCTTGTATGATTATTTAAAGTCCAGTGAATGGTGGATTTTAGGACACCCTATATGCCCTAACTAAATGCAGATTAGCCCTAAGCTAATGCAGGTGGTTCCTACAACCTATGTGAAACTAGGCTGTATTTCCTAAGAAAAACAAAGGGTGGACTAACGTATCCTACTCTAGTCATCACTCGGCGATGTGGATCGCCGACTGACCGGACGGAGGCGTTCCTATAACTCTAGGACAGACTCCTAACTCTAAAACAAGCACACAACAAACAAACAAACAAACAACCTATCAAAAGAAACTCCTAACTCTAAAACTCTTTATCTAGGAGAAACTCCTAACTCCAGAGGAAGATTTTTTGAAAACAAGGTTTTAAAGATGCTTATTCAAAAAGATTTAAAATGTTATTTACAAAAGTTTGGCTGGACTTGGGATATAAATCCCAAGCTGCACTACGTACCTCGTGGAAGAGGATCAAGCCAACGTAGTTCGAAACGAACTCTCCCAATTACTACTTCTAAAACATTCAACACTTTAGATTTTTTTTAAGGTTTTCAAATGTTTTTGATATTTTTAAATTTCTAATGTTTTTGAGTTTTAAAATATTCAATGTGTTTGGATTTTAAAACTTTTTTCCAATGTTTTTGAAGTTTAAAGAGTTTTCACCCTTTTGGTCAAAGATCTAAGGGAATACGCAAAGCAATACCCTAGGGCCAAACCCTAGGGTCAAAATAGGAGAAACTACTAAACCAGGTAAGCTAATTATCAAAGATAAAGAAATGATCTAAGATCCTAAAAGTCAAAGCTTTAACGGGACCGCTAGTTTTTTAAAGAATAAAAGCGACAACAACACTAAGGAGAAACTCCCAGCTACTGATACTAAAGAAATGGCGCAAATGAGTCAGAGACTCTCTAATGACACTATAAAAGGGACGAACGAGTCAAAGACTCCCTAATAAAATCCTTAAAAGGACAAAAAGAGTCAAAGACTCTCTAACACCTATAAAGGAAAACAAATAAGACATAGCATGTCTTTCAGATCAAAGGGAAGACAAACAAGGGGATGTGAGATTGAGCTAATCTTTTAGAAGGGGAACTCTCTAAATGAGACTAGGCTCACCCCTAATCAAGGACTCTGTAAATGAGGCAATGCATGCCTCCTATGCACACAAAGGATGCAAACAAGAGTGTTAGACTACTAACAGACCGAAAGGGTCCCCAACTAGCAAAGGGGACAAGAAACTGAGATCCATAACGCATACAAAATGATCCGAACCAAACATAAGGGTGGGAAACCATACAGTGAAAGTCTCACTCAATCATGGTCATATGACTATCAATTCTTTAGCCCAAACCGGTACATGTACAACTGTCATTTGCTCCAATACCACAAACCAGTCTAATGTAATTAATCAATCAAACTCATACAAATATTGAGAACAGATGACTTTGCATGAATAATAGCATTTCAGAAAAACTTAATGACAAGTGTGAAACCAAAATGATCAACATTACTATCCTTATCTGTGATTCTGAACATGTACAAAGAAAGATGTAAAACTAATTTCATAGTGACAGGTATGTGACTCACTGTAGTAACAAATTTCAACCCCTGTAGCTAATAAAGCAAATCAATACTATTACCTCATAAAACAATTCAGCTAAACCCTCGACATGGGTCTCCTGTGAAATCAGACGATACATGTATCATCTGATTTCCTACATCAATTAGGCATACATCACTTCACCTACATTCACCCCAGAAACTTATATTTTCATCTTACATTTACTAATCAAATTAGCATCCAAACCCACGAAGCAAATGTCATATTTTGGGAGAATTAAAGCAAACAAATTTGCAAGTTTCAGCAATACAAGATGGTAGAAATGTTACTTGAATTCCGACGAGATAATGGTGTTCGCAGGGAAACAGGACGACAGTAGAAACGATCGGAAGAGGTAAGCGCCTCAATCGAGATGGTTGTGCTCTATTCCAACCGGAAATACCAGGATTCCGACGAGGTTGCCGAATGAAGACACAGCAGCATCGTTATCTCTCCCCGATTTCTCTTTAAAACCAGCAAACCCCCAATTGGAATAGAAATGGCTAAAATGGGCTTGGGTGGAGAAAAGGAAGAAATGGAGGAGTGACGCAACTGTGATGCTTGACCGGCGGGAGGGTGGTTGGAGGTGATGGATTCCGGCAAGGAATAGGGGTTGGATTTACAGGGGATTTGGTCGGAGAATGGGTCTTGGCCGAAGCTGGGTGATGGTGGTGGTGGATCTAATGGTGGCCGGCCGGAGTTACAGAGGAGGTGGAAGAAGGTTGAAAATGGGTTTTCTCATCGGAGAAGATGGTGGTGGACGAGGTGGTTGGGGGAGAGGAAGGTGGTGGATTCGGGTTTAATGGGGGTTGAAGGAGAGTTTATAGTAGTGGCGGTGTTAATGGAGGTTTGGGTGGAGGAAGATGGAAGATGTGGCTGTGAATAGGGGATTTGAGGGATCTGGCGGGTAGTAGACGGAAAAGACGATGACCGGCCGGAGAAGATAACAGACCTTGCCGGAATAGTTTGCGATTGCCGGAGAATGGGTTTCCAAGTGGGTTTGGAGAAGGAAAATGAATTAGAGCAAGATGGAGATTTTAATGGAGGTTGATGGTGGTGGATGTGGCGGCTCAAGATGGTGATGGCGATAGGTGGAGCTCGGAGTCAGATTTAATGGAGGTGGTGGCCGGAGATGGAGAAAGGCTTAGAGGTAAAGGAAAAATGGGTATGGATTTGAAAGAGGGGTTCAATGGAGGAGAAATGGAGGTGGGTTTAATGGGGTTGTGAAAATGGAGATGGTCGGAGATGGGGGTTGTTGAATTCTGGTAGGAGGTGGTCGGAGAAGAGGCTTCTCTTCTTCTTCTTCCCTTTGCTCCCTCTTTCCCTCTCTCTCTCTCTGGATTTTTTTTTACGAAAAATCTCTCTCTCCTTCTTCTATCTGCGAGAATGAGACCCCTTAATTTCTGAAAATCTCAGATCCAGATCTGAGATTTTCTCTCAAAATCTCCTTTTTGTTCTCCCTCTCTCTCTCTCTCGAAATTTTCCCAACGAAAATGAATAATCCTCTTTTCCTCCTTTTTCCTGCGAACAACCCCCTTTTCAGATGTTTCACCCTCCTTTTGGTCTGCATTGCGCTCACTCTCTTGGCCCGCTTACTAAGCAAACAAGCTCGGATTTCAATGAAATTTTATGGGGATCTTAGTGAGACCCTAACCTAACTTGTGATGCAATTTGGGATCCTAGCTTGGTGATTGGATGGGGTTTCGCACAAACACAGCGAACTTGGGTCTGGTCAAAATGGGGTGTCTACACAATCTAACATTGTTTACACAAACTATTATGAAATCTACTATTTACATAAACTTAAATTATGTGAAAAATAAGTTCTTCATGAAAATAAATAATATAAAACATAAAATTTCACCTACTTTTGCTTTCTCTTCTTCATTTTCTTCTCCTTCCTTTCTCTTTGTCCTCCACTCATTGTCTTTTCTTCGTCCTCTCTCTCTCTCACACGAGAAACAGTAGAGCCTTCAACGATCAAAGAAGTCGTTTGCTTCAATTTTTGAAAGTATTCAAAAGAAAAGGTAAGGCACGTCTCTTCTAAGATTATTGTAGTAGCCAATGGGAAGAGACCAGCTATAACTAAACTACACCCACCTAGAGAAAATCAAGGATTAGATTTTTACTAGATCTAAATAAAAGGACTAGCAAACCGCTTGCCGGACACGTCTCACAACCACTCATCCAACTCAACGACTTGAGGTTGCATATATCAGGTAAGCTTCTTAAACTTTCCAATCCAATTACATATCAGATACATAGTTTAAAACATCCATTCACGATTCCAAGTCCACCCATTAAACGGTTAGGAAAATTTGACTAGGATTCTAAGAAGTGGAGCCGGCACCTTGGTGAAATTAATGTTAGAAAAATGATGTGCAAATCTGTAATTTAGGATTTGAGAATACCTTATAACGAATTAACACCTTAATTTGAGAAGGCAGAAATCAACAGTAATTATTATGCAAGAATCAATTGTAATCAAACAAAGAAATAGTTAGACCACTTATCGAGTTTAGGCACGAAGGATCTTCGCTGTCCTTAAGGCAAATCTCGGCCCCACTATGACGAATCAATGGTGCAGATGGGCATCTCGGCATATGCCTCCAAAATACAACAACTCTTGCTCCAGGGGTGTGCACTCACGCAGTCTGGATGCCTAAGAACTTGCTTATATGTGCCAAAAGCCTTGATCAGAAAACCAGAGAGAAGACCTGAGAAGAAAAAAGAGTAGAAGAAGAATCCGTTTAGGATCTCTTTCTGTTTTCTCTAAAACCGATTTTATAGAAAAGTAATCGACACGTTAGGGTGAAACGTCGCACTCTTTTAGTGCATGGGAGACGTTTCCCAAACAGCCACTAAACCACGATTAAGGAATCTCAAACGGTAAAAAGAGTTAAAACAAAATAAATAAACTCTTGAACCGTTAAAAGAAAAAGAGAAAAATAAATAATAGAAAAAGAAAAGGCCTTGGGCCCACGCGTGCAGCCGGCCAAGCCGAGCCGGACCGGGCGGCGCGCGTGTGTGGTAAGACCAAAAGCCCGTCGGACCCAAGTGGGCGATCCATGCGCATATGATCCCCATGACCTCTTGCTCATTCACAAGGCTAAGAGAGTGAAAGTATTTATATGGCCACTCTCATCCTCTCACACTTTCCATCTATGACTAAAGTTTTCTCATGACTTTAGTCCTTTTGAAGGGAAGCCCAAATACTTTGAATGAGAAGCCCAAAAGCATAAAGCAAGTCCCAAAGAAGGACAAACATATAATGACTAAAAACACCCCATTGTAAGTTTGAATTACAAAAAGACTTTTTTTCACATAAAAAGTTAACAATCCCCCACTAATTCAAAATTACAAGAAATAAATAAATCATAAATGTAAATAGATTTGACCAAGGCAAGATGTGTTATGCATCAGTAGAGGTATCTGTTGGACTTGAACCTTTACTTAGTGTAGGTATATCGAGTTTATCAAGTACTCGGTGAACATACGTTTTGAACCAAGCACTTTTAATAATAAACTGAGACAACATACCACACACACAACACAGAAGGCATAAGCAAGTTCATATGGTGTCACACTTTTCGGCCATATGCTATATCTTGCTTTCATGAGCGCTATAGAGAATTTAACCCAATTCTCATAGGAAGCGGCCACACTTCCACACTCATATAGGTGTATCTATCAAGAGTGCCCTGTAACTACGCACCCCACTGATCAGCTAGACAGCTAGTCAGCTATAGATAACATTAAGAGTCCTACAACTCATCCTCTTATCGTTACAGGTTGCACCCACATCATAGGGATAGGCTTAGTGAACTTAATTCACATACAACTTGGTGCAAAACAGATCACTCAATTAACTTATTTTTCCCATTGAACCTACTTCTTGGGATCTCCAGTCAGATAGATTGGGTTCCCGTTATAGATGATCTAAATATTAGGCTTCAGCCTCATCCCCCTCGATGTGCTCATGACCAATTTTTATTTAGTCATTTTGTAAGACAATTTGATATATTATCAACTGATCTTAGAAAATCTATGGTTATCACTCTATTCTTCAACAATTGTCTTATGGAGTTATGCCTCTGACGAATGGGTCGGGATTTACCATTATATACATTATTACTTGCTCTTCCAATAGCAGCTTGACAATCACAGTGGATTGTAATACCCGGTACTGGCTTATTCCAAAGTGGAATATCAGACAGAAGGTTTCGAAGCCATTCAGCTTCCTCAATTGCTTTCTCTAAAGCAATGAACTCAGACTCCATAGTGGATTTGACTATACTCGTTTGCTTGGTAGACTTCCAAGAAATCGCTGCACTTCCTAGAGTGAAGACATATCCACTCCTAGATTTGGTTTCAAATTCAGATACCCAATTGGCATCGCTATATCCCTCTAGTACAACAGGATATTTAGTAAAATGCAAACCATAGTTTATGGTTCCTTTAAGATATTTCAATACTCTAATTAGTGCTTCCTAGTGATCACTACCAGGATTACTGGTATAGCTACTGAGTCTACCCACTGCATAGGCTATGTCTAGCCTAGCGCAGTTCATTAAATACATTAGTCTCCCTATAACTCTAGAGTATTCAAGTGGATTTGCTCAACTTCCTTTATTCTTACATAACCTTTTACTATAATCATGAGAGGTAGCTACAGGTTTACAATCAAATTGATTAAACCTCCTTAACAATTTTTCTACGTAATGCGATTGAGTTAGAATTATTTCTTCTGGGTTTCTTTTTATTTTGATACCCAGGATTACATCTGCCTTTCCCAGATCTTTCATATCAAAATTATTTGATAAAAAATTCTTAGTGTCTTTAATCACACTTATGTCTCTTCCGATGATCAACATATCATCTACATATAGACAAACAATAATACCACTATCCCCACTAAATTTACTGTATACACATTTATCTTATTCATTTATTATGAATCCATTTGATAGCATCACACTATCAAACTTCTCATGCCATTGTTTTGGGGCTTGTTTCAAACCATATAGAGATTTTATAAGTTTACACACCTTTTGTTCTTGGCCTTCGATTACAAAGCCTTCAGGTTGATCCATATAAATCTCTTCATCTAATTTACCATTCAGAAATGCTGTTTTGACATCCATTTGATGGATTTCAAGGTTAGAGATTGTAGCTATGGCAATAAGGATTCTAATAGTGGTTATTCTGGTTACAGGTGAATAAGTGTCAAAGAAGTCCATTCATTCTTTTTGCTTAAACCATTTAGCTACTAGTCTAGCTTTGTACTTATCTATAATTTCATCAGTTTTTAATTTCTTCCTAAAGAGCCACTTGCAACCAATAGGTTTGCAACCAGAAGGCAGATCTGTCAAGATCCATGTCCCATTACTCAAAATAGAGTCTATTTCACTCTTGACAGGTTCTTTCCATAATGAAGAATCTGGAAGTGACATTGCCTCTTTATATGTCTTTGGATCTCCTTCTAAAAGATATGCAATGAACTCTGGACTAAAGTTTTTCTCTATTCTTGCCCTTTTACTTTTTCTATGTTCTACTGATTCCTCAGACACATGATGATCTTTATCTATAGATTCAATTGGTCTTTGAAGTGTGTTCTCACTTAAACTAGTCTTATAAGGGAATATGGTTTCAAAGAATTCAGCATCTTTGGATTCTATTATAGTGTTAGGTTGCATATCAACATGATCTGATTTATAGATAAAGAATCTATATGCACTACTGTTTCGTGCATATCCAATGAATGCACAATCTACAGTCTTAGGACCTAACTTAGTACTCTTAGGATCTGGAATCCTAACTTTAGCTAAGCACCCCCACACTTTAAGGTATTTAAAATGAGGTTTTCTATTCTTTCATAACTCGTAAGGAGTTTTGTCAGAATCTTTAAAAGGTATCTTGTTCAGAATATAACAAGCAAAGAGAAGAGCCTCTCCCCATAAATTTTGAGGTAATCCTGAACTTCCAAACATAGAGTTTACCATGTTCATTAGAGTTCTGTTTTTACGTTCAGCAACTCCATTTTGCTGTGGAGAGTATGGTGCAGTAACTTGATGTATTATGCCATGGTTTTCACAAAATTTACTAAAAGCATTAGACGTGAATTCACCACCTCTATCATATCTTAAAATTTTGATCTTCTTTTCTAACTGATTTTCTACTTCAGTTTTATATGTAATGAATTTATCAAAAGATTCATCTTTGTTTCTAATAAGATGAACAATACAATATCTAGAGAAATCATCTATAAATATAATAAAATACCTTTTACCTCATCTAGTTAAAACATTGTTTAAGCCACATACATCACTGTGAGTTAAACTTAATAATGTTGTTTTTCTTTCTTCTACTTTGTGAAAAGGCTTCTTAGAGTACTTTGATTGCACACATACTTTACATTTATCTACTACTTGATCACTTTTAGGAAGTAGTCTTATGGTCATCATTTTCTTTGAAGATGCATAGTTAACATGACCTAGTCTACCATGCCATAAACAAGAAGAATCAATAATATAAGCAGAAGAAGAAGAAGCTTTATTCATAATGTTCTCAGTTACATTCAGTTTGAATAGACCCTCACTAGAGTAACCCTTTCCCACAAATTCACCACTCTTAGTGATTACAAATTTATTAGCCTAAAAAACCAGTTAAAAACCTTTCTTGATCAGAAGTGACCTAGACACTAGATTCTTTCTTATATCTGGTACATGAAGGACATCACAAAGCTTCAGAACTTTTTTAAATGTAAGCTTTAACAGCACTATTCCTTTACCCGCCACAGCAAATGATGACAAGTTTCTCATGAAAAGCTGCTCTCCATCCCCTACAAGCTCGTAGGAAGAAAATACACTTGTGTCACTACAGATGTGTCTGGTGGCACCAGTGTCCACCCACCAGTCCTTCACGTTACTAACCAGTTTCACTTTAGATACTACTGCCGACAGATATTGATCTTCAGCCACATTAGCCTGAGGCGCATTGTCTCCTTGAGGGTTTTTCTTCTTATCGTTTTTCCGACAATTTTTAGCATAGTGATCTGCTTTTCCACACACAAAGCAGTTACCCTTCTTCTTGAAATCTTTATTGTTTTTCTTGAAATGACCTTTTCCTGAAGAGTTTTTCTTTCCAGATGAAGATTCAGTGAGATTTGCCTTAGAGTTAAACTCATAGGCCTTAGATTTCTGTTTTCTGAAACGATTTTCCTCTTCAGTTCTGTAAACAAACAAGTCTTGAAGAGAAAAATCATTTCTTTCATGCAATAATGTGTCTTGGAATTTCTCCCATGAAGGTGGTAGTTTTTCATTAATTGCACCGATTTGGATATGTTCTTCTATCTTGATCCCTCTAGCAAGTACGTCAGAAACAATCAACTCGATCTCATTCACTTGATCCATAATAGATTTACCGTCTATCATCTGATATCAAAAATATTTTCCAATGAGATGTTTCTTTGAACCGCTGCTTCGACTAGATATTTCTGCTCTAGAGTTTCCCACAACTCTTTGGCAGATTCAATTCTAAAAAATACGTCAAACAACTGATTGCTAAGACAACTCAGAATATGCCCTTTGCAGAGATAATTATCTCTTTTCCTTTTCTCAATGAGATGGGTTCTAGCAGGTTCTTCCTCATTTTCTAAGGGTTCTGATTGTTTCAAGATGTAATCTAGGTTTAGAAAGGTCAGAAAGAATCACATCTTTTCTTCCCATCTACCGAAATCCGATCGGTCAAATTTTTCCGGTCTTTCGGTTTGGGAAGTCATGATGATTAATTTTCAAAAGTTGAAATCCCAAAATTTCAGATCACATATAGTGAAGCCTTAAGATTGTGAGAAAAATGATGTGCAAATCTGTAATTTAGGATTTGAGAATACCTTATAACGAATTAACACCTTAATTTGAGAAGGCAGAAATCAACAGTAATTATTCTGCAAGAATCAATTGTAATCAAACAGAGAAATAGTTAGACCAGTTATCGAGTTGAGGCACGAAGGATCTTCGTTGTCCTTAAGGCAAATCTCGCCCCCACTATGACGAATCAATGGTGTAGATGGGCGTCTCGACGTATGCCTTCAGAATACAACAACTCTTGCTCCAGGGGTGTGCACTCATACCGCCTAGATGCCTAAGAACTCGCTTATATGTGCCAAAAGCCTTGATCAGAAAACCAGAGAGAAGACCAGAGAAGAGAAAAGAGCAGAAGAAGAATCCGTTTAGGATATCTTTCTGTTTTCTCTAAAACCGATTTTATAGAAAAGTAATCGACACGTTTCCATCACACTCTTTTAGTATGTGAGAGACGTTTCCCAAATGGTCACTAAACCACGATTAAGCAATCTCAAACGGTAAAAAGAGTTAAAACAAAATAAATAAACTCTTGAACCGTTAAAAGAAAAAGGAGAAAAAGAAATAATAGAAAAATAAAAGGCCTTGGGCCAACGCACGGGGCCAGCTGAGCCGCGCGGGGCCTGGTAAGACCAAAAGCCCGCCGGACCCAAGTGGGCGATTCGTGCACGTATGATCCCCATGACCTCTTGCTCATTCACAAGGCTAAGAGAGTGAAAGTATATACATGACCACTCTCATCCTCTCACACTTCCCATCTAGGACTAAAGTGTTCTCACGACTTTAGTCCTTTTGGAGGGAAGCCCAAATACTTTGAATGAGAAGCCCAAAAGCATAAAGCAAGTCCCAAAGAAGGACAAATATATAATGACTAAAAACACCCCATTGTAAGTTTGAATTACAAAAAGACTTTTTTCACATAAAAAGTCAACAATTAATCCACGCCTCTCCTAGTGAGGATCGTCATTGAGAGTTTAATCACTTAGACCATTCATTGTAGCTAGCTCCTCACCTCCTTATTTTGATAATGGGACTCCTTTTGATGGTCTTGTTGTATTTCTCAACTGCAAAAGTAAATTGGGCCCACCTATATCTAAATGATCAAAGCCATTCATTTGTTCTACTGTCCATAGGACTGCTCAAAACTATAATACCAAAATCATTTTGAAGCTGTTTTTTTTATATGTATATATACATATTTAGTGTAAAATGGCCTACTCATGGTGGGGTCCACCATCTCTACTCAAGCCTGGTGGGTTCACATCTCTACCCAAACTAATGCATTAGGCTGGGGCCCTCAATATTTCACCCATGCATGTGCCCGGAACACTAGTTCTTTTAAAATAATCAAAACAATACCAAGGAATCCTGATCCTACTCAATCTAAAAGAAAGCAACTTACTCTCAAGAGTGATCGGTTATCTTTTGATAAGACCTAGTAAGACCAAAAACGTATGCTATATATGGACACCATCCTATTAGATCCTCATCCATCTTCCAAACCAATCTCTCCCAGCCACCCACCTAATAATAAGAAAAGAAGAGACAATCCTTTTCACCACCCTCACACGTCCAAGTTGGTTGGACATCCTAAACTTTTCAGGACTTGGATTGATAAAAATCAAAACACCTTCCATTTGGGACTTCAAGAAATAAAAGCATATTAATTATTACATATTGGGAATCAATTATATAATTTAAAAACTTGCTTTGTCATTTGGCCACGAGAGGAGAAAAACATGAAAAATTCTATTTCCTAATAGTTAAAAACGGCTATTTAAAAGGGTTCTTAATAGCACCCTCTAGCGTCATTTTGATAAGCACACCCATATCAACCAATCTCTAACCTTTACATGTAAGTTGTAACCGATCAAAACAACTCTTTTAAAATTAGAATATCAACTAATGAAATATGGAAATAACAAATAATTAACAAAAACTTTTTTAATAATTACAATAACAACAACAACAACTAATTAAACTAGGCCTACTAACTTAGTGGTGGAATCAACGAAGGCCTTCGATCGGCTAAGACACACTTGTTTAAATTTTCTTTTAAGTGTCTTCAAGTGGGCCCCATTCCATATCTAATTTCTAATATAAAAATCCTCTTACTCTTTGCTGTGGGGCCGGGTGTTACATCAGCTCCAATTGCACGATCCATGACTGCTTCTTTCCATCTAGGAAGTCTTGGCTCAAACTTTATGGAGTTGGCTTTAAGAACTCCAAGGGGATAGGAATGATAGAAGCATCTGGTCCAAATGTTTTCACATCTTCAACTATAACTTTTATTCCATCATGTCATCTAGCAATCTGTCACCATAAAAAGCCAAAGTCTATATTAGGGAACACTAATAAAGAGAGCATACAACTGTTAATTCATCTGTGATTCCAAGAGAAACCTACACAATTGTTATATGAATATTGTTCAAGAATTTTCAGAAGATTGCAAATGTTTTTAAATATAATTTTTAATGATAAAAATAATGAAAAAAGAATCGTTAGAAGAAAAAAAAGCCAAGCAAATATTAAGATTTTTTTAATCTAATGAGATCTCTCCATCATCCAATCGGAGTTCATTTTGTTTACAAATAGCAATTTCCGTGACAAAATAACATAAACAGAATAGCATCAACCAACAACTCCACTTGCTGTTTCAAGAAAAGTAACATCCGCTTGAGAAACCTAGCACCGAATGAACAAATAAATCAGAAATAGTTTTGGCATCCACTTCCTAAGGCCAATTGAAGAAAAAAAAATTTTAAATCAACTTCTTGTCAATATTTGTACGATAAATAGTACAATAAATAGTTCTTACGCACACCTCACGTTCATCTTCAGACTATAGACCACAATGAAACTTTAGCCACAAACTTTTAAGAAATAAATCATCCAGAGTAACTCGAATAGAAGAATCAAAATATCTTATTACCAATCTTCCTTTAAAATTCCCAACGTGCCCAGCTCCTACGGCCTTAGATTACCCCCCTGAATTTGTTAAAAATGATTCCATACGTCGGTTACCAAACCTATTTTGGTCTTTTCGTCCACACAATTACTTTCCAGAATGCCAAGAAGTCACTGCAGGCTCTTCCAATGCATGCCTTTCTTCTCTGCCCGCTGCTGCTTTTCTCCACCTGGGGAGTGGAGAAGAGCAGTGGAGAAGATAGCGAATAGTAGTCGATTCCGCTCTTTCTACCTATGATAGCTGCTCTTCTCCACCTAGCATCCAAAGGACAACACCTGTCACCTGAACTATCTCTTGCTTATCTCTTGCTTTTGCAGGGCATAAACAACTTCTTTCCCCACACCCAAAGCTTTAATCTGCCACACACCCTCTTTTAAAAGGGTGCGAAGTATCCTACTGGGGGTGGACTTAATCATCGCCCTATCTTAATGTTTGAGGAACATAGATAAAATGGTACAAAAGAACGCATTGAATATCAAATACTCAAAAGTACCCAGACTGTAGTTCCATTTCTGCTGCAATAAACTTACGTTAAACAAAGTTTAATCAGATAAACCTAACAAACCAAAAAACAGAAGGCAAATGTTTGGAAAAAAATTAAATTAGATGTCGGGATCTGATGCTACATATCGGATGATAGATGTGGGACCACTCAATAAAGATTTGAAAGAGAATGCAAAATTAAAGGTCTCTTACCAATTCACCATTGCAGAGAACTTGGAAAGCACCAGAACTTTGCTGGAAGAGTTGCATGACATTACTAAGAAGCCAAGTGCTTGCCATAGTGCCAAACATATTAGCGCACGAAGAGTAGTGATGGGGTATAAAAACAGCAGCCTATTAGCTGTCGACACGTGGACTGATGGGGTATAAAAACAGCAGCCTATTAGCTGTCGACACGTGGCCCGAGGCTGGCCCACCGCAGACCCCACGTCAACAAGGGTAGTTTGGTAATTATAGCAGAGTAGGTGAGCTCGAACCTATAGCTGGCCGACACCTGTCCTGGAGTAATAACTCCCCAACTACCCCAGTTTTCCCTCTATAAAAGGGCTTCCAAAGCTCATAAACAAGGGTAATAACTTCTCACCCACCACTCTTAAACTCGCTCTGCATTCCTGCTCATACTGACTTGAGTGTCGAAGGGCCTGTCCGGAGTAACACTCTGGGTTGGTCATTCTGACCTCGTTTGCTCTTTACGCAGGGCTCAGCTACTCAGCTCCCTCACCTCAGTTTCTCGGGTCCTCCATCTCGGCTCTTACGTCACAGTCATATATGTTACCGATTTTAGGCCTAACAGATTGGCGCCATCCGTGGGACCGTGAACTAAAAGCTGTTCAAATCCCTTTACAAAATGGCAGGACGGAGGAACGCTCGGGTACCAAATGCACGGACTACTCGAGCCGTGCTACCTCGCAGGACCCGGAGTGAGCGAATCACCTCACAGGTGGTAGCTACTTCTGCTACAGCCGAACAGAGCCCGGCTCGTTCGGACCACCTCAATCCTACACCCACTCCGGATCAAGTGCAAGCTCTCTTTCAACAGATGACTGCTCTTGTCGGTCAATACAAGCAACTACTCCAAGCGCCTCCCCAACATCCTCTAGAAGCTCCGCAACCTGTACAGGAAAGGTCACCAGCTCATGGAGGAGAGTCGGCGCGTCATGAGGAAAACCGGACTCACCACTCCACCGGGCGAGTCCAAAACTCCAGAGCCGAGCACGTCCACATAGAACCTCACCCCCGCCGGAGATTACGGTCTCGCTCTGCACGAAAGCATCGATCCCAAGAGGACCGCGCACTGCAGGAAAAATTTCGGCCTCATCGTAGGAGTTCGGAAAGTCAGTCCGGCTCTGCGGCGAGCCAATCGGTGGAGAGAAATAGGTCACTGGATCAACCAGACGTCAGAGCTGATCCAATGCTACGGAGGATCAAAGAAATGGATCATCGAATAGAAGAGCTGGCCAAGGATCAGAGCCGGCCCGCTTCTAGGGCGTTCTCAAGCAGAACGCCGTTCACCGACGACGTCATGGGTGCCCCAGCACCCAGAGGATTTAAAATGCCAACCGTTCAGCAATACAACGGGACCAGTGACCCTGTGGACCACTTGGAGACGTTCAGGACAATGATGCTCCTCCACGGTGCGTCAGACGGCTTCCTTTGTAGAGCCTTCCTGACCACACTGACTGGTGCGGCAAGGGACTGGTACTCAAGGATCAAACCGAACTCCATCAGCAACTTCGATGACTTTGGGGAAGATCTGGTCCGCCACTTCATGAGCAGCCGTAGGCCAAGGAAAACAACAGCATCCTTGATGGCCTTGCGGTAGGAGGATAATGAACCTCTGAAAGCCTTCATCAGCCGCTTCAACAGGGAGGCACTCCAAGTGCCGAATCTAGATCCCTCAGCCACTACAACGCGCTTCTCGTAGGTGCTAGATCTAATGATTTCTGCCGAGCAGTGGCCCGCCGGAATCCTCACTCTCTAGCAGATCTAATGGCCGGGGCAGAGGAATATATATCAGTGGAAGAGACATTGGCTGCCTTGGACTCAAATCGGAGGAGAACCTCTGAGGACAAGAACCCTACTAAACAGCGTAGGGATGACAAGGCCATCAGAAGAGAAAAGTCCCCCCAGAGGAGGGAGGAGAACTTCACCCCTCTCAACACCTCCCGGAGACACATACTGGCCGCTATCAGTAAAGAAGAGTTCGTAAAATGGCCGACCCGAATGATCTCCAAGGGAAAGAGGAGAGACAAGTTGAAGTACTGTCGGTTCCACAGGGACCACGGTCACGACACGGACGAATGTTGGCAGCTCAAGGAAGAAATCGAGCAGTTGATTGGCCGGGGCTATTTTAAAAAATACATCCGAAGTGACGGCCATAGAAGTGAGCGCAAAGGGAAAAGTCCTAAGGGCCGGAGCCCTTGGCGGTCACCGCCGCTCCCTGCCCAGGGTCAATCTCCTCCGCCATCCAGTCCACCACCAGAGGCACACCGATCCCAGCCAAGGGGAATCATCGGCACGATTATGGGCGGACCCGCCGCTGGGGGCGCATCATCAGCTGCAAGAAAAGCATATGCACGCCGAGTCAACGCCGTGCACATGTGCAGCAAGAAGATGAGGACGGAGAATGAGATCTCCTTTTCAGATGCGGATTTCGACGATTTGATTCTGCCTCACGACGACGCACTGGTCATAACCATGCTCGTCGCGAACTGGGAGTTGAAGAAAATCCTGGTCGACAATGGGAGTTCGGCCGCATGCTTTCGAGAGAATGATGATAGGAAACGACCGCCTCAGGCCGGCGAACTCAGATCTATTCGATTTCTCAGGAGAGGTCGTCAAAGTGGAGGGACAGATTGAACTCCCAGTCCTCGTCGGAGAGCCGCCCTGCCAAGCTTTCGCCATGGTCAACTTCCTGGTAGTGAGGGCCACTTCGGTCTATAACGCTATCTTAGGACGGCCTGGCCAGAACCTGATCCGTGCAGTCGCTTCAGCATATCACCAAAAAATGAAGTTCATAATGCCAAACGGCGTGGGTGAGGTCAAAGGAGATCAGCCACAGTCCAGGGAGTGCTACACAATGGCACTTAAGGGTAAAAACGTGGTGGAATCCCTGTCGATTGAACTGCTAGATCTGAGGGTGAAGCACGAGGAAATCAGCCCGCCGAAGACCTCATCTCCATCCCATTATGCAAAAATGATAACGAGAAAGTCGTTCAGATCGGCTCCTCTCTAGACAGCGGCACCCGGCACAGCCTCACCCAATTTTTTCAGGACAACGCAGATGTCTTCTCGTGGGCTCCTGTGGACATGCCCGGTATAGACCCGGAGGTCAGCACGCACAGACTTGGTGTTGACCCAACCTGCAGGCCGGTGAAGCAGAAAAGAAGACACTTCGCCCTCGAAAGGCGGCAGGCGATTAAAGAAGAAGTGGAGATGCTCTTGAGAGCTGACTTCATTCAAGAAATCCAATATCCGGACTGGTTCGCAAACGTGGTCCTGGTAAAGAAGACAAATGAAAAGTGGAGGACCTGCGTTGATTTCACTGATCTGAACAAAGCCTGTCCTAAGGACAGCTACTCGCTCCCAAAAATTGATCAGCTCATTGATGCCACTGCAGGTCACGAACTACTGAGCTTTATGGACGCCTTTTCCGGATATAATCAGATCAGAATGTATGAGTCAGATATACCGAAGACTTCCTTTGTAACAAACCAGGGGACCTACTGCTACCGTGTCATGCCCTTTGGCATGAAAAATGCCGGAGCCACGTATCAGAGGCTCGTGAACAAGCTCTTCAGGAATCAGATCGGCCGCAACATGGAAGTCTATGTCGACGACATGCTGGTCAAAAGCCGAAGTGCGCAAGATCTGAACAAAGCCGAGAGCATAAGATGAAGCTCAATCCCACCAAGTGCACCTTCGGCGTCAGCTCGGGAAAATTCTTAGGGTTTATGGTAAGCCAAAGAGGGATAGAGACCAATCCAGAGAAGATCAAGGCCGTGGTGGAGCTCACTCCACCAAAAACCATCAGAGAAGTGCAGCGACTAACAGGAATGGTGGCCGCGCTGGGACGCTTCATCTCAAAGTCTGCAGAGAGGTGCCTGCCATTCTTCAACGCTGTCAAAGGACTCAAGACTATGCCCTGGATGGAGGAGTGCTAGATAGCATTCGAAGATCTGAAGCAGTACTTATCCTCCCCACCACTATTGACAAAGCCGGAACCGGGTGAGGAACTACTCTTATATCTGTCCGTGAGCCCACTGGATCTAGCAGCTGTCCTAGTTCGTGAAGAGCAAAGTCCTGCACGATGCCGAAGTCAGATATCAGCGGGTCGAGAAATTGGCCTACGCCCTGATCATGGTAGCCAAGAAGTTGAGGCTGTACTTTCAAGCTCACACAATAAAGGTCCTTACTGATCAGCCGCTCAGGCAAGTTCTCCATAAGCCGGACACCTCAGGACGACTCGTGAAATGGGCCGTGGAGCTGAGTGAATTCGACATCCTGTACATGCCAAGACCAGCAATCAAGGCTCAAGTGCTGGCAGATTTCGTGGCTGAATGCACCATCCCCCAGCAGATCACCCAGCCAGAAAGTGTCCAAACCCCAGCTGCGGGAAAGGCAATCGCAACTGAGGAGTGAACAGAAGATGGAACCGAAACAGAAGTCATCCCCATACCACTAGCAGAACAGGATCCATCGAACCCCGAACCGCTCTGGGAAGTGCACGTGGACGGATCTTCGAACAAGGGTGGCTGTGGAGTCGGTCTGGTTCTAACCTGGCCGATCAACTTCACTTTAGACTACGCCCTGAGGTTCAGATTCCGCGCATCCAACAATGAGGCTGAATATGAAGCCGTCCTCGTCAGAATGAACCTCACACTCCAGACCGGCGCCCAAAGACTGAAAGGCTACTGTGACTCCCAGTTGGTTGCAAACCAGATTCAAGGAATCTACGAGGCTCGCAACGAGCGTATGATCAAATACCTCTCCAAAGTCCGTCAGTTATCCACTAAGTTCAAAAGTTTTGAGGTCATCAGAATCCCCAGAGCAGGAAACACAAAAGCGGATGTGCTGTCTAAGCTGGCCGCATCCGGATACACAACTCTTGGGAATATATGCATGGAATTTCTCCAGAAATCCAGTATAGAAAATAAGGCTGCTGATGTGATGCAGGTGGAGCACGAGCCCTGCTGGATGGACGAGATCATCGACTACCTACATAGTGGGAAACTGCCCGAAGCCAAGAAGAGGCCCGCAAGGTGACACAAAGAGCAGCCCAGTTTTCCCTGGATGGTGAGAACCTGTTCAAAAGGTCCTACACCCTCCCGTACCTAAAGTGCCTCCGGCCCAGCGATGCTGTGTACGCCCTGCAAGAGACACACAAAGGTATTTGCGGGGAGCATCTAGGGGGCAAGGCCCTGGCGATCAAAGTGTTGCTGAGAGGTCTGTACTGGCCCACATTAAGACAAGACGCACTGACCCTGGTCAAGAAGTGCGAGAGATGCCAGAAGTTCTCTCCCACCATTCACCAGCCTGCTGTGTCTATGACCCCGATCATTAGCCCACTCCCCTTCGCAGTTTGGGGATGGACATCTTGGGTCCCTTTCCACCGGCCTCCGGAAGGCGCACGTTCGTAGTAGTGGCCATCGATTATTTTACCAAGTGGGTAGAGGCTGAACCTCTAGCCTAGATCACAGAGCAGAACGTGCAGAACTTCTTTTGGAAGTCAGTGCTTTGCAGATTCGGGATCCCTCGCGTCTTGATAACAGATAACGGTAAACAGTTCGACTGCCGGAACTTTTGGAAGTTTTGCTCCGACTTGAAAATCGAACAGAGGTTTACTTCAGTAGCGCACCAGCAGATCAATGGGCAGACAGAACTGACGAACTGAATCCTGCTGCAGGGGGTAAAGAAAAGGCTGGACGAGAAGGCTAGCCGATGGGCAGATGAGCTTTATCACGTTCTATGAGCGTATCGCACCACTCCGCGCACACCAACGGGTGAATCACCGTTCAACCTGTCCTTTGGAACGGAGGCAGTAATACCGGTCGATGTAGGCACCCCGTCTCCCAGAGTCACCAATCTCAGCGAGCGGCTCAATGATGATGGGCTCCGTGCGAACCTCGACTTGCTGGAAGAAGCACGGGAAGAGTCTCCTATCAGGGTCGCTGCTTACAAGCAGAAAGTGTCCAACTATCATGATTCGAAGTTACGCCCCAAAGAATTCCGAGCCGGGGATCTAGTCCTAAGGAAAGCTGCTATCTCCTAGCCAAAAGAGGTCGGGAAACTTTCTCCGACCTGGGAGGGACCTATCAAGTGAAAGGGGTGATCCTCCCGGGCAGTTATAGGCTGGAAACGCTAGAGGAGCACCTATTATCCCATGCATGGAACTCCAAGAATCTCCGGAAATACTATCAATAGTAAATCGCCGGGCATAAAAGGTGACTTTGTAAATATTGTTAAAAATGAATGATATAGAGACTCTTTTGCAGATCTCCGCGAACTCTTGGGGTCCACTAAAACTACGGTACTCAACGCTTGGTTCACCACGGCTCGTCTCTGCAAAGACCGGGAGCGCAGTCCTGGTCCGGGACCAGTCCGGATGCAAAAACCAAAGCTTCTCGGAAACCCAGTTCGCTAAAACTTGAGTACTCATCAAATTGGAAACCCAGTTCACTAAAACTAGGGTACTCGACGCTTGGTTCGCCACAGCTCGTCTCCGTAAAGACCGGGACCGCACTCCTGGTCCGGGACCAGTCCGGATGCAAAAACCAAAGCTCCTCGGAAACCCAGTTCGCTAAAACTTGGGTACTCATCAAATTGGAAACCTAGTTCACTAAAACTAGGGTACTCGACGTTTGGTTCGCCACGGATCGTCTCCGCAAAGAAGGGGAGCGCACTCCTGGTCCGGGACCAGTCCGGATGCAAAAACCAAAGCTCCTCGGAAACCCAGTTCGCTAAAACTTGGGTACTCATCAAATTGGAAACCCAGTTCACTAAAACTAGGGTACTCGACGCTTGGTTCGCCACGGCTCGTCTCCGCAAAGACCGGGAGCGCACTCCTGGTCCAGGACCAGTCCGGATGCAAAAACCAAAGCTCCTTGGAAACCCAGTTCGCTAAAACTTGGGTACTCATCAAATTGGAAACCCAGTTCACTAAAACTAGGGTACTCGACGCTTGGTTCGCCACGGCTCGTCTCCGCAAAGACCGGGAGCGCACTCCTAGTCCGGAACCAGTCCGGATGCAAAAACCAAAGCTCATCGGAAACCCAGTTCGCTAAAACTTGGGTACTCATCAAATTGGAAACCCAGTTCGCTAAAACTTGGGTACTCGCCACTAGGAAACCTAGTCGCTGAAGCTAGGGTACTCGATGGTTAGAACACCACGGTTTGCCCCCGCCAGGACCAGGTTCAACCTAAGCTCGAAACGCCTGTCTCGAGTGTTATCAACACAGCATAGAACCAAACAATATTAACTGGAAACAGACAAGTGGAGAAGGGGTGGACAATAAAATTTACTTTCCATTCATGAAGTAGGGCCTCGAAGGACCATTACAAAAATAAGGCCTCAAAAGGCTGTTACAAAAGTTGGGCCTCCAAGGGACCATTACAAAAAGAAATCATCAAAAGAGAAGGAAGAAGGGGAGCTCAAGGCACCCCCTAGCTACCATCCCGTACTAGATCCGCCTCCGGGGCCACGGGTGCAGCAGTGGTGGCCGGCTCGTCACCGCCAATCGTCGGTGGGTTAGGGAGAACCATTCCCGTCAAAACCACGGCCGGATTGGATTCCTTAACCTGCTCAAGGCAGTCAAAGAACCCAATCTTGTAGGCCTCGCTGGACAGAATAAAGAGTTCGTCCTCCTTTTTCTAAACGGCCGCTATCTGCCTCTCTCGGGCTCTCTCTCTCTCTCTCTGAGTGTTTAAGGCTTCTGCTGCCTTCTCCTTCTGTGCGGCCAACTGAGCGGCAAACTCTTCCTTGAGCCGCTTGTTTTCCTCGACCGTCTTTTCAACGGACCTCTGTAGCTCTTTGGCCTCCTGCTTCAATTTCCCGTTCTCCTCCTCGGACTTTGTTATGGCCTCAGAAAACTTCTGGCTCTTCTCTCGGAGGTCGTTATAATACAATAAAACCTACAGACCAGCCAGTGTTAACACAAGAAATCGAGGCACGAGATAAAGATAAACCAGGACTCGAGGGCCATCTCACCTGGTAAACTGACGAAAATATGGCCTCGTCAGCCACAGCTGGAGGTTCGTTGAGAACCTGATGCTTGTCATTGCTGAGGAGAACTTTACTGAGGAGCTCCTTAGCCACCCGACTCTCACCAAGGCCAGTATCATTTTTTGGACGGCCCAATTGGGCCGAAAAACATTGTCTTCGGTCCTCGCTGGGGGAGGACGGACTCCAGCAGATGTCCCCCCCGACTTCGAGGACCCCGCGCCCCGGCCATAGGCACCCACCAACTTCACTGTAGTCTTGGCTTTGGGAGGCGGTGGCGTGTCCTGGTTTTGCGCCGGACTCGCCATCTCTACAGCCTTTCTTTTCTGGCCCTGCTGGGCCTTCCCGAATGCCCCCTGCCTCATTCTCTCTTCCATGGACTGCTGCTGCATCTCTGAAAGTCAACATAAACAAACAAAACCAGTCAGAAGCAAGCAAAAGAGGAAAAAGAGTCTTAAGAAAAGACTAGCCACATACGTGTCGGGGTCGCAGTACTAAGGCCAAGCCCAACTAGAATCTCTTCCCCGTGAAATTTCGAACAATGAATGGGTCCCTCACGGTCCAGCTCCTCGCGGATTAGGGCAAACGTCCTCACATCCTCACCCTCAAGTAACGGCTTGCGACTCATTGCGACTGTATCCGGGGCGTCGCATTTCAGAGGAACCGGCCAGGGCTCATTGGACTCCCTGTCCTCGACGTAGAAGAACCTGTTTCTCCATAAGTGTAACGAAGAGGGAATGCCAGTGATCATTTTCACCTCCGGGCGCTGGCTAATGTAAATCAAACCCTCGCCCTTATGTCTCTTCAATTGCGCACACACGCGGAACAACGGCACGGACAAGTTCCTCTGAAGCCGGTCATGGACGAAGTATACGAACCCCGTCAGCATCCTCCATGAGTTCAGCACAACCTGAGCCGGAGCCAGTCCGTAGTGTCAAAGCACCGCGGCGAAGAATGGGTGCAGAGGGAACCTGAGTCCGGCCCTCAACGACTCATCGTATATACATACATCAGAGCTTTCGTTACAGGCCCTATCTCCCTCTGTCGCCTCCCTCAGCCCAAACCTAGGGCGAACATAGTATCTATCCCTAATGTCCACCATGATGGACTCATCAAGGTAATTCTCCTCGTTAAGAGCCTGTACGTTGTATTTAGGATTGGCGTCCATCCGGGCCCTCGCTACGACCTCAACGGCCCGGCCAGGGAAAAATATTGTGGACGCCTCGGCGGCGTCATTACCAACACTCCCCTCTGCTCGAAGATAACTGTCCGTTGGGAGCGGAGTGGTGTTCAGATCCAAAATCAGTTCGTCCCCAACCACATCGTCATCGCTACCTACGATATCCACACTAACATCAGGATTTGCCATTTTTGGGGCTGGTGTCCTGATCGGCCTATTCTGGGTCCTAACCGACGAATTAGACCCTGAGCTACTAGAAGACGACTCCCGTGAACCGGACTCAGAACTAGAGCTACTACTTGACATGAAAGCAGGAAAAGAAATGAATGAAAGGCGCACTCAAGAAGATTACCGGTCAGAAATGAAATCCCCCGGTTTCGAACTGAAAGCTCCCAAATCCTCAGCCGTTCACAACCACGAACTACGCGAGCCGGACTGGCTTGAGCCGAACTGGCTGAGCAAAAAGCAGAAGGAGAGTAAAAAGTAAAGGTAAGAAATGAAGGGTGAAAACCCTCCTTTTATAAACCTTAGCGATGTGGGTCCGCATTTAATGAAGTGCACGCGAGTCGACGACGCCCGCATGTGCCACGTGTTTCTCATTAATGACGGGCGGGAACTTTGAGGCAAGGGCGTAAGAAATACGTGCGTATCTCCAAAAAACTAAGGGCATCTGTGAAGTACTCGTGTGAAGGATAGCTCTCAAAGCGATTGAGTCCGGCACAAAAATCAGTCCGGCCCAAGCCGGACTGGATATGACGCGTCTCGCTACACGATAAAAATCAGTCCGGCCCAAGCCGGACTGGATATGATGTGTCTCTCTACACGACAAAAGTTAGTCAGGCCCAAGCCGGACTGGATATGACTGTGGACCCCGATCCGAGAGAGAGTTGAGGGACGAGCCCCCAGCGGCCTCTTGGTTCATCCACGTGTGAAGGAGAGCTCTACCAAGGAACTCTTGAAACGGTTGCCACCCTCATAGCATAGCACGAGTGGCGATATAAAAGAGATACCTCTCGATTCGGGAACAAGTCCGGATTTGAAACGTATCTAAACAAACTCAGAGTCGCCATCCACGGTATACGGCCATGGATCCTTTAAACAAAAATATGCTCTGTATACCATGGATAACCAGAAATATATATGGGTTCGTGCCTGATTAATAATGGAGAAGGTCTAAGAGCACCCCCCAATTCGTCCGAGTGCAAGCACTTGGTCTCTTATGCCATTTATTATTAACCTCGAAGAGTTTCGGGCGAAAATCATATGAAATAGGAACAATTCTCAGGAATCGTCTACCTAAGCATGCATTTCCTGAGAATAAAGAAATAAGCACACACAAAATGAAATGAAAAGAATGTGTCACCTAAGCAAAGCTAGGTTATGAGTGACATATCTAATGGGTGTCTAAGTTCTGGTAGACATACACATGCAAGCTACAGCTAAAGGTATAGTATCAGTACAAGAAAGTAAGAAAAAACATCAAAATATAAAACACAAATCAAACCTATATATGACAGGACAAGACAAGTCCTAACTCTAATGCGACTTGACTTGGACCAAGATGGCCGTCCATCTCAGCTGCTCTACGTATCCCGGCCTCGGGAAGAATCGGAGTCAACGTAGTTCGAATGACCTATTCTAAACTACGATGCTTAACCATATAGAACCGCTATCCTAGACTCGATCCACTAGACTCGACTGATTTTTTTAAAGCTTTTTGCATGATTATTTAAGTTCAAGTGAATTGTAATTTTTAGGACTCTCTATATGCCCTAACTAATGCAAGTTAATTAGCCTTAAGCTAATGCAGGTGGGCCCTATATCCTATGTGTATCTAGGCTGTGCAACCTAATGAAAACCATGGGCTGACTATATGCTTCCTAGTCTAGCCATTGGTTCGACTAGATGTCTAACCGATCGACTCGAGGCCTCCTAACTCTAGGGACACTCACACGACAGGACACACCATATCAAACAAATCAAGACAGCCCCCTAACTCTAAAATACCCCAAATATCTAGGACATACTCCTAACTCTAGGAGAAGATCTCTTTGAAAAAGGTTTTGAAGAAGTTTTTTGTATTTTTGGAAGGTTTGAAAATTTTATTTTTAAAGGTTTGGCTGGACTTGGGATATGGATCCCAAGCTGCAATACGTACCTCATGAAAGAGGATACGTAGTTCGAAACGAACTCTCCTAATTACCATTAAAAAGCTTAACACTCTAAATGATTTAAAGCTTTTGATATTTTTTAAAGCTTTCATATGTTTTTGAATTTTAAGATATTTCAAATGTTTTTGAATTTTAAAATATTTCAAATGTTTTTATTTTGAATTTTAAAGTGTTCAAGTGCTTTTTTAAAATTTTAAAATGTTTTCACTCTTTTGGTCAAAGACCCAAAGAGAATACACAAAACAACAAACTAGGGCAAAACCCTAAAGCTACGGGGAAACCCCGAACAAGCAAACAGTGTCAAAGACACTTGAACTAAACCACAAAACAAGTAACTGAAATTTTAAAGTAAAAGAGAACAGATAAGGATTCCGAACAGGTCAAACTCGAACAAAACTAAGCTAGTCTCTAAGGATAAACCTCTAAACCAAACAACACTAAAAAGGGGGTACAAGTATGTCAAAGACGCTCTAAAGGAGGGCAAATGAGTCAAAGACTCTCTAAAACTCTAAGAGAAGGTGCAACTGAGTCAAAATGTGACTGAAAACACATAAGAGATAAACAAGGGTGCTAATGAGACTGAGAAAGTCTTATATATACAAATGGAGGGGAGTTCTACTTGGACTGAGCAAGTCCCCTAAGGATGGGCTTGGGCTAGCGCCTTCATCGCCCCCACATCCTACAAGTCTTCACAAAGGTGCCAAAGAAAAAATCCCCTCGAGTCTATCTAGTATCTGACCTCATACGACCCAGCTTTGGTAATATATCGGACCAACTCAACTGTATTGTATCTGGTCTTTTCTCACACCTTGAGAAATCGTACTCGTAAACCAGATCCAGTAAACATTGGAACCTGAAATTAATTCCATTTGAATCGGCGGCCTAGTCCATGACTTCTTTTCTGTGCCTAACCTTCACCGGTATTCTCAACGCACAAAGGGGATTAAGAGGTATTCTGCATATAATAGCTTCCAAATAAACATATAAAAAGATGTTACAGATGCTTTCTTCTTCAAATCAAGAGATTGAGCATGGCGCCAAATAATGGAAGCAAGTGTGCCATGACTAAATACAGTGACAAGTTTGCTAGATAGGTCCAACCACCATGGCAGTTCCATATGCCATCAACAACAAATTAATGCATAGCCAAAATACTCTTTCTTGGCCTAGGGAAACACTGAAGGACTGAATGCCAAAGTTTCTGTCCCCATCAATGTCGGGTATATCCTTGAATAATGCTATAACAACTGAGAAGAAGCACATGAAAGCTGTGGCAAATATCAATGATCTTGTAAAAACAGTTGGCCTCCCTAAAATGTAGTTCTGCATGTGTATAAAAAAGGCAAACTGAACAACTACAGCTCTCACAGACAAGATGCACATGGCACATGGCGGCAAGAAATGCATTTTGTTTCCATCTAAGAAATGGAATATCAACGGAGTATGCACTTCCTAGCAAAAAAGACGTTAGAAGGGCACAAGATAGAGGCAGAGACTGAAACATCAAACCCATGGCGAAACTCATTAAGGAAAAGGCAGCTACTATCAATACTCCAGTTCCTACAGAAAATTCACCCAAAGCAAGCCGAAGATCTGGCTTATTGACCTTGTCAATTCCAATGTCAAAGAGCTGATTCACGCCGACAACATAAAAGTTCATGCATATTGATGGTAGCAATGCCTTTAGTAGTCCAATGAGAAATGTTGGAGAAAGATCAATCATTGTTTCCACAGGAAGAAGAGACACTGATATTATTCCTAAAGCCGTGCCTATTACTGTGTGAGGCTGAGAAAAACTATAGAAGGCATTGAACTGCTTTGAAACACTTGCAATGTTCTCTTGATTATTGGCTAAAGCGAAGAATCTCCAAGAATGACATCTGACGGGCTGCCCAGTATTGCATTTGTTCAGAATATTATATATCTGATTCACTGGGGCTTGAAATGGCATAAAAAAAGCCTTTCCTTTGAGTGTATGTCATCTTGTTCTCTCTCACCCCATAACCTGCAAGATATCCTTAAAGTCGCACTTGCACAATTCTCTTACTTCAGCCAAAATCCCATTAAGTACAATTGGAAATTCCAAACATTGTTTACTTAAATAGTTCCTGCAAAGCTATGTAAGAAAATAGATAACACTAGTAACTATATTGCTATCCAATGACAACAAATCTCAAAACAGCCTTAGCCATAATCTGATAACAAACCCATCCCTCCACTTTTAGCAATTAATGTGGGTCAAAGATAATTAGAGCAAGAAAATCCCTATAATGCAGATAACTAACTGATTGTACAAACTTACGGCAAAAAACAGAAAGAAAAAAAAAAGAAAATGAAAAGGAATACCTCTTGAGGTTCATTGCATCAGCACATAAAGAAATAGGATAGAATGAGTACCATCCAAAAGTTCATAAATCTGAACGAAATTGTTACGAATAGCATCTTCATCAAATGCCCCACCAAAATAAGATTTGAACAGTGCAATTGCCTCGACAACGAACTTCAATGCACAAGCAACATTGGCATTGCTGCTGACAACAATCACAATGTACACATTGCTGATTCTCATGTAAAGGAAAGAGCAACCTCCTATTTGCCGAACGGGGCATGTACCAAGTTCCTTTGTTTGCATTATATGCGTTCGAAATGCATCCACCATGTTGCCACTAGATGTGCTGCAGACCCAAACTCTTCCTTCCCTTTTGCTCGCTGTTAAGAGGCTGATTTTCCTCTATCCTTGTAGTCAGGGTGCAACAGGATATTCCAAGTATTTGAAAGTATCGCTGGTTTTTGAAAAATCCTCTGCTTAGAAATCTGTCGAGCAGGCTAACGCCCAAGAAGAGAATTGCAATGCAGCATGTGAACATTCAAGTGCTCGATTATCCAGTTCACCATCAGCAACCTCTGCTGGACAAGTAGATCGTCGAATTCTGAAGTGGAGCTGTATTCCTCGTTGTAATTAACAAGAAACGAATGTTTTCCCTCTCTACTCCCAATTTTTTTGTAGGATTCTTCATGCTCTTTGTCTTCGAAACTCAAAATAGTAAAATCGTCTGAATACTCTTCTTCAGTTTCCGAAGGCGAAACAGAGTTAAAACGCGAGCTCAATCTAGAGAGCTGCTGTGAGTATTGAGGAAACATAGAAAAACAAGTAGACGGATTCGAATTATCAACAGATCTTTCAGAAAAATCATCGGATGATGATTCGCTGAAAATCGACGGAGTGTAGTCTGAAAACTCTTGTTCTGAATGTCAAAATGAAGTATAGACTGAAAGCTTTGATTTTAATTTCACAATTAACGATGATGACACAACGAACAAATTCAACAACTCAAAGTCCTGAATCTCAAATTTTCTTCAACAAATCATGAAGGAATTCCTTAGAACAACTCAGATTCGAAATTTCTTAGTTCAGATCTAAAATTTGTTTAAAAGTTTAAAATCTGCTGAAAAATCTCCCGTAGATGAAAATCTTGGTTGAAGATTACTGGTTCTGTGGTTTAACAAAATAAAAGACTCAAATCTTAGGCTTTTGAAACAAAGAAGGAGATCGTGAAACGAATTCAATATTTAAACTAGAAAACTAGGGTTTCAACAGACAAAAATGGTGGATCTAAAGAAAATAAGCTTGCAAGGAGTCAATGAAAAGAGCTTGTGAAAGATTATTAGCCAAATCTTGATTAGAATCAAGCAAAATTTGCCAGATCTCCGATGAATCCGCCAGAAATGAAGAATCGGAGAAGAAAAAATGAGAAGAACTAGAGTTTCTAACTTAGATCTAAAGCTTTTTAAAGCTTTGAATCTAAAATCAGAAAAAGGAAAAAGGAATAAAAGAGTTAGGGTTTAGGGAAGAAAAACCTCTCTCCATCTCTCTCTCTTCTTTGCAAGTCTCGGGAATTCTTCCAATATTCCAGATCGGGAAATGGACCGCCGGATTCCGGCAAAATATGCCGGAGAAGATGAACGCGAGATCCCCTTTCTCGCTCTCTCTCTCTCTGCTAGAAAATGAAGATATCTCCTCCTTTTAATGAACTTTAATGCCATATTTATAGAAAAAAATGAGCACTGATATGGGCACTACTAAATTGATAGGCGCACAATATTTGATGCCGCACGAATCAAGCGCGGCCTAGACTGGATTATGCACCCCCCTCTTTCATGAAAATGATACTTCTATCTCCTTTTTCCCCACAGACAGCCCCTACCCTTATTAATTCAACCCCCCTCTTATACACTTATATTATGATGCTCTCGAGGCTCGTTTGCAAGGCAAATCAACTCGGATTTCGACGAAATTTTGCAGGGGCTATGGTGAGACTCTAACCTAGCTTAAGGTGGAGTTTGGGACCCTGCCTAGTTGATTTGATGAGGATTTTGCACAAATACAACGAACTTGGGTCCGGTCAAAATGGGGTGTCTACAATGACGCGTCTCGCTACACGACAAAAATCAGTCCGGCCCAAGCCGGACTGGATATGACGCGTCTCGCTACACGACAAAAATCAGTCCGGCCCAAGCCGGACTAGATACGACACGTCTCGCTACAAGACAAAAATCAGCCTGGCCCAAGCCGGACTGGATATGACACGTCTCGATACGCGACAAAAATCAGTCCGGCCCAGGCCGGACTGACAAATTTCCGGGCTGATTCCCAGGCCGGACTGACAAATTTCTGGACTGATTCCCAAGCCGGACTGACAAATTTCCGGACTAATTCCCAGGCCGGACTGACAAATTTTCGGGCTGATTCCCAGGCCGGACTGACAAATTTCCGGACTGATTCCCAGGCCGGACAGACTCCCAACGATCAGAGATGTAACTCACCACACTTCCCCAAGTCACCATAATAACTTGGAGAACTGGGGGGCAACTAATGGGGTATAAAAACAGCAGCCTATTAGCTGTCGACACGTGGACTGATGGGGTATAAAAACAGCAGCCTATTAGCTATCGACACGTGGCCCGAGGCTGGCCCACCGCAGACCCCACGTCAGCAGGGGTAGTTTGGTAATTACAGCAGAGTAGGTGAGCTCGACACCTATCCTGGAGTAATAACTCCCCAACTACCCCAGCTTTCCCTCTATAAAAGGGCTTCCAAAGCTCATAAACAAGGGTAATAACTTCTCACCCACCACTCTTAAACTCGCTTTGCACTCCTGCTCATACTGACTTGAGTGTCGAAGGGCCTGTCCGGAGTAACACTCCAGGTTGGTCATTCTGACCTCGTTTGCTCTTTACGCAGGGCTCAGCTACTCAGCTCCCTCACCTCGGTTTCTTGGGTCCTCCAGCTCTGCTCTTACGTCACTGTCATATCTGTTACCAATTTTAGGCCTAACAAGTAGTATCAAGGAGGTGGGGTCAGAGATCCTAGCCTAAGAAAAATATGTTTGCCTGGCATTGCAATGCTAAAAACTCTGACTTGGAACAACTGGTATACTTTTGTGGTATCACTTCTGCTGAGAAAGCATTTCAGAGGATTGGTAATGATTTGAAAGAACAACATCACTACCAAGGAAACGAATTTTCCAGCATCTGCATTGGTACTGCAGTCCCCCTACCCAAAATGTAAGCAAGATAGATTACGAATGAAATTTGGACATCTTCAAATAAAATAGTATTCATCTCAACAGAATGAAAGTAAAATCCGTATTGTACAAAATTCTGCAAGCTTGTCTATTAAAAATATAGTTTCCACATTAACATCAGAAAGTAGAGAAACACAAAAATTGCAAGATAATTGGAAACTACACAACTCTTGCTGGGATTATAACTGACAGCTTAGAAAATCTGCATCTTGAACTATAGAAATTTGAAATTATTTGCTTCCAAATCTCAAAAACAGAACACCCCATATAAACCATTTCCCATCTAGTTTATTTGGAAAATAATACTTAATGTAAGGCAGTGACCATTAGCAGTTCCTACAACAACACAACTAGAACATGTTATCACTTATTGATGGGGGTATAAAAAACAACCCCAATCAGCTGTTGACACGTGGCCCTAAGGATGGCACGCACGCTCCTCGCCTCACAAGGGGCACTAAGGTCATTATAGCCTAAGAAAGGACAGTGTATGGTCCACTAATAGGCTGACACTTGTCCCAGGGGTAAAAGGGTAATCCAATACCCAGAGCCCTCACTATAAATAGCCTTCACAAAGGCCAAGGTAAGGGATAGAATCCCAAAAATTGACTATTCATAGCTTTGGTTTCTATATTTGTGCCCATTACTGACTTAACCATGGGAGGGCCCATCCGGAGCTACCACTCTGGGTTTGTCATCTGACCAGGTGCTCTTCTGTGCAAGACATACCCCCTCAACCAGTTCAGCAACTGGGACTCGCCAGATCAGCTCTTTCGTCACTGCCTTATCTGTTACCAATTTTGGGCGTAACAGATTGGCGCCATCCGTGGGACCCAGACTAAAAGTTGTTCCAAGTCTCATTACAAATGGCAGGACAGAAGAGTACTCGAGTGCCTTCTGCACGAGCAATCCAACCAGCCTTGCCTCGCATAGCTCCAAGCAAGCGGATTGCCTCACAGGTAGTTGTTCCTCCAACAACAGGAGAACGAAGTCTAGCTCATTCAAAGCACCTAGCTCCCACTTTAGCTCCTACACCCAAGCAAATTCAAACTCTTTTCCAACAGATGACGGCTCTAGTCGATCAATATAAGAACTTGATACAACAAGTCCCTCAACAACATTCTCCGGAAGTCTCCCAACCTCCACAAGAAAGGTTGAACCCTCCAGTGGAAGAGCCCATACCTCTCCGTCGTGATCAGACCCACCACTCCTCTTCAAGACGGGTCCATCACTCCAGAACTAGACATGCACGAACAGAGCCTCATCACCATCGTCGGTCCGGTCCCGTTCAAAGCATAGACATCGAGCTAGAGACGACCGTGCAGAACAAATAAATTCTCGGTACCGTTGAAAGAGCTCAGAAAGTCATTCGGATTCAGCAACAAGTCCCACTGTAGAAAGAAGGAACAGACCAGCTAGTCGAATGGAGAAGAGAGATGATCCAATGCTATGAAGATTCGAAGAAATAGATCACCCAATCGAAGAGCTGGCAAAGGATCATAATCGGCCCATTCTAAGGCCATTCTCGAGCAGACCTCCCTTTACGGATAAAGTGTTACACGCACTACCACCCAGAGGGTTTAAAATGCCGTCGGCCCCACAGTATGACGGAATCACTGATCCTGTGGACCACTTAGAGACGTTCATAACCATGATGCTTCTCCACAGTGCCTTCGGTGGATTCCTTTGCAGGGCCTTCCCAACCACTCTAACAGGAGCTATAAGAGATTAGTATTCACGCCTTAAATCGAACTCTATCGACAATTTTGAAGAGTTCGGGGATGATCTGGTCCGACACTTCATGAGTAGTCAAAGGCCACAGAAGACAGCGTCATCGTTAATGGCTTTAAGACAAGAGGACGGTGAATCTCTAAAAGCATTTGTGAGCCGATTCAACAAAGAAGCTCTTCAAGTTCCGCACTTAGATCCTTTCGCCGCCACGAATGCACTCCTTGCGGGTGCCGAATCCAATGAGTTCCGCCAATCAGTGGCCTGGCAAAATCCGCACTACTTGGCATATCTCATGATTGGCGCCGAAGAATATATATCCATGGAGAAAAAATTGGCTGCTCTGGATTCAAACCGGAGGAGAACCTTTGAGGAAGAAAAGAACCCTACAAAGCAACATAGGGACGATAAGCCTCCAAGAAGAGAGAGAAGCCCTCAAAGGAGGGAAGAAAACTGCACCCCTCTCAACACGTCCAGAAACCGCATACTGGCCACAATCAAAGAGGAAGACTTCGTTAGATGGCTGGCCAAAATGCTCTCCAAGTGAAATAAAAGGGATAAGTTGAAGTACTACCGATTCAATAAAGACCATGGGCACGACACCGACGACTGCAGACATCTTAAGGATGAAATCGAACTGCTGATCAAGAAGGGATACCTCAGGAAATATGTCAAGGATGATAGTGACAAAAGAGTGCACTGCGATAGGGGTCCCTAGAGCAGAAAGAGTCCTCGGCGTAAACAGTCGCCCCCAGGAAGTCGCGAAACTCCTACCCCTCTTAGCCCGCTCTTGAAAATGCAACTATCCTAGCCTATTGGGGTCATAAACACCATCATTGGTGAGCCGGCGGCAGGGGGAACCACATCGGCAGCTCGCAAAGCCTATGCCCGTCAAGTCAATGCCATCCATACTAGTCACAAGAAGATGAAAGTGAAAAATGAGATCTCATTTTTCAGATGCAGATCTGGACAACTTAATACTCCCTCACGACGATTCTTTGGTCATCACCATGTTCGTAGCTAATTGGGAGCTGAAGAAGATTTTAGTGGACAACGGAAGTTCCATAGACATTCTATATTATCACGCTTTCAAGCAAATGCTGATAGGGGATGACCGCCTAAAGCCTACGAACTCCAATTTGTTTGGATTTTCAGGAGAAATAATCAAGGTCGAGGGACAGATTGAGCTCCCTATTCTTGTGGGAGAACCCCGTCATCAGGCCTTCGCAATGATTAATTTCTTGGTAGTGAGAGCCACTTCGGCTTATAACGCTATCCTAGGATGACCCGGACAAAATCTTCTCTGCGCCATTGCGTATGCTTACCATCAAAAGATGGAGTTCATAACGCCAAGCGGCGTGGGAGAAGTTAAAGGAGACCAACCGCAATCAAGAAAGTGCTACGCTAACGCACTCAAAGGAAAAAACACATTAGAAGCATTGCCAATTGAGTTGCTTGACCTGAGCGATGAAACTCATATCACAATCAATGAATCAGCCGAGGACCTCGTTTCAATTCCGTTATATGATGACAATGAAGAAAAGATGGTCAGAATCGGTTTGTCTCTAGGCAGTAGAATTCGAGAAGAACTCGTTTAGTTTTTAAAGAAAATACAGATGTCTTTGCATGGATGCCCGCTGACATGCCCGGGATAGACCCTAAATTCAGCACGCATAAGCTTAGTGTGGATCCCACTTGCAAACCGATAAAGTAGAAGAGAAGACATTTCGCCCCAGAGAGACAACAAGCAATCAAGGAAGAAGTCGAGAAGTTGTTGAAAGCTGATTTCATTCAGGAGATCAAGTACCCCGATTGGCTGGCGAATGTCGTTATGGTGAAAAAGGCCAACGGGAAGTGGAGGATCTGCATAGACTTCACTAACTTCAACCAGGCCTGCCCGAAGGACAGTTACCCACTCCCAAAGATTGATCAGCTAATAGATGCCACATCGGGCCACGAACTATTAAGCTTTATGGATGCCTTTTCTGGGTACAACCAAATCCAGATGTATGAGGCGGACATACCTAAGACCTCCTTCGTTACAGACTAGGGAGTATATTGTTACCGTGTAATGCCCGTCGGTCGAAAAAAGGCTGGGGCAACATACCAAAGACTTATTAATAAACTTTTTAGAGAACAGATCGGACGAAACATGGAAGTCTATGTTGACAATATGTCAGTTAAGAGAAAAGAAGCTTTGGACCACATCTCCGACCTGAAGGAAACATTCCAAGTCCTAAGGAAGTACAACATGAAACTCAACCCAACGAAATGCACATTCGGTGTCGCCGCTGGAAAATTCCTGGGGTTCATGGTGAGCCAAAGAGGAATAGAAGTTAACCCAGAAAAAATCCGAGCAGTAGTGGAGTTAAGCCCACCAACTACCATAAGGGAAATGCAACGGCTTACCGGAATGGTGGCCGCATTGGGATGTTTCGTCTAAAAATCTGCAGAAAGATGTCTTCCTTTCATTAACACATTTGAAAATCCGACGTAGGGGGGTCCCAAGTTATACTAGAATGGCAACAAAATGAGGAGGGAGAATATGGTTGTTTTAAGAAATAGAATCTACCAATTTTAAAACCTTTAAACCGATTTTAAAGTTAAGAGATCAAGAATCAATATTCAAGCATACAAGTTAAATCTAATGGTGCAATGCAAATAAAAGAGCAAAGAGATAGAAAGAGTGCACCCGAGATTTAAAGTGGTTCGGTCCTCAAATCCGAGGCCTACTCCACTCCACCAACCAAACCCGTTGATGGCTTCACTATTTGATCTTCTTAACCTTGGCGAAGATCGAATGCCAATTACAATAGCTTTAACTTTGGTGGCTATCCTCACCCTGGTAGCTTTAACCTCGGTGGCTATCCTCACCACGGAGAATAGGCTTCGCTTCTCCGAATACTCGCCCTAATATAACACTCGAAGGTTGAAAGAAACAAATGAAAAAATTCCTCACAAGGGTTACAAAATCGATGTACAAATTTGAGCCTATGATCCAAATCCTAAAGATGGTGATGAGAGGCACAATTGAAGTTTGATTCACTCTTGGATATTCAAATGAAATTTTAGAGTGTTAGGATTGATGGTTTGAATGTTTAGAACACCCATATTTATAGGAAAAACAAAATATGACCGTTCAGTGGCATTACGGTAATTTCTGGAAAATTCCCAACGGCTCAAAATCCGACCGTTGTAGTGTTCTCGGAGTTCCGAGAATATTTCTCGGAGTTCCGAGAATATTTCTCGGAGTTCCGAGAAAAAATCTCGGAGTTCCGAGAATACACAGAAGTTGGAAAATAGTCTACTGGACCATTTCTCGGAGTTCCGAGAATAATTCTCGGAGTTCCGAGAATTCTCGGAGTTCCGAGAAAAACTCTCGGAGTTCCGAGAAGCCTATGCAGAGCAGATTTTCAATTCTGTTTGGGCTTCCAATTCTCAACCAAGATGGGATTGCTATGAGGGTTCCAAGGTGTTGGAACACACAAATACAATCACTTGTTTATTTAGGGTGTGTGAGATTAACTTAATTATGCCTCTAAAAACCTAATCTAGGTTTGGATCAATTACATTCTAAAAGACAAGAAATGGTCTTCAATATGAATTTCTTTATGTCTTCAAGTCTTCATGACTTCTTGCTTGATGACTTTGGCCTTCCAATTAGTGGTCCAATGTGGGCTTCTTGGCCTTCAATCCAAGCATCCTTGATCTTACTTTATCATGATCTACAACTTAGACAAACAAACACATTAGTGATAAATGATCACTTGTGTATTGGAATCATCAAAACAAGATGGGAATGCCAAGGTAAAAACCATTGGGCTTACAATCTCCCCCTTTTTGATGATGACAAGCACAAGAGATTTTACAAATCAAGGCATATACTCTTTTCTCATTTTTCTTACTCTAGAGACTTTACTCTAAATTCTTCTCCCCCTTTGTCATCAACAAAAAGAAGGGGTAAGAAAAAGGGTTTAAAATTTACAATTTTAAAGCTCCCCCTTTTTCAAAGAAAAAATCAATTTTAACTCCCCCTAGTTAAAATAATTTACAATACAAGAGGGGTTATAAAAAACCATACAAATGAAATATATTCAACTTTAAGTTCAAAAACCCCTAATCTACATAATATGAATAAAATCATATGGGGGTTTTGGGAACCCAAGATTTCTTGGTCCCACATCTAGCCCTACTCTTGGATGCACATTGGAATTGGTAATGACCATTCATTCCACAAAAATGGCATCTAACAAGAGGGTTAGATACACTAGTCCTATCATGATAAGCATGTTGAGGTCTAAGACTAGTTTTACTTAGGATTATGTCAATAATTTTATTTCCATTTAGAAATCCATGTAAACATAATCTAAGTCTCTCATTTTCATTATGAAGATGGGATGTTTGAACTAAAAGCTCATTTCTTTCATCTTCATAAGAATTGGAGGAGCTTGCCATATTTTGAAATTTTACAAGTTGGCAAGATTTCTCATCCAAACTACCCTTAAGGGTATCAATCTCAAGTTTATGATTTGCAAGATTAACTTGTTCTTGAGATTTGGAAGAAGATAAATCAATTTTCAAAAATTCAAGTTCTTTTTCTAACTTTAAAATGGATTTTTTAAGAACTTTGTTTTTGGAAATTTGGGAGTGCAAAGTGTTACACAATTCATCATAAGATATTTTTTCACTATCGCTACTTGATGATTTACAAGATGGGTTAGAGTTTACCTCATCTTCATGGGTGAATGTCATGAAGCAAAGATCATCTTTTTTATTTTCTTCCCCTTCACTTGAGCTTTTGCCCGATGTGCTTAATGCATCCCAACCGGCGGCAAGAGCCTTATGCTTCTTCCAATCCTTCTTACCCTTGTACTTAGAGGAAGTTGATTTTAGAAGTGGACAATCCGGTCTTTTGTGTCCAATCTTCTTGCAATTGAAGCATCTTAAGGCTCCATCAACATCACTTTCTTCTTTCTTCTTCTTATCTTTCTTATGCTTCTTTCTCCACAAGCTCTTGAATCTTCGTAAAGCTTCTTCTTCGTCACTATCCGCTTCACTTGATGAGTCTTCCTTGGAAGCCTTGAGTGCTAGGGATCTACTTTCCCTTTCCTTCTCCTTTGGCTTTTTCTCCTCTTGACGACTTGTTAAGAGCATCTCATGGGTGATGAGAGATCCTACAAGCTCCTCTATGGTTAGCGTCTTGAGATTTTTTGACTCTTGAATCACGGTCACCTTTGGATCCCAATGGGGAGGAAGAGACCTAAGTAACTTACTCACAAGTTCATCGTTAGGATAAGATTTACCAAGATTAGCTAGTTCATTAGAAATTAGAGAAAAACGAGTATACATTTCGGAAATACTCTCGTTTGGACTCATTCTAAACATTTCATACTTGCTCTTTAACAAGTTAATTTTGGAATCCTTGACTTGTGATGTTCCCTCATGGGTAATAGCAAGGGTATCCCAAATAGTCTTGGCGGAATCAAAAAGAGCAACTCTATTAAACTCCTCAGTAGCTAAGGCACAAAACAAGGAATTTATTGCTTTGTAGTTCAAATTTGCTTGCCTTTTCTCTACCACATTCCATTCTTCAAATGGTTTGGAAGGTACATTGTATCCATTTTCAACAATGTACTAAAGTTCCACATCTATCGAAAGAAGATAGATGCGCATCCTTGTTTTCCAATGTCCATAGTTTGACCCATTGAAGAAAGGAGGTCTAGTTGTGGAATGGCCTTCCGGAAGTCCGGTTCCAATTTGGTGTGCCATTTCACAATTAGAAGTTGCCAAATAAAATCTTTCCCTAGTTAGATTTTGAAATAACTTTCACAAAAATTTTAAAATCTTTTAAGAGCCAAGGCTCTGATACCAAGTGAAAATCCGATGTAGGGGGGTCCCAAGTTATACTAGAATGGCAACAAAATGAGGAGGGAGAATATGGTTGTTTTAAGAAATAGAATCTACCAATTTTAAAACCTTTAAACCGATTTTAAAGTTAAGAGATCAAGAATCAATATTCAAGCATACAAGTTAAATCTAATGGTGCAATGCAAATAAAAGAGCAAAGAGATAGAAAGAGTGCACCCGAGATTTAAAGTGGTTCGGTCCTCAAATCCGAGGCCTACTCCACTCCACCAACCAAACCCGTTGATGGCTTCACTATTTGATCTTCTTAACCTTGGCGAAGATCGAATGCCAATTACAATAGCTTTAACTTTGGTGGCTATCCTCACCCTGGTAGCTTTAACCTCGGTGGCTATCCTCACCACGGAGAATAGGCTTCGCTTCTCCGAATACTCGCCCTAATATAACACTCGAAGGTTGAAAGAAACAAATGAAAAAATCCCTCACAAGGGTTACAAAATGGATGTACAAATTTGAGCCTATGATCTAAATCCTAAAGATGGTGATGAGAGGCACAATTGAAGTTTGATTCACTCTTGGATATTCAAATGAAATTTTAGAGTGTTAGGATTGATGGTTTGAATGTTTAGAACACCCATATTTATAGGAAAAACAAAATATGACCGTTCAGTGGCATTACGGTAATTTCTGGAAAATTCCCAACGGCTCAAAATCCGACCGTTGTAGTGTTCTCGGAGTTCCGAGAATATTTCTCGGAGTTCCGAGCAAATTCTCGGAGTTCTGAGAAAAAATCTCGGAGTTCCGAGAATACACAGAAGTTGGAAAATAGTCTACTGGACCATTTCTCGGAGTTCCGAGAATAATTCTCGGAGTTCCGAGAATTCTCGGAGTTCCGAGAAGCCTATGCAGAGCAGATTTTCAATTCTGTTTGGGCTTCCAATTCTCAACCAAGATGGGATTGCTATGAGGGTTCCAAGGTGTTGGAACACACAAATACAATCACTTGTTTATTTAGGGTGTGTGAGATTAACTTAATTATGCCTCTAAAAACCTAATCTAGGTTTGGATCAATTACATTCTAAAAGACAAGAAATGGTCTTCAATATGAATTTCTTTATGTCTTCAAGTCTTCATGACTTCTTGCTTGATGACTTTGGCCTTCCAATTAGTGGTCCAATGTGGGCTTCTTGGCCTTCAATCCAAGCATCCTTGATCTTACTTTATCATGATCTACAACTTAGACAAACAAACACATTAGTGATAAATGATCACTTGTGTATTGGAATCATCAAAACAAGATGGGAATGCCAAGGTAAAAACCATTGGGCTTACAACATTCAAGGGAATCAAAACGGCTCCTTGGGTACCAGAATGTCAAGCAACATTTGAAGAGCTAAAGCAGTACTTGGCCTCCCCGCCTTTGTTGACCAAACCCGAGCCTGGGGAAGAATTAGTACTATACCTATCGGTGAGTCTGGTAGCATTGGCAGAGGTACTGGTTCGAGAAGAGCATAACCAACAGAAACCCATCTATTACGTCAGCAAAGTGTTGCATGAGGCCGAAATCAGTACCAAATGGTAGAAAAGTTGGCATAGGCTCTCATCATGGCGGACAGAAAACTGAGGCCGTATTTTCAAGCGCACACGATTAAAGTCCTAACGAACCAACCACTCAGATAGATCCTCCACAAGCTAGACACCTCATGATGACTTGTAAGATGGGCAGTAGAACTCAGTGACTTGTAAGATCCTCCAGAAAACTGGCAGGCTTCATTGTCGAATGCACCATACCCATGCAGAGTGTCACGTCCAAACCAGAAGAAGGAGCCCAATCCCCGAGTGGAGGGACACAACTACACCCGGGGGCCAATTCCAAGCAAAAACAGTTCAACCTTCGGGTGGGGAGATTACAACTACACCTGAAGGGCAGATTCAAGAAGGAACAAATTAACCTTCGGACGAGGAGATGCTAACTCCACCTGGAGGGCTGATTGAGAAATTAAATAACCGCAAGTGTACAGATTGCGTGTAGTCACGGGTCGAACTCAGGGAAGAGAAATCTAGTTGTCAATCCTATTCTTTTACCGATTAGAATACTAGCTATGATATAATGTTGCCTGGAATGGACTCAGGATTTCCGTGGACTTAGACCTCGGAGCCAACACTATATATAACCGTATATTCTATTAAATCTAAGAATCAAATTCAACTAAGATCTTTTTTATTTAAAATCGTAATTTAGGCAAAGTGTACCAAATTTTAATGATCTCTATTAACTACTTATATAATTTAATTAGAAAACCAAATTCTAAGGCCTTAAGTGAATTGAGAAATTGCAAAAGTAATTTGGAATAGTGTAAAAACCTTAATTCAATATAAAAGATTACTTAGGGTTAGAATCTACCATGGGTTTGGATTAAATTGATTAATTAAAACAACTCTTGAATTGGGTTGAAAATTCGATTAACTAGTCAATAATGAATAAGATCAAAGGGATGTCATTCCTTATAAGTAATTAATCAAATCCCCTCTCCAATTTAATATAATTATATAGAACTTTATATTTGTTAATCAACAATCATTCATACGAAAGGGAAAAGCCAATGGCATGAATGATTGGGATTTTTCAAACACATAATCCTACACAATTTTTCAATTAAGTAGATTGATTTAATCATAAATATTTCTCCTTCCCCATGGCTTCAACTAAACCCTAAGTAATTAGGATTTAGTTGTTCATGGAAAATAGAAGAAAAACAAAAATAAAGGAGATAGAAAAGAGAAGAGATGCCATATAAATTACTTAAAAGGAAAACTAAAAGAAAAATAAACTCTCCACTAGTTTAAATTAAACCAAAAATACATCACTTTGGAAGTAGAAAATAGAACAAAATAAAAAGAAAACTTATTCTTTTTCTTCTCCTTCAAACAATGGTTGAATCTTCCTTCTTCAATGCCTTGATATCACCTTGGATTAAACCTTGGAATGTTGGATCGGATGAAAGAACACACCACACCTCCATACACTTCGAATGAGATAAATAACAAGCAAATGATGGACAAAAAATTAAGGGAGAAAGGAAAAATAATGAGCAAAAATTCAAGAAGCCAAGAGGGAGAGAAAAGATTAAAAGGGAACTAAAATTGGAAGAGAGTTCAAGAGAAAAGAGAGAGAGAATAGTGTCCCCCCCTTTTTTTTTTAGCCTCATCTTATTGCTTTTTTTTGTTTTTTAAAGAAGCCAATGAAAAGAACTTCCGAAGTTAGCCTCACCCAAGTTGGAATAGTTGCTATTTTATTTTTTTTCTTTGCCCCACCTTCAAAGAGAGAAGAAGCAGCTTTCCTTTTCTTCAAGTACAAAATGGCGACACAGTGAGTACTTTCTATTAATTGCATGTTTCCATTTCCCAACCCAAAATAACCCTCGTGCATGGACTAGGGAAGATTCACGTAAGTAAATCACAACCCTCTATATAGAGAGAGAGTGTGTGAGAGTTACAAAATTTAGCAAGTTCCAAATATTGCTGCCGAATTACCATAGTGGGCTTTGGCAGCTTGTGTAATCTTTTGAAAGGAATTTGGCATACTTGCACACCAAGGAAATAGCTAAATCTTTTTAAGCTTGTTAGTGAAAACTTCCAAAAATATCAGCCCCAAAATTCTCTTTCCACATTAACTAACGTCCCTTTTTGGAAAATATTTTCTTGGAAAATATCCTTTCCCTTTTGGACGTTTCTCCTTAAGATGCAACTTCTATTTTCGGAATTGGTAGCCCTTTGAATTATCGTATGTTAATCCGACACTACATAAATTGATATTGTCATCACCCTTCTTGGATTAGAAATTCAAATTCAAAAAATAAAGGAAAGGGTGGGTCCCACTTGTGTTGCTAGAAAAGTCAAGCTTCTATTGCCGTCATCTTTCCATGCATGTTCCAATTATGACATGCATGCCCTTCTTGTATGCTAGCTTCCCAATACCTCATCCCCATTATTTCTAAACATTTCAGAATTTCTTTCAAAGCTATATAAATATCTTGTCAATTTCTACTTTTTGTGGGCTTGTACATTGCAGCTTGCCTTTTTAAGAGAGTGAGGTTGGCCTAAGATGGAAAGCATGTCTCTCACATGCAGCCAAGAGAAAGTTGATGCTTTATTCTAACATATTGGGCCCCACTTTTCATTACCACCTAACTATGAAATGCATCACCATGTTGAAACCTCCATTTAGTCAACATTTATCACAAATCGATTTTCATTTGTTGTCGTTGATATTGGCACCACCATTGTATGATCCAAACCTTTCAATTTAATGTATGGTCGGCTGCAATATAAGTAATTAATGCTACTAAAACCATTTCTGTAAGGTGATCCAAACCACTCATTTGATGAGCTACAAACATAAATTATTAGCGCCCCTAACCCATTGCCATATAATGATCTAAACCGTACATATGATGGGCGATAATGAAACGTGGCCATAATGTAAATTGCTTGTACCACCCATTTATTCCATAGAATGATCCAGACCATTCAATTGTTAGGGCCGCGGCGTAGACGGGTTGCACCCTTTAAATTATGTTCATAGGGCTGATCCACACCATCCAATTAGTAAGCCATAATTTCCAGCATGAGATGATCTAAACTGTTCGTTTGGCGAGCGATCAAATGGATGATTCGAAGCATTCGTCTTGTGGGCTGCAATCTAAATTAGTTGTGACCCCAATATTATTTCCAAAAGATAATCTGAACCGCCTACTTTATAACCCACTATTTAAATTAGTTGCATTCCTAAGATGACTTCTCAAGGCTATTTTGAACCAACCAATTGGTGGATCGTAAAATAATCCGAACCCTTCAAATGATGACCCACAATGGTGTTGATCCAATAGTTGTTTCCACTTTTGAATCTTTCTTTGGAATTTCACCGGTTTAGCTCTATTTTGCACGATAATCCATAAATAACCCTGAAACACAAAAAATAAGAAAAATACATTAGTAGCACCTCTTTAAATGAGAGAATTACATGATTTTTCTACCTACAATTCACACATAAATGTGCTCATCAAGGGCAAAGCCATGAAGTAATAATCAACCTCTGGGTGGAGTGTTGGGTGTGATAAATAGCCAAATGGATTTCCTTCTAAAATATGAATACCATTAATAAAGCCACAAGCAAAGAGATGAAGAAAATGATTAAGCAAAAATATAACCTGCTGGACGGAGAGGGGTACAGAAATCTCTACCGTTCATTTGAAGGAGATGAGGATTTAAGGTATCAAGTCGCCGACTATCCCAAAGGACAAGGAAGAGACTTGCTAACTTGTACCCCAAAGGCGTGAATAGAGAAATGGATCCCTCTCAAGAAATGTGTTGGCTTCCTTTTCCAACTCATATCTTCAACCAGCCATCCATGGTTGGTATTTATAGGGAGAATTTGACTCTTTACATTCATGATGCATTTACTCTCCAAGCTGGCCATCCTTGGAGTTAGCAATTGTGGACCCCGATCCGAGAGAGGCGCGGCGGGACGAGCCCCCACGCTAAGTCTCTATTGATCATCCACGTGAATGGAGAGCTCTACCAAGGAACTCTCAAAAGAAGTGCCCCTCACAGCATGAGTGGCGATAAAAGGTGAGATACCTCTCGATTCGGGGACTAGCTTAGATTAGAGGCGTACCTTAAACAAAGAAGAGTCGTCATCCAAGGAAGTGGGCCAAGGATCCCATACTATGCTCTGTTGCAACGGATAACCAGAGATATAAAATAAGGTTCGTGCCTGGTTATGAATTTGGAAGGTCCGAAGAGCACCTCATCCGCCCAAGTGCAAACACCTGGTCTCTTATGCCATTTACTTATTGATTTTGAAGAGTTTTGGGCGGAAGTCATATGAAATGGGAACGAATATCTCCGAGAAGACGTCTATCTAATCATGCATGTCTCGGAGATGATTAATAAGCACACAGAAAAAGAAATGAAATAAGTGTCACCTGAGAATAACTAGGTTATGAATGTCATACCTAATTGGTGTCTAAATTCTAGTGTGCAAACACAAGCATGCTACAGCTAAAGGTATAGGATCTGTACGTGAAAGTAAGAAAACACAGCAAAACATACAACACAAATCAACTCTATATATGACTGGACAAAATGAATCCTAAAACTCTAATGCGACTTGACTCGGACCAAGATGGCCGTCCATCCCAGCTGCTCTACGTATCCCGGCCTCTGGAAGAATCGAAGTCAACGTAGTTCGATGACCTATTCTAACTACGATGCCTAACCATCTAGAACCGCTATCCTAGACTCGATCCACTAGACTCAACTGATTTTTTAAAGTTTTTTGTACGATTGCTTAAGTTCAGGTGAATTGTAATTTTCAGGACTCTCTATATGCCCTAACAAATGCAAGTTGATTAGCCTTAAGCTAATGCGGGTGGGCCCTACATCCTATGTGTAACTAGGCTGTGCATCCTAAAGAAAACCACGGGCTGACTATATGCTTCCTGGTCTAGCCATCGGTTCGACTAAATGTCTAAACGATCAACTCGAGGCCTCCTAACTCTAGGGACAGTCACACGACATGACATACAACATCAATACAAATCAGGACAGACTCCTAACTCTAAAACACCCCAAACAGCTAAGACAAACTCCTAACTCTACGGAAAGATCTTTTTGAAAAAGGTTTTGAATAATTTTTGTATTTTTGGAAAGTTTGAAATGAGTTTATTTATTTTTAAAGGTTTGGCTGGACTTGGGATGTGGATCCCAAGATGCACTACGTACCCTATGGAAAGGGATCAAGCCAACGTAGTTCGGAACAGAATTCCTAACTACTCTCCTAATGACTCAAGATTTTTGAGATTATTGGATTTTTCAGATATTTTGATGTTTTTGAAATTTCTGAATGTTTTTGAGTTTTTGACACCAGAGGACAAAATCCTATCATCATAAGGGGAGGATAGACTCCTGAATATCCCGCAAAGGTTGGACAGCATCCTATGCTTTGTGAGGGGGAAAAAACAGAATAACAACTCTGCAAGGGTTGGACAGCATCCTATACCTTGCAGGAGCGGATAGAAAAACACATGATTTGATGAGAGGTTGGACAGAATCCTAACCCCTATGATGATAGGACTGACTCCTGAAAGAAAGATTGATTCTCTAGCTAAGGACAGACTCCTAGTGCACAACCCTAAGAGGGGAGTGCTGATGAGACTATGTTAGTCTCCTAAAAGAAGAAGAGATAAAGAAGGGTGCTAGTGAGACTGGGCAAGTCTCCTAAACATCGAGGTGGGCTTCATTGCCCTTGCAATGATGCAAGGAGAGGCAACTAGTAGACCAAGTTGGTCTTCTAGTGAGGGCACAACTGCTTGTGAGACTCGGGCAGTCTCTTAATATGCGACTCATTAATGAGACAGAGCTTATCTTTAAAGGGTTTGATTTTCTACCGAGACATAGCTTGTCTCCTAAAAGAGGGCTCTAGATGACTCCTTCATCGCCCGGGGAATGAGAAGGACTTTATTTTTTAAGGGATACAAAAGATTGGGTAAGTCTTCAAAATAAATGAGGGTAGTGCTATTTGGACTAAGCGAGTCTCCTATGGATGGGCTTGGGCTAGCGCCTTCATCGCCCTTTTAATGAAAGGGATACAATGACCAAGGGCTGTTGAATATCAAAGATTCAAGACACTCCCTTTGATCATGCTTACTTTTTACTATTACAACAATAACTCATCTTGTCAAACCTTATTGATGTAATTTTGATTATCTTTCCTAAGTTAGAAAAAAGGATATCAAGATTTTGATTAATTATTTCCTACTACCTTGCGAAGAACATCCAGAATATTATTACAATTTTCAAAAGGCCCTCATGAACCTGCTCAACTAAAAGACAACATATGGGTTTACAAATATTGAAACATCTTTATAATAATAACATCTCCCTTATCCACGCATGACATAACATATGATCAAAAGAACATCCCTAGCAGATTTAATTTGCGCAATTAATAACCAATGAACATACTAAGACATCAATACCACCTAAACAAATAAAATAAAATAAAATAAAAAAAAGTGTTCACTTCACTCTCTGATGTTCACATTATTTTGTACTTATCTGTTTAGATATTCAAACAAGAGAAATTACAAACATGAATATGGCATGTCTTTTTAATAACATAATTTGATGAAATCACAAGGTGTAATGTTCTGTAAGGAATCATGAGCTACTAAACATAGTCAAATTAATATCAACTCCTACAAGGGGCATTAAAACAAAGGACTCTATTGTGACTTAAACAAAGAGAAAGTATGATATAAGATGCAAACTCAGATCTATCTGTTCTTTGAACGATTATCAAACCAACACCAAATTCATAAGTAAGAAATACATTTGCTTTTGCAACTATTAAAATAACATCATGTCATGCTCAATTACTTGAATGGCTTTGCCGATGGAATTATCAGTATACCCCACAGATTACATTCACTATTCAAACATAAACTCATTGAACTACAAAATTAAAGTAAACCAGGCTATAGAACCGAACTATTCTAATGAGTGTGAAAGATAAATGAATTTAAAAAACTTGAGGGAAAGGGCTGCTAATATCAATAAGGTGAAGAATATGATGGCTGCTACTATCAAGGGGAGCGAGGGCTGTTACTATCAAGAGGCATGAGGGCTGTACATGTAAAAATGGAATAGGGGTTGTGCATATCATACGGGGCAGGAGGGCTGTACATGTAAAAATGGAATAGGGGTTATGCATATCATATGAGGCAGGAGGGGTGTACATGTAAAAATGGAATAGGGGTTGAAATGTGCAGAAAATGAGCCAAACCAGTGGCAACACAGGGCAGAAATGTGCAGAAAGTGAGCTGGACCAGTGTCAATACAGCGCAGAAATGTGCAGAAAGTGTGCTAAACCAGTGTCAATATAGCTCAGAAATGTGCAGAAAGTGAGCTGGACCAGTGTCAATATAGCTCAGAAATGTGCAGAAAGTGTGCTAAACCAATGTCCAAACAGGGCAGAAATGTGCAGAAAATGGACAGCAAGTAATGAATAACAATGGACAGCAACTAGGTGCTTGTAAACCAAATCAATGGGCAGCAGTTCTACACAATAATGGACAGCAGTTATGGTACAACTGTATAATGAAATAACATATAGGATAGCAGTTATGATATAACTATGAAGTGGATAAATCATACAGGACATTAGCTATGTATTCTTAACCCAGCCAAAATCACAACTGACAAGCATATGACCATAAAGACAGCAGTTATGTAGGGCAGAATAACAGCTCTGTACTCTTTAACTCAACTAGAATCATAACTTCAAATCATACAAGCTAAAGGGCAGCAACTATGTCGCGGTGAACATTAGTTATGTACTCTTATCTCAGTCCAACATCGTAACATTTGAATGCATAAGCTAGTGAAGCAATAATCAATCAAAACTACGTATGAGCAAATTACAGAATAAAAGCTGAAGTACCGTATAATTTCTAAAGGGGCATGCCATCATTTTTTTATTATTATCCCATACAACAATGGATATTTACACAAAAATCAAATCAGGAAAATAAACATTCAAGCATTTGGAACAAATTAGTGAAAAAAAACTTTTTAGAACATTGCACTAGTTGTATGCCCTTTTATAATATATCATTTGCCCAAAATGAGCCAATAATCAGCTGCTGGACTGAATGATCATTTGATTACAACAGCTAGGTGTCTTACTACAAGCCACATCTTGTATGAATGATTACTCCAAAACTGATCTCATTCTTTCATCCAAAGAGAGATGAACCACACATGTATATTAACTCTTAAAAGAAAATGACTACCTCTCTGTAACTGATGATATAGATAATAAAATATATATATATATATATATATATATATATATATATATATATATATATATATATAAAGATCAAAACTGAACTGAATTGGAACAGATGGAAATAAGTTCGATCTTTTACAATTATAGCATGACAATATAAACTATTTACATGAGGCATGCATCAATTTATACTATGAAATGATTATCAATGATACTTCAACTCCAAAATCCAAGAAATAATAGAGGAAAAATACTACCAAACATTGTACCCTTGTCATCAAAGCCAACACAATAATTATGGACAACTTTGCTTCAAATAAGATAATTAACTTTACACCCAACTAGTTCACATATAAATGAGGTTGTAATCCTTGTTTTTATAGCAAATGGATCAATTAACAAAAATACAATCGAAATCCTTACCAACTAAAATGAGCAATTGAATCATGGTAACTCCATAGTTTTTTTAAAAAAAATGTAGAATTATAAGCGAAAATGGATAATAGATGAAAGTAATAAACTGAACTATACATGTCTTATGTTTGGAACATATGCTCATACACTCCTACAGACATATACATATATATAGACATACACAATATATATCGAACTGAACATTCATAGTGGCAGGCATCAAAACCTTATTTTTACTTTCATTTGGGTACAAACAGCTCAAAAAAATTGAAACTGGAACAAAAATTTCTTTATCTTGTTTTGTCACATTGAGGATATCATTATTTTATGAAATGAACATGTGAAAAATAATTTTGACAGTTCAAGACAATGACTCATCCAACAATTTTTACTTCTGATACCCTTTCAACAGAATATGAGACAGGGTAAACGATTCAATCTTTAACTCCTTATAAATTCTACCATAGTTTCAATACAGTCATATCTTATACAAAACTTCATATCCATGATAATAAAAATAAGGAAACAAGTTGTTTCTATCATCATACGAATTAGTTTATAGAACTTTTGTTCTCATAAAAAATAATTTCAAATTTTGTCATCAAATTGACTCACCAGAATATGAGATTTTCTAAACATAACAAATCAAAAAATATAAAAATAAAAATATATAAAAAAAATCAACCAGCCAAAACATAAGATTTGAAATCAAGGCTCACAGATTTACTAAATTCCTCATCGAATTATCATTAACTCTATGAATTTTTAAATCCTTTTAATTCTATCTCTTTGAACAGGAAATTAGTAAATAACTAATTTTCATTTCTTCGCACACAGATCTCAATATAAAATTAGTTCTTAGATAGATTACTAATAAAAACATCATTTTAACAATAAAATCTTAACAATCAAGCCATTTAACATAATTCGAAACAAATAATCCTCACTCAAATGTATGCCTGAACGAATCAAAGTACTAAAACAAACTTTCATCATTCAAATATCTATTTCTTCTGCGAATTAAAAGTAGAAGATTACCTGATGGAGATTATAATCGAAATCCACAAGAATTTTTTTTTTTTGAATGCTTCTTAAAAATTCGCTTTCATCCTCAATCTAGATCTGATTTCTCTTTCGAATTCACAAATCTTTCTATGAATATTCAGATCTTCATTTCTACTGAGGAAGAAACTAACCAGAACTTGCCGGAGCTCACTAGAGCTAGCAGATCTGCTCGGAGAAGAAGATTTTTAGCAGAACCTTGCCAGATCTACCGGAGAAGAGGATAAGGAAAAGAAAAAACACGAAGGTTAGGGATTTCAATACTCAGATCTACTCTCTCTGATGTTCTAAATTTTTTTTTACAGATCGGAGAAGATGAGTTCTCCGGAAATGATTAACCGAAGAAGAAGAACGAAGGAATCAAGAACAAAAACTAAGGCAAAAGCTAGGGTTTCTAAAGTGATAATACAGAGAAATCAACAGATTTAAAGAAAAATAAGAAGAAGAACAATAGAAATCCTACGATCAGAACTTAACCGGAGCTAAGCCGGAGATCAATCGGAAAAAAAAAATGGAAATTAGGGTTCGGGATTTGGGGAAAACTCTCTAATTTCTTTCCTCTCTAATTTTCGCTGATTTGGGGAAAAAATCAGATCCTTGAAAAATGAGCGAAATTTGCTACTTATAGGTAAACCGAAACATTGATATCGGCACTCTGAGTTGATGAGCGCGTGGAAAAAATGATATGGCGCGCCCGCCATTCTTGTCTTATTTGGCTCGGGTACGTCCCATTCAGGATAAACCACCCCCCTTTTCCTGTTACACTGCGGACACTTTTTCGGATTGTTCGCTAGGCAAACACGCTCGGAATTCGACGAAATTTTACAGGGACTTTGGTAGGATCCTACCTTAGCTTAGGGTGAATTTTGAGACCCTAGTTCAATCATTTGATGAGGTTTTACACAAAATTGGAAGGTTTAGGGCACGGTCAAAATGGGGTGTCTACAGCAATATACAATGAATGTAAAGGCCATCAAGAGTCCCCAAAACACCACTTACACGTGCATGAATTTTCAATGTTTAAGTCTCTTTTAACCAACATGTAAATATAATAAAGTGCATGTAATGACATCTAAATTAACCATTGATGTGCATAAGTGCAAGTACATGCACATAATCAAGCACATAAATGGTGAGACTTAAATTATTAAAAATATCTACATACATTTCATTGTACGTAAATTGGGTGACGGGCATACAATGAACGGTCTAGATTAATTCATATACATATAATCTCAATTACTTCCATTCTGATCAGTTAGGGGGTCCCATGAGACTGATCAGACATAGATTATTAATACGATCTAGATTGCTGCATAGGGTGTCCCTTGATTCCATAAGATCGCATGTCATCACCATGTCAGGAATTAATTGATATCATGGTAGGTCATGTCCTTTTATTTTATAACACAATGTGCAATGTGTTAGGCCCCATAGACATTGCCTCTGTCCGAGAGTCCAGTTCCATTTCCAATGGAGACTGTGGGTGGTGGCCAACCATTAAGACAAAGGTGCATTAACCCCGTCATCCTAAATCTCGTTCGGTGATTCATTTTGGGATACATACTTGGTGAGATTGTCCCATTATAGAATCATTAAGGGATAAACCCATCCTCCTATACACCAAGTCTTTAGTTTACGGAGTAATATGCCACCTAGGCAAAGGGAATATCCGGCCATGCAGGGTCAATATCCAACATGGAGAACCCACAACTACACCCGGGGGGCGCGAACATGAAGAAATCAACCTGAACAGGGATAAACCAGTGGAGACTGAGAGACAAGATCCATTGGATAAGGAACTGTTGTGGGAGTTATATGTGGGTGGATCCTCAAGCTCACAAGGAAGTGGGGTAGGTCTGATTCTCACCAGGCCTGAGAACTTTACCATGGATTACACGGTGAGATTTGGCTTTCACGCGTCGAACAATGAGGCAGAATATGAAGCTCTCATAGCCAGAATGAGCATGGTAGCCTAGATACGCGCCCAGAGGCTGAAAGCATACAACGATTCCCAACTGGAACATGAACAATCTCAAAACTTTTGAATTTTTCAGCAAGGTGGCGGACCATTGCCAGGTACTTGATCATGTGTTCATCGCGTGCTTCGTACGTCCCTTGTACCTGATTATTCCAGAGAAGTCAATTATTCCAAAAAGAAAAGAAAAAAAAAGAAAAATCAATTAACCTTCAAACAATTTATCTTCAACCTAGGGGCATTCGTCCTGAACTACACACGACCTGATTCCTACCTTGGGATATGTAGGCAACCTGTTCACAAGTTTGGTCGAAATCTTTGTTAAACCTTAAGCCCTTCTTTGAAAAGCCCTATCCTACCTATAAAGTCCTTCTGGTGTTCAAAACTAATGATCTAGGTCCCGAAACACAATAAGTAATAAAAAAAATGATGAAGAAAAAAAAAAGAACAGAGTTTGAAGATCTGCTAGACTGAAAACCTGAAAGGGCGGTCTAGGCAAAATTTAAGATCATCCCCCTGCTAAGTTGAAAACCCGAAAGGGCGGCTTAGGCAAAAGCTAAGGGGATAGCCTGCTGGATCGAAAACCTAGAAAGGCGGTTCAGGCAAAAGTTAAGGCAAGCACGGTCCGCCAAGTTAAAAACCCTGAAGAGGTGACTTGGTCACGGTAAGAGAATCATTATAAGAAGGCTACAGCCGGTATCAAGACTGAAGATCAACTGAAGTTCAAGCAAATTCAAGTGACATCCTCAAAACTGGGGGCATTGAAGCTAAGCAATCTTAGGGGTCATAATTTAATCCTTGAGGCGTTACTGTTTTAAGGAAAAAGTCCAGTGTTTACCAATTGAAAAAAAAAACATTCCTCGAAAGGATAGACTTACCAAATAAAACGTTAACTAAGTCAGAAGCATTACTGTCTCTGTCAGTGTAGTTAGTCAATCTTTGTCATTCTATGTTCACTCTTTCAGAGCTGCTCAATCCTTTGAGTAGTGCCTTTTATCTAAGTTTTCTCTTTAGAAAGAGTCAATCGTCGTTCTTATGTCCAAATGATGCAACTGTCTTGATGAAGGAGGCCCGACCTCGGCAGCTCCCTGCGATCGTATGAAAGAGCTCGGTAATCTAGTCAAGCAGCTACATTTCAAAGAAGATCAGCTCAGAAAAATTCAAAAGTAGAAACATCAGAAAGCCCAGCTTCCGTAAAAAGATCATACCCCAGGAAGGCACCTTAAGCTTGGAAGAGCCTCAGATGCAATGGTGGTTGAGCCAATTTCTCAGAAAGATGAACCATTAAAATTCAGAATCTCCTTCCAGTTAGTTAAATACTATCCTGGTCAAGAAATATTTATCTAAACACCTGTCAAGAGGCAAATCCCACTTTTCCATGATTATATCCAAGAGAGCCGTTGTTTTAGATTATCAATTTCAATTATCTTGTTCAAGGTTTCAGTTATCAAAATCCCCAGAAGACAAGACCAGCAGTCTCTTTGAGAAAGATCTTGTTGAAGTTTCATAAAAGTGTCCCTAATCCATTCTTGTTAGTAATGGTTATTCGTTCCTAAGGTTTGCCGTTTCATCATTCGTCAAAATCATAGTTTCCAACATCTTTGTCGGGCACGATCCATAATATCACTGATTTCATTGAGTTCAAAAAATTAAAAATTCATCAAATCCAATCTTGCGTCAAATTCAAATTCATGAAAAATCTCTAAATTCTTCGTTGTTGAATTCATCAATCAAAGCTATCTTGTTTCTTTGAGCCTATTTGTGAACGGTGCCTCTTTTCTCGAGTCCATTTGTGAATGGTCTTGTCCTCCTTGAGCCCGTTTGTGAACGGCGCCTCATTTTTCGAGTCCATTTGTGAATGGTCTCGTCTTCTCCTTGAACCCGTTTGTGAACGGTGTCTCATTTTCTGAGTCCATTTGTGAATGGTCTCATGTCCTCCTTGAGCCCGTTGGTGAACGGTGCCTCATTTCTTGAGTCCATTTGTGAATGGTCTCGTCTTCTCTTTGAGCCCGTATGTGAACGGTGCCTCATTTTCTTAGTCCATTTGTGAATGGTCTCATATTTCTTTGAACCCGTTTGTGAACGGTGTCTCATTTTCTGAGTCCATTTGTGAATGGTCTCATGTCCTCCTTGAGCCCGTTTGTGGACGGTGCCTCATTTCCCAAAAATAAAAAATTCATCAAATTCAATCCCCGATTCAAAAAATCCAATCCTACGTCAAATTCAAGTTCATGAAAAATCTTTAAATTCTTCGAGCCCGTTTGTGAACGGTGCTTCTTTTCTCGAGGCCATTTGTGAATGGTCTCGTCTTCTCCTTGAACCCGTTTGTGAACGGTGTCTCATTTTCTGAGTCCATTTGTGAATGGTCTCGTGGTCTCTTTGAACCCGTTTGTGAACGATATCTCATTTTCTGAGTCCATTCGTGAATGGTCTCATGTCTTCCCTGAGCCCGTTTGTGAACGGTGCCTCATTTCTCAAAAATCAAAAATTCATCGCCATCCAATCCCCGATTCAAAAAAAATCCAATCCTACGTCAAATTCAAGTTCATGAAAAATCTCTAAATTCTTCGTTGTTGAATTCATCAATCAAAGCTATCTTGTTTCTTTGAGCCCGTTTGTGAACGGTGCCTCTTTTCTCGAGTCCTCTGTGAATGGTCTTGTCCTCCTTGAGCCCGTTTGTGAACGGTGCCTCATTTCTCGAGTCCATTTGTGAATGATCTCATCTTCTCCATGAGCCCGTTTGTGAACGGTGCCTCATTTCTAGAGTCCATTTGTGAATGGTCTCGTCTTCTCTTTGAGCCCGTTTGTGAACGGTGCCTCATTTCTAGAGTCCATTTGTGAATGGTCTTGTCTTCTCTTTGAGCCCGTTTGTGAACGGTGCCTCATTTCTCAAGTCCATTTGTGAATGGTCTCGTCCTCCTTGAGCCCGTTTGTGAACGGTGCCTCATTTCTCGAGTCCATTTGTGAATGGTCTCGTCTTCTCCTTGAGCCCGTTTGTGAACGGTGTCTCATTTCTCGAGTCCATTTGTGAATGGTCTCGTCTTCTCCTTGAGCCCGTTTGTGAACGGTGCCTCATTTCTCGAGTCTATTTGTGAATGGTCTTGTCTTCTCTTTGAGCCCGTTTGTGAACGATGCCTTATTTCTCGAGTCCATTTGTGAATGGTCTCGTCCTCCTTGAGCTAGTTTGTGAACGGTGCCTCATTTCTCGAGTCCATTTGTGAATTGTCTCGTCCTCCTTGAGCTCGTTTCTGAACGGTGCCTCATTTCTCGAGTCCATTTGTGAATGGTCTCATGTGTTCCTTGAACTCGTTTGTGAACGGTGTCTCATTTTCTGTGTCCATTTGTGAATGGTCTCGTCTTCTCCTTGAGCCCGTTTGAGAACGGTGCCTCTTTTCTCAAGTCCATTTGTGAATAGTTTTCTATCCTCTTTGAGGCCGTTTGCGAACGGTGCCTCATTGTCCGAGTCCATTTGGGAATGCTTCTTATCCTCATTGAACCCACTTGTGAGCGACGTCTCATCTTCTTCTAAAAACCGTTTGAGAACGATCTTTGTCCTTTCCCTTCAGAATCCATTCGAAAATGATATCTCATTCTCTAATTGCCCGTTTGTGAACGGCGCCGCATTGAGTTTTTTTATTATTCCAATTCTAGGATTTCATCTAGGGTCTTGCATTATATTAGGTTGCATTGTGTCTAGGGAGTCCTTAGTCGATTAAAGCTACGCAAAATGGCACTGTCACTTTTGCTTTGATATTCGATGACTACGTCATCTCTACCAAAGAGGGACATCTGTAGACACCCCATTTTGCTCTGCTTTAATCAACAAAGAAGTTAGTGTTCTTATTATCAGTCTTTTTTAATGTTTTCCATTCCCGTGTCCGTCCCTTATGCTTTCTCAATCTTTCCGATCATTTCCGCAATGTTCCGCATTTTTCTTTTCGCTAAGCGTTGAGAGGGGTTATTCAGAAGAATCCAAACCAGAGAGAATTGGGACCCGTTTGGTGGGCCCGCATTGAACATTTGTTTAGATTTGGATTAAACAGGAGGCCCGCACATTGTTTTAATGAAAAATGAGTTTTGAACCTACTTTGATCTAATGTATAAAGATGTCCATAAAGGGAACGGTCAAGATCTCAGAGAAGTCATTTTAACAACCATTTTTGTTGCGAACCGTCAGCTTGAGCAATTTAGATCATCCAATGGGAGTGGCTTAGGGGGGCCCACATTATGAGTGATCCAAGCCAATAACTTGATAGCCAGTTATTTGAATGGCTCGGATCAGCCCATTAAATTGATTGAGGAAGACACCCCATCCTAGCTTTAGAGTAAAAAATTTGGCAGCCTTATTTCTATAAAAAGGATATTCGGACACATGGGAAAAGGATGAAGCTGGCTTAATTTAATTACCTCCCGTGGGTCCCAGGTAGACTAATTCAAAATCCCTTTTATTTTATGTTATTCGGATTCTATAAATACTGGTGATACTTTATGGGAATGGGACATGAGAATTTAGTCTTCCTAAGTATAGATTCTCGGCATTTTCTTTAGGGAGTAACTTTCTAAGCGAGGGATATAGGTAAGGAAGGAAAGGTTGTAAAAAAGAAAAAAAAAGGATGGAGCTCTCCCAGCAGGGCACTCTCGGTGCATGAGGAAGAAAAGATCGTGTTTTCCCAATAGAGCACTCTCTGTACATGAGGGGGACAATTGCATCAACTTTCATTGAGAGAACCCTCCATTGCTCTCTTCTCTCCCCCTATATCTCATCCTAACAGCAAGAGTTAAGGGGGAAGAAAAGAAAAAAAGAAAGAACGAACAAAAAAAGATCGAGGCTCTGTTTTTCTTCGAGAACAGCAGCCTTGTTAGAAAAAATTTGTGGGCTCAGTGTTTCCCTCTTGATCCTCTGGTGTTTTCCCTTTCCCCTCCCTCTGTTTTCCGATCCCAAGAGCAGCCACTCCCCACGGCTCTCGGCTTCGGTTCAACTCCCCTCTGTTTCTTCCAAACTCTCCACCCTCACTCTAATCCAACAGAAAGATAGATTATCGTTCTTCTCTTGTTTCACAAAGCAACCGAAAAGCAGAGTTTCGGATCCCTCTGTAAAAGAAAGAACGACAGAAGAGGAGGATATAAAACAGAGCATCGTTTCTGTTTGCAAGGAACACGGGCTGATTCTCTCTCTCTCTCTATCTCCCTCTGTTTCTGATCACCATTAGCATTCTCAAGCTCTCTGTTTATCGTTTCCAACAGCCATCCCATTCTCCATTCCTCTCCATCCCTCTCGGTCCTTCTATCTTCGTTTTCTCACTCAGCCTCTCACGATCTATCCATTCTCCCTCACTCCACTCCCTGCTCCACTCATTCTCATCTATCATTCCCTCTCTGTCTGTAGCAAAAAGAAAAAAAGCAAAAAATAAAATAACAGAGTCTCGGTTTTTTCTTCAAAAAAACCTAGACATCTCTCGCAATCTCTCTCTCTCTCTCTCTATCTCTTACCTTACTCTCTTTATCTCTCTCACTCTCCATTTCTCAACTCTCTCTCTGTTACACACTCTCTCTCACTCTCCATCTCTCAACTCCCTCTCTGTTACACACTCTCTCATTCTCCATCTCTCAACTCCCTCGGTTATCCCACTCTCTCTCTGCTTTTCAACCTCTCTGTCTCATCTCTCACTCCCTCACTCTCTCAGTTACCCTCTCCATATCTCTCGCACTCCATCTCTCCACAGTGAAAAAAACAGAAAAACAAAAAGAGAAAAGAAAAGGAAGAAAGTAAATCGGATCGGATCACACGTCGGCGAGATTTTCAGGATTTTTCGGCTTTTGGATTGGGCGAGGATCTCGACTACAGGTAGGTACACGATTCTCAGATTTTTTCAGGATTGTTTGGTATTTTTTATGTATTTTGCATGATTTTTAAGTATTTAATTGAATTTAAATGAATATTATATGTTTGTGCTAAAAATCATGATCTGCATGAGTGTTTCAAATCAGTTTCGTCCCGAAATTTAATACGATGTTCTACTTAAATAGAGTAAAATAACTATCGGATCGGATCAGACATCAGATCAAAGGTTTTTGAAAATTTGAGTGAAGAGTGGAATTTTATTTAAAATAATGGCTGAGAAATTACGAAATTCGAAAAAATAGCCATCTCAGGATGATCTATTTTTTGAAATTTAAAATTTTTCTTGTGTTCATCACATCAGAACAAGGTTAGAGGACATTTTCCAGAGTCGTAATTTTCTCGAAAAGCGTGTTTTAAAAAATAGAAAACTCTTCGAAAACATCTTTTTGATGAAGAAAAATAAAATATATACTAAACGAATTCCAAAATTAATGGAATTTCGTGGGAAAATAATATGATACTGATACATTCTACCATAAATTGTTTAGAATTTTTAGAATTTGTTTGGTATATTATTTTATGCTTTCTTTGAAACTTATCATATTTTGGGAGAATTTTTACTGACATCAGATCATAGATAGAATTCTCAACATTTTTACAGTAGTCTTATATTCCATATTTCTTGTTGCTGTAAAAGTTTCAAGTGCTTTGGATCTTTTTTCATATGGGATGTAGTGTTAATTCATAAGCTAGGCTGAAAATTGATAAATCCGAAATTGATAGTAAATAGTTTCCAACATTCATGAAAATCTCACAGCATGCTATATTTACTCATATCTTATTTCTGTAGAAATTTCATTGAATTTGGATTTCTATTTCGAGTATTTTCTGTGTTATTTTTGCAATCTGTTCAATTAATTGTTAAATCAAAATTAAATATGATCTTAATGTAAAAAAATGTAAAAATATTCCAGTAATCTACATCTCATCATATCTTGTTTCTGTAGAAGTTTCAACTCATCTTGAGTTCGTTTTCAACAGTTTCACTTGTAAAATCACTCATATGATTAAAATCAATAAATTCTATTGAAAATTCGAAATTAATTAAAAATCAATTTAAAGCTTCTAAAAGAACCTCAAAATTCTGTCACATGTTCACTCCTCAATTCATTGAAACAGAAATTTTAGGATCCTTAGATTTTCCTGGAGAAATGACCAATGCATCTATAATCATATCCCAATTGCAACCGATCTTTGACAATTTGAATATTTAAGCTATAGCACGTTGTTGGCTCCGAGGTTACTGTCCACGAAAATCCTGAGATATGCCATGCAATAAGGTGCTATAACCTAAGTATTAAATTGTGCAAGGAAAGAGCGCACGATTCCCTTCCTTGGATGCTATTCTGGGCCGAAATTGGTGAACCCTAGAGCCATTGGTAATCCTTAAATGTCCAGAAACTGAAAATCCTTGAAATCTGAAATTCATTAACCTTCAAGAACTGAAATCGATTCATCTCGTGTCTCTCGGAATCATTGGATTATGGTTTCCGTCGTAAGAACCATTAGAGCCTAATTTAGGAACACTGGTGTCAGGTCGTGTCCTAGGTTTAGGGAGTCTTAGGTTTTAGGGAGTCCTAGAGTTAGGAATCCAGCCTCATCACGTACATTTGCTATGGATAGCAACCGTGCCATAGGTATAGTTACACTAGTCACCCAATCTTTTCCTAGGACAAGCCTAGTAAACTAGGATGTAGGCTAACCTGCATTAGTCTAAAGAACAACTTGCATTTAGATAAGAATCATATAGAATCTTAGATGAAATCTTAGGATAATAAAATCCTCAACTTGAATTAAGTAACTCCTCTTAAAACTGTTGAAACAGTCAAATCCGTCTAGGTCGGTGTCTTAGTTGAGTTAGGCATATGTAGCTTAGCTTAGGTGCACCGAACTACATTGACTCTGATCCCAGTGAGGCTTGGGTACGTAGGCAGCTTGGATGTCTGATGGCATACCAATCGCGAGTCGGCTCCACAACAAATTGTGTTGTTTTGTATATTAATTTTCTTATAAATGCTTAATCAAATCACTTAGGATTTTCCATGAAATTAGAATTTTAGGAGAACTTTCACTTAGATTGAATTCAAACAAATAAAGAAATCAAGATACACACTTAGGATCTACATTGAAATTAGATCATAAGATGCATGTCACATAGTTCGCACCTTAACAAAGAGTTGAATGAGCCATTTAAAATAAATTTAAAAGAGTTAGCTTTTGGAATCGAAGACCGATTATCGGGCAGGAATGGTGCATGTGGTGGATAACTCTCCATACCTTCCATTCTCGTAACCAGGTAGCGAGTCTAGATTTCTGGTTAATTTCGGGTCCTAGATCACACATCTAGGTGGCGACTCTGTCAGTCTCTTTTGTGTGGAATTCGGATTGCCTTAGTGATCCCAAGTTCACATAAAAGATGAATTAAAATCAATAATAAAAATGTACACGCCAATCGCATGGGTACGAGAGACCACGAGAGAGCGTGGTGTCTCGCGCGCCGCGACCCCTCTCGCGGGATCGGGGTCCCATAGTTTGGCGACTCTGCTTGGGATCACCTAACTTCATCAAAGCTTCAAAGGATAACTCATTTGAATTTAATTTAACTGGCTCATAAAAACTCTATCTCTTATATGCTTGTTAGATTAGTTTGTCTTATTTTATTTTCTCATCACATCATACTCAAACTTAATCTAACAAAACCTGAAGGCATCATAGATTGCGCAAACTTATTGCACACACTTACATCACTTGCATCTAAACCCTTGCATCTTACGTGCACACACGTCCTATTTTAGGAACCCGGAGTGTTATCTAGCATGGTTGACTGGGATTTCATCACCTAGTGCCTCTGTGCTAGAGAAGCATTCCACCCTTAGCCTAGCACCTTATGGTGTGTAAACGGATCTCTTGTTCACGTACTGATACGCCGGACACTGGTACAGTATATCGAACATGGATTCGCGCTAAGGGAACTCTTGGCCTTACCCCTAGATTAACCCACACATGCATGTAGTATACGAACACATGTGCGTCACGTGTGTGAGCCTAGCTTAGGATATCCTACCCATTTGTGTCTAGATTAGGCCGTAGTCCATCTTCCAATGGCTACGATCGGTCCTAGGTACACAAACAAAGTCATGAGTCGAGATCCTCTCTCCACTCCGCTAGATTAGGATTAGGGTTGATGCATTCAGGTAACACTGATAAAATGTGTGAAGATTAAAAAACTTTCCCTTTGGGGTTAGGATATAAATCCCATCATTTCCAAAGATTTCATAGGATTAGTCATTCATGATCTATCCGTTGATGTAGACACCCCCATTTTGATTCTGCTTTAATCAACAAAGAAATTAATGTTCTTGTTATTAGTGTTTTCCATTCCCGTGTCCGCTCCTCTTGTTTTCTCGATCTTTTCGGTTATTTTTGTCATGTTTTGCGTCGTCCTGATAATTGTTGAGGGGTTGTTCGTAAGAATTAAAGCAAGAGAGAATTTGGACTCATTTGCTGGGTCCGCATCGAGCATGTGTGCCCTGCATTTTTTTATGAAGAATATGGTTTTTGAATTTATGTGGACCCTTTGAATAAAATCAATTTTTATGGTAGGCATCGTGTATTTTTACCAATCCGGTGGGGGCCCATTATTGTGAAAAATTAAAATTTAAACTTATGGCTTGTTGGCTTGTCAAATTGGACAACATAGATCATCCCATGTAATAGATTTAATGAGCGCGACCGATTTACATTATGGCCCACTAAGATATATGGTTTAGATCATTAAATGAGATGAGCATGCAACCCAAATTATAACATGATCCGAGCCATCTAATTTATGGTCCAACTTCTAACTCTCGGAATCATTGAGCAAGGTGGGCCCCAATTTGAGTTGGTAGGCATTTTTTTTATATATTGTGCAAACCATTAGATCAACCTCTCTCTCTCTTTTATTTTTGGAAGAGCCATGTGGGAAAAGTTACACGTGAAATTCTGGCTTTTCATATTTGGAGAGGTCGCTTTCATATGAAAGATAAATGGACAAGGGAAGGTCTCATTCATAAAAGCAAGTCCCATATTTCCATTGCAGTGCAAGTATCCCTCAATCATTATTTTGCTGAGCACAACCAATTTTTTAAAAAGGGAAATGTCTAAATATATAATTGTTTACTATGGCCAAAGGTGTACACTTGAGAATAAATGAAATTTTCTAAAGCAAGGCAATAGTTAACTTGGGTAGTGGAGGAAACCAAACGGTGGAGGTGAGGTGAAAATATTATTTAATAGGGAGAAAGAGAATCGCACTAACCAGTTTTTTGTTCTCTTTTCTTATTCTTGGCAAGGAGGGCATGGTGGAGGTGAGTAATTTTTTTATTCTAAAGGGGAGGCCGAGAATCTGATGCTTTTCCATTTTTTCTCTCCTTAGCTCTTATTTATTCTGAATTTCTCGATCTCTAGAAGGGAGACCTGGAAGAGCAGGCTCTCCCTCAGACCCATCTTCTCCACCACTCTTTGCTTCTCCATCTCACCTCACCCCCCACATATCTCACCACTTCAGCCCACCAAGGTCCAAACTCCATTTCCATATGTAAAACAGAGCATCGTATTTTTGCGAGGAGCATTGGCCGATTTTCTTTCTCTCTGTCTCTCTCTCTCCACGCTCCATTCACTCCATCTCCCTCCTTCACTCTGTTTTCACATATCTCTTATACCACTCTGTTTTTCGTGTATTTCATCCATCATTCTGTTTTCACAATCCTCCTCTCATTCTATTCATTCCACCCTCATCTCTTCATCCACATCCATCCTTCCCCACTCTCCCATACTCCGCAGCCATCAATATATTCCCTCCTCCATTTCTCTAAAAATAACAGAGTGTGAAAGAAAAAAAAAGAAAACAGATTATTGTTCTTGGATCCATCTTTTCCTCTCTGCTACTCTCACTCTCATCTTTTAATCCCTCTCTCAACCTCTGTCTCATTCACTCCTTATTTGTCTCCCCACCTCTCTCTCTCGTTTCCCATCAACAGTAGGAAAAATTCACTAAAAAAAACAAAAGAAAAGAAAAAAAGAAAGCGAGGCGAATCGTACAACGGCGAGGTTTTTCGGACTCCGCGGCTTTCGGATTCGGCGAAGACTCCATCAGAGGTAGGTACACTGTTTTCAGATTTTTCCAGGATCGTTTGGTATTTTTTATGAATTTTGCATGATTTTTAGGTATTTAATTGAATTTAATTGAATATTAATTGCGTGTGCTTAAAGTCATGATCTGCGTAAGCATTCCAAATCCGTTTCATCCCGAAATTTAATACAATGTTTGATCTAAATAGAGTAAAATAACTATCGGATCGGATCGGGCATTGGATCAACGATTCTTTCGAATTTGAGTGAAGAGTGGTATTTTATTTAAAATATGGGCTGAGAAATTATGAAATTCGAAAAAATAGCCATCTCAGGATGATCTATTTTTTGGAATTTTAAATTTTTCTTGTGTTCATCACATCAGAGCAAGGTTGGAGGATGTTTTCCGGAATCGTAATTTTCTCGAAAAGCGTGTTTTAAAAATAGAAAACTCTTCAAAAATATCTTTTCGACCAAGAAAAATAAAATATATACTAAACGGATTCCAAAATTAATGAAATTTTGTGGGAAACTAATATGTTACTGATACATTCTACCATGAAGTTTTCATAATTTTTGGATTGTGTTTGGTTATTATTTTGTGCTTTCTTTGAAAAATACCAGATGTTCGGAGAATTTTTATTAACATCAGATCACAGATAAAATTTTCACACTTTTTACAGTATACTTACATTTCACATTTCTTACTTCTGTAAAAGTTTCAATTGGTTTGGATTTTGTTTCATATGTGATGTAGTGTTAATTCATAATCTGGTCTGAAAATTGGAAAATCCGAAATTGATAGTAAATAGTTTCTAAAATTCATGAAAATCTTACAGCGTGCTATTGTTACTTATCTCTTATTACTGTAGAAATTTCATTGAATTTTGATTTCTATTTCTTGTAGTTTGTGTGTTATTTTTACAATCTGGTCATTTAATGGTTTAATCAAGATTAAATGTGAATTTAATGTAAAAATATGCAAAACTCATCCTGTAAGCTACATACATTTTCATCTTGCTGCTGTAGAAATTTCAAATCATTTCGAATTTATTTGCAACAATTTCACTTGTAAAACCGCTCATATGCTTAAAATTGATAAAATCCATGGAAAATTCGAAATTAATTGAAAATCATATAAAAATTCCTAAAGAACTTTAAAATTCTGTCACATGTTCACTCCTTAATCCATTGAAACAGAAATTTTAGGATCTTTAGATTTTCCTGGAAAAATGGCCCGTGCATCCATAATCGTATCCCAATTGCAACTTGATCTTTGACAATTTGAATATTTAAGTTATAGCATGTTGTTGGCTCCGAGGTTAGTGTCCACGGAAATCCTGAGATTCTGCCAGGCAATAAGATGCTATAACCTAAGTATTAAATTGCACAAGGAAAGAGCGCACGATTCCCTCCTTTGGATGCCATTCAAGGCCGAAATTGGTGAACCCTAGAACCATTGGTAATCCTTAAATGTCCAAAAACTGAAAATCCTTAAAATCTGAAATTCGTTAACCTCAAGAACTCAAATCGATTTATCTTGTGTCTTTCGGAACCATTGGATCATGGTTTCCGATCTAAGAACCATTAGAGCCCAATTTAGGAACCCTGGTGTCAGGTCGTGTCCTAGGTTTTAGGGAGTCCTAGAGTTAGGAGTCCAGCCTCATCACGGACGTTTGTTATGTATAACAACCGTACCATAGGTCTAGTTACACTAGTCACCCGATCTTTCCCTAGGACAAGCCTAGTAAACTAGGATGTAGGCAAAACCTGCATTAGTCTAAGGGACAACTTGCATTCAGATAAGAATCATATAGCATCTTAGATGAAATCCTAAGATAATAAAATCCTCAACTTGAATTAAATAATTCCTCTTAAAACTGTTGAAACAGTCAAATCCGTCTAAGTCGGTGTCCTAGTTGAGTTAGGCATATGTAGCTTAGCTTAGGTGCACCGAACTACGTCGACTCTGATCCCAGTGAGGCTTGGGTACGTAGGCAGCTTGGATGTCAGATGGCATACCATCCGCGAGTCGGCACTACAACAAATTGTGGTGTTTTGTATATTAATTTTATTGTAAATTCTTAATTAAATCATTTAGGATCTTCCATGAGATTAGAATCTTAGGAGAACTTGCACTTAGATTGAATCCAGACAAATTAAGAAATCAAAATACACATTTAGGATTCATATTGAAATTAGATCATAGGATGCATGTCACATAGTTCGCACATTAACATAGAGTTGAATGAGCCATTTAAAATAAATTCAAAAGAGTTAGCTTTTGGAACCGAAGACCGATTATCGGGCAGGAATGGTGCATGTGGTGGATAAATCCCCATACCTTCCATTCTTGTAACCAGGTAGCGAGTCTAGATTTCTGGTTAATCACGGGTCCTAGATCCCACATCTAGGTGGCGACTCTGTCAGTATCTTTTGTGTGGAATTCGGATTGCCTTAGCGATCCCAAGTTCACATAAAAGACGAATTAAAATCAACACTAAGAAGCACACGCCAATCGCGTGGGTACGAGAGACCAAGAGAGTACATGGCGGCTCGCGCCCCACGCCCCTCTCGCGGGATCATGTCCCACAGTCTGGCGACTCTGCTGGGGACCACTTAACTTCATTACAATTCCAAAGGATAACTCATTTGAATCTATTTTAACTGGCTCATGAAAACTCTATCTCTTTTATGCTTGTTAGATTAGTTTGTATGCTTTATTTTCTCATCACATATACTCAAACTTAATCTAACAAAACCTGAAGGCATCATAGATTGCGCGAACTTATTGCACACACTTACATCACTTTCATCTAAACCCCTGCATCTCACATGCACACACGTCCTATTTTAGGAACCCGGAGTGTTATCTAGCATGGTTGACTGGGATTTCATCACCTGGTGCCTCTGTGCTAGAGAAGCATTCCACCCTTAGCCTAGTACCTTTATGGTACGTAAACGGATCTCTTGTTCACGTACTGATACGCCGGACACTGGTACAGTATATCGAACAGGGATTCGCGCTAAGGGGACTCTTGGCCTTACCCCTAGATTAACCCACACATGCATGCAGTATACGAACACATGTGCACCACATGTGTGAGCCTAGTTTAGGATATCTTACCCATTTGTGTCTAGATTAGGCCGTAGTCCATCTTCCAATGGCTACGATCGGTCATAGGTACACAAACAAAGTCATGAGTCGAGATCCTCTCTCCACTCCGCTAGATTAGGATTAGGGTTGATGCCTTCAGGTAACACTGTTAAAATGTGCGAAGACTAAAAACTTTTCCTTTGGGGTTAGGATATAAATCCCATCATTTCCAAAGATCTCATAGGATTAGTTATTCTTGATCTACCCGTTGAAAGTAATCCTATGCAATCTCACATTTTGATCATGTGTCTATCATTCGTCTCTTGTGGGATTCGATTGTGTCTTCATTGGCGGAAATTGTGTCTCAATCATTTGATCGTGCAATCTTGATGATCCAATCTTGCCTGTACCCTTGATCTCTTCCTCCTCTAGGGGCTACCTTTTTCAAGAATATTTCTGCTAAATCCTTCAGAGTTTACTCTCATAATCCTTGAACTAAGGGCATTCCCCTCATCATTTGGATTCATTCTATTGTCCCAATTACTTGCTTAAATGTGTAATATTTTTCAGTCATTGAGAAGAAACACTCCATGAATGTCAAGCTCATATACCTCGTGTTCATTATTTCCATGACAGGGCACTAAACACCATAGCTAACCCTACTATTCCTTGGGTTCGGATCTCTTCTCGATTGCAGAGGAAATCTGTCTCCCCGCCACCTTCTCTGAGGACCCCAGCATCTCCTTCTTTCCCATCCTCATCCTCCCCAATGGCAGAAAACCAGAACAGTAGTCTTCCACCCGCTGCTATTACCGATACTCTCACCTTGATTCTCCGGCAGCTTCAAGAACTCAAAGAAGAGAACCAAGTTATCAAGGCCCAGCTTTCTGAAAAGTTGGGGCCATCGTTGTCCAAAGATAAAGGGTCCATGCACCATACAGTTACTTCAGCCGCACCTGCCCAGCCAGTGTTCATTCCTATCCCTGACAAAACTGAAGAAGATTTTGAAAAAGAGCAGTACAGCGAAGATCGCAGCAGGCCTTCTCAGTCCATGGTTGATAAAGTAGTTATGGAGAAATTAGAAAGTCTTACCAGGAAGGTTCAGGACATTCAGTTTCAGGACCAGGGTGGTTTCAATCCAAGTGACCTCACACTGTTCCCAGAAATCCGTCTCCCAGCCAATTTTCAAATGCCGGACTTTGATAAATATGATGGTGTGGGTTGTCCAATCACACATTTGCAAATGTTCACCATCATGTGTCAGCCTCAAGGCTTATCTTCTGAGCAAATGGCTCAATTGTTCCCGGTTTCCCTAACCAAGGTTGCCAGGAGGTGGTTCATGGTCTTGGACAAGACTCGTTACAGGACATGGAAGGATATCGGCGAGCAGTTCATCAGGCAATTCAAATATGATGACGGGACAGAAATCACCAGAAAGGATTTGGAAAGGACAAAGCAAGACTTGAGGGAATCCTTTCTGACCTTTGTGAAAAGATGGAGGAGAATAGCAGCTCAGATGATGGAGCGCCCTTCTGAGGAAGAGCAGGTCCAAATAATCATGAAAAATATTTCCCCCCAGCTCCAGTATCACATGTCGTTGCAGTATTATCCGGACTTCAAACACTTTATCGTGGCAGGCACCCAAATAGAGGAGGCTATGGCTCAAGGTGTGTTCAACCGAAGTAACCCGAATACCAAAGAATTCAGGAAGCCTCCATCAGCTGAAATTAATAACCTTTCCCGCTCCAAGCCTCAGCCTTCAAAACCTCAGAACCCCATGGTGATGGGTTATACCCAACCTGCTGTCACACCTCGGCCACAGGCCCAGACAGAATTTACCCCTCTCCCCCTTCCGCTATCTGAGATACTCAAGGAGTGTTTAGCCTCAGGTCGCATAATCCTACCCGACATTAGGGCTCTTCCTAATCCTTTACCAGCAAATTGGCGAACAGATCAACACTGCGAATACCATAGAAATTCTGGCCATCTCACTGATAATTGCATTGCCCTAAAATTCAGAATCCAGAGGTTGCTCGACAATAAAAGCCTTGTGTTTGAGCCAAGTCCCATTGCTACCAATAACCCATTACCGAATCATGCAGTACTGCCGCCAGCCGTTCGCAATGCTTAAATAACTGAAGGCTCAAAGGGGCACAGGTCCGGTTGCAATGAAAAGAATCAGAAGTTGAAAGTACCATTTATGAGCCAGCTTTCGCCGAGCCTCCAAAGCTAGACAGTTGCAGCAGTTAAAGTTTTAGTCATTTACTATTTTATGTTGAGTCAGTCACCATGGTCAGTACAATTGTTGAGTCCGGTTTTACAGTTCAAGGTTAATGCCTAGTCCAGGCAAGTTATCGTTTGCTTTTCTCTTTATTCAGAGTTGTGAATCCTGAGCATGTTCAGGATAGGTCGTCAGATGTAATAGCCTTTCCTTTAAATAAAATTTCAAGTTTCAATAGTTCACTTGTGTCTGTTTCTTAAGTATGCTTCTGATCTTAAAGTAAGACTCCCTCCTCAAATGAGGACAAAATTGGCGAAACTCCACTTGAGTCACAACAACTACTTGAACAAGAGGAGGAGCGCCAATCTCAGCCTTTCAAAGATGAAATTAAAGTGGTAAACACTGGCACTGAAACCTTGATCCAGTAAATGCCGATTGAAAATACATTACCCTCTGAAAAGTGTGAAGAATTGGTAAACCCATTTTGAGGATAAAAAGATGGTCCGGTAAGTGTTACCATTAATGCCAAGAGAAAGACCCAGATAGAAGGTTCAAGAAAGAATGAAGTGAATATCATATGCTATGCAAGGGGCATGGAGTGGAAACAACTTTCATATTTCCAATCAATGACCTTGGTTCTCAAATTTATAACATGAAGCCATCAAATTCGAGATAAGAAGTTCAAGAGCAAGCATTGAAAAGTGATCATCAGATATCAAGAGTTACAAATCCATAGATGGAGGATGTCGAAGAACAAGTTTCGCTCTATGAAAGTCGAAGGCACGTATTAGAATCTTGAAAGAAGAAGATTTATTATCTCTTACCTGGAAATGCCGTCAAACTCCGTAAAAAAAAGAAAAAGAAAATAAAAAAATAAATAATCAGTACCAGAGGGACTCTAGTAAACTAGATCGACTCCCAATCTGAACATCGAAAGGCCTCCTTTGGCCGAATAAATCCCAAAATCAGAACCCAACGTCAAAAGAATACTGGTTTGCAAACCCTTCGAGCCTAAATGAAATTTTCTTGAAAACCCATCAAACTAGGGGCATTCGCCCCGAACTACGCGAGACCTGATCCCTACACTGGGGTACGTAGGCAGCTCGGTTAAACTGAGTTCGGTCAATTCAAAAAAGAAAAGCAATTCAATCAATCCAAAAAAAAAAAAAGAAATTCAATCCTTTCAGAAAAAAAAAGGGGACAAGTTCCTAAAGAAGAGAAGTCAATTATTCCAGAAAGAAGAAAAAAAAAGAAAAATCAATAAACCTTCGAACAATTTATCTTCAAACTAGGGGCATTCGCCCTGAACTACACACGACCTGATTCCTACCTTGGGATATGTAGGCAACCTGTTCACAGGTTCGGTCGAAATCTTTGTTGAACCTTAAGCCATTCTTTGAAAAGCCCTATCCTACCTATAAAGTCCTTCCGATGTTCAGAACTAATGATCTAGGTCCCGAAAAAAAAAAAAATGATGATGAATAAAAAAAAATGGAGTTTGAAGATCTGCTAGACTGAAAACCTGAAAGGGCGGTTTAGGCAAAATTTAAGATCATTCCCTGCTAAGTTGAAAACGCGAAAGGGCGGCTTAGGCAAAAGCTAAGGGGATAGCCTGCTGAATCGAAAACCTAGAAGGGCGGTTCAGGCAAAAGCTAAGGGGATAGCCTGCTGAATCGAAAACCTAGAAGGGCGGTTCAGGCAAAAGTTAAGGCTACCACGGTCCGCCAAGTTAAAAACCCTGAAGAGGTGACTTGGTCATGGTAAGAGAATCATTGTAAGAAGGCTACAGCCGGTATCAGGACTGAAGATCAACTGAAGTTCAAGCAAATTCAAGTGACATCCTCAAAACTGGGGGGCATTGGAGCTAAGCAATCCTAGGAGTTGTAATTAAATCATTGAGGCATTACTGTTTTAAGGAAAAAGTCCAGTGTTTACCAATTGAAAAAAATATTCCTTGAAAGGATAGACTTACCAAATAAAACGTTAACTAAGTCAGAAGCATTACTGTGTCTGTCAGTATAGTTAATCAATCGTTGTTATTCTATGTTCATTCCTTCAGAGCTCCTCAATCCTTTGAGTAGTGTCTTTTATCTAAGTTTTCTCTTTAAAAAGAGTCAATCGTCGTCCTTGTGTCCAAAATGATGCAACTGTCTCGGTGAAGGAGGCCCGGCTTCGTCAGCTCCCTGCGATTGTACCTGAAAGAGCTTGAGAATCCAGTCAAACAGCTTCATTTCAAAGATGATCAACCCAGAAGAATTCAGAAGTAGAAACATCAGAAAGCCCAGCTTCCGTAAAAAGATCATACTCCAGGAAGACATCTTAAGCTTGGAAGAGCCTCAGATGCAATGATGGTCGAGCCAATTTCTCAGAAAGATGAACCGTTAAAATTCAGAATTTCCTTCCAGTTAGTTAAATACTATCTTGGTCAAGAAATGTTTATCTAAACACCTATCAAGAGGCAAGTCCCACTTTTCCATGATTATATCCAAGAGAGCCGTTGTTCTAGATTACCAATTTCAAGTGTCTTGTTCAAGGTTTCAGTCATCCAAATCCCCAAAGACAAGACCAGCAGTCTCTTTGAGAAAAATCTTGTTGAAGTTTCATAAAAGTGTTTCTAATCCATTCTTGTTAGTAATGGTTCTTTGGTTTGCCGTTTCATCATTCGTCACGGTTTGCCGTTTCATCATTCGTCAAAGTCCTAGTTTCCGATATCTTTGTCAAGCACGATCTGTAACATCCCCGATTTCATTAAGTTCGAAAAATCAAAAATTCATCAAATCCAATCCTATGTCAAATTCAAGTTCATGAAAAAACTCTAAATTCTTCATTGTTGAATTCATCAATCAAAGCTATCTTGTTTCTTTGAGCCCGTTTGTGAACGGTGCCTCTTTTCTCGAGTCCATTTGTAAATGGTCTCGTCTTCTCCTTGAACCCGTTTGTGAACGGTGTCTCATTTTTCTGAGTCCATTTGTGAATGATCTCATGTCCTCCTTGAGCCCGTTTGTGGACGGTGCCTTATTTCTGAAAAATTAAAAATTCATCAAATCCAATCCTATGTCAAATTCAAGTTCATGAAAAAACTCTAAATTCTTCATTGTTGAATTCATCAATCAAAGCTATCTTGTTTCTTTGAGCCCGTTTGTGAACGGTGCCTCTTTTCTCGAGTCCATTTGTAAATGGTCTCGTCTTCTCCTTGAACCCGTTTGTGAACGGTGTCTCATTTTTCTGAGTCCATTTGTGAATGATCTCATGTCCTCCTTGAGCCCGTTTGTGGACGGTGCCTTATTTCTGAAAAATCAAAAATTCATCAAATCCAATCCTACGTCAAATTCAAGTTTATGAAAAATCTCTAAATTCTTCGTTGTTGAAGCTATCTTGTTTCTTTGAGCCCGTTTGTGAACGGTGCCTCATTTCTCGAGTCCATTTATGAATGGTCTCATGTTCTCCTTGAGCCCGTTTGTGAACGGTGCCTCGTTTCTCGAGTCCATTTGTGAATGGTCTCGTCTTCTCCTTAAGCCCGTTTGTGAACGGTGCCTCGTTTCTCGAGTCCATTTGTGAATGGTCTCGTCTTCTCCTTGAGCCCGTTTGTGAACGGTACCTCATTTTCTGAGTCCATTTGTGAATGGTCTCTTATTCTCCTTGAGCCCGTTTGTGAACGGTGCCTCGTTTCTCGAGTCCATTTGTGAATGGTCTCGTCTTCTCCTTAAACCCGTTTGTGAACGGTGCCTCGTTTCTCGAGTCCATTTGTGAATGGTCTCGTCTTCTCTTTGAGCCCGTTTGTGAACGGTACCTCATTTTCTGAGTCTATTTGTGAATGGTCTCATGTTCTCCTTGAGCACGTTTGTGAACAGTGCCTCGTTTCTCGAGTCCATTTGTGAATGGTCTCGTCCTCTCCTTAAGCCCGTTTGTGAACGGTACCTCATTTTCTGAGTCAATTTGTGAATGGTCTCATGTTCTCCTTGAGCCCGTTTGTGAACGGTGCCTCGTTTCTCGAGTCCATTTGTGAATGGTCCCGTGTTCTCTTTGAGCCCGTTTGTAAACGGTACCTCATTTTCTGAGTCCATTTGTGAATGGTCTCTTATCATCCTTGAGCCCGCTTGTGAAAGATGTCTCATTTTCTTTTAAAAACCGCTTGAGAACGATCTTTGTTCTTTCTCTTCGGAATCCATTCGAAACTGGTATCTCATTCTCTCGTTGCCCGTTTGTGAACGGCACCGCATCAGGATTTCTTATTATGTTCTAATTCTAGGATTTCATTTAGGGTCTTGCATTAGGTAGTAAATGTTTGCGTCTAGGCTCCGTTTTGTGTAGAGTCTTTTGTCGATTAAAGCTACGCAAAATGGCTCTGTCATTTTGACTTTGGTATTCGATGACTACGTCATCTCTACCAAAGAGGGGCATCTGTAGACACCCCCATTTTGATTCTGCTTTAATCAACAAAGAAATTAATGTTCTTGTTATTAGTGTTTTCCATTCCCGTGTCCGCTCCTCTTGTTTTCTCGATCTTTTCGGTTATTTTTGTCATGTTTTGCGTCGTCCTGATAATTGTTGAGGGGTTGTTCGTAAGAATTAAAGCAAGAGAGAATTTGGACTCATTTGCTGGGTCCGCATCGAGCATGTGTGCCCTGCATTTTTTTATGAAGAATATGGTTTTTGAATTTATGTGGACCCTTTGAATAAAATCAATTTTTATGGTAGGCATCGTGTATTTTTACCAATCCGGTGGGGGCCCATTATTGTGAAAAATTAAAATTTAAACTTATGGCTTGTTGGCTTGTCAAATTGGACAACATAGATCATCCCATGTAATAGATTTAATGAGCGCGACCGATTTACATTATGGCCCACTAAGATATATGGTTTAGATCATTAAATGAGATGAGCATGCAACCCAAATTATAACATGATCCGAGCCATCTAATTTATGGTCCAACTTCTAACTCTCGGAATCATTGAGCAAGGTGGGCCCCAATTTGAGTTGGTAGGCATTTTTTTTATATATTGTGCAAACCATTAGATCAACCTCTCTCTCTTTTATTTTTGGAAGAGCCATGTGGGAAAAGTTACACGTGAAATTCTGGCTTTTCATATTTGGAGAGGTCGCTTTCATATGAAAGATAAATGGACAAGGGAAGGTCTCATTCATAAAAGCAAGTCCCATATTTCCATTGCAGTGCAAGTATCCCTCAATCATTATTTTGCTGAGCACAACCAATTTTTTAAAAAGGGAAATGTCTAAATATATAATTGTTTACTATGGCCAAAGGTGTACACTTGAGAATAAATGAAATTTTCTAAAGCAAGGCAATAGTTAACTTGGGTAGTGGAGGAAACCAAACGGTGGAGGTGAGGTGAAAATATTATTTAATAGGGAGAAAGAGAATCGCACTAACCAGTTTTTTGTTCTCTTTTCTTATTCTTGGCAAGGAGGGCATGGTGGAGGTGAGTAATTTTTTTATTCTAAAGGGGAGGCCGAGAATCTGATGCTTTTCCATTTTTTCTCTCCTTAGCTCTTATTTATTCTGAATTTCTCGATCTCTAGAAGGGAGACCTGGAAGAGCAGGCTCTCCCTCAGACCCATCTTCTCCACCACTCTTTGCTTCTCCATCTCACCTCACCCCCCACATATCTCACCACTTCAGCCCACCAAGGTCCAAACTCCATTTCCATATGTAAAACAGAGCATCGTATTTTTGCGAGGAGCATTGGCCGATTTTCTTTCTCTCTGTCTCTCTCTCTCCACGCTCCATTCACTCCATCTCCCTCCTTCACTCTGTTTTCACATATCTCTTATACCACTCTGTTTTTCGTGTATTTCATCCATCATTCTGTTTTCACAATCCTCCTCTCATTCTATTCATTCCACCCTCATCTCTTCATCCACATCCATCCTTCCCCACTCTCCCATACTCCGCAGCCATCAATATATTCCCTCCTCCATTTCTCTAAAAATAACAGAGTGTGAAAGAAAAAAAAAGAAAACAGATTATTGTTCTTGGATCCATCTTTTCCTCTCTGCTACTCTCACTCTCATCTTTTAATCCCTCTCTCAACCTCTGTCTCATTCACTCCTTATTTGTCTCCCCACCTCTCTCTCTCGTTTCCCATCAACAGTAGGAAAAATTCACTAAAAAAAACAAAAGAAAAGAAAAAAAGAAAGCGAGGCGAATCGTACAACGGCGAGGTTTTTCGGACTCCGCGGCTTTCGGATTCGGCGAAGACTCCATCAGAGGTAGGTACACTGTTTTCAGATTTTTCCAGGATCGTTTGGTATTTTTTATGAATTTTGCATGATTTTTAGGTATTTAATTGAATTTAATTGAATATTAATTGCGTGTGCTTAAAGTCATGATCTGCGTAAGCATTCCAAATCCGTTTCATCCCGAAATTTAATACAATGTTTGATCTAAATAGAGTAAAATAACTATCGGATCGGATCGGGCATTGGATCAACGATTCTTTCGAATTTGAGTGAAGAGTGGTATTTTATTTAAAATATGGGCTGAGAAATTATGAAATTCGAAAAAATAGCCATCTCAGGATGATCTATTTTTTGGAATTTTAAATTTTTCTTGTGTTCATCACATCAGAGCAAGGTTGGAGGATGTTTTCCGGAATCGTAATTTTCTCGAAAAGCGTGTTTTAAAAATAGAAAACTCTTCAAAAATATCTTTTCGACCAAGAAAAATAAAATATATACTAAACGGATTCCAAAATTAATGAAATTTTGTGGGAAACTAATATGTTACTGATACATTCTACCATGAAGTTTTCATAATTTTTGGATTGTGTTTGGTTATTATTTTGTGCTTTCTTTGAAAAATACCAGATGTTCGGAGAATTTTTATTAACATCAGATCACAGATAAAATTTTCACACTTTTTACAGTATACTTACATTTCACATTTCTTACTTCTGTAAAAGTTTCAATTGGTTTGGATTTTGTTTCATATGTGATGTAGTGTTAATTCATAATCTGGTCTGAAAATTGGAAAATCCGAAATTGATAGTAAATAGTTTCTAAAATTCATGAAAATCTTACAGCGTGCTATTGTTACTTATCTCTTATTACTGTAGAAATTTCATTGAATTTTGATTTCTATTTCTTGTAGTTTGTGTGTTATTTTTACAATCTGGTCATTTAATGGTTTAATCAAGATTAAATGTGAATTTAATGTAAAAATATGCAAAACTCATCCTGTAAGCTACATACATTTTCATCTTGCTGCTGTAGAAATTTCAAATCATTTCGAATTTATTTGCAACAATTTCACTTGTAAAACCGCTCATATGCTTAAAATTGATAAAATCCATGGAAAATTCGAAATTAATTGAAAATCATATAAAAATTCCTAAAGAACTTTAAAATTCTGTCACATGTTCACTCCTTAATCCATTGAAACAGAAATTTTAGGATCTTTAGATTTTCCTGGAAAAATGGCCCGTGCATCCATAATCGTATCCCAATTGCAACTTGATCTTTGACAATTTGAATATTTAAGTTATAGCATGTTGTTGGCTCCGAGGTTAGTGTCCACGGAAATCCTGAGATTCTGCCAGGCAATAAGATGCTATAACCTAAGTATTAAATTGCACAAGGAAAGAGCGCACGATTCCCTCCTTTGGATGCCATTCAAGGCCGAAATTGGTGAACCCTAGAACCATTGGTAATCCTTAAATGTCCAAAAACTGAAAATCCTTAAAATCTGAAATTCGTTAACCTCAAGAACTCAAATCGATTTATCTTGTGTCTTTCGGAACCATTGGATCATGGTTTCCGATCTAAGAACCATTAGAGCCCAATTTAGGAACCCTGGTGTCAGGTCGTGTCCTAGGTTTTAGGGAGTCCTAGAGTTAGGAGTCCAGCCTCATCACGGACGTTTGTTATGTATAACAACCGTACCATAGGTCTAGTTACACTAGTCACCCGATCTTTCCCTAGGACAAGCCTAGTAAACTAGGATGTAGGCAAAACCTGCATTAGTCTAAGGGACAACTTGCATTCAGATAAGAATCATATAGCATCTTAGATGAAATCCTAAGATAATAAAATCCTCAACTTGAATTAAATAATTCCTCTTAAAACTGTTGAAACAGTCAAATCCGTCTAAGTCGGTGTCCTAGTTGAGTTAGGCATATGTAGCTTAGCTTAGGTGCACCGAACTACGTCGACTCTGATCCCAGTGAGGCTTGGGTACGTAGGCAGCTTGGATGTCAGATGGCATACCATCCGCGAGTCGGCACTACAACAAATTGTGGTGTTTTGTATATTAATTTTATTGTAAATTCTTAATTAAATCATTTAGGATCTTCCATGAGATTAGAATCTTAGGAGAACTTGCACTTAGATTGAATCCAGACAAATTAAGAAATCAAAATACACATTTAGGATTCATATTGAAATTAGATCATAGGATGCATGTCACATAGTTCGCACATTAACATAGAGTTGAATGAGCCATTTAAAATAAATTCAAAAGAGTTAGCTTTTGGAACCGAAGACCGATTATCGGGCAGGAATGGTGCATGTGGTGGATAAATCCCCATACCTTCCATTCTTGTAACCAGGTAGCGAGTCTAGATTTCTGGTTAATCACGGGTCCTAGATCCCACATCTAGGTGGCGACTCTGTCAGTATCTTTTGTGTGGAATTCGGATTGCCTTAGCGATCCCAAGTTCACATAAAAGACGAATTAAAATCAACACTAAGAAGCACACGCCAATCGCGTGGGTACGAGAGACCAAGAGAGTACATGGCGGCTCGCGCCCCACGCCCCTCTCGCGGGATCATGTCCCACAGTTGAAAGTAATCTTATGCAATCTCATCTTTTGATCATGTGTCTATCATTCGCCTCTTGTAGGATTAAATTATATCTTCATTCCCTTTCTCAATTGGCAAGAATTATGTCTCGATCATTTGATGGTGCGATCTTGATGATCTGATTGTACTTGTACCCTTAGTCCTTTCTTACTCTAAGGGCAATCTTTTTCAAGAATATTTTGCTAAGTCCTTCAGAGTTCACTCCCATAATCCTTGAACTAGGGGCATTCCCCTATGCGAATCTGTCATCATCGTCATGTCTTGGTCCTCTAGGATTCATTCTATTGTCCCAACTACTTGCTTAAATGTGTAATCTTTGTTTCAGTCATTGAGAATGAACACTCCTTGAATGTCAAGCTCATATACCGTTCTTATTGTTTCCATGTCAGGACTGTTCACAGTTGAAAATCCAGGAAAGCTTCTTGAGTTTGAATCTATTCGTAGTCAGTAAGGAAGCTAATTCCCCATTTTCTTTGGAAGCGTCTCCAATCCTCTCATTCCATACTCATGGCAGACTATATGAAAAATTCACAGCTCTCTTACATCATGGAAGCCTTGACCCAGCTCGTCCAGCAGATGAAGGAATTGAAGGAAGAAAATCAATTCATCAAAGCTCAACTTACTGAGAAATTTGGTCCGACCACTATTGTTTCTAAAGGCAAAAATCCGAGTCTCTCCATGGTTATGGGTTCGGAAGAACTAATTGTGAACCTCTCTAGACAAATGGCTGCGCTAACAGAAGAAGTTCATCAGATGAAGCAACAAATGCAAACCTGGTATTGTCTGTCCCAAAGTTCGAAGTATTTTGCTGACAAAAATACCAAATTCCAGGATGTTGTTACCAGAAACTGTCTCTCAGCACCAGCAGGATTCTGTTGGGCCCTTAATTCTTGAATATGACCAAGAGCCACCATCTGGAACTCCTAAAAGAGAATTCACTGACTTGCCGATCTCGCGACCTGATGCTTTGAAATGGTTGCTCAAGGAAAGAATGATAACACTATTGGGATCAGAGCCTGTTCCTAATCCTCTTCCCAGTCCCGGGACCTTCCAAATGAGAGAATTTTGTGATTATCATTTACGTCATGGTCATGCAACTGATGAATGCCTCAGCTTGAAATATGATATTCAAGACCTTATAGACATGGGGCTCCTCGACCCTCAAAATCTTTTGTCAAGCGGCGAAGCTCCATCCTTTCCTGATGACCGCAAACCGTGGTTTGAGCAAATGAAGAGAAGTCTCACGATAATCGCAACCAGCAATGCACAATGATGGGTCGAAATATATTGAGCCCGGTCTCCATAGGTCAGGAAATTAAAGTGGCCACAACACATAGGGCTTATAGCGGGGGCAATTGTACTTCAAAAAATATCAACGAGCTACAAAATCCTATGGTATTCAAATACAATCAGTTAACAGCTACACCTAAGCAAGCGCTCAAGAAGGAATTTACCCCTCTCCCGTTTCCACCATCAGTCATTTTGCAGCAAGGGTTAGCTTCAGGCCTCATTACCCTACCCGGCATTTGGGCTCCTCCTAATCCTTTACCAGCAAATTGGAGAATGGACCAGTATTGTGAATACCATAGAGGCCCTAGCCACCTTACTGATAATTGCATTGCCTTAAAATTCAGAATCCAAAAGTTGATTGATGAAAGAAATTAGCTTACCCGAATCATGCAGTACTGCCGCCAACCGATCACAATGCTTAGATAACTGAGGGTTCAAAGAAGCACAAGTCTGATTACAATGGAAAGAATCAGAAGGTGAAAGCATCATTTATGAGCCAGCTTTCGCCGAGCCTCCGAAGCTGGAAAGTTGCAGCAGTTAAAGTTTTAGTCATTTACTATTTTATGTTGAGTCAGTCATCATGGTCAGTACAATTGTTGAGTCCAGTCTCACAGTTCAAGGTCAATGCCTAGTCCAGGCAAATTATCTTTTGCTTTTCTTTTATTGAGAGTTGTGAATCTTGAGCATATTCAGGATAGGTCGTCAGATGTAATAGCTTTTTCCTTTAAATAAAAATTTTAGTTCCAATAGTTCACTTGTGTCTGTTTCTTAAGTATGCTTCTGATCTTAAAATAAGACTCCCTCCTCAAATGAGGACAAAATTGGCGAAACTCCACGTGAGTCACGACAATTACTTGAACAAGAGGAGGAGCGCCAATCCCAGCCTTTCAAAGATGAAATTGAAGTGGTAAGCACTGGCACTGAAACTTTGATTCAGTGGATGCCGATGAAAAGTACATTACCCTCTGAAGAGTGTGATGAATTGATAAACTTATTTCAAGAATAAGAAGATTCTCTAGAAAAGCTACAACCGATGCCAGGGGAAAGACCCAAATAGAAGGTTCAAGAAAGAATGAAGTGAATATCGCATGCTATACAAGGGGCATAGAGTGGAAACAACTTTCATATTTCCAATCAATGACCTTGGTTCTCAAATTCATAACATAAAGCCAACAAATTCAAGATAAGAAGTTCAAGAGCAAGCGTTGAAAAGTGATCATCAAATATCAAGAGTTACAAATCCATAGATGGAGGATGTCAAAGAACAAGTTTTGCTCTATGAAAATCGAAAGCACATATTAGAATCTTGAAAGAAGAAGATCCATTATCTCTTACCTGGAAATGCCGTCAAACTTTGAAAATAATAATAATAAATAATCAGTACCAGAGAGACTCTAGTAACCTAGATTGATTCCCAATCTGAACATCGGAAGGCCTCCTTTGGCCGAATAAATCCCAAAATCAGAACCCAACGTCAAAAGAATACCAGTTTCCAAACCCTTTGAGCCTGAATGAAATTTTCTTAAAAACCCATCAAACTAGGGGCATTCACCCCGAACTACGTGAGACCTGATCCCTATACTGGGGTACGTAGGCAACTCGGTTGAACCGAGTTCGGTCGATTCAAAAAAAGAAAAGAAATTCAATCCTTTCAGAAAAAAAAGAGGGACAAATTCCAAAAGAAGAGAAGTCAATTATTCCAGAAAGAAAAGAAAAAAAAGAAAAATCAATTAACCTTCAAACAATTTATCTTCAACCTAGGGGCATTCGCCCTGAACTACACACGACCTGATTCCTACCTTGGGATATGTAGGCAACCTGTTTACAGGTTTGGTCGAAATCTTTGTTAAACCTTAAGCCATTCTTTGAAAAGCCCTATCCTACCTATAAAGTCCTTCTGGTATTCAGAACTAATGATCTAGGTCCCGAAACACAATAAGTAATAAAAAAATGATGAAGAAAAAAAAAGAACAGGGTTTGAAGATCTGCTAGACTGAAAACCTGAAAGGGCGGTCTAGGCAAAATTTAAGATCATCCCCCTGCTAAGTTGAAAACCCGAAAGGGCGGCTTAGGCAAAAGCTAAGGGGATAGCCTGCTGGATCGAAAACCTAGAAAGGCGGTTCAGGCAAAAGTTAAGGCAAGCATGATCCGCCAAGTTAAAAACCCTGAAGAGGTAACTTGGTCACGGTAAGAGAATCATTATAAGAAGGCTACAGCCGGTATCAAGACTGAAGATCAACTGAAGTTCAAGCAAATTCAAGTGACATCCTCAAAACTGGGGGCATTGAAGCTAAGCAATCTTAGGGGTCATAATTAAATCCTTGAGGCGTTACTATTTTAAGGAAAAAGTCCAGTGTTTACCAATTGAAAAAAAAAACATTCCTCGAAAGGATAGACTTACCAAATAAAACGTTAACTAAGTCAGAAGCATTACTGTCCCTGTCAGTGTAGTTAGTCAATCTTTGTCATTCTATGTTCACTCTTTCAGAGCTGCTCAATCATTTGAGTAGTGCCTTTTATCTAAGTTTTCTCTTTAGAAAGAGTCAATCGTCGTTCTTATGTCCAAATGATGCAACTGTCTTGATGAAGGAGGCCCGACCTCGGCAGCTCCCTGCGATCGTATGAAAGAGCTCGGTAATCTAGTCAAGCAGCTACATTTCAAAGAAGATCAGCTCAGAAAAATTCAAAAGTAGAAACATCAGAAAGCCCAGCTTCCGTAAAAAGATCATACCCCAGGAAGGCACCTTAAGCTTGGAAGAGCCTCAGATGCAATGGTGGTTGAGCCAATTTCTCAGAAACATGAACCATTAAAATTCAGAATCTCCTTCCAGTTAGTTAAATACTATCCTGGTCAATAAATATTTATCTAAACACCTGTCAAGAGGCAAATCCCACTTTTCCATGATTATATCCAAGAGAGCCGTTGTTTTAGATTATCAATTTCAAGTATCTTGTTCAAGGTTTCAGTTATCAAAATCCCCAGAAGACATAACCAGCAGTCTCTTTGAGAAAGATCTTGTTGAAGTTTCATAAAAGTGTCCTTAATCAATTCTTGTTAGTAATGGTTCTTCGTTCCTAAGGTTTGCCGTTTCATCATTCGTCAAAATCGTAGTTTCCAACATCTTTGTCGGGCACGATCCATAATATCCCCGATTTCATTGAGTTCAAAAAATAAAAAATTCATCAAATCCAATCTTGCATCAAATTCAAATTCATGAAAAATCTCTAAATTCTTCGTTGTTGAATTCATCAATCAAAGCTATCTTGTTTCTTTGAGCCCGTTTGTGAACGGTGCCTCTTTTCTCGAGTCCATTTGTGAATGGTCTTGTCCTCCTTGAGCCCGTTTGTGAACGGCGCCTCATTTTTCGAGTCCATTTGTGAATGGTCTCGTCTTCTCCTTGAACCCGTTTGTGAACGGTGTCTCATTTTCTGAGTCCATTTGTGAATGGTCTCATGTCCTCCTTGAGCCCGTTGGTGAACGGTGCCTCATTTCTCGAGTCCATTTGTGAATGGTCTCGTCTTCTCTTTGAGCCCGTTTGTGAACGGTGCCTCATTTTCTTAGTCCATTTGTGAATGGTCTCATGTTTCTTTGAACCCGTTTGTGAACGGTGTCTCATTTTCTGAGTCCATTTGTGAATGGTCTCATGTCCTCCTTGAGCCCGTTTGTGGACGGTGCCGCATTTCCCAAAAATAAAAAATTCATCAAATTCAATCCCCGATTCAAAAAATCCAATCCTACGTCAAATTCAAGTTCATGAAAAATCTCTAAATTCTTCGAGCCCGTTTGTGAACGGTGCCTCTTTTCTCGAGGCCATTTGTGAATGGTCTCGTCTTCTCCTTGAACCCGTTTGTGAACGGTGTCTCATTTTCTGAGTCCATTTGTGAATGGTCTCGTGGTCTCTTTGAACCCGTTTGTGAACGGTGTCTTATTTTCTGAGTCCATTCGTGAATGGTCTCATGTCCTCCTTGAGCCCATATGTGAACGGTGCCTCATTTCTCAAAAATCAAAAATTCATCACCATCCAATCCCCGATTCAAAAAAAATCCAATCCTACGTCAAATTCAAGTTCATGAAAAATCTCTAAATTCTTCGTTGTTGAATTCATCAATCAAAGCTATCTTGTTTCTTTGAGCCCGTTTGTGAATGGTGCCTCTTTTCTCGAGTCCATTTGTGAATGGTCTTGTCCTCCTTGAGCCCGTTTGTGAACGGTGCCTCATTTCTCGAGTCCATTTGTGAATGGTCTCATCTTCTCCTTGAGCCCGTTTGTGAACGGTGCCTCATTTCTCGAGTCCATTTGTGAATGGTCTCGTCTTCTCTTTGAGCCCATTTGTGAACGGTGCCTCATTTCTCGAGTCCATTTGTGAATGGTCTCATGTCCTCCTTGAGCCCGTTTGTGGACGGTGCCGCATTTCCCAAAAATAAAAAATTCATCAAATTCAATCCCCGATTCAAAAAATCCAATCCTACGTCAAATTCAAGTTCATGAAAAATCTCTAAATTCTTCGAGCCCGTTTGTGAACGGTGCCTCTTTTCTCGAGGCCATTTGTGAATGGTCTCGTCTTCTCCTTGAACCCGTTTGTGAACGGTGTCTCATTTTTTGAGTCCATTTGTGAATGGTCTCGTGGTCTCTTTGAACCCGTTTGTGAACGGTGTCTTATTTTCTGAGTCCATTCGTGAATGGTCTCATGTCCTCCGTGAGCCCATTTGTGAACGGTGCCTCATTTCTCAAAAATCAAAAATTCATCACCATCCAATCCCCGATTCAAAAAAAATCCAATCCTACGTCAAATTCAAGTTCATGAAAAATCTCTAAATTCTTCGTTGTTGAATTCATCAATCAAAGCTATCTTGTTTCTTTGAGCCCGTTTGTGAACGGTGCCTCTTTTCTCGAGTCCATTTGTGAATGGTCTTGTCCTCCTTGAGCCCGTTTGTGAACGGTGCCTCATTTCTCGAGTCCATTTGTGAATGGTCTCATCTTCTCCTTGAGCCCGTTTGTGAACGGTGCCTCATTTCTCGAGTCTATTTGTGAATGGTCTCGTCTTCTCTTTGAGCCCGTTTGTGAACGGTGCCTCATTTATCGAGTCCATTTGTGAATGGTCTCGTCCTCCTTGAGCCCGTTTGTGAACGGTGCCTCATTTCTCGAGTCCATTTGTGAATGGTCTCGTCTTCTCCTTGAGCCCGTTTGTGAACGGTGCCTCATTTCTCGAGTCCATTTGTGAATGGTCTCGTCTTCTCCTTGAGCCCGTTTGTGAACGGTGCCTCATTTCTCGAGTCCATTTGTGAATGGTCTTGTCTTCTCTTTGAGCCCATTTGTGAACGGTGCCTCATTTCTCGAGTCCATTTGTGAATGGTCTCGTCCTCCTTGAGCTCGTTTGTGAACGGTGCCTCATTTCTCGAGTCCATTTGTGAATGGTCTCATGTCTTCCTTGAACCCGAGACATCTCTCTCAATCTCTCTCTCTCTCCCTCTCTCTCTATCTCTTACCTTACTCTCTTTGTCTCTCTCACTCTCCATTTCTCAACTCCCTCTCTGTTACACACTCTCTCTCACTCTCCATCTCTCAACTCCCTCTCTGTTACACACTCTCTCTCATTCTCCATCTCTCAACTCCCTCGGTTATCCCACTCTCTCTCTGCTTTTCAACCTCTCTGTCTCTCATCTCTCACTCCCTCACTCTCTCAGTTACCCTCTCCATATCTCTCGCACTCCATCTCTCCACAGTGAAAAAAACAGAAAAACAAAATGAGAAAAGAAAAGGAAGAAAGTAAATCGGATCGGATCACACGTCGGCGAGATTTTCAGGATTTTTCGACTTTTGGATTGGGCGAGGATCTCGACTACAGGTAGGTACACGATTCTCAGATTTTTCCAGGATTGTTTGGTATTTTTTATGTATTTTGCATGATTTTTAAGTATTTAATTGAATTTAAATGAATATTATATGTTTGTGTTAAAAATCATGATCTGCATGAGTGTTTCAAATCCGTTTCGTCCCGAAATTTAATACGATGTTCTACTTAAATAGAGTAAAATAACTATAGGATCGGATCGAACATCAGATCAAAGGTTTTCGAAAATTTGAGTGAAGAGTGGAATTTTATTTAAAATAATGGCTGAGAAATTACGAAATTCGAAAAAATAGCCATCTCAGGATGATCTATTTTTTGGAATTTTAAATTTTTATTGTGTTCATCACATCAGAACAAGGTTAGAGGACATTTTCCGGAGTCGTAATTTTCTCGAAAAGCGTGTTTTAAAAAATAGAAAACTCTTCGAAAACATCTTTTTGATGAAGAAAAATAAAATATGTACTAAAAAAATTCCAAAATTAATGAAATTTCGTGGGAAAATAATATGATACTGATACATTCTACCATGAAGTTTTTAGAATTTTTAGAGTTTGGTTGGTATATTATTTTATTCTTTCTTTGAAAATTATCAGATTTTGGGAGACTTTTTACTGACATCAGATCACAGATAGAATTCTCAACATTTTAACAGTAGTCTTATATTCCATATTTCTTGTTTCTGTAAAAGTTTCAAGTGCTTTCGATCTTGTTTCATATGGTATGTAGTGTTAATTCATAATCTAGGCTGAAAATTGACAAATCCGAAATTGATAGTAAATAGTTTCTACAATTCATTAAAATCTCACAGCATGCTATATTTACTCATATCTTATTTCTGTAGAAATTTCATTGAATTTGGATTTCTATTTCGAGTAGTTTCTGTGTTATTTTTGCAATCTGGTCAATTAATTGTTAAATCAAAATTAAATATGAGCTTAATATAAAAATCTGTAAAAATCTTCCAGTAAGCTACATCTCATCATATCTTGTTTCTGTAGAAGTTTCAACTCATCTCGAGTTCGTTTGCAACAGTTTCACTTGTAAAATCACTCATATGATTAAAAACAATAAATTCTATTGAAAATTCAAAATTAATTAAAAATCAATTTAAAGCTTCTAAAAGAACCTCAAAATTCTGTCACATGTTCACTCCTCAATTCATTGAAACAGAAATTTTAGGATCCTTAGATTTCCCTGGAGAAATGGCCAATTCATCCATAATCGTATCCCAATTGCAACCGATCTTTAACAATTTGAATATTTAAGCTATAGCACGTTGTTGGCTCCGAGGTTACTGTCCACGAAAATTCTGAGATATGCCAGGCAATAAGGTGCTATAACCTAAGTATTAAATTGCGCAAGGAAAGAGCGCACGATTTCCTTCCTTGGATGCTATTCTGGGCCGAAATTGGTGAACCCTAGAGCCATTGGTAATCCTTAAATGTTCAGAAACTGAAAATCCTTGAAATCTGAAATTCATTAACCTTCAAGAACTGAAATCGATTCATCTCGTGTCTCTCGGAATCATTGGATTATGGTTTCCATCGTAAGAACCATTAGAGCCCAATTTAGGAACACTGGTGTCAGGTCATGTCCTAGGTTTAGGGAGTGCTAGAGTTAGGAATCCAGCGTCATCACGTACATTTGCTATGGATAGCAACCGTGCCATAGGTCTAGTTACACTAGTCACCCAATCTTTTCCTAGGACAAGCCTAGTAAACTAGGATGTAGGCTAACCTGCATTAGTCTAAGGAACAACTTGCATTTAGATAAGAATCATATAGAATCTTAGATGAAATCTTAGGATAATAAAATCCTCAACTTGAATTAAGTAACTTCTCTTAAAACTGTTGAAACAGTCAAATCCGTCTAGGTCGGTGTCTTAGTTGAGTTAGTCATATGTAGCTTAGCTTAGGTGCACCGAACTACGTCGACTCTGATCCCAGTGAGGCTTGGGTACGTAGGCAGCTTGGATGTCTGATGGCATACCAACCGCGAGTCGGCTCCACAACAAATTGTGGTGTTTTGTATATTAATTTTCTTGTAAATGCTTAATCAAATCACTTAGGATTTTCCATGAAATTAGAATTTTAGGAGAACTTTCACTTAGATTGAATTCAAACAAATAAAGAAATCAAGATACACACTTAGGATCTACATTGAAATTAGATCATAGGATGCATGTCACATAGTTCGCACCTTAACAAAGAGTTGAATGAGCCATTTAAAATAAATTTAAAAGAGTTAGCTTTTGGAATCGAAGACCGATTATCGGGCAGGAATGGTGCATGTGGTGGATAACTCTCCATACCTTCCATTCTAGTAACCAGGTAGCGAGTCTAGATTTCTGGTTAATTTCGGGTCCTAGATCCCACATCTAGGTGGCGACTCTGTCAGTCTCTTTTGTGTGGAATTCGGATTGCCTTAGTGATCCCAAGTTCACATAAAAGATGAATTAAAATCAATAATAAAAATGTACACGCCAATCGCGTGGGTACGAGAGACCACGAGAGAGCGTGGCGTCTCGCGCGCCGCGACCCCTCTCGCGGGATCGGGGTCCCACATCATGACATTAAGATTCGCCCAAGATAGCACCGCGTGGGCGATCTGGTCTTGAGGAAGGTGGCTGTATCTCAGCCAAGAAAGGTAGGCAAACTCTCCCCGACCTGGTAGGGGCTGTACCGAGTGAAAGAGATCATACGGCCAAGTAGCTACAAACTGGAGACCCTCGATGAGCTCCCACTCCCCCACGCGTGGAATTCGAAGAATATGAGGAGATACTACCAGTAGCTTATAACTCCCCAAAGTCTGTAAATGTTATATGCAAGAACCCCAATGTAATCATGCCAAAACTTCGCAATTAATGAGAAAGATTACAATGAATTACCATTCTTCAAACCGTTTCTTCAACTAAAGATTTGTATGGTTCACTGGCCAATCCCCCTAAGGCCGGAAGTTCACTTCTGACCGGGAATGATGGAGGAGTAGAAAACCAAAACTGTAAATAAAGCCCAAGTGACCGAAAATGGGCCGGAGTAGGAAACCAGTATTCTGAATGAAAACCCAAGTCCTTCAGCTCAGGTTAAAACGATATGGTTCACTTCGGCCGATCCCAATGAGACCGGAAGTGCACTTCTGGCCGGGAATGGGCCGGAGTAGAAAACCAACATTCTGAATGAAAACCCAATTCCTTCAGCTCGTGTTAAAACGATCTGGTTCACTTCGGCCGATCCAATTGACCGGAAGCGCACTTCTGGCCAGGAATGGGCCGAAGTAGAAAACCAACATTCTGAATGAAAACCCAAGTCCTTCAGCTCGGGTTAAAATGAGGATGAGCCGGGAACATCCCAAATGAAAACCAGGAACACTCTTCTGATCGGAGCAAGCCCAATAGACATGAATATGGGTAAAAACAACAAAAAAGGCAATGAACTCAAGTTTCCATTCAAAAGGCCCCGAAGGGCAAACGTACAGAAAATAAAAGCCCCAAAATGCAGATACAAAACAAGAAAAAAAAGGGTGAGAAGGGAGAGAGAAAGTCTGCATGCGGAGAGCAGATGAAGAATCAAGAACCCGCGTGGGCGCCCTCTTCTGGTCACCCACTTCCTCCACCTTAGGATTGGGCAATGTGATTTCATCCAGATCGACATTAGGATGAGCCGCCTTGACCCTAGCTATGCAGTCATCAAAGCCCAGCCGATAGGAGTCCTCGAAAAGGGTGACAAGTTCATCCTTTTTAGCCTGTACGACCTCCTTCAACTTCAGCTGGGATCGTTCTTTCAGCTTGTTGTACACATTGAGGGCCTTTTCCCTTTGACTCTCCAACTCCGCAGTCAACCTTGCAATCTCTGCGTCCTTATCCTTGATGGTTTTGTTCAGCCTTTCCTTATCCTTCTTCAAATTCCCGATCTCAACACCGGATTCAGTGATTGCCTTGGAGAAGCCCCTACTCTTTTCACACAGATCAGTCCAGTAACAACCGATCTGAACAAACGAAGAGATGTCAGAAAAACAATAGCAATAACTGATCCGAGGATAAAAGAACAGGAAAAATTCAAGCCAGAACTAAAGAGAAGTGCACCTGATAAATTGAAGTAACGATAGCCTCCTCGATCGTCGTCGGAGGCTCATTAAGGACCTTGAGTCGGTCACAGTGCAGCCAACCCTTGGTGATAATCTCACGGGCTACCCGGTCATCTCTAAGACCGGAGTCACCTTTTTGAACAGCCCAGTTCGGGCGAAAAACGTTGTCCCCAGGCTGCCTAGCGGAGGGCGAGACGGACTGGACCACGTCCTGGCCTGAACCACCAGCTCGGCCACCCTGACTCCCCCCAACGAACTTCACCGTGGGCTTAGCCCCTTTGTCGGGCCAGATGTTTTTTCCCTTGTCCTGAGTTGGCGGAGGGGTGGAGGATTCTGGGGACTTCCTGTTCTGGCCCTTGCCGAGGACGTTCTACCTCTCCTTCTCCAATGCTGATTGCTTCTGCATTTCTGGAAAGAACAAGAGCCAAAAAACAGGCAAAGTGTCAGAGACTGGCTGAGGGATAAAGAAGAATAAAGACACAGTTAACCTAAAACACCTACGCACTCGTGTCGCAGCACTAATGTCGAGCTCGACCAGGACTTCCTCCCTAGAGAATTCTGAGCAGTGAATCATGCCCTCGCGCTGAATCTCCTCACAGATCCGTGCAAATGTTATCTCATCCTCCCCCTCTATGTAAGGCTTACGACTTAGCGCCTTTGTATTAGCAGAGGACCCCCTGAGGAGGACCGGCCACACCTCAGCAGGATCTGTAAGCCCGATGTAAAGAAACTTATTTTTCCACCCGTGGATGGAGGTCAGGATGCCCGTGATCATCTTCACATCGGATCTTTGACTAATGTAAATCCAATCTTCAGATGCATATACGGAATACTGGTATGGACAGGTTCTGCCGCAGACGAAATCGCACCAAGTACACGAAACCGACCAGCGTTCCCAAGAGTTCGGTACCACTTGAGCAAGGGCCAGACCGTAATACCGGAGAACTTCAGCGAAGAAGGAATTGATGGGAAATCTGAGTCCGGCCTTTAAGGCCTCCTCATATACACAGACGTCAGAGCTGTCGTTACTAGCCCGATCTCCCTCAATTGCCGCCCTCAGCCAAAACCGACCAGGAATGCAATATCTATCCCGAACATCTCCTAGCCGGGACTCATCGAGGACGTTCTCCTCATAAACGGCTGCTATGTTGTACTACGGGTTGGCATCCATCCGGGCCTCGGCTATGACTTCAGCTGTCCGTCCTGGAGCAAAGGATCTAGATGTCCCCAGGTCATCATCTTCACCGCTCGTTTCTATCCCGTCAGGGCTATCTACCCGGACAGGAGTGAGGTTTAAATCTAAGGTTTCATCTTCTACGATTTCTACGTACTCTTCGTCGAGATCAAAGATCACATCATCCCTCTGTCCGGCCATATACGAGCCCGGATGCCTATTCAGATCGGATCTGGTCCTCTCTAATGAACTAGACCTCGAACCACTCAAGGAGGAAGCCCCTCCTAAGGACAAATTGCAACCCGACTCTAGACTAGAACCACTACTACTATTAGACATCAAGGAGAAAACGAAATGCAAATAGAAGACGAATTGAAAGAGAATTACAGAAACTAACTGGAAAGGCCCCGAACTCAACAGCGCCGCAGCAACCCGAACTGAGCAGTCAGAGAAAATTTGGAGAGTAAAGCGCAAGTGAGAAAGGAAATGAGGTCTTGAGGCCTCTTATATAGCCAAACCTGTCAGTAGACAGCTCGCGTCCTCAAATCCCAATCTGCCACGCAGCAGACATTAATGAGGAGGCACGAAGTACGAAGCAACGTGACGCTTCAAAAAAAGGATTTTATGATAGGAGATCTAGGAAGAGAAGGAAATTGCCAAGTACGGCAGTTCATCTCAAAATCCTGTTCGTCAGAAGCCATTCAGGATATAGCACGTTGCGCAAAACGACAAAATCTTGTTCATCAGAAGTTGTTCAGGATATAGCACGTTGTGTAAAACGACAAAATCCTGCTCGTCAGAAGCCGTTCAGGATGTGACGCGTTACACAAAACGACAAAATCCTGTTCATCAGAAGCCGTTCAGGATATGACGCGCCACGCAAAACAACAAAATCTTGTTCGTCTAAAGTCGTTCAAGATATAGCGCGTTACACAAAACGACAAAATCCTGGTTGTCAGAAGCCGCTCAGGATATGACGTGCTACGCAAAATGACAAAATCTTGGTCGTCCAAAACCGTTCAGGATATAATGCGGTACACAAAACGACAAAATCCTGGTCGTCAGAAGCCGTTCAGGATATGATGCGCTACGCAAAACGACAAAATCCTGGTCGTCCAAAGCCGTTCAGGATATAACGCGTTACACAAAACGACAAAATCTTGGTCGTCAGAAGCCGTTCAGGATATGACGCGCTACGCAAAATGACAAAATCCTGATCGTCCAAAGCCGTTCAGGATATAACGCGTTACACAAAATGACAAAATCTTGGTCGTCCAAAGCCGTTCAGGATATAACGTGCTACATAAGATGACATAATCCTGGTCGTCCGATGCCGATCAGGATATAACGCGACAAAATTCTGGTCGTCCAAAGCCGTCCAGGATATAACGCGCAAAATATTTGTTCATCTCCAACCTGTAGACACCCCATTTTGACCGGACCCTTTTTCCCAAATGCGAAGAAATCCAAAATGGTACCAACCTATTGTGCGTATTTACCGGTGCAAAGTTCCCAAGAGGTTGTTAATGACCCCAAGGATATCCCTGCAAAGTTTCGATGGCATTTGGTTGAAAAAATGATGAATGTGACTGGACAATTAGGTGCATTATCATTTTTTAAGATAGATAGATGGGGTGTGTGTTATTCAATTCCAGGTTGCCCAGGAAGAAAAGGGTGAAAATATTTCATTCGCAATCAATTCAAAAGGAGTGTGGGTTATCCTGTGGCGGAGTTGTTTTGGGAAGAAATGAGGAAAATGCATCATTGGTGATTCTTATGCAGGAAAGGGGGTCGAATATATTATCTCCCATATAAAAGGAGGTGGGTTTATCAATACAAGGGTGTGCCCATGTCAATTCTCAGGTGTATTAAATCAAGAGTGAAAAGGAGGTGTCAAATGGGTGTAATTACCAAAGATTGAGGGTGCTGAAATCAGCACACCCTCTCACTTATAAAAAGGCACCGATTAGGGCATTAGAGAGGGCAGGGAGAGAGAGACCACCATCTTCTTCTTCATTTTCTTTTTTTTTCCCAAAGAGGGAATCTCATTTTGGCAGCCACACAAGGAAAGGGAGGCACGAACACCGTCATCTTCTCCCTGCAACCTCCACCGCTACACCACCACTAGCTACCCCTTTTCCATCTCTTCCACCATCGATTCCGGCTATCTCGCTTGAATCTGACCACCGGAATCCGGTATCAACCCTCAACAAGACCCCATCTCCATCCCAATCAAACCCATTTCATTTTTCTAGTAACCCACATCCCTAATCCATCCTCAACGGATCCCATTTTCTATCTTCTTTATCACTTCATTAAACCCAAATTAACCCCCAACCTCCATTGATTCCGGTGACTTCGCCGGAATCCGATCGTACCTCCGATCACCCCACCACCACCACCACCACTATCTCCTACCATTTCCAAACCCTAGGTCCAAACCCACTATCTCCCACCATACCCATTAATTCCGACCCGGAATCCGGCCACCGACCCTACCTCCACTATCTTCCCCATCACCACCGACACCACCATTGAAAAAAAACAGAGAGAGAGAACTGAGAGAAAAAGCAAGAGAGGAGGGGAGCTCGTCAACACCATCTCTATCATCCCTCCACAATCGCCATTCCTGCCATCAGTTTCTTCACGATCATCAATACCCCTTCTTCTCCTCCACTCCATATCAGCCATAGAAATCCACTTCAAAACCCACTTCAAACTCACCTAGATCTAAACCCCAGTTCTGCCCAACCTAAAGCCCATCTATTTCATCAAAACCCATTTCAAGACACCATTAAATCCGGCCACTTGGTCTTCTCCGACCGTTCCCTCTGGAATCTGAACCCCCACCACCATCTTCAACCTTCAAACACCACCACCACCACCTCCTTTTGCAACCTCCCCCACTAACTCCTTTGTTTTCAAACCCAAATCTGTAGCAATAACCCTTCTCTACCTAACCAGAGATTACCCAAACCCATTTCCACCATAGCCGAACACCATTACTTCCTTAGAACTATAATAAGTAATGTGCCACATGACCCGTTATGGTTAAGTCGATGATCCTGTATGACCCTTTGATGGATAGAATATGTCTTCTCGAGCATTTTATATCATAATTTGTAATGTATCACTTGGGGGTTTAGAGATTCACTGATTAATTTCTACTCAAGTACTGAATGGGTCCATCTAGTAATAGTCATCATGCTTACATGTTACTTCACCATGATTTGTCCTTGAGTTACGAGTGCTTTTGAGCTTGGTCATTGATTTTCATTCAAATTTTTGGTCTACCTACTTAGGAGCTGTTGTTGCATGTACATGTTGAACACTTGGTATTATAACGTTCATTAAGTTGCTAAGTGGTTGTAGGGGGTCAGACAATATTCATGAGAAGTGGTAGAATTTCGCATCAGATAACTTTTATTATATTGCCATGTTAATGTTATACACCTATGGCGTTTTAGGCTTTCTCCATGTCGCCCTCGACTTGCTCATTGGAATGAATTTCAGGTGCACCTTGCTTCACTTGGGGTTGTAAATGAAAGTCTAAGAAAAGATCAGTCTAGTAAAGGTTCAAGATATGAGTCAGTTTCATTTACTTAATCCATTAGGGCGATAGTATTACATGCAAATTGGCAAGCTAGGGATCTGCTTTCTCTGAATAAAGAAACATGGAGAATCTCTTGAAGAAATGCTCTCATTTAGTTCTTGCACTCAAATCAGATTTTGGCTTCATTAATTTAATGGTTTTCACTAAGATATTTGCAAAACTGTTGATTTTCAGGGTCATTTCTTCTTATAGGGTTTAGGGATTCTTTCCTTTCGGGTCATTCTTTTTGCGTTCCTCGGGATCCGCTTTGAACTTTGGGATTCCATTGATTATGGGAACACATCTTTGTCGGGTTTTAGGCGATGACGGACGGCAACCTCTTGAGCCAGAACCCCCTTTCAATCAAAAGGGATAAAAAATACATAAAAATCCAAAAACATAAAAAACATAAAAAAAACAACAAAAGCGTTTTTCAAAAAGCTGTTTCGAACTACGTTGGCTTGATCCCTTTCCACAGGGTACGTAGGCAGCTTGGGATTCTCGTCCCAAGTTCAGTCATACTTTTCAATAAAATCATTTAAACCCTTCAAAAAATCATTCAAACTTTTCAATAAAATCTTTCAAACCTTTCAAAACAAAAAATCAAAATGGGCAAGGATGGTGATTGTCAGGTCACTCGGAGCCTGCTTTTCATTCTATTACCCCTTTTTATCGTGGTTTTCCGGTTTTCATCGATTTTTCGACGTTTTATCGGGTTTTGGGACGGGTGACGACGTAGCGTGGCCCCTTCACAGGGATCATCCTCGCTGAGCCCAACGATAGGTCATGACGATCACGAGACTTGTCTGATCTTCAGCAGATTAGCATCGCTGGGCTTGATTCTTTAGAATCGCTCCCTGAGCCTATTGTATGTTCCCTTTTCTTTTCCCTGGTATTTTTGGTCTTCATATACCGTTGATTTTTCGATTCCTTTCTTCCCTTGCATCTTTTAGCTCATTGTGTGTTTATCTTTGACTTCTTATGTGCTACTGTTAGCTTGCTTACTATTCTAGCATGGGATTGATTATTATTTTCTTTACATTATCTCTTACATAGGCTCACATGCTAGTGTGTTTATTATACTGCTTTGGCTGTTTACTGCTGTGCTTATCTGTCCATTCACATGCTTAGCTGTAGTTATTTACTGCTTTCATGTTTGTCGTATCTGCAATACTACTTGCTTAACTGTAGCTGTGCATGCGGATGTTACTACTTTCCTAGATGCGATGGGTTAGGATTAGATGATGTGAGTTTTGGATGTTTATTTTTTTTTGCCCATCCCCGAGTCATGCATGCTTAGATAGACGTTTCCTCGGGGGTACTCGTTCCCATTTCACATGATTTTTGCCCAAAACTCTTCGAAATTAATTAAAAATGGCATTAGAGACCAGGTGCTTGCACTTGGACGAATTGGGGGCGCTTAACACCTTCCCCATTCGTCACCAGGCACGGACTTTTGTATCTCTGGTTATCCGTTGCAACAGAGTATTTCATGGGATCCAAGGCCTACTTCCTTGGATGGCGACTCTTCTTTTGTTATAGGTACATCTTGGTTCCGGGCTAGTCCTTGAATCGAGAGGTATCTCATTCATATAGCCACCCATGCTATGAGTGGCATCATTTCGAGAGTTCCTTGGTAGAGCTCTCTTTCACATTGTGGAGATCTTAGAGGATTGACGTGGGATCTCGTGTCCCTCGCCATTCGTCCTCGGGATCGGGGTCCACAGGCTGGCGACTCTGCTGGGGAGTTCTTGGAACATTGCCTAACTTTGTAAAAATGCCATTTTTACTAATTTTGGAAGAAATTTGGACTAAAATCATTTTAAATGGGAACCTTTTCCGTTAGAATGCCAGGGGCACCAAATAGGTGCGTAAATAAAATAAGGGCTCGTACACTCACTTCCATCCTTTGCATATATTATCTGTTTTGTGGTTACTTTCTGCTATGGATGTGCTATCAGACTACTTACCTCAGAGAGATACTATGAGTAGGAGCCGTGAGGGCTATACCCGCCTTCTAGCGCCACCGCACTAGTAGTATACTCAGCACCTGGACACTTCGTGTGTAAAACGGACATAGTTCGTTTACTAGAGGGAACTCACGGTATACAAGTAACTATGAAACTGGCCAGGTGAACCTCGCAGCTTTACACTTATATATATATATATATATATATATATATATATTGCATTGTACTTCTGTTTGCATATATGAGCGAATGTGTGTTGCTTTCACATGTTGAGCCTAGAGTTAGGAGCCTTGTCCTACTTATAGACTAGGGTAGCTCACCTTATGTGGCTACAACACGGTCTTAGTACACTCATCTGTCTGTCTTGAGTTAAGACCTCCTTGACTCCGCTAGATTAGACTAAGATTGGTGCCCCTGGTTAGGATGTATATATATGTATATATATTTATTGCTAGATTAGGGCTTGCTTCTTAGTTAGGTTTTCCTCCTTAATCTTACAATTTTTTCCCATCTATCCGTCTTCTGGATTATGATTAGATCATTAGTTTCACCTCATTATCTTTTTAAGCCATGTCTATCTTCCACGAGCATGATCCTTTGATCGATCCTTATAAAATCGCTCCGCATGCCAATTATGAGTCTATCTTCCCATTATTACTACCAGAGTGTGTGTTCTTGCTGAGAGCCATGTTTCATCTTGACCTTGTCGGCGTATTCTTTATGCTTAGTTGCCGAGACCCTCCTAGTACAGTCGTTGTGCTGCCACATTTTCTCCAAAAACCTTGAGCGTAACTATTATCCTTTAGGGTTATAGATAAACCATGTGCTTACCGTACCATATCTCCTAGTAAAGTTGTCATACTGCCGGATTTTTATCTTAAGCACCCTAAGTGTGATGGTTATTCGTTTAGGTTTGATGGACCGTCATGACCCCTCTTACAATGGTTGTACTGTTGGTTTTCACCCAAGGAAGAGATGTGTTTGTATTATCTCTTGTTTCAATTTGTATATAGCATTCTTTCTGATTATCTTAATTTAAATTAGTGTTTTTACTTCCATTTCAGGAGTCTGAGTTAAGCAAAAGCCATTGCTCCGAAAAAAGTTACCATTTCACAGCCTACTTGGTCTCGACAATCTTCTACGTCGAGACTAAGTCATAGATCTTCTTCACCTATCTCACCAGCTTTATTTCCGCTTGTCTCCCCTAGTCTTAACCAAATAGCCGAATCAAATGAGATGTTAGCTGAAATGAGGGACATGATGAGGAACCTTACAAGAGAGGTATCTACCCTAAAGGAAGAGGTTACTCAGTTGAAAAGTGAGAAAGCCACTACCTCGAAACAACCTGTCGTCCAAAATCCTCCCAATGTGATTCCAGGATTTGTTCGGTCTGTCATCTCCCCCGAAGATGATTTCTATGACGAGCAGTATGTAGAGGAGAACTGTCTCCCGCAATCAGTCAAGCCAAGCAAAGAGAAAGAATTGGTCGATAAAGTTGAAAATTTGACCCAGCAAGTTGAAAGCATGCAAGTTAAGGGCCCAAAGAAGATTAATATGTCTGACTTTTCTCTTTTCCCTGGTGTCACCCTTCCTCCAAAATTCAGAATGGCAGACTTTGATAAATATGATGGAATGGGGTGCCCGTGGAGTCATCTGAGGTCGTTCATTTCAAATCTAGAAGGGTATGAGCTGTCTCCAGAGAAGATCGCTAAGGTGTTTCCGATGTCTCTAACTGGAGTAGCTAAGAAGTGGTTCCTTCATCTGAAACCCGAAGAACTCGGAACTTTAGACGAAATTGCTAACAAGTTTTTTGAGCAATTTTCGATGGAAGAAGGAATAGAGGTTACGAAGAGGGATCTGAAAGCGATCAAGCAACGACCCCAGGAAACATTTACGTCTTTTGTAAGAAAATGTAGGAGAAAAGCGGCCCAGATGACTAACCGCCCTTCTGAAGAAAATCAGATCAAAATTATGGTCAAGAATTTGTCTCCGCAATATTACCACTTCATGGCGATGCAGTATTATTCTGATTTCAATCACTTGATCAAGACAGGAACCATAACTGAAGATGCGTTGTTGAAGGGTTCTCTGGCGAAGTCATCTTTTGATCCAAGGAATGGAAAGAAACCAATGGTAGGTTCAAAGCTAGAAGTTAACAATGTGATTGCTGCACGCCCTATGAGAAGAGTTGTAGCAGAGACAGAGCAGCCAGCAAGGAAAGCGCCAAGGTATTTTGATCCGCTACCTTACCCTTTATCTATCGCTCTCAAGAAGTTACTAAGAGACAAAAAGATCACTCTCTTAGAACCGAGACTTCCACCACCTATTCTCCCCAGATATTGGCGTGAAGATCAGCATTGTGCATATCATCAAGGAACAGGGCACCTAACAGATAACTGTATGGCCTTGAGGCATAAAATTCAGGATATGATAGAAGCGAAAAAAATTGCTGTATTTATGCCAAACACTATCCGGAATCCATTACCAGCTCATGTTGCGCGCCCTCCACCTACAGTTGGGGCGGTTTTTACTGAAGAGCCTATTCTTGACCCTGCTTCCTTGATTTGTGCTATCGCTTCCGATTCACCGACTGTCTTGACATTTGGCGAGGAAGTTGAAGAAGAAGAGGAAGAGAAACCTAATGTGCTGGGCGGAGATGAAGATGACTATGCCGAGTCTTCTGTTGGTCCTTATATTCTTCAATGTGATGAAGAGGAAGTCCAAGATGTTGCTCCATATGTTCTTAGCTTTGATGACGATGACTTTGATTTTTTGAACGATCAATGTGACGAAGTCCACCATGTTACTTGAGGTGGGCGAATTTTCAAACCCGCCGAGTTAAGAGCTGAGAACCCAGCTGAAGTTGTAAGGGCCGCAGAAGCGCAGAAGCAGAACAAGCCGAGTTGCGAAGAAGAGGATGAGAATTTTTTACGTCAACTTAAAAAGACCCAGGCTAATATTTCAATTTGGGATTTGCTTATGGCTTCCCCAAAGCACCGTCAAGTTGTACTATGAGAGTTGAATGCTGCACAGGTATCTATAGATATTACATCTGATGAGCTGGTTGGTTTAGTAGCGATGGCTAGGGTGTCCAAGACTCTTTCTTTCACTGATGAAGATCTGACATCTGAGGGTCACAATCATACCCGTCCGTTGAAAATCACAGTTATCTGTAATGAGAAGAAGGTTCCATATGTATTAGTTGACAATGGGTCTGCGCTGAACGTATGTCCGTTAGCCACTGCTACTGTCCTGGGATTTGGACCGAATGACTTCATCCCTTCTGAACAAGGAATTTTGGCGTAAGACGGTACCAGACGCGATGTTATTGGAACACTAGCAACCGAAATTCTAATAGGAGGAGAAATCTTTGAAGTAGAGTTCCAAGTGCTCGATATCGAAGCGTCTTTCCTTCTCTTGCTTGGCCGACCTTGGCTCCATAAGGTTGGAGTTATCCCTTCTTCACTGCACCAGAAACTGAAGTTCATCAGAAACAACAGGGTGATAACAGTCAAGGGTGATCCTGATTTAGAGGTAGGCCAAATTTTGCAAGAGGGTACCTCAGAAAAGAAAGGTGATGTTAGTCTGACCGGGTTCTCTGTAGAAGTCACAGCCATATCATTTGAAAAAGCAAAGAATGAAGAGATTTTGTTCCTCACCAGTACTAATCCCCAGGTTGTAAAGATGATGTAGACAATGGTACCTTCCCGGTGCAGGTCTGGGTCGCAATCATCAGGGGATAGTCGAATGGCCTGTAATGAGAAAGAATGAAGGGTTGTTCGGACTCGGATATGAACCTTCTCGTGATGAGATTAGAGAAATGAGAAATTACATGCGGAAATGGTCCGAGATCGGTCGCCAGGGTCTAGAGCTGCCGATGAAATCATTTAGTCTAATCAGAAATGGTAAGTACCGCAGAGAGGGAGATGACTTTGCATTCTGTGGGTTCGCAGAGCCGTGGGTTGATGAGTTAACAGGGCAAGAGCTGCCGGGGTTTGAGATATTTTTTGATATGGAGCTGCCAGATGAGTACCCGAGTTTACAGATTCATGAGATCGAACCAAAGGTTGATTGGGCTGATATTCCCTGTTCCAAGTTGAGTTACCGATTGTAGCCATGATCGGAGGAGATGCGCTGATCCTTGATCCTGAAAGCCTTATCACCCCAGCCGAGGGACCTCTCACGAGCTGGAGTTCCCAGGTCATACCCCAAGTCGTCATCCAGTACAATCCTGTTTCTATTAAAGAGTCCGTGGTCTCTAGCTATATGTTCGTCCATTTCAGAGTCAAAAATAGAGTTTGCTATATCTGATGTTTCTTTGGATGCAGGTACAGTTGTGATCGAGCCGGTTGATGAGGAGTTTCCTGATGCCATTGTCCAGTCTGATGCAGAGTCCGTTGCATCTTCCGTTGAGTCTACCGAGTCTGTCAAGTCCGTTCATACGATAGTCCAGTCTGATGATGAGTCTGTAAAGATTTCTAAAGATTTCAATACTGAGCCCATTGAGGGCGCGTCAACAAATGTAACTTCAATTTCTTTGAATGAAATAAAAGACTCTTCGTTTTATTCACCTGTCTCTACTTCAATTTCTGCTTCTTTATCTGATCAAATTGATAATAATAATAATCAAAACTTCCCCTCTAATGAGGATGCCGACAAAACTCCCCCTGAAATCAAACACATGATTAGGCAGGAGGAACAGCGTCGAGCAAAACCATTCGAAGAGGAAATCAAGACCATCAATATTGGTGATGAAACCCTAATTCGGGAAATTCGAATTGGCAAAACATTAACTCCCGAAGAGCGTGCGGAATTAATTGCCCTATTAAAGGAATTCAAAGAAGTTTTCGCTTGGTCCTATAATGACATGCCGGGATTAAGTGAAGACATTGTTCAACATAGACTTCCCCTAATCCCAGGTGTCAGGCCGAAAAAGCAAAAACTCAAAAAAATGAAACTAGAGTGGAACTTGCTAGTCAGAGATGAAGTTCAGAAACAATTGGATGTTGGCTTTATACAAGTTGTTGAATACCTTGAATGGCTAGCCAACGTAGTACCGGTGTCCAAAAAGGACGGAAAAGTCAGAATGTGTGTGGATTTCAGAGATCTGAACAAAGCAAGTCCGAAAGATAATTTTCCTTTGCCACACATTGACATCTTGGTGGGCAACACAGCGGGCCATGCTCTCCTTTCATTTATGGATGGATTCTCAGGATACAACCAGATCAAGATGGCTCCTAAAGACATGATCAAGACGGCCTTCATCACTCAATGGGGGACATATTGTTACAGAGTTATGCCATTTGGACTCAAAAATGCTGGAGCAACATATCAGAGAGCTGCTACCACTCTGCTACATGACATGATACACAAAGAGGTCGAAGTATATGTTGATGACATGATCGTTAAAGCGAAGACCAGGGAAGAACACGCAGGGGCATTGAGAAAGTTCTTCCAGCGAATTCAAAAGTTCAAGCTCTGGCTCAACCTGAGTAAGTCTGTATTTGGGGTTACATCAGGAAAACTGCTAGGATTCTTGGTCAGCAAGAGAGGGATTGAAGTAGATCCGCAGAAAATCAAAGCTATCCAAGAAATGGCGCCTCCAAAGACCGAGAAACAGATCTATGGGTTCTTAGGCAAGATTCAATATTTGAGAAGTTTCATCGCACAGTTGACAACGACTTGTGAGCCGATTTTCAAGCTCTTAAAGAAGAATGCTTCAAAGAAATGGAACGAAGAGTGTCAAGAAGCTTTCGAGAAAATCAAGCAGTGTTTGGCTTTACCACCAGTTTTGTCACCAATCATACCAGGACAACCGATGTTGCTGTAGTTGTCCGCTACTGACACGGCGATGGGGTGTATATTAGCGCAACAAGACCCAGAGTCGAAGCGAGAAAGAGCCATTTACTACATCAGCAAGAAAATGTTGGAGTACAAGCAGAAGTACACCATCCTCGAAAAGACCTGTCTGGCACTAGTTTGGGCTACTCAAAAGCTTAGGCATTATTTGTTATCGAATAGGGTTCTTCTACTCTCACGGATGGACCCATTGAAATACTTGTTTGAGAAGCCAGCCCTCACCGGGAGAACAGCCAGGTGGTTGTTGTTATTGTCTGAGTTCAATATCACTTATGTCACTCAGAAGTCAATTAAGGGGCGCGTGATAGCTGAGCAGCTAGCTGATTCACCAGCAGAAAATAATGAATTTTTGAAAGCAGAGTTTCCGGATGAGGAAATAATAATTGTGGAAGATGAAGTTCCAGACACAAAGTGGTTGATGTACTTTGATGGAGCAATCAACAACCGAGGCCAAGGTGTAGGAGCGGTGTTGGTATCACCAAGAAAGGAGTATATCCCTATATCCATCAAACTTCAATTCAAGTGCACAAACAATATGGTAGAATATGAGGCGTGTATCGCAGGTTTGGAAGCAGCCATAGCCTTGCACATTCATGACCTAGACGTATTCGGAGATTCAATTCTGATCATCTGTCAAATCAACGGAAACTGGAAAACAAGAGAAGATAAGTTGATTCCGTATAATACGTACCTAGAGTCTCTAGTCAGAAAAGTCAAAAATATCACATTCACTTACCTATCTCGAACAAAGAATCATTTTGCGGATGCATTAGCTATTCTGGCTTCAATGCTCGATATTTCTTCAACAATAGAGGTTCAACCATTAGAAGTAAGGCTTCAATGGGCCCCGACACATGTTAGCGCTATTGAAATGGCAGCGAGGTGTTTAGATGGCAAGCCTTAGTACACAGATATCAAAAACTTCATCTCAGGCAAAGGACATCTGCCGGAAGCTTCAGGAAAAGAGCGAAGATCTCTTCAGAAATTGGCCTCTAACTTTATCATCTGTGGTGAGGAGTTGTACAGAAGGTCGTTCGATGGAATCCAACTTTTGTGTATAGATGAGGATCAAGCCGCTGAACTCATAGAGCAGACACACGAAGGGGTCTGTGGACCGCATATGAACGGAAAGATGCTGTCAAGGAAGATTCTCAGACTTGGATATTACTGGCCGACAATGGAAGCAGATTGCTACGCCTATGTGAAGAAATGTCACAAATGTCAGGTCTACGCCAATCTCATCCATGTGCCGCCTTCTCAGTTACATTCTCTTACTTCACCATGGCCGTTCTCAGTATGGGGAATAGATATCATCGGGAAGATAAGTCTGAAGTCTTCAAGTGGACATGAGTATATATTGGTCGCCATTGATTACTTCACAAAGTGGTAAGAAGCTGCTTCGTATGCGTCATTGACCTCTACTTCTGTTGCGAAGTTCATCCGAGCAAATATCATTTGCAGATATGGAGTACCACATGAACTAATTTCAGACAACGGGTCCCATTTCAAGAAGGAGGTGGCGCGCCTGTGTGAGGAGTTTAAGATCAAGCATCATAAGTCTTCGCCCTATAGACCTCAAACGAACGGAGCTGTTGAAGCTGCTAATAAAAACATCAAAGTAATCACCAGCAAGATGACCGAGAGTTATAAAGATTTGTCGAGCAAGCTCCCGTATGATTTGTGGGCCTATAGGACGTCGATCAGATCCTCTACAGGTGCAACTCCGTATTCTTTGGTGTACAGAATGGAAGCTGTCTTGCCTGTTGAACTGCGAATTCTCTCGTTGAGAGTGATGATGGAAGCTCAGTTGCCAGAATCTGTTTGGGCTCAAGTCAGATATCAAGAGTTACAAATGATTGACGAAAAGAGGCTGAAAGCATTGTACCATGTTCAGGGGTATCAACGCCGTGTCGAGAGAGCCTTCAACAAGAAAGTTCGTGTTCGAGACCTCAAGAAGGGAGATCTTGTTCTGAAATCCTTCCGGGCACCGGTATATGATCCCAGGGGTAAATTCAAGCCGAAATGGTCAGGTCCATACATTGTTGACGAAGTCCTGCCTGGAAAAACTGTCAAACTCCTCCATGAAAATGGAGAAAAGCTAACAGAGCCAACAAACCTTGATCAACTCAAGAAGTACTATGCATAGAGCACCAGAAGGCTTTCCTTGACCGACCAGAACTCCAAACCAAAAAACCTTTAAAAAAAAAACATATCAAAAGAATCCTTTGCAAAACCCTTTTGAGCTTACACAAAATCAAAACCATTCTCTTTTCAAAACCCATAAACTAGGGGCATTTGTGCCTTGAACTACGCGCGACTTGATCCTCATCCGTTGGGGGTACGTAGGCAGTTTGGCTAGTCCGGACTCGGTCCAAACCTTGGAAAACTTATCAAAACTCTGGTTTTTCAAACCATAACCTACCTAAAAAGTCCTTTTGGTATAATAAGCAAAGGTTTGGTGCTAAGAAAAAAAAATAAAAAAAATGGAGTCTGAAAACCCGTTAGATTGAAAACCCGCAAGGGCGATCTAAGCAAAAGTTAGGGTCATTCACCTACTAAGTTGAAAACCCGAAAGGGCGGCCTAGGAAAAAATCAAGGTGTGAGCCTGCTGGATTGAAAACTCGCAAGGGCAATTCAGGCAAAAATTAAGGCAAGCGGTCCGCCAGATTGAAAACTTGAAAATGCGATCTGGTCAGTGGCAGTGATTTCTAAAGAAGCTGGACAACTGGAGGCAGACAAGACTTGTAACCCAGTAATGGCATCATCAAAGTCTGAATAGTGCCAGCATGACTTGCTTTGATCTTCCTCTAAACTAGGGGCATTTAAGACTAAGCGATCGAAGGGGTTTAATGACCATGACGGTAATACCCAACATGGAATGAATCACTTTTTAAGCATGGTATTCAAGTCACTCTAAGAGTGGTTAACCTTCACCAATTTAAAATATTTGTCAGATCAAGAAGCAAGTTGAGTCTTTCTTGAAATCCAAGTCATGTGCTTGTCAATGTCTTTTACTTGTCAATTGTCGAAGTCTGTCACGTGTCAAGTCTAAATCTCCAAGGTCTTGTATGGTTTGTACCTTTCCCAGAGCTGGGGTGACAGGCCCCAAAGCAAGAAGTCTCGTTTCCGGAAGACAGATTAAATCAGAACAAGGTTCAGAAGGATAGCAGGCTATCAGGCCATTGAAATTTTGTCAGCTGGCAGATGAAAGAGACCTTTCAGGCAGAATTGATCTCATGGTTCTCATGCTTCCTCTACACAGAGAGCTTTGTAAATCCAATATTCATGAAATGAAATATTTATTTCCCTGCATTTGTATTTGCTTTATTAAGACTCCAGTCATGGAAGTATGAAATAACTAGGGCATCTTTTATGACTTGGTAAATCACGCCAAGTCATAAAAGCTGTCAAATCCACAAGGACAATCAGAATAAACTAATGTCCCCAGCAAGTTGAGATGAGAGAAGCTCGAGCACATCTCGAGTCAAACCTCCAACTCCCCGGCTGAGCCTACTCTATAGTCAGCTCAGCAGCAAAGCTAGTCTCCAATGGAGTCTAACATCTATTTCCCAGAGAGTCCGCTGGCAACTGCTCAAAGCATTCAATTCCCAGCAAAATCTAATTCTTTCAAAAATGGGTCAGTACCCAAAATCCGAGCAAATCATGTGAGCCCAGTCCTTAACAAGGAGCTCGCACTCCCTTTTTCTCGGCAAGAGACAAAGCAATTCTCAGAGGGATCAATCTGAATCAATCAATCAATCCAGCAAGTATATCAAGTAAAAAAAAAAAAAGTTCCCGCTTCTTTGGAGATACAAAGCAATCTCCAAAGAAATCAATCCAAATCAATCAATCAATCAAAAGCAGGAGAGTATCAATCTTTTCATAAGAATTTTACTCCTCGATCAAATTTCCATTGCTTGCTACTGCGTGAGGGTTCCGCATAACAAAGCTTTCCCTTTTGATTAGTGAATGAGGGTTCCGCCTAATTAAAATTCTCCCTTTTGTTACTGTGTGACGGTTCCACATAACAAATTTTCATCGCTTGTTACTGCGTGAGGGTTCCGCATAACAAAGCTTTTCCTTTTGATTAGTGCGTGAGGGTTCCGCCTAATTAAAATTTCCCCTTTTGTTACTGTGTGAGGGTTCCACATAACAAATTTTCATCGCTTGTTACTGCGTGAGGGTTCCGCCTAATTAAAATTTCACCTTTTGTTACTGTGTGAGGGTCCCACATAACAAATTTCCCTTGCTTGTTACTGCGTGAGGATTCCGCATAACAAAGCTTTCCCTTTTGTTATCGTGTGAGGGTTCCACGTAATAAAATTTTCATCGCTTGTTACTGCGTGAGGGTTCCGCCTAATTAAAATTCCCCCTTTTGTTACTGTGTGAGGGTTCCACATAACAAATTTTCCTTGCTTGTTACTGCATGATGGTTCCGCATAACAAAGCTTTCCCTTTTGATTAGTGCGTGCGGGTTCCACCTGTGGGACCCGATTATGCGAGAGGGTTGGGGTGCGATACGCTACGCTCTCTCTTGGTCTCTCGTACCCACGCGATTGGCGTGTGCTTTTTATTATTGATTTTAATTACCCAACCAAGCAGGCAGCAACCAAGCCATAAGGTGCAAACAAACGTGCAACCCAGTACCCATAAGGGCAGGGGTAAGCTGCCGAGCCTTGTAAGGTGTGATTTAATTCATCTTTTCCGTGAACTTGGGATCACTAAGGTAATCCGAATTCCACGCAAAAGAGAGTGAGAGAGTCGCCACCTAGATGAAGGATCTAGGACCCATAATTGACCAGAAATCTAGACTCGTTACCTGGTTACGAGAATGGAAGGTATGGGGAGTTACCACCACATGCACCATTCCTGCCCAATAATCGGTCTTCAATTCTAAAAGTTAACTCTTTTGAATTTCTTTTAAATGGCTCATTTAACTCTATATTAATGTGCGAACTACATGACATGCATCCTAAGATCTAATTTCAGTGTAATTCCTAAATGTGTATCTTGATTTTCTTAATTTGTTTGAATTCAATCTAAGTGAAAGTTCTCCTAAAATTCTAATTTCATGGAAAGTCCTAAGTGATTTAATTACTTTTAATTTAAGGATTAATGTACAAAACCCCACCACTTATGTGTGGAGCCGACTCGTGATTGGTATGCCATCAAGCATCCAAGCTGCCTACGTACCCAAGCCTCACTGGGATCAGAGTCGACGTAGTTCGGTGCACCTGAACTAAGCTACTTATGCCTAACTCATCTAAGACACCGATCTAGACTGGATTGACTGTTTCAACAGTTTTAAGAGAAATTATTTAATTCAAGTTGAAGATTTTATTATCCTAGGACTTCATCTAAGATGCTATATGGTCATATCTAAGTGCAAGACACCCCTTAGACTAATGCAGGTGAACCTACATCATAAGTAACTAGGCTTGTCCTATGAGAAAAGAGGGTAACTAGTGTAACTAGATATATGGCACGGTTGCTATCCTTAGCAAACGGCCGTGATAAGGCTGGACTCCTAACTCTAGGACTCCCTACAACTTAGGACACAACATGACGCAAGTGTTCCTAAATGGGGCTCTAATAGTTCTTACGATGGAAACCGCAATCCAACGGTTCCGAAAAACATGAGGTAAATTGATTCAATTTGTTGAAGTTAATGATTTTCAATTTCAAGAGTTTTTTTTATTCCTAAACATCTAAGGAATACCAAAGGCCCTATGGTTCACAAATTCCGGCCTTGAATCGCAACCACGGAAGGGAATCGTGTTCTCGACCCTCGTATAATTTAGCACGTAAGTTATAGTATATTATTGCCTGGCATATTTCTCAGGATTTTCGTGGACAGTGGACCTCGGAGCCAATAACATACTATAATTTACGCACTCTAATTATGCTAGATTAATCGCAATTAGTATACGATTATGGTTACGATCTCGGCATCTAAATTATCCTAGCATGTTATTTTACAAAGGAAATCTATTACTCCTAAGATTTCTGTTTCAGATAGCTTAGTGATTGAATATATTATGAAAAGTTAGAGTTCTCTGAAAGTTTTCAAGGTGCTTTCAATTAATTTGGATTTTTAAATAAATTTATCACAATTGGATCAGATTAATGATTTTACAAAGAAGCCTATAGCTAATTAAGAAGCCTATAGCTAATTAGGTTACAATATATTCTGCTTTAATTTTTCATGATTTTAGAAATTGAAATTCGATTTTTAATTGATTTTCGAGTTTCGGGTCAGATTGATGACATTACACTAACAAATATAGCAAATTAATTTCAAATCCAACCAAACTTTTACTAGACCATTTTCGGACAAATACAAAATTATAAGAAAACATTTAGACATTATTTCGATAATTGTCTATTTTTAACAGAAATATTCATGTTCTGGTCAGAGCAATTAAAAATCAATCATAAATATTAAAATATGCCCAAAATTTCCGAGAAATTCACAATATGATGCTGACTAGTCATTTCATCTTACAACAAAATTTCAGCTTTTAAAGAGTTTGGTTAATGATATGTCCTTCATATACATGAAAATCTGTGATTTTATCAAAACAATTCTAGTAAAAATAATAAATAAACTCCAAATCTTTTGAAACTTTTTGTATGATATTTAAACATCCAAAAACTACTAAAGACCAAATTTCAATCAGTTTTGAATTATTTTGTTATATGAACGATTTTTAGAACCATCAAAATCCTATTTTCGGGTATTTTTGAACGAATTTTTGAGCCATCAAAACAAATGAAATCTACCGGAATTTTTAAATCTTTGATGTTCTTTTAACCTCATTAAGACCCAGAAAGCATAGCTTCGCGAAAAAACCCTTGGTTTTAAAACACTCACTTTGTAAAACGATTCAAAAACCACTAGATATCCCGATCGATTAAACGCCCAATTTTCTCATATAACGATTCCCTTTTTTACCAAAATTGATAATTAAATAAACTGGTGCTTACAACAATATGGTAGGGGTACCGCCCTTGATATTTGATCCAACAGCAGCTCGCTCTAACTTCCATCGTACGAAGGCCTTATTGTTGTAAGCCCTTACACCATATAATTTCTCGAGTTACAAAATTTTAAACAATTTGCTGATTTGGGAGTTTAGATGAGTTATTTCTATGTTAGTTTTTATCTTCTAAGTCTTATTTCCTTTAGTCTTGATCTCTCTCTTCGAGTCTATATTTGGAGGTACCTTGCCTATCTTATCGGGGCTGAAACGAATTGCATGCAAAGTATTATTCAGGGAGTTGTAAGCCCAATGGTTTATACCTTGGCATTCCCATCTTGTTTTGATGATTCCAATACACAAGTGATCTTTTATCACTAATGTGTTTGTTTGTCTAAGTTGTAGATCATGATAAAGTAAGATCAAGGATGCTTGGATTGAAGGCCAAGAAGCCCACATTGGACCACTAACGTAACCTTCATCATTGCCAGTCCTTACCATAGGTCCTATTTCGACGATATAAAAAAAAAACAAATTTTCATTAGCCAACCCTAACAAAAGAGAGACAGGGAATGGCAAGAAGATCTAGCTAGTCTTCGATGAAACTTGCCATTTATGCAAGGCATGACATATGAGCTATAGGTGATCACATGGGTCATCTCAGGGTGACATAGTAGATCCAACTCTGATGCCCAATGGAGATTCCATTCTCAAAATTGGGGCCTGCGGATGGCTCATCATGCTTGATCAAAGACCTAAAATCCACTAATAAAAGAAGTCTATTTTCAGGCATATATAAGTTTAAAAGTTTAATTGTATCTTTTAGTTAAAAACAGCCCCTATATGTCATATAATATTAATCGTAAAATCATTTTCAATGCAGTTAATGATTTGGAATATATAAGAAGATTCTTCGTGCTTGTTTTCAAGATAAAAACAGCCCCTAAACATGAACAATTTACCCAAGTATATATTATATGTGATGGGACACAAATACGGCTGCGCTCCCAGATATCGCCACGTGTCATCCATGCACGAGCAGAGCCCAACCATCATGAAGAAAGGCGTTGGAAAACGGCAAAGACCACACAATCATGACACGTGTCGCCCTCTCGCCGCCCAGGCCTCATCATCACAAATTATGGAAGGAAATGGCCGCCAAAGCCAGCGCACCGGCGAGGCAGAAGGACGGCCCAATCCTGCAAAGGAAAGTTTTCTCTCCATAATGATGAAAAGGGCCGCACACCTCCCTTTAAAATTGAGGGAAAGGAAGAAGAGAGGGATCCACCTTTTTCTAAAGAAAAGACTTCCCCCACTCTCCGCTCCACAACACCGGAAAAAGAGGCGAGGCAACAACAGAAGAGACTAGGAACTCAATCCTACTAGTCCCCTCCGACCCACTCGCTCACACACCTAGAAAAGAGGCAGCGCGCTGGCCCTGGTAACCCTGACCGAAATCCCTTCCCCCTCTCTCTGTTCTTTATATTGATTGGTCAAAGGATCTGACTTGGGTGTCGAAGTGGTCGTTCGAGACCCACCCCGGACCCCCTGACCCCCTTTTGTTTGTGATTGCAGACCCCGCGGAGGCCCTCTACCAACCGCGCGATCGCAGACCCGGATTCAAACGCCATCATATTGGCGCCATCCGTGGGACTCGTCGAGTACTGAACGCCTTATGGCGATGAGAAACCACACCCAACAGCAAGAAACAGAGGTAATAACCCGGAGTCAAGCTCAGCGCGCACAAACCAACACCTCAAGCTCCTAAGAGCCCAACTCACCACTCTCGGGCCGGCACCAGCCCTCATCTAGCACGCCGCAGATGGTCCCCACCATGGAGATGTTCAACGAACTTCGCCGAGAACTACTCCAACGCTTGCCTCCTTCGGCCCCGGAGAGGCCCCTGACAACACAGGACCAGACAGAAGCCTATGACAAAGGCAACGAGGAACAGCCAGGGGAGCGTCATCCTCGGCGAAAGCGAGCACCGACTCGCCGGACGCCGTCCCCATCAACGAATAGCCCTTTGCCCCCCACAGCCAGGGGACACCAGCGAGACAGTGGAAAGCAGGCTACGCTAAGCGGCGCCCCCTGTCCAGGCAGCCCGTCTCCAGGAACCGCCTCTGGCTCGGGTAGAAGAGGTAGCAACCTCAGCGCAACCGTTCAGCGTGGATCCGATAGCCGACCTGTAGAGGCAGATTCGAGAGGTGAAACTAGAAATGAAGAAGCCCTACACCCATGGCATCCTCGACGAATGGGAAAGAGAAACTGCAGGAACTTGAGTCCGAGGCTGATAAGTTCGTACGAGCAGAAGAAGCCTGCGCCCGAGAGCAGAATCAGCCCGGCCCCGATGAGAGAAAGAACGACGGCCGAAGGGCCATAAGGCCACGCGCCGACGAGAGGCAGGCGGGCCGGAACCCCGTCCCCGTCTTCGAGAGACTGGGAAGCGCCCCACTAAAGTTTCCCCTCTCCCACGTTCTACTAGCCATCAAGGATCAGGGTCTCCTGACCCCCCCCCCCAAAAGAATGGCCACAGACCCAAAGAAGAGGTCCGCAAGAAAATTATGTGAATTCCACGGGGACCACGGCCACGAAACTGACCATTGCTTCCACCTCCGCCTCCAGCTGGAAAAGCTGGCCGAAGAAGGGCACGTAAATCAATATCTCAGGAGCCCTGACAAAAGCTCGCGCGAGGTCCAGCACCCAACCGACGAGCCCAGAGGTAGGCATTGGTCACCTAATAGACGCCGGTCCAACAACCGTCACCGATCCACAAGCCGTCGCCGATCCCCTAGCAGGCATCGCTCACGAAGCAGACGCCAATCCCGCAGCAGCCACCAGCGCCCCCGGAAAGAGGAGCCCCCCGAGCAGCCGAAGGCCCGCGAACAGCCGCCCACCATTATCGGAAAAATGAATATCATCACGGGCGGGCCGGCAGCGGGAGGGCCGACAACTGCCGGTCGGCGGGCATATGCGGAACGAGTATTCTCCATGGACATGCCTTCCAAAAAGGCCCGAACAGATCCGCCCCGTGAGGACCAGATCATCACTTTCTCCAACGACGACCTCGACGGGCTACAAGCCCCGCATGATGACGCACTGGTCATTAGGCTAGTCGTCGCCAACCTCGACGGGACCCGCGGAGTATTCCATCTACGGGTTCTCCGGTGCGTCCGTACGGGTCGACGGCAAGATCGACTTACCCGTGACCTTTGGGACGTACCCCCTCCAAAAAACCATCCTGACCACCTTTTTTGGTTGTGGATATACCTTTTACTTACAGCGCCATAATTGGGCGACCCGCTCTCAGAGATTTGGGAGTAGTAGTCTCCACCCCCCACCTCAAATTGAAATTCCCCACCCCAACCGGAGTAGGAGAGGTCCAGGGACAGCAAATGGTAGCGCACCAGTGCTACGCAGCAAGCCTGAGAGGAACCAATGCCCCGGCCGAAAATTTCATGATCGTTAGCGAAGACCCCCGGTGATGGCGTCTGAATCCGGGTCTGCGATCGTGCGGTCGGTAGAGGGCCTCCGCGGGGTCTGCAATCACAAACAAAGGGGGTCAGGGGGTCCGGAGTGGGTCCCGGACGACCACTTCGACACCCAAGTTAGATCCTTCGACCAATCAATATAAAGAACAGCGAGAGAGAGAAGGGAATTTCGATCAGGGTTACCAGGGGCAGCACGCGGGCTCTTTTCTGGGTGTGTGAGTGAGTGGGTCGGAGGGGACTAGCAGGGAGAGTAGGATTGGGTTCCTAGCCTCCTCTGTTGTTGCCTCGTCTCTTTTTCCGGTGTCCGGAGTGGAGAATGGGTAAAGTCCTCTTTTCAGCGAAAGGGGCCTCCCGCTGTTCTTCCTTTTCCTCCCTTTTAAAGGGAGGCGCGCGGCCCCTTTCATCATTATGGAGAGAAAACCTTCTTTCGCAGGATTGGGCTGTCCTCCTGCTTTGTCGGCGCGCATGGCTTTGGCGGTCATTTCCTTCCATAATTTGTGATGATGAGGCTTGGGCGGCGAGAGGGCGACACGTGTCGTGAATGTGTGGTCTTTGCTGTTTTCCAACGCCATTCTTCATTATGGTTGGGCTCTGCACGTGCATGGATGACACGTGGCGATACCTGGGAGCGTAGCCGTATTTGTACCCCATCATAACTCCCCCTTACTTTTTTGGTCCATTGAATGGGCCAAGGGAGTAACGTTTTGTTTGAGCGAAGTCATGATGAGGATATTAACGAGGGCTCCGGGGTACGAGGAGACGTGCCGTTTTCTCCGGCGGCTGTCCTCGGGAAGCGGCAGCGTCGTTAGGGAGGTTGCGTTGTCTCGAGGCACCAGGATTTCGTTCCCGAGTTTTTAAAAGAAGGGAATTATCCTGGTGCCTTTTTTTGTGGCTCTGCGTCGTTCCTCTTCTCTCCTTCTCAGTAGGGGTTCTTTTCGTACCTTCTTTAGCAACATGTCCGATTCTTCTTCACGAGTTAGGGGCAAGGCCCGTTTCCTCCAAGAGTCGTCGAGTGACCCTGACTTGTCCTCCGATCCGGGGGAGGATCTCGTGGGTCGTCGGAAGAAGGCTAGGAGGGGCCCAGGTCCTTCCTCGGGCTCCCCCCCCCTTCGTCTTTCCTCCTTGCCTAGGGAGGACAGATTGTCTCTGTCTCGCGTCGCCAGGGAGTGCTCGTTTTTCTCTCGAGTCTATCATCAGGGAACGGAACTGCGCGGCCGTGTTTCGAAGATGGGCAAGGAGATCGAGGACTTGAAGCAGGAGAACGAGGTTTTACAGAAAAAGGTTCACCTTCTCAACGAGCATCTGTTGGAATATGAAGTGGACCCCCTGCTGGAGACCTCTTGGGAGGAGGAGGGGAACCCTTCGGGAGAGGAGTCGTTCTCCGATTAAGCTTTGGGTTTCCTTGTTTGTCTGCGTGCCTATCCCTTTCTTTGTCGGGGATTTCTGAGGCCTGCGTGCCCTGTGCTGTGTTTTCTTGTTTCCCTTTATTTTTTGTAGGCCTGTGGGCCAGGAGGATGTGAATGGATGATCTTTATGAATTGGTGCCGTGTTCCTTTATGCTATTTTTTTTTTTGCATTTGTTTTCCCTCGTTCTGAGCAGTTGTTGTTTTCCCATTTTTTTTTTTTGCTAGAAGGTATGTCTTCTTCCGGTGATGCTGGGAAGGGAAAAGGGGTAGCGGTGGTGACGAAGGGTCTGGCGAGTCAGAAGAAGATCCCTTCTGATTTCATGGCCGCGGCCAGGCTGGGCCGGTCACAGGCAAAACTCGCGGCATCCGTGCCTTGTAGCCCCCCTGTTCGAGCGGTCGGAGAAAAGGGGGCGGCTAGGCTTTTTCCTTCGGACTCGGAGCCGTCCGCCAAAAGCGCTGCCTCTTTTGGCGCTCGACAGGGGGATGTTGTTCGTGTGGCGCGTCCTCCTGTCTTTGCGGAGGACGTGCCAAGTCGAATGGAGGGGGCGGTTATGACCAAACTTCTTCTGGAACAAGTGGTGCTTCCTCCGCAGAGCTTCCAGGCGTGAGGAGAGCTGTTTAAGCCTGACTGGAAGATCGGTGTCGAGGATAGCGTTCTTGCGAATCCCCGGGTTAGGGTGGAGCTGGGGGTGACGACCGCCCTTCCTGGCGATGAGGCTGAGTTGGAGGGCTATGATCGCAGGGCCCTTGGGGCTCAGTATTTTCAATCAACATCTTGCGTAAGTACCGGGCGGCCGGTTTTCTGTTTGTATGTTTCTCTTTTTGTCATTTGGAGAACGCACGTCGGAATATTTCTGATAGGTTGCTTTTGCAGTCCCAGAGCTACGCCAGGAGGATGGTGCAGTGCCTGCTCGAGGATGAGGCTGAGATAAGTGCTTTTGCGGAGCGAAACCGGCGGCTAAGTGAGGACTTGGACAGAGCCCGGGCAGAGAGAGCGACCGTTGATGATACTGTCGCTCAGCTTCGGGAAGACCTCCGAAAAACCATGGAGGGGAGAAGTCGTGCGTCGGACAAATTGGCGGTGGCTCGGCGAACGCACGCCCGGGAGCTGGCGAAGGCGCGGGAGGAGTGGCGTGGCTCAGAGGAGTTCCTTAAGGCTGCGGCTGCGTTCAGCGTGGATGTTGAGATTGATGCTTTTGCTGAATGCCGGCGGCGTGTCCACGAGGTTGATCCTTCCTTTCTCCTGGACAAACTGATGCACGAGGCTGAGGCCGATCCTCCGTCGGTACCAGCAGAAGCACCGGAGCTGGTCGATGAGGAGGTGGCTGCTCTGGTGGATCCTGTAGTTACTGAGACCTCTGAGGGGGCTTAGTGATGCCAGGATGTCTTTTTGGGTCTTATATTTTGCCTTTTCTTGTGGGTCTGTAATAACTTTTGAATTCTCCTTCTTCTTCTTTTCTGCTTTCTTCTTTTTTCTTTATATAGACGGTGCGCTCCGGGTTATTCGAGCCTTTTGAATTTTAATCTGATCGTCGAGAATGTTCCTGGTGCACCCCGTGGGGTGTCTTTTTTTGCGGAAGGACTATCTTCCCCTCGAGTGATCAGTTCGGGGTTAATGGGTCCCGCCTGCCCTTTTAGGGGGAGGTCTTTTCTTCATGGGGAGTGTTTTAGGGTATTTTCGGGGGGATCGGCCCCTATGCTACCTCTGTCTCGCTCCCTGTCTTCTTTCGGGTCCCTCGTTTATCATGGGCCGGAAAGTGGAGATACGTATGCCTTAAGTAGAAAAGCTATTCCATTGATCCGTTTAAGGAGAAAAGATACATCTTTGTGTCTAAAGACAAAAAAAGAAACAAACAAACATTCGTCATACTTTTAAAGAAAAACACAGAGTTTACCCTGTTCTTTTACTGGTAAAATTCTAGGAGGTTGTCCATGCTCCAACTTCGAGGGACTGGGGTCCCGTCGAGACGTTCTAGCTGGTAGGCCTCGGGGCAGAGTGCTCGAACGACCCTGTAGGGTCCTTCCCATTTAGGTGCGAGCTTTCTGGTGTTGCGGGGGTCGGATACCGCCGTACGCCGTAGTACGAGGTCTCCAGGTTTTACCGAGCGCTTTCTTACCCGGGCATTGTAGTACCGTGCCACCTTTTGCTGGTAGGAGGCGGTTCGGAGAAGGGCTTGCTCTCTTTTTTCGAGCACGAGATCGAGGGTGTTCCGGAGGAGCTCGGAATTTCCCTATTCGTCGTAATTCGCGATGCGGAAGCTGGGGAGGCCAATTTCCAACGGAATGACCGCTTCGGCCCCGAAGGTTAAACTAAAAGGGGATTCTCCAGTCGCGGTCCGCGGCGTTGTTCGATAGGCCCAGATGACGCTAGGTAGCGCTTCTACCCAGTCTTTCCCAGCTTCTCCTAATCGCTTCTTGAGGCTCTAAAGCAAGATCCTGTTAGTTACCTCTACCTGCCCATTGGCATGCGGGTGTGCTACGGAGGCGAAGCGGTGTTCGATGCTTAGGTTATCGCAGAATTTGCCAAATTCGGCGCTTGCGAACTGGGGACCGTTATCCGTTACAAGTATCTTTGGAATGCCGAAGCGGCAAACCACGTCGTGGTAGAAGAACTTCTCTGTTGCTTTCGAATTGGGTTTTGCCACGGCTTTGACCTCGACCCATTTGGTGAAGTAGTCGATGGTGACGTACAACATGGTATGCCCCCCGGGGGCTTTCGGGAAGGGTCCGTGTAGATTCATGCCCCACATGGCGAAAGGCAGGGGTCCTGCTATCGCGGTGTATGGTGTGGCCGGTTGGTGCGGGGTGGTTGCGTACCTTTGGCATGGGCTGCATTTTTTTACGAACTCCTTGGCGTCCCTGAGGATCGTAGGCCAGAAGTAGCCGTGCCTTATGATTTTCTGAGCCAGGGTCCTTCCGCCCCCGTGGTCTCCGCAGATCCCTTCATGTACTTCTCGCAGGGCGTAGTCTGATTCGGAGGGCACCAGGCATCGGAGGTACGGCCATGTGTATGACCGTTTGTAGAGCCTGAGTCTGTGGACCACGTAGTGGGCGGCTCGTGCAGTTAGGCGCCGGGCTTCTAGCTTATCTACGGGTAGTATACCGTCCTTCAGGTATCGTATGATGGGGTCCATCCAGTTTGGTCCAGGTGGGATTTCCAAGACTTGCACCTCGTCGATGCTGGGGTGGGGCAGTATTTCTGTGAGCACGGTACCGAAGTCATGGGTCTCTTCGGCGGCCATCCTTGAAAATGCATCTGCTCGGTTGTTCATGTGCCGTGGTACTTGGAGGATCTCTACCTCTCCCATCCCCTGCAGCTTTTCTTTTACCTTCTGGAGGTATCTCTTCATTCTAGGGCCCTTGGCTTCGTATACGCCGTTCACTTGGTTGACGACGAGCTGGGAGTAGCTATGGACTTTTAACTTTCCTGCGCCGAGCTCCGCGGCTAGACTTAGTCCTGCCAGCAAGGCTTCGTATTCAGCCTCGTTGTTGGAGGCTTTGAAATTTAACCTGAGGGCGTATTCCAGTGTGAATCCTTCTGGGCCGTGGAGGACCACCCCCGCCCCGTGCCCTTTTTGGCCTGCTGAGCCGTCAACGTGCAGGGTCCAATGAACCTCGTCGCTTTGTTCCGCCACGTTTTTGCTAGCCGTCTGTTTGGTGGGGCCGTCGCTGTTTTCCGTTGTCGCTGGTTCCTCGGCCAGGGCCGTGGATTCCACTATAAAGTCAGCGAGGGCCTGGGATTTAATTGCTGGTCTCGGGCGGACTTGTATGTCGAACTCTCCCAACTCGACGGCCCACCTGACCATCCTACCCGAGGTCTCCGGTTTCTGGAGAATTTTCCTCAGGGGTTGGTCGGTGAGAAGCACAATGGGGTGGGCCTGGAAGTAGGGGAGGAGCTTTCGAGCGGCGCTGACGACTGCGAGGGCGAATTTCTCTATGTTTAGGTACCGGATTTCTGCACCGTGGAGAGTCTTGCTCACGTAGTACACCGGGTGTTCCTTTTTGTCGCTTTGTTTGGCCAACACCGCACTCACTGCCGTGGGGCTGACGGGCAGGTATAAAAATAGCTCTTCCTCCGGCTCGGGTTTGGCGAGTACGGGCGGTGTCTGAAGGTATTGCTTCAAAGAGTTGAAGGCCTCTTGGCAGGATGGGGTCCATTCGAACTCCCGTATGTTTTTTAATTGTTTGAAGAAGGGTTGGCATTTTTCTGCCGATTTGGGCATGAATCGGCCGAGGGCCGTGATTCGACTTGCGAGCCTCTGTACTTCTACCGCGGTTGCCGGGGGTTCCATGTCTAGGATGGCTTGGATCTTTTCGGGGTTGGCCTCGATCCCTCTCTGGCTGACTATGAACCCCAAGAATTTTCCGAAAGTTAGGCGCATTTCGCGGGGTTGAGCTTCATTTGGGCTCGTCGTAGGGTGCTGAAAGTTTCCTGAAGGTCGGAGATGTGTTTGGAGGCTTCCAGACTTTTTACCAGCATATCGTCGACATACACCTCTACGTTTCTTCCAATTTGTAGTTGGAACAGCTTATTTACGAGCCGCTGGTAGGTGGCGCCCGCATTTTTTAAACCGAAGGGCATAATAGTATAGCAGTAGACGCCCTGATCGGTGATAAACGCCGTTTTCGGGATGTCTGGCTCGTGCATTTTGACCTGATTGTAGCCTGAGAATGCATCCAAGAAGGTGAGAAGTTCGTGTCCGGATGTGGCATCGATTAGTTGGTCTATGCGCGGTAGGGGGTAGGGGTCCTTTGGGCAGGCCCTGTTTAGGTCTGTGAAGTCTATACAGGCCCGCCAACCTCCGCTAGCTTTCTTGACCATGACGACGTTTGACAGCCACTCGGGGTACCGGATTTCTCTGATGAACCCGGCTTGTAGTAGGTTTTCCACTTTGGCCTTTATGTGAGTTTGACGCTCTATCGCGAAGTTCCTTTTTTTCTTCCGGATGGGTTTAAGGGCTGGGTTCACGTTTAACTTGTGAACGGCCAGTTCCTTGGGTATCCCGGGCATGTCCTTAGCGGACCATGCGAACATGTCTTTGTTTGTTTTGAGGAAGTCGATCATTTGATCTCGCAGGGGGCCTTTTAGCAGGGAGCTGATCCGGACTTGTCTCTCCGGTTGATCTTCGGCTAGGGGGATGGAGTCTAGCTCCTCGGCGGGCTCTCCTTTGATTGTGCGGCCCCACTGCCGGGGATCTTCACTATCGATCGTGAAATTTTCGGCCGTGGCGTTGGTTCCTCTCAGGCTTGCGGCGTAGCACTGGCGTGCTATCATTTGCTGTCCCCGGACCTCCCCTACCCCGGTTAGAGTGGGGAATTTCATCTTGAGGTGGGGGGTGGCGACGACCAGTCTGATGACCAGTGCGTCGTCGTGCGGGACTTGTAGCCCGTCGAGGTCTTCGTTGGAAAAAGTGATGATCTGGTCTTGTAGGGGAGGATCCGTTCGGGCCTTTTTAGAAGGCATATCCATGGAGAATATTTGTTCCGCGTATGCCCGCCGGCCGGCAGTTGTCGGCCCTCCCGCTACTGGCCCGCCCGTGATGATATTGATTTTCCCGATAATGGTGGGCGGCTGTTCGCGGGCTTGCGGTTGCTCGGGGGGCTCCTCTTTCCGGGGGCGCTGGTGGCGGTGCGCGTCGCGTCTGCTTCGGGATGGGCGTCTGCTTCTTGAGCGATGCCTGCTAGGGGATCGATGTCGGCTTGTGGATCGGCGACGGTTGTTGGACCGGCGTCCATTTGGTGACCGACGCCTACCTCTGGGCTCGTCGGAGGGATGCTGGACCTCGTGCGAGCTTTTGTCAGGACTCCTGAGATATTGATTTAGGAGCCCTTCTTCGGCCAACTTTTCCAGTTGGAGGCGGAGGTGGAAGCAATGGTCAGTTTTGTGGCCATGGTCCCCGTGGAATTCGCAGAATTTTCGAGCGGACCTCTTCTTTGGGTCTGTGGCCATTCTCTTGGGGGGGTCAGGAGACCCTGATCCCTGATGGCCAGTAGAACGTGGGAGAGGGGGAACTTTAGCGGGGCGGTTCCCAGTCTCTCGAAGATGGGGACGGGGTTTCTGCCCGCCTGCCTTTCGTCGGCACGTGGCCTTATGGCCCTTCGGCCGTCGTTTTTCCTTTCATCGGGGCCGGGCTGATTCTGTTCTCGAGCGCAGGCTTCTTCTGCTCGTACGAACTTATCAGCCTTGGATTCAAGTTCCTGTAGGTCCCGTGGTGGCTTGAGGGTGAGGTGCAGCTTGAGATTCAGATCGGTGGTGGCATGGTTTAGTGTGGCGACCGCTATTTGGACGTCCATGTTAGAAAGTTGGGCTAATTCGGCGTTGAATTTCAACATGAAGTCTCTCAGGGTCTCATTTCTTCCTTGTTGGAGGGCTAAGAGGGCATCCGCTGGATCATGGCGGAGGCGGTTGTTGGCGAACCTTGTGCTGAACTTCCTCCCAAATTCGTGGAAGGATGCGATGGAGTTGGGCTCCAATCTCATGTACCAGTCGTTGGCAGTTTTTCTCAGTAGGGACGCGAAGGCTCTGCACATGAATCCGTCCGACGCGCCTCGAAGTGTCATTACCCTTTTGAAGGTTTGGAGGAACTCGAGGGGGTCTGTGCTTCCATCGTACAGACCGAAGCGGGAGAGGTCTATGCCTGCTTCTGCAGGGGTTTTTAAGACCTCCGAGGTGAATGGGGATGCCGTCTCCCTTTCCCACTCATCGAGGATGCCGTGGGCGTAGGGTTTTTTCATTTCTAGTTTTACCTCCCGGATCTGTCTTTGTAGGTCAGCTATCGAGTCCACGTCGGGCGGTTGTGCTAAGGTTGCCACTTCTTCCGCCCGAGCCAGGGGCGGTTCCTGGAGGCGGGTAGCTTGGACAGGGGGAGCGCGGCTGTTTGTAGCCTGCCTCCCGCTGTCTCGTTGGTATCCCCTAGTTGTGGGGGGCAGAGGACTATTTGCTGACGGGGACGACGTCCGGCGAGTCGGTGTTCGCTTCCGCCGGGGATGGCATTCCCCTGGTTGTTCCTCGTTGCCTTCGTCATAGGCCTCTGTCTGGTCCTGCGTTATCGGGGGCCTCTCCGAGGTCGGAGGAGGCAAGCGTTGGAGCAGTTCTCGGCGAAGTTCGTTGAACATTTCCATGGTGGGGGCCATATGCGGGGTGCTAGAGGAGGGTTGGTGTCGGCCCGAGGGCGGTGAGTTGGGTTCTTGGGAGGTTGAGGTGCTGGTTTGTGCGCGTTGAGCCTGGCTTCGGGTCATTACCCCTATTTCTTGCTGTCGGGTGTGGTTTCTCATCGCCATAAGGCGTTCAGTACTCAACGAGTCCCACGGATGGCGCCAATATGATGGCGTCTGAATCCGGGTCTGCGATCGCGCGGTCGGTAGAGGGCCTCCGCGGGGTCTGCAATCACAAACAAAGGGGGTCAGGGGGTCCGGGGTGGGTCCCGGACGACCACTTCGACACCCAAGTCAGATCCTTCGACCAATCAATATAAAGAACAGCGAGAGAGAGAAGGGAGTTTCGATTAGGGTTACCAGGGGCAGCACGCGGGCTCTTTTCTGGGTGTGTGAGTGAGCGGGTCGGAGGGGACTAGCAGGGAGAGTAGGATTGGGTTCCTAGCCTCCTCTGTTGTTGCCTCGCCACTTTTTCCGGTGTCCGGAGTGGAGAATGGGTAAAGTCCTCTTTTCAGCGAAAGGGGCCTCCCGCTGTTCTTCCTTTTCCTCCCTTTTAAAGGGAGGCGCGCTGCCCCTTTCATCATTATGGAGAGAAAACCTTCTTTCGCAGGATTGGGCTGTCCTCCTGCTTTGTCGGCGCGCATGGCTTTGGTGATCATTTCCTTCCATAATTTGTGATGATGAGACTTGGGCGGCGAGAGGGCGACACGTGTCGTGAATGTGTGGTCTTTGCCGTTTTCCAACGCCATTCTTCATGATGGTTTCGCTCTGCTCGTGCATGGATGACACGTGGCGATACCTGGGAGCGTAGCCGTATTTGTGCCCCATCACCCGGCAACGAGCCCGCACAATCAGAGGAGAACCCGCCGAGGAGCTAGACTCCATCCCCATCGCCCAAGATCAGCCGGAGAGACAAGTCTGGATCAGTTCCCTACTAAAAGGCCCCCTGCGAGACCAGATGATCAACTTCCTCAGAACGAACAAAGACATGTTCGCATGGTCCACTAAGGACATGCCCGGGATACCCAAGGTACTGGCCGTTCACAAGTTAAACGTGAACCCAGCCCTTAAACCCGTCCCGCAGAAAAAAAAGGAACTTCGCGGTAGAGCGTCAAACTCACATAAAGGCCGAAGTGGAAAAACTACTTCAAGCCGAGTTCATCAGAGAAATCCGGTATCCCGAGTGGCTGTCAAACGTCGTCATGGTCAAGAAAGCTAGCAGAGGCTGGCGGGCCTGTATAGACTTCACAGACCTAAACCGGGCCTGCCCAAAGGACCCCTACCCCCTCCCACGCATAGACCAACTCATCGACGCCACATCCGGGCACGAGCTTCTCACCTTCTTGGATGCATTCTCAGGCTACAATCAGGTCAAAATGCATGAGCCAGACATCCCGAAAACAGCGTTTATCACCGATCAGGGCGTCTACTGTTACACTGTTATGCCCTTCGGTTTAAAAAATGCGGGCGCCACCTACCAGCGGCTCGTAAATAAGCTATTTCAGGCGCAAATCGACAGGAACGTAGAGGTGTATGTCGACGATATGCTGGTAAAAAGTCTGGAAGCCTCCAAGCACATCTCCGACCTTCAGGAAACTTTCAACACCCTACGACGAGCCCGCTGAAGCTAAACCCAGCAAAATGCGCCTTCGGCGTAACTTCCGGAAAATTCTTGGGGTTCATGGTCAGCCAGAGATGGATCGAGGCCAACCCCGAGAAGATCCAAGCCATCCTAGACATGGAACCCCCGACAACAGCAGTAGAAGTACAGAGGCTCGCAGGACGAATCACGGCCCTTGGTCGATTCATGCCCAAATTGGCAGAAAAGTGCCAACCCTTCTTCAAACAGTTAAAAAACATACGGGAATTCGAATGGACCCCGGCCTGCCAAGAGGCCTTCAACTCCCTGAAGCAATACCTTCAGACACCACCCGTACTCGCCGAACCCGAGCCGGGGGAAGAGCTATTTCTATACCTGGCCGTCAGCCCCACGGCGGTGAGTGTGGTGTTGGCCAACCAAAGCGACAAAAAGGAACACCCGGTGTACTACGTGAGCAAGACTCTCCACGGTGCAGAAATCCGGTACCTAAACATAGAGAAGTTCGCCCTCGCGGTCGTCAGCGCCGCCCGAAAGCTCCGCCCCTACTTCCAGGCACACCCCATTGTGCTTCTGACCGACCAACCCCTGAGGAAGATTCTCCAAAAACCAGAGACCTCGAGTAGGATGGTAAGTTGGGCCGTCGAGTTGGGAGAGTTCGACATACAAGTCCGCCCGAGGCCAGCTATCAAATCCCAAGCCCTCGCTGACTTTATAGTAGAATCCACGGCCCTGGCCGCGGAACCAGCGACAATGGAGAGCGGCGAGAGCCCCACCGAACAGACGGCTCGCAGCAACGTGGCGCCGGACTCAGCGGAACAAAGCAACGAGATTCGTTGGACCCTGCACGTTGACGGCTCAGCAGGCAAAAAGGGGCACGGGGCGGGAGTGGTCCTCCACGGCCCAGAAGGATTTACACTGGAATACGCCCTCAGGTTAGATTTCAAAGCCTCCAACAAAGAGGCTGAATACGAAGCCTTACTGGCAGGACTAAGTCTAGCCGCGGAGCTCGGCGCGGGAAACTTAAAAGTCCATAGCGACTCCCAGCTCGTCGTCAACCAAGTGAACAGAATATACGAAGCCAAAGGCCTCAGAATGAAGAGATACCTCCAGAAGGTAAAACAAAAGTTGCAGGCAATGGGAGAGGTAGAGATCCTCCAGGTACCGTGAGACATGAACAATTGAGCGGATGCATTGTCAAAAATGGCCGCCGAAGAGACCCATGAGTTCGGTACCGTGCTCACAGAAATACTGCCCCACCCCAGCATCGACAAGGTGCAAGTTTTGGAGATTCCACCTGGACCAAACTGGATGGACCCCATCATACGATACCTGAAAGACGGTATACTGCCCACAGATAAGCTGGAAGCCCGGCGCCTAACCGGAAGAGCCGCCCACTACATCGTCCACGGGCCCAAGCTCTACAAATGGTCATACACGTGGCCGTATCTCCGATGCCTGGTGCCCTCCCAGTCAGACTACGTACTACGAGAAGTGCATGAAGGGATCTGCGGAGACCACGGAGGCACGGCTACTTCTGGCCTACGATCCTCAGGGACGCCAAGGAGTTCGTCAAAAAGTGCAGCCCCTGCCAAAGGTACGCAACCACCCCCCGCCAACTGGCCACACCATACACCGCGATAGCAGGGCCCCTGCCTTTCGCCATGTGGGCCATGGATCTACTCGGACCCTTCCCGAAAGCCCCCGGGGGGCATACAATGCTGTACGTCGCCATCGACTACTTCACCAAATGGGTCGAGGTCAAGGCCGTGGTAAAACCCAATTCAAAAGCGACGGAGAAGTTCTTCTATCACGATGTGGTTTGCTGCTTCGGCATTCCAAAGACACTTGTAACGGACAACGGTCCCCAGTTCGCAAGTGCCGAGTTTAGCAGATTCTGCGATAACCTAAGCATCGAACACCGTTTCGCCTCCGTAGCGCACCCGCAAGCCAACGGGTAGGTAGAGGTAACTAACAGGATCTTGCTTCAGAGCCTCAAGAAGCGATTGGGAGAAGCCGAGAAAAACTGGGTAGAAGCGCTACCTAGTGTCCTCTGGGCCTATCGAACGACGCCGCGAACCGCGACTGGAGAATCCCCTTTTAGTTTAACCTTCGGGGCCAAAGCGGTCATTCCGCTAGAAATTGGCCTCCCCAGCTTCCGCACCGCGAATTATGACGAACAGGGAAATTCCGAGCTCCTCTGGAACACCCTCGATCTCGTGCTCGAAAAACGAGAACAAGCCCTCCTCCGAACCGCCTCCTACCAGCAAAAGGTGGCACGATACTACAACGCCCGGGTAAAAAAGCGCTCGGTTAAACCCGGAGACCTTGTTCTACGGCGTGCGGAGGTATCCGACCCCCGCAACACCGGAAAACTCGTACCTAAATGAGAAGGACCGTACAGGGTCGTTCGAGCACTCCGCCCCGGGGCCTACGAACTAGAACGCCTCGACGGGACCCCAGTCCCTCGAAGTTGGAGCATGGACAACCTCCGAGAGTTTTACCAGGAAAAAGATAGGGTAAGTTCCGTGTTTTCCTTTAAAACTATGACGAGTGTTTTTGTTTCCTTTTTGTGTTTCTAGAAGCAAAGATGTATTTTCCCCAACAAATTAATAGAAAGGAATTTCTACCAAAGCAGCGCGTATCTCCACTTTCCGGCCCACGATAAATAAGGGACCCGAAAGAAGACAGGGAGTGAGACAGAGGTAACCCTGGGGTCAACCACCCCGAGAATACCCTAAGACGCTCCCCATGAAAAAAAAAGACAGGGAGTGAGACAGAGGTAGCATCGGGGCCGATCCCCCCGAGAATACCCTAAAACGCTCCCCATGAAAAAAAAAAGACCTCCCCTTTAAGGGCAGGCGGGACCCATTAACCCCGAACTGATCACTCGAGGGGAAGATAGTCCTTCCACAAAAAGACGCCCTACGGGGTGCACCCAAAAAGCAATACCAGAAGCGCAAAGAGCTCGCAGCACATCATATATACCGAGGCAGCCACCACCTCCTCAGCCGACTCTACTGCTTCCGCCGATACCGGCAAAGGATCGACCTCAGACTCGTGCATCAGCTTCTCAAGAGGGAAGGAAGGATCGACCTCTAGAACGCGCCGCCGGCATTTAGCAAAAGCATCGATCTCAACATCCACACTGAACGCGGCCGCGGCCTTAAGGAACTCCACTGAGTCACGCCATTCCTCCCGCGCCTCCGCCAGTTCCCTGGCATGCGTTCGTCGAGCCACCGCCAATTTGTCCGCCGCACAACTTCTCCCCTCCATGGTTGTCCGGAGATCTTCCTGAAGTCGAGCAACAGTATCATCAAAGGTCGCTCTCTCCGCCCGGGCTTTGTCCAAGTCCTCGCTTAGCTGCCGGTTTCGCTCCTCAAAAGCACTTATCTCAGCCTCATCCTCGAGCAGGCACTGCACCATCCTCCTGGCATAGCTCTGGGACTGCAAAAGCAACCTGTCAGAAAATCTCCAACGTAGGATCTCAAAAAAGCACAGAGAGAAACATACAAACAGAAAACCGGCCACCCGGTACTTATGCAAGATGTTGATTGAAAATACTGAGCCCCAGGGGCCCTACGATCGTAGCCCTCCAACTCAGCTTTGTCGCCAGGAAGGGCGGTCGTCACACCCAGCTCCACCCCAACCCGGGGATTCACAAGAACGCTGTCCTCAATGCCGATCTTCCAGTCAGGCTTAAACAGCTCTCCTCGCGCCTAGAAGCTCTGCGGAGGAAGCTCCACCCGCTCCAGAAGAAATTTGGTCATAACCGCCCCTTCCATCCGACTTGGCACGTCCTCCGCAAAGGCAGGAGGAGGCGCCACACGGCCAGCATCCCCTTGTTGAGCGCTAAAAGGGGCAGCCCTCTTGGCAGAAGGCTCCGGCTCCGGAGGAAACAGCCTAGCCGCCCCCTTTTCTCCGACCGCTCGAGCAGAGGGGATAGAAGGCACAGATGCCGGAAGCCTCGCTTGCAGCCGGCCCAGCCTGGTCGCGGCCATAAAGTCAGAAGGGATCTTCGTGCAGCTCGCCAGACCCTTCGTCGCGGCCGCAGCCCCCTTCCCCTTACCAGCGTCACCGGAAGAAGACATGCCTCCTGCCAAAAACAGGAAAACAACAACCGCTCAAAACGAAGGAAAGCAACAGCCCAAAAAATAAACAAAAAAAAAAGAAAAAAAAAGAGGAGAAACAAAGAGAGAAAGAGGGGAGGGGCTCACCACGATGACTGGCGGAACTCTCCCCCGTTCCCTCACCAAGACAGCGGGCCCTCCTCTCCACAGCTCCCAGCAAGCCGAGCCTCTTCATGCCCCTTTCCCATCTAAACTCGGAAACGTCAATAGCCTCCCCAAAGGCGAGCTTCCCCAAGTCAAACTTACTGTAATCAGACTCGTCGGGGAGGGACTTTCTTCGCCACTCAACGGAGCGCCTCCAAGAGCGAGGAAAATCCCAACCAGCGTCCGATGGAGGGGTGATGAACACATACTCCTCCTTCCACTTTTTTATGGAAGAAGGCAAGTTCGCCGCGATCTTCACCTGAGGACGCTGGGTCAGATATAACCAGCTGTCCTCCCCCTTCACTAACGGGCTAAGGGCAACGCAAGCTCGGAGCAGCGGAAGGGTAGGCTGAACCTTGTGAAGACCCGCCTTGGCCACAAAGGCCAAAAGAGTGCGCCAACTATTAGGCGCCAGTTGGGAGGGGGCCACCCCGTAAAACTCAAGGGCCTCTACTATAATGCCCAAGAGCGGGAACCTAACCCTCGCCCGAAAAGCCTCCACGTAGAAAGCTACCTCCTCCTCCGTGGTACCTTCACACACCCCCTCGGCGAAGGCTGGAACCCTAATCCTGTAACCATCGGGAATGTGGAAACTCCCTCCTAATCTTCTCTGCCGCCCCATCTCTCAAAGTGTTCCTGAAACACGTTACCCTACCAGGACGAATAACGGCACCAGACCGAATGTCCCTAACCTCCGCCCCACGAGCAGAAAAAACCCGAGCGGGAGATTCTGGAGGAGCAACCCCCACCGAGGACCCAGAAGCCCCGGAGCTATCCCTCAGCTCCATAGGCTGCTGTACATCTTGAGAGACGCCGCCCCCACCCTCTACAAACAACCGCCTCCTCTTTCTTGGCGGAGCCCTCTCCACTACTTCTACTGACTCAGAAGAAGGGCTCTGAGGTACAGTCGCGACAGACATCATAAACTATCAAATGGCGGACGAAATAAAAGACACAGAACTCACTAGAAGAAGGTTGGTAAGTAAGCAACGTGTAGAAAAATCGCCGCGGAGGAAAAACCCGTTTCACCCGAGGAAGACGAAAAAATAAAGCAAAAGAATGAAATCCCCAAAAAGGCTTTAAAAAGGGTTAGGGTTTCGACACGCGTCGTTTAATCTCCCTCCTTTTTTAATCCGATGGGACACGCACACGTGGCACCGATTGGGAAACCCGACGGAACCGCCAAAAGTCGAAGCGCCATACGGAAGAGACATCCCTACCCCTAAGTGACTTCCCCAACAAGCCATCCATAAACCTTCACCGCTTTCAATAGCAAAAGATTCGGACCCCATCATAAGGGCCCGGCATACAAATCCACAAGATGGAAAAGGTCGCTTTCAATAGCAAAAGATTCGGAACCCGTCACGAGGGCCCGGCATACAAATCCACAAGATGGAAAAGGCCGCTTTCAATAGCAAAAGAATCGGACCCCGTCATAAGGGCCCGGCATACAAATCCACAAGATGGAAAAGGCCGCTTTCAATAACGAAAGATTCGGACCCCGTCATAAGGGCCCGGCACCCAAATCCACAAGATGGAAAAGACCACTTTCAATAGCAAAAGATTCGGGCCCCGTCACAAGGGGCCGGCATACAATACCACAAAAAAAGAAAGGGGGGAAGGAAAGCGAAGATAAAAAATATAGGGCGCGTAGGCCCGGGTCCCGAAGGCCCTCCAAAAAGCCCCTCACATCCCGTTCCTTCCGGCCTAAAGCGACCGGCCACTGAAAGAGTTCTCCGCGTCAGAAAGCTCCCTATCAGTATGCTCCCCCTCCGAAGAGCTCCCCCAGTCCGGATCCGCTGGGCCTGCCGCCCTCTGGTCATTCAACCACCTCACCCGATTCCTCACCAAATCGTTCTCCGCACGCCAGAGGAAAAACTCGCACCTCGGCCTAGGACCCGGGCGCGAGGCCACGGCACACGAGACGTCATAGTCCCTCGCAATAAAGACAATTCATATCAAACAAATGAAAAAAGCAACACAAAGAGACACCGCACAAATGCATAAAAATTGCCCATTCACATCCTCCTGGCCCACAGGCCTACAAAAAGAAAGGGAAACAAGAAACACAGCACAGGGCACGCAGGCCCCAAAAATCCTTGACAAGAAAAGGGATAGGCACGCAGAAAAACAAGAAAAGCCAAAGCTTTATCGGAGAAAGACTCCTCTCCCGAAGGGTTTCCCTCCTCCTCCCAAGAGCTCTCCAGCAGGGGGTCCACCTCATATTCAAACAGCTGCTCATTGAGAAGGTCAACCTTTTTCTATAGAGCCTCGTTCTCCCGCTTCAAGACCTCGATCTCCTTGCCCATCTTTAAAATACGGCCACGTAATTCCGTTCCCTGGTGATAGGCTCGGGAGAAAAAAGACCACTCCCTGGCAACACGGGAACGAGACGACATGTCTTCCCTGGGCAAGGAGGAAAGGCGAAGGGCGGGGAAGCCGGAGGAAGAACCCGCGTTCCTCCTAGCCTTCTTCTGACGAGCCCAAGATCCTCCCTCAGATCGGAAGACAAGTAGGGGTCACTCGACGATTCCTGGAAGAGGCGGGCCTTGCCCCTAACTCGCGAAGGAAAACCAGACATGTTGTTGAAAAGGGCACGAAAGGACACCTACTGCAAAGCGCCAGGGTAATCCCCTTTTTAAACTCAAGAAGGGAATCCTGGTGCCTCGAACAAGGCAACCCATCTAACGACGCTACCGTCTCCCGGGGACGGCCGCCGGATAAAACGGCACGCCTCCTCGTACCCCGGAGCCCTCGTAAATATCCTCATCATGACTTTGCTCGAATAAAACGTTACTGCCTTGGCCCATTCAATAGACCAAAGGAGTAAGGGGGACTTATGATGGGACACAAATACGGCTGCGCTCCCAGATATCGCCACGTGTCATCCATGCACGAGCAGAGCCCAACCATCATGAAGAAAGGCATTGGAAAACGGCAAAGACCACACAATCGTGACACGTGTCGCCCTCTCGCCGCCCAGGCCTCATCATCACAAATTATGGAAGGAAATGGCCGCCAAAGCCACGCGCGCCGGTGAGGCAGAGGGACGGCCCAATCCTGCAAAGGAAGGTTTTCTCTCCATAATGATGAAAAGAGCCACACACCTCCCTTTAAAAGGGAGGGAAAGGAAGAACAGAGGGATCCACCTTTTTCTAAAGAAAAGACTTCCCCCACCCTCCGCTCCACAATACCGAAAAAAGAGGCAAGGCAACAACAGAGGAGACTAGGAACCCAATCCTACTAGTCCCCTCCGACCCACTCGCTCATACACCCAGAAAAGAGGCCGCGCGCTGGCCCTGGTAACCCTGACCGAAATCCCTTCCCCCTCTCGTTGTTCTTTATATTGATTGGCAAAGGATCTGACTTGGGTGTCGAAGTGGTCGTCCGGGACCCACCCCGGACCCCCTGACCCCCTTTTGTTTGTGATTACAGACCCCGCGGAGGCCCTCTACCGACCGCGCGATCCCAGACCCGGATTCAGACACCATCAATATGTATACAAAGATAATTAAGAGTCCTAATAATATATGGAATTCGCACAACCTTACTTACATATGAGTGTGTGTGCGTCACATGGAAATATGGATTGAGGAAACTTAGAATTTGGTATATCAATGTGTTACAGATTCGGTTGCAAATCTTATTCAAACATTGAGGACTTTCTCACTCCTTTACATCACAAATAACTAAGGTAGGTGACGGTACCCTAAAATTGTACTCTTGAACAATGACTAATTTATATGCATGCAATGAAAGTTCTTAGTAGACATAGAATTGCTCATGATAATGATATAGTTAAAATGATTGTTTCTTATTAATATGCATCTTGCTCTCATGTTTTGTTATACTAGTAGCTTGTAAATGTTGAAAAATGATGCTATGCTAGTAGCTTACAAAAGATGAAATGATATGATTTCTTGTTAAAGGAAAAAATGGAATATATGGGAAGCAATAAAATTACTAATTGATATTGGAAAGAAAAATGATAAGGATGATAGACCAGAAAACTAGTAAGAAATAAATGCATGGGGAAATAATTTGGTGGCTTGGGCGGAGGAGTCCAATAATAAAATTACCCCCTTGGCGGTAAATGTTAGAGTAGTGTGGGACCCGATCCCGCGAGAGGGGTGGTGGCGCGAGCCGCCACGCACTATCTCTTGGTCTCTCGTACCCACGCGATTGGCGTGTGCCTTTCATTATTGATTTTAATTCGTCTTTTATGTGAACTTGGGATCACTAAGGCAATCCGAATTCCACACAAAAGAGACTGACAGAGTCGCCACCTAGATGTGGGATCTAGGACCCATAATTAACCAGAAATCTAGACTCGCTACCTGGTTACAAGAATGGAAGGTATGGGGATTTATCCACCACATGCACCATTCCTGCCCGATAATCGGTCTTCAATTCCAAAAGTTAACTCTTTTAAATTCATTTTAAATGGCTCATTCAACTCTCTGTTAATGTGCGAACTATGTGACATGCATCCTATGATCTAATTTCAATGTGAATCCTAAATGTGTATCTTGATTTCTTAATTGGTTTGGATTCAATCTAAGTGAAAGTTCTCCTAAAATTCTAATTTCATGGAAAATCCTAAGTGATTTGATTGTTTCAACAGTTTTAAAAGTGATTAGCCCGAGTCCTCAGATGATCTGGTATTCATCCAAAGAAGCCTACGTATCCCCGCCTCCACGAGAATCAAGGCAACGTAGTTCTTCGCGCCTATTCTAAGCTAGGATGCCTAAGACACCTAGACTTCTATCCTAGACTCGATCTAAAAGACCGAACCGGTTATTAAAGTTTCTTGTACGATTATTTAAATTTCAGTGAATTGTGGATTTTATGACACCCTATATGCCCTAACTAAATGCAGATTAGCCCTAAGCTAATGCAGGTGGTTCTTACAACCTATGTGTGACTAGGCTGTATTTCCTACGGAAAACCAAGGGTGGACTAGCGTATCCTACTCTAGTCATCACTCGGCGATATGGATCGCCGACTGACCGGACGGAGGCGCTCCTATAACTCTAGGACAGACCTCTAACTCTAAAACAAGCACACAGCAAACAATCAATCAAACAACCTATCAAAAGAAAAACCCTAACTCTAAAATTCTCTATCGAGGAGAAACTCCTAACTCTAGAGGAAGGTCTTTTGAAAACTATATTTTAAAGGTTTTTGAAGAAGGTTTAAAACGTTTATTTACAAAAAAAGTTTGGCTGGACTTGGGATGTAAATCCCAAGCTGCACTACGTACCTCGGAAGAGGATCAAGCCAACGTAGTTCGAAAATCGAACTCGCCTAATACGCTTCTAAAAGAAACACTCAACACTTTAGATTTTTTTAAGTTTTTTTTTTTTATATTTTCAAATGTTTTTTATATTTTTAAAGTTTTCAAATGTTTTTGAGTTTTAAATTTCCAATGTTTTTGGATTTTAAAGTTTTTCCAATGCTCAGGACCTTTAGATGAATTCACTCTTACAGAGAACAAACAAGCATAACCATAAACTAGGGCAAAGCCCTAAAGCAAAAGGGGAAACCCCAAACAAGCAACTAACGCCTCAAAGAGACGAACCACAACAAGAAAGATAGCGTCCCAAGAAGAGAGAAAACGATCCAAGATCCGAAGCAAGCAAAGCTTTAATAAGACTGAGTTAGTCTCTAATCAAAGTGAAGTAATCAACAAATCTAAAGGAGAAACTCCGAACTAACAACACTAAAGAGGGGAACAAATGAGTCAGAGACTCTCTAATACTACAACTTAGAGGAGGAATGAGTCAAAGACTCCCAAATAACGCCAACAGAAGAACCAATGAGTCAAAGACTTCCTAGTAATACAACAAAAGAACGAATGAGTCAAAGACTCTCTAAAAGAAATGGAAACATGAGTCAAAGACTCCAATAACACCAACTAAAGGATAGATGAGTCAAAGACTCTCTAAAAGAAAAGGAAACACGAATTTACACATTTGGCAGAGGTAAAACACCCAGCCGGGCCGGACAGCTACCTAGCCCTAGGGTGCAACAAATGTGCAACCCAATACCCATAAGGGTAGGGGTATGAAGCCAAGCCGAGTAGGGCGTTCTTCCAAAACCAAACGGCGCACAAAGAGGACTAACGAGAGAATGAGACCGGGCGGGTCTCCCAAACACACACAAAGATGAAGGTGCTTTAGAGATTTTAAGATGATTTTCACTTAATTTTTATTTTTTTAATGGATTTTACCAATTTGTAACCATATGAGTGATTTTACAAGTGAAGCTGTTGCAAACGAACTCGAAATGAGTTGAAACTTCTCCACCAACAAGATATGATGAGATGTAATTTACTGGAAGATTTTTACAGATTTTTACATTAAACTCATATTTAATATGGATTTAAAAATTAATTAACCAGATTGCAAAAATAACACATAAACTACTAGAAATAGATATCTAAATTCCATGAAATTTCTACAGTAGTAAGAGATAAGTGAAAATAGCATGCTGTGAGATTTCCATGAATTTAGAAAACTATTTACTATCAGTTTCGGATTTTTCAAATTTCAAACCAGATTATGAATTAACACTACAGCTCATATGAAACAAGATCCAAATCACTTGAAAATTTTACAGAAGCAAGAAGTATAGAATTTAAGACTACTGTAAAACTTTGGAGAATTTTATCTGTGATTTGACGTCAGTAACAATTCTCCCAAAATCTGATAATTTTCAAAGAATGCGTAAAATAATATACCAAACAAAATCCAAAAATTCTCACAAATTCATGGTAGAATGTATCATTATCATATTATTTTCCCACGAAATTTCATTATTTTTGGAATCTGTTTAGTATATCGTTTAGTTTTCTTTGTTAAAAATCATGCAAAAATCCGAAAATATACCAAATAATTCTAAAAAAAATTCCGAGAACGGTGTACCTACCTGTGATCGAAATCCTCGCCGAATCCGAGAGCCGAAAAACTCGAAAATTCCGCCTCCGTGCGATCGCTTCCGCTTTCTTTCTCTTTTTGCTTCTTTTTTGTTTCTTTTTCTTCCTTTCTTGTTTCTTTTCTTTTTTTTTCTTTTCAACCCCTCATAGCAACTTTGTTAGAACACATGATAGAAGAGAAATGAGTTCTCCTCTCCTCTTACTCACCCTCATTGAACCATTTATAGCAAAGGAATGGGAGGGTGGTGGCCACCATTGTGGACTTATTCCATGGTAGGTGGCCACCATTGTGGACATATTCCATGGTAGGTGGCCACCATTGTGGACATTGAATTTTGACATGTGTGTGGCCCCATGCATGTTTTTTAAAGTTCTTTTGAGTAGGTAAAAGATAACCCAAATGGGTCCCATATGTGACCAAATTCCCAATTGTGCATAAAATCATATGCCCCACTCCAAAGTATGATCGGAACCGTTCATTTGATGGGCGACAATGTGATTTAATTTGTGCTCCGCTAATCAATCCTATGGGCTGATCCAAGCCATCCAATAGATCAAAATGTGAATATGTTACCCCATTTTTAAATCACTCCTATTTGATGATCCGAACCGTCCATTTGATGGGCGACAATTGATGATCTTGACCGTTCAAATAGTGGGCTGCGATGTGATTTAATTTGTGCTCCACTAATCAATCCTATGGGCTGATCCAAACCATCCAATAGATCAAAATGTGAATATGTTACCCCATTTTTAAATCACTCCCATTTGATGATCCGAACCGTCCATTTGATGGGCGACAATTGATGATCTTGACCGTTCAAATGGTGGGTCGCAATGTAAATTGGTTGTGCCCCCTTAAATTATTCCTCTATGACGATCCAGACCATCCAATTGATGGGTCCCCTACCTAAGTAGGTTGTGTCCTCCTAAATCATTTCAATGGGCTGACCCGAGTAACTCAACCTGATGATCGAAACAAAATTGGTTGTTAAAACGACTTCTCTGAGATCTTGACCGTTCTCTTGATGATCATCTTTAGGTGTTGGATCGAAGTAGGTTCAAAACTCATTTTTCACTAAAACAATGTGCGGGCCACCCTGTTTGATCCAAATCTAAACAAATGCTCAAGACGGGCCCATCAATCGGATCCAAATTCTCTCTTGTTCGGATTCTTGGGAATAATCTCTCTCAACACTTAACGGAAAAGTGCGAAACATGGCGGAAATGATTGAACGGGATTTCGCCCAAGCATAGCGAACTTGGGTCCGGTCAAAATGGGGTGTCTACAGATGCCCCTCTTTGGCAAAGCGTGTGTAACACACGAATGACAAAGCTGAACAGACGACACATTTTGGCCGGCCCGAAAACAAAGTAAAACAAGTTTTTTTTGTTTTGTTTTTAAAATGATGTTCATCAGGGTAAAACAACAAAATAGCACTACGAGACTGAAAGACTAGAAGCAAAAGGGAGATGACCTCTCACCGACCCTTAACTCGGCAATCACGACATCTCAATGAGATGGCCTCTCTCTAATACTCACAACTCAACTATTTAAATCAATACGCAAAGACTCTATTAAAGCAAACACAAACATACTTTGTTAAAATAAAGCTTTTAAGAAAACGAACCCAATGAAATTACCTCAAAGAAAGTAGACCACTATCGATGCAGACGTAAATCAACCCTTCAAAGAATATCAAATCAAATTACTCAAAGAGTATGTAACACTCATAGAGTCTCAAATCAAACACTCAGAGAGCTTCATAGAAATCTTTATACTCAAAGAGCCTCAACTACCCGAAGAGTCTGTAACACTCAAAGGGGCTTAACTACTCAAAGAGTCTCAAATTAACGCAAAACATTTATACTCAAAAAGTCTCAACTACCCGAAGAGTCTGTAACACTCAAAGGGCCTTAACTACTCAAAGAGTCTCAAATTAACGCAAAACATTTATACTAAAAAAAGGTCTCAACTACCCGAAGAGTCTGTAATACTCAAAGGATCTCAACTACTCAAAGAGTCTTAAATCAACAAAGATCATTTATACTCAAAAAGTCTCAACTACCCGAAGAGTCTATAACACTCAAAGGATCTCAACTACTCAAAGAGTCTCAAATACATCACAAAAACATTTATACTCAAAGAGTCTCAACTAACACTCAAAGGATCTCAACTACTCAAAGAGTCTCAAATCAACAAAGATCATTTATACTCAAAAAGTCTCAACTACCCGAAGAGTCTGTAACACTCGAAGGGTCTCAACTACTCAAAGAGTCTCAAATCATGGCGAAACATTTATACTCAAAGAGTCTCAACTACCCGAAGAGTCTGTAACACTCAAAGGGTCTCAACTACTCAAAGAGTCTCAAATCAACACAAAAAATATTTATACTCAAAGAGCCTCAACTACCCGAAGAGTCTGTAACATTCAAAGGGTCTCAACTACTCAAAGAGTCTCAAACACATGCAAAAATCTTTATACTCGAAAGAGTCTCAACCACCCGAAGACTCTGTAACACTCAAAGGATCTCAACTACTCAAAGAGTCTCAAACGCACACAAAAACATTTATACTCAAAGAGTCTCAATTACCCGAAGAGTCTGTAACACTCGAAGGGTCTCAACTACTCAAAGAGTCTCAAATACACAAAAACCATTTATACTCGAAAGAGTCTCAACTACATAGAGAAACATTTATACTCAAAGAGCCTCAACTACCCGAAGAGTCTGTAACACTCAAAGGGTCTCAACTACTCAAAGAGTTTCAAATACACCAAAATCTATTTATACTCAAAGAGTCTCAACCACCCGAAGAGTCTGTAACACTCAAAGGGTCTCAACTACTCAAAGAGTCTCAAACACATGCAAAAACCTTTATACTCGAAAGAGTCTCAACTACATAGAGAAACCTTTATACTCAAAGAGCCTCAACTACCCGAAGAGTCTGTAACACTCAAAGGGTCTCAACTACTCAAAGAGTCTCAAATACATCACAAAAACATTTATACTCAAAGAGTCTCAACTACCCGAAGAGTCTGTAACACTCGAAGGGTCTCAACTACTCAAAGAGTCTCAAATTAACGCAAAAACATTTATACTCAAAGAGTCTCAACTACCCGAAGAGTCTGTAACACTCGAAGGGTCTCAACTACTCAAAGAGTCTCAAATCAACACAAAAAACATTTATACTCAAAGAGCCTCAACTACCCGAAGAGTCTGCAGCACTCGAAGGGTCTCAACTACTCAAAGAGTCTCAAATCAACACAAAACATTTATACTCAAAGAGTCTCAACTACCCGAAGAGTTTGTAACACTCAAAGGGTCTCAACTACTCAAAGAGTCTCAAACGCACACAAAAAACCTTTATACTCAAAGAGTCTCAAATCAACACGAAAATATTTATCGATCTTATATCGAGTTCATTGATAGCATAGCTATCTCCTGCTGAGAATAAATTGGAGTGCATGATCTTTGCTGAAAGCAAAACTCAAGTAGATTGATGAGATTTTTAGGTGCTGACTCTCTTTAACAGATGAAAAGCATTCTAATGAGGTTTGAAGGATGTAGGAGTAGATTATATACCCCGCTGGAAATTGAAGTTTATGAAACTTTGACTCCAAAAGAAACAACTTGATCAAGGAATTCAACTCAAAGAGTATGTTCAAGCTTCTCTGGTTTCTATTTGCTAAGAATAGATATCCCAGTTATCATTGTGTAATATCTTTTATGACGCAAGTCATAAAAGATGCCCCTAGTATGATGTGCTTCCATGACAAGGTTTTAAGAAAGCAGAACCAAGGTAAGTAGGAAAAATTTGAGTTTGCATGGGTTCTTTCTTTGGTATAATGGTAAGACCACCTTCACAAAGGCTGAACGTAAGAGTTCTTCATTTTGCTCAGTGCTTGAGGCTTTGATGTTTCAGGCAGGTCTGAATAACAAATCTCTTGCCCTTCTTTGATTCTTAAACCAGGATCTACTCTAGATTTTTCTTTACATTTCGGAAGGTGTACACCCATTCTCTCCAGTGCCAAACACTTTTGATTCTAAAAGAAAACAATGAGAAACAAGGAACAGACTCCTGAGGACTCTTTCAAAGAAGACTTACAATATTCATGGGACTTGACTAAATTTTGATTCACTCTTAAATCAAATGTGTTATTTTTAAATGGTAAGGTCAGCCACTCTTAGAGTAGTCTCAAAAACCATGCCAAAAGGCTCTAGTTTCCTCCATCAGGACATCCGTCATGGTTATACCCCTTCGGATTGCTCGGTTTTAATGCCCCTAGTTTAAAAAGGTGTCAAAGTAAGCCTTGCTGACACTATTCGGATTCCAGGATCCTGCCCTATAGAGGTTGCTTCTCGGTCTCCTTGATTTGTCTTTTCGGAAGAAGTCAAAATTAATGTCTTCCAAGTTTTCAGTCTAAAAGACCACTTATCTCAACTTTTGCTTTCCAAGCTTTCAGTCTAAAAGACTACTTATCTCAATTTTTGCTTGTACTCAAACTTAGGAATTCTACGTAACTGAGGAACTCCTTCTGCTTTTATTCAACTCAACTTTTCATGGGAAGTATTTGCCTCTGACTAGATTGTCTCTTCAAGTTTTCAATCCAGCATACCACTACCCTTACCTTCTGATAAGTCAATCATTTTGCTTGTTGACTTAGCAAGAAAAACGACTTTCACCTTTCTCTAGGCCGCCCTTTCGGGTTTTCAACCTAGCGGGTCTTCAGACTCTCATTCTTTTCTTTCTGTTTTTCTTTTCATTCGCCTCGAACCTTTACTTGTTTCACCAGAAGGACTTTCTAGGTGGGCTTGGGTTCAAAAGGGTTGAATACCTAAGTTTCTAAGGATTTAGACCGAATCTGGTCTAGCCAGACTACCTACGTACCCCAAAAATGGAGGATCAGGTCCGCGTAGTTCGCTTAAGGATTTTTCAAAGAATGGTTTAGCATTTAGCTTCAAAATTTTGAAAAGGGATTTTATCCCAAGGTTTGACCGAACCTGAATTAATCAAGTTGCCTACGTACCCCTGAAGAAATGGGGATCAGGTCCGACGTAGTTCGGGTGCATAAATGCCCCGGGTTTATAATGTGTTTGAAAAGAAACATTGGCTTTAAATTGCTGACCCAAAGGGTTCTCAAAAGGATTTTAAAACGTTGGATTTTGGCTATTAAGGCTCAAACGTCCAATGATGGCCGCCTGATGTATTTGATGTACAAGCTCTTTTGTTTAAGGTTCAAAGCCTTTGAAAATTTTTATTCGAGGAGTCTGGCGGTTTTCTGGCAAAACTTCAACCATTGTGCTTCACTCCCATCTTGCCTTGAAATCATAATGAAAATACACAGCCCAATTTTTCTTTTAGGGCTCAAATCTATGACTTCATTTCGAGAAAGTCTTCTCTCACTTCTTCATCAGCTCCACAGGATATCTGATACTTATCTCTTTAAAATTGTACTCTTCAACTGGATGCCTAAAGCAGATGAAGTCTTGCTTTGCTCAACGACAGGGCATTCCCCTGGTTTATCCTTATAAGATCAAGCAAGACTACCTCAAACCCCTCTAAACAGGTTTATCAATTCTTTGCGCTCCTTAGGAGATAAAGTTTTTCCAATCCATTTCTCCCGAGTTTCGAATTTCGATACCACTATCAATGGCTTCGATTTCTTCTTCAAGTGGCTATGCTCGACGCTCTTCCTCTCGTTTGACCATCTTTCAAATCTCGAGGGGAATTTCGTCTGCATTCTCATCCGAGAAGGGGGTCTTGTAGTTGTTTTAAACATTTAATCCAAGAGTGAATCATAAAAAATTGAAGATACAGACTCAAATGCTTTATTGAATTGAAATACTTTGAAGTACATAGATGACTTTGAACGCGCCTCAGTAGGCTCTACATTGAATTTAATCAAAAAGCTAAACACCGACTCTGAACGAGAAAGACTGATTGACATGACACATTTTCTTTTCTTTTTTTAACATCAACATAACTGAACTTTTCCAACTTCGAGAGAAGAAAGTTGATGTACACTCAATGAAAGACAAATCTAAAGACACATGACACTTCTTCAAAGGTAGTGAACCGGCACTGAAAGTTTATAGGTGATACACCTTTCTTCATGATAATGATAATTACAAAGTTCGATCCCGAAGTAGGAATCCCAGAAAAGGCAACTCCACAAGGTCTAGGTTAAATGGGGCAACAAAAGGCTTATGCTGACAATGTGGGTAAAGCAATAGACTGATGTATCGAATGAATTCAGAAATGGTCAGTCTTTTGGAAGAGGGGCTTTTTGTTGAACACAGACTTTTGACTTAGAAGCAATCACACTATCTCAATAGTCATGGGATAAAAATTCTAAACAAATAGAGAAAAGAGTAATCTTGAAATACATCAACGGGTATGTTAATTTGGAAAGAATCCTCAATCTATTCCTTAAGATGTTCTTTGGGTATAACCGTTCTTCTTTTGGGAATGAAAGAGTCAGGAACGATAAACATCCCTAATCAGAATAAGTTTCGATCTCAGCAACGATCATGCACTCAAAGAATACAGGTAAGATCAAACTTTTCCATCAATGATTTCGATATGATCCAAAGGTAAAAGATATATGATAGGTAAACATTGATCAATGAAAAATCAATGGCTCAGATAATAGACCATGGCCATAAGAATGACAAAAGTAGAGTCCAGGGCCAGATCTAAAATCTGAATGATGGATATCAACAACTGTAGATCAATATGATTAGATCAAGATGAGATGAGATAGCATAAGATTGCTTTCAACGGATGGATCATGAATGACTAATCCTATGAGATCTTTGGAAATGAATGGGATTTACATCCTAACCCCAAAGGAAAAGTTTTTTTAATCTTCGCACATTTTATCAGTGTTACCTGAAGGCATCAATCCTAACCCTAATCTAGCGGAGTGGAGAGAGGATCTCGACTCATGACTTTGTTTGTGTACCTAGGACCGATCGTAGCCATTGAAAGATGGACTACGGCCTAATCTAGACACAAATGGGTAGGATATCCTAAACTAGGCTCACACACACAATTGGGTAAGATATCCTAAACTAGGCTCACACACGTGATGCACATGTGTTCGTATACTACATGCATGTGTGGGTTAATCTAGGGGTAAGGCCAAGAGTTCCCTTAGCGCGAATCCATGTTCGATATACTGTACCAGTGTCCGGCGTATCAGTACGTGAACAAGAGATCCGTTTACGTACCATAAAAGTACTAGGCTAAGGGTGGAATGCTTCTCTAGCACAGAGGCACCAGGTGATGAAATCCCAGTCAACCATGCTAGATAACACTCCGGGTTCCTAAAATAGGACGTGTGTGCATGTGAGATGCAGGGGTTTAGATGAAAGTGATGTAAGTGTGTGCAATAAGTTTGCGCAATCTATGATGCCTTCAGGTTTTGTTAGATTAAGTTTGAGTAAATGTGATGAGAAAATAAAGCATACAAACTAATCTAACAAGCATAAAAGAGATAGAGTTTTCATGAGCCAGTTGAAATAGATTCAAATGAGTTATCCTTTGGAATTGTAATGAAGTTAGGTTATCCCCAGCAGAGTCGCCAGTCTGTGGGACCCGATCCCGCGAGAGGGGTGGGGGGCGCGAGCCGCCGCGCACTATCTCTTGGTCTCTCGTACCCACGCGATTGGCGTGTGCCTTTCATTATTGATTTTAATTCGTCTTTTATGTGAACTTGGGATCACTAAGGCAATCCGAATTCCACACAAAAGAGACTGACAGAGTCGCCACCTAGATGTGGGATCTAGGACCCATAATTAACCAGAAATCTAGACTCGCTACCTGGTTACAAGAATGGAAGGTATGGGGATTTATCCACCACATGCACCATTCCTGCCCGATAATCGGTCTTCAATTCCAAAAGTTAACTCTTTTAAATTCATTTTAAATGGCTCATTCAACTCTCTGTTAATGTGCGAACTATGTGACATGCATCCTATGATCTAATTTCAATGTGAATCCTAAATGTGTATCTTGATTTCTTAATTGGTTTGGATTCAATCTAAGTGAAAGTTCTCCTAAAATTCTAATTTCATGGAAAATCCTAAGTGATTTGATTGTTTCAACAGTTTTAAAAGTGATTAGCCCGAGTCCTCAGATGATCTGGTATTCATCCAAAGAAGCCTACGTATCCCCGCCTCCACGAGAATCAAGGCAACGTAGTTCTTCGCGCCTATTCTAAGCTAGGATGCCTAAGACACCTAGACTTCTATCCTAGACTCGATCTAAAAGACCGAACCGGTTATTAAAGTTTCTTGTACGATTATTTAAATTTCAGTGAATTGTGGATTTTATGACACCCTATATGCCCTAACTAAATGCAGATTAGCCCTAAGCTAATGCAGGTGGTTCTTACAACCTATGTGTGACTAGGCTGTATTTCCTACGGAAAACCAAGGGTGGACTAGCGTATCCTACTCTAGTCATCACTCGGCGATATGGATCGCCGACTGACCGGACGGAGGCGCTCCTATAACTCTAGGACAGACCTCTAACTCTAAAACAAGCACACAGCAAACAATCAATCAAACAACCTATCAAAAGAAAAACCCTAACTCTAAAATTCTCTATCGAGGAGAAACTCCTAACTCTAGAGGAAGGTCTTTTGAAAACTATATTTTAAAGGTTTTTGAAGAAGGTTTAAAACGTTTATTTACAAAAAAAGTTTGGCTGGACTTGGGATGTAAATCCCAAGCTGCACTACGTACCTCGGAAGAGGATCAAGCCAACGTAGTTCGAAAATCGAACTCGCCTAATACGCTTCTAAAAGAAACACTCAACACTTTAGATTTTTTTAAGTTTTTTTTTTTTATATTTTCAAATGTTTTTTATATTTTTAAAGTTTTCAAATGTTTTTGAGTTTTAAATTTCCAATGTTTTTGGATTTTAAAGTTTTTCCAATGCTCAGGACCTTTAGATGAATTCACTCTTACAGAGAACAAACAAGCATAACCATAAACTAGGGCAAAGCCCTAAAGCAAAAGGGGAAACCCCAAACAAGCAACTAACGCCTCAAAGAGACGAACCACAACAAGAAAGATAGCGTCCCAAGAAGAGAGAAAACGATCCAAGATCCGAAGCAAGCAAAGCTTTAATAAGACTGAGTTAGTCTCTAATCAAAGTGAAGTAATCAACAAATCTAAAGGAGAAACTCCGAACTAACAACACTAAAGAGGGGAACAAATGAGTCAGAGACTCTCTAATACTACAACTTAGAGGAGGAATGAGTCAAAGACTCCCAAATAACGCCAACAGAAGAACCAATGAGTCAAAGACTTCCTAGTAATACAACAAAAGAACGAATGAGTCAAAGACTCTCTAAAAGAAATGGAAACATGAGTCAAAGACTCCAATAACACCAACTAAAGGATAGATGAGTCAAAGACTCTCTAAAAGAAAAGGAAACACGAATTTACACATTTGGCAGAGGTAAAACACCCAGCCGGGCCGGACAGCTACCTAGCCCTAGGGTGCAACAAATGTGCAACCCAATACCCATAAGGGTAGGGGTATGAAGCCAAGCCGAGTAGGGCGTTCTTCCAAAACCAAACGGCGCACAAAGAGGACTAACGAGAGAATGAGACCGGGCGGGTCTCCCAAACACACACAAAGATGAAGGTGCTTTAGAGATTTTAAGATGATTTTCACTTAATTTTTATTTTTTTAATGGATTTTACCAATTTGTAACCATATGAGTGATTTTACAAGTGAAGCTGTTGCAAACGAACTCGAAATGAGTTGAAACTTCTCCACCAACAAGATATGATGAGATGTAATTTACTGGAAGATTTTTACAGATTTTTACATTAAACTCATATTTAATATGGATTTAAAAATTAATTAACCAGATTGCAAAAATAACACATAAACTACTAGAAATAGATATCTAAATTCCATGAAATTTCTACAGTAGTAAGAGATAAGTGAAAATAGCATGCTGTGAGATTTCCATGAATTTAGAAAACTATTTACTATCAGTTTCGGATTTTTCAAATTTCAAACCAGATTATGAATTAACACTACAGCTCATATGAAACAAGATCCAAATCACTTGAAAATTTTACAGAAGCAAGAAGTATAGAATTTAAGACTACTGTAAAACTTTGGAGAATTTTATCTGTGATTTGACGTCAGTAACAATTCTCCCAAAATCTGATAATTTTCAAAGAATGCGTAAAATAATATACCAAACAAAATCCAAAAATTCTCACAAATTCATGGTAGAATGTATCATTATCATATTATTTTCCCACGAAATTTCATTATTTTTGGAATCTGTTTAGTATATCGTTTAGTTTTCTTTGTTAAAAATCATGCAAAAATCCGAAAATATACCAAATAATTCTAAAAAAAATTCCGAGAACGGTGTACCTACCTGTGATCGAAATCCTCGCCGAATCCGAGAGCCGAAAAACTCGAAAATTCCGCCTCCGTGCGATCGCTTCCGCTTTCTTTCTCTTTTTGCTTCTTTTTTGTTTCTTTTTCTTCCTTTCTTGTTTCTTTTCTTTTTTTTTCTTTTCAACCCCTCATAGCAACTTTGTTAGAACACATGATAGAAGAGAAATGAGTTCTCCTCTCCTCTTACTCACCCTCATTGAACCATTTATAGCAAAGGAATGGGAGGGTGGTGGCCACCATTGTGGACTTATTCCATGGTAGGTGGCCACCATTGTGGACATATTCCATGGTAGGTGGCCACCATTGTGGACATTGAATTTTGACATGTGTGTGGCCCCATGCATGTTTTTTAAAGTTCTTTTGAGTAGGTAAAAGATAACCCAAATGGGTCCCATATGTGACCAAATTCCCAATTGTGCATAAAATCATATGCCCCACTCCAAAGTATGATCGGAACCGTTCATTTGATGGGCGACAATGTGATTTAATTTGTGCTCCGCTAATCAATCCTATGGGCTGATCCAAGCCATCCAATAGATCAAAATGTGAATATGTTACCCCATTTTTAAATCACTCCTATTTGATGATCCGAACCGTCCATTTGATGGGCGACAATTGATGATCTTGACCGTTCAAATAGTGGGCTGCGATGTGATTTAATTTGTGCTCCACTAATCAATCCTATGGGCTGATCCAAACCATCCAATAGATCAAAATGTGAATATGTTACCCCATTTTTAAATCACTCCCATTTGATGATCCGAACCGTCCATTTGATGGGCGACAATTGATGATCTTGACCGTTCAAATGGTGGGTCGCAATGTAAATTGGTTGTGCCCCCTTAAATTATTCCTCTATGACGATCCAGACCATCCAATTGATGGGTCCCCTACCTAAGTAGGTTGTGTCCTCCTAAATCATTTCAATGGGCTGACCCGAGTAACTCAACCTGATGATCGAAACAAAATTGGTTGTTAAAACGACTTCTCTGAGATCTTGACCGTTCTCTTGATGATCATCTTTAGGTGTTGGATCGAAGTAGGTTCAAAACTCATTTTTCACTAAAACAATGTGCGGGCCACCCTGTTTGATCCAAATCTAAACAAATGCTCAAGACGGGCCCATCAATCGGATCCAAATTCTCTCTTGTTCGGATTCTTGGGAATAATCTCTCTCAACACTTAACGGAAAAGTGCGAAACATGGCGGAAATGATTGAACGGGATTTCGCCCAAGCATAGCGAACTTGGGTCCGGTCAAAATGGGGTGTCTACAAGTAGGTGCCCTAAAACCCAGTATATTTCGCATGTTAATCAATAAAAGTTTCTTTTCATGACAATTTAATGGGTAACTATAAGTTAAATATGTGTGACATGCTACTTGTTATTGACACGTAATTGTCCTTCAGTAGCAATGTAGAAAATTCATGCTCATGGATTCACAGATCCTAGGGAGCAAGGAGATATGTGCTTCTGGTTCTTTGCAGACCTTAATAGTTCCTAGTTGGGGGTTGAGGTTGGACACCTCTTTCGTTATACAACTAGCATCTATCTTGCCAACATGCACGAGATGTGGAGTGACTTATCTCAATCACTCGGGTAGTGGACTCTAAGCAAGATAGAATGGGTATGTAAATGAGATTGCATACTGAACAGGATAACATTAGAATAGCTTGTGGATAGAAAATAGTTGAGCTATTCTACCAGACAGGACCCTTTACATGTCCTTTGACCTGAGGGGTCATATTGGTCTGTTGGCGAGTCTCTCATTCTTGGTCTGTCTAACCGTGATTCTCTTGGAGTCACTAGAAGGTAGTACTGGAGTGTTGGACAAACCTTCGAGATCAATAGTGATACCCGACGTGAAATTGTCCACCAATTTCATAGGATAACATCTACGGTTTTGGTCAGAGTAGTAAGCCTAGAAAGATAACTGGCCAAGTGGATTTGATAAAATGTTTATCAAAAGGATTTTACAAAATAAGTTTTGAAATATTTTAAGCAAATGCATTTGCAGTCCAACACTGCTTGACTAAAAGGTATACCGTGAGTGAGCCCAGGCGGTAGTTGATGTTCACCCCCCCGTAGGACTCAACTCAGTAGATTTGGACTTGGGGAAACGACTTGCACATTTGATGTGATTAGGGGTATGATAATTTGATGGTTATTTTCAGAGTTACATTTCGATGGATGCCACTGTCTCAATGTGATTGTAGCATTGGCTACGGAGCAATAATCGCAGTGGGGCCCACTCACTACTTGTGGGTTCTGCAGGATCTACCATTGAATCCCTGCTATGATCCCACTCACTACTCGATTGACCTATTATTATCTATTAGATAGAGGTCCCGCATTTATTTGGTTGCTTACACGAACTAGTTTCGTGGCATTGGATGCATTGAAAGGATATATACAATGTATATAGTGTACATGCAATATGGGATACATTGGGAATACCAAAATAGTTAAGTATAAACCATAAGGGTATTTTGAGAATTATAGAAAAATATGGATGGAGCCTTTTATCCCATTGGATGGGAGGAAATATGTTTATTTAATTAAAAGAATTAAATAAATAATTGTAAGTTTAGCTTAGAGTCTGGTTTTACTAAAACAGTCATAACTTACTCATCTCTGGTCAAAAATTAATATATAAGTACTCGTTTCGAAGGATTTTGAAAGATCTACTACTTTATAACTTTTAATTTTTTTTCTAATTCGATCATTCACTTGTCCAAAAATGAGGTCGAAATGTGACCTACAGGCTTGTAGCGAGAATGTTGAAAATGGAAATAATGTGTGAGATATTTTTGGGATTGTTTTTATCCAACAAAGCAACCATGTTTTTTACTTGGAAAAAACTCAATTTAGGGATTTTTAAAAGTTCAAGAATTTCTAAAAACACTCCCACATTTTTTTGTTTCTATTTTGAAAAAGTTAACTAGCTTGTTTCTAAATTGGAGCTTCTAATTGTGGTTAGTTTCCATGTTTTGTGAGATTTCTCTAGAAGCTTTGAGTTGTGTATATGAAAATTAAGAACTGTATAAATACAAGACAAAGGAATAGAGTTTGTGAGAGCTCTTCCATAATTCCATGTGTTGGAAATTGATAGAGACATCCCAAAGTCTTTCTCTTCTTCTTCTTCTTCATTTCCATCAACTAGTTTCATCTTTTCTAAGTCAAAGACAAACATCCACAAAAGCTCCATTGATCTAAATACATATTCCAACATTATAATCTAATTTAGATTAGGTTATAAAGTAAACAAAGAGTTGTTTACAAGATCCTTTGTGCAAAGAAAGGAATCCATCGGTTCAACTTGCGGTTTCGCATCGATTAGATCGTTGGCGGATTTTCGAGGAGTAGATCACTCAGATGTTTTTCTTCTCATCAGCAACATAAGGTATTTATATTTATGTTTATTAAATCACATTAAAATCAATTGGTCCCCAGGAATCCAGGGTTAGAGCAAAATCTTTATTCTATACAGTTTCTTCTTCCGCAATGTGTAGCGATGTTTCTCGGGGTTTTACAACCAATCAAGTGGTATCAGAGCTAAGTATGGAATAGATTAGGAGGCTAACGAACCACAGATAGATCATGCGGTGATCCGTTGTGAGACCGGACGTTTATCCCGGCTATCCAAGGTTCCTAGCCTTTGTGTGTTTTTAATAAACAAATGATTGTTTGTCGAAAAACAGCAAAACTGAATCGTATGGTGGATTTCTGGACTGATTGGCTTACATGGTTGGAAAGTAGACTTGAATACGAATCCAACGCATCGAGAATCATCGAAATTCGATAAGCGGTTTAGGAGATATGATTTTTTCAAAATTTGGAAAAAGTTCGTGGAATTCAGAAAATTAATTCCGAAAATTGATTTGGAATTTGGTTTCCTACCATAAACGATTTGAAAAGCCTATAACCCAAGCATAGAGTTTTCTAATAATGTCTTGGGTGTATGTAGCATAATCAGATCTTTGAGAAAGCATTCGAGTAACTATATCCCACTCAAGGTTACTCGAAAGGTCATGCTATCCGAATTTTATTTCCGGTATGGAACAATTTTGTTTTCACAAATCAAACGATCTTGTTTTCGTGCAAAATTTTGTACGCTAATTTATTAGACCATATAAAAAGGTTTTATGATGTTTCTAATTAAAATCAGGACGGTTGTGTGTTAATCAAAATTGAATTAACCCGATTTTGTGTGAATTGATCGGTATTGGTGAAAGATGGGCAAAAAGGAGATTGGACCTCACTTCATGCATGAGATGCATGACCTTTTTATGGATGTTATGATCTGATGTCATGATTTATTTCATGGTTTGTAATATTAAAGTCCGCAATGTAATTTAATTATTTCAGTTTTTAATTACTCCGTCTGGGCAGTTGGGCGGACGACTGGTTTCCTACGGAGATTGATTATGATGTATAGATTACCTACGCTAGTGTAAGACACTAAGGTAGTTTATATTTGTCTGTCCAAGACCAATTGAAGATGAGATCATTCTCTTGGTGCTCAATCGATGGATCATGGATACTGCGGCATGGTGATGCTCTAGATTGACTGGCAGATGGAGGCAGATTTAATCCAACCAGGACGAACTTGGTGATGTTGCTGATGTTATTGTGCTTCATATAGTGAGGTAAATAAGATTACACTCCTTTAGGAATTCGCTTTGAGGCCAGCGAAGTTCCCCTTGTGCCGTTGCACAAAAGCCTAAAATTCACCCTCAATTTGACAAGATAGTGTTGTAGGGATTCCCTTGTTCAAATATGGTTAGTGGGAGAATCCCTACGATCCAAGATGCCAATTTGGGTTTCATGGATGGTGTGTTTTTATTTCCATGGTTTGTTGGTTTGCTTTTCATGTGATGGATTACATGGTTTTGTTTGCGATATATGTTTTTCTTTTATGCAATGGATGCCTAAATCAAACATACACAATGATGATTGTAACTCACACATTAAAGAACCCTCTTAAAATATTAAGTTGATAAACAGGATTAAGTGGAAAGGACAAGACCTCGTGGCCTTCCATAGCCATCTAACTGTTTGCTAGTGTAGGAAATAGGACGGTCACATGCCATAGCAGAAGCCGATCTTATTTTCTTGACTAGAGTAAACCCTTAGATTCCTACAAGGATAAGGAGAATATGCATGATATATTGGTCACATGCCAAAGCAGAAGCCATTGTAGATTGCATAGTTTTCCTAGGCGGTGGATATAACTTAACCAAGCAAAGGGTATTGACGCCTAAAGGATATACATACTGCAATGCTTAGAAGCCGAACATAAATCGGATCTAATAGGATTAGATGAATCCACTTATTCAAAGTTGTTGAATAAGTTTCTGATGCCCATTGGAGAAATTATACATTTCTCTTGATTCACGAGGTTGAGGGGGCCCTGAATGGTCTTGCAATGGGCGGTTCCATCGTAGATTAAAATCCAGATCCGATGGACATGTCATGAAATTAACTAAAAAGGTAGTTTTGCTAATTATGTCTCTTTCTTTTGCGCGTAGATATTATGGCTTCATTCAACCCAATAGCTAAGATCCTAGACGAAAATAAGTTAAATGGTCCAAATTACCTCGACTGGAAAAGGAACCTAATGCTAGTGCTCACGGCCGCTAAAGTTTATTGAGTTCTTACCATTGAGGAGCCAGAACTACCTGGTCCCGATGCGCCTCAAGCGGACCACGATAGAAAGTCTAAGTGGCTTGAGGACAATGAGATTGCAAAGTATTAACATCCTTGGCTCCATGTCAAATGTGCTGCAGCAGCAACATAATGGAATGACAGTGGCCTCAGATATAATGTTAAATATTAAAGAAATGTTTGGAGAGCAACATCGCACAGCTAGGTTGTTGGCGATTAGATGACTAATATCCACCAAGATGGTAGAGGGGACCCAATTAGGGACCATATGCTAAAGATGATGGGCTATCTAAACGAGCTCGACATCTTCGGGGCCATCAAGGATGCTGAGACGTTGTGGGACCCGATCCCCCGAGAGGGGTGGGGCGCGACTCGCCACGCTCTCTCTTGGTCTCTCGTACCAACGCGGTTGGCGTGTGCTTTTTATTACTAATTTTAATTACCCAACCAAGCAGGCAGCAATCAAGCCATAGGGTGCAAACAAATGTGCAACCCAGTACCCATAAGGGCAGGGGTAAGCCGCCGAGCCTAGCAAGGTGTGATTTAATTCATCTTTTCCGTGAACTTGGGATCACTAAGGTAATCCGAATTCCACGTAAAAGAGAGTGACTCGCCACTTAGATGAGGGATCTAGGACCCGTAATTGACCAGAAATCTAGACTCGTTACCTGGTGACGAGAATATAAGGTATGGGGAGTTACCACCACATGCACCATTACTGCCCGATAATCAGTCTTCAATTCCAAAAATTAACTATTTTGAATTTCTTTTAAATGGCTCATTTAACTCTATATTAATGTGCGAACTACATGACATGCATCATAAGATCTAATTTCAATGTATTCTCTAATGTGTATCTTGATTTTCTTAATTTGTTTGAATTCAATCTAAGTGAAAGTTCTCCTAAAATTCTAATTTCATGGAAAGTCCTAAGTGATTTAATTACTTTTAATTTAAGGATTAATATACAAAACCCCACCACTTATGTGTGGAGCCGACTCGTGATTGGTATGCCATCAAGCATCCAAGCTGCCTACGTACCCAAGCCTCACTGGGATCAGAGTCAACGTAGTTCGGTGCACCTGAACTAAGCTACTTATCACTAACTCATCTAGGACACCGATCTAAACTAGATTGACTGTTTTAACAGTTTAAGAGAAATTATTTAGTTCAAGTTGAGTAGATTTTATTATCCTAGGACTCCATCTAAGATGCTATATGGTCCTACTATCTAAGTGCAAGACATCCCTTAGACTAATGTAGGTGAACCTACATCCTAGGTAACTAGGCTTGTCCTATGGGAAAAATGGGTAATTTGTGTAACTAGATCTATGACTCAATTGCTAATAATGAACCCCCTAACTCTAGGACACCCTAAAACCTAGGACACAACGCGAGGTAAGTGTTCCTAATTAGTTCTAAAGGTCCTTACAAAGAGATACCGTTATCCCACAGTTCCAAAAGTACTGAACAAATGATCTTAATTTATTAAGTAAATAATTTTTAATTTTTCAAAGATTTTTGATTCCTAACATCTAAGGAATACCAAAGGCTCTATGGTTGGCAAATTTCAGCCTTGAGTTGCATCCATGGAAGGGCATCGTGCTCTCATTCCTTGTATAATTTAACACATAAATTATAGTATATTATAGCCTGATATGATTCTCAGGATTTCCGTAGACAGTGGACCTCGGAGCCAACAACATACTATAATTTACATGCTCAAATTATGCATCAACGATCACAATTAGTATACGATTATGAATGCGATCTCGGCAGTTAAACCGTCACAGCATAGTCAATTTACAAAGGGAATCTATAACCTCTAGGGTTTCTGTTTCAAAAAATTTTAAGGTTAAATATATGCTGAAAAATTAGGGTTTTCTGGAAGTTTTCACTGACTCTTGTATTGATTTGCTATTAAGTTGTGATTTATTAACATTAAGACAAGATTGCTAGGATTACACAGTAACCCTAAGCAATCGAACTCCAAATTCATTGCAACTTTTTTCGTAATATGATATGAATGAGTTTAGATAACTGAAAGAGTTTCATGAATTTGGAATAAGTTGTGCTATCAATTTCTAAATTTCCAAAATTTAGGTCAGATTAGAAATTAACAAATCAACTCATAGCATACAAATCTCAAATCAAGTAAACTACTACAGTATAGATAGAATCATGGTATTAGACTATTGTAAACATTTCAAAAGTGTTTATCAAGATTTGATGCCAATTAAAATTCACACAAAATTCGAGTAAAATACATGAATCAATTAAAAAGTAGATTAAATGATATTCTAAAACCATGTACAAATTCCAATAGATATAAAATAGGTTATATGATTTACTGTCAAAATTTCAAGACCTAATAATTAATGCTCTTCCATAAAATTAATTTTTGAATAAAAAGAGAATTTCGTTTCCTAGGAATTAAAACCCGTTGTTTTTTTTAAAAAATTGTGAAATCATATTAAACCTTTGTAAAATCTTTCGAAAATTTTTCACTGACCTTCTAATGGCCTACACTACTGGTTTGTAGGAAAAAGATTCAAAATTTTATTAATTTAATATAAAAATGAATTACGACACGTAAAACGAAGAAACGATTAGAAAACAAATAAAAAAACCTTTTTTTGAAAAAACAATTTCATGCGAAATTCAATTTATTATTGAACATTAATTCTGGAGAATTTCATCAATTGTTAAAACCTTTTGATATTTATCAAAAATGGTCAAAATTTAAAATAATTTAAAACCCGATTAAAAAAATTCAAAAATTCCAAACATTTTTGGGTGGTCTTGAAATCAAAAACTTGGTTTGGAAACAAGATTTCACAAATTTTGGACATGGTTTGATATACTTTTGGCTTCGTTCATCAAGAAATAACCCCTTTCGGGGTTATTTTTTGAAAAATATAATGAAAATTAAAACGGCAAAACTGCGATTGGAAATTAAGTTTCCAGTAGTATTTTATTTTATAAAAATCCCAAAAAATATCAGTTTTTAAGGAAACTCACGTTTCAAACACTTGCTTTGATAATCCGATTTAAATCAATATTGAATAAAAAACGAAAGAAAATCATTATTAAATGGAGGAAAATTAATTTTTGGTGAAATTTTGGATTTTGAAAACTTATAATCTATATTATAACATACTGGAATTTAAAGAAAAAATTCATTGATTTGTTCTATCATAAGTAAAACCCTAGCATGCTTTTCTACTTTTGATATTACAAAGATAAAGATTCTACCGTTGTTCGCGTTCCTTGTCTCTATGGTGCGTAGATCCGAGGTATACGCTTTGTCGCACCCTTTTATATGATGAAGAAGACCCAAAGAACACCCCAAAGATCCTTGATGTGTGATTTGTTGAAGAAGAAAAGTAAATTCAAAAATCCCTTTTGTGAAGAACATTTGAGAGAGATGAACACACTTTAAGAGAGAAATGGTTTTTTTTCTTTCTTCTTTTTTTTTGGGAGGAGAGAGAAAAAGGATGAATTTGGATTTTTTTTTAATCCTTCCTATGATTGTTTGTTTTGATTTTTTTACAGAAAGACTAGAGTTAAGAGAGAAATAGTAGTTTCCAATGTGAGAGCTCCCATTTTTGGCTTGTTTCCAATTTTCCCCTCTTGCTTTCTTTCTTTATTGTTTCTAAATTAGATTTGATTCCAATCTTAATTTCTTGTCAATCAAGACATGCTATTCTCATTCCACAATGCTTCTTTGGAAGAAAACCTTTTTAAGCAATCATTCATCTTTTCCTTCTTTCCATCTTTTCTCTTTTTATTCTTTTTATTTTTCTTTTAACAAATATGATGTCACCATTGTGACATCATCAAGGTTGGGTGCTCAACTCATGTGGTTCAGCCATGTGAGGCACCCACCATGGTGGTTGACCCATATGGGTGAACCCACATGAGCTCCATCTTTGCGGGCTTTAGCCCAATGGGCCATTTCACACAGGTTTCGGGTTTTTCCGTAAAAATTTAATAAAATCTTTCTAAATTCAACATTCTATATATGGACCCAACCCATTTATGGTGCATCCCTCACACATGATCGGACCATCTTTTTTGGAAAACAACTTTTCAGACCAAAATGCCCTTATTTGACTGTTAGACATCCAAATGCGACCAAAATACCCTCAGAGATCGGTTCACCCCTAAAGGGAAAAATTAAAAATGGAAAGTCTTTGTAGTCAAACTTCAAAAATAGAAACTATTAAAATTGGGTCCTTTTGGTGAGAAATATTAAACAGGATCATTTGATATTCCCTGAAAATACCCAAAATGCCCTCAACACTTAGAATTTCCAAATTAAGCGAAAACCCCTGAGAAATTCTAAATTTAGCAGGTTTTCCAAAATTCAGGAAATCATTCATAATCTCTCAGACATATTTCGGGGATCAAAAGAATTACACAGGAAAAGACCAAATTACCCCGAGGTGCTAGAATTTGGCGAGACTAGGGAAAACCCTGAGAAATTCCAAAAATAACAGATTTTCAAAAATTTATGAACGGACTCAAGATTTCTTAAACACAACTTAGGAACCAAATATGATATGTTGGAAATGTCTAAAATACCCCCGAAGTGCTAGACTAAGAGAAAATCTTGAGAGATCTAAATTTAGCAGGTTTCCAGAATCTTACGAAATTACTCATAATCCATCAGCCCTACCCTCGAGATGGTTTTGGATATATGAGAAATGATTGAAATATCCAGAAGATGATGAAAATGTAGAAGCCTCATGAGTTTCTAAAAATAGCGGCATTTTCAAAATTTGTAAAATCACTCAAGATTTCTCAAATATAACTCGGGGGTCAAACGAGACACATCAGGAATGACCAAAATACCCCTATAGTGTAAAAATGGGCAAAAATGAGGAAGATCCCAAAAATTCTAAAAATAACAGGTTTTTTTCTATTGGTTGGAAACTTGAATTTTCATCTTCTAGATAACATTGGAAAACCTTAAAAACCTTTAGGAACGCGAATTAACTTCAGAATTCCTTCAACAAGGCGAAATCTACCCTAAAATGCACAGATGCCTAATCCTAGGTGGAATACGGACTCGAAACTTGACAAACTACCAAATCTTTTGCTTTTTAAAGTATAGCAAAATGGGGGTGTCTATAGATGCCCCTCTTTGGCAGATATGACGTAGTCATCGAATACCAAAGCAAAAGTGACAGCCATTTTGCGCAGCTTTAATCAACAAAGGACTCTAGACAAAATGCAACCTAGACGCAAACATATACTACTTAATGCAAGACCCTAAACGAAGTCCTAGAATTGGAATGTAATAAAAAATTATTTATTCTCGCTACCATGAGCTGGTAGTTCGGAATAAATGGATAAATGAATTCAATATAAGAGTGAAAGTCACGCAACTTAGAATGAAAAATAATCTCGATGCGGCGCCGTTCACAAACGGGCAATGAGAGAATGAGATATCATTTTCGAATGGATTCTGAAGAGAAGGAACAAAGATTGTTCTCGAACGGTTTTTAGAAGAAAATGAGACACCGTTCATAAGCGGGCTCAAGGAGAATAAGAGACCATTCACAAATGGACTTGGAAAACGAGACACCGTTCACAAACGGGCTTAAAGAGGATAAGAGACCATTCACAAATGGACTCGAGAAATGAGACACTGTTCACAAACGGGGGGGCTCAAGGAGAACATGAGACCATTCACAAATGGACTCAGAAAATTAGATACCGTTCACAAACAGGCTCAAAGAAGATAAGAGACCATTCCCAAACGGACTCGGAAAATGAGACACCGTTCCCAAATGAGCTCAAAGAAACGAGATAGCTTCGATTGATGAATTCAACAACGAAGAATTTAGAAATTCTTCATGAATTTGAATTTGACGTAAGATTGGATTTGATGAATTTTAGATTTTTTGAACTCAATGAAATCAGGGATAATAGAGATCGTGCTTGCTAAAGATATTGGAAACTAAGACTTTGACGAATGATAAGACGACAAACCTTAGGAACAAAGAAGCATGACTAACGAGAATGGTTTAGGAACACTTTCATGAAGCTTTAATAAGATTTTTCACAAAGAGACTGTTGGTCTTGTCTTCTGGGGATTTTGATAACTGAAACCTTGATCTAAATACTTGAAATTGGTAATCTAGAACAACGGCTCTCTTGGATACTAACATGAAAAAGTGGGATTTGCCTCTTGACAGGTGTTTAGATAAACATTTCTTGACCAAGATAGTATTTAACTAACTGGAAGGAAATTCTGAATTTTAATGGTTCATCTTTCTGAGAAATTGGCTCAACCACCATTGCATCTGAGGTTCTTCCAAGCTTAAGATGCCTTCCTGGGGTATGATCTTCTTACTGGAACTGGGCTTTCTTATGTTTCTACTTCTGAATTCTTTTGAGTTGATCTTCTTTGAAATGAAGTTGTTTGACTAGATTCTCGAGCTCTTTCAGGTACAATCGCAGGGAGCTGACGAGGCCGGGCCTCCTTCACCGAGACAGTTGCATCATTTGGACATAAGGACGACGATTGACTCTTTCTAAAGAGAAAACTTAGATAGAAGGCACTACTCAAAGGATTGAGGAGCTCTGAAGGAGTGAACTTAGAATAACAAAGATTGACTGACTATACTGACAAATAGAGTGATGCTTCTGACTTAGTTAATCTTTTGTTTGGTAAGTCTATCATTTTGAGGAATAGTTTCTCAATTGATAAACACTGGACTTTTTCCTTAAAACAGTAATGCCTCAAGGATTTAATTACGACTCCTAAGATTGCTTAGCTTCAATGTCCCCAGTTTTGAGGATGGCACTTGAATTTGCCTGAACTTCTGTTGATCTTCAGTCTTGATACTGGCTGTAGCCTTCTTATAATGATTCTCTTACTATGACCAAGTCACCTCTTCGGGGTTTTTAACTTGGCGGACCGTGTTAGCCTTAACTTTTGCCTGAACCACCTTTATAGGTTTTCGATCCAGCAGGCTAACCCTTAGCTTTTGCCTAAGCCGCCCTTTCGGGATTTCAACTTAGCAGAGGAATGATCTTAAATTTTGCCTAGACCGCCCTTTCAGGTTTTCAGTCTAGCAGATCTTCAAACTCCGTTCTTTTTTCTTTTCTTTTTCACTTTTTGTGTTTCGGGACCTAGATCATTAATTCTGAACACCGGAAGGACTTTATAGGTAGGATGGGCTTTTCAAAGAATGGCTTAAGGTTCAACAAAGATTTCGACCGAACCTGTGAACAGGTTGCCTACGTATCCCAGGTTAGGAATCAGGTCGTGCGTAGTTCAGGGCGAATGCCCCTAGTTTGAAGATAAATTGTTTGAAGGTTAATTGATTTTTCTTTTTTTCTTTCTTTCTGGAATGACTGACTTCTCTTCTTTTGGAACTTGTCCCTCTTTTTTTTCTGAAATGATTGAGTTTCTTTTCTTTTTTTGAATCGACCGAACTCTGTTTAACCGAGCTGCCTACGTACCCCAGTGTAGGGATCAGGTCTCGCGTAGTTCGGGGCGGATGCCCCTAGTTTGATGGGTTTTCAAGAAAATTTCATTCAGGCTCGAAGGGTTTGCAAACCGGTATTCTTTTGACGCTGGGTTATGATTTTGGGATTTATTCGGCCAAATGAGGCCTTCCGATGTTCAGATTGGGAATCGATCTAGGTTACTAGAGTCCCTCTGGTACTGATTATTTATTTATTTTTCTTTTTTTTCACAGAGTTTGACAGCATTTCCCGGTAAGAGATAATGATTCTTCTTCCTTCTGGATATTGATAAGTAATTTGACTTTGAGAGTGCATACTAGTTTTTGGATATCATTTCATCCTTGAATCGGTGGCCCTTGATATTTTGATGATCGCTCTGAGATGATTGCTCTTACACTTTTCATATTGAATTTGATGGCTTTACATTGTCACTGGTGAAACCAGTGACCAGGGCCATTGACTAGAGATATGGAAGTTGTTTCCAATCCATGCCCCTTGTATAGCATGTGACATCCACTTACTTCGTTCTTTCTTGAACCTTCTATCTAGGTCTTTCTCTTGGCATTAATGGTAGCGCTTACTGGACCATCTCTTTATTCTCGAAATAGGTTTATCAATTCCTCACACTCTTTAGAGGGTAATGTATTTTCAATCGGCATTCACTGAATCAAAGTTTCAGTGCCAGTGTTTACCACTTCAATTTCATCTTTGAGAAGCTGGTCTCGGCGCTCCTCCTCTTGTTTGAGCATAGGCTGCAACTCAAGAGGAGTTTCATCGGCATCTTTCCTAATTCGAGGAGGGAGTATTATTCTCATTGTTTACTAAAGTCAGAAGCACACATTGGAATGTATAGAAAAAAGCAAATTTTATTGAACTGAAAATGGCTACATTTGATAAGACTTATCCTGAACAGACTTAAGATTCACATTCTTGACTCAAAAATAAAAGTAAGAAAAGACTCAACTGGACTAGGAATTTATTCAAACTTTTAGAAGCCTGCACTCGATAACTGGACTCGACATCATGACTGGACTTAATTAAAATAATAAAAGGACTAAGACTGCTGCAACTGTACGGCTTTGGAGGCTCGGCAAAAGCTGGCTCATAATACTTTCAACTTCTGATTCTTTTCATTACAACCAGACCTGTGCTTCTTTAAACCCTCAGTTATCTAAGCATTGTGATCGGCTGGCGGCAGTACTGCATGATTCAGGTAGGCTAATTTCTTTCATCAATCAACTTTTGGATCCTAAATTTTAAGGCAATGCAATTATCAGTAAGGTGGCCAGGGCCTCTATGGTATTCACAATACTGGTCCATTCTCCAATTTGCTGGTAAAGGATTACGAGGAGCCCTAATGCCGGGTAGGGTAATGTGACCTGATGCTAACCCTTGCTGCAAAATGACTGATGGTGGAAACGAGAGGGGTAAATTCCTTCTTGAGCGCTTGCTTAGGTGTAGCCGTTAACTGATTGTATTTGAATACCATAGGATTTTGTAGCTCCTTGATATTTTTTGAAGTAAAATTGCCCCTGTTATAAGCCCCATGTGTTGTGGCCACTTTGATTTCCTGACCTATGGAGACCGGGCTCAATATATTCCGACCCATCATTGTACATTGCTGGTCGTGATTATCGTGAGACTTTCTCTTCATTTGCTCAAAGCACGGTTTGCGGTCATCAGGAAAGGATGGAGTTTCACCGCTTGACAAAAGATTTTGAGGGTCGAGGAGCTCCATGTCTATAAGGTCTTGAATATCATATTTCAAATTGAGGCATTTATCAGTAGCATGACCATGACGTAAATGGTAATCACAAAATTCTTCATTTGGAAGGTCCTGGTACTGGGAAGAGGATTAGGAACAGGCTCTGGTCTCAATAGTGTTATCATTCTTTCCTTGAGCAACCATTTCAAAGCATCGGGTCGCGAGATTGGCAAGTCGGTGAATTCTCTTTTAGGAATCTCAGATGGTGGTTCTTGGTCATATTCAAGAATTAAGGGCCCAACAGAATCCTGCTGGTGTTGAGAGACAGAGTTCCTGGTAGCAACATCCTGCACTTTGGTATTTTTTTCAGTGAAATGTTCAGAACTTTAGAACTGACAATACCAGGTTTGCATTTGTTGCTTCATCTGATGAACTTCTTCTGTTAGCACAGCCATTTGTCTAGAGAGATTCACAATTAGTTCTTTTGAACCCATAATCATGGAGAGGCTCGGATCTTTGCCCTTAGAAACAACAGTGGTTGGACCAAATTTCTCAGTCAGTTGAGCTTTGATAATTTGATTTTCTTCCTTCAATTCCTTCATCTGCTGGACGAGCTGGGTCAAGGCTTCCATGATGTAAGAGAGCTGAGAATTTTCCGTAGAGTCTGCCATGAGTATGGAATGAGACGATTATAGACGCTTCCAAAGGAAATGGGGAATTAGCTTCCTTGCTGACCGCGAATAGATTCCAACCCAAGAAGCTTTCCTAGATTTTAAGTTGTGAACAGTCCTGACAGGGAAAAATAAGAACGGTATATGAGCTTGACATTCAAGGAGTGTTCCTTCTCAATGACTGAAAAAAAAAGATTACACACTAAGCAAGTAATTGGGACAATAAGATGAATCCTAAAGGACCAAAATATGACGATGATGACAAAATTGTATAAGGAAATACCCCTAGTTCAAGGATCATGAGAGTGAACTCTGTAGGACTTAGCAAAATATTCTTGAAAAAGGTTGCTCTTAGAGTAAGAAGAGACTAAGGGTACAAGTACGATCAGATCATCAAGATTGCACAATCAAATGATTGAGACACAATTCCTGCCAATTGAGAAAGGGAAGGAAGACATAATCGAATCCCACAAGAGCCGAATGATAGACACATGATCAAAAGATGAGATTGCATAGCATTACTTTCAACGGGTAGATCAGGAATGGCTAATCCTAAGAGATCTTAGGAAAGATGGGATTTATATCTTAATCCCAAAGGAAAAGTTTTTTAATCTTAATACATTTTAAAAGTGTTACCTGAAGGCATCAATCCTAATCTAGCGGAGTGGAGAGAGGATGTCGACTCAAGACTTTGTTAGTGTTTCTAAGAACCGATCGTAGCCATTAGAATATGGACTACAGCCTAATCTAGACACCACTTGATAAGATATCCTAATCTAAGCTCACACACGTGATGCACGTGTGTTCGTATACTATATGCATGTGTGGGATAATCTAGGGGTAAGGCCAAGAGTTTCCTTAGCGCGAATCCGGGCTCAATATACGGTACCAGTGTCCGGCGTATCAGTACGTGAACAAGACATCCGTTTACGCACCATAAAGGTACTAGGCTAAGAGTGGAATGCTTCTCTAGCACAGAGGCACCAGGTGATGAAATCCCAGTCAACCATGCTAGATAACACTCCGGGTTCCTAAAATAGGACGAGTGTGGATGTGAGATGCAAGAGTTTAGATGCAAGTGATGTAAGTGTGTGCAATAAGTTTACGCAATCTATGATGCCTTCAGGTTTTGTTAGATTAAATTTGAGTAAAATGTGATGAGAAAATAAAACATACAAACTAATCTAACAAGTATAAGATATATGAAATCCAAGTAGAGGCTTGGCTTGGCAACCTAGAGGGGGGGTGAATAGGATGTTAAAAAACTTTTGCCTCTTAGAAAACTTTTACTAATTTGACCCTAGTTTTATCCCTTGGTTAATTAAGTTGAATTAGTTAAGCTTAACCAATTTTCACAAATGTATATAAGCTTAAAAACACTTGTTTAAACAACCAACTTAATTAGGAGATTTAGTGGGCTAATTAGCAATGTAAAGATATTCACGTTGGATGGCAATGCTAACTCACTCAATTCTAAATAATAAGACAAGCACAAATAAGAGAGTGAGAGAGGGAGTGAGAAATCGAGAAATACCAACGCAAGCGAAACAAGGATTTATAGTGGTTCGGCCAACGGCCTACTCCACTCTACTCAAGGTCGCACTTGAGGATTTCCACTATTGAGACCTCCACGACGCCCGGCTCCAAGGCTTTTACACTCCAAGGGAATTAAATGAGGATGCCCTTCCACCTATACAATGACTCTCCTTCTCCGCGGAGTTCTAAGCAGTTCACCCAAGGGAATTAAAAACAACGGATGCCCTTGCCACCGATCGAATAAAGAAGAAGAAGAAGTATTAGCCTCTTACTAGGCTTGATTACAAGTTGTAGCTCCAAGGATGCTCTCAAAGATAAACAAGTTTAAACCTAACCAATCTCAAGTGGATTTTCCCAAAGTCAAGGCACAATGAAGGATTGGTGAGAGATTAACCCAAAAAATGATTCACAAATGGATTTCTAGGGTTTATTAGAGTTGGACAATGTTCCTCTTATGTTTTGGACCCTTGAATGGGTATATATAAAGTCCCAACTCCATGTGACCGTTTGGGGGGTAAAACAGTCAAAACTGGGTCAAAAAATCAACTAGCCGTTGCACCCCAACGGCTATATTTTTTTGAAGAAAAAACATTTCTCGGAGTTCCGAGAAATTCTCGGAGTTCCGAGAAATTCTCGGAGTTCCGAGCAAATTCTCGGAGTTCCGAGAATTCAAACAGAGCTTTCAATTTTGGAATCTGGAGCATTTCTCGGAGCTCCGAGAATGTTCTCGGAGTTCCGATCTCGGAGCTCCGAGAATAATTCTCGGAGTTCCGAGACTGGTTTCCAGCAAACAGTGTCGAACTTGTAAAATTCATATCTCCCTCATTTCTCATCGAATTTTGACGTTCTTATACTCTATGGATATGAGAAAAATGAGAGCTATCTGTTAAAAATATTTTCAAAAATATTTGAAAATTTTTTAAATAAGTTTTGATAGGATTTAGTTGCTGGTCCAGATTGTTGCTTCGGAACTCTGTTTTGTTCATTCTTGTGTTGAATGCCATATGGGTCCCAACATGTTGGTACACCACCATGACCATTCACTTATCCATTTAAGTCCTTAAAGGGTGTGTTAGTCTCTTTGAAAAACATATCTTTAGGGGTTTAAACAATGTTCCTTGACAAGAGAATATGCAAGAGAGATAGGAATACATTCTACCCTTTCTATCACTCTCTTGAACTCTTCTTTTGAGCTGGGATCTTCTATGGTTGAGCTTCCATGCTTGACATCTTCAAGTTGTGGTACAAGCTCCTTTGTTTGTTCAATGCTTTGAGATGGTTGATGATGAGCTTCTCCTTGGTACTTCCAAGGTGTGATTGGTCCAAGTATGTTCCAAGCTCATTTGCCATTGTGTTTGGTTCATCTTCAAGCATAGGCCAACAAGGTGCGTGCTAGTACGATTTGACTTGTGTAGGACCTGTCTAAAGCACAACACTCAAGGCAAATGATCAGTCTATAAACAACTAATCAATTTGCGTTTGTTAATCATCAAAACAAGATGATTGAATGTACCCATGGGGAACCTTGGGCTTACATTATAAGATAGAGTTTTTTATGAACCAATTAAAATAAATTCAAACGAATTATTTTTAAAATTTTAATGAAGTTAGGTGATCCCCAGCAGAGTCGTCAAACTGTGGGACCCGATCCCCCGACGACCCGCCACGCTCTCTCTTGGTCTCTCGTACCCACGCGGTTGGCGTGTGCTTTTTATTATTAATTTTAATTACCCAACCAAGCAGGCAGCAACCAACCCATAGGGTGCAAACAAACGTGCAACCCAGTACCCATAAGGGCAGGGGTAAGCCGCCGAGCCTAGCAAGCTGTGATTTAATTCATCTTTTCCGTGAACTTGGGATCACTAAGGTAATCCGAATTCCACGCAAAAGAGAGTGATAGAGTCGCCACCTAAATGAGGGATCTAGGACCCATAATTGACCAGAAATCTAAACTCGTTAGCTGGTGACGAGAATGGAAGGTATGGGGAGTTACCACCACATGCACCATTCCGGCCCGATAATCGGTCTTTAATTCCAAAAATTAACTCTTTTGAATTTCTTTTAAATGGCTCGTTTAACTCTATATTAATGTGCGAACTACGTGACATGCATCATAAGATCTAATTTCAATGTATTCTCTAATGTGTATCTTGATTTTCTTAATTTGTTTGAATTCAATCTAAGTGAAAGTTCTCCTAAAATTCTAATTTCATGGAAAGTCCTAAGTGATTTAATTACTTTTAATTTAAGGATTAATATACAAAACCCCACCACTTATGTGTGAAGCCGACTCGTGATTGGTATGTCATCAAGCATCCAAGCTGCCTACGTACCCAAGCCTCACTGGGATCAGAGTCGACGTATTTCGGTGAACCTGAACTAAGCTACTTATGCCTAACTCATCTAGGACACCGATCTAGACTAGATTGACTATTTTAACAGTTTAAGAGAAATTATTTAGTTCAAGTTGAGTAGATTTTATTATCCTAGGAGTCCATCTAAGATGCTATATGGTCCTACTATCTAAGTGCAAGACATCCCTTAGACTAATGCAGGTGAACCTACATCCTATGTAACTAGGCTTGTCCTATGGGAAAAAGGGGTAATTAGTGCAACTAGATCTATGACTCAATTTCTAATAATAGCAATCAGTTGTGATGTGACTGAACCCCCTAACTCTAGGACACCCTAAAACCTAAGACACAACGCGAGGTAAGTGTTCTTAATTGGTTCTAAAGGTGCTTACGAAGAGATACCGTTATCCAACAGTTCCAAAAGCACTGATCAAATTATCTTAATTTATTAAGTAAATAATTTTTAATTTTTCAAAGATTTTTGATTCCTAACATCTAAAGAATACCAAAGGCTCTATGGTTGGCAAATTTCAGCCTTGAGTTGCATCCATGGAAGGGCATCGTGTTCTCAATCCTTGTATAATTTAACACATAAATTATAGTATATTTTTGCCTGGCATGATTCTCAGGATTTTCGTGGACAGTGGACCTCGGATCCAACAACATACTATAATTTACATGCTCAAATTATGCATGAACGATTACAATTGGTATACGATTATGAATGCGATCTCGGCAGTTAAACTTTCACAGCATAGTCAATTTACAAAGGGAATCTATAACCACTAGGGTTTCTGTTTCAAACAATTTTAAGGTTAAATATATGATTAAAAATTAGGATTTTCTGAAAGTTTTCACTGACTTTTGTGTTGATTTGCTATTAAGTTGTGATTTATTAACATTAAGACCAGATTACTAGGATTACACAGTAACCCTAAGCAATCAAACTCCAAATTCATTATAATTTTTTTCGTAATAAGATATGAATGAGTTTAGACTACTGGAAGAGTTTCATGAATTGGGAATAAGTTTTGCTATCAATTTCTGAATTTCCCAAATTTAGGTCAGATTGCAAATTAACAAATCAACTCATAGCATATGAATCTCAAATCAAGAAAAATTATTACAGTATAGATAGAATCATGGTATTATAATATTGTAAATAGTTCAAAGGTGTTTATCAAGATTTGATGCCAATTAAATAAAATTCACACAAAATTCGGATAAAATCAATGAATCAATTAAAAAGTAGATTAAATGATATCCTAAAATCATGTACAAACTCCAGTAGATATAACATAGGTTATACGATTTACTGTCAACATCTCAAGACCTAATAATTAGTGATCCTCCATAAAATTGATTTTTGAATAAAAAGGGAAATTTGTTTGCTAGGAATTAAAACCCGTTTTTTTTAAAGAAAATTGTGAAATCATATTAAACCTTTGTAAAATCTTTTTAAATTTTTCACTAACCTTCTAATGGCCTAAACTACTGGTTTGTTGGAAAAAGATTCAAAATTTCACTAATTTAATATAAAAAAGAATTACGACACATAAAACGAAGAAGCGATTAGAAAATAAATAAAAAAACCTTTCTTCGGAAAAAAATTCATGAGAAATTCAATTTATTATTAAACATTAATTCTGGAGAGTTTCATCAAATTTTAAAACCTTTTAATATTTACTAAAAATGGCCGAAATTTAAAATAATTTAAAACCGGATTAAAAAAATTCAAAAAAATCCAAACATTTTTGGGTGGTCTTGAAATCAAAAAATTGGTTTGGAAACAAGATTTCACAAATTTTGGACATGGTTTAATATACTTTTGGCTTCGTTTATCAAGAAATAACCCATTTCTGGTTATTTTTTTAAAAATAAAATGAAAATTAAAACGGCGAAACCGCGATTGGAAATTAAGTTTCCAGTAGTATTTTATTTTATAGAAATCCCAAAAAATATCAGTTTTTAAAAAAACCCACGTTTTCAAACACTTGCTTTGATAATCCGATTTAAATCCATATTGAATAAAAAACGAAAGAAAATTATTATTAAATAGAGAAAAATTAATTTTTTGGTGAAATTTTGGATTTTGAAAACTTATAATCTATATTATAGAATACTAGAATTTCAAGAAAAAATTCATTGATTTGATCTATCATAAGTAAAACCCTAGTATGTTTTTCTACTTTTGATATTACAAATATAAAGATCCTACCGTTGATCGCGCTCTTTATCTCTAGGGTGCGTAGATCGAGGTATACGCTTTGTCGCACCCTTTTATATGATGAAGAAGACCCAAAGATCATTGATGTGTGATTTGTTGAAGAAGAAAAGGGAATTCAAAAATTCCTTTTGTGAAGAACATTTGAGAGAGATTAACACACTTTAAGAGTGAAGTGGTTTTTTCTTTCTTTCTTTCTTTTTTTTTTTTGGGAAGAAGCAAAAAGGATGAATTTGGATTTTTTTTTAATCCTTCATATGATTGTTTGCTTTGATTTTTATACAAAAAGACTAGGGTTAAGAGAGAATTAGTAGTTTCCAATGTGAGAGCTCTCATTTTTGGCTTGTTTCCAATTTTTCCCTCTTGCTTTCTTTCTTTCTTGTTTCCAAATTAGATTTGATTCAATTATTAATTTCTTGTCAATCAAGACATGCTATTCTCATTCCACATTGCTTCTTTGGAAGAAAACTTTTTTAAGCAATCATCCCTCTTTTCCTCTTTTCCTCTTTTCCTTCTTTCCTTCTTTTCTTTTTTTATTCTTTTTATTTTTCTTTTAACAAATATGATGTCACCATTGTGACATCATCATGGTTGGGTGCTCAATTCATGTGGGTCAGCCATGTGAAGCGCCCACCATGGTGATTGACCCATATGGGTGAACCTACATGAGCTCCATCTTTGCGGGCTTTAGCCTAATGAGCCATTTCACACGGGTTTCGGGTTTTTTCATAAAAATTCAATAAAATCTTTCTAAATTCAACATTCTATATATGGACCCAAACCATTTATGGTGCATCCCTCACGCATGATCGGACCATCTTTTTAGGAAAATAACTTTTCGGACCAAAATGCCCATATTTGACTGTTAGACATTCAAATGCGACCAAAATACCCTGAGAGATTGGTTCACCCCTAAAGGGAAAAAATAAAAATGAAAAGTCTTTGTGGTCAAACTTCAAAAATAGAAACTATTAAAATGGGTCCTTTCAGTGAGTAATATTAAACAGGATCATTTGGTATCCCCTGAAAATACCCAAAATGCCCTCAACACTTAGAATTTACAAATTAAGCGAAACCCCTAAGAAATTCTAAATTTAGCAGATTTTCCAAAATTCAGGAAATCATTCATAATCTCTCAGACATATTTCGGGGATCAAAAGAATTATACAGGAAAAGACCAAATTACCCCAGGGTGCTAGAATTTGGCGAGACTAGGGAAAACCCTGAGAAATTCCAAAAATAGCAGATTTCTGAAAATTTATGAACGGACTCAAGATTTCTTAGACACAACTTAGGGACCAAATATGATATGTTGGAAATATCTAAAATACCCCCGAAGTGCTAGACTAAGAGAAAATCTTAAGATATCTAAATTTAGCAGGTTACCCAAATCTTACGAAATTACTCCTAGTCCATCAGTCGTACCCTCGAGATGGTTTTGGATATATGAGAAATGATTGAAATATCCATAAGATGATTAAAATGTGGAAGCCTCATGAGTTTCTAAAAATAGCAGCATTTTCAAAATTTATAAAATCACTCAAGATTTCTCAAATATAACTTGGGGGTCAAACGAGACACATTGGGAATGACCAAAATACCCCTATAGTGTAAAAATGGGCAAAAATGAGGGAAACCCCAAAAATTCTAAAAATAACAGGTTTTTTTTCTGTTGGTTGTAAACTTGAATTTTCATCTTCTAGATACTATTGGAACACCCTAGAAACCTTTAAGATCGCGAATTAACTTCAGAATTCCTTCAACGAGGCAAAATCTACCCTAAAATGCACAAATGTCTAATCCTAGGTGGAATACGGACTCGAAACTTGACAAACTACCAAATCTTTTGTTTTTAAAGTATAGCAAAATGGGGGTGTCTATAGACGTAGGTCAACATTGTCTTGTCTTCCCTATGTGGGTCATTCAAAGAGTTTGTTATGACTTACCACATGAACAAAATGATAATGACCCTGACAGAGTTAATGAATCAACTTCAGACAGCCGAGGATCTGCAAAAGAGTAATAAGAAAAGTGCCTTCCTTACAGAGGGTAATGTACCCTCAGCACCTAAGCCGAAAGGTAAAGGAAAAGGAAGAGCAAAAGGCCAAGGCTCTAAGAAGAACAACCTAGTGGTAAAGAACAAAAAGAACTTTAAACAAAAGTCAACCAAGGGCAACGACAGATGCTTCCATTGTGGAAAACCTGGACATTGGAAGTGGAACTGCAAGAGCTATCTAGCCACCAAGCAGGGCAACAAGCCTACCTCATGTATGTTGCAAGTTTGTTGCTGAAACCAATATGATTGGTCCTGCATTTTCCTGGTGTGTTGACACAGGTGCGACCTCACACATCTGCAATATGTTGAGGGGTTCAGGAAAACCAAAAGGTTGACTGAAGGTCAGCTCACCCTACAGGTTGGAGCTGAAGCAACAATTGTCGTCCAAGCTGTAGGAGATTATGTTTTGACATTCTCAGACAGTTAGTTAATATTAAAGGACTGTCTCTATGTACCTTCAATAAGAAGGAATTTAATTTCAGTTTTAAAATTATTTGATGATGGATATTCTACTTGTTTTAATAAAAGTTCTGTTTTTATTAAAAAGGAAAATTCCTTAATTGTTGAAGGTACAATGAGTCATGGCCTATACTTAATAAACGCCTTAGAGAATGTGTCCTTTAAGGGCGAGAGTGGAAGAAGCAAAAGTGTATTGGAATTGATACATATGGAGGTATGTGGTCCTCTTTCTCATCCTACGAGAGGACAATTTGTCTACTTCGTGACTCTCACGGATGACCATTCAAGATACGGCTACTTGTACCTAATGCGACGTAAGTCTGAGACCTTTGAAAAGTTCAAAGAGTTCAATAATGAAGTAGAAAACCAGCTAAACAAGAAGATTAAGACACTTCGCTCCAATAGGGGAGGAGTACCTCTCGGATGAGTTTAAGACTACTTAAAAGAAAACGAAATAGTTTCTCAATGGACTCCACTTGTAACACCAGAGTTGAACGGTGTGTCAGAGAGGAGAAATCAAACATTGTTAAACATGGTTCGATCTATGATGAGCTTTGCACAACCACCTTTGTTTCTATGGGAATACGCCTTAGAAATGACGCTCTACATTCTTAATCGAGTACCAACTAAATCAGTAACAAAGACTCCATATGAGATATGGACGAGCAGAAAACCCGCATTGAATCATATGAGGATATGGGGAAGTCCTGCCTATGTTAAAGAGATAGGTATTTAAAAGTTGGAGGCACGAACCAATATGTGTCTCTTTATTGGATATCCTAAGGAAACAAAGAGTTACCTGTTTTATAACCCTGGTGAGCAAAACTGTTTTGTGAGCTGAAATGCCGCATTCGTAGAAGAATAGTTCATTCAAGATGCGAGCGGAAATAATAGGATTGCCTTAGAAGAGCAACCCAAAAATCCAATAGAGAGATATAAGAAAATTGAGCAAGTACCCACTAAACCTATTCCAACACTCCGACGTAGTAGTAGGGAGGTCAGACAACCCGATAGACTTATCTACTTGGGTGAAGTAAAGACAGAAGATACAGATCCTCTTAACTACAAAGAGGCGATGTTAGACATCGATGCGGAAAATTAGATGAACGCTATGAAATCCGAAATGGACTCTATGTATTCCAATTATGTCTGGACTCTCGTTGATCCACCTAAGGGTATTAAACCCATTGGATGCAAATGGATCTTCAAGAGGATGAAGGGCCATGATAGAAAGGTGGAGACCTATAAGGCTAGGCTAGTGGCGAAGGGATATAATCAAAAGGCTGGTATTGACTATGAGGAAACCTTCTCACCAGTAGCCATGCTAAAGTCCATTAGGATTTTACTAGCTATCTCTGCACATTATGATTACGAAATCTGGCAGATGGACGTCAAAACCACCTTCTTGAATGGAAACATTCAAGAAGATATTTATTTGGTCCAGCCGGAGGGTTTTGAGGCTGCTGAAGAGGGTAATCAAAAGGTGTACAAGTTGCAGAGATCCATTTATGAATTGAAGCAAACTTTCCGTAGTTGGAACCTTCGTTTTGATCAAGCAGTCAAAGAGTTTGGCTTATGTCAAAACGTAGACGAGGCTTGTGTTTACAAGAAGGTCAGTGGGAGCGAGGTTACAATCTTGGTTCTTTATGTAGATGACATTCTACTCATTGAGAATGATGTAGGAATGCTATCAAGTATAAAGTTGTGGCTTTCAAGCACGTTTGCTATGAAAGATCTGGGAGAAGCTTCATACATTCTAGGACTTAAATTGTTTAGGGACCGTAAGAATAGGAAGCTTGAGCTATCACATGAAACTTACATAGATAAGATATTGGCAAGGTACAATACGACAGATTTCAAGAAGAGATTAGTTCCTTTCAAGCATGGAATCAAATTATCCAAGAAAATGTCTCCCAAGACACCTGAGGATAAGCAGGTTATTAACAACATTCCTTACGCTTCGGCTATGTGAAGTCTTATGTATGCTATGTTATGTACAAGGCCAGATATCTGTCACTCTGAAAGTGTGGTTAGCAAATATCAGTCGGACCCAGGATTAGACCATTGGACAGCAGTTAAACATATTTTCAAGTATCTTAGGAAAACTAAACATTATTGTTTAGTTTACGGTGAAGACGAGATGGTCGTTTTGTTTTTACAGACGTAGACTTTCAGTCTGACGTTGATGACATGAAATCAACATCTGGTTTTGTGTTCACCTTAGCAAATGGGGCAGTGTCATGGAGAAGTTGCAAGCAAGAGAGTCCGGCAAATTCCACAACTGAGGCTGAGTACATCGCTGCGAGTGAAGCAGCGAAAGAGGCCATATGACTGCGAAAGTTTATGGACGACCTTGGAGTCGTGCCCTCTGTTGAGAGACTCATTACGCTATACTATGATAATAGCAGAGCAATTGCTCAAGCAAGAGAACCGAGGTCTCATCAGAAGTCCAAGCATGTACTTCGAAAGTATCTTGTGATACGGGAGATCATTAATAGAGGGGATGTGGCTGTTGCAAAGGTTGCCTCAGCGGATAACGTGTCAGCCCTTTTACCAAATCCCTTAGTCAAAAGGTGTTTGTTAGGCATGTTGAGGGGGTGGGTCTAAGATGTACGCATAACTGGCTTTGAGGGCAAGTGGGAGACTGTTAGAGTAGGTGCCCTAAAACCCAGTATATTTCGCATGTTAATCAATAAAAGTTTTTTTTCATGACAATTTAATGGATAATTATAAGTTAAATATGTGTGAGATGCTACTTGTTATTGACACGTATTTGTCCTGAGGTAGCAAAGTAGGAAACCCATGTTCATGGATTCACAGATCCTAGGGAGCAAGGAGATATTGGATTCTGGTTCTTTGCAGACCTTAATAGTTCATAGTTGAGGTTGGACACCTCTTTCTGTATACAACAAGCATCTATCTTACCAACATGCATGAGATGTGGAGTGACTTATCTCAATCACTAGGGCAGTGGACCCTAAGCAAGATAGAATGGGTATGACAATGAGATTACGTACTGAACGAGATAACATTAGAATAGCTTGTGGACAGGAGATAGTTGAGCTATTCTACCAGACAGGACCCTTTACATGTCTTTTGATCTGAGGGGTCATATTGGTCTGTTGGCGAGTCTCTCATTCTTGATCTATCTAACCGTGATTCTCTTAGAGTCACTAGAGGGTAGTAATGGAGTGTTGGACAAACCTTCGAGGTCAATAGTGATACCCGACATGAAATTCTACACCTATTTCATAGGATAACATCTACGGTTTTCGTCAGACCAGTAGGCCTAGAAAAATACCTGGCCAAGTGGATTTAATAAAATGTTTATCAAAAGGATTTTACAAAATAAGTTTTGAAATATTTTCAGCAAATGCATTTGCGGGCTAATAATGCTTAATTGAAAGGTATCCCATGAGTGAGCCCAGGGGGCAGTTGATGTCCACCCCCCCGTAGGACTCAACTCAGTAGATGTGGACTTGGAAAAATGACTTACACAATTGATGTGATTAGGGGTGTGATGATTTGACGGTTATCTTCAGGGTTACGTTTCGATGGAGGCCACTGACTCAATGCGATTGTAGCAATGGCTACGGAGAAATAATCGCAGTGGGGCCCACTTGTGAGTTCTGCAGGATCTACCGTTGAATCCCTGCTACGATCCCACTCACTACTTGATTGACCTATTATTATCTATTAGATAGAGGTCCTGCATTTATTTGGTTGCTTACACGAACTAGTTTCGTGGCATTGGATGCATTGAAAGGATATATACAATGTATATAGTGTACATGCACTATGGGATACATTGGGAATACCAAAATAGTTAAGTATACACTATAAAAGTATTTTGGAAATTATAGAAAAATATGGATGGAGCTTTTTATCCCATTGGATGGGAGGAAATATGTTTATTTAATTAAAAGAATTAAATAAATAATTGTAAGTTTAGCTTATAGACTGGCTTTACTAAAACAGCCATAACTTACTCGTTTCGAATGATTTTGAAAGATCTACAACTTTGTAGTTTATGATTTTTTTCTAATTCGGTCATTTACTTATCCAAAAATGAGGTCAAAATTTGACCTACAGGCATATAGCGGGAATGTTGAAAAAGAAAATAATGTGTGAGATATTTTTAGGATTGCTTTTATCTAATAAAGCAACCACATTTTTTACTTGAAAAAAACTCAATTTAGAGATTTCTAAAAGTCCAAGAATTTCAAAAAACACTCCCACATTGTTTGGTTTCTATTTTGAAAAAGCCAATTACTTGTTTCCAAATTGGAGCTTCTAATTGTTGCTAGTTTTTATGTTTTGTGAGATTTCTCTAGAAGCTTTAGGTTGTGTATATGAAAATTGAGAACTCTATAAATACAAGACACATGAATAGAGTTTGTGAGAGCTCTTCCATAATTTCATGTGTTGGAAATTGGTAGAGACATCACAAAGTCTTTCTCTTCTTCTTCTTCAATTCCATCAACTAGTTTTGTCTTTTCTAAGTCAAAGACAAACATCCAACAAAGCTCCATTGATCTAAATACATATTCCCACATTATAATCTGATTTAGATCAGGTTATAAAGTAAACAAATAGTTATTTAAAAGATCCTTTATGCATATAAAGGAATCCATCGGTTCAACTTGCGGCTTCGCATCAATTAGATCGTTGGCGGATTTTCGAGGAGTAGATCACTCAGACGTTTTTCTTCTCATCAGCAAAATAAGGTATTTATATTTATGTTTATTAAATCACATTAAAATCAATTAGTCCCTAGGTATCCTGGGTTAGATCAAAATTTTTGTTCTACGCGGTTTATTCATCCGCAACGTGTAGCGATTTTGCTCGAGGTTTTACAACTAATCTAACAGTAAATGCATCATCTTAGACCATGATATCAAGAGGTGGAGTGGCCATTAAGCACGTTGTAAAAAGTCATTCATGCCCAATAGTCACTACCTGTAAACGAGGGTAGTGGAACGTATTGAAGGTGGGGTAACGAACTATTGAAAGCTGGATTACCTTGGGGAAGTCGTCTCATGCATTAAAATAATAAATAACAACATAAGCTTCTTAATGAGAAAATATTTTATACTTTGTTTCACGTTGTTAGATATTGTGGTATGTTCTTTATTATTACTCCATATTCCACAATCAATATAATTGTTACCTCATGTTCACTATTGAATCGAATTGCATGCTTTTAAATTCAAGATTTGTTTCATTGTATTTGTGTAGGTAATGGATGAATCTACATAGTTCTTTGAACTAATACCTAAAAAAATCCCACACAGGTTTTGCTACAATGGATGACATCGAGAATAAATGGGGAGCGTAGAAGCGTGCCGAGTCATTGCAGTGTCTAGTCTTTTTTCATTTATATTACTGATGTCAGTTTACTCTTACTAAACTCTCTAAGTTTGGTTAAGATCAACATTACTTGAGTTCTTTGTTATTTATAATATATATATATATATATATATATATATATATGAGAAAACATTTCCTACACACTTGTGTAGGTAAGTTACCTACACACTAGCTTAAAATACAGTGGGGGCCCACATTGTTTGGGTGATCCAAACCATTCATTTGAATGGTCCTCACATAGATAGGGTGTCCACAAAAAATCAGATCCATAGGATCATCCCAATCCTACGATTTGTGGAGGTAAAATGGACGTGTATAAACCTTCACAAATTAGTCCATTTTTTGCCTCCATAGTTTGAATGGTTGGGATGATCCTATGGATCTGATTTTTTGTGGACACCCTATCTATGTGAGGACCATTCAAATGAATGGTTTGGATCACCCAAACAATGTGGGCCCCCACTGTATTTTAAGCTAGTGTGTAGGTAACTTACCTACACAAGTGTGTAGGAAATGTTTTCTCTCTCTCTCTCTCTCTCTCTATATATATATATATATATATATATATATACTAGTAAAAAACCCCGTGCGATGCACGGGCCAACAAAGCACTGTACGGACCACATCATAGGTTGATCCAAACCATCCATGTGATGGAACACAACACAAATAGGTTGTGCCCGTAAAATCATTTCCATAGGTTGATCCTAGCCCTCCAATCTATAGCGGCTTCCATAATTGTTGTTCCTCTTAAGGTGCCCGGAATTCGTTAATATTTTTCCAGGTGTCCGAAATTCGTAATATCATGTAATCTATTCAGAACAATCTGTAGTATTATGTAACATATGTACCCAATCAGTAATTCTGCAACGACAAAACGTCACTATGTTAACTTTGTTCACCTTTTTTTATTACAAAAGCATAAAGGAAGGGGGTAGGATTGAAATTATGTGGCTTTAATGGGTGCCTTTGTTAAAAAAGCATAAAGGAGGGGGTAGGATTGACAATATGTGGGTTGAATGAGTGCCTTTTGTAGACACCCCATTTTGACCGAACCCCCAACCTTTATTTTGAATAAAAACCCTATCAAATTAGTGAACTAGAGTCCCAAATTTTATCCTAGAGTAGGTTAGGATCCCAAGTAGGTTCCTCTAATTTTTTAGGAAAATCCTATAAAATTTGCCTAACAAGATGAGCCGAATGAGTGTGTTGTTTTATCCAAAAAAAAGAGGAGTGCATAATCGAAGTAGGGGGTGTCAATACCAATTTCCTTATGCTATAAAAAGAGTGGTCATAATACATTAGGAGAGATGGGGCTGTCAAGGGAAGAGAAAGGGTCAAATATATCATTTTCCTTGCTGTCATTTTCTATCAAGATACCCCCTGAAGGATAAAAGAGTAGATGCATACACTAGAGAGGGGTTGTCCATGGAAAGAAAAGGGTATGAATATACCATTTCACTGGTTAAAAAGGGATGATCTGATTAGGGCTGAGGAGGGGGGTTCCTCTATTTTTAATTTGGGGTGAAAATAGGGTAGCAAAGGAAAAGAAAAAAAGAGCGCTAGGGGTGGCTAGGGGTGGTTGCTACCATTTCCTCCATGGCCTCCACTAGATCCAACACCATCAACCACCACATCGCCATTACCACTAGTCACATCTGACCCTATCTTCCACACTTCCCTTTAATTCACTAGCAGACCCAACCCATGTTACTTTCCCAACCTCCCAGCTCAACAGCAACCCCGAAGCCCATTTTCATCTTTTATCAATACCCACCGAACCCTCCGTGTGTTTGATATCAATCCCTTTTGAGGGAAAGGGGTGAATACATCATTTCCCTTTAGATTTTAGACCATTTGCTGAATACATCATTTTCCTTTAGATTTTAGACCATTTGCTTACTTGGACCACCCCTGTGTAACTGTGTTGTGTAAAAGAGTAGTCAAGGCATACAAAGAGGGGGTTGTTCGAGGCAAAGCAAGGGGGAGTAAAATATATTACTTTACTATAAATAGCATCGATCAGGGGGCTAAAATAAGAGGGGAAGAGCTCATTTTTTTCGTTAGGGCAGAGAGAGAGAGAGAGAGAGAGAGATTTAGGGTTTCTTCCCCAAATCTCATCTTCTCCGGCAAGATTCCGATCTCCGGCTATTTTTCTTCCGTTCAAAGCTCCAACCAAGCATCTTTGCTCCTTGCCTTTGCAAGCATCATCATTGGTGTTTTCTTTTCCATTCTAGCTTCAAATCTAACTCAAACCCTAACTTCTCGAGCTCCGAAACCCTAACTGTATTCTCAATCTTCTTCGGCCAATCTCTTCTCCGGTGGAATTCCGGCTTGATTCCGGCCTCTTTTCTTGCCGGCAGAATTTCATATTCAGGCTCTCAAGTTTCAAATCCCTAAAGTCCAGCAAGACATGGCCGGAAAATCCGGTCACCTTCTCCGGTTTATTGCCTTTTTCCTTAATTTCAGTACATAAAAAGAAAATTGTTGAGAGAAATCTGTGAAAAAATAGAAAGTTAAGAGTAGAGATTAGAAACTTAGATTTAGAAGAGCAAAGTAATGAGCTTATCTTGATCTTCCTAGGTGGATCTTGCTGGAGTTCGATCTAAAGTGTATAGAGAGATCCTAAAGAGTGCGAGGGGCAGCCAAATAAAGGAGAAGAAGTTCAAGAGTAAAAAGAAAAAAAAGGGATCTGAAGAAGAATCAGAGTGACAAAAATTTCAGCATTCCAAGTAGGCCATTTGTTTCTGAAATTTCATTTACCGTTGTCAACAGCTCAGGTAATCTTCTTTCTTCACTTTATAATGCTATATTTTCAATTGGCTGGTGTGATGATGATGTGTCTAAAATTTCTTTACATATGAATGAGCCTCATGTAGGTTTTTAAAGATCTATTTCAGTTTCAGTTAGTTCTGAATTTTGATTCAAGTTTGATCATGTTCTAGGTTTTGTTCTGATTATATAACTAATTTTGCATTGTTTAAGTTGACCATGTCAATAAATATTTACTTGTTAATTTCCTGGAAATTGAAACAGTGATCATAAGCCTGATGTAGAAATCTTGTTTTCATCTCATTAGATGTGTTAATTTCTGTTTGCATTGTAAGGTAAATAAAGATTTGATATCATTAATAGCGATAGAAAATTATTTGAGAAATGCTAATTATAATGAAATGTTTGGACGAATATTTTTCCTTGGATCTGAAGTGTAGGTACATCAATTGGAGTTTCTTATGCTCAGATGCGTAGTTTAGTGGATCATTATTATAGTACCTGTATATACCAAATTACTTTGAAGGATAATAAGATGACACGATCTAGTCTTTTATCTCTTATATGCTTGGGTCTAGTCATTTATTCTGTCAAGTTTTTTTTTTGAAGCTAGGCATAGTTGTTTTCTTTGATTATGAAATTTTGAGCATGTGAAACGATTGTATATTCATTCCATTATTTCTGTGTGCGTGAGGTATTGTGGTTTCCCCACTTGTTTTGATCAGTTTTTGTACAGTTTTTGTACACCTTTTCATCAGTCTTTCATCTATAGGTTTGTGTCTGTCTCTAGGTCTTGAATTTAAGTGTATGTCTTTCTAAACTTCGGTTTGAATGCATATAAAATTCATTTGAGATTTTAGGAAGCTGTTGTAAACTTCACAAGTTCTATATTTTGGTGCTTGTTCGGTTCAGTCATGCTTAGTTTTATGACAAAGAGGAAAATCATGTGCATGCTTTTATGTTGATTATACAAGGTTAAACTGAGGGTCTTATTAACTTCATTGATTATATATTAGTTGGAACACCTCAGATTTTAAGTAGAGGAAAATATGCATGAATTTCTTTAGCACAACAATGTAGATTTTATAAATCCCATTTTTTTATTTTCCATATTATTTTTTTTAAGAGTCAGAGTTCTGTATATAGTCTTTCCCTATTCTTGTTAAGTTTTTATAGGCAACATGACATATTTTCTATATTTGCTTTATGGAGTTAATTGTTTCAGTAATAGAAATGGAATAATTTAGGGTAATGTTTGAGATTGTATGCCCTGTACCTCTTTTAGGTTAATAGTTGCATAATCATATTTTGATAGAAATTTGGTTCAAAATGGTTTTCATTAGTATGTTGAGATTTTAATATATTATAGAAACCTGTTGGCTCTCAAAACTGTTGCTAAGGGTATGCATTGTTGTTAATGATATACTTGTTAATCTTACCATTACACCAATTATGCATTGATGTAATAATAGATGACAAATCTCTAAATATGGATAATTGATGTATTATAACTACCATCTAGACAATAACATTCAGACCACTACAAACAGGTTATACATCTTTAGACAAAAATGAGTGGGCTGATGCACTTATCACAACGAGACATATTTATCTTTCACTTGTTATCATGTACTAATATTATGAAATAGTTATAATCATAACCTGTCATCCATGTCAACTCTACTGTAAAAAAAACTTAAATTCTATGCATGTTCAGATTATCCTCATATGATTGTTGTTTAGAATTTATAATAGGAATATTGTTACCTGTTTATGTGCTAAAGAGGTGTTTATTTTAGTGACATAATGAGGAAAATACAAGCGTTAATATTAGTTTAATTGTGGGAAAAGAATTCTTGATATGTTTAACTCCATTATTTCTTTAGCTCTTAACTCTGGCTTAGTGTTTGAGTGATAGGGGAAAATAAATCGCAAAATAAAAATGATTGTAAGGTTTACATCTTGTGTTAGAAATTTTAATGGTGTTCTCAGTAGGATAAATTTAGCAAATGCTAGGGTTATTAAGAGTTCATCCTTTGTTCTAAAAGTAGATCAGGTTGTTCGGATTTAGTTTCTTCATTGCAGGGGCGATGAAGGCGTTAGCCCAAGCCCATCCTTTAGAGGGACCTACCGGATTATGGTAGCACCCTCTGTTCTTCTTTTCTCTTCCTTAGGTAAATATTTCGTAGTCTTTTGGTAGCCCTTGAACCTTAGGTACCCTAATTCATTGCAAGGGCGATGAAAGAGTCATCACAAGCCCATCATTTAGGGGATTTGCCAAGTCCCAGTAGCATTTCTCCCTCTCTTTTAGAAAATTTTCCTAGTCTTTTTGGTATACCCTTAGACATTAGTTCTAGTATTACTAGGGCAATGAATGAGTCATCCCAAGCCCATCCTTAAGGGACTTGCTTAGTCCTAATAGCGTTTCCCTCTCTTTTTTCCTTTCCTTTAGGGGACTAGCTTAGTCCCTATAATCTTTTTAGTTATGTATCTTCCTATCATAGCAAAGGCTATGATGGCGCTAGCCGGAGCCTCCCCTTTTAAGAGACATGCTTTGTCTCATTAGCTAGTCTCCTCTTTTAGGAGACATACTTTGTCTCATTAGAAGAGTACCCCTTTAGGAGACTATCCAAGTCTCAAATACCCCCCATAGAGTGTTAGTTATTTTTTGATTTATTTGCACCCCTTCATAGAGTGTTAGTCATGTTTTAACTTATTTGCACCCACTCATAGAGTGTTAGTCATTCTTTGACTTATTTACCCCCTACTTGGGGTCATTGTTTAGAAGCTTATCCTTATAGGTCAGGAGTTTATCCTATAGTTAGGAGTTTAACTCTAGTTAGGAGTTTACCTTTTAGCATAGCCTTGTTTCCCTTTCCATAGAGACTAGCTCAGTTTTATTAAAGCCTTACCTATTTGGGATCATTAGTTTTGATTTACCATGAGACACTAGTTTACCTACTTGGGATCCTATCATTTTCGTTTACCTTGGGACACTAGTTTACATGTTTAGGGTTTCCCCTTTAACCCTAGGAATTTTGCCATAGTGTGTTGTTTTGTTTGTTCCCATTGGCTAAAAGGGTTAAAACATTTTAAAATCCAAAAACATCAGAAATTTGAAACTAAAAAATATCAGAAAATATTTTAAAATTCAAAAACATTGAAACATCAAAAATTCAAAAGAGTTTAGGAGAGTATGAGAAAAGTTTATTTTCGAACTACGTTGGCTTGATCCTCTTCCACGAGATACGTAGGCAGCTTGGGATCTTTATTCCAAGTCCAGTCAAACCTTCAAAAATAAACCATGTAAACCTTTTAGAAACACAAAAAAAGCTTTAAAGTTTTTCAATAAACGTTTTTGAAAAGATCTTCCTTTAGAGTTAGGGGTTTGTTCTAGATGTGTCTAGTGTTTTATTTGTGTTGGTTTTAGAGTTTTGTGTTTGTGTTAGAGTTAGGAGTCTGTCCTAGCTAGGAATCTGTCATCGCCTCTGTCCGGTCAGTTGATGATCATATCGCTGACTGATAACTAAAGTAGGATGCGTTAGTGATCCCATTGTTTATCTTAGGACACACAGCCTAGTACAAATAGGATGTAGGCCCACCTGCATTAGTTTAGGGCTAACTTGCATTTAGTTAGGACATATAGGTTGTCTTAAAATTTACAATCTACTTGAACTTAAGTAATCGCACACGAAGCTTTAACAACTAGTCGAGTCTAGTTGATCGAGTCTAGGATAGCGATCCTAGATGTGTTAGGCATCATAGTTTAGAATAGGCGCGCAAGAACTACGTGGCCTTGATTCCTGTAGAGGCGGGGATACGTAGGAGGCTTCGGATGAACATCAGACCATCCAAGATTCGGGCCCGAAAAACAATTAGAGTCTAAGGATTTGTTGTCAGAGTTTTAGGGGTTTGTGGTTTGGTACTTGTTTGTATTTCTCATATGGTGACATGTTTGAGTATTTTCTCTCTTTAGATACATCTCTCGAATGATTTTAGTTGTGTGGCTTGTTGTTTGTTATGATGACATGTATAGATACATGCTAGTGTGTTTACTCCTTTCTTCTAGTTATCTTTATTTTTTACACAGTCTCACATGCTTGCGCACATTTAGCTGTAGTGTTGGGTTGTTTTTCTTTATTGTTCTTCACATGTTCAAACATAGTTTATTTACTCCTTTATTGGTTACCTTATTGTTTATTCACAGGTTTAGCTATAGTTCTTTACTGCTTTCTTTATTGCTATTTCACATGTTTAGTTATAGCTCTTTACTGTTTTCTTTATTGCTATGTCACATGCTTAGCTGTAGTTTTTTACTGTTTTTCCAGTTTATTATATCTCATCATATCTGGTCTTTTATCACTTGTTTAGCTGTAGCTATGCATGTGTTTATTACTGCATTCCTAGATATATTGAGTTAGGGCTATATGTGATGAGTTAGGACTTGGATGTTTATTTTTCTTTTACCCATCCCCGGGTCACGCATGTTTAGGTAGATGTTTTCTTTCGGATGATTGTTCTCATTTCATATGATTTTCGCCCAAAACTCTTCAAAGTTAATAAAAGATGGCATCAGAGACCAAATGCGCTCGGGCGAGTTGGATGCCTAACACCTTCCCAACGCGTAATCAGGCACGGACCCTCTCTTCTCTAGTTATCCGTTGCAAACAGATCATTTGTTTTTTGTTCCATGGCCTATCCATGGATGGCAACTCTTTCATTATTTTAGGTACGTCTTGGTTTCGAGGCTTTTGTCTCCGGATCAAGAGGTATCTCATTTATCGTCATAAGGTGTTTCGTTTCGAGAGTTCCTTGGTAGAGCTCTCCTTCATGTGGAGATCCAAAGGACCGATGGGGACCCGTTCCTCGCCACCTCCTCAGCATTGGGTCCACACCTTTATTAAAAAAAAGTGATGTGTAATTCCATTAGAATTTTGGAAGAAATTCAAATAATTCTCTTATTTTCTCTTCTGCTATATAGTATATAGATATATTCCGCATTCTTCATAGGAGTTACATTTACTTTCCGTTTTTTGTAGCAAATTCGGGTTTCTCCAAAAATCCGGGTCGTTACAAAAACGCTCATTCTTTTTTTTTTTTTTTTGGAAAGATGATTTTATTAAAAATAAGGAACACGGAGGAACAAAAAGCAAGAGCCCAAGTAATCCCTACCCAAAGCAAACGAAAACTGGGGCAAAGAGAATAGGCAAAGAAACTCCCATCCAAGATTACAAAAAAGGAAGGTCATTGGATATCCACAATCCTCAGCCAAATAATAAGTCTAAAGGAGGCTTTGATGATAAAAGCAATCTCATCTCTAACTGCACCTCTTATTCAGGCATAATGACCCGAATTGATTCTTGAGATACTATCTAAGTTCAACTTCACGAATTAGATGGTGGAGTAGCTCATCTGCAATTGAATTTTTTATTTTCCTTTCCTATTCCAAAATCTCCTTGCACATCCTTGTTATGCCATCGCAGAGAGTAGTCTCAAATGTCTGTAGAAGAAATTGCCAAACTAATAATAGAAAATTTTATCCTCACCACCACCACCACCCCGACCTAAGAGTCCTCCCCTTCAAAAATTCCTGAATTTCTTTCCCACTTTTTCTGGAGTGGTACTTGCATTTTTTTCCTCAAGGCCCCACATAGTGGCCAATGGAGTGATTCCCCAAAGGATATTATTCCCCTTAGCCATAAGGGAAGTAATATGCCAGCATAGGAAAAGATGACACAACACACATAATGTAGTTGGCTTGCAATGCTAAGAGATATGATTGGCCTTTTCCACATTCCTTCAAAGAAGCACAGATTCAATAGACTAGTTTTTCTTTACAAGAACAAAAAATGTTAATACATTTGATAATCAAAGCCCAGAAAAAGCAACTCAAGATGGCAGAAAAGTAGCCCATACCAATTAGGGGCAGCGGGGGCAGGGGGGTTGTTTGAGTGCCATCCCGACAGATCAACAAAAGGAAGGAGTGAATCAAAGAAAACAATATTGTTTGCCGCTATCCAACATCTATAATTTTAGTTTGAGTTGTTGAAGGTTAGAGTAGTAGAGGGAGCGAGGAGAGAGGAACGAGTAGGACAAAGATAAGAGATGAGGTAAATGGAATATTTCCCACTGTGTTATTTCTGTATATTAATGATAAAACCTTACATGACATAGAAAAGACATTAATACCCCCCAAATACAATCGAATTCCCAAAAAAGAAATAACCCTTGTTTCTTATACTCCCCCTCAAGGCAAGCATAGATATCAATCATGCCCGGTTTGGATAAAATAAAGTCAAAGTGGGACTTCACAACTTTTGTCGAGGCATGAGCAGGTTGACGACTAGTAAGAACAAAAGTAAGATTAATCTTCTTAAACAGAACACGTTCACGGATAAAGTGTGTCCACCACAATGTGCATTGCGCGATCATGCTGGACAGGATTATTTGCAATGTTGATTGCCACCTGATTGTCATAGTATAGCTATAGAGGGCATGGAGCTGACACCTATAACTCTTCTAAAAGACGCCTCGACCATACACTCCATGAGTCATAGTATGGTATTCTGCCTCCGCGCTCGATCTAGCAACCACATACTATTTCTTGTCGCGCCAAGTAATAAGGTACCTATAAAGTTACAATATCCAATTGTAGATCTCCTTTCATTCACTAAACCTGCCCAATCAACATAGAAAATGCTTCAATCTTTAAGCGGCCATGGTTTGCAAATAATGATATTTTCCCTAAGCAAGGCATCAAATTGCAAAGGATTCTCTCGACTACTTCGAGATAATGAATCCTAGGAATATGCATATACTGGATCACCACATTCACCAAGTAGGAAATATATGGGCGAGAGAGGCAAGTACACCAAGTAGGAAATATATGGGCGAGAGGCAAGTACAGAAGCCGACAAACTACCCTCTGAAACATACCAATACCAGACAAGAGATGCCCATCTAAGTCACTTAACCTGTGACTTGGATCAATAGGTGTATCAGCTGGACGAGACTAAGTTTCTAGTATCCCTAAGTCAAGTGCGTATTTCCTCCGAGAAAAATAAAACCACTCTTCTTGGACCTAGCCACTTCAATTCTAACCAAGTACTTGAGTTCACCCAAATCCTTGACCTCAAACTCAACTGCTAAAAAGGCCTTCAATCCTTCAATTAACGAATTTCTAAGGAATTATTTTCAAGTACCACAATATCATTGACATACACTATCAGGACCGTGATTAGAGGACCCCTCTTCTTAATAGATAGGGTACTGTCAACATGGCTTGTTGAATACCCAAATCTCTTCACGGCCTTGATAAATTGTTCAAACCATGATTGAGGAGACTGTTTCACCCCGTATATGGACTTCTTTAATTTGTACACTTTATTCTCCTCATTCAGAAACTTTAACACTGGAGGAGACATGTAGACTTCTTCCTATAAATCACCATGTAAAATAGCATTATATCTAGTTGATAAAGCTCCCAAGACAAATTTGCAGAACTGGACTAATGAAATTCATCTTTGCGACAAGAGGAAAAAGGTTTTTTTTTTTTTTTTTTTTGAAAAGTGACAATGTATTCATAATATTTTACGAGGGTTACATGAAGAGGGAACAGGAGTCCCCTCTGTAACCAACGCTTTGAGGCCTAGGAGGGAACCCATGGGCCCTATAAGGAATTTCGATCCTTTTCCCTTGTGCTAAACTAATTCCTTTACATTTTCTTTCCGAAACATTGAACAAACTCTACATGCACAAAAACAATCGCCACAAAAGCCAGGTGTAACACCCCTAATAGGTTTCCAGGTCTTTCCAATTCTTCATGGAGGATGATCGTAGTACATGCATCTCCCTCCACCGTGAGCAAGCTTCATCTAAGTCCTTCCAAAGACCTTCTAGCAGGATACAGCCATCCGCTTTACTACTACCCAACATCAGTACCCAGAACTATGAGCAATTCCAGCTCGAAATGGACTAAAAACCTAATACCAATATGATCCAGAGGAGCCGACAGAAAGAGGAGTAGATCCCTAGCTTCTGAGAGCATTAAGCTCCCTACTACCTCTTCCTAGGGTTTTTCCTTTTTTAGCCCAGTATCCCTCTTTTCTATGTCTAAGAACATTTTCTTCGTTTCTTCAATATTTTCCAGGTATCCTATTCCCAACTGATTCCCCATTTTTGACATTTTTTCAAACTCCTCGGAGAATTCCCTTTTTTCGGCGTCTGACATTACTGCTATTTCCTCTTCTAAGATATCTTCGCCATGATTCAACACCTTCTCTTCTTCCTTACAGGTTTCCATCCCTCCTACTAATAGTTGTTCTCCCCTCTCAATGCAAGACTTAATTTTCCCAGTGAGTTCCACTTCCATTGAGTCTCTTTTCATTTTGGATTCTTCGTCCCGGGGAATTATTTCCTTCTTTGCCCTTTTTTTGCCCCAATTAGCCTCCGGCCATTCCTTACTTTCCTGCCGATTCTTTTCCTTGCAATGTTGTTGATTAGGCAGTGGAATGAAACCTTCTTTTCCAAGTCCTTTCTATTTGAGAAGTTTCTTCCCCGCCATTTCTTGAGAAACGCGGGCCCACCTTTCCTACCTTCTCTGGGAGGATAATGGTCTTTGGTCTTATCGATGCGGCTTAAAGAGGAGACTTTATCCGCACAGAAACTTTGCGATTTCCAATCAATTTCACCTTTTCGGACAAGGTGGCTCTTCTCAGAAGCTCTAGTATCTCGACTTCAAAAATACTTTTTGAAGCCAAACTTCAAGTTGTTCGAGCCTATTCCTAATCTGAAATCCTTACTCCCATTATGATTAGAGGCAGCACCTTTATGAAAATTAAGCTTTTCCTGGCTACGATTTAGACCACTTTAGATTAGGTGATCCTGTAAGGGAACTACATGTGTTAAGGCATTTAATGTTGCCTGCTTGGCAGACTCTGTCCTTGGCCTAAGGGATCCAGCTAATGAAGTCTTAGCTACTGATTTGGTTAGGTGGAAATTTGAATTTTGAATTCAACGGCTCCTTTTGACCCTCCTGTCATTGCCTCAATCTGACTGGTTTTTCCCCCTCGTGACTATGTTTTCGTCCGTGCTAGAGGGAGAAGGCCGGTGATATTGTTTCCTAGCTGGCTAGTCGATTGAGAGGAGGCTTGCTTATTTTCCGCCTCAGGCATGCATTTCACTTGAACTAAGTAGATTTTGTTATCTACATTTAATTAAATAAATGATGGTACCAACTTCCAATACTCATCTAAGACTTTCACCAAGGCGAAGGCCAAGCAATAATCATGATTCCCTGATAACTGAACTTGGATCTCTTGACCGAATAGCTTCCTTAAAGCTTCAACAGTTGATAATGATCATGCATGAAGAGGAATGTCATAAAATCTTAAGCATACTGTTTTGGTTCCAGAATGTATAGCTGGGTTCCATGAGTGCAGGGAGGATATATCAGGACCCCGTGTACCACCCCCCGCCCCCCCGTTACGTAGAATCCGCAATGCTTGTTGTTCCGAGTCAAATCTAAGTAAAACCTCCTAGTTATTAATGACAAGTGGTTTTGGTAGTAATGGTAGGTTCCATTCTTTAATAGCCCATTGCCATACCTCTTCAAGGTCCCATGAGCCGATTTTCATACACCCAATCAAGCATTTTTTTAGCTCCTTTTTGCTATCTTCCACTTCTTTGCCGTTACTTCAATTTCAGGATATTTTGCCAAAGCTCCCATGTCAAAAGGGACAAATACCTCTCTCTTAGCCTGTCTTGGTTTTACTCTTTCTTCCTTCTCTAGCTCCTTGTCTCTATATTTTGCACACTTTCGACATCTATTACGAGTGTCATAATTATAATATTTGCAGGTTCCGCAAATCCAATTGTTTGAATGAATGAGGGTCGATAGTAGACCCTGATTTTCAGTCCAACTTCCAGATTGTCTTATGCTATTCGGAAGAGTTTTTGATATCCTATCGCCTCTGTTCCCTGTGATTGAGTCGTGATCCCTGGGGCTTCTTAGCATAGACTGGGGAGATGGTAAGTTCCAACCACTGCCTAACAGCACTAGGTTTCCCCTACAACAATCTCTGTCTATCTCCAACCACAGCAGAGCTTCAAAAACCGTATAGCCAGCTTCTATAATGTCTTGGTATGGATCTTTAAGACTTTCTATTCTATAACCACAGGGTTACCAATGCATGTTTACACAGACTTTTTGCAGTAGGATTTTGGTGAAAATATGACTATCAGGGATGTTTTCAGAAGCTGTCGGATTCTTCCTCCGGTGGCCGTTGTTTCTGGCTTTCCGGTGGATTCTCTTATCTGTTCGTGTGGCTCTAACCTTGACCATACAGTGGGAACACTTCCTGAATTTTATTGAATCAGGGTATCATGCTTTGGAAGTATTTGAATCCTTGGGGGTCCTTAATATTTGCTGCCGGAGACATTAGGTTTGTTCGGGCAAGGTGACAATCCGGTTAGGCCTCAGTGGGCTCCTCCCAGATCCCATTCCGGGTCCTTGGTAAGTATTGACGATAGGGACACTAGAGCGAGACGATTGGAATTTGGGGCCAGAAGAATTCAGGGCCGTAGAGCCACTGAGTTTAACCGACGCATGCCATCGAATGGCAGAGATTGGATGTGTTCGAAATGCCATTACAAAAACTTTGGCTCACGTAATGTCTGTAAGAAATGCTTAGAGCCTAAGACCAAACTGGCCCCAACCATGGTTTGGAGGCCTAAAGTCGGCCCCTCTCAGGTTGATGTACATGATGATCCCTTGGCCCTTGAGATTCCAACTAGCTTGGTGGAGGAAAGAAAGAAGAGTCTTAAGAGTTGCCTCATTGGGAATTTGAAATCTGGATCTTGGCTGCTGGAAGATGTATGGGAGTGGGCTAAAAGATGTTGGGACCTTTCCGAGCTGCAAAAGCCTTACTCCATCAACTCAGTGGATATTTTATTTTGCTTTGAGTCAGAATCCCAGGCGACTGCTATTCTCAGGCGTGGAGGTGATGCTCTGGAGGGATACATCTCCTCTTATAACACGAGAGCTAAAACCATTAGGGTCAGATTCTACAATATCCCTCTTCATGCCTGGTCTACGTCAATTGTGGAGATCCTCAGACAGCACCTGGGTTAGGTGGTCCAGACTCAGCTCCTTGGTAACCATGATCACTGTATGACTTTTGCCTTGGCTTTGGTCATAACTCCCCTTTGAATATCTATCCCCTCATCTATTAATCTAAGAATAGATTCCAGCATTTATTCTATAGGAGTTAAGGTGATCTCTAATGATAGTATTAACAGTCTGGCGATGTCGGTAATGGGGGAATCAAGTAGTAAAGATAATTTGGCTGCTTCTGAGGGCCCCGACTTGCAGGTTTCAGATATTCAGTCGTCGGCGATGGCTGACTCACTGGAAAAGGTGCCAGTTGCTAATCCCGAGGGTCGTGATAATGGCAGGGAGCCGTTGGTGGGCCCCTGTTTGAATTTTGAATTATCTACTTCCTTGCCTGGCCCAGTAGCCAACAACTCGCCTAGAATGTCAGAGAGCAGAGTTGCTGCTTTGTTGGAGAGGTGGGGTCAGGCTGGAGGCGGGTCGGTACCGAAATCATCAATTGCTACAACACGAGGTGAGAAAGGAAAGGTTCTTCGTAAAGATATCGATGACAGCTGTATTCTGAATTCAGAAAAGGAGAAAAAGGCTCTAAAATAAAAATTATATTTAATAAGGAAAACAAAAGTTCTAAGGAGAAACGTCTACATATAGGGAAAGGTAATATACCTCGTAGAAGTACTAATCCGGAAGTACAGGTGCTAGCTACCCGAGGTGGTCTCTCTGTTTTTACAAGAAAACTTAAAGGTATTTTTAGGAAAGAGGATCACAGGAAGAGTTGACTTGTTGCTGACTCTCAAAAGCTCCTTCGAAATTTTGACAACTTTACTAAGTCAGCTATGCCAGGGAAGGAAGCGAACCAGGTGGCAGCATTTCGATCGCTCATGACTTTTGGTATGAGGCTGGAGATCTAGAACTTCTGAAAGATCTTCGCTACAATGAAAAACTAGCAAGGAAGGAATCACCCACCCCATGTGAGGTTTCTCTTAGCCCGCTAAAGAAGTGATGGGCACACCTAAGGAAAGACTCTACCAGCAATCCCGGCATCGACCTCAACTCCTCTGAGACGACAAGTGATGGAATTGCATTTGCCTCTCCTCGAACTCCCCATGTTCAATAAAGTTTTAGAAAAGGAAAGGCGCACTCGTTGGCACCTCTGGGAGGAGGAAAAAAGGACCGTAATTAGGGACATGGAGAATAGTCGAGGCAGCCCGATTATTGAGGCCATTGCTCTCTTGGAAATGCTGGAATAAGAAGTAGACCAGCGAGCCGGGGAGCTCCCACGGCCTAGTGGGGATTCTAAAGGTAAGGCCAAGCGGGTTGCTAATAGTTCAGAAGAGTCAGGAAGTCATGGATCGTTCTCGGAAGAATTCGATGACTTGTTAACAATGTGGGACGTTTTTGGGATTGAATACAATGAAGATTTGGGGGCAACCAAAGATATGTTCTAGCAATGGCGGCAAGAGACAAGGATGAGAAAGGGGTAAGAGCAAAAGAGGTTTAAAAGAGGGTTGGGGAGCGGCTTAAGTATTAAGTTCCTCTTCCAATTCAGTTCTTTCATAACCTTCTGGCGTGAATTCAGGATTAAAAGGAGAAAGATTGGTGTGTTGATTGATTGGTAGTTTAAAGGAATCCTTTTGAAACTCTCGGAAGAGGCCGTGGGAAGAATGCTAGTGTGGAAGGTCCAGGATAAGCTTGAGAGAGTCTTTGGCTCCCCTTTTCAGGAGTTGTTCTGCTCTGATTAAGTTCGTCTCGTTGAGTATTCTTGAGGAAGTACGTGAGTGGATGAAACGATAAAGATCTTCACTAAAGCTTCAATTGCTTAGGCCTGATTATCTTAGACACTAATCTGATCCTGGAAGCAGTGGAGTAGCTGTATTGAAGTTGATTCCCTTTAGCTTGAGAAATTCCAATCTTTCGCTTTGGGTGATATCCTTCTTTTGTACCTGTACTTGTCCTCAGGCGTTTTGGAGAGAAGAAGAATTCTTTTGGGTTGATTGGGAAGGATTGGGAAGGAGGTTGGGAAATGGTTTTCGGTTGGGGTAGCCGTGGGGTCTGTAGTTTTGTAATGTTGGTGGGAGTTGACAGGATGCATGAGTTTATACTTTATCTCGATGTGATTATGCGTAGTTTTTACTTGTTTCTCTTGATGGTTCAAGAGTATGCTCCTGGCTATAATACTATGTAAATGCAAGCCGGGACCCCCGGTCCCCAATGTAATTTCAACGGTATAAATATACTTTGTCATCTTTCAAAAAAAAAAATTAACCACAGGTGCAGGTTCCATTCGCTATATTCCTTCCCACGTAAAAGATGTACGGTGGGCTTACCGGACACTTTCCGAAGTATTCCCTTACACCCATCAGCTCGAGAGGAAGGGTTAATTTGTTGTCTATTCTATACTTCATTGTAAATCCTTTTGCAAGCAGATGGATCTTGTATCATTCAACTGGTCCATCAGCCTTGTGTTTAATTGTTTATACACACTACTTCCCACAGGCTTATTTCCTTTTTGGCACATCCACTAATTCCTAAGTTTCACTTTTTACCAACGCCTACATTTCGTTATACATAGATTTCTGTCACTTAGGATCAACCACTGCTTGAGAATGTTTGGAGGGAAGAGACATAGAGGACGCATAAGAAAGAGAAGCACGATAAAGAGACAAGAGAGCATATGACACAAAATTAGAAATTGGATGCAACGTACACTGACATTGAGATATTCGAAGAGCAATAAGTATATCAAGATTATTATCCATCATAGTAGCACTATCAAAATTAGTTCGGTCTTCGGGATCTGATTGGGTTATCAGTCCAGCCGAAAGATCTACAATTGGATGTGGCTATCGTGAGTGAACCAGTAATTCCTTCCCTCCATTCTCATTCGAATCAGTTGTAAAAGAACTAATAGGATGTTTAACAGGGACAGGGACAAGGACAGGACTCTCTTCAGCCAAACGCTCTCCACATTCCCCTTGAAGAGAGGACTGAAAAGAAGAGAAAGAAAAAAGGCATAGGCTCAAAGAAGGAAAAATCCATAGTGACAAATTTCCATCCAGGCATACTCCACACTCCCTTTGAAGAGAGGACTAAGAACCAGAGAAAAAAGAACTCAAAGAAGGAAATATCCGTAGTGATAAATTTTGTCCAGACACAAGAACCAAACATAAACACATTTTGAGTGGGAGAGTAAGCAACAAACATACCGTGAACTGCTTTAAGATCCATTTAATCCCGTGAAGGACTCAAGATATGAATAAAATAAAGGCACAAAACACACGCAAAGGAGAAATTATGATTTGTCAGGGCAAAGGAAGTGAAGTGCATAACTGGAGTATCCGGCAAGGCGGCAAGGCATCCGATTTATGAGATATGAAACGGTCAACACCGCATCCGACTAATACTTCTTCGGCAATGCAACAACCCTCGAAAAACCTCAAGAAGGTGAAGGTTCTTCCTTTCTATCACACCATTTTGCTGTGGTGTGTACAGGCATGTACTCTGATGAATAGCATCATGTTCCTCCAAGTATTTCTATGTCCTTCCCTTAAAATATTCGCGAGCATTGACAAAACGAAAAACTTTAATTTTGTTTTCAAATTGGGTGAGAACAACTTGATAAAGTTTGTAACAGTTTGACGTACTTCATCCCCGTCTTCAAAGGGTGCAACCAGGTGGTACGAGTATAATCATCAACATCCGTAATGAAATTGCGATATCCATCCACAATGATAATATGAGAGGGGTCCAACATATCATAATGCATAACGTCAAATGAATGCAACCTTCTATTCGAACTTGAAGGATAAGCAGCAGGTCTTGAAAAATACACTGGGTAGGAAAAGGTTACGCTGCAATTGAGGCTCTTAGTAAGACTACTGAACGACGAGGTTAGTAGGTAAGTTTGGAACATGATAAACTGACTGCAAGGATAAGCAATTGTTAAAAATGATGGCCCATTTACCCGAGATGCTGGATAAAGAGTCATCGGTGTGTAGAAGCTGTAAATGACTACGCAAATGGCGAAGAGGCATGACTATCGATCTGAATTAATAGACTGCGGAAGAGCTCCATCTCTGCAGGTGTCAAATTGTTCGAATGAGTGAAACCTGGTAGAGTCATTGGCATGCCTTGGGAAGATGAACCATATTGAGAAGTTGCACCAACATGGTCTGAAAAAGACCTCTAGTTGGGCCTAAAGCAAGGTTGACAACCACATAACTTCCAGCAAGTCTCTCTAATGTGATGGGTCTTCCCAATGTTATCGCACATCAATTTGTCCTTGCCAACAAATGACTTCTTCTGATTTCCTCCCTTATAATCTCTGGGACCCCCAATGTAAAAGCCAATGTATGATGGTCACTCTGAGATGAAAACAGAACCATAGCCTTCCTCCTCCTGTCCTCACTCTGGACAAGAGCGTATACCTGCTTCAAGGTAGGAAGAATATTGCAACCTAGGATTTGAACACGAGTGATGTAAAATGCAAGGTTCATACCAACTAGGAACTCAAATATACAATTTTCTTCTACTTATTTCTGAAATCGGTCTCTATCAGGCTCAGGATCCTACTTCAAGAGCCGATAGTGATCCAACTCTTTCCACATACAGCGAAGAGTGGAGATGTAAGAAGATAGTGCCTTCTCTCCATGTCTAAGATTTCCAACCTCTGGCCAAAGCTGATAAACTCGAGCAATATTTCTTTTTTGTGCATATATCATCTCAACTTGATCTCAGATATCTTTAAATGTTCACAGAAATAAGAGGGTCTGACTGAAATGCAGTTGCTTCAAAGAAAGGAACTACGACATTACTATGAAATTATCTTGCTCCCACTAATCACATTTCGGATCGTTTGACTTGGGTTCCTACACTCGGCCAGTAACATAGCCATGTTTGCCCCATCCACTGATGTACATCCGGGCATACTGGACCCATTACATATAATTAGTGACATCTAGTTTTACTGTGGCGATTTGCACATTAGGATTGTCCCCATAGAGACCCGCGGAAGGCTGATTTGCACATTAGGATTGTCCCCATAGGGACCTGCGGAAGGCCAAAACCAGTACACTGAGTCCCGACAGCTGAGGAGTTCACTTCAGATCCATCTAAAGAGACCACTTTTTGTGAGATACCTCAAACCAATCAGAGGGGGAAAATTCCCAACCCCTAAATGTAAGGAGTATGAAAAATACACAGATCCCAAAAGAAATAGCTCAAAAAATTGAGAAAACCAAGTAATGCAGCCACAAAAGCAGATGGAACTCCCTCACAGGAGCTCCAGTCTGGAAAAGGACACTGTCATTATGTTTCTATACAAAAACAACCCTAAATGAAGTGATCTCCCTTCAAATTATGTCCCGAGCTAAGAGAAAACCATCAGCCTAAAAATATGGGATATCTGGATTCAGCCACAAAAAGTCAGTAGAACTCCCTCACAAGGGTTCCAGTCAGAAAAACGACGCCAGCACTGTGTTACTATCTAAAAACGACCAAAAGTAAGCAATCCCCCTTCAAAACAAGTCTCGAGCTTAGAGAAAAATCTCATCAACACAATAAAATAGGATTTATGGATTTTCTTCTAGAGAAATTTCTAAAACATTTAAAAAACTCCCAAAAAAATTCTAAAAAATTATCATCATAATGGTTATGATATGTGTATCCAAAGTCCAAACCATGCAGGTTTCATGCCTACTTCATGGCCCTACAACCACTTACGTCAGTCGTACATCCCGATGATGTAACCAATGCGTCAGACAGTCAGAGGCGTTGATTCTCTATAAAAAATCCCATGCTCTGATACTAAGTTGGAATTGTTGAAGGATAGACTAGTGGAGGGAGAAAGGAGAGAAGTGATGGAGTGAATGGAATAGTTCCCACCATAGCCTACTCCTATACATGAACGATAAAACCTTACATAGCATGGAAAAGACATAAATAACCCCAAATACAATCCAATTCCCAGATAAGAAATAACCCTTATTCCTACAATTCTTATAGGGACATGTAGACAACCTTGATGCTTCCTAGCAACATGGAAAAAAGACTCGAACTCGTCTTCCTCAAAGCGCCCCTTAAAGGACAATTCTCATTCCGCCATCCTATCAACCAAGTGATAGAATTAGATTATCGGAGACTCCTTTGTGGCAAGCCTATAAAGGTTAGGATAACAATGTTTCGGTTTTTGATAAGCATCCAAGAATATTGACCAACTTTGAGCTCCTATTGCTATTCACAGTAACACCTACCAAGGAGTTCTAAGACAATTTGATTTGGGGGCCATAAGCTGCTTCAAACCACCTGAGCACAGTATGAAGGTACCACACAAATCATCCTTGTCTCAGGTGAATATTAATTATTAAGACATCATTTGCATACCGAAGATAGAAAACAAACGGACTATGATCAGCAATATTAACACTTTGACAAACACAAGCCTTATCCCAACTAAGCAAGCGATTCAACAGTTCCCACACAATAGTAAACAAGAAAGGGGAGGGAGAGGATCCCCTTGTCTTAACCTCATAAAACTACTGAAGAAACCCATCAGTCTTTTTTTTTTCTTTTTTTTTTAATGGTCAGAAACCCATCAGTCTTCTGCTAATGAAAATGAAGGTGGAAGAAATACACCTTACAATCCACATTCTCCAGAAGTCACCAAAGCCCATTATCAGCATTTAATAAGCATTTAATAATTAAAAAACTTCCAATCTGCACGATCATAGCTTTTTTAATGTGAATTTTAGATATAACCAATGAAGCACAGATCCGGGTACGGGGTGCGGGTACGTGGATACGTGATTTTAAAAAAAAAAAAGGATACGGGTACGTTGGGGGTACACTGAATATAATATATTTTTATATTTTATTATATATTTATAAAAATAAAAATAAAAAAATATTTTGTTAAAGAATTCAAATAATTTAATTGGAGAACAATCAAATAACAATAACATCATCAAAGTCTAATATTACTTCACCAAAATCTAATATTACTTCTAAGTTGTTAGGTTTTTAATTACGAGATATATATATTATAGATATTTTTATATATTCAACCCCACTTTTGTTAATTGGGACAACCCCTCTATTGTAAATCTGCAATTTTCAATTTAATTTGAACTGGGTGCGCACCCGATACGTACACAAGCACGGGTGAGTACCCAATACGCACCCAAAGAGTACCCAAGAGCACCCGCACCCGATACGCACCCGACAAAGGAACGTGGGCCTCCGGAGAGTACCCATGCTTCTTAGGATATAACTTCCAGATTCTATTGTTACGAGTCATGGAACCAATTCACTTGTTTCTTATGAAGACACTGTTGAGAATTTGCTTACCCTTCTTACATATGAATGAGGGTGTTGAAGGTAAGCAAACGCTCAAGTGAAATTCTCCAAAATGCTCAATTAATTCCTCTGCAATCAGATCCCAATGATCTTAGAGAAAAGCATTTAAAATCACCCGAACTAAGAGCGTGGTTTTCCTCTGATATAGACCCGATTAGAATGCTCTTTTCTATGCCAAAGATTAAAATTTGCAGCCTTTTATAGGATTCAACAAGTTCAGAGAGTTGTGGGATCATCTTCTTATTCATTTAGAGACGATTGGCAAGGTAAAAAATATTTTTTCCTTAAGCTTATTTGGATTGAGTTTGGCATTCCGAACAAGGACAACAAAACTTTTTGGGAGTCGTTGAGCAGACCATTCAAGGAGAAAAGGTAGAACTTATGGAAACCCATCTCAGATGGTGCCACAGGGAATTTGGAAGAAATGGCATAATAAGATCCTTGGCCTTCAGATACTAGTAAAACTAGACTGAAAGATAATGCAAACAATCAATAGCTCGATTCAGTGTTTAAAAACTCATTGACTCGACTCGGAACTCGCCCGGGTTGACTCCCTTTTACCTTGGCCGCATTCCGTGTTGCACCGCATCCGCATTCTGTTGTCCTACATAGTGAATAAAAACTCCTTTGACTCTCCCGAGTTATGACCGCGTCAACCACGTCAATCGTGTCCTTGGCCGCTTCTGCGCCGAGTCGACATGGATTTTTCTTGAGCGTGTTCCGCGTCACACCCGTGTTTTTAAACACCGGCTTGATCATCCAATGGAGATGCACAATGAAAAAAGAGTTATGGGGTATTAGAGTTCAAGATCTAGATCATGGTTGGAATGAGGTGATCATAGAAATACAAAGAGCGGATAGGATAGTGGAAAGATGGGTGGCATCACCAATAGACGATGCCATAAAGCATTACTCTGACGAAAATTCATTTGGAAATCATTTTCCATCTAGAATATGCAAATTTAAAATCACAAAGTAGTGAGAAAATACAAGTCCTTCGGGGATCAATCAATCCAATGAATCTGAGGCTCGGTCTTTTCTTATTGAGGTCCACTGTTTTTTCAAAGGTTTTGATGGTAAGCTAAGGTTCTCCTGAAATTATTGCTTGGGCTTCTATAGTTCAGGCCCATGAAGGTTAGTCCATATTATTGATGAGATCATACATTCAGTATGAGGTAAAAATGTGTTTATATGCATGTTTAGTGATGTTAATAAAAAAGTACAATGATGCTATGGAAGGTAAAAACCAATATCATAATGGTATTTTGTGCCTTCTTTGCCCGAGTGTAATTTCATACTGGTTTATGAATAATATCTTTGTCATATTAAAGAAAATAAGGAGAATCCTTAATCATGAAATTACATTCGGCATTTTTTTCCATAGTGTAATTTCATAATGATTTATGAATAATATGCCCTAGTGTAATTTCAGAAAGAGTTTTTTTTTTTTGAATGGTTAATTTCATAAAGAGTTATGAATAATATCTTTATCATAGTAAAGAAAATAAGAAGAATCCTTAATTATCCAGAGTAAAATCATCTCAACAGAAAGGAGAACATTCACTTTCTTATGTACTATAGAAGTATAGGGATCAACGAGATAGCTCTCTACCATCACCCAATGTATTAAATGAATGGTTTCCGTGGTAGACTAAATTGCAAGTTTATATGATTAAGGGTAGCAACACTGTCCATTGTTATATGATCATTTAATCATCGGCAGAATCAAACTCTATAGATATTAAATTCCATGATCATTTCATGTGATAGATCCTCAAATCAGTCTCCTATTGGTAAAACAGCAAAAACCAACAAAATGAGATTGTGAAAAAATTACTTCAGCTTTGTTGTAATAAGAATACCACATGGATTCATTGTTTAGACATTATACTATTACAAGCACATCAACAGTGGTGAAACCAACCCACTAAGCAACAGGAAGGGACTTTGGCAAGCACATTCACCTTTACATACCACCAAACATCATGACTAGACCAACATAACACTGAAATCCAGAACAAAAATCAACCCATAGCATACTTAAGCGAGTCCCCTGCACCCTGAAAGAAACAATAAGAGAGCGCAAAATCTGCGATAAAAATACTAACAAGAGAAATAACAACAGCCGAAGTTGTCGACTCACCAACACCCTTAGCGCCCCCGAGAGTTGTAACCCCCCACGCACAGCTCACAACAGCAATGATTCCACCAAAGACATGTGACTTTATCATCGCGCTAATTATATCCCAAGGCCTCAGAGCTCTCTGAGCCGAATCCAATATAATGTTAATGCTCACCCCATAGACCGCATCCGCAAGTAGTGCACTCGAAGCCATCCCCACAGAGAAACACATCAGAGTCAGAAATGGCAAAGCCACGCAACAAGCTATAACTCTTGGGGTAACCAAGTAGTCCACAGGTTCAGTCCCTAACACTCTCAATGTATCGGTCTGCTCGGAGACCTGCATTGTCCCTAATTCTGCGGCAAATGCACTCCCTATACGCCCCGCAACCACAATTGATGTGACCACAGGGCTTAACTCTCTTGAAAATGCTAAGGCTAGAACACCCCCAACAGACCTATTTAGCCCTAATCTTGTGAATTCCCTAACAAATTGGATTGTGAAAGCCATGCCAACAAAGGCAGATGTCAAGAGGCAGACCCCGATCGATCTAGGGCCGACCCTCTCGACCTGCTGGAGGGTATTCTTCCAGTGAATTTTACCCTTCAGGGTCCTGATAATTACTTGTCCTGAGAGTATTAATACGGATAAACCCCTCCATAGATACCTAGGGGCAGTCCATTTGCTGAGAAAGATTTCTGGTTCGGGTGCGTTGTTTGAGTTTATTTCGGAAGCGAGGACGGGTGGATGGCTGTTGTCTGTGTCTGAAGATACTTGTAATCGAAAAAGTTTAATGAATCGAAAATGTTTAATGGGTTTTTGAAACTTACATCTCAAAGGAGATCCACTAGAGAAACTCAAAGGAGATCCACCCGAGAAAGTGGAATTTTCAACGAGACGGTTTGAGCTTGGGGCTTTAGTTCTACTCCTTCCAACCACTTTGGTAGGGTTTTTTCTGCAACGGGTTTAGGGTTTCAGATGAAAATAGACAGAAAGATACGCGTGTGTGTGTGTCTGTGTGAGAGAGAGAGAGAGAGAGAGAGAGAGAGAGAGAGAGAGAGAGAGAGAGGGATAGACCTGTGGAGAATATCCGGTAGAGGGAGAAGAAGAGATGCAGGTTCCATGGCTTTGGCCGGTCAACGGTTACTCAACTTTTCCGACCATTTTTTGCAGACACTGTGAGGTTCTGTGAGAGTGCGGCTTTGTCTATGGAGAAATTATGGAGAAATTATGCGATGCCCGACCGTCAAAATAAAGGGCGGAGAGTGACAAACCCTCTCTCCCTTGATTTTTAATCCAAGGGAAAGCACCGTTTCTTACTTTTCCATTTTGTCTCCTTCCCCCTTTACAATTTGACGGTTTAGATCATAGACTAGAGAAATTATAAGATGCCCAACCGTCAAAATAAAGGGCCGAGAGAGAGACAAATCCTCTCTCCCAGGAATGCTTCCCTAAAATAATTTATCCTAATATACAGACCATCGTACGTACATGCAGTGGAATGCTTCCCTACAGCTTGGTACCTCATTATAATACAATGCGGGCGAAAAACAAATAAGTAGGACAAAGAGAGAGGATTCTAATTAAAGAATACAAAAAAAGAGGGATTTTTGCCAAAAAGTCCCTCCTACAAATAATATAAGCCAAATAGTCCTTAAAATTTTGATATTGTCCACCAAGTATTACTTTTAAAAAATTATTGCCACAAGGTCCCTAAACTAAACCGACGTTACTTTTTGCTGTAAAGACTTCCAAAACGACAAGTTTACCCATAAAGCTAGCCCATAAGATGCCTTTAATAATCACACGTGCCTAGCTTTCCATGAAATTGTGTGAGTAGTTTAGTCTATAACGCTCTGTTCACTCGCGTTCCCAGGAGACAAAATTCCTAGAAAACACCCTTTTTTTCCCGAGAAAGCTAAAATTCACATGTTTACTTAACTTTACGGGATTTCGAAGGAGCCTAGGTGGAAAATGTCACATCTGACATGGAAATTAGGGAAAATGATGTGGAAATGAGTGGGCCCCATGATCCGAACCGCTGATTTGCTAGTTTAGTCTATAAGACTACAAAATAAAAAGTGGGCCCCATGATCCGAACCATTGATTGGATAGTTTAGTCTATAAAACTACAAAATATAAAGTGGGCCCCAAGATCCTAATCCCTGATTTGCTAGTTTAGTCTATAAGACAACAAAATATAAAGTGAGCCCCATGATCTGAACTGCTGATTTGCTAGTTTAGTCTATAAGACTACAAAATATAAAGTGCGCCTCATGATCGTAATCGCTGATTTGCTAGTTTAGTCTATAAAACTACAAAATAAAAAGTGGGCCGCATGATCCTAACCGCTGATTTGCTAGTTTAGTCTATAAGACTACAAAATATAAAGTGCGCCCCATGAACCGAATCGCTGATTTGCTAGTTTAGTCTATAAGACTACAAAATATAAAGTGGGCCCCATGATCCAAACCGCTAATATAAAGTGGGCCCCATGATCCTAACCGCTGATTTGCTAGTTTAGTCTACAAGACTACAAAATATAAAGTGGGCCCCATGATCCGAACTTCTAATTTGCTAGTTTAGTCTATAAGACTACAAAATATAAAGTGGGCCCCATGAACCGAACCGTTGATTTCCTAGTTTAGTCTATAAGACTACAAAATATAAAGTGGGCCCCATGATCCGAACCGCTGATTTCCTAGTTTAGTCTATAAGACTACAAAATATAAAGTGGGCCCCATGATCCGAACCTTGATTTGCTAGTTTAGTCTATAAGACTACAAAAGATTAAGCGGGCCCCATGACCCAAACCGGTTATTTGCTTGTTTATTCTATAAGATTACAAAATATAAAGCGGGCCCCATGATCCGAACCGCTGATTTGCTAGTTTAGTCTATAAGACTAAAAAATATAAAGTGGGCCCCATGATCCGAACCGCTGATTTGCTAGTTTAGTCTATAAGACTACAAAAGATAAAGTGGGACCAATGATCCGAACTGCTGATTTGCTAGGTTAGTCTATAAGACTACAAAATATAAAGTGGGCCCCATGATCAGAATTGTTGATTTGCTAGTTTAGTCTCTATGACTACAAAAGATAAAGTGGGCCCCATAATCCGAACCGTTGATTTGCTAGTTTAGTCTATAAGACTACAAAATATAAAGTGGGTCCCATGATCTGAACCGCTGATTTGCTAATTTAGTCTATAAGACTACAAAATATAAAGTGGGACCCATGATCTGATCCGCTGATTTGCTAGTTTAGTCTATAAGACTACAAAATATAAGTGGGCCCCATGATTCGAACCGTTGATTTGCTAGTTTAGTCTCTAAGACTACAAAATATAAAGCGGGTCCCATGATCCAAACCTCTGATTTTATAGTTTAGTCTATAAGACCACAAAATATAAAGTGGGCCGCATGATCTGAACCGCTGATTTGCTAGTTTAGTCTATAAGACTACAAAATATAAAGTGGGCCCCATGATCCGAACAGCTGATTTGCTAGTTTAGTCTATAAGACTACAAAATATAAAGCGGGCACCATGATCCTAACCTCTGATTTGCTAGTTTAGTCTATAAGACTACAAAATATAGAGTGGGCCACTTGATCCGAACTGCTGATTTGCTAGTTTAGTCTATAAGACTACAAAATATAAAGTGGGCCCCATGATCTGAACCGCTGATTTACTAGTTTAGTCTATAAGACTATAATATATAAAGTGGGCCCCATGATCCTAACCGCTGATTTGCTAGTTTAGTCTATAAGACTACAAAATATAAAGTGCTTGTTAGATCTATGTCTAACAATATTTGACATGTTAGCTCATCTAGTTGAGGATGCTAAGTGCATATGTGTGTGTTCTAGCACTTAGATGGGTTTTTCTAAAATATTTTCAATATAGCACAACATATAGTCTAAAGAGGTAATTTTTTGTTTTCTTTATAGACTACAAGTGATATATGATGTGATCATGAAGCTCAATAAGCAAGGATACATTCTATTAAAAACATGACTAATGATATGTATCTATGCTTAATTACAAAATGATATATCATTAAAGTACAAGTGATCTAGATACATTGAATGTAACATTGAAATAATATCTAAATAGAATTCATATGATATAATAATTAAAGCGCAACCCATTTAATCAAAGTGTTCAATGAATAATTTGAATGGGTGATTTTGGAACCTAAATTACTTTGGTTCCAACCAAGTTTGTGTGTGGAAGTGTATCTTTTCTTATCCACACAAACTTGTTTGATTTCACAAATCTAAGCTTCCACCTAGATTTGTGATGCCCTAATCTGCCACAATATATACATGAATAATCAAGGGTAGATGAAGAGCAACTACAACCACAAGAATACATATGTGAACATATATGTTTGTCTTTATCCTCTTATAATATTTGGTTCTTTAATGAGGGTTCTTTATTTACTAATTTTATCTCATTCAATTGACTTTCAAAGCAATTTGTTTGTTGAGATAAATTAGCTTTTAATTTTTCTTCATTTTCACAAACAAGTATATATTTTTCATTTAGATTCATGTTTGTGTTTTTAAGGCTTTTTGTAGACACCCCCATTTTGCTCTGCTTTAATCAACAAAGAAGTTAGTGTTTTCCTATCGGTTTTTCAGTGTTTTCCCTTTTCGTGTCCGTCTTTTATGTTTTCTCAATCTCTTTGGTCATTTCCACCGTGTTTCGCATTTTTTCGCTGGGTGTTGACAAGGGTTATTCACAAGAACCTAAACCAGAGAGAATTTGGACCCATTTGGTGGGCCCGCATTGAGCATTTTGGTTTGATTTGGATCGAGCAAGTGTTCCTCGCATTGTTTTTAATGAGAAATATGAGTTTTGAACTTATTTGGGTCCAATAAAAAAAACCGATTTTCAGGGTGGGCATAGTGTATTTCGGCTGATCCAGCACGGGCCCGTTATTGTGAAAAAATGAAATGTAAGGTGACGGCCCATCAATGGAATGATTTAGGGTCATCTACTAGAATGATTTGGGGCACGACTAATGGACATTTCCACCCACCATCTGGACGGTTAGATCCTTCTACGAACATGATTTATGAGGTACAACATATTCACATTAAGACCCATCATTTGTACGGTTGGGATCATCCGATGGAAAAGATTTTGCAGGGCAAGGCCACCCATGTTGTGGCCCACTAATTGAGTGGTTCAGATCATCCTATGGATGCAATTTGCAGGGCACAACCAATTCGAACCGTGGCCCATTCAAATTTGAACGGTGCGGATCACCCTACAAAAATGATTTAGGAGTGCGCGACTAATTTGCACCATGGCCCAACAAATGAACGGCCCGGATCAGCCCGCAAAAATGACTCATGGACACAATCCGTTTGTGCCGCAGCCCACTAATTGGAAGGCTTGGATCATCCTATAATGCAAACCATTGGATCAACCTTTCTCTTAATTTTTGGAAAAGCCATGTGAAAACCAAGTAGTGACTTGGTTTGGCAACCAAGAGGGGGGGTGAATAGGATGTTTATAAAACTTTTGCTTTTTGAAAACTTTTACTAATTTCACCATAGTTTTATCCGTTGGTTAATTAAGTTGAATTAGTTAAGTTTAACCAATTTTCACAAATGTATATAAGCTTAAAAAAACCCTTGTTTAAACAACCAACTTAATTAGGAGATTTAGTGGGCTAATTAGCAATGTAAAGATATTCACGTTGGATGGCAATGCTAACTCACTCAATTCTAAATAATAAGACAAGCACAAATAAGAGAGTGAGAAATCGATAAATACCAACGCAAGCGACACAAGGATTTATAGTGGTTCGGCCAACGGCCTACTCTACTCTACTCAAGGTCGCACTTGAGAATTTCCACTATTGAGACCTCCATGACGCCCGGCTCTAAGGCTTTTACACTCCAAGGGAATTAAATGAGGATGCCCTTCCACCTTTACAATGACTCTCCTTCTCCGCCGAGTTCTAAGCGCTTCACCCAAGGGAATTAAACACGGATGCCCTTGCCACCGATTGAATAAAGAAGAAGATTAGCTTTGCCTCTAAGTAGGCTAAAATGCACACTCAAGCTCCTACAAGATTCTCTCAAAAAGCAATCACAAGTTTAAAGCTTAAACCAATCTCAAATGATTTTCTCCAAATCAAGGCACAAGAGGTTGGTGAGAGTTTTTAACCAAAAATGATTCACAAATGATTTTCTAGGGTTTGTTGAAGTTGGACAATGTTCATCAAGTGTTTTAGACTCATTAGATGAGTATATATGGTGTCCCAACTCAATATAACCGTTTCAGGGGCAAAACGGTTATTTTCGGGTCAAACAGTCAACTAGCCGTTGGGCCACAACGACTATTTTTTTTTGAACAAATACACTGCTCGGAGTTTCAAGAATATTCTCAGAGTTCTGAGCTCGGAGCTCCGAGGGTATTCTCGGAGTTCTGAGACACAAAACAAGGCTTTTAATTTAGAACCTGGATCATTTCTCGGAGCTCCAAGAATTTTCTTGGAGTTCCGAGCTCAGAGCTCCAAGAATAATTCTTGGAGTTCAAAGACTGGATTTCGAGCTAACAGTGTTCCATTTGAAAAATTCATATCTCCTTCGTTTCTCATCAGATTTCGATGTTATTGTACTCTACGGATATGAGAAAAATGAGAGCTATCTGTTACAAATATTTTTAAAAATATTTGAAAATGTTTTAAATAAGTTTTGATAGGATTTAGTTGCTGGTCCAGGTTGTTGCTTCGGAACTCTGTTTTGTTCATTCTTGTGCTGAATGCCATATGGGTACCAACATGTTGGTACACCACCAATGCCATTCACTTATTCATTTAAGTTCTTAAAGGGTGTGTTAGTCTCTTTGAAAAATATATTTTTAGGGGTTTTAAGATGTGCCTTGGTAAGAGAAAACACAAAAGAGATATGTGATACAATCTACCCTTTTTACCTCTCTTGAATGAACTCTTGAGGTTGCCATTGCTTGATCTTCTCTTTGAGTGCATGGCTTGCTTTGGGATCTTCAAGATTGAGCTTCTTTGCTTGACACATTCCAAGGATGATGCCACCATTTGATTCAAGCTTCTTTGCAAGTTGTTGATCCACAAGCTTTGGCCTTCATTGATCTTCTTTTGTTTGTTCAATGCTTTGAGATGGTTGATGATGAGCTTCTCCTTGGTACCTCCAAGGTGTGATTGGTCCAAGCATGTTCCGAGCTCCTTTGCCATTGTATTTGGTTCATCTTCAAGCATAGGCCATCAATGGTGTGTTGGTGCTATCATGTATTGACTTGTGAAGTACCTGTCTATAACACAACACTCAAGGCAAACTATTAATCCATAAAAGACTAATCAATTTGCGTTTGTTAATCATCAAAACAAGGTGATTAAATGAACCTTTGGGCTAACAATCTCCAACTTTTTTATGATGACAAACCAAATTGATTAGATAGGTGGGATGGACCTCTTATGAGGATTAGATAAACAATTTATTCATTACTACTCCCCCTCAACATATGTATGAGTTATATTTAACAAGCTATAATACAAGAATGCATATGATAATGGATCTAATCAATTATACAAATTCTTCCCCTTTTGGCATAAGCAAAAAGGAAGGATTAAGCCTTTAAGCACAATTACATAAAGCATCAAAGATATTCAATGAGAATATGATGCTCCCCCTAACTTCTTATCATGAGTTAACAATTAAAATCAAAGTATAATCCAAAGTATATATAGCATGATAAGAGACAATCAACATAGGAAATAAATAATCACAAAACAAATCAAGCTTATGTTGGCAAAACAAAGAGACATTTCAATTTTAGCACAAATTTCTTGGGTGTATCTTAGTATATATATATAAATCCAATATAAATCTACCGTATGATCCGTAATATAATAATAGATTAGCAAGTTAAAGCTTATGTTTTACTTATCATGAAAGAAAACAAGCAAGTGTATAGTTTAGCATGAAAAGCCCCCTTTTGTTTTTGAAATTCCTATTAGAATCTTATCATGAGGTGATGTGTTGTTATTCATCATGATAAGCAAAAATATATATATTTTTCTAGTTAAAAATATTCTCTTAAATTGTCATGCATAGAAATGGACATTTGATCATAATATAGCTAACTATTATGATATATGGTATGACAGTGAGCTCTATCATGGATATATGGATAGCGAAGAGGAAATACACATGATAAGTCCTCAAATTCATAGAGATTAAGATTAGCAAGAATAATTTTCTCCTATGAATGTAGATCTAGAAAGATATGCAAGTTTTAGCTTTTGTTTAAAATGATAGATCATTTAAGCTTCCTTTTTTTTTAATCTAATGATATGCAATTTTTAGCATAATTAGTGGGGAAATGCTTGAATGGATAGTGTAAGCATCTTACAATGATCCATATAAACATAAAGATGGCAACAATTAGCTCCCCCCTTAGTATTTGTCATTGGCCTTAGATGAATCTAAGATTTAAGGCATGACATGATATAGTAGGCCAAAGATATGACAATGGAATACTTGGCAACCAAAACTTATTCTTGGAATAAATGATATCATATTAGACCATCCAAGATAAGTCAAAAAGCCTAAAGAATATGACTCTAACACCTAGGCTATGGGCCTCTTGTCTTCAACTACACTTGAAAACACAAGACAAGCTCGGTCATAACCCATATGGAGCAACAATGCTCCAAATGAGTGTACTTATCATATGCATAATGATATACATATTTAATATCATATGATAAGCCATTTAGGACAAACTCTTATCATACTAAGCTCCCCTTTGAAAATAAGTCATGCAATGCACGAATCCAAAGGGATGTCCTTGCATAGACTCCAAAGGTTTTTGGATATATTTTTCAAAAGATACCAAGTCAAACTCAACCCTTGGGCTATAATAACACTTACTCTCCATGTGTCAGTTTATCATGATAAAATGATAGCCATAGTCTAGCTCATTATGATAAACAAGCATAATTTTCAATCTTTGGCTCATGCTCCCCCTAAATGTGATATAATATTTTTTAAATTCACACTTTACTTCCCTAAGTATATAACATACATAACTAGCTAGGGAGATCACATATAAATGTATACCTATTCATGTTTGAGATGTTGCCATAAGGCCAATTTGTTAGATATTTTAATTAATGTGAATGTTCCATCTCCCTCTTGGAATCTAAGAAGGCTAAGGACACCAATTGAGTGACTTTTAAGATTAAGGTTTAACATCTCATATGTGTAGATATTATCAAACAAGGGGTGATAACTATAGAATATGTATATACCAATTTGAGTTCAATTCTATAGGACTAAGACATTGTGAGAATGGTCAATAAAATACCATATTTTAGAGAGACATCCATGATTCATGAATGTGAGAGTATACCTTCTGAGAAGATATGATCATCCAGGTTTCCATAGATAATCTACCATGTTTGGACACAAAGGGCATGACACATAATGTGCATGGTCCAAACATTACATCTACATCCACAACCACATGTAAAATGACAAGGCATTAGGCACAAGATGCATAAGCCCTATTGAAAAACCAAAAATGTGTGGGAGACACATGTTCCCATCACAATCTAATATATACAACCACCTTAGTGAATTTTAATTTTACTCAAGTGAGTAAATGCCCAAATATGATTCTAGATTCCTATGATATTTTCATTTAAGTCATACATTGAATCTAGATTCATGTTTCAACTTCCCTACATATTATATCCTTTTGTGTTTCTAGAAAAAGATCCAAAGATTTTAGAGTTTATAACTATATATATCACATGATAAAATCCACCTTGGATACACACATTCCAACATGAACTTTCATGACTATTTGAACAAAATACATATAACATTACTTATACATTTCAAGGTTCATCTAAGTCGTGAAAAGATATCCAATCAAAGCTCTTTTGGAAATACATAAGATTTGACCCATCTATGATTCTTCTAGCATTTAATGAAAATCATTAAGCATGTAATAGAATGGGTTTGATAGGACAACTGGGTGTAAAACAATAAACATGTTTATTTACCCAGGGCAACAAAAGATGTCTATGAAGGGATTTGAGTTGTTTTCTTAGACATGGAATCTAATATCTTAATTTTACTAGAAATGATATTTTAAAATAATTTAAGTACATAATTATCTAGCAAGTGCCATATTTGTCCAAAAATAGAGTTTAAAGAATGATATTTTGGCATTTTCTCAAATTTTTGTACAAGTATTATTTGATTGCCAAAAATTTCGATTTAAGTTCAAGTCTTTAAACCTATGGGTTTCTTTTCTTTTGGTTTTGCTAGAATGATGTGATTATTTAGCCTAACTCCTAGCAACTACCAAAAAGGGTTCAAATTTTAAAGATGTACTTGAAAATTTAATTTGAACACATGGGCACAAAGGTGTGGTTGAATATCCTGGAAGCACAATTTATGATTTTCACATTAATGTTCTCTAGAGTGGCCTTCTTTTGTGGATGATCACTAAGTGCAAGAAGATCTAAATCATAATGTATGCACTTAGAGAGATGTTTCTAATTATGATATTCAATTAAGCTCAATATATCAAAGTCTCATATTAACTACATTTAAGCATTTAGACTTTGAATTACAAGAAGTTATATAGATACATGTTATTCAAACAGAGATGGGCATATAATATCTATACACTCTTTTTTATTTTTTGAAAAGATTTTCAAATTAAGCACATTGAATATTGATACAAAAAGGTTAACCAACTATAAGCATATTGTATCAAAAATTCATTTTCAAATGATATTTCATTTAAAGCTCTTTACCCCTAAATCTACTAATCATATGATGTGATTCAAGTAGGGAATTTTGGAACCCAGACCATGTTGGTTCCAAGGAAGTTTGTTCTAAATGATGTATCTTTTATAACCCAAACAAACTTATTACTTTTTACAAATCTAAACATGCATTTAAATTTGTAATGTCCAAATCTACCACAAAAATCACAAGACATATATGAGTAGGTAGATGGGCAGGATGAACAAGATGATTTACAATAATGATTATGATGAAAACTATGTTTTGCACTTTCTTGTAAATAATAATTTTTCAACATTAATGTTTCATTCTTGATGTTTAAGTCATTGATTTCTGTTTTAAAATTTATTAATTCAGGAGATGAAAGCATTTTGATTTTCTCTTCTTCTTCTTTAAGGAGTTGATTTTCCTCTCTTAGTAAAGCAATGATATCACTTAGTTCAATAAAAGTTTTTTTTTTAAATTTTATTTTCTTCACTAAGATGTGCATGATCTATTTCTAGTGACCTAAACTCCTTGTGAATACTAGCTAAATTAATTTTCAAGTTTGAATTCTTAGCTAGTTGATCCTCAAGTTTCTTATGTAATTCTTGGACATTTTCAACAAGTTCTTCAAATGTGAGTTCAGCATTATCCAACGGGTCTTCATTAGATAATCCCATTAACCACATGTTTTGATTTTGAATATTTTCAATAAAGTTAAAAATATTTTTAGCATTTTTACAAGAGGATACTTTTTCATAAATGTTAGGTGGTAATGCACAACATATTGAAATTATGGCTTTTGTATTTAGTAAAGATAATTTTTTATCATAATCATTTAATCTTTTAGATTTAAAATTTAAAACAAAACCATTTTCAATTATCTTTACCATATATTTATCTAGACCTTTTAAGTATGTCTTCATATGGATCAACCATGATCAATAATCCGAACCATCCAAAATAGGTAGTCTAGATCCCATCTTTTAAGTTGCCAAAAACTAGATCGTTTAACTTTTAACCGATTAGGGTCTTAGTCAAGAGCCCAAGCTCTGGTACCAACTGAAAACCAAGTAGTGACTTGGTTTGGCAACCTAGAGGGGGGGGTGAATAGGATGTTTATAAAACTTTTGCTTTTTGAAAACTTTTATTAATTTCACCATGGTTTTATTCCTTGGTTAATTAAGTTGAATTAGTTAAGCTTAACCAATTTTCACAAATGTATATAAGCTTAAAAAAACCCTTGTTTAAACAACCAACTTAATTAGGAGATTTAGTGGGCTAATTAGCAATGTAAAGATATTCACGTTGGATGGTAATGCTAACTCACTAAATTCTAAATAATAAGACAAGTACAAAAAAGAGAGTGAGAGAGGAAGTGAGAAATCGAGAAATACCAACGCAAGAGACATAAGGATTTATAGTGGTTCGGCCAACGGCCTACTCTACTCTATTCAAGGTGGCACTTGAGGATTTTCACTATTGAGACCTCCACGACGCCCGGCTCCAAAGCTTTTACACTTCAAGGGAACTAAATGAGGATGCCCTTCCACCTTTACAATGACTGTCCTTCTCCGCCGAGTTCTAAGCGCTTCACCCAAGGAAATTAAACACCGATGCCCTTGCCACCGATTCACAAATGATTTTCTAGGGTTTGTTAAAGTTGGACAATGTTCATCAAGTGTTTTAGACCCATTAGATGGGTATATATGGTGTCCCAACTCAATATGACCGTTTCAGGGGCAAAACGGTTATTTTCGGGTCAAACAGTCAACTAGCCGTTGGGCCACAACGACTATTTTTTTTGAACAAATACACTGCTCAGAGCTCCGAGAATATTCTCGGAGTTCCAGCTCGGAGCTCCGAGGGTATTCTCCAAGTTCTGAGATACAAAACAGGGCTTTTAATTTGGAACCTGGATCATTTCTCGGAGCTCCGAGAATAATTCTCGGAGTTCCGAGACTGGATTTCCAGCAAACAGTGTCCCATTTGAAAAATTCATATCTCTTTCGTTTCTTATCAGATTTCGATGTTCTTATACTCTACTGATATGAGAAAAATGAGAGCTATCTGCTAAAAATATTTTAAAAAATATTTGAAAATATTTTAAACAGGTTTTGATAGGATTTAGTTGCTGGTCCAGATTGTTGCTTCCGAACTTTGTTTTGTTCATTCTTGTGCTGAATGCCATATGGGTCCCAACATGTTGGTACACTACCATGGCCATTCACTTATCCATTTAAGTCCTTAAAGGGTGTGTTAGTCTCTTTGAAAAATATATTTTTAGGGGTTTTAAGATGTGCTTTGATAAGAGAAAACACAAGAGAAATAGGTGATACAATCTACAATTTTTACCACTCTCTTGAATGAACTCTTGAGGTAGCCATTGCTTGATCTCCTCTTTGAGTGCATGGCTTGCTTTTGGATCTTAAAGGTTGAGCTTCTTTGCGTGACACCTTCCAATGATGATGCTACCATTTGGTTCAAGCTCCTTTACAAGTTGTTGATCCACAAGCTTTGGCCTTCATTGATCTTCCTTTGTTTGTTCAATGCTTTGAGATGGTTGATGATGAGCTTCTCCTTGGTACCTCCAAGGTGTGATTGGTTCAAGTATGTTCCGAGCTCCTTTGCCATTGTGTTTGGTTCATCTTCAAGCATAGGCCATCAATGGTGTGTTGGTGCTATCATGGATTGACTTGTGAAGTACCTGTCTATAGCACAACACTCAAAGCAAACTATTAGTCCATAAAAGACTAATCAATTTGCGTTTGTTAATCATCAAAACAAGGTGATTGAAGGAACCCTTTGGCTAACATCATGCATGTGGATTTTTTTTTTGGGGAAAGTTGCACGTGAAACTCTTACTCATATTTTTGGAGAGTTGGTTTTCATGCAAAAATATAAATTAATAGAGGAAAGCCTTATTCGGTTATAGAAGGAGGTTCCCATATTTCCAATTTAGTGCAATTTCCTCTCTCATCTCTCATCATGACGTTTTTGAAAACCTTCCGTTACACATACGCATAACCGGGCAACATATGAAGAGTTTAGAAATTTTGTATTTTTGGATCTTTCCTTGTCTAATGGAAACCAGCAATGTTTCTTTAAAAACAAGGAAACGTGCGTTTCTGTAGACACCCCATTTTGACCGGACCCAGGTTCGCGAGTGGTTGTGCGCAACCTTATCAAACCAGTGAGTTAGGGTCTCAAATTGCACCCTAAGCTAGGTTAGGGTCCCCTATAGGTCCCTGTAAAATTTTGTCAAAATCCGAGCATGTTTGATCAGTGAACGGATCGAAGTAGTGAGCGTAGTGCAAATCTGTAAGGGGGGTGGATTATCTGCAGAGGGGGTGCGCCTTTGAGGTGCGAAATTCCGATTGTCTTTCGCTAATAGGACAAAGCGGGAAGAGTGCAACTAGTAGTTCGCGCGCTTTATCAAAAAGGGGGTGCGAATATCAACAGATATTTTTAATATATAAAAAAAAAAATCGAGAAGAGAGGGATCACTGTTCATCCTCTTCGTTATAGCAGAGAGAGAGAGCGAGAAGGAGAGTGCAGAGGGTTTCATATCTCCTCCTCCGGCAAAGGTGCCGGAGCTCCGATCATGCTCAAATTTCAGATCTGAGATCTGAAAGGAGGCACAAGCAGAAAGGGGATCTGAGACTTCTCGTTGAAACAGAGAGAAAGAGAGAGGGAGAGATCCAACCGATCGTCCTTTCCAGTGAATTTCTTGTCGGAATCCGGCAAATCCGTCGGACATCCTACCCATACCTACCTCCGATCTCCTTCCTTTTTCTTCTCCGGCAGAGATCCCTCTCCGATCTTCTCCAATCCTCCGACCGTGCTCCGATCCACCTCCCTCTCCGACAGATTCACAGTCTAAATCCCTCTTCTCCGGCCTCCATTTTCTCCGGTGAGTTCATCTCATTTTTCGATCACCATCCATTAACCATCACTTCTACTGTTGCCTAGATCTGATTTTCTTCTTCAAAATCTACTCATAAAAGGTATATCTCAGATCCAAGATTTTAGATCTGAGAGAGAGAGAAAGATCTGGATCTAAAAATCTTTGTCCAAAACCTTAAATCTCCGATCATTTTTTTTCCGATCATTTTCCGGCCGGTTTTTCTGTTTGATCTCTTCTTCTCTTCGTTTCGTTGATCTCTGCATATGTTTTTGAACTTTAGATCTTAGATTTTCTCTATCTCTTCCCCAAATCCTTGTTATCTTCTCCGGCAGGATTCTATCAGAATCCGGTCGGAATCTGGTCATTTTGCCAGAAATTCAAACTCTGAGGCTCACTATTTTGATTCACTATTTTTGTCTTGTATAACCCTAGCATTTCATTATTTGCAACTTCTAAGCCCTAAACCTTAAATCTATGCCATCTTTTTTCAGAAATCTGAATCTTGTAGGCTTAGATCTTCTTGTTCATTGAGTTGAAATTTCTAATCTGATTATCTGGAGTTAAGAGGTGGCCGACTAAAGAATTTGATCCATATCAGCCAGGCTTGGTAGAGTTGTTGCAGATCCGGTGGAATTTTTTTAAGATCCAGCAGATTTCATCAAATCTGTGTCTATAAATCTCAGTACCGAGGAAAAAGGCATAGATCTAAACGTGTTTTAGAAGAGGTAGCAGGAGATTGGATCGAATTCAAGGTACCTTATAATTTTGATTTCAAATTTCAGATATAATCTTTGGTTTATTAAGTTGTGCTCATGTTACTGTGATGGAAAAATGATGCAAGCCTAGTTTTAAGATTTCCTTTTAGGAATTGTTGATAGATTGCAATTTAATCTCAGTTTTGGCGCAAGTTCTGTTCACAATTCAGCCATGTTTTAACAATTTAATCTCAGAAATGGTGCTGGTTACTCATTAAGTATTATCTGTATACCTTGTCTGGGTTGATTTTTTTTTTTCAAAGAACATGGGTTTGATTATTAGTATATTCCCTTTAAAGTTTTGCGGATATTTTGGGGCATTCGGTTCAGATATATGGGTGTTTTGGTTGTGATTCACTCAAATAGTATATGTTTAGAAATATTTTACCTTGGTTCACTAGTTAAGATATTTTGAAATCAAAGGAATTGTGAGCAAGGTTCAGTCCTATGTTGAGAGGATCGAGATGATCACTTTGGTTCCCTGCATTATAACTACTGGATTCTGGTTGAATGCTCATTTCTCTATGCATCTTAAGTAGTTATAATTCTAGGCTTATCAGAAACCCAATGTACCTGCATGGTCTGGTGATGAGTTAATGTACCTATCTTGATTATTAGCTTAGATATTATAAGGATGAACCTGTTTCTATTACATTGTGCACTTTAGTTGCTAGTTGTACTGTTATAGAGCCGAATTGGTTTTATTGCATTACATTTCAATTACCAGTTTTATTAGCACAGAACTGAATCTGTTTCCATTGCATTGTACACTTCAATTGCTAGCTGTACTGTTACAAAGCCAAACTGGTTTTATTGCATTGCATTTCAATTACCTGTTTGCTAGCACAAAGCTGAATCTGTTTCTATTGCACAGCGCACTTTAATGGTCATTTTACTGTCACAGAGCCACACCTGTTTTATTTCATTGCATATTGTTGGTTTTGCTAGCACAAAATCAAATCTGTGTAGCACAAGTTCACGCACACAGGTTTTATATGGTCTGCATAAGACAGCAGTTCAGTCCTTGTTGGTACAATATGCAGTCCACAATTCACTTTAGCCTTTGGAGCACTGTTTCACTTTCATATATCTGTTGTCCATCTTTACACAACCAATGCTCTATATGCTCATCTATGTTATTGTCATAATCTTTTACAACTATAGCATATTTTCTATTTCATAGTTACAACATAGCTGCTGTCCCATATAAATGTTCACTCCATAGTAATGGCATAACTACTTTTCTGCATATTGATTCACTTTGTAGGCCACAATTGTCGCTCTGTATGCTTATTCACCGCAATGGTTGTACTATAACTGCTGCCCATCTTTACACATGGCTGATCTCATTACTGTTCATTTGAGAATGCAATGATCATTGGAAGAGTTTGTATAATTCGATGTGGACACTGAGCTTACCATTTTAATTATCACTATAGTATATCTTAAGGTCTACTCATGTATGTCTGTGAATCACTTTTTTATGAAACCCATTGGAAAAGCCTCATTTGATGTTCGGTCCTTGGGTAACTAATACTTGAATGATTGTTTTGATACCATGTATAAAATAAAGTGAAAAGCGAGGTTAATGTGATAATTTGTTAGGAAAAGATATTACCCCTCATTTTCTTTTATATTGACAGCCTTTGCAGTTTAGACATAGTACTCCCCTTTATTGCCTTTGGGTGGGCTATGATGGCGATAGTCGGAGCCTCCCCTTTAGAGAGACAATTTAGGTCTCTATAGAGCTAACCCAGCTTCTTAGGACTTGCTCAGTCCAAGTAGTGTTCCTCTCATTTGTATTGTAGACTTGCTTAGTCTTTTAGATGCCTCTTAGATATTAGTAGCCCCATTCAGTGATAGGGTGATGAAGGCGATAGCCCAAGCCCATCTTTAGGGGACTCGCTCAATCTAAGTAGCGCTCCCCTCTTTTGTTTAGTAGGCGTACTCAACCTTTCAGATATGCCCCCTGTTATGCATCAAAATTTATAAAAATCAGAAATATCATTGCATGCATTTGTATAATCTATTAAAATTTTTAATATTCTTCTCTTGTACTAAACTTTGAGTTAGGTTCTGAAGATGAATTGACTGTCCAGGTGAGACTATTTTGAAAGCTTATTTTACTTAGGCTACCCAGCGGCTGGTAATCAGATGACTACTCTATTCGATATTATCGACATGAGTACTGTCTGATTTCAAGGCGGTTTGTAGGAATATTATCCTGTGTATTTGTGATATCAGATGATTACTTTAGCATCATCTGATTTCACCCCCATATCGGGGCAGTGGTACTTGTGGTTGGGCATAGAAGTGTTTAATGTTGTTTCTTGCTTTATTAGGCTATCCAGCGGCTGGTCTGGACTAATTAATGTTGCTTATCATTGTATGATTGCTATTATTATAGATTGTGCACTCTTTAGTTGTAGATCATATTTTGCTGATATTTGATTTGATTTTATAATAATTGATTGAAATTTGCGATTATCTGGTAGCATTTTCCTCTCTCTTTGATTAGACTAGCACAGTCTTTTAGATTTCTGTTAGATTTCTTTAGATACTATAACCTGTACTAGGAGACATACTCTGTCTCGTTAGGCAATCCTCCTTTGAAGGCAAGCCTCATTTGTAGAATCCTCTCTGAGATTACACCTCAGTTTGTTCATTTGTTAATTAGAGACCAATTTGGTCAATTAGTTGTCTTAGCCTTGCTTCCCCTTTGCAAGGGCAATGATAAGGCTGGTCAATTAGTTGTCTTAACCCGTCCGGTCTCATTCACTCGTTAATCCTCTTTGTGTGCTTTTTGATTTTGGAAGAACACCCTACTCGGCTTGGCTTCATACCCCTACCCTTATGGGTATTGGGTTGCACATTTGTTGCACCCTGAGGGCTAGGTAGCTGTCCGGCCCGGCTGGATGTTTTTACCTTTGCCAAATATGCACAAGGTCTCTTATTCCTTTTGCTTGTAAGCTTCTCCTTAGTCGATAGTCCATTCGCATAGGAGTCAGCCTTGATTAGAGAGTCTTTGACTCATTCATCCTTTAGATAGTGTTATTAGAGAGTCTTTGACTCATTCGCCTTTTAGGTGGCGTTATTAGAGAGTCTTTGATTCATTTGTCTTTTCAGTAGTGTTGTAGGAGAGTCTTGGATTCATTTGTCTTTCAGGTGTTGTTATTAAAGAGTTCTGACTCAATCTTTCTCTTTTAGAGAGTCTTTAACTCATTCGTCCTTTGGATGATTTTATTAGAGAGTCTTTGACTCATTTGTCCTTTTAGGAGTGTTATTAGAGAATCTTTGATTCGTTTACCTTTGCTTTTGATAGTGTTATTTGTTTAGGGGTTTCCCCTATTTGCCCTAAGGTTTAGCCCTAGGGTTTTGCTTTATGTATTTCCCTTAAGTCTTTGACTCAAAGGGTGAAAACAATTAAAATCCAAAAACATATTAAAGCATTTAAAAATCCCAAAACATTAAATATTTTAAAACTCAAAAACATTCGAAAAATCTTAAAAAAGCTTAAAGTGTTGAGTGTTTTAGAAGTATTAGTTAGGAGGGTTCGTTTCGAACTACGTTGGCTTGATCCTCTTCCGAGGTACGTAGTGCAGCTTGGGATTTACATCCCAAGTCCAGCCAAACTTTTGTAAATAAGGTTTTAAACTTTTTTTGAATAAGCATTTGATTTCAAAAAGCTCTTCCTTTAGAGTTAGGACTTTGTCCTAGATAGAGAGTTTAGAGTTAGGATTTGACCTTTGTTTTGTTGTGTGCTTGTTTGTGATTGTTTTAGAGTTAGGGGTTTGTCCTAGAGTTATAGGAGCGCCTCCGTCTGGTCAGTCGGCGATCCACATCGCCGAGTGATGACTAGAGTAGGATAAGCTAGTCCACCTTTGGTTTTCCTTAGGAAATACAGCCTAGTTACACATAGGTTGTAGGAATCACTTACATTAGCCTAGGGCTAACATGCATTTAGTTAGGGCATATAGGGTGTCCTAAAATCCACAATTCATTGGAATTTAAATAATCGTACAATAAACTTTAATAATTGGTCCGGTCTTTTAGATCGAGTTTAGGATAGAGGGCTAGGTGTCTTAGGCATCATAGCTTAGAATAGGCGCGAAGAACTACGTTGCCTTGATTCTCGTGGAGGCGGGGATACGTAGGCTTCTTTGGATGAATACCAGACCATCCGAGGACTCGGGCTAATAATTTAGAGTCTTAGGATTTATTATGTTGTTATTATATGTTTTGATGTGTTTTCTTACTTTCTCGTACTGATCCTATACCTTTTGCTGTAGCTTGCATGTGTTTACACATCAGAACTTAGACACCCATTAGGTTTGTCACTCATAACCTAGCTATGCTTAGGTGGCACATCTTTCATTTTATTTTATATGTGTATTATCTTTATCCTCAGGAAATGCATGCTTAGGTAGACGATTCCTGAGGATTCTTCCCATTTCAGATGATTTTTACCCAAACTTCTTTGGAGTTAATAATAAATGGCATAAGAGACCAAGTGCTTGCACTCGGACGAATCGGGGGTGCTCTCAGACCTTCCCCATTCGTAACCAGGCACGAACCCATATATATTTCTGGTTATCCATTGTACAGAGGATTTGATTTTAGGGTTCCATGGCATATCCATGGATGGCGACTCTGAGTTTATTTCAGGTATGTCTCGGTTTCGAACTTCGGTTCCGGATCGAGACATATCTCTTTCTTTTATATCGCCACTCGTGCCATGCTATGAGGGTGGCATCCGTTTTGAGAGTTCCTTGGTAGAGCTCTCCTTCACACGTGGATGATCCGGATGGTGTTAGGGACCCGTTCCCTCGCCGCCTATCTCGGATCGGGGTCCACAGGCTGGCGACTTTGCTGGGGATTTCTTGAAACATTGCCTAACTCTTTAAAAATGCCATTTTTACTAACTTTGGAGAAATTTGAGTTAAAATCATTTTAAATGGGAATTCTATCGTTAGAATCCAGGGGCACCAGACAGGTGCATAATTAAAACAAGGGATTCACACACTACACTTCATGCATTATCATATTTGTTATTTCTTTTATTATTTTTTGTTTTTCCTTCTTGGCTCCATGGGATAGATTCGATGCGTACCCGACTGGGATGTCTTCACCCTGATGGTACTGTTGAATTTATTTCCAAGCTATGCGCCAGCGCTGCAGCCGTAAACACTCGGTGCACTTGTGTTTACAGCAGCCGATGAGCAATGAAGCATACTATGTATAACACTCGGTGCACTTGAGTTATACATATTAAGTATGTTTCATACGCATAGTACCCTGTAGATTGAGCCCGGAGCCCTACTTTGTTTTATATATTATGTATATACTTACTAACCTAGTAAAACCCAACTAAGAAGTACCTGTGTTTATATACATCTGTATTGCATTCATATAGGGTCGAACGTGTGTTGCTTACACATGTAGAGCTTAGAGTTAGGAGCTTTATCCCATTTGTAGACTAGGGTAGCTCATTTTACATGGCTACGACGCGGTCCTAGTACACTTATCAGTCTGTCTTGAGTCAAGATTTTCTTGACTTAGTTAAATTAGAATTAGGGCTGGTGCCCCTGGTTAGGATTTGTGTGTATGTGTATATACTTATATATACTGATTATGTATATTAGGGTTCTCCTCTTAGTTAGAGTTCTTTATTCATTTCAATCAGTTGTATCCATTCGTTATTCAGATCTAGATCTAGTCAGTGGCTTTTTACCGCCATTACCTTGGCCAGGTTTGGTCCTTGATCTCTTGATTATAGGGTTTGACCTGTTGTTGTATATTCTCACCTTTGGTCAGTCTTTTAGCTGATCACCTTTCTCTGGTAATCATTGTTCATATATCTTTGATTGAGTTACGAGGATCCCTTGTCTAGCGTCGTTATGCTGCCGAATTTTTCGCAGAATATTTTGAGCATAACCGCTATTTCTTAGAGTTAAGAAAACCGTGAGTTTGCCTTTTCTTGACTTTCTTGTTTAGCCGTTATGCTGTCGAATTTTTCGCAGAACATTTTGAGCATGACTGCTACTCTTTAGAGTCAGTTTGCTTAGTTTAGACCTTGACCTCCTCGTATAGCCGTTATGCTGCTGGAGTTTATCCAAAAACATGTTAAGCATGATTGCTATCTTTTGGAGTCAGTCTACCTTATCTGGATTCTCATGTATACATCATTCATTAGGATTAGATCCTTATTTGTCAACCTGTTATGTCTTAGATCTGGTTGATGACTTGTCCGTTGTCCCTATGACCATGATCTATCATTTTGATCTTCTAGATCGTACAGTTGATGATATTCATCGTCAGATTTAGATCCGGTTTGCGACCTACTTTTGTCATCTTGTGGCCGTGGTCTATTGTCTGATCTCTCATCTTTGATGAAAAATTCAATGTCCCCAATTGTATCCTCCCCTTTAAATTGATCATCAAGTTTATCCTTATCATTTGCTTATGGATATTTCCTTTTTCTCATGATCTTGTTTTTGTCTGGTTTTAGGTTTGATCATGTCAAACAATGTATTGAAAGATTGGATTAGTGAGGCTATCAAAGCTCTCCCGCGGGAACATGAGAGAAGTACGGTTGATCGATTTATAAGCACATTCAATCATCTGAGCGTATCTGATGTGAATTGGAAATTTCTCCAAGCAGCTGCAAAATTCTGGGATCCTACCCTTCATGTTTTTCGATTTGGTCCTTTTGAATTCTGTCCAATCTTTGAAGATTGGTGCGCCTTGTTAGAAATTCCACCTGAAGGACTCTGGATTCGACCTTTAAGCATGGACTCTCCTTCCCTCTTCAATGAGCTATTTCAAAATGATATTGTTGATGCTCTACCTTGTTTCAAGGGCACATACGTGGAAGTTTATGATCTCATTAAACTTTTTTCTAAGAACATTGACCCCGCTAACTCCCATTTTCAGAGTTGTCGGCGTAGCGCCTTAATCTTTGGAGTTTTTGCGCGTCATGTCATTCGTGGAGACTCCCGTGTCGCCCCGTTGGCTTTGCTCGGGGTAGTAGACCAAATTAACAAAGGAAGGAATCCGGTCCCTGTTATGCTGGCAGAAACTTTTTTTGGACTAGATCGTATTGACCATCAAAAGGTTCAGAATAGTTTCTATGGGTGTGCCAAATTGTTATACGTTTGGCTTTGTGAAAAACTCACTATTCTTCAGCCAAAAAGTCGCGGCAAATACTACCTGAAAAATTTCCCGTCCTGGCAACCGATGGCCAACCAACCGCAATCCATTGATGAGTGGTGTAATTGGTTACAGCACGTGGAGAAAAGTCAGTTTTGTTGTGTGAGTCATCCGTGTTTACATGTTATCACCAGTACTTACCCATATCCATTTGTGTATCTCATGGGTTTAGAAAAGTCAACCTTTTATGCGCCAATCCGTTTACTTCATCAGATCACAGGACATCCATGTTCTCCTGGGGCTGTAACACCTCCTCCTTGTGAAAAATTATCTCCTGATCTCATCAGAAACATTATAGCTGCTTGGAGAAATAAGGTTGTAGAGAAAAGATTTGGTTTATCATCTAAGGTCCGATGTGGGGAATTACCGGGAAAGCTTGCAGCCAAAAAAGCTCGGATCGCCGAATCTTGAAGATCATCAGCTCGAGATTGCCATTTCTTTTATTGTTTTCATTAGTTTACTTGAATATAATCAGAGTCAAAAATTGTAAATCTGATTTCATTATAGATGAAAATTTAAAGAAAGAAATTTTACTTGATACATGTTATAGACAGTCGGTAATTCAGGGTTTCATCATTTTTCATGTAACCAATTGCTGGCGTTGTAACCTGTCCATATAATCAATACAAAGGATGTTTGTTTTTCTTTCCTCTCTATTGGTGCAAATTATCTTATTTCATTTGTCAATCATTTAATCTAGTTTGTTAACTTCCAATCAGGATTCTGAAAGATAGCAACCATCGCTCCCAAAAAGGACTCCAAGCTAAACCTGCCTGGTCTAGACCTACTTCAGTGTCTAGACTTGTTCGTCACTTTGATTCTCCTGTGTCATCCGCAGTACATTTACCTCCTTCACCAGAGTCTTCCGGTTCCTTTGAAGTGAACCAAATGACTGACTCAACTGACCTTCTGCTCAGTATGCAAGAGATGATGAAGAATCTCACCCGAGACATGGCGGGGATGAAAGAGGAGATGGCATGTATGAAGACCCAGATAAGTGATAAGACTTCCACCTCTAGACCGGTACTTCAACATACTCGCGCTGCATCTCCGGAAGCGCGTAGGCCTGATATCTCGCCCTTTGAGGTTGATATAGATGACGCCCAATATGCTGCAGAGTATTGTGCTCCGGGGGTTGATAAAGAAAAAGAGAAATTTGAAAAATTTGAGAAAGAAATGTCCGAAAAATTTAGCAGGATGGCCCAAGAGATGGAGCAAATGAAGGTGCAGGGGCCAAAGAAATTTGATGTCTCCGAATTAATACTGTCTTCAACAGTATCTCTGCCGCCCAACTTCAAAGCTCCTGATTATGATAAATATGACGGAACCGGGTGCCCGCGTAACCACATGAGGTGGTTTATCATTTTATCCCAGCAGTACGGTTTGAGCCGTGAGCAAATGGGCCAGTTGTTCCCGATTTCTCTGACAGGAATCGCAAAGAAGTGGTTCTTAAGGTTGAAACCTGAAGAAGTGAGAACCCTAGAGGACATTTCTGAGAAATTGATAGAGCAGTTCTCGATGGAAGAAGGTATTGAGGTCACAAAGAGGGACCTAAAGCAGTTGAAGCAAGGTCCTCAAGAGACCTTTACTTTCTTTATCAGGCGTTGGAGACGCAAATCTGCTCAGCTGAGCCAGAGAATGTCTGAAACAGAACAGATAAAGCTGGTTCTGAAAAGTTTGTCTCCTCAGTACTTTCATTTTCTTGCTCCTCAGCATTATCCGAGTTTTGATCATCTGATCAAGACTGGTACTCAGACGGAAGATGCCATAGCAAAGGGTCTGAGAGCAAAAGTTTCTACAGAGATTCGAGAAGGGAAAAGACCTATGGTCCAGCCCAAGGAAGTTCACGCTGTCAGTTACACCAGGCCGGTGGCCAGAGTTGCTGCAGAAGCTGCCAGAGCGCCAAGGAGAGGTACCTTTGACAGAAAATTTGATCCTCTTCCATATCCTATAATAATGATATTCAAGAGGCTCATGAAAGATAGAAAAATCCGGCTCCCGGATATCAAACCTCCACCCAATCCTTTGCCTGCATTCTGGAAGATGGACCAATATTGTGAATATCATAGAGGTCCAGGGCATTTGACTGAGAATTGTTTGGCCTTGAAGCATGCCATTCAAAATATGATTGACAAAAATGAATTGGCAGTGGAGAGACCAAACGTCACTCAGAACCCACTTCCTAACCATCATGCCATGCCTCCTTCTACTACTAATGCAATTTTTGCTAATGAGCCTCTGCTTGATCCATCAACCCTTATTTGTGCCATTACCACAGAAAAAACCTATGTCATGAAGTTTGATGATAGAGAGTTGGAAGCAGTGGAAAGGAGGGAACCATATGTAATTTCATTTGACGACGATGAATTGGCTGAATCGTCTTCATCTCAGTCTAGTGTATTTCAGACTGATAATGCAGGAAGAGTAAAGAAAACTCCTTATGTCTTAAGGGCTGAGGACTTTGAAGAAGATGAGCTATTGTTGTTAGATAACCATTGTGACGAGATGCGTCACATGACCCGCGGCGGGCGTGTATTCAAGCCCCAGGAATTATGTGTAGAAAATCCTGCAGAAGTTGCGCGAAATGCAGAGAATCCGAGGCAGAACAAGGTCAGTGTAGATGAGGAGGAAGAGAGCTTGCTGAAGCAGCTGAAGAAGACTCAGGCTAATATCTCAGTATGGGGTTTACTCATGGCTTCATCCAAGCACAGAAAATTAGTCCTTCAAGAGCTTAATTCAGCACAGATTTCAGTTGACACTACTCCTGATGAATTGGTGAGCTTGGTTGCCATGACAAGGGTATCTAAGACCTTGTCTTTTACTGATGATGATCTGCCTTCTGAGGGCCGAGACCACACCAAATCTTTGAAAATCACAGTAGTTTGCAACAAGAAGAGAGTACCGGAGGTGTTGGTTGACAACGGCTCTGCTTTGAATGTTTGCCCGTTGAGTACTGCAACGACTCTTGGATTTGGTCCCGCAGACTTCGTCCCATCTGAACAGGGTATTCTGGCGTACGATGGTACTCGCCGAGATGTGATCGGAACCCTGGTAACTGAGATACAAATCGGAGGAGAAGACTTCGAAATAGAATTCCAGGTCTTGGACATCAAAGCCTCATTTTTGCTGTTACTTGGGCGCCCTTGGTTGCACAAGTTCGGGGTTGTTCCATCCTCTCTTCACCAAAAACTGAAATTTCTTCGTAAAAACGGAGTGGTGACTGTAAAGGGAGACCCAGACCTTGAAGTAGGGCTGATTACTCAGGATCTGTCTATGGAGAAAGCTGAGGATCTTAGTTTGACTGGGTTCTCGCTAGAAGTAACTGCCATCACCTTTAAAGAAGCTATGAATGAGGAAATTTGTTTTCTAACCAGTACAAACTCAAATGTCGTCAGGATGATTCGCCGACAGGGATATATGCCAGGTGCAGGGCTGGGTAAATATCATCAGGGTTTGACCGAGTTCCCTGAGTTTGAATCCTTCAACGGTCTATTTGGGCTGGGGTACAAGCCCTCAAAGAAAGAGGTTAAAGAGATGAAGCAGTTGATGCAGAAATGGGCTGAATGTCGCCGAAGAGGGTTAGAATTACCAATGGCGCCAATTAATTTGACAATGAATGGCCGGTTTAGACAAGAGGGTGCTGATGTCCCTTTCTGTGGTTTTGCCGAAACTTGGTTGGATGAGAATTCAGGACAGAGGTTGCCAGGTTTTGAAATTTTCTTCAATCTGGAGTTAGAGGACAAGCAGATCGGTGTGCAGACAGAAGCTGAGTCAGAAGCTGATTGGGCAGAGCATATAGAGCCGAGCCTGCTGAATTCAATGTTCCTTGAAGATTCGCAGATTATTGCTGTGATTGATCAGAGGGCCGTGATTCTAAATCCTACTCACTTAATCACCCCGGCAGAGGAACCATTGACTAACTGGACCTTTCAGGTCATACCTCAGGTTACTTACCTAAACAGTCGTGTCCCTTCAAAAGAGTCTGTTGTTCGTAAGTCCATGTCAGTCTTTGAGTCTGATTCAGAGTCTGTTTATTCTAACAATTCTTTTGATGCAGGTACTATAAAGGTCGAGTCTCCTGAGGTCGATGGTGATTCCTCTTCTTCCAGCGAGATCGAGTCAGATGCTGTTTCTATTGATGATTCTGACATTATTTCAGTGCATAGTTCAGAGTCAATTGACACAGATGTCAATATATCTGTTGAGTCTGTAAATTTGTTTCAAGAGTCCATTGTAAAGCCCGATGTGGGTAATTCATCATTTGATGTACTTGATTCAACATTCAATGAAATAAAAGATTCTTCTGTGTACATTCCTGTCTCTACTTTTATTTCTAATGTTTCTGCTTCAGAATCTGATAATCTTAATAATAATAATCAAGACTCCCCCTCTGATGAGGATGCCGACGACACTCCCCCTGAAATCAAATACATGATTCAACAGGATGAGAGTCGCCGAGCAAAACCACTCGAAGAGGAAATTGAAACTGTGAATATAGGTGATGAAACCTTGATTCGGGAGATTCGAATTGGCAAAATTTTATCTCCTGAAGAACGTGAAGAATTAATCACCTTGCTCAAAGAGTTCAAGGAAGTTTTTGCTTGGTCATATGATGACATGCCAGGATTAAGTGAAGAAATTGTTCAGCATCGTTTACCCTTAATCCCTGGTATTAAGCCAAAGAAGCAAAAACTCCGAAAACTCAAAACTGAATGGGAGTTGAAGGTTTATGAAGAAGTAAAGAAGCTGTTAGAAGTAAAGTTCATTCAAGTGGTTGAATACCCAGAATGGCTTGCGAACATCGTACCGGTGCCCAAAAAGGACGGAAAAGTTCGAATGTGTGTCGATTTTCGAGACTTGAACAAGGCAAGTCCTAAAGATGACTTTCCTCTTCCAAATATTGATCTCCTGGTTGATAATACAGCTGGTCATGCTCTTCTATCCTTTATGGATGGATTCTCAGGCTACAATCAGATTAAGATAGCGCCCGAGGACATGATGAAGACAGCGTTCATTACTCAGTGGGGTACCTACTGCTATAGGGTGATGCCGTTTGGTCTGAAAAATGCTGGTGCTACATATCAGAGGGCTGCTACAACTCTTTTACATGATATGATCCATAAAGAGGTCGAGGTATATGTCGATGACATGATTGTAAAAGGCAAGACTCGACCTGAGCACACTGTTGCCCTGAGAAAGTTCTTTGAGCGAATCAGGAAGTATCAGCTTCGCCTAAATCCGAATAAGTGCGTCTTTGGTGTTACATCAGGAAAGCTCTTAGGGTTTATGGTCAGTGAAAGAGGGATCGAAGTAGACCCGCAAAAGATTAAGGCAATTCAAGAAATGCAGCCGCCAAAGACAGAAAGGCAGATCCGAGGTTTCCTTGGTAAAGTTCAGTATCTAAGACGGTTCATATCACATCTGACGATGACGTGTGAACCCATTTTCAAGCTTCTGAAGAAGAATTCCTCGAAGAAATGGAATGAAGAGTGTCAGGAGGCTTTTGAAAAGGTTAAGCAATGTCTATCCTTGCCCCCTGTTCTATCACCTGTCATTCCGGGCCAGTCGTTGTTGTTGTACTTGTCTATCACAGATACAGCGATGGGTTGCATGCTTGCTCAGCGAGATTCAGAGTCTAAAAGGGAGAAGCCCATTTACTATATCAGTAAGAAGATGCTGGAGTACGAGTTAAAGTACACAGTTTTGGAAAAGACATGTCTAGCATTAGTTTGGGCTACCCAGAGGCTTAGACATTATTTGCTTTCGAGCAAGATCTTTTTGCTTTCGCGGATGGATCCGTTAAAATATTTGTTTGAGAAACCCGCCCTTACAGGAAGAACCGCTAGGTGGTTGTTGTTATTGTCTGAGTTTGACATCACCTATGTCACTCAGAAATCAATTAAAGGGCGTGTTGTTGCTGAACAGTTGGCCGATGCACCCGTTGAAGAAAATGCTTTTCTGAAGGCAGAATTTTCGGACGAAGAGATCATGGATATTGAAGAAGAAGCTTCAGGTACTAAGTGGCTTATGTACTTTGATGGAGCTGTAAACAGTCGAGGACAAGGAGTAGGAGCTGTGCTTATATCCCCTCGAAAGGAGTATATTCCTGTTTCTATCAAGCTGCAATTTGAGTGCACGAACAATATGGCCGAGTATGAAGCTTGCATCGCCGGGTTAGAGGCAGCCTTAGCTTTGGAGGTTCAGCCGCTAGTTGTCAGACTTCAGTGGGCCCCTTCGCATGTGAATGCAATAGAGATTTTAGCCAGGTGTCCAGATGGGAAGCCATGGTATATAGATATCAAGAATTTTATTGCTGGTAAAGGGCATCCTTCAGAAGCTTCAAGTAAAGAGAGGAAGACCCTCCAGAAGTTGGCTGCCAACTTCATTATTTGTGGTGGAGAACTGTACAGAAGGTCATTTGATGGCATACAGCTTCTCTGTGTTGATGAAGACAAAGCCGCAGAGCTTATTGAGCAGACCCACGAAGGAGTTTGTGGACCTCATATGAATGGGAAAATGTTGTCAAGAAAGATTTTGAGACTTGGATTCTATTGGCCCACAATGGAAGCAGACTGCTTCGCATTTGTGAAGAAATGCCATAAGTTTCAAGTCTATGCAAATCTTATTCATGTTCCTCCTTCGGAGTTGCACTCTATGACTTCTCCATGGCCATTTTCAGTCTGGGGAATCGATATAATTGGAAAGGTTTATCCGAAATCTTCAAGCGGGCATGAGTATATTCTGGTCGCCAATGATTATTTTACGAAATGGATTGAAGCCGCTTCGTATGCTTCCATAACGTCAAACACAGTTGCGAAGTTCATCCGTGCCAACATTATTTGCAGATATGGAGTGCCTCACGAGCTGATTTCAGATAATGGGTCGCATTTCAAGAAAGAGGTGTTACACCTGTGTGAAGAATTTAAAATAAGACATCACAAGTCATCTCCTTACAGACCTCAAACAAACGGGGCTGTAGAGGCGGCAAATAAGAATGTTAAAGTCATTATTAGCAAGATGACTGAGACTTATAAGGACTGGTCGAATAAGCTTCCATATGCCTTATGGGCTTATCGGACATCGATCAGATCTTCAACAGGTGTAACTCCATATTCTTTGGTGTACGGAATGGAGGCAGTCCTCCCCGTTGAAGTAAGGATTCCCTCTTTGAGAGTGATGATGGAAGCTGACTTGCCAGAGTCTGATTGGGCTAGAGCCAGACATAATGAGCTGCTTATGATAGACGAGAAGAGGTTGAGAGCCTTATACCATATCCAGGGATATCAGAGGCGAATTGAGAGAGCTTTCAACAAGAAAGTTCGTGTTCGTGATTTGAAGCCCGGAGATCTAGTTTTGAAGTCCTACAGGGCACCGATATTTGATCCTCGAGGTAAATTCAGGCCAAACTGGTCTGGTCCTTACATCGTTGATGAAGTCTTGCCTGGAAAAGCCGTAAGACTCCTCAATGAAAATGGAGAAAAATTAAATGAACCTACAAACCTGGATCAGTTAAAAAAGTATTATGCTTAAGTACACCAGGAGGCCGTCTTTGATCGACCTGAGCTTTGAGTCAACAGCCTAAAGGTTTTAAACCGTTTTGCAAACCCTTTGGGCCTATAAAACAATTTGTTTCTTTGATGAACCCAAACTAGGGGCATTTTTTTTATATATATAAAAAAAGAAAGAAAGAAAAGAAAGTAGTTTGAACTACGTTATGACCTGATCCCTTTTTAAGGGTACGTAGGTAGCCTGATCAATTCGGGTTCGGTCACGTTTTTTGCAAAGCCAAATGGGGCGAACTACGCGGATCTGATTCCCATTTCTTCAGGGATACGTAGGAAGTCTGGAGGGTCCAGATTCGGTCCAGTAACATGCAAATACATTAGGGTTTAGCCTTTTTGAACCTAAGCCTACCTGAAAGTCCTTCTGGTATATTTAGACCCAGGTTTGTAGAGAAACAGAGAAAAAAAAAATGATGGAGTCTTAGACCCGCTAAGCTGAAAACCCGAAAGGGCAGTTTAGGCAAAAATCAGGGCATTGGGCCTGCTGGATGGAAAATCTGCAAGGGCAGACAGTCCAGGCAAAAATTAAGGCACGCGGTCCGCTAAATCGAAAACCCAAAAGGGCGATTTGGTCATGGCAAGACTTCACGAAGGATAGAGCTTTTTGGAAGCCAGTTGAGCTTCTATTTTTCTCTTTGGATCTTCTTTAATGTCTGAGTAAGTGCCATCAGAGCTTCTTTTGCTACTCTTTGAGTTAGGAAATTGAAACTAAACAATCTGAAGGGATATAACCATGACGAAGATCTTGAAAAGAGGTTGAAACATCTTAAAACATGGTATTCAAAAGACTCTAATAGTGATGGACCTTTGACTCTTTTAAAATGTTTATCAGTTTAAGAAGCAGATCCAGTCTCTTTTGGAGTCTTGTTTAAAACTCGTCAAAGTCTTTGGTCATTATCTGTCAAAGTCAGTCTGTTGTCAAGTCAAAGTCAATTTCCAGAATCCTGTTTAGTCAGTATTCTTCCCAAAGCCGGGGTGATAAAGACTCAGAGGCTCAGAGAAGCAGAGAATTTGTGGTTCCTGTGAATAATGTAAAGCTGAGCAGTGTTCAGATGTCGACAAGCTTTTAGCTCAGTTCCGGTATCAGCAGATGGCAGAGATAAGAAAATGTTGAATAGAACAAGTTTCTTGTACCTGTGAAAAGCCTTGTAAACCCAAGTGTTTACCACAAAAACTTGTTGTAATCTCAAATGTTTAGTAATGAAAGCCTTTGGCCCATTCCATTTTTGTTGCTCTCTAATGAATGTTGTCATGGAAGTAATCATACTAGGGGCATCTTTTATGACTTACATCATAAAAGATGTCAAGTAATAATTGATACTTGAGATAAATATTTTCATAAAATAGAGACTAGAGAAGTTCGAACACTCTTTGTATTGAGCTTTTTAGTCGAGTTTTTCTTCTTTAGAGTTGAATTTCTTTGAAAAATCTTTATCCCAGTGGAGTCTAGAATTCACTCTAGAGATTTTTAAACTTCAGTAGAATGCTTTACGTCTTTGGAAAAGATTTGACCTCCAAAAATTCTTTCAAGTTACTTAAGTCCGGTCTTTGATCAAAATCATGCATCTTTGTTACTCTTGGCGAAGAGATGACTGGTTCATCAATGAAATCATTCAGAGTTGATCTTTTCTTTCAGTCATTTTGAGTTTCTCAACTTCTTATTGTTTTGAAGACTTTCTTAAAAAAGATTTAAATTACCAGAGTATGTGTTACACTATCTGGTCTTTTCTTCAAGAGTTTTGAAGAGTGTTTTAATAGAATAAGAAATTATCAGATTTAGTGTTGCACTATCTGATTGTTCCTTCAATCTGTTTTTGAAAAAGTTTTACAAGGAGAAGTTACCGAACCTGTGTTACACAGTTTGGTCTTTTTGAAAGTTTTTTAACAGAGATAGAATTTACCGAACCTGTGTTACACGGTTTGGTCTTTTTAAAAGGTTCTTAACAGAAATGTAAATTACCGAACTTGCGTTACGCGGTTTGGTCTTTTTGAAAGATTTTAACAGAGTTTTAAATTACCGAACTTGCGTTACGCGGTTTGGTCTTTTTGAAAGATTTTAACAGAGTTTGAAATTACCGAACTTGCGTTACGCGGTTTGATCTTTTTGAAAGATTTTAACGGAGTTATAAATTACCGAACCTGTGTTACACAGTTTGGTCTTTTTGAAATGTTTTAGTAAGGAAAATATTTCCGATCCTGTGTTACACGGATTGGTCTTTTCTTCCTTCTCCCGGGTATTTAGTACCCTGGTGATTAGTATTGTAATGTCACGTAGTGACTTGCCTGATCATCGTTCCGCAATGTGCAGCTGTCTAACGAGTTAGGAGTCATGTGTATCTGCGAAGAGGTTTGTATGGGACTGTTTAGCAGGACATACGAATTTGGATTTATGTGGAACTGTTTAACAGAACCGCGTGATCCGGAGTGATTCGCTACCTTGAAAGAGAGGAGTCAGAGTTACTCGGGTAGTTAAACAGATTTATTTTCAGCAATGATCTGTATATCTACCGCCGGGCTTGAGACTTAGTCTCGCCTCGGTATTAGATGTTTGAGTTTAGCTCAAATATTCGAATACCCTAATAATTGATAAAGTTTTAGACTGATCTGCATGAATAAAATTTTTTTTTTTTTTTTTTTTTTGAAAAAATGAAAACTCTTTGGGTGTTTGGTTTTGAATTTGTTTTGAACGAATTTCATTACAGTGGTCTTTGGCCTATTTTTGGCAGGTTTCTAAAAAAAAATGGAAACTCTTTGAGTGATTAAAGTGATTAATTTGTTTGTTTGATTGGTGCTCTTTGAGCGATTGTTATGTTTACTTTGGTTTCACCTGATAAAAAAAAAATATGGTGTGTTTGTGTTTTCCAATTGTTCGTTCATCTTTGCCAACTAGTTTAGATAGTTGAGTCTTGAGTATTAGGGAGAGACTATCTCTTTGCGATGTCTTAATTGCCGAGTTAAGAGTCGGTGAGAGGCTATCTCCTTATTATTAGTAGAGTCTTACCCTTGTGAGTGCCGTTCTTAGAACTAAAAATCCAAAAATTTGCTTTGCTTTCGGGTCAGTCAAAATGTGTTGTCTGTTCAGCTTTGCCATTCGCGTGTTACACACACTCTGCCAAAGAGGGGCATCTGTAGACACCCCATTTTGACCGGACCCAGGTTCGCGAGTGGTTGTGCGCAACCTTATCAAACCAGTGAGTTAGGGTCTCAAATTGCACCCTAAGCTAGGTTAGGGTCCCCCATAGGTCCCTGTAAAATTTTGTCAAAATCCGAGCATGTTTGATCAGTGAACGGATCGAAGTAGTGAGCGTAGTGCAAATCTGTAAGGGGGGTGGATTATCTGCAGAGGGGGTGCGCCTTTGAGGTGCGAAATTCCGATTGTCTTTCGCTAATAGGACAAAGCGGGAAGAGTGCAACTAGTAGTTCGCGCGCTTTATCAAAAAGGGGGTGCGAATATCAACAGATATTTTTAATATATAAAAAAAAAAATCGAGAAGAGAGGGATCACTGTTCATCCTCTTCGTTATAGCAGAGAGAGAGAGAGCGAGAAGGAGAGTGCAGAGGGTTTCATATCTCCTCCTCCGGCAAAGGTGCCGGAGCTCCGATCATGCTCAAATCTCAGATCTGAGATCTGAAAGGAGGCACAAGCAGAAAGGGGATCTGAGACTTCTCGTTGAAACAGAGAGAAAGAGAGAGGGAGAGATTCAACCGATCGTCTTTTCCGGTGAATTTCTTGTCGGAATCCGGCAAATCCGTCGGACATCCTACCCATACCTACCTCCGATCTCCTTCCTTTTTCTTCTCCGGCAGAGATCCCTCTCCGATCTTCTCCAATCCTCCGGCCGTGCTCCGATCCACCTCCCTCTCCGACAGATTCACAGTCTAAATCCCTCTTCTCCGGCCTCCATTTTCTCCGGTGAGTTCATCTCATTTTTCGATCACCATCCATTAACCATCACTTCTACTGTTGCCTAGATCTGATTTTCTTCTTCAAAATCTACTCATAAAAGGTATATCTCAGATCCAAGATTTTAGATCTGAGAGAGAGAGAAAGATCTGGATCTAAAAATCTTTGTCCAAAACCCTAAATCTCCGATCATTTTTTTTTCCGATCATTTTCCGGCCAGTTTTTCTGTTTGATCTCTTCTTCTCTTCGTTTCGTTGATCTCTGCATATGTTTTTGAACTTTAGATCTTAGATTTTCTCTATCTCTTCCCCAAATCCTTGTTATCTTCTCCGGCAGGATTCTATCGGAATCAAGTCGGAATCTGGTCATTTTGCCAGAAATTCAAACTCTGAGGCTCACTATTTTGATTCACTATTTTTGGCTTGTATAACCCTAGCATTTCATTATTTGCAACTTCTAAGCCCTAAACCTTAAATCTATGCCATCTTTTTTCAGAAATCTGAATCTTGTAGGCTTAGATCTTCTTGTTCATTGAGTTGAAATTTCTAATCTGATTATCTGGAGTTAAGAGGTGGCCGACTAAAGAATTTGATCCATATCAGCCAGGCTTGGTAGAGTTGTTGCAGATCCGGTGGAATTTTTTTAAGATCCAGCAGATTTCATCAAATCTGTGTCTATAAATCTCAGTACCGAGGAAAAAGGCATAGATCTAAACGTGTTTTAGAAGAGGTAGCAGGAGATTGGATCGAATTCAAGGTACCTTATAATTTTGATTTCAAATTTCAGATATAATCTTTGGTTTATTAAGTTGTGCTCATGTTACTGTGATGGAAAAATGATGCAAGCCTAGTTTTAAGATTTCCTTTTAGGAATTGTTGATAGATTGCAATTTAATCTCAGTTTTGGCGCAAGTTCTGTTCACAATTCAGCCATGTTTTAACAATTTAATCTCAGAAATGGTGCTGGTTACTCATTAAGTATTATCTGTATACCTTGTCTGGGTTGATTTTTTTTTTTCAAAGAACATGGGTTTGATTATTAGTATATTCCCTTTAAAGTTTTGCGGATATTTTGGGGCATTCGGTTCAGATATATGGGTGTTTTGGTTGTGATTCACTCAAATAGTATATGTTTAGAAATATTTTACCTTGGTTCACTAGTTAAGATATTTTGAAATCAAAGGAATTGTGAGCAAGGTTCAGTCCTATGTTGAGAGGATCGAGATGATCACTTTGGTTCCCTGCATTATAACTACTGGATTCTGGTTGAATGCTCATTTCTCTATGCATCTTAAGTAGTTATAATTCTAGGCTTATCAGAAACCCAATGTACCTGCATGGTCTGGTGATGAGTTAATGTACCTATCTTGATTATTAGCTTAGATATTATAAGGATGAACCTGTTTCTATTACATTGTGCACTTTAGTTGCTAGTTGTACTGTTATAGAGCCGAATTGGTTTTATTGCATTACATTTCAATTACCAGTTTTATTAGCACAGAACTGAATCTGTTTCCATTGCATTGTACACTTCAATTGCTAGCTGTACTGTTACAAAGCCAAACTGGTTTTATTGCATTGCATTTCAATTACCTGTTTGCTAGCACAAAGCTGAATCTGTTTCTATTGCACAGCGCACTTTAATGGTCATTTTACTGTCACAGAGCCACACCTGTTTTATTTCATTGCATATTGTTGGTTTTGCTAGCACAAAATCAAATCTGTTTCTGTGTAGCACAAGTTCACGCACACAGGTTTTATATGGTCTGCATAAGACAGCAGTTCAGTCCTTGTTGGTACAATATGCAGTCCACAATTCACTTTAGCCTTTGGAGCACTGTTTCACTTTCATATATCTGCTGTCCATCTTTACACAACCAATGCTCTATATGCTCATCTATGTTATTGTCATAATCTTTTACAACTATAGCATATTTTCTATTTCATAGTTACAACATAGCTGCTGTCCCATATAAATGTTCACTCCATAGTAATGGCATAACTACTTTTCTGCATATTGATTCACTTTGTAGGCCACAATTGTCGCTCTGTATGCTTATTCACCGCAATGGTTGTACTATAACTGCTGCCCATCTTTACACATGGCTGATCTCATTACTGTTCATTTGAGAATGCAATGATCATTGGAAGAGTTTGTATAATTCGATGTGGACACTGAGCTTACCATTTTAATTATCACTATAGTATATCTTAAGGTCTACTCATGTATGTCTGTGAATCACTTTTTTATGAAACCCATTGGAAAAGCCTCATTTGATGTTCGGTCCTTGGGTAACTAATACTTGAATGATTGTTTTGATACCATGTATAAAATAAAGTGAAAAGCGAGGTTAATGTGATAATTTGTTAGGAAAAGATATTACCCCTCATTTTCTTTTATATTGACAGCCTTTGCAGTTTAGACATAGTACTCCCCTTTATTGCCTTTGGGTGGGCTATGATGGCGATAGTCGGAGCCTCCCCTTTAGAGAGACAATTTAGGTCTCTATAGAGCTAACCCAGCTTCTTAGGACTTGCTCAGTCCAAGTAGCGTTCCTCTCATTTGTATAGTAGACTTGCTTAGTCTTTTAGATGCCTCTTAGATATTAGTAGCCCCATTCAGTGATAGGGCGATGAAGGCGATAGCCCAAGCCCATCTTTAGGGGACTCGCTCAATCTAAGTAGCGCTCCCCTCTTTTGTTTAGTAGGCGTACTCAACCTTTCAGATATGCCCCCTGTTATGCATCAAAATTTATAAAAATCAGAAATATCATTGCATGCATTTGTATAATCTATTAAAAATTTTAATATTCTTCTCTTGTACTAAACTTTGAGTTAGGTTCTGAAGATGAATTGACTGTCCAGGTGAGACTATTTTGAAAGCTTATTTTACTTAGGCTACCCAGCGGCTGGTCTGGGCTAATTAATTTTATTTCAATAAATTGTTTAATTGAAGGAGGAAATCAGATGACTACTCTATTCGATATTATCGACATGAGTACTGTCTGATTTCAAGGCGGTTTGTAGGAATATTATCCTGTGTATTTGTGATATCAGATGATTACTTTAGCATCATCTGATTTCACCCCCATATCGGGGCAGTGGTACTTGTGGTTGGGCATAGAAGTGTTTAATGTTGTTTCTTGCTTTATTAGGCTATCCAGCGGCTGGTCTGGACTAATTAATGTTGCTTATCATTGTATGATTGCTATTATTATAGATTGTGCACTCTTTAGTTGTAGATCATATTTTGCTGATATTTGATTTGATTTTATAATAATTGATTGAAATTTGCGATTATCTGGTAGCATTTTCCTCTCTCTTTGATTAGACTAGCACAGTCTTTTAGATTTCTGTTAGATTTCTTTAGATACTATAACCTGTACTAGGAGACATACTCTGTCTCGTTAGGCAATCCTCCTTTGAAGGCAAGCCTCATTTGTAGAATCCTCTCTGAGATTACACCTCAGTTTGTTCATTTGTTAATTAGAGACCAATTTGGTCAATTAGTTGTCTTAGCCTTGCTTCCCCCTTTGCAAGGGCAATGATAAGGTTGCTTAGAGCCCGTCTTTGTGTGTTTGGGAGACCCGTCCGGTCTCATTCACTCGTTAATCCTCTTTGTGTCCTTTTTGATTTTGGAAGAACACCCTACTCGGCTTGGCTTCATACCCCTACCCTTATGGGTATTGGGTTGCACATTTGTTGCACCCTGAGGGCTAGGTAGCTGTCCGGCCCGGCTGGATGTTTTTACCTTTGCCAAATATGCACAAGGTCTCTTATTCCTTTTGCTTGTAAGCTTCTCCTTAGTCGATAGTCCATTCGCATAGGAGTCAGCCTTGATTAGAGAGTCTTTGACTCATTCATCCTTTAGATAGTGTTATTAGAGAGTCTTTGACTCATTCGCCTTTTAGGTGGCGTTATTAGAGAGTCTTTGATTCATTTGTCTTTTCAGTAGTGTTGTAGGAGAGTCTTGGATTCATTTGTCTTTCAGGTGTTGTTATTAAAGAGTTCTGACTCAATCTTTCTCTTTTAGAGAGTCTTTGACTCATTCGTCCTTTGGATGATTTTATTAGAGAGTCTTTGACTCATTTGTCCTTTTAGGAGTGTTATTAGAGAATCTTTGATTCGTTTACCTTTGCTTTTGATAGTGTTATTTGTTTAGGGGTTTCCCCTATTTGCCCTAAGGTTTAGCCCTAGGGTTTTGCTTTATGTATTTCCCTTAAGTCTTTGACTCAAAGGGTGAAAACAATTAAAATCCAAAAACATATTAAAGCATTTAAAAATCCCAAAACATTAAATATTTTAAAACTCAAAAACATTCGAAAAATCTTAAAAAAGCTTAAAGTGTTGAGTGTTTTAGAAGTATTAGTTAGGAGGGTTCGTTTCGAACTACGTTGGCTTGATCCTCTTCCGAGGTACGTAGTGCAGCTTGGGATTTACATCCCAAGTCCAGCCAAACTTTTGTAAATAAGGTTTTAAACTTTTTTTGAATAAGCATTTGATTTCAAAAAGCTCTTCCTTTAGAGTTAGGACTTTGTCCTAGATAGAGAGTTTAGAGTTAGGATTTGACCTTTGTTTTGTTGTGTGCTTGTTTGTGATTGTTTTAGAGTTAGGGGTTTGTCCTAGAGTTATAGGAGCGCCTCCGTCCGGTCAGTCGGCGATCCACATCGCCGAGTGATGACTAGAGTAGGATAAGCTAGTCCACCTTTGGTTTTCCTTAGGAAATACAGCCTAGTTACACATAGGTTGTAGGAATCACTTACATTAGCCTAGGGCTAACATGCATTTAGTTAGGGCATATAGGGTGTCCTAAAATCCACAATTCATTGGAATTTAAATAATCGTACAATAAACTTTAATAATTGGTTCGGTCTTTTAGATCGAGTTTAGGATAGAGGGCTAGGTGTCTTAGGCATCATAGCTTAGAATAGGCGCGAAGAACTACGTTGCCTTGATTCTCGTGGAGGCGGGGATACGTAGGCTTCTTTGGATGAATACCAGACCATCCGAGGACTCGGGCTAATAATTTAGAGTCTTAGGATTTATTATGTTGTTATTATATGTTTTGATGTGTTTTCTTACTTTCTCGTACTGATCATATACCTTTTGCTGTAGCTTGCATGTGTTTGCACATCAGAACTTAGACACCCATTAGGTTTGTCACTCATAACCTAGCTATGCTTAGGTGGCACATCTTTCATTTTATTTTATATGTGTATTATCTTTATCCTCAGGAAATGCATGCTTAGGTAGACGATTCCTGAGGATTCTTCCCATTTCAGATGATTTTTACCCAAACTTCTTTGGAGTTAATAATAAATGGCATAAGAGACCAAGTGCTTGCACTCGGACGAATCGGGGGTGCTCTCAGACCTTCCCCATTCGTAACCAGGCACGAACCCATATATATTTCTGGTTATCCATTGTACAGAGGATTTGATTTTAGGGTTCCATGGCATATCCATGGATGGCGACTCTGAGTTTATTTCAGGTATGTCTCGGTTTCGAACTTCGGTTCCGGATCGAGACATATCTCTTTCTTTTATATCGCCACTCGTGCCATGCTATGAGGGTGGCATCCGTTTTGAGAGTTCCTTGGTAGAGCTCTCCTTCACACGTGGATGATCCGGATGGTGTTAGGGACCCGTTCCCTCGCCGCCTATCTCGGATCGGGGTCCACAGTTTCAAAAAGGAAAAACAATCAATTGGTGTGATATTTATTCCAAAATTTGAATTACAAAGAAAAACAAGCTGTAATCATAAAAAACAACAGATGGCTTTATGAGGGGAGGAGAATAACACCCTAAAAGAAGTTTTTATTATTATTTTTGGGGGAGCTCTCGCTCACTTGTATTCTCGTCCGATAGCTCTTCTCCAAAATAAAAAAATTCATCCTTAGATTTTTTAAATATTCAGCCATAACTCTCCCTCTCTGGTTTACCTTTTACTTTTGTTGACCCAACTTTCTTTTAGCCTAAGCTATGTTTACCCACTTTGAAACCCACGATCCATAGCCTTCCAAGATCTTGGTCAAACCAGCTGATCTCACCTCTCCAAAATCAAGTCTTAGGACCCTCCTGTGGTCCCTTTTTACAATCCAGCAGCCTCTCATTCACCCCTATATATTTGGCTGCAAGTGGGTCCAATCTCTCCAACTAGTTGAAAGCACAAGAAAGCCGAAGCACAATTATTTTGGTCAATTCATTCAGTATTCACGGATTGGGTTTTTTCTTGCGTATATAAGGGTAAGTCAAAGCGTATATCCAATGATTACTTACCCCAGAGACAAGGAAAGCTAGCAAGGTTGGTCTTCCAAAACCCTCTTTCATGTAGTTTAAACTAGAAGCATCCTAGGAATGAATTTGGGATTTTTAAAAAAAAGCTATGAAGATGTTTGCATGTGAAATTTTGAGGAGATAAGATCAGGTTTAGGTTATTTCATAATCTAAAATTTTTTCTTGAAAAATCTATTTTTTTTAATATTAAAATCCAAAATTTGAAATTAAGAGGGTTTAAATCCACTTTACAAAGCAACTTTAATAAACCTTTGAAATTTCTTGAATTTGTGCATTAAAAGTATTAGAAATATGGAATTTTCAGAAATTTTGACTTCGTTTTGACCACGATTTGACCTTTTGAACTTTACCCTTAAAAGGGTAAAATTTCAAAGATCGAATTTAAAAAGATGTCAAAACAGATAAAAATCATTGACAATTTAAAAATAACAGAATTTTAAGGTTTTGGAACAATACGAATGTTTTGAAGAATTTTGGATTTTATTTAAGAGGTTTAAAAATTTATTTAATTCTAGGAGTATTTTTTGAAAAAACTAATTTTAGTGAAATATATAGGGTTTTCAGAGAAGAAATTTGGATGAGAAGTAACTAAGACCTGATCTAATCTCCTGTAAAGTTTTTAAGATTTTTGGTTGCTGTTAAATATTTGTTTATGATTTTTATGCCAAATCAAGCATGCCACATTAAATCGAAAAAAATAGTAAATTGAAATGCAAAATTCTGAAAATATTTTATTGAGAGTAACTTCTGGAATTATATGTTTTAATGAAGTTTAGATTGATTTGAATTAGATTTACTATATGTTTCTTTGTAAATTCATAATCTGGACAGATACTTTTAAAATCGAAAATGGATAGTAAATCATCTTTACAATTCATGAAACTTTTACAGTAATCTTTTCTGGTCAAGAGAAAGTAACGGCAAAATTTTATCTTATTTCGATTAGATTTGCTGTGATTTTATCTGTAAATTTATAATCTGGTCAGAAATCTTCAACATGAAAAAACTGATAGCAAAACATATTTATAATCCATGAAAATTTTACAGTAATCTTCTCTGGCCAAGATAACTCTACTGTACAAATTTCAACTTAATCCGAATAGATTTGCTATAAGTTGAAGTGTAAATCTCTAACCTGAACTGAATTTCTTTAAAATACTTAAGAAAATCAAAATAAATTCGAATTGTTATTGAAATTTTCCAAACAAATTCTAATGTTCTATCATGTATTCAGTCTTTAAACTATTGAAATAGAAACTTTAGGAGTCATTGATTTCCTTTGCTAATTTGCAATGCTTTGATAGTTTAATCGCCAAGATTGCGTTCATAATTGTATCTTAATTGCGATCAGTCCTTAATAATTTGAGCATTTAAGTTATAGTATGTTGTTAGCTCCGAGGTCCACTGTCCACGAAAATCCTGAGAAATATGCCAGGCAATAACATACCATAACTTACGTGTTAAACTATGCAATGGTGGAAAGCACGATTCCCTTCCATGAATGCAACTCAAGGCTGAAACTTGTCAATAATAGAGCCTTTGGTATTCCTCAGATGTTAGGAATTGAAAATCTTTGAGAAATTGAAAATATTTACTTAATAAATTAAGATCATTTGATCCATGCTTTTGGAACAATTGGATAGTGGTATCTCTTCATAGGGACCTTTAGAACCAACTAGGAACACTTATGTCATGTTCTAGGTTTTAAGATGTCCTAGAGTTAGGGACTCCAGCCTCATCACGACCGATTGCTATTATTAGCAATTGAGTTATAGATCTAGTTACACTAGTTACCCTTTTTTCCCATAGGACAAGCCCAGTTACCTAGGATGTAGGTTCACCTGCATTAGTCTAAGGGATGTCTTGTACTTATAGAGGACCATATAGCATGTTAGATGGAGTCGTAGGATAATAAAATCTACTCAACTTGAATTAAATAATCTCTTGAAAATTATTGAAATAGTCATTCCAGTCTAGATTGATGTCCTAGATGTCTTAGGCATGCAGCTTAGTTCAGGCACCGAACTACGTTCGACTCTGATTCCAGTGAGGCTTGGATAGGTAGGCAGCTTTGGATGCTTTGATTGGCATACCAAGCACGAGTCAGCCCACCACAAATGGTGGGATTTTGTATATTAGTTTTTCATATATTCTTAACTAAATTAATTAAAATATATAGGATTTCCCTCAAATTAGAATTTTAGGAGAACATTCACTTACATTTAATCCAAACAAATTAAGATACACATTAGGGAATACATTGAAATTAGATTTTAGGATGCATGTCATATAGTTCTGTGGGACCCGATCCCGCGAGAGAGGTGGGGCGCGAGCCGCCACGCTCTCTCTTGGTCTCTCGTACCCACGCGATTGGCGTGTGCATTTTTATTATTGATTTTAATTCATCTTTTATGTGAACTTGAGATCACTAAGGCAATCCGAATTCCACACAAAAGAGACTGACAGAGTCGCTACCTAGATGTGGGATCTAGGACCCATAATTAACCAGAAATCTAGACTCGTTACCTGGTTACAAGAATGGAAGGTATGGGGAGTTATCCACCACATGCACCATTCCTGCCCGATAATCGGTCTTCAATTCCAAAAGTTAACTCTTTTAAATTTATTTTAAATGGCTCATTCAACTCTTTGTTAATGTGTGAACTATGTGACATGCATCCTATGATCTAATTTCAATGTGAATCCTAAATGTGTATCTTGATTTATTAATTTGTCTGGATTCAATCTAAGTGAAAGTTCTCCTAAAATTCTAATTTCATAGAAAGTCCTAAAGTGATTTAATTAAGAATTTACAAGAAAATTAATATACAAAACCCCACAATTTGTTGTGGAGCCGGCTCGCGGTTGGTATGCCATCAGACATCCAAGCTGCCTACGTACCCAAGCCTCACTGGGATCAGAGTCGACGTAGTTCGGTGCACCTAAGCTAAGCTACATATGCCTAACTCAACTAAGACACCGACCTAGACGGATTTGGCTGTTTCAACAGTTTTAAGAGGAGTTATTTAATTCAAGTTGAGGATTTTATTATCCTAGGATTTCATCTAAGATGCTATATGATTCTTATCTAAATGCAAGTTGTTCCTTAGACTAATGCAGGTTAGCCTACATCCTAGTTTACTAGGCTTGTCCTAAGGAAAGATTGGGTGACTAGTGTAACTAGACCTATGGCACGGTTGCTATCCATGGCAAGCGTCCGTGATGAGGCTGGACTCCTAACTCTAGGACTCCCTAAAACCTAAGACCCCCTAGAACCTAGGACATGACAAGACACCAGTGTTCCTAAATTAGGCTCTAATGGTTCTTATGACGGAAACCGTAATCCAACGGTTCCGAAAGACACGAGATGAATCGATTTCAGTTCTTGAAGTTAATTAATTTCAGATTTCAAGGATTTTCGATTTCTGGACATTTAAGGAATAACAATGGTTCTAGGGTTCACCAATTTCGGCCCAGAATGGCATCCAAGGAAGGGAATCGTGCGCTCTTTCCTTGTGCAATTTAATACTTAGGTTACAGCATCTTATTGCCTGGCATATCTCAGGATTTCCGTGGACAGTAACCTCGGAGCCAACAACATGCTATAGCTTAAATATTCAAATTGTCAAAGATCGGTTGCAATTGTGATACGATTATGGATGCACTGGCCATTTTACCAGGGAAATCTAAAGATCCTAAAATTTCTGTTTCAATGATTTTAGGAGTGAACATGCGACATATATTTTAGGTTCTTTTGGAAATTTTGTGATGATTTTTAATTAATTTCAATTATTCAAGGAATTTTATCAATTTTAAACCGTATGAGTGATTTTACAAGTGAAATTACTGCAAATGAATTCGAAATGAATTGAAACTTCTACAGCAGTAAGACATGATGGGATGTAGCTTACTGGAAGATTTTTGCAGATTTTTACATTAAGCTCATATTTAATTTCGATTTAACAATAACGAGACCAGATTGCAAAAATAACACAGAAACTACTAGAAATAGAAATCGAAATTCATTGAAATTTCTACAGTAGTAAGATATGAGTAAAACTAGCATGTTGTGAGATTTCTATGAATTGTAGAAACTATTTACTATCAATTTCGGATTTTTCAAGTTTCAGACCAAATTATGAATTAACACTACATCCCATAGGAAACAAGATTCAAATGAATTGAAAATTGTACAGCAGAAAGAAATAAGAAATATAAGACTACTGTAAAAAGTTTGTGAATTTTAAAGGTGATCTGATGTCAGTAAAAATTCTCAAAAAATCTGATAATTTTCAAAGAAAGCATAGAATAATATACCAAACAAAATCCAAAAATTCTCAAAAATCCAAGGTAGAATGTATCAGCATCATATTATTTTCCCACGAAATTTCATCATTTTTGGTATCTGTTTAGTATATATTTTATGTTTCTTCGTCGAAAAGATATTTTTGAAGAGTTTTTCATTTTTGAAACACGATTTTCGAGAAAATTACGACTCCGGAAAATGTCCTTTAATCTTGTTTTGATATGATGAATACAATAAAAATTTAAAATTCCAAAAAATAGATCATCCTGAGATGGCTATTTTTTCGAATTTCGTAATTTCTCAGCCATTATTTTAAATAAAATTCCACTCTTCACTCAAATTCTAAAAAACCTTTGATCCAATGTCCGATCCGATCCGATGATTATTTTAGCCTATTAAATGGATCAATGTATTAAATTTCGAGACGAAACAGAATTGAAACACTCATACAGATCATGATTTTGAGCACACACATTTAATATTGAATTAAATTCATTTAAATGCTTAAAAATCATGCAAAATACATAAAAAATGCCAAATAATCCTGAAAAAATCTGAGAATTGTGCGCCTACCTGTGATGAAGATCCTCGCCGAATCTGAGAGCCGAAAAATCCGAAAATCCTGCCGCCGCACGATCCGATTCCTTCTTTTTCTTTTTGTTTTTTTTTTCTTTTTTTTTTACAACCTCGGAGGGAGAGAAAGAGAGAGATCAAAGAGTTATGATGAGGGTGAGAGTGAGAGGAATATAGAGAGAGTTAGAGGGAGTGGGTGAGAGAGGGATCGAGGGGGGTTTGAGAGAGAGTGATAATGAGAGATAAGAGGGTGAGAATGAGGACTGTAGAGAGGGAGAGAGCTGTAAAAAAAAAGATATATGAGAGAGGCCGTTTGGAGGAGAGACCAGCTGCTGTTTGATCTATGGAGAGAGATGAGTAGGCTTGATGTCTAAGAAGAGAGAATGGGAACGAGGGGTGCTTGGTTATGGGTCTTTCTCCAAAAAAAAAAAAACCGTGAGATGGAAGAGAGGTATGTAGGTTGATGATAGAGGGTTAACCCAAAACAAAAGATGGGAGAGATTCTACACCATTCTCTTGTGAAAGGAAAAGAGAGAGATAGAGAAATGGGACATGAGAACCGTTTGGAGGGTGTAAGAAGAGGGAGATGAGCGAGAGAGAGGGAAAGATGTTGAGAGGGAGAGGGAGAGCTATGGTGAGTGGGGAGAGATGAGAGTGAGAGAGAGAGGGCTGTGGGGAGTGGGGAGAGATGAGAGTGAGAGAGAGAGGGCTGTGGGGAGTGGGGAGAGATCTCCAAGACCGAGCAGTGAGAACCCGCCTCCTCTGTTTTTTTTTTCTCTTTTTTTCTTCTCTTTTAACCGTCCCTGGTATTCCATCCTTTTAAAATCAACGAATTGGAAATTTTCCTCCTTTTGTTTGCCACGTGAGATACTTGCCCATTGTGTAAACAATACATGACCGAATAGAGACAAAAAAAAATCAGTGGCATCTTTAGCAATTTCCAGAATAGATTGCAACTTTCTCTCCTTGTCCGATCATTGCCCTTTTTTATTTCGTCCATTTGGGAAACTCATCTTTCCATTCTTTTTTCTTGCTATACTCTTGTCCAGCCCATGCATTTCAATTGAAAGCTGCCAAAATTGCCCAAGGATTCACAATAGACCGGTTCTTGCTTTCTATAAATAGTTTATACTTATTCTTAAGATCAAGCAAAACCCAAGTGCGTCCCACCATTGTCACATTGTATATGCATTACTCCAAATAGAAATTACTATGCCCAAACAAAAACGTGGAAGATGGCTACTATATGATGCAATCTTGAATTGTAAGTGCAATTCCGGTGGGTCGCACGTTTGTATGCATAACAATTAGGAAATAATTCTAAGAGAGAAGGCCGGTGGAGATGCTCACAGAAGATAATCCAAACCGTCCAATTTGCTGGCCACAGAAGTTGCTTCCCAAAATATTATTTCCATTGGAGGGTCCCACAATTCAGCCGAACGTCCTAGAGTAGAAACCCCTTCTTAAATGGTGAGTCCAACTCAAACGAATCCAAATTCCCCCTTGCTCGGACTTTCGTAAATAACGCCTTCCAACACTTAGCGGAAAAATACGAAACATGGCAGAAATGATTGAAAAGATCGAGAAAACATAAAGGACGGACACGGGAATGGAAAACACTGAAAAAAACCGATAGGAAAACATTAATTTCTTTGTTGATTAGAGCGAAGCAAAATGGGGGTGTCTACAAGTTCACACATTAATAAAGAGTTAAAAGAGTCATTTAAAAGAAATTCAAGGGAGTTAATTTTTGGAATTGAAGACCGGATTATCAAGCAAGAATGATGCTTGTGGTGGTAACTCCCCATACCTTCCATTCTCGTAATCAGGTAGCGAATCTAGATTTCTGGTCATTTACGGGTCCTAGATCCCTCATCTAGGTGGCGACTCTATCATATTCTCTTTTGTGTGAAATCCGGATTGCTTTAGCGATCCCAAGTTCACGAAAAAGATGAATTAAATCAATAATAAAAAGCACACGTCAATCGCGTGGGTACGAGAGACCAAGAGAGGGTGAGGCGGGGTCGCGTCGCCCCTTTCGCGGGATCGGGTCCCACAGTTTGGCGACTTTGCTGAGGACCACCTAACTTCATTAAAATTTCAAAGGATAACTCATTTGAATTGATTTTAAGTGGCTGATGAAAACTTTATCTTATATTTTATATGCTTGATAGATTAGTTTGTATGTTTTATTTTCTCATCACATTATACTACAAGCTTAATTTAATAAAACTTGAAGGCATCATGGATTGCGCAAACTTATTTCACACACTTACATCACTTGCATCTAAACCCTTGCATCTCACATGCACACACGTCCTATTTTAGGAACCCGGAGTGTTATGTAGCATGGTTGACTGGGATTTCATCACCTAGTGCCTCTGTGCTAGAGAAGCATTCCACTCTTAGCCTAGTACCTTTATGGTGTGTAAACGGATCTCTTGTTCACGTACTGATACGCCGGACACTGGTACAGTATATTGAGCACGGATTCGTGCTAAGGGGACTCTTGGCCTTACCCCTAGATTACCCCACACATGCATATAGTATACGAACACACATGCATCACGTGTGTGAGCCTAATTTAGGATATCCTACCCATTTGTGTCTAGATTAGGCCGTAGTCCATCTTCCAATGGCTACGATCGGTCCTTACGAACACTAACAAAGTTTTGAGTCGAGATCCTATCTCCACTCCACTAGATTAGGATTAGGGTTTGATGCCTCAGGTAACACTTGTTAAAATGTAAGAAATTAAAAAAAATTTCCTTTGGGATTAGGATATAAATCCTATCTTTCCTAAGATCTCATAGGATTAGTCATTCTTGATCTACCCGTTGAAAGCAATCCTATGCAATCTCATTTAATCTTTTGATCATGTGTCTTTCATTCTTCTATCATGCGACGATCTATCTGTTAAAAGCAATCCTATGCAATCTCATTTAATCTTTTGATCATGTGTCTTTCATTCTTCTATCATGCGATTCGATTGTGTCTTCATACTTTCTTTAAACTGGCAGGAACTTGTCCCAATCTCATGTTTATTTAATCCTGATCCTTCTTGTATCCCTTCTTTTGGCTTACATGCACCATGTCTACTCATTGTAGACATCCCCATTTTGCTATACTTTAAAAAAGCAAAAGATTTGGTAGTTTTGCTATACTAGGTTTGTCCTTGGAAAAAATTGGGTGACTAGTGTAGCTAGATCTATGGCACGTTTGCTATCTATGGCACGTTTGCTATTCATAGCAAACGATCGTGATAAGGCCGGACTCCTAAATATAGGGCTCCCTAAAACCTAGGACACACCGTGACGTAAGTGGTCCTAAGGGGCCCTAAAAGGTTCCTATGATAGGAGACCGCAATCCAACGTCTCCTAAGACTTTGATTAAGTTAATTCAATTTGTTGATATTGATGATTTTTAGATTAACTGATTTTTTATTTTCAAGGATTTTCGATTCCTAAATATCTAAGGGATACCAAAGGTTCTATGATTTGCCAATTTCGGCCTCGAATCGCAACCATGGATGGGAATCGTGCTCTCAACCCTTGTATAATTTAGCACGTAAGTTATAGTATCTTATTGCCTGGCATATTTCTCAGGATTTTCGTGGACAGTGCACCTCGTAGCCAATATCATACTATAATTTACGCACTCCAATTATGGAGTCGCCAAACTGTGGGACCCGATCCCAAGAGAGGGTCACGAGCGCGCGAGGCGCTACTGTGGGACCCGATCCCGCGAGAGGGTGGGGGCGTGAGCCGCCACGCTCTCTCTTGGTCTCTCGTACCCACGCGATTGGCGTGTGCTTTTTGGTATTGATTTTAATTCGTCTTTTATGTGAACTTGGGATCACTGAGGTAATCCGAATTCCACATAAAAGAGACTGACAGAGTCGCCACCTAGATGTGGGATCTAGGACCCATAATTAACCAGAAATCTAGACTCGTTACCTGGTTACAAGAATGAAAGGTATAGGGATTTATCCACCACATGCACCGTTCCTGCCCGATAATTGGTCTTCAATTTCAAAAGCTAACTCTTTTAAATTCATTTTAAATGGCTCATTCAACTCTATGCGAATATGCTAACTACGTGACATGCATCCTAAAATCTAATTTCAATGTGAATCCTAAATGTGTATGTTGATTTCTTAATTTGTCTGGATTCGATCTAAGTGAAAGTTCTCCTAAAATTCTAATTTCGAGGAAATCCTAAGTGATTTAATTAAGAAAATTAATATACAAAACCCCACAATTTGTTGTGGAGCCGACTTGCGGTTGGTATGCCATCAGACATCCAAGCTGCCTACGTACTCAAGCCTCACTGGGATCAGAGTCGACGTAGTTCGGTGCACCTAAGCTAAGCTACTTATGCCTAACTCAACTAAGACACCGACCTAGACGCGATTGACTGTTTCAACAGTTTTAAGAGGAGTTATTTAATTCAAGTTGAGGATTTTATTATCCTAGGATTTCATTTAAGATGCTATATGATTCTTATCTAAATGCAAGTTGTCCCTTAGACTAATGCAGGTTAACCTACATCCTAGGTCACTAGGCTCGTCCTAGGAAAAAAATTGGGTGACTAGTATAACTAGACCTATGGCACGGTTGCTATCCATAGCAAACATACGTGATGAGGCTGGACTCCTAACTCTAGGACTCCCTAAAACCTAAGACTCCCTAAAACCTAGGACACGACCTGACACAAGTGTTCCTAAATTGGGCTCTAATGGTTCTTATGACGGAAACCGTGAACCAACGGTTCCGAAAGACACGAAGTAAATCGATTCAAGTTCTTGAGGTTAATTAATTTCAGATTTCAAGGATTTTCGGTTTCTGGACATTTAAGGAATACCAATGGTTTTAGGGTTCACCAATTTCGGCCTCGAATGGCATCCAAGGAAGGGAATCGTGCGCTCTTTCCTTGTGCAATTTAATACTTAAGTTATAGCATCTTATTGTCTGGCATATCTCAGGATTTCCGTGGACAGTAACCTCGGAGCCAACAACATGCTATAGCTTAAATATTCAAATTGTCAAAGATCAAGTGCAATAGGGATACGATTATGGATGCATTGGCCATTTTTCCAGGGAAATCTAAAGATCCTAAAATTTCTGTTTCAATGGATTAAGGAGTGAACATGTGACAGAATTTTAAGGTTCTTTAGAAGCTTTATGATGATTTTTAATTAATTTCAGTTTTTTAATGGATTTTATCAATTTTAAACCATATGAGTGATTTTACAAGTGAAATTGTTGCAAACGAATTCGAAATGAGTTGAAACTTCTACAGCAGCAAGACATGATGGGATGTAACTTATTGAAAGAGTTTTACAGATTTTTACATTAAGCTCATATTTAATTTTGATTTAACAATAATAAGACCAGATTGCAAAAATAACACAGAAACTACTAGAAATAGAAATCTAAATTCATTGAAATTTCTACAGAAATAAGATATGCGTAAACATAGCATGCTGTGAGCTTTTCATGAATTTTAAAGACTATTTACTACCAATTTCGGATTTTTCAATTTTCAGACCAGATTACGAATTAACACTACATCCCTTAGGAAACAAGATCCAAATCACTTGAAAATTCTACAGCAGCAAGAAACATGAAATATAAGACTACTGTAAAACTTTTGGGAATTTTAATTGTGATATGATGTCAGTAAAAATTCTCAAAAAATCTGATAATTTTAAAAGAAAGCATAAAATAATATACCAAACAAAATCCAAAAATTCTCACAAATGCATGGTAGAATGTATCGGCATCATATTAGTTTCCCACGAAATTTCATTATTTTTGGAATCTGTTTATTATATATTTTATTTTTCTTCGTCGAAAAGATATTTTTGAAGAGTTTTCTATTTTTAAAACACGATTTTCGAGAAAATTACGACTTCGAAAAATGTCCTTTAATCTTATTTTGATATGATGAACACAAGAAAAATTTAAAATCCCACAAAATCAATCATCCTGACATAGCTATTTTTTCGAATTTCGTAATTTCTCAGCCATTATTTTAAATAAAATTCCACTCTTCATTCAAATTCTAAAAAACCTTTGATCCAATGTCCGATCCGATCCGATAGTTATTTTAGTCTATTTAAGTAGATCATTGTATTAAATTTCGGGACGAAACGGAATTGAAACACCCATGCAGATCATGATTTTGAGCACACACATATAATATTCAATTAAATTCAATTAAATGTTAAAAAGCATGCAAAAATATAAAAAAAATACCAAATCATCCGGGAAAAATCTGAGAATAGTGTACTAACCTGTGATGGAGATCCTCGCCGAATCCGAGAGCCAAAGAACCCGAAAAATATCGTCGACCCGTAATCTAATGCCCGCTTTCTTCCCTTTCTTTCTTCTTTTTTTCTTTTTTTTATCTTGCTGTGGATGGGGTGGATGGGGAGAGAGAGGTAGATAGAGAGTGAGAGCGAATGAGAGAGATAGAGAGTTTGAGAAATCGACAGAAAATAGAGAATTCGAGGGATGAGTGAGATAGATAAATAGAGAAGTTAAGAGTGAGAGTGGGAGTGGGATAAATAGAGAGGTTGAGATAAAATGAATGAGACAGAGAATGTGAAACAGAGAGTGGAGTGAGGATGAGTGGGAATGAAACAAGGAGTGTAATGAGAGAGAGATGGGCAGAGATTGAAAGAGATGGTGAGAGGTAGACAAAAAAAACTGAGAGAGATAAAGAGAGACAGAAACTAGAGATGAAACAAGGAGAGTTCTAGAGAAATAGAGAAACCAAGATATGGTGGGAGAGAGAGAGAGAGAGAGAGAGAGAGAGAGCAAACCGTGCTCTGTTTTTGATAGAAACCGAAATTTTGAGTAAAAAAAAATAGAGGAAGAAACAGAGGGGAGTTGAGAACAGTTGAGGATGGTGGGGGAGATGAGAAACACAAAAAGAGAGAGGGGCAAAGGGAAACACAGACAACAGAGGTTTTGAGGATGAGGGAGGGAAACAGAGGGTCGTGAATGAGATTTCTTTTTTCGTTTTTTTCTCTCTCAAAACCGGCACTCTGTTTTTTGTAGAAAAGGATAAATATGGTTCGGCTGTGCTTGAGGGGAGGTTAGAGGGATTGAGAAACAAACAGAGGAGGAGATTGATGTTGAATGCTTGAGGGGAGGTTAGAAGGAGAGATAGAGAGAAGATCGAGAGAGTTAAAGGAAAAAAACAGAGGGTGGGAGAGAGCAAGAAAGCTGCTGTTCCTCTCCTCTGTTTTTTGTTTGGTTTTTTTTTTTTTTCTGAGAGATGAGCGAGAGGGCTGGAAAAACAGAGAGAGTGATCGTCTGAGAGGATAGAACAGATGGGTAGGGAGGAAAAAAATCGAGGCTTGGAAGGGGGAAGGAAAAAAACAAAAGATATGAGGGGGAGAGGGAAAACAGAAGCTAGGAGAAGAGGTGATGAAGGTGATTACTGTGTTCTCGCTTTTCTCTTGCTTTTCTCTCTAACCCCCTTTCACGAAGAAGATCGCTCCTCCTCGCATCCTTCCTCTCCTCTCTTAAGACCGATTCTCCCATCTCTCTTTGAGAAAGTTTTTTTTTTTTTTTTTTCAAAATCTTTTTCTTTCCCATATTTTGTGTCCTGCTAAAATCACTCTCCATAAGAAGAATATTCGAACATTGTTTTTTTAGGAATAGAGAAGGTGTAACAAAAAATATTCGAGAACAAAGAATAGAAATTCTACCATGCTTTTTTATTATTATAAAGATTTCCTTTTCAAAATAGCGACACATGGCATCCCCAAAATAGCTATTTGCCTAAATCTTATAATGAGGATAGCTGCCATACTATAATGGGGAGACATTGTGGAATTATTATTTTTATTATTATTAATTTTTTTAGGAGGTAGAATTATCAAACCTTGTGGTCATCTACATCACGCACGTAATTGAGGGTATGGTGGGCCTCGCAGATCAGACCATTGAATTCTAATCATATTCAAAATATAGAATGATAGGTCTCACCCAACCATAGTTTATTCGCATTTTGGATTGTTTACTGGGGATGAACAAGAAAGTCTCACAGGGCTTGAAATTTCTTAGATTAAGATCTTCTTTACTGGGGATATAAACTGGGACCTCGGAATATTTGGACATTGGTACAGAGGATTCTTCTTTTGACAAGCATTCAGACAAATACTCAACTGACTGGAAGGAGATCCGGATTTTTAATGGTTCATCTTTATGAGAAACTGGCTCAACCACCATTGCATCTAAGGCTCTTCCAAGCTCAAAGTGCCTTCCTGGGGTATGATCTTCTTACGGGAACTGGGTTTTCTGATGTTTCTACTTATGAATTCTTCTGAGCTGATCTTCTTTGAAATGAAGCTGCTTGACTAGATTACCGAGCTCTTTCGAACGATTGCAGGGAGCTGCCGAGGCCGGGCATCCTTCACCAAGACAGTTGCATCATTTGGACATAAGAACGACGATTGACTCTTTCTAAAGAGAAAACTTAGATAAAAGGCACTACTCAAAGGATTGAGCAGCTCTGAAGGAGTGAACATAGAATGACAAAGATTGACTAACTATACTGACAGACACAGTAATGCTTCTGACTTAGTTAACGTTTTATTTGGTAAGTCTATCCTTTCGAGGAATGTTTTTTTTTAATTGGTAAACACTGGACTTTTTCCTTAAAACAGTAATGCCTCAAGGATTTAATTACGACCCCTAAGATTGCTTAGCTTCAATGCCCCCAGTTTTGAGGATGTCACTTGAATTTGTTTGAACTTCAGTTGATCTTCAGTCTTGATACCGGTTGTAGCCTTCTTATAATGGTTCTCTTACCGTGACCAAGTCACCTCTTCGGGGTTTTTAACTTGGCGGACCGCGCTAGCTTTAACTTTTGCCTGAACCACCTTTCTAGGTTTTCGATCCAGCAGGCTATCCCCTTAGCTTTTGCCTAAGCCGCCCTTTCGGGTTTTCAACTTAGCAAGGGAATGATCTTAAATTTTGCCTAGACCGCCCTTTCAGGTTTTCAGTCTAGCAGATCTTCAAACTACGTTCCTTTTTTTTCTCTTTTTTTTCACTTTTTGTGTTTCGGGACCTAGATCATTAGTTCTGAACACTAGAAGGACTTTATAGGTAAGATAGGGCTTTTCAAAGAATGGCTTAAGGTTCAACAAAGATTTCGACCGATCCTGTGAACAGGTTGCCTACATATCCCAAGGTAGGAATCAGGTCGTGTGTAGTTCAGGGCGAATGCCCCTAGTTTGAAGATAAATCGTTTGAAGGTTAATTGATTTTTCTTTTTTTCTTTTCTTTCTGGAATAATTGACTTATCTTCTTTTAGAACTTGTCCCCCTCTTTTTTTTTCTGAAAGGATTGAATTTCTTTTCTCTTTTTTTTTTTGAATCGACCGAACTCGGTTTAACCGAGCTGCCTACGTACCCCAGTGTAGGGATCAGGTCTCGCGTAGTTCGGGGCGGATGCCCCTAGTTTGATGGGTTTTCAAGAAAATTTCATTTAGGCTCGAAGGGTTTGCAAACCGGTATTATTTTGACGTTGGGTTCCGATTTTGGGATTTATTCGGCCAAAGGAGGCCTTCCGATGTTCAGATTGGGAATCGATCTAGGTTACTAGAGTTCCTCTGGTACTGGTTATTTATATATATATATATATATATATATATATATATATATATATATATATTTTACGGAGTTTGACGGCATTTCCCGGTAAGAGATAATGATTCTTCTTCCTTCTGGATATTGATAAGTAATTTGACCTTGAGGGTGCATACTGGTTTTTGGACATCATTTCACCCTTGAATTGGTGGTCTTTAATATTTTGATGATCGCTCTGAGATGATTGCTCTTGCACTTTTCATATTGAATTTGATGGCTTTACATTGTCACTAGTAAAACCTGTTACCGGGGCCATTGACTGGAGATATGGAAGTTGTTTCGAATCCATGCCCCTTGTATAGCATGTGATATTCACTCTTCAGAGGGCAATGTATTTCCAATAGGCATTTACTGAATCAAAGTTTCAGTGCCAATGTTTATCATTTCAATTTCCTCTTTTAGAAGCTGGGCTCGATGCTCCTCCTCTTGTTTGAGCATAGGCTGCAACTCAAGAGGAGTTTCGTCGGCATCTTCTTCCTCATTTGAGGAGGGAGTATTATTCTCATTGGTTATTAAAGTTAGAAGCACATGTTGGAATGTATAGAGAAAGCAAATTTCATTGAATTGAAAATGACCACATTTGATAAGAATTATTCTGAACAGACTCAGAATTCACACTCTTGACTCAAAAATAAAAGTAAGAAACAACTCAACTGGACTAGAAATTTGTTCAAACTTTTAGAAGACTGCGCTTAATAACTGGACTTGACATCCTGACTGGACTTAATTAAAATAACAAAAGGACTAAGACTGCTGCAACTGTCTGGCTTTGGAGGCTCGGCGAAAACTTAATCATCATCATAACTAGTGCCTTTTAACTTCTGGTTCTTCTCTATCACTGCAACTGAACCTGAGCTTCTCAAACCCCAAGTGTCTAAACATCATCCAGCGGCGGTACAACATGGTTTTGTATAGGATTATCAGCAATATTTGGCGCTTGCTGAAATGGCAGCTTGCGCTCATCTATCAACTTTTGGATCACATGCCTCAGAGTTATACACTGATCAGTACTATGCCCCGATCCTCGATGAAAATCGCAGTGCTCTTCCGCCCTCCATGTCCTGGGGAGCGGATTAGGAGGTTCCTTAATGCGAGGCAAGTAGATATCGCCGGATTCCAATCCTTGCTGCAATATGACAGATGGTGGAAACAGGAGAGGGGTGAATTCCCTATTGGGCTTTTGCTGAGCTGCAATCTCTGATTGAGTATATTTGAATACCATAGAGTTCCGTGATGGGTTAGTCATTGATACATTATCAACCTCAGAGATCTTAGCTAGAGTCTGCGTCTTAACTTCTTTTGAATTGGGGTTACCTCTATTGTAAACTCCTTGTGCCATTACTTCCTCAATTTGCATACCAGCATTGATGAAGTGTTTAAAATCTGGATAATACTGAAGAGACATGTGATATTGGAGCTGAGAGAATATATTCTTCATAATCATCCGGACTTGCTCCTCTTCTGAGGGACGCTGCATCATTTGAGCCGCTAACCTTCTCCATCTCTTGACGAAAGTTAAGAATGACTCTTTTGAGTCCTGCTTGGTTCTCTCAAGATCCTTCCTAGTGATATCGGTTCCATCATCATATTTGAATTGCTTGATGAACTGCTCTCCAATATCCTTCCATGTCCTATAACGAGTCTTGTCTAGGACCATGAACCACCTTCTAGCGACCTTTGTCAGAGAAACCGGGAACAATTGAGCCATTTGCTCAAAGACCCAGATGATGGAGTTATTGAGATAGATTGAAAATAGGGAATGTCCTCAGCATTTGAAGACCACTGAAAGCTACAGAATCTTGAACATGAAATTTGAGATTTCTGAGATAAGAATGGAGCATTGTGGTTGAAAGTCTTGCCTGGAAATACTGCCAGACTCCTCGACAAAAATAATCAAAGTCGTTGAACCTTATTCTTCAGAAGCTTGTATGTCAAAATACCAGGTGGCCATCCTTGGACGTTTGAACCTTTATAGCAAAAATCCAAATGTCAGAAAATCCATTTGCAAAAACCTTTGAGCCGAAAAGCAAAATTAGACATTTTTTCCAAACACATGATAAACCAGGGGCATTTTTTATGCACCCGAACTATGTCGGACCTGATCCCCAGCTCTTCAGGGGTACGTGGGCAACCTGATTAATTCAGGTTCGGTCAACCTTGGGGATAAAATTCAAATTATTCCCCTTCAACTTTTGAAGCTGAAAGCTAAACCATTCTTTGTCAAACCCCAAAACAACAAACTACGTGGATCTGATCCTCCATTTTTGGGGTACGTAGGCAATCTGGCAAGACCAGATCCGGTCCAAATCTTTTGAACCAAAGAAATATCCTACCCTTTTGAACCTAATCCCACCTAGAAAGTCCTTCTGGTAAAACTAGCAAAGGTTAAAGGCAAACAAAAGCAAAAAACAGAAAGAAAAGAAAAACGAAAGTCTTAAGACCAACTAGGTTGAAAACCCAAAAGGGCGGCCTAGAGAAAAGTAAAAGTCATGTACCTGCTAAGTTGACAACCAAAGGGGTTGGCTTATGCAAAAGCAAGGGTAGCGGTCTGCCGGATTGAGAACCTGAAGAGGCAATCTAGTCAGAGGCAAGAACTTTTCATGAAGAAAGAGTCAATGAAAAAGGAGTTCCTCAGTCATGTAGAGTTCTAAAAGTTGAGTAAAAAGAGATCCATACAAAAGATGAGACAAGTGGTTTGCTGGACCAGAAACCTGGAAAGCAAGAGTCATGAGTACTTGCAAGGGGCGAACCGATGAGATTGAGAAGCAAGCTCTAAGCAGGGTAGGATCCCATAGACAGAGAGTTGGTGAGATACATAAGGAGCTTCTCAGTTACGAAGAATTCCAGAAATTGAGTTTAGAGTGAGAAATCCAAGCAAAAGTCAAGACAAGCGGTCTGCAAGACCGAAACCCTGGAAAATAATAAGTCATGGCTTCTTACGAGAGAAATTAAGGAGATGGAGAAGCAGTCTTCAAATAGGGCATGATCCTGGAATCCGAGTAGTGTCGGCAAGACTTACATTGATACCTTTCTAAACTAGGGGCATTAAAACTGAGCAATCTGAAGGGGGTAACAACCATGATGAAAATATCGATGGAAGAAATTAGAGCCTCTTGACATGGTTTTCGAAATTACTCTGAGAGTGGCTAGCCTTACCATAAAAAAAACACACATCAGATCTAAGGGTGAATCAAAAGTGAATTGAGCCCCTTGAAAAGTATAAATCTTCTTTCGTCGAGTCCTTGAAAGTCTGGTCCTCATTCATATTTGCTTTCTTTCAATGTCCAAAGTTGTCTAGCACTGGAAGAGCGGGTGTATGCCTTCCAAAATGCGAAGAAAATTCAAAGTATATCATGGTTTAGGAATCAAAGAGGGGCAAGAGACATCTTGTTTAGACTTGCCAGAGACATCAAGGCCTCAAACAGCGAGCAGCGACAGAAGGAATTCTCAGACTGAGCCATTGCAGAGATTGTTCTTCCTATTCCAAATAAAGAACTCATACAAATCCAAATTTCTCTTACCTATCCTGCTTCCGCTTTCTTAAGACACTTGCCATGGAATCACAACACACTAGGGGCATCTTTTATGGCTTACGCCATAAAAGATATCAAGCACAAAAGGATGTTTTTCAAAATGGTTCAAGAGAGAAAGATAATCCTCTTGAATGAGTATATATAGATCTTTGAGAAGATATGACCGTTTGGGGGTGTGAGTATCAAAAGACACCAAAAAATCAATTTTTAATTTGAAACCCAACGGCTCTTTTTTGTACTGTTGCGACGTTCTCGGAGTTCCGAGAGAATGGCCAGAATTTGGAAAATACTACTGGACCATTTCTCAGAGTTCCGAGACAAATTCTCGGAGTTCCGAGAGAATGGCCAGAGGTTGGAAAATACTACTGGACCATTTCTCGGAGTTCGGAGGGAACTCTCGGAGTTCCGAGCTCGGAGCTCCGAAAAAGTCTCGGAGTTCCGAGAATCCTAAAATCAGCAGACTTTTCTGTTTTTGTTGCTATTTGACTTTGGGCTTTTGAAACTCAAATCTTGTGATAATTTGGAATGTTATGAGGGTCCCAACATGTTGGTCCACCACATAATCATTCACTTAACCAATTAATTTTAGTACGGGGGAGTGTGGTTAGTTTTGAAAAATACATTTGAAAGATTTTGCCTTGACTTAAAAAATCAAAGAGAGAGGATGTACAACAAGTCTAAATATGGTTACGCTCCTCTTTGGTCTTGGTCTTCATAGATCTTCTATGGTGTGCTTGCATTGCTTGAGTGTGTTGAGGTGAGCTCCACATTGATTGTTCTTCCAAGGTGAGTTGTCTCATGTGGTCTCTAGCTCCTTTGACTCTTGTGTGGTACATTTTCAAGCATGACCAAGTGATGTGATGGCTCATTCTATAATCACCCTACCTTATCACAGCACTTCAAGGCAAATTGATTAGTATTCAAGAACATAATCAATTATATTTAGAATCATCAAAACAAGATAGGAGAGTAGACTCTTGGGCTTACAATCTCCCCCCTTTTTGATGATGACAAACAAAATTGATTATGAGGTGTGTGTAGAGTGACATAATAGGCAAGTGAATGCAGGAACTCCCCCTCAATATATGCATAATGATAAATGATAACAAGTAAAATCACATAGTGCATATAGGCAAGTGAATAAATAATCAATTTCTAAACTTCTCCCCCTTTTGTCATCGACAGAAAAGGCGATCTTAATCAAGGTTTAAGCGCATACATGAACAAAATGATATTCGAGAAGTAGTTCATGTTGATTAGTTATAAAACTCCCCCTTAAACTTTCAAATGAGGCAAACTAAGATGTATAGCAAATAGGAGTGAATGAAGATTGAGTTAGGTACTCCTCCTAAATCAATGCTTATGGTATAAAATATGTAGCCAAGTAATGCACATATACCTGTTCATGATCGAGATGTTGACATTACTGTCAAATTGTTAGGTATTTTAATTAAGGTGAAGGTACTTCTCCATCTTAGAGAACTAAGAAGGCTAAGAGTACCAATTGAGTGATTTTTAAGATTAATGTTTGACATCTCATTCATGCAAATACTACCAAACAGGGATGATATATATATATATATAAGCTAGTGAAGGGCACAAAGTATTTATCTGGCAATTTCTTTGACTTGATCCGCACTCCAAATGTTCAAGGCACTTCGGATATAACATATTCTATCATCACTAAGGGGTTTTGTAAGGATATTAGCCAATTGTTCCTCAGTTTTGATATATTTTAAGCAAATGTCTCCTTTTTGTGAGTGATCTCTAATGAAGTGGTGCCTAATCTCAATATGTTTGGTTCTAGAGTGTTGTATGGGGTTCTTTGTCAAGTTTATAGCACTAGTATTGTCACATTGGATGAGAATATTTTCCAATTTAATTCCATAGTCCATCAATGTGCTTTTCATCCATAGGACTTGTGCACAGCAAGCTCTAGCTGCCACATATTATGCTTCTGTTGTGGATAGAGCTACTGAATTTTGTTTCTTGCTAAACCATGAAACAAGTGATTTGCCCAAGAATTGACAAGTCTCACTAGTGCTTTTCCTATCCACTCTACATCCAGCAAAGTCTGCATCCGAATATCCAATGAGAGTGAAGGCAGTAGATCTTTCATACCATAGTCCCAGACTTTGGGTTCCTCTTAAGTACTTGAAGATCTTCTTGACAGCAGATAGGTGAGACTCATTTGGATCCGATTGAAATCGAGCACAGAGACAGACGGTAAACATAATGTCTGGTCTGCTGGCTGTCAAATAGAGTAGGCTACCTATCATACCCCTATACATCTTTTGGTTCACAGATTTGCCAAATTCATCCTTTTCTAACTTAGCAGTTGTACTCACGGGAATTCTTGATGTCTTGCTGCTATCCATACCATACTTCTTTAATAACTCATTTCTATATTTTTCTTAATTTATAAATATCCCATTTTGGTATTGTTTGATTTGGAGTCCTAAGAAGTCGGTTAACTCACCCATCATGCTCATTTCAAATTCATTTTTCATTAGAGTTGCAAATTCATCACACATTTTTTGATTAGTCGAGCCACAGATGGTGTCATACACATAAATCTGGACAAGGAGGATATCTTGATTTTCGCTTTTGATAAATAATATTTTATCCACCTTTCTCATCTCAAAATATTTTCTACTATAAAGGTGCAAAGCCTCTCATACCAAGCTCTAGGAGCTTGCTTCACCTCATATAAAGCCTTATCAAGCTTGAAGACATGATTTGGATGTTTGTAGTCTTCAAAACCTGGAGGTTGCTGAACATACACTTCCTCTTGGATATAGCCATTTCGGAAGGTACTTTTGACATCCATTTGATATAATTTAAATCCTTTCTGAGATGCATATGCCAAGAGTATCCTAATAGCTTCCATACGGACAACAGGAGCAAATATCTCATCATAGTCTATTCCTTCCTCCTGATTGTACCCTTGGGCTACAAGTCTAGCTTTATTTCTAGTGATAATTCTATTTTCATCCATTTTGTTTCTATACACCCATCTTGTGCCAATGACTGGATGATCACTAGGCCTAGGCACTAGCCTCCACACCTTGCTCCTTTCGAATTGACTCAACTCTTCTTGCATAGCCATCAACCAATATTCATCATTTTCGGCTTCTTGATGGACTTAGGTTCTAATTCGGATAGGAACGCCAAGTTGTTACTCACACTTCTTTAGCTCATCATATTCATGAGATAGTTTACTATTTTCATGCTTTAGTTTGTTGTTTTCAATAGATAGTTCTTGTCGATTTTTATTTTGTAAGCCCAATGATTCCCACCTTGGCATTCCCATCTTCTTTTGATGATTCCAATACACAAGTGATTTTATATTACTAATGTGTTTGATTGTCTAAGTTGTAGATCATGATTGTATAAAGATAAGATTGCTTGGATTGAGGCCAATAAGCTCTCGTTGGACCATATTTGGAAGGCCAAGACATCGGAGATCCAAGACACATGAAAACTTGAAGCATCGCAATTGAAGATCGAAGTCGTTTTTAGAATGTAAAGATCCAATCCTAATTTAGATCTTAAAAGGCATAAATTATCCACACACCTAAAATGCTTAAGTGGTTGTCCTTGTGGTGTTCCAACAATTTGGAACCCTCATAACAATCCCACTTGGTGAAGATTTGGAACCCCAAAACAAATATGAAACAAGAATTGAAAATCTACTGGAAATAGGCTTCTCGGAACTCCGAGATTTGGTCCAGTAACATTTTCTTATCTTCTGTTTCATTTCCCGGAACTCCGAGATAAATTCTCCGAACTCTGAGAATTTCTCGGAACTCCGAGACCACTTGTTCGGGAAGAAATTATAGCCGTTGGAGTTTTTGCCAGAATTACCACTATGCCCCCAAACGGTCATATTTTGGGTTTTCTATATATATGGGTATTCTAAACTTCCCAACGATGAATCCTAACACTCAAAAACTCTATTTGAACATCCTAAGAGTGAATCAAGCTTGTTTATGCCTCTCATCCTCTAGAATTAGGATTTGGATCATTAGGCTCAAATTTGTACATCTTCTACAAACCTTGTAAACCCTTGTGAGGGATTTTTTGTTCTTTCTTTCTTGTTCATATGATTGTATTAGGGCGAGTGTTCAGAGAAGCGGAGCCCACTCTCCGTGGTGAGGATTGCCACCAAGGTTAAAGGCAATTGGAATTGTAATTGGCACCGATCTTCGCCGAAGTTAAGAAGATCAACATAGTGAAGCCATCAACGGGTTTGGTTGGTGGAGTGGAGTAGGCCTCGTGTTTTGAGGACCGAACCACTTTAAATCTCAGGTGCATTCTCTCTTATCTCTTGCTTTATATTTGCATTGCACTTCGGATTTAACTTGTATGCTTAATTGCCTTTTTGATCTCTTATATCTTCAAAATTGGGTTAGAGTTTTCAAAAGCTTAAAACTTGTTAGTAACCTAATTTTCCCTCCTCATAAGTTGTCATTAGAATAGTACTCGGTCCTACCCTTGGAATTTCACTTGGTATCAGAGCCTTGGCTCTTAAAAGATTTTCTTTTCTTGAAATCTTTGGTAAATTTGTTTTAAAAATTTAACAAAGGAAAAATCATAAGATCATTGGCAACTTTCTAATTGTGAAATGGCAAACATAAATGGAACCAGACTTCAGGAAGGCCATTCCACAACTACACCTCCTTTCTTTGATGGGTCCAACTATGGACATTGGAAGACAAGGATGCGCATCTATCTTCTCTCTATAGATGTGGAGCTTTGGCATATTGTTGAAAATGGATACACTTTGCCTTCCAAGCCATTTGAAGAATGGAATGCTGTAGAGAAAAGGCATCCAAATTTAAATTACAAAGCTATAAACTCTTTGTTTTGCGCCTTATCTACGGAGGAGTTTAATAGAGTAGCTCTTTTTTATTCTGCCAAGGTTATTTGGGATACTCTTGCCGTTACCCATGAGGGAACATCACAGGTCAAGGATTCCAAAATAAACTTGTTAAAGAGCAAATATGAAATGTTTAGAATGGGTCAAAATGAAAGCATTTCCGAAATGTATACCCAATTTTCTAAAATATCAAATGAATTAGCTAATCTTGGTAAATCTTATCCTACTGATGAGCTTGTGGGTAAGTTGCTTAGGTCACTTCCTCCACATTGGGATTCAAAAGTCACCGCCATACAAGAATCAAAGGATCTCAAGACGGTAACTATGGAGGAGCTTGTAGGATCTCTTATTACTCATGAGATGCTCCTCACTAGCCAACAAGAGGAGAAGAAGCCAAAAGAGAAAGAAAAAGAGAGTAGATCCTTAGCACTCAAGGTGAAAGCGGACCCATCTTCCTCAAGTGAGGTGAATAGTGATGAAGAAGAAGCTTTGAGAAAATTCAAAAGCTTATGAAGAAAAAAACACAAAAAGGACAAAAAGAAGAAGAAAGTAAAGTAGGAGGAATAAGATGCTATAATTGTAAGAAGACGGGACACAAAAGACCGGAGTGCCCTCTTCTCAACTCATCTTCCTCGAAGTACAAGGGAAAGAAGAAGGATTGGAAGAACAACAAGGGTCTTGTAGCCGCTTGGGATGCTTCTAGCACTTCGGGAAAAAGCTCAAGTAAAGGGGAAGCTAATAAAGATGATCTTTGCTTCATAGCACTCACCCATGAAGATGCGGTAAATTCTAACCTCTTGTGATTCATCAAGGAGTGATAGTGGAAACATATCTTATGATGAATTGTGCATTACCTTGCATTCTCAAATTTCAAAAAATAAAGTTCTTAAAAAATCTATTTCAAAATTAGAAAATGAACTTGATGTTTTGAAAAATGAGTCCATCTTCTTCCATATCTAAATCTCAAGCACAAATTGAAAATTTTAAACTTCAGATTGAAACCCTTAAGGGTATGTTGGATGAGAAATCTTACCAATTAGTACAATTTCATAATGTGGCAAGCTCTTCCAAATCTTATGAAGATGACACTAATGATTTTCTAAATCAAATAACTCATCTTCATAATGAAAATGAAAGGTTAAGATTATGTCCCCATGGATTCTTAAATGGTAATAAAATTATTGACATAATCTTGAAAAAGGCTAATCATAGAACTAATCATGTATTTTATGATAGGACTAGTCTATCTAACCCTCATGTCAGATGCCATTATTGTGGAATCAATGGTCACTACCTATTCCAATGTGCATCTAAGATTAGGGATTGTGGTGGAACCAAGAAAGCTTGGGTTCCTAAAGCCCCCATATGATTCTCTTCATATGTGTTTAGATTATGGGCTTGCAACTAATAATTTGTATATCTTTACCTTTGAATTTTAAAATCCCCTCTTGTATTGAATTTGTTTTCCCAATAGGGGAAGTTTTATGTTTGTCTTTTTCCTTGAAAAAGGGAAAGCTTAAAATTGTAAATTGCATCCCTTTGATTTTCTTTTACCCCATCTTTTTTATTGATGCCAAAGGGGGAGAAAAATCTAGTGTAAGAAAATATATGTATGCTTTTATTGAAAAATCTCTTGTGCTTGTCATCATCAAAAAGGGAGATTGTAAGCCCAATGGTTCCCACCTTGGCATTCCCATCTTCTTTTGATGATTCCAATACACAAGTGATTTTATATCACTAATGTGTTTGATTGTCTAAGTTGTAGATCATGATTGTATAAAGACAAGATTGCTTGGATTGAGGCCAAGAAGCTCTCATTGGACCACATTCGAAAGGCCAAGACATCGGAGATCCAAGACGCATGAAGACTTGAAGCATCGCAATTGAAGATCGAAGTCGTTTTTAGAATGTAAAGATCGAATCCTAGTTTATATCTTAAGAGGCATAAATAAGTATCCGCATACCTTAAATGCTTAAGTGGTTGTCCTTGTGGTGTTCCAACAATTTGGAACCCTCATAACAATCCCACTTGGTGAAGATTTGGAAGCCCAAAACAAATATGAAACAAGTGAAAATCTACTGGAAATAGGCTTCTCGGAGCTCCGAGATTTGGTCCAGTAACATTTTCTTATCTTCTGTTTCATTTCCCGGAACTCCGAGATAAATTCTCGCAACTCCGAGAATTTCTCGGAACTTCGAGAAAATCTTTCGGAACTCCGAGACCACTTGTTCGGGAAGAAACTATGGCCGTTGGAGTTTTTGCCAGAATTACCACTACGCCCCCAAACGGTCATATTTTGAGTTCTCTATATATATGGGTATTCTAAACTTCCCAACGATGAATCCTAACACTCAAAAACTCTATCTGAACATCCTAAAAGTGAATCAAGCTTGTTTATGCCTCTCATCCTCTAGAATTAGGATTTGGATCATTATGCTCAAATTTGTACATCTTCTACAAACCTTGTAAACCCTTGTGAGAGATTTTTTGTTCTTTCTTTCTTATTCAAACGATTGTATTCGGTCGAGTGTTCGGAGAAGCGGAGCCCACTCTCCGTGGTGAGGATTGCCACCAAGGTTAAAGGCAATTGGAATTGTAATTGGCACCGATCTTCGCCAAAGTTAAGAAGATCAACATAGTAAAGCCATCAACGGGTTTAGTTGGTGGAGTGGAGTAGGCCACGCGTTTTGAGGACCGAATTACTTTAAATCTCGGGTGCATTCTCTCTTATCTCTTGCTTTATATTTGAATTGCACTTAGGATTTAACTTGTATGCTTAATTGCCTTTTTGATCTCTTAAATCTTTAAAATTGGGTTAGAGTTTTCAAAAGCTTAGAACTTGTTAGTAACCTAATTTTCCCTCCTCATAAGTTGTCATTAGAATAGTACTCGGGCCTACCCTTGGAATTTCATATTTAAAATCTTGATGGTAGCATTTAAATCATGAATTTCAACTTTACATTTTTCATTTTCATCATCTAAAAACTCATGATCTTTCTTTAACCAACCAAATTCTTTTGGTATGCTAGAAAGAGAATTTTCATGAGATGCATTTTTATAAAGTTCAATTTCAAGTTCATCATGTACACTTTGCAAGGAATCAAGAACTTCTTTTAAAATAATGACATCATTTAAAGTACGTACTTCTTGATTGTCATTTGTTGAAGCCATGAAGCATACATTTTTTGCTATCAAGCAATCTTCTCCATCATTCGGTTCACCTTCACTTTCATTGTCATCATCCCATGTGGCAGTCATTCCTTTCTTGTCTTCTCTTCTCTTGAAACGATTGCTTGGAGTAGGCTCATTGTTGAGTGGACAATCCGGACGAATGTGTCCAAGTTTCTTGCATCCGTAGCATCGGGGTTGAGATGATCCGTCAGCGAGCTCTTCTTTCTTCTTGAATGGAGGATTGGCCTTTCTATTTCTCATGCCTTCCATATTCCTTTGCAAGAACTTGATCCTTCTTGTTAGGAGGGTTACCTCATCTTCCATGTCTCCCTTTGCCTCTTCATCATCACCTATATTGCAAGCAAAATCAACACCTTTTCCTTTTTCAATTTTATTTTTAATTTCAGGTGCTTTTGTTTTGAAAATCATCTCATGGGTTATCAAGGACCCTATTAGTTCATCTAGGTTTAATGTGTTCATGTCCTTGGCTTCGGTGATTGCCGAGGTTTTGGATTCCCATGATAAAGGTAGGGATCTAAGGATTTTGGTAACTAAATCTCTATTTGAAAATTATTTTCCAAGTCCCCTTAGTCAATTTACTAAGTTAGTGAATCTAGTGTACATGTTGGCAATGGTTTCATCAGGTGTCATTTGAAAAGGTTCATATTGCCTAAATAGATGATTCATTTTAGATTCCTTAACTTGGTTAGTTCCCTCATGGTAACTTCTAAGGTGTCCCAAATTTCCTTAGCCGAATTCAAGTTTGAGACTCTATTGAATTCTCCGGGTGACAAAGCACAAATTAAAGAATTCATGGCTTTGGCATTGTAGTTTGAGGCTTGTTGTTCGGCTTCGGTCCATTCATTTAGATTTCTAGTGGGCAAGGTATATCCATTATGAATGACTCTTCACATTTAATAATCTTGGGTTAAAAAGATTTTCATTTTGGTTTTCCAAAATTCATAATTCGTTCCATCAAAATAAGGTGGCCTAGTGTTTGAGTATCCTTCATGGTGTTGAAGGCACTTTGCCATTTTTAGAAGCTTTTCTCTAGACCGGTTAAGGTTTCAAACAAAGTAGAGACGAGGCTCTGATACCAATTGAAATAAGGGTCTATAGAACCAAGAGGGGGGTGAATTGGTTTTATCAAAAATATATACCATTTTAAAATTCAAGTATTAAACCTAATTTGATTTTTTCTTCTCTTGATTAGATTTTGGTTAGTTCAAATAATATCAAATTAAAAGGAAATGCCAAACCAAACAAAAATGAAAGTGTAAGACAAAGAAGGAACACATCGATGTATAGTGGTTCGGGCAAAGCCCTACTCCACTCTTCTTGAGATCGTCCTCAAGGATTTCCACTATGTGAGACCTCCACGATGCCCGGTTCCGAGGCGATTACACTCCCAAGGGGTATTAAATGAGGATGCCCTTGACACCTTTACACCGACTCTCCTTCTACGCCGAGTTCTAAGCGTTACTCCTTAGGGTACTAAAAATAGGATGCCCTAGCCACCTTTACAATGAATAGAAGATGAAGATTGCTTGGCTTCTCTTGAAAGCTTGATGCACAATGAAGTCCCCTTGAGTACTCTCCACAAAAAGTTGCAAATGAAAGCCCTAAATCCAAACTCTAATGATTTGCAAGTGCAAGGCAAGTTTGGTGGAGAAGAAAAACAAAGTCTCAAGCTAAAAGGGATTTGCAAGTTCTTTGAATGCTTAAGGATGTTTTTCAAAATGGTTCAAGAGAGAAAGATAATCCTCTTGAATGAGTATTTATAGCTCTTTGACAAGATATGACCGTTTGGGGGTGTGAGTATCAAAGACACCAAAAAATTAATTTTTAATTTGAAACCCAACGGCTCTTTTTTGTGCTGTCGTGACGTTCTCGGAGTTCCGAGAACCATTCTCGGAGCTCCGAGAAAAATTCTCGGAGCTCCGAGAGAATGGTTAGAATTTGGAAAATACTACTGGACCATTTCTCCGAGTTCCGAGACAAATTCTCGGAGTTCCGAGAGAATGGTCAGAGGTTGGAAAATACTACTGAACCATTTCTCGGAGTTCCGAGGGAACTCTCGGAGTTCCGAGCTCGGAGCTCCGAGAAAAATCTCGGAGTTCCTAGAAGCCTAAAATCAGCAGACTTTTCTGTTTTTGTTGCTATTTGACTTTGGGCTTTTGGAACTCAAATCTTATGATAATTTGGAATGTTATGAGGGTCCCAACATGTTGATCCACCACATAACCATTCACTTAACCAATTAATTTTAATACGGGGGAATGTGGTTAGTTTTGAAAAATACATTTGAAAGATTTTGCCTTGACTTAAAAAATCAAAGAGAGAAGATGTACAACAAGTCTAAATATGGTTACGCTTATCTTTGGTCTTGGTCTTCATAGATCTTCTATGGTGTGCTTACATTGGTTGAGTGTGTTGAGGTGAGCTCCACATTGATTGTTCTTCCAAGGTGAGTTGTCTCATGTGGTCTCTAGCTCATTTGACAACACTTCAAGGCCAAGTGATTAGTATTCAAGAACATAATCAATTATGTTTAGAATCATCAAAACAAGATAAGAGAGTAGACCCTTGGGCTTACAGATACATACTACCATTCTAAGTACTCTCTTGAACTTCTCTTGAGCCAATCTTCATTTGATCTTCAATGTGGTGCTTGGCTTGCTTTGGGATCTTCAAAGTTGAGCTTCTTTCTTTGACATCTTCCAAGAATAATGCCACCATTTGGTTCAAGCTCCTTTGACCTTTGCATTTCTTGTTGACCCTCAAGTTTTGGCCTTCATGATCTTCCTTTGCTTGTTCAAATGCTTGAGATGCTTGATGTTGAGCTTCTCCAAGGTATGATGGATCTAAGTATGCTCCAACTCCTTTGCGTTGTGTTTGGTTCATCTTCAAGCATAGGCCATGTATGGTGTGTGCTAGCATTTCTTGACCTGTGAATTACCTGTCTATAGCACAGCACTCAGGGCAACATATTAGTCCATAAAGAACTAATCAATTTGAGTTTGTTAATCATCAAACAAGGTGATTGAATGAACCCATGAGAACCCTTGGGCTAACACAAGTCAATTATTCGGTCTCATAGTTCATTCGCAACTAGGCTAATATCCCTGACTCAGGCTCCTTTGCAGTCAAGTCAATTCCCCGTTTTCTGGTTTAGTTGCAACCAAACCAATATCCTTCCCGGCTCTCTCACATCCAAATCAACCTTTCAACTTTGACTTGCTCGCAGTCAACCCATTTCTCTTCAATTTCCAGCTTGCTCGCAGCCAATCGATCCTTTCGATACCTTTGCAAGGGATGCCAGAGCAATGTCCCTTCAAAAATTTTCAATTGGACACTAGAATAACGTCATCCATAACCCTTTTCTTGGAACTGCTTTCATTATACCCTTTAGTTTCGCCCAAAATCTCGGGCCAGCCAAAATGTGTTGTCATGTCAGCTTTGCCATTCGTGTGACAAGCACACTCTGCTAAAGAGGGGCATCTGTAGACACCCCATTTTGACCGGACCCTAAAAATCCCAAAATCGAATAAAATTTTGAAGCCAAATCTCGAAATTTCCGCAAAACCGAGCTCTAAGTGTGAAAGAACTTGAAAAATACCCATTTGCAGACCATTGTTGAAGCCTTTGTGGAGCCCGATAGATCCTGAACCCCGTCAATATCCACCGTTCAACTACCTCTGATGCCATTCCTCATGTCCCCAAGATTTGAAAAAAAAATCAAAAATATCCCTAAGCATTGATATTAGCACTCCCCCATTGAGGTCACCGAATTTTGAAACTTACCCGTGCAACCTTATTTTCGTATTTTCACTAACTTACCTTGTCTGCTTGAATACAAAGTGTTATCCAAGGTGTTGTTATTACTCCCAAGAATACACTCACAAAATTTCAAAGGGAAGGAGTGAAAAAGAAAAAAAAAAACGACAAACCGAGTTTGTACAAGTATCAAATAGGTTGTGCATATATCATTTCTGATTTATAAAAAGGGAGTGAATAACATTTCAAGGTGGCTATACAAGGAAGAAAAGGAGTGCAAATATATCTCTTCTCTTTTTATCCGCCCCCCATCTTTACCTAGGCCACCCCATTGTAGTATAATAGAGTAACCATAATACACTAGATGGGGCTGTCCAGGGAAAAGAAAGGGGTTGAATACATCATTTCCCTTTTATCAAATGGGATCGAGCTAGGGTTTTGGGGCAGATGGTGTTTTTTTTCTTCTCATTGCAGAGAGAGTAGAAATCAGAGGAGAGAAAGGGAGTTTGAGCTCCATATTCACCCCTACCTCCAACCAGACACACCCCCTTCTCCTTCATCAAGCCGCTACTCACCTCCGTACCTATAAATAGGGCTTTCATTTTATTCGATCGGAGGGGAGGAAAATTTGGGAAAATAAGAAGAGCAGAGAACAAGAGAGGGGGTTTGGAGAAAGGAGTTCCTGTTCTCCAGCCATCAGATCGGAGCTCCGGTCTGACTCCCACATTCGCCTTCTACCTCGGATCTCAGATCTCTCTCTCATTTTCTTTCTCTAGATCTAGGTTTTTTAGAGAGTCTCCATTTAGAGTTTGGGGAGAGTTGAATTGAAGAAGCAGAAACGGGATTAGATACAATGGGAGAGGAGATCCATATCCCCTTATCATCAATTCCTCAGATCTGAGAAAGAAGGGTAATCGGCAATGTTTTGGTGAAACAGGGAGAAGAAGAAAACCCTAGCTACATTTTAGATTGCATATCCGATCTCTTAGATCTAAGGTTGAGGAGGTCACGGCAAGAGAAGAGTTCAAGCAAAATTTGAATTGCACGGGAATTTCAGTGTAATTGTTCTATTCTTGCAAGAAATTGTGCATTATCATCTACAAATCTGCTTCAGAGCCTCGACAGGTAAGTTCTTTTTTTTTATTCTATAATGAGATTGTAGATGATAATCATTACACCCTGTTGTTTAGAGTAATCTTTCCTTTACATTTCTTTTAGTTTATGACTGCATGAGGTTTGAATTTTTGTTATTATCCTTATGATCCTTGTGATCTTTGTGATTTTTCTTTTATGAGATATGTGTTGTATATTGTTATGAATAGATGAATGTATATAGGAATCACATCGTCTAGATATTAATTAGCTGAATTAATGGCTCAGAGATTTGTACTTGTATGTTTAGGATAAGGTGTCTGTGCATGCGATGATATTTCCTTTTAAATGAATTCTTCTTAAAATGATCTTGTATTTTAAGAGCATTTTCATATGTTTGAAACAGTATTTTGAAGAAAATGAGTTGAATTTGCATGTTTTACCTCCAATTTTGTCAAGATTGTCTAAAGTAGGTAGGATCTACTATGAGTGATAAATTTTTTATTTTTTTAAAATTTGGCTATGGTTCGAGGCTCCTGTGCTGAATTTTCAATTTGGACTAATTTTGTTTTACTTAAAAAGATAGTGCTAAAGGTGCAAGTTTTGTTTTAGCTGAAATACATCTTGTGTATGATGATGCTCGTGATTTTCATTGTTTCCTTAGACCTGATTGTGAATGTGTCCTTAAGAATAAGGTGTGTGGAGGTAATTATTTGGTGGATGAGAATGGTATTGTTATGAATTAGGAATGCCCTTGTGTTTTATAAATGCATGCCATATACTTATTATAAATCTTTTGTGAGCTGAATACATGAGTAACATCTGAGATATACTGTTTTTAATTGAGGCCAGAAGTGTACTAGAATCTGTAAATATGTATAGGTTTTCTTGTTTCTGTGTATTTGTGTGCATAAGTAATGGCGATGTAAATATTGGAATCATTTGGATTGAAGGTCATATACATTTTTCTTTGATTGTCTATCCCTGTGTCCAAGTTAACTTGTTGATTTTTCTTTACATGTCCTCCCTCAGTGTTGTGTTTAGGCACCTTAGTAATTCAGACTTATACACTCAGTTTGTTAGATTTTCAGGTCACATTCTGTGTTCCCTGTTCTTTTTTTTTCTTTGAAAATTCAGTTTGGTAAAATGGATATCTATGATTGAAACATAAGTTTGACAGAGATTTGACACTGTTAAACTGATGGTTATTTTGAGACATGTGGTCACAAGGATTAAAAAATTTTGTTGTTTAGCATAAAGTTCAAATGCATGTTTTAAGATTGAAAACTTGTTTGCCCATTTACTGTAGTAAGGATCATTTTTGGTTATTTGAAATTACTATGGTAATCTCTAGAAAATAATGTTCATGTGTGGTGGATAAAATGTTTGATTTAATTCTCAATGTCTTGTTCCTATTTTGAAATCAGATATAAGTTCTCATTGTTTTCCCTTATCAAATTTTAGAAGAAATCGCAAAAAAGAGTTGCATGAATATTATCATGATAAGGTACTAAATGTTTATTTAGTTCATTGAGGAATTGGTTACTTATAGTGTTAATCTTCTAGAAGTAGAAGCTGAACAAGATCATTATAAGAACTCATGCATTTTATTGTTTTTTTGAGAATGCAAGCTGAATTGAAAATAATACCCACATGTCTGTGATTTCATCATTATTAGAGACACTCCTCAGGATTTTAAAATGCAATGTATATGTTGTGGAACTATCATGTTCTAGTGTGGAAAGTTAGGTCATTCCTCAACTTATCAATTTTCTTCGAAGAAAGTAATGCTTAAGGTAATTATAAACTAAATAGGGTTGAAATTTCCCTTTAGCATAGGTTGGGTATTTATTGATAGTTGAAGTTGATCTTCACTTTCTCTTAAGTTGGTTTATTTCACATAAATATATTTGGATTTGGGCTTTCTCATGATCGTTTATTGTTCTGTGTTAAAAGAGTTTACAGCAATGGTGGGATGAAGGATAAGATTACTAAAGTGAATTGGTTTTCGTATGCACGTTTTTTAGTCCAGAATTCCTAGGTCATAATAGATATGCCTGCTCAAGGTATTCTTTGTCATTATAATTTTGTTATGTTTCCCCAATGTAATTATGTTTGGGTTTTATGCTTCCTGTATGCTTATTCTTTAGATTTTTGAGCACTTGGATTAGGACACATTGCACCCTAGTTTCATTGATGCTTTCATTGTTTCACATATCCTGAGATCAATTCATGCTGGTTTGAGAATATACCTGTTCAAAATCCTTTAGGTGCCGAATGGCACATAAATAAAATGCGACTATTTAGTTGTCAATTTCAGGTTAAGGTTCAATCTTTGTGTATGAAGTCAAGTTTTTTTTTTTTATTATTCTTGAGTTTACATCATCATTTCTTCTCCCGTCCATTAGAGAGCTTGCTTAGTTTCAATAGCATTATCTCCATTCTTCTTTTTATAGGAGGCTTGCTCAGTTTTGGTTGTATGTTCCAAAGTTATGTTCCCTTCTTCATTGCAAGGGCGATGAAGGAGTCATCCCAAGCCCATCTTTAGAGGGACTTACCAGGTTATGGTAGTACGCTTCTCCTTCTTTCTTCTTCTTTAGGTAGAGATCTCTTACTCTTTTAAGTACTGTTAGAAATTAGTAGCTCTTCCATCGCAAGGGCGATGAAGGCATTAGCCCAAGCCCATCCTTGGGGGACTTGCTCGGTCCAAGTAGCACTCCCCTCTCTATTTATAAGACTTGCCCAATCTTTTGGACATGTATACCCCCCTTTAGATATGTATACCTTCAGACATTAGGCCATTCATTGCAAGGGCAATGAAAGAGTCATCTAGCGCCCCATTAGGAGACTTACTATGTCTCATTAAGGTGTTTCTCCTTTGGAGACAAGCCTTATCGTTTAAAGCCTATCCCTTAGGGAGTTTATCTTGGTCATGTATAAAGTAAGCCCATAGGAGGTATGTCTTGCCTCATTTATAGGATTCCCTTCAAGTTGCACCCCTTTTTAGTTGAAGACCAATTTGGTCTGTTAGTTACCCTATTCCTATTTATCATTGCAAGGGCAATGATAAGGTTACTTATAGCCCTCCATAAGATGCATTCAGTGTCTCAATAGAGTTAGTTGTTTCCCCTATAGGAGACATGATTTGTCTCATTGGTTATAGTTGTCCTCTCTTTTAGGAGACTTGCCCAGTCTCACAAACATCCATTTATCTCATCTTATTTTATGAGACATGCCTTGTCTCATTAGCACCCCTCTTAGAGTCACCAGTTTAGGAGTCAGTCTTTAGTTTATGAGTCTGTCCTTAGATAGAGAGTCAGTTTTTAGCATAAGAGTCGGTCTTTCAGGAGTCTGTCATGTCATTATAGGGAGCTAGAATTTTGTCCAACCTTTCATCAAGTCATGGGATTCCGTCCAACCCTTGCAAAGTATAGGATTCCGTCCAACCCTTGCAAAGTATAGGATTCTGTCCAACCTTTGGAAATCTTCTAAGTCTGTCTTGCCCTTATAGATGTTTATGAGTCTGTCCTTTCCTTTTGTGAGTCTGTATTCATATTTGAGTTCCCTTTTAGCTCTAGGGATTCTACCCTTAGCACTGACACTCCGCCAGGCTGTGGATCATGAGGTGCAGACATATGGATTCCCTTTGGTTAAAAGGGTGAAAACACTTTAAAAATTCAAAAAGTGAAAAACTTTAAAAAACAAAAATGTTGAAACATTTCAAAACAACAAAACACTTGAAAACATGAAAATTCAAAAAACAAAAAAATTAAAAACATACAAAAACGTTCCCAAAAGTTATGAGTAATTAGGCGTGTAGTTAGGAGAGTCTGTTTCCGAACTACGTTGGCTTGATCCCCTCTCACGAGGTACGTAGGCATCTTGGGATCCTTATCCCAAGTACAGTCAAACCTTTCAAAATAAACATGTTCAAATCATTCAAAAACACCAGTTTTTGAAAAGATCATTCCCTAGAGTTAGGAGTCTGTCCTAGATATTTGGGGTGTCTTAGAGTTAGGAGTCTATCCTGGTTATGTTGATGCTTTGCGTGTTTTGTGAGTGACTGTCCCTAGAGTTAGGAGGCCTCGACCCATGGTCGGTTAGACACTTAGTCGAGCCGATAACTAGACTAGGATGCACTTAGTTAGCCCATTATTTTCCTTAGGACATACAGCCTAGTTGCACATAGGATGTAGGGCCCACCTGCATTAGTTTAGGGCTAACTTGCATTAGTTAGGGCATATAGGGAGTCCTAAAAGTTACAATTCACTTGAACTTAAGCAATCGTACAAGAAGTTTTAAAAACTAGTCGGGTCTAGTTGATCGAGTCTAGGATAGCGGTCTTAGATGGTTAGGCATCGTAGTTTAGAATAGGCCACCGAACTACGTTGACTCTGATTCTTCCTGAGGCCGGGATACGTAGAGCAGCCGTGATGGCCATCTTGGTCCGAGTCAAGTATCACATTAGAGTTTTAGGGTTTGTTATTAGTATTTTTAAAGTTTGTTTTTGTGGTGACTTCTTGCTTGTTATGATTCTGTGTATAGGGATATGCTAGTGTGCTTTCTTCTGATATTGTGGAGTGATCACTTTCTTTAGATGATTCAAATGCTAGGTTGTAGCTCTCACATGTTTAGCTGTAACTCTCACATGCTTAGCAGTAGTTATTTATTATTGCTCACTATTACTTTTGCTATCATCTACTGACGTTTGTTCACTGTGCAGGTTTATCTCTTTAGTTATAGACGTGCATATGTATGTTTATAGCTTTCTTAGATGCGTTGTGTTAGGATTAGATATGATTGATAGAGATTGGTAACAGGGTTATCAGTTATTGGATCCACACTAATCTCCTGCGCTTCTCTTAGAGACAGCGAATTCTAGTGTTCGTTCTAATGATAGATGATACCGGTATCAACTCTCTTTAGGCATGGAAGTTAGACATGATGTATGGAGATAGGTAGCAGGGTTATCTTATATTGGATAAGCATTAGTCTTCTACGCCTCTTTAAGAGACGTTGGATTCTAGTGTTCATTCCAATGACAGATGACACTTGTATCAACTCTTCTTAGGACCTGGATGCTTATTTTTCTTTTGCCTATCCCCGAGACATGCATGCTTAGGTAGACTTCTTCTCGGGGATATTTATTCCTACTTCATATGATTTTCGCTCAAAATTCTTCAAAGTTAATAAGTAAATGGCATAAGAGACAGGGTGTTTACACTCGGACGAATTGGAGGCGCCTAACACCTTCCCCATTCGTCATCAGGCATGAACTTCTGTATCTCTAGTTATCCGTTACGACAGAGTATAGTATGGGATCCAGGGCCTACATCCTTGGATGACGACTCTTCATTGTTTCAGGTTCCGGGCTCGTCCTCAAATCAAGAGGTATCTCATTTTACATCGCCACTCATTGTAGACACCCCATTTTGATCGTGCCCTAATCCTTCCGATTTTGGGCAAAACCCTATCAAACCAATGCTTTAGGATCCCAAATTTCACCCCAAGGTAGGTTAGGGTCCCACCAAGCTCACTGTAAAATGTCGTCGAATTGCGAGCGCGTTTGCCTAGCAAACGAGCCGGGAGAGAATCATAGTACAAATGCAGAAAAGGGGGGGTTAATTCATCCTGAGCGGTGCAGATCGTGGTCCGAATAGGACACGATTGCACTGTGCGTTTATCAATATTTGCGCAACCGCGCGCCAATAAAAAATGGTAGTGTGGATATCAACCACCAAAATCCCTTATAAATATCATGTTTTCTCTCGTGACAAAAAAAGAGAAAAAAAGATAAATCCCTTTTAGAGAGAGAAAGAGCGAGAAATTTAGAGAGAGAGTTTAGATCTGATCTTCTTCTCCGGTTCATGCTCCGGCCAGCTCCGATCTTCTTCTCAGGCTACTTCACGCCATTACTTCCGCCCTCTTTCCTTCATTTGCAGCCCAACAAGCAGAGAAAGGGCTTCGAAAAAAAAATCTCTCAAAGAGATCAATCTCATCTTCTCCGATCATGTTTTTCCAATAGATCTCCGGCCGATCTTCATCCTTTCCGATCACTTGTCATAGCTTCAGGCAACCTCCTTTTTCTTTATTTCTTATTTTCAAACCCTAGGTTTGTTTAGAAACCATAGATTTTAGTTGGAAACCCTATGCTTCCAAATCATAGATCCGTTCTTTCTTCTTCATTTTTCTTCGGTTAAAATCATCATTTCAGACTACTCACCTTTGGATTCTTTTCTTTCTTTAGCTGTTGTACCAGTTTTCTTTGTTATTCTCTAATTGAAACCCTAGTTCAAGCTCATAGAAACCTTAGATTCGTTCTTGTTTCAGCTCATTCACTTCTTGAGCTTTTAGATCCGAACAGAAGATGCCGTTATATTTGTTCATATTTGTTTTAATTTTGATTGGCCTAGTTTGGATCCAGATATTTGAGATTTGAATTCAATAAAAGCTCTGTTTTATCATCTTTGGTGGAACGAAGAGAGTAACTGAAAAGGAGAATCAAAGAAGCTCGAGGAAGAAGGTGTTCATCTCAAGGAAAACAGGAAAATTCATTTTGTTGGCGTTGAGTGGAATTCTGGACATCTTTTCAGATATGTATTGGTGAATTGCTTGTTGTTCATGGCCTTTACCAGGTGCTCATTAGATCAGTGATATTTGTAAGTTTTTCGTCATTCTTTTTTCTTTGTGTTGGTTGCTTATTTCATTTTTTTTTTAGATAAGGTTAGTTTAATTTGCACCTTTCCTTGTTTGAATTGAGTTCCCTGACAAAAGATATTTATTTATTTTTATTTATTCGGTTTTTTTAGTGAGGCATTATAAGGCCCTATTTTCCAATATCTTTTTTTTTTATTTACAATCTGTTTGAAACCTTGACTTCATAAAGATCATGTCTAAATTCACATGCAAATGCCAAGGCAAGAACACTATAATATGTTACATTGGAGTTTTGTGTGAATTGTTTTATTTAAAAAAAAAATGATAACACTAAATAGAAGGAAGGGAGTCATAATGTTCCGTTTCTTGTTTAAGCCTAAGTAGTGTAGTGTATAAGCTATAAGCTTACTAGCCTCCTTGGGTTATTGTTATCGTGGGGAGGGTGAATACAGTTATGGAGGTGTTGTTTACTTGTTTGATCCATTAACTTTTAGAAAAGAAGCAAAATTTTATGTATATATTTATGTATATATTTAATAGACATTTCTCTCAGGCCAAAGAACACAAAACTGAACAAAACCTGTACATGACCTTTAATCATTCAACCCCTATACAAGCTAAAAGTCCTTTATTTGATAATTGATTGACTATATAATTCAATTCTGATTTAATAGTAAACTTCTTAAGCTAACTATCCAATAGCTATTGATTAAATGATAAACAAACAGGTTTCGTACTCCTATCAAACCGTATACTTTTAATGTACAGTGTGTAAATAATCATTTAATTTAAGCCCATCACATAATGCATTATGTATGTGCAGCCTCGACAACTAGGTTGATAATCCATATGAACTTCGGGGATCTCAAAATCATTGTCTTTGCCCATTTATGCAAGATATACGAATTGTAATGGCCCAATCTACAAGAAGTAGCGCTTCTAACTATACCCCACACAACACAGATATAATACTCAAACATAAACACAACACACACATAGACACAGACACCTATCATTCACACACACTTACACATTAGCACACTCACATACACACTTATTGACACACACACACACACACACCTACACACGTACTCTCAGGCACACACACACCTGCTCACAAGCACACATAGTTACGCACACACATATAGACTTACATACATACACATATAACCCACACATACATACACACACACACACACACACCTACATACGTACTCTCAGGCACACAGACACCTGCTCAAAATGACTGAAAGAAGTGATCGACTCTTAATGATTTCACTTATGGACTACTCATCTCTTTCAAAGAGTAACTGGAAATGCATTGATTTTGATTAAAGACTGGACTCAAGTAACCTGAATGAATTTTCAAATGTCAACCCCTTTTCAAAGATGCAAAGCATTCTACTGAAGGTTGAAGATCGCTGGTGTAGATTCTAGACTCCGCTGAGATAAAGATTTCAAAGAAATTCAACTCCAAAGGAGAACAACTTGACTATGAAGCTCAATACAAAGAGTGTTCAAACTTCTTTAGTCTCTATTTGATGAAAATATCAATCTAACGTATCAATGATTGCTTGACATCTTTTATGACGTAAGTCATAAAAGATGCCCCTAGTATGATTACTTCCATGGCAAAATTCATTGAAGAGCAACACAAAAGGAATGGGCCAAAGGCTTTCATTAATGAACACTTGGGATTACAAAGTTTTTTTTTCACAAGCACATTTGAGTTTGTAAATCTTCTCTTGAGTACACTTGACTTTACAAAGCTTTTCTCAGATACAAGAAACTTGTTTTATTCAAAATCTTCCTCATATCTGCCATCTACTAATGCTACAAACAGGCTTGAAAAACCTAGTACCTTCTGAACTCTGTTCTGTTTCACATTATCCACGGGAGCCACAAATTCGCTGCTTCTATGAATTTTTTTTATCACCCCAGCATTGAGAGGACTTTAACTGAATAAGACTTGGAAACTGACTTTAACTCGACAAAGAACAGACTTTGACGAATAACAAACGAGGACACTGACAGATACTTCACTCAAACCCTAAGAGAGGCTGAAATCTGCTTTTTAATTTGATAAACATTTTAAAATAGTTAAAAGTCCACCACTCTTAAAGTCTTTTGAATACCATGTTTAAAGATGTTTCAACTTCTTTTCAGGATCTCCGTCATGGTTATTATCCCTTTAGATTGCTTAGTTTCAATTTTCATAACTCAAAGAGTAACAAAAGAAGTTCTGCTGGCGCTTACTCAGACATTAAAGAAGAGCCAAAGAGAAAATGAAAGTTCAACTGGCTTTCAAAAAGCTCTGTCCTTCATGAAGTTCTTGCCATGACCAAATCGCCCTTTTCGGTTTTCGATTTAGCGAACCCTATGCCTTATATTTTGCCTGGACTGTCTGCTTGCAAATTTTCCATCCAGCAGGCTCAAGACCTTGATTTTTGCCTAAGCTGCCCTTTCGGGTTTTCAGATAAGCGGGTGAATGACCCTAACTTTTGCCTAGACCGCCCTTGCGGGTTTTCAGTCTAGCAAGTCTAAGACTCCATCATTTTTTTCTTTCTGTTTCTCTGCAAACTTGGGCCTAAATACACCAGAAGGACTTTCAAGTAGGCTTAGGTTCAAAGAGGTTAAACTTTGGTTTGTTTGTGTGTATTTAAACTGAATCTGGACCCTCCAGACTGCCTACGTATCCCTGAAGAAATGGGAATTAGGTTTGGGTAGTTCGACCATTTGGACTTTAAGGATTTTTTATTATTTGTTGTTTTTTTCCCAAATGTTGCGAAAGATGCGACCGAACCCGAGTTGATCAGGTTGCCTACGTACCCTTAGAAAGAGATCAGGTAATAACATAGTTGAAAAAAATAAAAAAAATGCCCCTAGTTTGTGGTTATCAAAGAAAACAAGATTTGTTTTAGGCTCAAAGGGTGTGCAAACGGTTTTAAACATCTGGGTTGTTGGCTTTAAGCTCAGGTCGATCAAAGACGGCCTCCTAGCGTACTTAAGCATAATAATTCTTTAATTGATCCAGGTTTGTAGGTTCATTTAATTTTTCTCAATTTTCATCAAGGAGTCTTACAGCTTTTTCAGGCAGAACTTCATCAACAATATAAGGACCAGACCAGTTTGGCCTGAATTTCTCTCTAAGATCATATACCGGTGCCCTATAGGACTTCAAGACAAGATCTCTAGGCTTTAAGTCTCGGACACGAACTTTCTTGTTAAAAGCTCTCTCAGTCCGCCTCTGGTATCCCTGGATATGGTATGAAGCTCTCAGCCTCTTCTCATCCATCATCTGCAACTCATCATGTCTGGCTCTAGCCCATTCAGACTCTAGTAAATCAGCTTCCATCATCACTCTCAAAGAGGAAATTCTTAGATCAACAGGGAGAACTGCTTCCATTTCGTATACCAAAGAATATTGAGTTACACCTATCGAAGACCGGATCGATGTCCTATAAGCCCATAAGGCATATGGAAGCTTATTCGAGCAGTCCTTATATGTTTCAGTCATCTTACTAATGATAACCTTGATATTATTATTTGCTGCCTCTACAGCACCATTTGTCTGCGGTCTGTAGGGAAATGACTTGTGATGTTTAATCTTGAACTCTTTACATAGGTGTATCACCTCTTTCTTAAAATGTGATCCATTATCAGAAATCAATTCGTGAGGTACTCCGTATCTGCAAATAATGTTTGTACGGATAAACTTCGCAACTGTGTTCGAAGTTATGGAAGCATACGAAGCGGCTTCAATTCACTTCGTAAAATAGTCAATAGCCACCAGGATGTACTCACGTCTGCTTGAGGATCTTGGATAAATCTTTCCAATGATGTCTATTCCCCATACTGAGAAAGGCCATGGCGAAGTCAAAGAATGTAACTCCGAAGGAGGAACATGAATGAGATTAGCATAAACTTGGCACTTGTGGCATTTCTTCACATAAGTAAAGCAGTCTGCTTCTATTGTAGGCCAATAAAATCCAAGTTTCAAAATCTTCCTTACTAACATTTTTTCATTCATATGAGGTCCACAAACTCTCTCATAGGTCTGCTCAATAAGTTCTGCAGCTTTATCTTCATCAACACAAATGAGTTGTATGCCATCGAATGACCTTCTGTAAAGCTCTTCACCACAAATTATGAAGTTGGTAGCTAATTTATGAAGCGTCTTTCTTTCTTTACTCGAAGCTTCTAAAGGATGTCCATTACCAGAAATAAGGTTTCCGATATCTGTGTACCAAGGCTTCCCATCTGAACACCTTGCTGAAATCTTTATAGCATTCACATGCGCAGGAGCCCACTGCAGTCTGACGGCTAGTGGTTGAACTTCCATTGTTGCAGAAATGTCTAACATAGAGGACAAAGTAGCCAAAGCGTCAGCAAAATGATTCTGGTCCTTGACAAGTGACTAAATGTGATGTTCCTGAACTTCTTGACCAGAGATTCCAAACACGTGTTATAAGGGATCAATCTATCTTCTCAAGTTTTCCATTGCCCATTAATCTGGCAAATGATCATGAAATTCGACTTAGCAACCCAAGAGGGGGTGAATTGGGTTTCTTTTCAAATTTTAAGGATTTTGAAAACTTAGATTGCACTAGTTTTAGATTGAATAGGAAATCAAAAATAGTATTTAAAGCAATAGTAAAAAGCTTACCACAAGAGAAGAGGTGAAGAGACAAAGAAGCTTTGACACAAGAATTTTTATAGTGGTTCGGTCTTAGCTCAAGACCTACTCCACTCTTCTCAAGTTACTCTCCTTGAGGATTCCACTATCTTTTTCAAGAAACTTAAATATGGCGTTCCTTTCGCATTGTACAAATCAAGCTTCAAGCTCCAAGGGTTTACTATGGCGCCCTTTGTGCCAAATACAAAGAAGATGAAAGCTTTTAGCTTTCTTGCCTCTAGATAGGCTAATTACAAGTAAAGCTCACTCACTCTCATAAGAAAATGATGAACAAATGAAAACCCAAAAGTCTCTCAAGAATAATCTAAGGTAAAGGCACAAGAGAGAGATGGAGAGTGAAAATCTTGAGGAGAAAGAGAATCAAGCCTTTTAGTGCTCTTAGAATGTTTTTTGAACTCCTTTGTTACTTCCCTAAGAGTCCCAAGGTTCATATATATAGAGGGGAGAAAAATACAAAATTTTAAGCTCCCCAACGGTCTTCTCGGACTTCGGGCTTGGAGCTCCGAGTCCTTATTTTTTTTGAACCTGGAACAATTCTCGGAGCTCCGAGAATTTTCTCGGAGCTCCGAGAATTTTCTCGGAGTTTCGAACTCGGAGTTCCGAGAAGCCTATAATCAGCAGAATTTCCTGTCTTTATTGCTGATTTTATTTGGGCTTTTGGAACTCAATCTAAACAAGATAAATGGAATATTATGCGGGTCCAAATATGTTGGGACACCACCATGAACATTCATTAACCAATTAAATTCTATCTAGGTTGATTTTAACTCTCCTTTATGCCATAGACCTAGACTATACATAAATGACAATTTACATTCTAAATTTTCTTGGTCTTCAATCTTGTTGGCACCTTGTAGAGGCTTTGACATGTCTTCACTCAGCCCCATTGATGCTTGAGCCAAGCTTGAACTTTTGAGTTGATTATCATTCTTGTTAGGCTAGAGTTCAACCTTGTCTTTGAATACCTTTGAGATGGTGATGCCTTCTTCATGCCTTTGATAAAACTTTGAGCTTGAATGATTTGCCATTTGTCATGCACTCTTGAGGATGCTACGCTATCAACACCATAACTTTTCCAATGGAAATCATTAGTGTATAAAACCTTTATTTTATAACAAATTGAATTTGTTAATCATCAAAATATTTCAATGAGAGTACTTGTTGAACCCTTGGGCTAACAATCTCCCCATTTTTTATGATGACAAACATAATTTGTTTTAGGGTAGGAGCTCCCCCTTTAGGGATGAATAAAACAATTTGTGCTCCCCCTAAGAGTTTGATTTAATTGAACATTTAAGGCATTACTTTTAACTTGTATTGGTTTGCAAATCGAATTCCTTTTTCAAGAACCCAAAATCCCTAGTTATATCTTGTAAGAACTTTTTCATTGTTTTGTTTTTGGCAAGTTGTAAATCCAAATTTTCATGAAGTTTTTCACAAGCAAATATTAGTTCATCATTAGAGAATTCATGAGACATATCATCAACATCATTTACCTCGGATACGGAGATATCTTGTGTCACATCGGCGAGTCCCATGAAGCAAAGGTCATCTTCATCCTTTCCGTTGGATTCATTTTCGGATGAAGCACTCCCTTCATCCCAAGCCGCCGCACACAAAGCCTTTTTGCCATTTCTTCTATTCTTATGCTTGTCATTATTGTTGATGAGTGAGCAATTTGGCCTTATATGACCAACATTGTTGCACTTACAGCATCTCATCTCCTCTTTGCTTGAAGGCCTATTTCTTCCTTCGCTAGAGTTGCCTCCTCTCTTGAACTTGAGAAATTTCTTGAATCTCTTGGTGAAGAGAACAAGATCATCTTGTGTGTCTTCTTCACTCTCAACTCTTGCTTTAAAAGCTATTCCTTTCCTTTTTGTATCTTCCTTTTGTTTGTTTAAGATTTCTCTTCCCTTTAAAACCATTTCAAAAGTTATTAAGGAACCTATTAAGTCTTCTAAGCCCATTTTTTATACGTCTTTTGCTTCTTTAATGGCGGTGACCTTAGGATCCCAATCTTTAGGTAATGACCTAAGTATTTTGGTAACTAAGTCCTTACTAGACAATTGTTTACCTAATGATCTCAACCCATTTGTTATGTTTGTGAACCTAGTATGCATTTTGGCAATGGTTTCATTATGGTCCATCATGAATAGTTCATACTCTCTAAAGAGAAGATTTATCTTGGACTCTTTCACTTGATTTGTCCCTTCATGAGCTATCTCTAACATATCCTAAATCTCTTTAGCGGTTTCAAGAGTAGAAACTCGATTGAACTCCTCAGGAGATAAGGCACAAATCAAGGCATTCATTGCTTTTGCATTGATAGTGGACTCTTTTCTTTCATTTTCATCCCATTGTTCCATATCAACACTAGGTTCTTTATATCCATTTTGGATACTTCTCCAAACATCAAAATCTAAAGATTTCAAAAACACTTTCATTCTAGCTTTCCAATATGGATAGTTTGAGCCACTGAAGAAGGGAGGTCTAGTAGTGGATTGCCCCTCATTGCTATGAGAAAAGGTTGCCATTTGGATCTTTCCCTTGTAGGTTTTCAAAGAGAAATCCTATGTAAGAGCCTATGCTCTGATACCAAGTGAAATTCCACTTAGCAACCCAAGAGGGGGTGAATTGGGTTTCTTTTCAAATTTTAAGGATTTTGAAAACTTAGATTGCACTAGTTTTAGATTGAATAGGAAATCAAAAATAGTATTTAAAGCAATAGTAAAAAGCTTACCACAAGAGAAGAGGTGAAGAGACAAAGAAGCTTTGACACAAGGATTTTTATAGTGGTTCGGTCTTAGCTCAAGACCTACTCCACTCTTCTCAAGTTACTCTCCTTGAGGATTCCACTATCTTCTCCAAGGAACTTAAATATGGCGTTCATTTCGCCTTGAACAAATCGAGCTTCAAGCTCCAAGGGTCTCCTATGACGCCCTTTGTGCCAAATACAAAGAAGATGACAGGTTTTAGCTTTCTTGCCTCTAGATAGGCTAATTACAAGTAAAGCTCACTCACTCTCATAAGAAAATGATCAACAAATGAAAACCCAAAAGTCTCTCAAGAATAATCTAAGGTAAAGGCACAAGAGAGAGATAGAGAGTGAAAATCTTGAGAAGAAAGAGAATCAAGCCTTTTAGTGCTCTTAGAATATTTTTTGAACTCCTTTGTTACTCCCCCAAGAGTCTTAAGGTTCATATATATATAGGGGAGAAAAATACACAATTTTTAAGCTCCCCAACGGTCTTCTCGGACTCCGGGCTCGGAGCTCCGAGTCCTTATTTTTTTTGAACTTGTAACAATTCTCGAAGCTCCGAGAATTTTCTTGGAGTTCCGAGCTCGGAGCTCGGAGCTCCGAGAATTTTCTTAGAGTTCCGAGCTCGGAGTTTCGAGAAGCCTATAATCAGCAGAATTTCCTGTTTTTATTGCTGATTTTATTTGGGCTTTTGGAACTTAATCTAAACAAGATAAATGGAATATTATGTGGGTCCAAATATGTTGGGACACCACCATGAACATTCATTAACCAATGAAATTCTATCTAGGTTGATTTTAACTCTCCTTTGTGCCATAAACCTAGACAATACATAAAGGACCATTTACAATCTAAATTTTCTTGGTCTTCAATCTTGTTGGCACCTTGTAGAAGCTTTGACATGTCTTCACTCAGCCCCATTGATGCTTGAGCCAAGCTTGAACTTTTGAGTTGATTACCATTCTTGTTAGGCTAGAGTCCAACCTTGTCTTTGAATACCTTTGAGATGGTGATGCCTTCTTCATACCTTTGATATCACTTTGAGCTTGAATGATTTGCCATTTGTCATGCACTCTTGAGGATGTTACGCTATCAACACCTCCGAATCTCCCGAATCAAGGTTTCGTCACCTATATTCACAGTCTCAATTTCCTCTTCGAGCGGTTTTGGTCGGCGACTCTCCTCCTGTTCAATCATATGTCTGATTTCAGGGAAAGTTTCGTCGGCATCCTGGTCGGAGGGGGAGTCTTGATTGTTATTATTAAGATTATCAGATTTTAAAGCAGATTCAGTAGATGAAATAGAAATAGAGACAGGAATGTACATAGAAGAAGAATCCTCCATTTCATTGAAATTTGAATCAAGTACTTCAGAAGATGAACTACTCTCATCGGGGTTTACAATGGACTCTAGACTCATTTTTACATACTCAATGGATATGTTGACAACAGTGTCAACTGACTCAGAACTACGTAAGGAAACATCATCAAACTCTTTATCATAAACAATCTCCAGCTCAACCTCGCCAAAAAAGAATTATCACCGACCTCAGGAGAATCGTCTTCTATGGTACCTGCGTCAAAAGATTCATTAGAAGAAAAAGACTCTGAATCAGACTCAGAGACTGACACATACTTACAGACAAATGACTCTTTTGAAAGGATACAACTGTACTAAAAAGTAACCTGGGGTAGGACCTGAGAAGTCCAGTTAGTCAAAGGTTCCTCTGCCGGGGTGATTAAGTGAGTGGGATTCAGAATCAAGGCACTCTGATCAATCACAGCAATAGTCTGAGACTCCTCATGAAATAATGAACTCAGAAGGTTCGGTTCCATGTATTCTGCCCAATCTGTTTCTGACTTAATTTATGTGATCTACACACCTCTCGGTTCATCTTCTAACTCAAGATCGAAGAAAATTTCAAAGCATGGAACCTCTGTCCTGTAGTCTCATCCAGCCAAGTTTCAGCAAAGCCACAGGAAGGAAAGTCTGCACCTTCTTTTTGGAAGCGGCCATTCATTGTCAAATCAGTCGGTGCCATTGGTAATTCTAAGCCACTGCGATAATTTTCTGCCCATTTCAACATTAACTGTTTCATTTCTCTGATTTCTTTCTTCGTGGGTTTGTACCCCAGTCGGAATAGACCGTTGAATGTTTTGAACACTGGAGAGTCAGTCAGACCCTGATGATATTTACCTAACCCGACACCTAGTATATACCCCTGCCGTTGAATCATCTTGATGACATTCGAATTCGTGCTAGTTTGGAAACAAATTTCTTCATTCATAGCTTCTTCAACAGTGATTACGGTCACTTCTAGTGAAAACCCAGTCATACTTACATCTCCGACCTTTCCCACAGTCAAGTCTTGAGTAATCTACCCTATCTCAAGGTCTGGATCTCCCTTTACAGTTATCACTATGTTCTTGTGAACAAACTTCAGCGTTTGGTGAAGAGTGGATGGAACAACCCCGACCTTGTGCAACCACGGACGGCCAAGTAACAACAGGAATGAAGCTTTGATATCCAAAATCTGAAATTCTATCTCAAAGTCCTCCCCTCCAATCTGTATCTCAGTGACCAGAGTTTCGATTACGTATCTACGAGTACCATCATACGCCAGAATACCCTGTTCAGATGGGATAAAGTCTTCAGGCCCGAACCCAAGAGTTGTCGCAGTACTCAGTGGGCAAACATTTAAAGCAGAGCCATTGTTGACAAACACCTCTGGCATCTTCTTCTTATTACAAATGACTGTGATTTTAAGAGGTCTGGTATGGTCCCGGCCCTCAGGAGGTAAGTCATCATCAGTAAATGACAAAGTCTTTGCTGCTCTACCCATGACTACGAGACTGACAAGCTCGTCGGGTGTGGTATTAACAGATACTTGTGATGCGTTAAGCTCTCGAATGACTAGCTTTCTGCGCTTTGATGAGGCCATGAGTAAACCCCATACTAAAATATTAGCCTGAGACTTTTTCAGCTGTTTTAACAAGTTCTCATCTTCTTCGTCTGTATTTACCTTATTCTGCCTCTGATTTTCTACATTTCTCACAACCTCTGCAAGATTTTCTACACATAATTACGGGGGTTTGAATACACATCCACCTCAGGTCATGTGACACATCTCGTCACACTGGTCATCTAACAACCGTAGTTCATCCTCTTTCATTCAGAAAACATACAGCGCTTTACTGACTTTTTCTTCTTTGAAATCATCCGCCCTAAGAACATACGAGGTTTTCTTTGTATTTCCCATGCTGTCATTCTATGATTGGGAAGTGGGTTCTGAGTAATGTGAGGCCCTTCAACTGCAAGTTCATCCTTGTCAATCATATTCTAAATTGCATGCTTTGATGCCAGCCAATTCTCAGTCAAATGTCTTGGGCGCCTGTGATATTCACAATATTGATCCATTCTCCAGAATGCAGGTAAGGGATCAGGTGGAGGTTTAATATCTGGGAGTCGGATCTTCTTATTTCTTATAAGCCTCTTAAGTATCATCGGTAAAGGATACGGAAGCGGATCAAACTTTCTATCAAAGGTCTTCTTCCTTGGCGTCTTTGCAACTTCTGTAACAACCCTGGCCACAGGGTTGGTGTAACTAACGTGAATCTCTTTTGGCTGGACCATAGGCCTTTTACCTTCTCGAATTTCAGAAGAAATTTGTGCTTTCAGACCCTTTGCTATGGCATCCTCTGTCTGGGTACCAGTCTTAATCAAATGATCAAAGCTCAGGTAATGCTGCAAAGCTAAGAAATGAAAGTACTGTTGAGACATGCTTTTAATAACTAGTTTGATCTGATCGACTTCAGACATTCGTTGGCTTAACTGTGCTTACTTGTGTCTCCAACGTCTGATGAATGAAGTGAAGGTTTTCTGAGGACCTCGTTTCAGCTGTTCCGGGTCTCTCTTTGTGACCTCAATACCTTCCTCCGTCGAAAACTGTTCAATAAGCTTGTCAGAAATGTCTTCCATGGTCCGACCCTCTTCTGGTTTCAACCTTAAGAACCACATTTTTGCGATTCCTGCCATATTGCTGTGATAATATAATAAACCATCTCATGTGATTGCGCGGACATCCGGTCCCATCATACTTATCATAATCGGGGACTTTGACATTTGGGGGCAAAACAACTGTGGAAGACATCATTAGCTCAGAGACGTCGAACTTCTTAGGCCCTGCACGTTCATCTGTTCCATTTCTTGAGCTAATTTACCAAACTTATCAAACATCCCTCTTTCCAGTTTCTCATACATTTCCTTTTCCTTATCGACCTTTGGAGCACAATACTCTGCAGCGTATTGTTCATCATCTAAATTGACCTCGAAATGCGAGATAGCAGGCTTATTCAGCTCCGGAGATGTAACACGGGGAGGTGGAGGTATGGGACCTCTAAATGTAGAAGCCTTGTCACTTATCTGGGTTTTCATGTAAGCCATTTCTTCTTTAATTCCTGCCATGTCTCGAGTGAGGTTTTTCATCATTTCTTGCAAGTTCAACAAAAGGTCAGTTGGGTCAGCTATTTGGTTCACTTAAATAGAACCTGATGACTCTGGTGAAGATGGTAAAGGTATTGTAGGTGACACAGGGGAATCAAAATGACGAACAAGTCTAGACATTGAGGTAGGTCTAGACCAGGTGGGTTTTACTTAGGTGTCCTTTTTCGGAGTGATGGTTGCTCTCTTTCGAAATCCTGATTGGAAGTTAACAAACTAGATTAAATGATTGATGAATGAAATAAGATATTTACCACAAATAGAGATAAAAGAAAACAAACACACTTTTCAGTGATAATATCAAAACAGGTTACAACGATGGCGATTGGTGAGATGAAACTCTTGATCGCCAACTGTTTATAACATGTAACAAGTAAAAATAAATTTCTTAAGCAACCCTTTACGTTTCCTGATAATGAGACCGGGATTACAATCTTTGACTCTGATTTACATTCAGGTAAAAACAACTGAGGATAAAAAAATGATAATCTCATGATGAACATCATCAAGATTTTGCAATCCGAGCCCTCCGGTTTGCGGGCTCCTCTGGTATTTCCCCATTTTGGAGCCTAGACGCGAAAGCGAATCTCTTCTCCGCTATTTTGCCTCTTCACAACAAGGTGGTATAATAACCTTGGAAGGACACGAGATTCCAGTAATCTGACGAGGGAAACACAGAGGCGCATAGAAAGAAGATTTTCCTAAACCCATGAGATAGACAAATGAGTATGGCGAGGTGCTGGTGATAACTTGTGGGCATGAATGACTTACCCAGCGAAATTGGTTTTCCCCTACATGCCATTCAGTAGGCTGAGGTTGCTTAGTCTTTATTTTCTAGGAATGAAAACTTTTAAGGGTGTACTTAACGCAATTTTGTGGCTGAAGGATAGTGAGTTTTTCACAAAGCCACACATATAACAGCTTAGCACATCCAGAAAAATTATCTTGAACCTTTTTACTAGCAATAAGGTCTAGTCCATAAAAGGTTTGTGCTAGTATTGTAGGGACAGGATTCCTCCCTTTGCTGATCTGATCCACTACTACTAACAAGGTCAAAGGAGCGGCATGAGAGTCTCCGCGAATAATGTAACGTGCAAAGACAGCGAAAATTAAATCATTACGTCAACACTCTTGAAAACGGGAGTCGGTAGGATCGACGTTTTCGAAAAAAAGGTCAATGAGGGCTTGGACTTGCACGTCTGTTTCTGTTAAACATGGCAAAGCTTTTACGGCCTTATTTTTGAATAATTTGCAGAAAAGTTATTGTGGAAAGGTTATACTTGAAGGTTTAATCCATAATCCTTCAGTTGGGAGTTCCAATAATGCACACCTGATGAGCACATTTATGAGTGAATTGTAGGTAGGAAAAGCATGCATATTTGATATTTAAAGTGGTGCTATTGAGGTATTTTCTCTGGTTTTGGTGTTTCAGGGTTATTTATGAATTTTTCACAGAAAATGGAGCTAAAGAGATGAAATTCCAAAGAATTTTCCATCATTTGAAGGGTTTAAATCATCTATTGTTCATGAATTGGTTGGTTCAGAATCGCTTTGGGAAATAATTTGTGGAGTACAACTAATTTGTATCGTAACCCATCGATTGTGCGGTTAAGATCATCTTATAAAAATGGGCTTGGAGGGGCAAATTAATTCACATTTGTTGACCATCAATTAGATGGTTAAGATCAGCCCATAAAAGTTATTCAAGAGGTGCGCTCATTGGTAAAATTAAAATTCATATTGGGGTCCATAGATCCAACTGTTTGGATCATCTCATTGGAATGGTTTAATGGAGCAATTAATTTATATAGTTGACCGTCAATTGGATGGCTTGGATTGTTCCTTGGAGATCAAGAGGGGAGAAGGCAAATATAATTGTTTATGTGTATTATATGGAGGGATAGATTAGCCATTGCAAATAATTGTGGCATTTGTGCAATTCATTCGAAGGATAGGGACAACTTGGTCGTTTCATACACATAATCCTCAACTTGGCAACTTTCCATTATTTTCTTTTTAACATTTAAAAAGTTTCTTGAGAAAATAATTGGAAGGTTTTAGACACAACTTTGAAAAGAGAAAAAATAGGAAAGTAGCCCATGTTTTTTTTAGAAGTGATATAGAAAGCCAATTTGAGCTTTGATCTCATCCATCCCTTGATTTCCTAATCTATGCAAAAAATCTCCACCCTACATCTTTCTCCAACTTCTAATTTAGCAAACCTTCTCACCCAAATCCTATATATATCACTCCCAACTATCCTATTAAAAAAAAGAAAATTTAGTCTCGTCTCGTCGCGTCTTCAGCAGTCTTTTATTTTTTTTCTAAAACTTCAACGGACCATAACTTCTTCGTTTCAGCTCCGATTCACGAGTGGTCGGATCCGATGGACTTGTATCAACGAGAGGAATCCGATCAACGCGTGAAAGAGGACAAGGATTCAACCATTGCAGGAGAAAAAGAATAAGTTTTTCTTATTTTGTTATTTATTTTCAATTACAATTTGATGTATTTTTGCTTTCAATTTCAGTTAAAGAAGAGTTCTTTTTGTTTTCTTTTTCCTTCTCAAGTTCTTAATAGCAATCGTCTTCTTTCTACTTTTTTTTGTTTCTTTTACTTTCTTCATGAGTAACTAAATCCTATATACTTAGGGTTTAGATAAACCATGGGGAAGGAGAAAGGTTTTTAATTAAATTTAATAGTATGAAATTAATGGTTTATAATTGTTGCATACCAATCATTCATGCCATTGGCTTTTCCCTTTTGTATGAGTAATTGCTATGAACATTATAAATATTTATATAGCCTTTAAAATTGGAGTGTGTCTTTGATAAATTACTCATGGGCAATGGCATCCATTGATCTTATTTCCCATAGACTAATTATCAAATATACAATTCAATACACAAAAATTGGTTTGATTAATTATCCAATCCAAAGCAATGGATTCTAACCCTAAGTAATCTTTTAATCAAATTAAAGTTTCAATTAGATTTCCAATTACTTTTCCAATTGAATTCCAATTCACTTTAGAGTAGTTTTTTCAATCAATTTAGGTTTTAGATTTTTGTTTTCTAATTAGGTTAGATAATTAATTAATAGAAATCCTTTATTGGTTTACTTTGCCTAAATATAAGGGTTAAATTGGTAATCGTTTCTTTATTATTTTTTATCCTTGTCTATTTAGTTTATAAATTTAAAATATATTGTTCGATCCGAGGTTGTAGTCTACGGAAATCCTGAGTCCATTCCAAGCAACAATATATCATAAGTTTATTTTCTAAGTAGTATAAGGGTAGAAATCAAAATAAGCTCTTCCCTGAGTTCAACTCGTATTTACACGATCCGTGCACTTGCAGTTATTTAATATCATAATCAAGTTTTTGGAGCCGTTGCCGAGGAAATCGAGGGAGCAATTTACCGTAGCGTTTCTTAAGAAGTTTTTTCCTTCACATAAGACTAATAAATTAAGAAACGGTATTCTTCAATTTAGGCAAAAACCCCATGAGTCTTTTTCAAAGTTTATGGAGAGATTCAAAGATCTACTCCAAGAACGTCCTCACCACGGATTAGATACGTGGCACTTGTGCAAAATCATATATGACGGCATTGATTTTCAAACCAAACAACTTTTAGAGTCCATGTACCCTACAGGATTCACATCCTACACGGATGAGGATGAAGCTTGAAAATTCTTATTTGATTTGGCGGAGAAGACACGTGAGTTGGAATCCACTCAAGAAAGCGAAAGAACCACATCAAGCAAGGGATTCTTTATTGAGGGCACTGTGGCTAAGGAGGCCCAATTAGATAGCCTAATCAAAAGGCTTGAGGCAATAGTTGTAAAGGGACCCGCACAAGTCAATCAAATCCTTCCAAGTGTCCCAATGTGCAATTGGTGCCAAGCTCCTGACCATGTCATGGAAGAGTGCCCCAATGTTTCAAAGTTTGGTAATTCTACTGACAATGCAAGTGCTTTGTTTTCAAATAACCCATATAGTAGCACTTATAATCTGGGACGGAGAAATCATCCCAATTTCTCTTGGAGCCAAGGGGGCTACCAAGGTGAGCCAACCAATTTTCAAGGTCAAGGCCAATTCGGCCAACCCAGACTCACCTTCCCTCCCACTTATGTTCGGCCACCCCTAGCATCACCCCCATCTTTTCAAAACCCAATTTTAAATACTGTTTCAAATATACAACCACCGGATTTTCAAAAACAAGGGGAATCGGCCCGAATAAATTCTTTGGAGAAGAGCATAGAACTTCTCACAAGTACCTTCATGGCGAGCCAACATAGCATGAGAAGCAAATTTCTCAACTCGCTACGGCTTTGCATGAGAGGGAAAAGGGGAATATCCCAAGTCAACCCGTTCCTAATCCAAGGAACTTGAATATGAATGTGAATGTGAATCAACAACAACCGCGAAATCAGTTGAATTCCATTCAACCAGTTGTAGCGCAACAAGATCCCTCCGATCACTGCAACGCTGTATTTGCTTTAAGGAGTGATAGAGAATATCAAAGGGAGGAGGTCAGATCCGAACCTTCTCAAGATGCTCAAGAACCTCCAATTAAAGTAAGGGAGGAGTCCTCCTCCACTGGTTCAGAAGAAGAGCCCGAACAAGTAAGTACAGAGCAGGTAGTTTCTTCACCTGAAAAATAATATATGCCCAAGGCTCATTTTCCAATGAGACTTGCTAATAATAAGAAGAAGACTGCTACGAATAAAATTTTAAATATGTTTAAACAAGTGCACATTAATATTCCATTGTTAGATGCGATTTTCCAAGTCCCGACTTATGCCAAAGTTTTAAAAAACTTGTGCACTCAAAAGCGCAAGTCTAATGTACCCAAGAAGGCATTCTTGGCTGCAAACATTAGTTCCATCTTGTCTCAACAGATGGTGGCTAAGTACAAGGACCCGTGATGTCCTACTATTACATGCACTATTGGAAATACTCATATTAATCATGCACTTTTAGATTTAGGAGCCAGTGTGAATTTATTACATTTTTCTGTTTTTAAACAATTAGAATTAGGATACCTCAAACCCACCACCGTCACTCTTCAGTTGGCGGATAGATCAGTGAAGAAACCCAAAGGGATGGTTGAGGATGTCCTAGTTAAAGTAGGAGAGTTATTATTTCCTGTGGATTTTGTTGTGTTAGAAACTGAGCCCGTTGCTAATATCAAGGATCAAATTTCTATCATTCTTGGTAGGCCTTTCCTTGCTACTAGCAACGCCTTAATTGATTGCAGAAATGGCTTAATGAAATTAACTTTTGGAAATGCTTCCATGGACTTTAATATTTTTAGATTAGGTAAGCAACCTAATTTTCATGAAGAAATTAATATGTTGCACTCCTCTTCTCAGACTAACTGTGAAAATATTTTGGATGCAGACTTTGAAGAAGGTCTAGATGAAGAATGCTTAGAGGATGCAAGAGATATAGGGGACTCCTTTTTTTATGACCTTTGCATCCAACAAATAGAATTTGGAGGATCCCTATCTCCGCCCCTTCCCAAGCCACCACCCAAAAAGGCCCCACAGTTAAATTTGAAGCCTTTGCATTCAAATTTAAGAAAAAGCATGTTTGGGTAAGAATTGCACATCTCCTGTGAAAATCAAAATGGACTTAAACTCGACCGAAGAGGAAGAGTTAATTAATTTTTTAAAAGCAAATAAGGACTCTACTTGGAATGACGAGTTTCATTTACTAAGATTGAAGTCCTTTGTTGAGTTACCAAAATCAAATTTGGAAGAGGTCATGGATTTCCATGAGCCTCTCTATTCGAATTCTTCTTAAAAAGTTAAGGTATGCCCCTCTCTCTTTTTCATTGTCCTTATTTTTTTTCTATATTTTATGCATTGAGGACAATGAATAATTCAAGTATGGGGGGGTAGTCTTTTGGAAACTTTTCTTTTGTGAGTCTTTTCTATAGTTTAAAGTAGGATATTTCTATTTTCTTTGTTTTTGGTATTTTCTTAAAATAGAAATAAGTAGCTATTTTTGGAAAGAAATTTGTTTTCTTGTTTTAAGAAAAGAAATTAGTCTATATTTTAATTTTGGAATTTGAGAAATTAAAAAGAACGCTTTCTACTTATAGTTTTGATTTTTTTTGAAATCTTATTTATAAAAGATTTGATGAGGAAAAGAAAATAGAATGTTGGCTTTTATATGGTAAAGTGAAAAAGAAAAGAAAGGTGAAAAGAAAAGAAGAAGAAAAAGAAAGTTCTTTTTGATCTAGTCTTGACTTATAGCATTTTTTACTCGAGCAAGTAAGTTTGAGGGGTGTTCTACACCTAGTTCCTTAAAGCTATCTAGTTTGAGAGTAATTGACTAAGAGCTCGCTACAAGAGTCAACTAGAAAGCTTAAGAAGTCAAGGCATTACACGAATCAAAATAAGTTTGAACTCTTACTGCATCAATTTCTAAAGATATATGCAAAAGTAATTCTGACACTGCTTAGTAACTTGGGTGTCTGGTGCAAGCCCTGCATGTCATTCACGCCAATGGCAGTTAGGAATAATTGAGTTCAAACTTTTAGAAATAATAGGAAAGTGGAATGAAAAGTGGAACCATATAAGTGTCGAATTTCTATCAAATTTCTAATTTGAATTCTTTTGTAGCAAAGATGACACTAGAATCTTATCTATGGAGACCAAAGTATGAAACATAAGAAAGATGATTCCTTAATTAAGATATGAGTCGAATTTCCCAACTTAAGATGAGATAATAAAAATGAAGTATGTGGGTATTCTAAAAGTTTTTATCTTGAGTAAAATATTAAAGCAAATGGCAAAGTTATATTTGGCTTTATTCTATATGAAGGATTTGCAGTGTAAGCTTTTATTTTTGAAAAGTTAAGTTTTGAAATTTTCTGTGTATATTCTCTGCAAACACTCATGAGACACAACTCGTCCACTAGGATAACCTAGGAGTTTAAAGGCTTGTTGCACGTGCTAAGTGCAATCGTGATTCCTATGAAAGTGAGTTAGGTTGTTTTAGTTTATATATTTTTTTTTTCTTTTTGTTTGCTCGAGGACTAGCAAAGCTATGGGGGAATCTGATAAGCCCATTTTGCTACACTTTAAAAAGCAAAAGATTTGGTAGTGTCATCAAGTCTTGAGTCGATTTTCTGCATTTTTGCATTTTTAGGATAAATTTCGTCTTATCATAGGAGTTTTGAAGTTGATTCGCGATCTTGAAAGTCTCTAGGGAATTCAATTAGTCTCCGGAAGATTAGAATTCAAGTTTCCAATGAAGTAAGAAAACCTGCTATTTTTGGAATTTCTCAGGATTTTTCCTAATTTCATCAATTTTTGCACCACAGGGGTAATTTGAATTTCTCAGAATTTTTCCTAATTTCATCAATTTTTTGCATTTTTAGGATAAGTTTCGTCTTATCATAGGAGTTTTGAAGTTGATTCGCGATCTTGAAAGTCTCTAGGGAATTCAATTAGTCTCCGGAAGATTAGAATTCAAGTTTCCAATGAAGTAAGAAAACCTGCTATTTTTGGAATTTCTCAGGATTTTTCCTAATTTCATCAATTTTTGCACCATAGGGGTAATTTGATAATTTTCAATGTGTTTCATTTGACCCCCGGGTTGTGTCTGAAAACTCTTGAGTGATTCCATGAATTTTGAAAAGCCTGCTAAATTTAGACCTCTTAGAGGTTTCACTCGATTTGAAAATTTTGAGTGTTTAGGGATTTTGGGCATTTTCAGAGAATGCCAAATGATCATGTTTGTTATTACCCACTAAAAGAAGCAAACTTAAAAACTTTCTATTTTGAAGTTTGACTACGAAAATTTTTCATTTTTAACTTTTCCCTTTAAAAAATGAACCAATTTGAGGGTATTTTGGTTGCATTTTGGTGCGTAATGGTCGAATATGGGTGTTTTAGTCCAAAAAATTTGTTTCTTTAAAGGGGATGGTTCAACCATATGTTAGGGGTGCACTATAAAGGTCACATGGGTTAGGTCCATCCATAAAATATTGAATTTAAAAGAGTTTTATTAAATTTTTATTAAAAAAATATCTAAAACCCATGTGAGAAGGCCCATTAGGCTAAAGTCCACAAGATTGGGGTCCATGTGGGTCGGCCGCATGAGTGGGTGCCCCACACGAGGAGACCACATGCAAAAACGTCCAACATGGGATAAGGTGGTTGGTGACATCATATTTGTTTTGAAAAAATAAGAAATAAATGAAGAGTTATAATTAGAAATGGCTTGTAAGGTCAGGTTAGTAAAATAGTCATAACTTTTTATCTTCTCGTCCAAAAAATTCGTAATTATATTTGTTTCCAACTTTCGAAAAGATATACAACTTTCTAGTTTATGACTTTTCCTGAATCAGCCTCTAAATAGGTCAAAAACGAGGTCAAACATCGGGCAGTCCTTTTTGGAAGAAAATCATTCATAAAATCTAGTTTCCTATGTGAGAAGGCTTCTAGATTAATCTTGAAGGATCTCCATTGTGCAATTTAGCATTGCTTGGCTTGCAAGAAATCAATATTAGAAGTAAATCCAATTTAGAAGGTAAGGGAAAAGCAAGCCATAGGTGAGAATTGGAAACTAATTAAAGGTAGGAGTCCTCACATTTGAAACTTCCAAATCCAATCTAACCTTAACTTTTTCTATAAAAGCAAGCACAACATTTGGCTTGGCCCTAGAAAGTTCATCTATTTCTCTCTTCCTCCTTAGAATTCATTCCTCTCTTTTGTTGCTTTAGTGTTCATCTCTCTCTCAAGTGTTCTTCACAAAAGGGATTCTTAAATTCATTCTTCTTCTCCAAGGCATCACACAATCAAAGATTATTGGAGTGTTCTTTAGATCTTTTTTAGCGTATAAAATGGTTGGACAAAGCGTATATCTCGGATCACTAACCCTAGAGACAAGGATCGCGATCAACGGTAAGAATTCTCTTCTTTGCGAATTAGAAAAATGTGCTAGGGTTTTATTTTTTTGGAGCATCAAATCTATGAATTTTCTTTTAAAATTCCAATATGATATAACATAGAATATAAGTTTTTAAAATAAAAAATTTCACCCAAAAATTAGTTTTCCTCCATTCAAAGATCGATTTTCTTTCTTTTCTTTTCGGTATGGTTTTTAACGAGATTTACAAAGCAAGTGTTTGAAAATAAGATCATTTTCAAAAACCAATATTTTTCTAGGGTTTTAAAATTTCCAAAACTACTGGAAATCGTGATCTTGACCATGGTTTGATCGCCTCAGTTTCCGTTCGATTTTTCGAACGGTAACCTAGCAAAGGGTTATTTTTTTGAAGAATAAAATGGAAAACAGGTCCAATCAAGTCTAAAGTTGATGAAATATTGACCCAATACCGATTTTTGCATTTCGAGTTCATCCGAAATTTTTTTGAATCTTTTTAGTCGGATTTTCAATTATTTTAGATTTCGGCATTTTTAAATAAATATCAAAAGGTTTTAAAAATTAATAAAAGTCTCCAGAATTAATGTTCAATAATAAATTGACTTTCTCATGGAAATTATTTTTTAAAAATATGTTTTTATCCATTTTCTAATCGCTTCTTCGTTTTACGTGTCGTAATTCTTTTTTATATTAAATTAATGAAATTTCGAATCTTTTTCCTACAAACCAGTAGTTTAGGCCATTAGAAGGTTAGTGAAAATTTTTCAAAAGGTTTTACAAAGGTTTAATATGATTTTACAATTTTCTTTTAAAAAACGGGTTTTAATTCCTAGGAAACGAATTTCTCTTTTTATTCAAAAATCGATTATATGGAGGATCATTGATTTTTAGGTCTTAAAATTTTTACAGTAAATCATATAACCTATTTCACATCTACTGGAATTTGTACATGATTTTAGAGCACCATTTAATCGACTTTTTAATTGATTCATTAAGTTTATCCTAATTTTATGTGAATTTTAATTGGCATCAAATCTTCGTAAAAACCTTTGAAATTGTTACAGTAGTCTAATATCATGATTCTATCTATACTGTAAAAGTTTTACTTGATTTAAGATTTGTATGCTAAGAGTTGATTTGTTAATTTGTAATCTTACCTAAATTTTGGAAATTCGAAATTTGATAGGAAAATTTGTTCTAAATTCATGAAACTCTTCCAATAGTCTAAACTCATTCATATCTGATTACTGAAAAAGTTTCAATGAATTTGAAGTTCGATTGCTTATGATTACACAGTAATCCTTGCAATCTGGTCTTAATGTCAATAAATCACAATTTAATAGCAAATCAATACAAAAGTCAGTAAAAATCTCCAAAAAAAGTTTAACTTTTCATCATGAATTCAATCCCTAACTTTTTTGAAATAGAAACCTTAAGGTTCAGAAATCCCCTATGTAAATTTGTTATATTGCGATAGTTTAACTGCCGAGATCGCAACCACAATCGTATACTAATTGCGATTAATCCTGCATAATTGGAGTGCGTAAATTATAGTATGATATTTGCTCCGAGGTCCAGTGTCCACGGAAATCCTGAGCAACATGCCAGGCAATAAGATACTATAACTTACGTGCTAAATTATACAAGGGTTCAAAGCACGATTCCCATCCATAGTTGCGATTCGAGGCTAAAATCAACAAATCATAGAACCTTTGGTATCCCTTAGATATTTAGAAATTGAAAATCCTTGAAAATAAAAAATCAGTCAATCTAAAAATCACCAATATCAACAAATTGAATTAACTTAATCAAAGTCTTAGGAGTTGTTGGATTGCGTAGGAACCTTTTAGGTGCCCTTAGGAACACTTACGTCACGTTGTGTTCTAGGTTTTAGGGAGTTCTAGAGTCAGGAGTCCAGCCTCATCACGGCCGTTTCCTTTGGATAGCAACCGCACCATAGATCTAGTTACACTAGTAACCCAATTTTCACATAAGACAGGCCTAGTTACCTAGGATGTAGGTTAACATGCATTAGTCTAAAGGACGTCATGCACTTAGCTAGGACCATATAGCATCTTAGATGAAGTCCTAGGATAATAAAATCTTCAACTTGAACTAAATAATTTCTCTTAAAACTGTTGAAATAGTCAATACAGTCCAGATCGATGTCCTAGATGAGTTAGACATAAGTAGTTTAGTTTAGGTGCACCGAATTACGATCGACTCTGATTCCAGTGAGGCTGGGATACGCAGGCAACTTGGATGCTTGAGTGGCATACCAAGCCCGAGTCGGCCCCATACACAAATGGTGGGGTTTTGTATATTACTTTTTTTATGAATTCTTAACTAAATTAATTAAAATACCTAGGATTTTTCATGAAACTAAATTTTAGGAGAACATTTACTTAGATTGAATTCAAACAAATTGAGAAATCAAGATGCATATTTAGGAATTACATTGAAATTAGATATTATGATGCATGTCACGTAGTTCGCACATTAATGTAGAGTTAAGTGAGCCATTTAAAAGAAATTCAAAAGAGTTAACTTTTGAAATTGAAGACAGATTATCGGGCAGGAATGGTGCATGTGGTGGTAACTCCCCATACCTTCCACTCTTGTAACCAGGTAACGAGTTTAGATTTCTGGTCAATTGTGGGTCCTAGATCCCTCATCTAGGTGGCGACTATGTCACTCTCTTTTGAGTTGAATTCTGATTGCCTAAGTGATCCCAAGTTCACGGAAAGGATGAATTAAATCACACTTTGCTAGGCTCAGCGGCTTACCCCTGCCCTTATGGGTACTGGGTTGCACGTTTGTTTGCACCCTATGGTCTGGTTGCTGCCTGCTTGGTTGGGTAATTAATAATAAAAAAATAGACCTACACCAATTGCATGGGTACGAGAGACCAAGAGAAAGGGAGGCGGCTCGCGGGCCATTCCCCTCTCACGGGATCTGGTCCCACACACACTCACACACTCACCTACATACGTACTCTCAGGCACACACACACACCTGCTCACAAGGACACATAGTTATGCACACACACATAGACTTACATACACACACATATAACCCACACATACATACGCACAAACTCACACTCTCACACATACTCTCACAAACACCCTTCACACACACACAGACATATCTACACTCACACACATTCACACATAACTCTACACATATACACATACACACACACATACATACACACACATACATATATGCCTCACATATAAATCCACATACACACACACACCCTCACAAAAATAATCTTTCACACAGACTTTATACCTCAATTATCACCATGTCATTCTTGGAGATAAAGCACAACAGATTCAGTTTTGTGAGCAATATTTTATCAAGACAAAATGAAAAACCAAATGAATATTCATGAGAAACAAATCACACAACAAGGCCTACAAAGTATTGTGTAAGACAGAGAGCCAAACCGATTATTCATTTTGTGAATGTAGTGGACACCGATTCATGTCATCTCAATATTGCACATAATCAAACCAAGGGCAGACAGAATTATAATACCTATGGAACTTTTATTTTGTGTGATACAAGTGAGATAAGAATATGTACTTATATGCTTCTCACCAATAAGAAACTCACAGATCTCCTCTTCATTTTCTTTCAGAAAATCATTTGTCTCTTTTAAAGATCAAAGATAAAACTTCCATACGAAATTCATTTCACTTTGGATATAAACACTAAATCAATGAATTAACCCTAAGAAGATTTTATCAACTGAAAGTTTATCTCACAGGTTACCCCACAACATCTCAATTCATGAACCAAACATTAAACTGAACGGTCTTATAATTTTATCACAGCATATTTCTAAAAAAAAATTCATCACTAAGAGGAAAATAACAGGTTCAAAATCCTAAAAATTCTTCACTTATATTATTATTATTATTTTCAAAAATATAAGCCAAATTCTCCTAAAGGTACAAAAATAAAACTACTGAAGGTCATAGATTCTCATATCATTAAGTTTCAAAAACTGATAAATACCATCATTAATTATAAGTGTCTCACAAAACTTAGATCTAGCAAAATGATCGATCAAGAATTTCACAAACCTTAGATTCAGCAAATAATCAATCAAGCATACCTAATAAAGTTCAAAATAATAACTTGTATAATCCAAAAATACCTGAATGAAGATGACACACACACACAAAAATGCTGCTGATAGAGTGAATAACCAGAACCTTCGCTTGAAGCTCCAATGTCCTCAAATACAAGCTTAGAATACAATCTATTGGATCTAGGGTAGAAGCTTTGATTATACGGGAAAAAGGAAAATAACAACGCAAAGCTTGCAAAGGAGAAAACGAGATGACCAGAGTGAAAATCTGGCCAGAATCCCACCGGAGAAGGAGGATTTCGATCGGATGATGAAGGTTTGAAGGTTAAGGTTAGCAATTTGGGGATCTAGGGTTTTTTTTCTCTCTCGTTTTCTCCCTCTCTCTGATTCTAAAAATTTGGGCGAAAATAAAACTCTCCCTCATTTTTATTTTTTAGTTGGCATTTTATACACAAATGGGTTACCGATATTGGCACCACCCATTTGATGAGCGCACCAAAAACGTGATGGGCGCGTGAAATGGGCTTGATCTCAAATGGGATAATTCACCTCTGCCCCCATGAACCTCATGTGTATACAATGATATATTTACCCACCCCGCCCCCCAAAACTTCACTTGGACAGCCCCATATATGTTTACTTTGACTACTCTTTTCTGCTATAGGGGTGACTCGAGTAAAATAAATGGATAGCATTTTGACTCTTCTTTAGTGTACTTCGGGTTAGTATTAACACCCACCCTGCTAGATATCTCACCCCTCTCTCGTTTATGTAGTTCATGATGTTTGCCCCCCATGCTTTGATAATCCACACTCAACCAGCTTGTCTTTTCTTGGCTTTTAATCTTATGGAATAGAATGATATCAATACCACCCTACTTTGATACATGCACTAACCTCTTTTGTCTTTCCTTCCTTGATTGATTTATAGGTTGATACCAACACTCCCTTGCTTATGAACCGACCATACCTTTCATTTATAGCTAGGACTTCTCCTTTTTCCAAAAGATTCCTAGCCCTTGCTTTAAAAAGTCAATTGAAAAGATGGCCCAAAAATTGATTGATCCATACCACCAATTGTAGGTTGGGGATCAGCCTATGTAAATGAATTTGGCGTATGGGCTTTTTTTTTTATTTTGAGCCCATCAGCAAATAAATGGTTCGGCCACTACAACCCCTGATAGTGCAATTGAGGACTACTCCTTTATAGCCAAAATGAGAGGAGTTCGGTAAACAACAAGGGTATCATTTGACCCTTGTTGTTACACAGGAGGGTAATATTGGAGTACTCCTTGTTTCTATAAATCACCCTCATTTCATATCAGAAATGACATATTTAAGCTCCTCCTCTTCCCTAGACAGTCCACTTTTGGTTATTCCACCCTCCTTTTCACTTCTTTTGGTTAGAAAAAATGATATATTCAGCCCCCTTTCTCTCTCGGCTAACCCCTATTTAGTTGATTAACCCCCCTTGCTCTTCCCATGGACAACCACTCTTTTTAATGACACATCCCCCATCTAATGTATTTATGGATTTTTAACCCCACAAAGGGGTGGTTCAGCTATTGCACATGAAATTGAAAATGATACACCCTTATTCGATGCCCTACCCCCCTATTTCACTACACTACACTACGAACTCAGTAATTTTTTATTGGATTTTCCTACAATTTTAATGGGGCCTACTTGTGACCCTAACCTACGCTTAAGCAAAGCTTGGGACTCTAGTTCATTATTTAAAGGAATTTTTATTAGAAAATGAGTTTTTAGGGTTTGGTCAAAATGGGGTGTCTACAACATCGAGAAAAATACACTAAAGGACTTATCAAAAAGTTTGGAATGGATAATTGTAAGATCATGAGAACACCCATGAGTGTCACAGCTAAACTAGATAAGGATGAATTTGGAAAAGTCATGGATGAGAAGATGTATAGGGGTATAATCGGTAGTCTCCTCTACTTGACTGCCAGTAGGCCAGGCATTATATTTAGTGTTTGTCTCTATGCAAGGTTTCAGTCTGCTCGAAAGGAGTCTCACCTATCTGTAGTTAAAAGAATCTTCAAACATCTTAGAGGCACCCAAACTCTTGGCGTATGGTATGAAAGGACTAAAGAATTCAAGCTTACTGGATACTCAGATGCCGACTTTGCTGGGTGTAGAATAGATAGAAAGAGCACTAGTGGGACTTGTCAGTTTCTTATGAAGTCACTTGTACCATAGTTCAGCAAGAAACAAAACTCAGTGGCCACCTCTACCACAGAAGCAGAATATGTGGCAGCTGGAGTTTATTGTGCTTAAGTCCTATGGATGAGAAACACATTGATGGATTATAGCATTAAATTTAATAATATTCCCACCTTATGTGATAATACTAGTGATATCAACTTGACAAAAAACCATGTACAACACTCAAGAACAAAACACATTGAAATAAAACATCACTTCATTAGAGATCATGCACTTAAGGGGGGCATATGCTTGGAATACATCAATACTGAAGTCCAACTTGCTGATATCTTCACAAAACCCCTAAGTGAAGAGAGGATGTGTGATATAAGAATTTCCTTGAACAATTGGAGTGGAGATCAAGTGAAAGAATTGGCTAAGTAATAAAAAAGGGGGGGGGGGCTTTTGGATCAAATTTGCTAATCTTTGCCTTATTAGTTTGGATTGATCTAATCAAATATGATATTTGTGAGCCCATGATGCTTGTGAAATGATTGAAACACATCTAATTCAATGGATTCACAAAAATCTTTATCTTTTGGTCAAAACTCGCAATGATTCACCCACACATCCAAAATGAAAATTCTTTCACTTGGATTGAATCTTATCATCCAAACACATCCAATAGATCATATGTGAGTTGTGGACACATTCCAACTCAACAAACTCACTCATTTGGGTGTTAATCACATTTCACTTCCAAATCTCACAATTTCGACATTTAGAAAATTTTCAAAAACGCATAATTTTTAAAATTTTCAAACCAAGTCAAAATCAATGTAAAAATAAAAAATATAGTCTGTTTTAAGAAGAGTTATAAAACAAAATTTATTAAAAAAAAGGGAATCAAAATCCATTGTCTGATCTGATTGGTCAATCCAAACGTCTGGTGGCGACCAGCAGACAAAAAAAAGGGGATCGGTTGGGCTTGTTTTTGTTACTTTTTTGTCCTATTAGGATGTGTATTTAACCAATGTTTAGGGCTTTTTTTCATCCCTTTCACTCTCTTTCACTCTCAAACCCTAGAACACCTACTCCTTGCCCAAATCCTCATTCCATCCTTGTAGATCCATTAGGATTCCACCCTAAATCTAATTTTTAGGCTTAAACTCAGCAACTCTTCAAAAACCTCTCATTTTTCCTCCAAATTCGTGTCTTTTGTCTCCAAATTCGTGGAATTTGTGTTGTTTTTGAGATTCTTGAAAATTTCTCACAAGGATTCCACCATTTTGCTCAAGATCCACTAGGGTTTTCACCGGTTTAGATTAAAAATCTTCATTTTATGGTAGCCTCTTCAAAACTCTTAAAAAATCTCTTATTTCTCCCTAAAAATTCATGGATTTAGCACCAAATCCTCTTGATTTTGTGGGGTTTATTGTGTTGTTCATCATATATTCCTTCAAACTCAAGTTTTACTTCCTCCATTTTCTGATCTCCCTTGAAAATCTTGCAAAAATGTCTTGAAACCCTCGAACCACTAGAACCCCAGCATGCGGTTCGCAGACGTTGAAGAAGAGAGTGGCTCTCGCACTCGAAGGCCAACCGGATCAAGATCTGGATCGTCCTATGTGAATATCGGCATTCAAAACCTGCAAGTTCTGGCAATATTTGAGGAATTGGCTCCAAGAAAGGTAGTCTCTGGTAGATATGTGGATTTTGAGGCTCATTCTGCTTACTACATTAGAGCATGTTTTGATACCTTGGAGTGGTCTCCATTTCTTCAAATCAATTAGCCCATTTATTCTACTCTATGCATAGTCTTTTATGCTCAATTAGATGCTTCTGTAGATCACTGGCTACTGAAATCTGAAGTAACGACTAAGCCGATAGAACTTATATTTGCCGCATTTTGTGAGATCTTAGGAGTTCCTGCAGCTGGCCTTAAGGTATATTTCTGGCGTACTGATGAGATTGAAGAACGTGGGACCACAAGCAAAGATGCGTGTCGGACGACTTGTAGACGTTACATCCCTGGCGGGAAAGTTCAGGCTCATGATTTGATGCCTAAGGCAAGGCTACTACTGCAAAATATCATTATGAACATGATTTTGCCTAGAGGGGGTTCGAAGAATGAGGTGAGGCCCTTAGATGCTTTTGTGATATGGTGCCTGATGAGTGGCACTACTCTGAATTTGGGCTACATCATCTTCAGGCACTTAAAGGGTGCTCCTCTGAGGACTGGAGCATCCTTGCCCTATGGCATGGTTATCACCAAAATCCTGACACACTTTGATGTCTCAATAGCAGGGGAATTGAAAGAGCAACCTGCTACGAAAATTGACAAGACTACTATCAGAAAAATGAGAAAGAGCCCTGACAGGATGGAGAGAGTGGTTCAGGATCACCCTCACCTTAGTGAGGAAGAGGAAGAAGAAGCAGGAGATGAGGCGGACACAGAAGCATGTGATGAAGCTCCTACAGCTGAAGAAGAAGAAGAAGCGGTTGGAGCATATGAGGATGAGGAGCCTGATGCACCTCAGATGGATCCTCAAGACAGGCCTATTACTTATAGAGACCTCATGGCCTTTCAGCAACATGTTGATCAGTGATTTGACTCCATTGAGCGTTGTATGGGCTGGAGAGATTCACCACCACCTGCCGAGTAGCTTTGCCGTGATGTGCTTGAAGTACCATCTGCAGCTCCTTAGGGTTAGGATGTTTTTTGGCTTATCTCTATTCGCACTAGGCTATTACTAGTTTACTTTAGGTTTCTCTCTTGGAGGCATGTCTATGGGTGCTATCTTTAGTTGGATATGTATGACATTCACCATAAGACCTTTGGTTATGGATCTTTTGTTTATGATTGTTGGCTTTTGGTTTTCTTGCTTACGTACTTTTGGTTGTTGGATATAATTCCTGGTTGTAATTGACAAATCATTAAATGAATGAATCGCTTATCTAGTTCTTTGTTCCGTCACTTGTTTAGTACAGGTGTTTCAGTTATGTTTGATTGTTGCTTGTTTTGTATAGATGTTGATTGCTTTGATGGATTCCCATGAATGTTGGTTTATTTGTATATCATTATCTACCTATCTATTATCATTCTTGTTTGGTAAATGGCTTCGTGGTCAAGATGAAATATCTTAATTTTTAAAAGACAACAGAATTGGTGCTCATGCCCTCTTTGAGGTAACAGTACCGTCACCCCTAATTAATGCACATAACTCTTATGGCACTTTGCCACCATCTTACTATGAATATTTCTTATGTTTGTTGCTTATATATATATATATATATATATATATATATATATATTGGAGATTTGCCTTTTTGGTGATGTTAAAAGGGGGAGAAAAATAGTAACATGCTACCGAATTCATGTGCTATATCATTATTGATAGCATAATTTGAGGGGGAGCTTACCCTCATATGATTCAGGGGGAGTTTGTGCTTGTGCTTGCTTGCAAATGTTATTATTTCATATGCCTTCATTCTAATCTTAAATTTGCAATCATATAACTCACAATGGAAAGTAAAATGGATCTATAATTGAGGGGGAGCATATTATGCTTTTGTCATTCCATTTAGGGAAGCTCCTTGCCTTCGATCAATGTGAGTTTGTCATCATCAAAAGGGGGAGAATGTTGGCCCAAGGGTTCCCATGTGTGGCCCTACTCATTGTTTTGATGACAACAAATCTAAATTGATCAAAGTAGGTTGGTACTAATGATTTTACCATGATAACCTTACACAGGAAATTTTAGTACCAAGATGGACAACTCAAGATACATAGAACAATAAGAAGATAGATCGCTAACTTTTGCCTCTTTAAGGCTGATACAAAGTGGAAGATCAAACTATCACAAAAACAATAAGAAGATAGATGGCTAACTTTTGCCTCTTGAAGGCTGATACAAAGTTGAAGATCAAACTCTCACCAATCACTCAGCAATAAAATAAAAATAGCCTAGTCCAATCCTCTTTAAGATGTAGCAAAATCAAAGCTCTAGAGGATTTGAATGAGTAGTGGCTTTGGAAAAATGAATCTTGGTTGAAAGCACAAGTTCAGAGAGACTTAAGAGTCATTAAGAGTTGATTAGAACATCATTAAGCACTCTATTTATAGACAAATTCAAAAACTAGCCTTTTAGAGTGCTCAACGACTCTCTTGGATGACCTTCGGTCGACCGGGCTTGTAGCCATCGGGTTTTCCAAGAAAACCTCATAACAATGTTCGGTAGACCAAACCAACGTTCGATCGTCCAAAGCTCACATAGTGGATTTTTTTACTTTCTTCACTTTTGGCCTTTGGTCGACTGAGATTTGGTTGGTCGACCGAGCTAGAGCAAAATTGAATTTTTAATTTTAAAATTCAATCTTTGCATTTTGGTTTCAGTGATTTTTGGTTCCTTTAGCTTATTTTGAAAATTTGAGTCTCCTAAGATGCCTTGAGTTTGCTTTTAGCATTAGGAGGTTGGATATACATTCCAATATAAAAATTCTTCCCTTGGAATTAATTTGTTTAAACTTGAAACCACTTGAGTTTTGCATTTGCCTATGAAAGTCTGCAATTGAGTACGGATTCGGCTTCATTTCATCGGAAGTGTTGAACTATAAGTCTTGGGCTTTAGTATGTGATTTGCATGTTGATTCTTGAGCGATTGATCTATTATTGCTCTTGTAGTTCAAATAACTTCTCATTTACTTGGACTTATAGAATATACTTGCACACGTGAAACGTTAGTCAAATAATCATGATGACAATCAATTTTGTTTTGTAATTCATCAAAACATAGGTGATTGTTGAACCCTCCTAATCCATGACGCCAAATGTAGGTTGCACTTTATGATGTTATGGTTTATGGATGAATTATATGCCTTGATTTATTTGCCTTTGTTTCATGGGATGAATGTAAGCATTTTATGGTTTGTTTAAAACTATTATATCTCCTAAAAAATCCCTATCTATGTATATTAAGTTGATAAATGGGTCCAGATCTTAAGGAACGGTTCTCATGGCCTTCCATAGCTGTTTGGTAGTTGGCTAGTCTAAAAGAAGAGATGGTCATATGGCGTAGCTGAAGCCAATCTCCAATTTTGGCTAAAGTAACCTCCAAATTTCCATTGGGATAAGGAATATTGTAGAGGGCACAAATGATCAAATTCTAAAGAAGAACCCATTGTGGTGCTCTACATGTTTCTGAGGCAGTGGTTGTGACTTAACCGAGCAAAGGATTTTGAGGCCCATTGGATAGATACATGCCGATGCTTGGAGGCCGAATCAAATCGGAGATCATGTTCAACATGATCGATTAGATGAATCCGCCTATTTAGGGAAAGTATGGTCGAAGTCAAGAGCCGATGGCCAATGTTGCATGAATGGATTTCCGATGCCCATTCGAGAAAATTTGCTTTTCTCTTGATCCACGGGAAAGAAGGTTCCCTAGATGGGGTGCCAATGAGCAATATTAATAAATTCGAAAACCCAGTTTCATTACTTATATGCCATGAAAATGCAAAATATGATGTGGATACTTATTTTTAGTTGACTTCAAGCTTCCTTTGCATATAGACATAAGATGGCAACCTCCAACCCCTTAGCTAGATAATTGAATAGTAATGAACAATCCGATAATAATTTCATAGACGGGAGGAGGTACTGGGCTAAAGTACTCACAACACAAAATGGTCAACTGCGTTCTGACCACAAGGGTGCTTAGAGCACGAGGTCCTATTGGAGCTGATAATAATACCTCCATAAAATGGCATGATGATCATGACATATAAAGGGTAATATCTTGGTGTCAATGACCCGGTTTATGCAGAACAATATCAGGGGTTAGCGACGACTGCAGATATACTGGCCAGTGTCGAGGAGAAGTTTAGAGGGAAAATCACACTGCTAGGCAATTGGAAATAGGCTCTAGGGAACATGATCTGACTGTGGTGTAGAATGAGGGTGAGGGTTAGCCAAGCGTAGTGAAAGGAGTTTCATTATGGAAACCAATTGGATTGGCCCCGCTCTTCATTGGTGTGTAGATATTGGTACAATCCTACATGTCTGCTAGGTGTCGTGGAGGTGAATATCTCCAATAATCGAATTTCAAGAAATTCCTAGTTACTAGATTTCGTTGGTGATTGAAAGTAAATTCAATTTGGATCAGTAAAGTATACCGCTTGATTATCCAGCCAGTAATCTCCTTGTTCTACTCCTCGCTCGGCTTTGAGACTTCCCAGGTACGAATGCTTCAGAAGTCAAAGTGAGCCCCTTCATTGCTTGCTTGGACTCGTAGAGTATTAAAGAACTCTTCTTCTCAAAGTAGTGTAGGAAGAACAAAAACTCTTTTGTATTTTTAAGAAAGTAGAGAGAGAAACAGAGTTCTAGAAAAGAGAGAGAGGGGGGAGCAGTGGAAACCGTCCAACCAACCTCCTCCCTCTCCTCCTTTTTATTTATAAGAAAATCTTATGTAAGCCCAATGGTTTCCACCTTGGCATTCCCATCTTATTTTGATGATTCCAATACACAAGTGATTTATGATCACTAATGTGTTTGATTGTCTAAGTTGTAGATCACATTGGTGCTAAGACAACATTCCTTGGATTGAGGCCAAGAAGATCTCATTGGACCACATCATGAAGGCCAAAGTCATCAAAGTCCAAGACAAATGAAGACTTGAAGAATCCATTGAAGATCAAAGTTATATTAGATTGTATTAAGATCCAATCCTAGTTTAGGATTTTGAAAGGCATAATTAAGTTAATCTCACACACCCTAAAAATGTATAAGTGATTGTCGTTATGGTGTTCCAACTATGTGGAACCCTCATAACAATCCCAGGTTGGTGTAAAATTGGAAGCCCAAAAACAGAAGTGAAAATCTGCTCAACAGAGGCTTCTTGGAACTCCGAGAGATTTCTCGGAGCTCCGAGATTTGGTCCAGTAGACATTTTTCATCTTCTGTTTGTATTCCCGGAACTCCGAGAACACTAATAACGGTCAGATTTATATCCGTTGGTGTTTTCTCCAGAATTACCACTATGCCACCAAACGGTCATATTTGGGTTTTTTTATATATATGGGTATTCCCAACTTCCAAACGATCAATCATAACACTCTAAAACTTCATTTGAACATCCAAAGAGTGAATCAAACTTGATTATGCCTCTCATCCTCTAAAGATTAGGATTTGGATCATAGGCTCAATTTGTACATCTTCTACAATTCTTGTAAACCCTTGTGAGGGATTTTTTGTTCTTTCTTTCTTAGTCAAGAACTTTGTATTGGGCGAGTGTTCGGAGAAGCGTAGCCCACTCTCCGTGGTGAAGATTGCCACCAAGGTTAAAGGTAATCGAAATTTGTAATCGGCACCGATCTTCGCCGAAGTTAAGAAGATCACATAGTGAAGCCATCAACGGGTTTGGTTGGTGGAGTGGAGTAGGCCTCGCGTTTGGAGGACCGAACCACTTTAAATCTCGGGTGAAATCTCTCTTACTCTTGCTCTTTATTTGCATTTGCACTTTAGATTTAACTTGTGTGCTTGAATTTTATTGTTGATCTCTTAATTTCCAAAATTGGGTTTGAGTTTTCAAAAGAATTAAAACTTGTTAGAAACCTAATTCTTCCCTCCTCATTTGTTGCCAATTCGGGACCACCCTTGGAATTTCACTTGGTATCAGAGCAAAGGCTCTTAAAAGATTTTCTTTTCTATAAATCTTTGAAAAATTTTTCTTTAAAAATTTCAACAAGGGAAAGATCATAAGATCTTTGGCAACTTTCTAATTGTGAAATGGCGGATAGAAATGGAACCGAACTTTCAGAGGGCCATTCTACAACTAGACCTCCCTTCTTTAATGGGTCCAACTATGGACATTGGAAGACAAGGATGCGCATCTATCTTCTTTCGATAGATGTGGAACTTTGGCACATTGTTGAAAATGGATACATGTTGCCTTCCAAACCATTTGAAGGATGGAATGTCGTAGAAAAAAGGCATGCAAATTTAAATTACAAAGCCATAAATTCTTTGTTTTGCGCCCTATCTACGGAGGAGTTTAATCGAGTTGCTCTTTTTTATTCCGCCAAGGTTATTTGGGATACACTTGTCGTTACCCATGAGGGAACATCTTAAGTTAAGGATTCCAAAATAAACTTGTTAAAGAGCAAATATGAAATGTTTAGAATGGATCAAAACGAAAGCATTTCTGAAATGTATACCCATTTTTCTAAAATTTCTAATGAACTAGCAAATCTTGGTAAATCTTATCCTACTGATGAGCTTGTGAGTAAGTTGCTTAGGTCTCTTCCTCCATATTGGGATCCAAAGGTAACCGTCATACAAGAATCAAAAATCTCAAGACGCTACCATGGAGGAGCTTGTAGGATCTCTTATCACCCATGAGATGCTCCTCACTAGCCGACAAGAGGAGAAGAAGCCGAAAGAGAAAGAAAAAGAGAGTCGATCTCTAGCTCTAAAAGCCTCCAAAACGAACTCATCATACTCTAGCGAGGCGGATAGCGATGAAGAAGAAGCTTTAAGGAAATTTAAAAGCTTATGGAGAAAGAAACATAAAAAGGATAAAACGAAGAAGAAAGAAGAGAGTGAAGTAGAAGGAGGAATAAGGTGCTATAATTGCAAGAAGACCGGACACAAAAGACTGGATTGTCTACTTCTCAAGTCATCTTCCTCAAAATACAAGGGAAAGAAGGAATGGAAGAAACATAAGGCTCTTGCCGCCGGTTGGGATGCTTTGAGCACCTCGGGCAAAAGCTCAAGCGAAGGGGAAGAAAATAAAAAAGATGATCTTTGCTTCATGGCACTCACCCATGAAGATGAGGTAAATTCAAACCCCTCTTGTAATTCATCAAGTAGTGATAGTGAAAAAATATCTTATGATGAATTGTGCAATACCTTGCATTCTCAAATTTCTAAAAATAAAGTTCAAAAGAAATTCATTTCAAAATTAGAAAATGAACTTAATTTTTTAAAAAATGAATCTTCTTCCAAATCTCAAGCACAACTTGAAAATTTTAAACTTGAGATTAAAACCCTTAAGGGTTGTTTGGATGAGAAAACTTGCCAAATTGTAAAACTCCAAGATGTGGCAAGCTCTTCCAAATCTTATGAAGATGAATTTAATGATTTTCTAAATCAAATAACCCATCTTCATAATGAAAATGAAAGGTTAAGATTATGTCTCCATGGATTCTTAAATGGTGACAAAATTATTGACATAATCTTAAAGAAGACTAGTCAAAGACCTAAACATGCATATGATAGGACTAGCGTATCTAACCCTCATGTTAGATGCCATTATTGTGGAATAAATGGTCATTACCAATTCCAATGTGCATCTAAGATTAGGGATAATGTTGGAACTAAGAAATCTTGGGTTCCCAAAGCCCCATATGATTTTCATCATATGTGCTTAGATTAGGGGCTTGCTCTATAATTGAATATCTTTCTATGGATAATTAAAATATCCCCTCTTATGTTGAATAAAAATTCTAAATAGGGGGAGTTCTAGGTTTGTCTTTTTCCTTGAAAAAGGGGGAGCTTTAAATTGAATATTTCATCCCTTTGTTTCTCTTTTACCCCAATCTTTTTTATTGATGCCAAAGGAGGAGAGAAATCTTGTGTAAGGAAAATATATATGCTTTTATTGGAAAATCTCTTGTGCTTGTCATCATAAAAAAGGGGAAGATTGTAAGCCCAATGGTTTCCACCTTGGCATTCCCATCTTATTTTGATGATTCCAATACACAAGTGATTTATGATCACTAATGTGTTTGATTGTCTAAGTTGTAGATCACATTGGTGCTAAGACAACATTCCTTGGATTGAGGCCAAGAAGATCTCATTGGACCACATCATGAAGGCCAAAGTCATCAAAGTCCAAGACAAATGAAGACTTGAAGAATCCATTGAACATCAAAGTTATATTAGATTGTATTAAGATCCAATCCTAGTTTAGGATTTTGAAAGGCATAATTAAGTTAATCTCACACACCCTAAAAATGTATAAGTGATTGTCGTTGTGGTGTTCCAAATATGTGGAACCCTCATAACAATCCCAAGTTGGTGTAAAATTGGAAGCCCAAAAACAGAAGTGAAAATCTGCTCAACATAGGCTTCTCGGAACTCCGAGAAATCCTCGGAGCTCCAAGATTTAGTCTAGTAGACATTTTTCATCTTCTGTTTGTATTCCCGGAACTCCGAGAAATATTCTCGGAACTCCGAGAACACTAATAACTGTCAGATTTATATCCGTTGGTGTTTTCTCCAGAATTACCACTATGCTACCAAACAGTCATATTTGGGTTTTTCTATATATATGGGTATTCCCAACTTCCAAACGATCAATCATAACACTCTAAAACTTCATTTGAACATCCAAAGAGTGAATCAAACTTGATTATGCCTCTCATCCTCTAAAGATTAGGATTTGGATCATAGGCTCAATTTGTACATCTTCTACAATTCTTGTAAACCCTTGTGAGGGATTTTTTGTTCTTTCTTTCTTAGTCAAGAACTTTGTATTGGGCGAGTGTTCGGAGAAGCGTAGCCCACTCTCCGTGGTGAAGATTGCCACCAAGGTTAAAGGTAATCGGAATTTGTAATCGGCACCGATCTTCGCCGAAGTTAAGAAGATCACATAGTGAAGCCATCAACGGGTTTGGTTGGTGGAGTGGAGTAGGCCTCGCGTTTGGAGGACCGAACCACTTTAAATCTCGGGTGCAATCTCTCTTACTCTTGCTCTTTATTTGCATTTGCACTTTAGATTTAACTTGTGTGCTTGAATTTTATTGTTGATCTCTTAATTTCCAAAATTGGGTTTGAGTTTTCAAAAGAATTAAAACTTGTTAGAAACCTAATTCTTCCCTCCTCATTTGTTGCCAATTCGGGACCACCCTTGGAATTTCACCTTAGAAGGGTTGGGCGTCCAAGGTGTCTGTGACAACCAGCCCTCCATGGTTGCCTATATCCAATGTGTTTTTAGTTTTATCTCTTACGAGAGATCTTGAGAAATAAGAAAACTACTTGAACCATTTTCTTTCTTTCCCTTATTTATCAAAATCAGAAACTTTTCTCTTCAAATTTGTTTCCATATAACATCCATAGGGTAGGGCTAGACTTGGACACCCAACATACATGGGTTGCCTTTAAAATTTCACCATTTTGAAAAATTAGAAACTATTTCAAAAGTTAAGGAAACCTTTTCTTTATAATTTTCTCTCTCCCTCTCTCATTTCTCAAAAATAGTAACTCTAAGTTTCTCTTTCAATTAATTAATTATGCATGTAAATTAATTAATTTAATTAATCAATTAATTTGCATACACCACTACTACCGTATATGCACCCAAGTGCATACACTAAAGTTATGGTGTAAATCTCCCCTATATCTTTATATTGTTAATCTCATCCTTCCATGCAATAGATAAAATTTGAGACCCATATTTTCTAAGAATGCGCAAGGTCAAGCAAGTAATGAGTGGATTGATGAAGGGATCTGACAGTCTATCCTGCAGTACTTATAGAGCCCCACGGTGACCTCGCTCTGTAGTGCTACTACGATCTCATTTAAGTAAATGGTCCCCACCAGGACATTACTCTGAAGATGACGGTCAGATCATCAAAATACCCCTAATCACATCTTATGTGTACGGACCGCCAATTCCCATTTACCAAGCCGGGTCCTACTAGGGTGGTCACTCACTACCCTCTGGGCCCACCCTATGGTATACCTTTCTATCTATCAACTTGGGCTCACAAATCCATTTACAAATTCCTTTGAAAAAATAAACAATTTGTTTTTGAAAAACTTTTGATAAATGCTTCATCAAATTGTCTGGCCAGACATATTTTAGAGGTATACACTAAGACTGAAATTGTTAATGATTTTCCTCTATATAAGAGGTGAAGGCTTCCTTATTGATCTTGTGGGTTACCCGATGACCTAAAACTACGCTCAATTGATCCCAGGCAAGAACCAACATTCGATAGGCCAAAGTCATAGAGCGGACCCATAGACCAACACGACCCTTCAAGTTTAAGGACATATAAAGGGTCTTGTCTGACAGAATAGCCTTATCCTATGCACATGCTATTCTGTAATGATCCGTTCAGTGCGCAAACCATTTGCTGCATCCATTCTGCCTCTAGGGTCCACTGCTTTAGTGGCTAATATAGGCCACCCCAATGAGGGTATGGAGTCAAGGTCTGATGCTGGTTGTGTACAGGAAGTGATTTCCAGTCTCAACCCCAACCAGGAATGTTTAGGTCTGGAAAGCACTGGAATCTCATATCTCCTTGCCCCTTAGGATCATTGAATCCCATAGGTGTCACGCCCCCAAACCGTTGTTCACAGTCAAGAGCACAAAAGTCTCATATACTCGTAAGGATAACCTTACAGATATACACGGCTACAAATAATCATATCATAACCAAAGCTTTAACAAAGCTATTAAAATTATCATAAAATCCAATTCGAGACATTCCCCCATTTATTATAAATAGTGATTATCAACGATTCAACATGTCAAAACTTAATACTCACAATCTCAAAGCTAAAGAACTGTAACTACTAATGAAATGTAGATGAAATCCTAAGCATTAGCCTCCTCGCCAACGCCTTGTTGATCAAAATCTGTAGATTGTTATCACCAGTTAGCCGAAGCCTAGTACTTAATAACAACTAATAAAGTGCAGTACAGATGGCAATAAAAGATGGGAATGGATATATAAAGAAGAGAATCTCATTACAATGATCTTATAATTCAATGGGCGAAGCAAAGGTCCCAAGTCAAAGGTCTAAGGTTCAAGTTCTTATGGTACAAAATCAAAGGGCTCAAAGTCCTAATACACTTCTATCACTGGCTTAGTCTTGTCATACATAGTATATACCACAATATAGTGTGGTTCTAACGACAAGTTATTTTACACCAACTGTCCACGGTGTTGGAACTAGTTCCTGGTTCTTATTCACATTCCTGTCGACAGGGCCAACGAATATCCCCCATTGGCGGGATCTAAGTTCTTATATTCATATATAGGCTAATGCCTTATTGCCCTTACTGGCGAGGGACCTTTTTTGAATTCACATGTCTAAGCCTTTTTGAAGTATTCAAAGTTCATTGGTCCATAAGGGTGTCGAATTCGTAAGTTCTTATGAGATAACAAGACATGGAGCAGACTTGCATTTTCTAAAGTGCTGAATTCAAAGGTCACAAGATTTAGTAACGCGAATAAAATTTTCATAGGAAAAATGGATCCATAGTAATATTCAAAGTTCACAGTGTCTTTAAGAGATTCGGAACAACCTCTATAGAAAAGAAGGTGTGGAACATGCATAGGAGTCAAATACAGAAAACTAGTACGTTATTACGTACCTCAAGTGTGCCAAATGCTTTCCCAACAGGAGAGCTAATCACCTGATAATTGTACATTTAAGTGTCACTAAAGGACCCAACGAAGTACTCTAAAGCCGAAGTCCCTATTCTGAAAATTCAAAACAAACCTCAATTTCTTTACTGTTCTGACACCCGACCGAAGTCCTCAGGCGTCCGAACAAGCACCTTCAGACGTTAGAAGATTTCCTTCGGGTGTCTCAGATTTTTCTCAAAACCCAACTCTCTGGTATCGTGGTCAAGCGTCCGGATAGGACGTCTGACCCACCCTTCGGGCGTCCGATTATCGGGGACTAGGTTTTTTCCCAAATTTTAGATTTCGTTCGATTTTCACAAATTTTCATATCTTTCTCATTTGTGCTCCGATTTGCACAAGATCATATACGGCGAATTTTGTTCGTCACGAGGAATCTGCTAAACCCAATTTTATGCTCGGAAAATCACCAATCTAATAATTTTGGTTTATCTAATCTATTAGGGTTAAACACAAAAACCTAATTCAATAGGGGTCAAAAACCCATATTGTTAGCCCAAGGGTTCAACAAGTACTCAGAATCCTTGTTTTAATGATTAACAAACTCAATTTGACAATTAAGGACTATTTGGACTAATGCTTTTTTATGGTTAAGTATATGCTATTCAAGTCCAAGGACTCTCAAGATTGCATCTCAAAGGATGAATCAATCAAGCACATTATTCGAAGGCAAGAACAAAGCAAGAACGAAGCAGAACAAAACGCAAGCTCGAGGAAGGTGATCGCTCCAAAGACCAAAGCTACGCACATGCTAATCATGGGAGAGGACTGGAGTCAAGACAAAGCCTCATTAAAGTGCCAACAAATTGAAGATCAAGGCATACTTAGAATGTATTGTGTCTATCAAAATGTATTTCATTTTAAAGGCACAAAAGAGGACTAAAATTAACCTAAAATGAACTAAATTGGACAAGTGAATGACCATAGTGGTGTCCATGTATATTTGGACCCATATGGCATTCCATTTAATTAAAATGGAGTTCCAAAGGCCAAAGCAAATGTAGCAACCAAAAAGCAAACATGTTGTCCAGAAGCCTTCACAGAAGTCCGTGGAGTTCCACGGAGCTCCGTGCGCTGAATTTCATGGACCCCCACAGAGTTCCGAGGAGGGTTATGGTCGAAAATAAAAATAGCCTCAATGATCACTACGGAATTCTATGCGATGCTTCCGTAATAGCCGTTGAAGACTCTATAACAACCATATTTCCACTTGTGCTAGAAATATGGGTCTTTAGGCTTTCAAAGGACACTCTTCATGACTCATCTAATACTCCTTGAGCATTAAAAAGGCTATTAATCATCTTCAAATATTTATTACACTCTCACCTCCTCTCTTGTACCTTAATCTTGAAATACATTTGAGAGACTCTAGGATTCATTTGTTCTTTTCTTTTTAAGTGAGAGTGAGTGAGCTTTACATTGTAATTAACATACTGTAAGCCCAATGGTTCCCACCTTGGCAATTCCCATCTTATTTTGATGATTCCAATACACAAGTGATTTAAGATCACTAATGTGTTTAATTGTCTAAGTTGTAGATCATAATTGCTTAAATACAAGATTGCTTGGATTGAGGCCAAGAAGCTCTCATTAGACCACTTATGAAGGCCAAAGACATCGGAGATCCAAGACGCATGAAGACTTGAAGAATCTATTGAAAATCGAAGTCATATTAGAATGTATAAGATCCAATCTTAGTATTAGATTTTAAGAGGCATAAATAAACACACTTCCTAAATGCTTAAGTGATTGTCTTTGTGGTGTTCCAACACTTTGGAACCCTCATAACAATCCCAACTTGGTGTAAAGTTGGAAGCCCAAAAACATGAATTGAAAATCTGCTTGACATAGGCTTCTCGGAACTCCGAGAGATTCCTTGGAGCTCCAAGAAATGGTCCAGTAGCTTTTTTTCAATTTCTGTTTGTATTCCCGGAACTCCGAGATTTTTTCTCGGAACTCCAAGAATTTCTCGGAACTCCGAGAAAATCTCTCGGAACTCCGAGACCACTATAACGGGAAGAAATAGAGCTGTTGGTAACTTTGCCAGATTTACGACAATGCCACCAAATGGTCATATTTGGGTTTTTCTATATATATGGGTATTCCCACCTTACCAATAAAAAATCTTAACACTCTAAAACTCTATTTGAACATCCTAAGAGTGATCAAAGCTTGTTTATGCCTCTCATCCTCTAAGATTAGGATTTGGATCATTAGGCTCAAATTTGTACATCTTCTACAATTTGTAAACCCTTGTGAGGGATTGTTTTTAGTTCTTTCTATCTTTATCAAGAGTGTATTCGGGCGAGTGTTCGGAGAAGCGGAGCCCACTCTCCGTGGTGAAGATTGCCACCAAGGTTAAAGGCATTCGGAATTGTAATCGGCATTGATCTTCGCCGTAGTTAAGAAGATCGAATAGTAAAGCCATCAACGGGTTTGGTTGGTGGAGTGGAGTAGGCCTCGCGTTGGAGGACTGAACCACTTTAAATCTCGGGTGCATTCTCTCTTACTCATGCTCTTAATTTGTATTTGCACTTAGGATTTAACTTGTGTGCTTCATTGTCATTCTTGATCTCTTAATTTTCCAAATTTGGGTTAAAATTTTCAAAAGCTTAAAACTTATTGGCAACCTAAATTTTTCCCTCCTCCTAAGTTGCCGTACTAGGGACCACCCTTGGAATTTCAGAGGCAAAGTGAGCTAGAAACTTGTTTCCTTTCCTTCTTCATTATAACTTGGTGAAAGGGGCACCGTATTTATGTCCATTGGAGTAGTGGGGCTTGGATTGTAATCAGCCGGTGCGGCGGAGAAGATTATTAGTGGATTTCTCAAGAGATCAACTTGGGCAGAGTGGAGTAGGCCTTGGGCTTAAGACCGAACCACTTAAAAATTCTTGTGTTCAAGCTTCTTCTTCTCTTCACTCTTCTTCACTTGTGGTATGTACATATCTTAACTCTAAAGTAATTCATCTTCTTTATCAACCTAAAATAAAGTCGAGAAAAGTTTTTCAGAGTTTCTTAAAATTTTAAAAGACACCCAATTCACCCCCCTTTCAGGTTGCCAACTGGGATTTCACTTGGTATCAGAGCTTGGTTACTTGATAAAAAATCCTAACCGATTAAGAGTTAAAGATCCACTTAATGGTAACCTTCTCTCATGGAACGGAGGGTCAATCTGTTTCTAGGCCTCCCTACTTTAATGGAATGAACTATGGTTATTGGAAAACTAAAACGAAATTCTTTTTAAAATCCTTAAACTTTGAAGTTTGGAAAAGCATTTAAGAAGGATATTATGAACCTAACAACCTATAAGCCCAAGGGTTCCCATGGGTTCAATCATTCACCTTACCTTCTTGTTTTGATGCTAGCAAACCTAAATTGATTAGTCTTTATGGACTAATGTCTTGCTTTGAAGTGTTGTGGCTTATACAGGAATTTCATGTCATACACAACTCAACACAACACATGGCTTGTGGATCAATGAACAATGGACCAAAGAGCTTGCACATATAGTGGAGACATCATCCTTGGAAGATGTTCAAGTCAAAGAGCTCAAATTGAAGATCCCAAAAGTTGCCTAGCCAAGTGCCAATAGAAGCTTGGAGTTGAACAACCATTGGTGACACCTCATGGACCATTCAACATGCTCAAGGAAGGAAGGATGACACAAGAGCCCAAAGAAAGTTGAAGAGTTCACTCACAAGCCAGAGATGTCCAAGAGAGTGCAAAGGAGCAAAGGCATTCCAAGAAGACTCAAGGTTTATACTTTTAGAATGTATTTGGAGTCCTCTTGTTTTATGTACTTGCACTGTCAAAGGTTTTCATACTTAACTTTTTGCATCCTTGAAAACCATCTACACACTCCCCAAAATATATTTGAAAACCTTGGACAAAAGCCCAAAGACCATGGCCCAAGACCCTGAATTTTTCTAAGTTAAAAAGGATTTTTAAAAAGGGCCGGTCGATCGGGGTTCCCCGGGCGACCGCGGCAAGGTGGCTGAAAATCTTGCACTTGTCGAAACATAGCGCGCCGGTCGACCGGGGCATCCCGGGCGACCACGGATGTGTTTCTGGAAAGCCAGAAACAATCCATCATGGTCAGGCCGGTTGACCGCCATAGGGCCAGGCGACCGCGAATAGGGAACTGGACAAAAATATAAAAGTCCAGGTAGCTCTCGCCGGGCGACCGCCATAACCCGGTCGACCGCGATACCTCGGTCGACCGCGCCGGTCTGGAAAAATAGCCGTTGGGGCCTAGCGGATTGACTTTTTCAACCCTGTTTTTTACGGTTTTGACCCCAAATGTTCATATTTTTCCATGGGCTATTTATACCTATCCAAACACAACTAAGCAACCTTTTTCACTTAATTTCCAAATCTATTTGAGCCTAAACTTGAAAATCAAAAGGTTCTTAGTTTATCCTCTTCTATGCTTTGATTTGTGATTTACATTCAACAAGAGGATCTCCATAGGCTTTAACTTGCTTATCTTTTGGAGAGTTTTTGTGTGCTTACAAAGCTGTAATCCGCATATTAAGAGGCTTTGAGAGAGTTCTATTTTTTTGTTATTCATTATTGAGGGTGTCCGATTCGGCCCGGTAACAAAGGTGAATCATTGTATTTGAGGGTCTCCGATTCGGCTCGTTAAGAAAGGTGAATCCATTGTAAGAGTGTAAGCCTAAGGGTTCCAATGGGTTAATCATTCACCTTACCTTTTTGTTTTGATGCTAGCAAACTAAATTGATTAGCATTTATGGACTGATGTGTTGCTTTGAAGTGTTGTGTTGTATGCAGGAATTTCATGTCATAATCGCCATTACACAACTCTTCACAACACATGGCCTGTGGATCAAGAGACAAATGAACAAAGAGATTGCTTTTACATTGGAGTCATCACCATTTGGAGATGATCAAGTTAAGGAGCTCAACATGAAGATCCCACAGGTTCCCCAGCAAGTGTCAAGAAGGAAGCTTGGAGTTGAATATGCCATGGTGACACCTCATGTACCTTTCAACTTGCATTGAAGATTGGAGGACAAGTCACAAGAGCCAAACAAGGTCAAGAAGTTCACTCACAAGCCGAAGAAGTCCTAGAAAGTGCAAAGGAGCCGACACATTCCAAGAAGACTCATGGTATTCATTTTTAGAATGTATTTGGAGTCCTCTTGATTCTATGTTTAAATGCACTTTCAAAAGGTTTTCAAATTGTTTTCATACTAAACTTTTTACATCTTTGAAAACCATACACACACCCAAAAATGTGTTTTGAAAACCTAGGACTTAAGCCCAAAGACCATGGCCCAAGCCCCTGATCTTTAAAGTTAAAAATGAAATTTTACACAGGGCCGGTCGACCGGGCTATGCCCGGCGACCGCGGGATGGAACCTGGAATTCCAAGGCATCTCAAAAATTATCGGGCCGGTCGACTGGGTCAAGCCGGGCGATCGCGGATATGTATCTGTTTCAAAACAGAACAATCCGTCATGGGTTTGGGCGGGCGACCGCCGTGGGTCAGTCGACCGAGATAGGTTTTTGAGCCGAATTTTTGAGCGAACAGGTAGCCCTCGTCGGACGACCGCCATGGGCCGGTCGACCGTGACGGTAAGGAATTTGAAAATATAAAAGGACGTCCGATAGGGGCGGGTGACTGCTGCAGCCCGGTCACCGCCGCGGTCGAGCAAACTAGCCGTTGGGGCATTTTCTGCTTGAATTTTTCAAGCCAGTTATATATACATGATTAAAACCTATCTCTACAAGCTTTTGAATATTTGAGAAAGATCAAATCCCATTTCTCTTTGAGCTTCAATATTTTATTTCAAAAGCAAAAACCTCTTTGATTTTCCATTTCTACATCTTTTGAAGAGGCACTCCATAAGGCTTTACATTTGTATTTTCTTGGAGTGATTGTGAGCTATACAAAGTTGTAATCCGCCTATTAAGAGGCATGGGAGTTTTTATTTTCTTTGTTCTTCATGTGAGGGTCTTCTCTTTGGCCCGTTAAGAATTGTGAAAACGAGGGTCTCCTCTTCGGCCCGTTAAGAAAGGTGAAGACGTGAGAGTCTTCGATTCGGCCCGTGAATAAAGGTGAATCATGTAAGAGGGAGTGTCCCTCGCAAGGCTTCGTGCGAAAAGGGTATGTGCCCTTTTGGAGTTGGAGGAGTCGTGGTGTATGGCTTGGTGATTCGCCATTGAAGAATCCCAACTTTAGTGGAGCATCCAAGGAGGAACTTGGAAGAGTGGAGTATGTCTTGTGATAGACCGAACCACTATAAAAATCTTGTGTCTCTTATGGTTGCTTCCTCTTCTCCTTCTCTTGCACGTGTGGTGATTGGTAAACTATAACCCTAACTTGTATTTGTGCTTTTAATTGAACAAGGGTTAGTAAATGCACTTGAATTAAATGTATAACCCCTAATTGCATTTATATATCTATTCGAACAAGGGTTAGCAAATGTGCAAGATTAGAATGTCTAAACCCTAGCTTTCATTAATATTCCTATTTGAACAAGGGTTAGATTAAGTGATTCTTAATTAGTGGATTAAGAGTTAATCTCTCATCTAATTAAGCCTAAAATTTCTAATTGACCAAGTCGCCCCCCCTCTTGGATTGTCACACTTGTATTTCAAAGAGGGTGTGTCCCCTCGCAAGGCTTCGTGCAGAAAGGTTTTGTTCTCTTTGGAGTTGGAGAAGAAATTGGGTTGTACGGCTTGGAGATTCGCCATTGAAGAATCTCAACCTTAGTGGAGGATCCAAGGAGGAAAACTTAGAAGAGTGGAGTAGGTCTTGTGATAGATTGAACCACTATAAAAATTGTGTGTTCCTTGTGGTGTGACTTCTTCCTGCTCTCTCTCTCTCTCTCTTGCACGTGTGGTGATTGGTAAACTCTAACCATAACTTGTGTTAATGCTTTAAATTGATCAAGGGTTAGTGAATGCATGCTAAAGTAAGATTTAAACCCTAGCTTTCATATCCATGTTTATTTGAACAAGGGTTAGATTAATTAGTAGATTAACTTTTAATAATCCACCTAATTAAGTCAAGAATTTTTAATTAGCCAATTCACCCCCTCTTGGATTGTCACACTTGCATTTCATTTGCTATCAGAGCTTAGGCTCTTAAAGAGATTTTTAACTTTAAAAATCTACAAGAGAAAAGATCTGTAACAATCCAAATGGATTTTGAGAGAGGCCGATCCGCTCTAATTCCTCCATTCTTTGATGGAATGAATTATAGAGCTTGGAAATTTCAAATGCAAGCCCATATCAAATCCATAGACTTTGACATTTTAGATGTCATTGAAGAGGGTTTTTCTTTTTCAAGGAAATGGACTAAAAATGATTTAAATTTTTTTTCTTTGAACTCAAAGGAAATGATTTTATTGTGTTGTGGATTAACTTCAAACATTTTTGACAAAATTTCAAATTGCATCAATGCAAAAGATATTTTGACTACATTAAAAAATATTTATGAGAAAAATGATTGTCTCTTTTCAAATGATAAAATCGTTGGACAAAAAGAGACTTCACAAAACTCTTTTGCATATGAAGATTCTTTCAAACATTCAACTTTCGATTTGAAAATTCAAATTGAAAATTTGGAATCGGAAATAAATGAAAGTTTGAAAAGAAATGAAAAATTAGGTCAATTGAGCAAAATTTTGATAAATAAAAATGATGACTTAATTCAAAGATGCAATGCCTTTGAAAAAGAAAAAGAAAGCCTTGCAAACACAAACATAGAATTAAATGAAAAATATAAACATGTTTGTGAAAATGAAAAACCAGTAAAAGCTAATTTATCTCATCAAAAAGAATATCCTAAAAATGAATTGAATGAGAAAAAATTAGTAAATGAAGAACTCTCATTAAATAATCAAAGACTTCAAGAAGAAAAAGATAAACATATTAGTTTAATTTCAAAGTCTTATGATTCTATTTGTTCCTCATCTACCAAATATCATTCTTATACTTATTGTGGTAGATTTGGACATCACAAATCTAAGTGTAAGCTTAGATTTGTGAAATCAAACAAGTTTGTTTGGATAAGAAAGGACACACTCCCACAAATAAACTTGGATGGAACCAAAGTGATTTAGGTTCCAAAATTTTTCATTCAAACTATTCATTGAATATGTTAATGTAATGGGTTGTGCTAAATTGTTATATTATATGCAATTTCTTCTAGATACTTATCTTCATGATTATTATCTTGTATCTAGAACACATGGCCTTAATTGCTATATTCTATACAATCTCTCTAGATACCTCATTTCAATGTTAGAGCTCTTGTATCTAGACCTCTTGAGCTTCATTGTTATACCTTTTTATTTTTTAATATAGATACTCATAATTATGTATTCTAAATAGAATGTATCTATATTCATAAGAGCTTAATGATCACATCATATTCACTTTATAGTCTATGTAGAAAACAAGAAAATACTTCCTTAGACTATGTAATGTGCTTAAATGTGTAGATCATTTCAAAATTTAACCTCTAGATACCTTGTACTCTATTTTGAATATAAAATCTTGTATGTAGTTAATCTGTGCCTAAAGATCATATCTTTTTGAAAGTATAGATACATAAATACTTATCTTGCTTTATCTATATATATATACGTGTGTGTGTATGTTCATACCATTGATAACATGATGAGCTCATGTTATTGTGCACAATAGATTACTCAATCTTGTTTTGGTATGATCATGCTCATAGGTCTAAGGGTTTGATGTCACACTTGAAATTCATTCTTCCCCTTAGTACCTTCAATGACCCATAGGAACTGCTTAGTTTAGTTTAAGCTAGGTTCCTAAGCCCAATACCTTGAACCATGAAATTAAGGGAAAACAAAACTTGCTATTGCTAGACTTCATCATTTTAGAGTTGTTAATCATGACATTCTAGCAAATTTAAAAGAAATATATTAAAAATTTGATAATAGAAGAAATGATGAAAAATCAAGAAAAATGCTATGTCTAAGTAAGAACATTGTAAATCAAATCTTAGACATTCCTTAAACAATCAAGGTCGGGTCAAAATACAAAACTTAGTGAATTTTCAAAACGATTGTTAATATCTTGAGAAATTCATAAGTCAAATTCATTAGCCCAAAGTGTATCACTCTTTACACTCTTGAGGATCCTTAGCTCTTGAAACAATCCCCTTGAACTCAAAATGGTATATCATTTAAGGGAAATTAAAACTTGGTTCAATGAGAAAACCTTATGATTATATGAATTCGTCATTGAACTACTCATGTCTAAAAGCCTCATCATGATAATTCATTTAGGACATGCGACTCACTTGTTAAAAAGTAACACATGTGAAGAGATAACAGTCTTTTAATTATCTTAAGATCATTCACAATAAACATAGGTGCACTAGAAAAGTGAAAACTTAAGTTAAAATCTACATTATTGTGCACACTGAAACACATTGTCATTATGGAGTGTAATTGATATTTGTCATCTATATACATTATCCATATGACATTGATATGTTCGCAAAGTAATTAAAATTTGAACCATTCTAAACTTGTGAACCTAAACTAAAGTGGAACCATTAAAAGAGATGATCACTAAAATCCACTTAAAGATAGGTAGGGGATCTAAAATGATGTATATATGTACATTATGCCTATTTTATGTGATCTATGCATAACATAGTGAAAGACTCACAAGCTAGATCACCATAAGTTTGAGTCATTTGAGAATATTTCCATCATATACTCAAGCTTGTATCTCATGAATTGAACATCATTAAAATCATGAGATTATGAAAGCCATAAGTGTACTAAAAATTGAATTATATATAATTGGCTTTTGAAAAAGAAAATGTGTTTTGATAATCACACTTAATTATTTAAATTGGACTTAATCCATCAAAACACATATAGCAAGCTAATAGGGAACATAAAAAAAATAAAAATAAAAATGAACACTCCCTATAAGTTGAAAACTAGTTTGATTCTGTAAGAAAATTTAAAACAACTAGTTGCCTTCACAATAGGATAGAGTTGCTTGTCCTAGGATAGTGTGCGTCATCAATTATTATTTGACTTTGCTATCCTTGGTGTGCTTTCGTTTATTTACTTATAACACTCTATATATATGTGATATTCCCCTTGTATGGTATTAGCTAATGGTAAGATGTTAAACCCTAAAGTTAAAAACTACTCAATTGGTGCTTTTAGCCTTCTTACCTGTTGGGAAGGAGATTTTACCCTCACCTTTAATTAAAACATCTAATAATATCTTTGGCTTCCAGCCAGCATCTTAACCATGATAAGCAATATGTTCTTTCAAATGTTATATATATATATATATATATATATATATATATACACACACAATATATGCACATAGCTAGGGCGAGTATGGTCTGCTAGGTGGTCATCTCATTTGATATCACTTGATTACCCCTAGCAATCATGCAATTGCAGCCCAAGGGTTGTTTTTCAATTATTCACCTCTCAAAGCCTTGGTGGCTATGTTGGACAGCCCTTTGGATTCATACTTTGTATGAGTCTCTAACAAAGGGGGAGCCATATATATGTAAAATGTTTGTCCATGTATTTTATCATAAGTTGATTAATATGTATATCACATTACATATGATAAGTGCACTCATTTGGAGGCCCATTGCTCCATTTATAGTGTAGTTGGGTCTTGTCCTATGCCTTCTTGTTTTAAATCATCTCTCATGTATGACAAGTACCCTTAGCCTAAGCATCAGTATCAAATCCTCATAGGCTTTATACTTATCTTGGATAGACTCATATGTTTCTATCTCTCCCAATGATAAGTATCCAGTTCTAGAGACTGAACAATCTCTATAACTCTCTTTCATAGGATTGTGCTTTAGTTGATCAATCCCATTTCCTATGAATTGTGTCTCTTATCATGTGCTCTTAAAGCTAAGTACATCATTCATCATGATAAGATCCATTGGCTATGCTCTCACTGTTATATCTATAGCCATTCTGTATTGTCATGCCCTATCACATAGGTTTCACATACGGCCAATGACAAATACTTAGGGGGAGAGCGTAATTGTCATACTCTCATCTTTATATGGACCTTAGTGATGTGCTCACAATGTCCACTGCCCCATTAATTGTGCTTAACATGTAAATCTTTTTTAATAAAAAAAAACTTCTTATCATGCATTATGCTTGATTTTTGTTATTCAATCTTTGTGATAAGCATTAGATGAGCTTACATCCTATATCTTTACTTGTTTCATGGGCTATATAAGTTATTTATTGTATATATCATTTTCATATGCCCATCCTCAAACATGGAAGAGTTTTAAACTGTCATTTCAATTGTCTATGTTTGATTGTTCTTATCATGCATATTTCACTTATTTCATCTAATCCTCATGATAAGTAGATAAGGGGAGTAGTTATGGAACTATATTTTGAACTTTAAATGTTAAAACCCTTTCTTTTCACTGCTGCCAAAAGGGGGAGAGTTTTTGGAATTGATTAGGCAGTCCATAGGTTATATGCATCACATGTTTTATATTCACATACTATACTTATGCATATAGTGAAGGGGAGCTATGCTCTATAGTTATATCATTTAATGCTTATTTATCTATTTGTTTAATATCTCCTTCCTCCCTAATCAATTTGGTTTGCCATCATAAAAAAGGGGGAGAATGTAAGCCCAAGGGTTCCCATGGGTTCAATCATTCACCTTACCTTCTTGTTTTGATGCCAGCAAACCTAAATTGATTAGTCTTTATGGACTAATGTGTTGCTTTGAAGTGTTGTGGCTTATACAGGAATTTCATATGTCATATTGCTATTACACAACTCAACACAACACATGGCTTGCAGATCAATGAACAATGAACCAAAGAGCTTGCACATACAGTGGAGAAATCATTCTTGGAAGATATTCAAGTCAAAGAGTTCAAATTGACGATCCCACAAGTTGCCTAACCAAGTGCCAGTAGAAGCTTGGAGTTGAAGAAGCATTGGTGAAACCTCATGAACCGTACAACATGCTTAAGGAATGGAGGATGACACAAGAGCCCAAAGAAAGTTGAAGAGTTCACTCACAAGCCAGAGATGTCCAAGAGAGTGCAAAGGAGCAAAGACATTCCAAGAAGACTCAAGGTTTATACTTTTAGAATGTATTTGGAGTCCTCTTATTTATGTACTTGCACTGTCAAAGGTTTTTTAAATGGTTTTCATACTTAACTTTTTACATCCTTGAAAACCATCTACACACTCCCCAAAATGTATTTGAAAACCTTGGACAAAAGCCTAAAGACCATGGCCCAAAACTCTGAATTTTTGTTAGTTAAAAAGGATTTTCAAACAGGGCCGGTCGACCGGGGTTCTCCGGGCGACCGCGGCAAGGTGGCTGAAAATCCAGCAATTGTCGAAACATAGCGAGCCAGTCGACCGGCGCATCCCGGGCGACCGCAGAAGTGTTTCTGGAAAGCAAGAAACAATCCATCATGATCGGGCCTGTCGACTGCCATGGGCGGTCGCGGATAAGGAACTGGACAAAAATATAAAAGTCCAGGTAGCTCTCGTTGGGCGACCGCCATGACCCGGTCGACAGCGCCGGTTTGAAATTTGAAAATAGAAAGAGAGCGCCCAATCGAGCGGGTGTGGACCCGATCCCGCGAGGGGGGCGCGAACCGCCTCCTCCTCTTGATCTCTCGTACCCACGCGAATGGCGTGCGCTTTTTATTATTGATTTAATTCATCTTTTCCGTGAACTTAGGATCACTAAAGCAATATGAATTTCACGCAAAAGAGAATGACAGAGTCGCCACCTAGATGAGAGATCTAGGACCCATAAGTGACCGGAAATCTAGATTCGTTACCTGATTACGAAAATGGAAGGTATGGGGAATTACTACCACATGCACAATTCTTGCCCGATAATCCGGTCTTCAATTTCAAAAATTAACACTCTTGAATTTCTTTTAAATGGCTCATTTAACTCTCTATTAATGTGCGAACTATGTGACATGCATCCTAAAATCTAATTTCAATGTAATCCCTAATGTGTATCTTGATTTTCTTAATTTGTTTGAATTCAATCTATGTGAGAGTTTTTCTAAATTCTAATTTCAATATCCTAAGTATTTTAATTAATTCAATTAAGAGAAGAAATAAGTAAATTATCCTAAAACCCACCACCATGTGAGGAGGGCCGACTTGTGCTCGGTATGCCATTCAAAGCATCCAAAGCTACCTATGTATCCAAGCCTCACTGAAATCAGAGTCGATCGTAGTTTGGTGCCTGAACTAAGCTACATGCCTAAGACATCTAGGACACCAATCTAAATTAGACTGACTGTTTCAACAGTTTAAGAGAATTCATTTAATTAAAGTTGAGTAGCTTTTATTATCTTAGGACTTCATCTAAGATGCTATATGGTCCTATCTAAGTGCAAGACGTTCCCTAAACTAATGCAGGTGAACCTACATCCTACGTTAACTAGGCTTGTCCTATAGGAAAATGGGTTAACTAGTGTAACTAGATCTATGGCACGATTGCTATCCATAGCAAACGGTCGTTATGAGGCTGGACTCCTTACTATAGGACACCCTAAAACCTAGAACACGACGTGACGTAAGTGTTCCTAATCAGCTCTAAGGGATCCTACAAGGTGATACCGTTATCCAACGGTTCCAAAAGCATGGATCAAATGAAGTTAATTTGTTAAGTTGCTGATTTTTTAGTTTTTAAAGGGGTTCTTAATATCTAAAATTTAGGAAAAACCTAAGGCTCTAAGGGCTGACATACTCTTATGCCTAGGTTGCCTTCATGGAAGGGAATCGTGCTTTCCACTCTTATACAATTTAGCATATAAATTATAACACCTTGTTGCCTGGCATGTTCTCAAGATTTCCGTGGACAGAAGACCTCGGAGCCAACAACATGCTATAGTTTAGATGCCTAGACTATACAAGATGGATGCAATTAATAAACGATTATGAATTCAACCTTTGCACTTAGAATAACCTAACACTCTAAATTCCAAAGATAACTGTAGACACCCCATTTTGACCGTGCCCTAAACCCTCCAAGTTTGAGCAAAACCCCACCAAATTAATCAGCTAGGGACCCAAAATTCACCCTAAGCTAGGTTAAAGCCCCAGCTAGGTTCCTGCGAAATTTCGTCAAAATCCGAGCGCGTTTGCCTAGCGAACGAGTTGAGCAAAGTCGTAGTACAAGTTCACAGAAGGGGGGTGAATTATCCTGAAACGGTGCCAAACCTGGGCCGAATAGGACACGTAATTCCGCGCGCCTCATCATTTTTTCGCGCGCTCATCAGAAAGCCGCGCGCCTTATCAAATTTTAGTGCCAATATCAATTCCAAAAATAACCTATAAAAACCCATTTTTAGCCTCATTTCTAAAAAAAAAGGAGATAAAAATCTTCATTTAGGGAGAGAGAGAGAGCGAGAATCATAGAGAGAGAGAGAGAGTGGATCTCGCCATTTTTCTTCTTCTCTGGTCAAGATCCGGTGAAATTCCGATCAAAATTCCGGCCAATCTACCTTCTACAGCAAGCGTAAGTTCCGATCAAGTCTGATAAACCTGTGTTTCAAGCTTTTCTTTTCTGTTTCATCCTCTTCTCCGATCGGTTATTGATAGAGCTCCGATGAGCTCCGGCTATTTCCTCATCTCCAGCATCTTCTCCGGCGATATTACCGGAGTTCCGGCCTGCAAATTTTAATCCATCTTCTTCTCTCTTAAATGTCATTTTCCTTGTTTTAGCAAAATCGAAACCCTAAATCATTTTTCTAGATCGAAACCTTGAGCTTTTCATTCTAAACCCTAACATCTTTAAAAATCTAGATCTGTTCTCTTATGATGTGATTCGATTCATTTTCTTCATTTAGATCATAGGAATTTCAGATCTGTAATCGCTAGCCTCATAGCAACTGCAGCTGGTTCGTCTTCTTCATTATCTTCTATTAAAAAAAAAAGGTGAAAATTCGGCAAGCCGAGGAATCAAGAAGGAGAGGTAGATTTTAGATATGAAATCTCAGATCTAGTAGCAGAGGAGATCTGTGATCTCAAATGAAGCAAGTGTGAGCATTCCTCTGCAATTTTAAAGCAATTTTCAGAGAAGAAGAAAGGAATTGCCTATATTTTGCATCTTGTGCAACCAATCACTTCAATTACAAGTAAGTATCTAATTACTGTTAAATATTTCAGAATTTATAGTTGCTGCGTGTTTCCTCCATCTTATTCTTGAGATTTCTCATTTCCATATTGTGTTATTCCATAGATATAGATGCTCATGAATATTCATAAGAATTTGTGATAAATTTCTGAAATTGATTTGAATGGAATTGAATTCATACCAAAAGTTGTTTTAATTTTATCTTTACATGTTCAAAGTTGATTTTTTTTATCTCTCCCTAATTATATCTACTTCATATGTTGAAATTTGAATTCATTTATTACTGTGCATTGAACAGAAGTTTTGTTATGGTGAAATGATTACATTCCATTTGCTTGATTTGCTCTGTTTCAATGAATATTCCTTTTAAAAAAATAATAATAATAAAAATTTCCTGAAATTGCTCTAGTAGATGTCCAGTTGTATAGGGTTTTGAAATTGGTATGAAGCTGAAATTTGGAGGCATTTAGTTGAGCGCTTGGAATTGCAAGAATTCTGTGAGATTGGTTCAGTTTTGTGAATTTTTCAGTTGATTTAATTGGAAGAGAGATTTCCATATAGATTCTTCATGTCGGCCTCGTGTGAAAGGTGGATAGATGGTCTGCAATTCTCATTTTTGTTCGGGCCTCTTCCACAAGATGCACAGCAGAGACAGGCACAAGTTATGGCCTATGTTGAATATTTTAGTTAATTCACCTCAGAACGATTCCCATATGACGTAGCTGAGCTAATTCAGAATTGTTATCCGTCCAAAGATATCTGCCTCTTGGATGAAGTATTGGCAATCTTTGTTCTTCATCACCCAGAGCATGGCCATGCTGTTGTTCATCCAATTCTCTCATGTATAATTGATAGGACATTGGTGTACGATAAGAATGACCCTCCCATTAGTTCGTTCATTTCTTTAGTCAGAACGAGCAGTGAGAAAGAATATTCAGAACAATGGGCTCAAGCGTATGGGGAGATTTTATGGGTATTAACTCACTACAATCGCCCAATTTATAAGGCTGAGCATCAGAAAAGTGAAACAGAGAGTAGTAGTGGAAGTCATGCTACAACAAGTGACTCTAGGGAATGGGAGGCCTGCCAATCAGTTCTACAAGAAAATGAGAGGAAACCATTAAGGCCTTTATCACTCTGGATTACTGATATATTGCTCGCTGTACCATTAGGTATTACAAGTTACTATTTTTGTTGGTGTGGTGGAGTGATGGGCAAATATGCAGCTGGTGGAGAACTCAAGCCGCCGACTACTGCTTGTGGTCATGGCTCTAGAAAGCATCCTCAGCTTATGCCATCGACTCCAAGATGGGCTATTGCAAATGGAGCTGGTGTTATATTAAGTGTTTGTGATGAAGAAGTTACCCATTATGGGACTGTAAATTTAACAGAAGCTGCTGTTCCTGCACTTTTTCTTCCTCCTCCAACAACCGCTTTAGATGAGCATCTAGTTGCTAGATTGCCAGCTCTTGAGCCATATGCACGCTTGTTTCATCGGTACTATGCCAGTGCTACTCCAAGTGCCACACAAAGGCTTCTACTTGGGCTTCTAGAAGCACCGCCATCATGGGCTCCTGATGCACTTGATGCTGCTGTGCAACTTGTTGAACTCCTTAGGGCAGCTGAGGATTATACATCTGGCATGAGGCTTCCTAGAAACTAGTTGCATCTGCATTTCTTACGTGCAATTGGGACCGCAATGTCCATGGGATCTTGGATTCTTAAAGCGATGGCGATGAAGGCGATAGCCCAAGCCCATCCATAGGCGACTCTCTTAGTCTGAGTAGCCCTCCCCTCGTTTGTTTTTAAGACTTGCCCAGTCTTTTGGGATACCCTTAAACATTGTCATTTAGAGCCCCAATTTAGGGAGACAAGCTATGTCTCAGGTAAGTAAAGTCACATCCCTTTAAAGAGACATGCTTTGTCTCATAGAAAGATTACCTTTTAGGGAGGCGAGCTATGTCTCAGCGGAAAAGTCGAATCTTTTGGAGACAGGCTTTGTCTCATTGGTCATAATGTTCTCTGTGTTTAGGAGACTTGCCCAGTCTCACTAGCACCCTTATTTGTTTTCTCTTTCATAGGAGACAGGCCATGTCTCATAAACATTCAGTTGTCATCTCTCTTTTAGGAGACTAGCCTAGTCTCATTAGCCTCTTTCTCTCATTTTCAGTTTCAAGAGCCAGTCCTATCATCATAGGGGTTAGGATTCTATCCAGCCTCTCATCAAATCATGTGATTTTTATCCACTCTTGCAAGGTATAGGATGCTGTCCAACCCTTGCAAAGTCGTGATTCTGTTATTTTCTCCCGCAAAGCAAAGGATGCTGTCCAACCTTTGCGGGATATCAGGAGTCTGTCCTCCCCTTATGATGATAGGAATTTGTCCTCTTGAGTCAAAAACTCTTGAAAATTCAAAACATTCCAAAAAACCAAAAATCTCAAAAATCTTGAGTCATTGTGAGCATAGTTAGGAAATTCTGTTTCCGAACTACGTTGGCTTGATCCCTTTAAACAGGGTACGTAGTGCAGCTTAGGATTCATATCCCAAGTCCAGCCAAACCTTTAAAAATAAACATTTCAAATCTTCCAAAAATACAAAAATTCTTCAAAACCTTTTAAAAAAGATTTTATCCTAGAGTTAGGAGTCTATCTTAAATGCTTGGGGTGTTTTAGAGTTAGGAGGCTGTCCTGTTTTTGTATTGATATGGTGTGTCCTGTCGGGTGAGTGTCCCTAGAGTTAGGAGGCCTTAAGTTTATCGGTTAGACACTTAGTCGAACCGATGGCCAGGCTAGGAAGCATATAGCCAACCCATGGTTTTCTTTAGGATGCATAGCCTAGTTACACATAGGATGTAGGGCCCACCTGCATTAGCTTAAGGATAACCAACTTGCATTAGTTAGGGCATATAGAGAGTCCCAAAAATTACAACTCACATGAACTTAAGCAATTGCACAAGAAAGCTTTAAAAATCAGTCGAGTCTAGTGGATCGAGTCTAGGATAGCGGTTCTAGATGGTTAGGCATAGTAGTTTAGAATAGGGCATCGAACTACGTTGACTCTGATTCTTCCCGAGGCCGGGATACGTAGAGCAGCTGGGATGGAAGGCCATCTTGGTCCGAGTCAAGTCGCATTAGAGTTTTAGGATTCATCTTGTCCAGTCATGTATAGAGTCGATTTGTGTTATATGTTTTGCTATGTTTTCTTACTTTCATATACAGATGCTATACCTTTAGCTGTAGCATGCATGTGTTTGCGCACCAGAATTCAGACACCAATTAGGTATGACGCTCATAACTTAGCTCTTTAGGCTTGTCACTCAGAATCTAGTTACCCCTAGGTGACACTTATTTTATTTCTTTTGTGTGTGCTTATTATTCATATCCGAGACATGCATGATTAGATAGACGTCTTCTCGGAGATATTCGTTCTCATTTCATATGACTTTCGCCCAAAACTCTTCAAAATTAATAAATAAATGGCATAAGAGACCAGGTGTTTGCACTTGGGCGGATGAGGTGCTCTTTAGACCTTCTGAATTCGTAACCAGGCACGAACCTTCTTTTATATCTCTGGTTATCCGTTGCAACAGAGCATAGTATGGGATCCTTGGCCCACTTCCTTGGATGGCGACTCTTCTTTGTTTAAGGTACGCCTCGAATCTGGGCTAGTCCCCGAATCGAGAGGTATCTCACCTTTTATCGCCACTCATGCTGTGAGGGGGAGTTCTTTCGAGAGTTCCTTGGTAGAGCTCTCCATTCACGTGGATGATCCTTGAGACTGCTCGTGTGGGGCCTGTCCCACCGCCTCTCTATCAAGATCGGGGTCCACAGGCTGGCGACTCTGCTGGTGATATCTTTCGAGATATTGCCTAACTTTGTTAAAATGCCATTTGTTACTAATTTTGAAGAAATTTGGGCTAAAATCATTATAAATGGGAATTTAATCGCTTAGAATCCAGGGGCACCAAATAGGTGTTTAAAACAAGGGATTCACACGCTACACAGCATACATTATTTTGTCCTTTATTTTCTTTTATTGATTTTGCTATTATTGGCTTCACGGGATAGATACAATGGGTGCCACATGGGATGTCATTACCCTGTTGGTGCTGTTGTATTTATTTCCAAGCTATGCGCCAGTGCTGCAGTCGTAAACACTCGGTGTACTTGTGTTTACAGCAGCCGGTGAGCAATGAAGCATACTATATATAACACTCGGTGTACTTGTGTTATATACTTAAAGTATGGGTCATATGCATAGTACCCGATATATTGAGTCCGGAGCTCTACTTTCATTTTACATATATTTTGTACATGGATATATTTGTTGATTTAGTAAAACCCAATTAGGATCTGCATATGCTTATATATATTGCATTCATATAAGGACGAACATGTATTGCTTATACATGTTGGAGCCTAGATTTAGGAACCATATCCTATCCATAGATTATTGTAGCTCACCGTATGTGGCTACAACGCAGTCCTAGTACACTCACATGTCTGTCTTGAGTCAAGTGTCTTGACTCTGCGGGATTATATTTAGGGCCGGTGCCCCTGGTTAGGATATATATGTATATATCTATATTTTGATTATTAGATTAGAGCCTACTCATTAGTGAGGCTTCCTTATCTAATCAAATCAGTCATATCAGTCCGTTCTTCGGATCTAGACCCGACCAGTGGCTTTTACTTGCCCCTCTCATGGCCGTGACCTATCCTTTGATCTATTCATTGAGATTCTTGTCCATATATCTCTTGATTATAAGATCAGGACCTACTTTCTAGTAGCGATTCCTGGCTTGAATCAATCCATCGTGTATATTCATCTCTCAGATCTAAACCCAGCTAGTGGCTTCTACTTGTCACACTCATAGCTATGGTTTATTCCTTGACTCGATGATGATAAATTTTACCTGTTATTATCCTTCAACTGTTATTATCCTTCAAGTTCAAACTTCATTCATCCATTCTTTTGTTGTAAATTCATATTGTATTACTCAAATTGTTGTTTGCTTTGTCTTAGATATGGTCGATAGCTTGTCTGCTGTCTCTATGACCATAGTCTATCATTATTGATCTTCTCCATCGTACATTTTTGTCATCCATTCTTCCAGATTTAGATCCGGTCTATGATCTACTTTTGTCATTTTATGACTGTGGTCTCTTCCCTGAGTTTCTGATCATCTTTGATCATCAATGGAACATTTGATGTCGCCAATTTATCCTTTTTGTGATTAATGGTTAAGTTCATCCTTATTCATTGTCTATTCCAAGTTATTCTCCATTCCCTAATTATCCCATTCTATTCTTTGTATTTAGGTCAAATCATGGCGAATAATGTGTTGAAAGGCTGGATAAGCGAGACTATTAGGACTCTTCCGCGAGAATCTTCGGAAAGGAATATGGCTGATAGGTTCATCTGTACCTTCAATCATTTGAGTGTATCTGATATAAATTGGAAGTTTCTCCAAGCAGCCGCAGGATTTTGGGACCCTAATCTGCATGTTTTTCGATTTGGATCCTTCGAGCTTTGTCCTATATTTGAGGATTGGTGTGCTTTATTAGAACTCCCAACAGAGGGATTTTGGATACGATCTTCGAATATAGATTCCCCTCATTCTCTTTTTTGCAAGCTATTCAAAAATCAAACCGTTGATGCTCTTCCATGCTTAACGGATACATGTGTGCAAGTCCAAAACCTCATTACCATTTTTTCCAACAACGTCGATCCTACTAACTCCCGTTTTCAGAGTTGTCGACGCAATGCTTTGATTTTTACTGTCTTTGCACGATATGTCATTCGGAAAAACCCTCGTGTTGCTCCGTTAACCTTGTTAACCGTGGTAGATCAAATTAACGAAGGGAGGAACCCAATCCCCACCATGTTAGCAGAGACCTTCTTGGGACTAGATCTCATTGCTTCCCAAGAGATCAAAGACAATTTATGTGGGTGTGTCAAGTTGTTGTACGTCTGGCTTGGTGAAAAACTTCAAATTCTTCAGCGACAAAACCAAAATCCATATACCCTGAAGAATTTCCATACATGGAAACCAATAGCCAATCGACCCCAGTCCATTGATGAATGGCGCAATTGGTTACAACATGTAGAGGAGAGCCAGTTTCGTTGGGTAAGTCATTCGTGCTTTCAAATTTTTACCAGCACTTACCCACATCCGTTTGTTTACCTCATGGGTACCGAGAAATCTTCTTTTTATGCACCCATGCGATTTCTCCATCAGATTACGGGAATTCCATGTCCTCCCGGAATCATAGTCCCTCCTCTTTGTGAAGATCTCACTCCTGATCTCGTCCGATCCATTGTGGCTGCTTGGGGAAACAAAAATATGGAAAAGAGGTTCGGTTTATCTCGTAAAGTCCGACGTGGAGAAATATCGGAAGAGCCCGCAAGCAGAAGAGCTCGAATTGAGGAGCCGTGAAGATCCATATCATGTTTTGTTATTCTGATTTCTGCATTTCCCATTTTTGTCAGTCTGTTTATCCAGTTGCGATTAGAGATTAATATTTTTCATCGGTTGTAATCACAATTTGAATTTTAGTAATGAAAGTGTGTTTCTGTTTCTCTTGTTACTGTTTGATCATAATAGTTTATCTCGATTATCAAAAATTTAATCTAGTGTTTATATTTCCATAACAGGATTCTTGATTGAGTAGCCATTGCTCCTAAGAAAATCCTCGTTTCAAAATCAACCTGGTCCCGTCAATCCGCTGATTCCAGGCTGAGTCGATTTTCTTCCTCACCAATTTCTTTTACCTCCCCTGCATTACCTTTCTCTAATCTCCAGAAAATTCCTTCACCTGTCCAATTTGCACCTGAACCCATGGCGGAAAATGGAAATAATGCCCTTGACACCAATGAAATGATGAAAGTTATCTTGGTGCAATTGCGCACCATCAATGAAGAGATTGCCTGTCTAAAAACTGATAGAAGTTCTACTTCTAGAGAGAATGCCCCCCAGCATCCTTCAATCATACCTCCTCCACCTCCTATGATGAGCCGACCAGCAGTGTTCGCTGTTGAGGATGACCTTGAGGATGACAGTATGCGGAAGAGAATTGTCTCCCTCATCCGGAGAGAGCCGATAAGAGCAAAGCGATAACAGACAGAATGGATAGGCTGGCCCAAGAGATGGAGAATATAAAATTCCAAGGTCCGAAAAAGCTGAACATGGCAGATTTCATAATATATCCAGGAGTCACATTGCCTCCTAGATTTAAAGTACCAGACATGGATAAGTATGATGGGACAGGGTGTCCTCAAAGCCATCTGATGTCAGTGCTTCCGCTTTTACAACAGCACGGTCTCTCTCCGGAGCAGGTTGCTCTCTTATTTCCCCGATCTTTGATCGGAGTGGCTAAAAAATGGTTCTTGAGCCTAAAATCAGAAGAGATCCGAACCCTGGAGGATATCGCCAATAGGTTCGTCGAACAATTCTCCATGGAGGAGGGGATCGACGTAACCAAAAGAGATCTCAAAGCATTGAAGCAGGGCCATAATGAAACCTTTACTTCCTTCATCCGCAGATGGAGAAGGAAAGCCGCGCAGATGACTCATCGTCTGCCAGATGAGGAGCAAATCAAAATCGTGGTGAAGAACCTGTCGCCGCAATATTAGCACCACATGGCCATCTAGTACTTTCTTGATTTCAATCACCTCATCAAAACGGGAACCCAAATAGAAGATGCATTGTCTAAGGGTTTGAGATCGAGAGTTCCTTCTGATTCAAGAGAAGGAAAAAGACCTATGGTTACACCTAAGGAGGTTCATAATATGAATACTGCTCCGCCAGCACGGAGAGTAAATTTTGGTGAAGGTCGCCCGGAGAGAAAAGAGCCAAGACGATTTAACCCTTTGCCATATTCCTTGTCAGTGGCATTGAAGAAGCTGTTGAGGGATAAGAAAATTGAGTTGCTAGAACCTAGGGAGGCTCTGAATCCTCTCCCGACGTATTGGAGGAAGGATTACTACTCCGAGTATCATCAGAGTGTCGAACATCTGACTGATAGATGTATGGCCTTGAAACATAAGATCCAAGATATGATTGAGGCAAAGAAAATTTCTGTTGAAGCTCCTAATGTTACTCGCAATCCTTTGCCGACGCATGCCACCCCTCCACCAAATGTTTATGCAATCCTTACAGAGGAAGTTATTTTGGATTACTCCCATATCTGCGCAGTAATCTCTGAAGAACCATATGTGCTAAGATGGGAAGAGGAAGATGAAGATGCAGAAAATGAGAAGCCTTATGTACTGTCTGCTCGGGCTGGGGGATCTGCAGAATTTGCAGAATGTTCATATGTCCTCAGATATGAAGAAGAGAACAACGAAGAAGTCCCCTATGTTTTAAGGCTAGAGGATGAAGACTTATCACTTCTGGATGATCAATGTGATGAGCTCCGCCATGTTACACGTGGTGGACGAGTTTTCAAACCAGCTGAGCTCAGAGTCGAGAATCCGGCTGAAGTTGCAAGAGCTGGTGATAATCAGAAACAGAAACAGAGACTCGATGAAGAAGAAGATAACTTGTTGAATCAGCTAAAGAAAACCCAAGCTAATGTTTCAATTTGGGGTTTACCAGATGGCATCACCAAAGCACAGACAGGTTGTGCTTCGTGAGCTGAATTCATCCCAAGTATCAGTTGAGATTACTCCTGATGAACTGCTCAGTTTAGTGGCCGTGACAAGAGCTTCCCAGGATTTGTCTTTTACTGACGAAGACCTCCCTCCAGAAGGAAGAGATCATGTTCGCCCTCTCCGGATCACCATAATCTGTAACAAAAAGAGAGTGCCGGAAGTCCTAATAGATAATGGGTCAGCTTTGAATGTTTGCCCGTTAAGTACTGCCACTACTCTAGGGTTTGGACCGGGAGATTTCATACCATCTGAGCAGGGTATATTGGCATATGACGGCACTAGAAGAGATGTGATCGGGATATTGGCCACGGAAGTCGAGATTGGAGAGACTTTTGAAGTCGAATTTCAAGTGCTCGATATCAAAACCTCTTTCTTTCTTTTCCTGGGCCGACCTTGGTTGCATAAGGTCGGAGTTATTCCTTCAACATTACATCAGAAATTGAAATTCATCCGGAATAACAAAGTGGTTACAGTACGAGGAAATCCAGAGCCTGAAATTGGGCAGATAACTGCCGAATCAGTTGATGAAAGTGCCAAGGATGTCAGCTTGACAGGATTCTCACTAGAGGTCTCTACTATAACTATGAAGGAAGCCATGAATGAGGAAATCATGTTTTTATCAAGCACCAATGTTAGTGTCGCAAGGATGATGCAACGGTTTGGTTATATCCCGGGAGCTGGCCTGGGGAGAAACCTGCAAGGTCTGACTGAGTGGCCATTAATGAAGGCGATAAATGGATTATTCGGGTTAGGCTATCAGCCTACTCGAAAGGAAGTCCAAGAGAAGAAGGCTTACATGTTGAGATAGGCTACATGCCGCCGCCGGGGTTTCGAGTTTCTAATGGGACCGTTCAGCATGATCATGAATGGCAGATTCAGAAAGGAAGGGGCCGATTGTCCATTTTACGGTTTTTCTGAACCTTGGTATGATGAGATTGGGAAGAAGCTGCCGGGTCTAGAGATTTTCTTTGCAGACGAATTGCCGAAGAACTTTTTCTTTGAGCAGATTGCAGAGGCAACTGAATCAGAGAAATAAGACTCAGATTGGGTTGAGACATTTGAATCAGAGCTCCTAGAATCCTTGTTCCAAGTTGAGGCACCAGTCATTGCGATGATTGGAAGAGACACACCCTCCATTAACCCCAGAAACTCCATCACCCCAGCTGAAGGACCTCTGGATAACTGGACCTCGCAAGTTATACCCCAAGTATTCTTTCAGTATAGTCCAGTCCCTTCAAAAGAGTCAGTCATTTCAAAATTTGTGTCAGTTTCTGAGTCCGTCCCAGAGTCTGTCATTTCTAACTTTTCTTTTGATGCAGGTACTGTAGAGGTCGGGTCTACTCTTGGAGTGGGTGGCGAGTCTGTCCCTGGTGGCGTCAAGTCCGAGTCTGAGGACGTCTCCATTGATGTTTCGTCTGTACATATTTCCCGTTGTGTCGATACTGATGTCGACTTATTTTTTCATTCTGTTTCAGAGTCTGTAAAGCCCGCTGTGGGCTATTTTACTGATGTAATCATTGATTCTGATGAAATAAAAGACTCGTTTGCTTATATTCCTGTACTTGTCTCTTTTGCTAATTCTGCTTCTAAACCTGATCAAGTAACTACTAATAATAATCAAGACTCCTCCTCTAAGGAGGAAGCCGACGATACTCCCCTTCAAATCAAACATATGATTCAACAGGAGGAGAGTCACCGAGCTAAACCACTTGAAGAGGAAATTGAAACCGTAAATATAGGTGATGAAACCTTAATTCGGGAAATACGAATTGGCAAAATTTTATCTCCTGAGGAGCGCGAAGAATTAATCACCTTGCTAAAAGAGTTTAATGAGGTTGTTGCTTGGTCTTACGACGGTATGCCGGGATTGAGCGAGGACATTGTCCAACACAAATTACCTCTAATCCCTGGCATCAAGCCGAAGAAGCAAAAACTTCGAAAACTTAAAACAGAATGGGAGTTGAAAGTTCATGATGAGGTTAAAAAGTTACTGGAAGTGAAATTCATCGAGGTAGTTGAATTCCCAGAATGGCTTGCAAATATTGTACCGGTGCCCAAAAAGGACGGGAAAGTCAGGATGTGTGTCGATTTCAGAGATTTGAACAAGGCAAGTCCGAAAGACGATTTTCCACTTCCGAACATCGATCTCCTTGTTGACAATACCGCTGGACATGCACTCTTATCCTTTATGGATGGATTCTCAGGGTATAACCAAATCAAAATGGCGCTTGAGGATATGATGAAGACGACATTTATTACTCAGTGGGGGACATATTGCTACAGAGTTATGCCGTTTGGACTCAAGAATGCTGGTGCCACCTATCAGAGGGCTGCGACAACTCTTCTTCATGACATGATTCATAAGGAGGTCGAGGTCTATGTAGATGACATGATTGTTAAGGGCAAAACTCGGCCAGAGCATACAATCGCTTTGAGAAAGTTCTTCGAGCGAATCCGAAAGTTTCAGCTTCTCTTGAACCCTAATAAATGTGTATTTGGGGTCACATCAGGAAAGTTGCTCGGATTTATGGTCAGTGAGAGAGGAATCGAAGTAGACCCTCAGAAGATCAAGGCAATCCAAGAAATGCAACCACCAAAGACAGAAAAGCAAATTCGTGGATTCCTTGGCAAAGTGCAATACTTGAGAAGATTCATATCTCATTTAACTATGATGTGTGAACCCATCTTCAAGTTATTGAAAAAGAATTCCTCCAAGAGATGGAATGAAGATTGTCAGGAAGCATTTGAAAAGGTCAAGCAGTGCTTGTCCTTGCCTCCTGTCCTGTCCCCAGTCATTCCTGATCAACCATTATTGATGTATTTGTCCATCACGGATACAGCAATGGGTTGTATGCTTGCTCAGCAGGAGGCAGGGTCTAAGAAAGAAAAGCCCATCTACTACATCAGCAAGAAAATGCTAGAGTATGAAATCAAATACACTGTTTTGGAAAAGACGTGTTTAGCATTGGTTTGGGCGACTCAAAGGCTTAGACATTATCTTCTCTCGAACAAGATATTTTTGTTTTCACAGATGGATCCGTTGAAGTATTTGTTCGAAAAACCCGCTCTTACTGGAAGAACAGCTAGATGGTTGCTATTGTTGTCTGAGTTTGACATCACTTATGTCACTCAGAAATCAATTAAGGGACGGGTCATTGCTGAGCAGTTGGCTGATGCTCCTGTTGAGGAGAATGCTTTTCTGAATGTTGATTTTCCTGATGAAGAGATCATAGACATTGAAGAAGAGATTCCGAGTTCCAAGTGACTTATGTACTTTGATGGAGCTGTCAATAATCATGGTCAAGGAATAGGGCCAGTTTTGGTATCTCCAAAGAAAGAGTACATCCCGATATCCATCAAGTTGCAATTTGAATGCACCAACAATATGACAGAATATGAAGCATGCATCGCAGGACTTGAGGCAGCTTTGGCTTTGCGAATTCAAGACATCGATGTATTCGGAGATTCAATCCTGATCATTTGTCAAATAAATGGAGATTGGAAAACAAAAGAGGCAAGGTTGATCTCATATCACACTTATCTTGCATCTCTGGTCGGAAAGTTCAGGAATGTCGCCTTTACTCATCTGTCGAGAACAAGGAATCATTTTGCTGATGCTTTAGCCGCTTTGGTGTCAATGTTAGATATTTCCGCGACAATGGAGGTTTAGCCTTTAGCTGTGAGGTTGCAATGGGCTCCCGCTCATGTGAATGTGATAGAGATATCAGCAAGATGTCCGGACGGAAAGCCGTGGTATACAGACATTAGAAATTTCATTTCAGGCAAGGGGCATCCGCCTGAAGCTTCCAGCAAAGAGAGGAAAACTCTTCAGAAGTTTGCTACCAATTTCATCATCTGTGGTGAAGAATTGTACAGAAGATTGTTTGATGGGATACAACTTTTGTGTGTGGATGAAGATCAGGCTGCAGAGCACATAGAGCAAACACATGAAGGTGTTTGTGGCCCTCACATGAACGGTAAAATGTTGTCAAGGAAGATCCTTAGACTCGGTTTTTATTGGCCCTCAATGGAAACAGATTGTTTCGCATTCGTGAAGAAATGTCATAAATGCCAAGTCTATGCGAATCTTATTCATGTGCCTCCGTCAGAGCTACATTCTATGACCTCTCCATGGCCATTCTCAGTATGGGGGATTGATATCATTGGAAAAGTCTATCCTAAATCGTCAAGTGGACACGAGTACATCTTGGTGGCCATTGATTACTTCACGAAATGGATAGAAGCTGCTTCGTATGCTTCCATAACTTTCAATACAGTTGCGAAGTTCATCCGGGCAAATATCATTTGCAGATACGGAGTACCTCATGAATTGATTTCAGCCAATGGATCTCACTTCAAGAAAGAGGTAGTACACCTATGCGAAGAGTTCAAGATCAAGCATCACAAGTCATCTCCTTACAGACCTCAGACCAATGGGGCTGTAGAGGCAGCAAACAAGAACATCAAGGTCATAATCAGTAAGATGATCGAGACTTATAAGGACTGGTCGAACAAACTTCCTTTTGCCCTGTGGGCTTACAGGACATCGATTAGATCCTCTACAGGTGTAACTCCATACTCTCTAGTATATGGAATGGAAGCAGTCCTCCTTGTTGAGCTAAGAATCCCGTCCCTAAGGGTAATGATGGAAGCAAATCTGCCAGAGTCTGAGTGGGCAAGAGCCAGACATCAAGAATTGCATATGATCGATGAAAAGAGGCTGAGAGCCTTATATCACATCCAAGGGTATCAGAGAAGAATCGAAAGAGCCTTCAACAAGAAAGTCATGGTCCGAGACCTAAAACTAGGAGATCTCGTCTTGAAGTCTTACCGGGCACCAATATTTGATCCCAGAGGAAAGTTCAGACCAAACTGGTCTGGTCCTTACCTTGTTGATGAAGTCCTGCCTGGAAAAGCCGTTAGACTCCTCAATGAAAATGGAGAAAAATTAACAGAACCTACAAACCTGGACCAACTAAAAAAGTACTATGCTTAGATACACCAGGAGGCCGTCTTTGATCAATCAGAGCTCAAAAGCCAACAACCTCAAAGTCAAAAACCATTTGCAAACACTTTGGGCCTAAATAAAAAAAAAATCCTTCATTCTTTGATAAACTCAAACCAGGGGCATCTTTTATGACTTGCGTCATAAAAGATAATAACCTGAACTACGTCATGACCTGATCCCTCTCTACAGGGTACGTAGGTAGCCTGATCAATTCAGGTTCGATCAAATCCTTCAAATCTTCAAAAAAAAGAAAGAAACAAAACAAATCATCCTTGAAACCCAAAAGGGCGAACTACGCGGACCTGATTCCCATTTCTCTGGGGATACGTAGGCAGTCTGGAGGGCCAGATTCGGTCAAAATACAACAAATACATGAAAACTTACCAAAGGTTAACATGTTTGAACCTAAGCTTACCTAAAGTCCTTCTGGTGTACTTAAGCCCAGGTTTGTAGAGAAACAGAAAGAAAAATAAAAAGTGATGGAGTCTTAGACCCACTAGACTAAAAACCCGCAAGGGCGGTCTAGGCAAAAGTTAAGGTCATTTCGCCCGCTAAGCTGAAAACCCGAAAGGGCGGCTTAGGCAAAAATTAGGGTGCTGAACCTGCTGGATGGAAAATCTGCAAGGGCAGACAGTCCAGGCAAAAATTAAGGCATGCGGTCCGCCAAATCGAAAACCTGAAAAGGTGATTTGGTCATGGCAGTGACTTCATAAAGGACAAAACCTCTGTAAGCCAGCAAGACTTTCATTTCTTTGGTGGCACTACTCCAAAGTTTGAGTGAGCGCCAACAGAAGTTCTTCTGACACTTTCTAAGCTAAGGAGGTTAAGACTAAGCAATCCAAAGGGATAATAACCATGATGGAATCTTTCTCATTATTTCATTGAGAATTTGCCTCATTATCCCCGGCGGAGTTTCTACTCGCAATTGAAATTTGTAATAAAAAAATCAAGCATTCGAAGAAACCATATTCTCCCTGAGAGCATCCACCCCGAGTGAAGAAACAATTTTCTCCCTGAGAGCATTCACCCCGAGTGAAGAAACCATATTCTCCCTGAGAGCATCCACCCAGAGTGAAGAAACCATATTCTCCCTGAGAGCATCCACCCCGAGTGAAGAAACCATATTCTCCCTGAGAGTATCCACCCCAAGTGAAGAAACCGAATTATCCCAGAAAACATCAACACTGAGCAAAATATCTGAGTTCTCTTTGAAAGCATTCACTCCAAGCATGGAACCCAAATTCTCCTGAGAGTTTTTCGTCCTGAACGAAAAATCTAAATTTTCCTTGAATATTGTTCGCCCCGAGCGTAGAAAGAACCAAGACCCCTGAGGCAACCTTCCCAAATGTAGACCCCTGAGGCATCTCTTCCATCTGAAGACCCCTGAGGCAACCCTTCCATCTGAAGACCCCTGAGGCAACCCTTTCCAAATGAAGACCCCTGAGGCATCACTTCCATTTAAAACCCCTGAAACATCCATTCCATATCACAACCCTTGAGGTATCTGATCCTTCCAAAAGTCCAATATTCACAAAATCAACTCCTTCATTCTTCTTTCTCTCCAATCAATTTTGGGCCAGTCAAAATGTGTTGTCTGTTCAGCTTTGACATTCGCACGACAAGCACGCTCTGCCAAAGAGGGGCATCTGTAGACACCCCATTTTAACCGTGCCCTAAACCCTCCAAGTTTGAGCAAAACCCCACCAAATTAATCAGCTAGGGTCCCAAAATTCACCCTAAGCTAGGTTAAAGCCCCAGCTAGGTCCCTGCAAAATTTCGTCAAAATCCGAGCGCGTTTGCCTTGCGAACGAGTTGAGCAAAGTCGTAGTACAAGTTCACAGAAGGGGGTGAATTATCCTGGAACGGTGCCAAACCTGGGCCGAATAGGACACGTAATTCCGCGCGCCTCATCATTTTTTCACGCGCTCATCCAAAAGCCGCGCGCCTTATCAAATTTTAGTGCCAATATCAATTCCAAAAATAACCTATAAAAACCCATTTTTAGCCTCATTTCTAAAAAAAGGAGATACAAATCTTCGTTTAGAGAGAGAGAGCGAGAATCATAGAGAGAGAGAGTGGATCTCGCCATTTTTCTTCTTCTCTGGTCAAGATCCGGTGAAATTTCGATCAAAATTCCGGCCAATCTACCTTCTACAGCAAGCGTAAGTTCCGATCAAGTCTGATAAACCTGTGTTTCAAGCTTTTCTTTTCTGTTTCATCCTCTTCTCCGATCGGTTATTGATAGAGCTCCGATGAGCTTCGGCTATTTCCTCATCTCCAGCATCTTCTTCGGCGATATTACCGGAGTTCCGGCCTGCAAATTTTAATCCATCTTCTTCTCTCTTAAATGTCATTTTCCTTGTTTTAGCAAAATCGAAACCCTAAATCATTTTTCTAGATCGAAACCTTGAGCTTTTCATTCTAAACCCTAACATCTTTAAAAATCTAGATCTGTTCTCTTATGATGTGATTCGGTTCATTTTCTTCATTTAGATCATAGGAATTTCATATCTGTAATCGCTAGCCTCATAACAACCAGCTGGTTCGTCTTCTTCATTATCTTCTATTAAAAAAAAAGGTGAAAATTCGGCAAGCCGAGGAATCAAGAAGAAGGAGAGGTAGATTTTAGATATGAAATCTCAGATCTAGTAGTAGAGGAGATCTGTGATCTCAAATGAAGCAAGTGTGAGCATTCCTCTGCAATTTTAAAGCAATTTTCAGAGAAGAAGAAAGGAATTGCCTATATTTTGCATCTTGTGCAAGCAATCACTTCAATTACAAGTAAGTATCTAATTACTGTTAAATATTTCAGAATTTATAGTTGCTGAGTGTTTCCTCCATCTTATTTTTGAGATTTCTCATTTCCATATTGTGTTATTCCATAGATATAGATGCTGATGAATATTCATAAGAATTTGTGATAAATTTCTGAAATTCATTTGAATGGAATTGAATTCATACCAAAAGTTGTTTTAATTTTATCTTTACATGTTCAAAGTTGATTTTTTTTTATCTCTCCCTAATTATATCTACTTCATATGTTGAAATTTGAATTCATTTATTACTGTGCATTGAACAGAAGTTTTGTTATGGTGAAATGATTATATTCCATTTGCTTGATTTGCTCTGTTTCAATGAATATTCCTTTTAAAAAATAATAATAATAATAAAAATTTCTTGAAATTGCTCTAGTAGATGTCCAGTTGTATAGGGTTTTGAAATTGGTATGAAGTTGAAATTCTGAGGCATTTAGTTGAGCGCTTGGAATTGCAAGAATTCTGTGAGATTGGTTCAGTTTTGTGAATTTTTCAGTTGATTTAATTGGAAGAGAGATTTCCATATAGATTCTTCATGTCGGCCTCATGTGAAAGGTGGATAGATGGTCTGCAATTCTCATTTTTGTTCGGGCCTCTTCCACAAGATGCACAGCAGAGACAGGCACAAGTTATGGCCTATGTTGAATATTTTAGTTAATTCACCTCAGAACGATTCCCATATGACGTAGCTGAGCTAATTCAGAATTGTTATCCGTCCAAAGATATCTGCCTCTTGGATGAAGTATTGGCAATCTTTGTTCTTCATCACCCAGAGCATGGCCATGCTGTTGTTCATCCAATTCTCTCATGTATAATTGATAGGACATTGGTGTACGATAAGAATGACCCTCCCTTTAGTTCGTTCATTTCTTTAGTCAGAACGAGCAGTGAGAAAGAATATTCAGAACAATGGGCTCAGGCGTATGGGGAGATTTTATGGTATTAACTCACTACAATCGCCCAATTTATAAGGCTGAGCATCAGAATAGTGAAACAGAAAGGAGTAGTAGTGGAAGTCATGCTACAACAAGTGACTCTAGGGAATGGGAGGCCTGCCAATCAGTTCTACAAGAAAATGAGAGGAAACCATTAAGGCCTTTATCACCCTGGATTACTGATATATTGCTCGCAGTACCATTGGGTATTACAAGTGACTATTTTCGTTGGTGTGGTGGAGTGATGGGCAAATATGCAGCTGGTGGAGAACTCAAGCCGCCGACGACTGCTTGTGGTCGTGGCTCTGGAAAGCATCCTCAGCTTATGCCATCGACTCCAAGATGGGCTATTGCAAATGGAGCTGGTGTTATATTAAGTGTTTGTGATGAAGAAGTTACCCATTATGGGACTGTAAATTTAACAGAAGCTGCTGTTCCTGCACATTTTCTTCCTCCTCCAACAACCGCTTTAGATGAGCATCTAGTTGCTAGATTGCTAGCTCTTGAGCCATATGCACGCTTGTTTCATCGTTACTATGCCAGTGCTACTCCAAGTGCCACACAAAGGCTTCTACTTGGGCTTCTAGAAGCACCGCCATCATGGGCTCCTGATGCACTTGATGCTGCTGTGCAACTTGTTGAACTCCTTAGGGCAGCTGAGGATTATACATCTGGCATGAGGCTTCCTAGAAACTGGTTGCATCTGCATTTCTTACGTGCAATTGGGACCGCAATGTCCATGGGATCTTGGATTTTTAAAGCGATGGCGATGAAGGCGATAGCCCAAGCCCATCCATAGGGGACTCTCTTAGTCTGAGTAGCCCTCCCCTCGTTTGTTTTTAAGACTTGCCCAGTCTTTTGGGATACCCTTAAACATTGTCATTTAGAGCCCCAATATAGAGAGACAAGCTATGTCTCAGGTAAGTAAAGTCACATCCCTTTAAAGAGACATGCTTTGTCTCATAGAAAGATTACCTTTTAGGGAGGCGAGCTATGTCTCAGTGGAAAAGTCGAATCTTTTGGAGACAGGCTTTGTCTCATTGGTCATAATGTTCTCTGTGTTTAGGAGACTTGCCCAGTCTCACTAGCACCCTTATTTGTTTTCTCTTTCATAGGAGACAGGCAATGTCTCATAAACATTCAGTTGTCATCTCTCTTTTAGGAGACTAGCCTAGTCTCATTAGCCTCTTTCTCTCATTTTCAGTTTCAAGAGCCAGTCCTATCATCATAGGGGTTAGGATTCTATCCAGCCTCTCATCAAATCATGTGATTTTTATCCACTCTTGCAAGGTATAGGATGCTGTCCAACCCTTGCAAAGTCGTGATTCTGTTATTTTCTCCCGCAAAGCATAGGATGCTGTCCAACCTTTACGGGATATCAGGAGTCTGTCCTCCCCTTATGATGATAGGAATTTGTCCTCTTGAGTCAAAAACTCTTGAAAATTCAAAAACATTTCAAAAAACCAAAAATCTCAAAAGTCTTGAGTCATTGTGAGCATAGTTAGGAAATTCTGTTTCCGAACTACGTTGGCTTGATCCCTTTAAATAGGGTACGTAGTGCAGCTTAGGATTCATATCCCAAGTCCAGCCAAACCTTTAAAAATAAACATTTCAAATCTTCCAAAAATACAAAAATTCTTCAAAACCTTTTCAAAAAGATTTTATCCTAGAGTTAGGAGTCTATCTTAAATGCTTGGGTGTTTTAGAGTTAGGAGGCTGTCCTGTTTTTGTATTGATATGGTGTGTCCTGTCGGGTGAGTGTCCCTAGATTTAGGAGGCCTCAAGTTGATCGGTTAGACACTTAGTCGAACCGATGGCCAGGCTAGGAAGCATATAGCCAACCCATGGTTTTCTTTAGGATGCATAGCCTAGTTACACGTAGGATGTAGGGCCCACCTGCATTAGCTTAAGGATAACCAACTTGCATTAGTTAGGGCATATAGAGAGTCCCAAAAATTACAACTCACATGAACTTAAGCAATTGTACAAAAAAGCTTTAAAAATCAGTCGAGTCTAGTGGATCGAGTCTAGGATAGCGGTTCTAGATGGTTAGGCATAGTAGTTTAGAATAGGGCATCGAACTACGTTGACTCTGATTCTTCCCGAGGCCGGGATACGTAGAGCAGCTGGGATGGAAGGCCATCTTGGTCCGAGTCAAGTCGCATTAGAGTTTTAGGATTCATCTTGCCCAGTCATGTATAGAGTCGATTTGTGTTATATGTTTTGTTGTGTTTTCTTACTTTCATGTATAGATCCTATACCTTTAGCTGTAGCATGCATGTGTTTGCGCACCAGAATTCAGACACCAATTAGGTATGACGCTCATAACTTAGCTCTTTAGGCTTGTCACTCAGAATCTAGTTACCCCTAGGTGACACTTATTTTATTTCTTTTATGTGTGCTTATTATTCATATCCGAGACATGCATGATTAGATAGACGTCTTCTCGGAGATATTCGTTCCCATTTCATATGACATTCGCCCAAAACTCTTCAAAATTAATAAATAAATGGCATAAGAGACCAGGTATTTGCACTTGGGCGGATGAGGTGCTCTTTAGACGTTCCGAATTCGTAATCAGTCACGAACCTTCTTTTATATCTCTGGTTATCCGTTGGAACAGAGCATAGTATGGGATCCTTGGCCCACTTCCTTGGATGGCGATTCTTCTTTGTTTAAGGTACGCCTCGAATCTGGGCTAGTCCCCGAATCGAGAGGTATCTCACCTTTTATCGCCACTCATGCTGTGAGGGGCACTTCTTTCGAGAGTTCCTTGGTAGAGCTCTCCATTCACGTGGATGATCCTTGAGACTGCTCGTGTGGGGCCTGTCCCACCGCCTCTCTCTCAAGATCGGGGTCCACAGAAACTACTAACATCTATGGCTTCTGTTTAAATGGTTTAAGAATTACATTCTTACTGAAAATTTCAGATGTTTTGAAAATTTTCATGGTTTGTTTTAATTAAAATCAATTTTTAAAGGATTTTATCAATTTGAGGCCAGATTGTTGATTTACAAAGCAACACATAGCAAATCTATTCCAATTAAGTTCGAATTTTTACAAAAACTTCCTCATAACTAGATAAGGTTACAGTAACACTCTCATAATTAATAAGTTGATTTACTATCGTAATCCGATTTTATTAGATTTAGTCCAGATTGTATGAATTACAAAATAAGCCATAGCAAACAAATTCTAAATTAATCCAAACTTCTACAGTATCAAGATAATCATGACAGAAAACTACTGTAAAAACTTCATTAATTTTTATTCTGATTTGGTATCAAATAAAAGTCACACAAAATCTGGATAGTTTGGAAGAATTAATCGAAAGGCATTGAAATTCCAAGGGTAGGCCCGAGTACTTTTCTAATGGAACCTTATGAGGAGGTAAAATTTAGGTTACTAACAAGTTTTAATCTTTTGAAAACTATAACTCAAATTTGAAAATTAAGAGATCAAAAATGAAAATCAAGCACATAAGTTAAATCCTAAGTGCAATGCAAATATAAAGCAAGAGATAAGGGAGAATGCACCCGAGATTTAAAGTAGTTCGGTCCTCCAACCCGAGGCCTACTCTACTCCACCAACCAAACCCGTTGATGGCTTCACTATTTGATCTTCTTAACTTCGGCGAAGATCGGTGCCGATTACAATTCTAATTGCCTTTAACCTTGGTGGCAATCCTCACCACGGAGAGTGGGCTCCGCTTCTCCGAACACTCGCCCGAATACAATCGTCTTGAATAAAGAAAGAAAGAACAAAAAATCCCTCACAAGGGTTTACAAGGTTTGTAAAAGATGTACAAATTGAAGCCTATGATCCAAATCCTAATTCTAGACGATGAGAGGCATAAACAAGCTTGATTCACTCTTAGGATATTCCAATAGGTTTTTAGAGTGTTAGGATTGATGATTGGGAAGTTTAGAATACCCATATATATAGAAAACCCAAATATGACCGTTTGAGGGGCATAGTGGTAAATCTGGCAAAATCCCCAACGGTCATAATTTTGTTCCTGTTATAGTGGTCTCGGAGTTCCGAGAGATTTTCTCGGAGTTCCGGGAATACAAACAGAAGATGGAAAAATGCTACTGGACCGTTTCTCGGAGCTCCGAGAATTATCTCGGAGTTCCGAGAAGCCTATTTCCAGCAGATTTTCAATTCTGTTTCTTGGGCTTCCCACTCTACACCAAACTGGGATTGTTATGAGGGTTCCAAAGTGTTGGAACACCACAAGGACAATCTTTTAAACATTTTAGGGTGTGTGTTTATTTACTTTATTTATGCCTCTAAGCACCTAAACTAGGATTGGATCTTTACATTCTAAAACGACTTCGATCTTCAATTGCGATGCTTCAAGTCTTCATGCGTCATGGATCTTCGATGTCTTTGGCCTTCCTAATGCGGTCCAATGAGAGCTTCTTGGCCTTAATCAAAGCAATCTTTTCTTAATACAATCATGATCTACAACTTAGACATTCAAACACATTAGTGATATAAAATCACTTGTGTATTGGAATCATCAAAATAAGATGGGAATGCCAAGGTGGGAACCATTGGGCTTACAATCTCCCCCTTTTTTATGATGACAAGCACAAGAGATTTTCCAATAAAAGCATACATATATTTCCTTACAGTAGATTTTCCCCCCCTTTGGCATCAATAAAAAAGATGGGGTAAAAGAAAATCAAAGGGATAAAAGTTTCAATTTTAAGCTCCCCCTTTTTCAAGAAAAAAGACAAACATAGAACTCCCCCTATTTAGAGTTTTTATTCAACACAAGAAGGGATATTTAAATAACCATAAAAAAATATTCAATTTTAAGTTCAAGCCCCTAATCAAAAAACATATATGAAGAGAATCATATGGGGGCTTTGGGAATCCAAGCTTTCTTGGTTCCATCACAATCCCTAATCTTATATGCACATTGGAATTGGTAGTGACCATTAATTCCACAATAATGGCATCTAACATGAGGGTTATATAGACTAATCCTATCATAAAATACATGATTAGGTCTATGACTAGCCTTTTTCAAGATTATGTCAATAATTTTATCACCATTTAAGAATCCATGGAGACATAATCTTAACCTTTCATTTTCATTATGAAGATGGGTTATTTGATTTAGAAAATCATTAGTGTCATCTTCATAAGATTTGGAAGAGCTTGCCACATTATGAAATTGTACTAATTGGCAAGATTTCTTATCCAAAATACCCTTAAGGGTTTTAATCTCAAGTTTAAAATTTTCAATTTGTGCTTGAGATTTAGATATGGAAGAAGATGACTCATTTTTCAAAACATCAAGTTCATTTTCTAATTTTGAAATAGATTTTTTAAGAACTTTATTTTTTGAAATTTGAGAATGCAAAGTAATGCACAATTCATCATAAGATATGTTTCCACTATCACTACTTGATGAATTACACGAGGGGTTGGAATTTACCTCATCTTCATGGGTGAGTGCCATGAAGCAAAGATCATCCTTATTAGCTTCCCCTTCACTTGAGCTTTTTCCCGAAGTGCTAGAAGCATCACAGGCGGCTACAAGACCCTTGTTCTTCTTCCAATCCTTCTTCTTTCCCTTGTACTTCGAGGAAGATGAGTTGAGAAGAGGGCACTCCGGTCTTTTGTGTCCCGTCTTCTTACAATTAGAGCATCTTATTCCTCCTTCTACTTCACTTTCTTCTTTCTTCTTCTTTTTATCCTTTTTGTGCTTCTTTGTCCATAAGCTTTTGAATTTTCTCAAAGCTTCTTCTTCATCAGTATCCGCCTCATTTGAGGAAGATGAGTCCGCTTTCACCTTGAGTGCTAAGGATCTACTCTCCTTTTCTTTCTCTTTTGGCTTCTTCTCCTCTTGTCGGCTAGTGAGGAGCATCTCATGAGTGATAAGAGATCCTACAAGCTCCTCAATAGTTAGCGTTTTGAGATCCTTTGATTCTTGTATGGCAGTGACCTTTGGATCCTAATGTGGAGGAAGTTACCTAAGAAACTTACTCACAAGCTCATCAGTAGGATAAAATTTACCAAGATTAGCTAATTCATTTGATATTTTAGAAAATCGGGTATAAATTTTGGAAATACTTTCATTTTGACCCATTCTAAACATTTCATATTTGCTCTTTAACAAGTTTATTTTAGAATCCTTAACTTGTGATGTTCCCTCATGGGTAACGGCAAGTGTATCCCAAATAACCTTGGCGGAATAAAAAAGAGCTACTCTATTAAACTCCTCTGTAGATAAGGTGCATGTAAGCCCAAGGGTTCCCCATGGGTTCATTCAATCACCTTGTTTTGATGATTAACAAACACAAATTGATTAGTCGTTTATGGACTGATCAGTTGCCTTGAGTGTTGTGTCTTAGACAGGAACTTGACATGCTTGACATGTCATATCGCCATTACACAATGCAACACAACACATGCTTGAGGATCAACATGCAAAGGAGCTTGAACACATTAGTGGCATCATCCTTGGAAGATGTTAAAGCAAGGAGCTCAAGTGAAGATCCCACAAGCAATCCAAGAACCACATTGAAGATCAAATGAAGATTGGCTCAAGAGTTCATTCAAGAGAGTGTTCAAAAGGGTAGTATGTATCACCTTTCTCTCTTGTGTTTTCTCTTGATCAAGGCACATCTTAAAACCCTTAAAAATATGTTTTTCAAAGAGACTAACACACCCTGTAAGGACTTAAATGGATAAGTGAATGGCCATGGTGGTGTACCAACATGTTGGGACCCATATGGCATTCAACACAAGAATGAACAAAACAGAGTTCCGAAGCAACAACCTGGACCAGCAACTAAATCCTATCAAAACTTATTTAAAACATTTTCAAATATTTTTTAAAATATTTTTAACAGATAGCTCTCATTTTTATCATATCCGTAGAGTATAGAAACGTCAAAATCCGACGAGAAATGAGGGAGATATGAATTTTACAAGTTCGACACTGTTTGCTGGAAACCAGTCTCGGAACTCCGAGAATTATTCTCGGAGCTCCGAGCTCGGAACTCCGAGAACATTCTCGGAGCTCCGAGAAATGCACCAGATTCTAAACTTAAAGGCTTTGTTTGAATTCTCGGAACTCCGAGAATTTGCTCGGAACTCCGAGAATTTCGCTCGGAACTCCGAGAATTTTTCTCGGAACTCCGAGAAATGTTTTTCTTCAAAAAAATATAGCCGTTGGGGTGCAACGGCTAGTTGATTTTTTGACCCAGTTTTGACTGTTTTACCCCCCAAACGGTCACATGGAGTTGGGACTTTATATATACCCATTCAAGGGTCCAAAACACTTGATGAACATTGTCCAACTTCTACAAACCCTAGAAAATCACTTGTGAACTATTTTTGGGTTAAATTCTCTCACCAACCAAACTCTTTGTGTCTTGATTAGTGAAAATCATTTGAGATTGGTTTAGGCTTAAACTTGTTTATTCTTGAGAGCATCCTTGGAGCTTCAACTTGCATTGTAGCCTACATAGAGGCAAAGCTTTTATCTTCTTCTTTATTCGATCGGTGGCAAGGGCATCCGTTGTTTTTAATTCCCTTGGGTGAACCGCTTAGAACTCGGCAGAGAAGGAGAGTCATTGTAAAGGTGGAAGGGCATCCTTATTTAATTCCCTTGGAGTGTAAAAGCCTCGGAGCCGGGCGTCGTGGAGGTCTCAATAGTGGAAATCCTCAAGTGCGACCTTGAGAAGAGTGGAGTAGGCCGTTTGCCGAACCACTATAAATCTTTGTGTCACTTGTGTGATTGGTATTTCTCTCACTCCCTCTCACTCTCTTATTTGATTATTTGTGCTTAGAATTGAGTGAGTAGTTAGCATTGATAATCAACCTAAATATCTTAACCTTGCTATCTAGGCTATTAAAATTACCTAATTAAGTTTGCTAATCAACAAGGGTTTTGAACGTATATTAATTTGTAATATTGTTTAAGTTCAACTATTTCAAACTTAATTAAACAAGGGATAAGTCTTGGGTGAAATCTTAGGAAAAGTTTTTAAAAGGTAAAGATTTTATAAACATCCTATTCACCACCCCTCTAGGTTGCCAAACCAAGTCACTACTTGGATTTCAATTGGTATCAGAGCTTGGGCTCTTGATTAAGACCCTAACCGGTTAAGAGTTAAAAGATCAAACTTTTTGGCAACTTAAAAGATGGGATCTAGACTACCTATTTTGGATGGTTCGGATTATGGATCATGGTTGATCCATATGAAGACATACTTAAAAGGTCTAGATAAAGATATGGTAAAGATAATTGAAAATGGATTTATGTTAAATGCTAAATCTAAAGGATTAAATGAATATAATAAAAAATTATCTTTACTAAATACAAAAGCCCTAATTGCAACATGTTGTGCATTACCACCACACATTTATGAGAAAGTATCCTCTTGTAAAAATGCTAAAAATGTTTTGGACTCTATTGAAAATCTTCAAAATCAAAACATGTGCTTAATGGGATTATCTAATGAAGACCCCTTGGATAATGCCGAATTCACACTTGAAGAACTTGTTGAAAATGTCCAAGAATTACATAAGAAACTTGAGGATCAACTTGCTAAGAATTCAAACTTGAAAAATAATTTAGCTAGTATTCACAAGGAGTTTAGGTCACTAGAAATAGATCATGCACATCTTAGTGAAGAAAATGAAATTTTTAAAAAAGATTTTATTGAACTAAGTAATACCATTGCTTCACTAAGAGAGGAAAATCAACTCCTTAAAGAAGAAGAAGAGAAAATCAAAATGCTTTCATCTCTTGAATTAATAAATTTTAAAACGGAAATCAATGACTTAAACATCAAGAATGAAATATTAAGGTTGGAAAATCATAAGTTACAAGAGAATGTAAAATTCAATTACCATCATGATCACTCTTGTAATTCATCATGTTCATCCCGTCCATCTACCTACTCTTATGCATCTTGTGAGGTAGATTTGGACATTACAAGTTTAAATGTAGTTTTAAACTTGTAAAAAGTAGTAAGTTTGTTTGGGTTAAAAAGGACTTATCACCTAGGACAAACTTGCTTGGAACCAAGATGGTTTGGGTTCCAAAATCCCTAACATGATCTATATTGTGTTTATTTTAGATTAGGGGATGTGCTTTAATTGAATATCATTTGAAAATATATTTGTTGATACAATGTGCTTGTTCTTGTTTAATTTTTTTTTTTTTTTTTTTTTTGTATCAATACATGTTGTGCCTAAAATTGAAATTCATTTCAAAAACATGTGTATATAGATATCATATGCTCATATTTGATTAACATATATCTATATATACCACCTTAAAATTCAAACTCTATATGATTAAATGTAATTAATTTGAGACTTTGATATGATGAGCCTAATTGAATATCATTTTGAGTTTCCTAGTTTAAGTGCCCACATATACTTAAAAATCATCATGCACTTAAAATATGTCATTCATCCACATGACAACCACAATAGAGCATTCAATGTGAAAACCATAAATTGATCCTTATAGAATATACAACAACATCTCTTGCCCATGTGTTCAAATTAAAAGCTTCAAGTACATCTTTAAAATTTGAACCCGTTTTGGTAATTGCTATGAGTTAGGCTAATTGATCACATCATTCTAGAAAAACCAAAAGAAAAGAAACCCATAGGTTTTAGGCTTGAACTTAAATGAAATTATTTTTGGCAATCAAATAGTATTTGAGCAAAAATTGAGAAAATGCCAAAGTACTATTCTTTGAACTTTATTTTGGACAAACATGGAACTTGCTAGACAATTGAGTATTTAATTGTTTTAATATATTATTTCTAGCAAAACTAAGGTATTAGATGCTATGTCTAAGAATTCACTTCAAATCCCTTCTTAGACAACTTTTTGTGCCCTAGGTGAACGAACATGCACCTAGTTGTCCTATCAAAATCCATTCTATTACATGCTTAATGATTTTCATCAGATCTAATAAGAATCATAGATGGGTTAAAAATTAGTGTATTTCCAAAGAGCTTTAATTGGATAATCTCATGATTAAGATGAACCTTAATATGTATAGATATGTTATATGTATTTTGTTCAAGTAGTCTTGAAAGTTCATAAATGGAATACATATGTCCAAGGTAGTTTGCATCATTTGATACATATATATTATAAAATCCTTGGATCTTTCCTTAAGTTCATAAAATGATATATATTATATAGGAAAGTTAAATCATGAATCTAGATTCAATGTATGACTTCAAATGAAAATATCATAGAAATCTAGAATCATATTTGGGCATTTACTCACTTGAGTAAAATTAAAATTTACTAAGGTGGTTGTATACATTAGATTGTGATGGGAACATGTGCCTCCCACACATTTTTGGTTTTCAATGGGCTTATGCACTTTTATGCCCAATGCCTTGTCATTTTACATGTGGTTGTGGATGTAGATGTAATGTTTAGACCTTGTACTTCATTTGTCATATTCACGTTGTCCAAACATAGTAGACGATCCATGAAGGCCTTGATATGGATCATATCCTTCTTGTAAGGTATACTCTCACCTTCATGATTCATGGATGTCTCTCTAAGACATGGTACTTTATTGACCATTCTCATTATGTCTTAGTCCTATAGAATTGAACTCAAATTGGTTTATATATATTCTATAGGTATCACCCCTTGTTTGATAATATCTACACGTATGAGATGTTAAACTTTAATCTTAAAAGTCACTCAATTGGTGCCCTTAGCCTTCTTAGATTCTAAGAGGGAGATGGTACATTCACATTAATTAAAATATCTAACAAATTGGCCTTGTGCCAACATCTCAAACATGAATAGGTATACGTATATATGTGATCTCCCTAGCTAGTAATGTACGTTACATACTTAAGGAAGTAACGCGTGAATTTGAAAATATGATATCACATTTAGGGGGAGCATGAGCCAAAGATTGAACATCTTTTGTGCTATGCTTGTTTATCATGATGAGCTAGACTATGACTATCATTTTATCATGATAAACCGACACTTGGAGAGTAAAGTGTCTTCGTAGCCCAAGGGTTGATCTAAAATCATTCATTTGAAGATTCCTTAGAGTCTATGTTAGGACTACCCTTTGGATTCATGCATTGCATGACTCTCTTTCAAAGGGGGAGCTTAAAGGTCAAGATTTGTCCTTAGTGGCTTATCATATGATACTCAATGTATATATCATTTGGATTATGATAACTACACCCATTAGGAGCCATGATTGCTCCATATGTGGTTAGTTCGGGCTTGTCTTATGCTCCTAAATTGGTATCATCTAGCATGTGACTGTTTTAAGACAAAAAGCCCATAGCCTAGGACTTAAAGTCATATCTTTTAGGCTTTTAGACTTATCTTGGATGATCTAGATTGGTATCATCTATTGCAAGAATAAGTTTTGATGGCCAAGCATTCAATTGTCATATCTTTGGCCTATTGTGTAATGTCATACCTTGTTTTTATATAAGGCAAATGACAAATACAAAGGGGAGAGATTACCTTTGCTATATTCATGTTTAAAATGACTATAATGACTTGCTTATATAGTTCATTTTTTCATTCCCCACCTATATGTGCTTATATGTTCATACTTTAACAAAAAAAAACAAAAAAACAAAAAAAAGGCTTAAATGTTCATCTTTTTGAATTTTGTGCTCAATCTTGAATATCTTTCTTGTTTCCCATTCATAGGAGAAAATTATACTTTGTAATCTTAATCTCTATGAATTTGATTGCTTATCATGTGTACTTTCACTTGAAAATTTGTATTTTCATGATAAGTTTCACTGTCATGCCATATATCCTAATAGTTAGCCATATTAGGATCAAATGTCCATTTCTATGCATGACAATTTAAGAATATATTTTTAACTTGAAATATATATATTCTTGCTTATCATGATGAGTCTATACTTACACATCACCTCATGATAAGATTCTAATAGGAATTTTAAAAACAAAAGGGGGCTTATCATGCTAAGTCTAAAACTTGCTTAATTTCTTTCATGATAAGTAAAATATAAGCTTTAACTTGCTAATCTATTACTATATTATGGGTCATAGGGTAGATTTATATTGGAATTATATATATACTAAGATATACCCTAAAAAGTTGTGCTAAATTTGGAATGTCTCTTTGTTTTTCCAACATAGGCTTGATTTGTTTTGTGTCATTCCTTTCCTATGATTGATTATCTCTTATCATGCCATATATACATTAATTTAATTGGTAAATCATGACAAGAAACTAGGGGGAGCATCATATTCTCATTGTATATCTTGATGCTTTATGTATTGTGCTTAAGTGCTTAATTCTTCCTTTTTGCTTATGCCAAAAGGGGGAGAATTTGTATAATTGATTAGATCCATTATCATATGCATTCTTGTATTATAACTTGTTGAATATATCTCATGCATATGTTGAGGGGGAGTAGTCATGATTAAATTGTCCATCTAATCCTCATAAGAGGTTCCTCCCACCTATCTAATCAATTTGGTTTGTCATCATCAAAAAGGGGGAGATTGTAAGCCCAAGGGTTCCCCATGGGTTCATTCAATCACCTTGTTTTGATGATTAACAAACACAAATTGATTAGTCGTTTATGGACTGATCAGTTGCCTTGAGTGTTGTGTCTTAGACAGGAACTTGACATGCTTGACATGTCATATCGCCATTACACAATGCAACACAACACATGCTTGAGGATCAACATGCAAAGGAGCTTGAACACATTAGTGGCATCATCCTTGGAAGATGTTAAAGCAAGGAGCTCAAGTGAAGATCCCACAAGCAATCCAAGAACCACATTGAAGATCAAATGAAGATTGGCTCAAGAGTTCATTCAAGAGAGTGTTCAAAAGGGTAGTATGTATCACCTTTCTCTCTTGTGTTTTCTCTTGATCAAGGCACATCTTAAAACCCTTAAAAATATGTTTTTCAAAGAGACTAACACACCCTGTAAGGACTTAAATGGATAAGTGAATGGCCATGGTGGTGTACCAACATGTTGGGACCCATATGGCATTCAACACAAGAATGAACAAAACAGAGTTCCGAAGCAACAACCTGGACCAGCAACTAAATCCTATCAAAACTTATTTAAAACATTTTCAAATATTTTTTAAAATATTTTTAACAGATAGCTCTCATTTTTATCATATCCGTAGAGTATAGAAACGTCAAAATCCGACGAGAAATGAGGGAGATATGAATTTTACAAGTTCGACACTGTTTGCTGGAAACCAGTCTCGGAACTCCGAGAATTATTCTCGGAGCTCCGAGCTCGGAACTCCGAGAACATTCTCGGAGCTCCGAGAAATGCACCAGATTCTAAACTTAAAGGCTTTGTTTGAATTCTCGGAACTCCGAGAATTTGCTCGGAACTCCGAGAATTTCGCTCGGAACTCCGAGAATTTTTCTCGGAACTCCGAGAAATGTTTTTCTTCAAAAAAATATAGCCGTTGGGGTGCAACGGCTAGTTGATTTTTTGACCCAGTTTTGACTGTTTTACCCCCCAAACGGTCACATGGAGTTGGGACTTTATATATACCCATTCAAGGGTCCAAAACACTTGATGAACATTGTCCAACTTCTACAAACCCTAGAAAATCACTTGTGAACTATTTTTGGGTTAAATTCTCTCACCAACCAAACTCTTTGTGTCTTGATTAGTGAAAATCATTTGAGATTGGTTTAGGCTTAAACTTGTTTATTCTTGAGAGCATCCTTGGAGCTTCAACTTGCATTGTAGCCTACATAGAGGCAAAGCTTTTATCTTCTTCTTTATTCGATCGGTGGCAAGGGCATCCGTTGTTTTTAATTCCCTTGGGTGAACCGCTTAGAACTCGGCGGAGAAGGAGAGTCATTGTAAAGGTAGAAGGGCATCCTTATTTAATTCCCTTGGAGTGTAAAAGCCTCGGAGCCGGGCGTCGTGGAGGTCTCAATAGTGGAAATCCTCAAGTGCGACCTTGAGAAGAGTGGAGTAGGCCGTTTGCCGAACCACTATAAATCTTTGTGTCACTTGTGTGATTGGTATTTCTCTCACTCCCTCTCACTCTCTTATTTGATTATTTGTGCTTAGAATTGAGTGAGTAGTTAGCATTGATAATCAACCTAAATATCTTAACCTTGCTATCTAGGCTATTAAAATTACCTAATTAAGTTTGCTAATCAACAAGGGTTTTGAACGTATATTAATTTGTAATATTGTTTAAGTTCAACTATTTCAAACTTAATTAAACAAGGGATAAGTCTTGGGTGAAATCTTAGGAAAAGTTTTTAAAAGGTAAAGATTTTATAAACATCCTATTCACCACCCCTCTAGGTTGCCAAACCAAGTCACTACTTGGATTTCAGTGCAAAACAAAGAGTTTATAGCTTTGTAATTTAGATTTGCATGCCTTTTCTCTACAACATTCAATTCTTCAAATGGCTTGGAAGGCAAAGTGTATCCATTTTCTACAATATGCCAAAGCTCCACATCTATAGAAAGAAGATAGATGCGCATCCTTGTCTTCCAATGTCCATAGTTGGACCCATCAAAGAAAGGAGGTCTAGTTGTGGAATGGCCCTCCGGAAGTCCGATTCCATTTATGTTTGCCATTTCACAATTAGAAAGTTGCTAATGATCTTATGATCTTTCCCTTGTAAATTTTTAAAAGGAATTTACCAAAGATTTTAAGAAAAGAAAATCTTTTAAGAGCCAAGGCTCTGATACCAAGTGAAATTCCAAGGGTAGGCCCGAGTACTTTTCTAATGACAACTTATGAGGAGGTAAAATTTAGGTTACTAACAAGTTTTAATCTTTTGAAAACTCTAACCCAAATTTGAAGTTTAAGAGATCAAAAATGAAAATTAAGCACACAAGTTAAATCCTAAGTGCAATGCAAATATAAAGCAAGAGATAAGGGAGAATGCACCCGAGATTTAAAGTGGTTCGGTTCTCCAACCCGAGGCCTACTCCACTCCACCAACCAAACCCGTTGATGGCTTCACTATTTGATCTTCTTAACTTCGGCGAAGATCGGTGCCGATTACAATTCCAATTGCCTTTAACCTTGGTGGCAATCCTCACCACGGAGAGTGGGCTCCGCTTCTCCGAACACTCGCCCGAATACAATTGTCTTGAATAAAGAAAGAAAGAACAAAAAATCCCTCACAAGGGTTTACAAGGTTTGTAGAAGATGTACAAATTGAAGCCTATGATCCAAATCCTAATTCTAGACGATGAGAGGCATAAGGATATTCCAATAGGTTTTTAGAGTGTTAGGATTGATGATTGGGAAGTTTAGAATACCCATATATATAGAAAACCCAAATATGACCGTTTGGTATTTTCGCCCGTGCGATGTAAGGCTCAAAAGTTGCAACTACCTTCCCTCCGAGTGCCCCCTTCCCACCGAGAAGCTACCTTCTTCTCCGGCAAGTGCCGGTGAAGGCCGGTGTTTAAATCAGGGGACACAGCCCTTCCATATATGGCCTCTTCCCCTGAAAATCCCCCCACTCCTAGGAAACCAAAACCCCCAGACCCAGAAATCTCAAATCCCTTCATTGAGGATCCTAATGGCAGATGCCATGCCAATAAACCCCTCGACTCCCGAAAGCCCATTCCTTTGCTCCCCCATAATATTGAAGCTATTCTTGCTGTTGGAAATAGAGAAAATCCGAGTTTCGTCCCCCGAGAAGTATCAGAGATAAATGAAGAATACGGGTTTCCAAACCCTATCCAAGATGAAAATAATGGAGGTTGGCCACTGCAAATATCCCCAGCCCCTAGTTCTTTCCCCCATATCGATGCTCTAACCAAGTCTTCAACTTCTGGAAAACCCCCTCTAAATCTCTCTGATTTGGAATCTGAAACCCATGTGAAGAAAGGAACTAGAAATCACAAAATATTCGATAGGAACCCCTCTGTTTCTCCTTCTTCATCTGGCAAGAAGAAAGATAAACCTTTTCATCCCTCAATCAGAAAAGGAGCTGATCAGCTAACCATCAAAGACTTTCTCCCGCCTCCCCCTCCTTCAGGTAACCACTTCCTTCCCCCTCCCTCCCCGATTGAAACCTCCTCGCCAGAATACCTGGTTCTCCGCCAAAACTCTGACCCGCTGGTTATTAACCAGAGGCTCTCCAAAAACCCAGACAAAATCTCGGGCCAAATTCCTAAGCGCCTTTCCCGCTCTTCGAGCCCACCCAATCCAAATTTCGAAAAATCCAGCTCCCCGTCTTTACGACCCATCGAAAACCCCCACCATCCCCGTAAACTTCTTTCAGACACCGCCCCATCTGTAAATCTTTCAGGGATAGTGCGCGATACTGCTCTCCCCTCGGGGCGGGAAAACCCAAGTTCAAATGATTCTCTTTCCCCAATTCTCCCAACTCCCGTTTTTGCTCCAGGTCTCCCATCACCTTGCCCCCCTGTGAAATCCTGGAATACCCTGTTTTCCAATCCAGAAACTCAGCGCCCATCTCCCCTAAAATTCTATAAGCCAGAAAAAAAGCCAGATGGTGAAATCTCTATCGAAGTTCCGGATAATGTTGTTGAAATTGCTGAATCCAAGTGGAAAAATTGTCTAGTAGGTTATTTCTTGGGAAAAAGACCTTTCTTCTTAGCTCTAAAAAATAATCTTGCTAGAAAATGGCGGCTCAAGGGAGAGTTCCATCTGTTCGCGCTCAACAATGGGTTCTTCCTGTTTAAATTCTCTAATGCAGAGGATTGTACGCAAGTCCTTGAATCTCCAGAGCACCATTACGACGGCATACCTTTGATTCTCAGAGAGTGGAATGCTGATAGACCCTTTGAAAAACCTGATCTTTCCTCCATCCCTGTGTGGGTTCGGTTTCCTGGTTTGGATTTAAAATTCTGGACCCCTGAAGCTCTTAGTAGAATTGCCAGCGGAATAGGTATTCCTCTTCATCTTGACAGTCAGACTGCTGATTCATCGAGGCTAAGCTACGCAAGGGTGTGCGTTGAAGTTGAAGCAGGAGTTGCTCTCCCAAACTCCGTTACGATTAACACATCCAAAGGTTCCTCAATCCAGGAGATTGAATAAGATTGGAAACCCCAATCCTGCAAGGAATGCCTGACTTTCAACCACACAATGCAGATGTGCCCGAAAAATCCTGAAATCTAGCCGAAAAGCTCTATCAATCAAAAGAAATGGAGGGCAGTAAACAAACCCCCCCCTCAACTCTCCCTCTTCAACCTCTCCTGCCCTCCCCCTCTCCGAAAACCACCCTAGAAATCCCCTCCCATAAAGAATCAGTTACCCAGGAAAATCCCATAAAAATCCCTACTGCTGTAGGAGAAAAACTCAAACCAGACCCCCCCATCCTTTCCCTCAACCCCTACAGTGTTCTCCAAGATTTGGAAGAAGACTTAGAATCTTCCCTGATTGTTGATCCAATCCTTAGGAAGCCTGAAACTCTTCCTTCAACCCTATCCCCTTCATGTAAATCCCCCCAGTTGGAAATAATTCCTGAGAACAACTCCGTTGATAGTCAAGAAGTAGATGAATGCTGTCTTGGCCTGAATGTAAGGAGGCCTTTTGCCAATTTAAATACTGACTGGTCTCCAAGGGTGGAGATAAACCAGAAAAATCCCTCTCCTATTCTCCAAGATGCCTCCATAGTCTCCCCTTCCCAATTCCAAATCCTGTCAGATTCCACTGACCCTGTGCTCCCAAACCCCCTCCCTTCTCCATCATGTTAAACTTTGGTGTCTGGAATATAAGAGGTCTTGGTACCAGCACAAAAAGAAAGGAAGTCCGAGATCTCATTAGTAAACATAACCTTCCCCTTTTTAGTATCCTTGAAACCCATGCTCCCCAGCAGAAAATGCTCAAATACATCCATGAAATATGTGGCCCTTGGGATTACATTTCTAACTTCAACTTCTCTGATCAAGGCAGAATCTGGCTGATCTGGAACCCTCTCCTACTTCAGGTTCACCCTCATCTTTCATCTGACCAATTCATCCACTGTGAAGTCAGATTTCTCCAAACCCAAATTTCCTTCAACCTCACTAGTGTCTATGCCAGAAACAGAGGCATTGATAGGCGCCCCCTTTGGAACCAACTTTCTGTCATCTCCCCTGGCATAACCCTTCCTTGGATCGTCATTGGCGACTTCAACATCACTAGATATGCCGATGAAAGGATGGGGGGTGCTAATCCAGTTGCTACTGATATGGAAGAATTCAACAACTGGATCGACTCTTGCTCTCTTTCTGATCTCAGATCCCATGGTCAAACCCTCTCATGGAACAATAGGTCTAGAACTGGAGATTGGAAGCTCCGGAGGTTAGATAGAGCCCTTGTAAACATGGAATGGCTTCTAAACTTCCCCAGATCGTTCAACACTTATCACCACCATGGCTTCTCTGATCACTCTCCTTTGATAATTCAATTTGATAACCCCGCTGTGAATAACAGGAAACCCTTTCACTTCCAATCAATGTGGCTAGAAGAAACATCAGTTTTTGAAATTGTTGAAAGAGCTTGGCTCACAGAGGTTAAAGGATCCAACCTCTATCAAATTACCCAGAAACTCAAAGAAGTAAAAACGGCTTTAAAGGTCTGGAATACAAACGTGTTTGGCAGAATCGACATTCAAGCTCCTCTCATCCGCCAACAGCTAGACACAATTCAGAGCCAAATCGCCCTTAACCCTGCAGATAGGATCTTGAGAAATTCTGAAGAGTCTATAAAGGATTCTTATATCAAAATGGCAAGAAAGGAAGAAATCTTCTTCAAACAGAAGTCCAGAAACCAGTGGCTAAATCTTGGCGACTCAAATTCTGCTTTTTTTCACTCAGCTATGATGGCTCATAGGAACCAAAACAGCATTAAAGGTACCTCTACCCCTGATGGTTCATTCTCCTCTGACCCTGAAATCATTTCCAACACCATGGTCTCCTTTTTCTCAAAGCTTCTCAACTCTGAAAGTCAGAATCCATCTGATGATCCCTGTTCTGTTCCTGACCCGATGCTCTCCCTCTCTCCTGACCAGATCGATACCCTCCAATTGCCTTTCACTGAAGAGGAAATCAAGAAAACTATTTTCTCTTCTGATGGAAACAAAGCCCCTGGCCCTGATGGATTCAATGGGGATTTTTTCAAGGCCTTCTGGTATCTGGTGAAAGATGATATAACCAAAGCAATCCTCTCCTTCTTCTCAAAAGGTAGGCTACTCCCTGAAATGAACCATACTTTTATTAATTTGATTCTTAAATGCCCTGATGCCTCCTCCCCTGAAAAATACAGGCCCATTTCCCTTTGCAATTATATCTACAAAACAATCTCAAAGCTAATAGCAAACAGGCTTAAACCCCTCATGGACTCTTTGATCAGCCCATTCCAATCAGCTTTCATCAGAGGAAGAACAATTCAAGACAATATTCTTTTGACGCACGATCTTTGTCACAACTTCCATAAACCCACCTCCCTCAAGGCTATGTGTATCAAAATGGACCTATTGAAAGCTTTTGATAGTGTAAAACACTCCTCCCTGATAATATTTCTTAGAAAAATTGGGCTTCCAGACACTTGGTGTAATTGGCTTTCCCAATGCATCACTACCCCCTCCTTTTCTATCCTCATAAATGGAGTCCCCCATGGTTTTTTCAAATCGTCAAATGGGCTTCGTCAAGGTGATCCTCTCTCCCCCCTTCTCTTCTGTTTTGTAATGGAAATGCTATCTTGTCTCCTCCATTCTTCCCTTTCCTCAGGCCAAATTTCTACCCCCTTTTGTCGCAAAGATCTCTCTATCTCCCACACTTTCTTCGCAGATGATGTTATGATCTTTGCAAATCCCTCCCCCTCTGTTGCTTCCGGAATCATAAATTGCCTAAATCTCTTCAAGGAATGCTCTGGGCTCGATTTTAACCCTGCTAAGAGTGAAATATTCTTCTCAGGTGTTGAAAGAAATTCCAAGAGAGCCATTTGCAATATCCTAAAGATTGGTGAGGGATCCTTCCCCATCAAATTCCTTGGACTCCCCCTCATAACCTCTAGTCTTACCTCTCTTGACTGTCAGCCAATCATTGCCAAAGTCAGATGCAGAATATCCTCTTGGTCCAATAACACCCTATCTAGAACTGGGAGAGCTGAGCTGATAAGATCGATTCTCAGCTCCTACCAGGTTTTCTGGTCGGCTGCGTTTCACATTCCCTCAAATACTCTGGAGAAAATTGAGAAAATTCTCAGGGATTTCTTTTGGTCGGGAGGAAGTGGGAAGAAAAATTACCACAATATCTCTTGGGATGCAATTTGTAAGCCTAAGAAAGAGGGGGGTTTGGGAATCAGGAGCCTATTCGACCTCAACAAAGCCGCTCAAATGAAACAATTGTGGAACATTTTGATTAGGAAAAGTACTCCTTGGGTGAAATGGTTCAATCTCAAATACATCAGGAACAGAAGCATCTGGAGCTTGCCGATGCCTTGCAGCCCCTCCTGGGCCGCCCGGAGTATTATCAAAGCTCGATCCCTTGCAATGCCTCACACCTGCTACCTTGTTAGTCCAACCTCTAATCTGAAATTATGGTCCGATCCTTGGCTCCCAAATGGCCCTATTACTTCCCAACCCTCCTTTGGCTCCATAATAAATTTCATTCCTCCAAATGCCACCATCCAGGAGACTTTTGAGAAGGGGTGGTGGAATATGATCCAACCCTTACCTCACTTCTCTGAGCTTAAAGCTCTCACTAATTCCGCCCTCCTCACTTCAAAGCTGCCTTCCAAAGTTATTTGGAAACCTGACTCAAATGGGCTCTTTTCCCTCTCCAGTGCTTGGAACCCCATAAGAACCAAAAACCATCATCAAAATTGGTCCTCGTCTATTTGGTTCCCTGGGCATATTCCCAAGTTCAGTACTACCGCTTGGCTAGCCATCCAAGGGAAGCTTAGCACTATAGATAGGCTTTCCTTCCAAGGTCCTTTGAGAGATACTCTCTGCTCTCTTTGTAATGTGGATTCTGAGTCCAACAATCACCTTTTCTTTTCGTGCAGCTACTCCGCCTGGATCTGGCAGCAAATTCTATGGCACATCTCCAGTCGGAAGAAGCAAAAAAATCCATCGGAGAGGAAGAAGATTGGATCAGAGGCAAATTCAAAATGAAAGGCCAATCTGCAACCCTCGCCCGAATCCTATTCACAGCTACAATCCACTTCATCTGGCTCGAAAGGAACCGAAGAGTGCATGAAAATCAGAATAAGCACAAGCAATACATTCTGAAATCAATCCTCTCCGCAGCGAGAGACAGAATTCTGTTTCTCAAACTTGATGATTCTTTATCCGATGAAAATGTTAGAATTACTCGCCTATGGAACATCCCTCTTTTCCATAATTCAGCATCTCCAAAGACTTGCTCCTAGATCCCCCCTTCTTCTCTGTTCAGCAAGCTAAACACAGATGCATCTTTTTCTGGTGACGATGGAGGAATTGGGGGCATCCTCAGGAACTACCTGGGCCTGTCTTCTGCTATGTTCTCACTGAATTGTGCTCCAGCTCCCATTCATCTTCTCGAGATTGATGCTATAATCAACGGCGTTCTCCTTTCTGAATCTATGAACATAAAAAATCTTTGGATAGAATCAGATTCCTTGACAGCTGTCAAAGTGGTTCAAAACTCCTCTCCATGTCCTTGGAAGAAAATGCCTGATCTTGAACATCTTGCGGAGCGCCTTTCTGGTTTTGACAACTGGTCTATTACTCATATTTGGGGAGAAGGAAACAGGGCTGCTGATTTCTTATCTAAGATCTCTTGCCTTTGTAAGGGTCTTCCAATCCCCCCTTCTGTTATTCCTCATGAATTGAATGTAATCCTTCTGGAAGACTCCTCTGGAGCCGTTTATAACCGTATGTAATCATTTTTCTTTTGAATAAATTCTGGTGGGGGTTTGCCTAACCCCAAATTACCAATCAAAAAAAAAGGGGCATAGTGGTAAATCTGGCAAAATCCCCAACGGTCATAATTTTGTTCCCGTTATAGTGGTCTCGGAGTTCCGAGAATTTCTCTCGGAGTTCCGAGAATACAAACAGAAGATGGAAAAATGCTACTGGACCATTTCTCGAAGCTCCGAGGAATCTCTTGGAGTTCCGAGCTCGAAGCTCCGAGAATTATCTCGGAGTTCCGAGAAGCCTATTTCCAGTAGATTTTCAATTCTGTTTCTTGGGCTTCCAACTCTACACCAAATTGGGATTGTTATGAGGGTTCCAAAGTGTTGGAACACCACAAGGACAATCTTTTAAATATTTTAGGGTGTGTATTTATTTACTTTATTTATGCCTCTAAGCACCTAAACTAGGATTGGATCTTTACATTCTAAAACGACTTCGATCTTCAATTGCAATGCTTCAAGTCTTCATGCGTCTTGGATCTCCGATGTCTTTGGCCTTCCTAATCAGGTCCAATGAGAACTTCTTGGCCTTAATCCAAGCAATCTTGTCTTAATACAATCATGATCTACAACTTAGACATTCAAACACATTAGTGATATAAAATCACTTGTATGTTGGAATCATCAAAATAAGATGGGAATGCCAAGGTGGGAACCATTAGGCTTACAGGCATACTTAATGACATCTTAATATCAAAGTAAAATTAGAGTAGATGTTAGCCCAAGGGTTCAACAAGTACTCCTATTGAATTGTTTTGATGATTAACAAACTAAATTTGTTTTAAAGGTTTTATACACTAATGATTTCCATTGGCAAAGTTATAATGTTCACAGTGTACCATCCTCAAGAGTGCATGACAAGGTTGAACTCAAGGTTGAACTCGAGGTTGAACTCAAGCACAAGAATGGCAAATCAACTCAAGCATCAATGGAGTTGAGTGAAGACATGTCAAAGCCTCTACAAGGTGCCAACAAGATTGAAGACCAAGTAAATTTAGAATGTAAACGGTCCTCAATGTTTAGTCTAGGTCTATGGCACAAAGGAGAGTTAAAATCAACCTAGATAGAATTTAATGGGTTTGTGAATGTTCATAGTGGTGTCTCAACATTGTTGGACCCTCATGACACTCCATTTATCTTGAAAAATCAAAGTTCCAAAAGCCCAAACAAAATCAGCAAAATATAAGGAAAATCTGCTGGCCGTAGGCTTCTCGGAACTCCGAGAAAATTCTCGGAACTCCGAGAATTGTTCCAGGTTCAAAAAATTAGCCGCTCGGAGCTCCGAGCCCGGAGTCCGAGACGACCGTTGGGGTGCGAATATTTTGTCTTTTTTTTGTCCCCTCTATTTATATGAACTTAGGGACTCTTGGGTTTTCTACCCAAGGACATTACAAAGATTTCAAGAGCACAAAAAGTCATTTGTTCTCCTTCTCTTGAAGATCTTCACTCTCCATCTCTCTCTTGTGCCATTTACCTTAGATTATTCTTGAGAGACCTTAGGACCTTCACTTGTTCAATCTTGTTCTTGTGAGAGTGAGTGAGCTTTACCTTAAATTAGCCTATCTAGAGGCAAGCAAGCTTTTTCATTTCATCTTCTTTGTATTTGGCACAAAGGGCGCCGTAGAAGACCCTTGGAGCGTAGAGCTCGATTTGTACAAGGCGGAAGGAACGCCGTATTTAAGTTCCTTGGAGAAGATAGTGGAATCCTCAAGGAGAGTAACTTGAGAAGAGTGGAGTAGGTCTTGAGATAAGACCGAACCACTATAAAAATCTTGGTGTCAAAGCTTCTTTGCCTCTTCACCTCTTCTTGTGTGGTAAGTTTTCACTATTGCTTTGAATACTATTTTTGATTTCCTATTCAATCTAAAACTAGTGCAATCTAAGTTTTCAAAATTCTTAAAATTTGAAAAGAAACCCAATTCACCCCCTCTTGGGTTGCTAAGTGGAATTTCACTTGGTATCAGAGCATAGGCTCTTACATAGGAATTCTCTTTGAAAACCTACAAGGGAAAGATTCAAATGGCAACCTTTTCTCATAGCAATGAGGGGCAATCCACCACTAGACCTCCCTTCTTCAATGGCTCAAACTATCCATATTGGAAAGCTAGAATGAGAGTGTTTTTAAAATCTTTGGATTTTGATGTTTGGAGAAGTATCCAAAATGGATATAATGAACCTAGTGTTGATATGGAACTATGGGATGAAAATGAAAGAAGAGAATCCACTATCAATGCAAAAGCAATGAATGCCTTGATTTGTGCCTTATCTCCCGAGGAGTTCAATCGAGTTTCTACTCTTGAAACCGCTAAGGAGATTTGGGATATGCTAGAGGTAGCTCATGAAGGGACAAATCAAGTGAAAGAGTCCAAGATGAATCTTCTCTTTAGAGAGTATGAGCTATTCATGATGGACCCAAATGAAACCATTGCCGAAATGCATACTAGGTTCACAAACATAACAAATGGGTTGAGATCCTTAGGTAAACAATTGTCTAGCAAGGACTTAGTTACCAAAATACTTAGGTCTTTACCTAAAGATTGGGATCCCAAGGTCACCGCCATTGAAGAAGCAAAAGACGTATCAAAAATGGGCTTAGAAGACTTAATAGGTTCCTTAACAACTTATGAAATGATTTTAAAAGGAAGAGAAACCTTAAACAAACAAAAGGAAGATACAAAAAGGAAAGGAATAGCTTTCAAAGCAAGAGTTGAGAGTGAAGAGGAAGAGAGTGAAGAAGACACACAAGATGATCTTGCTCTCTTCACCAAGAGATTCAAGAAATTTCTCAAATTCAAGAAAGGAGGCAACTCTAGCCAAGGAAGAAATAGACCCTCAAACAAAGAGGAGATGAGATGCTATAAGTGCAACAAGGTTGGTCATATACGGCCAAATTGCCCACTCATCAACAACAATGACAAGGATAGGAAGAATAGAAGACATGGCAAAAAGGCTTTGTGTGCGGCGGCTTGGGATGAAGGGAGTGCTTCATCCGGAAATGAATCCAACGGAAAGGATGAAGATGACCTTTGCTTCATGGGACTCGCCGATGTAACACAAGACATCTCCTTATCCGAGGTAAATGATGTTGATGATATATCTCATGAATTCTCTAATGATGAACTAATTTTTGCTTGTGAAAAACTTCATGAAAATTTGGATTTACAACTCGCCAAAAACAAAACAATGAAAAAGTCCTTACAAAATGTCACTAGGGATTTTGGGTTCATGAAAAAGGAATTCGATTTGCAAACCAATACAAGTGAAAAATTGTTTTTGGAAAACAAAGCTTTGAATGAAGAAGTAGACAAATTAATCTTTGAAAACAAAAGCTTAAAAGAAGAAAATGAGAAACTTATTTTGAAATGCAAAGAACTTGATTTGACATTTAAAAAATTCTCATGTGGCAAAAATAAACTAGATGAAATTCTTGAAAATAAGCTTGTCTCTCTAGAAAAAAATGGTCTTGGTTACCAACCCTTTTCTAAAGGAAAAGCCTCATTCAAAAATAAAGCTATAGGAAATTTCTCCTACATCCATGCTAACACTAGTGCCTTTATTCCCACTTGTCACTATTGTGGTAGAATAGGACACTTAAGGTTTGCATGCAATGTTAAGAAATCAAAAGCAACAAAATTTATGTGGGTTAAAAAGAATGAGCTTTATGATGTTGCTAACCTTGAAGGACCCAAGAAAAAGTGGGTACCTAAAACTTCAACTTGAGCTTTGATTCTTGTAGGTGTGCTTGAAAGGAAAACCCTCAAAGGACAAATGGTTTTTGGATAGCGGTTGCTCAAGGCACATGACGGGAGATGTAAGCAAGTTCGCCTTTGTCACCATGAGTCATCAAGGAAATGTCACCTTTGGGGATGATACAAGAAGCAAAATCCTCGGTGAAGGTACCATTAAAATTAAGGACATTAAGGTTGAACATGTTTTGCTCGTTGACAGTCTTTCATTTAATTTAATAAGCATTAGTCAACTATGTGATCTTGGTCACAAAGTTCTTTTTGAAAAAGATAGATGTAAAATTTTGAATTCCAAGAATAATGAAGTTGAATTTGTTGCATATAGAGATGGCAATATGTATTCATTAGCATTAGAAGACCTTGAAAATCAAAACATCCAATGTCTCTCCGCCATGGATGATAACCCTTGGTTATGGCATAGGAGACTTGGTCATGCTCATATGGATTTAATTTCAAGATTATCTTCTAAGAATCTTGTGAGAGAGTTACCTAAACTCAAATACATTAGAGATAAAGTTTGTAGTGCTTGCATTCATGGAAAACATGCTAAAAACTCTTTTAAACCCATAAGTGTATTATCTACCTCTTGTCCACTCCAACTCCTTCATATGGACCTATTTGGTCCCATGAAGACTAGTAGTAGAGGAGGAAGTAGATATGTATATGTGATTGTTGATGACTACTCTCGATTCACTTGGGTGTTATTCTTAACTAGTAAAGATGAAACCTTCAAGAAATTTGTCAACTTGTGCAAGCGAATTCAAAATGAACAAGGGGTTTTCATAAATGAAATTAGAAGTGATCATGGAACCGAGTTTGAGAACTTTGAGTTTGATACCTTTTGCAATGAAAATGGAATCAAGCACAATTTCTCGGCTCCAAGAACTCCCCAACAAAATGGGGTAGTTGAAAGGAAAAATAGATCTATTATTGAAATGGCTAGAACTATGTTAAATGAGCACAATGTTCCAAGAAACTTTTGGGCGGAAGCCGTTCACTCGGCTTGCTATATTTTAAATAGAGTGCTCATTAGACCTCACCTTAACAAAACACCTTATGAACTATGGAGTGGAACACCCCCCAAAGTTAGCTATTTCAAAGTCTTTGGTTGTAAATGTTTTATATTAAACATGAAAGACACCTTGCATAAGTTTGATTCAAAATCCGATGAAGGTATCTTCTTAGGCTATTCAACCCATAGTAAAGCTTATAGAGTCTATAACAAAAGAACTCAAATTGTGGAAGAATCTGTGCATGTCAAATTTGACGAGTCATTTGAACCTCCTAATGTCATTAATGAAGATGATGATGGTGTCAATCTTCTAGAGCCTCTTAGTCAAGTAGAGTCCATTGTCCAACCCTTAGAAAATCTTAATTTAGAAGGTCAACCTATAGAAGAACTTGAAGTAGAAAGTCTTCCTAAACACAGTAGAATCATGTCTAGTCACCCCTCTACTCAAATCATAGGTGAAACCTCACAAGGAGTTAAGACAAGATCTCACTATAAGAATGTTTGTGCCAACATGGCCTTTATCTCCCAAATAGAACCCAAGTCCATAAAAGAAGCTGAAAAGGATGAATTTTGGATGATTGCTATGAATGAGGAACTAAACCAATTTGAGAGAAACCAAGTATGGAGGTTAGTTCCTAGGCCTAGTGATCACCCGGTTATTGGGACTAAATGGGTGTTTAGAAACAAACTCGATGAGCATGGAGATATTCAAAGGAATAAAGCTAGATTGGTAGCCCAAGGTTACAACCAAGAGGAAGGTATCGATTATGATGAGACCTTTGCTCCGGTTGCTAGATTGGAAGCCATAAGGATGCTACTTGCATTTGCATCCCATAAAAACTTTAAGTTGTATCAAATGGATGTGAAGAGTGCATTCCTAAATGGGTATATTATGGAGGAAGTTTATGTTGAACAACCTCCCGGTTTTGAGGATTTCAAATACCCTAATCACGTATATAGGTTGGACAAAGCCTTGTATGGTCTAAAGCAAGCTCCTAGAGCTTGGTATGAGAGGCTTAGCTCCTTCCTATTAGAGAGTGGCTTTCAAATGGGCACGGTTGACAAAACCTTGTTTATTAAAAGAAAAGAAAAATATATGCTTATTGTTCAAGTCTATGTAGATGATACAATATTTGGTGCTACCAATGATAAGATGTGTGAAGAATTCGCACAATCCATGCAAAAAGAGTTTGAGATGAGTATGATGGGAGAGCTTACCTATTTCCTAGGACTTCAAATCAAACAATGTAAAAATGAAATTTTCATCAACCAAGAGAAGTATACTAAGGAACTCCTTAAGAAATTTGGCATGGATAGCTCTCAAATCAAGCCAACTCCTATGAGCACTTCCACCAAATTAGAAAAGGATGAAAGTGGGAAACCGGTTGATGAGAAAAAGTTTAGAGGAATGATAGGAAGTCTATTATATTTGACCGCTAGTCGGCCGGATATAATGTTTAGCGTGTGCATTTGTGCTAGGTTTCAATCGGGTCCTAAAGAGTCTCATTTGAGTGCCGTTAAGAGGATATTCAAATATCTCAAAGGAACTCCTTCTTTAGGATTATGGTATGAACGATCGAATGAATTCAATCTAGTAGGATTTTCGGATGCCGACTTTGCCGGTTGTAGAATTGATAGAAAAAGCACAAGTGGCACTTGTCAATTTCTAGGAAGGTCTCTAGTGTCCTGGTTTAGCAAAAAACAAAACTCGGTAGCCTTGTCTACAACCGAAGCAGAATACATTGCGGCCGGCGCTTGTTGTGCACAAATCCTATGGATGAAGAACACTCTCATGGACTATAATCTTGCATTTAGTAATGTTCCAATCCATTGTGATAATACAAGCGCCATCAACTTGACAAAAAATCCAATTCAACATTCTAGGACTAAGCACATAGAGGTAAGGCATCATTTCTTAAGAGATCATTCTCAAAAAGGGGATATTGAAATTAAGTACATCCACACCAATGACCAATTGGCGGATATCTTCACAAAACCCCTTAATGAGGATCGATTTTGTGACCTTAGGAGTGGACTCAACATTTGGAGTCTAGATCAAATGAAAGAGTTTGCACATGAAGCATGAATAGAAGACATAATTATCTTTGTATATATAAATATCTCATATTTTGATTGTGACTACATGGTTTTTGATGATCCAACCCTAACTCTAAAAATCACTCAATTGGTACCCATAGCCCACTTCATTTCAAGGGGGAGTCGGTACCATCACCCTAAATTAAGATACTTAAAACTTTGGCCTTGCGCCATCATCAAAACCCTCGGAAAGTCATCTATGTTCATGCATTGGATCATGGTTGGTTAAGTTGCAACTCAAAATATCACATGTAACTCTGTTCTCCTCCCATTCAAAAAAAAAAAAAAAAAAAAAAATCTCGGAACTCCGAGATTTTGTCTCGGAACTCCGAGGAAATGAACAGAGGGCTCTGGAACGTTTCTCGGAACTCCGAGATTTCTTCCAGGCTTCTCGGAACTCCGAGAAAATTTCTCGGAACTCCGAGAATCGGACAGTAGAAAAATAAAAAAATTGCGTGTGTTCTCGGAACTCCGAGAAAATTTCTCGGAACTCCGAGAATCGGACAGTAGCAAAACAAAAAAAACGCGTGTGTTCTCGGAACTCCGAGACTATTTCTCGGAGCTCCGAGAATCGGTCCAGGAGCGTTAAAACCCCTGGATCCGGTTCATTTTTTTCATTTTCTCCTCTCCCCTTTCCCTCTTCCTTCCCTTTCTTCTCAAATACTACCTCCATTTTCGTTCTTTTTCTTCCTTTTTCAACTTCCACAACCCCTTTTCCTCCTTCAAACCATTTCCTTTACCTCTCTTCTTCCTACCAACCCATTTTTCTTCTTCAAACCCTAAAATTTCTCCTTTTTTTTTCGTTTTTCTTCTTCTTCCTTTCTCCCCTTCTTCTATTTTCTTCCATTCTAGGGCTATTTCCTTGTTTTTAAACCCTTATCCGTCTCTATTTCTCTATTTTTCTCTATTTCTCTCTATTTCTCTCTATTTCTCTTATTCTCCTTCATTTTAGGGCTATCTCTCTACTCACATTTCTTCTCACAATGCCTCCCAAAACCAAAAATCTCAACATTGGAGGCTCCTCCCAAGCTGCAGACCCTGAATACTTTCCTGAAGAAGTTCCCGAGGAAGAAGGGCCTTCTCGGAAGAAGGCAAAGGCAAAGGCTGTAGCGGCTGAGGTTGTGCCTAACTCATTTTTTACTGGGGATAAAGCCAAGAAACTCTGGGCCGACATCGGCACTAGGGGCATCCTCACCGGCAGGTACATTGATCCTCCTGTCCTTCAAAATTTCGACTTACAGGCCAAATTTGATGCCCTTCACTGGACATCCATCCTACACCTCAATGAACCAGTATACCCTCGATTGGTGCGTCTCTTCTACGCCAATCTCACAATTTCTCCTTCCTTCTTCAAAATTGAATCCAAAATCAAGAAAACAGTGATCAAACTCAACTATCACACATTTGCCACTCTTCTTGGGATCAGCTTTGATGGCCTCACCCACTATTTCTGGCCGGAAGATGGGACCCATTCACTTGATGATATCGATCATGACACGGTCTATGGTAGGATTACGCGGAACTACCACTCTGGTATGCCCGTCCAATCCGCCGACCTCATTCCGGTAGCACGTATGCTTCACAACTTTATGTACCACATCTTCATCCCTCGTGGTGGGATGCGTGAAGCCCTCAGACCCTTAGAGGCCTATCTTATCTACAGCATTCTCGAGGGCCGCCAGCTTTGTCTGCCGTACATCATGTTTCGCTACATGTTTCAGACCCCTGGCCGCTACCGCTCTTCGTTGCCCTATGGCATGGTCCTCACCCGTGTCTTCCGTCACTTTGGCATCACCTTGGATGGTGAACTGACCATGACTCCGACTGCCCCGTTTGATGAGCAGACCTTTAACCGAATGGCTTTGAATCAAGTCGCGGTTGACGATGCTCCTGCCGCTGGAGGCGGCTACGAAGCCGATGCTCAGGCTGCACCGGCCCCGCAGCCATCACAGGATACATCTTCATACTGCACTCGCCAGGATTTGGCTCAGATGCAGGAGGCTATTGAACGATCCATGGCCTCACAATTTGCGCAGCTATCTACCCATGTTGACTCTGAGATCTCTGCTCGCTTCCAGACCATGACTATCCACGTTGATGAGCAGTGGGCCGCTTATTATCGCTACCTCTCCGGTGACCAGTGGGGCCAGGCACCGGGCAGCTCTTCTCATCAGCCACCGCCTCCTCCGCCTCAGTAGATGGCTCGAGTTCTCTGATGCTCAGATTTCTATTTCTATTCGGTGTATCTATCTGTTTCTGTTGTGTATCGATAGTCTTTGGACTATACGCTGGTTGTATGGATCTTTTTTTTGGGATGTTTTAGGTTTATCTATATCTGTCACCATTATGCTGTGTCATGAATGCTATGTATGCTGACTGATTGTATGCACTTTTCTGTATGCCATTTCACATCCTCTATATATATCTCTATGTTTCATTCTTTTTGCTTGCATACCATGTATTATGCCTACTCTCTTTATCGCATTTCACGTTACTTGTTCATTTGCTCTCACCTACCCTCACTCCTTTTGTTCCACCTTTTTGGTGATGACAAAAGGGGGAGAATATTTGAGCTCCCAATGCATATATTAAGGGGGAGCAAAGCTCTATGCTTAAAATGTTGCAATCAAATTTTCATCCTTAAAGTAATGCCTTAAATGTTCAATTAAATCAAACTCTTAGGGGGAGCCCAAAGTGTTTTATTCATCCCTAAAGGGGGAGCTCCTACCCTAAAACAAATTATGTTTGTCATCATCAAAAAGGGGGAGATTGTTAGCCCAAGGGTTCAACAAGTACTCCTATTGAATTGTTTTGATGATTAACAAACTAAATTTGTTTTAAAGGTTTTATACACTAATGATTTCCATTGGCAAAGTTATAATGTTCACAGTGTACCATCCTCAAGAGTGCATGACAAGGTTGAACTCAAGGTTGAACTCGAGGTTGAACTCAAGCACAAGAATGGCAAATCAACTCAAGCATCAATGGAGTTGAGTGAAGACATGTCAAAGCCTCTACAAGGTGCCAACAAGATTGAAGACCAAGTAAATTTAGAATGTAAACGGTCCTCAATGTTTAGTCTAGGTCTATGGCACAAAGGAGAGTTAAAATCAACCTAGATAGAATTTAATGGGTTTGTGAATGTTCATAGTGGTGTCTCAACATTGTTGGACCCTCATGACACTCCATTTATCTTGAAAAATCAAAGTTCCAAAAGCCCAAACAAAATCGGCAAAATATAAGGAAAATCTGCTGGCCGTAGGCTTCTCGGAACTCCGAGAATATTCTCGGAGCTCCGAGCTCGGAACTCCGAGAATTGTTCCAGGTTCAAAAAATTAGCCGCTCAGAGCTCCGAGCCCGGAGTCCGAGACGACCGTTGGGGTGCGAATATTTTGTCTTTTTTTTGTCCCCTCTATTTATATGAACTTAGGGACTCTTGGGTTTTCTACCCAAGGACATTACAAAGATTTCAAGAGCACAAAAAGTCATTTGTTCTCCTTCTCTTGAAGATCTTCACTCTCCATCTCTCTCTTGTGCCATTTACCTTAGATTATTCTTGAGAGACCTTAGGACCTTCACTTGTTCAATCTTGTTCTTGTGAGAGTGAGTGAGCTTTACCTTAAATTAGCCTATCTAGAGGCAAGCAAGCTTTTTCATTTCATCTTCTTTGTATTTGGCACAAAGGGCGCCGTAGAAGACCCTTGGAGCGTAGAGCTCGATTTGTACAAGGCGGAAGGAACGCCGTATTTAAGTTCCTTGGAGAAGATAGTGGAATCCTCAAGGAGAGTAACTTGAGAAGAGTGGAGTAGGTCTTGAGATAAGACCGAACCACTATAAAAATCTTGGTGTCAAAGCTTCTTTGCCTCTTCACCTCTTCTTGTGTGGTAAGTTTTCACTATTGCTTTGAATACTATTTTTGATTTCCTATTCAATCTAAAACTAGTGCAATCTAAGTTTTCAAAATTCTTAAAATTTGAAAAGAAACCCAATTCACCCCCTCTTGGGTTGCTAAGTGGAGTTTCAGTAGATATAATATATATCATGATATTCCCCTTCCAAATTTCATAACTTGAAAATCAAAATTTCTCCAAGAAACCCAATTTTTAAAGAAAAGTTCACTTATTTCATAGAAAATCAAAACCCTATTTATTCTAAAAAAATTAAAAACCATATATAATCTTTATAAAAATTCATGAGAATTTCTCTAAGACATACCAGTAATATATATTACTGGTTTGTAAAGAAAAATTTCAGAATTAATCGATTTTATCATAAGAAATAATAGTGGCACGGAAAACAAAGCTCGGGTTGGAAAACAATGAATAAAACAAAAATTTTAAAATTTCCTTTAATGATAAATTCTATTTATATATAAACCTAATATCTGGAAAGTTTCTTGAGTTTTCAAATTGGTTTGATATTTATTAGAAATAGCAGAAATTTAAAATAATTAAAAATCAGATTAAAAATATTCTAAAGAATCCGAAAAAAATTTAGTGAACTGAAAATCTAAAAATAGTTTTAAAAATAACTTCCCATCGAATTTGGATTTGATTTGACCCATTTTTTATTTTACTCTTCGAGAAATAACCCTTTTATGAGTTATCTTTCGAAAAATAAAACGGAAAATAAAATGATCAAACCATGGTCAAAAATTATATTTTCCAGTAGTTTTTAATTTTATATTAAACTCAGAAAATATTAGGTTTTGAAAAATACAATGATTTAGAGGACTTGCTTTGAAAATCTCATTCAAAACCCATATTGAAGAAAGATCGAAGAAAATCAATATTTTAATGAAGAAAAATCAATTGTTCAGAAAAAATCTGAAAAATAAAAGATCATGATTTATATTATATCATACTCAAATTTCATCCAAAAACTCCGTCGTTTAGATCATATTTGAAATTAAACCCTAAAACATCATAAACATGATTTCCAAACAAAACACTGAAAAAGTGAAAGAACGTCTACCGTTGATCGTGAATCCTTGTCTCTAGGGCTGATATTCCGAGATATACGCTTTGTCCAGCCCTTATAATCGCAAAAGAAAACCCCGAAGAATTATTGTATAACTTCCGATATGTTGAATATATGAAGAAATATGAGAGCACTTCGTGTAGAACAAAGTGGAGGAGATGAGCACTAAAGCACCAAAAGAGGGGGAACGAATTCCAAAGGGAGAGAGAGAGAGGGGGACAAATTTTTCAGAGTCCCTCTAAGGGTTGGGTTGGTTGTTTATATAGAAAAAGCTAGGGTTTGCAAATAATAGTAATTTCCAATGTGAGAGCTCTTACCTTTAGCTAGTTTCCAATTTATTCTTTTGTTTTCTTTCTCTTTAGTTACTAAATTAGATTAGCTTCTAATTAGGATTAGTTGCAAAGCAAGACATGCCATTTTGCATAAGGTAGATCTTTCAAGACTCTTTTAGAAGCTCTCACACAATGGAAATAACATATATATGAAAGATTCCCGTCCAAAAAGGATTGCCCAACGTTGGAGCTCATTTACGACCTATTTAAGGGCAGAATCAGAAAAAGTCATAAACTAGAAAGTTGTATATCTTTTCGAGACATTTGAAACAAGTATAATAGAAAATTTTATGAACAAAAAAATAAAAAAGTTATGACCGTTTTAGTAACCTGACCGTACTAGCCCTTTCTAATTATAAGTCTTCCTTTCTTTATTATTTTTTTCAAAACAAATATGATGTCACCAACAACCTCATCCCATGTTGAACTTTTTGCATGTGGCCTCCCTATGTGGGAAGCCCACTTATGTTGCCGACCCACATGGGTGGGTCCACATGGACCCCCACCTTGTGGGCTTTAGCCCAATGGGCGTTATGACATGTATTTTGGGTTTTTTTTCAATGAAAATTTGAAATCCCACTAGGCAACCCAAGAGGGGGGTGCATTGGGTGTCTTTGTAAAAACTTTCCCTTTCGAAAACTCTTACTAAAACCACCTTAGTTTTATCCCTTGTTAATTAAGTTGAAATAGTTAAGCTTAATCAAATTTCACAAATTTATATAAGCTTCAAAACCCTTGTTAAACAACACACTTAATTAGGAGATTTAGTGGCCTAATTAGCAATGTAGAGGTATTTAAGTAAAATGTCAATGGTAACTCACTCAATTCTAAATATGTAATGCAAAGCACAAATAAGAGAGTGAGAGATAGAGAAAGACCAACACAAGTGATACAAAGATTTATAGTGGTTCAGCCAACGGCCTACTCCACTCTACTCAAAGTTGCACTTGAGGATTTCCACTATTGAAGTCTCCACCACGCCCGGCTCCAAGGCTTTTACAACCCAAGGGAATTAAATGATGATGCCTTTGCCATCTTTACACCGACTATCCTACTTCGCCGAGTTCTAAGCACTTCACCCAAGGGAATTAAACACGGATGCCCTTGCCACCGATTCCAAACTCTCCAAGGAACTTACACGGTGTTCCTTTCGCCAAATTTACAACGATGAAGAAGTTAAAAGCTTTGCCTCTATACAGGCTACAATATAAGTTGAAACTCACTACAAATCTCTCAAATAGATGTACAAAGTATAGCCTAATCCACTCTCAAATGATTTCTCAAAATCAAGGCACAAAGAGAAGTGAGGGAGGAAAATCCAAAAATGATGGCCAAATGATTTTCAAGGGTTTGTTAGAGTTGGACCATTTCGTTTTCTCTTTTAGACCCTTTGAATGGCTATATACGAAGTCCAAACTCAATATGACCGTTTGGGGGGGCAAAACAATCAAAACTGGGTCAAACAATCAACGAACCGTTGGGCCACAACGGCTATAATTTTTTTTGTCCCTGGTTGTTTTCTCAGAGCTCCGAGAAATATCTCGGAGTTCCGAGAAAAATTCTCGGAGCTCCGAGACTAGATTTCCAGCAATCTGCTTCCTACTTAAAAAATTCATATCTCCTTCGTTTCTTGTCGGATTTCGACGCTTTTATACTCTACGAATTTCAGACAAATGAGAGCTACCTGTTAAAAATATTTTTAAAAATACATGAAAATGTTTTAAACAAGTTCTGATAGGATTTAGTTGGTGGTCCAGGTTGTTTCTTCATAACTCTGTTTTGTTCAATGTTGTGTTGAATGTCATATGGGTCCCAACATGTTAGTACACCACTATAGCCGTTCACTTATCCATTTAAGTCCTTAAACGGTGTATTAGTCTCTTTGAAAAATATATTTTTAAGGGGTTTTGAGATGTGCCTTGATAAGATAAAACACAAGAGAGATAGGTGATACAATCTACCATTTTTACCACTCTTGAATGAACTCTTGAGGTAGCCATTGCTTGATCTTCTTTTTTAGTGCATGGCTTGCTTTGGGATCTTCAAGGTTGAACTTCTTTGCTTGACACCTTCCAAGGATGATGCCACCGTTTGGTTCAAGCTCCTTTGCAAGTTGTTGATCCACAAGCTTTGGCCTTCATTGATCTTCTTTTATTTTTTCAATGCTTTGAGATGACTAATGTTGAGCTTCTCCTTGGTTGATCCTCAAAGGTATGATTGATCCAAGTATGCTTTAGCTCCTTTGCATTGTGTTTGGTCCATCTTCAAACATAGGCCATCAATGGTGTGTTGATGCTATCATGGATTAACCTGTGAATTTCCTATCCATAGCCCAACACTCAAGGCAAATAATTAGTCCATAAACGACTAATCATTTTGCGTTTGTTAATCATCAAAACAAGCTGATTGAATGAACCCATGAGGAACTCTTGGGCTAACAATCTCCCCCTTTTTTATGATGACAAACCAAATTGATTAAACAGGTGGGAGAAACCTCTTATGAGGATTATATAAACAAGTGAATAGATACTATTCCCCCTCAACATATGCATGAGTTATATTCACAAGTTATAGTACAAGAATGCATATGATTACGGATCTAATTAATTACACAAATTCTCCCCCTTTTGGCATCGGCAAAAATGAAGGATTAAGCATTTAAGCACAATACATAAAGCATCAAAGATATACAATGAAAATATGATGCTCCCCTAGCTTCTTATCATGATTAGCTAATAAAATCAAAGTATATATGCCATGATAAGAGCATAACAACATATGAAATGAATAAACTAATACAAATCAAGCCTATGTTAGAAAAATAAAGAGACATTCCAATTTTAGTACAAATTTTTAGGGTGTATCTTAGTATATGTATAAATCCAATATAAATCTACCTTATGAACCATAATACAATAATAGATTAGCAAGTTAAAGCTTATATTCTACTTATCATGAAAGAAATTTAGTAAGTTTTAGACTTGGCATGATAAGCCCCCATATTTTTTTATGAATTTCTTATAGAATCTTATCATGGGGTGATAGATTAATTATGATGTAAAACCATCATGATAAGCAAGAATAGATGTATATCAAGTTAAGAACCTTTTCTAAATTTGTCGTGCGTAAAGATAACCATTTACTACTTTCATGACATGACAGTGAGGTATATCACGGGAACATGAGTGAAAAGGTAAAAGCACACATCCTAACCACTCAACCTTATAGAAATTAGGATGAGCAAGTGTAATATACTTCTATTAATGAGGATCACAAAGATATTAAGGTTTTAGCACAAAATTCAAAAAGTTGATTATGAAACCCCTTTTTGTTAAAGATATGCAAGTTAAAGCACAAATATGTGGGGAATATCAAAATGGACAATGCACACAATTCATTATGGTCCATATGATTCTAAATATAACACTAGTAAGCTCTCCCCCTTTGTCTTTGTCATTGGCCTTAGGTGAAACCTACATGGCAAGGCATGACATGACACAATAGGTCAAAGGCATAAAAGTGAATACATGGCCAACAAAAAAACTTATCATGATTATATATACTAAATAACTTTAGAAACACATGATAAGGATGTCTAATCATAGGAATTAAGATAAACAACTCTAAGAAAGATCCTATGAAAAAGATTCTAGGGAATACACAAGGTAGACCACTGGAATGGAAACTTATCCTTGGAATGACAATTACCACATATTGATATCAAAATGATACAAAATGAAATCAAATAGATGATCCAAAGTAAGTCTAATAGGATATGACCTTAAAATCTTGGCTATGGGCTTACTTGTCTTAAACTCAAAATACACATACAAGCACAAGACAATGCCAAAACAACCCATATGGAGCAACCATGCTCCAAATGAGTGTACTTATCATATGAGGAATGATATACAAATTTAGAATCATATGATAAGACATAGAGGACAAGATTAACTTCAAAGCTCTCCCTTTTAAAAAGAATCATGCAATGCATAAATCCAAAGGGTTGTCCTCACATAGACTTCAAGGATTTTTTAATATATTTTCCAAAAGATACCAAGTTAGACTCAATCCTTGGGCTACAATAACATTTACTCTCTAAGTGTCGGTTTATCATGATCAAAATGATAGCCATAGTCTAGCTCATCATGATAAACAAGCATAGCACAAAAGATTTACAATTTTTGGCTCATGCTCCCCCTAAGTGTGATATCATTTTCTACAATTTCAAATTTTCTTCCCTAAGTATATAGCATACAAACAAGCTAGGGAGATCACACAAATATATATAACTATTCATGATTGAGATGGTGGCATAAGGCCAATTGATTAAGTATTTTAATTATTGTGAAGGTACTGACTCCCCCTTTGGTCGAAGTGGGCTATGGGCGCCAATTGAGTAGCTTTTAAGGTTATGGTTTGTCATCTCAATTATGTAGATACTATCAACCAGGGGTGATAACTATAGATTATTTAAATATACTAATTTGGCTCAATTCTATAGGATTTAGACATAGAATAATGGACAATAAAGTACCATGTCTAAGAGAGACATTCATGGCTCATGAGTGAGAGTATACCACCGATGAGCACATTTATGGTGAATCTTAGGTAAGAAATCATGTATATTTTTAATATTTAGTGCGATGCTACCAAAGGTATTTTTCTTGTTTGTGGTGTGCAGGGCTATTTATGGAGTTTGTGGAAAATGGAGCTAAGAAATATAAAAATGAAGAATTTTCCATCATTTACATTGCAACTCTTCAATTGGGTGGCTCGGATCTTCTTATGCATAGATTTCAGAATTTTAACCCATCTAGGCCCAGAACCAAAAGTAGAATGGTTCGGATCATCTTTTGGAATCAATTTTTTGGTGCAACTCATTACATTGTGGCCCACAATTGGACCTCACTTGCAGCCCAAATGAATTGATGGTTTGATCATTTCATGGGATTGGGATTGGAAACACCAATTAGTTTACCTGATGGACTATTCAATGGGTGGTTGGGATCATTCTGTGAAAATGATTAAGGGTGCGATTAACAGTTATATTGTGGCCTAATAAAGTTAATGGCATGGATCGGCTTTGGGAATGAGTTTGAGGGTGATTATGAAACATATGTGGGACCCATTTTAGATAAATGGTATTCAGTCAACTTGTTGTGGGGCCTACCATTGTTGGGGAGAATGAATGATCAGCTAGCAACCAAAGTGGGCCCATCATTTCTACGGTTTAGATCATCCTAAGACAATGGGTTAGGGGAGTGATCAACTTACATAAAGGGCTATCAAATGAGTGGTTAGGATCACCCTATGGTGGAGACATAATCCATCCGACCCAATTTCTTTATACAAAGCAGCGAATTCCCACTTGCCTTTCTTCTTCTTAACCAAAATAATTTTCTATTCCTTCTCTTTTTGTTTTCTTGGAAATTTTATTTCTAAAAGGAAGTCAGTAATGTTTTGGGAATAAAGAGAACTCTTTTAAGTGGTTCCCACTATTGCCGAATATTGGAGGATTTGGAAAGTATGGAATGAGGTGGGAGTATGTATGGAAATGACACTAATGGAAAATGGGCAACCTACTAAAGGTATTTTTAATGTTAGGCAAGCAAATGGACGGTTTGGATTAATCTATGGCAACCACTCATGGCATTCCAAGTGAGGATTAGTATTCCATCAAGTGTTGCAAAAATAAGACTATAACAAGTGGCAATTATATAGCATGCATGGTATAACCCAACACTTCAGCAGATTCTCCTTGGAATTAAAAAAAAAAACTGCTGCTGAAATTACAAGTTATCCTGGAATTTGAACTTGCTATAATAGAAAGCAAGGTTGCTGGAAATAGAATTTGCAAGCTGCTAAGAGAAGGTGGCTGGAAAAAGAAGCTGAAATTGCCGAATTCATGGTTGTTGAAAATAACAAGTTGCCGGAATTTAAAATTCAAAGAAATCGAATTCAAAGTTACTGAAAATAGAGAAGACATTGCTGGAATCACTTGCTGTTTTGGGAAGAAGTTGGAATTGAAATTGTTGAATGGAAATTGCTGAATTTAAAAACGCTGGAATGAAGTTGCCGAAACAATCAAGTTGCTGGAAATGTAAAGAAACTAGAATTGAATTACACTGTTTTTATATAGAACTGGAATTAGCAAGTGATGGAAGCTGATGGAATGAAATTAAACCAGCTCGAATTTGAATTGCTGGAATTGTGAAAGTTGCTGAATTTTTGCTGAATTTACACGGACAAATTAGTGAAGAAAACAACAAGGATAATTCCAATTGTTGGAAGGAATCCCATGTGGGAATTCTCACCCAAGATCGTGTCATCTTGCATGAGGATAATGTGTTATTCATGGAAATTTTGATTTTTTCTACAACAAGCAATACTTTATTAGTGGGATAGGGTCATGTTTTGGAGAGGTGGCAATAGAAAGTGGGGCCCACTATTGCTGATTTAGAAGTTATGGATGTTTACACAGAGGGTGGAAATGGCAACTTAATTTTTCCAAGTAATGAGGATGGTTGTAGCTAGCGAGGATGTTTATCTCTTGGGAAGTATGTTAATAAGGGTAGTTCTCTCCAATACTATATATTAACAACCCTCTTTCTCTTACATGCTCTTGAGACATTCACTTTACACTTTTGTTCTCTTCCTCTCACTCTCAAATCTTCCGTCCAATTTTTCTCTCTTCCCATTTAGTTTTTGTGCAACAAATTCTCTCCCTTATTCTCTTTATTACACTAGTATTCTTACACCAACTCATCATAACCGTCCATCTCTCCTTCCCTCTACCACTCTCAAGTTCTCTATTGTTCTCTCTTGCTCTTTTTCAAGTTCTCTTTCTTTTTTCCCTCAACCAAGGACCAATCCACCATCATTCAAGGCTCAAGGTGACATCAAGGCATTGAAGAAGGGAGATTCAACCATTGCTTGAGGAGAAGAAGAAGAATATGTTTCTTTGCTTTTATTGTTTTATTTTCATTTCAATTTGATGTACACTTGTTATTAATTTTCAATTAAAGAAGAGTGGATTGTTTTTTTTCTGTTCTTTAGATGGCCATGGGTTATCTTAATTTCTTGATTCGTTTTCCTTTCTCCATGAGCAACTAAACTCCCTCGCTTGGGGTTTAGATGAAACCATGGGGAAGGGGAAGGAATTTTGATTAAAAATCTTTTATGATGCAATTATAACGTACGTATATATAGGTTGTATAATTGCTCTATCCCAATCATTCATGCCATCGGCTTTTCCCATTCGTATGATTGATTATTGATGAAGTAGATTATATACCCCTCTATATTCTTTAAAACTTGTTAGACAATCTATAACAACTCATGAAAAATGACATCTTTCGATCTTATCTTCCATAGACCTTGTTTATCAATTATATAATGAGTTAAAGTAAAAATTTGGTTTAATCAATTATTCCAACCGGAACCATGGTGGATTTCAGCCCCTAAGTAAGTTTTTAATCTATCGTTGATCTCTAAAACAAATCTTGATTTTAGTTGTCTTTTCATTCTAGGTTTCAAGTTTTATTTCAAATCTGATTTTTCCGTTTTAATGCTGTTAGTCAATTTTCGAAGCCAATTTTGAACAGGTAAACGACCAAATCAGGAATAAGCATAAACATAAAAGTTGTAGATCTTTTAAAATTCTTCGAAATGAGTACCCAAGGGTTAAAATCTGAGTTCATATGAGTGAGATATGACTGTTTTAGTAAATAATATTTTTAATTCCAGATTCTAAAATTCAGACTTTAGTTTTTGATTTTCTAATTAGAATAGTTTTAATTTGTTTGTTAATTAGAACTGATTTCTCTCATTAATTAGAACTGATTTTTCTTATTTAGTAGATACTTAATAGAATCATAAAATCTTTGGTTCACTTTGCCTAGATATAGGAAATAAAGTAATAATCAAATTAAAGTTAGTTTCGATATTTGTTTTGTTTAGGGAGTAAATTTATAGTAAGTTGTTGGCTCAGAGTTAAATCCACGGAAATCCTGAGACCCATGCCAGGCAATAACTTATTATACTTTCTAAATATTATAAAGATAGAAAGTCTACATCCTCTTTCCTGAGATCGACCCGTGACTGCATATGATCCGTGCACTTGCGGTTATTTAATATTACAATCAACCACTATGGGTAGACCTGGCAAACAGGTGGGTCGGGCTGGGTCAACCCGCGGGTGCGGGTTCACGGGTCGGGTGAGGAAATGACCCGCATTTTTGCGGGTCAGAATTTAGGTGACCCGGGGTCACCCGCAAATATTGGATTGTAATAATTATCCGATTTGACCGCATTTGTTTTTTTCCGTAATTGTCATAACCTTTTATATTTTATTTGTATTTTTTTCGTAATTTTAGAACTTTATAAACATTTCTAGGTAATTTTTCATTTAAAACTTTATAATTTAGCTATTTTACTTTTCTGGGTGTAATGATTACTTTTTTTTGTTTTTTTATTTGCTAGCAACATTTGCCATGTGCGCATCGTTGCACGACGATGTGGCCGAGAAGTTGCCATAGGAGAAGTTTGGTAGCAAATTCTTGTAAAATAAAAAACCGAAGGAAATGTTATCCACAATACTGTTTTCTTATAAGCGCACTCTCACTTTATTAAAAGTATGGTATGGCCCACACCATAGGATGATCCAAACCGTCCATTAGATGGGCCATAGCCTAAATAGGTTATGCTCCAAAAATCATTTTCATAGGATGATCCTAACCCTCCAATCTGAATGTTAAAGGGTTGATCCTAACCCTCTATAGATCGGAGGGTTAGAATCAACCAAATGGAAATAATTTTAGGGCATAACCTATTTAGGCTATGGCCCATCTAATGGACAGTTTGGATAATCCTATGGTGCGGGCCATACCGTACTTTTTATAAAATGAGGAGTTCCCTCGGAAAAAACAGTAGTGCTGATAACATTCTGAAGAAAAATTAAAAAATACGTAAAAATGCGGGTGCCCGCGAGTTGACCCGACCCGACCCATGTTTTTGCTGGTTGGGTCACCCGCGGGTTAGTTTTTCACGGGTCACTAAAACTTGGACCCGTGCCCGCAAATTTGCGGGTGGGTCGGGTCGACCCGCGGGCACGGGTCGCTTTTGCCAGGTCTAACTATGGGTAATCATGAGGAAGATATAATTTATATCAAAACATCCATGGATAGTCTACCATGTTTGGACATAAAGAACATGACATATAAGGTGCATGATCCAAACATTTGCATTTACATCCACAAACCACCAATATAAAGACAAGGCATTAGGCACAAAGTGCATAAGCCCATAGAAAATCAAAGTATGTGGGAGACAAGTGTTCCCATCACAAAGTATAGTGTACCAACCACCATAGTGTGCAGATGCCTAAATAAGGTACTAGATTCAAATGATATTTTTAATTAATATATATATATATATATATATCAAGTAATAGAAACCACCTTGGACACATGTATTCCAATATAGAAAGATCCAATTAAGGCCTTTGGAACACACATACATATTACCCATCATAGACTTCACATACATTTAATGATAACCATTTAGTGTATAATAGGAAAGTTTAGAGAGAGAGGGTATGAAGGACAACTAGGTGCAAAGCAATATGTAATTATGCTTGCTCACCTAGGGCAAATAAAAATGTCTAAGAATATATTAGATTTTCCTAGATATGGCATTTAGCTACTTAATTTTGCTAGAGATGACATATATAGCAATTCAAGTACTTAACAATCTAGCAAATGCCAAACTTGTCCAATTAAGAGTTTAAATATCAGAGATATACACTTATGGGTTTAACTTGAACTCATGAGCAAAGAAGAGGTTGATAATCATGAAGGACCAACTATGGTTTTCACATTAAGTTTTAGAGTGACATGTTATGTGGATGGCTACTAAGTGCAAAAGGATCTAAGTCTTAGTGAGTGCACTTAGAGTAGTACATATAGATACACAAGAATCAAACAATATAAGTCTATTGTATCTATAAGTTGTTTCTTTCAAAAAGGATGTGATCTTTAAAACACATATGAGGCTAGATGCAAGGAAATAAGAATGTGATATCTAGCACTCAAATAAACACAAAGGATATGGCATTTAAGCTCAAGACTAACTAGATACATGGGAATCAAGCATATTGTATCTAGAAGCATACATTCCATAGGATTTGATAATTTTAGCTCAAACATAAACTAGACATCAAGTGAGATATCTAGGGAACCTTTTCCAATTGATATAACAATTTAGTGCAATGTGTCAAAGTCTATTACAAATCAAGTTTTAAGCATATACACTTTGAATTTTTAAAAAGATAAACATTTAAGCACAAAATATGGATACATGGCATTCAAGCAAGATAGACATTTTTGTATCCAAACGACCATTTTCATATGATATAAATATTAAAGCACATCCCTACATCTACTAAGTCATAAATAGATCAAGTAGGGGATTTTGGAACCCAAACCATCTTGGGTCCATGCAAGTTTGTTCTACGAAATAAATCATCTTTTCTAGTCCACACATACTTGCAAGATTTCACAAACTTAAGTCTACACATAGATTTGTGATGACCTAATCTACCACAATAATCACATGAATCATACGAATAGGTAGATGAGGATCTAGATGAACAACTACAAGAATGCATAGGTACATAAACATGTTTAGCATTCATTATTTGTAGGGATTTGTTTTCCAACTCTAGTTTTTCTTTTTCTAATTTTAACTCTTCAATTTCTTCTTTTAGAATATTTAGTTCATGAGATGTGTTTATCCTTAGTTTCTCTTCTTTTGTTTTTAATTCCTCCATTTCCTTTTCTAATTTTTTGTTGTTTTCAATTAACTTCCTTTCTTCTTTTAGCAAATTTTGATAGTCATTTTCAAGGTTTTCAAATTTCTTAGAAATTGAGTTGAGAGAGTTTTTAAGTTTTTTATTCTTGGAGACTTCAAGATTTAAGGCATCATTTAACTTCTCACATCCATCAAGGAGTTCATCAATTGTAAGAGGCTCATCCTTATCAAAATCATTATTTTCTTCATTGTTGTTTTTTAATACCATAAAATATTTAACATTAAACACATTTTCAAGTGAGGTCCATATTTCTTTGGCATTTTTACAATTAGCTATTTTATCAAACATGTGAGAAGGTAAGGCACAACATATTGCATTCATAGCTTTTGAATTCAAGCAATATAATATTTTATCATATTCACTAATTCTCTTATATTTGGAGTTTAATACAAAGTCATTTTCAATTACTTATAATAATTCACTATCTAGACTCTTAAGATAAGACCTCATACGGATCGACCAAGATCCATAGTCGGTTCCATCAAAACAAGGAAGTCTATAAGCCATTAGGTTGCCAATATAGATCTTTTCTCTTGAAGAAATTTAAAAGTTCAAAAATCTATATACGAGCCTTTAGCTTTGATACCAAGTGATATCCCACTAGGCAACCCAAGAGGGGGGTGAATTGGGTGTCTTTGTAAAAACTTTCCCTTTTGAAAACTCTTACTAAAATCACCCTAGTTTTATCCCTTGTTAATTAAGTTGAAATAGTTAAGCTTAATCAAATATCACAAATTTATATAAGCTTCAAAACCCTTGTTAAACAACACACTTAATTAGGAGATTTAGTGGCCTAATTAGCAATGTAGAGGTATGTAAGACCAATGGTTCCCACCTTGGCATTTCCATCTTATTTTGATGATTCCAATACACAAGTGATTTTATATCACTAATGTGTTTGTTTGTCTAAGTTGTAGATCTTAATTGTTCTAAGACAAGATTGCTTGGATTGAGGCCAAGAAGCACTCATTTGGCCACATTCGGAAGGCCAAAGTCGTCGGAAATCCAAGACTCTAGAAGACTTGAAGCATTGCAAGTGAAGACCATTTTAAGTCTTTTTTAGATTGTATTGATCCAATCCTAGCTTAAGTTTAAGAGGCATAAATTAAGTAAATAAACACACACCCTAAATGTTTAAGTGATTGTCATTGTGGTGTTCCAACACTTTGGAACCCTCATAACAATCCCAACTTGGTGTAAAGTTGGAAGCCAAATCAAATAAGAAACAGAATTGAAAATCTGCCTGGAAATAGGCTTCTCGGAACTCCGAGATAATTCTCGGAGCTCCGAGAAATCCTCGGAGCTCCGAGATTTGGTCCAATAGCTTTTTTCCAACTTCTGTTTGTATTCCCGGAACTCCGAGATAAATTCTCGGAACTCCGAGAACACTATAACGGGAAGAAATTTGTGACCGTTGGGAACTTTGCCAGAATTACGACTATGCCCCTCAAATGGTTGTATTTGGTTTTTCTATATATATATGGGTATTCCCACCTTCCCAATCATCAATCCTAACACTCAAAAACTCTATTTGAACATCCTAAGAGTGATTCAAGCTTGTTATGCCTCTCATCCCCTAAGATTAGGATTTGGATCATTAGGCTCAAATTTGTACATCTTCTACAAAGTTTGAAAACCCTTGTGAGGGATTTTTTGTTCTTTCTTTCTCATTCAAGAACATTGTATACGGGCGAGTGTTCGGAGAAGCGGAGCCCACTCTCCGTGATGAGGATTGCCACCAAGGTTAATGCAATTGGAATTGTAATCGGCACTGATCTTCGCCGAAGTTAAGAAGATCAAATAGTGAAGCCATCAATAGGTTTGGTTGGTGGAGTGGAGTAGGCCTCGCGTTTGGAGGACCGAACCACTTTAAATCTCGGGTGCACTCTCTCTTTTCTCTTGCCTTACATTTGCATTGCACTTAGGATTTAACTTGTTGTGCTTAATTCTCATCTTTGATCTCTTAATCTTCAAAATTGGGTTGGAAGTTTTCAAAAGGTTAAAACTTGTTAGTAACCTAATTTTACATCCTCATTAGTTGCCATTAGAGTAAGTACTCGGGACCATCCTTGGAATTTCAAGGTATTTAAATAAAATGCCAATGCTAACTCACTCAATTCTAAATATGTAATGCAAAGCACAAATAAGACAGTGAGAGAGGGAGTGAGAGGTAGAGAAATACCAGCATAAGTAACACAAAGATTTATAGTGGTTCGGCCAACGGCCTACTCCTCTCTACTCAAGGTCGCACTTGAGGATTTCCACTATTGAAGTCTCCACCACACCGGCTCCAAGGCTTTTACAACCCAAGGGAATTAAATGAGGACCCCCTTGCCACCTTTACACCAACTATCCTACTTCGCCAAGTTCTAAGCACTTCACCCAAGGGAATTAAATACGGATGCCCTTGCCACCGATTCCAAACTCTCCAAGGAACTTACACGGCGTTCCTTTCGCCAAATTTACAACGATGAAGAAATTAAAAGCTTTGCCTCTATGTAGGCTACAATGCAAGTTGAAGCTCACTACAAATCTCTCAAATAGATGTACAAAGTATAGCCTAATCCACTCTCAAATGATTTCTCAAAATCAAGGCACAAAGAGAAGTGGGAGAGAAAAACCCAAAAATGATGGCCAAATAATTTTCAAGGGTGTGTTAGAGTTGGACCATGTTCATTTTCTCTTTTAGACCCTTTGAATGGGTATATATGAAGTCCCAACTCAATATGACCGTTTGGGGGGCAAAACAGTCAAAACTGGGTCAAACAGTCAACTAGCTGTTGGGCTACAACAGCTATATATTTTTTAATCCCTGGTTGTTTTCTCGGAGCTTCGAAAAATGTCTCGGAGTTCCGAGAAAAATTCTCGGAGCTCCGAGACTGAATTTCCAACCAACAATCTGCTTCCTACTTAAAAAAATCATATCTCCTTCGTTTCTTATCGGATTTCGACATTTTTATACTCTAAGGATATGAGAAAAATGAGAGCTACTTGTTAAAAATATTTTCAAAAATACATGAAAATATTTTAAACAAGTTTTGATAGGATTTACTTGCTGGTCCAGGTTGTTTCTTTGGAACTCTATTTTGTTCAATGTTGTGTTGAATGCCATATGGGTCCCAACATGTTGGTACACCACTATGGCCGTTCACTTATCCATTTAAGTCCTTAAACGGTGTGTTAGTCTCTTTGGAAAATATATTTTTAAGGGGTTTTAAGATTTGCCTTAATAAGAGAAAACACAAGAGAGATAGGTGATACAATCTACCCTTTTTACCACTCTCTTGAATGAACTCTTGAGGTAGTCATTGCTTGATCTTCTCTTTGAGTGCATGGCTTGCTTTGGGATCTTCAAGGTTGAGCTTCTTTACTTGACACCTTCCAAGGATGATGCCACCATTTGGTTCAAGCTCCTTTGCAAGTTGTTGATCTACAAGCTTTGGCCTTCATTGATCTTCCTTTATTTTTTCAATGCTTTGAGATGACTAATGTTGAGCTTTTCCTTGGTTGATCCTCTAAGGTATGATTGATCCAAGTATGCGTTAGCTCCTTTGCATTGCGTTTGGTCCACCTTCAAGCATAGGCCATCAATGGTGTGTTGGTGCTATCATGGATTAACCTGTGAATTTTCTGTCCATACCACAACACTCAAGGCAAACAATTAGTTCATAAACGACTAATTAATTTGCGTTTGTTAATCATCAAAACAAGCTGATTGAAAGAACCCTTGGGCTAACCAAATTCAATAAAATCCTTTAAATTCAAAACAATTTATTGATGAACCCAACCCATATGACATTTATGACGCACCCTCGACATATGGTCGAACCATCCCCTTTAGAAAAAATAATTTTTCAGACCAAAATACCCCTGTTTGATCATTACGCACCCAAATGCGACTAAAATGACCTTAAATTGGATTGCCCCCAAAGGGAAAAGTTAAAAATAGAAAGTCTTCATTGTCAAACCTAAAAAATAAAAAAAATTTAAGTTTGTTTCTTTTGGTGGGTGATATCAAACAGGATCATTTGGAATCCCCTAAAAATGCACGAAATGCCCTCGTTAAAATGCCCGAAATGCCCTCGTTTCATCAAATTTCCAATTCAAGTCAAACCCCTAAGTGTTTCTAAATTTAGCAGGTTTTTAAAAACTCATGAAATCATCTAAGACTCCTTAGATACACTCTAAAGGTCAAGTAAATTACCCCCGAAGTGCAAAATAGGTGAAAATAGGGAAAACCAAAAGAAATTCTAAAAATGACAGGTTTTTTCACTTGATTGGAAACTTAAATTCTCATCTTCCGGAGACCATTGAAACACCCTAGAAACCTTTACGATTGCGAATCAACTTCAAAACACCTAAAAAGAGATGAAATCTACCCTAAAATGCACGGATGCCTAATCTAATGCGGAATACGGACTCGAGACTTGACAAACCAACTAAATCTTTCTCTTTTTAAAGCGTAACAAAATGAGGGTGTCTACAGCGGGCGACCGAAATACCTCGGTCGACCGCGCTGGTCTGAAAAAATAGCGGTTAGGGCTTGTGCGGCTTGACTTTTTTAACACCGTTTTTTACGGTTTTGCCCGAAAATAGTCATATCTTTTCATGGGCTATTTATACCCTATCCAAACACAACTAAGCAACGTTTTTACACTTCATTTCCAAATCCATTTGAGCCTAAACTTGAAAATCAAAAGGTTCTTAGTTTATCCCCTTCTATGCTTTGATTTGTGATTTACATTCAACACGAGGATCTCCATAGGCTTTAACTTGCCTATCTTTTGGAGAGTTTTTGTGAGCTTACAAAGTTGTAATCAGCCTATTAAGAGGCTTTGAGAGAGTTCTATTTTTTTGTTCTTCATTATTGAGGGTCTCCAATTCGGCCCGGTAACAAAGGTAAATCATTGCATTTGAGGGTCTCTGATTCGGCTCGTTAAGAAAGGTGAATCCATTGTAAGAGGGTGTGTCCCCTCGCAAGGCTTCGTGGGGGTCCCAAGTTATAATAGAAATGGCAACTATGAGGAGGGAGAATACGGTTGTTTAAGAAAACTAGAATTTACCAATTTGAAAAACTTAAACCGATTAAGAGATCAAAAACAATATTTTAAGCATACAAGTTAAATCTAATGGTGCAATACAAATGAAAGAGCAAAGAGATAGAAAGAGTGCACCCGAGATTTAAAGTGGTTCGGTCCTCAAACTCGAGGCCTACTCCACTCCACCAACCAAACCCGTTGATGGCATCACTATTTGATCTTCTTAACCTTGGCGAAGATCGGTGCCAATTACAATTGCTTTAACCTTGGTGGCAATCCTCACCACGGAGACAAAGGGCTCCGCTTCTCCGAATACTCGCCCGAATACAAATCTTGAAAGATGAAAGAAAGAACTAAAAGATCCCTTCACAAGGGTTACAAAAGATGTACAATTGAGAGCCTATGATCCAAATCCTAGAGTTGGTGATGAGAGGCACAATTGAAGCTTGATTCACTCTTGGGTATTCAAATGAAGTTTAAGAGTGTTAGGATTGATAGTTTGTATGTTTAGAACACCCATATTTATAGGAAAACCAAAATATGACCGTTCAATGGCATTGAGGTAATTCCAGCAAAATTCCAAACGGCTCTTTTTCAGACCGTTGGAGTGTTCTCGGAGTTCCGAGAATAATTCTCGGAGTTCCGAGAAAAAATCTCGGAGTTCCGAGAAGCCTCACAGAAATTGGAAAAAGTCTACTGGACCATTTCTCGGAGTTCCGAGAATAATTCTCGGAGTTCCGAGAAAACCTCTCGGAGTTCCGAGAAGCCTATGCAGAGCAGATTTTCAATTCTGTTTTTGGGCTTCCAGTTCTCAATCAAGATGGGATTGCTATGAGGGTTCCAAGGTGTTGGAACTCCACAAGTACAATCACTTGTTTATTTAGGGTGTGTGAGATTACTTTAATCATGCCTCTAAAAACCTAATCTAGGTTTGGATCAATTACATTTAAGAAATGGTCTTCAATATTAATTTCTTCATGTCTTCAAGTCTTCATGACTTCTTGCTTGATGACTTTGGCCTTCCAATTAGTGGTCCAATGTGGGCTTCTTGGCCTTCAATCCAAGCATCCTTGATCTTACTTTATCAAGATCTACAACTTAGACAAACAAACACATTAGTGATAAATGATCACTTGTGTATTGGAATCATCAAAACAAGATGGGAATGCCAAGGTAAAAACCATTGGGCTTACAATCTCCCCCTTTTTGATGATGACAAGCACAAGAGATTTACAAATCAAAGCATATACTCTTTTCACATTTTTCTTACACTAGAGACATTGCTCTAGATTCTTCTCCCCCTTTGTCATCAACAAAAAGAAGGGGTAAGAAAAACAAGGGTTAAAAATTACAATTTTAAAGCTCCCCCTTTTTCAAAGAAAAATTCAATTTTAACTCCCCCTAGTTAAAATAATTTTACAATACAAGAGGGGTTGTTATCAAACAAAACATACAAATGAAATATATTTAATTTTAAGTTCAAAAAAAAAAACCTTAATCTACACAATATGAATATCATCATATGGGGGTTTTGGGAACCCAAGATTTCTTGGTCCCACATCTAGCCCTACTCTTGGATGCACATTGGAATTGGTAATGACCATTCATTCCACAAAAATGGCATCTAACAAGAGGGTTAGATACACTAGTCCTATCGTGATAAGCATGTTGAGGTCTAAGACTAGTTTTACTTAGGATTATGTCAATAATTTTATTTCCATTTAGAAATCCATGTAAACATAATCTAAGTCTTTCATTTTCATTATGAAGATGGGATGTTTGAACTAAAAGCTCATTTCTTTCATCTTCATAAGAATTGGAGGAGCTTGCCATATTTTGAAATTTTAAAAGTTGGCAAGTTTTCTCATCCAAGCTACCCTTAAGGGTATTAATCTCAAGTTTATGATTTTCAAGTGTAACTTGTTCTTGAGATATGGAAGAAGATAAATCATTTTTCAAAAATTCAAGTTCTTTTTCTAACTTTAAAATGGATTTTTTAAGAACTTTGTTTTTGGAAATTTGGGTATGCAAGGTTTCACATAATTCATCATAAGGTATGCTATCACTTTTACTACTAGATGAAGAATATGAGGGGTTAGAGTTTACCTCAACTTCATGGGTGATTGTCATGAAGCAAAGATCATCTTTTTTATTTTCTTCTCCTTCACTTGAGCTTTTGCCCGATGTGCTTAACGCATCCCAACCAGCGGCAAGAGCCTTATGCTTCTTCCAATCCTTCTTACCCTTGTACTTAGAGGAAGTTGATTTTAGAAGTGGACAATCCGGTCTTTTGTGTCCAATCATCTTGCAATTGAAGCATCTTAAGGCTCTTTCAACATCACTTTCCTCTTTCTTCTTCTTATCTTTCTTATGCTTCTTTCTCCACAAGCTCTTGAATCTTCGTAAAGCTTCTTCTTCGTCACTATCCGCTTCACTTGATGAGTCTTCCTTGGAAGCCTTGAGTGCTAGGGATCTAAATTCCCTCTCCTTCTCCTTTGGCTTCTTTTCCTCTTGTCGGCTAGTAAGGAGCATCTCATGGGTGATGAGAGATCCTACAAGCTCCTCTATGGTTAGCGTCTTGAGATTTTTTGACTCTTGAATCGCAGTCACCTTTGGATCCCAATGGGGAGGAAGAGACCTAAGTAACTTACTCACAAGCTCATCGTTAGGATAAGATTTACCAAGATTAGCTAGTTCGTTAGAAATAATAGAAAAACGAGTATACATTTCCGAAATACTCTCGTTTGGACTCATTCTAAACATTTCATACTTGCTCTTTAACAAGTTTATTTTGGAATCCTTGACTTGTGATGTTCCCTCATGGGTAGTTGCAAGGGTATCCCAAATAGTCTTGGCGGAATCAAAAAGAGCAACTCTATTAAACTCCTCGGTAGCTAAGGCACAAAACAAGGAATTTATTGCTTTGTAGTTCAAATTAGCTTGCCTTTTCTCTACCACATTCCATTCTTCAAAAGGATTGGAAGGTACATTGTATCCATTTTCAACAATGTACCAAAGTTCCACATCTATCGAAAGAAGATAGATGCGCATCCTTGTTTTCCAATGTCCATAGTTTGACCCATTGAAGAAAGGAGGTCTAGTTGTGGAATGGCCTTCCGGAAGTCCGGTTCCTATTTGGTGTGCCATTTCACAATTAGAAGTTGCCAAATAAAATCTTTCCCTAGTTAGATTTTGAAAAAACTTTCAAAAAATTTTAAAATCTTTTAAGAGCCAAGGCTCTGATACCAAGTGAAAATCCGATATGGGGGGTCCCAAGTTATAATAGAAATGGCAACTATGAGGAGGGAGAATACGGTTGTTTAAGAAAACTAGAATTTACCAATTTGAAAAACTTAAACCGATTAAGAGATCAAAAACAATATTTTAAGCATACAAGTTAAATCTAATGGTGCAATGCAAATGAAAGAGCAAAGAGATAGAAAGAGTGCACCCGAGATTTAAAGTGGTTCGGTCCTCAAACTCGAGGCCTACTCCACTCCACCAACCAAACCCGTTGATGGCTTCACTATTTGATCTTCTTAACCTTGGCGAAGATCGGTGCCAATTACAATTGCTTTAACCTTGGTGGCAATCCTCACCACGGAGACAAAGGGCTCCGCTTCTCCGAATACTCGCCCGAATACAAATCTTGAAAGATGAAAGAAAGAACTAAAAGATCCCTTCATAAGGGTTACAAAAGATGTACAATTGAGAGCCTATGATCCAAATCCTAGAGTTGGTGATGAGAGGCACAATTGAAGCTTGATTCACTCTTGGGTATTCAAATGAAGTTTAAGAGTGTTAGGATTGATAGTTTGTATGTTTAGAACACCCATATTTATAGGAAAACCAAAATATGACCGTTCAATGGCATTGAGGTAATTCCAGCAAAATTCCAAACGGCTCTTTTTCAGACCGTTGGAGTGTTCTCGGAGTTCCGAGAAAAAATCTCGGAGTTCCGAGAAGCCTCACAGAAATTGGAAAAAGTCTACTGGACCATTTCTCGGAGTTCCGAGAATAATTCTCGGAGTTCCGAGAATTCTCGGAGTTCCGAGAAAACCTCTCGGAGTTCCGAGAAGCCTATGCAGAGCAGATTTTCAATTCTGTTTTTGGGCTTCCAGTTCTCAATCAAGATGGGATTGCTATGAGGGTTCCAAGGTGTTGGAACTCCACAAGTACAATCACTTGTTTATTTAGGGTGTGTGAGATTACTTTAATCATGCCTCTAAAAACCTAATCTAGGTTTGGATCAATTACATTTAAGAAATGGTCTTCAATATTAATTTCTTCATGTCTTCAAGTCTTCATGACTTCTTGCTTGATGACTTTGGCCTTCCAATTAGTGGTCCAATGTGGGCTTCTTGGCCTTCAATCCAAGCATCCTTGATCTTACTTTATCAAGATCTACAACTTAGACAAACAAACACATTAGTGATAAATGATCACTTGTGTATTGGAATCATCAAAACAAGATGGGAATGCCAAGGTAAAAACCATTGGGCTTACAGTGTCTACAGCGGGCGACCGAAATACCTCGGTCGACCGCGCTGGTCTGAAAAAATAGCGGTTAGGGCTTGTGCGGCTTGACTTTTTTAACACCGTTTTTTACGGTTTTGCCCGAAAATAGTCATATCTTTTCATGGGCTATTTATACCCTATCCAAACACAACTAAGCAACGTTTTTACACTTCATTTCCAAATCCATTTGAGCCTAAACTTGAAAATCAAAAGGTTCTTAGTTTATCCCCTTCTATGCTTTGATTTGTGATTTACATTCAACACGAGGATCTCCATAGGCTTTAACTTGCCTATCTTTTGGAGAGTTTTTGTGAGCTTACAAAGTTGTAATCAGCCTATTAAGAGGCTTTGAGAGAGTTCTATTTTTTTGTTCTTCATTATTGAGGGTCTCCAATTCGGCCCGGTAACAAAGGTAAATCATTGCATTTGAGGGTCTCTGATTCGGCTCGTTAAGAAAGGTGAATCCATTGTAAGAGGGTGTGTCCCCTCGCAAGGCTTCGTGCAGAAAGGGGTTGTTCCCTTTAGAGTTGGAGAAGAAGTTAGGTGGTACGGGTTGGAGATTCGCCATTGAAGAATCTCAACCTTAGTGGAGCATCCAAGGAGGAAAACTTGGAAGAGTGGAGTAGGTCTTGTGATAGACCAAACCACTATAAAAATCGTGTGTTCCTTGTGGTGTGACTTCTTCCTTCTCTCTCTCTTGCATGTGTGGTGATTGGTATACTGTAAGCCCAAGGGTTTCCATGGGTTAATCATTCACCTTACCTTCTTGTTTTGCTGGCAAACCAAATTGATTAGCAGTTATGGACTAATGTGTTGCTTTGAGGTGTTGTGTTATATACAGAAATTCCATGTCATAATCGCCATTAAACAACTCTTCACAACACATGGCTTGTGGATCAAGGAGCAAAGGAACCTAGACCTTGCACCTACAATGAAGACATCCTCATTTGAAGATGTTCAAATCAAGAAGCTCATCATGAAGATTCCACAAGTTCATAGCAAGTGTGAAGAAGGAGCTTGGAATTGAACATGCCATGGTGACACCTCATGTACCTCAACATGCATTGAAGATTGGAGGAGAAGTCACATGAGCCATATCAAGTTGAAGATGTTCACTCAAGCTGAAGAAGTCCTATAAAGTGCAAAAGAGCAGACACATTCCAAGAAGACTCATGGTATTCATTTTTAGAATGTATTTGGAGTCCTCCTGATTTTATGTTTAAATGTACTTTCAAAAGGTTTTCAAATGGTTTTCATACTTAACTTTTTACATCTTTGAAAATCATACACACACCCAAAAATGTATTTGAAAACCTAGGATTTAAGCCCAAGACCATGGCCCAAAAGCCCCTGATTTTTAAAGTTAAAAATGGAATTTCACACAGGGCCGATCGACCGGGCTTTGCCGGGTGGCCGCGAGATAGAACCTGGAAGTCCAGGACATCTCGAAGTTTATCGGGCAGGTCGACCAGGCCAATCCGGTCGACCGCGGATTGATTTTCTGGAAATCCAGAAAATAGCCAGGCTGGGCTTGGCGGACGACCGCAATGGGACGGTCGACCGCGGATTGACACCTCATGTTTTTCATTCTCTTGTTCTTTACCATATGACAAGTTTGAAAATATTTTATCTTGCAAAAATGACAAAGAAATTTGGACTACACTTGAAAATAACTATAAAGAAAATATTTATCTTATGGCATTAGAAAAAAAAAGAAAATGATTCTTCAAATGAACAAAAGGAAATCTATTTTGATGAACTCCAAGAAACATTTCAAAATTTATGTCAAGAATCCCACAAACAAACGTTGAAAAATCTAACTCTTAGTAAGTCACTTGCTTCTACTTCCAAAGAGGTTGAAATGTTTCAAAAAGAGTTTAATGATTTATTGATTAAGGAAAAGAGTTTTATTGAGGAAAATAAAAAATTAAGAAAAGGCGACTTGGTCTTGATTGGAAAATGTAAATCCATGGAAGAAGAGAATGAAAAACTAAGAATTGATTCAACCCATGACATTAAAATTTTGAAAGAAGAAATGAATGCCATAAAGTCTAAAAATAAAAATTTGGTTTTGAAAAATAAAAATTTACAAGAAGTAAATCATAAATGTTGTCATCAATCTTCTTGTAATGAGTATAGTAGTCCTTCTACTTGTTATTCCATTTCATGTGATTATTATGGTAGATTTGGACACTATAAATTCAAGTATAAATATAAGTTTGTAAAAAATGTTGAACTTATATGGATTAGAAAAGATTCATTGTATAACACAAACCTAGTTGGACCCAAGTTGATTTGGGTTCCAAAACCCCCTACTTGAAACATGACATGTGCTTAGTAGATTTAGGGGTGTGCTTCAATGTTCTATCATTTAAGAAAATAAGTTTTAGATACATGTGCCAAATTGTGCATATCCACTTGTATCCATGATTGTGCTCCATTGTTACATCATTTGAGTATCTCCATACTAGATGTTTAATACTTATTGAAGATATTAGTGCTAAATGAACACATCTTGTGAAAATAAACTATAAATACACATAGGTTCATATTACATGATGCCTTTGTATCTATGATGTAGTTTCCATACCATGTATGACATAAATTCATATCATTATGTCTTATTAATTACATTCATTTGGAATGGTGTAACCATGAACTTATGTCTAAGTGTTTGTTCCCTTATTTGAAATCCATGTTTACACTTAGTACACTTGGTTGACAAACCTCACCTTGACCCATATGAGTGCCTTAGTCTAGTTCAAGCTAGGTTCCTAGGTATAGTGTCTTGAATCTTGAACTTTAAATGTAACATGTCTTTCTTTTGCTAGATGTTAGTTGTTGATCATGTCCTTCTAACAAGCATAGAAGAAATTGAATAAAAATAGAAAATAGAAAGAAATAAGTAGATTCATTGCAAAACATTAGACATTCTCTAAGCAAAATAAACAAAATCATTGTAAATCAAACCTTAGACATTCTTTAAACAAACATTATTGGGTCAAAGCACAAAGCTTAATGAATTTCAAAATTCATAGTTAACATCATAAGAAATTCATAAGTTGATTCATTAGCCAATAGTGTGAAATTAACAAGAGGGGGGGTGAATTGAATTTTAACACTAAATTATCCCTTTTGACAATTACTTGTGAACCTAGTTAGAATTTTTCTTCTTTAAATTAGGTTTTTGGTTAGTGCAAATAAGATTGAAAACAAAAGATATACCAAACCAAAAACAAGAATGAAAGTACAAAAATGAGAGATGACACACCGATATATAGTGGTTCGGGCAAAGCCCTACTCCACTCTTCTTAAGATTGTCCTTAAGGATTTCCACTATTGGAGACCTCCACGATGCCCGGCTCCGAGGCGGTTACACTTCCAAGGGATATTAAATAAGGATGCCCTTACACCTTTACAAAAGACTCTCCTTCTCCGCCGAGTTCTAAGCGGTGCTCCCTAGGTGTGGGACATGATCCCGCGAGAGGGGCGTGGGGCGCGAGCCGCCGCGCGCTCTCTCTTGGTCTCTCGTACCCACGCGATTGGCGTGTGCATTTTAATATTGATTTGAATTCGTCTTTCCTGTGGACTTGGGATCACTAAGGCAATCCGAATTCCACACGAAAGAGACTGACAGAGTCGCCACCTAGATGTGGGATCTAGGACCCATAATTAACCAGAAATCTAGACTCGCTACCTGGTTACGAGAATGGAAGGTATGGGGAGTTATCCACCACATGCACCATTCTTGTCCGATAATCGGTCTTCGATTCCAAAAGCTAACTCTTTTAAATTTATTTTAAATGGCTCATTCAACTCTATGTTAATGTGCGAACTAAGTGACATGCATCCTAGAATCTAATTTCAATGTGAATCCTAGATGTGTATCTTGATTTATTAATTTGTCTGGATTCATTCTACGTGAAAGTTCTCCTAGAATTCTAATTTCATGGAAAACCCTAACTGATTTGATTAAGTATTTACAAGAAAATTAATATACAAAACACCACAATTTGTTGTGGTGCCGACTCGCGGGTGGTATGCCATCAGACATCCAAGCTGCCTACGTACCCAAGCCTCACTGGGATCAGAGTCGACGTAGTTCGGTGCACCTAAGCTAAGCTACATATGCCTAACTCAACTAGGACACCGACTTAGACGGATTTGACTGTTTCAACAGTTTTAAGAGGAATTATTTAATTCAAGTTGAGGATTTTATTATCTTAGGATTTCATCTAAGATGCTATATGATTCTTATCTGAATGCAAGTTGTCCCTTAGACTAATGCAGGTTTTGCCTACATCCTAGTTTACTAGGCTTGTCCTAGGGAAAGATCGGGTGACTAGTGTAACTAGACCTATGGTACGGTTGCTATTCATAGCAAGCGTCCGTGATGAGGCTGGACTCCTAACTCTAGGAGTCCCTAAAACCTAGGACACGGCACGACACCAGTGTTCCTAAATTGGGCTCTAATGGTTCTTAGATTGGAAACCATAATCCAATGGTTCCGAAAGACACAAGATAAATCGATTTAAGTTCTCGAGGTTAATGAGTTTCAGATTTCGAAGATTTTCAGTTTCTAGACATTTAAGGATTACCAATGGTTCTAGGGTTCACCAATTTCGGCCTTGAATGGCATCCAAAGGAGGGAATCGTGCGCTCTTTCCTTGTGCAATTTAATACTTAGGTTATAGCATCTTATTGCCTGGCAGAATCTCAGGATTTCCGTGGACACTAACCTCGGAGCCAACAACATGCTATAACTTAAATATTCAAATTGTCAAAGATCAAGTTGCAATTGGGATACGATTATGGATGCACGGGCCATTTTTCCAGGAAAATCTAAAGATCCTAAAATTTCTGTTTCAATGGATTAAGGAGTGAACATGTGACAGAATTTTAAAGTTCTTTAGGAATTTTTATATGATTTTCAATTAATTTCGAATTTTCCATGGATTTTATCAATTTTAAGCATATGAGCGGTTTTACAAGTGAAATTGTTGCAAATAAATTCGAAATGATTTGAAATTTCTACAGCAGCAAGATGAAAATGTATGTAGCTTACAGGATGAGTTTTGCATATTTTTACATTAAATTCACATTTAATCTTGATTAAACCATTAAATGTCCAGATTGCACAATTAACACATAAACTAGTAGAAATATAACTCTAAATTCTATGAAATTTCTACAGAAATACTATATGAATCAAAATAGCATGCAGTGAGATTTTCATGAATTGTAGAAATTATTTACTACCAATTTCGGATTTTACAATTTCCAGACCAGATTATAAATTAACACTACATCCCATATTAAAACAGATCCAAATCACACGAAAAGTTTACAGTAACAAGTAATATGGAAGATAAGACTACTGTAAAAATTTTATGAATTTTAATGATGATCTGATGTTAGTAAAAATTCTCCTAAAATCTGATAAGTTTCAAAGAAAATATTAAATAATATACCAAATAAACTCCAAAAATCTTTACAAATTCATGGTAAAATGAATCAGTAACATATTATTTTCCCACGAAATTTCATTAATTTTAGAATCTGTTTGGTATATAATTTAATTTTTCTTCGTCAAAAGATGTTTTTTGAAGAGTTTTCCATTTTTAAAACACAATTTGCGGAAAAAATCAGAAAAATTCGGAAAAATACAGAAATATTTTGAGAACAATGCACCTACCTGTGGTGAAGATCTCCGCCCAATCCAAAAAAATATAAAAAATCCTGCCGCCGCCGATCCGCTCCGCCGTCTTTCGCTTTCTCTGGAGTGTTTAGAGGGAGTGATTGAGGGAGTGAAGAGATAATGGAAGAAGAATATTAGGGAGAGGGATGGAAGAATATATTGAGGAAAGGGATTGGAGGGAGTGATTAGAAGAGATAATGGAAGAGAAAGAGATAATGGAAGATAAATTTCTTTTTTTTTTCCTCCCTCTTATGGATGGGAAGGGAGATATATATAGGGAGAGAAAGAGAGAGAGAGAGATATGTTGGTGGAGAGCTCATCATGTTGTCCCTCTTAGTGGAGAATCCATCATTATTGTTCTTAGTGGAGGGCCCATCATGTTTCTTAGTGGAGAGTCCATCATTATTGCTCTTAGTGGAGGGCCCATCATGTTTCTTAGTGGAGAGTCCATCATTATTGCTCTTAGTGGAGGGCCCATCATGTTTCTTAGTGGAGAGTCCATCATTATTGCTCTTAGTGGAGGGCCCATCATGTTTCTTAGTGGAGAGTCCATCATTATTGCTCTTAGTGGAGGGCCCATCATGTTTCTTAGTGGAGAGCTACCATCATTGCTCTTCGTAAGAGGCCTCACAAGAGGCCCCACTGAGGCCCCACAACGCGGGCCCCACAATGTGGGCCCTCGGTTGATTCGATTTTAAACAAATGTTCAATGCGGGCCCACCAAACGAGTCCAAATTTAATCAAAATGCATCATGCGGCCCCACCAAATGGGTCCAACTTTCTCGATCCAAATTTAATCGAAGCACCCAATGCGGGCCCACCAAACGGGTCCCAATTCTCTCTGGTTTAGATTTTTCTGAATAATCCTTCTCAACATTTAGCGGGAAAATACGAAACACGACGGAAACGACCAAAAATATTTAGAAATGTAACAAACGGATGCGGGAAAGAAAGACATTGGAAAACCGACGGAAAACAAACCCTAATTTCTTTATCGATTAAGGTAGAGCAAAATGGGGTGTCTACACTAGGGTATTAAGGTAGGATGCCCTAGCCACCTTTGCAAGAAATGAAGATTGAATAGCTTGGCTTCTTCTTGAAAGCTTGATGCTCTTTGTAGACCCTTGATTGCTCTTCAATGATGGTAGTTGCAAGTGAAAGCTCTAAATATCCCAACTCAAGAAATTTGCAAGTGCAAGGCAAGTTTGGGAAGAAAACAAAATCTTTAGCACAAATGGATTGCAAGTTTTCTTTAATGCTCAAGGAGGTTTTCAAATCATCAAGAGAGAGAAGATGAATCCTCTACATGTTGTATATATAGCATCTCCAAAGAATATGACCGTTTGGGGGTGGGAATATCAAAAACCACAAAATAATTCAAATCCCAACGGCTATTTTTGAGCTGTCGTGAGGTTCTCGGAGTTCCGAGAACCATCCTCGGAGCTCCGAGAAATTCTCGGAGTTCCGAGAGGAGAACGGCCAGAAGAAATAAAATTTCTACTGGACCATTTCTCGGAGTTCCGAGAAATTTCTCGGAGTTCCATGAAAATGTCCAGAAGCTACTGGACCTTTTCTCGGAGTTCCGAGAAGCCTAAAAAATCAGCAAATTTGAGATTTTATTGCTTGTTTGATTTTTGGCTTTTGGAACTCAACTCCTATGATAATTATGGAATGTTTATGAGGGTCCCAACATGTTGGTCCACCACATAATCATTCACTAAACCTTTAAAGTTCTTTAAGTGTTTATTGAAAAACATTTTGAAAATACTTTGCCTTGACTTGAAAATCTAAAGAGATGAGATGTACAATGATACCTATGCAACCTTCAATTTCTCTTTAGCTTTGGTCTTCAATTGATCTTCCATCTTTGTATGCTTGCTTGAGATATGATGTGAGCTCCACTTAGCTCCTTTGACTCTTGTTGGGTACATCTTCAAGCATGACCATGTAGTGTGTTGGTTTCTTCAATGATTAATCATATCTTAAACACAACACTTCAAAGCAAATTGATTAGTATTCAAAAACACAATCAATTATGTTTAGAATCATCAAAACAAGATTGGAGAGTAGACCCTTGGGCTTACAATCTCCCCCTTTTTGATGATGACAAACAAAATTGATTATGAAGTGTGTGTGGAGTGACATAGTAGGCAAGTGAATACTGAAACTCCCCCTCACTATATGCACACAGATAAATGGTAACAATTAAAAGCATATGGTGCATAAAGTCAATTGAATAGATAATCAATTTCAAACTTCTCCCCCTTTTGTCATCGACAGAAATGGTGTAAAAAAAATAAAGCAATTTAGGAGTAGATAAAGATTGAGTTAGGTACTCCCCCTAAATCAATGCTTATGGTATAAAAATATATAACCAAGTAATGCACATATACCTGTTCATGATCAAGATGTTGACATATGTCAAAAAGTTAGGTATTTTAATTAAAGTGAATGTACCTCTCCAACTTAGAAAACTAAGAAGGCTAAGAGTACCAATTGAGTGGTTTTTAAGATTAATATTTGACATCTCATTCATGCAGATACTACCAACCAAGGGTGATATATATAAATACTATATAGATAAGCTGGTGAAAGGCACAAAGTATTTATTTGGCAATTTCTTTGACTTGATCCGCACTCCAAATGTTTAAGGCACTTCGGATATAGCAAATTCTATCATCACTAAGGGGTTTTGTAAAGATATCCGCTAATTGATCTTCAGTGTTGATGTATTTTAAGCAAATATCCCCTTTTTGTGAGTGATCTCTAATGAAGTGGTGCCTAATCTCAATATGTTTTGTTCTTGAGTGTTGTATGGGGTTCTTTGTTAAGCTTATAGCGCTAGTGTTGTCACATTGGATGAGAATATTTTCCATTTTAATTGCATAGTCCATCAATGTGCTTTTCATCCATAGGACTTGAGCACAACAAGCTCCAGCTGCCACATATTCTGCTTCTGTTGTGGACAGAGCTACTGAATTTTGCTTCTTGCTAAACCATGAAACAAGTGATTTACCCAAGAATTGGCAAGTCCCACTAGTGCTTTTCCTATCCACTCTACATCCGGCGAAGTCTGCATCTGAATATCCTATGAGAGTAAAGGAAGATGATCTTTCATACCATAGTCCTAGACTTTGTGTTCCTCTTAAATACTTGAAGATCTTCTTGACTGCTGATAGGTGAGACTCTTTTGGATCCGATTGAAATCGAGCACAGAGACAGACAGTAAACATAATGTCTCGTCTACTGGCTGTCAAATAGAGTAAACTACCTATCATACCCTTATACATCTTCTGGTCCACAGATTTGCCAAATTCATCCTTTTCTAGCTTAGCAGTAGTACTCATGGGAATTCTTGATGTCTTAGTGCTATCCATGACATACTTCTTTAATAACTCCTTTGTATATTTTTCTTGATTTAAAAATATTCCATTTTTGTATTCTTTAATTTGGAGTCCTAAGAAATAGGTTAACTCACCCATCATGCTCATTTCAAATTCATTTTTCATTAAAGTTGCAAATTCATCACACAATTTTTGATTAGTTGAGCCACATATGGTATCATCTACATATATCTGGACAAGGAGGATATCTTGATTTTCTCTTTTGATAAATAATGTTTTATCCACCTTTCCCATCTCAAATCCTTTTTCAACCAAGAAAGTGCAAAGCCTCTCATACCAAGCTCTAGGAGCTTGCTTTAACCCATACAAAGCTTTATCAAGCCTGAAGACATGATTTGGATGTTTGAAGTCTTCAAAACCTGGAGGTTGCTCAACATACACTTCCTCTTGGATATAGCCATTTAGGAAGGCACTTTTGACATCCATTTGATATAATTTAAATCCTTTATGAGATGCATATGCCAAGAGTATCATAATAGCCTCCATACAGGCAACAGGAGCAAGTGTCTCATCATAGTCTATTCCCTCCTCCTGATTGTACCCTTGGGCTACAAGCCTAGCTTTATTTCTAGTGATAAATCCATTTTCATCCAATTTATTTCTATATACCCATCTCGTGCCAATGACTGGATGATCACTAGGTCTAGGCACTAGCCTCCACACCTTGTTCCTTTCGAATTGACTTAACTCTTCTTGCATAGCCATCAACCAATATTCATCCTTTTCAGCTTCTTTGATGGATTTAGGTTCTAATTCGGATAGGAACGCCAAATTGTTACTCACACTACGATAGTATGATCTAGTTCTTACTGGCGATGTGGCATCACCTAAAATTTGGGATTCATGATGATCTAACAATGTTCTCCTATTCCTAGGTAATGAGTCATCATTTTCATTTTCTACTTCCTCACTAGGTAATGTATGACTTGTAGATGCATGAGGATGAGCACTTAATTTTGGTAAAAGATGTTCAATGGGTTCATCCTCATCATGTGGCATTTCGTGAGGTGTTGGCTCTCTCTCATCAAATGTCACATGCATGGATTTTTCGACAACTAGGGTTCTTCTATTAAATACTCTATATGCCTTGCTATGTGAAGAATACCCTAAGAATATTCCATCATCCGACTTCTTATCAAATTTGTGTAAATTATCTTTAATGTTTAAAATGAAGCATTTACATCCAAACACCCTAAAATAGCTTATATTTGGTTTCAAGTTTTTCCACAGCTCATAAGGTGTTTTCTTAGAAATTGGCCTTAAATATACCCTGTTTATGATATAGCAAGCGGTGCTAACCGCTTCCGCCCAAAAATATCTAGGGAGATCATTTTCATGCAACATAGTTCTAGCCATTTCTTGGAGAGTTCGATTCTTTCTTTCTACAACTCCATTTTGTTGAGGTGTTCTAGGTGCGAAAAAATTATGTTTTATGCCATGTTCATTACAGTAAGTGTCAAAATGTACATTTTCAAATTTCGTTCCATGATCACTTCTAATGTAAGAGATAGCAATACCTTTTTCATTTTGTATTTGATTGCACAATATAAGAAAGTTTTCATAAGTTTCATCTTTGTGTGCTAGAAATATGACCCATGTAAATCGTGAGTAGTCATCCACAACTACAAACACGTACCTCTTTCCACCTAGGCTACTTGTCTTCATTGGTCCAAAAATATCCATATGAAGTAGCTCCAAGGGGTAGGAAGTTGAAATCATATTTTTAGGTGCAAATGAGCTCTTCAATTGTTTCCTAATTGACAAGTTCTACAAATGTGATCTTTGGTGTATTTGAACTTAGGCAATCCTCTAACAATTTCTTTTGAGGAGAGGGTCGAAATGAGTTCCATTCCGGCATGACCCAACCTCCTATGCCGTAGCCAAGAATCCTCACTAATGGCATTAAGACAAGTCACATTTTGGAGTCTAAGATCATCTAGTCCAATTGTGTAAATGTTATTGTCTCTAGAACCTATGAATTTTACTTTTCCATCTATCTTATTTTTAACAATGCATTTGTCGGGATTGAAGACTACTTCAAACCCATTATCACATAATTGACTAATGCTAATAAGATTATGGGACAAGCCATCAACAAATAGTACATCATGTATGGGAGAGGTAGAGTTACATATGGTGCCTTCACCTTTGACTTTTCCTTTCTTATCATCTCCAAAGGTAACGTCTCCACCATCCTTGAGTGATAGGGATGCGAATTGAGTAAGGTCTCCTGTCATGTGTCTAAAGCATCCACTATCAAGGTACCATGTGTTCTTCTTGTTATGGCTTTTAAGGCATACCTACATATGAATAGGCAAGTGAGATCCCTTAGGTACCCAAATCTTCCTAATCTTGCTATGTTCATTTATTTTCACTTTAGAGTTCAATTTGATTTTATCTTGTTTAGCATGCAAGCAAAAAACCTTGTAATGACCTTCTAGACCACAATAAAAACAAATCTTGGTACTACTAGAAGAAGCCTTTTCAAGTTTGTTTTTATAGTTAGATATTGTAGTATTACATTTATGTCCAAGTCCACTTTTGTCACTTGACATTCTTTGTATATTAACAAGCTTATCCAATTTCAATGAACTATTTTCAAATTTTTCAAAAAGTTTCTTTAGTTCATCATATTCAAAAGATAGTTTACCATTTTCATGCTTTAGCTTGTTGTTTTCATTAGAAAGTTCTTGTCGGTTTTCATTTAAGATTTTGATAGAAGCATTTAACTCATGAATTTCTACTCTGTATTTTTCATTTTTATCATTTAAAAATTCATGATCTTTCTTTAACCAACCAAATTCTTTTGTCATGTTAGCAAGAGAATTTTCAAGTGATGCAATTTTATCAAATTGAATTTCAAGTTCATCATTTGCATTTTGTAAGGAATCTAGAACTTCTTTTAAGACAATGACATCATTTGAAGTGTTTACCTCGTTATTGTCGTTTGTTGAGGCCATGAAGCACACGTTCCTTGCTATCAAGCAATCTTCGCCATCATTTTGTTCGCCTTCGCTTTCAATTTCCTCATCCCAAGTGGCGGTCATTCCTTTCTTGCCTTCTCTTCTCTTGAACGGTTGGTTGAAGAAGGCTCATTGTTGAGTGGACAATCCGGGCGAATGTGTCCAAGCTTCTTGCAACCGTAGCATCGGGGTTAAGAAGATCCATCACCAAGTTCTTCTTTCTTCTTGAATGGAGGATTGGTCCTTCTATTTCTCATGCCTCCCATATTCCTTTGCAAGAATTTGATCCTTCTTGTTAGGAGGGCAACTTCATCTTCCATGTCTTCCTTTACATCTTCATTTTCACCTACATTACAAGCAAAAGCAATTCATTTTCCTTTTTCAATTTTAGTTTCAATTTCGGGTGCTTTTGTTTTGAAAATCATCTCATGGGTGATCAAGGACCCTATTAGTTCATCTAGGTTTAATGTATTCATGTCCTTGGCTTCCGTGATTGCGGAGGTTTTGGATTCCCATGACAAAGGTAGGGACCTAAGGATTTTGGTCACTAAATCTCTATTAGAAAATTATTTTCCAAGACCCCTTAGTCCATTTACAAGATTGGTGAATCTAGTGTACATGTCGGCAATTGTTTCATCGGGTGTCATTTGAAAGAGTTCATATTGCCGAAAAAGATGATTCATTTTAGATTCTTTAACTTGATTGGTTCCTTCATGGGTGACCTCTAAGGTATCCCAAATTTTCTTAGCCGAATTCAAATTTGATACTCTATTGAATTCTCCGGGAGATAGAGCACAAATAAGGGAATTCATAGCTTTGGCATTATAATTTGAAGCTTGTTGTTCGGCTTCGGTCCAATCATTTAGATTTCTTGTGGGTAATGTGTATTCATTATTAATTGCTCTCCACATTTGATAATCTTGGGTTAAAAAGATTTTCATTTTAGTTTTCCAAAAACCATAGTTTGTTCCATCAAAATAGGGTGGCCTAGTGTTTGAGTAACCTTCATGGTGTTGAGGATTGTTTGCCATTTTAGAATCTTTACTCTAGACCAGTTAGGGTTTTTAAAAAAATTAGAGACGAGGCTCTGATACCAATTGAAATTAACAAGAGGGGGGGTGAATTGAATTTTAACACTAAATTATCCCTTTTGACAATTACTTGTGAACCTAGTTAGAATTTTTCTTCTTTAAATTAGGTTTTTGGTTAGTGCAAATAAGATTGAAAACAAAAGATATACCAAACCAAAAACAAGAATGAAAGTACAAAAATGAGAGATGACACACCGATATATAGTGGTTCGGGCAAAGCCCTACTCCACTCTTCTTAAGATCGTCCTTAAGGATTTCCACTATTGGAGACCTCCACGATGCCCGGCTCCGAGGCGGTTACACTTCCAAGGGATATTAAATAAGGATGCCCTTACACCTTTACAAAAGACTCTCCTTCTCCGTCGAGTTCTAAGCGGTGCTCCCTAGGGTATTAAGGTAGGATGCCCTAGCCACCTTTGCAAGAAATGAAGATTGAATAGCTTGGCTTCTTCTTGAAAGCTTGATGCTCTTTGTAGAACCTTGATTGCTCTTCAATGATGGTAGTTGCAAGTGAAAGCTCTAAATATCCCAACTCAAGAAATTTGCAAGTGCAAGGCAAGTTTGGGAAGAAAACAAAATCTTTAGCACAAAGTGATTGCAAGTTTTCTTTAATGCTCAAGGAGGTTTTCAAATCATCAAGAGAGAGAAGATGAATCCTCTACATGTTGTATATATAGCCTCTCCAAAGAATATGACCGTTTGGGGGTGGGAATATCAAAAACCACAAAATAATTCAAATCCCAACGGCTATTTTTGAGCTGTCGCGAGGTTCTCGGAGTTTCGAGAACCATTCTCGGAGTTCCGAGAAATATTCTCGGAGTTCCGAGAAAACGGCCAGAAGAAATAAAATTTCTACTGGACCATTTCTCGGAGTTCCATGAAAATGTCCAGAAGCTACTGGACCTTTTCTCGGAGTTCCGAGGGAACTCTCGGAGTTCCGAGGGAACTCTCGGAGTTCCGAGTTCGGAGCTCCGAGAAAAATCTCGGAGTTCCGAGAAGCCTAAAAAATCAGCAAATTTGAGATTTTATTGCTTGTTTGATTTTTGGCTTTTGGAACTCAACTCCTATGATAATTATGGAATATTTATGAGGGTCCCAACATGTTGGTCCACCACATAATCATTCACTAAACCTTTAAAGTTCTTTAAGTGTTCTTTGAAAAACATTTTGAAAATACTTTTCCTTGACTTGAAAATCTATAGAGAGGAGATGTACAATGATACCTATGCAACCTTCAATTTCTCTTTAGCTTTGGTCTTCAATTGATCTTCCATCTTTGTATGCTTGCTTGAGAGATGATGTGAGCTCCACTTAGCTCCTTTGACTCTTGCTGGGTACATCTTCAAGCATGACCATGTAGTGTGTTGGTTTCTTCAATGATTAATCATATCTTAAACACAACACTTCAAAGCAAATTGATTAGTATTCAAAAACACAATCAATTATGTTTAGAATCATGAAAACAAGATTGTAGAGTAGACCCTTGGGCTTACATAGTGTTTATCATCTATGAGACACTCTTAAATATCCTTGGATTTTGATATTAGCCCTTTGGACTCAAAATCTTAGAACATTTAAGGAAATTTGAGACTTAGATCAATGTGAGAAATACATATGAGTTATCTTCACTTCTCATTGAACTAATCATGTCTATGATATTTAATATGACCATTCATCTATGACATGTGTTTCACTTGTTGTTTAAAAAATGAATAAAACACACTAACAAGTGAAGATAATGTGAAGTGCTAAGAAACTTTGGTTATCTCAAACCCTTCACAATAAACATAGGTATACATAGTCTATGGAGTATATTACATGTTTACTTATCTAAGATATCCATATGATCTATGATGAGCTCACAAAGTTTAAATAATCCTGAATAATCCAAATTTGTGTGAACTTCCATTTAAGAGGGAAAATCAATTGTTATATTTATTGAATCTCCCTAACCAATGAAAATTGATTCAAATTGATATATATTTTGCCTATTATATATGTGTGATCTATGTGTATCAAAAATTATATCACTCTCAAGCTAGATCACTATATATCATATAAGTTTGAGCTATTTGAGAACTTTAACTAATGAACTCAAACTTGTATTCATGAGACGATGGTCATATAGCCTAACTTGTGCTTAAAAGTGAAACATATAAATTAGAAATATTTGTTTTAGGCTAAAATGTGTTTTGTAATTATAACTTGATTTTTTACTCAAATCCATCAAAACACATTGATAAGAGATGAAAACTAGTTTGTTTCATTAGGAAAATTGAATACAACTAGTTGTCTTAGAGTTGCTTGTTCTAGGATAGTGGGACTTATCAAAATTTACTTATTAGCTATCATTGGAGTAATTATTTGTTGATCATATTGCAGCACTCTATATATTTACTACCCCTTGATCGGTATTAGCTGCCTAGTAAAGATGTTAAACCTTAAAGTTAAAAGTTATTCAATAGGTGCTCATGCCTTCTTTTGAATGAATGGTACCATCACCTTGATTAAAACATATAATTCTTTTGGCTTCTTGCCAGCATCTAAACCATGATCAGTCTTATGTGTCTTGCCTTAGTATATGTATACTATATTGACATATTCGGGGGGAGCATGTTTTCCTTAGCTATCCCAAGATTCTATTTGGTATTAACAAACATGCAATTATGGCCCAAGGGTTCACCTTCAACTATTCACCTAAAGACCCTTAGATACTATATTTATGACAACCCTTTGGATTCATACCATGTATGAGTCAATAATAAACGGGGAGCTTTAAAGTTATATGTATCCTATCTTGAACTTATCATATGTTTCCTCAAATATATATCTCTTCACATATGATAAGTACTATAAGCCCAAGGGTCTACTCTCCTATCTTGTTTTGATGATTCTAAACATAATTGATTGTGTTATTGAATACTAATCAATTTGCCTTGAAGTATTGTGTTTAAGATAGGATTAATCATTGAAGAAACCAACACACTACTTGGTCATGCTTGAAGATGTACCCAACAAGAGTCAAAGGAGCTAAGTGGAGCTCACATCATCTCTCAAGCAAGCATTCACAAGATGGAAGATCAATTGAAGACCAAGACTAAAGAGAAGTTGAAGGTTACATAGGTATCATTGTACATCATTTCTCTTTAGATTTCCAAGACAAGGCAAAGTATTTTAAAAGAGTTTTTCAAACACACTTAAGAACTTAAAATGGATTAGTGAATGGTTATGTGGTGGACCAACATGCTGGGACCCTCATAAACATTCCAAAATTATCATAGGAGTTGAGTTCCAAAATCCAAAAATCAAATAAGCAATAAAATCTCAAAATATGCTGATTTTTAGGCTTTTCGGAACTCCGAGATTTTTCTCGGAGCTCCGAGCTCGGAACTCCGAGAAATGGTCCAGTAGCTTCTGGCCATTTTCTCGGAACTCCGAGAAATGGTCCAGTAGAATATTTTCTTCTTCTAGCCGTTCTCTCGGAACTCCAAGAATATTTCTCGGAACTCCGAGAACCTCGCAACAGACCAAAATATAGCCGTTGGGATTCGAATTAATTTTTAATTTTTGATATCCACACCCCCAAACGGTCATATTTTGATGAGGGACTATATATACAACATCAAGAGGATTATTTCCCCTCTCTTGATCATTTGAAAAACTACCTTAAGCCTTCAAACACATTTGCAATCCTTTCAAGCTTAAGAATTTGTTTTTCCCAAACTTGCCTTGCAACTTGCAAATCTTTTGATTTGGGATTTTAGAGCTTTCACTTGCAACCATCATTGAAGAGCAATCAAGGGACTTCAAAGAGCATCAAGCTTTCAAGAAGAAGCTAAGCTATTTAACTTCCATTTCTTGTAGAGGTGTAAGGGCATCCTATCTTAATTCCCTAGAGAGCAATCGCTTAGAACTCGGCGAAGAAGGAGAGTCGTTGTAAAGGTGTAAGGGCATCCTTATTTAATATCCCTTGGAAGTGTAACCACCTCAGAGCCGGGCATCGTGGAGGTCTCGCATAGTGGAAAACCTTAAGGACGATCTTAAGAAGAGTGGAGTAGGGCTTTGCCCGAACCACTATATATCGGTGTGTTCTTTCCTTTTCTAGCACTTTCATTATTGTTCTTGGTTTGGAATTCCATTTGTTTCTAATCTCATTTGAACTAACTAAAAATTTAATCTAGAGAAAAAAATTCAAATTAGGGTTCATAATTAATTTTCAAAAGGGTTAATTTAGTGTTAAAATCAATTCACCCCCCCTCTTGTTTGTTTCAATTGGTATCAGAGCCTCGTCTCTAATTTTTAAAACCCTAACCGGTCTAGAGTAAAGATTCTAAAAATGGCAAACCATCCTCAACACCATGAAGGTTACTCAAACACTAGGCCACCCTACTTTGATGGAACAAACTATGGATTTGGGAAAACCAAAATGAAAATCTTCTTAACCCAAGATTACCAAATGTGGAGAGCAATTAATAATGAATATATATTACCCACTAGAAATCTAAATGATTGGACCGAAGCCGAACAACAAGCCTCAAACTACAACGCCAAAACCATAAATTCCCTAAATTGAAACTAAAATTGAAAAAGGAAAAGGAGTTGCTTTTGCTTGTAATGTAGGTGACAATGAAGATGCAAAGGAAGACATGGAAGATGAAGTTGCCCTCCTAACAAGAAGGATCAAATTCTTGCAAAGGAACATGGGAGGCATGAAAAATAGAAGGACCAATCCTCCATTCAAGAAGAAAGAAGAGCTCGGTGATGGATCGTCTCAACCCCGATGCTATGGATGCAAGAAGCTTGGACACATTCGTCCGGATTGTCCACTCAACAATGAGCCTTCTTCAAACAACCGTTTCAAGAGAAGAGAAGGCAAGAAAGGAATGACCGCCACATGGGATGAGGAAATTGAAAGTGAAGGCAAACAAAATGATGGAGAAGATTGCTTGATCGCAAGAAACGTTTGCTTCATGGCCTCAACAAACGACAATCAAGAGGTAAATACTTTAAATAATGTCATTGTTTTAAAAGAAGTTCTAGATTCCTTGCAAAATGCACATGATGAACTTGAGATTGAATTTGATAAAAATGTATCACTTGAAAATTCTCTCTCTAACATGACAAAAGAATTTGGTTGGTTAAAGAAAGATCATGAATTTTTAGAGGATGAAAATGAAAAATACAAAATTAAAATTCATGATTTAAATGCTTCTATCAAAATTTTAAATGAAAATCGTCAAGAACTTTCTATTGAAAACAACAAGCTAAAGCATGAAAATAATAAACTATCTTTTGAATATGATGAACTAAAGAAACTATTTGAAAATTTTGAACATAGTTCATTGAAATTGGATAGGCTTGTTAACATTCAAAGAATGCCACATGATAAAAGTGGACTTGGACACAAATGGAATACTACAATATCCAACTATAAAAACAAACTTGTAAAGGCTTCTTCTAGTAGTACCAAAATTTGCTTTTATTGTGGTTTAGAAGGTCATTATAAAGTTGCTTGCATGCATGCTAAACAAGATAAAATCAAATTGAACTCTAAAGTGAAAATAAATGAACATAGCAAGATTAGGAAGATTTGGGTACCTAAAGGATCTCACTTGCCTATTCATATGTAGGTATGCCTTAAAAGCCATAAGAAGAAGAACACATGGTACCTTGATAGTGGATGCTCTAGACATATGACCGGAGACCTCACTCAATTTGCATCCCTATCACTCAAGGATGGTGGAGATGTTACCTTTGCAGATGACAAGAAAGAAAAAGTCAAAGGAGAAGGCACCATAGGTAACTCTACCTCTCCCATACATGATGTGCTTTATGTTGATGGCTTATCCCATAATCTTATTAGCATTAGTCAATTATATGATAATGGTTTTGAAGTAGTCTTCAACCCCGACAAATGCATTGTTAAAAATAAGATAAATGGAGAAGTAAAATTCATAGGTTCTAGAGACAATAACATTTACACTATTGGACTAGATGATCTTAGACTCCAAAATGAGACTTGTCTTAATGTCATTAGTGAAGATTCTTGATTGTGGCATAGGAGGTTGGGTCATGCCGGAATGGATCTCATTTCGACCCTCTCCTCAAAAGAAATTGTTAGAGGATTGCCTAAGTTCAAATACACCAAAGATCACATTTGTAGAACTTGTCAATTAGAAAAACAATTAAAAAGCTCATTTGCCCCTAAAAATATGATTTCAACCACCTACCCCTTGCAACTACTTCATATGGACCTTTTTGGACCAATGAAGACAAGTAGCCTAGGTGGAAAGAGGTACGTGTTTGTCATCGTGGATGACTACTCACGATTTACATGGGTCATATTTTTAGCACATAAAGATGAAACCTATGAAAATTTCCTAAAATTGTGTAATCAAATACAAAATGAAAAAGGTATTGCCATATCTTACATTAGAAGTGACCATGGAACGGAATTTGAAAATGTACATTTTGACACTTACTGTAATGAACATGGCATCAAACACAATTTTTCGGCACCTAGGACACCTCAACAAAATGGGGTTGTAGAAAGAAAGAATCGAACCCTCCAAGAAATGGCTAGAACAATGTTGCATGAAAATGATCTCCCTAGATACTTTTGGGCGGAGGCGGTTAGCACCGCTTGCTATATCATAAATAGGGTATATATAAGGCCAATTTCTAAGAAAACACCTTATGAGCTTGGGAAAAACTTGAAACCAAATATAAGCTATTTTAGAGTGTTTGGTTGTAAATGCTTCATCTTGAACATTAAAGATAATTTACACAAATTTGATAAGAAGTCGGATGATGGCATATTATTGGGGTATTCTTCACATAGCAAGGCATATAGAGTATTTAATAGAAGAACCCTAGTTGTAGAAGAATCCATGCATGTGACATTTGATGAGAGAGAGCCCTCAAGAAATGCCACATGATGAGGATGAACCTATTGAACATCTATTACCTAAGACAAATGTTCCTTCCCATGCATCTACAAGTAATACATTGCCTAGTGAAGAAGTAGAAAATGTAGATGATGACTCATTGCCTAGGGATAGGAGAATATTGGTAGATCATCCTGAATCCCAAATCTTAGGTGATGTCGCATCGCCGGTAAGAACTAGATCATACTATCATAGTGTGAGTAATAATTTGGCGTTCCTATCCGAATTAGAACCTAAAAACCATCAAGGAAGCCGAAAAGGATGAATATTGGTTGATGGCTATGCAAGAAGAGTTGAGTCAATTCGAAATGAACAAGGTGTGGAGGCTAGTGATCATCCAGTCATTGGCATGAGATGGGTGTATAGAAACAAGTTGGATGAAAATGGAATTATCACTAGAAACAAAGCTAGGCTTGTAGCCCAATGGTACAATCAGGAGGAAGGAATAGACTATGATGAGACATTTGCTCCTGTTGCCCGTATGGAAGCCATTAGGATACTCTTGGCATATGCATCTCACAAAGGATTTAAACTCTATCAAATGGATGTCAAAAGTGCCTTCCTAAATGGCTATATCCAAGAGGAAGTGTATGTTGAGCAACCTCCAGGTTTTGAGGACTACAAACATCCAAATCATGTCTTCAAGATTTATAAAGCTTTATATGGATTAAAGCAAGCTCCTAGAGGTTGGTATGAGAGGCTTTGCACTTTCCTAGTGGAAAAAGGATTTGAGATGGGAAAGGTGGATAAAACATTATTTATCAAAAGAGAAAATCAAGATATCATCCTTGTACAAATCTATGTAGATGACACCATCTGTGGCTCAACTAATCAAAAAATGTGCGATGAATTTGCAACTCTAATGAAAAATGAATTTGGAATGAGCATGATGGGTGAGTTAACCTACTTCTTAGGACTCCAAATTAAACAATACCAAAATGGGATATTTTTAAATCAAGAAAAATAAACGAAGGAGTTATTAAAGAAGTATGGCATGGATAGCAATAAGACATCAAGAATTCCCATAAGTACAACTGTTAAGCTAGAAAAGGATGAATTTGGCAAATCTATAGATCAAAAGATGTATTGGGGTATGATAGGGAGCTTACTCTATTTAAAAGCCAGCAGACCGGACATTATGTTTACTGTCTATCTCTGTGCTCGATTTCAATCGGATCCAAAAGAGTCTCACCTATCGGCAGTCAAGAAGATCTTCAAGTACTTAAGAGGAACCCAAAGTCTAGGACTATGGTATGAAAGATCATCTGCCTTCACTCTCATTGGATATTCAGATGCAGACTTTGCTGGATGTAGAGTGGATAGGTAAAGCACTAGTGGGACTTGTCAATTCTTGGGAAAATCACTTGTTTCATGGTTTAGCAAGAAACAAAATTCAGTAGCCTTGCCCACAACAAAAGCAGAATATGTGGCAGCTGGAGCTTGCTGTGCACAAGTCCTATGAATAAAAAGCACATTGATGGACTATGCAATTAAAATGGAAAATATTCTCATCCAATATGACAATACTAGTGCTATAAGTTTGACAAAGAACCCCATACAACACTCTAGAACAAAACATATTGAGATTAGGCATCACTTCATTAGAGATCACTCACAAAAAGGGGATATTTGCTTGAAATATATCAATACTGAGGATCAATTGGCGGATATATTTACAAAACCCCTTAGTGATGATAGAATATGTTATATCCGAAGTGCCTTAAACATTTGGAGTGCGGATCAAGTCAAAGAAATTGCCAAATAAATACTTTGTGCCGTTCACCAGCTTATCTATATAGTATTTATATATATCATCCTTGTTTGGTAGTATCTGCATGAATGAGATGTCAAATATTAATCTTAAAAATCACTCAATTGGTACTCTTAGCCTTCTTAGTTTTCTAAGTTGGAGAGGTACTTTCACCTTAATTAAAAATACCTAACAAATTTGACTTATGTCAACATCTCGATCATGAACAGGTATATGTGCATTACTTGGCTAAATATTTTTATACCATAAGCATTGATTTAGGGGGAGTACCTAACTCAATTCTCATTTATTCCTAAATTGCTTTATATTTTCGTTCACCCTTTCTGTCGATGACAAAAGGGGGAGAAGTTTGAAATTGATTATCTATTCAATTGCCTATATGCACCATATGCTTTTAATTGTTATAATTTATCTATGTGCATATATTGAGGGGGAGTTTCAGCATTCACTTGCCTACTATATCACTCCACACACACCTCATAATCAATTTTGTTTGTCATCATCAAAAAGGGGGAGATTGTAAGCCCAAGGGTCTACTCTCCTATCTTGTTTTGATGATTCTAAACATAATTGATTGTGTTATTGAATACTAATCAATTTGTCTTGAAGTGTTGTGTTTAAGATAGGATTGATCATTGAAGAAACCAACACACTACATGGTCATGCTTGAAGATGTACCCAACAAGAGTCAAAGGAGCTAAGTGGAGCTCACATCATCTCTCAAGCAAGCATTCACAAGATGGAAAATCAATTGAAGACCAAGACAAAAGAGAAGTTGAATGTTACATAGGTATCATTGTACATCCTTTCTCTTTAGATTTCCAAGACAAGGCAAAGTATTTTAAAAGAGTTTTTCAAACACACTTAAGAACTTAAAATGGATTAGTGAATGGTTATGTGGTGGACCAACATGTTGGGACCCTCATAAACATTCCAAAATTATCATAGGAGTTGAGTTCCAAAAGCCAAAAATCAAACAAGCAATAAAATCTCAAAATATGCTGATTTTTAGGCTTCTCGGAACTCTGAGATTTTTCTCGGAACTCCGAGAGTTCCCTCGGAACTCCGAGAAATGGTCCAGTAGCTTCTGGCCATTTTCTCGGAACTCCGAGAAATGGTCCAGTAGAATATTTTCTTCTTCTGGCCGTTCTCTCGGAACTCCGAGAATATTTCTCGGAACTCCGAGAATGGTTCTCGGAACTCCGAGAATGGTTCTCGGAACTCCGAGAACCTCGCGACAGACCAAAATATAGCCGTTGGGATTCGAATTAATTTTTAATTTTTGATATCCACACCCCCAAACGGTCATATTTTGATGAGGGACTATATATACAACATCAAGAGGATTATTTCCCCTCTCTTGATCATTTGAAAAACTACCTTAAGCCTTCAAACACATTTGCAATCCTTTCAAGCTTAAGAATTTGTTTTTCCCAAACTTGCCTTGCAACTTGCAAATCTTTCGATTTGGGATTTTAGAGCTTTCACTTGCAACCATTATTGAAGAGCAATCAAGGGACTTCAAAGGGCATCTAGCTTTCAAGAAGAAGCTAAGCTATTCAACTTTCATTTCTTGTAAAGGTGTAAGGGCATCCTATCTTAATTCCCTAGAGAGCAATCGCTTAGAACTCGGCGAAGAAGGAGAGTCGTTGTAAAGGTGTGAGGGCATCCTTATTTAATATCCCTTGGAAGTGTAACCGCCTCGGAGCCGGGCATCGTGGAGGTCTCGCATAGTGGAAAACCTTAAGGATGATCTTAAGAAGAGTGGAGTAGGGCTTTGCCCGAACCACTATATATCGGTGTGTTCTTTCCTTTTCTAGCACTTTCATTATTGTTCTTGGTTTGGAATTCCATTTGTTTCTAATCTCATTTAAACTAACTAAAAATTTAATCTAGAGAAGAAAATTCAAATTAGGGTTCATAATTAATTTTCAAAAGGGCTAATTTAGTGTTAAAATCAATTCACCCCCCCCCCCCTCTTGTTTGTTTCAAGTACTCAGATTCGAAACTATATAGCTTCATTTGTGTTGTTGGGCTTGTCTTGTGTCCCTATTCTGAGAACATCTGTCATTTTTTGAATCGACAAAAGCCCTTAACATGTGCCTTAATTTCATATCTTTCTCAAGTTTTAAACTTATCTTGAATGGCTTCATGATGGTTAACACATTTGCCATTGATAAGTTTCTATTTTGAGCCTTATCCTGCTAATCTTGGAAATTTTATTCATAGGATCCTATCTTACTTGATCAATCCTATATTCTATGAATCTTCATGCTTATCATGTGCTTTTCAAGCTATACTCACCAATCTCCATGATAAGTTTCTCCAAAATGTGCTATCATTGTCATATTCTTACCCATTTTGCCTTGTCATGCCTTGCCCATGGTTTTAAATTTCGACCGAAATTCGAAATTTCAGTCCGAAATGGGTAAAAACCGAAACGGTCATTTATTTCGACCAAATTTTGGAATTTCGGTTGAAATTTCGGTTTTTTCGAAATTTAACCCAAAAAATATTTCTTTTTTTTTAAATTATATTTCACCAAAATTTTGGCCGAAATTTAATATTGAATAAAATAGTAGTTTCGGGTTTGGTACCAGATTTCGACCGAAATTTCAAAATTTCAAGGTTTGAAACCGGTACCGAAACCGAAATTTTAAACCTTGGCCTTGCCTCATAGGTTTTACCTAAGGCCAATGACAAATATTAAAGTGTCTCATGTTTATGTTTATATGGATCATAGTGATATGCTCACAATGTCCATTGCCCCATTAGTTGTGCTTAAATTGCAAATCTTCTAGATCAAATAAAGAAATTGCTTATCATTAACTTTGTCTGAATTTTCTTGTTGAATCTCTTATGATAAGCATTAGGAGAGCTTAAATTTACATATCATTCATGTTCTCATGGGCTATAGAGTTAGTTTGTAGTATTTCTATATCTGTTACATGTGCCTATCTTACATAGCTCCACATAGGACCAAACATAGAACTGTCTTGCAAATGCAAATCATATCTCTATGTGTTGCTTGCACCTATTCCTATCATGTGTATTTCAAGATTGAGTATCCTATATTCATGATAGTTTCACTCAAGCAAAGGATAAACAAGTAAAGTCCTAAGGTCTCTCATGAATAGTATCAAGTCAAAGGCACAAGAGAGAAAGGGAGAATGATTTCATTGTTAAAATGGAGTGTAAACCCTTATGAATGCTCAAGGAAGCTTAGGTAAGTCATTAAGAGTGTTCCCTAAGGCCCAAGTGAAGTATATTTATAGGGGAGTATGAAATATGGCCTTTTTAGAGTCCCTAGCGATCATTACGGAATTGTCGCTCGGAATTCCGAAGTGACTGTTGCACTTTATTTTTTTTTAAACAGAACCTTTCACGGAATTCCGAGAAGGCTAATTTCAGCAGATTTTCAATTTTTAGTTGCTGATTATTTTTTGGCCTTCAGAATCCACTTCTATCTTGATGAATGGAATGTCATATGGGTCCAAATATGTGAGGACAACACTATGATCATTCACTTGTCCAATTAGGTTCATTTTAGGTTCGTTTTAAATCTCTCTTTTGTGCCTTTAACCTAGCTAGTACATGATTGACCAATACAATCTAAATAAAGCTTAGTCTTCAATCTTGATGGCACTTTAGAGAAGCTTTGACTTGTCTTCTATCAACTCCATTGATGCTTGAGCATAACTTTAGCCTTTGAGTTGATTTTCATCCTTTTGAAGCTTGTGTTTTATCTTGCCTTTGAATGACCTTTTTTTTCCTTGATGATGCTTTGATTTTCCTTTGTGTTGTTGATGCCTTCTTCATGTCTTTGATTTCACTTTACGCTTGAATGAATTGATCCTTGAAGTGCAAACTTGAGAGTACTAAAGCTTGAAACAACACCACTTAAACATTGAACATCATTAGTACACAAAATCATTATATGACAAATTGGGTTTCTTAATCATCAAAACATAATATTGGGAGTACTTGTTCAACCCTTGGGCTAACAATCTCCCCTTTTTTTATGATGACAAACACAATTTGCCTTAGGGCAGGAGCTCCCCTTTATGGGATGAATAGAACAATTAATGCTTCCCCTAAGAATTTGATTTAATTAACAATTTAAGCATTAATTATAATGATAGAAAATTTTAAAGATCATTAAAGAAATTGAGCTTTGCTCCCCCCCAATATATGCATTTAGGTATAACTTAGGATCTCAAATATTCTCCCCCTTTTGTCATCACCAAAAAAGTGGAACGAAATGATAGAAAAAATATGAGAGCCAAGAACTCATAATAAAGGCGATGCATGAGAGATAAAATCATGTAGGAGCAAGACTATAAGCAAATTACAAGAAATTTGTGCTAAAAAGAAAGAATCAATACGCACAAGCTCATAAGCAAACCATAGTCCATATATAATGAAAGGCCATACATAACAGCAATACATACGAGGAGCTTGGCCAGACACCCTCATATCAAAATACACAGATATCACCCAAATGCCAAACAAAAACAAACATCCATATAGTCCAAGTAAAAGCCTAAAGATCTAAAACATCAACACTTCTCCTAATCCAAATACAGCATATATCCTAGAGCAAGATAAGTAGATAGCCTAAACAACTACATAGACGTCCAAAATGATCAGATAGCATGATCCAGCTACTGTTTTGGAGGAGGTGGAGGATAAGATGAACTGCAAGGTACTGACTCCACTGCCCGCCTGATAGATACTGTCGAAAGGCAGTGAATTGATCGTCAACATGAGTGGTAAGCGTCTAGAATAGATAAGTACGCTCATCCTCAACATGTGTAGTAAACTTTTCAAACTGAGAAGCCATGGATCGCTCAAGGGACTCCTACATGGCCTGTAAGTCCTGATGAGTTCATGCATGAGACATATCCTGAGATGTCTGAGTGGTCGATGGAGCCTGAGCATCTTGATCCTCTGCTTCTTATTCACCATCAAAGTCTTCTTCATCAGAGGCCACTTCAACAACTGTTTTATCTAGTCACATTCACCAGAAGGTGCGATCATCGAATGGAGTGGTGGGAATGGTGGTCGCCTCACCATCCAGAGAGATACCGAAGTAGTGGAATAAGCGGGTCAGGAGCCTGCCATATGGCATAGAAGATCGGAACCTACGAGGAGCCTGGTACATATAACGAAAAATGATGTATGGGAGTCAAATATGACGGCCCTCAAGAATGCAGTAGATGATATAGGCCTCCAAGGGCCTTAGGGCATTGAACATCCCACCTCGAGGGGTGAAGTTACTACACATAAAGTTGTGAAGCATTTGAGCAAGGGAAGAGGTCGTTAGCTACCACGTACATGTTGGGTGCATAACCCCTAGCAATATCCTACCATAAACCGTGTCGCGGTCAAGATTCTCAATTGAATCTATCCCATCCTCTGGCCAAAAATAGTGTTCATCTCCAGTGGAACTAATGCCAAGGATCTCACCAAGTTGATGGTAATTGAGCTTGATTGACATTTTCTTGACGTGAGACTCAATCGTGAAGTAGGAAGGCGTGATAGTGAGATTTGTGTAGAAGAGACATACCAATCCAGGGTAGATAAGCTCGTTGATGTGAAGAATTTGTGTCCACCCGAGGGCATCAAAGAGAGCTTGAAGATCAAAGTGTTCAAGTACTTCGGGTTTGATGAATCGGCCGGTAAGAACGCCACGATGTTCAATTTTCGTCCATAGTTTCTTAGCTTGTTTGCTATTGAAGTAGGAAGGGGGGATAACCTCCGATTTCGGAGCCGTAGACTTGGCCTTGACCTTTTTTCACGACGGTCCTTCATCTTCTTGCCCATGGGAGGAACCTCCAAGGTTGATATTTTTGGTTCTAGGCATGATTTGAAGCTAGGGTTTGAAGAAAATGAACAAAGAAATAGAGATTGAAGCCCTAAATTTAGGAAAATGGAGAAGGAAGTGGAGAAGATGGAAGAAAAGTAGTTCTAATGGAAGAAAGGGAACAAACAAGTAAGAAATGGTAGTGTAGGAAGTGAGAATTGTGAGGAAAGTGAGGGTTTTGAAGCAAAAATGGATTTTGCAGGTTTAACATGGAAACTTAAGGTTTTGATGAAAGATTGAGGTGGATTAGGGTTAAATGTCGTGGATTTGGAGAGGAAAAAAGGGTGCATGGAGGTAAGGTTTTGAGAGGGATGAGAGAAAGGAAGAAAAGAAAGAGAGAAAGGGGGTGAAATGAGAAAAAATGGCTCGGTCCAGGGTTTAAAACCTGCCTGGGACGATTCTCGGAATTCAGAGAAAATGTCACTGAATTCTGACACTTTATTTTTGCTTCTATTTCGTTCTCGGAGTTACGAGATTTTTCTCAGAATTCCGCCCTATATTTTTTTTCTTTTTGTTTGAAACTCGGAGTTCCGAGAGTTTCTCAGAGTTCTGAGCTCAGAATCACGAAAAAAATTTAGAAGTTCCGAGTAGCGTATTTTTTTTTTTAAACATGAATGTTTGCAATGTTGAACTCATTCAATAAAGAGATATGACCAATAAAAATAATATATTTTAACAACATATTCAAACATCAATCTCACATATTAACTTAACCATGGTTTAGATGATGGCATATGGCCAAAAGATTAAGTGTCTTAATTAAGGGTGATGGTACCGACTCCCCCTTTGATCAAAGTAGGCTATGGGCACCAATTGAGTGAATTTTAACATTATGGTTTGATCATCTTGAACCATGTAATCACTAACAAAACAAGGGTGATAAATATATATATATATATACACACACACACACACACTGATAGGGCACAAATACGGCGTCGTTCTCAGATATCGCCACGTGTCGCCCATGCAAGAGGAGAACCCAGCCATCATGAAGAAAGACGTTGGAAAATGATAAAGACCATGCAAACATGACACGCGTCGCCGTCCAGGCCTCATCATCACAAACTATGGAAGGAGATGGCCGGCGAAGCCACGCACGCCAGCAAGGCAGGGGACGGCCCAATCCTGCAAAGGAAGGCTCTCTCTCCATAATGATGAAAGGGGTCGCGCGCCTCCCTTAAAAAGGGAGGGAAAGGAAGAAGAGAAGGATCCCACTTTTTTCTAAAAAAAGACTTCCCCCATTCTCAGCTCCGCCAGGACAACCGGAAAAAGAGGCGAGGCAACAACAGAGGAGGCTAGGAACTCAATCCTATTCTCCCTGCTAGTCCCCTCCGACCCACTCATTCACACACCCAGAAAAGAACCCGCGCGCTGGCCCTGGTAACCCTGATCGAAACCCCTTCCCCCTCTCGCTGTTCTTTATATTGATTGGTCGAAGGATCTGACTTGGGTGTCGAAATGGTCGTCCGGGACCCACCCCGGACCCCCTGACCCCCTTTGTTTGTGATTGCAGACCCCGCGGAGGCCCTCTACCGACCGCGCGATCGCAGACCCGGATTCAGACGCCATCACACACACACACACACACACACACACACACACACACACACACACACACATATATATATATATAGACCTGGCAAACGCCGGGCCTGGTCAACCCACGAGTGATGCGGGTGCGGGTCACACGGGTCGGATCAGGAAATGACCCGTATTTTTGTGGGTCAGAATTTACGTGACCCGCGGGTGGGCCGGGTCAACCCGCGGGTCACTCGCAAATTCAAACAGTGGTTAAATTTAAACAATTTTTTTAATTTAGGAAAATGTTAAAACTTAAAAGTAGGGTATGGCCGGCAGGCCCGGCACCGTGGGATGATCCAAACCGTCCATTAGATGGCGCACAGCCTAAATAGGTTGTGCCCCAAAAATCATTTCAATAGGTTGATCCCAACCCTCCGATCTATAGAGGGTTAGGATCAAGTGATCAACCCTCTAACATTCAGATCGGAGGGTTGGGATCAAATACAGGTCTTTCAAACACGCAGTTAAAATCAAAAGATAGAAATTTTCTAGCCCCTCTCAAGGGCATTCAAATGGAGAGTCCTCGAATTTGGTATCCATCAGTTTCTAGTAAAGTATATGGCTTGTAGGTTCCATGCAGACGGATACACATCCAGGTCTTTCAAGAACGCAATAAACCATAATGGCTTAATCAAAGGCAAAAGTGAGTAATGTTAAATGAATTCAATCCATGTGTTACATGGAAAGTGTTATCAAAAGTTCTTCAAGAATAGAATTGACGTTCAATTTCAGAGTATTGCTTCTACATTCATGTTTCATTGAGAAATAGTAAAAAAAAATGATCATTTCTTTAGAAGTGATTCCCACTCCACTCCTCACATTTGGAGTAGCATGATATAGGTCATCTTTTTGACAGCTCCATTACTAGTTACAACTGATCCTCACATAGTTCTTTGAACCAAGACTGTAGATTGTTGACTACCCTCTATTACAATTTGGATAGATTTGCATTTTATGTTGGTTGAGACTTTACTCTTGAGACTATTTTGAATTATTTCATAAGCATCTGGATGTGGGCCCAAAATGCCCTTTTAATTGCAATTTGGGCCATCTTTCGACAGCTCTTTATGAAACCTCTATACCGACAGATTTGCATTTTATGTCTGATCAAACATGGTGGAGATTATGTCAAGTTGACAAGCTCCCTTGCTAATTACAACTGATCCTCATTTCACGATTTTGTCCAAAACCAGATATCATTGACTACCCTCTATACATAGATCGATTTGCATATTGATCTTCTTAGAAGGGAGATCAGCCTCTTGACCAAACATATCACTCACAAATGTTCCTCATCCACACATCATGCCCATAGAGTGCTCTAGTAAAACATATATACAGTATTTAGTCTATCATTTCCCAACCTTAGATACCTAAAAATAAAAATTCAAAAGTATGGGGAGCATGCTCTAATGGGATCCTGGAGATACATTGATATGACTGTGTAGGGCAAAACACGGACTTAGACAATTATGCGGCTAAGGTAAAAGAGCGTCAACTTCGTCAAGTGGACGATGACATGGGGGAGTGCTGAAACTATGGGGAAAACAGCCACTTAGGTCTACCACTAATGCAATTTTGTGTGTTGAGAAAGACTACAGCACTGAAAGAACGGATAAAATAAAAGCACAGACCTGTAGTCATTATATATTTCAGGTGTGGTTAGAAGGAACTGAACATCTCTGATGCTTATATTGCCAACTGACTTCATTCCACCGCATTCCACCACTGGAAGCCCACCAATACCCTTTCTCTCAACAGTTTAAATGCCTGCAAAACAGGCTTATCCTCGCTCACCTGAAACAAAAGAACAAGAAATTGAGAACCATTATGATTAAAACTTCAAGGACTTAGTCAATAATTGAAAAGATGTATGATGCATTCTCAGGAAGTTAGAATGTAATATTATGAACACTAAGCTTGGAAACTTCTATGGCACATGTATCTGTTTTCCCTTTTGCTGAAATGTGTGGACATCAACGAAGGTATGATATTCACAAGTGACATTATCCTCATTTTGATTTTTCAGAAAGTGGACTTGCTAAATCACTGGATAAAATACGAAAAATCTCATATCCATGTGGAAGAAAATTTGATTGAGGAAACTAAAAAATATTGCCACCTTTAGAGTTTATTCAAAAGACATTCAAACTTGGACTTGCTCCCTCCTTTGGAAAGTTTTTTGAGAATGGGTAATCCTGGTTCCCTCTAATTTTTTGAAAGGTAATGGTCCTGCTTCCGTCTTCACCTGCAACTTATTTGTTGGTCTTCATTTAATTCATCCATAACTTCCCATTGAAAACAACACTTAAAAACAAATCTAGGAATGTGCCGCATGCCACAAACACAAGTACGTGACTTCTGCCACAAGGAAATCCGTACACAACACCATAGTCAAAAGAAACATCATAGAAACATAATCCCCATTAAATCTAAAACATCGTAGAATAGTCCAAGAAATATCAATAACAAAAACGTCTTGCATTTGCTTGCTTCTATGCTTTAGAGTTGTGACTATTGTCTCCCAACTCCGGTGAAGAAGGCTCCTGCAATGAATAGAAACTATATGAAATCAATGAATAACTATACCAAATCAATGAAAAGTCAACTATTGGAAAATATTGAATAGAAACTATAACAAATCAATGAATAGAAACAATGAATAAAAACTTTACCAAATCAATTAATAGAAACTATACGAAATCAAATGACATTAGTGTTAGTTGATCCTCTTGATTCCAAAGGCGAAACCTTGGATAATGGTACTACGAGTTGTTCATCCGTAGGATCTTCACCTACATTTAGCAAATGTAAGTAATTAAATATCATAGGATCTTCATCTAGTAATTATTAGTAGTCGTAAATGTTTCAAAAAATATTAGTAGTTCTATGAACTATGGTAGGTAAACTAAATATTAAAACTTACATTGATCTTGATAACCAAATAACCAATTGCGAGTGCAAATTACGGCTTCGACATTTTCCGGTCTTAGCGAACTTCTATATTTGGTGAGAACTTTAGCTCCAATGCTAAAGGCCAATTCCGAAACAACGGTAGTTATTGGCACACTCATGAGATCACGTGCCATCTTAGAGAGAATAGGATATCTACCGGCGTTGTCTTTCCAATACTCTAAAACACTCAACTTTTGTTTAAGATCAAACTTTGTCTCCTCCAAGTAGAGGTCTAATTCGGATTTCTTGGAGGTACAAAATTCACTCTCATAATAATCGAATTCCTAAATCATTTAAACATCAACTATATTAGATATACTTCTTAAAAAATTAAATACAATAAGAATATTAAAAAAAAGTGTAACTTAAACTAAAGTCATCATCAATGCAAACGTCGCCACTAGGCTGAAGCGTGATTCGAAGTGTTCACAGAAAATTGGGAAACATATTCTTCAAAGAGTAAATTCAAAGCCGCTAGGACACATGCCACCTTTTCCTTGTATGTGTTGTCATTAATCTTCTTATAGCAAAATTCTACAACATTCACCTTGTACCGAGGGTCGAGAACAGCAGCCATAGCGAGCACAACACTGTAAGACTCCCAATATTTTTCAAACTTTGGGATCATTTCATCTGACATGCTACTAATTACAACATCTTCGCTTTCCTTCTCTTTAAGTAAACGGAATTGAATTTTCCACACACATTGAAAAAAGCATTGTAATGTCATAAAACGGCTTCAGCATTTTGCAAATTTCCTCCCCCCTTTTCCATTCATCAATTGATGGACAATAGTTGTACCCTGGTTCTATCATAGCATAACGTTGAAATGCAAGACGATACTTGATGGCACTTTCAAGCATTAAAAATGTGGCATTCCATCTAGTCGGTACATCCATCCGCAACCCCATGGAGTGTCTCACTCCAACTTGTTCACAACACTCAGCAAATTTTATTATTCTACGCTCAGATCCCTTAACATATTTCACACTTTCTCTAATCTTCTTTATGGCTACATTAGCAGTCTTCAAACCATCTTGGACAATTAGGTTTAAGATACGGGCAGAACATCGAACATGAAAAAAATCACCCTTACACAACAAGGCATCTTGCACAATAAGTTGGTTTTTTTAAATTTCTTGCATGCTATCATTGCTAGATGCGTCGTCTAAAGTAAGAGAAAAAAATTTCTTCTCAATTCCCCAATCCTTAAGAAATTGAAATACTTTATCTGCCATAAGAACACCGTTGTGTGGGGGAGGAAAGTGACAAAAATTAATAATTTTACTATGCAACCTCCAATTGTCATCCACGTAATGTGTCGTAAGACAAATAGACCCCTCAGTTGCGATTGATGGCCATACATCCGAAGTGAGACATATCCTACTTGAAACTTTCCCCAAAACAACCATAAGCTTCTCTTTCTCTCCCTTGTATATTTTCAAACAGTCGGATTTAGCGCTGTTCCTACAATAGGTTTTACATCTTGATTCAGATAGATGTGAAGATCCCTATTGCCTTCATGTTCTACCATGGAAAATGGATAATTATGTTTCATAATGGATATTGCCACTTTCTCACGATAAGTCTCTTGACTTATTCTTTTGCCACGCAAGGATGCATCATAATCTATATGCATTTGATTTGCATCCTTATGGGAGCGTCCAATACATTTTCCAACAATTTCAACATGCTTTTTCAAATTTGATGTCCCATGAGTATTACTACCTATGGCAAAACTTTTTGGGCATTTCTTGCACTTTGCTCTATCTTTTCCATTCTCATCCTTATATGTCACAAACTCATCCCAAATACGAGATTTGCATTTAGAAGTGTTACCGATAGTAGCAATACTTATATCTTCAGAAGGACTTTCGTCACCGCTGTCCGCATTCGTAGGAATATTGTTGTTCGTAGACTCCATAAGACCTTCAAAATAACATTAAAAAGTCTATTAAAACTAAAACATAGAAAATAAACATCTCCATGTGGATATCATAGGAAAATAAACATCTCCCAGCTATCAAGAATTCCTCCAACAATGTGGGGGTCAGATGATAGATACCTAGAGGAAAATCAATGATGAAATTTGGAATAAGATTTTGACGGATCTTTCAGTGGGAAAGGTTGTTCTGAAAAAATTCAGTAGAAAGCAAGCAGATGATTTCTAAAAACCTTAACGAAAGTAACAGGATACCAAAAAGAAAGGTCACTTTTACAAGTTCAAAACCTGTCTGAAATTTTATTTTTCAGGGCGAGTTAGAGCAGAATATTTTTTGAATTTAGAATAAATCAAGTCAACCATATTCAATTCCAAAATCAGAAATTGTGTGGAATAAGTCCAATTCTCACCTATTCAAGGTTGAGAAGATCGAAGCCAATGTAATCCACTTTACCATTAATTCCAACAAAAAAAAAAAAAAAAAACTGTAGTGCACTTCACTACAAAAAAAAGTGTCATTGAGTGTATTTGGCTTTCAACTGAAGGTTCAAGAAATTCCAAGAGAGCATATGAAAATAAATTCCAAGAGAGCAATTGAAGGTTCCAGAAGCTCCAATAGGAACTCCAACAGAAAATAAATTCCAATGGAGCAGAGCAAAATCTCGGAAGAAAAAAGAAAATGTAAAATCTCTGTTTCCATTTTCCAATATGTCTAGATCTTTCGGAAATAAGAATATATTGATGGAAAAGAATAATATCCTGAAATCTACTCTCTGCAACACTTTACTCTCCAATTTGTCATGCAAAAGACAATTTAAAACCTCGATTTTCATTCCACCAAGATTTCTAAGAAATTAATGGAGTTTGATGATGATAAAGATCTTAAATCCCACACTTTTCATATATCTCTTACTATAACTTTAACAGAGGATCTTACACCTTTTTCAAATTCAAAAGTGGAAAGATTTTTCAGATTCAAAAGTAGAAAGATAACAAGATAATCGAACATAAACGTAAAACGCTAATCTAACATAAACAGAGGAAAAAATCGAATCTCTATTGAGAGGATTTTCATTTTTTTTTTTTAAAAGAAGCAAAAATATCGAAGACAGAGAGAGTACCTGTGCTTCGGCAGAGAGGCTGAGAGAGGAAGATGACTCAGCCGAGTGTAACTCGTGAGGGAGTGAGTTTAGGAATGGGGTGGCGTCCCCTTCTCTGTCTTTGAGTTTGGGAAAAATGAAATAACGAAGGAAGAAAGAAACCCTAGCTAAGTTAGGGACTTAGGGCATAATAAAAGACAAAAAAAGTTTCAGTTTTATTTAGGTTTTTTAAAGAAAAAATAAAAACTAAAAAAAGCATAAAACCCGCGGGTTGACCCGGCCCAACCCATGTTTTTGCGGGTTGGGTGGCCCGCGGGTCAATTTTGGCGGGTCACTAAAACCCGGACCCGTGCCCGCAAATTTGCGAGTGGGTCGGGTCGACCCGCGGGCACGGGTCGATTTTGCCAGGTCTATATATATATATATATATATGTCTGTGTGTGTGGGACCCGATCCCGCGAGAGGGGTGGGGTGCGAGCCGCCACGCTCTCTCTTGGTCTCTGGTACCACGCGATTGGCGTGTGCATTTTATGATTGATTTTAATTCATCTTTTATGTGAACTTGGGATCACTAAGGCAATTCGAATTCCACACAAAAGAGACTGACAGAGTCGCCACCTAGATGTGGGATCTAGGACCCATAATTAACCAGAAATCTAGACTCGCTACCTGGTTACAAGAATGGAAGGTATGGGGAGTTATCCACCACATGCACCATTCCTGCCCGATAATTGGTCTTCGATTCCAAAAGCTAACTCTTTTAAATTTATTTTTAATGGCTCATTCAACTCTTAGTTAATGTGCTATCTATGTGACATGCATCCTATTATCTAATTCCATTATGGATCCTAAATGTGTATCTTGATTCCTTAATTTGTTTGAATTCAATCTAGGTGCAAGTTCTCCTAAGATTCTAATTTCATGGAAAGTCCTAAGTGATTTAATTAAGCATTTACAAGAAAATTAATATACAAAACCCCACAATTTGTTGTGGAGCCGACTCGCGGTTGGTATGCCATCAGATATCCAAGCTGCCTACGTACCCAAGCCTCACTAGGATCAGAGTCGACGTAGTTCGGTGCACCTAAGCTAAGCTACTTATGCCTAACTCAACTAAGACACCGACCTAGACGGGATTGACTGTTTCGACAGTTTTAAGAGAAGTTATTTAATTCAAGTTGAAGATTTTATTATCCTAGGATTTCATCTAAGATGCTGTATGATTCTTATCTAAATGCAAGTTGTTCCTTAGACTAATGCAGGTTAGCCTACATCCTAGGTAACTAGGCTTGTCTTAGGAAAAGATTGGGTGACTAGTGCAACTAGACCTATGGCACGGTTGCTATCCATAGCAAGCGTCCGTGATGAGGCCGGACTCCTAACTCTAAGACTTCCTAAAACCTAAGACTCCCTAAAACCTAGGACACGACCTGACACCAGTGTTCCTAAATTGGGCTCTAATGGTTCTTATATCGGAAACCATAATCCAATGGTTCCGAAAGACTCGAGACAAATCGATTCAAGTTCTTGAAGTTAATGAATTTCATATTTCAAGGATTTTCAGTTTCTGGACATTTAAGGATTACCAATGGCTCTAGGGTTCACCAATTTCGGCCTAGAATAACATCCAAGGAAGGGAATCGTGCGCTTTTTCCTTGTGCAATTTAATACTTAAGTTATAGCATCTTATTGCCTGGCATATCTCAGGATTTTCGTGGACAGTAACCTCGGAGCCAACAACATGATATAGCTTAAATGTTCAAATTGTCAAAGATCGAGTGCAATAGGGATACGATTATGGATGCACTGACCATTTTTCCAGGGAAATCTAAAGATCCTAAAATTTCTGTTTCAATGGATTTAGGAGTGAACATGTGACAGATATTTAAGGTTCTTTTGGAAATTTTGTGATGATTTTTAATTAATTTCAATTATCCAAGGGATTTTATCAATTTTAAACCGTATGAGTGATTTTACAAGTGAAATTATTGCAAATGAATTCAAAATAAATTGAAACTTCTACAGCAGCAAGACATGATGAGATGTAGCTTACTGGAAGATTTTTGCAGATTTTTACATTAAGCTCATATTTAATTTTGATTTAACAATAACGAGACCAGATTGCAAAAATAATACAGAAACTACTAGAAATAGAAATCTAGTTTCATTCAAATTTCTACAGTAGTAAGATATAAGTAAAAATAGCATGCTGTGAGATTTTCATGAATTGTAGAAACTATTTACTATCAATTTCGGATTTTTTAATTTTCAGGCCAGATTATGAATTAACACTACATCCCATAGGAAACAAGATCCAAGTGAATTGAACATTTTACAGCAGCAATAAATATGAAATATAAGACTACTGTAAACCTTTTGTCAATTTTAATGGTGATCTGATGTCAATAAAAATTCTCAAAAAATCTGATAATTTTCAAAGAAAGCATCAAATAATGTACCAAATAGAATCCAAAAATTCTTAAAAATTCATGGTAGAATGTATCAGTACTATATTATTTTCCCACGAATTTTCATTAATTTTGGAATCTATTTATTATATATGTTATTTTTCTTCGTCAAAAAGATATTTTTGAAGAGTTTTCTATTTTTAAAACACGATTTTCGAGAAAATTACGACTCCGGTAAACGTCCTTTAATCTTGTTCTAATGTGATGAACGCAAGAAAATTTTTAAATTCCAAAAAATAGATCATCCTGAGATAGCTATTTTTTCGAATTTCGTAATTTCTCAGCCATTATTTTAAATAAAATTCCACTCTTCACTCAAATTCTAAAAAACCTTTAACCCAATGTCTGATCCGATCCGATAGTTATTTTAGTCTATTTAATTAGATTATTGTGTTAAATTTCAGGACGAAACGGAATTAAAACACCCATGCAGATCATGATTTTGAGCACACACATATAATATTCAATTAAACTCAATTAATGTTTTAAAAATCATGCAAAAATATTAAAAAATACCAAATCATCCGGGAAAAATCTGAGAATAGTGTACAAACCTGTGATGGAGATCCTCGCCGAATCCGAGAGTCGAAAAGTCCGAAAATCCCGCCTACATGCGATCCGATCCTCTTTATTCTCTTTTTTTCTTTTTTTTCTTTTTTTTTCTTTGAACTGTGGAGAGAGCGAGAGAGAGAGAAACAGATGAGAGTGAATAAGAGAAACAGAAAGGTGGTGAGGATCCGAGAGAGAGATTGAGATAGAGAAGGGTGTGAGAATTGAGAGGGATAGTAAACGAGAGGGATAGAGAGAGATGGGAAGGTGAAAGAAACCAAGACAGAGGGAGAGAGGGATCGAGAGAGTGTGAGATATAGAGAGTTTGTGAGAGAGATGGGGAGGAATAGAGAGAGAGAGAGAGAGAGAGATGAATGAAAAAAACAGAGGGAGGTTGGGAGATGGAGGGAACGGAGGGTGGTGTTGTGGGGAAGGCCAAGAAAAAAACGAGGGAGAGGGTAGGGAAGAGAAAATAACAGAAGGATAGAGGGGAGAGATCAACAGAGATTGAGTGAGGAGAATGAAAAACCGTGGAGTAGGGTGAGAGGAGATCAGAAACACTAAGGGAGAGCCCGAGAATAACAGAGAGCTCTTCTCTTTTTAAAACCGAGCCACCATTTTGCTCTTTTTTCTTTTTTTAGGAATCAGAGATCTCACCTTCCCCCCCCCCGCCCCCCCCACCTCCAATTCGATCTCTCCACCTTCTAATACAAGATATCCTTGCCTCTTAATTCTAAAATTCTCCCCTTTATTTTGTGCAACTTTCCTCATTTTATTATTCTTCATTTTGAATCAAAAGAGGGGAATGGCTAAATTGATTCCCACATGAGCTCCTTGCTTTCTTTCCACCGAATCTCCATATATTTTTTTCTTTAGCAAGCTGCTCTAGGCATGTTTCCAAAATAGCTTAACCATTATCTTAATCTTCTTTGTATATCATTTTCCCATGTTGGTATCCTTCTAATATTTTTTTCTTCCTAAATGGTAATTCCCTACGTGTGAATAGACCTTCTAAATGGATTTATGCGCCCATAATTATTTAAAATTCAAGCCTTCTATTAGGGGTGGACCCACTATGTTTGCTGCACTCCATTTCTGTCCTTCAACACAAATCTCAAACGGGTCCCACTTAATGAACGATTTTAAAGAGTGTGGAGTCAGTGGGATTGATATTTTGGGTGTGAGAAACGAATGGTTGAATCCGTTCTATATTGGCTTTTGATCACTATGGACACCCCTCGGCAAAAAGAGAACTAATGCACTCTATATTGGAAGGCCCCTTCTTTCAATCTTGGCCGAACTCCACCTCTTTTTTTTTCTTTTTTTTTTTAAAAAAAATTGTGCATCCTGACATAATCCAAACCTTTCACTTCATTGGGCCACTATATAACTTGGTTACGCCCCTCAAACTGTTTCCGAAGGATGATCCCAGTTGCTCCCTTGATGAGCATCTTTATGCATTAGATCGAAGTAGGCTCAACACTCATTTCTCATTAAAACAATATGCGGGCCCCCTGGTTGATCCAAATCCAATCAAAATATTCAACGCGGCCCACCAAATGGGTCCAAATTCTCTCTGGTTTGGATTTTTCTGAATAGCTCTTCTCGACACTTGACGGAAAAATGCAAAACACGGCAGAAATGATTGAAAAGATCGAGAAAACGTAGAGGGTGGACACGGGAATAGAAAACACTGAAAAATACTGATAACAAAACATTAATTTCTTTGTTGATTAGAGCGGAGCAAAATGGGGGTGTCTACAGATGCCCCTCTTTGGTAGAGATGACGTAGTCATCGAATACCAAAGCCAAAGTGACAGTGCCATTTTGCGTAGCTTTAATCGACAAAGGACTCCCTAAACATAATGCAGCCTAATATAATGCAAGACCCTAGATGAAATCCTAGAATTGGAATGCAGTAAGAAATCCTGATGCGGTGCCGTTCACAAACAGACAATGAGAGAATGGGATATCATTTTCGAATGGATATTCAGAGGGAAAGGAATACCATTTTTGAACGGTTTCAGAGGAAACTAGACGCCATTTTCGAATGGTTTTAGAGAATACAGATGACTTTCGAAAGATTTTTGAAGAAAACGAAGCATCATTTTTTAATGGGCTTGGATAAGATGAAATACCGTATTTTTACGGATTTCAAGGAAATGAGACATCATAGTTGTATGATGTTCAAAGGGCAGGGACCATTTTCAAACGGCTCGATGAGAATGAAATAGCGTATTTATACGGATTTCAAGGAAAATGAGACATCATATTCGTATGACGCTCGAAGAGAATTGAGGAGCCATTTTTGAATGGATTCGGAGAGAATGAAATACCATATTTATACGGATTCCACGGAAATGAGATATCACATTTGTCTGATGTTCAAAGAGAATAAGAGACCATAGTTGTATAGACTTGAAAAGAATGAAATACCGTATTTATACGGAGCTCATGGAAATGAGACATCACATTTGTATGATGCTCAAAAGGGAATAAGAGACCATTTTCAAATAGACTCAGAGAGAATAAAATACCGTATTTATACGGATTCCAGGAAAACGAGACACCATATTCATATGATGCTCAAAGATAACTCAGAGATAATGGAATACCGTATTTATACGAATTCCAAGGAAATAAGACATCATATTCGTATGATGTTCAAAGAGAAGAGACCATTTTCAAACAGACTCAGAGAAAATGAAATAACGTACTTATACGGATTTCAATGAAAATGAGACACCATATTCATATGATGCTTAAAGATAGTTCAGAGATAATGGAATATCGTATTCATACGAATTCCAAGGAAATGAGACCTCATATCCGTATGATGTTCAAAGAGAAAATATCATTTTCAAATGGATTCAGAGAGATATGATAATTTGAGTTTTGACAGAGATTATCAGAAAAAGGAAATTGAAATCTTCAATTAGCAATTTTGGAAGCAAAGGATTTAATACACCATGCAGCAAATGACTTTCAGGGCTCGAACATGAGATGCCACTTCATTGGCAACCTGCCCCAGTTTGAGGCACTCTGACTTCCTTCTATTCTTTTATCAGAGGTATTCTTCAAAGATCTTTCGCCATTCGTGACAGTCCTGCTTTTTCCAAGTTTCTCAGAACATGTTGCTGAACCTGTTTTCAGAGCGATTACACCTAACAACAATTCTTAAAATAGAATTTGTAAAAACTTTTTTTTTCTTCTAAAAATAGAACCACAGACATTTGTGATAAAAAGACAAAATAAGAAAGATTACTCAAGTAATCTCGTGATGCTTCTGACTTATCAGTATTTTCTTTTAGGTTAGGCTGGCCCCTTTTAAAGAATATTTCTCCATTGATAAACATCTTCACTTATTTTTAAGACAGTAATACTTCGTATATATTTCTATCAACTTTCTGATTGCTTTGAAATTAATGCCCCTAGTTTCGGGAATCATTGTTATTTTTGCTTGACCTACTGTGATTTCAGAGATCGATGTAATTCTTCTGGTGTGAACCCAATCTTACCATGATCAAGTCTTCCTTTTTGGATTTTCAACTTGACGGACCGCTCGGCCTTAACTTTTGCCTGAATCGCCTTTTAAGGTTTTCGACTCAGCAGGCCACCCCCTTAACTTTTGCCTAAGCCGCCCTTTCAGGTTTTCAACTTAGCAGGGGAATGATCCTAAATTTTGCCTAGATCGCCTTTTCAGGTTTTCAATCTCCATTTCTTTTTTTTCTTTTTTTTTCTTTTTTTTTTCTCTTTTTTTTTTACTTGAACACCAAAAGGATTTTATAGGTAGGATAAGGCTTTTCAAAGAATGGCTTAAGGTTCAACAAAATTTCGACCGAACCTGTGAACAGGTTGCCTACGTATCCCAGGGTAGGAATCAGGTCGTGCGTAGTTCAGGGCGAATGCCCCTAGTTTGAAGGTATTTTAATTTTTCTTTTCTTGTCTTTTTGCATGGATTTCTTTTTTCTTTTCTTTTTCTTTTCAACTTCTTTTTGGAATGATTGATTTTTTTCTTTTGGAACAACCGAACTCGGTTTGACCGAGCTGCCTACGTACCCCAGTGTAGGGATCAGGTCATGTGTAGTTCAGGGCGAATGCCCCTAGTATATTGGGTTTTGAAGGAAAATTTTATTTATGTTCAAAAGGGTTTGCAAAAGGTTATATATTTTTTAATTTTTGGTTATGAATTTGGGATTTACTCGGCCAAAAGACGGCCTTCTGGTGTTCAAGCATAGAACCTCTTGAGTTGATCAAGATTTGTTGGTTCTGGCAATATTTCTCCATTTAAATTACGGAGCTTGACGGCTTTTCCGGGTAAGATTTGGTCCACAATGTATGGTCCCGACCAATTTGGTTTAAACTTGCCTCTTGGGTCAAACACTGGTGCTCGGTTCTCTTTTAAAATAAGATTGCCTTCTTCTAGATCTCTGATTTTAACCTTCTTATTAAAAGCCCGGGCTATTCTGCACTGATAACCCTGTACATGGTAAAGCACCTTTAATCTCTTCTCATCTAGCATGTTCAGCTCTTTATATCTGGCATCTGCCCATTCATTTTCTGTCAACTTGACTTCAGTCAATACTCGGAGCGAAGGTACACGGATCTCAACAGGTAGCACTACTTCCATCCCGTAAACAAGAGAGTAAGGGGTTGCCCCAGTTGAAGCTCTAATTGATGTTCGGTAAGCCCACAAGGCGTACGGTAACTTATTCGACCAATCCTTATAAGTTTCTGACATTTTGCTAATGATAGTCTTGACATTCTTGTTTGCAGCTTCTACCGCTCCATTCGTCTGCGGACGATAAGGTGAGGATTTATGATGCTTAATTTTGAACTCTTCGCAAAGAGTGATAACTTCCTTCTTGAAATGAGATCTGTTATCTGAGATGAGTTCATGGGGAATTCCATATCTGCATATGATGTTGGTGCGCATGAATTTAGCAACTGATGCGGATGTAAGCTTTGCATAAGAAGCGGCCTCAACCCACTTGGTAAAGTAGTCAATTGCAACGAGTATGTACTCGTGACCATTAGACGACTTGGGTGAAATCTTGCCAATGATGTCAACTCCCCATACCGAAAACGGCCAAGGAGAGGTAAGAGAATGCAATTCGGTGGGTGGTACATGAATGAGATTCGCATGTATCTGACACTTATAGCATTTCTTCACAAATGTATGATAATCTGCTTCCAATGTTGGCCAATAATACCCCAGACGTAGGATATTTCTTGCCAACATCTTCCCATTCATATGAGGTCCACACACTCCTTCATGAACATCTGCGAGAATTTCTTCTGCCTGATCTTCAGTGACACATAAGAGTTGAATTCCGTCGAAAGACCGTCGATACAACTCTCCTCCACAAATGACAAAATTAGTTGCCAATCTCTGCAAAGTCCTTATTTCCTTATTCGACACCTCATTGGGATGCCCCTGGCCTGAGATGTAGTTCTTTATGTCCGTATACCATGGTTTACCATCGGGACATCTTGCAGCTATCTCTATAGCATCAACATATGCAGGAGCCCATTGCTCTTGAACCATGATGGGCCTCATCTTCATATTGTGAGATATGTCAATCATAGAGGCTAATGTCGCTAAGGCATTAGCAAATCTATTCTTCAACCTTAGCAAATAACTGAAAGTGACGCACTGGAATTGTTTTGCGAGAATATCCAAGTATTCATGATACGGCAGCAGCTTTTCTTCTTTGGTTCTCCACTCTCCTTGAGTTTGACAAATGATTAACTTTGAATCTCCATATATGTCAAGATTCTCTATGCCTAAGGTCAATGCAGCCTCAAGCCCAACAATGCATGCTTCATACTCTGCCATATTGTTGGTGCAATTGAATTGTAACTTAACAGCCAGGGGAACATGTTCATTTCGGGGTGACACAAGCAATGCCCCTACTCCTTGCCCTGTTTGATTTGCTGCTCCATCAAAATAGAGGGTACAACCAGCTTCTGGATATTCATCTTCTACCATCATGATCTCTTCATCTGGGAACATTGGTTTGAAAGGCTGATTTTCTTCTCGGGGTGCTTCTGCCAATTGCTCAGCAATGACTCGGCCCTTTACTGATTTTTGGGTTACATGGGTGATGTCAAACTCAGACAACAACAATAACCATCTGGCAGTCCTGCCTGTCAAGGCTGGTTTTTCAAAGAGATATTTCAAAGGATCCATCCTTGACAGGAGCAAGACCTTATGTGATAAAAGGTAATGCCTGAGTCGCTGAGTAGCCCAAACCAGAGCTAAGCAGGTTTTTTCTAGGACAGTGTATTTCTGTTCATACTCCAACATTTTCTTACTGAGATAATACACAGCCTTTTCATGCTTGGTTTCTAGATCTTGCTGTGCTAACATACAACCCATTGTGGTTTCTGTTACTGACAAGTAAAGCACCAAAGGATGCCCCGGTATTACTGGTGCTACTATCGATGGTTCAGCCAAACTTTGCTTTATCTTCTCGAAGGCCTGTTGACATTCCTCCGTCCATACTTTGGAAGTATTTTTCTTTAAGAGCTTAAAGATAGGTTCACAAGTTGATGTCAGATGAGCGATGAATCGTCTCAGGAACTGTATCCTTCCTAGGAATCCCCGAATTTCCTTCTCGGTTTTAGGCGGCGGCATCTCCTGGATAGCCTTAATCTTCTGAGGATCTACCTCTATGCCCCTTTGACTCACCATAAATCCAAGCAACTTACCGGAGGTAACCCCGAACACACACTTGCTAGGATTCAGGCGAAGCTGGTATTTGAGAATTCTTTCAAAGAACTTCTTAAGGTTCGGGATATGATCTCTCATTTCCTTGGCCTTTACAATCATATCATCAACATAAACTTCGACTTCTCTATGTATCATGTCATGGAGTAAAGCTGTAGCTGCTCTTTGGTATGTCGCACCAGCATTCTTAAGACCAAATGGCATTACCCGATAGCAATATGTCCCCCATTGTGTAATGAACAAGGTCTTAGCCATGTCCTCGGGTGCCATCTTAATTTGATTGTAGCCCGAGAAACCATCCATGAACGATAGTAATTCATGCCCGGCCGTATTGTCTACCAGGATATCGATATGTGGTAGAGGGAAATCATCTTTTGGACTTGCCTTGTTCAAATCCCTGAAATCTACACACATTCTCACCTTTCCATCTTTCTTCGGTACGGGTACTATATTTGCGAGCCATTCTGGATATTCCACCACTTGCAGAAATCCAGCATTCAACTGCTTAGTAACCTCTTCTTCTAATTTCAAGACCCACTCGGGCTTCATTCTCCTTAGCTTCTGCTTTTTAGGTTTAATCCCAGGTAACAAAGGTAGCTTGTGCTGAACAATGTCTTCGCTCAACCCGGGCATATCTTTGTAGGACCAGGCAAAAACTTCTTTATATTCCTTAAGTAGGTTTATTAATTTATCGCGCTCTTCAGACGATAGAGTATTTCCAATTCGTATTTCCTGTATTAAATCTTCTGTTCCGATGTTTATAATTTCGATTTCATCTTTAAGAGGCTGGGCTCGGCGCTCCTCCTCTTGTTTGAGCATATGCTGCAATTCAAGGGGAGTTTCGTCGATCCCTTCTTCCTCGTCTGAGGAGGGAGTGTTATCATTATTAAAGTCAGAAGCAAACACAGAGACATACTGAGAATCAGATTTCATTGAATTGAAAGAAATTACATCATTATCATTGGACTCATCCTGAACAGGCTCAGGATTCACATAGTAAATAAACTCAGAAAATGACTCGCCTGGACTAGGCACTGACACTGATTCAATCGACTTGACTAGACTTGACTTAGCAATAAAATAAGATGGAAAAACATCAGAACTCCAGTTTGAAAGATTTTCTGTTGCAGGTGCAATCTGACTCTAAGGTTCAGTAAAGGTATCATTACTCTGAATAACTGCCACCAGCACATCTTCACAATCTGTCTCTTCTTGTTCTTCAGAATAGTAATCAACATCAGGCACATTTTCTTCAAACAAAGATCCCAGCACATCTGGCTCAAGGTAGACTAACCAGTCCTCAACAGCTTTCTCAACATAATATATCGGCGGTTCTATTTCTAGGAGAGCAAGGCCACTGAATATTTCAAAACTGGGTATCATGATCCCTGTCACTGAGTCATACCATGGTTCAGAAAACCCATAGTATGTAGAAGTCTCACCTTCTTTGATAAAATGACCATTCAACGATAAGGAATATGGAGCCATTGAGAGTACCCTTCCGGTGCGGCGGATTTCTTCCTTCAATTTCAACAATTCTTCCATGGCTTCCTCCTCCTCCTCAGTAAGTACATATCCAAGACCAAAAATTCCATGGTTTGCTTTGATTGGGCGCCAGTGAGATGCCTTGCTTGGATCACGGCCCAAATTCATACCAGGGAAGTAGTTCATTTTTCTCATCATCATGGCCACCACAGGACTGATGGCAAACGGCAAACACAACTCCTCCCGAGAGGCATCCTCATAAGAAATAGCAGCAACGTCGAATGCGAAACCATTCAAGTTGTAGTCATCTGCTTTTGCAACTGGAAGGATCAAGGTTTCTCCTGTTATCTGCCCTATTTCTGGCTCTTCGTCACCTCTGACAGTGAACAACTTCCCATCTTTGATGAACTTCAGTTTTTGGTGAAGGGTTGAAGCAACAGCACCTTCCTTATGTAACCAGGGACGTCCTAGAAGCATATTGAACGAGGCTTTGATATCAATAACTTGAAACTCAACCTCAAATTCTTGACTGCCTATAACGATCTTGGTGGTGAGGACTCCGACCACATTTCTGTGGGTGTTGTCATATGCGAGGATACCAAGGGTTGATTCGGCAAAATCAGTGGGACCGAAACCCAAGGTAATGGCAGTTCTCAATGGACACACATTCAAGGCGGATCCGTTATCTACCAACACAGATGGTACTTTCTTGCCTCCACAGACAATAGTGACATGAAGAGCTCTAGCATGATTCCGACCTTGAGGAGGCAGCTCCTGATCTGAGAAACTAATGGCCCTCGTGGCCTGGGTTAGAGCAACAACTTCAGCCAGTTGCTCCGGAGATATCTCTGAGGATACCTGTGTGGTATTCAATTCTTTCAACACAGCCTCTCTGTGTTTCTTTGATGCTATCAATAATCCCCATACAGATATAACAGCCTGAGTTTTCTTCAACTGCTGCACAACTTCATCATCTGGATCTTTCACATATTGCGGCTCCTCTCCTCGAGCCAATGCCCCTGGATTTTCGACTCTCAATTCAGCAGGTTTGAAAATTCTTCTGCCCCTTGTCACATGTCTGACTTCATCCAATTCAGGCTCATCATAAGTGATAATTTGAGGGACTTGTGGCTCATAGGTGATTACCAAGGGAGGTACTGACTCTCTTGGGTATGATTCATCGCAGAAGATGATTTGGGGTTCAGAAACGGGTTCTAAAGCACATATGAGGGTGAGAGGGTCAAACTCAGGATCTCCTATGGTTATGGCATTAACGGCAGCAGGAGGATTTGCATGACCAGGTAGTGGGTTTTGGGTAACATTGGGTCTTGGCTGGAATGCAATGACTTTCTCATCAATGAGCTTTTGGATTCTAAATTTCAAGGCGATGCAATTGTCAGTAAGATGACCAGGACCCCTGTGATACTCACAGTGTAGGTCAGCTCGCCAATTTGCAGGTAGAGGATTGGGGGGAGGCCGGATGGTAGGTAAGGTTATGCGACCCGAAGCAAGACACTGCTTAAGCACCTCTGAAGATGGAATGGGAAGAGGGGTAAATTCTACCCGGGTTTGTTGCCGAGGTGCAGTCGCGGGTTGAGCATAGTCCATTACTAGAGGTTCTTGGGACTTGGAGGACTGAGCATTGGAACGAGAGATGCTACTGACTTGGGGTGGAGGGGACTTTTTGAAGTCTCTGGGCTTTGGGTTGCTACGGTTGAATACACCTTGAGCCATAGCCTCCTCTATCTGGGTGCCAGCCACAATGAAGTGTTTGAAATCTGGATAGTATTGCAATGACATGTGATACTAGAGCTGGGGGGAAATATTTTTCATGATTATCTGGACTTGCTCCTCCTCAGACGGGCGCTCCATCATCTGAGCTGCTATTCTCCTCCATCTTTTCACAAAAATCAGAAAGGATTCCCTCGAGTCTTGCTTTGTTCTCTCTAAATCCTTTCTGGTGATTTCTGTCCCATCATCATATTTGAACTGCCTGATGAATTGCTCACCGATATCCTTCCATGTCCTATAACGAGTCTTGTCTAGGACCATGAACCATCTCCTAGCAACCTTGGTTAGGGAAACTGGGAACAATTGAGCCATTTGCTCAGGAGATAAGCCTTGAGGCTGACACATGATGGTGAACATTTGCAAATGTGTGATTGGACAACCCACACCATCATATTTTTCGAAATCTGGCATTTGAAAATTAGCAGGAAGGCGGATTTCGGGAAACAGTGTAAGGTCACTTGGATTGAAACCACCCTGGTCTTGAAACTGGATGTCTTGAACCTTCCTAGTAAGACTTTCTAATTTCTCCATAACTGTCTTATCAACCATGGACTGAGAAGGCCTACTGCGATCCTCGATGTACTGCTCTTTTTCCAAATCTTCTTCGGTTTTATCAGGGATGGGAATGAATACTGGCTGGGCAGGTGCGGCTGAAGTAGCTGCATGGTGCATAGGCCCTTTATCTTTGGACAACGACGGCCCCAACTTCTCAGAAAGCTGAGCCTTGATAACTCGATTCTCTTCTTTGAGTTCTTGAAGCTGCTGGAGAATCAAGGTAAGAGTATCGGTAATAGCAGCGGGTGGAAGGCCATCTTGGTTGTCTGCCATTGGTGAGGATGAGAAAGAAGGAGATGTTGGGGTTCTCAGAGAGGGTGGTGGAGAGACATAATTCCTCTCCAATCGTGAAAAGATCCGAACCCAAGGAGCAGTGGGGTTAGCTATGGTGTTTACTGCCCTGTAATATTTGAAAGACATATTTTAAAATCAGAAAGAAGTAGACAATGATGTACGCATAGACCAAGATAATGAGAGAGAAAGATGAACTTTATTGATCAATCATTAAAGCTTGAGTACAGGGTTCATTCTTTCAAAGATAAACGGATAAGATTAAACGTGGAACTAAGCATTCTTTTTAGACTTCTTCTTCGGACGACAATCTTCCTCAGCTGACTCTTTTAAAGGTTTGATGATTCTGACATCCCAAGCAGATGAAACGGCTTTGACAATCTTGGGCTTGAGATTCTCAGGCGGATAAAAATGACGAAGGGGAGGCACAATTGATTGTTCCCTTCCATACTGACGCAGGATCCTGGCAGGAACATAAAAGGAAGTCTTTTTGAGACCAAGAAGGCGAACGTAGTTAGCTTCTCCAGTGTTGAAGACAGCTTCTTGGATTCTAGGAATTTGCCAATAAATCTGATCTTGTTGGCGAGAATTTAACCATTCAACCCAATCGCTTTTATGATCAAAGAAAACATCATGACGCCATTCATTGAAGGTGTATAACGTATGGTCGAAATGCACAGGAGCTGCGATTTTTAGCTTGTGGCATAACCACACCTGAAGTAAAGCAGGACATCCTGAGAAAGAACCAAAAGAGCCTGGACCTGAGCTGGCACGAAGACGAGCCATATCATCCAATCCATTGAAGGTTTCTGCAAGTATAGTAGGAATTGGATTGGCGCCACGATCCATTTGATCAACGAGGTCCAAAAGAACAGCTGACGCAAAGCGAGAAGGCTGGACAGTGAGGAACCTAGCAAAGGAGCAGAATCTCAGAGCGCGGCGTCGGGCTTTTTGAATATCAACAGCACCAATGTGTCCAATAGGAGGGTAAACATCAATCAGCTGTTGCATGGACACTTCTTGGCCTTTTATGAAAGAGTCCATGGATTCATCTGGATTATTCATCAAGCGAAGGAACAAAGGACGATAATCTGGTACACAAGATGCCTTCACCAGAGGGCCCTCCACAGGATATTCCACAAGGTACACCATTCTTCAAAGGTGGGACACATTTCCTGGTTGCCAAAACGGAAGACATGATGATCGGGATCCTAACACTCTGATGCAGCATAGAGTAATTCCCAATCGAGCTTAATGGTTGCCACGTAGCCGAAGAGATTTTTCTCTTGCTCACTTATGGCATAGATGTGAGATTCTCTTAATGTACCACGGATTCAATCAAGAATTGTACGAGTAGACATGGTGCCTGTAAGCCAAGAGAAGGGATACGAGAATGATCAAGATTACATGGACACGAGATTGGGATAAGTTCCTGCCAGTACAAAGAAAGTATGAATACATGATCGAATCACATGATAGAAGATTGAAAGGTGCACGATCAAGAGATAAGATGAGATAGCATAAGATTGCTTTCAACGGATAGATCATGAATGACTAATCCTATGAGATCTTTGGAAATGATGGGATTTATATCCTAACCCCAAAGGGAAAGTTTTTTAATCTTCGCACATTTTAACAGTGTTACCTGAAGGCATCAAACCCTAATCCTAATCTAGCGGAGTGGAGAGAGGATCTCGACTCATGACTTTGTTTGTGCACCTAAGGATCGATCGTAGCCATTGGAAGATGGACCACGGCCTAATCTAGACACAAATGGGTAGGATATCATAAGCTAGGCTCACACACGTGATGCACATGTGTTCGTATACTACATGCATGTGTGGGTTAATCTAGGGGTAAGGCCAAGAGTTCCCTTAGCGCGAATCCGTGTTCAATATACTGTACCAGTGTCCGACGTATCAGTACGTGAACAAGAGATCCGTTTACGCACCATAAGGTGCTAGGCTAAGGGTGGAATGCTTCTCTAGCACAGAGGCACCAGGTGATGAAATCCCAGTCAACCATGCTAGATAACACTCCGGGTTCCTAAAATAGGACGTGTGTGCATGTGAGATGCAAGGGTTTAGATGCAAGTGATGTAAGTGTGTGCAATAAGTTCGCGCAATCTATGATGCCTTCAAGTTTTGTTAGATTAAGTTTGAGTATGATGTGATGAGAAAGTAAAGCATGCAAACTAATCTAACAAGCATACAAGATAAAAGATAGAATTTTTATGAGCCAATTAAATCAAATTCAAATGAATTATCTTTTAAAATTTTAATGAAGTTAGGTGGTCCCCAGCAGAGTCGCCAAACTGTAGGACCCGATCCCGCGAGAGGGGTGGGGCGCGACCCGCCACGCTCTCTCTTGGTCTCTCGTACCCACGCGATTGGCGTGTGCATTTTATGATTGATTTTCATTCATCTTTTATGTGAACTTGGGATCACTAAGGCAATCCGAATTCCAGACAAAAGAGACTGACAGAGTCGCCACCTAGATGTAGGATCTAGGACCCATAATTAACCAGAAATCTAAAATCGCTACCTGGTTACAAGAATGGAAGGTATGGGGAGTTATCCACCACATGCACCATTCCTGCCCGATAATCGGTCTTCGATTCCAAAAGCTAACTCTTTTAAATTTATTTTAAATGGCTCATTCAACTCTTAGTTAATGTGCTATCTATGTGACATGCATCCTATGATCTAATTTCATTATGGATCCTAAATGTGTATCTTGATTTCTTAATTTGTTTGAATTCAATCTAGGTGCAAGTTCTCCTAAGATTCTAATTTCATGGAAAGTCCTAAGTGATTTAATTAAGCATTTACAAGAAAATTAATATACAAAACCCCACAATTTGTTGTGGAGCCGACTCGCGGTTGGTATGCCATCAGATATCCAAGCTGCCAACGTACCCAAGCCTCACTAGGATCAGAGTCGACGTAGTTCGGTGCACCTAAGCTAATCTACTTATGCCTAACTCAACTAAGACACCGACCTAGACGGGATTGACTGTTTCGACAGTTTTAAGAGAAGTTATTTAATTCAAGTTGAAGATTTTATTATCCTAGGATTTCATCTAAGATGCTGTATGATTCTTATCTAAATGCAAGTTGTTCCTTAGACTAATGCAGGTTAGCCTACATCCTAGGTAACTAGGCTTGTCCTAGGAAAAGATTGGGTGACTAGTGCAACTAGACCTATGGCACGGTTGCTATCCATAGCAAGCGTCCGTGATGAGGCCGGACTCCTAACTCTAGGACTCCCTAAAACCTAAGACTCCCTAAAACCTAGGACACGACCTGACACCAGTGTTCCTAAATTGGGCTCTAATGGTTCTTATATCGGAAACCATAATCCAATGGTTCCGAAAGACTCGAGACAAATCGATTCAAGTTCTTGAAGTTAATGAATTTCATATTTCAAGGATTTTCAGTTTCTGGACATTTAAGGATTACCAATGGCTCTAGGGTTCACCAATTTCGGCCTAGAATAACATCCAAGGAAGGGAATCGTGCGCTCTTTCCTTGTGCAATCTAATACTTAAGTTATAGCATCTTATTGCCTGGCATATCTCAGGATTTCCGTGGACAGTAACCTCGGAGCCAACAACATGCTATAGCTTAAATGTTCAAATTGTCAAAGATCGAGTGCAATAGGGATACGATTATGGATGCACTGGCCATTTTTCCAGGGAAATCTAAAGATCCTAAAAATTTTGTTTCAATGGATTTAGGAGTGAACATGTGACAGATATTTAAGGTTCTTTTGGAAATTTTGTAATGATTTTTAATTAATTTCAATTATCCAAGGGATTTTATCAATTTTAAACCGTATGAGTGATTTTACAAGTGAAATTATTGCAAATGAATTCAAAATGAATTAAAACTTTTACAGCAGCAATACATGATGGGATGTAGCTTATTAGAAGATTTTTACAAATTTTTACATTAAGGTCATATTTAATTTCTATTTAACAATAACGAGACCAGATTGCAAAAATAACACAGAAACTACTAGAAATAGAAATCTAAATTCATTGCAATTTCTACAGTAGTAAGATATAAGTAAAACTAGCATGCTGTGAGATTTTCATGAATTTTAGAAACTATTAACTATCAATTTCGGATTTTTCAATTTTCAGACCAGCTTATGAATTAACACTAGATCCCACAGGAAACAAGATCCAAATGAATTTAAAATTTTACACTAGCAAGAAATATGAAATATAAGACTACTGTAAAACTGTTATGAATTTTAATGGTGATCTGATATCAATCAAAATTCTCACAAAATCTGATAATTTTCAAAGAAAACATCAAATAATGTACCAAACAGAATCCAAAAATTCTTAAAAATTCATGGTAGAATGTGTCAATACCATATTATGTTTCCACAAAATTTCATTAATTTTGGAATCTATTTAGTATATATGTTATTTTTCTTCGTCAAAAAGATGTTTTTGAAGAGTTTTCTATTTTTAAAACACGATTTTCGAGAAAATTACGACTCCGGAAAACGTCCTTTAATCTTATTCTGATGTGATGAACGCAAGAAAATTTTTAAATTCTAAAAAATAGATCATCCTGAGATAGCTATTTTTTCGAATTTCGTAATTTCTCAGCCATTATTTTAAATAAAATTCCACTCTTCACTCAAATTCTAAAAAACCTTCGATCCAATGTCTGATCCGATCTGATAGTTATTTTAGTCTATTTAATTAGATTATTGTATTAAATTTCGGGACGAAACGGAATTGAAACACCCATGCAGATCATGATTTTGAGCACACACATATAATATTCAATTAAACTCAATTAAATGTTTTAAAAATCATGCAAAAATATAAAAAAATACCAAATCATTCGGGAAAAATCTGAGAATAGTGTACTAACCTGTGATGGAGATCCTCGCCGAATCCGAGAGTCGAAAAGTCCAAAAATCCCGCCTACGTGCGATCTGATCCCCTTTATTCTCTTTATTTCTTTTTTTTCTTTTTTTTTCTTTGAACTGTGGAGAGAGCGAGAGAGAGAGAAACAGATGAGAGTGAGTAAGAGAAACAGAAAGGTGGTGGGGATCCGAGAGAGAGATTGAGATAGAGAAGGGTGTGAGAATTGAGAGGGATAAAGGGATAGTAAACGAGAGGGATAGAGAGAGATGGGAAGGTGAAAGAAACCAAGACAGAGGGAGAGAGGGATCGAGAGAGTGTGAGATATAGAGAGTTTGTGAGAGAGATGGCGAGGAATAGAGAGAGAGAGAGAGAGAGAGAGAGAGAGAGAGGGAGAGGGAGAGGGAGAGAAAGACAGGGAGAGGGAGAGAAAGAGAGAGAGAGAGAGATGAACGAAAAAAGCAGAGGGAGGTTGGGAGATGGAGGGAACAGAGGGTGGTGTTGTGGGGAAGGCCAAGAAAAAAACGAGGGAGAGGGTAGGGAAGAGGAAATAACAGAGGGATAGAGGGGAGAGATCAACAGAGATTGAGTGAGGAGAATGAAAAACCGTGGAGTAGGGTGGGAGGAGATCAGAAACACCAAGGGAGAGCCCGAGAATAACAGAGAGCTCTTCTCTTTTCAAAACCGAGCCACCCTTTTGCTCTTTTTTCTCTTTTTTCTTTTTTTAGGAATCAGAGATCTCACCTTTTTCCCCCCCACCTCCAATTCGATCTCTCCACCTTCTAATACATGATATCCTTGCCTCTTAATTCTAAAATTCTTCCCTTTATTTTGTGCAACTTTCCTCATTTTATTATTCTTCATTTTGAATCAAAAGAGGGGAATGGCTAAATTGATTCCCACATGAGCTCCTTGCTTTCTTTCCACCGAATCTCCATATATTTTTTTCTTTAGCAAGCTGCTCTAGGCATGTTTTCAAAATAGCTTAACCATTATCTTAATCTTCTTTGTATATCCTTTTCCCATGTTGGTATCCTTCTAATATTTTTTTCTTCCTAAATGGTAATTCCCTACGTGTGAATAGACCTTCTAAATGGATTTATGCGCCCATAATTATTTAAAATTCAAGCCTTCTATTAGGGGTGGACCCACTATGTTTGTTGCACTGCATTTCTGTCCTTCAACACAAATCTCAAACGGGTCCCACTTAATGAACGATTTTAAAGAGTGTGGAGTCAGTGGGATTGAGATTTTGGGTGTGAGAAACGAATGGTTGAAATCGTTCTATATTGGCTTTTGATCACTATGGACACCCCTCGGCAAAAAGAGAACTAATGCACTCTATATTGGAAGGCCCCTTCTTTCAATCTTGGCCGAACTCCACCTCTTTCTTTTTTTTTCTTTTTTTTTTAAAAAAATTGTGGATCCTGACATAATCCAAACCGTTCACTTCATTGGGCCACTATATAACTTGGTTACGCCCCTCAAACTGTTTCCGAAGGATGATCCCAGTTGCTCCCTTGATGAGCATCTTTATGCATTAGATCGAAGTAGGCTCAACACTCATTTCTCATTAAAACAATATGCGGGCCCCCTGGTTGATCCAAATCCAATCAAAATATTCAACGCGGCCCACCAAATGGGTCCAAATTCTCTCTGGTTTGGATTTTTCTGAATAGCTCTTCTCGACACTTGACGAAAAAATGCAAAACACGGCAGAAATGATTGAAAAGATCGAGAAAACATAGGGAGTGGACACGGGAATAGAAAACCCTGAAAAAGACTGATAACAAAATATTAATTTCTTTGTTGATTAGAGCGGAGCAAAATGGGGGTGTCTACAATATGTGTATATATATATATATATGTACATATATACATATACATATATACACATATATATATATATATATATATGAGAAAACGATTCCTACACATATGTGTAGATAAGTTATCTACACACTAGCTTAAAATACAGTGGGGGCCACATTATTTGGGTGATCCAAACCATTCATTTTTAAGGCCCTCACATAGATAGGGTGTCCATAAAAAATCAGATCCATAGGATCATCCTAACCATTCGAACTGTGGAGGCAAAAAATAGACTAATTTGTGAAGGTTTAAAGACATCCATTTTACCTCCACAAATCGTAGGGTTGGGATGATCCTATGGATCTGATTTTTTGTAGACACCCTATCTATGTGAGGGCCTTTAAAATGGATGGCTTGGATCACCCAAACAATGTGGGCCCCCACTGTATTTTAAGCTAGTGTGTAGAGAACTCTCTACACATATGTGTAGGAACCATTCTCTCTCTCTCTCTCTCTCTCTCTCTATATATATATATATATATATATATATATATATATATGTATAGAGAGACATTATCAGCAAGTCATGCTTCATTTTCAAACTCTTTCACGTGATCTAAACTCCAAATGTTGATTCCACTCCTAATGTCACAAAATCTATCCTCATTTAGGGGTTTTGTGAAGATATCCGCCAATTGGTCATTTGTGTGGATATACTTAATAGAAATATCCCCCTTTTGAGAATGATCTCTAAGGAAATGATGCCTAACCTCTATGTGCTTGGTTCTTGAATGTTGAATTGCATTATTTGTCAAGTTAATAGCACTAGTATTATCACAATAGATTGGAACACAATTGAATTCAAGATTGTTGTCCATGAGGGTGTTCTTCATCCATAGAATTTGTGCACAACAAGCTCTTGCCGCAATGTATTCGGCTTCGATAGTAGATAGGGCTACGGAGTTTTATTTCTTGCTAAACCAAGACACAAGAGACCTACCTATGAATTGACATGTGCCACTTGTGCTTTTTCTATCTATCCTACATCCAGCAAAGTCGGCATCCAAAAAATCTACTAGGTTGAATTCATTAGATCTTTCATACCACAAACCTAGAGAAGGAGTTCCTTTGAGATATTTGAAGATTCTCTTAACCGCACTCAAATGGGACTCTTTTGGAGCCGATTGAAATCTAGCACAAATGCACACACTAAAAATTATATCCAGCCTACTAGCGGTCAAATATAATAGGCTTCCTATCATTCCTCTAAATTTCTTTTCATCAACTGCTTTTCCAATTTCATCCTTTTCTAATTTGGTGAATGTGCTCATTAAAGTTAGCATGATTTGAGAGCTATCCATTCCAAATTTGTTTAGGAGTTCCATAGTATATTTCTATTGATTGATGAAAATTTTATTTTTACATTGTTTGATTTGAAGTCCTAGGAAATAAGTGAGCTCTCCCATCATTCCCATCTCAAACTCTTTTTGCATGGATTAGACAAAGTCTTTACACATGTTATCATTAGTTGCACCAAATATGGTATCATCCACATATATTTGAACAATATGCATATCTTTTTATTTTCTTTTAATGAACAAGGTTTTGTCAACCTTACCCATTTGAAAGCCACTCTCTAATAGGAAGGAGCTAAGCTTCTCATAACAAGCTCTAGGAGCTTGCTTTAGACCATATAAGGCTTGATCCAACCTATAGACATGATTAGGGAATTTGAAATCTTCAAAACAATGAGGTTGTTCAACATAAACTTCCTCCATAATATACCCATTAATGAATGCAGTCTTCACATCCATTTGATATAACTTGAAGTTCTTATGATATGCAAATGCAAGAAGCATCCTTATGGCTTTCAATCTAGCAACCAGAGCAAAGGTCTCATCATAATCGATGCCTTCCTCTTGGTTGTAACCTTAGGCTACTAATCTAGCTTTGTTTCTTTGAATGTCTCCATGCTCATCGAGTTTGTTTCTAAATACCCATTTGGTTCTAATAACCGGGTGATCACTAGGCCTAAGAACTAACATCTATACTTCGTTTCTTTCAAATTGGTTTAGTTCCTCTTGCATAGCAACCATCTAAAACTCATCATTTTCGGCTTCCTTTATGGACTTGGGCTCTATTTGGGAGATAAATGCCATGTTAACACAAACATTCTATAATGAGATCTTGTCTTGACTCCTTGAGAGATTTCACCTATGATTTGAGTAAAAGGATGACTAGACATTATTCTACTATGTTTAGAGGGGCCTTCTACTTCAACCTCTTCTATAGGTTGACCTTCTAGATCAAGATTTTCTAAGGGTTGAACAAGAGTATCGACTTGACTAGGAGGCTCTAGAAGATTGGCATTATCATCATCTTCATCAATCACTTTTGGACGTTCAAAGGATTCATAAAATTTAACATGCATGGACTCTTCAACAATTTGAGTTCTCTTGTTATACACCCTATAAGCCTTGCTATGAGTTGAATATTCTAAGAAGATACCTTCATCGGATTTGGAGTCAAACTTGTGCAAATTATCATTCATGTTTAATATAAAACATTACATCCAAAAACTTTGAAGTAACTAACTTTAGGGGATGTTCCACTCGATAGTTCATATGGTGTTTTGTTAAGGTGGGGTCTAATGATCACTCTATTTAGAATATAGGAAGCCGTGTGAACGGGTTCCGCCCAAAAATTTCTTGGTATATTGTGCTCATTCAACATTGTTCTAGCTATTTCAATAAGTGATCTATTTTTTCTTTCAACTACTCCATTTTGTTAAGGTGTTCTTGGAGCCGAGAAATTGTGTTTGATTCCATTTTTATTACAAAAGGTTTCAAACTCAATGTTCTCAAACTCGGTTCCATGATCACTTCTTATCTCATTTATGAAAACTCCTTGTTCATTTTGAATTCTTTTGCACAAGTTGGCAAACTTTTTGAAGGTTTCAACTTTACTAGCTAAAAACAACACCCAAGTAAATCTAGAATAATCATTAACAATCACATACACGTATTTACTTCCTCCTCTACTACGAGTTTTCATGGGACCATTTCCATGTGAAGAAGTTGTAGTGGACAAGATGTAAATATACTTATGGATTTAAAAGAGTCTTTAGTATGTTTTCTATGCAAGCAAGCACTACAAACTTTATCTTATACATACTTGAGCTTAGGTAGCTCTCTCACTAGGTTCTTAGATGGCAATCTTGAAATCAAATCCATATGACATAACCAAGTTTTCTATGCCATAGCCAAGGGTTATCTTCTATGGCGAAAAGACATTAGATGTTTTGATTCTCAAGATCCTCAAGGCCAATGAGTACATATTTTCATCTCTATATGCAATGAATTCTACCTCATTGTTCTTAGTATTTAAAATCTTACATTTATCTTTTTCAAAAAGAACTTTATGACCAAGATCACACAATTGGCTTATGCTAATCAAGTTAAATGAAAGACCATCAACAAGCAACACATGTTTAACTTTAATATCTCTAATTTTAATTGTACCTTCACCAATGATTTTGCTTCTTGTGTCATCCCCAAATGTGACATTTTCTTAGTGGCTCATGGTGACGAAGGCGAACTTGGTTACATCTTCCGTCATATGCCTTAAGCAACCACTATCCAAAAACCATTTGTCCTTTGAGGGCTTGCCTTTCAAGCATACCTACAGGAAATCAAACTCAAGTTGAAACTTTAGGTACCCACCTTTTCTTGGGTCCTTCATGGTTAGCAACATCATCAAGTTCATCTTTTCTTACCCAAATAAACTTAGATGCATTTGATTTCTTAGCTTTACATGCAAATCTTAAGTGTCCTACTCTACCATAATAGTGACAAGGAGGAACAAATGAGCTAGAGCTAGCATGCATGTGAGAAGAATACTTTACAAATTTATTCTTGAATAAGGCTTCTCCTTTAGAAAAAGGTTGGTATCCAAGACCAACTTTTTCTAGAGAAACAAGCTTATTTTCAAGAACTTCATCTAACTTGTTCTTTCCACAATAAATTTTTCTAAAAGATAGATCTAGTTCCTTGCATTTTAATTCAAGTTTTTCATTTTTATCTCTTAAGCTCTTGTTTTCTAAAATGAGCTTATCAATTTCTTTATTTAAAGCATTGTTTTCCAAAATCAAATTTTCACTTATATTGGTTTGTAAATCAAATTCCTTTTTCAAAAATCTAAAATCTCTAGTTTTATTATGCAAAGACTTTTTCATTATTTTATTTTTGGCAATTTGTAAATCCAAGTTTTCATGGAAGTTTTTCACAAGCAATTAACAATTCATCATTAGAAAATTCATGAACAATATCATCAAGCTCATTTACCTCGGAAATTGAGATTCATTTGTCACCTCGACTAGTCCCATGAAGCAAAGGTCATCTCCATCTTTTCTACTTGACTTATTTCCGGATGAGGCACTCTCTTCATCCTAAGTCGCACACAAAGTCTTCTTGCCATCTCTTTTCTTCTTCTTGTTTTTGTCATCATTTTTGTTGAGTGGGGAATTTGGTCATGTGTGCCTAACCTTCTTGCAATTGTAGCATCTCATCTCCTTCTTGCTTGTTGGTCTATTTCTTCCTTCGCTTGTGTTTCCTCCTTTCTTGTACTTTAGAAATTTCTTGAATCTCTTGGTGAAGAGAGCAAGATCATCATCTTGTATATCATCCTCACTCTCTTCTTCACTCTCAACTCTTGCTTTGAAAGCTATTCCTTTCTTTTTAGTATCTTCTTTTTGTTTGTTTAGTGTTTCTCTTCATTTTAGAACAATTTCAAAAGTTATCAAAGACCCTATTAAGTCTTCTAATCCCATTTTTTATACATCTTTTGCTTCTTCAATGGCGGTAACTTTAGGATCCCATTATTTAGGTAGTGATCTAAGGATTTTAGTAACTAGCTCCTTGTTTGACATTTGTTTACCTAAAGATTTTAAACCATTAGTTATGTTCGTGAATCTAGTGTGCATTTCGGCAATGGTTTCATTAGGGTCTATCATGAAGAGTTCATATTATCTAAAGAGAAGATTCATCTTAGACTCTTTGACTTGATTTGTCTTTTCAAGAGCTACTTCTAGCATATCCCAAATCTCCTTAGCAGTTTCAAGAGTAGAAACTCCGTTGAACTCTTCGGAAGATAAGGCACAAATCAAGGCATTCATGGCTTTAGCATTAATAGTGGATTCTTTCTTTTCATTATCATCTCATACGTTCATGTAAATACTGGGTTCTTTATATCCATTTTGAATGCTTCTCCATATATCAAAATCCAAAGATTTTAAAAACACTTTCATCTTAGCTTTCTAATATGGATAATTTGAGCCATTGAAGAAGGGAGGTCTAGTGGTGGATTGCCCCTCACTACTTTGAGAAAAGGTTGCCATTTGGATCTTCTCCTTGTAGTTTTTAAGAGAAATCCTATATAAGAGCCTAAGCTCTGATACTAAGTGAAATTCCACTTAGCAACCTAAGAGAGGAGGTGAATTGGGTGTCTTTTGAAATTTTAAGGATTTTAAAAACTTGCTTGCATTAGTTTTAGTTTGATTAGAAAATTAATAATAAGATTCAAAGACAAGAGTTTAAGCACTTACCACAAAGAGAGGAAGAGAAAAGACAAGAGGCTTCACACAAGATTTTTATATTGGTTCGGTCTTAAATCCAAGACCTACTATGGGACCCGATCCCGCGAGAGGGGTGGGGCGCGAGCCGCCACGATCTCCCTTGGTCTCTCGTACCCACGCGATTGGCGTGTGCTCTTTTAGTATTGATTTTAATTCGTCTTTTATGTGAACTTGGGATCACTAAGGCAATCTGAATTCCACACAAAAGAGACTGACAGAGTCGCCACCTAGATGTGGGATCTAGGACCCATAATTAACCAGAAATCTAGACTCGCTACCTGGTTACAAGAATGGAAGGTATGGGGAGTTATCCACCACATGCACCATTCCTGCCCGATAATTGGTCTTCGATTCCAAAAGCTAACTCTTTTAAATTTATTTTAAATGGCTCATTCAACTCTTAGTTAATGTGTTATCTATGTGACATGCATCCTATGATCTAATTTCATTATGGATCCTAAATGTGTATCTTGATTCCTTAATTTGTTTGAATTCAATCTAGGTGCAAGTTCTCCTAAGATTCTAATTTCATGGAAAGTCCTAAGTGATTTAATTAAGCATTTACAAGAAAATTAATATACAAAACCCCACAATTTGTTGTGGAGCCGACTCGCGGTTGGTATGCCATCAGACATCCAAGCTGCCTACGTACCCAAGCCTCACTGGGATCAGAGTCGACGTAGTTCGGTGCACCTAAGCTAAGCTACTTATGCCTAACTCATCTAAGATGCTATATGATCCTATCTAAATGCAAGTTATTCCTTAGACTAATGCAGGTTAGCCTACATCCTAGCTTACTATGCTTGTCCTAGGGAAAGAGTGGGTGACTAGTGTAACTAGACCTATGGCACGGTTGCTATTCATAGCAAACGTCCGTGATGAGGCTGGACTCCTAACTCTAGGACTCCCTAAAACCTAAGACTCCCTAAAACTTAGGACAAGACACGACACCAGTGTTCCTAAATTGGGCTCTAAGGGTTCTTATGACAGAAACTGTAATCCAACGGTTCCGAAAGACACGAGATGAATCGATTTCAGTTCTTGAAGTTAATTAATTTCAGATTTCAAGGATTTTCGGTTTCTGGACATTTAAGGAATACCAATGGTTCTAGGGTTCACCAATTTCGGCCCAGAATAGCATCCACGGAAGGGAATCGTGCGCTCTTTCCTTGTGGAATTTAATACTTATGTTATAGCATCTTATTGCCTGGCATATCTCAGGATTTCCATGGACAGTAACATCGGAGCCAACAACATGCTATAGCTTAAATATTCAAATTGTCAAAGATCGGTTGCAATTGGGATACGATTGTGGATGCGCTGGCCATTTTTCCAGGGAAATCTAAAAATCCTAAAATTTCTGTTTCGATGGATTAAGGAATTAATATGTGACAGAATCTTAAGGTTCTTTAGAAACTTTGTGATGATTTTTAATTAATTTCGGATTTTCAATGAATTTTATCAGTTTTAAACCATATGAGTGATTTTACAAGTGAAATTATTGCAAATGAATTTGAAATGAATTGAAACTTCTACAGAAGCAAGACATGATGGGATGTAGATTACTGGAAGATTTTTACAGATTTTTACACTAAGCTCATATTTAATTTTGATTTAAAAATAACGAGACCAGATTGCAAAAATAACACAGAAACTACTAGAAATAGGAATCTAAATTCATTGAAATTTCTACAGTAGTGAGATATAAGTAAAAATAGCGTGCTGTGAGATTGTCATGACTTTTAGAAACTATTTACTATCAATTTCGGATTTTTCAATTTTCAGACCAGATTATGAATTAACACTACATCCCATAGGAAATAAGATCCAAATGAATTGAAAATTTTATAGCAGTAATAAATATAAAATATAAGAGTACTGTAAAATTTTTGTAAATTTTAATAGTGATCTGATGTCAGTAAAAAGTCTCACAAAATCTGATAATTTTCGAAGAAAAATAAAATAATATACCAAAAAAAATCCAAAAAATCTCAATAATTCAAGGTGGAATGTATCAAAATCATATTATTTTCCCACGAAATTTCATTAGTTTTGGAATCTATTTAGTATATATTTTATTTTTCTTCGTCGAAAAGATATTTTTGAAGAGTTTTTCATTTTTAAAACACGATTTTTGAGAAAATTACGACTCCGGAAAACGTCCTTTAATCTTTTTCTGATATGATGAACACAAGAAAATTTTAAAATTCCAAAAAATAGATCATCCTGAGATGGCTATTTTTTTGAATTTCGTAATTTCTCAGCCATTATTTTAAATAAAATTCCACTCTTCACTCAAATTCTAAAAAACCTTTGATCCAATGTCCGATCCGATCCGATAGTTATTTTATTCTATTTAAGTAGATCATTGTATTAAATTTCGGGACGAAACGGAATTGAAACACTCATGTAGATCGTGATTTTGAGCACAGACATATAATATTGAATTAAATTCAATTAAATGCTAAAAATCGTGCAAAAATACATAAAAAAATATGAAATAATCCTGGAAAAATCTGAGAATAGTGCACCTACCTGTGATGGAGATTTTGGGTATCTTTTGAATATGACAAGATTTGAAGGCGGGGATATGGAGGATTTCTCTAGTAGTTTTCTTTGAGTCTTCTTCCTCTTTTTTTCTCCTTTTTTGAAAGAAGAGAGCATGGGTATTTATAGGTGAGGGATGAGCCAGGTTGCCATCTTTAGGGCCTAGAGGTGTAGGGTGGAGATTAAGTGATGAAAAAAGGAAGGAGAAAGAATGGCCAAGATCGGATTTTTCTAGAATATTCTCCCTCTTCTTTGGCATCTTCCATTTAAGCCATGGCTATGTTAAAAATGGCAGACACTTATGCGGCCAGGATCAAGTACTAAAGATTTAGGAACAATTCAAGGTCTAAGATGATGCTATTTGTCCTTGGAATCTTTGTAGATTTTGGAAGCAAATTTCAAGGTAAGGGAAATGTCCAATTTGGTTGCCTTTGTAGAGAATGGCAACGATTTGGATGGTTGCGATTAACTGCAATCTCCATGTGATCGAAAGAACGGGCGAGATCGGGTCTCCAAATATCCTGAAATCTTTGCAATGATATGGAATAAGATTGGGTGGTTGAGATCAATTTCGATCGAAAGAATGGACGAGATGATGCCTCCAAATCTCCTAGAATCTTGTAAAAGATTTTTCAAATATTTTGAATGTAAAAATCGAAAAACGCGGTTTTCAGGAGATTTTGAAGTCCGATTTCGATAATTCTTTCGCCATTAAAATCGTTGATTTTTCCTCTTTCATTTAAGCCCAATGTTGCCATAGAAATATTATTTTCAGAATTTTTGACCAATGCGAGCCGTCGGTTTTTAACAGCGAATCGTTTTTCCAACCGTTGATCAAATTGACGATTCGATTGATCCAACCAACTTAATCAATTTTTGATGAATGATCCTAACCTTTGAAATATGAATTTTGACAACAATTAAAGTACTGAAAGCACTGTTGTTGATAATTTGGTTAAATTATTTCGACGGCTCTCGTTCACCCACATTGATCCGTGATTTTTCACTGGGTTTTTGCTCAATTAAGTGACACAATGTTTAATCTGAATTTGAGATTAACCTTAATCGATCATATTTTGACTAAATGATCACAAATTCTTAGTAAGGAAAGACACCCAGGTTAAGATCTGCCCTTGATCTAACGATTTACGGAAATCGGGTCTCGGAATGGAATCAGGTCCCGGGCTGTGAAGTGACCCTAGCTTATTTTGTCCCGATTGATGATCCGTAAAGTCAGATCGAGATATTAATGACCTAAAACATATAAATCCATGATAGAGGGGCTCTCACATGGATTTAACACACTAAATTCACCAATCATGGTATTTTTCAATTTTTCGGATCTAATCATCTCACCAGGTACATCTCTTTATCATTTCGGTTTTTCAGAAAATTTGAGGATGCATACTTTACCAATGAAATTCCACGGATCAATATATTAGGTTATTGTTGGTTAAAGTGTAGCAAAATGAGGGTGTCTACACCTACTCCACTCTTCTCAAGTTGATCTCTTGAGGATTCCACAAGAATTTTCTTTTAAAGAACTTAAATACGGCGTTCCTCCCGCCAAGTACAATTCGAGCTTCAAAGCTCCAAGGGTCTTAACTACGGCGCCCTTTGTAGCTCGCTTGCCTCTTAGTAGGCTGATTAAATGTAGATAACACTCATTCTCACTCAAGAAAATGAGAAACAAGTAAAGTCCTAAGGTCTCTCAAGAATAGTCTAAAGTAAAAGGCACAAGAGAGAAAATGAGAGTGATTTTCTTGTTAAAATGGAGTGTAAACCCTTATGAATGCTCAATGAAGGTTAGGTAAGTTATTAAGAGAGTTCCTTAAGGCCCAAGTGGAGTATATATAGGAGAGTATGAAATATGGCATTTTTAAACTCCCCAACGGTCATTACGGAATTGCCGCTCGGAATTCCAAAGTGACCGTTGCACTTTAATTTTTTCAAACAAAACCTTTCACGGAACTCCGAGAAGGCCAATTCCAGCAGATTTTTAATATTTAGTTGCTGATTATTTTTTGGCCTTCGGAATCCACTTCTATCTTGATGAATGAAATGTCATATGGGTCCAAATTGTGAGGACACTACTATGATCATTCACTTGTCCAATTAGGTTGATTTGACTCCATTTTTGTCAATTTTTGTTGATTTAACTTATTTGTTTTTTTTTCACAAATTCGTCTTTCTATTCTTCCGCTTTCGAGTTGCCACGATGGTATGAAAAAAATAGAAATATTTAGGGAACAAGTGTACATTTTCATTTTCATTTTCTTATCTTATGACACCACACTAATGTAAAATCAAATATAAATCCCATCCACCCGTCTTTTAGAAATAAAACGTTTTTTTTTTTTTTTTTAAATTACACTTTCAAAGGGCATTAAGACGCCAATAAGAGAAGTTGAAAGAAGTGTAAAACAATTTGAGTTGTCCATTATCAAAACAGGGTAATCTCCGTACTGATGACCTCCAAGACCAAAGTTTGATCTAACAAAGAAGACCAAATGGTTTTTTTTTATGTTGAGGGTGATTTTTTTTAATGCTAGAGGGAGGGTTCTACAGTTGGTTGGACAACCATAACACCCAAATTATTAGCCAAACAGCGTGGTTCTCTGTATCATTTATCCCCAAAAAGAAACTTTTGCATTTTCCTAACATTATCCGCACAAGAAAAAAAAAAATGAGAGAAGAAGAAAACGAATCAAATAACGCCATGAATACAATATAAACATTGAATTAGTTTTGATAAAGCCACTCACACCCCGAAATGCATTTTGAAAATCAGGGCATGATGCTCTTCTCAAGAAAATCTCCTGTGCTTTCTCTGCCATGGATAGAGTCCTATGGAGAGATAGGAGAGAGAGACTTCCGTATCAAATGTACCAAATACCATCTTACACGTATCAACACGACAGGCTATTTCTGCCCACGCGGAGAATAGAAACGCCCTCAATATAGAATAGAAACATCTCGCACCCCAAGCCATACATCCGACCCATCCGTTGATTGCCACGTATGTATTTATCCCATGACATGCATGATGATGGATGACAACATGGGGTTGGGGGAGAATAGAAGGAGACGTGTCTTCTCCATAATTTAGGACGTTATAAGGTCTAAAACGGCAGAGGAGAGAAACGGAGGAATCAAAGAACTCCGTCGTCTGCAGAAATAAAAATAAAAATAAAAAAAAGCCCTCCCTTTTTTCCCATTTCTACCCTTTCTTCCCATTTCCTCAATAACAATCTCGTGGTTTTCCAATGGAGGCGATTTAGAAAGCAGGTACGCTTCGTTCCGGGTGTTAGTTTTTTCTTTCCTCTTTAGGATTTTGTTGATCATTGGAAGGAAAAGGGGAAAAAAGAGAAAAACAGAAAACATTTTTGTACAGAAATTGAGGAATCGGTTGAGCTTGGATCATGGCTGTTGTGGAGAATGCGGGAGTCGATTTAGGGATGAACATAGGTGGTTCTACAACTAGAAATTTTGAAGCTGAAAGTGCTAATTCTTATGATACTGATCAACAAAAACAGAACCATCTAGGAGTTCGGATGGCGGATCCTAATCTCCAACCTAATCAAATTATACGCTCACACGATCAGACCTTTCACATAAAGGTCCACCAATTGACCAACCATAAGCCCCAGATTTCGCATGGGCTTCATCAGGTCCCAAAGAATGGAATCTTTCCCCAACACAGTTCGAATGGGTATGGGCATTCAAATGGCCTAGGTGAAGGTTTCAAGAGGGATATGAGGGATTTAGAGGAACTACTCTCGAAGTTGAATCCTATGGCCGAAGAGTTTGTCCCGCCATCCCTAGTCAACCATGGATCTGACCTGGGTTTCTATTTGAACAATTTCGTGATGCATAATGTCAGTGTCAATGGCAATGGCGATGTTATTAGACGGGTAAGCGAATTGTGTTGTGTTTTGCGGTTTACTCTTCTTTTTACAAATGGGTTTGGTTGTATTTCTAGTTTTGTGCTTGACTTGGGCTATATTTGTTCAGAAAAAGAATACCTATATTCAAGGAAAGCGGCGAATTAACAGCCGAACGAGCAATGCACAGCGAGAAGAGATCATTCGGAGGACTGTATATGTTTCTGACATCGATCATCAGGTATATAGCATCAGTTTCCTATATTTAATTTATTTATTTTCTAACATTGTAATTGGTTTGGTAGGTTTCTGATTAAATTTAGGCTAAAGTAAGTTTGTTGTGGCAAAAATGAAACTATAGCGTATTTGAGTACTTGATATTCACGCATTCTTTTGGCCCATTTTATCTGTTCAGTTATTGATTATGATATTGTGATTTTTCTATTCGTGTTGCAGTGTATTGTTGGTTGGTTTTTGATATCTCTCATCCCTCACTTGGCATCTTTCTTTGTATTGTTGGGTAATTTGTTGCTTTTGCTTAAGATCAAAAGTCCTTACATTCAGCATGTTTTATCATTGGATGTTTAGGTCACTGAAGAGCAGTTGGCCGCCCTCTTCATCAGCTGTGGACAGGCAATCCCATATTTATTTTCACTCATCTATATGCTGCTTTGAGTTTGTTTTTAACTTTTTAAAGCCTTGTGTTCTGAAGTTTTTTGGTTTTCTGGGCTCAAGGTTGTTGATTGCCGTGTATGTGGTGATCCGAATTCCGTTCTCCGCTTTGCTTTTATAGAGTTTACTGATGAGGGTAATTTCCGCAACTTATTCGAGCTTTTGATTTGCATTTTGATGAATTTTCCATGTTTATATTTTGAAATCTTTTTAATGTGCCTTCATGGATTGTGCGACTGTAGAAGGTGCAAGGGCCGCATTGAGCCTGGCAGGAACAATGCTTGGATTCTACCCAGTTAGAGTGCTTCCATCAAAAACAGCTATTGCACCAGTTAACCCAACATTTTTGCCAAGGGTGAGACTTTCTCGTGATTGATGATTGTAAATCTCTTTGTACATGCATTGCTACCTTAGTCCTTATTTTCCATGATTTCTCTTAAAATTTTGTCGCTAACTGTCATTATGGTCTATAGTCTGAAGATGAACGTGAGATGTGTGCAAGAACTATTTATTGTACAAATATTGACAAAAAGGTATGATTTAAAATTATTTGTTATGATTGAATTGGTCATGTAAGTGGATGACAAACCTGTTTATGATTAATGTGTTCATTTGGTGTAGGTTTCTCAAGCAGATGTTAAACTCTTCTTTGAAACAATATGTGGAGAGGTTGGTGGCTGCTATTTTTAATGCACTTCAAATTATTTTCATCGTTTATGTTATTCTCAGAAAAGAAGGGACTGATGAGCACATTTTATATGGTGTAGGTTTATCGCTTGAGACTGCTAGGAGATTACCACCATTCTACCCGCATTGCTTTTGTTGAGTTTATAAATGTACGTATTTATTGTTTATTTATGCATAGGTATTTACTGCCTCTTTATCTTATTTGTAATGGAGATTGGTGTTTCTACACAAAATGAAGCCCCAATGGACTGTTGAGTGATCTCAATAGCTGTTTTTGAGATAGTTTTAAGCTTTCAAGCACGAAATTTGATATTTAGAAGTTAGTTGTCTTATGAAATTATCTTAGACAATATTCATGTAAACCAGCATGGCAATCCTTTGTTTTAGCGAGTGTTTTTTGATCAATTCTGTTGTGCCACGCTGATACTTACCAAATGATTTGAGACATAAAAACTATTCATGGTTATATGTTTCTCTTTGCAGTGTGATCTGATCTGCTTTTCTGGCTGCCATTTATGGCGTTCAATGCTAGTTTGTCATGAGCACACACACACACACACACACACACACACATATATATATATATATTGAGTAGCTTTGTTGCCTTTGAGATTAGGTGAAAGCTACATTAAAGAGAAGAATACTTGTTACGAGTACAATCTGATCAGAACAGTGGGACCTTGTAGAACTCTGCCCCTTTTTCAGCTCCACGATGAAAATGTTCACTTGTTGAAATTCCTCTAAGTTACAGACACGCAGACACTCTTGTATATCTTTTGTCACACATCCTCATAGAATACTTTATATGATTATTTAAGATTGTTTCATTTGTAACTTTAGGCTCATTAGATTTGAGCGGGTAGTTCCTAAAATTTAGCTCATCCCAACACCTTCACATGCACCCTTGCTAAATATCATAATAAATTTCTCAGACTTAGTGTTGGGGAAAGTTGCCTTATTTTCCACCCACGAGAGTTGCTTGGGTGGGAAGGCAATAAGACTAAATAGGAAAGTTGGCTTTTTTGGGTTTTGGTTTTGGAACACAGAAGATACATAAAAAGCACTTGATTTTTACTCTCGTGTTTTTGTGTGGTAACACAAGAGAGAGAAAAAGGGAAGAGAGGAGAGAGGAAGAGAGAGAAGGAGAAAGAAGTGGCTATTCTTCTTGGATTTTCTTGTGCTCTTCTTGGGTATTCTCCAAGGTTGCCAGGGCTGGATTCGAAAACGGGATTCGATTCGAGATTCGAAAGCGGGATTCGAAGGTTCCAGGGATGGTTGGGAGCGGGATTCGATTTTTCGCTTGGGAGTCGTCGGGGATTCCCCGTGGATTCGTCGGGGAGTCGTCGGAGAGCGATAAAAAATTAATAAAAGATAAAATTTAAGGAAAAATCTAAGCATTCAACTGTATACCATTAAATATAAACATGATTCTCCAAATACCGAAATTAATCAAATTATAACAATTTTTCATTTAGGACCCAGGAGGCTCAAGACTCCACCATTAAACAAAAAATTCAGTTTCCAAAAAGCGAAATATCAAAATTATTACAGAATTTCTCCAGTATTTTCAAATAAAAAGAAATAAAGTTAAGCTTTTCTCTTTCCTTTCGAATAAATATGATCAGTTCGTCCTCCTCCTTCTCCTCTTCCTTCTACATTTTCTGCAAAGGAAAAGTTTAAATAAATGAATTAATATTTATAAGACTAATATCTTCACTGAGAAATTGAAAGTGTTAAAGATTTTGTACCTCCCCTTGTACGTTCTCCACGACCCAGGAAACTAGTAAAACGACTTTGAGTGTTGGATGGTCTTCCAATTTCAAGTTCCGAGCTACTGACCACTCTTGGAGTCCCATATCCTGCAGCTTCGTCATTGTCGTCTAAATCATGAATAGTGAGTGAAGGACTTGAAGGTAATGACTGAGATGACGCACGAAATGTAGAAGGTCTAAGGAAATCATCATCAAGATCCTGCCATCGCATATCCTCAATTCTGATAGAGGAGTCATCCATAACTAGGAGCTCTGGGTTGATGTCCCATTTTCTATTTGGTCCTTCTTTGTATGCAGCCGCATTATATCTAAATAATAGATTCCAAATTAAATAAATAATCTGACATAAGTAATGAAAAACAATTATTACATGCAAAAACGAAACAAACTTAAACCTGGATAGGAGTCGAAGATTTGAGTGGATGTACACAAGGGTATCAGCACGATGTGAATTTAAGCGGTTACGCTTTACATTGTGAATGAAGCTATACGTGCTCCATACTTTCTCTGCAGAAGATGTGCTGATAGGCTGTGAGGGAATTTTGATGGCCACTGACTGTAACTCTGGTACATGACTTCCATGAAAGTTCCACCATTTGGTCACACACACATTGGGATCTTTTGCATCCTCCCTGGCAAATTTACTGGAAAACCTTCCAACCCTTCCTATGAAATCATATAACTGACGTCTAATCGTACCACTCATCTCATCATCAGGGGAGAGATCCTTAATGGCTTCATATACAGCGTCCATGATTTCAGGGTCTTTATTTGAAAATAAAATTGAATAATCGATCAGTTGGTAACATAAATGAAGATAAATACAATTACATTATGAAAATTCACAATATGAGAAGCAATTACATACCTGGGGTGACTCGTTTACCACCGCCTGGTGCTGGAATATTGCGATATGCAGGGTCATAATATTTTGGAGTGAGTACATGAGCCAAGGCATGCATTAGAATATTCATCTTCCCCCATCGTCCCACCACAATACCATGAATATGCTTGTACATGTCAGGCACATCTTTCAAGTTATCTTTTATTTGTCCTAACATATTGTCAATGCCTTCGTACACTTCTGATATCAGACAACCTTCCTGGTCAGTGAACTTAATCATTTTATAGATGGATTTCGTAATTAATAATGCCAATTTTATGTTCGTCCAAAATTCATCAGAGACTACACAAGTAGTTGTCATCTCGCCCCTCTCTATCATCACTTTGTCGGTGCAAGCATTCAACCAATCTTTCCAAGAATCTGTTAATACTGTCATCTGCAACGTCTCCCTTACATCGAGAAGTCTCTTAAGTGTAGTATAATGAGTTGCAAATCTAGTCTTCGCAACTTTCAGCAACTCAAACTTTGAATTGCTTCTAAATATAGCAAGAGCCTGCGAATGATTGGTAATATATTTGACGACATCCTTGCAAGAACGGTAAGTCTCTCCAATCCAACCTAGGTGGTTATGCTTGGTCAAGTCTTTGAATATCAAATTTAATGTGTGAACCACACAAGGAGACCAAACTATGTGGGGAAAAACTTTATTAACTTCTGTCCCAGCAAGCTTGCAATTGGCTGCATTATCTGTCAGCACTTGCACAACATTAAAAGGCCCTACTTCTTGAATGGCATCCAACAAAAACTTTGCAATGTTTTTCCCTGGTTTCTCGACGGCAGAGAAGTCGTGCGCATAGAGAAACATTGAACCGAACATATTCGATGCCAGTACATTAATCAGGGCTTTGTTCTTCACGTTTGTCCATCCATCAGAGACAATAGAAAGCCCATGTTTAGGCCATTTTTCTCTCAGAACACCTAGATCTCTTGTTACATTCTCTTTCTCATGGTCCAATAAAGTTGTTCTTGCTTTCTCATAAGAAGGCAACTTGTATCCAGGCACAAAATTAGCGGCAATTATCATCTCTTGAAAATATGGAGATCGGAGGACGTTAAAGGGAATCCCATTGGCGGCCAAAAATCGCAGCACTTTATGATCAACATCGTCTCTATCTTTTGCTCTAAAAGACTTGCCAATTGGTGATTCACCAACCTTACTTGAAGAAGTCGCAGCAGAGCTGGAAGACTTTGCAAGCATGTCTAACCGTGATTTCTTCAGTGGCTGTCTCCCAGGTAAATTCTCTGCTCTTTGGACTTGGCTTCTGATGTGCTCTTGTAATTGTCTGTCTTTTGCAACTGCACTGCAATATGCTATTCCTTGACCTTGACCTCTTGGTGCTTTCACAAGGTGTGCGTGCACCCTTGTATACGTCCCAGTGTAAACCTTCTTACAGTGCTTACATTTTCACTTTTTGGTTCCCCCATGTCCTTCGCCAGCTTTCTTTCCTTTGACTACGTGTTACCATAAAACTGTCGCTGACCTTGCGTTCGGACCCAACACTATGTCCTCGTCATAATCTTCTTCCACATATTCTTCATCATAGTTGTATTCTAGGCCCCCTTCAAAAACTATGTCATCATCACCTACACCTTGGCTTTGAAATTCTTGGTCGACAGTCTCGTCCATCTTTCCTCAATTGCCTCTGACAAAATGAAATTGTAAAACATTTGAATAGTATAATAGATATTTTCTACTGTGAGTGTCTTACATGCATGCATGCAAGGGTATGCAGCGGTAGGCTCAGGGTTGGGTTTCCATGGGAATTCCCGAGGGTATTCACTATTTTGCAGGGGTAGGTTCAGGGTTGGGTTTCCCGTGGTGCAGTGTCGAATCCATTGGATTTATATCCAACAGACCGTCTTACGTGGGAATTCCCGAGGGTATTCACTATTTTGCAGGTGTAGGGTCAGGGTTGGGTTTCCCGTGACGCAGTGTCGAATCCATTGGATTTATATCCAACAGATCGTCTTACGTGGGAATTCCCGAGGGTATTCACTATTTTGCAGGTGTAGGGTCAGGGTTGGGTTTCCTGTGGCGCAGTGTCGAATCCATTGGATTTATATCCAACAGACTGTCTTACGTGGGAATTCCCGAGGGTATTCACTCTTTTGCAGGGGTAGGGTCAGGGTTGGGTTTCCCGTGACGCAGTGTCGAATCCATTGGATTTATATCCAATAAAGTTAACTACCATTACATAAGCCCTATTTGAGAATACAAAATAGTAATCAACTAATTAACTATTGCATAGATCTGTTACCCCTTCGGCAAAATACATCATCAAAATACAAATAAATCACCCCCCTTGCACCGCTCCTAGAAGCAGCATTTGACTCAGGAGCACCACTTGCCTCACCACTTGCCTCACCACTTGCCTCACCAGCCCCATACTATTCCCAAAAATAGTTGTTCACCTCTCCAGAGGTGGGGTTGTCCTGAACGACAACGATGGTTCACCGATTCCAGTCTCTATCAATTGCATTCACTGTCCTCATCTTCAAGGATTGAGGGCGAATGGAGTCCGGTACCGAAACATCCATCATCGCTATGTAATGTTGGGCTCTAAAGTACTGTCGGAGGATCCGCAGAGGCAAGTAAAAGGAAGTGCTCTGGAACCCCATTATCCGAACGCACTTCTGACCAGAAGTCTCGAGGACTGCAGAGGAAATGGGAGCCCATGGGAGAGTCCACTCAATGTCCTTACTTTCGCGACCCTGAAGCCATATAGCCCAACTGTTACGATCATCGAATGAAACCAACACCTCCCGAGTATTAAAACTCCTCGTCCAGGCTCGTCTTGGCAAAGGTGGTGGAGCCAAAATTCGTAATCTCTCCACTAGCCAAACATCATTCAAGCATTTTTAATAAATCATCCAATACTTACATAAAGAATGACAGAACTTCCCGAGAAGTCAGACTCAGATCCAGTAGATCGGCGAGCACTATCTAGGCTATCAAAAAGTTCCGCTAAGACAGTAGGGCTAGATTTGCACCTTGGCGAACTTGATCAACCAAATCTACATAATATAATGGAATTGTTCTGATGACTCTGATCGGCCCGGAAAGAGAAACATTGGATAAGCACATAATGTTAATTCATTTTCACGGCAACGACGATACTCCATATCCAGTTCTCTACCCGGTGAAAAGACTTGTACTAGCTTATGTACGAAGATACTACTTGCCTGACGGTAGTGACCTAGGGACTTCTGTGGCACGCCAATCAGACGGCTCAATGCCTTATCATAGCCTTCCTTAAAGGAAGGCTTGAACATGGGACCATCAGGAGAAATGTGGAGCATCATGCAAATATCTTCATGAGTCGGACAAAGCTCTTGCATTCCAAAATGAAACACAAGCAAATCTAGATCCCAACAACTGATTGCGGCACGAATCAAACCCCAATCAACACAGATAGTGGCAATATTGCGTAAGCTGCATAGGCCCACCTTGCCAAGATTAACTCCTTCCACTTGATGCAACCCATGGATCCATGCCAGTAAACCATTGTTAGAGACTTCAGCCATTCCGCTCGCCATCACTCGTAAAGGCCCCACGTAGGCTCGTATGTAGTCTCGTACAGTCGTACTATTATCAAATGACAAATGATAAACAATATATCTTATTAGCTCAAAAGATAAGCTAATAAGATAGGCCCATCGTAAGTTAGAGACAAATTGAGTTTGTACTTTGTACAACTACAATGCTACAATCAGCAATTCAGGACATTCAATTTGAGTCGGAGACAAAAAATCAGCAATTCAACACATTCAATCATAAACAATATTTGATAAAAATATTTTTGCACAATGCTACAATCAGCTCATTCAATCTAAATAATATTCAATTTTGAACTCAAACTCAATTCTCAAATTCTAAAATTCCTAAATGTAATTTTGAATCAGTAAACACTTTTGGAATCAAAATTCACATCTCATCTAAGGAATATCAATTTGCAACACCTTTAGTGCCACTAACAAGATCATCCATCAGCCCCCTATTTAGCCAAGTATAGTTTTTTTTCAAAAAGGACAGTGGGGCAACTTCTTAGGATAAGCCAAGTATAGTTCCAAAGTTCGAAGTCCAAACCAAATGAATGGTTTGGATCATCTTATCAAGTGGGCTCCACTATACTTTTGGAAAATCACTCAGTCAGTCAGTTGTGCAATATTAAAACATGGTAGTGCTAGTAGCCAAAAGCCACTGCCAAACCCAAATGTATTTTGATGGGCCACGGCCAAAAGGACTACTGTATTTTGATGGGCCACGGCCAAAACCCAAAATGTATTTTGATGCGGGCACTCATCACTTTATTAAAAATTTAAAAGTATGGTATGGCCTGCACTACAGGATGATCCAAACCGTCCATTAGATGGGCCACGGCTTAAATAGGCTGGGCCCCAAAAATCATTTCCATAAAATTGAACCTAACCCTCCGATCTGAATGTTTGAGGGTCGATCCTAACCCTCTATAGATCGGAGGGTTAGGATCAACCTATGGAAATGATTTTTGGGGCAAAAACCTTTTTAGGCCATGGCCCATCGGACGGTTTGGATCTATAGAGGATTGATCCTAACCCTCTATAGATCGGACGGTTTGGATTATCCGATGGTGCGGGCCATGCCATACTTTTTAATAAAGTGAGGAGTGCCATTAAAAAAAACCGACAATTTCACATAAACTGTGTGAGAATGGTTTCTCACAGAAACCATTCCCACACAGAAATGAGAAAACCCATCCCTTTTTTAGTTTTTTCAAAAAAAATAGAAAAAAATATCAAATACATACCTTTTCGGCTTTTCTTCTTCTTCTTCTTTCTTCTTCTTCTTCTTCTTTCTTCTTCTTCTTCTTCTTTCTTCTTCTTCTTCTTCTTCTTCTTCTTCTTTGCCGGCGGGAATCACGGGGCGACAGTGAGAGAGGAGAAGGGGAGTGAGAGAGGGGCGGCAGTGAGGAGGAGAAGAGAAGAAGAAAAGTTGGTTTTTTCCTTTTTTTTAGGGTTTTGACTTTTATTAGCTTTTAAAATGAAATTACAAAAAAAACCCCACTCAAATACCCCCCTTACTGTAAAAAAATGGCCATAAATGTAATTTCCCGTCAAAAGTTGGGATTCGCGTTTCCCATTACTAAAAAAACGGATTTAATGTAATGGGAATCACGGTTTTAACTTATGTGATTCCCGAATCCATACGAATAAAAACCGCAGATTTTATTTTCATAAAACGCGTATTTACAATTCCAGAATCGCGATTCCGGTGGAAACAGAATCGCGATTCCCAATTTAGGATTTGCGAGTCCGATGGAATCGATTCGGGATTCCCCATAATTGGGGAATCGAATCGAATCACGATTCGGATTCGCGATTCGGGGAATCGCGAATCCCCACCTTCAGGTGCGAATTCTGCTTCCTTTAGTATTTTCTTCTTGGGTTTTTTCTCGGGTTGCTCTTGGTGTGCGGTCTTGGGTGAGAGAAGCAAGGAAAGGGTTGCGGGTTTGTGGGTTTGAGATTAATCCATTGTAATCCTTGTATTTTGTTTTTTCTCATAGTGGAAGATTGTGTTTCTCGCCTGTGGAGTAGGCTTGGCCGAACTACGTAAAATCTTGGTGTTCATCTTGTGGCTTGCTTGTTATTTTTCTTTTCCGTTAAATTTGTGCACGACTGGATCGGATTGCCCCGTGGATTTTCTCAATAAGTGGTATCAAAGCTGTGGTTGGAGCGATCGTCGAGGACGGGTGGAGTGATTGTGGGTGTTGTGGTTCGATCGTGGTTAGAGCGATCTTTGGGAGTGGAAAGATTGTCCAAGAAAGATTCTCGTTCGAGGTGGAGTGCTACACCGTGAAGTGCGGAGTAATCTTAGATGACAGTAAAATCAAGTTCTACTCGGTCAACATCAACAGATTTTACGAAAATGGCAGTTTCACCCTATGGCAGATGAGGGTGAAGGACATCCTAGTTCAGCAGGGCTTGGCTATGGCGTTGAAGGGAAAGGATGGGAAGTCGGAGAAGATGACGGATGCCAAGTGGGAAGACATTGAGTCGACGGCGGTCAGCACGATTCGACTATGTCTGGCAGATAACGTCATGTTTAACGTTATGGAAGAGGAAGATGCGCCTAAATTATGGGAGAAGTTAGAAAAGCTTTATATGTCAAAAAGCTTGGTCAATCGGTTGTATCTGAAGCGGCAATTGTACGGGTTGAAGATGTAGGAAGACGGAGATCTTCTGGAATACATCACGATGTTCAACGGGCTTGTGGATCAACACACAAGGTTGGCAAAAAGTTGAAGGAAGAAGACAAGGCCCTTTTGCTTCTTACTTCTCTTCCTGATTCGTATGACAACCTGGTGATGACTTTATTGTATGGTAAGGATACGATAAAGTTGGAGGAAGTCACGGCGTCGCTCTTATCGAATGAGATGCGGAAGAAACATGTTCTTAGTGGAAGTGAAGAGCATGAGTTGGTTCTTCATGGTGGGAATCAAAGAGGAAGGTCGTCTGACAGGGGATCTGTAAAAGGCAGGTTAAGATCCAGGGTCGGCGGAAATGGCGTGCAGTGTTACCGTTGCAAGGAATATGGCCACATCAAGCGGGATTGACAGAAGCGAGCTGACCAGGTGGACAATGGTGCTACGAATACTGTGGTGGCGGTAACAGATGAATAGAGTGAAGAGTTTGGAGACGTTCTCATAGTCTAAACAAGTAATGACACTTCTCCTCATGATGAGTGGATTTTAGATTCAGGGTGCTCTGTTCATGTATGCTCCAGGAGGGAATATTTTGATACGTTCCAAAAGACAAGGGCGGGTGTTGTGTCCTTGGGTGACGGGTCTACTTGTGAAGTACGAGAGTTGGGACGGTGAAGATCAAAATGTTTGATGGAGTGGTTCGTTCTTTGGGTGGTGTGACGTATGTCCCAAAGATGCGAAGGAATCTAGTGTCTCTTGGCCAGTTGGACTCCAAGGGTTGTAGGTTTTCAGCTGCAGGTGGAGCCATAAAAATCACGCGCGGTTGTAAGGTTCTGATGAAAGGAGTGTTCGTAAGATCTCGATGGCTAGTTGGAAACGGAGTGGTAGCGGGTGTACGCGTAGGGTCTCTTTCGCAGTTGGTGCAGAGACAGGCTTCCAGGTTGCAGACGACGGTGAGAAGGTGACAATACCTACGTTGGGGAGGATGGATCGAGATCCCTCTTCAAGGTTGACTAGGTGAGTCAACGAGTTGGCAGCTACACATGTGCATTGGCCGTATCGTTCGAATCTGGAGGAGTCAGAACCAAGGTGATTCGAGGGTGTGTAGCTGGTACTTTGGAAGGCCAATGGTGGTTTTGTGGCGATAGCAGACTGGTGACAACATCAACAAAAAATCTTCAAGTGGCTGGGAAATAAGCCAAGGTGGAGATTGTTGGGGAAGGTTGCCTTATTTCCCACCCACGAGAGTTGCTTGGGTGGGAAGGCAATAAGACTAAATAGGAAAGTTGGCTTTTTTGGGTTTTGGTTTTGGAAAACGCAAGATACATAAAAAGCACTTGATTTTTAATCTCGTGTTTTTGTGTGGTAACACAAGAGAGAGAAAAAGGGAAGAAAGGAGAGAGGAAGAGAGAGAAGGAGAAAGAAGTGGCTATTCTTCTTGGATTTTCTTGGGCTCTTCTTGGTTATTCTCTTCTTGGGTTTTTTCTCGGGTTGCTCTTGGTGTGCGGTCTTGGGTGAGAGATGTAAGGAAAGGGTTGCGGGTTTGTGGGTTTGAGATTAATCCATTCTAATCCTTGTAGTTTGTTTTTTCTTATAGTGGAAGGTCGTGTTCCTCGCCCGTGGAGCAGGCTTGGCCGAACCACGTAAAATCTTGGTGTTCATCTTGTGTCTTGTTTGTTATTTTTCTATTCTGTTAAATTTGTGCACGATCGGATCGGATTGCCCGGCCGATTTTCTCAACACTTAGGTCAAATACATCAGTTTGGGGACATGTTTGAGTGTGATGGGCACTTACGATTTGGAGCCTTGTCTTCAGTTTCTTCCACAGGGTGTTCTAAAAGTAGCTAACAAACTTCACATATTGATCAATACTATTGTGGAAGTGAAACATTGTGTAAGCACCTTGTTCTTCTTGAAAAACAAATCAGCTATTTGAGATGCATCCAAAGTTTTTCGAGATTCTACGATGTGAGCCATCTTGGATATTTGTTTGATTACAACAAGAATGCAATAATTTGTCAGCATTGAAGCCCAGAAGAAAGTCCATGCTTGGTCTACCTATATCCAAGGTGAAGAGGTTATTGGAAGTGGTGAGTATAATTTGGTTCTATATGAGATTCTCCATTGTTAGTCAGTTAGTATGTTCGACATTTCCTCATCACTGCCAAAAAAATTGATCCTCCACAATTGAAATTGGTTGATTTGACAAAATGACTGCCCACATCTTCTACTGAAGTTCACAAATAATTATTTTTTCGAAATGGCAAAATAATTTCATTAAACAAGGAGAGGGCTGAGATGGACCACCCCAAAGAATACAAGATACAATGATACAAAGATAACAAGAAAACCCTCAAGGAGGTAAGAAATCAAACCACTCCAGACCCAACCAACTAACACCATCCCTATCATTAGAGGATCTCCTCACATAATAAAAAACAATAGAAGATCTCAAAATAAGATCATCTATTTCATCAAAACGAAGAAAATCTCCCAGGAGGCAACACTGATCCACGCAACCAATAAAGTTCACAAATAATTTTCTCTCATAAGCTCCTTCAGGGTTGTGGGATTGAGTAGCAGGAAATTGTAGCCATCACGCATTAGGAATGAAGAATGCTAACAATCAACCCTTTATTAATTTTCTTTAACACCTTTGAGAAATATGAGTCCTTATATGGCCCATTCATGATGTCAAACCCAATGATTTCAACAGTCATACCTTTCAACAATGATGTTCTTCAGTTCAAAGCATTAATGGCTTGATTTTTTTGCTCTTGTGTTGTGCTTTAATGTAACATTGCACTCTTGGTGCACTCTGTTTTGCATGTCGAGGGCTGAGCTTATGCTGATCCAATTAACTTGAAGCCTCATGATCAGAGACTAAAGTAAATTCTGAGAGTAGAGGAATCCTTAACATTGCATGTGGTCAAGGAATTTATTTATTTATTTTTTTAAATTTATGTGGTCAAGGAAAATTTGGACTTTTACACTGGCCTATATTCGTTTGCGGAAGGTGATCGACCGAGGTCTGATGGGGAGGATTTCAGCATGATTGAGGACGCAGACCAAGTAGCCCTTGAAAATACCCTCTAGAAAAAGGAATTTGTCTATGTCTTTTCGCCCTTAGCCAAGTTTACGATCCCTGGTCTGGATGGATTCTGTTTATTCTTCCAGATTTGCTAGGAAGTGGTGAAAACGATATTTTGAACTTAAGGCTTTTTATGAAGGTTTGGACTTGGATAGAAGTATGGGTGCTACATTTATAGCCTCTATTCCTAAAAGTGATGGGGTAGTTAATATAACGGACTTCAGTCCAATAAGTTTGGTAAGGTGTTTATACAAGCTCCTGGCAAATGTGATGGAAGAGCGGTTGAAGGTCTTACATAAGGTTATATACACTAATCAATTTGTTTTCTTTCTTTTTTTGAATGGTAACTAATCAAACTGCTTTCATTCGGGATCATTTTGATTGTGCATTAATTGGTAATGAGGTGGTGCACTTTTTCTTCAAATGAGGGAAAAAGGCATTGTCCATAAACTGGATATGGAGACATCCTATGATAGGGTGGAATGGGATTGTCTAGACTATTTAGTGGGTCAGATCGGATTTGGTGAGAAATGGAGAAATTGGGTGCTGAGGTGTGTGTCGTTTGCTTGGTTTTTATTTATTTTGGTGAATGGCTTTCCCAAAGGCTTTTTCAAATTTTCTTGCGGTTTGAGGCAAGGTGACCCTTTATATCCCTTTCTCATGGTTATGGCAGAAACCCTTAGTAGAATGATTGATAAAGATGTGGTGAATCCAAGTGAAAGATGTGGTGAAGAGTGTGAATCCGAATCTCATTTGTTTACAAGAGACGAAGATGGAGTTAATAAATAGGAATGACTTAAGAAGCCTGGGGATTAGAGCTGAGTGGGACTTTTCTTTTGTTGGATCGGATGGTGCTTCATGGGGTATTTTGATTGCTTGGGATGAAAATAATTGGAGAAAACTTGAAGTGTGGTGGGGTAGATTCTCAGTTTCTATTTCTCTTCGAAGGGTGGAGGATAACTCTTTGTGGCTTTTCTCAGGTGTTTATGGGCCTGTTCTTAGGGCGGAGAAAAGGTTCTTTTGGGAGGAGCTGTAAAGGATCAGGGGGGTATGCTCTTATCCCTGGGGTATAGGGGGGGACTTCAATGAAGTGAAGGAAGCTGGAGAGAGATTGGCGTGCCAGAGATCAAATCAGAACATGAGGGATTTTGCTGATTTTATAGGATAGTTCGAATTGATTGATTTACCTTTATATGGTGCTAATTTCACTTGGTCTAGAGGTCAAAGTCAAAATTGGCTTGATCGCTTTCTTATTTGTCCAGGGTGGATTAATTTGGTTCCCGAGGTATTTCAGAAAGCTATAGCTCATTCAGTGTTTGATCACTGTCCTATTCTTCTTGATCCTAGGCTGGAGTCTTGGGGTCCACCTCCTTTCAGGTCTAAGATAGCGTGGCTAAACATCCCCCATATGGAGGAAAGATTGGGAGATTGGTGGGTTTCTTTTCAAGCTGAAGGTCCAGCGGATGAGGTAGTCGGTCAGAAGTTGAGACATGTGAAGAAAAAATTGAAGGAGTGGGTGAAGGAAAGAAAGTTGCAATCTCAGGGAAGAAAGAGTGGCTGGAATATCATATTATGGAGTTGGCAGCATTAGAGGAGTGTGGTCTTGTCTCTGAAGAGGACCAAGAAGAGATGGGGAGGATTAAAGAAGAACATAAAGGCTTGTTGCTCCATGAGGAGATCTCCTGGCGTCAAAAATCTAGCGTGGACAAAAATACCGCATATTTCCATGCTATGGCCAGTGCTCGTAGGAAAAGGAAAAGAATAGAAGCCTTAAATGTGAATGGCAATAGGTGACTTGAAAGGATGGTATTTCTAGTTTTATTTTAGACATCTACATATTGTTATATACATCTGAGGACTGATTCGGCCTATCCCAGAGGATGTGGAATTTACTAGTTTGAGTTTGGAGGAGACCTCAAAGTTGGAAAGACCTTTGAGGAGGAGGAGATTGAATTAGGGCTGCTTTCATTAGCAAAAGATAAGGCCCCCGGGCCTGATGGCTTTTGCCTAGCCTTTTTTCAATCTTGTTGGACTTATGTCAAGAGTGATATCTTGATATTCTTTTCTGAATTCTATGAGGGTCTGTCTCTTAATAGGCGAACCGGTGCTACTTTTATTGCATTAATCCCTAAGGTGGAGGGTGCTTCTAAGGTGTCGGAATATCGCCCTATTAGCCTAGTGGGGTGCTTATATAATGTCTTGGCTGATCGTATTAAAGTGGTCCTTACTTCAATTATTTCAGATAGTCAGAGTGCCTTTGTCTCTAATAGGCAGATTTTGGATCGTTCCCTTATTGCTAATGAAGCTATTGATTCATATTTACGAGATGGTTGGGGGGAGTATTATGCAAACTGGATATGGAAAAAGCCTGCGATAGGGTGGAGTGAGATTGCTTGGACTACTTATTGGGGAGGATGGGTTTTGGTAGCCGCTGGAGAGGGTGGATTAGAAGGTGCGTCTCTTCTGCCTGGTTTTCTTTTCTAATAAATGGTTCTCCAAAGGGGTTCTTCACGTCCTCTAAGGGATTAAGACAGGGAGATCCTCTATCTCTGTTTCTTTTTGTTATTGTTGCTAAGACCCTTAGTAAATTGATGAAGAAAGGGAGCGAGTTGGGTTTGTTTGAAGGCTTTAGAATTGGCTGCGATAGAGTGGAAGTGTTGCTCCTTAAATTCGCAGATGACACTGTTCTTTTTTGTGCTCCTAATGTCAACCAGATTTTGAATCTAAAGGCGACTCGTAGGTGTTATGAGTTGATTACAGGTCAGAGGTCTAACTTTCAAAAGTCTCGAATGTATGCTCTGAATTCTTCTATGCGTGAGGCTTGTAGTTTTGCAAAATTTTTGGGTTGTTTGTTGGAGAGCCTGCCTTGTTCCTACTTAGGGCTTCCTTTTGGGGTTGGAAGACCTAATAAACCTCTTCGGGACCTGATTATAAATATAATTGAAAAAAGATTGGAGACATGAAAAAGGAATATAGTTTCGAAATGGGGTTGGGGGGGGGGGGGGGGGGGGGGCGCTAACTCTTATCAAGGCGGTGTTGGCTAACATTCCTATATATTTCCTATCTTTGTTTAAATGCCCTGTGAGTGTGGTGATGAGAATTGAACAGATTCAGCACAGATTTCTTTGGGGAGGGGCAGACGATAAGAAACGCATTCCCCTGGTGAAGTGTGTCTCCTGTTTAAAAGTGGAGGTTTGGGTATTAGAAGAGTCAAAGAGTTTAATCATGCTCTAATGGGGAAATGGTTATGGCGTTTTGGTGAGGAACAGACTTCTTTATGGGTTAAGGTGATTGGGAGCAAGTATGGTTTTTCGGTAGGAAAGTGGGCTTATGCCAATTCATATAATAAGAAAGGGTTGACAGTGTGACGGGATATTTTAAGGTTGAGTCATGAATTTGGTAAGGGTGTAAGATATAAAGTATATGTGGGGGACCGTATTAGATTCTGGATGGATGCGTGGTGTTCGATTGATCCTCTTAAGGAGCTCTTTCATGATTTGTTCATGGTAGCCTCTAGCAAGGAAGTTCTAGTCTGTGAGTGCTTTGTCAGGGAGGATTCGAGGGTGGTTTGGAAGCCGAGTTTTGGGAGAAATTTATTTGATATAGAGTTGGCTTCAATCACTCAGCTGCTTCATTTGATTGAAAGTTGCTTCATAAAGAGGAGTGGGCCAGATAAGCGAGTTTGGATTCGGGACTCATCCGGTGTTTTTTCTGTCAAATCTTTTTATTTCCACGTAGTTCCTAGTTCTTCTTTCTCTGTAAAGGTCTGGACCTTCCGTTGCCCTCCAAGGTTGAGTTTCTTTAGTTGGGCAGTGAGTTGTGGGCGTATTTAGACAATGGAATTCCTCAGGAGAAGCAGTATGTGGTTAGTGGATCATTGCCCGATGTGCCTGGAAGACGTTTGATCCATTGATCATTTATTCATTCATTGCAGAATCGCGAGAGATTTGGAGTCTGATTCTAGTTCAGTTTGGGATCTCCTGGGTCTTCCCAAAATCAATCTCTGAGTTAATCAAGTCTTGGGAGTGGGTTCCTTGGAAGAAGAAAGGAAAGGTCTTATGGAAAATTTGTCTTCTAACCACTTGGTGGGTTATTTGGAAAAATAGAAATTCAAGGGTTTTTGATGGGGTATCTAAATCTTCTTTTTGGCTTTATGTTAAATTCATAGCATTATCCATTTCGTGGGCGAGAAGTATTCTTATGTTTAGATTTGTTTCTTCCTTTGATTTATGGGAGGGGTGGCAGATTGTTTGCAATGAAAGAGGGGGGAAAAATCATATTGTTCAGCGGTGGGAAGCACCTGCAAATGATGTTTTAAAGCTTAATTTTGACGGATCTAGTTTGGGCAATCCAGGGCCGGCAGGTATTGGAGGTTTGTGTGGAGATTCTCTCGGCTCAGTTTTGTGGGCATATTCAGGCCCTATTGGTATTTGCGACTCTAGCGGAGCGGAGGTTAGAGCGGCTTATCAGGGTATCAAGCACCTTGACAAGAATCTTTATGACAAGGTGATTGTGTAAGGTGACTCTTCAAAGGTAATTAGTTGGCTTTCGGGGTTGGTTGCCCCTCCATTGAGGTTTTTATCCTTTTTTGAGGAGATATCAGATTTAACTCTTGGCTTCTCAATTATTTTTAGCAGATTCTGAATCTAGCTAGATCAGGTGTTAGTAGGGCGGATTTAGAATGGTTTGATTTCCTCCCTCCTTGAGTTTGTTGTATTTTTTCTTTCTTTGCCTTGTAATCTTTGAGGACCTACTCGGCTCGCTGTTCATCAATATACCTTATTATCATTTCAAAAAATAAAATAAAAAATGATTGATTAAGACATAAGGCCGGGTCTTATTGAGGGATTCAAAATTTGGCATCCAGGGTTTCTTGTATCTCATCTTCAGTTTTCAAACGACCCGCTTGTTTTTAATGAAGCAGATGATGGAAAAGTTATGAAACTAAAGCAGTTCTACGATGTTATGAAATTGTGATGGGGCAAAGATTTAACTTTCTCAAATCAAGGGTGCTTAGTATTCACTTGGCAGAGGGTGAGAGTGCCGGGATGGCTAGATACTAGGGTGTTCAGTGGATCAATTCCTTTCAATCTACCGCAGGCTTCTGCTTGGTGAGGGAATAAAAAAGTGTGGGATCTGCTTGGTGAGGGAAGACCTGAAAGTGGAACCTTGTGTCATTGAGAGGCAGAATAAGCGGTTATTGCCAATATCTTCATCTACCAATTATCGGTTTGCCACTGCCTGATGAATATTATTAACCAGATTGAGCAGATTCAGAGAAATTTTCTTTGGGGGCAGCTCTGAGGAGAAGAGAAACATTCACCTTGTTAGTCGGGAGGAGGTTGACGCGGCAGTAGCAGAAACTTTTTTGTTGACTGGAGGGAAAGGGACTAAAGCGTAGAAAAGGGTATTTGAAAAGGGTGAGAAGGATATTTGAAAGGGTAAAAGGGCACCTAAAAGAGCATGAAACTAATAGAAATCTTTCTTGTAGGTCAAGAGAAGGTGTAGGGAATTCTACGGGTGAATTAGGGAGGCTCAATTGTGATGGAAAGAGAATATGGTTCGCAAAGGTGGAAGTTCTTGTGTTCAAAGAAGATCAAGAAGATTTGTTTGGAGCAATTGGGTAGTTAGAAAACAGGAAGGATTGTTGGATGTTAAAGGATGGTTTATCTGGTTGGTTATTTAAGGCTGTTAAAGAGATCAAAGATTTGGATTTTGGTTACAAGAAAGGGATTTTGGGTAGCTGGAAATCAAGATCAAGAATTTGTTTAAGGTGGGTTAAAGTAGGCTTGGATAGGGGCGTAGTCAGTGGGAGCAATGGGTGATGTTTACTTGGAATTTTGGTTAAAGATGTGCGTAGTCAGTTGGAGCAAAATGTGATGTTTACTTGGAATTTTTGTTAAAGATGTGGGTAAACGAATCTGCATCAATATGCAACTGTCATGGGTCTGCGGATTTCCCACCTTCAAAGTCTTCTGGACGAACTTGGTAAATGCTCCTCTTAGTTGAGCTTTGCGGGGTTGGGCTGACAATGAGATTTGGATGAATCAAGCCACCCTATGATCTGATGGAGGGGAGGGACTATGAACGTAATACATAAACAAGTAGGAGGATGCATTTTTTTTCATCATTTAGGAGTTTCAAGGCTAGACAAATAGGTTGGGGGGCCAGTTTGAGGATGGGCGAAGAAAAAGTTCCCTAAAGGAATAGAGATTTTTTTGGTCACCAAGATTTTGGTTCCTTGAATTTTGGTGGATGCAGGTGGAGGAAGATGATGGATGTAGGTTGAAATGATCGTAATGCAGGGCATTTGGCTTGGCATGGTTGGGGAAAGTTTCTTTTTGATTGGAGTGTAAGAATTGCATACGATATGATTCAGAAAGAAAGGGCCTAGTTTTTTGTTTAGCCTTTCTGGCTCAGGGTATGCCCTGGTCAGTTTTATTTGATACTATGTAATGTCAGGTGGGACTCCTGGTCCCCATTGTAATTATTATAGTATCAATAAATTATGTCATCTTAAAAAAAAAAAACAAAAAACGAATCTGCATCAATGGGCTGCTGTTGGGTTGGTAAACAACCAAAAAGTAGGTGGTTTGGGGAAGCGATTGGTGAAAGTGGGCTGAGAAAGAGTTTTGTTGGCTGCTATGTATGGTGGTTTAGAAAGGGATTTGGGTAGCAAAGCTATGGAGGAAAGGTGTTGGTAGACTGGATTTTAAGAGGCTGTTCACAAAGGGTGAGAAGAGGTACTGGTTTAGTGATGAAAGGTTTGGCCAACTCCAGGTGTGTGTGGCGGTTGTACGGTGCATAAAAAGAAGGAAGGGGGTTTACGGTTGAACAAGGGACTGTTGTGGGTGAAATTTCTGGTTCTTGGGAGTCAAAACAAGGTGCAAGGATGACTAGCTAGGAGGGGGGTTTGTTGGTAACACAAGTGGGATGTGGAGGCTCTCGTTGATGAAAAAAAATCTTCAGCAATGGGAAAGGGATGCTGATGGTTTAGAAATCTTGAATATTGAGTAAAACTGGTTGGTGAAGGTTTTTCAATCGTTTAAGGAAAGGGGAAAGGGACTGGTTCGTGTGCGGCTAATAGGTAGAAGGGAAGGAGTTGGAAATTGTGGGAGATTCTGCGCCTCCTGCATAAGATGATTTTGAAACCCGAAAAGGGCGGGTTTCGATGATGGTTGCTGTACCAATCCAAGCGAGCAGATGTAAGATGGCGTAGAAGAAGAAAAACTACAATCAAGGTTGTGTTGCTTCTCTGTTCCAGGGAAGAAGATGAAGATAAAAGAGAGATTTTTCTTTGTTCCAGGGAAGAAGATGAAGATAAAAGGGAAAGATTTTCCACCAAAATTCAAATTTTATTCATAATAATTCAGCCATTGAATTCTTGTACAGCCTACGTATTTATAGAGCTTTGTACATTTCCTACTCTCTCAGTGTTTCCTTCTACTGAAATTATATTTAGAAAACAAAATGGAAAAGAAAACTCCTTAATTATCTCTAAAATTCCTAAAAACTCTAATAAAATTCATCCAAAATGGAGCAATTACAAATCCTAATAAAATTAAATGGATTTGCTAGGGACCATCGCAGAAGGCATTTCGCGGTTGGGCCGTGCATGTGAGACCAGCCAACTCAGGTGAATTAAATGAATAAGACAAAATCTGAGCATTTGTGGCTGCTCTCACATGCAGCGGCCCAACCGCGAAATGCCTTCCGTGATGTGATGGTCCCTAGCAACCTCCAAAACTAAAACAGTTAATAATTTTACCAATAGGGAAATTCTAAATAAAATAAAAAACTAAAGCAAATAATTTTGGATCCTTGTGAAATAAGCACATTGTGTCGTTTGATATCTGAATGATCTTGCATTGATTGGCCTTCGGGTAATATGATCAGTCATCCTCTTGGCTCGATCGTCGATCAGTGTCATCCGTTGCTTCATCCGACGGCCCGAATTGGTCCGATCATGGCTATGGAGTTTTTAGCCTTAGAATGACATAGTTGCACTGGCATCAGAGTTGTACAAACTTATCACGCCTGGAGCATTAGTCTTTTGAAGGTTGAAAGAGGTTACTCAAGCTCTAATACGTAAGTGGCTTTGGAGGTTTGGCTAGCAGAGAAATCAGCTGTCGAAAGAGATTAGTGTTAGTAAATATGGGATTTACGCTAGCCATTGGATTTCTTATCACTGATTCAGAAGTAATGGATTGATGGAATGGAGCAATGTTTCAAAACGTGGATGCTAGTCAAAACGCGATCGGAGAAAATCCTAGTCGACTTGGCATGTTGCAGTCGAGTACTTGGTTTACGCGGTCATAACTCGGGAGAGTCAAAGGAGTTTTTATTGACTCTGTAGGGCAAAAAGCGGAACACGGTAGCAAAATGTAGAACACGACCGAGGAAAATGGGAGTTGACTTGGGGGAGTCCACGATGATGCAGGGGAGTTTTAAAACCATGGTGTGGAGTGATATTTTGTGGCAGAAGTTTTAAGTATAATGAATGGATCAGGTACAAAGTTTACAAAGGCAACATAGTTAAGTTCTGGAATGATAAGTGGTCTCATGGATTGGCATTGGTGAAGTTGTTCCAGATCTCTTTGGGGTGGCTTCCAATAAGGAGGCTTTTGTCTAGGATTGTTTTGAGTGGAGAAAGGGTAGCATCTTGTGTCAGGTGAACTGTAGGTGGAACTTCTTCAATGGACAGACTTGATCGGATGGTTTCACTTTTTGACTTGTTGTACTCTTGCTATATCAAGAAGTATGGTTAGGCTAAAAGGATTTGGATCTTGTGGTCGTTGAGGGTCTTCAGCGTCAAGTCTTTATATCACAGGTTTGTTCCTAGCCCTTCTTCGTTGCATATGGCTAGTGTGTGGTGCTTTTTCTGCTCCCTCAAAGTTTTCGCTTTTGGGTGGTCTGCCTTCCAAAAGAGAATCCTAAGGTTGACCATTTGTGAAAGCGGAAGTTTCACATTGTTGACCATTGTGGCTTGTGTGCCATGACGGGGGTTTGGAGTGTATTCTCAGTGGGGCATGTGTTTTCTCCTGAGCTATTTGACTGCTGGTTGTTCGCTCCTTGGCCAGAAAAGGGGAGGATCCTGTGGAAAAATTTCTCATCGGCTACGATATGGGCCATCTCGATAGAAAGGAATGATCAGGTCTTGAAGAATTTGGTGAAAAAGTTGATCAATATTTTTATGAAAGTTGCCTCGCCCAACTATTTCTTGGGTGAAGGTTCTCCCTTGTTTCAGGTTTACTTTGTATTCCGATGTGTGATGGTGTAAGCAAGCTCAAACTAAGGAATGGAAGTTACGCGAAGGGGCACCTCTGATTGTTGGTCCCCTTCTCTTTGCTTACCTTTCGTGAACTTCCCCACTCACTCTTATCTTTACTCAAGGAAACCACATTATGTGCTGTATTTTCTTGAGAATGAATTCTGGGCAGAGTCTAAGGTAACGACACTATTTCAGTGCTTTTGTTACAGTAAACTGACGACTAGTCTGGCTGTCTTGAGTGATAAGCACTACTAAACCTCAATTCAGTGCCCTACATATGCGGCGACGGGTTACAAGAGAAGAGGGGTTCAGATCAATATCTATGACCTTTAGGGGACCTTTATCTCATCTGAGTTGGCCTAGAGGAGGGGGTTGAGGAACGAACACACGCATTTGACCGCCTTCTTGTCCACCTTCTTGTCCAACTTCCCTTTGGACGGTTCAGGCATGTGAACATAACAGACAGCCAAATACTTGCAAGCTACCAACATCTGGTACAGAGATCCATTCTAGCGCTCTCAATCGTTGCTTGGTGGCTAAGGCACGATAGAAAGATAGATCTGCCACATCTCTCCCCCATCAATCGGTACTAGTTATTGCCATTTTCATTCCTTGACCTTATTTGTCCGATGAGAAATGCGAAACAAAAGAAGGAACCGTTTAACGCCGTGATATATAATAGCTGTGGCTTGCCTTTTTTCGGGCTCATGAGGACTGAGGGTTTCATGAGATATGCTTTGATGCTGTCGAAAGCATTCTGGCAAGATATAGATTTACTCTAGTGGGGAGAGGAAGGAGGTCCTTTCTCCCCAGTGGTCTCCTCTTGGCCCTGGGTTGCTTAAACTTATCTTTGATGTTATGACTCTAGGTCATTTTGATGTGATATGGGTATTTTGGCCATTTTATGAGATAAGGATGTTTTTGTCATTTTCTATGAAAAATAGGTGTTTAGTCATTTTTATGAGATATGGTATTTTGATCAATGTGTTTTGTTCATTTTTTTATAAAATTTGTATTTTGATAATTTTCTGTGGAGGGCGAGCCTTGGCGCAACGGTAAGGTTGCTCCATAGTGACCTGGTGGCAATGAAGCACGGATACGGGGTGCGGGTACGTGGATACGTGATTTAAAAAAAAAAGGATACGGGTACGTTGGGGGTACGCTGAATATAATATATTTTATTATATATTTATAAAAATTTAAAAATATAATATTTTGTTAAAGATTCAAGCAATTTAATTGGAAACAATCAAATAACAATAACATCGCCAAAATCTAATATTACTTCTAAGTTGTTAGTTTTCTAATTACGGAATATATATATATATATATATATATATATATATATATATATATATATATATATATATATATATATAGAGAGAGAGAGAGAGAGAGAGAGAGAGAGAGAGAGAGAGAGAGAGAGAGAGAGAGAGAGAGAGAGAGAGGAAATGAAGTATTTGCAGCTGCACAGATAATCCATCTGTGCATGGCTACACAAACCATAGTGGGGGCCACATTTTTGGGGGAATCCAAAGCATTCATTTGGAAGGCCCTTCCATGGATAGGGTGTGTACCAAAAATCAGTCCTTTAGGATCATCCTAACCCTGCCATTTGGAGGTAAAAAATGGACAGAAACAGTGTCTGTCCATTTTCCCCTCCAACTTTGATTGGGTTAGGATGATCCTATAGGGCTGATTTTTGGTACACACCCTATCCATGGAAGGGCCTTCCAAATGAATGCTTTGGATCCCCCAAAAAATGTGGCCCCACTATGGTTTGTGAGCCATGCACAGATAAGCTATCTGTGCAGCTGCACATACTTCATAGGTTGATCCAAACCGTCCACATGTGTAGATAAGTTATCTACACAATGTGTAGATAAGTTATCTACACAGTTCCTACACACATGTGTAGATAAGTTATCTACACAATAGCTTAAAATACAGTGGGGGCCACATTATTTGGGTGATCCAAACCATTCATTCTTAAGGCTCTCTCATAGATAGGGTGTCCACAAAAAATTAGATCCATAGGATCATCCTAACCATTCGAACTGTGGAGGCAAAAAATGGACTAATTTGTGAAGGTTTAAAGACATCCATTTTACCTCCACAAATCGTAGGGTTGGGATGATCCTATGGATCTGATTTTTTGTAGACACCCTATCTATGTGAGGGCCTTTAAAATGGATGGCTTCGATCACCCAAACAATGTGGGCCCCCACTGTATTTTAAGCTAGTGTGTAGAGAACTCTCTACACATATGTGTTGGAACCGTTTTCTCATATATATATATATATACTAGTAAAAAACCCCGTGCGATGCACGGGCCGACAAAGAACTGTACGGACCACATCATAGGTTGATCCAAACCGTCCATGTGATGGAACACAACATCAATAGGTTGTGCCCGTAACATCATTTCCATAGGCTGATCCTAGCCCTCCAATCTATAGAGGTTTCCATAATTAAAAAAGCATAAAGGAGGGGGGTAGGATTGAAATTATGTGACTTTAATGGGTGCCTTTGTTAAAAAGCATAAAGGAGGGGGTAGGATTGAAAATATGTGGGTTGAATGGGTGCCTTTGTTAAAAAAGTCAAAAGAAGTGATGTGTAATTCTCATAGAATTTTGGGAGAAATTCAAATAATTCTCTCCTTTTCTCTTCTGCTATATAGTATATAGATATATATTATAGATATTTTGATATATTCATCCCCATCTTTGTTAATTGGGACAACCCCTCTATTGTAAAATTGTAAATTTTGATTTAATTCGAACATGCGCACCCGATATACCCAAATTGGATTTTTGTTTTGTTTGTTGTTTACCCAAGAGCACCCGCACCCGATACACGCCCGACATGGGTGCTTGGGCCTCCGGAGAGTACCAATGCTTCTTAGCCTGGTGGTCACGGGTTCGAGTCACAGAAACAGCCTTTTGCAAAGCAGGGGTAAGGCTGCGTACATCTAGCAGCCCTCCCCAGACCCCGTAATGGCGAGAGCCTTGTGCACTGGGCCGCCCTTTTAGGATTTATTCAAGTTAGAGGGCGAGCCTTGACAAAACGGTAAGGTTGCTTCATTGTGACCTGGTGGTCACGGGTTCGAGTCACGGAAACAGCCTATCTGCAAAGCAGGGGTAAGGCTGCGTACATCTAGAGCCCTCCCCAGACCCCGCAATGGCGGGAGCCTCGTGCACTGGGCTGCCCTTTTTAATAAGATTTATTTAAGTTATTTCTATTTTTCTCAATTTTTTTCATGGATACAAACTTTGGGTCAGAGTATTTTGGTTATTTCGAATTGCTATGGGTATTTTGGTCAATTTTTGATAATGCTATTGTGTTTATTTTCTATGAGATACGGGTCTTGTGCTAATTTTTTTAATAAAAATTTCGGCGGTTTGGCCATCTGTAATGAGATATGGGTATTTTGGTCATTTTTGGTGTAGGGGTATTTTAGTTATTTTATGAGATAAGGGTATTTGGGCCTCTTCTTATGAAATATGGTTCTAGGAATTTTTTTCTTTTTTAGTTTTTTTTTAAAGTTTTGCATCAGAAAAGGTGATTTTGTTCCACAATAGAATCGACTATTTTTGTCACATTTTGGGTGTTTTTGGACTAGAAAAAGAATAAAAATGTTTCTCGATCTCGCCATAGTTGGGATTGTGTGATAATTTATAATAATTCTAAAAATATATACAATAGTATTGTATATGGGGCACTAATGTTATTTTAGAGTTCCCAATCGTATTACGCGTAGGATTTTCTTTCAGCCAAACTTGCTATGAAAGTGGGTTCCCATGGCCTTCCTTTTATTACCGGCATCATATTCATTAAAAGAGTGATCTAAAATCTGTCGTGACTAAGTCACGCGAAAAGTTAACTGAAATTTTGAGGCTGATGTCAGCTATGCTTATTTTTTGTCTAAATCTTGGCCTGCCGCATAACATGATTGGCTTATTTGCTGCAATAGAGCTTCTGCCCTATGAAGCTTAGACCACGTCTACAATAAAACCTTACCTTCTAATTTGATTTTTCTACTTGTTCTGCGTTTATACTCTAAATTGTAACTCAAGTTTTACATTAATATGGGAGAGGTTTAGACAATGTTTTGAAAATCGGATTCGAACCCTAAATCGTAATAGGGGTCAAATCGTATCGGAACATAAATCATATCGTAAATCGTAAGATTCATTCAAATATATATATATATATATATATATATATATATATATATATATATATATATATATATATATAAAGGGGAGTGATAAATCGACTCCCCAAATTGATGAATCGACTCCCCATGTGTCTTTCTCTCTCCTCTAGGTTAGAGAGAGAAAGAGGAGAGAGATAGACACATGGGGAGTCGATTTATCACTGCCCTATGTATATATATATATATATATATATATATATATATATATATATATAAATTATAAAGAAGTTTACCATTCAAAAAAATTATAAAGAAGTATTTTTATGCTTTGAAAAATTATAAACAAGTTAAAGAATAAAAAATAGCTAATTATTCATTTTTATCCAAATTCATTAAATCAAATAGATACCATGATTAATCATTCAATATCGTAATACAAAATTTTTATTAACAAAATTAACATATACTAATCATCTATTTCTCATCCAAACCCATGCATATTGGATAATATTCTTAAAAATAAAAAAGAACCAGTCTATAATGAACCCATCCAAACCCATCTATAGTCTATAATGAACCCATCCATACCCATCTATAATGAACCGGTCTTTTATGATTGATATTTTTCATTTGATGTTTGAGACTTTGAGAATTGATACGATCTTGTGTATTTTTTATTTTAAAGATTTTTTTTGAGAAAATTCAAAAAAATCGTAAAAATAAAAAAGACACAAGATCGTATAAATTCTCTAAGTCTCAAACATCAAATGACAAATATCAATCATAAAAGACTGGTTCATTATAGTCGTCTCACACCTCGATGTAAGTAATGCCTTCAAGCACATGCACTGTGCTTGACTGGTTCGATTCGTTCCAACTCCTACTCCTTTATCTTCTTCCTTCTAATGAGAGAGATTTTGAAGGCTTCTTGTAATGTAGAAAGCAAATGAGGTCTTTCAAAAGAAAGTCCAATTTTCTTTTATACAAAACTTAATTTGGATAAATTGCATGAATCGTACGATTTACGATTGAATCGTAAGATTCAATTGAAAATCGTAAGATTCATACAAATTAAGATTCAATCATGTTATTCAATTGTTATGCATAAGATTTGATTTGAATCGTAAAATCGAATCGTAAACCATAAGATTTTCAAAACATGGGGTTTAGTATCAAAATGGCTAATTGGTTCACACAAAACCGTCAGATAGCATAGTTCGAATGTCGAGTTCGTGAACTGGTCAGTTTAGTTAGTTTTTGCAAGCAATAGGCATTTTTGTTAAACCGAACAGCACTTGTGACTTGTCGAAGTTTAGCAAGGTCCGACAACTAGTTTGATCTGGTTTTTGGAACATTGGTTCATGGTAATAGCCATTTAATTATGGACGTGGATGGCAAGTGGGTGATAAATCAATTTATTTTCTTCTATGATGTTTATGAATTTTCTTTTGGGAAATGATATTTCCTCTTCCTTGTTTTAATAATAACACCCCTCTTTGTATTTAGTATTTACCTTTAATTAGCTGTTAAAGATTGTTCTAATGCGCACAATGCTACCAACAACAAGAGAAAAATGTTCCATAGTGGCAGTATCAAAATGGCATCTTTGTATTGACACTTAACTAATTCGGTGTTAAAGATTGTTGTAATATGCACAAAGCTACCAACAATACAAAGAGTGTTTCATAAAGTGGCAGTATCAAAATGACAGAGTGCGGATATCATTTCTCGGTTTTTTTCTAATTTTTTCAGAGAAATTGGAATGAGTTGTATGATTAGCGATATGTTTCAACCCCTACGAGGATCTATTTTTGATATCTTGAAAACATTCTATAAATGCTTGAAACATGTCCTTTTATGATTCACGAGTTATGTTGATGCTATTTGTAATGCTAGTGCCCTTTGTGTATCATGAGATTTGAAATCAAAGGTGTGGAGTATCTTTCGTGTTGCCATCTCTAGTGAATCTCTTCCATTTGCCTTTCAAGAGTAGAGAGGGGTTCAAACCATAAACCGTATGGCCTAAATTCTCATTCTTTACTTCAAAAGCGTTGGATGTTGTTTCCAACCCATCTAGTCCTATATGTATGATGCTTCCTTGAGTCATTCGTATGCGGCTATGCATTTCTTCCTTCTTATATCACTTTCACTTAAGTCTTTCCTGTTTTCTATCTGAATGAAACATCAAACGAAATGGTATTGACAACTACGCTGGGAATGGGAATATATTTTATGTTTTTTAAGGTTCGAATGGTGAAGGAATGTATTAGGGTTTTCTAAGATCAAAATAGAATTATAAAGTGCGATTTAGGGATTTGAAAAAGGGATTGGGGGATAAGGAATTCTAGTGGGTGGAATGGAAGAAAAGAAGAGAAGGATTAGGGTTTCCAGATGATAGCAGAAGTTGGAAGACTTAGAATAAAAAAACAATGAAAGGTGGTTTAATTGTGAATAATACTTACCTATCGAGTAGAATGAGGGGAAATCACCTTTGCGTGCGGTCCTGCTTTGATACATTCTAAAGATGTTGGAGAAGTTGAAGTAGAATAAGGATAAAAAATGAAGGACATGATGATGGGATTAGGTTCTCGAGTGGATGAAATAGAAGAAAAGTAAAGGGGATTCGTTTTTTATTTTTATTTTTTGAAAAATGGGATTAGGTTTTTTTTATGATGCTGGGAGTTTGAGAACTTCCAATAGAAAAAAGAAAGATGGTTTTAACTTTTAATAGAGAATAACCAACCCTTTCAAGTAGAATTGAGCTAAATCAGCTTGGAGTGTGAACATACTTCGATATCATGTAAAAGTATTGAAAAAGACAAAAGTATGAGGAGAAGAGGAAGAGGGCAGACACAATTTGTGTGGGAATCTTGTATTCAATATCATGAAATATATATGACACATCACTTGTGTATTGATGTTGTTTAAAATGAATTGACGAATATGCTCTTCATGTTAATAATGAAATTTATCATAAAACTATAAATAATGAAAATTATTCAAAAAAAAAAGATAAATAATGAAATCTCTAACACTTTTTCAACATGACCTGCTTGCTCACACAAATTGAGAGAACGTGAGAAAGTGGAGAATAAGGAGAGGAGAAAGAGAACAGGAATGAAGGCAAAAGGGTTTGAAGTGTGTTGCATTTCTTATCGTTGCTATGGTCGATCTCTCCACAATGGCACAATTACCCAAATTAATGAGTTAAGTATGGACTCACACACATGGACACATAATTACTTTATTGATTAAGAAACCTAATGTTAGGAGATACCACTAAGTCTATTGTACACATGCACATGGGCTTTTGATGAATGACCTCTCTTACACCTTAATGGTCCTCTCACCAATTTGAATAATTTCACTAAATATTTTGGGAACTAATCACTCCATATTAAAATGCTAAGAGAAAATCGCAAAGTTTTCTAACCATTGTGCAATGTAAAACAAGTTTTCAATTATTTGTTTGGGTTACTACTCATGGTGTGCCAATTCGTGGGTCTAATCCAAGGTTACCTGGAACGCGGTTCGTTCCAGTACGCGGTACGGGAACGGGGTACGATGGTAGCCCTGTACGCGGTACGATGAGGGTAGGCTAAGTCGGTTGGCTATTTTAGCTCGGGGTTGATTTGGATTGCAAATCTGGGTCGCTCTGGTACTTTATATGTATAATTTCATATATTATTACAAGAATATCATTCTATAGTCCATGCTACATACATTTAATAAACAAAACCAAAAACCTTGTGTATGCCATTTATATATATTCAAAATGAAAATTCCAGTTTCAATCCAATCCATAATATATAAAATTTGAAGATCTCCAAATATCTCTCCAAATATCTTTAAATTAAGTACCAACATATATTGCATTCTCAATCTTAAATGAAAGCAAACAAAAAATAACTACCTGATTCTGAAATAAGAACATAAAACTATGAACTTATAAACTATTGTGCAACTCTCTTTTCCTAGTCCACCGAAGTGTTTCCTCTCTCTATGCATCTCTTCCTTTCGTGTGGGTCGCCCGGGTCGCCATTTTTGGTGATCCGGGATGCAAACGACCGATGTTTTAGGTCGGCGACCCTGGATCGCGGGTCAGAGGGTGGGAGGGCGATCCCGGTAACTTTGGTCTAATCTCCCCATTTTGGAGGCGATTGCAAGTTAATATCCCTTTGTACTAGGTGATGTACCGAAACAAAAATGGAAGGACTTATTATTGCAATGAAACATGAAATCTCTTGTTTTCAGTTTAATTATTTTGTGTCTTACAAATTAGTTTTCTCCTATAGGTTAATTAGATTCATTCAGGGTTGTATATTACATATCTACACTATCAAAAAATTCAAATTAATGAAAATCTATCCGCCATTGATTAAGTTGTCATCACATGGTTGTGCATGATATACTTATGTGACGCTATTTGCGTCTCTACCTATTTTGATAGGGGTGTGTTTGGTTGCACAAAAGCAAGGGTGGCTTAGGGATTTTGGTTGGCATTTGGGTGCTACGACAACAAAATTCCCTGTTTGGTTACCAGTATAACATTGGACTCCCTGTAGACTAATTGGGATGGTCGTCGATAATTATTGCATGTCTGCTTATGTGGCATTCTTGTCTCCACCTTATAACATCCAAGCCAAAGTCTTACAAAAAAGTTGGAATTTTGCTTGATATTGGGAACGGTGCTTTTCTCTTTTTCCTCACAAACACACACACACACTCTCTCTCTCTCTCTCTATATATATATATATATAGAGAGAGAGAGAGAGAGAGAGAGAGAGAGAGAGAGAGAGAGAGAGAGAGAGAGAAAACTGTTCCTGCACGAGTGTGCAGAAACATGGTGGGGCCCACATTCTTGGTGGAATCAAAACTATTCACTTGGAAGGCCCTTCCATGGATAGGGTGTGGCCCAAAAATCAGCCCCATTGGATCGTCCTAACCCAATCAAAGGTGGGGGGGGGGGGAAATGGATAGACACTGTGTGTCCATGTTTCTGCCCATTTTTCTCCCTCCAAAAATGACAGGGTTAGGATGATCCAATGGGGCTGATTTTTGGGCCACACCCTATCCATGGAAGGGCCTTCCAAGTGAATGCTATGGACCCCCCAAAAATGTGGGGTGCAGGTAAGCTTACCTGCACACTTGTGCAAGAACAACAACCTCATATATATATATATATATATATATATATATATATATATATGAGAAAACGGTTCCTACACATATGTGTAGATAAGTTATCTACACACTAGCTTAAAATACAGTGGGGGCCACATTATTTGGGTGATCCAAACCATTCATTTTTAAGGCCCTCACATAGATAGGGTGTCCACAAAAAATCAGATCCATAGGATCATCCTAACCATTCGAACTGTGGAGGCAAAAAATGGACTAATTTGTGAAGGTTTAAAGACATCCATTTTACCTCCACAAATCGTAGGGTTGGGATGATCCTATGGATCTGATTTTTTGTATACACCCTATCTATGTGAGGGCCTTTAAAATGGATGGCTTGGATCACCCAAACAATGTGGGCCCCCACTGTATTTTAAGCTAGTGTGTAGAGAACTCTCTACACATATGTGTAGGAACCGTTTTCTCTCTCTCTCTCTCTCTCTATATATATATATATATATAAATCTTTGGGAAGTATCACGATCATCCAATACGAAGGGTTTAATGCCACCCCTTTCTTATTCCCCTACTCTCCTAGTATATGCTGCTCAACCAAGCACTACTTACCATTATTCTCCGAGGTAATTCCAGGCAAATCCAATGCTTGTCTCCTCCCTGTGGACTACTTATTCAACTACTCCGAGTCTATGCCGCACAACCAAACAGACCCGATCAATGTTTCAAAATGCGGATGCGAGTCAAAACGCAGGCAATGAAAATCCTAGTCGACCCGTCACGGCGCGGTCGAGTACTCGGTTTACGCGGATAAGTACTTGTTTGATGCGGTCATAACTCGGGAGAGTCAAAGGAGTTTTTATCGATTCTGTAGGGCAAAATGCGGAATACGGTGGGAAAGCCTGGAATGTGGCCAACCTCATTCAATGGGAAAAAGAAAGTCGACTTGGGGGAGTCACAATGATGCGGGGGAGTTTTAAAACTATGCCCTAGATGAATACCAGTGTGAAATCTGATGGGATCCCCTCAAGTGCAACCTTGTTCAATGGTTAATTGTCTAAGGCTAAGATTGCACACAATTGGAACTTGAACCATGCCCTAGATGAATACCAGTATGAAATCGGATGGGATCTCCTCAAGTGCAACCTCGTTCAATGGTTAATTATCTAGGGCAAAAATTGCACACAATTAGAACTTGACCCATTTTAGTCGGAGCTGGTATACTTTGTAAACTCAAGCTTCCTAGTATCGTTGGTGGAGGTATTCACACTTATGTGATGGGTTGTTGTTATCCATTTGTGTTACGTCATGGACACCATGTTATCATTTTGTGTCATGGTGTGGGGAATGATTTCGTGGTTGTACACATGACATGCCGCAATGCAACTTATCATGATCATGTTTGTTGTAGCTTGTGTCTCCTAATCCCTCTACTTATTGCCTCCTCATATTAAAATAAGATAAAATAATTTAAAAATCTATCCTCTATGTCCTTGACCCTTTTAGTTGAAGCTATGTTGCATAGCTAGAGGCCATACTTGTGCATTTTAATACCACGTGTTGAGTTGTACCATTACGTACCAATATTCCATTTCGGTTTGTTTGACACATAATCAATTTATGATGCCTCTTACTTAGCTTCAAGCAATGTGCTTCACATGAGTGCTAGTTGAGTCTAGTTAATCTTTCCACTTAAGAAGCATGCCTAACTCCATGCTCTCAAGGCTTGGTAGCATATGCAATGTTGGGAGTTACATTAGCTAAGTGGCCCCTTTCTAGCAGTTTTGCATATAAAAATGCATTTTGACAGGGATCTTAGAAAAAAACAAGGGTACTCAGGTAGTAGGATGGTTTTGAGTTGACCATCCATGTCAGAATATTATACATATCCCAAGCAAAACGGAAATACGGAAACATTAGAATTTTTTTGTATATTTTTTTCTAATGAATATCTTTATTCATTTTCTTACAATTATTATTATATATATAGCCTAAACAGAAAGGGCTATTCTCATTGGACCAGTGTCACCAGGGTTGCTACCCCCCATCATCCTGATTTGGGTCGCACGACCCCAAACATGATACTTTCGCAATTCGAATTGCAAATATTGGTGACCCTGTCATCTCGCTTGCATATCCAACTTTGCAAGAGGAAACACTTAAACATGCTATCTTATTAGTTTGATCATTTGTCAATTGTCATGCTTTTATGTTTTTATTTCAAACGTGGGTAGTTTTTCATTTGCTTTCTTTTTGGAGTGAGTATGCAATATAGGGAAAGAAAATACTAATCACCAATGTAGAGGGCAAGTAAGAGAAGGAGGTTGAGAGGCAAGAGATGAACACAAGGATTTTATAGTGGTTCGGTCTTTGAATACAACACCAGGACCTACGTCCACTCACCAAGACCTCCTCGGTGCTTCCACTATTACGATCCTCCTTTCTTAATAGGCCAGATCGGAAAACCGTCTTACAATATCAAGATTCACCTTTCTTAACGGGCCGAATCGAAGACCCTCGTACAAATAGCTGAAGAAAATGAAGAACACTCTATTAGCCTATTGAAGGTTTGGTTACAACTTGTAAAGCTCACAAAAACTCTCCAAAGAATGAATACAATGAAAGCCTAGCGGAGATCTTCCTCAAGTGAAAATACACATTCAAGCTCTTTGAGGAATGAGATGGATTTGAAAGTTTAAGCTCAAAAATAGATTTTCAATATGTTCAAAAGTTGTTAAATCTATGAGAAAACAATGTATTTATAGTCTGCAATGATTCCTCAATGTTTGGGGGTAGTTTGGGCCATGGAAGCAGGATTCTTCCTTGGGAGCCTTCGATTCCCGCTTTCAATTCCCGTTTCGATTCCCGCTCTGGCAACCTTGAGTAGGATTTTTCCCTGGGAGCCTTCGATTCCCGCTTTCAATTCCCGTTTCGATTCCTGCTTTCGATTCCCGCTCTGACAACCTTGGTTTGGTAGGGCGGTAGCCCGCCACTGGTCTGCTGGAATTCCAGCAAAAAATTGTTTTCAGCTGGTTCTTGTAAAATTCGTATCTCCCTCGTTTCTTATCGGATTTGATGTTCTTATACTCTACGGACATGAGAAAAATGAGAGTTGTCTGTTAAAAATATTTTCAAAAATATTTGAAAATGTTTTGAACCAGTTAAATCAGGTTTAAGGTGTTGGACTCATAATTCAAGAGCCAATGTTATGCTTTTCCATTTGTAAACTTTGGTTAGCACTTGTGCTTTGGTTATTGAACTATGGACTTTTGTTTTTATAATATTTAGGACCTTTGAAAATGATTTTCCATGAAATATAAATAGTTTTCAAGGTTGGTTTTGAAAGATAATTGAAAAAACACTATGAAATGCAAAACCACTTGAAAGAGATCTCCAATACAATTTAGAAAGTTAAACTACTTAGCACCTTGATCGTATTGGCTTCAAAGGTCTTCTTTGTGCTCTTAGTTTGTAAGTGAACACTTGAGAATGCTTGGTCCATATGACTCTCTCTCTTGAATGGATTCTTCACTTTGAATGCTTGAGATAGTCACCAATACTTGTTCAACTTCAAGCTCCTCTTGGCAAATGCTAGGCTTGCTTGTGGGATCCTCAACTTGAGCTCTATACTTGGACATCTCACAAAGGTGGTTCGTCTAATATGTGCAAGCTCACTTAGTTCCTTTGTGCATGTTGATCCTCAAGCCATGTGTTGTGTTGTGTTGTGTAATGACGATATGACATGTAAAGTTCATGTCTAAGGCACAACACTACAAAGCAACACATTAGTCCATAAAGACTAATCAATTTAGGTTTGCTAACATCAAAACTACTAAGAAAAGGTGATTAGTTAAACCCATGGGGAACCTTGGGCTAACAATACCCCCCTTTTTGATGATGGCAAACCAAATTGATTAGGAGGAAGGAGATACCATAATAGATAGACAAATAATATCAAAGAGATATAAAATGAAGTGCAATACTCCCCCTCACTATATGCTAAGTATAAATAAACAATATAAATCAAGTGATGCATATAGAATATGAACTACCTAATCAATTCCAAAATTCTCTCCCTTTTGGCAGCAGCAAAAATAGAGGTTTCAACAGTGAAAGCTCAAACTAATATGCCAAGATGTGCAATATGCACTTCGCCTATCTACTTATCATATATATAAGATGCTCAAAGTGAATCATATATGATAAGAGTGAAGTAATATAAAAAACTAGGTAATTGCCCTCTTTTTTTGTTAAGGCAAGTAAATGTATGTAATTTAAACACAATCAAAGGGTGTTTGCTAGCATGGACATTCTAAATACAACCCTATGAAGCCTATGAACATATAAGATTTGATAGTTTCCTCCTAAATTTTTGTTATGCATACACAATAGATCACTAGAAAATATGGCATAACAAGCAAAATGATTGAGATGATATAACATTTATGCTTCTATTATGAAACTATAATGACTATAGGGTAATCAACTTGAATACATGATAGGCATAGGGACAAGCAATACATAGAGATATGATTTGCATTTGCAAGACAATTATATATTTGGTCCTATGTGGAGCTATGTAAGATGGGCACATGCAACGAATATAGAAATACTACAAATGAACTCTATGGCCATAAGAACATGAATGATATGTCAATTTAAGCTCTCCTAATGCTTATTATAAGAGATTCAACCAGGAAATTCAAACGAGGTTCATGATAAGCAGTTTTTTGTTTTGTTTTTATTATTCGATCTAGAGGATTTACAATTTAAGCACGACTAATGGGGTAATGGACATTGTGAGCATATCACTATGATCCATATAAACATAAAGATGAGACACTTTGGCTCTCCCCGTAAGTATTTGTCATTGGCCTTGGTTAAAACCTAAGAGGCAAGGCATGGCAAAGCAAAATGGCTAAGGATATGACAATGAGGGCTTGACCAGAGATACTTATCATGGAGAATGGGTGAATATAGCTTCAAAAGCACATGATAAGCATGAAGATTCATAGGTTACAGGATTGATCAAGTAAGATAGGATCCTATGAATGGACTTAAAATAGATTTGCAAAATTAGGCTAAAAAATAGAAACTTATCAATGGCAAATGTGATAACCATCATAAGGCCATTCAAGATAAGTTTGAAGTCTAAGAATGATATTACACTGAGGCTCAGGCTAAGGGTGCTTGTCATAAGCGAGAGATGGTTTCAGAATGAAAGCATAAGGCAGTCCCAACTTCAACACAAATGGAGCAATGAGGCTTCAAATGAGTGCACTTATCATATGTAATATAATACCTATATCAAGCAACATATGATAAGATAGAAAATGACAGATATTTCATACACAGTTCCCCCTTTGTTAGAGCGTCATACGTAATATGAATCCAAAGGGCTGTCCAACACAGAGTCGCCAAGGGTTTGTGAAGTGATTAGTTGAAAACAACCCTTGGGCTACAATTACATGTTTGCTAAGGATACTCAAATGATATCACCTGAGGTGGTGAGACATCCTAGCAACACATGCTCCCCCTAACTAACTGCATATATATATATATATATATATATATATATATATATATATATATATATATATATAGCAATTCAAGACACATATCACTTATCATGGTGAAGATGCTGGCTAGAAGCCAGAGAAATTAGATGTATTAATTAAAGTGATGGTACTGTTCCTTCAAAAGAAGGCATGAGCACCTATTGAATAGCTTTTAACATTAAGGTTTAACATCTTTACCATATAGCTAATACTACACACGGGTGATATTACATATATAGAGTGCTATATTTTCATCAATTGAACCACAAACTTAGGAAAGCAAATTCAACCATCTAAACAACCTAACAACTTAGGGCAAGCAACTCTATTTGAATGTGAAGGCAACTAGTTCTTTTAAGTTTTCGTTCAAAAGCAAACTAGTTTTCAACTTTTAGGGAATACTTGTTTTCATTTTTATTTTCTTATCCCTTATTAAGTTATTACATGTGTTTTGATGGATTGAAATTTAATTGAATGATTAAGCATGATCGTCAAAACTCATTTCATCTCAATTTCTCTCTTTTAAAGCCAATTATTTATATATAGATATATATTGGGAAATGTTATCATCACTACTGTATTTTGATGAGGGCACTCCTCACTTTATTAGAAGTACAGTATGGCCCGCACCATAAGATGATCCCAACCGTCCATTAGATGGGCCACAGCCTATTTTCTTATCCATTAAATAGGTTGTGTCCCGACAATTATTTCTATCGGTTGATCCTAACCCTTCGATCTATTGAGACACTCAGATCGAAGGGCTAGGATCAACCTATGGAAATGATTTTTGAGGCATATCCTATTTAAGCTGTGGCCCATCTTATGGACGGTTTGGATCATTCTATGGTGCGGGCCATACCGTACTTTTAATAAGTGAAGAGTGCCCTCATCAAAATACAGTAGTGCTAATAACATTTCCCTATATATTTTAATTTTAGCACACTTTTAGCTTTTTAGGCATAATCCCATGATTTTGATGATGTTCATAATTTGCAATGAACTCGTGAGATAAAAATTTGAGTGACTGATGGAAATGTTTTCAAATGACTCAAACTTATAGTGATCTAGCTTGGGAGTCTTTACTTTGATATACATAAATCACATATATATGGATAATGTGTGTATATCTTAAGATCACATGCTTCTAACTAAGTGGATTTCGATGATCATTTCATTTAATGATTCCACTTTAGTTTGAAGTTCACAAGTATTTTTATTTTTCATTTTCAACAATTCTTGTGAACAAATCAAGGTCATATGGATGCTATATTGCACAAACATCATATGTACTCCATAGTGACCATGTGTTCTAATGTGCACAAAAATTTTACTTAGATTTTTATTTTTCTAGTGCACATAGGTTTGATGTGAAGGATTAGGAATGACACAAGTTTCTTAGTACTTCAATCATTAAGAAATTTACTTGTTTGAATGTGTTAAGTTCATTTTAGAATTATTTCAAAACAAGTGAGTTACATGTCATACATGAATGATCATATTGAAGCTCTTAGACATGAGAGTTCAATGAGAAGTCAAGATAACTCACATGTATTTCTCACATTGAACCAAGTCCCAAATTTCCCTTAAGTGTTCTAAGATTTTAAGTTCAAAGGGATAATTTTCAAAAGCCAAGGATATTCATGATTTTCTCATAAATGATAATCACCTTGGGCTAATGAATCAACTTATGAATTCCTCATGGTATTAACAATAGTTTTGGAAATTCACTAAGTTTTGTATTTTGACCCAACCTTGTTTGTTTAAAGAAGTCTAAGGATTGATCTACAATGATTTTGCTTAGACATAACATTTATGCATTTTTTTTAAATTTTCTATCATTTCTTCCATCTTCTATTTTGCTCTATTTCTTTTATGATTGCTAGAATGACATGGTCAATAACTCTTAAATACAAAAGTCTAGCAGTAGCAAGAAAATATTTACAAACCTAGCTTGAACCACCCTAAGTAGACCAAGGTTGATTATCATACCATTATGAGATGATACAATCTCATTGATGTCATAAATGGTATGAATACTACATCATAGATACGTATAAGATGGAACAAGATAAGCATATTTGTATCTATAATATAATATTTTTTTTAAAGAGATGTAATCTTTAAGCACTAATGGATACATGAAGATAATCAATAATGAGTACATGTATCACATAACTCATTTATTTGATGAGATGAATTAGCTCTTAATTGTTCTTCATCTTCACACAATGACTTATATTTTTCCATGAGCTCAATATTTGTATTTTCTAAAGTTTTATTTTCTTAAAGCAACATCTTTTCCTTGCTTGAGGCTTCATTGAGTTCATATTGGAGGGTTTTCATTTTCTTTGTTAATGAATCAAATATTTTTACAATGACTAACTCCTTTTTGTTTCTATCCTTTAACTCATTAAAGAGGTCATTATATCCCCTTTTTAGCTCATCATATGACATTTTATTTTTAGAGGAATTTTCCTCTTGAGTTGTTGCTAGAAGACAATGATATGATCTATAAGATTTTTCAATGGAAATCCAAATGTCTTTAGCATTTTTACAAGAAATAATGTTTTCAAACACACAACTAGGTAAAGCAAAAGATAATGCAATCATGGCTTTGCAATTTTGTGAAAACATATTTTTATGATAATCACTTAATCTCTTTGGTAGTGTAAAACCATTTTCAATCACTTTCAAGAGATCCCCATCTAAACCTTTAAGATAGGACTTCATACGAATCGATTAAGATCCATAATCGGTTCCATCAAAGTAAGGTAGTCTAGATGCCATTAGGTTGCCAATGAATCTTTCTCTTGTAGGTTTTTGAATCAAAAACCTCTTTAAGAGCCTTAGCTCTGGTACCAAATGAAATCCCAAAGGGCAACCCAAGAGGGGGGGGGTGAATTGGATTTAATTCAAATTTTAATGGTGTGCAATATGATTATCCTCAAGTTCAAAACAAAAACTAACCCTTGTTAATTATAGATTCAAAATAAATACAAAAGGGAAAAAATACCAATCACCAATGTAGAGGGCAAGCAAGAGAAGGAGGTTGAGAGGTAAGAGATGAACACAAGGATTTTATAGTGGTTCGCTCCTTGGATACAACACCAAGACCTACGTCCACTCGCCAAGACCTCCTCGGTGCGCGCTTCCACTATCACGATCATCCTTTCTTAACGGGCCGGATCGGAAAACCCTCTTACAATATCAAGATTTACCTCTCTTGATGGGTCGAATCGGAGACCCTCTTACAATGATTTGATTCGCCTTTCTTAACAGGCCGAATCGAAGACCCTCGTACAAATAGTTGAAGAAAATGAAGAACACTCTATTAGCCTCTTGAAGGCTTGGTTACAACTTGTAAAGCTCACAAAAACTCTCTAAAGAATGAATACAATGAAAGCCTAGTGGAGATCTTCCTCGTGTGAAAATACACATTCAAGCTCTTTGAGGAATGAGATGGATTTGAAAGTTTAAGCTCAAAAATAGATTTTCAATATGTTCAAAAGTTAAATCCATGAGAAAACCATGTATTTATAGTTCACAATGATTCCTTAATGTTTGAGGGTAGTTTGGGCAAGAAAAGACAAAAAACGGGTTAAAAAAGCAACTAGCCGTTATGCCCTAACGGCTAGTTTTTCGCTTAGCAGTGATAGCCCGCGGGGGGGGGGTCGGTCGACCACGGTAGGGCGATAGCCCGCCACTGGTCTGCTGGAATTCCAACAAAAAACTGTTTTCAGCCGGTTCTTGTAAAATTCACATCTCCCTCGTTTCTTATCGAATTTTGATGTTCTTATACTCTATGGACATGAGAAAAATGAGAACTATCTATTAAAAATATTTTCAAAAATATTTGAAAATGTTTTGAACCAGTTAAATCAGGTTTAAGGTGCTGGACTCATAATTCAAGTGCCAATGTTATGTTTTTCCATTTGTAAACTTTGGTTAGCACTTGGGCTTTTGTTATTGGACTATGGACTTTTGTTTTTATAATATTTAGGACCTATGAAAATGGTTTTCCATGAAATATAAATAGGTTTCAAGGTTGGTTTTGAAAGATAATTGAAAAAACACTTTGAGTTGCAAAACCACTTGAAAGAGATCTCCAATACAATATAGAAAGTTAAACTACTTAGCACCTTGATCGTATTGGCTTCAAAGGTCTTCTTTGTGCTCTTGGCCTGTAAGTGAACACTTGAGAATGCTTGGTCCATGTGACTCTCTCTCTTGAATGGATTCTTCGCTTTGAATGCTGGAGATAGTCACCAACACTTGTTCAACTTCAAGCTCCTCTTGGCATATGCTAGGCTTGCTTGTGGGATCCTCAACTTGAGCTCTATACTTGGACATCTCACAAAGGTGGTTCCTCCAATATGTGCAAGCTCACTTAGTTCCTTTGTGCATGTTGATCCTCAAGCCATGTGTTGTATTGTGTTGTGTAATGGCGATATGACATGTAGAGTTCCTGTTTTAGGCACAACAGTACAAAGCAACACATTAGTCCATAAAGACTAATCAATTTAGGTTTGCTAACATCAAAACAACAATGAAAAGGTGATTAGTTGAACCCATGGGGAACCTTGGGCTAATAGTTATTAATAAAAGGGTGGCCCATTGCATGAGGCTCCCGCCATTGTGGGGCTTGGAGAGGGCTAGATGTACGCAGCCTTACCCCTGCTTTTCGGGGAGGCTGTTTCCATGACTCGAAGCCGTGACCACCAGGTCACACAATAACCCGTGATTCTTAAAGGTTATTATTTTAGCAAAATTATTTCATGCTTCAATTGGATGACAAATGGGAGAAGATGAAGAAACCGGTTTTTTGAGTAATTGTTAATGGTTGGATGGAATGGGGAGAGGTGAAGGTTTTGATTGTAAATTCTGACTCCATTTTTCTACCGTTAGTGTGATTAGAGCCCTCTATTGATCATTTAAATGAGTATTGACAAACTCTAGGACTATCAGCTTTTGTCGTGAGACGTGGGATGCCGTTAAAGGTGAGATTGTGCAAGTTATAAAGGAGTGTCATGAAAGGTAACATCTGAGCATGGAAGCCAATACTGCCTTTATCACTCTGAAGAGCTCTATATGTTAGATAAGAAGGCTCCCTCTCCTTTCACTAGTATGTCTGAATTGTCAAGTAAGATGTTCTCCCCACCTCCATTTTGCACCTCTACTTTGCGGACAACATGCTAATTCATTGTGTGAACTTGTGGGATCAAGTGATGAAATAAGCATTATCAGATGGCTTGAAGTAGTTCCGAGCCTCAAGGTGAATTTGAGAATGCACTATGGTAGGGGTGAGTGTTGAGGAGAATAGAGGATTGTATTTTGTGGAGTTTTTGGGATGTGAATTCCTTTCAGGTGCTTTTTGGTGTGCGTTCCTTCTTCCGCATTTTGGTGATTGGTGATGGGACCATATCTAAATTCTCTCATATCTGGTGGTCTGCACCTCCTCACAGGACAGTGGCTTTCGCATGGACAATATCAAATAGACGAATTAACAGATGCAATAGGCTCAAAAGGCACCATATTAGTTTGGTCAATAGGTGTATATTGTGTAAATCGGTGGAGGAAGCTATTGATCATGTCCTACCTTTCTCCTACAGCCTATGGGTAACCATTACAAGGAGCTTCAGTGTTTCTCTGGCCTTCCATAGATCCATCAAGAAAACAATCCTACATTGGTGCAATATCCCCTTAGGAAAGATGGTCGCTCCCTTTGGAATCTTGGTCCCTATGCGATCATATGGCACATTTGGCAACAGAGAAATAGAAGAATTTTTTATGAAGTGGGGAAAAGCTTCTGCAAATTATTGTCGGATATCAAAGTGGACTTGATTGCCTTGGCTAAAGTGAATGATGCTCTATGCTCGTACTTCGCAACTGGAGGTCAATAATTTAAGAGAGAAGCATAAAAAATCGTCCGTCCCCTTGTTGGAATCCCCTCTATCGGATGGTTGAAAGTTGAAACTCAACTTTGATGGCAGCGCTGAAGGAAAACCGGGTCCTGCAGGCATTGGAGGTTTGCTTCACGACTCAAATGGCTGCTCCTTGATGTCCTCTGGTTCGACAGGGATTTGTGCCTGTAGTGAGGCTGATTCTAGAACCCTTTTGTGGTGTCTAAGGTGATATGCGGATCATCTTTCTTTCCCCTTGATAGTAGAGGGAGACTTATCCAACTTTATGGCGTGGGCTAGTAACTCATCTCCGGGTCCATGGAAGCTATCCAACAGAATTGCAGAAATCGGGGACTGTTGCAGGAGAATCCGTCCCCAATTCTCACTTAAATTCGAAGCGGCCTAGCTTGCCAAAGTGTGTCTGGACAAATTGACCATGGAGGTGTTAGTGCCACCGTAAAGAACTGTTGGCTGTATCAAGAATGTCTATATTGGGACCTTCAGATTGTTAGCTTGTTGGGTGACAACTTGTCTCCCTCATTGTTTTGTAGTCTGTTGTAACACCGGTGGGATCCAATAAAGTTACCATTTTCAGAAAAAAAAATTGAGATGTAGAATGCTACTTGTGCTGGGAGTTCTCTAAAAGTTTTGGGATCCAATCATTTAGAGGGTGGGAAGCAAAATTGGAATTTGAAAGAGAAGTGGAGCTACTTATCGTTAGGAGGTAATAGAATAACTCTTATCGAATCATCTCCTCAAATCGTCAAACCTGTAATGTTCTAAGTTTAGTGGCTGGCAAGATTGAGAAGCTCTAAATAGAATTTTTGTGAGAAGGGAAGGAAGATGGGAAGGGCCTTGAACATAATGTGTAATCTGGTTCTTAGGAGAGATTTCAAGGGAGATTGGTTTGGGTCTTCTATATTATAGGATTCCCACGTTTCTATTGCTTCTATGAAAAGTATGAGTTGGGAGGGAAGTCAAATAGTAGTGTATGACCAAGTCGTCTTTTAGACCCTTTTTGTGATGATGATTTCATTTCCCCGGTTGTCAGAGTATGCAAGATTCCAATCCCTCCTAGTTTGCAAGCCTTTGTTGAATGGTGCCAAGGCAGTTTTTGAAAAGATCAGAACACAAAACAAAATGAAGAAGAAAAGCAAGCGTTTTGTTGAACATGATGGTGTTGGGAGAGATTAGAACACGAGACAATGAATAAAGCTTTGGTAACATGGTATAATGTGTAAAAAAAGAACAAGTGACCACATTTTTTATCCATCACAAGATAGTGCAGAAAGTGTGGAGGCATATATACTTCATCAGCTTGGCATCTATTTGGGCGGGGGAATGCAAGCTTGGTGGCCCCACACTCTCCTCAAATCCCTTCAGCCTTTCTCAAGACTTACAGCTGTAGGACGAGAAAAAGGAGATCCAAAGTAGGTTATACTGATTCCATGTCCTCCATCTCTATCGAAACCTACAGTCAGAGTCGATCTTAGTACATCTGTCTGTTCTGGATTTCCAGAGAATTTTAGGGTACTCTATGTTGGAGTTTTAGTAGGTATTGTACTAGGAACGTTAAATTCCTTATTCAACAAGTTAATTTGTTTATATTTTGGTAGTTGCAATTTCCGAATTGGAATGTGGAACAGGGTCTCCAAAATAGCTCCATAACAGTAGATGGTTAGGATTAGTACTCTCCTATATACTTCCTAGGTGGAGAAAAAGCGGATTTGAACTAATAGCACTACAGCATTTTTTTCTTTTTGAAAAATGACATTGTATTAATTTTAAAGGAGTCAGGTAGGAACAAGATGTCCCCTACTGATATTACATCGATAAGCAACCGATTACAGGTTTAAGGAAAAGATAAATTCACGAACATAGAATCTCTCATCACCCCTTCACTAAGGAGTCTGCTATTTCATTAGCCGACTGCCTTCTATGCTCAATTCGCAGCTTTAGCACTAGCACCAAGTCCAAGATTTCTATGATTATATCCTGAAAACGCCAAGGCCATTTCGATTTGCTTGAGTCCCAACTAATCACATTGGCCGAATGTCCTTCTACTATTAAATGACTCAGCACGTGGTCATTAGCCCATCGCAGTCCAAAGAGAAGCGCCCTTACTTCAGCTTTATTCGCATTGCACTCACCTATCGGGCCAGAATAAGTCATCATTGTTGAACCTTTGTCGTCCCTAAATAGCACTACAGCTTTATTCAATAGATTCTCTTCATTTTTTTCTCGCTGGAAATTCGTAGAATATTTAATATTATTCTACTTCTGCATTTGCTGCCTACCATAGCTCAGGGCCGTGGAGTTTAATCCATGTTATTGATTCTCCTTGCCCGTGTGGGCCATCCGAGTTTTCCTATTCTCTTCGATATTAAATGATCTTGAGTAAGGTTGAAGGATCTGTCTACACGCTGAATTGTCATAACGTTTATATACCCTTCGGGTAGGTCGCTCCAGCTAGTTTTTATTTTATTCAATGCCTGAATTGTGAGCATCCTGATTTCCGAAATGCAGTGGAACACATTGTGATGTGGAATTTCCTTGCAGGCTGATAGTGCAATTACTGCTCTTAACTGTAGCGGCGCTGTACTGGGATCCTTGCAAATTAGGTCTGTATATGAGGCCATTTCCGTCTTTACATATTGAGTTGCTTTGCCTTTGTGGTACCTGTTTTTTAATTGTCTTTTTGTTTATTCCCAATCAATATATTCAGGGTAAGTCCATCAAAGACGCCAGTTCGACCGCGCACTTCTCGCCCATCCGTGCATTGAATATTGCGGGTCCCATGTGGCAGCTAATGTTATTAACAATATGCATATACACAGATATAAAGGTACTCTTCTGGTCTACATATTTCGTCTAGGTTTCCTTGCTTCTTTTGTGAATCATGATATATGTAAGGGGTAATGGATTGTTCTAGTTAGAATGTAAAGGTGGTTGGAACTTCGAGGTTATGAAGTTTATCTATCAATGCATATTATTATAAACTGTTGGGGATGTCCAAAAAGAATGTGTGGATGTTTTCTGAGTAAATTAGCGACTAATCCAATCTCTCTCTGGTAGACTGGTTTTATGGTGCACTCATTTTGGTATGAGTATTAAGGAAACATTCGGATTCAATTATGGTACTAGTTTAGCAACCCTTGCAATGGCTTGCCAATTACTTATTCCAGTTGGATCTGTTTTTGCTGCATGGGTGCTACAAACTGGGTATTGACTGGGTATTGGTTTATTTAAAGTCTTATATAAAATTGGAAAATATATGATGAATGATACGAGATAGAACAATCCTGCTATAAAATGGTCCCAGTCACCATGGTCTAGAGATTTACCCATAACAAAGTGATTTCCATTGTTGGTCAATATTAGATGCTGATAATATTAACTGAGCAAATGAGACCAGCTTTAAAGTATGAATCTCGACCGAACGAGCAATGCCGGGGGGGGGGGGGGGGGGGGGGGGGGCGCATGTTTAAACACTGTTCAGGAGCCTACTTAAATTGTGTTAATTGTGTTACATTAAGGGGCTGTTTGGATACGCAGATTTTAGAATCATGGATTTCCTCAAAATCGTAGTTGGGAGACGAGAGGAGGAGACCAACCGTCGTTTTCTAATTTCTCGCCCTTCTTTCTGTCAGCAAGAGAGCAGAAGATCATCCCATGTTTCCAGGTTTTAGAAATCTCAGGATGGGGGATAGATTTCTAAAACCTGGATTGCTTACTTAAAATCCAAGATTCTAAAGAGAAGCTATAGTTGACAGGAAAATTGTTTTAAATGAAGGTCATGCTTAGCCTTTTGACAGAAGAGGCATGCCACCATACTTGGACCTTATCTGCAAATAAGATTATTTTAATTTAAATCTTATTTGCAAATGGAACATTAAGTCCAATTTGAAATCATTGACTACTATCATTTCTAAATAAGACTATTATGATCATTGCTTCCAAATAACTATATTGAACTTCAAAACCATTTTTGCATATAAGAGTGATTTTAAGAGCTATTGAAAGGGGTCCTTTGAGAATTGAGATATGCATATGCTCGTAGGATGTGGCCAGATTTTTTCTCTCATCTTTGGCCAGGAATTTTTTTTCATGATAAATCAGTGTTTCCAAGTGGTGTGAGTGGGGTAGGGCAGGTGGGAGGAGAGATTTGCAGATAAGATTGATTTTTAGAGCTATTGAAAGGGTCCTTTGTGAATTGAGATGTGCATATGCACGTAGGATGTGGCCTGATTTTTTCATTCTTCTTTGGCCAGGAATATTTTTTCGTGATAAATCAGTGTTTCCAGGTGGTGTGAGTGGGGTAGGGCATGTGGGAGGAGAGATTTGAGGGGAAGAATGAGTTGAGGGTGAGTAGAGTGGCTAAAAAATCAGGCTGTTGGAGATATCTTATCCCAGATATCTTACAGCTATGGCTTGAGAGATTCATTCTTTCGCCTAGGCATTCATCTGGTATCAAGTAGTATTGCTATGATTTTTGGAGGATTATATCTAAGGTTTTAATATAGAAGTCAGGCTGTCGGAGATAGCAGTTTATCTATAAGTGTTCAAGTTTTTGGGAGGTTAATTGGTATTAGCAGCATTATCAAGATGGTTTTGAGCAATCATTGTGAAATTGTATAAGGGTAGCTTACCGAATAGTTATAAGGATTGTAATTCATGTTTTGTTCAGTTTAACTTGGCCTTGGGTATGCCCTAGCCATCATATACCAATATTAGGCTGGGACCTCTGGTTGTGATTGCTAAACAAATATTAATGAAACTTATCATATTTCAAAAAAAAAAAATCACGAAAAGGTCGATCACATTTGGAGGGGATTTTTTGTTTCCTGATTTTCATGCTTTTCTTGCCCTCTCCTCTCTGAGCTCCTCTCATATTCCGGAAAACAGATCCCTCGAAAGAACCTCACCACTTGAAGGAGCTAATTTATCATGAAAATAAATTCCCGTGCTACCGTGCCCTTTATTGCTTAAGCTTTCTTCTGAAAGAACATTCTCTTCTAAAGTTTGACTCCTTTTCCGAGGGTGCAATTTCTGGCGGCTAGTATGAAATTTAAGAAGCCGATACTTGCACTCCTACGTCTTAACCCTTCACTTTCCTAGTCAAGAAACCTCTCCAAGTTTTCTAACCAGGTGACTCCTCTCTGGGACTGTCTTGAATCCAAGTAATTGGTATATGATGGACATCATCTCTGCTCGAATGACAAGCCTCTAGCTCAATGGCCAAGGCTTCGGAGGGTCAATCCAAGCTTACCTACGAAAAAAGGGACTATGACCATCTGTACTACATAGTAGGCACCTTTGTACTGAGCGGTAAGAACAGTGATTTTGATGAAAAGGATCCAACAACTGACTTTGTGCTGACACTGAATCCTTCACGATCTAGTCGATGAAGGTCTCGAGCCCTATTACGAAAATGACCATGACTAGTGCATAGGTGGCATGTGTGCTTGTTTATTGGTCTGATGGAAAATCACAGAGCGAACCAGTGGGTCCAGATCAGAAGCCAAATCAATATCTTATTTGCAAGATTTTGGCATGCGAAAATCAGCGGCTTGATCAAAAGTCTAGAATCATCTGATGCGGGTGGGATCAAGGAGAATTAGGCCGAAAAATGTGATGGCAAACAATATTCATGGATTCGATCACTGTGTATGTAGCTCACTTCTGTTTGTACTATGATAATGTTCCTTGACGAAAACCATGATCATTCAAAAGGTTTTTCTCTTTAGATATTTGGTCGCAAGTATGTCGGGGCAGGGGATATGTACACTCTCGCTTGTTAATGGAAAAAGGTTCAACATTTGTAGGGCTGGAATCATCCAATTGGTGACATGTTTAAGATATGACTACGTTAAGGCACACAAATGAACGGCGTGGATCCCTGAGTCACTGGCTGCTAAAGCAGTCATTCAAATGTTTAATGGGAAATCTATTTAACAGAGAAATCATAGTAGTATAGTAGTAGAACACGAGATTAACGTGGTCACTATTATGTGACAGTCCACAGGCGAAGGCATTCCAAGAGCTTCAAGTAGGAGCAAAGATTACAAAACTTTCTCAATATTACACCTGGTTCTCCCATAGACGGAAATTATACGATTTTTCATGAAAAAGATATGTTGGAAGGGTTTTCACGCCATGCGAAATCGCTATACGCAATGGAACTAGAAATCGCGTAGAATAAAAATTTTCTTCGATTTTGCCCGATAACCTGGTATCATAGAGAACTAGATGATCTTATGGTGACATAATAAATATAAAAAGATCAATAACATTAACTTGAGAATTCGAAGTTACGAATTCTGCTTGATCTACTCCTCAAATATCGGCGCACATTCTCAACGCCGTGAATCCACAAGTTGAATTGATGGATTCCAGTTCTTTGCACTTGTAGGAGATGGAATAACCTTTATTCCAGCAAGGAACTGATCCAAAACAGTTCTTTAACTTCAATGTAAATGGAACAAACTTTCCTGTAAGAGCCTTTATGTAGTTCTATCAAATTGAACTAGAAATTCTAGAAAGAGAGTGTAGAGAGAGACTAGAAGAGAGAGACAATTGAATTCTGATTTTCTCAGTGGTAAGAGAAAGGGCTGGAAAAATTTCCAGAGGGAGGGAGAGTGGCTATAAAATTTGTCCATCCATATGTGTTTAAATAGAATTTTGAATTTTGATAAGAGTTGGATTAGTTTTCCTACAATTTCTCTTGTTAATTCTATCATATGTTGAGTTTCTCATGAAATAGGATTACAAGGACCAATAGTATGCTCTTATTTGAAGGTAGGTTATCTTTTGCTAACTTTTAAGAGATGTTTTCTCTTCAAATATATTTCAAAAGCTAGATCCTAAATTGTAGAAAACAAATCCTTAAGTTTTAGCCTATTATTTAGCAATTCCTACAAAATAGGAAAACACTTTTCCACAAATGCCAATACTACCCCTAAGGGTAACAAATTATTTCAAACTCCCCAAGGAGGGGAAATTGTAGGTGGTCTGTCAAGCATGGGGAGCACCCCATTGCCGAATTATCTAGGATAATTCACCCCCTGTAATGTTAACTGCATACAGGATAATTCACTCCCTTGAAATGTCAACTGTATACAGGATAATTCACTCCACTTATGTATAACTCTCACTAATTAATATACTAAATATATTAAATCTCATCCAGTGGGAACACAAAAGGCTCCAATGGATTTCTAAAATCCTTTTAAACATTTCCAATGTTTCTTTTCCATCGGATCAAATTCGTAAGTGCTTATAGATAAAATGCGGAATCCTAATTCATAAGAATGTACTCGGGTCATTCGAGTTATGAGTGGGATCATTGCAGGGACATGACGGTCGATCCTGCAGAACCTAACAGTGGGCCCCACTACGATCTCGCTCCATAGATAAAACTACAATCGCATTGAGTCAGTGGCCTCCATCGAGATGTAACCTTGAACATGACCGTCAAATCATCTTACCCCTAACCACATCTAGCATGTGCAAGTCCCTTCTCCGATCTACATCTACCGAGTTGAGTCCTATGGGGGGTGGACTCCCTTTACCCCCTGGGCCCACTCATGGTATACCATTCCAGTCAAGTGGTGTACGCCTCCCAAATGCATGTGCAAAACTATTAAATCTTCTTAATGTTTCAAAACCTTTTTAATAAACTTTTAATCAAATCCGGCCACCTTACCGCTCTAACTGAAATTGTAGATGTCTTCCATAGAGTTTAGGGCGGAGAATTCCATGTTGGGTATCCCTATTGATCTCGAGGGTTTGTCCTAGGATCCAGTACTATCTGAATAAGGCTCTAAACAAGAAGGACTATAAGATAGACGAAAACCTTAGAACAGGCTCACATACCAATATGACCCCTTAGGTCAAAGGACATGTAAAGGGTCTTGTCTTGTAGAACAACCTTATAATCTCATGTCCACATGTTGTTCCAATGTGATCCTGTTCAGTGCGCGATCCAATCGTTGCACTCACTCTTCTGAGGGTCCACTACCCAGATGACCGAGATAAATCATTTCACGACACGTGCATGTAGGTAAGGATGGTCCTGTTTGTATACAGAAAGAGATTTCCAATCTCTGCCCCAACCAGGAACTATTAAGGTCTGCAGAGAACCAGAATGCCATATCTACTTGCTCCTTTGGATCTGTAAATCCTTGAGCATGGCATTCCTACTTTGTTACCTAAGGACGAATATGTGTAATAAAGTAAGCACATTACATACATTCTTATGTTTAATACCCATAATATGTCATGAAAAGAAACTTTATTGATATTTTAATAAAAAGAAACACAAAATGCACTGACTTTTAGGGCACTAACTCTAACAATCTCTCACTTGCCCTCAAAGCCAGTCATGCATGTATCGCAGACCGATTCTCTCTAAATGCTTATCCAACACCTTTTGACTATGGGACTTGGTCATCTAGTAAAGCCACTTTTACTATGGCCACATCTCCTCTGTCTATTATCTCCCGTATAACATGATACTTCTGAATGACGTGCTTCGACTTCTGATGAGACCTTGGTTCCTTTGCTTGAGCGATCACCCCGCTGTTATCACAATATAGCATAATACGTCTCTTAACAAAGGGGACGACACCAAGATCGTCAATAAATTTCCACAGCCATACTTCCTTATTCGCTGCATCATTTGCAGCGATGTATTCTGCCTCAATTGTGGAATCCGTGGTAGTGTCTTACTTGCAACTCCTCCATGAAACTGCACCACTTGCTAATGTAAACACAAAGCTTGATGAAGACTTTATGTTATCGACGTCTGACTGAAACTTTGCATCCGTAAACTCGAAAATGACCAATTCGTCTCCTCCATAAATCAAAAAGTAATGTTTAGTTCTTCTCAAATACTTGAAAATATGTTTCACAGCCGTCCAATGCTCTGGACCTGGGTCTGATTGATATCTGCTAACCACGCTTACAACGAAATAAACATCCGGTCGTGTGCACAACATGGCATACATACGGCTTCCCACAACTGAAGCACAGGGAATCCCATTCCTTTCCTGCTTCTCCTTAGATGTCTTGGAATACATCTTCTTGGAGAGCTTGACTCTATGCCTGAAAGGTATTAATCATTTCTTGGAGTCAGCCATATTATACTTAGCCAATATTTTTCCAATGTAAGCTTCCTCTGATAGCCCAAGCGTTCTATTCCTTCGGTCCCTAAACAATTTAAGTCCTAGGATATAGGAAGCGTCACCCAAATCTTTCATTGCAAAGGTACTAGAAAGCCACACCATTGTATTGGACAATATTCACGCATCATTCCCAATGAGTAGGATGTCATCCACATACAACACTAGAAATGAAATTCGAAGGGTGGTCCCGAATTGGCAAAAAATGAGGAGTGGAAAAATTCGGTTGCTAACAAGTTTTAACCTTTCTAAAAACTCAAACCCAATTTTTAAGATTAAGAGATCAAGATGAAATTTAAGCACACAAGTTAAATCTTAAGGTGCAATGCAAATGTAAAGTAAGAGATTAAGAGAGAGTGCACCCGAGATTTAAAGTGGTTCGGTCCTCCAAACACGAGGCCTACTCCACTCCACCAACCAAACCCGTTGATGGCTTCACTATTCGATCTTCTTAACTTCGGTGAAGATCAATGCCGATTACAATTCCAACAGCGTTTAACCTTGCTGGCGATCTTCACCACGGAGAGTGGGCTCTGCTTCTCCGAACACTCGCCCAATACAAGTTCTTGATAAGAAAGAAAGAACAAAAAATAATCCCTCACAAGGGTTTACAAATTGTAGAAGATGTACTGTTAGCCCAAGGGTTCAGCAAGTACTCCTATTGAATTGTTTTGATGATTAACAAACTCAATTTGTTATAAAGGTTTTATACACTAATAATTTCCATTGGCAAAGTTATGATGTTCACAGTGTACCATCCTCAAGAGTGCATGACAAGGGTGAACTCAAGCACAAGAAATGGCAAATCAACTCAAGCACAAGAATGGCAAATCAACTCAAGCACAAAAATGGCAAATCAACTTAAAAGTTCAAGCTTGGCTCAAGCATCAATGGAGTTGAGTGAAGACATGTCAAAGCCCCTACAAGGTGCCAACAAGATTGAAGACCAAGTAAATTTAGAATGTAAATGGTCCTTAATGTTTAGTCTAGGTCTATGGCACAAAGGAGAGTTAAAATCAACCTAGATAGAATTTAATGGGTTTGTGAATTTTCATAGTGGTGTCCCAACATTGTTGGACCCTCATGACATTCCATTTATCTTGAAAAATCAAAGTTCCAAAAGCCCAAACAAAAACAACAAAAATATAAGGAAATTCTGCTGTTCGTAGGCTTCTCGGAACTCCGAGAAAATCCTCGGAGCTCCGAGAAAATCCTCGGAGCTCCGAGAATTGTTCCAGGTTCAAAAAAATATGTTGCTCGGAGCTCCGAGCCCGGAGTCCGAGACGACCGTTGGGGAGCGAAATTTTGTGTTTTCTTTGCCCTCCCTATATATATGAACCTAGGGACTCTTGGGCTTTTGACCTAAGGATTTTACAAAGATTTCAAGAGCACTAAAAGCCATTTATTCTCCTTCTCTTGAAGATCTTCACTCTCCATCTCTCTCTTGTGCCATTTACCTTAGATTATTCTTGAGAGACCTTAGGACCTTCATTTGTTCATCTTGTTCTTGTGAGAGTGAGTGAGCTTTACCTTAAATTAGCCTATCTAGAGGCAAGCAAGCCTTTTCATTTCATCTTCTTTGTATTTGGCACAAAGGGCGCCGTAGAAGACTCTTGGAGCGTGGAGCTCGATTTGTACAAGGCGGAAGGAACGCCGTATTTAAGTTCCTTGGAGAAGATAGTGGAATCCTCAAGGAGAGTAACTTGAGAAGAGTGGAGTAGGTCTTGAGCTAAGACCGAACCACTATAAAAATCTTTGTGTCAAAGCTTCTTTGCCTCTTCACCTCTTCTTGTGTGGTAAATTTTCACTATTGCTTTGAATACTATTTTTGATTTCCTATTCAATCTAAAACTAGTGCAATCTAAGTTTTCAAAATTCTTAAAATTTGAAAAGAAACCCAATTCTCCCCCTCTTGGGTTGCTAAGTGGAATTTCACTTGGTATCAGAGCATAGGCTCTTACATAGGAATTCTCTTTGAAAACCTACAAGGGAAAGATTCAAATGGCAACCTTTTCTCAAAGCAATGAGGGGCAATCGACCACTAGACCTCCCTTCTTCAATGGCTCAAACTATCCATATTGGAAAGCTAGAATGAGAGTGTTTTTAAAATCTTTGGATTTTGATGTTTGGAGAAGTATCCAAAATGGATATAATGAACCTAGTGTTGATATGGAACTATGGGATGAAAATGAAAGAAGAGAATCCACTATCAATGCAAAAGCAATGAATGCCTTGATTTGTGCCTTATCTCCCGAGGAGTTCAATCGAGTTTCTACTCTTGAAACCGCTAAGGAGATTTGGGATATGCTAGAGATAGCTCATGAAGGGACAAATCAAGTGAAAGAGTCCAAGATGAATCTTTTCTTTAGAGAGTATGAGCTATTCATGATGGACCCTAATGAAACCATTGCCGAAATGCATACTAGGTTCACAAACATAACAAATGGGTTGAGATCCTTAGGTAAACAATTGTCTAGCAAGGACTTAGTTACCAAAATACTTAGGTCTTTACCTAAAGATTGGGATCACAAGGTCACCGCCATTGAAGAAGCAAAAGACGTATAAAAAATGGGCTTAGAAGACTTAATAGGTTCCTTAATAACTTTTGAAATGATTTTAAAAGGAAGAGAAACCTTAAACAAACAAAAGGAAGATACAAAAAGGAAAGGAATAGCTTTCAAAGCAAGAGTTGAGAGTGAAGAAGACACACAAGATGATCTTGCTCTCTTCACCAAGAGATTCAAGAAATTTCTCAAATTCAAGAAAGGAGGCAACTCTAGCCAAGGAAGAAATAGGCCTTCAAACAAAGAGGAAATGAGATGCTATAAGTGCAACAAGGTTGGTCATATACGGCCAAATTGCCCACTCATCAACAACAATGACAAGGATAGGAAGAATAGAAGACATGGCAAAAAGGCTTTGTGTGCGGCGGCTTGGGATGAAGGGAGTGCTTCATCCGGAAATGAATCCAACGGAAAGGATGAAGATGACCTTTGCTTCATGGGACTCGCCGATGTAACACAAGATATCTCCTTATCCGAGGTAAATGATGTTGATGATATGTCTCATGAATTCTCTAATGATGAACTAATTTTTGCTTGTGAAAAACTTCATGAAAATTTGGATTTACAACTCGCCAAAAACAAAACAATGAAAAAGTCCTTACAAAATGTCACTAGGGATTTTGGGTTCATGAAAAAGGAATTCGATTTGCAAACCAATACAAGTGAAAAATTGATTTTGGAAAACAAAGCTTTGAATGAAGAAGTAGACAAATTAATCTTTCAAAACAAAAGCTTAAAAGAAGAAAATGAGAAACTTGTTTTGAAATGCAAAGAACTTGATTTAACATTTAAAAAATTCTCATGTGGCAAAAATAAACTAGATGAAATTCTTGAAAATAAGCTTGTCTCTCTAGAAAAAAATTGTCTTGGTTACCAACCCTTTTCTAAAGGAAAAGCCTCATTCAAAAATAAAGTTATAGGAAATTTCTCCCACATCCATGCTAACACTAGTGCTTTTATTCCCACTTGTCACTATTGTGGTAGAATAGGACACTTAAGGTTTGCATGCAATGTTAAGAAATCAAAAGCAACAAAATTTATGTGGGTTAAAAAGAATGAGCTTTATGATGTTGCTAACCTTGAAGGACCCAAGAAAAAGTGGGTACCTAAAACTTCAACATGAGCTTTGATTCTTGTAGGTGTGCTTGAAAGGAAAACCATCAAAGGACAAGTGGTTCTTGGATAGCGGCTGCTCAAGGCACATGACGGGAGATGTAAGTAAGTTCGCCTTTGTCACCATGAGTCATCAAGGAAATGTCACCTTTGGGGATGATACAAGAAGCAAAATCCTCGGTGAAGATACCATTAAAATTAAGGACATTAAAGTTGAACATGTTTTGCTCATTGACGGTCTTTCATTTAATTTGATAAGCATTAGTCAACTATGTGATCTTGGGCACAAAGTTCTTTTTGAAAAAGATAGATGTAAAATTTTGAATTCCAAGAATAATGAAGTTGAATTTGTTGCATATAGAGATGGCAATATGTATTCATTAGCATTAGAAGACCTTGAAAATCAAAACATCTAATGTCTCTCCGCCATGGATGATAACCCTTGGTTATGGCATAGGAGACTTGGTCATGCTTATATGGATTTAATTTCAAGATTATCTTCTAAGAATCTTGTTAGAGAGTTACCTAAACTCAAATACATTAGAGATAAAGTTTGTAGTGCTTGCATTCATGGAAAACATGCTAAAGACTCTTTTAAACCCATAAGTGTATTATCTACCTCTTGTCCACTCCAACTCCTTCACATGGACCTATTTGGTCCCATGAAGACAAGTAGTAGAGGAGGAAGTAGATATGTATATGTGATTGTTGATGACTACTCTAGATTCACTTGGGTGTTGTTTTTAACTAGTAAAGATGAAACCTTCAAGAAATTTGTCAACTTGTGCAAGCGAATTCAAAATGAACAAGGGGTTTTCATAAATGAAATTAGAAGTGATCATGGAACCGAGTTTGAGAACTTTGAGTTTAATACCTTTTGTAATGAAAATGGAATCAAGCACAACTTCTCGGCTCCAAGAACTCCCCAACAAAATGGGGTAGTTGAAAGGAAAAATAGATCACTTATTGAAATGGCTAGAACCATGTTAAATGAGCACAATGTTCCAAGAAATTTTTGGGCGGAAGCCGTTCACATGGCTTGCTATCTTTTAAATAGAGTGCTCATTAGACCTCACCTTAACAAAACACCTTATGAATTATGGAGTGGAACACCCCCCAAAGTTAGCTATTTCAAAGTCTTTGGTTGTAAATGTTTTATATTAAACATGAAAGACACCTTGCACAAGTTTGATTCAAAATCCGATGAAGGTATCTTCTTAGGCTATTCAACCCATAGTAAAGCTTATAGAGTCTACAACAAAAGAACTCAAATTGTGGAAGAATCAGTACATGTAAAATTTGATGAGTCATTTGAACCTCCTAAAGTCATTAATGAAGATGATGAAGGTGTCAATCCTCTAGAGCCTCATAGCCAAATAAAGTCCACTGTTCAATCCTTAGAAACTCTTGATCTAGAAGGTCAAACTATAGAAGAATCTCAAGTAGAAGGTCTTCCCAAACATAGTAAAATCATGTCTAGTCACCCTTCTACCCAAATCATAGGTGAAACCTCACAAAGAGTTAAGACAAGATCTCACTATAGGAATGTTTGTGCCAATATGGCCTTTATCTCCCAAATAGAACCAAAGTCCATAAAAGAAGCTGAAAAGGATGAATTTTGGATGATTGCTATGCAAGATGAACTAAACCAATTTGAGAGGAACCAAGTATGGAGGTTAGTTCTTAGGCCTAGTGATCACCCGGTTATTGGGAAAAAATGGGTGTTTAGAAACAAACTCAATGAGCATGGAGATATTCAAAGGAATAAGGCTAGATTGGTGGCCCAAGGTTACAACCAAGAGGAAGGTATCGATTATGATGAGACCTTTGCTCCGATTGCTAGATTGGAAGCCATAAGGATGCTACTTGCATTTGCATCCCAGAAAGACTTTAAGTTATATCAAATGGATGTGAAGAGTGTGTTCCTGAATGGGTATATTATGGAGGAAGTTTATGTTGAACAACCTCCCGGTTTTGAGGATTTCAAATACCCTAATCACGTATATAGGTTGGACAAAGCCTTGTATGGTCTAAAGCAAGCTCCTAGAGCTTGGTATGAGAGGCTTAGCTCATTCCTATTAGAGAGTGGCTTTCAAATGGGCACGGTTGACAAAACCTTGTTCATTAAAAGAAAAGGAAAAGATATGCTTATTGTTCAAGTCTATGTAGATGATACAATATTTGGTGCTACCAATGATAAGATGTGTGAAGAATTCACACAATCCATGCAAAAAGAGTTTGAGATGAGTATGATGGGAGAGCTTACCTATTTCTTAGGACTTCAAATCAAACAATATAAAAATGGAATTTTCATCAACCAAGAGAAGTATAGTAGGGAACTCCTTAAGAAATTCGGCATGTATAGCTCACAAATCAAGCCAACTCCTATCAGTACTTCCACCAAATTAGAAAAGGATGAAATTGGCAAACCGGTTGATGAGAAAAAGTTTAGAGGAATGATAGGTAGTCTATTATATTTGACCGCTAGTCGGCCGGATATAATGTTTAGTGTGTGTATTTGTGCTAGGTTTCAATCGGCTCCTAAAGAGTCTCATTTGAGTGCTGTTAAGAGGATATTCAAATACCTCAAAGGAACTCCCTCTTTAGGTTTATGGTATGAACGATCGAATGAGTTCAATCTAGTAGGATTTTCGGACGCCGACTTTGCCGGTTGTAGAATTGATAGAAAAAGCACAAGTGGCACTTGTCAATTCCTTGGAAGGTCTCTAGTGTCTTGGTTTAGCAAAAAACAAAACTCGGTAGCCTTGTCTACTACTGAAGCAGAATATATTGCGGCCGGCGCTTGTTGTGCACAAATCCTATGGATGAAGAACACTCTCATGGACTACAATCTTGCATTTAGTAATGTTCCAATCCATTGCGATAATACAAGTGCCATCAACTTGACCAAAAATCCAATTCAACATTCTAGAACTAAGCACATAGAGGTAAGGCATCATTTCTTAAGAGATTATTCTCAAAAATGGGATATTGAAATTAAGTACATCCACACCAATGAACAATTGGCGGACATCTTCACAAAACCCCTTAATGAGGATCGATTTTGTGACCTTAGGAGTGGACTTAACATTTGGAGTCTAGATCAAGTGAAAGAGTTTGCACATGAAGCATGAATAGAAGACACAATTATCTTTGTATATGTCTATATATATCTCATATTTTGATTGTGACTACATGGTTTTAGATGATCCAACCCTAACTCTAAAAATCACTCAATTGGTACCCATAGCCCACTTCATTTCAAGGGGGAGTCGGTACCATCACCCTAAATTAAGATACCTAAAACTCTGGCTATGCGCCATCATCTAAACCCTCGGTAAGTCATCTGCGTGTTCATGCATTGGATCATGGTTAAGTTGCAATTCGAAATATCACATGTAACTATATTCTCCTCACATTCAATTCAAAAGAAAAATAAAATAAAATAAAATCTCGGAACTCCGAGATTTTGTCTCGGAACTCCGAGAAAATGGACAGAGGGCTCCTGGAGCGTTTCTCGGAACTCCGAGAAACTTTCTCGGAACTCCGAGATTTCTTCCAGATTGTCCTCGGAGCTCCGAGAAAATTTCTCGGAACTCCAAGAATCGGACAGTAGAAAAATAAAAAAAAATTGCGTGTGTTCTCAGAACTCCGAGAATATTTCTCGGAGCTCCGAGAATCGGGCCAGGAGCGTTAAAACCCCTGGACCCGGTTCATTTTTACTTATGTTTCTCTCCTCTTTCCCTCTTCCTTCCATTTCTCCTAAAACCCTACCTCAATTTTCGTTGTTTTTCTTCCTTTTTCTCCCTACACCTTCCTCCACAACTCTTTTCTCCCTTCAAAATCCCTCTCTTCTTCCCAAAAACCTTTTTTTCCTTCAAACCCTAGAATTTCACCCCGTTTTCGTTCTTTCCTTCTCCATTTCTTCTAATTTCCTCCATTCTAGGGCTATTCTCTCTTTTTACACCATTATTCTTCTCTATTTCCCTCTATTTCTCTCTAATTCTCTTTATTTCTCCAAATTTCTTTCATTTTAGGGCTCTCTTCTCTTCTTTATTTTTCTCTCCACCCACATCTTTCTCTCACCATGCCTCCTAAAACCAAAAATCTCAACATTGGAGGCTCCTCCCAAGCTGCAGATCCCGAATACGTTCCTGAAGAAGTTCCCGAGGAAGAAGGGCCTTCTCGGAAGAAGGCGAAGGCGAAGGCTGTGGCGGCCGAGGTTATGGCCAACTCATTTTTCACTGGGGATAAGGCCAAGAAACTCTGGGCCGATGTCGGCACTGGGTGCATCCTCACTGGCAGGTACATTGATCCCCCTATCCTTCAACATTTTGATTTACAGGCCAAATTTGATGCCCTCCATTGGACACCCATCCTTCACCTCAATGAACCAGTATACCCTCGATTGGTGCGTCTCTTCTACGCCAATCTCGCAATTTCCCCTTCCTTCTTCAAAATTGAATCCAAAATCAAGAAAACAGTCATCAAACTCAACTATCACACCTTTGCCACTCTTCTTGGGATTAGTTCTGATGGCCTCTCACACTATTTCTGGCCGGAAGATGGGACACATTCACTTGATGATATCGATCATGACACGGTCTATGGTCAGATGACGCGGCGCTACCGCTCAAATATGCCCGTCCAATCCGCTGACCTCATTCCGGTAGCGCGCATGCTTCACAATTTCATGTACCACATCTTCATCCCTCGTGCTGGGATGCGTGAAGCCCTCAGACCCTTAGAGGCCCATCTTATCTACAGCATCCTAGAGGGCCGCCAGCTTTGTCTGCCGTACATCATGTTCCGCTTCATGTTTCAGACCCCTGGCCGCTACCGCTCTTCGTTGCCCTATGGCATGGTCCTCACCCGTGTCTTCCGTCACTTTGGCATCACCTTGGATGGAGAACTGACCATGACTCCAACTGCCCCGTTTGACGATCAGACCTTTAACCGCATGGCTCTGAATCAAGCAGCAATTGACGTTGATTCTGACAATGGAGGCGGCTACGAAGCCGAGGCCCAGGCTGCACCAGCACCCCAGCCATCACAGGATACCTCTCAGTTCTGCACTCGCCAGGATTTGGCTCACATGCAGGAGGCTATTGAGCAATCCATGGCCTCACAGTTCGCGCAGCTGTCTATCCATGTCGACTCTGAGATTTCTGCTCGCTTCCAGACCCTGACTACCCATGTTGATGACCAGTGGGCCGCCTATTATCGCTACCTCTCCGGTGAGCAGTGGGGCCAGGCGCCGGGCAGCTCTTCTCATCAGCCACCGCTTCCTCTGCATCAGTAGATGGCTCGAGTTCTCTGATGTTGGCTCTTGTTTTTGCTCAGATTTCTATTTCTATTTGGCGTATCTATCTGTTTCTATTTTGTATCGATAGTCTTTGGACTATACGTTGGTTGTATGGATCTTTTTTGGGATGTATTAGGTTTATCTACATCTATCACTATTATGATGTGTCATGAATGCTATGTACGCTGACTGGTTGTATGCACTTTTCTGTATGTCATTTCACATCCTCTATATATATATATATATCTCTTTTGTTTTCTGTGCGGTGTGCTTCTATGTTCCATTCTTTTTGCTTGCATACCTTGTATTATGCCTACTCTCTCTATAGCATTACACGTTACTTGTTCATTTGCTCTCACCTACCCTCACTCCTTTTGTTCCACCTTTTTGGTGATGACAAAAGGGGGAGAATATTTGAGCTCCCAATGCATATATTAAGGGGGAGCAAAGCTCTATACTTAAAATTTTGCAATCAAATTTTCATCCTTAAAGTAATGCCTTAAATGTTCAATTAAATCAAACTCTTAGGGGGAGCCCAAAGTGTTTTATCCATCCCTAAAGGGGGAGCTCCTACCCTAAAACAAATTATGTTTGTCATCATCAAAAAGGAGGAGATTGTTAGCCCAAGGGTTCAACAAGTACTCCTATTGAATTGTTTTAATGATTAACAAACTCAATTTGTTATAAAGGTTTTATGCACTAATAATTTCCATTGGCAAAGTTATGATGTTCACAGTGTACCATCCTCAAGAGTGCATGACAAGGGTGAACTCAAGCACAAGAAATGGCAAATCAACTCAAGCACAAGAATGACAAATCAACTCAAGCACAAAAATGGCAAATCAACTTAAAAGTTCAAGCTTGGCTCAAGCATCAATGGAGTTGAGTGAAGACATGTCAAAGCCCCTACAAGGTGCCAACAAGATTGAAGACCAAGTAAATTTAGAATGTAAATGGTCCTTAATGTTTAGTCTAGGTCTATGGCACAAAGGAGAGTTAAAATCAACCTAGATAGAATTTAATGGGTTTGTGAATGTTCATAGTGGTGTCCCAACATTGTTGGACCCTCATGACATTCCATTTATCTTGAAAAATCAAAGTTCCAAAAGCCCAAACAAAAACAGCAAAAATATAAGGAAATTCTACTGTTCGTAGGCTTCTCGGAACTCCGAGAATATTCTCGGAGCTCCGAGAAAATCCTCGGAGCTCCGAGAAAATCCTCGGAGCTCCGAGAATTGTTCCAGGTTCAAAAAAATATGTCGCTCGGAGCTCCGAGCCCGGAGTCCGAGACGACCGTTGGGGAGCAAAATTTTGTGTTTTCTTTGCCCTCCCTATATATATGAACCTAGGGACTCTTGGGCTTTTGACCTAAGGATTTTACAAAGATTTCAAGAGCACTAAAAGCCATTTATTCTCCTTCTCTTGAAGATCTTCACTCTCCATCTCTCTCTTGTGCCATTTACCTTAGATTATTCTTGAGAGACCTTAGGACCTTCATTTGTTCATCTTGTTCTTGTGAGAGTGAGTGAGCTTTACCTTAAATTAGCCTATCTAGAGGCAAGCAAGCCTTTTCATTTCATCTTCTTTGTATTTGGCACAAAGGGCGCCGTAGAAGACCCTTGGAGCGTGGAGCTCGATTTGTACAAGGCGGAAGGAACGCCGTATTTAAGTTCCTTGGAGAAGATAGTGGAATCCTCAAGGAGAGTTACTTGAGAAGAGTGGAGTAGGTCTTGAGCTAAGACCGAACCACTATAAAAATCTTTGTGTCAAAGCTTCTTTGCCTCTTCACCTCTTCTTGTGTGGTAAGTGTTCACTATTGCTTTGAATGCTATTTTTGATTTCCTATTCAATCTAAAACTAGTGCAATCTAAGTTTTCAAAATTCTTAAAATTTGAAAAGAAACCCAATTCACCCCCTCTTGGGTTGCTAAGTGGAATTTCATGTACAAATTGAGCCTAATGATCTAAATCCTAAATCAAGAGGATGAGAGGCATAAACAAGCTTTGATTCACTCTTTGGATGTTCAAGAAGAGTTTTAGAGTGTTAGGATTGATATTTGGGAAGTTTGAAATGCCCATATTTATAGAAAAACTCAAATATGACCGTTCAAGGGCATAGTAGTAATTCATGCGAAAATTCCCAACGGCTATAATTCTGACCGTTATAGTGTTCTCGAAGTTCCGAGAAATTTTCTCGGTGTTTCGAGAAATTCTCGGAGTTCTCTCGGAGTTCCGGGAATACAAACAGAAGTTGGAAAATTTCTGCTGGACCAAATCTCGGAGCTCCGAGAATTCTCTCGGAGTTCCGAGAAGCCTATCAGCAGCAGATTTTCAATTCTGTTTTTGGGCTTCCAACTTTACACCAAGTTGGGATTGTAAATGAGGGTTCCAAAGTGTTGGAACACCACAAGGACAATCACATAAATATTTTAGGGTGTGTGATTATTTACTTAATTTATGCCTTTCAAAATCCTAAACTAGGATTGGATCTTATACAATCTAAAATGACTTTGATCTTCAATGGCGATTCTCCAAGTCTTCAATCGTCTTGGATCATCGATGTCTTTGGCCTTCCGAATGTGGTCCAATGAGAGCTTCTTGGCCTAAATCCAAGCAATCTTGACTTTAATGCAATCATGATCTACAACTTAGACAAGCAAACACATTAGTGATCTTAAATCACTTGTGTATTGGAATCATCAAAATAAGATGGGAATTGCCAAGGTGGGAACCATTGGGCTTACAAGAAATGTCACAGCGCTTCCACTGACCTTCTTGTACGCACAAGCCTCATCTACGTTTTGTAAGAAGCCAAACTCTTTTACCGCTTGATCAAAATGAAGATTCCAACTTCGAGAAGCTTGCTTTAATTCACAAATGGATCTTTGCAACTTGCACACCTTTTGACCACCTCTCCAGTAGGCCTGAAAACCCTATAACCGGATCATGTAAATATCTTCCTGAATGTTTCCATTCAAGAAGGCAGTTTTGACATCCATCTGCAAGATCTCATAGTCATAGTGCGCAAAGATAGCTAACCTTATGGACATTAGCATAGCTACTGGTGAGAAGGTTTTCTCATAGTCAATACCAGCCTTTTGACTAAAGCCCTTCGCGACTAGTCGTGCCTTATAGGTCCTTTCCATCAGGTCCATTCTTCCTCTAAAAAAGCCATTTGCATCCAATGGGCTTATGTGGTTCCCGTGCTGCGGACGCCACGTTGGATGGGGGATGTTTGTGAGCATCTGCGTTTCCTGTGAGCTTGGGATCGGTGTTCGAATCTCATAGAAAAGCGAATCTCAGAGTCGCCATCTAAGTTAGGGCCTAGAACCTGTAATTTCCTTTATTTTTGGCATGGTCTTTATAAAGATCTGAGTAAGGGATATGGTTACATTCGGGGAAGGTGTTAGGCACCCCTCATGCCTGGGTAAACCCAGTCTCATGACTTGACTAGGCAGTTTTTAGAGAGCTTTATAAAAAACTTTAACGTTTTGTCCTTTATTATGATTAAGCTTAATCCCTATTTTTCTCAAAGAATAAAGCAATTTGTTTGTATTACCAGAAATTGGGGTGTTTACTGCATGATTTGGGTCCTCAAGGGATTACTACCAAATGTGGCGACCGCCTCAATCTGGATAACATGATAATTGAAACTGAAATGCAAGTGTGACAACCCAAGAGCGGGGGGGGGGGGTGAATTGGACAATTAGAAATTTTAGGCTTAATTACGGGAAGATTAAAAGTTAATCCATTAATTAAGCACTAATTAATCTAACCCTTGGTCAAATAGATATATTAATGAAAGCTAGGGTTTAGACATTTTAATCATGCACATTTACTAACCCTTGTTCAAATAGACATTATAATGCAACTAGGGTTTATATATATTCCAATCAAGTGCATTTACTAACTCTTGTTCAATCAAACGCATAAATATAAGTTAGGGTTAGAGTTTACTAATCACCACAAGTGCAAAGGAAGAAGGAGAAGAAGAGTCATCTACAAAAAACACGAGATTTTTATAGTGGTTCGGTCTATCACAAGACCTACTCCACTCTTCTAAGTTTTCCTCCTTGGATGCTCCACTAAAGATGGGATTCTTGAATGGCGAATCACCAAGCCGTACACCACACCTTCTCCAATTCCAAAGGGCACACACCCTTTCTGCACGAAGCCTTGTGAGGGACACTCCCTCTTACATGATTCACCTATGTTAACGAGCCGAATCGGAGACCCTCATCTTCACAATTCTTAACGGGCAGAAGAGAAGACCCTCATCTTCACAATTCTTAACGGGCCGAAGAGAAGACCCTCAATGAAGAACAAAAGAAAAGAAAAACTCTCAATGCCTCTTAATAGGCGGATTACAAAGTTTAAGCTCACAATCACTCCAAAGAAATAAACAAATAAAAGCCCTATGGAGTGCCTCTTGATAAGATGTAGAAATACAAGCTCAAAGAGGTTTTTGTTTTTAATTTTCAAAGATGAAGCTCAAAGAGAAATGGGATTTTTTCTTTCTCAAATGATCAAAAGCTTGTTTAGATAGGTTTTAATGTTGTATATATAGTGTATTTGAAAATATGACCATTTGGAGGTAAAGTTTTAAAAACACTGGGTTGAAAAAGTCAACCTGCGCAAGCCCCAACGGCTAGTTTGCCTGACCATCGCGGTCGACTGAGCCACAACGGTCGCCCGGCCCTATCGGGCGCCCTTTTTTATTTTCAAATTTCTTACCGTCGCGGTCGACCAGCCCATGACGATCGTCCGACGAGGTCAACCTGTTTGCTAAAAAATTCAGCTCAAAAACCTATCTCTGTCGACAGACCCACGGTGATCGCCTGCCCAAACCATGCTTGATTGTTCCTTGAGTTCTAGGGACACCTCCGCTGTCGCCCGGCCCGATAAAATTTAGCATGTGCTGGATTTTCGGCTACCTTGCCGCGGTCGCCCGGGATACCCCTGGTCGACCGGCCCTGGGGAAAATTTCATTTTTACTTTAAAGCTCAGGGGGTTTTGGGCCATGGTCTTTAGGCTTAAGTCCTAGGTTTTCAAAACACATTTTTGAGTGTGTTGATGCTTTTCAAGGATGTAAAATGTTAAGTGTAAAAACCATTTGAAAACCTTTTGAAAGTGCATTTAAACATAAAATCAAGAGGACTCCAAAATACAATCTAAAAGATGTAAACCTTCAATCTTCTTGGAATGTATACGCTCCTTTGCACTTTCTCGGACTTCTTCGGCTTCAGTGAACATCTTGAACTTTGTCTTGGTTCTTGTGACTTCCTCCAATCTTTAATGCATGTTGTAAGGTACATGAGGTGTCACAATGTCATGTTCAACTCCAAGCTCCTTCTTGACACTTGCTTAGGAAACTTGTGGGATCTTCATGTTGAGCTTCTTGACTTGAACATCTTTAAATGAGGATGTCTTCACTGTGAGTGCAAGCTCTTGGTTCTTTTGATCCTTGATTCACAAGCCATGTGTTGAGAAGAGTTGTGTAAGGACGATTATGACATAAAGTTCCTGTATATAACACAACACCTCAAAGCAACACATTAGTCCATAAATGCTAATCAATTTGGGTTTGCTAGCATCAAAACAAGAGGTAAGGTGAATGATTAGACCCGTGGGAACCCTTGGACTTACAAAAATAAAGAAAAGGGGATTTAGGTTTCCTCCGTTTGTCCAACACCATCAGAGCACTAGGCTCTCACCCCATCTCTTTTGTCTATGGTAGGACCAGAGACGAAGCGGTGGGATAAGGAGAGGGAATGGAATCCTATTAATTAAAAAAGGTAAGGATTTACACTACAGGGTTCAGGATAAAAGGATCCCTAAACCATATAGCTACCTACTACCAAATTTTACAATTGAAATACAGAAAGCTGGAACTTTAATATAAATATACCTAAAAAGTGGGTATAGGTCCCGGAAATTGGGCAGCGTAATGACCCTATGTGAGATGGTGTCGCTCTGCGTCCTCTGAACTTTTGCTGAGTAATGGCGCTCGTAAGTTGGTGTTGATCCAAGTCCCCTGAAATTTGGCAGAATGACGATACCCAGAGATAGCAAGCTCCTCGAGTATTTCTATCTCTGCTCCTTCTCTTTAGGTCCAAAAGAAACTAAAGTATTTCGGAAGATGCGAAGGGTTTTTTTATTTGGTTTCTGCTGAATCTGATCTGGTTTTTAATCTGATTCTGATTCTTATCTGGTGTTTTACTTCTACCCCATATTTATAGAGATTTTGGGGAAAATAGCAATTTATGATTCTGCCCCTGACACAGATGTCTGGTCTGGAGGGTTCTGTTGCGATTTACCTTCGTTTAGACTCCGAGTCGCACACGGACGGATCTGTTGGACTCCTTGTGGCAAGGAAAATCCAACAAACCTAGGTTCGTGCTTTGACTCGGCGGGGCAAGTTTTGTGAAATAATATACGTTTTTGACTCAAAGTTAACCTTTGGTTAAATGCCGTGTAAAAATGGGCATTTTTGTCGTGCGTAGTATGTGGGTGCCATGTAAAAATAATGGTGGAAATAGGGTCGGGTTGGGTCCTGTTGAGGCCAACCCGACCCACCCCGAGGAACCCATTTTTCCAACCCAACCCGACCCAACCCAGGTTCCAACCCTGCAGGGGTTCAACCCGACCCAACCAGAGGAATATTTTCCTCAACCCGACTCAACCCATGCAGACCCAATTTCCATATCGAATCGTGTTTAGTGTTAGAAAGGTTGAAAAACCCCGAGCAAAATCGCTACACGTTACGGAAGAATAAACTGTGTAGAGCAAAATTTTTGCTCTAACCCAGGATTCCTTTGGACTAATTGATTTTAATGTGATTAATAAACACAACTATAAATACCTTTAGTTTCTTTAGAAAAGAACTTGTCCGCTCGATCTACTCCTCGAAAATTCGCCGGCGATCTAATCAATGCGAAACTGCAAGTTGAATCAATGAATCAATGGATCCCATAGATTATAATATGGGAATTATTGTTTAGAACAATGGAGATTAGTTGGATGAATGCCTTTGAGTTCAAAAACTCAAAACTAGTTGATGAATAGAGAGAGAACAAAGGGGATGAATTTTCTTGTGTCATTTTCAATTTCCAGCACATGGATTATGAAAGAGCTGTACAAAACTCTATTCATTTTTCTTGTATTTATAAAGATTTGAATTGCCTTTGATACAATTCAAAGTTTCTAGAGAATTCTTAGAAAACAAGGAAACTAGTCAAAATTGGGAGCTTCCAATTTGGAAACAAGTTAGTTCATTTAAAAAAAAAAAATAGAAACTAAACAATGTGGGGAATGTTTTTAGAAATTCTTGGATGTTTAGAAAGCCCTAAATTGGGCGGTTTTCCAATAGAAAACATTGGTTGCGTTATTGAATAAAAACAATCCCTAAAATATCTCTTACACTCTCTCATTTTTCTACTTTCCTACTATAATACTGTAGGTCAAATTTTGACTTCATTTTTGGACAAGTAAATGGTCGAATTAGAAAACATTATACACTGTAAAGTTGTAGATCTATCAAAGTTCTTCGAAACGAGTACTTACACATTAATTTTGTCCAAGAGGTGAGTAAGTTATGACTGTTTTAGTAAAATGAGTCTATAAGCTAAACTTACAATTATTTATTTAATTTTTAATTAAATAAACACATTTCCTCCCATCCAATGGGATAAAAGCTCTATCCATAATTTTCTATGATTCCCAAAATAGCCTTTAGTTAACATTTAACTAAATTGGTATCCCATTGCGTCCCATGGTGTGTATACACCATTAGAACAACGTAAATATTTTCCTTTGCATCAAATGGCACAAAAATAATTCATGTGTGCGAACCAATAAATGCGGGACCCCTATCATATAGATGTAAACGAGTCACTCGAGTTGTGAGTTGGATCGTAGCCGGGATTTAACAGTAGATCCTGCAGAACCCACAGGTGGGCTCCACTGCGATTATTGCTCTGTAGCTAATGCTACAATCGCATTGAGTTAGTGGCCTCCATCGAGATGTAACCCTGAAGATAACCGTCAAATCATCATACCCCTAATCACATCAAATGTGCAAATCTTTTCTCCAAGTCACATCTACCGAGTTGAGTCCTACGGGGAGTGGACATTAACTACCCCCTAGGCTCAATCATGGTATACCTTTCAGTCAAGCATTGTCGGCCTGCAAATGCATTTGCTAAAATAATTTCAAAACATATTTTGTGAAATCCTTTTGATAAACACTTTATCAGATCCGCCTGGCCAGGTATTTTTTAGGCCTACTGCTCTGACCAAAACCGTAGATATTATCCTATTAAATAGGTGGATAATTCCATGTCGGGTATAACTATTGACCTCGAAGGTTTGTCCAACACTCTAGTACTACCCTCTGGTGACTCCAAGAGAATCACGGCTAGATAAACAAAAAATGAGAGACTCGTCAACAGACCAATATTACCCCTCAGGTCAAATGACATGTAAAGGGTCCTGTCAGGTAGAATAGCTAAACTGTCTCCTGTCCACAAGCTATTCTAAGGTGATCCTGTTCAGTACACAATGTCATTGTCATACCCATTCTATCTTGCTTATGTTAGGATTGGTTGTAAAACCCCGAGCAAAATCGCTACACGTTTCGGAAGAATAAACCGTGTAGAGCAAAATCGCTACACGTTTCGGAAGAATAAACCGTGTAGAACAAAAATTTGGCTCTAACCCAGGTTTCTTAGGGATTAAGTGATTTTAATGTGATTTAATAAACATAAATATAAATACCTTATTTTGCCGATGAGAAGAAAAACGTCTGCGTGATCTACTCCTTGAAAATTCGAAAACGATATAATCGATGCGAAACCGCAAGTTGAATTGATGGATTCCTTTCTTTGCACAAAGGATCTTGTAAACAACTCTTTGTTTACTTTATAACCTGATCTAAATCAGATTACAATAAGGGAATAAGTATTTAGATCAATGGAGCTTTGTTGGATGTTTGTCTTTGACTTATAAAAGACATAACTAGTTGATGGAATTGAAGAAGAAGAAGAAAAGAAAGAATTTGGGATGTCTCTACCAATTTCCAACACATGGAATTATATATCTTTTGCAAACTCTATTCCTTTGTCTTGTATTTATAGAGTTCTCAATTTGCATATACACAACCCAAAGCTTCTAGAGAAATCTCACAAAACATGGAAACTAGCCACAATTAGAACCTCCAATTTGGAAACAAGTTAGTTGGCTTTTTCAAAATAGAAACCAAACAATGTGGGAGTGTTTTTAGAAATTCTTAGACCTTTAAAAATTCCTAAATTGAGTTTTTTACAAGTAAAAAACGTGGTTGCTTTATTGGATAAAAACATTCCCAAAAATATCTCACACATTGTTTCTTTTTCAACATTCCCGCTATAGTTGTTTCCTTTTTCAACATTCCAAAAAATATCTCAAATTTCGGCCTAATTTTTTGACAAGTATATGGCCGAATTAGAAAATATCATAAACTACAAAGTTGTAGATCTTTCAAAATCCTTCGAAACAAGTACTTGAACATTAATATTTTTCCAGAGATGAGTAAGTTATGACTGTTTTAGTAAAAACCAGTCTATAAGCTAAACTTACAATTATTTATTTAATAATTGCCAATGGGATAAAAAGCTCCATCCATATTTTTCAATAATTGCCAAAATACCCTTATGGTTTATACTTAACCATTTTGGCATTCCCAATGTATCCTATAGTGCATATATACTATATACATTGTATATATCCTTTCAATGCATCCAATGCCACGAAACTAGTTCGTGTAAGCAACCAAATAAATACAGGAACTCTATCTAATAGATAATAATAGGTCAATCGAGTAGTGTGTGGGATCGTAGCATGGATTCAACGGCAGATCCTGCAGACCCACAAGTGGGCCCCACTGCAATTATTTCTCCGTAGCCTATGCTACAATCGCATTGAGTCAGTGGCCTCAATCGAGACGTAACCCTGAAGATATCCGTCAATTAATCATACCCCTAATCACATCAAATATGGAAGTCCTTTCTCAAAGTCCACATCTACTCAATTGAGTCCTACGGTGGGTGGACATCAACTACCCCTTGGGCACACTCACGGTATGCCTTTCAGTCAAGCAGTGTTGGCCAGCAAATGCATTTGCTAAAACATTTCAAAACTTATTTTTGTGAAATCCTTTTTGATATACAATTTATCAAATCTACCTGGCCAGGTATTTTTCTAGGCCTACTGCTCTGACCAAAACCGTAGATGTTATCGTATGAAATAATTGGAGAATTCCATATCGGGTATCACTATTGACCTCAAGGGTTTGTCCAACACTCTAGTACTACCCTCTAGTGACTCAAAGAGAATCACGGTTAGATAGACCAAGAGTGAGAGACTCGCCAACAGACCAATATGACCCCTCAGGTCAAAGGACATGTAAAGGGTCATGTCTGGTAGAATAGCTCAACTGTCTCCTGTCCACAAGCTATTCTAATGTGATCCTGTTGAGTACGCAATCTCATTATCATACCCATTCTATCTTGCTTAGGGTCCATTACCCGAGTGATTGAGATAAGTCACTCCACATCTCGTGCATGTTGGCAAGATAGATGCTAGTTGTATCCAGAAAGAGGTTTCCAACCTCAACCCCAATTAGGAACTATTAAGGTCTGCAAATGAGCAAAATCCCATATCTCCTTGCTACCTAAGATCTGTGAATCCATGGGCATGGGTTTCCTACTTTGCTACCTAAGGACAAATACGTGTTAATAACAAGTAGCATGTCACACATATTTAACTTGTAGTTACCCATTAATTGTCATGAAAAGAAACTTTGATTGATTAACATGCGAAATATACTGGGTTTTAGGGTACCTACTCTAACAGCTTAGGGTCCACTACCCAAGTGATTGAGATAAGTCACTCCACATCTCGTGCATGTAGGCAAGATAGATGCTAGTTGTGTGCAGGAAGAGGTGTCCAACCTCAACCCCAACAAGGAACTGCTAAGGTCTGCAAAGAACCAGAATCCAATATCTCCTTGCTCCTTAGGATCTGTGAATCCATGAGCATGGGTTTCCTACTTTGCTACCTAAGGACAAATACGTGTCAATGATAAGAAATATATCACACATATTTAACTTTTAGTACCCATAATATGTCATGAAGAGACTTTTATTGATTAACACGCGAAATATACTGGGTTTTAGGGCACCAACTCTAACATTTAGACCATCTAAATATGTTGGCACGACTAGTACTTCTGCTGCCAGTTTTTTTCCTCTTAAAATATGCACGGATGTCATTTAATTCATCTAATTAAGACACTAATAGATCCAATATTGAAAGTAAAAAATGAAGGGTCAATGATATAATGATGCACTAGTTTCTAGTTAAGACACTAAGGGATCCAATATATAAATTCATAAATTATGTACATAATTGTAGATTGAAAATTACCGAGAGTTCAAGTGGCATTCTGTAATTTAAAATTTTAGTAACATTACACTGGTCAATGTTTGTGTGTAAGTATATAATGCACCAATTATCAACCATTATGAAAAAATCTTAGCAAAAAATGGTCGGGTTACAATTCGGGTCAGGCTGCCGTATACCCCAACTCGACCCAACTCAATTTTCTGTTAGGATATAAATTCCCAACCCGCAACCCAACCCAAAAAAATTCAACCCAACGCGCCCAAAAATCGGGTTTAACTCGACCCGAGTTGCACCCCTATGTAAAAATGAGCTTCTGGTTTAAAGTTTAGGACAAATTTGTTTTTTGGAAAAGGTTCGACTGACGGTTTTGAGTTTAAAAGGGTTCGACTGTTTCAACAAGTCTTGGGTGGAAGTCGCTTTTAACAGCCGAGAGGGTCGTCTGAAGTCAGGTTTATTGCCTGACCTAGGGAGGGACCTCGAGAGATGTCGTTTTGACATCCAGTGCTAATGGTTATGAAATGGATGCCTTTACGACATCTGGTGTTTGATACAAAGGATCATGTATGAGATTTGATAGAGTAGTGAAGATGCGTCGTTGGCATCTAATTTAGGATTTGATCAAAAGGGGCACTGTGTTCTAACAAGCCTTTGATTTCAGAAGATATCTTTCCGTCATCTAAGGTTGACATCTTGAGGGTTGGCCAAAAGACTGGTGTCGTACAAATATGAACACCTGCAAGGTGGGTTGGTTTTCTAGCATCTAGTGAATGGTGCCATAAGGGTTGGCCAAAAGGCTGGTGTCGTATGGATATAAACCCCTGCAAAGGGGGATGCTTTTCTACCATCCAGTGCATGGTGTCTTAAGGGTTGGCCAAAAGATTGGTGTTGTACGGATACACGAAATCCCAATAGGGCAACCCAAGAGGGGGGTGAATTGGGTAATTTAAAATTTTGCCTTAATTAGAAAGGGTGTCTGAGATCAATCCTAGATTATTCTAACCCTTGTTCAAATATGCTTAAGAAAATAAAGAAGAGAAATTACCAATCACAAAAGTAAAGGGGAGAAGAAGATGCACACCACAATGAAGACACCAAGATTTATAGTGGTTCGGTCTATCAACAAGACCTACTCCACTCTTCCAAGTTGGTCTCCTCTCGGGTACTCTACTAATGGTGAGATTCTACACACTGAATCTCTAAGCCGTACAAACACTTCTCCGCCTCCGAGGGAACAAACCCTCTTTGCTCTGAATTCACCTTTGTTAACGGGCTGAATCGTAGACCTTCTTACAATGTCAAGATTTACCTTGCTTAACGGGCCGAATCGGAGACCCTCTTACAATGAAGAACTCTCAAAGCCTCTTGATAGGCGGATTTTACAATAATGGAAGCTCTCCAAAAGATAACAAAGATAAAAGCCCTTTGGAGATCTTTTTCAAAAGGATATGCAAGTTCAAAGCATTTGAAGAGAAACAATAGATTTTGAAGGTTAAAGCTCAACTGAGGTTTTCATTAGGTCCAAAAGTCTTAGAATCCATGAGAAAATATCATATTTATAGCCTACAATGATTGGTCAATGTTTGGGGGTAGTTTGGGCAAGAAAAGACAAAAAACGGGTCAAAAAAGCAACTAGCCGTTATGCCTCAATGGCTAGTTTTTCGCCTAGCCGCGGTAGCCCGGTCGACTTCGGTAGGGCAGTAGCCCGCCGCTGGTCTGTTGGAATTCCAGCAAAAAATAGTTTTTCAGCCGCTTCTTGTAAAATTCGTATCTCCCTCGTTTCTTATCGGATTTTGATGTTCTTATACTCTACGGACATGAGAAAAATGAGAGCTATTTGCTAAAAATATTTTAAAAAATAGTTAAAAATGTTTTGAACCATTTAAATCAGTTTTAAGCTGCTGTTTTCACAATTCAAGTGTTAATTTCATTCATTTTTCATTTGTAAACTTTGGTTAGCACTTGGGCTTTCATTCTTGAGTTATAAATTTTGTTCTAATAACATTTAGGACCTTTGAAAATAATTTTACATGAAATACTGTAGACACCCCCAATTTACTACACTTAAAAAAGTAAAAGATTCGGTAGTTTGTCAAGTCTCGGTCCATATTTCGCAATAGATTAGGCATCTATGCATTCTAGGGTAGATTTCATCTCATTTTAGGTGTTTGAAAGTTGATTCGCAATCATAAAGGTTTCTAGGGTGTTCCAATGGTATCTGGAAGATGAAAGTTCAAGTTTTCAAGCAAGTGAAAAAATCTGCTATTTTTAGAATTTTCAGGGTTACCCTTATTTTTGCCCATTTTTGCACTACAAGGGTATTTTGGTCATTTTCAATATGTTTCATTTGACCTCTAGGGTGTGTCTAAGGAATCTTAGATCATTTCATGAATTTTGGAAAGCCTGCTAAATTTAGAGTTTCTCAGGGATTTCACTTGACTTAGAAATTTTATGTGTCAAGGGCATTTTGGGTATTTTCAGGGGGTACCAAATGATCCTGTTTGATATTGCCCACCAAATGGATCCAATTTTAAAAGTTTCTATTTTTAATGTTTGACCACAAAGACTTTCCATTTTTAACTTTCCTCTTTAATGGGTGAACCAATTTGAGGGTATTTTGGTCGCATTTGGATGTGTAATTGTCGAATATGGGTATTTTGGTCCGAAAAATTATTTTTTCTAAAGAGGATGGTTCGACCATATGTCGATGGTGCACCATAAATGTCATATGGATTAGGTTCATCAATAAAAATTTTAAATTTAAAGGATTTTATTGAATTTTCATTAAAAAAAACCCAAAATACATGTCATAAGGCCCATTGGGCTAAAGCCCACAAGGTGGAGGTCCATGTGGACCCACCCATGTGGGTCGGCCACATAAGTGGGTTCCCCACATGAGGAGGCCACATGCAAAAAAGTCCAATATGGGATGAGGTGGTTGGTGACTTCATATTTGTTTTGAAAAAATAATAAAGAAAGGAAGAGTTATAATTAGAAAGGGCTTGTGTGGTCAGGTCACTAAAACAGCCATAATGTTTTACCTTCTTGTCTAAAAAATTTGTTGTTATACTTGTTTCGAACGTCTCGAAAAGACCTACAACTTTTTAGTTTATGACCTTTCTTGAATCAGCTTCTAAATAGGTCAAAAATGAGCTCAAACATCGGGCAGCCCTTTTTGGACGAAAATCATTCATAAAAGCTAGTTTCCTATGTGAGAAGGCTTCTAGATTGATCTTGAAGGATCTCCATTGTGTAATTTAGCATTGCTTAGCTTGCAAGAAACAAGATTTAGAAATAAGTTCATTGCGAAAATCAAAGAATGAGAAAGTCAAAGCACAAATTAAAAACTAACTAAAGATGGGAGCTCTCACATGGGAAATTACTATTTTTTCTCTTAACCCTAACTTTTTCTATAAAAACAAAGCAAGCACAACTTTTGGCTTTTCTCTAGAAAATTCATCATTTTCTATCTTCCTCCTTGGAATTCATTCATCTCTTTTGTTGCTTTAGTGTTCATCTCTTCCATTTGGTTCTTCACAAAGTGCTTTCACATATTCAATACATTCAACATATTGGAGGCTAGTTTATGATTCTTTGGGGTTTCTTTTACGATTAAAAGGGTAAGTCAAAGCGAATATCCAAGGACTTACCTTAGAGACAAGGAGAGCTAGCAAGGTTGGTCTTCCAAAACCCTCTTTCATGTAGTTTAAACTAGAAGAATGCTAGGATTGAATTTGTGATTTTCTTTGAAAAGCTATAAATATGAAATTTTTTGCATGTGAAATTTTGAGGAGAAGAGATCAGGTCTAGGTTATTTCATAATCTAAATTTTTTCTTGAAAAATCTATTTTTTAATATTAAAATCCAATTTTTGAAATTAAGAGGGTTTAAATCCACTTTACAAAGCAACTTTAATAAACCTTTAAATTTTTTTGAATTTTTCAATCTCTGAGTCTTTTGTGTATTAAAAAGCATAGAAATATGGAATTTTCAAAAAATTTGACTACGTTTTGACCATGATTTGGCCTTTTGAACTTTACCCTTAAAGGGGTAAATTCTAAAGATCGAATTTAAAAAGATGTCAAAACAGATCAAAAATTAATGAAAATTTAAATATAACAGACTTTTAAGGTTTTGAAACAGTACGAAGTTTTTGAAGAATTTTGGATTTTATTTAAGGGGTTTAAAAGTTTATTTAATCCTAGGGGTATTTTTGGAAAAAACTAATTTTTGAAAACTATATAGAGTTTTCAGAGATGAAATTTGGATGAGAAGTAACTAAGACTTGATCTAATCTCCTGTGAATTTTTTAAGATTTTTGGTTGCTGTTAGATATTTGTTTATGATTTTTTATGCCAAATCAAGCATGCTATATTAAATCGAAAAAAAAAGAAAATTGCCATAAAAATTCTGGAAATATTTTATTAAGAGTCACAGTTACATGTTTTCACAAAGTTTGGATTGATTTAGATTAGAAATACTATGTGTTTCTTTGTAAATTCATAATCTGGACAGATATTTTTAAAATCGAAACTTAATAGTAAATCATCATTAAAATTTATGAAACTTTTACAGTAATTCTCTCTAGTCCAATGAAAGCTACTGTAAAATTTTATTTTATTTCGATTTGATTTTCTATGAGTTTATGTGTATATTTATAATCTAGACAGAAATCTTCAATATGGGAAAATTGATAGTAAAACACATTTACAATTTATGAAAATTATATAGTAACCTTCTCGAGTGAAGAACAAGTTACTATAAAAATTTGAACATATTTAGATTAGATTTGCTATGAGTTGCTGTGTAAATCTATAATCTGGACAGAACTCTTCAACATTGGAAAACTGATAGCAAAACATATTTATAATCCATTAAAATTTTACAGTAATCTTCTCTGGTCAAGAGAAAGCTACTGTAAAAATTTCAGCTTAATACGAATAGATGTGCTATAAGTTGATGTGTAAATCTCTAATCTGAACTGAATTTCTTTAAAATACTTAAGAAAATCAAAATAAATTCGAATTGTTATCAAAATCTCCAAAGACTCTCATGCTCTATCATGTATTCAATCTTTAAACTATTGAAATAGAAACTTTAGGAGCCATTGATTTCATTTGCTAATTTGCAATGCTATGATAGTTTAATCACCAAGATTGCGTTCATAATCGTATCTTAATTGCGATCAATCCTTAATAATTTGAGTATTTAAATTATAGTATGTTGCTGGCTCCGAGGTCCACTGTCCACGGAAATTCTGAGAAATATGCCAGTCAATAACTTACTATAACTTACGTGTTAAATTATGCAAGGGTGGAAAGTACGATTCCCTTCTATGAATGCAACTCAAGGCTGAAACTTGCCAATAATAGAGCCATTGGTATTCCTTAGATGTTAGGAATAAAAAATCTTTGAAAAATTAAAAATTATTAACTTAATAAATTAAGATCATTTGATCCATGCTTTTAGAACCGTTGGATAACGGTATCTCCTTCATGGGAACCTTTAGAGCCCATTTAGGAACACTTACGTCACGTTTTAGGTCTTAAGGAGTCCTAGTTAGGGAGTTCAGCCTCATCACGACCGATTGTTATTATTAGCAATTGAGTCATAGATCTAGTTACACTAGTTACCTCTTTTTCCCATAGGACAAGCCTGGTTACCTAGGATGTAAGTTCATTTGCATTAGTCTAAGGGATGTCTTGCACTTAGATAGGACCATATAGTATCTTAGATGGAGTCCTAGGATAATAAAATCTACTCAACTTGAATTAAACAATTTCTTGAAAACTGTTGAAACAGTCCTTCCAGTCTAGATTGGTGTCCTAGATGTCTTAGGCATGTGGCTTAGTTAAGGCACCGAACTACGATCGACTCTGATTCCAGTGAGGCTTGGATACGTAGGCAGCTTTGGATGCTTTGAATGGCATACCAAGCACGAGTCGGTCCACCACAAATGGTGGGATTTTGTATATTAGTTTTTCCTAAATTCTTAACTAAATTAATTAAAATATATAGGATTTCCCTCAAATTAGAATTTTAGGAGAACATTCACTTAGATTGAATCCAAACAAATTAAGAAAATCAAGATACACATTAGGGATTACATTGAAATTAGATTTTAGGATGCATGTTACATAGTTCGCACATTAATATAGAGTTAAATGAGCCATTTAAAATAAATTCAAGAGACTTAACTTTTGAAATTGAAGACCGGATTATAGGGCAAGAATGATGCATGTGGTGGTAATTCCCCATACTTTCCATTCTCGTAATCAGGTAACAAATCTAGATTTCTAGTCACTTATGGATCCTAGATCTCTCATCTAGGTGGCGACTCTGTCATTCTCTTTTGCGTGAAATTCAGATTACTTTAGTGATCCCAAGTTCACGTAAAAGATGAATTAAATCAAATAATAAATGGCATACGCCAACTGTGTGGGTACGAGAGACCAAGAGAGAGGGAGGCGGTACGGGCCGCCCCTCTCGCGGGATCGGATCCCACAGTTTGGCGACTCTGCTGGGGACCACCTAACTTCATTAAAATTTCAAGGGATAACTCATTTCAATTGATTTTAATTGGCTCATGAAAACTCTATCTTATATCTTATATGCTTAATAGACTAGTTTGTATGCTTTGTTTTCTCATCACATTATACTGCAAACTTAATCTAACAAAACCTGAAGGCATTATAGATTGCGCAAACTTATTTCACTAACTTACATCACTTGCATCTCAACCCTTGCATCTCACATGCACACACATCATATTCCTATTTTAGGAACCCAGAATGTTATCTAGCATGGTTGACTGGGATTTAATCACCTGGTGCCTCTGTGCTAGAGAAGCATTCCACTCTTAGTCTAGTACCTTTATGGTGCGTAAACGGATGTCTTGTTCACGTACTGATACGCCGGACACTGGTACAGTACATTGAGCATGGATTCCCGCTAAGGGAACTCTTAGCCTTAACCCTAGATTACCCCACACATGCTTATTGTACGGATACGCGTGCATCACGTGTGTGAGCTTAGATTAGGATATCCTATCTATTTGTGTCTAGATTAGGCCGTAGTCTATCTTCCAATAGCTATGATCGGATTAGGTACACAAACAAAGTCATGAGTCGAGATCCTTTCTCCTCTTCGCTAGATTAGGATTAGGATTGATGCCTTCAAGTAACACCAGATAAGATGTAAGAAGATTAAAAGCTTTCCCTTTGGGATTCGAATATAAATCCCATCTTTCTAAAGATCTCATAGGATTAGTCTCTTCTTGATCTACCAATTGAAAGCAATCTCGTGCGATCTCATCTAATCTTTTGATCATGTGTCTATCATTCGCCTCTTGTGTGATTCGATTATATCTTCATTTCCTTTCTCAATTGGCAGGAATTATGTCTTCCCCTAGAGTTTTGGAAAAGATCTTCCCCTAGAGTTAGGAGTTTGCCTTAGATGTTTGAGGTGTCTTAGAGTTAGGAGTTTGTTCTGGTTATGTTGATGCTTTGCGTGTTTCGTGTGAGTGTCTCTAGAGTTAGGAGGCCTCGAGTCGTGGTCGATTAGACACTTAGTCGAACTGATGGCTAGCTTAGAATGCACTTAGTTAGCCCATTGTTTTCCTTAGGACATACAGCCTAGTTACACATAGGATGTGGGTCCACCTGCATTAGACTAGGTTGATTTGCATTAGTTTAGGACCATATAGGCGTGTCTAAAATACTTAAACAACTTAAACATGAGTTGAGTCGAGTCTTGTCGTGTCGAGTCTAGTGTGGTCTAGGCATATTTAGGGATCGTAGCTTAGAATAAGCCACCGAACTACGCTGACTTTGATTCTTCCCGAGGCCGGGATACGTAGAGCAGTTGGGATGACCATCCTGGTCCGAGTCAAACTTCATATTAGAGTCTAGGGTTTGTCGTGTCGTAACGTATGTAGTTGTAGACACCCCATTTTGACCGGACCCAAGTTCGCTATGCTTGGGCGAAATCCCGTTCAATCATTTCCGCCATGTTTCGCACTTTTCCGTTAAGTGTTGAGAGAGATTATTCCCAAGAATCCGAGCAAGAGAGAATTTGGATCCGATTGATGGGCCCGTCTTGAGCATTTGTTTAGATTTGGATCAAACAGGGTGGCCCGCGCATTGTTTTAGTGAAAAATGAGTTTTGAACCTACTTCGATCCAACACCTAAAGATGATCATCAAGAGAACGGTCAAGATCTCAGAGAAGTCGTTTTAACAACCAATTTTGTTACGATCATCAGGTTGAGTTACTCGGATCAGCCCATTGAAATGATTTAGGAGGACACAACCTACTTAGGTAGGGGACCCATCAATTGGATGGTCTGGATCGTCATAGAGGAATGATTTAAAGGGGCACAACCAATTTACATTGCGACCCACCATTTGAACGGTCAAGATCATCAATTGTCGCCCATCAAATGGACGGTTCGGATCATCAAATGGGAGTGATTTAAAAATGGGGTAACATATTCACATTTTGATCTATTGGATGGCTTGGATCAGCCCATAGGATTGATTAGCGGAGCACAAATTAAATCACATTGTCGCCCATCAAATGAACGGTTCCGATCATACTTTGGAGTGGGGCATATGATTTTATGCACAATTGGGAATTTGGTCACATATGGGACCCATTTGGATTATCTTTTACCTACTCAAAAGGACTTTAAAAAACATGCATGGGGCCACACACATGTCAAAATTCAATGTCCACAATGGTGGCCACCTACCATGGAATATGTCCACAATGGTGGCCACCTACCATGGAATAAGTCCACAATGGTGGCCACCACCCTCCCATTCCTTTGCTATAAATGGTTCAATGAGGGTGAGTAAGAGAGGACAACTCATTTCTCTTCTATCATGTGTTCTAACAAAGTTGCTATGTGGGGTTGAAAAGAAAAAAAAAAGAAGAAAAAGAAACAAGAAAAGAAGAAAAAGAAACAAAAAAAGAACGAAAAAGAGAAAGAAAGCGGAAGCGATAGCACGGAGGCGGGATTTTCGAGTTTTTCGGCTCTCGGATTCGGCGAGGATTTCGATCACAGGTAGGTACACCGTTCTCGGAATTTTTTTAGAATTATTTGGTATATTTTCGGATTTTTGCATGATTTTTAACAAAGAAAACTAAACGATATACTAAACAGATTCCAAAAATAATGAAATTTTGTGGGAAAATAATATGATAATGATACATTCTACCATGAATTTGTGAGAATTTTTGGATTTTGTTTGGTATATAATTTTATGCTTTCTTTGAAAATCAGCAGATTTTGGGGGAATTTGTACTGACATCAGATCACAAAGAAAATTCTTAAAATTTTTACAGTAGTCTTATATTTCATATTTCTTGCTTCTATAAAAGTTTCAATTACTTTGGATCTTGTTTTACATGAGCTGTAGTGTTAATTCATAATCTGGTTTGAAATTTGAAAAATCCGAAACTGATAGTAAATAGTTTTCTAAATTCATGGAAATCTCACAGCATGCTATTTTCACTTATCTCTTACTACTGTAGAAATTTCATGGAATTTAGATTCCTATTTCTAGTAGTTTCTGTGTTATTTTTGCAATCTGGTCAATTAATTTTTAAATCCAAATTAAATATGAGTTTAATGTAAAAATCTTTAAAAATCTTCCAGTAAGTTACATCTCATCATATCTTGTTGCTAGATAAGTTTCAACTCATTTCGAGTTCGTTTGCAACAGCTTCACTTGTAAAATCACTCATATGATTAAAATTGATAAAATTCATTGAAAATCCGAAATTAATTGAAAATCATCTTAAAATCTCTAAAGCACCTTCATCTTTGTGTGTGTTTGGGAGACCCGCCAGGTCTCATTCTCTCGTTAGTCCTCTTTGTGCGCCGTTTGGTTTTGGGAGAACACCCTACTCGGCTTGGCTTCATACCCCTACCCTTATGGGTATTGGGTTGCACATTTGTTGCACCCTAGGGCTAGGTAGCTGTCCGGCCCGGCTTGGTGTTTTACCTCTGCCAAATGTGCAAATTCGTGTTTCCTTTTCTTTTAGAGAGTCTTTGACTCATCTATCCTTTAGTTGGTGTTATTGGAGTCTTTGACTCATGTTTCCATTTCTATTAGAGAGTCTTTGACTCATTCGTTCTTTTGTGGTATTACTAGGGAGTCTTTGACTCATTGGTTCTTCTGTTGGCGTTTTTTGGGAGTCTTTGACTCATTCCTCCTCTAAGTTGTAGTATTAGAGAGTCTCTGACTCATTTGTTCCCCTCTTTAGTGTTGTTAGTTCGGAGTTTCTCCTTTAGAGTTGTTGATTACTTCGCTTTGATTAGAGGCTAACTCAGTCTTATTAAAGCGTTGCTTGCTTGGGATCTTGGATCGTTTTCTCTCTTCTTGGGACGCTATCTTTCTTGTTGTGGTTCGTCTCTTTGAGGCGTTAGTTGCTTGTTTGGGGTTTCCCCTTTTTGCTTTAGGGCTTTGCCCTAGTTTATGGTTATGCTTGTTTGTTCTCTGTAAGAGTGAATTCATCTAAAGGTCCTGAGCATTGGAAAAGCTTTAAAATCCAAAAACATTAGAAATTTAAAACTCAAAAACATTTGAAAACTTTAAAAATATCAAAAACATTTGAAAATATAAAAAAACCTTAAAAAATCTGAAGTGTGAGTGTTTCTTTTAGAAGCGTAGTTTGAGAGTTCGTTTCGAACTACGTTGGCTTGATCATCTTCCGAGGTACGTAGTGCAGCTTGGGATTTATATCCCAAGTCCAGCCAAACTTTTTTTATAAATAAACGTTTTAAACCTTCTTCAAAAACCTTTAAAATATTGTTTTCAAAAGACCTTCCTCTAGAGTTAGGAGTTTCTCCTCGATAGAGAATTTTAGAGTTAGGGTTTTTCTTTTGATAGGTTGTTTGATTGATTGTTTGCTGTGTGCTTGTTTTAGAGTTAGAGGTCTGTCCTAGAGTTATAGGAGCGCCTCCGTCCGGTCAGTTGGCGATCCACATCGCCGAGTGATGACTAGAGTAGGATACGCTAGTCCACCCTTGGTTTTCCTTAGGAAATACAGCCTAGTCACACATAGGTTGTAAGAACCACCTGCATCAGCGTAGGGCTAATCTGCATTTAGTTAGGGCATATAGGGTGTCCTAAAATTCACAATTCACTGGAATTTAAATAATCGTACAATAAACTTTAATAATTGGTCCGGTCTTTTAGATCGAGTTTAGGATAGAGGGCTAGGTGTCTTAGGCATCATAACTTAGAATAGGCGCGAAGAACTACGTTGCCTTGATTCTCGTGGAGGCGGGGATACGTAGGCTTCTTTGGATGAATACCAGACCATCTGAGGACTCGGGCTAATCACTTTTAAAACTGTTGAAACAATCAAATCACTTAGGATTTTCCATGAAATTAGAATTTTAGGAGAACTTTCACTTAGATTGAATCCAAACCAATTAAGAAATCAAGATACACATTTAGGATTCACATTGAAATTAGATCATAGGATGCATGTCACATAGATAGCACATTAACAGAGAGTTGAATGAGCCATTAAAAATGAATTTAAAAGAGTTAATTTTTGGAATTGAAGACCGATTATCGGGCAGGAATGGTGCATGTGGTGGATAAATCCCCATACCTTCCATTCTTGTAACCAGGTAGCGAGTCTAGATTTCTGGTTAATTATGGGTCCTAGATCCCACATCTAGGTGGCGACTCTGTCAGTCTCTTTTGTGTGGAATTCGGATTGCCTTAGTGATCCCAAGTTCACATAAAAGACGAATTAAAATCAATAATGAAAGGCACACGCCAATCGCGTGGGTACGAGAGACCAAGAGAAGAGAGCGTGGCGGCTCGCGCCCCACGCCCCTCTCGCGGGATCGGGTCCCACAGACTGGCGACTCTGCTGGGGATAACCTAACTTCATTACAATTCCAAAGGATTACTCATTTGAATCTATTTCAACTGGCTCATGAAAACTCTATCTCTTTTATGCTTGTTAGATTAGTTTGTATGCTTTATTTTCTCATCACATTTACTCAAACTTAATCTAACAAAACCTGAAGGCATCATAGATTGCGCGAACTTATTGCACACACTTACATCACTTTCATCTAAACCCCTGCATCTCACATGCACACACGTCCTATTTTAGGAACCCGGAGTGTTATCTAGCATGGTTGACTGGGATTTCATCACCTGGTGCCTCTGTGCTAGAGAAGCATTCCACCCTTAGCCTAGTACCTTTATGGTACGTAAACGGATCTCTTGTTCACGTACTGATACGCCGGACACTGGTACAGTATATCGAACATGGATTCGCGCTAAGGGAACTCTTGGCCTTACCCCTAGATTAACCCACACATGCATGTAGTATACGAACACATGTGCATCACGTGTGTGAGCCTAGTTTAGGATATCTTACCCATTTGTGTCTAGATTAGGCCGTAGTCCATCTTTCAATGGCTACGATCGGTCCTAGGTACACAAACAAAGTCATGAGTCGAGATCCACTCTCCACTCCGCTAGATTAGGGTTAGGGTTGATGCCTTCAGGTAACACTGATAAAATGTGCGAAGATTAAAAAACTTTTCCTTTGGGGTTAGGATGTAAATCCCATTCATTTCCAAAGATCTCATAGGATTACTCATTCATGATCCATCTGTTGAAAGCAATCTTATGCTATCTCATCTCATCTTGATCTCATCTTGTTGTTGATATCCATCATTCAGATTTTAGATCTGGCCCTTGACTCTACTTTTGTCATTCTTATGGCCATGGTCTATTATCTGAGCCATTGATTTTTCATTGATCAATGTTTACCTATCATATATCTTTTACCCTTGGATCATATCGAAATCATTGATGGAAAAGTTTGATCTTACCTGTATTCTTTGAGTGCATGATCGTTGCTGAGATCGAAACTTATTTTGATTAGGGATGTTTATCGTTCCTGACTCTTTCATTCACAAAAGAAGAACGGTTATACCCAAAGAACATCTTAAGGAATAGATTGAGGATTCTTTCCAAATTAACATACCCGTTGATGTATGTCAAGATTACTCTTTTCTCTATTTGTTTAGAATTTTTATCCCATGACTATTGAGATAGTGTGATTGCTTCTAAGTCAAAAGTCTGTGTTCAACAAAAAGCCCTTCTTCCAAAAGACTGACCATTTCTGAATTCATTCGATACATCAGTCTATTGCTTTACCCACATTGTCAGCATAAGCCTTTTGTTGCCCCATTTAAACTAGACCTTGTGGAGTTGCCTTTTCTGGGATTCCTACTTCAGGATCGAACTTTGTAATTATCATTATCATGAAGAAAGGTGTATCACCTATAAACTTTCAGTGCCGGTTCACTACCTTTGAAGAAGTGTCATGTGTCTTTAGATTTGTCTTTCATTGAGTGTACATCAACTTTCTTCTCTCGAAGTTGGAAAAGTTCAGTTATGTTGATGTTAAAAAAAGAAAAGAAAATGTGTCATGTCAATCAGTCTTTCTCGTTCAGAGTCGGTGTTTAGCTTTTTGATTAAATTCAATGTAGAGCCTACTGAGGCGCGTTCAAAGTCATCTATGTACTTCAAAGTATTTCAATTCAATAAAGCATTTGAGTCTGTATCTTCAATTTTTTATGATTCACTCTTGGATTAAATGTTTAAAACAACTACAAGACCCCCTTCTCGGATGAGAATGCAGACGAAATTCCCCTCGAGATTTGAAAGATGGTCAAACGAGAGGAAGAGCGTCGAGCATAGCCACTTGAAGAAGAAATCGAAGCCATTGATAGTGGTATCGAAATTCGAAACTCGGGAGAAATGGATTGGAAAAACTTTATCTCCTAAGGAGCGCAAAGAATTGATAAACCTGTTTAGAGGGGTTTGAGGTAGTCTTGCTTGATCCTATAAGGATAAACCAGGGGAATGCCCTGTCGTTGAGCAAAGCAAGACTTCATCTGCTTTAGGCATCCAGTTGAAGAGTACAATTTTAAAGAGATAAGTATCAGATATCCTGTGGAGCTGATGAAGAAGTGAGAGAAGACTTTCTCGAAATGAAGTCATAGATTTGAGCCCTAAAAGAAAAATTGGGCTGTGTATTTTCATTATGATTTCAAGGCAAGATGGGAGTGAAGCACAATGGTTGAAGTTTTGCCAGAAAACCGCCAGACTCCTCGAATAAAAATTTTCAAAGGCTTTGAACCTTAAACAAAAGAGCTTGTACATCAAATACATCAGGAGGCCATCATTGGACGTTTGAGCCTTAATAGCCAAAATCCAACGTTTTAAAATCCTTTTGAGAACCCTTTGGGTCAGCAATTTAAAGCCAATGTTTCTTTTCAAACACATTATAAACCCGGGGCATTTATGCACCCGAACTACGTCGGACCTGATCCCCATTTCTTCAGGGGTACGTAGGCAACTTGATTAATTCAGGTTCGGTCAAACCTTGGGATAAAATCCCTTTTCAAAATTTTGAAGCTAAATGCTAAACCATTCTTTGAAAAATCCTTAAGCGAACTACGCGGACCTGATCCTCCATTTTTGGGGTACGTAGGTAGTCTGGCTAGACCAGATTCGGTCCAAATCCTTAGAACCTTAGGTATTCAACCCTTTTGAACCCGAGCCCACCTAGAAAGTCCTTCTGGTGAAACAAGTAAAGGTTCGAGGCGAATGAAAAGAAAAACAGAAAGAAAAGAATGAGAGTCTGAAGATCCGCTAGGTTGAAAACCCGAAAGGGCGGCCTAGAGAAAGGTGAAAGTCGTTTTTCTTGCTAAGTCAACAAGCAAAATGATTGACTTATCAGAAGGTAAGGGTAGTGGTATGCTGGATTGAAAACTTGAAGAGACAATCTAGTCAGAGGCAAATACTTCCCATGAAAAGTTGAGTTGAATAGAAGCAGAAGGAGGTCCTCAGTTACGTAGAATTCCCAAGTTTGAGTACAAGCAAAAATTGAGATAAGTAGTCTTTTAGACTGAAAGCTTGGAAAGCAAAAGTTGAGATAAGTGGTCTTTTAGACTGAAAACTTGGAAGACATTAATTTTGACTTCTTCCGAAAAAGACAAATCAAGGAGACAGAGAAGCAACCTCTACACAGGGCAGGATCCTGGAATCCGAGTAGTGTCGACAAGACTTGCTTTGATATCTTTTTTTAAACTAGGGGCATTAAGACTGAGCAATCCGAAGGGGTTAATAACCATGACGGAAATCCCGATGGAGGAAACTAGAGCCTCTTGACATGGTTTTCAAGAGTACTCTAAGAGTGCCTAGCCTTACCATAATAAAATAACACATTTTATCTAAGGGTGAATCAAAAGTGAGTCAAGTCCCTTGAGTAATTTGAGTCTTCTTTGATTGAGTCATTGGAAGTCTTGGTCTTATTTTTATCATTTTTTTCTCTCTCAATGTCCGAAGTGTTTGGCACTGGAAGAGCGAGAGTATACCTTCCGAAATGTAAAGAAAAATCTAGAGTAGATCCTGGTTTAAGAATCAAAGAAGGGCAAGAGATTTGTTATTCAGACCTGCCTGAAACATCAAAGCCTCAAGCACTGAGCAAAATGAAGAACTCTTACGTTCAGCCTTTGTGAAGGTGGTCTTACCATTATACCAAAGAAAGAACCCATGCAAACTCAAATTTTTCCTACTTACCTTGGTTCTGCTTTCTTAAAACCTTGTCATGGAAGCACATCATACTAGGGGCATCTTTTATGACTTGCGTCATAAAAGATATTACACAATGATAACTGGGATATCTATTCTTAGCAAATAGAAACCAGAGAAGCTTGAACATACTCTTTGAGTTGAATTCCCTTGATCAAGTTGTTTCTTTTGGAGTCAAAGTTTCATAAACTTCAATTCCCAGCGGGGTATATAATCTACTCCTGCATCCTTCAAACCTCATTAGAATGCTTTTCATCTGTTAAAGAGAGTCAGCACCTAAAAATCTCATCAATCTACTTGAGTTTTGCTTTCAGCAAAGATCATGCACTCCCATTTATTCTCGGCAGGAGATCGCTATGCTATCAATGAACTCGATATAAGATCGATAAATATTTTTGTGTTGATTTGAGACTCTTTGAGTAGTTAAGGCCCTTTGAGTGTTACAGACTCTTCGGGTAGTTGAGACTCTCTGAGTATAAATGTTTTGATTTGTTTTGAGACTCTTTGAGTAGTTGAGACCCTTTGAGTGTTACAGACTCTTCGGGTAGTTGAGACTCTTTGAGTATAAATGTTTTGTGTTGATTTGAGACTCTTTGAGTAGTTGAGACCCTTTGAGTGTTACAGACTCTTCGGGTAGTTGAGACTCTTTGAGTATAAATGTTTTGTGTTGATTTGAGACTCTTTGAGTAGTTGAGACCCTTCGAGTGTTACAGACTCTTCGGGTAGTTGAGACTCTTTGAGTATAAATGTTTTGTGTTGATTTGAGACTCTTTGAGTAGTTGAGACCCTTCGAGTGTTACAGACTCTTCGGGTAGTTGAGACTCTTTGAGTATAAATGTGTTGTGTTGATTTGAGACTCTTTGAGTAGTTGAGACCCTTCGAGTGTTACAGACTCTTCGGGTAGTTGAGACTCTTTGAGTATAAATGTTTTTGTTGATTTCAGACTCTTTGAGTAGTTGAGACCCTTTGAGTGTTACAGACTCTTCGGGTAGTTGAGACTCCTTGAGTATAAATGTTTTGTGTTGTGTTTGAGACTCTTTGAGTAGTTGAGACCCTTTGAGTGTTACAGACTCTTCGGGTGGTTGAGACTCTTTGAGTATAAATAGATTTTGGTGTATTTGAAACTCTTTGAGTAGTTGAGACCCTTTGAGTGTTACAGACTCTTCGGGTAGTTGAGGCTCTTTGAGTATAAATGTTTCTCTATGTAGTTGAGACTCTTTCGAGTATAAATGGTTTTTGTGTATTTGAGACTCTTTGAGTAGTTGAGACCCTTCGAGTGTTACAGACTCTTCGGGTAATTGAGACTCTTTGAGTATAAATGTTTTTGTATGCGTTTGAGACTCTTTGAGTAGTTGAGATCCTTTGAGTGTTACAGACTCTTCGGGTAATTGAGACTCTTTGAGTATAAATGTTTTTTGTGTGCGTTTGAGACTCTTTGAGTAGTTGAGACCCTTTGAGTGTTACAAACTCTTCGGGTAGTTGAGACTCTTTGAGTATAAATGTTTTGTGTTGATTTGAGACTCTTTGAGTAGTTGAGACCCTTCGAGTGTTACAGACTTTTCGGGTAGTTGAGACTCTTTGAGTATAAATGTTTTTGTGTTGAGTTGAGACTCTTTGAGTAGTTGAGACCCTTCGAGTGTTACAGACTCTTCGGGTAGTTGAGACTCTTTGAGTATAAAATGTTTTTGTGTTGATTTGAGACTCTTTGAGTAGTTGAGACCCTTTGAGTGTTACAGACTCTTCGGGTAGTTGAGACTCTTTGAGTATAAATAGTTTTTGATGTATTTGAGACTCTTTGAGTAGTTGAGACCCTTTGAGTGTTACAGACTCTTCGGGTAGTTGAGGCTCTTTGAGTATAAAGGTTTCTCTATGTAGTTGAGACTCTTTCGAGTATAAAGGTTTTTGCATGTGTTTGAGACTCTTTGAGTAGTTGAGACCCTTTGAGTGTTACAGACTCTTCGGGTGGTTGAGGCTCTTTGAGTATAAAGGTTTTTCGTGTGCGTTTGAGACTCTTTGAGTAGTTGAGACCCTTTGAGTGTTACTCTTCGGGTAGTTAGGGCTCTTTGAGTATAAAGATTTCTGTATTGTTTTGAAACTCTCAGAGTGTTACAGACTCTTTGAGTGATTGTTTTGAGACTCTCAGAGTGTTACAGACTCTTTGGGTGATTGTTTTGAAACTCCCAGAGTGTTACCGACTCTTTGAGTGATTGTTTCACATTTGTTCAGGTGATTGATTTATATTTGCATTGATAATGGTCTACATTCTCTAAAAGTAATTTCATTGTGTTAGTTTTCTTAAAGCTTTGTTGTTAAAAAGAGTGTGTTTGTGTTTGCTTTAATAGAGCCCTTGCGTATTTGTTTTAGATAGTTGAGTCATGAGTATTAGGGAGAGACTATCTCTTTGAGATGTCTTAGTTGCCGAGTTAAGAGTTAGTGAGAGGCTATCTCTCTATTGTTGGTAGAGTTTTATCTTTGTGAATATCATTTTAAAGCTGAAAAAAACCAAAAATTTGTTTTGCTTTTGGGTCAGTCAAAATGTGTCGTCTGTTCAGCTTTGCCATTCGCGTGTTACACACGCTCTGCCAAAGAGGGGCATCTGTAGACACCCCATTTTGACCGGACCCAAGTTCGCTATGCTTGGGCGAAATCCCGTTCAATCATTTCCGCCATGTTTCGCACTTTTCCGTTAAGTGTTGAGAGAGATTATTCCCAAGAATCCGAGCAAGAGAGAATTTGGATCCGATTGATGGGCCCGTCTTGAGCATTTGTTTAGATTTGGATCAAACAGGGTGGCCCGCGCATTGTTTTAGTGAAAAATGAGTTTTGAACCTACTTCGATCCAACACCTAAAGATGATCATCAAGAGAACGGTCAAGATCTCAGAGAAGTCGTTTTAACAACCAATTTTGTTACGATCATCAGGTTGAGTTACTCGGATCAGCCCATTGAAATGATTTAGGAGGACACAACCTACTTAGGTAGGGGACCCATCAATTGGATGGTCTGGATCGTCATAGAGGAATGATTTAAAGGGGCACAACCAATTTACATTGCGACCCACCATTTGAACGGTCAAGATCATCAATTGTCGCCCATCAAATGGACGGTTCGGATCATCAAATGGGAGTGATTTAAAAATGGGGTAACATATTCACATTTTGATCTATTGGATGGCTTGGATCAGCCCATAGGATTGATTAGCGGAGCACAAATTAAATCACATTGTCGCCCATCAAATGAACGGTTCCGATCATACTTTGGAGTGGGGCATATGATTTTATGCACAATTGGGAATTTGGTCACATATGGGACCCATTTGGATTATCTTTTACCTACTCAAAAGGACTTTAAAAAACATGCATGGGGCCACACACATGTCAAAATTCAATGTCCACAATGGTGGCCACCTACCATGGAATATGTCCACAATGGTGGCCACCTACCATGGAATAAGTCCACAATGGTGGCCACCACCCTCCCATTCCTTTGCTATAAATGGTTCAATGAGGGTGAGTAAGAGAGGACAACTCATTTCTCTTCTATCATGTGTTCTAACAAAGTTGCTATGTGGGGTTGAAAAGAAAAAAAAAAGAAGAAAAAGAAACAAGAAAAGAAGAAAAAGAAACAAAAAAAGAACGAAAAAGAGAAAGAAAGCGGAAGCGATAGCACGGAGGCGGGATTTTCGAGTTTTTCGGCTCTCGGATTCGGCGAGGATTTCGATCACAGGTAGGTACACCGTTCTCGGAATTTTTTTAGAATTATTTGGTATATTTTCGGATTTTTGCATGATTTTTAACAAAGAAAACTAAACGATATACTAAACAGATTCCAAAAATAATGAAATTTTGTGGGAAAATAATATGATAATGATACATTCTACCATGAATTTGTGAGAATTTTTGGATTTTGTTTGGTATATAATTTTATGCTTTCTTTGAAAATCAGCAGATTTTGGGGGAATTTGTACTGACATCAGATCACAAAGAAAATTCTTAAAATTTTTACAGTAGTCTTATATTTCATATTTCTTGCTTCTATAAAAGTTTCAATTACTTTGGATCTTGTTTTACATGAGCTGTAGTGTTAATTCATAATCTGGTTTGAAATTTGAAAAATCCGAAACTGATAGTAAATAGTTTTCTAAATTCATGGAAATCTCACAGCATGCTATTTTCACTTATCTCTTACTACTGTAGAAATTTCATGGAATTTAGATTCCTATTTCTAGTAGTTTCTGTGTTATTTTTGCAATCTGGTCAATTAATTTTTAAATCCAAATTAAATATGAGTTTAATGTAAAAATCTTTAAAAATCTTCCAGTAAGTTACATCTCATCATATCTTGTTGCTAGATAAGTTTCAACTCATTTCGAGTTCGTTTGCAACAGCTTCACTTGTAAAATCACTCATATGATTAAAATTGATAAAATTCATTGAAAATCCGAAATTAATTGAAAATCATCTTAAAATCTCTAAAGCACCTTCATCTTTGTGTGTGTTTGGGAGACCCGCCAGGTCTCATTCTCTCGTTAGTCCTCTTTGTGCGCCGTTTGGTTTTGGGAGAACACCCTACTCGGCTTGGCTTCATACCCCTACCCTTATGGGTATTGGGTTGCACATTTGTTGCACCCTAGGGCTAGGTAGCTGTCCGGCCCGGCTTGGTGTTTTACCTCTGCCAAATGTGCAAATTCGTGTTTCCTTTTCTTTTAGAGAGTCTTTGACTCATCTATCCTTTAGTTGGTGTTATTGGAGTCTTTGACTCATGTTTCCATTTCTATTAGAGAGTCTTTGACTCATTCGTTCTTTTGTGGTATTACTAGGGAGTCTTTGACTCATTGGTTCTTCTGTTGGCGTTTTTTGGGAGTCTTTGACTCATTCCTCCTCTAAGTTGTAGTATTAGAGAGTCTCTGACTCATTTGTTCCCCTCTTTAGTGTTGTTAGTTCGGAGTTTCTCCTTTAGAGTTGTTGATTACTTCGCTTTGATTAGAGGCTAACTCAGTCTTATTAAAGCGTTGCTTGCTTGGGATCTTGGATCGTTTTCTCTCTTCTTGGGACGCTATCTTTCTTGTTGTGGTTCGTCTCTTTGAGGCGTTAGTTGCTTGTTTGGGGTTTCCCCTTTTTGCTTTAGGGCTTTGCCCTAGTTTATGGTTATGCTTGTTTGTTCTCTGTAAGAGTGAATTCATCTAAAGGTCCTGAGCATTGGAAAAGCTTTAAAATCCAAAAACATTAGAAATTTAAAACTCAAAAACATTTGAAAACTTTAAAAATATCAAAAACATTTGAAAATATAAAAAAACCTTAAAAAATCTGAAGTGTGAGTGTTTCTTTTAGAAGCGTAGTTTGAGAGTTCGTTTCGAACTACGTTGGCTTGATCATCTTCCGAGGTACGTAGTGCAGCTTGGGATTTATATCCCAAGTCCAGCCAAACTTTTTTTATAAATAAACGTTTTAAACCTTCTTCAAAAACCTTTAAAATATTGTTTTCAAAAGACCTTCCTCTAGAGTTAGGAGTTTCTCCTCGATAGAGAATTTTAGAGTTAGGGTTTTTCTTTTGATAGGTTGTTTGATTGATTGTTTGCTGTGTGCTTGTTTTAGAGTTAGAGGTCTGTCCTAGAGTTATAGGAGCGCCTCCGTCCGGTCAGTTGGCGATCCACATCGCCGAGTGATGACTAGAGTAGGATACGCTAGTCCACCCTTGGTTTTCCTTAGGAAATACAGCCTAGTCACACATAGGTTGTAAGAACCACCTGCATCAGCGTAGGGCTAATCTGCATTTAGTTAGGGCATATAGGGTGTCCTAAAATTCACAATTCACTGGAATTTAAATAATCGTACAATAAACTTTAATAATTGGTCCGGTCTTTTAGATCGAGTTTAGGATAGAGGGCTAGGTGTCTTAGGCATCATAACTTAGAATAGGCGCGAAGAACTACGTTGCCTTGATTCTCGTGGAGGCGGGGATACGTAGGCTTCTTTGGATGAATACCAGACCATCTGAGGACTCGGGCTAATCACTTTTAAAACTGTTGAAACAATCAAATCACTTAGGATTTTCCATGAAATTAGAATTTTAGGAGAACTTTCACTTAGATTGAATCCAAACCAATTAAGAAATCAAGATACACATTTAGGATTCACATTGAAATTAGATCATAGGATGCATGTCACATAGATAGCACATTAACAGAGAGTTGAATGAGCCATTAAAAATGAATTTAAAAGAGTTAATTTTTGGAATTGAAGACCGATTATCGGGCAGGAATGGTGCATGTGGTGGATAAATCCCCATACCTTCCATTCTTGTAACCAGGTAGCGAGTCTAGATTTCTGGTTAATTATGGGTCCTAGATCCCACATCTAGGTGGCGACTCTGTCAGTCTCTTTTGTGTGGAATTCGGATTGCCTTAGTGATCCCAAGTTCACATAAAAGACGAATTAAAATCAATAATGAAAGGCACACGCCAATCGCGTGGGTACGAGAGACCAAGAGAAGAGAGCGTGGCGGCTCGCGCCCCACGCCCCTCTCGCGGGATCGGGTCCCACAGTAGTGTCGAGTCGTGTTGTGTGTTTTGTTGTGTTTTCTTACTTTCCTGTACAGACTTTATACCTTTAGCTGTAGCATGCATGCGTTTGCCCACCAGAACTTAGACACCAACTAGGCATGATATTTATAACCTAACTATGCTTAGGTGACACTTCTTTCACTTATTTTATGTGTGCTTATTATTTTCATCCCAGGGTCATGCATGCTTAGGTAGATGTCTTTTCAGGGATATCTTTTCTCATTCCACATGATTTTCACTCAAAAATTTTCGAAATTAATAAATAAATGGCATAAGAGACTAAGTGCTTGCACGCGGGCGGGTGGGGTTCTCTTCGGACCTTCCTCATTCGTCACCAGGCACGGACCTTTTGTATCTCTGGTTATCCGTTGCGACAAAGCATTGTATGGGTTACAGGGCCGACTACCCTGGATGACGACTCTTCTTTGTTTCAGGTACGTCTTGGTTCCAGGCTAGTCCCCAAATCAAGAGGTATCTTACTTATATCGCCACCCATGCTGTGAGTGGCATCATTTCGAGAGTTCCTTGGTAGAGCTCTCCTTCACATGTGGAGATCTTAGAGGATTGACTGGGGGCTCATCCCTCACCGATCTCGGGATCGGGGTCCACAGGTTGATACTTAATCATTTTGATATTCCCAATGTATCCCATAGTGTATATACACTATATACATTGTGTATATCCTTTCAATGCATCCAATGCCACGAAACTAGTTCGTGTAAGCAACTAAATAAATGCGGGACCTCTATCTAATAGATTATAATAGGTCAATCGAGTAGTGAGTGGGATCATAACAAGGATTCAAGGGTAGATCCTGCAGAACCCACAAGTGGGCCCCACTGCGATTATTGCTCTGTAGCCAATGCTACAATCGCATTGAGTCAGTGGCCTCCATTTGAGATGTAACCCTGAAGATAACCGTCAAATCATCATACCCCTAATTAGGACTGTCAATTGGGATGAGCAAGCTTGAAGCCCGCCCGTTTGGCCTGCTAAAAGCCCGCCCATAATTAAAATGAGAGCAAGCCAAACCAAGCTTGGTCAAAAGTTGAAGCCCGAAAACTAATTTGGGTTCAGCTTGATCAAGGGTCGTCCAGCCCGTTATAGGCCCGGGCCCGATAATATATTTACTATATAATTTTTCAGGATTTTTTATGCCCTTAAAAATAACAGTAGATATTAATTAAATATGTACTTAAACATTAACAGAATAGAGGTAGCCCAAGGATCACCCTTTAAGATGAATAGATGATCTTTAAATGAGTCCCAACGAATCATTTACAGTTGTTCATTTTCCAAAGCAGCTGCCTTATAGTCAGGTTTTTGGATGGAATGTTCAACAGGTTCAACATGTTTTTTTGGATGGAATGTTTAACATGTTTTTGGTTGTTAACTTGTCGTTGAGCTGGTACCGGGTCTCCTTGCTATATGCTTGCCTTATAGTCTTATCTCGTGCAAAAAATAAGAGGTGATGGGCAAGCTCGAACTCGGCCCGAAGCCCATTGTGAAGTTTTGGGCTGAGTTTGGGCAAGCAAATTTTCTAATCTAGTCAGGCCCGAACTCGGCTCGTAGCCCGTTGTATAGACATGGGTTGAGTTTGAGCACCTCAAGCCCGCCCAAGCTCGGCCCGATTGACAGTCCTACCCCTAATCATATCAAATGTGCAAGTCCTTTCTTCAAGTCCACATCTACCGAGTTGAGTCCTACGGGGGTGGACAATAACTACCCCCGGGGCTTACTCACGGTATACCTTTCTATCAAGCAATGTTGACCCGCAAATGCATTTGCTCAAACCATTTTAAAACTTATTTTGTGAAATCCTTTTTGATTTACACTTTATCAAATCCACCTGGCCAGGTATTTTTCTAGGCCTACTGCTCTGACCAAAACTATAGATGTTATTCTATAAAATAGGTGGAGAATTTCATGTCGGGTATCACTATTGACCTCGAAGGTTTGTCCAACACTCCAGTACTACCCTCAGTTGACTCTAAGAGAATCACGGTTAGATAGACCATGAACGAGAGACTTGCCAACAGACCAATATGACCCCTCAGGTCAAAGGACATGTAAAGGGTCCTGTTTGGTAGAATAGCTCAACTGTCTCCTGTACACAAGCTATTGAAATGTGATCCAGTTCAATACGCAATCTCATTGTCATACCCATTCTATCTTGCTTAAGGTCCACTACTCGAGTGATTGAGATAACTCACTCCACATCTTGTGCATGTTGGCAAGATAGATGCTAGTTGTATACAGAAAGAGGTGTCTAACCTCAACCCCAACTAGGAACTATTAAGGTCTGCAAAGAGCCGGAATCCCATATCTCCTTGCTCCCTAGGATCTGTGAATCCATGAGCATGGGTTTCTTACTTTGCTACCTAAGTACAAATACGTGTCAATAACAAGTAGCATGTCACACATATTTAACTTTTAATACCCATAAATTGTAATGAAAAGAAACTTTTATTGATTAACATGCAAAATATACTGGGTTTTAGGGCACCAACTCTAACAGTCTCCCATTTGCCCTCAAAGCCAGTTATGCATATATCTTAGACCCATCCCCTCAACAAGCCTGTCAAATACCTTTTGACTAAGGGGTTTCGTAAAAGGGTCCGCCACGTTATCCGCTGATGCAACCTTTGCAATAGCCACATCTCCTCTGTCAATGATTTCCCGTATCACATGATACTTTCAAAGTACATGCTTGGACTTCTGATGAGTCCTCGGTTCCTTTGCTTGAGCAATCGCTCCGCTGTTATCACAGTAAAGCGTCATGGGTCTCTCAACAGAGGGTACGACTCCAAAGTCGTCCAAAATTTTCATAGCCATACCGCCTCTTTTGCTATTTCACTCGCAGTGATGTACTCAGCCTCAATCGTGGAATCTGCGTAATGTCTTGCTTGTAACTTCTCCATGACACTGCCACATTCATTAAGGTGAACACAAAACCCAATGATGATTTTATGTGATCAACGTCGGACTAAAAGTCTGTGTCGTTAAAACCTGAAACGACCAACTCGTTTGCACCATAAACTAAACTATAATGTTTAGTCCTCATAAGATACTTGAAAATATGTTTAGTTGATGTCCAATGCTCTAGACCTGGGTCCGAGTGATATTTGCTCACCACACTTACACAGTGACATATATCTAGCCTTGTACATACATATCATACATAAGACTTCCCACTTTTGAAGCATAGGGAATGTCGTTCATAACCCGCTTACCCTCAGGTGTCTTGGGAGACATCTTCTTGGGTAGCTTGATTCCATGCCTGAAAGGAACTAATATTTTCTTGGAATCTGCCATGTTGTACCTTGCCAATATCTTATCTATGTAAATTTCTTGTGAAAGCCCAAGCTTCTCATTCTTTCGGTCTCTAAACAATTTAAGCCCTAGAATATATGAAGCTTCTCCCAGATCTTTCACAGCAAATGTGCTTGAAAGCCACAACTTTGTACTTGATAACATTCCTCATCATTCCCAATGAGTAGGATGTCATCCACATAAAGAACCAAGAATGTTACTGTGCTCCCACTGACCTTCTTATACACACAAGCCTCATCCTCATTTTGACAGAACCCAAACTCTTTGATTGCTTGATTAAAACGAAGGTTCCAACTACGAGAAGCCAGCTTCAATCTATAAATAGATCTCTACAACTTGCACACCTTTTGATTACCCTCTCCAGTAGCCTCAAAACCCTCTGGCTAGACCATGTAAATATCTTCCTGAATGTTTCCATTCAAGAAGGCGGGTTTGATATCTATCCGTCAGATTTCGTAATCATAGTGTGCAGAGATAGCTAGTAAAATCTTAATAGACTTTAGCATGGCTACTAGTGAGAAGGTTTCTTCATAGTTAATACCAGCCTTTTGACTATATCCCTTCACCACTAGCCTAGCCTTATAGGTCTCCACCTTTCCATTAGGGCCCTTCTTCCTCTTGAAGATCCATTTGCATCCAATGAGTTTAATACCCTCAGGTGGATCAACGAGAGTCCAGACCTTATTGGAATACATAGAGTCCATTTCAGATTTCATAGCGTCCATTCATTTTTCCGCATCGATGTCTAACATCGCCTCTTTGTAGTTAAGGGGATCTGTATCCTCTGTGCTTGCTTCACCGAAGTAGATAAGTCTATCGGGTTGTTTGACCTCCTTACCACTACGTTGGAGTGTTGGAATAGGTTTAGTGGGTACTTATTCAACTTCCTCATATCTCTCTATTGGATTTTTAGGTTGCTCTTCTAAGGGGATCTTATCCTTTTCGCTCGTATCTTAAATGAACTCTTTTTCTAAGAATGCGGCATTCCGGCTCACAAAATAGTTTTTCTCACCAAGATTATAAAACATATAACCCTTTGTTTCCTTAGGATATCCAATAAAGAGACACCTATCGGTTCGTGCTTCAAACTTTTCAACACCTATCTTTTCGACGTGGGCATGACAACCCCATATTCTCATATGATTCAATGTGGGTTTTCTGCCCGTCCATATCTCATATGGAGTCCTTGGTACTGATTTAGTTGGGATTCGATTAAGGATATAGAGCACCATTTCTAGGTCGAATCCCCATAGAAACAAAGGTGCTTGTGCAAAGCTCATCATAGATCGAACCATGTCTAACAGTGTTCGATTTCTCCTTTCTGACACACCGTTTAACTCTAGTGTTCCAGGTGGAGTCCATTGATAAATTATTCTGTTTTCTTTTAAGTAGTCATTAAACTCATCCGAGAGATACTCTCCTCTCCTATAGGAGTGAAGTGTCTTAATCTTTTTGTTTAACTGGTTTTCTACTTCATTCTTGAACTCTTTGAACTTTTCAAAGGTCTCAGACTTATGTCGCATTAGGTACATGTAGCCGTACCTTGAATGGTCATCCGTGAAAGTAACGAAGTAGACAAACCATCCTCTCACAGGATGAGAAAGAGGACCACATACATCCATATGTATCAATTCCAATAAACTTTTGCTTCTTCCACTCTTGCCTTTGAAGGAAATTTTAGTCATTTTGCCTTGGAAATGTGGCTCACAAGTTGGAAAGGGTTCTACTTGGATTGAATCCAATGGATCATCTTTCATTAACCTTGTGATCCGCTCTAGGCCAATATGACCTAATCGAAGATGCCAAATGTGTGTTGGAATTACCGTGTCCCTTGCCCTTTTGAGGTTTGGAACATCAACATTTGGAATATTCTCAACATTGCATACGTTCTCTAAGGCGTTAATTAAGTATAGGCCATGACTCATTATACCTTCCACAATCAAGGAGTTTCCCTTTTTAAAGACGGAACTTTTATTGAAACTAGTAGAATATCCATCATCAAACAATTTTGAAACTGAAATTAAATTACTTCTTATTGAAGGTAAATAGAGACAATCTTTTAATATTAGATAACCGCCTGAGAACGTCAAAACGTAATCTCTTACAGCTTGGACAACAACTGTTGCTTCAGTTCCAACCTGTAGGGTGAGCTTGCCCTCAGTCAATCTTTTGATTTTGCTGAACCCCTGCAAAACATTGCAGATGTGTGAGGTCGTGAAGGAAGGTTATCCCCTTCCGACAAGATCGGTACGCGCAGCGGAACAAAAATCGCATAGAACTTTATATATTTCTTTTCGATCTTGCAATCGCCCAAGATCCTAGAGTCTAGATTAGTTAATAATGTTAATTAAATATAAACAAATACCTCTTTGAAGAAAAATCTTTTCAATGAACTATGCTGCTTGATCTAGTTCTCGAACGGTTGCGATCGTTCTAAAAGCCGCGAACCCCGCAAGTTGAACAGATGGATTCGTTGCTTTGCCCGGACTTTTGTGGATATGAATAACCCTTATTCAATGACTTAAGTACTGATCTAATTAGTTCTTAAGAGATGGAGAATAGAAGAAATAATTTAAAACCTTTTTGCCTTTCAAACAATGGTGGAAAACGAACTTTTGGTGTGAGAACAAAGAGGGGTGAGAAAAGGATTTTCCTCTTGGGAAAGGGGTGAACGAATTGCAGATCTGGAGTGATGGATATCATTGAATTTCGTTCAGCCCTCATGTATATAGAGTTTACAATTTGTGTTGCTTTGTTCCACCTTATTCTCACCCAATACCTATCCAAGTATGAAGACAAATTGGACTCGAACAAACCAATTGGAAATATTTTCCACCAACCCTTGCTATTTTTGGATCACCATACACTGAAGGAAACGTGTATATTATTTGAACTCCAGCTCTATTTGAGCCTATCTCACTAGTCATCAAGTTGGAATAAAATTCCTAACTTCTAGAAGCTAGTTTCCTTCAATGTTAACTCTAATGAGAGTTCCAATGCAAATAAAACTCCAAATACAATTGGGAAACATTTTCCATATCCTCCCATTAGTGCTGGGCGTGTGGTGGGCCCCACCACATATTCTCAACTTATGGGACACTCCAAAAATGGGTTTTTGTTCCAACTTTGCCTCCTAATTTAAAATCGGTTTGGGCCACTTTGTCCCCATTTGGATTTTTGTACTTCATTAATATTATTAATCATATTAATAATATTAATACTTACTAATTAAATGAATAAACATTTTATCCATTTAATTAAATTCGTAACTCCCATCCAATGGGATTAATTTGGCTCCAATCTTTCTTCTTAAAAAATTCTGTACTAGTTTCTCTTTCTAGTTAACTCTTAACTAATAATTAAATATATATATATATATATATATATATTAATTATTTATTATCCACATTTTTTATAATTACGGATCTCATCCATTCGTGCAAATAAATAAATAAAATGCGGAACGCTGATCCATTTGGATGTTACCGGGTCATTCGAGTTGTGAGTGGGATAGTCGCAGGGATCCGACGGTCAATCTTGTAGAACCCTATGGTGGGTCCCACTGCGATCTCGTTCTGTAGTTAAACTACACTGGCATTAGGTCAGTGGCCTCCATCGAGACGTAACCCTGAAGATCACCGTCAGATCATCTTACCCCTAATCACATCATGTATGTGCAAGTCCTTTCTTCGTAACCACATCTACTGAGTTGAGTCATACGGGAGGTGGAAACCATTTACCTCCTGGCCCACTCTTGGCATACAATTTTGGTCAAGCGGTGTTCGACCTCCAAATGCATTTGTAAAATCATTTGAAAACAATTCATTGTTTCATAAAACTTTCTGATAAACGTTTTATCAAATCCGCCTGGGCAGGCTATTTAATAGACCTACTGCTCTGACAAAATTGTAGATGTCAATCCCTAAATTTTAGGGTGAAGAATCCCTTATTGAGTATCACTATTGGTCTCGAGGGTTTGCTCTAGGATATAGCTCTATCCGAATGTGACTCTAAAAATAGAATCACTATAAGATAGACTAAGACTTTAGAATGGACCCGCAGACCAATACGATCCCTCAGGTCTAAGGACTTGTGAAGGGTCCTGTTTGGAAGAACAATTTTATACTTTCGTGTCCACAAGTTGTTCTTTATTTGATCCGGTTCGGTTACGCGATCCAATCGTCGCACCCACTCTTCTTGCTTAGGGTCCACTACCCAGATGACCAAGATAAGTCACCTCGCGACACGTGCATGTAGGCAAGACTGGTGCTAGTTGTATACAGAAAGAGATCTCCAGTCTCTTTCCCAACTAGGAACTGTTAAGGTTTGCATAGAACCGAGATGCCATATCTCCTTGCTCCCTTGGATATGTGAATCCTTTGAGCATGACATTTCTATTATGCTACTTAAGGACGAACATGTGTCAATAAACAAGCACATCACACACATTCATAAATTTAAATACCCCTGTTCAAGTCATGAAATAAATCTTTATTGATTAGAAAAATATCATTCTATTGGCTTTTCAGGGCATATACTCTAACATGTCGCACCTGTGTTAACACACCAGGAAAATATAGGACCAATCATATTGGTTTCAGCAACAAACACTTGCAACAACCTGAGGTAGGCTTGTTGCCCTGCTTGGTAGCTAGATAGCTCCTGCAGTTCCGCTTCCAATGTCCAGTCTTTCCACAATGGAAGCCACCGTCGTTGCCCTTGGTTGACTTCTACTTTTTAAAGTTCTTCTTGTTATTTACCACTGGCTTGTTCTTCTTAGAGCCTTGGCCTTTTGTTCTTCCTTTTCCCTTACCTTTCGGCTTAGGTGCTGATGGTACATTACCCTCTGCAAGAAAGATACTTTTCTTATTACTCTTTTGCAGATCCTCAGCTGTTTGAAGTTGATTCATCAGCTCTATCAGGGACGTTGTCATTTTGTTCATGTGGTAGGTCATAACAAACTCTTTGAATGAGCCACATAGGGAAGATAAGACAATGTCGATCTGCGTCTTTGCATCCATGATGACCCCCAAGATGTCGAGCTCATTTAGATAGCCCATCTTCTTTAGCATGTGATCTCTAACTGAAGTTTCCTCTACCATCTTGGTGGATATTAGGCCTATAATCGCCAACAACCTAGCTGTGCGATGTTGCTCTCCAAACTTTTCTTTAATATTTAGCATTATATCCGAGGCCACTGCCATTCCAATATGTTGCTGTTGTAGCAAATTGAACATGGAGCCAAGGATGTACCACTTTGCCATCTCATTATCCTCAAGCCACTTAGACTTTCTATCGTGGTCTGCTTGAGGCGCATCGGGACCAGGTAGCTCAGGTTCCTGAGTAGTAAGAACCCAATAAACTTTAACAGCGTTGAGCACTAGCATTAGGTTCCTTTTCCAGTCAAGGTAATTTGGACCAGTTAACTTATTTTCTTCTAGTATCTTAGCTAATGGGTTGAATGGAGTCATGGTATCTACGCGCAAAGGAAAGATGCATAATTAGCAAAACTACCATTTTAGTTAATTTCATGACATATCCATCAGATTTAGGATTTTGATCCACGATGGAACCGCCCATTGCACTTCTCATTCAGGGGTCCCTCAACCTTGGGAATAAAGATAAATGTATAATTTCTCCAATGGGCATCGAAAACTTATTCAATAAGTTTCAATAAGTGGATTCATCTAATCCTTTGATATCCGATTTATGTTCTGTGATTGTGATATCAAATAACCGCAAGTGCACGGATCGCATGTAGATACGGGTTGAACTCGGATCCCATGTAGATACGGGTCGAATTCAGGGAAGAGCTTATTGTGATTTCTACCCTTATACTATTTGAAAAATAAACTTATGGAATATTGTTGTCTGGAATGTACTAAGGATTTCTGTGGACTACAACCTCGGATCCAACAATATATTTAAATTTATAAACTAAATAGATACGGATCAAAACTAATGAAGAAACAATTACAAATTCAACCCTTATATTTAGGCAAAGTGAACCAATATTCAAAGGATTTCTACTAATTAATTATCTAACCTAATTAGAAAAGCAAAATCGGAAAGCCTAAATTGATTGGAAAATTGGTTGGAAAAACTACTCTAAAGTGAATTGGAAATTAATTACAAAAGTAATTGGAAATTTAATTGAAACCTTAATTCGATTAAAAGAGTACTTAGGGTTAGAATCCACTATGGGTTTGGATTGGATAATTAATTAAACCAATTTTTGCATTGAATTGTATATTTGATAAATCCGTTCAATGGGACATAAGATCAATGGATGTCATTGTCCATGAGTGATTGATCAAACACACTATACAATATTAAAGAATATATAAGAATTTATAATATTTCATCAACAATTACGCATACGAAAGGATAAAATCCAATGGCAAGAATAATTGGGAATCCAATATTATAAAACCCTATATATGATGTTATTTCATACCATTGATTTCAATCAATAATCTTTCTCCTTCCCCATGGCTTCATCTAAACCCTAAGTAAATTGGATTTAGTTATTCATGGAAAAAGGGAAAGAAACAAAGAAAATAAAAAGTAGAATTTCCATTAAGAACTTGAAAAAGAAAAAGAAACAAAAATAACTCTTCTTTAATTGGAATTATAACAACAGTACATCAAATTGAAATTGAAACTAAAAAGCAAAATAAGAAAAACTTATTCTTTTTCTCCTCCTAGCAATGCTTGAATCCTTGATCGCCTTCCTTCCAGCTTTGGATTGAATTTTGAATGGTTGGATCAAGCCTCTTGATGGAAGATGAAAGTGGGTAAGATGAGATGAAATAACTAAAAAGAATAACTAGTGTAAGAAGATACGTAGGTGTAAAAGAGAGTAAGAGAGAAAATTTTGGAAGAAAATTAAGAGGGGAGAAAGTGTTGGACGAAAATTAGGGGAGAAAAAGAGAGAAAAATAAAAATAAAACCCTGAAGACGTGACGCAATGAGACGAACACCCTTTTCAAATTCAAGAAAGATAAAGAGTTATATAAGATTTGGGTGAGAACGGTTGCTAAATTAAGAGTTGGAAAAAGATGTAGGGTGGAGATTGTTTGAATAGATTAGGCAATAAGGGATGGATGAGATTAAAGCTTGAATGAGCTTTCTTCTAAAAAAAAGTGGGTTACTTTCCCTATTTATTCTCTTTCTAAAGTTGTGTACAAAACCTTCCAATTATATCCTCAAGCAACTTTTTCAATGTTAGAAAGAAAATAATGGAAAGTTTCCAAGTTGAGGGATATGTGCATGTGATTACATCTCAACCATTCAAAATAAGTGATCAATTTCCAACGAAAATAAGAAGAGAGAGACGAATTAGGGGGTGAGAGAAAATTGAAAAGTTGCTAAATTTTTGGGAGAAAGAGCTAAAACGTTGGTTTGTTTCCTATTTTTTCTCTTGCTTTGCACCATGAAACGACCAAATTGTCCCCACTCTTCGTATGAATTGCAACAATTCGACAATTATTTGCAAATGGCTAATCCACCCCTCCATGTATTACACATAAACAATTATATTTGCCTCCCCTCTTTATATCGTCTCCAAGGAAGGATCCAAACCATCCATTTGACAGTCCATCATGTAAATTAATTACACCCATAAACCATTCCAATGAGATAATCCGAACCGTTGAATACTGGGCTGATGTGTGAAATTCGGCTTTACCAATGGTTGCACCTCTTGAACCATTTTTGTGGACTGATTTAAACCATTCGATCGATGGTCAACAATGTAAAATTATTTGCACCTCACAATCCACTACCATAAGATGATTTAAACCGCACATTTAGTGGGCCTTGGGATAAATTGCTTGTACCCCTCGAATCGTTTTCCAAGGCTATTTCGAGCCAACCAATTGGTGGGCCATATGATGATATTATCCCTACAAATGATGGAAAATTCTTTAACCTTCAACCTTCTTAGCTCCATTTTTCAGGAAAATTCAAGAATAAGCCTGAAACACAAAAAACAAGCAAAATAACTTAGTAGTACCACTCTAAACATAAAACATGCATGCTTTTCCTACCTACAATTCACACATAAATGTGCTCATCAGATTCCCCCATAGTTAAGCTTTGCTAGTTCTCAAGCAAACAAAAAGAAAATAAACGAAAATAAAAACTAAACAAAAATAACCTAACTCTCTTTCGTAGGAATCATGATTGCACTTAGCACGTGCAACAAGCCTTTAAACCCCTAGGTTACCATAGTGGACGAGTTGTGTCACGTGAGTGTTTGCAGTGAATATACACACAAAATTCTAAAAATTAACTTTCCAAAAATTAAAACTTTCATTGCAAATCCTTAATATAGAATAAAGCCAAATATAACTCTTTCTTTTTGCTTTAATATTTTACTCAAAATAGAAACTTCTAGAATACCCCCATACTTGATCTTTGTTATCCTATTCTAAGTTGTGAAATTCAACATATATCTTAATTAAGGAATCATCTTTTATATTTTTCACATTTTTGTCCCCATAGATAGGATTCTAATGTCATCTTAGTTACAAAAGAATTTGAATAAGAATTTTTTTAGAAAATTTGAACAATTATATGGTTCCACCTTTCTTTCCAATTTCCCATTATTTCTAATAATTGAACTCATGTATTCCTCTACTGCCATTGGCATGAATGACATGCAGGGCTTGTACCAGACACCCAAGTTACTAAGCAGTGTTGGGATTATTTTTGAAATTTGCATATATCTTCAAGAAATTGATGCAATATGAGTTCAACCTTTATTTTGATCTGTGCAATGTCTTGACTTCTTAAGCTTTCTAGATGACCCGTGTAACAAGCTTTTGGTCAATTACTCTCAAACTAGATAGCTTTAAGGAACTATGTGTAAAACATCCCTCGGACTTACTTGCTCGAGTAAAAAAGGCTAAAAGTCAAGATTAGATCAAAAGTAATTTATTTTTGTTTTATTTTTTTCACTTTACCGTATAAAAGCCAACATTCTAATATCGTCTCCTAATCAAATCTTTTATAAACAATATTCCAAAAGAAATTTAACCTATAAGTAGAAAGTGCTAATTTTCTTTTCTCAAATTCCAAAATTAAAATATAGACTGATTTCCTTTCTTAAAATGGGATAAAAATTTCTTTTCAAAAATATCTAGTTACTTCTTTATTTTTTTTTGTAAAGATACTAAAAACAAAGAAAACAGAAGTATTCTACTTTAAACCATAAAAAGAACCTCACAACTAAGTTTTTCAAAAATACTACCCCCATACTTCAATCATGCAGTGTCCTCATTGCATGCAAAAATAGATACAATGACAATAAAAAGAGAAGAGAGGGGCGTACTTTTTTCTTTTAGGAAAGATTCGAATAGAGAGGCTCATGGAGATCCCTGACCTCTTCCAAATTCGACAATGGTAATTCAACAGAAGGCTTTAATCTTTGTCCATTCACTTTAAATGTCTCACAATTCTTTGGATTTAAAACTTCAATTGCACCATGGGAGAAAAGTTTGTGCACCAAATATGGTCCATCCCATCGGGATCTTAACTTACTTGGAAAGATGTGCAATCTTGAATTGTATAGGAGAACTTTTTCACCTTCTTGAAACGTTTTCCTCAAAATATGCTTGTCGTGAAAGGCTTTTGTCTTCTCTTGGTAGATTTTTACATTCTCGTAAGCATCATTCCGTAACTCCTCCAATTCGGCAAGTTGAAGTCTTCTTTGAATTCCTGCCTCAGACAAATCAAAGTTTAGTTTCTTAATAGCCCAAAAAGCTTTATGTTCTAATTCAACTGGGAGATGACAAGCTCTTCCATAAATAAGGCGGTAAGGAGACTGAGCAAGATCAGTCTTGAATGCCGTTCTATGAGCCCACAACACTAATCTAATGGACCAATCCTAGCGATTTGGATTAACTGTCTTCTCTAAAAGTTGCTTAATTTGCCTATTTGAAACCTCCACTTGGCCACTAGTTTGAGGATGATAGGGGGTAGCCAACTTATGAGTAATCCCATATTTCTTCATAAGGGCTTCAAAAGGTCTATTACAAAAGTGCTTTCCCCTATCACTAATGATGGCACGAGGAGTACCAAAGCGAGAAAATATGTTTTCTTTCAAAAACTTGACCACCACCTTGTGGTCATTGGATTTTCAAGCAATGGCTTTAATCCACTTAGACACATAATCTACTTCTAACAAAATACACAAATTCCCAAAAGAGTTGAAAAATGGACCCATAAAATCAATACCCCATACATCAAAGATTTCTACTACTAAGATTGGGTTGAGGGGCATCATATTCCTCTCTTTAACTCTCCCTACGGATTAACAAGTGTAAGCCCAAGGGATTATCCTCCTATCTTGTTTCGATGATTGTCAAACTAAATTGATTATGTTTTTTGAATACTAATCAATTTGCCTTGAAGTGTTGTGATGAGACAGGTTAATCATTGAATGAACCAACACATCACATGATCAAGCTTGAAGTTGTCATTTAAGGGACAAAGAAGCTAGGATCAAAATTGAACCAACTCACCTTGTAAGAACAATCAAGGTGGAGCTCACTTCAACACACTCAAGCAAAGCAAGCACAAAATGGAAGATCTATGAAGACCAAGACCAAAGAGAAGTGTAACTACACTTAGACTTTTTGTACATCCTCTCTTTGGATTTTCTAGTTCAAGGCAAGGTTTTTCAAAATATGTTTTCTTTTAAGAAACTAACACTCCCCGTATTAGACTTAATTATTTAAGAGAATGTTTGTGTGGTGGACCAACATGTTGGGACCCTCATAACATTCCAAATTATCATATAAATATAAGTTCCAAAAAACTCAAAAGAAATCAGCAACAAAAACTGGAAAATATGTTGTTTATAAGCTTCTCGGAACTCCGAGAAATGGTTTAGGGATTAAATCCATTCTCTGGTCGTTTTCTCGGAACTCCGAGAACCTCACGACAGCAAAAAATATATCCGTTGTATTTCAAACTGCTAGTTGCTTTTTGGGGTGTTTTTGTTAACACCAACCCCAAACGGTCATATGTTGTTTTGGGCTTATAAATACACATTCAAGAGGTTCATTTACCTCTCTTGAATGATTGAAAAATCATCCTAAGCATTTATAAATACTTACAAACCCATTTGGCTTAAGCTTGTTTATTTTCTCCACCAAACTTGCCTTGCACTTGCAATCTTTTGAGTTTGGATTTAAGATTTAACTTGTGTTATCTTAGAGAGCATTCAAGGGAACTTTAGTGTGCATCAAGCCTTAAAGGTAGGCATATCAATCTTCTTCTTAATTGTAAAGGTAGCTAAGGCATCCTATTCTTAATACCCTAGGAAGAATCGCTTAGAACTCGGAGGAGAAGGAGAGTCGGTGTAAAGGTGGCAAGGGCGTCCTCATTTAATTCCCTTGGGAGTGTAATCGCTTCGGAGCCGGGCATCATGAAGGTCTCACATAGTGGAAATCCTTGGGGACGATCTCAAAAAGAGTGGAGTAGGGCTTTGCCCGAACCACTATACATCGATGTGTTCTTTCCTTATCCTTGCACTTTCATTTTTGTATGGTTAGGCATTTTTCTTTACTATTCGAACTAACCAAAAACTAAGCAAGTAAAGAGAAATTGAATTAGGTTTAAAATTTAATTTCAAAAGGGTAAATTTTTTAGAAAACCAATTCACCCCCTCTTGGTTCAGAGCCACGTCTCTATTTTTTTTTAAATCCTAACCGGTTTAGAGAAAAGATCTTCAAATGAAAAACTACCTTCAACACTAAGAAGGTCACTCAAACAATAGGCCACCCTATTTTGATGGAACAAATTATGGATATTGGAAAACAAAAATGAAAATCTTTTTAACCCAAGACTATCAAATTTGGAGAGCCGTTCAAAATGGATATACCTTGTCCACTAGAGAATTAAATGAATGGACCGAAGCCGAACAACAATCCTCAAACTATAATGCCAAAGCCACGAACTCTTTAATTTGTGCTTTGTCATCCAGAGAATTCAATAGAGTTTCAAACTTAAATTCGGCCAAAGAAATTTGGGACACCTTAGAAATTACCCATGAAGGAACTAACCAAGTTAAGGAATCTAAAATGAATCATCTATTTAAGCAATTTGAACTTTTCAAATGACACCCGATGAAACCATTGCCGATATGTACACTAGATTCACTAACTTAGTTAATGGGCTAAGGGGACTTGGGAAACAATTTTCAAATAGAGATTTAGTGTCCAAAATCCTTAGATCCATGCGTCTATCATGGGAATCCAAAACCTTCGCAATCACCGAAGCCAAGGACATGAACACATTGAATTTAGATGAACTATAGGGTCCTTGATAAATCATGAAATGATTTTCAAAACAAAAGCACCCGAAATTAAAAATTAAATGAAAAAAGGAAAATATGTGTTGCTTTTACTTCTAATGTAGGTGATGATAAAGAAGTAAGAGGAGATATGGAAGATGAGGTAGCTCTCTTATCAAGAAGAATCAAGTTCTTACAAAGGAATATGGAAAATATGAAAAATAGGAAGGTCACTCCCCCATTCAAGAAGAAAGAAGACCTTGGTGACGGATCCTCTCAACCTCGATACTAGGGATGCAAGAAAATCGGACACAATCGTCCGGATTGCCCATTCACCAATGAGCCTACTCCAAACAATCGTTTAAAGAGGAGAGAAGGCAAGAAAGGAATGACCGCCACATGGGATGGAGATAATAAAAGCGAATGTAAGTCGAATGATGGAGAAGATTGCATGACTGCAAGCAATGTGTGCTTCATGGCCTCAATAAGTGAAAATCAAGAGGTAAGTACTTTAAATGATGTTATTACTTTAAAAGAAATACTTGATTCTTTACAAAATGCACATGATCAATTAGAAATTGAACTTGATAAGATTGCATCTCTTGAAAACTCTCTTTCTAGTTTGACAAAAGAATTTGGGTAGTTAAAGAAACATCATGATTTTCTAGAAGAAGAGAATGAAAAATTTAAACTTGAAATTTATACTTTGAATGCTACCATCAAGAGTTTGAATGAAAGTAGACAAGAGCTATCAATTGAAAACAACAAACTAAAGTATGAAAATAGTGAATTATCTCATGAATATGATAATTTGAAGAAGTTATTTGAAAGGTTTGAGAATGATTCACTAAAATTGGATAAACTTGTTAACATTCAAAGAATGTGACATGATAAGAGTGGACTTTGATATAAATGGGATACTACAATGTCAAATTATAAGAACAAATTTGTGAAAGCTTCTTCTAGTGGTACTAAAACTTATTTTTATTAGGGACTAGAAGGACATTATAAGGTTGTTTGCATGTATGCTATACAAGACACAACCAAATTAAATGCAAAAGTGAAAAAAATGGACTAAGCAAGAATAGAAAGATTTGGGTACCTAAGGGATCTCACTTGCCTATTCAGATGTAGGTATATCTTAGAAGCCACAACAGGAAGAACAGATGGTACCTTGATAGTGGATGCTCCAGGCACATGACCGGATACCTCACTCAATTTGCATCCCTTTCACTCAAGGATGGTGGAGAAGTTACCTTTGGAGATGATAAGAAGGGAAAGGTTAAAGGAGAAGGCACCGTAGGTAACTCTACATCTCCCATTCATGATGTACTTTATGTTGATGGCTTATCTCATAATCTTATTAGCATTAGTCAACTATGTGGTAATGGGTTTGAAGTAGTCTTTAACCCCGACAAATGCATTGTTATGAACAAGGTAGATGGCAATGTGCAATTCATAGGTTCTAGAGCCAATAACATTTACACAATTGGGCTAGATGATCTTAGACTCCAAATTGTAACATGTCTCAATGCCATTAGTGACGATTCTTGGTTATGGCATAGGTTGGGTCATGTCGGAATGCAAGTCATTTCAACCCTCTCCTCAAAAGACATAGTGAGAGGTTTGCCGAAACTTAAGTACACCAAAGATCACATGTGTAGAACTTGTCAATTAGGCAAACAATTAAAGAGTTCATTTGCCCCTAAAAATATGATCTCTACCACTTACCCCTTGCAACTACTTCATATGGATCTTTTTGGACCAATTAAGACAAGTAGCTCAGGTGGAAAGAGGCATATGTTTGTGGTTGTGGATGACTACTCACGATTTACATGGGTCATATTTTTAGCACATAAAGATGAAACCTATGAAAATTTCTCTAAGTTGTGTAATCAAGTCCAAAATAAAAAGGGTATAGCCATATCTTACATTAGAAGTGACCATGGAACGGAATTTGAAAACATACACTTTAACATTTATTGTAACGATCATGGCATAAAACACAACTTCTCGGCACCTAGAACGCCTCAACAAAATGGGGTTGTAGAAAGAAAGAACCAAACCCTCCAAAAAATGGCTAGAACAATGTTGCATGAAAATGATCTCCCTAGATATTTTTGGGAGGAAGCATTTAGCACCGCTTGCTATATCATAATAGGGTGTATATGAGGCCAATTTCTAAGAAAATACCTTATGAGCTTTGAAAAAACTTGAAACCCAATATAAGCTACTTTAGAGTGTTTGGTTGTAGATGCAACATCTTGAATATCAAAGACAATTTGCATAAATTTGATAAGAAATCGGATGATGGCATATTCTTAGGGTATTCTACACATAGCAAAACGTTTAGAGTGTTTAATAGAAGAACCCTAATTGTAAAAGAATCTATGCATGTTACATTTGATGAGAGAGAGCCAATACTTCAAGACATGCCTCATGATGAGGATGAACACATTGAAAGTCCTCCATCTAAGACAAATGCTCCTCCCCAAGAGTCCACAAGTGATACATAACCCATTATGCAAGTTGAACATGTAGAGGACAATTCATTACCCAGGGATAAGAGAATATTGGTTGATCATCCGGAATCCCAAATCTTAGGTGATGCCACATCGCCGGTAAGAACTAGATCATACTATAGAAGTGTGAGTAATAATCTAGTATTCCTATCCTAATTGGAATATAAATCCATCAAGAAAGCCAAAAAATATGAATATTGGTTGATGGCTATGCAAGAAGAGTTGAGCCAATTCGAAAGGAACAAGGTGTGGAGGCTAGTGCCTAGGCCTAGTGATCACCTAGTCATTGGGACAATATGGGTGTATAGAAACAAAATGGATGAAAATGGAATAATCACTAGGAATAAGGTTAGGCTTGTAGCCCAAGGGTACAATCAGAAGGAAGGTATAGATTATGATGAGACATTTGCTCCTTTGCCTGTATGGAAGCTATTATGATACTTTTGGCATATGCATGTCATAAAGGGTTTAAATTGTATCAAATGGATGTCAAAAGTGCCTCCCTAAATGGCTGTATCCAAGAGGAAGTGTATGTTGAGTAACCTCCAGGTTTTGAAGACTACAAACATCCCAATCATGTCTTCAAGCTTGATAAAGCCTTATATAGATTGAAGCAAGCTCCTAGAGCTTGGTATGAGAGGCTTTGTACATTCCTTGTCGAGAAGAGTTTTGAGATGGGCAAAGTGGACAAGACATTATTTATCAAAAAGCATAATCATGATATCCTCCTTGTCTATATATATGTAGATGACACCATATGTGGCTCAACTAATCAAAGGATGTGTAATGAATTTGCAAATCTAATGAAGAATGAATTTGAAATGAGCATGATGGGTGAGTTAACCTACTTGTTAGGGCTCCAAATCAAACAATATCAAAATGGAATATTTATAAATTAAGAAAAGTATACAAATGAGTTAATAAAGAAGTATGTGATGGATAGCAGGAAGACATCAAGAATTCTAATGAGTTCAACTGCTAAGTTAGAAAAAGATGAATTTGGCAAGTTAGTGGACCAAAAGATGTACAGGGGTATGATAGGTAGTCTCCTCTATTTGACTTGCATTAGACCAGACATTATGTTTAGTGTCTGCCTCTGTGCTCGGTTTCAATCAGATCCAAAGGAGTCTCATCTATCCACAGTTAAGAAAATCCTCAAGTATTTAAGAGGAACTCAAAGTCCGGGACTATGGTATGAAAGATCTAGTGACTTCACTCTCACTAGATATTCAGATGCAGACTTTGCCGGATGTAGAGTAGATAGAAAAAGCACTAGTGGGGCTTGTCAATTATTGGGAAAATCTCTTGTATATTGGTTTAACAAGAAACAAAATTCAGTAGCCCTGTCCACAACAGAAGCAGAATATGTGGTAGCTGGGGCTTGCTGTGCACAAGTCCTATGGATGAAAAGCACATTGATGGATTATGGTGTTAAAATGAAAAATATTTTCATTCAATGTGACAACACTAGTGCTATAAACTTGACAAAGAACCCCATACAACACTCCAGAACTAAACACATTGAGATTAGGCGCCACTTCATTAGAGATCACTCACAAAAAGGGGACATTTGCCTAAAGTATATCAACACTGAGGAACAATTGCCTGTCATCTTCACAAATCCCCTTAGTGATGAGAAAATGTGTTATATAAGAAGTGCCTTGAATATTTGGAGTGCAGATCAAGTCAAAGAAATTGCCAAATAAATACTTTATGCCTTCACCTGCTTATTTATATAGTATTCATGTATGTATCACCCTTGTTTGGTAGTATCTGCATGAATGAGATGTTAAACCTTAATCTTAAAAGTCACTCAATTGGTGCCCTTAGCATTCTTAGTCTCTAAGAAGGAGATGTACATTCACCTTAATTAAAATACCTAAAAAATTGGCATTATGCCAGCATCTCAATCATCTACAGGTATATGTGCATTACTTGGTTATATATATTTGATACCATAAACCTTAATGAAGGGGGAGTACCTAAATTAATTACCAATTACTCTTGCTTATCATGATTGGTTCACACTCATTCTCTATCTCACGATAAGATGCTTTAGAGAATTTTTAAAAAAAAAAAAAAAAGGGGGGGGATCTTAGGTCTTATCATGCTATACCTTACTAAGAGTACACCTTTGCTTCATGATAAAGCCTAAGGGGGAGTTAATCAACTGTGTGAGCATACTAATTGGCTAATATTTTGCTCTCATGTATGTGCTTAACCTTGATATCCTTCCTTTTTGCCGATGCCAAAGGGGGAGAATTTTTGTAATTGATTATCTATTCATGTTCCATATGCACTATATGCCTTCACTTGTCATTTTATATCTGTGCATATGTTGAGGGGAAGTTTTTCGCATTCACTTGCCTATCATGTCACTCCACACACACCTCATAATCAATTTTGTTTGTCATCATAAAAAAAGGGAGAGATTGTAAGTCCAAGGGACTATCCTCCTATCTTGTTTTGATGACTCTCAAACGAAATTGATTACATTTTTTGAATACTAATCAATTTGCCTTGAAGTGTTGTGATAAGACAGGTTAATCATTGAACGAACCAACACATCACATGGTCAAGCTTGAAGTTGTACCATTCAAGGGACAAAGAAGCTAGAATCAAAATTGAACCAACTCACCTTGGAAGAACAATCAAGGTGGAGCTCACTTCAACACACTCAAGCAAAGCAAGCACATAATGGAAGATCTATAAAGACCAAGACCAAAGAGAAGTATAACTACAGTTAGAATTTTTGTACATCCTCTGTTTTTTGATTTTCTAGTTCAAGGCAAGGTCTTTCAAAATATGTTTTCTTTTAAGAAACTAACACTCCCCGTATTGGACATAATTTGTTAAGAGAATGTTTGTGTGGTGGACCAACATGTTGGGACCCTCATAACATTCCAAATTACCATATAAATATAAGTTCCAAAAAGCCCAAAAGAAATAAGCAACAAAAACTAGAAAATATGCTGTTTATAGGCTTCTCGGAACTCCAAGATTTTTTCTCGGAGGTCCGAGCTCGAAACTCCGAGAAATGGTCCAGGGATTAAATCCATTCTCTGGTCGTTTTCTCGGAACTCCGAGAATGTTCTCGGAGCTCTGAGAATGGTTCTCGGAACTTCGAGAACGTCGCGACAGCAAAAAATATATCCGGTGTATTTCGAACGGCTAGTTGCTTTTTGGGGTGTTTTTGTTAACACCACCCCCAAACGGTCATATGTTGTTTTGGGCTTATAAATACACATTTAAGAGGTTCATTTACCTCTCTTGAATGGTTGAAAAATCATCCTAAGGATTTAAAAACACTTGCAAACCCATTTGGCTTAAGCTTGTTTGTTTTCGCCACCAAACTTGCCTTGCACTTGCAATCTTTTGAGTTTGGATTTAGGATTTAACTTGTGTTATTTTGGAGAGCATTCAAGGAAACTTTAGTGTGCATCAAGTCTTAAAGGAAGGCATATCAATCTTCTTCTTCATTGTAAAGGTGGCTAGGGCATCCTATTCTTAATGCCTTAGGAAGAATCGCTTAGAACTCGGCGGAGAAGGAGAGTCAGTGTAATGGTGGCAAGGGCATCCTCATTTAATTCCCTTAGGAGTGTAATCGCCTCGAAGCCGGGCATTATAAAGGTCTCACATAGTGGAAATCCTTGAAGACGATCTCAAGAAGAGTGGAGTAGGGCTTTGCCCGAACCACTATACATCGGTGTGTTCTTTCCTTATCCTTGCACTTTTATTTTTTATGGTTGGGCATTTTTCTTTACTATTTGAGCTAACCAAAAACTAAGCAAGTAAAGAGAAATTTAATTTAGTTTAAAATTTAATTTCAAAAGGATATATTTTTGAGAAAACCAATTCACCCCCCTCTTGGTTCCCTAGACCTTAATTTCAACATGATCTACAAACCTTACAAAATTCAAAAGCATCCATAAAAAGACTCCGCCAATAGAAACGACATTGTAACACTTTGTGGGAGGTTTGCTTTGCACTAAAGTGGCCACCACATGCTTTATCATGGAAAAAAGATAGAATCGATTGTTGCTCATGATCATGCACACATCGTCAGACAATTTGATTCGAACAAGTCTTGAACAAATGAGGGTCATCCCAAAAGAAAAACTTTACCTGTGAGTGAAACCGATATTTGTTTTGGATTGACCAATGTTCCGGTGCCGCACTTGTAACCAAATAATTCACAATATCTGCATATCAAAGCTCATTCAAAATAGTCAACAACCGCTCATCAGGAAAATTCTCATTAATGGGACCTTCGTCATCCTTTGCATTAGGTAATCTAGACAAGTGATCGGCAACCAAGTTCTCTGTACCTTTTTTATCTCGAATTTTCAAATCGAACTCTTGAAGAAGTAAAACCCACCTAATGAGGTGAGCTTTTGCATCTTTCTTTCCAACAAGATACTTAATTACCGAATGGTCGGTATAAATTATCACATGCGATCTAATCAAGTAGGACCTAAACTTTTCTAATGTAAACACAACCGTTACAAATTATTTTACTATAGTGGTGTAGTTGAGTTGTGCATCATTGAGAGTCCTACTTGCATAATAGATAACATGTGGTAATTTATTAATTCTTTGTCCCAAAACAGCTCCTATTGCAAAATCAGAATCATCACACATAATTTCAAATGGTTCGGTCCAAATGGGTGCTTGAATAATATGAGCCGTAGTTAGTTCCTTTTTCAAACACTCAAAAGAATCCAAACATTATTTGAAAAACTCAAATTTTTGATCATTTGCTAATAAATTAGTTAGAGGCCTAGCAATTTTAGAAAAATCTTTTATAAATCTCCGGTAAAAACCCGCATGGGCCAAAAATGATAGGATATCCTTCACACTTTTGGGCGGTGGAAGATGGACAATGAGATCTACCTTGGCTTTATCAACCTTAATTACCACTTTTGAAATCACATGACCTAGAACTATGTCCTCTTTCAACATAAAATGACACTTTTTCCAATTAAGGACCAAGTTCTTTTCCCTACTCCTTTCTAAGACCAATTTCAAGTGATGTAAACATTCGGCATAGGTGGAGCCATGAATAGAAAAATCGTCCATAAATACCTCAAGGTTTCCAACATATCCGAGAAGATACTTATCATGCATCTTTGGAAAGTTGCTGCATTGCATAACCTAAAAGGCATGCGTCCATAAGCAAACGTTCCAAGGGGCATGCGAATGTCGTTTTCTCTTGATCTTCAGGAGCTATTGGAATTTGGTTGTAACCGGAATATCCATCTAGAAAACAATAATACTCGTGACCTGCTAACCTTTCTAACATGTGATCAATAAAAGGCAAAGAAAAGTGGACCTTCCAAGTAGCGGCATTAAGCTTTCGGTAGTTAATACAAACCCGCCACCCGTTTGAATACGAGTAGGTGTGAGTTCATTGGTGGCGGACTGTATAACGGTGACTCCCGACTTCTTAGGCACTACTTGGATGGGATATATGATCCCATTATCAAGGCATTTTAAGATCTTTTTTTGGATGGCTTCCTTCATTACATGATTAGCTCTTCTTTGAGGTTCCCTTGAAGGTTTGGAACCCTCAATAATGTTAATATGGTGTTGCACAATCGAAGGGCTAATTCCTTTGATGTCGGCCATTGTCCAACCTATGGCTTCCTTATTATCTTTTAGCAATTTAATGAGTTCCACCTCTTGAGTAGAGGTTAGGTTCGCGGCAATTATTACAGGCAAAGTACAATTATCACCCAAAAAAGCACAATGTAAATTAGAAGGCAAGGGCTTCAACTCCACCTGTGGGGCCTCTTCAATCGAAGGCTTTGGAAGCGATGTTGATAGGGGTCCCACAAGCTCCACATTTTGGATGGCAAAGGCTTCAGAAAGAAATCGCCTCCTACATCATCTTTTAATTCGTTCAAGCATTCTTGAAATCCTGCATCAAAATCGATTTCAAAATTAGTAATAATATCTTCAGGAAAGGAATGCAACATATTGATTTCTTCATGAAAATTGGGTTCCTTACCTAATCAAAATACAATAAAATCTACTGATATATTCCCAAAAGACAATTTCATTAGGCCATTCCTACAATTAATTAAAGTGTTGCTAGTATCAAGGAAAGGCCTACCAAGAATGAAAGGGATATGATCATTGATATTAGCAACATACTCCGTATCCAATAGAATGAAGTCTACTGGAAATAAAAAATCTCCTACTTTAACTAATACATCCTCAATCATCCCTTTGGGTGTCTTAATTGATCTATCTGCCAATTGAAGAGTGACGGTGGTTGGCTTAAGGTCTCTTAATCATAATTGCTTATATATAGAAAAAGGTAAGAGATTTACACTTGCACCCAAATCCAAAAGACCATATTCAATTGTAAGCCCAATGGTTCCCACCTTGGCATTCCCATCTTCTTTTGATGATTCCAATACACAAGTGATTTTATATCACTAATGTGTTTGATTGTCTAAGTTGTAAATCATGTATGTGTTAAATCAAGATTGCTTGGATTGACGCCAAGAAGCTCTCATTGGACCGCATTCGGAAGGCCAAAGACATCGGAGATCCAAGACGCATGAAGACTTGAAGCATCGCAATTGAAGATCGAAGTTGTTTTAGACTGTAAAGATCCAATCCTACTTTAGATTTTAAGAGGCATAAATAAAGTAATCACACACACCCTAATTGTTTAAGTGGCTGTCCTTGTGGTGCTCCAACACTTTGGAACCCTCATACCAATCCCAACCTTGTATAAAATATGGAAGTCTTGAAGCCCAAAACAAACAGCAAAACATATTTGAAAACTAGCTGAAATTAGGCTTCTCGGAACTCCGAAAATATTCTCGGAGCTCCGAGCTCGGAACTCCGAGAAATTCCTCGGAGCTCCGAGAAATGGTCCAGTAACATTTTCTCATCTTCTGTTTGTATTCCCGGAACTCCGAAAAATTCCGAGAAATTCTCGGAACTCCGAGAAATTCTCGAAACTCCGAGACCACTATGTCGGAGCAAAAATATAGTCGTTGGGGTTTTTCCCAGAATTACCACTATGCCCCTCAAACGGTCATATTTGGGTTTTCTATATATATGTGGGTTCTAAACTTCCCAACTATCAATCCTAACACTCTAAAAACCTATTGGAATATCCTAAGAGTGTATTAAGCTTGTTTATGCCTCTCATCCTCTAGAATTAGGATTTGGATTATAGGCTCTAATTTGTACATCTTCTTCAACCTTGTAAACCCTTGTGAGGGATTATTTATTTATTTATTTCTTTATCAAGACGATTGTATTCGGGCGAGTGTTCGGAGAAGCGTAGCCCTCTCTCCGTGGTGCGGATTGCCACCAAGGTTAAAGGCAATTGGAATTGTAATTGGCACCGATCTTCACCGAAGTTAAGAAGATCAATATAGTGAAGCCTTCAACGGGTTTGGTTGGTGGAGTGGAGTAGGCCTCGCGTTTTGAGGACCGAACCACTTTAAATCTCGGGTACACTCTCTCTTATCTCTTGCTTTACATTAGCATTGCACTTAGGATTTAACTTGTATGCTTAATTGCCTTTTTTATTTCTTAAATCTTCAAAATTGGGTTAGAGTTTTCAAAAGCTTAAAACTTGTTAGGAACCTAATTTTTCCTCCTCATAAGTTGCCATTAGAATAGTACTTGGGCCTACCCTTGGAATTTCATCAATCTTTGTATTACCAATAGTGCAAGAAATAGTAGGACATCCTGGGTCCTTATACTTAGCCACCATTTGTTGAGACAAAATGGAACTTATGTTTGCGGCCAAGAAAGTCTTCTTGGGCACATTAGTTGTGCGCTTTTGAGTGCACAAATCTTTCAAAACTTTGGCGTAAGTAGAAACCTATGAAATCGCATCTAACAAAGGAATATTAATTTGCACTTGTTTAAACATATTTAAAATCTTATCCATGGAATCCACCTTATTATTGGCAAGTCTCCTTGGAAAATGAGCCTTGGGCACATATTCCTTTTCAGGTGGTGAAATTGCTTGCTCTTCACTTACCTTTCCGAGTTCCTCAGTCGAACCAGTGTGAAGAGAACCTTTACTTACCTCTTCGGTTGTCTCTTGAGGATCTATAGAGGGTTCGGATCTGACCTCCTCCTTGTGGTAATCTCGACAACTCCTTAAAGCATACACAACATTACATTAGTTGGCGGGCTCTTGCGGCAGTGGAATTGGTTGAATGGCATTCAATTGATTCGGCTGTACCTGTGGATTCACATTCACATTCATGTTCTTTGGATTATGAATGGGTTGACTTGGCATCTTACCCTTTACCCTTTCATGCCTTTGGCGAGTTGAGAAATTTGTTTCTCCATGTTGTTTTGACTTGTTATGAAGGTACGCATGAGAAGTTACATGTTCTTCTCTAAGGAAGCTTTGCGGGCCGATTCCCCATGTTTTTGAAACCCCGGTGGTTACTGTTTTGAAACATTATTTAAAATTGGGTTTTAAAAAGATGGGGGTGTGGTTAAGGATGGTTGAATATAAGTGGGAGGGAAGATGGGCCTACGTTGGCCGAATTGGCCTTGACCTTGAAAATTGGATGGCCCACCTTGGTAGCTCCCTTGGCTCCAAGACAAATTGGGATGATTTCTCCATCCCAGATTATAAGTGCTACTATATGGGTTATTTATAAACTAAGCACTTTCATTTTCATTAGAATTACTGAACTTTGACAAATTGGGGCACTCTTCCATGACATGGTCAGGAGCTTGGCACCAATTGTACATGGGGACACTTTGATTGATTTGATTTACTTGTGCGGGTCCCTTTACAGCTATAGCCTCTAGTCTTTTGATAAGACTATCTAATGGGGCCTCATTGGCCACGGTACCCTCAATAAAGAAATCCCTTGCTTGATGTGGCTCTCTCTCTTTCTTGAGTGGATTCCCACTCACGGGTCTTTTCTGCCAAATCAAGTAAGAACTTCCAAGCTTCATCTTCATCCGTATAGGATATGAATCCTATAGGGCACATGGACTCTAACAATTGTTTGGTTTGAAAATCCATACCCTCATATATGATTTGGCACAAGTGCTACATATCTAACCCGTGGTGAGGGCATTCTTGGAGTAGATATTTGAATCTCTCCATAAATTTTGAAAACGACTCATTGGGTTTTTGCCTAAATTGAAGAATATCGTTTCTTAGTTTATTAGATTTATGTGAAGGAAAATTTTTTTTAAGAAACGCTACTGTAAACTCCTCCCAAGTGGTGATGGAGTTTGTGGGCAAATCGTAAAGCCATTTTTTGGCTCCCTCCTTGAGTGAGAAGGTAATGAACCGCAATTTTACCACATCATCCGTGAGTTCTTGTAATTTAATTTAAGCACATACCTCTTCAAACTCTGGTAAAAATAAATAGGCATCCTCAAAAGGGAACCCGTGAAAATGAGGGAGCATCATAATAAATTGCGATTTTAACTCAAAATTATTGCCCTGAGCAGCTGGCAATCGAATAAAAGAAGGTTGTGCTGCTCGGGCAGGATAGAAACGATCGCGAAGGATTTTAGGGACTTCCTCTTCCACCATGGCAATTGGAATTGGTTGAGTGTTCGTTTATGTTTCTAATCGGATTACTCTCTCCAAAGGGTTGACAGAGTTGCGCACCCAACCTACACTCTTACACAGAAAATAGCCACGTTAGACCAAGAGGTAACCAAAAACTAAGGAAAACAAACAAATAATTGAAACTAGTCAACTAAATAAAAATCACTTCGAATAATATAAGAATTAAAGTAATCCAACTATTCCTCGGCAACGCTGCCAAAAACTTGATTGTGATATTAAATAACTACAAGTGCACGGATCGCGTGTAGATACGGGTTGAACTCAGGGAAGAGCTTTTTGTGATTTCTACCCTTATACTATTTGGAAAATAAACTTATGATATATTGTTGCCTGAAATGTACTCAAGATTTCTGTAGACTACAACCTCGGATCCAACAATATATTTAAATTTATGAACTAAATAGATACAGGTCTAAAACAATGAAGAAACGATTACAAATTCAACCCTTATATTTAGGCAAAGTGAACCAATATTCAAATGATTTCTACTAATTAATTATCTAACCTAATTAGAAAACCAAAATCTAAAAGCCTAAATTGATTGGAAAATTGGTTGGAAAAACAACTCTAAAGTGAATTGAAAATTAATAGCAAAAGTAATTGAAACCTTAATTCGATTAAAATATTACTCAGGGTTAGAATCCATCATGGGTTTGGATTGGATAATTAATTAAACCAATTTTTGCATTGAATTGTAAATTTGACAAATCCGGTCAATGGAAAATAAGAGCAATGGATGTCATTGCCCATGAGTGATTGATCAAACACACTATCCAATATTAAAGAATATATAAGAATTTATATTATTTCATCAATAATTACGCATACGAAAGGATAAAATCCAATGGCATGAATAATTGGGAATCCAATATTATAAAACCCTATATATGATGTTATTTCATACAATTGATTTTAATCAGCAATCTTTCTCCTTCCCCATGGCTTCATCTAAACCCTAAGTAAATTGGATTTAGTTATTCATGGAAAAGGGAAAGCAATAAAGAAAATAAAAAGTAGAATTTCCATTAAGAACTTGAAAAAGAAAAAGAAACAAAAATAACTCTTCTTTAATTGGAATTATAACAAGAGTACATCGAATTGAAATTGAAAATAAAAAGCAAAATAAGAAAAAATTATTCTTTTTCTCCTCCTTCTAGCAATGGTTGAATCCTTGATCGCCTTCCTTCAAGCTTTGGATTGAATTTTGAATAGTTGGATCAAGCCTCTTGATGGAAGATGAAAGTGGGTAAGATGAGACCAAATAATTGAAAAGAATAACTAGTGTAAGAAGATAGGTAGGTGTAAAAGAGAGCAAGTGTTAGGACGAAAATTAGGGGAGAAAAAGAGAGAAAAATAAAATAAAACCCTAAAGACGCGACGCGGCGAGATGAACACAAATTTCAAAATCAAGAAAGATAAAGAGTTATATAGGATTTGGGTGAGAAAGATTGCTAAATTAAGAGATGAAAAAAGATGTAGGGTGGAGATTGTTTGAATACATTAGGCAATAAAGGGATGGATGAGATTAAAGCTTGAATGAGCTTTCTTCTAAAAAAACGTGGGTTACTTTCCCTATTTATTCTCTTTCCAAAGTTGTGTACAAAACCTTCCAATTATATCCTCAAGCAACTTTCTCAATGTTAGAAAGAAAATAATGGAAAGTTTCCAAGTTGAGGGATATGCATGTGCATGTGATTACATATCAACCATTCAAAATAAGTGGTCAATTTCCAACGAAAATAAGAAGAAAGAGATGAATTAGGGGGTGAGAGAAAATTGAAAAGTTGTTAAATTGTTGGGAGAAAGGGGAGACGAATTAAGGTGTGTTCGTCTCGTCTTTAGGGTGAAAGAGCTTAAACGTTGGTTTGTTTCCTATTTTTTCTCTTGCTCTGCACCATGAAACGACCAAATTGTCCCCACTCTTCGTATGAATTGCAACCATGCCACAATTATTTGCAAATGGCTAATCTACCCCTCCATGTAATACACAAACAATTATATTTGTCTCCCCTCTTTATATCGTCTCCAAGGAAGGGTCCAAGCCAACCATTTGACAGTCCGTCATGTAAATTAATTGCACCGCTAAACCATTCCGTTGAAATGATCCGAACCGTTGAATTAATGGGCTGATGTGAGAAATTCGGCTTTACGAATGGTTGAACCTCTTGAACCATTTTTGTGGGCTGATCTAAACCATTCGATCGATGGTTAACAATGTAAAATTATTTGCACCTCGCAATCCACTACCATAAGATGATCTAAACCGCACATTTAGTGGGCCTTGGGATAAATTGCTTGTACCCCTCGAATCATTTTCCAAGGCTATTCCGAGCTAACCAATTGGTGGGCCATAAGATGATCTTATCCCTCCAAATGATAGAAAATTCTTTAATCTTCAACCTTCTTAGCTCAATTTTCCATGAAAATTCATGAATAAGCCTGAAAGACAAAAAACAAGCAAAATACCTTAGTAGTACCGCTCTAAACATAAAACATGCATGTTTTCCTACCTACAATTCACACATAAATGTGCTCATCATTCGGCCTCCAAGCATTGCAGTATGTATATCCTTTAGGCGTCAATACCCTTTGATTGGTTAAGTTATACCCACCGCCTGAAAAAACTATGCAATCTACAATGGCTTCTGCTTTGGCATGTGACCAATGTATCATGCACATTCTCCTTATCCTAGTAAGAATTTAACGGTTTACTCTAGTCAAGAAACAAGAACGGCTTCTGCTTTGGCATTTGACCGTCCTATTTCCTCGACTAGCAAACGATTAGATGGCTATGGAAGACCACGAGGACTTGTCCTTTCGACTTAACCACATTCATCAACTTAATATTATTAAAATGGTTATTTAATGTGGGAATAATAATCATTGTGTATGTTTGATTAAGCAACCATTGCATAAAATAAAAACATACATAGCAGACCAAACTATGCCATCCATCGCATGACAAGCAAAAATAAAAACACACCATCCATGAAACCCAATTTGGAATCTTGGATCATATGGATTCTCCCACTAACCTTATTTGAATAAGAAAATCCCTAGAACACCATATTGCCAAATTGAGGGTGAATTATTGGCAACGTTGTGCAACAGCACAAAGGGAACTTTACTGGCCTCAAAGCAAATTCCAGAAGGAGTGTAATCTGTTTTGCCTTATTATATGAAGCATAACAACATCAGCAACATCAGCAAATACATCCCTCTTTGGTTGGATCGAATCCGCCTCCATCTGCCAGTCAATCTGGAGCATTCTTATGCCGCAGTATCCACGATCCATCTTTTGAGCTCCAAGAGAATGATCTCATCCTCAACTGGTCTTGAACAAATAAATATAAACTACCCTAGTGTTCTACACTAGCCTAGGTAATCTATACATCATCATCAATCTCCATAGGAAACCAGTCGTCCGCTTAACTACCCAGAGGGAGTAATTAAAAACTAAAATAATTAAATTACATTGCGTACTTTAATATTACAAACCATAATATAAAAATAACAGAACATAACATTCATAGAAAGATCATGCATCTCATGCATGAATTGAGGTCCAATCTCCTTTTTGCCCATCTTTCACCAATAGCGATCAATTCGCACAAAACCGGGTTGATTCAATTTTGATTAACACACAACCATCCTGATTTTAATTAGAACATCATAAAATATTTTTATATGGTCTAAAAAATCAGCGTACAAAATTTTGCGTGAAAAGAAGATAGTTTGATTTGTGAAAAATAAAATTGTTCCTTACCGGAAACAGAATCCGGATAGCATGACCTTTCGGGTAACTTTTTGAGTGGGATATAGTTATTCGAATGCTTTCTCACAGCGGAGTACCGCATGATCTATCTTTGGGTTTTTAGCTTCCTAATCTATTCCCTAGTTAGCTCTGATACCACTTGTTAGATTGGTTGAAAAACTCAGAGCAAAATCACTACACGTTGCGGAAGAATAAACCGTGTAGAACAAAAAATTTGCTCTAACCCAGGATCCCTAGGGACTAATTAATTTTATTGTGATTTAATAAACATAAATATAAATACCTTTATGTAGAAAAGAACTCGTCCGCTTGATCTACTCTTCGAAAATTCGCCGGCAATCTAATCGACGCGAAATCGCTAGTTGAATCGATGAATTCCTTTTATTGCGTAAAGGATCTTGTGTACAACTCTTTATTCACTTTATAACCTGATCTAAATCAGATTATAATGTGGGAATATGTATTTAGATCAATGGAGCTTGTTTGGATGTTTGTCTTTGATCTAGAAAAGACAAAACTAGTTGATGGAATTGAAGGAGAAGAAGAAGACAGACTTTGAGGTGTCGCTACCAATTTCCAGCTCATGAAATTATGAAAGAGCTCATGAAAACTCCAGCCATATGTCTTGTAATTATAGAGTTTTCAATTTCCATATGCCCAGTCCAAAGTTTCTAGATAAATCTCACAAAACATGGAAACTAGCCACAATTGGAAACTCCAATTGGGCAAAGCAAGCAACCTCATATTGGGAAACCCAAGATTCTAATTTGGTTTCTTTCTTCTTTCTTTCTCTCTCTTTCCAATTTCACATGTGTTGCTTTAATTTGAGAAAACAAATGAAGCAATAATATTCTAAATATTATTTGAATTCCAAATTGATAATGGCACACCATATGGGGCGTGTGACAATGGGTCCCACCCAAATTCGTCCCATGTGGATCCACTTATCCAATTCAAATTCCCATTGCATTTCTCAGTTAATTTCCAATTAAATAAATGCAATCCAATCGTATCCAATAGGATTTAAGCTCCAACATATTTTATGATATTCCCAAAATACCCTTATCGTTGATACTTAACAATTTTGGTATTCCCAATTATCCCATAGTGTATATACACTATATACATTGTGTATATCGTTTCAATGCATCTAATGCCACAAAACTAGTTCGTGTAAGCAACTAAATAAATGTGGGACCTCTATCTAATAGATTATAATAGGTCAATCGAGTAGTGAGTGGGATCGTAGCAGGGATTCAAGGGTAGTTCCTGCAGAACCCACAAGTGGGCCCCACTGCGATTATTGCTCTGTAGCCAATGCTACAATCGCATTGAGTCAGTGGCCTCCATCGAGACGTAACCCTGAAGATAACCGTCAAATCATCATACCCCTAATCACATCAAATGTGCAAGTCCTTTCTCCAAGTCCACATCTACCGAGTTGAGTCTTTCGGGGGGTGGACAATAACTACCTCCTGGGCTCACTCACGGTATAACTTTCAGTCAAGCAGTGTTGGCCCACAAATGCATTTGCTAAAACCATTTCAAAACTTATTTTGTGAAATCCTTTTGTTATACACTTTAGTAAATCCACCTGGCCAGGTATTTTTCTAGGCCTACTGCTCTGACCAAAACTGTAAATGTTTTCCTATAAAATAGGTGGAGAATTCCATGTCTGGTATCACTATTGACCTCGAAGGTTTGTCCAATACTCCAGTCCTACCCTCTGGTAACTCCAAGAGAATCACTGTAAGATAGACCAAGAATGAGAGACTTGCCAACGATCAATATGACTCTCAGGTCAAAGGACATGTAATGGTTCCTGTCTGGCTGAATAGCTCAGTTGTCTCCTGTCCACAAGCTATTCTAATGTGATCCAGTTCAGTATGCAATTTCAAAAGTTAAAAGTGGAAAGTCTTATTGGTCAAACTTCTAAAATAGAAGGTTTTTAAGTTGGCTCGTTTTAGTGGGTGATATCAAACAGGATCACTTGGAATGCTCTGAAAATGCCCAAAATGCCTTCGTCTTATAAAATTTCCAAATCAAGTGAAACCCCTGAGAAGTTCAAAATTTAGAAGGATTTTAAAAATTCATGGAATCACTCAAGATTTCTCAGACACAACTTGGGGGTCAAATGGGACACACTGGAAATGACCAAAATACCCATGTAGTGCAAAAAGTGATGAAAAATAGGAAAAATCCTGAGAAATTCCAAAAATAGTAGGTTTTCTTACTTGATCGGAAACTTGAATTTTCATCTTCCGGAGGCCAATGGACCAACCCCCTAGAGACTTTTAGAATTGTGAATCAACTTCAAAACTCCTTAAAAATGCAAGAATACCTAATCTCATGTGGAAGACCGACTCAAGACTCGATGAAACTTCCGAATCTCTCGCATTTCAAAGCGTAGCAAAATGGGGGTGTCTACATGCGCGAACTCTGTCGACCGGGACAACGCGAAAAACTAGCTGTTGGGGTTTAACAGTTAGTTGCTTTTTTGATCCGTTTGGGATCTTTTCTTGCCCAAATCACCCTCAAACCGTCATAAATCATTATGAATTATAAATATAAGGTTTTATCATGGATTCAAGAACTTTTGGACTTATTGAAAACCTCATTTGAGCTTTAACATTCAAAATCCTTTGTTTCTCTTCAAAAGCTTTGAACTTGCATTTTCATACTTGAAGAAGATCTCTATAGGGCTTTATTGGTGTAATATTTTGGAGAGATTGTGAGCGTTTGATTGTTTGTATTAGCCTATCAAGAGGCATTGAGGGAGCTTTATCTTCTTCCATTCTCATTGTAATTGGAGTCTACGATTCGACCCAACAACAAAAGTGAATCCTAATGAGACACAAATACGGCGTCGCTCTCAGATATCGCCACGTGTCGTCCATGCACAAGTAGAGCCAAACCATCATGAAGAAAGGCGTCGAAAAAACGGCAAAGACCACACAATCATGACACGTGTTGCCCTCTCACCGTCCAGGCCCCATCATCACAAGTTATGGAAGGAAATATCTGGCAAAGCCGCGCGTGCCGGCGGAGCAGGGGGACGGCCCAATCTTGCAAAGGAAGGTTTTCTCTCCATAATGATGAAAAGGCCCGCACGCCTCCCTTTAAAAGGGAGGGAAAGGAAGAAGAGAGAGGGCGAGGTTTTTTGAAAAGACTTCCCCCATTCTCAGCTCCTGCAAAAACAAACAGAAAAAGAGGTGAGGCAACAACAGAGGAGACTAGGAACTCAATCCTACTTTCCCTGCTAGTCCCCTCCGACCCACTCATTCACACACCTAGAAAAGAACCCACATTTTGGTCCTGGTAACCCTGATCAAACCTCTTCCTCTTCTCGCTGTCCTTTATATTGATTGGTCGAAGGATCTGACTTGGGTGTCGAAGTGGTCGTCCAGGACCCACCCCGGACCCCCTGACCTCCTTTGTTTGTGATTGCAGACCCCGCGGAGGCCCTCTACCGACCGCGCGATCGCAAACCCGGATTCAGACGCCATCATATTGGCGCCATCTGTGGGACTCGTCGAGTACTGAACGCCTTTTGTGATGAGAAACCACACCCAACAGCAAGAAATAGGGGTAATGACCAGGAGCCAAGCTCAGCGCGCACAAACCAACACCTCAAGCTCCCGGGAGCCCAATTCACCGCTCTTGGACCAACATCAGCCCTCCTCCAGCGCACCGCAGATGGTCCCCACCATGGAGATGTTCAACGAACTCTGCCGAGAACTACTCCAACGATTGCCTCTGCCGGACCCTCCGGCCCCAGGGAGGCCCCTGACCACGCGGGACCAGACGGAAGCCTATGGCGAAGGCGAAGAGGAACAGCCAGGGGAGCGTCATCCCCTGCGAAAGCGAGCACCGACTTGCCGGACGCCGTCCCCATCGGCGAATAGCCCTTTGCCCCCCGCAGCTAGGGGACACCAGCGAGACGACGGGAAGCAAGCTACGCTAAGCCGCGCTCCCCCTGCCTGGACCGCTCGTTTCCAGGAACCGCCCCCAGTACAGACGGAGGAGGTAGCAACCTCAGCGCAACCACCAGCCTGGATCCGATAGCCGACCTGCAAAGACAAATCCGAGAAGTAAAACTGGAAATGAAAAAGCCCTACGCCCATGGCATCCTCGACGAATGGGAGAGGGAAACGACATCCCCATTCACCTCGGAGGTCTTAAAAACCCCAGCAGAAGCAGGAATAGACCTCTCCCGTTTTGGTCTGTACGACAGAAGTACAGACCCCCTCAAGTTCCTACAAACTTTCAAAAGGGTAATGACGCTCCGGGGTGCGTCGGACGGATTCATATGCAGAGCCTTCGCCTCCCTATTAAGAAAAACCATTAACGACTAGTACATGAGATTGGAGCCCGACTCCATTGCATCCTTCCACGAATTCGGAAGGAAGTTCAACGCAAGGTTCGCCAACAACCGCCTCCGCCACAATTCAGCGGACGCCCTCTTAGCCCTCCGGCAGGGAAGAAACGAGACCCTAAGAGACTTCATGTTAAAATTTAACGCCGAATTGGCCCAGCTTTCTAACATGGACGTCCAAATAGCGGTCGCCACACTGAAGCATGCCACCACCGACCCGAATCTCAAGCTGTATCTCACCCTCAAGCCACCCCGAGACCTGCAGGAACTCGAATCAAAGGCTGACAAGTTCGTACGGGCAGAAGAGGCCTGCGCCCGAGAACAGGGCCAGGCCGGCCCCAATGAAAGAAAAAGCAACGATGGCCGAAGGATCATGAGGCCACGGGCCGAGGAAAAACAGGCGAGCTGGAACCCCGTCCCCGTCTTCGAAAGAGTGGGAAGCGCCCCACTAAAGGTTCCCCTTTCCCATGTCCTACTGGCCATCAGAGACCAGGGTCTCCTGACCCCCCCCCCCCAAGAGAATGGCGACAGACCCAAAGAAGCGGTCCGCAAGAAAGTTCTGCGAATTCCACGGGGACCACGGCCACGAGACTGACCATTGCTTCCACCTCCGCCTCCAGCTAGAAAAGCTGGCCGAGGAGGGGCATCTAAATCAATATCTCAGGAGCCCAGGCAAAAGCTCGCACGAGGCCCAACACCCACCCGACGAACCCCGAGGCAGGCGTCATCGCCCAATCGGCGCCGGTCCAGCGGCCGCCGCCGGTCCACAAGCCGACACTGATCCCCAAGCAGGCATCACTCCCGAAGCAGACATCGATCCCGCAGCAGACACGACACACACCGCCACCAGCGTCCCAAGAAAGAAGAGCCCACTGAACAGCTGCAGGCCCGCGAACAGCCGCCCACCATTATCGGAAAAATTAACATCATCACGGGCGGGCCGGCAGCGGGAGGACCGACAACAGCTGGTCGGCGGGCGTATGTAGAACGGGTGTTCTCCATGGAGATGCCTTCCAAAAAGGCCCGAACAGATCTACCCCGTGAAGATCAGATCATCACTTTCTCCAACGGAGACCTCGACGGACTACAAACCCCGCACGACGACGCACTAGTCGTCAGGCTAGTCGTCGCCAACTTCGACATAGGGAAGATCCCGGTTGACACGGGAAGCTCCGTCAACGTATTACACCTCAGAACCTTCGAAGAAATGAAACTGGGTCAAGAGAGGCTGGGACCCGCGGAGTATTCCATCTACGAGTTCTCCCGGGCATCGGTACGGGTCAATGGCAAAATCGACTTACCCGTAACTTTCGGGGCATACCCTCTCCAAAAGACCATCCTGACCACCTTCATGGTTGTGGACATACCTTTCACCTACAGCGCCATCATAGGACGCCCCGCTCTAAGAGACTTGGGAGCGGTGGTCTCCACCCCCCACCTCAAGATGAAATTCCCCACTCCAACCGGAGTAGGGGAAGTCCGGGGGCAGCAGATGATAGTGCGCTAGTGCTACGCAGCAAGCCTAAGAGGAACCAACGCTCCTGCCGAGAACTTCACGATCGGTAGTGAAGACCCATAGCAGCGGGCCCGCACAATCAGAGGAGAACCCGCCGAGGAGCTAGACTCCATACCCATAGCCCAAGATCAGCCGGAGAGACAAGTCCGGATCAGTTCCCTGCAAAAAGGCACCTTGCGAGGCCAGATGATCGACTTCCTCAGAACCAACAAAGACATGTTCACATGGTCCGCTAAGGACATGCCCGGGACACCCAAGGAATTGGCCGTTCACAAGTTAAACGTGAACCCAGCCCTTAAACCCGTCCTGTAGAAAAAGAGGAACTTCGCGGTGGAACGTCAAACTCACATAAAGGCCGAAGTGGAGAAGCTACTACAAGCCTGGTTTATCAGAGAAATCCGGTACCCTGAGTGGCTGTCTAACGTCGTCATGGTCAAGAAAGCTAGTGGAGGCTGGCGGGCCTGCATAGACTTCACGGATCTAAACCGGGCTTGCCCGAAGGACCCCTACCCCCTCCCGCGCATAGACCAGCTCATCTACGCCACATCCGGGCACGAGCTCCTCACCTTTTTAGATGACTTCTCGGGTTACAATCAGGTGAAAATGCACGAGCCAGACATCCCGAAAACAATGTTCATTACCGATCAGGGCGTCTACTGTTACATCGTTATGCCCTTCCGGTTAAAAAAATGCGGGCGCCACCTACCAGCGGCTCGTAAATAAGCTATTCCGGGCGCAAATCGGAAGGAACGTAGAGGTGTATGTTGACGACATGCTGGTGAAAAGTTTGGAAGCCTCCAAACACATCTCCGACCTTCAGGAAACTTTCAACACCCTACGACGAGCCCGGATGAAGCTGAACCCCTCGAAATGCGCCTTCGGGGTAGCTTCCGAAAAGTTCTTAGGGTTCATGGTTAGCCAGAGAGGGATCGAGGCCAACCCCGAAAACATCCAGGCCATCCTAGACATGGAACCCCCAACAACGGCGGTAGAAGTACAGAGGCTCGTAGGGCGAATCACCGCCCTTGGCCGATTCATGCCCAAGTCGGCGGAAAAATGCCAGCCCTTCTTCAAACAACTAAAAAATATACGAGAATTCGAATGGACCCCGGCCTGCCAAGAAGCATTAGACGCCTTGAAACAGTACCTCCAGACACCGCCCGTATTCGCCAAACCTGAGCCGGGAGAAGAACTATTCCTGTATCTGGCCATCAGCCCCACAGCGGTGAGTCCGGTATTAGCCAAACAAAGCAACAAGAAGGAATACCCGGTGTCCTATGTGAACAAGACTCTCCACGGTGCGGAGGTCCGATACCTAAACATAGAGAAATTTGCCCTCGCAGTCGTCAACGCCGCTCGAAAGCTCCACCCCTACTTCCAAGCCCACCCCATAGTGCTTCTGACTAACCAGCCCCTGAGGAAAATTCTCCAAAAACCAGAGACCTCGGGCAGGATGGTAAGTTGGGCCGTCGAGTTGGGAGAGTTCGACATACAGGTCCGACCGAGGCCAGCTATTAAATCCCAAGCCCTCGCTGACTTCATAGTGGAATCTACGGCCCCGGCCACGGAACCAGCAACAATGGAAGATGGCGAGGGCCCCACCAAACAGACGACTCGTGAAGACATGGCTCCAGACTCAGCGGAACAGAGTGACAAGATGCACTGGACCCTGCACGTTGACGGCTCAGCAGGCGAAACGGGGCGTGGGGCGGGAGTGGTCCTCCACGGCCTCGAAGGATTCACGCTAGAATACGCCCTCCGGCTAGATTTCAAAGCCTCCAACAACGAGGTTGAATATGAAGCCTTGCTAGCAGGGCTAAGTCTAGCCACGGAGCTCGGCGCGGGAAAGTTAAAAGTCTATAGCGACTCCCAGCTCATCGTCAACCAAGTGAACGGAATATATGAAGCCAAAGGCCCCAGGATGAAGCGATACCTCCAGAAGGTAAAGGAAAAGCTACAAAGAATGAGGGAAGTTGAGATCCTCCAGGTACCACGAGACATGAACAACCGAGCAGATGCGTTGTCAAAAATGGCCTCGGAAGAAACCCACGACTTCGGCACCATACTCACAGAAATACTGCCCCACCCCAGCATCGATGAGGTACAAGTCTTAGAGATTCCACCAGGACCAAACTGGATGGACCCCATTATGCGATACCTGAAAGACGGAGTACTACCCGAAGACAAGCTGGAAGCCCGGCGCCTAACCGCAAGAGCTGCCCACTACCTGGTCCACGGACCCAGGCTGTACAAACGGTCATACACCTAGCCGTACCTCCAATGCCTGGTACCCTCCGAATCAGAGTACGCACTACGGGAAGTACACGAAGGAATCTGCGGAGACCACGGAGGCAGCAGGATTCTAGCTCAGAAAATCGTGAGGCACGGCTACTTTTGGCCTACGATCCTCAGGGACGCCAAGGAATTCGTCAAGAAGTGCAGCCCGTGCCAGAGGTATGCAACCACCCCCCATCAACGGCCACCCCATACATTGCAATGGTAGGGCCCCTGCCCTTCGCCATGTGGGGTATGGACCTGCTCGGGCCGTTCCCAAAAGCCCCCAGGGGACACACGATGTTGTACGTCGCCATCAACTACTTCACCAAGTGGGTCGAAGTTAAAGCCGTGGCAAAGCCCAACTCGAAAGCAACGGAGAAGTTTTTATATCATGACGTAGTCTGCCGCTTCGGCATTCCAAGGATACTTGTAACGGACAACGGACCCTAGTTCGCAAGCGCTGAATTCGGCAGATTCTGCAACAACCTAAGCATCGAACACCGTTTCGCCTCCGTAGCACACCCGCAGGCCAACAGGCAGGTGGAGGTAACTAACCGGACCTTGCTCCAGAGCCTCAAGAAACGACTAGGAGAAGCAGGAAAAAACTGGGTAGAAGCACTCCCTAGCGTCCTCTGGGCCTACCGAACAAAACGCCACGGTCCGCAACTGGGGAATCCCGTTTTAGCTTAACCTTCGGGGCCGAAGCGGTCATTCCGCTAGAAATCGGCCTCTCCAGCTTCCGCACGGAGAACTATGACGAACAAGGAAATTCCGAGCTCCTCCGGAACGCTCTCGATCTCATGCTCGAGAAAAGAGAGCGAGCCCTCCTCCGAACCACCTCCTACCAGCAAAGGGTGGCACGATACTACAACGCCCGAGTAAAAAAGCGCTCGGTAAAACCCGGAGACCTGGTACTACGGCGGGCGGAGGTATCCGACCCCCGCAACACCGGAAAACTCGCACCTAAATGGGAAGGACCTTACAGGGTCGTTCGAGCATTCCGCCCCAGGGCCTACCAGCTGGAGCGCCTCGACGGGACCCCAGTCCCTCGAAGTTGGAGCATGGATAACCTCCGAGAATTTTACCAATGAAAAGGTAGGGTAAGGTCCGTGTTTCTTTTTTTTAAGACATGACAAATGTTTTGTTTGTTTCCTTTTTGTGGTTACTAGAAGCAAAGCTGTGTTTTTTCCTTTTACAAAATCAATGGAATAGCATTTCTACCTGAGCCACGCGCATCTCCACTTTCCGGCCCACGATAAATAAAGGGTCCGAAGGAAGACAGGGAGTGAGACAGAGGTAGCATCGGGGTCCACCACCTCGAGAATACCCTAAAACGCTCCCCATGAAAAAGACAGGGAGTGAGACAGAGGTAGCATCGGGGCCGATTCCCCTGAAAATACCCTAAAACGCTTCCCATGAAAAAAAGACCTCCCCTTTAAGGGCAGGCAAGACCCATTAACCCCGAACCGATCACTCGAGGGGAAGATAGTCCTTCCACAGACAAGACGCCCCATGGGGTGCACCAAAAATATTCTCGGCGATCAAATTGAAATTCAATGTCAAAAAGCTCGAATGACCCGGAGCACATTGTATATATAAAAAAAAAAGGGAGAGAAAGAAGAAGAAAAGAAGGAGAATTCAAAAAGCTATTACAGACCCCACGTAGAACCATAAAGAAAAGAAGAAACATAAAATCCAAATGGCATCCTAGCATCACTGAGCCCCCTCAGAAGTCTCAGCAACTACAAGATCTGCCAAGGCAGCCACCTGAACCCGACCATCTCCGGCGCTTCCACCGGTACCGGCAAAAGATCCTCCGGAGCACCTACCTTGGCCTCGTGCATCAGCTTGTCTAGAGGGAAGGAAGGATCGACCTCTTCAACGCGCCGCCAGCATTTAGCAAAAGCATCGTTCTCAACGTCCACGCTGAACGCGGCCGCGGCCTTGAGAAACTCCTCGGAGTCGCGCCATTCCTCTCGCACCTTCGCCAGTTCCCTGGCATGCGTTCGTCGAGCCACCACCAATTTGTCCTCCGCACGGCTTCTCCCTTTTATGGTTGTCCGGAGGTCTGCCCGAAGTCGAGCAACAGTATCATCAAACGCCACTTTTTCCGCCCGGGCCTTATCCAAGCCCTCACTCAGCTTCCGGACTCGCTCCTCAAAAGCACTTATCTCAGACTCGTCCTCGAGCAGGTACTGCACCATCTTCCTGGCATAACTTTGAGACTGCAAAAAGCAAACCATCAGAAAATTTCCAACTTGGGACCTCAAAAACAACAAAAAGGGAAAAGCACAAGCGGCCACCCGGTACTTACGCAAGATGTCGACTGAAAATACTGAGCCCTCAGGGCCCTACGATCGAAGCCCTCTAACTCAGCCTCATCGCCAGGAAGGGCGGTTGACACCCCTAGCTCCACCCCAACCCGAGGATTCGCAAGGACACCATCCTCGACGCCAATCTTCCAGTCAGGTTTAAACAGCTCTCCCCTCGCCTGGAAGCACTGCGAAGGAAGCTCCACCCGCTCCAGAAGGAGTTTGGTCATAACCGTCCCCTCCATCCGACTTGGCACGTCCTCCGTAAAGGAAGGAGGACGCGGCGCATGGCCAGCATCCCCCTGTCCACCGCCAAAAGGGACAACCCTCTTGGCGGAAGGCTCTAGCTCCCGGCGAGGAGACATGGCCGTCCCCTTTTCCCCAATCAATCGACCAAAGGAGCCAGATGGCGCGGATGCAGGAAGCTTAGCCTGCGACCGGCCCAACCTGGCCGCGGCCATAAAATCAGAGGGGATCTTCCTACGGCTCACCAGACCCTTCGTCACCCCGCGACCCCCTTCCCTCTGCCAGCATCACCAGAAGAAGACATACCTGCCGCCCAAAACAGAAAAACAACAAACACTTAGAACAAAAAAAAAATATGCTCAAGGCGCATGTAGACAAACCCAGGAAAAAAGGCTCACCACGATGGCTGGCGGAACTCTCCCCCGTTCCCTCGCCCATACAGCGGGCCCTCCTCTCCACAGCTCTCAGCAAACCAAGCCTCTTCAGACCCCTTTCCCATCTAAACTCGGAAACATCAATAGCCTCCCCAGAGGCGAGCTTCCCCAAGTCAAACTTGCTGCAATCAGACTCGTCGGGGAGGGACTTCCTTCGCCACTCAACGGAACGCCTCCAAGAGCGAGGAAAGCCCCAGCCAACGTCCGATGGAGGAGTGATGAACACATACTCCTCCTTCCACTTCTTAATGGAAGAAGGCAAGTTCGCCGCAATTTCCACTTGGGGACGCTGGGTCAGATATAACCAGCTGTCCTCCCCCTTCACCAACGGGCTAAGGGCAACACAACCCCGGAGCAGAGCGAGGGTAGGCTGAATCTGGAGAAGACCCACCTTGGCCGCAAAGGCCAAAAGAGTGTGCCAACTATTAGGCGACAGTTGGGAGGGGGCCATCTGGTAAAACTCGAGGGCTTCCACTATAATACCCAAGAGCGGAACCTAATCCCCGCCCGGAAAGCCTCCACGTAGAAAGCTACATCTTCCTCCGTGATACCCTCACACACCCCCTCTGCAAAGGATAGAACCCTAATCCCATAATCATCGGGAATGTGAAACTCCCTCCTAATTTTCTCCGCCGCCCCTTCTCCCAAAGTGTTCCTAAAACACGTCACCCGACCGGGACGAATAACGGCACCAGACCGAATGTCCCTAATCTCCGCCTCACGAGCAGAAGAAACTCGAGCAGGAGATTCCGAAGGAGCGGCCCCCACCGATGATCCAGAAGGCCCGGAGCTATCTTTCAACTCCGTAGGCTGCTGTACATCTCGAGAGTCACCGCCCCCTCCCTCTACGAACAACCGCCTCCTTTTTCTTGGCGGAGCCCTTTCCACTACTTCCACCGACCCAGAAGAGGGACTCTGAGAAACGGTTGCGACAGACATCGTAAAACAATCAAATGTCGGATGGAATAAAAAGCACAGAACTCACCAGGGCAGACCAACGAAGAAAAACCAGAAGAAGGTTGGTGAAGAGCAATACGTAGAAAAATCGCCGTGGAAGAAAGCCCGTTTTACCCGAGGAAGACGAAGAAATAAGACAAAGAATGAAATCCCCAAAAAGGCTTTAAAAAAGGGCTAGGGTTTCGACACGCGTCGATTGATCTCCCTTCCTTTCTAATCCGATGGGACGCGCACACTTGGCGCCGATTGAGAAATTCAAGGGAACCGCCAAAAATCGAAGCGCCATACTGAAAAGACGTCGCTACCCCTACCGCTAAGTAACTTCCCCAGCAAGCCATCCCTAAACCCTCCCCACGTACGATGGCAAAAGGCTCGGGACCCATCGCGAGGGCCCGGCATACGAATCCAGAAGATGGAAAATGCCGCGTACGATGGCAAAAGGCTCGGGACCCATCACAAGGGCCCGGCGTACAAATCCACAAGATGGGAAATGCCACGTACGACGCAAAAGGCTCGGGACCCATCACAAGGGCCCGGCATACAAATCCAAAGGATGGAAAATGCCACGTACGACGGCAAAAGGCTCGGGACCCATCACAAGGGCCCGGCATACAAATCCACAAGATTTAGATCAAATTAAAAATGAAGACATCCGTAAAAAGGTGGGGTGGGACCAATCGAGGAGAAGATGAGAGAGTACCTCTTAAGATGGTTTGTGCATATCCAACGTAGGCCTTTGGATGCTCCAGTGAGAAGAAGTGACTCGTGCCAAGTTGACGGAGTAAAAAGGCGTAGGGGTAGACCGAAAAAAACTTGGGTAGAAACAATGAGGAAAGACTTGAGGGATAGGAACATAACAGAGAACATGACCCTGGATAGGATAGAATGGAAGAAAATGATCCATGTAGACGAACCCAACTAGTGTCAGGATTAGACTTGGTCAATTTGAGCCGGGTAGATCCTTTCACCTTCTTCATGAAAAGTTTCTAAAGGATTCATTAGCCGACCCCAACTAGTTTGGGACAAAGGCTTAGTTGAGTTGAGTTGAGTTGAGTATAATGTCACTTGTCCTTTTTGTCACTTCATATTGAGTGGGGGTGGTTTAGTCTTTGTGTAATTGGGGAGCCTATAAATAGGACATTTTGGAAATTGAAATTTAGAATTTGAATTTTGTCGCCTAGATCTAGACCTAGCGAAATTGGGAATTTGGAGGGAAAATTTCCCACCTTGAGAAATTTGATCAAGCTTAGGGATCTTGAGCTTGGAGATCGAGCTCCTCTTCCTTGGTCACCATCTACAATCCTTGAGTTACAAGGAGTTCGGTTTCCTTGATTTTGGCATCCCCTTGCAAGAGTTATCTCCTTTTATTTCATCAAATTCTCAAAGAAGCAACACTATAATTCATTTCAGAAATTTATGCTAATGCATTAGCAACCTCTCTAGTATGATTTTGTGCATTGTGGCTGTCCTTTCCTCTCAACAAACTGAGCAGGCATTCGATATACTCTTCTGGAAGGATTCTTCACTATAGAAAGGTCAATTTTCACAGAAATATGTGCTCACTTTATTTTTACGTTGACTGACTTCCTATATTCCCAAATTCTGTTGATTCTATCCGTTTAATGTTTGATCTGGAATGTTGCCGATCTGGTTTATAAGCACTTACTGTTGCACAATTGGAATCTCCATTAACTGTTGGTCATTTTCAAAGGTTGCTATCATGAGAACATGACTCTTTGCACTGATTGATCTATTCAACATTTGATATTACTGCGATCAGTGTTTAAGTGGATGTTCCTTTATTTGAAGGCTTTTAAATCCTACTCGTTATGGAGATTTTGTATGAGCTTGTTGAATGAATGAGAGAGGAATATCAATTATTTTATCCATTTCAAATGAGAATTCAACCAAGACATTTAAATTTGTGTCATTTGTGCCTTGAATTTGTGACAAATGTTGTCATGAAGATAGCATGGGCTGTAACATAATATTCCTCTGTTATTGAGCTCTTTACTTGCATGATGAATTTGTCCTAGATCCACTACATTTGTGAGTTTTTTTCTTTCTTTCTTTTTTTATTTAGGAACCCGAGGCGGCACCTCAAATTTTATTACTAGGAAATGAAATTACAAGATGATATAGAACCTTGCCTCTAACCCATCCAGTTACAAAAAGAGTACAATACATTTGGGTTAGCGTTGCATGCTGGAAGTGATGAAATTCCCAGCATTTATAACTCTGTTTTCTTAATGTGAACTGCTCTGAACATGGACATTTTCTTTATGTGAACCGCTCTGAACATGGACATCAGAAGTGAAAATTAATGGATCTGAAACATTTGAATCTCGGTTGCATCCTTGATTTTTCCAATTCATTGCCAATACATAAAGTGGCTTCGAGATCGAACAAAACTCTTTGATCTAAGGAAGCTCAATCCCACCATCCCTACATTCACAAAAACACTACGCCACTCAAGGCCAGCCCTTCCACTTGACTATCTTGATCTCGGCGGAATACCCTGCATCAGGGACTGAGACGAATTTCTGAAATTATTAGGTTTCGAATGCCCAAGTAACGTTCCAGATCAAATTGCATGGCCTACAATATTGCAAACGGAATGTAAACGAGAATCTGATGGGGTCCACACAAGGAAGGGTGCTTCGTGAATTGACCTTTGCATTGAGGAAAGATTTACCTGACAGGAGTTGAATGTTGTAAAATCTATTAACTTCTATAGTGGATGGAGAAAAGGACGTCTAAATGGGACAAAAAAATTTATTGTATTTTTTTCGGCTACAGACCATATTTCCTGTCCATGAAAGCTTCATCGGAAAAAAAGAAAAAAAAAAAGTCAAAAGTAGGTGGGTCCTTATCCATGTTTTCCCTTGATAGCATGGCATGGTCCTATTCCAGTTCAACTTTTCTGGAATTGTTTAAAGGTACTCGAGAATGGCTATACTTCAGGATGGTTAACTTTATTTTTTTAGAATTTGGAGAAAATACCCGAAATCAAAAGACCTGTTCAGATTGATCCTGACCTGGGAGTATAGTTTTTGTGCCTTCATATGAAATACTGGTCACTGTAAACAATTAGAAATAAGAAAGCATATTAAGGCTTCCACCTTTATTTAGATGGATATACAATCGATTAACATCATTCATCCTTTGCATGATCTTGTGTGGAAGTAATGGCTGGAGACGATCTTTTATGTTAGAGATGATTATGGAATTATAGAAGCTTAGCCATTTAGTTATGATTGGAAGATGCGCTCTTGTCCTAAATTTAACTGTAAGGTATTTGGAATTTCCCCATTTTGTGTCAGAAGGGAAAAACAAAAGAAAAGTTCGGATTTGGAAAATACAAAGGGAAAAATAATAGCTAGAAATATAAGCAAGCTGAGTACATGAAGTAAAGCTGAGAAGGAAGAAAAAGAAAAACAATAAGCAAAGCCAAATGAATACAGAAATGGATTTTAGTTTTTGGCTTTTATCGAAGAATATAATGAAGACAAAGATGACTTGGAAAATAGGATGAAGAAACTAGCATTGATGAATTTGAGCTGGAAAGGGATCATCAAGATCAATCTACAAGGATCCAATTTGGTAATTTAATTGATCGAAGCAATTAAGTCCTGAATCATCTACCATCCATTGATAAAAATAATACGTATTTGAATTGGGCTTCTATCTATCTTACTTGAATTCTTCTGAATTGGAGAAATATCCATGTAGGGCACGTGTCAGATTCCATTACTTTAAGATTCATTGTGACACTTCTAGATCGATCCCTTTAATCCGTTTATTTTGCTTTTCAAAATAATAAATAAATTTATCAGGTTTTGTGTTTTATCTATCCTAATAGTGAGCTTTTTATATGAAAATAAAACATTATATTTACTTAATCTACCAAAATTTCCAACATATAACCATATTATCATGTAAAAGAGCTAAAATTTGCTGAATCCACAAATCCTTTTTTGAGTTTAGTTGAATCCGACACTCAATACCCGTTTTGGATTCCAACACTCATATCCTTAACCACACAACATAGGCTTCTATAAAAACTCAAATTTGGAAGACAATATCGGTGACAAGGATTTAACTTATTGACAGCCTTTTGGCCACGGTGTTATTATTGTAGATGTTATCATTTGGTAAAAATAAAAATAAACAATATTGCTAAGTACTTTGCTCACTATTCCCACCTTGATCATCTGTTATCTGGTTTGGAAAATCATAACACTATGCATTAACTTTCCCAGATAGGGTAGTCAAGTTGACTACCCTATCTTCATTCATTCAAAAAAGATAGTGTAGTCAAGTTAAAATTTAATTAAAAATTATAATTTGCTAGGATGTGTGCAGTGGGAAACAATGCTGAAGGACAAATTGTTAAACTTTGTTGTAGAAAAATTGCCTCGTCGTTGTATTACTATGCAAACTATCCCTCTAATCAGGATCATAGTTGAATCAACCTCACAGTTCATCAAGAATCTGATAAAATTTGTTGTTAGACTTAAAGGGTTCTGAATAGAAAGTCTTTATTTCTAATATACATGCTTCATACGAGTTCAGAAAGTAAATCCTTATGGTAGGAACTTTGGAAAGTCTTCAAAGGTATATCTATGCCTTTGGTTGTAGTTGTCCCTTTTAACATCACTATATTTCAGGACCAGAAGGATGAAAATGTAAGTCATATAACATCCTACTGATCAATGTTCTAGAAACTTTCAGCAAATGTATCCATCATTGTAATAGGTCAACTATTATTTTGGAGCAACCAAAAACAAGTGACTAATCACATTAGTTTTTTCCTTGATAGATCTCTATTTGACATCGAATGGCTTCAATGCTTTGCAAATGCTGAAATGCATGTGCAACATATTTTTCTCGCAGCGAATGAGTCATCACTATTGATAGTTATTTTCTTGGGAGGGAACTCTGAAGGGACATTAAATATTTTGGTTTTACTTGTGGATAAACAATTGTGATTTTTTTGAGAAAATTAGTGAGGAATCATTCAAAAAAAAAAGAAAAAGTGGGGAATTAAAACTTTATGGAGAACCCAACGAATAATGTTAAGCAGAAACCCAAATATAAAATAAAAAAAAATTACTTTGATGCTCTTAGTAGAGAAGAGTCCTCGATGAAGTCGAGAATAAACTTAATTGCCAAATTCTTTCATGCCCCATTAATTACCAAACGAGCCATAATTATAATGATGAACTATGAAACCATGCATTAATGTGGAAGACCATAGAGAAATTGGAGAACCGATGGTGAAGTAGTATTAGAGACTTCTCATCCATTGTTCAATTGCTTCTTACTCTGGGGCTTGACTTTGTCCAGTTTGGCATTTCGTTCAGATGTTGAGGTTGGTTGCAGAGCTGGCTAAGTTATGGATGCCCCTCTACTTGGTCGTTATGGGCAAACTAACACCTCCACACCATGTTTTGATTCTTTAGAATTGCCTGGAAGGTATGAAACAAAAGAAATTTCAGTGGTGAATCCAAAACTTCTGGGCTTTGAGGAGGTTATACTTTAACCATGTGATTAATTGGGTGGTCTCTTGCAGTTTTTTTTTGCCTTCGAGCTCTGTAGATTGTTGGAGCACTTACGCTCTTCTTCTTCAGCGCCCCCTTGGACTGAGGCTACCAAGTTGAACTTTCATGGTTTTTATTATGTGGAATCCTGCACTAGTTCGTGTTGGGGGTATTAGGGGTTACAATGTACTGTATAGAACAATTGGTCCATGGCAGTTAGCGAACATCATTGATGAGATGGTCCAACCGAAGTTTCAGCATATGCGAAGTTCAGCCAATGAGGATGCAGACAAATTAGCCAAAGATGTTTTTTCTTTTTTTTTCTTTTTTTCTTTTTTTTTTTTTGGGGGGGGGGGAATAGAGAGGATACTCAGATAGTACAGTTGAATCATGCCGTGTCGGAGGCATCAGCATTACTAAATCCTGCGGTTCTGTCGGCCTAACACAGGAAAGGGGCCATGCTTGTAAAAATCTTCCCTTCTATAGAAAGTTCTTGGTGCTATTTTGGAAATTCTGATGAGGTGTTTATAGGGATGATCAAAGGGGTTTTATGGTGGCAATCTTGGGGCTCCTTGGACTGTATTAGTTGTACATGAGGGACACCTTGTCTCCATGTTGTCTTGTGATGCTAGTTTGATTAATAAAATCGATATCTTTCCAAAAAAAAGAGGAGAGGGATGACCAATCCGAAAATGCTACAAAAGTGTAGAAATGCTGGAAAAAAAGGTCAACTCTGGTCTTCTTCGGCTTCTTGTCAAGGTAGAATAAGCCACCAGATTCACACCTACCAATTGTCTTCTTTGTTTGGAGATAATTGAGGTAAAAGGTTATGGAAAAATGTAAGGCTTTTCTTAATTGACTATATGGAAATTGAGGATCATATATGACATACGATAGATATGTAGAATAATTGGCACGATCAACACCCTCTCTCGTAACAGTAGAAGTAGAACCTTTAGCAAGAACAACAGAAGGTTGACTAAAAAACTTTTGGAAGGAAACAAAAAAATACTCGAATTACCCATCATATGATAGAATTACCTCTCATATGAGTAGACTCACCTGAATCTATAACCCAAGAGGAGGATGACTGGAAGACAAGCATGGCAGTGGTACCTGAAGAATGTGCATGAGTAGCAGTAGTAGTGGAAGAAGTGGAAGACAATTTGGTAGACTATTGTTGAACTTTCTCTAGTAACTAGTATAGGCAAGGCTAGTAGCGAACATCATTATGAGATAAGGGGTTACAATGTACAATTTGGTAGACTATTATTAAAAACTTCACAAAAGTTGTATCACCATTATAGGCAAGGCTAGTAGGCTGCTAGCCATCCACAACAACCTGATCATCATACTCGGGCATAGCTGTGGCTTGGTTAGCTCATGTGGGTTACCCTCGCCTGAAATTTCAGTTTCAGATAAGTCCGAAATTTTAGCCGAAACCGAAATTTAAAACCATGCTTGGTACTATCCCGCGTGGAAAATTACGACTACAGGTGGCATACCACTACCACAACCTCCACTAGGATAAACCGTAGCCATTGCGTGCTTGAAGGAATAGAAAATGTGAATGGTTCAGTAGGAACACTAACTCGTTGAAGCCGGGAGTAAACATTGAGCAAAGAAGTTATAGTATCACTGGTGATCATCTTTCCCCCATTGTATGATAATCAGAATGCAATCCAGATACAAATTTGGTTACTTGAAATTCTTCTCTTTGTTTTCGTGCACCTTCAATTTAGTAAATGAGGGGCAAGTAGACATTGAGTTCTTTCCTCATCTATTTAAGAGTGTTACAATAATCGCCAAGACTTTTGTTTCCTTGCTGGAAATTAAAAATATTCCCATACACCTAATAAATGATAGCAATATTTTTTTCAAGTGAATACATCTCATGCACATCGTCCCTGATGCAGTGCCAACATGGTAGCCGTGTCATGCCTAGGTGGTTTTGGTGGAGTTTCAAGGTGCATTCCCACAATAATGTTGCTGCCCATTTTTTAACTTGATTTTTGAACTTCTAAATGGCAGAATCATGCAAAGTGGTAAAGTTTGTACAAAGTTGTAGGTATTTTTGAGTTGTTTCAAACAAGTATTAGTGCTCGAAAATTGGACAAGTGATTAGAAAGTTATGGCGGTTTTAGTGGATTGTGTCTGTGGGTTCCCAAACGAGTCAAAGTTAGGGAGTTCCAATGCAATTAATGTTATGTTAGTCCCTAAGTTAGCTCGTGCATGAAGTTGGACGAATTTTCTTTGGTTGTTTTTTATTTAAAGGGTTAGAAACCATCTTTAGAGGGGATTTTGGATTTTGATAAACTTATGTAATTGATGGAATATCAATTGGGTTGAGCATTGCTCCCATTTTGGTTCTTCTTTTCTTGTTGTGTTCTTGAGTTCTAATTTACTTCTTCTTCCCTCTTAAGCACCTGCATCATCTGGTATAGAGCCAATGCTACTCTCTTGGTTTAGCTTCAAACTGATTTTCATGGCAGCACAAAGAGGTAGAGGAAGGCGGGGTAACCAAATGATAGAAGATTTGAGAGATGAAAGAGATGATGAACTTCAAGCGCTTCAAAGAGAAGTTGAGCAACTTACCATACGACTTGAATGCCAAGATGCTCATAGTGAGTGCGGTGGATCTAAGCCGTGGAGGTTCTAGTGACGAGTCCAATGTGAATCCCTTTGCCAATACTTGTGAAGAGGCTAGGTTGGGAATGTTCTATCGTGATTTCGACATCGTCAAGATTGATTTGCCGGAGTTCCATGGTCGTCTACAACCCAAAGAGTTTCTTGAATGGCTTAGTGTCATTGAGAAGTTCTTTGATTATAAGGAGACACCCGAAGCAAATGTGTGAAGCTTGTGGCTACAAGGCTTCAAGGCTACGCTTCAACATGGTGAGACAAAGTTCAAGAAATGAGGACTCGCAAAGGAAAACGTAAAATTTCTTCTTGGGAGAAAATGAAGTCAAGGCTTAAGGAGAAATTTCTTCCATTAGATTTTTCTCAAATTATTTTTTCTCAATTCAACGACCTACGCCAACAATCCAAGTGTGTGTTGGACTACGCTGAAAAATTCTACGAACTCATGGCTCGTAATGATATTCAAGAGGGCAGTGGCGGAGCCAGGATTTATACATAAGGGGGGCAGGTAACACATAATGGGGACAGGCTTCAAATTTTGAAGGGGGCTGGGCCCAATTGAGTTGGGCCTATTAAGGAGTCTGGCCCAACTCAAGAGTGGCAGCTGCCCCCCTTATAGTACATGTAGCTCCGCCCCTGCAAAAGGGTGAAGATCAACTTGTGGCAAGGTATGTTGATGGTTTGAAGTTTTCTATTCGTGATGAGGTGAAAATGCACCGATCATTGAGTGTCAATGATGCATATCAACTAGCTTTGGTTTTTGTGTGTAAACTCTTGAGCTAGCTTTGGTCCTTGTACTCCCTGCATTGCTTGAGAAGCTTCAATGGAACGTGAGGAGGTGTGGGAGCCGGTTTTTTCTCACGCGCGTGAGGCGGCAGGGGATCACCACATCGGGTTCTCTGGGAGTGTTAGTTGATCACCGTTTCTTGCAGACTTGAGACCGTGATCCTAACTCCGCAAGATAGAGAATTTCAGAGTCGCCACTTAGGTTAGGACCTAGGATCCGTGCCTGTTCTTCCGATGAAAAGAGGAGTAGTACCCAAGTTTCATTTGAGGAAACCAAATGGGTTCTTTTGCTCTGAGCCTAGAACCTTGTAATTTTGCTCTGTTTGTTAAAGCGTGGTCCTTAAAGATATCTGAGTAAGGGTTATGGTTACAATCGGGGAATGTGTTAGGCAACCCTCTTGCCCAGATGAATCCGGTCTCTTGACTTAATTTGGCATTTTTCAAAGAATTTTAATCAGGATAACTTGCCATTTTATCCTTTATTCGGATTATGCTTAATTCCAGAATGCAAATAAAATGAATTTACAAAAAGACCGAAAATAAGCGATAGTTATCCTGATTGAGATCGTATGCTGTTGTATGAGTCCCGAAAGATCTCGCAACTGATAACAATCAGGTTAACTTAAATCAAACATAAAAGACAGTGTAGAAAGTAAAAGAAAGGTAGAGGGGTTTATATAGGGTTGCAACTTAGGTCGGGCGGGTCGGGTTTTCCATAACCCTACCCTACCCATGAAACTACTTCGAGTCGGGTCGGGTCAGGCTTATTTTTAAAAAACCCGAGATTCCTAAACCCGGCCCTACACGAGATAGTTTTTCGGGTCGGGTCGGGCTGGGCTGGTTTTTTCGACAACTCAGTACATGCACCACAATATCCTAGAAATTTAGAAATGAAAAAAAAAAGCATTCTTGCAGCCAAGAATCAATGTCCGTGAAAGCTGAATGTTAAGAAGACATGATACCATACACTAAGGTAGTCGAATTATCTTGTTGCTGTAGATTGGATTGCAAGTAAAAGTTGCAACAGCAACACAACAAAGGCAAGGACTCAAGGAGTAATACCTGCAAAGTTCAGAGACAAGGAGTGATTCTTGAAAGACTGATTAATGTCTAGCAAAAGGCAATATCAACCCTTTGTGTTATTAGAACCGAGCACAATGATCAATTTTTTGTACAAATACCATTAACTCAAAGGGTGGGAAGATTTATAGAATTTCAGGCAGTGGGCATAGAGGTCAGAAGAACTACAAGTATTGGAGTCCATCCTGCGTATCGTCCACGGTGATAAGCACCTTTCAGGGCTGATAGATAGCCTTCAATAACACACGAGATACCAATGATAAAACTGTTGGAAACAACTTCCCCATCTCCACTCAAGATTGCCCCTTTGCTTGATGATCCTCAAAACAGCCTTCAGACTAGTCAATTTTGAGATTATCTTCCTCATCTTCATTCTATGAATTGTTTGCACTATAGAAGCAGATTTTCTAAATTATCAGAAGTTGAGAATATAAACCAACATAGCTCTGAGAATCTATAGACCTCCTTCTAGCCCAAGTGAATGAGTGAATGGCCATATTTGTGGCCCCAGTATGCATTGACCTAATCTACGCTCGGATTGAACTAGGAGAAAAAACGAACTGAAGATTGAGGAAGAGAAGATGATATGAGATGAGAGAGAGAGAGACATTTCTAGGGCTTTCTGTGTGTAATACTGACTTTTGGAGAGGAGACTAAATCGAAACGCTGGGAGTCTTTGTTTATTCATGCGGACCCCACTTGTCTATGGGAAACTGGGAAAGCAGAGAAAATGGTAAATTTGACATGTGAACAAGGAACTTTCCAATTTTCTAGGCTATCTTTTGTAGTATTTTATAATAAAAAAGACGATAAAAAAGTTACCCTTGATTCTTGGTTTTTCCGCCACCAAACCACTACCCAGTAATGCTGGATAAAAAAAACTAATAACAAGAATTTCTTGGGTTTTCGGGTTTTTACTTGTTAAACCCGACCCGAACCCAAAAACCCCCGGTTCAACCCAAGACCCACTCTCTTTAAACCCGGCCCGTGCATTTTTCGGGTCAGGTTGATGCGAGCCGGGTAAAACCCGACCCAAGTTGCAACCCTAGGTTTATATTATAAGACCTGAGGCAATGTGAGCCGGAGATCTTATAACGTCACCACCCTGTACCTTACTTTGTAAAGAAAATTACAGAAAGCTGGTAAATAAATGGACATATACTTTGCAAGGAGATCCCAAGCTGCCTACGTACCCCGTGAGAGGGGATCAAGCCAACGTAGTTCGGAAACAGACTCTCCTAACTACACTCCTAATGACTCAACTTTTTCAGATGCTTCAATGTTTTCAAATGTTTTTGAGTTTCAAATTTCTGATGTTTTTGGATTTTTAAAGTTTTCCAATGTTTTTGGATTTTTAAAGTGTTTTTACCTTTTCAGCTAAAGGGGACCTATATGACTGGACCCCATGATCCACAGCATGGCGGAGTGTCAACACTAAGGACAGAATCCCTAAAGCTAAAGGGTACTCCTATCTATAGGACAGACTCCTATCAACTATAATGGTAGGACAGACTCCTATCATCTATAAGGGTAGGACAGACTCCTGTATCATGCAAAGGTTTGACAGAATCCTATACTTTGTAAGAGTTGGATAGAATCCCATGACTTGGTGAAAGATTGGACAGAATCCCAGCTCCCTATGACGATAGGACAGACTCCTAAAACTGATGGACTGACTTCTAATGCTAAGGACTAACTCTCTAGCTAAGGACTGACTCATATACTAAGGACTGACTCCTAGACTAAAGGACTGACTCCTAAACTGGTAACTCTAAGAAAGGAGTGCTATTTAAACTAAGAAAATCTCCTAGAAGAAGAGGAGACAAAGAGGGATGCTAGCGAGACTGAGGCAAGTCTCCTAGACACAGAGGTGGGCTCCAAGTATCCTTATCATTGCTCATGTAATGATAAATAGGGTCAGGGCAACTTCAAGACTAAGTTAGTCTTTAACTTAATTGGGCTTTTATAAACGAGATTAAGGTAAACTCCCTAAAGATAGGCTCTATACAACAAGGCTTGTCACCAAAGGAGAATCGCCTTAATGAGACATAGTGTGTCTCCTAGTGGGGGCTCTAGATGATTCTTTCATTGCCCTTGCAATGAATAGGGAAACCTAATGTCTTAAGGGATACACATCTAAAAGACTGGGCAAATCTTTTAAATAAAAGAGGGGAGTGCTACTTGGACTGAGCAAGTCCCCTAATAATGGGCTTGGGCTAACGCCTTCATCGCCCTTGCGATGATAAGGGCTAATGAATAATAAGGAAAAATATCTAAAAGACATAATTAGTTTCTATACAAGGAAAAAGAGAAGAGGGAATAGGGGTTGCTATATAGACTAAGCAAGTCCCCTAAAGATGGGCTTGGGCTAACGCCTTCATCGCCCCTGCAATGATAAAGATAGATTCCCGAATGAATAGAGCTTCTAGTCTCAAAGGGAACATGTATCTCAATTACCACAGTAATACTTGTAGAAAAACATAGAGGGTGAAATCTATTGCGGTTTAGCGAAGTCAAAATTACAGACTTTAAATACCCTTGTCCATATGCCCTCTTAGCACACACTTTTAAAGTCATGATGTTAGGATGTACTCAATCCACTTCATGCAATCTTTGATAACAAGCAACAATTATATGGGAAATAAACACCAACTCCATTTATCATATCAACACCTTTAGTTTTATGCTTTGACAGTTATGTCACGACCATCCTATTTCCAACCTTTCAATGACAATGGAGTTATAACTGCGATTCATGAGGCAACCTAGGTTCTGTAATTAATATTGCAAATAGATGAACAATGATACGAAGATCCCCTATGCTTAAAATTTCAAGCATTCCCTAGCAAAACATGAACAGATGACACCCAGACAGTCTCAACTCATGAGATACGATAAACATGACCACCTAACATAGCAAACATATATATGTCCAAGACTTTTCCTGAGCACGCAGATGTCACATTTTCAGTCAATTCTGCTTCTCTTATTACACCTATCTACATGTTGCAATAACCATATACACACCTACAAGAGCTTAAGCATAATTTCCAAGATTCAACAACTTGAATGAATATGCTCACTGACATTCCTTATGAATGTAAACATAGAACCTGAAACATTCATTTCAAATCTATGATTATAACAAATGGTTGTTACTGGCCTAATGTAAATGAATTGCCAGCACATTGACTGAGAAGGATCAATAATCACTTGAGAAGGACAAAACCCATGTCTGTACACAATAAATTTATTCACATCATGACACCTGTATAAGACTTTTACTAATCAATCAACCCACATCAACCTCTGTCGGTTTTACAAATGGCCTTATGCAAACAGATATGGTGAGTCAATGCAACTATCTAACATGAATGTGTATTTCCAACTAAGCTCAAGAAGAAAATAGATAGCATGTGTATGTATCATAGGTTCTTAATGATATTGACATCTTGAAAGAGAAGCAATTACTATTGCACTAGTCTCCCTCTCATTCATTACACACTTCACCACCTATTTTTTGGAAATTATTAATCAAAGGTTATGATAAGGCTATAATTCTAACCCTTAGAAAACTGAGAAACAATAAAATTGCTACTTCTTTGCAATCTTTTAATTTATTTCTTATTGATTACTACTAAAAATAAATAAATTTCATCATACATAGAACTATCCATCTGTCAATTTTTTATTGGATACCCGAGAAAACAGGCTATAGGAAACCATGAGAAACTATCAAAATATACTCACACACACACAGCTTTATATATATATATATATATATATTTACTGAGGTTAATTCCTATGCATATAAAACCATTTTAAACCTAAATGAGGCTGAAACATACAACCTGATGCTGAACCGCTATGTAATTCTACTGCTGACCACTACCAGGTGGATAAAGGAAATCAACTTAAGACAATGTAAATGACATATAGTAGATATGATAGTATCCAAACAAGTGAAAATAGGGTTGTAATGCACAACCCGACATTAAGCTGCTATGTTATTTTAATCATGACCATTCCCAGGTAAATGAAAGGAATCAATTTATGACAATGCAAATGACACATAATGGCTATGACATAGGTTGACAATATTCAGCTACACACCATAAGCAATTAAAGAAGCTATGGACCAAATTATGGTTAAAAGAACTAATCTGAGCAAGTAGATGTCGCTTATTCAGCAAATATATGAATACCCTAGTGCTATCTTTTCCTTCAGTTTAATGTGATAAAAAGAAGTATTTTTCAATGTACAAAAAACCTGAAGCCTACAAAATCTGATAAAACTGATTTCTATGTCATAGATACTTATATACAAAAGAGAACCTCACTTTGAAGGTTAAACCTGACTCAACTTGCCCTTTTTCGCTGATTGGCTCACAAAAATTCACTTGAGGTTTTGAGAAATGATTTTGGGTCTAAAACCAAATGGTTGGGCTAGAAATCTAATGTATTCTTAGATCCCATAATCAGTTTTGGACTTATCAACAGGTTTCACAACCAAAATAAATGGTCCGAACAAATAGTGGTTGTAAAAAAACCTTAAGCAGAAGCTGAAAACATAGTGAAAACAATTCTGTTGGAAATATGAGTCCAAATACAATTTACGACCAACTTCCACATGTCAAAACTCAGCTCTGTAACAAACCGAACCAAGAAACCTTTTAGAGATAACCAATCCAACTCAAACAGCATATTCTAACCAAATACTTCTATTCCAATATCCAAACCAACCGAAACGAATATGCTGGACTGGACTTGTGTGGCCTACCAAGTGCAGAGTATAGGACCTAAACCATGACATTAAAAACCAGGAGAAATGCATGCTGGGAAAGGCACAAATCACCTGATGAAGAGGCTATGAGTTCAAATGAAGAAAGAGATGACAGGACTTCTCTTCAAAGTTAATACCATTGTAGTCATGTCTCTTTTTTTATAATTCATTTTGCCCTCAGTTCTCAACAATTATTCAAATATAATAAAGACAGAAAAGAAAAACTAAATTTAGGTAATTATTGGGCATAACTACACTGATTTCAGGGTCATGGAAAAGGAGTTGATTCGAGTACTACTCTATTTCAGTGTTTACACCGAACTCATTATGTCTTTGTTTGTTCGAATAAACATCAAGATTAATTGAGACCCAAAACCTGATTAGAAGATAAAAGAGATAATTTCATGTCCCTTTTTTACACAAAAGATGGCTACATAACTTGTGAGTCCTCTCATAGCCTATAGGGAACAAAAGAAAAAGGGAAGGGAAATTAATCATTCAAAAAGAACACAAAGAGGCCAAAATTAGAACAATGATCTTAGCCTGAGTAATTCTTTTCAGGTTCTCAAATCGAACAAAAATTTCAATGAAACTAACAAAGAGCACGACTTAAGCATCATCTATTTATCAAAATAAAGGTTAAATCTCAGCCTATTTGACTGTCAAATACTTGCATAAGGACCAAAACAGTGACCAAGTGAGGACTAACAAATAAATCTCATGCTCATTCCTATGTTTATTGCTCAGGCATACATCAAAAATTCCAAAATTGAGATTATAAGTAAATGAAAGAAAACATGGATTTACGAAAAACAAAACCCTAGCAGAAACCACATAACTTACGTCTTAACTTCCCAAAATATTCAGCAATTAAAAAAATCACAGAAGTGTCGGGAGAAGTCACATTCTTTTAGGAAATGAAGTTCCCTTGATAATTAAACATTTTCCAAAGAATATAATGAGAATTTCCTCTTTAAACGACTATAATTTCATCATTTATCCGGATCAGACAATTTTCAACAAATTGAGAAAAACATATTGAAAGCTGTAAGCCCAAGGGTTCCCATGGGTTAATCATTCAACTTACCTTCTTGTTTTGATGATAGCAAACTAAATTGATTAGCATTTATGGATTGATGTGTTGCTTTGAGGTATTGTGGTGTACACAGGAATTTCATGTCATAATCGTCATTACACAACTCTTCACAACACATGGTTTGTGGATCAAGAAACAAAGGAACAAAGAGCTTGCACCTACATTGGAATCATCACCATTTGGAGATGATCAAGTCAAGGAGCTCAACATGAAGATTCCACAAGTTCCTAAGCAAGTGTCAAGAAGAAGGAGCTTGGAGTTGAACTAGCCATTGGTGACACCTCATGTACCTCAACCTGCATTGAAGATTGGAGAAGAAGTCACATGAGCCATATCAAGTTGAAGATGTTCACTCAAGCTGAAGAAGTCCTAGAAAGTGCAAAGGAGCCGACACATTCCAAGAAGACTCATGATATTCATTTTTAGAATGTATTTGGAGTCCTCTTGATTTTATGTTTAAATGCACTTTCAAAAGGTTTTCAAATGATTTTCATACTTAACTTTTTACATCTTTGAAAACCATACACACACCCAAAATGTGTTTGAAAACCTAGGACTTAAGCTCAAGACCATGGCCCAAAAGCCCCTCATTTTTAAAGTTAAAAATGAAATTTCACACAGGGCCGGTCGACCGGGCTTTACCGAGCGACCGCGAGATAGAACCTGGAAGTCCAGGACATCTCGAAATTTATCGGGCCAGTCCACTGGGCCAATCCGGTCGACCGCGGATTGATTTTCTTGAAATCCAGAAAACATCCAGGTTGGGCTTGGCGGACAACCACAATGGGTCGGTTGACCGCGGATAGGTTTTTGTGCCGAATTTTTAAGCTAACAGGTTAGCCTCGCCGGACGACCGCCATGGGGCTGGTCGACCGCGACAGTAAGAAATTTGAAACTATAGAAGGGCCACCGATAGGGGCGGGTGACCGTTGTAGCCCGGTCGACCGCCGCGGTCGAGCAAACTAGCCGTTGGGGCATTTTCTGCTTGACTTTTTCGAGCTAGTTATTTACAGTTTTACCCCAAACGGTCATATTTTCAATACTGTATATACATGATTAAAACCTATCTCTACAAGCTTTTGAACATTTGAGAAAGATCAATTCTCATTTTCTCTTTGAGCTTCAAGTTTTTAATCAAAAGCTAAAAACCTCTTTGGTCTTCTATTTCTACATCTTATCAAGAGGCACTCCATAGGGCTTTACATTTGTATTTTCTTGGAGTGATTGTGAGCTTACAATGTTGTAATCTGCCTATTAAGAATCGTTAAGAATCGTGAAGACGAGGGTCTCCTCTTCGGCCTGTTAAACAAGGTGCAGATGGCATATGAGGGTTTGTCCTCACGCCGAAGGCTTCGTACAGATGGGCTTCGCTTTGGCCTTTGAGAATGAAAAAGCTTGGTCATGTAATGGCTCATTGATCCGGCCTTGAAGGAGGATCGAGATAGTGGAACTCGCGCGCGAACGTGAAGAGTGGAGTAGGTCTTGTTATAGACCGAACCAATATAAATCTTGTTTTCATTGTCTCTCCCTCTCTCTCTCTCTCTATTCCTTTCCTTCTCTTGCACGTGTGGTGTTTGGTAATCTCTAACCTTAACTTGTTTATGCTTTTAATGAAACAAGGGTTAGTAAATGCACTTGATTAAAATGTTTAAACCTTAATTGCATTATAACATCTATTTGAACAAGGGTTAGTAAATGTGCATGATTAGAATGTTAAAACCCTAGCTTTGAGTAATATGCCTATTTGAATAAGGGTTAGACTAATTAGTGCCTAATTTGTGAATTAAGTTTTAATCTCCCACCTAATTAAGCCTAAAATTTCCAATTAACCAATTCACCCCCCTCTTGGGTTGTCACACATGTATTTCATTTGGAAGCAAAGCTTAGGCTCTTAAAGAGATTTTTAATTTTAAAAATCTACAAGAGAAAAGATCTGTGACAATCCAAATGGATTTTGAGAAAGACCGATCCACCATAATTCCTCCATTCTTTGATGGAAAGAATTATGGAGCTTGGAAAGCACAAATGCCAGCCTATCTCAAATCCATAGATCATGACATTTTATGTCATTAAAGAGGAAATTTCTTTTTCAAGAAAAGGCACTGAAGGTGATATGAAATTATTTTCCTTGAATTCAAAGATTATGATTTTATTGTGTTGTGGTTTAACTCCTAATATTTTTGACAAAATTTCAAATTGCATCAATGCAAAAGATATTTTGACTTAATTAGAAAATATTTTTGAGAAAAATATTTCTCTCTTTTCAAATGATGAAATTCTTAGACAAAAAGAGACTTTACAAAAAAAATTTGCAAATGAAGTTTCTTTCAAACATTTAATTTCTGATTTGGAAATTCAAAGTGAAAATTTAAAATTTGAAATAAATGAAAGTTTGAAAAGAAATGAAAAATTAAGTCAATTGAGCATATTTTTTATAAATAAAAATGTTGACTTATTTCAAAGATGCAATGCCTTTGAGAAAGAAATTAAAAGCTTTGAAATCACAAACATTGAACTTGTTGAAAAATATAAACATGTGTGTGAAAATGAAAAATAAATAAATGAAAAACTCTCTAATAAGAATCAAAGACTTTAAAAAGAAAAAGATAAACATCCTTCTAAGTCTTGTGATTCCATTTGTTCTTTATCTACCAATCATTACTGTTGTACTCATTGTAGTAGATCTGGACATCACAATTCTGAGTGTAGGCTTAGAATTGTGAAATATAACAAGTTTGTTTGGATAAGAAAAGGTACACTCACGCAAACAAACTTGGATGGAACCAAAGGGATTTGGGTTCCATAAGAATCCCTCTAATCTAATTAGTGAATGAGTTAGTTTAGGGGCTATGCTAAATGCTCATTCAATTCACACTCTTACTAGATACTTTAATTCACTGAATACTCTTTGTATCTAGTTTTCATGAGCTTAATTATATATCTTTTTAATTTTGAGCTTAGATACTCATTATTATTCATGTTCTTAATAGTTTGTATCTTTGCTCTTTGTGCTTAAATGATCATATTTTTCTTTTTTGTGCTTTATTGAATATCTTTACTTGAAAAGCCTATCTAAGTGCAAATCACATCACTTGTGCACTTAGCATCCACATAGCAAATTCACAATAGAAAATTCAATGTGAAAACCATATATGTGCTTTCATGAAAATTAACCTCCCTGTTTGCCCTTGAGTTCAAATTCATCCTTCAAGTTCATTCCCTTCATTCTTGAACTCTATTTAGGACAATTTTAGCATTTGCTAGATCTTGGTATATTCAACTTAGGTAGAATATCATTTCTAGCAAAATTAAGTGTTAAAAACCATATCTAAGGAAATCCACTCAAATCCTTTCGTAGACATCTCTTATGCCCCTAGGTGAGTAAGTATGTTTATTACTATGCACCTAGTTGTCCTTTAAACCCATTCTTATGTGCTTAATGATTATCATTAAATGCATAAAAAATCTTGATGGGTTAAATTAATGTATTCTAAAAAGGCTTAAAATGAATATCCTCTCATGACTAAGATAAAACTATCTGGTCATAGTAGTTTATTTTGGAATGCATGTGTCCAATGTGTTCATCACTTGACATTCTCTAGACGTCCTTGATTTATTCTCTACAGTCCTGCATGAATATTTTTTTTGTAGAGAATTGAAAATGAGTCTAGATTCAATGTATGAAACTCAATTGAGTAAAATTGAAAATTTTATAGGAATCTAGTACCATTGTTTGGCAGTTTCTCATTGTAATAGTTATCATTTAACACATTGTGATGGGAACACTTGTTTCCGACACATCTTGGTTTTCCATGGGCCTTTTTGCACTCTGTGCGTAAATGCCCTATCTTACATATATAATGGTTTGTGGATGTAGGCATAGATGTTTGGACCATAATTCTTGTGTCCAAACATGGTAGACTATCCATGAATGCTCTCATTGCATGAGCTATGGATGTCTCTCTTAGACATGGGATTCTATTAATCCCTCTTATAATGTCTAAGTTCTATAGATTTAGGCTTAATTGATAATCAATATAATCTATAGTTATTTCCCCTTGTATGATATTGGGTACATGGTAAAGATGGTAAACTTAAATTTAAAAATCACTCAATTGGTACTCTTAGTCCTCTTATCTAGTAAGATGGAGAGTGTACACTCACCTTTAATTAAAACACTAATTTCTTTGGATTTTAGCCAACATCTTAACCATGATTAACCATATGTGTGCCATGTGTATTATACACATATATATTATATGCACATATTTAGGGGGAGCATGGTATGCTAGGTTGATACCTTCAACCTTAGCAAATCATGCATTAGTGGCCCAATGGTGGTTTGAAAATCATTCACCTTTAAATCCCTTGGTGTCTCTGTGGATAGATAGCCCTTTGGATTCATACACTGTATGAGTCATCTCAAAGGGAGAGCTATACATGCTCAATGTCTGTTCATCAATCTTATCATATGATGCTTGATGTGCATAACATATAAGTACACTCATGTGGAGCCACATTGCTCCATATGTGTTGTTGTTGGGTCTTGTCCTATTCTGTAAATTTGAGACCATCTCTCATCTTTTGACAAGATCCCTTTACATGTGCCTTAGTACCATATCTTATCAGGCCTTATACTTATCTTGAATAGACTTATATGTTTCTATCTTTGCCAATGATAAGTATCTTGTTCAAGAGTTCGAAAAATCTCTAGAACCTTTCTTCATAGGACAGTGCTTGAGATGATCACCTCATTGTCTATGAAGTAATCTCTAATCATGTATTTTTAAATGAAAATATATTTTCATGATAAGATCCAATTGTTGTGCTTTTACATTCATATCTAAGCCATTGTATATTGTCGGGCCTTGCATTATAAGAATTATCGAAGGCATTTCTTGGAAGAGACATGATTTAAAATTTTTGAGTTTGTCATGTCCCATCATCTCTTCCAAAATTCTAGCTTCGGAGAACTCCACTCAAATCATATGTCCTTCGCAGCTTGTCTATGGTACTTGTCTCCTTCCATCATGCCAGATGTAATAAGATGGTAGATGTACTCAATTTTTCTCTGTCCAACTCTACATTCTTCTATTGTGAAAGATGAACACAGACTAAGGAAATTGAAGATTCATGTCTAAAGGCTGGCATGTGCACCTCATGCTATCCTCTCGAGGATGACCCTTTGATGAAGGAGAAGAGTTAAAACAAGTACCAAATCTCTCAATCCGGAAAGATTTGTCAGAAGATGCTCCCTTACATAGAAGAAAGGGTCCAGCATTGAAACTCTTCTAAACATTCATCAGTAGAAGAGTTCCGAATAGAAGAAAAGAAGTTCAGTTGTACTTCTTTCGAGAGATTTCCAAATACCACTTTTATCATTTCAAGATGTATTAAATTGAAATGTGGTATCAATCTTCCATCATTTGATCATGTATATGGTGCATTATAGTTTTATCTATATATACATGATCTTTGGTTGCCTTGGATATGTACCTTATTGGTTTGATTCTTTTATCAATGTGTTTCTTAGACTATACTGTTTTCATTGCCATATCTCATGTCTAATAATCATCCATTCCAATCCAATCTGTGACTATCACTTGAATGGAGCAATCTAAATGGTTAAAGGTGATTAATTAAATCATGGGTTCTATGTGCATTGAACTACTACATTTAGATTAGATGCACATAGTTAGGGGAGCTTTCACTTTGATATGTGTGAATCTCTGTAAGCAAGAAATAAGTAATCTCAAAAAGATATATTATAATTCAGAGCATATATATGCTCTGGAAGAAGACTTGTCTGCTTACTGTCAAGAGATCCCCTACATATTACAACTTGTGGTCTTGAAAGTTATGTCTAAGACTTTTGCATATCTTTGCTCAGGTAGAGACTTATATGCTTCAAGAAGTTGCAAATGGAGCCCAAGTGTTCAAATCACTCACCTTTCAACCACTGTGTCTTGTCATGCCCTATCACATAGGTTTCCTCTAGGGCCTCTGACAAATAAATAGGGGGAGAGCCAAATGGTTACATACTCATATTTATATAGACCATTGTGATGTGCTCACATGGTTTATTACCCCTTAGTTGTGTTTAATTTGAAAATCTTTAGATAAAAAAAAAATGCTTATCATGCACTTTACCTTGTTTTATGTTTTATATCATATACTTGGTATATAGCTTAGATAAGCTATTATTCATCTTGGCATCCCACTTACACTCATACTTACATATCCCTACCTTTTTGTTGTTGCCAAAATGGGGAGAGTTTTTGAGAATTGATTAGGTAGTCCAATTGTATATGCACCACATGCTGTATATTCATTTAGTACACTTGTGCATATAGTGAGGGGGAGCATTGCTTCATTGTTTATAATGTTTAAATGTTTATCTATTTGTTTGATATCTCCTGCCTCCCTAATCAATTTGTTTGCCATCATCAAAAAGGAGGAGAATGTAAGCCCAAGGGTTCCCATGGGTTAATCATTCAACTAACCTTCTTGTTTTGATGATAGCAAACTGAATTAATCATCATTTATGGACTGATGTGTTGCTTTGAGGTGTTGTGGTGTACACAGAAATTTTATGTCATAATCGTCATTACACAACTCTTCACAACACATGGCTTGTGGATCAAGAAGCAAAGGAACAAAGAGCTTGCACCTACATTGGAATCGTCACCATTTGGAGATGATCAAAGTCAAGGAGCTCAACATGAAGATTCCACAAGCTCCTAAGCAAATGTCAAGAAGGAGCTTGGAGTTGAGCTAGCCATTGGTGACACCTCATGTACCTCAACATGCATTGAAGATTGGAGGGGAAGTCACATGAGCCATATCAAGTTGAAGATGTTCACTCAAGCTAAAGAAGTCCTAGAAAGTGCAAAGGAGCTAACACATTCTAAGAAGACTCGTGGTATTCATTTTTAAAATGTATTTTGAGTCCTCTTGATCTTATGTTTAAATGCACTTTCAAAAGATTTTCAAGTGGTTTTCATATTTAACTTTTTACATCTTTGAAAACCATACACACACTCAAAAATGTGTTTGAAAACCTATGACTTAAGGCCAAGACCATGGCCCAAAAGCCCCTGATTTTTAAACTTAAAAATGAAATTTCACACAGGGCCAGTCGACCGGGCTTTGCCGGAGACCTCGAGATAGAACCTGGAAGTCCAGGACATCTCGAAATTTATCGGGCCACTCGACCGGGCTAATCCGGTTGATTGCAGATTGATTTTCTGGAAATCTAGAAAACATCCAGGTTGGGCTTGGCGGACGACCGCAATGGGTCGGTCGACCACGGATAGGTTTTTGAGCCGAATTTTTAAGCTAACAAGTTAGCTTCGCCAAACGACCGCCATGGGGCCGGTCGACTGCTACGGTAAGAAATTTGAAAATATAGAAGGGTGCCCGATAGGGGCGGGCGACCGCTGTAGCCTGGTCGACCGCCGCGATTGAGCAAACTAGCCATTGGGGCGTTTTCTGCTTGACTTTTTCTAGCCAGCTATTTACAGTTTTACCACAAACAGTCATATTTTCAAATACACTATATATACATGATTAAAACTATCTCTACAAGCTTTTGAACAATTGAGAAAGATCAAATCCCATTTTCTCTTTGAGCTTCAAGTTTTTAATCAAAAGCTAAAAACCTTTTTGATCTTACATTTCTACATCTTATCAAGGAAGAGGCATTGAGTGCTTTTATTTTTATTTGTTCCTCATGAGGGTCTTCGCTTCAACCCGTTAAGATTCGTGAAGACGAGGATCTCCTCTTCAGCCCCTTAAGAAAGGTGAAGATGGCATATGAGGGTTTGTCCTCACGCCGAAGACTTCGTACAGATGGGCTTCGCTTTGGCCCTTGAGAATGGGAAAGCTTGGTCATGTAATGGCTCATATATCCGGCCTTGAAGGAGGATCGAGATAGTGGAACTCACATGTGGACGTGAAGAGCGGAGTAGGTCTTGTAATAGACCGAACCACTATAAATCTTGTGTTCATTGTCTCTCTCCCTCTCTCTTCCTTTCCTTCTCTTGCACGTGTGGTGTTTGGTAACCTCTAACCCTAACTTGTTTATACTTTTAATGAAACAAGGGTTAGTAAATGCACTTGATTAAAATGTTTAAACCCTAATTGCATTATAATATCTATTTGAACAAGAGTTAGTATGTGCATGGTTAAAATGTCAAAACCCTAGCTTTGAGTAATATGCCTGTTTGAATAAGGGTTAGACTAATTAGTGCTTAATTTTTGGATTAAGTTTTAATCTCCCACCTAATTAAGCCTAAAATCTCTAATTAACCAATTCACCCTCCCTCTTGGGTTGTCACACCTGTATTTCAAAAGCAAAAGAAACTACTCCAAATCTGATAATTTCTTAATTCAAGGAGAAAAATCAGAGCATAAAAGAAGAGCATCACTACAAATTGCATAATTTACTACGAATTGTAAAAATAAATTCTCAAAAAATGAAGAAGAATAATACCTTATTACCTTGAATCACCAAAAGGAATTATTCGATCCCTACCTATGCTCTCCGGAGTCCGGCAGGTCTCGCCGGAGAAGATGATCTCAACCTCTTTCAAATCTTCCTATATTATCAATCTTCCACTCTTTTCTCTTAAATCTCTTCTTAAACCTATAACTCTCTCTCTCAATTTCTATTTCTTTCTTTGATTTCTCTTTCCCTTCCAGCAAGAATTTTCTGTTGAAATCGGTCAACAGGAAGAGGAATTGAGGCCGGAAGTGGAGACCGAAGGTAAGAGGAGATCAAAATAGAAGTTAGGGTTAGGAGTTTAGTTCTAGGGCTAGGTGTTTGAATCTGAAGCTTGAGACCAAAATCTAGGGTTTCATAGATCAAAATAGAGGTCTGAGATGATAGATCGAAGCTAGGGCTTGAGGAAATCTTTGGATCTAGAGTTAGGGTCCAGATAGAAGAAGAAGATGATGGATTTGAAGCTAAAGATGGTGATGAGAAATGAGTTAGGGTTTAGATAGAGGGTTTCAAAAGGGTTTTAATGATCAGATCCAAGTTATTATGGATCTCAAGGTTGTAGTTAGAAGAGAGGGATTTGGTAGCAGGTTTTTCAGGAAATGAAAGTTTGACTCTGGTTTGACTAAAATTCCTAGAGAAAACTCAGAGCTAGGGTTTATAGAGGGAGAAAAATGGCGAAGATCATGAAATGAAGGACCAAAATCCGGTAAAAAATGGTATCAATCGGGAAAATTGTGGCTGGATCTTCTTCTTCTTCAACTCTGCTCTCGATCTCTCTCTTTCTCTCTCAGCTCTCGCCCTTTTCTGTAAACGAATGAGAGCTGCCCCCTCGCTAGAAAACCCCAATCTACCATATAAAAAAATGGGAAATGATATATTCGACCCCACTTCTCCTCTAGACAACCCCCCTCTATATGCATTTGTCACTATTCTTTTGATATACATGGGGTGGTTTTGGGTTAAAAAGAGACCCCTAAAATACAATGACATATACTTGCCTCCTTTTCCTTCCTTGGACATCCCTCTTACGCTAACGCACCTCCCTTTTGCATTCCTTCATATTATGCTCAACTTAAACTCACGACATGAGTTAGGGTGCGACTTGGGTCAATTTATAAGGTTCGGGTTTCGGGAACTTTATTCAATTTTGGGATTTTTAGGGTTCGGTCAAAATGGGGTGTCTACACCAACTGATTGTGGTAACATCAAGATGAAAACCATTGAGATAAATATTGTCTCCTACTGACTTCCCATTCGAATCTGACAGAATGGCGCCTAATTCTAAGTCTTCGTCTCCTCGGATGGTGATAACTTTGTTACCTTTCATGAACTTGAGCTACTAATGTAAAGAAGAGGGTACTGCTCCAACTTTGTGAAGACATGGTCGTCCCAATAAAAGGTTGAAGGGTGACTTGATATCAAGTACTTGGAATTCAACATCAAAACTTTCACCGGGCAGTATGAAGAGTTCCGACTACATCTCGCCGGGAGTTGTCGTAGGCCATGATGCCTTGATCAGATGGGGTGAAGTCATTGGGACCAAATCCGATGGCTATGGCCGTGCTCAGTGGACAGATGTTCAAGGCAGAATCATTGTCCATGAGTACGGCAGGTACCTTCCTCTGATTACACAGCACAGTAACAAGGAGGGGCTTTGAGTGATTCTTTCCTTCATGGGTCAGATCTTGATCTGAAAATGAGAGGGTTGTAGAGGCACTGACTGCTGTAACCAGATTTGTAAGCTGCTCAGGTGTAGTGTCCTTCGACACTTAGGAATTCTGCAAACTTTTGAGGAGAACTTCTCGATGTTTAAGGGACACCATCAGTAATCCCCAAAGTGAGATGTCTATCTGAGTCTTGCTGAGCTGCCTGATGATGTTCAGATCTTCTTGATCAACCTCTGTGCTAACAACCTTCCATTTGACAGCATCGATCTGCTCGTTGGACCTGAGTTCTAGGGGTTTGTTGTTTCTACCACCCTTGGTGAGATGTCCTACCTCTGAAGTTCCAGGATTACTGATTCTGCAATCTTCTAATAAAATGATGAATGGAGTTTCATCTATTCCAGCCCCTTCTAGGTCCAGAATATAAGGTTCTTCTTCAAAGTCTGCGCAGATGGCAAGAGGATAAGCTTCTTCTTCCCCGACTTCTCGTTTGTAATTGTTATTATCAGTACCCCACGGATAGGGTTCGATAGTACAAATTAAGGATGAGAGGTCGATTAACGGAGCTTCGGTGAAGATGGCATTTGAAGTGAACAAAGATGGGTTATGATTTGGAAGAGGGTGGTGCTGATATTTAGCTCAGATGGGAGAATGAACTGCTTCTTTTCAAGAAGGTCTTGGATAGCATGTTTCAAAGCGAGACATCAATCTGTTTGGTGTCCTCTACCTTGATACTCACAATATTCTCTGTTGTTCTAGCTTTTTGGCAGAGGGTTAGGAGGAGGATGGGGTGCAAGTAGAAATAACTTCTTCACTTGGAGAAGTAATTTCATGATGGTAGAAGGATTGGATGGTAAGGGAGTGAATTCTCTGGGTGGCTTATTTACAATGGCAGGTCCCGGAGGTGCATTGTTCTGTTGCCAAATGACTGGAGTTTCAGAGGTTTCTGGAACTGACTTTGTTTCATTAACTTCTTTGGATACGGGAGGCTTTTTGGACTGAGTATTTTTAGAATTGGAGGGGGCTTTCCTGAGCCATCCATGGGCTAAAGAATCCTCAATTTTTTTACCGGTATCGATGAAGTGTTTGAGGCTAGTGAAACTTTGAATGGCCATGGGATGCTGAAAGGACAAGGTCAGGTTCTGCTGCATCATGTTGATCTGCTCTTCCTCGGTGGGCCGCTTGAGCATCTGAGCTGTCTTCTGACGCCAACGCTTTACAAAGTCGGAGAAGGCTTCCATGGATTCTTGTCTGATGGTCTGAAGATCTCGACGAGAGGTTTCAATACCGTCTTCATAAGAGAACTGCTTGATGAATTCATTCATGATACGTTCCCAACCCATAGTCGGCAACTCATGCAAACTCAGAAGCCATTTTTGTGCCACGCCTTTCAGAGACAGTTGGAAGACCAGGGCTAACTGATCTGGGGACAGACCCTGTGATTGCAGCATGCTTTCGAATACTGCTAGATGATTATGAGGACAACCAGTTCCGTCGTATTTACTGATGTCAGGCCATATCAAGCTGGCCGGGAGCTGCACATCTGGAAACAACGAGATGTCTCGGAAAGAGAGTCCTAATGACCCCTGAACCTTGATAACTTTGAGGTCTTGACTAACCTTGACAAACTTGTCTTCCCACTACTTCAGAACCTAGGCAAAGGGATGGCTCTCATCTGCATACTGCTCTCCCAAGAACGGGTCTGGAGGCTTAGCTGTAGATTGGTTAGAGGGCTGGGCTGGTATGGTTTCCTGAATAGGAGGAATAGGTTGTTGAGGTGTAGTAGGTGCCACAGTAACTTGAGCAGGTGATCTCAACGCAGCGTTCTCTTCTGAGAGTTGGCGGAGACTCTGAGTGAGTTTAGCTACTGCTTGTTGCAGCTCTTAGAGAACCTAGGACTGGTCCGTATGTTCTGCCATAATGGCGAGGGGTGTTGAAGGACTAGATGGTCTTGAATTTTCTACTGAATGAGTAGGAATTGAGGGACTAGGTAGTTCCAAGGTTCTTACGGGACCAGACTCTAGATTTCCTAAGTGCAAAGATTTCAAGTGTATGAACTTTCTACCTGCAGATGGGAATATACACTCATTTTATAACTTTTCCATGCAAGGAGAAAGAATTATAGAGACAATTGGAAGATTACAAATAGAATCTTTATTTTATTTATATGCCTGATCAACTTTTACAATTTATACAACAAGGCTTGTGCTAGCTTGACTTTTAACAATATTTTTACAAGATTTTGCAAAAAAGGAAAGAAAACTTGATATCTTATGTACAGAAGTAGTCCATTGGCCGATAGCTATGAGCCGAGAGAAAGGTAATAGGGAGCTAAGAAGCTTCTAGAGGCTCTTCATCTGAAGGGATGTGTGAGAGGAGTGCCTAGTAGTAATCTGGATGTATCCTGTCTTCACGAGGAACATAGATATTGCGCATGGAGACTACTCTGCAATTTTCCCATGCTGTGTACAAAGTCTTGGCAGTATTTGCACTGAATTCTTCAGGTGGATAGAAACGAGAGAGAGGTTCCCACGGTCGTTGCTTTCCTCCGAATGGACGCATAATCTGGTGAGGAATGTAGAAAGACGTGTTCTCTAAACCAATGATATAAACATATTCAGTTTTGGCAGTATTCATGGTAAAAGAATCAGGACATGGAATTCTCCAAGAGATGTCATCACTTGAACGGGTTCCCAACCAGTTATACCACTCAGGTATACTATTGAAATGAACTTGTTGTCTCCATGACTTAAACTTCGAAATGCAAGGGATCGTCCAGGAACAAGGGATTGCTATGCGAAGCTTTAGACACAACCAAATGTAAAGAAGGGTTGGACATCCTGTAAAAAGGAGGTGAGGGTATTGAGAGACGTTGTCTAACCCTTTGAAAGTTTCAGCAAGTATGGTTGGTATTGGGTTGGCATCTAATGACAACTGGTCCACAACACTGAGTAGGGTGAGAGAAGCCATGTCAAATTCTTAACATAAGAGAAACTTAGCATATACACATAATATATATGCTTCGTGACAACACTGTTGAAATGTCAGGTCTTCTAAATCTCCCTCTGGAGTATAGGCATCGATGAGCCTATCTATGTAAACACCATCTGATGACATAAAGTCCTCCGGGTCTTGAGCATACAAAGTAGTCGAAGACACATGAATTTGTTGATTCCATACCTTTTCAGGGCGAATGATAGGTCCGTTTTGCAAGTACTGCAACAGAGTACAGCCTTCTTCAAAAGTGGGACACACTTCCTCATGACCAAAGCGAAAGATGTGGTACTGGGGATCCCATCATTTGGTCACTTCTTTGAGGAGGTTCCAATCTATTAGGATAGAATCAAACAGAGGAAAGGTTTGCTCACGTTGAGTGAGATGGCTGAACCACAAGAAGCTCTTTGACTCACCATAACTTTGAATCCATTCAGATATCATTTTTGCAGACATGGTCTGTTCCATGCAGAAGATAACAAGGAAATTTTCAAACAAACAAAAAGATAAGTACAATACCTATGCACATATTTTTATTTAGTCACATTTCCTTTTTCTTTTACACGGAAGCCTATAGTAGGCTATATACAAAACAAAAGCGGTAAAAGAAAAGAAAGCGGTGTTCTCTGTCTTCTGTGTAAACTGGATCAGCGACCAAGAGTTAACATCCTGCCAACAACTTCTCTTTGTAGGGCGAGGTAGTAGTCTGATGACACCTCGTCTCCTCGAGCTGCAGCAATGCTAAGGATAGGGATGATATTTCTCTCCTTCCACAGGGTGAATCCTACTGTTGGAGAAAATTGATAAAGACGGCGACAAACTTCGTGTTTGGTCCCATATTGGCGCATGATACGATCTGGAATATAGAAAGAAGTTTTTTCTAAGGCTAGAAATTTGACATAGTTGGATTTATGGGTTGTTAGGGCAGCGGATGTATATCCATCTAACTTGCAAAATATGTCTCCTGAAGAGTGGGTACCTAACCAAGATATCTACTTGGACTCAGTATCGAAATGCTGACCAAAGGCCCAAGCATTGAAGTTGAAAATGGAGATGTTTATCCTGGATCTCGGGATAAAAACTCCAAGTTTGAGGGTAAGCCAAATGTATAACAGAACGGGACATCCTGAAAAATGGAGACCGGATCTGCAAAAACTGCATCCAGACCATTAAGGGTCTCCCCCAAAATAACAGAAACATGATTGGCTCCATCTGGGATTTGATCGACAAGGCTGAGGATGCTAGGAGAAGCTATCACAAAATTTTGGGCAGTAAGGTACTGGGCACATACACAAAACAGAAGGGCGCTATATCGATGCATCTGATAGATGGAATCTTCCAAATCTCCATCTAGGGAGAAGGCACGGAGAATGAAATTGGTTAACACGCCGTCATTTTTTTGAAATGTGGAAGGTTCAAAATGATTCCAGCAAAACAATCACTGGATGGACGCTCGGTAACGACCCATGGAGTGGTCATGGGCCCTTCAGGTGACACTCTTAAGAAAGTGCAAAATTCCTCATAAGTTGGACATATTTCTTCTGTGCCAAAATCGAAAACATGATACTGAGGGTCTCAAAACGTAGCAGTTGCCCTAAGAAAATTCATGTCTACCAAGATGGTGAGCAAGAATGGGATGAAGTTTTCATTAGGATCAATCATCGATCCGACGTGCTTAAGACTTTCTGGAGAGTAGAACCACTGCATCCATTCAATCAAATCATCTTGGTCCATAATCTACCTACATGGAAGACAGAGAACAAAAACAAGGTAAAACAATTGTAAAACGCTCAGTAAAACATTTGTTTTTGTATTTTTTTGTTTTTTTAATCTTAGGACGGATCCTGGACAAGCGAGGGGTTGAGAACTAGGTCTGCCCCTGTGGCCTGTGGATTAGGAGGGTTTGGATAAAAATCCAACCATAATCTCAAGATGACAGATGGACAGAGGTCCACTACTTTGATTATGACGAAGGTTGAGGTGGGTATATCCTCTCGTGAGACGATATATTCATTAGGACAGAGCCCTAACACTTTGACCATGAAAAGTGGTCGGTGGTCAGAATAGGTTTGTCTCCAAAAGAGAAGACAACCTAACTTGAGCATGACTCTTGAGTTGTGACCCTGATGATGGTAAGAAAATGGGTCTATCTTCTCAGGAGAAGATAGAGACAATTTGGGCAGAGTTCTACCACTGTTTTGACCATAACGGATGGTCAGGATGAGTTTAACCTTTCAGAAAAACTGACTTTGTTTGAGCAAAGCTCGGGTACTGTGACCATAACAATGGTCATGTAACACTATCTTCGTACCAGAAGATGGGTTTATTTGGGCAGAGCTCTGCCGCTTTGACCATAACAGGGGTCTGGGAAGGTCTATCTCTGTATGAGAAGATAGATTCAAAGAGGCTTTGACCGGGATGGTCGGGACATGTCTATAGATAGACTTATCCGAGCAGAGCTTCGCCATCTTGACCATAATGATAGTCAGGATGGATCTCGACTCTTAAACAGTAGAGCCTGATGACGCTGAGACCAAGATGATCTGGACAAGTTTGTCTTCACATGCGAAGACAGATTTATTTGGGCAGAGCTTTGCTGCTTTGACCATAATGATGGTCAGGATGGAAGATGATTGAGGGGCTAAGATTTCAAAGAGAAATAATAACCTTTATTTTTAAAGATGAGACCAGAATGAGGGTCTTTTGGTTAAGCGTGTTAACCATAAGACAGACATTCCTTCAGGGTACAATAGTTGTGATGGTATGGGTTTACAACCAAGACTCTGAACAAAATGAAAGGTTTAGGATAACCTCTAGTTTTGTATAAAAATGAGCTGCGACCGATTGCGCATCGGGCTAGGGTAATTACATCCCTAGCAAGAATTGAGGAAACCCGAGGACACCTTTCTAGACTCTCTCGACATGCCCTATGTGGGCCAGAGGTTTAGTGTATTCCTATTTTGGGAATATGCTCATATCTCTCGAGAGTAACTGGTTTTGGCTTTGCGTAACTCTAAGCTCAGCATGCCCTATGTGGGCATGGTATACATCTACGTGCGTATGCTGGGCTTATACATTGTGATGAAGGCTTGAAGGTCCCTCTCGCTGAAGTGATCAAACAACTCTTGCCAGGTGGTCCCCAGCGCGGCGGGAAGTTCAATACATCATCGTTTTAACGCCACCACAAGGGCGATGTGCAAAGAGGTGATGCTTTCACATCAAACGAGCACGTGAGAAACAATAATCTGGGTAATGACATCCTAGACGCCACCGATTGGTCCCGAGTTCTAGTTACTCCCGAGGGTAATAGGTATGCAAAATATGGTATGTGCAGTGTTTGTGTAAAATAAAATAGGTAAGCCTAGGTGCCTCCTGGGGCATTGTCGATTAATTTGACATCAATTTAGAGCATTGGCTCAAGCAATCCCTACATAACAAGCGTATGGTACTGAAAGTAAATCTAACACTTGTTTTGTTTCGCTTGTTAGGAGCATCCGCAACTTGCGAAATATTCGCAACTTGCAAGTGTCCCTGAAAGCTACATGGGGTTAAGGATAATCCTAATAAAGGCGGAAAAAGCCAAGTTATTTGATTGAATTTTTTAAAAATGCCAAATCAAGTCAATATAGAGCTATAACCTTTTGATTTTCAATAAACAAGTCTGCTGAAAAACAATCTAGATCCCCAGCAGAGTCGCCAGTCTGTGGAAGCCCTTTTTTTCCCGCGCACGTGAGGCGACAGTGGATCACCACATCGGGTTCTCTAGGAGTGTTAGTTGATCTGCATTTCTTGCGGACTCGGGACCATGATCCTAACTCCGCAAGAAAGAGAAATTCAGAGTCGCCACCTAGGTTAGGGCTTAGGACCCGTGCCTGTTCTTCCAATGAAAAGGGGAGTAGTACCCGAGTTTCATTGAAGGAACAGTAACCAAAGGGGTTCTTTTGCTTTTGGCCTAAAACCTTGTAATTTTGCTCTGTTTGTTAAGGCATGGTCCTTACAGATATCTGGGTAAGGGTTATGGTTACAATCGGGGAAGGTGTTAGGCACCCCTCTTGCTCTGATGAATCCGTCTCTTAACTTAATTTGGCATTTTTCGAAGAATTTTAATCAGGATAACTTATCATTTTATCCTTTATTCGGATTATGCTTAATTCCAAGATGTAAATAAAATGAATTTATAAAAAGATCGAAAATAAGCGATAGTTATCCTGATTGAGATCATATGCTGTTGTATGAGTCCCGAAAGATCTCGCAACTTATCACAATCAGGTTAACTTAAATCAAACAGAAATGACAGTGCGAAAAATAAAAGAAAGATAGAGGGGTTTATATTATAAGACCTGAGGGCAATGTGAGCCAGAGATCTTATAACGTCACCACTTCGTACCTTACTTTGTAAAGAAAATTATAGAAAGCTGGTAAATAAATGTAATTTTACTAGAATCTGAAAAGAAATTGGCAACGTAACAGCGCTAATGTAGACACCCCATTTTGACTGTACCCTAATACCTTCATGTTTGAGCAAAATCCCATCAAATGAATGAATTAGAATTCCAAAATTCACCCTAGACTAGGGTAGAATCCCATCTAGCTCCCTGTAAAATTTTGTCAAAATCCGAGTGCGTTTGCCTAGCGAACGAACCAAAGAGGTGTCCGCAGTGTAACCGAAAAAGGGGGGTGAATTATCCTGGAACGGTGCCAAACCTGGGCCGAATAGGACACGAAGATTCGTGCGCTCATCAAATCCGTGCGCTCATCACAAAATCGCGCGCCCATCATTTTTGGAGTGCCGATATCAGTCCCCCAAAATTGCTATAAATACCAAACTAATTTTCTGAAAAAAGGGGATTTTCGTTTTTCTTCCTTTTTAGAGAGAGAAAGAGAGAGAAAAGCTAGAGAGAGAAAGTAGATCTCGACCCTAACCCTCCGGCCTCCGATCATCTTCCCCGGTAACTTTTGCCGGAAATCGGAGAGAGGTGAGAAAAAGAGCAGAAATTCGTGAGAAGAGAGAAGAGAGAGAAGCTTTGTGTTTTTTATTTCTAGAAAGAGAAGTGGATCTCGTTTGAAACCCTACCCCTTTTATTGTCTTCTCCGGCGAGATTCCGGTCATGCACCGGCCTGATTCTATTTCTCCGACTAGTTGTTCTGAGAGAGAGAGAGAGAGAGAGAGAGAGAGAGAGAGAGAAAGGAAATCGATCCAAACCCTAAGCTTCTTGCTGTTCTTCTCCGATCATGTTTTTCCGGTAGATCTCCGGCCGGCCAGCTCCAGTTTTTCGGCAAAGCTTTGTTTCATTTTGTTTTCCTTCTCCTTTGCTGACCTTTACATTCCTCAAAATCATAGATCCATACACTAGAACCTTAAACCTACCTTATTAAACCCTAAACCAAACCCTAACTCTTCATTTTTCTCGGAATGTTTGCCAGAATCCGGCAAATCACCATGAAATCCGGTCGTCAAACCTTAGATCCAGCCACTACTCGATCTGATCTCGTCAGCACTAAGTCTCATAGATCCATCTTTACCTCTCTATCAAATCTGGTCATTCATCTCCAATTGATCATTTCTTCTATTCCTAACCCTTTTACCCCTCTCTGATTTTATCTATTTCAAGAGTTTGAGGGTTTAAAGGGGGTCAATGCAATAGAAAAGGGAAGGAAGAGAAGAGAAAAGGGTTTTGAACTTTAGAGTTTTGGTGAAAAGGAAGCCTTGGGAAGGAAAAGAGAAGAAGCATAGAGAGGGTTTGGGGAAAGATTTCTTGTTTCTTACAGTGACCTCCTTTGGCCATGCCAAAGAGGATCCGGCTACAACACTTTAGCCATCTCCATTCGACACAGGGTTTAAAATAGGGATCTCGTTTAAAAAATCAGAGGAAGAGAGAGATCTATAGAGAAAGAGGAGATTATCTTCTTCGGCATTTTCTTCCAGTTGGGAGTGGATTCTCCAACAGAAATTACATTGTAATCTGATGATTCAATCCAGGTGAGATCTGTTTCCTTTTTAGTATTGAACTTTCATTGATCTTCATTATATTAATTGTTATAAGACTTGTTTTCTTCGTCAAGATTTGGCAGTGCTGTTTGAGATCTATGTTATTCAGTTCTTTAAAAGCAGAGTATTTGATGCCACAAATGGCTTATGTACAAAAGAAAAAAGTTTCAAATGTTTGATCATGCTCTTTATGAATGGATGAAACTTGTATATTTATGCTGATTTTTTTAAACGGCAGTTTATTTAGGAATTTATTTTTGGCAATCCTATTTTACTTGGGTTTCACTGATAGTAAAAAGGTCATATGTTTAATCCTATCTTCTAGCTTACATTACTTGTTTTATATTCCCCAGTTTAGTATTTAAGCTAAAGGAATTAACTATCCCTATGTTTTAAAGTAGTATAGGCTGTGTAGCACTGTTTATAGTGAAAATTAGCGAAGTTCTGTTGAATTGCATGCCTTTAGGAATTGAATATTAACTACATGTCATGCTTATTACCTCTGTCATAATCATGTAAACATGTGCTGGTTGGTAGTCTGGTGGAATTCCCATGGGAGGATAAGGATTTTAAACGAGAGTTGATGATTTCAATAGAATGTGTACGTATTTGGTAGTGTAATTGGGAAATTCTAAAGTATGATTAATCGGTCATTTTTTTCCTTATATGGGGTAAAATCTTGGATATTATGTTTAGTAATAACTGCCTGTCAAATTAAGAGAGTACGAATTTAGGACATTTATTAATGAGTTTGCCCTTATCCCATCCTTTAAGGGACTTGCCCTTCTGAAATTATTATTTTTTTTTTTTTTAGTATCATTAAGATATTGGACCCTTATCTTCATCGAAAGGGCAATGAAGGCGCTAGCCCAAGCCCCTCCTTAGGGGAAGTACACAGTCCTTATAACATTCCCCTTTTTATTAGGTAGACTTTCTTAGTCTTTTAGACATCCTTAGACGTTGGTCCTTTAACATTGCAAAGGGCAATGAAAGAGTTATCTAAAGCCTTCTAAAGAGACAAGCTATGTCTCGTGCAGAAATGTCTCGCCCCCTTTGAGGAGACAGGCTATGTCTCATGTAGGAAAATTCAAACCTTTCAGAGACAGGCTTTGTCTCATTGGCCCTTCTTATCCTTTTGTTTTAGGAGACATGTCATGTCTCATTAGAACCCTTCTCAGAGTCATTAGCATAAGAGTCTGTCCTATCATCATAGGGGTTAAATTTCCGCCCAACCTCTAATCAGTCATGTGATTTTATCCAGTTCCTTTCAAGGTATAGGATGCTGTCCAACCCTTGCAGAGCTGTGATTCTGTTCTTTTCCCCGCAAAGCATAGGATGCTGTCCAACCTTTGCGGGATATCAGGAGTCTGTCCTACCCTTATGATGATAGGATTCTGTCCTCTTGTGTCAAAATTCAAAAACATTTGAAAAACCAAAAATCTCAAACATTGAGTCATTAGGAGAGTGGTTAGGAAATCTGTTTCGAACTACGTTGGCTTGATCCCTTTCAACAGGGTACGTAGTGCAGCTTGGGATCTTTATCCCAAGTCCAGCCAAACCTTTAAAATAAACATTCCAAACATTCCAAAAATACAAAAATTCTTCAAAAATCTTTTTTCAAAAAGATCTTCCCCTAGAGTTAGGAATCTGTCTTAACTGTTTGGGATGTTTTAGAGTTAGGAGTTTGTCCTGATTTGTATTGATATGGTACGTCCTGTCGTGTGAGTGTCCCTAGAGTTAGGAGGCCTCAAGTTGATCGGTTAGACATTTAGTCGAACCGATGGCTAGACTAGGAAGCATATAATCAGCCCATGGTTTTCCTTAGGTTGCACAGCCTAGTTACACATAAGATGTAGGGCCCACCTGCATTAGCTTAAGGCTAATCAACCTGCATTAGTTAGGGCATATAGAGAGTCCTAAAAATTACAATTCACTTGAATTTAAGCAATTCTATAAAAAGCTTTAAAAAATTAGTCAAGTCTAGTGGATAAAGTCTAGGATAGCGGTTCTAGATGGTTAGGCATCGTAGTTTAGAATAGGCCATCGAACTACGTTGACTCCAATTCTTCCCGAGTCCGGGATACGTAGAGCAGCTAGGATGGACGATCATCTTGGTCCGAGTCAAGTCGCATTAGAGTTAGGACTCATTTTGTCCAGTCATGTATAGAATTGAATTATGTTGTGTGTTTTGCTGTGTTTTCTTACTTTCATGTACAGATCCTATACCTTTAGCTGTAGTATGCATGTGTTTGCACACCAGAACTTAGACACCAATTAGGTGTGACACTCATAACCTAGTTATTATTAAGCGACACTTCTTTCATCTATTTTGTGTGTGGTTATTATTCCTCCGAGACATGCATGATTAGATAGACGTCTTCTCGGAGATATGTGTTCCCATTTCATATGACTTTAGCCCAAAACTCTTCAAAATTAATAATAAATGGCATAAGAGACCAGGTGCTTGCTCTTGGGCGGACGAGGTGCTCTTTGGACCTTCCGAATTCGTAACCAGGCACGAACCTTCTTTTATATCTCTGGTTATCCGTTGCAACAGAGCATAGTATGGATCCTTCGCCCACTTCTTTGGATGGCGACTCTTCTTTGTTTAAGGTACGCCTCGAATCTGGGCTAGTTCGCGAATCGAGAGGTATCTCACCTTTTATCGCCACTCATGCTGTGAGAGGCATTTTATTCTTTCAAGAGTTCCTTGGTAGAGCTCTCCATTCACGTGGATGATCCTGAGACTATTCGTGTGGGGCCCGTCTCCCTCCGCCTCTCTCTCGGATCGGGGTCCACAGCTATTTGGACAAAGGGGCTCCAAGGTTGTCGAGAAATCGGCGGCGTAACGGCGCTATTCTGACAAAAAGGCTCCGAAGTTGTCGAGAAATCGGCGGCGTAACGGCGCTATTCTAAAAAGGGGCTCCGAAGTTGCTGAGATTTCGGCAGAACAAAGGTGCTATTATCGAAAAATAGCTCTTAGTTCTGCGAAATTCAATAGAACAACGACGTTATTTGAAGGATGTCACTCCGAACCTTCAGAATTTTGGCAGAATGCTGATGCCCAGTGTGAGCTACCTTGAACTTCTCTACTTTCTCCCTTCTAAAGTAAGGAAACTAGGGTTTTCTGAAAATGCAAAGGGATTTTTGGACTGGACAAGCCAAAAGGGGGGGAAACCCTAGTTTTTTAATCAAAAACCAAAGAGGAGAGAGAGAGAGTAAAAACTATCCTTTTACTCTTACCCTTCTATTTATAGTTTTGGGGGCGGGGGTAAAAATTGGTAATTTGAACCCAATATCGTAGGGGTCAAAATCTAATTTCACGCCCTTCGAAATTGGGTGTCATCCAGATGATGTCATCTGGATGACATCATATTTCGGGAGGCGCGAGTCTCCGTCCTTTGTGTTTTATCGAAAAATGTAATTATTCATCTTTTATCTGGAATTTCTGTGGTCCGTAACTTGTCCGATTGGATTCTGAATTACACGCGGTCAGATCAATTGGATTCCTGGTTATGGGGAGTTTCTAATGAATCTTATATCACTTGTTTTCAGAAAACGAAGTGTTTTTTTTCGATAAAAACGGATGTTTTTTACTCAAAGTTAACTTTTCGATTGAAATGCCGTGTGAAAACGGACTTTTTGGTTAATGCCGTAAAAGGCGGGTGCTGTGTAAAAATAGGCTTTTGGTTGTGCCGTGGAAGACAGGTGCTGTGAAAAAATAGGCTTTTGTTGCATCTCTGGGATAAAACGGTTTTCAGAAATTATTTTCCTTTTTCAAATAACCTAAAGAGAGAATGAGAGAAACCAAACTGGTGCTCTGGAACTCGTCATAAGGTTTTTCCTCGCGACACCTATCATTAGTACCACCTTCACAAAATTGGGTGTCAACAGGAGGTCACCGATACTAACGATGAAGTTAACGGTAAAATTAATCGCAACGTTAACGGTGCAATTTGAATACATGTCCACGCTTGACTTTGGCACTTAGCTCACAGTGTTGAATTTGATAAAGCCTAACTAAAGCAGAACACTAGCAAATCCATTAGCAATATATAATCAATTTGGATTTGTTGATCATCAAAGCATAGATGGGTTGACCCCTTGGGCTTACATTTTGATTTTAGGTCACATCAAACAGTTTTAAGGAGTCAATATCATTACAGATGATCTTCATCGTTTTCGTTGATTCTATATCAGTCATTTTGTACTATGTGGGTTAGGGGGAAGTTACAAACTGAAATTCCAAGGGTGGTCCCGAGTACTTACTCTAATGGCAACAAATGAGGAGTGAAAAATTAGGTTGCTATCAAGTTTTTAATCTTTTGAAAACTCAAACCCAATTTTGAAGATTAAGAGATCAAGAATGAAAATTAATGCACACGAGTTAAATCCTAAGTGCATTAAAAGAAAGGCAATAGATAAGAGAGATTGCACCCGAGATTTAAAGTGGTTCGGTCCTCCAACATGAGGCCTACTCCACTCCACGAACCAAACCCGTTGATGGCTTCACTATATGATATTCTTAACTTCGGCGAAGATCAATGCCGATTACAATTCTGATCGCCTTTAACCTTGGTGGCAATCTTCACCACGGAGAGTGGGCTCCGCTTCTCCGAACACTCGCCCGTATACAATGTTCTTGATAAGAAAGAAAGAATAAAAATCCCTCACAAGGGTTTACAAGATTTGTAGAAGATGTACAAATTGAGCCTAATGATCCAAATCCTAAATCTAGAGGATGAGAGGCATAAACAAGCTTGATTCACTCTTAGGATATTCAAGTAGGTTTTTAGAGTGTTAGGATTGATAATTTGGAAGTTGGGAATACCCATATATATAGAAAAACCCAAATATGACTGTTTGGTGGCATAGTGGTAATTCTGGCAAAAACACCAACGGATATAATTCTTCCCGTTATAGTGTTCTCGGAGTTCCGAGAAATTTTCTCGGAGTTCCGAGAATTGATCTCGGAGTTTCGGGAATACAAACATAAATTGGAAAAATGCTACTGGACCATTTCTCGGAGCTCCGAGGATTTCTCGGAGTTCCGAGAAGCCTATGTCAAGCAGATTTTCAATTCATGTTTTTGGGCTTCCAACTCTACACAAGGTTGGGATTGTTATGAGGGTTCCAAAGTGTTGGAACACCACAAAGACAATCACTTAAACATTTAGGGTGTGTGAGATTAACTTTATTTATGCCTTTTAAACTTAAGCTAAGATTGGATCAATACAATCTAAAAAAGACTTAAAATGGTCTTCACTTGTAATGCTTCAAGTCTTCTAGAGTCTTGGATTTCCGACGACTTTGGCCTTCCGAATGTGGTCAAATGACTGCTTCTTGGCCTCAATCCAAGCAATCTTGTCTTAGCACAATTAAGATCTACAACTTAGACAAACAAACACATTAGTGATATAAAATCACTTGTGTTATTGGAATCATCAAAATAAGATGGGAATGCCAAGGTGGGAACCATTGGGCTTACACAAACCTCTTTTACCACTTACTACTCACATGATGTAGGAGGTCATATTTCCATCAACCTTAACACATGTTGATTTTCCTCTAACATGTATACGACCACTTTGACCATGGAAGAAACCACCTCCGTAATGTAATAATACGGATCTTTGAGAATCCAATACCATCCTACGTACATAAAAATCACATATATAACTCATAAATTAAGTGTTAAATGATGTATGGATGCAAAATTCTTATAAATGATAATATGTATAGATGAGTGTGAAGGAAGGTTATTCCCTTTCGGCAAGATCGCTATGCGCAACGGAACAAAAGTCGCATAAAATTTTAAATTTTTCTTTTCGATCTTATAATTGCCGAAGATCCTAGAGTCTAGATTAGTTAATTATGTTAATCAAACATAAAGAAATACCTCTTTGAAGAATAAATCAATGGACCGCGCTGCTTGATCTACTCCTCGAAAGGTTGCGATCGTTGTGAATGCCGCGAACCCCGCAAGTTGAACCGATGGGTTCTTTTTATTTGCTCGGATTATTATGGATGTGAATAATTCTTATTCACTTCTGTAAGGTCTGATCTAAATAGTACATTTGTTGTAGAGAACAGAGAAATTGAGTGGAAGCCTTTCTCTTTGAAACTATTTCAATTAAAAGAGAGATAGAGAGACATATGGAAAACGATTTTCCAAGGGGGAAGCAAGGGAGAAAGAATTTTGGAGTATTCCCTCTTCAAAATTTCATTATACCCTCTCTCCTTTATAGAAAGTAGAGTTTTGGTTTGATAAATCCTTATTTCTCTCTCCCAATTCCTATCCAATTGAGAAACCAACTTGAATTTAGAATCCTCGAGCCATTAGGACTCTCCCAAACGTTCAAGGCTATGTGGGGACACCCTAGATACAAGGTATAACGTGTATGAAGTATCTCTCTAGCCCTTGTGGCCTTATCTCATAAGAATTGGTGTTGGAAACAAATTGCTAGCTTTGTAGATCCTACAATTTATATCCAACAAGGAGTTTGAGTGCAACTCAAAGTCCTTGAGAAATTGGAACTCTTTTTCCTAGCTCTCCAACTAATTTGGAAATGTGGTGGGCTGCACAAACCTTATCCAAATCTGTAGTCATATCCCAATTCCCAATTACGTTCCAATTCTGCAACTTAGGCAAAACCGGTTTAGGAATAACTATCCTCATTTGGATTACACATTATTATGCTTATTATTAGTCAAATTAATAATACATAATAATGTATAATAATTAATAATTAATTAACAAATTAATTAATTAATAACTCACATCCAATGGGAGTTATTTCGGCTCCAATTTGTCTTCGAAAAATTCTCTTACTGTCTCTTGTTTCTTACTTAACAAAGACATGTATGAATAAATATATCAACATATATATATATATATACTTAATTAATATCCACATTAATCTAACGGATCATATCGGTTCGTGCAATTGCATAAAATGTGGAACCCTGATCTGTTTGGATGTTATCGGGTCATTCGAATTATGAGTGGGATCATCGCAGGGATCCGACTGTCGATCCTGCAAAACCTTATGATGGGCCCCACTGCGATCTCGCTCTGTAGTTAAACCACATTCGCATTAGGTCAGTGGCCTCCATCGAGACGTAACCCTGAAGATGACCGTCAGATCATCTTACCCCTAATCACATCATGTATGTGCAAGTCCTTTCTTCGTAACTACATCTACTAAGTTGAGTCATACGGGAGGTGGACACCATTTACCCTCTTGGCCCACTCTAGGTATACCATTTGGTCAAGCGGTGTTCGGCCTCCAAATGCATTTGTAAAATCTTTGAAAACTTTTTAATATTTCATAAAACTTTCCGATAAACATTTTATCAAATCCGCCTGACCAGGCAATTTAATAGTCCTACCGCTCTAACAAAATTGTAGATGTCCATCCCTAAATTTTAGGGGGAAGAATCCCTTGTTGAGTATGACTATTGGTCTAGAGGGTTGCTCTAGGATATAGCTATATCGGAATGTGACTCTAAACTAGAATCACTATGAGATAGAATAAGACCCTAAAACGGGCCAACAGACCAATAAGATCCCTCAGGTCTAAGGACATGTGAAGGGTCCTGACTGAAAGAACAACTTTATACTTTCCTGTCCACAAGTTGATATTTATTTGATCCGGTTCGGTTGCGCGATCCAATTGTCACACCCACTTTTCTTACTTAGGGTCCACTACCCAGATGACAGAGATAAGTCATCTCACGACACGTGCATGTAGGCAAGATTGGTGCTAGTTGTATACAAAAAGAGATGTCCAGTCTCCTTCCCAACTAGGAACTATTATGGCTTGCATAGAACCAATATGTCATATCTCCTTGCTCCCTTGGATCTGTGAATCATTTGAGCATGGCATTTCTACTATGCTACCTAAGGACGAACATGTGTTAATAAACAAGCGCATCACACAAATTTATTATTATAATTACCCATTCATGCTTTATTGATTAGAAAATGTCATTCTACAGGCTTTTTAGGGCATATACTCTAACAGAGTGCCCTATACAATAAGAGATGTTAAAGTATATAGTATGTGACTAGATGATCAACATGGAGGAACTATCAAAAATTGTTGCTCACAAATTATTTCCGGAGTATAGTGACAGACATGCTAAAATATGCAAAACTAAATTTAGACTTCCACTAGGTTGGTATATACAGGAAGTTTGTATCGAGGGCAGGACAATTGGTTTCTGCAGGCACATATTCTAAAAGAAATATGATGCATATTCCACCATATTCGAAGGAAAAAAAAACACATGAGAGATGAGTTTAGATTTCCATAACCATCTTGGTAATTTTCCCTTTATTTCCTTTATTGTTCTATATTGATTACGAAAAACTACACATGCAAGGAAATGCACTACTGGGTCTTGTCCCTTTGTAGAGTGTTAGACAGATAAACTAAGGTCCTGCTCATTTTAGATTTTGACAACTGATATTGAGTTCAAAACTATTTATTGGACTCAAAATCACATTTAATTTTGAGTGCAATAATCAGTTTTGGACTCATAAACGGTTTTCAAAATCTAAAACGAGACTAAAAGGAAAAGCTATTAGAAACCCATCTAAAACAACTCCAGATCATTAGAACAAAAAAAACCTGAAAAAAATCAAGAATAAATAATAAAAGCTTCATGCGATAGAAATATCCTTCCGATACTAAAGCCTGTGGGTGACCAATAAAAACTAAAGAACAGATAATAAAACTGAAAAAACCAAATGAGACAAAACTCATGAACAAAGAAAATAAAAGACGCCAGAAAAAACACACACAAAAATGAAACAAGATAATAAAATCGAAATCCTACATACCCATCTCAAGAAATTGAAAATGTACTAAGAGTCGAAATTCAAAAGCTAATCAGCGCAGAAATGGTGAAGGGCTCTCCCTTTCCCTCTTCATGGGACTCTTAGTTTGGTGAACTTGGGAAAGAAAATAAGTTTTTTTCATTTTTTAATAAAGGGTATTTTTGTCTTTTTCTTAATGTTAAAACATCTTCCTTCTTTATTCAGTCAAAAGACTCTCCACATGTCCTGATTTGCATTTAATGGACAAAGACCATGGCTTGGTTTACAAATTAGCAAACTAGAGGATTCTATTTGCAAAAGAGGCATAGTTGGAGATTTTTTTTTCATAAACCCAAAAATAAAGATACCCTATTGGAAAGTTAAATTTTGAAACAAATGATGTCACCTCTAACAACATCCATAAATGATCACATAGGCACATTTGGATACCATGAACTTTCATTCACGAAAAATTGGTCCCATAGTGGATATGAGTGTGAAGTTGCTAAAAATTAGGAAACGGAAAACATGAAACTAGTGTCTCCAAGTCTTGAGAAGTGGCTGAAAATTAGGAAACAAAAAATTGTACTTAAAATAGGATCGACTTACCCCTACTTAAAAACTCAGAAAAAAAAGAAAGAAAAAAGAAAAAAAAGAAAACTTCTTTCATTCTCCAATTGCCTTACTCATTTCCCACCACTTGGAGACATCCTATTTATCATGAAGAAAAATCCTCTCTGGGACATGGCCATAAAATTTACTCTAATCTAAGGTAGATTTTGGATTGTTTTTTCAACATATACTCTTGGTACAGCAGCTGAAGATTAATGCTTTTTTTTTAATTTATCCTTTAAATAATGGTATTTCCGTTATTTTATGAAATCTAGATGGAGGCTAGTAAGTGTGGTAAGTTCAGTGCACACCTGTCATGATCTTACTGCCCATTTTCATTAAGGGGTTTTTATATGGTGTAAGGCCTTATATTCCCTTATCTATTACTGGTGGGACCAAACGTGCGATGCACGGTTAGGAAGATATTAATGATCAAAATGAAAATAATAGATGATTAAAGAACAAAACACATGGGTGGGGATACAATATGAATTGTACACTTGGGTGGGTTCGTGTGTGAGAAAGATAATGAACAAAACACATTTCTACTATTTGAATACGTTAGATATCACAATTTATCAAGATTACGAAGAAAAAGGATACCTCTTGAACTCGTGATAAATAATCCAGTCTGAACAAAGACTATGTTGCATCTAATTTAGATCGAAAAAAAACAGAGTAGTGTAGGATAACAAGTGGAATTAAGTAAATAAGGGAGTGCTATTTTAATTGATGTCCATGTTGCAGACTTGGATTGCAACAATTCGAGTGAAATTGAAAGGTAATAAAAGAAACTTGTGGTGATATTCTTTGGGTATCAAATAACACTATTTTTTTTAATTGTGAAATGTATTTTTTATATGCCATGATTAGAGACTCCTATGATCCTGCTTGTTATATATAGCAATCAATAAAGACATGGAATACCATTTTATTAAAAAAAAATTATAGATGGATTTAGCAACTACCATACTTAGATTTTAAATAAATATATTCTAATAGTAATGTAATTAGAAAAAGAGATATAGGAGTGAAAGACCAAGACCAAGGCTTTAAAGGAATTAAAGCAAATTTAAACAACCAAGGGGAAACAATTCTTGTTTTAAAATGATGTCGCATGGGATGAACATTGGAAGGAGAGGAATGAAGAAATACATTTTGATGATTACAGAAGTTTTCATTGAATAAAAAATAATAAAATCAAAATGACTTCATCAACCCTTGCAATTTGAAAAAAATTGCCACAAAATCTAATGGGTATGAAGGGGGCTACAACATTCAATTGAGCAAAGCTTCAAATGGCATTTTTGAAGCATTACTGAAAAGAAATTATCTTTGAAAGTCTTTAGCGAAGGTCACTAAAAGGAGATCAGCTTTGAAAAGTTTTAACCATGTTCATTATCAAGGACCTTGTACTTGAAAATGGCAAATCAGCACATGATCCGAAGGCTAATTAAGGTTTCTCTCGGGTTTGAAGCTTGAAGCCACGTTTCAGTCAAATTGCCTTTTCCCTTGTTGTCGTCCTATTATAATTATGAACTTGCCAATATGACCAAGTTTTGTAGCAACAAACCATGAAAAAAATCTGACATCATCACCATGCCGCACCAACCATATTGTATGAAAACATGTTTTGGAAATCAACATAAAGAGTCTTTGCTTATAAAATTTGCCTCGGGCTCCTACAGTATCATATCATAACGTTTACATCATGGCAGTTCAAAATCACTTTCTATGGATAAAATTTGATCATGCCAGGGATAAAGAAAAGAACATTGTAATGAAAAAGTATATTTTAAATGAGCGTAAAAAAGATGGTTACCTATTGTTCCAAAGATCATTTTAATGCCCACCAATGCACATAGATAGAACCCCAAAATCGGCAATCCTTGCCTCAACAATGTTGCCATACGTCCGAGCTGTGAAAAAAAACAAAAGCAACTCATGAATCATGCTTAGGCCATGTTTAAATTTTGAGATCTAATTATGAGTCCAGAACTGAATATTGGACTCGAAATTATGTCTAAATTTCTGTTCTATAATCAGTTTTGGACACACAATCAGTTCTCAAAATCCAAAATAAAAAGGGCCTTACAATTCAAGTTCTGTTACACTTATAAGAACATGACAATATTGTACATATTGTCAATAATATTGTCAATAGACAATATTGTACATTTTTGTACAAATGTACAATATTTGTACATTTGTACAATATTGTACATTTAATATTGTACAAGTGTACAAAATAAGTACTTATTTTGTACTTATTGTACAATATTGTACAATTGTACAATAAGTACAATATTGTAAAATTGTACAATATTGTACTTATTTTGTACTTATTGTACAATAAGTACAAAATAAGTACTTATTGTACAAAATAAGTCAATCCTATTTTGTACTTAAAATAGGATCGACTTAAAATAGGAGTAAGTCGATCCTATTTTAAGTACAATTTTTTGTTTCCTAATTTTTAGCCACTTCTCAAGACTTGGAGACACTAGTTTCATATTTTCTGTTTCCTAATTTTTAGCAACTTCACCCTCATATCCACTATGGGACCAATTTTTCATGAATGAAAATTCATGGTATCCAAATGTGCCTATGTGATCATTTAAGAATGTTGTTAGAGGTGACGTCATTTGTTTCAAAATTTAACTTTCCAATAGGGTATCTTTATTTTTGGGTTTATGAATTAACATAGTATGTAATTTCCCAATGGTTTTATTACATATTAGAAACGTTTAAGATGGGTAGAGAGAGAGAGAGAGAGACTATGAAAAGGTAAAAATTTTAATATTATAATCTTACTATTAGGAGACTTTTCTAAAGAAACCAAAAGTCCTTCAATTGAGAGAGAGAGAGAGAGAGATTTTAGGAATCAATAATAGAATAGATTTAAGAAGAGAAAAAAGGGGCATTTTTGCAGATTAATATTATAATCTTACTATTAGCAGACTTTTTTAAAGAAACCAAAAGTCCTTTAAGAGAGAGATTTTAGGAATCAATAATAGAAGCTTTCGTTTAGGAGTTTAGATATCTATGAAAATAAGGAGTGATGCCACGTAGATTGTTAGCGGCCACATAGATCTCAAGCGGGATGGGGGAGCTGTCCACGTGGGCCGTGAACAGTGAAACCCCCATCCTGCTATATTATAATAGATAATATAGCATGATGGGGTTTCACTGTTCATGCTGACGTGGACAGCCCCCATCCGGCTAATATCCGACGTGGCATCCTTTTCACACAATGCAAACAGTTTCAATAAAAGGAAGATCCATGCAAATCCCGAATCTCTCTCTCTCTTCACACAAATTCACACCTTTTAACGCCAACTATTTCTCTAGCCCATAAAAAAACTATTTCTCTAGCAAACTTATCTCCCTAAAAAAAACTATTTCTCAAGCAAAATTATCTCCTTATCTTTCAGATTAAAACATCCTTCCTTATCTCAATCTCTTGAACGTAACTAAGGGTGGGCTCTATGAATGTCAAGATTTTGGGAAGCTCTGATCTCATTAAATAGTAAACTCCCATTAAGACTTTCCCATTTATTCACACCATGCATATTTGAGGGCCCACTTGATGAATAATTCCAGCCACTAAGGGTGGGCCCTATGAATGTCAAAATTTTGGGATGCTCTTATCTCCCCATTTAATAGTAAACTATCATAAAGACTTTCCCATTTATTCTAAGTAGGGGTGCAACTTGGGTCGGGCTCAACCAAAACTTGACGGGTTCAACCCGATTTTTGCTCGGGTTGAGTTGGAATTTCCTCGGGTTGGGTTGGCTTAGGGTTGGGAAAAGCCAACTTGATTTGATTTTGGGTTGGGTTAGGGTTGAGGCCTTGGCAACCCGACCTAACCCAAACCGGACCTCCGTCCTTTATTTTTATCTTGATTTTCTTTGGGTTATTGTATTTTCTGTTTGGCCAAAGGTGAACCAGAATCAACTCGACCCGATTTTGTGTTAGATTGGTTGGGTGATTTAGAGGCGAGTTGGCTTAGGGTTGACCATCCTCAACCCGAGGCTCGGGTTAGGTTAGGGTTGAGGGAATGCTATCTCAGGTTGGCTTAGGGTTGGCCTCAACAGGATCCAACCCGACCAGAGTTGCACCCCTAATTCTAAGGCTCAATCAATATCTGTTTTCAATCGCACCTCCTGTCATAGTATGACTCCCACTCTCCCCCCTCTCCCTCTCCTCCTCTCTACAAATATCTTTTCCTCTCTTTCTAACTACAAATCTTTTTTTTTCATGCAAATCTTATCATACCCCAACCGAAGCCATATCCAGTTGCAGCATCAGATTGCCACTCATGTGCTCACTAGAAAGAAAGAAAATCAGCTAGATGGGAGATAGTGGAACATGCACTTGCTATCATCTTTAGCTCAATCAACTTAATTTCTTGGGATTTATTTTCAAATGAAAATAATACCCCAACCCGAGCATCGCACGTTTGGTCCCACTAGAATTTTTCAAAAGGTACTATACGGACCATATCACAGGATCATCCAAAACGTCCATAAGATGGACCCCAAAAATCATTTTCATAGGATGAGCCCAGCCCTTCGATCTAGGGAGGAATCACATATTATGGAAACCTCTACAGATTGGAGGGCTAGGATTATCCTATGCAAATGATTTTTGGGGAACGGCCTATTTACGTTGTGTTTCATCTTATGGACGGTTTGGATCATCCTATGACATGGTCTGTACAGTCATTTTAGAAACACATTTATTGTCGTAGCACCTTCTCTCTATGTTGTTTCACCTCTAGGGGTGTCAATTTTGGCTCGGGCTCGGAAGCTCGCTCGAGCTCGGCTCGGCTCGTTAAGGCTCGTTAAGGGTATTCATAGAGACTTGTCAACAACTCAAATATTGAACGGAAGAGATCAATGGTGGGGATTAGGCAAAAGCAAATGGGTCTTGTAATGAATGGCTTAGATCATGCTCAGGAAAATACCCTAAGTATAAAAGTGAAAGAGGATTGAATAAGGGGCTGATTTTCGTTTGGGAAAAACCTAGCAGTGAGAGAGAGGGAGCACGAGCAGAGAGAGAGAGAGAGAGAGAGAGGAGGAGGAGGAGGAGGAGAGATCAGCACCATCTTCTTCATCCGTCGGCAGCTCTCCGGCTCCAGCCGGCCATCTCCACCACCACCATCAACCTCCCCTGTTTTCTACCCCTTTTCCTCTTTCAGCCTCCATCTCTATCACACCCATTTCTACCCAGCCCAACCACCAACCAGAGAAACCCAGAATTCGTAGCTACTTCATCCTCTCCGGTTAACTCCTACTTCCGGCCGGCCATCTTCTTCCACCATCACCACCTCCACCACAGCAGCCACCACCACCATCTCCACCTCCTTCAATTTCTTAAACCATATTCTTCACCAAACCCTAACCCCAATTAGATCTCAACTCACATGCCATAAATTCAAACCCCAAAAAAGGCCAAAATCTCCAACTCCTTCAATTTCTTAAACCATATTCTTCACCAAATCCTAACCCCAATTAGATCTCAACTCACAGGCCATAAATTTAAACCCCAAAAAAGGTCAAAATATGTTGGATTTTCAGGCCTAAATGCCCATTGACGAGCTCGTTAAGGCTCGCGAGCCTGGCCGAGCCAGGTTCGAGCCCGAGCTGAGCCCGAGCCCAGATATCGAGCCGAGCCGGGCCATGCTCGGCTCGGCTCGGCTTATTTAGAGCGCCCTATTCACCTCCTTTTCTAAGTAATCAGCATTTTTGTGAAGGGCTGTGATTAAACTCAGTCAAGCAAGCCTTCTAATCTCAGCCCTTAACAAAAAAAACAGTAAAAGGCTGATTCACAGGCGACGCACTTTAGTCGCGACGGAGATATGAATCCGCAAAGTTGGACTCTCGTTATGATTTAATACGCTGTAAAAGGGTGAAAGTGTGGACCTCTGTACATATCCGTCATCGTCAGTCTCTGAAACGATTTCGCCCCGCCTTCAACAACACAAAACGTCCTTTCAAGGTATTATGTTGTTTCTCTTTTCCGTTTTCACGTTTTTTTTCCTTATATTTTACTTTGTTCATCTTGATTTCATCCGATAACTAATATTCTTGGTTTTGGTGGGGTTTTACACACTTAGCTCTTTAGCCAGTTCAGTGAAACTAGGGTTTTATGCGGATAGGCAGGAAGGCGTTCTATTGTAGTGTTTTCTTATTAGGGTTGTGTTGGGAGGATTAGGGTTTAGATTCTTCTGAATCCGAGGTTTTTGTTTTTCTGAAGCTGATCTTCGGTTTTATTTGTTTGAAAAAGGTTTGTTGGATTTGAGAAATTTGGGTTCCTCTCTGACTGGTAATTGAATTTGGGTACCTAGGGTTTACACGCTGTGCAGCCACTTAGGGTTTTAATTGTCTGGTTGAAGGACTGATTTTTATTTTTTTTAATGTTAATTAGGGTTCCGGGATTCGCCATGAAAGGGGAGTTTTAATTAGTTATGGGGTTTGAAAACACTATGCTTTCGAAGTTTGGTTGTGCTTCAGGTTAGTGTTGGTCTTTAATTGTTTGAAAATATTTTGTCTTTGTTTCCTGTGGGTTTATTCGTCATGTTCTACTTTGCTCTCGGCTACGATGAAAAGGCCCTTATTTGTGCTAGCATTTATTTAAATTTTCCTTGGTTGTAACTCATAAGGATAGAAGTTCATCCCCTTTCTTTTGCCATGAACTTTCTTTAAATCTGAATTTGAAATTGAAGGGCTTTCTGCATCGATTTTATAGATATAAGTGATTTTCTTACTATTCAGACGGAGTTGACTGCAAATGTTTTTGTGCTTATTTTGCCATAAGACTTTAGTCTCGACTCTGGTGAGAAAGCTCTTATTTAAAGTTTTGCTAGCATTTGCTTAAATCTGCCTCAACCTTAGGGATAGAAGTCTGTCCACTTTCTTTTAGAATGATTTTGATTTTGTGATTTTGGTTTGGCAATTGTTACATGTAGGTTTTTTTAGAGTTTACTATTTTTCTGCCCTTTTCTGAAAGGTCGTTTTTCTTAGTTTTTATGTACTTGCCCTTGTTATGGAGTTTTGACAAAATTGTTTGCCTCTCAATTTTTAAGATCTCTAACTCAAATTGTCTAGACTAAAAGGTTTAATAGATAGCAAAAGTTTCAATTTTAGATGCGGCTACAATCATGGTACTTCTACTAAAAAATAAACATCCATTCATTTTTTATATATTTAGTGCTTGTGTTTGTTTTGTCTTTCGAAAACCTATAAAGTGGGGATTTCATTTTAAAGAAAACTTGGACGTTAACACCTAACCAATTTGGTATTCCCTATCTATCCCATAGTGTACATACACTATGATATCCGTTCCCTCTGCATCAAATTCAACGAAACAAGTTCATTTGTGTAGCCAAATAAATGCGGGACCATATCTAATAGATACAATTGGTCATTCGAGTTGTGAGTGTGATCGTTGCAGGGATCCAACATTCGATCCTGCAAAGCCCAATCATGGGTCCTACTGCGATCATTTTTCATAGTTCGAAACTACAATCGCATTAAGTCAGTGGCCTCCATCGAGACGTAACTCTGAAGATGACCGTCAATTCATCTTACCCCTAATCACATCCAATATGTGCAAGTCCTTTCTCCGTTCTCCATCTACTGAGTTGGGTCCTACGGGGTTGGACATATATTACCCCCTAGACTCACTCTAGGTATACCTTTCAATCAAGCAGCTTAGGCCTACAAATGCTTTTGCTAAAACCAATCAAAATATTTTCGCAAAATCATTTGATAAAATATTTATCAAATCCATCTGGCCAGGTATTTTATAGGCCTACTGCTCTGATCAAAACTGTAGATGGTACCCTCATGTATATGAGGTAGAGAATTCCTTGTCGGGTATCACTATTAGTCTCATTGGTTTGTCCACGATTTCAGTACCACCCTTAAATGATTCTTAAGAGAACCATTGTAAGATGAACCATGATAACGAGACGGGCCCACAGACCAATAAGATCCCTCAGATCAAAGGACATGTAAAGGCTCCTGATTGGTGGAATAACCTTACTATCTCCTGTCCACGAGCTATACCAATGAGTTCCAATTCAGAGCGCGATCCCGATCGTCGCTCTCACTCTTCTTGTGTAGGGATCCAATTCAAACCGCGATCCCGATCGTCGCTCTCACTCTTCTTGTGTAGGGACCACTATCCAAGTGACTAAGATAAGTCACCTCACGACACGTGCATATCGGTTAGACTGGTGATGGTTGTGTACAGGAGGAGATGTCCAATCTCCACACCAACTAAGAACTTTTAAGGTTTGCAAAGAAGTGGAATTCCATATCTCACTGCTCCCTATGATCTGTGAATCCTTGAGCATGGTATTCTACCTAAGGACTAATATGTGTAAGCACATCTCACATATTAACAAAACCCAAAGATGTCATGAAATAATTCTTTATTAATGAAAAATGCAAGGTGCACTGAAATTTAAAGTAATCTCCCAATAACTTTAGATCCAGTTGTGCATATATCTAAGACCCATTCCCTCAGCATGCTTGTCAAACACTTTTGACTAAGGGATTGACGCAGTTGGAAAATCGCACGGAAGCTTTGAATTTCCAGCGACTTCAAATCGGAACAAAATTGCTACATATGCTCCATTTTCTTGATAGTTTGTGAATGGAAAGTGGCGATTTCCAGTGAGGAGACGCCGGATGTTCTAATTCGAAGAGAACCTTGAATTACAAGGTAGAAGATGGTTGAATCTGACAAGGAAGCTGAGAATTCCAACTTGTGCTCCTCCAAATTCAAAACTCCGAAAGAGCAAGCTCTCAATCTAGATCTAACTAAAATTCAATTTCTTATTTCCAAGTTCAAGGCCTCCATATATTTGGTGGGAAATAGCCTTTTATAGGCTTCCTTACAATGAAAAGACACAAGTGCCCCTAACTAAAGACTAATGACTACAATGCAATGGACTTTTAAGAAAATAACTAAAAAATCCTTCCTAAAATATAAAGACACAAATGGACATGTAAAATGCCAATTTAACACAAGTAACAGATATGACAGCAACAACTAGATTAGTAGAGCGATGTCGAGGCTGATGGGCGAAGGCATGCTCCTGCATCAGGGACTTAGTGAAAGGGTCTGCCATGTTATCCGCTGAAGTCACCTATGCTATGGCAACATCTCCTCTGTCTATGATCTCTCGTATCACATGATACTTCCGAAGGACGTGCTTGGACTTCTGATGAGACCTTGGTTCCTTTGCTTGAGCAATAGCCCCGCTGTTATCACAATACAACGTAATTGGTCTCCCAACAAAGGGAACGACGCTGAGGTCATCCAAAAACTTCCGCTGCCATACTGCCTCTTTCGCCACTTCACTGGCAGCGATATATTCCTCTTTAGTGGTAGAATCTGCTGTAGTGTCTTGTTTACAACTCCTCTAAGATATCGCTCCACTAGCCGAAGTAAAAATAAAGTCTGAAGAAGACTTTATATCATCAACGTCAGACTCAAAGTCTGCGTCGGTAAAGCTAGAAACGACTAACTCGTCTGCCCCATAAACTGAACTATAATGTTTGGTTCTCCTAAGGTATTTAAAAATATGTTTAACCACCATCCAATGCTCTGGACTTGGGTCTGATTGATATTTGCTAACCACACTTATTGAGTGACAAATATGTGGCCTCATACATAATATGGCGTATATAAGACTTCCCACAACCGAAGCATAGGGAACTTTATTCATTATCTGCTTCTCCTTAGATGTCTTTGGAGACATCCGCTTGGATAGCCTGGTTCCATGCCTGAAAGAGATTAATTCCTTCTTGGAATCCCCCATATCAATCCTTGCCAATATCCTGTCTACATAATGCTCTTGTGATACAAACTTTCTACTTTTTCAGTCCTTAAATAATTTAAGTCCTAACATATAAGAAGCTTCACCTAGATCTTTCATTGCAAATGTACTTGGAAGCCATAACTTTGTGTTAGATAACATTCCTACATCATTCCCAATGAGTAGAATGCCATCCACGTATAGAACCAAAAAGGTTAGACACTCCCATTGACCTTCTTGTATACACAAGCCTCATCAACATTTTGAGTGAAGCCAAACTCTTTGACCGCTTGATCAAAACGACGATTCCAACTGCGAGATGCTTGCTTTAATCCATAAATGGATCTCTGTAACTTGCACACTGTAAGCCCAAGGGTCTACTCTCCTATCTTGTTTTGATGATTCTAAACATAATTGATTATGTTTTTGAATACTAGTCAATTTGCCTTGAAGTGTTGTGTTAAGATAGGTTGATCATTGAAGGAACCAACACACCACATGGTCATGCTTGAAGATGTACCACACAAGAGTCAAAGGAGTTAAGTGGAGCTCACATTATCTCTCAAGCAAGCATACACAAAATGGAAGACCAATTGAAGACCAAGGCTAAAGAGAAGTTGAGAATTACCTAGATTTCATTGTACATCTTTTCTCTTTAGATTTCTAAGTCAAGGCAAGGTTTTCAAAATAGTTTCTAAAACCACTTAAGAACTAAAATGATTAAGTGAATGGTTATGTGGTGGACCAACATGTTGGGACCCTCATAAACATTCCAAAATTATCATAAGGAATTGAGTTCCAAAAGCCCAAAATCAAATAAGGAATAAAAACATAAAAATCTGCTTATTTTAGGCTTCTCGGAACTCCGAGAAATGGTCCAGTAGTATTTGACAACTTCTGACCATTCTCTCGGAACTCCGAGAAATGGTTCAGTAGAATTTTCCTTCTTCTGGCTGTTCTCTCGGAACTCCGAGAATTTGTCTCGGAACTTCGAGAATTTCTCAGAGCTCCGAGAACGCCGCGACAACACAGAAAAGAGCCGTTAGGATTTGAATTAAAATTTGGTTTTTGATATTTACACCCCCAAGCGGTCATATCTTTTCTAAGGGCTATAAAAACACATTCAAGAGGATTATCTTCCTCTCTTGAACCATTTGAAAACACCCTTTTAAGCATTTCAAAGAACTTGCAAATTCCTTTGGCTTGAGATTTTGTTTTTCTTTTCCCCAAACTTGCCTTGCACTTGCAAATCATTTTGAGTTTGGATTTAGGGCTTTCACTTGCAATTTATTGTGGAGAGCACTCAAGGGGACTACATCGTGCATCGAGCTTTCAAGAGAAGCCAAGCATTTCATCTTCCATTTCTTGTAAAGGTGGCTAGGGCATCCTATCTTAATACCCTAGGGAGTATCGCTTAGAACTCGGCGAAGAAGGAGAGTCGGTGTAAAGGTGTCAAGGGCATCCTCATTTAATACCCCTTGGAAGTGTAATTGCCTCGGAGCCGGGCATCGTGGAGGTCTCACATAGTGGAAATCCTTAAGAACGATCTTAAGAAGAGTGGAGTAGGGCTTTGCCCGAACCACTATACATCGGTGTGTTCCTTCCTTGTCTTGCACATTTCATTCTTGTTTTTGGTTTGGCATTTCATTTTGTTTTGATCTTATTTGAACTAACCAAAATCTAATCAAGAGAAGAGAAATGAATTTAGGTTTAATACTTAAATTCAAAAAGGTATAAATTAGTGTTAAAACCAATTCACCCCCCCTCTTGTATATTTCACACACCTTCTGATTATCCTCTCGAGCAGCCTCAAAAAGCTCTAGCAGGACCATATAAATATTTTTCTGAACGTTTCCATTCAAGAAGGTGGTTTTGACATCTATCTGCAAGATCTCATAATAATAATGTGCAGCGATAGCCAACAAAATCCCGATGGATTTTAACTTAGCTATAGGCGAGAAGGTTTCCTCATAATCAATTTCAGCCTTTTGAGTATAATCCTCTGCCATAAGCTGTGCCTTATGGGTCTCTACCTTTCCATCAGGGCCCTTCTTCCTCTTAAAGATACATTTGCATCCAATGGGCTTAATACCCTTTGGTGGATCGACTAGAGACCAGACCTTGTTCGAATACATAGAGTCAATTTCTGATTTCATAGCATCTAACCATTTGCTCGCATTGATGTCTAACATCACCTCTCTATTATTAAGGGGATCCGTTTCTTCTATGTTTGGATTACTTTCCTCACTTAGATAGAGATATCTACGGGGTCTTCTGATCTCCTTAATACTATGTCAAAGTGTCGGAGTAGGCTCATTGGATTCTTCTTCATTTTCCTCGTATCTCTCTATCGGAATATCGGATTGCTCTTCTAAGACAATCCTTTTTATCTCGTCAGCATCTTGAATGAACTCTTTTTCCAAGAATGTGGCATTCCGGCTTACAACACAAATTTGTTGACCAGGGTTATAAAACTATTAACTCTTTGTTTTCTTAGGATATCAGTAAAGAGACACCTTTTGGTTCGAGTCTAACTTGTCAGCGCTTATCTTTTTAACATGGGCAGGACCATAGTTACCAGGGTGGGAAACGAAACGTGAAACAGAAACGAGAAACACATGAAAAAATATAGGGGAAACGTGAAACGAGAAAACAATAGAAAATTAGATGAGAAACGTCTTAGGAAAAGCATTAGAAGCGTTTCAGAAACGATTTAAAAAACACATGAAACACAATGAAAACACGAAATATGTGGTTTTGTAGATTTAAATTTTGTTAATTTCAAAATTTTATTTGTTTTCTTATTATTTTTATTTTTATTACAATATATGCGATTGTTTTCTTTTTTAATATCTATTCCACAATTTTTTATGGGTTTGTTCCAAAATGACTTTCGTAAGTTCCACACATATTTCCTAAATGTTTCACATGTGTTTTCTACGAGTCTTGCATACGTTTATCACACGTGATTTATATAAGTTTGTCATATGCTTCCCATGCGCATCGGAGACATGTCTCCAATTTTTTTAACATATTTTGGAAATGTTTTCGAAACGCGTTTCCCGCATTTTAGGGGAAACGAGTTTCCCACCTGTGAGAAACGCGTTTTAGGAGAAACGAGTTTTCTACTCGCCCAAGGAGTTTCTAGCAACTATGGGCAGGACAACCCCATATCCTCATGTGATTCAATGAGGGTTTTCTACCCGTCCATAACTCATATGGAATCGTTGGTACTGACTTAGTTGGGACTCGATTAAGGATATAGAGTGTTGTTTCTAAAGCATACCCCCAAAGAAACAGTGGTGCCTTAGCAAAACTCATCATGGATCGAACCATGTCTAACAAAGTTCGATTCCTTCTTTCTAACACACCGTTTAACTCGGGTGTGGCAGGTGGAGTCCATTGAGATGCAATTTCTTGTTCTTTTAAGTAGTCCTTAAACTCATCACAGAGATACTCTCCTCTCCTATCAGAGTAAAGAGTCTTGATTTTCTTATTTAACTGGTTTTCTATTTCATTCTTGAGCTCTTTGAACTTTTCAAGGGTCTTAGACTTATGTCGCATTAGATACAAATATCCATACCTTGAATAATCATCTGTGAAAGTCACAAAGTAGACAAATCCTCCTCTCATAGGATGAGAAAGAAGTCCACAAACATCCGTATGTATTAACACAAACACACTTTCGCTTCTTTCACTCTTGCCTTTAAAAGGAATTTTGGTCATTTTGCCCTGTAGACACGATTCACAAGTTGGAAAGGGTTCCACTTGAATATAATCCAATGGACCATCTTTCCACTAACCTTGTGATTCTCTCTACGCAAATATAACCTAATCGAAAATGCCAAAGTTGAATTAGAATTACTAAGTCCCTTGTCTTTTTAAGGTTTGGAATATCAACTCTTCGAATACTCTCAATGTTACTCACATTCTCTTTGGCGTTAATTAGATACAAGCCATCTACTAATTCACCTTCCACAATAATATAATTTTCTCTTTTAATAAAAACTAAACTTTTATCGAAATCTACTAAATATCAATCTGAAATGAGTTTAGAGACAGAAATAAAATTGCTTCTTATAGAAGGTACATAAAGACAATCTTTTAATAGTAAGTGTCCCATTGACAACGTCAAATAGTAATCACCCACAGCCTGAATTGCAACAGTTGCATCAGTTCCAACCTGTAAGTAGAGTTCGCCATCAGTCAGCCTTCTGCTTATCCTTAACCCCTGCAAAACATTGCAGATGTGTGAGGTCGCACCAGTATCAACACACCAGGAAAATACATGACCAATCATATTTGGTTTCAACAACAAAAACTTGCAACATACCTTGAAAAGGCTTGTCGTCCTGCTTGCTAGCTGCTATTCCGCTTCCAATGTCCAGGCTTGCCACAATGGAAGCATGCATCGTTGCTCTTAGTTGGCTTTTTTTGAAAGTTTTTTTGTTTTTACCATTGGAGCCCTTTTCTTGGAGGTCTGGCATTTTCCTCTTCTTTTCTCCTTACCTTACGGTTTGAAGACTGAATGTACATTATCCTCAGCTAAGAAGACACTCTTCTTGTTTACCTTCTGCAGATCTTCAGTTCATTGGAGTTGGTTTAATAGCTCAGTCAACAACATTGTTAATTTGTTCATGTGATAGGTCATTATAAAATCTTTGAATGACCCTGGTAGGGAAGCAAAAACCATGTCTATCTGCATTTCTGCATTCATGATGGCCTCTAAGATGTCGAGTTCATTAAGAAAACCCATCATCTTTAACATATGGTCCCTGATCGGGGTTCCCTCTACCATCTTAGTGGATACATGACCCTTTATCGCAATCAGTCTAGCTGTGCAATTCTGTTCTCCAAATAATTCTTTTATATTAAGCATTATTTCCGCGGCTGTAACCATTACAACATGTTGCTTTTGTAGCACATTGGACATGGAGCCAAGGATATAACACTTAGCCATTTCATTATCATCAGTCAATTTCTGCGTCATGTCCCTTTTTAGCCCGTGGGGCATCGATAGTAGGCTCTTCAGGTTCAGCAGTGGTAAAACCCAATAAACTTCCGCAGCTGTTAAAACCAGCATCAAATTTCTTTTCCAGTCAATGTAATTAGGGCCTGTTAACTTATTATCCTCTAGGATTGTAGCAAGTGGGTTTAAGGAAGCCATTGATCTACATTCAATGAAAGATAGGGACACATTAGCAAGACTATTAAATTTAAGTTCATTAATTTCGTGACATATTTCCATCAGATCTGGGTTTTCGATCTATGATGGTACCACTCATTTTACGTCTCATTCACGGGCCCCTCATCCTCGTGAATCAAGAAAATTTTGTAATTTCTTCAATGGGTATCAGAAACCTATTCATAACTTTGAACAAGCGGATTCTTCTAATCCATTATGTCTCACATAATATCTGATTTTCCTTTTGACCTCCAAGCATCGCGGTATGTTTATCCTTTGGGCTTCAGTACCCTTTGCTTAGTTAAGTTAAGACTCATTCCCTCGAAAAACAATGTAAATTTACAAAATCTTCTGCTTTGGCTTGTGACCTTTGCATTTTTGCATGTTTCCCTTAACGATTATTCCAGCCAAGGGAATGGAATGGAATCGGCTTCTGCTTTGGCATGTGACCGTTCTGTTCTCTTGACCAAGGTTTTAAATCTCGGTTTCGGTTTCGGTCATCAGCGAAACCGAAACGTTTCGGTTTCGGTACGAAATTTCGGACGAAATCTTGTAAAATCATAGAAACAAATGAAATCATATGCAAATGATGGAATTTTGAGATGAAACTTTTGGAAATGCTAGAATAAGCACAAATACACACATAGAAACCATCATTTAAGCATGAAAGTCATCTATGGTAGTTCAACAACATCAAAATTTAGAAACATGCGCTATCACATATGTTGGAAACAATGAAGTGTATTCTAAAGTCAAAGGAAAGAAGTACAATGAAATAAAGTGTAATGTAAAGAAAGTACAATCATCAACTATCTCTCTAAGGGGCCCCCTCTATGTCAATACCACATTGAATTACGAGGCGGTTCAAATTCATCATCCCTCCTTCTCTCATGATGGGCACGGTGCATATGTTGACGAATTTGATCTTCAATAAACAAGTAGTATTCCTGCCAGGACATGTTAACCACATGTATTTGTTGGTATTGCTGGACATAATAATCAAAGACATACTGCTCAACTTGCATCAACAGTCCCAAACGTGGGTACATGACATTAGGGCTAGGTATTGTCAATGCTGCTCCGTAAGAAGATGATGCCTCTCCATGTGCATGTGCGTATAGGTCATATGGCATCCCATAGCCATATGACTCAGTCTGTGACTGCGTCTGTGTATTAGAGCCATATGGGTACCCATAGCCGTAAGGAGTAGTCGAACCTTGTCGACTCTCAGAAGATGCATCAATCAATCCATAACCATATGGACCAAAATCGGTATAGTTGGCAATTCCCACACTCCGTGAAATCCCACCATCCATGCTCATACCGTCGAATGTGTCTGTCAAACTATCAACTCCATAACGTGAATGGGCATCTAGGGAGTCATTTTCTTCATCGGTGGGTTGATACCTCCGTCGTCGTTGGAATACTTGCCCATGCCTTGGTTGTGGTCGTGCACCATGATCTTGGTCTTGTGTGGCATGGTCAAACTCCTGTTCCACTGTGAATGGGCTAAGTGGTCTATAAGTCTCACCTTCCACACTTCCCACACTACCCCCTCTACCACCAGAAGTTCCAGTACCTCCCATGTTGCCCCCACCACCACTAGCATTGCCACCCCCTCTATCATCATCTGATGGCGAATCTGTCGACCAATCATCATCACTATTCCGTATTGGAATGGCAACGGGTTGAGAGAGGCCCTGTGTCTCTGGCAATGTATCCGAATCTATACCCATCTCTGCAATGATTAGAGGATTCGGTCTACCTCTCGGGGCATCAATCAGCGGCTCTCCAACCTCCCTCACCCACTCATATAGAGGGTCATCCTCATCATTTTCACAGAATATGTCCGTTAGATCAATAGGGTCGGTGTAGTCCTCCCGATTATTGCTTGTAGAGACGTGCTTCATCCTCAAACGTGTGTTGTAGTGGACGTATACAAGCTTGTGTAGGTTTTGATGTCCAAGCCTGTTACGTCTCTTTGAGTGAATGAGGTTGAATGTGCTCCAATTTCTCTCACAACCTGAAGAAGATGCTGTCTGAGACAACACTTTTACGGCTATCTTTCTTAGGTTAGGAGCATCTGATCCATATAACACCCACCACTCAGCTGCTAAATAATAATATATTTTAATTAGTTACTGTCGATTGACAACTAATATTTATAGCAAGCCTTTACCTGGCAATGTCGTAGCTCGCCCGGCCATAGCAGCTGCACGTCCAAAGAAGCCAGTTGCATCCCTAAACCACTTGAGCTATAATTGAATTAACACCAATAGTTAGTAGTAGAAAATTCTAATGCATTTCCATCTATTTACGTTGAAATAATGAAATGCTCACCTGTCCAAGAACAACGGATTGTGCAGTCGCATCCGGTTCCAACTTGGCTACCACAGTCTCTAAGTCTTCAATGAGATCCATTCGACTGCCAAGGTTTTGCGAGTACTGGTACTTTCGGTTGAGATAATATGCTAAATAAAATAATAATTTGTTAGTATATTGTAAATAATGACGTAAGAGATAATAAATATAAATTGATGACCGTACCAGTCGAATGGAGTGGGTGAAGGAGCATTTTCGTCCATCTATCATCAATGATTTTGTGGTAGCCCTGATAGGATCGAGGAGCAGCCACTATTATTGCCTCTTTCATCAATTGGATGGCGTGATACAAAGAACCCATGGTAGGCTTTTTGTCCCCATCTACCATCTTCAATACCTTTACAATTGGCTCTAATATACCAACTATAGTCCTGCAATGATCCCAAAAGGATGGTCTACCGACGATCTCCTCGGCCTTCTTCCCAGCTACACTCCTGCTCTCCTTATACTCATTCCACTCTTTGCAAGAGAATAATTGCTTTAGACCAACCTTCTTATCCAACATACTCTGGAGAGCGACGTAATTAGTTGCAAACCTAGTAAGCCCAGGGCATACCAAGTCTCCTCCACACAAGCTTCTCATGAGGGCCAGTATATACCCATGATTGTATAAGAAGTTAGTCACTGATCTGGCCTCATCAACTAGCTTCTTCACCGTCGCTTTCTTTCCGATGTCCTTCAGCATAAGGTCGATGCAATGTGCTGCATACGGAGTCCAGAACATACTGTACTTCTCCATAATCTTTTGTCCTGCCTTCTTATAGTTGCTCCCATTGTCAGTGACAATTTGAACAACATTCTTCTTTCCAACCTCTTTAATCACTTCGACCATATGCTTATATATGAATTTTGCATCTTTTACAACGTCGGATGCCTCAATACTCTTCAAGAAGACAGTCTTACCATCACAATATACCATAAAGTTGGTGATAGACTGTCTTGTAGGACCAGTCCAACCATCACACATGATTGTCACTCCATACTCGGCCCACTGCTTCTTCAGCCCATTGATGTACTCCTCCAGTTCAGCCACTTCCATGGGCAAGTATTTGTTCATAACCTCATATGAAGTGGGGGCCTTCACTCCTGACCCGTGTTGGCCAGCTGTATCAATAAAGTGCTGCAAGTATGGGCTATTTGCAGCATTTGCTGGGATGGTGTTGTGGAAGGCAAATTTTGCATATGCTCGTCCAACCTTCTCCCTCGCATTTCCCCACATGCCCCTGATACCCCTTTGTTTTCCCTTTGTGCATATCACTGGGTCCATGCTTGCTGGATCCCTTAGGCTACCCCCCCCGTGTCAAACCCAACTGCATTGGCTTTCCTCCTATGTTACCCTCACCTGTGGCTCCCCTCGAACTACCCCCACCCGCCTCATGTATGGATCGGCCAAAATTTGGCCTCGTAGCATTAAGATTGTTCATCTGCCGCCTCTCGTTCTCGATAGCCACAGACTCTGCCATAGCTCGTCTATACTCCATCCTCTGTCTGCTTGTCTCGACATCAGATGGATATGCAATATCATCATCATCATCCATCCATTCTGCTCCATCATAGTTTCCCGCCACAGCATCGATAAACTCATCTCTCCTCCTCGCTTTATCCTGCTTATTCTGTTTGCTCCCCTTCAATGAATTTGAGATGAGTGTCCTAACCTCCTTAGGGCAAGATGGGCATACTGATACATCTCCATAACCACCTACCAGGTGGTGTCTCAATCGTGTAACACCCCCACTTCCTATTTTCTTTCCGCAATAATTGCATATAGTCTTCTGCCTGCTGCCATTAGATCGCCCATGTAGCCAACAAATATCTCGAGCATCATCCCCATCCCCATCCTCTTCATGACGATGTCGTGGCATGGTGACAGTAAAGACTTTGAAAGATCAAACAGACAATGTAAATAGGTTGTGAAAATAGTAGCAAATTTTAGCAATATTATTCCTTTCAAAATTTTATGGGAAAGTTAAGAAATGAAAAACTATTCCAAACTTTAACAGTTTTCCATTGTTTGATTACACAAGAATATAAGTGACTTGAACAGTTGAACCAAAGAAGTCATGTTTTATGTACAGGGACCTTTAATTAAATAAATGACATTCCTAAAGTCTACCATTCTCCAATAAATTGTGGAAATAAACAAATTTTCCAAGGAAAAATCTTTCCTCGAGAAATGTTGCCACCCCCTGTTTCTTTCTAGTACAACCCCTTGTAGTCTAAAAGAGTAGTAACTAATATACTAGAGGGGGCTGTCCGGGGGAAAAAGAGGGTGGATATAGTAAAGGGTGGGTTCAAGAATGTTCTGTGTAAGTTAAAAAACTGAGAAATGATATATCCACCCCCTTTTCTCCCTAATAAAACCCCTTGTAGTATAAAAGTGGAGTCATTTGTAAATAGGTTGTCCCCTAAAAGTACTGTATGACCTATGAAAATGATCCAAACCGTTCATTTGTAGGAACACAATGTAAATAGGTTGTGCCCCAAAAATCATCTTCATAGGATGATCCTGACCTTCCGATATATTTAGGGACCTCAAAATATGAAAACATGTAAATATTGGAGGGTCAGGATCATCCTAGGTTGTGCCCCTTACAAATGAATGGTTTGGATCATCTTATGAAGTGGGCTGTTGAGTACTTTTAGAAAAATAATGGGGCACGTACAACCTATTTAGTATTTACATTGTGGCCCCAAACCATAGATGAATGATTCGGATAATCTGATGAAGTGGGACGTACAATACTTCTTAAAAATTATGGGCGTTGATATATTGGCAGTTTGGCACCCATAGGTTGTGCCCCAAAAATCATCTTCATAGGATGATCCTGACCTTCCGATATATTTAGGGACCTCAAAATGAAAACATGTAAATATTGGAGGGTCAGGATCATCCTATGGAGATGATTTTTGGGGCACAACCTATTTATGTTGTGTCCCTCACAAATGAATGGTTTGGATCATCTTATGAAGTGGGCTCTTTAGTACTTTTAGAAAAATAATGGGGCACAACCTCTTTACAATGTGGCCCCAAACCACAGATGAATGGTTCGGATAATCTGATGAAGTGGGACGTACAATACTTCTAAAAAAATTATGGGCGTTGATATATTGGCAGTTTGGCACCCATAGGTTGTGCCCCAAAAATCATCATCATAGGATGATCCTGACCTTCCGATATATTTAGGGACCTCAAAATGAAAACATGTAAATATTGGAGGGTCAGGATCATCCTATGGAGATGATTTTTGGGGCACAACCTATTTATGTTGTGTTCCTTACAAATGAATGGTTTGGATCATCTTATGAAGTGAGCTCTTTAGTACTTTTAGAAAAATAATGGGGCACAACCTCTTTACAATGTGGCCCCAAACCACAGATGAATGGTTCGGATAATCTGATGAAGTGGGACGTACAATACTTCTAAAAAAATTATGGGCATTGATATATTGGCAGTTTGGCACCCATAGGTTGTGCCCCAAAAATCATCTCCATAGGATGATCCTGACCTTCCGATATATTTAGGGACCTCAAAATGAAAACATGTAAATATTGGAGGGTCAGGATCATCCTATGGGGATGATTTTTGGGGCACAACCTATTTATGTTGTGTCCCTTAGAAATGAATGGTTTGGATCTTATGAAGTGGGCTCTTTAGTACTTTTAGAAAAATAATGGGGCACAACCTCTTTACAATGTGGCCCTAAACCACAGATGAATGGTTCGGATCATCTGATGAAGTGTACAATACTTTTAAAAAAATTAAAAATTATGGGCATTGATATATTGGCAGTTTGGCACCCACTATAGGATAATTCACACCCGTTGACCGTGAATTGACGTCAAAAGGTGTTAAAAGTCTGCCAAATGCCCTCCTTTTTTTCCCGTCAATTCATGCTAAAAGGGTGCGAATTATACCAGACGGGGGGGGGGGGGGGGGGGGGGGGGCATTACTTTTATTCCAAAAATAATAGCTTTATATGAGTCTTTTATTAAGGGTTTTTGCCATTGTTTAAAAAAGCGGTTTCGATGCGGAACGCGGGCGAAGAAAATCCTTGTTGACTCGACACGGGCGCGGTCAAGAACGCGGGTGACGCGGCCAAGTCAGATGAGTCGTAATTATTTATAAAAAATTTAGTATGCTTGGAAATGATATATTCACCTCTTTTTTTCTTAGGACAGCCCACTCTAGTGTAAAAGGGTAGTCATAAATACACTAAAGGGGGGCTGTCAAAGTAAAAAAAAGGGGCAAGTATATCACTTCTCTTCTTTACAGTTAATTTAGAACTTTAGATTTGAGTTACTTTACTGTTATTTTCCTACATTTAGTAAGGAGAATATCAAAAAGGGTTGTGCTAATAACAATTCCCTTATGTCTTTATTATTTAACCAGCTGTCGAGTGGTATAGCAGTTACCAAGAAGCTCTCAATCAAACAGCCGAATGACAGTCCTAGGAAAGTGGGAGAAAAGTAAATGTAGAAATGATATATTAGTCCCCTTTCCTTACCTGGGCTACCCTCTTGTAGTATAAATGAGTAGCCACAAATAAACAAGAGGGGAGTGGCCAAGGGAAGAAAATGGGGCGTACACATCACTTCCTCATATTTATTATGAAGATGAGATGCATCTATCACATAGTAAATAAGGGATTTGCTCGCGTCTGGCTTTTGGACGTGAGAACAGCCAGCCACCTATGAATTAAATGAAGAAGACAAAATCTGCCAAAGTCATTTTCTTATTAAACTATTCATTTTTATAATAAATAATGGGGTTGTTGGGTAGAGCCTGTCATCTCCATCTCTTTTTCTAGAAATCTGTAAGATCATAGTAGCTCTTTCGTTTTTTGGAAAAAAAATAAAAATAGCATTAAACAAGACAAAAAAGCATTTTATATTGTTTTATCACCAACCCATCCTCTCCCATCCCCCTCAAGTTAGGGTTCTTTCTTTCTACCTTGAATGAAGAAACCTAAGCATATTTTCAAGTATGATTTTTTGCCTGAAATCTTCTTTTTTTTCCCTTTTTTGATTGCGGGATGGTTCAGCATGTACCTCGGCAAATGAAACTCCGGGAAGATGAAGAAGCAAAGCCCTACAAACCGTGGCTTCGGCTCAAGCTCCGTGGCTTCGGCTCAATCTTGCAACTCTCCAGGAAGATGAAGAAGCAAAGCCCTAGAAACATAACCTACTTAAAGCTGTAGGAGCTTGAGGCTGAAGCTTGCTTTGGGTTTGTTGGGAAGATGAAGAAGCTATACTTTAGCTTTGTTGGGAAGATGATGAAAGGCAGATGGAGGTGATGTAATTTTATAGGCAAGAAAATCACAAATTCACATGCAAGGTCAGGTTAGATTCCCTCAGTCTTCCCCTTTTTTCACTTTTTTTTGGCTTCTTTGGTTTTTTTGTCATAATTTCTGCTGAAATGTGACATTTCTTCAGAGATTTTGAAATTTTATGAGGCTTTTTCTATATGGCCCGTGATCTCACTAGATTTCGTTGAAATTTTGACGAAATTTCAAATTAAAAAGGGTTTCCTTTATTGTTTCGGTGTGGAAACGAAATTCAAGCCGAAATTTCCAAAATTTCGGAATTTTCGGTAATTTCACCGAAACGTTTTGGCGAAATTTTGCACTTTTCCGACTCTATGTTCTTTTCGTTTCATTTTCTAGCGAAACCGAAATATTTCGGCCGAAATTTAAAACCATGCTCTTGACTAGCCAACCACTAGATGGCTATGGAAGGCTATGGAGTTTAATTCTTTCAATTTGAACTCCATTTATCAACTTAATATCATGATGAGCATATTTTTATAGTGGGAGTGTGAATATAACATTACTTGCATATTTTAAGCAAACAACCATCCAATGGAATAAAACATACATAAAACAAGCATAAAGCAATCATAAGACATCCATCACATGAAAACATCCATCCAAGGCGAATCATCTAAAGGGGTAAATCTCAGATATATGCATCATAAAAAATACTAAATAGATTAGTAACATCAGCGTGTATGTTCGTCCTTGGTCGAATAAAAAACTGCCATCAACTGTCAGACCATCTGAAGCATCTCCATGCCACGGTTGATTCGATCATCAATTGAGCTTATTTGAACATGACATAAATTACCTTATTGTCTTAGTGTCCTACACTAGACTAGGTAATATATACATCATGATCAAATCTCCATGGGAAACCAGTTGTTCGTGCAACTGGTAAAAGGGATAACAATTAAATAAAATTATAATTAATACATAGCGGACAATATGTGGGACAAACCACAAATGATAAGATAAATCACTTGCACATCCACATATAAAACCATAAATTAACTCATGCTTAAAGCGCACAAGTTGAGGTCCAGACTCCCTTTTTGCCCAATATCACGAATAACAAATATTTTGTACAATTAATAATTTAATTAATTTTTAAACAACCAACCAAGCATCTGATATCTTTCAAAACATGTTTGAAAACATTTTCAACATCAGAGAGATCACCGTAAAAAATTTCGTATGAATCAGAATTCGTTTGGTTGAGAAAAACACAAAATATTCTTTATTCGGAAACATTGTCCGATCGCATGACTATCTGAGCGAATCTGAGTGGGATTCGATTTCTCGAACGAATTTTGAAAGTTCTGATCATGCTAAGATCTACCCAAAACAATGTTTGAAGGGTCTATACCTTGGTTATAGACTTTCTAAACTTGTTTTGGGTCGCACCGGAAAAACTCGTTACAAAAACGTACTTAAATTCCAGCAATTCCAGCAAATTACTTGCAACTTCAAAAAACCACATCTCCTAATACGCCCGTCGGATTTCAATGATTCTTGATACGTTGGACTCGTTTTTGAGAGTATTATCCAACCATGTATAACGATCATCCGAAAAAAAAGCCAAGAAGTAGATCGGATCCGCTGTTTTCTCAAAACAGTCATATGTCTATTAAAATCACACAAAAGACTAGGAACCTCGAATAGCCGGGATAAACGTCCGGGCTCACAGTGGGTAACTGCATGATCTATCTTTGGTTTGTTAGCCTCCTAATCTATTTATGGGTGCAACTCGGGTCGGGTTGGGTCGGGTTGAGGCCAACCCGACCCAAGCCGAGAAGTTCTACCTCCAACCCAAACCCAACCCAACCCGACTCTTAACCCGGCATGGTCAACCCAACCCAACCCAACCCAAATTGGTTTTCCCCTAACCCAACCCGACTAGACCCGACCCAACCCGACCCGATTTCACAACTAGAGAAGAAGGATTTGTTAGGGTTAGGGCTTTTGCCTTTTAGATTTGTGATAGGTCAAGATTACTCATCCACTTCCTACACAATATTGTGTGATTAAATACCGTTCGTCCCTACACCACAATATATTTGTTTCATCAGCAGCAAATAAATGCAAAATATGTTCCAATAAAAACTATACAGACAAATGGGGTGGAGGAACCAATAAAATTACATTACAGATCATCCTCGCAGAGAAAGAGAAGCCACGACGGTCGGAGGAAGGTGGAGAAGATGGAGGCCGCTGCTTCCTTTCTTAGTTTTTTCGCTTCTCTAAAGTCTGAACCGAAGAGGAGAAAAGAACTAGAGAAGAAGGATTTGTTAGGGTTAGGGCTTTTGCCTTTTAGGTTTGTGGTTTTTTCCTTTTTAGAGTTTTAGTTTTTTAGACTCTTTGGAAAGTGAAATAACTTGATTAATAATGTAATCTGAAATTGACGCAGTGGAAACTTAAAAGTCGAGAAAAATTTAAAAACATGAAAGCTCTGCTCAATCAATACACGTAACATATTACTATTTTAATATATTAGTCGGGTTACAGGTCGGGTCAGGTTGCTTGGTACCCCAACCCAACCCGATCTCCGGTCGGGTGGACAATTGCCAACCCATCGGATTCCGGTTGACCCGACCCAAGTTACACCCCTAAATCTATTCGCTAGTTTGCTTTGATACCACTTGTTTGAAGGGTCGTATAACCCCGGGCAAAATCGCTATGCGCAACAAAATCTAATCGCATAATATAATATTAATCTTTCAAATTTTGCCCTCAGCCCAGGATTTCTAGGAACTAGATTATATTCACGTGATAAAATAAACAGATAAAACAAAACATACCTTTGTAGAAATTACCACGAAGAAGATCGTCTGCTTGATCTACTCCCCGAATCGCTACAAACAAACTTTTCGCCGCGGACGCTGCAGGTTGATCCGATGGGATCCTTTGATCTTTACACAAAGAGATAGAACAACTCTTGTTCTATTTACGGATCTGATCTAAATCAGATCTAATAGATGGGATTAACTCACTTGTAGATGGAGCTTTAATGGTGAAGAACTAGAAGTAAAGGAGAGAGAGATGACGTTTCTCACTTATGAGATGTTTTCTAAAGGCTATCATTTTTCTAAAAACGAACGTCCACCTCTTTTTATATATTTAGTGTTTGTGTTTGTTTTGCCTTTTGAAAACCTATAATATCTCACTTAGATATTATCTAAAACTAGTTTTCTTCCTCTTTCAAATAGGAAGCCTATAAATTGGGGATTTTAATTTAAATAAAACTTAGATGTTATAGCTTGCCCAAGCTTTGGAAATTGTGGGTTTAGGCCTCAAGTGGGGATTCCATTTTAAAGAAAACTTGGACTTTATAGCTTGTCCAAGCTTTGGAAATCCTAGGCTAAGGACAAAATTGAAAGATAATTATTATACTATGCTATTTGATTTCGCTGCTCATAGTGATTTTCCCCTGGGGTTATACGACCCTTCTAACAAGTGTTAGTCAAAGTGCCCTAAAATGGAATTTGGTTAATAATTAAGAGGTAGATTTGGAAGATATTATTGTTATTAATATATGATTATTTAAATAAAATAATATCTTGGTCGACATCTTTTTTTGGAGAATAAAAAGAAAGAAGTTTCCTAGAAAGAGAGAAGGATAATAAAAGAGAATAAAGTAGAGATATTTTAGGAGATCTTTTTGCAACCAACAAAAAGCAACCCACAATTTCCAAAGCTTGGGCAAGCTATAACGTCCAAGTTTTCTTTAAAATGGAATCCCCACTTTATTGGCTTCCTATTTGAAAAAGGAAGAAAACTAGTTTTAGATAATATCTAAGTGAGATGCTATTGGTTTTCAAAAGGCAAAACAAACACAAATACTAGATATATAAAAAGGGGTGGACGCTTGTTTTTAGAAGAAGGATTGCTTTTTCAAAAACCTCCCATAAGTGAGAAACGGCTCCTCTCTCTCTCTCTCCATTACTTCTAGTTCTTCACCATTAAAGCTCCATCTACAATTGAGATAATCGCATCCATTAGATCTGATTTAGATCAGATCCGTAAATAGAACAAGAGTTATTATATCCCTTTGTGTAAAGATTAAAGGATCCCATCGGATCAATTTGTGGCATCCGCGGCAAAAGGTTCGTTTGTGGCGATTCGAGGAGTAGATCAAGCAGACGATCTTCTTTGTTGTAATTTCTACAAAGGTATGTTTTTATCTCCAATTTCTTTTATCACCAAAATATAATCTAGTTCATAGACATCCTAGGCTAAGGTCAAAATTGAAGAATAATTTAATACTATGCGATTTTATTCCGCTGCGCATGACGATTTTGCCCGTGGGTTATACGACCCCTCTAACAAGTGGTATCAGAGCAAACTAGGGAACAGATTAGGAGGCTAACGAACCAAAGATAGATCATGTGGTTACCTGCAGTGAGTCCGGATGTTTATCCCGGCTATCCGAGGTTCATAGTCTTTATGTGTGATTTTAGTAGACATAGGACTATTTTGAGAAAACAATGGATCTGATCTGCTTAGTGTATTTTTTCGGATGATCGCTTTACATTGTTGGATAGTACACTCGAATACGAGTCAAACACATCAAGAATCATCGAAATCCGACCTGCGGATTGGGAGATATGATTTGTTGAAGTTGCATGTAACTTGATGGATAGCTTTAATTTTGTTACAAAAATTGGAATTGGTTTTTGATTTTCACCCCAAAGAAGTTTGAAAAATATGTAACCTAGGCATGGACTTTTCAAACAATGTCTTGGGGAGTTTGCAGCATGATCAGAACCATGATGTCTTTGGGATAATTGAATCCCACTCAAAATTATATGAAAGGTCATGCTATCGAGATTGTGTCCCCGGTATAGGACAAATTTTTGTTTTTTCCAACAAACGATCTTGTTTTCACGCAAAATTTTATGGTGATTTCTTAGATCATATAAAAGTCTTTTATGATGATTCTAATGAAAATTAGAATGGTTGTGTATTAATTAAAAATTAATCAACCCATTAAAAGTGTGAAATTATCGCTAGAGGTGAATATTAGGCAGAAAGGGAGTTTGGACCTCAACTTGTGCGCTACAAGCATGAGTTAATTTATGGTTTTATGTGCTGCTGTGCAAGTTATATGTCTTATCATTCGTGGTTTGTCCCACATATTGTCCGCAATGTATTGATTTTAATTTTATTTAATTGTTATACTCCCTCTAGCACTTGGGCGAACAACTGGTTTCCCATGTTGATTTGATCATGATGTATATATTACCTAGGCTAGTGTAGGACACTAGGGTAGTTTATTTTATGTTCAAATAAGCTCAATTGATGATCGAATCGTATACTTGGAGGCCGACAGACGGATCGAATCAACCGTGGCATGGAGATGCTTCAGATGGTCTGGAAGATGATGGCGGTTTTTTATTCGACCAAGGAAGGACAAGCACGCTGATGTTACTGATATATTTAGAATTATTTGATGAGGCATATAGATGATATTTACGCCTTTGAATGATTCGCCTTGAGGTCAGCAAATTTCCCTAGTGCAAAAGCACTTATTTGCCCAAAATTCACCCTCTGTTTGGTAATGGAGTTGTGGGGATACCCTTATTATAGTAAGGTTAGTGGGAGTTCCCTACAACCCAAATACCAAATTGAGCCGATAGTTTGGGGAGATGTGTTCATGTGATGGATGCCTTATGATTGCTTTATGCTTGGTTCATGTATGTTTTTATTCCATTCAATGATTGTTTGCTTAAAACATGCAAGTAATGTTACTCCCAATATAAAAATACCCTAATTATGATATTAAGTTTATAAATGGAGTTCAAATTGAAAGAATTAAACTCCATGGCCTTCCATAGCCATCTAGTGGTTGGATAGTCAAGAGAATAGAACGGTCACATGCCAAAGCAGACACCGATTCCATTCCCTTGGCTAGAGTAACAATTAGGTTCCCATGGTGATAAGGAAAACATGTGAAAATGTGAGGTCACATGCCAAAGCAGAAGCCTTTATAAATTTGCATTGTTTTTCGAGGCAATGGGTCTAACTTAACCAAGTAAAGGATATTGAAGCCCAAAGGATAAACATACAGCGATGCTTGGAGGCCAAAAAGAAAATCGAATATTATATGAGACAAAGGATTAGAAGAATCTGCTTGTTCAAAGTTATAAATAGGTTTCCGACTAATAGAGCATGGCTGCGGGTGCGGGTACGACATGACACGGGTATGAGATTTTCCAAAAAAACCGGGTGCGGGTACGTTCGGGTACGCTGAATATAATAATATATTTTAAAACTTTATTATATATTTATAAAAAAATTTAAAAAAATTTGGAGAGCAATCAAATAACAATAACATCACCAAAATGGAAAATTCTAATATTACTCTTCATTTCATAAGTGATTAAGTTCCATATTTTTCATAACATGAGGCATCAATACATCATTCATTAGAAAAAAAGTCTGTCGCCAGTGTGTTGACTGGTGTGTTGACCAGTGCCTGACAAGATGAATAATTTTTAAAGACCAAATTATGAAATTTTTTATACCAGACTTTTGGGATTTAATAATGTTTGGACATGATAGATTTTATGAATTTTTAAAATTTGAAAAATACCCCACCGTTTGGAAGTTAAGAAAGTTAAAATTTTGACCTGACCCTTTTTCTTCGGATTTTGTACTAGAACAGGAGAGTTGACTTTTTTTCTTTTTAGATTTTAGATTTAGGTCTTGAAACTATTTTTAATAAAAATCCAAATGGGGGGTATTCCGTTATTTACATGTAAATCTTAAGTAAATGGACAATAAAATAGTAAAGACAGGAGAGGAGAGAGAGAAGAAGCACATGAGGGATTTACACAAATCATTCTAATGTGTGCATCTTTTTTATTGAATGTAGATCAATGGCTTCCTTCAACCCACTAACTAGAAGTCTAGAAGATAATAAGTTAACCGGCCCTAATTACATTGACTGGAAAAGGAATTTGATGCTAGTTTTAACACCTGCGAAAGTTTACTGGGTTCTTACCACTGCTGAACCTGAAGAGCCTACTGTCGATGCCCTACAGGCTGAAAGGGGCATGAGGCAGAAATGGACTGGGGATAATGAAAAGGCTAAGTGTTATATCCTTGGCTCCATGTCCAATGTTTTGCAACAACATGTTGGAATGGCTACAGTCGCAGAAATAATGCTTAGTCTAAAAGAATTATTTAGAGAGCAAAATCGCATAGCTATGATGATTGCGATAAAGGGCCTTGTATCCACTAACATGGTAGAGGGAACCACGGTCAGGGATCATATGATAAAGATGATAGGCTTTCTTAATGGACTCGACATCTTGAGGGCCATCATGGATGCAAAAACGCAGATAGATATTGTTTTTGCTTCCCTACCAGGGTTATTCAAAGAGCCTGTAATGACCTATCATATGAACAAGTTAACAATGACGTTGACTGAACTATTAAATTAATTCCAGTCAACTGAAGATCTGCAGAAGCTAAACAAGAAGAGTGTCTTCTTAGCTGAGGATAATGTACCTTCAGTCTCCAAACCGAAAGGTAAGGGAAAAATAAGAGGAAAAGACGTAGCCTTCAAGAAAAAGGCTCTAGTGGTTAAAAATAAGAAAACTTTCAAGAAAAAGTCAACCAAGAGCAACGATGCAGGCTTCCATTGTGGCAAGCCTGAACATTGGAAGCGGAACTGTAGGAGCTACTTAGCTAGCAAGCAAGACGACAAGTTTTCTCAAGGTATGTCATAAGTTTTTGTCGTTGAAACTAATATGATTGGTCCTGTATTTTCCTGGTGTGTAGATACTGGTGCGACCTCACACATCTGCAATGTTTTGCAGGGGTTAAGTATAAGCAGAAGGCTACTAATGGTAACTCAACCTAAAGGTTGGAATTGATGCAATTGTTTGAGTTCAGGCTATGGGTGATTACTATTTGGTGTTTTCTAGGGGATACTTACTATTAAAAGATTGTCTTTATGTACCTTTTATAAGAATGAATTTGATTTCTGTCTCTAAACTTATTTTAGATGAATATTTAGTAGATTTCAATAAAAGTTCAGTTTTTATTAAAAGAGAAAATTCTATTATTGTGAAAGGTGCATTAGTAGATTGTTTGTATCTGATTAACGCCAAAGAGAATGTGAGTAACATTGTGAGTATTCCAAGCGTTTATGTTCCGAACCTCAAAAGCGCAAGGGACACGGTAATTCCAACTCAACTTTGGCATCTTCGATTAGGTCATGTTGGCGTAGAGCGGATCACAAGGTTAGTGAAAGATGGTCCATTGGATTTTATTCAAGTGGAACCCTTTCCAACTTGTGAATCGTGTCTACATGGCAAAATGACCAAAATTCCCTTTGAAGGCAAGAGTAGAAGAACCAAAAGAGTGTTGGATTTGATACATACGGATGTTTGTGGCCTTCTTTCTCATCCTGCGAGAGGAGGATTTGTCTACTTTGTGACTTTCACAGATGACTATTCAAGGTACGGAGATCTGTACTTAATGCGACGTAAGTCTGAGACCCTTGAAAAGTTCAAAGAGTTCAAAAATGAAGTAGAAAACCAGTTAAATAAGAAAATCAAGACTCTTCGCTTTGATAGGGGAGGAGAGTTTCTCTGGGATGAGTTTAAAGACTACTTAAAAGAACATGGAATTACGTCTTAATGGACTCCACCTGCCACACCCGAGTTGAACGGCGTGTTAGAAAGAAGGAATCAAACTTTGTTAGACATGGTTCGATCCATAATGAGTTTTGCCAGAGCACCACTGTTTCTTTGGGGGTATGGCTTAGAAACAACGCTCTATATCCTTAATCGAGTCCTAACTAAGTCAGTACGAAGGACTATATGAGTTATGGACGGGTAGAAAACCCTCATTGAATCACATGAGGATATGGGGTTGTCCTGCCCATGTTAAAAAGATAAATGCTGACAAGTTAAAGACACGAACCACCAAAAGGTATGTCTTTATTGGATATCCCAAGGAAACAAATGGTTATTGGTTTTATAACCATAGCAAATAAAATTGTGTTGTAAGCCGGAATGCCACATTCTTGGAACAAGAGTTCGTCCAAGATGCAGGTGAGATGGAGATGATTGCCTTGGAAGAGCAATTTGATAATCTAATAGAGAGATATGAGGAAATTGAGCAAGAATCTAATGAGCCTACTCCGACACTTCGATATTGTATTAGAGAGATCAGAAGCAAGGTTGCTAGGGCGGGATTCGAAGGCTCCGGGATGGTTTGGAGCGGGATTCGATTTTTCGCAGGGGAGTCGCCTGAGAATCCCCGGAGAGCAATAGAAAATAAATAAATAAATGATAAAATTTAAGGAAAAATACCTGAAAATCAAAATCTAAGCATTCAGTTGTACACCGTTAAACATAAACATTTTCATTAAGGAGCTAGGAGGCCCAGGACTCCACCATTAAACAAAAAATTCAGTTTCCAAAAAGCCAAATATCAAAATTATTACAGAATTTCTCCAGTATTTTCAAATAAAAAATAAAGTTAGGCTTTTCTCTTTCCCTCTGAATAAACAAGATCAGTTCGTCATCTTCTACATTTTCTGTAAAGGAAAAGTTTAAATAAATGAATTAATATTTATAAGACTAATATCTTCACTGGGAAATTGATAGTGTTAAAGATTTTAAATATGTCTCTTCAAGTGTGAAATTGTACCTCCCCTTATACGTTCTCCACGCCCCAAGAAACTAGTAATACGACCTTGAGTGTTGGTTGGTCGTCCAATTTCAGGTTCCGAGCCGCTCACCACTTTTGGAGTCCCAGATCCTGCAGCTTCGTCATTATCGTCTAAGTCACGAATAGTGAGTGAAGGAATTGAAGGTAATGCCTGAGATGACGCACGAAATGTAGGTGTAAGGAAATCATCATTGAGATCCTGCCATCGCATAACCTCCATTCTGATAGAGGAGTCATCCATAACTGGGAGCTCTGGGTTGATGTCCCATTTCCTATTTGGTCCTCTTTGTATGAAGCCGCATTATATCTAAATAATAGATTCCAAATTAAATAAATAATCTGACATAAGTAATGAAAAACAATTATTACATGCAAAAACTAAACAAAGAACTTAAACCTGGATAGGAGTCGAAGATTTGAGTGGATGTACACAAGGGTATCAGCACAATGTGAATTTAAGCGATTACGCTTTACGTTGTGAATGAAGCTATACATGCTCCATACTCTGCAGAAGATGTGCTGATAGGTTGTGAGAGAATTTTGATGGCCACTGACTGTAACTTCGGTACATGACTTACATGAAAGTTCCACCATTTGGTCACAGATACCTTGGGATCTTTCGCATCCTCCCTGGCAAATTTATTGGAAAACCTTCCAACCCTTCCTATCAAATCATATAATTGACGTCTAATCGTACTACTCATCTCATCATCAGGGGAGAGATCCTTAATGGCTTCATAAACAGCATCCATGATCTCAGGGTCTTTATCTGAAAATAAAATTGAATAATTGATCAGTCGGCAACATAAATGAAGATAAATACAATTACATTATGAAAATTCACAATACAAAAAACAATTGCATACCTGGGGTGACTCGTTTACCACCGCCTGGTGCTGGAATATTGAGATATGCAGGGTCCTAATATTTTGGAGTCAGTACATGAGCCAAAGCATGCAGTCAAACATTCATCTTCCCCCATCGTTCCACCACAATACCATAAATATGATTGTACATGTCAGGGGCATCTTTCAAGTTATCTTTTATTTTCCCTAACAAATTCTCCATACCTTTGTACACTTCTGATATTAGACAGCCTTCCTGGTCAGTGAACTTAATCATTTTATAGATGGGCTTCATAATTAATAGTGCCAATCTTATGTTCGTCCAAAATTCATCAGAGACTATACAAGTAGTTGTCATCTCGCTCCTCTCTCTCATCACTTTGTCGGTGCAAGCATTCGGCCAATCTTTCCAAGCATATGTCAATACTGTCATCTGCAACGCCTCCCTTACATCAAGAAGTCTCTTAAGTGTAGTATAATGAGTTGCAAATCTAGTCTTCGCAACTTTCAGCAACTCAAACTTCGAATTGCTTCTAAATATAGCAAGAGCCTGCGAATGATTGGTAATATATTTGACGACATCCTTGCAGGAACGGTAAGTCTCTCCAATCCAATGAAGGTGTTTTTGCTTGGCCAACTCTTTGAATATCAGATTTAATGTGTGAACCATACAAGGATAAACTTTATTAACCTCTGTCCCAGCAAGCTTGCAATTGGCTGCATTATCTGTAACCACTTGCACAACATTAAAAGGCCATACTTCTTGAATGGCATCCAACACAAACTTTGCAATGTTTTTCCCTAATCAACACATACAAATAGTGGAAACGATAATTGAAACTTAATAAGTTAAAACCTTACCACAAATATCATTCGTAACAATTAAAACCATAACCAATCATCAAATTTCTAAAACTTCAATCCTAAATAACCAAGTCAAATCCATAATCTCTCAAGTCAAACCAAACCAAATTGAAGTCTAAAACCAACTAAGGAAAATCAAATCCTTCTGACTAAGACTCTCGGTCATGACAACTATGTCAAACCGAACTCAAGACACCAACTCTTCCCATTCCCGCATGGGTTTCGTCCAATGTCTTCATTAGCAAATGCTCCTTCCTCTTCACCTACATGTCCTGTGGGATAGGTGGGTTAGAAGCAAGTAAAGGAAACTCTCAGAATAATGAAATTAAGTGACATGAATTTCACCACAATATTTTCTATAAAAATTGAACAATAATAAAACCTGAAACAGTAGCAATCTTTTTATCCGATGATAACAAAACGATTAATTAAAACATGCAAAGCGTTGTACGCAATTTAAATATTCTATCTTTTTTTTTCCAATGATCATGCAGCAGTTCCCCATCGATTTTCTTCTCATATTTTACGGTGGCTTTCTAGCCTGGCCGGTGATCATTGACCATCAAGGACCCTCCATTCCCTAATGGAACATGATCCATTTTATGATTTCGATCGTTCACCTCAAAGGTTCCTCCCAAATGAATTGCCCACCAGTTGTCGTACGTCCTCAGACTGGTTGGCTTTAATTTATCGCCCAAGGTTGGATCTAAGGGTTCTCTTTAGTCCTCCCTCCCATTATTCCCAATCCTAAATATGTGTACAGTTGTTTTTCAATGAAACCTTTCTTTTACAATCCATATCTCAATTTTCCAATCATTATCCAATTCCAGGCATTATTTAATTGAAATCTGAATAACATGCTTAGAACAATCTACTCTAATTACACATACTAAATTATTCATTTCATTATTAAGGAAAATAGAATGACAAAACCACATCAACAATAATGACATTATTTAGCGAGTAACCAAAACTTGCCTTGATGCTTGATGTTTGATGTTCGAGAAACGACGATCCCTAAGCGAAAAAGTACAATTATTCAACCTGGACAATGTCATACACACAATGTCATAGATGCTTACTAAGAGGTTCATATGTTCACTTTCTTTGTATGCTTAGCTTACTCTTCCTTTATTTGACCCATCTCTCTCTTAACCAAGTTTTCTATTATTTTCTATCTTCTTATTTCGCTACCTAACTGAAACCTTTAAATGAATTTATCTTTGTATTTTCCAAAGTATTTATTGCTGATTTTCAGTTATTATATTTATATATATATATATATATATATATATATATATATATATATATATATTAAATAAGACGACACTTTTTGGTGCCGTTATCAAAATTATTTTTCTCCGAAAATCATCGAAAATTACTAAATATATCATATTTAAAAGATCCCTTTATTTTAAACTAATTGTATAAAAATTAGTTCCGAATCTCAAAGAATTTTCGAAGAAGACGAATTTGTTTTGTCTCTTTAATAAGAATAAATAAAACTGAAAATTAGTATAACTAAACTCCAATAAATCTGAAACCAAAAAGTATAATAAATAAGATGATTTACTGCTGAAAATCAACATGTAACTCCATAAAATTCTAAATAAGACGGAAGAAGTTAGTGTCATTATAAAAAACAAACCGTTAAAAAAATCAGAACTATATAAGTAAATTTTCAACAGTTTGTTATCTTTATAGATTTCAGATTTCTATATAAAACAGAAATCAAGAAGCTAGAATTCGTCTAATAGAACGAGACAATTTTGTGCAACCTGTAAAACTGTTTCTCGTTGAATTAACAAGATCAATGAAATCTCTTCAACATCTCAAAATATATAGATTAAATAAATCAATTACCTTTGTACGAAAATCAGAACATGATTCCGAAATTTTTTGAATAAGACGAACAGATTTGTGTGTTTATCAAAAACGAACAAAAATCTGAAAATCAATGATAATAATTCCAGAAAATTCTGAAATTTTAAAATTAGGTTAGATATTAATTAATATAATTTACTAAAAAATCAGCACCAATACCCTAAAATTTCATAATAAGACGAAAGTATTTTGTGCAATTATCAAAAACGGAATTTCTTCTATTTTGTTCTGAAAACATATTTAAATAGGTTTTTAATTCCTTTAACATTCTAAACTTAAATCATACCCATATCAATTACATATTAAGACTTTTTCAACAATATCTAATTACTTTTACACTTATTTTAGCCTCTTTCCAAGTAATTTGGCTAAAAATCATGTGAAATAATCTCACAAAACTTCGTTTATTTATTTAGATCAACCTACCTACATCTCCATATTACTATTACTCTACATTAAAAATAAAGATTCGAAAATTTAAGGTACTTAGTGTTTGGAGAGTAAAATCGATAAAGTTTGCGCTTTTCCTCTCTTCTTTTCTTCTCTCTCCCTCCCTCTTTCTTTCTCAATGGGACGTCCAAAATTTTTTTTTATCGTGTGAGGGAGTGTCTCTCCAATATATAATTTCTCTCTTATTTGGTTTCCCAATCTCAGTGAGATTCTTTCTCATCACGACTCTTTTTGTTCCCAACTTTAGTATTTCTCTTATACTAATCCTAACATGAATAGAAGTTTCTAAAATTTTAATTGTAAATATAGGATATGGCCCCCACATAATTTGGAAACTATGGGAGCACAAAAAGAGGCACGTCCCACTTCGATAAGTGCACGCCCATTACTTTTTGTGGAGATATACCAATCTCCAAAATTTTAGTGTATTTCTATATCCTCTCCTATATTTTCTCTTTCTATTTTAAGTTAAGAAATTTCTAAACTCTTTGTATGTATATCTTTATGATTATGCATATAATATATATAAGATTAGGGGGGGCCACGTGGGACGCCCAACAAGGGAGGTTACCATTGCCGTTCCCACTCCAAATTGGAGTAGGCGGCAATAAAATAGGGAGAGATAAGGAGGCGGCAAAATTTTAAGAAATTGGGTTACGACCAAACTTTAGAGGCCAAAAGAGAGATTCAATTTAACTTTTGATGACAAACATACCCCTTAACTAAAGCTTAAGGAAATAAACTAAATTGGGTATTTTAGTCACACCCCTACCTATTCTAAAAATTATACTAATTATAGTAATCCCATAATTAACCCATACCCATACCATAAGTGGGCCATAACTTTCTCAAATCAAGTTCGAATCGCGAAATTTTGGGCCCGTTGGATAGGTAATCGAAAAACCCATCCATTGAGACCAAAATCAAGTCCAACGGACAAGATTTGATGCCCCAAAAATTGGTTCTACTAAAAAAAACAGAAATACACTTTGATCTTTTGGTCAGGGGATCTATGCTCCAGATTAAATCAAAGTTATTAATTTTCTAGGCCTGTGTGGGGCCGGGTCTTTTCAACATTCAATCATAACAATCAGCACATATTTTGATGATATTTGCAGAACATCAATGGAAACCATCAAGAGTAGGAAACCACAACACATTTATTGTCAAAAAATAATCAAAGTTTAGGGCCTTAGGCCATGAAATCAGTACAAAACTACAAATTGTAGTACAAAACTACAAACACATTAATCCACCCAGAAATCAATAGAGAAACACATTTAATTACAAAACTACAAACACATTAATCTGGCCATGAAATCAGTTATCCTCAAGCAGAACCATTCTCACAGAACCATTGGCTCAAAGCCTCAAACACACCTGTGTTTAATGGTTTATGTGAGAAACCATTAAACACAGAAACCGTTTAAAGAAGGGGGGGGGGTTTATTATCCTCAAGCAGTGAACCATTCTCACAGAAACCATTCTGTGCACGGAATGGTCACAGAATGGTTTCTGTGAGCCATTAAACAGAAACCGTTTACGGAGGGAGGGGGGGGTTACTTTGTCCTCAAAAGTGAACCATTCTCACAGAAACCATTCTGTGTGAGAATGGTTTCTGTGAGAAACCATCCACAGAAACTGTTAAGAGAGGGAGGGGTTTCATTTTCTTTCTTCTTTAAAAAAAATGAAAAAAATCAAAAATACCTGCAAACTTCTTCTTCACTTTCCGGCGGATGACCATCGGACGGCAAGCTTTATAGGGTTTTAGAGAAGGGGGAGTGAGAGGGGCGGTGAAAGATGAGAAGAGAAGAAGAGGGTTTTTAGGGTTTGCATCGAAACCCTCGTTTTATACGATTTTTTAAGGTTTTATATCAAAATTACAAAAAAGCCCTCACTCAAAAATAACCCTTATTCTTTGAAAGCTGTCAAAATATGGGAATCGCGATTCCCTTCACTTAAAAAACGGATTCTACGTAATGGGAATCAAGATTTCAAATAATGTGAATCCCGAATCGTAATTTGGTAAACCGCGAATTTTATTATAATAAAATGCGTATTTATAAATTACGAATCGCGATTCCGGTGGAAACAAAATTGCGATTCCCAAATGTGGATTTGTGTTTCCGATGAAATCGGTTCGGGATTCCCCTATTTTGGGGAATCGAATCGAATCACGATTCTGATTCGCGATTCGGGGAATCGCAAATCCCCACCTTTAGGAACGAATCCTGCTACCTTGATCAGAGGACCCTGTAGATATCTCTATTTGGGTGAGGAAAGTAATCCAAACATAGAAGAAACAGATCCCCTTAACTATAGAGAAGCGATCTTCGATCCACCAGAGGGTATTAAGCCTATTGGATGCAAATGGATCTTCAAGAGGAAGGACCCTGATGGAAAGGTGGAGACCTACAAGGCACGGCTTGTGGCAAAGGGTTATACTAAAAAGGCTGGAATTGATTATGATTAAACCTTCTAGTCCGTAGCTATGTTAAAGTCCATCAGGATTTTGTTAGCTATCGCTGCACATTATGATTATGAGATCTGGGAGATGGATGTCAAAACCGCCTTCTTGAATGGAAACGTTCAAGAAGATATTTATATGGTCCAGCCAGAGGGTTTTTAGGCTACTAGAGAAGATAATCAGAAAGTGTGCAAGTTGCAGAGATCCATTTATGGACTAAAGCAAGCATCTTGTAGTTGGAATTATCGTTTTGATCAAGCAGTCAAAGAGTTTTGCTTCTCTCAAATTGTTGATGAGGCTTGTGTATACAAGGTCAATGGGAGTGCCGTAACCCTTTTAGTTCTATACGTGTATGACATTCTTCTCATTTGGAATGATGTAGGAATGTTATCTAACACAAAGTTATGGCTTTCCAGTACATTTGCAATGAATGATTTGGGTCAATCTTCTTATATATTAGGGCTTCAGTTGTTTAGTGACTGAAAAAGTAGGAATAGTGGGCTATCACAGGAGGCTTACGTAGACAAGATATTGCCAAGGTTTAAGATGACGGATTCCAAGAAGGGATTAATCACTTTCAGGCATGGGATGAAGCTATCCAAGAAGATGTCTCCAAAGACATCTGAGGAGAAGCAGATGATGAATAAAGTTACCTATGCTTCGGTTGTGGGATGTCTTATGTACGCCATGTTATGTACAAGGCTTGATATCTGTCATTATGTGAGTGTGGTGAGCAAATATCATTCAGACCCAGGTCTTGAGCATTGGACGGTGGTTAAATATATTTTTAAATATCTTAGGAGAACTGAACATTATTGTTTGGTTTATGGGGCAGACGAGTTAGTCGTTTCTGGCTTTACCGATGCGGACTTTCAGTCTGACGTTGATGACATGAAGTCTTCTTCAGGCTTTTTTTTACTTTGGCTAGTGGAGCGATAACTTGGAGGAGTTATAAACACGACACCACAACAGAGTCTACCACTGAGGCATAATATATCGCTGTCAGTGAAGCGGCAAAAGAGGCAGTATGGCTGAGAAAGTTTTTGGATGACGTTGGCATTGTTCCCTCTGTTGAGAGACCTATTACGCTGTATTGTGATAATAGCGGGGCTATTGCTCAAGCAAAAGAACCAAGGTCTCATCAAAAGTCCAAGAACGTCCTTCGGAAGTATCATGTGATACGGGAGATTATAAACAGAATAAATATTTCCATAACAAAGGTGGCTTTAGTAGATAACATGGCATACCCTTTCACTAAGTCCCTTAGTCAAAAAGTGTTTGACAAGCATGCTGAAGGAATGGGTCCTAGATATATGCACGACTAGATCTAAAGTCAGTGGGAGATTACTTTAAATTCTAGTGTACCTCGCATTTTTCAATAATAAAGAATTATTTCATGACATTTTTGGGTACTATTTTGTTAATATGTGAGATGTGCTTTTTTTTATTACACATATTAGCCCTTAGGGAGCAAAGTAGGAATGCCATGCTCAAGGATTCATAGATCCTAGGGAGCAAGAAGATATGGAATTCCGTTTCTTTGCAAACCTTAAAAGTTCCTGGTTGGAGTGGAGATTGGACATCTCCTCCTGTACATAACCAGCACCAGTCTTGCTAACATGCACGTGTCGTGAGGTGACTTATATCAGTCTTGGGTAGTGGACCCTAAGCGTGAAGAGTGGGAGCGACGATTGGGATCACGCTCTTAACTGGATCTCATTGGAATAGCCTGGACAGGGGATAGTAAGGCTATTCTACCAGACACATTTCAGGGTGGTACTCGAATCATGGATAAACCTACGAGACTAATAGTGATACCCAACAAGGAATTCTCCGCCTCCGCCTCATATACATGAGGGAACCATCTACAGTTTTGGTCAGAGCAGTATGCCTATAAAATACCTGGCCAGGTGGATTTAATAAATGTTTTATCAAATGTTTTTATGAAAATATTTTGAATGGTTTTAGCAAATGCATTGTCGGGCCTGAGCTGCTTGACTGAAAGGTATGCCTAGAGTGGGCCGAGGGGGTAGTGTATGTCCACTTTCTGTAGGACTCGACTCAGTAAATGGAGAATGAAGAGAGGACTTGCACATATTGGAGGTGATTAGGGGTAAGATGATTTGACGGTCATCTTCAGGATTACGTCTCGATGGAGGCCACTGATTCAATGTGATTATAGTTTTTGACTATGGAGCAAGATCGCAGCGGAGCCCATCATTGGCTTCTGCAGGATCGACCGTTAAATCCCTAACTCGAATGACCAATTGTATCTATTAGATATGGTCCCACATTTATTTGATTGCACAAACGAACTTGTTTCGTTGCATTTGATGCAAAGGGAACAGATATCATAGTGTATGTACACCATGGGATAGATTAGGAATACCAAATTGGTTAGGTGTTAACTAAAAGGGTATTTAAGGTATTATATAATGTCTAGATGGAGCTTTATTCTCATTGCACGGGAATCATTTATTTAAATTAGAAGAATTAAATAATTATTTGAATTTAACCCTATTGGACAAAATTTCATGTTGAGGGCAAGTGGGAGATTGTTAGTCAAATTGCCCTAAAATGGAATTTCATTTATAATCAAGGGGTAGATTTAGAAGATATTATTGTTATTAATATCTTATTATTTGCATAAAATAATATCTTGGTTCATATCTTTTTTTGGAGAATAAAAAGAAAGAAGTTTCCTTTTTGGAGAACAAAGGAGAATAAAGTGGAGATCTTTTTGCAACCAACAAAAAGCAACCCACAATTTCCAAAGGTTGGGCAAGCTATAACGTCCAAGTTATCTTTAAAGTGGAATCCCACTTTATTGGCTTCTTATTTGAAAAAGGAAGAAAACTAGTTTTAGATAATATCTAAGTGAGATATTATAGGTTTTCAAAAGGCAAAACAAACATAAACACTAAATATATAAAAATGGGTGGACGTTTGTTTTTAGAAGAATGATTGCTTTTTGGAAAAACCTCCCATAAGTGAGAAACGTCATCTCTCTCTCTATTACTTCTAGTTTTTCACCATTAAAGCTCCATCTACAATTGAGATAATCCCATCCATTAGATCTGATTTAGATCAGATCCGTAAATAGAACAAGAGTTGTTCTATCCCTTTTTGTAAAGATCAAGGGATCTCATCGGATCAACTTGTGGTGTCCGCGGCAAAAAGTTCGTTCGTGGCGGTTTGGGGGAGTAGATAAAGTAGACGATCTTCTTCGTGGTAATTTCTACAAAGGTGTTTTTTTCTCCAATTTATTTTATCACCAAATATAATCTAGTTTGTAGAAATCCTGGGCTAAGGTCAAAATTGAAGAATAATTTTATACTATGCGATTTTATTCCGTTGCGCATAGCGATTTTTCCCGGGGGTTAGTAAAATTTTCTTACTTATTTAATGGAATCTAATAGTGCATGTGTGCTTATTCTATAACTTCCACAAACTTCCACTAAGTACTTCCACTTCATGTACTTCCACTTCAATGGGCACTAAAGTTTGGACGGAGATGCATCTTTATTGTTACCTATTACTGTAAATTGTTTCATAAACTTCCACTTCATATGTGCTTATTCTAGCATTTCGTGATGTTTCATCTTAAATTTCCATTGTCTGCATGAAATTTCGTAAACTTCCATGATTTTTATAAGCTTTTCATTAAACTTCCATGATTTTTATACGATTTTTATTGGCTCCCATCCACTTCCACCAAGTACTTCCACTTCTATGGGCCCTAAAGTTTGGACGGTGATGCATATTTATTGTTACCTATTACTAGTCCCTAGCCTTGATAATTGTTTCATGAACTTCTAGACAGCTGCAATGGAGAAAGAGAAATGTCACAGACACATCAATGACGATTTTCAAATAAACATTTTTGATGAACTCAAACTTATTCAATCCCTCTAAAGCAGAAAGTTAAGATTGTCTAAATGAAGACGACTGTTATCTCTTACCATTAGTCTCAAATTGATAAAAAATTGACTGCATCAATCATCGACTTGCTTGGAGCGTCCCCCCTTTACCTTGATCGATTTCTTGTTTCAGAGCAACTTTTGAAACATTGATATCTATATGTATAAATCTTTGCTCAGTTTTGGTAAGTGTAAACTTTTTAGTTGGGTTGTCATATAGTCATGTGCTTATCTGGATGTGTTACATGGCAACACTTTGTTAAAAATTCTCTATTCTTTTTGTTCCTTCTATTCATTCGTCTAACATATAATTTATAATCCCACTCACTATTGATTTGTTGGTAATAAGAATAATTTACAGTATTAATATGATTGGGAAAAATGACTTGTGGCTGCTTTTTTATAAGTAATTGTAAGATTAGGAATGAAATCTCAAACTTGATAAACCAAAGTTCCTTGTAATTATAGAACAATGGGAATAACAAGCGATCTATTTGCCATTTCACCTCATTGGAGCTACCTTTATTTGATCTAGATCCGTCCATTGCTATTGCACAAAGGTCTTGTTCAGATTTGATACTAAAGTGAGTGCCGGATCATGTCCCGCTATCATGGAGTAGAAAAAAAAAATCAGAGGTCTAGAATTTGATAGCTAGAAGAAGGGGACACCAATATAAAGTTATTGGTTTTTTTCGTTATGAAGCAAATAAGTTAGAACAAATCCATCCAGAAGCATTGGGTTCTAATGCGACACTTTTCGTATAGTGGAAGATTTTGAAAAGACTAATATTGGTGCAAACCTAGGGTTGACGGGTCAATTTCTAGAAACTTAGGGGAACAAAAAATTGTTTCTAATTCAAAATACTGGCAACTTACATTCCCAAATTGAAAGAAACAGACCATAATAGTCAAAGTGGATAGAATTTTCATTAAGATCAAAGGCTTTAAAATTAATTCATCAATGAAATTTAACTCATCGAAGTAAAAGTCCCAACAATAGGTTCTAATCAAAAGGAAATCAACTGACTATGCAAGCAAATTGATCTCATTAAAAAGATAATTATGCTAGGAAATCAAATCTCAATAACAATATATGAAACAAACCAGATATACTAACTAATGTTTAACTAGAACCCAAAGCTAATGGGTTTGATAGGTTCAGGCTGTGATGCTGGGAAATTAAAATGTAAATGATTAGGACTAATTTTGAGGGAAAGATTTAAGGGTAATATGCATAGGCTAACATGAAAGAAAAAAAAGTGGATATGTACTTGGAATAGCATACTGAGCATTAGGCGTCGTCGTGCTGGAGGTAGTCTCCAAGAGGGGGAACAGGGTACCTAGAGTATAGAGTTAATGGGCTGATCTCAGACAAGATAAAGAGAGAAAAATATGGAATCAAGACGAGAAATAGATCAAGATTAAGAACAAAGATAGATATCAAGAAATAGATAAAAATCAAGATCAAGAAAAGAGAAATGAGAAGGGAAGAAAGAGGAGCGGTTCATGAACCCGACCAAGGGAGAACAATTTATGAACTTAACCGAGGGAGAATGCTTTATGAACCCAACCGAGGGGGAGCGGTGGTGAAAACAAAAGGAATGTCCGAAAAGCAGGAAAAAGAGAAATGAGACTACAAAGAACGATGCAAAGAAGAATAAAGGAAGTGGTAGGGAAAGAATGTAAGAAGGGGGGAAGATGGTGAGATGAGTTGTGGAAGGTGAGGGCAGAAGGGAGAAAATGAGAAAGAGAGAAAGATGTAGAGGGGAGGGAAGGTCCAACATGGCTGGTTCACTTTCACATTTTTCCGAGATTTGATTCTTAGGGTGGGTTTGATGGGTATTTATATAGATGTGTGTTTTTAGGTTTAGTGGCGGGCCCTAGGCTGACTAATAGAATAGAAGGAAAATAAGTCTGGGCTACAGTGAGCAAGTACAAGAAATTGGCTCCGCTCCGCTTTATTAAAAGCAAGGACCGCTAAGGGAGGTCGAACCAAGGACTATGGAAGTTGGGTCTCATCCCCGGTCAATAATAAGGGGTTTAGGAGTTTCAGCCAATATGATACAAGGTAAGTGGGTCATTTGATTGTGGACCATCTGCTTCACTAGACGTGGCTCATCATTAATCGGTTTGCAAGTTGTTCTGCAGATTTTGTGTTCATTGATAATTTTGTTGATCCATTTCTAGGTTGCCATGAACCTGTGGAGCTTGATAATTATCTCTCTTTGAAGTGTCTTGAGTTATGCATGGTTCGTTAAGTAATTTGGAGGGTTCTTGGGTTTATTTGCTGAATTGCTAGGGGAAAGTTGCATTGGAATCGTTGCCGTCACACCATTTTGTATATGTTATGCAAGGAGAGGAATATCCAGATTTTATTTGGGTGGTGGACACTAACACTCTTTGAATTTTAAATGTCCAAAATAGAAGACGTTTAAATGGTGCATAAAGTGTCGACACTTTTGATGAAGTCATGTTGTCACTCCACCTGTAAATGCCCAGAACTGTTGTGGACACTTCAGTCAGCCAAAAAAATTGGAGTGTCCAGGGAACATAGTTGTAAACCCTACGATTATACAAGTGATCCTCTAGGTCCTCCTTGCTTTGAGAGACCCATAGCAAAATCGATCTTCTTAATTCTTTTATGGTATCAGAGCCACAAAGGCTTTAGAGTTTCCTTTTTTGATCCTCCATATTTCATTTTTCTTCTTTTCTTCATCAATGGAATCTTCAAACTCTCCATGTCATTGTCATATGTCCTCTTCTTGGGAGTTTTTCCCCGTAATTGTCATAGATAGTTACCCTGTGTTGGTACTTTTCATATGTAGATTACGATTTTACCCTCAAATAATTTCTCATAGAGTTAGATGTTAGATATCAGCAAAGGAGTTAATGGTAAAAGAGTAATGCTTACGTGCTCTATTTCGGGTGAAATAAAATGTCTATTTTACCCTCATATATAGTATGTACAGATATGTGGGGAGGGCAAAAAAGGGTAAAATTCATCGACACTGACGTGTTAAATGGACAACAATTCTCCAATTTCTCTTCTGCTATATATATATATGAGGAAAGTTTTTCTAGTCGGCCGACTAGAGAACCTTCTCTAGTCCGCCGACCAAAAACACAGTGGGCCCATGTTGTTTGGATGATCCAAAGCATTCATTTGATGGGCCCTGGCATAGATAGGGTGTGCCCAAAAAATCAGCTCCATAGGATCATCCTAGCCCTTCGATTTGTGGAGGTTAAAAATGGACAGTGGAGGTTAAAAACACAGTGAGCCCATGTTGTTTTGATGATCCAAAGCATTCATTTGATGGGCCCTGACATAGATAGGATGTGCAAAAAAAATCATCTCAATAGGATCATCCTAACCCTTCGATTTATGGAGGTTAAAATGGACGCTTAAAACTCCACAAATCTTTCCATTTTTAACCTCCACATATCGAAGGGTTAGGATGATCCTATGCAGCTGATTTTTTGGGCACACCCTATCTATGCTAGGGCCTATCAAATGAATGTTTTGGATTATCCCAAAAATGTGGGACCACTGTGTTTTCTGGTCGGCGGACTAGAGAAGGTTCTAACGAAGGAGGATTTAGAGGAAGGAGGATTAAGTTATAACGAAGGAAGAATGGTTAAAAGATTATTAATCAGGAAAGGGTTTAATGGGAGATCAAGAATTGGAATGGTTAAAAGATTAATCAAGAAAGGGTTTAATGGGAGATCAAGAATTGGGAGGGTTTCAGGTAGAAACTAGTTTTGCTGAATTGCTTCCTATTCTCTTTTTTTTGGCACTTCTCATTCTCCTCATAGAAAAAGTGGAAAAGCCATTCTCATAATGGTTGCTGAACACAATCTCTGGTTATTTTAATTTAATCGTTTTTTTTGTAGGTAAGCTGGGCTTGAACCTAGACTTCCAGTTTGAAGAACAAAGCCTTGACCATTGTTCTCCTCATCAAGCCATTCTCATAACGGTTGCTGAACACAATCTCTGGTTATTTTAATTTAATCTTTTTTTTTTTTAAGGTAAGCTGGGCTTGAACCTCCAATTTCCAGTTTGAAGAACAAAGCCTCGACCATTGAGCTAGAGATTAGATCCTTTTTTGTAATTTAACCTTATTTGCAATTGGGGCCAAGATCGCCTCATTCAAGAGGTGGCTGCTGTCAGATGCAACAGACCATCTCCGAAATGCCCTCTTTCGGGATTTGCTAGCGTCCATCGCAGAAGGTATTTTGCGGATGGTCTGTTGACAGCAGCCACAAAGGCTCACTTTTCAGCAGATTTTGTCTTTATTCAAGAGGTGGCTGCTGTCAGATGTAACAACCATCTGCGAATTGCCCTCTGCGACGGATGCTATAGCAAATGCCATCTTTTTCACAACCATTGTAATCATTATCTGAAAAAATGTATGTAATTTCAAAACCATTTGTAAATAAGATTATATGGAAATAATAATTAGATGTATCCAAACAAAGCCTCAAAGGATGTTAATTATGGATTCTATGAAGAGACTTCCCGTTCACATTGTGGCCAAGCAAAGGGAGGCTAGCTAGACCACATATTTGTATATATATATATATATATATATATATATATATATATATATATATAAAGGTGAATGTGGTAAGCTGGGGTGGTGCCACGTGGCACCTCCACTGCATTCCAAAATTTAAAAACGCTTGAAGGGGATGTTTCACACCGTTTTACTCTTGGTATTCCAAAATTTCTTTCTAGAAAAATATCTATACGTATTCCAATAAACCTTAATAAAGTATCTTTTTCCAATAAACATTTAACCCAACAAAGTTTTCCAATAAAGGGTCCCAAAAAAATAGGAACTTTTTCTAAATTGATTTCATCTAAATTGCAAAAAACGCATTTAACGTGATAAAGTTTTCCAATAAATATTTAACGCAATAAAGTTTCCAATAAAGAATCTCATAAAAATAGGAATTGATTTGTACAAATTCGTAAGATAATAATTTTTTCTTCGCCATGCAGGGAACTGCAACTAGTGTTTCATGTATAGAACAATGTACATGTACATATCAAGAATAACAGTTGAAACACTTCAACAAATTGGTTAACTAAAAAAATCTTTTTTATCAAGCACGCACCAAAACCCTAGTTTGTTTGACTTCTTCACTTCTTTTGGACTTGGGGAATGGTGTGAAATAATATTTCAGCCGCTTTCCCAGAAGTTCCAGCCCTTTATCTTTGTCTTGTTTAGAAAAAGAGTAACAAAAGAAGGTTGAAATGCTGTCCTTTTCAGGAAAAGAGAAACAAAAGCTGGTGAAAATGTTTTGAATGGGAGAGGAAATATCATTGCCTTAGTATCTGCTGCTTCTCAGAAATAATTAAGAAAGTCCTATTAGTACCAATGATGTTGGGATGCATGAAAGAGATGACGCACCCTTCATATAATTCTAGTAGGCTCATTACTGCAGCCCATTTACAATGGAGAGTATCAATTATGAAGATGCCTAGACTTTGTGAAATACTAATGTTGGTCAAAGGCTACTTTCCAGTATTTACCACTCTCCTAGTCGAAACAGTACTTTTCATTATTTACCACTCTCTGAGTCAGATGGAAGTCGTAAATAGTGAAAAGTAACCTTATGGTCTTGGCATCTACATATCTAGCTAGCTATGGCAGACTAAAACGGTGTAGTAGTCGTGACCAGTGTTTAAAAACTCTTCAAGTCAATCACTGAGTTGACTATGTTTTACTAGGGGTGCAACTCGGGTCAGGTTGGTTTGGGATTGGCTCAACTACCCTTTTTTCGAACCCGAACTTGACTTGACCCGACTCGACCCGAGTAACCTTTTTTTCCAACCAGAACCCGACCCGACCTGAGTTCAACCCAATTCAACCCAAGTTTTTAAGCTTACAAAAAAAAAAATTGACTAAAATGTTGCGTTTAACTCGAGTCGGGTTGCCAAAACCCTCAATCCGAACCCGACCTGAACGCATAATGGGTTGGAAATTTCAACCCTAATCCGAACCCGAACTCAACACGACCTGAACCAACTTTTTCCCGTGTTGAACCCGATCCGAGTTGCGCCCCTATGTTTTACATTGTTAATTCTGGTGTCCGTCCTACCTAGTCAATCAAACACTCATTTAACTCCCTCTAATTAATGAAAAGTGACCACACCAAATATTGGCACGCCCAAGTCGATTCGGTTTTATCTAAGCGGTCTTTCAGCTCCCTACTATCCTTCCAAACAATTGCCATTGTGGGCCTAAAGCATGTCTGAGACCCAACATTCCTTTGGTGTCACCAGCTTTAAATAGAGAAACAAATGGTTAAAGAGAAGTGCATTCCTCCAATTTTCATATAGACAAGTCTCGATAACAAATGACCATAGCAAATGGTTTTAAAAAAAAGTGTTGGGAATTTAACCGGGTAGAACTCACCCCTAACAGCTAGCTGCGGTGGCAATGTGGGAACCACGAGATACTACACCAGGGTTTCCGAGATCTACCCCAGGGGACATTCCCGCCCTTGGAGGCAAACGGGGGTTTCCGAGATCTTCCCCGAGGGACATTCCCGCCCTGGGAGGCAAACCGGAGGTTACCACTTACCACGCCCTGAGCTCTGATACCACTTGTTGGGAATTTAACCGGACTCACCCCTAAAAGCTAGCTGTTAGAGCGAGGGTACCCATTCCCCTATAATCCATCCCCATCCAATCCCCTTTACCGATGTGGGACTATTTGCTTTTGCGTGGAACCCCAACAAAAAGCATGAGTAGTTTTTCTATGAAGTTTAGTGGGTTGGTGAAATTAAGGATGCCATCCCCTAATAGCACCTTGTTCTGCATCAAAAGGTAGGCTTAATGCAGTAGATTACACATTCATGGGTTTGAGGGTGCCATGTAGCTTCATTTTCGATTTGTGCCATCAAAATGAACTACTAATGAAGATAAAATTATTGAAAACCTAATGCACTTTTGAAGATTCTTATGGTAATGTAAGTGGAGGTGCCTTCAACTTATCCCATTGGTGGAAAAGATGAGACCCACTTAGATATTAGACATGGGACATGTTAGGCCTAAAATCGGTAACAGATACGGCAGTGACGAAAGAGCTGATCTGGCGGGCCCAAGGGACTGAGCTGGAGGAATGAAGCCCTGCACAAGAGTGCACGAGGTCAGAAGACCAACCCGGAGTCGTACTCCGGACGGGCCTTCGACACTCAAGTCAGTATGAGCAGAAGTGCAGAGCCAGAACTTTAAGATTGGTGGTTCAGAAGTTATTACCCCTTGCTTTGAGCCTTGAGAGGTCTTTTATAGAGGGAGGCCTAGAGTAGTTGGATTACCTACCCCAGGACAGGTGTCGACCCTTTTGTGGGTTTAGGTTCACCTACTCTTAGGTAATTACCGGATTGCCCCTGGCAGATGCTAGATTTGTGGTGGGCCCTTCTGGGGCCACGTGTCGACAGCTAAATAGGTGTTGTTTTTCATACCCCATCAGTTGCCCCCCAGTTCTCCAAGTCATTGTAGTGATTTGAGAAAGTGTGAGGAGTTATGTTCCTGAACAGCAGAATGAGCCGGTGTTCGGGATGGCTCAATGAGATGAAGAGATCCGTCTGTCCGGCCTGGGACGGCCAGAAGTTGAAGTGGAAAATCTGTCCGGCCAGACCGCCTGTCCGGCTAGGACGGCCAGAAGTTTGAGTGGAAAATCTGTCCGGCCAAACCGCCTGTCCGGCGTGGGACGGGTAGATTTTGGAGTGGAAAATCTGGGCCTGGGGCGGCCAGTAGTTGAAGTGTACAATCTGTTCGGCCTGGGACGGCCAGAAGTTAAAGTGTAAAATCTGTCCGGCCAAGCCGTCTGTTCGGCCTGGGACGGTCAGAAGTTGAAGTGTAAAATGTATCCGGCCAAGCAGTCTGTTCGGCCTGGGACGACCAGAAGTTGAAGTGTAAAATCTGTCAGGCTGAGCCGTCTGTCCGGCCTGAGACGGGCAGAAATTTGAAGTGGAAAATCTATCTGGCCAAGCCGTCTGTCCTGCCTGGGACGACCAGAAGTGAAGCGAATTATTCTGCCCGGCCAAGCCCTCTGCATGGCCTGGGACGACCAGAAATGTGAAGCGAATTCCTCTGCCCGGCCAGTCCCTCTGCACGGCCTGGGACGACCAGAAATAAGAAGTGAATTCCTCTGCACGGCCTGGGACGACCAGAAATATGAGGTGAAATATTCTGGTCGGCCAAGCCATCTGAGCGGATGACGCTATATCCTGGTCGGCTTGAGATGACCAGAATTTTTATCTTTTAGCGAATCAAGCTATATCCTGGTCGGCTTGAGATGACAAGATTTTTGTCTTGTAGCGAATCACGTCAAGTCCTGGTCGGCTTCAGATGACCAGAGCTTTGTCCTGTAGCGCATTGCGCTATATCCTGGTCTGCTTGAGATGACCAGAATTTTATCCTGTAGCACATCGCGCTATATCCTGGTCGGCTTGAGCTGACCAGAATTTTGTCTTGTAGCGGATGACGCTATATACTGGTCGGCTTGAGATGACCAGATTTTTGTCTTGTAGTGAATCATGCTATATCCTGGTTGGCTTGAGATGACCAGAATATAGCGCAATCTGCTAAAAGACAAAATTGAATTTTGTCTTGTAGCGAATCAAGCCAAGTCCTGATCGGCTTCAGATGAGCAGAGTTTTGTCCTGTAGCGCATCGCGCTATATCCTGATCGGCTTGAGATGACCAGAATTTTGTCCTGTAGCGCATCGTGCTATATCCTGGTCGGCTTGATATGACCAGAGTTTTATCCAGTAGCGCATCGCGCTATATCCTGGTCGGCTTGAGATGACCAGAATTTTGTCCTGTGGCGCATCGCGCTATATCCTGGCCAGCTTGACACGACCAGAATTTTGTCCTGTAGCGCATCGTACTATATCCTGGTCGGCTTGAGATTACTAGAATTTTGTCCTGTAGCGCATCGCGCTATATCCAGGTCGGCTTGAGGAACGAATGAACTGGAAACTGATTCAGGTCAGCCATTTCAGATCGTCCATCTCGGGTCGGCCGAAAAACAGATGAGCTACAGCTTACCCTTCTTCCGGTTAAGTTTTACCCACGCGTTATATCTAGTCTGGCTGGAGATGTTCTGAACGGCTTGAAGAACTGGATTTTGAAGTGAAATATCCAGTTCGACCGTATATGCTCTGAACGGCTTAGGACGACCAGGATTTTGAAGTGAAATATCATGTCCGGCCATGTACGCTCTGAACGGCTTCGGATGACCAAGTTTTATTGAACTTGGGTTTTTGCAAGGGTTTGGTTTTCTGCCCGGGTCGGTTCCTGACCAGAAGTGCGCTTCCAGTCTTTGTGGAGACGGACCGGGGTGAACCAGGCGGCGAATACCCAAGTTTTATTGAACTTGGGTTTTTGCAAGGGTTTGGTTTTCTGCCCGGGCCCATTCCTGACCAAAAGTGTGCTTCCGGTCTTTGTGGAGACGAGCCAGGGTGAACCAAGCAGCGAGTACCCAAGTTTTGGTGAACTGCGTTTCTGAGCAGGTTTGATTTTCTGCCCGGGCCTGTTCCTGACCAGAAGTGTGCTTCCGGTCTTTGTGGAGACGAGCCGGGGTGAACCAAGCAGCGAGTACCCAAGTTTTGGCGAACTGGGTTTCTGAGCAGGTTTGGTTTTCTGCCCGGGCCCGTTGCTGACCAGAAGTGCGCTTTTGGTCTTTGTGGAGACGAGTCGGGGTGAACCAAGCAGCGAGTACCCAAGTTTTGGTGAACTGGGTTTCTAAGCAGGTTTGATTTTCTGCCCGGGCCCGTTCCTGACCTGAAGTGCGCTTCCGGTCTTTGTGGAGACGAGCCAGGGTAAACCAAGCAGCAGCATGATCTGAGACGTAGAACTCGAAACTTTGCAAAGAAGCAGTAGCCTTTTTCATTATCCACACTCAAGCGTAATTACAATGGCATCCGCTTTTGTGCCGGGCCGCAGGCTATTGATAGTATTTTCTGAGGTCTTCGGCGGGTTCGGTCACCCGGGCTTCGTCTCTCAGATCAAGTAGCTCAATCGGCAACGATTCTGATACATTTTTGCCTTTGAGTGCCATGGCATAGCACTCCCTGGACTGTGCTTGATCTCCTCTGACTTCTCCCACGCCTTTTGGCGTTATAAACTTTATTTTTTGGTGATACGCTGAGGTGAATGCATGGATGAGGTTTTGGCCAGGTCGTCCCAAGATAGCGTTATAGACCGAAGTGGCCCACACTACCAGGAAGTTGACCATTGTGAAAGCTTGACATGGCGGTTCCCTGACGAGGACTGGGAGTTCAATCTGTCCTTCCACTTTAACAATTTCTTCCGAGAAACCGAACAAATCAGAGTTCGCTGGCTTCAAGCGATCGTCTCCTATCATCATCAGTTTGAATGCATGATAGTAGAGGATGTCGGCCGAACTCCCGTTGTCGACGAGAATTTTCTTCAACTCCCAGTTCGCAATGAGTATGGTTATGACTAGGGCGTCGTCATGGGGGAGTATCAAGTTGTCGAGGTCCTCGTCAGAGAAGGAGATCTCGTTCTCCGTCTTCATCTTTTTGCTGCATGTGTGAACGGTATTGACTCGGCGTGCGTAAGCCTTACGACCAGTTGATGATGTTCCCCCGTCGGCCGGTCCTCCCATAATGGTGTTTATGACCCCATTGGGCTGGGATCAGCGCACCTCCGGCTGCGGGCTTGATGGTGGAGGAGATTGATTCTGCGCAGGAGGCGGTTGTGATCGTCGAGGGCTTTGGCCTTGAAGGCTTCTCTCCCTGCGCTCTCTCCTGTGGCCGTCATTTTTAACATATTTTTTCAAGTACCCCCGATTAATCAGCAGCTCGATTTCTTCATTGAGTTGCCAGCAATCATCTGTGTCGTGTCCGTGGTCTCTATGTAACCGACAATACTTCGACTTGTCTCTCTTGTTTTCTTTTGAGATCATCCTGGTCGGCCATCTCACGAATTCTTCTCCGTTGATTGCAGCCAATATGTGTCTCCTGGAGGTGTTGAGGGGGGTGTAATTTTCTTCCGTCTTCTGGGGGGATCTCTCTCTCCTTGGGGCTTTATCGTCCCTACGTGCTTGGTAGGGTTCTTTTCTTCAGAGGTTCTCCTTCGGTTTGAATCTAAGGCAGCGAGCGTCTCCTCCACGGATATGTACTCCTCGGCCCCTGCCATCAGATCCGCCAGTGAGTGCAGATTTTGGCGGGCAACTGCTCGCCGGAAGTCGTTGGATTTGGTGCCCGCGAGGAGCGCATTTGCGGCGGCTGAAGGGTCAAGGTTTGGCACCTGGAGGGCCTCCATGTTGAAACGGCTCACGAATGTTTTTAGACGTTCGTTATCCTCCTACCGCAAGGCCATTAGGGATGTTGTTGTTTTCCTTGGCCTCCGGCTGCTCATGAAATGTCGGACTAGATCGTTCCCAAAGTCCTCAAAGTTGTTGATGGAGTTCGGCTTGATCTTCGAGTACCAGTCCCGGGCTGCACCGGTCAGTGTGGTCGGGAACGCTCTGCAGAGGAAGCCATCGAAAGCGCCGTGGAGGAGCATCATTGTTATGAACGTCTCCAAATGGTCCACAGGGTCAGTGGTCCCGTCATATTGTGGAACGGTCAGCATTTTAAACCCTCTGGGCGCTGGCGCGTTCATAACATCGCCGGTGAACGGCGGTCTGCTTGAGAACGTCCTTACAGTAGGCCGGCCTTGATCCTTTGCCAGCTCTTCTATACGGTGGTCTATCTCTTCTATCCTCCGTAGCATTGGATCAGCCCTCCGGTCTGCTCGGTCCACTGATCTGTTTCTCTCCCCAGAGGGACTAGCTGCGGAACCGGAGTGACTCTCCGAGCCTTTTTGACGATGTTTGGGCCTCTCTTGGGGTGCACGGTCCTCCTGAGCTCGGTGCCTCTGCACTGAGCGAGAACGTGACCTGTGGTGATAGTGAGGTTCCGTATGGGCATGCCTGGTCCTGGAATGATGAATTCTCCTCGTAGAGTGGTGGGTCAGATCTCTACTGAGAGGTGTGTGGGCTCCCTTTGTGGGCGTTCGACCTTTCCTGCGCAGGCCGTGAGGCTTCTGGGTGATGCTGGGTAGGCTCTTGGATCAGATTCAGATATTGACTAACAAGAGTGGTCATTTGTTGAAAGAGAGCTTGAACTTGCTCCGGAGTGGGAGCAGGGTTGAGGTGTTCCGAATGAGCGGGGCTCTGCTCCGCTATTGCTGAAGGAGCCACTATCTGCGAGGCGCCTCTGCTCGATCTGTCCGAGCAGTTGGTACCCGGGCACTCCTCCCTCCTGCCATTTTATAAAGGGGATTTGAACAGATTTTAGTTCAGCGTCCCACGGATGACGCCAATCTGTTAGGCCTAAAATTGGTAACAAATACGGCAGTGACGTAAGACCTTATCTGGCGGGTCCGAGGGACTGAGCTGAAGGAATGAAGCCATGCACAAGAACGCACGAGGTCAGAAGACCAACCCGGAGTCGTACTCCGGACGGGCCCTTCGACACTCAAGTTAGTATGAGCAGAAGTGCAGAACCAAAACTTTAAGAGTGGTAGTTTTTGAAGTTCTCCCCCTGCTTTGAGCCTTGAGAGGCCTTTAATAGAGGGAGGCCTAGGGTAGTTGGATTACCTACCCCAGGACAGGTGTCGACCCTTTTGTGGGTTTAGGTTCACCTACTCTTAAGTAATTACCGGATTGCCCCTAGGAAGATGCTGGAATTGTGGTGGGCCCTTCAGGGGCCACGCGTCGACAACTAATTAGTTGTTGTTTTTCATACCCCATCAGGACAAAACCCCATGAATTATTGTCTGTCTTTTGCCCCATCAAACCCCGCAAATGAGAAGGTGCTCTAATAAAACGGGTGTCTAGTTACCTTAATCTTCCCTTTTTTTGCTAATGGATCCTATTTTCTTTACAGTTTTTAACCATGCAAGGCTCTGTTTCTTTTCGCATAAAATATATGTCCATTTTTAAGAATAAAAATAGGTGTAAAATTTGTTTTATGCCCATCTCTAGGGGTGTAAATGGATATTCGAAAATTCGATTACCGTCCGCATCCGAATCCGTTTAAAGCGAATATTATCCGGATCCGTTTCAAGCGGATATTATCCGAATCCGTTTATGAGATATCCGGCTCTAAGCGGATGCGAATCTGGTAAATGGTATATCCAATCCGTTTAACATCCGAATCCGAGAAGTAAATTCTTTTTATTTATTATTAATAATATCATTAATATTTATTTTAGTAATGACACACTATCTTTTGTTTCTAAAAGAAAAGTGAATTTTCTTTTTAGAGAAGAAAAACAAAAAGTGTTTTGGGTAGGAAATGAAGTAATCTCTCATTTTAAGAGCATTCTTGGAGTTTGACATGGCGTCTTTATGAAGCAACAAATGTGGGCTGTAGGATGAAAGAGACAAATGGGTGGTGGTGATTGAAAGAAGATGTCATAGTTTCTAGAGAATTCTAAAGCAAAAAGGCCATCTAGGTCATTGATGGTAAATGGATGGCTCAGATCAACTTTCCAACTTATGGTTATATAAAAACCTAAAATGCAATTAAAAGAGGGGACTTCTAAGGTTTACAAAGAGAAGCAAGAGAGAGGAGAAAGGAGGAGGTTGAGGCACCATCTTCGGCATTCCTTGGTGCCTCCAACCCACCAAAATCCACTGCCACCCCTCTCCACCTTCTCACAGCCACCTCCATCACCGCCAGTCACCTCCATCTTTAACCCAATTCCCATCTCCATCCCTATTTCTCTTCATCTTCCACAATCAGCACTCCCACTTCCCCTGTTCAAAATAGCCCAAACCCATTCCATCATATATAAAAAAAAAAAAAACCCAAAGACCACTACTAAAACCATGATCCATCCCCGTCGTCTCTCTCTCTGCCTTTGTTTTAAAAGGAAGAAGAGGATCTCATATATTTTAGTTTGAGAGTTAATTTTGTGAAGAGAAAGTAGAGGTCTGGTTTTAGGGTTTGGAAAATTCATTCGAGGGGTAAGAAGGAGAAGAAAGATAAAGTGCTGGAATAAAATGTTTGAATTTACTGGATAAACGGATACGGATAATATCCGAATTCGAATAATATCCGGCGGATACGAATTCGGTAATAGATATTAAATATCCGTCAAATTCGAATCCGAATCCGAATTCGAATAGTCTATACTGTAATCGAATTCGGATATAGCCATATCCGATTCGAATTCGATCCGTTTACACCCTTACCCATCTCACGTTGAAAGAAACGGAGTCTAAAAGAAATTTACGACAATGAAAAGCTACAAAAGGTGTCCTCGGATCCAATTACTGGGAGAGGAAAAAAAGGAAGTATCGCTAGAGACAAAAGGTGAAAACAGTGTTCTTATGTTTTGGAAAGTGAGAAAGCTTTGTAGATGGATACACATTATCATTTTCAAAAGTCCACACACTTGTTTTGGTCATGTCCACACATCTCTGTTGTTCGTAACATTACACTTAGACCCCCTGTGGTTTCTGACACATTCAACTTAACTCCTAATGTTTAAAAAGTTACAAGTAGACCCCTGTGGTTTCATTTTGTATAAGGTAGGCCCCTTCAGTTGACTGTTCGTCTACAGATTGAAGGGTTAGGATGATCCGATAGAGCTGATTTTTTTAGCACACCCTATCTATGCCAGGGCCCATCAAATGAACGCTTTGGATCATCTAAACAATGTGGGCACATACCCGAATCTAAACACTACCAAAAACACAGTAGGCCCACATTGTTTGGAAGATCCAAAGCGTTCATTTGATGGGCCCTGACATAGATAGGGTGTGCCTAAAAAATTAGCTCCATCGGATCATCCCAATATGTGGACGAACCGTCAACTGAGTGGGTCTACCTTACACAATTTGAAACCACAGGAGGTCTACTCGTAACTTTTTAAACATAGGTGGTTAAGTTGAATGTGTCAGAAATCACAGGGGTCTAAGTGTATTTTTCCCAAAAAACTATATTGACTGGAGAGGGTATATGATATGTATACTTCACCTCTATTGTATGACACGACAAATGCATTTAGGACAAGCAGTATCTTTTGCAACAGCATGACATGATAAGCCTGCTTAGTTGTCAACATAGAAAAATGAGATCAGCTGGCCGTCTCCATTACTGATGAAACAAACTCAAATAGCATGGACATTAATTGCAACTTCCTTTCCACGATTCATTCCATCTTCCCCTCCCAGGTCTCTTGATAGAAGCATAATTCTTGGTTCTGTTTCTAGCCTATTGAAGACCTAAAAATGCACTATATTTTGACCAAGATAAGTCCCACCCACCTAAGTAGTCAAATGCCAGCCAAGGGAAAATGATATTTTCACTCCCCCTTTTGTTTATCTTTTTTCTCAAAATGATGTTACCTTTAGGCATATATATACAAATAAAAAGCGTGGTGGGTTTGTAGTCAAATTTACGAATAGACAAATAAAAAGGAGTGTAATTATCATTTCCTTTTCCACAGCAAGATATCTCAGCTCTTGGGTTCTTCTGCATGCCCAAAAGAAAATATGGTTCCTAGCCTTTAGAAGACATAGAACTGCTCTATATTTTGACCAAGGTATCTGCCTCCCACGCAACTCGTTAAATACCCATTTACCGATACAGAAATGATATTTTCACCCCTTTTGTCTGTCAATTTTCCTTAAAATGAAATTATTTTTATGAGTAGAAAAAAAAAGGACGTCAGTTTGCAGTCAATTCTAAGAACAGACAAACAAAAGGGGGTGGAAACATCATTTCCATTTCCCATATCAAATTATATCAGCTCGTGGGTTCTTCTGCATGCCCAAAAGAAAACAGAGGGGATTATGAAAAGAGCTTTGTTTCGTGGGTTGGATACAGCTTAGCATAATAATCTCATCTTCCCAAACATTGGGTGTGTTTGCACAAAAGCAAGGATAGTTTAGGGGATTTGCTTTGCATTTGGGTGTCACACGTCAGCCAAATCTGTTATTTGGTTGCCAATGTAACCATGAAATCCCTCCAGACCAGTTTCTTAGGTAATCATGTCTGGTGATGTGGTATCCGCGTCCCTCTTCTTATACCTGCCAAGTCAAATCTCTCAAAAAATGTAAAATTTGGCTTGGAGAATGATTCTATCTCTTCTCTCTATATTGCTAATGACAGCCCCCCCTCTCACTATTTTGCCACACTGGCAACCAAACACTACTTATCACTATTCTAGAGGACTATTCTAGAGGTAAATTATAGGTAAATCAAATGTTTGTCTCCTCCGTATTGACTACTTATACCACTAATCTACAAGGTAACTACCTGCAACCAAACTTAGCCAAAGGAAGATAGATTAACAAAACCACCCCTTCTCTTACCTCGGATTCGTTCTAGTCTCCTCAAAACATGTCAAAAATCTCTGTATCCTCCTGCTTAACTTTGCAAAATAGGAACAAAGCCCATGAATGTTATTCAAGAGTCAAGACCCTCGGATTCCAAACATTCTCTCTCCCCCCCTCCCCACCCCCCCCAAAAAAAAGTAAAAACTGAAAAGAAAAAGCAATTGAAGAATAAAAAGATAGATGAAAAAGAGTGACAATGAGTCACCATATATCCTAACTAATCCTGATTTAAATATTAATCAAGAATGTTGACATAACAAACAACAAAAAAAATTAAAAATTATTCAGCAGAGCTATCCGAGCCTGCTTTTCTTACCAATGGATGATCCAAAGTTATAAAAGCGCTCTCCGAATCAAAGCCAAGTGTTCGGAGACAAGTCAGTAACAAGGTCGAATCAAATTCAAATTATTCGTCCGCCTCAGGTTAATTCAGAAACAAATCTGATTATCATTCTAATTTATAAAACCGCAATTCTCCTAATGGAAGAACAAATCTGCTATCCTTTTCCCATACAGGGAAGACTAGAAAATCTCAATACTTAAAAAATCTAATTTTTTTGTCCCCCATTTTCCTGTTTATGGATAATAGTTTTGAAAGAAATTAAAATCCCCATAATTGAAAACTTAACTGTTCAATTATGTTCGGTGCTAGTCGCAGGCTCAGCTTGCGAAGAACCAGATGAAGTTACCACAGTTAAACCTGCTGCATTTCGTGGATTTAAGTGATGTCAAGGATCGTATAAACTATAGAGAATTACAAAGAATTTGGGTTATAAATCTGACCTGTATTCGATGCAGCGGGGGCAGGTAACGAAAGGATTCCTGCTCGGACTTGTTGCAGTGGCAGATATGGGTATTGAACAATTTGAATATACTGCGTCCCAAAGCCGGATGCCTGATTATTCTGAGAGTATTGGGCGTAATAAGGATAGAAATTCTGATAAAACCCCGGCCCGGCGTTGGTGTAGTAAGGAGAATACTGGTGTCCTTCATATACATTGTAATAGTTCTGCATCAATGTAATTATCAAATTTTGATCAGTAGATTTCTACGGGCCTTATTGAATTAGTTGTGAAATGAAAAATGGGAGACACTAACAACGGGATACATGTTCTCTTGTGAATATCCCGAGTACCTGGGAAAAACAAAGGAGAAAAGAGAGAAAAGAAGAAAGTTTGTCATTGTTTTGGGGAGCAGAAATGAAGAGCCAGGGAAATGTAGAAGGGAAATTGATGTGTACGAAAACTACCAAGAACATGTGTAGCTGTTTAGTTTCTTATTTGTAACATAATTTTTAGGCATCATCCGTTCCGTTTGATTGTGGTATCATTAAAAACATTATTTGATTACCTATCTAAGGAGCCCAAGATTATGCGTTACGAATAAAATGACAAAAATAGAAGTTAGAGAATAAGAACTTCTACCACACTGCATGTTCTTGATAGATTTCGTCCAAATTAGAACTTGTAGATTTCTCTACTTTTTTTTTTCTCTGTTGGGGGGGTTTGATGTTACCCGTATGAGGAATAAGGAAATGGGTATTGAGCGGGTTGATTGATGTACGTCGAGGATGAGCCGTGATAGGCCGGAGGAGCCGATCTGAACCGTCCCATTCCTGCCATGTTGGGTTGAGGAGTGGATGGACGAGATCGATGTGCACCAACAGAAGCGAGATTGCAGTTGGCTCTTCTTCCATCTATCACAGGCGAAGGATCCTCACAAGCTCTAAAAGCTGAATCCTGATCCTTAAAGGTCACCTAAAATAGCAAACAAAAAAAATGAAAAAAGAATGAATCAAAAGAAAAGAAACAAAGAAAAGAGAAAGAAGAAGTAGACTTACAAAGCCGTATCCCTTAGATCTTCCCGTATTCTTATCGGTGATAACCACGGCCTCTTGAATCTCCCCAAACTGCTCAAAATAACGCCTCATCGATTCTCTCTTAGTCTCCCAAGCCAACCCTCCCACAAAGATTTTTGTATATGTTGTGTCCACACCCATCTGGAATTGCCTTTGTTGAGAAGACATAACGAAACGAAGAGGGAAGAAAATATAAAAAGGAATGATTTTGATAGGGAGAGAAAATAAAGAGAGAGGGTGATGGTGGTGGTGGCAGAGAGTGGTTCCCACGACAAACAGTAGCAGGAGCCCAGCCACCAATGAAATGAAGAGAAATATTTTCTTTTTCTATTTTTGCAACCCTTTGTATACTATTTATATTGGGTGCGGATATCTGCTTCGCTGTCATCAACCTTCTATTTCATCTCTTGCATTTACTTTTTTATTATAATATACGGAAAGGTTGGTGTATATGCCTTTTGTCCTTATAGCCCTTTGTAGAAAAATAGGATATCTTTCGGTGTATATTCTAGAAGAAGATACCTTGACCTTCCTCTAGCAATACCTATTCTTGTAAAGCTTGGCTCGCCCTTCCACGATTAAATAACAGCTTGAAAATCTCAAAACAACCCCTGGAATCCTTGTTTGTGGTTGTTGGTTTTCAGAGGCCTCGGTTCAAACCATCCATTCTCGCCGTTCAAAGCCCAAAAAAACTCACATCAAAAGCATTCGAACACTCCAAAATCTGGACGTTCAAAGCCCCAAAATCCACATCAAAATTGCATTTCCTCTCTAATAATCCCGTGTTTAGCGGCGCTCTCGTAAGGGCTTAATTGTTTTTTAACCGGCACCCAATGAGAACCACGCTAATATTAAAACCCATTATTAAAACCCTGAAACTAAATCATTAGTGTCGCTACCACCCATGGACTTTGGACTGTCAAGAGATTGGTCAAAGTCCTCTCTCTCTCTCTCTTTCTCTCTCTCTCTCTCCTTAGCTTTTCTCTTTTTTTTTTTTTCATGTGTTTTCCCTTTTGCTTTTCTCTCCTTTTTGGCGTCTCTCTCGCTAACTTCCACCCGTGAAAAGGGTGTTCTCTCTATTTGGATGCCGGGTTTTTTTTGTTCCCAGGATTTATGTGGGTAAAGGTTTAGTGGTCACATCAGCTTTTTCTTGCTGACATCAGTAAAATCTTGTCTTGAAAAGGGTGTTCTCTCTTTCTCTCTCTACCCTCTCTCTCCACTCATCATAATATCTTTCTCTAATTAATGCTTATCCCCTCTTTTGTCTCCTACCTTTACCCACATAAATCCCAGGAAAAAAAAAACCCGGCATCCGAACAGAGTCTAAGAAAACTTATTTTTGTTCACTGATTCTCCGTCTTTACTTTTAGTAAACCATTACTATGTTCCCACGACTATGTTTTGATAACAAGACCATTCACGTTATATTACAATGCTCTTGTTTATTTTATTTTATTGTGAGCCTAGAGTAACTGCAAAAGCCCTGTTTTTTTGGTAGGTAAGCTAGATTACCCTGTGGCCTCGAGGTTAAGAACAAAGCATTGACCATTAAGCTAGAGGCTCAATCTCAATTGCAGTAACCTTTGACAGCTGTTTAAACAAAGTAAAGCAAGACGAGTTAGCTCCATTATCAAAACATTGTCGTGCTGATATTAATAGTCGAATAAAAACTGTGTAAACGAAGTAATAATAACAAAAATATTAAAGAAAATAAATCGAATAATATATAATGAAAGGAAATTTGTTGGATTCTTACTGGAATATGGACAAAGTGGTGCCTGATGCAATGTACTGCAAAACGTTATTTGAACACGTCATTTGCCATTTATAAACGTAGATTTATAACTATTTTTCTACACGTGTTGCGGAAACATTGAAGAAATATTATAATTTGTACAGCAAATTTTCGTTTTAAATGGAGGCCAGATACATTATCGTTTTAATAGAGCCAGCTAATTTGCATCCTACCAGTAACATATCCGGGTGAATATCATATTTAGAAAAATTTTGAATTTCACTTCGGGTATGTTCCAGTGATGGTAAATATGAGGGAGTAATCCATTTCAAGGTAAACCAGCTCGGTGTAATCTACTTACCATTAAGGGGTATTTTGGTCATTAGATGTGGGAGTATTCTAGTCATTTTTTACTCGATATGGCGTATTTTGATATTTTTTTAATGTCGTGAGGGTATTTTTGTCATTTTCTATGACTCAGGGTATTCTAGTTATTTTACCCTACATGGGGGTATTTTGGTCATTTGATGCCATAACGGTATTTTAGTTATTTTCAATGGCTCAAGGGTATTTTTGTCATTTTCACCCAATACATGGGTATTTTGGTAATTTTCTATGATGCAGGAGTATTCTGATCATTTTTACCTGATAAAACATATTTTGATCATTTTTATGTCATGGTGGTATTTGTCATTTTTATAACTTAGGAGTATTCTTGATATTTTTGTTGGAAGGGTTTTCATCCTTGGGCGAAAAAGCTACGCGCAGCGGAACTAGAAATTGAGTAGAACAAAATTTTTTTGGTCGATTTCGACTGTTAGCCCAGGATCTTAGGGTCTAGATGATCTAATGGTGATATAATTAAAAGCATAAGATACAAAAATTAGAATAATTACCTTTGTGGTTGTCCGCAATAACAGCTTTTGTTTGATCTACTCTTCAAACGGCCACGATCGATCTCAGTGCCGCAGACCCGCAAGTTGAAGCGATGGATTTTTTTGAATTGCACGAAGGGAAGTTGAGGAACTTTTCTTCAAACATATGTATTGATCTATATCAGTACCTTTAGATGGGAATTTGAATTTTCTTGATTGAACTTTAGGCTTTCTCAAAACAATTTGAACTAGAATTGAGAAATAAGAAAATAAAGAGAGAAAAACTTGAGAGTAGAAGAGAGAGATAGTCTTTGATTTTTTTAAAGGAGGGAGCACGAATTTTTCATCATTTGTTAGCCTCCAAAACGGTTCTATGATGGTTTATATAAAGTTGGTTTCCTACTTTTAAAAATTATTAAAATTTCTCCCACAATTTTACTCAAATTGGGAAAACTGGTCAATTAGACTTTGTATATTAGAAACCAACAAAAAGAGAAAACCTATGGAGCTTTCCTACTATCATTGGGCATGTTCCCAACATTAGAAAAATCTAGTCTGCTTGGGCTGGGCATTTTTGCATGTGGGGCCCACCATGATGTAGGTGCATTCTTGCTACAAAGCTGTTGGCCAATTTCTAATTTCATTTTTCGACTGTTAGATGGCTGAATCTGGAAAATTCATAAACTCCAAAGTGTTAGCCCTTTCAAAGTTGTTCAAAACGAGTACTTACACACTTATTTTGGCCAAAAGTTCAAAGAGTTATGACTGTTTTAATAAAACAGGTCTAAAAGCTGAATACACACTTGTTATTTAATTTTCTAATCAAATAAACTTATTTCCTCACATCCAAGGGATAAAAACTCTATCTATAATTCTCAAATATCCTTAAGTTAACAATTAACTCTTTGGGTATTCCAAATGCGTCCTACGATGAGTATACACCAAAGGAACTACATAAATCTGTTCCCTCGCATAAAATGCGACGAATCTAGTCCGTCTGTGCAATCTAGCAAATGCGGGACCCTTATCTAAAGGATATAAATGGGTCATTCGAGTTGTGAGTGGGATCATTACAGGGATCCGACAGTCGATCCTATAGAACCCAATAATAGGCCTCACGACGATTTTGCTCGGTAGCCAATAACTAAAATCACATTGGATCAGTGGTCTCCATCGAGATGTAACCTTGAAGATGACTGTCAAATCATCATATTTCTAATCACATCTAATATGTGCAAGTCCATTCTCCATTCCGCATCTACTGAGTTGAGTCCTACGGGGGGTGACAACTACTACCTTCTTGGCCCACTCACAATATACCTTCTTGTCTACAACATAATGGGCATACTAACAGAGTGAACAAACCGAGTCCATACCAGAACTCTCGCAGCCATACTGCCTCTCTCTTTCTCACTATATCTCATACGGCGATATACTCTGCCTCAGTCGTGGGGTCCTAAATGGTGTTTTGCTTGAAAAACTTCTTCAACTGATTAGTTAAAAGGTTTTTCTAACGAGTGCCCTAAGGATGAGAGAGAGGCCAAGAGAGAGTAAGAGAGAGAGAGAGAGAAATGAGAGAAAAAAACAGAGTGTGAGACACTCTGTTTTTTTTCCTTGTTCTCTTCTTCTTCTTTTTTTGTTTTTTTTTTTTAACAAGGATTAGTAGAGAGATAGGGAGGAGTATATAGAAAGAGAGAGAGAAAGAGAGAGAGAGAGAGATAACGAGAAAAAGAGGAACACAGAGGACACGATACTCTGTTTTTATTATGTATATATTTTTTTAGAAAAAATCGAGACTCTGCTCTTCAGTTGTTTTGTGAAAATGGAAAGAAACCGAAACTCTGTTTTTTTTCTATTGAAACAGAGAAGGCGTGGATGAGGAAGATAAGAGGGTTGCCTTGCCTGTTGAGAAAAGAGATATATGGGAGATGAATGGGGGCTGCAAGGAGCGTGAGATATTAGAGAGAGATAGAGTTTGCGAGATTGATAGATAGAACACGAGAGAGGAAAAGTGAAAACAGAGAGTAAGAGATAGAACGTGGGATGGTGAGATCGAGAGATAAGGAGAAACTTTCTTTGAGGAAGATGAGGAGAAGAGTCTCAAGCAAAGCAACCCAGAGACTCTATTTTGTTTCTCAGAATCTTCTCCATCTTTTCTACCTCTCCTCCCCTAGCCAAAACCGAAAATCCTCTCCCCCTCAAGCGAATAGAAAAGGCCCAATATATCCCTCTCCCCTCATGGAAAGTAGCCCAATATTCTCCCATGCATGCCTAATTCGTTGGCCCATACCATCGACTTTCTTGTCTTAAAAAAAAAAAAATATAGTAACTCCCCGTAATTGGCATATGCCAAGTTTCCTTTTAACTCCTTAGTGACCACGCAATACATGCAACAAAAGTAATTGGTTCCACTTCTAAATATTATAATTGGAACTTTCACGGGATGGGATATCAACAGCATCTTCTAGAGAGAAATTATATGAAGTCACACCTAGCTTACATGCAGATTTTGAATTCCCACGTACACTGACTTAGCAATTTGCCTTATGCCCATATGATTCTATCCGATCCTTAAAAACTGATCCTAGCCATCTATTTAATACCCCACGACAAATTGGGTTGCGCCCTCGTAAATCAATCCCATGGACTGATCCAAACCATCCATTTCAATGGGCTGCCCTATAAATGATTCGATCCTCTAATCCATTGCCGCAAGCTGATCTTGGCCGTCCAATTGATAGGCTGCAATGTGGATCGGTTACACCACCTCTTAAATCACTCCATAAGGTTTAATTGGTGGCCAACAAATCTTTTCCGTTAGATTTTCATACGGACCCCGAAGAATAAGATTGAATTACCTTGGGTGGGCCCCACGCATATTTAGTGGGCCACTCCATTTTAAATCCCTCAACCAAATGCTAGGCCTATTCCTTGGCCGAATTTTCCATGAGATCCATTCATCGAAATTTTAGGCAGGTCCGCTTGCTTCAACTTAGTGAACTCCACTCCATGTTGGGCACACTTATTCCTATAAAATTTGATCGTTAACATCCATGATAAACTTCAAAGATAACTTGAATATTTCTTATATGGGCCAACTTTCTCGATCCAAATTTAATCCAAATGCTCAATGCGGGCCCACCAAAAGGGTCCCAATTCTCTCTGGTTTGGATTTTTCTGAATAACTCTTCTCGACACTTTAGCGGGAACATGCAAAACACGACAGAAACGACCAAAAATATTTAGAAATGTAACAGACAGACGCGGAAAGGAAAGACATTGGATAACCGATAAAAAAATACTAATTTCTTTATTGATTAAGGCAGAGCAAAATGGGGGTGTCTACAGATGCCCCTCTTTGGTAGAGATGAGGTAGTCATCGAATACCAAAGCCAAAGTGACAGTGCCATTTTGCGTAGCTTTAATCGACAAAGGACTCCCTAAACACAATGCAACCTAATATAATGCAAGACCCTAGATGAAATCCTAGAATTGGAATGCAGTAAGAAATCCCGATGCGGCGCCGTTTTCGAACAGGCACTGAAGGAATGGGATACCATTTTCAAATGGATATTCGGAGGGAAATGAGACATCACATTTATATGATGCTTCAAGAGGATAAGAGACCATAGTTGTATAGACTCGAAGAGAATGAAATACCGTATTTATACGGAGCTCACGGAAATGAGTCATCACATTTATATGATGCTCAAAGAGAACAAGAGACCATTTTCGAATGATTTGAAGAGAATGAAATACCGTACTTCTACGGTTTCCAAGGAAATGAGACATCATATTTGTATGATGTTCAAAGAGAATAAAAGACCATGGTTGTCTGGATTTGGAGAGAATGAAACAACGTATTTATACGGCTTTCAAGGAAATGAGACACCATATTCATATGATGCCCAAAGATAACTCAGAGATAATGGAATATCGTATTTATACGAATTCCAAGGAATGAGACATCACATTTATATGATTTTCAAAGAGAAAATACCATTTTCAAATGGACTCAGGAAGAATGAGATGACGTATTTATACGGATTTCCAGAAAACGAGACACCATATTCATATGATGCTCAAAGATAACTCAGGGACAATGGAATATCGTATTTATACGAATTCCAAGGAATGAGACATCACATTTATATGATGTTCAAAGAGAAAAGACCATTTTCAAATAGACTCCGGGAGAATGAAATGACGTATTTATATGGATTTTCAGAAAACGAGACACCATATTCATATGATGCTCAAAGATAGCTCAGGAACAATGGAATATCGTATTTATACGAATTCCAAGGACTGAGACATCACATTTATATGATGTTCAAAGAGAAAAGACCATTTTCCAATGGACTTAGGGAGAATGAAATGACGTATTTATACGGATTTCAAGAAAATGAGACACCATATTCATATGATGCAAGATAACTCAAGGACAATAGAATATCGTATTTATACGAATTCCAAGGAATGAGACATCACATTTATATGATGTTCCAAGAGAAAAGACCATTTTCAAATGGACTCAGGGAGAATGAGATGACGTATTTATACGGATTTCATGAAAATGAGACACCATATTCATATGATGCTCAAAGATAACTCAAGGACAATGGAATATCGTATTTATACGAATTTCAAGGAATGAGACATCACATTTATATGATGTTCCAAGAGAAAGGACCATTTTCAAATGGACTCAGGGAGAATGAAATGACGTATTTATACGGATTTCAAGAAAATGAGACACCATATTCATATGATGCTCAAAGATAACTCAGAGATAATGGAATATCGTATTTATACGAATTCCAAGGAATGAGACATCACATTTATATGATGTTCAAAGAGAAAAGACCATTTTCAAACGGACTCAGAGAGAGTGAAATACCATATTTATACGGATTTCAAGAAAATGAGACACCATATTCATATGATGCTCAAAGAGGATAAGAGACCATTCCCAAACGGACTCGAAAAATGAGACACCGTTCCCAAACGGGCTCAAAGAAATGAGATAGCTTTGATTGATGAATTCAACAACGAAGAATTTAGAGATTTTTCATGAATTTGAATTTGACGTAGAATTGGATTTGATGAATTTTGGATTTTTTTTTGAACTCAATGAAATCGGGGATATTATAGATCGTGCCCGACAAAGATATTGGAAACTAGGACTTTGACGAATGATGAAACGGCAAATCTTAGGAACGAAGAACCATTACTAACAAGAATGGATTAGGAACACTTTTATGAAACTTCAACAAGATTTTTCTCAAAGAGACTACTGGTCTTGTCTTCTGGGAATTTTGATAACTGAAACCTTGAACAAGATACTTGAAATTGGTAATCTAGAACAACGGCTCTCTTGGATATTAACATGGAAAAGTGGGATTTGCCTCTTGACAGGTGTTTAGATAAACATTTCTTGACCAGGATAGTATTTAACTAACTGGAAGGAGATTCTGAATTTTAATGGTTCATCTTTCTGAGAAATTGGCTCAACCACCATTGCATCTGTAGACACCCCATTTTGACCGAACCCTAATAGAGTCGTTAGGGTAGAAACCTTATTAAACTAGTGTTTTAATGTCCTAAATTTGTTCCTAGAATAGGTTAAGGTCTCATTTAGGTCCCCGTAAATTTTCGTCCGGATCCGCCGCGGTTTGCCTAGCAAACAGACGATGTTTGTAGAGTAGTGTAGTTTAGGAATAAGGCTGGCGACTTAGCCAGAAATAGGGGTGCGCGTGAGCTTAGAAATCTAGTTCAAATTTTCCGTAATGGGTTGTCCAGGAAGATATAGGGGTATACAGATTAATGTGTAATGTAATTAGGGGGTGTATTATCCTGAACTAGGGCAATTTCGTAATTTGCGAAGATGCTTTTCTTCTCCTCCAAGTCACCATTAAGCCCTAAGCTAGGTTAGTGAGTGATTAGGACTAGGATTAGTTAGAGGGAATCTTAGTTGGTTATGTTTCTTTTGATCTCAGCCCTTGAAAGAAAAAGGTAATTTGGAGGGTCGAGATAAAAAAGAGAGAAGATATTTTTGCAAATTTTTTCCTCTTGTTTTCTACCTGGGCCGCCTCTTATAGAATAATAGTTGGCCTAAATTTGCCAAGGGGAATGTCCTGGAAGGTTTGGGGGTACAAGTATATCATTTCTCGTTTTCTCCCTGGGCCACCCCTTTGCAGAATGAAGTTACAAAAAAGGAGCACTAGAGGTGGCTGTCCAGGTAGAAAAGGGGCGGGCTTAAATATGTATTTTTCCTTTGTATAAAGAGGAAAGCCATCGAAGCAAGGAAAAAAAAAGAAGGGATTTTCATAGAAAATTGCAGAGAAGCAGAGAGAGAAGAGAGGAGTTTCAACTTCCTTCTCCGGCATCACTACCGGAGCTCCGATCGATCACCTCCGTCTACACCACCACCTCCATTAAACCCAAACCCTCTTCATCCTCTGACCACCAAAGCCTCTCAACCACCACCACCATCTCCGGCCGAATCCTTCCCCATCTTCTTCTTCCTTTTTCTCTATTTTTCCTCCGGTGACTCCGGCCGTAGCAGAGAGAAGGGAAGAGAAATTTGCAGAGAGCGAGGAGAGGGAGTTGTCATCTCCCCGGCCGTTCCTCATCTCTGGTAAGTCACGAATCCCCATCCCCACCGCCACTTCTCCATCTCCACCTCCACGCTTTTCCTTCTTTTTCTTCTTCTTCAGCCACCAGAACCAGAGCTTCACCATTATTTCCCTCATTTCCTCCACCCATCTCTGGCCACCACCCCATTCCCATCTCTCGGCAAAACCCACTACCCCATTCCAAACCCATCTACTCCGGCCAACCTCCATTAAATCCGACAACCTCTTCTCCTCCTTCCACCACCATCTCCAACCCATTTCAAAAAAAAAACCCACATCAATCCCACCCTACCCCCTTTTGAAATTTTCTGCCCTCTCTTCTCCGACCTCTCTCCCGCTGGAGCTCCGGCCAAATCTCCCCACCACTACCGATTACTTCATCTTGAAGCTCCAATTAGAGCTAGCTCAAACCCCATTCCCATTTTCTTCTCTCCTCTGCCTCAGCCACCTTCCTTACCACCAAAACCTCATCAAACCCTCGATCATTTCATCTTCTCCATTCCGACCCGAATTCAATTTCTACCTTCCCTAAATCTGAGATTTGGCTCGGCCCTGGTCGTTTTCCTTTTGAAAAATTTTTGGATCGAAGAAATAAAATCAGTTTAAAAAAAAAAAAAAGGGGAACTGCTAAATCATAGAAAGATTTTTTTTAAGGAAAGTTAGAGCTGGGAAGAAACTTTCGTTCGAAAATCAGGGGAAGGAGAGGAGCTCAGTTGCCCGACACCATCTCATCTTTGTCACCAAAGCTCCAAGCAAATCTGCCCAGCAGGTAAAGCTCTACTAAGAAGGTGTGTCATTTTTTTATTTTATTTTATTTATTTCTCTTCTCCTAAAGTTTGCAAAATGGAGTGGGTTTGTAACCAGGCTAAACAAGGAGAGGAGTTAGATTCATGGACACTGCCGAGCTCAATAGCACCAACAGATGATGCCTTTGTCTGTTGGTGTTAGTTGCTTTAATTCTTTATAAATCATATTAGTCTAATCCATCTCCTCACTTCATGAGAATGGGGCACTTCCTGTTTTAAATCATTACATCTTCTCCTTTAGAATTTGAGCATTCCGTTAGGGTCGAAGTTTTCTCTTAGGATAGTTGTTTGATTTACATGGATACTCACATTATACACTTGCTGCTTGATAATTTGGGTAGAATGCAATTAATGAAGCAGAATACCTGTAGTTTTGATATTGCAATTACCATGTTTTGTCATTTGGGGTTATCTGACTTGGTTTTCTTCGATTAATTTAGTTTATCTAGTCTTTTTTTGTTAGTTTTCATGATTCGTAAAAGAGATAGATTAGGTTGAGTACTATTGTATGAGCATGGTGGTGCTGATGCTAGCCTTCCGATATTGTGCCCCCTATCCTTTGATCGCTTCATTGATTCTGTCTTCATTTATTTCTCTGATTTTTCAAAGTCGGTAATAGATCCTCAAAGAAGCTTGCAGCATAAGTTGGGGCACCATTGAAATTTGGACATGGCCATGTACTTTTCCTAGGGAAATGGAGAGAGATCTCCTCCCAAGGCCCATTTGTTGATATCATTTATAGAAGGGTTAGAATTAACTCTGTAGATTGGCCCAAATTTGATGTAGGGATGATTGTATTGCGATGGCTCTCTCCCTCGTGTGGATTCCCATCGGCATATCACGTTTCTCTTTCACCTCTTCGAGCCAAGTGTTTTAATGATGAGGAACCCTTGGAAATCATCCCTTTAGAAGTCTACCTATTTTCAGTTTTGGTATTCTGTTGGATGTACCTACACGTCCCACACATTAGGAAATCATAGCACTTTTCATTGAAATAGGGCTGCTCATTTCAAAGGGATATCAGCTCACTGTTATTCACTTGATCCCATCATTAGATTGAAGAGAAAGTCTCTTTCCCTCTTGTTTTCTTTAGGCTTCTCTAACTCATTTTTCATTTCTGCCCCCCTCGTTAACTACCCTCATTATCATTCTTTTTTTTTTTTTTATTTCCTAAAAAGAGCGATGAAGGCGCTAGCCCAAGCTCATCCTTAGGGGACTTGCTCAGTCCAAGTAGCATACTCCTCCTTTGTATATATGAGACTTGCTCAGTCTCATCAGAACCCTTGTTTACGTCATTTGTGTCTCGGAGACAAGCATTGTCTCATATAGAGAGTTTTCCCTTTAGGAGGCTTACCTAGCCTCATGTTAGAGTGGTCTCCTCTTTTAGAGCAAGTCTTTGACTTGGTAGTGTTATTAGAGAGTCTCTGACTCATTTGTACTCCCCCCTAGTGTTTTTAGTTAGGAGTTTTTCCATTCGAGACTAACTCAGTCTTATTGAAGCTTTCCTGCTTGAGATCTTAGATTGTTTTCTCTGTTCTTGGGGCACTATCTTTCTTGTTGTGGTTTGTCTCTTTGAGACGCTAGTTGCTAATTTGGGGTTTCCCCTTTAGATTTAGGGCTTTGCCCTAGTTTGTGGTGTTACTTGCGTGTTCCCTTTAAGATTGAAAGCATTTAAAGGTCTAGAGCATTGGAAAAGCTTTAAAATCCAAAAACATTATAAATTTGAAATTCAAAAACATTTGAAAACTTAAAAAAATATATAAAAAACATTGGAAAAATATTAAAACCGTTAAATCATTTGAAGTGTTAGGTTTTAGTTAGGAGAGTTCGTTTCGAACTACGTTGGCTTGATCCTCTTCCACGAGGTACGTAGTGCAGCTTGGGATTCTTATCCCAGGTCCAGCCAAACTTTGTAAATAAATCTTTTAACCCTTTTAAAAAATATTAAAATCTTCCAAAATATTGTTTTTCGAAAAGATCTTCCTCTAGAGTTAGGACTTTGTCCTAGATAGAGAGTTTTATGTCTTTTGTTGTGTGCTTGTTGTGTGTTTGTGTTAGAGTTAGGAGTTTGTCCTAGCTAGGAGCGCCTCCGTCCGGTCAGTTGGCGATTCACATCGCCGACTGATGACTAGGTCTTGGATACGCTAGTGATCCCATTATTTTCCTTAGGACGCACAGCCTAGTTACACTTAGGTTGTAGGAACCACCTGCATTAGCTTAGGGCTAACCTGCATTTAGTTAGGGCATATAGGGTGTCCTAAAATCTACAATTCACTGGAATTTAAATAATCGTTCAAGAAGCTTTAATAACTAGTCCGGTCTTTTAGATCGAGTCTAAGATAGAGGTCTAGGTGTCTTAGGCATCCTAGCTTAGAATAGGCGCGAAGAACTACGTTGCCTTGATTCTCGTGGAGGCGGGGATACGTAGGCTTCTTTGGATGAACATCAAACCATCCGAGGACTCAGGCTAAATCGTTTAGAGTCTTAGGATTTGTTGTTTTGTTATGTTGTGTGTTTTGCTATGTTTTCTTACTTTCATGCGCAGACTTTATACCTGTAGCTGTAGCATGCATGTGTTTGTCCACCAGAACTTAGACACCTGTTAGGCATGTCACTCATAACCTAGTTGTCATTAGGTGACACATCTTTTATCTTACTTTATGTGTGTTTATTATTTCATCCCCGAGTCATGCATGATTAGGTAGACGTTCACTCGGGGATATTTGTTCCCATTTCACATGATTTTTTACCCAAACTTCTTCGAAGTTAATGAAAAATGGCATAAGAGACCAAGTGTTCGCACTCGGGCGAATTGGGGGCGCTCTTCGGACCTTCTCCATTCGTCATCAGGCACGGACCTTTTGTATCTCTGGTTATCCATTGCAAACAGAGTATTTGTTTTGGTTCCATGGGCATCCATGGATGGCGACTCTGAGTTATTTTTAGATATATCTTGGTTTCGAGCCCTGGCTCCGGATCAGGATGTATCTCTTTCTTTTTATATCGCCACTCATGCTATGCTGTGAGGGTGGCAACAGTTTCGAGAGTTCCCTGGTAGAGCTCTCCTTCACTTTGTGGAGATTTAGAGGATTGCAGGAGGGATCTCACGTCCCTCGGCACAGTCCTCGGATCGGGGTCCACAGCATCTGAGGCTCTTCCAAGCTTAAGGTGCCTTCCTGGGGTATGATTTTTTTACGGAAGCTGGGCTTTCCGATGTTTCTACTTCTGAATTCTTCTGAGCTGATCTTCTTTGAAATGAAGCTGTTTGACTAGATTACCGAGCTCTTTCATACGATCACAGGGAGCTGCCGAGGCCGGGCCTCCTTCATCAAGATAGTTGCATCATTTGGACATAAGAACGACGATTGACTCTTTCTAAAGAGAAAACTTAGATAAAAGGCACTACTCAAAGGATTGAGCAGCTCTGAAAGAGTGAACATAGAATGACAAAGATTGACTAACTACACTGACAGACACAGTAATGCTTCTGACTTAGTTAACGTTTTATTTGGTAAGTCTATCCTTTCGAGGAATGTTTTTTTTTTCAATTGGTAAACACTGGACTTTTTCCTTAAAACAGTAACGCCTCAAGGATTTAATTACGACCCCTAAGATTGCTTAGCTTCAATGCCCCCAGTTTTGAGGATGTCACTTGAATTTGCTTGAACTTCAGTTGATCTTCAGTCTTGATACCGGCTGTAGCCTTCTTATAATGATTCTTTTACCGTGACCAAGTCACCTCTTCAGGGTTTTTAACTTGGCGGACCGTGCTAGCCTTAACTTTTGCCTGAACCGCCTTTCTAGGTTTTCTATCCAGCAGGCTATCCCCTTAGCTTTTGCCTAAGACGCCCTTTCGGGTTTTCAACTTAGCAGGGGAATGATCTTAAATTTTGCCTGGACTGCCCTTTTAGGTTTTCAGTCTAGCAGATCTTCAAACTCCGTTCTGTTTTTTTTTTTTTTTTTTTTTCATTTTTTGTGTCTCGGGACCTAGATTATTAATTCTGAACATCGGAAGGACTTTATAGGTAGGATAGGGCTTTTCAAAGAATGGCTTAAGGCTCAATAAAGATTTCTACCAAACCTGTGAACAGGTTGCCTACATATCCCAAGGTAGGAATCAGGTCGTGTGTAGTTCAGGGCGAATGCACCTAGGTTGAAGATAAATTGTTTGAAGGTTAATTGGTTTTTATTTTTTCTTTTCTTTCTGGAATAATTGATTTCTCTTCTTTTGGAACTTATCCCTCTTTTTTTTTTTGAAAGGATTGAATTTCTTTTCTTTTTTTTGAATCGACCGAACTCGGTTTAACCGAGCTGCCTATGTACCCCAGTGTAGGGATCAGGTCTCGCGTAGTTCGAGGCGGATGCCCCTAGTTTGATGGGTTTTCAAGAAAATTTTATTCAGGCTCGAAGGGTTTGCAAACCGGTATTCTTTTGACGTTGGGTTCTGATTTTGGGATTTATTCGGCCAAAGGAGGCCTTCCGATGTTCAAATTGGGAATCGATCTAGGTTGACGAGTTCTCTTTTTTATTATTTCTTTTTTTTTTCCTTCTTTCGAAGTTTGACGGCATTTCCAGGTAAGAGATAATGGATCTTCTTCTTTCAAGATTCTAATACGTGCTTTCGACTTTCATAGAGCGAAACTTGTTCTTTGACATCCTCCATCTATGGATTTGTAACTCTTGATATCTGATGATCACTTTTCCATGCTTGCTCTTGAACTTCTTATCTTGAATTTGTTGGCTTTATGTTATGAATTTGAGAACCAAGGTCATTGATTGGAAATATGAAAGTTGTTTACACTCTATGCCCCTTGTATAGCATATGTCTCTCACTTTCTTCATTCTCTTGAGCTTTCGATCTATGTCTTGCCCCTGGTATCGGTTGTAGCTTTTCTAGACAATCTTCTTATTCTTGAAATAAGTTTATCAATTCTTCACACTCTTCAGAGGGTAATGTACTTTTCATCGGCATTTACTGAATCAAAGTTTCAGTGCCAGTGCTTACCACTTCAATTTCATCTTTGAAAGGCTGGGATTGGCGCTCCTCCTCTTGTTCAAGTAATTGTCGTGACTCAAGTGGAGTTTCGCCAATTTTGTCCTCATTTGAGGAGGGAGTCTTACTTTAAGATCAGAAGCATACTTAAGAAACAGACACAAATGAATTATTGGGACTTCAAATTTTATTTAAAGAGAAAGCTCTTATATCTGACGACCTATCCTGAACATGCTCAGGATTCACAACTCTCAATAAAAGAAAAGCAAAAGATAATTCGCCTGGACTAGGCATTGACCTTGAACTGTAAGACCAGATTCAACAATTGTACTGACCATGATGACTGACTCAACATAAAATAGTAAATGACTAAAACTTTAACTGCTGCAACTTTCCAGCTTCGGAGGCTCGGCGAAAGCTGGCTCACAACTGGTACTTTCAACTTCTGATTCTTTTCATTGCAACCGGACCTGTGCACCTTTGAACCCTCAGTTATCTAAGCATTGCGATCGGCTGGCGGAAGTACTGCACGATTCGGTAATGGGTTATTGGTAGTATCGGGTCTTGGCTCGAACGTATTGTCAAGTAACCTCTGGATTCTGAATTTTAGGGCAATGCAATTATCAGTGAGATGGCCGGAATTTCTATGGTATTCGCAGCGTTGATCTGTTCGCCAATTTGCTGGTAAAGGATTAGGAAGAACTCTAATGTCGGGTAGGGTTATGCGACCTGAGGCTAGACATTCCTTGAGCATCTCAGTTGGGGGAAGAGGGAGAGGGGTGAATTCCCTATCGGGCTTTTGCTGAGCTGCAATCCCTGATTGATTATATTTGAATATCATAGGGTTCTGTAGCTTGTTGATATTTTTTGAAGTACAATTGCCCCCGTTATAAGCCCCATGTGTTGTGGCCACTTTGATTTCCTGACCTATGGAGACCGGGCTCAATATATTTCGACCCATCATTGTGCATTGCTGGTTGCGATTATCGCGAGACTTTCTCTTCATTTGCTCAAACCACGGTTTGCGGTCATCAGGAAAGGATGGAGCTTCGCCGCTTGACAAAAGATTTTGAGGGTCGAGGAGCCCCATGTCTATAAGGTCTTGAATATCATATTTCAAGCTGAGGCATTTATCAGTTGCATGACCCTGACGTAAATGATAATCACAAAATTCTTTCATTTGGAAGGTCCTGGGACTGGGAAGAGGATTAGGAACAGGCTCTGATCCCAATAGTGTTATCATTCTTTCCTTGAGCAACCATTTCAAAGCATCAGGTCACAAGATCGGCAAGTCGGTGAATTCTCTTTTAGGAGTTTCAGATGGTGGCTCTTGGTCATATTCAAGAATTAAGGGCCCAACAGAATCCTGCTGGTGCTGAGAGACAGAGTTTCTGGTAACAACATCCTGGACTTTGGTATTTTTGTCCGCGAAATGCTCCGAACTTTGGGACTGACAATACCAGGTTTGCATTTGTTGCTTCATCTGATGAACTTCTTCTGTTAGCGCAGCCATTTGTCTAGAGAGGTTCACAATTAGTTCTTCCGAACCCATAACCATGGAGAGACTCGGATTTTTGCCTTTAGAAACAACAGTGGTCGGACCAAATTTCTCAGTAAGTTGAGCTTTGATGAATTAATTTTCTTCCTTCATCTGTTGGACGAGCTGGGCCAAGGCTTCCATGATGTAAGAGAGCTGTGAATTTTTCATAGAGTCTGCCATGAATATGGAAGGAGAGGATTAGAGACGCTTCTAAAGAAGATGGGGAATTAGCTTCCTCACTGACCACGAATGGATTCAAGCCCAAGAAGCTTTTCTGGATTTTTCAGCTGTGAACAGTCCTGACATGGAAACAATAAGAACGGTATATGAGCTTGACATTCAAGGAGTGTTCATTCTCAATGACTGAAAAAAGATTACACATTTAAGCAAGTAATTGAGACAATAGAATGAATCCTAAAGGACCAAGACATGACAATGATGATAGATTCGTATAGGGGAATTCCTCTAGTTCAAGGATTATGAGAGCGGACTCTGAAGGACTTAGCAAAATATACATGAACAAGGTTGCCCTTAGAGCAAGAGAAGACTAAAAGTACAGGCCTGATCAGATCATCAAGATTGCACAATCAAATGATCGTAACATAATTTTTGCCAATTGAGAAAGGGAATAAAGATATAATTGAATCACACAAGAGACGAACGATAGACACACGATCAAAAGATTAGATGAGATTACATAGGATTACTTTCAACGGATAGATCATGAATGATTAATCCTATGAAATCTTTGAAAATGACGGGATTTATATCCTAACCCCAAAGGGAAAACTTTTAATCTTCGCACATTTTATCAGTGCTACCTGAAGGCATCAAACCCTAATCCTAATCTAGCGGAGTGGAGATATGATCTCGACTCATGACTTTGTTTGTGTACCTAAGGACCGATCGTAGCCATTGGAAGATGGACTACGGCCTAATCTAGACACAAATGGGTAGGATATCCTAAGCTAGGCTCACACACGTGATGCACATGTGTTCGTATACTACATGATGTGTGGGTTAATCTAGGGGTAAGGCCAAGAGTCCCCTTAGCGCGAATCCATGTTCGATATACTGTACCAGTGTCCGGCGTATCAGTACGTGAACAAGAGATTCGTTTACGTACCATAAAGGTACTAGGCTAAGGGTGGAATGCTTCTCTAGCACAGAGGCACCAGGTGATGAAATCCCAGTCAACCATGCTAGATAACACTCCGGGTTCCTATAATAGGATGTGTGTGCATGTGAGATGCAAGGGTTTAGATGCAAGTGATGTAAGTGTGTGCAATAAGTTTGCGCAATCTATGATGCCTTCAGGTTTTGTTAGATTAAGTTTGAGTATAATGTGATGAGAAAATAAAATAAGACAAACAAACTAATCTAGCAAACATAAAAGAGATAGAGTTTTTATGAGCCAATTAAAATAAATTCAAATGAATTATCTTTTGAAATTTTAATGAAGTTAGGTGGTCCCCAGCATAGTCGCCAAACTGTGGGACCCGATCCCGCGAGAGGGGTGGGGCGCGAGCCGCCACGCTCTCTCTTGGTCTCTCGTACCCATGCGATTGGCGTGTGCATTTTATTATTGGTTTTAATTCATCTTTTATGTGAACTTGGGATCACTAAGGTAATCCGAATTCCACACAAAAGAGACTGACAGAGTCGCCACCTAGATGTGGGATTTAGGACCCATAATTAACCAGAAATCTAGACTCGCTACCTGGTTACAAGAATGGAAGGTATGGGGAGTTATCCACCACATGCACCATTCCTGCCCGATAATCGGTCTTCAATTCCAAAAGCTAACTCTTTTAAATTTATTTTAAATGGCTCATTCAACTCTTAGTTAATGTGCTATCTATGTGACATGCATCCTATGATCTAATTTCATTATGGATCCTAAATGTGTATCTTGATTCCTTAATTTGTTTGAATTCAATCTAGGTGCAAGTTCTCCTAAGATTCTAATTTCATGAAAAGTCGTAAGTGATTTAATTAAGCATTTACAAGAAAATTAATATACAAAACCCCACAATTTGTTGTGGAGCCAACTCGCGGTTGGTATGCCATCAAACATCCAAGCTGCCTACGTACCCAAGCCTCACTGGGATCAGAGTCGACGTAGTTCGGTGCACCTAAGCTAAGCTACTTATGCCTAACTCAACTAAGACACCGACCTAGATGGGATTGACTGTTTCAACAGTTTTAAGAGAAGTTATTTAATTCAAGTTGAGGATTTTATTATCGTAGGATTTCATCTAAGATGCTATATGATTCTTATCTAAATGCAAGTGGTTCCTTAGACTAATGCAGGTTAACCTACATCCTAGTTTACTAGGCTTGTCCTATGAAAAGATAGGGTGACTAGTGTAACTAAACCTATGGCACGGTTGCTATCCATAGCAAACGTCCGTAATGAGGCTGGACTCCTAACTCTAGGACTCCCTAAAACCTAAGACTCCCTAAAACCAAGGACACGACCTGACACTAGTGTTCCTAAATTGGGCTCTAATGGTTCTTATATCGGAAACCATAATTCAATGGTTCCGAAAGACTCAAGACAAATCGATTCAAGCTCTTGAAGTTAATGAAGTTCAAATTTCAAGGATTTTCGATTTCTGGACATTTAAGGAATACCAATGGTTCTAGGGTTCACCAATTTCGGCCTCTAATGGCATCCAAGGAAGGGAATCATGCGCTCTTTCCTTATGCAATTTAATACTTAGGTTATAGCACCTTATTGCCTGGTATATCTTAGGATTTCTGTGGACAGTAACCTCGGAGCCAATAACATGCTATAGCTTAAATATTCAAATTGTCAAAGATCGGTTGCAATTGGGATACGATTATAGATGCACTGGCCATTTTACCATGGATATCTAAAGACCCTAAGATTTCTGTTTTGATGGATTAAGGAGTGAACATGTGACCGAATTTTATGATTCTTTAGAAACTTTATGATGATTTTTAATTAATTTCAGTTTTTCCATGGATTTTATCAATTTTAAACCATATGAGTGATTTTACAAGTGAAATTGTTGCAAACGAATTCAAAATGAATTGAAACTTCTACAACAATAAGACATGATGGGATGTAGCTTATTGAAAGAGTTTTACAGATTTTTACATTAAGCTCATATTTAATTTTGATTTAACAATAATAAGACCAGATTGTAAAAATAACACAGAAACTACTAGAAATAGAAATCTAAATTCATTGAAATTTTTTCAGTAGTAAGATATAAGTAAAAATAGTATGCTGTGACAGTTTCATGAATTTTAGAAACTATTTACTATCAATTTCAAATTTTTCAATTTTCAGACCAGATTATGAATTAACACTACGTCCCTTAGGAAACAAGATCCAAATAAATTGAACATTTTACAGCAGCAAGAAATATAAAATATAAGACTACTTTAAAAATGTTGTGAATTTTAATTGTGATATGATGTCAGTAAAAATTCTCATAAAATCTGATAATTTTCAAAGAAAGCATAAAATAATATACCAAACAAAATCCAAAAATTCTTAAAAATTCATGGTAGAATATATCAGCATCATATTATTTTCCACGAAATTTCATTAATTTTGGAATTTTTTAGTATATATTTTATTTTTCTTCATCGAAAAGATATTTTTGAAGAGTTTTCTATTTTTAAAACACGATTTTCGAGAAAAGTACGACTTCGGAAAATGTCCTTTAATCTTGTTCTGATATGATGAATACAAGAAAATTTTAAAATCCCACAAAATCAATCATCCTGAGATAGCTATTTTTTCGAATTTCGTAATTTCTCAGCCATTATTTTAAATAAAATTCCACTCTTCATTCAAATTCTAAAAAACCTTTGATCCAATGTCCGATCCGATCCGATAGTTATTTTAGTCTATTTAAGTAGATCATTGTATTAAATTTCGGGACGAAACGGAATTGAAACACCCATGCAGATCATGATTTTGAGCACACACATTTAATATTAAATTAAATTCATTTAAATGCTTAAAAATCATGCAAAAATATAAAAAAATACCAAATAATTCTGAAAAAATCCGAGAACAGTGCACCTACCTGTGGTGGAGATTCCCGCCGAATCCGAGAGCCGAAAAAATCCGAAAATCCGGCCGACGCTCGATCCGACCTCCTTTTCTTCCCTTTCTTCCTTTGTTTTTTCTTTTTTTTTTCTTGTTTTCTCACAGCCGAGAGAGAGTGATATGGATGAGAGAGAGGCCGAGAGAGAGTAAGAGAGGCCAAGAGAGATAGGCCAAGGGAGAGTGAGAGGGTAAGAGAGAGAGAGAGAGAGAGAGAGAGAGAGAGAGAGAGAGAGAAATGAGAGAGAAAAACAGAGTGTGAGACACTCTGTTTTTTTCCTCGTTCTCTTCTTCTTCTTCTTTTTTTGTTTTTTTTTTCTTTAACAAGGATTAGGAGAGAGATAGGGAGGAGTATATAGAAAGAGTGAGAGGGAGGTGATGGAGAGAGAGAGAGAGAGAGAGAGAGAGAGAGAGAGAGAGAGAGAGAGAGAGAGAACGAGAAAAAGAGGAACACAGAGGACACGATACTCTGTTTTTATTATGTACATATTTTTTTTAGAAAAAATCGAGACTCTGCTCTTCAGTTGTTTTGTGAAAATGGAAAGAAACCGAAACTCTGTTTTTTTTTCTAATGAAACAGAGAAAGCGTGGATGAGGAAGATAAGAGGGTTGCCTTGCCTGTTGAGAAAAGAGATATATGGGAGATGAATGGAGGCTGCAAGGAGCGTGAGATATTAGAGAGAGATAGAGTTTGCGAGATTGATAGATAGAACACGAGAGAGGAAAAGTGAAAAAAGAGAGTAAGAGATAGAACGTGGGATGGTGAGATCGAGAGATAAGGAGAAACTTTCTTTGAGGAAGATGAGGAGAAGAGTCTCAAGCAAAGCAGCCCAGAGACTCTATTTTGTTTCTCAGAATCTTCTCCATCTTTTCTACCTCTCCTCCCCTAGCCAAAACCGAAAATCCTCTCCCCCCTCAAGCGAATAGAAAAGGCCCAATATATCCCTCTCCCCTCCTCATGGAAAGTAGCCCAATATTCTCCCATGCATGCCTAATTCGTTGGCCCATACCATCGACTTTCTTTTCTTAAAAAAAATTAAATATAGTAACTCCCCGTAATTGGCATATGCCAAGTTTCCTTTTAACTCCTTAGTGACCATGCAATACATGCAACAAAAGTAATTGGTCCCACTTCTAAATATTATAATTGGAACTTTCACGGGATGGGATATCAACAGCATCTTCTAGAGAGAAATTACATGAAGTCACGCCTAGCTTACATGCAGATTTCGAATTCCCACGTACACTGACTTAGCAATTGCCTTATGCCCATATGATTCTATCCAATCCTTAAAAACTGATCCTAGCCATCTATTTAATACCCCACGACAAATTGGGTTGCGCCCTCGTAAATCAATCCCATGGACTGATCCAAACCATCCATTTCAATGGGCTGCCCTATAAATGATTCGATCCTCTAATCCATTGCCGCAAGCTGATCTTGGCCGTCCAATTGATAGGCTGCAATGTGGATCAGTTACACCACCTCTTAAATCACTCCATAAGGTTTAATTGGTGGACAACAAATCTTTTCTGTTAGATTTCCATACGGACCCCGAAGAATAAGATTGAATTACCTTGGGTGGGCCCCACGCATATTTAGTGGGCCACTCCATTTTAAATCCCTCAACCAAATGCTAGGCCTATTCCTTGGCCGAATTTTCCATGAGATCCATTCATCTAAATTTTAGGCGGGTCCGCTTGCTTCAACTTAGTGAACTCCACTCCATGTTGGGCACACTTATTCCTATAAAATTTGATCGTTAACATCAATGATAAACTTCACAGATAACTTGAATATTTCTTATATGGGCCAACTTTCTCGATCCAAATTTAATCCAAATGCTGAATGCGTGCCACCAAAAGGGTCCCAATTCTCTCTGGTTTGGATTTTTCTGAATAACTCTTCTCGACACTTTAGCGGGAACATGCAAAACACGACAGAAACGACCAAAAAAATTTAGAAATGTAACAAACAGACGCGGAAAGGAAAGATATTGGAAAACCGATAAAAAAATACTAATTTCTTTATTGATTAACGCAGAGCAAAATGGGGGTGTCTACAGGTCCTAAATGGTGTTTTGCTTGAAAAACTTCTTCAACTGATTAGTTAAAAGGTTTTTCTAACGAGTGCCCTAAGGGCACTTGTTAAGCATCATTTAATTGCTCTTGGGATCTTGAATTTACACATACTTTGAGGAAATAATCTCCAAAAATGTGTAAAAGTTTAAAAGTATGTGTAAATTTAAGTTTTCAAGGGCAATTAAATGATGCTTAACAAGTGCCCTTAGGGGACTCATTAGCAAAACCCTTAGTTAAATGTAATATGAAACTCTTTAATGTTATTGAACATCAGATTAATATCCATGTTGATTTAACCAGTTATAATCTTACCATACCACCACGGACTTACTCCTTTTAATAAACTAGAATCTATGCTTTAGCACTATACATTGCTCAGGACCTGGGGCAAAACAAAATCTGCTGACCTCAGTCACGTAGTGACATATATTCAGCTTGGTACACAGCATGACCCACATCAGACATTCAACAGCAGATATATGGAGACTGATTACAATCCTCTGCTCTTCCTCAGATGGCCCAAAAGACATCATCTTAGAAAGCTTATTTCCATACCAAAAGAAAATTAACCATTTCTAGGAATCTGACATACTGAACATAGCAAATATCCTGTCTAACTCTTCTTAGGTGTCCCTGACATTCTGTTTCCAGTTCCCAAACACTTTAAGGTCTCAGAATGTAGGATTCTCAAATGTTTCATGGCAAAACGATTTGACAATCCTGTGCAAAACTATATCCCCATACTAATTCAATGTTCATGATATTATCTATACACAACACTAAAATATATATCACAGCGCTTCCACTAACCTACTTGCAAACACAAGCCCTCTTCATGTTTTGTGAGAGGCCAAACTCTTTGATATCTTCACCAAAACAAAGATTTTAACTACGAGACATATGCTTCAATCCATAGATTTTAGCAACTTGCACACTTCTTGATTACTCTTTCTGGCAATCTCAAAACCCTCAAGCTAGAGAATATGTATCTTCCTGAATGTTTCTATTCAAGAAGGCGGTTTTGATATCCACGTGCCAGATCCTATAATCCTAGTGCATCATTATCATCAACAAGATCCTAATGGATTGTAGCCTCGCTATTGGTGGAAACTCCCTTATATTCATTGCCAGTCATTTGACTATAGTCCTTTTACCATTAGTCTAGCCCTATAGGTCTCCACCTATCATTTTCGAGTCCTTCCTGTTGTAGATCCATTCATATCCACTGGGATCCAAGCCCTTTAGTGAATCTAATAGAGTTCAGACACATAGGAATATATAGAGTCCATCTGGATCGTGTTTAGTTACTTGTCCGCATCAATGTCCTACATCATCTCCTTATAGCTTATGTGATCCCGTCTCGACCTCGTCATAGACCATACTTTAATCTTCGCTCAGATAGACACATCTATTAAGCGGCTTGATCTACCTATAACTACATAAGAGTGTTGGAATAGGTTAAGTCATTATCCTTATATGTCTGTGAATTGGACATTTAGGTTTGCTAACCTATGGCAACCTTTTCCCACTTGCATGCATTTAAGAAGAATACTTCTTTCAATGATGCACCATTGCAGTTTGCAAAACAACTTTGCTCACCAGGGTGTATAACTTTTTATACCCTTGGGATATCTAATAAAGACACACCATTCGGTCCTCGTCTCCAATTTTCAGTATCTTGCTTTTCCATATGGGCTGGAAAAATCCCATATCCTCTAAAACGATTCAATGAGGATTTTTCTGCCCATCCATATCTAATATGGAGCCCTTGGCACTGATCCAATTAAGACTCAGTTAAGAAAATAGAGCACCGTTTCTAAGGTGTAGCTCCAAAGAAATAAGTGTACTTTGGTGAAGCTCATCATCGAATTATGTCCAACATGGTTCGATTTATCCCTTTTGCAATACTGACATCCCACGACATTGCAAATGGAATCCACTGAGAGACAATGATTCTACTCATTCGTAAGTAGTCCCTAAACTTATCCATGGGGTGTTTTTCTTCTCAATGAGAGGAAGATTCTTACTTACCAACCTCGTTCTATACTTCGTTCTTTAGTTCTTTGAAATTTTCAATGATCTTCAACATGCGATGCTTCAGGTATAGCAAGCTATTCCCATAATAATCTGTAAATACCATGAAGCAGACGAACCCACCTAGAAGGATAGGAAGAAGAGTGAAGGAAGGCTTTCCCCTTCCGGCAAGATCGTTATGCGCACCGGAACAAAAATCACATAGAATTTTAAATTTTCTTTTCAATCTTGCTTTTGCCCAAGATCTTAAAGTCTAGATTAGTTAATTATGTTAATTAAATATAAAGAAATGCCTCTTTCAAGAAGAAATCAAGGAACCACGCTGCTTGATCTACTCCTCGAACGGTTGCGATCGTTCTGAACGCCGCAAACCCCGTAAGTTGAACCGATGGATTCTTTTCTTTGCACCTTTGATTGTTGATGTGAGTAACACTTATTCACTTCAACAATGTTTGATCTAATTAGTACCTTTGTTGTAGAGAACATAGAATAAAATTGGAAGCCTTTCTCTTTGAAACTATGGTTTCACTTTGAACAATTGGATAGAGAGAGAGAGAAGATGTGAAAATGAATTTTTCAAGGGGCGAGAAGGGGCTGACGAATTTTGGAGCTTCTCTAGCATCAGAAAACTTTCAGTCCTTTCCCTTATAGATTCACAAAGAATTTGGTTTCATTTGTCCTTGTTTCCCTCTCCCAATTCCTATCCAATTGAGAAACTAGTTGCATTGAGACTCCTCGAAGCATTGGGACTCCTCCTAAACGTCCAAGGCAGAGTGGGGACTTCCAGATCAGATTGGGAGAGGTGTGGTTGAGTCATTCTCCAGCCCATTGAGGCCTTATCCAATAAGTATTCGAGTTGGAAACGAATTGCTCAAAAACTAGATGCTATATTTTAGCAATTCTAGCTCCAAGAAGAGCTCAAGTGTAACTCGAAGTCCTCGAGCTATTGGGAAACGTTTTCCCAGCTCTCCCTACTAACTTGGGCATGTGGTGGGTCCCACCAACCTTATCCAAATGTGTAGTTCTATTCCAATTCCTTATTCCGTTCCAATTCCGCAACTTTGCAAAACCGGTTTGGGAATAACTATCCTCATTGAATTTCACATTATCACACTTACTATTAATCACATTAATAATACATAATAATTTAGTATAAATGAATAATTAAGTAATAATTAATTATCCATTTTTTAATTAATTACTAACTCGCATTTAATGGGAGTTATACGGCTCCAATTTTGTTCTCGGAATATTCTCTTATCGTCTCTTGTTACATACCTAATAAAGACACACACACACACACACACACACACACACACACACATATATATATATATGAGGAAAGTGTTGGTGTTAAGCTCACCAAACTTATGGTGAGCTTAAGCGCCCCAATCACATGGGTCCCACATTTTCTGTGGTGATCCAAACCATTCATTTCCAAGGCCCTATCATAGATAGGGTGTGTACCAAAAATCAGCTCCATAGGATCATCCTAACCCCTCCATTTGTGGAGGACAAATATGGGCAGATTTGTGGACAAATACTGTCTGTCCATTTTGACCTCCACAAATGGATGGGTTAGGATGATCCTATGGAGCTGATTTTTGGTACACACCCCATCTATGTAAGGGCCTTTCAAATGAATGCTTTGGATCATCCTAACAAAGTAGGCCCCAATGTGATTGGGCGCTTAAGCTCACCGTAAGTTTGGTGAGCTTAAGCTCACCAACATTTTCCTCTCTCTCTCTCTCTATATATATATATATATATATCCACATTGATCTAACTGATCATATCCGTCAGTGCAATTACATAAAAGGCGGAACCTTGATCCGTTTAGATGTTATCAGGTCATTTGAGTTATGAGTGGGATCGTTGCAGGGATCCGAAGGTCGATCCTGCAGAATCCTTTGGTGGGCACCACTACGATCTCGCTCTATAGTTTTACTGCACTTGCATTAGGTCAGTGGACTCTATCGAGACATAACCCTGAAGATGACCGTTAAATCATCTGACCCCTAATCACATCTTTTATGTGCAAGTCCTTTCTTCTTGATTACATCTACTAAGTTGAGTCATACGGGAGGTGAACGCCTCTCACCTCCTTGGCCCAATCATGGTATAACATTTTAGTCAAGTGTTGCTCGTCCTTCAAATGCATTTGTTAAATCCTTTGAAAGCATTTCAATGTTTTATAAAATATTCTGATAAACCTTTTATCAAATCCGCTCGGCGAGGCTATTTAATTGGCCTACCGCTACGACAAAATTGTAGATGCCAATCCCTAAATTTTAGGACGAAGAATCCCTTGTTGAGTATCACTATTGGTCTAGAGGGTTTGCTCTAGGATATAGCTCTATCCAAATGTGACTCTAAAGTAGAATCACTATGAGATAGACTAAGACCCTAGAACGGACCGACAGACTAATAAGATCCCTCAGGTCTAAGGACATGTGAAGGGTCATGTCTGGAAGAACAACTTTACAGTCTCTTGTCCACTAGTTATTCTTTGTTTGATCCTGAAATACAAGGTGACAATCCAAGAGGGGGGGGGTGAATAGGCTAATTAAAAATTTGGGGCTAAATTAAGTGGATTATTAAAATCAATTTATCCGTTAAGCTTTAACAAGTCTAACTCTTTATCAATCAATAATTATAATGTAGGATAGAGATTAGATATGACTTTATGCTTATATACTGAAATACAGGAGTGACAATCCAAGAGGGGGAGTGGATTGGTTGATTAGAAATTTTAGGCTTAATTAAAGGAGATTAAAAATTAATCCATTTAATTAAGCACTAATTAGTTTAACCCTTGTTCAAATAGGTATATCAATAAACTCTAGGGATTAAACTTTCTAATCATGCACATTTAGCTAACCCTTGCGGTAAAACTGTTAAATGTGCAAAGAGAAATGGGATTTGATCAAACAGCTTTTTAGCATTTGAAATAAAATGTTGGAGCTAAAAGAGAAATGGGATTTGATCTTTCTCAAATGTTCAAAAGTTTGTAGAGATAGGTTTTAATCATGTATATATAGAGTATTTGAAAATATGACCGTTTGGGGTAAAACTGTAAATGTTTGGCTTGAAAAAGTCAAGCAGAAAATGCCACAACGGCTAGTTTGCTCGACCGCGGCGGTTGACCGGGCTACGACGGTCGTCCGCCCTTATCGAACGCCCTATTCTATTTTCAAATTTCTTACCGTCACGGTCGACCGACCTCATGGCGGTCGCCAAGCGAGGGCTAACTATTTGCTCAAAAAAATTTGGCTCAAAAACCCATTTCGGTCCACCGACCCACAGCGGTCGCCCGGCCTAAACCAAATTGGATTGTTCTGTTTGAAACAGAAGTGCATCCGCGGTCGGCTGAATTAACCCGGTCGACCGGCCCGATAAAATTCGAGATGGCCTGGATTTTCAGGTTCCATCCCGCGGTCGCCCGGCCTAACCCGGTCGACCGACCCTTAGTGAAATTCCATTTTAACTTTAAAATCTATGGGGTTTTGGGCAATGGTCTTTGGGTTTAACTCCAAGGTTTTCAAACACATTTTTAGATGTGTTGATGGTTTTTAAGGATGTAAAATGTTAAGTATAAAAATCATTTGAAAACCTTTTGAAAGTGCATTTAAACATAAAATCATGATGACTCCAAATACATTCTAAAAATAAGAACCTTGAGTCTTCTTGGAATGTCTTGGCTCCTTTGCACTTTCCTGGACTTCTTCAGCTTGTGAGTGAACTGCTTGACCTTGTTTAGCTCTTGTGACTTGTCTTCCAATCTTCAATGTATGTTGAGGTATATGAGGTGTCACCATGGCATGTTCAACCCCAAGCTCTTTCTTGAAACTTGCTTAGGAACTTGTGGGATCTTCATGTTGAGCTACTTTACTTGAGCATCTTCAAATGAGGATGACTCCAATGTAGGTGCAGGCTCTTGGTTCCTTTGATCCTTGATCTACAAGTCATGTGTTGTGAAGAGTTGTGTAATGACGATTATGACATGAAATTCCTGTATACAACACAATACCTCAAAGCAACACATCAGTTCATAAATTCTTATCAATTTGGTTTGCTAGCATCAAAACAAAAAGGTAAGGTGAATGATTAACCCATGAAAACCCTTGGGCTTACATTCTCCCCATTTTTGATGATGTCAAACAAATTGAATAGGGAGGTATGAGATATTAAACAAATATATAAATAAGCATTCAATACTATAAATAATGAAGCAATGCTCTCCCTCACTATATGCACAAGTGTAATGCATACTGTAGAGCATATGGTACATACAAAATATGAACTACCTAATCAATTCCCAAACTTCTCTCCCTTTTGGCAACAACAAAAAGGTAGGATATGCAAGTGTGAGTGCAAGTGGGGTGTCAAGATGAAGAATAACACATAAGAGTTATTAAAAGTGTATATGATGTGTCAATGAAGCTCATATAATGTTTATCAAAGAGAAAAATAAAAGTAAGGTACAAGGTAAGCTTATTTGTTTTTGTTTCAAAAGATATTGAAATAAAAGCACAACAATGGGGGCAGTAGACTATATGAGCATATCACAATAGTCTATATAAACATAAAAAAGCAACCATTTGGCTCTCCCCCTATTTATTTGTCATTGGCCCTAGGTGAAACCTATGTGAAAGGGCATGACAAGACAGAATGGTTTAAAAGGTGAGTGATTTAAACACTTGGGCTTCATTTGTAACTTGTAGGAAGATGAGTCTCTACCTGAGCAAGAATATGCTCAGATTGATGACATAACCATTTAGGTTTACAAGTTGCATGAATGGGGGTTTTCTTGTCATAGGGCAGAGAAGTCTCTTCTTGAGCATGAACATGCTCAGAACTATAAAATAACTTTTGAGTTTCAGTTGCTTGCCCTTAGATAATTATATATTTGCAAGTGAAAGCTCCCCCTGACTATATGCATCTAATTTAAATGTAATAGATCAAGGCACATAGAACCCATGATTTAATTAATCACCTTTAACCATTCAGATTGCTCCATTCATAAATCAATCACACTTTGATTATGAATGGATGATTATTAGATAGAAGATATGAGTTTAAGGCAGATGGTCTAATAAAGACATGGATAAGAGAATGAAATCAATGAGGTACATATCCATGGCAACCAAAAGATCATGTATACATATATATGAACTATAAAGCTCAATATATGAAATAAAGGTGTGACAATCCAAGAGGGGGGTGAATTGGTCAATTAGAAATTTTAGGCTTAATTAAAGGAGATTAAAAATTAATCCATTTAATTAAGCACTAATTAGTTTAACCCTTGTTTAAATAGGTAAGTCAAAAAACTTTAGGGATTAAACTTTCTAATCATGCACATTTAGCTAACCCTTCTTCAAATTGATATTATAATGCAATTTAGGGTTTAGACATTTATCTTAAGTGCATTCACTAACCCTTGTATAATTAAAGCATAAAACATAAGTGAGGTTAGAGATTAATACAATTTAGGGTTTAGACATTTATCTTAAGTGCATTCACTAACCCTTATTTAATTAAAGCATAAAACATAAGTAAGGTTAGAGATTACCAATCACCACACGTGCGAGAGATAGAGAGAGAAAAGAGCAAGCATCCATAAGGCACAAGATTTATAGTGGTTTGGTCACAACTTGACCTACTTCACTCTTCCAAGTTTACCTCCTTGGGATCTCCACTAAAATAATGAAGCCGTACACCCAACTCCTTCATCTCCAAAGGGATCAAACCCTTACTTTTTCATTCTCAATGGCCAAAGCGAAGCCCCTCACACGAAGCCTTGACAAAGGGAGTCAAATCCTTGCACATGATTCACCTTTCTTCACGGGCCAAATCGGAGACCCTTTTCTTCACTTTTCTTTACGGGCCGAAGAGGAGACCCTCATATGAAGAACAAATAAAAATAAAAACTCTCTTGCCTCTTCATAGGCGGATTACAAAGTTGAAAGCTCACAATCATTCCTAAAGATAGCAAAGATAAAAGCCCTATGGAGTGCCTCTTGAAAGAATGTTGAAATACAAGTTCAAAGTGGTTTTTGCTAAATGTTGAAGCTCAAAGAGAAATGGGATTTTGATCTTTCTCAAATGTTAAAAAGCATGTAGAGATAGGTTTTAATGATGTATATATAGTGTATTTGAAAATATGACCGTTTGGGGTAAAACTGTAAATAAACGGCTTGAAAAAGTCAAGCACAAAATGCCCCAACAGCTAGTTTGCTCGACTGCAGCAGTCTACCAAGCTACAGCGGTCGCCTGCCCTTATCGGGCGCCCTATTCTATTTTCAAATTTCTTACCCTCGCGGTCGCTGGCCACATGGCGGTTGTCCCGCAAGGGCTTACTGTTTGCTCAAAAAATTTGGCTCAAAAACCTATCTCGGTCTACCGACCCACGGTGGTCGTCCGCTCAAACCATGTAGGATTGTTCTGTTTTGAAATAGACACATATCCGCGGTCGCCCGGCATAACCCGGTCGACTAGCCTAATAAAATTCGAGATGGCCTAGATTTCCAGGTTCCATCCCGCGGTCGTCCAGCATAGCCCGGTCGACCGGCCCTGAGTGAAATTCCATTTTAACTTTAAAATCCATGGGCTTTTGGGCAATGGTCTTTGGGCTTAAGTCCAAGGTTTTCAAACACATTTTTGGGTGTGTTGATGGTTTTCAAAGATGTAAAATGTTAAGTATAAAAAGCATTTAAAAACCTTTTGAAAGTGCATTTAAAGATAAAATCAAGAGGACTCCAAATACATTCTAAAAATAAGAACCTTGAGTCTTCTTGGAATGTCTTGGCTCCTTTGCACTTTCTTGGACTTCTTCGGCTTGGGTGAACATCTTGCCCTTGTCTTGGCTCTTGTGACTTGTCGTCCAATCTTTAATGCATGTTGAGGTACATGAGGTGTCACCATGGCATGTTCAACTCCAAGCTCCTTCTTGACACTTGCTTAGGAACTTGTGGGATCTTCATGTTGAGCTACTTTACTTGAGCATCTTCAAATGAGGATGACTCCAATGTAGGTGCAAGCTCTTGTTCCTTTGAACCTTAATCTACAAGCTATGTGTTGTGAAGAGTTGTGTAATGGCGATTATGACATGAAAATCCTGTATACAACACAAGACCTCAAAGCAACACATCAGTCCATAAATGCTAATCAATTTGGTTTGCTAGCATCAAAACAAGAAGGTAAGATGAATGATTAACCCATGGGAACCCTTGGGCTTACATTCTCTCCCTTTTTGATGATGGCAAACAAATTGATTAGGGAGGTAGGAGATATTAAACAAATATATGATTGAGCATTAAATACTATAAACAATAAAGCAATGCCCCCCTCACTATATGCACAAGTGTAATATATGACTGTAAAGCATATGGTGCATATACAATATGGACTACCTAATCAATTGCCAAAAACTGTCCCCTTTTGGCAACAACAAAAGGTTAGGGATATGCAAGTGATAGTGCAAGTGGGGTGTCAAGATGAAGAAAAACTCATAAGAGTTATTCAAGGTGTATATGATTTAACAGTAAAGCTCATATGATGCTTATCAAAATGTAAAACAAAGTAAAGAGCATGATAAGCTTTTTTTTTGTTTCAAAAGATATGTAAGTTAAGCACAATTATGGGGGCAATAGACTATGTGAGCATATCACAATGGTCTATATAAACATGAAAAAGCAACCATTTGGCTCCCCCCCCCTTTATTTGTCATTGGCCTTGAAATCCAAGTAGTGACTTGGTTTGGCAACCTAGAGGGGGGTGAATAGGATGTTTATAAAACTTTTTACCTTTTAAAAACATTTTCTAATATTTCACCCAAGTCCTATCCCTTGTTTAATTAAATTTGAAATAATTGAACTTAAACAATATTACAAATTAATATAAGTTCAAAACCCTTGTTGATTAACAAACTTAATTAGGTGATTTATAGCCTAGTTAGCATGGTACAATTATTCAATTGAAAACAACATGCTAACTACTCACTCAATTCTAACTGTGGAAAAATGCAAGCACAAATAATAGAGTGAGAGGGTAGAGATAAAAGGAAAAACCAACACAAGTGACACAAGGATTTATAGTGGTTATGAAAACGGCCTACTCCACTCTACTCAAGGTCGCACTTGAGGATTTTCACTATTGAGACCTCCACGATGCCCGGCTCCGAGGCTTTTACACTCCAAGGGAATTAAATAAGGATGCCCTTCCACCTTTACAAATAACTCTCCTTCTCCGTCGAGTTCTAAGCGCTTCCACCTTTCTTGTCTCTCCTTCACCGCCGAGATCTAAGCGCTTTCCAAAGAAGAAGATAGCTTTGCCTCTAAGTAGGCTACAATGCACATTGAAGTTCTCACAATGTTCTCTAAAAAATAAATAAGTTTAAGCCTAAACCAATCTCAAATGATTTTCACAAATCAAGGCACAATGAGTTTGGTTAGTGAGAGAAATTAACCCAAAATAGTTGCAAGTGTGTTTCTAGGGTTTAATTAGAGTTGAAAATGTTCTCCTTCATGTTTTGAAATCATACAACATGTATATATAGGTTCCCAACTCAATATTACCGTTTCAGGGGTAAAATGGTAATTTTCGGGTCAAAAGGACCACTAGCTGTTGTAGCCGCAACAACTATATTTTTTGAGTTCATAGTGTTCTCGGAGTTCCGAGAAATTCTCAGAATTCCGAGAAAAGCTCTCGGAGTTTCGAGAAAACTGCCAGAGTATATAAATTTACTACTTGACCATTTCTCGGAGTTCCAAGAAAATGTTCAGAGTATAATTTATACTCCCTGGAACATTTCTCGGAGTTCCGAGCTTGGAGCTCGGAGAAGCCTAAGTTCAGCAGATTTTCTGTTTTTCAGAGATGATTTTTCTTTTGTTTTTGGAACTCAATTTTATCATGTTAAATGGAATGTCATGAGGGTTCCACAATGATGGAACACCACATGGTCATTCACTAATCCAATTAGGCTCTAAGGGTGTGTTGTAGTCTCTTTGGAAAATATTATTTTTCACTAGTTTTAGGGGTTTAAAATAATGTGCCTTGACAAGAGAAAATGCAAGAGAGATAGGAATACATTCTACCCTTTCTATCACTCTCTTGAACTCTTCTCTTGAGCTGGGATCTTCTATAGTTGAGCTTCCATGCTTGACATCTTCAAGTTGTGGTACAAGCTCCTTGGTCCTTTGCATTGGTTCTTGATCCTCCACCTTTGGCCTTCATGATCTTCTCTGTATGTTCAATGCTTGATATGGATGATGTTGAGCTTCTCCTTGGTAGATCCTCCAAGGTGTGGTTTGTCCAAGAATGCTCTAGCTCTTTTGTCCATTGGTTGGTTCATCTTCAAGCATAGGCCAACAAGATGTGTGCTAGTATGATTTGACTTGTGTAGGACCTGTCTAAAGCACAACACTCAAGGTAAATGATTAGTCCATAAACGACTAAACAATTTGCATTTGTTCATCATCAAAACAAGGTGATTGATTGAACCCATGGGGAACCCTTGGGCTTACAAGTCTTAGGTGAAACCTATGTGATAGGGCATGACCAGGCAGAATGGTTTAAAAGGTGAGTGATTTAAACACTTGGGCTTCATTGTGTAGGGGATCTCTTGACAACAAGTAGACAAGTCTCTTCCTGTGCTTGAACATGCTCAGAACTATAAAATAACTTTTGAGTTTCAGTTGCTTGCCTTTAGAGGATTTGTATATTTGCAAGTGAAAGCTCCCCCTGACTATGTGTATCTAATTTAAATGTAATAGTTCAAGGCACATAGAACCCACGATTTAATTAATCACCTTTAACCATTCAGATTGCTCAATTCATAAACCAATCACACTTTGAATAAGAATGGATGATTATTAGACCGAGGATATGATTTTAAGAAGATGGTCTAATAAACAGATGGATACAAAAATAAAATAGTGAATACCATATCCATGGCGATCAAAAGATAATGTATAAATAGATGATAATCATAAATCTCAATATACATGATAAAAAATGGAAGATTATTACCACATTTCTTTTATCACTTCAAGAAATGATAAAAGTGGTATTTAGAAATCTCTCGAAAGAAGTAAAACTGAACTTCTTTTATTCTATCCGGCACTTTTCTGCTGATGAATATTTAAAAGAGCTTAGATCAATGCTTGACCATTTCTTCCATGTAAGGGAGCATCTTAAAAAGTTCTTTCCGGATTGAGAGATTAGGTACTTGTTTCAACTCTTCTCCTTCATCAAAAGGTCATCCTTCAGAGGATGATCATGAAGTACACATTCCAGCCTTTAGACATAGTCTTCAATTTCCTTAGTCTCTGTCCATCCTTCACTGTGGAAGAATGTAGAAATGGACAGAAGAAAATTGAGTACATCTACCATCTTATTACGTCTAGCACGTTGGAAGGAGACAAGTACCATAGACAAGCTGCGAAGGACATATGATCTGAGTGGGGTCCTCCGAAGCTAAAATCTTGGAATGGATGATGGGACATGACAAACTCAAAAATATTTTTAAATCATCCCTCTTCCAAGAGATTGTCATTGGCCTTTGATAATTCTTATAATGCAAGGCCAGACAATACACAATGGCTATAGATAAGAATGTAAAAATACAGCCATTAGAACTTATCATGATAACATATTTTCATTTAAAAACACATGATAAGAGATTACTTTATAGGAGATAAGATGATCATCTCAATCACTATTCTATGAAGAGGAGTTCTAGAGATTTTTCAAACTCTAGAACAAGATACTTATCATTGGCAGAGATAGAAACATATAAGTCTATCCAAGATAAGTATAATTCCTGAGAAGATATGGCACTGAGGCACAGGCAAAGGGATACTGTCAAAAGCTGAGAGATGATCTCAAATTTAAATAATAGGACAAGACCCAACTACAATACACATGGAGCAATGTGGCTCCACATGAGTGTACTTATCATATGTGATGCACATCACACATCATATGATAAGGTGAATGGACAGACATTGAGCAGGTATAGCTCTCCCTTTGTAAGTGACTCATACAATGTATGAATCCAAAGGGCTGTCCAACCTCATAGACACCAAGGGATTTAAAGGTGATTGATTTTCAAACCACCATTGGGCCACTAATGCATGATTGCTATAGGTAGTCATATGATACCAAAGGAGGTGACAACCTAGCAAACCATGCTCCCCATAAATATCTACAAATAATATATATGTATATATAACACACAAGGCACATATGGCTTATTATAGTTAAGATACTGGCTAAAAGCCAAAGAAATTAGTGTTTTAATTAAAAAATAAGTGTACACTCTCCATCTTACTAGGTAAGAGGACTAAGAGTACCAATTGAATGATTTTTAAATTTAAGTTTATCATCTTTACCATGTACCAGCAGCGTGCAAGGGGAAAACTATAGAATATATATAATATTAATTAAGCACAATTATGTAGGACTTAGACATTATAAGAGGGATCAATAGAATCCCATGTCTAAGAGAGACATCCATGGCTCATTCAATGAGACCATTCATGAATAGTCTACCATGTTTGGACACACGAATCATGGTCCAAACATCTATGCCTATATCCACAAACCACCATATAAAATAGGGCATTTAAGCACAAAGTGCAAAAGGCCAATGGGAAACCAAGATGTGTGGGAAACAAGTGTTCCCATCACAATGTGTTACATGATAACCACTACAATGAGTTGCTGCCCAATAATGATACTAGATTCCTATGATATTTTCAGTTTTACTCAATTGAGTTTCATACACTGAATCTAGACTCATTTTCAATTCTCTACCCAAACAAAGATATTCATGCAGGACTATAGAGAATAATCCAATGACTTCTAAAGAATATCAAGTGATGGACACCTTGGACACGTGCATTCCAAAATCAACTACTATGACCAGATAGTTTTAAGCATTTTTGGAATACATTAATTTAACCCATCAAGATTTCTTATGTATTTAATGATCATCATTAAGCACATAAGAATGGGTTAGAAGGACAACTAGGTGCATAGTAATAAACATACTTACTCACCTAGGGCAAATGAGATGTCTAAGAAAGAATTTGAGTGAATTTCCTTAGACATGGCTTTTAACACTCAATTTTGCTAGAAATGATATTCTTCATAAGTTGAATATACAAAGATCTAGCAAATGCCAAAATTGTCCTAACAAGAGTTCAAGACTGAAAGGAATGAACTTGAAAGATCAATTTGAACTCAAGGGCAAAAAGGGGTGGTTGATTCTCATTAAAGCTCACGTATGATTTTCACATTGAATTTTCTATTGTGGATTTAGTTTGTGGATGCTAAGTGCGCAAGTGATGTGATTTGCACTTAGATAGGCTTAATCAAGAAAGATATTCAATAAAGTACAAAAAAGAAAAATGTGATCATTTAAGCTCAGAATTAAAAAGATATATCATTAAGCTCAAGAAAACTAGATACAAAATGTATTCAATGAATTTAAAGTACCTAGCATGAATATGAATGATATAACAGTTAAACGTAGCCTCTAAACTAACTCATTCACTAATTAGATTAGAAGGATTCTTTTGGAACCCAAATCCCTTTGGTTCCATCCAAGTTTGTTTGTGTGAGTGTACCTTTTCTTATCCAAACAAACTTGTTAGATTTCACAATTCCAAGCTTACATTCAGAATTGTGATGCTCAACTTTACCACAATAATTATGATTGGTAGATGAGGAGCAATTAGAATCATAAGACTTAGAAGTGTGCTTATCTTTTTCTTCTTGAAGTCTTTGATTCTTATTAGAGAGTTTTTCATTTAATTGTTCTTCATTTTCACAAACATGTTTATATTTTTCAACAAGTTCAATGTTTGTGATTTCAAGGCTTTTAATTTCTTTCTCAAAGACATAGCATATTTGAAATAAGTCAACATTTTTATTCATCAAAAATATGCTCAATTGACTTAATTTTTTATTTCTTTTCAAACATTCATTTATTTCCAATTTCAAATTTTCAATTTGAATTTCCAAATCAGAAATTAAATGTTTGAAAGAAACTTCATTTGCAAAAGATTTTTCTGAGATCTCTTTTTGTCTAGAAATTTTATCATTTTAAAAGAGACAAACAGTTTTCTCAAAAGTGTTTTCTAATGAAGTCCAAATATCTTTTGCATTGACGCAATTTGAAATATTGTTAATGAAAATCCAAGGGTAGGCCCGTAATGGCAGCTTTATGAGGAGGTAAAATTAGGTTACTAACAAGTTTTAACCTTTTGAAAACTTCTAACCCAATTTTGAAGATTAAGAGATCAAAGATGAAAATTGAGCACACAAGTGCCGATTACAATTCCAACTGCCTTTAACTTTGGTGGCAATCCTCACCACGGAGAGTGGGCTCTGCTTCTCCGAACACTCGCTCGAATACAATGTTCTTGATAAAAAAGAAAGAACAAAAAATCCCTCACAAGGATTTACAAACTTTGTAGAAGATGTACAAATTTGAGCCTAATGATCTAAATCCTAATTCTAGAGGATGAGAGGCATAAACAAACTTTGATTCACTCTTAGGATATTCCAATAGGTTTTTAGAGTGTTAGGATTGATTATTGGGAAGTAGAGAATACCCATATATAGAAAAACCAAATATGACCGTTTGAGGGGCATAGTCATAATTCTGGCAAAGTTCCCAACGGTCACAATTTCTTCCCGTTATAGTGTTCTCGGAGTTCCGAAAGATTATCTCGGAGTTCCGGGAATACAAACAGAAGTTGGAAAAATGCTACTGGACCAAATCTCGAAGCTCCGAGAATTCTCTCGAAGTTCCGAGAAGCCTATATGCAGCAGATTTTCAATTCATGTTTATTTATTTATTTGGGCTTCCAATTCTACACCAAGTTGGGATTGTTATGAGGGTTCCAAAGTGTTGGAACACAACAAGGATAATCTCTTAAACATTTTAGGGTGTGTGAGATTAACTTTATTTATGCCTCTAAACACCTAAACTAGGATTGGATCTTTATATTCTAAAATGACTTCGATCTTCAATTGCGATTCTTTAAGTCTTCATTCGTCTTGGATTTCCAATGTCTTTGGCCTTCATAATGTGGTGCAATGAGAGCTTCTTGGCCTCAATCCAAGCAATCTTGTCTTTACACACTTATGATCTACAACTTAGACAATCAAACACATTAGTGATATAAAATCACTTGTGTATTGGAATCATCAAAAGAAGATGAGAATGCCAAGGTGGGAACCATTGGGCTTACAATCTCCCCCTTTTTGATGATGACAAGCACAAGAGATTTTCTAATAAAAGCACACATATATTTCCTTACACTAGATTTCTCTCCCCCTTTGGCATCAATAAAAAAGATGGTGTATAAGAAGATTAAAGGGATAAAATTTTCAATTTTAAGCTCCCCCTTTTTCAAGGAAAAAGACGAACATAGAACTCCCCCTATTGGGAAAATAAATTCAATATAAGAGGGGATTTTGAAATTCAAAGATAAGGATACACAATTTTAACTGCTAGCCCGTAATCTAAAAACACATATGAAGAGAATCATATGAGGGCTTTGGGAACCCAAGCTTTCTTGGTTCTACCACAATCCCTAATCTTAGATGCACATTGGAATTGGTAATGACCATTGATTCCACAATAATGACATCTAATATGAGGGTTAGATACACTAGTCCTATCATAAGATACATGATTAGATACATGATTAGGTCTATGTCTAGCTTTGATACCAAGTGAAAATCCAAGGGTAGGCCCGTAATGGCAACTTTATGAGGAGGTAAAATTAGGTTACTAACAAGTTTTAACCTTTTGAAAATTTCTAACCCAATTTTGAAGATTAAGAGATCAAAGATGAAAATTGAGCACACAAGTTAAATCCTAAGTGCAATGCAAATGAAGAGCAAGAGATAAGAGAGAGTGCACCCGAGATTTAAAGTGGTTCGGTCCTCCAAACGCGAGGCCTACTCCACTCCACCAACCAAACCCGTTGATGGCTTCACTATTTGATCTTCTTAACTTCGGCGAAGATCGGTACCGATTACAATTCCAACTGCCTTTAACCTTGGTGGCAATCCTCATCATGGAGAGTGGGCTCCGCTTCTCCGAACACTCGCCCGAGTACAATGTTCTTGATAAAAAAGAAAGAACAAAAAAAGCCCTCACAAGGGTTTACAAACTTTGTAGAAGATGTACAAATTTGAGCCTAATGATCCAAATCCCAATTCTAGAGGATGAGAGGCATAAACAAACTTTGATTCACTCTTAGGATATTCCAATAGGTTTTTAGAGTGTTGGGATTGATTATTGGGAAGTAGAGAATACCCATATATAGAAAAACCAAATATGACCGTTTGAGGGGCATAGTCGTAATTCTGGCAAAGTTCCCAACGGTCACAATTTCTTCCCGTTATATTGTTCTCGGAGTTCCGAGAAATTATCTCGGAGTTCCAAGAGAATACAAACAGAAGTTGAAAAAATGCTAATGGACCAAATCTCGGAGCTCCGAGGATTTTCTCGGAGTTCCGAGCTCGGAGCTTCGAGAATTCTCTCGGAGTTCTGAGAAGCCTATATGCAGCAGATTTTCAATTCATGTTTATTTATTTATTTGGGCTTCCAACTCTACACCAAGTTGGGATTGTTATGAGGGTTCCAAAGTGTTGGAACACCACAAGGACAATTTCTTAAACATTTTAGGGTGTGTGAGATTAACTTTATTTATGCCTCTAAACACCTAAACTAGGATTGGATCTTTACATTCTAAAACGACTTCGATCTTCAATTGTGATTCTTCAAGTCTTCATTCGTCTTGGATCTCCGATGTCTTTGGCCTTCATAATGTGGTCCAATGAGAGCTTCTTGGCCTCAATCCAAGCAATCTTGTCTTTGTACACTTGTGATCTACAACTTAGACAATCAAACACATTAGCGATATAAAATCACTTGTGTATTGGAATCATCAAAAGAAGATGGGAATGGCAAGGTGGGAACCATTGGGCTTACAGTTAAAAATGTTTTGAGTTAAACCACAACACAATAAAATCATAGCCTTTGAGTTCAAGGAAAATAATTTCAAATCACCTTCAGTGCATTTCCTTGAAAAAGAAATTCCCTCTTTAATGACATCTAAAATATCATTATCTATGGATTTGAGATAGGCTTGCATTTGTACTTTCCAAGCTCCATAATTCGTTCCATAAAAGAATGGGGGAATTAAGATGGATCGGCCTTTCTACAAATCCATAGGGATTGTCACAGATCTTCTCTTGTAGATTTTTAAAATTAAAAATCTCTTTAAGAGCCTAAGCTCTGATACCAAATGAAATACAGGTGTGACAATCCAAGAGGGGGGTGAATTGGTCAATTAGAAATTTTAGGCTTAATTAAAGGAGATTAAAAATTAATCCATTTAATTAAGCACTAATTAGTTTAACCCTTGTTCAAATAGGTATGTCAATAAACTCTAGGGATTAAATTTTCTAATCATGTACATTTAGCTAACCCTTGTTCAAATAGATATTATAATGCAATTTAGGGTTTAGACATTTATCTTCATTCACTAACCCTTGTTCAATTAAAGCATAAACATAAGTAAGGTTAGAGATTACCAATCACCACACGTGCGAGAGATAGAGAGAGAAAAGAGCAAGCATCCACAAGGCATAAGATTTATAGTGGTTCGGTCACAACTTGACTTACTCCACTCTTCCACGTTTACCTCCTCGGGATCTCCACTAAAATGATGAAGGCTTACACCCGACTCCTTCATCTTCAAAGGAAACAAACCCTTGCTTTTACATTCTCAAGGACCAAAGCCAAGCCCCTCGCACGAAGCGTTGACAAGGGAGTAAAACCCTTGCACATGTTTCACCTTCCTTCACGGGCCGAATCAGAGACCCTTTTCTTCACCTTTCTTTATGGGCCGAAGAGGAGACCCTCACATGAAGAACAAATAAAAATAAAAACCCTCTTGCCTCTTAATAGGCGGATTACAAAGTTGAAAGCTCACGATCACTTCTAAAGATAGCAAAGATAAAAGCCCTATGGAGTGCCTCTTGAAAGTATGTTGATATACAAGTTCAAAGAGCTTTTTGCTAAAAGTTGAAGCTCAAAGAGAAATAAGATTTTGATCTTTCTCAAATGTTCAAAAGCATGTAGAGATGGGTTTTAATGATGTATATATAGTGTATTTGACAATATGACCGTTTGGGATAAAACTGTAAATAAACGGCTTGAAAAAGTCAAGCAGAAAAAACCCCAACGGCTAGTTTGCTCGACCGCGGCAGTCTACCGAGCTACAGAGGTCGCCTGGCCTTATTGGGCGCCCTATTCTATTTTCAAATTTCTTACCGTCGCGGTCGACCGGCCACATGGCGGTTGCCTGGCGAGGGCTTACTGTTTGGTCAAAATATTTGGCTCAAAAACCTATCTCGGTTGACCGACCCACGGCAGTTGCCCGCCCAAACCATGTAGGATTGTTCTATTTTAAAACAGACACATATCCACGGTCGCCCGGCTTAACCCTGTCGACTGGCCCGATAAAATTCGAGATGGTCTGGATTTCCGGGTTCCATCCCGTGGTCGCCTGGCATAGCCCTGTCGATCGGCCCTGAGTGAAATTCCATTTTAACTTAAAAATCCAGGGGCTTTTGGGCAATGGTCTTTAGGCTTAAGTCCAAGATTTTCAAACACATTTTTGGGTGTGTTGATGGTTTTCAAAGATGAAAAATGTTAAGTATAAAAATCATTTGAAAACCTTTTGAAAGTGCATTTAAACATAAAATCAAGAGGACTCAAAATACATTCTAAAAATAAGAACCTTGAGTCTTCTTGGAATGTCTTGGCTCCTTTGCACTTTCTTGGACTTCTTCAGCTTGGGTGGACATCTTGTCCTTGTCTTGGCTCTTGTGACTTGTCCTCCAATCTTTAATGCATGTTGAGGTACATGAGGTGTCACCATGGCATGTTCAACTCCAAGCTCCTTCTTGCCACATGCTTAGGAACTTGTGGGATCTTAATGTTGAGCTACTTTACTTGAGCATCTTCAAATGAGGATGACTCTAATGTAGGTGCAAGCTCTTGGTTCCTTTGATCCTTGATCCACATGCTATGTGTTGTGAAGAGTTCTGTAATGACGATTATGACATGAAAATCCTGTATACAACACAACACCTCAATTCAGCACATCAGTACATAAATGCTAATAAATTTGGTTTGCTAGCATCAAAACAAGAAGGTAAGATGAATGATTAACCCATGGGAACCCTTGGGCTTACAATATACATGATCAAAATGGAAGATTAATACCACATTTCTTTTATCACTTTAAGAAATGATAAAAGTGGTATTTGAAAATCTCTCGAAAGAAGTAAAACTGGACTTCTTTTTCTTCTATCCGACACTCTTCTATTGTTGAATGTTTAGAAGAGCTTAGATCAATGCTTGACCATTTCTTCAATATTAGGGAGTATCTTTTCAAAAATCATTCCGGATGAGAGATTGGGTACTTATTTTAATTCTCCTCCTTCAACAAAGGGTCATTCTTGAGAGGATGATCATGAAGTGAACATGCTAGCCTTTAGACAGAGTCTTCAATTTCCTTAGTCTATGTTCATCCTTCACTGTGGTAGAATGTAGAGTTGGACAGAGGAAAATTGAATACATCTACCATCTTATTACATCTGGCACGATGGAAGGAGACAAGTACCATAGACAAGTTACGAAGGACATATGATTTGAGTTGAGTCCTCCGAAGCTAAAATCTTGGAAGAGATGATGGGACATGACAAACTCAAAAATATTTTTAAATCATCCCTCTTCCAAGAGATTGTCATTTGCCTTTGATAATTCTTATAATGCAAGACCTGGCAATATACAATGGCTATAGATAAGAATGTAAAAGCACATCCATTGGAAATTATCATGATAAAATATTTTCATTCAAAAGTACATGATAAGAGATTACTTCTAAGGAGATATGATGATCATCTCAATCACTATTCTATGAAGAGGAGTTCTAGAGATTTTTCAAACTCTAGAACAAGATACTTATCATTGGCAGAGATAGAAACATATAAGTCTATCCAAGATAAGTATAATGGCCAAGAAGATATGGCACTGAGGCATAGGCAAAGGGATACTGTCAAAAGATGAGAGATGATCTCAAATTTAAATAATAGGACAAGACCCAACTACAACACATATGAAGCAATGTGGCTCCATATGAGTGTACTTATCATATGTGATGCACATCACACATCATATGATAAGGTGAATGGACAGACATTGAGCATGTATAGCTCTTCCTTTGAAAGTGATTCATACAACGTATGAATCCAAAGGGCTGTCCAACCACATAGACACCAAGGGATTTAAAGGTGAATGATTTTCAAACCACCCTTGGGCCACTAAAGCATGATTGCTATTAGAAGTCATATGATACCAAAAGAGGTGAAAACCTAGCAAACCATCCTCCCCCTAAATATGTTCAAATTATATATATATATCACAGAAGGCACATATGGCTTATTATGGTTAAGATGCTGGCTAAAAGCCAAAGTAATTAGATGTTTTAATTAAAGATGAGTGTACACTCTCCTTCTTACAGGGTAAGAGGACTAAGAGTACAAATTAAGTGATTTTTAAGTTTAAGTTTACCATCTTTACCATGTACCAGTAGCATACAAGGGGAAAACTATAGAATATACATATATATATACTATCAATTAAGTACAATTCTATAGAACTTAGACATTATAAGAGGGATTAACAGAATCCCATATCTAAGAGAGACATCCATGGCTCATTCAACGAGAGCATTCATGGATAGTCTACCATGTTTGGACACATGAATTATGGTCCAAACATCGATGCCTATATCCGCAAACCACCATATAAAAATACGGCATTTAAGCACAAAGTGCAAAAGGCCCATGGAAAACCAAGATGTGTCAAAAACAAGTGTTCCCAACACAATGTGTTACATGATAACCATTACAATGAGAAATTGCCCAACAATGGTACTAGATTCCTATAACATTTTCAATTTTACTCAATTGAGTTTCATACATTGAATCAAGACTCATTTTAAATTCGCTACCCAAATAAAGATATTCATGCAGGACTGTAGAGAATAATCAAATGACTTCTAGAAAATGTCAAGTGATGAACAACTTGGACACATGCATTCCAAAAAGAACTACTATGACTAGATAGTTTTATCTTAATCATGAGATGATGTTCATTTTAAGCATTTTTGGAATACATCAATTTAACTCATCAAGATTTCTTATGCATTTATTGATAATCATTAAGCACATAAGAATGGGTTTAAAGGACAACTAGGTGCATAATAATAAACATACTTACTCACCTAGGGCAAGAGATGTCTAAGAAAGGATTTGAGTGGATTACCTTAGACTAGACTTTAATACATAATTTTGCTAGAAATGATATTCTACCTAAGTTGAATATACTAAGAACTAGCAAATGCTAAAATTGCCCTATAAAGGGTTCAAGAATGATATGAATGAACTTGAAAAATCAATTTGAGCTCAAGAGAAAAAAGGGTGGTTAATTTTCATGGAAACACATATATGGTTTTCACATTAAATTTTCTAATGTGGATTTACTTTGTGGATGCTAAGTGCACAAGTGATGTGATTTGCACTTACATAGGCTTAATTAAGAAAGATCTTCAATAAAGCACAAAATTATAATCTAGGACAAAATATATCATTGAATTATACTTAGATTATAGAAATAAAAAGATGTGATCATTTAAGTTCAAATGAATGTAGATGCATCCAAGTTAAAAGCATCACACATATGAAATCTATATTCATGGATAAAAGAATATGACAATTAAGCTCAAATAATCTAGATACAAAGAATGAATCAATGAATTGAAGTATCTAGACTAAATGTGAATGATATGACAATTTTAGCATAGCCCCCTAAACTAACTCATTCACTAATTAATTTAGAGGGATTCTTTTGGAACCCAAATTCCTTTGGTTCCATTCAAGTTTGTTTGTGGGAGTGTACCTTTTCTTATCCAAATAAACTTGTTAGATTTCACAATTCCAAGCTTACACTCAGAATTGTGATGCCCAAATCTACCACAATGACTATGATTGGTAGATGAGGTGCAATTAGAATCATAAGACTTAGAAGTGTGTTTATCTTTTTCTTCTTGAAGTCTTTAATTCTTAATAGAGAGTTTTTCATTTAATTGTTCTTCATTTTCACAAACATGTTTATATTTTTCAACAAGTTTAATGTTTGTGACTTCAAGGCTTTTAATTTTTTTCTCAAAGGCAATGCATCTTTGAAATAAGTCAACATTTTTATTTATAAAAATATACTCAATTGACTTAATTTTTCACTTCTTTTCAAACATTCTTTATTTTCAATTTCAAATTTTTAATTTGAATTTTCAAATTTTTAATTTGAATTTTCAAATCAGAAATTAAATGTTTGAAAGAAACTTCATTTGCAAAAGATTGTTCTGAGATCTCTTTTTGTCTAGAAATTTTATCATTTGAAAAGAGACAAACATTTTTCTCAAAAGTGTTTTATAATGAAGTCCAAATATCTTTTGCATTGATGCAATTTGAAATACTGTTAAAAATGTTTGGAGTTAAACCATAACACAATAAAATGATAGCCTTTGAGTTTAAGGAAAATAATTTCATATCACCTTCTGTGCATTTCCTTGAAAAAGAAAATCCCTCTTTAATGACATCTAAAATGTCATTATCTATGGATTTCAGATATGCTTGCATTTGTGCTTTCCAAGCTCCATAATTCGTTACATCAAAGAATGGAGGAATTAGGGTGGATCGACCTTTCTTAAAATCAGTAGGGATTGTCACAGATCTTTTCTTGTAGATTTTAAAAATTAAAAATCTCTTTAAGAGCCTAAGCTCTGATACCAAATGGTGTGACAATCCAAGAGGGGGGGGTGAATTGGTCAATTAGAAATTTTAGGCTTAATTAAAGGAGATTAAAAATTAATCCATTTAATTAAGCACTAATTAGTTTAACCCTTGTTCAAATAGGTATATCAATAGACTCTAGGGATTAAACTTTCTAATCATGCACATTTAGCTAACCCTTGTTCAAATGGATATCATAATGCAATTAGGGTTTATAACATTTAACACAACTGCATTTACTAACCCTTGTTCAATTAAAGCATAAACACAAGTAAGGTTAGAGATTACCAATCACCACACGTGCAAGAGAAGGAAAGGAAGAGAGAGAGACAATGCACACCACAATAAGGACACCAAGATTTTATAGTGGTTCGGTCACCACTTACCTACTCCACTATTCCAAGTTTGGCTCCTTGGGTACTCTATTATGGTGAGATTTGAAGCCTAATCTCGAAGCTCTTACAATAAGCTTTTCCATTCTCAAGGCCCAAAGCGAAGCCCATCGCATGAAGCCTTAGCAAGGGAATCAAACCCTCACACATGATTCACCTTTCTTCACGGGCCGAATCGGAGACCCTTTTCTTCACCTTTCTTTACGGGCAGAAGAGAAGACCCTCGCATGAAGGACAAAGAAAATAAAAAATCTCTCAATGCCTCTTAATAGGCGGATTACAAAGTTTGGAAGCTCACATTCACTCCAAGAAATACACAAATAAAAGCCCTATGGAGTGCCTCTTGATAACATGTAGAAATGGAAGATCAAAGAGAATTTTAGCTTTTGAAATAAAATGTTGGAGCTTAAAGAGAAATGAGATTTGATCATTCACAAATGTTCAAAAGCTTGTAGAGATAGGTTTTAATCATGTACATATAGAGTAATTGAAAATATGACCGTTTGGGGTAAAACTGTAAATGTTTGGCTTGAAAAAGTCAAGTAGAAAATGCCCCAATGGCTAGTTTGCTCGACCGCGGCAGTCGACCGCCCTACGACGATCGTCTGCCCTTATCGGGCGCCCTATCCGTCGCGGTCGATCAGCCTCATGGCGGTTGCCCAGCGAGGGCTAACTGTTTACTCAAAACAATTTGGCTCAAAAACCCATCTCGGTTGACCGACCCACGGCGGTCGCCCGCCCTAGACCAAATTTGATTGTTCCGTTCGAAACAGAAGCGCATCCGCGGTCGCTTGGATAAACCCGGTCGACCGGCCCGATAAAATTCGAGATGGCCTGGATTTCCAGGTTCCATCCCGTGGTCGCCCGGCCTGGCCCGGTCGACCGGCGCTGAGTAAAATTTCATTTTAACTTTTGAAATTCAGGGGCTTTTGGGCAATGGTCTTTGGGCATAAGTCCATGGTTTTCAAACACATTTTTGGGTGTGTTGATGGTTTTCAAGGATGTAAAATGTTAAGTATAAAAATCATTTGAAAACCTTTTGAAAGTGCATTTAAACATAAAATCAAGAGGACTCCAAATATATTTTAAAAATAAGAACCTTGAGTCTTCTTGGAATGTCTTGGCTCCTTTGAACTTTCTTGGACTTCTTCAGCTTGGGTGAACATCTTGTCCTTATCTTTGCTCTTGTGACTTGTCATCCAATCTTTAATGCATGTTGAGGTACATGAGGTGTCACCATGGCATGTTCAACTCCAAGCTCCTTCTTGACACTTGCTTAGGAACTTGTGGGATCTTCATGTTGAGCTACTTTACTTGAGTATCTTCAAATGAGGATGACTCCAATGTAGGTGCAAGCTCTTGGTTCCTTTGATCCTTGATCCACAAGTCATGTGTTGTGAAGAGTTGTGTAATGACGATTATGACATGAAAATCCTGTATACAACACAACACCTCAAAGCAACACATCAGTCCATTAATGGTAATCAATTTAGTTTGCTAGCATCAAAACAAAAAGGTAAGGTGAAAGATTAACCCATCAAAACCCTTGGGCTTATATATTCTCTAACCCTTGTTCAATGAAACATAAACAAAAGTAAAGGGTAGAGATTACCAACCACCAAAGTGCATAGAGAAGGAGATAAGAAAGCATCCACAAGGCACAAGTTTTATAGTGGTTCGGTCACAACTTGACCTACTCCACTCTTCCTAGTTTTCCTCCTTGGGATCTCCACTAAACCAATAAGAATCTTCAACGGGCGAATCTCAAAGCCGTACACCAACTTCTCCTTCAAGGAGGTTTTAATCTTTCATATAAAAGTTTAGGTTCAAGAAGATAGGATTTAATCTTGCCAAAAGATTGTTTAGAAAGGTTTGGATAGTGTATATATAGCCCACAAGGAAATATGACCGTTTGGGGGTAAAACTGTAAAATACAGGGTTGAGAAAGTCAACATGTGCAAGCCCCAACGGATCTTTTTCCATGTCGCTGGGGTCGACCGAGGCACAGCGGTCGCCCACCCTTATCGGGCTCTTAATTTGAATTTTAAAATTCATACCTACGCGGTCGACTGGTCCTAGGGCGGTCGCCTGGCGAGGGCTACCTGTTTGAAATAAATTTTCGGCTCAAAAACTCTATCGCGATTGACTGGACCTATGCCGGTCGACCTCCAAGCCCAACCTGGATGTTTTCTAGATTTCTAGAAAACATATCCGCGGTCGCCCGTCTTACCCCTGTCTACCGGCCCGATAAATTTTGAGATGTCTTGAACTTCCAGGTAGCATCCCACGGTTGCCCGGCATAGCCCGGTCAACCGGCCCTGAGTAAAATTCCATTTTTAACTTTAAATTCCAGAGGCTTTGGGCTTTGGTCTTGGGCTTAAGTCCTAGGCTTCAAACACATTTTTGGGTGTGTGTATGGTTTTCAAAGATATAAAAACTTAGGTATGAAAACCATTTTGAAAACCTTTTGAAGGTGCAATTAAACATAAAATCAAGAGGACTCCAAATATATTATAAAAGTAAAAACCTTGAGTCTTCTTGGAATGTCTTTGCTCTTTGGACTTCCTTGGACTTCTTCAGCTTGAATGAACATCTTGAACTTTGTCTTGGCTCTTGTGACTTGTCCTCCAATCTTCAATGCATGTCGAGGTACATGAGGTGTCACCATGGCATGTTCAATTCCAAGATCCTTCTTGACACTTGCTGGGGAACTTGTGGGATCTTCATGTTGAGCTCCTTGACTTGATCTTCTCCAAATGGTGATGACTCCAATGTAGGTGCAAGCTCTTTGTTCCTTCGTCTTTTGATCCACAAGCCATGTGTTGTGAAGAGTTGTATAATGGCGATTATAACATGAAATTCCTGTATACAACACAACACCTCAAAGCAACACATTAGCCAATAAAAGCTAATCAATTTAGTTTGCTAGCATCAAAACATGAAGGTAAGGTGAATGATTAACCCATGGGAACCCTTGGGCTTACATTCTCCCCCTTTTTATGATGGAAAACAAATTGATTAGGGAGGAAGGAGATGTTAACCAGATAGATGAGTATGCATGATATGATATACACAATAGAGCATAGTCCCATTCACTATATGCACAAATATAATCAATGACTACAAAGCATAGGTGCATATACAATTGGACTGCCTAATGAATTCTCAAAATTCCCCCCCTTTTGGCAACAACAAAAAGGTAGGAATCAACAAGTGAAAGTGCAAGTGAGGTGTCAAGATGAATAATAGCTTGTCTAAGCTATGTGCCTTGTATATGATATACCATTCAAGCTCTAGTAATGCTTATCAAAGAGAAAACAAAAGTGAAATGCATGATAAATCCTCTTTTTTTTATCAAATGATTTGCAAGTTAGACCCCCCCTGACTATGTGCATTTAGTCTAACTGTAATAGTTCAAGGCACAAAGGCCCATGATTAAAATTACCTTAATCATTCTAATTTTTGCTCCATTCAAATGAGAAGCACAATTTGAATTAGAATGGATAATTATTAGACATAGGATCATAAAGTTGAGGCAAGTACAGTCTAATAACATCATGGATACTAAAATAATGAGCAAGAAGGGAATATGTATCCATGACAACCAAAAGATCATGTATATATATATAGGAAACATAAAACTCCATATACATGAACCAATAAATGGAAGAGACACACCCTCTTCTCATCATATCAAAACATCATCAGAGATACACAAATACTGGGTGTGAGGAACAAGAACTCATCACCACTACAATGGGTAAATAATCTCTGAACATGACAAACAAGAACCATAAAGCATAATGCCTCTCTGGGCAAACATCTAAAATCATCCAAACATATGTCAAACATGGCATATCCATCCACATCTGCAAAATGAAAGCCCCTACTGGGCATAAACGTCCATCAAGCATAAAACTCTTATTGGGCAACATTCATAACGACATAATAATAATATCCAAAAGCTCATCCAAAGTAAGAAGAAATGGAGAAGGATGTCCTAACCACATTATACCATTTCTGGTGTACCACTACAGTCAAACTGGTGAATTCATTATATCTTTGGAGGATGCTGATCAAGGGGAGGAGTCGAGGAGTAAAGTCGAGGAGAATGGGATCTTGATATAGCCTGTAATAGCTCATCATGCTCTCTCTCTCTCTCTCTTTCTCTCTCTCTCTCTCTCTCTCTCTTGTCAGTGGATAAGGTATTCATTAGTTGCGAATGATCAGTGCCCCTCTGAATATTAGCCCTAGTAAGCCATCCTATTTCTGTGCTCATCTGGTCAATCCGTCTGACAAGATGCTCATATGATCTCTGAGACTCAGTAGTCAGTGCTTGTTCATCTTCAGTCTATCCCCATGGTACTCTACTAGAGCCAACTCTACTGCTACCTCCCCCTGTGGTATCTCTTACTCCCATTTGAACCAAGATAGAAGAATCGATCACATGATCAGGCAGTGTGAAGTGGGCCTTCATCAAATGTACTCCGTTATAATTTAGTAATTTAGTGATGAGCATCCCGTAGGGTAAACCACCTTTTCCTTTCTTGACTGCTTCATCCATGAATCCTAAAATAATGGTACCGAGGTTCAGTTGGATCTTCTTAATAATGCAGCGAGTTAAGAATGCTTCAAATGACTTGACTGCATCAAGATTGCCAGCTCTTGGTGTAAAATTGTGAACAACAACTTTATGGATTATTCTGGCCTGATGATTCATTTGATTAGACATGATATTTAAAATTTCACCTGTAGGGGGGAAAGATCCTAAAGTTTCGTAAACATCCTTCCTTGTGAAGTGATGATTCTCTATATCATCTTTTTCTCAAAAAGATGATTCTCTTTCCCTTATTAGGGACATCAAAGATATTACAAATTTCACCAACATTGAACACAAGCTGTGATCTGCAGTCGCTATTCATCACTGCTCCTCTATGTGATATTAAAAGATTTGCATAAAAAAACTTTACAAGCTTGAGGAAGATCAAGAAGTTAGATTCTAGAAATGTTACCCATCCTTGTGCCGCAAAGAGATTGAAGAGATCAAACTCAATAAGGTCAGCAATCTTGACTTTCCTTCCCTAGATGATTGGCCTATCTTTGAGGAACTCGTACCTTTCTTGTGGTTGTTGATTGAAGAAGTGTTCATTAGAAAATTCTTTTTTTTCAGATTCAGATCTTGGCCTCTTTTCTTTACGTGCAAGCATTTTCCTTCTTGAGGATTCCATTCGAGGGTTAGGGTTTTGTGAGAAGATTAGAAAACGAGGTGAAAGATGAGGGATTATGTGAAAGATGATGGAGGATGAATGAAGAAGGTGAAGAGAGATACAAAATGGAAGAGAAATAACGAGAGAATAAGAGGAGAAAATGGAAGAAAACAAACTAGAACCCTGTAATCTTGAAGTTCTTAACCGAAATAGCTTGGAAGTGAAGAGGAAAGAAAACCCTAGGAGAGAAAGGAAGCGGCGGATAAAAAAATTGATTCGCGAACGCCCTTTAAAAAGCAGTTTTCGACTATCACGGTCGACCGCGGTCACGACGCCGCTACCTGCCTGTCCCTTTTTACTTTTCATTTTGCGACCATCCGCGGTCGACCGGGTTCACACGGTCGTCCACCGCATCTAGCCTGTTTCGACTTATTTTTCTCCAGATTGCCTTCCGCGGTCGCCCGCCAAGGCTCGGTCGACCGCCACACCCCTGTTTTCAATTTCTTGATATTTTCCAAGGGATTTTGTAGACAAATCGATTTTCTCCTATTTTCTCCCTTTTATGGGATTATAATGGACAACTAAACTTGATTCCTAGGCTATGTGATGACATCTAAAAATTCATTTATATTTTTCCAATATTTAAGTTCAAGAGGATGATTGGACATATGTTTTCGTAAAATTCTTTGGATGTGTTTTTTATGGATTTTGCTAGATACAAAATGTGACACTTGTTTGATCTATGTATAGCAATATTTGACATGTTAGCTCATCTAATTGTGGATGCTAAGTGCATATGTGTGTGTTCTTGCACGTAGATGGGTTTTTCTAAAAAAATTTCAATATAGCACAACATATAGTCTAAAGAGGTAATTTCTTATTTTCTTTATAGACTATAAGAGATATATGATGTGATCACGACGCTCAATAAGCAAGGATACATTCTATTAAAAACATGACTACTGATATGTATCTATGCTTAATTATAAAATGATATCATTAAAGCACATGTGATCTAGATACAATGAGTGTAATATTAAAATAGTATCTAGATAGAATTCATATGATATAGCAATTAAAGCACAACCCATTCAACCAAAGTATTCAATAAAGAGTTTGAATGGGTGATTTTGGAACCCAAATTATTTTGGTTCCAACCAAGGTTGTGTGTGGAAGTGTATTTTTTCTTATCCACACAAACTCGTTTGATTTCACAAATCTAAGCTTGCACCTAAATTTGTTATGCCCTAATTTACCACAATATGAACATGTATATGAGTGGGTAGATGAGGAGCAACTAGAACCACAAGAGTACACATGAGAACATGTTTGTTTGCCTTTTTCTTCTTGTATTCTTTGGTTCTTTGTAGAGAGTTCTTCATTTACTAATTTTATCTCATTCAATTGACTTGCAAAGCAGTTTGTTTGTTGAGATAAATTAGCATTTAATTTTTCTTCATTTTCACAAACAAGTTTATATTTTTCATTCAAATTCTTGTTTGTGATTTCAAGGCTTTCATTTTCTTTTCCAAGAATAATTCCTTTTTTAATTAAGTCATCATTTTTGTTTATCAAGATTTTGCTCAAATGACTTAATTTTTTATTTCTTTCTAAACATTCATTAACCTCTGATTTCAAATTTTCAATTTATTTTTCCAAATTGAAAATTGAATGTTTGAAAGAATTTTCCTTTGCAAAAGATTTTTGTAGAGTCTCTTTTTGTTTAAAAATAATATTTTTATCATTTGAAGAGAGACTACTATTTTTCTCATAAAGATTTTCAAGAATAGTCTAAATATCTTTTGCATTTGTACATGATGAAATTTTCTCAAAAGTATTAGGACATAGTGTACAACATATTATAATTATAGCTTTTGAATTTAATAAAAATAATTTTGCATCATTTTTTGTGCATTTTCTTGTAATAGAAAATCCCCTTTCAATGACATCTAAGATGTCAATGTCTATGGATTTAATTTGAGATAGGCAAACATCTTTACTTTCTAAGCTCTATAATTTGATCTATCAAAAAAATGGAGGAATTATAGCGGATTGGCCTAACTCAAAATCCATTTGGATTGTCACGGATCTTTATCTCTTGTAGATTTTGAATTTAAAAATCTTTTTAAGAGCCTATGCTCTGATACCAAATGAAATACAAGGTGACAATCCAAGAAGGGGGGGTGAATTGGCTAATTAAAAATTTGAGGCTTAATTAAGTGGATTATTAAAATCAATTACCCATTAAGCCTTAACAAGTTTAACCCTTTATCAATCAAGAATTATAATGTAGGATAGGGATTAGATATGACTTTATGCTTATATACTCTAACCCTTGTTCAATGAAATATAAACACAAGTAAAGGGTAGAGATTACCAACCACCAAAGTGTAGAGAGAAGGATATAGGAAAGAGTTTTATAGTGATTCGGTCACAACTTGACCTACTCCATTCTTCCAAGTTTTCCTCCTTGGGATCTCCACTAAACTAATAAGATTCTTCAACGGGTGAATCTCAAAGCCATACACCAACTTCTCCTTCAAAAGGATCACACCTTTTTCACACAAAGCCTTGCGAGGTCACCTCCCTCTTACAATGATTCACCTTTCTTAACGGGCCGAATCGGAGACCCTCACAAACAAATGAAGAAATAAAATAAGAACTCTCTTTGCCTCTTAGATAGGCTGATTACAACTTTGAAAGCTCACAAACACTCCAAGGAAGATAAAATGTAAAGCCTATGGAGTACCTCTTGATAGAATGTACAAATACAAGTTCAAGGAGGTTTTAACCTTTCATATAAAGGTTTAGGTTCAAGAAGATAGGATTTAATCTTGCCAAAAGGTTGTTTAGAAAGGTTTGGCTAGTGTATATATAGACCACAAGAAAATATGACCGTTTGTGGGTAAAACTGTAAAATACATAGTTGAGAAAGTCAACCTGCGTAAGTCCCAACAGATTTATTTCTATGTCGCGACGGTCGACCGAGGCACAGCGGTCGCCTGCCCTTGTCGGGCTCTTAGTTTGAATTTCAAAATTCATACCGGCGTGGTCGACCGGCCCTAGGGCGGTCGCCCGGCGAGGGCTACCTGTTTGAAATAAATTTTTGGATCAAAAACACTATCTCGGTCGACCGGACCTATGGCAGTCGACCTCCAAGCCCAACCTGGATGTTTTCTGAATTTCTAGTAAACATATCCGCGGTCGCCCGGCTTATCCCGGTCGACTGGCCCGATAAATTTCGAGATGCCCTGGACTTCCAGGTAGCATCCCGCGGTCGCCAGGCATAGCCCGGTCGACTGACCCTGAGTAAAATTCCATTTTAACTTTAAATTCCAGGGGATTTGGGCTTTGGTCTTGGGTTTAAGTCCTAGGCTTTCAAACACATTTTTGGGTGTGTGTATGGTTTTTAAAGATATAAAAACTTAGGTATGAAAACCATTTTGAAAATCTTTTGAAGGTGCATTTAAACATAAAATCAAAAGGACTCCAAATACATTATAAAAGTAAGAACCTTCAGTCTTCTTGGAATGTCTTTGCTCTTTGCACTTCCTTGGACTTCTTCAGCTTCAATTAACATCTTGAACTTTGTCTTGGCTGTTGTGACTTGTCCTCCAGTCTTCAATGCATGTCGAGATACATGAGGTGTCACCATGGCAAGTTCAATTCCAAGGTCCTTCTTGACACTTACTGGGGAACTTGTGAGATCTTCATGTTGAGCTCCTTGACTTGATCATCTCCAAATGATGATGACTCTAATGTAGGTGCAAGATCTTTGTTCCTTTGTCGCTTGATCCACAAGCCATGTGTTGTGAAGAGTTGTATAATGACGATTATGACATGAAATTCCTGTATACAACACAACACCTCAAAGCAACACATTAGCTCATAAGAAGCTAATCAATTTAGTTTGGTAGCATCAAAACAAGAAGGTAAGGTGAATGATTAACCCTTGGGCTTACAAATCAGGTTCGGTTGTGCTATCCAATAGTCGTACACACTCTTCTTGCTTAGGGCCCACTACCCAGATGACCGAGATAAATCAATTCACGACACGTGCATGTAGGCAAGACTGGTGCTAGTGTATACAAACAGTGATGTCCAGTTACTTTCCCAACTATGAACTATTAAAGTTAGAATAGAACCGAGATGTCATATCTCCTTGCTCCCTTGGATCTGTGAATCCTTTGAGCATAGCATTTCTATTACGCTACTTAAGGACGAACATGTGTAATAAAATAAGCACATCGCACATATTCATAAGTATAATTACCCATTTATGTCATGAAATAAATCTTTATTAGTTACTAAATGTCATTCTACTGTATTTTCAGGGTATATGCTCTAAGAATCTCCCACTTGCCCTCAAAGCCAGTCGTGCATGTATCTAAAACCCATTCCCTCCAAATGCTTGTCAAAAACCTTATGACTAAGTGTAGACACCCCATTTTGACTGGACCCTAAATAACCAAATTTTGAATAAAAATCCCAAAATAAATGAATCAGAGTCCTAAAAGTTCCCAAAGGGGATCCCAAGAAAGTCCCTGCAAAATTTCAAGGAAATATGATAAAAATTGACTAATAAGACGAGTTGAGTAAGTGCCATAATCAAATGTTAAATGTGCTAGTAAGTAACAAGGAGTTGTATTATCGAATCTAGGGAGTGCCACTACCCACTCACAAGCTAATTGAGACAGAAAAGACAAAATTGAGTTGTGTAAGCATCAAATGGTGTGTTAATATCATTTTCTTTACAAAAGCCAAAAGGGGAGTGAATTATCTATTCAGAGGAGTTGTCCAGTAGAGAAAAGAGAAGTATATTGTTAGACGGGGAGAGGGGGGGTGAATTATTCTAAGATGGGGCTGTCCAAAGAAAGAGAAGGAAGTGAACATATATAAATATTTTTAGAGGAATGATAGATACAAGGGAGCCCTTGCATAAAGAGCCAAAAAGGGCTCTTGATTGGATCCACATCATCAAATGTAACTAATTTTACTTTTTCAACCAATTTTAAATTGTAACTGAAAATGACGTGGATCCAATGAAGAGCACTTTTGCGGCTCTTTATGCAAGGGCTCCCTTGTATCTATCATTGCTCTTATTTTTATAAGGCTATTTTCTAACCCAGACCACCCGATTCTAAAAAAATACATTATAGAGGGGTGTCTAAAGGAAACTAAAGAGGGGCAAAAATAGTAAAATTTGCCTATATATAGGGCAAAGGGGAGCTTGTTAGAGGGGGATTTTCCATTTTCATTTTTTTCTTTTCTCTGAGCGAGAGAAAACAAAGAGCGAGAAAGAGAGGAAAATTCTGGTCTTCTTCTTCGACCATCTCGCCAGAGTTCCGATCGCCTCTTCCTTCTTCTCCACCATCCACTTTCCTTCATTTCCATTGCCATCACCTCTGCAAATCCGGTCATCCTCCCGTTTTTCGGTGATCTCCATTTATTCTAGTAAGATCTACCGGAATCCGCCTTCACCTCCATTAACACCACGCCATCACTTCTTCTACCGAGATTCGCCATTTCTGGCCACCTTTTGGATCTAAATCACTAAATCTATCCGAGATTACAGAGTAGAGAGAGAGAGAGAGAAAGAGAGAGAGAGAAAGAGAGAGAGAGATCCATTCACCTTCTTCCTTCGGTAAGACTCTCTCTATCTCAGATCATCCTTGTAACCAGATCCGGTATTCTCCGAGCAACATTTTTGAAATCCGATGAAGTCATTTCTTCTTATCACATCAAAACCCTAGATCCAGCCCACAATACTTCGATTTTTCAATCCTTGTTTTTTTTAAATTCCAGATCCATTTCCTTAGGTTTGCTTTTATTTTTCTCTGAAACCTTATCAAATTTGTTCCTTACTCTCAGATTTGATAGTTCTTCAACAAATTTGGTAACCTTGCTATAATCTGATGATATTATTTTAAGTGAAAGCAGCAATTCTGAAGATCCTTTGTATACACGAAGTTTTTGCCTTAGAGTGTATAGAAAAGAGGTACTTCTCTTTAATTCCTTCTTAAAATCTCTAAGATGTTGATTTATTAAGTATGATTTTGATTTTCTTCTTTTTCTTGCTTCGTCTTTCTAATGTTAATTGAATGGATTCTCATCAGGTTCTGATATTATACTATCTTTTCTTAATTTCCTTAATTTGGTAAGAAAGTAGCACAAAGTCTTATTCCTGCTTTGATCTGGTTGTTTAGAGTGTTCAAACATTAGCATGATCTGAGTAATTTTGTTTTCAATCATTTCCAATAGTTTCATTTTCATCTAATTCCATTGTTTGGATCTCATTTGATAATGTTTTGTGATTTTGTTCTATTCAGAAACTTTATAAGTTTCGGCTCCATTTATCTTCAGATATATTATTTTGATAGTAAAAATAAGTACTTATATATGTTAATGAAATACAGATCTGAATGTTGATGAAATCATCTTTTAAATTTTCATGAAGGAAACCTTGTATCATTGAATCTCTTTTAAAAATTTTTAATACACTAGCTGAGTGCAAAAGTTATGGGCCTCTATGTTCGTTTGATTTGGATAGGCATAATCAGTTTTGGAAATTCACTAGATCAAGATCTTACAATCAAATAGTTTTAGTACTACACTGTACTGAGCATTTCTTTGGATTTGGTATATTTTTATCATAAAATTAGCATCAGTTTTATACAATATTGAATATTGTTTTGTATCAAGATGTTTACATTGAGATTATTGCCAACATCATATTGTATTGAGCATTGCTTTAGACCTGATAGTGGTTCTAATTATGAAATTGACGTCAGTATTACACAATACTGCATGATGATTTTAGTCAAGATTTTCATTGAGGTTATTATAAACATTTCATAGTATTGAATACTGCTTTGGGTCTAGTTTGTCTCTTATCATAAAATTGATATCAATACCATTTAATATTGAATATTTTTTCGAATAAAGTTGCTTTGCATTGCAGTTGATATTGAGATTTGGTAAGATGATTTGGTTTAGCTAGAATGTCAAAAGGAAGCCTCATTTCAATTTATATTCCTAACTACAGCAAAAAAATGGTTTTGTTACCTAATATTTGTTTTTTCCTCTTGTGAGATTTTCAAGTATTTTGTAGTAAACGATAATATAATGAACATTTTTTTTTCATGTTTGCATCTTATTTTCTGAAGTAGGTTGTAAATGCCTATGAAGGAAGAAATGTTCTTGTTTCATTTGTAGTTCTTTGAACATCAGTGGGTCATTAAATGCTTATGATACAATGCTCACCTTACATATGAAGATGAATCTACTCTTCAAAATTATTTTCATTCATTCAGGCAGTAACGATAAAAAAAATGCAAGCAAATGAGTTCTAAATTGAATGTGGTTTCTTTTGGTTGTAATATCAACTGCAATGTTTGGTCGCGATATTAATTGAATTACTTGATGACGTGCGCATCCAAACACCTCATTGTTCATAATTAATTCCTCCATCATATACATGCCTGTTGTGTTGCCCTACCCGTTCATGATTCAATTGATTATTGAGGACTGATAACTATTTTCTTAGTGGGATAATACACTCAAGCGGTTAGAACATTTTTTGTTCAGTTTCGAGTAAGAGAATGAGTTGGGGTTTTGAAATGTTTCGAAGAAGTTTTTGGTGTAGGATACATGATGTCTTTTGGTTATTTCCTTTATCCTCCTCTCAGTTCCCTATTTTGTAAAAATTCATAATCTAAAAATGTGTAGTACTGAGTTGAGAGATCAGTTCTCTGTGTGATTGTAACGTGGAAACTTTAGTGTTTGTGTGGAGTGTTTGTAATTGAATCCATGATGACAAGATTTGGTTAGCTGTTGAAATCCCAATAGGCAAACCAAGAGGGGGGGTGAATTGGGTCTAATTAAAAATCTCTGCAATTTGCAATTTTTTTAAGCCCTAGAAATTTAAAGTGCGACTAGCCCCTGTTGATTAATGAATGAACAAGTAAAAGATATTACCACAATCTTGCACAAAGGAGAGAAGAGAGAATGAGACAATGTACATGAGATTTATAGTGGTTCAGTCTATCACAAGACTTACTCCACTTTTCACTTCCACGCGCGAGTTCCACTATCCCGATCCTCCTTCAAATGGCCAGATCAATGAGCTAATTAAAATGATCAAGCTTCTCCTTTCGTGGGCCGAAGCGTAGAACCCTCTACAACCAAGCTTTTCTTTTCTCAAGGGCGAAAGCGTAAAACCCCTCTCACAAGCTTCTCCTTTCTCAAGGGCCAACGCGTGAAACCCTCTCCTCAAACAAGCATCTTCTTCTATAGGGTTGAAGCGTAGAAACCCTCTTTACAAAAATTGGAAGAAAGAAAGAAATGAAAGCTCTCAAGCCTCTTAAAGGCAAATACAAACAATCAAAGCTCACAAACACTCCAAGGAATAGATACAAATGTAAAGCCTATGGAGATCCTCTTGATATAATGCAAAAATACAAGTTCAAAGAGATTTAACCTTTCATATAAAAGTTTAGGGTCAAGAAGATAGGATTGATCTTTCCAAAAGGTTGTTTATAAAGGTTTCGATGGTGTATATATAGCCCACAAAGAAATATGACTGTTTGGGGGTAAAACTGTAAATTACAGGGTTAAAAAAGTCAACCTGCGAAAGTTCCAACGGATCTATTTTTATGTCGCGGCGGTCGACCGAGGCACAGCGGTCGCCCGCCCTTATCGGGCTCTTCTTTTGAAATTCAAAAATCATACCGGCGCGGTCGACTGGCCCTATGGAGGTCACCCGGGGAAGGCAATATGTTTGAATAAAAATTCGGCGCAAAAATACTATTGCGGTCGACCGGACCCAAGGAGGTCGACCGCCCAAACCATACTGGATTGTTTCTGTCTGAAACAGAAACGTATCTGCGGTCGTCCAGCTTAACCCGGTCGACCAGTCCGATAAATTTCGAGATGCCTTGGAATTCTAGTTAGCATTCCGCAGTCGTCCGGCATAGCCCAGTCGACCGCCCCTGAGTAAAATTCTATTTTTAACTTTAAAACCAGGGGCTTTTGGGCTATGGTCTTTGGGCTTAAGTCCACGGTTTTCAAACCCATTTTTAGGTGTGTGTTGATGGTTTTCAAAGATGTAAAATGTTAAGTATGAAAACCATTTTGAAAACCTTTTGAGAGTGCATTTTAAACATAAAATCAAGAGGACTCCAAATACATTCTAATAGTGTATACCATTGAGTCTTCTTGGAATGTCTTGGCTCCTTTGCACTTCCTCGGACTATTTCATCTTGAGAGTGAACATCTTGAACTTTGTTTGATTCTTGTGACTCCTCCAATCTTCAATGTATGTTGGAAGGTGCATGACGTGTCACCAATGATTTGTTCAACTCCAAGCTTCTTCTTGACACTTGTTGGGAACTTGTAGGATCTTCATGTTGAGCTCCTTGACTTGATCATCTCCAAATGGTGATGACTTCAATGTAGGTGCAAGGTCTTTGTTCCTTGCTTTCTTGATCCACAAGCTATGTGTTAGTTGAGTTATGTAATGGCGATATAACATATCAAATTCCTGTGTAGAGCACAACATCTCAAAGCAACACATTAGTCTGACAATGCTAATCAATTTGTGTTTGCTAGCATCAAAATAAGAAGGTAAGGTGAATGATTGAACCCATAGGAACCCTTGGGCTTACATTCTCCCCCTTTTTTATGATGGCAAACAAATTGATTAGGGAGGAAGGAGATATCAACCAATAGATGAATAAGCGTGATATGATATACACAGTAGAGCGTAGCTCCCCCTCACTATATGCACAAATATAATTAATGACTGTAAAACATATGGTGCGTATACAATTGGACTACCTAATCAATTCTCAAAATTCTCCCCCTTTTGACAACAGCAAAAAGGTAGGGATCTACAATTGAAAGTACAAGTGTGGTGTCAAGATGAATAATAGCTTGTCTAAGCTATGTGCCTTGAGTATGATATAACATTCAAGCTCTTAGAATGCTTATCAGAAAGAAAATGAAAATGAGATACATGATAAGGCAAGTTTTGTTTTTTTTTTATCGAATGATTTGCAAGTTAAGCATAAGAATAAGGGTAATAAACCATATGAGCATAGCACATTGGTCCATATAAGTGTGAATATATAACCATTTAGCTCTCCCCCTATGAATTTGTCATTGGCCCTAGGTAGAACCTATGTAATAGGGCATAACAAACAAGATAGCTAGAGATATGACAATTATAGCTTATCTTGGACAAACTCATCATGGAGAGAGATGTGTATATCTTCAAAAATACATGATAAGCATAAATATACATAGAATAGAGGATTAATCAACTGAATTAGGTTCCTATGAATGAGTTTCAATGAAATTGCAAGTTATGGCTCAACATTTAAAACTTATCAAGTGTAGATGTTGAACACATGAGGTGCCACATTATAAGACCAAAATAGGGCATATTGTGGGAGCCAGATCCCGCGAGAGGGGCGTGGGGCGCGAGCCGCCGCGCGCTCTCTTGGTCTCTAGTACCCACGCGATTGGCGTGTGCTTCTTAGTGTTGATTTAGATTCGTCTTTTATGTGAACTTGGGATCACTAAGGCAATCCGAATTCCACATAAAAGAGACTGACAGAGTCGCCACCTAGATGTGGGATCTAGGACCCGTAATTAACCAGAAATCTAGACTCGCTACCTGGTTACAAGAATGGAAGGTATGGGGATTTATCCATCACATGCACCATTCCTGCCCGATAATCGGTCTTCGATTCCAAAAGCTAACTCTTTTAAATTTATTTTAAATGGCTCATTCAACTCTATGTTAATATGTTATCTACGGGACATGCATCCTATGATTTAATTTCAATGTGAATCCTAAATGTGTATTTTGATTTCTTGATTTGTCTGGATTCAATCTAAGTGCAAGTTCTCCTAAGATTCTAATCTCATGGAAGATCCTAAGTGATTTAATTAAGAATTTAGAATAAAATTAAAATACAAAACACCACAATTTGTTGTGGTGCCGACTCGCGGGTGGTATGCCATCAGACATCCAAGCTGCCTACGTACCCAAGCCTCACTGGGATCAGAGTCGACGTAGTTCGGTGCACCTAAGCTAAGCTACTTATGCCTAACTCAACTAGGACACCGACTTAAACGGATTTGACTGTTTCAACAGTTTTAAAAGTAGTTATTTAATTCAAGTTGAGGATTTTATTATCTTAGGATTTCATCTAAGATGCTGTATGATTCTTATCCAAATGCAAGTTGTTCCTTAGACTAATGCAGGTTTGCCTACATCCTAGTTTACTAGGCTTGTCTTAAGGAAAGATTGGGTGACTAGTGTAACTAGACCTATGGTACGGTTGCTATTCATAGCAAGCGTCCGTGATGAGGCTGGACTCCTAACTCTAGGACTCCCTAAAACCTAGGACACGGCACGACACCAGTGTTCCTAAATTGGGCTCTAATGGTTCTTAGATTGGAAACCATAATCCAATGGTTCCGAAAGACACAAGATAAATCGATTTAAGTTCTCGAGGTTAATGAGTTTCAGATTTCGAAGATTTTCAGTTTCTAGACATTTAAGGATTACCAATGGTTCTAGGGTTCACCAATTTCGGCCTTGAATGGCATCCAAAGGAGGGAATCGTGCGCTCTTTCCTTGTGCAATTTAATACTTAGGTTATAGCATCTTATTGCCTGGCAGAATCTCAGGATTTCCGTGGACACTAACCTCGGAGCCAACAACATGCTATAACTTAAATATTCAAATTGTCAAAGATCAAGTTGCAATTGGGATACGATTATGGATGCACGGGCCATTTTTCCAGGAAAATCTAAAGATCCTAAAATTTCTGTTTCAATGGATTAAGGAGTGAACATGTGACAGAATTTTAAAGTTCTTTAGGAATTTTTATATGATTTTCAATTAATTTCGAATTTTCCATGGATTTTATCAATTTTAAGCATATGAGCGGTTTTACAAGTGAAATTGTTGCAAATAAATTCGAAATGATTTGAAATTTCTACAGCAGCAAGATGAAAATGTATGTAGCTTACAGGATAAGTTTTGCATATTTTTACATTAAATTCACATTTAATCTTGATTAAACCATTAAATGTCCAGATTGCACAATTAACCCATAAACTAGTAGAAATATAACTCTAAATTCTATGAAATTTCTACAGAAATACGATATGAATCAAAATAGCATGCAGTGAGATTTTCATGAATTTTAGAAATTATTTACTACCAATTTCGGATTTTACAATTTCTAGACCAGATTATAAATTAACACTACATCCCATATTAAAACAGATCCAAATCACACGAAAATTTTACAGTAACAAGTAATATGGAAGATAAGACTACTGTAAAAATTTTATGAATTTTAATGATGATCTGATGTTAGTAACAATTCTCCTAAAATCTGATAAGTTTCAAAGAAAATATTAAATAATATACCAAATAAACTCCAAAAATCTTTACAAATTCATGGTAAAATGAATCAGTAACATATTATTTTCTCACGAAATTACATTAATTTTAGAATCTGTTTGGTATATAATTTAATTTTTCTTCGTCAAAAGATGTTTTTTGAAGAGTTTTCCATTTTTAAAACACAATTTGCGGAAAAAATCAGAAAAATTCGGAAAAATACAGAAATATTTTGAGAACAATGCACCTACCTGTGGTGAAGATCTCCGCCCAATCCAAAAAAATATAAAAAATCCTGCCGCCGCCGATCCGCTCCGCCGTCTTTCGCTTTCTCTGGAGTGTTTAGAGGGAGTGATTGAGGGAGTGAAGAGATAATGGAAGAAGAATATTAGGGAGAGGGATGGAAGAATATATTGAGGAAAGGGATTGGAGGGAGTGATTAGAAGAGATAATGGAAGAGAAAGAGATAATGGAAGATAAATTTCTTTTTTTTTTCCTCTCTCTTATGGATGGGAAGGGAGATATATATAGGGAGAGAAAGAGAGAGAGAGAGATATGTTGGTGGAGAGCTCATCATGTTGTCCCTCTTAGTGGAGAATCCATCATTATTGTTCTTAGTGGAGGGCCCATCATGTTTCTTAGTGGAGAGTCCATCATTATTGCTCTTAGTGGAGGGCCCATCATGTTTCTTAGTGGAGAGTCCATCATTATTGCTCTTAGTGGAGGGCCCATCATGTTTCTTAGTGGAGAGTCCATCATTATTGCTCTTAGTGGAGGGCCCATCATGTTGTCTTAGTGGAGAGCTACCATCATTGCTCTTCATAAGAGGCCTCACAAGGCGGGCCCCACAATGTGGGCCCTCGGTTGATTCGATTTTAAACAAATGTTCAATGCGGACCCACCAAACGAGTCCAAATTTAATCAAAATGCATCATGCGGCCCCACCAAATGGGTCCAACTTTCTCGATCCAAATTTAATCGAAGCACCCAATGCGGGCCCACCAAACGGGTCCCAATTCTCTCTGGTTTAGATTTTTCTGAATAATCCTTCTCAACATTTAGCGGGAAAATACGAAACACGACGGAAACGACCAAAAATATTTAGAAAGGTAACAAACGGATGCGGGAAAGAAAGACATTGGAAAACCGACGGAAAACAAACCCTAATTTCTTTATCGATTAAGGTAGAGCAAAATGGGGTGTCTACAGATGCCCCTCTTTGGTAGAGATGACGTAGTCATCGAATACCAAAGTCAAAATGACAGAGCCATTTTGCGTAGCTTTAATCGACAAAAGACTCTACACAAACGGAACTTAGACGCACACATTTACTACCTAATGCAAGGCCCTAAATGAAATCCTAGAATTAGAACATAATAAGAAATCCTGATGCGGTGCCGTTCACAAACGGGCAACGAGAGAATGAGATACCACTTTCGAATGGATTCCGAACAGAAAGAACAAAGATCGTTCTCAAGCGGTTTTTTTTTTTTTTTTTTTTTTTTTTTTTTTTTTAAAAGAAAATGAGACATCTTTCACAAGCGGGCTCAAGGAGGATAAGAGACCATGAAATACCGTATTTGTACGGATTTCAAGGGAATGAGACATCATAGTTGTATGATGTTCAAAGGGGATAAGAGACCATAGTTGTATGGACTCGAAGAGAATGAAAATACCGTATTTGTACGGATTCCAAGGGAATGAGACATCATAGTTGTATGATGTTCAAAGGGGATAAGAGACCATAGTTGTATGGACTCGAAGAGAATGAAATACCGTATTTGTACGGATTCCAAGGGAATGAGACATTATAGTTGTATGATATTCAAAGGGGATAAGAGACCATAGTTGTATAGACTCAAAGAAAAGAGGCACCGTTCTCAAACGGGCTTGAAGAATTTAGAGATTTTTCATGAGCTTGAATTTGACGTAGGAAAGGATTTTTTTTTTTTTTTTTTTTTTTTTTTTGAATTTGGGATTGGATTTGATGATTTTTTTTTTATTTTTTTTTTTTTTTTTTTTAATTTTATTTTTGGGAAATGAGACACCATAGTTGTATGATGTTCAAAGGGGATAAGAGACCATAGTTGTATGGACTCGAAGAGAATGAAATACCGTATTTGTACGGATTCCAAGGGAATGAGACATCATAGTTGTATGATATTCAAAGGGGATAAGAGACCATAGTCGTATGGACTCGGAGAGAATGAAATACCGTATTTGTACGGATTCCAAGGAAATGAGACATCACATTTGTGTGATGGTCAAAGGGGATAAGAGACCATAGTTGTATGGACTCGGAGAGAATGAAATACCGTATTTGTACGGATTCTAAGGGAATGAGACATCATAGTTGTATGATGTTCAAAGGGGATAGGAGACCATAGTCGTATGGACTCGGAGAGAATGAAATACCGTATTTGTACGGATTCCAAGGGAATGAGACATCATAGTTGCATGATGTTCAAAGAGGATAAGAGACCATAGTTGTATGGACTCGGAGAGAATGAAATACCGTATTTGTACGGATTCCAAGGAAATGAGACCATAGTTGTATGGACTCGGAGAGAATGAAATACCGTATTTGTACGAATTCCAAGGGAATGAGACATCATAGTTGTATGATGTTCAAAGGGGATAGGAGACCATAGTTGTATGGAATCGAAGAGAATGAAATACCGTATTTGTACGGATTCCAAGGGAATGAGACATCATAGTTGTATGATGTTCAAAGAGGATAAGAGACCATAGTTGTATGAACTCGGAGAGAATGAAATCTCGTATTTGTACGGATTCCAAGGAAATGAGACCATAGTTGTATGGACTCGGAGAGAATGAAATACCGTATTTGTACGAATTCCAAGGGAATGAGACATCATAGTTGTATGATATTCAAAGGGGATAAGAGACCATAGTCGTATGGACTCGGAGAGAATGAAATACCGTATTTGTACGGATTCCAAGGGAATGAGACATCATAGTTGCATGATGTTCAAAGAGGATAAGAGACCATAGTTGTATGGACTCGGAGAGAATGAAATACCGTATTTGTACGGATTCCAAGGAAATGAGACCATAGTTGTATGGACTCGGAGAGAATGAAATACCGTATTTGTACGAATTCCAAGGGAATGAGACATCATAGTTGTATGATGTTCAAAGGGGATAGGAGACCATAGTTGTATGGAATCGAAGAGAATGAAATACCGTATTTGTACGGATTCCAAGGGAATGAGACATCATAGTTGTATGATGTTCAAAGAGGATAAGAGACCATAGTTGTATGAACTCTGAGAGAATGAAATCTCGTATTTGTACGGATTCCAAGGAAATGAGACATCATAGTTGTATGATGTTCAAAAGGGGATATGAGACCATTCACAAATAGACTCAGAAAATGAAGTACCGTTCACAAACGGGCTTAAGGAGAAGATGGGACCATTTACAAATGGACTCGAGAAATGAGGCACCGTTCACAAACGGGCTTAAGGAGAAGACGAGACCATTCACAAATGGACTCGAGAAATGAGGCACCGTTCACAAACGGGCTCAAGGAGAATAAGAGACCATTCACAAATGGACTCAGAAAATGATGTACCGTTCACAAACGGGCTCAAGGAGAAGATGAGACCATTCACACATGGACTCGAGAAACGAGGCACCGTTCACAAACGGGCTCAAGGAGAACATGAGACCATTCACAAATAGACTCAGAAAATGAGGTACCGTTCACAAACGGGCTTAAGGAGAAGACAAGACCATTCACAAATGGACTCGAGAAACGAGGCACCGTTCACAAACGGGCTCAAGGAGAACATGAGACCATTCATAAATGGACTCGAGAAATGAGGCACCGTTCACAAACGGGTTCAAAGAAACAAGATAGCTTCAACAACGAAGAATTTAGAGATTTTTCATAAACTTGAATTTGACGTAGGATTGGATTTGATGAATTTTTGATTTTTCAGAAATAAGGCACCGTCCACAAACGGGCTCAAGGAGGACATGAGATCATTAACAAATGGACTCAGAAAATGAGGCACCGTTCACAAACGGGCTCAAGGAGAACACGAGACCATTCACAAATGGACTCGAGAAACGAGGCACCGTTCACAAACGTGCTCAAGGAGAACATGAGACCATTCACAAATAGACTCAGAAAATGAGGTACCGTTCACAAACGGGCTTAAGGAGAAGACAAGACCATTCACAAATGGACTCGAGAAACGAGGCACCGTTCACAAACGGGCTCAAGGAGAACATGAGACCATTCATAAATGGACTCGAGAAATGAGGCACCGTTCACAAACGGGTTCAAAGAAACAAGATAGCTTCAACAACGAAGAATTTAGAGATTTTTCATAAACTTGAATTTGACGTAGGATTGGATTTGATGAATTTTTGATTTTTCAGAAATAAGGCACCGTCCACAAACGGGCTCAAGGAGGACATGAGATCATTCACAAATGGACTCAGAAAAATGAGACACCGTTCACAAACGGGTTCAAGGAGAAGACGAGACCATTTACAAATGGACTCGAGAAAAGAGGCACCGTTCACAAACGGGCTCAAAGAAACAAGATAGCTTTGATTGATGAATTCAACAATGAAGAATTTAGAGATTTTTCATGAACTTGAATTTGACATAGGATTGGATTTGATGAATTTTTGATTTTTTGAACTTAATGAAATCGGGGATGTTACAGATCATGCTTGACAAAGATATCGGAAACTAGGACTTTGACGAATGATGAAACGGCAAACCGTGACGAATGATGAAACGGCAAACCGAAGAACCATTACTAACAAGAATGGATTAGAAACACTTTTATTAAACTTCAACAAGATTTTTCTCAAAGAGACTGCTGGTCTTGTCTTTGGGGATTTGGATAACTGAAACCTTGAACAAGACACTTAAAATTGGTAATCTAGAACAACGGCTCTCTTGGATATAATCATGGAAAAGTGGGACTTGCCTCTTGATAGGTGTTTAGATAAACATTTCTTGACCAGGATAGTATTTAACTAACTGGAAGGAAATTCTGAATTTTAACGGTTCATCTTTCTGAGAAATTGGCTCGACCATCATTGCATCTGAGGCTCTTCCAAGCTTAAGATGCCTTTTTGAGGTATGATCTTTTTACGGAAGCTGGGCTTTCTGATGTTTCTACTTCTGAACTCTTCTGAGTTGATCATCTTTGAAATGAAGCTGTTTGACTGGATTCTCAAGCTCTTTCAGGTACAATCGAAGGGAGCTGACGAAGCCGGGCCTCCTTCACCGAGACAGTTGCATCATTTTGGACATAGGAACGACGATTGGCTCTTTCTAAAGAGAAAACTTAGATGAAAGGCACTACTCAAAGGATTGAGCAGCTCTGAAGGAGTGAACTTAGAATGACAAAGAATGACTAACGACACTGACAGACACAGTAATGCTTCTGACTTAGTTAACGTTTTATTTGGTAAGTCTATCCTTTCGAAGAATGCTTTTTCTTTTTTTTTTTTTTTTTTTTTTTTTTTTTTTGGAATCGTAAACACTGGACTACTTCCTTGAAACAGTAATGCCTCAAGGATTTAATTACGACCCCTAAGATTGCTTAGCTCCAATGCCCCCAGTTTTGAGGATGTCACTTGAATTTGTTTGAACTTCAATTGATCTTCAGTCCTGATACCGGCTGTAACCTTCTTATAAATTTGCTTGAACTTCAGTTGATCTTCAGTCTTGATACTGGCTGTAGCCTTCTTATAATGATTCTCTTACCGTGACCAAGTCACCTCTTCAGGGTTTTTAACTTGGCGGACCGTGGTAGCCTTAACTTTTGCCTGAACCGTCTTTCTAGGTTTTCGATTCAGCAGGCTATCCCCTTAGCTTTTGCCTAAGCCGCCCTTTCGGGTTTTCAACTTAACAGGGGAATGATCTTAAATTTTGCCTAAACCGCCCTTTCAGGTTTTCAGTCTAGCAGATCTTCAAACTCCATTTTTTTTTATCATCATTTTTTTTTGTTTGTTTCGGGACCTAGATCATTAGTTCTGAACACCGGAAGGACTTTATAGGTAGGATAGGGCTTTTCAAAGAATGGCTTAAGGTTCAACAAAGATTTCGACCGAACCTGTGAATAGGTTGCCTACATATCCCAAGGTAGGAATCAGGTCGTGTATAGTTCAGGGCGAATGCCCCTAGTTTGAAGATAAATTGTTCGAAAGTTTATTGATTTTTCTTTTTTTTTCTTCTTTCTGGAATAATTGACTTCTCTTCTTTAGGAACTTGTCCCATTTTTTTTCTGAAAGGATTGAATTTCTTTTTTTTTTTTTGGATTGATTGAATTGCTTTTCTTTTTTGAATTGACCGAACTCAGTTTAACCGAGCTGCCTACGTACCCCAGTGTAGGGATCAGGTCTCGCGTAGTTCGGGGAAATGCCCCGAGTTTGATGGGTTTTCAAGAAAATTTGATTCAGGCTCGGAGGGTTTGCAAACCGGTATTCTTTTGACGTTGGGTTCTGATTTTGGGATTTATTCGGCCAAAGGAGGCCTTCCGATGTTCAGAATGAGAATCGATCTAGGTTACTAGAGTCTCTCTGGTACTGATTATTTATTTATTTTTCTTTTTTTTTCATGGAGTTTGACGGCATTTCCAGGTAAGAGATAATGTATCTTCTTCTTCCAAGATTCTAATGCGTACTTTCGACTTTCATAAAGCGAAACTTGTTCTTTGACATCCTCCATCTATGGATTTTTAACTCTTGATATCTGATGATCACTTTTCAATGCTTGCTCTTGAACTTCTTATCTTGAATTTGTTGGCTTTATGTTATGAATTTGAGAACCAAGGTCATTGATTGGAAATATGAAAGTTGTTTCCACTCTATGCCCCTTGTATAGCATATATCTTCTCACTTTCTTCATTTTCTTTGAGCTTTCCATCTATATCTTGCCCCTGGTATCGGTTGTAGCTTTTCTAGACAATCTTCTTATTCTTGAAATAATTTTATCAATTCTTCACACTCTTTAGAGGGTAATGTATTTTCAATCGGCATTCACTGAATCAAAGTTTCAGTGCCAGTGTTTACCACTTCAATTTCATCTTTGAAAAGCTGGGATTGGCGCTCCTCCTCTTATTCAAGTAATTGCTGTGACTCAAGTGGAGTTTCGTCAATTTTGTCCTCATTTGAGGAGGGAGTCTTACTTTAAGATCAGAAGCAAACTTAAGAAACAGACACAAGTGAATTATTGGACACGACCTATCCTGAACATGCTCAGGATTCACAACTCTAAATAAAAAAGAGAGATGAGTTGCCTGGACTAGGCATTGACCTTGAAATGTAAGACCGGACTCAACAATTGTACTGACCATGATGACTGATTCGCATAGGGGAATGCCCCTAGTTCAAGGATTATGATAGTGAACTCTGAAGGACTTAGCAAAATATTCTTGAAAAAGGTTGCCCTTAGAGTAAGAAAGGACCAAGGGTACAAGTAAGATTGGATCATCTGGACCAGGCATGATCAGATCATGAGATTGCATAATCGAAAGATTGTGAGATTCTGCTCCTGCCAGTTAGGGGATGGCATGAAGATACGATCGAATCGTATGACAGGAGAATGAAAGACGCACGATCAAGAGATTAGATGAGATAGCATAAGATTGCTTTCAACGGATAGATCATGAATGACTAATCCTATGAGATCTTTGGAAATGATGGGATTTATATCCTAACCCCAAAGGGAAAGTTTTTAATCTTCACACATTTTATCAGTGTTACCTGAAGGCATCAACCCTAATCCTAATCTAGCGGAGTGGAGAGAGGATCTCGACTCATGACTTTGTTTGTGTACCTAGGACCGATCGTAGCCATTGGAAGATGGACTACGGCCTAATCTAGACACAAATGGGTAAGATATCCTAAACTAGGCTCACACATGTTGTGCACATGTGTTCGTATACTGCATGCATGTGTGGGTTAATCTAGGGGTAAGGCCAAGAGTCCCCTTAGCGCGAATCCATGTTCGATATACTGTACCAGTGTCCGGCGTATCAGTACGTGAACAAGAGATCCGTTTACGCACCATAAAGGTACTAGGCTAAGGGTGGAATGCTTCTCTAGCACAGAGGCACCAGGTGATGAAATCCCAGTCAACCATGCTAGATAACACTCCGGGTTCCTAAAATAGGACGTGTGTGCATGTGAAATGCAAGGGTTTAGATGCAAGTGATGTAAGTGTGTGCAATAAGTTCGCGCAATCTATGATGCCTTCAGGTTTTGTTAGATTGAGTTTAAGTAAAATGTGATGAGAAAATAAAACAAGACAAACTAATCTAACAAATATAGAGTTTTTATGAGCCAGTTAAATTAAATTCAAATGAATTATCTTTTGGAATTTTAATGAAGTTAGGTGGTCCCCAGCAGAGTCGCCAGACTGTGGGAGCCAGATCCCGCGAGAGGGGCGTGGGGCGCGAGCCGCCGCGCGCTCTCTTGGTCTCTAGTACCCACGCGATTGGCGTGTGCTTCTTAGTGTTGATTTAGATTCGTCTTTTATGTGAACTTGGGATCACTAAGGCAATCCGAATTCCACATAAAAGAGACTGACAGAGTCGCCACCTAGATGTGGGATCTAGGACCCGTAATTAACCAGAAATCTAGACTCGCTACCTGGTTACAAGAATGGAAGGTATGGGGATTTATCCATCACATGCACCATTCCTGCCCGATAATCGGTCTTCGATTCCAAAAGCTAACTCTTTTAAATTTATTTTAAATGGCTCATTCAACTCTATGTTAATATGTTATCTACGGGACATGCATCCTATGATTTAATTTCAATGTGAATCCTAAATGTGTATTTTGATTTCTTGATTTGTCTGGATTCAATCTAAGTGCAAGTTCTCCTAAGATTCTAATCTCATGGAAGATCCTAAGTGATTTAATTAAGAATTTAGAATAAAATTAAAATACAAAACACCACAATTTGTTGTGGTGCCGACTCGCGGGTGGTATGCCATCAGACATCCAAGCTGCCTACGTACCCAAGCCTCACTGGGATCAGAGTCGACGTAGTTCGGTGCACCTAAGCTAAGCTACTTATGCCTAACTCAACTAGGACACCGACTTAAACGGATTTGACTGTTTCAACAGTTTTAAAAGTAGTTATTTAATTCAAGTTGAGGATTTTATTATCTTAGGATTTCATCTAAGATGCTGTATGATTCTTATCCAAATGCAAGTTGTTCCTTAGACTAATGCAGGTTTGCCTACATCCTAGTTTACTAGGCTTGTCTTAAGGAAAGATTGGGTGACTAGTGTAACTAGACCTATGGTACGGTTGCTATTCATAGCAAGCGTCCGTGATGAGGCTGGACTCCTAACTCTAGGACTCCCTAAAACCTAGGACACGGCACGACACCAGTGTTCCTAAATTGGGCTCTAATGGTTCTTAGATTGGAAACCATAATCCAATGGTTCCGAAAGACACAAGATAAATCGATTTAAGTTCTCGAGGTTAATGAGTTTCAGATTTCGAAGATTTTCAGTTTCTAGACATTTAAGGATTACCAATGGTTCTAGGGTTCACCAATTTCGGCCTTGAATGGCATCCAAAGGAGGGAATCGTGCGCTCTTTCCTTGTGCAATTTAATACTTAGGTTATAGCATCTTATTGCCTGGCAGAATCTCAGGATTTCCGTGGACACTAACCTCGGAGCCAACAACATGCTATAACTTAAATATTCAAATTGTCAAAGATCAAGTTGCAATTGGGATACGATTATGGATGCACGGGCCATTTTTCCAGGAAAATCTAAAGATCCTAAAATTTCTGTTTCAATGGATTAAGGAGTGAACATGTGACAGAATTTTAAAGTTCTTTAGGAATTTTTATATGATTTTCAATTAATTTCGAATTTTCCATGGATTTTATCAATTTTAAGCATATGAGCGGTTTTACAAGTGAAATTGTTGCAAATAAATTCGAAATGATTTGAAATTTCTACAGCAGCAAGATGAAAATGTATGTAGCTTACAGGATAAGTTTTGCATATTTTTACATTAAATTCACATTTAATCTTGATTAAACCATTAAATGTCCAGATTGCACAATTAACCCATAAACTAGTAGAAATATAACTCTAAATTCTATGAAATTTCTACAGAAATACGATATGAATCAAAATAGCATGCAGTGAGATTTTCATAAATTTTAGAAATTATTTACTACCAATTTCGGATTTTACAATTTCTAGACCAGATTATAAATTAACACTACATCCCATATTAAAACAGATCCAAATCACACGAAAATTTTACAGTAACAAGTAATATGGAAGATAAGACTACTGTAAAAATTTTATGAATTTTAATGATGATCTGATGTTAGTAAAAATTCTCCTAAAATCTGATAAGTTTCAAAGAAAATATTAAATAATATACCAAATAAACTCCAAAAATCTTTACAAATTCATGGTAAAATGAATCAGTAACATATTATGTTCTCACGAAATTACATTAATTTTAGAATCTGTTTGGTATATAATTTAATTTTTCTTCGTCAAAAGATGTTTTTTGAAGAGTTTTCCATTTTTAAAACACAATTTGCGGAAAAAATCAGAAAAATTCGGAAAAATACAGAAATATTTTGAGAACAATGCACCTACCTGTGGTGAAGATCTCCGCCCAATCCAAAAAAATATAAAAAATCCTGCCGCCGCCGATCCGCTCCGCCGTCTTTCGCTTTCTCTGGAGTGTTTAGAGGGAGTGATTGAGGGAGTGAAGAGATAATGGAAGAAGAATATTAGGGAGAGGGATGGAAGAATATATTGAGGAAAGGGATTGGAGGGAGTGATTAGAAGAGATAATGGAAGAGAAAGAGATAATGGAAGATAAATTTCTTTTTTTTTTCCTCTCTCTTATGGATGGGAAGGGAGATATATATAGGGAGAGAAAGAGAGAGAGAGAGATATGTTGGTGGAGAGCTCATCATGTTGTCCCTCTTAGTGGAGAATCCATCATTATTGTTCTTAGTGGAGGGCCCATCATGTTTCTTAGTGGAGAGTCCATCATTATTGCTCTTAGTGGAGGGCCCATCATGTTTCTTAGTGGAGAGTCCATCATTATTGCTCTTAGTGGAGGGCCCATCATGTTTCTTAGTGGAGAGTCCATCATTATTGCTCTTAGTGGAGGGCCCATCATGTTGTCTTAGTGGAGAGCTACCATCATTGCTCTTCATAAGAGGCCTCACAAGGCGGGCCCCACAATGTGGGCCCTCGGTTGATTCGATTTTAAACAAATGTTCAATGCGGACCCACCAAACGAGTCCAAATTTAATCAAAATGCATCATGCGGCCCCACCAAATGGGTCCAACTTTCTCGATCCAAATTTAATCGAAGCACCCAATGCGGGCCCACCAAACGGGTCCCAATTCTCTCTGGTTTAGATTTTTCTGAATAATCCTTCTCAACATTTAGCGGGAAAATACGAAACACGACGGAAACGACCAAAAATATTTAGAAAGGTAACAAACGGATGCGGGAAAGAAAGACATTGGAAAACCGACGGAAAACAAACCCTAATTTCTTTATCGATTAAGGTAGAGCAAAATGGGGGCATTGGAGCTAAGAACTACGCGAGACCTGATCCCTACACTGGGGTACGTAGGCAGCTCGGTTAAACTGAGTTCGGTCAATTCAAAAAAGAAAAGCAATTCAATCAATCCAAAAAAAAAAAAAGAAATTCAATCCTTTCAGAAAAAAAATGGGACAAGTTCCTAAAGAAGAGAAGTCAATTATTCCAGAAAGAAGAAAAAAAAAGAAAAATCAATAAACTTTCGAACAATTTATCTTCAAACTAGGGGCATTCGCCCTGAACTATACACGACCTGATTCCTACCTTGGGATATGTAGGCAACCTATTCACAGGTTCGGTCGAAATCTTTGTTGAACCTTAAGCCATTCTTTGAAAAGCCCTATCCTACCTATAAAGTCCTTCCGGTGTTCAGAACTAATGATCTAGGTCCCGAAACAAACAAAAAAAAATGATGATAAAAAAAAATGGAGTTTGAAGATCTGCTAGACTGAAAACCTGAAAGGGCGGTTTAGGCAAAATTTAAGATCATTCCCCTGTTAAGTTGAAAACCCGAAAGGGCGGCTTAGGCAAAAGCTAAGGGGATAGCCTGCTGAATCGAAAACCTAGAAAGACGGTTCAGGCAAAAGTTAAGGCTACCACGGTCCGCCAAGTTAAAAACCCTGAAGAGGTGACTTGGTCACGGTAAGAGAATCATTATAAGAAGGCTACAGCCAGTATCAAGACTGAAGATCAACTGAAGTTCAAGCAAATTTATAAGAAGGTTACAGCCGGTATCAGGACTGAAGATCAATTGAAGTTCAAACAAATTCAAGTGACATCCTCAAAACTGGGGGCATTGGAGCTAAGCAATCTTAGGGGTCGTAATTAAATCCTTGAGGCATTACTGTTTCAAGGAAGTAGTCCAGTGTTTACGATTCCAAAAAAAAAAAAAAAAAAAAAAAAAAAAAAAGAAAAAGCATTCTTCGAAAGGATAGACTTACCAAATAAAACGTTAACTAAGTCAGAAGCATTACTGTGTCTGTCAGTGTCGTTAGTCATTCTTTGTCATTCTAAGTTCACTCCTTCAGAGCTGCTCAATCCTTTGAGTAGTGCCTTTCATCTAAGTTTTCTCTTTAGAAAGAGCCAATCGTCGTTCCTATGTCCAAAATGATGCAACTGTCTCGGTGAAGGAGGCCCGGCTTCGTCAGCTCCCTTCGATTGTACCTGAAAGAGCTTGAGAATCCAGTCAAACAGCTTCATTTCAAAGATGATCAACTCAGAAGAGTTCAGAAGTAGAAACATCAGAAAGCCCAGCTTCCGTAAAAAGATCATACCTCAAAAAGGCATCTTAAGCTTGGAAGAGCCTCAGATGCAATGATGGTCGAGCCAATTTCTCAGAAAGATGAACCGTTAAAATTCAGAATTTCCTTCCAGTTAGTTAAATACTATCCTGGTCAAGAAATGTTTATCTAAACACCTATCAAGAGGCAAGTCCCACTTTTCCATGATTATATCCAAGAGAGCCGTTGTTCTAGATTACCAATTTTAAGTGTCTTGTTCAAGGTTTCAGTTATCCAAATCCCCAAAGACAAGACCAGCAGTCTCTTTGAGAAAAATCTTGTTGAAGTTTAATAAAAGTGTTTCTAATCCATTCTTGTTAGTAATGGTTCTTCGGTTTGCCGTTTCATCATTCGTCACGGTTTGCCGTTTCATCATTCGTCAAAGTCCTAGTTTCCGATATCTTTGTCAAGCATGATCTGTAACATCCCCGATTTCATTAAGTTCAAAAAATCAAAAATTCATCAAATCCAATCCTATGTCAAATTCAAGTTCATGAAAAATCTCTAAATTCTTCATTGTTGAATTCATCAATCAAAGCTATCTTGTTTCTTTGAGCCCGTTTGTGAACGGTGCCTCTTTTCTCGAGTCCATTTGTAAATGGTCTCGTCTTCTCCTTGAACCCGTTTGTGAACGGTGTCTCATTTTTCTGAGTCCATTTGTGAATGATCTCATGTCCTCCTTGAGCCCGTTTGTGGACGGTGCCTTATTTCTGAAAAATCAAAAATTCATCAAATCCAATCCTACGTCAAATTCAAGTTTATGAAAAATCTCTAAATTCTTCGTTGTTGAAGCTATCTTGTTTCTTTGAACCCGTTTGTGAACGGTGCCTCATTTCTCGAGTCCATTTATGAATGGTCTCATGTTCTCCTTGAGCCCGTTTGTGAACGGTGCCTCGTTTCTCGAGTCCATTTGTGAATGGTCTTGTCTTCTCCTTAAGCCCGTTTGTGAACGGTACCTCATTTTCTGAGTCTATTTGTGAATGGTCTCATGTTCTCCTTGAGCACGTTTGTGAACGGTGCCTCGTTTCTCGAGTCCATTTGTGAATGGTCTCGTGTTCTCCTTGAGCCCGTTTGTGAACGGTGCCTCATTTTCTGAGTCCATTTGTTAATGATCTCATGTCCTCCTTGAGCCCGTTTGTGGACGGTGCCTTATTTCTGAAAAATCAAAAATTCATCAAATCCAATCCTACGTCAAATTCAAGTTTATGAAAAATCTCTAAATTCTTCGTTGTTGAAGCTATCTTGTTTCTTTGAACCCGTTTGTGAACGGTGCCTCATTTCTCGAGTCCATTTATGAATGGTCTCATGTTCTCCTTGAGCCCGTTTGTGAACGGTGCCTCGTTTCTCGAGTCCATTTGTGAATGGTCTTGTCTTCTCCTTAAGCCCGTTTGTGAACGGTACCTCATTTTCTGAGTCTATTTGTGAATGGTCTCATGTTCTCCTTGAGCCCGTTTGTGAACGGTGCCTCGTTTCTCGAGTCCATGTGTGAATGGTCTCATCTTCTCCTTGAGCCCGTTTGTGAACGGTACATCATTTTCTGAGTCCATTTGTGAATGGTCTCTTATTCTCCTTGAGCCCGTTTGTGAACGGTGCCTCATTTCTCGAGTCCATTTGTGAATGGTCTCGTCTTCTCCTTAAGCCCGTTTGTGAACGGTGCCTCATTTCTCGAGTCCATTTGTAAATGGTCCCATCTTCTCCTTAAGCCCGTTTGTGAACGGTACTTCATTTTCTGAGTCTATTTGTGAATGGTCTCATATCCCCTTTTGAACATCATACAACTATGATGTCTCATTTCCTTGGAATCCGTACAAATACGAGATTTCATTCTCTCAGAGTTCATACAACTATGGTCTCTTATCCTCTTTGAACATCATACAACTATGATGTCTCATTCCCTTGGAATCCGTACAAATACGGTATTTCATTCTCTTCGATTCCATACAACTATGGTCTCCTATCCCCTTTGAACATCATACAACTATGATGTCTCATTCCCTTGGAATTCGTACAAATACGGTATTTCATTCTCTCCGAGTCCATACAACTATGGTCTCATTTCCTTGGAATCCGTACAAATACGGTATTTCATTCTCTCCGAGTCCATACAACTATGGTCTCTTATCCTCTTTGAACATCATGCAACTATGATGTCTCATTCCCTTGGAATCCGTACAAATACGGTATTTCATTCTCTCCGAGTCCATACGACTATGGTCTCTTATCCCCTTTGAATATCATACAACTATGATGTCTCATTCCCTTGGAATTCGTACAAATACGGTATTTCATTCTCTCCGAGTCCATACAACTATGGTCTCATTTCCTTGGAATCCGTACAAATACGAGATTTCATTCTCTCCGAGTTCATACAACTATGGTCTCTTATCCTCTTTGAACATCATACAACTATGATGTCTCATTCCCTTGGAATCCGTACAAATACGGTATTTCATTCTCTTCGATTCCATACAACTATGGTCTCCTATCCCCTTTGAACATCATACAACTATGATGTCTCATTCCCTTGGAATTCGTACAAATACGGTATTTCATTCTCTCCGAGTCCATACAACTATGGTCTCATTTCCTTGGAATCCGTACAAATACGGTATTTCATTCTCTCCGAGTCCATACAACTATGGTCTCTTATCCTCTTTGAACATCATGCAACTATGATGTCTCATTCCCTTGGAATCCGTACAAATACGGTATTTCATTCTCTCCGAGTCCATACGACTATGGTCTCCTATCCCCTTTGAACATCATACAACTATGATGTCTCATTCCCTTAGAATCCGTACAAATACGGTATTTCATTCTCTCCGAGTCCATACAACTATGGTCTCTTATCCCCTTTGACCATCACACAAATGTGATGTCTCATTTCCTTGGAATCCGTACAAATACGGTATTTCATTCTCTCCGAGTCCATACGACTATGGTCTCTTATCCCCTTTGAATATCATACAACTATGATGTCTCATTCCCTTGGAATCCGTACAAATACGGTATTTCATTCTCTTCGAGTCCATACAACTATGGTCTCTTATCCCCTTTGAACATCATACAACTATGGTGTCTCATTTCCCAAAAATAAAATTAAAAAAAAAAAAAAAAAAAAAAAAAAAAAATCATCAAATCCAATCCCAAATTCAAAAAAAAAAAAAAAAAAAAAAAAAAAAAATCCTTTCCTACGTCAAATTCAAGCTCATGAAAAATCTCTAAATTCTTCAAGCCCGTTTGAGAACGGTGCCTCTTTTCTTTGAGTCTATACAACTATGGTCTCTTATCCCCTTTGAATATCATACAACTATAATGTCTCATTCCCTTGGAATCCGTACAAATACGGTATTTCATTCTCTTCGAGTCCATACAACTATGGTCTCTTATCCCCTTTGAACATCATACAACTATGATGTCTCATTCCCTTGGAATCCGTACAAATACGGTATTTTCATTCTCTTCGAGTCCATACAACTATGGTCTCTTATCCCCTTTGAACATCATACAACTATGATGTCTCATTCCCTTGAAATCCGTACAAATACGGTATTTCATGGTCTCTTATCCTCCTTGAGCCCGCTTGTGAAAGATGTCTCATTAAAAAAAAAAAAAAAAAAAAAAAAAAAAAAAAAAACCGCTTGAGAACGATCTTTGTTCTTTCTGTTCGGAATCCATTCGAAAGTGGTATCTCATTCTCTCGTTGCCCGTTTGTGAACGGCACCGCATCAGGATTTCTTATTATGTTCTAATTCTAGGATTTCATTTAGGGCCTTGCATTAGGTAGTAAATGTGTGCGTCTAAGTTCCGTTTGTGTAGAGTCTTTTGTCGATTAAAGCTACGCAAAATGGCTCTGTCATTTTGACTTTGGTATTCGATGACTACGTCATCTCTACCAAAGAGGGGCATCTGTAGACACCCCATTTTGCTCTACCTTAATCGATAAAGAAATTAGGGTTTGTTTTCCGTCGGTTTTCCAATGTCTTTCTTTCCCGCATCCGTTTGTTACCTTTCTAAATATTTTTGGTCGTTTCCGTCGTGTTTCGTATTTTCCCGCTAAATGTTGAGAAGGATTATTCAGAAAAATCTAAACCAGAGAGAATTGGGACCCGTTTGGTGGGCCCGCATTGGGTGCTTCGATTAAATTTGGATCGAGAAAGTTGGACCCATTTGGTGGGGCCGCATGATGCATTTTGATTAAATTTGGACTCGTTTGGTGGGTCCGCATTGAACATTTGTTTAAAATCGAATCAACCGAGGGCCCACATTGTGGGGCCCGCCTTGTGAGGCCTCTTATGAAGAGCAATGATGGTAGCTCTCCACTAAGACAACATGATGGGCCCTCCACTAAGAGCAATAATGATGGACTCTCCACTAAGAAACATGATGGGCCCTCCACTAAGAGCAATAATGATGGACTCTCCACTAAGAAACATGATGGGCCCTCCACTAAGAGCAATAATGATGGACTCTCCACTAAGAAACATGATGGGCCCTCCACTAAGAACAATAATGATGGATTCTCCACTAAGAGGGACAACATGATGAGCTCTCCACCAACATATCTCTCTCTCTCTCTTTCTCTCCCTATATATATCTCCCTTCCCATCCATAAGAGAGAGGAAAAAAAAAAAGAAATTTATCTTCCATTATCTCTTTCTCTTCCATTATCTCTTCTAATCACTCCCTCCAATCCCTTTCCTCAATGTATTCTTCCATCCCTCTCCCTAATATTCTTCTTCCATTATCTCTTCACTCCCTCAATCACTCCCTCTAAACACTCCAGAGAAAGCGAAAGACGGCGGAGCGGATCGGCGGCGGCAGGATTTTTTATATTTTTTGGATTGGGCGGAGATCTTCACCACAGGTAGGTGCATTGTTCTCAAAATATTTCTGTATTTTTCCGAATTTTTCTGATTTTTTCCGCAAATTGTGTTTTAAAAATGGAAAACTCTTCAAAAAACATCTTTTGACGAAGAAAAATTAAATTATATACCAAACAGATTCTAAAATTAATGGAATTTCGTGGGAAAATAATATGTTACTGATTCATTTTACCATGAATTTGTAAAGAGTTTTGGAGTTTATTTGGTATATTATTTAATATTTTCTTTGAAACTTATCAGATTTTAGGAGAATTTTTACTAACATCAGATCATCATTAAAATTCATAAAAGTTTTACAGTAGTCTTATCTTCCATATTACTTGTTACTGTAAAATTTTCGTGTGATTTGGATCTGTTTTAATATGGGATGTAGTGTTAATTTATAATCTGGTCTGGAAATTGTAAAATCCAAAATTGGTAGTAAATAATTTCTAAAATTCATGAAAATCTCACTGCATGCTATTTTGATTCATATAGTATTTCTGTAGAAATTTCATAGAATTTAGAGTTATATTTCTACTAGTTTATGTGTTAATTGTGCAATCTGGACATTTAATGGTTTAATCAAGATTAAACGTGAATTTAATGTAAAAATATGCAAAACTCATCCTGTAAGCTACATACATTTTCATCTTGCTGCTGTAGAAATTTTAAATCATTTCGAATTTATTTGCAACAATTTCACTTGTAAAACCGCTCATATGCTTAAAATTGATAAAATCCATGGAAAATTCGAAATTAATTGAAAATCATATAAAAATTCCTAAAGAACTTTAAAATTCTGTCACATGTTCACTCCTTAATCCATTGAAACAGAAATTTTAAGATCTTTAGATTTTCCTGGAAAAATGGCCAGTGCATCCATAATCGTATCCCAATTGCAACTTGATCTTTGACAATTTGAATATTTAAATTATAGCATGCTGTTGGCTCCGAGGTTATTGTCCACGGAAATCCTGAGATTCTGCCAGGCAATAAGATGCTATAACCTAAGTATTAAATTGCACAAGGAAAGAGCGCACGATTCCCTCCTTTGGATGCCATTCAAGGCCGAAATTGGTGAACCCTAGAACCATTGGTAATCCTTAAATGTCTAGAAACTAAAAATCTTCGAAATCTGAAACTCATTAACCTCGAGAACTTAAATCGATTTATCTTGTGTCTTTCGGAACCATTGGATTATGGTTTCCAATCTAAGAACCATTAGAGCCCAATTTAGGAACACTGGTGTCGTGCCGTGTCCTAGGTTTTAGGGAGTCCTAGAGTTAGGAGTCCAGCCTCATCACGGACGCTTGCTATGAATAGCAACCGTACCATAGGTCTAGTTACACTAGTCACCCAATCTTTCCTTAAGACAAGCCTAGTAAACTAGGATGTAGGCAAACCTGCATTAGTCTAAGGAACAACTTGCATTTAGATAAGAATCATACAGCATCTTAGATGAAATCCTAAGATAATAAAATCCTCAACTTGAATTAAATAACTACTTTTAAAACTGTTGAAACAGTCAAATCCGTTTAAGTCGGTGTCCTAGTTGAGTTAGGCATAAGTAGCTTAGCTTAGGTGCACCGAACTACGTCGACTCTGATCCCAGTGAGGCTTGGGTACGTAGGCAGCTTGGATGTCTGACGGCATACCACCCGCGAGTCGGCACCACAACAAATTGTGGTGTTTTGGATATTAATTTTCTTGTAAATGCTTAATCAAATCATTTAGGGCTTTCCATGAAATTAGAATTCTAGGAGAACTTTCACTTAGAATGAATCCAGACAAATTAATAAATCAAGATACACATCTAGGATTCACATTGAAATTAGATCATAGGATGCATGTCACTTAGTTCGCACATTAACATAGAGTTGAATGAGCCATTTAAAATAAATTTAAAAGAGTTAGCTTTTGGAATCGAAGACCGATTATCGGGCAGGAATGGTGCATGTGGTGGATAACTCCCCATACCTTCCATTCTCGTAACCAGGTAGCGAGTCTAGATTTCTGGTTAATTATGGGTCCTAGATCCCACATCTAGGTGGCGACTCTGTCAGTCTCTTTCGTGTGGAATTCGGATTGCCTTAGTGATCCCAAGTTCACATGAAAGACGAATTCAAATCAATAATTAAATGCACACGCCAATCGCGTGGGTACGGGAGACCAAGAGAGAGCGCGCGGCGGCTCGCGCCCCACCCCTCTCGCGGGATCGGGTACCACACATATATACCTTTAAAACTCCTCCTTAGATAATGACTCATACAATGGATGCGTCTAAGGGATGTCCAAACATAGTCCTCAAGGGATAACAATCAGAATAGGTAAAGAAGAACCCTTGGGCTACAAAATTGCATGATTTCTAAATGAGATTATGAAATAATTTAGCATACACATGCATTTAAAAATTGTTTTCAAAAAGATATTTCATTTAAGCACACCCTACAAGATAAATGATCAAGTCTTAGTTCTAGGTACCCAAACCTTTTTGGGTCCATCTATGTTAGTTTCACAAGACTTGTCTTTTCTCACGCAAACATGGTGAGATGATCTTCTAAATCTACATGCATAGTTGAAATGTCCACGTACACCACAATAATGACATGTAGGGATGAAGATGCTTGTGCTAGCATGAGTATAAAAATGAGAATAGCTAGCATATGAAGCTTTGGAATTGACAAACTTTTTTTTATAAGCAACTTTCTTTTGGGAATTTTGGTGACCGAGACCACTCTTTCCAAAAGAAATTTTACTTTCTAAGATCTCATTAAGTTTGTTCTGTCACAAGAATGTTTGAGAATAAGCTTATCATAATAACATTTTAGGTTCTTATTCTCCAAACACAACTTGTCAATATCATTGCAAAGCTTTTCATTTTCTTCCTTCAAATGATTAAATTTACAAATAATATTTTCACATTTTACTCAATAAATGGTTTTCCATAATTAATTTATTATTTAAGGAGATTTTCGAATCAAGTTCATTTTTCAAGTTTCCAAAGTCCTTGGTTATCTTTTCAAGAGACTTTTTAAATTTTTGGCTTTTGAAAACTTCAAGAAGTAAAGCTTCTTTGGCTTGTTCACAAACTTCAATTAATTCTTCCATGGTAGGTTTTTGTATATCACTATCATTTTCACTACCGTTATCACTATCACTTTCAAGGAAATAATATAAAATTTGACTTACATTGAGTTAGGACGGATCGCTTGCCATGTAGCATACAAAGTTGGACTTCTCATCGTCACTTGAGTTGTTTTTGGATGAGTCACTCAAGCCATCCCAATTTGCGCTAAAGCTCTTCTTTTTCTTGTCCTCTTTTCTTTTTCTTCTAGTCTTGTCCTTTTTAAGATAGGGGCACTCCGGGCAAAAGTGTCTGGCTTTCCCACATTCATAGCATTGGACGGAATCATCATCTTCTTGTCTTCTTGGGGAGTTGCTTCTTCTAGCATATCTATTATTCTGGTTCAATCTCCTACACTTGTTTTTCTTCTTGGTAAGGAGATCTAATGCTTTAGTCAAATCCTTAAGATTTGACTCTTGGTCACTCTCGTCTTCCTCACTATCAACCTTTGCCTTGAAGGCTGCTCCTCTCTTCATTGTTTCTTCCTTTTTACCTTGTCCTTTTCCTTCCCTCTTCTTCATCTTCATCTCATTGGTATTGAGGTTTCCCATGAGGTCATCAAGTCTAAGGGTATCCAAATCTTTAGATTGCTCAATCGCCGTAATGATTGGATCCCAATTGTCCGGGAAGCATCGAAGAAGCCTTTGGACCAACTCGTAATTTATGTAAGTCTTTCCTAATGCACTCAACTCATTAACAACGTTAGTGAAATGAGTAAACATATCGAAAATAGACTCATTTTCATATATTTCAAAAGATTCAAAGTCACTAATTAACATATTAACTTTTGATTTCTTAACTTGAGTTGTCCCGTCATGGGTTGTCTCAAGTGTGGTCCAAATTTCTCTTGCTGTCTTACAATTTGAGACTCTATTGAATTCCTCGGGAGATAGTGCACAAAACAATAGTGTCACTCCCTTAGCATCCAATGAAGCCCTCTTCTTGTCTGCGGCAATCCAATTCTTCCTCTCCGCGATAGGTTCAACATATCCTTCTTCAATTAGTTCCCACATATCAAAATCTATGGATTTAAGATAAAAAGACATTCTAATTTTCCAATATCCATAGTTTAGTCCATTAAAGTATGGGGTCTATTTGAAGATTGACCTTCGGCGTACCCGGAGGGACTTAACAACAAAGGGATGGTTGCCATGAATCTTTCTCTTGTAGATTTTGGGGTAAAAAATCTATATAAGAGCCTTTGCTCTGATACCAAATGAAATCCGGGTCTAATTAAAAATCTCTACAATCTGCCATTTGTTTAAGCCTTAGAAATTTAAAGTGTGACTAGCCCTTGTTGATTAATGAATGAACAAGTAAAAGATATTACCACAATCTTGCACAAAGGAGAGAAGAGAGAATGAGACAATGTACACGACATTTATTGTGGTTCGGTCCATCACAAGACTTACTCCACTCTTCAAGTCCAGCGAGAGTTCCACTATCCCGATCCTCCTTCAAATGGCCGAATCAATGAGCCAATTACTATGATCAAGCTTCTCCTTTCGTGGGCCGAAGCGTAGAACCCTTTACAACCAAGCTTTTCTTTTATCAAGGGCCAAAGTGTAAAAACCCTCTCACAAGCTTCTCCTTTCTCAAGGGCTGAAGCGTGAAACCCTCTCCTCAAACAAGCTTTTTCTTTTATAGGGTTGAAGCGTAGAAACCCTCTTTACAAAAATTGGAAGAAAGAAAGAAATGAAAGCTCCAAGCCTTTTAAAGGCAAATACAAACAATCAAAGCTCACAAACACTCCAAGGAATAGATACAAATGTAAAACCTATGGAGATCCTCTTGATATAATGTAAAAATACAAGTTCAAAGAGGTTTAACCTTTCGTATAAAAGTTTAGGTTCAAGAAGATAGGATTTTATCTTTCCAAAAGGTTGTTTAGAAAGGTTTGGATAGTGTATATATAGCCCACAAGGAAATATGACCGTTTGAGGGTAAAACTGTAAATTACAACGTTGAAAAAGTCAACCTGCGAAAGCCCCAACGGATCTATTTCCATGTCGCGGCGGTCGACCGAGGCACAGCAGTCACTCGCCCTTATCGGGCTCTTCTTTTGAAATTCAAAAATCATACCGGCGCGTCGATTTTCAAAAATTAGATTTTCGAACTACGTTGGCTTGATCATTTTCCATAGGGTACGTAGGCAGCTCGTGTCTTTCAAAGTCCAGTCAAACCTTTCAAAAATAATAAAACGATTTTCGAAAATTAAGGAAAAAACAGTTTTCAACCAAAAATAAAATAGAAAAGCCTTTTCTCCCCCTGGTCGACGGCACAATGAGATCGACATCTGTTGATTTCATAGGACCTAAGCGATAGGTCATGATGATTGTCCTCTCTAGCCTATCGAGCCTTTGCCTCTTTTCTTTTGTTTATTATTTCTCTATTGATTCTTTGACTTTTTGATTGCTTGCATGTCTATTGCTGACACATTTAGATGCTTATTATCCTAGCATGTGATAGATTACTGTTCTTTTGAATAGCTTTGCTTAGATCACATGCTTATTCATGCTTAGCTATAGTATTACTTGCTTATTGTCTCTTTATCATTATCTCTTGATATCTGTTCATATATCTGCTTAGCTGTAGCATATGATTGTTACTGCTTTCCTTATTATATCTGCTTAGTAGTAGCATATGATTGTTTATTGCTTTCCTTATTATATCTGCTTAAGTTGTAGTGGAGACATGTATTAGGGTCATGCAACGTTGGAGTTGCACTAGTCTTTCCCGCTCCCCATGAGAGATGTGAGGTTTATTTATATATCTGTTTTATTTGGTCTGTATATATGAGAGGGGGAAACGGCGTACTCTAGTATTCCTTCCAGAGTTGTGTGAAACTAATATGAAATCCGACTTAGGTTATGGATAGTTTTTGCTTTATTTGTGGTTGTGATTGAGCATCCTCGAGCTATGTATGCTGTAGATAGGTCGTCTATTCGGGGATGCTCGTTCCCATTTTACACCTTTTCTCTCAAAATTCTTTAAAACTAACAAAAATTGGAAGTAGAGACCGAGTATTCTCGGGTGAGTGAGGTGCTTAACACCTTCCCCATTCGTAACCAAGCACAGACCTATCCCTCTCGGACTTGATTTATTCTATATAGAGTTAATTTATGGGTTCCACGCCTTCATCTTGGATGGTGACTCTAGTCTTTATTTCCCATCGAAGCTTTGATCTATATGGGGACATTATTTAGGTATGACTTGATTTCAGATCTTTTAATCCCAAATCCAGTGGTATCGCACGCCATTACTCATACTGTGAGGGCAGCGACATCGAGAGCCACACGGAGCTCTCCATAGTGTGGAGATCGAGGGGGTTTTCCCATTTTCCCTCGAGGGTCCCACAGAGTGTTGACTCTACTGGGGATCTTTGATGCCTAACTCTATAAATGCAAATTTTTTAATTTTAAGAATTTTGGGCAAAAAATTCTAAAATGGGAACCCTATTGTTTAGAATTCCAGGGGCACCAATAGGCGCGCAAAACTAAAATGCACACACAAAATTCACTTGCATCCACTGCATTGCTTTACTTTTCTGCATATCATATGAGACCGCCCATTTCTCCCGAGGTAATATTAGCAGGAACCACGAGACTATACCCGTCCCACTCAGGCATCACCGCACTAGTAGCTCAACTCTTAGATACCTCGTGTGTAAAATGGACATAGTTCTATACATCGGAGGATACTCACGATGTACACCAAACTATGCACCCGACTAAGTGGACCTTGGCCTTACCATTGCATTACCCTAGAATGCATCATGTAGGACGAACATGTGTACCTCACACGTGTAAGCCTAGATGATAGGATCTTGTCTTATTTTTAGAATAGGGTAGTTCACCATGGTGGCTACCAGCACAGTCTTAGTAACACGAATTGGTCATGAGTCGAGATCTACTTGACTTTGCTAGATTAGTACTAGGAATGTGCCCTTGATTAGGATTTAAATATTTTGATTACTAGAGCTAGGGATTATCTCCTAGTTAAGATTATCTCTTAGTCAGGGTTTACCTCTCAGCCCGGTTTTCCCTTTCTCTTATTCAATCAATTATCATTATATATCAATCATTGGATTATGATCAGATCATTGGTTTCTCATCATTACTAGTATAGTCATGATCTATCATCCATGGACCTCATCCTATGATTGATCCTGAACAGATCTGTAGACACCCCCATTTTGCTACACTTTAAAAAGCAAAAGATTCGGTAGTTTGTCAAGTCTCGAGTCCATATTCCGCAAATAGATTAGGCATCCATGCATTCTAGGGTAGATTTCATCTCATTTTAGGTGTTTGGAAGTTGATTCGCAATCCTAAAGGTTTCTAGGGTGTTTCAATGGTAACTGGAAGATGAAAGTACAAGTTTCCAAGCAAGTGAAAAAACCTTCTATTTTTAGAAATTTCAGGGTTACCCTCATTTTTGCCCATTTTTGCATTACTGGGGTATTTTGGTCATTCCCGATGTATCCCGTTTGACCCCCGAGTTGTGTCTGAGAAATTTTGAACGATTACATAAATTTTGAAAAAGCTACTATTTTTAGAATTTCTTAGGATTTTCCCTAGTTTCACCAAATTTTGTACCTCAGGGGTAATCTGGTTATTTCCAATATGTTTCATTTGGCCTCTAGGGTGTGTCTAAGGAATCTTAGATCATTTCATGAATTTTGGAAGACCTGATAAATTTAGAGTTTCTCAGGGGTTTCGCTTGGTTTGAAAATTTTATGTGTCAAGGACATTTTGGGTATTTTCAGAGGGTACAAAATGATCCTGTTGGATATTGCCCACCAAAAGGACCCAATTTTAAAAGTTTTTTTTTTTGAAGTTTAACCACAAAAACTTTCCATTTTTAACTTTCTCCTTTAAAGGGTGAACCAATTTGAGGGTATTTTGGTCGCATTTGGATGTGTAATGGTCGAATAGGGGTATTTTGGTCCAAAAAATTATTTTTTCTTAAGGGTTGGGTTGGGTTCATCAATAAAACATTTAAATTTAAGGGATTTTATTGAATTTTCATTGAAAAACACCCAAAATACATGTCATAAGGCTCATTGGGCTAAAGCCCACAAGGTGGGGGTCCATGTGGACCCACCAATGTGGGTCGGCCACATAAGTGGGTGCCCTACATGAGGAGGCCACATGCAAAAACGTCCAACATGGGATGAGGTGGTTGGCGACATCATATTTGTTTTGAAAAAAATAATAAAGAAAGGAAGAGTTATAATTAGAAAGGGTTTGTATGATCAAGTTACTAAAATAGCCATAACGTTTTACCTTCTCATCCAAATTTTTTTAAGTTATACTTGTTTCGAATGTCTTGAAAAGATCTACAACGTTTTAGTTTATGACTTTTCCTGAATCAGCCTCTAAATTGGTCAAAAATAAGTTCAAACTTCAGGCAGCCCTTTTTGGACGAAAATCATTCATAAAAGCTAGTTTCCTATATGAGAAGGCTTCTAGATTGATCTTGAAGGACCTGCATTGTGTAATTTAGCATTGCTTAGCTTGCAAGAAAGAAGCTTTAGAAATAAGTTCAATATAGAAATCAAAGAATGAGAAAGTCAAAGTACAAATTGGAAACTAACTAAAGATGGGAGCTCTCAGATGGGAAATTACTATTTTTCTCTTAACCCTAAATTTTTCTATAAAAACAAAGCAAGCACAACCTTTGGTTTTTCTCTAGAAAATTGATCCAACTCTCTCTTCCTCCTTGGAATTCATTCATCTCTTTTGTTGCTTTGGTGTTCATCTCTTCTACTTGGTTCTTCACAAAGTGCTTTCACATATTCAATACATTCAACATATTAGAGGCTAGTTTATGAATCTTTGAGGTTTCTAAAGCGTATAAAAGGGTGCGACAAAGCGTATTCCTCTGATCTACGCACCCTAGAGACAAGGAGCGCGATCAACGGTAGGTTCCTTCATCTTTGTAATATCAAAACTAGAAAAATATGTTAGGGTTTTTATTTTCGTATATGGTTTAAATCAGTGAATTTTTTAATGAAATTTGAGTATGTTATAAAATAAATAATAAGTTTTTAAAATCCAGAATTTTATGGGAAAATTAATTTTTCTCCATTTAATAATGATTTTCTTTCATTCTTTATTCAATATGGATTTGAATAGGATTTTCAAAGCAAGTGTTTGAAAACATGGGTTTTTTAAAAAACTGATACTTTCTGAGTTTAATATAAAATAAAGAACCACTGGAAACTTAATTTTCAGCCACAGTTTGATCGTTTCATCTTTCGTTCTATTTTTTGAAAAATAACCCCGAAAATGGTTATTTCTCGATGAATGAAACCAAGAGTATATCAAATTAAGTCCAAACTTCATGAAATTTTATTTCCAGTGGTTTTTTAGGATTTTTAGATCACCCAAAAATTTTCATATTTTTTTGAATTTATTTAGTCAGAATTTAAATTATTTTAAATTTAGCCTATTTTTAATGAATATCAAATTATTTTAAAAATTAATGAAATTTTTTAGAGTTTAAGTTTAATTATAAATTGAATTTTTCATGAAATTAAAGTTTTAAAAAAATATTTTCTTTATTATTTTCTAATCAATGCTCAATTTTGTGTGCCATCATTCTTTTTGTATCAAATTGAATAATTTTTAAAAATTTTCTTTACAAACCAGTAACTTAGGTTACTGTAACATTAGAAAATTTTTTTTAAAGGTTTTTACAATGTTTTGATATAATTTTTGATTTATTCATAATAAACAGATTTTGATTACAAGAAAGCATATTGATCGTTTTTCCTTTTAAAATTGATTTTATGGAGGAATTTTAATTTTCAGATTCTGAAATTTTGGTAGAAAATCTTATAATTTATTTTATATCGTATGTGAGTTTTCCATCATTTTAGGATGTTAGCAATCATGTGTTTGTAATTTTTCTTTCAAAATAGTCTGATTTGTGAGATCAGATATTGATAGTAAATCACCTCCAAAATTCATAAAAATGTTACAGTAATCTTCCATTGTTAAGATGAAACTACTGTAAAAATGTGAGATTATTTGGACTAGATCTATTATAAGATACTGTGTAGATTAACATGCGAAGTATACTGGGTTTTAGGGCACCTACTCTAATACTAACTCTAACACAGGTATCATATTCCTACTGTCTCTAAATAATTTAAGGCCTAGGATATCAGATGTTTCACCCAAATCTTTCATAGTGAAGGTGCTAGAAAGCCATACATTCGTATTAGACAACATTCCAACATCATTCCTAATGAGTAGAATGCCATCTACAAACAAAACAAGAAATGTCATAGCACTCCCACTGACCTTTTTGTAAATACAAGCCTTATCTACGTATTGGGTATAGCCAAACTCTTTGACTGCTTGATCAAAACGAAGATTCCAACTGCAGAATGCTTGCTTTAATTCATAAATGGATCTTTGTCACTTGCACAGTTTATGACTTCGTTCTCCGGCAGCTTCAAAACCTTCTGGCTAGATCATATATATGTCCTCTTAAATGTCTCCATTCAAGAAAGCGGTTTTGACATCTATCTGCGAAATCTCATAGTCATATTGTGCTAAGATAGCTAATAGAATCCTAGTAGAGTTTACATTGGCTACTGGTGAAAAGGTTTTCTCATAGTCAGTTCCAGCCATTTGACTATATTCTTTCGCCACTAACCGTGCTTTGTCGATCTCTACCTTACCATGAGGGCCTTTCTTCCTCCTGAAGATCCATTAGCATTCAATAGGCTTAATGCCCTCTGGTGGATCAACTATAGTACAAACCCTATTAGTGTACATGTAGTCCATTTCAGATTTTATAGCTTCCATTCATTTTCCCGTGATGATGTCTAACATCGCTTCGTTGTAGTTGATGGGATCATTATCATTTTTATCTGAGATCATATGATATGTCTCACCCAAGTAGACAAGTCTATCGGGTTGTTTGATCACCCTACGACCACGTCAGAGTGTTTCTATAGGTATAGTTGATTCTCATTTTGTGTCTTCTTCTCTTTCCATTGGAATCTTAGGTTGCTCTTCTAAGGCATTCATATCCCTCTTGATAATATTTTTGTTGAATTCTTCTTCCAAAAATACCGCATTCCTGCTTACAAAACAATTTTGCTCGCTTGAGTAATAGGATATATAACCCTTTGTTTCCTTGGGATATCCAACAAAAAGACACCTTTGGGTTCTTGTCTCCAACTAATCAGTATTTATCTTTTTAACATGTGTGGGACACCCCCATATCCTCCTATGATTTAATGACAGTTTCTTGTCAGTCCATATCTCATATGTAGTAGATGGTACTGATTTAGTTGGGACATGATTTAAGACATAAAGCGTCGTCTCTACGACATATCCCCATAGAAACAGAGGTGATTCTACGAAACTCATCATAGACCGGACCATGTCCATCAAAGTCATATTTCTACATTCTGAAACACAATTCAATTCTGGTGTTGCAGGTGGGGTCCTGTAGACACCCCATTTTGACTCTCAGTTTTCCAAAAACAATTGAATAAATCCCAAAATTTGAGTCCCGAAACCAAATTCTAAGTCCCTAAGTATCAAGTCTCAAGTTCCCGAAGTGTCTGAAACCTAGTCCTGAAATTTCCAAACACCGAGCTCTAATTGCGAAAGAATCTGAAAAATCCGAAAATACCCATTTGAAGACCAATTTTTGAAATATTCTAAAAGCCGGAGTGATCCCCCACCCTATCCCTTTCATTTTACCGAAAATCTAAAAGGTTACAAAACACCCGTGAGTTCTTGGTATTGGCATTCCTTATTTGCACCTCTAAGCTTCAATGCTTAATCGCAACCGCATTTTGATATTTTCACTGGCTTGTCCTGTACGTTTGTGAGCAAAATATTACCAAGGCGTTGTTATCACTCCCGGAGCACCCCTGAAAATTTTCAAATGAAACGAGTGAAAATTGGAAGAATAGACAAGCTGAATTTGTGCAATAATCAAAACTGGATTGTGCTAGTGTCATCTGTTTAAATGAAAGAGAAAGAGGTGTGAATTATACTAGAAACGTGTTGTTAAAGGAAAGAAAAAGGGGAGAAAATATATATAGCTTGTGTCTTTAGGGCCCCTTCTCACCTCAAACCACCCCTTGTAATATAAAAAGAGTAGTCATAGATGCAATAGGGAGAAGGCTGTCCATGGAAAATGAGGGTGCCAAAATATCATTTTCTCATATAAAAAGCCGTCGAACTAGGGTTTTGAGGAGGGATGTCATTAGCAAAAAGAAAACAGGGAGAGGGAGGAGCTGCAAGAGAAAAGGGCTTCTTCCCATTTCATCAAGCTACAGAGGAGAAGAGACTTGCAGCCACACAAAGGGAGAGGAGCTCGACCATTTTTTGTGGGAAGAAGGGAGAGAGCAGATAAGGGGAAAAAGAAGAGAGAGAGGACTCCGGTCATAATCTCCGGCTGTCCTGCCGGAGATTCAACCGTTCCCATCTTTTTCGAGCACTCCCCTCGCCACCGGCCAGCCATCGACCCCATCTTGTCTCTAACCCAAACCCTTCTCCACCACCTTCTTCTTCTTCCACTTCAGCCATCACCATCCCTTCTACCACAATCCCACCGAATCATCATCTCCATTGATTCTGGCAATCTTGCTGGAATCCGACCAAACCACACCGGAATCCGACCACCGTGCCACTATTATCATCTCAATACTCAGACCCTACCCCCATCTGTCTCTATTCCCACATCCCTTGTTCCCTTTTGCTCGGCCATAAACCCATTACCGAACCCCATTTTTTTACCCCTTCATCTTCACTCCCAACAAACCCAAGTGATTCCTACATTTTAAATCCAAACCAAGCCCATTTTAGCCATTTCTATTCCAATTGGGGGTTTGCTGGTTTTAAAGAGAACTAAGAGAAAGAGAGCGATGCTGCTGTGTCTTCCTTCGGCAACCTCGTGAGAATCCAGCTATTTCCGGTTGCAATAGCGCGTAGCCACCTCGATTGGGACGCTTGCCACTTCTGATCATTTCTACTGTAGTCTCGTTTCCCCACAAACACCATCATCTCGTCAGAATTCAGGTAGCATTTTTATCATCCTCTGATTTGGGTTGATATGCAAATTAGAGGATTTGGCAAATTTGTAGATTACAGTCTGTAGTTATTCCTGTTGCTCTGTGAATTTTATATATGTTGATCTGCCTTTTCATACGATTTTAATTGATACATGGGTTGCAACTAAAAGATTTAAAGTAAAATTGGAGTTTTGAGTTCCAGGTGGTTGTCTGAGGATTGATCTCAGAGGTGTTTACTTTGATTTAATCCTAATCTGCTGAGCATCATTTCCCATCAAGGACATCTATGTATATGCATTATATTTCCCATGAATTTTTGTTACATATAACATTCTTAGTAAGAAGCCGGACCTGTTGTTTCATTTTCTTCTCTACTTTTAGGGTATGATCCAAATTTCCATTGTTGACCAATGACAATGAGTTGTCTCTTGTTGCATGGAAAATGAGTCGAGCGATCACTAGAGCGTTACTGTTGAATATTTTACAAGTGAATCCGGATATAAGAGTCATTGCTCTCACACTTGGGACCCTCTTAGGAATTATCTTTGAAGCATTTTGCAAAAAGGCAGTTAGTCAAATCTCATGTGCTATTGTGCAACCATCTTCCCAAGGACAATTTTGTCAATATCTCTATGTCGAGGTCCTCTCTTTATTCAACTTCAATGAAATCGTTACCTTTCAATCCCAAAGCAGCTTGGGGTGGAATTTAATTTTTAGCTTGTCATCTTGGTTTCATTTCAATTTTCGTGTCTCTGATGTGCATATGTATGTGACATAAGAAAAATGTTTGAATTCATATCATACTGTCACCTCAATTTGGAAAATTTGTATGAGAAAGCTAACCAAAGCAAGCCTTGGGGTCGATATTCTTCCGTTTGCATTCGTAGGATGACCTTCAAGTCTAAGTTCGTATGTCTGAGCATTTCTTCGGATCGTGGCAATGACGGAATGTTTCTTGAGCCACCCTTTTTCCCTTCATGTCTCTTTTCTTATTTCGTTACTTCTCATGGGGCTTAGGGGTTTGTCAAGTTTGTAAAAGCAAAAGATTTGGTAGTTTGTCAAGTTTCGAGTCCGTATTCCACCTAGGATTAAGCATCTATGCATTTTAGGGTAGATTTTGCCTCGTTGAAGGAATTCTGAAGTTGATTCGCGATCCTAAAGGTTTCTAGGGTGTTCCAATGGTATGTAGAAGATGAAAATTCAAGTTTCCAACCAACTGAAAAAAACCTGTTATTTTTAGAATTTTTGAGTTTTCCCTCATTTTTTACCATTTTTACACTACAGGGTATTTCGATTATTCCCGATGTGTCTCGTTTGACCCCCGAGTTATATTTGAGATATCTTGAGTGATTTTATAAATTTTAAAAAAGCTGCTATTTTTAGAAACTCGTGGGGCTTCCACATTTTCATCATCTTATGGATATTTCAATCATTTCTCATATATCCAAAACCATCTCGAGGGTACGACTGATGGATTAAGAGTAATTTCATAAGATTTGGGAAACCTACTAAATTTAGATCTTTCAAGATTTTCTCTTAGTCTTGCACTTCAGGGGTATTTTAAACATTTCCAACATATCATATTTGGTCCCTAAGTTGTGTTTAAGAAATCTTGAGTCCGTTCATAAATTTTCAAAAATCTGCTACTTTTGGAATTTCTCAAGGTTTTCCCTAGTCTCGCCAAATTCTAGCACCCCGGGGTAATTTGGTCTTTTCCTGTGTAATTCTTTTGATCCCCAAAATATGTCTGAGAGATTTTGAATGATTTCCTGAATTTTGGAAAACCTGCTAAATTTAGAATTTCTCAGGGGTTTCGCTTAATTTGGAAATTCTAGGTGTTGAGGGCATTTTGGGTATTTTCAGGGGATACAAAATGATCCTGTTTAATATTGCTCAACGAAAGGAACCAATCTTAAAAGTTTCTATTTTTGAAGTTTGAATACAAAGACTTTCCATTTTTAATTTTTTCCTTTAGGGGTGAATCAATCTGAGGGTATTTTGGTCGCATTTGGATGTTTAACAGTCAAATATGGGCATTTTGGTCCGAAAAGTTATTTTTCAAAAATGATGGTCCAATCATGTGTGAGGGATGAACCATAAATGTCAAATGGGTTGGGTCCATATATAGAATGTTGAATTTAGAAAGATTTTATTGAATTTTCAAGAAAAAACCTTAAATCCGTGTGAAATGGCCCATTGGACTAAAACCCGCAAAGATGGAGCTCATGTGGGTTCACCCATATGGGTCAACCACCATGGTAGGCGCCCCACATGGCTGACCCACATTTGTTGAGTACCCAACCTTGATGATGTTACAATGGTGACATCATATTTCTTAAAAGAAAAATAAAAAGAATAAAAAAAGAAAAGAAGGAAAGAAGGAAAAGAGAAATGATTGCTTAAAAAGGTTTTCTTCCAAAGAAGCAATGTGGAATGCGAATAGCATATCTTGATTGACAAGAAATTAAGATTGGAATCAAATCCAAATTTGAAACAAGAAAAAAAGAAAGCAAGAGGGAAAAATTGGAAACAAACCAAAATTGAGAGCTCTCATATTGGAAACTACTATTTCTCTCTTAACCCTAGCTTTTTTATAGAAAAATCAAAGCAAACAATCCTAGGGAGGATCCAAAAAAAATCCAAATTCGTCCTTTTTCTCTCTCCTCACAAAAAAAGAGAAAAAAAACCTCTTCTCTCTTGAAGTGTATTCATCTCTCTCAAGGGTACTTCACAAAAGGGATTCTTGAATTCCCTTTTCTTCTTCAACAAATCACTCATCAAGGATCTTTGGGGTGTTCTTTGGGTCTTCTTCATCATATAAAAGGGTGCGACAAAGCGTATACCTCGGATCTACGCACCCTAGAGACAAGGAACGTGATCAACGGTAGGATCTTTATCTTTGTAATATCAAAAGTAGAAAAGCATGCTAGAGTTTTACTTTTGATAGATCAAATCAATGAATTTTTCCTTGAAATTCCAGTATGTTATAATATAGATTATAAGTTTTGAAAATCCAAAATTTTACCAAAAAATTAAATTTCCACCATTTAATAATGATTTTCTTTCGGTTTTTATTCAATATGGATTTAAATTGAATTATCAAAGAAAGTGTTTGAAAATGTGGGTTTCTTTAAAAACTGATATTTTTTGGCAATTCTATAAAATAAAATACTACTGGAAACTTAATTTCCAATCGTGGTTTGGCCGTTTTAATTTTCATTCTATTTTTCAAAAAAGAACCCCGAAAGGGGTTATTTCTTGATAAATGAAGCCAAAAGTATATCAAACCATGTCCAAAATTTGTGAAATCTTGTTTCCAAACCAATTCTTTGATTTTCAGACTACCCGAAAATTTTTGGAGTTTTTGAATTTTTTTAATCTAGCTTTAAATTATTTTAAATTTCGGTCATTCTTAATAAATATCAAAAACTTTTAAAGATTGATGAAACTCTCCAAAATTAATGTTCAATAATAAATTAAATTTCTCATGAAATTTTTTTTTCGAAAAAAGGTTTTTTTATTTGTTTTCTACTCGCTCCTTCGTTTTACGTGTCGTAATTTTTTTATATTAAATTAATGAAATTTCGAATTTTTTCCTACAAACCAGTATTTAGGCCATTATAAGGTTAGTGAAAAATTTTCAAAAGATTTTACAAAGGTTTAATATGATTTCACAATTTTCTTTTAAAAAATGGGTTTTAATTCCTAGGAAATGAAATCCCCATTTTATTCAAAAATCAATTTTATGGAGGAGCATTAATTATTAGGTCTTGAAATTTTGACAGTAAATCATATAATCTATTATATATCTACTGGAATTTTTAATTTGATTTTAGGAAACCATTAGGTTTGCTTTTTAAGTAATTCTTTGGTTTCATCCGTTTTTTGTCTGAATTTCAATTGGCATCAAATCATAATAAAAATCCATGAAAGTCATACAGTAGTCTACGCTCATGATTATCTTTATACTGTAAGAGTTTGAGTTGATTTGAAATTGATATGCTATAGGTTGCTGTGTTAATCTATAATCTGATTTGAATTTTGAAAAATTGGAAATTGATATCAAACCTTAAGGATAATTCATGAAAATTGTCCATTAAGCTCTAATCATCTAAAGTTTGGAGTAATTTAAAATTGATATGATATAGGTTACTGTGTTAATCTATAATCTGATTTGAATTTTAAAAAATAAAAAATTGATATCAAATCTTAATGATAATTCATGAAAATTTTCCAATAAGCCACAATCATCCATATCTTGTTACTGGAAAAGTTTTAACTGATTTGGAGTTCGATTGCTTAGGGTTACTGTTAATCCTAGCAATCTGGTCTTAATGATATTAAATCACAATTTAATAGCAAATCAATACAAAAGTCAGTAAAAATCTCCAAAAAACCTTAACTTTTCATCATAAATTCAATCCCTAACTTTTTTGAAACAGAAATCTTAGGGTTCATAGATTGCCTTTGTAAATTGGCTATGCTGTGACAATTTAACTGCCGACATCGTAACCATAATCGTATACTAATTGCGATCGATTCAGCATAATTGGAGTGCGTAAATTATAGTATGATATTGGCTCCGAGGTCCACTGTCCACGAAAATCCTAAGAAACATGCCATGCAATAAGATACTATAACTTGCGTGCTAAATTATACAAGGGTTGAGAGCACGATTCCCTTCCACGGTTGTGATTCGAGGCCAAAACTTGCGAACCATAGAGCCTTTGGTATTCCTTAGATGTTTAGGAATCGAAAATCCTCAAAATTTGAAAATCATTAAGTTCAACAAATCGAATTAACTCGATCCGCGTCTTAGGAGCTGTTGGATTACGGTCTCCTATCGTAGGAACCTTTAGGGCCCCTTAGGAATACTTACGTCATGTTGTGTCCTAAGTTTTAGGGAGTCCTAGAGTTAGGAGTCCAGCCTCATCACGGCCGTTTGCTATGGATATCAACCGTGCCATAGATCTAGTTACACTAGTCACCCAATTTTCCCCTAGGACAAACCTAGTTTCCTAGGATGTAGGTTAACTTGCATTAGTCTAAGGGACGTCTTGAACTTAGCTAGGACCATATAGCATCTTAGATGAAGTCCTAGGATAATAAAATCTTCAACTTGAACTAAATAATTTCTCTTAAACTGTTAAAACAGCCAATCCAGTTTAGATCGGTGTCCTAGATGAGTTAGGCATAAGTAGCTTAGTTTAGGTGCACCGAACTACGTCGACTCTGATCCCAGTGAGGCTTGGGTACGTAGGCAGCTTGGATGCTTGATGACATACCAATCACGAGTCGGCCCCACACACAAATGGTGGGGTTTTGTATATTAGTTTTTTTTATAAATTCTTTATTAAAATATATAGGATTTCCCTCAAATTAGTATTTTAGGAGAATATTCACATAGATTGAATCCAAACAAATTAAGAAAATCAAGATACACATTAGGGAATACATTGAAATTAGATCTTAAGATGCATGTCACGTAGTTCGCACATTAATATAGAGTTAAATGAGCCATTTAAAAGAAATTCAAAAGAGTTAACTTTTGGAATTGAAGACCGATTATCGGGCAGGAATGATGCATGTGGTGGTAACTCCCCATACCTTCCATTCTCGTAACCAGGTAACGAGTATAGATTTCTGGTCAATTATAGGTCCTAGATACCTCAACTAGGAGGCGACTCTGTCACTCTCTTTTGTGAGGAATTCGGATTGCCTTAGTAATCCCAAGTTCACGGAAAAGATGAATTAAATCACACCTTGCTAGGTTCGACGGCTTACCCCTACCCTTATGGGTAATGGGTTGCATGTTTGTTTGCACCCTATGGCTTGGTTGCTACCTACTTGGTTGGGTAATTAAAATCAATAATAAAAAACACACGTCATTTGCGTGGGTACGAGAAACCAAGAGAGAGCGTGGCGGCTCGTGCCCCACCCCTCTCGCGGGATCGGGTCCCACAGTTTGGCGACTCTGCTGGGGATCACCTAACTTCATTAAAATTTCAAAAGATAATTCGTTTGAATTTATTTTAACTGGTTAATAAAAAACTCTATCTTATATCTTATACTTATTAGATTAGTTTGTATGTTTTGTTTTCTCATCACATTTTACTCAAATTTAATCTAACAAAACCTGAAGGCATCATAGATTGTGCAAACTTATTGCACACACTTACATCACTTGCATTTAAACCCTTGCATCTCACATACACACACGTCCTATTTTAGGAACCTGGAGTGTTATCTAGCATGATTGACTGGGATTTCATCACCTGGTGCCTCTGTACTAGAGAAGCATTCCACTCTTAGCCTAGTACCTTTATGGTACGTAAACGGATCTCTTGCTCACGTATTGATACGCCGGACACTGGTACAGTATATTGAGCACGGATTCGCGCTGAGGGAACTCTTGGCCTTACCCCTAGATTACCCCACACATGCATATAGTATACGAATACACGTGCATCACGTGTTGGAGCTTAGATTAGGATATCTTATCCAATGTTGTCTAGATTAGGCCGTAGTCCATGTTCCAATGGCTACGATCGGTTCTTAGGAACACTAACAAAGTCTTGAGTCGAAATCCTCTCTCCACTCCGCTAGATTAGGATTAGGGTTTGATGCCTTCAGGTAACACTGTTAAAATGTATGAAGATTAAAAAACTTTTCCTTTGGGATTAGGTTATAAATCCCATCTTTCCTAAGATCTCTTTGGATTAGCCATTCCTGATCTACCCGTTGAAAGCAATCCTATGCAATCTCATCTTTTGATCATGTGTCTATCATTCGCCTCTTGTGGGATTTGATAATGTCTTTATTCCCTTTCTCAATTGGCAAGAATTGTGTCTCAATCATTTGATTGTGCAATCTTGATGATCTGATCGTACTTGTACCCTTAGTCTCTTCTTACTTCAATCATTTGATTGTGCAATCTTGATGATCTGATCGTACTTGTACCCTTGGTCTCTTCTTACTCTAAGGGCAATCTTTTTCAAGAATATTTTACTAAGTCCTTCAGAGTTCACTCTCATGATCCTTGAACTAGGGGCATTTCCTTATACGATTTTGTCATCATTGTCATGTTTTGGTCCTTTAGGATTCATCTTATTGTCCCAATTACTTGCTTACTCCATAATCTTTTTCAGTCATTGAGAAGAAACACTCCATGAATGTCAAGCTCTTATACCTCGTGTTCATTGTTTCCATGACAGGAAGTTGGCACCATAGCTAAGTCTACCATTCCTTGGGTCCGGACTTCTTCACGGTTGGAGAGGAAATCTGTCTCTCCACCACCCTCTGTGAGAACTCCGGCGTCCCCTTCTTTTCTCCTCACCCATGGCAGAAAACCAAGAGAATCCTCCGCTCGCTACTGTTGCTGAAACTCTTGCCTTAGTTCTCCAGCAATTACAAGAGATCAAAGATGAAAATCAGGCTATCAAAGCCCAACTTGCTGAGAAACTCGGGCCATCGCCTTCCAGTTCTAAAGGTAAAGAGCCCAAGCACCATACAGCTACTTCTGCAGCACCAGCCCAGCCAACGTTCATCCCTATCCCAGATAAAACTGAAGAAGAGTTTGAGAAAAAGCAGTACAACGAAGATCATAGTAAACTTCCTCAATCAATGGTGGATAGGTCGGTTATGGAAAAATTGGAGAGTCTTACCAAGCAGGTTCAAGATATGCAATGTCAAGATCAAGGAGGCTTCCATCCGAGTAACCTCACATTGTTCCCTGAAATCCGTCTCCCGGCAAACTTCCAGATGCCAGACTTCAACAAATACGATGACATTGGTTGTCCTGTCACTCACTTGTAGATGTTTACCATCATGTGTCAGCCTCAAGGCCTATCTCCCGAGCAAATGGCCCAACTATTCCCTGTTTCCCTCACTAAAGTTGCTAAAAGATGGTTCATGGTCTTAGACAAAACCCGTTATAAGACATGGAAAGACATAGGGGAACAATTTATCAAACAGTTCAAGTATGATGATGGCACCGAGATCACCAGAAAAGATCAGGAGAGGACCAAACAAGATACGAAGGAGTCTTTCCTAACTTTTGTGAAAAGATGGAGAAGGTTAGCGACGCAGATGATGGAGCGCCATTCTGAAGAAGAACAAGTCCAGATGATTATGAAGAATATATCCTATCAGCTCCAATATCACATTTCTCTCCAATATTATCCGGATTTCAAACACTTCATCGTAGCAGGCACGCAGATTGAGGAAGCTATGGCTCAAGGAGTATTTAACCGAAGTAACCCGAATACCAGAGAATTCAGGATGCCTCCATCAGGTGAAATTAATAACCTTTCCCACTCCAAGCCCCAGCCTCCAAAATCTCAGAACCCCATGGTGATGGACTATACCCAACCTGCTGCCGCACCTCGACCACAGGCCCAGACATAATTTACCCGTCTCCCTCTTCCACTGAAATAAACAAGAGGGGGGTGAATTGGTTTTAACACTAAATTATGCCTTTTTAAATTTAACTATTGAACCTAATTTGAATTTTCTTCTCTTGATTAGATTTTGGTTAGTTCAAATAAAATCAAAACAAAATGAATTGCCAAACCAAAATCAAGAATGAAAGTGCAAGAGAAAGAAAGAACACACCGATGTATAGTGGTTCGGGCAAAGCCCTACTCCACTCTTCTTAAGATCGTCCTTAAGGATATCCACTATTGTGAGACCTCCACGATGCCCGGCTCCGAGGCGATTACACTCCCAAGGGATATTAAATGAGGATGCCCTTGACACCTTTACACCGACTCTCCTTCTTCCTCGAGTTCTAAGCGATACTCCCTAGGGTATTAAGATAGGATGCCATAGCCACCTTTACAATAATAGATGATAAGATTTTTCTTAGCTTCTCTTGAAAGCTTGATGCACAATGTTGTCCCTTTGATTGCTCCGAGAATTTCTCGGAGTTCGGAGAGAACGGCCAGAAAATGGAAAAATTCTACTGGACCATTTCTCGGAGTTCCGAGAAAAATCTCGGAGTTCCGAGAAGCCTAAAATAAGCAGATTTTTATCTTTTTATTGCTTATTTGATTTTGGGCTTTTGGAACTCAATTCCTAAGATAATTTGGAATGTTTATGAGGGTCCCAACATGTTGGTCCCCCACATAACCATTCACTAAACCATTTAAGTTCTTAAGTGCTTTTTGAAAACTCTTTTTGAAAAACCTTGCCTTGACTTATAAATCTAAAGAGAAAGGATGTACAGTGAAATCTATGTAACCTTCAACTTCTCTTTAGCCTTGGTCTTCAATTGATCTTCCATTTTGTGTATGCTTGCTTGAGAGATGATGTGAGCTTCACTTAGCTCCTTTTGACTCTTGTGTGGTACATCTTCAAGCATGACCATGTGGAGTGTTGGTTTCTTCAATGATCAACCTATCTTAACACAACACTTCAAGGCAAATTGATTAGTATTCAAGAACATAATCAATTATGTTTAGAATCATCAAAACAAGATAGGAGAGTAGACCCTTGGGCTTACAATCTCCCCCTTTTTGATGATGACAAACAAAATTGATTATGAGGTGTGTGTGGAGTGACATAATAGGCAAGTGAATGTAGGAACTCCCCCTCAATATATGCACACTGATAAATGATAAAAAGTAAAAGCATATAATGCATATAGGCAATTGAATAAATAATCAATTTCAAACTTCTCCCCCTTTTTTCATCGACAGAAAGGGTGAACTAAAATGTATAGCATTTAAGAGTGAATGAAGATTGAGTTAGGTACTCCCCCTAAATCAATGCTTATGGTATAAAATATGTAGCCAAGTAATGCACATATACCTGTTCATGATCGAGATGTTGACATATTGTCAAATTGTTAGATATTTTAATTAAGGTTGAGGTACCTCTCCATCTTAGAGAACTAAGAAGGCTAAGAGTACCAATTGAGTGATTTTTAAGATTAATGTATGACATCTCATTCATGCAGATACTACCAAACAAGGATGATATATATATATATATATATATATATATATAAGCTGTTAAAAGGCACAAAGTATTTATTTAGCAATTTCTTTGACTTGATCCGAACTCCAAATGTTTAAGGCACTTCGGATATAACATATTCTATCATCACTAAGGGGTTTTGTAATGATATCAGCCAATTGTTCCTCAGTGTTGATATATTTTAAGCAAATATCCCCTTTTTGTGAGTGATCTCTAATGAAGTGGTGCCTAATCTCAATATGTTTTGTTCTAGAGTGTTGTATGGGATTATTTGTCAAGCTTATAGCACTAGTATTGTCACATTGGATGAGAATATTTTTTCTTTTAATTCCATAGTCCATCAATGTGCATTTCATCCATAGGACTTGTGCACAGCAAGCTCCAGCCGCCACATTTTTTGCTTCTGTTGTGGACAGAGCTACTGAATTTTGTTTCTTGCTAAACGAAGAAACAAGTGATTTACCCAAGAATTGACAAGTCCCACTAGTGCTTTTCCTATCCACTCTACATCCAGTGAAGTCTGCATCTGAATATCCAATGAGAGTGAAGGCAGTAGATCTTTCATACCATAGTCCCAAACTTTGGGTTCCTCTTAAGTACTTGAAGATTTTCTTGAGTGCCGATAGGTGAGACTCCTTTGGATCCGATTGAAATCGAGCACAGAGACAAATAGTAAACATAATGTCTGGTCTGCTGGCTGTCAAATAGAGTAAGCTATCTATCATACCCCTATACATCTTTTGGTCCACAGATTTGCCAAATTCATCCTTTTCTAGCTTAGCAGTTGTACTCATGGGAATTCTTGATGTCTTACTGCTATCCATGCCATACTTCTTTAATAACTCCTTTATATTTTTCTTGATTTATAAATATCCCATTTTGGTATTGTTTAATTTGGAGTCCTAAGAAGTAGGTTAACTCACCCATCATGCTCATTTCAAATTCATTTTTCATTAGAGTTGCAAATTAATCACACATTTTTTGATTTGTTGAGCCACAGATGGTGTCATCCACATAAATCTGGACAAAGAGGATATCTTGATTTTATCTTTTGATAAATAATATTTTATCCACCTTTCCCATCTCAAAACCTTTAATCCATATAAAGCTTTATCAAGCCTGAAGACATGATTTGGATATTTGTAGTCTTCAAAACCTGGAGGTTGCTCAACATACACTTCCTCTTGGATATAGCCATTTAGGAAGGCACTTTTGACATCCATTTGATATAGTTTAAATCCTTATGAGATGCATATGCCAAGAGTATCCTAATAGCTTCCATACGGGTAACAGGAGCAAATGTCTCATCATAGTCTATTCCTTCCTCCTGATTATACCCTTGGGCTACAAGCCTAGCTTTATTTCTAGTGATAATTCTATTTTCATCCATTTTGTTTCTATACACCCATCTCGTGCCAATGACTGGATGATCACTAGGCCTAGGCACTAGCCTCCACACCTTTTCCTTTCGAATTGACTCAACTCTTCTTGCATAGCCATCAACCAATATTCATCCTTTTCGGCTTCCTTGATTGACTTAGGTTCTAATTCGGATAGGAATGCCAAGTTATTACTCACACTACGATAGTATGATCTAGTTCTTACCGGCGATGTGGCATCACCTAAGATTTTGGATTCAGGATGATCTACCAATATTCTCCTATCCCTAGGCAATAAGTCATCATCTACATTCTCAACTTCCTCACTAGGTAATGTATTACTTGTAGATGCATGGGGAGGAGCATTTGTCTTAGGTAAGAGATGTTCAATAGGTTCATCCTCATCATGTGGCATTTCTTGAGGTATTGGCTCTCTTTCATCAAATGTCACATGCATGGATTCTTCTACAACTAGGGTTCTCCTATTAAATATTCTATATGCCTTGCTATGTGTAGAATATCCTAAGAATATGCCATCATCCGACTTCTTATCAAATTTGTGTAAGTTATCTTTAATGTTCAAGATATAGTATTTACAACCAAACACTCTAAAATAGCTTATATTTGGTTTCAAGTTTTTCCAAAGCTCATAAGGTGTTTTCTTAGAAGTTGGCCTTATATATACCCTATTTATGATATAGCAAGCGGTGCTAACCGCCTCCGCCCAAAAGTATCTAGGGAGATCATTCTCATGCAACATAGTTCTAGCCATTTCTTGGAGGGTTCGGTTCTTTCTTTCTACAAGCCCATTTTGTTGAGGTGTCCTAGGTGCAGAAAAATTGTGTTTGATGCCATGTTCATTACAGTAAGTGTCAGAGTGTACATTTTCAAATTCCGTTCCATGGTCACTCATAATGTAAGATATGGCAATACCTTTTTCATTTTGGATTTGATTACACAACTTAAGAAAATTTTCATAGGTTTCATCTTTATGTGTTAAAAATATGACCCATGTAAATCGTGAGTAGTCATCTACAACTACAAACACATACCTCTTTCCACCTAGGCTACTTGTCTTCATTAGTCCAAAAAGATCCATATGAAGTAGTTGCAAGGGGTAGGTGGTTGAAATCATATTTTTAGGGGCAAATGAGCTCTTCAATTGTTTGCCTAATTGACAAGTTCTACAAATGTGATCTTTGGTGAATTTGAACTTAGGCAATCCTCTAACAATGTCTTTTGAGGAGAGGGTCGAAATGAGATCCATTCCGACATGACCCAACCTCTTATGCCACAACCAAGAATCTTCACTAATGGCATTAAGACAAGTTACATTTTGGAGTCTAAGATAATTTAGTCCAATAGTGTAAATGTTATTGTCTCTAGAACCTATTAATTTCACTTTACCATCTATCTTATTTTTAACAATGCATTTGTCAGGGTTGAAGACTACTTCAAAACCATTGTCACACAATTGACTAACGCTAATAAGATTATGGGATAAGCCATTAACATAAAGTACATCATGTATGGGAGAGGTAGAGTTACCTATGGTGCCTTCTCCTTTAACTTTTCCTTTCTTACCATCTCCAAAGGTAACATCTCCACCATCCTTGAGTGATAGGGATGCAAATTGAGTGAGGTCTTCTGTCATGTGTCTAGAGCATCTACTATCAAGGTACCATGTGTTCTTCTTGTTATGGCTTTTAAGGCATACCTACATATGAATAGGCAAGTGAGATCCTTTAGGTCCCCAAATATTTCTAATCTTGCTAAGTTCATTTATTTTCACTTTAGAGTTCAATTTGATTTTATCTTGTTCAGCATATATGCAAGCAACTTTATAATGTCCTTCTAGACCATAATAAAAGCAAGTTTTAGTACCACTAGAAGAAGCCTTTACAAATTTATTTTTATAGTTTGACAATGTAGTATTCCATTTATGTCCAAGTCCACTTTTATCATGTGACAATCTTTGAATATTAACAAGCCTATCCAATTTTAGTGAACCATGTTCAAATTTTTCAAAGAGTTTTTTAACTCATTATATTCGTGAGATAGTTTACTATTTTCATGCTTTAGCTTGTTGTTTTCAATAAATATTTCTTGTCGGTTTTCATTTAAAATATTGATGGTAGCATTTAGATTATGAATTTCAATTTTATATTTTTCATTTTCATCATCTAAAAATTCATGATTTTTTTTTAACCAACCAAATTCTTTTGTCATGTTAGAAAGAGAATTTTCAAGTGATGCATTTTTAACTAGTTCTATTTCAAGTTCATCATGTGCACTTTGCAAGGAATCAAGAACTTTTAAAATAATGACATAATTTAAAGTATTTACCTCTTGATTGTCATTTGTTGAGGCCATGAAGCAAACATTATTTGCTATCAAGCAATCTTCCCCATCATTTGGTTCGCCTTCACTTTCATTGTCCTCATCCCATGTGGCGGTCATTCCTTTCTTGCCTTCTCTTCTCTTGAAACGATTGTTTGAGGTAGGCTCATTGTTGAGTGGACAATCCGGGCGAATGAGTCCAAGTTTCTTGCATCCATAGCATCGGGGTTGAGATGATCCGTCACCGAGCTCTTCTTTCTTCTTGAATGGAGGATTGGTCCTTCTATTTCTTATGCCTCCCATGTTCCTTTGCAGGAACTTGATCCTTCTTGTTAGGAGGGCTACTTCATCTTCCATGTCTTCCTTTGCCTTTTCATCATCACCTACATTGCAAGCAAAAGCAACACCTTTTCCTTTTTCAATTTTATTTTTAATTTCGGGTGCTTTTGTTTTGAAAATCATCTCATGGGTTATCAAGGACCCTATAAGTTCATCTAGGTTTAGAGTGTTCATGTCCTTGGCTTCGGTGAATGCGGAGATTTTGGATTCCCATGACAAAGGTAGGGATCTAAGGATTTTGGTCACTAAATCCCTATTTGAAAATTATTTTCCAAGTCCCCTTAGTCCATTTACAAGGTTAGTGAATCTAGTGTACATGTCGGCAATAGTTTCATCGAGTGTCATTTGAAAGAGTTCATATTGCCCAAATAGATGATTCATTTTAGATTCTTTAACCTGGTTGATTCCCTCATGGGTGACTTCTAAGGTGTCCCAAATTTCCTTAGCCGAATTCAAGTTTGACACTATTGAATTCTCTGGGGTGATAGAGCACAAATTAGAGAATTCATGGCTTTGGCATTGTAGTTTGAGGCTTGTTGTTCGGCTTCGGTCCAATCCTTTAGATTTCTAGTGGGTAATGTATATCCATTATGAATGGCTCTCCACATTTGGTAATCTTGGGTTAAAAAGATTTTCATTTTGGTTTTCCAAAATCTATAATTGGTTCCATCAAAATAGGGTGGACTAGTGTTTGAGTATCCTTCATGGTGTTAACGGTAGTTTGCCATTTTTCTTAGAATCTTTTCTCTAGACCGGTTAGGGTTTTTTAAAAAAAAAGTAGAGACGAGGCTTTGATACCAATTGAAATAAACAAGAGGGGGGGTGAATTGGTTTTAACACTAAATTATGCCTTTTTAAATTTAAGTATTGAACCTAATTTGAATTTTCTTCTCTTGATTAGATTTTGGTTAGTTCAAATAAAATCAAAACAAAATGAATTGCCAAACCAAAATCAAGAATGAAAGTACAAGACAAAGAAAGAGCACACCGATGTATAGTGGTTCGGGCAAAGTCCTACTCCACTCTTCTTAAGATCGTCCTTAAGGATTTCCACTATTGTGAGAGCTCCACGATGTCCGGCTCCGAGGCGATTACACTCCCAGGGGATATTTAATGAGGATGCCCTTGACACCTTTACACCGACTCTCCTTCTTCACCGAGTTCTAAGCGATACTCCATAGGGTATTAAGATAGGATCCCTAGCCACCTTTACAATAATAGAAGATGAAGATTTTGCGTGGCTTCTCTTGAAAGCTTGATGCACAATGTTGTCCCTTTGATTGCTCTCCAATATAGGTTGCAAGTGAAAGCCTACATCCAAACTCAAAAGATTTGCAAGTTGCAAGGCAAGTTTGGGGAGAAGAAAACAAATTCTCAAGCTCAAAGGATTTGCAAGTGTTTGAAAGCTTAAGGATGATTTTCCAAATATTCAAGAGTGGAAAATAATCCTCTTGAATGTGTATATATAGTCTCTTGACAAAATATGACCGTTTGGGGGTGTTAATATCAAAAACCACATTTTAATTCAAATCCCAACGGCTCTTTTCTGTGCTGTCGCGAGGTTCTCGGAGTTCCGAGACAATTTTTCCGAGTTCCGAGAGAACGGCCAGAAAATGGAAAAATTCTACTGGACCATTTCTCAGAGTTCCAAGAAAAATTCTCGGAGTTCCTAAAAAATGGCCAGAAGTGAAAAATACTACTGGACCATTTCTCGGAGTTCCGAGAAGCCTAAAATAAGCAGATTTTTATCTTTTTATTGCTTATTTGATTTTGGGCTTTTGGAACTCAATTCCTAAGATAATTTGGAATGTTTATGAGGGTCCCAACATGTTGGTCCTCCACATAACCATTCACTAAACCATTTAAGTTCTTAAGTGTTTTTTGAAAACTCTTTTTGAAAAACCTTGCCTTGACTTATAAATCTAAAGAGAAATGATGTACAGTGAAATCTATGTAACCTTCAACTTCTCTTTAGCATTGGTCTTCAATTGATCTTCCATTTTGTGTATGCTTGCTTGAGAGATGATGTGAGCTTCACTTAGCTCCTTTTGACTCGTGTGTGGTACATCTTCAAGCATGACCATGTGGAGTGTTGGTTTCTTCAATGATCAACCTATCTTAACACAACACTTCGAGGCAAATTGATTAGTATTGAAGAACATAATCAATTATATTTAGAATCATCAAAACAAGATAGGAGAGTAGACCCTTGAGCTTACATCCACCATCTGAGATACTCAAGGAGTGTCTAGCCTCAGGTCGCATAACCCTACTCGACATTAAGGCTCCTCCCAATCCTTTGCCAGCAAATTGACGAGCAGATCAACACTGCGAATACCATAGAAATTTCGGCCATCTCACTGATAATTGCATTGCCCTAAAATTCAGAATCCAGAGGTTGCTCAACAATAGAGACCTTGTGTTCGAGCCAAGACCCAATGCTACCAATAACCCATTACCTGGTCATGCAAACCCTGCTGCTGCTGTCAATGCTATAACCATAGGAGACCCAAATTTTGATCCTCTCACTCTTATCTGTTCCTTAGAACCTACCTCTGAACGTCTGGGTCAAATCCTTTTGAAGAAGAAGAAGATACATACAGTGAAGATGTTCTAGTAGCTGCTATCCTGATATGAACCAGCCTTCGCCGAGCCTCCAAAGCTAGACAGTTGCAGCGGTTAAAGTTTTAGTCATTTACTATTTTATGTTGAGTCAGTCATAATGGTCAGTACAATTGTTGCGTCCGGTCTTACAGTTCAAGGTCAATGCCTAGTCCAGGCAAGTTATCTTTTGCTTTTCTTTTTATTTAGAGTTGTGAATCCTGAACATGTTCAGGATAGGTCGTCAGATGTAATAGCTTTTTCTGTAAATAAAATTTCAGTCCCAATAGTTCATTTGTGTCTGTTTCTTAAGTATGCTTCTGATCTTAAAGTAAGACTCCCTCCTCAAATGAGGACAAAATTGACGAAACTCCACTTGAGTCACATCAATTACTTGAACAAGAGGAGGAGCGCCAATCCCAACCTTTCAAAGATGAAATTGAAGTGATAAACATTGGCACTAAAATTTTGATTCAGTAAATGTCGATTGAAAATACATTACCCTCTGAAGAGTGTGAGGAATTGATAAACCTATTTCGAGAATAAAGAGATGGTCCAGTAAGCGCTACCAATAATGCCAGGAGAAAGACCTAGATAGAAGGTCCAAGAAAGAATGAAGGAAGAGAATGTCACATGCTATACAAGAGGCATGGATTGGAAACAACTTTCATATCTCCAGTCAATGGCCCTGGTCACTGGTTTCACCAGTGACAATGTAAAGCCATCGAATTCAATATGAAAAGTGCAAGAGCAATCATCTCAGAGCGATCATCAAAGTATCAAGAGTTACTGATTCAAGGATGAAAGGATGTAAAAAAAAAACCATTATGCACTCTCAAAGTCAAAGTATATCAATATCCAGAAGGAAGAAGAATCATTATCTCTTACTGGGAAATGCCGTCAAACTCCGTGACAAAAAGAAAAATAAAAAAATAAAAAAGTACCAGATGGACTCTAATAACCTAGAACGATTCCCAATCTGAACATCGGGAGGCCTCCTTTGGCCAAATAAATCCCAAAATCATAACCTAGTGTCAAAAGAATACCGGTTTGCAAACCCTTTGAGCCTGAATGAAATTTTCTTGAAAACTCATCAAACTAGGGGCATCTGCTCTGAACTACGAGAGACCTGATCCCTACACTGGGGTACGTAGGCAGCTCAGTTAAACCGAGTTCGGTCGACTCAAAAAAAGAAAAGAAATTCAATCGTTCCAGAAAAAAAAAGAGGGACAAGTTCCAAAAGAAGAGAAGTCAATCATTCCAGAAAGAAAGAAAAAAAGAAAAATCAATTAACCGTCAAACAATTTATCTTCAAACTAGGGGCATTCGCCTTGAACTACGCATGACCTGATTCCTGCCCTGGGATACGTAGGCAACCTGTTCACAGGTTCAGTCGAAATCTTTGTTGAACCTTAAGCCATTCTTTGAAAAGCCCTATCCTACCTATAAAGTCCTTCCGGTGTTCAGAATTAATTATCTAGGTCTCGAAACACAAAAAGTGAAAACGAAAAAAAAAGAACGGAGTTTGAAGATCTGCTAGACTGAAAACCTGAAAGGCCGGTCTAGGCAAAATTTAAGATCATTCCCCTGCTAAGTTGAAAACCCGAAAGGGCGGCGTAGGCAAAAACTAAGGTGATAGCCTGCTGGATCGAAAACCTAAAAAGGTGGTTCAGGCAAAAGTTAAGGCTAACACGGTCCACCAAGTTAAAAATTCCGAAGAGGTGACTTGGTCACGGTAAGAGAATCATTATAAGAAGGCTACAGCCAGTATCAAGACTGAATATCAACAGAAGTTCAGGCAAATTCAAGTGCCATCCTCAAAACTGGGGGCATGAAGCTAAGCAATCTTAGGAGTCGTAATTAAATCCTTGAGGCATTACTGTTTTAAGAAAAAAGTCCAGTGTTTACCAATTGAAAAACTATTCCTCGAAATGATAGACTTACCAAATAAAATATTAACTAAGTCAAAAGCATCACTCTATTTATCATTATAGTCAGTCAATCTTTGTTATTCTAAGTTCACTCCTTCAGAGCTCCTCAATCCTTTGAGTAGTGCCTTTTATCTAAGTTTTCTCTTTAGAAAGAGTCAATCGTCGTCCTTATGTCCAAATGATGCAACTGTCTCGGTGAAGGAGGCCCGGCCTCATCAGCTCCCTGCGATTGTACCTGAAAGAGCTCGAGAATCTAGTCAAACAACTTCATTTCAAAGAAGATCAACTTAGAAGAATTCAGAAGTAGAAACATCAGAAAGCCCAGTTCCAGTAAGAAGATCATACCCCAGAAAGGCACCTTAAGCTTGGAAGAACCTCAGATGCAATGGTGGTTGAGCCAATTTCTCAGAAAGATGAACCATTAAAATTCAGAATTTCCTTCCAGTTAGTCAAATACTATCTTGGTCAAGAAATGTTTATCTTAACACCTGTCAAGAGGCAAATCCCACTTTCCCATATTAGTATCCAAGAGAACCGTTATTCTAGATTACCAATTTCAAGTATTTAGATCAAGGTTTCAGTTATCAAAATTCCCAGAAGACAAGACCAATAGTCTCTTTGCGAAAAATCTTGTTGAAGCTTCATGAAAGTGTTCCTAAACCATTCTCGTTAGTCATGCTTCTTCGTTCCTAAGGTTTGTCGTCTCATCATTCGTCAAAGTCTTAGTTTCCAATATCTTTATCGGGCACGATCTCTATTATCCCTAATTTCATTGAGTTCAAGAAATCTAAAATTCATCAAATCCAATCTTACGTCAAATTCAAATTCATGAAAATCCTCTAAATTCTTCGTTGTTGAATTCATCAATCGAAGCTATCTCATTTCTTTGAGCCCGTTTGGGAACGGTGTCTCATTTTCCGAGTCCGTTTGGGAATGGTCTCTTATCTTCTTCGAACCCGTTTGGGAACGGTGCCTCATTTTTCGAATCCATTTGGGAATAGTTTTTTATCTTCTTCAAGCCCGTTTAGGAACGGTGTCTCATCTTCCGAGTCCATTTGGGAATTGTCTCTTATCTTCGAGCCCGTTTGGGAACGGTGGCTCATTTTACGAGTCCATTTGGGAATGGTCTCTTATCTTTTACCCGCCCGTTTGTGAACGGTATCTCATTTTCTGAGTCCATTTATGAATGGCCTCATATCCTCTTTGAGCCCGTTTGTGAACGGTGTCTCATTTTCTGAGTCCATTTGTGAATGACCCCATATCCTCCTTGAGCCCGTTTGTGAACAGTGTCTCATTTTTCGAGTCCATTTGTGAATGGCCTCATATCCTCTTTGAGCCCGTTTGTGAACGGTATCTCATTTTCTGAGTCCATTTGTGAATGGTCTCATGTCCTCCTTGGGCCCGTTTGTGAACGGTGTCTCATTTTCCGAGTCTATTTGTGAATGGTCTCTTATTCTCATTGAGCCTGGGGTCTCATTTTCCGAGTTCATTTGTGAATGGTCTCTTATCCTCTTTGAGCCATTTTGTGAACGGTGTCTCATTTTCGAAGTCCATTTGTGAATGGTCTCACCTTGAGCCTATTTGTGAACGGTGTCTCATTTTTCTAGTCCATTTGTGAATGGCCCCATATCCTCCTTGAGCACGTCTGTGAATGGTGTCTCATTTTTCGAGTCCATTTGTGAATGGCCTCTTATCCTTTTTGAGCCCGTTTGTGAACGGTATCTCATTTTCTGAGTCCATTTGTGAATGGTCTCATGTCCTCCTTGAGCCCGTTTGTGAACGGTGTCTCATTTTTCAAGTCCATTTATGAATGGTCTCTTATCCTCTTTGAGCCCGTTTGTGAACGGTGTCTCATTTTTCGAGTCCATTTGTGAATGGTCTCCTATCCTCTTTGAGCCCGTTTGTGAACGATGTCTCATTTTCGAAGTCCATTTGTGAATGGTCTCATGTCCTTGGGCCCGTTTGTGAACGATGTCTCATTTTCCGAGTCCATTTGTGAATGGTCTCTTATCCTTTTTGAGCCCGATGTTTCATTTTCCGAGTCCATTTGTGAATGGTCTCTTATCCTCTTTGAGCCCTTTTGTGAACGATGTCTCATTTTCGAAGTCCATTTGTGAATGGTCTCATATCCTCCTTGAGCCCGTTTGTGAACGGTGTCTCATTTTTCGAGTCCATTTGTGAATGGCCCCATATCCTCTTTGAGCCCGTTTGTGAACGGTGTCTCGTTTTCTAAGTCCATTTATGAATGGTCTCTTATCCTCATTGAGCCCGCTTGTGAACGGTGTTTCATTTTCTTCTAAAAACCGTTTGAGAACGATCTTTGTTCCTTCTCTTCAGAATCCATTCGAAAATGATTTCTCATTCTCTCATTGCCCGTTTGTGAACGGTGCCGCATCGGGATTATTTTGTGTTCTAAGTTGCGTGATTTTCGCTCTTAAATTGAATTCATTTCTCCATTTATTCTGAACTACCAGCTCATGGTAGCGAGAATAAATAATTTTTTATTACATTCCAATTCTAGTCGTTTAGGGTCTTGCATTAGGGAGTATAGGTTTGCGTCTAGGTTGTATTTTGTCTAGAGTCATTTGTTCAATAAAGCTGCGCAAAATGGCTCTGTCACTTTTGCTTTGGTATTCAATGACTACGTCATCTCTGCCAAAGAGGGGCATCTGTAGACACCGCCATTTTGCTATACTTTAAAAAATAAAAGATTTGATAGTTTGTCAAGTTTCGAGTCCGTATTCCACCTAGGATTAAGCATCTGTGCATTTTAGGGTAGATTTTGCCTCGTTGAAGGAATTCTGAAGTTGATTCGCGATCCTAAAGGTTTCTATGGTGCTCCAATGGTATCTAGAAGATGAAAATTCAAGTTTCCAACCAACTGAAAAAAACCTGTTATTTTTAGAATTTTTAGGTTTTCCCTCATTTTTGCCTATTTTTACACTACAGGGGTATTTTGGTCATTTCCGATGTATCTTGTTTGACCCCCGAGTTATATTTGAGAAATCTTGAGTGATTTTACAAATTTTAAAAAAGCTGCTATTTTTAGAAACTCATGGGGCTTCCACATTTTTATCATCTTATGGATATTTCAATCATTTCTCATATATCAAAAACCATCTCAAGGGTACGGCTAATGGATTAGGAGTAATTTCGTAAGATTTGGGAAACCTGCTAAATTTAGATCTCTCAAGATTTTCTCTTAGTCTTGCACTTCGGGGGTATTTTATACATTTCTAACATATCATATTTGGTCCCTAAGTTGTGTCTAAGAAATCTTGAGTCCTTTCATAAATTTTCGGAAATCTGCTACTTTTGGAATTTCTCAGGGTTTTCCCTAGTCTCGCCAAATTCTAGCACCTCGAGGTAATTTGGTCTTTTCCTGTGTAATTCTTTTGATCCCCGAAATATATCTGAGAGATTATGAATGATATCCAGAATTTTGGAAAACCTGCTAAATTTAGAATTTCTCAGAGGTTTCGTTTTATTCGAAAATTCTAAGTGTTGAAGGCATTTTGGGTATTTTCAGGGGATACCAAATGATCCTGTTTAGTATTGCTCACCAAAAGGAACTAATTTTAAAAGTTTCTATTTTTGAAGTTTGACCACAAAGACTTTCAAATTTTAATTTTTCCATTTAGGGGTGAACCAATCTGATTGTATTTTGGTCGCATTTGGATGTCTAACAGTCAAATATGGGCATTTTGGTTCGAAACGTTATTTTCCAAAAAAGATGGTCCGATCATGTATGAGGGATGCACCATAAATGTCAAATGGGTTGAGTCCATATATAGAATGTTGAATTTAGAAAGATTTTATTGAATTTTTACGGAAAAACCCAAAACCCGTGTGAAATGGCCCATTGGGCTAAAGCCCGCAAAGATGGAGTTCTTATGGGTTCACCCATATGGGTCAACCACCATGGTGGGCGCCCCACATGGCTGACCCACATGAGTTGAGTACCCAACCTTGATGATGTCACAATGGTGACATCCTATTTGTTAAAAGAAAAATAAAAAGAATAAAAAAAGAAAAGAAGGAAAGAAGGAAAAGAGAAACGATTGCTTAAAAATGTTTTCTTCCAAAGAAGCAATGTGGAATGAGAATAGCATGTCTTGATTGGCAAGAAATTAAGATTGGAATCAAATCCAGTTTGGAAACAAGAAAGAAAGAAAGCAAGAGGGAAAAATTGGAAACAAGTCAAAAATGGGAGCTCTCACATTGGAAACTACTATTTCTCTCTTAACCGTAGCTTTTTTGTACAAAAATCAAAGCAAACAATCCTAGGGAGGATAAAAAAGAATCCAAATTCGTCCTTTTTTTATCTCTAAAAAAAATAAAGAGAAAAAAACCTCTTCTCTCTTGAAGTGTGTTCATCTCTCTCAAGGGTTTCACAAAAGGGATTCTTGAATTCCCTTTTCTTCTTCAACAAATCACACATCAAGGATCTTTGGGATTTTCTTTGATTCTTCTTCATCATATAAAAGGGTGCGACAAAGCGTATACCTCGGATCTACGTACCCTGGAGACAAGGAGCGCGATCAACGGTAGGATCTTTATCTTTGTAATATCAAAAGTAGAAAAGCATGCTAGGATTTTACTTTTGATATATCAAATCAATGAATTTTTCCTTGAACTTTCAGTATGTTATAATATAGATTATAACTTTTCAAAATCCAAAATTTCACTTAAAAATTAATTTTCCTCAATTTAATAATGATTTTCTTTCAGTTTTTATTCAATGTGAATTTAAATCAAATTATCAAAGAAAGTGTTTGAAAATGTGGGTTTCTTTAAAAAATGATATTTTTTGGGATTTCTATATAATAAAATACTACTGGAAACTTAATTTCCAATCGAGGTTTGGTTGTTTTAATTTTCCTTCTATTTTTCAAAAAATAACCCTGAAATGGGTTAGTACTTGATGAACGAAGTCAAATGTATATCAAACCATGTCCACAATTTGTGAAATCTTGTTTCTAAACCATGTTTTTTATTTCCAGACCACCCAAAAAATTTTGGAGTTTTTTGAATTTTTTTAATCCGGTTTTAAATTATTTTAAATTTCGGTCATTTTTAATAAATATCAAAAGACTTTAAAAATTGATGAAACTCTCCAGAATTAATGTTCAATAATAAATTGAATTTCGCATGAAATCCGTTTTTCGAGAAAAGGTTTTTTTGTTTGTTTTCTAATCGCTTCTTCATTTTACGTGTCGTAATTCTTTTTTATATTAAATTAATAAAATTTAGAATCTTTTTCCCACAAACCAGTAGTTTAGGCCATTAGAAGGTTAGTGAAAAATTTTCAAAAGATTTTACAAAGGTTTAATATGATTTCACAATTTTCTTTTAAAAAAACGGGTTTTAATTCCTAGGAAACGAAATTCCCTTTTTATTCAAAAATCAATTTTATGGAGGAGCAATAATTATTAGGTCTTGAAATTTTTACAGTAAATCATATAATCTATTATATATCTACTGGAAGTTTTAATTTGATTTTAGGATACCATTATGTTTGCTTTTTAAGTAATTCTTTGGTTTCATCCAATTTTTGTCTGAATTGTAATTGGCATCAAATCATAATTAACATCCATTAAAGTTATGCAGTAGTCTATGCTTATGATTATCGGTATACTGTAAGAGTTTGAGTTGATTTGAAATTGATATGCTATAGGTTGCTGTGTTAATCTATAATCTGATTTAGATTTTGAAAAATCGGACATTAATATGAAACCTTAATGATAATTCATGAAAATTGTCCAAGAAGCTCTAACCATCTATATCTTTATTCTTTGAAAGTTTGGAGTAATTGGTAATTGATATGATATAGGTTACTGTGTTAATCTATAATCTGATTTGAATTTTAAAGAATCAGAAATTGATATCAAATTTTAATGATAATTCCTAAAAGTATTCCAGTAAACCACAATTATCCGTATCTTATTACTGGAAAAGTTTCAACTGATGTGGAGTTTGATGGCTTAGGGTTACTGTGTAATCCTAGCAATCTCGTTTTAATGATATTAAATCACAATTTAATAGCAAATCAATACAAAAGTCAGTAAAAATCTCCAAAAGACATTAACTTTTTATCATAAATTCATCCCTAACTTTTTTGAAACAGAAACCTTAGGGTTCATAGATTGCCTTTGTAAATTGGCTATGCTGTGACAATTTAACTTCGGAGATCGTAACCATAATCGTATACTAATTGCGATCGATCTAGCATAATTGGAGTGCGTAAATTATAGTATGTTATTGGCTCTGAGGTCCAGTGTCAACGAAAATCCTGAGAAACATGCCAGGCATTAAGATACTATAACTTACGTGCTAAATTATACAAAGGTTGAGAACCCGATTCCCTTCTATAGTTGTGATTCAAGGCCGAAACTTGCGAACCATAGAGCCTTTGGTATTCCTTAGATGTTTAGGAATAAAAAATCCTCAAAAATAAAAAATCATTAAGTTCAACAAATCGAATTAACTCGATCCGCGTCATAGGCGCCGTTAGATTACAGTCTCCTATCGTAGGAACCTTTAGGGCCCATTAGGAACACTTACGTCACGTTGTGTCCTAAGTTTTAGGGAGTCCTAGAGTTAGGAGTCCAGCCTCATCACGGCCGTTTGGTATGGATAGCAACCGTGCTATAGATCTAGTTACACTAGTCACCCAATTTCCCCCTAGGACAAACCTAGTTACCTAGGATGTAGGTTAACCTCCATTAGTCTAAGGGACGTCTTGCACTTAGCTAGGACCATATAGCATCTTAGATGAAGTCATAAGATAATAAAATCTTCAACTTGAACTAAATAATTTCTCTTAAACTGTTAAAACAACCAATCCAGTCTAGATCGGTGTCCTAGATGAGTTAGGCATAACTAGCTTAGTTTAGGTGCACCGAACTACGTCCACTCTGATCCTAGTGAGGCTTGGGTACGTAGGCAGCTTAGATGCTTGATGGCATACTAATCACGAGTCGGCCCCACACACAAATGGTGGGGTTTTGTATATTAGTTTTTTTTATAAATTCTTAATTAAAATATATAGGATTTCCCTCGAATTAGTATTTTAGGAGAATTTTGACATGGATTGAATCCAAACAAATTAAGAAAATCAAGATACACATTAGGGAATACATTGAAATTAGATCTTAGGATGCATGTCACGTAGTTCGCACATTTTTATAGAGTTAAGTGAGCCATTTAAAAGAAATTCAAAAGAGTTAACTTTTGGAATTGAAGACCGATTATCGGGCAGGAATAGTGCATGTGGTGGTAACTCCCTATACCTTCAATTCTCGTAACCTGATAACGAGTCTAGATTTCTGGTCAATTATGAGTCCTAGATCCCTCATCTTGGTGGCGACTCTGTTACTCTCTTTTGTGTGGAATTCGGATTGCCTTAGTGATCCAAGTTCACGGAAAAGATGAATTAAATCACACCTTGTTAGACTCGGCGGCTTACCCCTGCCCTTATGGGTACTGGGTTGCACGTTTGTTTGTAGCCTATGGCTTGGTTGCTGCCTGCTTGGTTGGGTAATTAAAATTAATAATAAAAAGCACAGGCCATTCGCCTGGGTAAGAGAGACCAAGAGAGAGCGTGGCGGCTCGTGCCCCACGCCTCTCGCGGGATCGGGTCCCACACACCCCCATATCCTCATATGATTTAATGACGGTTTCTTGCCAGTCCATATCTCATATGTTGTAGATGGTACTGATTTAGTTGGGACATGATTTAAGACATAAAGCGTCGTCTCTACGGCATATCCTCATAGAAACAGAGGTGCTTCTGTGAAACTCATCATAGACCGGACCATGTCCATCAAAGTCATATTTCTATTTTTGTGGGACCCGATCCCGCGAAAGGGTTGCGAGCGCACGAGGCGCTACACTCTCTCTTGGTCTCTCGTACCCACGCGAATGGCGTGTGCTTTTTATTATTGATTTTAATTACCCAACCAAGCAGGCAGCAAGCAAGCCATAGGGTGCAAACAAACGTGCAACCCAGTACCCATAAGGGCAGGGGTAAGCCGCCGAGCCTAGCAAGGTGTGATTTAATTAATCTTTTTCGTGAGGTTAGGATCACTAAGGCAATCCGAATTCCACGCAAAAGAGAGTGACAGAGTCGCCACCTAGATGAGGGATTTAGGACCCATAATTGACCAGAAATCTAGACTCGTTACCTGGTTACGAGAATGGAAGGTATGGGGAGTTACCACCACATGCACCATTCCTGCCCGATAATCGGTCTTCAATTCCAAAAGTTAACTGTTTTGAATTTTTTTAAATGGCTCATTTAACTCTATATTAATGTGCGAACTACATGACATGCATCCTAAGATCTAATTTCAATGTAATTTATAAATGTATATCTTGATTTTCTTAATTTGTTTGAATTCAATCTAAGTGAAAGTTCTCCTAAAATTCTAATTTCATGGAAAGTCCTAACTAATTTAATTACTTTTAATTTAAGGATTAATGTACAAAATCCCACCACTTATGTGTGGAGCCGACTCGGGCTTGATATGCCACTCAAGTATCCAAGTTGCCTACGTATCCCAGCCTCACTGGAATTAGAGTCGATTGTAGTTCGGTGCACCTGAACTAAGCTACTTATGCCTAACTCATCTAGGACACCGATCTAGACTAGATTTACTGTTTTAACAGTTTAAGAGAAATTATTTAGTTCAAGTTGAAAATTTTATTATCCTAGGACTTCATCTAAGATGTTATATGCTCCTATCTAAGTGCAAGACATCCCTTTGACTAATGCAGGTGAACCTACATCCTAGGTAACTAGGCTTGTCCTATGGGAAAAAGGGGTGACTAGTGTAACTAGATCTATTGGCACGGTTGCTATCCATAGCAAACGACTGTGATGAGGCTGGACTCCTAACTCTAGGACTCCCTAAAACCTAGGACACGTAAGTGTTCCTAAGGGGCCCTAAAGGTTCCTACGATAGGAGACCGTAATCCAACGGCTCCTAAGACGCGGATCGAGTTAATTCGATTTGTTGGACTTAATGATTTTTGATTTTTGAGAATTTTTTATTTCTAAACATCTAAGGAATACCAAAGGCTCTATGGTTCGCAAGTTTCTGCCTCGAATCGCAACCATGGAAGGGAATCGTGCTCTCAACCCCTGTATAATTTAGCACGTAAATTATAGTATCTTATTGCCTGGCATATTTCTCAGGATTTCCGTGGACAGTGGACCTCGGAGCCAATATCATACTATAATTTATGCACTCCAATTATGCAGGATTAATCGCAATTAGTTTACGATTATGGTTGCGATCTCGGCAGTTTGACTATCGCGGTATAGCGAATTTACAATGGAGATCTATGAACCCTAAGGCTCTGTTCACTTGCCTTCTTGAGAAAGGAAAGGAGAAGAAAGTAAGCTAAATTTTCCCGTGATTGGACATGATTTGACATTTTTCGCCGTTCACTTGTTTTCTCGGGAAAGCGGAATTACATAGGTGGAAAATATAAATAATGACGTGGAAAACCAACTTTCTTGCACTTTCCCTTTAAATTTTTTCACCAAAAGGAAGGGAAAATCACTTTCCTGAGAAAACAACTTTTGCCTGCGTACTTTCTTTTCCTTTCTCGGCCAAGTGAACAACAAAATTTTCTCACAAAAGGAATTTTCTCACAGTTTCTTATCCTTTCTTTTCCAGTTTTTCCCGTCAGATTCTTTTCCTGCAGCTAGAAAACAAGTGAACAGAGCCTAAGGTTTCTGTTTCAAACAAGTTAGGGATTAAATTCATGATGTAAAGTTAAGATTTGTTTGAGGTTTTTACTGACTTTTGTGTTGATTTGATATTAAATTATTATTTATTAACATTAATACCAGATTGCTAGGGTTACACAGAAACCCTAAGCAATCAAACCCCAAATCAGCTGAAACTTTTCCAGTAACAAGATATGGGTGATTGTGGCTTACTGAAAATTTTTCATGAATTATCATTAAGATTTGATATCAATTTTTGATTTTCCAAAATTTAAATCAGATTATAGATTAACACAGCAACTTATAGCATATCAATTTTAAATTAATCCAAACTTTTACCGAATAGAGATCTAGATTATTATAGCGTATTGGGAAACTTATATGAATTTTCATTAAGATTTGATACCAATTTTCAATTTCTAAAAATTCAAATCACTTCATAGATTAACACAGTAACTTATAGCATATCAATTTCAAATTAATCCAAACCTTCACAGAATAAAGATAATCATGAGATTAGACTACGGTATGAATTTCATCAACTTTTATTACGATTTGATATCAATTGAAATTCACACAAAAATCGGATGAAACCAAAGAATTACTTGAAAAGCACACCTAGTATTATCCTAAAATCAAATAAAAACTTCCAGTAGATATATAATAGATTATAAAATTTTCTATCAAAATTTCCAAACTTAAAAATTAAATCTCCTCCATAAAATCAATTTTTAAATAGAAAAGGGGAATTTGTTTCCTAGGAATTGAAACTCATTTATTAAAATAAATTACAATACCATATTAAAACTTTGCAAAACTAATTGAAAATTTTTATCTAAGATTCCAGTAACCAAAGTTACTGGTTTGTATAGAAAAATTTCAAAAATTTACTAATTTAATACGAAAACGAATTACAGCACGTAAAACGAAGAAAAGATTAGAAAACAAATAAAAAAACCTTTTTTCGAAAAAAAAATTTCATGAAAAATTCAATTTAATATTGAACATTAATTCTGGAGAGTTTCATCAATTTGTAAAACATTCTGATATTTATTAAAAATGGCCAAAATTTAAAATAATTTAAAACCGGATTAAACAAATTCAAACAATTCCGAAAATTTTTAGGTATTCTGAGAATCAAAACATTGGTTTGGAAACAAGATTTCACAAATTTTGGACGTTGGTTGATATACTTTTGGATTCGTTCATCAAGAAATAACCCCTTTCGGGGTTATTGTTTGGATTTTTTTCAATCTTTTCTAGGATTGTTTGCTTTTATTTTTTTACCAAAAAAAAAAGCTAGGGTTAAGAGAGAAATAGTAATTTCCAATGTGAGAGCTCCCTTTTTGGCTTGTTTCCAATTTTCCTCTCTTGCTTTCTTTCTTTCTTGTTTCCAAATTGGATTTGATTCCAATCTTAATTTCTTGTCAATCAAGACATGCTATTCTCATTCCACATTGCTTCTTTAGAAGAAAACATTTTTAAGCAATCATTCCTCTTTTCCTTTTTTCCTTCTTTTCATTTTTTATTCTTTTTATTTTTCTTTTAACAAATCCAAGGTTGGGTGCTCAACTCATGTGGGTCAACCATGTGGGCCGCCCACCATGGTGGTTAACCCATATGGGTGAACCCACATGAGCTCCATCTTTGCGGGCTTTAGCCCAATGGGCCATTTCACACGGGTTTCGGGTTTTTCCGTAAAAATTCAATAAAATCTTTCTAAATTCAATATTCTATATATGGACCCAACCCATTTGACATTTATGGTGCATCCCTCACACTTGATCGGACCATCTTTTTGGAAAATAACTTTTCGGACCAAAATGCCCCTATTTGACTGTTAGACATCCAAATGCGAGCAAAATACCCTCAGATTGATTCACCCCTAAAGGGAAAAATTAAAAATGAAAAGTCTTTGTGGTCAAACTTTAAAAATAGAAACTTTAAAAATTGGGTCCTTTCGGTGAGCAATATTAAACAGGATCATTTGGTATCCCCTGAAAATACCCAAAATGCCCTCAACACTTAGAATTTCCAAATTAAGCGAAACTCCTGAGAAATTCTAAATTTAGCAGGTTTTTCCAAATTCAGGAAATCATTTATAATCTCTCAGACATATTTCGGGGATCAAAAGAATTACACAGGAAAAGACTAAATTACCCCGATGTGCTAGAATTTGGCGAGACTAGGGAAAACCCTGAGAAATTCTAAAAATAGCAGATTTTCGAAAATTTATGAACGGACTCAAGATTTCTTAGACACAACTTAGGGACCAAATATGATACGTTTGGAAATGTCTAAAATACCCCCGAAGTGCAAGACTAAGAGAAAATCTTGAGAGATCTAAATTTAGCAGGTTTTCCAAATCTTACGAAATTACTCCTAATCCATCAGCTGTACCCTCGAGATGGTTTTGGACATATGAGAAATGATTGAAATATCCATAAGATGATGAATATGTGGAAGCCCCATGAGTTTCCAAAAATAGCAGCTTTTTCAAAATTTGTAAAATCACTCAATATTTCTCAAATATAACTCGGGGGTCAAAGGAGACACATCGGGAATGACCAAAATACCCCTGCAGTGCAAAATAGGCAAAAATGAGGGAAACCCTGAAAATTCTAAAAATAGCAGGTTTTTTCATTTGCTTGGAAACTTGAACTTTCATCTTCTAGAGGCCAAAGGAACCCCCTAGAGACCTTCAGGATCGCGAATCAACTTCAAAACTCCCATAATGAAATGAAATCTACCCTAAAATGCATGGATGCCTAATCTAATACTGAATACGGATTCAAAACTCGATGATACTACCAAATCTTTTGCTTTTTAAAGCGTAACAAAATGGGGGAGTCTACAACGGTCTGAAACACAATTCAATTCTGGTGTTGGAGGTGGGGTCCTGTAGACACCCCATTTTGACTCCCAGTTTTCCAAAAACAATTGAATAAATCTCAAAATTTGAGTCCCGAAACCAAATTCCATGTCCCTAAGAATCAAGTCTTAAGTTCCCGAAGTGTCTGAAACCTAGTCCTGAAATTTCCAAAAACCGAGCTATAATTGCGAAAGAACTTAAAAAATCCGAAAATACCCATTTGAAGACAAATTTTTGAAATATGCTAAAAGCCAGAGTGAACCCCCACCTTATCCCTTTCATTTTACCTAAAATCTAAAAGGTTACAAAACACCCCTGAGTTCTTGGTATTGGCATTCTTTATTTGCACCCCTAAGCTTCAATGCTTAATCGCAACTGCATTTTGATATTTTCACTGGCTTGTCCTGTACGTTTGTGAGCAAAATATTGCCAAGGCGTAGTTATCACTCCCGGAGCACACTTGAAAATTTTCAAATGAAATGAGTGAAAATTGGAAGAAAAGACAAGCTGAATTTGTGCAAAATCAAAACTGGATTGTGCTAGTGTCATCTGTTTAAATGAAAGAGAAAGCGGTGTGAATTATACTAGAAAGGTGTTGTTCAAGGAAAGAAAAAGGGGAGGAAATATATATAGCTTGTGTCTTTACGGCCCCTTCTCACCTCAAACCACCCCTTGTAATATAAAAACAGTAGTCATAGATGCACTAGGGAGAAGGCTGTCCATGGAAAATGGGGGTGCCAAAATATCATTTTCCCATATAAGAAGCCATCAAACTAGGGTTTTGAGGAGGGGTCTCATTAGGAAAAAGAAAACAGGGAGAGGGAGGAGCTGCAAGAGAAAAGGGCTTCTTCCCATTTCATCAAGCTACAGAGGAGGAGAGACTTGCAGCCACATAAAGGGAGAGGAGCTCGACCATTTTTTGTGGGAAGAAGGGAGAGAGCAGAGAAGGGGGAAAAGAAGAGAAAGAGGACTCCGGTCATAAGCTCCGGTTGTCCCGCCGGAGATTCAAACGTTCCCATCTTCTCCGAGCACTCCCCTCGCCATCGGCCAGCCATCGACCCCATCTTGTCTCTGACCCAAACCCTTCTCCACCACCTTCTTCTTCTTCCACTTCAGCCATCACCATCCCTTCTACCACAATCCCACCGAATCATCATCTCCATTGATTCCGGCAATCTTGCCGGAATCCGACCACCGTGCCACTATTATCATCTTAATACTCAGACCCCACCCCCATCTGTCTCTATTCCCACATCCCTTGTTCCCTTTTGCTCGGCCATAAACCCATTACCGAACCCCATTTTTTTACCCCTTCATCTTTCATCTTCACTCCCAACAAACCCAAGTGATTCCTACCTTTTAAATCCAAACCAAGCCCATTTTAGCCCTATCTATTCCAATTGGGGGTTTGCTGGTTTTAAAGAGAACTCAGAGAAAGAGAGCGATGCTGTTGTGTCTTCCTTCGCCAACCTCGTCAGAATCCAGCTATTTCCGGTTGCAATAGCGCGTAGCCACCTCGATTGGGACGCTTGCCACTTCTGATCATTTCTATTGTAGTCTCGTTTTCCCACAAACACCATCATCTCGTCGGAATTCAGGTAACATTTTTATCATCCTCTGATTTGGGTTGATATGCAAATTAGAGGATTTGGCGAATTTGGAGATTACAGTCTGTAGTTATTCGTGTTGCTGTGTGAATTTTATATATGTTGATCTGCCTTTTCATACGATTTTAATTGCTACATGGGTTGCAACTAAAAGATTTAAAGTAAAATTGGAGTTTTGAGTTCCAGGTGGTTGTCTGAGGATTGATCTCAGAGGTGTTTAGTTTGATTTAATCCTAATCTGCTGAGCATCATTTCCCATCAAGGACATCTATGTATATGCATTATATTTCTCATGAATTTGTGTTACAGATAACATTCTTAGTAAGAAGCCGGACCTGTTGTTTCATTTTCTTCTCTACTTTTAGGGTATGATCCAAATTTCCATTCTTGCCCAATGACAATGAGCAGTCTCTTGTTGCATGCAAAATGAGTCGGGCGATCACTAGAGCGTTACTGTCGAATATTTTACAAGTGAATCCGGATATAAGAGTCATTGCTCTCAAACTTGGGACCCTCTTAGGAATTATCTTTGAAGCATTTTGCAAAGAGGCAGTTAGTCAAATATCATGTGCTATTGTGCAACCATCTTCCCAAGGACAATTTTGTCAATATCTCTATGTCGAGGTCCTCTCTTTATTCAGCTTCAATGAAATCGTTACCTTTCAATCCCAAAGCAGCTTGGGGTGGAATTTAATTTTTAGCTTGTCATCTTGGTTTCATTTTAATTTTCGTGTCTCTGATGTGCATATATATGTGACATAAGAAAAATATTTGAATTCATATCATATTGTCACCTCAACTTGGAGAATTTGTATGAGAAAGTTAACCAAAGCAAGCCTTGGGGTCGATATTCTTCCGTTTGCATTCGTACGATGACCTTCAAATCTAAGTTCGTATGTCTCAGCATTTCTTCGGAATGTGGCAATGACGGAATGTTTCTTGAGCCACCCTTTTTTCCTTCATGTCTCTTTTCTTATCTCGTTACTTCTCATGGGGCTTAGGGGTTTCATTTTCTTCGTGATCATTATTTCTCACAGGGTTCGGGGTTTCCTCTTCTTCTGGTTCATTCTCCTCACGTTCCCAGGGATTTTACTCGGACTTCGACACTCCCTCGATTATAGGGATATTTCCTCGAATTTCTTCTTCATTCAGAGTCATTCTCCCTTCTTCGAGTTCCATTTTTCACAGTATCCTCTGGATTCTCTTGGCATTTCGAGATCCCATCAATTACAGGAGCGCTTTGTTGGGTTGAGGCGAGGACGGACGGCAACCTTTTGAGCCAAAAACCCCTTTTTCAATCAAAAGGGATAAACAAAAACTCACTTGAATGAAATAACAAAAATAAATAAAAAACATCAAAAAACACTCAAAGCATATTTCGAAAAGCTGTTCCGAACTATATTGGCTTGATCCTCTTCCATGAGGTACGTAGTGCAGCTTGGGATTTATATCCCAAGTCCAACCCAAATTTATATATAAACCATTTAAACTCTTTAAAAAATATAAAAATCTTCCAAAATATTGTTTTCAAAAAGATGTTCCTCTAGAGTTAGGAGTTTGTCCTAGATAGAGAGTTTTAGGGTTAGGAGTTTGTCCTTGATATGTTCCTTGATTTGTTGTGTGCTTGTTGTGTATTTGTGTTAAAGTTAGGAGTTTGTCCTAGCTAGGAGCGTCTCCGTCCGGTCAGTTGGCGATTCACATCGCCGACTGATGATTAGAATAGGCGTTAGTTTGCCTACTGTTTTCCTTAGGATACACAGCCTAGTCACGTATAGGTTGTAGGAACCACCTACATTAGCTTAGGGCTAACCTACATTTAGTTAGGAAATATAGGGTGTCCTAAAATTCACAATCTATTAGAATTTAAATAATTGCACAAGAAGCTTTAATAACTAGTCCGATCTTTTAGGTCGAGTCTAGGATAGAGGTCTAGATGTCTTAGGCATCATAGCTTAGAATAGGTGTAAAGAACTACTTGACTCTGATTCTCGTGGAGGCGGGGATACGTAGGCGGCTTGGATGAACATCAGACCATCCATGAGTAGAGGAGTATGTTTAGAGTTTAGGATGTGTCGTGTGTGGTATCGAGTCGTGTTGTATGCTTTGTTGTGTTTTCTTACGTTCCTGTGCAAACTTTATACCTTTAGCTGTAGCATTCATGTGTTTGCCTATCAGAACTTAGACACCAATTAGGCATTGCACTCATAACCTAGCAATGCTTAGGTGACACACTTCTTTCATTCCTCTCGTGTGTGCTTATTATTTTATCCCCGGGTCATGCATGTTTAGGTAGACGCTCACTTAGGGATATTTGTTCCCATTTCACTTGATTTTCATCCAAAACTCTTCAAAGTTAATAATAAATGGCATAAGAGACCAGGTGCTAGGACTTGGGCGAGATGGGTGCCTAAACCCTTCCCAAATCGTAATCAGGCATAGACCTTTTATATCTCTGGCTATCCGTTGCAAACATAACATTTGTTTTTGGTTCATGGCGTATCCATGGATGGCGACTCTGAGTTTATTTAGGTACGTCTCGAATCTGGACTTGTTCCCGAATCGAGAGGTATCTCATTTATACCGCCACTCGTGCTATGCTGCAAAGGTGGCATCATTTCGAGAGTTCCTTGGTAGAGCTCTCCTTCACATGTGGAGATCTTTGAGGATTGCAGGGGATCTTGTGTCCTTGGCACTCGTCCTCACAGATAGGGGTCCACAGGCTGGTGACTCTACTGGGGAGTTGTTGAAACATTGCCTAACTTTGTAAATATGCCATTTTTATTAATTTTGAAGAAATTTGGACCAAAATCAAGTTAAATGGGAACTTTTTTCGCTTAGAATCCAGGGGCACCAGATAGGTGCGTAAATAAAACGAGGGAATCACACACTGCACAATATGCATTATCATATTATTTATCTCTTTCATTGTTTTTTTTTATTGGCTCCACGGGATAGATACAATGCGTGCTAGATGGGATGCCATTACCCTGATGGTGCCGTTGAATCTATTTCCAAGCTATGCGCAGGTGCTGCACCCATAAACACTCGGTGCACTTGTGTTTACAGCAGCCGATGAGCAATGAAGCATACTATGTATAACACTCGGTGTACTTGTGTTATACATTTAAAGTATAGATCATATGCATAGTGCCCGATAGATTGAGTCCGGAGCCCTACTTTATTTCATATATTATGTATATAAATATACAAACTGACTTAGTGAAACCAACTAGGAGGTGCCTGTGTTTATAGATATCTATATTGCATTCACATAGGGGAGAACATGTGTTGCTTACACATGTGAAGCCTAGAGTTAAGAGCCTTGCCCATTTGTAGACTAGGGTAGCTCATTTTACATGGCTACAGCGCAGTCCTAGTACACTCGCTAGTCTGTCACGAGTCGAGACTTTCTTGACTTCGCTAGATTAGATTAGGACCGGTGCCCCTGGTTAGGGTGTATTTATATGTATATATGTGAGCCTAGTGTATTATTCTTAGATTAGGACCTATCTTTTCGAATAAGGTTTCTTTATCTATTTCAATCATACCGTTCTTTCAGACCTGGTCGATGATCCTTACTCTTGCTTGGTCATCATCCAGATCACGGTCTACCCTGTCATCTTTATCATATGATTATTCCGGTATCTAGGATTTATATCTGTTTTGTCGGCTGTCAAATAGGGGCCTACTTTCTATTGAGGTTTTCTGGACTATTATCACCGATTAGATTCTGTTCACTATTTCAGCCTTGGATCTAGCCGATGGTTCTTGTTCACCACCTTTTATGACCATGGCCCATTTCTTGATTGCTCGTTATCTGGTTCACTTAAAATCTGTTTATCCAATCACTCCTTGTGATAGCTGTTAGACAAAGACTTGTCCATCAGTAAAGTTTTCGAGTCTAACTATTAGCTATATTCATTCACCCTCCAGTCGTCTAACCTGGTCAGTAATTTTCCTTGGTCGTTATCTTGACCATGGTCTATGTTCTACTTCTTGAGTTTATAGTTGTGTCATTCCTTGGTACATGTCTTATTGTGAGACTCGATCCCGCGAGAGGGGTGGGGCGCGAGCCGCCGCGCTCTCTCTTGGTCTCTCGTACCCACGCGATTGGCATGTGCATTTTATTATTGGTTTTAATTCATCTTTTATGTGAACTTGGGATCACTAAGGCAATCCGAATTCCACACAAAAGAGACTGACAGAGTCGCCACCTAGATGTGGGATCTATGACCCATAATTAACCAGAAATCTAGACTCGCTACCTGGTTACAAGAATGGAAGGTATGGGGAGTTATCCACCACATGCACCATTCCTGCCCGATAATCGGTCTTCAATTCCAAAAGTTAACTCTCTTAAATTTATTTTAAATGGCTCATTCAACTCTTTGTTAATGTGCGAACTAAGTGACATGCATCCTAAAATCTAATTTCAATATGAATCCTAAATGTGTATCTTGATTTCTTAATTCGTTTGAATTCAATCTAAGTGCAAGTTCTCCTAAGATTCTAATTTCATGGAAAATTCTAAGTGATTTAATTAAGAATTTACAAGAAAATTAATATACAAAACCCCACAATTTATTGTGGAGCCGACTCGCGGTTGGTATGCCCTCAGACATCCAAGCTGCCTACGTACCCAAGCCTCACTGGGATCAGAGTCGACGTAGTTCGGTGCACCTAAGCTAAGCTACTTATGCCTAACTCAACTAAGACAGCGATCTAGACTGATTTGACTGTTTCAACAGTTTTAAGTGGAGTTATTTAATTCAAGTTGAGGATTTTATTATCCTAGGATTTCATCTAAGATGCTATATGATTCTTATCTAAATGCAAGTTGTTCCTTAGACTAATGCAGGTTAGCCTACATCCTATTTTACTAGGCTTGTCCTAGGGAAAGATTGAGTGACTAGTGTAACTAGACCTAGGGCACGGTTGCTATCCATAGCAAGCGTACGTGATGAGGCTGGACTCCTAACTCTAGGACTCCTAAAACCTAAGACTCCCTAAAACTTAGGACAAGACACGACACCAGTGTTCCTAAATTGGGCTCTAAGGGTTCTTATGACAGAAACCGTAATCCAACGATTCCGAAAGACACGAGATGAATCGATTTCAGTTCTTGAAGTTAATTAATTTCAAATTTCAAGGATTTTCGGTTTCTGGACATTTAAGGAATACCAATGGTTCTAGGGTTCACCAATTTCGGCCCAGAATGGCATCCAAGGAAGGGAATCGTGTGCTCTTTCCTTGTGCAATTTAATACTTATGTTATAGCATCTTATTGCCTGGCATATCTCAGGATTTCCGTGGACAGTAACCTCAGAGCCAACAACATGCTATAGCTTAAATATTCAAATTGTCAAAGATCGAGTGCAATAGGGACACTGTTATGGATGCGCTGGCCATTTTTCCAAGGAAATCTAAAAATCCTAAAATTTCTGTTTCGATGGATTAAGGAATTAATATGTGACAGAATTTTAAGGTTCTTTAGAAGCTTTGCGATGATTTTTAATTAATTTCGGATTTTCACTGAATTTTATCAATTTTAAACCATATGAGTGATTTTACAAGTGAAACTGTTGCAAACGAATTCGAAATGAGTTGAAACTTCTACAGCACCAAGATATGATGAGATATAGCTTACTGGAAGATTTCTACAGATTTTTACATTAAGTTTATATTTAATTTTGATTTAACAATTGATTGACCAGATTGCAAAAATAACACAGAAACTACTAGAAATAGAAATTTAAATTCATTCAAATTTATACAGTAGTACGATATAAGTAAAACTAGCGTACTGTGAGATTTTCATGAATTTTACAAACTATCTACTATCAATTTCGGATTTTTTAATTTTCAGACCAGATTATGTATTAACACTACATCCCATAATAAACAAACTCCAAACCGATTGAAAATTTTACAGCAACAAGAAATATGGAATTTAAGACTACTGTAAAAATTTTGAGAATTTTATCTGTGATCTGATGTCAATTAAAATTCTCCCAAAACTTGATAAGTTTCAACGAAAGCATAAAATAATATACCAAAAAAATTCTAAAAATTATCAAACATTCATGGTAGAATTTATCAGTATCATATTCTTTTTCCACGAAATTTCATTAATTTTGGAATTCGTTTAGTATATATTTTATTTTTCTTCGTCAAAAAGATATTTTTGAAGAGTTTTCTATTTTTAAAACACGATTTTCGAGAAAATTACGACTTTGGAAAACCTCCTTTAATCTTGTTCTGATATGATGAACACAAGAAAAATTTAAAATTCCAAAAAATAGATCATCCTGAGATGGCTATTTTTTCGAATTTCATAATTTCTCAGCCATTATTTTAAATAAAATTCCGTTCTTCACTCAAATTTTAAAAATCCTCTAATTCAATGTCCGATCCGATCCGATGGTTATTTTACTCTAGTTAAATAAATCATTGTATTAAATTTCGGGACGAAACGGAATTGAAACACCCATGCAGATCATGATTTTTAGCTCACACACATAATATTGAATTAAATTCAATTAAATATACTCAAAAATCATGCAAAATACATAAAAAATACCAAACAATCCTGGAAAAATCTGAGAATCGTGTACCTAACTGTAGTCGAGATCCCCGCTGAATCCGAGAGCCGAAAAATCCGAAAATATCCCGCCGATGTGCGATCCGCTCCGCCTTTATTCTTCCTTTTTTTTTATCTTTGATCTCTGTGGAGAGAGAGAGAGAGTACTAGGAGAAGATGAGAATGCGAGAGAGAGCGAGACAGAGAGTTCAAAAGTGACCGAGAGAGAGAGAGAGACCGATGTAGAACGAGAGAGAGAGAGAGTAGTAGAAAGAGTGAGAATGAGATTGGCAGAGAGAGTGAGAATGGTAGATAGAGAGAGATAGAGAGAGAATGAGAGTGAGTGAGACAGAGAGGGAGCGAGAGTGAGATTGACAGAAAAGGAGCGAGATATAGAGGGAGTGAGAATCCGAGAGGAAAACAGAGAGTAAGAGTGAGAAGGAGACACAGAGAGACACGAAGAAATAGAGAGGAAGAGAGTGAAGGAGAGATGAAGAGTGAGAGTGAGAGAACGATAATACTTCTTTTTTTTTTTTTAACTACAGACAGAGAGATTGAAAATGAAGGAGCCAGAGAGATTGAAAGTGAGAGATGAAAAAGAGGGATAGAGGGGAGAAGTAAAGACGGTTGTTGAGATAGGGAGAGAATGATCGAAAGAGGGAGTGAGAGTGGGAGGTAGAGAGAGAGGGAGAGAGAACGAAAAAAAACAGAGTATTACGATACTCTGTTTTTTCACGCTATTTTTTTTTATTTTTTATTTTTTATATAGGTGCTGTTGATGAAAGGATGGGAGGTGAGGAAAAATGAAGGGGGTGAGAAACCGAGAGAAAACAGAGTGAGAGGTTGAGGGGAAACGAAGGATGGTGAGAAGAGGGTGAGAAACCGAGAGTTCAGAGTGGACTGGTTCAGACGATGCCTCTCCTTCTCTATCTTCGTGATGGCCTTTTTTAGATTCCAAAAATTATTTTTCTCCCTCTCCTCTCTCATCCGAGTGAGAGAATTGGGTTATATCTTTTAATGGAATGGCAATTGCCATAATTTAGAGAGGGTTGCCAAAATTATCTGTGGGTTTCCAAGAATGGCTGAGTATATTTTTATAGAAATTGCCATTAAAAGTCCCTTTTCCAAGTGAGCAAGAAAATATTGCACTATATTTACCTCTCTTTGATAAGATTTCGATAGATATTTTTGGCCCAAATCTAATTCTTACCTTGAGCATAGAATCCTAATAAGGGAGAAAGGGAGAGTATCATGCATGTATGATTTATTTTTATTTTTCTTTTAGCCGACCATGCAAGCATGGGTGTGAATATCAACCTCCTTCGTACAATGTTTAATTGCCAAGTATATCTCAAGATGGGGCCCACCCTATGGAGCCATCTGAACCAACTAATTGATGGGCCGCAATGCAAATTAGTTGCACCCAGCGAATCCTTTTCGTCGCATAATCTGAATTGTCCATTAAACATGCATCAATATATGAATTAGTTGCGCCCCTCTAAATCATTTCGGCGGGCCGATCCGAGCCGTTCAAATAACTAGCTATCAATTAACTGGCTTGGATTACTCATAATGTGGGCCCCCCTAAATCACTCCCATTGGATGATCCAAATTGTCCAATTTGACGAGCCACAACTTTAAATTTTAATTTTTCACAATAATGGGTCCATACCAGATTGGCAGAAATACACTACGCCCATCATGGAAATTGATCTTATTCATTGGATCCAAATAAATTCAAAAAAACCATATTCTTCATTAAAACAATGCAGGGCACACCTGTTTGATCTAAATCTAAACAATTGTTCAATGCGGGCCCCCCAAATGGGTCCAAATTCTCTCTTGCTTTAATTCTTGCGAACAACCCCTCTCAACGCTTAGCAGAAAAATGCAGAACATGACCGAGATGACCGAAAAGATCGAGAAAACATACAAGGCGGACACGGGAATAGAAAACACTGAAAAATTGACAGCGAAACTCTTTATTGATCAAAGCGGAGCAAAATGGGGGTGTCTACACTTATTTGCCGAATCGATATACAGTTTTGTCATCTTCTTGTACATACCCTATTTGTTGAGTCAATCGTTTAGATTATGACCCATTTTCAGTGGGTATTCCTGGTCTAATGTATCCTATTTAATTCTTTCGATATGGTGGGTGGCATTTCTTTTGCCATTGTTATGACCATAGCCTGTCTTTTCATTCTCGGATTGTATAAATCTTTTGTGTATATCCTATTTTGTCGATTGATTAGATTAGAATCCATTTCTAGTAAAGAATTCCTGGTTTAATCAATTATATTTACATTCTTTCAGATTCACCTGATTGATGGCCTGTACATGTCGTTCTCATGGCCGCAGTATATATTACCCTTCAATTGTATACCCATTCTATTGTTGTGTCATATATCCGTATTGTGTATATTACCCATTAGGTAAGATTCTGGCCTATTTGTCGACTTTGTCTTAGATCTGGTTGATGGCTCGCCCGCTGTCTTTATGGCCATGGTCTGTAAATACCAATCTCCTTGATCACACAGTTGTTGATATTCATCACCAGATTTAGATCCGGTCTATGACCTACTTTTGTCATTCCTATGGGTATGGTCTATTATCTGAGCCATTAATTTTCCATTTGATCCATGTTTACCTATCATATATATTCTTTTACCCTTGGATCATATCGAAATCATTGATGGAAAAGTTTGATCTTACCTGTATCCTTCGAGTGCATGATTATTGCTGAGATCCAAACCTATTTTGATTATGAGTGTTTATTATTCATACTCTTTCATTCCCAAAGAAGAGCAGTCATGTCCAAAGAAGACTTAAAAAAGTGGATTGAGGATTCTTTGAGACCCTGTTGGTGTAGGTCCTATTATCACTGTCTATCTTCCTTTGACCTTCATAGACAGTCTCTTTTTTGCATTCCAATTCAAAATACTAATAGATATGCTCAAGACCGCTCTTGTCTTTATTTGTTCAGAATTTTTATCCCATGAATATTGATCTAGTGTGTGTGCTTCCAATTCAAGAGTCTGTGTTCAGTGAAAGACCATTCTTCCAATAGACTGACCATTTGTAGACTCATTTGATCAAGACAGACTATTGCTTCACCCATGTTGCCAACATAGCTTTTTGTTGCCTCATTTAACCTAGACCTTGTGGAGTTGCCTTTTCTGAGATTTCTACTCTAGGATCGGACTTTATAGTTATTATTATCATGGAGGAAAGTCTGCTACTTATGAACTTTCAGTGCCAATCATTTGCTCATAAAAAAGAGTCATTTTTCTCAAAGTCTGTTTTTTTATGAATAAATTCAAATTCTCATTTCAAAGTTGGCGAGTCAAGTTGTGTCAATATTAGTTTTGTGTGTATTGAGTCCGTTCGTCCTTTTCATTGAGTCAGTGTTTAGTCCTTAAGAGGCTTGTTAAAAAAATGTCATGTCGATCAGTCTCTCTCGTTTGGAGTCAGTGTTTAGCTCTTTGTTAAAATTCAATGTAGAGCCTATTGAGGTGCGTAAAAAATCATCAATATACATACAATTTTCAATTCAATAAAGTTGTTGATTTCGTATCTTTCATACTCTATGGTTCGCTCTTAGATCTATTGTTTAAATAACTAAAGACACCCTTCTCGGATGAGAATGCAGATGAAATTTCCCTCGAGAACTGAAAATGATCAAACGAGAGGAAGAGCGTCGAGCATAGCCACTTGAAGAAGAAATCGAAGCCATTAATAGTGATATCGAAATCCGAAACTCGGGAACGATGGATGGGCAAAACTTTATCTCCTGAGGAGAGTAAGGAACTGATAAACTTATTTAGAGGGGTTCGAGATAGTTTTGCTTGATCCTATAAGGATAAACCAGGGGAATACCCTGTGGTTGAGCAAAGCAAGACTCTATCAACTTTAGACCTTAAGTCAAAAAAGCAAAAATTCAAGAGAGTGAAGCATCAGACATCCAGTGGAGCTGATGAAAATTTGATAAAAGACTTTCAGAAAAGTGAAGTCATAGGCTTGAGCCTTAAAAAGAACACTTGGGCTGTGTATTTTTAGTGTGATTCCGAGGTGGAACACTTCAAGATTGAGGGCATTCTCAATATCCAAAAGAAACAGAACATTTGAAAGAAAGAAAAAGAATATCCAAAAAAGAAAAAAGAAGGAGAAGGGAATGTGTCCATAAGACAACTCCTTATGAGTATCGAAGACCCAGATGATGAAATCAATAAGTAGATTGAATATGAGAATCGTTTTCAGCATTTGGAGACAAATGAGAGTTGTAGAATTTTGAACATGGATTCGAGATTTCCGAGATGAAGAGATGAGCATTGTGGTTGAAGTTTTGCCTGAAAAACAGCCAGACTCCTCGATAAAAATATTCAAAGTCTTTGAACCATAGCATTTAAGAGCTTGTAAGCCAAAACACCAGGAGGCCATCCTTGGACGTTTGAGCCTTTATAGCCAAAATCCTAACGTTTGAAAATCCATTTGTAAACCCTTTGGGCCAAAAGTCAAATCAAACCATTTCTTTCAACCACATAATAAATGAGGGGCATTTTTTTAAGAGTTTGAACTACGTTATGACCTGATCCCCACCTCTTCAGGGGTACGTAGGCGTCTGATTAATTCAGATTCGGTCAACCTTTGGGGATAAAAGCTAAATCATTCACCTTTCAAAATTTTGAAGCTAAATGCTAAATCATTCTTTGAAAAACCCCAAAGCGAACTATGCGGACCTGACCCTCCATATTTGGGCTACGTAGGAAGTCTGGCTAGGCCAGATTCGGTCCAAATCTTTAGAACCTTAGATATCTTACCCCATTGAACCCAAGCCCACCTAGAAAGTCCTTCTGGTAAAACAAGCAAAGGTTCAAGGCAAATGAAAGCAAAAAAAAAGAAAAAGAACGAGAGTCTAAAGACCCAATAGGTTGAAAACCTGAAAGGGCGGCCTAGAGTTATGCATTTGCAAAGTCAATAACCAAAGGAGTTAGCTTATGCAAAAAGTCAGAGTAGCGGTCTGCTGGACTGAAAACTTGAAGAGGCAATCCAATCAGGGGCAAAGATTTCCCACAAAAAGTGAATTGACGAGATACATAAGGAGTTCTTCAGTTACAAAGAATTCCAAAGTTTGAGTGCAAGTAGTGCAAGCGAAAGTTCAAACAAGTGGTATGTCATACTGAAAGCATGGAAGAGCAATGGTTGTGATTTCCTGTGAAGAGAGAAATCATGAAGATGGAGAAGCAATCTCAAATAGGGCAGGATCCCAGAATCCGAGTAGTGTCGGCGAGACTTGTTTTGACACCTTTCTAAACTAGGGGCATTAAGACTGAGCAATCCGAAGGGGGTAATAACCATAACGGAAATCCCGGTGGAGGAAATTAGAGCCTTTCGACATGGTTTTCGAGAATACTCTAAGAATGGCTAGCCTTACCATGAAAAACTAATACACTTTTTCTAAGGGTGAATCAAAAGTGAGTCAAGTTTCTTGAATAATGTCAATTTCCTTTAATAATTGAGTCTTTTTTAATAATGCCAATTTTTTTTGATCGAGTCTTTGGAAGTTTGTTCCTCGTTTGTATCATTTTTTCTCTCAATGTCCAAAGTGTTTGGCAATGGAAGAGAGAAAGTTTGTACACCTTCTGAAATGTGAAGAAAAATTCAGAGTTGATCCTGGTTTAGGAATCAAAGAAAGGTAAGAAACTTCTTATTCAGGCCTGTCAGAGATATCACAAGTAATGTTCAGCAATGAAAGAATAAATTCTTAGATCCAGCCTTTGTGGAGTTGGTTTTACCACTATACCAAAGAAAGAATCCATGCAAACTCAAAATTTTCCTACTTACCTTGGTTCTGCTTTCTTAAGACCTTGTCATGGAAGCACATTATACTAGGGGCATCTTTTATGACTTGCGTCATAAAAGATATTACACAATGATAACTGGGATATCTATTCTTAGCAAATAGAAACAAGAGAAGCTTGAACATACTCTTTTAGTTGAATTCCTTGATCAAATTGTCTCTTTTGGAGTCCATTTCAGAAACTTCAATTCCCAGCAGAGTCTAGAATCTACTCATGCATCCTTCAAACCTCAACAGAATGCTTTTCACCTGTCAAAGAAGGGTCATACCCAAAAACCCTTGTTAAGTTACCCGAGTTCAGTCCTCAGCAAGGAACTCGTACTCCCAATTTTCTCGGCATGAGACATTTAATTCAAAAAAATCAATTCTCCAATCAATAAGTAAGTCCTCCGTGTAAGTCTTGTACATTTCTGGCTCCTCATGGCCTACCATTCAAGTACACCATGGACCCTTGCTTCCTGTGTGGCTCTTCATGATCTGTCTTTAGGCTGTATCACGGACCCACTAACCTTATTCATTTAAGGATCTTCATGGTTTGCCATTCAAGTACACTATGGACCCTTGCTTTTTGAGTGGCTCTTCGTGATCTGTCTTTTGGGCTGTATCATGGACCCACTATCCTTGTTCATTCTTGGCTCTTCGTGGTCTACCATTTAGGTACACCATGGACCCTTGTTTCTTGAGTGGCTCTTCGTGATATGCCCTTTAAGGTATATCATGGACCCACCATCCATGATCATTCCATTCATTTCCATTACTTGTCGTTGTTCCTGCTGGCCTCTTCGTGGCTTATTGCTACTGATCCCAGATTCAATGCTTAGCTCTTCACTGTTTATTATCGTGAACCCTCGATTCCTTTTCAGCTGGGCTCTTCGTGGCTAAGTACCATGGACCTCAGATTCATTGCTTGGCTATTCACAGTTTATCACTGTGGACCCGATATATCATCATCCCATCCGGTATTGAAAGTCTGAGTCTTCTCAAATATTCTTTACTCGTTTTGTAATTCGGTATTGAAAGTTTGAGTCTTCTCAAATGTTCTTAACCCGTCTTGTAATCTGATATTGAAAGTTTGAGTCTTCTCAAATGATGTTTACCCGTTTTGTAATCCGGTATTGAAAGTTTGAGTATCCTCAAATATTCTTTACCTGTCTTGATAGTTTCATAATCCGGTATTGAAAGTTTGAGTCTTCTCAAATATTCTTTACCCGTCTTCTAATCCGGTATTGAAAGTTTGAGTCTTTTCAAATGTTCTTTACCCGTCTTGTAATCCGGTATTGAAAGTTTGAGTCTTCTCAAATATTCTTTACCCGTCTTGATAGTCTTGTAAGGTATTGAAAGTTTGAGTCTTCTCAAATATTCTTTACCCGTCTTGATAGTTTCGTAATCCAGTATTGAAAGTTTGAGTCTTTTCAAATATTCTTTACCCGTCTGTAATCCGGTATTAAAAGTTTGAGTCTCCTCAAATATTCTTTACCCGTCTTGATAGTTTCGTAATCCGGTATTAAAAGTTTGAGTCTTCTCAAATGTTCTTTACCCGTCTTGTAATCCGGTATTGAAAGTTTGAATCTTCTCAAATATTCTTTACCCGTCTTGATAGTTTCATAATCCAGTATTGAAGGTTTGAGTCTTCTTAAATATTCCTTACCCGTCTTGTGATCCGGTATTGAAAATTTGAGTTTCTCAAATATTCTTTACCCGTCCTAGTAATTTTGTGATCCAGTATTGAAAGTTTGAGTCTTCTAAAAAATTCTCTACTCGTCTGGTAATCCGGTATTGAAAATTTGAGTTTTCTCAAATACTTGTCTACCCGTCTTGGTAATTTCATAATGCAGTTTGAGTTTTCTCAAATATTCTTTACCCGTTTTAGCACCCGATAATTAGCCGAGTGATTCTTGGTTTAATTTATCAATCCAAATCTTCAATCTTCGATACAAGCACTGAGTTAAGAGTCAGTGCGAGGCTATCTCCTTATTATTTGTAGTGTTTGAGTCTTATGGAAAAGTCATTTTGCTTGTATTATCCTTTGTGAATAACATTTTACAACCTGAAAAAAAAAAATTTCTTTTCGGGTCGATCAAAATGTGTTGTCTGTTCAGCTTTGGCATTCGCGCGTTACACATGCTCTGCTAAAGAGGGGCATCTGTAGACACCCATTTTGACCCACAGTTTTCCAAAAAATATTGAATAAATCCCGAAATTTGAGTCCCGAAACCAAATTCTAAGTCCCTAAGAATCAAGTCTCAAGTTCCCGAAGTGTCCGAAACCTAGTCCTGAAATTTCCAAAAACCGAGCTCTAATTGCGAAAGAACCTGAAAAATCGGAAAATACCCATTTGAAGACCAATTTTCGAAATATTCTAAAAGCCGGAGTGATCCCCCACCCTATCCCTTTCATTTTACCGAAAATCTAAAAGGTTACAAAACACGCCTGAGTTCTTGGTATTGGCTATTTGCACCCCTAAGCTTCAATGCTTAATCGCAACCGAATTTTGATATTTTCACTGGCTTGTCCTGTATGTTTGTGAGCAAAATATTACCAAGGCGTTGTTATCACTCCCGGAGCCCATCTGAAAATTTTCAAATGAAATGAGTGAAAATTGGAAGAAAAGACAAGCTGAGTTTGTGCAATAATCAAAACTGGATTGTGCTAGTGTCATTTGTTTAAATGAAAGAGAAAGAGGTGTGAATTATACTAGAAAGGTGTTGTTCAAGGAAAGAAAAAGGGGAGCAAATATATATAGCTTGTGTCTTTAGGGTCCCTTCTCACCTCAAACCACCCCTTGTAGTATAAAAGAGTAGTCATAGATGCAATAGGGAGAAGGCTGTCCATGGAAAATGGGGGTGCCATAATATCATTTTCCATATAAAGAGCCATCGAACTAGGATTTTGAGGAGGGGCTCATTAGCAAAAAGAAAATAGGGAGAGGGAGGAGCTGCAAGAGAAAAAGGGCTTCTTCCCGTTTCATCAAGCTACAGAGGAGGAGAGACTTGCAGCCACACAAAGGGAGAGCAGCTCGACCATTTTTTGTGGGAAGAAGGGAGAGAGCAGAGAAGGGGGAAAAGAAGAGAGAGAGGACCCCGGTCATCTTCTCCGGCTGTCTCGCCGGAGATCCAACCGTTCCCATCTTCTCCGAGCACTCCCCTCGCCATCGGCCAGCCATCGACCCCATCTTGTCTCTGACCCAAACCCTTCTCCACCACCTTATTCTTCTTACACTTCAGCCATCACCATCCCTTCTACCACCATCCCACCGAATCATCATCTCCATTGATTCCGGCAATCTTGCCGGAATCCGACCAAACCACACCGGAATCCGACCATCGTGTCACTATTATCATCTCAATACTCAGACCCCACCCCCATCTATCTCTATTCCCACATCCCTTGTTCCCTTTTGCTAGGCCATAAACCCATTACCGAACCCCATTTTTTTACCCCTTTATCTTCACTCCCAACAAACCCAAGTGATTCCTATTCCAATTGGGGGTTTGCTGGTTTTAAAGAGAACTCAGAGAAAGAGGGCGATGCTACTGTGTCTTCCTTCAGCAACCTCGTCGGAATCCGGCTATTTCCGGTTGCAATAGAGCGTAGCTTCCTCGATTGGGACGCTTGCCACTTCTGATCATTTCTACTGTCGTCTCGTTTCCCCACGAACACCATCATCTCGTCGGAATTCAGATAACATTTTTTATCATCCTCTGATTTGGGCTGATAGGTAAATTAGTGGATTTGGCGAATTTGGAGATTATAGTTTGTAGTTGTTCCTGTTGCTGTGTGAATTTTATATATGTTGATCTGCCTTTTCATACGATTTTAATTGCTACTTGGGTTGGAACTAAAAGATTTAAAGTAAAATTGGAGTTTTGAGTTCATTTATGATGTAGCCTGGAGATCTGGTTGTCTGAGGATTGATCTCAGAGGTGTTTACTTTGATTTAATCCAAATCTGCTGAGCATCATTTCCCATCAAGGACATTTGTGTATATGCATTATATTTCCCATGAATTTGTGTTACAGATAACATTCTTAGTAAGAAGCCGGACCTGTTATTTCATTTTCTTCTCTGCTTTTACGGTATGATCCAAATTTCCATTGTTGCCCAATGACAATGAGCAGTCTCTTGCCGCATGCCAAATGACTCGAGCGATCACTAGAGCGTTATTGTCGAATATTTTACAAGTGAGTCAGGATATGAGAGTCATTGCTCTCACACTTGGGACCCTCTTAGGAATTATCTTTGAAGCATTTTGCAAAGAGGCAGTTAGCCAAATCTCATGTGCTATTGTGCAACCATCTTCCCAAGGACAATTTTGTCAATATCTCTATGTCGAGGTCCTATCTTTATTCAGCTTCAATGAAATCGTTACCGTTCAATTCCAAAGCAGCTTGGGGTGGAATTTAATTGTTAGCTTGTCATCTTTGTTTCATTTCAATGTTCGTGTCTCTGATGTGCATATATATGTGACATAAGAAAAATGATTGAGTTCCTATCATACTGTCTCCTCAACTTGGAGAATTTGTTTGAGAAAGCTAACCAAAGCAAGCCTTGGGGTCGATATTCTTCTGTTTGCATTCTTACCATGACCTTCAAGTCTAAGTTTGTATGTCTGAGCATTTCTTCGGATCGTGGCAATAACGGAATGTTTCTTGAGCCACCCTTTTTCCCTTCGTGTCTCTTTTCTTATCTCGTTACTTCTCCTAGGGCTTAGGGGTTTCATTTTCTTCGTGATCATTGTTTCTCACAGGGTTCGGGGTTTCCTCTTCTTCGGGTTCATTCTCCTCACGTTCCAAGGGATCTTACTCGGACTTCGAGACTCCATCGATTATAGGAATATTTTCTCGAATTTCTTCCTCATTCAGAGTCATTCTCCCTTCTTCAAGTTCCATTTTTTCTCTTGGCATTTCAGGATCCCATCAATTATAGGAGCGCTTTGTTGGGTTGAGGCGAGGACGGACGTCAACCTCTTGAGCCAAAAAGCCCTTTTTCAATCAAAAGGGATAAACAAAAACCCACATGAATCAAATAACAAAAAATAATAATATAAAAAACACACAAAGCGTATTTTGAAAAGCTGCTACAAACTACGTTGGCTTGATACTCTTCCACGAGGTACGTAGTGCAGCTTGTGATTCATATCCCAAGTCTAGCCAAACTTTGTAAATAAATCATTTAAACTCTTTAAAAACATAAAAATCTTCCAAAATATTATTTTCAAAAAGATGTTCCTCTAGAGTTAGGAGTTTGCCCTAGATAGAGAGTTTTACGGTTAGGAGTTAGTCCTTGATATGTTCCTTGATTTGTTGTGTGCTTGTTGTGTATTTGTGTTAGAGTTAAGAGTTTGTCCTAGCTAGGAGCGCCTCCGTCCGGTCAGTTGGCGATTCACATCACCGACTGATGACTAGAATATGATGCGTTTGTTTGCCTACTATTTTCTCGAGGATACACAGCCTAGTCACGCATATGTTACAGGAACCACCTGCATTAGCTTAGGGCTAACCTACATTTAGTTAGGGCATATAGGGTGTCCTTAAATCCTCAATCCATTGGAATTTAAATAATCGCACAAGAAGCTTTAATAACTAGTCCGGTCTTTTAGGTCGAGTCTAGGATAGAGGTCTAGATGACTTAGGCATCATAGCTTAGAATAGGTGCGAAGAACTACGTGACTCTGATTCTCGTGGAGGCGGGGATACGTAGGCGGCTTGGGTGAACATTAGACCATCCGAGAGTCGAGGAGTACGTTTAGAGTTTAGGATGTGTCGTGTGTGGTATTGAGTCGTGTTGTATGCTTTGATGTGTTTTCTTACTTTCCTATGCAGACCTTATACCTTTAGTTGTAGCATGCATGTATTTGCCTATCAGAACTTAGACACCAATTAGGCATGACACTCATAACCTAGCAATGCTTAGGTGACACACTTCTTTCATTCATCTCGTGTGTACTTATTATTTTATCCCTGGGTCATGCATGTTTAGGTAGACGTTCACTCGGGGATATTTGTCCCCATTTTACATGATTTTCTCCCAAAACTCTTCAAAGTTAATAATAAATGGCATAAGAGATTGGGTGCTAGCACTTGGGCGAGATGGGTGCCTAAACCCTTCCCAAATCGTAATCAGGCACGAACCTTTTGTATCTCTGGCTATCCATTGCAAATAGAGCATTTGTTTTTTGTTCCATGGCGTATCCATGGATGGCGACTCTGAGTTTACTTAGTTACGTCTTGAATCTGGACTTGTTCCCGAATCGAGAGGTATCTCATTTATACCGCCACTCGTGCTATGCTGCGAAGGTGGCATCATTTCGAGAGTTCCTTGGTAGAGCTCTACTTCACATGTGGTTATTTTTTAGGATTGCAGGGGATCTCGTGTCCTCGGCACTCGTCCTCTCAGATCGGGGTCCACAGGTCCATTGAGAGATTATTCTATTTTCCTTTAAATAATCCCTACACTCATCCGAGAGATCCTCTCCACCTCTATCAGAGCGAAGAGTCTTTATTCTTTTGTTTTGAACATTTTAAAGGTCTCAGACTTACATCGCATAAGGTATAAATATCTGTAAAAGTCACGAAGTATATCAGCCCTCCTCTTGCCGAATGAAAAATGGGTCAACTGAAATCCGATGTGAGTCTCGGTTTGGCAACCTAGAGGGGGGTGAACAGGTTGTTTAGATACTTTTGCCTTTTAAAAACTTTTGCCTTTTAAAATCACCCTAGTTTTATCCTTTCTTAATTAAGTTCAATTAGTTGAGCTAAAAACAAATACCAGTTTTCCAAGCTCAAAATACAAGTTATTTAACAAACTTAATTAACAATATTAGCATGATTAAGATATTTAGGTTCACTTGGTGGATGATTAAAGATTACAAATATAATGCAAATCCAACAACAAGATAAGGGAATAAGATGTATGGTTTTGTTTAGGCCTTTTATCAAACATTTGGTGGAACCCTAGTTGATCTACTCTCTTTAGTTACTTTGACAAACACTTTGTGGATGGTTCATACAAGTAAAACAGAATAAAGAATAAACACCACAACAAGATAATGTCAAATGAGAGAAAGAGAGAAAGAACATACACACAAGATTTATAGTGGTTCGGCCTTCAAACCCAAGGTCTACATCCACTCTTCTTGAGGTCGCACTCAAGGATATCCACTATTCAAAGACCACACCACGCCCCGCTCCAAGGCTCTTTACAACCGAAGGGAATTAATGTAGGATGCCCTTGCCACCTTTACAATCCAAAGAGAATTAAATACGGATCCATCAAAAAAAGGGAATTAAAAGCGGATGCCCTTGCCACCGATACAAATGAAGAAGAATAAAATAGCTTTGTCTCTAAGTAGGCTAGAATGCAAGTTGAAGCTTCTACGATACTCTCAAAGATGAATACAAATAAAGTTTAAACCAATCTCAAAAGATTTTTCCTAATCAAGGCACAATGAGGTTGATGAGAGATTTTACCCAAAAATAGTTGCAAATGAATTTCTAGGGTCTCTTAAGGTTGGAACATGTTCATAGAATGTTAGGTTATCTCCTGAAGTGTTTTCCCAAAGGCTTCAAGGTTCATATATATAGGGAAAATGAAATATGTCTTTTTTAGACTCCCCAACGATCTTCTCAGAGTCCGCGCTTGGAGTTCCGAGTGGACCGTTACAGGTTCATTTTTGAACCTGGACCATTTCTCGGAGCTCCGAGAATAATTCTCGGAGTTTCGAAACTGGATTTTCAGCATTCAACGTCCAACTTGAAAAATTCATATATCCTTCGTTTCTTGTCAGATTTCGACGTTCTTATACTCTACGGAAATGAGACAAATGAGAGCTATCTGTTAAAAATATTTTTAAAAATATTTGAAAATGTTTTAAAGAAGTTTTGATAGGATTTTGTTGGTGGTCCAGGTTGGTCTTCAGAAGTCGGTTTTTGGTTTAATGTGATGGAATGCCATATGGGTCCCAAAATATTGGTACACCACCATGGCCCTTCACTTGTCCATTTAAGTCATTCTTTAAGCTTATTGGTCTCTTTGAAAAATATATTTTTAGAGGTTTTAAGATGTGCCTTGACTAGAGAAAACACAAGAGAGATAGGTGATACAATCTACCCTTTTTACCACTCTCTTGAATGAACTCTTGAGGTAGCCATTGCTTGATCTTCTCTTTGAGTGCATGGCTTGCTTTGGGATCGTCAAGGTTGAGCTTCTTTACTTGACACCTTCCAAAGATTATGCCACCATTTGGTTCAAGCTCCTTTGCAAGTTGTTGATCCACAAGCTTTGGCCTTCATTGATCTTCCTTTGTTTGTTCAATGCTTTGAGATGACTAATTTTGAGCTTCTCCTTGGTTGATCCTCCAAGGTATGCTTGATCCAAGTATGCTTTAGCTCATTTGCATTGTATTTGGTCCATCTTCAAGCATAGGCCATCAATGGTGTGTGCTAGCATGGATTGACCTGTGAATTCCCTGTGTATAGCACAACTCTCAAGGCAAACAATTAGTCCATAAGGGACTAATCAATTTGTGTTTGCTAATCAACAAAACAAGGTGATTGAGTTAACCCAAGAGAACTCTTGGGCTTACAATCTCTCCCTTTTTTATGATGACAAATCAAATTGGTTAGAGAGATGGGAGGAACCTCTTATGAGGATTAGATAAACAATATAAGCATAACTACTCTCCCTCAACATATGCATAAGTTAGATTTACCAAATTATAGTATAGAATGCATATGAATTATGGACATCTTATCAATTTCATAACTCCCCCCTTTTGGCATAAGTAAAAAGGTAGGATTAACAGTTAAGCACAATACAAAGCATGAAAGAGATTCAATGAATATTGATGCTCCCCCTAACTTCTTATCATGAATACAAGATAAACAAGGTATAGATGCCATGATAAGAGCATAACAATATAGAAACAAGATACCAAATGTAAATCTAGTCTATGTTGAAGAAAAAATAAAGAGAAATTACATTTTAGCTCAAATTTGTAGGGTATATGAATAAAACCAAGAATTGAATAACCCTATGACCCGTAATTAATTTACAAGAATAATATGGCAATATAAAGCTCATGTTATACTTATTATAAAGGAAATAGAGTAAATGTAAAGTTTAGCATGATAAGCCCCTTTTTTGTTAAGATATGAAAATTTAAGCATAATAAGTGGGAAATGTCAAAATGGACAATGCAAACATATCATTATAGTCCAATGAACATAAAGATATCAAAAATTAGCTCTCCCCCTAAAGATTTGTCATTGGCCTTAGGTGAAACCTATGAGGTAAGGCATGACAAGGCATAATAGGCAAAAAATATAAAAGTGAATACATGGCCAATAAGACTTATCATGAATATATAGAATAAATCACTTTATAAGCACATGATAAGGAGATCTTTTTTATAGGGAATAGGATAGACAACTATAAGAAGGTCCTACGAAAGAGATTCTAGAGCTCTATCTTGGATAATTCTCTAGAAGAGAATACTTATCCTTGGAATAGATGATACCAAATTTAAGATCTAATCAAATTGATTATCCAAGATAAGTATGAAGCCTAAGAGGATATGACACTAAGGTCCTAGGCTATAGGCTTTTTATCTATACCAAAAGAAAATGGTAAATGATACCAAAAACATTAGGTGATACCAAAATAAGCGCACAAGACAAGCCCAATCTAACATATATGGAGCAATCATACTCTAAATGAGTGTACTTATCATTTGATAAATGATATACACATTAAACATCATATGATAAGACCCTACGGACAAGATTTAACTCTAAGCTCTCCCTTTGACTCCAAAGGGTTGTCCACAAATAGACTCCAAGGGGATTTGGATATATTTACCAAAAGATAACACATCAGACTCAACCCTTGAGCTACAATGACACTTACATTTTAAGTGTCGGTTTATCATGATTAAATGATAACCATAGTCTAGCTCCACATGATAAACAAGCATAACACAAAAGATATGAAAGTTTTGGCTCATGCTCCCCTTAAGTGATATCATATTCTACAATTAAATTATACTTCTCTAAATATGTAACATACAAGCAAGCTAGGGAGATTACACAAATACATATATCTATCCATGATTGAGATGTTGGTACAAGGCCACATGATTAAGTATCTTAATTAATGTGAAGGTACCGTTCCTCAAGAGGGCATATGTACCAATTGAACAACTTTTACAAGTTATGGTTTGACATCTCGTACATGTTGATACTAAAAGGAACGGGTGATAACTATAGATTACATAAATATGCCAATTTAGCTCAAATCTATAAGACTCAGACATACGAAGAATAGACTATAGAGAACTATGTCTAAGAGAGACATCCATGGCTCATGCAAGTGAGAGTATACCACTATGGATAATCATGAGCAAGATATGATCCATATTAAAGCATTCATGGATAGACTACCATGTTTGGACACAAAGAACATGACACATAAGGTACATGGACCAAACATCTACATCTACATCCACAAACCACATATAACAAGATAAGGCATTAATCACAAAGTGCATAAGCCCATTGAAAACCAAAATGTGAGGGAGTCAAGCATTCCCATCACAATGCATTGTGTAACAGCCACCACTTTTTAGTAAATGCCCAAATATGATACTATATTCTTCAATATTTTATGATATTTTTAATTTTACACAAGTGAGTTTCATACATTGAATCTAGACTCATTTTCAACTTCCCTACATAATATATTCTTATTTGAATTTAGGAAATGATCCAAGGACTTAGAGAATATTCATCAAATGATAACACCTTGGACATATGTATTCCAAGATGAACTACCATGACTAAATAATTTTATTTAAATTTCAAGGTTCAACTTAGTCATGAGAGGATTTCCATTTTAAGCTTTTGGAACACATCTACTTTAACTCATTAAGATTTCTTATTACATTTAATGATAACCATTTAGCACATAATATGAAAGTCTTATGAATGGGTTTGAAGGACAACTAGGTGCATAATAACTTGTAAACATATTAGCTCACCTAGGGCACAAGAGATGTCTAAGAAAGTATTTGAATACGTTCTCCTAGATATGGCATTTAATCTCTTAATTTTGCTAGAAAAGATATACAAAGCAATTTAAGTACTTTATGATCTAGCAAAATTCAAGTTTGTCCAAAAGAGAGTTCAAATATGAAAGAAATGTACATATTGGTTTAACTTGAACTCATGGGCAATGAAGTGGTTAATTTTTCAAGAGGGCACAATCATGGTTTTTACAATGAATTCTAATTTGTGGTTGTCATGTGGATGAGTCCTAAGAGGAAGATGATTTTGTGAGCACTTAGACACAGAGATTCTATAATGATGTACAATTAAGTGCAATGCATCAAAGTCTTATTATAAACAAGTTTTAAGCATATAGACTTTAAAATTTTCAAAAAGATATTCATCAATTAAGCTCATATACACATAGATACATGGGAATTAATAAAAAATAAGCTCATGGTATCTATACTACATTTTTCAAAAAAATTTCAAATTAAAATACATACCCCTAAATCTAAGATAACCAAGATATATTCATGTTGGGGGTTTTGGAACCCAAACCATGTTAGTTCCACTCAAGTTTGTCCTATAAGATAAGTCTTTTCTAACCCAAACAAACTTGCTACTTTTTACAAATCTAAGCCGACATCTAGATTTGTAATGTCCATATCTACCACAATAATCACAAGAAGCATATGAATAGGTAGATGGACAAGATGAACAAGATGATCTACAAGAATGAATATGATGGCAAGCATGTTTTGCATTTTTTTGTAGATTATGATTTTTCAACTCAAGATTTTTATTTTTAGCTTTTATCTCTTCAATATTATTTTTCAAATTTTCAATCTCATGTGATGAGCTCATTTTAAACTTTTGTTCTTCTTCTTTTAAGAATTTGAATTTCTCAATTAAAGTCAACTTATCCTTATTTAATTTTTTATTTTCTTCAATCAAATTCTTTTCTTTAAACAATAAATCATTGAAGTCCTTTTGAAGATTTTCAAACTCTTTAGAAATAAACTCAAGTGACTTATTAAGTTGGTTATTTCTCAAAGCTTGCTTTTTTAATGCATTATAGACATTTTCATATTCTTCTTGAAGTTCATCAAATGAAACTTGTCTTTCTTCATCTAAAGATTCTTTATCTTTTTCTTGTAATGCCATTAAGCAAATATCTTTGTTGTATGAGTTTTCAATTGAGTTCCAAATTTTATTAGCATTTTTACATGACGATATTTTATCATAAATATAAGGTGGCAAAGAACAACACAAGATAATCATGGCCTTAGAATTTAAGTAAAGTAATTTCTTATCATGCTCATTCCATCTTTTAGTTTTAGATAATAAACAAAATCTGGTTTCAATTATCCTCCAAAGCTCAAAATCTAGAGCCTTAAGATAAATTTTCATATGGGTCATCCAAAACCTATAATCGGATCCATCAAAAGGTTGAAGACTAGAAATTGAGTAACTTTCATACGGGTCATCCAAAACCTATAATCGGATCGTTCACTTATAGGTTTTCAAATGAAAGCCTCTATAAGAGCCTAAGCTTTGATACCAAGTGAAATCCGATGTGAGTCTCGGTTTGGCAACTTAGAGGGGGGGTGAATAGGTTGCTTAGAAAAAATTTTATCTTTTAAAAACTTTTACCAACATCACCCAAGTTTTATCCCTTCTTAATTAAGTTCAATTAGTTGAAGTAAAAACAAATACCAATTTTCCAAGCTCAAAACAAAATTTATTTAACAAACTTAATTAACAATATTAATGGCTTAATTAGCAAGGTTCAGATATTTAGGTTCGCTTGGTGGATGATTAAAGATTACAAATATAATGCAAATCCAATAACAAGATAAAGGAATAAGATGTATGATTTCGTTTAGGCCTTTTATCAAACACTTGGTGGAACACTAGTTGATCTACTCTCTTTAGTTCCTTTGACAAATACTTTGTGGATGGTTCATATAAGTAAAACGAAATAAAGAATAAACACTACAACAAGATAATGTAAAATGAGAGAAAGATAGAAAGAACATACACACAAGATCTATAGTGGTTCGGCCTTCAAAGCCAAGGCCTACGTCCACTCTTCTTGAGGTCGCATTCAAGGATATCCACTATTCGAAGACCACCCCATGCCCGGCTCCAAGGCTGTTTACAACTGAAGGGAATTAATACAGGATGCCCTTGCCACCTTTACAATCCAAAGGGAATTAAATACAGATGCTCTTTCCACCGATCAAGCGAAGGGAATTAAAAACGGATGCCCTTGGCACCGATACAAATGAAGAAGAAGAAAATAGCTTTGTCTCTAAGTAGGCTAGAATGCAAGTTGAAGCTTCTAAGATACTTTTAAAGATGAATACAAATAAAATCTAAACCAATCTCAAAAGATTTTTCCTAATCAAAGCACAATGAGGTTGGTGAGAGATTTTACCCAAAAAATAGTTGCAAATAAATTTTTACGGTCTTTAAAGGTTGGAACATGTTAATAGAATATTAGGTTATCTCCTTAAGTGTTTTTCCAAAGGCCCCAAAGTTCATATATATAGGCGAGAATGAAATATGCCTTTTTTAGACTCCCCAAAGGTCTTCTAGGAGACGGCGCTCGGAGTTCCGGGTGGACCGTTACAGGTTCATTTTTGAACCTGGAGCATTTCTCGGAGCTCCGAGAAATTGTCTTGGAGTTCCGACAATAATTCTCGGAGTTCCGAAACTGGATTTCCAGCATTCAGCGTCCAACTTGAAAAATTCATATATCCTTCGTTTCTTGTCGGATTTCGACGTTATTATACTCTAAGGATATGAGAAAAATGAGAGCTATTTGTTACAAATAGTTTCAAAAATATTTAAAAATAGTTTAAACAAGTTTTGATAGGATTTAGTTGCTGGTCCAGGTTGGCCTTCAAAACTCGATTTTTGTTCAAATGTGATGGAATGCCATAAGGGTCCCAACATGCTGTTACACCACTATGGACATTCACATGTCCATTTAAGTCATTCTTTAAGCTTATTGGTCTCTTTGAAAAAACTATTTTTAGGGGTTTTAAGATGTGCCTTGACTAGAGAAAACACAAGAGAGATAGGTGATACAATCTACCTTTTTTTACCACTCTCTTGAATGAACTCTTGAGGTAGCCATTGCTTGATCTTCTCTTTGAGTGCATGGCTTGGTTTGTGATCTTCAAGGTTGAGCTTCTTTGCTTGACACCTTCCAAGGATGATGCCACAATTTGGTTCAAGCTCCTTTACAAGTTGTTGATCTATAAGCTTTGGCCTTCATTGATCTTCCTTTGTTTGTTCAAAGCTTTGAGATGACTAATTTTGAGCTTCTCCTTGGTTGATCCTCCAAGCTATGATTGATCCAAGTATGCTTTAGCTCCTTTATATTGTCTTTGGTCCATCTTCAAGCATAGGCCATCAATGGTGTGTGCTAGCATGGATTGACCTGTGAATTCCCTGTGTATAGCACAACACTCAAGGCAAACAATTAGTCCATAAGGGACTAATAAATTTGTGTTTGTTAATCATCAAAACAAGGTGATTGAGTGACCCCAAGAAAACCCTTGGGTTTACATCCACATACATCACTGCAAGGAATCACCACATCGGGTTTTCGGGGGGTGTTATTTGATCTGGGTATCTTACGACTCAGGACCAGGGTCCTAACTTAGCGAGATTGAGAGTTCAGAGTCGCCACTTAGGTTAGGGCCTAGGACCCATGCCTATTCTTTCAAGAAAATGAGCATTAGGGCTCGAATTTCGTTGAAAGAATAGTAACCAAAGGGGTTCTTTTGCTCTAGGCCTTTGAACCTTATATTTTGCTCTATTTTAAGGCGTGGTCTTTACAGATATCTGGGTAAGGGTTATGGTGACAATCGGGGAAGGGGTTAGGCACCCCTTTTGCCCAGATTAATCCGATCTCTTAACTTAGATTGGCATTTTTTGAAGGATTTGAATCAGTATAATTTATCTTTTTATCCTTTATTTTAGTTGATCTTAATTCTAGGATGTAAATGAAATGAATTTACAGAAAAAATTCAAAAAAATAAGCGGTTCGGTTCGATCCTGTTTGAGACCATATGTTACAGAGTCCAAAGGAATACTGCAACTGATCCCAAGTCGGCCCCCTCCCCTTAAATCAAACAGAAAAGACTGTACAGAAAGTAAAAGAAAGGCAGGGGGTTTATATCATAAGATCTGGGGGCCTAAAATGAGCTTGAGATCTTATGTCACCACCTTGTACCTTACTTTGTAAAGGAAAGTACAGAAAGTTGTAAATTGCAGAAAGTAAAAGAAAGGCAGAGGGGTTTATATCATAAGATCTGGGGGCCTAAAATGAGCCAGAGATCTTACGTCACCACCTCGTGCCTTATTTGAAAAAGGAATTACATTGAGAAGGATGTAATTTTTACCAGTGGAGATTCGGGCAACATAACTGCTCTTGTTTGGAAGGGAGAGGCTTTGATTTTGCCGAGGTTTAGGTAGAACAACTACGCTATTTGGATAATAGGGCGTTCGGTTCTCTGAAATTCCGGCGCAACGGCGCTGTATTGACGAAGGAGGCTCCGGAGTTGCGGAGAATTTGGCGGAGTAACGGCGCTATGTAGCCAAAAAGAACACCGAAGTTGTCAAAATTTCAGCAGAACAACAGCGCTGCTATTGAAAAGCAGCTTGTAGTTCTGCAAAATTCGACAGAACAACTGCATAAAAGAAAAAACGTCGCTCCGAACCTTCAAAATTCGGTGGAGTGCCAACGCCCGGTTCGAGCTATCTAGTGTTTCTCTACTTTCTCTCTTCTAAAAAGTAAGCTAACTAGGGTTTTTTCTGAATTTCTGCAGCGGTTCAGGGCTTTATATACACTGAAAGAGGGGGTGTATACACCAAAGAAGGGTGTAATAACCACAAAAGGGGGGAGAGAGAGAGAGGTGTAAACAACCTTTACCTCCGCCCACCTATTTATAGGTGGGGAGGTAAAAAATATCTGAGTTCGAACCAAATTCGCCCCAGGCAAATTTGGATGACATCATTTGGTCTTATCCAGATGATGCCGTGTCCCCGATTAGCGCAATTTTTTGTCTTTTCTCCGGTTCTCGAAAAATGCGATTTTCCATCTTTTATCGGTTTCGTTTCAAATGTTTGTATCTCTTCCGATCGAACTCCAATTCGCACGTGGTCAGATTCGTTGGATTCCTTGTTCCAAGGGCTTTCCAATGAATTTAATATCCACTGCAATAGGGAAACAAAGTGTCCTTTGGGTGCAAACAGAAGTTTCTGATCCAAAGTTAACTTACCGATTATAATGCCATGTGCAAACGTCCTTACCGGTTTGTGCCATAAAAACGGGTGCTGTGTAAAACAAGCTTTTGGTTTGCCAAAAAAGGCGGGTGCTATGTTAAAACAGGCTTTCCTGTTATTAAAACGGCTTTTGAAAATCGTTTGTTACCCTAAAGAGAGATGGAGAGAAACACTACTGGTGCTATGGGACTCGTCATAAGGTTCCTCCTCGCGACACCTATCATTAATACTGCCTTGACAAATTGGGTGTCTACATATGTACCATACACTTGCCACACATCTTCTGCAGGGATTGCTAAGAGCCAATGCTCAAAATTGCCGCCAAAAATTGCCGCTAGTTGTGTGAAAATGTCTCGGGAGGCACCTAGGCTTACCCTTTTTTAAATTTTCACGCACACATCATATGGGATTTCATCACCCGCTTGCATACCTATTTTACCATGGAGTGACTAGCACTTGGAACGGATTCGGTTGTATTTGGGATTTCATCACCCAAATCTGCTGGTGACGCCTCCATTTGATGTGAAAGCACCACCTCTTTGCACGTCACCCTTGTGGTGGGGTTAAAACGATGATGTATTAACTTCCTGCCGCGTCCAGACACACTGGGCAAGGGATTTTTTATTCACATTGGCAAGAGGAACCTTCAAGCCTTCATTCCCTACATAGCCTTGCATACTACACACTTAGATGTTACCATGCCCTGTCTAAGGGCATGCTGAGCTTAGAGTTAGGCAAGCCTACCAGTTACTCTCGAGAGATGTGATTATCTCTTATATATGTAATCATTGATGAGGATTTATCAAGCCTTGTATAGATATTAAAAATTGTTTGTGTATTTGATTGAACACTCATGAGACATGACATCTGTTGATCTCATCTCTCATTGACCGGATTGATCATCTATACAATACAATCTAATTCAAGATTATGATCGAACCGAATCCATATATACAAACTAATAATTTTTATCTAACCTATGGTGGATTCAAACCCTAAGACTTTTAGTAATTTGAATTCTAAGTCTTTTTCTTGAGTAGCCTTTTTATTTGAATTTTAGGCAACAGTCTAGTAGTTTGACAACTTTGAACCTAGATAGCTCTTTAAGTATTTCATTAAATTAAATAATTATTATGTTAGACTAGTGACTAAATTAGTAGTTAAAATTCTCAATCAAATCATTCCTTTAATTTATTTTATTTAAAAAAAATTAGTAGTTAAATTGCTTGAATAGGTTTCCCTTAGATTAGTGAAGTTGTTTCTGTTAATTGGAAAGTTGTTAGACTAGTAAATTGGCTTTAAATTAATCATCTAGAATATATAATCAGTGTAATTTGTATTAATATTTTGATACTTGCTTACTTTGCCTAAGTTAAGAGGTTTAATAGCTCTTCCCTGAGTTCGACCCGTTTCTGCACCCGATCCGTGCACTTGCGGTTAATAATATCAATAACAAGTTTTTGCTGCCTTGTCGGGGATGAGTTTTTATTAAATTCTTAATTATTTGAAGTGTTTTAGTTTTAGAATTTTTGTTCTTTTTCTAGTTTATATTAGACTTAATTAATGCATATTTTTAATTGTTTGTTTGCCTTGGTGATTTTTATCTTTGCATGAGTATTGGTTGGGTACGAAACTCTGTGAACTGATTAGAAAGAGCAATTAGATCAGACACAAATACAGAAATAGATATTCAACCTATACCTATAGATATAGCAGATGATGAAGCACCTATCCAGGTAGGACATAACAAGCATCATGCATACGTTTGCCTGCTGCGCAAGGAAATAATTTTGAACTGAAATCCCAATGCATCACCATGTTACATCATTTTCATGGGCTACCTTCTGAGGATGCCTATCTATTTCTTAGGAAGTTTGAGGAAGTGGGTGTCCTCATTAAAATGCAGCAACTCTTAGATGATGCTGTAAAACTTAGATTCATTACTTTTTCACTCAAGGATGGAGCTAAGAAATGAGGTCTACCTACCAATTTCATCTCCACATGGGAAGAATTCACTGTTGCCTTTCTTAAAAAGTTATTTCCTATGCATAAAACGAATAAACTAAGGAATAACATTATTTAGTTTAGGCAAAAACCCCATGAGTCTTTTTCCAAGTTCATGGAGAGGTTTAAGGATCTTCTCCAAGATTGCCCTCACCATGGATTTGATACTCGGCACCACCACGTTTTGTCCTATTATTTCTTGTTCTCAATTTTATCATGTTATATTGTGCCTATGGGTTTTCGTCACATTATGCTGTATTTGATTTTTCTTTATTAATTGTTAATTTTGTTTTATTTTGGTTTGTATGCTATTTTTTATATTTTTGTATGTGCTTCCATCTTATCTTGATTAGTTTTTATGTTTCGGTTGAGATAGGTTCGAATGATGGGCTTAGTGCAATTATCAAAATAGTGGAGAGATGAAATGATGTGTTTTCAATGCGTTTTATCAAGTGATTTGCTAATGACCTTCTCAAACTAGAACTTCACAGGGCGACTTTTGCAGGTAATTGGAACCACATCATGATTGAGACAAAATCTGTTGATGTATATGGCTGCACTCCCTCATGCAACATTCCCCATGAAATGTCTTCTTACAATAGTCACTACCAACTCCTTAATCTTTTAGCCTTTTTTATATCTACCTTTCTTCTCTACTTTTCGATTTTAGTTTCTTATTTGCAAGGTGGAGATAAAGGCTGCTAGAGTGAGAACTGAGTTTTGGTCATGGCTTTAGTTGAATCGGATCTAATTGGGTCTTGGGTTGTATTTGTGGGAAGATGGGTGCAATTACCAATTAAAGGGGTTGCAGGAATCAATCAGTTGTAAGGCTTTGTTCATCAATTAGGAAAGGGGTGCGACCATCAATTTGGAGTGGGGCTTGATTTATCAATTGCAAGTGGGGGCTGTATATCAATTTGGAATGGGGGCTGTGAATATTAATTGGAATGGGGGGCTGTTTGGGAATGGATTTTGGATTCCAAGTTATTTTTAGTTTCATAAATTATTTTAATTGATTTTAATTATTCATTGAATTTTCCCAAAAACTCATGAAACACCTATATCTTGTGGATCTGAAACCCTATCCTAATTAGGTTGTTAATGGGTTTTAATTAGTGTTTTGATCATGCAGTAATATAAACTAAACCATGTTCTTATCATTAATTGAATTGAAACATGCAAAAAGAAATGAGAAACCCTAAATCATGCAACAACAAAAAAATGAAATTAAAAGAACATGAAGACATACCTTTTAGAAGATTCAACCAAGATTTTAAACACTTTTGACTTTCGGCCACCAAGACTGCGAGATGGAATTTCGTCCAACAAGCTTCTATCCACTAAGCCTTGGTTACCATGCCCTTCAAGGGTTTTGGTTTCAAACGTTGGCTGCTAATATCAATGTGAAGAAAGGGCTGCCATTATCAAGGCGAAGTGAGATGATATATAGTTAGGAGATGTGAGGGGATCGGCAAGAGGGGAAGTGAAGAGGAATTCGTGAGATGGGAGAAAAAAACAAAAGTTGTAGAGGGATGAGACCAAAGCAGCACTGTGTCCCCTCTTCCTTTTTAATATGTGACCGGCTTCCCCCCCTTACAAGAGTGAAAGAGAGTTATTTTATCCCCCCATCCATCGTGTGTTTTTTCCTTCAGGTTCAATTCTCCCCCCGGGTAAGAAAGGATGTTGCCATAGTTATCCTTGCACCAAACGTCCCCATCCCCTCGAGAGAATATAGCTTCTTTATTAACCAAAGAAATTGTCGAATTTATTGGGAGAATAAGATTGCCGAGATCTTTATTATTTGGAAAGAGAGATGTCGGTTGAATTACAGATTACCACAAATAACTTGCTAGCATCAAATAAAGGAAAAAGAACAAATCAAGTTCCCTAATGTGAGTGCAAATTTGCCTTCCTTGAACTATTGTCAATCGGCCATAGCACTCCCTTTCTAAAAATCCAAATTGCCCAAAAATGGCGATCCCCTAGATGATCCAAACCATACATCTTAGTGGGCTTTGGGGTAAATGGGTTACGCTTCTCAAATTATTCCCAAAACTGATCCGAGCCATCCAATTGATTGGATTGCATTATAAATAAGTTGTGCTCTTTAAATTATCTTCATCGGGTAATATAAACCAACCGATTGGTGGGCCACTATAATATAAATGGGCGTGCCTGCGTACCACTCTATAAGATGATCCAAACAGTCAATTAGACGGACTACAATGTAGATTGGTTGTTCCTCTAGAAATCAACACCTTGGGACGATCCAAACCATCCAAATGATAGGCTAAAATGTAAATTGGTTGTGATAACGCCATAGCAGGCCCCTCCTCACAAGATGATCAAACTGTTCATTTTATGGGCCACAACATAAATAGGTTGTGACGACTAAATCGCTTTAGTGGATGATCGTAAATCGCTCCCTTGATTGGCTGCCACCTTAAGCTTGAATTACGACAATAATGGGCCCATGCTAGATTGGCCGAAATACACTACGACAACCATCGAAGTCGGTTTTGCTTATTTGATCCAAATAAATTCAAAAACTCATATTTTTCGTGAAAAACAATGCAGGGCACACTTGCTTGATCCAAATCTAATAAAAATATTCAATGCGGGCACACCAAATGGGTCCAGATTCTCTTTTGCTTCGATTTTTGTGAATTACCCTTCTCAACACCTGGCGGAAAAATGCAAAACATGACGAAAACAACTGAAAAGATTGAGAAAATGTACGAAACGGACACGGAAACGTAAAACACTAGAAAACCGATAGAAAAACACTAACTTCTTTGTTGATTAAAGTGGAGCAAAATGGGGGTGTCTACAGATGCCCCTCTTTGGTAAAGATGACGTAGTCATCAAATACCAAAGCAAAAGTGACAGAACCATTTTGCGCAACGTTAATCAACAAAGAATTCACTAGACAATGCAACCTAACTTAATGCAAGACCCTAGATGAAGTCCTAGAACATAATCAAGATCATTTACTCTAAACACCGTGACTTGGTGGTTCAGAATAAAGGAAAAATTGATCCAATCTAATTGCAAAAATTATGCAACTCAGAATGAAAGATAATTATGAGGTAGCGCCATTTTCAAACGGGCAATGAGGAAATGAGAGATTATTTTCGAATGGATACCGTTTTCAAATAGGCTCAACAGGAATGAGGCACTGTAATTGTACAGGCCAAAGGGAAATAAGAGAGAGACCATTTTCAAATGGACTCAGAAAGGATGAGATACTGTCTTTGTACAGTTCCCAAAGGAAATGAGACATCATATTTATATGGATCCCAAAGAGGAACAAAAGACCACTTTTAAATAGACTCAGATAGAATGAAATACCATATTTTTACGGATTTCAAGGAAATGAGACATCATATTTGTATGATGTTCAAAGAGAATAAAGAAACCATTTTTTAATGGACTCAGATAGAATGAAATACCGTGTTTTTACGGATTCTAAGGAAATGAGACATCATATTTGTATGATGTTCAAAGAGAATTAAGAGACCATTTTTTAATGGACTCAAAGAGAATGCAATACCGTATTTTTACGGATTCCAAGGAAATGAGACATCACATTTGTATGATGCTCAAAGAGAATAAGAGATCGTTTTTTAATGGACTCAGATAAAATAAAATACCGTATTTATACGAATTCCAAGGAAATGAGACATCATATTTATATGATGCTCAAAGAGAATAAGGGACCATAATTGTATGGACTCGGAGAGAACAATATACCGTATTTTTACGGATTCCGACGAAATGAGACATCATATTTATATGATGTTCAAAGAAAATTAAGAGACCATTTTTGAATGGACTCAGATAAAATGAAATACCATATTTTTACGGATTCCAAGAAAATGAGACATCATATTTGTATGATGCTCAAAGAGAATAAGAGACCATTTTCGAATGGACTCAGAGAGAATAAAATGCCGTATTTATATGGATTCCAAGGAAATGAGACATCATATTTATATGATGCTTAAAGAGAATAAGAGACCATTTTCGAATGGACTCAGAGAGAATGAAATACCGTATTTATACGGATTCCTAATTGTATGGACTCGGAAGGAACATGACGCCGTAATTGTACGAACCCTGAAGGAAATGAGACACTGTAGTTATACAGCCTCAATGGGAATGGGACACTGTAGTCATACAGGCCCAAAAGGATAAGTGACCATAGTCATATGGACTCAAAGAGAATCAGACACTGTAGTTGTACGGGTCAAAAGAGATAAGACAACTTTGGTTGAGATGAATTAATGAATTCGACAATGAACAATTTGGAGATTTTTCATGAACTTGAATTTGAGGAAACTCGAATTTGATGAATTTTAGATGCTTGAAATTGGTGTAGGATGAAATCAGGGACAATAGAAATCGTGCCCGATGAAGATATTGGAAACTAAGACTTTGACGAATGATGAGACGACAAACCTTAGGAACAATGCAGCATGATTAACGCGAATGATTTAGGAACGCTTTCAGGAAGCTTCAACAAGATTTTTCGCAAAGAGATTATTGGATTTTTCTGCTGGGGATTTTGATAACTGAAACCTTGATCTAAATACCTGAAATTGGTAACCTAGAATAGCAGCTCTCTTGAATACAGAAATTGGAAAGCGGGATTTTTCCCTTGACAGGTGTTTAGATAAGCATTTCTTGACCAAGATAGTATTCAACTGACTGGAAGAAAATTATGAATTTCAATAGTCTGAAAATCCAAGGGTAGGCCCGAGTACTTACTCTAATGGCAACTAATGAGGAGATAAAATTTAGGTTGCTAACAAGTTTTAATCTTTTGAAAACTCAAACCCAATTTTGAAGATTAAGGGATCAAAGATGAAAATTAAGCACAACAAGTTAAATCCTAAGTGCAATGCAAATGTAGAGCAAGAGAAAAAAAGAGAGTGCACCCGAGATTTAAAGTGGTTCGGTCCTCAAAACGCAACGCCTACTCCACTCCACCAACCAAACCCGTTGATGGCTTCACTATTTGATCTTCTTAACTTCGGCGAAGATCGGTGCCGATTACAATTCCAACCGCCTTTAACCTTGGTGGCGATCCTCACCACGGAGAGTGGGCTCTGCTTCTCCGAACACTCGCCCGAATACAATGTTCTTGAATAAGAAAGAAAGAACAAAAAAATCTCTCCCAAGGGTTTAGAAGATTTGTAGAAGATGTACAAATTTGAGCCTAATGATCCAAATCCTAATCTTAGAGGATGAGAGGCATAAACAAGCTTGAATCACTCTTAGGATGTTCAAATAGAGTTTTAGAGGGTTAGGATTTGATTTTTAGGAAGTAGAGAATACCCATATATATAGAAAAATAAAATATGACCGTTTGAGGGGCATAGTCGTAATTCTGGCAAAGTTCCCAACGGTCACAAATTCTTCCCGTTATAGTGTTCTCGGAGTTCCGAGAGAATTCTCGGAGTTCTGAGAAATTCCTCGGAGTTCCGAGAATTTCTCTCGGAGTTCCGGGAATACAAACAGAAGTTGGAAAAAAGCTACTGGACCGAATCTCGGAGCTCCGAGGATTTCTCGGAGTTCCGAGAATTCTCTCGGAGTTCCGAGAATTCTCTCGGAGTTCCGAGAAGCCTATATGCAACAGATTTTCAATTCTGTTTATTGGGCTTCCAACTCTACACCAAGTTGGGATTGTTATGAGGGTTCCAAAGTGTTGGAACACCACAAGGACAACCACTTAAACATTTTAGGGTGTGTGTGTTTAACTTAATTTATGCCTCTTAAAATCTAAACTAAGATTGGATCATATACATTCTAAACTGACTTCGATCTTCAATTGCGATTCTTCAAGTCTTCATTCGTCTTGGATCTCTGATGTCTTTGGCCTTCATAATGTGGTCCAATGAGAGCTTCTTGGCCTCAATCCAAGCAATCTTGTCTTAACACCATTATGATCTACAACTTAGACACTCAAACACATTAGTGATATAAAATCACTTGTGTATTGGAATCATCAAAATAAGATATGAATGCCAAGGTGGGAACCATTGGGCGTACAATCTCCCGCTTTTTGATGATGACAAGCACAAGAGATTTTCCAATAAAAGCACACATATATTTCCTTACACAAGATTTCTCTCTCCTTTTTCAAGGAAAAAGACAAACCTAGAACTCCCCCTATTGGGAAAATAAATTCAATACAAGAGGGGATTTTGAAATTCAAAGATAAGGATATACAATTTTAAGTGCAAGCCCCTAATCTAAGCACATATGAAGAGAATCATATGGGGGCTTTGGGAACCCAAGCCTTCTTGGTTCCACCACAATCCCTAATTTTAGATGCACATTGGAATTGGTAATGACCATTGATTCCACAATAATGGCATCTAACATGAGGGTTAGATAGACTAGTCCTATCATAAAATACATGATTAAGTCTATGACTAGTCTTCTTGAAGATTATGTCAATTATTTTGTCACCATTTAGGAATCCATGTAAACATAATCTTAACCTTTCATTTTCATTATGAAGATGGGTTATTTGATTTAGAAAATCATTAGTGTCATCTTCATAAGATTTGGAAGAGCTTGCCACATTTTGGACTTTAGCAATTTGGCAAGTTTTCTCATCCAAACAACCCTTAAGGTTTTTAATCTCAAGTTTAAAATTTTCAATTTGTACTTTAGCTTGAGATTTGGAAGAAGAAGATTCATTTATCAAAACATCAAGTTCATTTTCTAATTTTGAAATAGAATTCTTTTGAACTTTATTTTTTAAAATTTGAGAATGCAAGGTAATGCACAATTCATCATAAGATATTTTTTCACCATCACTACTTGATGAATTATAAGAAAGGTTAGGATTTACCTCATCTTCATGGGTGAGTGCCATGAAGCAAAGATAGTCCATATTAGCTTCCCCTTCACTTGAGCTCTTTCCCGAGGTGCTAGAAGCATCCCAAGCGGCTACAAGACCCTTGTTGAAATAAATAAGAGGGGGGTGAATTGATTTTAACACTAAATTAGCCCTTTTGAGAATTAATTAGTGAACCCTAATTTGAATTTTCTTCTCTTAATTAGATTTTGGTTAGTTCAAATGAGATCAACACAAATAGAAATACCAAACCAAATATAAGAAAGAAAGTGCAAGAATAAGAAAGAACACACTGATATATAGTGGTTCGGGCAAAGCCCTACTCCACTCTTCTTAGGATCGTCCTTAAGGATTTCCACTATTGGAGACCTCCATGATGCTCGGCTCCGAGGCGATTACACTTCCAAGGGATATTAAATAAGGATGCCCTTACACCGTTACACCGACTCTCCTTCTTCGCCGAGTTCTAAGCGATGCTCCCTAGGGTATTAAGGTAGGATGCCCTAGCCACCTTTACAAGAAATTGAAGATAAATAGCTTGGCTTCTTCTTGAAAGCTTGATGCTCTTTGAAGTCCCTTGATTGCTCTTCAATAGTGATTGCAAGTGAAATCTCTAAATCCAAACTCAATAGATTTGCAAGTGCAAGGCAAGTTTTGGAAAAACAAATTCTTAAGCTTGAAAGGGTTGCAAATGTGTTTGAAGGCTTAAGGAAGTTTTCCAAAAATTCAAGGGAGAGGAAATAATCCTCTTGATGTTGTATATATAGCTTCCTTAGAAAATATGACCGTTTGGGGGTGTTGATATCAAAAACCACAAATTAATTCAAATTCCAACGGCTATTTTCTAAGCTGTCGCAAGGTTCTCGGAGTTCCGAGAGATATTCTCGGAGTTCCGAGAGAACGGCCAGGAGATGGAAAATTTCTACTGGACCATTTCTCGGAGTTCCGAGAAAATGGCTAGAAGCTACTGGACCATTTCTCGGAGTTCCGAGAAGCCTAAAACAAACAGAATTTTGAGATTTTATTGCTTATCTGATTTTGGGCTTTTGGAACTCAACTCCTTTGATAATTTTGGAATGTTTATGAGGGTCCCAACATGTTGGTCCACCACATAACCATTCACTAATCCATTTTAAGTTCTTATGTGTGTTTGAAAAAAACTCTTTTTAAAACACTTTGCCTTGACTTGGAAATCTAAAGAGAAAGGATGTACAATGATACCTATGTAACCTTCAACTTCTCTTTAGTCTTGGTCTTCAATTGATCTTCCATCTTTTGTATGCTTGCTTGAGAGATGATGTGAGCTCCACTTAGCTCCTTTGACTCTTGTGTTGGTACGTCTTCAAGCACGACCATGTAGTGTGTTGGTTTCTTCAATTGATCAATCCTATCTTAAACACAACACTTCAAAGCAAATTGATTAGTATTCAATAGCACAATCATTTATGTTTAGAATCGTCAAAACAAGATAGGAGAGTAGACCCTTGGGCTTACAATCTCCCCATTTTTGATGATGACAAACAAAATTGATTATGAGGTGTGTGTGGAGTGACATAGTAGGCAAGTGAATGCTGGAACTCTCCCTCAATATATGCACACAGATAAATTATAACAATTAAAAGCATATGGTGCATATAGTCAATTGAATAGATAATCAATTTCAAACTTCTCCCCCTTTTGTCATCGATAGAAAGGGTGAACTAAAATGTAAAGCAATTTAGAAGTAGATGAAGATTGAGTTAGGTACTCCCCCTAAATCAATGCTTATGGTATAAAAATATTTAGCCAAGTAATGCACATATACCTGTTCATGATCGAGATGTTGACATAAGTCAAATTGTTAGGTATTTTTAATTAAAGTGAAGGTACCTCTCCAACTTAGAGAACTAAGAAGGCTAAGAGTACTAATTGAGTGATTTTTAAGATTAATATTTGACATCTTATTCATGCAGATACTACCAAACAAAGATGATATATATAAATATTATATAGATAAGCTGGTGAAAGGCACAAAGTATTTATTTGGCAATTTCTTTGACTTGATCCGCACTCCAAATGTTTAAGGCACTTCGGATATAGCAAGTTCTATCATCACTAAGGGGTTTTGTAAAGATATCCGCCAATTGATCCTCAGTATTGATATATTTTAAGCAAATATCCCCTTTTTGTGAGTGATCTCTAATGAAGTGGTGCCTAATCTCAATATGTTTTGTTCTAGAGTGTTGTATGGGGTTCTTTGTTAAGCTTATAGCACTGGTATTGTCACATTGGATGAGAATACTTCCCATTTTAATTGCATAGTCCATCAATGTGCTTTTCATCCATAGGACTTGTGCACAACAAGCTCCAGCTGCCACATATTCTGCTTTTGTTGTGGACAGAGCTACTGAATTTTGTTTCTTGCTAAACCATGAAACAAGTGATTTTCCCAAGAATTGACAAGTCCCACTAGTGCTTTTCCTATCCACTCTACATCCAGCAAAGTCTGCATCTGAATATCCAATGAGAGTGAAGGCAGATGATCTTTCATACCATAATCCCAAACTTTGGGTTCCTCTTAAGTACTTGAAGATCTTCTTGACTGCCGATAGGTGAGAATCTTTTGGATCCGATTGAAATCGAGCACAGAGACAGACAGTAAACATAATGTCTGGTCTGCTGGCTGTCAAATAGAGTAAGCTACCTATCATACCCCTATACATCTTCTGGTCCACAGATTTGCCAAATTCATCATTTTCTAGCTTAGCAGTTGTACTCATGGGAATTCTTGATGTCTTACTGCTATCCATGCCATACTTCTTTAATAACTCCTTCGTATATTTTTCTTGATTTAAAAATATCCCATTTTGGTATTGTTTAATTTGAAGTCCTAAGAAGTAGGTTAACTCACCCATCATGCTCATTTCAAATTCATTTTTCATTAGAGTTGCAAATTCATCACACATTTTTTGATTAGTTGAGCCACAGATGGTGACATCCACATACATCTGGACAAGGAGGATATCTTGATTTTCTCTTTTGATAAATAATGTTTTATCCACCTTTCCCATCTCAAATCCTTTTTCCACTAGGAAAGTGCAAAGCCTCTCATACCAAGCTCTAGGAGCTTGCTTTAATCCATATAAAGCTTTATTAAGCCTGAAGACATGATTTGGATGTTTGTAGTCCTCAAAACCTGGAGGTTGCTGAACATACACTTCCTCTTGGATATAGCCATTTAGGAAGGCACTTTTGACATCCATTTGATAGAGTTTAAATCCTTTGTGAGATGCATATGCCAAGAGTATCCTAATGGCTTCCATACGGGCAACAGGAGCAAATGTCTCATCATAGTCTATTCCCTCCTCCTGATTGTACCCTTGGGCTACAAGCCTAGCTTTATTTCTAGTGATAATTCCATTTTTATCCAATTTGTTTCTATACACCCATCTCGTGCTAATGACTAAATGATCACTAGGTCTAGGCACTAGCCTCCACACCTTGTTCCATTTGAATTGACTGAACTCTTCTTGCATAGCAATCAACCAATATTCATCCTTTTCGGCTTCCTTGATGGACTTAGGCTCTAATTCGGATAGGAACGCCAAGTTATTGCTTACACTACGATAGTATGATCTAGTTCTTACCGGCGATGTGGCATCACCCAAGATTTGGGATTCAAGATGATCTACCAATATTCTCCTATCCCTAGGCAATGAGTCATTATCTTCATTTTATACTTCCTCACTAGGTAATGTATCACTTGTAGATGCATGGGAAGGAACATTTGTCTTAGGTAAGAGATGTTCAATAGGCTCATCCTCATCATGTGGCATTTCTTGAGGTGTTGGCTCTCTCTCATCAAATGTCACATGCATGGATTCTTCTATTAAATACTCTATATGCCTTGCTATGTGAAGAATACCCAAAGAATATGCCATCATCCGAATTCTTATCAAATTTGTGTAAATTATCTTTAATGTTCAAGATGAAGCATTTACAACCAAACACTCTAAAATAGCTTATATTTGGTTTCAAGTTTTTTCAAAGCTCATAAGGTGTTTTCTTAGAAATTGGCCTTATATATACCCTATTTATGATATAGCAAGCGGTGCTAACCGCCTCTGCCCAAAAGTATCTAACGAGATCATTTTCATGCAACATAGTTCTAGCCATTTCTTGTAGGGTTCGGCTCTTTCATCCTACAATCCCATTTTGTTGAGGTGTCCTAAGTGCCGAAAAATTGTATTTGATGCCACGTTCACTTTTAATGTAAGATATGGCAATACCTTTTCATTTTGTATTTGATTACACAATTTAAGAAAATTTTCATAGGTTTCATCTTTATGTGCTAAAAATATGACCCATGTAAATCGTGAGTAGTCATCCACGATGACAAAAACGTACCTCTTTCCACCTAAGCTACTTGTCTTCATTGGTCCAAAAAGGTCCATATGAAGTAGTTGCAAGGGGTAGGTGGTTGAAATCATATTTTTAGGGGCAAATGTGCTTTTTAATTATTTTCCTAATTGACAAGTTCTACAAATGTGATCTTTGGTGTATTTGAACTTAGGCAATCCTCTAACAATTTCTTTTGAGGAGAGGGTCGAAATGAGATCCATTCCGGCATGACCAAACCTCCTATGCCACAACCAAGAATCTTCACTAATGGCATTAAGACAAGTCACATTTTGGAGTATAAGATCATCTAGTCCAATGGTGTAAATGTTATTGTCTCTAGAACCTATGAATTTCACTTTTCCATCTATCTTATTTTTAACAATGCATTTGTCGGGGTTGAAGACTACTTCAAAACCATTATCACATAATTGACTAATGCTAATAAGATTATGGGATAAGCCATCAACATAAAGCACATCATGTATGGGAGAGGTAGAGTTACCTATGGTGCCTTCTTCTTTGACTTTTCCTTTCTTGTCATCTCCAAAGGTAACATCTCCACCATCCTTAAGTGATAGGGATGCAAATTGAGTGAGGTCTCCGGTAATGTGTCTAGAGCATCCACTATCAAGGTACCATGTGTTTTTCTTGTTATGGCTTTTAAGGCATACCTACATATGAATAGGCAAATGAGATCCCTTAGGTACCCAAATCTTCCTAATCTTGCTATGTTCATTTATTTTCACTTTAGAGTTCAATTTGATTTTATCTTGTTTAGCATGCATGCAAGAAATTTTATAATGACCTTCTAGACCACAATAATGACAAGTTTTAGTACCACTGGAAGAAGCCTTTACAAGTTTGTTTTTATAGTTGGATATTGTAGTATTCCATTTGTGTCCAAGTCCACTTTTATCATGTGGCATTCTTTGAATGTTAACAAGCCTATCCAATTTTAATGAACTATGTTCAAATTTTTCAAATAGTTTCTTTAATTCATCATATTCAAAAGATAGTTTACTATTTTCATGCTTTAGCTTGTTGTTTTCAATAGAAAGTTCTTGACGATTTTCATTTAAGATTTTGATAGAAGCATTTAAATCAAGAATTTCAACTTTGTATTTTTTATTTTCATCCTCTAAAAAATCATGGTCTTTCTTTAACCAACCAAATTCTTTTGTCATGTTAGAGAGAGAATTTTCGAGTAATGCGTCTTTATCAAGTTCTATTTCAAGTTCATCATGTGCACTTTGTAATGAATCAAGAACTTCTTTTAAAATAATGACATCATTTAAAGTATTTACCTTTGATTGTCATTTGTTGAGGCCATGAAGCAAACATTCTTGGCTATCAAGCAATCTTCTCCATCATTTTATTCACCTTCACTTTCATTGTCCTCATCCCATGTTGCGGTCATTCCTTTCTTGCCTTCTCTTCTCTTGAAATGATTGTTTGAAGAAGGCTCATTGTTGAGTGGACAATCCGAGCGAATGTGTCCAAGCTTCTTGCATCCATAGTATCGGGGTTGAGACGATTCATCACCGAGCTCTTCTTTCTTCTTGAATGGAGGATTGGTCCTTCTATTTCTCATGCCTCCCATGTTCCTTTGCAAGAACTTGATCCTTCTTGTTAGGAGGGCAACTTCATCTTCCATGTCTTCCTTTGCATCTTCATTTTCACTTACATTACAAGCAAAAGCAACTCCTTTTCCTTTTTCAATTTTAGTTTCAATTTCGGGTGCTTTTGTTTTGAAAATCATCTCATGGGTTATCAAGGACCTTATTAGTTCATCTAGGTTCAATGTATTCATGTCCTTGGCTTCCGTGATTGCGGAGGTTTTGGATTTCCATCACAAAGGTAGGGATCTAAGGATTTTGGTCACTAAATCTCTATTTGAAAATTGCTTTCCAAGTCCCCTTAATCCATTTACAAGGTTCGTGAATCTAGTGTACATGTTGGCAATAGTTTCATCGGGTGTCATTTGAAAGAGTTCATATTGCCTAAATAAGTGATTCATTTTAGATTCTTTGACTTGGTTGGTTCCCTCATGGGTGACTTCTAAGGTGTCCCAAATTTCCTTAGCCGATTTCAAATTTGACACTCTATTGAATTCTCCGGGAGACAAAGCACAAATTAGGGAATTCATGGCTTTGGCGTTGTAGTTTGAGGCTTGTTGTTCAGCTTCGGTACAATCATTTAGATTTCTAGTGGGTAATATATATTCATTATTAATTGCTCTCTACATTTGGTAATCTTGGGTTAAAAAGATTTTCATTTTGGTTTTCCAAAATCCATAGTTTGTTCCATCAAAGTAGGGTGGCGTAGTGTATGAGTAACCTTCATGGTGTTGGGCGTAGTTTGCCATTTTTAGAATCTTTACTCTAGCCCGTTAGGGTTTTAAAAATAAATTAGAGACGAGGCTCTAATACCAATTGAAATAAACAAGAGGGGGAGTGAATTGATTTTAACACTAAATTAGCCCTTTTGAGAATTAATTAGTGAACCCTAATTTGAATTTTCTTCTCTTAATTAGATTTTGGTTAGTTCAAATGAGATCAACACAAATAGAAATACCAAACCAAATATAAGAATGAAAGTGCAAGCATAAGAAAGAACACGCCGTTATATAGTGGTTCGGGCAAAGCCCTACTCCACTCTTCTTAAGATCGTCCTTAAGGATTTCCACTATTGGAGACCTCCACGGTGCCCGGCTCCGAGGCGATTACACTTCCAAGGGATATTAAATAAGGATGCCCTTACACCTTTACACCGACTCTCCTTCTTCGCCGAGTTCTAAGCGATGCTCCCTAGGGTATTAAGGTAGGATGCCCTACCCACCTTTACAAGAAATTGAAGATAAATAGCTTGGCTTCTTCTTGAAAGCTTGATGCTCTTTGAAGTCCCTTGATTGCTCTTCAATAGTGATTGCAAGTGAAAGCTCTAAATCCAAACTCAATAGATTTGCAAGTGCAAGGCAAGTTTGGGAAAAACAAATTCTTAAGCTTGAAACGGTTGCAAATGTGTTTGAAGGCTTGAGGAAGTTTTCCAAAAATTCAAGAGAGATGAAATAATCCTCTTGATGTTGTATATATAGCTTCCTTAGAAAATATGACCGTTTGGGGGTGTTGATATCAAAAACCACAAATTAATTCAAATTCCAACGGCTATTTTCTAAGCTGTCGTGAGGTTCTCGGAGTTCCGAGAACCATTCTTGGAGCTCCGAGAAATTCTTGGAGTTCCGAGACATATTCTCGGAGTTTCGAGAGAACGGCCAGAAGATGAAAATTTTCTACTGGACCATTTCTCGGAGTTCCGAGAAAATGGCCAGAAGGAAAAATCTCGGAGTTCCGAGAAACCTAAAACAAAAAGAATTTTGAGATTTTATTGCTTATCTGATTTTGGGCTTTTGGAACTCAACTCCTATGATAATTTTGGAATGTTTATGAGGGTCCCAACATGTTGGTCCACCACATAACCATTCACTAATCCATTTTAAGTTCTTATGTGTGTTTGAAAAAAACTCTTTTTAAAACACTTTGCCTTGACTTGGAAATCTAAAGAGAAATGATGTACAATGATACCTATGTAACCTTCAACTTCTCTTTAGTCTTGGTCTTCAATTGATCTTCCATCTTCTGTATGCTTGCTTGAGAGATGATGTGAGCTCCACTTAGCTCCTTTGACTCTTGTGTTGGTACGTCTTCAAGCATGACCATGTAGTGTGTTGGTTTCTTCAATTGATCAATCATATCTTAAACACAACACTTCAAGGCAAATTGATTAGTATTCAATAGCACAATCAATTATGTTTAGAATCATCAAAACAAGATAGGAGAGTAGACCCTTGGGCTTACACTTGTTCTTCTTCCAATCCTTCTTTCCGTTGTACTTTGAGGAAGATGACTTGAGAAGTGGACACTCCGGTCTTTTGTGTCCCGTCTTCTTACAGTTGTAACACCTTATTCCTCCTTCTACTTCATTTTCTTCTTTCTTATTCTTTTTATCATTTTTGTGCTTCTTTCTCCATAAGCTTCTAAATTTTCTTAACGCTTTTTCCTCATCACTATCCGCTTCACTTAAGGATGATTAGTCCGTCTTGGAGGCCTTTAGAGCAAGAGATCAACTTTCTTTTTCTTTCTCTTTCGGCTTCTTCTCTTCTTGACGGCTAGTGAGGAGCATCTCATGAGTGATACGAGATCCTACAAGCTCCTCCATAGTTAGCGTCTTGAGATCCTTTGATTCTTGGATGGCGGTGACCTTTGGATCCCAATGTGGAGGAAGTGACCTAAGCAACTTACTCACAAGCTCATCAGTAGGATAAGATTTACCAAGATTAGCTAATTCATTTGAAATTTTAGAAAATCGGGTATACATTTCGGAAATACTTTCATTTTGACCCATTCTAAACATTTCATATTTGCTCTTTAACAAGTTTATTTTGGAATCCTTGACTTGTGATGTTCCCTCATGGGTAACGGCAAGAGTATCCAAAATAACCTTGGCGGAATAAAAAAGAGCTACTCTATTAAACTCCTCCGTAGATAAGGCGCAAAACAAAGAGTTTATAGCTTTGTAATTTAAATTTGCATCCCTTTTCTCTACAACATTCCATTCTTCAAATGGTTTGGAAGGCAAAGTGTATCCATTTTCCTCAATATGCCAAAGCTCCACATCTCTCGAAAGAAGATAGATGCGCATCCTTGTCTTCCAATGTCCATAGTTGGACCCATCAAAGAAAGGAGGTCTAGTTGTGGAATGGCCTTCCGGAAGTCCGGTTCCATTTATGTTTGCCATTTCACAAAGTTGGCAAAGATCTTATGATCTTTCCCTTGTTAAAATTTAAAAAAAAATTACCAAAGATTTTAAGAAAAGAAAATATTTTAAGAGCCAAGGCTCTGAAACCAAGTGAAAATCCAAGGGTAGGCCCGAGAACTTACTCTAATGGCAACTAATGAGGAGGTAGAATTTATGTTGCTAACAAGTTTTAATCTTTTGAAAACTCAAACCCAATTTTGAAGATTAAGATATCAAAGATGAAAATTAAGCACAATAAGTTAAATCCTAAGTGCAATGCAAATGTAGAGCAAGAGAATACACCCGAGATTTAAAGTGGTTCGGTCCTCAAAACACGAGGCCTACTCCACTCCACCAACTAAACCCGTTGATGGCTTCACTATTTGATCTTCTTAACTTCGGCGAAGATCAGTGCCGATTACAATTCCAACCGCCTTTAACCTTGGTGGCGATCCTCACCACAGAGAGTGGGCTCCGCTTCTCCGAACACTTGCCCGAATACAATGTTCTTGAATAAGAAAGAAAGAACAAAAAAATCCCTCACAAGGGTTTACAAGATTTGTAAAAGATGTACAAATTTGAGCCTGATGATCCAAATCCTAATCTTAGAGGATGAGAGGCATAAACAAGCTTGAATCACTCTTAGGATGTTCAAATAGAGTTTTAGAGTGTTAGGATTTGATTTTTAGGAAGTAGAGAATACCCATATATATAGAAAAACCAAATATGACCGTTTGAGGGGCATAGTCATAATTCTGGCAAAGTTCCCAACGGTCACAAATTTCTTCCCGTTATAGTGTTTTCGGAGTTCCGAGAGAATTCTTGGAGTTCCGAGAAATGCCTCGGAGTTCCGAGAATTTCTCTCGGAGTTCCGGGAATACAAACAGAAGTTGGAAAAAAGCTACTTGACCGAATCTCGGAGCTTCGAGAATTTGAATTTCTCGGAGTTCCGAGAAGCCTATATGCAGCAGATTTTCAATTCTGTTTATTGGGCTTCCAACTCTACACCAAGTTGGGATTGTTATGAGGGTTCCAAAGTATTGGAACACCACAAGGACAACCACTTAAACATTTTAGGGTGTGTGTTTAACTTAATTTATGCCTCTTAAAATCTAAACTAAGATTGGATCATATACATTCTAAAATGACTTCGATATTCAATTGCGATTCTTCAAGTCTTCATTCGTCTTGGATCTCCGATGTCTTTCGCCTTCATAATGTGGTCCAATGAGAGCTTCTTGGCCTCAATCCAAGCAATCTTGTCTTAACACCATTATGATCTACAACTTAGACACTCAAACACATTAGTGATATAAAATCACTTGTGTATTGGAATCATCAAAATAAGATAGGAATGCCAAGGTAGGAACCATTGGGCTTACATAGTCCATCTTTCTGAGAAACTGACCCAACCATCATCATATATGAAATCTTCCAAGCCTCAGGTGCCTTTCTGGGGCATGGTCCTCTTATGAAAACTGCACTTTCCTATGTTTCTACTTCAGAATGCTTCAGAGCTGATCTTCTTTAAAATGAAGCTCTTTGACTAGATTCTCCAGATCTTTCCTTCATGATTAACTTGACGGACGTACAATCGTAGGGAGCTGACGACATTGGGCCTCTTTCACCGAGACAGTTGCATCATTTGGACACAAGGACGGCGGTTGAGTCTTCTTAAAGAGGAAATTTGGGTAAATGATGCTATTCAAAAGATTGAGGAGCTCTGAAAGAGTGAACCTAGAATAACAAAGATTGACTGACTACACTGACAAACACAGTGATGATTTTGACTTACTTAACGTTTTGTTTGGTAAGTCTATCTTTTCAAAGAGTAGTTTCTCAATTGATAAACACTGAACTTCTTTCTTAAAACAGTAATGCCTCAAGGATTTGGTTTCCATTCCTAGGATTACTTGTTTTCAATGCCCCCAATTTCTAGGATGACACTTGAACTCGCTTGAACTTCTTTTTTTATCTTCAGTCTTAATACCGGCTGTAGCCTTCTTATAATGATTCTCTTACCATGACCAAGTCACCTCTTCAGGATATTTAACTTGGCGGACCGTGTTAGCTTTAACTTTTGCCAGAACCGCCTTTCTAGGTTTTCGATCCAGCAGGCTATCCCCTTAGCTTTTGCCTAAGCCGCCCTTTCGAATTTTCAACTTAGCAAGTGTGGACCCCGATCCGAAAGAGGCAGGGGGACGAGCCCCACACGAGTCTCAGGATCATCCACGTGAATGGAGAGCTCTACCAAGGAACTCTCGAAAGAATGTGTCTCTCACAGCATGAGTGGCGATACAAAGGGAGATACATCTCGATTCGAGGACTAGCCTAGATTCGAGGCGTACCTTAAACAAAGAAGAGTCGCCATCCAAGGAAGTGGGCCACGGATCCCATACTATGCTCTGTTGCAACGGATAACCAGAGATATAAAAAGAAGGTTCGTGCCTGGTTACGAATTTGGAAGGTCCGAAGAGCACCTCGTCCGCCCAAGTGTAAGCACCTGGTCTCTTATGCCATTTATTATTGATTTTGAAGAGTTTTGGGTGAAAGTCATATGAAATAGGAACGAATATCTCCGAGAAGGCGTCTATCTAATCATGCATGTCTCGGAGATAAATAATAAGCACACATAGAAAGAAATGAAATAAGTGTTACCTAAGAATAGCTAGGTTATGAGTGTCATACCTAATTGGTGTCTGAGTTTTGGTGTGCAAACACATACATGCTACAGCTAAAGGTGTAGGATCTGTAAATGAAAGTAAGAAAATATAGCAAAACATACAACACAAATCAATTCTATATACGATTGGACAAGACAAATCCTAAAACTCTAATGCAAGACTTGACTAGGACCAAGATGGCCGTCTACCCTGGCTGCTCTACGTATCCCGGCCTCGGGAAGAATCGGAGTCAACGTAGTTCGATAACCTATTCTAAACTACGATGCCTAACCATCTAGAACCACTATCCTAGACTCGATCCACTAGACTCGACTGATTTTTAAAGCTTTTCAATGATTGCTTGAATTTAAGTGAATTGTAATTTTTAGGACTCTCTATATGCCTTAACTAATGCAAGTTGATTAACCTTAAGCTAATGCAAGTGGGCCCTACATCCTATGTGTAACTAGGCTGTGCATCCTAAAGAAAACCATGGGCTGACTATATGCTTCCTAGTCTAGCCATCAGTTCGACTAAATGTCTAACCGATCAACTCGAGGCCTCCTAACTCTAGGGACACTCACACGACAGGACACACCATATCAATACAAATCAAGACAGCCTCCTAACTCTAAAACACCCTAAATATCTAGGACAGACTCCTAACTCTAGGGAAGATCTCTTTGAAAAAGGTTTTGAAATATTTTTGTAATTTTTGAAAGGTTTGGCTGGACCTGGGATAACGATCCCAAGCTGCACTACGTACCCTGTGGAAAGGGATCAAGCCAACGTAGTTCGGAACAAACTTTCCTAACTACACTCTTAATGACTCAAAGCTTTTGAGATTTTTGATTTTTTAGATATTTTTCAAGTGTTTTTGATGTTTTTTTTTACTCAAGAGGACAGAATCCTATCATCATAAGGGCAGGACGGACTCCTGATATCCCGCAAAGGTTGGACAGCATCCTATGCTTTGTAGGGGAAAAGAACAGAATCACAGCTCTGCAAGGGTTGGACAGCATCCTATACCTTGCAAGGAACTGGATAAAATCATATGACTTGACGAGAGGTTGGACAGAACCCTAACTCCTATGATGATAGGACAGACTCCTAAAAGATTGACTCTCTAGCTCAAGACTGACTCAAGTACGAAAGGACTGACTCCTAGCGCACAACCCTAAGAGGGGAATGCTAATGAGACTAAGTTAGTCTCCTAAAAGAAATGGAGATAAAGAAGGATGCTAGTGAGACTGGAAAAGTCTCCTAAAAGAGAGAACACAATGACCAAAGAGACCAAGCCTGTCTCCAGAAGATTTGACCTCTCTGCTGAGACATAGCTTGTCTCCTAAAAAGATTTGATTTTTCTGAATGTTTTTGAGTTTTTTTACCAACAGTACTAGCACATACACTATATTGTATTTCATTTATCTTAATTATCTAGACAACAAAGGAATTAAAATTTAAGCATTACCATCATCCAATCATCTCGAAAATATGTAAGTGAAACTATTTAAGAATACTCATTAATTCAGATTCCATTTTATATATAAAATCAAAGACTGAAAAAAATATATAAACCCCTGTGCAATCGTCAAAACATGAGTGATATCGACAATGTCTTGTCCCAACCTTTGCATTATATCTATATTACTTCTCAAACTAAATGTACATACATGTGCTTTGATTATTCTTTATCTGACATTAAATGAGTCTATCGTGTATCATGTATCTCATATGTACAAGCATTTGGACAAACAATTTATGCTCACACAATGAAAACACTTGTTCGTTCATAATTCCTTTGAGTAATAACAAAACCCTTGAAGGATAAATCTGTTCTATTATGAAGACATGGTGATAGGAACATTAAAACTTATATAACTCAGGGTGTGTAAATGGAATTTGAAACAACAACATTATAAATTCAAGGCAATTATCATGACCAATTCAAAGCAATTTTCAAGTTATATAGGTACAAGCAACAGGACATGGTTACAATTTTTTAGAGTAAGGTACAGATAAAATCTGGTAATACTTGTATCACTTCCCCAAAATTCTTCCAGAATAACATCCAACTAATCATCTATCCAACTAGGAATATTAGAAAGTCTATCATGTGAAGCAAATCCACATAAGGTTCAAGATATAAACTCAAAAAACTTTGAAGAAAAATAAACATAAAAAATTTGAATGCCTTAAATTAGAACATGTAATCAGTGCAGATAAACAAGGTACAATATACATGCTCTGAATTCTCATGTATATAAACAAAATTATAGAAAATAAACAAAACTTACCTGATTGAAATTTTCATCACAATTACAGAGGAAGAATTCTCCAGTGAATAGAGGACGATGTAATTTTTCAGAGAACCTTTAGATCCGAGCTTGATTTCTTTGCTCAAGATCTCAAATTTTCTTTTTATATTTTTCTTTCTTCTCTGATTTGAAAGATCAACGGTTCTTGCAAACGAAATCTTAGATCCAAATCCTTACAGGTCAGATCTAAGTCCTTTCATATAAGAGAATCATCACAACAATTTGAATAGGAATTAACAGATAAAGCTTCGTCGGAATCCGGCAATTTAACCGGAGAAGACGATGAAAAAGAGTTAGGGTTTCTACACTTGTGCTAGGGTTTTGAAACGATAAATCCAAGATCTCTTGTTAGAGTGCGGCAAATGAAGCTAATAGAGGAAGAAGAAAAGGATCTGCCGGAATTTACGCTCACCGGAGGACGTGAATCGGCTGGGGAAATGGCCGGATAAGGAGATGAAAGGCTAGGGTTTCGAACGAGGGTTTGAAATTGGGAATTTTCTCTCTCTCTCACTCTCTCTCTCTGCTTCAGTTTTCTCTAAAATTTTCCCTCAAAACTCTCTCCTAATCTCTCTTCCAGTTCTCTTCTCTCTCAATCTCTTAAATCTCTAATAGATCTCTCACTCTCTCCATTTCTCAAATCCATGACAAAGAACGAGTGACAGAGAGGGATCTAGGTTAGGTAAGCTGGAATTAGGATTTCTATGGCCAGATCTAAGGTTTGGATTAAATCGGAGTTAGGCCGGAATCCGGTTGGATTGATCGGAGAAGATGAAGAAGAATTGACAAGATCTTGCCTGAGCTCCGGTGGATGTGGCCGGAATCAATGGAGTTCACCGGAGCTTTGTTGATCGGATCTTTGTGTAAAATGGTTGAAGCTCGGATTTATTGACCGGAGATGAAAGAGTGTTATCGGAGAAGATGATGCCGGAGATGAGGAAGGTGTGTGGCTGGCCGGTGGTGAAGTGAAGAGCAGATTCCAGTGAATTCCGCCGGAGAGGCGATCGGAGGTGATGGATCTTGGTTTGAGAGGATGGATCTAGGGTTAGGGTTTTAGAAATCCCCTTTTCTCTCTATCGTTTTTCTTCCTCCCCTCAGATCTGTTTTTGACGAAAATGCAACCTCTCCTCCCTCTCTCTTTTTTTTTTTTCATTCGATCCCTTATAAAGGGAAAATGATATATTAATGCCCCTCCTTTTGCTTCTCTAGACAGCCCCCTCTAATGTACTTCATAATTGCTTTGGTTATTTTAAGGTGGTACAAGTAAGAAAAGGGGTAAGTTTCAAGTCTTTTCTTTTTGCTACTTGGAAAATTGATACTGGCACACACAGCTCGGATGTTCCACCCCTCTTCTGCCCTGGCTAGCAAGGTTAATGGCCAATGCACTCCCCTTTTACGCTACTTATCTAAACACATTCATTTATAGGGCAACTCTCAACGGATTTTCCTGAAATTTTGTGGGGACCTAAAGGATACCCTATGCTACCCTAGGGTAGAATTTAGGACCCTAATTGACTGATTTAGATGGGGTTTTGCATATAGATTGAGGGTTTAGGGCCTGGTCAAAATGGGGTGTCTACAGATGCCCCTCTTTGGCAGAGTGTGCTTGTCGCGCGAATGCCAAAGCTGAACAGACAGCACATTTTGACTGGCCCAAGATGGATTGAAGAGAAAAAGAATGAAGAAAGTGATTTCGGAAAGATTGAATTGTTGGTAAGAAGTGATGCCTCACGGGTCTTGAATGGAATGGATTTTGGTTACTTGCTTGATGCTCTCAGAGAGATTTTGGCTTTTTCTACGCTCGGGGCGAATGCTTTCAAAGAAAAAAAATTGATTTTACGCTTGGAACGAAAACTTTGAGGAAGAATTTGTCTTTACGCTTGGAGCGAATGCTCTCAGGGAGAATTTTGGTTCTACGCTTGAAGCGAATGCCTTCAAAGAAAATTTGGTTCTACGCTTGGAGCGAATGCTTTCAAGAAAATTTTGGTTCTACGCTTGGAGCGAATGCTTTCAAGAAAAATTTGGTTCTACGCTTGGAGCGAAAGCTTTTAAAGATACAAAATGATTTTACGCTTGGAGCGAATGCTTTCAAGAAGAATTGGGTTCTATGCTTGGAGCGAATGTTTCTCAAAGAGATAAATTGATTTTACGCTTGGAGCGAATGCTTTCAGGAAGAAAATGGGTTCTACGCTTGGAGCGAATGCTTTCATAACGAATTTGGGTTCTACGCTTGGAGCGAATGCTTTCAGGAAGAAAATGGGTTCGACGCTTGGAGCGAATGCTTTTAGGAAGAATTCGGATATTTTGCTCAGTGCTAATGTTTTCTGGGATAATTCGGTTTCTTCACTCAGGGTGAATACTCTCAGGGAGAAAATTTGATATTTTCACTCGGGGTAGATGCTCTCTGGGAGAAAATTTAGTATTTTCACTCGGGGTAGATGCTCTCAGGGAAAATTTGGTTTTAAAATTTCATATTCAACATGACTTAAAATTAATTTGGTGAAACGCTGGTCACATAACTCAGCATTCAAAACATATTGATGAGATAGCCTCCCACCAGACATATAACTCGAGTAACAAATCGATCACACAGGTATTCCTGACTCCGCACTTGGGTGACGACACACTGTGGAACGACGGACCATGACTTGACTTTTCATTAATAGCAACAAAATAACTAGATAGAGCTGCGGTCCAGTTTTTCACCAAATTAGACAAGAAAGAACAATAGTTGAATGAAAATTTTGATCAAGGGTCTATGGCAATAAACCACAAAGAGCCTTGCATAGAATGAGAGAACAAGGGTCCACGGTGGTAAACTGTGAAGAGCCAGGTAAACGGGAATCGAGGGTCCATGGTAATAAACCATGAAGAGCCTCGCTAGAAAGACATGAGATGGTTGGTGGGTTAGAAAACTGGGAATCAAGGGTCCATAGCCATAAGCTACGAAGAGCCAAGAAGTAATCAAGGGTCCACGGTGAGAAGCCGTGAAGAGCCACACAATGAATCTAGGGTCCATGGCAAGAAACCATGAAGAGCTCAGCAGAAAGGAATCAAGGGTCCACGGCAATACTCCGTGAAGAGCCAAGCATTGAATCTGGGGTCAATGACAATAAGCCACGAAGAGCCCAGCATGCAGAAACAATGACATGTAAAAGATATGAATGGAATGACTATGAATAGTGGGTCCATGATATATCTGGAAGAACATATCACGAAGAGCCACTCGGGGAGCAAGGGTCCATGGTGTACCCAAATGGTAAACCATGAAGAGCTAAGAAATGACAAGGATAGTGAGTCCATGATACATCGTAGAAGACAGATCACGAAGAGCCACTCAGGAAGCAAGGGTCCATGGTCTACCTGAATAGTAGACCACGAAGAGCCTTGGGAACCAACGGGTATTGCTCAGAATTGATTGATTTTGAATGATTTTTTCAGACTGATTGCCTCTTGCCGAGGAAATTGAGAGTACGAGTTCCTTGCTGAGAATTGGACTCAGATAACTTGTAGGGATTTGGATATTGGTCCTTCTTTGACAGGTGAAAAGCATTCTGCTGAGGTTTTGAAGGTTGTGGGACCAAATTCTAGACTCCGCTGGGGAAATTGATTTTCTTTGGAAATTGACTCTTTTATAAAGATGGCTCATTTGAGGAGCTTAGAGATTTGGCTTTAGATGTGCTCGCATCTCTCTTATCTCAATTTGTTATAAACATTGGCACTGATTGCCTTTGTGCGTTCGATATCTTTTATGACGCAAGTCATAAAAGATGCCCTTAGTGTATTGTACTTCCATGACAAGAGTCTTAAGGAAGCGGAACCACGATAGGTAAGGGAAAATTGAATTTGTATGGGTTCTTTCTTGAAAATAGGAAGAACAATTTCTACAATGGCTGGGTTTGAGAATTCCTTCTGTTACTGCTCACTGTTTGAGGCCTTAATGTCTCTGGCAGATCTGAACAAGATGTCTCTTGCCCCTCTTTGATTTCCAACCAGGATTCACTTTGAATTTTCTTCGTATTTTGGAAGGTGTACTCTCGCTCTTCCAATGCCAGACAACTTTAGACCTTGAGAGAAAAATGGATAAGAATGAGGAATAGACTTCGAATGACTCGATCAGAGAAAATTTATACGATTCAAGGGACGACTCACTTTTGATTCACCCTTAGATCCAATGTATTATTTTTTTAGGGTAAGGCTAGCCGCTTTCAAAGTAATTTCGAAAACCATGTCAAGAGGCATTAATTTCCTCCATCGGTATTTCCGTCATGGTTATTACCCCTCTTCGGATTGCTCAGTTTTAATGCCCCTAGTTTAGAATGGTATCAAAGTAAGTCTCGCCGACACTACTCAGATTTCGGGATCCTGCCCTGTTTGAAGACTGCTTCTCCATCTCGTCCATTCCCTCCTTGCGGGAACTCATGACTAATGTCCTTCCAAATTTTTTGGTCTAGCAAACCATCTGTCTCAACTCTTGTTTGCACTGCTTGCATTCTTGAGTTCTTCATGGTTGAGGAACTCCTTCTACAAATCATCAGCTTTTTCTTCATGGGAAGTCTTGCTGCTGACTAGATTGTCTTCTTGAGTTTTCAATCTAGCAAACCGATACCCTTTCTTTGTATAAGCTAACTCTTTGACTTAGCAAATACATGAACCTCTTTTCTCTAGGCCGCCCTTTCAGGTTTTCAACCTAGTGGGTCTTCAGACTCTCATTCTTTTTTTTTCTTTCTGTTTTTTTTTGTTCTAATTTGCCTTGAACCTTTGCTTGTTTCACCAGAAGGACTTTCTAGTTAGGCTTGAGTTCAAAAGGGTTAGATATCAAAAGTTCAAACGATTTGGATCAAACACCTTCCCTACTCGTAATCAGGCACTACCTACGTACCCCAAAAATGGAGGATCAGATCCGCGTAGTTCGCTTTGGGGTTTAACAAAGAATGGTTTAGCTTTTTAGCTTCAAAATTTTGAAAGGGGGATGATTTAGCTTTTATCCCAAATGTTTGACCGAACCTGAGTTGATCAGGTTGCCTATGTACCCCCGAAGAGTTGGGGATCAGGTCATGACGTAGTTCAGGTGCATAAATGCCCTTAGTTTATAATGTGGTTGGAAGAAATATTTGGCTTAAAGTGTTGGCTCAAAGGGCTCACAAAAGGATTTTTAAACGTTAGGATTTTGGCTATAAAGGCTCAAACGACCAAGGATGGCCTCCTGGTATTTTGACATACAAGCTTTTGAATGTTTAAGGTTCAAGACTTTGAATATTTTTGTCGAAGAGTCTGGCGGTATTTGCAAGTAAGACTTTAACTACGGTGCTCCATTTGAACTTATGCGACTCTTGAATATCTTGAATTTATGCTCAAGGTTATACAGCTCTCGATAGTCTCCAAATGTTGGAGACAATTCTGATATTCAATCTATCTCATAGACTCCATCACTTGGGTCTTTGATTTTTGTAAGGAGTTGTCTTAGGGACACATTCCCTTCTCCTTCTATTCTTTTTTTTTTGCTTTTAGACATTAGGAATGTCCTTACTCTTGAAGTATTCCATCTCAAAATCTCATTGAAAATATGTAGCCCAAGTGCTCTTTTCGGGCTCGAATTGATGACTTCATTTTCTGAAAGTCTTCTCTAAACTTTTTATCAGCTCGACTGGATGTCTGATGCTTCACTCTCTTGAATTTTGCTTTTCGACTGATATCTAAAGCTGATGGAGTCTTGCTTTTCACAACAACAGGGCGTTCATCCTGTTTATCCTTATAGGATCAAGCAAGACTACCTCGAACCCCCTCTAAATAGGTTTATCAATTCTTTGCGCTCCTCGGGAGATAAAGTTTTGCCAATCCATGTTTTCCGAGTTTCAGATTTCGATACCACTATCAATAGCTTTGATTTCTTCTTTGAGTGGCTATGCTCGACGCTCTTCCTCTCGTTTGATCATGTTTCAGCTCTCGAGGGGAATTTCGTCTGCATTCTCATCCGAGAAGGGTGTGTTTAATCATTTAAACATTAGATCTAAGAGTGAATCACAAGAATACTGATAATGCTGAAATCAAATCTTTATTTCAATAGAAATTTCAAGTACATTGATGACTCTCTTTTTTTTTACGTACCTCAATGGGTTCTTCATTGGATTTGACAAAAGACAACACATTGACTTTGAATGAACACGACTGACAAATATGAAACACTTTTTTTTTGACATCGACACAATAAGACTTACCAACTCTAAGAGAAGAAAGTTGGTGTACACTCAACGAAAGACAAACCTAACAAAACATGACACTTCTTCGTTAGTAATGCACTGGCACTGAAAGTTTATGGGTAGCACCCCTTCCTCTATGATGTATGACTAGGGAGTCCAATCATGCTACAGCTAAAGGTGTAGGATCTGTACATGAAAGTAAGAAAACATAGCAAAACATACAACACAATTCTATATACGATTAGACAACACAAATCAATTCTATATACGATTGGACAAGACAAATTCTAAAACTCTAATGCAAGACTTGACTCGGACCAAGATGGCCGTCCATCCCAGCTGTTTACTTTCAGCTTGCTTACATTTCTAGCATGTGATTAATTACTATTTATTTAGCATTATCTCTTGCATAGGCTTGCATGCTAGCATATTTATTCTACTGCTTTGGTTGTTTACTGCTTCGTATTATCTTCTTCGTAATTAGGTGCATGTTAGTGTGTTTTCTTCTTCATCTTGAGTGTTTACTCTTTAGTTATATCTCTTGAGCAGTTTCACATACTCATTCACATGCTTAGCTGTAGCATTTATTCAATCATCTTATCTCGATTATCTGCTTAGATGTAGCTCTTTACTACTTTTTCTGCTTATCACATCATATCTGTCATTATCTGCTTAGCTGTAGCTGTGCATGTGGTTGTTTACTGCTTTTTTAGATGTGTTGAGTTAGGATTAGATGTGATGAGTTAGGATTTATTTGCTTTCCTTGCCCATCCCTGGGTCATGCATGCTTAGGTAGACGCTTTCTCAGGGATGCCTGTTCCCATTTCACATGATTTTAGCTCAAAATTTTTTGAAAATAATAAAAATGGCATAAGAGACCGAGTGCGTTCGGGCGAGTGGGGTGCCTAACACCTTCCCTACTCGTAATCAGGCACGAATCCAATAATCTCTAGATTTATCCATTGCACAGAGCATATTATTGGCTCCATGGCCGTATTCCATGGATGACGACTCTTTACTATTTTTAGGTATGTCTTAATTCCATGCTTTATCTCCGAATCAAGAGGTTTCTCATATATCGCCACTAATGCTTTGAGGGCTTCATTTCGAGAGTTCCTTAGTAGATCTCTCTTTCACATGTGGAGATCTAAAAGATGTGGGGGGTTCGTCCCACGCCATTCTCAAGATCGGAGTCCACAGGCTGGCGACTCTGCTGGGGATCTTTTGAAATATTCCTAACTCTTTAAAAATGCCATTATTATTAATTTTAAAGAAATTTGAGCCAAAATCAAGAAAATGGGAACCTTTTCGTTAGAAATCCAGGAGTACCAAATAGGTGCGTATTAAAACAAGGGCTCACACACTCAATCTCATCTCTTGCATATATTATCTGTTTTGTGGTTATTTTATTATTATGGATTGTTATGGATGCGATATCAGATGACCTATTCAGGTACTATGAGCAGGAGCAGTGAGGGCTACACCCGTCCTCGACAGCATCACTGCACTAGTAGTACACTCAACTCTTGGGCACTTCGTGTGTAAAACGGACATAGTTCGTGTACTGGGCGATAGTCATGGTATGGAAGTAACTATGCACCCGGCCAGGAGGACCTCAGCCTTACCTCCTCTATATATTGCATTTGTCCTTTGTTTGCATATAGGAACGAACATGTGTAGCTCACACATGTAAGCCTAGAGTTAGCAGCCTTGTCCTATCTATAGACTAGGGTAGTTCACCTCGTGTGGCTACAAATACGGTTTTAGAACACTCATCAGTCTGTCATGAGTCAAAACCCTCTTGACTCCGCTAGATTAGACTAGGGATGGTGCTCCTAGTTTGGATGTATATATGTATATGTATATCTATTTATATGTATACATATTATTTATTAGATTAGGGTTTACTTCTTAGTTAGGTTTTCCTTCCTAACCAAATCAATTGTCCCCCATCTATCCATTCTGTGGATTATCATCAGATTATTGGCTCTTTAGCGATAATCTATTCTTTGATCTATTGGCCTTAAAAGTGTTCCATATTTTCCATCATGGATTTACCTCCATTGTATCATACCGTGATCACTAGTGGATTAGTTAAATCTTGCCGACATCATTATACGAGTGTGTGTTTTTGCTGCGAGCCCTGCTTTATCTTGACCATGATGACGTACTCTTCGTGTTTAGTTGCTGAGACCCACCTAGTACAGCTATCATGCTACCAGATTTTATCTAAAAACCTTGAGCATAATCATTATCCTTTTGGGTTTGTTGACGAATCATGTGTTTACCTTACCACATTTCCTAGTATAGCCATCATGCTGTCGAATTTTTTCTAAATACCTTGAGTGTGGTCATCATCCTTTTAGGCTTGTTGACAAACCACGTGCTTACCTTACCACATCTCCTTGTAAAGTAGTTATGCTGCAGGATTTTATCGAAGGGAACGATGTGTTTGTACTACCTTTTGCCTCAACTTGTGCATTACATTGCCATGTGATTACTTCTCATTAAGGCTAGCGTTTGTGATGACGATGATAGGAGTCTTGCCCGGTTGCTCAATCATAGATCTCAAAAGATTCACCTTTTCAAAACCCATTTGGCCTCGCCCATCTTCAAGGCTTAACCGCAATTCTGCTTCACCCATTTCACCTCTCACATTGCTCAGATAGCTGAGTATATTGAAAGTCTCGTCTTGACAGAAATGAGAAAGATGATGATGAAAGCCAGGACCTGATAGACGAGGATCTGTAAGCCTAAGGGTTCTCCATGGGTTCACTCAATCACCTTGTTTCGATGATTAACAAACGCAAATTGATTAGTCGCTTATGGACTGATCATTTGCCTTTAGAGCATACTTGCACAAACCACACCTTAGAGGATCTACCAAGGAGAAGCTCAACAATCATATGAGAAGCATTGAACATACAGAGAAGATCATAAAGGCCAAAGTTGGAGGATGAAGAACCACTGCAAAGGACCAAGGAGCTTGTACGACAACTTGAAGATGTCAAGCATGGAAGCTCAACCATAGAAGATCCCAGCTGAAGAGAAGAGTTCAAGAGAGTGACAGAAATTGTAGAATGTATTCTTATCTCTCTTGCATTTTCTCTTGTCAAGGCACATTGTTTAAACCCCTAAAACTAGTGAAAAATAATATTTTCCAAAGAGACTGCAACACACCCTTAGAGCCTAATTGGATTAGTGAATGACCATGTGGTGTTCCATCATTATGGGACCCTTATGACATTCCAATCTTCATAGAAAATGAGTTCCAAGAGCCTAAAAGAATTGAGCAACAAAAACAGGAAAAACTGCTGTTCATAGGCTTCTCGGAACTCCGAGAATTATTCCCGGAGCTTCGATCTCGGAACTCAGAGAAATGGTCCAGGGAGTATAATTCATACTCTGGACGTTTTTCTCGGAACTCCGAGAAATGGTCCAAGAAATGAAAATTCACTACCTGACTGGTTTCTCGAAACTCCGAGATGATTTCTCGGAACTCCGAAAATTGTTCTTAGAACTCTGAGAATGGTAAAAAATAAAAAAATATAGCCGTTGCGGCTACAACGACTAGTGGACTTTTTGGCCCCAAAATTACCAGTTTGCCCTTGAAACGGTAATATTGAGTTAGGAACCTATATATACATGTTGTATGGTTTCAAAACATGAAGGAGAACATATTCCAACTCTAAAAAATCCTAGAAACACACTCGCAACTATTTTTGGGTTATTTCTCTCTCACCAAACTCATTGTGCCTTGATTTGAGAAAAACATTTGAGATTGGTTTAGGCTTTAAATTGTAAGTATTTTTTAGAGAACATTGTGAGAGTGTCATTGTGCATTGTAGCCTACTTAGAGGCAAAGCTATCTTCTTCTTCGGAAAGCGCTTAGATCTCGCGGTGTAAGAGAGACAAGAAAGGTGGAAGGGCATCCTGTGTTAATTCCCTTGGGTGAAGGGCTTAGTTCTCGGCCGTGTAGGAGAGACATTGTAAAGGTTGCAAGGGCATCCTTGTTTAATTCCCTTGGGTTGTGAAAGCCTGGAGCCGGGCATCGTGGAGGTCTCAATAGTGGAAATCCTCAAGTGCGACCTTGAGTAGAGTGGTGTAGGCTTTGCTGAACCACTATAAATCATTGTGTCACTTGTGTTGGTATTTTTCCTTTTCTCTCTCACCCTCTCACTCTATTATTTGTGCTTGCATTTTTACATAGTTAGAATTGGGTGAGTAGTTAGCATTTTGTTTTCGATTGAATAATTGTACCATGCTAACTAGGCTATAAATCACCCAATTAAGTTTGCTAATCAAAAGGGTTTTTGAACTTATATAAATTTATAATATTGTTTAAGTTCAACTATTTTAAACTTAATTTAACAAGGGATAAGTCTTGGGTGAAATTTTAGAAAAAGTTTTTAAAAGGGAAAGGTTTTATAAACATCCTATTCACCCCCCTCTAGGTTGCCAAACCGAGTCACTCATCGGATCTCAATTTGTATCAAAGCTTGGGCTCTTAATTAAGACCCTAACCGGTTAAGAGTTAAAAGATCAATTTTTCTGCAACTTAAAAGATGGGATCTAGACTACCTATTTGTGATGGATTGGATTATGGATCATGGGTGATCCATATGAAGACATATCTTAAAAGTCTAGATAGAGATATGGTAGAGATAATAGAAAATGATTTTGTTCTAAATGCTAAATTTAAAAGCTTAAATGAATATAATAAAAAATTATCTTTACTAAACACTAAAGCCCTAATCACTATATGTTGTGCCTTACCTCATACTATTTATGAAAAAAGTGTCCTCATGCCAAAATGCAAAAGATATTTTGAACCAAATTGAAAAGTGTTGTCAAAACAAACTCCTATGCTTAACCACAACACTTGAAACTTCAAATATCAACCGCCAAGCATTAAAGGAATTAAATGATGGGATTGCATCAATTGAACAAGAAATTCAAGACTTAAATGAAAACCTTGAGGAACAACTAGCTAGAAACAAAATCTTAGAAAACTTATTAGCTAGTGTTAAAATGGATTATGCTTCAAATGAAGAAGAACTCGAAAGAGTAGAAAATGAAAATGGTTCAATTGTCCTTGAAATTGAAGAATTAAATGAGAAAATTAAAAATTTAGAACATATGAACAAACTCCTTAAAGAAGAAGAAGATAAAATCAAGAATTCCTCATCACTTGAAACAAATAACTTCAAAATGGGAACCAATGATTTGAAAATCAAGAATGAGAAACTTGAGTTGAAAAATTACAAACTACAAGAAAATGTAAAACATAATTGCCATCGTAACCATTCTTGTAGATCATCATGTTCATCCCATCCATCTACCTACTCTTATGCATCTTGTGATTATTGTGGTAGAATTGGACATTACAAATCTAAGTGTAAGTTTAGGTTTGTAAGAAGTACCAAGTTTGTATGGGCTAGAAAATGTAAGCCTAAGGGTTCCCATGGGTTAATCATTCACCTTCCCTTCTTGTTTTGATACTAGCAAACTAAATTGATTAGAATTTATGGACTAATATGTTGCTTTGAGGTGTTGTGTTATATATATATGAATTTCATGTCATAATCGCCATTACATAACTCTTCACAACACATGGCTTGTGGATCATGGATCAAAGGAACAAAGAGCTTGCACCTACATTGGAGTCATCACCATTTGGAGATGATCAAGTCAAAAAGCTCATCATGAAGATCCCACAAGTTCCTAAGCAAGTGTCAAGAAGGAGCTTCGAGTTGAACATGCCATGGTGACACCTCATGTACCTCAACATGCATTGAAGAATGGAGGACAAGTCACAAGAGCCAAGACAAGAACAAGATGTTCACCCAACCTGAAGAAGTGCAAGAAAGTGCAAAGGAGCCAAATAATTCCAAGAAGACTCAAGGTTCTTATTTTTAGAATGTATTTGGAGTCCTCTTGATTTTATGTTTAAATGCACTTTCAAAAGGTTTTCAAATAGTTTTTATACTTAACATTTTACATCTTTGAAAACCATCAACACACCCAAAAATGTGTTTGAAAACCTTGAAATTAAGCCCAAAGACCATAGCCCAAAAGCCCCTCGATTTTAAAGTTAAAAATGAAATTTCACTCAGGGCCGGTCGACCGGGCTATTCCGGGCGACCGCGGGATGGAACCTGAAAATCCAGGCCATCTCGAATTTTATCTGGCCAGTCGACCGGGATGATCCGGGCGACCGCAGATGCGCTTCTGTTTCTATAGAAGCAATCCAATTTGGGTCTAGGGCGGGCGACTGCCGTAGGTCGGTCGACCGAGATAGGTTTTATGAGGCAAATTTTTGAGCAAATAGTTAGTCCTCACCGGGTGACCTCCATTGGGCCGGTTGACCGCAACGGTAAGAAATTTGAAAACAGAATAGGGCGCGCGATAGGGGTGGGCGACCGCCGTAGCCCAGTTGACCACCGCGGTCGAGCAAACTAGCCGTTAGGGTGTTTTCTGCTTGACTTTTTTAAGCTGATAATTTATAATTTTACCCCAAACTGTCATATTTTCAAATACAGATATATACATGATTAAAACCTATCTCCACAAGCTTTTGAACATTTGAGAAAGATCAAATCCCATTTCTCTTTGAGCTTCATCATTTTTATTTCAAAATCTAAAAACCTCTTTGATCTTCCATTTCTACATGTTATCAAGAGGCACTCCATAGGGATTTTCTTTTGCTATTTCTTGGGAGTGATTGTGAGCTTACAAAGTTGTAATCCGCCTATTAAGAGGCATTGAGTGTTTTTCATTTTATTTTTTCTTCATGTGAGGGTCTCCTCTTCGGTCCGTAAAGAAAGGTGAAGACAAGGGTCTCCGATTCGGCCCGTGAAGAAAGGTGAATCATGTGCAAGGGTGTGATTCCCTTGTCAAGGCTTCGTGCAAGGGGCTTCGCTTTGGCTTTTGAGAATGAAAAAGCAAGGGTTTGTTCCCTTTGGAGATGAAGGAGTCAGGTGTACGACTTCATCATTTTAGTGGAGATCCCAAGAGGTAAACTTGGAAGAGTGGAGTAGGTCAACTTGTGACCGAACCACTATAAATCTTGTGCCTTGTGGATGCTTGCTCTTCTCTCTCTCTCTCTCTCTCTCTCTCTCTCTCTCTTTATCACGCGTGGTGATTGGTAATCTCTAACCATACTTATGTTTATGCTTTAATTGAACAAGGGTTAGTAATTGCACTTAAGTTAAATGTCTAAACCCTAAATTGCATTATAATATCTATTTGAATAAGGGTTAGCTAAATGTGCATGATTAGAAAGTTTAATCTCTAAATTTTATTGCTATACCTATTTGAACAAGGGTTAAACTAATTAGTGCTTAATTAATTGGATTAATTTTTAATCTCCCTTAATTAAGCCTAAAATTTCTAATTGACCAATTCACCCCCCCTCTTGGATTGTCACACCTGTATTTCAGAAAAGATTCATATTATAGGACAAACTTGAGTGGAACTATCATAGTTTGGGTTCCAAAACCCCCTATTTGATCTATTTATGACTTAGTAGATGTAGGGATGTGCTTCAATGGTTATATCATATGAAAATGGTTGCTTGGATACAAAAATGTCTATCTTGCTTTAATGCCATGTATCCATGTTTTGTGCTTAAATGGTTATCTTTTTGAAAATCCAAAGTCTATATGCTTAGAATATTTGTATAAGACTTTGATATATTGCACTCAATTGTCATATCTTTTGGAAAGGGTTCCCTAGATATTCTTTGATGTGTAGTCTTTGTTTGATTCACATGTATCTATGCATGTTGAAATAAACAAGAGGGGGGGTGAATTGGTTTAAACACTAATTTATACATTTTTTAAAAATTAATTTTAAACCTAATTTGATTTTTCTTCTCTTGATTAGATTTTGATTAGTTCAAATAAGATCAAAACAAAATGAATTGCCAAACCAAAAACAAGAATGAAAGTGCAAGACAAAGAAAGAACACACCGATGTATAGTGGTTCGGGCAAAGTCCTACTCCACTCTTCTTAAGATCGTCCTTAAGGATTTCCACTATTGTGAGACCTCCACGATGCCCGGCTCCGAGGCGATTACACTCCCAAGGGATATTAAATGAGGATGCCCTTGACACCTTTACATCGACTCTCCTTCTTCCCCGAGTTCTTAGCGATACTCCCTAGGGTATTAAGATAGGATACCCTAGCCACCTTTACAAGAAAAGAAGATGAAGATTTGCTTGGCTTCACTTGAAAGCTTGATGCACAATGTTGTCCCTTTGATTGCTCTCCAATATAGGTTGCAAGTGAAAGCCTAAATCCAAACTCAAAAAGATTTGCAAGTTTCAAGGCAAGTTTGGGGAGAAGAAAATAAATTCTCAAGCTAAAAGGATTTGCAAGTGTTTGAATGCTTAAGGATGTTTTTTCTAAATATTCAAGAGAGGAAAAATAATCCTCTTGAATGAGTATTTATAGCCTCTTGACAAAATATGACCGTTTGGGGTTATAGAAATCAAAGACCAATTTTTAATTCAAAAACCAACAACTATATTTTGAGCTGTCGCGACGTTCTCGGAGCTCCAAGAAATTCTCGAAATTCCGAGAAATTCTCAAAATTCCGAGAGAACGGCCAAAAGAAGAGAAATTCTACTGGACCATTTCTCGGAGTTCCGAGAGAATGGCCAGAAATTGTCAAAAACTACTGGACCATTTCTCGGAGTTCCGAGCTCGGAGCTCTGAGAAAAATCTCGGAGTTCCGAGAAGCCTAAAATAAGCAGACTTTTTATATTTTTGTTGCTATTTGATTTTGGGCTTTTGGAACTCAATTCCTAAGATAATTTGGAATGTTTATGAGGGTCCCAACATGTTGGTCCACCACATAACCATTCACTAAACCATTTAAGTTCTTAAGTGTTTTTGAAAAACTCTTTTGAAAAACCTTGCCTTAACTTAGAAATCTAAAGAGAAAAGATATACAATGAAATCTATGTAACCTTCAACTTATCATTAGCCTTGGTCTTCATTTTGTCTTCTATTTTGTGTATGCTTGCTTGAGAGATTATGTGAGCTCCACTTAGCTCCTTTGACTCTTGTGTGGTACATCTTCAAGCATGACCATGTGGTGTGTTGGTTCCTTCAATGATCAACCTATGGGCTTAACACAACACTTCAAGGCAAATTGATTAGTATTCAAGAGCATAATCAATTATGTTTATAATCATCAAAACAAGATAGGAGAGTAGACCCTTGGGCTTACACATGTTGTGGTTAATGATCACATCTTTGTAAAGAAATAAAATGTAGATACACTAGACTTATCATGTTTGATCCTCGTGTATTTATGATAGGCTATTCATACCATATGTGACATGAGACACTAGGATTGTCTAATTTGTTATCCCATGTCATTGTGCCTAGTAGAAGTACACTATCCTCTTTGGTATGAATAGATATCTGGCTAAGTGCACACACTATGACTTAGATCTTATTTCACTTAGTATCCATCCACATAACATACCACACTAGAACTTAATGTAAAAACCATATTTGGTCCTTCATGATTATCAACCCTTTCATTGCCCATGAGTTCATATTAAACTCAAATATGTACACATTTTTTATTTTAAACTCTATTTTGGACAAAATTGGCATTTGTTAGATGTTTTGGTATCTAAATCGTTTTATACATCCTCTCTAGTAAAACTAGAAATTAAATGCCATGTCTAGGAAAATAGCCTCTTCTTAGACATAATATATGCCCTAGGTGAGAAAATATGTTTATCTCTATACACCTAGTTGTCCTCCTCTCTCTCACAAGACTTTTCTATTATGTGCTAAATAGTTATCACTACATGTAATATGAAGTCTTTGATGAGTTATATGTGAATGTATATTTTTGAAAGCTTTAAATTGGATAATCTCATGACTAAGTTGAACCTTGAAATGTATAGGTATTTAATATGTATTTTCTTGAAGTAGTCATGAAAGTTCATATTAGAATACATGTATCCAAGGTGGTTTGCATCATTTGATATATATATATATATTCTAAAATCCTTGGATCTTTCCCTACAATCATATAAAAATATATTATATAGGGAAGTTGAAACATGAATCTAGATTCAATGTATGACACTCACTTGAGTTAAATTGAAATTTCATAGGAATCTAGTATCATATTTGGGCATTTACTCACTTGAGTAAAATTGAAACACATATAGTGGTTGCACATAATACATTGTGATGGGAACACATGTCTCCCATACATTTTGATTTTCAATGGGCTTATGCACTATGTGCTTAATGCTTTATCTTTACATATGCGGTATGTGGATATAGGAAGTAGAAGTTTAGACCTTGTACTTCATTTGTGATGTTCATGTTGTCCAAACATGATAGACTATCCATGGAGGCCTTGATATGGATCATATCTTTCTCATAAGGTATACTTTCACCTTCATGAGTTATGGATGTCTCTCTGAAACATGGTATTTTATTGACTATTCTTACTATGTCTTAGTCCTATAGAATTGAACTCAAATCGGTTTATATATTCTATAGTTAACACCCCTTGTTTGATAATACCTACACGCATGAGATGTTAAACATTTATCTTAGAAGTCACTCAATTGATACCCTTAGCCTTCTTAGTTTCTAAGAGGGAGATGGTGCATTCACCTTAATTAAAATACATAACAATTTAGCCCTTGTGCCAGCATCTCAAACATGAATAGATATATATGTGTGTGTGATCTCCCTAACTAGTTATGTATGTTACATACTTAGGGAAGTAAAGCTTGAATTTGGAAAATATTATATCACATTTAGGGGAAGCATGAGCCAAAGATTGAAAATCTTTTGTGCTATGCTTGTTTATCATGTAAAGCTAGACTATGGCTATAATTTTATTCATGATAAAATGACACTTAGAGAGTAGAGTGTCATAGTAGCCCAAGGGTTGAGTCTAACTTGGTATCTTTTGGAAAATATATCTAAAAATCCTTGGAGTCTATGTGAGGATAACCCTTTAGATTCATGCATTGCATGATTCTTTTTCAAAGGGGGAGCTTTAAAGGCAAATTTAGTCCTTAGTGGCTTATCATATGTCTCTTAATGTGGTTATCACTTCACATATGATAAGTACACTCATTTGGAGCATTGTTGCTCCATGTGTGTTGTTTGGGCTTGTCTTGTGTTCTTATTTTGGTATCATTTTCTTTTTGTATAGACAAAAAGCTCATAGCCTAACTCTTAGTGCCATACTCTTCTAAGCTTTTTGAAATAAACAAGAGGGGGGTGAATTGATTTTAACACTAAATTAGCCCTTTTGAAAATTAATTTGTGAACCCTAATTTGAATTTTCTTCTCTTAATTAGATTTTGGTTAGTTTAAATGAGATCAACACAAATAGAAATACCAAACCAAAATTAAGAATGAAAGTGCAAGAATAAGAAAGAACACACCGATATATAGTGGTTCGGGCAAAGCCCTACTCCACTCTTCTTAAGATCGTCCTTAAGGATTTCCACTATTGGAGACCTCCATGATGCCCGGCTCCGAAGCGATTACACTTCCAAGGGATATTAAATAAGGATGCCCTTACACCTTTACACTGACTCTCCTTCTTCGCCGAGTTCTAAGCGATGCTCCCTAGGGTATTAAGGTAGGATGCCCTAGCCACCTTTACAAGAAATTGAAGATAAATAGCTTGGCTTCTTCTTGAAAGCTTGATGCTCTTTGAAGTCCCTTGATTGCTCTTCAATAGTGATTGCAAGTGAAAGCTCTAAATCCAAACTCAATAGATTTGCAAGTGCAAGGCAAGTTTGGGAAAAACAAAATCTTAAGCTTGAAAGGGTTGCAAGTTTGCTTGAATGCTTAAGAGGGTTTTTCAAAATGTTCAAGAGAGAGGAAATAATCCTCTTGATGTTGTATATATAACCTCTCATCAAAATATGACCATTTGGGGGTGGTGATATCAAAAATCACAAATTAATTCAAATTCCAACGGCTATATTTTGGTCTGTCGCGAGGTTCTCGGAGTTCCGAAAACCATTATCGGAGCTCCGAGAAATATTCTCGGAGTTCTGTGAGAACGGCCAAAAGATGAAAAAATTCTACTGGACCATTTCTCGGAGTTCCGAGAAAATGGCCAGAAGCTACTGGACTATTTCTCGGAGCTCCGAGAAGCCTAAAAATCAGCAGATTTTTTGTTCTTATTGCTTGTTTGATTTTTGGCATTTGGAACTCAACTCCTATGATAATTTTGGAATGTTTATGAGGGTCCCAACATGTTGGTCCACCACATAACCATTCACTAATCCATTTTAAGTTCTTAAGTGTGTTTGAAAAAACTCTTTTAAAAACACTTTGCCTTGTCTTGGAAATCTAAAGAGAAAGGATGTACAATGATACATATGTAACCTTCAACTTCTCTTTAGTCTTGATCTTCAAATGATCTTCCATCTTTTGTAAGCTTGCTTGAGAGATGATGTGAGCTCCACTTAGCTCCTTTGACTCTTGTGTTAGTACGTCTTCAAGCACGACCATGTAGTGTGTTGGTTTCTTCAATTGATCAATCCTATCTTAAACACAACACTTTAAGGCAAATTGATTAGTATTCAATAACACAATCAATTATGTTTAGAATCATCAAAACAAGATAGGAGAGTAGACCCTTGGGCTTACAATCTCCCCCTTTTTGATGATGACAAACAAAATTGATTATGAGGTGTGTGTGGAGTGACATAGTAGGCAAGTGAATGCTGGAACTCCGCCTCAATATATGCACACAGATAAATTATAACAATTAAAAGCATATGGTGCATATAGTCAATTGAATAGATAATCAATTTCAAACTTCTCCCCCTTTTGTCATCGACAGAAATGCTGAACTAAAATGTAAAGCAATTTAGGAGTAAATGAAGATTGAGTTAGGTACTCCCTCTAAATCAATGCTTATGGTATAAAAATATTTAGCCAAGTAATGCACATATACCTGTTCATGATCGAGATGTTGACATAAGTCAAATTGTTAGGTATTTTTAATTAAAGTGAAGGTACCTCTCCAACTTAGAGAACTAAGAAGGCTAAGAGTACTAATTGAGTGATTTTTAAGATTAATATTTGACATCTCATTCATGCAGATACTACCAAACAAAGATGATATATATAAATACTATATAGATAAGCTGGTGAAAGGCACAAAGTATTTATTTGGCAATTTCTTTGACTTGATCCGCACTCCAAATGTTTAAGGCACTTCGGATATAACAAATTCTATCATCACTAAGGGGTTTTGTAAAGATATCCGCCAATTGATCCTCAGTATTGATATATTTTAAGCAAATATCCCCTTTTTGTGAGTGATCTCTAATGAAGTGGTGCCTAATCTCAATATGTTTGTTCTAGAGTGTTGTATAGGGTTCTTTGTTAAGCTTATAGCACTGGTATTGTCACATTGGATGAGAATATTTTCTATTTTAATTGCATAGTCCATCAATGTGCTTTTCATCCATAGGACTTGTGCACAGCAAGCTCCAGCTGCCACATATTCTGCTTCTGTTGTGGACAAAGCTAATGAATTTTGTTTCTTGCTAAACCATGAAACAAGTGATTTTCCCAAGAATTGACAAGTCCCACTAGTGCTTTTCCTATCCACTCTACATCCAGCAAAGTCTGCATCTGAATATCCAATGAGAGTGAAGGCAGATGATCTTTCATACCATAGTCCCAGACTTTGGGTTCCTCTTAAGTACTTGAAGATCTTCTTGACTGCCGATAGGTGATACTCTTTTGGATCCGACTGAAATCGAGCACAGAGACAGACAGTAAACATAATGTCTGGTCTGCTGGCTGTCAAATAGAGTAAGCTACCTATCGTACCCCTATACATCTTTTGATCTATAGATTTGCCAAATTCATCATTTTCTAGCTTAGCAATTGTACTCGTGGGAATTCTTGATGTCTTACTACTATCCATGCCATACTTCTTTAGTAACTCCTTTACATATTTTTCTTGATTTATAAATATCCCATTTTGGTATTATTTAATTTGGAGTCCTAAGAAGTAGGTTAACTCACCCATCATGCTCATTTCAAATTCATTTTTCATTAGAGTTGCAAATTCATCACACATTTTTTGATTAGTTGAGCCACAAATGGTGTCATCTACATAAATTTGTACAAGGAGGTTATCTTGATTTTCTCTTTTGATAAATAAAGTTTTATCCACCTTTCCCATCTCAAATCCTTTTTTCACCAGGAAAGTGCAAAGCCTCTCATACCAAGCTCTAGGAGCTTGCTTTAATCCATATAAAGCTTTATCAAGCCTGAAGAGATGATTTGGATGTTTGTAGTCATTAAAACCTGGAGGTTGCTGAACATACACTTCCTCTTGGATATAGTCATTTAGGAAGGCACTTTTGACATCCATTTGATAGAGTTTAAATCCTTTGTGAGATGCATATGCCAAGAGTATCCTAATGGCTTCCATACGGGCAACAGGAGCAAATGTCTCATCATAGTCTATTCCCTTCCCCTGATTGTACCCTTGGGCTACAAGCCTAGCTTTATTTCTAGTGATAATTCCATTTTCATCCAATTTGTTTCTATACACCCATCTCGTGCCAATGACTGGATGATCACTAGGTCTAGGCACTAGCCTCCACACCTTGTTCCTTTCGAATTGACTCAACTCTTCTTGCATGGCCATCAACCAATATTCATCCTTTTCGGCTTCCTTGATGGATTTTGGTTCTAATTCGGATAGGAACGCCAAGTTGTTACTCACACTTCGATAGTATGATCTAGTTCTTACTGGCGATGTGGCATCACCTAAGATTTGGGATTCATGATGATCTACCAATATTCTCCTATCCCTAGGTAATGAGTTATCATCTTCATTCCCTCACTAGGTGATGTATTACTTGTAAATGCATGGAGAGGAGCATTTGACTTAGGTAAGAGGTATTCAATAGGTTCATCCTCATCATGTGGCATTTCTTGAGGTGTTGGCTCTCTCTCATCAAATGTCACATGCATGGATTCTTCTACAGCTAGGGTTCTTCTATTAAATACTCTATATGCCTTGCTATATGAAGAATACCCTAAGAATATGCCATCATCCGACTTCTTATCAAATTTGTGTAGGTTATCTTTAATGTTCAAGATAAAGCATCTACAACCAAACACTCTAAAATAGCTTATATTTGGTTTCAAGTTTTTCCAAAGCTCATAAGGTGTTTTCTTAGAAATTGGACTTATATATACCCTATTTATGATATAGCAAGCGGTGCTAACCGCCTCCGCCCAAAAGTATCTAGGGAGATCATTTTCATGTAACATAGTTCTAGCCATTTCTTAGAGGGTTCGGTTCTTTCTTTCTACAACCCCATTTTGTTGAGGTGTCCTAGGTGCCAAAAAATTGTGTTTAATGCCATGTTCATTACAGTAAGTGTCAAAATGTATATTTTCAAATTCCGTTCCATGGTCACTTTGAATGTATGATATGGCAATACCTTTTTCATTTTGTATTTGATTACACAATTTAAGGAAATTTTCATAGGTTTCATCTTTATGTGCTAAAAATATGACCCATATAAATCGTGAGTAGTCATCCACAACTACAAACACGTACCTCTTTCCACCTAGGCTACAAGTCTTCATTGGTCTGTGGGACCCGATCCCGCGAGAGGGGGTGGGGCGCGAGCCGCCACGCCTTCTCTTGGTCTCTCGTACCCACGCGATTGGCGTGTGCATTTTAATTATTGATTTTAATTCATCTTTTATGTGAACTTGGGATCACTAAGGCAATCCGAATTCCACACAAAAGAGACTGACAGAGTCGCCACCTAGATGTGAGATCTAGGACTCGTAATTAACCAGAAATCTAGACTCGCTACCTGGTTGCAAGAATGGAAGGTATGGGGAGTTATCCATCACATGCACCATTCCTGTCCGATAATCGGTCTTCGATTCCAAAAGTTAACTCTTTTGAATTTCTTTTAAATGGCTCATTCAACTCTATGTTAATGTGCGAACTAAGTGACATGCATCCTATGATCTAATTTCAATGTGAATCCTAAATGTGTATCTTGATTTATTAATTTGTCTGGATTCAATCTAAGTGAAAGTTCTCCTAGAATTCTAATTTCATGGAAAGTCCTAAGTGATTTGATTAAGCATTTACAAGAAAATTAATATACAAAACACCACAATTTGTTGTGGTGCCGACTCGCGGTTGGTATGCCATCAGACATCCAAGCTGCCTACGTACCCAAGCCTCACTGGGATCAGAGTCGACGTAGTTCGGTGCACCTAAGCTAAGCTACTTATGCCTAACTCAACTAAGACACCGACCTAGACGGGATTGACTGTTTCAACAGTTTTAAGAGAAGTTATTTAATTCAAGTTGAGGATTTTATTATCTTAGGATTTCATCTAAGATGCTATATGATTCTTATCTAAATGCAAGTTGTCCCTTAGACTAATGCAGGTTAGCCTACATCCTAGTTTACTAGGCTTGTCCTAGGGAAAGATTGGGTGACTAGTGTAACTAGACCTATGGCACGGTTGCTATCCATAGCAAGCGTCCGTGATGAGGCTGGACTCCTAACTCTAGGACTCCCTAAAACCTAAGACTCCCTAAAACTTAGGACACGACACGACACGACACCAGTGTTCCTAAATTGGGCTCTAATGGTTCTTACGACGGAAACCATAATCCAATGGTTCCGAGAGACACGAGATGAATCGATTTCAGCTTTTGAAGTTAGTTAATTTCAGATTTCAAGGCTTTTCAGTTTCTAGACATTCAAGGATTACCAATGGTTCTAGGGTTCACCAATTTCGACCCAGAATAGCATCCAAGGAAGGGAATCGTGCGCTCTTTCCTTGTGCAATTTAATACTTAGGTTATAGCACCTTATTGCCTGGCATATCTCAGGATTTCCGTGGACAGTAACCTCGGAGCCAACAACGTGCTATAGCTTAAATATTCAAATTGTCAAAGATCGAGTGCAATAGGGATACGATTATGGATGCACTGGCCATTTTTCCAGGGAAATCTAAAGATCCTAAGATTGCTGTTTCAATGGATTAAGGAGTTAATATGTGATAGAGATTTAAGGTTCTTTAGAGATTTTCAGATGATTTTTAATTAATTTCGGATTTTCAATGAATTTTATCAATTTTAAACCATATGAGTGATTTTACAAGGGAAACCGTTGCAAATGAATTCGAAATAAGTTGAAACTTCTACAACAGCAAGATATGATGAGATGTAGCTTATTGAGAGATTTTTACAGATTTTTACATTAAGCTCATATTTAATTTTGATTTAACAATTAATTGACCAGATTGTAAAAATGACACAGAAACTACTAGAAATAGAAATCTAAATTCAGTGAAATTTCTACAGAAATAAGATATGAGTAAATATAGCATTCTGTGAGATGTTCATGAATTTTGGAAACTATTTACTATCAGTTTCGGATTTTTCAATTTTCAGCCCAGATTATGAATTAACACTACATCCCATATGAAATAAGATCTAAATCACTTGAAACTTTTACAGAAACTAGAAATATGGAATATAAGAATACTGTGAAAAGTTTGAGAATTTTATCCGTGATCTGATGTCAGTAAAAATTCTCCCAAAATCTGATAAGTTTCAAAGAAAGCATAAAATGATATACCAAACCAATTCCAAAAATTCTCAAAAATTCATGGTAGAATGTATCAGCATTATATTATTTTCCTACGAAATTTCATTAATTTTGGAATTCGTTTAGTATATATTTTATTTTTCTTCATCGAAAAGATATTTTTGAAGAGTTTTCTATTTTTTAAACACGATTTTCGAGAAAATTACGATTCCGGAAAACGTCCTCCGACCTTGTTCTGATGTGATGAACGCAAGAAAAATTTAAAATTCTAAAAAATAGATCATCCTGAGATGGCTATTTTTTCGAATTTCGTAATTACTCAGCTAATATTTAAAATAAAATTCCACTCTTCACTCAAATTCTAAAAAACCGTTGATTCAATGTCCGATCCGATCCGATAGTTATTTTACTCTATTCAAGTAGAACATCGTATTAAATTTTGGGACGAAACGGATTTGAAATCCTCATGCAGATCATGATTTTTAGCATACACGTTTAATATTCAATTAAATTCAATTAAAGGCTTAAAAATCATGCAAAAATCTAAAAAAATACCAAATAATCCCCAAAAAATCTGAGAATCGTGTACGTACCTGTAGTCGAGATCCTCGCCGCGTCCAAATGCCGAAAACTCTGAAAATCATGCCGACGGGCAATCCGCTCGCCTTCTTTCTTTCTCTTTTTTGTTCTTTTTTTTTTCTTTTCTTCCCCACTGTGGAGCGAGAGATTGATAGGGAGAGAGTGGGAATGGTGGAGATATAGAGATACACCGAGAGAGATTGATAGGGAGAGAGTGGGAATGGTGGAGAGTGAGAGAGAGACTGAGAAAGAGTGAGAGAAAGGCCGCGAGAGAGTAAGAGAATTGAGAGATCGAGAATGAGAGAGTCAGAGAGATGGTGAGTGAGCGTGAGAGAGTAGAGAGGGATGAGTGCAAGGGATGGTGAGTGAGCGTGAGAGAGCAGAGAGGTCCGCGATGGAGAGTGCGAGAGAAAGGAGAAAAACAGAGAAGTAGAGTGGTATATATGGAGAGATGAGAGGGAGAAGCCGAGGGAGTTGAGAGATGAGAGTAAGAGAAAGGGAGTGGGATAACAGAGGGAGTGTGGGAGATAGAGTGTGACAGAGAGAGTGTGAGAGATAGAGGGAGAGAGAGAGAGAGAGGGATAGACCAAGAGAAAGGGAGAAAATGTGGGAAAAAAACAGAGCATTGCATGCTCTGTTTTTTTTCTCACGTTCTTTTCTTTTCTATCATTTTTTTAAAATAATAAAAAAAAAAAAAAAAAAGTGTTGCAAATGGGAAGAGAGATAGAGATAGGGTATGGTGGGGGTAGAGATTGAGAGAGGGGTCAGGTGTGTGAAAAACAGAGTGATGGAGAGGTTGTAGGAAAAACAGAGGATGCGGTGGGAGTGTGGGAACCGTGGAGAGTAATGGAGAGGAGAAGAAAAACAGAGTGAGGGTCGGGGAGAAGAGAAAACCAGGGAGACTCCCCTGCTCTTGGTCTTTTCTTTTTCTTTTTTTTCTTCACAGAGCTCTCTCACCGAGAGAGAGATCCGAGAGCTTTTTTCTCCCTCTTTTTTTCTAGCCGTGGGCTGCCCAAATATCATTCGAGAGATCCCCGTGATCGCTGCCAGCCTTTTTTCCCAAGAAATCCCCCCCTTCTTTCCATGTGTATCTCCTCCTTCCAGATGAGAGCCACCGTAACTCCCTTTTTTTTTGAATCCGTGCTTGCCTTTTTTTCTTTTTTTATTATAGAAATTCCTCCTCTTTATGGAGAGTTCGGTTGTCCTCCTTAAGGGGATGGCAACTGCTCTAATTATAGGGAGGATTGCCAAAATTATCTGCAGATTCCCCATAATGGCTGAGTATATTGGCATTAAAAATCCCCCCATGAGCTGTTTTATAGGAATAAGAGAGAATTCCAAAATAAGAGAATCCGTTGGGTAGGAGGAGAGAGAGGGTCGGTTGGGACCTTTTCCCATCAAATGGATGGTTAGGATCATCCAACGGTCCCGGTTATACAGTTTTTGGCAAATATGGGTGGGGTCCCACCTTGTTTAATGATTAAAAGATGGGGACACAACTAGATGGTTTGGATCATTCTATGGTGTAGGTTGCTCAATCTTGTATTTTTAAAAGTACTTGTATGCCCACTCCATTGGGTGATCAAAACCGTCCACTTGCCGGGATAGGTTGTGCTTGAAAAATCATTCCCATGGACGATCTAAACCGCCCAATTGGTAGGTTGCAGTGAGAATTGGCTATGCCCCGCCAACTATTTTCATAGAATGGTCCGAACTACTTAATTAATGGATCCCCACATAAATAATCATACCCTACAAATAAACCATTGGATGATCCAATCCGCCCAATTAGTGGGCCGCAGTACAAATGGGTTGGGCTTTCAAATCATTTTTCATGGGATGATCCGAGCCAATAATTTATAAAGTTGTGCCTAAAAATCATTTCTAAGGATTATCTGAATAGCTCAACTTGATGGCCGCAACAAAATTGCTTGTTAAAATGACTTCTTTGAGATCTTGACCGTTCCCTTGATGGACATTTTTATGCACTGGATCGACATAGGCTCGAAATTCATTTTTCATTTAAAACCAAGCGGGCCCCCCGTTTGATCCAAATCTAAAAAAAGAAAAATATTCAATGCGGGCCCATCAAATCGGTCCAAATTCTCCCTTGCTCGGATTCTTACGAACAACCCCTCTCAACACTTAGCAGAAAAATACGAAACATGGCGGAAATGATTGAAAAGATCGAGAAAGCATAATGGACGGACAAGGGAACGGAAAACACTGAAACAGACTGATAACAAGAACACTAACTTTTTTGTTGATTAAAGCAGAGCAAAATGGGGGTGTTTGCAGATGTGGCGACTCTGCTGGCTACGATCGGTCCTTAGGTGCACAAACAAAGTCATGAGTCGAGATCCTGTCTCCACTCCGCCAGATTAGGATTAGGGTTGATGCCTTCAGGTAACACTGTTAAAATGTGCGAAGATTAAAAACTTTTCCTTTGGGGTTAAGATATAAATCCCATCATTTCCAAAGATCTCATAGGATTAGTCATTCATGATCTATCCGTTGAAAGCAATCTTATGCTATTTCATCTAATCTTTTGATCATGCGTCTTTCATTCTTCTGTCATACGATTCGATCGTATCTTCATGCCATCCCCTAACTGGCAGAAGCAGAATCTCACAATCTTTCGATTATACAATCTCATGATCTGATCATGCTTGGTCCAGATGATTCAATCTTGCTTGTACCCTTGGTCTCTTCCTCCTCTAGGGGCTACATTTTTCAAGATTATTTTTGCTAAGTCCTTCAGAGTTCACTCCCATAATCCTTGAGCTAGGGGCATTCCCCACGTGCTATCATGTCATCATTGTCGTGTTTATTTGTTTTGAGGAACCATCATTTTACCTCCCATTCCTTATCTAGTCGTATCATAATTATCATGTCAATCATAGAAAGGAAAAATTCCCTGAATGTCAAGCTTACATCTTGTGTTTATTGTTTCTATGTCAGGATTATTCACTGCTGAAAATCCAGGAAAGCTTCTTGGGTTTGAATCTATTCGTGGCCACTGAAGAAGCTAATTCCCCATTTTCTTTGGAAGTCTTTCTATCCACTTTTTCCTACCTATGGCAGATTCTATGGAAAATTTTCAACTCTTTCATGTCACAGAAACCCTGGCCCAGCTCGTCCAACAGATGAAGGAATTGAATGAAGAAAATCAATTCATCAAAGCTCAACTTACTGAGAAATTTGGTCCAACCATTGTTGTTTCTAAGGGCAAAAATCCGAGCCTCTCCATGGTTATGGGTTCGGAAGAACTAATTGTGAACCTCTCTAGACAAATGGCGGTGCTAACAGAAGAAGTTCATCAGATGAAGCAACAAATGCAAACCTGGTATTGTCAGTCCCAAGGTTCTGAACTTTTCGCTGGCAAAAATACCAAAGTCCAAGATGTTGTTACCGGAAACTCTGTCTCCCAGCACCAGCAAGATTCTGTTGGGCCCTTAGTTCTTGAATATGACCAAGAGTCATCATCTGAAACTCCTAAAAAAGAATTCACTGATTTGCCTACCCCACGATCTGGTATCCTGAAAGGGTTTAGGGAAAAGGAAAAGGGAGTTAACTGGTCACAGGAGCCTATGGTAATCGAATATGATCAACCAAGACCTATACCTCAGCAAAAGCCAGGTAGGCAATTCGCCCCCCTCCCGCTTCCACCATCTGTTATATTGCAACAAGGGTTGGCTTCAGGTGATGTCTATTTACCTCGCATTAGGGATCCTCCCAATCCACTCCCCAGGACGTGGAAGGCAGATGAACACTGCGACTTTCACCAAGGATCGGGGCATAATACCGATCAGTGTATAACTCTGAGGCATGTGATCCAGAAATTGATTGATGAGCGCAAGCTATCATTCCAGCAAACACCAAATGTTGTGTGGAACCATGCCACACCATCACCGGATAAGGCTTAGATGCATCGAAGTGTGAGAAGCTCAGGTCTAGCTGCAGTAGAACAGGAAGAATGCAAAATTGAAAGTATCAGCCATGATGATGATTCAGAACGAACCAGCCTTCGCCGAGCTTTCAACGCTAGACAGTTGCAGCATTTAAAGTTTTAGTCACTTACTATTTTATGTTGAGTCAGTCATCATGGTCAGTATAATTGTTGAGTCCGGTCTTACAGTTCAAGGTCAATGCCTAGTCCAGGCAAGTTATCTTCTGCTTCTCTTTTTATTTAGAGTTGTGAATCCTAAGCATGTTCAGGATAGGTCGTCAGATGTAATAGCTTTTTCTTTAAATAAAAATTTCAGTTCCAATAGTTCACTTGTGTCTGTTTCTTAAGTATGCTTCTGATCTTAAAGTAAGACTCCCTCCTCAAATGAGGACAAAATTGACGAAACTCCACTTGAGTCACAGCAATTACTTGAACAAGAGGAGGAGCGCCAATCCCAGCCTTTCAAAGATGAAATTGAAGTGGTAAACACTGGCACTGAAACTTTGATTCAGTGAATGCTGATTAAAAGTACATTACCCTCTGAAGAGTGTGAAGAATTGATAAACTTATTTCAAGAATAAGAAGATTGTCTAGAAAAGCTACAACCGATACCAGAGGCAAGACATAGATCAAAAGCTCAAGAGAATGAAGAAAGTGAGAGACATATGCTGTACAAGGGGCATAGAGTGGAAACAACTTTCATATTTCCAATCAATGACCTTGGTTCTCAAATTCATAACATAAAGCGAACAAATTCAAGATAAGAAGCTCAAGAGCAAGCGTTGAAAAGAGATCATCAGATATCAAGAGTTACAAATCCATAGATGGAGGATGTCAAAGAGCAAGTTTCGCTCTACGAAAGTCGAAAGCACGTATTAGAATCTTGAAAGAAGAAGATCCATTATCTCTTACCTGGAAATGCCGTCAAGCTCCGAAAAAAAAAAAAAAAAAAAAAAGAAAGAAAGAAGAAGAAATAAATAATCAGTACCAGAGGGACTATAGTAACCTAGATCGATTCCCAATCTGAGCATCGGAAGGCCTCCTTTGGCCGATTAAATCCCAAAATCAGAACCCAATGTCAAAAGAATACCGGTTTGCAAACCCTTCGAGCCTGAATCAAATTTTCTTGAAAACCCATCAAACTCGGGGCATTCGCCCCGAACTACGCGAGACCTGATCCCTGTACTGGGGTACGTAGGCAACTCGGTTGAACCGAGTTCGATCGATTCAAAAAAAAAAGAAAAGAAATTCAATCCTTTCAGAAAAAAAGATGGACAAGTTCCAAAAGAAGAGAAGTTAATTATTTCAGAAAGAAAAGAAAAAAGAAAAAATCAATTAACTTTCAAAAAATTTATCTTCAAACTAGGGGCATTCGCCCTGAACTACACACGACCTGATTCCTATCTTGGGATATGTAGGCAACCTGTTCATAGGTTCGGTCGAAATCTTTGTCGAGCCTTAAGCTATTCTTTGAAAAGCCCTATCTTACCTATAAAGTCCTTCCGGTGTTCAGAATTAATCCCGAAACACAAAAAAAAAAAAAAAAAAAAGAGCGGAGTTTGAAGATCTGCTAGACTGAAAACCTGAAAGGGCGGTCTAGGCAAAATTTAAGATCATTCCCCTGCTAAGTTGAAAACCCGAAAAGGCGGCTTAGGCAAAAGCTAAGGGGATAGCCTGCTGGATCGAAAACCTAGAAAGGTGGTTCAGGCAAAAGTTAAGGCTAGCGCGGTCCGCCAAGTTAAAAACCCTGAAGAGATGACTTGGTCACGGTAAGAGAATCAATATAAGAAGGCTACAGCCGGTATCAAGACTGAAGATCAACTGAAGTTCAAGCAAATTCAAGTGACATCCTCAAAACTGGGGGCATTGAAGCTATGCAATCTTAGGGGTCGTAATTAAATCTTTGAGGCATTACTGTTTCAAGGAAAAAGTCCAGCGTTTACGAATTGAAAAAAAAAATTCTTCGAAAGGATAGACTTACCAAATAAAACGTTAACTAAGTCAGAAGCATTACTATGTCCGTCAGAGTAGTAGTCAATCTTTGTCATTCTATGTTCACTCATTCAGGGCTGCTCAATCCTTTGAGTAGTGCCTTTCATCTAAGTTTTCTCTTTAGAAAGAGTCAATCATCGTTCTTATGTCCAAATGATGCAACTGTCTTGATGAAGGAGGCCCGGCCTCATCAGCTCCCTACAATCGTACCTGAAAGAGCTCGGTAATCTAGTAGAACAGCTTCATTTCAAAGAAGATCAACTCGGAAAAATTCAGAAGTAGAAGCATCAGAAAGCCCAGCTTCCGTAAAAAGATCATACCCCAGGAAGGCACCTTAAGCTTGGCAGAACCTCAGATGCAATGGTGGTTGAGCCAATTTCTCAGAAAGATGAACCATTAAAGTTCAGAATTTCCTTCCAGTTAGTTAAATACTATCCTAGTCAAGAAATGTTTATCTAAGCACCTGTCAAGAAGCAAATCCCGCTTTTCCATGTTAATATCCAAGAGAGCCGTTGTTTTAAATTACCAATTTCAAGTATCTTGTTCAAAGTTTCAGCTATCAAAATCCCCAGAAGACAAGACCAGCTGTCTCTTTGAGAAAAATCTGGTTGAAGTTTCATAAAAGTGTTCCTAATCCATTCTTGTTAGTAATGGTTCTTCGTTCCTAAGGTTTGCCGTTTCGTCATTCGTCAAAGTCCTGATTTCCAATATCTTTGTCGGGCACGATCTATAATGTCCCCGATTTCATTGAATTCAAAAAAAAAAATCTAAAATTCATCAAATCCAATCTTACGTCAAATTCAAACTCATGAAAAATATCTAAACTCTTCGTTGTTGAATTCATAAATCAAAGCTATCTTGTTTCTTTGAGCCCGTTTGTGAACGGTGCCTCATTTCTCAAAAATAAAATAAAAATTCGTCAAATCCAATCCCCAATTCATCAAACCCTAATTCTACGTCAAATTCAAGTTCATGAAAAATCTCTAAATTCTTTTAGCCCGTTTGTGAACGGTGCCTCTTTTCCCGAGGCCATTTGTGAATGGTCTCGTCTTCTCCTTGAGCCCGTTTGTGAACGGTGCCTCATTTCCCAAAAATAAAAAAATTCATCAAATCCAATCCTCAATTCAAAAAAATCCAATCCTACGTCAAATTCAAGTTCATGAAAAATCTCTAAAATTCCTTGAGCCCGTTTGTGAACGGTGCCTCTTTTCCCGAGGCCATTTGTGAATGGTCTCGTCTTCTCCTTGAGCCCGTTTGTGAACGGTGCCTCATTTCCCAAAAATAAAAAAATTCATCAAATCCAATCCTCAATTCAAAAAAATCCAATCCTACGTCAAATTCAAGTTCATGAAAAATCTCTAAAATTCCTTGAGCCCATTTGTGAACGGTGCCTCACTTCTCGAGTCCATTTGTGAATGGTCTCGTCTTCTCCTTGAGCCCGTTTGTGGACGGTGCCTCATTTCCCAAAAATAAAAAAATAAAAAAAATTTATCAAATCCAATCCCCGATTCAAAAAAAATCCAATCCTACGTCAAATTCAAGCTCATGAAAAATCTCTAAATTCTTCGAGCCCGTTTGAGAACGGTGCCTCTTTTCTTCGAGTCCATACAACTATGGTCTCTTATCCCCTTTGAACATCATACAACTATGATGTCTCATTTCCTTGGAATCCGTACAAATATGGTATTTCATTCTCTTCGAGTCCATACAACTATGGTCTCTTATCCCCTTTGAACATCATACAACTATGATGTCTCATTCCCTTGGAATCCGTACAAATACGGTATTTCATTCTCTCCGAGTCCATACGACTATGGTCTCTTATCCCCTTTGAACATCATACAACTATGATGTCTCATTCCCTTGGAATCCGTACAAATACGGTATTTCATTCTCTTCGAGTCCATACAACTATGGTCTCTTATCCCTTTTGAACATCATACAACTATGATGTCTCATTCCCTTGGAATCCGTACAAATACGGTATTTCATTCTCTCCGAGTCCATACGACTATGGTCTCTTATCCCCTTTGAACATCATACAACTATGATGTCTCATTTCCTTGGAATCCGTACAAATACGGTATTTCATTCTCTCCGAGTCCATACGACTATGGTCTCTTATCCCCTTTGAACATCATACAACTATGATGTCTCATTTCCTTGGAATCCGTACAAATACGGTATTTCATTCTCTTCGAGTCCATACAACTATGGTCTCTTATCCCCTTTGAACATCATACAACTATGATGTCTCATTTCCTTGGAATCCGTACAAATACGGTATTTCATTCTCTTCGAGTCCATACAACTATGGTCTCTTATCCCCTTTGAACATCATACAACTATGATGTCTCATTTCCTTGGAATCCGTACAAATACGGTATTTCATTCTCTTCGAGTCCATACAACTATGGTCTCTTATCCCATTTGAACATCATACAACTATGATGTCTCATTTCCTTGGAATCCGTACAAATAAGGTATTTTATTCTCTTCGAGTCCATACAACTATGGTCTCTTATCCCCTTTGAACATCATACAACTATGATGTCTCATTTCCTTAGAATCCGTACAAATACGGTATTTCATTCTCTTCGAGTCCATACAACTATGGTCTCTTATCCCCTTTGAACATCATACAACTATGATGTCTCATTTCCTTGAAATCCGTACAAATACGGTATTTCATTCTCTTCGAGTCCATACAACTATGGTCTCGTATTCTCCTTGAAGCATCATATAAATGTGATGTCTCATTTTCCCTCTGAATATCCATTCGAAAATGATATCTCATTCTCTCGTTGCCCGTTTGTGAGCGGCACCGCAGCGGGATTTTTTATTGCATTCCAATTCTAGGACTTCGTTTAGGGTCTTACATCAGGTAGTAAATGTTTGCGTCTAGGTTCCGTTTTGTAGAGAGTCCTTTGTCGATTGAAGCTACGCAAAATGGTTCTGTCATTTTTGCTTTGGTATTCGACGACTACGTCATCTCTACCAAAGAGGGGCATCTGCAAACACCCCCATTTTGCTCTGATTTAATCAACAAAAAAGTTAGTGTTCTTGTTATCAGTCTGTTTCAGTGTTTTCCGTTCCCTTGTCCGTCCATTATGCTTTCTCGATCTTTTCAATCATTTCCGCCATGTTTCGTATTTTTCTGCTAAGTGTTGAGAGGGGTTGTTCGTAAGAATCCGAGCAAGGGAGAATTTGGACCGATTTGATGGGCCCGCATTGAATATTTTTCTTTTTTTAGATTTGGATCAAACGGGGGGCCCGCTTGGTTTTAAATGAAAAATGAATTTCGAGCCTATGTCGATCCAGTGCATAAAAATGTCCATCAAGGGAACGGTCAAGATCTCAAAGAAGTCATTTTAACAAGCAATTTTGTTGCGGCCATCAAGTTGAGCTATTCAGATAATCCTTAGAAATGATTTTTAGGCACAACTTTATAAATTATTGGCTCGGATCATCCCATGAAAAATGATTTGAAAGCCCAACCCATTTGTACTGCGGCCCACTAATTGGGCGGATTGGATCATCCAATGGTTTATTTGTAGGGTATGATTATTTATGTGGGGATCCATTAATTAAGTAGTTCGGACCATTCTATGAAAATAGTTGGCGGGGCATAGCCAATTCTCACTGCAACCTACCAATTGGGCGGTTTAGATCGTCCATGGGAATGATTTTTCAAGCACAACCTATCCCGGCAAGTGGACGGTTTTGATCACCCAATGGAGTGGGCATACAAGTACTTTTAAAAATACAAGATTGAGCAACCTACACCATAGAATGATCCAAACCATCTAGTTGTGTCCCCATCTTTTAATCATTAAACAAGGTGGGACCCCACCCATATTTGCCAAAAACTGTATAACCGGGACCGTTGGATGATCCTAACCATCCATTTGATGGGAAAAGGTCCCAACCGACCCTCTCTCTCCTCCTACCCAACGGATTCTCTTATTTTGGAATTCTCTCTTATTCCTATAAAACAGCTCATGGGGGGATTTTTAATGCCAATATACTCAGCCATTATGGGGAATCTGCAGATAATTTTGGCAATCCTCTCTATAATTAGAGCAGTTGCCATCCCCTTAAGGAGGACAACCGAACTCTCCATAAAGAGGAGGAATTTCTATAATAAAAAAAGAAAAAAAGGCAAGCACGGATTCAAAAAAAAAGGGAGTTACGGTGGCTCTCATCTGGAAGGAGGAGATACACATGGAAAGAAGGGGGGGATTTCTTGGGAAAAAAGGCTGGCAGCGATCACGGGGATCTCTCGAATGATATTTGGGCAGCCCACGGCTAGAAAAAAAGAGGGAGAAAAAAGCTCTCGGATCTCTCTCTCGGTGAGAGAGCTCTGTGAAGAAAAAAAAGAAAAAGAAAAGACCAAGAGCAGGGGAGTCTCCCTGGTTTTCTCTTCTCCCCGACCCTCACTCTGTTTTTCTTCTCCTCTCCATTACTCTCCACGGTTCCCACACTCCCACCGCATCCTCTGTTTTTCCTACAACCTCTCCATCACTCTGTTTTTCACACACCTGACCCCTCTCTCAATCTCTACCCCCACCATACCCTATCTCTATCTCTCTTCCCATTTGCAACACTTTTTTTTTTTTTTTATTATTATTTTAAAAAAATGATAGAAAAGAAAAGAACGTGAGAAAAAAAACAGAGCATGCAATGCTCTGTTTTTTTCCCACATTTTCTCCCTTTCTCTTGGTCTATCCCTCTCTCTCTCTCTCTCCCTCTATCTCTCACACTCTCTCTGTCACACTCTATCTCCCACACTCCCTCTGTTATCCCACTCCCTTTCTCTTACTCTCATCTCTCAACTCCCTCGGCTTCTCCCTCTCATCTCTCCATATATACCACTCTACTTCTCTGTTTTTCTCCTTTCTCTCGCACTCTCCATCGCGGACCTCTCTGCTCTCTCACGCTCACTCACCATCCCTTGCACTCATCCCTCTCTACTCTCTCACGCTCACTCACCATCTCTCTGACTCTCTCATTCTCGATCTCTCAATTCTCTTACTCTCTCGCGGCCTTTCTCTCACTCTTTCTCAGTCTCTCTCTCACTCTCCACCATTCCCACTCTCTCCCTATCAATCTCTCTCGGTGTATCTCTATATCTCCACCATTCCCACTCTCTCCCTATCAATCTCTCGCTCCACAGTGGGGAAGAAAAGAAAAAAAAAAGAACAAAAAAGAGAAAGAAAGAAGGCGAGCGGATTGCCCGTCGGCATGATTTTCAGAGTTTTCGGCATTTGGACGCGGCGAGGATCTCGACTACAGGTACGTACACGATTCTCAGATTTTTTGGGGATTATTTGGTATTTTTTTAGATTTTTGCATGATTTTTAAGCCTTTAATTGAATTTAATTGAATATTAAACGTGTATGCTAAAAATCATGATCTGCATGAGGATTTCAAATCCGTTTCGTCCCAAAATTTAATACGATGTTCTACTTGAATAGAGTAAAATAACTATCGGATCGGATCGGACATTGAATCAACGGTTTTTTAGAATTTGAGTGAAGAGTGGAATTTTATTTTAAATATTGGCTGAGTAATTACGAAATTCGAAAAAATAGCCATCTCAGGATGATCTATTTTTTAGAATTTTAAATTTTTATTGCGTTCATCACATCAGAACAAGGTCGGAGGACGTTTTCTGGAATCGTAATTTTCTCGAAAATCGTGTTTAAAAAATAGAAAACTCTTCAAAAATATCTTTTCGATGAAGAAAAATAAAATATATACTAAACGAATTCCAAAATTAATGAAATTTCGTAGGAAAATAATATAATGCTGATACATTCTACCATGAATGTTTGAGAATTTTTGGAATTGGTTTGGTATATCATTTTATGCTTTCTTTGAAACTTATCAGATTTTGGGAGAATTTTTACTGACATCAGATCACGGATAAAATTCTCAAACTTTTCACAGTATTCTTATATTCCATATTTCTAGTTTCTGTAAAAGTTTCAAGTGATTTAGATCTTATTTTATATGGGATGTAGTGTTAATTCATAATCTGGGCTGAAAATTGAAAAATCCGAAACTGATAGTAAATAGTTTCCAAAATTCATGAAAATCTCACAGAATGCTATATTTACTCATATCTTATTTCTGTAGAAATTTCACTGAATTTAGATTTCTATTTCTAGTAGTTTCTGTGTCATTTTTACAATCTGGTCAATTAATTGTTAAATCAAAATTAAATATGAGCTTAATGTAAAAATCTCTCAATAAGCTACATCTCATCATATCTTGCTGTTGTAGAAGTTTCAACTTATTTCGAATTCATTTGCAACGGTTTCCCTTGTAAAATCACTCATATGGTTTAAAATTGATAAAATTCATTGAAAATCCGAAATTAATTAAAAATCATCTGAAAATCTCTAAAGAACCTTAAATCTCTATCACATATTAACTCCTTAATCCATTGAAACAGCAATCTTAGGATCTTTAGATTTCCCTGGAAAAATGGCCAGTGCATCCATAATCGTATCCCTATTGCACTCGATCTTTGACAATTTGAATATTTAAGCTATAGCACGTTGTTGGCTCCGAGGTTACTGTCCACGGAAATCCTGAGATATGCCAGGCAATAAGGTGCTATAACCTAAGTATTAAATTGCACAAGGAAAGAGCGCACGATTCCCTTCCTTGGATGCTATTCTGGGTCGAAATTGGTGAACCCTAGAACCATTGGTAATCCTTGAATGTCTAGAAACTGAAAAGCCTTGAAATCTGAAATTAACTAACTTCAAAAGCTGAAATCGATTCATCTCGTGTCTCTCGGAACCATTGGATTATGGTTTCCGTCGTAAGAACCATTAGAGCCCAATTTAGGAACACTGGTGTCGTGTCGTGTCGTGTCCTAAGTTTTAGGGAGTCTTAGGTTTTAGGGAGTCCTAGAGTTAGGAGTCCAGCCTCATCACGGACGCTTGCTATGGATAGCAACCGTGCCATAGGTCTAGTTACACTAGTCACCCAATCTTTCCCTAGGACAAGCCTAGTAAACTAGGATGTAGGCTAACCTGCATTAGTCTAAGGGACAACTTGCATTTAGATAAGAATCATATAGCATCTTAGATGAAATCCTAAGATAATAAAATCCTCAACTTGAATTAAATAACTTCTCTTAAAACTGTTGAAACAGTCAATCCCGTCTAGGTCGGTGTCTTAGTTGAGTTAGGCATAAGTAGCTTAGCTTAGGTGCACCGAACTACGTCGACTCTGATCCCAGTGAGGCTTGGGTACGTAGGCAGCTTGGATGTCTGATGGCATACCAACCGCGAGTCGGCACCACAACAAATTGTGGTGTTTTGTATATTAATTTTCTTGTAAATGCTTAATCAAATCACTTAGGACTTTCCATGAAATTAGAATTCTAGGAGAACTTTCACTTAGATTGAATCCAGACAAATTAATAAATCAAGATACACATTTAGGATTCACATTGAAATTAGATCATAGGATGCATGTCACTTAGTTCGCACATTAACATAGAGTTGAATGAGCCATTTAAAAGAAATTCAAAAGAGTTAACTTTTGGAATCGAAGACCGATTATCGGACAGGAATGGTGCATGTGATGGATAACTCCCCATACCTTCCATTCTTGCAACCAGGTAGCGAGTCTAGATTTCTGGTTAATTACGAGTCCTAGATCTCACATCTAGGTGGCGACTCTGTCAGTCTCTTTTGTGTGGAATTCGGATTGCCTTAGTGATCCCAAGTTCACATAAAAGATGAATTAAAATCAATAATTAAAATGCACACGCCAATCGCGTGGGTACGAGAGACCAAGAGAAGGCGTGGCGGCTCGCGCCCCACCCCCTCTCGCGGGATCGGGTCCCACATGGTCCAAAAAGATCCATATGAAGTAGTTGCAAGGGGTAGGTGGTTGAAGTCATATTTTTAGGGGCAAATGAGCTTTTTAATTGTTTTCCTAATTGACAAGTTTTACAAATGTGATCTTTGGTGTATTTGAACTTAGGCAATCCTCTAACAATTTCTTTTGAGGAGAGGGTCGAAATGAGATCCATTCCGGCATGACCCAACCTCCTATGCCACAACCAAGAATCTTCACTAATGGCATTAAGACAAGTCACATTTTGGAGTCTAAGATCATCTAGTCCAATAGTGTAAATGTTATTGTCTCTAGAACCTATGAATTTCACTTCTCCATCTATCTTATTTTTAACAATGCATTTGTCGGGGTTGAAGACTACTTCAAAACCATTATCACATAATTGACTAATGCTAATAAGATTATGGGATAAGCCATCAACATAAAGCACATCATGCATGGGAGAGGTAGAGTTACCTATGGTGCCTTCTCCTTTGACTTTTCCTTTCTTGTCATCTTCAAAGGTAACATCTCCACCATCCTTGAGTGATAGGGATGCAAATTGAGTGAGGTCTCCGGTCATGTGTCTAGAGCATCTACTATCAAGGTACCATGTTGTGGACCCCGATCCCGAGAGGACTGTGGAGCGAGGGACGCGTGATCCCCCTCTCAATCCTCTTAGACCTCCACGATGTGAAGGAGAGCTCTACCAAGGAACTCTCGAAATGGTGCCACTCACAGCATGGGTGGAAATATGAATGAGATACCTCTCGATTCAAGGACCAGCCCGGAACCAAGATGTACCTATAACAAAGAAGAGTCGCCATCCAAGGAAGTAGGCCCTGGATCCCATGAAATACTCTGTTGCAACGGATAACCAAAGATACAAGAGTCCGTGCCTGATGACGAATGGGGAAGGTATTAAGCGCCCCCAATTCGCCCAAGTGCAAGCACCTGGTCTCTTATGCCATTTTTAATTAATTTTGAAGAATTTTGGGCTAAAATCATGTGAAATGGGAACGAGTATCCCCGAAGAAACGTCTATCTAAGCATGCATGACCCGGGGATGGGCAAAAGATAATAAACATCCAAATCCTAACTCACCGCATCTAATCCTAACCCATCACATCTAGGAAAGCAGTAACATCCGCACGCACAGCTACAGCTAAGCAGATAATCAAGATAAGGTGAATAAATGCTACAACTAAGCAGGTGAGAGGACAGATAAGCACACCAGTAAATTACCAAAGCAATAGAATAAACACACTAGCATGCGAGCCTATGTAAGAGATAATGCTAAGAAAATAATAATCAATCTCGTACTAGAAAAGTAAGCAAGCCAAAGTAGCACATAAGGAGTCAAAGATAAACACACAATGAACTAAAAGATACAGGGAAAGAAATGAATCGGAAAATCAACGGTACATGAGGACCGAGAATGCCAGGGAAAAGAAAATGGAACACACGATAGGCTCAGAGGGCGATTCAAAAGGAATCAAGCCCAGCGATCCTAATCTGCTGAAGATCAGACAAGTCTCGCGATCGTCATGACCTATCGTTGGGCTCAGCGAGGACAATCCCTGTAAAGGGGCCACGCTACGTCATCGCCCGTCCCAAAACCCGATAAAACGTCGGAAACCCGATGAAAACCGGAAAATCACGATCGAAATCGGAAATTGAATGAAAAGGGGACTCCGAATGACCTGACGATCATCATCCTTGCCCATTTTTGCTTTTGTTTTGAAATGTTTGAAAATGTTTATTAAAAGGTTTGACTGGACTTGGGTGGACCCAAGCTACCTACGTACACTGTGGAAGGGATCAAGCCAACGTAGTTCGAAACAGCTTTTCGAAAAACGCTTTGAGTGTTTTTTGATGTTTTTTGTTGTTTTTGTTATTTGATTTTTATGTATTTTTATCCCTTTTGATCGAAAAGGGGGGGTTTGGCTCAAGAGGTTGCCGTCCGTCATAGCCTCAACCCGACAAAGATGTGCTCCCAAAATTGATGGGAATCCCGAAACTCGAAAAGGATCCCGAGGAACGTCCAAAGAATAGTCCCGAAAAGAAAGGAAAACCTCTCAAACCCTGTGATGACCCTAAGATAGGGAAAATGATAGGAAGGGCAAGGGGTTGGCTTAAGAAAAATTCCATCATCGCCTGGACCTGAGAGGGAGTTCTTGAAAGCGGATAAGAATGCCAGACATAAGTGATAACCCAGATTCAAATGAAGATTCCCAAAATGGGAGAAAATCTTTGGAATAGAGATGTAACTTAAGTCTTGGACTAGAACTTAATAAAGAGAGGAGGAGGGAATAGCAATATCAACAACTAAGGGGTAAGGTACGTACTACTAACGCCATACTAGTAACAACGGGTAATTATCAAGGATAACTACAAACTTGGAGCTCACTAGCGGGATAGCCGAACACCCAATAATGGAAGAAGTTCCCCTTCGTGTATAGCGTTTGATATAACCATTAAAATTCACACAAACAAGATCCAAAAGGCTTTTGATACTTCCTCGTGGCTGGTAATTGAATTTTCAATAGTCAAAGCGGAACCCATAAGTACCTCTTTGCATTTCAGCTCTGAAACACTCTTCTAGCTGTCCTAAATCTGAGCAGTAGCTCCCATAGTAGGAAACACTCACACTCTAAAGAGGGATGCCAATGGTAAAATGAGGCAAAAGGAAGCAAGCTTGATCCAATAATGCTGTAATCTGATGAAGAATGCTTGAATGATCTAAAGCAAAATGAATTCCCTGCTTGATGAAACAACCACCTCACTAATATTTGGGATAAAAAAATAAAGGAACATTGTAGTCACCTCAAAATGGAAATCAAAGGCAATCTAAGCACTCAAAAACTCAAGTCATAGCAATAAGCATGCACAACATGTGATCTTATAATTTTGAGTGCTAACATTAAATCCAGATAACCCCAGCACCAGCAATTATAAACTAATATTTGGACTACTACGCTTTAATAATGGCAACACTTGCTCTGTAATCTCACCATTCAATAAAAAAAATGATCATGTTCATAGCATTCCAAACATGTAAGGTAACTGTTCCATGTAGAAGGTGTAAGTGACTGCCTTGCCATTATCAAAGGGTGGTAATGCAAATATCAAATACCCAAGGAAAATGATGTCATCACAATTCTATAACCATGGCCTAAACCCCTCTTGCCTGTTCTCACTTAAGTATTCAACAAATAGTGCTTATATATTTTGAATTATTGCTAACCGGTTAGACAAAAGGAGAAGACACATTGTGTCTTATACAATTACTAGAACATGGTAGCAAAGATATCCATGCCTGGAGATGGCATCGGTATGACCATGCTATTGATAATTGCACAGAGCCATCTTGACTTTTTAAAAAAAAATTAGATGAGGTCATTCAAGCAAACTAAGAATGCAGACAGGTTGGATTAATGCAATTGCTAACATAGTCCTAACAAAAAAAGAATTACCTAGATTGGGGGTAATTACCAGAATCGGGTGCAAACGAGGTAGATTAATCTTGGATGCGGTCGGAAAGTAGAGCTCAAGCTCTCCCTCTGAAATGTCCTTTCCCCCCTCAGCTCCCTCTTATCCTCTTTTTATCTCCCTCTCGATGAGCTGCTATCTACCCGAAGAGAAGAAGATGGAAAGGGGCTTTGCTATGGGTAGGCGCTAAAAAAAAAAACGAAGATGATGAATAGAGAAAGGTTTTGATGGAGATGGTGATGGAGGTGAAGGCCAGTGGTGGAGATGGTGGAATCCGGTGCGTGGCGGATTTGATGGTGGCAAGGGCTGATGGAGGGGTTTTTAATGGTGGCTAAGAAGATAAGCCAAATGGGTTTGGGGCAGAGATAGTGGCTGAGGTAGTGGTGGAGATCAAGGAGGTTGAGATGGGTTTGGGTCGGAGATAAGGTGGGGTCGAGCGGCAATGGTGGGGCTGCAAATCCCTTCCTCCCTCTCCCTCTCTCTGCTGCTGCTGCTCTTGTGGCTGCCAAATGGGGCTCCCCTCTTTTCTCTATTTCAATGGTGGTGTAGGTGGTGATGGGGGCAAGAGGTGGTGGCCGGCCGGAATTAGTGGTGGTGGGTGGAATGGAGGTGGGTCGAACTTGTAGAGGTGGATGGTGGTTGGGTAGGGCTTGAATGAGGTCCGATGGTGGCGGTGCCGGATTCCGGCGAGATGGCCGGAATCAATGGTGGAAGGGAAGGAGAAAGGGGTAGCTAGCAGTGATGGAGTTGAGGTTTGGGTAGGGATGGTGGTGAGGAAGCTATCATGGTGGGGTGATGGTCATGGAGATGGCCTCTATGCCTCTCCCTTTTTCTCTCTTGCAGCTGCCCCCTCTCCCTTCTTTTTTTTTAGAAAATGGGCCTCTCTAAAAAACCCTAGCCGACTACCCTTTTAAAGAGAGGTGAGGGCTGATATTTGCACCCCCAAGCTTTAGTAATAGCACCCCTTCAACTTGTCTTTTCTCTATTGGGTTAAATGGGCATGGTAATTGGTATGACCACACCCATGATTTGATAAACCACTCTCCCTTTTACATGGGAAATGAAGTATTTCGCCCCTCCTATTCCATGGGCAGCCCCTATAGTGCATTTGTGACTACTCTTTTAATCTAGAGGGGGAGTCTAAGTAAAAGACAGGGAGGCGAATAAAAGAGAATGATATATTTGCCATATCTTTCTTCCTTGGACAACCCTCTATAGCATATTTTCTAGTTATAGAAGGTGGTCTAAGCAAGAAAAGGGGAAGAGTGAATTACTTTTTTCTTTTCTTGTATCTTTTCTTAGGGAAATGATATTGACACATTCGTGTTCTGATAACGACACCAACTCGCCCGTCTTTTCTTATTTAAACTCCTGAAAATGTAATGATCATTTAATCGCGATTTAAACACTAGAAGACAGGGTAAGTTAGTGAAAATATCAAAGCGAGATTGTGTCAGCATCATCTGCACTTGGGAGGTTCGTGTAGAGGGGTGCCAATACAAGAACTCAGGGTATTTTGCAATTTTTGTAAATTCCGGAAAAAAATAAAAGGGAAGGTCGGGGCAATGGAACGGATGATATCAAAGGGGTTTATGGATACTGGGGCTGTCAGAGTATTTCAGAAATGGACTGCAAATGTGCACTCTTGGGTCTCTCAGGTTCTTTCACACTCTATGCTCGGTTTCGAGAATTTCAAAATTGATTCTGGACATGTTGGAACCGGTTTCGGGAACTTGAAGCTTGATTCTGGGGACCTTGAATTCGGTTTCGGGACTCAAAATTCGCGATTTATTCAATTTTTGGGAAATTTGGGTCAGGTCAAAATGGGGTGTCTACACATGTGTTCTTCTTGTTATGGCTTTTAAGGCATATCTACATATGAATAGGCAAATGAGAACCTTTAGGTACCCAAATCTTCCTAATCTTGCTATGTTCATTTATCTTCACTTTAGAGTTCAATTTGATTTTATCTTGTTTAGCATGCATGCAAGCAACTTTATAATGACCTTCTAAACCACAATAAAAACAAGTTTTGGTGCTACTAGAAGAAGCCTTTACAAGTTTGTTCTTATAGTTGGATATTGTAGTATTCCATTTATGTCCAAGTCCACTTTTATCATGTGACATTCTTTGAATGTTAACAAGCCTATCCAATTTCAATGAACTATGTTCAAATTTTTCAAATAGTTTCTTTAGTTCATCATATTCAAAAGATAGTTTACTATTTTCATGCTTTAGCTTGTTGTTTTCAATAGAAAGTTCTTGACGATTTTCATTTAAGATTTTGATAGAAGCATTTAAATCATGAATTTCAACTTTGTATTTTTCATTTTCATCCTCTAAAAATTCATGGTCTTTCTTTAACCAACCAAATTCTTTTGTCATGTTAGAGAGAGAATTTTCAAGTGATGCATTTTTATCAAATTCAATCTCAAGTTCATCATGTGCATTTTGCAAGGAATCTAGAACTTCTTTTAAAACAATGACATTATTTAAAGTATTTACCTCTTGATTGTCGTTTGTTGAGGCCATGAAGCAAACGTTTCTTGCAATCAAGCAATCTTCTCCATCATTTTGTTCGCCTTCACTTTCAATTTTCTCATCCCATGTGGCGGTCATTCCTTTCTTGCCTTCTCTTCTCTTGAAGCGATTATTTGAGGTAGGCTCATTGTTGAGTGGACATTACGGGCGAATGTGTCCAAGCTTTTTGCATCCATAGCATCGGGGTTGAGACGATCTGTCACCGAGCTCTTCTTTCTTCTTGAATGGAGGATTGGTCCTTCTATTTCTCATGCCTCCCATGTTCCTTTGCAAGAACTTGATCCTTCTTGTTAGGAGGGCAACTTCATCTTCCATGTCTTCCTTTGCATCTTCATTTTCACCTACATTACAAGCAAAAGCAACTCCTTTTCCTTTTTGAATTTTAGTTTCAATTTTGGGTGCTTTTGTTTTGAAAATCATCGCATGGGTTATCAAGGACCCAATTAGTTCATCTAGGTTCAATGTATTCATGTCCTTGGCTTCGGTGATTGCGGAGGTTTTGGATTCCCATGACAAAGGTAGGGATCTAAGGATTTTGGTCACTAAATCTCTATTTGAAAATTGCTTTCCAAGTCCCCTTAATCCATTTACAAGGTTCGTGAATCTAGTGTATATGTTGGTAATAGTTTCATCGGGTGTCATTTGAAAGAGTTCATATTGCCTAAATAAGTGATTCATTTTAGATTCTTTGACTAGGTTGGTTCCCTCATGGGTGACTTCTAAGGTGTCCCAAATTTCCTTAGCCGAATTCAAATTTGACACTCTATTGAATTCTCCGGGAGACAGAGCACAAATTAGGGAATTCATGGCTTTGGCGTTGTAGTTTGAGGCTTGTTGTTCGGCTTCAGTCCAATCATTTAGATTTCTAGTGGGTAATATATATTCATTATTAATTGCTCTCCACATTTGGTAATCTTGGGTTAAAAAGATTTTCATTTTGGTTTTCCAAAATCCATAGTTTGTTCCATCAAAGTAGGGTGGCCTAGTGTTTGAGTAACCTTCATGGTGTTAAGGGTAGTTTGCCATTTTTAAAATCTTTACTTTAGACCGGTTTGGGTTTTAAAATAAATTAGAGACGAGGCTTTGATACCAATTGAAATAAACAAGAGGGGGGGTGAATTGATTTTAACACTAAATTAGCCCTTTTGAAAATTAATTTGTGAACCCTAATTTGAATTTTCTTCTCTTAATTAGATTTTGTTAGTTTAAATGAGATCAACACAAATAGAAATACCAAACCAAAATTAAGAATGAAAGTGCAAGAATACGAAAGAACACACCGATATATAGTGGTTCGGGCAAAGCCCTACTCCACTCTTCTTAAGATCGTCCTTAAGGATTTCCACTATTGGAGACCTCCACGATGCCCGGCTCTGAAGCGATTACACTTCCAAGGGATATTAAATAAGGATGCCCTTACACCTTTACACTGACTCTCCTTCTTCGCCGAGTTCTAAGCGATGCTCCCTAGGGTATTAAAGTAGGATGCCCTAGCCACCTTTACAAGAAATTGAAGATAAATAGCTTGGCTTCTTCTTGAAAGCTTGATGCTCTTTGAAGTTTCTTGATTGCTCTTCAATAGTGATTGCAAGTTAAAGCTCTAAATCCAAACTCAATAGATTTGCAAGTGCAAGGCAAGTTTGGAAAAAACAAAATCTTAAGCTTGAAAGGGTTGGAAGTTTGCTTGAATGTTTAAGAGGGTTTTTCAAAATGTTCAAGAGAGAGGAAATAATCTTCTTGATGTTGTATATATAACCTCTCATTAAAACATGACCGTTTGGGGGTGGTGATATCAAAAATCACAAATTAATTCAAATCCCAACGACTATATTTTGGTCTGTCGCGAGGTTCTCGGAGCTCCGAGAATTTCTCGAAGTTCCGAGAGAACGGCCAGAAGATGAAAAAATTCTACCGGACAATTTCTCGGAGTTCCGAGAAAATGGCCAGAAGCTACTGGACCATTTCTCGGAGTTCCGAGAAGCCTAAAAATCAGCAGATTTTGTGTTTTTATTGCTTGTTTGATTTTTGGCTTTTGGAACTCAACTCCTATGATAATTTTGGAATGTTTATGAGGGTTCCAACATGTTGGTCCACGACATAACCATTCACTAATCCATTTTAAGTTCTTAAGTGTGTTTGAAAAAACTCTTTTAAAAACACTCTGCCTTGTCTTGGAAATCTAAAGAGAAAGGATGTACAATGATACCTATGTAACCTTCAACTTCTCTTTAGTCTTAGTCTTCAATTGATCTTCCATCTTTTGTAAGCTTGCTTGAGAGATGATGTGAGCTCCACTTAGCTCCTTTGACTCTTGTGTTGGTACGTCTTCAAGCATGACCATGTAGTGTGTTGGTTTCTTCAATTGATCAATCCTATCTTAAACACAACACTTCAAGGCAAATTGATTAGTATTCAATAACACAATCAATTATGTTTAGAATCATCAAAACAAGATAGGAGAGTAGACCCTTGGGCTTACACTTTTTAACCTATCTTGGATGATCTAATATGATAACATCTATTCCATGTTCATATCTTTAGTCTATTATGTTATGTCATGCCTTAAATCTTAGGTTTATCTAAGGCCAATGACAAATACTAAGGGGGAGAGCTAATTGTTGCTATCTTTATATTTATATGGATCATTGTAAGATGCTTACACTATCCATTCAAATATTTTTTCACTAATTGTGCTAAAAATTTAAATATCTTAAAAAAGGGGGGAGAGCTTAAATGATATATCCTTTTAAACAAGAGCTAAAATTACATATCTTTCTAGATATACATTCATAGAAGTAAACCAAACTTGTTTATCTCAATTTCTATGAATTTGAATGCTTATCATGTGTATTTCCACTTAGCTATCCATATATCCATGATAGAGCTCACTGTCATGCCATATATCCTAATAGTTAGTCATATTAGGATCAAATGTTCATTTCTATACATGACAATTCAAGAGAATATTTTTAACTTGAAAAATATATATTCTTGCTTATCATTATGTGTCTATAACTACACATCACCTTATGATAAGATTCTAATAGGAATTTCAAAAAAAAGAGGGGGCTTATCATGCTAAACTTTAAACTTGCTTGTTTTTCTTTCATGATAAGTTAAATATAAGCTTTAACTTGCTAATCTATTATTGTATTACGGGTCATAGGGTAGATTAATATTGGTTTTATTCATATAGTACGATATACCCTAAAAAGTTTTGCTAAAATTGGAATGTCTCTTTGTTTTTCCAACATAGGCTTGATTTATATTAGTATATTCGTTTCCTATGTTGATATGCTCTTATCATACATATATACTTTGGATTATACTTTGATTTTAATTGGTAACTCATGATAAGTAGGTAGGGGGAGCATCATATTCTCATTGTATATCTTGATGCATTATGTATTATGCTTAAATGCTTAATCCTTCATTTTTGCTAATTCCAAAATGGGAAGAATTTGTATAATTAATTAGATCCATTATCATATGCATTCTTGTATTATAACTTGTTAAATGTAACTCATGAATATGTTGAGGGAGAGTAGTAATGATTAAAATATTTTCTAATCCTCATAAGAGGTTCCTCCCGCCTATCTAATCAATTTGGTTTGTCATCATAAAAAAGGGCAGATTGTAAGCCCAAGGGTTCCCCATGTGTTCATTCAATCACCTTGTTTTGATGATTAACAAACGCAAATTGATTAGTCGCTTATGGACTGATCATTTGGCTTCAGTGTTGTGCTTTAGACAGGTCCTACACAAGTCAAATCATTCTAGCACACACCTTGTTGGCCTATGCTTGAAGATGAACCAACCAATGAACAAAGGAGCTAGAGCATACTTGGACAATACACCTTGGAGGATCTACCAAAGAGAAGCTCAGTGTAAGCCGATGGGACTATCCTCCTATCTTGTTTTGATGATTCTCAAACTAAATTGATTATGTTGTTGAATACTAATCAATTTGCCTTGAAGTGTTATGATAAGACAGGTTAATCATTGAAGGAATCAACACACCACATGGTCATGCTTGAAGATGTACCATTCAAGGGACAAAGAAGCTGGAATCAAAATTGAACTAACTCACCTTGGAAGAACAATCAAGGTAGAGCTCACTTCAACACACTCAAACAAAGCAAGCACACAATGGAAGATCTATGAAGACCAAGACCAAAGAGAAGTGTAACTACACTTAGACTTTTTGTACATCCTCTTTTTTTTGGATTTTCTAGTTCAAGGCAAGGTTTTTCAAAATATATTTTTTTAAGAAACTAACACTCCCCGTATTAGACTTAATTTGTTAAGACAATGTTTGTGCGGTGGACCAACATGTTGGGACCCTCATAACATTCCAAATTATCATATAAATATAAGTTCCAAAAGCCCAAAAGAAATCATCAACAAAAACTGGAATATTTGCTGTTTATAGGCTTCTCGGAACTCTAAGATTTTTCTCGGAACTCCGAGAAATTGTCAAGGGATTAAATCCATTCTCTGGTCATTTTCTCAGAACTCCGAGAACGTCGCGACAAAAAAAATATATCCGTTGTATTTCAAACGGTTAGTTGCTTTTTGGGGTGTTTTTGTTACCACCACCCCCAAACGGTCATATGTTGTTTTGGGCTTATAAATACACATTCAAGAGGTTAATTTAACTCTCTTGAATGATTGAAAAACCATCTTAAGCATTTACAAACACTTGCAATCCCATTTGGCTTAAGCTTGTTTATTTTCTCCACCAAACTTGCCTTGCACTTGCAATCTCTTGAGTTTAGATTTAGGATTTAACTTGTATTATCTTGGAGAGCATTCAAGGGAACTTTAGTGTGCATCAAGCCTTAAAGGAAGGCATAGTAATCTTCTTCTTCATTGTAAAGGTGGCGAGGGCATCCTATTCTTAATATCCTAGGGAGAATCGCTTAGAACTCGACGGAGAAGGAGAGTCGGTGTAAAGGTGGCAAGGGCATCCTCATTTAATTCCCTCGGGAGTGTAATCACCTCGGAGCCGGGCATCATGAGGGTCTCACATAGTGGAAATCCTTGAGGACGATCTCAAGAAGAGTGGAGTAGGGCTTTGCCCGAACCACTATACATCGGCGTGTTCTTTCCTTACCCTTGTACTTTCATTTTTGTATGGTTGGGCATTTTTCTTTATTATTTGAACTAACCAAAAATGAAGCAAGTAAAGAGAAATTGAATTAGGTTTAAAATTTGATTTTAAAAGGATAATTTTTTGAGAAAACCAATTCACCCCCCTCTTGGTTCCCTAGACCTGTATTTCAATTGGTATCAAAGCCTCATCTCTATTTTTCAAAACCGTAACCGGTCTAGAGAAAAGATCTTAAAATGGCAAACTACCCTCAACACCAAGAAGGTCACTCAAACATTAGGGCACACTAGTGTTATGGAACAAATTATGGATATTGGAAAACCAAAATAAAAATCTTCTTAACCCAAGACTACCAAATTTGGAGAGCTGTTCGAAATGGATATACCTTGCCTACTAGAGAATTAAATGAATGGACCGAAGCCGAACAACAAGCCTCAAACTACAATGCCAAAGTCATGAACTCTTTAATTTGTGCTTTGTCACCCGGAGAATTCAATAGACTTTTAAAACTTAAATTCGGCTAAAAAAATTTGGGACACCTTAGAAATTACCCATGAAGGGACTAACCAAGTTAAGGAATCTAAAATTAATCATCTATTTAGGCAATTTGAACTTTTTCAAATGACACCCAATGAAGCGATTGCCGATATGTACACTAGATCCACTAAATTAGTTAATGGGCTAAGGGGACTTGGGAAACAATTTTCAAATAGAAATTTAGTGTCCAAAATCCTTAAATCCCTACCTCTATCATGAGAATCCAAAACCTCCGCAGTCACCGAAGCCAAGGACCTGAATACATTGAATCTAGATGAACTAATAAGGTCCTTGATAACTCATGAAATGATTTTTAAAACAAAAGCACCCAAAATTGAAAATAAAATGGAAAAAGGAAAAGGTGTTGCTTTTACTTCTAATGTAGGTGATGATGAAGAAGTAAGAGGAGATATAGAAGATGAGGTAGCTCTCTTATCAAGAAGAATCAAGTTCTTGCAAAGGAATATGGCAAACATAAAAAATAGAAAGGCACTCCTCCATTTAAGAAGAAAGAAGACCTTGATGACAGATCCTCTCGACCTCGATGCAACAGATGTAAGAAAACCGGACACATTCGTCCGGATTGCCCATTCAACAATGAGCCTACTCCAAACAATCGTTTCAAAAGGAGAGAAGGCAAGAAAGGAATGACTGTCACACGTGATGAAGATAATGAAAGCGAATGTGAGCCTAATGACGGAGAAGATTGCATGATTGCAAGGAATGTGTGCTTCATGGCCTCAACAAGTGAAAATCAAGAGTAAGTACTTTAAATGATGTTATTACTTTAAAAAAAGTACTTGATTCTTTACAAAATGCACATGATCAATTAGAAATTGAACTTAATAAGAATGCATCTCTTGAAAACTCTCTTTCTAGTTTGACAAAAGAATTTGGGTGGTTAAAGAAAGATCATGATTTTCTAAAAGAAGAGAATGAAAAATTTAAACTTGAAATTCATGATTTGAATGCTACCATCAAGAGTTTGAATGAAAGTAGACAAGAGCTATCCATTGAAAACAACAAACTAAAGCATGAAAATAGTGACTTATCTCATGAATATGATAATTTGAAGAAGCTATTTGAAAGGTTTGAGAATGATTCACTAAAATTGGATAAACTTGTTAACATTCAAAGAATGTCACATGATAAGAGTGGACTTGGATATAAATGGGATACTACAATGTCAAATTATAAAAACAAATTTGTGAAAGCTTCTTCTGGTGGTACTAAAACTTATTTTTATTGTAGACTAGAAGGACATTATAAGGTTGCTTGCATGTATGCTAAAGAAGACAAAACCAAATGAAATGCAAAAGTGAAAACAAATGGACTTAGTAAGATTAGGAAGATTTGGGTATGTAAGGGATCTCACTTGCCTATTCATATATAGGTATGTCTTAGAAGCCACAACAAGAAGAACACATGGTACCTTGATAGTGGATGCTCTAGGCACATGACTGTAGACCTCACTCAATTTGCATCTCTTTTACTCAAGGATGGTGGAGAAATTACCTTTGGAGATGACAAGAAGGGAAAGGTTAAAGGAGAAGGTACCATAGGTAACTCTACCTCTCCCATTCATGATGTACTTTATGTTGATTGCTTATCTCATAATCTTATTAGCATTAGTCAACTATGTGATAATGGGTTTGAAGTAGTCTTTAACCCCGACAAATGCATTGTTAAGAACAAGGTAGATGGCAAAGTGTAATTCGTAGCTTCTAGAGACAATAACATTTACACAATTGGGCTAGATGATCTTAGACTCCAAAATGTAACATGTCTCAATGCCATTAGTGAAGATTCTTAGTTATGGCATAGGAGGTTGGGTCATGCCGGAATGGAACTCATTTCAACTCTCTCCTCAAAAGACATAGTGAGAGGTTTGCCTAAGCCTAAGTACACCAAAGATCACATGTGTAGAACTTGTCAATTAGGCAAACAACTAAAGAGTTCATTTGCCCCTAAAAATATTATCTCTACCACTTACCCCCTGCAACTGCTTCATATGGATCTTTTTGGACCAATGAAGACAAGTAGCTTAGGTGGAAAGAGGTATGTGTTTGTTGTTGTGGATGACTACTCACGATTTACATGGGTCATATTTTTAGCACATAAAGATGAAACCTATGAAAATTTCTCTAAGTTGTGTAATCAAGTCCAAAATGAAAATGGTATAGCCATATCTTACAGTAGAAGTGACCATGGAATGGAATTTGAAAACATACACTTTAACACTTATTGTAATGATCATGGCATAAAAAATAACTTCTCGGCACTTAGAACACCTTAACAAAATGGGGTTGTAGAAAGAAAGAATCGAACCCTCCAAGAAATGGTTAGAACAATGTTGCATGAGAATGATCTCCCTAGATATTTTTGGGCGGAGGCGATTAGCACCGCTTGCTATATCATAAATAGGGTGTATATGAGGCCAATTTCTAAGAAAACACCTTATGAGCTTTGGAAAAACTTGAAACCTAATATAAGTTACTTTATGGTGTTTGATTGTAGATGCTACATCTTGAATATCAAAGACAATTGCATAAATTTGATAAGTAATCAGATGATGCCATATTCTTAGGGTATTCTACACATAGCAAAGCATTTAGACTGTTTAATAGAAGAACCCTAATTGCAGAAGAATCTACGCATGTTACATTTGATGAGAGAGAGCTAATACTTCAAGACATGCCTCATGATGAGGATGAACACATTGAAAGCCCTCCATTCAAGACAAATGTTCCTCCCCAAGAGTCTACAAGTGATACATTACCTATTGTTGAAGTTGAAAACATAGAGAACAATTCATTACCTAGGGATAAGAGAATATTAGTTGATCATCCGGAATCCCAAATCTTAGGTGATGACACATCGCCGATAAGAACTAGATCATACTATAGAAGTGTGAGTAATAATTTAGCATTCCTATCCGAATTGGAACCTAAGTCCATCAAGGAAGCCGAAAAGGATGAATATTGGTTGATGGCTATGCAAGAAGAGTTGAGCCAATTCGAAAGGAACAAGGTGTGGAGGCTAGTGCCTAGGCTTAGTGATCACCCAGTCATTGGGACAAGATGGGTGTATAGAAAAAAAATGGATGAAAATGAAATAATCACTAGGAATAAGTCTAGGCTTGTAGCCCAAGGGTACAATCAGGAGGAAGGTATAGATTATGATGAGACATTTGCTCAGGTTGTCCGTATGGAAGCTATTAGGATACTTTTGGCATCGGCATGTCATAAAGGATTTAAATTGTATCAAATGGATGTCAAAAGTGCCTTCCTAAATGGTTATATCTAAGAGGAAGTGTATGATGAGTAACCATCAGGTTTTGAAGGCTACACACATCCCAATCATGTCTTCAAGCTTGATAAAGCTTTATATAGATTGAAGCAAGCTCCTAGAGCTTGGTATGAGAGGCTTTGTACATTCCTTGTAGAAAAGGGTTTTGAGATGGGCAAAGTGGATAAGCCATTATTTATCAAAAAGGATAATCATGATATCCTCCTTGTCCAGATCTATGTAGATGATACCATATGTGGCCAATTAATCAAAGGATGTGTGATGAATTTGCAAATCTAATGAAGAATGAATTTGAAATGAGCATGATGGGTGAGTTAACCTACTTCTTAGGACTCCAAATCAAACAATATCAAAATAGAATATTTATAAATCAAGAAAAGTATACAAAGGAGTTAATAAAGAAGTATGGGATTGATAGCAGCATGACATCAAGAATTCTAATGAGTACAACTACTAAGTTAGAAAAAGATGTATAGGGGTATGATAGGTAGTCTCCTCTATTTGACCGCTAGTAGACTAGACATTATGTTTAGTGTCTGCCTCTGTGCTCGGTTTCAATCGGATCCAAAGGAGTCCCATCTATCCGCAGTCAATAAAATCTTCAAGTATTTAAGAGGAACCCAAAGTCTGGGACTATGGTATGAAAGATCTAGTGACTTCACTCTTACTGGATATTCAGATGCAGACTTTGCTGGATGTAGAGTGGATAGAAAAAGCACTAGTGAGACTTGTCAATTATTGGGAAAATCTCATGTATCATGGTTTAGTAAGAAATAAAATTCAGTAGCCCTGTCCACAACAGAAGCAGAATATGTGGCAGCTGGGGCTTGATGTGCACAAGTCCTATGGATGAAAAGCACATTGATGGATTATGGTGTTAAAATAGAAAATATTCCCATTCAATGTGACAACACTAGTGATATAAACTTGACAAAGAACCGCATACAACACTCCAGAACCAAACACATTGAGATTAGGCACCACTTCATTAGAGATCACTCACAAAAAGGGGACATTTGCCTAAAGTATATCAATACTGAGGAACAATTGGCTGACATCTTCACAAAGCCCCTTAGTGATGAGAAAATGTGTTATATAAGAAGTACCTTGAATATTTGGAGTGCGGATCAAGTTAAAGAAATTGCCAAATAAATACTTTGTTCCTTCACCTGCTTATCTATATAGTATTCATGTATGTATCACCCTTGTTCGGTAATATTTGCATGAATGAGATGTCAAACCTTAATCTTAAATGTCACTCAATTGGTGCCCTTAGCCTTCTTATTTTTTAAGAAGGAGATGATACATTCACCTTAATTAAAATACCTAACCAATTGGCCTTGTGCCAGCATCTCAATCATGAATAGGTATATGTGCATTACTTGGCTATATATTTAATACCATAAACCTTAATCTAGGGGGAGTACCTAACTTGATTATCAATTACTCTTGCTTATCATGAACGGTTCACACTCATTCTCTATCTCATGATAAGATTCTTTAAGGAATTTAAACACAAAAAAAATTAAAAAAGGGGATCTTAGGTCTTATCATGTTATAACTTACTAGGAGTACACATTTGCTTCATGAAAAAGCCTAAGGGGGAGTTAATCAACTGTGTGAGCATACTAATTGGCTAATATTTTGCTCTCATGTATGTGCTTAAACTTGATATCCTTCCTTTTGGCCGATACCAAAAGGGGAAGAATTTTGGAAATTGATTATCTATTCATGTTCCATATGCACTATATGCTTTCACTTGTCATTTTATTTCTGTGAATATTTTGAGGGGGAGTTTTTTGGATTCACTTGCCTATCATGTCACTCCACACACACCGCATAATCAATTTTGCTTGTCATCATCAAAAAGGGGGAGATTGTAAGCCCATGGGACTATCCTCCTATCTTGTTTTGATGATTCTCAAACTAAATTGATTATGTTGTTGAATACTAATCAATTTGCCTTGAAGTGTTGTGATAAGATAGGTTAATCATTGAAGAAACTAACACACCACATGGTCATGCTTGAAGATGTACCATTCAAGGGACAAAGAAGCTGGAATCAAAATTGAACCAACTCACCATGGAAGAACAATCAAGGTGGAGCTCACTTCAACACACTCAAGCAAAGCAAGCACACAATGGAAGATCTGTGAAAACCAAGACCAAAGAGAAGTGTAACTACACTTAGACTTTTTGTACATCCTCTCTCTTTGGATTTTCTAGTTCAAGGCAAGGTTTTTCAAAATATGTTTTTCTTTTAAGAAACTAACACTCTGCATATTAGACTTAATTTGTTAAGAGAATGTTTGTGTGGTGGACCAACATGTTGGGACCCTCATAACATTCTACATTATCATATAAATATAAGTTCCAAAAGTCCAAAAGAAATCAGCAACAAAAACTGGAAAATATGATTTTTCTCGGAACTTTGAGATTTTTCTCGGAACACCGAGAAATGGTACAGGGATTAAATCCATTCTCTGGTCGTTTTCTCGGAACTCCGAGAGTTTTTCTCAGAACTTGGAGAATTTTCTCGGAGCTCCGAGAATGGTTCTCTGAACTTCGAGAACGTCACGACAACAACAAATATATCCGTTGTATTTCAAACGGCTAGTTGCTTTTTGGGGTGTTTTTGTTAACACCACCCCCAAACGGTCATATCTTGTTTTGGGCTTATAAATACACATTTAAGAGGTTCATTTAACTCTCGTGAATGATTGAAAAATCATCTTAAGCATTTACAAACACTTGCAATCCTATTTGGCTTAAGCTTGTTTATTTTCTCCACCAAACTTGCCTTGCACTTGCAATCTTTTGAGTTTGGATTTAGGATTTAACTTGTATTATCTTGGAGAGCATTCAAGGGAACTTTAGTGTGCATCAATCCTTAAAGGAAGGCATAGCAATCTTCTTCTTCATTGTAAAGGTGGCTAGGGCATCTTATTCTTAATACCCTAGGGAGAATCGCTTAGAACTCGGCGGAGAAGGAGAGTCAGTGTAAAGGTGGCAAGGGCATCCTCATTTAATTCCCTTGGGAGTGTAATCACCTCGGAGCCGGGCATCATGAAGGTCTCACATAGTGGAAATCTTTGAGGATGATCCCAAGAAGAGTGGAGCAGGGCTTTGCCAGAACCACTATACATCGGTGTGTTCTTTCCTTATCCTTGCACTTCCATTTTTGTATGGTTGGGCATTTTTCTTTATTATTTTATCTAACCAAAAACTAAGTAAGTAAAAAGAAATTGAATTAGGTTTAAGATTTGATTTGAAAAGGATAAATTTTTAAGAAAACCAATTCACCCCCCTCTTGGTTCCCTAGACCTTTATTTCACTCAACAATCATCTCAAAAGCATTGAACATACAGAGAAAATCATAAAGGCCAAAGCTGGACGATCAAGAACCAATGCAAAGGACCAAGGAGCTTATACCACAACTTGAAGATGTGAAGCATGGAAGCTCAACCATAGAAGATTCCAGCTCAAGAGAAGAGTTCAAAAGAGTGACAGAAAGGGTAGAATGTATTGCTATCTCTCTTGCATTTCCTCTTGTCAAGGACCATTGTTTAACCCCTAAAAGTAGTGAAAAACAATATTTTCCAAAGAGACTACAACACACCCTTAGAGCCTAATTGGATTACTGAATGACCATATGGTGTTGCATCATTATGGGACCCTCATGTCATTCCAATCTTCATAGAAAATGAGTTCCAAAAGCCTAAATGAATTCAGCAACAAAAACAGGAAAATCTGTTGTACATAGGCTTCTCGGAACTCCGAGAATGGTAAAAAGTCAAAAAATATAGCCGTTGCTGCTACAACGGTGTGGACGCCGATCCTGAGATGACAGAGTGCAGCGAGGGACGCGAGGTCTCCCCTGCAATCCTCAAAGATCTCCACATGTGAAAGAGAGCTCTACCAAGGAACTCTCAAAATAGGTGCCACTCTCACAGCATAGCATGAGTGGCGATACAAAACGAATGAGATACATCCTGATCAGGAGCCAAGGCTCGAAACCGAGATGTACCTAAAAATAACTCAGAGTCGCCATCCATGGATACGCCATGGAACTAAAACAAATGCTCTGTCTGCAACGGATAACCAGAGATACAAAAGGTCCGTGCCTGATTATGAATGGAGAAGGTCCGAAGAGCACCCTCAATTCGTCCGAGTGCAAGCACTTGGTCTCTTATGCCATTTATTATTAACTCCAAAGAATTTTGGGTAAAATCATGTGAAATGGGAACAAAATATCCCCGAGTGAACGTCTACTTAATCATGCATGACTCGGGGATGAAATAATAAGCACACATAAAGAAAAATGAAAGATGTGTCGCCTAAGCATCGCTAGGTTATGTGTGACATGCCTAATGGGTGTCTATGTTCTGGTGGGCAAACACATGCATGCTACAACTAAAGGTATAAGGTCTGCGCATGAAAGTAAGAAAACATAGCAAAACACACAACATAACAAAACAACAAATCCTAAGACTTTAAACGATTTAGCCCGAGTCCTCGGATGGTCTGATGTTCATCCAAGGAAGCCTACGTATCCCCGCCTCCACGAGAATCAGAGCAACATAGTTCTTTGCGCCTATTCTAAGCTATGATGCCTAAGACACATAGACCTCTATCTTAAACTCAATCTAAAAGACCAGACTAGTTATTAAAGCTTTTTGAACTATTATTTAAATTCCAGTAAATTGTAGATTTTAGGACACCCTATATGCCCTAACTAAATGCAGGTTAACCCTAAGCTAGTGCCGGTGGTTCCTACAACCTATGTGTAACTAGGCTGTATTTCCTAAGGAAAACAAAGGGATCACTAACGCATCTTATTCTAGTCATCAGTCAGCGATGTGGATCGCCAACTGACCGGACGGAGGCGCTCCTATAACTCTAGGACAAACCCCTAACTCTAAAACAAACACAAACAAGCACACAACAAATCAAAGACAAACTCCTAACTCTAAAACTCTCTATCTAGGACAAACTCCTAACTCTAGAGGAAGATCTTGTTGAAAACAAGGTTTTGAAGAAAAAGGGTTAAAGCATTTATTTACAAAGTTTGGCTGGACTTGGGATGAAGATCCCAATCTGCACTACGTACCTCGGGGAAGAGGATCAAGCCAACGTAGTTCGAAACGAACTCTCTTAACTAAAACCTAACACTTCAAATGATTTAACGGTTTTAATGTTTTTCAAATGTTTTTGATATTTTTTTTTAAGCTTTTCAAATGTTTTTGAGTTTCAAATTTATAATGTTTTTGGATTTTAAAGCTTTTTCAATGCTCTGGACCTTTAAATGCTTTCAATCTTAAAGGGAACACGCAAGCACAACCACAAACTAGGGCAAAGCCCTAAATCCAAAGGGGAAACCCCGAACAAGCAACTAATGCCTCAAAAAGATGATCCACAACAAGAAAGTTAGTATCCCAAGAACAGAGAAAACAATCTAAGATCCTAAGCAGGGAAGGCTCTAATAAGACTGAGTTAGTCTCGAATAAAGAAGAATGACAATTCTAAAGGAGAAACTCCTAACTAAAAAAAAACCAAAGAGGGGTACAAATGAGTCAGAGACTCTCTAATAACACTACCAGGTCAAAGACTCGCTCTAAAAGAGGAGGCCACTCTAACATGAGGCTAGGTAAGCCTCCTAAAGAGGAAACTCTCTATATGAGATAAGGCTTGTCTCCGAGACACAAATGACGTAAACAAGGGTTCTGATGAGACTGGGCAAGTCTCCTATATACAAAGGAGGGCTCGAAGTATCCCTATCATCGCCCTTGCAATGAGGGGAACTAACGTCTAAAGGTCTCTAAAAGATAAGACAAATCTACTATACAAAGGAGGGGAGAGCTACCTGGACTGAGCAAGTCCCCTAAAGATGATGGCCTTGGGCTAGCGCCTTCATCGCCCCAACCTGAGGAGACTTCATGTTGAAGCACTGAGGTCGACTATAACACAAGCAGATTTGGAATAGAATGAACGAGAACCATACTATTGTGGTATCATGGCATACAAATTTTAATGCCTTGATCAAAACTATGTTACGCTGATCATTCAAGACTACTAGATTCCAAGCTTCTACAAATCAGCAAACTATTTTCATAGATTTCAAGAAGAAATTATACAAATCCACCATGGAAGAGAAAACCTTTTAATTCTTGTATCATTCAAAGCGAGATTAGGCCCAAAAATTATTTTCTACAAAGCCACTGATCAAAAGCTATTCATGAATTGCATACAGCACATGACTGAAAATATCTAAAGGAGGAAAAGTACACCCAAATTGCATAATCCAGAACCTGTCTCAGAATCAAATCTTCAAAATGTTAATGAATGGTAATCTTATCAAGGAAATCACCACGAGAAATACAACAACATGTAACTTTAATAGACCAAACATACTCTAGGATCATCAAAAGATCAAACCACAAAACAATTCAGCTGAACCCTCGACATGTGTCTCCTGTGAAATCAGATGATACTTGTATCATCCAATTTTCTACATCAATTAGGCATACATCACTTCACCCTCCATTCACCACAGAAACTTGTATTTTCATCTTGCATTCAAAGATCAAATTAGCATCCAAACCCACGAATCAATGCCATATTTTGAGAGAATTAGAGTAAACAAATTTGCAGGTTTCAACAATACAAGATGGTAGAAATGTTACCTGCGGAACTACTAAAATTACCAAGAAGGCGATTGGATGCGGTGGGGAAGAAGATGCTCTGCACCGGTGGAGTTGCCGGAGAATAAGGTTGTCAGAGATGATGATTCTTGCCCGAGAGGGTAGAAACTGACGGAATCCGGCAAAATGACCGGCGAGGATAATCAAGCCTTTCTCTCTCTCTCTCTCTTTCTCTCTCTCTCTCTCTCTCTCTCTCTCTTACTCTATGCTATTTCATTGGTGGCTGCCAAGTTGAGCTTCTCTGTTGGGGAGAAGAAGAGGGTCGGATTCAGGTAGGAATGGGTTGGATTGAGGGCAGAAACAGGGGATAGGGTATGAAGATGGGTTTGGGAGAAGAGAAGGGATTTCAATGGAATGGGGATGAGACGAATTGCAGAGAGGTTGGGGATGATGGTGAGGTTTGATCCGTGGTGGCTGGAGGGGTTTTGAATTAGAAAATGGTGGAATTAAAAATGAAAATGATGGAAGAATTGGAAGGAAAGTGGATGTAAGGGTGAAATTTGGGGGAGATGAAGTGGGTTGTGAGGATGGGGTTGAAACAGAGGTGAGGGTCGGTGGTTGAAGTTGAAGAGGTGAGGTCGGTGGCCGGAGCTCTGGTGATGGTGGTGGAGGTGGAGATGACAGTGTGGAAATCGAGTTTCGAGGGTTTGAAAGATAGAGATGGGGTTCAAGGTAAGAATGGGGAAAGGGTTTGGATGGGGTTTGATGAGGGAAGAAGAAATGGGTTTGAGAGGGTGTTAATAGAGATGGCCGGAGCTCCGGCGGGCTTACCGGAAGGGTTGGAGAAGATGGATTTTCCTAGGGGTCTAGAGATCTTTGGAGAATCTCGAGGTATGGGTTAGGTTAGTAGAGGGTCTGAAGGGCGACAATGGATATGGGTTTCTGGTTCGGAGTGGGTTTGATGGTCGGATAGATGGAAATGGTGGAGGTGGAGACAGATCTGGGCGGGACGGAGCTCGGTGGATAAGGGTGATGGAAACGATGTTGATGTGGAGGAAATATCAGCCGGAGATGGGGTATTGGCCGATGGCTGAGATGGGTTTGGATTAGGGGTTTGTGAAAAATGGAGGTGATGGTGGTGGTGTTGGTGGTATTGGTGGTCGGAGGAGGTGGCTGTGATGGAAGGTGATGGTGAGATGATGGTGGGGGACCGATCGGATTTCCGGTTGGAGGTTGGTTGGAGAAGAGGGAGTTGCCGGAGAAGATGCGAAGTGAAATGGGGAAGATGGAAGGTGGTTGTCGGAGGTGGACGGATTTCAAGTGTTCGGTGGTGAAAGAAATGGAAGAGGAGATGGAGGTGGTGGTGCTAGAGCTGATGGGTGGAGAAGATGGATTTTCTCCTCTTCTCTCATCTGCCTTTCTACGAAAATGGAAGCCTCCCCCTTCAATCGATTTTCTCCTCTTTTTTTTATAAGATGCGATTAGGGTTATTTCATTAGATTGATCCTCACCCTTGGTTCTTTCTCTCTTAAGGGATGCGATCAGCCCATTTGCCTCTTTTTTAGGGCGAAATAAGCACCCCCCTGATCTCCAGATACAGCCCCCTTTTAATATACTTTGCCCTGGCCTTTTATTGCAGAGGGTGATTCGGGTAGAACAAGAGGATAGCACTTGAGCCTTCTTTTTTTTCTGTACATGAGGATTGGTAACGACACTCCCTTGTTAGATATATCACTCCCCTTTACAAATAACCTCACAAAGCCTTGTTTTGATACTTGTGTAAACTTGACCCAATTTATTCAAAATTTCGCGGACACCATATTGAGGTTCTAAACTATGCTAGGGCAAAATTTGAGATGCTAATTCCATCATTTAGGGGAAAATTATTCAAAGCAAGATGTTTAAGGGTTATTTGGGGTTCGGTCAAAATGGGGTGTCTACAGATGCCCCTCTATGGCAGAGCGTATGCAACACGTGAATGACAAAGCTGAACAGACAACACATTTTGATCGACCCGAAAACAAAGCAAAGCAATTTTTTCGGTTTTGATTTTGAGACACAAAGGTAAACTGGCAAAAAGACTTTTCAAAAGACTTAAGACCTGCAAGCATTGGTGAGATAGCCTCTCTCCAACTCTTAACTCGGCAATCGTTACATCTCAATGAGATGGCCTCTCTTGAAACTCTTAACTCGACAAAACATATCGCATTAGTGAAACTATTTTCCACCTTAAGCATTCAAAACAATGGGGAAACTGCTTTCAAACAAGCATTCTAAATCAAAAGAAACTACTTTTCTCTCAAACAATCAAAACCAAAAGGAAACTACTTTTCCGACAAACATCATAAACACGAGAAACTACTTTTCTCCAAAACCTTCTTAGCCACGAGAAACTACTTTTCTCATACTCTTCATCAATGAGAAACTACTCCTCTCTAAAAAACTCTATTCATGATAAACTACTTTTCTCCAAAATCTCTATCTTTGAGAAACTACTTTTCTCTAAAAACTCTCTCTCTGAGAAACAACTTTTCTCTCTAAAATCTCTATACCTGATAAACTACTTTTCTCTCCAAAAACTCTGCCTTTGAGAAACTACTTTTCTCTTCCAAAATCATCAAATAATTGAGAAACTACTTTTCTCTTCAAAACTCTATCTTTGAGAAACTACTTTTCTCTTCCAAAATCTTCCAATCATTGAGAAACTACTTTTTTCTTCAAAACTCTATCTTTGAGAAACTACTTTTTTCTTCGAAAAAACTTCAAATCATTGAGAAACTACTTTTCTCTTCAAAAACTCTATCTTTGAGAAACTACTTTTCTCTTCCAAAATCTTCAAATAATTGAGAAACTACTTTTCTCTAAGAACTCCTTCCAATCCAAGGGGAAACTACTTTTCGCCCAATCTTCCAAATCAATGGGGAAACTACTTTTCGCCCAATCTTACAATCAAAGGGGAAACTACTTTTTCGCCCAATCTTTCAATCAACGGGGAAACTACTTTTCGCCCAATCTTTTTAAATCAAAGGGGAAACTACTTTTCACCCAAACTTCCAATCAAAGGGGAAACTACTTTTCGCCCAATCTTTCAATCAATAGAGAAACTACTTTTCGCCCAATCTTTCAATCAACGGGGAAACTACTTTTCGCCCAATCTTTTTAAATCAAAGGGGAAACTACTTTTCACCCAAACTTCCAATTAAAAGGAGAAACTACTTTTCACCCAATCTTCCAATTCAAAGAGGAAACTACTTCTCGCCCAATCTTTAAATCAAAGGGGAAACTACTTTTCACCCAAACTTCCAATTCAAAGGGGAAACTACTTCTCGCCCAATTTTTCAATAAACGGGGAAACTACTTTTCGCCCAATCTTCCAATCAAAGGGGAAACTACTTTTCGCCCAATCTTTCAATCAACGGGGAAACTACTTTTCGCCCAATCTCCAATCAAAGGGGAAACTACTTTTCGCCCAGTTTTTAAATCATCGGGGAAACTACTTTTCACCCAATCTTTTTAAATCAAAGGGAAAACTACTTTTCACCCAAACTTCCAATCAAAAGGGGAAACTACTTCTCGCCCAATCTTCCAATCGAAGGGGAAACTACTTCTCGCCTAATCTTCCAATCAAAGGGGAAACTACTTTTCGCCCAATCTTTAAATCAAAGGGGAAACTACTTTTCACCCAAACTTCCAAACTTCCCATCGAAGGGGAAACTACTTCTCGCCCAATCTTCCAATCAAAGGGGAAACTACTTTTCGCCCAATCTTTAAATCAAAGGGGAAACTACTTTTCACCCAAACTTCCAATCTTCCAATCTAAGGGTAAACTACTTTTCGCCTAATCTTCCAATCAAAGGGGAAACTACGTTTCGCCCAATCTGAAATCACGGTGAAACTACTTTTCACCAGGCGATAGCTATACAGACCATTGTTGAAAATCTATTTGTTTAGCTATCCGGGTAACTTTGACTCCTCTCTTTCAAGGTAGCGAATCACCCAAGATTTATATGGTCCTGCCAAACAGTTCCATATAAATCCACGCAGATATACCTGACTCCTAACTCGTTAGGTAGCGGTACATTGCGAAGTGATGATTAAGCAAGTCACTACTTGACATTTCACTGCTAATCATCTCGGTATTCAAATATTTGAGGAAACTACTTCTCTCCCAAACATTCAATACCAAGGCGAAACTACTTTTCACCAAACAACAATTAAACAGGCCACTACTTGGCACCTCACCAACTGCCAATCAAAAGATTTATTTATTTATTTATTTATTTTAAAAAAAGCCCCTTGTTTGGGTTTAATAAAGAAAAGGATTTTTTTAGGCCCAAAGGGCTTGCAAACATGATTGATGGGTTTATTGATCTTATATCGAGTTCACTGATAGCATAGCTATCTCCTGTCGAGAATAAATGGGAGTGCATGATCATTGCTGAAAACCAAACTCAAGTAACTTGAAAGGATTTTTAGGGTATTGACTCTTTTTAACAAGGGAACTACATTCTGCTGGGTTTGAAAACTGCAAAAGCAGGCTCTAGATTCCGCTGGGGACTAGATTTTTTGAAACATTGACTCTTTCAAAGAATGAGTTCAATTGAGGAATTTGATTCAAGAGAGCGTTCAAGCTTCTCTTGCTTCTATTTGCTGAAAATATTTATCTCAATTATGTTGCATTTGATATCTTTTATGACGCAAGTCATAAAAGATGCCCCTAGTATGATTACTTCCATGACAGGATTCATTGGAGAGCAAAACCAGGATAGGCAAGAAAATTCAAGTTTGCATGGGTTCTTTCTCTGGTATATGGGTAAAAGGATATCCACAATGGATGAGTGTGAGAATTTTTTTCTTCCATTGCTCACTACTTGAGGCTTTGATGTCTCTGGCAAGTTTGAACAAAATGTCTCTTGCCCTTTCTTTGATTTCTAAACCATGATCTACTCTGAATTTTTTTTGCATTTCAGAAGGTGTACTCTCGCTCTTCCAGTGCCAAACACTTCGGACATTGAGAGAGAAAAAATGATAAAAATAAGAAAAAGACTTCTAATGACTCAATCAAAGAAGACTCAAATTACTCAAGGGACTTTACTCACTTTTGATTCACCCTTAGATAAAATGTATTATTTTATTATGGTAAGGCTAGCCACTCTTAGAGTACTCTAGAAACCAAGTCAAACGGCTCTAATTTCCTCCATCGGAATTTCCGTCATGGTTATTACCCCCTTCGGATTGCTCAGTCTTAATGCTCCTAGTTTAAAAGGATATCAAAGTAAGGCTTGTCGACACTACTCGGATTCTAGGATCCTGCCCTGTGTAGAGGTTGCTCCTCCGTCTCCTTGATTTCTCTTTTCGAAAGAAGTTAAAACTAATGTCTTCCAACTTTTCAGTCTAAAAGACCACTTATCTCAACTTTTGCTTGTTTCACAAGAAGGACTTTCTAGGTGGTGTTGGGTTCAAAAGGGTAGGATATTCTGGTTCAAACGATTTGGACCGAATCTGGTCTAGCCAGACTACCTACGTACCCCAAAAATGGAGGATCAGATCCACGTAGTTCGCTTTCGGATTTTTCAAAGAATGGTTTAGCATTTAGCTTCAAAATTTTGAAAGGGATTTTATCCCAAGGTTTGACCGAACCTGAATTAATTAGGTTGCCTACGTACCCCTGAAGAAATGGGGATCAGGTCCGACGTAGTTCGGGTGCATAAATGCCCCGGGTTTATAATGTGTTTGAAAAGAAATTGTTAATTTTGCTTTTGGCCCAAAGGGTTTATAGAAGGATTTTTAAACGTTTGGATTTTGGCCATAAAAGTTCAGACGTCCAAGGATGGCCTTCTGATGTATTTGATGTATAAGCTCTTTTGCTTAAGGTTCAAAGACTTACAATTTTTTTCGAGGAGTCTAATGGCATGTCAGGCAAAACTTCAACCACTGCCCTCGACTCCCATCTCGAAGATCTTGAATTTATGCTCAAGATTCCACAACTCCTTGTCTCTTTCTTCTTCTTTTTTCTTTTTATTTCTTGGTGCTCAAATTTATCATACAACTTCCTTGCAAGAAAGTCTTCTCTCAATATTTCATCTGCTCCACAGGATGTCTGATGTTTCACTCTTTAAAATCTTCACTTTCAACTAGATAATTAAAGCCAATGGAGTCTTGCCTTGCTCAACGACAGGGTATTCCCTGGTTTATCCTTATAGGATCAAGCAAGACTACCTCAAACCCCTCTAAACAGGTTTATCAATTCTTTGCGCTCTTCGGGAGATAAAGTTTTGCCACTCCATCTTTCCCGAGTTTCGAATTTCGATACCATTATCAATGGCTTCGATTTCTTCTTTAAGTGGCTATGCTTGACCCTCTTCTTTTCGTTTGACCTTTTTCAAATCTCGAGGGAAATTTCGTCTGCATTCCCATCCGAGAAGGGGTGGCTTTAGTTATTTTAAACATTAAATCTAAGAGTGAATCATAAAAATTTGAAGATACAAAACCAAATGCTTAATTGAATTGAAAACTTTGAAGTACATAGATGACTCACAGACACGCCTCTATGAGCTTTACATTTGATTTAACAGAAAATAAAACACTGACTCTGAATACAAAAGACTTAACGAACACGACACAGTTTTTTTTTTTTTTTTTTGACATTGACACTACAAGACTCACCAACTTTCAATCTAGGAGTTGGTATAAACGTGACAAAGGACGAATCTTGAAACAAGATACTTGACATATGACTCTTGAAACATAACAGGTGAACAGAGGCAAGGAATTGGCACTGAAGTTCACAAGTAGTACGCCTTCCTTTATGATAATGCTGGCTAAGAAGTTTGACCCTGGTTCAAAAACCTTGGAAAGGGTGGTCCTTTGAAGTCCTGTTGACTTGGCCCCAATTGTCTTTGAAAACCTGCTGGTGACAGCACCTTCTCTGCCTCAACATTCTCAAGATATTCAAACTCTGACATTTTTTCTTTTCCCTTCAACTTATTCCCTGGCTCTGGAGTAACATAAGTGACGGGATCTCCGGGAGGTTGAATGGTTCTTTCAAGCGCCTGGTTCGCAAAAGCATAGATTTCAGCAAGAGCAGAAAAGTCTTTCTCTATCCGGTTCTGGATTGCATGCTTCAAAGCTAAACAATTCTCTGTCAGGTGACCCGGGCCTCTATGATACTCACAGTATTGGTCCATCCTCCAATTGTTGGGGAATGGTTCAGGCACAGGTTTAATATCTGGAAGTCTCAAGCAACCTTCACTGACCCATTTCTTCATGATGGCTATAAGAGAACAAGGCATTTGAGTGAATTCTCTTTCCCGTTTCTGACCCATCTTTTCTTCCTCTACCACTGGCTTCTTTAAAGGTTGGTGAGAAGGTCCGACATTCTTAACCTCCCTCGGAGCCTCCCTTGGAGCAATGAAAGGCTTCTTAAGAGGTTGTCGATAAGGTCTAACACTTCTCACTTCCTTTGGAGCAATGCAAGGCTTTTTTCCATTTTGCAAATCAACATATCTATCAAGGATTAAACTTTGAACAGAGGCCTCTTCTGTCATAGTACCCATATCAACAAGTTGCTTTAGAGCAGAGTCACATTTAATGGACAAGTGCTGCATCTGAATTTTCATCTCCCTCACCTCCTCAGTTAGCATAGCCATCTGACCAAAGAGCTTGACCATCCAGTTTTCCATTCTGACAAGTGTAGTCCTCTCAACAGATTCTTCTACAGATCGAGTGTTTGATGGGACAAGTGGCGTCTCAGAAATAGGGTGAATGAGAGATGCAGAATCCAAGATCGGTCCTTCAGTAGAAATGACATTTATCGAAGCTGGTGGCGGGACAACATGAGTATCGAAAGACTTTTGAGGATCACCAGGCTCTTCAATAGTGAGCTCATCTTCATCGATCATATCTTGCACTTTATGCTTCAGAGTATAACATTTATCAGTCGTATGACCCGAACCACGATGATATGCACAAAATAAATCTTTTCTCCAATTCTTAGGCAGAGGATTAGGTAGGACCCTTTGTTCAGGCAATTCGATCTTGTTGTCCTTGATCAATCTCCTGAGAATGTAGGATAATGAGCAAGGAAGCGAAGTAAATTTTCAGGTTTTCTTTTCTGTTGATTCTTCCCCTTCCAATACTGTTCTGACTAGAGTCCTAACAGAATTGACGTTATGTACCTCCTTTGGCTCAACCATAGGTCTTTTCCCTTCTTTGATATCAGATAGAGTCTTGGACTTCAGGCCTTTTGCTAAAGCATCTTCAGTCTGGGTTCCCGTTTTTATCAGATGGTCAAAACTTGGGTAGTGCTGAGGCGCCATAAAATGAAAATATTCGGAGGATAGGCTCTTTACTACCAGCTTGATTTGATCTGCCTCTGAGAGTGCTTGACTCAATTGCGCTAACTTTCTTTTCCATCGTCGGATAAAAGAGGTAAAGGTCTCCTGCGGCCCTTGTTTCAACTGCTTTAAATCCCTCTTCGTAACCTCTATTCCGTCCTCCATCGAAAATTGTTCGACAAGTTTGTTTGCTATGGCCTCCATAGTTCTGACTTCTTCGGGTTTTAGGCGCAAGAACCACTGTTTTGCGATTCCTACAAGGGACACAAGGAATAGTTGTGCCATCTGCTCGGGGTTGAGTCCATGTTGTTGGGAAAGCTTTATGAACCATCCTAAATGACTCCGAGGACACCCAGTCCCATCATATTTATCATAGTCAGGGGTTTTGAATTTGGGTGGCAGAATAGCCTCAGGAGGTATCATAAACTCAGAAATGTCGATCTTCTTTGGCCCCTGAAATTTCATATTCTCTACATCTTGAGCCAACTTTCTGAACTTGTTGTACATCTCATTCTCTAACTTGTCATACATCCCTTTCTCTTTACTGACCATAGGTACACAATATTCTTCGGCATATTGCCCACTCTCTAAATTGATTTCAAATGGTGAAACGGTTGGTCTGTTCGAATCTGGAGACGCAACTTGAGGAAATTGGGGTATTGGCTCTCTAGAATTGGGGGCCTTGTCAGTACTTTGAACTTTTAAGTGGGTCATCTCTTCCTTCATGCTCGCCATGTCGCGAGTAAGATTTCTCAACATCTCTTGAATGGCTATCATAGGTTCAACTGGGTCAGCCATTGAATGAACCTCTGGTAATTCTCGATGTAATGGGAGGATCAACTAAGTCTAGATACCGAAGATGGTCTAGACCAAGCAGGTTTGGCTAGGATTGTCTTTTTAGGAACAGTGATTTGCACTCTTTAGAATCCTGAAATGGAGGTTAAAACACTAGGTTAAATGGATGATAACGGGGATAAAATATCTTGTACAAATAGAGACAAAAAAAAATAATCCCGAACATGTTTGAATTACAAAACAGGTAGGTCAATCTATGAAGGTCAAAGAAAGGTAAGCATTGATAACATGACCTATACCAACAAGATCTCAAGGAATCTTCAATTTATCCCTTTAAGTCTTTTTGAGATATGGCTGCTCTCTTTCGGGGTTTGAAAAAGTTAGGAATGATAAACACCCCTAATCTAAATGAGTTTGGACCTCAGCAACAATCCTGCACTCGTGACAGATAGGCAAGATTTAGCTAATCCATCAATGATCATGATATAAGAAAGGTAAATCCATGATGAAAAATATGAATCAATTATATGTACAAAAAGATCAAAAAATAGATTATGACAAAAGTCAAGAATCTGATGATAATCCACAAATGGATAAATAGGAATAAACAAAATGATCGAAATACAACAAACTCATGATTTATCCTTGACTTTGGAGAATAGCAGTCATGCTCAAAATGTTCCAGGTAAAATTCGGCAGCATAACAGCTATACAAGACGGTCAAAGTAAGGTAAACTCATGGTTTAACTAACTCTAAAGGATAGCGGTCATGCTCAAAATATTCTGTGAAAACTTCGGCAGCATAACGACTAGACAAGAAAGTCAAGGTAAGGTAAACTCATGGTTTAACTAACTCTAAAGGATAGCGGTTATGCTCAAAATATTCTGGACAAAATCCAGCAGCATGACGACGCTAGAAAGGATTCGCACAACTCAACCGAAGGTATATGAATAACGGTGGTAAGATAAGCTCGGAATATGGTTACCAGAGAAAGGTGACCAAATGAAGGACTGACCAAAGGTGAGAACATATATGACAACGGGTCAAATCCTATAATCAACAGATCAAAGGACAAAATCCGGCCAAGGAAATGGCAAGCAAAGCCACTGACTAGATCTAGATCTAAACAGAGAATGGAAATAATCAATTGAAATGAATAAGGAACTCTAACTAAGAGGAGAACCCTAATATACATAATCAATATATATAGGTATATACACATATTCATAAATCCTAACCAGGGGCACCAGCCCTAATTCTAATCTAGCTGAGTCAAGGAAGTCTCGACTCAAGACTGACTAATGAGTGTAATAGAACCATGTTGTAGCCATATAAAATGAGCTACCCTAGTCTACAACTGGGACAAAGCTCCTAACTCTAGGCTTCACATGTGTAAGCAACACATGTTCGTCCTATATGAGTACATATATATAGTGTCTTAGCAAGGGTTCCCTAATTTTGGTTCTAAAGGGAGCAACTAATATATATATATACATAATATAATGAAATAAAAGTAGGGCCCAGGCATATCTGCAGGGTACTATGCTTATGACCATACCCTTGATGTATAACGCCAGCACACCCAGCATTATACAGAGTATGTTCATCGCTCATCGGCTGCTGTAGAACACCAGCACACCCAATGTCTACGGCTGCAGCTCCGGCGCATAGCTTGGAAATAGATACAATGGTTCCCTTAAGGTCATAATTTCCCATCTGGTACCCGTCATATCTATTCCCTTGGGCCAATAATGAAAACAATGAAAGAAATAAAGAATATGACAATGTATGATGTGCAGTGTGTGAATCCCTCGTTTTAATTACACACTTATCTGGTGCCCCTGGATTCTAACGATAGAATTCCCATTTAAAATGATTTTAGCCTAAATTTCTCCAAAGTTAGTAAAATTGGCATTTTAACAGAGTTAGGCAATATTTCAAGAAGTCCCAAGCAGAGTCGTCAGCCTGTGGACCCCGATCCTGAGAGGACAGAGTGCGGCGAAAGACACGAGGTCCCCCCCTGCAATCCTCAAAGATCTCCACATGTGAAGGAGAGCTCTACCAAGGAACTCTCAAAATAGGTGCCACTCTCACAGCATAGCATGAGTGGCGATACAAAACGAATGAGATACATCCTGATCAGGAGCCAAGGCTCGAAACCGAGATGTACCTAAAAATAACTCAGAGTCGCCATCCATGGATACGCCATGGAACCAAAACAAATGCTCTGTCTGCAATGGATAACCAGAGATACAAAAGGTCCGTGCCTGATTACGAATGGAGAAGGTCAGAAGAACACCCCCAATTCGTCCGAGTGCAAGCACTTGTTCTCTTATGCCATTTATTATTAACTCCAAAGAATTTTGGGTAAAATCATGTGAAATGGGAACAAAATATCCCCAAGTGAATGTCTACTTAATCATGCATGACTCGGGGATGAAATAATAAGCACAGATAAAGTAAAATGAAAGATGTGTCGCCTAAGCATCGCTAGGTTATGTGTGACATGCCTAATGGGTGTCTAAGTTCTGGTGGGCAAACACATGCATGCTACAGCTAAAGGTATAAGGTCTGCGCATGAAAGTAAGAAAACATAGCAAAACACACAACATAACAAAACAACAAATCCTAAGACTCTAAACGATTTAGCCCGAGTCCTCGGATGGTCTGATGTTCATCCAAGGAAGCCTACGTATCCCCGCTTCCACGAGAATCAGAGCAACGTAGTTCTTCGCTCTGCCTAAGACACCTAGACCTCTATCTTAGACTCGATCTAAAAGACCGGACTAGTTATTAAAGCTTTTTGAACGATTATTTAAATTCCAGTGAATTGTAGATTTTAAGACACCCTATATGCCCTAACTAAATGCAGGTTAGCCCTAAGCTATTGCCGGTGGTTCCTACAACCTATGTGTAACTAGGCTGTATTTCCTAAGAAAAACAAAGGGATCACTAACGCATCTTATTCTAGTCATCAGTCGGCGATGTGGATCGCCAACTGACCGGACGGAGGCACTCGTATAACTCTAGCACAAACCCCTAACTCTAAAACAAACACAAACAAGCACACAACAAATCAAAGACAAACTCCTAACTCTAAAACTCTCTATCTAGGACAAACTCCTAACTCTAGAGGAAGATCTTGTTGAAAACAAGGTTTTGAAGAAAAAGGGTTCAAGCATTTATTTACAAAGTTTGGCTGGACTTGGGATGAAGATCCCAAGCTGCACTACGTACCTCGGGGAAGAGGATGAAGCCAACGTAGTTCGAAACAAACTCTCTTAACTAAAACCTAACACTTCAAATGATTTAACGGTTTTAATGTTTTTTCAAATGTTTTTGATATTTTTTTTTAAGTTTTTCAAATGTTTTTTAGTTTCAAATTTATAATATTTTTGGATTTTAAAGCTTTTCCAATGCTCTGGACCTTTAAATGCTTTCAATCTTAAAGGGAACACGCAAGCACAACCACAAACTAGGGCAAAGCCCTAAATTCAAAGGGGAAACCCCGAACAAACAACTAACGCCTCAAAAAGACGATCCACAACAAGAAAGTTAGTGTCCCAAGAACAGAGAAAACAATCTAAGATCCCAAGCAGGGAAGGCTCTAATAAGACTGAGTTAGTCTCGAATCAAGAAAAATGACAATTCTAAAGAAGAAACTCCTAACTAAAAAAAACACCAAAGAGGCGTACAAATGAGTCAGAGACTCTCTAATAACACTACCAGGTCAAAGACTCGCTCTAAAAGAGGAGGCCACTCTAACATGAGGCTAGGTAAGCCTCCTAAAGGGAAAACTCTCTATATGAGTCAAGGCTTGTCTCCGAGATACAAAAGACGTAAATAAGGGTTCTGATGAGACTGGGCAAGTCTCCTATATACAAAGGAGGGTTCGAAGTATCCCTATCATCGCCCTTGCAATGAGGGGACCTAACGTCTAAAGGTCTCTAGAAGACAAGACAAATCTACTATACAAAGGAGGGGAGAGCTACCTGGACTGAGCAAGTCCCCTAAAGATGATGGGCTTGGGCTAGCGCCTTCATCGCCCCAACCTGAGGAGACTTCATGTTGTAGCACTGAGGTCGACTATAACACAAGCAGATTTGGAATAGAATGAACGAGAACCATACTATTGTGGAATCATGGCATACAAATTTTAATGCCTTGATCAAAACTATGTTACGTTGATCATTCCAAAGACTACCAGATTCCAAGCTTCTACAAATCAGCAAACTATTTTCATAGATTTCAAGAAGAAATTATACTAATCCACCATGGAAGAGAAAACCTTTTGATTCTTGTATCATTCAAAGCGAGATTAGGCGCAAAAATCATTTTCTACAAAGCCACTGATCAAAAGCTATTCATGAATTGCATACAGCACATGACTGAAAATATCTAAAGGAGGAAAAGTACACCCAAATTGCATAATCAGAACCTGTCTCAGAATCAAATCTCCAAAATGTTAATGAATGGTAATCTTATCAAGGAAATCACCACGAGAAATGCAACATGTAACTTTAATAGACCAAACATACTCTAGGATCATCAAAAGATCGAACCACAAAACAATTCAGCTGAACCCTCGACATGGGTTTCCTGTGAAATCAGATGATACTTGTATCATCCGATTTCCAACATCAATTAGGCATACATCACTTCACCCTCCATTCACCACAGAAACTTGTATTTTCATCTTGCATTCAAAGATCAAATTAGCATCCAAACCCACGAATCAATGCCATATTTTGAGAGAATTAGAGCAAACAAATTTGCAGGTTTCAACAATACAAGATGGTAGAAATGTTCATTATTTCCATGACAGGAAGTTGGCACCATAGCTAAGCCTACTACTCCTTGGGTTCAAATTTCTTCACGGTTAAAGAGGAAATCGGTCTCTCCGCCACCTTCTTTGAGAACCCCAGCATCTCCTCCTTTCTCATCCTCATCCTCGCCAATGGCAGAAAACCAAGATAATCTTCCACCTATTGCTATTACCGATACTCTCACCTTAATTCTCCAGCAACTTCAAGAGCTCAAAGAGGAGAACCGAGTTATTAAGACCCAGCTTTCCAAGAAGTTGGCGCCATCGTCTTCCAAGGATAAAGGGCCTATGCACCATACAGCTACTTCAGCAGCACCTGCCCAGCTGGTGTTCATCCCTATCCCAGATAAAACTGAAGGAGAGTTAGAAAAAGAGCAGTACAGCGAAGGTCACAGTAAGCCTTCTCAGTCAGCGGTTGATAAGATAGTTATGGAGAAATTAGAAAGTCTTACCAGGAAAGTTCAAGACATCCAGCTTCAAGACCGAGGTGGTTTCAACCCAAGTGACCTTACATTGTTTCCTGAAATCCGTCTCCCCGCAAGCTTTCAGATGCCAGATTTTGACAAATATGACGGTGTGGGATGTCCGATCACACACTTGCAAATGTTCACTATCATGTGCCTGCCTCAAGGTCTATCTGCTGAGCAAATGGCTCAATTGTTCCCGGTTTCTTTGACAAAGGTCGCTAGAAGGTGGTTCATGGTCCTAGACAAGACTCGTTATAGGACATGGAAGGATATTGGAGAGCAGTTCATCAAGCAATTCAAATATGATGATGGAACCGAGATCACTAGGAAGGATCTTGAAAGAACCAAGCAGGAATCAAAAGAGACATTCTTAACTTTCGTCAAGAGATGGAGAAGGTTAGCGGCTCAAATGATGCAGCGTCCCTCAGAAGAAGAGCAAGTCCAGATGATTAGGAAGAATATATCCTCTCAGCTCCAATATCACATGTCTCTTCAGTATTATCCAGATTTTAAACACTTCATCAATGCTGGTATGCAAATTGAGGAAGCAATGGCACAAGGAGTTTACAATAGAGGTAATCCCAATTCAAAAGAAGTTAAGACACAGACTCTAGCTAAGATCTCTGAGGTTGATAATGTATCAATGACTAACCCGTCACAGAACTCTATGGTTTTCAAATATACTCAATCAGGGATTGCAGCTCAGCAAAAGCCCAATAGGGAATTCACCCCTCTCCTGTTTCCACCATCTGTCATACTACAGCAAGGATTGGAATCCGGCGATATCTACTTGCCTCGCATTAAGGAACCTCCTAATCTGCTCCCCAGGACATGGAGGGCTGAAGAGCACTGCGATATTCATCGAGGATCGGGGCATAGTACTGATCAGTGTATAACTCTGAGGCATGTGATCCAGAAGTTGATCGATGAGTGCAAGCTACCATTTCAGCAAGCGCCAAATATTGCTGATAATCCTATACAAAACCATGTTGTACCGCCACTGGATGATGTTTAGACACTTAGGGTTTGAGAAGCTCAGTTTCAGTTGCAGTGATAGAGAAGAACCAGAAGTTAAAAGGCACTTGTTATGATGATGATTAAGTTTTCGCCGAGCCTCCAAGGCCAGACAGTTGCAGCAGTCTTAGTCCTTTTGTTATTTTAATTAAGTCCAGTCATAAAGTCAAGTCCAGTTATTAAGTGCAGTCTTCTAAAAGTTTGAATAAATTTCTAGTCCAGTTGAGTCGTTTCTTACTTTTATTTTTGAGTCAAGAGTGTGAATTCTGAGTCTGTTCAGAATAAGTCTTATCAGATGTGGTCTTTTTCAATTCAATGAAACTTGCTTTCTCTATACATTCCAACGTGTGCTTCTAACTTTAATAACCAATGAGAATAATACTCCCTCCTCAAATGAGAAAGAAGATGCCGACGAAACTCCTCTTGAGTTGCAGCCTATGCTCAAACAAGAGGAGGAGCGCCGAGCCCGGCTTCTAGAAGAGGAAATTGAAATGATAAACATTGGCACTGAAACTTTGATTCAGTAAATGCCTATTGGAAATACATTGCCCTCTGAAGAGTGCGAATAATTGGTAAACCCATTTTGAGGATAAAGAGATGGTCCAGTAAGCGCTACCATTAATGCCAAGAGAAAGACTCAGATAGAAGGTTCAAGAAAGAGTGAAGTGAATATCACATGCTATACAAGGGGCATGGATTCGAAACAACTTCCATATCTCCAGTCAATGGCCCCGGTCACAGGTTTCACCAGTGACAATGTAAAGCCATCAAATTCAATATGAAAAGTGCAAGAGCAATTATCGCAAAGCGATAATCAAAATATCAAGAGTCACCGACTAGAGGATGAAATGATGTCCAAAAACCGGTATGTACCCTCAAAGTCAAATTACTTATCAATATCCAGAAGGAAGAAGAATCATTATCTCTTACCGGGAAATGCTGTCAAACTCCGTGAAAAAAAAAGAAGAAAAAAAATAATAATCAATACCAGAGGGACTCTAGTAACCTAGATCGATTCCCAACCTGAATATCGGAAGGCCTCCTTTGGCCAAATAAATCCCAAAATCAGAACCCGATGTCAAACCGGTTTGCAAACCCTTCGAGCCTGAATGAAATTTTCTTGAAAACCCATCAAACTGGGGGCATCCGCCCCGAACTACGCGAGACCTGATCCCTACACTGGGGTACGTAGGCAGCTCGGTTAAACCGAGTTCGGTCGATTCAAAAAAAAGAAAAAGAAATTCAATCCTTTCAGAAAAAAAGAGGGACAAGTTCCAAAAGAAGAGAAGTCAATTATTCCAGAAAGAAAAGAAAAAAAAGAAAAATCAATTAACCTTCAAACAATCTATCTTCAAACTAGGGGCATTCGCCCTGAACTACGCACGACCTGATTCCTACCCTGGGATACGTAGGCAACCTGTTCACAGGTTCGGTCGAAATCTTTGTTGAACCTTAAGCCATTCTTTGAAAAGCCCTATCCTACCTATAAAGTCCTTCCGGTGTTCAGAATTAATGATCTAGGTCCCGAAACACAAAAAGTAAAAAAAAAAGAAAAGAAAAAAAAAGAGCAGAGTTTGAAGATCTGCTAGACTGAAAACCTGAAAGGGCAGTCTAGGCAAAATTTAAGATCATTCCCCTGCTAAGTTGAAAACCTGAAAGGACGGCTTAGGCAAAAGCTAAGGGGATAGCCTGCAAGATCGAAAACCTAGAAAGGTGGTTCAGGCAAAAGTTAAGGCTAGCAAGGTCCGCCAAGTTAAAAACCCTGAAGAGGTGACTTGGTTACGGTAAGAGAATCATTATAAGAAGGCTACAGCTGGTATTAAGACTGAAGATCAACTGAAGTTCAAGCAAATTCAAGTGACATCCTCAAAACTGGGGGCATTAAAACTAAGCAATCTTAGGGGTCGTAATTAAATCCTTGAGGAATTATTGTTTTAAGGAAAAAGTCCAGTGATTACCAATTGAAAAACTATTCCTCGAAAGGATAGACTTACCAAATAAAATATTAACTAAGTCAGGATCATCACTCTGTTTGTCAGTACAGTCAGCCAATCTTTGCTATTCTATGTTCACTTCTTCAGAGCTCCTCAATCCCTTGAGTAGTGCCTTTTATCTAAGTTTTCTCTTTAGAAAGAGTCAATCGTCGTTCTTGTGTCCAAATGTTGCAGCTGTCTCGGTAAAAGATGCCTGGTGTAGCTAGCTCCCTATAACTATGCCGGAGTCATGCTAATCCTGAGGGAAGGACTTCAGGAATCAAGTGAAAATGATCCAATTTAAGCAAAAATCAATTCAGAAAGAGTCTAGAAGCATAAACACCAGTAAGCTCAGTTCCCATAAGAAGATCATACCCTAGAGAGGCACCATAAGCTTGGAAGAGCCTTGGATTCAATGGTGGTTGAGCCAGTGAGACTTTCTCTGTACTTGTCAAAAGAAGAATCCAATATCCAGTATTCCAATATTCCAATTCCAGTATCCAGTATTCTAGTATTCCAGTATTGCAGCATCCAGTATTCCAGTATTCCAGTTCCAGTTCTAGTATCCAGTATTCCAATATTCCAGTTCCAGTATCCAGTATTCTAGTATTCCAGTTCCAATATCCAGTATTCTAGTATTCCAGTTCCAGCATCCAGTATCCAGTTTTAATTCCAGTATTCCAGTATTTCACTATGCCAATCCAGTCTCCAGTTCCAGTATCCAATATTCCAGTAGCACAGTTCTAGTGTCCAGTCTCCCTATCACCAGTATTCCATTGTTCTATTTTCCAGTACTCGTATTCCTGTTCCCAGTATTTCGACACTCCAATTCCAACACCCAGTTCCAGTGTCCGAAAATCCAGTGTTTCAGTACTCTAATTCTAGTATCCGATATGTCTTCGTTCTAGATTCCCGGTTCCCAATGTTTAGATCAAGATTCCAGTTTCTAGTTTCCAATTTCCAGTCCTAACATCCAGTGATCAAACTCCAATCCCAATTGAATCAATCAAAATGTCAATCGAATTTAATCCCCAGTTCACCAATTATCAATTTTTGACTCTCCAGTTTTCCAGTTCTCAAGTTCAACAATTCCCAGTGAACTAGCTCTTTAACTTCTTAGTTCTTTAATGCTCCAGTTATCCAACTATTGAGTCCCTTAAATCATCAAGTTCTCCAATTTTCAGCTCTGCAAATATCCAATCCCTAAATTTTCTACTTCTTCAGTTTTCCAATTCTCCAGTCCACCCATTGTTTGATTATTCGGTTTCTCAGTTCTCCGGTTCTCAAGTCCTTAAGCCTCAATTCTCCGGTAATCGAGTCATCCAGTTTTTGAATTGTCATTTTCAGTCTCATTCTCAATTGTCAAATTCGATCTAAATCCATTAGCCCCTGTCTCACTCGGGAATAGGCTAATTCTCTGATTTCTCTGAGCCCGTTCAGAGAATGGTGCCTCCTTCCGTCGTTGCCCGTTTGAAAACGGCGCCACGTCATAATTGTCTTTCGTTCTAGGTTGCATGATTTTTACACCTAGATTGAATCCAGTTCTTTATTATTCTGAACTACCAAGTCAGAGTGTTTAGAGTAAATGATCTTGATTAAATTCTAGGACTTCATCTAGGGTCTTGCATTAGGTTAGGTTGCAGGCATTCGCATCTAGGTTGCATTTTGTCTAGAGAATCCTTTGTTGGCAAAACGCTGCACAAAATGGTGTTGTCATTTTTGCTTTGGTGCTCAATGACTACGTCATCTCTACCAAAGACGGGCATCTGTAGACACCCCCATTTTGTTCCGCTTTATCCAACAAAGGCGTTTGTTAGTTCTCCTCATTTTGGAGTCCATTCCTAATGTTTTTCCGTCTATTCCATCATTTCCAACAACTGTTGAGAGGAGTTGTTCATAAAAATCCAAATGAGAAAGAGTTTGGGATGATTTGGTGGGCCCACATTATCATTTCTGCTAGTTTGGGTCAAGTAAGTGGGCACAAACATTGTTTTAATGGAAAAATGAATTTTTACCTTGCTTTGGAGGAGTGATTTGTATTAGGAAATGATATAGCCACCACTATGGTTTAATAATTGCAAAAAACCAGCTTGTCTTTTGCTTAATTGGCTTAGGAGAGCTTTTTGGGATATATAATAACCCCTGATACCTCTTTCAATAATAATGGGTAAGGTTAGTGTAACTATTAAAGCATGGTTGTGCTGACAACATTCACATTTGTATTTTGACCAACTTCTCACGATGGAAAATCTCATCTCCTTATTCATCTATTAAAATATCAAATGTAACCCTCTTTTATCTCTATATGAGAAATTGGCAATTTCTCATCCGGGGAAGGATGGCACTCTTTCTCTCCAATAAAAGGTCCGAGTCTTCATCTTTCCTAACATTGGCAAAATTCTCTCTTACCCAGCATAGCAATTGCTTCCATTCAAAATATCTCCTAAGAAAAGAAAATTTCAAGAATGGTTTTTCTATAAAATCAACAACTCTTTTTCATTGTGGGTGAATAAGGCAAGCTCTCTCTACCTTTTAACGAGAAATCGCAATATCTTTGTCAGATGGGAAAGCAGCTCAGATTGGGCTCTCTTTCTTTATTAGTAGTATCAAATGCATTTTCTCTCGGAAGAAAATTTCGGCAACCTTTTTTTAAAGGAAAGCTTCTCTTTCAAGGTGGGGGCAAAAACAGCAACCTTCACTTTCTCTTATTACGAAGAAGACCAGTAGTCCTCTATAAAAAAAAGAGAGCCAACGAAAACGGGGCTCGCTCTCTCACTGGATCACCCTTTCTCAAAACTCCCCTCTCTCAGCCTCTCTGGGTATCCTCTCCCAGTCATCCTTCTCCCAACCATCTCTCCCACTTACAGCAACCTTTCATATCTCTCGTCTCTCTTTAAAACACTCACAGCAGCCCTCTCATCTGATCTCACTCTAATCAAAGTCCTCCATCATCTCTCTTTCCCTCGCTCCTAGGTATTGGAAAAGGAGGACGAAATCTACTCTCTTACGTTTTCTATTGTTTCTACATTGGCCGGCTTCTACGCGGTGGGCTGTTCTCCTTCATCAAAACATCAAGCTTCCTGGATTCAAGTAGGCTCTTTGTTCTTTTCAATTTTTAGTTTTGCATTTTGAGATTTTAATTTCTAATTAAAATTACATATTGAGTTGTTTTAGAGAAAAAAATTTAAGTTCGTTAGTTTTTCTGCTTGCATTCTAGCTAGGATTTTGACTAACCTAATAATAATTAGAGATGTAGTTTTTATTTTTTGGGACTTTGAATTCATGGGCTCTCAGGGGAGTGTCGTATCTTTTTGGAAACTAAAACTCTAAGCTAATTAAAAACTGGAATCCTAAAGAAAAAAAAAACACTTTCGTTCAATCCCTTAAACCCATTCTTGCAATCACAACTCACCCCAATTCGACACATAACTCAACACAATACAGACCAAAAACCCAACTTTGCAGCCAAAATTCACTTTTCCAACCACCTTTTGCAGCCAACCCAATTCCTTTTTGAAAACCTGCAAACCCCCTTTCGAAAATTCATTTATAATTGAGAATCCATTTTTCACATACATAAAACCCACTTTCACAATTCATTCAACACAACCCATAATCCCAATAACCCATGGCACCCTCGACCTACAGCCATACCATACCCACAAGCCTACCTTGTTTAAATCAAGCCCACTCCGATCACCGTCAACTCACTATATGCTAATTTAACAACAGCCCACCAATTCTAATTTGGATATAGCACTACCTTGTTTTGATTACTGTACAAACTTACCTTGTCTTTTCACATTGAGTAGTAAGAGGCTAATAATAAAGAACGCCAATGTTTGATTGTCGCACCAACTCGACTTGTCTCTTTCTTCTCAATGAACTTATAAGTGTTTTTTTAAGAATATTCTTTTGACTGCACTTTAAATATTAAAATGATAAGGTTGGTGTCATTATCAAGACATAGTGGAGTCGATAACATTTTCTCTTTATAATGATACTAACTCAACTCGCCTTTTCCTATTCAATGGATTATAAGAGCTTTTTGGTAATTGTAATATCCTTTTGACAGCTCTTTAACCATTAAAAGACAAGATAAGTTAGTATAACTATCAAAATGTGGTAGTGCCAACATCATTTCCGTCATAATGCTGGCTGCCCTTCTTGTGAATAGATTTTGAACCTCTAAACGATAGATTCACGAAAAATGGTAAACTAAAAAGTTTTAGCCCTTTGAAAAATCTTTCCAACGCATATTCGTACTTTAAATTTGGCTAACTGGTTAAAGCGTTATGATAGTTTTAGTGAGCTGTGTTCATTAGATTTTCAAATGGTCAAGATTTCGAGTTGTGAAATTGTCAAGACACGGTTGTGCTAATATCATTCTCTAAACCAAAACTAAAAGACATTAATTTAAAATATACCCAACCTAAAAGTCACAAATCTAAAATTTACCCTTGTAAAAAACCATCGCTCTAAATCCGTTAAAAGCCATTAACCAAAAGACCACTAAAAATCTCAAGTGAAACTAAAACCTTCTAAATAAACAACTTTAAAAGCTACCAAACACACTAAATACCTTCAGATAATTAAAAGCTTCAAGAAAACTCTAAAAGTTTCAACAAACAAAAGAATTGTAGATTCCTAAGAGCTGGTGGATTCAAAATTCCTTTAGGAACCTTTAGAGCCCCTTTTAAGAACACTTATGTCATGTTGTGTCCTAGGTTTAGGGAGTCCTAGAGTTAGGGACTTCCAGCCTCATCACGGACGTTTGCTATTGATAGCAACCGTACCATAGATCTAGTTACATTAATCACCCAATTTTTTCTAGGACAAGCCTAGTTACCTAGGATGTAGGTTAACCTGTATTAGTCTAAGGAACAATTTGCATTTAGATAGGATCATATAGCATCTTAGATGAAATCCTAGGATAATAAAATCCTCAACTTGAATTAAATAATTCCTCTTAAAGCTGTTGAAACAGTCAATCCAGTCAAGGTCGGTGTCTTAGTTGAGTTAGGCATAAGTAGCTTAGCTTAGGTGCACCGAACTACGTCGACTCTGATCCCAGTGAGGCTTGGGTACGTAGGCAGCTTGGATGTTTGATGGCATACCAACCGCGAGTCGGCTCCACAACAAATTGTGGGATTTTGTATATTAATTTTCTTGTAAATTCTTAATTAAATCACTTAGGATTTTCCATGAAATTAGAATTTTAGAAGAACTTTCACTTAGATTGAACTCAAACAAATAAATGAATCAAGATACACACTTAGGATCTACATTGAAATTAGATCATAGGATGCATGTCACTTAGTTCGCACATTAACAGAGAGTTGAATGAGCCATTTAAAATAAATTTAAAAGAGTTAGCTTTTGGAATCGAAGACCGATTATCGGGCAGGAATGGTGCATGTGGTGGATAACTCCCCATACCTTCCATTCTTGTAACCAGGTAGCGAGTCTAGATTTCTGGTTAATTATGGGTCCTAGATCCCACATCTAGGTGGCGACTCTGTCAGTCTCTTTTGTGTGGAATTCGGATTGCCTTAGTGATCCCAAGTTCACATAAAAGATGAATTAAAATCAATACTAAAAGGCACACGCCAATCGCGTGGGTACGAGAGACCAAGAGAGAGCGTGGCGGCTCGCGCCCCACCCCTCTCGCGGGATCGGGTCCCACAGTTTGGCGACTCTGCTGGGGACCACCTAACTTCATTACAATTCCAAAGGATAATTCATTTGAATTTAATTTAACTGGCTCATAAAAAGTCTATGCTTGTTAGGTAGTTTGTATGCTTTATTTTCTCATCACATTTTACTCAAACTTAATCTAACAAAACCTGAAGGCATCATAGATTGCGCAAACTTATTGCACACACTTACATCACTTGCATCTAAACCCTTGCATTTCACATGCACACACATCCTATTTTAGGAACCCGGGGTGTTATCTAGTATGGTTGACTGGGATTTCATCACCTGGTGCCTCTATGCTAGAGAAGCATTCCACCCTTAGCCTAGTACCTTTATGGTGCGTAAACGGATCTCTTGTTCATGTACTGATACGTCGGACACTGGTACAGTATATCGAACATGGATTCGCGCTAAGGGAACTCTTGGCCTTACCCCTAGATTAACCCACACATGCATGTAGAATACGAACACATGTGCATCACGTGTGTGAGCCTAGTTTAGGATATCCTACCCATTTGTGTCTAGATTAGGCCGTAGTCCATCTTCCAATGGCTAGGATCAGTCCTTAAGTACACAAACAAAGTCATGAGTCGAGATCCTCTCTCCACTCCCCTAGATTATGATTAGGGTTTGATGCCTTCAGGTAACATAGTTAAAATGTGCGAAGATTAAAAACTTTCCCTTTGGGGTTAGGATATAAATCCCATCATTTCCAAAGATCTCATAGGATTAATGATAAACATGGGCACTGAAACTTTGATTCAGTAAATGCCTATTGGAAATACATTGCCCTCTGAAGAGTGCGAAGAATTGGTAAACCCATTTTGAGGATAAAAAGATGGTCCAGTAAGCGCTACCATTAATGCCAAGAGAAAGACTCAGATAGAAGGTTCAAGAAAGAGTGAAGTGAATATCACATGCTATACAAGGGGCATGGATTCGAAACAACTTCCATATCTCAAGTCAATGGCCCCGGTCACAGGTTTCACCAGTGACAATGTAAAGCCATCAAATTTAATATGAAAAGTGCAAGAGCAATTATCGCAAAGCAATAATCAAAATATCAAGAGTCACCGACTAGAGGATGAAATGATGTCCAAAAACCGGTATGCACCCTCAAAGTCAAATTACTTATCAATATCCAGAAGGAAGAAGAATCATTATCTCTTACCGGGAAATGCTGTCAAACTCCGTGAAAAAAAAGAAGAAAAAATAATAATAATCAATACCAGAGGGACTCTAGTAACCTAGATCGATTCCCAACCTGAATATCGGAAGGCCTCCTTTGGTCGAATAAATCCCAAAATCAGAACCCGATGTCAAACCGGTTTGCAAACCCTTCGAGCCTGAATGAAATTTTCTTGAAAACCCATCAAACTGGGGGCATCCGCCCTGAACTACGCGAGACCTGATCCCTACACTGGGGTACGTAGGCAGCTCGGTTGAACCGAGTTCTGTCGATTAAAAAAAAAAAATTCAATCCTTTCAGAAAAACAAGAGGGACAAGTTCCAAAAGAAGAGAAGTCAATTATTCCAGAAAGAAAAGAAAAAAATAAAAAAAAGAAAAATCAATTAACCTTCAAACAATCTAACTTCAAACTAGGGGCATTCGCCCTGAACTACGCACGACATGATTCCTACTCTGGGATACGTAGGCAACCTGTTCACAGGTTCGGTCGAAATCTTTGTTGAACCTTAAGCCATTCTTTGAAAAGCCCTATCCTACCTATAAAGTCCTTCCGGTGTTCAGAATTAATGATCCAGCTCCCGAAACACAAAAAGTGAAAAAAAAGAAAAGAAAAAAAAAGAGCAGAGTTTGAAGATCTGCTAGACTGAAAAACCTGAAAGGGCAGTTTAGGCAAAATTTAAGATCATTCCCCTGCTAAGTTGAAAACCCGAAAGGGCGGCTTAGGCAAAAGCTAATGGGATAGCGTGCTGGATCGAAAACCTAGAAAGGTGGTTCAGGCAAAAGTTAAGGCTAGCACGGTCCGCCAAGTTAAAAACCCTGAAGAGGTGACTTGGTCACGGTAAGAGAATCATTATAAGAAGGCTACAGCCGGTATCAAGACTGAAGATCAACTGAAGTTCAACCAAATTCAAATGACATCCTCAAAACTGGGGGCATTAAAGCTAAGCAATCTTAGGGGTCGTAATTAAATCCTTGAGGCATTATTGTTTTAAGGAAAAAGTCCAGTGTTTACCAATTGAAAAACTATTCCTCGAAAGGATAGACTTACCAAATAAAATATTAACTAAGTCAGGATCATCACTCTGTTTGTCAGTATAGTCAGTCAATCTTTGCTATTCTATGTTCACTCCTTCAGAGCTCCTCAATCCCTTGAGTAGTGCCTTTTATCTAAGTTTTCTCTTTAGAAAGAGTCAATCGTCGTCCTTGTGTCCAAATGTTGCAGCTGTCTCGGTAAAAGATGCCTGGTGTAGCTAGCTCCCTATAACTACGCCGGAGTCATGCTAATCCTGAGGGAAGGACTTCAGGAATCAAGTGAAAATGATCCAATTTAAGCAAAAATCAATTCAGAAAGAGTCTAGAAGCATAAACACCAGTAAGCCCAGTTCCCATAAGAAGATCATATCCTAGAGAGGCACCATAAGCTTGGAAGAGCCTTGGATTCAATGGTGGTTGAGCCAGTGAGACTTTCTCTGTACTTGTCAAAAGAAGAATCCAATATCCAGTATTCCAATATTCCAATTCCAGTATCCAGTATTCTAGTATTCCAGTATTGCAGCATGCAGTACTCCAGTATTCCAGTTCGAGTTCTAGTATCCAGTATTCCAATATTCTAGTTCCAGTATCCAGCATTCTAGTATTCCAGTTCCAATATCCAGTATTTTTTGTATTCCAGTTCCAGCATCCAGTATCCAGTTTTAATTCCAGTATTTCACTATGCCAATTCTAGTCTCCAGTTCCAGTATCCAATATTCCAGTCAGTTCTATTGTCCAGTATCCCTATCACCAGTATTCCAGTGTTATATTTTCCAGTACTCGTACTCCTGTTCCCAGTATTTCGACACTCCAATTCCAACACCCAGTTCCAGTGTCCGAAAATCCAGTGTTTCAGCACTCTAATTCTAGTATCCGGTATGTCTTCGTTCTAGATTCCCGGTTCCCGATGTTTAGATCAAGATTCTAGTTTCCAGTTTCCAATTTCCAGTCCTAACATCCAGTGATCAAACTCCAATCCCAATTGGATCAATCAAAATGTCAATCGAATTTAATCCCCAGTTCACCAATTATCAATTTTTGACTCTCCAGTTTTCCAGTAATCAAGTTCAACAATTCCCAGTGAACTAGCTCTTTAACTTCTCAGTTCTTTAATTCTCCAGTTATCCAACTATTGAGTCCCTTAAATCATCCAGTTCTCCAATTTTCAGCTCTGCAAATATCCAATCCCTAAATTTTCTACTTCTCCAGTTTTCCAATTCTCCAGTCCACCCATTGTTTGATTATTCGGTTTCTCAGTTCTCCGGTTCTCAAGTCCGTAAGCCTCTAATTCTCCGGTAATCGAGTCCTCCAGTTTTTAAATTGTCATTTTCAGTCTCATTCTCAATTGTCAAATTCGATATAAATCCATTAGCCCCTGTCTCACTCGGGAATAGGCTAATTCTCTGATTTCTCTGAGCCCGTTCAGAGAACGGTGCCTCCTTCCGTCGTTGCTCGTTTGAAAATGGCGCCACGTCATAATTGTCTTTCGTTCTAGGTTGCATGATTTTTACACCTAGATTGAATCCAGTTCTTTATTATTCTGAACTACCACGTCACAGTGTTTAGAGTAAATGATCTTGATTAAATTCTAGGACTTCATCTAGGGTCTTGCATTAGGTTAGGATGCATGCATTCGCATCTAAGTTGCATTTTGTCTAGAGAATCCTTTGTTGGCAAAACGCTGCGCAAAATGGTGTTGTCATTTTTGCTTTGGTGCTCAATTACTACGTCATCTCTACCAAAGAGGGGCATCTGTAGACACCCCCATTTTGTTCCGCTTTATCCAACAAAGGCGTTTGTTAGTTCTCCTCATTTTGGAGTCCATTCCTAATGTTTTCCATCTATTCCATCATTTCCAACAACTGTTGAGAGGAGATTGTTCATAAAAATCCAAATGAGAAAGAGTTTGGGATGATTTGGTGGGCCCACATTATCATTTCTGCTAGTTTGGGTCAAGTAAGTGTGCCCACACATTGTTTTAATGGAAAAATGAACTTTTACCTTGCTTTGGAGGAGTGATTTGTATTAGGAAATGATATAGCCACAACTATGGTTTAATAATTGCAAAAAACCAACTTGTCTTTTCCTCAATTGGCTTAGGAGAGCTTTTTGGGATATATAATAACCCCTGATAGCTCTTTCAATAATAATGGGTAAGGTTAGTGTAACTATTAAAGCATGGTTGTGCTGATAACATTCACATTTGTATTTTGACTAACTTCTCACGATGGAAAATCTCATCTCCTTATTCATCTGTTAAAATATCAAATGTAACCCTCTTTTATCTCTATATGAGAAATTGACAATTTCTCATCCGGGGAAGGATGGCACTCTTTCTCTCCAATAAAAGGTCCGAGTCTTCATCTTTCCTAACATTGGCAAAATTCTCTCTTACCCAGTATAGCAATTGTTTCCATTCAAAATATCTCCTAAGAAAAGAAAATTTCAAGAATGGTTTTTCTATAAAATCAGCAACTCTTTTTCATTGTGGGTGAATAAGGCAAGCTCTCTCTACCTTTTAACGAGAAATCGCAATATCTTTGTCAAATGGGAAAGTAGCTCAGATTGGACTCTCTTTCTTTATTATTAGTATCAAATGCTTTTTCTCTCGGAAGAAAATTTCGGCAACCTTTTTTTAAAGGAAAGCTTCTCTTTCAAGGTGGGGGCAAAAACAACAACCTTCTCTTTCTCTTATTACGAAGAAGACCAGTAGTCCTCTATAAAAAAAAGAGGGCCAACGAAAACGGGGCTCGCTCTCTCACTGGATCACCCTTTCTCAAAACTCCCCTCTCTCAGCCTCTCTGGGTATCCTCTCTCAGTCATCCTTCTCCCAACCATCTCTCCCACTTACAGCAACCTTTCATATCTCTCGTCTCTCTATAAGACTCTCACAGTAGCCCTCTCATCTGATCTCACTCTAATCAAAGTCCTCCATCATCTCTCTTTCCCTCGCTCCTAGGTATTGGAAAAGGAGGACGAAATCTACTCTCTTTCGTTTTCTATTGTTTCTACATTGGCCGGGTTCTACGTGGTGGGCTGTTCTCCTTCATCAAAGCATCAAGCTTCCTGGATTCAAGTAGGCTCTTTGTTCTTTTCAATTTTTAGTTTTGCATGTTGAGATTTTAATTTCTAATTAAAATTACATATTGAGTTGTTTTAGAGAAAAAAATTTAAGTTCGTTAGTTTTTCTGCTTGCATTCTATCTAGGATTTTGACTAACCTAATAATAATTAGAGATGTAGTTTTTTTTTTTTTTTTGGGACTTTGAATTCATGGGCTCTCACGGGAGTGTCGTATCTTTTTGGAAACTAAAACTCTAAGCTAATTAAAAACTGGAATCCTAAAGAAAAAAAACACTTTCGTTCAATCCCTTAAACCCATTCTTGCAATCACAACTCACCCCAATTCGACACATAACTCAACACAATACAGACGAAAAACCCAACTTTGCAGCCAAAATTCACTTTTCTAACCACCTTTCGCAGCCAACCCAATTCCTTTTTGAAAACCTGCAAACCCCCTTTTGAAAATTCATTTATAATTGAGAACCCATTTTTCACATACATAAAACCCACTTTCACAATTCATTCAACACAACCCATAATCCCAATAACCCATCATCCCAATAACCCATAGAACCCTCGACCTACAGCCATACCACACCCACAAGCCTACCTTGTTTAAATCAAGCCCACTCCGATCACCGTCAACTCACTATATGCTAATTTAACAACAGCCCACCAATTCTAATTTAGATATAGCACTACCTTGTTTTGATTACTGTACAAACTTACCTTGTCTTTTCACATTGAGTAGTAAGAGGCTAATAATAAAGAACGCCAATGTTTGATTGTCGCACCAACTCGACTTGTCTCTTTCTTCTCAATGAACTTATAAGTGTTTTTTTAAGAATATTCTTTTGACTGCACTTTAAATATTAAAAAGATAAGGTTGGTGTCATTATCAAGACATAGTGGACTCGATAACATTTTCTCTTTATAATGATACTAACTCAACTCGCCTTTTCCTATTCAATGGATTATAAGAGCTTTTTGGTAATTGTAATATCGTTTTGACAGCTCTTTAACCATTAAAAGACAAGATAAGTTAGTATAAGTATCAAAACGTGGTAGTGCCAACATAATTTCCGTCATAATGCTGGCTGCCCTTCTTGTGAATAGATTTTGAACCTCTAAACGACAGATTCACGAAAAATGGTAAACTAAAAAGTGTTAGCCCTTTGATAGATCTTTCCAACGCATATTCGTACTTTAAATTTGGCTAACTGGTTAAAGCGTTATGATAGTTTTAGTGCGCTGTGTTCATTAGATTTTCAAATGGTCAAGATTTTGAGTTGTGCAATTGTCAAGACACGGTTGTGTTAATATCATTCTCTAAACCAAAATTAAAAGACATTAATTTAAAATATACCCAACCTAAAAGTCACAAATCTAAAGTTTACCCTTGTAAAAAACCATCGCTCTAAATCCGTTAAAAGCCATTAACCAAAAGACCACTAAAAATCTCAAGTGAAACTAAAACCTTCTGAATAAACAACTTTAAAAGCTACCAAACACACTAAATACCTTCAGATAATTAAAACCTTCAAGAAAACTCTAAAAGTTTCAACAAACAAAAGAATTCAAGATTCCTAAGAGCTGGTGGATTCAAAATTCCTTTAGGAACCTTTAGAGCCCCTTTTAAGAACACTTATGTCATGTTGTGTCATAGGTTTAGGGAGTCCTAGAGTTAGGGAGTCCAGCCTCATCACGGACGTTTGCTATTGATAGCAACCGTACCATAGATCTAGTTACACTAATCACCCAATTTTCCCTAGGACAAGCCTAGTTACCTAGGATGTAGGTTAACCTGCATTAGTCTAAATAACAATTTGCATTTAGATAAGATCATATAGCATCTTAGATACAATCCTAGGATAATAAAATCCTCAACTTGAATTAAATAATTCCTCTTAAAGCTGTTGAAACAGTCAATCCAGTCTAGGTCGGTGTCTTAGTTGAGTTAGGCATAAGTAGCTTAGCTTAGGTGCACCGAACTAGGTCGACTATGATCCCAGTGAGGCTTGGGTACGTAGGCAGCTTGGATGTTTGATGGCATACCAACCGCGAGTCGGCTCCACAACAAATTGTGGGATTTTGTATATTAATTTTCTTGTAAATTCTTAATTAAATCACTTAGGATTTTCCATGAAATTAGAATTTTAGAAGAACTTTCACTTAGATTGAACTCAAACAAATAAAGGAATCAAGATACACACTTAGGATCTACATTGAAATTAGATCATAGGATGCATGTCACTTAGTTCGCACATTAACAGAGAGTTGAATGAGCCATTTAAAAAAATTTTAAAAGAGTTAGCTTTTGGAATCGAAGATCGATTATCTGGCAGGAATGGTGCATGTGGTGGATAACTCCACATACCTTCCATTCTTGTAACCAGGTAGTGAGTCTAGATTTCTGGTTAATTATGGGTCCTAGATCCCACATTTAGGTGGCGACTCTGTCAGTCTCTTTTGTGTGGAATTCGGATTGCCTTAGTGATCCCAAGTTCACATAAAAGTTGAATTAAAATCAATACTAAAAGGCAGACGCCAATCGCGTGGGTAGGAGAGACCAAGAGAGAGCGTGGCGACTCGCGCCCCACCCCTCTCGCGAGATCGAGTCCCACAGTTTGGAGACTCTGCTGGGGACCACCTAACTTCATTACAATTCCAAAGGATAATTCATTTGAATTTAATTTAACTGGCTCATAAAAACTCTATGCTTGTTAGGTAGTTTGTATGCTTTATTTTCTCATCATATTTTACTCAAACTTAATCTAACAAAACCTGAAGGCATCATAGATTGTGCAAACTTATTGCACACACTTACATCACTTGCATCTAAACCCTTGCATTTCACATGCACACACATCCTATTTTAGGAACCCGGGTGTTATCTAGCATGGTTGACTGGGATTTCATCACCTGGTGCCTATTTGCTAGAGAAGCATTCCACCCTTAGCCTAGTACCTTTATGGTGCGTAAACGGATCTCTTGTTCACGTACTGATACGCCGGACACTGGTACAGTATATCGAACATGGATTCGCGCTAAGGGAACTCTTGGCCTTACCCCTAGGTTATCCCACACATGCATGTAGAATACGAACACATGTGCATCACGTGTGTGAGCCTAGTTTAGGATATCCTACCCATTTGTGTCTAGATTAGGCCGTAGTCCATCTTCCAGTGGCTACGATCGGTCCTTAAGTACACAAACAAAGTCATGAGTCGAGATCCTCTCTCCACTCCGCTAGATTAGGATTAGGGTTTGATGCCTTCAGGTAACACAGTTAAAATGTGCGAAGATTAAAAACTTTCCCTTTGGGGTTAGGATATAAATCCCATCATTTCCAAAGATCTCATAGGATTAGTTATTTTTGATCTACCCGTTGAAAGTAATCTTATGTAATCTCATCTAATCTTTTGATCATGGGTCTATTGTTCGCCTCTTGTGTGATTCGATTATATCTTCATTCCCTTTCTCAATTGGCAAGAATTATGTTACGATCATTTGATTGTGCAATCTTGATGATCTAATCATACTTGTACCCTTGGTCTTTTCTTCCTCTAGGGGCTACCTTTTTCAAGATTATTTTGCTAAGCCCTTCAAAGTTCACTCTCGTAATCCTTGAACTAGGGGCATTCCCCTATATGAATCTGTCATGATTGTCATGTCTTGGTCCTTTAGGATTCATTCTATCGTCCCAATTACTTGCTTAAATGTATAATCTTTTTTTCAGTCATTCAGAAGAAACACTCCATGAATGTCAAGCTCATATCCCTCGTGTTCATTATTTCCATGACAGGAAGTTGGCACCATAGCTAAGCCTACTACTCCTTAGGTTCGAATTTCTTCACGGTTAAAGAGGAAATCTGTCTCTCCGCCACCTTCTCTGAGAACCCCAGCATCTCCTCCTTTCTCATCCTCATCCTTGCCAATGGCAGAAAACCAAGATAATCTTCCACGTATTGCTATTACCGATACTCTCGCCTTAATTCTCCAGCAACTTCAAGAGCTCAAAGAGGAGAACCGAGTTATCAAGACCCAGCTTTCCGAGAAGTTGGCGCCATCGTCTTCCAAGGATAAAGGGCCTATGCACCATACAGCTACTTCAGCAGCACCTGCCCAGCCGGTGTTCATCCCTATCCCAGATAAAACTGAAGGAGAGTTAGAAAAAGAGCAGTACAGCGAAGGTCACAATAGTCAGCGGTTGATAAGACAGTTATGGAGAAATTATAAAGTCTTACCAGGAAAGTTCAAGACATCCAGCTTCAAGACCGAGGTGGTTTCAACCCAGGTGATCTTACATTGTTTCCTAAAATCCGTCTCCCCGCAAGCTTTCAGATGCCAGATTTTGACAAATATGACGGTGTGGGCTGTCCGATCACACACTTGCAAATTTTCACTATCATGTGCCTGCCTCAAGGTCTATCTACTGAGCAAATGGCTCAATTGTTCCCGGTTTCTCTGACAAAGGTCGCTAGAAGGTGGTTCATGGTCCTAGACAAGACTCGTTATAGGACATGGAAGGATATTGGAGAGCAGTTCATCAAGCAATTCAAATATGATGATGGAACCGAGATCACTAGGAAGGATCTTGACAGAACCAAGCAGGAATCAAAAGAGTCATTCTTAACTTTCGTCAAGAGATGGAGAAGGTTAGCGGCTCAAATGATGCAGCGTCCCTCAGAAGAGGAGCAAGTCCAGATGATTATGAAGAATATATCCTCTCAGCTCCAATATCACATGTCTCTTCAGTATTATCCAGATTTTAAACACTTCATCAATGCTGGTATGCAAATTGAGGAAGCAATGGCACAAGGAGTTTACAATAGAGGTAATCCCAATTCAAAAGAAGTTAAGACATAGACTCTAACTAAGATCTCTGAGGTTGATAATGTATCAATGACTAACCCGTCACATAACTCTATGGTATTCAAATATACTCAATCAGGGATTGCAGCTCAGAAAAAACCCAATAGGGAATTCACCCCTCTCCTGTTTCCACCATCTGTCATACTACAGCAAGGATTGGAATCCGGCGATATCTACTTGCCTCGCATTAAGGAACCTCCTAATCCGCTCCCCAGGACATGGAGGGCGGAAGCGCACTACGATTTTCATCGAGGATCGGGGCATAGTACTGATCAGTGTATAACTCTGAGGCATGTGAACCAGAAGTTGATCAATGAGTGCAAGCTACCATTTCAGCAAGCGCCAAATATTGCTGATAATCCTATACAAAACCATGTTGTACCACCACTGGATGATGTTTAGACACTTGGGGTTTGAGAAGCTCAGGTTCAGTTGCAGTGATAGAGAAGACCCAGAAGTTAAAAGGCACTTGTTATGATGATGATTAAGTTTTCGCCGAGCCTCCAAGGCCAGACAGTTGCAGCAGTCTTAGTCCTTTTGTTATTTTAATTAAGTCCAGTCATAATGTCAAGTCCAGTTATTAAGTGCACTCTTCTAAAAGTTTGAATAAATTTCTAGTCCAGTTGAGTCGTTTCTTACTTTTATTTTTGAGTCAAGAGTGTGAATTCTGAGTCTGTTCAGAATAAGTCGTATCAGATGTGGTCTTTTTCAATTCAATGAAACTTGCTTTCTCTATACATTCCAACGTGTGCTTCTAACTTTAATAACCAATGAGAATAATACTCCCTCCTCAAAAGAGAAAGAAGATGCCGACGAAACTCCTCTTGAGTTGCAGCCTATGCTCAAACAAGAGGAGGAGCGCCGAGCCCGGCTTCTAGAAGAGGAAATTGAAATGATAAACATTGGCACTGAAACTTTGATTTAGTAAATGCCTATTGGAAATACATTGCCCTCTGAAGAGTGCGAAGAATTGGTAAACCCATTTTGAGGATAAAGAGATGGTCCAGTAAGCGCTACCATTAATGCCAAGAGAAAGACTCGGATAGAAGGTTCAAGAAAGAGTGAAGTGAATATCACATGCTATACAAGGGGCATGGATTCGAAACAACTTTCATATCTCCAGTCAATGGCCCCGGTCACAGGTTTCACCAGTGACAATGTAAAGCCATCAAATTCAATATGAAAAGTTCAAGAGCAATTATCGCAAAGCGATAATCAAAATATCAAGAGTCACCGACTAGAGGATGAAATGATGTCCAAAAACCGGTATGCACCCTCAAAGTCAAATTACTTATCAATATCCAGAAGGAAGAAGAATCATTATCTCTTACCGGGAAATGCTGTCAAACTCCGTGAAAAAAAAAAGAAGAAAAAATAATAATAATCAATACCAGAGGGACTCTAGTAACCTAGATCGATTCCCAACCTGAATATCGGAAGGTCTCCTTTGGCCGAATAAATCCCAAAATCAGAACCCGATGTCAAAAGAATACCGGTTTGCAAACCCTTCGAGCCTGAATGAAATTTTCTTAAAACCCATCAAACTGGGGGCATCCGCCCCGAACTACGCGAGACCTGATCCCTACACTGGGGTAGTTAGGCAGCTCAGTTAAACCGAGTTCGGTCGATTCAAAAAAAAATAAATTCAATCCTTTCAGGAAAAAAGAGGGACAAGTTCCAAAAGAAGAGAAGTCAATTATTCCAGAAAGAAAAGAAAAAAAAGAAAAATCAATTAACCTTCAAACAATCTATCTTCAAACTAGGGGCATTCGCCCTGAACTACGCACGACCAGATTCCTACCCTGGGATACGTAGGCAACCTGTTCACAGGTTCGGTCAAAATCTTTGTTGAACCTTAAGCCATTCTTTGGAAAGCCCTATCCTACCTATAAAGTCCTTTCGGTGTTCAGAATTAATGATCTAGGTCCCGAAACACAAAAAGTGGAAAAAAAGAAAAGAAAAAAAAAAGAGCGGAGTTTGAAGATCTGCTAGATTGGAAACTTGAAAGGGCAGTCTAGGCAAAATTTAAGATCATTCCCCTGCTAAGTTGAAAACCCGAAAGGGCGCTTAGGCAAAAGCTAAGGGGATAGCCTGCTGGATCGAAAACCTAGAAAGGTGGTTCAGGCAAAAGTTAAGACTAGCACGGTCCGCCAAGTTAAAAACCCTGAAGAGGTGACTTGGTCACGGTAAGAGAATCATTATAAGAAGGCTACAGCCGGTATCAAGACTGAAGATCAACTGAAGTTCAAGCAAATTCAAGTGACATCCTCAAAACTGGGGGCATTGAAGCTAAGCAATCTTAGGGGTCGTAATTAAATCCTTGAGGCATTATTGTTTTAAGAAAAAAGTCCAGTGTTTACCAATTGAAAAACTATTCCTCGAAAGGATAGACTTACCAAATAAAATATTAACTAAGTCAGGATCATCACTCTGTTTGGCAGTATAGTCAGTCAATCTTTGCTATTCTATGTTCACTCCTTCAGAGCTCCTCAATCCCTTGAGTAGTGCCTTTTATCTAAGTTTTCTCTTTAGAAAGAGTCAATCGTCGTCCTTGTGTCCAAATGTTGCAGCTGTCTCGGTAAAAGATGCCTGGTGTAGCTAGCTCCTTATAACTACGCCGGAGTCACGCTAATCCTGAGGGAAGGACTTCAGGAATCAAGTGAAAATGATCCAATTTAAGCAAAAATCAATTCAGAAAGAGTTAAGAAGCATAAACATCAGTAAGCCCAGTTCCCATAAGAAGATCATACCTTAGAGAGGCACCAGAAGCTTGGAAGAGCCTTGGATTCAATGGTGGTTGAGCCACTGAGTATTCCAGTATTCCAATTCCAGTATTCCAATATCCAGTATTCCAATATTCCAATTCCAGTATCCAGTATTCTAATATTTTAGTATTGCAGCATGTAGTATTCCAGTATTCCAGTTCCAGTTCTAGTATCCAGTATTCCAATATTCCAGTTCCAGTATCCAGCATTCTAGTATTCCAGTTCCAATATCCAGTATTCTAGTATTCCAGTTCCAGCATCCAGTATCCAGTTTTAATTCCAGTATTCCAGTATTTCACTATGCCAATTCTAGTCTCCAGTTCCAGTATCCAATATTCCAGTATCACAGTTCTAGTGTCCAGTATCCCTATCACCAGTATTCCAGTGTTCCATTTTCCAGTACTCGTATTCCTATTCCCAGTATTTCGACACTCCAATTCCAACACCCAGTTCCAGTGTCCGAAAATCCAGTGTTTCAGTACTCTAATTCTAGCATCCGGTATGTCTTTGTTCTAGATTCCCGGTTCCCGATGTTTAGATCAAGATTCCAGTTTCCAGTTTCCAATTTCCAGTCCTAACATCCAGTGATCAAACTCCAATCCCAATTGAATCAATCAAAATGTAAATCAAATCTAATCCCCAGTTCACCAATTATCAGTTTTTGACTCTCCAGTTTTCCAGTAATCAAGTTCAACAATTCCCAGTGAACTAGCTCTTTAACTTCTCAGTTCTTTAATTCTCCAGTTATCCAACTATTGAGTCCCTTAAATCATCTAGTTCTCCAATTTTCAGCTCTGCAAATATCCAATTCCTAAATTTTCTACTTCTCCAGTTTTCCAATTCTCCAGTCCACCCATTGTTTGATTATTCGGTTTCTCATATCTCTGGTTCTCAAGTCCTTAAGCCTCTAATTCTCCGGTAATCGAGTCCTCCAGTTTTTAAATTGTCATTTTCAGTCTCATTCTCAATTGTCAAATTCGATCTAAATCCATTAGCCCCTGTCTCACTCGCGAATAGGCTAATTCTCTGATTTCTCTGAGCCCGTTCAGAGAACGGTGCCTCCTTCCGTCGTTGCCCGTTTGAAAACGGCGCCACATCATAATTGTCTTTCGCTCTAGGTTGCATGATTTTTACACCCAGATTGAATCCAGTTCTTTATTATTCTGAACTACCAAGTCAGAGTGTTTAGAGTAAATGATCTTGATTAAATTCTAGGACTTCATCTAGGGTTTTGCATTAGGTTAGGTTGCATGCATTCGCATCTAGGTTGCATTTTGTCTAGAGAGTCCTTTGTTGGCAAAACGCTGCGCAAAATGGTGTTGTCATTTTTGCTTTGGTACTCAATGACTACGTCATCTCTACCAAAGAGGGGCATCTGTAGACACCCCCATTTTGTTCCGCTTTATCCAACAAAGGCGTTTGTTAGTTCTCCTCATTTTGGAGTCCATTCCTAATGTTTTTCCGTCTATTCCATCATTTCCAACAACTGTTGAGAGGAGATTGTTCATAAAAATCCAAATGAGAAGAGTTTGGGATGATTTGGTGGGCCCACATTATCATTTCTGCTAGTTTGGGTCAAGTAAGTGGGCCCACACATTGTTTTAATGGAAAAATGAATTTTTACTTTGCTTTGGAGGAGTGATTTGTATTAGGAAATGATATAGCCACAACTATGGTTTAATAATTGCAAAAAACCAACTTGTCTTTTGCTCAATTGGCTTAGGAGAGCTTTTTGGGATATATAATAACCCCTGATAGCTCTTTCAATAATAATGGGTAAGGTTAGTGTAACTATTAAAGCATGGTTGTGCTGATAACATTCACATTTGTATTTTGACTAACTTCTCACGATGGAAAATCTCATCTCCTTATTCATCTGTTAAAATATCAAATGTAACCCTCTTTTATCTCTATATGAGAAATTGGCAATTTCTCATCCGGGGAAGGATGGCACTCTTTCTCTCCAATAAAAGGTCCGAGTCTTCATCTTTCCTAACAATGGCAAAATTCTCTCTTACCCAGTATAGCAATTGTTTCCATTCAAAATATCTCCTAAGAAAATAAAATTTCAAGAATGGTTTTTCTATAAAATCAGCAACTCTTTTTCATTGTGGGTGAATAAGGCAAGCTCTCTCTACCTTTTAACGAGAAATCACAATATCTTTGTCAAATGGGAAAGCAGCTCAGATTGGGCTCTCTTTCTTTATTATTAGTATCAAATGCTTTTTCTCTCGGAAGAAAATTTCGGCAACCTTTTTTAAAAGGAAAGCTTCTCTTTCAAGGTGGGGGCAAAAACAACAACCTTCTCTTTCTCTTATTACGAAGAAGACCAGTAGTCCTCTATAAAAAAAGAGAGCCAACGAAAACGGGGCTCGCTCTCTCACTGGATCACCCTTTCTCAAAACTCCCCTCTCTGAGCCTCTCTGGGTATCCTCTCTCAGTCATCCTTCTCCCAACCATCTCTCCCACTTACAGCAACCTTTCATATCTCTCGTCTCTCTTTAAAACTCTCACAGCAGCCCTCTCATCTGATCTCACTCCAATCAAAGTCCTCCATCATCCCTCTTTCCCTCGCTCCTAGGTATTGGAAAAGGAGGACGAAATCTACTCTCTTTCGTTTTCTATTGTTTCTACATTGGCCGGGTTCTACGCGGTGGGCTGTTCTCCTTCATCAAAGCATCAAGCTTCCTGGATTCAAGTAGGCTATTTGTTCTTTTCAATTTTTAGTTTTGCATGTTGAGATTTTAATTTCTAATTAAAATTACATATTGAGTTGTTTTAGAGAAAAAAATTTAAGTTCGTTAGTTTTTCTGCTTGCATTCTAGCTAGGATTTTGACTAACCTAATAATAATTAGAGATGTAGTTTTTTTTTTTTCGGACTTTGAATTCATGGGCTCTCAGGGGAGTGTCATATCTTTTTGGAAACTAAAACTCTAAGCTAATTAAAAACTGGAATCCTAAAGAAAAAAAAACACTTTCGTTCAATCCCTTAAACCCATTCTTGCAATCACAACTCACCCCAATTCGACACATAACTCAACACAATGCAGACCAAAAACCCAACTTTGCAGCCAAAATTCACTTTTCCAACCACCTTTTGCAGCCAACCCAATTCCTTTTTGAAAACCTGCAAAGCCCCTTTCGAAAATTCATTTATAATTGAGAACCCATTTTTCACATACATAAAACCCACTTTCACAATTCATTCAACACAACCCATAATCCCAATAACCCATGGAACCCTCGACCTACAGCCATACCATACCCACAAGCCTAGCTTGTTTAAATCAAGCCCACTCCGATCACCGTCAACTCACTATATGCTAATTTAACAACACCCCACCAATTCTAATTTGGATATAGCACTACCTTGTTTTGATTACTGTACAAACTTACCTTGTCTTTTCACATTGAGTAGTAAGAGGGTAATAATAAAGCACGCCAATGTTTGATTGTCGCACCAACTCGACTTGTCTCTTTCTTCTCAATGAACTTATAGGTGTTTTTTAAGAATATTCTTTTGACTGAACATTAAATATTAAAAAGATAAGGTTGGTGTTATTATCAAGACATAGTGGAGTCAATAACATTTTCTCTTTATAATGATACTAACTCAACTCGCCTTTTCCTATTCAATGGATTATAAGAGCTTTTTGGTAATTGTAATATCCTTTTGACAGCTCTTTAACCATTAAAAGACAAGATAAGTTAGTATAAGTATCAAAACGTGGTAGTGCCAACATCATTTCCGTCATAATGCTGGCTGCCCTTCTTGTGAATAGATTTTGAACCTCTAAACGACAGAGTCACGGAAAATGGTAAACTAAAAAGTTTTAGCCCTTTGAAAGATCTTTCCAACGCATATTTGTACTTTAAATTTGGCTAACTAATTAAAGCGTTATGATAGTTTTAGTGAGCTATGTTCATTAGATTTTCAAATGGTCAAGATTTTGACTTGTGCAATTGTCAAGAAACGGTTGTGTTAATATCATTCTCTAAACCAAAATTAAAAGACATTAATTTAAAATATACCCAACCTAAAAGTCACAAATCTAAAATTTACCCTTGTAAAAAACCATCGCTCTAAATCCGTTAAAAGCCATTAACCAAAAGACCACTAAAAATCTCAAGTGAAACTAAAACCTTCTAAATAAACAACTTTAAAAGCTACCAAAGACACTAAATACCTTCAGATAATTAAAAGCTTCAAGAAAACTCTAAAAGTTTCAACAAACAAAAGAATTTGAGATTCCTAAGAGCTGGTGGATTCAAAATTCCTTAAGGAACCTTTAGAGCCCCTTTTAAGAACACTTATGTCATGTTGTGTCCTAGGTTTAGGGAGTCCTAGAGTTAGGGAGTCCAGCCTCATCATGGACGTTTGCTATGGATAGCAACCGTACCATAGATCTAGTTACACTAATCACCCAATTTTCCCTAGGACAAGCCTAGTTACCTAGGATGTAGGTTAACCTGCATTAGTCTAAGGGACAATTTGCATTTAGATAGGATCATATAGCATCTTAGATGAAATCTTAGGATAATAAAATCCTCAACTTGAATTAAATAATTCCTCTTAAAGCTGTTGAAACAGACAATCCAGTCTAGGTCGGTGTCTTAGTTGAGTTAGGCATAAGTAGCTTAGCTTAGGTGCACCGAACTACGTCGACTCTGATCCCAGTGAGGCTTAGGTACGTAGGCAGCTTGGATGTTTGATGGCATACCAACCGCGAGTCGGCTCCACAACAAATTGTGGGATTTTGTATATTAATTTTCTTGTAAATTCTTAATTAAATCACTTAGGATTTTCCATGAAATTAGAATTTTAGGAGAACTTTCACTTAGATTGAACTCAAACAAATAAATGAATCAAGATACACACTTAGGATCTACATTGAAATTAGATCATAGGATGCATGTCACTTAGTTTGTACATTAACAGAGAGTTGAATGAGCCATTTAAAATAAATTTAAAAGAGTTAGCTTTTGGAATCGAAGACCGATTATCGGGCAGGAATGGTGCATGTGGTGGATAACTCCCCATACCTTCCATTCTTGTAACCAAGTAGCGAGTGTAGATTTCTGGTTAATTATGGGTCCTAGATCCCACATCTAGGTGGCAACTCTGTCAGTCTCTTTTGTGTGGAATTCGGATTGCCCTAGTGATCCCAAGTTCACATAAAAGATGAATTAAAATCAATACTAAAAGGCACACGCCAATCGCGTGGGTACGAGAGACTAAGAGAGAGCGTGGGGGCTCGTGCCCCACCCCTCTCGCGGGATCGGATCTCATAGGTTGAAACAGAGGTGAGGGTCGGTGGTTGAAGTTGCAAAGGTGAGGGTCGGTGGCCAGAGCTCCGGTGATGGTGGTGGAGGTGGAGATGACAGTGTGGAAATCGAGTTTTGAGGGTTTGAAAGATAGAGATGGGGTTCAAGGTAGGAATGGGGAAAGGGTTTGGATGGGGTTTGATGAGGGAAGAAGAAATGGGTTTGAGAGGGTGTTAATAGAGATGGCCGGAGCTCTGGCGAGCTTGCCGGAAGGGTTGGAGAAGATGGATTTTCCTAGGGGTCTAGAGATCTGTTGGAGAATCTCGAGGTATGGGTTAGGTTAGTAGAGGGTCTGAAGGGCAACAATGGATATGGGTTTCTGGTTCGGAGTGGGTTTGATGGTCGGATAGATGGAAATGGTGGAGGTGGAGACAGATCTGGGCGGGACGGAGCTCGGTGGATAAGGGTGATGGAAACGTTGTTGAGGTGGAGGAAATATCAGCCGGAGATGGGGTATTGGCCGATGGCTGAGATGGGTTTGGATTAGGGGTTTGTGAAAAATGGAGGTGATGGTGGTGGTGTTGGTGGTATTGGTGGTCGGAGGAGGTGGTTGTGATGGAAGGTGATGGTGAGATGATGGTGGGGGACCGATCGGATTTCCGGTTGGAGGTTGGTTGGAGAAGAGGGAGTTGCCGGAGAAGATGCGAAGTGAAATGGGGAAGATGGAAGGTGGTGGTCAGAGGTGGACGGATTTCAAGGGTTCGGTGGTGAAAGAAATGGAAGAGGAGATGGAGGTGGTCGTGCTGGAGCTGATGGGTGGAGAAGATGGATTTTCTCCTCTTCTCTCATCTGCCTTTCTACGAAAATGGAAGCCTCCCCCTTCAATCGATTTTCTCCTCTTTTTTTTATAAGATGCGATTAGGATTATTTCATTAGATTGATCCTCACCCTTGGTTCTTTCTCTCTTAAGGGATGCGATTAGCCCATTTGCCACATTTTTAGGGCGAAATAAACACCCCCCTGATCTCTAGATACAGCCCTTTTTTAATATACTTTGCCCTAGCCTTTTATTGCAGAGGGTGATTAGGGTAGAACAAGAGGATAGCACTTGAGCCTTTTTTTTTGCTGTACATGAGGATTGGTAACGACACTCCCTTGTTAGATATATCACTCCCCTTTACAAATAACCTCACAAAGCCTTGTTTTGATACTTGTGTAAACTTGACCCAATTTATTCGAAATTTCGCGGACACCATATTGAGGTTCTAAACTACGCTAGGGAAAAATTTGAGATGCTAATTCCATCATTTAGGGGAAAATTATTCAAACCAAGATGTTTAAGGGTTATTTGGGGTTCAATCAAAATGGGGTGTCTATAAACGGCTAGTGGACTTTTTGACTTGAAAATTACCAGTTTGCCCTTGAAACGGTAATATTGAGTTGGGAACCTATATATACATGTTGTATGGTTTCAAAACATGAAGGAGAACATATTCCAACTCTAAACAATCCTAGAAACACACTTGCAACTATTTTTGGGTTATTTCCCTCTCTCACCAAACTCATTGTGCCTTGATTTGACAAAAACAGTTGAGATTGGTTTAGTCTTTAAATTGTAAGTATTTTTGAGAGAACATTGTGAGAGCTTCATTGTGCATTGTAGCCTACTTAGAGGCAAAGTTATCTTCTTCTTCGAAAAGTGCTTAGATCTCGGCGGTGTAGGAGAGACAAGAAAGGTGGGAGGGCATCCTGTGTTAATTCCCTTGGGTGAAGGGTTTATTTCTCGACCGTGTAGGAGAGACATTGTAAAGGTGGCAAGGGCATCCTTGTTTAATTTCCTTGAGTTGTAAAAGCCTCGGAGCCGGGCGTCGTGGAGGTCCAAATAGTGAAAATCCTCAAGTGCAAGCTTGAGTAAAGTGGAGTAGGCCGTTTGCCGAACCACTATAAATCCCTGTGTCACTTCTATTGGTATTTTTCTTTTCTCTCTCACCCTCTCACTCTATTATTTGTGCTTGATTTTTTACATAGTTAGAATTGAGTGAGTAGTTAGCATTTTGTTTTTGATTGAATAATTGTCCCATGCTAACTAGGCTATAAATCACCCAATTAAGTTTGCTAATCAACATGGTTTTTGAACTTATATAAATTTATAATATTGTTTAAGTTCAACTATTTTAAACTTAATTTAACAAGGGATAAGTCATGGGTGAAATTTTAGGAAAAGTTTTTAAAAGGCAATGGTTTTATAAACATCCTATTCACCCCCCTCTAGGTTGCCAAACCGAGTCACTCCTCTGATTTCAGGATCCCTTCATTCTTCTCGAACTTGAATGCCTCTAAGAACCCCACACCTTGTAGACACCCCATTTTGACAAGGCCTTAAACCCGCGTATTCGAATGAAATCCCGAGGTTGAACAAGGTCTCGAAGTGCGAAACCAACCCGAAAAAAAACTGGAAAATACTGTCGTTGCCAGGCCCTTTGATTGATGTTCACAACCTGAGAAACCCCCTTTAATTTGAAGCCCTGATCCCCACTCTCATGTCCCCAGAATTGGTAAAATTACCAATGTAACCTTCACCTCTGATATCGGCCCCCTTTTTATTTGAACCCTGAATTGTTGGTATTGATATCTGACTCTCAGGTCTATAGATGGGGTCGAGTCAGCCCAAGGTCAGGTGGAAAATGAATGGAATTAATCCGAACCTAACCCGATTGCAAGTTGAAAATCTCAACCCGAATTTCATGAATCGACCCAAGTCGCATCCCAACCCATGTCTCAAGCTTGAGCTAGGCATAGTATAAAGAAATATGAAAACGGAGGGTGAATTAGCAGGGCATGGGTGTGCCAATACTAGCTTACCATAGGCAAATCAAAGAAGAAGAAAATTTATTCCGCCCCCTTTTCCTACCCGAGCCACTCCCCTGTAAAGATAAGAGTAATTAAAATACACTAGATGGGGCTGTCCAGAGCAAAAAGGGGGGGGGTCGGGTATATCATTATTCTCTAATAAAAAAATCAAAATAGAGGTGTTGGGCAAGAAGGAAATAAACCCATCTTTAAGGGTATTCTTGGATGTTCTCATTGCTTCCTCTATAAGCAATGAGCAAGGACCCTAAGATCAAAAGAAGGACAAGTGTAGGGCCATGATGGAAAGCACATGTTTAGGGTTTCAGATTTTAGCACAATGAGAAGTGATTTAGGCCATCAAAGGAAATGGATGGTGAGGATTAGAACTAGGTCCCTAACCCTAGTTATAAAAAACAAAAAAAAAAGAAGAGAGAGGGGAGCTCATTTTTGTTTGAGAGAAAACAGAGAGAGAGAGAGAAGCAGAGAAGAGCGAAACCCACAGCCACCACCTTCTTACACCTCCGGCCACTCCTCCGGCCAAGCTTCCTCCACAGCCGCAACCTCCACCTCTGCAAATCCGAGCCACCATCAAAACCCACTTCAAAAAACCAAAACCCACAGCTACCACCTCCGGTCACTCCTCCGGCCAAGCCTCCTCCACAGCCGCAACCTCCACCTCTGCAAATCCGAGCCACCATCAAAACCCACTTCGAAAAAACCAAAACCCACCACCGTCAGCCACCACTTCCACCTTCACCTCTAACCCAAACCCACTTCGAACCCTTCACCAAAACCCACCTCAGTTCCTCCATTGTTTCCAAGAAACCCCTTCTTCCACCTTCTCCACCATCAAACCCATTTTCAACCTCCACCACCATCAAACCCCCTTCTCAGTCACTATCCCCATCTCCTACACCATCAAAACCCCATTAAAAACCCATCTCTGCAACCTAGCCACCCCACTTCCGGCCAGCCGCCCACCATCTCCGACCATCTCCGACCAGACAACCGTCATCTCTGCCCAAACCCATTTCGGTTTTTTTTTTTTCTTCTCATTACCATCACCACCATTTCTCCCAATTTCCATCTCTTCATTTAACACAGAGAAGAGAGGAGAAAACAGAGAGCTAAAAAAAAAGGGGAAGAAGAAACAAAAAAAAGAGGAGGACTTCCGTCATCTTCCACGGCAAGCCCCACCGGAATCCTCCTCCACCATTTTTCCCATCCCCAACCCCATTTCTTCTCCACCCATTTCCACCATTTGCACCTCTCAAAACCCATTTCGATTATCATCCCCTTCCTCCATCTCCGGCAATCCCACGGCCATGAAATCCGGCGAATCCGAGGCTATCACCACCACCAACCCCCTGTAATCCTTATCCCTACATCCCAAACCCTCCTCCCTCTTCAGTTTGGCCCCAACCACCTACCTCCACCATTTTTTTCTCTCTTTTCACTCAAACCCATATCTGTAAAACCGTCCATTTTCTCCGGTCATAATCCTTCTCCGTCCAGCTTCATTCCCAAATCCAACCAAGGTTTGTTTAAGTCCAAACCCATTTTTTTACTTTCCTGGTAAAACCCCTTTTGGCCTTCAGCTCCGAACCCCTTTTTCAAGCCACCATCTCAGCTTCTTCTCTGGTTTTGGGATCTTTATTCTAAAAATAAAAATAAAAATAAAAAAAGAAGAAAGCAAATAATAATAATAAGTGGAGAAAATACAGAGGGAGAGAGAAAGAGCATAGGAAGAGAGGGAGTCGCAGGGGAGGGTGGCGTGGGGTTCACTGTTGGATCAGCTATCTTGCGTGGCGTTGGCGGCAATACAGGTAATGTCCATCTTCTTCCTTGGTCTATATTTGGAATGCAAATATAAGTGGTTTGATGAAATCAGTGTCTGCAATTTCTTTGGGAATACTAGTAGTTTGGGCTCTCTCTACTACTCATGTTCTTACATAATCTGTGCAATTTAGAGGGTCAGATCATACCACTGATCCAGTCTCTAATTCTCGCTGCTAGTAGTTGAGGGTGCCTATTCTCCAATCCCTTTACAATTTTCGTAGTAGCTTGTCTTTCTCATTTAAATTGGCTGAGAATTTTGGTGACTTCTAATGTAATAATAAGGGGCATGAAGGATTTAGTGTGGCTGTCGAGACATGTCAGTGCCCATATCAATGCCTTTAAGCTTGTGATATTAACACTAACAAGTTTCAGTAGTGTCACAAAATTGTTTTGTCATTCTTACTTAAATTGGTTCATTAGAGCCCCTATATTTGGAAGCATGGAGGTAATCCCTCATGGCTGTGCTAATGGATGAAATACAAAATGAGGTAGTACGAATGTAAGACTGTGGTTGCAGGGATATTATCTCCATGGAGCGGCAACAAGGGACTGATTTTTCCCCTATGTTTTGACATTGGACCTACTATATGGCTTCCCATTCATGCAATTGATTTATTGAAGTATATTAGCCCCTGTTTTAAAATATTAACAGTTCTACGCTTTAACAATTCACAAAATTATTCTGCCTCCTTACTTCCTAGTACAATGCTTTAATTATTTGCAAGCTTATATTGTTCTTTTGGCCGCCTGAGACATGAGAGGTTAAATTGTATTGGGTCATGAATAGCATCACAGCGAAAGCTTGCTTTCTCCTGTGGGCCATATGTTGAAATGCTATCAAAGCTTCTTTGCATGTCTCGATTCACATATGCGTACCCCCTTCCCTTCCTGCCTTAGAGTCTTCGCAGGTTAAGGGATTTCTTCCTCTTTAGAGTCTGTCATAGAGAGTTTAGGAGTCTGTCATTTCATATATGAGTCAGTATTCAGCATAAGAGATAGTCCTTCAGTCTTTCAGGAGTCTGTCCTATCATCATAGGGGTTAGGATTCTGTCCATCCTCTCATCAAGTCGTGTGATTTTTATCCGCTCCTGCAAGGTATAGGATGCTGTCCAACCCTTGCAGAGTCGTGATTCTGTCGTGTTTCCCCCGCAAAGCATAGGATGCTGTCCAACCTTTGTGGGATATCAGGAGTCTGTCCTACCCTTATAATGATAGGATTCTGTCCTCTTGTGTCAAAAATTCAAAAACACTTCAAAAAACATCTAAAAATGAAAAATCTCAAAAATCTTGAGTCATTAGGAGTGTAGTTAGGAAATTCTGGTCCGAACTACGGATGGCTTGATCCCTAGCTGAGGGGTACGTAGGCAGCTCGGGCTTGCAGCTGGCATCCCGAGTTCAGTCACAACTTTCACAACTTCAAAAACTTTCATAACTTCAAAACCTTTCAAACCTTCCAAAAATATAAAAATTCTTCAAAATAACGTTGCAAATCATTTTCAAAAGATCTTCCCATAGAGTTAGGAGTCGGTCCTAGACGTTTGGGGTGTCTTAGAGTGAGGAGTCTGTCCTGTTTGTGTTGCTTTGTGTGTCTGGTCGTGTGAGTGCCCCTAGAGTTAGGAGGCCTCGAGTCGTGGTCGGTTAGACACTTAGTCGAGCCGATGGCTAGACTAGAGCACGCTTAGATAGCCCATGGTTTTCCTTAGGACACACAGCCTAGTCACACATAGGGTGTAGGGTCCACTTGCATTAGTTAGGGCATATAGGGAGTCCTAAAAATTACCATTCACTTGAACTTAAGTAATGGCGCAAGAAGCTTTAAAAACTAGTCAGGTCTAGTTGATTGAGTCTAGGATAGCGGTCCTAGAAGGTTAGGCATTGTAGTTTAGCATAGGTCGCCGAACTACGTTGACTCTGATTCTTCCCGAGGCCGGGATACGTAGTGCAGCCAGGATGGATGGCCATCTTAGTCCGAGTCAAGTATCCCATTAGAGTCTAGGGTTTGTCATTTTGTATGTTTTGTTGTGTTTTCTTACTTTTATGTATAGACCCTATACCTTTAGCTTTAGCATGCATGCGTTTGCCCATCAGAACTTAGACACCAATTAGGCATGGCACTCATAACCTAGCTATTCTTAGGTGACATGTCTTTTATTTCTTTTGTGTGTGCTTCTTATTCATCTCCGAGACATGCATGATTAGCTAGACGTTATCTCGGGGATATTCGTTCCCATTTCGCATGATTTTCGCCCAAAATTCTTCAAAGTTAATAATAAATTGCATAAGAGACCAGGTGCTTCCACTTGGGCGAATTGGGGGCGCCTAACCCCTTCCTCATTCGTCATCAGGCACGGACCTTTTGTATCTCTGGTTATCTGTTGCGACAGAGCACAGCATGGGATCCAGGGCCTACTTCCATGGATGGCGACTCTTTATTTGTTTAAGGTACGCCTCGAATCCGGGCTAGTCCCCGAATCAAGAGGTATCTCACTTTACATCACCGCTCATGCTGTGAGGGGCACTCTTTCGAGAGTTCCTTGGCGGAGCTCTCCTTCGCGCGGATGATCTAGAGACTTTCGTGGGGACCCATCCCCCGCCTCTCTCGGATCGGGGTCCACACACCTAACCATGATGCACCTCTTTCACCCACCATCCAAGGGCTGGAAAATGAATGGGAAGGAAAAAGGAAAGATGTTAGAGCTTTAACTCCTTGAAAACATCATGCCAGAGAAAGCCTTGCCATTATCAGGTGTTGAAAATCAGTTTGAGCCAAGTCAATAAGACATTATAGGGCCGTCCCTTCTAAGATTCTAACTTTAGGGTTGATCTCTCCAATCATTATTATCATTAAGGAAGGCACGCTGTCCATGAACTTTCAGCGCTAGTCCATTGCCTCCAAAAAGTGTCACATCTTTGAAATTTGTTCTTCATCGTTTGCATGCCAACTCCCTTGTCAAAGTTGGTAGGTCTAACCATATCAGTGTCAAGTTTAAGTATGGTGAGTCTGTTTGTCTTTCTTATTGTCAGTTAGTTTCCATCCTTATGTTGAGTTTGATGTAAATCACATTGTCGATAAACCTACTTAGAGGGTTCAAAGAAGTTCTACTCGGTCCTATGAGGATAAACCAGGAGCATGCCCTACTGTTGTTCAATGTAAGTCTCCCTCAGCTTTAGACATCTGGTCAAAAAAAAAGAAGTGAAAATTTCAAGATGACGAGCATCAAGTGAAGATAATGAAAAGTTTGAGAGAAGACTTTCGGACAGCAGAGTCACAATCATAGAAGATGTGTCTCGAAAGAATAATTGGGCCATGCATCCCGATGGAATTTCAAGTTAGAGCATTCAAGGAGTAGGGGTCTTCCCGTCATTAAAAAAAAAGAATCCAAAAACAAAAAGGAGAAGGGAACATGCCCCTATGTCAACTCCTTAAAAGTATCGGAATCCCAAGAAGCGGAGTCGATAAAACAGATTGAAGATTTGAATCATTTTCAACATTCAGAGAAGACTTTGTGTCTTAAAATACTGAGCATCAGTTCAAGATCCCAAAGACATAGTGGGAATTCAATTAGTCAAGCTTGTGCAGTACAAATGAAGTCTTGCCAGGAAATGCCGCCAGACTCCTCAAAAAAAAGGAAAAACATTCAAAGGTATTGAAACTCAATCATGTGAGAAAATCTCACGCTAGAACACCAGAAGGCCATCTTTGGCTGTTTGAACCTTCAAAACCAAAAGTCCCAAGTTTGAAAAATCTATTTGCAAACTCCTTTGGGCCTCAACAAATCAACATTTTTATTCAAACGCCCACAAACCAGGGGCATTTTTGTTGGAACTATGCGGACCTTATCCATTTCTACAAAGTATGTAGGTAGCCTGGTTCATTCAGGTTCAGTCGACCTTTTCAGAAAAACCCAATCATTCTTTTCCAAACCCAGATAGAACTACGCTGACCTGATCCTCACTACATGGAGGTACATAGGCAGCCTGGCCAATCTAGGTTCAGTCAAAATCTTAAGAACCAAAGAAATATCCAACCCTCTTGAACCCAAGCCCACTTAGAAAGTCCTTCTGGTGAACAAGCAAAGGTTCGAGGCAAAAACAAAGAGAGAGAAGGAAAAACGATGGAGTCTGAAGACCCGCTAGGCTGACAACCTAAAAAGGCGGTGTACGCTAAAGTTAGGGTCATTAACCCACTAAGTCGACAACCAATAAGTCGGCTTAGGCAAAAGTTAGGGTTTCAAACCCGCTGGACTGTAAACCCGAAAGGGCGATCAGGCAAAAGTTAGGGCAAGCGGTCCGCCAGTTTGAAAATCTGGAAAGGCAATCTAGTCAATGGCGATGACTTCCTACAAGGAGCGAATCAATAAGACGGAGAAGGAGTTTTCAATCTGGGCAGAATCTCGGAGTCCAAGTAGCACCCGGCTGGCTTACTTTGACACGTCTCTAAACTAGGGAATTGAAACCAAGCAATCTGAAAGGGATAATAACCATGACGGAAATACCGAAGGAGGAGATCAGTGCCTCTTGACAAGGTATTCGAAATACTCTAAGAGTGGCTAGGCCATACCCTTAACAAATAGCACATAAGATCCAAGGGTGAGTCAAAAGTCAGTCAACTCCCTAGAGCAATAGGAGTTTTCTTTGGTTGAGTCCTTTGAAATTTATTCCTCCTTTTGTTCATTTTTCCTTTCCTTTGAAGTCAAAGTCATAGGCGTTGGAAGAATGGCAGCACGCCCTAAAAAAAAATCAGAGTAAATCCTGATTTAGGTATCAGAAGGGGCAAGAGATATCCTATTCAAACCTGCCAGAGAACTTAAGCCTCTAGAAGTGAGCAATGCAAAGAGTGGATTTTTAGACTCAGCCATCAAGGTGATTATCCTTTCCATCCCATCACCCAAACCAAAGAAAAGAACCTGCACAACCTCAAGCCTCCATGAAACAAAGCATCTTTTCTTCAACCATCATTGTTCCGCCTCCTTAAGACTCTTGTCATGGAAGCACAAAGCACACTAGGGCCATCTTTTATGACCTGGCTCGCCACGTCATAAAAGATATCAGACACAAAGGCAAACAGAGCAAATATTCCTAGAAAGTTGAGATAAGAGAGTCATGAGCACATCATGAGTTAAACCTCCAAATTCCTCAATCAAGTCCACTCTCCACCAGAGTCAACTTAAAAAAGGAAAAAAAACGAGCCAGTTCCATAGCAGAGTATAACATCTATTCCCATCACATTCAAATCCCAGCAGAATCCAGTTCAAAAAAAGGTCAATACCCAAAATCTCAGCAAATCATGTGAGTTTGGTCCTCAGCAAAGAACTCGCACTCCCCATTTTCTCGTCAAGAGACAAAGCAATTCCTAAAGGAATCAATCCAAATCAATCAATCAGAGTCTAAAACTCTCCTCTTTAATTAGTGCGTGAAGGTTCCGCCTAATTAAATTTTCCTGTTTGTTATTGTGTGAAGGTTCCACATAACAAATTTTACCTGCTTGTTACTGCGTGAAGGTTCTGCATAACAAAGCTTCCCTATATTTAGCGTGTGAAGTTTCCACCTAACTATTATTTCCGTTTGATTAGCGCGTGAAGGTTCTGCCTAATTAAACTTCCCTGTTTGTTATTGTGTGAAGGTTCCACATAACAAATTTTCCCTGCTTGTTATTGTGTGAAGGTTCCACATAACAAATTCTCTATGCTTGTTATTGCGTGAAGGTTTCGCATAGCAAAGCTTTCCTGTAGTTAGCGTGTGAAGGTTCCACCTAACTATTCTTCCTCTTTAATTAGTTCGTGAAGGTTCCGCCAAATTAAATCTCCTCGTTTGTTATTGTGTGAAGGTTCCACATAACACATTTCCCCAGCTTGTTACTGCATGAAGGTTCCGCATGACAAAGCTTTCCTGTTTGTTAGTACATGAAGATTCTGTCTAACAAATTCCCTATTTGATTAGTGTGTGAAGGTTCCGCATAACGAAGCTTCCATGCTAGTTAGCGTGTGAAGGTTCCACCTAACTAAATCCCCTGTTTGATTAGTGCGTGAAGGTTCCGCCTAATTAAGCTCCCGCTTGTTATTGCATGAAGGTCCCACATAACAAAGTGTTCCTGTTTGTTAGTACGTGAAGGTTCTGTCTAACAAATTCTCTGTTTGATTAGTGCGTGAAGGTTCCGCCTAATTAAATTTCTCTGCTTGTTATTGCATGAAGGTTTCGCATAACGAAGCTTCCCTGTTAGTTAGCGTGTGAAGGTTCCACCTGACTAAATCCCTTGTTTGATTAGTGCGGGAAGGTTCTGCCTAATTAAATTTCCCGTTTGTTATTGCGTGAAGGCTCTGCATAACAAAGTACTCCTGTTTGTTAGTATGTGAAAGTTCCGTCTAACAAATCTCATTTTCAGAGTGTGTAGGTTCCGCCTGATTGTTCCAATTCCATTTTCAGAGTGTGTAGGTTCCGCTTGATTGTTCAATTCTCATTTTCAGAGCGTGTAGGTTCCGCTTGATTGTTCCAATCCCATTTTTAGTGTGTGTAGGTTCCGCCTGATTATTCAAAATCTCAGTTTTAGTGTGCGACGGTCCTGCTTAGCTAAAAATTTCGTTCTCAAAGTGTGTAGGTTCCGCCTGATTGTTCCAATCCCATTCTCAGAGCGTGTAGGTTCCGCTTGTTTGTTCTAATCTCAATTTCAGCACGTGTAGGTTCCGCCTGAATCTTTAAAGTCCAAATCATGTCATTCAATCAAAATTTAGAATCCCTTTTGCATTGTTTCCTTAGAAATCTTGGGCCGGTCAAAATGTGTTGTCTGTTCAGCTTTGGCATTTGTACGACAAGCACCCTCTACTAAAAAGGGGCATCTGTAGACACCCCATTTTGACAGGACCCTAAATCCCAAAATCAAATAGAAGTCCTGAAATTAATCTCAGAAATTGCTGAATTCCGAGGCTCGAAGTATCCGATACTAATCCCAAAATTCTCGAAGAACCAAGCCCCGAGTGTGAAAGAAACCCGAGAAATACTCAATTCTAGATCATCCTCAAAGTCTCATTGAAGCCCAAATAATCTCTAAACACTTATTGGACCCCCTTGTCCAGTTCCCCATCTTTTCCTTTACTTTAACAGAAAATTGAAAAAAGTTACAATGAAAGTCCCCCTGAGTTGTGATATTGGCACCCTGCCATTCTGTATTCGACTTCTAATGATATTGGTGTGACCCTACTTTGATATTTTCACTAACTTACCTTGTTTTTTAGTATTTAAACTGTGGTCAAATGGTTATTACATTTTCAAAGCAAAAGCAAAATCAGAGAAAAGACAAGCTAAGTTTGTGTCATTGTAAATACTGGATTGAACTAATATCATTCGCAAGGCAAGAAGGGTGAATTTAAACCAAAGAAGAGTGCTAGTATTAATACCCCATAAAGAGAATTGATATATTTTCCCTTTTATTACCTAGGGACAGGTCACTCAAGTGCAAAAAGTTAGCTAAAAAAATACCCTTAGGAGGGCTATCAGGTAAGAAGAGAGGGGTGTAAGTATATCACGTCCCTTTATCCTCCCCTTCTCCTTACCTGGACCACTCTTGGGAGTGTACAAGAATAGTAAAAAATATTAGACAGAGGCTGTCCATGGAAAGAGGAAGGGGTTAAATACATCGTTTTTCATTTGGAGTTGTCTCACCTCAAGGCACCCGCTGTAGCTAAAAAGAGTAGTAATAAAATACACTAGGGGTGATTGTCCAGGGCAATATAAGGGGGGCGAAAATATCATTTTTCTTAATATAGCCACCGAATTAGGGGCTCTTCATTGGCAAAATAAAAAATAAAAAAATCAGAGGGTGCTGCAATTTACAGGGAGAGAGCTTGTCCCCATTGTACGCATCATCTTCTCCGACATCTTTCCCTCCGACCGGCCATCTTCTTCCAACATCACCACCTCCACCATAGCAGCCACCTCCATCTCCTCTGATTTTTTTTGAAAACCCTACACCATCTTCACCTCTGACCTTCGGCTCCACCACCTCTAATCAGCCTCAGCCACCATCATTGCCAAAACCCCCTTAGAAACCCTTACCGAATTTCGCTGGTTTCGACCACCCCACCATCATCTCCCCCGTCCATCTCCACCATAGGAACCCATTTCATTTCTCCCATTTCACAGGCCCCATTCACCTATTCCATCTATGAACCCCAATACCATTGCAGCCACCTCCCACTTCCAAGCCATCACCATTGAATCGTTCTCCATTTTCCTCTTCCACAACCATCTCCACCTTCCTTGGCCACTTTCAAAACCCATTTTCAATCTTCAATACACCCATTTCTTATCTCACTTGCAGACCCATTTCCATTTTTCAAGTTTCATTACACACACTCACATGCTCAAGCCAATTCCTCTCATGCCACCATCCATGTCCATAAAAAAAGGGCCATTCAGAGACCCCAATGCCCTTTTGATCCTCCATTTTCCATTTACCAATTGACCCCTACTTCCTACTTCCAATTTCCATCATTACATCCCATAATTTCCCAACAGATCTCATCCCATTACTATTTTCCGTCAAATTGCCTCAATCACCACCGTCAAAAGCTGCTGGCCGCCCCATCACCCTTGGGACAAAGATCAATTTGGGGAGAGAACAAATTGCCGAAAGAAGGTACTAATCGTCATTATTCTTCTCGTTTTTATTAGATTGCTTAATTCCTCGCGTTCCTGGTTCGATTTGTGATTCCAATTTTATGTGTCAAAAGCTGCTGGCCGCCCCATCACCCTTGGGACAAAGATCAATCTGGGGAGAGAACAAATTGCCGAAAGAAGGTACTAATCGTCATTATTCTTCTCATTTTTATTAGATTGCTTAATTCCTCGCGTTCCTAGTTCGATTTGTGATTCCAATTTTATGTGTCTTGTCTTGATGTTGGCATTCGGATATCATTTAGATTCTAAAAAAAAATATGTTAATGGGCAGCTGAAAGCTAGTGATATTGGTACTATCACCTCTCGTCAATCACATGAATTCACCTAATCTTGCTTTGTTACTCTTTCTATCAGAAGTTAGTACAATTTTCAAAAACAGAACAGAGGAATAAAGATTGTGAACAACCTATTCAAAAGGAACAGAAGAAACGGATTAGTGTGATTGCCGAAGCATGGTAGCGCCAATGCTCTTGCCTAAGAATTTTTCATCCTTTGTTGTTAGTGGAAATGATGTTGGTCAAACATGTTTTGGTAATCATATAAGCACAGTTTCATTTTAATGCATACTGTACACAGTTTTTGTTTCACTTGCATTAATTGGAAATGACATTGACCCAGCCATGCCTCTATAGTTGTATGAGATTGGCTAGTCTTCTTCATGTTGATTGAATCATCGAGCTCCCTTGGAATGATAATAACCTCATGAAGTACTTGGTTGAATGTTTGTCTTTTTGTGAAAGGCAAGATAAATATGGTATGATCTACAGGATGCTTGGGTGAGTGTCTTTTATGAAATTTGGAGTGTTTGCAAACTAACCAAGATTTCTTATCTTATAAGCTTGGGTATATGGTCTGGTGAATTTTCCCCTGTTACATGTGCATGTTCAAGTTGTCTTGATACCAAAAACAATATAAATTTCCTTCATGATGTGCATAAGACATATAATCTAGAGATTTTTCTTGATGGTCTGCACAATTCCGAGATCAAATTTTCTTATTAGTGACATCCTTTCGTCCAAGTACTTAAGACATGGCAATTTTCTTTAGCGTGGTCTGTCTATCTTTGGTCCCCTTCCATATTAGCGCTTCAGGTTTATGATCACTTGTTCCGGATCTGACTTGCCTTTTCTTCTTACCCCTTGGATGTTCTTAATGAAATGATTGCTGATGAATACAATTTTCTTTCTTAAAATGCCCCCATCAAGCTTCTACTAAATACAGGTCAGTGTCATGACTTCCAAATTCAATTATCCCTTAGTTTGTAGGGTTTGTGTGACCATCACGTACACGAGGTTCCTTAGGATTTTTAGGATCATTTGTATCATTCGAGATCTACCTTAGTTCTTCGGGTTTAGTCTTTTCGTGTTCCTCGGGATCCTCTATGAGTTTCGGGATTCCACCGATTTTGGGAACATTTCCTCGAGTTAAGGCGATGACGGAATGTTTCTTAAGCCAACCCCTTTACCCTTCTTGTCCTCTTTGTACCAGGATTTCTCATGTCGTTTAGGGATTCCTCCTTCTTTAGGATCTTCGCTTCTTATAGGGTTCAGAGGTTCTACTTTGTTTTCTTTCGGGATCATTCTTCACACATTCCACAGGACCCTCTTCCAGTTTTGGGATTTCATCGATCATGGGAACGCTTTGTCGGGTTATGGCGACGACAAATGGAAACCTCCTGAGCCCAAAATCCCTTTTCAATAAAAAAGGATAAAAAATAAAAAACGAAAAAAAAACGAAAAAAAAATTTCGAAAATTTTTTTTTCCAACTATGTTGGTAAAAAAAATTTCAAATTTTTTTTTTTCCAACTATGTTGGTTTGATCCCTTTCCATATGGTACGTAGGCATCTTGGCACCGTCATCTCAAGTCCAGTCAAACCTATTTGATAAATTCTTTCAAACATTTTAAATAAAACATTTTCAAACCTTTAAAATAAAACTTTTCAAACATTTCAAAATAAAAAACTAAAAAAATACAAAAATAAAAAAATGCGCAAGGATGGTTATTCCCAGGTCACTCGGAGCCCTCTTTCCTTTCCATTTCCAATTTTGATCGTGGCTTTTCGGTTTTCAACAGTTTTCTGACATTTTATAGGGTTTTGGGATGGGCGATGACGTAGCGTGACCCCTTCACAAGGATTGTCCTCGATAAGCCCAACGATAGGCTATGATGACTGCGAGACTGGGATTTGTCCGATCTTTAGTGGATCAGGATCGCTAGGCTTGATTCTTTTAGAATCGCTCCCTGAGCCTATCGTATGTCCCATTTTCTTTTCCCCGGCTGTAGACACCCCCATTTTGCTACGCTTTAAAAAGTAAAAGATTCGGTAGTATCATCGAGTTTTGAATCCGTATTCAGCATTAGATTAGGCATCCATGCATTTTAGGGTAGATTTCATTTCATTATGAGAGTTTTGAAGTTGATTCGCAATCCTGAAGGTCTCTAGGGGGTTCCTTTGGCCTCTGAAAGATGAAAGTTCAAGTTTCCAAGTAAATGAAAAAACCTGCTATTTTTAGAATTTTCAGGGTTTCCCTCATTTTTGCCTATTTTGCACTGCTGGGGTATTTTGGTCATTCCCGATGTGTCTCGTTTGACCCCTGAGTTATATTTGAAAAATCTTGAGTAATTTTACAAAATTTTGAAAAAGCTGCTATTTTTAGAAACTCATGGGGCTTCCACATTTTCATCATCTTATGGATATTTCAATCATTTTTCATATGTCCAAAACCATCTCGAGGGTACGGCTGATGGATTATCAGTAATTTCGTAAGTTTTACGAAACCTGCTAAATTTAGATCTCTCAAGATTTTCTCTTAGTCTGGCACTTCGGGGGTATTTTAGACATTTCCAAACATATCATATTTGGTCCCTAAGTTGTGTCTAAGAAATCTTGAGTCCGTTCATAAATTTTTAAAAATCTGCTATTTTTAGAATTTCTCAGGGTTTTCCCTAGTCTCGCCAAATTCTAGCACCTCGGGGTAATTTGGTCTTTTCCTCTGTATTTCTTTTGATCCCCGAAATATGTCTGAGAGATTATGAATGATTTCCTGAATTTTGGAAAACCTGCTAAATTTAGAATTTCTCAGGAGTTTCGCTCAATTTGGAAATTCTAAGTGTTGAGGGCATTTTGGGTATTTTCAGGGGATACCAAATGATTCTGTTTAATATTGCTCACCGAAAGGACCCAATTTTAAAAGTTTCTATTTTTGAAGTTTGACTACAAAGACTTTCCATTTTTAATTTTTCCCTTTAGGGGTGAACCAATCTGAGGGTATTTTGGTCGCGTTTGGATGTGTAATTGTCAAATAGGGGCATTTTGGTCAGAAAAATTATTTTCCCAAAAAAAGATGGTTCGATCATGTTTGAGGGATGCACCATAAATGTCAAATGGGTTGGGTCCATATATAGAATGTTGAATTTAGAAAGATTTTATTGAATTTTTACGGGAAAACCCGAAACCCGTGTGAAATGGCCCATTGGGCTAAAGCCCGTAAAGATGGAGCTCACCCATATGGGTCGACCACCATGGTGGGCGCCCCACATGGCTGACCCACATGAATTGAGCATCCAACCTTGATGATGTCACAATGGTGACATTATATTTGTTAAAAGAAAATTAAAGAAGCAATGTGGAATAAAGAATAGCATGTCTTGATTGACAATAAATTAAGATTGGAATCAAATCCAATTTGAAAACAAGAAAGAAAGCAAGCAAGAGGGAAAAATTGGAAACAAGCCAAAAATGAGAGCTCTCACATTGGGAACTACTATTTCTCTCTTAACCCTAGCTTTTTTGTATAAAAATCAAAGCAAACAATCCTAAAAAAGATGGAAAAAAGATCAAAATTCATTTTTTTTCTCTCTCCTCCCAAGAAGAAAAAAAAATCTCTTTTCTCTTGAAGTGTGATATCTCTCTCAAGTGTTCTTCACAAAAGGAATTCTTGAATTCCTTCTTCTTCTCCAAGGCATCACACAATCAAGAATTATTGGAGTGTTCTTTCGGTCTTCTTCATCATATAAAAGGGTGCGACAAAACGTATACCTCGGATCTACGCACCCTAGAGACAAGGAGCGCGATCAACGGTAGGATCTTTATCTTTGTAATATCAAAAGTAGAAAAGCATGCTAGGGTTTTACTTTTGATAGATCAAATCAATGAATTTTTTCTTGAAATTCCAGTATGTTATAATATAGATTATGAGTTTCCAAATCCAAAATTTTATCCAAAAATTAAATTTCCTCCATTTAATAATGATTTTCTCATTTTTTATTCAATATGGATTTAAATCGGATTATCAAAGTAAGTAGTAGAAAACGTGGGTTTCTTTAAAAACTGATATTTTTTGGGATTTCTACAAAATAAAATACTACTGGAAACTTAATTTTCAATCACGGTTTGGCCGTTTTAATATTCATTCTAATTTTCAAACAATAACCCCGAAAGGGGTTATTTCTTGATGAACGAATCCAAAAGTATATCAAACCACGTCCAAAATTTATAAAATCTTATTTCCAAACTAATTTTTTGATTTCCAGAATACCCAAAAAATTTCGGAGTTTTTTGAATTTTTTTAATCCGGTTTTAAATTATTTTAAATTTTGACCATTTGTAATAAATATCAAAATATTTTAAAAATTAATGAAACTCTCCAGAATTAATTTTCAATAATAAATTGAATTTTTCATGAGATTTGTTTTTTGAAAAAAGGTTTTTTAATTTGTTTTCTAATCGCTTTTTCGTTTTACGTGCCATAACTCTTTTTCATATTAAATTAGTAAATTTTTGAAATTTTTCTTTACAAACCAGTAGCTTAGGTTACTAGAATGTTAGATAAAAATTTTAAATTGGTTTTGCAAAGTTTTAATATGGTTTTGTAATTTATTTTAATAAATGGGTTTCAATTTCTAGGAAACAAATTCTCCTTTTCTATTTAAAAATCGATTTTATGGAGGAGATTTAATTTTTAAGTTTTAAAATTTTGATAGAAAATTTTATAATCTATTATATATCTACTGAAATTTTTTATTTGATTTTAGGATACTATTAGGTTTGCTTTTTAAGTAATTATTTGGTTTCATCCGATTTTTGTGTGAATTTCAATTGGCATCAAATCGTAATAAACGTTCGTGAAAGTCATACCGTAGTCTAATCTCATGATTATCTTTATTCTGTGAAAGTTTGAATTAATTTGAAATTGATATGCTACAAGTTGATGTGTTAATCTATAATCTGATTTAAATTTTGGAAAATCCGAAATTCATATCAAATCTTAATGATAATTGAATAAAGTTTTCCAGTAAGCTACAATTATCCATATCTTGTTACTGGAAAAGTTTTAACTGATTTGGAGTTCGACTGCTTAGGGTTACTGTGTATTCCTAACAATCTGGTCTTAATGATATTAAATCACAATTTAATAGCAAACCAATACAAAAGTCAGTAAAAATCTTTAAAAAACCTTAACTTTTCATCATAAATTCAATCCCTAACTTTTTGAAACAGAAACCTTAGGGTTCATAGATTGCCTTTGTAAATTGGCTATGCTGTGACAATTTAACTACCGAGATCGTAACCATAATCGTATACTAATTGTGATCGATCCAGCATAATTGGAGTGCGTAAATTATAGTATGATATTGGCTCCGAGGTCCACTGTCCACGGAAATCCTGAGAAATATGCCAGGCAATAAGATACTATAATTTACGTGCTAAATTATACAAGGGTTGAGAGCATGATTCCCTTCCATGGTTGTGATTCGAGGTCGCAACTTGCGAACCATAGAGCCTTTGGTATTCCTTAGATGTTTAGGAACCGAAAATCCTTGAAATCTGAAAATCATTAACTTCAGCAAATTGAATCAATTCACCTCGTGTCTTTCGGAACCGTTGGATTACGGTTTCCGTTATAAGAACCATTAGAGCCCTACTTAGGAACACTTACGTCATGTCGTGTCCTAGGTTTTAGGGAGTCCTAGGTTTTAGGGAGTCCTAGAGTTAGGAGTCCAGCCTCATCACGGACGCTTGCTATAGATAGCAACCGTGCCATAGGTCTAGTTACAGTAGTCACCCAATCTTTCCCTAGGACAAGCCTAGTTACCTAGGATGTAGGTTAACCTGCATTAGTCTAAGGGACAACTTGCACTTAGATAGGATCATATAGCGTCTTAGATGAAATCCTAGGATAATAAAATCTCCAACTTGAATTAAATAACTTCTCTTAAAACTGTTGAAACAGTCAATCTAGTCTAGATCGGTGTCTTAGTTGAGTTAGGCATAAGTAGCTTAGCTTAGGTGCACCGAACTACGTCGACTCTGATCCCAGTAAGGCTTGGGTACGTAGGCAGCTTGGATGCTTGATGGCATACCAACCGCGAGTCGGCTCCACAACAAATTGTGGGGTTTTGTATATTAATTTTCTTGTAAATTATTAATTAAATCACTTAGGACTTTCCACGAAATTAGAATTCTATGAGAACTTTCACTTAGATTGAATCTAAACAAATTAAGAAATCAAGATACACATTTAGGATTTACATTGAAATTAGATCATAGGATGCATGTCACATAGTTCGCACATTAACAAAGAGTTGAATGAGCCATTTAAAAGAAATTCAAAAGAGTTAACTTTTGGAATTGAAGACCGATTATCGGGCAGGAATGGTGCATGTGGTGGAGAACTCCCCTTACCTTCCATTCTTGTAACCAGGTAACGAGTCTAGATTTCTGGTTAATTATGGGTCCTAGATCCCACATCTAGGTGGCGACTCTGTCAGTCTCTTTTGTGTGGAATTCGGATTGCCTTAGTGATCCCAAGTTCATATAAAAGATGAATTAAAATCAATAATAAAAATGCACACGCCAATCGCGTGGGTACGAGAGACCAAGAGGGAGCGTGGTGGCTCGTGCCCCACCCCTCTCGCGGGATCGGGTCCCACACCGGCATTCTGGTCTTCACATACCGTCGATTTCTTGATCTCTTCCTTTCCTTGCATCTTTTAGCTTATCGCGTGTTTGTCTTTGGTTTCTTATATGTTTACTTTCAGCTTGCTTACTTTTCTAGCATGTGATTAGTTACTATTTTTTTAGCATTATCTCTTTCATAGGCTCGCATGCTAGCGTAATTATTCTACTGCTTTGGTTGTTTACTGCTTTATATTATCTTCTGCGTAATTAGGTGCATGTTAGTGTGTTTTCTTCTTTATCTTGAGTGTTTACTCTTTAGACATATCTCTTGAGCAGTCTCACGTATTCATTCACATGCTTAGCTGTACCATTTATTCATTCATATTATCTCGATTATCTGTTTAGATGTAGCTCTTTACTGCTTTTTCTACTTATCTCGTCATATCCGTCATTATTTGCTTAGTTGTAGCTATGCATGTGGTTGTTTACTGCTTTCTTAGATGTGTTGAGGTAGGATTAGATGTGATGAGTTATGATTTGTTTGATTTCTTTGCCCATCCCTGGGTCATGCATGCTTATGTAGAAGCTTTCTCAAGGATGCATGTTCCCATTTCACATGATTTTAGCTCACATTTCTTCGAAAATAATAAAAATGGCATAAGAGACCGAGTGCGCTCAGGCAAGTGGGGTGCCTAACACCTTCGCTACTCGTAATCAGGCACAGACCCAATTATCTCTTGATTTATCCATTGCACATAGCATATTATTGGTTCCATGGCCGTATTCCATAGATGGCGACTCTTTATTATTTTTAGGTACGTCTTGATTCCAGGCTTTCTGTCCAAATCAAGAGGTATCTCATATATCACCACTTATGTTGTGAGGGCACCATTTCGGGAGTTCCTTAGTAGAGCTATCTTTCACATGTAGAGATCCAAAGGATGTGGGGGGATCCGTCTCTCGTCATTCTCAGGATCGGGGTCCACATAAGCAGGCTTGTTCCCAATCCTTCTTTTGGGTACGTAGGCAGCCTGATCATTTCAGGCTTGGTCCCATTTGGTGAAGCCAAACTGCCCAATTAGTTATTCTCCAAAGAAAAGCCTCAAACTACGCGAACCTGATCATCTCAGGCTCGGTCGCCGTTGGAAAATCCAACAAACGTTTTTTTCAGAATCTCCAAAAACCTTCTAAGACTTCACAAGCAAGTCTTCCCAATGTCCAGAACAAGAATATCTGAAGATCTGCTAGGTCGAAGACCTGGAAAGGTGACTTGGGCAAAAATTAGGGTCATCGTGCCTGTAGAAAAAAAAAACCTGAAACCTGTTTCTAGTAAAATTTTGTGTACAAATGGTTATAAGTTGAAAATCCGCAGAGGACTACTTAATTGTTGCCAAGGCATGCCTTTGAAAATATTGAGCAAAGAGTTACCTAAAACAAAATACATTAATACTTCAAACAATTTAAAGGGTATTTGGACCATGATTGAAAAATCAGGGTAGGGAACACTGCTCATGGACAAATATGTTCAACCTCATCTTCTAAGATTCGAATTACCTAAATTAAATCGAAAGCTTTGATTTCAGTGAAGTTTGAGTCTCTTTCCTTCCTTTTCTCCAGGAAAATTCAAAAAAGAAAAAGCTCATTTTCCAGCTAAATCGTTACCCAGCAAAGGTAATCATACGTTGAAAGAAAATACAGCGGGTTTCTCTTCGAAGAATCAAGATCCAGCTCAGTACTTCGTGTAAAGGACAAGACTGTTCAGAAAATGAACTTCACAATCAGGGACGCTCAGAATGTGCATTCCTTTCATTTACAATAAAATTGCAACTTTTGTTTCTTACCTTGTATTAACTTTCTCTTGTCTATAGGAATAAATACACTAGGACCATTTTGTGTTATTAGTCATAGAAATATGACTAATAACACAAAATGCATGATCAAATTATTAAAGAAACCGTGCAAGCATTTTGCATTATTAGCCGCTAATAATGCAAAATGCTCAAAATCAAAGTTGTCCAAAGAATTAAACAGGGCATTCTGTATAAATATCCGCCTAGAATAGGCACCTATTTATACAAAATATACTTTATTTCAAACAACACAAACAAACTGCAGATAAAAGCAACCAGTCAAACTGATCCATATATCAAATAAATGTATGTCTGATCAATCCAAAAAGATAAATACATCTCATTCCCGAAGGGAGAACATCAGAAACAAAAGATCACTGCTCAGTCGGAGGGTCTGTCAGACCTTGCCCCTGAGGATCCTGGACTACATCTGGGGCAGACAAGGGTCTACTCTGGGCTGGGAGACTGAAGACTCCCCTGGCTCTCGAGATCCCCCGGATGGTCTCTCTGCAAGGTGACACTCCAGTGAGCTCACTATCATCGTCATGTCAAAAAGTTCTGGCACTAACGCCAGATCCACTCTAACAGCAGCAGTTGTTGCTGCTCTCTCCCCCTCTCTCTCAATCTTATATATGATATATCACCACCATGTGTGCATTGAGCTTAGAGTGATAGAATCCATGAAATATAGGGCTGACTCAGTAGCTATGGAGGACCTAAGGAGAGTGAAATTCTCAATAGGATCTTCACTATGCTATTAGGAATCTTTTTGCATAGCTCTATGCAAAAGATGTACATTTTCTCATGGAGCTCATACAGCTCCTGTCAAAGAGGTAGGTATCTACGAGTGAAAGTGCAAGTGGGGCGTCAAGATGTATAATAGCTTATCTAAGTTATGTGCCTTGTATATGATATACTAGTTAAGCTTTTAGAATGCTTAGCAAAAAGAAAATGAAAGTGAAATGCATGATAAGCCATATATACAATGTTTTTTTTATATCAAATGATTCGCAAGTTAAGCATAAGAATAGGGGTAATAAACCATATGAGCATATCACATAAGTCTATATAAGTGTAAATATATGACTATTTAACTCTCCCCCTATGAATTTATCATTGGCCCTCGGTGAAACCTATGCTGTAGGGCATGACAGAGCAGAATGATTTGAATACTTAGGCTTCATTCGCAACTTTTTGAAGCATATAAGTATCTACTTGAGAAAATATATGCTCAGATCTATGACCTAACCTTTCAAGTTCACAAGTTGCATTATGTAGGGGTTTTCTTGTAATAGGGCAGACAATACTCTTCCTAAGCATGAACATGCTCAGAATTATAAAATAATGTTTGAGTTTAAGTTGTTTGGCCCTAGATAGTTATACATTTGCAAGTGAAAGCCCCCCCTTACTATGTGCATCTAGTCTAACTGTAATAGTTCAAGGCACACAGAGCTTGTGATTTAAATTACCTTAATCATTCTAATTTTTGCTCCCTTCAAATGAGAAGTACAATTTGAATTAGAATGGATAATTATTAGACATAGGATTATAAAGTTGAGGCAAGTACAGTCTAATAACTACATGGGTACCAAAATAATGAACAACAAGGGAATACACATCCATGGCAACCAAAAGATCATGTATATATATATATATATGACACATAAAACTCCGTATACATGAGCCAATAGATGGAAGAGACACACCCTCTTCACATCATGTCAAAACATCATCAGAGATACATGAATGAGTGTGAAAGACATGTACTAGACACCACCACAATAGATACAGTCATACAATCTCTGAGACATTAACCAAAATAAAACATAATGCCCATCTAGGCAGATATCTTGTACATCCATAATCATGCCATACAAGGCATATCCATCCATATTTATATACACATAAAATAACCCTACTGGGCACAACCATCTATCACTCAAAATATCAAGCCCACACTGGGCATCATCCACATATCATAAAGCCCATATCGGGCATAAACATCATCCATGAGAGAATAAAAACGTAGTCCAAAAGCCCATACTGGGCAAGAGAAAGCTAAATAAAATATGATTGATCGACTGTGTCTGCTGCAAAGAAGGTGCTAGCCATCGATCACTCCTGAGGTGGAGGCTGGTGCTCCTCACGAGGTGGAGTCCTGGAGGTGTAGTATCTGGTGGCCTGACTCCACTGATAAGCTTGCATCATCTCCCTATGCTACCTCGCCATAAGCTCCATAACTCTCTCATGATCAGAGGCTCTCTGGCTCTCAGCAGTCGTAAAGGCAGTAGAGAGGGTATCAAACCCAGTAGTGAGGGTGTCCATGCCAGACTTTAATGATGCGATATCTCTAGCAAGAATCTCATATGAACCAGTGGTAGGGGGCTGACGCTGCTGAGCCTGTGCCTGCTCATGTGCTCTACTCTGCTCCTGCATCAGTTCCACTCGTTCAGCTTCATCCACAGCCTCTTTTATGTCATCTTGTGTGACCCCACTAGGACCACCTACTCCTGGTATAGGAATTCTCATAAGGGTAATGGTGGAATGGTTGAGTGGTGGATCAGGGTTGGTTGAGAAGGCTTTTTCCAGATTGATCTTATGAATCCTTAGGAGCTTAGTAATTTGGACCCCATAAGGAAGACCACATTGTCCTCTCTTGACTGCCTCATCCTTGTATCCTAAAATAATATACCCCAAATTCAACGTAATTTTCTTCATGATACAATGGATCACAAGGGCTTCAAAGGGCTTCACATCATCAAAATCTCCAGCCCTTGGAGTGATATTGTAAGCTACTATTTTATGAATCAGTCTAGCCATGTCATTCATCGAGCTAGCAGTGACATTAATCTTTTCTTCAAGAGGGGGGATTGTGCCTAGTGTCTAGTATACTTCTGACATATTGAAGTGGAGGCCAATTTCATTTTTTCCCTAAAAGAAAATCCTTTTTTCTTGCATTAGGTATATCATGCCAAGTACATAAATCCTTCAAATTTAACCCAAATTGGTCTCCTTGAAGATGGGTATTCATAACTACTCCTTCATAGGAAATATCCAAATTGGTATAAAAATACCTAACTATCTCAGGATAGATTGGAGAGCTATAGACGAGGAAGAATGACCAACCTTGGAATTCAAAGAGTAATAGAAGATCTGTAAGCCCAATGGTTCCCACCTTGGCAATTCCCATCTTATTTTGATGATTCCAATACACAAGTGATTTAAGATCACTAATGTGTTTGATTGTCTAAGTTGTAGATCATAATTGCTTAAAGACAAAGATTGCTTGGATTAAGGCCAAAGACATCGGAGATCCAAGATGCACGAAGACTTGAAGCATTGCATTGAAGATCAAAGTCATTTTAGAATGTACAAGATCCAATCCTAGTTTAGATTTTAAGAGGCATAAATAAAGTAAATCTCACACCCTAAATGTTTAAGTGATTGTCCTTGTGGTGTTCCAACACTTTGGAACCCTCATAACAATCCCAACTTGGTGTAGAGTTGGAAGCCCAAAAACCAGAAATGAAAATCTGCTTGACATAGGCCTCTCGGAACTCCAAGAGAATTCTCGGAGCTCCGAGCTCGGAACTCTGAGACATTCCTCGGAGCTCTGAGAAATGGTCCAGTAGCATTTTTCCAATTTCTGTTTCAATTCCCAGAACTCCGAGATAATTTCTCGGAACTCCGAGAAAATCTCTCGGAACTTCGAGACCACTATTTCGGGAAGAAAAAAGAGCCGTTGGTAACTTTGCCAGATTTACGACAATGCCACCAAACGGTCATATTTTGGTTCTTCTATAAATATGGGCATTCTCTACTTCCCAAATATCAATCCTAACACTCAAAACCTCTATTTGAACATCCTAAGAGTGATTCAAGCTTGTTTATGCCTCTCATCCTCTAAGATTAGGATTTGGATCATTAGGCTCAAATTTGTACATATTCTACAAAGTTTGTAAACCCTTGTGAGGGATTTTTTGTTTCCTTCTTTCTTTATTCTAAAGATTGTATTCGGGCGAATGTTCGAAGAAGCGGAGCCCTCTCTCGGTGGTGAGGATTGCCACTTGTGTGCTTAAATTTCATCTTTGATCTCTTAATCTTCAAATTTGGGTTAGAAGTTTTCAAAAGGTTAAAACTTGTTACCAACCTAAATTTTACCTCCTCATAATTTGCCATACTCGAGACCACCCTTGGAATTTCAATTGGTATCGGAGCCTAGGCTCTTAAAAGATTTTCTTTTCTTAAAATCTTTTGTAAATTTTTTAAAATTTTAACAAGGGAAAGATCATAAGATCTTTGGCAACTATCTATTGTGAAATGACAAATATAAATGGAACCAGACTTCCGGAAGGCCATTCCACAACTAGACCTCCTTTCTTTCATGGGTCCAACTATGGACATTGGAAGACAAGGATGCACATCTATCTTCTTTCGATAGATGTGGAGCTTTGGCACATTGTTGAAAATGGGTACACGTTGCCTTCCAAACCATTTGAAGAATGGAATGTTGTAGAGAAAAGGCATGCAAATTTAAATTACAAAGCTATAAAGTCTTTGTTTTGCGCCTTATCTACGGAGGAGTTTAATAGAGTAGCTCTTTTTTATTCCGCCAAGGTTATTTGGGATACTCTTGCCATTACCCATGAGAGAACATCACAAGTCAAGGATTCCAAAATAAACTTGTTAAAGAGCAAATATGAAATGTTTAGAATGGGTCAAAATGAAAGTATTTCCGATATGTATACCCGATTTTCTAAAATTTCTAATGAATTAGTTAATCTTGGTAAATCTTATCCTACTGATGAGCTTGTGAGTTGTTGCTTAGGTCACTTCCTCCTTATTGGGATCCAAAGGTCACCGCCATCTAAGAATCAAAAGATCTCAAGACGCTAACTATGGAGGAGCTTGTAGGATCTCTTATCACTCATGAGATGCTCCTCACTAGCCGTCAAGAAGAGAAGAAGCCGAAAGAGAAAGAAAGAGAAAGTCGGTCTCTAGCTCTAAAGGCCTCCAAGACGGACTCATCATCATCAAGTGATGTGGATAGCGATGAGGAAGAAGCGTTAAGAAAATTTAAAAGCTTATGGAGAAAGAAACACAAAAAGGATAAAAAGAAGAAGAAAGAAGAAAATGAAGTAGAAGGAGAATTAAGGTGTTACAATTGCAAGAAGACGGTACACAAGAGACCGGAGTGTCCTCTTCTCAAGTCATCTTCCTCAAAGTACAAGGGAAAGAAGGATTGGAAGAAGAACAAGGTTCTTGTAGCCGCTTGGGATGCCTCTAGCACATCGGGCAAAAGTTCAAGTGAAGGGGAAGCAAATAAAGATGACCTTTGCCTCATGGCACTCTCCCATGAAGTTGAGGTAAACTCTAACTCCTCTTGTAATTCATCAAGTAGTGATAGTGGAAACATATCTTATGATGAATTGTGCTTAACCTTGCATTCTCAAATTTCAAAAAATAAAGTTCTTAAAAAATCTATTTCAAAATTAGTAAATGAACTTGATGTTTTGAAAAATGAGTCATCTTCCATATCTAAATCTCAAGCACAAATTGAAAATTTTAAACTTGAGATTGAAACCCTTAAGGGTTGTTTGGATGAGAAAACTTGCCAAATTGTTAAACTTCAAAATGTGGCAAGCTCTTCCAAATCTTATGAAGATGAATTTAATGATTTTTTAAATCAAATAACACATTTTCATAATGAAAATGAAAGGTTAAGATTATGTCTCCATGGATTCCTAAATGGTGATAAAATTATTGACATAATCTTGAAAAAGACTAGTCATAGACCTAATCATGCAACCTCTGATAGGACTAGTATATCTAACCCTAATGTTAGATGCCATTATTGTGGAATCAATGGTCATTACCAATTCGAATGTGCATCTAAGATTAGGGATTGTGGTGGAACCAAGAAAGCTTGGGTTCCCAAAGCCCCCATATGATTCTCTTCATATGTGCTTAGATTAGGGGCTTGCACTTAAAATTGAATATCTTTTTATGGTTATTTGAATATCCTCTCTTGTGTTGAATAAAAACTCTAAATAGGGGGAGTTCTATGTTTGTCTTTTTCCTTGAAAAAGGGGGAGCTAAAAATTTTGTAAATTTCATCCCCTTGATTTTCTTTTACCCCATCTTTTTGATAGATGCCAAAGGGAGAGAGAAATCTAGTGTAAGAAAATATATGTGTGCTTTTATTGGAAAATCTCTTGTGCTTGTCATCATAAAAAATGAGGAGATTGTAAGCCCAATGGTTCCCACCATGGTAATTCCCATCTTATTTTGATGATTCCAATACACAAGTGATTTAAGATCACTAATGTGTTTGATTGTCTAAGTTGTAGATCATAATTGCTTAAAGACAAAGATTGCTTGGATTAAGGCCAAAGACATCGGAGATCTAAGATGCACGAAGACTTGAAGCATCGCATTGAAGATCAAAGTCATTTTAGAATGTATAAGATCTAATCCTAGTTTAGATTTTAAGAGGCATAAATAAAGTAAATCTCACACACCCTAAATGTTTAAGTGATTGTCCTTGTGGTGTTCCAACACTTTGGAACCCTCATAACAATCCCAACTTGGTGTAGAGTTGGAAGCCCAAAAACCAGAAATGAAAATCTGCTTGACATAGGCTTTTCGGAACTCCGAGAGAATTCTCGGAGCTCCGAGCTCGGAACTCCGAGACATTCCTCCGGAGCTCCGAGAAATGGTCCAGTAGCATTTTTCCAATTTCTGTTTCAATTCCCGGAACTCCGAGATAATTTCTCGGAACTCCGAGAAAATCTCTCAGAACTCCGAGACCACTATTTCGGGAAAAAAAAGAGCCGTTGGTAACTTTGCCAGATTTACGACAATGCCACCAAACGGCCATATTTTGGTTCTTCTATAAATATGGGCATTCTGTACTTCCCAAATATCAATCCTAACACTCAAAAACTCTATTTGAACATCCTATGAGTGATTCAAGCTTGTTTATGCCTCTCATCCTCTTTGATTAGGATTTGGATCATTAGGCTCAAATTTGTACATCTTCTACAAAGTTTGTAAATCCTTGTGAGGGATTTTTTGTTTCCTTCTTTCTTTATTCTAAAGATTGTATTCGGGCGAGTGTTCGGAGAAGCAGAGCCCTCTCTCCGTGGTGAGGATCGCCACCAAGGTTAAACGCATTCGGAATTGTAATTGGCACCGATCTTCGCCGAAGTTAAGAAGATCAAATAGTGAAGCCATCAACGGGTTTGGTTGGTGGAGTGGAGTAGGCCTCGCGTTTTGATGACCGAACCACTTTAAATCTCGGGTGCACTCTCTCTTATCTCATACTCTTTATTTGCATTACACTTAGGATTTAACTTGTGTGCTTAAATTTCATCTTTGATCTCTTAATCTTCAAATTTGGGTTAGAAGTTTTTGAAAGGTTAAAACTTGTTAGCAACCTAAATTTTACCTCCTCATAAGTTGCCATACTCGGGACCACCCTTGGAATTTCAAGATCAAATTTGTTGAAGTCTTCAAAAATAACTTTCGCCCTGAGATGACGACTCAATCTATGAAGACCTTGTAACGATCCTTGGCTTGCTTGTTGAAGAAGTGTTCGGAGGGGAATGCTTCGTCTTCCGATTCCGTTCTTGCTCGCTTCCCTTTTTGAGCTAAGGTTTTCCTTGACATTTAGTTTCTAGGGTTTTGAGAGAAAATTGAAGAATCAAAGTGAGAATCAAGGGGGTTTTGAGAAAGATGATGAGAATAGATGAAAAGGATGGGAACAAGTAGAAAATGAACGATTTGTGGGAGAAAATAGCGAGAGAAAAAGAGAAGAAATGGAATGGAAAGATTATATGGATGAAAACAAGGAAGAAGATGAGAAAATGATAAATAGATGAGGAAGGATGGATCAAAAATCACTTGAATGCCTTAATCTTGATTATCTTCCACCGAAAATTGCTTGCGAGCAAGGAGGGAAGAAAAACCTAGGATAGAAAGAAACAGCGGAAGTGAAAAAATCGATTCGCGGACGCCCTTTAAAACACAGTTTTCGACTGTCGCGGTCGACAGGGCTATCGCGGTCGCCTGCCGCTACCCGCCTGTCCTTTTTTATTTTTAATTTTGCGACCATCCGCGGTCGCCCACCGTGACTAACCATTTTCTTTTTCTATTTTTGTCCAGGTAGCCGTTCGCGGTTGACCGCCACACCCCTGTTTTCAATTTCTTGATATTTTCCAAGGAATTTTGTGGACAAATCGATTTTCTCCGATTTTTCTCCCTATTATGGGATTCTAATGAACATGTAAACTCGATCCCTAGGCTATATGAGGACATCTAAAAATTCATTTCTATTTGTCTATCATTAACGCTCAAGTGGATGATTGAACATATGTTTTTATGAGGTTCTTTGTGGATGATCTTAAATGAATTTTGCTAGATATGGATGATTACATATGTTTATTATATGTCTAGCAAAATATTGTTAGGATAAGCTCTCCATTTGTGGATGCTAAGTGCATATGTGTTGTTCTTGCACTTAGATGAATTTTTATAAAAGATTTTCAATAAAGCACAACATATAGTCTAAAGGAGTAATTTCTTGTTTTCTTTATAGACTATAAGTGATATATGATGTGATCATGAAGCTCATTGGCAAAGATACATTCTATTAAAAATATGGCTAATGGTATGCAGATGCTTAATTATGAAATGATATATCATTAAAGCACAAGTGATCCAGATACAATGAATGCAAAATTGAAATAGTATCTAGAGAGAATTCATATGATGTAACAATTAAAGCACAACCCCATATAGTAATAATTTCAAACAGTGAATTGAGTGGGGGATTTTGGAACCCAAATCACTTTGGTTCCAACCAAGTTTGTTTGCAGGAGTGTATCTTTTCTTACCCAAACAAACTTGCTTGATTTCACAAATCTAAGTCTACACCTAGACTTGTGATGCCCTAATCTACCACAATATGAACATGAATAAGCAGAGTAGATGAAAAACAACTAGAATCACAAGAATACACATGATGACAAACATGTTTGTCCATTTCTTCTTGTATTCTTTCGTTCTTCATAAAGAGTTTTTCATTTATTAATTTTATCTCATTCAATTGATCTTCAAGGCAATTTATCTTATGAGATGAATTAGTTTTTAATTTTTCTTCATTTTCACAAACAAGTTTATATTTTTCATTTAAATCATTGTTTGTGTTTTCAAGGCTTTCCTTTTCTTTTTCAAGAATAATGCACTTTTTAATTAAGTCATCATTCTTATTTATCAAGATTTTGCTCAAATTACTTAATTTTTCATTTCTTCTCAAACATTCATCAACTTCCGATTTCAAATTTTCAATTTGTTTTTCCAGGTCAGAAATTGAATGTTTGAAAGAATTTTCCTTTACAAAAGATTTTTGTAGAGTCTTTTTTTTATAATATTTTTATCATTTATAGAGAGACTACTATTTTTCTCATAAATGTTTTCAAGATTAGTCCAAATATCTTTTGCATTTGTACGTGATGATATTTTCTCAAAAGCATTGGGACATAGTCCACAACATATTATAATAATAGCTTTTGAATTTAATGAAAATAATTTTGCATCATTTTTAGTGCATTTCCTTGGAATAGAAAATCCCTTTCAATGACATCTAAGATGTCAATGTCTATGGATTTGAGATAGGCAAGCATTTTTACTTTCCAAGCTCTATAATTTGTTCCATCAAAGAATGGAGGAATTATAGCTGATTGTCCTAACTCAAAATCTATTTGGATTGTCACAGATCTTTATCTCTTGTTGATTTTGAATTAAAAAATCTCTTTAAGAGCCTATGCTCTGATACCAAATGAAATACAGGTATGACAACCCAAGAGGGGGGGGAGAATTGGCTAATTAAAATTTTGGGGCTTAATTATGAGGATTATTAAAATTAATTTACTAATTAAGCACTAGTTAATCTAACCCTTGTTCAAATAATCAATATAGTGAAATCTAGGGTTTAGTTGGTACTTTAAGCGTATATACTCTAACCCCTGTTCAATAAACCATAAATGCAATTAAAGGGTAGAGATTACCAATCACCAAGTGCAAATAGAGGGAGAAGAGAAAGCATCTACAAGGCACGAAATTTATAGTGGTTCGGTCACAACTTGACCTACTCTACTCTTCCAAGTTTACCTCCTTGGGCGCTCCACTAAATATGAGATTCTTCAACGGGCGAATCTCCAAGTCGCACACCAACTTCTCCTTCAAATGGATCACACCATTTCTGCACGAAGCCTTGCGAGGGCACACTCCCTTTTACAACGATTCAGCTTTCTTAGCAGACCGAATCGGAGACCCTCAAATACAAATGAAGAAATACCAAAGGAGAACTCTCAATGCCTCTAGATTAGGCAGATTACAAATTTGATAGCTCACAAATACTCCAAGGAACATAAAATGTAAAGCCTATGGAGTTCATCTTGAAAGAATGTGAAAATACAAGTTCAAAGAGGTTTAACCTTTCATGTAAATATTAAGTTCAAGAAGATAGGTAATCTTGCAAAAGGTTGTTTAGAAAGGTTTAGCTAGTGTATATATAGCCCACAAGGAAATATAACCGTTTGGGGGTAAAACTGTAAAATACAGGGTTGAAAATGTCAACCTGCGCAAGCCCCAACGGTTCTATTTCCATGTCGCGGCAGTCGACCGAGGCACGGCGGTCGCCCGCCCTTATCGGGCTCTCAATTTGAATTTCAAATTTCGTACCGGCGCAGTCGACCAGTCCTATGGCGGTCGTCCGGCGAGGGCAATCTGTTTGAATAAAAATTCTGCTCAAAAACACTATCGCGGTCCACCTCGAAGCCCAACCTGGATGTTTTCTGCATTTTCAAAAAACATATGCGCGGTCACCCGGCTTACCTCGGTCGACCGGCTTGATAAATTCCGAGATGCCCTAGAATTCCAAGTAGCATCTCGCGGTCGCCCGGCATAGCCCGGTCGACCGGCCCTGAGTAAAATTCCATTTTTAACTTTAAATTCAAGGGGCTTTGGGCTTAAGTCCTAGGGTTTCAAACACATATTTGGGTGTGGTGAAATGATTTTCAAAGATATAAAAGGTTAAGTATGAAAACCATTTGAAAACCTATTGAAAGTGCATTTAAACATAAAATCAAGAGGACTCCAAATACATTCTAAAAATAAGAACCTTGAGTCTTCTTGGAATGTCTTGGCTCCTTTGCACTTCCTTGGACTTCTTATGCTTGAATGAACATCTTGAACTTTGTCTTGGCTCTTGTGACTTCCTCCAATCTTCACTGCATGTTGAGAGTTGCATGAGGAGTCACCAATGGCATGTTCAACTCCAAGCTCATTCTTGACACTTGCTGGGGAACTTGTGGGATCTCCATGTTGAGCTCTTGACTTGATCATCTCCAAATGGTGATGACTCCAATGTAGGTGCAAGCTCTTTGTTCCTTGCATTCTTGATCCACAAGCTATGTGTTGAATTGAGTTGTGTAATGGCGATTAGGACATGAAATTCCTGTTTATGACACAACACCTCAAGGCAACACATTAGTCCATAAAAGCTAATCAATTTAGTTTGCTAGCATCAAAATAAGAAGGTATGGTGAATTATTAACCCATGGGAACCCTTGGGCTTATAAAGGCATATAGTTGCCTAAACTTTTCCCCAGCTGAATGTCTAAGCATCCACTCCCCTCAAAAGTTAAAAAATTGATCTCTTCTCCCTAGTAGAGTCAATTCTTTGTAGGTTCAACAGAACACTAACTCCCCAACATAGTTGGACCCACTCCTTTGGCAATCCAAACTCCGTGTAAGCCCAAGGGTCTACTCTCCTATCTTGTTTTGATGATTCTAAACATAATTGATTGTGTTTTTGAATACTAATCAATTTGCTTCGAAGTGTTGTGTTTGAGATAGGATTGATCATTGAAGAAACCAACACACAACATGGTCATGCTTGGAGATATCCCATACAAGAGTCAAAGGAGCTAAGTGAAGCTCACCTCATCTCTCAAGCAAGCATACACAAGATGGAAGATCAATTGAAGACCAAGACTAAAGAGAAGTTGAAGATTGCATAGGTATCATTGTACATCCTTTCTCTTTAGATTTCCAAGTCAAGGCAAAGTGTTTTCAACTTGTTTTTCAAAGAACACTTAAGAACTTAAAATGCATTAGTGAATGGTTATGTGGTGGACCAACATGTTGGGACCCTCATAAACATTCCAAAATAACCATAGGAGTTGAGTTCCAAAAGCTAAAAATCAAATTTGCAATAAAAATCAAAAAGTGCGGATTTTTAGGCTTCTCGGAACTCCGAGAATTTTTCTCGGAGCTCCGAGCTCGGAACTCCGAGAGTTCCCTCGGAACTCCGAGAAAAGGTCCAGTAGCATCTGGACACTTTCTCGGAACTCCGAGACAATTTCTCGGAACTCCGAGAAATGGTCCAGTAGAAATTTTATTTCTTCTGGCCGTTGTCTCGGAACTCCGAGAATATTTCTCGGAACTCCGAGAATTCTCGGAACTCCGAGAATGGTTCTCGGAACTCCGAGAACCTCGCGACAGACTAAAAAATAGCCGTTGGGATTCAAATTAATTGTTGGTTTTTGATATGTCCACCCCCAAACGGTCATATTCTTTGGTGTGGTTATATATACAACATGTAGAGAAGTTTTTTCACTCTCTCTTGATCTTTGAAAAACATCCTTAAGCATCAAAAACATTTGCAATCCATTTTAGCTTGAGTTTTTGTTTTTCATCCCAAACTTGCCTTTCACTTGTGAATCTTTTGAGTTTGGATATAGTAGTGCTTTCACTTGCAAATCACCATCTTTGAAGAGCAATCAAGGGTCTACAAAGAGCATCAAGCTTTCAAGAAGAAGCCAAGCTATTCTCTTTCAAATCTAGTGTAGGTGGCTAGGGCATTCCCTTTTTAATTCCCTAGAGAGCAACCGCTTAGAACTCGGCGGAGAAGGAGAGTCTTTGTAAAGGTGTAAGGGCATCCTTGTTTAATATCCCTTGGATTTGTAACCGCCTCGGAGCCGGGCATCGTGGATGTCTCCTATAGTGGAATCCCTCAAGTGCGACCTTGAGTAGAGTGGAGTAGGCCGTTGGCCGAACCACTATATATCGGTGTGTCAATTTCTCACTCTTGCATTTCCATTATTGTTTTGGTTTGGCATTTCACTTTGTTCTTTCAATTATATTTGCACTAACCAAATATTTATTTAAGTGAAGAAAAATTCCAATTAGGGTTTATAGATAATTTTCAAAAGGCCTAATATTGAGTTAAATTCAATTCACCCCCCCTCTTGAGTATTTCAATTGGTATAAGAGCCTCGTCTCTATTTTTTTTTAAAACCCTAACCGGTTTAGAGTAAAGATTCAAAAATGGCAAACTACCCTCAACATCATGAAGGTTATTCAAACACTAGGCCACCCTATTTTGATGGTACAAATTATGGTTTTTGGAAAACTAAAATGAAAATCTTTTTAACTCAAGACTATCAAATGTGGAGAGCAATTAATAATGAATATATCCTACCCACAAGAAATTTAAATGATTGGACCGAAGCCGAACAACAAGCTTCGAATTATAATGCCAAAGCCATGAATTCTCTCATTTGTGCTCTATCTCCCGGAGAATTCAATAGAGTATCAAATTTGAATTCGGCTAAGGAAATTTGGGACACTCTAGAAGTCACCCATGAAGGAACCAATCAAGTTAAAGAATCTAAAATGAACCATATTTTTCGGCAATACGAACTTTTTCAAATGACACCCGATGAAACAATTGCCGACATGTACACTAGATTCACCAACCTTGTAAATGGATTAAGGGGACTTGGAAAACAATTTTCCAATAGAGATTTAGTAACTAAAATTCTTAGGTCCCTACCTTTGTCTTGGGAATCCAAAACCTCCGCAATCACCGAAGCCAAGGACATGAACACTTTGAACCTAGATGAACTTATAGGGTCCTTGATCACACATGAAATGATTTTCAAAACAAAAGCACCCGAAATCGAAACTAAAATCGAAAAAGGAAAAGGAATTGCTTTTGCTTGTAATGTAGGTGAAAGTGAAGATGCAAAGGAAGACATCGAGGATGAAGTAGCTCTCCTAACAAGAAGGATCAAGTTCTTGCAAAGAAACATGGGAGGCATGAGAAATAGAAGGACCAATCCTCCATTCAAGAAGAAAGAAGAAGTTGGTGATGGATCTTCTCAACCCCGATGTTACGGTTGCAAGAAGCTTGGACACATTCGCCCGGATTGTCCACTCAACAATGAACCTACTTCAAACAACCGCTTCAAGAGAAGAGAAGGCAAGAAAGGAATGTCCGCCACATGGGATGAGGAGATTGAAAGCGAAGGCGAACAAAATGATGGGGAAGATTGCCTATTAGCAAGAAATGTGTGCTTCATGGCCTCAACAAATGACAACAATGAGGTAAACACTTTAAATGATGTCATTATCTTACAAGAAGTTTTAGAGTCCTTACAAAGTGCAAATGATGAACTTGAAATTCAATTTGATAAAATTGCATCACTTGAAAATTCTCTTGCTAACATGACAAAAGAATTTGGTTGGTTAAAAAAGGATCATGAATTCTTAGATAATGAAAATGAAAAATGCAAAGTAGAGATTCATGAGCTAAATGCTACCATTAAGACTTTGAATGAAAATCGACAAAATCTTTCTATTGAAAATAACAAACTAAAGCATGAAAACGGTAAACTATCTTTTGAATATGATGAACTCAAGAAACTCTTTGAAAAATTTGAAAATAGTTCATTAAAATTGGATAAACTTGTAAATCTTCAAAGAATGTCAAGTGACAAAAGTGGACTTGGACATAGATGGAATACCACAATATCTAACTATAAAAACAAACTTGAAAAGACCTCCTCTAGTAGTACCAAAATTTGCTTTTATTGTGGATTGTTAGGTCATTATAAAGTTGCTTGCTTGCATGCTAAACAAGATAAGATCAAATTGAACTCTAAAGTGAAAACAAATGAACATAGCAAGATTAGGAAGATTTGGGTACCTAAGGGATCTCACTTGCCTATTCCTATGTAGGTATGCCTTAAAAGCCACAACAAGAGGAACACATGGTACCTTGATAGTGGATGCTCTAGACACATGACCGGAGATCTCACTCAATTCGCATCCCTATCACTCAAGGATGGTGGAGAAGTTACCTTTGGAGATGACAAGAAAGGAAAAGTCAAAGGTGAAGGCACCATAGGTAACTCTACCTCTCCCATACATGATGTACTCTTTGTTGATGGCTTGTCCCATAATCTTATTAGCATTAGTCAATTATGTGATAATGGTTTTGAAGTTGTCTTCAATCCCGACAAATGCATTGTTAAAAATAAGATAAATGGAAAAGTAAAATTCATAGGGTCTAGAGACAATAACATTTATACAATTGGACTAGATGATCTTAGACTCCAAAAAGTGACTTGTCTAAATGCCATTAGTGAGGATTCTTGGCTATGGCATAGGAGGTTGGGTCATGCCGGAATGGATCTCATTTCGACCCTCTCCTCAAAAGAAAGTGTTAGAGGATTGCCTAAGTTCAAATTCATCAAGGATCACATTTGTAGAACTTGTCAATTAGGAAAACAATTGAAAAGCTCTTTTGCACCTAAAAATATGATTTCAACTTCCTACCCTTTGGAGCTACTTCATATGGATCTTTTTGGACCAATGAAGACTAGTAGCCTAGGTGGAAAGAGGTACGTGTTTGTAGTTGTTGATGACTACTCACGATTCACATGGGTCATATTTCTAGGACATAAAGATGAAACTTATGAAAACTTCCTAACATTATGCAATCAAATTCAAAATGAAAAAGGTGTTGCCATCTCCCACATTAGAAGTGATCATGGAACGGAATTTGAAAATGTACACTTTGACACTTACTGTAATGAACATGGCATTAAACATAATTTTTCCGCACCTAGAACACCTCAACAAAATGGAGTAGTAGAAAGAAAGAATCGAACTCTCCAAGAAATGGCTAGAACAATGTTGCATGAAAATGATCTCCCTAGATATTTTTGGGCGGAAGCGGTTAGCACCGCTTGCTATATCATAAACAGGGTATACTTAAGGCCAATCTCTAAGAAAACACCTTATGAGCTTTGGAAAAACTTGAAACCAAATATAAGCTATTTTAGAGTGTTTGGATGTAAATGCTTCATTTTGAACATTAGAGATAATTTACATAAATTTGATAAGAAGTCGGATGATGGAATATTCTTAGGGTATTCTTCTCATAGCAAAGCATATAGAGTATTTAATAGGAGAACCCTAGTAGTAGAAGAATCCATGCATGTGACATTTGATGAAAGAGAGCCAACACCTCAAGAAATGCCACATGATGAGGATGAACCCGTTGAACATCTTTTTCCAAAATTGAGTGCTCCTCCTCATGCATCTACTAGTCATACACCACCTAGTGAGGAAGTAGAAAATGAAGATGATGCCTCATTACCTAGGGATAGGAGAACATTGGTTGATCATCCTGAATCCCAAATCTTAGGTGATGCCACATTGCCAGTAAGAACTAGATCATACTATCGTAGTGTGAGCAATAATTTGGCATTCCTATCCGAATTAGAACCAAAATCCATCAAGGAAGCAGAAAAGGATGAATATTGGTTGATGGCCATGCAAGAAGAGTTGAGTCAATTCGAAAGGAACAAGGTATGGAGGCTAGTACCTAGACCTAGTGATCATCCAGTCATTGGCACGAGATGGGTGTATAGAAATAAATTGGATGAAAATGGAATTATCACTAGGAATAAAGCTAGGCTTGTAGCCCAAGGGTACAATCAGGAGGAAGGGATAGATTATGATGAGACATTTGCTCCTGTTGCCCGTATGGAGGCTATTAGGATACTTTTGGCATATGCATCTCATAAAGGATTTAAACTATATCAAATGGATGTCAAAAGTGCCTTCCTAAATGGCTATATCCAAGAGGAAGTGTATGTTGAGCAACCTCCAGGTTTTGAAGACTTCAAACATCCAAATCATGTCTTCAGGCTTGATAAAGCTTTATATGGATTAAAGCAAGCTCCTAGAGCTTGGTATGAGAGGCTTTGCACTTTCTTAGTTGAAAAGGGATTCGAGATGGGAAAGGTGGATAAAACCTTATTTATCAAAAGAGAAAATCATGATATCCTCCTTGTCCAAATCTATGTGGATGATACCATCTGTGGCTCAACTAATCAAAAATTGTGTGATGAATTTGCAACCTTAATGAAAAATGAATTTGAAATGAGCATGATGGGAGAGTTAACCTACTTCTTAGGACTCCAAATTAAACAATACAAAAATGGAATATTTTTAAATCAAGAAAAATATACAAAGGAGTTATTAAAGAAGTATGGCATGGATAGCAGTAAGACATCAAGAATTCCCATGAGTACTACTGCTAAGCTAGAAAAAGATGAATTTGGCAAATCTGTGGATCAGAAATTGTATAGGGGTATGATAGGTAGTTTGCTCTATTTGACAGCCAGCAGACCAGACATTATGTTTACTGTCTGTCTCTGTGCTCGATTTCAATCGGATCCTAAAGAATCTCACCTATCGGCAGTTAAGAAGATCTTCAAGTACTTAAAAGGAACCCAAAGTCTAGGACTGTGGTATGAAAGATCATCTTCCTTCACTCTCATCGGATATTCAGATGCAGACTTTGCTGGATGTAGAGTAGATAGGAAAAGCACTAGTGGGACTTGCCAATTCTTGGGTAAATCACTTGTTTCATGGTTTAGCAAGAAGCAAAATTCAGTAGCTCTGTCCACAACAGAAGCAGAATATGTGGCAGCTGGAGCTTGCTGTGCTCAAGTCCTATGGATGAAAAGCACATTGATGGACTATGCAATCAAAATGGATAATATTCTCATCCAATGTGACAATACTAGTGCTATAAGCTTAACAAAGAACCCCATACAACACTCAAGAACAAAACACATTGAGATTAGGCACCACTTCATCAGAGATCACTCACAAAAAGGGGATATTTGCTTAAAATATATCAACACTGAAGAACAATTAGCGGATATCTTTACAAAACCCCTTAGTGATGATAGAATTTGCTATATCCGAAGTGCCTTAAACATATGGAGTGCGGATCAAATCAAAGAAATTGCCAAATAAATACTTTGTGCCTTTAACCAGCTTATCTATATAGTATTTATATATATAATCTTTGTTTGGTAGTATCTGCATGAATGAGATGTCAAATTTTTAATCTTAAAAATCACTCAATTGATATTCTTAGCCTTCTTAGTTTTTCTAAGTTGGAGAGGTATCTTCACTTTAATTAAAATACCTAACATCTTGACATATGTCAACATCTCGATCATGAACAGGTATATGTGCATTACTTGGTTATATAATTTTATACCATAAGCATTGATTCAGGGGGAGTTATCCACTCCTATTTTTTTTTACACCCTTTCTGTCGATGACAAAAGGGGGAGAAGTTTGAAATTGATTATCTATTCAATTGACTATATGCACCACTTGCTTATAACTTGTATCATTTATATGTGTGCATATATTGAGGGGGAGTTCTAGTATTCACTTGCCTACTATGTCACTCCACAAACACCTCATAATCAATTTTGTTTGTCATCATCAAAAAGGAGGAGATTGTAAGCCCAAGGGTCTACTCTCCTATCTTGTTTTGATGATTCTAAACATAATTGATTGTGTTTTTGAATACTAATCAATTTGCTTCGAAGTGTTGTGTTTGAGATAGGATTGATCATTGAAGAAACCAACACACAACATGGTCATGCTTGGAGATATCCCATACAAGAGTCAAAGGAGCTAAGTGAAGCTCACCTCATCTCTCAAGCAAGCATACACAAGATGGAAGATCAATTGAAGACCAAGACTAAAGAGAAGTTGAAGATTGCATAGGTATCATTGTACATCCTTTCTCTTTAGATTTCCAAGTCAAGGCAAAGTGTTTTCAACTTGTTTTTCAAAGAACACTTAAGAACTTAAAATGCATTAGTGAATGGTTATGTGGTGGACCAACATGTTGGGACCCTCATAAACATTCCAAAATAACCATAGGAGTTGAGTTCCAAAAGCTAAAAATCAAATTTGCAATAAAAATCAAAAAGTGCGGATTTTTAGGCTTCTCGGAACTCCGAGAATTTTTCTCGGAGCTCCGAGCTCGGAACGCCGAGAGTTCCCTCGGAACTCCGAGAAAAGGTCCAGTAGCATCTGGACACTTTCTCGGAACTCCGAGACAATTTCTCGGAACTCCGAGAAATGGTCCAGTAGAAATTTTATTTCTTCTGGCCGTTGTCTCGGAACTCCGAGAATATTTCTCGGAACTCCGAGAATGGTTCTCGGAACTCCGAGAACCTCGCGACAGACTAAAAAATAGCCGTTGGGATTCAAATTAATTGTTGGTTTTTGATATGTCCACCCCCAAACGGTCATATTCTTTGGTGTGGTTATATATACAACATGTAGAGAAGTTTTTTCACTCTCTCTTGATCTTTGAAAAACATCCTTAAGCATCAAAAACATTTGCAATCCATTTTAGCTTGAGTTTTTGTTTTTCATCCCAAACTTGCCTTTCACTTGTGAATCTTTTGAGTTTGGATATAGTAGTGCTTTCACTTGCAAATCACCATCTTTGAAGAGCAATCAAGGGTCTACAAAGAGCATCAAGCTTTCAAGAAGAAGCCAAGTTATTCTCTTTCAAATCTAGTGTAGGTGGCTAGGGCATTCCCTTTTTAATTCCCTAGAGAGCAACCGCTTAGAACTCGGTGGAGAAGGAGAGTCTTTGTAAAGGTGTAAGGGCATCCTTGTTTAATATCCCTTGGATTTGTAACCGCCTCGGAGCCGGGCATCGTGGATGTCTCCTATAGTGGAATCCCTCAAGTGCGACCTTGAGTAGAGTGGAGTAGGCCGTTGGCCGAACCACTATATATCGGTGTGTCAATTTCTCACTCTTGCATTTCCATTATTGTTTTGGTTTGGCATTTCACTTTGTTCTTTCAATTATATTTGCACTAACCAAATATTTATTTAAGTGAAGAAAAATTCCAATTAGGGTTTATAGATAATTTTCAAAAGGCCTAATATTGAGTTAAATTCAATTCACCCCCCCCTCTTGAGTATTTCACTCCGCTTGATTCAAGGCCCAAATTAAGGCACCCAAGAAACCCTCCAAGCTACTTTAGCTTCTGCGATTTTACCCGTCAAAGTCATAACGACATGTGATCTCCGCAAAGGCGGTCAAATGACAAAGAATCCCTCATTCATCAATCAATCTCTAGCGGCAATCCCTAGCAGAGTCCAGGTGCGCGAAGACCTTTCAATAACCTTTCGACAGAGATACCTGCTCATACAATCCGGCTGTCAATGGATTTGTCAAAACTTGGTCGAACATGACCAATTCTGACACTGTTGGCAGATGTTTATCATCCCCTTCATAGTCAATTCTCCATTTTGTCGGTATAACATTGAATCCCACCACACAGTCGTATCCCCTCCATCAGAATCAATTCTGATCGACTCTCGGCCGATTTAAGGTGCTCAAGGAACCTTACTAACTTCGTTAGCTCTTATGGTCTTCCCCACCAGGGTCGGGACGACATGTTGTCGCAGATCCCATCATCACAAACACCTCATATCCTTGGAGAGTCGTTCGTACCCAATCCTTAACAAAGGACGTATGTTCCCAGATTCTCCAACATAGAGTTACCAATCCCTGGCGGAGCCATTCAAAAAATATTTGAATCATCCAGCCAGAGTGAGTCCCCTAAGGCATCCAATCAGGGAAAGTTCGTTTCTATGCAGTAACCCTCCAAATCAATGTAAACCTGTTACCACACGGTATCAAATATGATCAAACCCGTTATCACACGGTAGCTTTTCAGGGTAAGTCAGTTTCTATGTGATAACCCTCCAAATCAAAGTAAACACGTTACCACACGGTATCAAAGCAGAGAACACATGTTATCACATGGTAGCTCTTCAGGGTAAGTCCGTTTCTATTGGGTAACCATCCACATCAAAGTAAACCCATTATCACACGGTATCAAATTAGACCAAACCCGTTATCACACGGCAGGTCTTCAGGATAAGTCCATTTCTACGCTGTAACCCTCCAAATCAAAGTAAACCCGTTATCACACGGTATCAAATCAGAGCAAACCCGTTATCACACGGTAGCTCTTCAGGGTAAGTCCATTTCTACGGGGTAACCCTCCACATCAAAGTAAACCCGTTATCACACGGTATCAAATCAGAGCAAATCCATTATCACACGGTAGCTCTTCAGGGTAAGTCCGTTTCTACGCGGTAACCCTCCAAATCAATGTAAACCCGTTATCACAGGGTATCAAATTAGAGCAAACCCATTATCACACGGTAGCTCTTCAGGGTAAGTCCATTTCTACGCGGCAACCCTCCAAATCAATGTAAACCCATTACCAAACGGTATCAAATCAGAGCAAACCCGTTATCACACGGTAGCTCTTCAGGGTAAGTCCGTTTCTACTCAGTAACCCTCCAAATCAATGTAAACCCGTTACCACACTGTATCAAATCAGAGCAAACCCCTTATCACACGACAGCTCTTGAAGGTAAGTTCGTTTCTATGTTGTAACCTTCCAAATCAAAGTAAACTCGTTATCACATGGTATCAAATCAGAGCAAACTCGTTATCACACGGTATCAAATCAGAGCAAACTTGTTATCACATGGTAGCTCTTTAGGGTAAGTCCGTTTCTACGCAGTAACCCTCCAAAATTAATGTAAACCCATTATCATATTGTATCAAGTCAGAGCAAACCCGTTATCACATGGTAGCTCTTTAGGGTAAGTCTTTTTCTACGTTGTAACCCTCCAAATCAAGGTAAGTCCGTTTCTACGCGGTAACCCTCCAAACCTGAGTAAGTCCGTTTATGTACGGTAACTCATCAAAATCAATAACCGTGGTAAGTGTTTGTATCAGTACAAACGCTAGTCTTCTGGCCAACCTTTAAGACAAATCAACTTTAGATGTCAAAGAAACATCTTTTCAAAATCAAATACTGTTAAAATATAGTATCACATCAGATCAAATCGCTTACCCAAACCAAAGAGCAAATGACGATCATGCATCCGCTATATCAAATCAAATCTTACGTACGATCCGTCGTACCAATCACCAGATGCCACTTCGGCGTCTCCTTTATCAGTGTCAGCACTCGATGTGAAAATGACATCCCTCGAGGTCCTTCCCCATGTCAGGGATCAAACCTGACTTCTGATGACCCTCCTAGCTGTTGGAAACGACGTTCACGCAAGACTCGTTCTAACAATCATATTTTCAAAACTCAAAACCGTCGGTGAGAGGTTTCCACTCGATGACTTGACAACAAGATTCCTTGGTGAAGGTTGTACACTTTAAGATCTGATGTGAGTCTTGCGAACCTATCATTAGTCCCCAGTGATAAAATTTTGTTGTCTCCTTACTTTGGCATTCAGGAGCCTTGCACCCTTATGGGAGCCAATTTTTTCCCCCGCGCGTGAGGTGGCAGGGGGGATCACTACATCGGGTTCTCTGGGAGTGTTAGTATGATCTGCGTTTCTTGCGGACTCGGGACCGAAGTCCTAACTTTGTAAGAAAGATAAACTCAGAGTCACCACCTAGGTTAGGGCCTAGGACCCGTGCCAGTTCTTCTAATGAAATGAGTAGCAATACTCGACTTTCATTGGAGGAACAGTAACCAAAGGGGTTCTTTTGCTCTGGGCCTTTGAACCTTATATTTTTGCTCTGTTTACTTTAAGGTGTGGTCCTTACAGATATCTGGGTAAGGGTTATGGTTACAATCGGGGAATGTGTTAGGCACCCCTCTTGCCCTGATTAATCCTGTCTCTTGAGTTGAATTGGAGTTTTTTGAAGAATTGAAACATGATAGCTTATCTTTTTATCCTTTATTCAGATTATGTTTAGTTCCAGGATGTAAATAAAGTGAATTCACAAAAAAAGAATTAAAATAAGCGATAGTTTCCAGTTTGAGACCGTATGTCAGAAATCCCAAAAGATCTCGCAACTGATCCTAATTAGGTTTCCAAATCTAATAGAAAAGACAGTGCGGAAAGTAAAAGAAAGGCAGAGGGGTTTTTATTATAAGATCCGGCATTCTTAGTCGAGTACCTTATAATGTCACCACCTCGTACCTTACTTTATAAAGGAAATTGCAGAAACTAAAGAAAGGTAGAGGGATATATATTATAAGATCCGGGCATTCTTAGCCGAGTACCTTATAACATCACCACCTCGTACCTTACTTTGTAAAGGAAATTGCAGAAAGTAAAAGAAAGGTAGAGGGATATATATTATAAGATTGCGCATTCTTAGCCGAGTACCTTATAACGTCACCACCTCGTACATTACTTTGTAAAGAAAATTGCAGAAAGTAAAAGAAAGGTAGAGGGATATATGTTATAAGATCTGGGCATTCTTAGCCGAGTACCTTATAACGTCACCACCTCGTACCTTACTTTGTAAAGGAAATTACAGACAGGCTGGTAAATGAATATGATATTACTAGAATTTGGGCAACGCAACGGTGCTATGAGCAAGTGGGGGCTCCAAAATTGCTTACATTTTGGCAGCGCAACGGCGTTATGTAGAGGTGGGGGCTCCAAAATCGCTGAGATTTTGGCAGTGCAACGGCGCTATGTGGCCGAAAGAGGCTCCGAAGTTGTCAAGATTTCGGCCGAACAACGACGCTACTATTGAAAAGTAGCTCATAGTTATGTGAAATTTGGCAGAACAATGACACTGAAAGAAGGATGTCACTCCGAACCTTCAAAATTTTGGCGGAGTGGCGACGCCCGGTGTGAGCTACGTAGAGTTTCTCTACTTTCTCTCTTCTAGAAACAAGTAAACTAGGGTTTTTACTGGAATTTCTGCAGGGTTTTGACTTTTACTGTGTAGAGGAGAAAAAACCAGGGTTTTTTCTATATAAGATAAAAAAAAGGAGAGAGAGAGGAGATATAAAACCCACCAAAAAGCTTTCTCTTTTTTTTAAACCTTACGCCATTATTTATAGTTTTTTTTTTGGGGGGGGGGGGGGGGCTAAAAAAGGTAATTTTGGCCAAACTTTGCACTGGGCAAAATTTGTTGTTTATCCAGATGACATCATTCGGATGAGATCATCCTCGATTGGCGCGATGTTTGTCTTTTCTCCCGTTTGTCTTTTATGGGTTAGTTTCGAATGTTCATAACTTCCCCTATTGAATTCTTATTCACGCGCGGTCAGGTCCGTTGGATTCCTCATTCTGGGGACTTTCCAATGAACCTAATATCATATGCTTTCGAGAAACAAAATGTCCTACGGGTGAAAACGGAAGTTTTTGACCCAAAGTTAACTTACCGATAGAAATGCCATGTGAAAATGGTTTTACCGGTTCTTGCCGTAAAAGGCAGGTGCTGTGTGAAACAGGCTTTTTGGTTGCCGAAAAGGCAGGTGTTGTGTAAAACAGGCTTTCTGGTTGTAAAAATGGCTTTCAAAAATCGTTTTGTTTTGAAATTACCCTAAAGAGGGATTGAGAGAAACCTAACTGGTACTCTAGGACTCATCATAAGGTTCTTCCTCATGACACGTATCATTAGTACCGCCTTGACAAAATTGGGTGTCTGTAGATGCCCTCTTTGGTAGAGCGTGCAAGGCACCTGAATGCCAAAGCAAGGAGACAACAAAATTTTGTCACTGGAGACTAATGATAGGCTTGCAAGACTTACATCGGATCATAGCGTGTATTGTCCTCACATAGGAATCTTGCTGTCAGGTCATTGAGTGAAACCTCTCGCCGATGGTTTTTGAGATTTTGAAAATACGGCTGTCAGAATGAGTGTTGGGAGAATGTCAATTCTAATAGCCGGGAGGGTTATTGGAAGTCAGGTTTGGAGCTTGACTTGGGGAGGGACCTTGAGGGATGTCGTTATGACATCAAGTGTGGACAATGATAACAGAAATGCCGAAGAGGCAGCAGTTGATTAGATGTGATGGGACACTGTATTTTAACAATATTGAAAAGATGTTACTTTGACATCTTGAGATTGATCGGTCTTAAGGCTTGGCCAAAAGATTAGCATTTGTATGGATACAAACACTTACAAGGGTCATGAATTTTGATGAGTTATAGTGTACAAACGGACTTACTCGGGATTTGATTTGTTTTCCAGGATTATCACATAGAATGGATTTACCCTGACAAGCTACCGCGTGATAATAGGTTCGCTTGGATTTGATACCTTGTGATAACGGGTTTACACTGATTTGGAGGGTTACCACATATAAACGGAATTACCCTGAAGAGCTACCATGTGATAACGGGTTTGCTCGATTTTGGAGACCGTGTGATAACAGGTTTACACTGATTTGGAGGGTTACCGCGTAGAAATGGACCTACCCTGAAGAGCTACCGCATCATAACGGGTTTGCTCGGATTTGGAGACCTTGTGATAACGGGTTTAAACTGATTTGGAGGGTTACCGCGTAGAAGGGGACTTACCCTGAAGAACTACCGCGTGATAACGGGTTTGCTCGGATTTGGATACCGTGTGATAACGAGTTTACACTAATTTGGAGAGTTACCGCGTAGAAACGGACTTACTCTAAAGAGCTACCGCGTGATAACGAGTTTGCTCGGATTTGGATACAGTGTGATAACGGGCTTACACTGATTTGGAGGGTTACTGCATAGAAACGAACTTACCCTGAAGTGCTACCGGGTAATAATGGGTTTGCTTGGATTTGGAGACCGTGTGATAATGGGTTTACACTGATTTGGATTGCCTAAGTGAGCTTCCATAGTCTGGAAATTCTAGGCAGATGCTCTCAGGGAGACTTTGGTTCTAAGCTCAGGGCAGGTGCTCTCAGGGAGACTTTGGTTGCTTTAGATGATTTTTAAAGGATTCTTACTGACTTGGACACCTCAGGGGACTCATATTGGTGGAAATGCCTCTGGGGACTCTTACTCTGGCTAAAATGCCTTAGAGGACTCACATTGGTTGGATGCCTCAAGAGACTCACACTGGTTTGGATGTCTCAGGGGACTCCTATTTGTTAAAATGCCTCAGGAGACTCACACTGGTTTGGATGCCTCAAGGGACTCATATTGGTTGAAATGCCTCAGGGGACTCACACTGGTTTGGATGCCTCAGGGGACTCATATTGGCTGAAGATTCAAATATGTTTTGAATGGTTATGCCAGGGAATTGATTAGAAACTCCGCAGGGGATTTAGTTTATAGATTCCACTGGGGTTTGGTTATTAACTCCGCTGGGGATTTGGTGACATCATGCTGAAGAATCTGGGGACGTACGTACGAACGAATCTTTGGGGTCATGGGGTGCACGACTCTCTAGGGATATGGGGTGTTGTGACAATGTGTCTCCTTGACCTCGGTGGGGACTGTAAGAGCTAACAAAGTTAGCAAGGCCGTTTGAGCGCCTTAAGTCGGCTGAGAGTCAATCTGAATTGACTAGGAATAAAGGGGATCCGAATATTTCAGGGAGTCAATGTTATACCGACGAATTGAGGAAATGACTTTGAAGGGGATGTAAACATCTGCCTACAGTGTCGGAATTGGTCAATTTTGACCGAGTTTTGTAGATGAATCCGTTCACAGACGGATTGTACAAGCAGGGATCTCTGTCCAAAGTCGATTGAAAGGTCTTCACGCACTTCGACTCTGCTAGGAATTATTGCTACAGATTGGTTGATCTGTTAGGGCTTTGAATCGAGCGGAGGTCGAATTGCCCAAAATGAGAGGGTCCAACTATGTTGGGGAGTTGACATTCTGTCTAACATACACAAAGCATTGACTCTACTGGGGAGAAAAGACTGAAATCCCAATAGGCAACCCAAGAGAGGGGGTGAATTGGGTTATTAAAATTTTTGCCCTAATTAAATGTAATATTAAAATAATTTTAACAATTAGCAATTATAAGTTTATTTAGGATTTTGAAAAGCATTACAAGTTTAATTATAACCCTTGTTCCAATGATTATAAGCATAGAGAAAGGTTAGATATTACCAAACACCCAAAGGAGGCAAGAAAGAGAGCAACGAGACCACATAAAGATTTATAGTGGTTCCGTCACAAACGGACCTACTCTACTACCCACGTACTTGGTCTTTCCTTGGGATTTTCCTTCACTATTATGGACCTCTTCAAATGCCGAGTCCCAAGCTGTACAAAGTACACCGCCTCCAAGGGAACAAACCCTCTCATAAAAACACCTCCAAGAAGATCAACTCTCTTTGCAAACCACCACCAAGGGAATCACTTCTCTTCGCGAACCACCTCCAAGAAGATTAACCTTCTTCGCAAACCGCCTCTAAGGGAATCTCTCCTCTTTACGAACCAGATTTGATGGCGTCTGAATCCGGGTCTGCGATCGCGCGGTCGGTAGAGGGCCTCCGCGGGGTCTACAATCACAAACAAAGGGGGTCAGGGGGTCCGGGGTGGGTCCCGGACGACCACTTCGACACCCAAGTCAGATCCTTCGACCAATCAATATAAAGGACAGCGAGAAGAGGAAGAGGTTTGATCAGGGTTACCAGGACCAAAACGTGGGTTCTTTTCTAGGTGTGTGAATGAGTGGGTCGGAGGGGACTAGCAGGGAGAGTAGGATTGAGTTCCTAGTCTCCTCTGTTGTTGCCTCGCCTCCTTTTCCGTTTGTTTTTGCGGGAGCTGAGAATGGGGGAAGTCTTTTAAAAAAACCTTGCCCTCTCTCTTCTTCCTTTCCCTCCCTTTTAAAGGAAGGCGTGCGGGCATTTTCATAATTATGGAGAGAAAACCTTCCTTTGCAGGATTGAGCCATCCCCCTGCTCCGCCGGCGCGCGTGGCTTTGCCGGATATTTCCTTCCATAACTTGTGATGATGAGGCCTGGACGGTGAGAGGGCGACACGTGTCATGATTGTGTGGTCTTTGCCGTTTTTTCGACGCCTTTCTTCATGATGGTTAGGCTCTACTTGTGCATGGACGACACGTGGCAATATCTGAGAGCGACGCCGTATTTGTGTCCCATCATAACTCCCCCTTACTCCTTTGGTCCATTTGGATGGGCCAAGGGAGTAAGGTTTTGTTCGAGCGACGTCATGATGAGGGCATTTATGGGGGCCCCGGAGTACGAGGAGACGTGCCATTTTATCTGGCGGCCGTCCTCGGGAAGCGGTGGCGTCGTTAGCTGGGTTTACTTGTTTCGAGGCACAAGGATTCATTTCTTTTAAAAAGGGAAGTTACCCTGGCGCTTTGTTGTGGCTCTCCGTCCCCTCTTTTTTCTAGTAGGCGTTCTTTCGTGCCTTCTTCAACAACATGTCTGGTTCTCCGTCGCGAGTCAGGGGCAAGGCCTGTCTTCCCCAGGAATCGTCGAGTGACCCCGACTTGTCTTCCGATCCGGAGGAGGACCCCGCGGCTAGTCGGAAGAAGGCTAGGAGGAACTCGAACCCTTCTTCGGACTTCCCCCCATTCGCCTTTCCTCCTTGCCTAGGGAAGACAAGTCGTCTCGGTCCCGTGTCGCCAGGGAGTGGTCCTTTTTCTCCCGAGCCTATCACCAGGGAACGGAACTGCGTGGCCGTGTTTCAAAGATGGGTAAGGAAATCGAGGACTTGAAGCGGGAGAACGAGGCTTTGCAGAAAAATGTTCGCTTCCTCAACGAGCAGCTGTACGAATATGATGTGGATTCCCTGCTGGAGAGCTCCTGGGAAGAGGAGGGGGACCCTTCGGGAGACGAGTCTTCTTCCGATTAGTCTCTGGCCTTTCCTGTTTTTCTGCATGCCCCTTTTTTTCTTCCCTTTTCTTATCGGGGATTTTGGGGCCTGTGTGCCCAGTGCTCTGTTCCTTATTTGCCTTTCTTTTTTGTAGGTCTGGGGGCCAGGAGGACGTGAATGGGCAATCTTTATGAATTTGTGCTGTGTCTCTTTGTGTTGTTTTTTCCATCTGTTTGATTTAAATTATCTTTGTTGTGAGGATTTGTGATGTTCTGTCCGAACCTGCGAGGGATTCCGAGCCTTTTCTTAGCACGTTTAATTTCCTTCGCCTGTTGTGTCCGTGCGTCGTGGCCTCGGGCCAGGGCCCCAGGCCTGGGTGTGCGTTTCTCCTCTGGCGCAATTGAGGTCGGACCCCTCTGCTTGGTTTCCTGCCTCCGGGCCCCTCCCTCTTATACGGTGGGGAGGGGTCGGAAGTGACTTGTGATGATGAGGTTCGGGCCTGCCGTTTCCCATTGCCTTTAATAGAGATTAGGCTGTATGGGTGCATAGGCGACGCGTGGTGAGATCCGGGAGTGCCGTTTTTATGTCTCATCATAATAATACCTTTGGTCCATTGAATGGTCCAAGGGAGTAGGCTTGTTTCTCTGGTTAACGAATATCGTGACGAAGGCATTTATGGGCGTTTTGGGATACGAGAGGACGTGCTGTTTCGTCCGGCGGTTCCTTCCCGAGGAATTGCGGCGCCATCACGTGGTGCTGGCCGGTCATCCAATAGGAAACGGACACGTGTGGGGCAAGTCGCTTCGCTTTCCTACCCAAGGGTCTCCCATAGGGTTTATAGGGAGCGAGTTCTTCTGCTTTGCATGCAGATTAGCTTTCCGTTTCTTTCCCCTTCTTCGCTTTTTCGGCCTTTCTTCGGGTTTGTCCGGGATGTCGTCGTCTTTCCAGGGTCTCTCTCTAAGTGGCGAGGGGAGGGTTGCTACAAAAGGGAGTCCTCCCAGTAGTCCTGAGACAAACCCTGATGGGTTGGGGCCTCAGCGAAGAATTTCTGAGAGGAACCCGCCTCCAAGGCTTCCTCAGCGTTCTCCTCGTTCTCCCCTTTACGAGAGGGAGTCCCATGAAGCTTTTGTTCATCGCCACCGCTCGTTCTTCTCTCATGTCTATCGTAGGGAAATGGAGGTTTGTAGCCGGATGATTGACATGGATCGAGAGATTGCGGCCTTGCGTGCGGAGAATGATTTGTTGAGGAATCGGGTGCGGTGGTTAAATGACCAGACCCGGTTTGTTGGGAATCGGCGTTGGGGGAGCGCTTCGGAGGAGGAGCATAGTGATAAGGAGCTTTCGGATGCGGAAAAATCCTTCAGCGGCCAGTCACTATGAGCTGGAGGTGGTGGGGTGAGCGGGATTTTGGAGGAGGCCCCCTTTTCTTTTCTTTTTTTCTTCTCTTTTTTGTTGTCGGGGGCCTTGGCCTGCGTGCCTTTTTGTTTTCACTCTCTCTTTTTTTGTAGGCCCGCGGGCCAGAAGGAAATGGTTATGAATGGCTCTTTTCAGCTTTTTACGACTTGTATCTTATGTTTGCTTTCCCTTCGCATGTTTGCTTTTTCGCGCTACCCGAGCCCTTTTCGCTGTGCTTGGTATTTTTTTCGTTTGGTGGTATTGTACATTGGACCCTTGTGCACATGCTGCTTCTTAGTGGCCCAACATTCTGAGCCGTACAGCATGGCTGGCCTCATACTTGTCTTATAAAACTTTCCCTTCAACTTGGTAGGTATTTTTATGATCGCACAGAACTCCTGAAGCATGCTTCCACTTCAACCAACCTGCTCGTATTCGGTGGTTAACATCCTCTTCAATCTCTCCTTCTTTTTGTAGGATTGAACCAAGATAGCGAAAGATATCCCTCTTAGGTACCTCCTGTCCAGTCATATTTACTACATCCTCGCCCCACCTCCTTACATTACTAAAGTTGCACTTCATATGCTCAGTCTTAGTCCTACTCAGTCTAAAACCTTTGGATTCCAAAGTAGTTCTCCATAACTCTAACTTAGCATTAACTCCTGTTTTGGTTTCATCAATTAAAACTATGTGATCAGCAAATAACATACACCACAACACCTCGCCCTGGATACCCGTCGTAAGTTCATCCATAACTAGAGTGAAAAGATAAGTGCTTAGACGTGATCCTTGGTGCAGTCCTATTGTAATTGGAAACTCACTAGACGTGCCATCGGTAGTTCTGACACTAGTTTCTGCTGCATCGTACATATCCTTAATCATATCAACATATTTAGTAAGCACTTTTTTTCTTTCAAGAACCCACCACATAATATTCCTAAAAACCCTATCATATGCTTTCTCCAAATCAATGAAAACCATATGAAGGTCCTTTTTTTCTCTAAATCTCTCCATTAACCGCCTAATCAAGAAGATAGCTTCCATAGTCGATCGTCATGGCATGAAGCCAAACTAATTCTCTGACACCTTAGTCTCTTTTCTTAGTCTATGCTCAATTGGTGTGACTCATTAGCTTAATTCCTCGGTAATTGGTGCAACTCTGGATATCCCCTTTATTCTTATAAATAGGTACTAATGTACTCTTCCTCCACTCATAAGGCATCTTCTTAGTCTTCAAAATATTGTTAAATAATCTAGTGAACCAAACCAAACCCACCTCACCCAAGCATCTCCAAGTCTTAGTAGTAATACCGTCAAGCCCAATAGCCTTACCTAATTTCATCTTTTTCATGGCTACTCTTACCTCTGGTGTTTGGATTCTATGGACAAACCTCCGGTTTGTATCATCAAAAACGTTATCAAGTTCACCCAAATTCGCTACGGGTTCTGTACTAAACAACTTATCGAAGTAACTTCTCTGCCTCTATTTAACCTCGTTTTCTTTTGCTAACAATCTTTGATTCTCGTCTTTGATGCATTTTATATGATTCAAGTCCATGCATTTCCTTTCTCTCATCTAAGCAAGCTTGTAAATTAATAAAATACCTTTAAGACTACTAAAGGCACTTACGACATGAAAACTAATGAAAATGACTAGGCTAGCTTACTAAAAGAAGCTGAGATCAGAGACTTGAAAGCTCGGATTTCGGCTAATAAGGTTGAACACTGATTAAAAGAAAGGCAAGGAAGTTAATGAAATACTCAAGAGGGGGGGTGAATTGAATTTAACTCAATATTAGGCCTTTTGAAAATTATCTATAAACCCTAATTGGAATTTTTCTTCACTTAAATAAATATTTGGTTAGTGCAAATATAACTGAAAGAACAAAGTGAAATGCCAAACCAAAACAATAATGGAAATGCAAGAGTGAGAAATTGACACACCGATATATAGTGGTTCGGCCAACGGCCTACTCCACTCTACTCAAGGTCGCACTTGAGGGATTCCACTATAGGAGACCTCCACGATGCCCGGCTCCGAGGCGGTTACAAATCCAAGGGATATTAAACAAGGATGCCCTTACACCTTTACAAAGACTCTCCTTCTCCGCCGAGTTCTAAGCGGTTGCTCTCTAGGGAATTAAAAAGGGAATGCCCTAGCCACCTACACTAGATTTGAAAGAGAATAGCTTGGCTTCTTCTTGAAAGCTTGATGCTCTTTGTAGACCCTTGATTGCTCTTCAAAGATGGTAATTTGCAAGTGAAAGCACTACTATATCCAAACTCAAAAGATTCACAAGTGAAAGGCAAGTTTGGGATGAAAAACAAAAACTCAAGCTAAAATGGATTGCAAATGTTTTTGATGCTTAAGGATGTTTTTCAAAGATCAAGAGAGAGTGAAAAACTTCTCTACATGTTGTATATATAACCACACCAAAGAATATGACCGTTTGGGGGTGGACATATCAAAAACCAACAATTAATTTGAATCCCAACGGCTATTTTTTAGTCTGTCGCGAGGTTCTCGGAGTTCCGAGAACCATTCTCGGAGTTCCGAGAATTCTCGGAGTTCCGAGAAATATTCTCGGAGTTCCGAGACAACGGCCAGAAGAAATAAAATTTCTACTGGACCATTTCTCGGAGTTCCGAGAAATTGTCTCGGAGTTCCGAGAAAGTGTCCAGATGCTACTGGACCTTTTCTCGGAGTTCCGAGGGAACTCTCGGAGTTCCGAGCTCGGAGCTCCGAGAAAAATTCTCGGAGTTCCGAGCTCGGAGCTCCGAGAAGCCTAAAAATCTGCACTTTTTGATTTTTATTGCAAATTTGATTTTTAGCTTTTGGAACTCAACTCCTATGGTTATTTTGGAATGTTTATGAGGGTCCCAACATGTTGGTCCACCACATAACCATTCACTAATGCATTTTAAGTTCTTAAGTGTTCTTTGAAAAACAAGTTGAAAACACTTTGCCTTGACTTGGAAATCTAAAGAGAAAGGATGTACAATGATACCTATGCAATCTTCAACTTCTCTTTAGTCTTGGTCTTCAATTGATCTTCCATCTTGTGTATGTTTTGCTTGAGAGATGAGGTGAGCTTCACTTAGCTCCTTTGACTCTTGTATGGGATATCTCCAAGCATGACCATGTTGTGTGTTGGTTTCTTCAATGATCAATCCTATCTTAAACACAACACTTCAAAGCAAATTGATTAGTATTCAAAAACACAATCAATTATGTTTAGAATCATCAAAACAAGATAGGAGAGTAGACCCTTGGGCTTACAATCTCCCCCTTTTTGATGATGACAAACAAAATTGATTATGAGGTGTGTGTGGAGTGACATAGTAGGCAAGTGAATACTAGAACTCCCCCTCAATATATGCACACATATAAATGATACAAGTTATAAGCAAGTGGTGCATATAGTCAATTGAATAGATAATCAATTTCAAACTTCTCCCCCTTTTGTCATCGACAGAAAGGGTGTAAAAAAAATAGGAGTGGATAACTCCCCCTGAATCTTCAATTGATCTTCCATCTTGTGTATGCTTTGCTTGAGAGATGAGGTGAGCTTCACTTAGCTCCTTTGACTCTTGTATGGGATATCTCCAAGCATGACCATGTTGTGTGTTGGTTTCTTCAATGATCAATCCTATCTTAAACACAACACTTCAAAGCAAATTGATTAGTATTCAAAAACAAAATCAATTATGTTTAGAATCATCAAAACAAGATAGGAGAGTAGACCCTTGGGCTTACAATCTCCCCCTTTTTGATGATGACAAACAAAATTGATTATGAGGTGTGTGTGGAGTGACATAGTAGGCAAGTGAATACTAGAACTCCCCCTCAATATATGCACACATATAAATGATACAAGTTATAAGCAAGTGGTGCATATAGTCAATTGAATAGATAATCAATTTCAAACTTCTCCCCCTTTTGTCATCGACAGAAAGGGTGTAAAAAAAATAGGAGTGGATAACTCCCCCTGAATCAATGCTTATGGTATAAAATTATATAACCAAGTAATGCACATATACCTGTTCATGATCGAGATGTTGACATATGTCAAGATGTTAGGTATTTTAATTAAAGTGAAGATACCTCTCCAACTTAGAAAAACTAAGAAGGCTAAGAATATCAATTGAGTGATTTTTAAGATTAAAAATTTGACATCTCATTCATGCAGATACTACCAAACAAAGATTATATATATAAATACTATATAGATAAGCTGGTTAAAGGCACAAAGTATTTATTTGGCAATTTCTTTGATTTGATCCGCACTCCATATGTTTAAGGCACTTCGGATATAGCAAATTCTATCATCACTAAGGGGTTTTGTAAAGATATCCGCTAATTGTTCTTCAGTGTTGATATATTTTAAGCAAATATCCCCTTTTTGTGAGTGATCTCTGATGAAGTGGTGCCTAATCTCAATGTGTTTTGTTCTTGAGTGTTGTATGGGGTTCTTTGTTAAGCTTATAGCACTAGTATTGTCACATTGGATGAGAATATTATCCATTTTGATTGCATAGTCCATCAATGTGCTTTTCATCCATAGGACTTGAGCACAGCAAGCTCCAGCTGCCACATATTCTGCTTCTGTTGTGGACAGAGCTACTGAATTTTGCTTCTTGCTAAACCATGAAACAAGTGATTTACCCAAGAATTGGCAAGTCCCACTAGTGCTTTTCCTATCTACTCTACATCCAGCAAAGTCTGCATCTGAATATCCGATGAGAGTGAAGGAAGATGATCTTTCATACCACAGTCCTAGACTTTGGGTTCCTTTTAAGTACTTGAAGATCTTCTTAACTGCCGATAGGTGAGATTCTTTAGGATCCGATTGAAATCGAGCACAGAGACAGACAGTAAACATAATGTCTGGTCTGCTGGCTGTCAAATAGAGCAAACTACCTATCATACCCCTATACAATTTCTGATCCACAGATTTGCCAAATTCATCTTTTTCTAGCTTAGCAGTAGTACTCATGGGAATTCTTGATGTCTTACTGCTATCCATGCCATACTTCTTTAATAACTCCTTTGTATATTTTTCTTGATTTAAAAATATTCCATTTTTGTATTGTTTAATTTGGAGTCCTAAGAAGTAGGTTAACTCTCCCATCATGCTCATTTCAAATTCATTTTTCATTAAGGTTGCAAATTCATCACACAATTTTTGATTAGTTGAGCCACAGATGGTATCATCCACATAGATTTGGACAAGGAGGATATCATGATTTTCTCTTTTGATAAATAAGGTTTTATCCACCTTTCCCATCTCGAATCCCTTTTCAACTAAGAAAGTGCAATGCCTCTCATACCAAGCTCTAGGAGCTTGCTTTAATCCATATAAAGCTTTATCAAGCCTGAAGACATGATTTGGATGTTTGAAGTCTTCAAAACCTGGAGGTTGCTCAACATACACTTCCTCTTGGATATAGCCATTTAGGAAGGCACTTTTGACATCCATTTGATATAGTTTAAATCCTTTATGAGATGCATATGCCAAAAGTATCCTAATAGCCTCCATACGGGCAACAGGAGCAAATGTCTCATCATAATCTATCCCTTCCTCCTGATTGTACCCTTGGGCTACAAGCCTAGCTTTATTCCTAGTGATAATTCCATTTTCATCCAATTTATTTCTATACACCCATCTCGTGCCAATGACTGGATGATCACTAGGTCTAGGTACTAGCCTCCATACCTTGTTCCTTTCGAATTGACTCAACTCTTCTTGCATGGCCATCAACCAATATTCATCATTTTCTGCTTCCTTGATGGATTTTGGTTCTAATTCGGATAGGAATGCCAAATTATTGCTCACACTACGATAGTATGATCTAGTTCTTACTGGCAATGTGGCATCACCTAAGATTTGGGATTCAGGATGATCAACCAATGTTCTCCTATCCCTAGGTAATGAGGCATCATCTTCATTTTCTACTTCCTCACTAGGTGGTGTATGACTAGTAGATGCCTGAGGAGGAGCACTCAATTTTGGAAAAAGATGTTCAACGGGTTCATCCTCATCATGTGGCATTTCTTGAGGTGTTGGCTCTCTTTCATCAAATGTCACATGCATGGATTCTTCTACTACTAGGGTTCTCCTATTAAATACTCTATATGCTTTGCTATGAGAAGAATACCCTAAGAATATTCCATCATCCGACTTCTTATCAAATTTATGTAAATTATCTCTAATGTTCAAAATGAAGCATTTACATCCAAACACTCTAAAATAGCTTATATTTGGTTTCAAGTTTTTCCAAAGCTCATAAGGTGTTTTCTTAGAGATTGGCCTTAAGTATACCCTGTTTATGATATAGCAAGCGGTGCTAACCGCTTCCGCCCAAAAATATCTAGGGAGATCATTTTCATGCAACATTGTTCTAGCCATTTCTTGGAGAGTTCGATTCTTTCTTTCTACTACTCCATTTTGTTGAGGTGTTCTAGGTGCGGAAAAATTATGTTTAATGCCATGTTCATTACAGTAAGTGTCAAAGTGTACATTTTCAAATTCCGTTCCATGATCACTTCTAATGTGGGAGATGGCAACACCTTTTTCATTTTGAATTTGATTGCATAATGTTAGGAAGTTTTCATAAGTTTCATCTTTATGTCCTAGAAATATGACCCATGTGAATCGTGAGTAGTCATCAACAACTACAAACACGTACCTCTTTCCACCTAGGCTACTAGTCTTCATTGGTCCAAAAAGATCCATATGAAGTAGCTCCAAAGGGTAGGAAGTTGAAATCATATTTTTAGGTGCAAAAGAGCTTTTCAATTGTTTTCCTAATTAACAAGTTCTACAAATGTGATCCTTGATGAATTTGAACTTAGGCAATCCTCTAACACTTTCTTTTGAGGAGAGGGTCGAAATGAGATCCATTCCGGCATGACCCAACCTCCTATGCCATAGCCAAGAATCCTCACTAATGGCATTTAGACAAGTCACTTTTTGGAGTCTAAGATCATCTAGTCCAATTGTATAAATGTTATTGTCTCTAGACCCTATGAATTTTACTTCTCCATTTATCTTATTTTTAACAATGCATTTGTCGGGATTGAAGACAACTTCAAAACCATTATCACATAATTGACTAATGCTAATAAGATTATGGGACAAGCCATCAACAAAGAGTACATCATGTATGGGAGAGGTAGAGTTACCTATGGTGCCTTCACCTTTGACTTTTCCTTTCTTGTCATCTCCAAAGGTAACTTCTCCACCATCCTTGAGTGATAGGGATGCGAATTGAGTGAGATCTCCGGTCATGTGTCTAGAGCATCCACTATCAAGGTACCATGTGTTCCTCTTGTTGTGGCTTTTAAGGCATACCTACATAGGAATAGGCAAGTGAGATCCCTTAGGTACCCAAATCTTCCTAATCTTGCTATGTTCATTTGTTTTCACTTTAGAGTTCAATTTGATCTTATCTTGTTTAGCATGCAAGCAAGCAACTTTATAATGACCTAACAATCCACAATAAAAGCAAATTTTGGTACTACTAGAGGAGGTCTTTTCAAGTTTGTTTTTATAGTTAGATATTGTGGTATTCCATCTATGTCCAAGTCCACTTTTGTCACTTGACATTCTTTGAAGATTTACAAGTTTATCCAATTTTAATGAACTATTTTCAAATTTTTCAAAGAGTTTCTTGAGTTCATCATATTCAAAAGATAGTTTACCGTTTTCATGCTTTAGTTTGTTATTTTCAATAGAAAGATTTTGTCGATTTTCATTCAAAGTCTTAATGGTAGCATTTAGCTCATGAATCTCTACTTTGCATTTTTCATTTTCATTATCTAAGAATTCATGATCCTTTTTTAACCAACCAAATTCTTTTGTCATGTTAGCAAGAGAATTTTCAAGTGATGCAATTTTATCAAATTGAATTTCAAGTTCATCATTTGCACTTTGTAAGGACTCTAAAACTTCTTGTAAGATAATGACATCATTTAAAGTGTTTACCTCATTGTTGTCATTTATTGAGGCCATGAAGCACACATTTCTTGCTAATAGGCAATCTTCCCCATCATTTTGTTCGCCTTCGCTTTCAATCTCCTCATCCCATGTGGCGGACATTCCTTTCTTGCCTTCTCTTCTCTTGAAGCGGTTGTTTGAAGTAGGTTCATTGTTGAGTGGACAATCCGGGCGAATGTGTCCAAGCTTCTTGCAACCGTAACATCGGGGTTGAGAAGATCCATCACCAACTTCTTCTTTCTTCTTGAATGGAGGATTGGTCCTTCTATTTCTCATGCCTCCCATGTTTCTTTGCAAGAACTTGATCCTTCTTGTTAGGAGAGCTACTTCATCCTCGATGTCTTCCTTTGCATCTTCACTTTCACCTACATTACAAGCAAAAGCAATTCCTTTTCCTTTTTCGATTTTAGTTTCGATTTCGGGTGCTTTTGTTTTGAAAATCATTTCATGTGTGATCAAGGACCCTATAAGTTCATCTAGGTTCAAAGTGTTCATGTCCTTGGCTTCGGTGATTGCGGAGGTTTTGGATTCCCAAGACAAAGGTAGGGACCTAAGAATTTTAGTTACTAAATCTCTATTGGAAAATTGTTTTCCAAGTCCCCTTAATCCATTTACAAGGTTGGTGAATCTAGTGTACATGTCGGCAATTGTTTCATCGGGTGTCATTTGAAAAAGTTCGTATTGCCGAAAAATATGGTTCATTTTAGATTCTTTAACTTGATTGGTTCCTTCATGGGTGACTTCTAGAGTGTCCCAAATTTCCTTAGCCGAATTCAAATTTGATACTCTATTGAATTCTCCGGGAGATAGAGCACAAATGAGAGAATTCATGGCTTTGGCATTATAATTCGAAGCTTGTTGTTCGGCTTCGGTCCAATCATTTAAATTTCTTGTGGGTAGGATATATTCATTATTAATTGCTCTCCACATTTGATAGTCTTGAGTTAAAAAGATTTTCATTTTAGTTTTCCAAAAACCATAATTTGTACCATCAAAATAGGGTGGCCTAGTGTTTGAATAACCTTCATGATGTTGAGGGTAGTTTGCCATTTTTGAATCTTTACTCTAAACCGGTTAGGGTTTTAAAAAAAATAGAGACGAGGCTCTGATACCAATTGAAATACTCAAGAGGGGGGGTGAATTGAATTTAACTCAATATTAGGCCTTTTGAAAATTATCTATAAACCCTAATTGGAATTTTTCTTCACTTAAATAAATATTTGGTTAGTGCAAATATAATTGAAAGAACAAAGTGAAATGCCAAACCAAAACAATAATGGAAATGCAAGAGTGAGAAATTGACACACCGATATATAGTGGTTCGGCCAACGGCCTACTCCACTCTACTCAAGGTCGCACTTGAGGGATTCCACTATAGGAGACCTCCACGATGCCCGGCTCCGAGGCGGTTACAAATCCAAGGGATATTAAACAAGGATGCCCTTACACCTTTACAAAGACTCTCCTTCTCCGCCGAGTTCTAAGCGGTTGCTCTCTAGGGAATTAAAAAGGGAATGCCCTAGCCACCTACACTAGATTTGAAAGAGAATAGCTTGGCTTCTTCTTGAAAGCTTGATGCTCTTTGTAGACCCTTGATTGCTCTTCAAAGATGGTGATTTGCAAGTGAAAGCACTACTATATCCAAACTCAAAAGATTCACAAGTGAAAGGCAAGTTTGGGATGAAAAACAAAAACTCAAGCTAAAATGGATTGCAAATGTTTTTGATGCTTAAGGATGTTTTTCAAAGATCAAGAGAGAGTGAAAAACTTCTCTACATGTTGTATATATAACCACACCAAAGAATATGACCGTTTGGGGGTGGACATATCAAAAACCAACAATTAATTTGAATCCCAACGGCTATTTTTTAGTCTGTCGCGAGGTTCTCGGAGTTCCGAGAACCATTCTCGGAGTTCCGAGAAATATTCTCGGAGTTCCGAGACAACGGCCAGAAGAAATAAAATTTCTACTGGACCATTTCTCGGAGTTCCGAGAAATTGTCTCGGAGTTCCGAGAAAGTGTCCAGATGCTACTGGACCTTTTCTCGGAGTTCCGAGGGAACTCTCGGAGTTCCGAGCTCGGAGCTCCGAGAAAAATTCTCGGAGTTCCGAGCTCGGAGCTCCGAGAAGCCTAAAAATCCGCACTTTTTGATTTTTATTGCAAATTTGATTTTTAGCTTTTGGAACTCAACTCCTATGGTTATTTTGGAATGTTTATGAGGGTCCCAACATGTTGGTCCACCACATAACCATTCACTAATGCATTTTAAGTTCTTAAGTGTTCTTTGAAAAACAAGTTGAAAACACTTTGCCTTGACTTGGAAATCTAAAGAGAAAGGATGTACAATGATACCTATGCAATCTTCAACTTCTCTTTAGTCTTGGTCTTCAATTGATCTTCCATCTTGTGTATGCTTTGCTTGAGAGATGAGGTGAGCTTCACTTAGCTCCTTTGACTCTTGTATGGGATATCTCCAAGCATGACCATGTTGTGTGTTGGTTTCTTCAATGATCAATCCTATCTTAAACACAACACTTCAAAGCAAATTGATTAGTATTCAAAAACACAATCAATTATGTTTAGAATCATCAAAACAAGATAGGAGAGTAGACCCTTGGGCTTACAGTTAAAACGTCTGAAATTTGGAATTAATTACGAAGGGGGTTTTTCGGGAGAAGTTTCAAAATCAGCTCATCAGGGGAGAAAAAAGGGGGTAAAAGGGGGAGTTTCACTCACAAATGTTAGTTCATTATGAAGATAATTTCCTAGAATTCAAACGGTTTGGGGTTTCAGGGGGAAAAATTCAATTAAAGGAGTTAATTAGAAGTTCAAAGCCGGATTTAATCTGCATTCAAGAAACAAAATTGGAAGATATTTCTAGAGAAATAATAAGGAGTTGTGGTGTGAAGGCAGATTGGGATTTTTCTTTTGTTCCTTCTTTGGGAGCTTCTGGTGGAATTCTTGTAGCATGGGACGAAGTGTGTTGGCAAAGTATTGAAGTGTGGAAAGGGAAAGGCTCATTTTCCATTTCAGTGGCTCTTAGGAGGTTGGAGGATGAGTCTTTGTGGCTATTCACTGGTGTTTATGGGCCGGTTCAAAGGGCAGACAAAGAGGTTTTTTGGTCTGGGTTGGGTAGAATCAGAGGTTTATGTTCTTATCCATGGTGCATTGGGGGTGATTTCAATGAGATAAAATCTATTGGAGAGAGGGTGGGCTGCAATCGTATTAATCAAGGTATGAGGTCTTTTGCTAATTTCATAGCGGATAATGAACTGATCGATCTTCCTTTATCGGGATCAGCTTTTATCTGGTCTCGAGGAGAAAGTCGAAGCAGACTTGATAGATTCCTTATTGGTGCTGAGTGGATGGCTATTGTGCCGGACATCCTCCAAAAGGCTCTGATTCATTCAGTTTCATATCATTCCCCTATTTTGCTTGATCCAAGGCTAGAATCTTGGGGCCCGACTTCCTTTAGATTTGAAATTGCTTGGTTGAATTATCCACATATGGTAGAAAGGTTGGGAGAATGGTGGTCGTCGTATCATGTGGAAGGTCCAGCGGATGTGATAATAGGGAAGAAGCTCAAACTTCTAAAGAAGAAAATTAAAGTGTTGGTGGGAGAAGAAAAAAAATAGATTTTAATCAGAAAATTAGTAATGGAAGAGAGAATGGAAGAATTAAAAGCTCTAGAAGATAGTGGTCTGGGAGGAGAAGAGTAGTGGGAAGAATTGGGTAAACTTAATCAAGAACACCAGGCTTTTCTTCTTCATGAGGAAATATCTTGGAGGCAGAAATCCCGAATTAAATGGTTGAAGGAAGGAGACAAAAAAACTGCTTTTTTCATGCTATGGCGAGTGCTAGAAGGAGAAGAAACAGAATTGTAGTTCTTAATGCTGGTAATGATTTGATCACAAATAAGGAAGACATCTCTCAAGCTTTTGTAGATTTCTTCTCAGCCCTGTACACTTCGAAAAATTTATCTCGTCCAATTCCGGAGGATGTGGATTTCAATAGTTTATCTTTAGAAGGGAGTTCTAATTTGGAAAGATCATTTGAAGAGGAAGAGGTGAAGGTTGCCATTTTTCTATGGAGAGAGATAAGGCTCCAGGTCCTGATGGTTTCTGCCTAACTTTCTTTCAATCTTGTTGGTCTTATGTCAAATCTGATGTCCTTCGATTTTTCAAGGATTTCCATAGAGGTATTTCTCTTGATAAAGGAACGGGTGCCTCTTTCATTACCTTGATCCCTAAAGTAGAAGGTGCTTCAAAAGTTTCAGATTTCAGACCTATTTGTTTGGTGGGTTGCTTATACAAACTTTTAGCCAAAGTTTTGGCTGATCGTTTAAAAGTTGTTCTTCCTAAGGTGGTGTCAGATAGTCAAAGTGGTTTTGTAAGCAACAGGCAAATTCTGGACTGTTCCTTGATTGCGAATGAAGCAATAGATTACTTTTCGAGAAGTGGTGGAAAATGAGTGGTTTGTAAGCTGGATATGGAGAAGGCATATGACAGAGTTGAATGGGAATGTTTAGATTATATCCTTGGGAGAATGGGTTTCGAAAATATTTGGAGATTTTGGATCCGAAATTGTGTCTTCGGCTTGGTTCTCTATATTGGTTTATGACTCTCCTAAAGGTTTTTTTAAATCATCCAAAGGCCTCAGACAATGTGATCCACTATCTGCTTTCCTTTTTGTTCTAATCACAGAAACTCTCAGTAAATTGATCCAGAAAGGCAACGAGAAGAGTTTAATTGAAGGTTTTGTAGTTGGTAGGAACAAAGTGGAAGTGTTTATATTGCAATTTGCAGATTACACCTTGCTTTTCTGTGTGCCGGAAAACAACAATATTTTAAATCTTAAGGCGATCCTAAGATGCTATGAATTGATAACAGGGCAGAGGACAAATCTGTTAAAATCCAGAATTTTTGCTATTAATATTTCTTCTGCAGAAATTGGTTTGTTTGCAGAAATCTTGAGGTGCAAAGTGGATTTTTTCCCATCTTCTTATCTTAGTCTGCATTTGGGAGTTGGAAGACCAAAAAAAAGTCTTTGGGATCCAATTGTGGATAGAATTGAGAGGAGATTGGAAAATTGGAAGAGAAAATTGGTTTCAATGGGGGGAAGATTAACTCTGATTAAATCGGTGCTTGCTAACATCCCAATTTATTTTCTATCTTTATTCAGGTGCCCAGCTAGTGTAGTTCTGAGGATAGAGAAAATCCAGCGTAGGTTCCTTTGGGGCGGATCAAATCGTGGGGGTGGAATTGCTTTAGTAAAATGGAATAAAGTTTGCCTTCCTCGTAAAAAGGGAGGCCTGGGTATTCGTAGAATTAAGCAATTCAACCTCGCCCTCATGAGCAAATGGTTGTGGAGAATTGGAGAAGAGAGGTCAGCTTTATGGGTAAGAGTTATTGGGAGCAAATATGGTTTCCTCTCCGGAAACTAGGAGTCGATGATCGGTTTGAAAAGAAAGGTACAACTACCTAGAGGGATATTATAATTTTGAGCCATGAATTCAGAAAAGGGTGTTGCTTCAAAGTCTACTCTGGAAATCGGATCAGATTTTGGATTGATGCTTGGTGTTCAAAGGATCCTCTGTATATTGTTTTCCCTGATTTTTTTATTGTAGCTGCGAAAAAGAATGTTCTTGTCTGCGATTGCTTCGAAAGAGTGGAGTAGAAAGTGGTGTGGTGTCCAAAATTTCACAGCAACTTTTTCGAAATGGAATTATCTTCTCTCTCATCATTATTTGATTTAATTGAAAAATGCTTTATAAAGAAGTATGGTATGGATAAAATAATTTAGATTTTGGATTCATCCGGATTTTTCTCGGTTAAGTCATTTTATGATCGGGGTGCTATTGGCTCTGAGGAATCCTTATTGGCCAAGGTTTGGAATTTCCATTGCCCTCCAAGAGTAAGTTTCATTGGGTGGTCTGTTAGTTGCCGTCGCATTCAGACAATTGAATTCTTAAGAAAAAGAGGTATGTGGCTAGTTGATCATTGTTCTTTATGCTTAAAGGCCGGAGAAACAATTGATCATTTATTCATCCATGGTAGTTATGTTCGCGAAATTTGGAGTTTGATTTTGATGAGATTCGGTATTCAGTGGGTCTTTCCGTATTCTACTGAACAAGTTCTTGATAGCTGGGAATTTGTTCCTCGGAAGAAAAAAGGCAAGGTTCTTTGAAAAATTTGTTTATTGGCAGTCTGGGTCCATTTGGAAAGAGCGTAACGAGAGAATCTTTAATGGAAAGGCAAAATCTTCCTATGGTCTATATTTGAAGATTATTGCCTTGGCTATTCTCTGGGCGAAAAGTTCTCATCTTTTCTGTGCGGTTTCTGCCTATGATTTGTGGGAGGGTTGGCAGATCATATGCAATGAGGCGTCGTTCAAATCAAAGGTGATTCAAAAGTGGGCTCTTCCTCCCGTTGGTTTTTTCAAGCTAAATTTTTATGGTGCTTCTTTTGAGAATTCGGGTGCAGCTGGAATTGGTGGTCTTCTTAGGAATGATAGAGGTGAAATGATTTGGGCTTTTTCCGGTCCAATCGGTATAAGCAATTCTTCTGATGCGGAAGTAAAAGCGGCTTTTTCCGGAATATTACATTTAGATAATCTCATCCTGGACAAGGTGATAGTAGAAGGGGACTCGACAAATGTGGTAAAGTGGCTTTCGGGTTCTGCTCCGCCGCCATGGAGATTTCTCAGTATTATGGATGAGATCTCTGATTATGTTTCTGATTCGGCTGCAGTTTTCACTCATATTCCAAGATCGGCAAATGGAGAATCTGATTCCCTTGCCAAATCTGGAGTTAGCAAGGCTAGTTTAGAGTGGTTTGATTATCTCCCTCCGTAAATTGTATTTTCTTTTTCCTTTTCTTTGTATTTTGTGAACCCTCTCGGTTCCTTCCATCAATATATTAATATTTCAAGAAAAAAAAAAAGATGGACCTGATGAAACGGTCAATCACATGCCAAAGTAGAGATTCTTAGGGGATGCTCTTGCATCAGTTCCTTAAGGCCTTAACTGCATCAAATTGACGCTAGCTACTATTCTTGCAAAGTGCGATGTCTATTTATGGATTAGGCCTAGCTTTGCACTTCAACATAGGCTAGATTTCTAAACTCATTGGAACCCCATGAGCGTGGTCTAAAATCATGGTGCTAACAATGACGATCCACAAATCAGAAGGCCCACACAACCATGCATTGCATCCAAACTATGCATTGATGATATTGAGCATGCCAATGGAGAGTTGAACCATATCAACCTCTAGATTCTAGGCCATCTTATCCACGTCAGCAGTTGTACTATCGCCTTAACAATTAGCATTGGAGTATCAATTAAAAAAACAATTAGCATTGGAGTAATAAAATGGGTGTTACATCATAATGGAGTGTCAGATGTAACATAAATTCCAAAAGAGTTAATCTGCCCAAGTCAAAACATGACCATCTGGGTTTCAAATATCGAGGAAGCATTTATAGCTTATACATACTCAAGTCAAATACCTTAAGGATAATAACCCCACAACAAAAGCATCAACAGCTCACGGAAATGTGACTCCATTAGCAAATCAAGGAGCAGAATCAAATGCACTATTCAAATTGAATTAATTTCAACCAAATTCCTTTTATAACAAGTAAACCAAATCTATATTTAAGGAAGCTTGCCGACATTAGGGTGACATTCCTCACTAAAATGTTACATGAACATCGACTCTATTTCAGTATAGGTGTAGTAGATTAAAAGAAATGAAACTTAGCAACAAAAATTGTGTAGAGTACTACAACCCCGTTACATGTGCACGAACAAACAAAAACAACTCATTCACCCAAAATAAATCAAAGGATCTGAAATTGGTAATTGAATTCGCTAAGTATCAACACCACTACAACATATCCAATCCTATACTAATTTGCTCGAATACGATACATAGGCAGAAAAACAGCATAGAAGATAACAAGTTATAAAGTGAACAAGAGCTTCACCATTCAGAAAAAGAAAAAAAAAGTGAACAAGAGCTTCTTGGCTAATACAATATTGAATATTATAACATCCATTTCAAAACGAAATCCTACCTCAACTGTCTGAGCTCGAATATTGGTAATTGAATTCGCTAAGTATCAACACCACTACAACATATCCAATCCTATACTAATTTGCTCGAATACGATACATAGGCAGAAAAACAGCATAGAAGATAACAAGTTATAAAGTGAACAAGAGCTTCACCATTCAGAAAAAGAAAAAAAAAGTGAACAAGAGCTTCTTGGCTAATACAATATTGAATATTATAACATCCATTTCAAAACGAAATCCTACCTCAACTGTCTGAGCTCGAATATTATATGGTCTTTTCCCAAGCAGAATTGTCATCTATCACTACGACCATAGATTTATTAACATCGAGATGAAGACTTGAGATGAAGAATCAACCCTTCACATCCTAAAAAATACAAGGAATCATTACAATTCAAACTCATCTTCGAGCTTCAGAGCTTCCGCAGCGGCTTCCTCCTCCTCATCGTCAATCACCAAATACGGATTGTGCACCTCGGGCCTGAACTTGTACCCAGTGAACACGTAGAAAGCCAGAGTCGCCAATTCACCAGCAACGAGACTAGTCCATAGGTACCGGTACGAGGTGATGGTAACAAGCGCATAGACAATGACCCGCGTGAAGTAGATGTAGCAGATGACTACAATGTAGTATTGGCGGAAAAGCGTGAGCTTCATCAAGTTCACTGCAGCCTTCCCGTCAGTCCGCGCAGCCTCACGGAGGTTCTTGATAGACCATACAATCGGAAAGAGTACGGCACAGCAGCAGATTACATCTACGAGGAGGAAAACCTGTTGAAGTATAAATGATTAAATAACACCAACTCTAACAGCCTAAGCTTTTAGAACAATTGGTTGTTGTACATGGTATCAGAGCTATTGCCTCACGGTGGGTCTGGGGTTCAAAACCCAACAACTCCTTGATATTAAAAATTCACAATGGATGCCAACCCCAAAAGAACGACCACACGTGAGGAGGGTGTGTAAGTATAAATTATTAAATAACACCAACACTAACAGCTTAAACTTGGGGAGTGATTGGTTGTTTCACTATTAGAGCTACTGCCTCACAGCAGGTCCTGGGTTCAAAAACCCAACAACTCCTTAATATTAAAAATCCAAGTGTATGGCCAACCCAAAAAGAGTGGCCGCCAAGGATTTAAATGTCGGTTTCGCGGTTTTGGTGGAAATTTCGGCTGAAATCATGTAAAACCTTGATTAAAATTTCGGTTCTTTTAAAATTTCCACCAAAATGTGTGAAATTTTGGTAATTTCGGTGTAAATCTTTAAATTTTGGTGGTAATTTTTAAAATTTCGAAGGAAATTTTGTAAATAAGGGTGAAAAATGAAATGTCAGTTGAAATTTGGGGCAAATTTCGGAATTTCGGCAAAATCCTGTACGTTTCTGATTCAATGTACTTTCGGTCCAAACCGAAACCTGAAATTTAAAATTATGGAGGCCACACATATAAATGTTTATACAACACCAATTCTAACAGGTTAAGATTTTGGCGTAATTAGTTGTTTCACCATACCTGCTTCCAGGTGAGCCAGTCTTGTGCATAAGGACCACTCTCATCAATAACCACCTGCGCAATGTTAGCCACGACTTGGAGAGGAATGACTATCATCAACACCTTCTTCTCCTTATCTTGAAGAAAAGGTTTAATAAAAGACCAGCCAGTCCCAATAAGGACAATAAGGGTAAAAAGAGATATCCCTTTCAAGAAACTAAAAATGTAGAAGAGAACATCCCAACCATGAGCACTCCCGGTGCGCTTGATGTAGGACTTGTCCTCAGCCTCACAAATTAGGTTTAGGGCTTTGAGAAGGAGCACAGCTAGCATAAAGAAATGGATGCGAAAAACAGTGAGACGGTTCTTGTTGAGGAGATATATCCATAGACCGGCGAGGGAGGAGTAGATCAGAAAAAAGAGGAAGTAAACCCTAGGAAGGATAGTTTTTCCGGCGGAGAGGTAGTCCCGCCGGGTATTCTTACCCTCAAGATTGTACATGGCGGAGCAAACATCCATTGAAACTTGGATTTGGGGGAGGCAATTTGCGAAGACGAGGGTGAATTGGCCGGCGTCGGGTTCTTTGAAGAGAGAATTGAATGAGGAATTTCCGGCAAGATTGTTGAATGTGTAGACAACTTTGATGAGGTCGGATTGGAGGACACAGGTTATGTCTAGGTCTTGGATCTGATTAAGAACGTGGATCCATGAATCTCTAGTGCTTAAGAAGAAGCCCATTTGGGAAAGATCTAGGTCTGGGCTAGGGTTTGAGAGGGATATGTGGGAGACATTGAGTTCGAGCCGGCCTGTTGGGGTGAAGCCGAATTCGTCAAAGGGGATTATGGATCGGCCGTCGGATCTGATTTCAGAGAAACGGATCTCGGCTGAGGAGAAGGGGAAAGAGAGGAGGAGAGAAAGGAAAAGGGAAAGAAAGAGGTGGGAAAGTAGAGATGAAGAGAATGCCATGGCTACACTCCCGCTCTCTACAGAGAGAGACTAGAAGAACTGGAAAAAAAAGTGTCAACGAGTCACGACTCACAAAGTCACAATGGCTCTTCTTTGTTTCGTCGGTGGTTATTTGGGTTGGGCTTGTAAATGAAACGCTTCCTTGTTTGGGAGGAATTACACGAAGGCCACTTGGCATGATAGGCGTGCTGTTTAGAGTCATTAGACATAGTGGCACGATAGTGGATTCGTGAAACCTCAATGTCATTTTATTGAACGCGAAGCAACTCAGTTTTTTCCTGTCGGTGGGTTTTTTTCTTAATTTCTTGTTTTGAGGTAGCTTTCTTTCATCGAACATACCATGCGTGTGAAATACTCGAGGATTTCATGATCGGGCCCACTTTCACAATTCAGCTGCTTTCCTTTCATTTGATAGTCCGTCTAATGGATAAGGAAAATGCTAAAAATATAATGGTTGTTAGGGTTGTTAGGGTCTTCTAACTATCACTTTTTGTTTCTACTTGTGCCACCTGTACATGATCAAAACCGTTGATTTGAACTTTTCAGATAGAATATCTCTCAAATTCGTTCATCCCTAGTCTCTCTCAAGTTATGCTTTTGTCTCATAAGAGTTGGTGATTTAGCAATTCTTATCCAAAGGGGAGTTTGAGTGCAACTCAAGGTTCTTGAGCAATTATGAACGTTTTCCCCAGATGTCAAACTGAAAATGTGGTGGGCCTCACAGACCTTATCTAAATGTGTAGCCCTATCCCAATTTCCAATTCCGTTCAAATTCTGCAACTTTTGCAAAACCGGTTTGGGAATAACTATCCACATTTGGATTTCATATTACTATACATTTTATTAATCATATTAATAATGTATAATAAAGTATAATAAATGAATAATTAATTATCCATTTAATTAATTACTAACTCACATCCAATGAGAGTTATTTCAGCTCCAATTTGTCTTCGAAAAATTCTCTCATCGTCTCTTGTTAACTATATATATATATATATATATATATATATATATATATATATATACTTAATTAATATCCGCATTGATCTAACAGATCATATTCGTCTTTGCAATTACATAAAATGAGGAACCCTGATCCGTTTGGATGTTATCAGGTCATTCGAGTTATGAGTGGGATCATCGCAAGGATCCGATGATCGATCCTGCAGAATCCTATGGTGGGCCCCACTGTGATCTCGCTCTATAGTTAAACTACACTAGCATTAGGTCAGTGACCTCTATCGAAACGAAGCCCTGAAGATGACTGTTAGATCATCTTACCCCTAATCACATCTTGTATATACAAATCCTTTCTTCTTGACTATATCTACTGAGTTGATTCATACGGAGGGTGAACACCCCTTACCCACTTGGCCCACTCTTGGTATACCATTTTGGTCAAGCGGTGTTTGGCCTCCAAATGCATTTGTCAAATTCATTGAAATGTTTCAATGATTCATAAAACATTCAGATAAATCTTTTATCAAGTTCACCTGACCAGGCTATTTAATAGGCCTAGGGCTCTGACAAAATTGTAGATGCCAATCCCTAAATTTTAGGGTGAAGCTTCCCATGCTGAGTATCACTATTGGTCTAGAGGGTTTGCTCTAGGATATAGCTCTATCCGAATGTGAATCTAAACTAGAATCACTATGAGATAGACTAAGACCCTAGAACGGACCGACAGACCAACAAGATCCCTCGGGTCTAAGGACATGTGAAGGGTCATGTCTGGAAGAACAACTTTATACTATCTTGTTCACAAGTTGATCTTTATTTAATCCAGTTCAATTGCGTGATCCAATCGTCACACCCACTCTTCTTACTGATGGTCCACTACTCAGACGATTGAGATAAGTCACCTCACGACACATGCATGTAGGCAAGACTGGTGCTAGTTCTATATAAAAAGAGATGTCCAGTCTCTTTCCCAACTAGAAACTATTAAGGCTTGCATAGAACCGAGATACCATATCTCCTTGCTCCCTTGGATCTATGAATCCTTTGAGCATGGCATTTCTACTATGTTACCTAAGGACGAATATGTGTCAATAAACAAGCACAACGGACACATTCATTAATATAATTACCCATTCATGTCATGAAAAAATCTTTATTGATTAAAATATATCATTCTATTGTCTTTTTAGCGCATATACTCTAACAACATTAGCATATGTTTGGTCAACCGTGAAGATTGACCATCCAGACTATGAAATGTGATGGACTTCATTTTTATCTTTCCAAACATGTATACAATTCATTTTTTATGACTTTTATAACCTTCCTAGTATCATTGCTCACTAGGGTCATGAAGGGTTAGTAATCTAAGTATAACAATTTCTCTCCAATTCTTAAAGGCCTTAAATCCTCAACGGTTGAGTAGGTATTCACATTTTGCTTTAGCTCTAAAGATCTGAACTCTTGTCTAAAGCTTTAACTATCTTCATACCTTGATCTATGCTTCAATGTACTTCAAAATCCATTTTCAAAACATTAGTACATCAAATAATGCAAAGTGTCGCATTGAGTTTGTTACCATCAAATCATGACTTAAAAGAGTGTCCAAGGTTAAACCCTTGAGCTAACACATTTCTTCACCAACAAGGAAGAAGGTTTAGAAACTTACCTTTAGCACTTTGACGATTAGAGACCTCTGCAGGGACGACGTAGAATGTAGGAAACCTTGTTCGGTGTCTTTCTTATGCGGTCATCAGCGCAAGAAACACATAGGAAGAGAAACCCCAGTTCAGTCTGAGAAGATGAAGATGAAGAAAAATGAGTTTGTTCGCTTACATATACACACAAGTGTAAATGGGACTTTTTCTCTGTACTGCGCCACCCAAAAGTTTGTGGACAACGATCCCGAGGACGGTGGCGAGAGATACGAGATCCCCGTCAATCCTCTCGGATCTCCACAAAGTAAAGGAGAGCTCTACGAAGGAACTCTCGAAATAGTGCCACTCACAGCATGGGTAGCGATATAAATGAGATACTTCTTGATTCAAGGATTAGCCCAGAACCAAGATGTACTTATAACAAAGAAGAGTCGCCATCTAAGGAAGTCGGCCCTGGACCCCATGAAATACTCTGTTGCAACGGATAACTAGAGATACAAAAGTCCGTGCCTGGTGACGAATGAGGAAGATCCGAAGAGCACCCTCAGTTCGCACAAGTGCAAGCACCTGGTCTCTTATGACATTCTTAATTAATTTTGAAGAGTTTTGGGCGAAAATCATGTGAAATGGAAACGAATATCCCCGAGAAAATGTCTATCTAAACATGCATGACCCGAGGATAGGCAAAAGAAAATAAACATCCAAATCCTAACTCATCGCATCTAGTCTTAGCTCATCATATCTAGAAAAGCAATAACATCCGCATGCACAACTACAGCTAAGCAAGTAATATAGCAGATATGATAAGCAGGAAAGCAGTAAATAACTACAGCTAAGCATATGATCATGATAAGTAAGCAGATAAATGCTACAGCTAAGCATGTAAATAAGCATGTGAAACTGTACAAAAGACAAGCTAAAAGATGCTAGAAAATAGTAATCAATCACATACTAACAAAGTAAGCAAGCTAAAAATAACACATAATAAACCAAAGACAAACACACAATAAGTTAAAAGATGCAAGGAAAGAAAGGAATCAGAAAATCGACGGTATGCGAGAACCAAATATGCCAGGAAAAAGAAAATGGGACATACGATAGACTCAGGGAGCAATTCTAAAGGAATCGAGCTCAGTGATCCTGATCCCCTAAAGATCGGACAAATCTCGCGGTCATCATAGCCTATCATTGGGCTCAGCGAGGACAATCCCTGTGAATGGGCCATGCTACATCGTCACCCGCCCCAAAACCCGATAAAACGTCCGAAAATTGATGAAAACCGGAAAACCATGATCAAAATTGGATAAGGAATGAAAAGAGGGCTCCGAGTGACCTGGCAATCACCATCCTTGCCCATTTTTTATTTTTGCTTTAAAAGGTTCGAAAAGGTTTTATTTAAAAGGTTTGAAAGATTTTTTTAGAAAAGTTTGAATGGTTTTTTGAAAGGTTTAAATGATTTTATTGAAAAGTTTGACTGGACTTGGGATGAAGATCCCAAGCTGCCTACGTACCCTGTGGAAAGGGATCAAGCCAACGTAGTTCGAATCAGCTTTTCGAAAAATGCTTTTGAGTGTTTTTTGAGTTTTTAATTGTTTTTGGATTTTTATTATTTGATTTTTTATGAGTTTTTGTTTATCCCTTTTGATAGAAAGGGGCTTCTGGCTCAAGAGTTTGCCATCCGTCGTCGCTTAAACCCGCCAAAGCGTTCCTATAATCGAGGGAATCCCGAAACTCGAAAAGGATCCCGAGGAACATGAGGAGAATGAACCCGAAGGAGAAGAAACCCCGAGGAAACCCCTATACTCCATGAGAGGTGAAGATACGAAAAAAAGACAAGAAGGGCAAAGGGGGGGCGGGGGGGCTCAAGAAACATTTCGTCATCGCAAAACGAAAGGAAATCCCAAAAAATCAAGGCAAATATCAAATGCTGGTATCCCACCCAAACTTTGATGAGAATCCCAGAGACAGTAAGGAACTCAAGAAGTTAAAAAACTATCTATATTGATCAATGCATGCACCCAAGACCAAAAATCATAGAAAGAATGAGACTAAACGACTAGCCCTTGGTTCGTTTAGTTCGAATAGACAGAAAAGGGACTAGAGAATTAAGGCCAGATCGAAATCGGAAACCAAGCCCCCTCTTTAGCCATTCAAATATATGCTCGGACACCAAAAGAGAAACAAAAAAAGAAACTAGAATTGAGCATGAGACTCCATCTTTATCTCTTTTTGAGAACCAAACTTAGAGGACAAACACATCGCATCTCTGACCCCTTTCCAAATGCCAACTCTAAAAATTGAAGACTGATTAGAATTGAACTTAGAAAAGTGGAAATGAGGAATCAGGATTTGATCACTGTGCTCATGCTAGAATATCATACCATTGATGGAATATAATTCCCTTAATAACACCCTTGTCAGAATTTAGCGATACAAGCATCAGCCCCCACTGTCTTTGACCATTGAAGGAGTCACCTGAGTCATCTCGAGTCTCCAAATTAAGGTCATGTCTTAGTCCACTAAGTGTAAGAATAGTAAACAACATTTCGCGAGTCTAATCATGAGAAACATGCCAACCTGATGCTTGTACTTCTGCATTTTAACAGTAGTATTACTACAGGCACTACATTTCAACAACAGTACTATAGACACCCTCATTTTGGTACACTTTAACCAACAATAACCTAATATATTGATCCGTGGAATTTCATTGGTAAAGTATGCATCCTCAAATTTTCTGAAAACCGAAATGATAAAGAGATGTACCTGGTGAGATGATTAGATCCGAAAAATTGAAAAATACCCTGATTGGTGAATTTAGTGTGTTAAATCCATGTGAGAGCTCCTCTATCATGGATTTATATGTTTTAGGTAATTAATATCTCGATCTGACTTTACGGATCATCAATCGGGAGAAAATAAGCTAGGGTCACTTCACAGCCCGGGACCTAATTCCATTCCGAGACCCGATTTACGTAAATCGTTAGATCAAGGGCAGATCTTAACCTGAGTGTCTTTCCTTACTAAGAATTTGTGATCATTTAGTGAAAATAGGATCGATCAAGGTTAATATCAAATTCAGATTAAACATTGCGTCACTTAATTGAGCAAAAACCCAATGAAAAATCACGGATCAATGTGGGTGAACGAGAGCCGTCGAAATAATTTAACCAAATTATCAACAACAGTGCTTTCAGTACTTTAATTGTTGTCAAAATTCATATTTCAAAGGTTAGGATCATTCATCAAAAATTGATTAAGTTGGTTGGATAAATCGAATCGTCAATTTGATCAACGGTTGGAAAAACGATTCGCTGTTAAAAACCGACGGCTCGCATTGGTCAAAAATTCTAAAAATAATATTTCTATGGCAACATTGGGCTTAAATGAAAGAGGAAAAATCAACGATTTTAATGGCGAAAGAATTATCGAAATCGGACTTCAAAATCTCCTGAAAACCGCGTTTTTCGATTTTTACATTCAAAATATTTGAAAAATCTTTTACAAGATTCTAGGAGATTTGGAGGCATCATCTCGTCCATTCTTTCGATCGAAATTGATCTCAACCACCCAATCTTATTCCATATCATTGCAAACATTTCAGGATATTTGGAGACCCGATCTCGCCCGTTCTTTCGATCACATGGAGATTGCAGTTAATCGCAACCATCCAAATCGTTGCCATTCTCTACAAAGGCAACCAAATTGGACATTTTCCTTGCCTTGAAATTTGCTTCCAAATTCTACAAAGATTCCAAGGACAAATGGCATCATCTTGGACCTTGAATTGTTCCTAAATCTTTAGTACTTGATCCTGGCCGCATAAGTGCCTGCCATTTTTAACATAGCCATGGCTTAAATGGAAGATGCCAAAGAAGAGGTAGAATATTCTAGAAAAATCCGATCTTGGCCATTCTTTCCTCTTCCTTTTTTCATCACTCAATCTCCACCCTACACCTCTAGGCCCTAAAGATGGCAACCTGGCTCATCCCTCACCTATAAATACCCATGCTCTTGTGGGACATGATCCCGCGAGAGGGGCGGGGCGCGAGCCGCCGCGCCTCTCTCGTGGTCTCTCGTACCCACGCGATTGGCGTGTGCATTTTAATATTGATTTGAATTCATCTTTCCTGTGGACTTGGGATCACTAAGGCAATCCGAATTCCACACGAAAGAGACTGACAGAGTCGCCACCTAGATGTGGGATCTAGGACCCATAATTAACCAGAAATCTAGACTCGCTACCTGGTTACGAGAATGGAAGGTATGGGGAGTTATCCGCCACATGCACCATTCCTGCCCGATAATCGGTCTTCGATTCCAAAAGTTAACTCTTTTAAATTTATTTTAAATGGCTCATTCAACTCTATGTTAATGTGCGAACTAAGTGACATGCATCCTAGAATCTAATTTCAATGTGAATCCTAGATGTGTATCTTGATTTATTAATTTGTCTGGATTCATTCTAAGTGAAAGTTCTCCTAGAATTCTAATTTCATGGAAAACCCTAACTGATTTGATTAAGTATTTACAAGAAAATTAATATACAAAACACCACAATTTGTTGTGGTGCCGACTCGCGGGTGGTATGCCGTCAGACATCCAAGCTGCCTACGTACCCAAGCCTCACTGGGATCAGAGTCGACGTAGTTCGGTGCACCTAAGCTAAGCTACATATGCCTAACTCAACTAGGACACCGACTTAGACGGATTTGACTGTTTCAACAGTTTTAAGAGGAATTATTTAATTCAAGTTGAGGATTTTATTATCTTAGGATTTCATCTAAGATGCTATATGATTCTTATCTGAATGCAAGTTGTTCCTTAGACTAATGCAGGTTTGCCTACATCCTAGTTTACTAGGCTTGTCCTAGGGAAAGATCGGGTGACTAGTGTAACTAGACCTATGGCTCGGTTGCTATACATAGCAAGCGTCCGTGATGAGGCTGGACTCCTAACTCTAGGACTCCCTAAAACCTAAGACTCCCTAAAACCTAGGACACGACATGACGTAAGTGTTCCTAAATTGGGATCTAAGGGTTCTTACGACGGAAACCGTGATCCAACGGTTCCGAAAGACACAAGACAAATCGATTTAAATTCTCGAGGTTAGTGAAAAAAAGGATGGAAGAGATGATGAAATAGTGTGAGGGAATGAGAAAGATAGAGAAAGGTGCGACTGAACTTGGGAGTGCCAAATTGCCTACGTACCCCGCGATGGGGATCAAGCCACACGTAGTTCCGAACAGATTTTCCTAACTACACTCTAATGACTCGAGATTTTTGAGATTTTTGATTTTTCAGATGTTTTTGATTTTTTTTTGACACAAGAGGACAAAATCCTATCATCACAAGTGGAGGACAGACTCCTGATATCCCGCAAAGGTTGGACAGCATCCTATGCTTTGCGGGGGGGAATGAACAGAATAACAACTCTGCGAGGGTTGGACAGAATCCTGTACCTTGCAGGAGTGAATAAAATCACGTGATTGGATGAGGGGATGAACAGAATCCTAACCCCTATGATGATAGGACAGACCCCTGAAAGACTGAATGACTGACTCCTATGCTGAAGACTGACTCTGAAAGATGGAAGGACGGAATCCTAAACTCTCTATGACAGACTCTAGAAAAAAAGAAGAAATCCACAGAAACGGGCCCCACATAAACGGGTCCCACACACAGCAGGTCCCACATCAGCGGGTCCCACACAACCGGGCCCCACACATCAGCGGGCCCCACACACAGCGGGCCCCACACACAGCGGGCCCCACACACAGCGGGCCCCCCACATCAGCGGGCCCCACGCATCAGCGGGCCCCACGCCAGCGGGTCCCACACAAGCGGGTCCTACATAAACGGGCCCCACACCAGCGGGCCCCACACATCAGCGGGCCCCACACATCAGCGGGCCCCACGCCAGCGGGCCCAACACAAAAGCGGGTCCCACACAAGCGAGTCCTACATAAACGGGCCCCACATCAGCGGGTCCCACACAAGCGTAAACGGGTCCCACACAAACGGGCCCCCATAACTAGAAATATCAAAATCCCAGAAAATCCAGCGAAGACTTCCTTTCACAGTAGTTTTTCTCTTATTATTATTATTATTTTTTATTTTTATTTTTTTAACCAAATTGTTAGGAACATCCATTAAAACAACGAAACCAGATTCCTAATCAAATCTACTCAAATACAATCAACTGAAACATAAACTTTGTATATATAAAAAAATCACACAGGAAAAGCTAACATCCAGAGAAAACATGATTTAAATTTCCAGTTCTAAGCATAAGCATTGAAAATAAAATGAGAAGAATTATGAAGGGAAATACCTTCTTTTAGTCAATTCTAGCTATGCTTTGGTCCAATCTACTCTGGTTCTTCCTCGATCAACAGTAAGAGAATAGGTTTGCAGTAAATTGAGGAGATCGCGACGGATTACAAAGATCGGAGAAGACGATCGGAGCTAAGGTTTGGATCGGAAATGAATCGGAGAAGTATCAGAGAAGGATCTCAGATCGGAGCTTAGATCGGAAAAAATGAATCTCAGATTTGCAGAAAAGGCCGGAGGAAAATGGGGGAAGACGATCAGAGCACGGCCGGAGAAAATGGAAGCCGTAGGATTGGAGGTGTAGAGGTTGCCGGAGAAGGCGGCGGTGGCGGCCGGTGAGGGAAGAGGAGATGAAGGTTGGATCTCCGGCGGATTTGCCGGAGATGATGAGCTCTCTCCCTCTGCAATTCTCTCTTTCTCTCCCTCTTTCTTTTTTTCTTTTTTTCTCTTTTTTTTTTCTTGGTCTTTCTCTCTTTGATTTTCCACTGTCGTTTTTTCTCTTCTCCTCTGGTTCTCGTTCTCCTTCCCTTTTTCTTTTTTTTTTTTTTTGTTTTTCTTCCTTGCAGAGAGAGAGCTTGAGTGGGGAGACCATCATGAGAGAAGAACTCATGATGAGTTTGTCCCCCTCATGTCCCCCTCCCATTTCCCATTTTTTTTGCAAAATAATAAATAAAAAAATAAAAAAATAATTTTCAAATGGCATTGGATGCCATGCGAAAACCAAAACCACTCATTACGCTCACTTTAAAAACAAAGAAAATGATGACTGTCCATATTCTCTCTTTGACCACATAAGTGGGTCCCAAAACAGCGGGCCCCACACAAGCGGGCCCCACGCAAGCGGGTCCCACATCAGCGGGTCCCACACAAATGGGTCCCACAAAAGCGGGTCCCACACAGGCGGGTCCCATACCAGCGGGCTCCACACAAACGGGTCCCACACCAGCGGGCCCCACACAAACGGGTCCCACACCAGCGGGCCCTACATTCTCTTTTGCTCGGATTTTTCTGAATAATCATTCTCAACATTTAGCGGGAAAATGCGAAACACGACGGAAACAACTAAAAATATTTAGAAATGTAACAAACGCGGGAAGGAAAGACATTGGAAAACCGATGGAAAAACCCTAATTTATTTATCGATTAAGGCAGAGCAAAATGGGGGTGTCTACAGCTCTCTTCTTTCAAAAAAGGAGAAAAAAAGAGAAAGAAGACTCAAAGAAAACTAGTAGAGAAATCCTCCATATCCCCGCCTTCAAATCTTGTCCTATTCAAAGGATACCCAAAATCTCCATCACAGGTAGGTGCACTATTCTCAGATTTTTCCAGGATAATTTTATATTTTTTTATGTATTTTTGCACGATTTTTAGCATTTGATTGAATTTAATTCAATATTATATGTGTGCTCAAAATCACGATCTACATGAGTGTTTCAATTCCGATTCGTCCTGAAATTTAATACACTGATCTATTTAAATAGACTAAAATAACCATCGGATTGGATCGGACATTGAATCAAAGGATTTCGAAAATTTGAGTGATGAGTGGAATTTTATTTAAAATAATGGCTGAGAAATTACAAAATTCGAAAAAATAGCCATCTCAGGATGATCTTTTTTTTGGAATTTAAAATTTTTCTTGTGTTCATCATATCAGAACAAGATTAAAGGACGTTTTCCGGAGTCGTAATTTCCTCGAAAATCGTGTTTTAAAAATGGAAAACTCTTCAAAAATAACTTTTCGACGAAGAAAAATAAAATATATACTAAATGGATTCCAAAATTAATGAAATTTCGTGGGAAAATAATATGGTACTAATAAATTCTACCATGAATTTTTAAGAATTTTGGAATTCTGTTTGATATATTATTTAATGCTTTCTTTGAAAATTATCAGCTTTTGTGAGAATTTTTACTAACATCAGATCACCATTAAAATTCACAAAATTTTTACAGTAGTCTTATATTTCATATTTCTTATTTCTGTAAAAGTTTCAATTTATTTGGATCTTGTTTCCTATGGGATGTAGTGTTAATTCATAATCTGGTCTGAAAATTGCAAAATCCAAAATTGATAGTAAATAGTTTCTAAAATTCATCAAAATCTCACAGCATGCTATTTTTACTTATATCTTACTACTGTAGAAATTTCAATGAATTTAGATTTCTATTTCTAGTAATTTTTGTGTTATTTTTGCAATCTGGTCTCGTTATTTTTAAATCAAAATTAAATATGAGCTGAATATAAAAATCTGCAAAAATCTTCCAGTAAGCTACATCCCATCATATCTTGCTGCTGTAGAGGTTTCAATTCATTTCGAATTCATTTGCAATAATTTCACTTGTAAAATCACTCATATGGTTTAAAATTGATAAAATCCATTGAAAATTCGAAATTAATTAAAAATCATCATAAAGTTTCTAAAGAACCTTGAATTTTTGTCACATATTAATTCCTAAATCCATTGAAACAAAAAATTTAGGATCTTTAGATTTCCCTGGAAAAATGGCCAGTGCATCCATAATCGTATCCCTATTGCACTCGATCTTTGACAATTTGAACATTTAAGCTATAGCATGTTGTTGGCTCCGAGGTTACTGTCCACGGAAATCCTGAGATATGCCAGGCAATAAGATGCTATAACTTAAGTATTAAATTGCACAAGGAAAGAGCGCACGATTCCCTTCCTTGGATGTTATTCTAGGCCGAAATTGCTGAACCCTAGAGCCATTGGTAATCCTTAAATGTCCAGAAACTGAAAATCCTTGAAATCTGAAATTCATTAACTTCAAGAACTTGAATCGATTTGTCTCGAGTCTTTCGGATCCATTGGATTATGGTTTCCGATATAAGAACCATTAGAGCCCAATTTAGGAACACTGGTGTCAGGTCGTGTCCTAGGTTTTAGGGAGTCTTAGGTTTTAGGGAGTCCTAGAGTTAGGAGTCCAGCCTCATCACGGACGCTTGCTACGGATAGCAACCGTACCATAGGTCTAGTTACACTAGTTGCCCAATCTTTCCCTAGGACAAGCCTAGTAAACTAGGATGTAGGCTAACCTGCATTAGTCTAAGGAATAACTTGCATTTAGATAAGAATCATATAGCATCTTAGATGAAATCCTAGGATAATAAAATCCTCAACTTGAATTAAATAACTTCTCCTAAAACTGTTGAAACAGTCAATCCCGTCTAGGTCGGTGTCTTAGTCGAGTTAGGCATAAGTAGCTTAGCTTAAGTGCACCAAACTACGTCGACTCTGATCCCAGTGAGGCTTGGGTAAGTAGGCAGCTTAGATGTCTGATGGCTTACCAACCGCGAGTCGGCTCTACAACAAATTGTGGGGTTTTGTATATTAATTTTCTTATAAATGCTTAATTAAATCACTTAGGATTTTTTCCATGAAATTAGAATTTTAGGAGAACTCTCACTTAGATTGAATTCAAACAAATAAAGAAATCAAGTTACACACTTAGGATCTACATTGAAATTAGATTTTAGGATGCATGTCACTTAGTTCGCACATTAACAGAGAATTGAATGAGCCATTTAAAATAAATTTAAAAGAGTTAGCTTTTGGAATCGAAGACCGATTATCGGGTAGGAATGGTGCATGTGGTGGATAACTCCCCATACCTTCCATTCTCGTAACCAGGTAGCGAGTCTAGATTTCTGGTTAGTTATGGGTCCTAGATCCCACATCTAGGTGGCGACTCTGTCATTCTCTTTTGTGTGGAATTCGGATTGCCTTAGTGATCCCAAGTTCACATAAAAGATGAATTAAAATCAATAATAAAAATGCACACGCCAATCGCGTGGGTACGAGAGACCAAGAGGGAGCGTGGCGGCTCGTGCCCCACCCCTCTCGCGGGATCGGGCCCCCCAAGTACACATCTTACCAACCGAAAAATCAGAGCTGTGATGCTTTCCGAGTGGCCATTTTAACTGCTTAATTGAAGTGAATGAATAGGAATTGAATGGGTTTGAGTATGAACAACCATGTAATCCAAGAAAATCACCACATGGATACTATTGAAAACATTCAGCAATGTGAACATCACTTCCCAAAAGAAGAAATAATAAAGAGTAAATGAAACAATATGGGAAAGCAATGCGATAAGCCTACCTGTATAGGAATGCAAACTGGGCATGTGGAAGACAAAGTGACCCAGGAAACATCGATGTAATTGCTAAAAAGAATAATGAAAAGAAATCGAATCATTCCCTGTCAATTCGTACTATAATATGCCATCAACAACAATGGATTTTTCATATGATGCTTGTTGTGTTCATAACACCAAAACAAAATAATTTCAATAGCATAAGACAAACAGTACCATCGTCAACGAATAATGAAGCTTATGCTAGCTTCTCTAAGATCTCCATGAATTAACTAATTACACAATGAAATCAAAGGGTTTATGCCATTATAAAGACACAGTAGTGTCAGCATCAGTTTATGAAGACATTGCTCACCATGTCTTGATAATGACCAAGCCCATTTTCTTCGTCTAATTGGTGGCACCTAATTCTTCAAGTATCTAACCATTAAGCCACCCCACATACTCATGTCTGTAAACAACTTGGGTGTTAAAAGGAAATCGTGCAACATTTTGTTCTAAATATGTTTTGAACTGACCCAAAATCATGGGGGAGTGAAGGTCTAAAACTGATAATAATTACAAGTGACTTCCAATTAGCGAAACCAATTAATCTCATATTATCAGAGCACCTAGATGAGGAATATAGATAATCCGATAGAATTTTTTTTATGTCTACTATTATTCTCACTAGGAATCCAAAGAACATGTTAATAACATGGGCCTAATTCATGCAATTTAAGAAGAAAACAAGATGAAGTCAGTGAAATCTACCAATGAAATATGAAGTAAGAGAAGGGGAATTACCTGTAGAATGGTTGAAATCCAACTGATGTCGATGGAATCATCACAATTGCTGGAGAACAGACTAGCTATGGTCGGATCCTGATGTTGACGGAAGACAATTGGTACAAGAGCTTGCCGGAAAAGAGTTCGGATCTGAGATTTCTCAAGTCAATGGTGGGTATAAGGAGGGTTTAAGAAAATGAGGGTAGCAAAAAATGGTGGTGGTGTAGAAGGAAATCGGTGAAAATTGAAGTCGGTTTGATATGGAGATGATGGCTGAGGTAGTGGGAAGAAGATGAAGATGGAAGTTGAGATGGGTTTAGGTCAGAGGCAAGGTGGGGTCGAGCTTTAAAGGTGGCCGGAGTCCGTAGTGGTGGAGATGGCTGATGTGGGTTTTGATGGTTGTTGTGAAGGTATGATGGATTGGGAATAAAAATGGAGTAGAGATGGTGTTTGGGTGTTTGCCGGAGATCCGGTGGAAAGGAAGATGGGGAAGTAAGAAAGGAATTGGGGACAAAGCTTGAAGATGTGGTCTGATGGGTTAGATTTAGGGTTATATGGATCTATGGGTTTTGGAGAATGGGTTTTGGAGATGAAGGTTGGGGAAGATGATGGATGTTGGTGTTTGGGGATTGTAGATGAAATAGGTGAATGAGGTTTGTGAAATGGGGGAAATGAAATAGGTTAAGGAACAAAGGAGATGATGGAGGTGGCTGTTGATGGTGGTTCAATGGTGGGTTTGCCGGATTCCGGCAAGGACGGCCAGAGAAGATGGAGGATTGGGGTTAAGGAAATGGAAGGGGTGATGGCTGATGGTAGAGTGGAGAAGAAGATGGAGGTGGCCGGAGGGAGTTGGAGAGAGTGGTGGTGATGGTGGAGGTCTCGGTCGGTGGCAATGGAGTTGGGGAGAGTGGCCGGTCCCCTTCTCCTTCCTCTCTCGTTTGGAAACCTTAATCCCATCCAAAGAGCTCTCTCTCTCTTGCAACCCTCTTTTTCTCCCCTTTTCTCTCTCTCTACTCCTTGAAGCTGCAAATGCGCTCTCCCCTTTTTTTCTTCTGCTCATGAAGAAACCTCCCTTTTATCAACCCTAATTCGATTGCTTGCAAGACAAGCAAAAATGATAAATTTGGTCCCCCTCTTCTTGCCTTGGACAGACCCATCTAGTATATTATGACTACTCTTTTTAACTACGAGGGGTGGCCTGGGCGAAAACAAGTGATGAGGAAAATGATATAGATGCCCCCCTTTCTTCTTCTGGACAACCCCCAAGTATATTTTGCAGTCACTTCTTTGGTAAAAAGGGGTGACTCGGGTAGGAAGGAGGGGTGGCATTTAAATGCTGTTTCTTTTGTTACCCAAAGGGTTGGTAATGGCACACTCAGGTATGATATTTCACCTCCCTTCTGCTTCTTTGATTGGGGAAATGGCATTAGCACAACCGCATTTTAATATTTGCACAACCCTAGCTTGTCTTTCCTTCTTTAATTGCATGAAAATGCAATAACCTCTTGATAACAATTTAATACTAAAAGACAAGATAGGTTATTGAAAATATCAAAAAGGGGTTGTCCGAACATCATTTGAATTTGGGGATGTAAATAAAGGGGTGTCACTACGAAAAACTTAGGAGTATTTCAAAATTTTTACAAATTTTAGAAAAATAATTGAAGACATCAGGGTTCGGAATTATGGCTCAATCTTGGGATACTCAGGGTTCTATTTTAGTTTTTCCAATTTAAGAACTCGGCTTTGGACATTAGAAATTGGGTTCGGGACTTCACTTGATTTTGGGATTTTATTCGACTTTGGGGAAATGGGTCCGGTCAAAATGGGGTATCTACAGATGCCCCTTTTTGGCAGAGTGTGCTTGTCGCACGAATGCCAACGCTGAAGAGACAACATATTTTGATCTGCCCGAGATTTTAAATGAAAAGATACAATAGGGATTGGATTTTGATTGAATGACATGATTTGGAGTTTGAAAAATCAGGCGGAACCAACACGCACTGAAAATGAGATTTTGAATAATCATGCGAAACCTACACGCATTGAAAAAGGGATTTTCGTTAGGTGGAACCTTCACAGACTAACAAAAAGGGAAGCTTTGTTATGCGGAATCTTCACGCAATAACAAGAAAGGAGAATTTGTTACGTGGAACCCTCACACGATAACAAAGGGGAACTTTAATTAGGCGGAACCCTCACACACTAATCAAAAGGAGAAATAGTTAGGCGGAACCTTCACACATAAACTACAGGGAAGCTTTATTATGCGGAACCTTTAGGCAATAACAAGCAAGGATAATTTGTTACGTGGAATCCTCACACAATAACAAAAGGGGAAATTCAATTAGGCGGAACCCTCACACACTAATTAAAAGGGAAAGCTTTGTTATGCGAAACCCTCACGCAGTAACAGGCAGGAAAAATTTGTTACGTGGAACCCTCACACGATAACAAAGGGGAACTTTAATTAGGCGGAACCCTCACGCACTAATCAAAAGGGGAAAATAGTTAGGTGGACCTTCACACGCAAACTACATGGAAGCTTCGTTATGCGGAACCTTCACGCAATAACAAGCAAGGAAAATTTGTTACGTGGAACCCTCACATAATAACAAAAGGAAAAATTTAATTAGGAGGAACCCTCACGCACTAATTAAAAGGGAAAGCTTTGTTATGCAGAACCTTCACGCAGTAACAAGCAAGGAAAATTTGTTACGTGGAACCCTCACATATAACAAAAGGGGAAATTTAATTAGGCGGAACCATCACGCACTAATAAAAAAGGAAAAACTTTGTTATGCGGAACCTTCACGCAGTAACAAGCAAGGAAAATTTGATTGAGGAGTAAAATTCTTATGAAAAGATTAATACTCTTTTGGTTTTGATTGATTGATTGATTTGAATTGATGGATTTGGATTGATTTCTTTGGAGAATGCTTTGTCTCTCCAAAGAAGCGGGAACTTTTTCTTTTTTATATTTGTTGGATTGATTGATTGATTGATTTAGATTAATCCCTTTGAGAATTGCTTTGTCTCTTGCCGAGAAAATAGGAATACGAGTTCCTTGCTGAGGACCGGACTCAAATAATTTTTTTTTTTGGGATTTTGGATAATAACCTTTTTTTTTTAAAGAATTGGATTTTGCTGGGGATTGAATGTTTTGAGAAGTTGACAACAGATTCTCTGAAAATTAGACTCTAGACTTCACTGGAGACTGATTTTGCTGATGAGTTAACTCTGTTGTAGAGTAGGCTCAGCCTGAGAAATTGGAGGTTTGACTCGAGATGTGCTCGAGCTTCTCTCATCTCAACTTGCTGGGGACATTGGTTTATTCTAATTGTCCTTATGGATTTGACAGCTTTATGACTTAGCGTGATTTGCCAAGTCATAAAAGATGCCCCTAGTGTATTTCATACTTCCATGACTAGAGTCTTAATAAAGCAATACAAATGCAGGGAAAAAAATATTTCATTTCATGAATATTGGATTTACAAAGCTCTGTGTGTAGAGAAAACATGAAAATCATGAGATCAATTCTGCCTGAAATGTCTCTTTCAAATCTGCCAGCTGACAAAATTTCAATAGGACTGATAGCTTGCTATTCTTCTGAACCTTGTTCTGATTTAATCCGTCTTTCGGAGAAGTGACTTCTTGCTTTGGTGCTTGTCACCCCAGCTCTGGGAAAGGTACAGACCATACAAGACTTTGGAGATTTAGACTTGACACGTGACAGACTTCAAAAAGTGCAAGTAAAAGACATTGACAAGCACATGACTTGAATTTCAAGAAAGACTCAACTTGCTTCTTGACCTGACAAATATTTTAAATGGTGAAGGTTAACCACTCTTAGAGTGACTTGAATACCATGCTTAAAAGTGATTCATTCCCTTTTCGGTATTACCGTCATGGTCATTAAACCCTTTAGATTGCTTGGTCTTAAATGCCCCTAGTTTAAAGGAAGGTCAAAGCAAGTTATGCTGGCACTATTCAGACTTTGATGATGCCATTACTGGGTTACAAGTCTTGTCTGCCTCCAGTTGTTCAGCTTCTTTAGAAGTCACTGCCATTGACTAGATCACCTTTTCAGGTTTTTCAATCTAGCGAACCGCTTGCCTTAAATTTTGCCTGGACTGCCTTTATGGGTTTTTAGTCTAGCAAGCTCACACCTTGATTTTTGCCTAAGCCGCCTTTTCAGGCTTTCGACTTAGTAGGTGAACGACCCTAACTTTTGCCTAGATCGCCCTTTCGGGTTTTCAATCTGGCGGGTCTTCAGACTCCATTATTATTTTTTCTTTTTTCTTTGTTTTAGCCACAAACCTTTGCCTACTGCACAAAAAGGACTTTTTAGGTAGGCTAGGGTTTGAAAGAATGAGATTTGGAATTGTTTTCCAAGGTTTCGACTGAATCTGGACTAGCCAGGCTGCCTACGTACCCCCAAAGGATGAGGATCAGGTCGAGCGTTTCAAGGCACAAATGCCCCTAGTTTATGGGTTTTGAAAAGAGAATGGTTTTGATTTTGTGTAAGCTCAAAAGGGTTTTGCAAAGGATTCTTTTGATATGTTTGTTTTTTTTAAAGGGTTTTTTTTTGGAGTTCTAGTCGGCCAAGGAAGGCCTTCTGGTACGCTAAGCAAAGTATTTCTTGAGCTGGTCAAGGTTTGTTGGCTTTGTTAGCTTTTCTCCATTTTCATCGAGGAGTCTGACGGCTTTTCCAGGCAGGACGTCATCAACAATGTATGGACCTTACCATTTCAGCTTGAATTTACCCCTGGGATCATATACCGATGCCCGAAAGGATTTCAGTACAGGATCTCCTTTCTTGAGGTCTCGAACACGAACTTTCTTGTTAAAGGCTTTCTCGACACGGCGTTGATACCCCTGAAAATGGTACAATGCTTTTAGCCTCTTTTCATCAATCATTTGTAACTCTTGATATCTAGCTTGAGCCCAAACAGATTCTGGCAACCCAGCTTCCATCATCACTCTCAGGGAGGGAATTCACAGTTCAATAGGTAAGATAGCTTCCATTCCGTACACTAGAGAATACAGAGTTGCACATGTAGAGGATCTGATCGACGTCTTATAGGCCCACAAAGCATACGGGAGCTTGTTCGACCAATCTTTGTAAGTCTCAGTCATCTTGCTAATGATTACTTTGATGTTTGTGTTGGCGGCCTCAACAACTCCGTTTGTTTGAGGTCTATAGGGCGAAGACTTATGATGCTTGATCTTAAACTCCTCACACAGGCGCGCCACCTCCTTCTTGAAACGGGACCCGTTCTCTGAAATTAGTTCATGTGGTACTCCATATCTGCAAATGATATTTGCTTTGATGAACTTTGCAATAGAAGCAGAGGTCAATGACACATATGAAGCAGCTTCTATCCACTTTGTGAAGTAATCAATGGCAACCAAGATATACTCATGCCCACTAGAAGACTTCGGACTTATCTTCCCAAGGATGTCTATTCCCCATACCGAGAACGGCCTCTGTGAAGTGAGAGAATGTAACTAAGAAGGTGGTACATGGATGAGATTGGCATAGACCTGACACTTGTGACATTTCTTCACATAGGCGTAGCCATCTGTTTCCATTGTCGGCCAATAATACCCAAGTCTGAAAATCTTCCTTGACAGCATCTTTTCATTCATATGCGGTCCACAAACTCCTTCATGCGTTTGCTCTATGAGTTCAGCTGCTTGATCCTCATCTATGCACAAGAGTTGGATCCGATCAAATGACCTTCTGTATAACTCTTCACCACAGATGACAAAATTAGAGGCCAATTTCTGAAGAGACCTTCGCTCTTTTCCTGAAGCTTCCGGTGGATGCCCCTTGCCTGAGATGAAGTTTTTGATATCTGTGTACCAAGGCTTGCCATTTGAACACTTCGCTGTATTTTAGTGGCGTTAACATGTGTTGGGGCCCATTGAAGCCTTACTTCTAATGGCTGAACCTCCATTGTTGCAGAAATATCGAGCATTGAAGCCAGAGTAGCTAATGCATCCGTAAAATGATTATTTGTTCTAGATAGGTGAGTGAATGTGATATTTTTGACTTTTCTGAACAGAGACTCTAGGTACGTATTATACGGAATCAACTTATCTTCTTTTGTTTTCCAGTTTCCGTTGATTTGACAGATGATCAGAATTGAATCTCCGAATACGTCTAGGTCCTGAATGTGCAAGGCTATGGCTGCTTCCAAACCTGCGATACACGCCTCGTATTCTGCCATATTGTTTGTGTACTTGAACTGAAGTTTGATGGATATAGGGATATACTCTTTTCTTGGTGACACCAACACCACCCCTACACCTTGGCCCTGATTGTTGACTGCTTCATCAAAGTACATTAACCACTTTGTGTCTGAAACTTCTTCTTCCACAGCCATTATCTCCTCATCTGGAAACCCTGCTTTCAAAAATTCATTATTTTTTGCTGGTGAATCAACTAACTGTTCAGCTATCACGCGCCCCTTAATTGACTTCTGAGTGACATAAGTGATATCAAACTCAGACAATAACAACAACCACCTGGCAGTTCTTCCGGTGGGGGCTGGCTTCTCAAACAAGTACGTCAACGGATCCATCCGTGAGAGGAGGACCCTATTTGATAACAGATAATGTCTAAGCTTTTGAGTAGCCCAAACAAGTGCTAGACATGTCTTTTCAAGGATGGTGTACTTCTGCTCGTACTCCAACATTTTCATGCTGATATAGTAAATGGCTCTTTCTCGTTTCGACTCCGGGTCTTGTTGCGCTAACATGCATCCCATTGATGTGTTAGTAACAGACAAATACAACAACATTGGTTGACCTGGTACGATTGGTGACAAGACTGGTGGTAAAGCCAGACATTGCTTGATTTTCTTGAAAGCTTCTTGACACTCTTCATTCCATTTCTTTGAATCATTCTTCTTTAAGAGCTTGAAAATCGGTTCACAAGTCGTTGTCAACTGTGCAATGAACCTTCTCAAGTAGTGGATTTTTCCTAAGAACCCACGGATCTGTTTCTCAGTCGTTGGCAGAGCCATTTCTTGGATAGCTTTGATTTTCTGCGGATATACTTCAATCCCTCTCTGGCTGACCAAGAATCCCAGTATCCTGATGTAACCCCAAATACACACTTTTTCGGGTTGAGACGGAGCTTGAACTTTTGAATTCGCTAGAAGAACTTTCTCAATGCCCCTGCATGCTCTTCCCTAGTCTTCGCTTTAACGATTATGTCATCAACATATAATTTGACCTCTTTGTGTATCATGTCATGCAGCAAAGTGGTAGCAGCTCTTTGATAGGTTGCTCTAGCATTTTTAAGTCCAAAAGGCATAACTCTGTAACAATATGTCCCCCATTGAGTGATGAAGGCCGTCTTGATCATGTCTTCAGGAGCCATCTTGATCTGGTTGTATCCTGAGAATCCATCCATAAATGAAAGGAGAGCATGGCCTGCTATGTTGTCCACCAAGATGTCAATGTGTGGTAAAGGGAAATCATCTTTCGGACTGGCTCTGTTCAGATCTCTGAAATCCACACACATTCTGACTTTTCCATCCTTTTTGAGCACCGGTACTATGTTGGCTAGCCATTCAGGGTATTCAACAACTTGTATGAAGCCAACATCCAATTATTTCTGAACTTCATCTCTGACTAGCAAGTCCCACTCTGGTTTCTTTTTTTGAAGTTTTTACTTTTTCGGCCTGGGACCTGGGATTAGGGGAAGTCTATGTTGAACATTGTCTTCACTTAATCCCGGCATGTCATCATAGGTCCAAGCAAAAACTTCTTTGAATTCCTTTAATAGGTTAATTAATTCCTCACACTCTTCAGGAGTTAATGTTTGTAGACACCCCATTTTGACAAGGCCCTAAAGTCCCCGAAATCGAATAAGAGCTTCAAAAGAAATTGAATAAAATTCCCAAATTCAGAGTTCCCCAGAATCAAATCTCAAGCCCCTAGGCCAAATTCCCTAATGTCATAAGATAGAGCCTTAACCTTAAGTTCTTGAGGAATTAGGCCCAAATGCGAGGAAGTCCTAGAATTTTTTGTTAACCCACAGTGTTCACCAACTGGTACGAATTTCCCCGCATCTTGTTAATATCCCTGAGAGTGTCGCTGCAATTTTTCAAAAGAAAATCATACTAGAAATGGAAGAAAAGACAAGCCGAGATAGTACGAGTATCAAAATGCAAAATAATGGATTTCTATTGGTAGAAAGGTGATTTGCCAACCTTAGAGGGGCAATTTTGGAATTCTGATTTTACTTAAGGTGTAAGCAATCCCTATTAGCCTTTGGATCAAATTAGAGGGTTAGGATCATCTGAAAAGAAGAAAATTTTTGCCCCGTTTTCTACCTGGACCCCCCTTTTTAAATTAAAAAGAGTAGTCATAAATCACTGTGGGGTTGTCCCTAGGCAGAAAAGGGGGTGGAATACATCATTTCCCTTTGAATATAAAGGATCGGCTAGGGTTTCTCAAAAGAGAGAGGCTCATTTTTTTACAAGAAAAAAATCAAGAAGCAGAGAGAGGGAGGAGGAAGAGCCGCCGGCCGATCTTCACCCCACCACCAAGCCTCTTCCCAAACCGTACCCCATCTTCACCCAATCTCCATTGATTCTGGCAAATCTGCCGGAGCACCCTACGCCACCTCCATCTTCTCCGGCAAGCTTGCCGGAATCCGGCAAGCCTATCCCACCACCTCTGCACCTCCTCCCTCTTCTCCACCTTAGCCGCCAGCCACCATCTCCACCCCAAACCCAAAACCGAAACCCATTTTTTCCACCATCCTCCACCACCAGCCGCCACTGACCACCCCAAACCCATTCGAAAACCCTCTCCCACCTTCATCTCCTCCAACCCTTACCTCCAAAATCGAAACCCATCTCCACCCAAAACCCTTATTCAAAACCCAAAACCGAAACCCATTTTTTTCCACCACCAAGCTTCTCCACCGCCACCCTTCTGTCACCCAAAAACCCATAAAAAAAGCAGAGGAGAGGAAAAGAAAAAAAAAAGAAGAAGAAGAAGAAGGAGAAGATCCACCTCTCTCTCTTGCCGCCGGCTGATCTTCCCCTACACCACCATTACCCCATTTTCAAAAAAAAAAAAAAAGAAAGAAAGAAAGAAAGAAAGAAAAGAAAAAAACAGAGAGAGAGATATATATATAGACAGAGAGGGGGAGGCTCAGCCCGACCGCCGACCTCCCAAGCTGCCATTTCCGGCCTCCCAAGCAAATCTTCTCCCCACCATTTCAAGGCTGGAGCCCTCAATGCTCTGCTCCGAGTATCGGCAGAAATGAGCAATGCACCGGTAATTCTCACCCTCGATTGTGATATGTACTCCAATGATCCTCATGGGCCACGCCGGGCAATGTCCACCCCGAGTGAGCCCAGTTCCATCCCCAATCTAACTCGGTTCAGCCTTAATCCAATTCAGCCCCAACTCGGACCCGTAACCCGACCCCATATCCGATCCAACCCAGCAGCTGCCGAGATTACCTCCATCGATTCCGGCAATTTTGCCGGAATCCGACCGTTTCCTCTCCTCTGATCTCGGATCTTTCATCATCGTCATCGCTGGTATTGCATTCAACCCAAGAGAGGTTCTGTACATGCATTGCGTCCTCGCGGCGCGGGGATCGTCTCCAGATCGACAACTTTGTGCGGCACCGGCAATGGAAAATTAAAGAGTAACTAGCCCAACTCAGGTAATTTCTCATCCTCTTAGGCATTTTGGTCTGAATTCGAAGTAGGGATTAGTTGTCTGGTTACGTTTTGAAGTTTAAGTATGATCTCTGGAAATTCTTTTGGCTTATTTGTCGGAATTCAGTTCTCAGGTTTTCTTTTTGTCACATCTATTCTCAGTGCTTTATGATCCAATGCACCTTGATTCATAAGCTTGAGCTTATAGTAGTCATCTTCAAATGGTGAGTTTCTTTATTTTTAGTTGAAAATCTATCAAATGGCTCATCTCAGGGCATTCCTTTTCTCTGCATTCCTGATGATCAACCTTTATCTTCATGTTTCCTATCTAATGAATTTCAGCATTTTAGTAGTCTTCGCGATTCAGTTGAATATTTTGATTAAGCCCAAACAGGTTCTGTTCGTGGTTCAGATCGCACATTAGCAAAGGTCTCAATTGAATTGTTATGTTTTTGTTTTATTGCAAAAGAGAAAATTCCTCGTACAGTGGCAGCATGAATCAGTCTTTTTCAGGGGTTTTAGAACTCTTTGCGTCAGGGAATTTGTCTTTTTCGGGCGCCGGCTATGACGGAATGTATCTTAAGCCAACCCCTTCCCTTCCTGCCTTAGAGTTTTCGCAGGTTAAGGGATTTCTTCCTCTTTAGAGTCAGTCCTAGAGAGTTTAGGAGTCAGTCTTACCATCCTAGGGTCTAGGAGTCTGTCCTACCCCTGTAGAGTTTAGGATTCTGTCCTATCCCTTCATAAGATTTAGGATTCCGTCCTTCCATCTTTCAGAGTCAGTCTTCAGCATTGGAGTCAGTCCTTTAGTCTTTCAGGAGTCAGTCCTGTCATCATAGGGGTTAGGATTCTGTCCATCCCCTCATCAAGTCATGTGATTTTTATCCGCTCCTGCAAGGTATAGGATGCTGTCCAACCCTTGCAGAGTTGTTATTCTGTTCATTCCCCCCGCAAAGCATAGGATGCTGTCCAACCTTTGCGGGATATCAGGAGTCTGTCCTCCCCTTGTGATGATAGGATTCTGTCATCTTGTGTCGAAAAAAATCAAAAACATCTGAAAAATCAAAAATCCCAAAAATCTCGAGTCATTAGGAGTAGTTAAGAAATCCTAGTCCGAACTACGGATGGCTTGATCCCTAGCTGAGGGGTACGTAGGCAGCTCAGGCGTGCTGCTGGCATCCTGAGTCCAGTCACCCTTTCTTTTTACACCTTTCTTTTAAATCACCATTTTACAAACATTTCTCATCTTTTCGTCCACCCAAGTTCAGTCAAACATTTTTAATAAATATTTTCAAACATTTCAAAACAAAAGCAAAAATGGGCAAGGATGGTGATTGCCCGGTCACTCGGAGCCCTCTTTTCATTCCATTTTCGGTTTTCATCGTGATTTTCGGTTTCCATCGGTTTTCTGATGTTTTATCGGGTTTTGGGACGGGCGATGACGTAGCGTGGCCCCTTTACAGGGATTGCCCTCGCTGAGCCCAACGATAGGTTATGACGATCGCGAGACTTGTCCGATCTTCAGCAGATTAGGATCGCTGGGCTTGATTCCTTTTTAATCGCCCTCTGAGCCTATCGTGTGTTCCATCTTCTTTCCCATGGCATTTTGGTTCTCACGTGCCGTTGATTTTCCGATTTCTTTCTTTTCTTACACCTTTTAGCTTGCTGTGCGCTTATCTTAGATTTCTTATGCATTCTAGTTTGTTTGTTCTTCTAGCGTGCGATCGATTGCCATTTTCTTAGTCTTATCTCTTGCATAGGCTCGCATGCTAGTGTGTTTACCTTACTGCTTTGATTGCTTAGCTATAGCGTTTATCCATTCGTCTTAGCTTGATTATCTGTCTAAACTTAGATATTTGCTTTCCTTATCTCATTATATCTGTCATTATCTGTTTAGCTGTAGCTATGCATGCGATTGTTTATTGCTTTCTTAGATGTGATGAGTTAGGATTAGATGCGATGAGTTAGGATTTGGATGTTCACTTTCTTTGCCCATCCCCGGGTCATGCATGCTTAGGTAGACGTTATCTCGGGGATGATGGTTCCCATTTCACATGATTTTTGCCCAAAACTCTTCAAAGTTAATAATAAATGGCATAAGAGACCAGGTGCTTGCACTTGGGCGAATTGGGGGCGCCTAACCCCTTCCCCATTCGTCATCAGGCACGGACCCTTTGTATCTCTAGTTATCTGTTGCGACAGAGCACAGCATGGGATCCAGGGCCCACTTCCTTGGATGGCGACTCTTTCTTTGTTTAAGGTGCGTCTTGAATCCGGGCTAGTCCCCGAATCGAGAGGTATCTCACTTCACATCGCCGCTCATGCTGTGAGGGGCACTCTTTCGAGAGTTCCTTGGCGGAGCTCTCCTTCACGTGGATGATCCTGAGACTCGCGTGGGGGCACGTCCCCCCGCCTCTCTCGGATCGGGTTCCACAATGTTTTGCCAATTCAAATTTCCCGAATTAGGGTCTCATCACCTATATTGATGGTCTCAATTTCCTCTTCGAGTGGTTTTGCTCGACGTTGCTCCTCCTGTCTAATCATGTATTTGATTTCAGGGGGAGTTTCGTCGGCATCCTCATCAGAGGGGGAATCTTGATTATTATTATTATTATTAATTTGATCAGATAAAGAAGCAGAAATTGAAGTAGAGACAGGCAAATAAAGAAAAGAGTCTTTTATTTCATTCAAAGAAACTGAAGTTACATCTGTTGACGCGCCTTCAATAGGCTCAATATTGAAATCCTTAGAAATCTTTACAGACTCATTATCAGACTGGACTATCGTATGAACAGACTTGACAGACTCGGTAGACTCAACGAAAGATGTAGCAGACTCTGCATCGGACTGAATTGCAACATCGGAAGACTACATAATTCCCATCGGCGAGCTCGATCACGACTGTACCTGCATCAAAAGAAACATCTGATATAACAGACTCTATTTCTGACTCGGAAATGGACACGTACTTAGAGACAACAGACTCTTTGATAAAAACAGGACTGTACTGGATGACGACTTGGGGTATGACCTGAGAACTTCAGTTCGTGAGGGGTCCCTCGACTGGGGTGACAAGGCTTTCAGGATCAAGAATCAGCGCCCCTCTCCGATCATTGCTACGATCGGTAACTCAACCTGAAACAGAGAATTCAGAAGACACGGCTCAAGGATATCAGCCCAATCAACCTCTGGTTCAATCTCATGAATCTGCAAACTCGTGTACTCATCTGGCAGCTCCATATCGAAAAATATCTCGAACCCTGGTAACTCTTGCCCTGTGAACTCATCAACCCACGGCTCTGCGAACCCACAGAATGCAAAGTCATCTCTCTCTCTGCAGTACTTACCATTTTTTATCAGACTAAATGGTTTCATTGGCATCTCTAGACCCTGACGACGGAGCTCAGACCATTTCCGCATGTAATTTCTCATTTCTCTAATCTCATCACAAGATCATATCCGAGTCCAAACAACCCTTCATTTTCTCTCATGTCAGGCCATGCGACTATCCCCTGATGATTACGACCTAGACCTGCACCGGGAAGGTACCCCTGTCTACGCATCATTTTTTCAACCTAAGGATTAGTGCTGGTGAGGAACAAAATCTCTTCATTCTTTGCTTTTTCAAATGATATGGCTGTGACTTCTACAGAGAACCCAGTCAGACTAACATCACCTTTCTTTTCTGAGGTACCCACTTGCAAAACTTGGCCTACCTCTAAATCAGGATCACCCTTGACTGTTATCACCCTGTTGTTTCTGATGAACTTAAGTTTCTGGTGCAGTGAAGAAGGGATAACTCCAACCTTATGGAGCCAAGGTCGGCCAAGCAAGAGAAGGAAAGACGCTTTGATATCGAGCACTTGGAACTCTATTTCAAAGATTTCTCCTCCTATCAGAATTTCGGTTGCTAGTGTTCCAATAACATCGCGTCTGGTACTGTCATACGCCAAAATTTCTTGTTCAGAAGGACAGTAGCAGTAGCTAACGGACATACGTTCAGTGCAGACCCGTTGTCAACTAATACATCTGGGACCTTCTTCCCGCTACAGATAACTGTGATTTTCAGTGGACGTGTATGGTTGCAACCCTCAGATGTTAGATCTTCATCAGTGAAAGAAAGAGTCTTGGACACCCTAGCCATCGCTACTAAACCAACATTTCGTCAGGTGTAATATCTACAGATACCTGTTCAGCATTCAACTCTCTTAGTATAACTTGACAGTGCTTTGGGGAAGCCATAAGCAAACCCCAAATTGAAATATTATCCTGGGTCTTTTTAAGTTGACGCATAAGATTCTCATCTTCTTCTTCGTAACTCAGCTTGCTTTGTTTCTGCACTTCTGCGGCCCTTACAACTTCAGCTGGGTTCTCAGCTCTCAACTCAACAGGTTTGAAGATTCGCCCGCCACGAGTAACATGGCGGACTTCGTCACATTGATCGTTCAAAAAATCAAAGTCATCATCATCAAAGCTAAGAACATACGGAGCAACATCTTGGACTTCCTCTTCATCACATTGAAGAATATAGGGACCAATAGAAGACTCGGCAGTCATCATCATCTCCACCCAGCACATAAGGTTTCTCTTCCTCTACTTCTTCAATTTTCTCGCCAAATGCCAAGACAATCGGTGAATCGGAAGCGATAGTACAGATCAAGGAAGCAGGGTTAAGAATAGGCTCTTCAGTAAAAACCGCCCCAACTGTAGGTGGAGGTCGTGTAGCATGAGTTGGTAACGGATTCCGTGTAATGTTTTGCATAGATACTACAATTTTTTTCGCTTCTATCATATCCTGAATTTATGCTTCAAGGCCATGCAGTTATCTATTAGGTGCCCTGCTCCTTGATGATATACACAATATTGATCTTCACGCCAATATCTGGGGAGAACAGGTGGTGGCGGTCTTGGTTCTAAGAGAGTGATCTTTCTGTCTCTTAGTAACTTCTTGAGAGCGAGAGATAAGGGGTAAGGTAGCGAATCAAAATGCCTTTGTGCTTTCTTCGTTGGCTGCTCTGTCTCTGCTACAACTCTTCTTACAGGGATTGCAACACTCACATTGTTAACTTCAGACTTTGAAGCTACAATTGGTTTCTTTCCATTCCTTGGATCAAAAGAAGACTTTGCCAGAGAACCCTTCAACAACACATCTTCAGTTATGGTTCCTGTCTTGATCAAGTGATTGAAATCAGAATAATACTGCGTCGCCATGAAGTAGTAATACTGCAGAGACAAGTTCTTGACCACAATTTTGATCTAATCTTCTGCAGGAGGGTGATTAGTCATCTGGGCCGCTTTTCTCCTCCATCTTCTTACAAAAGAGGTAAATGTTTCCAGAGGTCCTTGCTTTATTGTTTTCAGATCCCTCTTCGTAACTTCTATTCCTTTTTCCATCGAAAATTGCTCAACAAACTTGTTAGCAATTTCGTCTAAAGTTTCGTGTTCTTCAGGTTTCATATGAAGGAACCACTTCTTAGCTACTCCTGTCAGAGACATCGGAAATACCTTAGGGATCTGCTCTGAAGACAGCCCATACCCTTCTAAATTTGAAATGAATGACCTCAGATGACTCCACAGGCACCCCGTCCCATCATATTTTTCAAAATCTGGCATTCTGAATTTTGGAGGAAGGGTGACTCCAGGGAAAAGGAAAAACTCAGACATATTGATCTTCTTTGGACCCTTAACTTGCATGCTTTCAACTTGTTGGGTCAATTTTTCAACTTTATCAACCAATTCCTTCTCCTTGTTTGGCTTAACTGATTGCGGGAGACAGTTCTCCCCTACATATTGCTCATCATAGAAATCATCTTCAGGGGAGATGACAGACCGAACAAAGCCTAGAATCACATTAGGAGGATTTTGGATGACAGGTTGTTTCGAGGTAGCGGATTTCTCCCTTTTCAACTGAGTAACTTCTTCCTTTAGGGTGGATACCTCTCTTATAAGGTTCCTCATCATGTCTCTCATTTCAACCAACATCTCATTTGACTCGGCCATTTGGTTAAGACTAGGTGAGACAAGTGGAAATAAAGCTGGTGAGATAGGTGAAGAAGATCTACGACTTAATCTCGACGTAGAAGATTGTCGGGACCAAGTAGGCTGTGAAATGGTAACTTTTTTCGGAGCAATGGCTTTTGCTTAACTCTAGACTCCTGAAATGGAAGTAAAAACACTAATTTAAATTAAGATAATTAGAAAAATATTATGTACAAATTGAAACAAGAGATAATACGAACACGTCTCTCCTTTGGGTAAAAACCAGCAGTACAACAATTGTAAGAAGCGGCATGACGACCCATCAAACCTAAACGAATAACCATCACACTTAGGGTGTTTCAGATAAAAAATCCAGCAACATGACGGACTTACCAAGGGATCATGGCATGGTGAACTCACAGTCTATCCATAACACTAAGGATGGCAGTCATACTCAGAATGTTTTAGGTAAGATTCGGCAGCATAACAGCCTTACAAAAGGATAGAGGAAAGGTAAACTCATGGTTTATCAATAACACTAAGGATAACGGCTACACTCATAAGATTTCAAATACAATCCGGCAGCATAACGGCCCTATAAAAGGATCGTGCTAATGTAAACTTGTGGTTTATCGATAACCCTAAAGAATAGCGGTCACACTCAGTAAAACAAGACAAACTAATCTAACAAATATATAAGAGATAGAGTTTTTATGAGCCAGTTAAATTAAATTCAAATGAGTTATCCTTTGAAGTTTTTATGAAGTTAGGTGGTCCCCAGCAGAGTCACCAAACTGTGGGACCCGATCCCGCGAGAGGGGTGGGGCGCGAGCCGCCACGCTCTCTCTTGGTCTCTCGTACCCACTCGAATGGCGTGTGCTTTTTATTATCGATTTTAATTACCCAGCCAAGCAGGCAGCAACCAAGCCATAGGGTGCAAACAAACGTGCAACCCAGTACCCATAAGGGCAGGGGTAAGCCGTCGAGCCTAGCGATGTGTAATTTAATTCATCTTTTCCGTGAACTTGGGATCACTAAGGCAATCCGAATTCCACGCAAAAGAGAGTGATAGTCGCCACCTAGATGAGGAATCTAGGACCCATAATTGACCAGAAATCTAGACTCGTTACCTGGTTACGAGAATGGAAGGTATGGGGATTTACCACCACATGCAGCATTCCTGCCCGATAATCGGTCTTCAATTCCAAAAGTTAACTCTTTTGAATTTCTTTTAAATGGCTCATTTAACTCTATATTAATGTGCGACCTATGTGACATGCATTCTAAGATCTAATTTCAATGTAATTCCTAAATGTGTATCTTAATTTTCTTAATTTGTTTGAATTCAATCTAAGTGAAAGTTCTCCTAAAATTCTAATTTCATGGAAAGTCCTAAGTGATTTAATTACTTTTAATTTAAGGATTAATGTACAAAACCCCACTTATGTGTGGAGCCGACTCGTGATTGGTATACCATCAAGCATCCAAGCTGCCTACGTACCCAAGCCTCACTGGGATCAGAGTCGACGTAGTTCGGTGCACTTAAGGTAAGCTACTTATGCCTAACTCATCTAGGACACCGATCTAGACTGGATTGACTGTTTCAACAGTTTTAAGAGAAGTTATTTAATTCAAGTTGAAGATTTTATTATCCTAGGACTTCATCTAAGATGCTATATGATCCTATCTAAGTGCAAGTTGTCCCTTAGACTAATGCAGCTTAACCTACGTCCTAGGTAACTAGGCTTGTCCTATGAGAAAAGAGGGTAACTAGTGTAACTAGTTCTATGGCACGGTTGCTATCCATAGCAAACGCCCATGATGAGGCTGGACTCCTAACTCTATGACTCCCTAAAACTTAGGACACAACATGACACAAGTGTTCCTAAATGGGGCTCTAATGGTTCCTACGATGGAAACCGCAATCCAACGGTTCCGAAAGACATGAGGTAAATTGATTCAAGTTGTTGAAGTTAATGATTTTCAGATTTCAAGGATTTTCGGTTCCTAAACATTAAAGGAATACCAAAGTCTCTATGGTTCACACATTTCGACCTAGAATTGCATCCATGGAAGGGAATCGTGCGCTCTCCCCTTGCGCAATTTAAAACTTAAGTTATAGCACCTTATTGCCTGGCATATCTCTCAGGATTTCCGTGGACAATAAACCTCAGAGCCAATAACATGCTATAATTTAAATATTCAAATTGTCAAGGATCAATTGCAATTGGGATACGATCATGGATGCTATCTCGGCATCTAAATTATCCTAATATGGCTATTTTACAAGAGAAATCTAAGACTCCTAAGATTTCTGTTTCAGTGAATTAAGGAATGAATATGTGACAGAATTTTAAGGTTCCGTAGAAATTTTTATAATGATTTTGATTAATTCCAATTTTTAATAGATTTTATCAATTTCAGACCACCTGAATGATTTTACAAATGAACTCATTGCAAACAAATTCGAAATAAATTGAAATTTCTACAGTAACAAGATAGGAATGAATATAGCTTACTGGAAAACTTTCATAGGTTTTTATAATAATGTGTTATTAATTTTTGATTTAATAACAATGAGACCAGATTGTTAAATTTACAAGGAAACCCTTAGAAATAGAAATCTAAATTCATTGAAATTTCTACATTACTAAGATATGAGTGAATTTAGTACACTGTGAAATTTTCATGAATTTTAGATACGATTTATTATCAATTTCGAATTTTTAAAGATTCAGACCAGATTATGAATTTACACAACATCCCCTAGGAAAAAAATTCCAACTCAATTTAAAATTTTAAGTAGCATGAAATATGTAATATAAGACTACTGAAAAAATTTTGAAAATTTTAAATATGATTTGATATTAGTAAAAAACCTCACAAAATCTGGTTGTTTCCAAAGAACATATCAAACAACATACCAAATAAAACCCTAGAATCATTACAAATTCATGGCAGAATATATCAGTATCATATTATTTTTCCACGAAATTTCATTAATTTTAGACCTTATTTGGTATATTTTCTATTTTTCTTCTTCAAAAAGATGTTTTTTAAGAGTTTTCTATTTTTTTTACATGATTTTTGAGAAAAATACGACTTTGGAAAATGACCTTTAACATTGTTCTGATGTGATGAACACAAATTTTTTTTAATATTCCAAGAAATAGATCATCCTGAGATAGCTATTTTTTTCAATTTCTTAATATCTCGGTCATTATTTCAAATGAAATTCCAATCTTCATTCAAATTCTCAAAATCCTTTGATCCAATGTCCGATCCGATCCGATAGTTCTTTTAGTCTATTTGAATAGATCAGTGTATTAAATTTTGAGACGAATCGGACTTGAAACACTCATGTAAAACACGATTTTGAGCCCACCCATATAATATTGAATTAAATAAAATTAATGCTAAAACCATGCAAAAATATGTAAAAAAAATACAGAATAATTCTGGAAAAATCTGAGAATAAAGAACCTACCTTTAATCGAGATCCTTACTGAATCCAAAAGCGTAAGAATCCGAGAAAGTCCGCCGACGTGCAATCCGATTCCCTTTCTTTCTTTCTTTTTTTACTGTGGAGAGAGAGAGAGAGAGAGAGAGAGAGAGAGAGAAGAGATAACAAAGAGAGAGATAATAACAGAGAGATACTAAAGAGAGATAATAGAGAGAGTGTGAGAGTGAGAGTGAGAGACGATAGAGAGATAATAGAGAGATAGTGAGAGTGAGAGACTACAGAGGGAGAGTGAGATTTGAGAGATGACAGAGAGAGAGTGAGATTGAGAGACGACATAGAGATTGAGATTGAGAGACGACAGAGATATAATGAGAGTGAGAGAGACAGAGAGGGAGTGAGAGTGAGAGAGACAGAGAGATTGAGATTGAGAGAGACAGAGAGGGAGTGAGAGTGAGAGAGACAGAGAGATTGAGATTGAGAGAGACAGAGAGATTGAGATATGTAGAGAGAGATGGAGAGGGGGAAATACGGCACTCTGTTTTTTGTTTTTTTTTGTTTTTTTTACTTTAGAAATGGAAATCTCGATGCCCTGTTTCGAGAGATGGAGAGGGAAAGATAGAGATGTCTGTTGAGCGCGGGAGAGGGTGAGAGTGATATGGAGAGGGAGAGATGGAGATGCTCTGTTGAGCGAGACACAGAGAGTATGCATGAGAGGGTGCTCTTGAGATATGAGAGAGACCTTTTTAGAGAATGAGCCAATGCTCTATTTTTTTCTTTTTTCCTTTTGAAATCGAAATCCAACCCACTACTGTCCGGAAGAAAGTGTGAGATCTCCCCTCCGCAGAGACCACCGATCCACTTTGTTTTTTTTTTTTCTATTATGGTCTTTCTTCTCTTATCATGGGGAGAGAGTATTGCCGAATTTAGGAGAAGAGAGCTGCTGTTTTCTTTTCTTCTTTTTTCTTCTTTCCTTTTTTTTTAAAACCTCCTCATAGCAACTCACTTATGACAGCCACCTTCTAAAAAAAAACAATTGAGGAAGAACACGGCAGTTGACAATACACAGGTAAGGTGTTACTATTTCTATCTATCAAAGAAGATCATCCAACCCTTTTATTTCAATATCATGCCATTTTAGTTGAAAACATTCTCCATCGATGTTCACACGTATGTAAGGTGGGAATAGCTAAATTGCCTACCTTTCCTTTCACTCAGTAGCTTTACAAACATATTATGATTTTATAAAAGAAAGAAAGCAATCAGGGAATGCTGCCTTTTAGGCAAGTGGCTTGCCAAAAGACTCGTTGGTAATTCCCATAGGTTTGCCATCTTTCCATCTGATGATCCAGACGGTCCAATCAATCGACTATGATTCGAACGGGTTATGTCTTCAAATCAGCAAGCTTCCATTCACATGGGTAATTGCACACATTATATTCTAGCTTTCTATTTCAGCTCACAAACAGTTTTCTCAATTTAGAATCCTGTATTGCATGGCTACTTCTCCTATTTAATGGTTGATATCCATCTATACTTTACATTCCAAGTCAACTCCCCTAAAGCAATTTAGTAATGATCCCACCACTTCGAAAATTATAGATCGGTTTGTGCCTTCTTAAATCAAGAATACCATATGTATAATGTCTAAGAATATAAGGCACTTTGTCCACTACAGTCCAAACGAATGATGTAAGCCTTCATTCTTGGGCAATTGCTATTTCTATATGGATTTCTAAATCATGACTGAATCATATAAATAGCATGAGAGGCCCCACTATACAAAGAACATACCAATTTAGCTTTTAAAATGATCCAAATCGTTCATTAGACAGGCCACAACACAAATTTCCATAGGATGATCCGAACCATTGACTGATGGGCTACAATGCAAATTAGGTTGCGCCCCCTTAAACCTTTTCCATCAGATGATCCAAACTGGGCTGCAATGTCCAGATGATCCAAACCGGGCTGCAATGTCCATTGGCCGAAATATACTATGCCCGTTATGAAAACAATGCAGTTCACACTTGCTTGATCCAAATCTAATCGAAATGTTCAATGCGAGGCCACCCAGTGGGTCCAAATTCTCTCTTGTTTTGATTCTTGTGTATAACCATCCTCAACACTTAGCAAGACAACACGAAACATGACAAAAATGACCGAAAAGATTAAAAATGTAAGAGACGGACGCGGAAAGGAAAGACACTAGAAAAACCGATAGAAAAACACTAACTTCTTTGTTGATTAAAGCGGAGTAAAATGGGGGTGTCTACAGATGCCCCTTTTTGGGAGAGATGACGTAGTCATTGAATACCAAAGCAAAAGTGACAATACCATTTTGCGCAGCGTTTTGCAAGCAAAGGACTCTCTAGACAAAATGCAACCTAAATGCGAATGTATGCAACCTAACATAATGCAACACCCTAGATGAAGTCCTAGAATTTGAACATCTATCAAAAATCATTTACTCTAAACACCTGAGATGGTAGTTTAGAATAACGGAGAATCGGATTTACTCTGGGTGCAAGAACTTTCAATCCAAAACAAAAGACGACTATGATGCGGTGCCGTTTTCGAACGGGTAATGAAGGAATGGGATACCATTTTCAAACGGATTTTCGGAGGGAAAGGAATACCTTTTTTGAACGGTTTCAAAGGAAATGAGATGCCATTTTCAAATGGTCTTAGAGGGAATAATGGATGACTTTCGAAAGATTTTTAAATAAAACGAAGCATCATTTTTGAACGGGCTCAGATAAAAAGTGATACCATATTTGTATGGGTTAAAATAGGACAGGACACTGTAATTATACAGACCCAGAGGAAACGAAATACCAGAATGAGACACAGTATTAGTACGGTTTCCCAAAAATGAGCAACCATATTTGTATGGATCCCAAAAGAGGAGTAAGAGACCACTTTTGAATAGACTCAGAAAGGATGAGATACCGTATTTGTATGATTCCCAAAGAATATGAGATACCATATTTGTATGGATCCCAAAGAGGAATAAGAGACCATTTTTTGAATGGACTTAGAAAGGATGAGATACCGTATTTTTACAGATTCCAAGAAAATGAGACATCATATTTGCATTATGCTCAAAGTGAATAAGAGACCATTTTCGAATGGTTTGAAGAGAATGGAATACCGTATTTATACGGATTCCAAGAAAATGAGACATCACATTTGTATGATGTTCAAATAGAAGAGACCATTTTCAAATGGACTCAGAGAGAATGAAATAACGCATTTATACGGATTTCAAGGAAATGAGACACCATATTCATATGATGCTCAAAGATAACTCAGAGATAATGGAATATCGTATTCATACGATTTCCAAAGAAATGAGACATCATATTCGTATGATGTTCAAAGAGAAAATACCATCTTCAAATGGACTCAGAGAGATATGATAATTTGAGTTTTGACAGAGATCATCAGAAAAATAAAATCGAAATCTCCAATTAACAACTTTGGAAGCAAAGGATTTAATTACACCATATAGTAAAGGACTTTCAAGGCCCAAATTTGGGACGCCACTCCATTAGCAACCTGCCCCAGTTTGAGGCATTCTAACCTTCTTCTATTCATTGACCAGAGATCATTCTTCAAAGATTTTTCGCCTTTCATGACAGTATTGCCTTTTCCAAGTTTCTCAGAACCTGTTAATGAACCTGCCTTCAGAGTGATTGCACCCAACAACAATTCCTAAAATAGAATTTGCAAAAACTTTTTTTTTTCTTTTAAATTTATTAAACAATTAAAAACCACAGATACGTGCAATAAAATGATGAAGTAAGAAAGATTACTCAAGTAATCCTGTGATGCTTCTGACTTATCAGTATTTTCTTTTGGGTTAGGCTGGCTTCTTTTTTAAAGAATATTTCTCCATTGATAAACATTTTCAATTATTTTTAAGACAGTAATACTTCATTTATTTTTCTATCAACTTTCTGATCGCTATAAATTAATGCCCCTAGTTTCAGGAATCATTGTTATTTTTGCCTGACCAACTGTGATTTCAGAGATCGATGTAATTCTTCTGGTGTGAACCCAATCTTACCACGACCAAGTCTCCCTTTTTTGGATTTTCAACTTGGCGGACCGCTCGTCCTTAACTTTTGCCTGAATCGCCTTTTCAGGTTTTCAACTCAGCAGACCACCCCCTTAACTTTTGCCTAAGCCGCCCTTTCAGGTTTTCAACTTAGCAGGGGAATGATCCTAAATTTTGCCTAGATCGCCTTTTCAGGTTTTCAATCTAGCGAATCTTCAAGCTCCATTTCTTTTTTTTCTTTTTTCTTTTTTTTTTACTTGAACACCAAAAGGACTTTATAGGTAGGATAGGGCTTTTCAAAGAATGGCTTAAGGTTCAACAAGAATTTCGACCGAACCTGTGAACAGGTTGCCTACGTATCCCAGGGTAGGATTCAGGTCGTGCGTAGTTCAGGGCAAATGCCCTTAGTTTGAAGGTATTTTAATTTTTCTTTTCTTTTCTTTTTGCATGATTTTTTTTTCTTTTCTTTTTTCTTTTCAACTTCTTTTTAGAATGATTGAATTTCTTCTTTTGAAACAACCGAACTCGGTTTGACCGAGCTGCCTACGTACCCCAGTGTAGGGATTAGGTCATGCGTAATTCAGGGCGGATGCCCCTAGTATATTGGGTTTTGAAGGAAAATGTTACTTAGGCTCAAAAAGGATTCGCAAAAGGTTATATATATTTTTATCTTGGGTTATGAATTTGGGGATTTATTCGGCCAAAAGACGGCCTTCTGGTGTTCAAGCATAGAACCTCTTGAGTTGATCAAGATTTGTTGGTTCTGGCAATATTTCTCCATTTAAATTACAGAGCTTGACGGCTTTTCCGGGTAAGATTTGGTCCACAATGTATGGTCCTGACCAATTTGGCTTGAACTTGCCTCTTGGGTCAAGTGCTCGGTTCTCTTTGAAAACAAGATTGCCTTCTTCTAGATCTCTGATTTTAACCTTTTTATTAAAAGCCCGGGCTATTCTGCACTGGTAACCCTGTACATGGTAAAGCGCCTTCAACCTCTTCTCATCTAGCATGTTCAACTCTTTATATCTGGCATCTGCCCATTCATTTTCTGGCAACTTAGCCTCAGTCAATACTCGGAGCGAAGGTACACGGATCTCAACAGGTAGCACTGCTTCCATCCCATAAACAAGAGAGTAAGGGGTTGCCCCAATTGAAGCTCTAATTGATGTTCTGTAAGCCCACAAGGCGTACGGTAACTTATTCGACCAATCCTTATAAGTTTCTGACATTTTGCTAAAGATAGTCTTGACATTTTTGTTTGCAGCTTCTACCGCTCCATTTGTCTGCGGCCGATAAGGTGAGGATTTATAATGCTTAATCTTGAAATCTTCGCAAAGAGTGATTACTTCCTTCTTGAAATGAGATCCGTTATCTGAGATAAGTTCATGGGGAATTCCATATCTGCATATGATATTGGTGCGTATGAATTTAGCAACTGATGCGGATGTAAGCTTTGCGTAAGAAGCGGCCTCAACCCATTTGGTGAAGTAGTCAATCGCAACAAGTATGTACTCGTGACTGTAGACACCCCATTTTGCTCTGCTTTAATCAACAAAGAAGTTAGTGTTCTTGTTATCAGTCTTTTTCAGTGTTTTCCTTTCCCGTGTCCGTTCCCTATGTTTTCTCGATCCTTTCGGTTATTTCTGTCATGTTTTGCGTCATCCTGATAATTGTTGAGAGGGGTTGTTCGCAAGAATTAAAGCAAAAGAGGATTTGGACCAATTTGCTGGGCCCGCATTGAACATTTCTTATTAGAATAAGATCCTGCATTGTGCCTTGCATTGATATTAACAAAGAATATGGGTTTCGAACTCACCTTGGACCCAATGAGCGAGATCAATTTCCATGGTGGGCATAGTGTATTTTTGCTAATCTAGGGTGGGCCCATTAATGTGAAAAATAAAGCTTAAGATGAAGGCCCATCAATGGAACAACTTAGGGTCGTCCACAAAAATGGCTCAGGGGACACAATCCTCTTGTAAAATGGCCCATTCTAAATGGACGATTTAGATCATCCTATGAAGTGCGGTATGCTATGGCATTTTCAGCGGGAGCTCAACATTCAATCTTCGTCCAAATTAGAATGGCTAAAATAAAAATCATATGCCACATGGAAAGTGAATATATGCTGTTTTTAAACGGTAAGTGAATTCATCCCCTTAGAAAAGAAAAAAAGGAAAGCAAGCTAACTGTGGGGAAGAATTCTAAAAAGAAAAAAAAGAAACCATTTACGTTTGGAAAAGATCGAGCCAAACAGCTCGGCAGATTCTAAAAAAAAAAAGGAAGAGCAAGAGAATTTGGAAGAGAGCAAGATTCTATTTAAAAAAGGCATTGACCGAGCAACCCGGGGGGGAGAGAGAGGTGGAAGGAGCAAAAATCAAGATCTCTACTCTCTCTTGGATCGCTGAAGCTTTCTCTGCTTCTCGGGATAACAACTCTCGTCCCCTCTCCACACATCATATCCCTCTTCCTCTCATGTTTTCCCTCTCCCCCAATTTCCCTTTCGGCAGCAGCTCACACCGCCCTCCTCACAGCCATCTCGTCTCTCTACACTTTCCAAACAACCCCTCTCCATCTCACTATCACCCTCTCTTTCTCATCTCACACTCTATCTCACCCTATATAACCCAAAAAAGCATTGAAACTAAATAAAAAAAAAAGAAAAAGAAGCCAAAACAAAAAAAAAGCGTGAAAGAAAAAACAGAGTATCCTATACTCTGTTTTTTCTCCCATACTCTCTCCTATACTCTCTCTCTCTCTCTCCCTCTCCCCATCACTCTTTCTCTCCATCTCCTTCTCATCTCTCACCAATTCTATATCTCTATCTCTCTATCTCATTCATTTAATCGCTCCATTTACCTCATCTCTCCACTTACCTCACTCACCACCCTCTGTTTCTCACCCTCACTCTGTTGATCGCTGTTAATCTCTCTATTACTCTATCTCTCTCGGTCTTTCATCTCCTCTCTATCAACCTCTCTCTATCTCTTTATTACTCTCTCTCGGTCTCTCTCTATCTCTCTTGGTTACTCTCCCTATTAATCTCACCCTCTTCAGCTTCCCAACATACAGAAAATAAGAAAAAGAAGAAACAAAAACAGGAGGAGTGCTCTTGGTTACTCTCCCTATTAATCTCACCCTCTTCAGCTTCCCAACATACAGAAAATAAGAAAAAGAAGAAACAAAAACAGGAGGAACGGCACTCTCATAGCAGTAAGAAAAAAAAAACAGAGAAAGAGAATAGGGATCATCGGATCGCAGTGTCGGTAGAATTTTCGGACTTTTCGGCTCTCGGATTCGGCGTGGATTTCCGTCACAAGTTAGTACACTATTCTCAGATTTTTCCTGGATGATTTGGCATTTTCTTATATTTTTGCATGATTTTTAAAGGTTTAATTGAATTTAATTGAATATTATGTGTGTGTGCTAAAAATCATGATCTGCATGAGCGTTTCAAATCCGTTTCGTCCCAAACTTTAATACGATGTTCTACTTAAATAGAGTAAAATAACTATTGGATCGGATCGGACATTGGATCAACGGTTTTTTAGAATTTGAGTGAAGAGTGGTATTTTATTTAAAATATTGGCTGAGTAATTACGAAATTCGAAAACATAGCCATCTCAGGATGATCTATTTTTTGGAATTTTAAATTTTTCTTGCGTTCATCACATCAGAACAAGGTTGGAGGACATTTTTCGGAATCGTAATTTTCTCGAAAATCGTGTTTTAAAAATAGAAAACTCTTCAAAAATATCTTTTCGATGAAGAAAAATAAAATATATACTAAATGAATTCCAAAATTAATGAAATTTCGTGGTACAATAATATGATACTGATACATTCTACCATGAATTTTTGAGAATTTATTGAATCTGTTTGGTATATTATTTTATGCTTTCTTTGAAAATAATCAGATTTTGGGAAACTTTTTACAGACATCAGATCACAGATAAAATTCCCAACATTTTTACAGTAGTCTTATATTCCATATTTCTAGTCTTTGTAAAATTTGCAAATGATTTAGATCTTGTTTCATATGGGATGTAGTGTTAATTCATAATCTGGTTTGAAAATTGAAAAATCCGAACTTGATAGTAAATAGTTTCTAAAATTCATGAAAATCTCACAGCATGTTGTATTTACTCGTTTCTTATTTCTGTAGAAATTTCATTGAATTTAGATATCTATTTCTAATAGTTTCTGTGTTATGTTTGCAATCTGATCAATTAATTGTTAAATCAAAATTAAATATGAGCTTAATGTAAAAATCTGTAAAAATCTTTCAGTAAGCTACATTTCATCATATATTGCTGCTGTATAAGTTTCAACTCATTTCGAATTCGTTTACAACAGTTTCATTTGTAAAATCCCTCATATGTTTAAAATTGATAAAATTCATTGAAAATTCGAAATTAATTGAAAATCATCTGAAAATCTCTAAAGAACCTTAAATCTCTGTCACATATTAAGTCCTTAATCCATTGAAACAGAAAACTTGAATCGATTTGCTTCGTGTCTTTCGTAACCGTTGGATCACGGTTTCCGTCATAAGAACCATTAGAGCCCAATTTAGGAACACTTGTGTCAGGTCGTGTCCTAGGTTTTAGGGAGTCTTAGGTTTTAGGGAGTCCTAGAGTTAGGAGTCCAGCCTCATCACGGACGTTTGCTATATATAGCAACCGTGCCATAGGTCTAGTTACACTAGTCACCCAATCTTTCCCTAGGACAAGCCTAGTAAACTAGGATGTAGGCTAACCTGCATTAGTCTAAGGAACAACTTGCATTTAGATAAGAATCATATAGCATCTTAGATGAAATCCTAGGATAATAAAATCTTCAACTTGAATTAAATAACTCCTCTTAAAACTGTTGAAACAGTCAAATCCGTCTTGGTCGGTGTCTTAGTTGAGTTAGGCATATGTAGCTTAGCTTAGGTGCACCGAACTACGTCGACTCTGATCCCAGTGAGGCTTGGGTACGTAGGCAGCTTGGATGTCTGATGGCACACCAACCGCGAGTCGGCTCCACAACAAATGTGGGGTTTTGTATATTTATTTTATTATGAATTTTTAATTAAAATATGTAGGATTTCCTTGAAATTAGAATTTTAGGAGAACTTTAACTTAGATTGAATCCAGACAAATTAAGAAATCAAGATACACATTTAGGATTCACATTGAAATTAGATCATAGGATCCATGTCCCGTAGTTAGCACATTAATAGAGAGTTGAATGAGCCATTTAAAATAAATTTAAAAGAGTTAGCTTTTAGAATCGAAGACTGATTATCGGGCAGGAATGGTGCATGTGGTGGATAAATCCCCATACCTTCCATTCTTGCAACCAGGTAGCGAGTCTAGATTTCTGGTTAATTACGAGTCCTAGATCTCACATCTAGGTGGCGACTCTGTCAGTCTCTTTTGTGTGGAATTCGGATTGCCTTAGTGATCCCAAGTTCACATAAAAGATGAATTAAAATCAATAATTAAAATGCACACGCCAATCGCGTGGGTACGAGAGACCAAGAGATAGAGCGTGGCGGCTCGCGCCCCAGCCCTCTCGCAGGATCGGGTCCCACAGTTTGGCGACTCTGCTTGGGACCACCTAACTTCATTAAAATTTCAAAAGATAACTCATTTGAATTTAATTTAACTGGCTCATAAAAACTCTATACCTATTAGATTAGTTTGTCTTGTTTTATTTTCTCATCACATTTTACTCGAACTTAATCTAAGAAAACCTGAAGGCATCATAGATTGCGCGAACTTATTGCACACACTTACATCACTTGCATCTAAACCCTTGCATCTCACATGCACACACATCCTATTTTAGGAACCCGGAGTGTTATCTAGCAAGGTTGACTGGGATTTCATCACCTGGTGCCTCTGTGCTAGAGAAGCATTCCACCCTTAGCCTAGCACCTTCTGGTGCGTAAATAGATCTCTTGTTCACGTACTGATACGCTGGACACTGGTACAGTATATCGAACATAGATTCGCGCTAAGGGAACTCTTGGCCTTACCCCAAGATTAACCCACACATGCATGTAGTATACGATCACATGTGCGTCACGTGTGTGAGCCTAGCTTAGGATATCCTACCCATTTGTGTCTAGATTAGGCCGTAGTCCATCTTCCAATGGCTACGATCGGTCCTTAGGTACACAAACAAAGTCATGAGTCGAGATCCTCTCTCCACTCCGCTAGATTAGGATTAGGGTTTGATGCCTTCAGGTTACACTGTTAAAATGTGCGAAGATTAAAAATTTTTCCCTTTGGGGTTAGGATATAAATCCCATCATTTCCAAAGATCTCATAGGATTAGTTATTCTTGATCTACCCGTTGAAAGCAATCCTATGCAATCTCATCTTTTGATCGTGTGTCTATCATTCGCCTCTTGTGTGATTCGATTATATCTTCATTCCCTTCCTCAATTGGCAAGAATTGTGTCTCAATCATTTGATCGTGCAATCTTGATGATCTGATCGTACTTGTACCCTTAGTCTTTTCTTACTCTAAGGGCAACCTTTTTCAAGAATATTTTGCTAAGTCCTTCAGAGTTCACTATCATAATCCTTGAGCTAGGGGCATCCCCCTATTCGAATCTGTCATCATTGTCATGTCTTGGTCCATTAGGATTCATTCTATTGTCCCAATTACTTACTTAAATGTGTAATCTTTTTTTTAGTCATTGAGAATGAACACTCCATGAATGTCAAGCTCATATACCTCGTGTTCATTGTTTCCATCACAGGAAGTTGGCACCATAGCTAAGTCTACCACTCTTTAGGTTCGGATCTCTTCACGGTTGGAGAGGAAATTTGTCTCTCCACCACCCTCTATGAGAACTCCGGCGTCCCTTTCTTTCTCCTCACCCACGGCAGAAAACCAAGAGAATCCTCCGCTCACTACTGTTGCTGAAACTCTTGCCTTAGTTCTCCAACAATTACAAGAGATCAAAGATGAAAATCAGGCCCTCAAAGCCCAGCTTGCTGAGAAACTCGGGCCATCGTCTTCCAAAGATAAAAGGCCTATGCACCATACAGCTACTTCAGCAGCACCCGCCCAGCCAGTGTTCATCCCTATCCCAGATAAAACTGAAGAAGAGTTAGAAAGAGAACAGTACAGCGAAGGTCACGGTAAGCCTTCTCAGTCAGCGGTTGATAAGAAGGTTATGGAGAAATTAGAAAGTCTTACCAGGAAAGTTCAAGACATCCAGCTTCAGGACCGAGGTGGTTTCAACTCAAGTGATCTTACATTGTTTCCTGAAATTCGTCTCCCCGCAAGCTTTCAGATGCCAGATTTTGACAAATATGACGGTGTGGGTTGTCCGATCACACACTTGCAAATGTTCACTATCATGTGCCAGCCTCAAGGTCTATCTGCTGAGCAAATGGCTCAATTGTTCCCGGTTTCTCTGACAAAGGTCGCTAGAAGGTGGTTCATGGTCCTAGACAAGACTCGTTATAGGACATTGAAGGATATTGGAGAGCAGTTCATCAAGCAATTCAAAAATGATGATGGAACCGAGATCACTAGGAAGGATCTTGAGAGAACCAAACAGGACTCAAAAGATTCATTCTTAACTTTCGTCAGGAGATGGAGAAGGTTAGCGGCTCAAATGATGCAGCGTCCCTCAGAAGAGGAGCAAGTCCAGATGATTATGAAGAATATATCCTCTCAGCTCCAATATCACATGTCTCTTCAGTATTATCCAGATTTTAAACACTTCATCAATGCTGGTATGCAAATTGAGGAAGCAATGGCACAAGGAGTTTACAATAGAGGTAACCCCAATTCAAAAGAAGTTAAGACGCAGACTCTAGCTAAGATCTCTGAGGTTGATAATCTATCAATGACTAACCCGTCGCGGAACTCTATGGTATTCAAATATACTCAATCAGGGATTGCAGCTCAGCAAAAGCCCAATAGGGAATTCACCCCTCTCCTATTTCCACCATCTGTCATATTCCAGCAAGGATTGGAATCCGGCGATATCTACTTGCCTCGCATTAAGGAACCTCCTAATCCGCTCCCCAGGACATGGAGGGCGGAAGAACACTGCGATTTTCATCGAGGATCGGGGCATAGTACTGATCAGTGTATAACTCTGAGGCATGTGATCCAAAAGTTGATAGATGAGCGCAAGCTGCCATTTCAGCAAGCGCCAAATATTGCTGATAATCCTATACAAAACCATGTTGTACCGCCGCTGGATGATGTTTAGACACTTGGGGTTTGAGAAGCTCAGGTTCAGTTGCAGTGATAGAGAAGAACCAGAAGTTAAAAGGCACTTGTTATGATGATGATTCAGTTTTCGCCGAGCCTCTAAAGCCAGACAATTGCAGCAGTCTTAGTCCTTTTGTTATTTTAATTAAGTCCAGTCATGATGTCAAGTCCAGTTATTAAGTACAGTCTTCTAAAAGTTTGAATAAATTTCTAGTCCAGTTGAGTCGTTTCTTACTTTTATTTTTGAGTCAAGAGTGTGAATTCTGAGTCTGTTCTCGATAAGTCTTATCAGATGTGGTTTTTTTTTTCAATTCAATGAAACTTGCTTTCTCTATACATTCCAACGTGTGCTTCTAACTTTAATAACCAATGAGAATAATACTCTCTCCTCAAATGAGGAAGAAGATGCCGACGAAACTCCTCTTGAGTTGCAGCCTATGCTCAAACAAGAGGAGGAGCACCGAGCTCAGCCTCTCAAAGAGAAAATTGAAATGGTAAGCACTGGCACTGAAACTTTGTTTCAGTGAATGCCGATTGAAAATACATTACCCTCTGAAGAATGTGAGGAATTGATAAACCTATTTTGAGAATAAAGAGATGGTCCAGTAAGCGCTATCATTAATGCGGAGAAAGACCCAGATAGAAGGTTCAAGAAAGAATGAAGTAAATGTCACATGCTATACAAGGGACATGGATTCGAAACAACTTTCATATCTCCAGTCAATGGCCCTGGTCACAGGTTTCACCGGTGACAATGTAAAGCCATCAAATTCAATATGAAAAGTGCGAGAGCAATCATCTCAGAGCGATCATCAAAATATCAAGGGCCACCGATTCAAGGATGAAATGATGTCCAAAAACCGGTATGCACCCTCAAGGTCAAATTACTTATCAATATCCAGAAGGAAGAAGAATCATTATCTCTTACCGGGAAATGCCGTCAAACTCCGTGAAAAAAAAAAAAATCAATCAGTACCAGAGGGACTCTAGTAACCTATATCGATTCCCAATCTGAACATCGGAAGGCCTCCTTTGGCCGAATAAATCCCAAAATCAGAACCCAACGTCAAAAGAATACCGGTTTACAAACCCTTCGAGCCTGAATGAAATTTTCTTAAAAACCCATTACACTAGGGGCATTCGCCCCGAACTACGCGAGACCTGATCCATACATTGGGGTACGTAGGCAGCTCGGTTAAACCGAGTTCGGTCGATTCAAAAAAAAAAAAAAAAAGAAATTCAATCGTTTCAGAAAAAAGAGGGACAGGTTCCAAAAGAAGAGAAGTCAATCATTCCAGAAAGAAAAGAAAAAAAAGAAAAATCAATTAACCTTCAAACAATTTATCTTCAAACTAGGGGCATTCGCCCTGAACTACGCACGACCTGATTCCTACCCTGGGATACGTAGGCAACCTATTCACAGGTTCGGTCGAAATCTTTGTTTAACCTTAAGCCATTCTTTGAAAAAACCTATCTTACCTATAAAGTCCTTCCGGTGTTCAGAATTAACGATATAGGTCCCGAAACACAAAAAGTGAAAAAAAAAAAAAAACGGAGCGGAGTTTGAAGATCTGCTAGACTGAAAACCTGAAAGGGCGGTCTAGGCAAAATTTAAGATCATTCCCCTACTAAGTTGAAAACCCGAAAAAGCGGCTTAGGTAAAAGCTAAGGGGATAGCCTGTTGGATCGAAAACCTGGTTCAGGCAAAAGTTAAGGCTAACACGGTCCGCTAAGTTAAAAACCCCGAAGAGGTGACTTGGTCACGGTAAGAGAATCATCATAAGAAGGTTACAGCCGGTATTAAGATTGAAAAAAAGAAAAGAAGTTCGAGCAAGCTTAAATGTCATCCAAGAAACTTGGGGGCATTGAAACCAAGCAATCCTAGGAGTGGTAATCAAATTCTAAGAGCATTACTGTTTTTAAAAATAAAAATAAAAATTACAGTGCTTATCAATTGAGAAACTACTCTTTGAAAGGCTAAACTTACCAAATAAAATGATAACTAAGTCAGGAGCATCACTGTGTACCAGTCCAGTCAGTCCATTCCTGTTCGTTTTAGCCCATTCTTTCAGAAACTTCACGTTCATCCAATAGTGTCTTTTACCAGCTTCCCCTTTTTAGTAGAGTCGATCATTGTCCAGTTAGTCAGATGTTGCAACTGTCTAGGTAAAGGATGCCTGGTGTAGCTAACCCCCTGCAATTGTTCCAGAACTAAGTTAATCCGCAGGCAAGGATTTCAGGAGTTAAGAAAAAAAAATCCAGTCTAAGCAAAGTCAATTCCAGAAGAATCCAGAAGCAGAAAAATCTGAAAAACCAGTTCCCATAAGAAGAACATACCCTAGAAAAGCACCTTGAGCTTGGAAGAGCCTTAGATACAATGGTGGTTGAGCCAGTTTCTCACAAAGATGAACCATTAAGAATCGGAATCTCCTTCGAGTCAGTTGAATATTTGTCTGAATGCTTGTCAAAAGAAGAATCCTCTGTACCAGTGTCCAAATATTCCGAGGTCCCAATTCATATCCCCGGTAAAGAAGATCTTGATCTAAGAAATTTCAAGCCCTGTGATACTTTCTTGTTCATCTCCAGTAAACAATTCAAAATGCTAATAAACTTGTGTAAGAACCAGTTTACTAGTTCATCAATTACCAATTCCTAATTCGCCAGTACCAGTTCACCGATTCCAGTATTCCAGTATTCCAGTTTCAGTTCCAGTATCCAATATTCCAATATTCCAGTTCCAGTATCCAGTATTCTAGTATTTCAGTTCCAATATCCAGTACTCTAGTATTCCAGTTCCAGCATCCAGTATCCAGTTTCAATTCCAGTATTCCAGTATTTCACTATGCCAGTTCTAGTCTCCAGTTCCAGTATCGAATATTCCAGTATCATAGTTCTAGTGTCCAGTATCTCTATCACCAATATTCCAGTGTTCCATTTTGCAGTACTTATATTCCCGTTCCTAGTATTTCGGCACTCCAATTCCAACATCCATTTCCAGTGTCCGAAAATCCAGTGTTCCAGTACTCTAATTCTAGTATCCGGTATGTCTTCGTTCTAGAGTTTCGGTTCCCGATGTTTAGATTAAGATTCCAGTCTCCAGTTTCCAGTCCTAACATCCAGTGATCAAATTCCAATCCCAATTGAATCAATCAAAATGTCAATCTAATCTAATCCCCAGTTCACTAGTTATCAAGTTTTGACTCTCCAGTTTTCCAGTAATCGAGTTCTACAATTCCCAGTGAATTGGCTCCTTAACTTCTCAGTTCTTTGATTCTCCGGTTATATGACTATTGAGTCTCTTAATCATCCAGTTCTCCAAATTTTTAGCTCTGTAAATATCCAGTCCCTAAATTTTCTACTTCTCCAGTTTTCCAATTCTTCAGTTCATCCAATCTTCAATTCTTCAGTTCCAAGTCATCTAGTCTTCAAATTCTCCGGTCCACCCATTGTTTGATTATTCAGTTCTCCAGTTCTCAAGTCTTTAAGCCTCTAATCCTCTGATAATCGAGTCCTCCAGTGGTTTAGAATAAAAGATTTTTGATATATGTTCCAATTCTAGGACTTCGTTTAGGGTTTTGCATTAGGTAGTAAATGTTTGCGTCTAGGTTCCGTTTTGTGTAGAGTCGTTTGTCGATTAAAGCTACGCAAAATGGTTCTGTCATTTTGACTTTGGTATTCGATGACTACGTCATCTCTACCAAAGAGGGGCATCTGTAGACACCCCATTTTGCTCTGCTTTAATCAACAAAGAAGTTAGTGTTCTTGTTATCAGTCTTTTTCAGTGTTTTCCTTTCCCGTGTCTGTTCCCTATGTTTTCTCGATCCTTTCGGTTATTTCTGTCATGTTTTGCGTCATCCTGATAATTGTTGAGAGGGGTTGTTCGCAAGAATTAAAGCAAAAGAGGATTTGGACCCATTTGTTGGGCCCGCATTGAACATTTCTTATTAGAATAAGATCCTGCATTGTGCCTTGCATTGATATTAACAAAGAATATGGGTTTCGAACTCACCTTAGACCCAATGAGCGAGATCAATTTCCATGGTGGGCATAGTGTATTTTTGATAATCTGGGGTGGGCCCATTAATGTGAAAAATAAAGCTTAAGATGAAGGCCCATCAATGGAACAACTTAGGGTCGTCCACAAAAATGGCTCAGGGGACACAATCCTCTTGTAAAATGGCCCATTCTAAATGGACGATTTAGATCATCCTATGAAGTGGGGTCTGCTATGGCATTTTCAGCGGGAGCTCAACATTCAATCTTCGTCCAAATTAGAATGGCTAAAATAAAAATCATATGCCACATGGAAAGTGAATATATGTTGTTTTTAAACGGTAATTGAATTCATCCCCTTAGAAAAGAAAAAAAGGAAAGCAAGCTAACTGTGGGGAAGAATTCTAAAAAGAAAAAAAAGAAACCATTTACGTTTGGAAAAGATCGAGCCAAACAGCTCGGCAGATTCTAAAAAAAAAAAGGAAGAGCAAGAGAATTTGGAAGAGAGCAAGATTCTATTTAAAAAAGGCATTGACCGAGCAACCCGGGGGGAGAGAGAGGTGGAAGGAGCAAAAATCAAGATCTCTACTCTCTCTTGGATCGCAGAAGCTTTCTCTGCTTCTCGGCATAACAACTCTCATCCCCTCTCCACACAACATATCCCTCTTCCTCTCACGTTTTCCCTCTCCCCCAATCTCCCTCTCGGCAGCAGCTCACACCGCCCTCCTCACAGCCATCTCGTCTCTCTACACTTTCCAAACAACCCCTCTCCATCTCACTATCACCCTCTCTTTCTCATCTCACTCTCTATCTCACCCTATATAACCCAAAAAAGCATTGAAAGTAAATCAAAAAAAAAAAAAAAGCCAAAACAAAAAAAAAGCGTGAAAGAAAAAACAGAGTATCCTATACTCTGTTTTTTCTCCCATACTCTCTCTCTCTCCCTCTCTCTCTCTCTCTCTCTCTCTCTCTCCATCACTCTTTCTCTCCATCTCCTTCTCATCTCTCACCAATTCTATATCTCTATCTCTCTATCTCATTCATTTAATCGTTCCATTTACCTCATCTCTCCACCTACCTCACTCACCACCCTCTGTTTCTCCATTTACCTCACTCACCACCCTCTGTTTCTCACCCTCACTCTGTTGATCACTGTTAATCTCTCTATTACTCTATCTCTCTCGGTCTTTCATCTCCTCTCTATCTCTCTATCAACCTCTCTCTATCTCTTTATCACTCTCTCTCGGTCTCTCTCTATCTCTCTTGGTTACTCTCCCTATTAATCTCACCCTCTTCAGCTTCCCAACATACAGAAAATAAGAAAAAGAAGAAACAAAAACAGGAGGAACGGCACTCTCATAGCAGTAAGAAAAAAAAAAGAAGAGAAAGAGAATAGGGATCATCGGATCGCAGTGTCGGCGGAATTTTCAGACTTTTCGGCTCTCGGATTTGGCGTGGATTTCCGTCACAGGTTAGTACACTATTCTCAGATTTTTCCTGGATGATTTGGCATTTTCTTATATTTTTGCATGATTTTTAAAGGTTTAATTGAATTTAATTGAATATTATGTGTGTGTGCTAAAAATCATGATCTGCATGAGCGTTTCAAATCCGTTTCGTCCCAAAATTTAATACGATGTTCTACTTAAATAGAGTAAAATAACTATCGGATCGGATCGGCCATTGGATCAACGGTTTTTTAGAATTTGAGTGAAGAGTGGTATTTTATTTAAAATATTGGCTGAGTAATTACGAAATTCGAAAAAATAGCCATCTCAGGATGATCTATTTTTTGGAATTTTAAATTTTTCTTGCGTTCATCACATCAGAACAACGTTGGAGGACGTTTTCCGGAATCGTAATTTTCTCGAAAATCGTGTTTTAAAAATAGAAAACTCTTCAAAAATATCTTTTCAATGAAGAAAAATAAAATATATACTAAATGAATTCCAAAATTAATGAAATTTCGTAGTAAAATAATATTATACTGATACATTCTACCATGAAGTTTTGAGAATTTATTGAATCTGTTTGGTATATTATTTTATGCTTGCTTTGAAAATAATCAGATTTTGGGAAACATTTTACAGACATCAGATCATAGATAAAATTCTCCAAATTTTTACATTAGTCTTATATTCCATATTTCGATTCTTTGTAAAATTTTAAAGTGATTTAGATCTTGTTTCATATGGGATGTAGTGTTAATTCATAATCTGGTTTGAAAATTGAAAAATCCGAAATTGATAGTAAATAGTTTCTAAAATTCATGAAAATCTCACAGCATGCTTTATTTACTCGTATCTTATTTTTCTAGAAATTTCATTGAATTTAGAAATCTATTTCTAGTAGTTTCTGTGTTATGTTTGCAATCTGATCAATTAATTGTTAAATCAAAATTAAATATGAGCTTAACGTAAAAATCTGTAAAAATATTTCAGTAAGCTACATTTCATCATATCTTGCTACTGTAGAAGTTTCAACTCATTTCGAATTCGTTTACAATAGTTTCATTTGTAAAATCACTCATATGTTTAAAATTGATAAAATTCATTGAAAATCCGAAATTAATTGAAAATCATTTGAAAATCTCTAAAGAACCTTAAATCTCTGTCACATATTAAGTCCTTAATCCATTGAAATAGAAATCTTAGGATCTTTAGATTTTCCTGGAAAAATGGCCAGTGCATCCATAGTCGTATCCCAATTGCACTCGATCTTTGACAATTTGAATATTTAAGCTATAGCATGTTGTTAGCTCCGAGGTTCACTGTCCATGAAAATCCTGAGATATGCCAGGCAATAAGATGCTATAACCTAAGTATTAAATTGCACAAGGAAAGAGCGCACGATTCCCTTCCTTGGATGCCGTTCGAGGCCGAAATTGGTGAACCCTAGAACCATTGGTATTCCTTAAATATCCAGAAACCGAAAATCCTTGAAATCTGAAATTAATTAACCTCAAGAACTTGAATCGATTTGCTTCGTGTCTTTCGGAACCGTTGGATCACGGTTTCCGTCATAAGAACCATTAGAGCCCAATTTAGGAACACTTGTGTCAGGTCGTGTCCTAGGTTCTAGGGAGTCTTAGGTTTTAGGGAGTCGTAGAGTTAGGAGTCCAGCCTCATCACGGACGTTTGCTATGTATAGCAACCATGCCATAGGTCTAGTTACACTAGTCACCCAATCTTTCCCTAGGACAAGCCTAGTAAATTAGGATGTAGGCTAACCTGCATTAGTCTAAGGAACAACTTGCATTTAGATAAGAATCATATAGCATCTTAGATGAAATCCTAGGATAATAAAATCTTCAACTTGAATTAAATAACTCCTCTTAAAACTGTTGAAACAGTCAAATCCGTCTTGGTCGGTGTCTTAGTTGAGTTAGGCATATGTAGCTTAGCTTAGGTGCACCGAACTACGTCGACTCTGATCCCAGTGAGGCTTGGGTACGTAGGCAGCTTGGATGTCTGATGGCATACCAACCGCGAGTCGGCTCCACAACAAATGTGGGGTTTTGTATATTTATTTTATTATGAATTCTTAATTAAAATATGTAGGATTTCCTTGAAATTAGAATTTTATGAGAACTTTCACTTAGATTGAATCCAGACAAATTAAAAAATCAAGATACACATTTAGGATTCACATTGAAATTAGATCATAGGATGCATGTCCCGTAGTTAGCACATTAATAGAGAGTTGAATGAGCCATTTAAAATAAATTTAAAAGAGTTAGCTTTTGGAATCGAAGACCGATTATCGGGCATGAATGGTGCATGTGGTGGATAAATCCCCATACCTTCCATTCTTGTAACCAGGTAGCGAGTCTAGATTTCTGGTTAATCATGGGTCCTAGATCCCACATCTAGGTGGCGACTCTGTCAATCTCTTTTGTGTGGAATTCGGATTGCCTTAGTGATCCCAAGTTCACATAAAAGATGAATTAAAATCAATAATAAAAATGCACATGCCAATCGCGTAGGTACGAGAGACCAAGAGAGAGCGTGGCGGCTCGCGCCCCACCCCTCTCGCGGGATCGGGTCCCACAGTGACCATTAGACGACTTGGGAGAAATCTTGGCAATAATGTCAATTCCCCACACCGAAAACGGCCAAGGAGAGGTAAGAGAATGCAATTCGGTGGGTGGTACATGGATGAGATTCGCATGTATCTGACATTTATAGCATTTCTTCACAAATGTGTGACAATCCGCTTCTAATGTTGGCCAATAGTACCCCAGACGTAGGATCTTCTTTGCCAACATTTTTCCATTCATATGAGGTCCACACACCCCTTCATGAATATCTGCAAGAATTTCTTCTGCCTGATCTTCAGTGACACATAAGAGTTGAATTCCATCGAAAGACCGTCGATACAACTCCCATCCACAAATGACAAAATTAGCTGCCAATCTCTGCAAAGTCCTTATTTCTTTACTCGACGCCTCATTGGGATGCCCCTGGCCTGAGATGTAGTTCTTTATGTCCGTGTACCATGGCTTACCATCAGGACATCTTGCAGCTATTTCTATAGCATCAACATATGCAGGAGCCCATTGTTCCTGAACCGTGATGGGCCTCATCTTCATATTGTGAGGTATGTCAATCATAGAAGCTAATGTTGCTAAGGCATCGGCGAATCTATTCTTCAACCTTGGTAAATAACTGAAAGTGATGCACCAGAATTGTTGAGCAAGAACATCCAAGTATTCATGATATGGCTGTAGCTTTTCTTCTTTGGTTCTCCATTCTCCTTGAGTTTGGCAAATGATTAACTTCGAATCTCCATATACGTCAAGATTCTCTATGCCTAAGACCAATGCGGCCTCTAGCCCAACGATGCATGCTTCATACTCTGCCATATTATTGGTGCAATTAAATTGTAACTTAACGGCAAGGGGAACATGCTCGTTTCGGGGTGACACAAGTAATGCCCCTACTCCTTGCCCTGTTTGGTTTGCTGCACCATCAAAATAGAGGGTCCAACCAATTTATGGATATTCATCTTCTACCATCATGATCTCTTCATCTGGGAACATTGGCTTGAAAGGCTGACTTTCTTCTCAGGGTGCTTCCGCCAATTGCTCAGCAATGGCTCGGCCCTTTACTGATTTCTGGGTTACATAGGTGATGTCGAACTCAGACAACAATAATAACCATCTGGCAGTCCTACCTGTCAGGGCTGGTTTTTCAAAGAGATACTTCAGAGGATCCATCCTTGACAAAAGCAGGACCTTATGTGATAAAAGGTAATGTCTGAGTCGCTGAGTAGCCCAAACCAAGGCTAAGCAGGTTTTTTCTAGGACAGTGTACTTCTGTTCATACTCCAACATCTTCTTACTAAGATAATATATAGCCTTTTCATGCTTGGTTTCTGGATCTTGTTGTGCTAACATACAACCCATGGTGGTTTCTGTTACTGACAAGTAAAGCAACAATGGGTGCCCTGGTATTACTGGTGTTACTATCGGTGGTTCAGACAAACTTTGCTTTATCTTCTCAAAGGCCTGTTGACATTCCTCCGTCTATTCTTTGGAAGTATTTTTCTTTAAGAGCTTAAAGATAGGTTCGCAAGTTGATGTAAGATAAGCGATGAATCGTCTTAGGAACTGTATCCTTCCTAGGAATCCCTGAATTTCCTTCTCAGTTTTAGGCGGCGGCATCTCCTGGATAGCCTTAATCTTCTGAGGATCTACCTCTATGCCCCTTTGGCTCACCATGAATCCTAGCAACTTACCAGAGGTAACCCCGAATACACACTTGCTAGGATTCAAGCGAAGCTGGTATTTGAGTATTCTTTCAAAGAACTTCTTAAGGTTCGGGATATGATCTCTCCTTTCCTTGGCGTTTACAATCATATCATCAACGTAAACTTCGACTTCTCTATGTATCATGTCATGGAGTAAGGCTGTAGCTGCTCTTTGGTATGTTGCATCGGCATTTTTAAGACCAAATGGCATTACCCGATAGCAATAAGTCCCCCATTGTGTAATGAACGAGGTCTTAGTCATGTCCTCGGGTCCCATCTTAATTTGATTGTAGCCCGAGAAACCATCCAAGAAAGATAGTAATTCATGCCCGGCCGTATTGTCTACTAGGATATCGATATGTGGTAGAGGAAAATCATCTTTTGGACTTGCCTTGTTGAAATCCCTGAAATCTACTCACATTCTCACCTTTCCATCTTTCTTTGGTACAGGTACTATATTTGCGAGCCATTCTGGATATTCCACTACTTGCAGAAACCCAGCATTCAACTGCTTAGTGACCTCTTCCTCTACTTTCAAGACCCACTCGGGCTTCATTCTCCTTAGCTTCTGTTTTTTAGGTTTAATTCCTGGTAACAAAGGTAGCTTGTGTTGAACAATGTCTTCACTCAACCCGGGCATATCTTTGTAGGACCAGGCAAAAACTTCTTTATATTCCCTAAGTAGGTTTATTAATTTATCGCGCTCTTCAGGAGATAGAGTATTTCCAATTCGTATTTCCTGTATTAAATCTTCTGTTCTGATGTTTATAATTTCGATTTCATCTTTAAGAGGCTGGGCTCGGCGCCCCTCCTCTTGTTTGAGCATGTGCTGCAATTCAAGGGGAGTTTCGTCGATCCCTTCTTCCTCGTCTGAGGAGGGAGTGTTTTCATTATTAAAGTCAGAAGCAAACACAGAGACATACTGAGAATCAGATTTCATTGGATTAAAAAAAATTGCATCATCATCATCGGACTCATCCTGAACAGGCTCAGGATTCACATTGAAAATAAAATCAGAAAATGACTCGCCTGGACTAGGCATCGACACAGACTTAACAGACTTGACTGGACTCGACTTAGCAATAAGATAAGTAGGAAAAACATTAGAACTCCAGTTTGAAAGATTTTCTGTTGCAGGTGCAATCTGACTCTGAGGTTCAATAAAGGTAGAATCGCTCTGAATAACCGCTACTAGCACATCTTCACGGTCTGTCTCTTCTTGTTCTTCAAAATGGTCTAAAACTGGCAACTCCTGCCAAGCAACATCAGGCTCATCTTCTTCAAACAAGGACACCAACATATCTGGCTCAAGGTAGACTAACCAGTCCTCAACAGTTTTCTCAACATAATATACTGGCGGTTCTGTTTCTGGGAGAGCAAGGCCGCTAAATATTTCAAAACCAGGTATCATGATTCCTGTCACCGAGTCATACCATGGTTCAGAAAACCCATAGTATGGTGAAGTCTCGCCTTCTTTGACAAAGTGATCGTTCATCGATAAGGAATATGGAGCCATTGGGAGTACCCCTCTGGTGCGGTGGATTTCTTCCCTCAATTTCAACAATTCTTCCATGGCTTCTTCCTCTTCCTCAGTAGGTATATATCCAAGACCGACAGTTCCATGGTTTGCTTTGATTGGGCGCCAGTGAGACGCCTTGCTTGGATCACGGCCCAAATTCATACCAGGAAAGTAATTCATTTTTCTCATTATCTTGGCAACCACAGGACTGATGGCAAAAGGTAAACACAACTCCTCCCGAGAGGCCTCTTCATAGGAAATAGCAGCAACGTCGAACGCGAAACCATTCAAATTGTAGTCTTCTGCTTTTGCAACTGGAAGGATCAGAGTTTCTCCTGTTATTTGTCCTATTTCTGGCTCTTCGTCACCCCTGACAGTGATCAACTTTCCATCTTTGCTGAACTTCAATTTTTGATTAAGGGTTGAAGCAACAACGCCTTCCTTATGCAACCAGGGACGTCCCAGAAGCATATTAAACGAGGCCTTGATATCAATAACTTGAAACTCAACCTCAAATTCTTGACCACCTACAACAATTTTGGTGGTAAGGACCCCGACCACATTTCTGCGGGTGTTGTCATATGCGAGGATTCCAAGGGTTGATTCGGCAAAATCAGTGGGGCCAAAACCCAAGGTAACGGTAGTTCTCAACGGACACACATTCAACGCAGATCCGTTATCTACTAACACAGATGGTACTTTCTTGCCTTCACAGACAATGGTGACATGAAGAGCTCTAGCATGATTCCGAGCTTGAGGAGGAAGCTCCTGATCTGAGAAACTAATGACTCTGGCAGCCTGGGTTAGAGCAACAACTTCAGCCAGCTGCTCCGGAGATATTTCTGAGGATACTTGTGTAGTATTCAATTCTTTTAACACGGCTTCCCTGTGTTTCTTTGACGCTATCAACAATCCCCAAACAGATATAACAGCCTCAGTTTTCTTCAACTGTTGTACAGCCTCATCATCTTGGTCTTTCACATATTGCGGCTCTTCTCCTCGAGCCAATGCCCCTGGATTTTGGACTCTCAATTCAGCAGGTTTGAAAATTCTTCCGCCCCTTGTAACATGTCTAACTTCATCCAATTCTGGCTCATCATAAGTAATAACTTGAGGGACTTGTGGCTCATAGGTGATCACCAAGGGAGATACAGACTCTCTTAGGTATGACTCATCATAGAAGATGATTTAGGGTTCAGAAACGGGTTCTAAGGCACATATGACGGTGAGAGAGTCAAACTTAGAATCGACTATGGTTATGGCATTAACGGCAGCAGGAGGGTTAGCATGACCAGGTAACGGGTTTTGGGTAACATTGGGTCTTGGCTGGAATGCAATGACTTTCTCATCAATGAGTTTCTGAATTCTAAATTTCAAGGCAATGCAGTTGTCAGTAAGATGACCAGGACCCCTGTGATACTCACAGTGTTGGTCAGCTCGCCAATTTGCAGGTAGAGGATTGGGGGAGGCCGGATGGCAGGTAGGGTTATTCGACCTGAGGCAAGACACTGCTTAAGTACTTCTGAAGATGGAATAGGAAGAGGGGTAAATTCTACCTGGGTTCGTTGCCGAGGTGTGGCCGCGGATTGGGCATAGTCCATCACTAGAGGTTCCTGGGACCTAGAGGATTGAGCATTGGAACGAGAAATATTACTAACTTGGGCTGGAGGGGACTTTTTGAAATCTCTGATGTTTGGGTTGCTACGGTTGAATACACCTTGAGCCATAGCCTCTTCTATCTGAGTGCTTGCCACGATGAAGTGTTTGATGTCTGGATAATATTGCAATGACATGTGATACTGGAGTTGGGGGGAAATATTTTTCATGATTATTTGAACCTGCTCTTCCTCAGAAGGGCGCTCCATCATCTGGGCTGCTAGTCTCCTCCATCTTTTCACAAAAATTAGAAAAGACTCCCTCGAATCTTGCTTGGTTCTCTCTAAATCCTTTCTAGTGATTTCCATCCCATCATCATATTTGAATTGCCTGATGAATTGTTCACCGATATCCTTCCATGTCCTATAACGAGTCTTGTCTAGGACCATGAACCACCTTCTAGCGACCTTTGTTAGAGAAACCGGGAACAATTGAGCCATTTGCTCAGCAGATAGACCTTGAGGTTGGCACATGATGGTGAACATTTGCAAGTGTATGATCGGACAACCCACACCGTCATATTTGTCAAAATCTGGCATTTGAAAATTGCCAGGGAGACGAATTTCGGGAAACAGTGTAAGATCACTTGGGTTGAAACCACCCTGGTCTTGAAACTGGATGTCTTGAACTTTCCTGATAAGACTTTCTAATTTCTCCATAACTGTCTTATCAACCGCGGACTGAGGAGGCTTACTGCGATCCTCGTTGTACTGTTCCTTTTCTAAGTCTTCTTCCGCTTTATCAGGGATAGTGATGAACACTGGTTGGGCAGGTGCTGCTGAAGTAGCTGCTTGGTGCATAGGCCCTTTATCTTTGCAAGACGACGACGCCAACTTCTTGGAAAGCTGGGCTTTGATAACTCAGTTCTCCTCTTTGAGCTCTTGAAGTTGCTGGAGAATTAAGGTGAGAGCATCGGTAATAGCAGCGGGTGGAAGATTATCTTGGTTTTCTGCCATTGGTGAGGATGAGGATGAGAAAGAAGGAGATGCTGGGGTTCTTAGAGAAGGTGGCGGGGAGACAGATTTCCTCTCCAATCGTGAAGAGATCCGAACCCAAGGAGTAGTAGGATTAGCTATGGTTTTACTGCCCTGAAATATTTGAAAGACATATTTTAAAATCACAGAAAGAAGCAGACAATGATACATGCATGGACCAGGATAATGAGAGAGAAAGATGAACTTTATTGATCAATCATTAAAGCTTGAGTACATGGTTCACTCTTTCAAAGATAAACTGATGAGATTAGACATGAAACTAAGCACTCTTTCTAGACTTCTTCTTCGGACGACAATCTTCCTCAGCTGACTCTTTTAAAGGTTTGATGATTTTGACATTCCAAGCAGATGAAACGGCTTTGACAATCTTGGGCTTGAGATCCTCAGGCGGATAAAAATGACGAAGGGGAGGCACAATAGATTGCTCCCTTCCATACTGACGCAGAATCCTGGCAGGAACATAAAAGGAAGTCTTTTTGAGACCAAGAAGGCGAACATAGTTAGCTTCTCCAGTGTTGAAGACATCTTCTTGGATTCCAGGAATTTGCCAACGAATCTGATCTTGTTGGCGGGAACTTAACCAATTAGCCCAATCGCTTTTATGATCGAAGGAAACATCATGATGCCACACGCTAAAGGTATACAATGTATGATCAAAATGGACAGGAGCTGCAATTTTTAGCTTGTGGCACAACCACACCTGGAGTAATGCAGGACATCCTGAGAAGGACCCAACGAGAGAGGGAACATAAGAACCTAGACTTGAGCTGGCACGAAGGCGAGCCATATCATCCAATCCATTGAAGGTTTCTGCAAGTATAGTAGGAATTGGGTTGGCGCCACGACCCATTTGATCAACGAGGTCCAAAAGAACAGCTGACGCAAAGCGAGAAGGCTGGACAGTGAGGAACCTAGCAAAGGAGCAGAATCTCAAAGCGCGACGTCGGGCTTTTTGAATATCAACAGCACCAATGTGTACAATAGGAGGATAAATATCAATCAGCTGTTGCATGGACACTTCTTGGCCTTTTACGAAAGAGTTCATGGATTCATCTGGATTATTCATTAAGTGAAGGAACAAAGGACGATAATCCGGTACACAGGATGGCTTCACCAGAGGGCCATCCACAGGATATTCCAATAAGGCACACCATTCTTCAAAAGTGGGACACATTTCTTGGTTGCCAAAACGGAAGACATGATGATCGGGATCCCAACACTCTGATGCGGTATAGAGTAATCCCCAGTCGAGCTTAATGGTTGCCACGTAGCCGAAGAGATTTTTCTCTTGCTCACTTATGGCATAGATGTGTGATTCTCTTAATGTACCACGGATCCAATCAAGAATTGTACGAGTAGACATAGTGCCTGTAAGCCAAGAGGAGGGATACAAGAAGGATTGGATTACATAAACATGAGATTGGGACAAATTCCTGCCAATTTAGAAAAAGTATGAAGACATGATCGAATCACATGATAGAAGAATGAAAGGCATACTATCAAAAGATTAGATGAGATTGCATATGATGGCTTTCAACGGATAGATCAAGAATGACTAATCCTATGAGATCTTAGGACAGATGGGATTTAGATCCTAACCCCAAAGGGAAAGTTTTTTAATCTTCATACATTTTAACAGTGTTACCTGAAGGCATCAAACCCTAATCCTAATCTAGCGGAGTGGAGAGAGGATCTCAACTCATGACTTTGTTTGTGTACCTAAGGACCGATCATAACCATTGGAAGATGGACTACGGCCTAATTTAGACACAAATGGGTAGGATATCCTAAACTAGGCTCACACACGTGATGCACGTGTGTTCGTATACTAAATGCATGTGTGGGTTAATCTAGGGGTAAGGCCAAGAGTTCCCTTAGCTCGAATCCATGTTCGATATACTGTACCAGTGTTCGGCGTATCAGTACGTGAACAAGAGATCCGTTTACACACCATAAATGTACTAGGCTAAGAGTGGAATGCTTCTCTAGCACAGAGGCACCAGGTGATGAAATCCCAGTCAACCATGCTAGATAACACTCCGGGTTCCTAAAATAGGATGTGTGTGCATGTGAGATGCAAGGGTTTAGATGCAAGTGATGTAAGTGTGTTCAATAAGTTTGCGCAATTTATGATGCCTTCAGGTTTTGTTAAATTAAGTTTGAGTATGATGTGATGAGAAAATAAAACACGACAAACTAATCTAACAAATATATAAGAGATAGAGTTTTTATGAGCCAGTTAAATTAAATTCAAATGAGTTATCCTTTGAAGTTTTGATGAAGTTAGGTGGTCCCCAGCAGAGTCGCCAAACTGTGGGACCCGATCCCGCGAGAGGGGTGGGGCGCGAGCCGCCACGCTCTCTCTTGGTCTCTCGTACTCACGCGAATGGCATGTGCTTTTTATTATCGATTTTAATTACCCAGCTAAGCAGGCAGCAACCAAGCCATAGGGTGTAAACAAACGTGCAACCCAGTACCCATAAGGGCAGGGGTAAGCTGCCGAGCCTAGCGAGGTGTAATTTAATTCATCTTTTCCGTGAACTTGGGATCACTAAGGCAATCCGAATTCCACACAAAAGAGAGTGACATAGTCGCCACCTAGATGAGTATTCTAGGACCCATAACTGACCAGAAATCTAGACTCGTTACCTGGTTACGAGAATGGAAGGTATGGGGATTTACCACCACATGCACCATTCCTGCCCGATAATCGGTCTTCAATTCCAAAAGTTAACTCTTTTGAATTTCTTTTAAATGGCTCATTTAACTCTATATTAATGTGCGGACTATGTGACATGCATCCTAAGATCTAATTTCAATGTAATTCCTAAATGTGTATCTTAATTTTCTTAATTTGTTTGAATTCAATCTAAATGAAAGTTCTCCTAAAATTCTAATTTTATGAAAAGTCCTAAGTGATTTAATTACTTTTAATTTAAGGATTATTGTACAAACCCCACATATGTGTGGAGCCGACTCGTGATTGGTATGCCATCAAGCATCCAAGCTGCCTACGTACCCAAGCCTCACTGGGATCAGAGTCGACGTAGTTCGGTGCACCTAAACTAAGCTACTTATGCCTAACTCATCTAGGACACCGATCTAGACTGGATTGACTGTTTCAACAGTTTTAAGAGAAGTTATTTAATTCAAGTTGAAGATTTTATTACCCTAAGACTTCATCTAAGATGCTATATGATCCTATCTAAGTGCAAGTTGTCCCTTAGACTAATGCAGGTTAACTTACGTCCTAGGTAACTAGGCTTGTCCTATGAGAAAAGAGGGTAACTAGTGTAACTAGATATATGGTACGGTTGCTATCCATAGCAAACGCCCGTGATGAGGCTGGATTCCTAACTCTAGGACTCCCTAAAACTTAGGACACAACATGACACAAGTGTTCCTAAATAGGGCTCTAATGGTTCCTACGATGGAAACCGCAATCCAACGGTTCCGAAAGACATGAGGTAAATTGATTCAAGTTGTTGAAGTTAATGATTTTCAGATTTCAAGGATTTTCGGTTCCTAAACATTAAAGGAATACCAAAGTCTCTATGGATCACACATTTCAACCTAGAATTGCATCCATGGAAGGGAATCGTGCGCTCTCCCCTTGCACAATTTAAAACTTAAGTTATAGCACCTTATTGCCTGGCATATCTCTCAGGATTTTCGTGGACAGTAAACCTCGGAGCCAATAACATGCTATAATTTTAATATTCAAATTGTCAATGATCAATTGCAATTGGGATACGATTATGGATGCTATCTCTCCATCTAAATTATCCTAGCATGGCCATTTTACAAGAGAAAACTAAGACTCCTAAGATTTCTGTTTCAGTGAATTAAGGAATGAATATGTGACAGAAATTTAAGGTTCCTTAGAAATTTTTATAATGATTTTGATTAATTCCAATTTTTAATTGATTTTATCAATTTCAGACCACCTGAATGATTTTACAAATGAACTCATTGCAAAAAAATTTGAAATAAATTGAAATTTCTACAGTAACAAGATAGGAATGAATATAGCTTACTGGAAAACTTTCATAGGTTTTTATATTAATGTGTTATTAATTTTTGATTTAATAACAATGAGATCAGATTGTTAAATTTACAAGGAAACCCTTAGAAATAGATATCTAAATTCATTGAAATTTCTACATTAATATGATATGAGTGAATTTAGTACACTGTGAAATTTTCATGAATTTTAGATACGATTTATTATCAATTTCGGATTTTTAAAGATTCAGACCAGATTAGGAATTTACACAACATCCCCTAGGAAACAAATTCCAAATCAATTGAAAATTTTCCAGTAGCATGAAATATGTAATAGAACACTACTGTAAAAATTTTGGAAATTTTTAATTATGATTTGATATTAATGAAAAACCTCACAAAATCTGGTTGTTTTTCCAAAGAAAATATCAAACAATATACCAAATAAAACCCTAAAATCATTACAAATTCATGGTAAAATATATTAGTATCATATTATTTTTTCACGAAATTTCATTAATTTTGGACCTTATTTGGTATATTTTCTATTTTTCTTCCTCAAAAAGATGTTTTTTAAGAGTTTTCTATTTTTTTACATGATTTTTGAGAAAATTACGACTTTGGAAAATGACCTTTAACATTGTTCTGATGTGATGAAGACAAAAAAATTTTAATATTCCAAGAAATAGATCATCCTGAGATAGCTATTTTTTCCAATTTCTTAATATCTCGGTCATTATTTCAAATGAAATTCCAATCTTCATTCAAATTCTCGAAATCCTTTGATCCAATGTCCGATCCGATCCGATAGTTCTTTTAGTCTATTTGAATAGATCAGTGTATTAAATTTTGAGACGAATCGGACTTGAAACACTCATGTAAAATACGATTTTGAGCCCACCCATATAATATTGAATTAAATAAACTTAAATGCTAAAACTATGCAAAAATATGTAAAAAAATACAGAATAATTCTGGAAAAATTTGAGAATAAAGAGCCTACCTTTAATCGAGATCCTTGCTGAATCCAAAAGCCTAAGAATCTGAGAAAGTCCGCCGACGTGCAATCCGATTCCCTTTCTTTCTTTTCTTTTTTTTACTGTGGAGAGAGAGAGAGAGAGAGAGAGAGAGAGAGAGAGAGAGAGAGAGAGAGAGAGAGATAAGAGAGATAACAAAGAGAGAGTGATAACAGAGAGATAATAGAGAGAGATAATAGAGAGAGATAATAATAGAGAGATACTAGAGAGAGATAATAGAGAGAGAGAGTGAGAGTGAGAGACGATAGAGAGATATTGGAGAGATAGTGAGAGTGAGAGACTACAGAGGGAGAGTGAGATTTGAGAGACGACAGAGAGAGAGTGAGAGTGAGAGACGACAGAGAGATTGAGATTGAGAGACGACAGAGATAGAATGAGAGTGAGAGAGACAGAGAGGGAGTGAGAGTGAGAGTGAGAGAGACAGAGAGGGAGTGAGAGAGACAGAGAGATTGAGAGAGACATAGATAGAATGAGAGTGAGAGAGACAGAGAGGGAGTGAGAGTGAGAGAGACAGAGAGATTGAGATTGAGAGAGACAGAGAGATTGAGATATGTAGGGAGAGATGGAGAGGGAGAAATACGGCACTCTGTTTTTTGTTTTTTTTTGTTTTTTTTTACTTTAGAAATGGAAATCTCGATACCCTGTTTCGAGAGATGGAGAGGGAAAGATAGAGATGGCTGTTGAGCGTGGGAGAGGGTGAGAGTGATATGGAGAGGGAGAGATGGAGATACTCTGTTGAGCGAGACACAGAGAGTATGCGTGAGAGGGTGCTCTTGAGATATGAGAGAGACCTTTTTAGAGAAGGAGCCAATGCTCTGTTTTTTTCTTTTTTCCTTTTGAAATCGAAATCCAACCCACTACTGCCCAGAAGAAAGTGTGAGATCTCCCCTCTGCAGAGACCACCGATCCACCTTGTTTTTTTTTTTTTTTTTTTTCTGTTATGGTCTTTCTTCTCTTATCATGGGGAGAGAGTATTGTTGATTTTAGGAGAAGAGAGCTGCTGTTTTCTTTCCTTCTTTTTTCTTCTTTCCTTTTTTTTTAAAACCTCCTCATAGCAACTCACTTATGACAGCCACCTTCTAAAAAAAAACAATTGAGGAAGAACACGGCAGTTGACAACACACAGGTAAGGTGTTACTATTTCTATCTATCAAAGAAGATCATCCAACCATTTTATTTCAATATCATGCCATTTTAGTTGAAAACATTCTCCATCGATGTTCACACGTATGTAAGGTGGGAATAGCTAAATTGCCTACCTTTCCTTTCACTTAGTAGCTTTACAAACATATTATGATTTTATAAAAGAAAGAAAGCAATCAGGGAATGCTGCCTTTTAGGCAAGTGGCTTGCCAAAAGACTCGTTGGTAATTCCCATAGGTTTGCCATCTTTCCATCTGATGATCCAGACTGTCCAATCAATCGACTATGATTCGAACGGGTTATGTCTTCAAATCAGCAAGCTTCCATTCACATGGGTAATTGCACACATTATATTCTAGCTTTCTATTTCAGCTCACAAACAGTTTTCTCAATTTAGAATCCTGTATTGCATGGCTACTTCTCCTATTTAATGGTTGATATCCATCTATACTTTACATTCCAAGTCAACTCCCCTAAAGCAATTTAGTAATGATCCCACCACTTCCAAAATTATAGATCGGTTTGTGCCTTCTTAAATCAAGAATACCATATGTATAATGTCTAAGAATATAAGGCACTTTGTCCACTAAAGTCCAAACGAATGATGTAAGCCTTCATTCTTGGGCAATTGCTATTTCTATATGGATTTCTAAATCATGACCGAATCATATAAATAGCATGAGAGGCCCCACTATACAAAGAACATACCAATTTAGCTTTTAAAATGATCCAAATCGTTCATTAGACAGGCCACGACACAAATTTCCATAGGATGATCCGAACCATTGACTGATGGGCTACAATGCAAATTAGGTTGCGCCCCCTTAAACCTTTTCCATCAGATGATCCAAACTGGGCTGCAATGTCCATTGGCCGAAATATACTATGCCCGTTATGAAAACAACGCAGTTCACACTTGCTTGATCCAAATCTAATCGAAATGTTCAATGCGAGGCCACCCAGTGGGTCCAAATTCTCTCTTGTTTTGATTCTTGTGAATAACCATCCTCAACACTTAGCAAGACAACACGAAACATGACAGAAATGACCAAAAAGATTAAAAAATGTAAGAGACGGACGCGGAAAGGAAAGACACTAGAAAAACCGATAGAAAAATACTAACTTCTTTGTTGATTCAAGCGGAGCAAAATAGGGGTGTCTACAATATATATAAGCACATGCACCTTCTAATTGGGTTTTACTAACTCAGCAAATATATTTATGTACATAATATATGTAAAAATGAAAGTAGGGCTCCAGACTCAATCTGTAGGGCACTATGCATATGATCCATACTTTAGATGTATAACACAAGTACACCTAGTGTTATACATAGTATGCTTAATTGATTATCGGCTGCTGTAAACACAAGTACACCGAGTGTTTACGGCTGCAGCACTCGTGTATAGCTTGGAAATAGATTCAACGGCCCATCAAAGTAATGACATCCCATCTGGTACGCGCCAAATCTATCCCGTGGAGCCAATAACAATAAAAAAAAGGAAACAGGTAAATGATAATGCATGCTGTGCAGTGTGTGATTCCCTTGTTTTACCCACCTATTTAGGTGCCCCTGGATTTCTAAGCGATTAAATTCCCATTTAATTTGACTTTTGCCCAAATTTCTTCAAAATTAATTAAAATGGCGTCAAAGCAGAGTTAGGCATAATCTGAAAAGATCCCCAGCAAAGTCGCCAGCCTGTTGACCCCGATCCCGAGGACGGCGACGAGGGATACGAGATCCCCGTCAATCCTCTCGGATCTCCACAATGTGAAGGAGAGCTCTACCAAGGAACTCTCGAAATGGTGCCACGCACAGCATGGGTAGCAATATAAATGAGATACCTCTTGATACAAGGACTAGCCCAGAACCAAGACGTACCTATAACAAAGAAGAGTCACCATCCAAGGAAGTCGGCCCTGGATCCCATGAAATACTCTGTTGCAACGGATAACCAGAGATACAAAAGTCTGTGCCTGGTGACGAATGAGGAAGATCCAAAGAGCACCCTCAATTCGCCCAAGTGCAAGCACCTGGTCTCTTATGCCATTTTTAATTAATTTTGAAGAGTTTTGGGCAAAAATCATGTGAAATGAGAACGAATATCCCCAAGAAAATGTCTATCTAAGCATGCATGACCCGGGGATAGGCAAAAGAAAATAAACATCCAAATCCTAACTCATCGCATCTAGTCTTAACTCATCATATCTAGAAAAGCAATAACATCCGCATGCACAGCTACAGCTAAGCAAGTAATATAGCAGATATGATAAGCAGGAAAACAGTAAATAACTACATCTAAGCATATGATGATGATAAGTAAGCAGATAAATGCTACAGCTAAGCATGTAAATAAGCATGTGAAACTGTACAAAAGACGAGCTAAAAGATGCTAGAAAATAGTAATCAATCACATACTAACAAAGTAAGCAAGGTAAAAGTAACACATAATAAACCAAAGACAAACACACAATAAGCTAAAATATGCAAGGAAAGAAAGGAATCAGAAAATCGACGGTATACGAGAACTAAAAATGCCAGGAAAAAGAAAAGGGGACATACGATAAACTCAGGGAGCGATTCTAAAGGAATCGAGCTCCATGATCTTGATCCGCTAAAGATCGGACAAGTCTCGCGGTCGTCATAGCCTATCGTTGGGCTCAACGAGGACAATCCCTGTGAAGGGGTCACGCTACATCGTCACCCGTCCCAAAATCCGATAAAACGTCAAAAAACCGATGAAAACCAAAAAACCACGATCAAAATCAGATATGGAATGAATAGAGGGCTCCGGGTGACCTGGCAATCACCATCCTTGCCCATTTTTTGGTTTTGCTTTAAAAGGTTCGAAAAGGTTTTATTTAAAAGGTTTGAAAGATTTTTTTAGAAAAGTTTGAATGGTTTTTTAAAGGGTTTAAATGATTTTATTGAAAAGTTTGACTGGACTTGGGATGAAGATCCCAAGCTGCCTACGCACCCTATGGAAAGGGATCAAGCCAATGTAGTTCGAATCAGCATTTCGAAAAACGCTTTTGAGTGTTTTTTGAGTATTTGATTGTTTTTGAATTTTTGTTAATTGATTTTTATGTGTTTTTGTTTATCCCTTTTGATTGAAAGGGGCTTCTAGCTCAGGAGGTCTTCGTCCGTCGTCGCCTAAACCCGCCAAAACGTTCCTATAATCGAGGGAATCCCGAAACTAAAAAAGGATCCCGAGGAACATGAGGAGAATGACTCTGAATGAAGAAGAAAGCTGAGGAAATGTCCCTATAATCGATGGAATCCCGAAGCCCATGTTAGATCCCTAAGAACGTGAGGAGAATGAACCCGAAGAAGAAGAAACCCTGAGGAAACCCCTATACCCCATGAGATGTGAAGATACGAAAAAAAGACAAGAAGGGCAAATGGGGGGGGGGGTCAAGAAACATTCCGTCATCGCCAAACGAAAGGACATCCCAAAAAATCAAGGCAAATATCAAATGCCGGTATCCCACCCAAACCTTGATGAGAATCCCAGAGACAGTAAGGAACTCAAGAAGTTAAAAAACTATCTATATTGATCAATGTATGCACTCAAGACCAAAAATCATAGAAAGAATGAGACTAAACGACTAGCCCTTGGTTCGTTTAGTTCGAATAGACAGACAAGAGACTGGAGAATTAAGGCCAGATTGAAATCGGAAACCAAGCCCCCTCTTTAGGCATTCAAATATATGGTCGGGCACCAAAAGAGAAACAGAAAAAGAAACTAGAACTGAGCATGAGACTCCATCTTTGTCTCTTTCTAAGAACCGAACTTAGAGGACAAACACATCGCATCTTTGACCCCTTTTCAAATGCCAACTCTAAAAATTGAAGACTGATTAGAATTGAACTTAGAAAAGTGGAAATGAAGAACCAGGATTTGATCACTGTGCTCATGCTAGAATATCATACCATTGATTGAATATAATGCCCTTAATAACACCCTTGTCAGAATTTAGCGATACAAGCATCAGTCCCCACTATCCTTGACCATTGAAGGAGTCACCTAAGTCATCTCGAGTCTCCAAATTAAGGTCATGGCTTAGTCCACTAAGTAAGAATAGTAAAGAACATTTTGTGAGTCTAATCATGAGAAACATGCCAACTTGATGCTTGTACTACTGCATTTTAACAGTAGTATTACTATAGGCACTACAATTCAACAACAGTACACATCTTACCAAATGAAAAATCAAAGCTGTGATGCTTTCCGAGTGGCCATTTTAACTGCTTAATTGAAGTGAATGAATAGGAATTGAATGGGTTTGAGTATGAACAGCCATCTAATCCAAGAAAATCACCAGATGGATACTATTGAAAACATTCAGCAATGTGAACATCACTTCCCAAGAGATGAAATAATAGAGAGTAAATGAAACAATATGGGAAAGCAATGGGATAAGCCTACCTGTATAGGATTGCAAATTGGGCATATGGTAGACAAAGTGACCAAGGAAACATCGATGTAATTGCTAAAAAGAATAATGAAAAGAAATCGAATCATTCCCTGTCAATTCGTACTATAATATGCCATCAACAACACTGAATTTTTCATATGGTGCTTGTTGTGTTCATAACACCAAAACAAAATAATTTCAATAGCATAAGACAAACAGTACCATCGTCAGCGAATAATGAAGCTTATGTTAGCTTCTCTAAGATCTCCATGACTTAACTAATTACACAATGAAATCAAAGGGTTTATGCAATTATAAAGACATAGTAGTGTCGGCATCAGTTTATGAAGACATTGCTCACCATCTCTTGATAATGACCTAGCCCATTTTCTTCGTCTGATTGGTGGCACCTAATTCTTCAAGTATCGTACCATTAAGCCACCCCACATACTCATGTCTGTAAACAACTTGGGTGTTAAAAGGAAATCGTGCAACATTTTGTTCTAAATATGTTTTGAACAGACCCAAAATCATGGGGGAGTCAAGGTTTAAAACTGATGACAATTACAAGTGACTTCCAATTAGCGAAACCAATTAATCTCATATTATCAGAGCATCCAGATGAGGAATATAGATGATCTGATATAATTTTTTTTACGTCTACTATTATTCTCACTAGGAATCCAAAGAACAGGTTAATAACATGGGCCTAATTCATGCAATTTAAGAAGAAAACAAGATGAAGTCAGTGAAATCTACCAATGAAATATGAAGTAAGAGAAGGGGAATTACCTGTAGAATGGTTGAAATCCAACTAATGTCGATGGAATCCTCACAATTGCCGGAGAATGGACTAGCTATGGTCGGATCCCGATGTTGACGGAAGACAATTGGTACAAAAGCTTGCCGGAAAAGAGTTCGGATCTGAGATTTCTCAAGTCGATTGTGGGTATAAGGAGGGTTTAAGAAAATGAGGGCAGCAGAAATGGTGGTGGTGTAGAAGGAAATGGGTGAAAATTGAAGTGGGTTTGATATGGAGATGATGGCTGAGGTAGTGGAAGAAGATGAAGATGGAAGTTGAGATGGGTTTAGGTCTGAGGCAAGGTGGGGCCGAGCTTTAAAGGTGGCCGGAGTCTGTAGTGGTGGAGATGGCTGATGTGGGTTTTGATGGTTGTTGTGATGGTATGATGGCTTGGGAATAAAAATGGAGTAGAGATGGTGTTCGGATCTTGGCCGGAGATCCTGTGGAAAAGAAGATGGGGAAGTAAGAAAAGGAATTGGTGACAGAGCTTGAAGATGTGTCTGATGGGTTAGATTTAGGGTTATATGGATCTATGGGTTTTGGAGAATGGGTTTTGGAGATGAAGGTTGGGGAAGATGATGGCTATTGGTGTTTGGGGATTGTTGATGAAATATGTGAATGGGGTTTGTGAAATGGGGGAAATGAAATGGGTTAATGAACAAAGGAGATGATGGAGGTGGCTCTTGATGGTGGTTCAATGGTGGGTTTGCAGGATTCCGGCAAGGACGGCCGGAGAAGATGGAGGATTGGGGTTAAGGAAATGGAAGGGGTGATGGTTGATGGTAGAGTGGAGAAGAAGATGGAGGTGGCCGGAAGGAGTTGGAGAGAGTGGTGGTGCTGGTGGAGGTCTCGGTCGGCGGCAATGGAGTTGGTGAGAGTGGCCGGTCCCCTTCTCCTTCTTCTCTCTTTTGGAAACGTTAATCCGATCCAGAGAGCTCTCTCTCTTGCAGCTTTCTTTTTTTCCCCTTTTCTCTCTCTCTGCTCCCTTGAAGCTGCAAATGGGCTCTCCCCTTTTTTTTCTTCTGCTCATGAAGAAACCTCCCTTTTATCAACCCTAATTTGATTGCTTGCAAGACAAGCAAAAATGATAAATTCGGTCCCCCTCTTCTTGCCTTGGACAGACCCATCTAGTATATTATGACTACGCTTTTTAACTACGAGGGGTGGCCTGGGGGAAAACAAGTGATGAGGAATATGATATGCATGCCCCCCTTTCTTCTTCTGGACAGCCCCCAAGTATATTTTGCAATCACTTCTTTGGTAAAAAGGGGTGACTCGGGTAGGAAGGAGGGGTGGCATTTAAATGTTGTTTCTTTTGTTACCCAAGGGTTGGTAATGATACACTCTGGTATGATATTTCACCTCCCTTCTGCTTCTTTGATTGGGGAAATGACATTAGCACAACCACATTTTAATATTTGCACAACCCTAGCTTGTTTTTCCTTCTTTAATTGCATGAAAATGCAATAACCTCTTGACAACAATTTAACACTAAAAGCCAAGATAGGTTATTGAAAATATAAAAAAGGGGTTGTCCGAACATCATTTGAATTTGGGGATGTAAATAAAGGGGTGTCACTACGAAAAACTTAGGACTATTTCGAAATTTTTACAAATTTCAGAAAAATAATTGAAGACATCGGGGTTCGGAATTATGGCTCAATCTTGGGATACTCAGGGTTCAATTTTAGGTTTTCCAATTTAAGAACTCGGCTTTGGACATTAGAAATTGGCTTCGGGACTTCACTTGATTTTGGGATTTTATTCGACTTTGGGGAAATGGGTCTGGTCAAAATGAGGTGTCTACAATGTTAGAAGTGAAAAAGGCCCAAACCATGCCCCATTTCAAAATTAAAACACATTTTCTATGCCATTTCCCCTTTAGTTTTTCCAAAACCTAAAAGGGAAAACTACTAGAAACTCCCCAGATTAAAACGTATCTACAAGAATCCCTCCAAAACTTTTTTAATTACTAATAGTATGTTCTTCTGCTTTAAATAGGTTTTAATTTTTTCTTTTACCATTTTACCCTGTATTATATTACCCTTGTATATAGTATAGAAATCCCTAAACTCTCTCACTTCATCAATAAAGGCAACATTAAATTATTTAAAAATTTCTCTCTTAAGTAAATGAAACATTAAATTATGGGCAATGATAAATCGACCCCCATATATCTTAAATTATATGGGCAGTACTTAGAGAGATAGAGGGAGGGGGGGAGAGAGATGGGGTCAATTTAAGATATTAGGGGGTTGATTTATCACTGCCCTAAATTATTTAAAAGAGTAGTGCTAGGGAAACCGAGAGTACGACCTAAAAGGGGACCGAACAAATGGGTTCCCACCACAATATCGCAAGTGTCGTGAGGCACCCCTTAAGTTTAGGAAAATCAACAAAAACTGATTTTTTTGGCACACATGGCACATTCTCATTGTAGGTCCTAGTCGCACTCTTGGTCTCGATATCATTTTCCTATTTAAAAATCTCTCCTTGAATAAAGGCAACATATATCTCTTAAATGAGATTTAAAATGTACTTTGCAGGTCATGCCATAGGATTATCCAAAGCATCCATTTGATGGGCCACAACGTAAATAGGTTGTGGCTCCAAATTCATTTCCATAAGATAATGCTACCCTTTCCCCTTCGATCTATAATGAACTGCATATTAAGGAAACCTCTATAGATCGGAGGGTTGGCGTAAACACCCCCATTTTGCTACGCTTTAAAAGGCGAAATGTTTGGTTGGTCAGTTAATTCCCCAAGTCAGTCTTCCACATTAGATTCAGTATTCTTGCATTTTAGGGTGAATTTCAACTCATTTTAGGTGTTTTTAAGTTGATTCGCAATCCTAAAGGTCTCTAGGGGGTTCAATTAATCTTCGAAAAATGAGAATTCAAGTTTCCAATCAAGTGAGAAAACCTGCTATTTTTGGAATTTCTCAGGGTTTCCGCTATTTTTGCACCTCAAGGGTGTTTTGGTCATTTCCAGTGTGTCCCAGTTGATCCCCAGAGTGTGTCTAAGAAATCATGAGTCATTTCATGTATTTTGAAAAACCTGCTATATTTGGAGTTTCTTAGGGTTTTACCTAATTTCATCTATTTTGGCACTTCAGGGGTATTTTGGTCATTTCCAGTGTGTCTCATTTGATCCCCGGATTGTGTCTGAGAAATCATGAGTAATTTCATAAATTTTGGGAAACCTGCTAAATTTAGAATTTCTCAGGGATTTTACTTTTCTTAAGAATTTTGTGTGTCAAGGGCATTTTTGGGTATTTTCAGGGGGTTCCAAGTGATCCGGTTTGAGATCATCCAATAAAAGAAGTGAACTTCAAAACTTGCTATTTTTGAAGATTTTCCTTGAAGACTTTCCATTTTTAACTTTCCCTTTGAGGGCGATCCGGTTTGAGGGCATTTTGGTCACTTTTGGTGTGTGTTGATCAAATAGGGGTATCTTGGTCCAAAAATAATTTTTCCAAAGGGAGGATGGTTCGGCCATGTGCGTGGGACCCACCTTGAATGTCATATGGACTGGGCCCAATAATAAAAAATTCTTATTTGATTAAAAAGAGGGTTGATTCTTTTGAAAAAGTCCATAAAATACATCCTAAAAAGCCCATGAACCTAAAGAGCCCATGAACCAAAAAGCTCATGGACTAAAGCCCATGTGGGAACCACATGTGTGGTTCGGCCACATGGGTTGGGCGTCCAAACATGTGGTCTACACATGTTGGGCGTCCAAAATTTGGAGGAGATTTGATTGGATTTGGTTGCTAAAAATAAAAGAAAGGGCTAATATGGTCAGGTTAGTAAAACGGCCATAACTTTTTACATGCTTATCCAACAAACTTTGCACTTGTATTTCTTGGAAAGATCTCGAAAAGATCTATAACATTTTAGTTTATGACTTTTCCCGATTCTGCTCCTAAATAGGTTAAAAATGAGTTTTAACGTTGGGCAGTCCTTTTTGGACGGGAATCTTTCATAAAAGGGCGTGTTTACCATATGAGAGAGCTTATAGAAGGATCTTGAAAGATCTCTCTTGAGCATAATGGCATGTCTTAATCTCTAAGAAAGCCAATGCCTTAAAAAGGGGTAAACCAATATATTAAGTAACTCGTGTAAGAGCAAGAGAAGGAGGAGAAATAGTAAGTGTTCAAATTAGGGAATACACTAGATAGGAAGTTTCTACTCTTTGCTTTGCCCTAAGCTTTCTTATAAAAATAAAGCCAATGAACCATTGGCTTACTCAGAAAAAGACGCCCAACCTTTGTTGGCTCTCCAAAAAATTCGTCCCCCTCTCTTTGTGTGCTTTGGTTCATCTTCTGATGGGGATAAAAATGACTACCCAATCAGAGAGCTCCACGTGTGAAAAAACCCTCTCATGCAAAAAGGGCAAGAAGGTAAGTTGCCCGACTCAACAAAAAACCCCTGTAAGAAGCGGTATTTACGGCTCAATGCCCTCCGCTCAAGGGCAGTATTGTAATCACACCATAGGAAAAATTATGAATTTGCCCTAGCACATCCAACCACTATAAATAGAGGTAAAACCCGAAAGGTAAAGGACATGATTCCCAAAACATACTATTCCTTTTGGGTTTTTTCTTATCTGTTGTGGTCACCGACTTAAGTATCGAAGGGTCTTCGCGGAGGATCCCCTCCGCGTTGGTCTTTAACCGTTCTCTCGTGTGTGTAGGACAAAGGAGTGGGGACAGATCAAGGCCGTCTATCCACCCTTCATCTCCAGCTCAGCCATAACCAAATTTTGACCGCAACAGATTGGTGCCATCCGTGGGACCCGAGCACAAAAGTTTCTAAGGGTCCAGAAATGGCAGGAGCTCGGAGGGGCGCACGCTCCAGCTCTGCCCGGGGGGCACGGTCTAATCAAGGGTGCAAGAACACCAGGAGACGTGTGGCATCTCAAATCGTCATACCTCCAGAAGAGGACCGATCTGGACATCTACCAGTTCAATCTCCACCAACGACCACCCCAACGACAGAGCAGTTCAACACTTTGGTCCAGCAAATGATGACCTTAGCAGATCAATACCGGAGCTTGGCCGAGAACTTCGCCGCTCAACCAAGGCCGGGAGACGGGCCTCAACAATCGCGAAGGACATCTCGCGCGCGGGCAGAGGAACCTAGACGAAGAAACCACCGCTCCCCTACACCGGAGCGCCGACAGAGAAGATCAGCGCGCTCCATGACTTCTGCACAAAGAAATGAAAGACAGCAGTCGAGGTCTGCGGAACACCACCCTCGTGAAGAGGCGCATTCCCAAGGACGACCTCAGAACCATTATCCTCGGAGGACCCCGAACAGTCAGTCAGGGTCCACCTCTAACAAGCTCCGCACAGAGCCTCTAAGAAAAACCGAGAAAGGTCACGCCCGACCCAGCAGCGTCGATCGGAAGCTGAAAGAGTTTGATCATCGCCTAAAGGACCTCGTTAAAGAGTCCTCCTCCAGAGACAGGAGGCCCTTCAGTAACAAGCCACCGTTTACCGAGGAAGTTCTACACGCCATTGCACCGCCGGGGTTCAAAATGCCACAACTACCTCAGTACGATGGCATGACAGACCCCGTGGACCACCTTGAAACCTTCAAACCAATGATGTTGATACACGGAGTGTCGGACGACTTTATGTTCAGAGCTTACCCAACGACGCTGGTCGGAGCGGCCCGAGATTGGTACTCAAGTCTCCGGCCAAACTCAATCAAATCCTTCGAAGAATTCGGAGACCAACTAGTCAAACATTTCCTCAGTAGCCGGCGAACTCGAAAGACAGCTTCATCATTAATGACGGTAAAACAACATGCAGAAGAATCATTAAAAGAATTCATCGCCACATTCAATCGAGAAGCTTTGCAAATACCAAACTTAGATCCATCCGCGGCCATGAACGCCCTCCTCTCGGGAGTGAAATCTGTGGACTTCAGAATGTCCATCGCAAAAAAAGCCCCTACCTCCCTTGCAGACCTTCTCACTCGGGCTGAGAAATACATAACGGCTGAAGAGACGCTGTCTGCGCTTAACCTCATTCCTGAAGCTAATAATAATGTTAAGCACAAAGTTCGGGAGGAAGAGAGGGACACGTCAACTCTGAACCAAAGGAGCCGCAAGGAAGACAAAAGTCAGAGAAGAGACGAAAGCCCCAAGAAGAAGGAAGTCAGGTACACCCCCCTCAACGCGCCGAGGAGTCCGATACTCATGGCCATCAGGGACGAGCGATACTTCAAATGGCCTGACAAGTTATTCACCAAGGGAAGTAAAAGGGATAAATCAAGATACGCCAGTATCATCGAGACCACGGGCATGACACTGACGAATGTCGTCACCTCAAAGAAGAAATCGAGAACCTGATAAAGAGAGGCCACCTCAGAGACTTTGTGAAAAAGAATGATCGTCCAGTGGAGAGAGAACCATCTCACAAGACCCCAGAACACTTGAGCCCAGAGCAGTCGCACATTCGGGAGCATAGAAGCCCCACCAGAGAAAGCCATCCCCCTTGTCTTGCTGGGGTCATCAATACGATCATGGGCGGCCTAACGGCGGGAGGAGTCTCGAGTTCAAAACAGAAAGCATATGCTAGACAAATCAGCTTGTCCCATGTCCCTAGCAAGAAGCCGAAAACAGACCAGATCATATCCTTCTCAGACGCAGATCTCGAAGGGGTCCTAATGCCTCACAATGATGCGATGGTAATAGATATGATAATATCTAACCTCCTGGTGAAGAAAGTGTTAGTCGACAACGGAAGCTCAGCTGACATCTTGTACTATCATGCGTTCAAGCAAATGGGGATTCCAGAAGATCGCCTAAAGCCTTTCAACTCCCATTTATACGGTTTTTCAGGCAACATCGTACCAGTCGAAGGTTCTATAGAGCTCCCTGTTTGGATCGGCAATGCCCCTCGCCACAGCTTTGCAATGATAGAGTTCTTAGTGGTTAAGGCCCAATCCACTTACAATGCGATCTTGGGGAGGCCCGGGCAAAACTTGCTAAGAGCCATCACTTCAACCTACCACCAAAAGATGAAGTTTATCACCCCCGAGGGCATCAGAGAAGTCAGAGGAAACCAGATCCAATCCCGGGAGTGCTATGCAACGCTCCTGAGGGGAAAACCTGCTGCCGAATCACTCCCAATCGAGATGTTCGACCTCAGAGATGAGGCCCAGGTAATGAGAAACGAGTCAGTCGAAGACTTGGAGAACATTCCACTCTTCGAAAGCGGAAACGGAGAAAAGGTCGCTAGAGTCGGATCCTCGCTTCCAGACAACCTTAAGATGAACTTGATCAAGTTTTTGAGACAGAATTCGGATGTGTTCGCCTGGTCACCCGCAGACATACCCGAGATTGATCCAAAATTGAGCATCCATAGGCTCAACGTCGATCCTACCAGCAAACCGGTGAAGCAAAGAAGAAGAAGTTTCACACCAGAGAGGCAGAAAGCTATAGGAGAGGAAATCGAGAAGTTACTCCAAGCCGAATTCATCGAAGAAATACACTACCCGGACTGGCTGGCCAACGTCGTCATGGTCAAAAAGTCTAACGGGAAGTGGAGGATCTGCATTGACTTCACCAACCTGAACGAAGCTTGCCCGAAGGACAGCTACCCACTCCTGAAGATTGATCAGCTCATTGATGCCACATCAGGACACGAATTACTCAGCTTCATGGATGCATTCTCAGGATACAATCAAATCCGAATGTACGACGAGGACATCCCCAAAACGGTGTTTATCACGGACCAAGGCTTGTACTGCAATAAAGTCATGCCTTTTGGTCTGAAAAATGCTGGGGTGACGTACCAGAGGCTAGTCAACTAGTTGTTCAAAAAGTAGATCGGACGAAACATGGAGGTATATGTGGACGACAAGCTCGTCAAAAGCCTTCAAGCCAGCCAGCACGTCGACGATTTGGAGGAATCATTCAAAATTTTAAGGCAAAACAACATGAAGTTAAATCCAACCAAGTGCGCCTTCAGAGTAAAGGCGGGAAAATTCTTAGGATTCATGGTCAGCCAGAGGGGCATTGAAGCAAACCCCGAGAAGATACAGGCCGTGCTGGAGATGAGTTCCCCAACTACGATCAGAGAAATCCAAAGGCTCACTGGGCGGATCACTGCCTTAAGAAGGTTCATTTCAAAATCTGCAGAGAAGTGCCTCCCCTTCTTCAAAGCTCTGAAGGGAGTTAAAAATTCTCCATGGACCCCAGAATGTCAGATGCCTTTGACCAGCTGAAAGCGTATCTCACCTCGCCGCCTCTGCTAAGTAAACCAGAGCCCGGAGAGCAACTCATTCTTTATCTGCCAGTCACAGCAAACACCTTAGCTGCTGTCTTGGCACGAGAGCACAGTGGACAGCAGAAACCGGTGTACTATGTCAGTCGGATACTCCATGACGCAGAGCTCAGGTATCAACGGGTTGAGAAAATAGCCTATGCGCTAGTACTGACAGCTCGCAAGCTGAGGCCATACTTCCAGTCGCACACTATTGATGTCTTGACAGATCAGCCATTAAGACAGATACTACACAAGCCAGACAGCTCTGGGAGGCTGGTAAAGTGGTCTGTAGAGCTCAACAAATTTGATATCCGCTACAAACCACGCCCCGCCATTAAGGCTCAAGTATTGGCGGATTTCCTAGCTGAATGCAGCATACCAGGTGAACCCACTAAAGGGGAGGAACCAGCACTTGGCAAACCAGCCACGGAAAGGGAAGCAATAATCTCCCAGAGGCTGGACTCTCCAGAACCGTTCGGCGATCCCGAATGGAGCCTCTTCGTTGACGGCTCCTCTAATAAGCAAGGGTCTGGGGCTGGGCTAATACTGACCGGCCCAGACGGACTCTCAATCGAATACGCGCTTCGTTTCTGTTTTAAAGCCTCCAACAATGAGGCCGAATATGAAGCCCTCATTGCGGGGATGAAGTTAGCACTCGAGGTTGGAGCAGACGACCTGCGAGCTCACAACGATTCCCAGCTAGTCACCCACCAAGTCCTCGGAGAATATGAGGCTAGAGAATCCAGGATGTCAAAATACCTGACGAAGGTAAAAACCCTCGCCCAGATGTTCAAAAGATTCGAAGTTGTCAAAGTGCCTCGAACAGAGAATGCAAAAGCCGACGCCCTCTCAAGATTGGCCTCGTCGGGGTACACAAACCTGGGAGCAGTGCACATAGAAGTATTAAAGAAGGCAAGTGTCGATGACAGGGACGAAATAGTTTTACATATCAACCAAGAACCCTCGTGGATAGACGACATTGTTGAGTACTTGAGGAACGGGACGCTGCTTGAAGACAAAAAGGAATCTCGTAAGATCATCCAACGATCTGCTCGTTTCACTCTTCACAGAGGCGAACTTTACAAAAGATCATATTCTTGGCCCTATCTAAAGTGCCTGGGACCCACTGACGCAACCCGCTCACTTCGAGAGGTCCACGAGGGCATATGTGGGGAGCATTTGGGCGGAAAATCCCTTGCTCACAAGATACTCCGAAGAGGATACTACTGGCCTACTCTCAGAAAAGACGCGTCGAAGCTTGTAAAAAAATGTAAGAAATTTCAAAAGTTCGCCGTGACGGACCATCTCCCTGTAACATCCTTAGCCCCGATCCTAAGCCCAATTCCCTTTGCAATGTGGGGAATGGACATTTTGGGATCTTTCCCTCCAGCTAGCGGGCAAAGAAGGTTCGTAGTCATTGCAATCGATTACTTCACAAAGAGGGTCGAAGCCGAGCCCTTGGCAAAAATTACTGAACAGAACATCATGAATTTCTTCTGGAAAGTGGTAGTTTGCGGATTTGGTATTCCCAAAATCCTCATCACCAATAATGGCAGACAGTTTGACAATGCCAAGTTCAAAAAATTCTACGCAGACCTTGAGATAGAGCAGAGGTTCACATCGGTAGCCCATCCCCAGACTAACGGGCAAACCGAAGTAACTAATCATATCCTACTGCAAGGGATAAGAAAGCGATTGGACGACCACGAGGGGCGATGGGTCGACGAGTTGTATCATGTCCTCTGGGCATATCGAACGCCAGCAAGAACCGTGACAGGAGAAACACCCTTCAATCTAACCTTCGGAACGAAGGCACTGATTCCAGTAGAGATCGGTGCTCCCACCCTTAGAAACGAGTACTTCAATGAACATCTCAACCCAGAAGGATTAAGGACTAACCTGGACCTACTGGAAGAGGCAAGAGAAAGGGCGGGAATCAGGATGGCGGCATACCGGCAGAGGGTAGCCAGGTACCACGATACTAAGGTCAAGGAAAAGCTACACCGGGTAGGAGACCTGGTGTTAAGAAGAACTGCTATCTCACAACCCACAAAGGTGGGAAGCTCACCCTAAATTGGGAAGGTCCGTACAAAGTAGCACGGATCATCAGGCTAGGGACCTACTGGCTAGAAACACTGAACGGTCAAACGCTCCCCCATGCCTGGAATTCCAAGAACCTCGGGAGGTTCCATCAGTAAGAAGAAAGAGGAATTCGGTGTAATTGACCCAGTTGTGTAATCAGCTTTTGTTTTAACAATGAGAATGAACGCTTAAATCTTCACTTACATGTCCACCCAATGGACAAACTCATCATATCAACGGTTGGAGGACGGCCAATGTAAGGTCGTCCGCAAGTCTAGCCAAACCCTATATGAGGGAACGTTTGAGGGAATCCAAAAAATCCCAAGTTGTAGCTCGTATGGATCAGCTCGTCCACCCAATGGACAAACTCATCGTATCAACGGTTGGAGGACGACCAATGTAAGGTCGTCCGCAAATCTAGTCGAACCCTATATGATGCAACGTTTGAGGGAATTCAAAAAATCCCAAGTTGCAGCTCGTATGGATCAGCTCGTCCACCCAATGGACGAACTCATCATATCAACGGTTGGAGGACAGCCAATGTAAGGTCGTCCACAAATCTAGCCAAACCCTATATGACGCAACGTTTGAGGGAATCCAAAAAATCCCAAGTTGTAGCTCTTATGGATCAGCTCGTCCACCCAATGGACGAACTCATCGTATCAACGGTTGGAGGATGGCCAATGTAAGGTCGTCCGCAAATCTAGCCGAACCCTATATGACGCAACGTTTGAGGGAATAAAAAAAATCCCAAGTTGTAGCTCGTATGGATCAGCCCGTCCACCCAATGGACGAACTCATCGTATCAACGGTTGGAGGACGACAAACATAAGGTCGTCCGCAAATCTAGCTAAACCCTCTAAATCGCCGGTAATGCACAGCCATGAGAAAGGACGAACTAAGAATCAACCAAATTAATAACACAAGTCATTTTCATTGACGATCTGAAAAGATACATAGTGGGCTTCTAGGACAAGTTACAAAAGCAAAATTACAGCCCGGTAGTACAACTCAGGCATCGAGGTCATGAATAACAGGAGCAGGGTCGGTGTGGGTCGGAGAGATTGGCATGTCCTGGCCAACCTCCTGGGCGCCATCAGTACGAACCGGAGAGGTTGCCAAGGCAACCTCCTCTTCACCACCTTCATCCCCAGAAATGAAAACATCATCGATCATGAATCCAAGATCATTATACTTCTCCTCCACCTTCCGTTTGCAATCGTTAAAACCTTGCTCATAAGCAAGGGTACTGAAGTCGTACATGGCTTCCTTGTACCCTTGCGATGCCTTGAACCTGTTTAAGGCCTCGGCTACTACCCGAGCCTCCTGGTCCTCTTTGCTCTTTAACTTTGCCTCGGCTTCTTCAGCTCGCCGCAGGAGGTCTCCCGAATTGTTCCTCTCGTGGACTACCTTCTCGGTCTCTGCCTTAAGGTCATCGCGAAGCTTCTTGATTATTTCATCCCGAGCCCGAACGTCGGCTTCGAGATTCTCCTTCTTCGACTCCAAGGAAGCAACATTGTTGTTTAGATCGGTGATGGTCTCACCGACCAAAAAAGATTGGTGCATCAAAGAACCACCGTACACCATTGCCTGAACAGAAGACCAATTCAAAAAGGTCAAAGGACGAGCAAAAGATCTGTACGTAGAAAAACAAGCAAACCAAACCACAACTTACACTGTACATAGAGGAGGCCCATCCTCTTCGAATAAGGTCCACGGGCTGATGTTTCACCATGGCAATATCCTGCAGAAGGCGAGCCTTGGAAACGATTTCATAGGCAACGTAAGTATCCCCGACGCCGGTGTCCGTCTTATTGACATTCCAGTCCGGCTCAAACACCTCGTTAAACTCTCCAGCTGGACGTGATGACTGGCCCCCAGGAGCGGGCTGAGCCAGTACGGCTGTGTCGCCACCGCTAGGGGAGGTTCGAGCTTCAGATCCTATCTGGGACTCGCGCAAATCCCTTATGGCCGCCGGTGACTTCCCAGCTGTGGTAGGTCGTGGGGGCACCTCTATACGAGGAACCTGGACCGGGGGCGGCTTGGCGTTACGCGGATCTAGCCTTGCAGGTAGTGCGGTGGACGAGGAGGCCGCGCCTCTCTTTCTTTTCTGTAAAGCTCTTTTCATGCCGGCCTGATCAGCAGCATCCATCTCTGCCAACAAAAAAGAACCACATGAGAAAGAAAACAAGGAATTTAAACAGAAAAATTTCCTAAGTCACAGCTCGGCCTATGGACATTCACGAGCTTCGATAAACGAGCTTATCTCGCCCCACTTCAAGAGCCTTTCTTCTGTAAGTTCGGCACAGTCAACCAGATCATCATCACAAAGATCCTTAAAGATCGACGACTCTTCGGGACTCAGCTGAGGGACCTTATTGACCTCGTCTACGTACTGGTCCCTCCATCTTGTAGTAAATGGCCAGTTCACTCCAGAACGGACAAAAACATACTTGTTCTTCCACCCGTGAATGGAAGTAGGCAAGTTACAAACGAGCCCCACACCGACCCGCTGGCTAAAATACATCCAGCCGTACTCCTTATGCCTCTTCAAAGAGACACACCGGCGGAACAAGGTGATCGTAGGATTCACACCTCTTCGTTTCATAACAAAAATGAAACTGACAAGCACGCGCCAAGGGTTCGGAACTATCTGGGTTAGGGCAAGACCATAGTAATTCAAGACCTCTACAATGAAGGGATGGACGAGGAATCTAAAACCACCCTTCAAGGTCTCTGTGTACACACTGACGTCGGGCAAATGCGAACTCGCCCGCTCCCCAGACCGGGGCAGCCTCAGCTGGAGTTCCAAAGGGATGTAAAACTCCTCCCTAATGGACTCTAAATCACTAAACTTCAGCAAGCTACGCTCATGATCAGCGACGACCCTATTTGCCTCAGGGGCGGCTACTATGGCCTCGGCTCTTATCATGTTGGGGCCCTCTCGCTCATCTAAGACAGCGACCTCTCCCGGGGGATTGGCCCGTACTTCACCAGTGACACGCCCCCCAGTGGGCGAAGGAGATCCAAGGTCGGAAGACATAAAAAGGAAGAAAAACCAAATCAAAACATGCACGGTGACAACCTACAAGTGGAGAATACCTACTTGGAAACGAAGAAAAACGGGGTTTTCCGATCCTGAAAATAGAGAATGCCGGACTCCCAAATGCATCCGGATGAAAAATCTTGGGTAGAAATAGAAGGTAAAGGTGAAAATGTGGATTCACCTTAGCATTAGATAAGCGGTGGGTGAAAATCGAGGCCATAACCACGCCCTCTCGATCCTGCAAATCGGCGCCACCCACGTGTCACGATTGGATTACCTGGCTCCAAACCGCCATAAACTCTACTCCCATCACAATTAGTACCCCAGGACAAAGACGAGTCCGGCCAAAAGAGCTCGTCGAGTAGCTGCTGTTGAAGGACGTCCAAATAGGAAGGTCGTCTAATACCTTATGGCCGTCCATAAATCCTAAGTTGTAGCTCGGCCAAAGGAGCTCGTACAGACGAGTCCGGCCAAAAGAGCTCGTTAAGGACCTTCTGTCAAAGGACGCCAAAATAAGAAGGTCGTCCGAAAATTCAGCCGAACTTCATATTTTGTAGCCTTTCAAGGATTCTTCAAAATCCTAAGTTGTAGCTCGGCCAAAGGAGCTCGTACAGACGAGTTCGGTCAAAAGAGCTCGTCGAGTAGCTGCTGTTGAAGGACGTCCAAATAAGAAGGTCTTCTAATACCTTATGGTCGTCCAGAAATCCTAAGTTGTAGCTCGGCCAAAGGAGCTCGTACAGACGAGTCTGGCCAAAAGAGCTCGTCAAGGAGCTTCTGTCGAAGGACGTCAAAATAAGAAGGTCGTCCGAAAATTCAGCCGAACTCCATATTTTGCAGCCTTTCAAGGATCTCCAAATAAGAAGGTCGTCTAATACCTTATGGTCATCCAGAAATCCTAAGTTGTAGCTCGGCCAAAGGAGCTCGTACAGATGAGTCCGGCCAAAAGAACTCGTCATGGAGCTGCTATTGAAGGACGTCAAAATAAGAAGGTCGTTCAAAAAATCAGCCGGACTCCATATTTTGCAACCTTCCAAGGATTCTTCAAAATCCTAAGTTGTAGCTCGGCCAGAGGAGCTCGTACAGACGAGTCCGGCCAAAAGAGCTCGTCAAGGAGCCGTTGTTGAAGGACGTCAAAGTAAGAAGGTCGTCCAAAAAATCAGTCGGACTCCATATTTTGCAACCTTCCAAGGATTCTTCGAAATCCTAAGTTGTAGCTCGGCCAGAGGAGCTCGTACAGACGAGTCTGGCCAAAAGAGCTCGTCATGGAGCCGCTGTTGAAGGACATCAAAATAAGAAGGTCGTCCAAAAAATCAGCCGAACTCCATATTTTGCAACCTTCCAAGGATTCTTCAAAACCCTAAGTTATAGCTCGGCCAGAGGAGCTCGTACAGACGAGTCTGGCCAAAAGAGCTCGTCAAGGAGCTGCTGTTGAAGGACATCAAAATAAGAAGGTCGTCCGAGAAAAATCACCCGGACTCCATATTTTGCAACCTTCCAAGGATTCTACGAAATCCTAAGTTGTAGCTCGGCCAGAGGAGCTCGTACAGACGAGTCCGGCCAAACGAGCTCGTCATGGAGCTGCTGTTGAAGGACGTCAAAATAAGAAGGTCGTCCGAAAAATCAGCCGGACTCCATATTTTGCAACCTTCCAAGGATTCTTCAAAATCCTAAGTTGTAGCTCGGCCAGAGGAGCTCGTACAGACGAGTCCGACCAAAAGAGCTCGTCAAGGAGCCGCTGTTGAAGGACGTCAAAATAAGAAGGTCGTCCGAAAAATCAGCCGGACTCCATATTTTGCAACCTTTCAAGGATTCTTCAAAACTCCTAAGTTGTAGCTCGGCCAGAGGAGCTCGTACAGACGAGTCCGGCCAAAAGAGTTTGTCAAGGAGCTGCTGTTGAAGGACGCTAAAATGACGAGGTCGTACAGGACCTCATGGTCGTCCAAAAACATCAGCTGGGCTCCAGATTTTGCTACGCTGGTGATATTCCAAAAATCCAAGTGGTAGCCTGACTAAAAAGGCCATCTAAGACCCAGAGGTCGGCCAAATATATATATATGTATATATATATATAATAATAATAAATTTTACTCCCCCGGACCTTAAAAAACGGCCTGAAGGAGTGGGGGGCAACTGATGGGGATAAAAATGACTACCCAATCAGAGAGCTCCACGTGTGAAAAAACCCTCTGATGCAAAAAGGGAAAGAAGGTAAATTGCCCGTACTCAACAAAAAATCCCTATAAGAAGCGGTATTTACGGCTCAATGCCCTCCGCTCAAGGGCAGTATTGTAATCACACCATACGGAAAATTTCGAATTCGCCCTAGCACATCCAACCACTATAAATAGAGGTAAAACCCGAAAGGTAAAGGAAACGATTCCCAAAACTTACTATTCCTTTTGGGTTTTTTCCTTATCTGTTGTGGTCACTGACTTAAGTATTGACGGGTCTTCGCGGAGGATCCCCTCCGCGTTGGTCTTTAACCATTATTCGTGTGTGTAGGACAAAGGAGCGAGGACAGACCAAGGCCGTCCATCCGCCCTTCATCTCTAGCTCAGCCATAACCAAATTTTGACCGCAACATCTTCCATATTTGTTCTTCATCAAAGCACCATTGGATTTCTTCACCTTTTCTTCAACATATGTCGAATTTGATTACATTGGACGATCTTCGGATTTTCTTTTGTGTATACAAGGTGTGACAAAGTGTATATCTTGGATTTGCACACCTTAGAGACAAGAAAAACGATCAACAGTTAGTATTCATCTTCCATGTAATCTAGGAACTAGAAAAGCATGCCTATGTTAGCTTTTGGGTTTTCTTTGAATATATGATGCATATGGATGTGTTTATGCATGAAATTTTGATATGATATGATATGAACGAAATTATTTAATAATCTAAATTTTTACTGGAAAATTAGTTTTATTTAATTAAAAATCAATTCTCTTAAGATTTGGGCTAAAATCAAGTTTTCAAAGCAAGTAGTCTAAATCTTTAAGTTTTTTCGAATCTGATTTTTTCTGAGATTAATTTATATTAAAAAACTAGACGAAAATAAAATTTCCAGCCTTGTGTGATTTATTTTGATGTTGGTTTCGTTCTTCGAAGATAGCCTAGAAAAATGATCTTTTTCGAAGAATAAATCCAAATATATATCAAAATAACTCGAAAGTGGATGAAACATTTTATCTGGTAGTGTTTCCAGATTATTAGATTATTCAAGAAATTTCATGAATTTATGGATTTATTTAATGCTAGTTTTAATTATTTTAACATCTGATTTAATAATAATAAATATCAAATGTATTTTAAAAGCTACGAAACTTTTTATATTATTATATTATATATATTTAAAGGTTTTTGTGGCACAAAAATCGAAAAAATCAATTTCTTTCATTATTTGTAGCCAAAAAATTGTTTCGTGTGCGACATTGGTTTTTCATGTGAAAAATAAGAATTTCCAAAATTTTTCTCTTCAAACCAGTTACATATGTTACTGGAATTATGTACAAAAATTTTCATTAATTTTCATTAAGTTTTAATGTGTATTTCGAATTTTCACGATGATTTGGTTTAGAATTTCAAGAGAATCGCTGATTTTTCAATGAAAATTGAGTTTTCGAACATCCACTGATTTTCTAAAGCTAAAATTTGGCGGTGAAATAATATTATTCATATCTAATCTACTGTGAATTTTTCAAGATTTTAGGATTACAGTATCTATTTGTTTGTGATTTTTGTTCCAAAACTGCCAAATTTTGTTAGGTTAAAAATAGGTAGAAACTCACAGTTACAATTGATGAAATTTTTACAGTGATTTTCTACGGATACAATTGTGTTACTTTAAAATTTTGAGCCAAATTGGATAATGTTTTCTATATGTTGCTTTGTAACACTATCAACCTTGGCCAAATTTTATTAAAATCATTAAAAATCCATTTTAATTCTAAGAATCGTAAAAAATTTATGAATACCATAATTTGCCACAGTGCATGTAGTCCCTAAGTTACTGGAACAGAAACCTTTAAGATCACTAATTTCGTTTGTAACTTTCCATTCTAAGTTATTTTAAAAGTGAGGGTTGTATTCATAATCGTTTACTTATTGTGATCGACCCTGGACATTTTAGCATCTAAATTATAATGTATCGTTGGCTCCGAGGTCGTTGTTCACTGAAATCCTGAGAAAATGCTAGGCAACAATATATCAAAACTTAAGTGCCGAATTGTGTAAGGGTAGAAAACGCGATTCCCTTCCATGAATGCAAACCAAGCATGGAACTTGTAAACCTTTAGAGCCTTAGATTTTCTAGAACTATAGGTGTTAGGAACTCTTAAAAAGACTGAAAATCATTAACCTGATAATTTGGGTTGATTTAACCCATGATCTAATCATTTCTAGAACCGTTGGATTACGGTCCCACCTCGTAGGAACCTTTAGAGCTGCTTTAGGAACACTTACGTCACGTCGTGTTCTAGGTTTTAGGGTGTCCAAGAGTTAGGAGTCCAGCCTCATCACGGCCGATTGCTATTATTAGCAACTAAGTCATAGATTAAGTTTACTAGATAACTCATTTTTTCTATAACACAAACCTAGTTAACCTAGGATGTAGGGCCCACCTGCATTAGTCTAGGGAGCATCATGCATTTAGACAGGATCATATAGCATCTTAGATGAAGTCCTAAGATAATAAAACGTAATTAACTTGAATTAAATAATTTCTCTAAAACTGTTGAAACAGTTTATCTAGTCTAGATCGATGTCTTAGATGAGTTAGGCATATAGCTTAGTTTAGGCGCACCGAACTACGTCGACTCTGATCCCAATGAGGCTTGGGTACGTAGGCAAATTGGATATTCGGATGGCATTCCAAGCACGAGTCGACCGCGTGAAATTCAGATTTCTTTTGTGATCCCAAGTTCAAGAAAAAGATTATATATATCAATAATAAAAATCACACGTCATTCGCGTGGGTACAAGAGACCAAGAGGGAGGCGGGTCGCGCTCCCCTTTGCGGGATCGGGTCTCACAGACTGGCGACTCTGCCGAGGACCACCTAACTTCAGTAAAATTTCAAAGGATAACTTGCTTGAATTTGATTTAATTGGTTCATAAAAACTCTATCTTATATTTTTCTGTTGCCCTTTGATAGATTTGTTTGTATGCTATGCTTTATTTTCTTATCACTTTACACTACAGACTAAATCTAACAAAACCTGAAGGCATCTTAGATTGCGAGAATTTATTGCACACACTTACATCACTTGCATCAAAACCCTTGCATATCACATGCACACACGTCCTATTTAGGAACCCGAAGTGTTATCTAGCATGGTTGACTGGGAGGTCATAACCCGGTGCCTCTGTGTTAGAGAAGCATTCCACCATTAGCCTAATACCTTTATGGTGCGTAAACGGATTCGTTGGTTCACGTACTGCTACTTTGGACACCGGTAAAGTATATCGAATAAGGATTCGCGCTAAGGGAACTCTTGGCCATACCCCTAGATTACCCCACACTTGTATATAGTACGAACACGCGTACATCACGTGTGTGAGCCTATACTAGGATATCCTACCCATTTGTATCTAGATTAGGTTGTAGTCCATCTTCCATTGGCTACGATCGGTTTTAGGTACACAAACAGAGTCATGAGTCGAGATCATTTCTCCATTCCGCTAGATTAGGATTAGGATGTGATTCCTTCAGGTAACACCAGATAAGATGTAAGAAGATTAAAAGCTTTCCTTTAAGATTAGGATATAAATCTAATCTTTCTAAAGATCCTATAGGAATAGTCTCTTCTTGATCTATCCTTAAAATCAATCTTGCGAGATCTCGCCAAATCATAAATTTTGATGTCTCTCCTAATGGTCTAGCCATACCCATATCGTTCCTCATTTCTTCTTCATCCCGTCATTTTTAAATTCTTATTCAATTCCATAATTCTCAGATTATGTAAATTCCTTCTCTCATTTAGTCCTGTCTTTCCCCATCATTGTGTCCCACCATCCTTGGTATTAGGCAATCCCAATTTGTCTAATCTCTATTATTAGCCTAGGCTAGGAAAATCGGTTTCTTAGGGTATCTAGTCTTTCTCATAGATGATTACTTTCATTGTCCTCCCTTTGGTCTTCATTTTGTGAGTCTTTGTTTAAGTCTCATTATGTGCATCACTTGGTACTCATTTTCCTATTATTAAAGGTCATGCGTCCTGTAGCTTAGGGTTTCCCTTAGGCATTTCATTTATCTAGGATAGTGTTTCTATTCTCGGTCATTTAGCCTAGGTCTTCTTTCTCTTAGATTCATTGCATCCCTAGTTTAGGGGCAATCTCTTCTTACTCTAAGGGCAACCCCTTTTTAAGATCATCTCCTAAGCCCTTCAGAGTTCATTCTGATGGTCCTTAAACTAGGGGCATTTTCCTGCACAGTCGTGTCATCGTTGTTATGTCTTATTCATTTTTGAGGATCCATCCTCTTATCTCCCATTCCTTGCTTAGTGTGTGGTCATGTTCAATCATAACAAGCTTATATCTTATATTCATTGTTTCCATTTTAGGAGCTGTTATAGGTATGTCTATTATTTTTCGGGTTCGGATTTCTTTATTATTGAAAATGAGACCTGTCTCTCCACAACCTTCTATTATTGATCCAGCTTCTACACCATCTCCTCCGTCTGCTCCCATGGCGAAAATCTCTGAAAATACCCAGTCCAGTACCATTGCCGATACCTTGGCCTTGGTTCTCAAGCAATTGTAACAGCTTAAGGAAGAGAATCAATACATCAAGGCTCAACTGAATGAGAAATTTGGTCCACCCGCTGTTAATTCTAAAGACAAAGGTCCTAGCCTTCTGGATACATTGGCGCCATTTCAAAATCCTATGGCTATGAGAATGGAAGAAATGGCCACATTGAAGCAAGAGGTATGTCAAATGAAACAACAAATGCAAATGTCTTATTCCCAGTGTCAGAATTCTGAAGACTCAAACTACCATGATATCAAAGCACAAGGTGTTGTTCGAAGGGGCTCAGCCAGTCAAAGTTATAAAAAACCTTGCAGGTCTCTAATCCATGAAAATGATCGTAGAGAATCATCTAAGAAACCAACAAGAGAATTCACCGACCTGCCAATCCCAAGATATAGTGTTTTGAGACGGGTGAGTGCAAATGAGAAAAAGGAAACCTTAGATATGGAAAACCAAAAACTTGAGCTTTCTAAGCCGGATCCAACAATCGAGCTCAGTAATGACAGCGATTCAGATGATGAAGGTTTCCTTGCATCCTCTAGGAAAAGAGAGAGGGTTTCTGAAGAACAAAATCATGATTTTGACTTGAACAAGAAGCCGATGCGTGAAAAATTGGATGTGGTATTGCCGTATGGATTCCTCGATCCCATGCCACCAGAAGAGCTCATGGAATATTCTCAGAATCAAGATCATCAGGGAATTATGAATGCTGTAAGCATGATCCCCACGGGTCAAGAATCAAAGAGGCCATTGCACATGGAGCTTATAACAAGGGCAATCTTACTCCAACATATACCAAGAAGCCTACACACGCCCAGATTCCAGAAACAGGCAATGTATCAGGCACTAAGCAGTCACACAACCCTATTGTAGTCGAATACGACCAATCAGGACATGTGTCTTAGCAAGTGCCTAAAAGGGAATTCACTCATTTCCCCATTCCCCCATCTGAGATCCTCAGGCACTGCTTGGCTTCAGGCCGCGTCACTTTACCTCCCATCAGGGCTCCTCCTAATCCCCTACCAAAAAGCTGGAGAGCAAATAAACATTGTGAATACCATAGAGGTCCTGACCATCTTACTGATAAGTGCTTAGCCTTGAAACTTAAGAACCAAAGATTAGTTGACAAAGAGAGCCTTGTCTTCCGGCAAAGGCCTAATGTTACCAATAACCAATTGCCTGATTGTGCAAAGCCGTGCCATGCAGCTTGTCCATCTCAAAGCTTAGATGTCTCTATGTTTGGAGAACACAAACCCAGTTATAATGAAGGAGATGAAATCAAAAGCACCAGCTATGATGATGATATAGCATGAGCTGGCCTTCGCCGAGCTTCCAGAACCAATTGGTTGCAGCTGTTAGAGTTTTAATCGTTTTATTATTGAGTCTAGTAATGATGTCTGGTCTAGTAATCTAGTCTTATCTTTTGAAGTTTGAATAAATTCTTATTTCAGTCAAGTCAGTTGAGTCAGAGTCTGTGCCTTGATCGGGCGAGTCTTTTTTTTATTTCAATTAAAAAATGTGAATCCCGAGCCTATTCAGGATGGGTTATAACGATGTAATCTTTTTCATTCAAAAAAGTTTGCTTTTCTAAATGTTCTAGTGTGTGTGCTTCTGACTCAAATGAAAATAATACGCCTGTCTCAAATGACGAAAAAGATATCGATGAAACTCCCCTTGATTGACAGCATATGTTCAAATGAGAGGATGAGTGCCAGGCCCAGCCTCTCAAAGGCTCTGTTCACTCGCGTTCCCAGGAGATCAAATCCCTGGAAAACACCTCCTTTTTTCCCAAGAAAGCTAAAATTCGCATGTTCACTTCTCTTCACGGGATTTTGAAGGTGCCTAGGTGGAAAATGTCACATCTGACATGGAAATTGGGAAAAATGATGCGGAAATGAGTATTTTTGCACGAGTGTGAGATTTCTTTTTCCTTTATTTTGGTGGGATTTGCTTTCCCAGGAAAAATAGTGAAAAAGGTGGGCAAGCAGTTTCTCGGGAAACCTTTTCCTGCACAGTTCCTGCGGAAGTGAACAGGTGCGGGAAACCTTTTCCTGCACAGTTTCCTTGGATTTCTTTTCCTAATGCCACCTCAGATTCCCGGGAAACCTTTTCTTTTCCTTTCCTCGGAAAACAAGTGAACAGAGCCAAAGAGGAAATTGAAATGATAAACATTGGCACAAAAATTTTAATCCAGTAAATGGCAATTGGAAATGCATTACCCTCCAAATGAGCTTGAAGAATTAATAAACTCATTTCCAGGATAAGAGTATTGTCTAGAAGCGCTATAACCGATACTAGGGGCAAGACATAGATAGAAAGCCAAAGAGAATGAAGGAAGTGAGAGACATATACTATACAAAAGGCATGGATTGAAAATAACTTTCATATCTCCAGTCAATGACCTTGGTTCCTAAATTCATAATATGAAGCCAACAAATTCAAGATAAGAAGTTCAAGAATAAGAATTGAAAAGCGATCGTCAAATATCAAGAGTTACCGATTCATAAATGGAGGATGTCAAAGAACAAGTTTCGCTCTATCAAAGTAAAAAGCACAAATCAGAATCTTGAAAAAAGAAGACTCATTATCTCTTACTTGGAAATGCCGTCAAACTCTGTAAAAAAAAGAAAGAAAGGAAAATAATAAAGAAAATTTATCAACCAAGATAAATCCCAAACTTGAAAATTGGAAGGCCTTCTTTGGCCAAACAAATCCCAAATTCATGACCCAGTGTCAAAAATAAAACCCGTTTGCAAACCCCTTTGAGCTTGAATATAATTCTTTGAAAACCGAGTTCGGTCGTTCCAAAAGAAAAAATTCAATCGTTACAGAAAGAAAAAAAAAGAAAAAAAGAGAGTCAATCAATCAGAGAAAAAGAAGTAAAAGAAGAAGAAAAAGAGTCAATCAAGAAAGAAAAAAATATCAATTTACCATCAACTAGAGGTGATGAGCACAGTTATGTGTGAATTGTAGGTATTAAAAGCATGCATATTCCATTGTTTAGAGCGGTACTACTAAGGTATTTTGTTTGTTCTTGGTGTTTCAGGGTCATTACTGTATTCCACGAAAAATGGAACTAAGAAAATGAAAGCGCAACCCATTTATCACAATGCCCATCATTTAGAAGGATTGGATCTTTTTAAGACTAAGAAATGCAAGGCTTATTGATTTGATGATTCGGTCCTATATGAGGTTTCCAAATCAAATACGATCTACACAAGTGGATCCACGACCAAGTCACATCGAGATATACAATTTTGATGGTTCGGATCATATTATTGAAATAGTTTAGGGGTGCAATCGAATTTCATGGTAGGCTATAAAATGGGGGGTTTGGATTGTTGCATGGAATAAATTGAAGGGTTACAAGTGTCGAAATTTCAAGCTATATCTCAAGGATTGAGTGGGGCCTACCCTGTTCTCTAAAGAAATAGAATTTTCTTTAAGTCACAAGTATTCCTATTTCTTATTTCAGAGAAAAGTGAATTTAAGCCAATCAAGTCGCTAGAATTGCTGAACTGGAATGGAATCAGGTTGCTGGAATTAGCAAAGCTGTTGGAATCAGAAGCTGGAATCGAATTGAAATTGCTGCTGGAATTGGAATTCAAACCTGTTGGAATGGGGATTATTGCTGGAATCAGTTGCTGGAATTAAAAAGAAGCTGGAAACGAATTGAAAGCTGCTAGAATTGGTTATTGCTGGAAACAAAAGAGGCATGATGCCATGTATTGCAAGTTAAAGTGGGACCCACTTGGAAAGTAATAGTTGAACACACGTCCAAGAACACAAGATGCTTTTATATTGGAAATGGCTTCTGTGAGATTTTTAAGCCATGCAAGCTCATGTGTGGGATTCTTGCTTTCACATATATAGACTTCCAATTTGGAGACCTTTCTTTCTCCCATTTTAATTAGTCGGTCATCTATTTTTAGACTCCCATCTGATAATGGCAACCCATTTACATTGTGCCTATCTCTTGGACGGTTGAGATCAGCCCATGAAAAGGAGGTAAGGGGTGCATCCAATTTACTTTGTAAACCATTAAATTGGATGGTCTGGATCATCTTAAGGGAATCAAATTGAATTAATGGGCTGATTGGCTGAGAAAGATGGTTCGGCTGGTTTTATTGGAATATGGTGACGTGGGCATATTTCTTAAATTTGGGGAATTTGTCCACGTTCCATTATAAGAAGCAGGTATCGTTTTTTTTTAAATATGGCTTTTATGAGATGCAAGTGTAAAGTAGAAGATATTACAAAATTTAGAAATCTAGGATGCCCATGTTTTAAAAGAGCAGCAACATACTATTATCAGTGCTATTACCATTTTGTGCTTTCTATAAAATGGATGGGCATAAAAGGAAATTGGAAACGAATAGCAATATTTAGATGTGAGAAAGGAAAGCTGCTTAGTCATCCAATATCCATCACAACCTACCATCTGTGTGGTTGAAATGAATGGCAAGGATTAAATGTTAGAAAAGGAGGGTATCAAAATAAGCAATGATGGAGGCAAACTGACCCAAAATAGCTTCATGGAAGAAAAGAGCCACTGCTCTATATACATATTTTTTCAAATTTTTTCAGGGGGCCGATCCTTCTAAGCATTCACTCTCTCATGCTCTTCTATTCTTTTTCCTCTCTACAACTCTCTACACTCTTGCTCTTTCTCTCTATCCTTTTACTTATTCTCTCTTTTCTCTCTACCACTCTCAAGCTCTTTTTTTTAGGTTTTCTTGTTCTCTCTTGCTCATTTTCAAGTTCTTTTCAACTCTTAATCCAAGGCATCATCATCCACCATTCAAACTTAAGGTGACATTAAAGCTTGAAGGAGGAAGATTCAACCAAAGATTGGAGGAGAAAAAGAATAAGTTCTTTTTATTTTTTGTTATTTATTTTCAAGTTCAAGTTGATGTATTTTTGTTTCAATTCAAATTAGTGGAGAGTTTATTTTTCTTTTAGTTTTATTTTCAAGTAATTATATATGGCACTCTTTCTCCCATCTATCTCTTTTATTTTTATTTTCTTCCCTTCTTCATGAATAACTAAATCCTAATTACTTAGGGTTTAGTTGAAGCCATGGGGAAGGAGAAATATTTATAATTAAATCAATCTACTCAATTGAAAAATTGTGTAGGATTTTGTGTTTGAAAAATCCCAATCATTCATGCCATTGGCTTTCCCCTTTCGTATGAATGGTTGTTGATTAATAAATATAAAGTTCTGTATAATCAATGTAAATTGGAGAGTGGATTTGATTAATTACTTATAAGGAATAACATCCCTTTGATCTTATTCCTTATTGACTAGTTAATCGGATTTTCAACCCAATTCAAGAGTTGTTTTAATTAATCAATCTAATCCAAACCCATGGTGGATTCTAACCCTAAGTAATCTTTTATATTGAATTAAGATTTTTACACTATTCCAAATTACTTTTGCAATTTTTCAATTAACTTAGGCTTTTAGAATTTTGGTTTTCTAATTAAATTTGATAAGTAGTTAAAAGAGATCATTAGAACCTTGGTACACTTTGCCTAAATTAGGATTTTAAATAAAAAAGATGTTAGTTAAATTTGATTCTTAGATTGATTAGAATATACGCTTATATATAGTGTTGGCTCCGAGGTCAAGTCCACGGAAATCCTGAGTCCATTCCAGGCAACATTATATCATAGCTAGTATTCTAATCGGTACAAGAATAGGATTGACAACTAGATTTCTCTTCCCTGAGTTCGACCCGTATTTACACGATCCGTGCACTTGCGGTTATTTAATAAATCTCAATCAAGAGGCATTTGACCTGAACTACGCGCGAGCTGATTCCTACACTAGGATACGTAGGCAACCTGTTTACAGGTTCGGTCAAAATTTTGCAAAGCCATTAGCCTTTTCTTTGAAAAACCCCATCCTACCTATAAAATCTTTCGCTGGTCGGAATCAATGATCTAGGTCCAAAAAAAAAAAGAAAGAAGAGAAGAAAGAAAAGAACGGAGTTTGAAGATTTGCTAGACTGAAAACCTGAAAGGGCGGTCTAGGCAAAATTAAAGATCATTCCCCTGCTAAGTTGAAAACCTGAAGAGCGGCTTAGGCAAAAGCTAAGGGGATAGCCTGCTGAGTCCGGCAAAAGTTAAGGCTAATGCGGTCCGCCAAGTTAAAAATCCTGAAGAGGTGACTTGGTCATGGTAAGAGAACCATTATAAGAAGGCTACACCTAGTATCGAGATTATAGGTCAAAGAATTTCGAGCAAGCTTAAATGTCATCCTAGAAACTGGGGTCATTGAAACCAAGCAATCCTAGGAATGTTAATCAAATTCTTGAGGCTTTACCGTTTTAAGGAAGAAGTTCAGTGTTTATCAATTGAAAAATTACTCTTTAAAAGGCTAGACTTACCAAATAAAATGTTAACTAAGTCAGAAGCACTGTATTTGTCAGTGTAGTCTGTTAATCCCAGTTATTATAAGTTCACTCTTTCAGAGTTCCTTAATCCTTTGAATAGTGTCTTTTACCCAAATTTTCTCTATAAGAACAGTCGATCGTCATCATTGTGTCGAAATGATGCAACTGTCTCAGTGAAGGAGGCCCGACGTCGTCAGGTCCTTGCGATTGTACTAGAGCCAAGTTAATCCTGAAGGAAAGACTTCAAGAATCTAGTGACGGAGATTCATTTTAAAGAAGATCAGCTCAGAAGCATTCAAAAGTACAAACATCGAAAAGTGCAGTTTCCATTAGAAGACCATGCCCCAGAAAGACACCTGAAAGCTTGGAAGACCCTTGGATGCAATAGTAGTTGAGCCAGTTCGTTAGAAAGATGAATCATTAAAATTCACAATTTCCTTCCAGTTAGTTGAATACTATCCTGCTTAAGAAATGCTTGTCTAAACACCTGTTAAAGGAAAATTTTCACTTTCTAATTTCAGTATCCAAGAGAGCGTTGTTCTTGATTACCACTTTCAGGTATTTAGATTAAGGTTCCAGTTATCAAAATCCCAAACAGAAAAAACCAACAGCCACTTTGCAAAAAAAAATAAAAAATCTTATTAAAGCTTTCTGAAAGCGTTCCAAAACCATTCTCGTAAGTCATGCTTCATCGTTCCTAATGTTGCTGTCTCGTCATTCGTCGAAGTCCTAGTGTCAAAGTCTTCATCGGTCACGATCTTTATTGTCCCCGATTTCATCCTTCATTAATTTCAAGCACCTAAGATTCATCAAATTCAAGTTCACTTCAAGTCCAAGTTCATGAAAAATCTCCAAATTTTCTGTTGCCGAAGTCATCAATTCATCTCAATCAAAGCTGTCTTTACCAATCGATCTTTCTCAATGCATCAATCAGGCAATCTAAAATCTCAATCCTATTCATAACCTCATTCTTCATTAAGCAGAATCCAATCCAATTTCTTCAATCCTCTTGATCCCTCGGGCTCGCTCGCAGCCAGGTCGATTCCTTAGCTTCCCGTCTCGCTGACCCCCAGTCCCGCTGGCCGCATCTCATTTGTAGACAAGTCAATTTCGCAGACAAATCAAATTATCTTTAGCTTCCGTCACGCTGACCCTGTCTGATTCGCAAACAAGCTATTTTCATCCGGCCATCCAGGCCAATCCCTTTCGATTCCCGGTCCCGTTGGCTGCGTCTCATTCGCAGACAGGTCAATTTCGCAGATAGGGTATTTTCACCGAGCCTATTTGAGAATGATGTCTCATTTTCTTGAGTCCATTTGAGAATGGTCTCTTATCCTATTTGAGCCTGTTTGTGAATGGTATCTCATTTTCCGAGTTCATTTGAGAATGATCTCTTATCCGCTTTGAGCCCGTTTGAGAACAGTGTCTCATTTTTCAGAGACCATTTGAGAATGGTCTCGTATCCTCTTTGACCCCGTTTGTGAACGGTGTCTCATTTTTGTTGAGTCCATTTAAGAATGGTCTCTTATCCTATTTGAGCCCGTTTGTGAACGGTGTCTCATTTTCCGAGTTCATTTGAGAATGATCTCTTATCCTCTTTGAGGCCGTTTGAGAACGGTGTCTCATTTTTCAGAGTCCATTTGAGAATGGGCTCTTATTCGCGTTGAGCCTGTTTAAGAACAGTGTCTCGCTTTCCGAGTCCATTTCAGAATGGTCTTTTATTCTTTTCAAAGCAAAAAATGGTATCTCATTTTTCTCCAAATCTATTCATAATCTTCCCTATGAATACAATGTTTCATGTCCCGAACCCATTCGAGAATGGTTTCTTATCCTCTTTGAGCCCATTTCTGAATGGTGTCTCATTTTTCTGAGTCCATTTGAGAATGGTCTCTTATCCGCTTTGAGCCTGATTAAGAACAGTGTCTTACTTTCCGAGTCCATTTGAGAATGGTCTCTTATTCACTTCAAAGCAACAAATGGTATCTCATTTTCTCCAAATCTATTCGTAATCTTCCATATTAATACAATGTTTCATGCCCCGAACCCATTCGACAATGGTTTCTTATCCTTTTTGAGAGCGGTGTTTGTTCCTCTCTCCTCCGAATCCACTCGAAAATAGTATCTCATTCCCTCATTGCCCGTTTGAGAGCGGCATGGCATCATGATTATCTTTCTAAGTTGTGTGATTTTCGCTCTGAGATTGAATTCATTTCTCCATTATTCTGAACTACCGGCCCATGGTGTTGAAATAAATGATTTTGATAACATTCCAATTCAAGGACTTCGTCTAGGGTCTTGCATTAGATAGCATTTAACATATGTTTGTGTTTAGGTTGCATTGTGTGTAGTGAATCTTTTGTTGATTAAAGTTACGCAAAACGGTTCTGTCACTTTTGCTTTGGTATTCGATGACTGTGTCATCTCTATCAAAGAGGGGCATCTGTAAACACCCCCATTTTGCTACGCTTTAAAAGGCGAAAGGTTTGGTTGGTCAGTTAAGTCCCCAAGTCAGTCTTCCTCATTAGATTAAGTATTCTTGCATTTTAGGGTGAATTTCACCTCATTTTAGGTGTTGTGAAATTGATTCGCAATCCTAAAGGTCTCTATGGGGTTCAATTAATCTCCGGAAGATGAGAATTCAAGTTTCCAATCAAGTGAGAAAACCTGTTATTTTTGGAATTTCTCAGGGTTTTCTCTATTTTTGGACCTCAGGGGTACTTTGGTCATTTCCAGTGTGTCTCAGTTGATCCCCAGAGTGTGTCTAAGAAATCATGAGTCACTTCATGTATTTTGAAAACCTGCTAGTTTTAGAGTTTCTCAGGGTTTTCCCTAATTTCATCTATTTTTGCACTTCAGGGGTATTTTGGTCATTTCCAGTGTGTTTCATTTTATCCCCGGATTGTGTTAGAGAAATCATGAGCAATTTCATAAATTTTGGGAAACCTGCTAAATTTAGAATTTCTCAGGAGGTTTACTTTTCTTGAGAATTTTGTGTGTCAAGGGCATTTTGGGTATTTTCAGGGGGTTCCAAGTGATCCTGTTTGAGATCGCCCACCAAAAGCAGTGAATTTCAAAACCTGCTATTTTTGAAGATTTTCCTCGAAGACTTTCGATTTTTAACTTTCCCTTTGAGGGCGATCCGGTTTGAGGGCATTTTGGTCACTTTTGGTGTGTGTTGATCAAATAGGGGTATCTTGGTCCAAAAATAATTTTTTCAAAGGGAGGGTGGTTCGGCCATGTGCATGGAACCCACCTTGGATGTCATATGGGCTGGGCCCAATAATAAACAATTAGACTTTGATTGAAAAGAGGGCTGATTCTTTTGAAAAAGTCCATAAAATACACCCTAAAATGCCCATGCACCTAAAGAACACATGTGGGAACCACATGTGTGGTTCGGCCACATGGGTTGAGCGTCCAAACATGTGGTCCGCACATGTTAGGCGTCCAAAATTTGGAGGAGCTTTGATTCGATTTAGTTGCTAAAAATAAAAGAAATGGCTAATATGGTCAGATTAGTAAAACGACCATAATTTTTTACATGCTTGTCCAACAAATTTGTACTTGTACTTGTTAGAAAGATCTCGAAAAGATCTATAACTGTCTAGTTTACGACTTTTCCTGATTCTGCTTCTAAATAGGTCAACAATCAGCTCCAACATTGGGCAGTACTTTTTAGACGAGAATCTTTCATAAAAGGGTGTGTTTACCATATGGGAGAGCTTCTAGAAGGATCTTGAAAGATCTCTCTTGAGCATAATGGCATGTCTTAATTTTCAAGAAAGCCAATGCTTTAAAAATGGGGGAACCAATATATTAAGTAACTCATGTAAGAGCAAGAGAAGCAGGAGAAATAGTAAGTGTTCAAATTAGGGAATACACGAGATAGGAAGTTTCTATTATTTGCTTTGCTCTAAGATTTTTTATAAAAACAAAGCCAATCAACCTTTGGCTTACTCTAAAAAAACGCCCAACCCTTGTTGGCTCTCCAAAAATTTGTCTCCCTCTCTTTGTGTGCTTTGGTTCATCTTCCATATTTGTTCTTCATCAAAGCACCATTGGATTTCTTCACCTCTTCTTCAACATATGTCGAATTGGATAATATTGGGCAATCTTCGGGTTTTCTTTTGCGTATGCAAGGTGTGACAAAGTGTATATCTTGGATTTACACACCCAAGAGACAAGGAAAGCGATCAACGGTTAGTATTCATCTTCCATGTAATCTAAGAACTAGAAAAGCATGCATAGGTTAGGATTTGGGTTTTCTTTGAATATATGATGCATATTGATGTGTTTTTTTTTGAAATTTTGATATGTTTTGATATGAACCAAATTATTTAATAATCTAAATTTTTGCTGAAAAATTAGTTTTATTTAATTAAAAATCAATTTCCTTAAGATTTGGGTTAAAATCAAGTTTTCAAAGTAAGTAGTCTAAACTTTTAGGTTTTTTCGAATCTGATTTTTTCTAAGAATAATTCATATTAATGAACTACTGGAAAATAAAATTTCCAGGCTTGATTGATTTATTTTGATATTGGTTTCGTTCTTCGAAATAGCCGAGGAAAGGGATCTTTTTCGAAGGATAAATCTAAATATATATCAAAATAAGTCGAAAGTGGATGAAATTTTGTGTCCAGTAGTTTTTCAAGATGATTAGATCATGCAAGAAATTTTGGATTTATTTAATGCTATTTAAATATTTTAACATCTGATTTAATCATAATAAATATCAAACGATTTTGAAAAGGTACGGAACTTTTTAGATTATTACCTCATATATATATTTAAAGGTGTTTGTGCCGTAAAATTCAAAAAAATCAGTTTCCTTCAATGTTTTGTACCCAAAGCATCGTTTCGCGTACGACAATGGTTTTTCATGTTAAAAATTAGAATTTTCAAAAAATTTCTCTTCAAACTAGTTACATATGTTAATGGAATGATGTAGAAATTTTTTTTATTAAGTTTTAATGTGTATTTGAATTTTCACGATGATTTGGCTTAGAATTTCAAGAGAATCGCTGATTTTTCAATGAAAATTGAGTTTTTGAACATTTATTGATTTGGTAAAGCTGAAATTTGGAGGTAAGATAATATGGTTTATATCTAATCTACTGTGAATTTTTCATGATTTTAGGATTACAGTAGCTATTTGTTTGTGATTTGTTTTTCAAAATTGCCCAGTTTGGTTAGATTAAAAATAAGTAGCAAATCACAGTAACAATTGATGAAATTTTTACAGTGAATGTCTACTGATACTATTGTGTTACATAAAATTTTGAGCTGAATTAGATCATGTTTGCTATATGTTGCTTCGTAACACAATCAACCTAGCCGAATTTTATTAAAATTATTAAAAATCCATTTTAATTCTTAAAATAGTAAAACATTTCAGAATACTATACTTTACCAGAACGCATGTAATCCCTAAGTTACTGGAACATAAACCTTAAAAATCACTAATTTCCTTTGTAACTTGCCATTCTAAGTTATTTTAAAAGTGAGGGTTGTATTCATAGTCGTTTACTCATTGCGATCGACCCTGGACATTTTAGCATCTAAATTTTAATATATTGTTGGCTCCGAGGTTGTTGTCCACTGAAATCCTGAGAAAATGCCAGGCAACCATATATCATAACTCAAGTGCCGAATTGTGTAAGGGTAGAAAGTGCGATTCCCTTCCATGAATACAACCCAAGCATGGAACTTGTCAACCTTTAGAGCCTTAGATTTTCTTGAAATATAGGTGTCAGGAACTCTTAAAAAGACTGAAAATTATTAACCTGATAATTTGGGTTGATTTAACCCATGATCTAATAATTTCTAGAACCGTTGGATTACGGTCCCACCTCGTAGGAACCTTTAGAGCCACTTTAGGAACCCTTACATCACGTCGTGTTCTAGGTTTTAGGGTGTCCAAGAGTTATGAGTCTAGCCTCATCACGGTCTGTTGCTATTATTAGCAACTGAGTCATAGATTAAGTTCACTAGATAACCCCTTTTCCCTATAGGACAAGCCTAGTGAACCGAGGATGTAGTGTCCACCTGCATTAATCTAGGGAGCGTCATGCATTTAGATATGATCATATAGCATCTTAGATGAAGTCCTAAGATAATAAAATATAATTAACTTGAATTAAATAATTTCTCTAAAACTGTTGAAACAGTTTATATAGTCTAGATCGGTGTCTTAGATGAGTTAGGCATATAGCATAGTTTAGGCGCACCGAACTACGTCGACTGTGATCCCAATGAGGCTTGGGTACGTAGGCAACTTGGATGTTTGGATGGCATTCCAAGCACGAGTCGACCCTACACACACTTCAGTAGGGTTTTAAGGTTTTATTTTATTTATTGCTTGATCATTTTCAAACCTTAAATTAAATTGATGAAATCACTTAGGATTTCCCCAAATTAGATTTTAGGAGAACTCTCACATAGATTGAACCAAACTGAATCTAGAGAATCGAAAGATACATCTAGGAATCACATTGAAATTAGATTATTTAGGATGCATGTTCCTTAGTTCGCACATCAATAGAGTTTAAATGAGCATTTAAAATAAATTTAAATGAGTTAATCTTTAGAATTGAAGACCGAATTATCGAGCAAGAATGATGCATATGGTGGTAATCCGCCATACATTCCATTCTCGTAATCAGGTAATGAATCTAGACTTCTGGGATCACAGATCATTGTAGTTCACTTATGGGTCCTAGGTCCCTTACCTATGTGACGACTCTGGTCATTCTATTTTGCGTGAAATTCGAAATTCTTTTATGATCCCAAGTTCACGGAAAAGATGATTTATATCAATAATAAAAATCACACGTCATTCGTGTGGGTACGAGAGACCAAGAGAGAGGAGGGTCGCGCCCCCCTTGGCGGGATCGGGTCTCACAGACTTCGACTCTGCTGGGGACCACCAACTTCAGTAAAATTTCAAACGATAACTCACTTGAATTTGATTTTAATTGGTTAATAAAAACTCTATCTTATATTTTCTATTGCTCTTTGATTGATTTGTTTGTAGGCTATGCTTTATTTTCTTATCACTTTACACTGCAGACTAAATCTAACAAAACCTAAAGGCATCATAGATTGCGAGAATTTATTGCACACACTTACATCACTTGCATCCAAACCCTTGCATATCACATGCACACACGTCTTATTTAGGAACCCGAAGTGTTATCTAGCATGGTTGACTGGGAGGTTATGACCCGGTGCCTCTGTGTTAGAGAAGCATTCCACCCTTAGCCTAGTACCTTTATGGTGCGTAAACAGATTCGTTGGTTCACGTACTGCTACTCTGGACACCGGTAGAGTATATCAAACAAGGATTTGCTCTAAGGGAACTCTTGGCCATACCTCTAGATTACCCCACACTTGCATGTAGTACGAACACGCGTGCATCACGTGTGTGAGCCTAGACTAGGATATCCTACCCATTTGTGTCTAGATTAAGCCGTAGTCCATCTTCCAATGGCTACGATCGGTTTTAGGTACACAAACAAAGTCATGAGTCGAGATCCTTTCTCAACTCCGCTAAATTAGGATTAGGATGTGATGCCTTCAAGTAACACCAGATAAGATGTAAGAAGATTAAAAGCTTTCCCTTTAAGATTAAGATATAAATCTCATCTTTCCAAAGATCCTATAGAAATAGTCTCTTCTTGATCTATCCTTAAATTCAATCTTGCGCGATCTCGCCAAATCATAAATTTTGATCTGTCTCCTAATGGTCTACCCATACCCACATCCTTCCTCATTCCTCTTCATCTCGTCATTTTTAAATTCTTATTCAATTTCATAATTCTCAGATTCTGTAGATTCCTTCTCTTGTTTAGTCCTGTCATTCCCCATCAATGTGTTCCACCATCCTTTGTATTTGGCAATCCCAATTTGTCTAATATGTATCATTAGCCTAGGCTAGGAAAATTCATTTCTTAGGGTATCTAGTCTTTCTCATAGATGGTTACCTTCATTGTCCTCCATTTGGTCTTCATTTTGTGAGTCTTTGTTTATGTCTCATTCTGTGCATCACTTGGTACTCATTTTCCTATTATTAAAGGTCATGCGTCCTGTAGCTTAGGATTTCCCTTAGACAATTCATTTATCTAGGATAGGGTTTTCATTATCTGTCATTTAACCTAGGTCATCTTTCTCTTAGATTCATTGCATCCCTTATTTAGGAGCAATCTCTTCTTACTCTAAGGGCAACCCTTTTTTAAAATCATCTGCTAAGTCCTTCAGAGTTCATTCTGATGGTCCTTAAACTAGGGGCATTCTCCTGCACAGTCGTGTCATCGTTGCTATGTCTTATTCATTTTTGAGGATCTATCCTCTTATCTCCCATTTCTTGCTTAGTCTGTGGTCATGTTCAATCATAACAAGCTTATATCTTATGTTCCTTGTTTCCATTTCATTGTTGGAAAGGAGACTTGTCTCTCCACGACCTTCTGTTATTGATCTAGCTTCTGCACCATCTCCTCCGTCTGCTCCCATGGTGAAAATCTCTGAAAATACCCGGTCCAATACCATTGCTGATACCTTGGCCTTGGTTCTCAAGCAATTGCGAGAGCTTAAGGAAGAGAATCAATACATCAAGGATCAACTGAATGAGAAATTTGGTCTAACTGCTGCTACTTCTAAAGACAAAGGTCCCAGCCTCCTGGATACATTGGAGCCGTCTCAAAATCCTATGGCTATGAGAATGGAAGAAATGGCCGCATTGAAGCAAGACGTTTGTCAAATGAAACAACAAATGCAAATGTCTTATTCCCAGTCTCAGAATTCTGAAGACTCCAACTGCCACGATATCAGAGCACAAGGTGTTGTTACAAGAGGCTCAGCCAGTCAAAGTTCTAAAAAACCTCTCAGGTCTCTAATCCATGAACAAGATCATAGAGAATCATCTAAGAAACCAACAAGAGAATTCACTGACCTGCCAATCCCAAGATCTGATGTTTTGAGACAGGTGGGCGCAAATGAGAAAAAGGAAACCTTAGATATGGAAAACCAAAAACTTGAGCTTTCCAAGCAAGATCCGATAATCGAGCTCAGTAGTGACAGCGATTCAGATGATGAAGGTTTCCTTGCATCCTCTGGGAAAAGGGAGAGGGTTTCTGAAGGACAAAATTATGATTTTGACTTGAACAAGAAGCCGAAGCTCGAAAAATTGGATGTGGTATTGCCGTATGGATTCCTCGATCCCATGCCGCCAGAAGAGCCCATGGAATATTCTCAAAATTAGGATCATCAGGGCATTATGAATGCTGTAAGCATGATCCCCATGGGTCAAGAAATCAAAGAGGTCATTGCACATGGAGCTTATAACAAGGGCAATCTTACTCCAACATATATCAAGAAGCCTACACCAGTCCAGATTCTAGAAACAGGCAATGTATCAGGGATTAACCACTCACACAACCCTATTGTAGTCGAATACTACCAATCAGGACCTATGTCTCAGCAAGTGCCTAAAATGGAATTCACTCATTTTCCCATTCCCCCATCGGAGATCCTGAGGCAGTGCTTGGCTTTAGGTCGCGTCACTTTACCTCCCATCAGGGCTCCTCCTAATCCCCTACCAAAAAGCTGGAGAGCAAATAAACATTGTGAATACCATAGAGGTCTTGGCCATCTTACTGATAACTGCATAGCCTTGAAACTAAAGATCCAAAGATTAGTTGACAAAGAGAGCCTTGTCTTCCGGCAAAGGCCTAATGTTACCAACAACCAATTACCTGGTTGTGCAAAGCCGTGCCATGCAGCTTCTCCATCTCAATGCTTAGATGTCTCTATGTTTGGAGAACACATACCCAGTTACAATGAAGAAGGAGCTGAAATCAAAATCACCTTCTATGATGATGATATAGCATGAGCTGGCCTTCACCAACCTTCTAGAACTAAACAGTTGCAGCTGTTAGAGTTTTAGTCCTTTTATTATTGAGTTCAGTCATGATGTCTGGTCTAGTCATCTAGTATTATCTTTTGAAGTTTGAATAAATTCTTATTTCAGTCAAGTCAGAGTCTGTGCCTTGTCCGGTGTAGACACCCCCATTTTGACTTGACCACAGTTTCCCAAAAAAATTGAATAAATCCTGAAATTCGAGTCCCGGAACCGAATTCAAAGTCCCCAGAATCAAGCTTTAAGTTCTCGAAACCGGTTCCAACATGCTCCGAAAACAATCTTGAAATTCTCGAAACCGAGCCTAGAGTGCGAAAGAACCTGAGAGACCCAAGAGTGCACATTTGCAGTCCATTTCCGAAATACTCTGAAAGCCCCAGTATCCCTAAACCCCATTGATATCCTCCGTTCAATCACCCCCACCTTCCCTTTGATTTTTTCTGGAATTTACAAAGAATTGCAAACTACCCCTGAGTTTTTGGTATTGGCTCTCCTCTCTTTGAACCCCTAGGCTCCAATGTATATCGGCACAGTCGTATTTTGATATTTACACTAACTCACCTGGTATTAGTGTTTAAAGAGCTATTAAAAGATTGTTACATTTCCCAAGGTAGCTCTCGCAAGCTAATCAAAGAAGAAAAGACAAACGAGTTGGTGCGCTTGTAAAAAATGGTTGTGCTGATAACATTCTAAGAGGAAAAGAGAGAATGTATTCTCACCCCTTCTTTTACCGGGACCACCCTTATAGTGTGTTAAATACGCTAAAGGAGTCTGTCTAGGAAGAAAATGAAGGAGGTGGTTATATCATATTTCTTGTCTTTCATAGGGATCCCTTTTCTTAACTGGACCACCTTCCTAGGCATAAAAAGTAGTCATACAATACACAACATAGGGGCTGTCCAAGTAAACAGAAGGGGTGAAAATATCATTGCCTTTCCCTCTTAAGGACTGAATTAGGGTTTTGAAAGGGGGGATTCTTCTTGATTTTTTTAAAGGGGCAGCCACACACAGCAGAGAGAGAGAGAGAGAGAGAGAGAGAGAGAGAGGGAAGATGGAGGGAGCTCGAGCTCCATTCGCCACCACCATCATCTATTTCCCATCTCTGCAAACCCACCTTCTTCATTTTCACTATCAAAACCCACCATATTCTTCTTCTCTAACCCACTTACCATCATCCTCTCCCATCCAAACCCACATCCAAACCCTTCCTTTTTCCCTCTCCACCACCGCGGCAACCTCGCCCTAACTCCGGCCAGCCACCGCTCGACCAAACCCACTTCATTTTACTCACCCTCCTTACAAACCCATCTCAAGCTCTACCTCCACTTTATTCTACATGCAGCCAACAACTCCAATGCTCGTCGGAATCTGGCAAACACCACCGGAATCCGAGCCTCCATCGTCTTTGCAACTCCTTCTCCATTTCAACCCCAAACCCACTTCGAATCCTTGTCCAATACTCCATGGATTCCGGCTATTCCTAACCCAAGTCCGGCCACCCAAACCCATTTAATTTCCACCCATTCCATTTTCTAAAACCCATCTTCTCCGGCCGGATTGCCGAAATCCGGCCAAGCCACCAACCTCCATCACTACCGATTAATCCATCTTCAACCTCCGATTAGATCTAGCTCAAACCCCATTCCCATTTTATTCTCTCATTTGCCAGCCACTTTGTCTTCCATAGATCTCGGTCAATTCCGCAACTTCGGGGAAATTGGTCTCGGGGCTTTAATTTTTTTAGGGCTTCAAGAGAGTAAAGCAAAACAAGCAGAGAAGGGGAGAGGGCACGATCATCACGCGACTCTCGTTACTGCCTCCAATCACCGCCATTGCCCTCTCTCGGCACATATCAAGTCACGGCAAGGTTGTTGGGATCTAAGAATTGGACTGGGTAAAAGCTTCCTTCACAGTGCTCTGTAAGTAAAACATTATTTACGTCACAGTTTTTGCTCTATGGATTTTCTAGATATAACTATTGGTAGATGTTCATCGTGTTGTCCTCATTCTCATGTTTGCATAATCATGGGTTGGTGTCACTTGGATCGATTCGAGGCCCATTGATTTGATATTTTAGGAGCATGACTTTTCTCTATTATGCTCACTAGATACCAGATGATTGTTGAGTCGGCATAACCATGCTTAGGAATTGTTGGTACCCAACTAGTAATTTCTATTTCCATAGTTTGTCTTTAATTTTCTTTGAGAGTAATGTTTTTTAGATGAGTAAGGAAACAAGTTGGGCTTGTGAAATTACAAAAGCATGGTCATGGTGATGTCATTCCCCTAGGATGAATACAAGGACCTGATGTTCAGCTTTCTATATTGATATTCACATCTTTAGGTTTTGATGGTGGTATTACTTTACTGTTTCACTCCTTTTTATCATTCTTTTGACTCTCAAATTTGATGCCAAAGGGAGGACATGCATGATTCAATCAATTGGCATTTCCACAATTAAAACATCGTAGTGCGTCCATCGACCATCGATTGTTTAATCTTTTCGTTGATTTTCGGGAATTTCCTCTCGAGTTCAGGCGATGACGGAATGATTCTTGAGCCAACCCTTTGTCCTTCACATCCTCTTTCCCTTCTTGTGATTCTTACAGGGCGTAGGGGTTTCCCTTCTTTCTAAGGTCATCATTTCTTATAGGATCTAGGGATTCTACCTTGATTTCTTTCGGGACTATTCTTTGCAAGTTCCTCGGGATTCTTTTCGTATTTCGGGATCCCATCGATTTTGGGAACACTTCTCTCGGTTTGAGGCGACGACGGACGGAAACCTCCTGAGCCAAAACCCCCTTTCAACCAAAGGGATAAAAACAACATAAAATAAAACATCAAAAACACCACAAACATTTTTTTGAAAAAGCTGCTTCGAACTACGTTGGCTTGATCCCTTTCCACAGGGTACGTAGGTAGGTTGGGCCCACCCAAGTCCAGTCAAACCTTTTAATAAATATTTTCAAACATTTCAAAACAAAAACAAAAATGGGCAAGTGTAGACACCCCATTTTGACCGTACCTTGAGCCTCCCGTGTTTGAGCAAAAACCCCATCAAATCAACTAGGTAGGGTCCCAAACTTCACCCTAAGCTAACTTAGTGTCCCACTAAGGTCCCTGCCAAATTTCGTCGAAATCCGAGTTCGTTTGCCTCGCGAACGAGTCGAGCAAAGTCATAGTGCAAGTTCGCAAAAGGGGGTTGAATTTATCCTGTGGGAGACGTGCCTGAACCGAATAAAACAAAAATGGCGCGCGCGCTTTATCAATTTTTCCGCGCGCCCATCAAATAGAGGTGCCAATATCTGCACCTTATTTTTGATAAATATCTGTTTTCTCTCTTCTTCTTTTTTGGGGGAAAAAAGATCGGTTTGAGAGAGAAAGAGAGAACCAGAGAGAGAAACCAGATCTCGTAAAACCCAATTCCTTTTTTTCCGATCGAAGTTATTTCTTCTCCGGCAAAACCGACAGAGCTCCGACCCGATCTACGCACATAGCAAGAGAGAATAGAAAAAGAGCAGAGAGAGCGAGAGATTTTCTATTCTTCCTAAGCTCCTCAAAACCCCTTTTTCTTCTCTGATCACGCTCCGATCGATCTCTGGCAATACTCCGGCCAAGCTCCGATGAGATTTCAAACTTCGGCCGAGCTTCAATAAAGGTATTTCTTCCATATCTACATAAAGAGCAAGAGATTAAGAGGAAAAGAGAATTACAGAGAGCTTTGTATTTTCTGTAAAAGAGAGAAAGAAAGAGAAATTGGGAGGGTTTTCATCACCATCCTCGGAGAATCCAGCCGGATTCCGGCCGATCTCCGGTCATCTTGTGCAGATTTTGTTGCTTCGGCTTGTTTCATTCATCCTTGCTTATTTTAAGTCTTAGAAACCCTAGATTGAGCTTTAAAACCTTAGATCCTAATCTCATACCCTAGCAGACCTTTTAGGATTTCTTCTTTTTTTTTTTTTTTCTTCACCAAAATCACAAACTCTAACTTCATATCTTCTTCTCCAGTAAATTTCTGTCGGATTCCGGTCAGATCTTGGCCAAATCTTTGATTCCCCTCCAATTTCTCTATTAATTCCGGCAAGGCTCGCCGGTGCTCTGGCCAAACTCCGATCATCTCTGATCACCTGTTATTGTGATGATTCTTTTACTAGAATTCTGGATTGGCTTCTCTTTAAGCATTAGAAAATCTTAAATCCCTAACTTGAAACCTTAGCTTCATTTTACCCTTCTTCTCCGATTCTATTAACTTTATCTTCAAGATCTGTAAAGAGTAATGGTAGAAAAGAGGTTTGTAAGGAAAAGTAGAGTTGAAAGGGATCTAAAAAAAAAGAGAAGGAGAGGAAAATTTTCATTTTCTCCGGCAATAATCTCACCGGAATCTGGTGATTTTACCGAAGTAAGATCTGATTATTCAAGCTTTAGCTCCAATCTGTTCTTTGAACAATCAGATATGGCTATTCATCATCTCTCTATTGAGTTTGCTATTTTTGACAATCATATTCCTCCCAATCGAAGCCATTTCTTTGTCGAATCTTTGATAGAACACAGGTAACAAATCTAATTGTTTTTCTAACTCTGTTTTAAAGCTAGTAAGCATTTTTTTTTCTCTTTCAATATTTTCTTCATTTGAATGGAGTTTGATGCTAGATTGGAAGATAAACTGATTCTTTCTTGTTGAGATTTAGTAAGATGATAGCTTATTAGTTTTGGCCTTGATTAGATTTTGATTGCTCTGTGACAGTAAACAGACTTAGCAAAGATCTGTATTTTCGCACCTTAGAATTTTCAATTGACTTGTAAGAGAATTACATGTTAACATAGTAATAACTGATATAAAATGAGTCTGTTTGTTGGTGTCTAAGCTTTAAATTGCCATGTATTCATTTCCAGGTTTGATAGAATAATATTTGTATTAGAAATTATAAGCTACCTGTATACTGTTTATTAAATGTTTTTATAAAGAATGGCTATTAATTTTGAGAAGAAATTACCATGGAGAATCTGGTATGATGAGTAGTCTATGTTTAATCTGAAGTTTATTAGATTATCTTGTTCTCTTTCTTTGGATTGGGTTGGAAGCATGATGCTATATCAAGTGGAAATTCTTATGTGATTTGAAGTAGGGGCCGAAAAGAAGAGATTGGGTAATTTTGGATGTTGTGAAACGGTTCAGTTACCTTTTAATGTTGTAAGCTCCATTCATTCAATTATTTCATCCTCTCCAACTTGATTATTACTCGCACCATCATTTCTTTTATTTTATTTTGAGGTTTACCTAATCTCATGCTAGTTTCTTTCTTCCTTTCATATCAATTTTATTTTCATTGCAAAGGCTATGATGGCGCTAGCCGGAGCCTCCCTTTTTAGGAGACATACTTTGTCTCATTGTGTACCTTCCCTCATAGGAGACCAGCTTGGTCTTATTAGAGAGAGCCCTTTAGGAGAGTATCCAAGTTTCACAAGTTGCCCCCCTAATAATGAAAGACTTAGTTTTTTTAGACATCCATACCCTTATTTTATCATTACAAGGGCAATGATAAGGATACTTGGAGTCCACCTCTCTTTTAGAAGACTTGCCTAGTCTCATTTGCACCTTTCATTGTCTTCCCTTTCTCTAATACATGCCTTGTTTAGATAGCTCCCCCTCTTAGAGTCGCTAGTCTAAAAGAATCAGTCTTAGCAGAGGAGTCAGTCCTTCATTTTTCAGGAGTTTGTCCTATTATCATAGGGGTTAGGATTCTGTCCAACCTCTCATCAAATCATGTGTTTTTCTATTCGCTCCTGCAAGGTATAGGATGATGTCCAACCCTTGCAGAGTTGTTATTCTGTTTATTCCCCCGCAAAGCATAGGATCCTGTCCAACCTTTGCGGGATATCAGGAGTCTGTCCTCTCCTTATGATGATAGGATTTTGTCCTCTTGTGTAAAAAAAAAAACAACAAAAGCATTACAAAAACACTTGAAAACATCAAAAACATCTGAAAAATCCAAAAATCTCAAAAATCTTGAGTCTTTTTTAGAGTAGTTAGGAAATTCTATTCCGAACTATGTTGGCTTGATCCCTTTCAACAGGGTACGTAGTGCAGCTTGAGATTCATATCCCAAGTCTAGCCAAACCTTTCAAAATAAACATTTTAAACCTTCAAAAAATATAAAATTCTTCAAAACCTTTTCAAAAAGATCTTCCCCTAGAGTTACGAGTCTGTCCAGGTGCTTGCACTTGGGCGAATTGAGGGTGCTCTTTGGATCTTCCTCATTTGTCACCAGGCACAGACTTTTGTATCTCTGGTTATCCGTTGCAACAGAGTATTTCATGGGATCCAGGGCCGACTTCCTTGGATGGTGACTCTTCTTTGTTATAGGTACGTCTTGGTTCTGGGCTAGTCCTTGTATCAAGAGGTATCTCATTTATATTGCTACCCATGCTGTGCGTGGCACCATTTCGAGAGTTCCTTGGTAGAGCTCTCCTTCACATTGTGGAGATCCGAGAGGATTGACGGGGATCTCGTATCCCTCGTCGCCGTCCTCGGGATCGGGGTCAACAGGCTGGCGACTTTGCTGGGGATCTTTTCAGATTATGCCTAACTCTGCTTTGACGCCATTTTAATTAATTTTGAAGAAATTTGGGCCAAAGTCAAATTAAATGGGAATTTAATCGCTTAGAAATCCAGGGGCACCTAAATAGGTGGGTAAAACAAGGGAATCACACACTGCACAACATGCATTATCATTTACCTGTTTCCTTTTTTTTATTATTATTGGCTCCACGGGATAGATTTGGCGCGTACCAAATGGGATGTCATTACTTTGATGGGCCGTTGAATCTATTTCCAAGCTATACACGAGTGCTGCAGCCGTAAACACTCGGTGTACTTGTGTTTACAGCAGCCGATAATCAATTAAGCATACTATGTATAACACTAGGTGTACTTGTGTTATACATCTAAAGTATGGATCATATGCATAGTGCCCTACAGATTGAGTCTGGAGCCCTACTTTCATTTTTACATATATTATGTACATAAATATATTTGCTGAGTTAGTAAAACCCAATTAGAAGGTGCATGTGCTTATATATATTGTAGACACCCCTATTTTGCTCCGCTTTAATCAACAAAGAAGTTAGTATTTTTCTATCGGTTTTTCTAGTGTCTTTCCTTTCCGCGTCCGTCTCTTACATTTTTTAATCTTTTTGGTCATTTCTGTCATGTTTCGTGTTGTCTTGCTAAGTGTTGAGGATGGTTATTCACAAGAATCAAAACAAGAGAGAATTTGGACCCACTGGGTGGCCTCGCATTGAACATTTCGATTAGATTTGGATCAAGCAAGTGTGAACTGCGTTGTTTTCATAACGGGCATAGTATATTTCGGCCAATGGACATTGCAGCCTGGTTTGGATCATCTGATGGAAAAGGTTTAAGGGGGCGCAACCTAATTTGCATTGTAGCCCATCAGTCAATGGTTCGGATCATCCTATGGAAATTTGTGTCGTGGCCTGTCTAATGAACGATTTGGATCATTTTAAAAGCTAAATTGGTATGTTCTTTGTATAGTGGGGCCTCTCATGCTATTTATATGATTCGGTCATGATTTAGAAATCCATATAGAAATAGCAATTGCCCAAGAATGAAGGCTTACATCATTCGTTTGGACTTTAGTGGACAAAGTGCCTTATATTCTTAGACATTATACATATGGTATTCTTGATTTAAGAAGGCACAAACCGATCTATAATTTTGGAAGTGGTGGGATCATTACTAAATTGCTTTAGGGGAGTTGACTTGGAATGTAAAGTATAGATGGATATCAACCATTAAATAGGAGAAGTAGCCATGCAATACAGGATTCTAAATTGAGAAAACTGTTTGTGAGCTGAAATAGAAAGCTAGAATATAATGTGTGCAATTACCCATGTGAATGGAAGCTTGCTGATTTGAAGACATAACCCGTTCGAATCATAGTCGATTGATTGGACAGTCTGGATCATCAGATGGAAAGATGGCAAACCTATGGGAATTACCAACGAGTCTTTTGGCAAGCCACTTGCCTAAAAGGCAGCATTCCCTGATTGCTTTCTTTCTTTTATAAAATCATAATATGTTTGTAAAGCTACTAAGTGAAAGGAAAGGTAGGCAATTTAGCTATTCCCACCTTACATACGTGTGAACATCGATGGAGAATGTTTTCAACTAAAATGGCATGATATTGAAATAAAATGGTTGGATGATCTTCTTTGATAGATAGAAATAGTAACACCTTACCTGTGTGTTGTCAACTGCCGTGTTCTTCCTCAATTGTTTTTTTTTAGAAGGTGGCTGTCATAAGTGAGTTGCTATGAGGAGGTTTTAAAAAAAAAGGAAAGAAGAAAAAAGAAGGAAAGAAAACAGCAGCTCTCTTCTCCTAAAATCAACAATACTCTCTCCCCATGATAAGAGAAGAAAGACCATAACAGAAAAAAAAAAAAAAAAACAAGGTGGATCGGTGGTCTCTGCGGAGGGGAGATCTCACACTTTCTTCCGGGCAGTAGTGGGTTGGATTTCGATTTCAAAAGGAAAAAAGAAAAAAACAGAGCATTGGCTCCTTCTCTAAAAAGGTCTCTCTCATATCTCAAGAGCACCCTCTCACGCATACTCTCTGTGTCTCGCTCAACAGAGCATCTCCATCTCTCCCTCTCCATATCACTCTCACCCTCTCCCACGCTCAACAGCCATCTCTATCTTTCCCTCTCCATCTCTCGAAACAGGGTATCGAGATTTCCATTTCTAAAGTAAAAAAAACAAAAAACAGAGTGCCGTATTTCTCCCTCTCCATCTCTCCCTACATATCTCAATCTCTCTGCTCAATCTCAATCTCTCTGTCTCTCTCACTCTCACTCCCTCTCTGTCTCTCTCACTCTCATTCTATCTCTGTCTCTCTCAATCTCTCTGTCTCTCTCACTCCCTCTCTGTCTCTCTCACTCTCACTCCCTCTCTGTCTCTCTCACTCTCATTCTATCTCTGTCGTCTCTCAATCTCAATCTCTCTGTCGTCTCTCACTCTCACTCTCTCTCTGTCGTCTCTCAAATCTCACTCTCCCTCTATAGTCTCTCACTCTCACTATCTCTCTAATATCTCTCTATCGTCTCTCACTCTCACTCTCTCTCTCTATTATCTCTCTCTAGTATCTCTCTGTTATTATCTCTCTCTATTATCTCTCTGTTATCACTCTCTCTTTGTTATCTCTCTTATCTCTCTCTCTCTCTCTCTCTCTCCACAGTAAAAAAAAGAAAAGAAAGAAAGGGAATCGGATTGCACGTCGGCGGACTTTCTCGGATTCTTAGGCTTTTGGATTCAGCAAGGATCTCGATTAAAGGTAGGCTCTTTATTCTCAAATTTTTCCAGAATTATTCTGTATTTTTTTTACATATTTTTGCATGGTTTTAGACGGTCTCTAGATCATCCACATGATGGAGAGCTCTACTAAGGAACTCTCAAAATGGTGCCACCCTCATAGCATAGCACGAGTGACGATAAATCAGATACCTCTTGATCCAAGGGTAAATCCCCAAACCAAGACGTACCTAAAACAAATCAGAGTCGCCATTCATGGATAGGCCATGGAACCCAAAAATAAAATCCTCTGTGCAATGAATAACTAGAAATATATATGGGTCCATGCCTGATTACAGATGAGGAAGGTCCGAAGAGCATCTCAATCCGTCTGAGTGCAAGCACTTAGTCTCTTATCCCATTTTTATTAACTCTAAAGAATTTTGGGCAAAATCATGTGAAATGGGAACAATCATCCCCAAGGAAACGTCTACCTAAGCATGCATGACCCAGGGATGGATAAAAGAAAATAAACATCCAGGTCCTAACTCATCACATCTAATCCTAACTTAACACATCTAGGAAAACAGTAAACATACACCTGCATAGCTATAGCTAAGCAGATAATGACGGATATGATAAGCAGTAAAGCAGTAAAAGAGCTAAGCAGATAATGACAAATATGATAAGCAATAAAACAGTAAAAGAGCTAACCAGATAATGATAAATATGAGAAGCGGTAAAGCAATAAAAGAGCTAAGCAGATAATGATAAATATGATAAGCGGTAAAGCAGTAAAAGAGCTATAGATAAACATGTGATATGACATTAAAGAGCTAAAACTAAACATGAGTATAACCAATAAAAGAAAACTATAAAGAATTATAAGAGTTACAGCTAAATATGGTGAAACTACAACTAAACAGGTCTATGATAAACGAGTAAAAACTATAACTAAAATATGTGAATAACAAATCCCAAACAATCTAATCAAAGAATGAAAGCACACTAACATGATCCTATGCAAGAAACAATGTTGAATAACAAACTCAAAACCCAAAATATTAAAAACTAACCCTAAACTCTAAATATTTTTGCCCGAATCTTCGGATGATGTGGTATTCATCCAAAGCCACCTATGTATCCCCGCCTCCACGAGAATCAAGGCAACGTAGTTCTTATCACCTATTCTAAACTAGGATCCCTAAGACATTTAGACCTCTATCCTAGACTCGATCTAAAAGATCAGACTAGTTATTAAAGCTTCTTCTGCGATTATTTATATTTCAGTGGATTGTGAATTTTAGGACACCCTATATGCCCTAACTAAATGCAGGTTAGCCTTAAACTAATGCAGATGGGCCCTACATTCTATGTGTAACTAGGCTGTATATCCTAAAAAAACAGTAGGTAGACTAACGCATCATATTCTAGTCATCAGTCGGCGATGTGAATCGCCAACTGACCGGATGGAGGCGCTCCTAGCTAGGACAAACTCCTAACTCTAACACAAACACAAACAAAACACACAACATATCAAGGACACAAATTCTAACTCTAAAACCCTCTATCTAGGACAAACTCCTAACTCTAGAGGAAGATCTTTTCGAAAACACATTTTATGAAAGATTTTTATATTTGTAAAAGGGTTAAATATTCATTTACAAAGCTTGGCTAGACTTGGGATAAAGATCCCAAGCTGCACTACGTACCTGGTGGAAGAGGATCAAGCCAACGTAGTTCGGAAACAAAATTTTCCTAACCACATTCTGTAGGACCCGATCCCGTGAGATGGCCGCGAGCGCGCGAGGCACTACACTCTCTCTTGGTCTCTCGTACCCAAGCGAATGACATGTGCTTTTTATTATTGATTTTAATTACCCAACAAGCAGGCAGCAACAAAGCCATAGGACGCAAACAAACGTGCAACCCAGTACCCATAAGGGCAGGGGTAAGCCGCCGAGCCTAGCAAGGTGTGATTTAATTCATCTTTTCTGTGAACTTGGGATCACTAAGACAATCCGAATTCCACGCAAAAGAGAGTGACAGAGTCGCCACCTAGATGAGGAATCTAAGACCCTTAATTGACCAGAAATCTAAACTCGTTACCTGGTTACGAGAATGGAAGGTATGGGAAGTTACCACCACATGCATCATTCCTGCCCGATAATCGGTCTTCAATTCCAAAAGTTAACTCTTTTGAATTTCTTTTAAATGGCTCATTTAACTCTATATTAATGTGCGAACTACGTGACATGCATCCTAAGATCTAATTTCAATGTATTCCCTAATGTGTATCTCGATTTTCTTAATTTGTTTGGATTCAATCTATGTGAATATTCTCCTAAAATGCTAATTTGAGAGAAATCCTATATATTTTAATTAAGAATTTATAAAAAAAACTAATATACAAAACCCCACCATTTGTGTGTGGGGTCGACTCGTGATTGGTATGCCATCAAGCATCCAAGCTGCCTACGTGCCCAAGTCTCACTGGGATCAGAGTCGACGTAGTTCGGTGCACCTAAACTAAGCTACTTATGCCTAACTCATCTAGGACACCGATCTAGACTGGATTGATTGTTTCAACAGTTTTAAGAGAAATTATTTAGTTCAAGTTGAAGATTATATTATCCTAGGACTTCATCTAAGATGCTAGATGATCCTAGCTAAGTGCAAGATGTCCCTTTGACTAATGCAGGTTAACCTATATCCTAGGTAACTATGCCCGTCTGTATACGCCCCATTTTGACCGAACCCTTTCATGTTTTGCCTTAAATAATTGCCCTAATAAACTAGTGTTCCAAGGTCCCAAATTATGTCCTAGGTTAGCTTAGGGTCCCACCAGGATCCCTGCAAAATTTTGTCAAAATCAGAGCTAATTTGCCCAGCGAGCAAACCTCAGAAAGTGTCGTGGTACAAGTTCAGAAAGGTGGCGATTTAGTCAGAAAACGGGTTGTGCTGGAATCTGGAAAATCAGTTCAAATTAGCCATTGTGGCCTGTCCAGGAGGATATGTGGGTACGCAGATTAATGTACAGCTTAATTGAGGGGTGCATTATCCAGGAGTTAGGCAATTCTGTAAATAAGAAAGATTCTTTTCTTTCTTTTCAAGTAATGTTTAGAGCATAATCTAGCTTAAGGGGGGGTTAAGGGCTAGGATTAGTTGGAAGAGCATCAGGAAGCTTCCTAGGTGGTTAAAAAGCCTTAAATCCCCACCATTAAATATAAAGGGGATTTGAAGGGTTGAGATCAAGTTTTGAGGAGATATTTTTCCATAATATTTTCCCCCTCGCTATTACCCAAGACCACCCTTGTTTTAGAAGATGGAAGTGACAAACACTCCATGGGGGGGGGCTATCTAAGGCAATGCAAGGGAGAGGCAAATATATCATTTCTCTTTTCTATCCCTTCACCTGCCTGGGGCACCCCCCTTTTTGTGCAGCAATGTGTGTTAGAGATCATGTAAAGAGGGTTGTCCTAGGAGCTAAAGGGGGGTTAAATATATCACCCCCTTATAAAAGGATTTCATTCGGTTGAAAAAAAAAGGAGGAGAGAGTCAATTTTTTTTACAAAAAACCAGAGAGAGAGAGTGAGGCTCCTTCTTCTCCGGGCATTAAGCCAGAGCTCCGACGGATCTCGTCAAACCCATTTTTGGGTTCTCCACAACCAAACCCTCTTCCTCATCCTCCCTTCTTCAGCCACTTCTTTCTCTCTAGACCCACCACTGTGTTTTTGACCCAAACCCCCTTTTTTCAGTTTCAATCCCCCATTGATTCCGGCTAGAATCTCACCGGAATCCGACAGACCCACCTAAACCTTCTTCCCATCTATCATTACCAAACCCTCTCAAACTCCTTATCCACCATCTTCTCCAAACCCCAAACCCACCTCTATCTCTCATTTAGGCAAAACCCATTTCCATCAGAAATAGAGAAGGAGAGACAATAGAGAGAGTGAGAGAGCAAAAAGAAGAAGAAGAAGAAGAAAACCCTCTTCTCCAGCTTGGTTTCCCTCCAGAAATCCGTCAAACCCCCATTCACTATCTTCTTCTCACCGCATCTTCGTCTTCTCCGGTGGTTCCTACCGGATTCCGACAAACCTCAATCCACCAATCAGCCAGCCCACCCTCCACCTCCAATCAGATTTCCGAGCACCAAAACCTCCGGCAAACCCACCTTCAAACCCACACTATTAGATCTGTCCATCTCAAAACCCATTTCCATTTTTATTTTTCCCATTCATAGCAGCCCCAAACCCATCTCGTTCGACCGACCATCTTCAACCTCCCATTTCTCTGCAACTCCGGCCGGATTCATCCATCTCCCCACCGACCGGCCATCACCTCCATTTTCTCATTTTACTTCTTCTTCTTTTTTCTTTTTCTTCTTCCCCAACCTTCACCTCCGACCACCACTTCCAAAACCCAAACCCACTTCTTCTTCTTCTTCTTCTTTTCTCTTCTCAAAATTCCACCCAAAATTTTCCACCGCCATCAAACCCATCTTCTCCGATCGGACTCTAGCCGGAATCCGGCCGCAACCACTATCAAATCCACTCAACCCCACCACCACCCAGCCGCAGCCCCGCCTCTCTCACCCTCATTGCCATCCCCAATTTCTAGTGCAAACCCAACTCCTGGGCATTGAAGGTTTCAAGGAAGGGAGCTCCACTACTCGCCGATTGCAATTTCTCCGCCTGAGCGCGGAGCAAATCAGTCGCATCTAGCAATTCCATTGAGAGAGGGCGGCAATCAAAAGGCCATAGCATCTTTAAGGTAGTTTTCCTCCTTACCCTGTTAATTTTCTTTCTCTTGATTGAATTATTTGATTTTCTAAAATCAGTACTGTTATGTCATTGTGTGTGGATTTTTTATTTTGGACTTCACAGTCTGTGTTTTGGGATTTTTTTTTTTTTTCATTAATGTTCTGATTGAGGAAATGGTTTTCAACAGCAAGGATATTGTTTGGATTTGGATCAAGTTAAATTGTTGCTAAAATGAATGAAAATCATGCCCATCTTGCTAGTCTATGACGCTATGTTATTTCATCATGTTATAATCTATTACTTTCCTCAGGTAGCGACCTGAATTTTAACTTGTGCTCGTATAAAAGAAATGACAAAGAGGGACTGCTAAATGGTCTGAAATTAAGAGGTTTGTATGGCTGGTATGCAGCAGTTTTGAAAGGAGTTTTGGATGGTTTTTGGTTGAAAGTTGAGAAGGGAAATTGGCACCTAATATAGAAGGATTGGCCATCATTTTGGGGTAGAATCTAAGGGCTGGTTGGAACTCATTTATAAATTGATAGGTTTTGGGTTGGTGTAATTGATTATAAAATAATGGAGTCAAGGCTAATGTGTATGGTTTTGCTTGGATTCTGCGGTTATTGAACCTGAAGATGGGGTACATGTTTTAACAGGGGTTTATGCTTATAAGATTAAGGGTGTTTGTTATTCAAAATGTGATAAATCTGATTTGCATAGTGCTCATGTCAGTATTTTCGTTCACTTGTGTTAACACTGTCATGCCTGATTCTTGGTATATGATTGCCTCATTCATTATTTTTGTATATATTTATTTTTGGTCTTAAGCTCCAATATGTCCATCTAAATTTGAACTTCCATCTTAAATTTTGGAGTGCTATTGTGCTCAGATTTTAGTTTCAGCTCATGCTTAACATTCTACGAATTTTAGCGAAATGTGTTAGCCATGTTGGGGTATGCCTGAATGGAGGAGTCATTACTTACCAAAGAGATCACTTGTTCTTATCTGGTATGAGTGAAAAGTTGAACCTGTCAGCTTTTGTATTATGAATTCGACTTGTTAATGTCTATCTCATTGGTCTTATTGTACTTTTGTCTCACGTGGAGTGTGTAAAGCTAGACCTGTCTCCTATATATTATAAGCTTTGCTTGTCAATGTCTACCCTGTCTTAATAGCTCCATGAGCTGAAATGGTTCTTCATTGTTTTTCTATGAAAATAGTGTCAACTGCCATGTGAACTATAATAGCTTCGTTGCAGGAACCATGTAAACCATGTGAACCATGGATATTGGTTGTTCCACTGTAGTTCATTTGCATATTTTTGTGATTGTGATAGATCATCTTTATATTAAGAAAAGAATGTGTTTGTGTAATTATCAGAGCCTGATAGTGACAGTACCATACAAACTTTGCCAATCTTTCAACCCCCATACAATCCCTTCTAGTCCGATTAAGATTCAGTATCATTCCCTTGAAGAAGAGATAGCCTTCGGAGCCCTCTTCAGTGAACTCTTCTTCATCCTTTCTGGTCTCTGGTTTGGGAGGCTTTACTATGTGTTCGGTTTCTTGCTTGTCGTCATGCTCCAGCTTGTTATCGTTTGTGCCATCGTGTCTGTGGTCTTGACGTACATACAGCTCTGTGTGGAGGACGGACGATGAAGGCGCTAGCCCAAGCCCAGCCTTAGGGGACTTGCTCAGTCCAAGTAGCATACCCCTCCTTTGTATATAGGAGACTTGCCCAGTCTCATCAGAACCCTTGCTTACGTCATTTGTGTCTCAGAGACAAGCCTTGTCTCATATAGAGAGTTTCCCCTTTAGGAGGCTTACCTAGCCTCATGTTAGAGCCTTCCCTGCTTGAGATCTTAGATTATTTTCTCTGTTCTTGGCGCACTATCTTTCTTATTGTGGTTTGTCTCTTTGAGACACTAGTTGCTTATTTGGGGTTTCCCCCTTTAGATTTAAGGCTTTGCCCTAGTTTGTGGTGTTACTTGCGTGTTCCCTTTAAGATTGAAAACATTTAAAGGTTCAGAGCATTGGAAAAACTTTAAAATCCAAAAACATTAGAAATTTGAAATTCAAAAATATTTGAAAACTTTAAAAAATATCAAAAACATTTGAAAAACATTAAAACCGTTAAATCATTTGAAGTGTTAGGTTTTAGTTAGGAGAGTTCGTTTCGAACTACGTTGGCTTGATCCTCTTCCACGAGGTACGTAGTGCAGCTTGGGATACATATCCCAAGTCCAGCCAAACTTTGTAAATAAATCATTTAACCCTTTTAAAAAAATACCAAAAATCTTCCAAAACATTGTTTTCGAAAAAATCTTCCTCTAGAGTTAGGACTTTGTCTTAGATGGAGAGTTTTAGAGTTAGGGTTTTTTCTTTGATGTTGTCTGTTTGTTGTGTGCTTGTTTTAGAGTTAGGGGTTTGTCCTAAAGTTATAGGAGCGCCTCCGTCCGGTCAGTTGGCAATCTACATCGCCGATTGATGACTAGGTCAAAGATGCGTTAGTGATCCCATGGTTTTCCTTAGGAAGCAAAACCCAGCTACACATACGTTGTAGGAACCACCTGCATTAGCTTAGGGCTAATCTGCATTTAGTTAGGGCATATAGGGTGTCATAAAATCCACAATTCACTGGAATTTAAATAATCGTACAAGAAACTTTAATAACTGGTCCGGTCTTTTAGATCGAGTCTAGGATAGAGGTCTAGGTGTCTTAGGAATCCTAGTTTAGAATAGGCGCGAAGAACTACGTTACCATGATTCTCGTGGAGGCGAGGATACGTAGGCTTCTTTGGATGAACATCAGACCATCCAAGGACTCGGGCTAAATCGTTTAGAGTCTTAGGATTTGTTGTGTTGTTATATTGGATATTTTGTTGTGTTTTTACTTTCTTGTGCAGACCCTATACCTGTAGCTGTAGCTTGCATGTGTTTGCACATCAGAACTTAGACACCCATTAGGCATGTCACTCATAACCTAGCTATGCTTAGGCGACACATCTTTCATTTTATTTTATGTGTGCTTATTATTTTATTCTCAAGAAATGCATGCTTAGGTAGACGACTCCTGAGGATTGTTCCCATTTCACATGATTTTTACCCAAACTTCTTTGGAGTTAATAATAAATGGCATAAGAGACCAAGTGTTCGCACTCGGGCGAATTGGGGGCGCTCTTCGGACCTTCTCCATTCGTCATCAGGCACGGACCTTTTGTATCTCTGGTTATCCATTGCAAGCAGAGCATTTGTTTTGGTTCCATGGCGTATCCATGGATGGCGACTCTGAGTTATTTTCAGATATATCTTGGTTTCGAGCCCTGGCTCCGGATCAAGATGTATCTCTTTCTTTTTTACATATCGCCACTCATGCTATGCTGTGATGGTGGCAACAGTTTCGAGAGTTCCTTGGCAGAGCTCTCCTTCACTTTGTGGAGATCCATAGGGTGTTAGGGACTCGTTCCCTCACTGTCCTCGAATCGGGGTCCACAGGCTGGCGACTCTGCTGGGGAGTTCTTGAAACATTGCCTAACTCTTTAAAAATGCCATTTTTACTAACTTTGGAGGAATTTGGGTTAAAATCAATTTAATGGGAACCTTTTCGCTTAGAATCCAGGGGCACCAGACAAGTGCGTAATTAAAACAAGGGATTCACACACTGCACATCATGCATTGTCATATTCTTTATTCCTTTCATTATTTTCATTATTGGCCCCAGGGAATAGATATGACGCGTACCAGATGGGACATTACGACCTTGAGGGAACCGTTGTATCTATTTCCAAGCTATGCGCCAGAGCTGCAGCCGTAGACACTGGGTGTGCTGGTGTTCTACAGCAGCCGATGAGCAATGAACATACTCTTGTGGGACCCGATCCCGTGAGAGGAGTGGGGCGCGAGCCGCCACGCTCTCTCTTGGTCTCTCGTACCCACGCGATTGGCGTGTGCTTCTTAGTATTGATTTTAATTCGTCTTTTATGTGAACTTGGGATCACTAAGGCAATCCAAATTCCACACAAAAGAGACTGACAGAGTCGCCACCTAGATGTGGGATCTAGGACCCATAATTAACCAGAAATCTAGACTCGCTACCTGGTTACAAGAATGGAAGGTATGGGGATTTATCCACCACATGCACCATTCATGCCCGATAATCGGTCTTCAATTCCAAAAGTTAACTCTTTTAAATTTACTTTAAATGGCTCATTCAACTCTTGGTTAATGTGCTATCTATGTGACATGCATCTTAAAATCTAATTTCAATGTGAATCCTAAATGTGTATCTTGATTTCTTAATTTGTCTGGATTCATTCTAAGTGAAAGTTCTCCTAAAATTCTAATTTCAAGGAAATCCTACATATTTTAATTAAGAATTCATAATAAAATAAATATACAAAACCCCACATTTGTTGTGGAGCCGACTCGCGGTTGGTATGCCATCAGACATTCAAGCTGCCTACGTACCCAAGCCTCACTGGAATCAGAATCGACGTAGTTCGGTGCACCTAAGCTAAGCTACATATGCCTAACTCAACTAAGACACCGACCTAGACGGATTTGACTGTTTCAACAGTTTTAAGAGGAGTTATTTAATTCAAGTTGAGGATTTTATTATCCTAGGATTTCATCTAAGATTCTATATGATTCTTATCTAAATGCAAGTTGTTCCTTAGACTAATGCAGGTTAGCCTACATCCTAGTTTACTAGGCTTGTCCTAAGGAAAGATTGGGTGACTAGTGTAACTAGACCTATGGCACGGTTGCTATCCATAGCAAACGTACGTGATGAGGCTGGACTCCTAACTCCAGGACTCCCTAAAACCTAAGACTCCCTAAAACCTACGACACAACCGGACACAAGTGTTCCTAAATTGGGCTCTGATGGTTCTTATGACGGAAACCATAATCCAATGGTTCCGAAAGACTCGAGACAAATCGATTCAAGTTGTTGAAGTTAATGATTTTCAGATTTCAAGGATTTTCGGTTTTTGGACAATTAAGGAATACCAATGGTTCTAGGGTTCACCAATTTCGGCCCAGAATGGCATCCAAGGGAGGGAATCGTGCGCTTCCTTGTGCAATTTAATACTTAGGTTATAGCACCTTATTGCCTAGCATATCTCAGGATTTCCGTGGACAGTAACCTCGGAGCCAACAACGTGCTATAGCTTAAATATTCAAATTGTCAAAGATCGAGTGCAATAGGGATACGATTATGGATGCACTGGCCATTTTTCCAGGGAAATCTAAATATCCTAAAATTTTGATTTCAATGAATTAAAGAATGAACATGTGACAAAAATTCAAGGTTCTTTAGAAACTTTATGATGATTTTTAATTAATTTCAAATTTTCAATGGATTTTATCAATTTTAAGCATATGAGTGATTTTACAAGTGAAATTATTGCAAACAAATTCAAAACGAGTTGAAACTTCTACAGCAGCAAGATATGATGGAATGTACCTTAGTAGAAGAGTTTTGCATATTTTTATATTAAGTTCATATTTAATTTTGATATAACAATAATAAGACAAGATTGCAAAAATAACACAGAAACTACTAGAAATAGAAATCTAAATCCATTGAGATTTCTATAGTAGTAAGATATAAGTAAAAATAGAATGCTGTGAGATTTTCATGAAGTTTAGAAACTATTTACTATCAATTTCGGATTTGTCAATTTTTAGACCAGATTATGAATTAACACTACATCCCATAGGAAAAAAGATCCAAATGAATTGAAAACTTTACAGCAGCAAGAAATATAAAATAAAAGACTACGGTAAAAAGTTTGTGAATTTTAATGGTGATCTGATGTCAGTAAAAATTCTCACAAAATCTGATAATTTTCAAAGAAAGCATAAAATAATATACCAACAAAAATCCAACAATTCTCAAAAATTCAAGGTAGAATCTATCAGCATCATACTATTTTCACACGAAATTTCATTATTTTTGGAATCTTTTTAGTATATATTTTATTTTTCTTCGTCGAAAAGATATTTTTGAAGAGTTTTCCATTTTTAAAACACGATTTTTGAGAAAATTACGACTCCGGAAAACGTCCTTTAATCTTGTTCTGAAAAATTTTAAATTCCAAAAAATAGATCATCCTGAGATGGCTATTTTTTCGAATTTCGTAATTTCTCAGCCATTATTTTAAATAAAATTCCACTTTTCACTCAAATTCTAAAAAACCTTTGATCCAATGTCCGATCCGATCCGATAGTTATTTTATTTTATTTAAGTAGACCATTGCATTAAATTTCGGAACAGAACGGAATTGAAACACCCATGCAGATCATGATTTTGAGCACACACATATAATATTCAATTAAATTCAATTAAATGTTTAAAAATCATGCAAAAATATAAAAAAATACCAAATCATCCGAGAAAAATCTGAGAATAGTGTACTAACCTGTGATGGAGATCCTCGCCGAATCCGAGAGCCGAAAAGTCCGAAAATTCCGCCGACACTGCGATCCGATGCTCCTTATTCTCTTTCTTTCCCTTTTTTTTAATTTTTTAAAACCACTGTTGAGAAAGAGAGAGAGAGTGAGAGAGAATGAGAATAAGAGGGAATGGGAGTGAGAGTAATAGAGAATGGGAGAGATGGAGAGTGTGAGAAAGATGGAAATTGAGATATATAAGAAATATAGAGAGTGAGGATATGAGATGAGGAGGAGAGATGAAAACAGAGGGTGGCGAGAGGTTGAGGGAGAGAACCGAGTGGGAGAGAGAGAGAGAGAGAGAGAGAGAGAGAGAGAGAGATATATATATATATATAGAGAGAGAGAGAATGATAGAGTGAGAGGAATAGAGAGGGAGTGTGAGAGATAGAGAATGGGAGGAAAACAGAGTGGGAGAGAGGATGAGCGAGAGAACCGAGTGAGAGAGTGAGGGAGAGGTGATGGAGAGAGAGAGAGAGAGAGAGAGAGAGAGAGAGAGAGATAGAGAATGATAGAGTGAGAGGAATAGAGAGGGAGTGTGAGAGATAGAGTATGGGAGGAAAACAGAGTGGGAGGGAGGATGAGGGAGAGAACCGAGTGGGAGAGTGAGGGAGAGGTGATGGAGAGAGAGAGAGAGAGAGAGAGAGAGAGAGAGAGGAAGAAGAAAAACAAAGTATCGGTGAAAAATCGATACTCTGTTTTTTTCTTTTTTTCTTTTTTTATGTATATTTTTTTTTAAGAGGCTGCCGTTGGGGGGTGGTAGATGAAGGAGAGTGAGGGAGAAGAGTTAGAGGGATGGAGGAGACGAGAGTGATGTGAATAAAAACCGAGGGAGTGGAGTGAATAAAAAAAAACCGAGAGATTGAGCGAGATAACGCGCTCTGTTTTTTCTTCTTCTATGTATGTTTTTTTTTTCTTTTGCTCGGGTTTTGGCGAAATATGGAGGGTGAGAGAACAAAGATGTGGAGATAGATAGGGAGGCCGAGATGAATATGAAGGGAGGGTGGGGAGGTTGAGGAAGATATAGAAGGTGGTGAGATCCCCGAGAGAGAACCGAGGGAGAGAAAGCAGAAAAACAAATCGAGCCCCCTGCTGTTGTCTTCTTGCTCTCCTCTTTTTTTTCTCTTTTTCTCTCCTTTTCTTCCTCGAATTTCCTTTCCTTTTTTTTCAGATCAGAGCCACCCACGAAGGTTCTTTTTCTTTTTGCCCTTTTTTTCTTTTTTTCCTTTTTAGAGTTGCTCTTTTTTTTTACCACCGAGCTCTTGCTAAAAATAACAAATCCCCCCCAAGAATGATGACCGAAATTTTCTAATCTTAGAGAGAGGATTTGAGAGGAATTCCTTTCTATCCATTGGCTACTTGCCCTTTTTAAAATCATGAGATACGCTCCTCCTCTTTCCAAAGTAACCGATTGTCTTTTTTTTATGGAATTTTAGCCAACATGCTATTTCTAATCCAATTCACAATGACAGCATTTATTTGAAGAAGGAAACCAATAATTTCCTCCATTCTCGTAATGGGACCCACATAAAATAATCCACTTTTAAGAACGAGAGCCGGGTCCACTTCCAAGGGCAAATCAGTTATTTTATTTTTATTTTTATATTTTATAAACTTCAAGCACGTATCATTATCCTTGTCAAACGCCCCTTAAGAAGTTGGACCTTGATTTAGAAAACAAATTCTGATTAGATCCGATTGCTCTTATATCACGATAAACACCAAGTGGGTCCCACTTGAAACCGAATGAATTAATGTTCCCCTCAAATTCCAAACATTTAATGGACCCAGTTGAATGCGGCCAAATATTCCTACCCATTTAATCAATTCTATTGGCTGATCCATACCATCCAAACGATGGGCTGCACTGCGACTTGAATTGGTCATCACTAACCCCTTCTGTAGAATGATCCTAGCTGTCTGATTATTGAGCCATAACATGAATGGTCACACCCCACAAATCAACCATTGGATGATCCAATCCGCCCACTTAGTGGGCCGCAACGAGAACGGATTGGGCCCATAAACCATTTTCATGGTATAATCCGAGCCACTCATTTAATGAACCTCAATATAAATTCGCTATGCTCCTTGCATAGTTCTCAAAGGTTATCTGGATAGCTCAACTTGATGATCATCTCTATGCATTAGATCGACGCAGACTCAACATTCATTTGTCATTAAAACAATATGCGGGCCCCCTGGTTGATCCGAATTTAAACAAATGTTCAATGCGGGCCTACCGACGGGTCCAAATTCTCTCTTGCTTTAATTCTTGCGAATAGCCCCTCTCAACAATTATCAGGACGACGCAAAACTTAACAGAAATAACAGAAAAGATCGAGAAAACAAGAGGAGCGGACACGGGAATGGAAAACACTGAAAGAGACTGATAACAAGAACACTAACTTCTTTGTTGATTAAAGTAAAGCAAAATGGGGGTGTCTACAGATGCCCCTCTTTGGTAGAGATGACGTAGTTATCGAATACCAAAGCAAAAATGACAGAACCATTTTGCGTAGCTTTAATCGACAAAGGACTCTCTAGACACAACGCACCTTAACATAATGCAAGACCCTGGATGAAATCCTAGAATTGGAATGTAATAAGAAATCCCGCTGCGGTGCCGTTTACAAACGGGCAACGAGAGAAGGAGATATCATTTACAAATGGATATTCGGAGGTAAATGAGACATCACATTTATATGATGCTTCAAGAGGATAAGAGACCATAGTTGTATAGACTCGAAGAGAATGAAATTCCGTATTTATACGGAGCTCAAGGAAATGAGACACCATATTCATATGATGCTCAAGGATAACTCAAGGACAATGGAATATCGTATTTTTACGAATTCCAAGGAATGGGACATCACATTTATATGATGTTCCAAGAGAAGAGACCATTTTTAAATGGACTCAGGGAGAATGAAATGACGTATTTATACGGATTTCAAGGAAATGAGACACCATATTCATATGATGCTCAAGGATAACTCAAGGACAATGGAATATCGTATTTATACGGATTCCAAGGAATGGGACATCACATTTATATGATGTTCCAAGAGAAGAGACCGTTTTTAAATGGACTCAGGGAGAATGAAATGACGTATTTATACGGATTTCAAGGAAATGAGACACCATATTCATATGATGCTCAAGGATAACTCAAGGACAATGGAATATCGTATTTATACGAATTCCAAGGAATGGGACATCACATTTATATGATGTTCCAAGAGAAGAGACCACTTTTAAATGGACTCAGGGAGAATGAAATGACGTATTTATACGGATTTCAAGGAAAAGAGACACCATATTCATATGATGCTCAAGGATAACTCAAGGACAATGGAATATCGTATTTATGCGAATTCCAAGGAATGGGACATCACATTTATATGATGTTCCAAGAGAAGAGACCATTTTTAAATGAACTCAGGGAGAATGAAATGACGTATTTATACGGATTTCAAGAAAATGAGACACCATATTCATATGATGCTCGAGGATAACTCAAGGACAATGGAATATCGTATTTATACGAATTCCAAGGAATGGGACATCACATTTATATGATGTTCCAAGAGAAGAGACCACTTTTAAATGGACTCAGGGAGAATGAAATGACGTATTTATACGGATTTCAAGGAAATGAGACACCATATTCATATGATGCTCAAGGATAACTTAAGGACAATGGAATATCATATTTATACGGATTCCAAGGAATGGGACATCACATTTATATGATGTTCCAAGAGAAAAGACCATTTTCAAATTGACTCAGGGAGAATGAAATGACGTATTTATACGGATTTCAAGAAAATGAGACACCATATTCATATGATGCTCAAAGATACGAGATAGCTTTGATTGATGAATTCAACAACGAAGAATTTAGAGATTTTTCATGAATTTGAATTTGACGTGGAATTGGATTTGATGAATTTTGGGTTTTTTTATTTTTTTTATTTTTTATTTTTTGAACTCAATGAAATCGGGGATATGATAGATCGTGCCCGACAAAGATATTGGAAACTAGGACTTTGACGAATGATGAAACGACAAACCTTAGGAACGAAGAACCATTACTAGCAAGAATAGATTAGGAACACTTTTATGAAACTTCAACAAGATTTTTCTCAAAGAGATTGTTGGTCTTGTCTTCTGGGGATTTTGATAACTGAAACCTTGAACAAGATATTTGAGATTGGTAATCTAGAACAACGGCTCTCTTGGATATAATCATGAAAAAGTGGGATTTGCCTCTTGACAGGTGTTTAGATAAACATTTCTTGACCAAGATAGTATTTAACTAACTGGAAGGAAATTCTGAATTTTAATGGTTCATCTTTCTGAGAAATTGGCTCAACCACCATTGCATCTGGGGCTCTTCCAAGCTTAAGGTGCCTTCCTGGGGTATGATCTTTTTACGGAAGCTGGGCTTTCTGATGTTTCTACTTCTGAATTTTTTTGAGTTGATCTTCTTTGAAGTGAAGCTGCTTGACTAGATTACCGAGCTCTTTCATACGATCGCAGGGAGCTGCCGAGGCCGGGCCTCCTTCACCAAGACCGTTGCATCATTTGGACATAAGAACGACGATTGACTCTTTCTAAAGAGAAAACTTAGATAAAATGCACTACTCAAAGGATTGAGCAGCTCTGAAGGAGTGAACATAGAATGACAAAGATTGACTAACTACACTGACAGACACAGTAATGCTTCTGACCTAGTTAACGTTTTAATTGGTAAGTCTATCCTTTCAAGGAATGTTTTTTTTTTCAATTGGTAAACACTGGACTTTTTCCTTAAAACAGTAATGCCTCAAGGATTTAATTACGACCATTAAGATTGCTTAGCTTCAATGCCCCCAATTTTGAGGATGTCACTCGAATTTGCTTGAACTTCAGTTGATCTTCTGTCTTGATACCGGCTGTAGCCTTCTTATAATGGTTCTCTTACCGTGACCAAGTCACCTCTTCGGGGTTTTTAACTTGGCGGACCGTGCTAGCCTTAACTTTTGCCTGAACCGCCTTTCCAGGATTTCGATCCAGCAGGCTATCCCCTTAGCTTTTGCCTAAGCCGCCCTTTCGGGTTTTCAACTTAGGAGGGGAATGATCTTAAATTTTGCCTAGACCGCCCTTTCAGGTTTTCAGTCTAGCAGATCTTCAAATTCCGCTCTTTTTTTCTTTTCTTGTTTTTTTTTTTCACTTTTTGTGTTTCGGGACCTATATCATTAATTCTGAACACCGGAAGGACTTTATAGGTAGGATAGGGCTTTTCAAATAATGGCTTAAGGTTAAACAAAGATTTCGACCGAACCTGTGAACAGGTTGCCTACATATCCCAGGGTAGGAATCAGGTCGTGTGTAGCTTAGGGCGAATGCCCCTAGTTTGAAGATAAATTGTTTGAAGGATAATTGATTTTTCTTTTCTTCTTTCTTTCTGAAATGATTGACTTTTCTTCTTTTGGAACTTGTCCATCTCTTTTTTTTCTGAAAGGATTGAATTTCTTTTCTTTTTCCTTTGAATTGACCGAACTCGGTTTAACCGAGCTGCCTACGTACCCCAATGTAGGGATCAGGTCTCGCGTAGTTCGGGGCGAATGTCCCTAGTTTGATGGGTTTTCAAGAAAATTTCATTCAGGTTCGAAGAGTTTGCAAACCGGTATTCTTTTGACGTTGGGTTCTGATTTTGGGATTTATGTTCAGATTGGGAATCGATCTAGTTTACTAGAGTCCCTCTGGTACTGATTATTTATTATATATTTTTTTTTTCACGGAGTTTGACGGCATTTCCAGGTAAGAGATAATAGATCTTCTTCTTTCAAGATTCTAATACGTGCTTTCGACTTTCATAGAGCGAAACTTGTTCTTTGACATCCTTCATCTATGGATTTGTAACTCTTGATATCTGATGGTCACTTTTCAATGCTTGCTCTTGAACTTCTTCTCTTGAATTTGTTGGCTTTATGTTGTGAATTTGAGAACCAAGGTCATTGATTGGAAATATGAAAGTTGTTTCCACTCTATGCCCCTTGTATAGCATATGTTTCTCACTTTCTTCATTCTCTTGAGCTTTCTATCTATGTCTTGCCCCTGGTATCGGTTGTAGCTTTTCTAGACAATCTTCTTATTCTTGAAATAAGTTTATCAATTCTTCACACTCTTCATAGGGTAATGTACTTTTAATCGGCATTCACTGAATCAAAGTTTCAGTGCCAATGTTTACCACTTCAATTTCATCTTTGAAAGGCTGTGATTGACGCTCCTCCTCTTGTTCAAGTAATTGCTGTGACCCAAGTGGAGTTTCGTTAATTTTGTCCTCATTTGAGGAGAGAGTCTTATTTTAAGATCAGAAGCATACTTAAGAAACAGACATAAGTGAACTATTGGAACTGAAATTTTATTTAAAGAAAAAGCTATTACATCTGATGACCTATCCTGAACATGCTCAGGATTCACAACTCTAAAATTGAAAATCAAAAGATAACTTGCCTGGACTAGGCATTGACCTTGAACTGTAAGACCAGACTCAACAAATGTACTGACCATGATGACTGACTCAACTAAAACTTTAACTGCCGCAACTGACTGGTGTTGAAGGCTCGGCGAAGGCTGGTTCGTTCTGAATCATCATCATAGCTGATACTTTCAATTTTGGATTCTTCCTGTTCTACTGCAGCTAGACCTGAGCTTCTCAAGCTTCGATGCGTCTAAGCCTTATCCGGCGATGGTGCGGCATGGTTCCACACAACATTTGGCATTTGCTGAAATGATAGCTTGTGCTCATCAATCAATTTTTGGATCACATGTCTCAAAGTTATACACCGATCGGTGGTGTGCCCTGATCCTTGGTGAAAGTCGCAGTGTTCATCTGCCTTCCATGTCCTGGGGAGTGGATTGGGAGGATCCCTAATGCGAGGTAAATAGACATTGCCTGAAGCCAACCCTTGTTGCAATATAACAGATGGTGGAAGCGGGAAGGGGGCGAATTGCCCACCTGGCTTTTGCTGAGGTATAGGTCTTGGTTGATCATATTCGATTACCATAGGCTCCTGTGACCAGTTAATCCCCTTTTTCCTTTCCCTAAACCCTTTCAGGATACCAGATCGTGGGATAGGCAAATCAGTGAATTCTCTTTTAGGAGTTTCAGATGGTGGCTCTTGGTCATAATCAAGAATTAAGGGCCCAAAAGAATCCTGTTGGTGCTGAGAGACAGAGTTTCCGGTAACAACATCTTGGACTTTGGTATTTTTGTCAGTGAAATGTTCAGAACCTTGGGACTGACAATACCCGGTTTGCATTTGTTGCTTCATCTTATGAACTTCTTCTGTTAGCGCAGCCATTTGTCTAGAGAGATTCACAATTAGTTCTTCCGAACCCATAACCATGGAGAGGCTCGGATTTTTGCCCTTAGAAACAACAGTGGTTGGACCCAATTTCTCAGTAAGTTGAGCTTTGATGAATTGATTTTCTTCCTTCAATTCCTTCATCTGTTGGACGAGCTGGGCCAGGGTTTCTGTGACATGAAAGAGCTGAAAATTTTCCATAGAATCTGTCATAGGTAGGAAAAAGTGGATAGAGAGACTTCCAAGGAAAATGGGGAATTAGCTCCTTCACTGGCCACGAATAGATTCAAACCCAAGAAGCTTTCCTGGATTTTCAGCAGTGAACAATCCTGACATAGAAACAATAAACACGAGATGTAAGCTTGACATTCAGGGAATTTTTCCTTTCTATGGTTGACATGATAATTATGATACGACTAGATAAGGAATGGGAAGTAAAGCGACGGTTCCTCAAAACAAATAAACACAACAATGATGACATGATAGCACGTGGGGAATGCCCCTAGTTCAAGGATTATGGGAGTGAACTCTAAAGGACTTAGCAAAATAATCTTGAAAAAGGTAGCCCCTAGGGGAGGAAGAGACCAAGGGTACAAGCAAGATTGGATCATCTGGACCAGGTATGATCAGATCATGAGATTGCATAATCGAAAGATTGTGAGATTCTGCTTCTGCCAGTTAGAGGATGGCATGAAGATACGATCGAATCGTATGACAGAAGAATGAAAGACGCACGATCAAAAGATTAGATGAGATAGCATAAGATTGCTTTCAACGGATAGATTATGAATGACTAATCCTATGAGATCCTTGGAAATTATGGGATTTATATCCTAACCCCAAAGGGAATGTTTTTTTTTTTCGTACATTTTAACTGTGTTACCTGAAGGCATCAAACCCTAATCCTAATCTAGCGGAGTGGAGAGAGGATCTCGACTCATGACTTTGTTTGTGTACCTAAGGACCGATCGTAGCCATTGGAAGATGGACCACGACCTAATCTAGACACAAATGGGTAGGCCTAAACTAGGCTCACACATGTGATGCACATGTGTTCGTATACTACATGCATGTGTGGGTTAATCTAGGGGTAAGGCCAAAAGTTTCCTTAGCACAAATCCATGTTCGATATACTGTACCAGTGTCCGGCGTATCAGTATGTGAATAAGAGATCCGTTTACGCAGCATAAGGTGCTAGGCTAAGCGTGGAATGTTTCTCTAGCACAGAGGCACCAGGTGATGAAATCCCAGTCAACCATACTAGATAACACTCTGGGTTCCTAAAATAGGACGTGTGTGCATGTGAGATGTAAGGGTTTAGATGCAAGTGATGTAAGTGTGCGCAATAAGTTCGCGCAATCTATGATGCCTTCATGTTTTGTTAGATTAAGTTTGAGTAAAATGTGATGAGAAAATAAAGCATACAAACTAATCTAATAAGCATAGAAAGGATAGAGTTTTTATGAGCCAGTTAAATTAAATTCAAATGAGTTATCTTTTCAAATTTTAATGAAGTTAGGTGGTCCCCAGCAGAGTCGCCAAACTGTGGGACCCGATCCCGCGAGAGGGGTGGGGCGCGAGCCGTCACGCTCTCTCTTGGTCTCTCGTACCCATGCGATTGGCGTGTGCTTCTTAGTATTGATTTTAATTTGTCTTTTATGTGAACTTGGGATCACTAAGGCAATCCAAATTCCACACAAAAGAGACTGACAGAGTCGCCACCTAGATGTGGGATCTAGGACCCATAATTAACCAGAAATCTAGACTCGCTACCTGGTTACAAGAATGGAAGGTATGAGGATTTATCCACCACATGCACCATTCCTGCCCGATAATCGGTCTTCAATTCTAAAAGTTAACTCTTTTAAATTTACTTTAAATGGCTCATTCAACTCTTGGTTAATGTGCTATCTATGTGACATGCATCTTAAAATCTAATTTCAATGTGAATCCTAAATGTGTATCTTGATTTCTTAATTTGTCTGGATTCATTCTAAGTGAAAGTTCTCCTAAAATTCTAATTTCAAGGAAATCCTACATATTTTAATTAAGAATTCATAATAAAATAAATATACAAAACCCCACATTTGTTGTGGAGCCTACTCGCGGTTGGTATGCCATCAAACATCCAAGCTGCCTACGTACCCAAGCCTCACTGGGATCAGAGTCGACGTAGTTCGGTGCACCTAAGCTAAGCTACATATGCCTAACTCAACTAAGACACCGACTTAGACGGATTTGACTGTTTCGACAGTTTTAAGAGGAGTTATTTAATTCAAGTTGAGGATTTTATTATCCTAGGATTTCATCTAAGATTCTATATGATTCTTATCTAAATGCAAGTTGTTCCTTAGACTAATGCAGGTTAGCCTACATCCTAGTTTACTAGGCTTGTCCTAAGGAAAGATTGGGTGACTAGTGTAACTAGACCTATGGCATGGTTGCTATCCATAGCAAACGTACGTGATGAGGCTGGACTCCTAACTCTAGGACTCCCTAAAACCTAAGACTCCCTAAAACCTAGGACACAACCAGACACAAGTGTTCCTAAATTGGGCTTTGATGGTTCTTATGACGGAAACCATAATCCAATGGTTCCGAAAGACTCGAGACAAATCAATTCAAGTTGTTGAAGTTAATGATTTTCAGATTTCAAGGATTTTCGGTTTCTGGACAATTAAGGAATACCAATGATTCTAGGGTTCACCAATTTCGGCCCAGAATGGCATCCAAGGGAGGGAATCGTGCGCTTCCTTGTGCAATTTAATACTTAGGTTATAGCACCTTATTGCTTGGCATATCTCAAGATTTCCGTGGACAGTAACCTCGGAGCCAACAACGTGCTATAGCTTAAATATTCAAATTGTCAAAGATCGAGTGCAATAGGGATACGATTATGGATGCACTGGCCATTTTTCCAGGGAAATCTAAAGATCCTAAAATCTCGATTTCAATGAATTAAGGAATGAACATGTGACAAAAATTCAAGGTTCTTTAGAAACTTTATGATGATTTTTAATTAATTTCAAATTTTCAATGGATTTTATCAATTTTAAACATATGAGTGATTTTACAAGTGAAATTATTGCAAAAAAATTCGAAACGAGTTGAAACTTCTACAGCAGCAAGATATGATGGAATGTAGCTTAATGGAAGAGTTTTGCATATTTTAATATTAAGCTCATATTTAATTTTGATATAACAATAATAAGACAAGATTGCAAAAATAACACAGAAACTACTAGAAATAGAAATCTAAATCCATTGAGATTTCTACAGTAGTAAGATATAAGTAAAACAAGAATGCTGTGAGATTTTCATGAATTTTAGAAACTATTTACTATCAATTTCGGATTTTTCAATTTTCAGACCAGATTATGAATTAACACTACATCCCATAGGAAAAAAGATCCAAATGAATTGAAAATTTTACAACAGCAAGAAATATAAAATAGAAGAGTACAGTAATGGTGATCTGATGTCAGTAAAAATTCGCACAAAATCTGATAATTTTCAAAGAAAGCATAAAATAATAAACCAAAAAAAATCCAACAATTCTCAAAAATTCAAGGTAGAATGTATCAGCATCATACTATTTTCCCACGAAATTTCATTATTTTTGGAATCTTTATTTTTCTTCGTCGAAAAGATATTTTTGAAGAGTTTTCCATTTTTAAAACACGATTTTCGAGAAAATTAAGACTTAGGAAAACGTCCTTTAATCTTGTTCTGATATGATGAACACAAGAAAAATTTTAAATTCCAAAAAATAGATCATCCTGAGATGGCTATTTTTTCGAATTTCGTAATTTCTCAGCCATTATTTTAAATAAAATTCCACTCTTCACTCAAATTCTAAAAAACCTTTGATCCAATGTGCGATCCGATCCGATCCGATAGTTATTTTAGTTTATTTAAGTAGACCATTGTATTAAATTTCGGAACAGAACGGAATTGAAACACCCATGCAGATCATGATTTTGAGCACTCACATATAATATTCAATTAAATTCAATTAAATGTTTAAAAATCGTTCAAAAATATAAAAAAATACCAAATTATCCGAGAAAAATCTGAGAATAGTGTACTAACCTGTGATGGAGATCCTCGCCGAATCCGAAAGCCGAAAAGTCCGAAAATTCCGCCGACACTGCGGTCCGATGCTCCTTATTCTCTTTCTTTCCCTTCTTTTTTTTAATTTTTTAAAACCACTGTTGAGAGAGAGAGAGAGAGAGTGAGAGAGAGAATGAGAATAAGAGGGAATGTGAGTGACAATAATAGAGAATGGGAGAGATGGAGAGTGAGAAAGATGGAAACTGAGATATATAAGAAATATAGAGAGTGAGGATATGAGATGAGGAGGAGAGATGAAAACAGAGGGTGGCGAGAGGTTGAGGGAGAGAACCGAGTGGGAGAGTGAGGGAGAGGTGATGGAGAGAGAGAGAGAGAGAGAGAGAGATAGAGAATGATAGAGTGAGAGGAATAGAGAGGGAGTGTGAGAGATAGAGAATGGGAGGAAAACAGAGTGGGAGAGAGGATGAGGGAGAGAATCGAGTGGGAGAGTGAGGGAGAGGTGATGGAGAGAGAGAGAGAGAGAGAGAGAGAGAGAGAATGATAGAGTGAGAGGAATAGAGAGGGAGTGTCAGAGATAGAGAATGGGAGGAAAACAGAGTGGGAGAGACGATGAGGGAGAGAACCGAGTGGGAGAGTGGGAGAGTGAGAGAGAGAGAGAGAGAGAGAGAGAGAGAGAGGAAGAAGAAAAACAGAGTATCGGTGAAAAATCGATACTCTGTTTTTTTCTTCTTTTTTTATGTATATTTTTTTTTAAGAGGCTGCTGTTGGGGGGTGGTAGATGAAGGAGAGTGAGGGAGAAGAGTTAGAGGGATGGAGGAGAGGAGAGTGATGGATGGGAGATAGGAAAACAGAGATGAGGGGACGAGGGAGTTAGGAGAAAGAAAACCGAGGGAGTGGAGTGAATAAAAAAAAATCGAGAGATTGAGCGAGATAACGCGCTCTGTTTTTTCTTCTTCTATGTATGTTTTTTTTTTCTTTTGCTCGGGTTTTGGCAAAATATGGAGGGTGAGAGAACAAAGATGTAGAGATAGATAGGGAGGCCGAGATGAATGAGAAGGGAGGGTGGGGAGGTTGAGGAAGATGTAGAAGGTGGTGAGATCCCCGAGAGAGAACCGAGGGAGAGAAAGCAGAAAAACAAATCGAGCCCCCTGCTATTGTCTTCTTGCTCTCCTCTTTTTTTCTCTTTTTCTCTCCTTTTCTTCCTCGAATTTCCTTTTTTTTTTCAGATCAGAGCCACCCACGAAGGTTCTTTTTCTTTTTGCCCTTTTTTTCTTTTTTTCCTTTTTAGAGTTGCTCTTTTTTTTACCACCGAGCTCTTGCTAAAATAAACAGATCCCCCCCAAGAATGATGACCGAAATTTTCTAATCTTAGAGAGAGGAATTGAGAGGAATACCTTTCTATCCATTGGCTGCTTGCCCTTTTTAAAATCATGAGATACGCTCCTCCTCTTTCCAAAGTAACTGATTGTCTTTTTTTTATGGAATTTTAGCCAACATGCTATTTCTAATCCAATTCACAATGACAGCATTTATTTGAAGAAGGAAACCAATAATTTCCTCCATTCTCGTAATGGGACCCACATAAAATAATCCACTTTTAAGAACGAGAGCCGGGTCCACTTCCAAGGGCAAATCAGTTATTTTATTTTTATTTTTATATTTTATAAACTTCAAGCACGTATCATTGCCCTTGTCAAACGCCCCTTAAGAAGTTGGACCTTGATTTAGAAAACAAATTCCGATTAGATCTGATTGCTCTTATATCACGATAAACACCAAGTGGGTCCCACTTGAAACCGAATGAATTTATGTTCCCCTCAAATTCCAAACATTTAATGGACCCAGTTGAATGCGGCCAAATATTCCTACCCATTTAATCAATTCTATGGGCTGATCCATACCATCCAAACGATGGGCTGCACTGCGACTTGAATTGGTCATCACTAACCCCTTCTGTAGATTGATCCTAGCTGTCTGATTATTGAGCCATAACATGAATGGTCACACCCCACAAATCAACCATTGGATGATCCAATCCGCCCACTTAGTGGGCCGCAACGAGAACGGATTGGGCCCACAAACCATTTTCATGGGATAATCCGAGCCACTCATTTAATGAACCTCAATATAAATTCGCTGTGCTCCTTGCATAGTTCTCAAAGGTTATCTGGATAGCTCAACTTGATGATCATCTTTATGCATTAGATCGACGCAGGCTCAACACTCATTTTTCATTAAAACAATATGTGGGCCCCCTGGTTGATCCGAATTTAAACAAATGTTCAATGCGGGCCTACCGACGGGTCCAAATTCTCTCTTGCTTTAATTCTTGCGAACAGCTCCTCTCAACAATTATCAGGACGACGCAAAACATGACAGAAATAACTGAAAAGATCGAGAAAACAAGAGGAGCGGACACGGGAATGGAAAACACTGAAAGAGACTGATAACAAGAACACTAACTTCTTTGTTGATTAAAGTAAAGCAAAATGGGGGTGTCTACAACTCTGTAGAATGCTGGGTGTGCTGGCGTTATACATCAAGGGTATGGTCATAAGCATAATACCCTGCAGAAATGCCTGGGCCCTACTTTTATTTCATTATATTATGTATATATATATTAGTTGTTCCCTTTAGAACCAAAATTAGGAAACCCTTGGTAGGACACTATATATATGTACTCATATAGGACGAACATGTGCGACTAGTATATGTGAGCCTAGGATAGAAGTCAGCCTACCCATGTAGTGTAGAAGGGTAAGTCACACCGTGATTACCCGCCGCATTATCTAGTACATTCACAAACACTTTTGAGTCAAGATTTTCTTGGCTCCGCTAGATCAGGTTAGGGCTGGTGCCCCTGGTTAGGGTATGTATGTATATATGTACGTGCATGTATTATATCTATTCTTAGATTAGGACATGTCTCTTAGATCAAGTTTCTGTATCTATTTCAGTCATACCATACCTTCAGATCTGATCGATGACCCTTATTCTTGCTTGGTTGTCGCCTGGATCATGATCTACCCTGTGATCTCTTATCATGTGATTATTCCAGTGTCTTGGGTTTATATACGTGAGACTTCTTGATCTAATATTCTCAGTTAGAGCTTGTTCATTCTTTCAGTCGTAGGTTTGGGCCAATGGTTTTTGTTCATCATCTTTCATGGCCAGGGTCCGGACCTTGATTCCTTATTGCCCATTTCGTTTAAACTCTGTGATCTTGATCGCTCTTTGTGCTAGCCTGTTAGACCAGGGCCTGTCTGTCAGTGGAGTTTTCTGGTCTAACTATCAGCTACATAGTTCTCCAGTCTTCAACCCGGTTAGTAATTTTCCTTGCTCATTATCCTGATTACAGTCTATGCTCTGCCTTCTGAGTGTACAGTTGTGTTGTTCCTTTGTACATGTCTTACTTGCTGAGTCGATGTACACCTTTGCCATCTTCTTGTGCATACCTTATTTGCCTAGTCGGTCGTTCAGATCAGGCCCCCTTTTGCAGTAGGTATTCCAGGTCTGATTCATCCTATTTACCTTCCTTTGATGCAGTCGATAGTATTCCTTTTACCATTGTTGGGACTATAATCTGTCGTTTTGTCTTCAGATTGTACAAATCACTTCTGTATATTCAGTTTTGTCGGTTGGTTAGATTAGAACCCTCTTTTTCCAGTGAGGGGTTACTGGTTTAATCAATCATATGTACATTCTTTCAGAGTCCCCTGAGTAGTGGTCTATACTCGTTACTCTCACGGCCATGGTCTATTCATTGCCCTTTGATCATGAGTCCATTCATTTTGTGTGCACAGATCCATGTCATATATGTACATTACCCTTCGACTGTGTACCCACTCTTTTGTTATGTCACAGATCCATGCCGCGTGTAGATATTACTCATTGGGTTAGATTTTGCTATTTACCTGCTCTGTCTTAGATATGGTTGATGGCTTGTCCGCTGTCTCTGTGACCATGATCTATCATTATCGATCTTCTTGATCATACAGTTGTCGATGTTCATCGTCAAATTTGAGATCCAGTCTATGACCTACTTCTGTCATTTTGTGGTCGGGATCTACTGATCATCCTTGATCATTGATGAAAGAAATTCAATGTCACCAGTTATATCCTTCCCATATGATTGGTCAAGTTTATCCCTATTATTTTGTTATTCAAGGTTATTTTCACTCTCTTCTGATCTTATCCGATTTGTGATTAGGTTAAATCATGTCGAACAAGGTGATGAGGGATTGGATAATTGAGACAATTCGAGCTCTCCCGCGCGAGCGTTCAGAGTGGAGTATGGCCGACAGGTTCATCAGCGCGTTTAATCATTTGAGCGCATCCGGTGTGAATTGGCAATTTCTTCAAGCAGCTGCAAAACTCTGGGATCCTATTCTTCATGTTTTTCAATTTGGTCCCTTTGAAATCTGTCCTATATTCGAGGATTGGTGCGCCCTATTAGAACTCCCACCTGAGGGACTCTGGATCCAACCTTCGAGTGTAGCGTCTCCTCGTTCCCTTTTCTGTAAGCTTTTCGAGAACAAAACTATTGATGCTATGCCCTATTTCGAAGACACGTACGTGCAATTCGATGACCTCATTGAGCGTTTTTCTAAAAGCGTTGACCCTACCGATTCCCGTTTTCAAAATTGTCGACGCAGTGCCTTAATCTTTGGTGTCCTTGCACGTCACGTTATCCGTGAAGACTCCAGTATTGCCCCTGTGACCTTACTGAGTGTAGTCGATCAAATTAGCGATGGAAGGAATCCTGTCCCAATCATGCTAGCAGAAACCTTCTCTGGGCTGGATCTTATTGCTCGGCGAGAGGTCAAGGATAATTTCCATGGGTGTGTCAAACTGCTTTATTTGTGGCTTTGTGAAAAACTCACCATCATTCGGCCACGGAGCTCCCTTCCACCTTTCGTAGCAACCAATGGCCAATAAACCCCAATCCGTTGATGAGTGGCATAATTGGTTGCAGCACGTGGAGAAGGATCAATTTCACTGGGTGAGTCATTCATGCTTACACATTATCACTAGCACCTATCCGCATCCATTTGTGTATCTTATGGGTTTGGAAAAGTCAACCTTTTATGCACCCACTCGTTTGCTTTACCAGATCAAAGGAAATCCATGTCCTCCCGGATTTGTAATCCCTCCTCCTTGCGAAAAGCTTACTCCCGGTCTCATAAAGTCTATTGTAGCTGCTTGGGGAAACAAGGTTACCGAGAAGAGATTTGCCTTAACATCTAAGGTCCGATGTGGGGAATTGCCAGGAAAGCTCGTGGGCAAGAAAGCTCGTATCGAAGAGCTGTGAAGATTCCTTTTCATGAAATTGTCATTTTAATTTCTTCAAATTTCATTGTAAATGGTTACTTTCATCCAATTGTTAACAAAGATTAATGTTTTGATTGTAACTACAGTTTGACTATTGATCAATGGAATAGCATTTATGACTTTCTCTTATCTTTATTGGTACAGAATACTTTGTCTCGATTGTTATCGTTTTAATTTAGTATGTTAATTTCCAACTCAGGATTCTGAAATCGAGCAAACATCGCTCTCTCAAGTGTCAGTCAACCTGCGTGGTCTAGACAGTCAACCACGTCTAGATTCATTCGTCAATTTGAACCGCTAACTCTACCTGAGCAATCGGCACCCTCTTTATCTGAATCATCTGAATCCCTAGAATCTGTCCAAATGGCTGAACCCAATGATGCGCTAACTAAAATTCAGGAGATGATGGTGAATCTTACCAGGGATATGGCCTTTAAGAAAGAAGAGATGGCCCAAATGAAAGCCCAGTCTAATGAAAAGGTCTCTACTTCTAGAGCACCTGCGGTTCAATCCCCTCCCTTTATACCTGCAAATCTGAGCCCTGCAAACTTGAACCGTCCTTTCATTTCACCAGATATGACCCGGTATAATAAGGAAAAGCAGGTAGCTGATCAATTGGAGAAGCTGACAAAGGAAATGGAAAGCTTGAAGCATCAAGGCCCAAAGCAGTTCGATATATCCGAGCTGATAACGTCTCCTGGAGTCACCTTGTCCCCGAAATTCAAAACCCCCGATTATGACAAATATGATGGGACTCGGTGTCCCCGGAATCATATGAGATGGTTGTAAGCCCAATGGTTCCCACCTTGGCATTCCCATCTTATTTTGATGATTCCAATACACAAGTGATTTATGATCACTAATGTGTTTGATTGTCTAAGTTGTAGATCACATTGGTGCTAAGACAACATTGCTTGGATTGAGGCCAAGAAGATCTCATTGGACCACATCATGAAGGCCAAAGACATCGAAGTCCAAGACAAATGAAGACTTGAAGAATCCATTGAAGACCAAAGTCTTATTTAGATTGTAAAAGATCCAATCTTAGTTTTAGATTTAAGAGACATAATTAAGTAAATAAACACACACACCCAAAATATATAAGTGATTGTCTTTGTGGAGTTCCAACACCTTGGAACCCTCATAGCAATCCCAACTTGGTGTTAAGTTGGAAGCCTAAAAACAAGAAATGAAAATCTGCATGAAATAGGCTTCTCGGAACTCCGAGAAATTGTCCAGTAGACTTTTTTCCAACTTCTGTTTGTATTCCCGGAACTCCGAGATTTTTTCTCAGAACTCCGAGAACACTACAACGGTCGGATATTTAGCCGTTGTGATTTTTCCAGGAATTACAACAATGCCATTGAACGGTCATATTTGGTTTTTCCTATATATATGGGCATTCCAAACTTTCAAAGAATCAATCCTAACACTCTAAAACTTCATCTGAACATCCAAAGAGTGAATCAAACTTGATTATGCCTCTCATCCTCTAAAGCTTAGGATTTGGATCATAGGCTCAATTTGTACATCTTCTGCGATTCTTGTAAACCCTTGTGAGGGATTTTTTGTTCTTTCTTTCTTACTCAAAGAACTTTGTATCGGGCGAGTGTTCAGAGAAGCGTAGCCCACTCTCCGTGGTGAAGATTGCCACCAAGGTTAAAGGTAATCGGAATTTGTAATCGGCACCGATCTTCGCCGAAGTTAAGAAGATCGCATAGTGAAGCCATCAACGTGTTTGGTTGGTGGAGTGGAGTAGGCCTCGCGTTTTGAGGACCAAACCACTTTAAATCTCGGGTGCACACTCTCTTGAAGTCTTGCTCTCTATTTGCATTGCACCTTTAGATTTAACTTGTGTGCTTGAATTTCTTTTTTGATCTCTTAATCTTCAATTTAGGTTTGAGTTTTCAAAGGATTAAAACTTGTTAGAAACCTAATTAATTTTCACTCCTCATAGTTGCCGTACTCGGGACCACCCTTGGAATTTCAGTGGTTCATCGCGCTGTCGCAGCAGTATGGGTTAGCTCCTGAACAAATGGCCAGGGTCTTTCCAATGTCTCTTACTGGGGTCGCAAAGAAGTGGTTTCTGCGTCGGAAACCCGAAGAGGTGAAGACCTTGCAAAGCATCTCCAACAAATTTGTAGAACAATTTTCTATGGAAGAAGGGATAGAGGTTACCAAGAGGGACCTCAAACAGTTAAAGCAAGGTCCTCTAGAGACCTTTACCTTCTTCATCCGTCGTTGGCGTCGAAAGTCTGCCCAGCTAAGTGAGAGGCTATCAGAAGAAGATCAGATCAAGCTGGTGATCAAGGGTTTGTCGTCGCAGTATTTCCATTTTATGTCCCCTCAGCATTACACCGATTTTGACCATCTGATTAAGACCGGGACGAGGACTGAGGATGCAATAGCTAAGGGTCTGAGGGCCAGACTTCCATCAGACATCAGGGAAGGAAAGAGACCTGTGGTCATACAGAAAGAAGTTGACCACGTAAACTATGTTCACCCAGCGGCCAGGACTGTAACAGAGGTGGCGAGACCAGCGCCAGCGCCAGTAGAGCAGAAACCTCAAAGGCACTTTGATCCACTCCCATACCCTTTACCTATGATTCTGAAAAAGTTGATAAGGGATAATAAAATCAGACTACCTGATATTAGGCCAGTACCTAACCCGTTGCCTCCATATTGGAGATTAGACCAGTACTGTGAATACCACAGAAATTCGGGTCATCTCACTGAAAGATGTCTGGCCTTAAAGCATGCGCTCCAGACTATGTTAGAGAAAGGAAAGCTTGAGGTGGAAAGGCCCAATGTAACTCAGAATCCCCTTCCTAATCACCGTGCAATTCCTCCTCCTGCGACGAACGCCATTTTTGTCGAGGAGCCAGTTCTTGATCCATCCATTCTCATTTGTGCAATCACTCCTGATGAAACTTATATCCTAAGATTTGACCCCGAAGAGATCGAAGAGATGGAAAGAGAAAGGTCTTATGCCCTCTGGAGGGGGAGCACCAGCTTGGCAGAGGCGTCCTCTCCATATGTCCTTCGATGTGAGGATGTCGAGGCAGAAAAGGAAACGCCTTATGTTCTAAGGATGGGTGATTTTGAAGAAGAGGAGGTAATTGAAACTCCGTATGTTCTGAGAATGGATGCAGATGATTTGCTTCTGTTAGAAGATCAGTGTGACGAGCTTCGTCATGTTACCAGGGGTGGCCGTGTGTTCAAGCCCCCGGAATTGAGAACAGAAAACCCCGCAGAAGCAGTGAGAGCAGCCGAGAATCAGGGGCAGAATAGGCCAAGTGTAGATGAGGAAGAAGATAATTTGTTGAAGCAGCTGAAGAAGACCCAAGCAAACGTTTCCATTTGAGGCCTACTTATGTCTTCGCCTAAGCACAGGAAGGTTGTACTCAAGGAGTTGAATGCTGCTCAGGTGCCAACTGAGATCACTCCCGATGAGTTAGTAAGCCTAGTCTCGGTAACTAGGACTTCCAAGGTAATATCTTTCACAGATGATGATTTACCTCCTGAAGGGAGTGACCACACCCGGTCACTCAAAATTACGGTGATATGCAACAAGAAAATGGTACCTGAAGTACTAGTCGACAATGGGTCCGCTCTGAATATTTGTCCACTGAGTACTGCTGCGACTTTGGGCTTTGGGCCTGGAGATTTTATTCCCTCAGAGCAGGGTATATTAGCATATGATGGCACCCGACGAGATGTCATCGGAACCCTGGCCACTGAAATCCAGATTGGGGGAGAAGACTTTGACATCGAATTTCAAGTATTGGACATTAAAGCTTCTTTCTTGCTGTTATTGGGTCGACCTTGGCTGCATAAGGTTGGAGTTATCCCTTCTACCCTTCATCAAAAGTTGAAGTTTGTTCATAACAACAGGGTAGTGACTGTAAAGGGTGACCCAGATTTAGAAATTGGACATATTTCACAAGAGCTTGTAGCTGGGAAGGAAGCCGATGTCAGTTTGACAGGTTTTTCACTGGAGGTGTCGGTCATATCCATGAAAGAAGCCATGGGTGAAGAAGTTTTCTTCTTGACTAGCACCAACTCGAATGTAGTCAGGATGATCCGTAAACAGGGTTATATTCCAGGCGCAATGGTTTAAACCTGAGCGTGGGAACGATATGTGGAAGACTGTTATAGTTCTTATGTTGCACTATGCCAACAACTTGATCTTCTCATGCTCTTTCAAGTGGACCATGCCGTTCTTGCCATTCATCGGGAGGAACTGCGAGTTACTTCTCTTTCTTGAGTCATTGAGCCCTGATTATTTATAGTTTAGACAACATATTGTTAGTTCGGGTTCCATTCCATCCCTTGCTGAGGTGTTTTCCAGGGTTGCTCCAACTAGTGACCCCGGTTAAAGAATATGCTCTGGCAAACTCTACTGGTGGAGGTCGAGGAGGTGGTTTTGTTAGATTTAGTGTGACCGTGATGGTGATGGCCGTGGCCGTGGTTGTGATTCAGAGGGAGGTCGTGATCGTGGCCGTGGGTGTGATTCATGAGGAGGTCGTTGCCGTGGGTGTCGATATTGCACCACCCATTATCGTATGGATGGCCAAATTATTGATTATTATTATGATCTACATCCGGAGCTTCGCCCTCGCCGTTCTTGTCACGCCCCCGACCCGGGAACTCTCGGGGCACGAGATAGGACTCACTAGGCGAACCCGGCAAATGTGCAAGGCCTCCAAATATACAAAGATTCAGAACAGCATGGTAAAAAAAAAAACATAATATCCACAAATAACTAGAAGACAACGAAATGAAAGAAACTTTCTTTCATTTATACAAGCCTCACAGGGTCTCTTTACATATACATAACAACAAAACCAAAATACATTGCCCTACTCATTCTAGTATAGCCACGTTCTCTTGAACTCAACCTCGGTACTCTGGCTTTGGAACAGAAGGGTCGAAGACAGGAAATACCTCGGAGTCTGAAGTGTGCAACATCACGCACATTAGCACAGGGCTAGTAAGTAATATAGTAATCTAGCAGTATATCACTAACTGCTACTGAGCAGGATATTATATAGCATTTTCCAGTATAGATCAAAGTAGACTGAATATAACTTGTTTATCTTGACAGAAATATATCTTAGTCATGCTCATTCTCAAGTACAAATTCAAGTGTAATTTCAAATTCAAACTCAAATGCTGATTCGGATTAAAAATGAATATGATGTCCAGATACACCACTGGTGGGACCATACTATAATGTCCAGATACACCACTGGCGGGACCATATGTCCAGATACACCACTGGCGGGACCATATGTCCAGATACACCACTGGCGGGACCATGTCCAGATACACCACTGGAGGGACCATTTTATAATGTACAGATGCAGAGTTTCAAATTTGATGTATGTCAAATAACTATACCAGAACGGATCTAAACACATTGCATCAGCTTCTAACTTATCAAGTAAGAAGAATAGTCAGACAAACCAGTCAAACAAACCAAAAGCATTCAAACAAGGACATATAATAGTCAGACAAACCAGTCAAACAAACCAAAAGCATTCAAACAAGGACATATAATAGTCAGACAAACCAGTCAAACAAACCAAAAGCATTCAAACAAGGACATATATATATGTATATATATAATATTAATTCTTCTTATTCACATCATAGGCCTTTTGCTTTGTTGGTTTGCATAACAAGTAATGCATACTGACAGGTACCACATCACTTACAGGAAATCATTTTATCCTTGCCCTTTCGCTTTCGCTTTCTCTCCTCTTTCTCTTTTTCTTCTTCAAATCAATTTTATGAAATTTCTTCTCTATTTCCACTTTATTGAAATCAAACTTTGCTTGCAAACTCTTCCAGACCACAAATCACATTATATGTATCTCTCCATTATTTTGCACGAATTTTTCTTCAATTTTTTCAATATTAAAATGAATTAATCTTGATTTGTATGCTTGCATGAGGGTGCATGAGAGAGATATGACACTTGGATTTCCAAGTGTCACTCTTCTCTCTTCCCAAGCCATGCTAACATTTAATACCCAAAGTGTCCTTGAACATTACACTTAGCCTTTTATTAATTACTCTTGTGTCCCCTTGTGAAGTTACGAAAATACCCCCTTACCCTTTTTACTAATTACACTTGTATCCCCTGGTATAGTTACCAAAATACCCCCATAACTTTCAATAATTAATAAACACTAATCTCACCTCATCACTCTCTAAATCACTTAGGATTAATTTCTAAACCCAAAACTTGGTCCTTTCATTCTTCCCACCTTACAAAAAATTTCATCCTCGAAAAAAAAAAAAAAATTTTAAAAAGAAATATACAACAACATTAGAGTTAAATATCAGAACAAGTGTCAAATATATATATAAAAGTTATATAATTATTCAAACAAAAACGGATAGCGTTCTCGCATATCCTCCTCATGCTCCCAAGTAGCCTCATCAGTCGAGTGATGCTGCCACTTGACTTTAACATAGGGAATCGAACGGCTACGGAGAATCTGCTCTTTTCGATCAACAATACACTCTATACCTCCTCGTAAGATAGGTCAGCTGCCAACTCTAGTGGCTCCAGTTCAATCACACTACTCGGGTCAAAGAGACACTTCTTAAGCATTGAGACATGGAAAACATCGTGGACCGTTGATAATGCTGGTGGCAATGCCAACCTGTAAGCTACCTCGCCCACTTTGTCCAGTATATCAAAGGGACCCACATATCGGGGACTTAGTTTTCCATGAACACCAAATCTCATCTTACCCCTCATCGGAGACACTTTCAAATAAACGGCATCACCCACCTGAAACTGCAAGTCACGTCTTCTAACATCAGCATAACTCTTCTGTCTACTCTGTGCCACTCGAAGACGTTCCCTAATTAATCTCACCTTCTCAGAGGTGATCTGCACCAACTCAGGACCAAGGAGTTGTCGCTCACCAACATCATCCCAACAAATGGGAGATCTACATCTTTTGCCATATAAGGCCTCATAAGGTGCCATCTGTATACTGGCCTGATAACTATTGTTATAAGCAAATTCTATCAGTGCCAAATGATCGTCCCAAGATCCTTTCAGGTCTAAAACACAAGATCTCAACATGTCCTCAAGAGTTTGAATCGTCCTCTCCGACTGCCCATCGGTTTGGGGGTGAAAAGATGTACTAAAAGACAAAGTGGTGCCCATGGCACGATGCAAACTACCCCAAAATTGGCTTACAAACTGAGGATCTCTATCTGATATTATGGTCACTGGCACACCATGCAATCTGACAATTTGCTCTATATAAAGCGTAGCCAACCTCTCAAGTGTCATGCCTATCCTGATTACTAGAAAATGAGCAGACTTTGTGAGTCGATCGAGGATTACCCAAATCTTGTCATGCCCTTTGAAAGTTAGTGGAAGTCCTAACACGAAATTCATAGTAATATGCTCCCACTTCCACTCAGGAATAGGGAGGGGACATAACAGTCCAGCTAGCCTCTAATGTTCTGCCTTCACCTGTTGACAAATAAGGCATCGAGCCACAAACTGAGCTACATCTCTTTTCATATTACTCCACCAGAAGGTGGTCTTCAAATCTCTGTACATCTTCGTACCTCCAGGATGAACTGTATACCCAGTACAATGTGCTTCCTCAAGTATCTGTCTCCTCGTCTCTAAATCATTGGGTACACAAACACGGGATCTGAAACGTAATAGACCGTCTGTGTGCATTGCAAAGTCAGTCTCCACACCAGTCTCTAGCTGCCTCTGAATATCCTGCAACTCAGGATCTGCTAACTGAGCCTCTCTGATCTGATCAAGTAAAGTAGGTCGGACCTGTAAATGAGCTATCTGGTTACTGACTCTACTGCAACAAACTTCCAGGCGCAACCTCTGCATATCCTCTAGAAGTCGCCTTTCAGAAGTAAGCAAACAAGCTAACCCTACTGATGACTTTCTACTAAGTGCATCAGCTACTACATTAGCTTTGCCAGGATGATAGCTAATAGTCAAATCATAATCTTTTATTAACTCAAGCCATCTTCTCTGCCTCATATTCAGCTCTTTCTGCGTAAAAATGTACTTCAAACTCTTATGGTCCGTGAAGATCTCACACAATACACCATATAGGTAGTGTCTCCAAATCTTTAACGCAAATACAACTGCCACAAGTTTTAAATCATGGGTAGGATAAATTGCCTCATGTGGCTTTAGCTGTCTTGAAGCATACACTATCACCCTGCCACTTTGCATTAATACACAGCCAAGTCCTTTCCTTGAAGCATCGGTATAAATGGAAAAGGTCTGACCAGACATAGGCAGTGCTAACACTGGGGCTGATGTTAATCTACGCTTTAGTTCAGAAAAACTAAGCTCACAATCATCTGTCCAAATAAACTTGATCCCTTTATGGGTCAGTCTGGTAAGTGGTACTGCAATTCGGGAGAAGCCTTCTATAAAACGCCTATAATAACCTGCCAGGCCTAAGAAACTACGGATCTCAGATACATTACTTGGCTGCTTCCAATCTAATACTGCATTTATCTTCTGGGGGTCCACTGCTAACCCCTCTCCTGAAATTACGTGACCTAAAAAGGTCACCTGATCAAGCCAAAACTCACACTTCTTCAGCTTTGCATATAGCCTATGCTGACGAAGGGTCTCAAGAATAACTGCTAAATGCTTCTCATGCAGGGCTCGATCAATAGAATACACCAGGATGTCGTCTATAAAGACAATGACACACTGATCCAAAAAGGGTCTAAATACCCGGTTCATCAAATCCATAAAAGCTGCAGGGGCGTTTGTCAAACCGAACGGCATCACTAGAAATTCATAGTGCCCATACCGAGTCCTAAAAGCTGTCTTTGCCACATCATTAGGTTTGATTTTCAACTGGTGATACCCAGAACGAAGATCAATCTTAGAGAAGACTGAGGCTCCTTGCAACTGATCAAACAAATCATCAATCCGTGGTAACGGATACTTATTCTTTACTGTCATCTTATTCAATTCCCGGTAGTCTATACATAGTCTCATGCTACCGTCCTTCTTCTTAACAAATAATACAGGTGCACCCCAAGGTGACACACTGGGTCTGATAAATCCTTTGTCCATAAGCTCCTGCAATTGATCTTTCAACTCTTTCATTTCTGCTGGGGCCAATCTATATGGTGCTCTAGAAATTGGAACGGTATCAGGAGCAAGATCCACAGCAAACTCTACCTCCCTATCCGGGGGTAGACCCGGAAGATCTTCAGGGAAGACATCTGGGAAATCCCGCACTACCGGAATATCTTCTAACTTCTGCTCAGAAATACTGGTGTCTACAACTGCTGCTAGATATGCAGAACACCCACTTCTAACCAATTTTTGAATCTGTAATGCTGACACCAGTCTTACAGGAGATCTCTTATCAGATCCACAAAAACAAAACTCAGATTCTCCTGGAATTCGAAAACAGACTCTTGATGAGCACTTTTATGTGTGAATTATAGGTAGGAAAAGCACGCATTTATCTCATTTAAATCGGTGCTACTAAGGTATTTTGTGTGTTTTTGGTGTTTCAGGTTGTTTTCTGGATTTTCATAGAAAATAGGGCTAAGAGATGGAATTGCAAAGAGAATTCAAGGATCTATATGAATTCAATGCTGCTGGAATCAGGTTCCTGAAATGGAATCAGGTTACTGAAAAGCTGCTGGAATTGTGCTGGAATCAGTTGTTGAATGGAAAGAAATTGCTGAATTGGAATGGGAATCAACCAAGCCTAGTGTAGGCCCCACCATATGTAGCTTGAAGAGCTAACGTCAGCCTATGGGAATGATAATTTGGGATGCCATCTTTGTACCTTCCATTCGGACAGTTCGAATCATCCTTTGGCAATGAGTTGAGGAGCATGGCCGATTATGTCGTGGCTAGTCAATTCAACGGTTCGGATTGCTCTATAAAAATGATTTGACGGCACGGCCCATTTATTTTGCAGTTGCCCATTAAGTGAACGGTTTGGATCAACTTGTGGGACTGGAATAAGAGGCACGACCATTTGTTTTGTATTCCATAAAATGGATGGTTTGGATTATCTTAAGAAGTGGATTGCCCGTCTAAAAACTTTCCATAAGGGTGAGATTAATTGGCCATCTATCAATGGCATCTATCAAATTTGGAATTGTCTTGCACGTGGTAGTGATTTACAGCCATGCAAAAAGCCATGCAAGATGCTGTGTGATTCTTTCTCTCTCATACGTTAAGAAAGTGGTGTGGGCCCACTATTCTAGTGTGATCAAAAGGGTGCGTAACTATCACTCCATTCCCTTTTTGACGTTGATACACTCACACTGGGTGTCTATAGTGATCAAAAGTGCAGCCCATATGATCTCACCCATTCATTTCTCACATCCAAAACCACAATCCACCGACCTCTTGCCTATTCACTGATTTTTACATCTTGCCAAAATTGCCACTTTGGTTCTCACGGTTGTGGCCCAACAATAGCAGTTTCTAAATTCTAAAAGTGGGACCCACGTGTTATTGTGCATGTGAATGGTGGCAACTTTCCAAATAGGTACAGCATGTTACTTTATTTAATTTTTTAGTAGCCACGTTTTGGACGTTTTGGGATGAAGCAAGAATAGTATTTTCTATATGCATGCATGCAAGCTGTGGGACCCACCTTAAAGTTCCAAACATAGCAGCTCTCCCACGTCTTTTGGTTCAAAACGGTAGTTTCCAAGTTGAAGTGTGGCTATTATAGTGCGCATGGGACCCACTACCAAAGTGAAGAAGAAAGTTGCTCAAAAAGCTCACTCATTCCCACGTTGAAAAGTCAAAAAGAAGAGAGAAAATTACAAAAGCAAGGTATAAAGTTGGTGAAATGGTAAAGAAGAAAAGAAGTAGTTGTTAAAATTACCAACAAATGGTGAAGTTGCTGAAATTGCCAAGGATAGTTGGGGTTTCCAAAAAAACTTTACCCACATGCCAAGATTGTGAACCTCTTTGGAGCTGAAAATAGAAGGAGATTTCCTCTATATATTGCAATAAAAGGATGACAAAAAGGTCTGGATTATTCTCGTAAGACTTTCTTTGGCATTTTTTTTCTCCCATAGTGGAATTCGGCTATCTCTCTCCATTCTCTCTACATCCCTCTTGCTCTCCTCCTCTCTCTCGGTCCTCTCTACAACTCTCTCCCATGTTCTACTCTCTCTTATTTTTTTCTTGCTCTTTTTCTTTTCTTTCTCTCAATCAAGGAACGATCCAACCGTCCGAGATCCTAGTCCAAGGCAATACCAAGGCTTGAAGGAGGGCGATCAAGGATTCAACCAAAGTTGGAGGAGAAAAAGACTAAGTTCTATTTAATTTTTGTTATTTATTTTAAGTTCAATTTGATGTAATTTTGTTTCAATTCAAGTTATGAAGAAGTAATTAGTTTTTGTTTAATTTTCTTTCAAGTTCTATATGGCAATTCTTCTCCCATCTATCTCGTATATTTTTGTTTTTCTTCCCTTTTTCATGAGTAACTAAATCCTATTTACTTAGGGTTTAGTTGAAACCATGGGGAAGGAGAAATATTTATAATTAAATCAATCTACTCAATTGAAAAAATTGTGTAGGAGTTTGTGTTTGGAAAATCCCAATCATTCATGCCATTGGCTTTCCCCTTTCGTATGAATGATTGTTGATTAACAAATATAAAGTTCTATATAATCAATGTAAATTGGAGAGTGGATTTGATTAATTACTTATAAGGAATGACATCCCTTTGATCTTATTCCTTATTGACTAGTTAATCGAATTTTCAACCTAATTCAAGAATTGTTTTAATTAATCAATCTAATCCAAACCCATGGTGGATTCTAACCCTAAGTAATCTTTTATATTGAATTAAGGTTTTTACACTATTCCAAAATACTTTCGCAATTTTTCAATTAATTTAGGCCTTTAGAATTTTAGTTTTCTAATCAGATTAGATAAGTAGTTAATCAAGATCATTAGAATTTTGGTACACTTTGCTTAAATTAAGATTTCCAAATCAAGATCGTAGTTGAATCCGATTCTTAGATTGAATAGAATACACGCTTATATATAGTGTTGGCTCCGAGGTCTAAGTCCACGGAAATCCTGAGTCCATTCCAGGCAACATTATATCATAGCTAGTATTCTAATCGGTAAAAGAATAGGATTGACAACTAGATTTCTCTTCCTTGAGTTCGACCCGTATTTACACGATCCGTGCACTTGCGGTTATTTAATTTCTCAATCAAGTTTTTGGCGCCGCTGCCGGGGAAGAGAGTTGCATTAGAGTCTTAATTATTCGAAGTGTTAGATTAGTAGTTATTTTTAGTTTAGTTATATTTTTGGTTTCTTGCCTATCCATCTCTCTTACTTGGTTTTCTTGTGTTTATGAGTGAAGGTTGGGTGCGGAACTCGGCCAATCGACTAGAAAGATCAAACCGGTTAGAGACGGCGGAAGACATCGCACCAAATCCAAATCAAGTAGTCATGGCGGAAGAACAAGAGACGCCCAAGAGTTTGCGCGATCGCTTCTATCCGGCCCGAACCGCGCAACCTTCTTGCATTAGATTGCCGATTGCGCAGGGCAATAATTTTGAGCTAAAATCGCAATTTATTTCTTTGCTTCCTCGTTTTCATGGCCTCCCTTCGGAGGATGCGTATTTATTTTTGCGTGAGTTTGAAGATGTATGTGCTTTGATTAAGTTGCAACAACTTACCGATGATGCGGTAAAGTTGCGGTTTATTACGTTTTCACTCAAGGATGGAGCAAAGAAGTGGCTCTATGGCTTACCAACGAACTCCATCACCACTTGGGAGGAGTTCGCCGTCGCTTTCCTAAAAAAGTTTTTTCCATTACATAAAACTAATAAGCTTAGGAACGATATTTTACAATTCAAACAAAAGCCATTAGAGTCATTTTCTAAGTTTATGGAGAGGTTCAAGGACCTACTCCAAGAGTGTCCTCACCATGGAATTGATGTGTGGCATTTATGCCAAATTATTTATGAGGGCATAGATTACCAAACAAAGCAACTTCTTGAGTCCATGTGTCCTAACGGTTTTACATCTTTCACAGATGAGGCCGCGGCATGGAACTTCTTACTTGATTTGGCGGAAAAAACAAGAGAGTGGGAATCCACTCAAGAAGGTGAGAGAGCCAACACAGGTAAGGGATTTCTAATAGAGGGTGCCGTGGCTAAGGAGGCCCATCTTGATAGCCTAATCAAAAGGCTAGAAGCAATAGTTGTCAAAGGACCTTCACAGGTCCATCAAATTGCACATAGTGTTCCTATGTGCAATTGGTGTCAAGCCACGGACCATGTCATGGAAGAGTGCCCAACTCTTGCTAAATTTGGTAATTCTAATGAAAATGCAAGTGCCATGGTTTTAAATAATCCATATAGTAGCACATATAATCCGGGATGGAGGAATCATCCCAACTTTTCTTGGAATCAAGGGAATTATCAAGGAGGGCCATCAAATTTCCAAGGTCAAGGCCAATTTGGCCAACCTAGGCCCACCTTCCCTTCTATGAATGTTCGACCACTCCTAACCACACCTCCACCTTTTCAAAACCCAATTTTAAATAATGTTTCAAATCAGCAACCATCGGGTTTTCCAAAACAAGGGGAGTTGGCACGCATAACTTCCTTAGAAAAGAGCATAGAACTTCTCACTAGCACTTTCATGACAAGCCAACACAATATGGAGAAGCAAATCTCCCAACTTGCCATGGCCTTGCATGAAAGGGAAAAGGGGAAGATGCCAAGTCAACCAATTCCTAATCCAAGGAATGTGGCCATAAATGGGAATCAACAACCACAGGTAAATCAGTTGAATCCCATGCAACCAAACTTGCCGCAGCAGGAGCCCTCCGATCACTGTAACGCTGTATTTGCTTTAAGGAGTGGCAGAGAATATCAAAGGGAGGAGGGCAGATCCGAACCTTCTAAAGATGCTCAAGAATCTCCAATTAAGGTAAGTAAAGAGTCATCCTCCATTGGTTCAGAAGAAGAGCCCGAACAGGTAAGTACAGAGCAGGCAGTTTCTCCACCTGAAAAAGAGTATGTGCCTAAAGCTCCTTTTCCAAGGAGACTTGCTAATAATAAAAATGTGGCTGCTAAGGAGAAAATTTTAAATATGTTTAAACAAGTGCAAATTAATATTCCATTGTTAGATGCGATTTCCGAAGTCCCGACTTATGCCAAAGTTTTAAAAGACTTGTGCACACAAAAGCGCAAGTCTAATGTACCCAAGAAGGCATTCTTGGCTGCAAACATTAGTTCCATCTTGTCTCAACAGATGGTGGCTAAGTACAAGGACCCGGGATGTCCTACCATTGCATGCACTATTGGAAATACTCATATTAATCATGCTCTTTTAGATTTAGGGGCCAGTGTGAATTTATTACCTCTTTCTGTTTTTAAACAATTAGGATTAGGAGAACTCAAACCCACCACCGTCACTCTTCAGTTGGCGGATAGATCAATGAAGAAACCGAAAGGGATGGTTGAGGATGTCCTAGTTAAAGTAGGAGAGTTCTTATTTCCTGTAGATTTCATTGTGCTAGAAACTGAGCCCGTTGCTAATATCAAGGATCAAATTCCTATAATTCTTGGTAGGCCTTTCCTTGCAAAGAGCAACGCCTTAATTGATTGTAGAAATGGTTTAATGAAATTAACTTTTGGGAATGCTTCCATGGACTTTAATGTTTTTAGATTAGGTAAGCAACCTAATTTACAAGAAGAAATTAATATGTTGCACTCCTCTCCTGAGACTAATTGTGAAAATATTTTGAATGCAGGATTTGAAGAAGCTCTGGATGAAGAAGGCTTGGAGAATGCAAGAGATATAGGGGACTCCTTTTCTGATGACCTTAGCATCCAACAAATAGAATTTGGAGCATCCCTATCTCCGCCCCTTCCCAAGCCTCCACCCAAAAAGGCCCCACAGTTAAATTTGCCGCCTTTGCATTCAAATTTAAGAAAAGCATATTTGGGTAAGACTTGCACATCTCCTGTGACAATCAAAATGGACTTAAACTCGACCCAAGAAGAAGAGTTAATTAATTTTTTAAAAGAAAATAAGGACTCTACTTGGAAGGACAAGTTTCATTTACTCAGATTGAAGTCCTTTGTTGAGTTACCAAGATCTAATTTAGAAGAGGTCATGGATCTTCATGAGCCTCTTTATTCAAATCTCTCTTAAAAGAAAAAGGTACGCCCCTCTCTTCTCTTTATTGTCCTTGTTTCTATTTTTGCATGCATTGAGGACACTGCATGATTCAAGTATGGGGGGGGTAGCTTTTAGAAACTTTCTTTTCTAATCTTTTCTATAGTTAAAGTTAGAAAATTTCCTTTCTTTTTATTTTTGGTAATTTTTCGCAAATTAGAAAGAACATGGTATTCTTAAAAAGAAAGTTGTTTTCCTATTTTAAGAAAGAAAGTTTGTGGATATTTTAATTTTGGAATTTAAAAAATTAGAAAGAATACTTTCCTTTCTTAGTTTTGTTTTCTTTTGGAATCTTTCTTTTAAAAGGATTTGAATAAGAAATAGAAATAGAAACTTGCTTTTTATATGGTATGGATAAAAAGGAAAGAAAGGTTGAAACAAAAGAAAGAAAGAATGATTTTTAGAAAGTTTGCTTCTTGATTATAGTTTTGATTTGTAGCCTTTTTGACATGAGCTATTAAGTCTGAAGGGTTTTTATGCCTAGTTCCTTAAAGCCAACTGGCTTGAGAGCAACTGACTGAAAACTACATACATGGGTCAATTAGAAAGCTTAATAAATCAAAGCATTGCACGTAATCAAAGGTAAAGTTTGGACTCATATGCATCAATGTCTATGACATATGCAAATCAAAGATTAGTCGGACACTGCTTAGTAGCCTGGGTGTCTGGTGCATGCCCTGCATGTCATTCACGCCAAAAGCAGTAGAGGATTACCAAAAAAAAAAATGAGTTCTATTCTTAGAAACTATGGGAAAAGTTGAAAGTATGGTGGACCATATAAATTTGTAAGTTTTCTACGAAGTTTCCGAATCAAATTTCTTTTATGGTACGATTACATCAGAGGCAAGTTTAAGGGAGCAAAGTAGGACAAATTCAAAAGAGGATTCCTTGATTAAAATATTTTTTCAAATTTTTCCGACTTGGGATAGGATGCAAAGTTTAAGTATATAGGTATTCTTGTTCTTCTATTTTTGAGTAATTTATCAAACAAATAAAAAGGATTAGAAATTTTTAGCTTTATTCTATAGGGAGATTTGGAAAGAAAAGTTTATTTTTAGAATTTTGTGTGTATATTCACTGCAAACACTCACGAGACAAAACTCGTCCACTAGGGTAACCTAGGGGTTTAAAGGCTTATTGCACCTGCTAAGTGCAATCGTGATTCCTACGAAAGTGAGTTAGGATTTTATTTTGTTCCTATTTTTCTTTATTTTCTTCTTGTTTGCTTGAGGACAAGCAAAGCTTAAGTATGGGGGAATCTGATGAGCACTTTTATGTGTGAATTATAGGTAGGAAAAGCACGCATTTATCTCATTTAAATCGGTGCTACTAAGGTATTTTGTGTGTTTTTGGTGTTTCAGGTTGTTTTCTGGATTTTCATAGAAAATAGGGCTAAGAGATGGAATTGCAAAGAGAATTCAAGGATCTATATGAATTCAATGCTGCTGGAATCAGGTTCCTGAAATGGAATCAGGTTACTGAAAAGCTGCTGGAATTGTGCTGGAATCAGTTGTTGAATGGAAAGAAATTGCTGAATTGGAATGGGAATCAACCAAGCCTAGTGTAGGCCCCACCATATGTAGCTTGAAGAGCTAACGTCAGCCTATGGGAATGATAATTTGGGATGCCATCTTTGTACCTTCCATTCGGACAGTTCGAATCATCCTTTGGCAATGAGTTGAGGAGCATGGCCGATTATGTCGTGGCTAGTCAATTCAACGGTTCGGATTGCTCTATAAAAATGATTTGACGGCACGGCCCATTTATTTTGCAGTTGCCCATTAAGTGAACGGTTTGGATCAACTTGTGGGACTGGAATAAGAGGCACGACCATTTGTTTTGTATTCCATAAAATGGATGGTTTGGATTATCTTAAGAAGTGGATTGCCCGTCTAAAAACTTTCCATAAGGGTGAGATTAATTGGCCATCTATCAATGGCATCTATCAAATTTGGAATTGTCTTGCACGTGGTAGTGATTTACAGCCATGCAAAAAGCCATGCAAGATGCTGTGTGATTCTTTCTCTCTCATACGTTAAGAAAGTGGTGTGGGCCCACTATTCTAGTGTGATCAAAAGGGTGCGTAACTATCACTCCATTCCCTTTTTGACGTTGATACACTCACACTGGGTGTCTATAGTGATCAAAAGTGCAGCCCATATGATCTCACCCATTCATTTCTCACATCCAAAACCACAATCCACCGACCTCTTGCCTATTCACTGATTTTTACATCTTGCCAAAATTGCCACTTTGGTTCTCACGGTTGTGGCCCAACAATAGCAGTTTCTAAATTCTAAAAGTGGGACCCACGTGTTATTGTGCATGTGAATGGTGGCAACTTTCCAAATAGGTACAGCATGTTACTTTATTTAATTTTTTAGTAGCCACGTTTTGGACGTTTTGGGATGAAGCAAGAATAGTATTTTCTATATGCATGCATGCAAGCTGTGGGACCCACCTTAAAGTTCCAAACATAGCAGCTCTCCCACGTCTTTTGGTTCAAAACGGTAGTTTCCAAGTTGAAGTGTGGCTATTATAGTGCGCATGGGACCCACTACCAAAGTGAAGAAGAAAGTTGCTCAAAAAGCTCACTCATTCCCACGTTGAAAAGTCAAAAAGAAGAGAGAAAATTACAAAAGCAAGGTATAAAGTTGGTGAAATGGTAAAGAAGAAAAGAAGTAGTTGTTAAAATTACCAACAAATGGTGAAGTTGCTGAAATTGCCAAGGATAGTTGGGGTTTCCAAAAAAACTTTACCCACATGCCAAGATTGTGAACCTCTTTGGAGCTGAAAATAGAAGGAGATTTCCTCTATATATTGCAATAAAAGGATGACAAAAAGGTCTGGATTATTCTCGTAAGACTTTCTTTGGCATTTTTTTTCTCCCATAGTGGAATTCGGCTATCTCTCTCCATTCTCTCTACATCCCTCTTGCTCTCCTCCTCTCTCTCGGTCCTCTCTACAACTCTCTCCCATGTTCTACTCTCTCTTATTTTTTTCTTGCTCTTTTTCTTTTCTTTCTCTCAATCAAGGAACGATCCAACCGTCCGAGATCCTAGTCCAAGGCAATACCAAGGCTTGAAGGAGGGCGATCAAGGATTCAACCAAAGTTGGAGGAGAAAAAGACTAAGTTCTATTTAATTTTTGTTATTTATTTTAAGTTCAATTTGATGTAATTTTGTTTCAATTCAAGTTATGAAGAAGTAATTAGTTTTTGTTTAATTTTCTTTCAAGTTCTATATGGCAATTCTTCTCCCATCTATCTCGTATATTTTTGTTTTTCTTCCCTTTTTCATGAGTAACTAAATCCTATTTACTTAGGGTTTAGTTGAAACCATGGGGAAGGAGAAATATTTATAATTAAATCAATCTACTCAATTGAAAAAATTGTGTAGGAGTTTGTGTTTGGAAAATCCCAATCATTCATGCCATTGGCTTTCCCCTTTCGTATGAATGATTGTTGATTAACAAATATAAAGTTCTATATAATCAATGTAAATTGGAGAGTGGATTTGATTAATTACTTATAAGGAATGACATCCCTTTGATCTTATTCCTTATTGACTAGTTAATCGAATTTTCAACCTAATTCAAGAATTGTTTTAATTAATCAATCTAATCCAAACCCATGGTGGATTCTAACCCTAAGTAATCTTTTATATTGAATTAAGGTTTTTACACTATTCCAAAATACTTTCGCAATTTTTCAATTAATTTAGGCCTTTAGAATTTTAGTTTTCTAATCAGATTAGATAAGTAGTTAATCAAGATCATTAGAATTTTGGTACACTTTGCTTAAATTAAGATTTCCAAATCAAGATCGTAGTTGAATCCGATTCTTAGATTGAATAGAATACACGCTTATATATAGTGTTGGCTCCGAGGTCTAAGTCCACGGAAATCCTGAGTCCATTCCAGGCAACATTATATCATAGCTAGTATTCTAATCGGTAAAAGAATAGGATTGACAACTAGATTTCTCTTCCTTGAGTTCGACCCGTATTTACACGATCCGTGCACTTGCGGTTATTTAATTTCTCAATCAACTCTCTTTGCCCGACAATCGACGGAAGCGAAACATTCAGACAACCAATCCATACCAAATATAACATCAAAATCTCGGAAGCTTAAAATAATCAAGTCTGCAGAAAATTCTCGGTCTAAAATACGAATAAAATACTGAGGACAGATCCTATCTGTCAACAAAACTCCACCGATAGGTGTACTGATAGCTAAGTCAACCTCAAGAGGAACTAACGGAATCCCATGCTCAAGCACAAAAGTAGTAGAAACAAATGAATGGGTAGCCCCCGGATCAAATAAAGCACAAGCAGGAAAGAAATTAATAGATATCGTACCTGACACCACCGTGCCTGATGCTTCAGCATCTTGATGAGTCAAAGCAAATACGCGACCTAGCGCTCTGGGTCTGCCACCACTCTGGTGACCAATCGGAGTAGGCGGATAGAATGAACTCTGAGAAGACTGGGCTCTCTGGCCCCCTACAGACTGTGCTGATCCTCTCGGGACCCAAGAAGCCGATGGAAAAGGAGGTCTTTGATGTGGTCTCGGAACAAAGGAAGAAGCAGAGGCAGACTCTGGCATAGGACACTGAGCCATCTGGTGGCCCTGTTGGCCACAACGAAAACAAGATCCGGGTCTCGAAACAAAAGAGGAGGCAGATGTAGAGTTTGCCATGGGGCACTGAGAAATCATGTGGCCCTGCTGGCCACAGCGAAAACAAGCTCCGGAAGCTCTCCGACAAACTCGGGTCGAATGACCCAACCCACAAACTCGACAAACAGACCGAGGGGGTCGACTCTGCACCTCCTGGGTAAAAGTTGGAACACTCGGCGGACGAGGCAGAAATGCAGAACTCTGATAGCTACCGGACGGTCGAGGCCTCACACCACTGCTCGATCCCTGAACAAACTGGCTCCCTCTCTTCTTCTGACTCTCTCTGAACTCATCTCGGGTCTCTCTCCAGACAATCTCAGTGAATCTGGCCCGATCAACCAACTCAGAAAAACTAGCTCCAAAAGATGAAGCTAAACCTCGGCGAATATGAGGTCCAAGACCCTGCTCAAAGCGACGGGTCTTCACCTCAGCACTAACAGAAATCCATGGAACATATCTCAATAGTCTATCAAACTCGGCAATATACTGCTCGACAGTCATCGTGCCCTGGCGGAGCGAGAGAAACTCTTGCTCAAGCTGGCACATTCTGCTGGCTGAAAAGAACCGATCTCGGAAAGCGGAACGAAACTCAGGCCAAGTAACTGAGGGTCTCTCCTCACCTCTGTCAGCAAGCACACCTCTCCACCAATGGAGAGCACTATCCTGAAGCATGAAGGTCGCATAGCGAACCTTCTCTCTCTCATCAAAACAACCCATTGCCTGGAAGGCCATCTCAGCACTCTCCATCCAGGACTCAGATTCCTGGACAGTACCTGGCCCACGAAACACCTGTGGAGCGAGTCTCATGTAATCCAAAATGCCGTGACCAAGTACAGAGGTCCGGCTCAACGACTGGGTGGGCTGCTCTTGCTGGGTCCTAACCATCCCAACAACCTCTCGAAGTAAAACACGCTCCTCTCTGATCAAATCACGAATACTTTCTGAATCAGTCGCTCTTCCCTCCTGGGGAATAGAATCTGGAAGAACCTCTGGATGGCTCTCAGACGGACTGGGATTGACCTCCACCCTCTCAGCTGGGGCCACCTCAGGGACGTGTCCCTGCGATCTCGTACGGGGTCTCATCCTGTTTCAAAGAACAAGTCACTAAAATAACTACTCTCTTATATGGAGCTCTTTTCATAAAATAACTAGCCAAGGTAACAAACTCATATCTCATCCTGTGCTACAGACATATACAAGTTTATTAGTTTGACTTCTTTTTGCACAATTAACTATTGTTTTAACCAGGCGTCCCCGGCATACTCAAGTCAATTGTGCTACCATAAGTTGCTCCTTATCTAACAACTCTCACCTAATATTTATGAATCGTTATGCTCTGATACCATTCTTACCTGTCACGCCCCCGACCCGGGAACTCTCGGGGCACGAGACAGGCGCCGCACACTCACTAGGCGAACCCGGCAAATGTGCAAGGCCTCCAAATATACAAAGATTCAGAACAGCATGGTAAAAAAAAAACATAATATCCACAAATAACTAGAAGACAACAAAATGAAAGAAACTTTCTTTCATTTATACAAGCCTCACAGGGTCTCTTTACATATACATAACAACAAAACCAAAATACATTGCCCTACTCACTCTAGTATAGCCACGTTCTCTTGAACTCAACCTCGGTACTCTGGCCTCGGAACAGAAGGGTCGAAGACAGGAAATACCTCGGAGTCTGAAGTGTGCAACATCACGCACATTAGCACAGGGCTAGTAAGTAATATAGTAATCTAGCAGTATATCACTAACTGCTACTGAGCAGGTTATTTGTAAGCCCAAGGGTCTACTCTCCTATCTTGTTTTGATGATTCTAAACATAATTGATTGTGTTTTTGAATACTAATCAATTTGCTTTGAAGTGTTGTGTTTAAGATAGGATTGATCATTGAAGAAACCAACACACAACATGGTCATGCTTGGAGATATCCCATACAAGAGTCAAAGGAGCTAAGTGAAGCTCACCTCATCTCTCAAGCAAAGCATACACAAGATGGAAGATCAATTGAAGACCAAGACTAAAGAGAAGTTGAAGATTGCATAGGTATCATTGTACATCCTTTCTCTTTAGATTTTCAAGTCAAGGCAAAACGTTTTCAAAGTGCTTTCAACTTGGTTTTCAAAGAACACTTAAGAACTTAAAATGGATTAGTGAATGGTTATGTGGTGGACCAACATGTTGGGACCCTCATAAACATTCCAAAATAACCATAGGAGTTGAGTTCCAAAAGCTAAAAATCAAATTTGCAATAAAAATCAAAAAGTGCGGATTTTTAGGCTTCTCGGAACTCCGAGAATTTTTCTCGGAGCTCCAAGCTCGGAACTCCGAGAGTTCCCTCGGAACTCCGAGAAAAGGTCCAGTAGCATCTGGACACTTTCTCGGAACTCCGAGACAATTTCTCGGAACTCCGAGAAATGGTCCAGTATAAATTTTATTTCTTCTGGCCGTTGTCTCGGAACTCCGAGAATATTTCTCGGAACTCCGAGAATTCTCGGAACTCCGAGAATGGTTCTCGGAACTCCGAGAACCTCGCGACAGACTAAAAAATAGCCGTTGGGATTCAAATTAATCTTTGGTTTTTGATATTACCACCCCCAAACGGTCATATTCTTTGGTGTGGTTATATATACAACATGTAGAGAAGTTTTTCACTCTCTCTTGATCTTTGAAAAACATCCTTAAGCATCAAAAACATTTGCAATCCATTTTAGCTTGAGTTTTTGTTTTTCATCTCAAACTTGCCTTTCACTTGTGAATCTTTTGAGTTTGGATATAGTAGTGCTTTCACTTGCAAATCACCATCTTTGAAGAGCAATCAAGGGTCTACAAAGAGCATCAAGCTTTCAAGAAGAAGCCAAGCTATTCTCTTTCAAATCTAGTGTAGGTGGCTAGGGCATTCCCTTTTTAATTCCCTAGAGAGCAACCGCTTAGAACTCGGCGGAGAAGGAGAGTCTTTGTAAAGGTGTAAGGGCATCCTTGTTTAATATCCCTTGGATTTGTAACCGCCTCGGAGCCGGGCATCGTGGAGGTCTCCTATAGTGGAATCCCTCAAGTGCGACCTTGAGTAGAGTGGAGTAGGCCGTTGGCCGAACCACTATATATCGGTGTGTCAATTTCTCACTCTTGCATTTCCATTATTGTTTTGGTTTGGCATTTCACTTTGTTCTTTCAATTATATTTGCACTAACCAAATATTTATTTAAGTGAAGAAAAATTCCAATTAGGGTTTATAGATAATTTTCAAAAGGCCTAATATTGAGTTAAATTCAATTCACCCCCCCTCTTGAGTATTTCAATTGGTATCAGAGCCTCGTCTCTATTTTTTTTGAAAACCCTAACCGGTTTAGAGTAAAGATTCAAAAATGGCAAACTACCCTCAACATCATGAAGGTTATTCAAACACTAGGCCACCCTATTTTGATGGTACAAATTATGGTTTTTGGAAAACTAAAATGAAAATCTTTTTGACTCAAGACTATCAAATGTGGAGAGCAATTAATAATGAATATATCCTACCCACAAGAAATTTAAATGATTGGACCGAAGCCGAACAACAAGCTTCGAATTATAATGCCAAAGCCATGAATTCTCTCATTTGTGCTCTATCTCCCGGAGAATTCAATAGAGTATCAAATTTGAATTCGGCTAAGGAAATTTGGGACACTCTAGAAGTCACCCATGAAGGAACCAATCAAGTTAAAGAATCTAAAATGAACCATCTTTTTCGGCAATACGAACTTTTTCAAATGACACCCGATGAAACAATTGCCGACATGTACACTAGATTCACCAATCTTGTAAATGGATTAAGGGGACTTGGAAAACAATTTTCCAATAGAGATTTAGTAACTAAAATTCTTAGGTCCCTACCTTTGTCTTGGGAATCCAAAACCTCCGCAATCACCGAAGCCAAGGACATGAACACTTTGAACCTAGATGAACTTATAGGGTCCTTGATCACACATGAAATGATTTTCAAAACAAAAGCACCCGAAATCGAAACTAAAATCGAAAAAGGAAAAGGAATTGCTTTTGCTTGTAATGTAGGTGAAAGTGAAGATGCAAAGGAAGACATCGAGGATGAAGTAGCTCTCCTAACAAGAAGGATCAAGTTCTTGCAAAGAAACATGGGAGGCATGAGAAATAGAAGGACCAATCCTCCATTCAAGAAGAAAGAAGAAGTTGGTGATGGATCTTCTCAACCCCGATGTTACGGTTGCAAGAAGCTTGGACACATTCGCCCGGATTGTCCACTCAACAATGAACCTACTTCAAACAACCGCTTCAAGAGAAGAGAAGGCAAGAAAGGAATGTCCGCCACATGGGATGAGGAGATTGAAAGCGAAGGCGAACAAAATGATGGGGAAGATTGCCTATTAGCAAGAAATGTGTGCTTCATGGCCTCAACAAATGACAACAATGAGGTAAACACTTTAAATGATGTCATTATCTTACAAGAAGTTTTAGATTCCTTACAAAGTGCAAATGATGAACTTGAAATTCAATTTGATAAAATTGCATCACTTGAAAATTCTCTTGCTAACATGACAAAAGAATTTGGTTGGTTAAAAAAGGATCATGAATTCTTAGATAATGAAAATGAAAAATGCAAAGTAGAGATTCATGAGCTAAATGCTACCATTAAGACTTTGAATGAAAATCGACAAAATCTTTCTATTGAAAATAACAAACTAAAGCATGAAAACGGTAAACTATCTTTTGAATATGATGAACTCAAGAAACTCTTTGAAAAATTTGAAAATAGTTCATTAAAATTGGATAAACTTGTAAATCTTCAAAGAATGTCAAGTGACAAAAGTGGACTTGGACATAGATGGAATACCACAATATCTAACTATAAAAGCAAACTTGAAAAGACCTCCTCTAGTAGTACCAAAATTTGCTTTTATTGTGGATTGTTAGGTCATTATAAAGTTGCTTGCTTGCATGCTAAACAAGATAAGATCAAATTGAACTCTAAAGTGAAAACAAATGAACATAGCAAGATTAGGAAGATTTGGGTACCTAAGGGATCTCACTTGCCTATTCCTATGTAGGTATGCCTTAAAAGCCACAACAAGAGGAACACATGGTACCTTGATAGTGGATGCTCTAGACACATGACCGGAGATCTCACTCAATTCGCATCCCTATCACTCAAGGATGGTGGAGAAGTTACCTTTGGAGATGACAAGAAAGGAAAAGTCAAAGGTGAAGGCACCATAGGTAACTCTACCTCTCCCATACATGATGTACTCTTTGTTGATGGCTTGTCCCATAATCTTATTAGCATTAGTCAATTATGTGATAATGGTTTTGAAGTTGTCTTCAATCCCGACAAATGCATTGTTAAAAATAAGATAAATGGAGAAGTAAAATTCATAGGGTCTAGAGACAATAACATTTATACAATTGGACTAGATGATCTTAGACTCCAAAAAGTGACTTGTCTAAATGCCATTAGTGAGGATTCTTGGCTATGGCATAGGAGGTTGGGTCATGCCGGAATGGATCTCATTTCGACCCTCTCCTCAAAAGAAAGTGTTAGAGGATTGCCTAAGTTCAAATTCATCAAGGATCACATTTGTAGAACTTGTCAATTAGGAAAACAATTGAAAAGCTCTTTTGCACCTAAAAATATGATTTCAACTTCCTACCCTTTGGAGCTACTTCATATGGATCTTTTTGGACCAATGAAGACTAGTAGCCTAGGTGGAAAGAGGTACGTGTTTGTAGTTGTTGATGACTACTCACGATTCACATGGGTCATATTTCTAGGACATAAAAATGAAACTTATGAAAACTTCCTAACATTATGCAATCAAATTCAAAATGAAAAAGGTGTTGCCATCTCCCACATTAGAAGTGATCATGGAACGGAATTTGAAAATGTACACTTTGACACTTACTGTAATGAACATGGCATTAAACATAATTTTTCCGCACCTAGAACACCTCAACAAAATGGAGTAGTAGAAAGAAAGAATCGAACTCTCCAAGAAATGGCTAGAACAATGTTGCATGAAAATGATCTCCCTAGATATTTTTGGGCGGAAGCGGTTAGCACCGCTTGCTATATCATAAACAGGGTATACTTAAGGCCAATCTCTAAGAAAACACCTTATGAGCTTTGGAAAAACTTGAAACCAAATATAAGCTATTTTAGAGTGTTTGGATGTAAATGCTTCATTTTGAACATTAGAGATAATTTACATAAATTTGATAAGAAGTCGGATGATGGAATATTCTTAGGGTATTCTTCTCATAGCAAAGCATATAGAGTATTTAATAGGAGAACCCTAGTAGTAGAAGAATCCATGCATGTGACATTTGATGAAAGAGAGCCAACACCTCAAGAAATGCCACATGATGAGGATGAACCCGTTGAACATCTTTTTCCAAAATTGAGTGCTCCTCCTCATGCATCTACTAGTCATACACCACCTAGTGAGGAAGTAGAAAATGAAGATGATGCCTCATTACCTAGGGATAGGAGAACATTGGTTGATCATCCTGAATCCCAAATCTTAGGTGATGCCACATTGCCAGTAAGAACTAGATCATACTATCGTAGTGTGAGCAATAATTTGGCATTCCTATCCGAATTAGAACCAAAATCCATCAAGGAAGCAGAAAAGGATGAATATTGGTTGATGGCCATGCAAGAAGAGTTGAGTCAATTCGAAAGGAACAAGGTATGGAGGCTAGTACCTAGACCTAGTGATCATCCAGTCATTGGCACGAGATGGGTGTATAGAAATAAATTGGATGAAAATGGAATTATCACTAGGAATAAAGCTAGGCTTGTAGCCCAAGGGTACAATCAGGAGGAAGGGATAGATTATGATGAGACATTTGCTCCTGTTGCCCGTATGGAGGCTATTAGGATACTTTTGGCATATGCATCTCATAAAGGATTTAAACTATATCAAATGGATGTCAAAAGTGCCTTCCTAAATGGCTATATCCAAGAGGAAGTGTATGTTGAGCAACCTCCAGGTTTTGAAGACTTCAAACATCCAAATCATGTCTTCAGGCTTGATAAAGCTTTATATGGATTAAAGCAAGCTCCTAGAGCTTGGTATGAGAGGCTTTGCACTTTCTTAGTTGAAAAGGGATTTGAGATGGGAAAGGTGGATAAAACCTTATTTATCAAAAGAGAAAATCATGATATCCTCCTTGTCCAAATCTATGTGGATGATACCATCTGTGGCTCAACTAATCAAAAATTGTGTGATGAATTTGCAACCTTAATGAAAAATGAATTTGAAATGAGCATGATGGGAGAGTTAACCTACTTCTTAGGACTCCAAATTAAACAATACAAAAATGGAATATTTTTAAATCAAGAAAAATATACAAAGGAGTTATTAAAGAAGTATGGCATGGATAGCAGTAAGACATCAAGAATTCCCATGAGTACTACTGCTAAGCTAGAAAAAGATGAATTTGGCAAATCTGTGGATCAGAAATTGTATAGGGGTATGATAGGTAGTTTGCTCTATTTGACAGCCAGCAGACCAGACATTATGTTTACTGTCTGTCTCTGTGCTCGATTTCAATCGGATCCAAAAGAATCTCACCTATCGGCTGTTAAGAAGATCTTCAAGTACTTAAAAGGAACCCAAAGTCTAGGACTGTGGTATGAAAGATCATCTTCCTTCACTCTCATCGGATATTCAGATGCAGACTTTGCTGGATGTAGAGTAGATAGGAAAAGCACTAGTGGGACTTGCCAATTCTTGGGTAAATCACTTGTTTCATGGTTTAGCAAGAAGCAAAATTCAGTAGCTCTGTCCACAACAGAAGCAGAATATGTGGCAGCTGGAGCTTGCTGTGCTCAAGTCCTATGGATGAAAAGCACATTGATGGACTATGCAATCAAAATGGAAAATATTCTCATCCAATGTGACAATACTAGTGCTATAAGCTTAACAAAGAACCCCATACAACACTCAAGAACAAAACACATTGAGATTAGGCACCACTTCATCAGAGATCACTCACAAAAAGGGGATATTTGCTTAAAATATATCAACACTGAAGAACAATTAGCGGATATCTTTACAAAACCCCTTAGTGATGATAGAATTTGCTATATCCGAAGTGCCTTAAACATATGGAGTGCGGATCAAATCAAAGAAATTGCCAAATAAATACTTTGTGCCTTTAACCAGCTTATCTATATAGTATTTATATATATAATCTTTGTTTGGTAGTATCTGCATGAATGAGATGTCAAATTTTTAATCTTAAAAATCACTCAATTGATATTCTTAGCCTTCTTAGTTTTTCTAAGTTGGAGAGGTATCTTCACTTTAATTAAAATACCTAACATCTTGACATATGTCAACATCTCGATCATGAACAGGTATATGTGCATTACTTGGTTATATAATTTTATACCATAAGCATTGATTCAGGGGGAGTTATCCACTCCTATTTTTTTTTTTTTTTTACACCCTTTCTGTCGATGACAAAAGGGGGAGAAGTTTGAAATTGATTATCTATTCAATTGACTATATGCACCACTTGCTTATAACTTGTATCATTTATATGTGTGCATATATTGAGGGGGAGTTCTAGTATTCACTTGCCTACTATGTCACTCCACACACACCTCATAATCAATTTTGTTTGTCATCATCAAAAAGGGGGAGATTGTAAGCCCAAGGGTCTACTCTCCTATCTTGTTTTGATGATTCTAAACATAATTGATTGTGTTTTTGAATACTAATCAATTTGCTTTGAAGTGTTGTGTTTAAGATAGGATTGATCATTGAAGAAACCAACACACAACATGGTCATGCTTGGAGATATCCCATACAAGAGTCAAAGGAGCTAAGTGAAGCTCACCTCATCTCTCAAGCAAAGCATACACAAGATGGAAGATCAATTGAAGACCAAGACTAAAGAGAAGTTGAAGATTGCATAGGTATCATTGTACATCCTTTCTCTTTAGATTTTCAAGTCAAGGCAAAACGTTTTCAAAGTGCTTTCAACTTGGTTTTCAAAGAACACTTAAGAACTTAAAATGGATTAGTGAATGGTTATGTGGTGGACCAACATGTTGGGACCCTCATAAACATTCCAAAATAACCATAGGAGTTGAGTTCCAAAAGCTAAAAATCAAATTTGCAATAAAAATCAAAAAGTGCGGATTTTTAGGCTTCTCGGAACTCCGAGAATTTTTCTCGGAGCTCCGAGCTCGGAACTCCGAGAGTTCCCTCGGAACTCCGAGAAAAGGTCCAGTAGCATCTGGACACTTTCTCGGAACTCCGAGACAATTTCTCGGAACTCCGAGAAATGGTCCAGTAGAAATTTTATTTCTTTTGGCCGTTGTCTCGGAACTCCGAGAATATTTCTCGGAACTCTGAGAATTCTCGGAACTCCGAGAATGGTTCTCGGAACTCCGAGAACCTCGCGACAGACTAAAAAATAGCCGTTGGGATTCAAATTAATCTTTGGTTTTTGATATTACCACCCCCAAACGGTCATATTCTTTGGTGTGGTTATATATACAACATGTAGAGAAGTTTTTCACTCTCTCTTGATCTTTGAAAAACATCCTTAAGCATCAAAAACATTTGCAATCCATTTTAGCTTGAGTTTTTGTTTTTCATCCCAAACTTGCCTTTCACTTGTGAATCTTTTGAGTTTGGATATAGTAGTGCTTTCACTTGCAAATCACCATCTTTGAAGAGCAATCAAGGGTCTACAAAGAGCATCAAGCTTTCAAGAAGAAGCCAAGCTATTCTCTTTCAAATCTAGTGTAGGTGGCTAGGGCATTCCCTTTTTAATTCCCTAGAGAGCAACCGCTTAGAACTCGGCGGAGAAGGAGAGTCTTTGTAAAGGTGTAAGGGCATCCTTGTTTAATATCCCTTGGATTTGTAACCGCCTCGGAGCCGGGCATCGTGGAGGTCTCCTATAGTGGAATCCCTCAAGTGCGACCTTGAGTAGAGTGGAGTAGGCCGTTGGCCGAACCACTATATATCGGTGTGTCAATTTCTCACTCTTGCATTTCCATTATTGTTTTGGTTTGGCATTTCACTTTGTTCTTTCAATTATATTTGCACTAACCAAATATTTATTTAAGTGAAGAAAAATTCCAATTAGGGTTTATAGATAATTTTCAAAAGGCCTAATATTGAGTTAAATTCAATTCACCCCCCCTCTTGAGTATTTCATTATTATATAGCATTTTCCAGTATAGATCAAAGTAGACTGAATATAACTTGTTTATCTTGACAAAAATATATCTTAGTCATGCTCATTCTCAAGTACAAATTCAAGTGTAATTTCAAATTCAAACTCAAATGCTGATTCGGATTAAAATGAATATGATGTCCAGATACACCACTAGTGGGACCATACTATAATGTCCAGATACACCACTGGCAGGACCATATGTCCAGATACACCACTGGCGGGGCCATGTCCAGATACACCACTGGAGGGACCATTTTATAATGTGCAGATGCAGAGTTTCAAATTTGATGTATTTCAAATAACTATACTAGAACGGATCTAAACACATTGCATCAGCTTCTAACTTATCAAGTAAGAAGAATAGTCAGACAAACCAGTCAAACAAACCAAAAGCATTCAAACAAGGACATATAATAGTCAGCCAAACCAGTCAAACAAACCAAAAGCATTCAAACAATGACATATATATATATATATAATATTAATTCTTCTTATTCACATCATAGGCCTTTTGCTTTGTTGGTTTGCATAACAAGTAATGCATACTGACAGGTACCACATCACTTACAGGAAATCACTTTATCCTTGCCCTTTCGCTTTCGCTTTCGCTTTCTCTCCTCTTTCTCTTTTTCTTCTTCAAATCAATTTTATGAAATTTCTTCTCTATTTCCACTTTATTGAAATCAAACTTTGCTTGCAAACTCTTCCAGACCACAAATCACATTATATGTATCTCTCCATTATTTTGCACGCATTTTTCTTCAATTTTTTCAATATTAAAATGAATTAATCTTGATTTGTATGCTTGCATGAGGGTGCATGAGAGAGATATGACACTTGGATTTCCAAGTGTCACTCTTCTCTCTTCCCAAGCCATGCTAACATTTAATACCCAAAGTGTCCTTGAACATTACACTTAGCCTTTTATTAATTACTCTTGTGTCCCCTTGTGAAGTTACGAAAATACCCCCTTACCCTTTTTACTAATTACACTTGTATCCCCTGGTATAGTTACCAAAATACCCCCATAACTTTCAATAATTAATAAACACTAATCTCACCTCATCACTCTCTAAATCACTTAGGATTAATTTCTAAACCCAAAACTTGGTCCTTTTAGTTCTACTACTACTTCGGTAACTCCATATGATGATACCTACCCTCCCCACCCTACTTCTACTGCATCGGCTTCCAGTGATTGCATGATTGTTTGTCGTGTTGACAATGGGGAACTTTTGTGCATCCATGATAAAGCCAAGCAATCTATGGCCACATTCGCTCAACCAAGTAGCTCGTCCTGTTTTCTTTCTGGTTCTACCTCTGGATCATGGCTCATTGATTCAAGGGATCTTACCACATGACTAGTAATTCCCATATTCTTTCGTCTTTCAAGTCAGATGTCTCTAGCCTCGCTCCTATTGTTACATTAGCTGATGGAACCAAATCCCCTGTCTCTGGGGTTGGTATGGTGTCCATCTCTGTAAGCCTAATGCTTCCCACCATGACATTCCCATCTTCCTTTGATGATTCCAAAATACAAGTGATTTTATTTCACTAATGTGTTTGAATGTTTTAGTTGTAGATCATAATTGTTTTATATCAAGGTTGCTTGGATTGAGGCCAAGAAGCTCTCATTGGACCACATTCGAAAGGCCAAAGTCATTGAAGATCCAAGAAGCAAGAAGACTTGAAGCAATGCAAGTGAAGATCATTCTCCTTGAAGTCTTTTATATTGTAAAGATCCAATCCTAGTTTAGGTTTTGAGAAGCATAAATAAAGTAAATCACACACCCCTAAATAGACTAAATTACTAAGTGATTGTCTTTGTGGTGTTCCAAGACTTTGAAACCCTCATAACAATCCTAACTATATATTGGATTGAAAGCCCTTGAAGTCTTCAATTTTCTTAGTCTCTGTTCATCCTTCACTGTGGAAGAATGTAGAGATGGACAGAGAAAAATTGAGTACATCTACCATCTTATTACATCTGGCACGATGGAAGGAGACAAGTACCACAAATAAGCTACGAAGGACATGATCTGAGTGGGGTCCTAAGAAGCTAAAATCTTGAAAGAGATGATGGGATATGACGAACTCAAAAATATTTTTAAATCATCCTTCTTCTAAGAAATTGTTATTGGCCTTTGATAATTCTTATAATGCAAGGCCTAACAATACACAATGGCTATAGATAAGAATGTAAAAGCACAACCATTGGAACTTATCATGAAAAAAGATGTTCTTAGGATTAAGAGCTCATGATAAGAGATTGCTTCATAGACAATGAGATGATCATCTCAGGCATTGTCCAATGAAGAAGAGTTCTAGAGATTTTTCAAACTCTAGAACAAGATACTTATCATTGGCAGAGATAGAAACATATAAGTCTATCCAAAATAAGTATAAGGCCAAAAAGGATATGGCACTAAGGCTTTAGGCCAAAGGAACTTGTCAGAAGATGAGAGATGATCTCAAATTTAAAGAATAGGACAAGATCCAACTATAACACACATGGAGCAATGTGGCTCCAAATGAGTGTACTTATCATATGTGATACACATCACACATCTTATGATAAGGTGGATGGACAGACATTGAGCATGTATAGCTCCCCCTTTGTAAGTGACTGATACAATGTATGAATCCAAAGGGCTGTCCAACCACATAGACACCAAGAAATTTAAAGGTGAATGATTTTCAAACCACTCTTAGGTCACTAAAGCATGATTGCTATAGGTAGTCATATGATATCAAAAGTGGTGACAACCTAGCAACTCTTGCTCCCCTTAAATATGTGCAAATAATATATATATATATATAGGAAAATAATTGTGAGCTTGAAGCTCATATAGCTTATATGAGCTTGAGGGCCAAAACACATGGGTCCCACATTTTTTGTGGTGATCCAAACCATTCATTTGCAAGGCCCCATCATAGATAGGGTGTGTACCAAAAATCAGCTCCATTGGATCATCCTAACCCCTCCAAAAGCAGAGGGCAAAAATGGGCAGATTTGTGGCAAACGGTGTCTGTCCATTTTGCCCTCCACTTTTGGATGGGTTAGGATGATCCTATGGAGCTGATTTTTTGTACACACCCTATCTATGTAGGGGTCTTTCAAATGAATGCTTTGGATCATCCTAACAATGTGGGCCCACATGTGTTTGGGCCCTCAAGCTCATATAAGCTATATGAGCTTCAAGCTCACAATCATTTTCCTTATATATATATATATATATATATATATATATATATATATATATAACACAAGGCACATATGGCTTATTATGGTTAAGATGCTGGCTAAAAGTCAAAGTAATTAGATATTTTAATTAAAGATGAGTGTACACTCTCCAACTTACTAGGTAAGAGGACTAAGAGTACCAATTGAGTGGTTTTTGAATTTAAGTTTACCATCTTTACCAGTTACCAGTAACATATAAGGGAAAAACTATAGAATATATATATATATATAATATCAATTAAGCACAATTCTATAGGACTTAGACATTATAAGAGGGATCAATAGAATCCCATGTCTAAGAGAGACATCCATGGCTCATTCAATGAGAGCATTCATGGATAGTCTACCTTATTTGGACATACTAATCATGGTCCAAACATCTATGCCTATATCCACAAACCACCATTAAAAATAGAACATTTAAGTACAAAGTGTAAAAGGCCCATGGAAAATCAAGATGTGTGGGAAACAAGTGTTCCCATCACAATGTGTTACATGATAACCATAACAATGAGAAACTATCCAACAATGGTACTAGATTCCTATGACATTTTTAATTTTACTCAATTGAGTTTCATACATTGAATCTAGACTCATTTTCAATTATCTACACAAACAAAGATATTCATGCAGGACTGTAGAGAATAATCCAAGGATTTCTAGAGAATGTCAAGTGATGAACACCTTGGAGACATGCATTCCAAAAATAACTATTATGGCTAGATAATTTTATCTTAGTTATGAGAGGATATTCATTTTAAGCATATTTGGAATACATCAATTTAACTCATCAAGATTTTTTATGCATTTAATGATAATCATTGGGCACATAAGAGTGGGTTAGAATGACAACTAGGTGGATAGTAATAAACATACTTACTCACCTAGGGTAAGAGATGTCTAAGAAATGATTTGAGTGGATTTCCTTAGACATGGCTTTTAACACTCAATTTTGCTAGAAATGATATTCTTCATAAGTTGAATATACAAAGATCTAGCAAAAGCCAAAATTGTCCTAAATAGAGTTCAAGAATGAAATGAATGAACTTGAAAGATTAATTTGAACTCAAGGGCAAAAGGGATGGTTAATTTTCATGGAAGCACACATATGGTTCTCCCATTTGAATTTTCTATTGTGGATTTGCTATGTGGATGCTAAGTGCACAAGTGATGTGATTTGCACTTAGGCTTAATCAAGAAAGATATTCAATAAGCACAAAAATAAAAAAGATGTGATCATTTAAGCACAATGAGCAAAGATACAAACTATTAAGAACATGAATAATGATGAGTATCTAATGCTCAAAATTAAAAAGATATATCATTAAGCTCATGAAAACTAGATACAAAAAATATTCAATGAATTAAAGTATCTAGCAAGAATGTGAATGATAAAATAATTTAGCATAGCCCCTAAACTAACTCATTCACTAATTAGATTAGAGGGACTCTTTTGGAACCCAAATACCTTTGGTTCCATCCAAATTTTTTAGTAGTGTACATTTTCTTATCCAAACAAACTTGTTAGATTTCACAATTCCAAGCTTACACTCAGAATTGTGATGCTCAACTTCTACCACAATAATTATGATTGGTAGAACATGAGCGCTTAGAATCATAAGACTTTGAAGTATGTTTATCTTTTTCTTCATTAAGTCTTTGATTCTTAATGGAGAGTTCTTCATTTATTTGTTCTTCATTTTCACAAACATGTTTATATTTTTCAACAAGTTCAATATTTGTGATTTCAAGGCTTTTAATTTCTTTCTCAAAGGGATTGCATCTTTGAAATAAATCAATAATTTTATTTATAAAAAATATGCTCAATTGACTTAATTTTTCATTTCTTTTCAAACTTTCATTTATTTTCAATTTTAAATTTTCAATTTCAATTTTCAAATCAGAAATTAAATGTTTGAAAGAAACTTCATTTGCAAAAGATTTTTTTGAAATCTCTTTTTGTATAGAAATTGTATCATTTGAAAAGAGGCAAATATTTTTCTCAAAAGTGTTTTCTATTGAAGTCCAAATATCTTTTGCATTGATGCAATTTGAAATATTGTTAAAAATGTTAGGAGTTAAATCACAACACAATAAGATCATTGCCTTTGAGTTCAAGGAAAATAATTTTATATCACCTTCAGTGCATTTACTTGAAAAAGAAATTCCCTCTTTAATGACATCTAAAATATCATTATCTATGGATTTGAGATAGGCTTGCATTTGTACTTTCCATGCTCCATAATTCGTTCCATCAAAGAATGGAGGAATTAGGGTGGATCCGCCTTTCTCAAAATCCATATGGATTGTCACAGATTTTTTCTCTTGTAGATTTTTAAGATTTAAAAATCTCTTTAAGAGCCTAAGCTCTGATACCAAATGAAATACAGGTGTGACAATCCAAGAGGGGGGTGAATTGGTCAATTAGAAATTTTAGGCTTAATTAAGGGAGATTAAAAATTAATCTATTTAATTAAGCACTAATTAATCTAACCCTTGTTCAATTAGGTATATCAATAAAATCTAGGGTTTAGACTTTCTAATCATGAACATTTAGCTAACCCTTGTTCAAATAGATATTATAATGCAATTTAAGGTTTAGACATTTATCTTAAGTGCATTCACTAACCCTTGTTCAATTAAAGTATAAACATAAGTAAGGTTAGAGATTACCAATCACCACACGTGCGAGAGAGAGAGAGAGAGAGAGAGAAGAGTAAGCATCCACAAGGCACAAGATTTATAGTGGTTCAGTTACAACTTGACCTACTCCACTCTTCCAAGTTCAACTCATTGGGATCTCCACTAAAATGATGAAGTCGTACACCCGACTCCTTCATCTCCAAAGGGAACAAACCCTTGCTTTTTCATTCTCAAGGGCCAAAGCGAAGCCCCTTGCACGAAGCCTTGACAAGGGAATCAAACCCTTGCACATGATTCACCTTTCTTCAAGGGCCGAATTGGAGACCCTTGTCTTCACCATTCTTTACGGGCCGAAGAGGAGACCCTCACATGAAGAACAAATAAAATGTAAAACTCTCAATGCCTCTTAATAGGCGGATTACAACTTTGTAAGCTCACAATCACTCCAAGAAATAGCAAAAGAAAAGCCCTATGGAGTGCCACTTGATAACATGTAGAAATGGAAGATCAAAGAGGTTTTTAGCTTTTGAAATAAAATGTTGAAGCTCAAAGAGAAATGGGATTCGATATTTCTCTAATGTTCAAAAGCTTGTAGAGATAGGTTTTAATCATGTATGTATAGAGTATTTGAAAATATGACTGTTTGGGGTAAAACTGTAAATAAATTGCTTGAAAAGTCAAGCAGAAAACGCCCCAATGGCTAGTTTGCTCGACCGTGGCGGTCGACCGCCCCTATCGGGCTCCTTATTCTATTTTCAAATTTCTTATCGTCGCGGTCGACCGGCCACATGGCGGTCGCCCGGCGAGAGCTAACTGTTTACTCAGAAAATTCGGCTCAAAAGCCTATCACGGTCGACCGACCCATGGTAGTCCCCACCCAAACCATGTAGGATTGTTCTATTTTTAAACAAACACATATCTGCAGTCGCCCGGCTTAACCCGGTCGACCGGCCCGATAAAATTATAGATGGCTTGGATTTTCAGGTTCCATCTCGCGGTCACCCGACCTAGCCCGGTCGACCGGCCCTGGTAAAAATTTCATTTTAACTTTATAGATCAAGGGCTCTTTGGGCTTTAAGTCCAAGGTTTTCAAACACATTTTTGGGTGTGTGTATGGTTTTCAAAAATGTAAAAAGTTAAGTATAAAAACCATTTAAAAACCTTTTGAAAGTGTATTTAAACATAAAATGAAGAGGACTCCAAATACATTCTAAAAATAAGAACCTTGAGTCTTCTTGGAATGTCTTGGCTCATTTGCACTTTCTTGGACTTCTTCAGCTTGGATGAACATCTTGTCCTTGTCTTAGCTCTTGTGATGTCCTCCAATCCTCAATGCATGTTGAGGGACATGAGGTGTCACCATGGCATGTTCAACTCCAAGCTCCTTGACACTTGCTTGGGAACTTGTGGGATCTTCATGTTGAGCTTCTTGACTTGAGCATCTTCAAATACGGATGACTCCAATGTAGGTACAAGCTCTTGGTTCCTTCGATCCTTGATCCAGAAGCCATGTGTTGTGAAGAGTTGTGTAATGGCGATTATGTCATGAAATTCATGTATACAACACAACACCTCAAAGCAACACATCAGTCCATAAATGTTAATCAATTTGGTTTGCTAGCATCAAAACAAGAAGGTAAGGTGAATGATTAACCCATGGGAACCCTTGGGCTTACAGGAACTTGTGTCATCATTAATTTCAAAGTGTCGAATGCAACTTGAGCGTCCTGGTTCAAGTAGAAAGCATCTTTTTTTAGAAGGTTAGTGAGGGGAGCTGCTATAGAGGCATAGTGTTGTACAAACCTTCGGTAGTATCCTGTAAGTCCAAGAAAACCCCTCAATTGTTTCAAATTGGTTGGATATGGCCACGTTTGCATCACCTGGATCTTGGCAGGATTGGGTTGAACTCCCCTTCCCGAAACTAAATGCCCCAAATAGTCAATTCTGTCTTGACAAAACTAGCACTTAGACAATTTCGCAAATAATTTGTTTGATTGTAGGCATTGTAAAACAGAGTGCAAATGATCAACATGAGCAGCTATGGAATTGCTATAAATCAGAATATCATCGAAGAAAACAATAATGAACTGGCGAAGAAAAGGTTTAAATACCCTGTTCATGGTGCTCTGAAATGTAGAAGGTGCGTTTGTAAGTCCAAATGGCATAACAACAAACTCGTAATGACCGTCATGGGTACGAAAAGCAGTTTTAGCACAATCTTCTTTCTTCATTCTAATCTGATGGTAACCGTATCGGAGATCCAACTTCGAAAAAATGATTGCACCATGTAACTCGTCCATGAATTCATCAATAGTGGGAATAGGAAATCTATCCTTGATGGTAATGGAGTTGAGAGCTCGGTAATCAACACAGAATCGCCAGGTATTGACTTTATTTTTAACCAACAACACCGGCGAGGAATACGGGCTTTGGCTGGGCACTATAAGACCATTACTCAACATCTCTTGGACCAAACACTCGATTTCATTTTTTTTTTAAATGTGGGTAACGATAAGGTTTCACATTGATAGGGCTTGAACCAGGGAGGAGGTGAATCTGATGGTCTATGTAGACACCCTCATTTTGCTACACTTTAACCAACAATAACCTAATATATTGATCAGTGGAATTTCATTGGTAAAATATGCATCCTCAAATTTTCTGAAAACCAAAATGATAAAAAGATGTACCTGGTGAGATGATTAGATCCGAAAAATTAAAAAAATACCCTAATTAGTGACTTTAGAGTGTTAAATCCATGTAAGAGTCCCTCTATCATGGATTTATATATTTTAGGCTATTAATATCTCAATCTGACTTTACGGATCATCAATCGGGATAAAATAAGCTTGGGTTACTTCACAACCCGGGCCCTGATTCCATTCCGAGACCCGATTTCCGTAAATCTTCAGATCAAGGGCAGATCTTGACCTGGGTGTCTTTCTTTACCTAGGATTTGTGATCATTTGGTTAAAATAATATCGATCAAGGTTGATCACAAATCCGGATTGAACATCGGGTCACTTTAATTAAGCAAAAATCCAGTGAAAAGTTACGGATCAAGGCAGGATGAATGAGATCCGTCGAAATTATCCCATTAAATCATCAATAACAGAACATTTTAATGTCTTAATTGGCTTTGATATCTTGGTTTAAAGGTTTTAATCGTTGATCCAAGATTGATCGAGTCGGTTGGTTCGTTTAGATCACCGATTTGCCCAATCTCTGGAAAAGCGATTTGCCGATGGAGATCGATGGCTCTTATTGGTCGAAAATTTCAAAATCAGTATTTCTATGGCAATATTAGGCTTAAATGAAAGAGAAAAAATCAGGGATTCCAAAGGCGAAAGAATTATCGGAATCGGATGCCAACATCTCCGGAAAACGACATTTTTTTATTTTCAAGAGAGTTCTCCCTCCTCACTCTCTCTCTCCTCTCACCACACGTTTTCTCAAGCTTGGGAAAACGTGGCTTGTTTCCTCCTCCCCTTTTACTTAAGAAATTTGAAATAAGTTTGGGCTAACTTTGGAAAAGATATATGTATAGCAAGATTATTGGTTAAAAGATTCACTTGAGGTTGAAAAGGACACATGTCCCCATTTAATTGGAATGATTTGTTGCATTGAGACTAACTTAGACGTTTTATATTGTTGCCCAAATCATCCCCGATGTATAAAAGGTAGTGAGGGACACATGCCACCTTTTCTTTTCCACCTTTAAATCTTCCCAAATCAAAACTTGCTGATTTTTCTCCAAGAATACACGTTTGGGATTATGCAAAAAGGATATTGCCAAATTTCCCAAGATTCCTCCTACCCACTTGCTTTTCTCTTTCTCACCCTAAAGTTGCTAATGTTCTCATATCTTTCATATTTTGGGCAACATGTTTCCATCAAAGACTTTCCCAAGATAAGTGCCGTCATCCTAACCATCCAAAACCTCCTAATTATTCCAAATCCAATCACAACCCTACACCTTTTCCCAAACACATTGGTAATTTTTGCCATCCCATTCTCCTATAAATACCCTCTCATCCCACCATCCCAAAAACAACTCAAGAACCCCTCTCTTAGAAAATTCGTCCCTCTCCCTCATCTCTTCAAGGGTTCGGCCATCCTTGCCGGATCGGGTGATTTTATACGTTGGGTGGTAGATATATATCAAAAGCGGTCATTATCAAGCAAGGAATCATCTTCAAGGAATTAACATCAAAGAAAAATCAAACACAAAGTGGGTCTTCAAAGAGGTAGGCATTTATTTAAATTCTATGTAGGGTCTGTTTTCATGCATATCTTTTATTTTAAAAGAAAAACCATGTTAGGGAGCATCTAGGATTAATCTTTAATCATATTCTTTTTTATGGTAGACTTTGAAGTTATGCATGTTTCCCTCTTCTCTTAACCCATCTTCTCTTCATTTTTATTTTTCCCTAATGGTCAACATCTATTCCCTCTCAATCCTAGCCCCAACAGCTTACCCAACCCAACAGACCCCATGCTTAGCCAACTAAACCCAACTCAACCCATTTCAACCGGACCTATTTTCCACCCTTACCAACCCAACAGACCCCATGCTTAGCCAACTAAACCCAACTCAACCCATTTCAGCCGGACCAATTTTCCACCCTTACCCAACCCAACAGCACCCATGCAGCCACCTACACCATGGAGTTTACTCTCACACATTTCACCCATAGCCATCACATTACCTATGGCCATCAGCCCTTTTATCCCATGACCCATGTCCCATAGTTCCAATCAGTCACAAATTTATACCCCATCAGCCCACAACACCCATGTCATGACTTCATAACCATTGCCAACCTCTATAACCCACCTACCCTCATCCTCACATCCACCGACCATCCCATAACCCATCCCTATCAACAGACTTCAGCCCATTCATTTAACTTAAACCCTTAAACCGGTTCAACCCCAACTCGGACCCACAACCCGACCCCAACCCAGTTCAGCCCCGAATCGGTTCAACCCAGCCCAACCCGGTTCAGCCTTAAACCCAACCCGGTTCAGCCCCAACTCAGACCCACAACCCGACTCCAACCCGGACCTACACCGAAAGCCGCATCCCAAACCCAAGTCGCAGGCCCAACCCCAAGCCACACGCCCAACCTAGTTCGCCTCACCCAAGCCTCAAGCTGCACCCCAATCCGCACTCAACCCGAACTACCCGATTTAGCCTAATCCAAGCTTACCCAAACCCAACCCGGTTCAGCCTCAACTCGGACCCACAACCCGACCCCAACCCGGTTCAGCCCCGAATCGGTTCAACCCAGTTCAGCCTTAAACCCTTAAACCGGTTCAGCCCCAACTCCTAACCCATATCCGAACCACAAACCTATTGCGCCTAAACCTGTTGATAATACAGTGCAACCAATTTGATATGTACACATGCTATAATCGGTCCAAATTTCTTGTGTGTACAGTACATATACATGCAACCAATTCACAATGTATTGATCCCATTATGCGTGCTGTTCACATGCATGCCACATATCCAATACAAGTGAATGTGTTACACTGTATGCATAATTTGGGCCCAAGTTTTAAATCCACATGGGTTCCACTTCAACCTGACACCAAAGCTAATATGGGTTCCGACCCAAAGTTCAAAGTCCCGATCCACGCGTGTCGTGCACATGTGTAGCCTATCTAAAATTGGTCCAAACCTGAGGTAACTCAGGTCGAACCCGCACCAAGCCTCGGTCTAACCCGCATCTCAGCCCAACCCAAATCTGGACCCAAACACCTAGCCTTTTAATCCTTGCCCATAGCATCAAAAGCCTACTCTGCCTAACCCAAATTCCCCTCACCTTACCAAGCCCCAATCCGAGCCCTACACAGACCATAATCCGAGCAAACCCCCAAGCCGCACCTAAACCCACCGCCAATTTGGCCTCGACCCAAACCCCTGGTCCATTCGGTCTTAACCTGCAACCCGTACCTAAACCGCAATTAGAGCTCAACCTGGTCCAAATCGGACCTAACTCTACTTGACCCAACCCAAGCCTAACCCGAGTCCAACTCGAACTCGCATCGTAACCCGAGTCCAACTCAAACCCGAGTCAACCTGATCCAACTCAACCCGAGTTGAACCCAAATCTAACCCGAGTTGACCCGCCCAATCAACCCTTCCTAATTGAGTTACCTCTTCCTTAACCCAACCGAGTTGCATCCTTATGTCCAAACCCATTAGTCAAAACTTCATCCCTTTTTTTATTGACTCATTGATGATTCCTCTACAATTAGCTCCTTCGAGGCTCGTTCCCAATTCAAAAATTCTTTTCAAAAATCTCATTCCCGAACCTGATTCCCAATTCCCAATTCCCAATCCCAATCATGATCCAAACTCCAGTGGAACTACGTATGGCTTGATCCCCACGACAGGGTACGTAGGCAACTTGGCAAAACCAAGTTCAGCCGCACCTTTCTCCATCCTTCCTGTTCTCTCACACCCTTCTCCGTCTCTGCCACCCCTCTTTCTATCCCTTCTCCCATTCTCAAATCATTGATTGCATGTTTAGTTCTTTGGTCATTTTGTATGATTAGTTACTTTGCTTCCTATGTTTAGTTTCTTTGCATGTTTCATCATTTAAAAAATGTCATGTTAATTGTCTTTGGTAGAAATTGCATGTTTAGTTATTTTGTTTGAATTTGGAACTCTTTGGAATTTGAAAGCCTTAAAGAACCTAAGAACTTTCACCCAATTGGAAAATCACAATTCAAGATCAATTGTAAAAATATTTTAGGTTCTAAACTTAGAGGTTGCATTTTAGGTTCCCCAATAGAATCTTAGAGCCCAAACTTCTCAAATATACTGAAAATGCAACTTAGGTCCATTGCATTAGATCTAGGTTCATATAGCATAGGTCATTTTAAGTCAAACAAATTAATCAAATTCAACTTAAACTAAATCTCATCAAATCTCATAAAATGTCAAGTAACTCATATAGGCATCTAAGCATTCTAGCTAGGCATTTAGGATCATCACTCCTGGCCCGCATGAGTTTAAACTGTGAACGGCTAAACAATTAGAATGCACTAGGTTAATAAAATTCACATTCACCCCCTTTGTTAAACCTAAATAATTAAAGCTTTCAAAAGTTAGGCAAGGTCGGTGCTGTACACTTCGTGCGGTACACCTTCCGACTTCGTAACCAGGTAACTTACCCAGAACTCAAAACGTAGACCAAATTAACAGAGTTAATCATGGGTCCTAGATCCCTAATCTAGGTGGCGACTCTGGTCAGTTGCTTCTTTCGTGAAGTTAGGACTTTTATCCTAAATTTATGAAAAAAAAGCAATCATATTCAAATCCAATGGACAAAGGCGCTATCATCATAAAAACACACACCCTCGTGGGACCACCCCCCTTCGAACGGGATCCACAGTCCACTTCTCTACGAGGAGGTACAGATGTAGGTAACTGAAATACTGAAGCAAACTGTAACAAAAGTTCAGAAATTACTGTGGGTAAATCAGGTGGTAAAGCTGTTGGGGTGATTGCGACATCAGAAGGGTTGGATTGCTCAGAGGCAATGCAAACTAATTGAAAACAAGAGGCAACTGAATCTGTCCTTGCCAAACTCTTTAAGTGAGTGGCTTTGAGAGGGTAAGGGTTTAACTCCACCTCCCCTGTGAGCTTCACTGGTCGGCCCTTCCAATTGAATTCCATAGTGCAAATTTTGTAATTTGTAACAATGGGACCTAATTCTTGTAACCACTGAATGCCCAAAACTAAATCAGCCCCCTTGATCGGTAGAATGAATAAGTCAAATGAAAATTCATGAGATTGTAATGTCACCTTGACATTGAGGCATTTATTGTTACAGAGCAAAGATTCGCCATTGCCAATCAACACCTTGAATGGAGCAGTAGGTATAATTGGCCAATTTAGAGATGTTGCCACCTTTTCCATCACAAAATTGTGCGTTGATCCACTGTCAATCAACACATGAAGGGACTGAGTTGTACATGTACCAGTTATGCATATGGTGCTGGGATTTTGTTGTCCTACCAGAGCTTGGAAACTAATTTCAACAGAATTTTCCCCAGCTAATTCGTCAGGTAATTCAGTGATCTCAAGTTCTGTAGCGTTTGTTAACATGGGTTCGATGTCCTCCTCAATGGCAGCAAGGTGGTACAATCGTCGTCGGCAATCATGCCCAGGAATGAATTTCTCATCGCAATAGTAGCAGAGGCCTTTGTCCCTTTTGGATTTCATCTCTCTCGTTAATTGGCGAGTTCGCACAGGAATTTGTTGAAGTGGGGGTGCAGGCAGTGCTCTGAGAGGGTTAATTAATGTTGTAGGGAGTAAGCCCAGTCCTCCCATGTTTTTTGCGGGTGGACTTTTCCATGATTTTCTCAGATCCTCGTATTTTTGTTAAAAAATGCGGGCTAACGAGAAGGCTTGTAGGAGAGAGGTGGGTTGTTTAACCAATAACTCTCTCTCAAGATCTGGTTTTAGCCCCGAAACAAAAAAGCTAATGAGAAAAGACTCAGAGAGACCACTGATCTTATTCGAGAGTTCTTCGAATCTTGTTTGATAATCATCAACAGAAGAAGTTTGCTGGAGTTTAGACAAACGACCTTTGTGATCTTCATATAACGAAGGGCCGAAGCGTAATTGAATGGAATCAAGAAAACCCTTCCATGAATGCAACAAATTATTTGATTTTGCACATTGAAACCAAGAAAGAGCAGGACCTTCCAAGTGAAATGAAGCGATTGTCAGCCGTTGTTCTTCTAGAGTGCTGTAATAATTGAAGAATTGTTCGACTTTAAAAATCCATCCGACTGGATCGGATCCATCAAACTTCAGAACATCCATCCGTATAAACCTACTGAAATTCATCGGGACTGGAATGAGAGAGTCGTCCACACTACTAGAAGAGTGATCATCGCTATGCGATGTTTGGTTGGTCGGTGGCAGAGGTCGGATCTGCAACTGCTTAATCATATTGACTGATTCTTCATGTTGCTGAGATTGGAGAATATGTATATCATTGAGTTGTTGCTGGTGGTGTTTGAGTATCTTGTCGATCTTCGATTGAGCACGTGTATTTTCTGCCGTTGGAAGAAGGCTCAATGAAAGCGCCAATGTTATGAATCCTAGATCTAAGAGACCGTTCAGAGAAGGAAAAATAAGAACATAGAAGAGAAGAGATGAGGAGTGAAGAAGAAGAGCAAGAAGACAAAATATATTTTTCATTCGTTTACCTCTTTTACATTCTACATTCTACATTCCTATATAAAAGGGATTGATAACGGTTTTGATTCTCTGACAGATGTCAGTGAAATTACATTTTCCCCCTTTTTACGAAAGACAGAACTTAGGGCTAATTGGGAAAAACAAATACGAATTAACGACTAATTACTTGCTAATGTAATCATCATCCATCCAAACAGGGGTGCGCCTGATTCTTCTTCCCTAATTATTTTCTCCAGATATTTGCTGAACTTCTTCATGACTGGTGGTATTCATCGCCTCTGTTCTATGACCTGTGTCCTCTGTAGTTACATGTTGGTCAGCAATGCTATCACAATCCCTAATTTCCTGCAAAATCAGTCCCCTTTTCCATTGTAATCTAGCACACTTGACCCAATTCGAAGAACTCGCAATCCCTTCCGCAGCCGCCCTGCGTCAAAAAATGGTATCAGAGCGTCATTCATTTGAGCATCATCTCCAAGCTTCGTGCTTTGCCGACCTACCCTACGTCAAAAATGGTATTAGAGCCAGCCTTGTAAAACTTCCTAAGCTTTTGCTGATCCTAGAAAATTCTTGCTTCACGACTATGTTGAAGATTGATTGCTTTTTAGATGCAAGACCGGTTGTGCTTACAAATTTCTGCAAATTCGATTGTATCATGTACAGATATCAAATAGAAGGCTCTGATTCTGCTCATGATTGTTTCTGCTTTTGAAGTGGTCGAATGAAAAAAATCTCGTGGATATGGGCATCTCTTCTTCCCCAAATTTATCCCTATCTGGATATGAAGGACGCCCACTAGTTGTTTGACAAAATGCCTGTGAAAGATCTAGTAGCTTGGAATACTACGATTGGAGGTTATGTCAAAGTTGGGGCTATGGAGGTTGATAGGAAGCTTTTGATGAAGTGCCCATGAAGGATTTCTTGATGTGTATGGAATCATGTTCAATCACCATTAGACTTAGAAATTTTGTCTTGCATGTTGAATCTAGAGCCAATATTCCAGCTACAGGTTGATCGGACTTAAGAGTTGAATTTATTGTCAGTGTTAATACCATGGAATGGATCATATGGATATGCAATTCAATAGCCTATGCATTTGAATGAAGTTTCTGCACTCAAATCTATGCTTTGGATGAATTCTCTACCCAAAATGATGTTGTATGTTTCTTGCTTGACAAATGTCATGGTCACTACCCTTATAATGCTTTGAGTTAAGAGCTTCTCTATGTGGACTGTTTGCTCATTCTTTGTTGAGCTTGGCTCTTTCTTGTGCACTCCATGTGTTTCTTAGATGGTGGAATAAGCATACTTCCTTGCATTCATCTCGGTTCTGTGGGGTTTCTTTTTGTGAAATTTAGATAAAAGTGGAAGACCATTATCTAGAATTTCATTTTTTTTTTTTTGCATGTTGTGGTGAGCGTAATGCTATCTTGTGGTTGAAGTTAATTGGAATTGAGGATTGATACTTCTCTGTTGACGAGTGGAGTTTTTCTAATTGCCAACTATTGCTTGGTCTAAGAGTAAATGATTCATATGGAATGCTATTAATGAATGAGTGCAAGCTGTTTGTTGGGAGTTTCCAAAGAGAGTGCCGGCATGTGGCTTATCTCTTTTATTAGTGGAGTTTTCTGTAACCGGTTTGATGTTCCAACTAGAATACCTTGTCATGCAAAGTTTCGATGTGGAGAACTTGTTGATAACATCTGCTCTTCTCAAAGTTTTCAAATTTGCTTAGCCCGAGGAAATTGAAAACTGATTCGTTCTGAAAATTCCACTAGTGTAATTTCAGACCTCAATTAACTAGTAACCATGACAAATTATGGGAATGATTCTTAACCAAAGGTTTAAGAAGTATGAGAATGATCAGTTTAGAGGACTTGAAGCTATGCCTAATTTGGGCTCTTTTCATTCTACTTGGAAATTAGAATCAGCAGGAGTGAGTTGTGGCTTACACTATTAGGTTTTCATGAACATTATATTTGAGAACCAAACTGGTTTTAAAGTTGTTTATGTTCAGAGGCTGCCATTCGGTTTTCAAGCTTTGAGTACACGAATTCATCCTTATCACATTGTTAAACCTTGTTTGAAAGACAAGAAGGGTCAAGGAGCTACAGGCTAGAAGAAATTATGAATAGTTGTCTTTCACTTCAGATTGCATTGAACACTTACCTCTTCTAATACTTTAGTGATAGGAGTTGTCATATAAATACATATCCTGTTGGTGTTTAGTCATGTTAATCACTAAGGGCTCCAAAGCTATCAATCATGGCGAACGTTGGTCCTACAGACAGTCATTGCCGAACCAGTATTGAATTTACCTACACTGCCAGTTACTTCCTCTGGCCATACTCACTGTTGGAACACAAATTTCCCACATTCCTTGCCGAATACAGTTTGAAGTTCTCTGTGGCCTGCTACTAGAATATGATCATCTAACGCCACCCAGGATCCACATGAACCAAGTGAATCCGTCTGGACATTTTCTTTGGGTCAGTTAAAGCCAGTTGCTGAATGGTTTGGATGCTAGCGGATTCAAATGAATGTTGTCCCCAGGCCTGAACCAGTTTCCAGTACAGCTTCTTCTTTTTTTTAACAATTAAACATATTGCTATCAGCATGCACTAATTGTGTGGAAGCAGCTGAATGTGTATGGGATTCTCATTAATTTGATTTTGGGACCAACTACTCAAGTCTTTTGGGTGCACTTCTAAGAATATTTGGAAGGAAGGAACTTCGAAACAAAACCTCTCTTTCACACATTATAGATGTCTCAGTTCCTTAACTGGATGCTTCTCAAGTTGTTGGCCGAGGGAATGTTTACCATCCTAGAACATCAATACAGGGATTCTGGAACAGCAAACTTACCTTGCTGAAATTTTGCTGTGGCTGTTCATACTTCAGGGCAGCAATGATTGAAATTCTGTGACAGCAAGCCTTGTAGCATATATCCTTTTAAGAACTTTGAAGCAAACTCTCTGAGAAATTTGAAAGCATGGGTTGGTGAAAACTAAGCAAGTTGTTCCTAATAGTGATGCTAAAAAGTTTTCACAATATTTTGGTTGCTGCCCTATTATACAGGTATCTTGGTTCACCTATCCGGACAAGACCTTCAATTTAGAAGATGTGCAATTTGCTGAAATTCAGCAAGCTACAGAAGCTTTGTGGTTGCCAAATGTTTGTGACAGCATGCAGAATCATGCACTGGTGTGGATTGGACAAAATACTGTTCGTCAACTCAGAAATTATTGGTTCAAGAAGCCTACACATTCAATTACAGTATTGTTGCTGCTGTAATGTAATACATCGCTTTGTGGAACCAACCGCTGCGATTGATGGAAATTAAGATGTTTTGCTGACCCACTAACAGTTGAATGCCGCTCCATTAGTTTTTTTTTTTCTGCGGAATGTCTGGCTGGAGGAGTGAGGGCTGTACATTTCCATGATCAAGCTTCTGCTTCAAAGGTTATTGAGACTAGTGTTCATAAAGAAAATGTGGGGACTGCATATCCAGAGAAGAGAGCATTGAAGTGAAAGATTTGATAGCTGACATAACTCCTCCCGTGATGAAGGTCCGAGCTTGAGGTCAAGCTCTTTTCTAAGGGGGGGAATATGATGTAGATCGAGCCAAGCCTTGACTTGGCTTGAACGTTGATCAACAGCCAAGATTTGGCTAGGCAATGTTTAGAGATGAAGAACCTATGATTTGGCTTGAATAGGGAAGCTATGATGTGGTTTGGTAGTAGCGGATGCATTTAATTGTGTATTAACATGTGTAAATGAGTAAGTGGGCCATATGTGTAGGTGTGTGGATCACTAATGTGTGGGCCACTTAAAAGGGCTGATATGTCTATAAATAGGGGGCTTGGTTATAGATTAGAGTAGTTTTGGAAAATGCTATGATTTGTGGACACGGACAATGCTTAGAGATGAAGAACCTATAATTTGGCTTGAATAGGGAAGCTATGATGTGGTTTGGTAGTAGCGGATGCTTTTAATTGTGTATTAACATGTGTAAATGAGTAAGTGGGCCATAAGTGTAGGTGTGTGGATCACTAATGTGTGGGCCACTTAAAAGGGCTGATATGTCTATAAATAGGGGGCTTGGTTATAGATTAGAGTAGTTTTGGAAAATGCTATGATTTGTGGACACGGACACGAGTGTCGCGTGTCGACACGAACACGGAGTGTCGGACACGGCAAACCCCCAAACTTTAGAAACGGGGACACGGCTAAAATAGAAAGTATATGTAATCAGGATTTGTAGATATGGATTCGTGTGTCCAGTTTCGACATGGATACGAGTTGTCTAAATGTGTTAAACACAATATTCAATAAAAAAACAGAATGTCATACTTGACACGGTACAAAAACATGTCCACATACCCACATTAAGTCTGACACTTCCAGCCATACAAGTAAAAGTGTCCAAAGGAATGTGCACACCTGTGGACACACGTGTCGTGTCGGACACGGCAGGACACGTGAGTCGGCAATAAATTCGAAGTGTAGGCCAAATCATAGGGAAAATGTAATTTTTGGAGACTTGGAGTTTGTAGGGATCTTGGAGTTGTTCCAAGGGAGGAGAAGGAGGTTTCAGTCGTTAGAGATTTGCACCATCATGAATTGATTTGCATTTCTCTTCGGATCGTCGGTTCTTCTTGTCGAGTGCAAGATCCGACACCTTCATAGTAAGTAAATCTTGTCAAGTGCAAGATCGCTTGAAGAGTTGTAACTTTCCTTTTTCCTATTTTCTCCGCATTATCCTTCGTTATTGTTCTTAGATCGTATGAATTTCTATTTGAATCTTTAAATTCTGCTCGTAGATATCGTTTTTCCATTTCTAGTTTGTTGGGAAATAAAACCCGCGATCTGATTTTGGTACCAATCCCTAATTTCCTGCAAAATCAGTCCCCTTTTCCATTGTAATCTAGCACACTTGACCCAATTCGAAGAACTCGCAATCCCTTCCGCAGCAACCCTGCGTCAGGTACCCACTTTGCTTTTTCCACTGTCGACAAGTCTTGTCGAGCCCCCTATAGTTATGCCTTCTGCGATAATTGATATGGAGACTACATAGGAGATTTCAAAACCTGCACAAAAAGTGTACACTCGATGACCACGACTGGCTGTTCTTCCTACAGACAAATACATCTATAGGTAATCCTCCTCCTGCATCCGATTCACCTATTGCTTCTCGCATTCGATCTAACACTACTACACATCTAATATCACATTTTGTTTCTTATGAGCATCTCTCGCCTTCATTTCGTTCATTTGTTTCGATTATTTCTTCTGTTTCTTTTCCTAAGACAGTTTCAGATGCTCTTGCTTATCCAGGTTGGCGGGCTGCGATGGATGCCGAGATGGCTACACTCAATTCTAATAAAACGTGGCAGCTTGTTTCTTTACCTTCTGGAGCACAGTCTGTTGGATGTCGATGGGTCTTCGCTATTAAATACCTTCCAAATGTGACCATTGAGCGCCTCAAAGCACGTCTAGTGGCCAAAGGATGTACTTAGACATTTGGAGTCTATTATCATGAAACCTTCTCCCCTGTGGCCAAGATACCTTGCGTGCGTGTTCTCATCTCGATTATTGTTAATCGTGATTGGCCATTATATCAGTTAGATGTGGAGAATGCTTTCCTTCATGGCGATCTGGTTGAGGAGGTATATATGGAGCAACCTCCTGGATATGTTGCTCATGGGGAGATGGGTTCCTCTATTTGTCGCCTTCTAAAAAACAATTTATGGGCTGAAACAATCTCCGAGGCATGGTTTGAGAGGTTCAGTGTTGCAGTCCTGCAATTTGGTATGAATAAGTGCGTGGTTGATCACTGGGTTTTCAGTTATCAGTCCACTGCTGGGGTATATCTTCTTGATAGTATGCATGGATGGCATTGCGATTACGGGAAATGACCAAGTTGGTATACAAAGATTAAAGACTTTCCTCCGTGGAGAGTTTTCCATCAAAGATTTGGTATTTCCTCATATATTTTCTTGGCATCGAGGTAGCGCGTCTTGTTATGGGCATTCTTTGCCACATAGAAAGTATAGACATATTGGAGGACACATGCTCTATGAGGGTAAAACCTGCATCCACACCTATGGATCCTAATGTCAAACTCCTTCCAGATTAGGGGGATTTGATGGATAATCTAGGACGATGCAGGAGACTTGTTGGGAAGCTGATTTATTTGACAGTTAATCGTCCTGATATATCGTATGTTGTGGGAGTCAGTTAATTTATGAATTCTCCTCGCATATCTCACTAGGCAGTAGTAGTTCAGATCATCAGGTACTTGAAGGGTACACCAGGGAAAGGATTGTGCTTCAAGAGAAATAGTCATGAAAGAATTGAAGGGTTTACTAATGCAGATTGGGCAGGATCTCCAGCAAATCTACAACTGGCTACTGCACCTTCGTTGGAGATAATATGGTGTCTTGGAGAAGCAAGAAATAAGATATCGTGTCCAAATCCAGTGTAGAAGAAGAATACAGGGCTATGTCATATATCGGTGGAGAACCGATTTGGTTACGTTCTTTTCTATCCGAGATTGGTCTTTCATCTTCAGATCCAGCACGATTATATAGTGATAACAAGTTTTCTATTTATATTGGCTCTAATCCAATCTTTCATGAGAACCAAACACATTGAGGTAAACTGCCACTTCATTCGTCAAAGATTTCAAAGAGGCGAGATATGCACTATATTCACTCGATCAGCAGATCAGCTTGCAGATGTGTTCACTAAACCATTAGGCAATTAAGTTAAAGGATGCTTGTAACAAGCTTGGAATGTATGATACACACACACACACACACACACTAGTAACAAACCCCGTGCGATGCACAGGCCGACAAAGAACTGTACGGACCACATCATAGGTTGATCCAAACCGTCCATGTGATGGAACACAACAAATAAAGGTTGTGCCCGTAAAATCATTTCCATAGGCTGATCCTAGCCCTCCATTCTATAGAGGTTTCCATAATATGTTGTGCCTCTTAAGGTGCCCGGAATTCATCAATATTTTGAAAGGCGTCCTGAATCCGTAGTATTATGTAATATGTTCACAAAAATCCGTAGTATTATGTAATATATGTACCCAATCCGTAATTTTGCAAAGTGACTATGTCCACTTTTTTTATTACAAAAGCATAAAGGAGGGGGGTAGGATTGAAATTATGTGGCTTTAATGGGTGCCTTTGTTAAAAAGCATAAAGGAGGGGGCAGGATTGAAAATATGTGGGTTGAATGGCTGCCTTTGTTAAAAAAAGTGAAAAAAAGTGATGTGTGATTCTATTAGAATTTTGGGAGAAATTCAAATAATTCTCTCATTTTCTCTTCTGCTATATATATATATATATATATATATATATATATATATATATATATATATATATATATACTATAATAAGCTGGGAGGAAAAGCCCAGGCTTTTCTGAATTTTCTAAAAAATCGATGGGATTTACACCTCTGCCAAAAGAGAAAAATGCCTCATATGCCCCAAATTCCCACGCCTCTAAGTTTTAAATACCTCTTGTGCCCTCAAATCCATATCACATTTACACGTCAGCATTACTCTTTTACCATTAACCCCTTTGGTGCTATCTAACAACATCTATATCTTTTAGAAATTATTTGAGGGTAAATTCGTCAATTGATTTGTCATTTAAAAGAAAAGTACTGACACGGGGTACCTGTATATGACAATTACGTAATAAACTACCAAGAAGAGGTATAGACATATGACAATGATGAAAAAACTACTTGTCTACTATAATAAGCTGGGAGGAAAAGCCCAGGCTTTTTTTACTTTTCTGGAAATTCTGTCGAATTTACACCTCAGCCAAAATACAGAAATGCCTCATATGCCCTCACATTCCCACTCCTTTAAGTTTCAAATACCCCCTGCCCTCAAATACTTATCACCTTTACACGTCAGCATTACTCCTTTACCATTAACCCCTTTGCTGCTATCTAACATCTATATTTGTGAGAAATTATTTGAGGGTAAATTCGTCAATTGCTTTGTCATTTAATACGAAAACTACCGACACAGGTGCCTGTATATGACAATTACAGAACAAACTACCAAGAAGAGGTATAGACATATGACAATGACGAAAAATACTATTGATATTACGCATACGGGACAACTTGCAAAATATTGACGGATTCTGGGCACCTGTAGAGGAACAACAATTATGGAAAACTCCCTGGATTGGAGGGCTAGGATCAACCTATGGAAATGATTTTACGGGCACAACTGATTGATGTTATGTTCCATCATATGGACAGTTTGGATCAACCTATAATGTGGTTCATACAATTCTTTGTCGGCCTGTGGATTGCTTGGAGGGCTAGGATCGGCCTATGTAAATGATTTCACGGGCACAACCGATTGATGTTGTGTTCCATCACATCGACAGTTTGGATCAACCTATACTACGGTCCATTAAGTTCTTTGTCGGCCTAGAAAACTTTTTCTTTTGCATTTTTTTCATTACTTGGTAAATGGTTATGCGTACCTTTTTGCTTATTGTTTCTACATATTTTTAACTATTTTTTTGGTACCATATTCCATTTTTTTTGCCGTGTCATGCATCGCACGTCGGGTCTTACAACTATATATATATATTCCAGCTTGAGGGGGAGTGTCAGACGCACAATTTAAGGGTATTCTAGTCATTGTAACTCGCGCACACCAATATATATGGGAAAAATACAGATAAACCCCGTCAACTATAGCCAAATTGCACTTCTAACCCCGTGGTATTGAAGGTACCAAAGACACCCCCTCAACTATGGCCAAATTCTTAAGTAGACCTCCTAACTTTTCACCCTATAGTTCGAAATTCATCAAAGACACCCCCTAACAATTTCTTCGTTCCCGTCCACCCCGTCATGTAACAAGCATTATTGAAAGATGAGGGGGTGTCTTTGGGGAAGTCGATACCACGGGGTCAGAAGTGGAATTTGGCCATAGTTGAGGGGTTGTAAATGTAATTATCCCTATATATATATATATATATATATAAATATATATATTCTTGTGGAGTGAGAGACAACTCTCTCTCTCGCGCAATTCTCTACCTCTCACGCCTCATTCGTCTCTTTTTTTCTCATCAATTCTCTCTTCTCTACACCATGTAGCCATTTAACATTATGCATGATAGATCTGGAAAAGGCTTATAATCATGTGGATTGGAATTTTCAAGAATTTATAGAAGAAAAGATGGGTTTTTTCTAGTGATGAGAAGATAGATTATATCATGTATATGTAATATGTCTTTCTCTATCATGATCAATGATGCTCGTCTGGTTTCTTGAGTAGTACGAGAGGTATAAGACAAGGGGATCCTATCTCTCCTTATTTATCATGGTGGCAAAAGCGTTAAGTTTTTTAATATCGAGGGTAGAGGGAGTGGGCTTTATCAAAGGGTTGAAATAAGTCGAAATGTACAATCACCTTCAGTTTGCCAATTTCACGCTTATTTTCTTGGAGGATGAGGAATTTGTGAGGAACCTCAAAAGAGTCTTCAAATAGTTTGAGATGGTGTCAGGCCTACAGAATACAGATCAACTCCTCAAAAGGTTCTATAGCCGGAATTAACATTCTAACGAAGGAGGTGTCGAGATATGTATCTATACTTGGGTAACTTCTATAGATAACTTCCGATCACATATCTTGGTCTCCCATTGGGGCATCGTGTACCTAAAGCATCCCTTTAGACTGTTGTTGAAAGGGTAGAAATGAAACTAGTGTCATGGAAGAAATAGTACATCTCCTTTGGAGGTAGAATCACATTGATAAAGGCGGCCTTGTCAAATCAACCCGTGTACTTCTTGTCTCTTTATAATATCCCGATGAAGCTTAGAAAAGTGAAAAGTTGCAAAGAGACTTATGGGAGGAGAGGAGGGCAAGAAAAAGTTCAAGCACTTGATAAATTAGAAAAAGTGTGTAGATTGAAGAAGCATGGTGGACTTTGTAAAAATTAAATTGAGAAACAAGGGACTCTTAGGAAAGTGGTTGTGGAGATTGGGGGAAGAGAATAATGTTTTACGGCACCAAATTGTTGTGGATTAATATGGGTGGGGTTGGGGTATCAAGAGAGTATAAAGCCTTCTTTTGGAAAAGGCTTGGGTGCGTGGAAGTCAATTTATGAGTCCAAGCCTTTGTAAGAACACATAGGTTTGGAGTGGGGAGGGGATAGGAAAAGATTTTGAATAGATCTTTGGTCAGGCGAGCCTCTGTTATGCCACGCATTTCCTTGACTTTCCTTCTTTTTTTATATGATGAAGAATTGTATTAATCAAAGAAGATAAGAAGAGAGGACCGAGATCGTCAATACATAGATGAGTAAGAATAAGAAGAGATATAGATACAACTAGAAACCTTCATGGAGGGAGAAAAATCATATAGCTCTAGCCTTTCCCTGGCTACACCATCACTCGCCAACCAATTTGCATCACTATTTGCCGATCTCCTAACATGGTGGTGGTATGAAATGGGTTAGTTCCCTCGCTCCTAAATCTCGTCGAACTAATGAGCAAATCTCCACAGGGGAGGGTGGCTCCCTTTTAACCACCTTATGACGTTATGGGAGTCACCCTCTACCAGAAGCTAGCCAAAAATATTTTTGTCTGTGATCCTTATACCTTGGAGAACTGCTCTTACCTCCGTCTCATTTGAATCTGTGATCCCAATAGGCCCTGAGAAAGCCCACTTCGTTGACCCTTGTTCATCTCTTAGAAGTCCTACACCTGCTGGCCTAGTTTTACCAATACAAGAGCCGTCAAAGTTAAATTTTAACTTACCAGGGCCAGCAACTCTCATTGAGGGGAAGAAGACTCCACATGATCTCTGCTATTATAAACCTCTCTCCATCCATGCCATAGGTTGTATGCTGGAGTAAACCTATAGCAAGGAATGATCTTCACCCAAGCAATGGTTAGGGATTTTACCTTTGTGTAAATATATTGCACCCTCTTTATTTGTCCCTCAAATACCCTTACATTTCTTTACTTACAAAAGACACAGATAGTCGCCAACAGGGTCACATACCATAAAAATTTTCTTTGACTCTGCCAAAGGGCGAAGGACCAAAATTCCTATACATCTGTAAGCTTCGATGGGAAAACCCATTCCAAGTGCAACAGGTAAAAGCTATTGATATTCTACCTCTTTCCAATCTGCAGTGCAAGAACATATGGTCTACATTCTCGCCATCCTCCACGCATAGGTATCATTAATCAACTATCAGCATGTTATGGTTATGTAGATGATCCACAGTAAGGATCTTATCGAGGACAGCGGACCATCCAAACGCATGGGCCCTAGGGGGTGCCGGAATGCTCCAAACTCTTGCTAGGGGTGAGGGTCCTAGCTTATACTTGTTAGCAACCGATAGGGAGGCTAGAGTGACTGACTATATGGAGAGGCAGGGGGAGGGGGTGAGTGTTGTATGGTCCCTTAGGCTTAGGCGTAACCTTAAGAATTATGAAATATGATGTCTAAACACTCTCCTTTTTCCTCTTTTATTCTTGTCATTGCTCTCTTAGTTCTTCGGATCGATGGGTGTGATTGTCGGACCCTCTTGACTCCTCAGTTTGATCTTTCTATTACGGATTAGCTTCAATGAACAGTGGAGAATCTGGGTGTACAAGGATTTGGAAATCTTTGGCACCACCTCATGCGGTGGCATTCACTTGGACGGTGGTGAAGAAAAAGATTAACACGTGCGATCGTTTCAAAAGAAGAAAAGTCCATCTAGATAGTTGATGCGTCCTTTGTCAGAAAATTGACGAATCGTTAGATTATTTAATGGTTCCTTCCCATTTTCCAATTGCATTCTAAAAGATTTGGACTTTCTTGGTCTCTTCAAAGTTCTAAAAAGTGCATACTTTGGATTGTAGTGGGCCCTTTGGTAATGTGGGTCGGGCTTTTTGGCGGATAGTGTCCTATGTCTTGATTTATCATAGATGGAAAGAAAGAATTAATCGTGTCTTCATAGACAAAAAACGAAGATGGGAAAGGATTTTGGTAGATATCAAGACCGATGAGTAGAAGTGGAAAGGATGTTTCGTGCTATAGTGTTGGTGAGATTCTAAATAACCAAAAGCTGATAACGTTCGTAAAAATAAGAGATCCGAAGTGTTGCCCAGGTGGTCTCCACCACCTATCGGATGGATCAAACTGAATTGTGATGGACGCTCAAAACGCAATCTTGTACGTGTGGGCACTGGTGGTTTATTCCAGAACTCAAATGGGTGAGCAATCTTTCTCTGGTTTAACCGGTGTTTGTGACTCCAACGAGAAAGAAGTGAGAGCTCTATTATGGGGTTTGAGATGGTTTGCTGTACATGGTTTTGGGCCACTATTCATTGAAGGCAACTCTTCAAATGTTATAGCATGGGCAAGTAACAAAGCAGTCAGGCCGTGGAAGTTATCGAACACTGTTGCTGAAATTAGGGTCATAGTCGAGTTGCTTGCACCTAAGTTCCAGCAGCTAATGAATACGCTGGTAAGTTAGCTAAAGACGGAGCAGATAGGGAGGGGATGATGTCGCTGACCTCCAAAGAAGGCAGAAAGCTGAGTATAGGTTTCTGGTTGGAATCATGAGGGGTGGGCTGTTTTGTGTTCATCTGTATCTCTGGTTCTTTTGAAAAGTTGTATGTTGTTGCTAGTTTGGGGTACACCGTTCTCTGGGCTGCTTTTACTCTTTCCGGTATTAAATCTAATAAAACTGTTACCTTTAAAAAAGAAGTGATATTTTTATAATTTTGCTGTACTATTGGTTTCTGATTCTTCTTGATTCTTCTTGATTTCTCATTTTACAATACGGACATTCCACTTAACTGTATTAGAAATATGTTGTTTACAGCTATGGAGTTGTTTTACTATAGCTACCATTGCAGTGAAATATCCGTGGGTCAAAGCTTTGAAGAAGGCCTTGATATCATCGCCTGGACGAATAAGAACTTGCAGATGGGTGATTCCTTGAGGAGGATATTAGCTATTGGGAGAAATCTGATTGTCAAAAGCATTGAAACTGTTCAAATTACTACTCCCGCGCACCCCATCGGCATGCATTGTTTTGAGAGAAATAGTAGGAATCCTGTTCATGTTTAACAGTAAAACTCTCAACCTTGAGGTCGCAGGTTCGATCCCAGCTTACCAACCCAAAAAAAAAAGGTTTTAACTGTAAAACAAGGGCACAGAAGTTGTGTAAGGAGCCAATTTTACAATTCAAAAGAACTCTTTTGCAGAATTTTCATTGGTAGGGGCACTATGATTTTTCTAAACCATCTTCCTTGGATAATAGAGATTGCATGGTACAGCACATCCTCAAGAGAGGGTAATGTTCAGTTCACCCCTGGGTTTGCTGCAAAGAATGCCAGAGCACCAACAAGTGGTGCATTGATGTAAGTAGCTGGTTCTGATTGCTGGTAATTGTTCCGGTCATCAGAAAAACCATCTCTGTTATCTGGACCACCCAAGACTGCCCCAATTAGGATGTTTGGATTTGGCGAGCTGGAGTACAGGTATTGGAATCCAGCATTGCAGGGAATGGGGTTTGGATGTGTGTGTACAGATGGCAGTGAGGAGCCTCTATGATGGACATGCTGTGGATACCGCTCACCAAATCCTACCATGTATGACATCTTTGCCGGATTCTGACCTAAAATGTAATCAACCTAAATGATAGCCACCAGGTCAGTTTGTACACGTCAAAAAAAAAAAAAAATGGCGAATTCTAAGAGGCACCTGTTTTTTAGACAGTGAGATGAGGTTTTCGGCTGTGATAATTCTGTTCCCGCATGAGGTTTCTCCGTCATTATAACTCAGATATTTGGCATATGTTAGGAGGAGGAAAGCTGTTGATGTTACATACTGCAGATTGCTCTCGCTTCCTTTGTAAAAGAGCCCTCCTGCATAATCATATGTGGGCGTGTTCGCAGAACCTCATTTAAAAGTACAGAGAATTTACAGAGTTTATGGCAATCAATGGAGGACTGACCTGGTGTATACTGGGCCTGAAAACTAGATGTTCCTGGGATCAGAGAGCAAATATAGTTATCTGCATGTACTTTAAATCCATGCAGTTCTTCGACCCTGTTCTGCAAGAAAGCCTGTGGCCAAGGGATCTAACACATTAGCTTGATCTCACTTGTGAAAACAACAACAAAGGTAGAGAAGGAATACCTTTGAAAGAAGAACTTTGGTTCCAACTCGCTTGTCATCCCAACTAAACGAATAATCATCATCGTCGGCACCCAAAGTGTGGCCATTAGATTGAATGTACGATAAGTATGAGGAGTCCTGTGAGGCCCAATGAAGCCACGATGCACCCCATAGAAGTTCATCCTGATTGCCAAGTTCACATCAGGAAATTATGAATTTAAGACCAGTTTACTCTGAACAAAGTGAGTTGATGGAATTATGAATTTAAGACCAGTTTTGATATAGGCCAGGGAAAAGACATAGGAGGAGAAGAGAGCAGAAATCTCAATCAATTCAATTAATCATTAAAAACTAATAATTTCTAATACTCCTATATATAGGCAATTAAAATAAAATTCTATGAAAAATAAATAAATTCTCTAACTCTAAATAAGACGGAAAATAAAATCCCTAAAACTAAAAACATGAAAATAAAAATCCTAGAAACTAAATACCATGGAAATAAAGTTTACTCAGAACAAGATCAGTTGATGGTGCTCTTACATGGTATCCGGAATAAGAGCAGTAAAATGGGCACACAACTGAACTGAGAGAGTCGCTGTAAGCTCCTCTGTGCTGGTCGGCAAATTCAAAGACCTGCATTGACAAGTTGAGCTGGTTTATATTCCAACGGTACGTGAAAGTGAGTCGATGACTAATTATGAAAGAATTACATGCTGGTAAGTATTACTTTGATGGCGGTTTGAAGTAATTTGGCAGAGTATGAAGGGTCAGATTCTTTAAACACTATGGAGGCAGCAGCCAATGCAGCAGCAGTCTCTGCTGCAACGTCTGAGCCTGGGTTTTGTGGAGTCACTTTGTAAACATTACGAGGTGTGTCCATGTCTTCAGGCCTCTCCCAGCACCGGTGATCCATGAAGGGATCTCCCACCTGCATTCACTTTCACCCGATCAGAACAAACTTAAAGGAGAAAGGGAAGCTAGTACAAACCCTGAGAACGGCATGGTTTCTGCCCATCAAATTGGCCACAATAATTCGAAGATTGTGGATTTGTTGTGCAAAATTCCTGTGAGAGTCGGCGTCGCTGTAATAAATGTAAGCCTTGATTTTCTTGTTTTTTAGCTTGTTTATACATTCAGACCATAGTCAATTTGAACCGGGTAGATCCCTTCACTTTCTTCATGAAAATTTTCTAAGGATTCATTAGCCAACCCCAACTAGTTTGGGACAAAAGCTTAGTTGAGTTGAGTTGTAGTTTTTGTACATTCAGTCCATAGTCAGCAAATCGTGATTTGGCAAAAAAAAAAAAATGGAACGGGTGAAATTCGAGTTTAATACGGTATTGGTTCAAAAAAGCGTAAACACAAAAAAATGCATTTTTTTTTATGACATAGGATATCCCCACCCCATCTTAGGGCGGGACTAATCCCTATGGATGCACTACTTGTAAACCCCACATCGGGTTACTGCAGGGGGATTCGAACTCACATTTTAAAAAGTTTGTAATTTACAAAATTAGTGGGGTAAAGTTGCAAAGTTGGACAAAAAAATACATTTAATACTTACATGCTTAAAAGGCTTACTGAAAAAAAGGAGTTTTTTTACTTTTAAACTTTTAAACAGAGTATTAAATGGCAATTGGCAAACCAATAAGACAAGGTTTTTTTTTTTTTTTTTTTTTGAAAAAACGCTGTTTAAAATGGTGTTTTGCTATCTATGATTCAGACATATGCACTCATTTGAATACTAATGTCTGTAGGGTTGCTCCTCACTTGGACATATAAAGTATCAGGGGTGGCTGTGGCTGCCTTGACCAGATAATCTGCGCTCCAACGAACGGCACCTCTGGCATATTCGATCTGCGCCGGCATCAAGCTTCCAAACTCAATGACACTCCAAGCCAACATTGTTGTTGTGAATGCCATCGGTAAACCAAACTTAACATTATCTCCCGCATCATAGTATCCACCCACAAGATCCACCTGAAATGACAACAGTAAAATTTCATCCCATTACAAACGAAAAATTGTTCATGCTGCCATATAACACTAATCCAGATGCATACATGATAAGAAGATCCATCCGATAAGCTCGAATCACCCCTCCATGTTAGACGCTGGTTCCCGGGTAATTTTCCCGACCGTTGTCCCTCGAAAAATAGAATGGATTTCTCAAGGGCATCAGAGTAACCCAAATTGGAGGCGCCGCAAAATGCACTTAGCATCCAAAAGCATATTGATAGTAGTTTTGTTACTGACACAGACAGCGTTTCCATATCGTTACCTGGTAAATAACTGTAACTATTAAGGGAGATATGGAGGGGGAAGGCTTGAAAGTACATGGAGAATGTTGGTGTGAGGGGTTGGGATTTATAGAAGAAAAGTTGAAGGAAATGGGTGGCGTTAAACGGTAGTTAGTCGTTAGGAGGAACAGAAAAAAGCAATGTTCACGAGATCAGCTGCGGAAAATGGGACGTTAGAGTGAAGTGTTGGAATATCTAATTCCTTAAAATCAACCTTGTTGCCCCATACGTGCAAACCACCACACGTTTTCTTCTTTTCACAGTCCGAGTGAAACACTAAAACAATTACTTGATAGCACTTTGTTGAATTTGAGAGCAAAATAATATAAAAACAAGAATAGAAGAAGGGGGAAGAACTAATACATTCACTGAGTTTTTTCTCTAGAATTTTTTTTTTTCATTCATATCAATTTTCCTAATAAGACAACTGTTGTGGATATCTATATATAGATGTCCTGTTCGAACACAAAAGCCCATACGTTATCTTCCTTGACCAATCCTAATATCACTATACCTCATTAGATAAAACAAAATAGCTAAAAACTCTACACAGCAAAGGAAACCTACTCAACTAGAGACACTATAAGGGCCCGTTTGGATGCAGAGAAGATTTATTTATTTGGATTTCTTACATTTGCAGCCCTTTTTCCATTGTAATTTGGATCGGGATTTTTTTATTTTGATTTCTTACATTTGCAGCCCTTTTTGCATTGTAATTTGGATCGGGATCAAATTTTTGGATTTCCAATTCAGCATCTGACAGTGAAAAAATCAGATTTTCAAATATGCTGTGCAAATAAGAAATTGGAAATCCACAGATCTCGCAGTTTCCTTCATCCTCTTTGCTCCTCAACCTTTCCCCTCCAATGGGAAGAACCCCTTCCCTCTCTCTATACCTCAACATGAGCTTCCGGATCTATTCATTTTGTATTCAAAACTCAATTCCAAATCCAAATACAATATATGAGGTATCCAAACAGGCCCTAAACGTAAATCACTTGGGTGGATTTGGGTGGACCCCATAAATCAATTCCACCGTTTGAATTAAAATTCTACATGAAGACAAAACGGCAATACATCGTTATTGGTTGCCCTCACAGTGGTTTTTTTTACCAGCAGTATAATTTTTACTATTGGTTCTTTTATCTTTGAACAAGCTTTTCAAAGTTGTAATTTTAGGCGTGATTGGATATTCTTCTTTCAAACCATGATGATAACTACGTTACTGTTATATGCGTTTTTTCTTCTCTCTTCATCTTTTATGTGTTGTAGACGGCGTAATTAAAGGCTTGTATTCGGTATTTTTTATGTGGAGACTTGGCGTTTGTGGGGTTTTTCTTTTAATATGCAGCAAGTCACGGATGCATTCCTGCCTGAATCACGTGTGTATTGGGAGGGTGACGGAAAGGAATGGTGGCGACGGAAATGAAAATTTAATGAGAGAAGAAAAGGAAATATAAATAGAGAGGCTACTTGGAGTGACATTTTTTAGTAGGAAAAGTTTTGGGCGGGGGTCAGAGGTAGAGGTGGTCCAATAAGAGATGGCTGGAGTTATGTACTGCTCCATCACATGGGAATAGGAATTCTCTCTTTCTCTCTATGCTTCTAATCTTCTTTGGTTTGAGTCATTGTCTTTCTTTTAGCCCGTGAAGCCTGACATTGGATTCTGTTGAAGGGGGATGTTGACACCAAGCAAATGACCAAGTTGGTATGGGCTTGTCTAACATTGTTAGAAAAGATTGGGAGTGGTATTGCATTGGAGTGGTAGGGCTCAGTTTTGATCAATCCAGACCCTTCATGCAGTTGGGATCTGCAAATGGATCTCTGATGCTCTTTGGATGACATTAAGGGCATGTTTGGCTTACATTAATTTTTTCTTTCCTCGAATACTAGCTCACCCAATGGCGAGCGAGGGTGGGAGAGAGGAAGACACTAGAGGGACCTAGTGAGGAGAGGATAAGTAAACGCCTTATAAACAAGGAAACAAAAAACTCCATCCAAAAATATGATTGATTTTCTCCTTGATTTGTAACAACTTCTCACCCTCTACTCTGTGCCCTCTCAAATATCTCCTTTCTCCCATTAGCCCTACTACTCTCACACCTTTGAGAAACTAATTTATCATAAAAAAAAAATTCATGGTTGCTAGGCATAGCCTAAGTTCCCTATCAGAAGCTGACAAATGGCTGGTTTGATTCAATTTATAAGCAATGGCCCGACTACACATTTAGCCGTGGACTGGTGACTGCCGGTAATCCAGCAGTAATCCCTACTTTCTAATTGTTAGACCATGTTTGTTTGAGATTGTGACTACCGATTGTGAGCCTCGGTTCCGATTATTGGACTCAAAATTAATATAATTTTGGGTCTGCTTAATCGGTTTGACGGCTAACAATCGGTTGTCATAAACTCAAACGAACAGAGCCTAGGTAGTGACTGTCTTTAAAACCCTACTTTCTGATTGTTAAGATTGTCTCATTACCCCACTGACGTGTCAGGGTATCTGGTCCATGAATGTTGTTGGGCATCACGAATCAGGCTCGTTGCCTTGGCCCAACTCCAAAGTTAAAAGAATAACGATATGGTAACCGAGAGTAGAACCGAACAAATAGCCTTTTCCAACGTTAGTAATATTTTCCTTTTATTTGGCTTTTATTTCTTTGAAATGAAAAAACTACCCCTCTTATTCCATGTGGCTTGGAGGGATTTGTTCGGTTCAACACTCGGTTCCACTCTCAATTTCCGTAGCAGTACTCGAGATAAAATAATACCCTCCAAGGACTTCAACCACTTCAACCACATTCCTTTTATCTGTTTGGTTGCACAAAAGCTGAGATGGATTAGGGGTTTTGTTTGGCATTTGGGTGGCACGTCAACAGAAAATGTGGTTTGGTTACCAGTATAGAATTAAAATCCTCTCCTCATGATATCTCTTAGGTTAATTATTGCTTGTTTGCTTATGCGTCACCCTTGTGTCTTCCAAACAAAATCCACAAAAGGATGTTTTTTTATGGGGATTGATAAATCGACTCCCCATGTGTCTTTCTCTCTCCTCTAGGTTAGAGAGAGAAAGTGGAGAGAGTTAGACACATGGGGAGTCGATTTATCCATTTGGGGAGTCAATTCATCACTGCCCTTTTTTATTGGAATGATGCTCTCTCTCTCTCTCTTCTACGTGGAAGGTTTCAGGAAAATCTTATGCTCGTCTCCTCCCTGTTGACTACTTAAACAACTACTCTACCTGCAAGCAAACAGTAACAAGACAAAATTTATAGTGCCATTAATTAACCGCATAGTGGCAACAAGACTTGATTTTTTGAAGAGTGGCATCATCCATGGAAGCACATGCGTAGTGCAGAAATTTTGGCACTCAACCAAATAGTGTTTCATCCCACATCACCACCATTCACGGGACCTGAAAAAAATTGATGGTTAGAGCAACATACATTTATAATGTTTTAGCCGTCCAGACACGGCCGTTTTTGCATCCTGGCCTATCTACGGTTGGGCCATTAAGTTGGTGGGGAGACAAAACTTGGTTGTCCTCGCAAGATTACAAATCTTATCTTAAACAGGTGGAAGGACTAGGAAATGCCAAATTTCAAATGCTAAAGTCCAAAGTAAAGAGAGCGAATAGCAGATGGAAAGAGCTCCTGCCTAATCGGACAATATACGATAAGACCTCTCCCAACTAGTGAACAAGAGAAAAAATGGCTGCTAGTAGATTATGGGCCAACTGTTTAGAAAATCTGTTCGGGCAAATCCGATTCGATCATGTACACAAGTAAACGAAAAAGTAAATATAAACACAAACTACATTATGAACACAAGATTTTATGTAGTTCAGCCAAGATGCCTATATCCACGGCGAGAACACAATCTCACACTATGAGGGAGAAAATTTTGAAGGATTAAAATGGATTAATCAAAACCTACAAACCCTCAACTCTTTCCCTTGCTTCTCAACCAAGACCTTACACGAGAAAAATGAGGAAATCCAAGAAAACCCCAAGAGAAAAAACCCAAGAAGAAGCACTCTTCCCCTCTCTCTCTCTCTCTCTCTCTCTCTCTCTCTCTCTCTCTCTCTCTCTCTTTTCTCTACTGTGTCTTCTCTTCTGCCACACAGAGAACCTCCTGCCAAGAAAAAGACCATCTTTCTCTGGCCTATTTGTATCTTAGGTTTTACAAAACCTAAACAAAATACACTTTTACTCTTTTTGCCTTCCCACCACAACCCACAATCCTAGATACATTAGGAAACTGGTGGTGGGAAACAAGGCAACTTTTCCAACAGAAACCAGAAAAATGGCTTCGAGTGAAATGTGAGGCAACCATTTTTATTCCAATTTAGGATATGAATAGAATGAAATGTGGGGATGAGATGAATGCAAAGATGATAAATGCAGAAGAGAATGAAATGTGGGGATGAGATGAATTTGAGGAGAGGGCACGGATCAGCTCTAATTACTGATCAAACGGCTACAGTGGCAGATGATTTTCTTCTCCTTTAGGGAGCTTTCTTTCTGGGCGTTTCTCAATGGTTGTACTCAAATGGGAGAATAGGCTGTTGTATAAAACAGCCCCTTTTGCAACATTAGGTCGTTATGGCCCATAACTAACCCACCATAATATGGTTACATAGATGCCTCTGAAGACTCTTTTCCTTCGGAATTAATAGAAGATGTGAGAAGGGCCGCTTGCGCCTTTGTCCGTTATTGGCCTTAGTGGGCCCACTATACAGATGGCATATGTCTGTTATTCTAGTGCTTAGATCACCACCAAAGCATGAGTGATGACAGCAAGTCCCCTGATCTAACAAGAATCAAGGGCCTAGGATCATTAGTTTGCTATGGGCCCCACAAGTGCTATAGGGAACACTAGATCACTCTCTAGGTTTGACATTTGTAGAGTAGGCCAGAAATATAATGGTGGTGAGACTCCTTTGCAAACCATAGATGCATGGCATTTACTTCTACGACGAGAACAACAGATAAATGAAAAAGGAGAAAAAGGGTGTTTATTCTTTGTTTTCTTTTGGATGCTCTTGGGTACATTCTTAGAGGAGAAGAAAGGAAAGGGTTGTAGTTTGTGGGTTAAGGGTTATAATATATTGTAATCCTTGTATTTTGTTTTCTCAGCAGGATCATGTTATAGGCATCTTGGCTAAACCATGTAAAATCCTTATGTGTACATTTGTGGTTTGTTTCGTTTAACTATTCAGATTATTTGTGTAAGCTTGGATTGGATTTTACCTAATGAAAGTGGTACCAAAGTAGTGGTTGGAGCGATTGTAGATTTGGCCAAGGTTAGAGTGATCATGATTGTTGTAGGTAGATCGTGATTAGAGTGATCATCAGAGGTAGAAAGATTGTTCGAGTGATTCTCGTTTGAAATGGAGCTCCGCAATAAGGTATTTGCCATCTACAGTTAAAGCTTAGTTGAGTGGCTGTGCCATTTCCAATAGGCGAGACACGTTATGGAGAAAACCAGAAAATTCATTGGAGAGAGACGAAACACGTTCTTCTATTACGGAATTGGCAGGAGGCAATTGGCGCCCCTGGCACTTTCCGTGAAAGTGCCACTGATGGTCGGTTGCAAAGACCATGAGCGCTAGTCAATTTCACTTTGAACTTACATATCTGATTTGTTTTTTGAACTCTGTTAGTTGTGGAATCCACTAATTTGTGGTTCCTAGAATCAATTTTAGTTTCTCTATTATCTACTTAATATATCTATTTTTTTTAGGTGTGTGTTCTCATATAAATATTTCTCTATAATTTCGGAAGGTTATTGACCTAGGATTGATTAGATTGATCGATGTGTGAAAATAGATTTCCCACTCGTCTTTCTTACGTTTTCTACTTTGTGTGAAACAACCAAATATGTAGTGTTGTTTAGAGAGCAGGAGATGGAGGTAAGGTCAGTTACTACCTAGTTCAACATCGATATGTTTGACGGAAAAAGTAGCTTCACCCTATGGTAGATGATGGTGAAAGATATCCTTGTTCAACTAGGCATAGCTAATTAAGGTGTTGAAACCAGAAAAGATGACAGATGGGAAGACATTGAGTCGAAGGCAATCAACACAATTCAACTGTGTCTAGCGGATATCGTTATGTTTAGCATTATCGACTAAGAATCAGTGCCTAAGTAATAATAGAAGTTGGAAATGCTTTAAATGTCAAAAAGCTTGGATAATGATTGCGTTTGAAGCGACAGTTGTACAAGCTAAATATGCAAGAAGACAGATATCTTCTTGAACACATAATTGTGCTTAATGGGCATGTGGATCAACTCCATAAGGTTGATGAAAATATGAAGGAATAAGTAAAGGCCCTTATGATTCTTACATCACTTCCATATTCGCATGACAACCTAGTGACAACTCTATCGTATAGTAAGGATATGATGATATTAGACTAGGTCACAACGTCACTTTTTGTAATGAGATGGGGAAGAAACAACTTCTTGATGAGAGTAAAAAACATGGGTTAGTTGTCATGAAGGAAATCAAAGAGAAAGGTCATTTGGCAGGGAATTAGGAAATGCCAGGTCAAGATATATGGTTGCAGAAAGGGTGTGTGATGTAGGCATGGACCCTGGCATCGAAGTATGGGCATTGGTAGGGAGTTTAACTGTGTTGTAATGGCATGAGAAGTGTGTGTGCGCATGTGTATGTATAAAGTGTGTGGGTGGTGTAAGAGTGTGGGCGGTGATTGTGTGGCAGTGTATTGCGGAAAATGGTGATGGTGTGAGAGACTGTGTAAGAGTGTTGAATTGATGTGTGTGTGTGTGGATTGTAGGGGGTGCGAGTGTGTATTGCAGGTACAAAGGGTGGGACGACCATGAGTGTGGAAGAGAGGTAATGCAAAGTAAAGGTAACAGCCATCAGAGCTAGTTGAAACGAACTCTTGACAACTCCACCTTCACAGCTGGTTATTGGCTGTCCACACTTGACACATCAGCAAGAATTAGTTAGAAGGAGCTGGAGCCTTAACTTCTAAGAAGCCTAGAAGCTTGCATTGAAATCTATAAATAGAGAGAAGGCTTCTTGAGTAAGGGAGTTTTTGATGAATTAGAAAATTGGTCGTGTAAGCCCTTTGTGGTTGGTAAGAGTTTTTTTCTTTCTCCATGGAGGTGAGTTAAGAGTTCTTCGAGGTAAGTTCTTTCCTCCTTCATTTTCCGTTTATCCTTTGATTGTAAATCAGTCCTTGATTCAATAAAATTCATATTCCTGGTTTAGGGCTCTATTTCATTTCTGGAATTTATGATTCTTAACTCTCTGTTTCACTTAGGGGCCGTTTGGATACACGGATTTTAGAATCCGGGATTTCTTCAAAATTGTAGTGAAGAGACAAGAAGAAGCAGACCAGCCATAATTTTTTACTCGTGTTTTACTTCTCGCCCTTCTTTCCGTCAGCAAGCGAGTAGCAGATCCTCCCATATTTCCAGGTTTTAGAAATCTTAGGATGCAGGAGAGATTTTAAAAACCTGAATTTCTCACTTAAAATCCAAGAAACGCTGTCAGGACAGCATACAGCAGCTTGATCATGAACCCTCTTTTACACAGTTTTCAATCTAAAAACCTGGATTCTAAAATCCGCGTATCCAAACAGCCCCTTAGTTCTTCTGTGTCTTTCATTTTCTGCTGCTAAAAGGCCTTATAAATCACAATGGACAGATTAAAATAAAGTCAGATCTAAGCTATAAACTCAGACTTTGATCTTATTTGCAATAGTTCCAAAGTCGTTTGACAATAAGTTCAGTATGGATTGATCTTGCTGCCATTTCTGTGTGACCGAACGATACTGACTCATCCTTGTGCAGAATTCACAACTTTGTTTTTGGAAAATGACAATTTATTATAATCGGGATGGGACAAGATGTATCCCATGATTACAAGATAATATGAGAGTTAATCCTTGTAGGATTTACAGATTTGAAATAACTAGCATTTCGTCCCTTTGCACTCACGCTTTGGCCAGTTCATCACCCATCTCATTGCCGATCTTCTGTGGTGTTCAATCTGAGGATTCATATATCTCACTAAGTCAATTACTTCTGCAATTAAATTTTGCAATTCCATGGTCCCTTAGAATCTCCGGAGGCCCACGCCACTGCATTTGTTGAATCACCTTCAACAATTAGCGGCGGCTGGTTATTCTCGTAAGCCCATCTCAAGCCAAAAAGAAGTGCCCTAATTTCCGCTTCATTTGCATCACATGTTCCGGCTGGGCCGGAGAACGTCATAATGATATTAGCTCTATTTTTCCTTATAACTCCACCAATTCCTGCTCTCTCAGGATTACCTAAGGAGCTCCCATCAAAATTGAATTTCAACCATCCATCCAGCGGGTCTTTCGATTTCAGCTTCTGCTTGGTTCTGATCGTCCTGTCCCATATGATTGACCACCAATTTCTCACCTCATGTGGGACTCCATTTTACCTTTGCCCATGAAAGTATTTCCACCTTGATTTCAGTCGTTAGTCGGCCAGATGTCTTACTTTTTTTTTGAGAAGATGTCTTACTCTTACCCTCGAAAATCCGTCTATTCTGTTATTTCCATATGTTCCAGACTATGGCATAGGAAAAGATGGACCAAAGAATCCGACCAATATTGCTGAAGGGCCCCCTCTGCCAAGTAGTCAAAAGTGAGCTAATTGATCAAGGACAAACCCAGGACATACCAAATGCACCAATTGCTTTCGACCACAAACGGTATGAGTAAGGGCAATGTAGCATTAGGTGATCCAGCGATTCCTCCTAATGTTGACAAAGAACACATATGCTTGCCAAGCTAATATGTCTTCTTTTGAGGCGGTCACAAGAGTTGATTCTTCTGTGCACCAGCATCCACCCAAAAGCCATCACCCTTGGAGGCGCCATTGATTTCTAGATGCGACGTTTAGCAGTAGGCTATCCATCATTTAAAATCTTAAAGAAAGATTTTGCTGTAAAATCACCATTAGATGCAGGCATCCATATTCTTTCGTCTATCCTGAGAGCCAAACAGTATTCGGAATTCAACTGTAGCAGAAGTCTTTGGAAATCCTGTAACTCTTGTTCTTTAAGATCCCTTCGCATACGAATGTCCCAGAAGCCTTTCCCAGACTGGCCTCGTCTTTGTAGATAATCTACCACCAAAGCTTCTGGATTAACTGCAACTTTGAATAGCCTCGGGAACTCCTGACTAAGCAGTGTGTTGCCACTCCAAAGGTCTAACCAGAAGCGCACTTCCATTCCTTTACCCACTTTATAACGTATTTCTTTTTCGAATTGTTCTTGGGTCGAACAAATCGATTTCCAGTTGCTTGATCCTTTTCCAGTTACCGGTGTTCTCACAGTAGCAGAATTCACAACTAATCTACTACTTTGTTGTTCTCTCAGTCAACATCACATGAAATTATTTTATTATTATTTAGAACAAGAAATCATAAATTGGGAATCACTACCAAGACATGATGAATATTCGATGATGGCTATTTAATTGTTGCTAAAAGTTAAGATATTAAATCACTGGCTTATGATGGTAACGAAGTGATCAATAAATCACTTGAAGTAATGATTGACGTGTCCTATAAAATCATGAATGAAGAACTAGAGAAATTGGATCTGACAGCATATTAGGTGAACTCATGTAGATAGAAAGGATGAGTAAATGAAGAAATATTACATCGCTTTTTTCTTCATTTTATTAGATCCTACATTGAAGACTACGGTGGATAATTATGAATTCATGCATGTTTAGGATCAAGACATTATCATGATCTTCCAGAGTTTCAATTGATGGTCGTTCTTGGATATTTCAAAACTCGAGGATTAGTTTTCTTGAACCACGGGAGAATAATCCAAGGAAAAACCACAAAGAACATGCAGCGTGAAACAAGTCCATTCTTCTTGAACTTCTATTTTCGTCATCTTATTTGTAACTTAATTTTTAGGCATCAAATCTTGTTCGGCCGTGATTTGAAAAAGTTCTGGATAAGATCACACAATTTGGATGTGATTTGAAGAAGTAATGATAATTTACCGACCTGGTACATGACTATTACGAGATTTCTATTTTAGGGGAATCTTAGCTAAGTTTTTACCTTTTATTTAAGGTACTTTAGATGGACAAATAAGATTAGTTGCTTAGATCTTAAGTTAACTTTTAGGGTTTATTTTTCTTATGAATAGATGTTATGAAAGCATTATAATGGACTTTTTTGAATTATTGAATGACAATTGACCTTTAAGCTTTTGAGTTATTTGACAACTTTTGGGTTGCTAGGATTAGCTCCTACAAAAGTATTTTCGAGTTTTGCTATGAAGAACTTGACTTTAAAAGGATCAAAGTAAATATCACCCCCTTCGACGTTGATCGAAGTATTTTATTCCTTATGAGTCGTGTTCGAAGGGCCATTTTCTTCTTTGTTAATCTATTTTGCCACAAATGCATCCCTCTTAGAGAGAGAGAGAGAGAGAGAGAGAGAGAGAGAGAGGAAGTGCTTCCGTATGAAGTAACTTCACCCTAAAACAATTAAGTGCATCCTCTATGAAATAGTGGGTCCAGCCTTTGATTGATGTGAGCCATTCACTCCATCTCATGTGGCGAAACCATGTTAATCATCCAATCCCAACCCTCGATAGTGTGATTTTTTTTTTGTGCAACATGGATGATAGCAATGCAACCATTAAAAATAAACATTATTGGGATGTTTTTGCATAAGATAGACAAAGCAAGGCCTAACAAATGGATGGTTTGGATCAAGGAAGGGTGGGACCCACTATACCATTGTTTGTGCCCTACTTAACTATTTCTCTTGACCCGCTGGATAAATGCAATGGTTTTTTAACGATAATGAATAATGAATAAAAAGAAAAAAGCACAAGACCGACCAAAGAGGTCAGCACATGGAAAAATAGATAAAAAGAGAAAAGAAAATAATGGAAAAACAGATTAAACGAGAAAGAAAACATATAGTACATGATAGAAAGAAACCCCTTAAGGGGGAGAAAGTCAAAAAGCCCTAGCTCCACTCCTCCTGCCAATCTATCTGCCTCCAAGTTTGCTAATCTATTAACATGTTGAAAAGATGGATCAAACCCCCAACCCGATTCATGATCTCATCAATCAAGTTAGAGAACCTCCATGGATGAGATCTACTCCCCTTCAACCAACTTATTACATTAAGGGTGCGTTTGGATTGTTGGAATGAAGAATTGGTATGGCGATTACATTCCAATCCGATTCCAATTCCCTCTTCAAACAGAATGGCAACTCCGATTCTATTGTTTGGGTAAAAATTGAAATTCACAAGGGAATGACATCAACATCTTCGTCTCCATCCAACAAACGCTAATCGAATCATGATTCGTGATATATGAAGTCCCCCTGTTTCAAGCTTGAATCCCCCCACCATGATAAATCAATGCTCTACCTCCTCGATTTCAACATGGACAAGGACTCTCAAATAGAATCTTCAAATAAGAAAAGGGAAAAACAGATCAAATACCAAAAAAAAAAAAAAAACAGATCAAATACAAAAAAAACCCACATTCAAGGTGAAAAGAAACTTCAAAGAAGAAGAGGCAAAAAGCAGATCAAATACAAAAAAACTCACATGCATGGAGTAAAGAAACTTCAAATAGTAGGAGGAGGAGAAAATAGATCTTCTCCGATACAAGAGCAACCCACATGCAAGGAGAAAAGAATGGGTATTTGGCCCCAGATTCAATGGGGTTAAGAGGGCGTCCACCAGAGAGAGAGAGAGAGAGTCGAGCCTTTTTTTTGTTCTTAATTTTTTTTTTTTAGAGAAGCTCCTCGAAGGAATCAGAATACCACCTACTTGGGTGGGTAACGGATGCCGCCATATATTCCAAGATTTTTTCCACCCGGAGTCTCCATTCCGTTACCAAGTACATAGCCAAACACATGAATTAGCGAAAAAGGAATCATGTTCCGATTCTTGTTTCCGAAACCCGCGATCCACACGCGCCCTAAGGGAATCCCCCTCCACTATAAACTTTGCCATGATAGAAGGCTCAATCAACCGAATGCCTCGAAGGATCACCAGGATTTCTGTTTCATTAGAGTTGGCAATCCCTAGAGGACCTGAGAAGGCCTATTTAGTAACACCCTCGCCATCTCTTAGAATACCACCCATACCGGCAGAACCAGGGTTCCGATGACTAGATCCCTCAAAGTTTAGCTTTAAAAAGCCTTGAGGGGGAGGGACGCACCTTTGGGCTGCTTGGTGCGAATGCTCCCCTCTTGAACAAAACAAATCTCTACCCATGCCATAAGTCAACAAAAGCCGACACAAATCTAAAGTTAGGGAGAACCATGACCCATGATATGGTCAAGACTATGATCTTAGTGAAAATGAAGTGTGGGCTTTTGACCAAACCTTTAAAAACTCTTGCATTTCTCGGTTTCCACAATATCCAGATCATGGCTAGCATAGACTCATTCTAAAGAATTTCTCGACCAATTATCTAGAAGGATTTCCAAGTTAAGAGGGAAAACCTAAGACATGCCAAATCTTTGAAGGATTCCACTCCATACATACCGAGCCGTCTTACAATGTAAAAAAGATCCACTGAAGCATGAGTACTCTCCGAAGACCCACGCACCCGTATCTAGTGCGTATTAGGTGAAACTGTGCCCGGGTACTCCCTGGGTGCGTACCTGGCTAAGAAGCACGGGTACTCTCTGTAGGCCCACGTACCCGTGTCGGGTGCGTACCGGGTACGCACCCGGGTTTGTGTACGCATCGGGTGCGCACCTAGTTCAAATTAAATCGAAAATTACAAATTTACAATAGCGGGGTTGTCCCAATTAACAAAAGAGGGGTTGAATATATCAAAATATCTATAATATATATCCCATAATTAAAAACCTAACAACTTAGAAGTAATATTAGATTTTGGTGAAGTAATATAAAATTTTGGTGATGTTATTGTTATTTTATTGTTCTCCAATTAAATTGCTTGAATTCTTTAACAAAATATTTATTTTTGTATTTTTATAAATATATAATAAAAATATATTATATTCAGCGTATCCCCAACGTACCCGTATCCTTTCTTTCTTTTTAATCACGTATCCACGTACCCGCACCCGTATATGTGCTTCATTGGTACCAGGTATGCACCCAAACAACAAACAATTCAAAACTATTTGGGGTTCCCATTTGGGCTCAAAATTACATTTAGGCCATGTTCATTTGACATTGTGACAGCCGATTGAGAGCCCAAAACTGATTATTGGAATCAAAATTGTGTTTAATTTTGAGTCAAATAATCTATTTGGGGCTCACATTTGGGCTCAAAATTACATTTACGCCCTATTCATTTGAGATTGTGACAATGACAACCGATTGAGAGCTCAAAACTGATTATTGGAGTCGAAATTATGTTTAATTTTGAGTCCAATAATCTGTTTGGGGCTCACATTTGGTTGGGAGTTGGGATAAATCCCAAACGAACAGGGCCTTCAATTTTTTAATTTTTATAAATATATACTAAAATATAAAAATATATTATATTCAGCGTACCCCCAAAAATCCTAGGAGCCGGGGTGCTCCACACTTTGGCTACCTATAGAGATATCATGTAAGGTGTTAGATGTTGGTAGAATGATTTGATATTGAATACCCCAGAAGTGCACCAGATCCAAACCCTCTTGTCTGAACAAGTTCTCTTGATCTACTGTGACTCCAGTACCACCAATAACTGAGCTACCGGATCTAGCTCCCTATTGAAAAGGTTTCTTCTTAAATTCAGATTCAAGGAAATGCCATTTTACCTTCTCTCCAAGCACTCCTGAAGCCAAGCCTCCTTCGACATTACCGCATATAGGTCGGGGAACATATGTTTTAGCGAAGCTTCGCCACACCACTTGCCTGTCTGGAATTTAATTCTCTCCTAAATAAACTCTGAACCGAATTCCTTCAATGAATTTGGGTCTCTGGTTTAAGATATCTCTCCGTATTGTTACACCTTGATGTCAAAAAATTTCAACCTCTCTCCGTATTGTTACACCTTGATGTCAAAAAATTCCAACCTCTCTCCGTATTGTTACACCTTGATGTCAAAAAATTTCAACCGACCGCCACTTCCCTAGCAATACTCCATATTTATCTTTGATAATCCTTACCCACAGACTTTGCCCCTCTTCCCCAAATCTCCATAACCATTTGCCCACAAGAGCTTTGTTCACCTCTTTCAGCCTCCTAATTCCCAAGCCCCCGACTTTATTGGCTTACATACCTCCTTCCATTTGACAAGATGCATTTTCCGCTTCTCGACCGTACCTCTCTCTCTCTCTCACACACACACACACACAAAAATAAGAATCTCCTTTGTATCTGTTGAATTCTTCTCCATAAATGTAGTGGTTATCATAAATGATTCACAGTTATGGACATCCGGCTACGGATTATTTCACACCCCACCATTTTAATTTTAATACCATTAAATATTAAAAAAATATTACCCACCATCAAATGCCTCCCAAGAGTTCCTATAAAGATCATGATCAACAATTACAGTCCTGATGCAACTGAACATTCAACATGTTAGTCAGTAGATAAATCGTTCCAATATCAACCTTGTATTTCTTTTTCCTTCATCTACCTAAGTACTGCTAAATCTTTGATAGTTACAATGCTGAATATAATCCATAGACAGGACACTTGTGCACAGTTGAAAATGAAATTTTTGGGGAATAATGGACTTGCCCTCTCAAATTATTTTGAAAGATGGGTACCCAATTTGGTAATGTTGATTATACTGCTTGGTGCTTCAAATCCAAGAGTTTCAACTTGCAGAAATTTGAAATTGGTGATGGAAACGCCAACCAATTTTAATTACGCTACAGCCACATAATAGTTCATTGCATACACAAAACTGAGTTTTCAAAGTGCAGACTTCAAGGAACAACGTACTTATACAGATTGAGATAGGCAAGCAAAATGTCAGTTTCCTGATTTCTTGTTGGCAACCTATTCTAGAGAAGCATTAGAATTATAACTATAAAAAATAAGAGCAAAGCATCAGATCATGTTACAATTTTTAGCCAACACATTTTTATCCAAGTTTTAGTGTGATGAACTGAATCATAACAGAGAGATCTGTATAGTTGTAGTTATTGCTAAACTAAACATGCACCTGATGAGAACAACATTATGGAGATGAAGAAACATCGTCAGAAGAAGGCATAATCTCACTCTCTATTCTGAGGCTTCCAACTGTACGGAAGGCTCTACTTTCAATTTTTCCAGTGCAGTGATGCGTCCATCAAGTGAATCATAGAGGTCTTTCACCTGGAGACATAAAAGTATGAAGTTCAGACATTGTAACTGATATGCTAACAAAATCAACCATCATTCAAATTATTCATGTTTAACTGAAAAAATGATACACATTAAAGCAGGCATTGTGGGCTGCTTTGATAACATCAACCATCAAGGCCTTCTTCAAGTTTGAATCCTTATATATAAGATGATAAGTTCTCTAATCTTATTCATGCTTTCCTTACTACTGATATTGGAGAAAAAGAAAGAGCTACTCAGCCCGCACTTTACTCATCTCTTTTATTTTTCCTTATAGACTCGCTCACTAAAAGCCCTTGCAGATCTGTGCTCCTCTTATTCTTATTGTGAACAGCCGATCTTGTGCCATCCTCAGCCGATCTTGGACCCCCTATGGTTTGTGAGCTCTGCTCATATAAGCTTTATCTAAGCAGCTGCTCAGAAACCATTTCCTCATATATATATATATATATATATATATATATATATATATATATATATATATATATATATATAGTAGTAGTAGTAAAAAACCCCGTGCGATGCATGGACCGACAAAGAACTGTACGGACCACGTCATAGGTTGATCCAAGCCGTCCATGTGATGGAACACAACATCAATAGGTTGTGCCCGTAAAATCATTTCCATAGGCTGATCCTAGCCCTCCAATCTATAGAGGTTTCCATAATTAAAAAAGCATAAAGGAGGGGGGTAGGATTGAAATTATGTGGCTTTAATGGGTGCCTTTGTTAAAAAGCATAAAGGAGGGGGTAGGATTGAAAATATGTGGGGTGAATGGGTGCCATTGTTAAAAAAAGTGATTTGTAATTCTCATAGAATTTTGGCAGAAATTCAAATAATTCTCTCCTTTTCTCTTCTGCTATATATATATATATATATAGAGAGAGAGAGAGAGAGAGAGAGAGAGAACTGTTAAGCGCACCATTTTTTTGGTTCCCGCTGGGTCCCGCTAAAGCGGACCAAAAAATGGTGCTATTAAGCGCACCAACACTTTTCTCACATATATATATATATATATATATATATATATATGAGGAAACAGTTTCTACACACAAGTAGAAACCGTTTTTCAAAAAATAGTGTGCTTAAGCGCACCAACACTTTTCTCATATATAAATATATATAAATATGAGAAAACAGTTTCTACACACAAGTAGAAACCGTTTTTCCTCTCTCTCTCTCTCTCTCTCTCTCTCTCTCTCTATATATATATATATATATATATATATATATATATATATATATATATATATATATGAGAAAACAGTTTCTACACACAAGTAGAAACCATTTTTCCTCTCTCTCTCTCTCTCTCTCTATATATATATATATATATATATATATATATATATATATATATATGGGACAAGTGAGCGTACTCAGTCGAGTAGATAAGCTTATCTACTCGGTCAGCTAAAAACAGTGGGCACCCACATTTTTTGGGTGATCCAAACCATTCATTTGAAAGGTCCTTACCTAGATAGGGTGTCCACAAAAAATCAGCTCCATACGATCATACTAACCCATCCAACAGTGGAGAGGAAAATGGGCTATATATATATATATATATACAGAGAGAGAGAGAGAGAGAGAGAGGAAAGTGTTTTTGAGCTTGAGCTCCGAAACTCTTGTGAGACCACATTTTTTGGGTGATCCAAAGCATTAATTCCAATGGTCCTTTCATAGATAGGATGTGTACAAAAAATCAGGTGGTTAGGATCATCCTAACCCTTCCATTTGTAGAGGGAAAAAATGGGCAGATCCGTGGAGAAACAGTATCTGTCCATTTTTTCCTCCACTTTTGGATGGGATAGGATGATCCTAACGACCAGATTTTTGGTACACACCCTATCCATGTAAGGGCCTTTCAAATGAATGCTTTGGATCACCCCAAAAATGTGCGCCCACATGAGTTTTTGAGCTCGACCTCAGATATTATATCTGAGCTCGAGCTCAGCAACAAATCCTAACGACCAGATTTTTGGTACACACCCTATCCATGTAAGGGCCTTTCAAATGAATGCTTTGGATCACCCATACAATCATCCTAACCATTCGATCTATAAAAGCCTACTTTCTAGCCGTCCATTCTAAAAATCCACAAATCAACACATACCATGATCCTATGGAAAGGATTTCTTAGGGACACCCTACCTATGTTAGGTCCTATAGAATGAACAGATTGGATGAGTCAGCAACATGGGAGATGGCATATATAGAGGACTGCACAGGCTGCGCGATACCTCAGTGTGTGTGTGTGTGTGTGTGTGTGTGTGTGAGAGAGAGAGAGAGAGAGAGAGAGAGAGAGAGAGAGAAAAGTGTAGCTAACTTAGCTACACCGACGCCTTAAAATACAGTGGGCCCCACATTGTTTCGGTGATGCAAACCATTCATTTGATGGGCCCTCACATAGATAGGGTGTGCCCAAAAAATCAGCTCCATAGGATCATCCCAACCCTACGATTTGATGAGGCAAAAATGGACGTGTAAAAACCTTTACAAATTTGTCCATTTTTGCCTCCACAGTTTGAAGGGTTTGGATCATCCAATGGAGCTGATTTTTTGGGCACACCTTATCAATGTGAGGGCCCATCAAATGAATGGTTTGGATCACCCAAACAATGTGGGCCCACTGTATTTTAAGCCGTCGGTGTAGCTAAGTTAGCTACATGTATGTGTAGCTTCACTTAACTATATATATATATATATATATATATATATATATATATATATATATAAGAGAACATTTCCTACACACTTGTGTAGGTAAGTTACCTACACACTACCTTAATATACAGTGGGGGCCCACATTGTTTGGGTGATCCAAACAATTCATTTGATTTGAATGGTCCTCACATAGATAGGGTGTCCACAAAAAATCAGATCCATAGGATCATCCTAACCATTCAAACTATGGAGGCAAAAAATGGACTAATTTGTGAAGGTTTATACACGTCCATTTTACCTCCACAAATCGTAGGGTTGGGATGATCCTATGGATCTGATTTTTTATGGACACCCTCTCTATGTGAGGACCATTCAAATGAATTGTTTGGATCACCCAAACAATGTGGGACCCCACTGAATTTTAAGGTAGTGTGTAGGTAACTTACCTACACAAGTGTGTGTAGGAAATGTTCTCTCTATATATATATATATGAGGAAAATGATTGTGAGCTTGAAGCTCATATAGCTTATATGAGCTTGAGGGCCTAAACACATGTGGGCCCACATTGTTAGGATGATCCAAAGCATTCATTTGAAAGGCCCTTACATAGATAGGATGTGTACAAAAAATCAGCTTCATAGGATCATCCTAACCCATCCAAATGTGGAGGGCAAAATGGACAGACATCGTTTGCCACAAATCTGCCCATTCTTTCCCTCCGCTTTTGGAAGGGTTAGGATTATCCAATGGATCTGATTTTTGGCACACACCCTATCTATGATGGGGCCTTGCAAATGAATGGTTTGGATCATCACAAAAAATGTGGGACCCATGTGTTTGGGCCCTCAAGCTCATATAAGCTATATGAGCTTCAAGCTCACAATCATTTTCCTCTCTCTCTCTCTCTCTCTCTCTCTCTATATATATATATATATATATATATATATATATATTAGGAAAAGCCTAAGCTAGAGCTTAGAAACCACTACTCCCATAGTTGGTTGAGTCATCCAACCCATTTAGTTTATAGGTTATGCTTAGGGTTATGGTTATGATTACGATTATGGGTTATGGTTAGGGTTATGATTTGTGGAGGTTTAGAATGAATGGCTAGTAATTATGGTCCTATAGATCGGATGGTTAGGATTATGGTATGGAGCTGGTTTGTTAGGAACACCCTATCTATGTGAGGTAGTATAAAATGAATGGGTTGGATGAGTCAAACTACTATGGGAGATGGTGTATTCTAAGGTCTAGCTCAACCTGAGCTACAGCTCAGAAACCTCGCCATTCATATATATATCTATATATATATATATATATATATATATTTATGGGGCCGAGGTTTCTGAGGTATCACGCAGGCTGAGCAAGCCTCTATATAACACACCATCTCCATGTTGAGTGACTCATCCTACCTCTTCAAACAATCATCCTAACCATTCGATCTGTAGAAGCCCACTTTGTAGATGTCCATTCTAAAACTCCACAAATCAACACATACCATGATCCTAGGGAGATGATTTCTTAGGGACATCCTACCTATGGTAGGTCCTATAGAATGAACAGGATGGATGAGTCAGACACCATGGGAGATCGTGTATATAGAGGGCTGCTCAGGCTGCGTGATACCTCAGAAACCTTTTCCCTTTCTATATATATATAGGGAAGTGATATATGCACCCCTTTTGATTACTAGGGATACCCAGCAGCAGTGTACGTGGCAATCAGCCCCATTAAATCCCTCTGACGTGAAGTACATCAGGCCTTCTGCAGTCATTGATACACTGCTGCTGTGTGTCCCAAGTGATGAAAAGGGGCGCATTTATCATTTCCCATATATATATATATATATATATATATAGAGGAATATGTTCGTGCGCTCAAGCTCTAATAAGGAATGGTGCGCTTGAGTGCACCAATCACATGGGTCCCACAATTTCTGTGAGGATCCAAACCATTCATTTGCAAGGGCCTATCATAGATAGGGTGTGTACCAAAAATCAGCTCCATTGAATCATCCTAACCCCTCCAAAAGTGGAGGGCAAAAATGGGCAGATTTGTGGTCTGTCCATTTTGACCTCCACAAATGGATGGGTTAGGATGATCCTATGGAGCTGATTTTTTGTACACACCCTATCTATGTAAGGCCCTTTCTAGTGAATGCTTTGGATCATCCTAACAATGTAGGCCTCATTGGTTTGAGAGCTCCAGCTCACGAATATGTTCCAACGCTCAAGCTCACAATCCTTTTCCTCATATATATATATATATATATATATATATATATATATATATATATATAGGGAAAGGTGTGCGTACTCGGTCGAGTAGATAAGCTTATCTACTCGGTCGGGTTAAAAACAGTGGGGGCCCACATTTTTGGGGTGATCCAAACCATTCATTTGAAAGGCCCTTACCTAGATAGGGTGTCCACAAAAAATCAGCCCCATAGGATCATCCTAACCCATGCAACAGTGGAGGGAAAAATGGGGAAAAATGGACAAACACAGCTTGTCCACAAATCTGCCCATTTTTCCCTCCGCTGTTGGATGGGTTAGGATGATCCTATGGGGCTGATTTTTTGTGGACACCCTATCTAGGTAAGGGCCTTTCAAATGAATGGTTTGGATCACCCCAAAAATGTGGGCCCCCACTGTTTTTAACCCGACCGAGTAGATAAGCTTATCTACTCGACCGAGTACACACACCTTTCCCATATATATATATATATATATATGTGTGTGTGTGTGTGTGTGTGTGTGTGTGTGTGTGAGAAAAGGGTTCCTAAGGTTAACCTCATATAGCTTATTAGGATGATCCAAAGCATAAGGGGCCCACATTGTTAGGATGATCCAAAGCATTCATTGGCCCCATCATAGATAGGGTGTGTACAAAAAATCAGCTCCATTGGATCATCCTAACCCATCCAAAAGTGGAGGGCAAAATGGATAGACACTTTTTGCCCACAAATCTGCCCATTTTTTCCTCCACTTTTGTAGGGGTTAGGATGATCCAATGGAGCTGACTTTTGGTACACACTTATCTATGATGGGGCCTTGTAAATGAATGGTTTGGATATCCAAACAATGTGGGCGCCTTATATTTTGCGAGCGCCACCTCATATAAGCTTATATGAGGTTAACCTCAGGAACTCTATTCTCTCTCTCTCTCTCTCTCTCTCTCTCTCTATATATATATATATATATATATATATATATATATATATATATAGAGGAATAAGAGTGTGCGGTCGAGGGCCTAAACACATGGGTCCCACACTTTTTGTAGTGATCAAAACCATTCATTTGCAAGGCCCCATCATAGATAGGGTGTGCACAAAAAATCAGCTCCATTGGATCATCCTAACCCCTCCAAAAGTGGAGGGCAAAAATGGGAAAATTTGTGGCAAACGGCGTCTGTCCATTTTGCCCTCCACTTTTGGATGGGTTAGGATGATCCTATGGAGCTGATTTTTTGTACACACCCTATCTATGATGGGGTCTTGCAAATGAATGCTTTGGGCCATCCTAACAATGTGGGCTCACATGAGTTTTTGGCCCTCGACCACACCTAAGCTTGGTGCGGTCGAGCGCACACTCTTATTCCTCATAAATATATATATATATATATATATATATATATATATATATGAGTAAACAGTTCCTTATATGAGGTGGCGCTCACAAAACATAAGGGGCCCACTTTGTTTGGATGATCCAAAGCATTCATTTGATAGGCCCTCACATAGATAGGGTGCCCACAAAAAATCAGGTCCAGAGGATCATTCGAACCCTTCCATTTGTGGAGGTTTAGATTTATGGAGGTTTATACCCATCCATTTTCACCTCCACAAATGGAAGGGTTAGGATGATCCTATGAAGTTGATTTTTTGTGGGCACCCTATCTAGGTGAGGGCCTATCAAATGAATGCTTTGGATCATCCAAACAAAGTGGGCCTCCTATGTTTTGTGAGCGCCACCTCATATAAGGTAGCGCTAGCGCCACCTTAGCTAGTATATATATATATACTAGTAAAAAACCCCGTGCGATGCACAGGCCGACAAAGAACTGTACGGACCACGTCATAGGTTGATCCAAACCGTCCATGTGATGGAACACAACATAAATAGGTTGTGCCCCAAAAATCATTTCCATAGGCTGATCCTAGCCGTCCAATCTATAGAGGTTTCCATAATTCCTCTTAAATCAGATGGTTAAGATCACTCTATAGATTTATAGATTTTTTATTAAAAAACCATAAAGGAGGGGGGTAAGATTGAAATTATGTGGCTTTAATGGGTGCATTTGTTAAAAAGCATAAAGGAGGGGGTAGGATTGAAAATATGTGAGTTGAATGGGTACATTTGTTGAAAAAAGTCAAAAAAAGTGATGTGTAATTCTCATAGAATTTTCCAAAAATTCAAAAAATTCTCTTCTTTTCTCTTCTCCTATATAGTATATAGATATCTACTACTATATAGCATAAAAGAAAATGAGAGAATTTTGTCCATTTAACACATCAATGTGGATGATTTTTACCGTTTTTTGCCCTCCCCACATATCTGTACATACTAGCTATGTGAGGGTAAAAAAGGTATGAATGTTCGAAATTATTTGCAAAATCTGTGGCATTAACACATGGCTGGTAATTTTGATCTTGATTTGCTAGCCACCTTCTCCAAACGCTACGTCTCGCCCATCCTTTGCAATTGTATGTATTCAGAGATTTGTCTTATTAGATGTGATGAAAAACTGCACCGAAATACTATTTCTTGAAAGGTTGCTAGCAATAATACGTAAAGAAAGAAGCTAGCAATAATAATCATTACATAGTAAAGTTTATGAGAGAAATTACGGATAACGGGTACCTCGGGCACCTGGATATGACAATTACGGAAAAAAACTACAAAGAAGAGGTATCAAAATATGATAATTACGAAAAAACTACTTTTCCTTATTATTTTTTGAGGATATTACGAATTCTGCACCCCTTTAAAAATATTTACAAATTCTGGGCACCTTCAGAGGAACAACAGATTATGGAAACCTCTATCGATAGGACGGCTAGGATCAACCTATGGAAATGATTTACGAGCACAACCTATTGATGTTGTATTCCATCACATGGACGGTTTGGATCAACCTATGATGTGGTCCGTACAGTTCTTTGTCGGCCCGTGCATCGCACGGGGTTTTTACTAGTATATATATGAGCAATGATAGATGCAAGGGAGCCCTTGCATGAAGAGCTGGAAAAGGGCCCTTGATTGGTTCCACATCATCAAGTGTAACCGTTTCAAATCAGTTGAAAAAGTAAATTCAGTTACACTTAATGACGTGGAACCAATCAAGGGCCCTTTCAGGCTCTTTATGCAAGGGCTCCCTTCATCTATCATCCCTCATATATATATATATATATATATATATATATAAATAAATATATATATATAGAGAGAGAGAGAGAGAGAAAAGTGTAGCTACACATACGTGTAGCTAACTTAGCTACACTGACGGCTTAAAATACAGTGGGCCCCACATTGTTTGGGTGACGCAAACCATTTTTTGGATGGGCCCTCACATAGATAGGGTGTGCCCAAAAAATTAGCTGCATAGGATCATCCCAACCCTACGATTTGTGGAGGCAAAAATGGACGTGTAAAAACCTTCAAAAATCTGTCCATTTTTGCCTCCAAAGTTTGAAGGGTTGGGATGATCCTATGGAGCTGATTTTTTGGGCACACCCTATCAATGTGAGGGCCTATCAAATGAATGGTTTGGATCACCCAGACGATGTGGGCCCACTGTATTTTATGCCGTCGGTGTAGCTAACTTAGCTACACGTCGGTGTAGCTAAGTTCGAAATTTCGGACCGAAATTACTGAAATTCCAAAATTTGGAATTTCGCTAAATTTCCAATTTCGGTTTCGGTCCCCACCAAAATCCGAAATTTCGGATTTCGGTCGAAATTAAAACCATGCTCATAACACAGCTATAACTTATGTTCCCAGAAAACCTGAAAATCAGCTCATAGTTTAGCACCCGCAGATCAAGTATTCTGATGCAATTTTTTCGTGAGGGCATCTGTCCCCAATAGAAGCAGTTTGTTTAAAAGATGGCATTTCTAATGTGGAAATATATGATACAACTGAGTTTCCCGCAATGATGTATGCACTTATAATAAAAGCGTACATGAAAATGCGCATATCATTTGGAAACATCACAATGTGTGACCAATTGCCGAAGTCTTCTATGATTGATTTTATCCACTTTGTGACCATTTGATGTATGGGTTGTTTTCTTTTTTGTAAGAAGTTTAACCTTTAAAGGTCCCATGGTTTTTCTTACTAAAGAAATTAATTGATGAAATTGTTTTGATTGATATTTTGAGGGAGTTAGAAATGGAGTTCGGGTTAGAGAGGGGAAGAAGAAGAGGAATGGAGAGATGGAGAGTCTCCACTAGGGAGCTCCTCATGTATATATGATGCATATATAGGCCCCAAACATGGCAACCGTGTACAAAGAGTCTCCACTAGAGAGCTCCTCATGTATATGATGTATATATAGGCCCCAAATAAGGCAACAGTGTACAAAGACTACAATACTCTTTTGCGCAGGTTCGAATCCTGCTGTCGACGTTTCTTTTTTATCGTTTAAAAAAAAAGACTACAATACTCTCTAAACTACAAGTAATACCCAAACTACCCTTACATGTTATTCAACACTCCGACTCAAGCTGGAGTGTATATACTATGGAACTCCAACTTGCTACAAAGAAACTACAATAAACAACTAAAAAACCAAAAAGTACAATAAGCTCATACACATATCCAGCTTGGTAACACTCCTCAAGCTGGTGTGGTGAATACATAATAAAAAACGTAACAATAAAAGACAACGGCCACCATGAGTACAATCATCGAGATCAGCGGCCACCAAAAAAGAAAAACTCCCTCTGAATGAGAGCCCGGTGAATAAATATGCAAACCACGAAAGATCAAACTAGGGCACCTCGTCAGGGAAATAACAACGATCCATCGGCAAAACGAGCACACCAAAGGTGCGTACACGAGCAACAACAAAGCACCACGAGCGGGAACACCAGCTAAGCAGCACCACGCCAATAGAAGAAGATAACCAACGATGTGGAAACCATCAGAGACAAGGCTGACGGGGAAATCATCGCCTGGAGAGAAAAATCAATGATGGGGAAACCATCGTCTGGAGAAAAGGTTGACGGCATGAACATCGTTGCCTAGAGATAACCATCCCACGATGGGGAAACTATCGTCTTGAGAGAAAGTCGACAGGGAAACCGTCGCCTAAAGAGAAGCAACCAACGATAGGAAAACCATCATCTGGAAACAAGGTCGACGGCATGAACATCATCGCCTGAAGAGAACCAACCAACGATGGGAAAACCATCGTCTGGGGACAAGGTCGACAGGGAAACCGTCGCCTAAAGAAAACCAACCAACGATGGGGAAACCATCGTCTGATGACAAGGTCGATGGCATGAACATTGTTGCCTGAAGGAAACACCGACCAACGACGGTGGAAAGCACGTCGCCAGGGGCAGAGAACCGATCAACGATGGGGATACCGTCGTCTGGTGAGACAAAGTCTATGGGGACACCGTCGTCTGGTGAGACAAAGTCTATGGGGACACCGTCGCCTAGAGAGAACAATGTAAAGAAGAATTGATAATGCCATGAGGCAACTAACAATGCGAAGGAGAACTAATAACCAAGAATGGTGAAATACATCAAAGAAGTACTAATTACCAAGAATGGTGAAATACATCAAAGAGAAGAAATGACAGTGCAAAGAGGAGACAACATGAAGAAGGATGCAGCATAGAATCACTACCAACACTCCCCCTTGGGCGAGACTACATGAGCCTAGAGACAACAAGAGAAGCAAACAAGACAACACTCCCTCTCAAGTTGAAGGTAAATTACCTTCAACTTGCAATGAAAAAAAGACAATCAAGGCACCACAACTCTCTCGGACATTTCATCGAACACTTGGTGGGCACCTTGGATAGGAAGACAAAGGCCATGGAAGACAAAACAATATAGAAAAGAGAAAATAAAGGGATAGGGTGGAGTTTAGATGCCAAAAAGGGATTTTGTGAAGAAGTTTTCTTCTCAAATGGGATGGTAGTGAGAAAATACGGAGAAAGAAGAGTTAGGAGGACGAGAATTGAGATTTGGGATTTGGGATTTAAGAAAGAGAAAGGGAGGAATAGATTGTGGAGAGACCCAACAATGGGCGTATGAGAAAATAGAGAGAGATCTTTTCTTTTCTTTTTCTTTTTTTTTTTACTTGGATTTTCTGATTTATGGCTTTGAGTTTCGTCGTAGAGAGATCAAAGGAAAATGCGCATATGCACTGGGGAGAGATTTCCAATAAAGGAAATGCCAAAAAATGGGTTGTCTGAAAAAGATGGGTTGCGTGATTGAAAGTAAGATGGAAATCTTGAAAAAGAACCCAAAAAAAGGGCTTGTGCCAGTGCGCTGAGAGAGAGAGAGAGAGAGAGAGATTAAGGAGTGATTTGCGAGAGATTTGAGGGGGATTGAAAAAATATTTTCGAAAGAGAGGCGGTTGTTATTTACAGCAAACCCATTTCAAAACAGATAAAAGAGAGAGACGTTGAAGAAAGAATATCTAGGGGAGATTGAGAGAGAGATTTTAGGGATTTTGTAAAAGGAGAAAAACCAGTGCAAACGGCTCGGGGAAAAAAAGAGAAAAAGAAAACGAGGGATGAGAGAGAGAGAGTGGCGTGGGAGTCTTGAGATGGCTCTTCTTCTTTTCTTCTTCCTTTTCCATGGATCTTTGCTCTGATATCATGTTAGAAATGGACTTAGGGTTAGAGAGAGGAAAGAAGAGGAATGGAGAGTCTTCACTAGTGAGCTCCTCATGTATATGATGTATATATAGGCCCAGAATAGGGCAACAATGTACAAAGACTACAATACCCTCTAAACTACAACTAACACCTAAACTACCCTTACATGTTATTCAACAAAGGGTATAGGAATTGGGAAAATTTTGCAAACGGATTATGTAACGTTGGATTCTTATATATATATATATATATATATATATATAGAGAGAGAGAGAGAGAGAGAAGGGTTGCTGCCTCGAGCGCTTAGCTTAGCTGCGCTCGAGCACAGAAACAGGGGGGTGGGGTCATTGGGAGGTGATCCTAACCACTCATTTGGAAGGCCCCATCATGGATGGGGGGCCTACCCAAAATCAACTCCATTGGATCACCAATGGGTGTCCATTTGTGGGGCCAAAAATGGACAGATACTGTTTGTCCACTAATATGTCCATTTTTAGCCCCACAAATGGACACCTTAAGGTAGACCTGGCAAATGCGACCCGTGCCCGCGGGTCAACCTGGCCCACCCGCAAATTTGCTGGCACGGGTTGGCTTTTTAGTGACCCATCAAAAACTAACCCGCGGGTCACCCAACCTGCAAAAACACGGGTCGGGTCGGGTCAACCCACGGGTTTTTAGCTTTTTTTTTAACATTTTTTATTTTAAAAGAAAAAATGTGATCAAGGGCTCAGATCATAGCTAGGGTTTTAAAAGAGTAAAACATAAAAGAGAGGCCATTCTATTTTCTCATTCTCTCTTTTGTTTAGACTGCTTTAGGGTTTGAAGGGGGGCTCTCTCATTTTCATTGGACGGATCCGAGCATCTTCTCCGATCGGTTCCCTCCCGCCAGCGCTCCTTTTCCCCTTTCCGACCACCTTCTCCATCATCTTACCGCTTTGAAACCCACCACCACTACAATCAAACCCATTTCTTTTTTCCCCATAACCATCATCAGCTCAACACCATTTCTATCAAACCCATTCCAAAAATCATCTTCTTCTCCACCAGATCCGCTCGAGTAGCATTCCAGGTCTGATTTCTAGAAATTCCTCTCTCTTCTTTAATTTCATTTTTTGGATTTCTCATATGATCTATCTTTTATAATTTACTTTTGTTCGTATGAGAATCTCTATTTTCTAGTGAAATTTCCAGAAATCCTCCGTTATTTATAGATCTGCCAATCAATTTAAGAAAGAAATTCGTGAAGATCAGTTGTAATCTAGAATCTGAATTCCTAAATTTTGATCTTTATGGCGGTTTATGTGCTTTTTTCTAGGGCAGAATATCTAGATCTCTTAGGTGTTATATTTTTCTTTCGTTTTTTTCATATTACGAGTTAGAGTTCTGAAAATAATTAAATTGGATTTGTTAGAGATCGTGATGAATTTTATGTGAGCTCGAATAGTTTAACTTTTTTAACGCATGATATTCAAATTTCTAGTAAATTCAGAACACCAAATCACTAATTTTGAAGGCACTGAACTCAAATTCTTATAAATTCAAACACAAAAATGTGGAAGATGAGTCATTCTTTGCCAATGGACTTTAAGTGCACACAATTCACCTTTTAGATGAAACGTTGTTTCATCTCATAGATGAAGTTGAATTCTGAATTACCTGTTGAAGCATAACTGATCGAATAACACCAACTCTAAAAGCTTAAGTTTTTGGAGTTATTGGTTGTTTTCACAGTACCTAAGTTTCATTTCTCATTTTCTTTCTTTTTGTTTTAGGATCTGAGGAGACTTGAGTTTTTGAGAAGAAACGAACGTAACTATTTCAAAAATTCTACTTGAGTTGGTAGCCTTATCTTTCCTTCAAGCATTCAAGGTATGATCCTTCACTCCTTATGTTGCGATGATAATCTAGTCTTCTGGAAACTCTTTTTAAGCATGTATTTTGAATGTTATTTAAAAGGCCTTATGGAGTCTATGAACACCAACTCTCCTATGAATGAGGAAAGTGATGGCGAAGGTCCTTCTCAAGATCTAAGTATTGCTACTACCGGTAAAAATTCTAAACGCAAAACTAGAATTTGGGATGACTTTGAAATCTATGAAGATGAGAATGGAAAAGAGAGAGCAAAGTGCAAGGTATGCCCAAAAAGTTTTGCCATAGGTAGTAATACTCATGGGACTTCAAATTTTAAAAAACCATGTTGAAATGGTTGGAAAATGTATAGGGCGCACCAATAAGGATGTAAATCAGATGCATATAGGCTATGCTACATCCTTACGTGCCAAAAAAATTTCTCAAGAAACTTATCGTGAGAAGGTAGCAATTTCTATTATGAAACATAATTATCCATTTTCATTAGTTGAACATGAAGGTACAAGGGATCTTCACAACTATTTGAATCAAGATGTAAAACCCTATTGTAGGAACACCGCTAAATCTGATTGCTTGAAAATATATAAGAGAGAGAAAGAAAGGCTTAAGCTTGATTTGGGAAGAGTTACAAGTAGGATATGTCTCACTTCAGATGTATGGTCATCCATCACAACCGAGGGGTACATTTATCTTACCGCACATTATATAGATGAGAATTGGATATTGCATAGTAAAATTCTCAATTTTGTCACTTTCCCCCTCCACACAACGGTGTACTTTTGGCAGATAAAGTGTTTCAATTCTTGAAGGATTGGAGAATTGAGAAGAAAATTGTTCTCTTACTTTAGACAATGCATCTAGCAATGATAGCATGCAAGAAATCTTGAAAAACCAACTTAGTGTGCAAGATGCTTTGTTATGTAAGGGTAATTATTTTCATGTTAGATGTTCTGCACATATCTTGAACTTAATTGTTCAAGATGGTTTGAAGATCGCTAATGTAGCTATACACAAGATTAGAGAAAGTGTCAAGTATGTCAAAAGTTTTGAGGGTAGGATAATAAAGTTTGCTAAGTATTGTGAACAAGTTGATGTGAGACACTCAATGGGTTTGAGCATGGATGTACCGACTAGGTGGAATGCCACTTTTTTTATGCTTGAAAGTGCCATCAAATATCGTCTTGCATTTCAACGTTATGCTTTGATAGAACCAGGATACAATTATTGTCCATCAATTGATGAATGGAAAAGGGGGGAGGAAATTTGTAAAATGTTGAAGCCGTTTTATGACATTACGATGCTTTTTTCGGGTTCCGATTACCCAACGGCAAACTTATATTTTCAATGTCTGAAAATTCAAATCCGTTTACTTGAAGAGAAGGAAAGTGCAGATGATGTAATTAGTAGCATGGCAAATCAAATGATCCCAAAGTTTGAGAAATATTGGGAGTCTTACAGTGTTGTGCTAGCTATGGCTGCCGTTCTAGATCCTTAATACAAGATGAATATGGTGGAATTTTGCTATAAGAAGATTCATGACAACACACACAAGGAAAAGGTGGCATGTGTCCGAGTGGCTCTGAGTTCACTTTTTGAAGAATATGTTTCCCAATTCTCCGTGGATACCTCGAATCATGCTTCAGCTATGACTAGTGGCGACATTTGTATTGATGATGGCTTTAGTGTAAGTTACACTTTTTTAATATTCTTATTATATTTAATCTTTTAAGAAGTTGAATATCTAATTATCTATTCCCCTTAAATATATTTGATATTTCTCTCATGTAGGAATTTGATTACTATGAGAGTGAATTTTGTACCACTAAGAAGTCAGAATTAGACCTCTACTTGGAGGAGACAAAGTTTGATCATAAACAACATTTGAATGTTTTAGAGTATTGGAAAGACAACGCTGGTAGATATCCTATTCTCTCTAGGATAGTACGTGATCTCATGAGTGTACCAATAACTACCGTTGCTTCGGAATCGGCTTTTAGCATTGGAGCTAAAGTTCTCACCAAATATCGAAGCTCGCTAAGACCAGAAAATGCCGAAGCCGTAATTTGCACTAGCAATTGGATGTTTGGTTATGAAGTTCAATGTAAGTTTTAATATTTAGTTTACCTACCATAGTCCATAGCACTACTAATATTTTTTGAAATATTTACGACTGCTAATAATTACTAGATGAAGATCTTATGGTATTTAATTACTTACATTTGTTAAATGTAGGTGAAGATCCTACTGATGAACAACTCGTAGTACCATTATCCAAGATTTCTCTTTCGGAATCAAGAGGATCAACTACCACCGATGTCATTTGATTTGGTATAGTTTCTATGCATTGATTTGGTATAGTTTTTATTCGTTGTTTCCCAATAGCTTTTATTCATCAATTTGCTATAGTTTCTATTAATTATTTTGGTATAGTTTCTATTCATTGATTTGGTATATTTTATATTCATTGCAGGAGCCTTCTTCATCGTACCGGCAGTGGGAGACGACTGTCACAACTCTAAAGCATAGACTCTATGATTAATTTAAATATTTCTATGATGTTTCACTTGTGGATTTGATGGGGACTATGTTTCTATGATGTTTCTACGATGTTTTTATGGATTCAGTTTGCTCGTGATATTTTGTTAATGGGGATTATGTTTCTATGATGTTTTTATGGATTCAGTTTGCTCGTGATATTTTGGTAATGGGGATTATGTTTCTATGATGTTTCTAAGATTATATTTTGCTCGTGATGTTTTTTTACATTCGAGTTTGCAGAAGCTTGGCCTGGTGAATGGTGTGCTCTTGACTAAGGTATCTTCTCCATCTCACAATTTTGCTTCATTTAATCTAGTTTTTGTTGTAATTGTAGATTGGTAAGGCTTTGAAGAAGCTGTTTGAAGATGGTGTAGTGAATGTGAGGATTTGTGGATTACCTCCAAACTCTGGTTGGCTTCTTTGATTGAGTAGTAAATTAGAGGCACTTGTAGTTGCTGGTAGCAGTTTGGATTAATTTTTTTTAATACATCCATCCATTTTTTTTCCATATAAACAACGAAAAGTGAATTTCACAGGTGTAGCCATCCTGAAGATGTGCCTGTAGTAGTGGACATAACTTTGCAAGAGCTGTAGCTTGATTACATAGACTTGTACCTTGTATGTGCTTCTTGTTTCAATGTTAAATTGTGTACTTGGCAGGTTATCTTTTAGTTAATTGTGTTTAGTAGTATACTTGTAGGTTTATATAGGCTTTGTAGTATTGTGTGCCCTCGTGCTGCGAACCAGGTGGAATGCCATCCTGTTTGGCAGCAGAGCAAACTCTTCCAATTTTGACAATCTAAGGGAATTCACCTGTCTGTAAGCTTTCAAATCATTAGATTGTTCATTTTCTATTTCATATCAATTTATGATTTCTACTTGAATAATTACATACATGTTATGATTCATGCAATGGGTTTTTTGTAGGCTTATTCCCCATTAGGTTCTTCCGGCAGGACATGGATCAGATAAAGTGTGATAAAGTGTTCTGAATATGGTTGCAGAGAAATTGGGAAAGACATAGGGAAAAGTTGCTCTTCGTTGGGGGCCTTCAAATTGGTCAGAGTGTAGTGCCTAAGAGCACAAATGAAGGGAGGATAAAGGAAAATTTTGATATATTTGATTGGTCTATCCCTGAGGACTTGCTCACAAAGTTCTCTAAAATCAACCAGGCAAGTACATATTTTCTTCAACATCAATACCTTTACTTCTAACCCAACATAAATATTTTTCTTCCTTAGACCACTTATCATTGCTGATTAATTTGGTTTCCTTGGCTAGTTATCTAGTTGATTTAAGTCTAGGTTGGTTGTTGAAATTAGTTACTGAGCATATATGGATACAACACTTACAGTTGAATGTAGGCAAAGGCGCTTTTGTATCTGCTCTCTTCAACACATTTAATAATCTTTTTATGTTATCTAATGATGCAGAGATGGCTAATTGATGGTCAGTTTCTTATTCATGAGCTTGGTCCTTACAAAAATGTCAAAGAACTATGGGATGGTGAAATTTAAGGGACCAATCTATTCTGTTGTATTGATAAGTTTAGATTTCTCATGCTTGCTTGACAATCTCAGAAGAGGTGTGAATTTGCCCGAACACACATGTTCAATGTTATTGTTTTACATTTGAACTACTGTAGCTTCTGAAATCTGTTTTTAGCACACAAGTTCAGTGTCATTGTTCTATATTTGAATTAATAAAGCTTATTTGAAGTTTTGTCATTAGATTGGGGCTAGAATAGTGCACTTGTGTCTGGAAATCAGCCCTTGTTTTTGTTAATATCGGAAAAGAAAATAGTCATATGATGAAGGGCCGTAGAAACACATATTGATCATCCCACCCTTGATAATTTTGATCCAACAGCATCTCACTTTCTGAGGACTCCCAACTTCCAGAGTTCCAGTAGCTCATGGGGTGGGCACTACTAATTTACTATGCATGAATACACTCCATATTGTTGTGCCCAAAAAATCATTAGCATAGGATGATTCTACCCCTCCAATCTAAAGAGGGACTGACAATATGGAAACTTCTATAGATCGAACGGTTGAGATCATCCTATGGCAAAGTTTTTTGCGGCACGATTTGTTTATGTTGTGGCCCATCAAATGGTCGGTTTGGATCATCCTATGGTGTAGGCTATACCATCCATTTTGAAAATTAGGGGGTGCAAGGGGTGAATTTATCACCACCCAATAAAAACTCATATTTGGAAAAACATGCGGGTAACCCGCGGGTCGACCCGACCCACCCGCACTGGGCACGAGTCACGTGTTTGCTGACCCGCAATCCGCGTGACCCGCACCCGCATGACCCGCGGGTCGACCCGACCCACCCGCACTGGGCACGAGTCACGTGTTTGCTGACCCGCAATCCGCGTGACCCGCACCCGCATGACCCGCGGGTCGACCCGACCCGACCCACCCGTTTGCCAGGTCTACCCTAAGGTGATCCAATAGAGCTGATTTTTTGTGGACACCCTACCCATGAAAGGGCCCATCAAATGAATGCTTTGAATCCCACCCAAAAATGTGGCCCACCCCTGTTTCTATGCTCGAGCGCAGCAACTCTATCCTCATATATATATATATATATATATATATATAGGGAAAAGTGTTTGTACTCGGTCGAGTACCTAAGGTTATTAACGCAGGAAGAGGGAGAACCGTGGATCGGATCTAATCACAGCCGTCCAAGTCTTTACACAGAATGAAAGTGCGATGCTCCCTCCCCTGTTACGATTCGCGCTGCTGGATAGGAGAAACCCTAGAGGAGAAAAACCGAAGAAGAAATAGAGGTTTGTAGTCCCTCACGCCGCTCCTCTCCAAAAACTCTCTCCCTCACGCCGCGCGTCTCTCTCTCTCTCTCCCAACACTCGTTTATTTTCAACCATTTTGCGCATTTCTCCCTCTCCCTGTTTCGATTCTCGCTGGAGAGGAGAAACCCTAGATGAGAAAAGAAGAAGAAACCTAAGGTCCGCGCGTCTCTCTCTCTCTCTCTCCCAACACTCGTTTATTTTCAGGTAACGAATCTTTCTTCTTCTCTATTTTTCAAACCCTTTTTCTCTACAGATTTGTTAAACCTTTTTTCTCTACAGATTTGTTAAAGTTTTGTTACAGTTTTTGTTACAGATTTTGGGTAAAATCATTTAACACTACAGATTTGTTAAACCCTTTTTCTCTACAGATTTGTTAAGGTTTTGTTACAGATTTTGGGTAAAATCATTTAACACTACAGATTTGTTAAACCCTTTTTCTCTACAGATTTGTTAAAGTTTTGTTACAGTTTTTGTTACAGATTTTGGGTAAAATCATTTAACACTACAGATTTGTTACAGTTTTTTAAAACTACAGATTTTTAACACTACAGATTTGCAATTGTTTAAGATTTTTAACACTACAGATTTTTTAACACTACAGATTTGCACAGAATGAAAGTGCGATGCTCCCTCTCCCTGTTGCAATTTTTAACCCACTCAAAACCCCTCTCTGCTCTCATTTCTCATTTCCTTTAAGATTATGATGAGCAATTCTGAGTGTCAAACCGATTATTGGTTTAATTCTTAATCCAATAATCGGTTTGGCAGTCAGAATCAGTTGTTATAATCTGAAAAGAAGAAGGCCTTAATTTAATTTTTGTGGTTTATTTGCTGAAGAAACTCTTTACTGTTGTGTTTGGAATGATTGGTTGGAATCGCAGGTAGAACTTCTGAGTGGGTTTAAGCTCTATTTGAAAGGGATTGGTTAAGTTTTATTGAGCTAATGGATGATACAATGTCCGAAGGTTTTGGGTTATCAATTGATGATATAGATGCTAATAGATTGATTGTGGTTGATGACATGGCATCCGAAGCCGGTGGCTTACAAAATGATGGACAAAATGTCAATGAATTTGTTATGGTTGAGGAGGAGGAAAATCTGAATGAGGGTTGTTTACAATCTGAAGATAACGGTGAGGGTTGTAGCGGTACATTTAGCAAGCCTACTAAGGATGTTAATGAGGGGGATTTAGTTTCCAAACCGTTTAAGGACCAGATGTTTGATACCGATATCGCTGCATATGAGTTTTATAATTTATATGCGTTGGGTATGGGATTTGGAATTCGAAAAGACACAACTTATAAGTCAAAGAAAAATGGGGAAGTGATTTTTAGGAGATTTGTATGTGATAAAGCGGGGTTCAAAAAAATGAAAGATAACAAAGAGAGTGATAAAGTAGTGAAGCGTCGTCATAGTGTAAGAGAGGGCTGCCAAGCCAAGATGGATATCTCTTTGATAGATGAGAAGTGGCACGTGAGAGCTTTTGAAGATGATCATTGCCACGAGCTTACCTCTCCACCTAGAAGGCTAATGCATCGTTCTCACAATAGATTTTTTAAGAATGAAGCATGTAAGATTTTGATAGATGACCTAAGTAAGATAGGGATGAAGCCTGCTGGTGTTAAAAGGGCTATTAACGTCAAATGTAAAGGAACAAATGCTGCTTTGACAACAGATCAGGTGGTGTCCCATTTGAGGAAAAAGCGGGGTAACAATATGGGTAAGGAAGGTGTCTTGGTAGCAGAATATTTCCAAAAGAAACGATTAGAAGACCCTAACTTTCAATTTGCTATGGAGTTGGACATTAATGGGAACTTGCGATCGATGTTTTGGGCCGATTCATGGGCGCGAGAGGCATACCTAAAGTTTAGTGATGTCATTGTTTTTTATGTCACGTACAGGACAAATATGTTTAAGATGCCATTTGCTCCATTTACCGGAGTTAATCACCATCGTCAGTCTACACTATTTGGATGCGCATTGTTAGCCGATGAGAAAGATGAGACATTTACATGGCTATTTCAGCAGTGGTTGCAGTGCATGTTTGGGAAGGCGCCAGGTTGTATAATAACAGATATGGACGGGGCGATGAGAAATGCTATTCAAACTGTTTTCCCAGACACCCGCCATAGGTTTTGCTCCTGGCACATACACAAGCATTTAGTTGAGCATGTTCCAGCGATGAGAGAAACTGATAGTGAGTTTTGCAAGAATTACAAGAAATGGTTTTATACAAGACAAATACATGATAGCGAGTTGAAATGGAAAGAATTAGTAGAGAAATATAAAATTAATGAAAATGGATGGCTAGCGAAAATGTGGGAGCTACGTAGTCACTGGGTACCAGCCTATTTTAGAGATACATTGACAGCTGGAATGACTTCTAGTGGCCGTAGTGAGAGCATCAATGCTTTCTTTGATGGGTATGTTAATATGAACACCACTTTAAGAGAATTCGTAGATCAATATGATAGGGCACTTGAGTTTTGTCGTAAAGCAGAGTCCCAAGAAGATTTCAGATCTAAAACTACGAAGGCCGTGTTGATTTCAAGGTTCAAATTAGAAGAAGAAGCAAGCAAATGTTATACCAGGACAATGTTTGATAGATTCCAAGTAGAGTTTAAGGATATCCTTGACTGTTGGCATGAGAAAACGGATAAGAATGGCAACACAACTGAATACGTTGTGGGACTAAGTGTAGACGAGAAGTGGAAATGGTGCAAGGTCTTGTATGATGAGTCTGAAGAAGGTGTGAAGGCTACATGTGAGTGTGCAAAATTCGAGATTGAAGGGATTTTGTGCAAGCATATACTTCGTATTATGACCAAGAAGCAATTGAGTAGAATTCCAGAGCGATATATTTTAAACAGATGGACAACCGGGGCTAGATTTGTACTTGGTGGTGGGGTGTCTTTAGGCGAAGAAAATAGTAATGAAGTTACTCCTTATGAAACATGGTGTGTAATAGCAAGGTGTCAAAGGCTAGTACATGAATTTAAGGGTAATAGGAGTCTTTTAAGAAGGTGTATGAAACACTTGATGTATGGTTGGCAGAATGTGAACAAGCGAAGAGAGAGACACAACTTATTCTTGCAAACACTACTTGTAGCCAAGTACAATCCAATTTTGTGCGTGAATCTGCAGGGATATATATTCATGACCCACAAGTCGTGAAAACCAAGGGCCGCCCGAAGGTTGGTACACGTTTTAAATCGCCGATAGAGACCTCTCAAGCGAAAACAAAGAAACGAAAGTGTAAAAGATGTGGAGAATTAGGCCATAATATAAGAACGTGTAAAAAAGAACTCGAGGTTCGGGTTTTTCTCACTTTGTATTTGTAGAATTTCTCATTTTCTATGTTGTAATTATTATTCATGTGAAGCAACATTTTCTATGTGCAAATAGATGACATTAAGGGATGAAGATGAAGAGGAAGAGGAAGAGAGTGAAGAAATCAATGTATTTGAATAGGTACTTTATAGCTTCTTAATGTTACAACTTTGCAAATATTTCTGGATAAGTACTTGGTAGTTTTTTATCATCTTTTATTTTTCTTGCTCTTCATCTTGTATTCTTAATTATTTCTTCTGTCATTTGATGCTTACCTCCAAGTTCTAATATTCCTCTGATTGCATGCAGGTGAGTCACTATTTCATGGCAGCCCGTTCACACTGGAAGATGAGTTCAGAGTGAAGAGAGCAATGGGTTGAATTGTAGAGCTACATGTTGACCACCATGTGTTTTTTCTTTTGGTTTCTGTATGGGATGGGATTCTATTAACATTATGTATGGGATGGTTTCTGTATGGCATGGTTTTTGTATTAACATTCTTCAAGTGAATGGGATTGTGTCAAAATTCTGCCTTGGTCTAGAAGGTCTAAAAGGCAGAGAGAGAGGCCCTAAAAAGGAGGGGGCTTTGTTTGTATATTTCATAGATGTGAAAATATTTACAGGTATAAAAAAGTGTTTACGGCGTGCTTGGCAACCATGAAAATTTATTTTGGACCTGTTTCTTTTGATGTAAAATGGGAGTAAAACAAATTTTTGCACCCATTTTAAGTGGAAAATTAAAAATGGATGCAACATTTATTTTACGAGCATTTTATGTCAAGAGAAACAGAACTTTGCTAAATTATTTGGGGGCTCAACTGTGAAAGAGGATCTGAGAAGGAAGGAAGGGGACAGACTTGAGAGGGCAAAGTGGAGAGAGGAAGAGAAATCCGTAAAAAGTGTTAGGGAAGCACTTGTATGTTGTACTGGGAGTAAACAAAATCAACAGGTGTGGAATTGGATTTTTCACTCACAGAAAAAAATTGCAAGGCCACATTTGAAACCCAATAAGTCTTGATCAATTTCCTTTAATATCTTATTAGAAAGGTCATCAGAACAGAGTTGTGAAAGCAAAATGAGTTGCAGAACAAGAACCAACACATAGATAATATAGATTATGCATGTTCAAAAACTCGTGGATCAACTCGGGTCCTAGTCAGGCAGGTAGTGCATATACAATTCCAATTTTGAAACAGAATTCACTCAGGTGATCCTATGAATTTTTCATTGACTTCCAAGCATATTAAGAAAAACAAAAAATATAACCATGTCGTAAGGAAATGCCTAACAGAAATTGAAGAAAAGAAAAGGAAAATTTTCTAGTAAAGAAGTTAATTGTAATTTTTAACTCACAGAGAAAACTTGAAAGCTCCTAACGCTTAAATGTATTTTGGATTTAGGACTCAAGAAAGAACGTCTCACTGATTGATAGTGGCTATCTGTAGAAAAGCTGAAGAACCATGTGCAATCAAGAACAAAAGCATGCTCCATATGCAGTAAACAGGTACCAGAATCTAAGGGCTAAATAAAGTTAAATGATCCTAAATGATGTTACTCAAACCAAAACCATACGACAGAACTCAAAAATTTAAGGTTGAAAGCAATACACAGGAGGCCAAACCAAACCAAACCAAACCAGAATGGTGCATAGCCATACAAATTAACATTTAGAGAATATCAATATCATTTAGATTGCCCTCATTCATTTACTGTGTGCCTGAGGTATTATTTAATCGTCCAAGTACGTCTTTTAATAGTCTTTTAGCAAATGCAAACCTTTTGGCACTTTCATTCTGTGCAAAGACTTGGAGATGAATTCAAATAATTGTAACTTGAGACTCACAACATGAGCCAGATTCTTCAGGAGCTCAACAAGCATGTTGGCATCATTGTCATCAGAAAAGTAACATTGTGTATAGAAAACATTCTCCAGGCATGGAGCAACCTTCAAAAGAAATGAGAATGTCATCTGAAAGATAACTGATTTGATCGTCACAAATTTGTTGTTTCTCTTCTCTTTTCCCCTTTCTTGGTTGCATCTTTCTACTAATTTTACTTCTAGCCCTCAATCCTCTGTTCCCCTGTTCCCCCTCACTAATTTCTATTTTCAATGCAGAAAAATTCTAGATTTAAGCACAACCCCAAGAGGCAGGCCTATTACCTCAACACAATTAAGCCACATGCATCCTATTTCCATTACCTCAAGAAGAAGAAAAACGAAAAGAAAAAGATGACTTGCATCCACATGCATCCCGTTTCCATATAAACATAAACAAACCAAAAAGTTACATAAAACATGGATGCCATGTACTGATTACAGAACTGTCAAGAACAAAAAAGAACAGCACAATATTAAAAAGCAAGTCATTGCTTCCTAACTTACTTAGTGATACATTGGAAAAAGAAAACAATTATGAAAAAAAAAACAACCCCAATCGCTTTAATCCACCCGTTTTCATTCTCCACTAATTTAACGGCTTCACGCCCTTGTTGCACGACCAACTTCAATTCGGCAACCTCTTGCCTCAGCCTTTCAGTGTCTTTAATGTCTTGACGTGCCTGTTGCCCCCAACAACTTCAATTCAGCAACCTCGTGCTCCAACCTTTCAATGTCTTTAATGTGTTGACGCGCATGTTGCACCAACAACTTCAATTCGCCAACCTCGGCCTCCAACCTGTGCGGACATTGACTACCACTTATGCTGTCCCTCCTCGAACCAAATTCCCTATTGTATTCAGCATTGTCGCACCATTCAAAAAACTCGCACTTCTTCTTTCCACCTCCTTCCTGTGTGTTGTATATAATCTTTAGTAATTTGAACTTTTGCTCAAAAGTAAAAAAACACTATTCAATGGTTACTCACACTAAATCCACAAGTGTAGTAGGGCCGGCCTCGGTTGCCATTCACATCTGACTGAGTTATTTTAATAGCCGCTTTTATTCCACATTTACATGGTAATTCTCCAAGTGAACCGGAATCGCTACGGTTAGAGGAGGCCATTAATCTTCACTATCTGCACAATATTGAACAAAAAGAATCGCATTACCACAATCATGGCTTTGACTAGCTATTTCTATGCTTTCCAAGATATGAAATTCAATGGAAAATTACAATATGCTGTTTTAAAGCCCTTTTCGTTTTAAGGAGAAATGAGATATTTCCAGAGGGGGGGGGGGAAGCATACTCTCGAGTCCCACATCAAAATTTAAATAGATTTGAACATTCAATGCCATTTTATGCACCAACTAAATATATGAAGAATGTAAACAGCTCTTTGGAATCGAATTAAATATGAATAATCAACAAAAATACATGAGCTTTCACACGTTGAGAAAAATATAGTAAATGCCAAACCGATTATTGGATTAAGAATTAAACCAATAATCGGTTTGACACTCAGAATTGCTCATCATAATCTTAAAGGAAATGAGAAATGAGAGCAGAGAGGGGTTTTGAGTGGGTTAAAAATTGCAACAAGGAGAGGGAGCATCACACTTTCATTCTGTGCAAATCTGTAGTGTTAAAAAATCTGTAGTGTTAAAAATCTTAAACAATTGCAAATCTGTAGTGTTAAAAATCTGTAGTGTTAAAAATATGTAGTTTTAAAAAACTGTAACAATCTGTAGTGTTAAATGATTTTACCCAAAATCTGTAACAAAAACTGTAACAAAACTTTAACAAATCTGTAGAGAAAAAGGGTTTAACAAATCTGTAGTGTTAAATGATTTTACCCAAAATCTGTAACAAAAACTGTAACAAAACTTTAACAAATCTGTAGAGAAAAAGGGTTTAACAAATCTGTAGTGTTAAATGATTTTACCCAAAATCTGTAACAAAAACTGTAACAAAACTTTAACAAATCTGTAGAGAAAAAGGGTTTAACAAATCTGTAGAGAAAAAGGGTTTGAAAAATAGAGAAGAAGAAAGATTCGTTACCTGAAAATAAACGAGTGTTGGGAGAGAGAGAGAGAGAGACGCGCGGACCTTAGGTTTCTTCTTCTTTTCTCATCTAGGGTTTCTCCTCTCCAGCGAGAATCGAAACAGGGAGAGGGAGAAATGCGCAAAATGGTTGAAAATAAACGACTGTTGGGAGAGAGAGAGAGAGAGAGAGAGACGCGCGGCGTGAGGGAGAGAGTTTTTGGAGAGAAGCGGCGTGAGGGACTACAAACCTCTATTTCTTCTTCGGTTTTTCTCCTCTAGGGTTTCTCCTATCCAGCAGCGCGAATCGTAACAGGGGAGGGAACATCGCACTTTCATTCTGTGTAAAGACTTGGACGGCTGTGATTAGATCCGATCCACGGTTCTCCCTCTTCCTGCGTTAAATTAGAGGGACTGCGTTAATAACCTTAGGTACTCGACCGAGTACAAACACTTTTCCCTATATATATATATATATATATGAGGAAAGTGAAGCTACACACTAGTGTAGCTAACTTAGCTACACCGACGACTTAAAATACAGTGGGCCCACATTGTTTGGATGATCCAAACCATTCATTTGATAGGCCCTCACATTGATAGGGTGTGCCCAAAAAATCAGCTCCATAGGATCATCCCAACCCTTCAAACTGTGGAGGCAAAAATGGACAGATTTGTGAAGGTTTTTCCACGTCCATTTTTGGCTCCACAAATCGTAGGGTTGGGATGATCCTATGGAGCTGATTTTTTGGGCACAACCTATCTATGTGAGGGCCCCTCAAATGAATGGTTTGCATCACCCAAACAATGTGGGGCCCACTGTATTTTAAGCCGTCGGTGTAGCTAAGTGTGTAGCTACACCTCTCTCTCTCTCTCTCTCTCTCTCTCTCTCTCTCTCTCTCTCTCTCTCTCTCTATATATATATATATATATATATATATATATATATATATATATATATATATATATATATATATATATATATATATATATATATATATGTTAAAGTATAAAAGATAAATAACGCCTTTCTCCAACAGCTTAAGCTTTTGGAGAAGTTGGTTAGTTAACATGGTATCAAAGCCAAAGGTCTCGAGTTCAAACCTCCGGGATAGCAAAAATCCACATGCGATGGTCAGCCCAAAGTGGGGCCACATGTGCCACGTGTTTGCCAAGTGGGCCACACGTGCGGGGGAGTGTTAAAGTATAAAAGATAAATAACGCCTTTCTCCAACAGCTTAAGCTTTTGGCGAAGTTGGTTAGTTAACAATATATATATATATATATATATATATATATATATATATATGTTGCACAGCTAGGAGCCAAAACCTTTACACTAGCAGGTTTTCAATTTGTCTGAACATATAGCGCTTACTTTCTTTGGTTTTAGAAGTCTTCATAAAAGAGCAATTTTGTAAATCTTCTTTTCCACTTGTTGTTATTGGAACGTTTAGCCTTCCATTGCTTTTGAACAAAAAGGTGAGCATATAAGTCTCTCTCGCGCTTGAGCTTCCAGCCTTCCGCGTATGTGGGAGTGTAGGAACCCTGGTTTAGGCAATGGTTCGAGAGCACAGAAGCCCAGTTGTGTGTCCAAAGACTCCAAACTCTTATTTCAGCCTTTTATTAGATTTAGAGTTGGAAAGGGAGAGCGATTTTTGGGTAGATTTCTGGTCAAGTGAATCCATATTATGCCATGCTTTCCTGGGCCTATACCTGTTAGAGACCGATAGGAGAGGCCAGCGTGTGTGACTAAATGGAGAGAATGGGAAATCTTAAGGATAGTGAGGTTTACAGATTTTCCTCATATCTAGGTCTCCTTTCGTCCCATTATCATTCACCTTCTTATTCAGACCATAGAGTTTGGGCCCCTGACGTTTCCAGTGCTTTTTCTATTCACTCTTTCTTTAATAGGCTATCTAGTGATGAGAGAAGTAGATCAAACTATACTACCATTTGGCGATCGGCAGTTCCGCCATAGGTGACGCTGCCTTTCAATGGATGGTGGAGAAAAAAAGATTAACACATGTGAGGGCCTCAAAAGAAGAAAATTTCATATGGCTAGACATTGCCCATATGAAATCGTGGAAGGTGATTTCCTCTACAATCCAGGGCGGGCCCTCTAATCGTGGAAGGTGATTTTTCTAATGCTCTAGCATTTGCCACGAACATATCTCTGGGGCCTTGGATGCTAGCCGATGTTATAACGGAGATTTGCGATACGTGTGCAATTATTCTACCATCCTTCAATCATATAAAGAGGTTACCAAACACTTTTGGAGACGATTAGGCAAAAGATGGGGTTGATAAGGAGATCATCTCATTTTCAGGACCAGCAGTGGAGAAGGATTGTAGCGTGGCAGGTTGGAGTAGCCCTTGTTTTAGCCTTGGGCTGTAACAGTTGTTCACATTTGGTGGGACATCTTGTCCCCTTGCTGTAAGCTGGTTGCTGCAATTAATAAATTTTGTATCTTTCAAAAAAAAAGTGGTATGCTCTTGGTGAGGTGCTCCGCATTGAGTCCCAAGCGGAATGGGCGCTCCATAGTGCAAGGGTGCTTGAGGAGAACTTTGCAGCCCGCGAGTCATGGTTGAGCATTATCTTTTTCTCTCACACCCTATTGGCTAAAAAACCAAGGAGCAAACAAGTAAATGGCCCCCCAAGGAGCACACAAGCCAGTGCATATCCTTCGGTAATGTGTCACCGATCCAATATACAGTCGTCGACATAAACAGATTACCACACCCACTAAGACCAGAGGAGGAAAGAGCTGCTGTTCAAGGGCCGGACTGAGTTGATGGTCAAGCCCTACGACCGAACAGAGGAATCCAGACTGATGCAGGAGCATCCCCTTATACACATCATTTCCTGCGTAGTTCTTAGTCTAGGTGTCTTTTTCTTGTTCATGTGATGTCTCATTTAGTCATTTTACTTGTAGTAATTGTCCTTAATGGTCCTTTTGTGTCATTAGGGATAGTTTAGGGATTTTATATTGTATTAGGGGCTGCCTATATAAGGCCCTTCTCTTCTCATTTGTAAGAAGTTTTTTTCAATTGAAATTTTTGGAAAGATTCTCTTTGAAGAGAAATTTGAGATAGAGCTTGGCTCTTCTCCTTATCCTACATCTTTTCTCTTGGGACTACGGATTTGAAGATTAGTGTGCTAATCTTTCTTTCATGTCTCTCATCTTGTATCATTTCCTGTTGAATGTAAGAATCATCAGACGATTCCACGCTTGATCGATCTCGTGCGTCCCCTCGCTCGTAGCCTTGATCGAAGCATCCGACGATTCTGCCCTTGATCGAGCTCGTGCGTCCCCTCACTCGTGGTGTAGATCGAGATTTATCATTCTACACAAAAAAATATTAAAAAAAAGAGAAAAAATTTCAGATCTATCCGATCTTCGAGATCGTCCAATAACGCTTCTGGATCCACCTGCGTCAATTGGTATCAAAGCTAGGGATGCGAGATTTCTCAATTTCGCAGTCCTCGGGAGAGAAAAAGAGAAGAATTCGGAGTTGATCTCTCTCATTATAAATTGTAGCTGGACCACTCTTACAGGAGGAGGAAGCAGGAATTACAAGGAATGATTATACATGTTTGTCGATTGCTATCTCGATCATTAAAAGGAGCCGTGTTCAACAAGATGAAAATTCTAAGCAGTTCGTTTCTTTGATCTGAAGAACTGCAAAGTTTCACATCTCAAGTGCATTTCGATCATTAAAAGAAGGGGATGTGTTCTATCACTCGGATCTGACCTTCGTCTTCTAAGTTCTACTCCTATTTGTGTCTCTGATCCTGTCTAGATTTGCAAGCAATGTTGGAATCCATGGAATTTTCATGAACTCCTTGACTTGAGCCGTGGAAATCCTTTCCGAGGTAAGTGTCTTCTTCTATCCTCAATGGTAATTTAGTCCGGTGAAGATCCTGCAAGAGTTATGGAAAGAAATCAAATTGCTAGGTCAAAAACCTGAGTTTCAGGTTGTTGAACTCTTATCCTGTTTAAAGATTTTTGGTGAAAAGACCTTAGAATTGGATGAATTTTAACCAGGTAAGTTTCAGCCAACCTATCTTCTAGTGGACAGTTCAACTCTGCTTTCAATTTTTCCTCGATATAGTCCTTTTATACAGGAAAATGGAATACACTTGCTTGTTTAAAGCTGGGTTATTGAACCATATTAGATGGCCAATAGCTGACAAGGTACCGTTCTTTTGTAAACGAGGTGCCTGAGCAATGCATTACGTTTGATGGATCTAATGAAGAGATCGCCAAAACGTGATCTAAGCACAGTCGTGTTAATTTGGGTTTTCTACTATTGCAAACAGATAGCCTATATGCTATAAGAATCTTTCATTAAAAGAAAAGGAACCGAGCTTATAGAGACCACTTCAAATGATCTCTATTGGAAGCCTATAGTTTGGTATGCCTAATGTTTGTTGAAATGCATGTGAGGCAATGAAAATTTCATTGCTCAGATCCATATGGCTGATGACCTTTGTATGCTGAACTGAAGTGGTTTGTTATAGCTGCTGTTGGTTAAAATCAGCTCATGAATACTTTGAGATAAACTCATATTAGAATTGTAAAGGACATGCAAATTGAACTCCTATACTGCAGATTTGAGTCAAAACTTGATTTCCATCAACTGATTTTTGTGGTTGACATTAAAGGGATTCAAGGCTTCTTTCCAATATTTTGCTACTGAGGGACATACATGCACTCCTAAGTAAACCAGTTACTACTTTGGGTGGAACGTGCTTAATTGCTTGCAGATTCCAAGAGTACTAGTATGTAGTTCCTAGCTGAAGGTTGTGATTGACCTATGAGCTGGACTTATATTGGGTAGAGCTCTTTAAAAGTGGCTTGGTAGTGAAAAGTTCAGTACCTTGATTTGCTTAGGAACTCCTTGTGCTCTTGAATGCTTAGTCTTTTCTGCTCAACTTTCCTTTGCTAGCACTTGTGTTCTATTAATTGACCTGTAGCTGGGATTCGACATCTCTACTCATTGTCATGGGCATTAGTGCTGCAACTTATATTACATTGGTAGCCGAGTTACCCTCCAAGCCCGGTTACCTAGTTGGCTCTAAAGCTGGCTCTAAAGCTTCCTGGATTGAAAGGACCAAAGGAATTCAGCCACTCTAAAACAATTCTACATATGTTCAGTTAGCAGCCTAAGAGTGTATTCTTGAATAGTTGTAATTGCACCACCTACATACAGGTTTTTGTGTGCTCAGACTCTGCCTGGGAAGTTACTGTATGTTGTTTGGTGGTTTCTTTCAAAGGGACTATTCCAGCATACGAATATAGTGGATCAATGTGCGATTATCTGTTGAAATTTTAGTAACAACAGCAACTCTCAGACCAACTTCTTGATCTACATCTTGAGTTTGAGTTCTTACTTATACCTTATGGTCTAAAAGAACCAGTACTCTTGAAGTTTAGTCAGCTTTGCTTGCTTGCATTGCCAACTACACTTGAAAAGGAAAGTTAAGGACAGATCCATATATATATATATATATATATATATATATATATATATATATATATATATATATATATATATATATATATATATATATATATGCGACTGGATTATTAATGACCTTTGATTTAAGACATATTTCACTTTTGCAATCCATGTCTTCTTATACCAGATATTGTCTGAGCTTGCTGTTTGGGAAGGAATATTTTTTCCTGTTGAGAAACAATTCAATGCCTCAGCAAAGTTTGTTTGGACATTAACTGCTTGCCAAATTTCAGGAAGATGCTTACAGAGTTTGGGACTGCTACGAAGCAGAAATTTCAGTTTGCAGTAGTGACTTCAATCCACTGCTATGTTGAATTCTCACCAATTATTGGACAGAGGTCAGTCACGTACAAATTGTTTGTATACACGAGATGAAAGGGATATGGATAACAGCAATTTACGGTTGCAAGCGGCAGCAGGTGTTCTTGCTAAATCCAAGACAGGACGGTGTTGTTAGCACTTCGATCCCTTGCATTGAAGAAGATCCGAGATTGAGGACAAGCTCTTTTCAAGAAGGGGAGTTTGATGCAGGAGCATCCCCATATACACATCATTTCCTGCATATTTCTTAGTCTAGGTGTCTTTTTCTTGTTCATGTGATGTCTCATTTAGTCATTTTACTTGTAGTAATTGTCCTTAATGGTCCTTTTGTGTCATTAGGGATAGTTTAGGGATTTTATATTGTATTAGGGGCTGCCAATATAAGGCCCTTCTCTTCTCATTTGTAAGAAGTTTTTTTCAATTGAAATTTTTGGAAAGATTCTCTTCGAAGAGAAATTTGAGATAGAGCTTGGCTCTTCTCCTTATCCTTCATCTTTTCTCTTGGGATTATGGATTTGAAGATTAGTATGCTAATCTTTCTTCCATGTCTCTCATCTTTTATCATTTCTTGTTGCATGCAAGAATCATCAGACGATTCCGTGCGTCCCCTCGCTCGTAGCATTGATCGAAGCATTGATCGATCTCGTGCGTCCCCTCGCTCGTAGCATTGATCGAAGCATCCGACGATTCTGCGCTTGATCGAGCTCGTGCGTCCCCTCGCTCGAGGCGTAGATCGAGATCTATCATTCTACACACAAAAATATTAAAAAAAAAAGAACAAAATTTCAGATCTATCCGATCTTCGAGATTGTCGAATAACGCTTCCGGATCCACCTGCGTCACAGGCCAAGCAAGGTCAAGCCCATTTGAGTTTGAACTGGCAGAAATCTAAACCAAGCCAAGCATCAAACCATCTGTTAGTGTGTCCAGTCTGACAGAGCTAACATTTTAACGAATTCGGAGATTAGAACTAAATTTAATTTGTTCTTCAATAGATTTCTTGGCGTTCATTTTATGTTCTAACACATTAATCTATTTTTCACCCATTATTGGCACAATATTTATCTGTTTTTCTTCCCTCTTTAGGGCCAACTTAGACAATCTTGTCTCCCTGGTTATGACTGTTAAAAACAGTTTTTCGGTAAGTCTATTGGCATCCATTTGGGTTTGTCTTAAATCAGTTCTTTACGATCTATAGCCTCTCATTAAAAGTTTGCCTTATTGATTGGTTTTCCTAAATAGGATTCAGAATAACAGTTTAATTGAGTTTTATTGCAGACTCATTGTCACTTTCTGATAGTCATAAGACCTCAAAAGATTTTGGTTATTGCTGAAAATGGAGGAGATAATGTTGAATAAGGAGATAATGTTGCCAAAATACTTCTGCAAAAACGAAGCTGCTGTGGAGCCCTCTGAGCCACAACTCAGTTAATATATAGCATAATCAGCAAAAAGATCCTAACAACTATATCCAAATGCCGGGTGGGGACATCCTACGTCATCAAAAAAAAAAAAAAAACTATATCCAAATGCCAATGGAAAAGAATCTTTCCCTAAGGCCCTATTTGGATTGCAAGAAAAACATTTCTAACAGAAAATATTTTCTTAGATATTTTTCCCTTTTGACGATGTTGGGAAAGTTGCCTTATTTCCCACCACTCGAAGGAAATATAGAAAGATAGATTTATATTTAGGTGATTGAAAACCTAAGGTATAAAAAGACCCAGAACGTGGGTTTCTTGTGCGGAATGGCAAGAGGTTGAGCGTGAGGTCGGCTGCCCCAAACCTAAGAGAGAGTGAGACAGAGACAGAGACAGAGACAGAGAGTTTCTTCTTCGAGTTTTCTTCTCGAATTCCTCTTCGGGTATTTTCTTGGGCTTTTCTCGGTGTTCTCTTGTACGGTCTTGGGTTGAGAAGCAAGGAAAGGGTTGCGGATTGTGGGTTTTGTGTTTAATCCATTACAATCCTTGAATATTGTTTTCTCATAGTGGAAGATCGTGTTTCTCGCCCGTGGAGTAGGCTTGGCGGAACCACGTAAAATCTTGGTGTTAATCTTGTGGCTTGTTTGTTACCATTTTCGTTTAAATTTGTGCACGATCTGATTGATTTGCCCAGCGGATTTTTCTCAACAAGTGGTATCATAGCCGTGGTTGGAGCGATCGTCGAGGTCAGGTGGAGCGATCGTGGGTGTTGTGGTTAGATCATGGTTAAAGTGATCTTTGGGAGTAGAAAGATTGTCCAAGAAAGATTCTCGTTCGAGGTGGAGCGCTACACCGTGAAGTGCGGAGTAATCTGAGATGGTGGTAAAATCAAGTTCTACTCAGTTCAACATTGACAAATTTGACGAAAAGTGCAGTTTCACCCTATGGCAGATGAGGGTGAAGGACATCCTAGTTCAATAGGGAATGGCTAAGGCTTTGAACGAAAAGGATGGCAAGCCGACGAAAATGACGGATGCTGAATGGGAAGACATTGAGTCGAAGGCGGTCAGAACGTTTCGGCTAAGTCTGGCAGATAGCATTATGTTTAACATTATAGAAGAAGAAGATGTACCTAAATTATAGGAGAACTTGGAAAAGCTTTACATGTCAAAAAGCTTGGCCAACCAGTTGTATCTAAAGCGACAGTTGTATGGGCTGAAGATGCAGGAAGGCGAAAATCTTCTGGAACACATTACGGTGTTCAACGGGCTTGTGGATCAGCTCCACAAGGTTGACAAAAAGTTGAGGAAGAAGACAGGGCCCTTTTTGCTTCGTACTTCGCTTCCTGATTCGTATGACAACTTAGTAACGACTTTATTGTATGGTAAGGATACGATAAAGCTGGAGGAAGTCACGGCTCGCTCTTATCAAATTAGAGGCGGAAGAAACCTGTTCTTGGTGGAAGTGAAGAGCATGTGTTGGTTGTTCATGGTGGGAATCAAAGAGGAAGGTCGTCTGACAGGGGATCAAGAAAAGACAGGTCAAGATCCAGAGTCGGCAGAAAGGGCATGCAATGTTACCGCTGCAAGGAATATGACCACATCAAGCGGGACTGTCCAAAGCGAGCTGACCAGGCGGACAATGGTGCTAAGAATACAGCAGTGGCGGTAACGGATCAGTAGGATGAAGAGTTTAGAGATGTTCTCACAGTCTCCATAGGTAATCACACTTCTTCTCATGATGAGTGGATTTTAGATTCAGGGTGCTCTGTTCATGTACGCTCTAGGAGGGAACATTTTGATACGTTCTAGGAGCTAAGGGTGGGTGTAGTCTCCTTGGGTGACGCGTCTACTTGTGTGTCACGGGAGTTGGGACGATGAAGATCAAGATGTTTAATGGAGTGGTTCGTACTTTGGGTGGTGTGGTATATGTCCCAAAGATGCGAAGGAATCTAATATCTCTTGGCCGGTTGGACTCCAAGGGTTGCAGGCACTCAACTGCAGGTGGAGCCATGAAATTCACATGCGGCTGTATGGTTCTGATGAAGGCGAGAAGTGTGGCGGATTATATCGTCTGGTCGGGGACACGGTGACTAGTGTTCCTAAGATTTCGATGGCTAGTTGGAAACATGGTAATTCTATGCGCATACGTAGGGTCTCTTTCGCAGTTGGTGCAGAGACATGTTTCCAGGTGGCAGGCGATGGTGAGAGGATGACAATACCTGCGTTTGGGAGGATGGATCGGGACCACCTCCAGGGTTGACAAGGTGACTCAATGGGTTGACAGCTACACATGTGCATTGGCCGTGTTGATCGAATCGGAAAGAGTCAGGACCAAAGTGATTCGAGAGTGTGTAGCCGGTACTTGAGAAAGCCAATGGTGGTTTGCAGCGATAGCGAACCGGTGGCCACATCAAAAGAAAATCTTCACGTGGCTGGGAAAGTTGCCTTATTTCCCACCACTCGATGGGAAGGCAAGAAGGAAATATTGAAAGATAGATTTCTATTTAAGTGTTTGAAAACCGAAGGTATAAAAAGACTCAGAACGTGGGTTTCTTGTGCGGAACGAGAAGAGGTTGGGCGTGAGGTGTGTCGGCTCCCTCAAACCTAAGAGAAAGAGTGAGAGAGGGAGAGGGAGAGGGAGAAAGAGAGATAAAATTTCTTCTTTGGGTTTTCTTCTCGAGTTTCTCTTCGGGTATTTTCTCGGGTTATTTTCTCGGGCTTTTCTCGGTGTTCTCTTGTATGGTCTTGGGATGAGAAGCAAGGAAAGAGTTGCGGGTTGTGGGTTTTGTGTTTAATCCTTGTATATTGTTTTCTTATGGTGGAAGATCGTATTTCTCGCCAGTGGAGTAGGCTTGGCGGGACCACGTAAAATCTTGGTGTTCATCCTGTGGCTTGTTTTTTACTTTCACGTGTTTTCGTTTAAATTTGTGCACGATCAGATTGATTTGCCCTGCGGATTTTTCTCAATAGATGATTTAGAGGGAAATAATATAATGATTGTTAATTTAAAGGGTTATTATCATAAATTGAGGGCCCCTAAAGATTAAATAGGGCGGGTTCAACTCATTTGTTCGCATGTGTAAAAAAAGTAAGAACTTCTAGAAATATTTTTCCCTTCCAAACTTTTCCACAAAATTCTTGCAATCCAAACAGGGCCTAAGTTACAATGCAACTAGAGCAGGATCACATATACAGGGGTGTTTCATTTGCAGAGGACAATTATGCACCAAGCACAACAACTTGGGTAGTGATTATACATTAGAGAGACCCAACAACAAAAAAAGAGTTACATGTCTTAGTAGCTCACAACAAAATGTATGACTTACTTCAACTAAGCATTTCTAAAGTAATGCTCCATTTAACATGGTTTTAAATTTTGGCCGAAACGTTTCGTTTCGGCCGAAATATTTCGATTTCGTTGGAAAACGAAACGAAATCCACATTGAGTCGGAAAAGTACCAAACTTCGCCGAAATGTTTTGGAAATTTCGGCCGAAACATTTCGTTTCGGTGAAATTTCCGAGAAACGTTTTGGAAATTTCGGTGAAGTACAAAATTTCGGAAATAAACGTTTCGGAAATTTCGGTGAAATTTTGCAAGATTTCGTCCGAAATTTCTTACTAAAACCAAAACGTTTTGGTTTCGCTGATGACCGAAACCGAAACCGAAACCGAGATTTAAAACCTTGCCATTTAGAGAAACCCACAAGCCCAATAGGATTGGTAATTAAATTATAGCCACAAACTCGCAATTAATCTTATGGTTCATTAAATTATTTTTTTATAAATTTTCTGAATTTTAATTTATTTTAGATCAGGATCTGCCCCCAAAAGTTCATAGATACCATAGGATCTGCCCCCAAAAGTTCATAAATACCAAAAATTTATCAATCCCTCTATAGATCGGAGGATTAGGATCAACCTATGGAAATGATTTTTGGGGTACAACCTATTTAGGCTGTGGCCCATCTAATGGACGGTTTGGATCATCCTATGGTCAGGGCCATACCGTACTTTTTAATGATGTGAGGAGTGCGATCATCAAAATACAGTAGTGGTGATATCATTTTTATGATTAATTAAGTTAATTGGAGGTAAAATTCTGAATTTTGACTTATTTCAGTTTAAGATCTGTCCTTGAAAGTCTATAAATACCAGACATTGATAATTTAGTCTTTCCAATAGAATCTGATTTAACAACTTCAACACTTGGTCCATCAATCTAGTCTTAGATTTGAAGACTTCCTCTAAAATTGAGACCTACATATTATATCATAGATCAGAAATTTTAAACACACAAACTATTGCCAAAAAGGAAGAGACAAAAATGATGAGAACCTTATCAATAGGGAGTGTAGAGAAAATAACCTGAAGAAGAGACGAAAATACCCAGAAGAATAGACGAATTTAGGGAGAGAAGAGAAGAAATCAGAAGAGAGAAGAAGAAAACCAGAATTACAGGGAGAAGAATCTTTATTCAATATCAATAATCATCAAAAAGTTACAAAATAAGCTGTAAAGAGGCCTATAAATAGGCAAATAACAACCTAAAAGATAGAAACCTGCTAAAATAAGCATTCCTAAAAGACTAAACTTCATAATTCTAAATAACATGGAAAATAAAAGCCTAAAAACAAAATAACATGGAAAATAAATGCCTAGAAATTTAAAGAGCAAATGTGCCTCTTATTTAGGCCTAAAATCTGCATCATTCTCCCCCGGTTGAAAAAGAACTCGCCCTCGAGTTCTAGTCCACCTGGGTCAAAGATGTGAACAATCCACTGAAGTAGTAGAACGCATAATCCGGCGGAAGCAATCATAATGTCTAACACTCGAGACAATCGGGAGAAGCATCTGCAAGGTCGGTGGAAGAAGAGGGAAGAAAGTGCCCATGTAGACTCATGCGAACAGAATCTGTGCTGGAGAAGTAAACTAGCTTGGAAGATCGCTATGTACTCCTCCTGGATCGGCAAAACAGCTATGGGCAGTATCAATCCATGATCAGCATCAAGATGGTCATCTTATGCACTGAAATCGGCGGGTTCGACCTCCATAATCATCTCGATCGGGGCATCTACTGGAAAAGCATACACAGCATGAGCTGATCATTGGAATCGGCATCCTCAATGATTAGCTCATGATGTGTATGCTCTGGTAATGCCTCAATGATCTGGTCACTCAGCTCGGACTCAGGCAATGGATCAGTCTCACGTGGACCTGCCACAATATCTGCCTTAGAAGAGTGAAGCTCACTCTCTAGATGATCGGCAATCGGTGCGGCAGAAATCTCAGAAGCATCATGCGCAACGATGTCGATAACAACAATCAACTGAGTCTCTAACTCTGGATCGTCCATCTCAAAGTCTGAATCTGATGGAATCAAAGGCTCAACATCAATGATCTCATCAATACTAGCATCTGGACCCGTGAGAATATCAGCAAGGTGTAAGACGGATGAAGTAGTGGAGCGGCTCTGCAAATCTGACTCACGCATGCGACGCTCTAAATTCTCAGCTTCAATTTTAGCTTCGCGTGCACGACGGGTTGTTGCTTCTTGTTCACGGCGAGCTGCTTCTTCTCGTCGAGCGCTTCTTCACGCTTCAATCTCCGTAGATAGTGGAGCGTATAAAGAGCCATAAAAAATCACGAACATCCTTCCAACGTCAGATTGGAGGCTCGTTTCTTCTACGACGGTTCGTTTCCATGTGGTCCCATGAGCATCGGGCTTGTCGTCGCACAATTTCTTTAGCCCAGTAGATAGTCGCTTGGTGATCATGGCCATTGTACTTGTTAGAAATGAGATTAGGATTTGAGGAGAGGAAGAAGAAGAGGAGTGAAGGATGGAGAGTCTCCACTAGGGAGCTCCTCATGGATATGTTGTATATAAACCCATATAGGGCAAGTGATGTACAATAACAACAATACCCTCTAACATACACCTAATGATTAAACTACCCTAACACATATTATTCAACACACCCCCCTCAAGCTGGAGTGTATATACTATGGAACTCCAGCTTGCTACAAAGGAGACTTCAACCAACTATAAATAACAAAAAGTACAATAAGCTTATACACACATCCAGCTTGGTATAACACTCATCAAGCTGGTGTGGTGAATACATAATGAAAAGCATAATAAAAAGCAGTAACGGCCATAGTGAATAGCATCGAGATCAACAGCCATCAAAAGAAGCAGCTCCCCTGAAGTAGCACAACAGCGAGAGCGATCAAACAAGGCCGCCCCCTTAATGAGAGCATAGCGAACAGATCAGCATATCACGAGCAATGGAGACGCCATGGCAGGAACAATAACGGTCTAACGAGCAAGAAAATGGCACACCAAATGTGCGCACAGCGAACATCGGCGAAGCAGCACAACGCCAAGAGAAGATAACCACCGATTGTGAAACCATCGGAGACAAGGTTGACGGGGACACCGTCGCCTGAAGAGAAGAAGGAAGAGAAAAGAGGATAACTAACCAACGATGGGAAAAACCATCATGTGGTGACAACGTTGAAGGCATGAACATCGTCGCCTGAAAATAGGAAGAAAAGGAAGGAGAAGATAACCAACCAACGATGGGGACACCATCGCCCAGAAAAGAGAGGTCGACGGGAAAAGACCATCGCCTATAAGAGAGTCAACCAACGATGGGAATGGAAACCATCGCCCGGAAAAGAGAGGATATGGCATAAAGCCGAAAAGAGAGGATAAGGCATAAAGGCGGACAAGACTAAGAAAAGACACATGACGAAGGAGACGAAGAACATAATCACCAACAATACTCCCCCTCGGGGGAGACTACATGAGCCAGGACATGACAAGGCAAGTAGGACAATATCAAAACAACACGAAGAGATAAGGCAATACTCCCACAAGAAGACGATACTAAGACAACACTGCCCCTAAAGAAAAGACAACAAAGATGACAACACTCCCTCAAGAAAAGACAACTAAGAAGACAAAATCAAGAAGAAAAAAAAGAACTCTCCCTAAAGAGAAGACACAGAGAACTACATGAGAACACTCCCGCTCAAGTTGAAGGTGCAACGAAACGAAGACAACTAAGGCACCACACCTCTCTCGGACATTCCATCGAACACTTGGTGTGCGCCTTGAAGAAGAAGACAAAGGAACGAAGACAAATAAGGCACTCCACCTCTCTTAGACATTTTATCAAACACTTAGTGTGCACCTTTGAAGAACAACATAAAAACATAAGAAAACATAGAAGACAACACTAGACAATACAAAGGAATAGATGACATCAACACAAAAGACATACAAAACAAAGGAAAGAAAGAGATGAATACACTAGACAACACTACCCCTCAACTTGAAGCCAAAGGCCTTCAACTTGAAACGAAAAGAAGACTTCCAAGGGACCAAATCTCTTTCGGACATTTCACCTAACACTTGGTGGGCACCTTGAAGAAAAATACAAAAGACATAAAAGACAACGAATCTAGAGGAGAAAGGACAAAAATTAGGATGGAGAAGGTAGGGGAAGAGACTCAAAACATGAAAGAAAGAATTTAAAACATAAAGAGGGGTGAAAGAAACTAGAAAGAACCCAACAAGGTTATGGACTTAGAGAAGAATGAGATTTTGGGATGGAGAACCAAAAAAAAGGGAAAGAGACATACACCTAATGACTAAACTACCCTAATACATGTTATTCAACAGTACTCACAATATCCATCTAGAGCATCAATCCACTGTAAACATGCATCCTCATAATACCTAAAGGGAGTGCTTCCATTCCAATAGCTTTCGTCGTACCCATCAAAATATGGAATAAATGGTGGAGGCATAGGGAACGATGTCGAAAACTGAAATTAACTGTCTGATCTGTCTGGGATGTCGAAAGAAGCACAACGTCTATCGCGGATCTCAGATCGGACTTCTGGATAGCTCGAATCAATGGTCGGACCAAAACGGACGGACGCCCAAAGTTGCTAAAAGTAGTGGTTGCACTCACTGTTGACTACGGAAAATGTGTTGAATATACTTTAAAAGTTGTCACGAATAACTTTCGTGTGGATGGCGAAACCCAATTTTGAGCGGAAGTAGCCCGAATGAAGAGAGAGAAAATAGTTGGGGTATAGAGAGAATAAAAGTTTTATTTTCCTATTTTTTTTCTCTGATTTTTTTTTTTTTTTGGGGGTGCCTTGGGGTAAAATAGGGGAGCCTAATTGGTCTTTGCTAAATGGAAAAAGGTCACCAAGGTAAAATAAGGGGGTGGGGTTTATAGGTCTCTATATTTATTTTTTTCCACTAGTCTGCTCACATGACTTTTTTTAACCAAGTAAATAACTTAAGAAAAGTAGTGGAGGGGGTGCCCAAGGAGGAAAGAGTGGGGGGGAGAATGTACCCTTGCCTTTTGCTGTGACCAACTTGCCTTTATGCAAAAGACACATGACTTAGTTGGAAAGAATAAAATATGCCTTTTTTTCTCTAACTTCTCTACCAAGTTACCCCTTTTGTGCAGGCCACACGTCAGAATGATGCCTTTTTGAATTATACTACTAGCAAGGAAAATAAAGGTAACTTACCAAAAAAATATCTTCACCCAAAAGTAACTCTTCCAAAAAGTAACTTACTCCCCCCCCCCCCTTTTTCCAACTTAACTTGCAGGTACGTTTCTCAAAGCAAAGAAACCTACACTGTGTTGGGTACCTTTCTCACCAAGATTAGAAGGAAAGAAATTTCAGAATCTGTGCTAGCTTCTTCTTCTCAACCTACAGGGTGGCAAATCTGTAATTTCCTACAACTATGCCCCTATTAATAACCCTATACCTCCCTTTATGGAAACCTTTAAGCTCCTCACGGGAACACAGTAACGAGGCTCTCTTCTTTCACTTGAGTTACTCTCATCTGAGATATGTTGCGCGGCTAGGCTTCGTGGGCAACTAGCACCTCAAAATTTCTGGGCAACAAGGTATTGGCTGATATGCTAAGGGACTGATTTGGCTGATGTAAATAGGGTTTGAATGGAAGAGGTGGAGATCGGCTGCAATGGGGATTGGGCTGAAAGTAGGGAGCTGGTTTTTTTTTGTGGATGGGCTGAGATGAAAGGGATGGTACGGCTGGTTTTTGGTGGGGATAAATAGAGGGGAATAGGTTGTAGGTTTCAAAGGGGGACAAGGGGTGAATACAAGGAGGAAGCAGATGAAGGTGAGAATTTGGTTTAGGCTAGGGTTTATGGATATGTGTGGCTGGTTGGGAAGGCTATGGCTGGGTGTTGGTGCTGCAACGAATTGAACCCCAAAAAAAATCTGGTTTTCTGCAGGGACGTTGAATGGCTGATTAGTGAAGTTACGCTTCGATCTTCGCGGTGAAAATGCAGGTTTTCGCTGTAAACACTTGGATATTTTGGCTCTGATACCAAATTGATGCAGCACCGTGAAGAAAAATTGAGGAAAGGGTAGAAAAATAGACGAAATGGGATAGAATTAGAAGCATAGGGGAAGAAGAGACGAAAATAACCTAAAGAAGAGACGAAATAACCAGAAGAATAGACGAATTTAGGGAGAGAAGAGAAGAAATCAGAAGAGAGAAGAAGAAAATCAGAATTAGAGGGAGATGAATCTTTATTCAATATCAATAATCGTCAAAAAGTTACAAAATAAGCTGTAAAGAGGCCTATAAATGGGCAAATAACAACCTAAAAGATAGAAACCTACTAAAATAAGCATTCCTAAAAGACTAAACTTCCTAATTCTAAATAAAATGAAAAATAAAAGCCTAAAAACTAAATAACATGGAAAATAAATGCCTATAAATCTATAGGGCAAATATCCCTCTTATTTGAGCCTAAAATCTGCATCAGTATTGGCAAAAGTGGTTGCCAAAAGGTTCAAGAAGGTTCTACTCGAGTTGATTTCGTCCTGTCAATCTGCTTTTGTAGGGGGCAGGCAGATAGCAGAATGCACCTTAATCGCAAATGAGGTATTGGATTGCTATTTGAAAAAAGCAAAGTGCGGGTTAGTTTGCAAACTTGACATGGAGAAAGCGTATGATAGAGTAGAATGGGATTGTCTATCGAATCTCAAGGCTAGAATGGGATTTGGTCGGAGATGGAGTAACAAGATTCTCAGTTGTATTTCTTCTGGTTGGTTCTCTATTTTAGTGAATGGATCTCCCAAGGGCTTCTTTAGATCCTCCAGAGGCCTCAGACAAGGGGACCCTCTTTCCCCTTTCTCTTCGTAATTGTTGCCGAGCTGCTTAATAAACTGTTGGACAGAGGAAATGAATTGAGGTTAATCGAAGGATTTAAGCTTAGTGAAACCGGAGCTCAAATCTCTCATTTACAGTTTGCCGATGATACCCTTCTGTTTAGCATACCTAATGAGGAAAAGTTTACTAAGCTCAAAGCGATTCTAAGATGTTATGAGGTGATTTCAAGGCAGAGTTCAGACTTTTCTAAGTCCAAGATCTTTGGGATTCTTATGAAGCAAGAGGATCTGGAAGGCATGGCGAGTATCCTTGGCTGCAGCATTGATATTCTCCCTTCTACCTACTTGGGCCTTCCTCTAGCAGGGGGAAGACCAAAAAAGGAGCAATGGGACCCTATAGTGGAGAGGGTGGAAAAAAGGCTAGATACTTGGAAACGTAATTTGGTTTCTTTGAGAGGTAGAATAACCCTTATTGAGGCGGTTTTGGCTAATCTCCCCTTATACCAGCTATCGATGTTCAAATGTCCTATTAGCATCATTAAAAGGATTGAATTTATCCAAAGAAGACTTTTGTGGAGGAGTGTTTGGATGAGAAGAGGAAAATGCACCTTGTGATATGGCAGGAAGTGTGCAAACCTGGGTATTCGAAGATTAAAGGAAGTGAATTTGGCTTTATTGGGAAAATGGCTATCGAGATTTGGCGAGGAAAGTCAGCTTCTGTGGGTAAGATTCATTGGAGATAAGTACGGTTCTTTGCCTGGCGGGTGGTCTTCTGATGATAAGTTTAGTAAAATGGGGTTGGCTGTCTGGAGAGACATTCTGAATCAAAGGTCTTAGTTTAACGAGGGGGTCCGTTTCAAAGTTTATTCAGGGGACAGGATCAGGTTTTGGTTGGACAAGTGGTATGGAGAGTCCTATTTTCCCAATTGTTTCCCGGATCTGTTTGCTATTGGTGTAAATAAGGAGGCGTGGGTTTTGGATTACATGGTTCACGGGGAGATGGGGATAGCTTGGAATTTTAATTTCAGGAGACAATTTTTTGATAGGGAACTCAAGAGGATAGCTCTAATTTTAGAGTTGCTCGAAGCCCGGTACATTAGTAGTTCAGGGGTGGATACGAGGGTATGGATTTGGTGCACATCTAGGGAATTTAGTGTCAATTCGTTTTATTAGTAGCTCATTCCTTGCACAGGATCTCTGCAGGCGGCCAAAGTTTGGACCATTCCAGCTCCTCCTAGGGAATGTGCTTTCGCTTGGACTGCGGTTCTGGACAAGATCCTTACCATTAATCATCTTAGGAGTCAGAATATGTTGATAGTGGATCATTGTGCCCTTTGCATTGAGGCAGGGGAGAGACAATGGACCATCTCCTTCTACATTGTAAGTTTGCTCAACGGGTTTGGTGTAGAATCTCTCAAAGATATGGGATCGAATGGGTGTTCCATGCTCACTTGTCAGAGGTTGTTAGTAGTTGGGACTTTTCCCCTAGGAGAAAGAAAGGAGGTGCTTTGGAAGTTATCTTTGCTGGCTACGATCTGCACGATTTGGAATGAAAGAAATCCACGAGTGTTTAAAGGGGTGGAAAGAAACCCTCATCATATCTTCACAATGGGGATTGCAATGACCATATCTTGGGTTAGATCCTTGCCTAGCTTTATGTTCGTCTCGGCCTATGATCTATAGCATGGATGGAGAGAGGTCTGCTCTAGTAACGATCGAGTAAATCAGAGTGGCCCTCAATGGACCCCTCTGCCTGTCGGTTTTCTAAAAATCAATTTCGATGGATCTAGCTTCAGTAATCCTGGACTTTCTGGGGTTGGTGACCTCCTTAGAGACGAGGTAGGAGCCTCAATGTGGGCTTTTCGGTTTCGCGGACTCTAATGAGGCGGAAATCAGGGCGGCTTTAACGAGCTTTAGGCTTGCAGGGTCTATTGACTTGGATAAACTTATAATGGAGGGAGACTCGCTCAACATCATTGGGTGGCTTCAAAGAGAAAAGTCAGTCTCATGGAGATTTGAAAGCTGGATGGATGAGACAAGAGACCGCATTGCCAATGTAATCTTCCGGCAAGTAAAAAGGTCTACAAATGAGGAGGCACACCTAGGGAAGGTGCAGGGAAACAAGAGCTCGAGTTATTCGATTTTCTCCCTCCTTGATGTTTTTTTCTCTTGCCTCTATTTTTTTCTTGTATTTTAGTCGTCCTTCTCGGTTGGCTTTGTATATTCTTCTCCTCTATCAATGATATCTAGCCATTCAAAAAAAAAAAGGATCATCCCAGGTTCTCTATATTTCTCGGGGTCTCAGGGTGTCAATGTCATTTGTTGGCATCATGATTGATGAAGCGTCATTATAACTAACAACCCCAACCCATTAGACACTAATGACATAATGTGACCAAGGTTTTAAATCTCGGTTTCGGTTTTGGTCATCAGCGAAACCGAAACATTTTGGTTTCAGTACGAAATTTTGGACAAAATCTAGTAAAAATTTCACCGGAATTTCAGAAATTTCACCGAAATTTCCGAAACGTTTCACCGAAATTTCCAAAATTTCGGGTGAAATTTTATACTTCACCGAAACGCTTCACCGAAATTTCTGAAATTTCACCGAAACGTTTTTCGGCCGAAATTTAAAACCATGAATGTGACATCATGTTGCTTAAGTCACAAAGGGCCCACTCTTTGATAAGAAAGAATTATACTGGTAAACGGGGTTTATTTTAATTGTTATTAGTAGCAGAATATTAAAGAGTCCATGTAATATTAGATTTGGAGTTTATTTTAGTAAGTTGATTAAGTCAAGTGATAGGTGTCAAAACACTATTATGCAGGTTGGATGAGGATTAGATTTGCCAACCATTCAAAAAGAAAAAAAAGGAGTAGAATAGCCACTACGATTAGGAATCATACTTGTTAATTTCGTGGGGTTGATTTTCCTATATATGTAATGGCTTAAGGCCTTATTTTTCATGAATAAAAGATTATAAAATTTAAGAATATGCTCCGAAGTTGTGATGATACATCAAGCTTAGGAGAAGATACTGGTTAGTATTTTTCATCGCTTTCTTTCTTGCTTCTTCCCCATCTTTTATTTGTTTTACAAACCTGCAACCTTTCTTTTCATATAGCTCTTTCAACTCTAAAGCCTTCCATTAGTACCACCACCATCATCCGTCAATCTACCCCTTCCCATCTTTGGCCCTTTACCCTTAACCTTATACCATTAAAGCCTAGCACCTTTCCATGCCTTCAACCTAATAACAGCCCTACCCTAACATCAAAACCTTTGAACACCTTTCCCTTTGGCTTTGCCATGCGTTGACCTTAACATTGTTGTTAAAATCGTACGATTGAAATCAAAGGGAAGAATTGTTTTCCATAAAAATCGCATGATTGAAATGATTTTTAAAATTCTTAGTACGATTTTTACTATTTTTTACATTGTTTTTGTTCACTTATTTTTCTATGGTAGGCCCTTCATGATTAGAAATTTTTTAGAGAAGAGGGGAGAATGAGAGAAAAGATTGAGTTAGGGAATAGCTCCCCCTCAATTATGTATTTATAAAAATGAGAAAGAGTATAAAGACCAAAGTGCCCTTAGACACTTCCAACAAAAATAAATCGTATATAACCCCTCCCCCACTCCAACTTATAACCTAAAAAAAGGTAAAGAAAACTCTAAATCCCATAAATCGTGTTTACCCTGCACATGCTCACGATTTCTGTTGCACTGCTCGCGGTTTCTACACAATTTTCTGCCGGCGGTTTGTTCTGCTAGTAGGAGGAGGAAAATCATTGTTAATATAAAATAAGCTCATTAAGAAATGACACTTTTGAAGAAGGAAAATTGATGTTATTTTCAATGATTCAGGTTTTGTTTGTTTTGGATTTTGAGAACTAATTGTGATTTCAATGATTTAGGCCCGTTTCTTTTGGATTTTGAGAGTTGTTTGTGATTTCAATATACTTTGTTTATTACTGACACTTTTTTTTTAAAAGATGACAATTGAATTCATACTAGCAAAATTACAAGGGGACCAGTAGTCCCACAGAATATACATAGTATGAGCCACCCAGGAACATTCTCCTCGGAAGAAATAAATCCCTTACTCCCGGAATTGAACCAATAGCTTTACATTTTCCTTTACAATTTTCGAAACACTAGGCAAGAAATTAGCATAGGAGCTTCCCATGGCATATAGGACCCTTATGTCACAGGGACTGCAATTCCTTTCGCCAAAAAGTGTCTTCCTCTAAACATTCCAAAAAACAACCAGTTGAGAGGCAAAAATGCTCTATTGATAGCAGGCAAAGGATCCCAAAATTTCTTCTAATTTTTTAGAGCCTTAAGTTCTCTTCTACCTCTACCCGGGGTTTTTCCTTTTCTTAGTCTGGAATCCCTTTTTTCTATATCAAGGAACATTTTCTTTGTTTCTTCGATATTTTCTCGAAAGCCTAATTCCAATTGATCTCCCAGTTTAGACATTTTCTCAAACTCCTCCGAGGACATTCTTTCCTCCGAATTGGTTGAATTTCCTCTTTCCTCTTCTGAAGATTCATTCCCAGAAGATTCCAACCTTCTTTCTTTTGACGGTTGCTCCCCATTCTCAAAAAACGTTTTAATTCTCCTTCCCAGCTCCACATCCATTGAGTCTCACACTATCTTGGAACATTCATTCGGGGGTGATATCTCCTTTTCCTTTCCCCTATTTCCTGCCTGATTTGACTCCGGGCCCTCCTTAATTTCCTTCCCGTTCAATTCAATGGGCAGAAGGGCACAGTCTAAATCTGCTTGAATCTAACGTACCGAAGGTTCCTCAGCAAAGGCCACTACTTTCGGCCTTAGTTTTGATAGGTGGTATTTCTTGAATTCTCTTGCTATCTCACTTCTCGATGGAGACCCGTCATGAGGTCTACCATACCTTTGATACCGATTTCTTTTTTGGTGTTCCTTTGCTCTTGTACCGTTTACTCCTTCCTTCATCATCATCTGAGAGCCATGCAACTCCTGACTGCTCATATTCATCTATCATTTTGATACTGTTTGATACAAAGTGTTTCTTTTTTTGGATTTTTTTGTCCAAAGAACTTCTCCTCCATCGATTTCTGTGGGATTGGTATCCGACTTTCCAACCTTCTCTTGGAGGGTACGGAATTTTGTATTTATCGGAAACTTTGTGCTCACGATATTTCCGTACTTTTTCACCTCTCCCGATGTGACATCTCTCTACAGGGGTCCTGAAGACTCGATTACGCAAAGTCTTTTTTATTAACTGACACTTCTTTGCATGATGATTAATTGTATGATGATTATTATAGATTTGAGTATGTACTTTGTTTACAGTTGTGATAAATTATATGATGATTTATTGCATGATTAATATAAGGGAAGTGATATATCCGCCCCTTTTCATTACTTGGGACACCCAGCTGCAGTGTGTAAAGGGGTTGTTGTACTTCACATGGGAAGGATTCAACGGATTTGATTGCCACATACACTGCAGTCAGTTGTCCCAAGTAATGAAAAGGGGCGGATTTATCACTTCCCTTAATATAATTTGTGCTTTGTTCAGTGATTTAATGTATGACGAATATAGTTTGTGTGCTTACTAATCATAAAATTTTATATTTAATTTAATGGTTTTGAATGAACAATAGATAATTACTCATTTTATTCTTATTTTTTTCTTTTTATATTTTTTCTCATTTTAATATATAAATCTAAAAAAATTTACGATTTGCAATCCGATTTACGATTCAAACCCACCTAAATGATTTACGTTCGATTTTGACTTTCAGTACCTTGGACCTTAAATCCAATCCCAAGCCCTCTGAATATGGTTATAGCCCAGATCTGTCCTGTGATCTACCTAGATCTCATATCAGACTTCAATCATAGTTTTAAATTTCCACTGAAATTGAAACGAAAATTTAAAACCTTGACTAAATTTTTTTTTAACATTTTGACTAATTTACCTGAAGCCTTTGCCTTTCAACCCTGCAATTAAATCCAGAACACTTCACCATAGGTTTAGCCCATTATCGGTCCGTGAAACCATCAAGGACCATTAGGGCCATTCTCTATGTAGTTACAGGCCTGAAACTTTGTTTTTAAATCTAAACCTTACCTGAAGGAAACCTATGTGCCAACTGTGTGATAACAGTGCACTTTCTTGGACTGTTCAACCATTAAACCTTATCATCAGTCCACCAAAAACTTGTTATAACTTCACCGTGAGGCTTGAAGTGTTAGTCTTAAAACCCTAGCAGCTTTCTCTATTGAATGTTTTTAAATTCCTGTGTGCTCAATCTAGAACAGACCACTTTTTCAACTAGTAGTCTTATTAAAAGCCTGAAACACCTGTTTTTCATACCCTATTCACCCCACATTATCCAGAACTAATAAAAAAAAATTGATGGCTTTCTTGGTTATGTGATGGTTTTCAAGTATGTATTTGTGCTTATTCTAGCTGTTCCCAAAGTTTCATCATAAAAAAATTCATCATTTGCATGTGCTTTCATACGTTTCCGTGATTTTACAAGATTTCCACCGAAATTTCCACTAAAACCGAAATGCTTATGTTTCCACGCTGACCGAAACTGAAATTTAAAACCTTGAAAAAGATATTTGCCCCATATTTAATTCAAAGTGGACCTAACTCTGGAACACTTAAGCTCAATGATTTTCATCTCCTCCCCAACATAAATATTTCTCATTGCATGTAGAGCCCTACAGTCCACGTTCAAGGCATTCACTATATTACACCTACCACTGTGTTGCTCCAAGTATATCATTATGTATGCCTATGGCCTCCTAGAGTTGATCTTGTCAGGCGTCACTTAGCCTCATACCAACTTCCATTAAGGTGATTTAATTCTTTCAATGCTATCATGGTCCTATAGGCTCTACCAATGTTTTCATGATTTGGTTTCTAGGCGTAGTAAGTATTCAAGCAAAGAATTTGATACATCACAGACCAATGGAAATATAGTTCTCAAACAGTTCCTTTAACAACCATTTCAAAAACCAGTTCCTTTAACATTGTTAGGCTATAAAGGAGATACCATATAAAAATTGTCATTTTTTAAGATAAAAATTTTTATTATTGAAATGGTAATAACTTGATAACATCATCGGGGATGAGGCATCCCACACATGCAAAACAAAAGCTACACCAAACCCAGATTTGTGAACCCCATTTATGCTCTCACACAGCCCAAGGAACTCAAAACACATGACACTTTCCCGTTACCGTACCCTATCCCCTCTCAGTCAAAAAACATAATGAAATCCTTCAGCTCATCCAACCTCAGCGAACAGCCGCCTTCTTGATGCTAGAATGGTCTCTCTTGAAAAGAGGGAGGCAGTAATCTTGTCGCACTAAGAAGCCGGGTGGACCCCACACTATTGAGTTCCAGCAACCAATAAAGTCAGCCTATTCCAGAGAGCTGTGAATACAGCATTATCAATGGCAGATTCCAAATTGACTCCCAAAAACAGGATCTTTCTGGAAGGCTACCATACAAAAATTGTCTTTCCAGGCCAACCTAAATTAATAAGAACTCTAATAAAATCGGTTGTATGTGTTTTTGTTCTGTGCCAATAAATAGCACTACCTAGAACTACATATTTGTGTGGCTTGCTAATAGGGAACATGGCCACAATAGGGATCGACTAGCAAAGAACAGGGCAGTCAACTGTTAATTGTAACCTCTCTATTTTGCTCTTGTAGTGTATTCCCTCAAGAGATTTGTCCTCTCTTTTGTAAAGTTTCGCCCCATTTGGTTGTGGTCATGGATTCATGATTGCTTCGTTTTCTATGAAATCCCAAACATTTCCTATAAGAAAATGTTTACCCACACAATTTTGAAAAGTTTCAATCAGTAATCTTTAGACGTGCAGCACGATCAAATTTAAGCATTTTCCATTCATGCTTGGCTTGATCAAACCCATTTTTAATATGGCACAACACATAAACACAGCATTATCAAGAAAAAAATCCAATAACAAAAAAGCAAGCATATATTCAATTAGGGGGAAACATGAGAAATAATACCCAAAACTGAATATTAAAAAGTTAAAACCTCCTTGAGCATGTAATGCAACATCGCGTTCCCTCTTATTCCTGTTTAGGCCCTCTTTCCATTTTTCTCACAGGAAGCATATCATAAATTAGCCTTTCCAAGAAAATTTCACAATCAAATTGAAAGTCAGACAATACAGGACCTAAATCCCTAGAATCAGAGCCTATGTACTTCATCCTATCATGAATGCCACGCTCCTGAAAGTGGGTTTTCTACCAATTCCAATAATTACCCTTATACCCAGGTTTCAATGGCATTTACAATAGCAAATGGCATTGTGAGCATTTCACACATACTCTGAAATGCACGAAAAATGCTCAGAAGCAGAAAGGGTTTTTATAGTACTCGAGATCAAATCATGGAATTCATATAATAGATGATTCTAGATCTGTTTGTTGCAGAAAATGACATACAGAGACGGGGGGAAAATATTAACCTGTTGGGAGATGGATTGGTGGGCAACTTTGTAATCCCTGTGTAGAACGTAGAGGCCCAACGCCGAGGCCGTTGCAGCGCCGGCAAAGAAGGACGGTAACCGAACCCTCAACATGTAACCCATCTTCCTCAAATTTCTACGGGACGATCTTAAAACCAAAGAAAATCCAATTCCTAAGCTTATTTCTTTACGGACGATTCAGTCTTCTACAAAGCTTTGTGTCAATGGCCCCTTTTAATACTCCCATGCTTGTAAAAGTGTAAAACGATCCCCGTTGCCCAATAAAAAATTAAAAAAAAACGATCCACGTTAGGTCCTGGCAGACGATTATTACTGGGCCCGCGTGTGATGCGTTGATGGTATATCTAGCGTCCGACTATGCGGACGATCACCGTTGGAATCAATCCTAACCATCATTTTGTGGGTCCTACACAAGAAAATTAATATGTGGAGTCGATATTGATGGTGATCTTGTGTTGTGAACCATTATGAGACATACCAATGAGGACATCTGATCATGATCAGGTCTATGTTTTAGACCATTGACTAAAGGGATTTGCTAGCGTCCATCGCATAAGGGATTTCACGGATGTTCTGTTGCATCTCACAGCAGCCACAGAGCTCACTTTTCAGTAGCTTTTGTCTTCATTTACGAGGTGGCTGCTGTCAGATGCAACAGAACATCCGCGAAATGCCTTGGATGGACACTAGCAAATCCCTTGTAATTGCAATTACCTAAAATTATATATATATATATATATATATATATATATATAGAGAGAGAGAGAGAGAGAGAGAGAAAAAAAAAACGGTTTCTACACACAAGTGTAGATAAGTTATCTTCACACTAGCTTAAAATACATTGGAGGGCATTTTGTTTGGCTGATCCAAACCATTCATTTGATTGGCCTCACATAGATAGGGTGTCCACAAAAAATCAGCTCCATAGGATCATCCCAACCCTACGATTTGTGGAGGTAAAATGGACGTGTATAAACCTTCACAAATCTGTTCATTTTTTTGCCTCCACGGTTCGAAGGGTTAGGATGATCCTATGGAGCTGATTTTTTGTGGACACCCTATCTATGTGAGGGTGAATCAAATGAATGGTTTGGATCACCCAAACAATGTGGGCCTCCACTGTATTTTAAGCTAGTGTGTAGATAACTTATCTACACTCGTGTGTAGAAACCGTTTTCTTATATATATATATATATATATATATATATATATATATATATATATATATATATATATATAATACTATAAAGAGGAAGGGAGGTTTTACTGTTCATGCCACATGTCAGCCTCCCCTTCCTCCTCAGGGCTATTTTGTAATTTCCAAAATTCAAAGAAACAACGGAAAAAAGGAGAAAAAAACTCATAAAAGCTGAAAAAAGGCTAAAACCCTGTAAAGAGAAAATCTCGGTTAGAAAAAACTTTCCCTAGCTATATTTTCATTCTCGCGAAATCCACACTATCGTCGTATCAATAGAGAGTGAGAGTTTCTCGCCGTTCCATTTGAAAGAAAATCTCAGTTGGGGAAAATCTCGTGCACAACCTAAAACTTCTCAAGGCAAAAATCTCATGCCCGCGTGCCCTATTGATCTCATTGCATTAATTCCTTTCTCAATCACTGTCAGCCCTACACCTTACCACCTCAGCTCAAACGTTGGTTCTTGCCATCTCCAACTCTAGGGTCAGAAGAAGAAGAAGGCAATTCTTCGTTTCTACAGGTAATTTGGCGCTTCGGATTTTCCGCCTCTCTTCGTTCTGTTGGGTTTTTTGTGTTCCGTTGATGTAACCTGTTGCAGAATGTGCTGCAGGCACTTCTCTTCCCTTGCTATTGTTATGAACCATAGGTCTGATGTCTTTGAATTTATTTATTGTATAGCTTAACAACTTACACTACCAACAGTCCTGCTTCTGGATTGTTTGGAGTTATGTGATTTATTGGTTCTTTTTTGTCTAATATTTGGGTGGTTATCTGGGCTTTTTTTTAATATCTTGGCTCAATCCTAAGATTTCTGGTCTGGTCTTCCTCTTTTTATATAGCTCGATACAAAAAAAAAAAAATTTGTTTAAAATCAAAGAACTTTGTTATTTTTTCCCCATATCTCGGCTCAAGTATGAGATCTCTGTTAATTTTTTTTTCTTCCTTTCCAAGCTTATCCATAAAAGCCCTACAATCCAAATAGGGGTTAGGGATTAAGGTTGACTTTGCAACGCTACCTTTAGGAACCTTCGATGAAAATACAAATTGCTTTTAAAATCTATTTATCTCTGTGTCAACGCATCTTCCTGCATTTCTATTTGGCATTGGGCATGAGCAGCAGGCTTGATTTTATTATTCTCATTCAATTTTACAGCAGACACCTTCTATTTATATTGTGCAGAAGTTCACTCTATTTTTGACTTTTCAATGCACTAATTGTCTTGGATTGAAAGTTTTATGAGGTTACACGTATGATTAAAAGCTTTAATAAAATACAAACAATTTTCAACTTTTGAAAATTTTATGGGGTTACACATATGATTAAGAGCTTTAGTAAAATGCAGACCATTTTCAGCTTTATTCATGAACTAATTAAAAAATTTATGAGGTTACACATATGGTTAAAAGCTTTAATAAAATGCAGACCATTTTCAGCTTTATTCGTCAACTACATATTTCTAGGATTGGAGCTAAAATTATGTTGCATTTTCTTTTAATTCCTATTCTTTCTTGCTGGATGGACAGAAATCTATAGATATTATCTGATATCAACACTCTCTTAATTTTTTATGTCGGAAATACAGCTATTTTTTTAAAGAACTCAAGTTTTTCTCATAAGCTGCATTTTTAGCTTGCATTTTTTCAACTTGCAATTTTTGTTTAAAACAAGTTTGAATCATTCCCTTTTAGCGCCCTCCATCTGAGACTAAGGTATTGCACAGGTCTCTTCTAACTTTACCATTCTCATCGGACTCAAGAAAGTTCCTGTCCAATGAATTGACTGGAAAATTGTCCTTGCTTCCATTTCCAGGGGGGAAAAGGAAGAAAAAAAACTTGCTTTCCTGATCGATTTGGAATGTTCATTATTTCGAGTTCTTTTAATTTATCTACCCATGCATGAAAAGAAATGATTCATAGATGTTGTTTTACATAAACTAAGTTACGATATTTCTTTAGAAATACGTTATGTCTCCAATATTTCATGAGACTCATCTCATTATGAATCATTTACTTTTATTTTATTTCTCAAGCCCTGCATCACACGCCAATTGAAATAAACAAGAGGGGGGGGTGAATTGATTTTAACACTAAATTAGCCCTTTTGAAAATTAATTATGAACCCTATTTTGAATTTTTCTTCTCTAGATTAAATTTTTGGTTAGTGCAAATATGATTAAACACAAAATGAAATGCCAAACCAAAAACAATAATGAAAGTGCAAGAACAAGAAAGAACACACCGATGTATAGTGGTTCGGGCAAAGCCCTACTCCACTCTTCTTAAGATCGTCCTTAAGGATTTCCACTATGCGAGACCCCACGATGCCCGGCTCCGAGGCGGTTACACTTCCAAGGGGTATTAAATAAGGATGCCCTTACACCTTTACAATGACTCTCCTTCTTCGCCGAGTTCTAAGCGATTGCTCTCTAGGGAATTAAGATAGGATGCCCTTACACCTTTACAAGAAATGGAAGAGAGATAGCTTGGCTTCTTCTTGAAAGCTTGATGCTCTTTGTAGTCCCTTGATTGCTCTTCAATGATGGTTGTAAGTGAAAGCTCTAAACCCAAACTCAATAGATTTGCAAGTGCAAGGCAAGTTTGGAAAAATCAAAATCTTAAGCTTGAAAAGGGTTGCAAGTTTGCTTGAATGCTTAAGGGAGTTTTTCAAATGATCAAGAGAGAGGAAAATAATCCTCTTGATGTTGTATATATAGCACTTGACAAAATATGACCGTTTGGGGGTGTAGATATCAAAAACCACAAATTAATTTAAATCCCAACGGCTATATTTTGGTCTGTCGCGAGGTTCTCGAAGCTCCGAGAAATATTCTCGGAGTTTCGAGAGAACGGCCAAAAGATAGAATTTTTCTACTGGACCATTTCTCGGAGTTCCGAGAAAATGGCCAGAAGCTACTGGACCATTTCTCGGAGTTCTGAGGGAACTCTCGGAGTTCCGAGAAGCCTACAAATCAACAGATTTTTATTTTTATTGCTTGTTTGATTTTTGGCTTTTCGAACTCAACTCCTATGATAATTTTGGAATATTTATGAGGGTCCCAACATGTTGGTCCACCACATAACCATTCACTAAACCTTTAAAGTTCTTAAGTGTGTTTGAAAAACTCTTTTAAAATCCTTTACCTTGTCTTGGAAATCTAAAGAGAGAGGATGTACAATGATACCTATGTAACCTTCAACTTCTCTTTAGTCTTGGTCTTCAATTGATCTTCCATCTTGTGAATGCTTGCTTGAGAGATGATGTGAGCTCCACTTAGCTCATTTGACTCTTGTTGGGTACATCTTCAAGCATGGCCGTGTAGTGTGTTGGTTTCCTCAATGATCAATCATATCTTAAACACAACACTTCAAGGCAAATTGATTAGTATTCAATAACACAATCAATTATGTTTAGAATCATCAAAACAAGATAGGAGAGTAGACCCTTGGGCTTACACCAATATTATTCACTGGTTGAGGATAAGTTCACCCCGTTTAATGTTTTTCTTTGCCTTTGAGCCTTAACGAATAAGGTTAAATGGTATTTTGTGACATATCTGATTGTTGTGCCAAATTCAGGTTAGTAATCATGAATGATTCTGGTTGGTGTTTTGGTTTTTGTTTTCTTTATGATTTCTTGGCCTCCTTCTCTCTTCTTTTCCCACTTTTCGGAGGGATGTTCTGGAAGATGTTGTTACAAATTATGCTAGTTATGTAAATTATCCGTTTGCGGTCCTACGTGTCTTATATATTCAATTAGAAGGACGCTGGAATGGCGCTCCCTGATCATGAGTGTAAGTGAAAATTTCGGTAGCGTAGGACTTTCGTTACGTTATTTACACTTAGTTTGTATGATTGGTGCTTCCTATAACGAGATATCTTGCTCTATGCGTCCTAATAGCATTGATATGCCAAGCGAAAGTTTCAAAATTAGCACGATATCATAGAATCCAACGCTTGCGTGCGAAGAGAAATTCTTGGTCGGGCAGTCCTTATCTCTCATCTGCATGCTCGGGGCCATTCGAGCCACATGGGCTCAATCTAGATCTTCAACCATCAAGGGGATCATCTCAGTTTGAACTTCTACACAGGGTCTGTATGCCTCCTGCCCTATCTCAGCCTCATTTCAAAAACGGTGTGTAATTGTGCCCTCGTATAACACGTTGTAGGTGCTCATTTTCCTGCTTCATCGAACTTACTTTACCTCCCTTCTCTGTACGAATAGTAGATCCACAACCATCATGCTCACAGCCTTCTAGGGGATCATCTCGGCTTACGCTTGTGGACATGGGCCGTATGCCCCCAGTTCAAACTGACCCTCTGATCAGAAATGGTATGTAATCGTGCCATCCTATACATACCATTTCTATATTGATGGCTATTTAATTTGCATATGGTTATTAGATCCTGCTAACTTTGTTGCTTACTTTTTATATCGTGGCCCAGAATCCGACCAAACTATTGGAGTTAGTTGTCTAATTTGAAATGAGTTCCCATCCTCCGATGACGTTACTATTGATGCATGTACTGTGGAAGCAGATGAGCAGCCCACTATGGAGGGTGTAGGCAACCGATGCGTTGACTTAGGTGAGGGTTTTATTCCTTTCCGGACCTCAAAAAAAGGGGGTTACTAAATAGTTGTTGCGTATGTTAGATAATTCCTAATTGTCTATGTGTCCTAGATCGCTGTGCAGAATCTTTCCAAAGGCAAAATCGGCACTTCAATGGATTTAAGGAAATGTGGAATTTTGGGCCCCCAAATAAAATTTGCCAAATCTGTGGTGCTTTCATGTGGTATAAGGAGAGGGTCAGTGCGACACGTGGTTCATTGCCAAAATTCAATTTGTGCTGTAAGGCTGGCCAGATTAAGCTGTCATTACTTCCTGAAACACCAAGCTATTTGCAAGAGCTGCATGACGGGAAGCACAACACTGAGTGTACCTGCTTCAAGGCACTTATCCGTGCATATAATTCGATGTTCAGCTTTACTTCAATGGGTGGTAAAGTTGATTATAGTATCGTTGATGGCCGTAGCCCATATTCTTTCCGGATTTCCGGGTCAATTTATCATAGCAATCGATAGTTGTTGCCCCATCCTAATTGCAAACCTACATTTGCGCAGCTATACATGTATGACACAGAAGCCGAGACACAAAATAGGATGACTGTTATACATGGGAGTGATGGCCGGTTTGCCATTGATGAGAATGTTGTGCTCGGTATAGAGCAGATGCTGGACAGCATCAACCCTTATGTGCAAGCCTTCAGATGTGAGAGGGATTTCTTATCAAGGAATGGAGTTGTTGACCTATGCTTTCGAACATTACATCAAAGATCTAAATATGCTAGGCAATACAATCGTCTTACTGCATCTGACGTTGCTGCACTAATGGTTGGTGATGGATCGGCCAATGTTGAGAACCGTGACGTGTTTGTATGCACAAGTGATGGCTACCTGCAGAGGATCATTGAGTGTCACCCTTCTTATATGGCCCTCCAATATCCTCTTGTATTTCCATACGGAGAGGATAGTTGGAGAATCAATATTCCAATTACATCAAATCTTGGGACCACCAAATGAAAGAGGGAATGTGTAAGCATACGAGAGTTTTAAGCATATCGAATACAATATCGACTTGAAGAGGGAAGGACACTTATTCAATCTGGCCGCGCATTCCAACAGTTTGTCGTCGATGCATATTCAGCGATTGAAGAGCAAAGATTGCTTTGGGTGCGTAGAAATCAGGAACATCTCCTTATAGATCTCTTGCGAGGCTTGTAGGATGCTGTTGCAAGTGGTGATCATGATTCCTCAATCGTTGGACGGAGGTTGGTTTTACCATCATCCTTCACAGGGGGACTGTAAGCCGAAGGGTTCCCATGGGTTAACCATTCATCTTACCTTCTTGTTTTGATGCTAGCAAACTAAATTGATTAGCTTTTATGGACTAATGTGTTGCTTTGAGGTGTTGTGTCATATACAGAAATTTCATGTCATAATCGCCATTACACAACTCAACTCAACACATGGCTTGTGGATCAAGAGACAAAGGAACAAAGAGCTTGCACCTACATTGGAGTTATCACCAATTGGAGATGATCAAGTCAAGAAGCTCAACATGAAGATCCCACAAGTTCCCCAACAAGTGTCAAGAAGGAGCTTGGAGTTGAACATGCCATGGTGACACCTCATGTACCTCGACATGCATTGAAGATTGGAGGTCAAGTCACAAGAGCCAAGACAAAGTTCAAGATGTTCATTCAAGCTCAAGAAGTACAAGGAAGTGCAAAGAGCAAAGACATTCCAAGACGACTCAAGGTTCTTACTTTTAGAATGTATTTGGAGTCCTCTTGATTTTATGTTTAAATGCACTTTCAAAAGGTTTTCAAATGGTTTTCATACTTAACTTTTTACATCTTTGGAAACCATACACACACCCAAATATGTGTTAGAAAACCTAGGACTTAAGCCCAAGACTAAAGCCCAAAGTCCCTGGATTTTAAAGTTAAAAATAGAATTTTACTCAGGGCCGGTCGACCGGGATATGCCGGGCGACTGCGGGATGCTACCTGGAACTCCAGGGCATCTCGAAATTTATCGGGCCGGTCGACCGGGGTAATCCGGGCGATCGCGGATATATTTTCTGGAAATCCAGAAAATATCCAGGTTGGGCTTGGAGGTCAACCGCCATAGGTCTGGTCGACCGCGATAGTGTTTTTTTAGCCAAAAATTTATTTCAAACAGGTAGCCCTCGCCGGACGACCGCCTTAGGGCCGATCAACCGCGTCGGTACAAAATTTGAAATTAAAACTGAGAGCCAGATAAGGGCGAGCAGTGGCTGTACCTCGGTCGACCGCCGCGACATGGAAATAGATCCCTTGGGGCTTGCTCAGGTTGACTTTTTCAACCCTGTATTTTACAGTTTACCCCCGAACGGTCATATTTCCTTGTGGGCTATATATACACTATCCAAACCTTTCTAAACAACCTTTTTGCAAGATTAAATCCTATCTTCTTGAACCTAAACTTTTATATGAAAGGTTAAAACCTCTTTGAACTTGTATTTGTACATTCTATCAAGAGGTACTTCATAGGCTTTATATTTTATCTTCCTTGGAGTGGTTGTGAGCTTTCAAAGTTGTAATCAGCCTATTTAAGAGGCAAAGAGAGTTCTTTCTTTTATTTCTTCATTTGTTTGTGAGGGTCTCCAATTCGGCCCGTTAAGAAAGGTGAATCATTGTAAGAGGGAGGTGCCCTCACAAGGCTTTGTGTGAAAAGGGTGTGATCCCTTTGAAGGAGAAGTTGGTGTACGGCTTTGAGATTCGTCCCGTTGAAGAATCTTATTCGTTTAGTAGATAATCCCAAGGAGAAAAACTTGAAAGAGTGGAGTAGGTCAAGTTGTGACCGAACCACTATAAATCTTGTGCCTTGTGGATGCTTTCTCTTCTCCCTCTCTTTGCACTAGGTGATTGGTAATCTCTACCCTTTAAATTGCATTTACGATTTATTGAACAAGGGTTAGAGTATAGAAGCTTGAAGTAACAACTAAACCCTAAATTTCACTATATTGATTATTTGAACAAGGATTAGAATAACTAGTGCTTAATTAGTAAATTGATTTTAATAATCCACTTAATTAAGCCCCAAATTTTTAATTAGCCAATTCACCCCCTCTTGGATTGTCACCTTGTATTTCATTTGGTATCAGAATATAGGCTCTTAAAGATATTTTTAAATTCAAAATCTACAAGAGATAAAGATCCGTAACAATCAAAATGGATTTTGAGCTAGGTCAATCCACTATAATTCCTCCATTTTTTGATGGATCAAATTATAGAGCTTGGAAAGTAAAAATGCTTGCCTATCTCAAATCCATAGACATTGACATCCTAGATGTCTTTGAAAGGGGATTTTCTATTCCAAGGAAATGCACTAAAAATGATACAAAATTATTTTTATTAAATTAAAAAGCTATAATTATAATATGTTGTGGACTATGTCCTAATGCTTTTGAGAAAATTTCATCATGTACAAATGCAAAACATATTTGGAGTATTCTTGAAAATCTTTATGAGAAATATAGTAGTCTCTCTTCAAATGATAAAAATAATATTTTTGAACAAAAAAAGACTCTACAAAAATCTTTTGTAAAGGAAAATTCTTTCAAACATTCAATTTCCAATTTGAAAAAACAAATTGAAAATTTGAAATTGGAGGTTAATGAATGTTTAGAAAGAAATGAAAAATTAAGTCATTCGAGCAAAATCTTGATAAACAAAAATGATGACTTAATTAAAAAATGCATTATTCTTGGAAAAGATAATGAAAGCCTTGAAAACACAAACAAGGATTTAAATGAAAAATATAAACTTGCTTGTGAAAATGAAGAACATTTAAAAATTAATTCTACTCATCAAATAAATCATTTAAGAATAAAATGAATGAATTTGAATTAATGAATAAAGAACTCTCTATAAAGAACCAAAGATTACAAGAAGATAAAGACAAACATACATGTTCTCATGTGTATTCTTGTGGTTCTAGTTGCTTCTCATCTACCCACTCATATTCATGTTCATATTGTGGTAGATTAGGGCATTACAAATCTAAGTGTAGGCTTAGATTTGTGAAATCAAACAAGTTTGTATAGATAAGAAAAGACTCACTTCCACACACAAACTTGGTCGGAACCAAATTGATTTGGGTTCCAAAATTCCCCACTCACATCATTGTTTAAAATTATTGATATATGGGGTTGTGCTGTAATTATTATATCATACGAATTCTATCTAGATACTTCAATGTTACATTCAATGTATCTAGATCACTTGTGCTTTAATGATATATCATTTTATAACTAAGCATATCATTAGTCATATTTTTAATAGAATGTATCTTTGCCTATTGAGCTTCATGATCACATCATATATCACTTATATAGTCTATAAAGAAAACAAGAAATTACCTCTTTAGACTATATATTGTGTTATATTGAAAATCTTTTAGAAAAACCCATCTAAGTGCAAAAACACACACATATACACTTAGCATCCACAACTAGATGAGCTAACATGTCAAATATTGCTAGACATAGATCAAACAAGTGTCACATTTGGTATTTAGCAAAATCCATCAAAAACTCATCCAAAGAACTTCACGAAAACATATGTCAAATCATCCTCTTGAGCTTAAATGCTAGAAAAATAGAAATAAATTTTTAGATATCCTCACATAGCCTAGGGATCGAGTTTACATATCCATTATAATCTCATAAAGGTGAGAAAAATAGGAGAAAATTGATTTGTTCACAAAATCCCTTAAAAAATATCAAGAAATTGAAAATTGGGGTGTGGCGGTCGACCAGACCTTGGAGGGCGACCGCGGAAGGCAACCTGGACAAAAATAAAATCGAAACAAGTTAGATGCGGCGGACGACCACGTGAACTAGGTCGACCGCGGATGGTCGTAAAATAAAAAATAAAAAGGGACAGGCGGGTCGCGGCGGGCGCCTGCGATAGCCCGGTTGACCGTGACGGTTGAAAACTGGTTTTTAAAAGGCGTGTGCGAATCATTTTTCCACTTCCGCCGCTTCCTTTCTCTCTTAGGGTTTTCTTCCCTCTTCACTTCCAAGCTATTTTCAGTCAAGAACTTCAAGAATAAAGGGTTCTAATGAGTTTTTCTTTCATGTCCTCTTATTCTCTCTTTCTCCATCTTCCATTTCGTATTGTTCTTGTTTTACGACTTCATTGTTCATCTTCTCCATTTCTCTTACCATATCTTCCACTAACCTCTCGATTTCTATGTGTTTCCATCTCTTCCTTCCATTTTCCATCTCCCATTTAGCTTTCCCTCATTCTCTTCTCATTTTTCTAATCCCCTCACAAAACCCTAATCTTAGAATGGAATCCTTAAGAAGAAAAATACTTGCACATAAAGAAAAGAGGCCAAGATCAGAATCCGAAGAAAAGGAATTTCCTAATGAACACTTCTTCAATCAACAAGCACAAGAAAGGTACAAGCTCCTCAAAGATAGGCCGATCATCTCGGGAAGGAAAGTCGAGATTACTGACCTTATTGAGTTTGATTTCTTCAATCTCTTTGCGGCACAAGGATGGGTAACATTTCTAGAATCTAACTCCTTGATCTTCCCCAAGCTTGTAAAGCTCTTTTCTGCAAATATTTTAATATCACATGGAGGAGCAGTGATGAATAGCTACTGCAGATCACAGCTTGTGTTGAATGTTGTGAAAATTTGTAATATCTTTGATGTCCCTAATAAGGGAAAGATAATCTTTTTTTGAGGAAAATATGACATGGAGAACCATCACTTCACAAGGAAGGATGTTTACGAAACTTTAGGATCTTTCTCCCCTACAGGTGAAAAATTGAATATCATGTCTAATCAAATGAATCATCAAGCCAGAATAACCCATAAAGTTGTAGTTCACAATTTTACTCCAAGAGCTGGCAATCTTAATGCAGTCAAGCCATTTGAAGCATTCTTAACTCACTGCATTATTAAGAAGATTCAACTAAACCTCGGTACCATTATTTTAGGATTCATGGATGAAGCAGTTAAGAAGGAAAAATGGGGTTTACCTTACGGGATGCTCATCACTAAATTGCTAAATTATAACGGAGTAGATTTGATGAAGGCCTACTTCACACTGCCTGATCCTGTGATCGATTCTTCTACCTTGATTCAAGTGGGAGTAAGAGATACCACAGGGGGAGGTAGCAGTAGAGTTGGCTCTAATAAAGTCCAATGGGGACAGGCTGAAGATGAGCAAGAACATGCTACTGAGCCTCAGAGATCATATGAGCATCTCGTCAGACGGATTGACCGATGAATGCAGAAATAGGTCGGCTTACTAGGGCTGATATTCAGAGGGCCACTGATCATTCCCAACTAATGGATACCTTAGCCACTGAAAAGAGAGAGAGAGAGAGAGAGAGAGAGAGAGAGAGAGAGAGAGAGAGAGAGAGAGCACGATGAGCTATTACAGGCTATATCAAGATCCCATTCTCCTCAACTTTACTCCTCGACTCCTTCCCTTGATCAGCCTCCTCCAAAGATGAAATGGATTCACCAGTTTTTTTATATAGCAGATGGACTGTAGTTGGTACACCGGAAATGGTATACTATAATGCTGCTAGGACATCCTTCTCCATTTCTTCTTGCCCTAGATGAGCTTTTGGATATTATTATTATGTTGTGATGAATGTTGCCCAGTAAGGGTTTTATGCTTGATGGACGTTTATGCCCAGTAGGGGCTTTCATTTTGTAGATGTGGATGGATATGCCATGTTTGGCATATGTTTGGATGATTTTAGATGTTTGCCCGGAGAGGCATTATGCTTTATGGTTCATTTTGTTTGTCATGTTCAGAGATTATGTGATTTTACCCATTGTAGTGGTGATGAGCTCTTGTTCCTCACACCCATTATTCGTGTATCTCTGTCATGTAGTTTTGATGTGAAGATGGTGTGTTTCTTCCATCTATTGGCTCATGTATATGGAGTTTTATGTTTCCTATATATATATATATACATATCTTTTGGTTGCCATGGATGTGTATTCCTTTCTTGTTTATTATTTTGGTATCCATGTGGTTATTAGACTGTACTTGCCTCACCTTTATAATCCTATGACTAATAATCATCCATTCTAATTCAAATTGTACTTCTCATTTGAATGGAACAAAAATTAGAATGATTAAGGTAATTTAAATCAAGGGCCTATGTGCTTATAACTTTTTATATTTAGATTTGATGCACATAGTCAAGGGGAGCTCTCACTTGCAAATATATATCTATCTAGGGCCAAACAATTTAAACTCAAAAGTTATTTTATAGTTCTGAGCATGTTCATGCTTAGAAAGAGACTTGTATGCCCTATGACAAGAAAATCCCTACATAATGCAACTTGTGAACTTGAAAGGTTAAGTTATAGATCTGAGCATATCCTTGCTCAGGTAGATACTTATATGCTTAAAAAAAAAAGGTTGCAAATAAAGCCTAAATATTCAAATAATTCTGCCATGTCATTCCCTACGACATAGGTTTCACCTAGGGCCAATGACAAATTCATAGTGGGAGAGCCAAATTGTTATATCTTCATGCTTTTATAGATCATTGTGATGTGCTCAGAAGGTCTGTAGCCCCTCATTTGATAAAAAAAGGGCTTATCATGCATTTCACTTTTGTTTTCTATTTGATAAGCATTCCTAGAGCTTGAATGGTATATCATATACAAGACATATAGCTTAGACAAGCTATTATTCATCTTGACACCCCACTTGCACTTTCACTTGTTGATACCTACCTTTTTGTTGTTGCCAAAAGGGGGAGAATTTTGGGAATTGATTAGGTAGTCCATTTGTATACACACCAAATGCTTTGTAGTCATTAATTATATTTGTGCATGTAGTGAGGGGAGCTATGCTCTATTGTGTATATCATATCATGCATACTCATCTATTTGTTTGATATCTCATTCCTCACTAATCAATTTGTTTACCATCATAAAAAAGGGGGAGAATGTAAGCCCAAGGGTTCCCATGGGTTAATCATTCATCTTACCTTCTTGTTTTGATGCTAGCAAACTAAATTGATTAGCTTTTATGGACTAATGTGTTGCTTTGAGGTGTTGTGTCATATACAGGAATTTCATGTCCTAATCTGAAATTCCACTAGGCAACCTAAGAGGGGGGTGACTTGGGTGTCTTTAAAAAAAATTATCCTCTTTAAAAACTTTTGTAAGATTAGTTTCAAAATCTTAAATGAATATCCTTTCTTAGACCTTTTGTCAAACACTTGTTAGATGGCTTTTGAAAATCCTAGTTGATTATTCCTTTTTTAATCTTTCTATGAAAATACTTGGTGGTTGATTAATGATTGTAAATCCCACAACAAGGGAAAAGAATTACGTGAATGGTTTCTTTTAAGCCTTTTATCAAACACTTGGTGGAAGGCTCATGCAAACTTAATTAACAAGATTAAATGGGCAATTAGCAAGGTACTAGATAAGCAAGTTAATTACCATTGCTAACTACTCACTCAATTCTAAGTGTATAAATGCAAGCACAAATAAGAGTGAGGGTGAGAGATAAATACCACACAAGAGACGCGAAGATTTATAGTGGTTCGGTCTTAACCCCAAGACCTACTCCACTCTTCTCAAGTTTTGTCTCCTTGAGGAATCCACTATCTTCCAAGAAACTTAAATACGGCGTTCCTTTCGCCTTGTACAATCCGAGCGTCCAAGCTCCAAGGGTCTTAAATACGGCGCCATTTGTTGCCAAGTTTACAATAAAGAAGAAGATTGAAGCACACTCTTTAGCCTCTTGAAGGCTTGATACAATGTAAAGCTCACAAGAGTCTCTCAAAGATAATTACAAAGATAAGCCTAGGTCTAATCCCTTTAGATATTCCCAAATTGAGGCACACGGGTGTTTTCCACTCTCTAATATGTTTACAACAAGTTTAGGAATGAGAGAGATTTGTTCACATGCTTAGGGAACCCATATATATAGAGAAAACCCAAAACTAGCCGTTACAAGGGATTTCTATAATTCTGGGCAACTTCCCAACGGATCTATTTCAGGGCATTTTTGACATTTTCCAGATTTCAGACTCGGTTTTGTAAAATTCATATCTCACTCGTTTCCCGTTGGATTTCGACGTTCTTATACTCGATTTGAACGGAAATGATGAGCGATTTCTGTTAAAAATATTTTCAAAAATATTTAAAAATGTTTAGGATAAGTTATGATAGGATTTATGACTTGATCTCAAAATTCAACTGCTAAGTGTGCCAATTTGAATCTTTTACAATTCTAAGCTATCTATGGCACTAGGGCTTTGGTCCACGGGTCTTTTCCTTATATTCTAATATTGTTTGGGACTTTATTAGTGACTTGATTATGCCTCAACAAGGGATACCTAAGTGGGATTAAATTATACAATCTAACACAAGACTCATTACTCACATCTTCAACTTTAAAGCTCATCTTCAAGTCTTGGTCTCTTGCATGGATCACTCCTTCAAGTTGTTGATCTCCAAGCTTTGGCCTTCATCGATCTTTCTTTGTTTGTTCAATACTTTGAGATGACTAATGTTGAGCTTCTCCTTGGTTGATCCTCCAAGGTATCATTGATCCTTTGTATGCTCTAGCTCATTTGACACGTGTTTGGTTCATCTTCAAGCATAGGCCATCAATGGTGTGTGCCAGCATGGATTAACCTGTGAATTTTCGGTCCATACCACAACACTCAAGGCAAACAATTAGTCCATAAAAGACTAATCAATTTGCGTTTGTTAATCATTAAAATAAGGTGATTGCATGAACCCATGGGGAACCCTTGGGCTAACATAATCGCCATTACACAACTCAACTCAACACATGGTTTGTGGATCAAGAGACAAAGGAACAAAGAGCTTGCACCTACATTGGAGTCATCACCAATTAGAGATGATCAAGTCAAGAAGCTCAACATGAAGATCCCACAAGTTCCCCAGCAAGTGTCAAGAAGGAGGTTGGAGTTGAACATGCCATGGTGACATCTCATGTACCTCGACATGCATTGAAGATTGGAGGTCAAGTCACAAGAGCCAATACAAAGTTTAAGATGTTCATTCGAGCTGAAGAAGTCCAAGGAAGTGCAAAGAGCAAAGACATTCTAAGAAGACTCAAGGTTCTTACTTTTAGAATGTATTTTGAGTCCTCTTGATTTTATGTTTAAATGCACTTTCAAAAGGTTTTCAAATGGTTTTCATACTTAACTTTTTAAATCTTTGGAAATCATACACACCCCCAAATATGTGTTTGAAAACCTAGGACTTAAGTCCAATACCAAAGCCCAAAGTGCCTGGATTTTAAAGTTAAAAATAGAATTTTACTCAGGGCCGGTCGACCGGGCTATGCCAGGCGACCGCGAGATGCTACCTGGAACTCCAGGGCATCTCGAAATTTATCGGGCCGGTCGACCGGGGTAATCCGGGCGATCGCGGATATATTTTCTGGAAATCTAGAAAACATCCAGGTTGGGCTTGGAGGTCGACCGCCATAGGTCCGGTTGACCACGATAGTGTTTTTGAGCCGAAAATTTATTTCAAACAGGTAGCCCTCTCCGGGCGACCGCCCTAGGGCCGGTCGACCGCGCCGGTATGAAATTTAAAATTCATAGTGAGAACCCAATAAGGGTAGGAGACCGCTGTGCCTCGGTCGACCGCCGCGGCATGAAATAGATCCGTTGGAGTTTGCGCAGGTTGAGTTTTTCAACCCTGTATTTTATAGTTTTACTCCTGAACGGTCATATTTCCTTGTGGGATATACACTATCCAAACCTTTCTAAACAACCTTTTTGCATGATTAAATCCTATCTTCTTGAACCTAAACTTTTATATGAAATGTTAAAACCTCTTTGAACTTGTATTTGTACATTCTATAAAGAGGTACTCCATAGGCTTTATATTTTATTTTCCTTGGAGTATTTGTGAGCTTTCAAAGTTGTAATCTGCCTATCTAAGAGGCAAAGAGAGTTCTTTCTTTTATTTCTTCATTTGTTTGTGAGGGTCTCCGATTCAGCCTGTTAAGAAAGGTGAATCATTGTAAGAGGGAGGTGCCCTCGCAAGGCTTTGTGTGAAAAGGGTGTGATCCCTTTGAAGGAGAAGTTGGTGTACGACTTTGAGACTCACCCGTTGAAAAATCTTATTGGTTTAGTGGAGAATCCCAAGGAGGAAAACTTGAAAGAGTGAGTAGGTCAAGTTGTGACCGAACCACTATAAATCTTGTGCCTTATGGATGCTTTCTCTTCTCCCTCTCTTTGCACTTGGTGATTGGTAATCTCTACCCTTTACATTACATTTATGGTTTATTGAACAAGGGTTAGAGTATATAAGCTTAAAGTAATAACTAAACCCTAGATTTCACTATATTGATTATTTGAACAAGGATTAGATTAACTAGTGCTTAATTAGTAAATTGATTTTAATAATCCACTTAATTAAGCCCCAAATTTTTAATTAGCCAATTCATCCCCCCCTCTTGGATTGTCACCTTGTATATCAGGGACCTCGATACATGGCTCAGGCCTTTTAAGATGCGATGGCTATATGTCAATGGTATGGCCCACCTGATTTGTTTATAACATTTACGTGGAATTCAAAATGGGAGGAGATAACTTCAGCTCTACAACTTATACTCGGGCAGCATGTTGAGGATAGGCCGGACATAGTTATAAGGGTGTTTAATATTAAAAAAAAACAACTTATAAATGATCTGCGCACAAAAAACATTTTTGTAAGGGTGGTTACAGGTGCGCCTTTTGATTCTCTTCCACTCTATGTCCTCACATTTCTGCTATTATACCCACGTCCTCACATTTCTCAGACTTATTTGTCCATTTATTATCCTTCGAATTTGCAGACATGCATATTGTTGAATTCCAAAAGCGGGGGTTGCCACATGCTCATATTTTGATTACTCTTAGAAAAGATGATAAGATTGCCACCCTAGAAGAGGTTGATAAGTTCATTTGTGCAGAGCTGCCTGATAAGGAATCTTGCCCTACGGCTTATGAAATCGTTCTGAGATCGATGATTCATAGGCCTTGTGGTCGTAAGAATCCTAACTCGCCGTGCATGGAAAATGGTATTTGCAAAAAAAATTACCAAGCAATACAAAAGTGCCACATCAATTGGCAGTGATGGATTTCCTACTTATCGTCGAAGGAAGGACGGGCGAAAGGCTATAGTTCGCGGCCAAAGAATAGGGAATAGATGGGTTGTCCCGTACAACCTTGATCTTCTAATTAAATATAATGCCCATATCAAAATCGAACTTTGTGCCAGAACAAAAGCTATTAAGTATTTATACAAGTACATTCATAAAGGCCCGGACAGAGCAACTGTTGTCTTGGAGGTTAACACTACAACTCTACCTCAATCCACTGGATCCAATCAGGGGAATGATGAAATAAAGCAATACTTAGATTGCAAGTACATATCCCCACCAGAGGCATGTTGGAGGATTTTTGAGTTCGATTTGCAAGCCCAACGACCACCCGTTGAGCGCCTCCAGTTTCACTTGCCCAGTGAGCAGTTCGTCGTGTTCCAAGACAACAATGATCTTGATGATGTTGTCTTGAGGCCTGGGATTGGTAGGACTATGTTTACAGAATGGATGTAGGCTAATAAGAAATTTGAGGACGCCCGATTGTTGCGGTATGTTCAGTTCCCAACTTCTTGGGTTTGGGACAGGTTAGAAACACAATGGCATCGATGAAAACGAGGGAAAACTATTGGTAGATTATTTTATGTGCACCCATCATCTGGCGAACGGTATTATTTGTGGATGCTTCTTAATATTATTCGTGGGCCATTAACTTATGAAGATATTCGCACAGTTGACGGGATCCTTTATCCAGATTTTAAGTCTGCATGCAATGCTTTAGGTCTTCTAGATGATGACATTGAATGGCATGAGGCACTTGAAGAGGCTTCAGTTTGGGCTTCGGGACGACAACTTCGACATCTTTTTTCATCAATTTTGGCATCATGTGAGGTGACAGACCCCTTAAATTTATGGAAAATGCATTGGAGGGTCTTATCAGAAGACTTCCAGGTTGTAGCACGACGAGAGCATCGCAACCCACATATGATGATATCTGACCATGACTTGTAAGATATGGCACTTTATGAGATAGAGGGCATCCTAAACAATATCGGGAGGAGCCTGTCAGATTATCCTTCAATGCCAAAGCCTACTGCTAGAAATAGTCGCATGTTACGCAATAGGCTTATTTCAGAGGAGTTAAATTACGATTGGGTAGAGGCGTATGTTGAATGCAAACGTTTACATTGTGGCCTGAATCAAGAGTAGCTATTGGTATTTGACACTGTTATCGACTCATGTCTGAATAAACATGGTGGGTTCTACTTTGTGTATGGTAGTGGTGGTACTGGTAAAACATACTTATGGAAAACATTGGTGAATCTGCTGCAGAGTGATGGAATGTTGGTGTTAAGGGTTGCATCATCAGGCATTGCATCGCTCTTACTGCTAGGTGGCCGTACCGCTCATTCCTGTTTTAAAATTCCTCTCGATTTGGATGATTCTTCTACATGCTTCATTAAACAAAGGTTAGAGCTAGCAGAGTTGATCGAAGAGGTTGACTTGATCATATGGGATGAAGCACCGATGGCACATAGACACGTCCTGAAAGCTGTTGACCGTACGTTCAAGGTTTTGCTAAAGCATACGTCTTTGGAGGTAGCTGATAAGGTTTTTGGGGGAAAAACTTTCGTCCTTGGTGGTGACTTCAGACAGGTGCTTCCTGTTGTGCCAAAATCAGGCCGAGAAGTTGTTGTTAGTGCTTGCTTACAAAGATCATATTTGTGGCAATACTGTAAACTATTCCACCTAACCACCAACATGCGTTTACTGTAATAAGGGTTATCACCTATAGATCGTATTGGAGGCGCCAAATTTGCACAGTGGCTTCTTGATGTTGGGAATGGGACCTTACCTTCAATTTCGATTGATGGTCACGACGAGTCCGATTGGATAAAAGTTCCGGATGATATGTTCATAAGCGATACTAGATTTGGGATTACAAAATTAATTTTGGAGATATACCCAAACTTAATACCGTGGTTACATGATTCGAGTTACCTTGAAGAACGGGCTATTTTAGCCCCAAAAAATGATGACGTTGATACCATCAACTCTATAATGCTGGAAATGTTGCCTGGTGAAGCTTGCAACTACTTGAGCGTTGATGATCTTAAAGATGTTGGAGATGGCGATGTTTATCTCTCTTCTCTTGGATCATTTGCCACTCCTGAATATTTACATTCGTTAAATTTTGTTGGTATGCCAAAGCATTTCTTGGAATTAAAGGTTGGTGCTCCTGTTATATTGTTATGTAATTTAAACCCGTCAATTGGCCTTTGCAATGGAACTAGATTGACTGTTCTCACCTTGGGCCGTCGTATAATTTAGGCATGTATAATTACAGGAGCTAACAAAGGTAAAGTACATTGCATTCCAAGAATCATAATGTGTCCATCCTCGAATGATTATGCTTTCATGTTTAAGAGGAGACAGTTCCCTTTAAAGGTTGCATTTGCTATGACAATTAATAAAAGTCAAGGGCAAACTTTGTCAAGTGTTGGAATATACTTACCAGACCTATGTTGCCCTATCACGTGTCACTTCCCGGTCTGGTGTTAGAATATTACTTGGGGAGAAAATGCACCCCAACCATGGCTACACGCGCAATGTGGTTTTTAAAGAAGTCTTACGAGGCTTATAATTTATGTTTTCAGATATGGTGTAATTGTTTAGGTTGGCATACATTTTGTTGCAACCTGTTGTAGTTGGTTCTGCTTAATTTGTACATATATCAAACTAAAATGATTTATGTTTTGTTTTGCAGGATGCATGATCCATATTACACGCCATTATCATATATATATATCACGGCAGGGACAAATATTGAAAGCTATTTTGGTCGATGAGGAGGTAAATATTTAGGTCATAGAAAGATTTCCCGATGTACTTTCACAATTTTAGGTATGATTTCGATCTAACTTAAACTGATTTAAAAAAAAAAATATTCTCCTACTTAATGGTTCTAAGGAGCAGACATTCAATTAACTCTTTATGATGCAAATGCTGACAAATACAAGTCTATATTAAAGGAGGGTAACGCCTACAAAATTAAGCATGTCAGGACTAAGCCAGTCGAACGGTGTTATCGGATCTCAAGTCATCGATGCGAGCTATTAGCTACGGATTATCTCACGGTTGAATCAATTGTTGGCTAGGGTATTCCTAAATATTCAGTTTTTACGCCAATGAAGGATGCATGCCAGAGGGCTCCTTATTCATCAGATTATGTTGGTACGTATTATATAGGGTTTTCCCTCTTAATGAAGCTAATAAATTTCCTCTAAAACTTACGCATTTGTTTGACGCATTTATCAACAGCCTTCCTTCACAACGCATTTTTCTATTTGAACTTTAACATATTGTACTTTCATGAAGATATCCTTGGTGTGCTCCTATACGTTTCAAATGTTTGGCCTCTTAAGCCAAAGAACAGTTCAGCCACAATCAAAAGAGAGTTGGTGCTAATACATGAGAGGTTTGATGCTTTCAACTTCTCACTAGGCAATCTTTACTGACGATATAAATAAAAGATGGCAATTGTTCTTATATAACTTCTTCTGACCAATTTCCCTTAGTTGCTGCCCCATCATGTTATCTTTGTGGGCTTCAGAGACTATGTTAGTGACAGAAAATTTAGCTACCCCACCAAACTTCCATACTGTAATTTTGGCGATGGCTGTAAAACCTGTTCAGTACCAAGGTATATGTGAGTTATTTATTATATAGACACTTCTTATTATGTCATGCACCTGCTGTAGGACTCGATCCCGCGAGAGGGTCGCGAGCGCGCGAGGCACTACACTCTCTCTTGGTCTCTCGTACCCACGCGAATGGCGTGTGCTTTTTATTATTGATTTTAATTACCCAACCAAGCAGGCAGCAACCAAGCCATATGGTGCAAACAAACGTGCAACCCAGTACCCATAAGGGCAGGGGTAAGCCGCCGAGCCTAGCAAGGTGTGATTTAATTCATCTTTTCCGTGAACTTGGGATAACTAAGGCAATCTGAATTTCACGCAAAAGAGAGTGACAGAGTCGCCACCTAGATGAGGGATCTAGGACCCATAATTGACCAGAAATCTAGACTCGTTACCTGGTTATGAGAATGGAAGGTATGGGGAGTTACCACTACATGCACCATTCCTGCCCGATAAGTGATTTAATTACTTTTCATGGAAAGTCCTAAGTGATTTAATTACTTTTAATTTAAGGATTAATGTACAAAACCCCACCACTTATGTGTGGAGCCGACTCGGGCTTGGTATGCCACTTAAGTATCCAAGTTGCCTACGTATCCCAGCCTCACTGGAATCAGAGTTGATCGTAGTTCGGTGCACCCGAACTAAGCTACTAATGCCTAACTTATCTAGGACACCGACCTAGACTGGATTGACTGTTTTAACAGTTTAAGAGAAATTATTTAATTCAAGTTGAAGATTTTATTATCCTAGGACTTCATCTAAGATGCTATATGGTCTTAAGTGCAAGACGTCCCTTAGACTAATGCAGGTTAACCTACATCCTAGGTAACTAGGTTTGTCATAGGGAAAAATTGGGTGACTAGTGTAACTAGATCTATGGCACGGTTGCTATCCATAGCAAACGCCCGTGATGAGGCTGGACTCTTAACTCTAGGACTCCCTAAAACTTAGGACACAACGTGACGTAAGTATTTCTAAGGGGCCCCAAAGGTTCCTACGATAGGAGACCGTAATCCAACGACTCCTAAGACGCGGATCGAGTTAATTCGATTTGTTGAACTTAATGATTTTTTATTTTTGAGAATTTTCGATTCCTAAACATCTAAGGAATACCAAAGGCTCTATGATTCGCAAGTTTCGGCCTCGAATAACAACCATGGAAGGGAATCGTGCTCTCAACCCTTGTATAATTTAGCACGTAAATTATAGTATCTTATTGCCTGGCATATTTCTCAGAATTTCCGTGGACAGTGGACCTCGGAGCCAATATCATACTATAATTTACGCACTCAAATTATGCAGGATTAATCTCAATTAGTATACGATTACGGTTGCGATCTCGACAGTTAGACTATCGCGGTATAGCGAATTTACAATGGAGATCTATGAACCCTAAGGTTTCTGTTTCAAAAAAGTTAGGGATTAAATTCATGATGTAAAGTTAAGATTTTTTTGAGGTTTTTACTGACTTTTATGTTGATTTGCTATTAAATTATGATTTGTTAACATTAAGACCAGATTGCTAGGATTACACAGAAACCCTAAGCAATCAAACCCCAAATCAGCTGAAACTTTTCCAGTAACAAGATATAGATGATTGTGGCTTACTGGAAAAATTTCATGAATTATCATTAAGATTTGATATCAATTTCTGATTTTCCAAAATTTAAATCAGATTATTGATTAACACAGTAACTTATAGCATATCAATTTCAAATTAATCCAAACTTTCACAGAATAGAGATATAGATTATTATAGCTTATTGGAAAATGTATATAAATTTTCATTAAGATTTGATATCAATTTCCAATTTCTCAAAATTCAAATCAGTTCATAGATTAACACAGTAACTTATAGCCTATCAATTTCAAATTAATCCAAACTTTCACAGAATAAATATAATCATATTATTAGGCTACGGTATGAATTTCATGGACTTTTATTACGATTTGATGTCAATTAAAATTCACACAAATATCGGATGAAACCAAAGAATTACTTAAAAAGGAAACCTAATAGTTTCCTAAAATCAAATAAAAATTTCCAGTAGATATATAATAGATTATAAAATTTTCTATCAAAATTTCAACACTTAAAAATTAAATCTCCTCATTAAAATCGATTTTTAAATAGAAAAGGAGAATTTGTTTCATAGGAATTGAAACCCATTTATTAAAATAAATTACAAAACCATATTAAAACTTTGCGAAACCAATTGAAAATTTTTATCTAACATTTCAGTAACCAAAGTTACTGGTTTGTAAGGAAAAATTTTAAAAATTTACTAATTTAATCCAAAAACGAATTACGGCACGTAAAACGAAGAAGCGATGAGAAATTCAATTTATTATTTAAAACTAATTATGGAGAGTTTCATCAATTTTTAAAACGTTCTGATATTTATTAAAAATGGCCGAAATTTAAAATAATTTAAAACCGGATTAACCAAATTCAAAAAAATTCGAAAATTTTTGGGTGTTCCGAAAATCAAAACATTGGTTTGGAAATAAGAGTTCACAAATTTTGGACATGGTTTGATATACTTTTGGATTCGTTAATCAAGAAATAACCCCTTTCGGGGTTATTGTTTGAAAATTAGAATAAAAATTAAAACGGCCAAACCGCGATTGGAAATTAAGTTTACAACACTATTTTATTTTATAGAAATCCTAAAAAAATCAGTTTTTAAAGAAACTCATGTTTTCTAACACTTACTTTGATGATCCGATTTAAATCCATATTGAATAAAAAACGAAAGAAAATCATTATTAAATGGAGGAAATTTAATCTTTTGGTGAAATTTTGAATTTTGAAAACTTATAATCTATATTATAACATACTGGAATTTCAAGGAAAAATTCATTGATTTGATCTATCAAAAGTAAAACCCTAGCATGCTTTTCTACTTTTGATATTACAAAGATAAAGATCCTACCGTTGATCGCGCTCCTTGTCTCTAGGGTGCGTAGATCCGAGGTATACGCTTTGTCGCACCATTTTATATGATGAAGAAGACCCAAAGAACACCCCAAAGATCCTTAATGTGTGATTTGTTGAAGAAGAAAAGGGATTTTAAGAATCCCTTTTGTGAAGAACCCTTGAGAGATATGATTACACTTCAAGAGAAGAGGTTTTTTTTTTTTTTCTTAGGAGGAGAGAGAAAAAAGACGAATTTGGATTTTTTTCAATCTTTTATAGGATTGTTTGCTTTGATTTTTATACAAAAAAAGCTAGGGTTAAGAGAGAAATAGTAATTTCCAATGTGAGAGCTCCCTTTTTGGCTTGTTTCCAATTTTCCACTCTTGCTTTCTTTCTTTCTTGTTTCCAAATTGGATTTGATTCCAATCTTAATTTCTTGTCAATCAAGACATGCTATTCTCATTCCACATTGCTTCTTTGCAAGAAAACATTTTTAAGCAATCATTCCTCTTTTCCTTCTTTCCTTCTTTTCATTTTTTATTCTTTTTATTTTTCTTTTAACAAATATGATGTCACCATTGTGACATCATCAAGGTTGGGTGCTCAACTCATGTGGGTCAACCCATATGGGTCAACCCACATGAGCTCCATCTTTGCGGGCTTTAGCCCAATGAGCCATTTCACACGGGTTTTTCCGTAAAAAATCAATAAAATCTTTCTAAATTCAACATTCTATATGTGGACCCAACCCATTTGACATTTATGGTGCATCCCTCACACATGATCGGACCATCTTTTTTGGAAAATAACTTTTCGGACCAAAATGCCCCTATTTGACTGTTAGACATCCAAATGCGACCAGAATACACTCAGATTGATTCACCCCTAAAGGGAAAAATTAAACATGGAAAGTCTTTGTGGTCAAACTTAAAAAATAGAAACTTTTAAAATTGGGTCCTTTCGGTGAGCAATATCAAACAGGATCATTTGGTATCCCTTGAAAATACCCAAAATGCCCTCAACACTTAGAATTTCCAAATTAAGCGAAACTCCTGAGAAATTCTAAATTTAGCAGGTTTTTCAAAATTCAGGAAATCATTCATAATCTCTCAGACATATTTAGGGGATCAAAAGAATTACACAGGAAAAGACCAAATTACCCCGAGGTGCTAGAATTTGGCGAGACTAGGGAAAATCCTGAGAAATTCTAAAAATAGGAGATTTTCGAAAATTTATGAACGGACTCAAGATTTCTTCGACACAACTTAGGGACCAAATATGATATGTTTGGAAATGTCTAAAATACCCCCGAAGTGCAAGACTAAGAGAAAATTTTGAGAGATCTAAATTTAGCAGGTTTTCCAAATCTTACGAAATTGTTTTGGACATATGAGAAATGATTGAAATATCCATAAGATGATGAATATGTGGAAGCCCCATGAGTTTCTAAAAATAGCAGCTTTTTCAAAATTTGTAAAATCACTCAAGATTTCTCAAATATAACTCGGGGGTAAAAAACGAGACACATCGGGAATGACCAAAATACCCCTGCAGTGCAAAATAGGCAAAAATGAGGGAAACCCTGAAAATTCTAAAAATGACAGGTTTTTTTTATTTGCTTGGAAACTTGAACTTTCATCTTCCAGAGGCCAAAGGAACCCCCTAGAGACCTTCAGGATCGCGAATCAACTTCAAAACTCCCATAATGAAATGAAATCTACCCTAAAATGCATGGATGCCTAATCTAATGCTGAATACGGATTCAAAACTCGATGATACTACCAAATCTTTTGCTTTTTAAAGCGTAGCAAAATGGGGGTGTCTACACCTGCTAATGTTTTAATTTAAATGCAAGCCAGGAGGACTATCCTTATCAACTACAAGGTATACAACTGTTAAAGTTAACCCGGATGATGCTGGTGCTGAAAAACTACTCCCTTGGTACTTAAGAACCATATGCCTGTTTATGGAATTCCCAACATCCTGATTTACGTACATTAAACATTGGTACATCATCTTTTATAGGTTGGAATACAGTGACGAGGGCTGCTCAATTACTATGAGGACAATATCATCTTCTTCATCGGCTGCTGTGACATCTGCATTACCAGTCGCAAGGAGGATCAATGTGTTTGACTTGGATGAGAGACTAGAGGCGGACATCTCGCAGGTAAACATGACACTCATCCTCTCTTCTAACAACCATGACATCCAATATCCCATTACATGTTTATGTACCTTTTAGAGCCTCACTTATTTCTTCGACTTTAATTAATGCTCCAAACTATAGGCAACGTACTATCGTATTACAGACACACTTCACGAAATTGATGCAGATTATTTTCAATGCTATATTGCATGCCTATCATGCAATAAGAAGATTCAAGAGACAGATATTGCATTTCAGTGTGACAATTGTGGAAAATATGGTGACATAGCTATCCCAAGGTATTCAAATTTCCGTTGGCCCTCTATATGCTATTTTAATTGCTTCCACCTACTTTATTAATGAGAAAGGTAAAAGTGCATTATACTGAGATGTTCAGACCTTATTGGTTCAGGTATGTAATGGGAGCAAATATCGTTGACGGCACAGGCATGAAACAACTAACATTTTTCAATGATGAGGCAGAGCATCTACTTGGGTTGTTTGTTGCGGATTTTAGGAAGAAATTATTGGAGGTATAATTTAAGAATCATCTACAATTGTTCATAACATTAACCTAAATCTGAATATGTATTTTTTAACTTCAATGATCCTAACACTAACGTCTCTTTATTTTTAAAGGGAGTTGATATCAAAGTCATGAATACATTATTCTGTCCACGGTTAGGCCGGAGATATGTATTTATTATTTCTAATATGAAAGGCAACATGATGGTAAGCAGTGCGCCAAGCTTGGTTGTGCATTCAATTATAAGTGTCTACTTCTTGGAAGAAAGCATGGCGCTTCTACGTTTGATAGACGGTATTCTGAAACTCTTGGAAATTATATTTGCTCATAGTTTATTGTACCTATAGAATACACTCATTTAAGGATTTTGCATCTCAACAAATATATTTCACAGCTTCTTTAAATGGGGCTTCATCATCAAAGCCACATTTATATTCTCATCATGTTTTAATTACATCATTCGGCACGTCTTTCTCTCCCTAGCTCAAGCACTCAACATCATGTCTTCCTTCCTTCAGGTAGCCATAACATAGATATGCCTAATATCATTGCTAATACATCTATTGGAGGTAAATTTCATAACTTTCAATATCATATTTCTTTGTTCTATTATCTAATGTCCAAATCTTTCAACTTCTAACAGGTTACAAGGGAAAAAAATAGTTGACGACTTTCTTGTCGGAGATGACATTTTTCAACTCTCAAAGAAACGAGCGACCGAGATATGACCAAGCAAAGTTGAATTTGATGCTTTAGAGTTTTTGGCTGTTTTTAAATATAACATCATGAAGATATGACATTATTACACTGCCTTGGATTTTGTATCTGTATATAAGTGAAGGTTTAGATCCCATTGGTTGTTTTGTGTAATCAACCAAGCTTGGTTTTCCCTTTGGATGATTAAACTGTTTAACTACCTGCTATGGGACTTTGTTTATGGTATAGTTGGATATTTTTTTGGGTATCATTAAAAGTGAATCTTACTTATGGGTTGATCTATTTTAGTTTACATCTGACAACACCTTCTGTTAGGATGGGTCAATGATGCTTCCAAAAGTTCTACGAGTGTTTTAGGGGGGCTTCGGCTCTGTTATGTTCCTTGCTTTTGTTATTTCCATTTCTCCTTATGATGTATCAATTACCAACGAACACAAGTACCATTCTATATTAAAACTGATTTCCCTTCGTCCTTCTTTTCCACCCTCCCTTTCCCCATTTATTATTACAGTCATCCCAGTGGGCAGGTATAGTCTCCTCACATATGGTTTTCCTTCTTTTTTTGGGTTTTAATTTATGTATACCCATGTTTTATATTCCCATTTTTACGCTTTTGATTTTTCCTTTGCAGGGCCAGGGACAACAAAAGGAGCATCGAGTTCTGTCTGACCCTGGCTTTTTATCCATCTTTGCATTTCTCGAGTATGTATTTCTACATTTTATCGTTAAATTTAGATGAGAAGAAAAAATGCTTGCATTCCATCTGAGATTTTACACTTCATCTACTACAATTTAATCATTGGTAGATATGGCCACAAGTGTTCGCATAACATGGCATAATCAATTTACTTCAAACTTTTAGAAGCCCAATGTGTAACTACTGATGATACTTATGCCTTTCTTTCACAGTCCTATTGCCCATCAAGATTGCTAGAGAAGGCAGAGGCTTTCCTCTCTGAGATGTGAAAATGCAGCATTCCAATAAGTATGTAATTTTATTATAAGATTTTTATACTTATACGACTCAAAACAAAAAAATTAATATTGGTTTACAACGCTCAATTTTTAAGACATTTTGGAGTGGAAAAATATTTCTCAAGACACCTTCACTTAGTCCTAATCAATTTTTATTTAGTGGGACCTTCAATTTATGATGGTATCGCTCTAAATTTTAACCATAATCATATATCATTTCCCACTAAATCATGGAAAGAAAAAAATTCCCAACCATTTCAAAAATAACAAAATTTTTCCCTTAGAAATAATTTCCTATCATAAATGTTTCTCTTTCAATCCAAACAACGGCTTAAGATAAAGTCCTTACAATACTAATAAAAAGTTTTTTCTTAATTTCTTTTTTCCTTGCTTTAATTTCTACATCTCATGGGTTCTTTAATTAAGCCCGTCTCATTCTGTCCTTCCTTTGTTGTGTTTACATGCTCAGGTTTTGATGGGATCTCTTATTAAGTCATTTCTAATGCAATAATCTATTTTCAACCTGAAAACGTTTCTCTAAAGTCACAATTATAATTGTTGATATTACTCTAAGTTTTATCCACCTGAGCTCAAACCCCTTCTAATTGTTCCAGCCTTAAAAATGCACTTTAGCGACCGACTTTTTGAGATTGATCATCGACTTTTTTGTTTAACCTTCCAATTTCACATGCTTATCAAGTGCTCTTGTGCTGTTTTTTTCAGCCATATGGCCTTTTTGAAACTCAAACAAAGATTTGCCAAAGCATATCCAATCATCGCTCTGGCAAGTGGCAACCATCATGGAGTTGGTAAGATTCTGGACGCCATATTGACTTGCTTACTATGGTAGAAATAGCATTGGTTATGGACTTCTGATGATACCTCCTTTCTTATCCTCCTATTTAGGGGTCAACAAGATCCTAACTTCTACTGCATGGCCAAATTCGTATCATAGAGCGCGGAGCGCACCAAAGACCAAAGCAATATGACATGGCGAATAAATTAAGAAACTCACAGAGGATTGTGCAAAGGGGTACTCCATTTTAAAGTGGTTTTTACTAATATCATATGCACAAGAATAACTGACATGTAACTTATCTATAATACAACTCTTTGGTTGTTAAACATGGCATTCACCACACAGTATTGATTTGCATTCTAAATTGTATAAATTAATTCTAGGTTGCAACTAAATATGGCCATTTTGAATAGAGCTCTTCTTTTCTATGTTTTTCAAATTCTGAAGAGTTTTTATTTTCCATTTAAGAAAGAGTTCCTTTTTCATGTTTTTCTTATTTATTTTTTTATTCTAAAAGTTGTAATGCTTCTCTTAATTACCCATTAATTTATTGCCCCCGTGCATAGCACGGTTTTTTTTACCAGTGTGTGTGTGTGTGTGTGTGTGTGTGTGTGTGTGTGTGTGTGTGTGTGTGTGTGTGTATAAGGAGGAAGAGTTGTTTCCGGTGATGTGTTACCCTACAATCTATCTCCCTCCTGAATTTCCTACATGGCAACTTTTTTAAAATCAAATAAATTAGTAGTCTATATTTTCACAGACCCACCGTTCACTATTCCACTATTTTTGCCTCGTTTGACCTGATTCTGAAAATTTCGGGATATCTTCCATCGATTTCGAAATGAATTTTGAATATGTTTTTCATTTCCTTTCAACGCAAAGAGTAAAAGATCCATTTTGCTGTTGATGGTGATGTGGCATCCTCACCAATTTCATTATCCAAGATTTCTGGGATTTCCGTCGATTACCTCACCATTTTCTGGATTTTCTCCCCTCCTCTCTCTCTCTCTCTCTCTCCGTGAATTGCCAACAGAGTATTGCTCTAAAAATGCAAAAATTCTAAGAACACATTTCGTATTCCCATTTGTTTCCAAATTTTCAGCCCATTTATTCGCAATTGTGATCCCAATGGTTCGTATACCAAAACCCTATGACCTTTCATTCTCCTCTTCTCCGTTTAAAAGATTCACAAGGAAAAAAACCCTCCTTTTGCATAGAGAAAAAAGATCATCTTCCTTCTGCATACGAGAAGAGATACACTCTATCTTCATTCAGGTTCATCTCTCCTTTTCCCTTATGACTTTATATTTTAAAAGTAGGTACATATTTATTTTTGATTTGGGAAAATTACTCTTGCAGTTTCCTCTTCTCCTGTATGGCTTCCATGAGTTAGGCATCAAAGGGGCTATGAAATGGTTTAATTTGTTTGATTTTAAATGATGAAATGGTTTTGAAGAGACCTTCTACTGATTGCGGAGTTATTTCTAACCATGTATCTCATCTTCCATTTTTTACTATTATTTTTAATCCCAAAGTATTGCCCATTTCAATATTTTATAGCTTGAATTCGTGCTACTTTAGAGCTATGGCAATGTTTCTAGGTTAAGGATGTAAGTGCAGTTCTTACCTTTTTTGTGGAAATTATAATTGATGGGTTCAATTTTGGAGATTTCTTTATGAAATCCCAAAGGGCAATACAAGAGGGAGGGGGGGGGTGAATTGTATTATTAAAAGTTTTCCCCAGTTAAGTGCACTTTTAAAGTTAATAGTTAAATATTCACAATTATCAATTATAAATCTAACCCTTGTTCAATTAATAATAATAATAGAAATTAGGGTTTAGATTATACCATTCACCACTAGAAGGAGGAAGGAAATAGGAGATGATGCAATCATTTATAGTGGTTCGGTCACAAGCGGACCTACTCCACTACCCAAGTACGTGGTTTTTCCTTGGGATTTACCTTTACTAAAATGACATTTCGAACGCCGAATCTCCGGGCTTTTACAACGAACTCCTTCAAGGGACAAACCCCGTTTGTACAAACCGCCTCCAAGAAGCTAATCCTATTCGCACACCGCCTCAAGGATTACAACTTCTCTTTGCAAGAACCGCCTCCAAGAAGCTAATCCTATTCGCACATGGCCTCGAGGATTACAACCTCTCTTTGCAAGAACCGCCTCCAAGAAGCTAATCCTCCTCGCGTACCACCTCAAGGATTACAACTTCTCTTTGCGAATACAATGAATGATAGAAGAAAGTTTAAGCTCACAAAATCCTCTAAGTAGACAAATGACACAATAAAGCTCACTACAAACTCTCTCTCAAAGATAAGCAAGAAATTCCTAAGTCTAAAACTTTGGATGAAATCAATATCAAGGCACAAGTATTTTGGAGAGAGGTTTGAAACCCAAAAATGATAGCAAAGTAGATTTGTGGGTGTTAGGCTATTTCAAAATATTTTCATCAAGTTAAAATGGAGCTTAGTACTCCTTTTTATAGCCTTCGAATGGATATAGCCGTTGGACGGTAAAATCGTAAAAACTGGGTGCAAATTAAAGCTGTGTAGAAAACCCAATGACTATTTTTCCAAAGAGGGGCGGTCGACCGTGGTGTCGAGGTCGCCCGTGCTTTATTGAGTGCTTTTTGAGAAATTCAAATTCTTTATCGACGCGGTCGACCGAGTTGATCGCGGTCGCCCGCGGTCCATGTTCTGGTCAGATGTTAAAAATCATTTTTTCATCATAGCGGTCGACCGGGCCTGTCGCGGTCGCCTGCCGCATGGTTTCTGACTAGTTTTATATTTCACCTTTTTAAAGGGCAGGTCGACCGGGGTCTGGGGTCGGTTGACCGATGATTGCAAAAACTGTGTTTTAAAGGAAATTTTCAGGATTTCTTTTGCAATCTTTTTGGGTTCTCTCTTAGACATAAAAAATATAATTTTAGGGGGTCCAAGAGAGTGTGCCTTTATATAGAAAACATCAAGAGTGTTAGAGATACAACCTATGATCGAATTTTTCAACTCTTGAGTCTTCTCTTGAACATGATCTTCAATGTGCTCTGTTCGATGCTTGACTTGGTAGAGATCTTCAAAATTCCACCTCATCTTGTAGGATCATCCATCAAATGCCTTTTTGAGCTTGCTCCCATCACGATTGAGTTGCTTCATGTAGTGTCCACATGGATCTCCAAGTCATGCATTGTGTTGTGTAATGTAATGTACTGTGATTTTCCTGTTTCAACACAACACTGAAGGCAACTTATTAGTTCTATTAACCTAATCAATTTGTGTTTGTTAATCATCAAAACATGGGTGAAAGTATGAGGAGCCCTTGGGAGAACCCTTGGGCTTACATTCTCCCCCTTTTTTTATGATGACAAACTCAAATTGATTAAAGGGCAGGAGGATCAACAAATTAGGCAAAGGAGTACTGTTATCCTCCCTCTAAGCATATGCACAGATGAATTTTCATAAATGTAGTGTAGATATGCATATGTTATAAGGAATATTAATCAATTCACATATTTCTCCCCCTTTTGGCATTCATCCGAAAAGGGAAGTTTGTAACCAATTTATAGCTCGAATAAGAGGTGAAATATGGAATGCGTGCAATAAATACCCCAATGTATCTATAGACATATTAGATATAATAGTTTAATCTTGTCTATAGGCCTAATCATGAAACAAGTAAAAAGAAGTTGCAAGTAAAGTCATGAAACAGTTTAATCTTGTTTATAAAGCATGTTTCAATATGAAATACAAGTATCAGATAGAGATCATCATGCTCATGTAAATTGCCAGCCATTTAGGTGAAGTAAGTGGGTCATATGGCTTGACAATTGCCCCATACTATAATAGGATTTTTTGAGGATCAAAATATCTAGGTTTGTAGATTTGCAAGTGAGTAGTCATCCTATATGAAGTGAGATTGTATCTTGTAAACAAAGTGAAGCTCAAGAATCACACTTGGGGATAATGTTTCCCTTGAATTTACCAGTGAAAGTATGTTTTAGGGAATAGAAATACTCAGAATGCTTGAGTAGAACTCTTGGACTTCAAGGTTAGTTACTTGTTTGATAGAGATTTCCCTATTGAAATGCAGACAAGTCTCGTCTTGAGCATGAATATGCTCAGATCTATTATATAACTTTTTGTGTTCACCAATTGCTTGCCCGTTAGAGTTTGACACTTGATGCGCTTGGAATGGAAATCCTGAGTTTTCAGTTGAAGGAGTCATTATAGAATGTGATTCAATATGGATGTGAAAGCTCCCCCTGACTATGATACGCTTCCCCTGACTCTATGCATTAGGTATACGGAGGTATCACTAGTTTGATGGTTTTAGATGCAGGCTTTAAGGCCAAAGTTGTTAGATGCATTAATTGAAGTGATTGTGTCGTTCCTTCGTAAGAAGGCATGATCACACATTGAGTGACTTTTAGTTTTAGTTTGACATCCTTAACCAATCATTTTGATTCATCAGAAAAGTGTTACCATTTGATGCAGATGAATGAATCAGACATAAGATATGAAATATGGACATTGTCTGATATAGGTACATGGATACATAGATTAGTGAAACAAAATGAGAGTACACATCCATGACCATGAAAATGACATGTATATATATATAAGAGTAAGTACAATATGGTGCCCCAGTAGATGTCATATGATGGAAGAGACAGTCCCTCTTCACATCATGCTTAAATCCTACAGAGTTCAATAGATGGGTGTGAGAGTCTAGTGCTTCTCATCACAACTACATCAACTAGGAACACAAGAACTCTAAATCTAACCCTACAAATAACCAAAGAAACATAAAGCCCCTATGGGAAACATCCCAAACTATCCACTTCTATGCCAAACATGGCATACCCATCCATATCAAAATGAAAATGAAGCCCCTCCTGGGCATGAACATCCAACCATAAAGCCCATACTAGGCAAGACATACATCATCCAACCAAAAAAGGAAATATAAACAACCATCATCAAATGCCCATCTAGGGCAATAAGAAGCTAAAAAGAAATGGATAACCTAACAGCAACATAACATGCCATCTTTGGCATAGCAATCTACAGCACATCTGCTACCAAAAACATGCCGGTACATCCATTACTAAGGAGGAGGCTGGTCACGAGGTGGAGTCCTTTTGTAGTATCTGATAGCTCGACTCCCTGAAATAGCCTGTAATAGCTCGGCATGCTCCTCTGCTCTGGCTCTTTGATCAGCAGCTAGAACCTCTATCAACTGAGAGTGGTCAGTGGCTCTCTGACTCTCGGCAGTCACGAAGCTAGTGGTGAGGTTCTTTAGTCCAGTCCTCAAGACTCCCATATCTCTGACAAGATCCTCGTATGATCCAGTGGTGGGGACCTAGCGCTGCTGAGCCTGTGCCCGTTCCTCTGCCTCTCTCTGGTCTTCTTCCTCTGCTTCTCTCATTGCCTCATCAATTTCATCCACTGGGACTGCACTAGGACCACCTCCATTGCTGCCTGCACCTGGGGGCACCTTTGATTCCCATTTGAACTATGGTGGTGTGGTTAAGTACAGGATCAGGCTTCCTAGCAAATGCATATGTCAAATCCACTTTATGAAACCTCAAAAGTTTAGTGATGAGCATCCCATATGGCAGTCCCCCTTGTCCTCTCTTGACTGCCTCATCCATGTTTCCTAGAATAATATATCCTAGGTTCAATTTAATCTTCTTCATGATACAATGGATCATGAGGGCTTCGAAGGGTTTAACTGCATCAAAGTTTCCTGCTCTTGGAGTAAGTTGTAGGCTACAACTTTGTGAATCACTCTGGCCGTATCATTCATTTTGTTGGCATTGATGTTCAGCTTCTCTCCTATAGGTGGGACAGTTCCTAGTGTCTCATATGCTTCTTCCCTTGTAAAGTACTTTTCTATAAGATCTTTTCCCCAAAAGTAGATCCTCCTCCCTTCATTGGGAACATCAATATAGTTGCAAAAATCTGCCAAATTTAGCCCAAATTCACCTTGAACATAAGTGTTCATCACTATTCCCCCGTGAGCAAAAACAAGATTCGCATAAAAATATCTAACTGACTCAGGGTAAATCATGGAATTGTGTTCAAGAAAGATTATCCAACCTTGTGCTGCGAATAGCGAAGAGTGCTCGTAGGCTTGGAAATCCCTGAAAACAACATTCCTTCCTGAGATGACAATTCGATCCATAAGAGCTTTGTGTCGATCTTTCGCTTGCTTGTTGAAGAAGTGTTCGGTGGGGAATACCTCTTCCTCTGGTTCAGTCCTAGCTCTTTTTCCTTTTTGTGGGAGTGTTTTCCTTGAAGATGCCATTCTAGGGTTAGGGTTTTGAAGAGGAAAATGAGGAGAAAAGGAAGAGATTTGTATTTGGGTGTGAAAGGAGAGAAAAGAGATGAGAGAATGATGAAATCTAAGGATTAAAGAGAGGAAATGTGGAGTGATTGAGGAGAGTGAGGAGAATCAAAGAGAAAATGTGTTTTCAAGGAGAAAATAGAAGAAAATGAGGGGAAACAAGAAATGGAGTGAGATTGATGGATTGATCTTACCTAATCACCCTAATCTTGAAGTTTCTTGCACAAAAATGGCTTTGTAAGGGAGGAACGAGCAAACACCTAGGAGAAAATTGCACCACGGAAGGTGAAAAATGATTCGCGGAAGGTCTTTAAAAAGCAGTTTTCGACGCCTGAGGTTGACCGGGGTCTCGCAGTCGCCCGTCGTGACCCGTCTGTCCATTTTTATTTTTAGTCTTGCGACCTTCCGTGGTCGCCTGCCACTGGGTCAGTCGACCTCCGCATATAACCTGAACTTTTTATTTTTGCATTTTTAACCTATTACGGTCGCCTCCCGAGGCTCGATCGACCGCCACTCCCCTGTTTTCAGTTGTTTGATATTTTCCAAGGGATTTTGTGGTCTATTCAATTCTCATATTTTTCTTTCTTCATGGGATTGTAATGAGCTTGTAACTTTGTCCTATGGGTCGTGTGAAGATGTTCAAAAATTTATTCTTATTTTTCTTCCATTTTAGCTCAATTGGTTAGATTGACATAAATTTCCATTGAAGTTCTATGTGGATACTCTTGGTTAGTTTTTGATAGATGAAGTGTGTGAAACATGTTTGACTTATATCTAGCAAAGTATTGACATGTTAAGCTCTCTATTTGTGGATACTAAGTGCATGGTGGTGGGATTTTACACTTAGAGGGATTTTGTAAGCCCAAGGGTCCCCATGGGTTAATCATTCACCTTACCTCTTGTTTTGATGCTAGCAAACTCAAATTGATTAGCATTTATGGACTGATGTGTTGCTTTGAGGTGTTGTGTTGTATACATGAATTTCATATCATAATCGCCATTACACAACTCTTCACAACACATGGCTTGTGGATCAAGGAGCAAAGGAACCAAGAGCTTGCACCTACATTGGAGACATCCTCATTTGAAGATGTTCAAGTCAAGAAGCTCAACATGAAGATCACACAAGGTTCCTAAGCAAATGTAAAGAAGGAGCTTGGAGTTGAACATGCCATGGTGACTCCTCATGCACCTCTCAACATGATTTGAAGATTGGAGGAAGTCACTAAAGCCAAGACAAAGTTCAAGATGTTCACTCAAGCCGAAGAAGTCTAAGAAAGTGCAAATGAGCCTATACCTTTCAAGAACACTCAAGGTTTATATCCTTTAGATTGTATTTGGAATCCTCTTGATTTTATGTTTAAATGCACTTTCAAGAGATTTTCAAATGGTTTTCATACTTAACTTTTCACATCTTTGAAAACCATTCACACACCCAAAAATGTGTTTGAAAACCTAGGACTTAAGCCCAATGACCATGGCCAAAAAGCCCCCGGTCTGTTAAAGTAAAAATGGAATTTTATACAGGGATGGTCGACCGGGCTATTCCGGGCGACCGCGGGATGCTACCTGGAATTTCAGGATATCTTGAAATTTATCTGGCCGGTCGACCGGGACAAGCCGGGCCACCGCGGATATGTGTCTATTTCATACAGAACAATCCATCATGAGTTTGGGCGGGCAACCGCCGTGGGTTGGTCGACCGCAGATAGGTTTTTGAGCCGAATTTTTAAGCAGACATGTTGACCTCACCGGACGACCGCCATGGGGCCGGTCGACTGCCACTGTAAGAAATTTAAAAATATAAAAGGGCACCCGATAGGGGCGGGCGACCATGATGGCTCGGTCGACCGCCGTGGTCGAGCAAACTAGCCGTTGGGGTGTTTTCTGCTTGACTTTTTCAACCAGTTATTTATAGTTTTACCCCAAACGGTCATATTTTCAAATACACTATATATACCTGATTAAAACCTATTTCTACAAGGTTTTGAACATTTGAGAAAGACAAAATCCCATATTCTCTTTGAGCTTCAAGTTTTTAATCAAAAGCAAAACCTCTTTGAGCTTGCATTTCTACATCTTGTCAAGAGGCACTCCATAGGGCTTTCTTTTGCTTATTTCTTTGGAGTGATTGTGAGCTATAAACTTTGTAATCCGCCTATTAAGAGGCATTGAGAGTTTTTCTTTTTATTTGTTCTTCATGTGAGGGTCTCCTCTTCGGCCTGTTAAGAATTGTGAAGACGTGGGTCTCCTCTTCGGCCCGTTAAGAAAGTTGAAGACGTGAGGATCTCCGATTCGTCCCGTGAAGAAAGGTGAATCATGTAAGAGGGAGTGTCCCTCGCAAGGCTTCGTACGAAAAGGGTGTGCCCTTTTGGAGTTGGAGGAGTCGTGGCGTACGGCTTGGTGATTCGCCATTGAAGAATCCCAACTTTAGTTGAGCATCCAAGGAGGAACTTGGAAGAGTGGAGTATGTCTATTGATAGACCGAACCACTATAAAAGCTTGTGTCTCTTGTGGTTGCTTCCTTTTCTCCTTTTCTTGCACATGTGGTGATTGGTGAACTCTAACCCTAACTTGTCTTTGTGCTTTTAATTGAACAAGGGTTAATAAATGCACTTGATTGAAATGTTTAAACCTTAATTGCATTATAATGTCTATTTGAACAAGGGTTACCAAATGTGCATGATTAGAATGTCTAAACCTTAGCTTTTATTAATATACCTATTTGAACAAGGGTTAGACTAATTAGTGTCTAATTAAGTGGATTAATTTTTAATCTTTCCCTAATTAAGCTTAAAATTTCTAATTGACCAATTCACCCCCTTCTTGGGTTGTCACACTTGTGTTTCATTTGGTATCAGAGCTAAGGCTCTTGGAGAGATTTTAAATCTTAAAAATCTACAAGAGAAAAGATCTGTGACAATCCATATGGATTTTGAGAAAGGCCGATCCACCCTAATTCCTCAATTCTTTGATGGAACGAATTATGGAGCTTGGAAAGCACAAATGCAAGCCTATTTCAAATCCATAGATTATGACATTTTAGATGTCATTGAAGAGGAAATTTCTTTTTCAAGGAAATGCACTGAAGGTGCTATGAAATTATTTTCCTTGAACTCAAAGGCTATGATTTTATTGTGTTGTGGTTTATCTCCAAACATTTTTAACAATATTTCATATTGCATCAATGCAAAAGATATTTGGACTTCATTAGAAAACACTTTTGAGAAAAATGTTGGTCTCTTTTCAAATGATAAAATTCTTAGATAAAAGAGCCTTTACAAAAATCTTTTGAATATGAAAGTTCTTTCAAACATTCCATTTCCGATTTGGAAATTCAAATTGGAAATTAAAAATTGGACATAAATGTATGTTTGAAAAGAAATGAGAAATTAAGTCAGGTAAGCATATTTTTGATAAAGAAAAATACTGACTTATTTCAAAGATGTGTAATGCCTTTGAGAAAGAAATTAAAAGCCTTGAATTCACAAACATTGAATTTGTTGAAAAATATAAACATGTTTGTGAAAATAAATGACAATTGAAAACTAATGAAAAACTCTCTATTAAGAATCATAGACTTCAAGAAGAAAAAGATAATCATATTTCAAAGTCTTGTGATTCTAGTTGCTCCTCATCTGCCAATCATTACTCACGTAATTATTGTGGTAGATTTGGACATCACAATTTTGAGTGTAAGCTTAGAATTGTGTAATCTAACAAGTTTGTTTGCATAAGAACAGATACACTCACACAAACAAACTTGGATGGAACCAAAGGGATTTGGGTTCCAAAGAATCCCTCTAATCTAATTAGTGAATGGGCTAGTTTAGGAGCTATGCTAAATTGTTGTATCATTCACACTCATACTAGATACTTTAATTCATTGAATACTTTTTTATCTGGTTTTCATGAGCTTAATGATCACATCTTTTTCTTACTATAGTCTAAATGTATTTCAATGATATATTTTATCTTAGACTATATTTATGTGCTTTATTGAATATGAAATATAGGTGTGACAATCCAAGAGGGGGTGAATTGGTCAATTAGAAATTTTAGGCTTAATTAAGGGAGATTAAAAATTAATTCATTTAATTAAGCACTAATTAGTTTAACCCTTGTTCAAATAGGTATATCAAAATGCAATTAGGGTTTATAACATTTAACACAAGTACATTTACTAACCCTTGTTCAATTAAAGCATAAACATAAGTAAGGTTAGAGATTACTAATCACCACACGTACAAGAGAAGAAAAGGAAAAGAGAGAGAGACAACGCAGACCACAATGAGGACACCAAGATTTATAGTGGTTCGGTCACAACTTGACCTACTCCAATCTTCTAAGTTTAGCTCCTTGAGTACTCCACTATGGTGAGATTTAAAGCCTAATCTCGAAGCTCTTACAATAAGCTTTTCCATTCTCAAGGGCCAAAGCGAAGCCCATCTGTACGAAGCCTTCGGCAAGGGAACAAACCCTCATATACCGTCTTCACCTTTCCTGGGCCGAAGAGGAGACCCTCGTCTTCACCTTTGTTCACGGGCCGAAGAGAAGACCCTCTTCTTCACAATTTTTAACGGGTCGAAGAGAAGACCCTCACATGAAGAACAAATAAAAATGAAAACTCTCAATGCCTCTTAATAGGAGGATTACAACATTGAAAGCTCACATTCACTCCAAGAAATTACAACATTGAAAGCTCACATTCACTCAAAGAAATTACAAATGTAAAGCCCTACGGAGTGCCTCTTAATAAGATGAAGAAATGAAAGATCAAAGAGGATTTTAGCTTTTGAAATAAAATATTGAAGCTCAAAGAGAAATGGGATTTGATCTTTCTCAAAATGTTCAAAAGCTTGTAGAGAAAGGTTTTAATCATGTATATATAGTGTATTTGAAAATATGACCGTTTGGGGTAAAACTGTAAATTATTGGCTTGAAAAAGTCAAGCAGAAAATGCCCCAACAGCTAGTTTGCTCGACCGCAGCGGTCGACCGGGCTATGGCGGTCGCCCGCCTCTATCGGGCACCCTACTCTATTTTCAAATTTCTTACCGTCGCGGTTGACCGGCCACACGGTGGTTGCCCGGCGAGGGCTAACTGTTTGCTCAAAAAATTTGGCTCAAAAACCTATCTCGGTCGACCAACCCAAGATGGTCGCCCACCCTAGACCCAAATTGGATTGCTTCTGTAGAAACAGAAGCGCATCCGCGGTCGCCCGGATCATCCCGGTCGACATGCCCGATAAAATTCGAGATGGCCTAGATTTCTAGGTTCCATCTCGCGGTCGCCCGGCATAGCCCAGTCTACCGGCCCTGAGTGAAATTTTATTTTTAAATTTAAAAACCAGGGGCTTTTGGGCTATGGTCTTTGGGCTTAAGTCCAAGGTTTTCAAACACATTTTTTGGTGTGTTTATGGTTTTCAAAGATGTAAAATGTTAAGTATAAAAACCATTTGAAAACCTTTTGAAAGTGCATTTAAACATAAAATCAAGAAGACTCCAAATACATTATAAAAATAAGAACCTTGAGCCTTCTTGGAATGTCTTGGCTTCTTTGCACTTTCTTGGACTTCTTCAGCTTGGGTGAACATCTTGTCCTTGTCTTGGCTCTTGTGACTTGTCCTCCAATCTTCATGCATGTTGAGGTACATGAGGTGTCACCATGGCATGTTCAACTCCAAGCTTCTTCCTGACACTTGCTTAGGGAACTTGTGGAATCTTCATGACGAGCTTCTTGATTCAAATATCTTTAAATTAGGATGTCTTCAATGTAGGTGTAAGCTCTTGGTTCCTTTGCTCCTTGATCCACAAGCCATGTGTTGTGTAATGACGATTATGAAATGAAAATCCTGTATAGAACACAACACCTCAAAGCAACACATCAGTCCATAAATGCTAATCAATTTAGTTTGCTAGCATCAAAACAAGAAGGTAAGGTGAATGATTAACCCATGAAAACCCTTGGGCTTACATTCTCCCCCTTTTTTATGATGGCAAATAAATTGATTAGGGAGGCCAGAGATATTAAACAAATATATGAATAAGAATTTAAACACTATAAACAATTAAGCAATGCTCCCCCTCACTATATGCACAAGTATAATAAATGAATATAAAGCATGTGGTGCATATGCACTTGGACTAGCCAATCAATTCCCCAAATTCTCCCCCTTTTGGCAACAGCAAAAAGGTAGGGATATGCAAGTGTGAGTGCAAGTGGGGTGTCAAGATGAAGAACAAGTCATAAGAGTTATTTAAAGTGTATATGATGTGTCAATGAAGCTCATATGATGCTTATCAAAATAAAAACAAAGTGAAATGCATGATAAGCAGAGTTTTTTTTTGTTTTTTTGTTTTTAAGATATGTAAGTTAAGCATAATTATGGGGGCAATAGACTATGTGAGCATATCACAATGGTCTATATAAACATGAAAAAATAACCATTTGGCTCTCCGCCCCTTTATTTGTCATTGGCCCTAGATGAAACCTATGTGATAGGGCATGACCAGGCAGAATGGTTTAAAAGGTGAGTGATTTAATTACTTGGGCTTCATTTGCAACTTGTAAGAAGATGAGTCTCTACCTTAGCAAGGATATACTCAAGTATTAGACATAACTTTCAAGTTCACAGGTTGCATTGTGTAGGGGATCTCTTGACAGTAAGCAGACAAATCTCTTCCAGAGCATTGATATGCTCTGAACTATAATATAACATTTTTGAGATGACTTGTTTCTTGCTCATAGAGATTTACACATATCAAAGTGAAAGCTTCCCCTGACTGAGTGTATCTAATTTAAATGTAATAGATCAAGGCACATAGGACCCATGATTTAATTAATCATCTTTAACCATTTCGATTGCTCCACTCATAAACCAATCACACTTTGAATATGAATGGATGCTTATTAGACAGATGATATGAGTTTAAGGCAGATGGTCTAATAAACACATGGATAAGAGAAAGAAATCAATGAAGTACATATCCATGGCAACCAAAAGATCATGTATAAATAGATGAGAACCATAAAGCTCAATATACATGATCAAAATGGAAGATTATTACCACATTTCTTTTATCACTTCGAGAAATGATAAAAGTGGTATTTGAAAATCTCTCGAAACAAGTAAAACTAAACTTTTTTTTATCCGGGACTCTTCTACAGATGATTGTTTAGAAGAGCTTAGATCAATGCTTGACTCTTTCTTCCATGTAAGGGAGCATCATTTGACAAATCTTTCCGGATTGAGAGATTGGGTACTTGTTTTAAATCTTCTCCTTCAATAAAGGGTCATCCTTGAAAGGATGATTATGAAGTGCATATGCCAGCCTTTAGACAGAGTCTTCAATTTCCTTAGTCTCTGTTCATCCTTCACAGTGGAAGAAAGTAGAGATGGACATAGAAAAATTGAGTACATCTACCATCTTATTACATCTGGCACGATGGGAGGAGAAAAGTACCATAAATAAGCAACGAAGGACATGATCTGATTAGGGTCCTTCGAAGCTAAAATCTTGGAAGAAATGATGGGACATGACAAACTCAAAAATATTTAAATCATCCCTTTTCCAAGAAATTGTCATTGGCCTTTGATAATTCTTATGGTGCAAGGCCTGACAATACACAATGGCTAGAAATAAGAATGTAAAAGCACAGCCATTGGAACTTACCATGATTAAAGATGTTCTTATCTTTGAGAGCACATGATAAGAGATTACTTCATACGCCGCCGGCTTTTCGGAAGACGTCCCGCTTCATCGGTAAAATTACATTTGTTTCCCAGCTTTCCATATTTCTGTTATAAAACCCGGTATAAGGTAGTTATAGGGTCCAGGGTTCCTCTTGCTCTGGATCCTATAACATAAATCATGTACCTCTCTCTGTAAATAGGGCTACGTTCTCTCTCCTAATCCCACCACTTTGTCTTCGGTCCTACCATAGACAAAAGAGAAAGAGACGAGAGCCTAACACTCCGATAGTGTTGGACAAACGGAGGGAACCAAAACCCACACCTTTTTTCTTTTTTTCTTTCGTCAATTTAATTATCCGAATTAAGGCAATCACTACGTGGTTCGGGAGAAATCCTTCCAGGGCCTAAATCACGCAATAAACACCCCTATTTTGGGTAGTAACCGATTTTTTCTTCTTTGTAACTCCACAACCTTCTTTTGGATAAGAGCTAAGCTTAATCACAATAAAGGATAAAAATCCAAGATTTTTCCATAAAGTTCTTTAAAATCTGCGAAGTCAAGAGATTGGGTTTACCCGGGCATGAGGGGTTCCTAACACCTTCCCGAATGTAACCATATCCCTTAGATTTCTGTAAAGACCATGCCAAAAATAGAGTAAAATTACAGGTTCTAAGCCCAGACTTAGAGGACAATTTTGGTTACTGCTCTTCCTATGAAATTCGGATCTGTATCCCTAATTCATCGAAAAAGCAGACACGAGTCCCAGACTCTAACCTAGGTGGCGACTCTGAGAGACTCTCTTTAGAGTGGATTTCGAATCTCGGTCATAAATTCACGAAAAATGCAGACATGACACATTCACACTAGAACAACAGACCCCCGCGCACGAACGTGGCGCCTAGAAGTTGGGATCCGTACCTGTTTTCTAGGTCTAGTGGTAAGCCTTCGATTTATCTCTCCCCATTTGGATTTCTTTTTCTTTCAGGAAAGGGTTGTTGCGTTACTTTCTAAGTACTAACTAGACTTGGCAAATAGGTTGGCCGGACCGGGTTTCACCCAACTCGTACGGGTCCGGGTGGTACGGGCCGGGTCACAAATGACCTAGAATCTTACGGGTCATAATTTGGTGAACTCAGACCCCACACGTATGGGTCGGGCAGACCCGTAGGTCAGCCATTTTATTTTTTTGCTATTTTTATTCCCACACTATAGGATGATCCACACTGTCCATGTGATGGGCCATAACATAACTAAGTTGTGCCCAAAAAATCATTTCCATAAGATGATCCTAGCCCTTTGATATATGGAATTGCATATTATTATTTATAGGTTCTCTATAGATCGGAGGGCTAGGATCATCCTATGGAAATGATATTTGGGGTACAACCTATTTACATTATGTTCCATCACATGGACAGTTTAGATCATCCTACAATGTGGTCTGTACAGCACTTTCTGAAAAGTACGTGACTATGTAGACACCCCATTTTGACCGATCCCTAAATAGGTTAGTTTGAATAAAATTCCTTCAAATCAATGAATTAGTGTCCCAAATTTCTCCCTAGAATAAGTTAGGATCCCAAGTAGGTCCCTAAAAACTTTCGTAGAAATACGTTGAAAAATTACCTAATAAGACGAGTCGAGTTGGCAATACATTGTAAAAGAGGGGTGGATTAGCAAAGACAACAAATATCCTAGGCTAATTTCTCATTAAACAATCTCCCTAAAACTGCCCGAAACTAATGAAATAGTGTTAAATGTGCTTCAAGTAAGGGTTGTCTAAAGAACTTGAGGGGCGAGGGGGTAAAAATTAGTGGCAACATCTATAAATAAAAGCCAAAGGCCTCATTTTAGGGATCTTCTCTTAAATCTAGGGTTTCTTTGTGCTTTTAGAGTGAGAGAGAGACTCCAAAACCCTAACCATTCCCATTTTTCTCCTTTTCCGTATGTCTTCCTCGGCCATGCTCAGGCGAGGTTCTGGCCAAGCTTCGATCATTACTTCTTCTCTTTTCCTATGCCAATGCTCACGTAAATCCTGGTTTCTTTTATAAGATCAGATCTCTGTTCTTTTCTAACCCTAGAATCAGTTGTAGAAACCCTAACTTTGATACTTTCTTTCATAAAAACCTTCAGATTCAGAGCTTAAAACCTAAGATCTAGTTTCGATAACCCTAGCCTTTCATATTTCTACTACAGATCTAACCTTCTCCTACCTTGCGAACCTGAAATTCAGGTGTGACAATCCAAGAGGGAGGGGGTGAATTGGTCAATTAAAAATTTTGGGCTTAATTAGTTGGATTATTAGAAATTAATTTGTTAATTAAGCACTAATTAATCTAACCCTTGTTAAAATAATCAATATATTAAAATCTAGGGTTTAGATGTTACTTTAAGCCTATATACTCGAACCCTTGTTTTAATAAAACATAAATATAAGAAAAGGGTAGAGTTTACCAATCACCACAATGTGCGAAGGAAAGGAGGAGAGAAAGCATCCACAAGGCACAAGATTTATAGTGGTTCGGTCTATCACAAGACTTACTCCACTCTGCCAAGTTTACCTTCTTGGGCGCTCCACTAAAATAGTGACATTCTTCAATAGGGCGAATCTCCAAGCTGTACACCCAACTCCTCCAACTCCAAAGGGAACAAACTCTTTCTACACGAAGCCTTGGCGAGGGGACACTCCCTCTTACAACGTCTTCTCCTTTCTTAACGGGCCGAAGAGTAGACCCTCACAATGACTTCACCTTTCTCACCTGGTCGAAGAGAAGACCCTCAAATACAATGAAGAAAATAAAAAATAAAAGAATTCTCTTGCCTCTTGATAGGCGGATTACAAACTTTGTTGCTCACAAATACTCCAAGGAAGATAAAATGTAGAGCCTATGGAGTTCCTCTTGATAGAATGTGCAAATGCAAGTTCAAAGAGGATTAACTTTGATAGAAAAGGTTTTGGCTCAAGGAAAATGGGATTTGATCTTTCTAAAATGTTCAAAATCTTGTTTAGATAGGTTTTAATGAAGCATATATAACCCATTTGAAAATAGGACCGTTTGGGGGTAAAACTGTAATAAACAGGGTAAAAAAAGTCAACCTGCGAAAGCCCCAACGACTCTATTGCCAGACCGGCGCGGTCGACCGAGCCACAACAGTTGACCGCCTCTATTGAGCGCATTTTTTATTTTCAAATTTTCTATCGTCGCGGTTTACCGGCCCTATGGCGGTTGCCCGACGAGGGCTATCTGTCCGCTCAAAAATTTGAACTCAAAACCTATCGCGGTCTACCGACCCATGGCGGTCGCCGCCCAAACCCATGACAGAATGGTTCTGATTCCACAGAACCATTTCCGCGGTCGCCCGACTCAACCCGGTCGATCGGTCTGCTATTTACTTGCAAGTGCTGGATTTCCAGCTACCTTGCCGCGGTCGCCCGGGACACCCTGGTCGACTGGTCCTGTGTAAAATTCCATTTTAATTTTAAAAGTTCAGGGGCTTTTGGGCCATATAGTCTTTGGGCTTAAGTCATAGGTTTTCAAACACATTTTTGGGTGTGTTGATGATTTCCAAAGATGTAAAAATTTAGGTATGAAAATCATTTGAAAACCTATTTGAAAGTGCAATTTTACATAAAATCTAGAGGACTCTAAATACATTCTAAAAGAGTATACCATGAGTCTTCTTGGAATGTATTCGCTCCTTTGCACTTCCTTGGACTTCTTCAGCTTGAGTAATCATCTTGAACTTTGTCTTGGCTCTTGTGACTTCCTCCAATCTTCAAATCATGTTGAGAGGTGCATGAGGAGTCACCATGGCATGTTCAACTCCAAGCTCCTTCTTCACACTTGCTAGAAACTTGTGGGATCTTCATTTTGAGCTTCTTGACTTGAACATCTTCAAATGATGATGTCTTCACTGTGAGTGCAAGCTCTTGGTTCCTTTGCTTCTTGATCCACAAGTCATGTGTTGAGAAGAGTTGTGTAATGGCGATTATGACATGAAAATCTTGTATATAACACAACACCTCAAAGCAACACATTATTCCATAAATGCTAATCAATTTGTGTTTGCTAGCATCAAAAGAAGAGGTAAGGTGAATAATTAGACCCATGGGAACCCTTGGGCTTACATTCTCCCCCTTTGTGATGATGGCAAACAAATTGATTAGGGAGGAAGGAGATGTCAAACAGTAGATGAATAAGCATGATATGATATAAATAATAGAGCATGGCTCCCCCTCACTATATGCACATGTATAATGAATGAATGTAAAGCATTTGGTGCACATACAATGTAGATTACCTAATCAATTCCCAAAACTCTTCCCCTTTTGGCGGCAGCAAAAAGGTAGGGATATGCAAGTGAAAGTGCAAGTGGGGTGTCAAGGTAATAATAGCTTATCAAAGCTATGTGCTAAGTATATGATATTACATTAAAGCTCATATGATGCTTATAAAAAAATAAAACAAAGTAAAATGCATGATAAGCCCCTTTTTTTATCTAAGATTTTATAAGTTTAGCACAAGTATGGGGGCAATAAACCATGTGAGCACATCACAATGATCTATATAAATATGAATAAGAAACCATTTTTCTCTCCCCCTATGAATTTGTCAGAGGCCCTACGTGAAACCTATGTGATAGGGCATGACAGGACACTATGATGGCAAAGGTGAATGATTTGAACACTTGGGCTCCATTAGCAACTTTTTAAGCATGTAAGTATCTACCTAAGCAAGGATATGCTCAGATCTATGATACAACCATTTAGGTTCACAAGTTTCTTCATGAGGGGATCTCTGGACAGCAAGCAGACAAGTCTCTTCCAGAGCATGGATATGCTCTGAACTATAATATAACTTTTAGAGGTCTTAAGTTGCTTACCCTTAGAGATTTACACAAGAAAATGTAAGCTCCCCCTGACTATGTGCATCCAGTGTAAATGTGAGTTCCAAGCACATAGGCCCTTGATTCAAAATCACCTTAACCATTCAAAATTTTTGCTCCATTCAAATGATAATCACAATTTGAATAGGAATGGATGATTATTAGACTTAAGATATCACAATGAAGAGAGTATAATCTAATAAGCATATGGATACACGAATCAAACCAATGATGTACATATCCATGGCAGATAATGGGACATGTATATATATGATAGAACGCTATAAAGCTCCATATACATGAACCAAAGATGGAAGAGTTTTAACAGTTAAGGATCAAAGAATCAACTCTCTCTTCCAAGAAATTATCATTGGCATTTGATAAAATCTATAAGGCAAAGCATGACAATACATAATGGCTATAGATATAACTGTAAAAGTATAGCCATTGGATCTTATCATGATGAATGATATATTTTTTCTTCAAAAACTCATGATAAGAGACACACTTCATAGGCAATGAGATGAATAGCTCAAGCACTATCCTATGAAGGAGAGTTCTAGAGATTTTTCAAACTCTAGAAAAAGATATTTATCATTGGAAAAGATGATACCATATGAGTCCATCCAAAATAAGTATAAAGCCTAAGATGATTTGACACTGATGCTCAGGCTAAGGGTACTTGCCATACATGAGAGATAATCTAAAACAAGAAGGCATAGGACAAGATCCAACTACACTACAAATGGAGCAATGGGACTCCACATGAGTGTACTTATCATATGTGATGTAGTATACACATTAACATCATATGATAAGATGGATGGACAGACAATACACATGTATAGCTCCCCTTTTGTTAAAGACTCATACAAGTATGAATCCAAAGGGTTGTCCAACCACAAGTACCAAGGGATTTAGAGGTGAATGATTTTTAATCTACCCTTGGGCTACAAATGCATGATTGCTAGGGGTACATAAGTAATACCAAAATAAATGACAGCCTAGCAGACCATGCTCCCCTAACTAGACACATATGACCAATCATGGTTAAGATGTTGGCTAGAAGCCAAAGAGATTAGATGTTTTAAATAAAGAGATGAGTGTACACTCTCCAACTTACTAGGTAAGAGGACTAAGAGTACCAATTGAGTAGCTTTTAACTTTAAGTTTACCATCTTTACCATGTAGCTAATGCCTTACAAGGGGATAAACCTATGGATTATATCGATAAACTATTTTAGCTCAAATCTATAGGACTCAGACAGGAGAAAAATAAACTATGAAGGACTATGTCTGAGAGAGACATCCATGGCTCATGCATGTGAGAGCATACCACTATGGGTGATCATGAGCAAGATATGACATTTTAATGCATTCATGGATAGTCTACAATGTTTGGACATAAGGAAGATGACACATAAGGTTCATGGTCCATACATCTATATTTTACATCCATAGACCACTTATACAAAGATAAGGCATTAAGCACAAAGTGCATAGGCCCATAGAAAACTAAAATGTGAGGAAGATAATTGTTCCCATTATAATGTATTGCATGCCAACCATCATCATAGGTAAATGCCCAAAAAATGATACTAGATTCCTATGAGATTGTCAATTTTACTCAAATGAGTATCATATATTGAATCTTGATTCATTTTCAACTTTCCTAAATAATATATTCTTATATGAACTTAGGGAATGATCCAAGGACTCTTTTAGAGTAAATCAAGGGATGAACACCTTGGACAAATGCATTCCAACATGACCTACTATGACTAGATGGTTTCATCTTAGTCACGAGAGGATATTCATTTTTAGACTTTTGGAACACATCTACTTTAACCCATCAAGATTTCTTATGCATTTAATGATAATTGTTAAGCACATAAGAATGGGTTTGAAGGACAACTAAGTCAAAGTAATAGACATGACTACTCACCTAGGGCACAAGAAATGTCTAAGAAAGGATTTGAGTGGATTTCCTTAGACATGACTTTTAACTTCTTAATCTTGCTAGAAATGATATTCAAACCAAGTTGAATATTCTAAGATCTAAAAATGCCAAATTTGTCCTAGATAGAGTTCAAATATAGAGGAAATGGACTTGATAGATCAAGTTGAACTCATGGGCAAAGGAGTGGTTGATTTTCATGGAAGCACACATATGGTTTTCACATTGAAATTTTCTATTGTGGTTTTTCTTTGTGGATGAATACTAAGTGCAAGAAGATTTATTATGCGATGTAAGCACTTAGACTAAACATACTAGAATGATATTTAATAAAGCATAAAATATAGTCTATAGATATGTATTCTAGTTTTCTACATAGACTAAGAATGAGAATGATGTGATCATGAAGCTCTATGGGCATATATATATTCTATTAAAATATGTATAAAGATGAGTATCTAAGCTAAAAAATGAAATGATATGTCATTTAAGCACAAGTAATCTAGATACAATGAATGCAACATATAGTAAAGTATTTAGAGAAAAAATACAAGACATAACAATTAAGCTCAACCCCTAAGAACAATATGTTCAATGAATGATTTGAATTGGGGACTTTGGAACCCAAATTACTTTGGTTCCATTCAAGTTTGTTTGTGGGAGTGTATCTTTTCTTTTCCAAACAAACTGATTTAATTTCACAAATCTAAGCTTACACCTAGATTTGTGATGCCCTAATCTACCACAATATGAACAAGAATAAGCATGGGCATATGAGGAGCAACTAGAACCATAAGAATACACATGAAAACATGTATGTTTGTCTTTATCTTCTTGTAATCTTTGGTTCTTTATAGAGAGTTCTTTATTTACTAATTTTACCTCATTTAATTAATCTTAAAGGCAATTTATATTATGAGATGAATTAGTTTTTAATTTTTCTTCATTTTCACAAACAAGTTTATATTTTTCATTTAATTTCTTATTTGTGTTTTCAAGGCTTTCTTTTTCTCTCTTAAAAGCATTACATCTTCCAATTAAGTCATCATTTTTATTTATCAAGATTTTGCTCAATTGACTTAATTTTTCATTCATTTTTAAACCTTCATCAATTTTAATTTTTAATCATTCAATTTGATTCTTGAAATTGGAAATTGAAGTTTCAACATTTTCTTTATTTGTAAAAACTTTTTGAGTCTCTTTTTGTTCAAGAATTTTATCATTTGAAAAGAGACAAATATTTTTCTCAAAAATATTTTCAAGTGTGGTCCAAGTGTCTTTTGCATTTAAACATGTTGGAATTTTCTCAAAGATGCTTGGGGTTAAACCACAACACAATAAAATCATTGCTTTTGAGTTCAAGGAAAGTAATTTTAAATCATTTTTATTACTTTTTCTTGAAATAGAAAATCTCCTTTCAATGACATTTAAAATGTCAAAGTCAATGGATTTGAGATAGGCAAGCATTTTTACTTTTCAAGCTCTATAATTCGTTCCATCAAATAATGGAGGAATTAGAGCGGATTGGCGTAACTCGAAATCCATTTGGATTGTCACGAATCTTTTTTTTGTAGATTTTAAAATTTAAAAATCTCTTCAAGAGCCTAAGCTTTCATACCAAATGAAATTCAGGTGTGACAATCCAAGAGAGGGGTTAAATTGGTCAATTAAAAATTTTGGGCCTAATTAGTTGGATTATTAGAAATTAATTTGTTAATTAAATACTAGTTAATCTAACCTTGTTAAAATAATCAATATATTGAAATCTAGGGTTTATATGTTACTTTAAGCCTATATACTCTAACCCTTGTTTTAATAAAACATAAATACAAGAAAATGGTAGAGTTTACCAATCACCACAATGTGCAAGGGGGAGAGAAAGCATCCACAATGCGCAAGATTTATAGTGGTTCGGTCTATTACAAGACCTACTCCACTCTTTCAAGTTTACCTCATTCGGCGCTCCACATAAATAGTGAGATTCTTCAATAGGGCGAATCTCCAAGCCGTACACCCAACTCCTCCAACTCCAAAGGGAACAAACCCTTTCTGCACGAAGCCTTGGCTAGGGGACACTCCCTCTTACAACATCTTCTCCTTCCTTAACCGGCCGAAGAGTAGACCCTCACAATGTCTTCACCTTTCTTACCGGGCCAAAGAGAAGACCCTCAAATACAATGAAGAAAATAAAAAATAAAAGAACTCTCTTGCCTCTTGATAGGCGGATTACAAACTTTATTGCTCACAAATACTCCAAGGAAGATAAAATGTAGAGCCTATCAAGTTCCTCTTGATAGAATGTGCAAATGCAAGTTTAAAGAGGATGAACTTTTGATAGAAAATATTTTGGCTCAAGGAAAATGGGATTTGATCTTTCTAAAATGTTCAAAAGCTTGTTTAGATAGGTTTTAATGAAGTATATATAGCCCATTTGAAAATAGGACCGTTTGGGACTAAAACTGTAATAAACAGGGTTAAAAAAGTCAACCTGTGAAAGCCCCAACGACACTTTTACCAGACCGGTACGGTCAATCGAGCCACAGCGGTCGCCCGCCCCTATCGGGCGCCTTTTTTTTTAAAAAATTTCTATCGTCGCGGTCGACTGGCCCCATGGAGGTCACCCGACGAGGGCTACCCGTCCGCTCAAAAATTTGAACTCAAAATCCATGGCGGTCGTCCGCCCAAACCTATGATGGAATGGTTCTGATTCCATTGAACATTTCCGCGGTCGCCCGGCTCAACCCGGTCGACCGGCCCGCTATTTACTTGCAAGTGCTGGATTTTTGCTACCTTGCCGCAGTCGCCCGGGACACCCTGGTCGACCGGCCCTTTGTAAAATTCCATTTTAATTTTAAAAGTTCAGGGGCTTTTGGGCCATGGTCTTTGGGCTTAAGTCCTAGGATTTCAAACATATTTTTGGGTGTGTTGATGATTTCCAAATATGTTAAAATTTTGGTATGAAAATTATTTGAAAGCCTATTTGAAAATGCAATTTTACATAAAATCAAGAGGACTCTAAATACATTCTAAAAGAGCATACCATGAGTCTTCTTGGAATGTATTCACTCATTTGCAGTTCTTTGGACTTCTTCGGCTTGAGTGAACATCTTAAACTTTGTCTTGGCTCTTGTGACTTCCTCCAATCTTCAAATCATGTTGAGAGGTGCATGAGGAGTCACCATGGCATGTTCAACTCCAAGCTCCTTCTTCACACTTGCTAGGAACTTGTGGGATCTTCATGTTGAGCTTCTTGACTTGAACATCTTCAAATGATGATGTCTTCACTGTGAGTGCAAGCTCTTGGTTCCTTTGCTTCTTGATCCATAAGTTATGTGTTGAGAAGAGTTGTGTAATGGCGATTATGACATGAAAATCTTGTATATAACACAATACCTCAAAGCAACACATTAGTCCATAGATGCTAATCAATTTGTGTTTGCTAGTATCGAAACAAGAGCTAAGGTGAATGATTAGACCCATGGGAGAACCCTTGGGCTTACAAAACCTTAGATCCTCAGATCTGTAGTCTCGCCTAGGATTTCTAACAATCGAGTGATCATTATTATTAATCTTTAGCACAAGAGGAGTTTATTCAAAAGATATAGGAGATTTGCAGGATTGGACAAGGTATGGATCTCAAACAAAGGGTAATTTTATAATCATTGTGTGTTTGTCTTCAAAAATTATTATATTTTTCATGATCTGTTTTAAATTGATGAGTTTGCAAAAATTTGGTGATTGAAATGATTCACATGTTCTGCTATATGAGCGATTCGTGTTATTCACTTGCTTTCTTTGGAAATTTGTTTGAATGTTGGGATGAGATGATCCTTATGCTCTGTTGTGTGAATAATTCTTGTCATTTGAAAGATCCATTTGTTTCCTTTGAGGAATTTGTTTGAATTCTTGTGTTAAAATGATTCTCCTGCTCTGTTGAGAGGACAATTCATACTTTGAAAAAAATCTACTTGCTCCTCTGTATCTGAATAATTATTGTAGTTTGCTGTAGTTTATAAGATCTATTGAGCTCGGGTTGTTTCTTCATCTATAACACCGTTACAAGTAATTTTCTCTTTCTTATTTTTTTTAATAATTAATTGATAAATTTCTGATTTTATTTTGTTGCTGTTTGAATTGCATAGACTAGATTCATGTAACTAAATAATCTGCTATCTTAATTTTTAGTAGCAATGAGAGCAGGTGTAAAAAAAATGATTGTTGAATCATCTATATATATATGAGAAAACGGTTCCTACACATATGTGTAGAGAGTTCTCTACACACTAGCTTAAAATACAGTGGGGGCCCACATTGTTTGGGTGATCCAAGCCATCCATTTTAAAGGCCCTCACATAGATAGGGTGTCTACAAAAAATCAGATCCATAGGATCATCCCAACCCTACGATTTGTGGAGGTAAAATGGATGTCTTTAAACCTTCACAAATTAGTCCATTTTTTGCCTCCACAGTTCGAATGGTTAGGATGATCCTATGAATCTGATTTTTTGTGGACACCCTATCTATGTGAGGGCCTTAAAAATGAATGGTTTGGATCACCCAAATAATGTGGCCCCCACTGTATTTCAAGCTAGTGTGTAGATAACTTATCTACACATATGTGTAGGAACCGTTTTCTCTCTCTCTCTCTCTCTCTCTCTCTCTCTCTCTCTCTATATATATATATATATATATATATATATATATATACGAGTAAAAAACGATGCACGGGCCGACAAAGAACTGTACGAACCACATCATCGGTTGATCCAAACTATTCATGTGATGGAACACAACATAAATAGGTTGTGACAGTAAAATCATTTCCATAGGCTGATCCTAGCCCTCCAATCTATAGAGGTCTCCATAATTGTTGTTCCTCTTAAGGTGCCCGGAATTCGTCAATATTTTTAAAGGTGTCCAGAATCCGTAGTATTATATAATTTGTTCACAAAAATCCATAGTATTATGTAACATATGCACCCAATCCGTAATTTTGCATAGAAAAAACGTCACATATGTTGACTTTGTGGACAAAATGTATAATAAAAAAATCATAAAGAAGGATAAGATAGGTATTGTGATGGGGGTAGGATGAAAATATGGACCTTCAATGGGTGCCTTTGTTAACAAAAGCAAAAAATGGTGATGTGTAATTTTTACAGATTTTTCAAAAAATTCAAAAAATTCTCTCCTTCTCCTTTGCTATATATATATATATGTATGTATGTCTCTAGTGGTACAAAAATAAGTTTGTATAGCCAATTAGAGGTTGTCCGCATTAACTTTGAATCTGGATTTGTGTAATTAGGGCTAAAATTATGAATATTCTGATTCTCTGATATTAGTTTTTGATGTTCTTTTGATTGAGGAAATTATTATGGTATTGTGACTAATGTTTTATTAATGTCAATCTATTTTTAATAATTGAACAGACCTGATTCGTTCTCTTCTTTTTATCAAGATACAAAATTATGCTTGAGGTTTTGTCCATTGATTAGCATGTTTAATAAGTAATTTTGTGGCCATAAGCTTGGTTTAGGGATAAGGTAATTGGCCATTAGAATTGGTACTATTATAATTACACTGAGTTAGCTTTTGGATTGACAAGAATTATAAGGAACTGAAAGGCATCATTAGTAGTGTGGTTGGTAGAGGACATGAAGAGTTAATGATGAAATAGTACACTCCAATGTTTGAAACAATTAGCATTATTTACTTGGGAACATTATTTACTCGATAACAGGTTAAATCAAATGCTATTTTAGGAGTAAAAAAATATAGTCCCAAACATAGTGGTTTTGTATAGGTTTACAAATAGTCTTTAGCAGTTGTGTCAATTCCATTGGCTCCATCTTTAGTGTTAATTCTATTAGTTAATATTTTAGAAATCTTAGTGGCCTTTGAGTTGGTAGAACAGGACAAATAGTGCAAGCCCTTTTGTTCATATTATTGCTATATTTTATCATTGATATATTCTATCATTTTTTGCTAAAAATGGCTATGTTTTATTATTTATACCAGTTTTGTTAGTTCGTTTTGAAGTGATGGAATTCTCTTGTAGTTGTATTTGAAATGCAAATCATGCTATGGTATATTATATATATATATATATATATGTTTTATTAAGTTTCTTTAAAAGAGTTTTCTTTTGATAAATGGAAATTAGATTTTGACGTTTAGTTGGATAAAGATGGGTTCATATAACAATGTAGTATGGGTGTAAATTTTAATCCTCTTTGTGGATTGCATCCTAATCTTAGTGGAAGTTCAGTTGTTTAAAAAAAATGGTGTTGATGTTTAGCTTAATTGGGGAATTGTTTTTGTTTCTCCAGGCTTCATGATGGAAAATAGCATTATGATGGAATGATAAGTGTAACATCTTTGGTTTACAGTCATTATTTTTTTAAGCATTTTGGAATAAATGGTTTACTATGATGCATGCTATGAAGTGATTTTTTATGATCCTATAGAAGAATTATAAGCTATTTGTTCTGACCACTTGTGATTATTTTTTTTGAGTCATATCCTTGATTTATATGATTTTTGGAAACCTCCTATGTTGTTCACTTTTAAAGTAGCACTTACACAATTACACAGTGCTATTTTTTTAGTGGTTCAATAAATCATCATGTCTATTTCAGTAGTTTTTCAGAGAAAATATAAAGAAATTAACTAAAAGTACATAAATTACTTGGTCACTCTACATAAACTTTATATTGACATAACATGACTTTAAATGCAATAACTTTGAATTTTAGATTCCCTTTACTTTAGGTATCTTCGTTTGTTGTGATTATTACTTCCTCCGTGAAATATTGGATTAATTCTCTGGTCTCAGTTAAGTTTAAGCAAATCTGTATATACATAATTTTTGCTTATATTTTACTGGGTGATATTTTAGAATATTGATCTTTACTGAGTATGACAATTGAAAATAATTAGAAGTGTGTTCATTGAAAGTAAACGGAAATCATTACTCAGATTATGACATTATGGTATTTGGGAAGTTGTTGAAGTTTTTATACTTTATCTACCATGTTAACATGGTTATGGTTATAATTAGACACAAGTTTTATTCAGAACAGGTATTGAACATGCTTAAATGTATTGGATGGTTTCTCAAATGTTGTTTGATTTTTTTTACTGTTGGGGTTTTTTTTATGTAATTGAATTTAGGCATTTATGTTGGCAAACTTCCTGTGGGACCCGATCCTGCGAGAGGAGTGCGACCCGTCTCTCTCTTGGTCTCTCGTACCCATGCGAGTGGTGTGCGCTTTTGATTATTGATATGACTCTTCTTTTCCATGAACTTGGGATCACTAAAGAAATCTGAATTTCACGCAAAAGAGAATGACCAGAGTCGCCACCTAGGTAAGGGACCTAGGACCCATAAGTGACACTGCAATGATCTACGATCCCAGAATCTAGATCTGTTACCTGATTATGAGAATGGAAGGTGTTAGGCACCATTCTCGCCCGGTAATCCGGTCCTCAATTCCAAATGTTAACTCACTTGAATTTCTTTTAAAAGGCTCATTTAAACTCTCTCGAAGTAATCTACTAAACATGCACCCTAAGTGATCTAATTTCGATGTGGTTCCTAGATGCATCTTTCGATTCTTTTAAGTTAATTTGATCTATGTGACAGTTTTCCTAAAAAATCTAAGTTGAGGGAATCCTAGATGATTTATTCAATTTATATTCAACTTTAGTTTGAATAAATTAGTTAATTTAGGGTTGAAAAATGATAAAGAAATAAACAAAACACAACCCTAAAACCCTACTAGAGTCTGTAGGGTCGACCTGAGCCTGGAGTGCCATCCAAGTTGCCTACGTACCCAAGCCTCACTAGGATCAAGGTCGACATAGTTCGGTGACCTAAACTAAGCTACATATGCCTAACTCATCTAGGACACCGATCTAGACTGGACTCAACTGTTTTAACAGTTTGCAGGATATGCTTAATTAATTCAAATTGATTTTATTTTCTTATCTTAGGACTCCATCTAGGATACTATTCCTATATGAACCTATTTAAATGTGAAGATTTTTCTAAACTAATGCAGGTGGGCTCTACATCCTCGGTTGACTAGGCATGTCCTATAAGGGAAGATGGATGACTATATGAAACCTAATCTAAGGCTCAATTGCTAACAATAGCAACTGGCTGTGATTGAGGCTTACCGGACTCCTAACTCTAGGACTCTCTAAGACCTAAAACTCGATGTAACCTAAGTGCTATTAAAAGGGGCTCTAAAGGTTCTTACGGGGTGGGACCGTGATCTAACGGTTCCAGAATTGATCTAACCTTGGGTATGACAAACCCAAATTAGAAAATTGAGTGATTTAAATTCTTTTGAGATCCCCTAATGCCTAAAGGTCATAATCTAGAGCTCTAAGGGTCCTTAACCAAGCTAAGGATTATGACCATTTTAGGGATAAGATGATTTTTAACCCATTTTAGATGATTATTGCTTTAAACCTTTACACATTATGCATATTCTGATATGCTTTGATATTCTAAAATTTTCTGAAATTTTTCAGATTTCTACCAATTTTTTATAATTTTTAGTATCTTAAACAATTTTAGTAATGTTCCTTGTCTTATTTACTAAATCTAATCCAAATTGGTTCAAATCAGTAGAGTTACATGTTTATATCATTAAAGTTTAACATAAAAAATTTCATAATTTTTTACTTGAATTTTTTATTTTTAGTAATTTTTTTTAAGATTCATGCCAATTTAAACAGAAATTTCTAAAAATAGTAAAACATGTCCAATAATTTCAAAAAATTCAAAATATGCATATCATGGATTAAAGTATGACATTCTAGAATATAGATTTCAGAAACAATCGTTTGATCATAGAACATATGCATACATGGAAATTGCATATATTGATTTTTTACAATAAAAATATCTAGAAAATAGGTTTTTTCGAAAATTTGAATTTTCTTTGCATATTTCTTCTGAAAATAATGATAATGAGAGATTTGGTAATGAGAAAAAGGATTTTATGGTGTTTATTATTTTGTATTGATTTTGTAAATAAAATACCTTTTTCCGATAATTCAACAAAAAATACCAAAACACTACGTAATCACTGGAGAAAATTTTAGTCTTGAAACATTGAATAACTACTGGAAACCAAATCTCGTTAATTTTTTAATTTATTCGATATATTTTCCAATTTTTCTCTTGAAAAAAGGTGTCTTTGAAGGGTTTTCTATTTTTTAAACTTGATTTTTGGGAAAATTATGACTTTGAAATATTGTTTCCAACACTGCTCTGATGTGATGAACATGAGAAAAATATAATATTTTGAGAAAAACATCATCCTAAGATAACAGTTTTTCACAATTTCCAAATATCTATCCCATTAATTTCAAATAAATCTCAAACTTCATCAAAATTTTCAAAACCCTTAGATCTAACGTCCGATCCGATTGGATAGTTCTTTTAGGCTAACTAAATAGAACATTGTATTAAATTTTGAGATGGAACGGACGTAAAACACCCATGTAAAACATAATTATAAGCCAACCAATGCAATATTAAATTAAATACACGTTTTTCTATTGAGTACCGAAAATCATTAAAAAATATGCCAAAAAATACAAAAAAATCTGAGAATAGAATACCTACCTTTGGTGACTATTCGATCCGAGACCAGGAGCAAGAGAGTCCGAAAGAGTCTGCCGAGGTTGAATGATGGTTTATAGAGATATTGAAGCACCACTAAAAAAAACCCAAGAGAGAGTTGAGAATCCAATTAAAGTGAAATAAAGTGTAGATTGTAACCGTTCACCACCATGGAGAGAGAAAGTGGTCAGTGCTTTTTCTCAATGAGAGAAGGAGAGGCCGACCAAGGAAGGGAGAGAGAGAGAGAGAGCGTGAGAGAGAGAGAGAGAGACAGAGAGAGAGAGAGAGAGTTACACATCAAAGAGAAAAACCTAAAAACGGCCCCCGTTTTATTCCATCCCTTGAAATATATTGAGGATGTCTCCTCATACAATGGATAACGGAAAATAACATTAAAGACCAAAAATGAAATTACATAAAATTCAGCAATTAAAATAAAGAGAATAGAAACATTGACTTTCCTTCATGCTTGTGAGACAAAATTTATGGTAAATGCTAACTGTCGCAAATAGTAGGCATGTCCTTCTTAGCATGTCGAAAGATCTTAAAAGGAATCAACATGTCCACCGATTGCAACACATGCCATTTTTTAATGATGTATGCACATCCAAGTTGTCTTCACAAAAGAAACTTCCATCTCCAAGAGCAATAGTTGTTGACCCTTGCAACAATGTCAATTTAGCATCTCTCCAAGATAGAAATATGGACCCACTAAATAATGCTAATTGTAATCCTCCTTTTACCCGATCAATTAACTGTCGTTTCTAAGAGGGCAAGGTCACTCCAGCTTCTCCTTGTATTTGCTATATTGAATGATAGTTATTACCTACATAAGATATAGAAAGAATCCCAACAAGAGTGAATCAGCCTTCTATTTAATAATAAGAAAGAGTGTTAAAAAAACAAGTTGGGAACGTCTCCTAAATGGGGCATATCCTACATGTGTGGTCCCCACATGTGCAATATTCACATTTTGCCCCCAATAACAGCTGAACCACAAATTAGAATGGACTTTTGATTTTTTAAAACACGGGACCCATTTGCAAAGGCCGAATCGGCGGGAGGAATATAAGTGGGCCCGCACATGTTGGATCATTATGATCCTCCCACCACTGGCCGAAATCCACATATAGAAAACTCTTCATTGAATAATCCAAACCGTCCAAGTGAAGGGCCATTGCTTTAAATAGGATGCGCCCCCTTTAAATCATTCCCTTGAGATGATCCAAGCCATCCAAATGCTGAGCTGAAATGTAACCTAGTCGTACCCCTAAATCATCTTCATGAGATGATCCAAATAGTTTATTGGATTGGGCCACATTGTGAATATGTTGTACCTCATAAATCATGTTCGTTGGGCGATCTAACCGTTCAGATGGCGGGCGGCAATGTCCATTAGTCGTGCCCCCAAATCATTCTAGTAGATGACCCTAAATCATTACATTGCTGGGCCGCCATCTTGAGTTTTAATTTTTCACAATAATGGGCCAATGCTAGATTGGCCGAAATACACTATGCCCGCCATGAAAATCGGTTTTGTTCATTGGATCGAAATAAGTTCAAAACTCATGTTTTTCAATAAAAATAATGCGGGGCACACTTGTTTGATCCAAATTTAATCAAAATGTTCAATGCGGCCCCCCAAGTGGATCCAAATTCTCTTTCGTTTGGATTCTTGTGAATAACCCTTCTCAACTCCTGGCAAAAAAATGCAAAACATGGTGGAAATGACCGAAAAGATTAAGAAAATATAAGAGACGGATACGGAAATGAAAAACACTGAAAAAGACCAATAGAAAAACACTAACCTCTTTGTTAATTATGTTAGAATGGTTGTAAAATCCCGAGCAAAATCGCTACACGTTGTGAAAGAATAAACCGTGTAGAACAAAAGTTTTGCTCTAACCCAGGATTCCTAGGGACTAATTGATTTTAATGTGATTTAATAAACATAAATATAAATACCTTATTTTCCTGATGAAAAGAAAACGTCTGCGTGACCAACTCCTCGAAAATCCTCCAACGATCTAATCGATGTGAAACCGCAAGTTGAACCGATGAATTCCTTTCTTTGCACAAAGGATCTTGTAAATAACTCTTTGTTTACTTTATAACCTGATCTAAATCAGATTATAATGTGAAAATATGTATTTAGATCAGTGGAGCTTTGTTGGATGTTTGTCTTTGACTTAGAAAAGACAAAACTAGTTGATGGAATTGAGAAGAAGAAGAGAAAGACTTTGGCATGTCTCTACCAATTTTCAACACATGGAATTGTAGAAGAGCTCTCACAAACTCTATTCCTTTGTCTTGTATTAATAGAGTTTTCAATTTCCATATACACAACCCAATGCTTCTAGAGAAATCTCATAAAATATGAAAAATAGCTACAATTAGAAGCTTCAATTTGGAAACAAGTTAGTTGGCTTTTTCAGAATAGAAACCAAACAATGTGGGAATATTTTTAGAAATTCTTTGACTTTTAGAAATTCCTATATTGAGTTTTTTCTAAGTAAACAACGTGGTCGCTTTATTGGATAAAAACAATCTTAAAAATATGTCACACATTGTTTCCTTTTTCAACATTCCTGTTATAAGCTTGTCGGTTAAATTTTGACCTCATTTTTGGATAAGTAAATGGTCAAATTAGAAACAATCATAAAGTACAAAGTTGTAGATCTTTCAAAATTCTTCGAAACGAGTACTTACACGTTAATGTTTGACTAGAGATGAGTAAGCTATGATTGTTTTAGTAAAACCAGTCTATAAGCTAAACTTACAATTATTTATTTAATTCTTTTAATTAAATAGACATATTTCCTCCCATCCAATGGGATAAAAAGCTCCATCCATATTTTTCTATAATTTCCAAAATACCCTTATGGTTTATACTTAACTATTTTGGTATTCCCAATGTATCCCATAGTGCATATACACTATATACATTGTATATATCCTTCCAATGTATCCAATGCCACAGAACTAGTTCATGTAAGCAACCAAATAAATGCGGGACCTCTATCTAATAGATAATAATAGGTCAATCGTGTACTGAGTGGGTTCGTAGTAGGGATTCAACGGTAGATCCTGCAGAACCCACAAGTGGGCGCCACTGCGATTATTGCTCCGTAGCTAATGCTAAATCGCATTGAGTTAGTGGCCTCCATCGAGACGTAACCCTGAAGATAACCATCAAATCATCATACCCCTAATCACGTCGAATGTGCAAGTCGTTTCTCTAAGTCCACATCTACTAAGTTGAGTCCTACGGGGGGTGGACATCAACTACCTCCTCGGCTCACTTACGGTATACCTTTCAGTCAAGCAGTGTTGGCCCGCAAATGCATTTGCTGAAAATATTTCAAAACTTATTTTGTGAAATCCTTTTGATAAACATTTTATCAAATCCACCTGACCATGTATTTTTCTAGGCCTACTGCTCTGACCAAAACCGTAGATGTTATCCTATGAAATAGGTGGGGAATTCCATGTCAGGTATCACTATTGACCTCGAAGGTTTATCCAACACTCCTGTACTACCCTCAAGTGACTCCAAGAGAATCACGGTTAGATAGACCAAGAATAAGAGACTCGCCAACAGACCAATATGACCCATTAGGTCAAAGGACATGTAAAAGGTCCTGTCTGGTAGAATGGCTCAACTATCTCCTGTCCATAAGCTATTCTAATGTTATCCCGTTCAGTACGCAATCTCATTGTCATACCCATTCTATCTTGCTTAGGGTCCACTACCCGAGTGATTGAGATAAGTCACTCCACATCTCGTGCATGTTGGCAAGATAGATGCTAGTTGAATGCAGAAAGAGGTGTCTAACCTCAACCCCAACTAGGAACTATTAAGGTCTGCAAAGAACTAGAATCCCATATCTCCTTGCTCCTCAGGATCTGTGAATCCATGAGCATGGGTTTCCTACTTTCCTACCTAGGGACAAATACGTGTCAATAAGCGTGTCACACATATTTAACTTATAGTTACCAATTAATTGTCATGAAAATAAACTTTTATTGCTTAACATGCAAAATATACTGGGTTTTAGGGCACCTACTTCTCCCACTTGCCCTTAAAGCTAGTTATGCATATATCTTAGACCCATCCCCTCAACATGCCAGTCAAACACCTTTTGACTAAGGGGTTTGGTAAAAGGGTCCGCCACGTTATCCGCTGAGGCAACCTTTGCAATAGTCACATCCCATCTATCAATGATCTCCCGTATCAAATGGTACTTTCGAAGTACATGCTTGGATTTCTGATGAGACCTCGGTTCCTTTGCTTGAGCAATCACTCCGCTGTTATCACAGTACAGCATAATGGGTCTCTCAACAGAGGGCACGACTCCAAGGTCGTCCAGAAACTTTCACAGTCATACCGCCTCTTTCGCTGCTTCACTCGAAGTGATGTACTCATCCTCAGTTGTGGACTCTACCGTACTATCTTGCTTGTAACTTCTCCATGACACTGCCACATTTGCTAAGGTGAACACAAAATTAGATGATGATTTCATGTCATCAACGTCAGACTGAAAGTCTGCGTCGGTAAAACCAGAAATGACCACCTCGTCTGCACCGTAAACTAAACAATAATGTTTAGTTCTCCTAAGATACTTTAAAATATGTTTAACTACTGTCTAATGGTCTAATCCTGGGTCCGACTGATATTTACTAACCACACTTATAGAGTGACAGATATCTGGCCTTGTACATAACAAAGCATACACAAGACTTCCCATAGCCGAAGCGTAGGGAATGTTGTTCATAACCTGCTTATCCTCAGGTGTTTTGGGAGACATCTTCTTGGATAATCTGATTCCATGCCTGAAAGGAACTAATCCCTTCTTGGAATTTGCCATGTTGTACCTTGCCAATATCTTATCTATGTAAGTTTCTTATGATAGCCCAATCTTCCTATTCTTACGGTCCCTATACAATTTAAGTCCTAGAATGTATGAAGCTTCTCCCAGATCTTTCATAGCAAACGTGCTTGAAAGCCACAACTTTGTACTTGATAGCATTCCTTCATCATTCATAATGAGTAAAATGTCATCTACATAAAGAACTAAGAATGTAACCGCACTCCCCTTGACCTTCTTGTAAACACAAGCCTCGTCTACATTTTGACAAAAGCCAAACTCTTTGACTGCTTGATCAAAACGAAGGTTCCAACTACAGGAAGCTTGCTTCAATCCACAAATGATCTCTGCAACTTCCACACATTTTGATTACCCTCTTCAACAGCCTCAAAAACCTCCGGTTGGACCATATAAATATTTTCCTGAATGTTTCCATTCAAGAAAGCGGTTTTGACGTCCATCTGCCAGATTTTGTAATCATAATGTGCAGAGATAGCTAGTAAAATCCCAATGAACTTTAGCATGGCTACTGGTGAGAAGGTTTCCTCATAGTCAATACCAGCCTTTTGACTATATCTCTTCGCCACTAGCCTAGCCTTATAGGTCTCCACCTTTCCATCAAGGCCCTTTTTCCTCTTGAAGATCCATTTGCATCCAATGGGTTTAATACCCTCAAGTGGATCAACGAGAGTCTAGACCTTATTAGAATACATAGAGTCCATTTCGGATTTCATAGCATCCATCCATTTTCCCGCATCGATGTCTAACATCACCTCTTTGTAGTTAAGGGGATCTGTATCTTTTGTATTTACTTCACCTAAGTAGATAAGTTTATCGGGTTGCCTGACTTCCCTACTACTACGTCGGAGTGTTGGAATAGGTTTGGTGGGTACTTGCTCAATTTCCTTATATCTCTCTATTGGATTTTCGGGTTGCTCTTCTAAGGCAATCCTATCTTGTCCGCTCGCATCTTGAAAGAACTCTTCTTCTAAGAATGCGGCATTCCGGCTCACAAAACCGTTTTGCTCACCAGGGTTATAAAACATGTAACCCTTTGTTTCCTTAGGATATCCAATAAAGAGACACCTATTGGTTCGTGCCTCCAGCTTTTCAACACCTATCTTTTTAACATGGGCAGGACAACCCCATATCCTCATATGATTCAATGTGGGTTTTTTGACCGTCCATATCTCATATGGAGTCCTTGGTACTGATTTAGTTGGTACTCGATTAAGGATGTAGAGCGTCGTTTCTAGGCTGTATCCCCATAGAAACAAAGGTGCTTGTGCAAAGTTCATCATAGATCGAACCATGTCTAACAGTGTTCGATTTTCCCTCTCTGACACACCGTTCAACTCTGGTGTTGCAGGTGGAGTCCATTGAGAAACTATTCCGTTTTGTTTTAAGTAGTCATTCAACTCATCCGAGAGGTACTCTCCTCCCCTATCGGAGTGAAGTGTCTTAATCTTCTTGTTTAGCTGATTTTCTACTTCATTTTTGAACTCTTTGAACTTTTCAAAGGTCTCAGACTTACGTCGCATTAGGTACAGGTAGTCGTACCTTGAATGGTCATCCGTGAAAGTCACGAAGTGGACAAATTCTCCTCTCGTAGGATGAGAAAGATGACCACATACATCCATATGTATCAATTCCAATACACTTTCGCTTCTTCCACTCTTGCCCTTGAAGGGAATTTTAGTAACTTTGCCTTGGAGACATGGCTCACAAGTTGGAAAGGGTTCCACTTGAATTGAATTCAATGGACCATCTTTCACTAACCTTATGATTCGCTCTAGACCAATATGACCTAATCGAAGATGCCAAAGATGTGTTGGAATTATCGTGTCCCTTGCCCTGTTGAGGTTTGGAACATCAATACTCGGAATATTCTCAACATTGCTCACATTCTCTAAGGCGTTTATTAAGTATAGGCCATGACTCATTGTACCTCCCACAATTAAGGAATTTCTCTTTTTAATAAAAACATAACTTTTATTAAAACTAGTAGAATATCCATCATCAAATAATTTTAAAACTGAAATTAAATTCCTTCTTATTGAAGGTACATAGTGACAATCCTTTAATATTAGATAACAGCCTGAGAATGTCAAAACGTAATCTCCTACAGCTTGGACAACACTTGTTGCTTAAGTTCCAACCAATAGGGTGAGCTCATCTTTAGTCAACCTTTTGATTTTCCTGAACCCCTGCAACATATTACAGATGTGTGACGTCGCACTTGTGTCAATACACCAGGAAAATGCAGGACCAATTATATTGGTTTCAGCAACAAAAACTTGCAACATACCTGAGTAAGGCTTGTTGCCCTGTTTGGTAGCTAGATTGCTCCTGCAGTTCCGCTTCCAATGTCCAGGTTTTTCACAATGGAAGCATCAGTCGTTGCCCTTGGTTGACTTCTTCTTTTTAAAGTTCTTCTTGTTCTTTATCACTGGCTTGTTCTTCTTAGAGCCTTGGCCTTTTGCTCTTCCTTTTTCTTTACCTTTCGACTTAGGTGCTGAGGGTACATTACCCTCTGCAAGGAAGGCACTTTTCTTATTACTCTTTTGCAGATCCTCAGCTGTCTGAAGTTGATTCATTAGCTCTGTCAGGGTCATTGTCCTTTTGTTCATGTGGTAAGTCATAACAAAGTCTTTGAATGACCCACATAGGGAAGACAAGACAATGTCGATCTACATTTCAGCATCCATGATGGCCCCCAAGATGTCGAGCTCGTTTAGATAGCCAATCATCTTTAGCATGTGGTCCCTAACTGGGGTTCCCTCTACCATCTTGGTGGATATTAGGCCTCTAATCGCCAATAGCCTAGTTGTGCGATGTTGCTCTCCAAATATTTCTTTAATATTTAACATTATATCCGAGGCCACATCTATTCCAATATGTTGCTGCTGCAGCAAATTGGACATGGAGCCAAGGATGTAACACTTTGCCATCTCATTGTCCTCAAGCCACTTAAACTTTCTATCATGGTTCGCTTGAGGCGCATCGGGACCAGGTAGTTCTGGCGCCTCAGTGGTGAGAACCTAATAAATTTTAGCGGCCGTGAGCACTAGCATTAGGTTCCTTTTCCGGTCGAGGTAATTTGGACCAGTTAACTTATTTTCGTCCAGGATCTTAGCTAATGGGATGAATGAAGCCATGATATCTACGTGCAAAAGAAAGAGACATAATTAGCAAAACTACGTTTTTAGTTAATTTCATGACATGTCCATCGGAGCTGGGATTTTGATCTACGATGGAACCGCCCATTGCACGTCTCATTCACGGGCCCCTCAACCGTGTGAATCAAGAGTAATGTATAATTTCTCCAATGGACATCGAAAACTTATTCAACAACTTTGAATTAGTGGATTCATCTAATCCTATGAGATCCGATTTATGTTCGGCCTCCAAGCATTGCAGTATGTATATCATTTGGGCGTCAATACCCTTTGCTTGGTTAAGTTATACCCACCGCCTAAGAAAACTATGCAATCTATAATGGCTTCTGCTTTAGCATGTGACTAATATATAATGCATATTCTCCTTATCCTTGTAGGAATCTAACGGTTTACTCTAGTGAAAAAATACGACCAGCATCTGCTTTGGCATGTGACCGTCCTATTTCCTAAACTAGCAAACGGTTAGATGGCTATGGAAGGCCATGAGGTCTTGTCCTTCCGACTTAACCCTGTTTATCAACTTAATATTTTAAAAGGGTTATTTAATGTGGGAGTTACAATCATCATTGTGTATGTTTGATTAGGCTTCCATTGCATAAAAGAAAAAGATACATCGCAAACCAAACGATGCCATCCATCACATGAAAAGCAAACCAACAAACCATGAAAATAAAAACACACCATCCATGAAACCCAATTTGGCATCTTGGATCATAGGGATTCTCCCATAAACCTTATTTGAATAAGGAAATCCCTACAACACCATCTTGTCAAGTTGAAGGTGAATTATGGGAAACTTTGTGCAACGGTACAAGGGGAACTTCTCTGGCCTCAAAGCGAATTCTCAAAGGAGTGCAATCTGATTTGCCTCACTATATGAAGCACAATAACATCAGCAACATCAGCAAGTTCGTCCCTCTTTGGTTGGATCGAATCCGCCTCCATCTGCTAGTCAATCTGGAGCATCACCATGCCACAGTATCCACGATCCATCGATTGAGCACCAAGAGAATGATCTCATCTTCAATTCGTCTTGGACAAACAAATATAAACTACCCTAGTGTCCTACACTAGCCTAGACAATCTATACATCATAATCAATCTCCATGGGAAACCAGTCGTCCGCCCAACTGCCCAGAGGGAGTAATTAAAAACTGAAATAATAAAATTACATTGCGGACCTAAATATTACAAACCATGAAATAAATCATCACATCAGATCATAACATCCATAAAAAGGTCATGCATCTCATGCATGAATTGAGGTCCATTCTCCTTTCTGCCCATCTTTCACCAATACCGATCAACTCACACAAAACCGGGTTAATTCAATTTTGATTAACACACAACCATCCTAATTTTAATTAGAAACATCATAAAGCCTTTTTATATGGTCTAATAAATCAGTGTACAAAATTTTGGGCGAAAACAATATCGTTTGATTTGTGAAAACAAAATTGTTCCATACCGAGAACACAATCCGGATATCATGACCTTTCGAGTAACCTTGAGTGGGATATAGTAACTCGAATGGTTTCTCAAGGATCTGATCATGCTACATACACTCCAAGACATTATTAGAAAATTTTATGCCTGGGTTATAGGCTTTTCAAATCGTTTGGGGTGGAGAAACAAAAGTCCAAATCAATTTTCAGAATTAATTTCCTAAATTCCAACAAGTTTTTCCAAACTTTGAAAAATCATATCTCCTAAACCGCTGGTCGGATTTCGATGAAACTTGATGTGTTGGATTCGTATTCGAGTCTACTTTCCAACTATGTAAACCAATCAATCCAGAATTCAACCATACGGTTCAGTTTTGCTGATTTCATAGTCCTTTGTTTATTAAAAGCACAAAAATACTAGGAACCTCGGATTGCCGGGATAAACGTCCGGACTCACAGCGGATCACCGCATGATCTATCTTTGGTTCATTAGTCTCCTAATTTATTCCCTAGTTAGCTCTGATACTACTTGTTAGATTGGTTGTAAAACCCCAAGTAAAATCGCTACACATTGCGGAAGAATAAACCGTGTAGAACAAACTTTTTGCTCTAACCCAGGATTCCTAAGGACTAATTGATTTTAATGTGATTTAATAAACATAAATATAAATACCTTATTTTGATGATGAGAAGAAAAACATCTGCGTGATCTACTCCTCGAAAATTCGCCAATGATCTAATCGATGCGAAACCGCAAGTTGAACCGATGGATTCCTTTCGTTGCAAAAAGGATCTTGTAAACAACTCTATATTTACTTTATAACCTTATCTAAAGGGCGATGATATTGTCACCCCCCCTAAATTACGCATTCGCTCCCCTTTTGGCTTGATTTGACGTCAAAAAGCATTAATAAGGGGGGCGAATGCGTACGCAGGGGGGGTGACAATATCATCGCCCTATCTAAATCAGATTATAATATGGGAACATGTATTTAGATTAATGGAGCTTTGTTGGATGTTTGTCTTTGACTTAGAAAAGACAAAACTAGTTGATGGAATTGAAGAAGAAGAAGAGAAAGACTTTGGGATGTCTCTACCAATTTCCAACACATGGAATTATAGAAGAGCTCTCACAAACTCTATTCATTTTTCTTATATTTATAGAGTTCTCAATTTTCATATACATAACTCAAAGCTTTTAGAGAAATCTCACAAAACATTAAATCTAGCTATAATTTGAAGCTCCAATTTGGAAACAAGCTAGTTGGCTTTTTCAAAATAGAAACCAAACAATGTCCGAGTGTTTAGAAATTCTTGGACATTTAGAAATCCCTAAATTGAGTTTTTTCCAAGTAAAAAATGTGGTTGCTTTATTAGATAAAAACAATCCCAAAAATATCTCACACATTGTTTCCTTTTTCAACATTCCCGCTAAAAGCCTGTAGGTCAAATTTCAACGTCCGTTTTGGACAAGTAAATGTTCAAATTAGAAAAAATTAAAAGGTATAAAGTTGTAGATCTTTCAAAATCATTCGAAACGAGTACTTATACATTAATGTTTGACCAGAGATGAGTAAGTTATGACTGTTTTAGTAAAACTAGTCTATAAGCAAAACTTACAATTATTTATTTATTTCTTTTAATTAAATAGACATATTTCCTCCCATCCAATGGGATGAAAAGCTCCATCCATATTTTTCTATAATTTCTAAAATACCCTTATATTTTATACTTAACCATTTTGGTATTCCCAATGTTTCCCATAGTGAATATACACTATATACATTGTATATATCCTTTCAATGCATCCAATGCCACGAAACTAGTTCGTGTAAGCAACCAAATAAATGCGGGACTTCTATCTAATAGATAATAATAGGTCAACCGAGTAGTGAGTGGGATCGTAGTAGGGATTCAACAGTAGATCCTGCAGAACCCACTAGTGGGCCCTACTGCGATTATTGCTCCGTAGCTAATGCTACAATCGCATTGAGTCAATGGCCTCCATCGAGACGTAACCTTGAAGATAACCGCCAAATCATTATACCCCTAATCACGTCAAATGTGCATGTCCTTTCTCCAAGTCCACATCTACTGAATTGAGTCAAGAATAATTAGTAAACACCATGACCTGGTTGTTCAGAATAATGGAGAATTGGATTCAATCTGGGTGCAAAAATCTCGCAACCTAGAACGAAAGATAATTATGATGTGACGCCGTTTTCAAAAAGGCATTGAGGGAATGAGGCACCATTTCCGAACAGGCTCTAAGAAATGAGAGACCATTTTCAAACAGATTTGGAGAAAATGAGACACCGTTTTCGAACAGGTTCGGGGAAAATAGCTTATCTGCGAAACTCACCTGTCTGCTGAAAAGGCCTGTCTGTTATATGAGATGGGAGCCAGCGGGATTGGGGGTCAGCGAGAAGGAAATCAAAAGGGAGTAATGATTGGATTTGATAATTGAGAATAAGACTGGGAATGACAATTTAAAAACTAGAGGACTCGATAACTGGAGAATTGGAGGGTTAAGGACTAGAAAACCGGAGAACTGAGAAACCGGATAATCGGACAATGGGTGGATTGGAAGACTGGATAACTTGAAACTAGAGAATTGAATATTTGATGAACTGAAGAATTGGAGAACTGAAGAAGTAGAGAATTTAAGGACTAGAGAATTGGATAACTGGGTAATAGGGCACTGGATACTCGCAGAGCAGAAAACTGGAGACATGGATAATTAAGGAATTTAATAGCCGGGTAACTGGAGAGTTAAAGAACTGAGAAATTGAAGAACTGGTTTGCTGGGAATTGTAGAGCTTGATTATCGAAAAACTGGAGAGCCAAAAATTGATAATTGGTGAACTGGGGATTAGATTGGATTAACATTTTGATTAATTCCTCTGGGATTGAAAATTGATCACTGGATGTTAGAACTGGAAACTAGAAAACTGAATCCTGATCTAAACACCAGGAACCGGGAATCTAGAACAATGACATACTGGATACTAGAACTGGAGTGCTGGAACACTGGATTATCGGACACTGGAACTGGGTACTGGGATTATAGTGTCGAAATACTGGGAACAGGAATACGGGAACCGAAGTACTGAAAAATGGAACACTGGAATATTGGAGATTGGGATACTGGATGTTGGAATTGGAATACTGGAATATTGGAATACTGGATACTGGAATTGGAGACTGTAACTGGAGACTGGAATTTTTTAAAAATACTAGAATACTGAAATTGAAACTGGATACTGGAATGCTTGAAATCGATGACTGAAAATTGGTTAACTGGTGTCTGATTGAACTGGAGACTGGTGAGTGGTGATAATGACAATATTTTGATAATTTAAGACCGAAATAATTTGGGAGTTGAAGAACTGGAAATGGATAAACTGGAAGCTGCAATTGGTGAACTGGTACTAGCGAATTAGTAATTGGTAATTGATGAACTAGTAAACTGGTTTTACACAAATTTATTTGCATTTTGAATTGTATACTGGGGATAAACAAGAAAGTCTCACCGGGCGTGAAATTTCTTAGATTAAGATCTTCTTTACTGGGGATATAAACTGGGACCTCGGAATATTTGGACACTGGTATAGACGATTCTTCTTTTGACAAGCATTCAGACAAATATTTCTTGACAATGATGGTATTCAATGATCCGGAAGGAAATTCTAAACTTTTATGATTCACCTTTCTTGAGAAACTGGCTCAACCACCACTGCATCCGAGGCTCTTCCAAACTTAAGGTGCCTTACTGGGGTATGATCTTCTTATGGGAACTGCACTTTCTGATGTTTCTGCTTCTGAACTCTTTCTGAATTAATTTTTGCTTAAACTGGATCATTTTCACTTGTTTCCTGAAGTCCTTCCCTCAGGATTAGCATGACTTTGGCATAGTTACAGGGAAACGACACCGGACGTTCTTTCACCGAGACGATCACAACATTTGACTAACTTGACAACAGTCGACTCTACCCAAAAGGGGAAGATGGTAAAAGACACTATTTGAAGGATGGGAGGTTTCTGAAAGAATGAGCCAAAATGAACAGGAATGTACTGACTAGACTGACGTGTAGTGATGCTTCTAACTTAGTTAACATTTTGTTTGGTAGGTTTGGCCTTTTAAAGAGTAGTTTTTCAATGTATAAACACTGGATTTATTTTTAAAACAGTAGTGCTCTAAGGATTTGATTACAACTCCTAGGATTGTTTGGTTTCAATGCGCCCAGTTTTTAGGATGACATTTGAGCTTGCTTGAACTTCTTTGATCTTCAATCTTGATACCACGTGTAGCCTTCTTGTAATGATTCTCTTAGCATGACGAAGTCACCTTTTCAGGGTTTTAACTTGGCGGACCGTATTAGCCTTAACTTTTGCCTGAATCGCCCGTTTCGGGTTTTCAACTCAGTAGGAGATTGATCTTAAATTTTGCGTAAACTGTCCTTTCGGGTTTTCAGCCTAATAGATCTTCAAACTCCGTTCATTTCTTCTTCTTTTTTCTTTTTTAGGGCCTAGAACCTTGGTTCCGAACACCGAAAGGACTTTATAGGTAGGGTAGTTCACAGAAAAGGCTTATGGCTTTGCAAAAATTTCCACCGAACCTGTAAATGGTTGCCTACGTATCCCACTGTAGGAATCGGGTTACGCGTAGTTCAGGGCAGATGCCCCTAGTTTGAAGGTAAATTGATTTTTTTATTGACTTCTTTTTCTCTGATTGATTGACTTTCTTTTTTTCTTTTTGATTGACTTCTTTTTCTCTAATTGATTTACTCTTTTTTTTTCTTTTTGATTGAATTTTTTCTTTTGAAATGACCAAACTCGGTTTGACCGAACTGCCTACACACCACACTGTAGGGATCAAGTCTCACGTAGTTCGGGGTAGATGCCCCTAGTTTAATGAGTTTTCAAAGGAATTTTATTCAGGCTCGAAGGGTTTGCAAACGGGTATTCCTTTTTACACTGGGTCATGAATTTGGGATTTATTCTGCCAAAGGAAGCCTTCTGATGTTCAGACTTGGAATTGATCTAGGTTGATAGATTCTCTCTCATATTATTTTTTTTATTTTTTTGTCACGGAGTTTGACGGCATTTCGAAGTAAGAGATAATGAGTCTTCTTCCTTCAAGATTTTGATATGTTCTTTTGATTTTTGAGAGCGAATTCGTAGTATTCTCGAATGTGCCACTTGAATTTCATATGGGAATCGACAACTCTTGATATTTGATGATCGCTTTGCGATGTTTGCTCTTTAACTTTTTATCTTGAATTTGTTGGCTTCATATTATCACATGATGAATTTGGGAACCAAGGTCATTGACTGTAGATATGAAAGTTGTTTCCAATCCATGCCCCTTGTATAGCATGTGTTTCTCATTTCTTTATTTTTGAGCTTTCCTATTGCAGGTCTTGCTCCTAGTATCGGTTGTAGTGCTTACTCGACAATCTCTTTATCCTTGAAATGGGTTTATTAATTCCTCGCGTTCTTTAGAGGGTAATGTATTTTCAATTTGCATTTACCGGATTAAAGTTTTGGTGCCAATGTTTATCATTTCAATTTCATCTTTGAATGGCTGAGCTCGACGCTCTTCCTCTTGTTTGAGCATATGCTACAACTCAAAGAGAGTTTCGTCAGGATCTTCTTCCTCATCCGAGGTGGGAGTCTCATTTTTATTGTTATTAAGATTAGAAGCAAACACTGGAACATGTTGGGAAGCAAATTTGATTTAATTGAAAGCAACTACATCTGATGACTCATCCTGAACAGGCTTAGGATTCACATTTTCTGACTCGAAAATAAATGTTGAAAAAAGACTCACCTAGACAAGGCATTTATTCAAACTTTATAAGACTAGACTAGATAACTGGACTAAACATAATGACTGGACCCAATAGCAAATGGTAGATGACTAAAACTTTGACTGCTGTAACCGTCTGGCTTTGGAAGCTCGGCGAAGGCTGGTTCATGTCTGGAATATCATCATAACTGGTACTTTTAATTTCCGCTTCTTCTTCATTGTAACTGAACTTTTGCTCCTCAAACCTAGGGCCTTCTAAGCATGGAGATTGGAAGGTGGTACGACATGATTCTGCATGGGATTATCAACAATATTTGGCGCTTGTTGGAATGCTAGCTTACGCTCATCAATCAACTTCTGGATTACATGCCTCAAAGTTATGCACTGATCAGTGCTATGCCCTTGTCCTAGGTGAAAATCACAGTGATTTTGCGCCCTCCATGTCTTAGGGAGTGGATTTGGAGGAGGTTTAATGAGAGGTAAATAGATATGGCCTGAAGCCAATTCTTGCTGCAATATGACAGATGGTGGAAACGGGAGAGGGGTAAATTTCCTATTGGGCTTTTGCTGAGGTGCAGCCCGTGATTGATCGTATTTGAATACTATAGGGTTCTGCGACTAGTTAGTCCTTGATACATTGTCAACCTCGCTGATCTGAGCTGGGGTTTGTTTCTTGACTTCTTTTGAACCTGGGTTACTTCTATTGCAAACTCCCTGTGCCATTGCTTCCTCAATTTGCATACCCGGATTGATGAAGTGTTTAAAATCTGGATAGTACTGGAGAGACACGTGATAGAGAAGATGGGGGGAAAGATTCTTAAGGATCATCTGAACTTATTCTTCCTCAGAAGGACGGTCAATCATCTGCGCCGCTAGTCTCCTCCATCTTTTGACGAATGTTAGGAAGGACTCTTTTGAATCTTGTTTACTCCTTTCTAAGTCTTTCTTAGTGATTTCTGCCCCATCATCATATTTAAATTGCTTTATAAACTGCTCACCAATATCCTTCCATGTCTTATAGCGAGTCTTGTCCAGAATAAGAAACCATTTTCTGGCCACCTTTGTTAAAGAGACTTGAAACAGCTGGGCCATTTGTTCAGAAGATAGGCCTTGAGGTTGACACATGATGGTGAACAACTGCAAATGCGAGGCTGGGCATCCCATGCCATCATACTTGTTAAAATCTGGCATTTGGAAATTCGCTGGGAGGCGGATCTCGGGGAAAAGAGTGAGGTTCCTCGGATTGAAGCCTCTTTGCTCCTGAAACTGGATATCCTCTACTTTCTTAGTTAGGCTATCAATTTTTTCTATAACAGATTTGTCGACCATTGTTTGAGTCAGTTTGCTGTAATCATCATACCGTTCATTTTTGAGATTTTCAATCGTCTTATCAGGAATGGAAATGACCACAGGCTTGGACCGTGTCTCAGAAGTAGTAGCCAGATGCATAAGTCCGTTGTCCTTAGAATTTGAAGGCGGTGGTCCAAACTTTTCAGAAAGCTGGGCTTTGATAACCTGGTTTGCCTCCTTTAGCTCTTTTAGTTACTTAAGAACCAGGGCCGTGCCCGCAGATGCAGATGTCAATCGAGTCACAATATCAGTAATGGTGGCAAGCTGAGGATTCTTTGAGATTTTTGCCATGGGTGTGGACGGAGGAGATGGAGAGGATGCTGGAGTGGTTCAGAAGGTGATGGAGAGGTAAATCTCCTTTCCAACCGTGAGGAGGTTCGCACTCAAGAGGCTTGAGACTTATCTATGGTGAATGTTCCTGTCATGGAAACAATGAGCACGAGGTATAAGCTTGACATTCAAGGAGTGTTTCTTCTCAATGACTGAAAATGATTATGGAGTAAACATGTACTGGGAGATGATAGAATGAATCCTAAATGACCGAGACATAACAATGACGACACGACTGTGCAAGGGAATGCCCCTAGTCTAAGGATCATCAGAATGAACTCTGAAGGGCTTAGCAGATAATCTTGAAAAGGGTTGGCCCTAGAGTAAGAACTGACTGTCCCTAAACTAGGGATGCAATGAATCTAAGAGAATGATAACCTAGGTTGAATGACCAAGAATGGAAACCTATCTTAGATAAATGAAATGGCCTAGGAAAACCCTAAGCTACAGGACACGTGACCTATAAACAGAGGAAAATGAGTATAAGATCACACATAGACTGAGATCTAGAAGATCAAGACTGGATGGATGACACTAAGGTAACAATCTACGAGGAAGACTAGATGGCCTAAGAAATGAATTTTCTCAGTCTAGAATAAGGATAAAGATTAGACAAGTTGAGATTGCCTAAAACTAAAATTGATGGATTGTAATGATAGGGAATGATAGGACTAAATGAAAGAATGAATTTATAGAATTTCAGAATTATGGAATTGAATGAGCATGAAGAAATGAGGAATGATACAGGTATGGCTAGACCATTAGGAGAAAGATCAAAATTTATGATCGAATGATTTGGCGAGATCACGCAAGATTGATTTTAAGGATAGATCAAGAAGAGGCTAGCCTATGAGATCTTGGGAAAGATGAGATTTAAATTCTAATCTCAAAGGGAAAGTCTTTTAATCTTCTTCATTTTATCTGGTGCTACCTGAAGGCATCACATCCTAATCCTAATCTAGCAGAGTGGAGAGAGAATCTCGACTCATGATTGATTCGTGTACCTAAAACCGATCGCAGCCATTGAAAGATGGACTACAGCCTAATCTAGGCACAAATGGGTAGGATATCCTAATCTAGGCTGATACATGTGACACACATGTGTCTGCACTATATGCAAGTGTGGTGTAATCTAGGAGTAAGGCCAAGAGTTCCCTTAGTGCGAATCTGTGTTCGATTTACTCTACCGATATTCGGGTAGCAGTACGTGAATCAACAGATCTGTTTACGCACCATGAAGGTGCTAGGCTAAGGGTGGAATGTTTCACTAACACAAGAGGCATTGGGTCACGACCTCCCAGTCCAGCATGCTAGATAACACTCCAAGTTCCTAAATAAGACGTGTGTGCATGTGAAATGCAAGGGTTCAGATGCAAGTGATGTAAGTGTGTAATAATTTTTTGCAATCTACGATGCCTTCAAGTTTTGTTAGATTTAATCTACAGTATAATGTGATACAAAATAAAGCATACAAACTAATCTATCTATAGCAACACAAACATAGAAGATTGAGTTTTTATGAGCCAATTAAATTAAATCTAAATAAGTTATCATTTAAAATTTTAATGAAGTTAGGTGGGCCCCAGCGGAGTCTTCAGTCTGTGGGACCTGATCCTGCGAGAGGTGCGCGACCCGCCCCTCTCTAGGTCTCTTGTACCCACGCGAGTGGCGTGTGCTTTTGATTATTGATATGAATCATCATTTCCATGTACTTGGGATCGCTAAAGAAATCTGAATTTCACGCAAAAGAGAATGACCAGAGTCGCCACCTAGGTAAGGGACCTAGGAGACATCCTAGTTTGACTAGGCATGTCCTATAAGGGAAGATGATTGACTATGTGAAACCTATCTAAGGCTCAATTGCTAACAATAGCAACCGGCTGTGAACGAGGCTTACCGGACTCCTAACTCTAGGACTCCCTAAGACCTAAAACTTGATGTAACGTAAGTGCTCCTAAAGGGGGCTCTAAAGGTTCCTACGGGGTGAGTCCAAGATCCAACGGTTCCAGAATTGATCTGACATTGGGTTTGACCAACCCAAATTAGAAATTGAGTGATTTCAGTTCTTTTGAGATCCCCTAATGCCTACAGGTCCATGATAATCTAGAGCTCTAAGGGTCCTTAACCAAGCTAAGGATTATCACAATTTTAGGGATAAGATGATTTTTAATCTATTTTAGATGATTTTCGCTTTAAAACTTTACACATTATTCATATTCTAATATATTTTGATATTCTGGAATTTTCTGGAATTTTTTGGATTTTTACCAATTTTTAATGATTTTTAGTATTTTAACCAATTTAGCAAAGTTCCTTGTCTTATTTATTAAATCCCATCCAAATTGGTTCAAATCAATAGAGTTACATGTTTATATCATTAAAGTTTAACAGGAAAATTTTCATAATTTTTTACTTGAATTTTCTATTTTTAGTAATTTTCTTAAGATTCATGCCAATTTAAACAGAAATTACTAAAAATAGTAAAACATGTCCAATAATTCCGAAAAATTCAAAATATGCATATCATGGATGAAAGTATCATAATCCAGAAGATGGATTTTAGAAACAATCGTTTGTTCACAAAACATATACACACATTGAAATTGCCTATATTGATTTTTACATTAAAAATCATGATAATGAGAGATTTGGTTATGAGAAAACGGATTTCGTGGTGTTTTATTATTTTATTTGATTTTGTAAATAAATATCTTTTTCTGATAAATCAACAAAAAATACCAAAACAATACGTAATCGTTAGAGAAAATGTTAATTTTTGAATTTATTCGATATATTTTCCAATTTTTCTCTTGAAAATGGTGTCTTTTAAGGATTTTCTATTTTTTAAACTTGTTTTTTGGGAAAATTATGACTTTGAAATATGTTTTCTAACATTGTTCTGATGTGCTGAACATGAGAAAAATATAATATTTTGAGAAAAATATCATCCTAAGATAGCTATTTTTCGCAATTTCCAAATATTTAGCCCATTAATTTCAAATAAATCTCTAACTTCATAAAAATTTCCAAAACCCTTAGATCTAACGTTCAATCCCATAGTTCTGTTAGGCTAACTAATAGAAAATTGTATTAAATTTTGAGATGGAACGGACGTAAAACACCCATGTAAAACATAATTATAAGCCAACCAATGCAATATTAAATTATAAGCCAACCAATGCAATATTAAATTAAATACGCGTATTTCTATTGATTGCCGAAAATCATTAAAAAATATGCCAAAAATACAGAAAAATTTGAGAATAGAATACCTACCTTTGGTGACGATCCGATCTGAGACCAAGAGCACGAGAGTCCGAAAGAGTCTGCCGAGGTTGAATGTTGGTGTATAGAGATATGGAAGCACCACTAAAAAATCCAAGAGAGAGTTGGGAATCCAATGAAAGTGAAATAGAGTGTAGATTGTAACCGTTCACCACCATGGAGAGAGAGAAACTGGTCGGTGCTTTTTCTCAAAGAGAGAGGGAGGGCCGACCAAGGAGGGAAGAGAGAGAGAGAGTGTGAGAAAGAGAGAGAGAGTTACACATCGAAGAGAAAAACCTAAAAATGGCCCCTCGTTTCATTCCATCCCTTGAAATGTATAGAGGATGTCTCCTCATACAATGGATAAAGGAAAATAGCATTAAAGACCAAAAAGGAAATTACATAAAATTCAGCAATTAAAATAAAGAGAATAGAAACGTTGACTTTCCTTCATGCTTGTGAGACAATTTATGGTAAATGCTAATTGTCGCAAATAGTAGGCATGTCCTTTTTCAGCATGTCGAAAGATCTTAAAAGGAATCGACATGTCCACCGATTGCAACACATGCCATTTTTAATGATGTATGCACATCCAAGTTATCTTCACGAAAGAAACTTCCATCTTCAAGAGCAATAGTTGTTGACCCATGCAACAATGCCATTTTAGCATCTCTCCAAGATAGAAATATGGACCCACTAAATAATGCTAATTGTAATCCTCCTTTTACCCGATCAATTGACTGTTGTTTCTAAGAGGGCAAGGTCACTCCAGCTTCTCCTTGTATTTGCTATATTGAATGATAGTTATTACCTACATAAGATATAGAAAGAATCCCAACAAGAGTGAATCGGCCTTCTATTTCATAATAAGAAAGAGTGTTAGAAAAACAAGCTGGGAACGTCTCCTAAATGGGGCATATCCCACGTGTGCAATTTTCACATTTTGCCCCCAATAACAGCCGAACCACAAATTAGAATAGACTTTTGATTTTTTTAAACATGGGACCCATTTGCAAAGGTTGAATCAGGGCGAGGAATATAAGTGGGCCCGCACATGTTGGATACATTATGATCCTCCCACCACTGGCCGAAATCCACACATAGACAACTCTTCATTGAATAATCCAAACCATCCAAGTGACGGGCCATTGCTTTAAATAGGATGCGCCCCCTTTAAATCATTCCCTTGAGATGATCCAAGCCATCCAAATGGTGAGCTGAAATGTAACCTAGTCGTACCCCTAAATCATCTTCATGAGATGATCCAAATAGTTTATTGGATTAGGCCACATTGTGAATATGTTGTACCTCATAAATCATGTTTGTAGGGCGATCTAACCGTCCAGATGGTGGGCTGCAATGTCCATTGGCCGTGCCCCCAAATCATTCTAGTAGATGACCCTAAATCATTTGATTGCTGGGCCGCCATCTTGAGTTTTAATTTTTCACAATAATGGGCCCATGCTAGATTGGTCGAAATACACTATGCCCGCCATGGAAATCGGTTTTGTTTATTGGATCGAAATAAGTTAAAAACTCATGTTTTCCATTAAAAACAATGCAGGGCACACTTGCTTGATCCAAATTTAATCAAAATGTTCAATGCGGGCCCACCAAATAGGTCTAAATTCTCTCTCGTTTGTATTCTTGTAAATAATCCTTCTCAACTCCTGGCTGAAAATTGCAAGACATGGCAGAAATGATCGAAAAGATTGAGAGAATGTAAGAGACGGACACGGAAATGGAAAACACTGAAAAAGACCGAGAGAAAAACACTAACCGCTTTGTTAATTAAAGCGGAGCAAAATGAGGGTGTCTACACTTCCAGGTTTACATATAATTGTTTGCTTGAATTAGTATCTACTTGCAAGGGAGTTATTCTATTAGTTAGATAAGGATGACTTCAGTAGACTATTAAATGTTGATGTTTAGTTAGGTGGTCATGCTAATATAAATAAAAAGTTGCTATAAAGGAATATATGTAGTATTACTTGGAGTTGTATTAGTAACCATTACATATTAGAATTTAGTCTGTATTGGTCGTTCTAATGGAATAATTGATCCTCATCAGGTACAAGAATGGTTTTTTAAGATATCGATAAGGTTATATTGTGGGCAATGAAAGAGCCATCTAGAGCCCATCCTTAGGGGACTTACTAAGTCCTAGTAGTATTTTCCTTCTCTCATTTAGAAGACTTGCTTAGTCTTTTAGATATCTTTAGACATTTGATTCTCCATCATTGTAGTAGCTATGATGGAGCTATCCAGAGCCTCCCCTTTTAGGAGACATTCTTTGTCTCATTAGGTAGTCACCTCTTTAGGAGACAGGCTTTGTCTCATTTAAAAAGTCACACCTTTGGGAGACAAGCTTTGTCTCAGCAGCTAGCCTCCCTTTAGGAGACTATCCGAGTCTCAAGTAGAGCACCCCTACTAGGTTAAAGACTAACTGAGTCTTTTAGGATATCCTATACGTATTTATCATTGCTAGGGCAATGATAAGGTTACTTGGAGCCCCCTATAGGAGACATACACTGTCTCATTAACGGTAGTTGTTTCACCTTCATTTAGGAGACCGACATTGTCTCATTAGCCTTGATTGTTTTTCCTTCCCTTAGAGACATGCTTTGTCTCATTAGCCCTGCTTGCTTTTCCATAGGAGACATGCTTTGTCTCATTTGCCTTAGTGGTTTCCTTTCCTTTTAGGAGACGTGCTGTCTCATTAGCATTCTTTGTTAGGGTCATAGTTTAGGAGTCTGTCCTTAGTTTAAGAGTCAACCCTTTAGATAGGAGTTTGCCCTTTAGTTTAGACATAGTTTCCTCTTCTTTAGAGACTTGCTCCGTCTAGTTAGAGTTTACCATCTTGGGATCATATCATTTGCCTTGGGACACTAGTTCACTAGTTTAGGGATACCCTTTAGCTCTAAGAATTCTATCATTTAGTGTTGACACTCCGCCAGGCTATGGATCACGGGATGTGGTCATATAGGTTCCCTTTAACTGAAAGGGTGAAACACATGAAAATTAAAAAACGACAGAAATTTAAAAGACAAATATTAGGAAATTCCATAAAAGACATAAAAAGCTAAAAAACACTAGAAAAGTATTTTGGAAAAGCTGTTTCCGAGCTACATTGGCTTGATCATCTTTCATGAGGTACGTAGGCAGCTTGGGATCATCATCCCAAGTAAAGTCAAACTTTAAAAAAAAAATCATTTAAACAAAACTTTACAAACTTTTTTTAAAAAGATCTTCCTTTAGCATAGGAGTTTGTCCGAAATGTATAGTGAGTCCTAGAGTTAGGAGTATTTCCTAGATGGATATGAGAGTCATAGAGTCAGGAGCCTCTGTGTGGTCAGTTGTACATATCGTCAACTGATGGCTAGAATAAGATTCACTTAGATAGCCAATCTCTTCCTTAGGGTAAAGCCTAGTTGCACATAGGATGTAGGGCCCACCTACATTATTCCAGGATAACTTGCATTTAGTTTAGGGCATATAAGGTGTCCTAAAATCTACAATCCACTTCAATTTAACTAATCGCATTCAATAAGCTTTAATCACTAGTCAAAGTCTAGTTGGTCAAGTCTAGTTTAGTGGTTCTAGGGACAATAAGCATCGTAGCTTAGAATCTGCTACCGAATTATGTTGATTTTGATTCCAAAAAGAGTCTTGGATATGTAGGCAGCTAGGACGGCCATCCAGGTCCAGATCATACTGTGGCACATTTTCTTAGGGTTTTAGGGCTTGTGGTCTGTTGGTTGTTATGATTTTCTTGTATAGGTACATGATAGTGTGTTTATTTTTGTAAGCACGTGATTTTTACAAATCTATTTCTTTAGAAATCACAAAAAATACCCTCATTTTTGTCATTATTTACAGCCCATGCCCCCTTCTCTTTCAATATGCAAAAACCCAAAAAACCATTCGAATTTACATTTCCATGCCATCAAGCACTTAAAAATGAGATTTTCATCTTCTTTCCTCAAAATGGAAAACCAGCCCAAAAATATTCCATTTCCCCACCAAAATCTTCCCTAAACGGCCAAATCCACGTGATAAAGGCAAAATCTTTCCCTAGATTCATATTTTTACAAAAAAAAATCTAATTTTTCCCTCTTCAAAATCTTCTCAAATAACCCAAAGTGATTTGAAATCCCTAATCTCCACCCTAACCTCCCATTACAACACAAATATCCCTCTATCAATCTGTTTTACAAAGATTTCATTTGAAAAGATTGGCCCAAAATCCAATCAAATCATATTTCAAAAACCCTTGATTGAAACCTTAAAAATAGCATTTTTCTCCCATTTTCACCTATAAATAGACCCCTCACAACCCTTCAAGAGCACAAAAATTTCAAGAGCACAAGCTCCCTACAAGCTCACAAGCAATCAAGCTCTCTATTCTCTCCTTTTCAAGCTCTCTTCTTATATTTTCTACAGCTTCCCTTTTATTATTTTTTATTTTTCACTACTTACAATGGGCAGCGACTTGGACTTCGCCTCCAAGGTCTTCAAACATCCCTTCAGACACACCACCATCTTCTTCTCCTTTCGACTTCATCAGTTCATTGGCAACTCGAAGTCTACAAGAGGGGAAGGCCTAAACTCATTCTCTTCATTAGACATTCTTCCTTATACTTGTTCTGTTTTGTATGATTTCTGTTCTTCACTTGTATTGTCTTTAATTTTACAAGAAGACACATGATTCTTTTCTAAAGGTCCTTGTCAGAAAGTTTTACCAATCAGTTGTATTGGTGCTAACTCTGATTTCGAAAAACCATATTACCATATATTCTGCCCAGTTATATGCTTGCAAATTTACTTGACCTATTGGTTATAAATTGAATTTTAATCTCAAAGGTCCCTCGCCTTGTAACTCGCAACAAATTTCCTCTCACATTCACTTCTAAACCAGTTTTGTTTTTTTCATATATTTGTAACACAAGGTTTTGTTTATAATCACTTGTATTTGAGAGAAATTGTGTACCCCAGAGGAATATTTATTTACCTCTACTTTGACCCCTTAAAAAAAAAAGAATTTTCATTTGACAGACACTATCACTTATAAATTCCATCCATATTTGCTTACACCTACTGAGAATCAGTCCTTATTATGTATTGCTGAATTTTGGGTTAATACTTAATACTATAGTCCACATAAAGGAATTGAATTCCTTTCACCATTTGCACTGTCAGATTATACCCATCAATCGATTTCATTTCTTTAGCCCAAAGTCATAATTTTATCCAAGCTTTGTTTTTCTTATATATACGAGTCTTTCATTTATGAATTGCATGTTACATTAGCAGGCATTAACATCAGTTACATAAACAAAACATTTTCAGGTTTTAAACGCCTTGTCACTTAGCATCACTGAAGCATATTTCAGTACTTACACCGCATATTTTTACCATTCTATTGAACTTCAACCTATTGCTTATAACTATTCGTCTTCAAAGCTTGGTTGAACTGTCTCATTTATATGCTCTGGACTGAACTGTCTTCCTCCTTTTAATTAAATACACTTAAATCATTCAAGTCCCAATTGATTTTATTGCAACTGCACATACGCATGTACTTGTATGCACTATTGAATCTATGCATTTCTCATTACTCATGTTCTAAATACCATTTGCAAAAAATAAGTCTGTTTGCCTTATTTCCATCACCTAACCAAGTATAGATTTTATAGAGAATAACTTCTTGATTGTACTGTAGCATTTGACATTCAAAGTAGCTAGTGAACATCACCTTTGCCGGATAACATCCTTGCCGAAGCGCACAGTCATTTGCACGTTGGAACTTGCATAAAGCAACGCAACAAAATTCTACGCCGCTAAAATAGCACGCTGCTGCCTAAATAAAAAAAATTGCCCCGACGTTGTACTTTGAAGCAAAGCTCGCCACAACAGGTCGGTACTCTAAATCTTAAAACCCATCCCAAATGACCCGAATCAAAACCCGAATTTCTCTAAGATAGGATAGATCCCGTCCCAAACTTTGAAACTTCACTAAGTTCAAAATCAAGCGTCTAAAATTTTAAATTTCTTGTTTTCATTTGGCACGCTCGGTGCCAAGTTCACGGAAAAGATGATTTATATCAATAATCAAAAGCATATGCCATTCGCGTGGGTACGAGAGATCAAGAGGGAGGTGAGTCGCGCCCCCCTCGCGGGATCGGGTCCCACAGACTGTCGACTCTGCTAGGGACCACCTAACTTCATTAAAATTTCAAAAGATAACTCATTTGAATTTAGTTTAATTGGCTAATAAAAACTCTATCTTATATGCTTGATAGATTAGTTTATCTGTTTTGCTCTGTTTTGTATCACACTATACTGCAAACTAAATCTAACAAAACCTGAAGGCATCATAGATTGCGAAAACATATCGCACACACTTACATCACTTGCATCCAAACCCTTGCATCTCACTTATACACACGTTCTATTTAGGAACCCGGAGTGTTATCTAGCATGGTTGATTGGGAGGTCATTACCCGGTGCCTCTGTGTTAGAGAAGCATTTCACTCTTAGCCCATTACCTTTATGGTGAGTAAACGGATCCATTGGTTCACGTACTGCTACTCTGGACACCGATAGAGTATATCGAACACGAATTCGCGCTAAGGGAACTCTTGGCCTTACCCTTAAATTATCCCACACTTGCATATAATACGAACATGTGTGTGAGCCTAGATTAGGATATCCTACCCATTTGTGTCTAGATTAGGCCGTAGTCCATCTTCCAATGGCTACGATCAATTTTAGGTACACAAACTAGTCATGAGTCGAGATCCTCTCTCCACTCCACTAGACCAGGATTAGGACCTGATGTCTTTAGGTAACACTTGAGAAAATGTAAGAAGATTAAAAAATTTCCCTTTGAGATTAGGATATAAATCTTATCTTTCCCCAAGATCTCATAGGTTATCTTCTTAGATTATCCCTCATGTATGACCCCATCTCGAATGTATCATTCTTCATCTATGATTCATCCACCAAGAACGGTGATTCTATCTCCATATTCCTCTGACCCCGTAGCTTCCATAGGTTTCATCTTCATCATCTTGAAGTTTAGAAAGTCCGTTTCATAGGTCCATTAGCCTCTAGATCATCATTATCTAGCCTCAATCTCGTCAGTCTTTGTTCGGATCATTGTCACAGTTGTCATTTCCTCTCAATTGTCTATCCATTAGTTTCTCATACCTAAGGCTGCATTTAAAAAACTCATTTGACTCATTCTAGTCAAGTCCATTCCATGACACCCGAGTTTGAGCTCATTGCATTCCTAGTCTAGGACCATGTTCCTTTGCACTAGGGGCATTATTCAAATATTCTCTCTTATTAACCAAGTGTTCATTTTCGTAGTCCTTAGACTAAGGGCATTCCCCTTTACTCATCATGTCGCCATTGTCATACCTTGCTCATTTCAGGATTCATTCTATCATCCCATTGCTTACAAAGGCCACAGTCATCTCTAATCATTGAGAAGAAATATATGCTGAATCTCAATCTTATACCTTGTGTTTATTGTTTCCATGTCAGGAGTATTCACCATTGATCACCCTCAAGCGACTTGGGTTCGAGTAGACTCTCGTCTGGTCAGGAAGTCACCTCCCCCATCTCCTTCGGAAGCTTCTCCATCATCTCCATCTACACCCACGGTGGAACACGTTGAGAACCCTCAGACCAATAACCTTGAAGTTAAGATGGCTGCACTCCTCGAGCAAATGAGAGAAATCAAAGAAGATAATCAATTTCTTAAAGCCCAATTCGCCGAGAAGTTTGGTTCATCATTTCCTTCACCTTCAAAGGGCAAAGAACCCATGAACCCTACCATGTCAGAGCCTCCTCCTAAGCCTATGGTGATTCCCATTCCTCAAGGCCCATTTGATGTTACTAATGAAGAATAATATGGTGAAGAGAACTGCAACCCAGGCCCAATGCCAGTTGATAAGTCAGTCCTGGAAAAATTAGAGCAGCTAACTAAGAAGGTTGACAACATACAGATTCACGAGCAAGGGACATTTAGCTTAAATGATCTCACACTCTTCCCAGAAATTCATCTCCCTAAGAATTTTCAAATGCCAGACTTTGATAAGTATGATGGCTCGGGGTGCCCTACTTTCTATCTCTAGATGTTCACTATCATGTGCCAACCTGAGAACTTATCTCCTGAACAAATGGCTCAGCTTTTCCCAATCTCTTTAACTAAGGTTGCCAGAAGGTGGTTTTTGGGATTGGACAAGACCCGCTGTAGGACATGGAAAGACATTGCTGAACAGTTTGTGAAGCAATTCAAGTATGATGATGGGGTAGTGATCACTAAGAAATACATGAAAAAGACCAAACAAGATTCAAGGGAGTCATTCTTGATATTTGTGAAAAGATGGAGGGGGTTGGCAGCACAGATGATTGACCGTCCCACTGAGAAAGAGCAAGTTCAGATGTTACTCAAAAACCTGTCCCCTCAGCTCTATTATTACATGTCTCTCCAGTACTATCCGGACTTCGAGTACCTCATTAATGCTGACAAATTAAAAAAGCAATGTCATAAGGGGTGTATAACCGAAGCAATCCTAATATTTGGGATTTTAAGAAGCCTGCACCCGCACAGGTCAAAGAGGTTGGCAATGTCTCTTGTGCCAATCCTCAACCACTAAGACCTCAGAACCCCATGGTCATGGATGGATCAACCCATGGTCGCACCCCAGCAGGAACCAAGGAAGAATTTTGATCCTCCACCTGTTCTACCTTCTAAAATCCTACAAGAATGTTTAGCCTCATGTCACATCATTTTACCTCCCATTAGACCACCTCACAATCATTTACCCCGAAGTTGGAAGGCACATGAGCACTGTGATTATCACCAGGGCACGGGCCACATCACTGATCGATGCATAGCCTTGAAGTATGTGATCAAGAAGTTGATTGATGAGAAAAAATTAGCATTCTAACAGAGGCCGAACGTCATCAATAATCCTGTGCCGACTCATGCAGTACCACCACCGGCCAATGCTTAAGACAACCAGGGTTCAAAGAAGCACAGGTCCAGTTGCAGTGAAAAAGGGGGTTGAAAGTACCAGTCATGAGCCAGTGTTTGCCGAGCCTCCAAAGCCAGACCATTGCAGCATTTAAAGTTAAAGTTTCAGTCATTTACTATTTTGTGTTGAGTCAGTCAATATGTTATTTCAGAAATTGAGTCTAGTCTTACAAGGTTATAGAGTCAACGCCTAGTCCGGGTGAGTCTTTTTCTGTATTTATTTTCAGGTCCAAAATTGTGAATCCTGAGCATGATCAGGATAGGTCATCATATGTAGTTTATTATTATTATTCCATGAAATTTACTTTCCAATAATGTTTCAGTGATTGCTTCTGACCTTAATAAATGAAAATGAGACTCCATTCTCAAATTAGGATGAAGAGGTCGATGAAACTCCACTTGAGTTACAACAAATAATTAAACAAGTGGAGGAGCGCCAATCTCAGCCTTTCAAAGAGAAAATTGAAATGATAAACATTAGCACTAAACCTTTAACTCATAAAATACGAATCGGAAATGAATTACCCTCTAAGGAGCGTGAGGAATTACCATAGATACCAGAGGCATGGCCCAAAAAAAAGCTTAAAAGAATATGGACGTGAAGCTGTGGACCCCGATCCGAAAGAGAGGTAGAGGACGAGCCCCCAGCGACCTCTAGGATCATCCACGTGAAAAGAGAGCTCCGCCAAGGAACTCTCGAAACAGTGCCACCCTCATAGCATAGCACGAGTGGCGATACAAACTAGATACCTCTTGATCCAAGGATAAATCCTCAAACCAAGATGTACCTAAAATAACTCAGAGTCGCCATCCATGGATAGGCCATGGAACCCCAAAATCAAATCGTCTGTGCAATGGATAACCAGAAATATATATGGGCTCGTGCCTGGTTACGAATGGAGAAGGTCCGAAGAGCACCCCCAATTCGTCCGAGTGCAAGCACTTGGTCTCTTATGCCATTTTCATTAACTCCAAAGAATGTTTGATAAAATCATGTGAAATGGGAACAAAATAACCCGGGAAGACGTCTACCTAATCATGCATGACCAGGGGATGAAATAATAAGCACATACAAAACAAAATAAAATATGTGTCGCCTAATCACAATTAGGTTATGAGTGACATACCTAACTGGTGTCTAAGTTCTGGTGGACAAACACATGCATGCTACAACTACAGCTACAGGTATAGGGTCTGCACAAGAAAGTAAGAAAACACAACAAAATATACAATATAACAACACAACAAATCCTAAGACTCTAAACGATTTAGCCCGAGTCCTTGAATGGTCTGATGTTCATCCAAAGAAGCCTACGTATCCCCGCCTCCACGAGAATTAAGGCAACGTAGTTCTTCACGCTTATTCTAAGCTATGATGCCTAAGACACATAGACCTCTATCCTAGACTCGATCTAAAAGACCGGACTAGTTATTAAAACTTCTTGCGCGATTATTTAAATTCCAGTGAATTGCAGATTTTAGGACACCCTATATACCCTAACTAAATGCAGGTTAGCCCTAAGCTAATGCATGTGGTTCCTACAACCTATGTGTAACTAGGCAGCGTTTCCTAAGAAAAACAAAGGGTGGACTAACGTATCCTATTCTAGTCATCAATCGGCGATGTGGATTGCCGACTGACCGGACGGAGGCGTTCCTATAACTTTAGAATAGACCCCTAACTTTAAAACAAGCACACAACAAACAAACAATCAAAACACCCTATCAAAAGAAACTCCTAACTCTAAAACTCTCTATCTAGGAGAAACTCCTAACTCTAGAGGAAGATCTTTTGAAAACAAGGTTTTAAAGGTTGCTTATTCAAAAAGATTTAAAATACTATTTACAAAAGTTTGGTTGGACTTGGGATATAAATCCCAAGCTGCACTACGTACCTCGTGGAAGAGGATCAAGCCAACGTAGTTCGAAATCAAATTTCCTAACTACGCTCACGAAAACTTAACTTCTCTAAATGATTTAAGGGTTTTAATATTTTTCAAATGTTTTTGATATTTTTAAAGTTTTCAAATGTTTTTGAGTTTCAAATTTCTAATGTTTTTGGATTTTAAAATATTCCAATGCTTTTGGATCTTTAGATGTTTTCACTCTTAAAGGAAACACGCAAGTACAACCACAAATTAGGGCAAAGCCCTAAAGCTAAAGGGAAAACCCCGAACAAGCAACTAGCGTCTCAAAGAGACAAACCATAACACGTAAAGAAGTGTCCCAAGAACAGAGAAAATGAATCTAAAATCTCAAACGAGCAAAGTGATGAACACATTTATGTGTGAATAGTAGTGATAGAAAACATGCATATTTTATCATTTAAAGCGGTACTACTAAGGTATTTTCTGTGTTTTTGGTGTTTCAGGGATATTCTCGAATTTCACAGAAAATGAAGCTAAGGAAAAGAAATTTCAAAGAAAATTTAAAGTTTGGAAAAATTCTTAGCCGAATCCAAGTGTGGGATGCAACCAACGGTTAAGATCCTCGTATAGCATCGATTCACATAAAACTAATTTGCATTGTGGCACATGAATTGGGTGGTTCTAATCAGCCCACGAAAATGGTTTTTTTTAGTGGGCCACAATTACTTTGTCATTACCCCTCATTTGAACGGTTTGGATCGTTCTATGAAGAGAATTTAGGGGGCGCAATTGATCTACAATGTGGCCCAATCAAGTGAACGGTTTGGATTAGCCCATGATCCATAGCTCTCACACACCCTCTCTCTCTCTTATTTTTAAAGTGGGGCCCATGAGTAGCTAACAAAATGAATGATCTGGATCATTATATGAAAACGAATTTGGGATGCCATAATATGCGCCTCAAGTATTGTGGGCCCTCTTATACTATTTGCATAATTCGGCCATGAAAGTTAGAAACCCACCATGTATAGAATTTGCAGATCTAACCAATATTCTATAGTGAGCCCAATTATTTTGTGACGTATGCAAGTAGGAATTTAGGAATGGCAATTACCAAAATAAGGAGACACTTCACTGGTTTTATTGGAATATAGCAATGTGGGCATATTTCTTATAAGTGGAAAGTTTGTCCACATACCATTATAAAAAGCAAGTCTCGGTTCACTTTATTGAATTGGAAACATGGCTTTTACGAAAAGCAAGTGTGGAGTAGGCAATATTCCTAGATCGTATGTCCATGCTTTACTTATACAATAGGTTTTTAAATGGATGATTTGGATGATCTGTGGAGCCACTATGATTGGAAATTTTCTCAAACTAGGCCAAATTGAAGAACGAAATTCTGGTTCAATGCCATTCTCAAGGATATTGCTGTAACAAGAGTGAATTACTATTTTATTCTTTTTGGCTGATTGTGTAAAGTCAAGATGGGAAAAATTGGTACGTTTCTATTGCTGCAAGAAGACATTAATATGGACATTTATAGCAGGGCTAAAAAGTACATTGAAGTTTCTTTTGCAAGAGCAATCGGCAGTAACATTTGGAACCTTCCAAATTTCATGGGTCACACTCTCTCTCTCTAGGTGGGGTAAAAATAAAATTGGCAACTCTCCTTTCCAAGGCAAGCAAGTCATGTGTTTAGAATTTCTTTACTCTTTAAAAAGAACAACACAACCGATCCAAGGCTCTCTCTTGAATTTTTTCGTCTCATTCCTCTCCCTATGCCCTCTTGTTTCTCAAGTTCTCTTGCTCTCCCATGTTCTACTCTCTCTTATTTTTTCTTGCTCTCTTTTCAAGCTCTTTTTCTTTTCTTTCTCTCAATCAAGGAACGATCCAACCGTCCGAGATCCTAGTCAAAGGCAATACCAAGGCTTGAAGGAGGGCGATCAAGGATTCAACCATTGTTCGGAGGAGAAAAAAGACTAAGTTTACTTTACTTGTGTTCTTTATTTTCAAGTTCAATTCCAAGTTATAATTCGATGTACTTTTGTTTTGAAGTTTAATATTAAAGAGAGTACTTGTGTTATTTTTCTTTTTAAAGTTCTTATATGGCACTTCTTCCCTTCTCTATCCCCTTTATTTTTGTTTCTTTAGCCTTCTCCATGAGTAGCTAAACCCACTATACTTAGGGTTTAGATGAAGCCATGGGGAAGGAGAATGAGAAGTAATTAAAACCATTGGCTTATATAACAACTTATGTAAGGATTTGTATTTGTTGGATCCCAATCACGTATGCCACTGGCTTTCCCCAGTCGTATAAGTGATTGCCGATAAATAAATAAAATTTCTTATATAATATCTTTAAATTGAGTAGTATATTTGATAAAACACTCATGGGCAATGACATCAATAGATCTTATTCCCCATAGACTAAATTTATCAAATACACTATCCAATACAGAAATTGGTTTGATTAATAATATAATTCCAAACCCATGGTGGATTCTAACCCTAAGTAATCTTTTATATTGAATTAAGGTTTTTACACTATTCCAAATTACTTTTGCAATTTTCCAATTTACTTAAGCCCTTAGAATTTAGTTTTCTAATTAAATTGGATAAGTAGTTAATAGAGATCATTAAAATTTGGTACACTTTGCCTAAATTAGGATTTTAAATCAAAAAGATCTTAGTTAAATTTGATTCTTAGATTGAATAGAATATACGCTTATTTATAGTGTTGACTCCGAGGTCTAAGTTCACGGAAATCCTGAGTCCATTCCAGGCAATATTATATCATAGCTAGTATTCTAATCGGTACAAGAATAGGATTGACAACTAGATTTCTCTTCACTGAGTTCGACCCGTATTTACACGATCCGTGCACTTGCGGTTATTTAATTTCTCAATCAAGTTTTTGGCGCCGCTGCCGGGGAAGAGAGTTGCATTAGAATCTTAATTATTCAAAGTGTTAGATTAGTAGTTATTTTTATTTTAGTTATATTTTTTGGTTTCTTGGCTATCCATCTCTCTTACTTGGTTTTCCTGTGTTTATGAGTGAAGGTTGGGTGCGGAACTCGGCCAATCGACTAGAAAGAGCAAACCAGTTAGAGACGGAGGAAGACATCGAACCAAATCCAAATCAAGTAGCCATGGCAGAAGAACAAGAGCCGCCAAAGAGTTTACGCGATCGCTTCTATCCGGCCCGAACCGCGCAACCTTCTTGCATTAGATTGCCGGTTGCGCAGGGCAATAATTTTGAGCTAAAATCGCAATTTATTTCTTTGCTTCCTCATTTTCATGGCCTCCCTTCGGAGGATGCTTATTTATTTTTGCGTGAGTTTGAAGATGTATGTGCTTTAATTAAGATGCAACAACTTACCGATGATGCGGTAAAGTTGCGGTTTATTACGTTTTCACTCAAGGAGGGAGCTAAAAAGTGGCTCTATGGCTTACCAACGAACTCCATCACCACTTGGGAGGAGTTTGCCGTCGCTTTCCTAAAATTTTTTTTTCCATTACATAAAACTAATAAGCTTAGGAATGATATTTTACAATTCAAACAAAAGCCATTAGAGTCATTTTCTAAGTTTATGGAGAGGTTCAAGGACCTACTCCAAGAGTGTCCTCACCATGGAATTGATGTGTGGCATTTATGCCAAATTATTTATGAGGGCATAGATTACCAAACAAAGCAACTTCTTGAGTCCATGTGTCCTAACGGTTTTACATCTTTCACAGATGAGGCCGCGGCATGGAACTTCTTACTTGATTTGGCGGAAAAAACAAGAGAGTGGGAATCCACTCAAGAAGGTGAGAGAGCCAACACAGGTAAGGGATTTCTAATAGAGGGTGCCGTGGCTAAGGAGGCCCATCTTGATAGCCTAATCAAAAGGCTAGAAGCAATAGTTGTCAAAGGACCTTCACAGGTCCATCAAATTGCACATAGTGTTCCTATGTGCAATTGGTGTCAAGCCACGGACCATGTCATGGATGAGTGCCCAACTCTTGCTAAATTTGGTAATTCTAATGAAAATGCAAGTGCCATGTTTTTAAATAATCCATATAGTAGCACATATAATCCGGGATGGAGGAATCATCCCAACTTTTCTTGGAATCAAGGGAATTATCAAGGAGGGCCATCAAATTTCCAAGGTCAAGGCCAATTTGGCCAACCTAGACCCACCTTCCCTTCTATGCATGTTCGACCACCCCTAACCCCTCCTCCTCCTACTTTTGAACATCCCATTTTAAATAATGTTTCAAATCAGCCACCGGGTTTTCCAAAACAAGGGGAGTCGGCACGCATAGCTTCCTTAGAAAAGAGCATAGAACTTCTCACTAGCACTTTCATGACAAGCCAACACAATATGGAGAAACAAATCTCCCAACTTGCCATGGCCTTGCATGAAAGGGAAAAGGGGAAGATGCCAAGTCAACCAGTTCCTAATCCAAGGAATGTGGCCATGAATGGGAATCAACAACCACAGGTAAATCAGTTGAATGCCATGCAACCAAACTTGCCGCAGCAGGAGCCCTCCGATCACTGCAATGCTGTATTTGCTTTAAGGAGTGGCAGAGAATATCAAAGGGAGGAGGGCAGATCCGAACCTTCTAAAGATGCTCAAGAATCTCCAATTAAGGTAAGTAAAGAGTCATCCTCCATTGGTTCAGAAGAAGAGCCCGAACAGGTAAGTATAGAGCAGGCAGTTTCTCCACCTGAAAAGGAGTATGTGCCTAAAGCTCCTTTTCCAAGGAGACTTGCTAATAATAAAAAGGTGACTGCTACGGAGAAAATTTTAAATATGTTTAAACAAGTGCAAATTAATATTCCATTGTTAGATGCGATTTCCGAAGTCCCGACTTATGCCAAAGTTTTAAAAGACTTGTGCACACAAAAGCGCAAGTCTAATGTACCCAAGAAGGCATTCTTGGCTGCAAACATTAGTTCCATCTTGTCTCAACAGATGGTGGCTAAGTACAAGGATCCGGGATGTCCTACCATTGCATGCACTATTGGAAATACTCATATTAATCATGCTCTTTTAGATTTAGGGGCCAGTGTGAATTTACTACCTCTTTCTGTTTTTAAACAATTAGGATTAGGAGAACTCAAACCCACCACCGTCACTCTTCAGTTGGCGGATAGATCAGTGAAGAAACCGAAAGGGATGGTTGAAGATGTCCTAGTTAAAGTAGGAGAGTTCTTATTTCCTGTAGATTTCATTGTGCTAGAAACTGAGCCCGTTGCTAATATCAAGGATCAAATTCCTATAATTCTGGGTAGGCCTTTCCTTGCTACTAGCAACGCCTTAATTGATTGTAGAAATGGTTTAATGAAATTAACTTTTGGGAATGCTTCCATGGACTTTAATGTTTTTAGATTAGGTAAGCAACCTAATTTACAAGAAGAAATTAATATGTTGCACTCCTCTCCTGAGACTAATTGTGAAAATATTTTGAATGCAGGACTTGAAGAAGCTCTAGATGAAGAAGGCTTGGAGAATGCAAGAGATATAGGGGACTCCTTTTCTGATGACCTTAGCATCCAACAAATAGAATTTGGAGCATCCCTATCTCCGCCCCTTCCCAAGCCTCCACCCAAAAAGGCCCCACAGTTAAATTTGCCGCCTTTGCATTCAAATTTAAGAAAAGCATATTTGGGTAAGACTTGCACATCTCCTGTGAGAATCAAAATGGACTTAAACTCGACCCAAGAAGAAGAGTTAATTAATTTTTTAAAAGAAAATAAGGACTCTACTTGGAAGGACAAGTTTCATTTACTCAGATTGAAGTCCTTTGTTGAGTTACCAAGATCTAATTTAGAAGAGGTCATGGATCTTCATGAGCCTCTTTATTCAAATCTCTCTTAAAAGAACAAGGTACGCCCCTCTCTTCTCTTTATTGTCCTTGTTTCTATTTTTGCATGCATTGAGGACACTGCATGATTCAAGTATGGGGGGGGTAGCTTTTAGAAACTTTCTTTTCTAATCTTTTCTATAGTTAAAGTTAGAAAATTTCCTTTCTTTTTATTTTTGGTAATTTTTTGCAAATTAGAAAGAACTTGGTATTCTTAGAAAGAAAGTTGTTCTCTTATTTTAAGAAATAAAGTTAGTGGATATTTTAATTTTGGAATTTGAAAAATTAGAAAGAATACTTTCCTTTCTTAGTTTTGTTTTCTTTTGGAATCTTTCTTTTTAAAAGGATTTGAATAAGAAATAGAAATAGAAACTTGCTTTTTATATGGTATGGATAAAAAGGAAAGAAAGGTTGAAACAAAGAAAGAATGAATGATTTTTAGAAAGTTTGCTTCTTGATTATAGTTTTGATTTGTAGCCTTGTTGACTTGAGCTATTAAGTCTGAAGGGTTTTTATGCCTAGTTCCTTAAAGCCAACTGGCTTGAGAGCAACTGACTGAAAACTCCATACATGGGTCAATTAGAAAGCTTAATAAATCAAAGCATTGCACGTAATCAAAGGTAAAACTTGAACTCATATGCATCAATGTCTATGATATATGCAAATCAAAGATTAGTCGGACACTGCTTAGTAGCCTGGGTGTCTGGTGCATGCCCTGCATGTCATTCACGCCAAAAGCAGTAGAGGATTACAAAAAAAAAAAGAGTTCTATTCTTAGAAACTATGGGAAAAGTTGGAAGTATGGTGGACCATATAAATTTGTAAGTTTTCTACGAAGTTTCCGAATCAAATTTCTTTTATGGTACGATTACATTAGAGGCAAGTTTAAGGGAGCAAAGTATGACAAATTCAAAAGAGGATTCCTTGATTAAAATATTTTTCTAATTTTTCCAACTTGGGATAGGATGCAAAGTTTAAGTATGGGGGTATTCTTGTTCTTCCATTTTGAGCAATTTATCAAAGAAAAAGGATTGAAATTTTTTTTTTTGGCTTTACTCTATAGTGAGATTTGGAAAGAAAAGTTTATTTTTAGAATTTTGTGTGTATATTCACTGCAAACACTCACGAGACTCAACTCGTCCACTAGGGTAACCTAGGGGTTTAAAGGCTTGTTGCACGTGCTAAGTGCAATCGTGATTCTTACGAAAGTGAGTTAGGATTTTATTTTTTATTTAGTTTTTGTGTTTGTTTTAGTTTTTCTTTTTGTTTGCTTGAGGACAAGCAAAGTTCAAGTATGGGGGAATTTGATGAACACATTTATGTGTGAATAGTAGTGATAGAAAACATGCATATTTTATCATTTAAAGCGGTACTACTAAGGTATTTTCTGTGTTTTTGGTGTTTCAGGGATATTCTCGAATTTCACAGAAAATGAAGCTAAGGAAAAGAAATTTCAAAGAAAATTTAAAGTTTGGAAAAATTCTTAGCCGAATCCAAGTGTGGGATGCAACCAACGGTTAAGATCCTCGTATAGCATCGATTCACATAAAACTAATTTGCATTGTGGCACATGAATTGGGTGGTTCTAATCAGCCCACGAAAATGGTTTTTTTTAGTGGGCCACAATTACTTTGTCATTACCCCTCATTTGAACGGTTTGGATCGTTCTATGAAGAGAATTTAGGGGGCGCAATTGATCTACAATGTGGCCCAATCAAGTGAACGGTTTGGATTAGCCCATGATCCATAGCTCTCACACACCCTCTCTCTCTCTTATTTTTAAAGTGGGGCCCATGAGTAGCTAACAAAATGAATGATCTGGATCATTATATGAAAACGAATTTGGGATGCCATAATATGCGCCTCAAGTATTGTGGGCCCTCTTATACTATTTGCATAATTCGGCCATGAAAGTTAGAAACCCACCATGTATAGAATTTGCAGATCTAACCAATATTCTATAGTGAGCCCAATTATTTTGTGACGTATGCAAGTAGGAATTTAGGAATGGCAATTACCAAAATAAGGAGACACTTCACTGGTTTTATTGGAATATAGCAATGTGGGCATATTTCTTATAAGTGGAAAGTTTGTCCACATACCATTATAAAAAGCAAGTCTTGGTTCACTTTATTGAATTGGAAACATGGCTTTTACGAAAAGCAAGTGTGGAGTAGGCAATATTACGAGATCGTATGTCCATGCTTTACTTATACAATAGGTTTTTAAATGGATGATTTGGATGATCTGTGGAGCCACTATGATTGGAAATTTTCTCAAACTAGGCCAAATTGAAGAACGAAATTCTGGTTCAATGCCATTCTCAAGGATATTGCTGTAACAAGAGTGAATTACTATTTTATTCTTTTTGGCTGATTGTGAAAAGTCAAGATGGGAAAAATTGGTACGTTTCTATTGCTGCAAGAAGACATTAATATGGACATTTATAGCAGGGCTAAAAAGTACATTGAAGTTTCTTTTGCAAGAGCAATCGGCAGTAACATTTGGAACCTTCCAAATTTCATGGGTCACACTCTCTCTCTCTAGGTGGGGTAAAAATAAAATTGGCAACTCTCCTTTCCAAGGCAAGCAAGTCATGTGTTTAGAATTTCTTTACTCTTTAAAAAGAACAACACAACCGATCCAAGGCTCTCTCTTGAATTTTTTCGTCTCATTCCTCTCCCTATGCCCTCTTGTTTCTCAAGTTCTCTTGCTCTCCCATGTTCTACTCTCTCTTATTTTTTCTTGCTCTCTTTTCAAGCTCTTTTTCTTTTCTTTCTCTCAATCAAGGAACGATCCAACCGTCTGAGATCCTAGTCCAAGGCAATACCAAGGCTTGAAGGAGGGCGATCAAGGATTCAACCATTGTTCGGAGGAGAAAAAAGACTAAGTTTACTTTACTTGTGTTCTTTATTTTCAAGTTCAATTCCAAGTTATAATTCGATGTACTTTTGTTTTGAAGTTTAATATTAAAGAGAGTACTTGTGTTATTTTTCTTTTTAAAGTTCTTATATGGCACTTCTTCCCTTCTCTATCCCCTTTATTTTTGTTTCTTTAGCCTTCTCCATGAGTAGCTAAACCCACTATACTTAGGGTTTAGATGAAGCCATGGGGAAGGAGAATGAGAAGTAATTAAAACCATTGGCTTATATAACAACTTATGTAAGGATTTGTATTTGTTGGATCCCAATCACGTATGCCACTGGCTTTCCCCAGTCGTATAAGTGATTGCCGATAAATAAATATAATTTCTTATATAATATCTTTAAATTGAGTAGTATATTTGATAAAACACTCATGGGCAATGACATCAATAGATTTTATTCCCCATAGACTAAATTTATCAAATACACTATCCAATACAGAAATTGGTTTGATTAATAATATAATTCCAAACCCATGGTGGATTCTAACCCTAAGTAATCTTTTATATTGAATTAAGGTTTTTACACTATTCCAAATTACTTTTGCAATTTTCCAATTTACTTAAGCCCTTAGAATTTAGTTTTCTAATTAAATTGGATAAGTAGTTAATAGAGATCATTAAAATTTGGTACACTTTGCCTAAATTAGGATTTTAAATCAAAAAGATCTTAGTTAAATTTGATTCTTAGATTGAATAGAATATACGCTTATATATAGTGTTGACTCCGAGGTCTAAGTTCACGGAAATCCTGAGTCCATTCCAGGCAATATTATATCATAGCTAGTATTCTAATCGGTACAAGAATAGGATTGACAACTAGATTTCTCTTCTCTGAGTTCGACCCGTATTTACACGATCCGTGCACTTGCGGTTATTTAATTTCTCAATCACAAAGCTCTAATAAGACTGTGCTAGTCTCTAATAAAGAAGAGCAATGACAACAATATGAAGAAAATTCTAACTAACAACTAAAGAAAGGGAGTAAATGAGTTAGAGACTCTAATATCACTACTAATGTAAGGAGGAATGAGTCAAAGACTCTCTAATAATACCCCGAAAAGATGAATGAGTCAAAGACTCTCCGATAATATCGCTAAAGTAGACAACCGAGTCAAAGACTCCCTAACAAGGACAAATGAGTCAAAGACTCTCTAATAACATTGCTAAGCAGGATAACTGAGTCAAAGACTCCCTAATAAGGACAAATGAGTCAAAGACTCTCTAATAATAATGTCATTAAAAGACAAACGAGTCAAAGTCTCGTTCTAAAAGAAAGGCACTCTAACATGAGGCTAGATAAGCCTCCTAAAAGGGAAACTCTCTAGATGAGATAAGGCTCACCTCCAAATAGGGGCTCTATAAACGAGGCAATGCATGCCTCCTATAAATAAACTCCCTACCAAACTAAGGCAACTCCCTAAGGGATAGGCTCTAAACGATAAGACTTGTCTCCAAGGGAGGATCGCCTAAATGAGACAAAGCATGTCTCCTAAAGTTGGGAACTACCACTATGAGACCACGATGGTCTTCTAAAAATGAGGGCTCTAGATAACTAAAGCAAGGCATGCTTCCAATGGATATCTCTCTAATGCGGCTGAGGTAAACTCCCTAAGGGTAGGTCCTAAATAAGTCTTATCTCCAAGGGATGATTGCCTTAATAAGACAAAGCATGTCTCCTAATGGGGCTTTAAACGACTCTTTCATCACCCTAGCAATGAATAGAGAACCAAAGGTTTCAAGGTATCTAAAAGTCTAAGACAATCATCTAAATGAGAGGGAAATAATACTAGGACTTAGTAAGTTCCCTAAAAAAAGGGCTTGGGCTAACGCCATCATCGCCTCCTCTGAAATGAATAGAGAACCAACATCTGAAGGCACCCAAAAGATTAGACAATTGCTTCAAATACTCATAGCACACAAAGGAGCGGGTTCTATTCAAAGAAAACATCTCATACATGAAAACCTAACCAAATTATAATTACAAAGCCTATAAAATGCAGGACAGTAATTATGCATTGATGGACATCAGATATGTGCCTTTTAGCTCAACTAAAATCACAATTATAAAGTATAAAAACTATGGGACAGCAGCTAAGCAATTATGGACAACGGATACGTGCCTTTTAACTCAACTGAAATCACAATTATAAAGTATAGAAACTATGGGACAGCAGCTACGCAATTATGGACAACACATATGCACTTTTAAATCCAAACAACATCACAACTATAAAGTAATAACTTGTAGGACAATAGCTATGCAGTGCAGAATAGCAGCTCTGTGCTCTTTAATCCAATTAGAATAATTACTTTAAAGCATACAAGCCATAGGATAACAATTATGTAGTGATGAATATCAAGTATATGTTCTTATCCTACTCAAAATCTTAACAGTTAAGTGTATGGCTAGTGAGGTTGCAGCCGTATGCTTTTATCAAACAAAAATCTCACTAGTGAAGTACATAGGCTTATAGAACAGCAGCCATGTGCTTTTGTTAAACAAAAATCTCATTGATGAAGTACATAGGCTTATAGGACAACAGCTATGTACATTCACACATGATAAATTCCAGCTCCCTCTTTTGCTTATTACCAAAGTTTCAGTTTATTGTAGCTGTTATAATTCCACATATGGAATAAAGAATATACTCCCTGCATGAATTATAAACCGAGAGATTCATGGGCCATTTGATATCGGTATACTCATACTTTGATATTCCCTCACAAAATCAAATAAATGGAATACGCAGGATCAGATTTTTATTTTATGAACGAAATGATCATACAACTATTTTACTTGTTCAAACCTCTGAACACCATGAAATTTTCAATAAAACACATAACACTAACAAATCTAGGTATTTGCAGAACAGAGCATTAACATACATTGGTATCCACTAGATGACATTTGTACGTTCAAAGAAATAGCAAAATGAGACCATGCTGAATTTGGTGCAAAAGAAAAATGACATGGAAACATTTAAAATGTTCAGCTGAAGTAAAGGATACAAGAGGACCTTTATACACATGTCTCAACCCAACAGATATTTGATTACCAACAGATAAGAGTACAAGCATAAACCCCTAATGTTACCTAAAGGGAATAATATCATCAAAACTATGATTTCAGGTTAGTCAGATTTTACTTTTAGTCCATAATCATATATAATATATGATAGGACAAGTATCACTTCTTCTTTTCTTTTCTTTTTTTTAAAAAAAACAAGATATTTAGTAATCACAGATCGCCACTCAATCAATTTAAAATCACAAACCTCAAGATTAGGACTTTGCTTGATATTGAAATCTAGTAGAAAACACATTCAACTCTCGAAAACCATGGAGGCACAATAAGCAATGATTCAGCTTTGGTCACCTGCGTTAAATCCTCAAACACATGCATACATGACGAAATGCTTGGAAATCTGAATTTTGTGACAGGCTCAGCATCATCATGTTCTAAAAGGTTCATCATAGAAATTCTCATGTTCCTTACTACACAAGCATGATCAACCTTTTCATTTATTCATAAAAGACTACATACACACCTTGACACATCACTTTGATATCATTTCCACAAATTCACTCAACAATATGATTTGTATCACCATTTTAATCATAACTACCTTTCAAACTGAAATCTGTATACTGGCAGTTCCACTTACAATGTTTATCAATCATTTAAATTCGCAAGTGTGCCAAGAAATACAATCAAACCCTTCCTAAAGTTGCACCCACACCTTCTGCTAGACAGTAAGAAGATCTCAGGTTTTGAGATCCCTAAAACCAAAACTCATTACTACCAACAGCATATACACTTTTTAATCATTTCGATCACACACTTTGCTTATTTAAACACATGGCAAGGAGGCAAATAACCACTACCTTAGTTTAAACACTCATTGAGTGCTACACACTCAAAGCTGACACGCTTGTGCATTTGACATTGAGAAAAATGTATAAATATTATTACAAAGCCATTCAAATAAGCATTACTTTATTCACACCATTCCTTTAGTTGTGACACAAGTACTTCATTAAATGACTACCATATGATGAAGTTTTAAACCACTCAGTTATAATGCAAACACTTTGTCATATGAGAAGTATGTGATGATATATGACTATCCCAAAAGCTGCAATAATCTTTAACAGATAGTGAAGTCATGAGAAGTCATGAAAAGCAGATGAATTCATTTCATTACACAGGCGCATCATTGAGAATCTTAAAAATCTGAAGTGATGGTCTCAAGCATGAATTTACTGTCAATGACTTAGGGACCAAAGAAAAGTGGGCTCATGTCCTCAAGCTTATAAATCGCCAAATACTTTCAAAACATGATGAGTATAATAATCCATGGCCTGAGGTTAAATTCATCAACAGATTACTAAGAACTAGCCCCAAGTAATATGCAAGAGACCCTATAACAACTCCAAATGAAAAGTTTCACATCATAGATCCAAATATATGATCCAAACAATACTAAAATGAGAAATGCAAATAGACTTTTAATCAATGAGACATATTTTAGTGAGCCAACGATAACAAAAACAGGAGAATATTTTACTCCAGACAATTCCTCATGCATATCCTAGCATAAGACCGATTACAATTCCTCACCTAATAATTAAACTGGATGAGAGAAGATGCATTTGAATAAGCATTACATGATTTTAACACTGGTCCTAATTTCACATGTATTTTCTTTCGTTTTTAATCACAATGAAAATGGACTTCATAAATCCTCTGTTCAGCACATGATGATACAATTGACCTGTAATTAAATATACATGCATGATAATTCAAAAGAACTAGAAATTAAACACATATTCATATGGTAATGAGGACAAACTATCTGTTCAATTCAAGTTCTATTTGACACTACTAATATTTTCCAAGTATAAAACATGTTAAATTTTACGACTCAATATTTTCTATATAATACAGATCTAAGCTCTAGCATATAATCTCTTATTCTTAACAGGTCACATCATCAGTTAAAACAGGAAAAAAAAACTAGCTCAACCCTAGGCAATCTGTCAAAGAGACCTCGTATGGATTACACAGTCCACATCTGATTCATTTTAAATCAAAGTGAATAGAAGATGTCAAATTATCCATTACTTCTTAACTCATTACAAATCACAAAATTTACATGCTAGAATCTAAAAAAATAAAATAAAATAAACACACACAATCACTAAGGCTTTCCTAAGAATAAATTTTACTTCAACGAGATATATGACACTAATTCAGCAACAATTCATTAAAGAGCATTTTAGCCTCATACAGCAAAAAACATTAAATCAAAAGGTTAAAACATCGAATAAAATTATTTTAATCAAAGGAATCTACACTCTATTAACAACCATATCATTTTCATTCACAATCAAATACCTATCATGAGATGTAGAACAAAGAAAAATCCCTCATACCTCAAGGGACACAAGTAACGAAATACAAATCATGATTCTTACCTAAGAATTTGCGAACAATGATGCTTATAGAGGCAAAAATGGCTGATAATCCCCAGATCGGCGATAAGAGACCGGCCGAAATTCTGAGATTGCAGATTGAGCTTGCCGGAGATGGCAATCAGGCCGGAACTCCGTCAGAATCTCGTCGGAGAAGACGCTCTCTCTCTCTCTCTTCTTTACAAGCCTCAGAAATTCCTCCAATACCTTAGATCTAAGAGATTTTTCAAACAATTTGTAAGAGATCTAAGAAATAGGGATATTGATAGAGAAGGAATGAGTTAGGGTTACAAATTGCCGAGGTAATGACGGAGAAAAAGGTATTGGTGATGAGATACGACCAGAGAAGATGGAGGATTGGGGAAAATATAGGGTTGACGAAGAAAACAGGGGTATAAGGAGAAAGCAAGGTCGGTGAAGCTTAGAAGGAAAGAAAATAAGGTAACGAAAGCGAAAATTCCGGCTAGGACTTAGCCGGAATCCAGTGAGATTCCAATCGGAGAAGAGGATTATGGGTTTGAGATTTGGGATTTCCCTTTTCTCAGATCTCTCTCTCTCTCTCTCTCCCTCTCAAAATTTTCGACGAAAATGAACAGTCCCCTTTTGATTTTCTTTGATTTTTGCTTATATATCAAAATCAAAGTAATGATATTGGCACCCCCGATTTAATAAGCGCACAAAATTTTGATGAGCGCGCGAATCAGCTCCGTCCCAGACGAGCTAATTCACCCCTTGCTTCGGTTAACTCTCTATTGCAGATAATTCACTCCCCTTCATGATTGTATTACACTCTACCACGACGCTCGTTTTATTTGCAATTTTCGGGTGGATTTTGTCAAAATTTTATGGAGACCTATGGGAGACCTTAAGCTATCTCAGGATTCAATTTGGGATTCCAACTCATTGATTGGATAGGGTTTTGCACAAGCGACGCAAACTTGGGTCCAGTCAAAATGGGGTGTCTACAGATGTCCCTCTTTGGCAGAGTGTGCTTGTCACGCGAATGGCAAAGCTGAACAGACGACACATTTTGATCGACCCAAATATGAAGCAAAGCAATTTTTGGACTCCCGGTTCTAAGAACGACATTCATAAGGGTAAGACTCTACTAACAATAGGGAGATAGCCTCTCACCGACTCTTAACTCGGCAACTACGACATCTCAAAGAGATAGCCTCTCCCTAATACTCATGACTTAACTATCAAACTAGTTAGCAAAGATGAATGAACAGTAATAAAACACAGACACACTTTCTTTCTTTCTTTTTTATATCAAGCTAGACCAAAGTAAACACAACAATTGCTCAAAGAGCACAAACCAAACAAACAAACCAATCACCTCAACCACTCAAAGAGTTTTCATTTTTTAGAAACCACATTGCGACTTGTCCAAGACAAGCACAAATCCAAACACTGAAAGAGGTTTTCCTTTTTTTTTTTAGGAACCTTCATTCATTTATTTTTTTATAGAAACCAATATTGTAACTCGTCTAAGACAAGTAGAACTCTAAACATTCAAAGATTACTTTTATATCTGCCAAATAGGCCAAAGACCACTGTATTGAAACCCGTCCAAAGCAAATTCAAAACCAAACACTCAAAGAATTTTTTTTTATATCCTGTTAAGTAGGCCAAAGACCACTGTATTGAAACTTGTCCAAAACATGTTCGAAACCAAACACTCAAAGAGTTTTTTTTTTATATCCTGTCGATCAGTCCAAAACTTACTCGACCATTTATTAAGGTACTCGAATATTTGAGCCAAACTCAAACATCTAATACCGAGGCGAAACTAAGTCTCAAGCCTGGCGATAGATATATAGATCATTGCTTAAAATACATCTATTTAACTATCCGAGTAACTCTGACTCCTCTCTTTCGAGGTAGCGAATCACTCCGGATTACGCGGTTTTGTTAAACAGTTCCACATAAACCCAAATTCGTATGTCCTACTAAACAGTCCCATTCAAACCTCTTCGCAGATACGCATGACTCCCAACTAGTTAGGAAGCCACACATTGCGGAACGATGATTAGGCAAGTCACTACTTGACATTGCACTACTAATCATCAGGGTACTAAATACCCGGGCGGAGGAAGAAAAGACCAATCCGTGTAACACAGGATCAGAAATATTTTCCTTATTGCAACCCTCAAAATGATCGAAGAAAATTTCAAACCGTGTAACACAGGTTCACCGAGTTCCTCCATTAAAAACCTTTCAAAAAGACCAAACCGTAACACAGGTTCGGTAATTTCTATCTCTATTAAAATCTTTCGAAAAGACCAAACCGTGTAACACAGGTTTGATAATTTCCATTTCTATTAAAACTTTCAAAAAGACCAAACCGTGTAACACAGGTTCGGTAATTTCCTTTATTAAAAATTCTTCAAAATGACAGGAGAAAAGGCCAGATCGTGAAACACAAAATCTGTCAATTTCTATCCTTATTAAAACCTTCAAAATAAAAGAAAATTGAGAAACTCAAAATGACTGAAAGAAGAGATCGACTCTTAATGATTTCATTAAAGGACCAGTCATCTCTTCGCAAAGAGTAACTGAAAAGCATGATTTTGGTCAAAGACCGGACTCAAGTAACTTGAAAGAATTTTAGAGTACCCACGCCTTTTCAAAAGATGCAAAGCATTCAACCGAAGTTTAAAATTGCTGGAGTAAATTCTAGACTCCACTGGGATAGAGATTTTTCAAAAGAACTCAACTCTAAAGAAGAACAACCTGACTAAGAAGCTCAATATAAAGAGTGTTCAAGCTTCTCTCGTCTCTATTTTATGAAAATATTTATCTCAAGTATCAATAATTACTTGACATCTTTTATGACGTAAGTCATAAAAGATGCCCCTAGTATGATTACTTCCATGGCAAAATTCATTAGAGAGCAACACAAAAAGAATAGGCCAAAGGCTTTTATTACTGCACACTTGAGATTACAACAAATTCTTCTCATAAACACCTGGTTTACAAGGCTTTTCACATGTACAAGAAACTCGTTCTGCTCAAACTTTTTTTTCATTTCTGCCATTTGCTGATACTGGAGCTGAGCTAAAAGCTTATCAACCTCTGAACACTGCTCTGCTTGACATTATCCACAGGAACCACAAATTCTCTGCTTTTCTGAGTCTCTAAGTCTTGTCACCCCGGCTTTGGGAGGAATAATGACTAAACAGGACTCTGGAAACTGACCTTAACTCGATAAAAAGAAAGACTTTGACAAATAACGACAAAAGACTTTAACGAGTTCAAAACAGGACTCTAAAAAAACTGAATCTGCTTCTTAGTCTGATAAATATTTTAAAATGGTTAAAAGTCCACCACTCTTAGAGTCTTTTGAATATCATGTTTAAAAGTGTTTCAACCTCTTTTCAGGATCTCCATCATGGTTATTATCCCTTTAGATTACTTAGTCTCAATCTTTCTAACTCAAAGAGTAACAAAAGAAGCTCCGTTGGCGCTTACTCAGACATTAAAGAAGAGCCAAAGAGAAAATGAAAGTTCAACCGGCTTCCAGAAAGCTCTCTCCCTCATGAAGTCCCTGCCATGACTAAATCGCCCTTTTGGGTTTTCGATTATTTTCGATTTAGCGGACCGCATGCCTTAATTTTTGCCTGGACGGTCTGCCCTTGCAGATTTTCCATCCAGCAGGCTTAACACCCTGATTTTTGCCTAAACTGCTTTTTCGGGTTTTCAGCTTAGCGGGTCTAAGACTCCATCATTTTTTTTCTTTTTCTGTTTCTCTACAAACCTGGGCCTAAATACATCAGAAGGACTTTCAGGTAGGCTTAGGTTCAAAAGGCTAAACCCTAATGTGTTTGCATGTAATTGGACCGAATCTGGACCCTCCAGACTACCTACGTATCCCTGAGAAAATGGGTATCAGGTCTGCGTAGTTCGTCCGTTTGGGTTTCATGGATTTTTATTTCAAAATGTTAACCGAACCCGAATTAATCAGGCTACCTACATACCCTTAAAAAGGGATCAGGTCATAACGTAGTTCAAACTGCTTTATATATACATATATATATATATATATATATATATATATATATATATAAAATGCCCCTAGTTTGAGTTTATTAAAGAAAACAAGTTGTTTTATAGGCCCAAAGGGTTTGCAAAACGGTTTATTACATTTAGGTTGTTGGCTCAAAGCTCAGGTCGATCAAAAACAGCCTCCTAGTGTACTTAAGCATAATATTTTTTTAACTGATCCAGGTTTGTAGGTTCATTTAATTTTTCTCCATTTTCATTGAGGAGTCTTACGGATTTTCCAGGCAGGACTTCATCTACGATGTAAGGACCAGACCAGTTTGGCCTGAATTTTCCTCGAGGATCAAATACCGGTGCCCTGTAGGACTTCAAAACAAGATCTCCAGGCTTCAAATCTCGAACACGAACTTTCTTGTTGAAAGCTCTCTCAATTCGCCTCTGATATCCCTGAATATGGTACAAGGCTCTCAACCTCTTCTCATCTATCATCTGCAGCTCATCATACCTGGCTCTAGCCCAATCAGACTCTGGTAGGTCAGCTTCCATCATCACTCTCAAAGAGGGAATTCTTAGCTTAACAGGGAGGACTGCCTCCATTACGTACACCAAAGAATATGGAGTCACACCTGTTGAAGATCTGATCGATGTCCGATAAGCCCATAAGGCATATGGAAGTTTGTTTGACCAGTCCTTATAAGTTTCAGTCATCTTGCTAATGATGACTTTAATATTCTTGTTCGCAGCCTCAATAGCCCCGTTTGTTTGAGGTCTGTAAGGAGATGACTTGTGATGTCTTATCTTGAACTCTTCACACAGGTGTAACACCTCTTTCTTGAAATGCGACCCATTATCTGAAATCAGCTCGTGAGGTACTCCGTATCTGCAAATAATGTTGGCACGAATGAACTTCGCAACTGTGTTCGAAGTGATGGAAGCATATGAAGCGGCTTCAATCCATTTCGTAAAATAATCAATAGCGACCAGAATGTACTCATGCCCGCTCGAGGACCTCGGATAAACTTTTCCAATGATATCAATCTCCACACTGAAAACGGCCATGGTGAGGTCAAAGAATGCAACTTCGAAGGAGGAACATGAATAAGATTTGCATAGACTTAACACTTATGGCATTTCTTCACAAATGCGAAGCAGTCTGCTTCCATTGTGGGCCAATAGAATCCAAGTCTCAAAATCTTCCTTGACAACATTTTCCCATTCATATGAGGTCCACAAACTCCCTCATGAGTTTGCTCAATGAGCTCTGCAGCTTTGTCTTCATCAACACAGAGAAGCTGTATGCCATCAAATGACCTTCTGTACAGCTCTTCATCGTAAATAATAAAGTTGGCAGCCAACTTCTGAAGCGTCTTTCTTTCTTTACTTGAAGCTTCTGGCAGATGCCTCCTGGTTGAAATAAGGTTTCTGATATCTGTGTACCAAGGCTTCCCATATGAACACCTGGCTGAAATCTCTATAGCATTCACATGCGAAGGAGCCCATTGAAGTCTGACAACTAGCTGCTGAACCTCCATTGATACAGAAATGTCTAACATCGAGGCATGAGTTGCCAAAGCATCAGCGAAATGATTTCTAGTCCTTGACAAGTGAGTGAATGTAATGTTCTTGAACTTTCTGACCAAAGATTCCAAATAAATGTTATAAGGGATCAATTTATCTTCTCGAGTTTTCCATGGCCCATTAATCTGGCAAATGATCAAGATAGAATCCCCAAACATATCAATGTCTTGAATCTGCAAAGCCAAGGCTGCCTCTAGTCCGGCAATACAAGCTTCATACTCTGCCATGTTATTCGTGCATTCAAACTGCAGCTTGATAGTGTAGACACCCCCATTTTGCTCCGCTTTAATCAACAAAGAAGTTAGTGTTCTTGTTATTAGTCTTTTTCGGTGTTTCCCATTCCCGTGTCCGTCCCTTATGCTTTCTCAATCTTTCCGATCATTTCCGCAATGTTCCGTATTTTTCTTTTCGCTAAGTGTTGAGAATGGTTATGCAGAAGAATCCCAGCCAGGGAAGAATTCGGACCCATTCGGTGGGCCCGCATTGAACATTTATTGAAATTTGGACCCGTTCGGTGGGCCCGCGTTAAACATTTGCTTAAATTTGGACCAACTAGGGGGCCCGCATATGGTTTTAATGAAAAATGAGTGTTGAGCCTACTCCGATCTAATGTATAAAGATGTCCATCAAGGGAGCTGTCAAGATCTCAGAGATGTCGTTTTAGCAACCAATGTTTGTTGTGACCATCAAGTTGAACTATTCGGATAACCCTCAGAAGTGATTTTTGAGACACAACTTTATAAATTAATGGTGTAGATTATCCCATGGGGTGATATTGGGAGGATACAAGTTATCCATGCCGTGGCTTGTCAAAGTGAACGGTTTGGATCGCCACAGGATGCAAATTCTTCTTTTTTTTGAGATATAGTGGGGCCCACCATTGATGGTCCACTAATTCCACCCGAGCCAATGTGTATACACTATAAGGGCAATTTGGTCTTTTGTTAAAAACCCATCGTGGGTACTGTTGCAAAATTCGCTCAATTGTTTGGTCTCTCTCTCATCCATCAACTTGCATCAACATGGAATGATCCAAACCATCCATTTGATGACAGCCGCAACCACCCTCTCTTCTCTCCATCTTTCTCTTTCCCAATTATATTTGCCCATTCTTTTATTTATTTATTTAAGCCCGTTTATTTCTCATATCCCACGGTTCAATGGCCAAATCTCTCTTTGAATATACCGTTTCCAGTGTGGCCCACAAGTGGAAACGATATCTTAAGTGGTGCAACTTGTGCAACTTTCAAGGAATTTTACTCTTAGATTTCGGCAACTCACCTTTGCTAAAAAGAGAAAAGATATTCTAAGATTGGATCCAATAAGATGGCAACTTTCAATAAAAAGAAAGTGAAACGTGGGGTAGTTTTTTTTTAAGGTGTTTCCAATTGAGTTGGGTGGCTATCTTGGCAAAAAAGGAAAGCATGCTATGTCTTGGATGGTATTGGCAATTCCCTCGGAGGAGATGAAAAAGAGGATCGTCTTTCTCAAGGCGGGATGATCGGAGACAGCCTATCGGATTCTCTAGCTCTCTGTCTTCTCTCCCCATCACCTTTCACTTGTTTTTTTCGATTTTTCCACTCTTCATCCCTCTCAATCCTCCCTCGGTTTTCAAATCTCCATCCCTCTCAACAGTTCTTTATCTCTCTATCTTTCCCTCCCTATCTCTGCACATCTTTCATTACCCTCTCTCACGATCAATCTCAATCTCTCACCATCTCAGCATTCTCACCCTCTCATCTCCTTCATCTCTCACCCACTCAAATAGCCGAACCATTCCTAGTGTTGTTACAAAAGACAGAAGGCCACGAAAAAAAATAAAAATAAAACGAACGTTAAAAAAAAAAAAAAAAAAACAGAGTATTGCTATACTCTGTTTTTTTTTGTTTCGGTTCTCTCTCTCTCTCTCTCTCTCTCTCCCTCTCTCTCTCTCTCCCTCTCTCTCTTACACTCCCTCTCTCCCTCTTCCTCTCTATCTCTCACATTTACAGTTCTCTCTCACGCTCATCTCTCCTTGCCTCTGTTTCATATCCTCCGCCCATTCTATCTCAACCTCTCGATCATTTTTTTATCATCTCTATTTCCCTCAATCCCTCACCCTCTCACGCCCAATCCTTCTCCATCAAGCTCACCCTTTTCAACCTCACCTACATATAGAAAATAAAAAAAATAAAAAAAATAGAGTACGGTTTCTCTTCCTATATCATTATCTGTTTCTCCTATTTCTCTATATATTTGTTTCCTCTCTATCTCTCCATCTCTCCGTATATTTCATTCTCTCAATCCATCTCTCTCTCTCTCTCTCTCTCTCTCTCTCTCTTTCTCTCTCTCTCTCTCTCTCTCTCTCCATCTCTCTCTCCAGCCACCCCCATTCACAGCGGGAAAAGCAAAGAAAAGAAAAACAAAAAAAAAAAGAGAAAAAAGAGAAAGAAAGAAAGCGAGCGGATTGCCCGTCGTCGTGATTTTCAGAGTTTTTGGCATTTGGATGCGGCGAGGAACTCGATCACAGGTTAGTACACTATTCTCAGATTTTTCTCGGATGATTTGGTATATTTTCGGATTTTTGCATGATTTTTAAGCATTTAAATGAATTTAATGTAATATTAAATGTGTATGCTCAAAATCATGATCTGCATGAGTGTTTCAAATCCGTTTTGTCCCAAAATTTAATACGATGTTCTACTTAAATATAATAAAATAACTATCGGATCGGATCAGACATTGGATCAACGGTTTTTTAGAATTTGAGTGAAGAGTGGTATTTTATTTAAAATATTGGCTGAGTAATTACGAAATTCAAAAAAATAGCCATCTCAGGATGATCTATTTTTTGGAATTTTAAATTTTTCTTGTGTTCATCACATCAGAACAAGGTTGGAGGACATTTTCCGGAATTGTAATTTTCTCGAAAATCGTGTTTTAAAAATAGAAAACTCTTCAAAAATATCTTTTCGACGAAGAAAAATAAAATATATACTAAACGAATTCCAAAATTAATGAAATTTCGTGGGAAAATAATATGATACTAGTACATTCTACCATGAAGTTTTGAGAATTTTTGGAATTGGTTTGGTATATTATTTTATGCTTTCTTTGAAAATTATCAGATTTTGGGAGAATTTTTACAGACATCAGATCACAGATAAAATTCCCAAAATTTTTACAGTAGTCTTATATTCCATATCTCTAGTTTCTGTAAAATTTTCAAGTGATTTAGATCTTGTTTCTGGTCTGAAAATTGAAATATCCGAAACTGATAGTAAATAGTTTCCAAAATTCATGAAAATCTCACAGCATGCTATATTTACTTATATTTTACTACTGTAGAAATTTCATTGAATTTAGATTTCTATTTCTAGTAGTTTCTGTGTTATTTTTACAATCTGGTCAATTAATTGTTAAATCAAAATTAAATATGAGCTTAATGTAAAAATCTGCAAAACTCTTCCAGTAAGCTACATGCATTCCCATCTTGTTGCTGTAGAATTTTCAACTCATTTCGAATTCGTTTGCAACAATTTCACTTGTAAAATCACTCTTATGGTATAAAACTGATAAAATTCATTGAAAATCCGAAATTAATTAAAAATCATCACAAAGCTTCTAAAGAACCTTAAAATTCTGTCACATATTAATTCCTTAATCTATCGAAACAGAAATTTTAGGATTTTTTAGATTTCCCTGGAAAAATGGCCAGCGCATCCATAATCGTATCCCAATTGCAACCGATCTTTGACAATTTGAATATTTAAGCTATAGCACGTTGTTGGCTCCGAGGTTACTGTCCACGGAAATCTTGAGATATGCCAGGCAATAAGGTGCTATAACCTAAGTATTAAATTGCGCAAGGAAAGAGCGCACGATTCCCTTCCTTGGATGCCATTCTGGGCCGAAATTGGTGAACCCTAGAGCCATTGGTAATCCTTAAATGTCCAAAAAAACTGAAAATCCTTGAAATATGAAATTAACTAACTTCAAGAACTGAAATCGATTCATCTCTTGTCTGTCGGAACCGTTGGATCACGGTTTCCGTCATAGGAACCATTAGAGCCCAATTTAGGAATACTTATGTCAGGTCGTGTCCTAGGTTTTAGGGAATCTTAGGTTTTAGGGAGTCCTAGAGTTAGGAGTCCAGCCTCATCACGGACGTTTGCTATGTATAGCAATTGTGCAATAAGTCTAGTTACACTAGTCACCCAATCTTTCCCTAGGACAAGCCTAGTAAACTAGGATGTAGGCTAACCTGCATTAGTCTAAGGAACAACTTGCATTTAGATAAGAATCATATAGAATCTTAGATGAAATCCTAGGATAATAAAATCCTCAACTTGAATTAAATAACTCCTCTTAAAACTGTTGAAACAGTCAAATCCATCTAGGTCGGTGTCTTAGTTGAGTTAGGCATATGTAGCTTAGCTTAGGTGCATCGAACTACGTCAACTCTGATCCCAGTGAGGCTTGGGTACGTAGGCAGCTTGGATGTCTGATGGCATACCAACCGCGAGTCGGCACCACAACAAATTGTGGTGTTTTGTATATTAATTTTCTTGTAAATGCTTAATCAAATCACTTAGGATTTTCCATGAAATTAGAATTTTAGGAGAACTTTTACTTAGATGGAATTCAAACAAATAAAGTAATCAAGATACACACTTAGGATCTACATTGAAATTAGATCATAGGATGCATGTCACATAGTTCGCACCTTAACATAGAGTTGAATGAGCCATTTAAAATAAATTTAAAAGAGTTAGCTTTTGGAATCGAAGACCGATTATCGGGCAGGAATGGTGCATGTGGTGGATAAATCCCCATACCTTCCATTCTCGTAACCAGGTAGCGAGTCTAGATTTCTGGTTAATTATGGGTCCTAGATCCCACATCTAGGTGGCGACTCTGTCAGTCTCTTTTGTGTGGAATTCGGATTGCCTTAGTGATCCCAAGTTCACATAAAAGATAAATTATAATCAATCATAAAATGCACACGCCAATCGCGTCGGTACGAGAGACCAAGAGAGAGCGTGGCGGCTCGCGCCCCACCCCTCTCGCGGGATCGGGTCCCACAGTTTGGCGACTCTGCTGGGGACCACCCAACTTCATTACGATTCCAAAAGATAATTCATTTGAATTTAATTTAACTGGCTCATAAAAACTCTATACTTGTTAGATTTTTGTCTTGTTTTATCTTCTCATCACATTTTACTTGAACTTAATCTAACAAAACCTGAAGGCATCATAGATTGCGCGAACTTATTGCACACACTTACATCACTTGCATCTAAACCCTGCATCTCACATGCACTGTAAGCCCAAGGGTCTACTCTCCTATCTTGTTTTGATGATTCTAAACATAATTGATTGTGTTTTTGAATACTAATCAATTTGCTTTGAAGTGTTGTGTTTGAGATAGGATTGATCATTGAAGAAACCAACACACAACATGGTCATGCTTGGAGATATCCCATACAAGAGTCAAAGGAGCTAAGTGAAGCTCACCTCATCTCTCAAGCAAGCATACACAAGATGGAAGATCAATTGAAGACCAAGACTAAAGAGAAGTTGAAAGCTACATAGGTATCATTGTACATCCTTTCTCTTTAGATTTCCAAGTCAAGGCAAAGTGTTTTCAAAATGTTTTTCAAAGAACACTTAAGAACTTAAAATGGATTAGTGAATGGTTATGTGGTGGACCAACATGTTGGGACCCTCAATAAACATTCCAAAATAATCATAGGAGATGAGTTCCAAAAGCCAAAAATCAAACAAGAAATAAAATCTCAAAATATGTGGAATTTTAGGCTTCTCGGAACTCCGAGATTTTTCTCGGAGCTCCGAGCTCGGAACTCCGAGAGTTCCCTCGGAACTCCGAGAGTTCCCTCGGAACTCCGAGAAAAGGTCCAGTAGCGTCTGGACATTTTCTCGGAACTCCGAGAAATGGTCCAGTAGAAAAATTCCATTTTCTGGCCGTTGTCTCGGAACTCCGAGAATATTTCTCGGAACTCCGAGAATTCTCGGAACTCCGAGAATGGTTCTCGGAACTCCGAGAACCCTGCGACAGCTCAGAATATAGCCGTTGGGATTTGAATTAATTCTTGTTTTTTGATATTTCCACCCCCAAACGGTCATATTCTTTGGAGAGGCTATAAATACAATATGTAGAGAAGTTTTTCTCCCTCTCTTGATCATTTAAAAACATCTTTGAGCATCAAAGAAAACTTGCAACCTATTATTGCTTGAGATTTTTTTTTCCCCAAACTTGCCTTGCAACTTGCAAATCTATTTGAGTTGGGATTTTAGAGCTTTCACTTGCAACCATCATTGAAGAGCAATCAAGGATCTACAAAGAGCATCAAGCTTTCAAGAAGAAGCCAAGCTATCAATCTTTCATATCTTGTATAGGTGGCTAGGGCATTCCGTTTTTAATTCCCTAGAGAGCAACCGCTTAGAACTCGGCGGAGAAGGAGAGTCTTTGTAAAGGTGTAAGGGCATCCTTGTTTAATATCCCTTGGAATTGTAACCGCCTCGGAGCCGGGCATCGTGGAGGTCTCCAATAGTGGAATCCCTCAAGTACGACCTTGAGTAGAGTGGAGTAGGCCGTTGGCCGAACCACTATATATCGGTGTGTCATTTCTCACTCTTGCATTTCCATTATTGTTTGATTTGGCATTTCATTTTGTTTTTCAAATTATATTTGCACTAACCAAATATTTAATTAAGTGAAGAAAAATTCCAATTAGGGTTCATAGGTAATATTAAAAAGGCCTAATATTGAGTTAAATTCAATTCACCCCCCCTCTTGAGTATTTCAATTGGTATCAGAGCCTCGTCTCTAATTTTTAGAAAACCCTAACCGGTATAGAGTAAAGATTCTAAAATGGCAAACTACCCTCAACACCATGAAGGTTATTCAAACACTAGGCCACCCTATTTTGATGGAACAAACTATGGCTTTTGGAAAACCAAAATGAAAATCTTTTTAACCCAAGACTATCAAATGTGGAGAGCAATTAATAATGAATACATCTTACCCACAAGAAATTTAAATGATTGGACCGAAGCCGAACAACAAGCTTCGAATTATAATGCCAAAGCCATGAATTCTCTTATTTGTGCTCTATCTCCCGGAGAATTCAATAGAGTATCAAATTTGAATTCGGCTAAGGAAATTTGGGACACTTTAGAAGTCACCCATGAGGGAACCAATCAAGTAAAAGAATCTAAAATGAACCATCTTTTTCGGCAATACGAACTCTTTCAAATGACATCCGATGAAACAATTGCCGACATGTACACTAGATTCACCAATCTTGTAAATGGATTAAGGGGTCTTGGAAAACAATTTTCCAATAGAGATTTAGTGACTAAAATCCTTAGGTCCTTACCTTTGTCTTGGGAATCCAAAACCTCCGCAATCACCGAAGCCAAGGACATGAACACATTGAACCTAGATGAACTAATAGGGTCTTTGATCACCCATGAAATGATTTTCAAAACAAAAGCACCCGAAATCGAAACTAAAATCGAAAAAGGAAAAGGAATTACTTTTGCTTGTAATGTAGGTGAAAATGAAGATGCAAAAGAAGACATGGAAGATGAAGTTGCCCTCCTAACAAGAAGGATCAAATTCTTGCAAAGGAACATGGGAGGGATGAGAAATAGAAGGACAAACCCTCCATTCAAGAAGAAAGAAGAACTCGGTGATGGATCTTCTCAACCACGATGTTACGGTTGCAAGAAGCTTGGACACATTCGCCCGGATTGTCCACTCAACAATGAACCCACTTCAAACAACCGCTTCAAGAGAAGAGAAGGCAAGAAAGGAATGATCGCCACGTGGGATGAAGAAATTGAAAGCGAAGGCGAACAAAATGATGGTGAAGATTGCTTGATAGCAAGGAACGTATGCTTCATGGCCTCAACAAACGACAACAATGAGGTAAACACTTTAAATGATGTTATTGTTTTAAAAGAAGTTCTTGATTCCCTACAAAATGCAAATGATGAACTTGAAATTCAATTTGATAAAATTGCATCACTTGAAAATTCTCTTGCTAACATGACAAAAGAATTTGGTTGGTTAAAAAAGGATCATGAATTTTTAGATGATAAGAATGAAAAATACAAAGTAGAAATTCATGAGTTAAATGCTTCTATCAAAATCTTAAATAAAAACCGACAAGAACTCTCAAATGAAAACAACAATCTAAAGCATGAAAATGGTAGATTATCTTTTGAGTATGATGAACTAAAGAAACTTTTTGAAAAATTTGAAAATAGTTCATTAAAATTGGATAGGCTTGTAAATCTTCAAAGAATGTCAAGTGACAAAAGTGGACTTGGATATAAATGGAACACCACAATATCCAACTATAAAACTAAACTTGAAAAGGTTTCTTCTAGCGGTACCAAAATTTGCTTTTATTGTGGTCTAGAAGGTCATTACAAGGTTGCTTGCTTACATGCTAAACAAGATAAGATTAAGTTGAACTCTAATGTGAAAACAAATGAACATAGCAAGATTAGGAAGATTTGGGTACCTAAGGGATCTCACTTGCCTATTCATATGTAGGTATGCCTTAAAAGCCATAACAAGAAGAACACATGGTACCTTGATAGTGGATGCTCTAGACATATGACCGGAGACCTTACTCAATTCGCATCCCTATCGCTCAAGGATGGTGGAGACGTTACCTTTGGAGATGATAAGAAAGGAAAAGTCAAAGGTGAAGGCACCATAGGTAACTCTACCTCTCCCATACATGATGTACTATTTGTTGATGGCTTGTCCCATAATCTTATTAGCATTAGTCAATTATGTGATAATGGTTTTGAAGTTGTCTTCAATCGCGATAAATGCATTGTTAAAAATAAGATAAATGGAGAAGTAAAATTCATAGGGTCTAGAGACAATAACATTTATACAATTGGACTAGATGATCTTAGACTCCAAAATGTGACTTGTCTAAATGCCATTAGTGAGGATTCTTGGCTATGGCATAGGAGGTTGGGTCATGCCGGAATGGATCTCATTTCGACCCTCTCCTCAAAAGAAAGTGTTAGAGGATTGCCTAAGTTCAAATTCATCAAGGATCACATTTGTAGAACTTGTCAATTAGGAAAACAATTGAAAAGCTCATTTGCACCTAAAAATATGATTTCAACTTCCTACCCCTTGGAGCTACTTCATATGGATCTTTTTGGACCAATGAAGACTAGTAGCCTAGGTGGAAAGAGGTACGTGTTTGTAGTTGTTGATGACTACTCACGATTCACATGGGTCATATTTCTAGGACATAAAGATGAAACTTATGAAAACTTTCTTACATTGTGCAATCAAATTCAAAATGAAAAAGGTATTGCCATCTCCCACATTAGAAGTGATCATGGAACTGAATTTGAAAATGTACATTTTGACACTTATTGTAATGAACATGGCATAAAACATAATTTTTCCGCACCTAGAACACCTCAACAAAATGGAGTAGTAGAAAGAAAGAATCGAACTCTCCAAGAAATGGCTAGAACTATGTTGCATGAAAATGATCTCCCTAGATATTTTTGGGCGGAAGCGGTTAGCACCGCTTGCTATATCATAAACAGGGTATATCTAAGGCCAATTTCTAAGAAAACACCTTATGAGCTTTGGAAAAACTTGAAACCAAATATAAGCTATTTTAGAGTGTTTGGATGTAAATGCTTTATTTTAAACATCAAAGATAATCTACACAAATTTGATAGGAAATCGGATGATGGAATATTCTTAGGGTATTCTTCTCACAGCAAGGCATATAGAGTATTTAATAGGAGAACCCTAGTAGTAGAAGAATCCATGCATGTGACATTTGATGAAAGAGAGCCAACACCACAAGAAATGCCACATGATGAGGATGAACCCATTGAACATCTTTTTCCAAAATTGAGTGCTCCTCCTCATGCATCAACAAGTCATACATTACCTAGTGAGGAAGTAGAAAATGAAGATGATGACTCATTGCCTAGGGATAGGAGAACATTGGTAGATCATCCTGAATCCCAAATTTTAGGTGATGCCACATTGCCAGTAAGAACTAGATCATACTATCGTAGTGTGAGTAACAATTTGGCGTTCCTATCCGAATTAGAACCAAAATCCATCAAGGAAGCTGAAAAGGATGAATATTGGTTGATGGCTATGCAAGAAGAGCTAAGTCAATTCGAAAGGAACAAAGTGTGGAGGCTAGTGCCTAGACCTAGTGATCATCCAGTCATTGGCACGAGATGGGTGTATAGAAATAAATTGGATGAAAATGGAATTATCACTAGGAATAAAGCTAGGCTTGTAGCCCAAGGGTACAATCAGGAGGAAGGGATAGATTATGATGAGACATTTGCTCCTGTTGCCCGTATGGAGGCTATTAGGATACTTTTGGCATATGCATCTCATAAAGGATTTAAACTATATCAAATGGATGTCAAAAGTGCCTTCCTAAATGGCTATATCCAAGAGGAAGTGTATGTTGAGCAACCTCCAGGTTTTGAAGACTTCAAACATCCAAATCATGTCTTCAGGCTTGATAAAGCTTTATATGGATTAAAGCAAGCTCCTAGAGCTTGGTATGAGAGGCTTTGCACTTTCTTAGTTGAAAAGGGATTCGAGATGGGAAAGGTGGATAAAACCTTATTTATCAAAAGAGAAAATCATGATATCCTCCTTGTCCAAATCTATGTGGATGATACCATCTGTGGCTCAACTAATCAAAAATTGTGTGATGAATTTGCAACCTTAATGAAAAATGAATTTGAAATGAGCATGATGGGAGAGTTAACCTACTTCTTAGGACTCCAAATTAAACAATACAAAAATGGAATATTTTTAAATCAAGACAAATATACAAAGGAGTTATTAAAGAAGTATGGCATGGATAGCAGTAAGACATCAAGAATTCCCATGAGTACTACTGCTAAGCTAGAAAAAGATGAATTTGGCAAATCTGTGGATCAGAAATTGTATAGGGGTATGATAGGTAGTTTGCTCTATTTGACAGCCAGCAGACCAGACATTATGTTTACTGTCTGTCTCTGTGCTCGATTTCAATCGGATCCTAAAGAATCTCACCTATCAGCAGTTAAGAAGATCTTCAAGTACTTAAGAGGAACCCAAAGTCTAGGACTGTGGTATGAAAGATCATCTTCTTTCACTCTCATCGGATATTCAGATGCAGACTTTGCTGGATGTAGAGTAGATAGGAAAAGCACTAGTGGGACTTGCCAATTCTTGGGTAAATCACTTGTTTCATGGTTTAGCAAGAAGCAAAATTCAGTAGCTCTGTCCACAACAGAAGCAGAATATGTGGCAGCCGGAGCTTGCTGTGCTCAAGTCCTATGGATGAAAAGCACACTGATGGACTATGCAATCAAAATGGAAAATATTCTCATCCAATGTGACAATACTAGCGCTATAAGCTTAACAAAGAACCCCATACAACACTCAAGAACAAAACACATTGAGATTAGGCACCACTTCATCAGAGATCACTCACAAAAAGGGGATATTTGCTTAAAATATATCAACACTGAAGATCAATTAGTGGATATCTTTACAAAACCCCTTAGTGATGATAGAATTTGTTATATCCGAAGTGCCTTAAACATATGGAGTGCGGATCAAATCAAAGAAATTGCCAAATAAATACTTTGTGCCTTTCACCAGCTTATCTATATAGTGTTTATATATATATCATCTTTGTTTGGTAGTATCTGCATGAATGAGATGTAAAATACTAATCTTAAAAATCACTCAATTGATATTCTTAGCCTTCTTAGTTTTCTAAGTTGGAGAGGTATCTTCACTTTAATTAAAATACCTAACATTTTGACATATGTCAACATCTCGATCATGTACAGGTATATGTACATTACTTGGTTATATATTTCTATACCATAAGCATTGATGTAGGGGGAGTTATCTACTCCTAATTTTTTTTTTACACCCTTTCTGTCGATGACAAAAGGGGGAGAAGTTTGAAATTGATTATCTATTCAATTGACTATATGCACCACATGCTTATAACTTGTATCATTTATATGTGTGCATATATTGAGGGGGAGTTCCAGTATTCACTTGCCTACTACTATGTCACTCCACACACACCTCATAATCAATTTTGTTTGTCATCATCAAAAAGGGGGAGATTGTAAGCCCAAGGGTCTACTCTCCTATCTTGTTTTGATGATTCTAAACATAATTGATTGTGTTTTTGAATACTAATCAATTTGCTTTGAAGTGTTGTGTTTGAGATAGGATTGATCATTGAAGAAACCAACACACAACATGGTCATGCTTGGAGATATCCCATACAAGAGTCAAAGGAGCTAAGTGAAGCTCACCTCATCTCTCAAGCAAGCATACACAAGATGGAAGATCAATTGAAGACCAAGACTAAAGAGAAGTTGAAAGCTACATAGGTATCATTGTACATCCTTTCTCTTTAGATTTCCAAGTCAAGGCAAAGTGTTTTCAAAATATTTTTCAAAGAACACTTAAGAACTTAAAATGGATTAGTGAATGGTTATGTGGTGGACCAACATGTTGGGACCCTCAATAAACATTCCAAAATAATCATAGGAGATGAGTTCCAAAAGCCAAAAATCAAACAAGAAATAAAATCTCAAAATATGTGGATTTTTAGGCTTCTCGGAACTCCGAGATTTTTCTCGGAGCTCCGAGCTCAGAACTCCGAGAAAAGGTCCAGTAGCGTCTGGACATTTTCTCGGAACTCCGAGAAATGGTCCAGTAGAAAAATTCCATTTTCTGGCCGTTGTCTCGGAACTCCGAGAATATTTCTCGGAACTCCGAGAATTCTCGGAACTCCGAGAACCCTGCTACAGCTCAGAATATAGCCGTTGGGATTTGAATTAATTCTTGTTTTTTGATATTTCCACCCCCAAACGGTCATATTCTTTGGAGAGGCTATAAATACAATATGTAGAGAAGTTTTTCTCCCTCTCTTGATCATTTAAAAACATCTTTGAGCATCAAAGAAAACTTGCAACCTATTATTGCTTGAGATTTTGTTTTCCCCAAACTTGCCTTGCAACTTGCAAATCTATTTGAGTTGGGATTTTAGAGCTTTCACTTGCAACCATCATTGAAGAGCAATCAAGGATCTACAAAGAGCATCAAGCTTTCAAGAAGAAGCCAAGCTATCAATCTTTCATATCTTGTATAGGTGGCTAGGGCATTCCGTTTTTAATTCCCTAGAGAGCAACCGCTTAGAACTCAGCAGAGAAGGAGAGTCTTTGTAAAGGTGTAAGGGCATCCTTGTTTAATATCCCTTGGAATTGTAACCGCCTCGGAGCCGGGCATCGTGGAGGTCTCCAATAGTGGAATCCCTCAAGTACAACCTTGAGTAGAGTGGAGTAGGCCGTTGGCCGAACCACTATATATCGGTGTGTCATTTCTCACTCTTGCATTTCCATTATTGTTTGATTTGGCATTTCATTTTGTTTTTCAAATTATATTTGCACTAACCAAATATTTAATTAAGTGAAGAAAAATTCCAATTAGGGTTCATAGGTAATATTAAAAAGGCCTAATATTGAGTTAAATTCAATTCACCCCCCCTCTTGAGTATTTCATGCACACACGTCCTATTTTAGGAACCCGGAGTGTTATCTAGCATGGTTGATTGGGATTTCATCACCTGGTGCCTCTGTGCTAGAGAAGCATTCCACCCTTAGCCTAGCACCTTATGGTGTGTAAACGGATCTCTTATTCACGTACTGATACGCCGGACACTGGTACAGTATATCGAACATGGATTCGTGCTAAGGGAACTCTTGGCCTTACCCCTAGATTAACCCACACATGCATGTAGTATACGAACACATGTGCATCACGTGTGTGAGCCTAGTTTAGGATATCTTACCCATTTGTGTCTTGATTAGGCCGTAGTCCATCTTCCAATGGCTACGATCGGTCCTTAGGTACACAAACAAAATCATGAGTCGAGATCCTCTCTCCACTCCGCTAGATTAGTATTATGGTTTGATGCCTTCAAGTAACACTGTTAAAATGTGCGAAGATTAAAAACTTTCCCTTTGGGGTTAGGATATAAATCTCATCATTTCCAAAGATCTCATAGGATTAGTCATTCATGATCTATCCGTTGAAAGCAATCCTATGCTATCTCATCCCATCTCTTGATCGTACGATTTTCAATCTTCTATCAGGTGATTCGATCATGTATCCATACTTTCTTTGTACTGCCAAGAGCTTATCCCAATTTCGTGTTCATGTAATCCTGATAATTCTTTATCCCTTCTCTTGGCTTGCAGGCACCATGTCTACTCGTGCAATTCTTGATTGGATCCGTGGTACATTAAGAGAATCACACATCTATGCCATAAGTGAGCAAGAGAAAAATCTCTTCGGCTACGTGGCAACCATTAAGCTCGATTGAGGATTACTCTATGCCGCATCAGAGTGTTGGGATCCCGATCATCATGTCTTCCGTTTTGGCAACCAAGAAATGTGTCCCACCTTTGAAGAATGGTGTGCCTTATTGGAATCTCCTGTGGATGGCCCTCTAGTGAAGCCATCCTGTGTTCCAGATTATCGTCCTTTGTTCCTTCGCTTAATGAGTAATCCAAATGAATCCATGAACTCTTTCATGAAAGGCCAAGAAGTGTCCATGCAACATCTGATTGACATTTACCCTCCTATTGGACACATTGGTGCTGTTGATATTCAAAAAGCCCGACGGCGCGCTTTGAGATTCTGCTCCTTTGCTAGGTTCCTCACTGTCCAGCCTTCTCGCTTTGCGTCAGCTGTTCTTCTGGACCTCGTTGATCAAATGAATCGTGGCGCCAATCCAATTCCTACTATGCTTGCAGAAACCTTCAATGGATTGGATGATATGGCTCGTCTTCGTGCCAGCTCAGGTCCAGGCTCTTATGTTCGCTCCTTCGTTGGTTCTTTCTCAGGATGTCCTGCATTACTTCAAGTGTGGTTATGCCACAAGCTAAAAATTGCAGCTCTTGTCCATTTCGATCATACGTTATACACATTCAGTGAATGGCGTCATGATGTTTCTTTCGATCATAAAAGCGATTGGGTTGAATGGTTAAATTCTCGCCAACAAGATCAAATTTATTGGCAAATTCCTGGAATCCAAGAAGCTGTCTTCAACACTGGAGAAGCTAACTATGTTCGCCTTCTTGGTCTAAAAAAGACTTCCTTTTATGTTCCTGCCAGGATCTTGCGTCAGTATGGAAGGGAGCAATCTATTGTGCCTCCCCTTTGTCATTTCTATCCGCCTGAGGATCTCAAGCCAAAGATTGTCAAAGCCGTTTCATCTGCTTGGGATGTCAAAATCATCAAGCCTTTAAAAGAGTTAGCTGAGCAAGATTGTCGTCCAAAGAAGAAGTCTAAAAAGAATGCTTAGTTCCATGTTTAATCTTATCCGTTTATCTTTGAAAGAATGAACCATGTACTCAAGCTTTAATGATTGATCAATAAAGTTCATCTTTCTCTCTCATTATCCTAGTCTATGCATGCGTCATTGTTTACTTCTTTCCGTGATTTTAAAATGTGTCTTTCAAATATTACAGGGAAGTAAACACCATAGCTAACCCCATTGCTCCTTGGGTTCAGGTCTCTTCACGATTGGAGAGGAATTCTGTCTCTCCACCACCCTCTCTGAGAACCCCAGCATCTCCTTCTTTCTCATCCTCACCAATGGCAGATAACCAAGATGGCCTTCCACCTGCTGCTATTACCGATGCTCTTACCTTGATTCTCCAGCAGCTTCAAGAACTCAAAGAAGAGAACCGAGTGATCAAGGCTCAGCTTTCTGAAAAGTTGGGACCGTCATTGTCCAAGGATAAATGGCCTATGCACCAAGCAGCTACTTCAGCAGCACCTGCCCAACCAGTGTTCATCAATACCCCTAATAAAGCCGAAGAAGACTTAGAAAAAGAGCAGTACAGCGAGGATCGCAGTAGGCCGTCTCAGTTCATGGTTGATAAGTCTGTTATGCAGAAATTAGAGACTCTTACCAGGAAAGTTCAAGACATTCAGTTTCAAGACCAGGGTGGTTTCAATCCCAGTGATCTTACTCTATTTCTCGAAATCCGCCTTCTTGCCAATTTTCAAATGCCCGATTTCGACAAATATGATGGTGTGGGTTGTCCAATCACACATTTCCAAATGTTCACCATCATGTGTCAGCCTCAAGGCTTATCTCCTGAGCAAATGGCTCAATTGTTCACAGTTTCCCTAACCAAGGTTGCTAGAGATGGTTCATGGTCTTGGACAAGACTCGTTACAGGACATGGAAGGATATCGGTGAGCAATTCATCAGGCAGTTCAAATATGATGATGGGACTGAAGTCACTAGGAAGGATCTTGAGAGAACTAAGCAGGACTTAAAAGAGTCATTCTTAACTTTCGTCAAGAGATGGAGAAGGTTAGCGGCTCAAATGATGCAGCGTCCCTCAGAAGAGGAGCAAGTCCAGATGATTATGAAGAATATATCCTCTCAGCTCCAATATCACATGTCTCTTCAGTATTATCCAGATTTTAAACACTTCATCAATGCTGGTATGCAAATTGAGGAAGCAATGGCACAAGGAGTTTACAATAGAGGAAACCCCAATTCAAAAGAAGTTAAGACACAGACTCTAGCTAAGATCTCTGAGGTTGATAATGTATCAATGGCTAACCCGTCACGGAACTCTATGGTATTCAAATATACTCAATCAGGGATTGCAGCTCAGCAAAAGCCTAATAGGGAATTCACCCCTCTCCTGTTTCCACCATCTGTCATATTGCAGCAAGGATTGGAATCCGGCGATATCTACTTGCCTCGCATTAAGGAACCTCCTAATCTGCTCCCCAAGACATGGAGAGCGGAAGAGCACTGCAATTTTCATCGAGGATCGGGGCATAGTACTGATCAGTGCATAACTCTGAGGCATGTGATCCACAAGTTGATCGATGAGCGCAAGCTACCATTTCAGCAAGCGCCAAATATTGCTGATAGTCCTATACAAAACCAGGTTGTACCGCCGCTGGATGATGTTTAGGCACTTGGGGTTTGAGAAGCTCAGGTTCAGTTGCAGTGATAGAGAAGAACCAGAAGTTAAAAGGCACTTGTTATGATGATGATTCAGTTTTTGCCGAGCCTCTAAAGCCAGACAATTACAGCAGTCTTAGTCCTTTTGTTATTTTAATTAAGTCCAGTCATGATGTCAAGTCCAGTTATTAAGTGCAGTCTTCTAAAAGTTTGAATAAATTTCTAGTCCAGTTGAGTCGTTTCTTACTTTTATTTTTGAGTCAAGAGTGTGAATTCTGAGTCTGTTCAGGATAAGTCTTATCAGATGTGGTCTTTTTTTCAATTCAATGAAACTTGCTTTCTCTATACATTCCAACGTGTGCTTCTAACTTTAATAACCAATGAGAATAATACTCTCTCCTCAAATGAGGAAGAAGATGCCGACGAAACTCCTCTTGAGTTGCAGCCTATGCTCAAACAAGAGGAGGAGCGCCGAGCTCAGCCTCTCAAAGAGAAAATTGAAATGGTAAGCACTGGCACTGAAACTTTGTTTCAGTGAATGCCGATTGAAAATACATTACCTTCTGAAGAATGTGAGGAATTGATAAACCTATTTCGAGAATAAAGAGATGGTCCAGTAAGCGCTATCATTAATGCGGAGAAAGACCCAGACAGAAGGTTCAAGAAAGAATGAAGTAAATGTCACATGCTATACAAGGGACATGGATTCGAAACAACTTTCATATCTCCAGTCAATGGCCCTGGTCACAGGTTTCACCGGTGACAATGTAAAGCCATCAAATTCAATATGAAAAGTGCAAGAGCAATCATCTCAGAGCGATCATCAAAATATCAAGGGCCACCGATTCAAGGATGAAATGATGTCCAAAAACAGGTATGCACCCTCAAGGTCAAATTACTTATCAATATCCAGAAGGAAGAAGAATCATTATCTCTTACCGGGAAATGCCGTCAAACTCCGTGAAAAAAAAATCAGTACCAGAAGGACTCTAGTAACCTATATCGATTCCCAATCTGAACATCGGAAGGCCTCCTTTGGCCGAATAAATTCCAAAATCAGAACCCAACGTCAAAAGAATACCGGTTTGCAAACCCTTCGAGCCTGAATGAAATTTTCTTGAAAACCCATCAGACTAGGGGCATTCGCCCCGAACTACGCGAGACCTGATCCCTACATTGGGGTACGTAGGCAGCTCGGTTAAACCGAGTTCGGTCGATTCAAAAAAAAAACAAGAAGAAATTTAATCCTTTCAGAAGAAAGAGGGACAAGTTCCAAAAGAAGAGAAGTCAATCATTCCAGAAAGAAAAGAACAAAGAAAAATCAATTAACCTTCAAACAATTTATCTTCAAACAGGGGCATTCGCCCTGAACTATGCACGACTGGATTCCTACCCTGGGATACGTAGGCAACCTGTTCACAGGTTCGGTCGAAATCTTTGTTAAACCTTAAGCCATTCTTTCAAAAGCCCTATCCTATCTATAAAGTCCTTCTGGTGTTCAGAACTAATGATATAGGTCCCGAGACACAATAAGTAATAAAAAAAATGAAGAAGAAAAAAAAAAAAGGGAGTTTGAAGATCTGCTAGACTGAAAACCTGAAAGGGCGGTCTAGGCAAAATTTAGGATCATTCCCCTGCTAAGTTGAAAACCCGAAAGGACGGCTTAGGCAAAAGCTAAGGGGATAGCCTGCTGGATCAAAAACCTAGAAAGGCGATTCAGGCAAAAGTTAAGGCTAACACGGTCCGCCAAGTTAAAAACCCCGAAGAGATGACTTGGTCACGGTAAGAGAACCATTATAAGAAGGCTACAGCCGGTATCAAGACTGAAGATCAACTGAAGTTCAAGCAAATTCAAGTGACATCCTCAAAACTGGGGGCATTGAAGCTAAGCAATCTTAGGGGTCGTAATTAAATCCTTGAGGCATTACTGTTTTAAGGAAGAAGTCCAGTGTTTACCAATTGAAAAAAATATTCCTCGAAAGGATAGACTTACCAAATAAAACGTTAACTAAGTCAGAAGTATTACTGTGTCTGTCAGTGTAGTTAGTCAATCTCTGTCATTCTATATTCACTCGTTCAGAGCTGCTCAATCCTTTGAGTAGTGCCTTTTATCTAAGTTTTCTCTTTAGAAAGAGTCAATCGTCGTCTTTATGTTCAAATGATGCAACTATCTCGGTGAAGGAGGCCCGGCCTCGTCAGCCCCCTGCAATTGTTCCAGAGCTAAGTTAATCCGCAGGCAAGAATTTCAGGAGTTAAGAAAAAAAAATCCAGTTTAAGCAAAGTGAGTTCTAGAAGAATCCAGAAGCAGAAAAATTGGAAGAACCTTAGATGCAATGGTGGTTGAGCCAGTTTCTCATAAAGATGAACCATTAAAAATCGGAATCTCCTTCTAGTCAGTTGAATATTTGTCTGAATGCTTGTCAAAAGAAGAGTCCTCTGTACCAATGTCCAAATATTCCGAGGTCCCAGTTTATATCCCCAGTAAAGAGAATCTTAATCTAAGAAATTTCAAGCCCTGTGAGACTTTCTTGTTCATCCCCAGTAAACAATTCAAAATGCGAATAAACTTGTGCAAAAACCAGTATTCCAGTTCCAGTTCCAGTATCCAGTATTCCAATTCCAGTTCCAGTATCCAGTATTCCAGTATTCCAATTCCAGTTCCAGTATCCAGTATTCCAAAATTCCAGTTCCAGTATCCAGTATTCCAATATTCCAGTTCCAGTATCCAGTATTCTAGTATTCCAGTTCCAACATCCAGTATCCAGTTTCGATTCCAGTGTTCCAGTATTTCACTATGCCAGTTTTAGTCTCCAGTTCCAGTATCCAATATTCCAGTATCATAGTTCTAGTGTCCAGTATCACTATCACCAATATTCCAGTGTTCCATTTTCCAGTACTTGTGTTCCTGTTCCCAGTATTTCGACACTCCAATTCCAACACCCAGTTCCAGTGTCCGAAAATCCAGTGTTTCAAGTACTCTAATTCTAGTATCCGGTATGTCTTCGTTCTAGAGTTCCGGTTCCCGATGTTTAGATTAAGATTCCAGTCTCCAGTTTCCAATCCTAACATCCAGTGATCAAATTCCAATCCCAATTGAATGAATCAAAATGTCAATCCAATCTAGTCCCCAGTTCACCAATTATCTATTTTTTGGCTCTCCGGTTTTCCAGTAATCAAGTTCTACAATTCCTAGTGAACTGGCTCCTTAACTTCTCAGTTCTTTGATTCTCCGGTTATCTGACTATTGAGTCTCTTAATCATCCAGTTCTCCAAGTTTTTAGCTCTGTAAATATCCAGTCCCTAAATTTTCTACTTCTCCAGTCTTCCAATTCTTCAGTTCATCCAATCTTCAATCCTCCAGTTTCAAGTTATCCAGTCTTCCAATTCCCCAGTCCACCCATTGCTTGATTATTACATTCTAATTCTAGGGTTTCATCTAAGGTCTTGAATTATATTAAGTTGCATTGTGTCTAGAGAGTCCTTTGTCGATTAAAGCTACGCAAAATGGTTCTGTCATTTTTGCTTTGGTATTCGATGACTACGTCATCTCTACCAAAGAGGGGCATCTGTAGACACCCCCATTTTGCTCCGCTTTAATCAACAAAGAAGTTAGTGTTCTTGTTATTAGTCTTTTTCGGTGTTTCCCATTCCCGTGTCCGTCCCTTATGCTTTCTCAATCTTTCCGATCATTTCCGCAATGTTCCGTATTTTTCTTTTCGCTAAGTGTTGAAAATGGTTATGCAGAAGAATCCCAGCCAGGGGAGAATTCGGACCCATTCGGTGGGCCCGCATTGAACATTTATTGAAATTTGGACCCGTTCGGTGGGCCCGCGTTAAACATTTGCTTAAATTTGGACCAACTAGGGGGCCCGCATATGGTTTTAATGAAAAATGAGTGTTGAGCCTACTCCGATCTAATGCATAAAGATGTCCATCAAGGGAGCTGTCAAGATCTCAGAGATGTCGTTTTAGCAACCAATGTTTGTTGTGACCATCAAGTTGAACTATTCGGATAACCCTCAGAAGTGATTTTTGAGACACAACTTTATAAATTAATGGTGTGGATTATCCCATGGGGTGATATTGGGAGGATACAAGTTATCCATGCCGTGGCTTGTCAAAGTGAAGGCCCACCATTGATGGTCCACTAATTCCACCCGAGCCAATGTGTATACACTATAAGGGCAATTTGGTCTTTTGTTAAAAACCCATCGTGGGTACTGTTACAAAATTCGCTCAATTGTTTGGTCTCTCTCTCATCCATCAACTTGCATCAACATGGAATGATCCAAACCATCCATTTGATGACAGCCGCAACCACCCTCTCTTCTCTCCATCTTTCTCTTTCCCAATTACATTTGCCCATTCTTTTTTTTTTTTATTTCAGCCCGTTTATTTCTCATATCCCACGGTTCAATGGCCAAATCTCTCTTTGAATATACCGTTTCCAGTGTGGCCCACAAGTGGAAACGATATCTTAAGTGGTGCAACTTGTGCAACTTTCAAGGAATTTTACTCTTAGATTTCGGCAACTCACCTTTGCTAAAAAGAGAAAAGATATTCTAAGATTGGATCCAATAAGATGACAACTTTCAATAAAAAGAAAGTGAAACGTGGGGTAGTTTTTTTTAAAGGTGTTTCCAATTGAGTTGGGTGGCTATCTTGGCAAAAAAGGAAAGCATGCTATGTCTTGGATGGTATTGGCAATTCCCTCGGAGGAGAGGAAAAAGAGGATCGTCTTTCTCAAGGCGGGATGATCGGAGACAGCCTATCGGATTCTCTAGCTCTCTGTCTTCTCTCCCCATCACCTTTCACTTGTTTTTTTCGATTTTTCCACTCTTCATCCCTCTCAATCCTCCCTCGGTTTTCAAATCTCCATCCCTCTCAACAGTTCTTTATCTCTCTATCTTTCCCTCCCTATCTCTGCACATCTTTCATTACCCTCTCTCACGATCAATCTCAATCTCTCACCATCTCAGCATTCTCACCCTTTCATCTCCTTCATCTCTCACCCACTCAAACAGCCGAACCATTCCTAGTGTTGTTACAAAAGACAGAAGGCCACGAAAAAAAATAAAAATAAAACGAACGTAAAAAAAAAAACAAAAAAAAAACAGAGTATTGCTATACTCTGTTTTTTTTGTTTCGGTTCTCTCTCTCTCTCTCTCTCTCTCTCTCTCTCTTACACTCCCTCTCTCCCTCTCCCTCTCTATCTCTCACATTCACAGTTCTCTCTCACGCTCATCTCTCCTTGCCTCTGTTTAATATCCTCCGCCCATTCTATCTCAACCTCTCGATCATTTTTTTATCATCTCTATTTCCCTCAATCCCTCACCCTCTCACGCCCAATCCTTCTCCATCAAGCTCACCCTTTTCAACCTCACCTACATAGAGAAAAAAAAAAAAACAGAGTACGGTTTCTCTTCCTATGTCATTATCTGTTTCTCCTATTTCTCTATATATTTGTTTCCTCTCTATCTCCCCATCTCTCTGTATATTTCATTCTCTCAATCCATCTCTCTCTCTCTCTCTCTCTCTCTCTCTCTCTCTCTCTCTCTCTCTCCATCTCTCTCTCCAGCCACCCCCATTCACAGCGGGAAAAGCAAAGAAAAGAAAAACAAAAAAAAAAGAGAAAAAAGAGAAAGAAAGAAAGCGAGTGGATTGCCCGTCGGCGTGATTTTCAAAGTTTTCGGCATTTGGATGAGGCGAGGAACTCGATCACAGGTTAGTACACTATTCTCAGATTTTTCTCGGATGATTTGGTATATTTTCGGATTTTTGCATGATTTTTAAGCATTTAAATGAATTTAATGTAATATTAAATGTGTATGCTCAAAATCATGATCTGCATGAGTGTTCAAATCCGTTTCGTCCCAAAATTTAATACGATGTTCTAATTAAATAGAATAAAATAACTATCGGATCGGATCGGACATTGGATCAACGGTTTTTTAGAATTTGAGTGAAGAGTGGTATTTTATTTAAAATATTGGAAGAGTAATTACGAAATTCGAAAAAATAGCCATCTCAGGATGATCTATTTTTTGGAATTTTAAATTTTTCTTGTGTTCATCACATCAGAACAAGGTTGGAGGACGTTTTCCGGAATCGTAATTTTCTCGAAAATCGTGTTTTAAAAATAGAAAACTCTTCAAAAATATCTTTTCGACGAAGAAAAATAAAATATATACTAAACAAATTCCAAAAGTAATGAAATTTCGTAGGAGAATAATATGATACTGGTACATTCTACCATCAATATTTGAGAATTTTTGGAATTGGTTTGGTATATTATTTTATGCTTTCTTTGAAAATTATTAGATTTTGGAAGAATTTTTACAGACATAAGATCACAGATAAAATTCCCAAACTTTTTACAGTAGTCTTAAATTCCATATTTTGAGTTTCTGTAAAATTTTCAAGTGATTTTGATCTTGTTTCATATGGGATGTAGTGTTAATTCATAATCTGGTCTGAAAATTGAAAAATCCGAAACTGATAGTAAATAGTTTCCAAAATTTATGAAAATCTCACAGCATGCTATATTTACTTATATTTTACTACTGTAGAAATTTCAGTGAATTTAGATTTCTATTTCTAGTAGTTTCTGTGTTATTTTTGCAATCTGGTCAATTAATTGTTAAATCAAAATTAAATATGAGCTTAATGTAAAAATCTGCAAAACTCTTCCAGTAAGCTACATGCATTCCCATCTTTCTTCTGTAGAATTTTCAACTCATTTCGAATTCGTTTGCAACAATTTCACTTGTAAAATCACTCTTATGGTATAAAACTGATAAAATTCATTGAAAATCCGAAATTAATTAAAAATCATCACAAAGCTTCTAAAGAACCTTAAAATTCTGTCACATATTAATTCCTTAATCTATCGAAACAGAAATTTTAGGATTTTTTAGATTTTCCTGGAAAAATGGCCAGCGCATCCATAATCGTATCCCAATTGCAACCGATCTTTGACAATTTGAATATTTAAGCTATAGCACGTTGTTGGCTAAGAGGTTACCGTCCACGGAAATCCTGAGATATGCCAGGCAATAAGGTGCTATAACCTAAGTATTAAATTGCGCAAGGAAAGAGCGCACGATTCCCTTCCTTGGATGCCATTCTGGGCCGAAATTGGTGAACCCTAGAGCCATTGGTAATCCTTAAATGTCCAAAAAAACTGAAAATCCTTGAAATCTGAAATTAACTAACTTCAAGAACTGAAATCGATTCATCTCGTGTCTGTCGGAACTGTTGGATCACGATTTCCGTCATAGGAACCATTAGAGCCCAATTTAGGAACACTTATGTCAGGTCGTGTCCTAGGTTTTAGGGAATCTTAGGTTTTAGGGAGTCCTAGAGTTAGGAGTCCAGCCTCATCACGGATGTTTGCTATGTATAGCAACCGTGCCATAGGTCTAGTTACACTAGTCACCCAATCTTTACCTAGGACAAGCCTAGTAAACTAGGATGTAGGCTAACCTGCATTAGTCTAAGGAACAACTTGCATTTAGATAAGAATCATATAGAATCTTAGATGAAATCCTAGGATAATAAAATCCTCAACTTGAATTAAATAACTTCTCTTAAAACTGTTGAAACAGTCAAATCCATCTAGGTCGGTGTCTTAGTTGAGTTAGGCATATGTAGCTTAGCTTAGGTGCACCGAACTACGTCGACTCTGATCCCAGTGAGGCTTGGGTACGTAGGCAGCTTGGATGTCTGATGGCATACCAACCGCGAGTCGGCACCACAACAAATTGTGGTGTTTTGTATATTAATTTTCTTGTAAATGCTTAATCAAATCACTTAGGATTTTCCATGAAATTAGAATTTTAGGAGAACTTTCACTTAGATGGAATTCAAACAAATAAAGTAACCAAGTTACACACTTAGGATCTACATTGAAATTAGATCATAGGATGCATGTCACATAGTTCGCACATTAACATAGAGTTGAATGAGCCATTTAAAATAAATTTAAAAGAGTTAGCTTTTGGAATCGAAGACCGATTATCGGGCAGGAATGGTGCATGTGGTGGATAAATCCCCATACCTTCCATTCTCGTAACCAGGTAGTGAGTCTAAATTTCTGGTTAATTATGGGTCCTAGATCCCACATCTAGGTGGCGACTCTGTCAGTCTCTTTTGTGTGGAATTCGGATTGCCTTAGTGATCCCAAGTTCACATAAAAGATGAATTATAATCAATCATAAAATGCACACGCCAATCGCGTGGGTACGAGAGACCAAGAGAGAGCGTGGCGGCTCGCGCCCCACCCCTCTCGCGGGATCGGGTCCCACAGATAGAAACAGGAATGTACTCCTTCCGAAGGGATATAAGCACAGCTCCTACTCCCTGTCCTCGATTGTTGACAGCTCTATCAAAGTACATAAGTCACTTAGTACTCGAAGTCTCTTCTTCAACATCCATTATCTCTTCATCTGGAAAATCTGTCTTCAAGAAAGCACTTTCTTCAACAGGTGCATCAGCCAAATGCTCAGCAACGATACGCCCCTTAACAGATTTTCGAGTGACATAGGTGATGTCGAATTCGGATAACAACAACAACCACCTTGCAGTCCTTCCTGTAAGGGTAGGTTTCTCAAACAAGTACTTTAACGGATCCATCCGTGATAGCAAAAGAACCTTGTTTGACAGCAGATAATGTTTAAGCCTTTAGGTAGCCCAAACTAATGCTAGACATGTCTTCTCCAAAACTGTGTACTGTAACTCGTACTCTAGCATCTTCTTACTGATGTAGTAAATGGGCTTCTCCCTTTTAGACTCTAAATCCTGCTAAGCAAGCATGCAACCCATCGCTGCATCTGTGATAGACAAGTACAATAATAACGGCTGGCCTGGAATGACAGGTGATAGAACAGGAGGTAAAGATATGCACTGCTTAACTTTTTCAAAGGCCTCCTAACATTCTTCATTCCATTTCTTCGAGGAATTCTTCTTCAGAAGCTTGAAAATGGGTTCACACGTTATCGTCAGATGTGCTATGAACTGTCTCAGATACTGAACTTTGCCAAGGAAACCTCGGATCTGCCTTTCTGTTTTCGGCGGCTGCATTTCTTGAATCGCCTTGATCTTTTGCGGATCCACTTCGATTCCTTTTTCGCTGACCATAAACCCTAGGAGTTTTCCTGATGTAACACCAAAGACGCACTTACTTGGATTTAAGCGAAGCTGATATTTCCTGATCCGCTCAAAGAACTTTCTCAGGGCAATAGTGTGCTCAGGTCGAGTCATGCCTTTTACAATCAGGTCATCGACATATACCTTGACCTCTTTATGGATCATATCATGAAGAAGAGTTGTAGCAGCCCTCTGATATGTAGCACCAGCATATTTCAGACCAAACGGCATCACTCTGTAGCAGTAAGTACCCCACTGAGTAATGAACGTTGCTTTCATAATGTCTTCGGGCGCCATCTTAATCTGATTGTAGCCTGAGAACCCATCCATAAAGGATAGAAGAGCATGCCCAGCTGTATTATCCACCAGGAGATCAATGTTTGGAAGAGGAAAGTCATCCTTAGGACTTGCCTTGTTCAAGTCTCGAAAATCGACACACATTCAAACTTTCCCGTCCTTTTTGGGCACCGGTACGATGTTCCCAAGCCACTCTGGATATTCCACTACTTGAATGAATTTTACTTCTAACAACTTCTTTACTTCTTCATAAACTTTCAACTTCCATTCAGTTTTGAGTTTTCAGAGCTTTTGCTTCTTTGGCTTAATACCAGGGATTAAGGGTAAGCGATGCTGAACAATTTCCTCACTTAATCCTGGCATGTCATCAAATGACCAAACAAAAACTTCCTTGAACTCTTTGAGTATGGTGATTAATTCCTCACGTTCTTCAGGAGATAAAATTTTGCCAATTCGAATCTCCCGAATCAAGGTTTCATCACCTATATTCACAGTTTTAATTTCCTCTTCGAGTGGTTTTGCTCGGCGACTCTCCTCCTGTTGAATCATGTGTCTGATTTCAGGGGGAGTGTCGTCGGCATCCTCATCAGAGGGGGAGTCTTTATTGTTATAATTAAGATTATCAGATTCTGAAGCAGAAACATTAGAAACAAAAGTGGAGACAGGAATCTTTTATTTCATTGAATGTTGAATCAAGTACATCAAATGATGAATTACCCACATCGGGGTTTATAATGAACTTTGGACTCAATTTTACAGACTCAACAGATATGTTGACATCAATGTTAACCGGCTTAACAGATGAATTCATTTCATTACACATGCGCATCAATGAGAATCTTAAAAATATGAAGTGATGGTCTCAAGCATGAATTTACTATCAATGACTTAGGGACCAAAGAAAAGTGGGCTCATGTCCTCAAACTTATAAATCGCCAAATACTTTCAAAACAAGATGAGTATAATAATCCATGGCCTGAGGTTAAATTCATCAACAGATTACTAAGAACTAGCCCCAAGTAATATGCAAGAGACCCTATAACAACTCCAAATGAAAAGTTTCACATCACAGATCCAAATATATGATCCAAACAATACTAAAATGAGAAATGCAAATAGACTTTTATCCAATGAGACATATTTTAGTAAGCCAAAGATAACAAAAACAGGAGAATATTTTACTCTAGACAATTCCTCATGCATATCCTAGCATAAGACCGATTACAGTTCCTCACCTAATAATTAAACTGGATGAGAGAAGATGCATTTGAATAAGCATTACATGATTTTAACACTGGTCCTAATTTCACATGTATTTTCTTTCTTTTTTAATCACAATGAAAATGGACTTCATAAATCCTCTATTCAGCACATGATGATACAACTGACCTGTAATTAAATATACATGCATGATAATTCAAAAGAACTAGAAATTAAACACATATTCATATGGTAATGAGGACAAACTATCTGTTCAATTCAAGTTCTATTTGACACTACTAATATTTTTCAAGTATAAAACATGGCAAATTTTAGGACTCAATATTTTCTATATAATACAGAGCTAAGCTCTAGCATATAATCTCTTATTCTTAACAGGTCACATCATCAGTTAAAACAGGAAAAAAAAACTAGCTCAACCCTAGGCAATCTGTCAAAGAGACCTCGTATGGATTACACAGTCCACATGTGATTCATTTTAAATCAAAGTGAATAGAAGATGTCAAAGTATCCATTACTTCTTAACTCATTACAGATCACAAAATTTACATGCTAGAATCTAAAAAAATAAAATAAAATAAACACACACAATCACTAAGGCTTTCCTAAGAATAAATTTTACTTCAACGAGATATCTGACACTAATTCAGCAACAATTCATTAAAAAGCATTTTAGCCTCATACAGCAAAAAATATTAAATCAAAAGGTTAAAACATCTGTAGACACCCCCATTTTGCTCCGCTTTGATCAATGAAGTGGTTAGTGTCTCTCTATCGGTTTTCTAGTGTTTTTTATTTTCATGTCCATCTCTTACAATCTTTTCGGTCGTTTCCGTCATAATATGCATTTTTCCGCTAAGAGTTGAGGAGGGTTATTCACAAGAACTTAAACAAGAGAGATTTGGACCCATTTGGTGGGCCCGCATTGAGCATTTTGATTTGATTTGGATCGAGCAAGTGCTCTCCGCATTGTTTTTAATGGGAAACATGATTTTTGAACTTATTTGGATCCGACAAATAAAAAAATGCTTTGCATTGGGGGTCCATATATGTTTTGGCCAATATCTGTTGTAGCCTATCAATTGGGTGGTTTGGATCGACCAAGGCGAAAATGATTTGGGGCACAAATTATTGCAGAGTAGCTTAACAAATGAACTGCTTGGATCATCCCATGAAGATGATTTATAGGTATGATCCGGTTACATTTCAGCTCACCAAATCAATAGTTCAGATCATTCTACAGAAATAATTTGTGGGCGCAATTAATTTATGTTGTGACCAATCGTTTGGATGGGGTGGATCAGCCCATGGAAAGGATTCAAGGGGTGCAACCTGTTTATAGTAAGGCCCAACAATTGAACGGTCAGGACCATCCCATGGAATTGATTACAAGGGAGCACAACCCATTTATGGGGAGTCCATCAAATGGACTGTTATGATTATCCTATGGAGCAGATTTTTGGAACATAACTTATTTATGTTATGGCCCATAAAATGAATGGTTTAGATCATTCTATTATGAATTATTTGGGGGCGCATCCAAATACATTGCCTCTCATCGAATGAACGGCTGAGCTTATTTTTCAAAGATGGGAAACAATTAATTTGGGATGTGGCCTAACAAATAGACAATGTTGGATCATTCCTCGGCAAATTGGATCATGGGGCCCACCGTTTTCTTGATGGATTCCATGCATTTTCGGCAAAACTTAAAAGTGGGGCTCACTAAATATTTAATATACGATCACAAAGCGTTGGGAATTTACCCAAGTTGGTAAGATTTGCCAAGGTTTAAAGGATCGAATTTTTGAAGGAATATTCGTTAAGTATTTGGTCCAACTCATAAAAGATCGGATTGCTAATGAGAGTCGGCAAGTTTATTTTTAGCTTGAAGGTTTCATAGCTACAAAAGATGGAGAGGTTGAATCCGAGTACCAAAATTGTCCACCCTGGCAGGACCCACTTGCACTTGTTGTCCAACGTTTCTTTTTATTTTGGGAAGACCCATTGTCAAAATTTAGAAGAATGATAAAAGGAGAAGTATTGTTGCCAAAGTTGTTAGTGGGCTCAAAAGTTTGAAAGAATTGAATTGCATGGGGAAAGGATCTATGGTTAGCAACCACATGCACCCTGTTGATAATTGTCACCATTATTATTGTGGCTTATTTACTAGTTGCAAAAGAAACGTGGAATAGAGGTCAAATTAGAAGTTACACTTTGAAAAATAGAAAGTGTTGCATATAAAAGAAGGTTATTTTATTTGGGTGAGTTTTCTTGGGTAGTTTTTGGGATTCTTTCCACAAGTGACAGACGAGGAACCTTCTTTCTCTTGCTAAAAATTAAAAGGCAATTTATCACATATATAAGAAGAAGGGAGCTCGTTGGGTAGGGAGGTTTTTCTTTTTTTTTTCTTTTTTTTTGGGGAGGGACAGAATTGGTGACTCTCACCCGATTATAAAAAAAAGAGGGACATTCATCTTTTGGGGGTTCCCTTCCATCTTCCTCTAAAAATCCATTATCTCACACCATTCCGACTCTCTATATCTCACTAATTTTGTTTCTCTCTCTCTCTATCTCTCTCCCCTCTTCCTTCTCTCTCTCATAGATTTTGGTAGTCACATTTTATTTTATTTTACTCTAATCAAAGCCCTCTATCATCTCTCTTTCTTCCATTGACGAACTCGAGTTCTATTCCTCTTCTCTCGCGGTTATTTTTGTATCGGCAAATTCTCTTGGATGCGGATCGGATCGGATCGTCACCAAAGCGGTTTATCTCTTCCGGCGATTCGGATTTTCTAGAGCGTATTAAAGGGTACGACAAAGCGTCTACCTCGGATTTACGCACCCTAGAGACAAGGGGCGCGATCAACGGTAGGTTCCTCCATTTTTTATAATATCAAAGGTTGAAAAGCATGCTTAGAGCCGTTTCTTCTTTGTTTTGTTCATGATTTTTGTAAAAGCTACCATGCATGATCTAATATGATTTTGGTGGGTCAATTTATTTGATTATCGATTTTGGTAAAAAAAGAAATCGTTATATGAGAAAATTTGGTGTTTAATCGATCGGGATATCTAGTGGCTTTTGAATCGTTTTACAAAGTGAGTGTTTTAAAACCAAGGGTTTTTCGCGAAACTATATTTTTTGGGTTTTAATGCGGTTAAAAGAATACCAAAGATTTAAAAAATCCAGTAGATTTCATTTGTTTTGATGGCTCAAAATTCGTTCAAAATATACTCGGAAATAGGATTTTGATGGTTCTAAAAATCGTTCATATAACAAAACAATTCGAAACTGATTGAAATTTGGTCCTCAATATATTTTTGATGTTTAAATATCATACAAAATTTTTTAAAATATTTGGAGTTTATTTATTATTTTCACTGGAATTGTTTTAATAAAATCACTGATTTTCATGTATATGAAGGACATATTATTAAACGCACTCTTTAAAAGCTGAAATTTGGTAACAAGATGAACTGACCAGTCAGAATTATATTGTGAATTTTTTGGAAATTTTGGGCATATTTTAATATTTTATATTGATTTTTAATTGCTCTAACCAGAACATGAATATATCTGTTAAAAATAGACAATTATCGAAATAATGTCTGAATATTTGTCGAAGAATAGTCTAGTAAAAGTTTGGTTGGATTTGGAATTAATTTACTATATAATGTCATCAATCTGACCCGAAAGTGAAAAATCAATTAAAAATTGAATTTCAATCTTTAAAATCATGAAAACTTAAATCAGAATATATTTTTTAAGAACACATCATATCCTAATGTTTCTGAAACAGATAACTTAATTAGCTATAGGCTTCTTTGTAAAAGCATTAATCTGATCCAATTGTGATAAATTCATTTAAAAATCCAAATTAATTCAAAACACCTTGAAAATTTTCAGAGAATTCTAACTTTTCATCATGTATTCAATGACTAAGCCATCTGAAATAGAAATCTTAGGAGTAATAGATTTCCTTTGTAAAATAACATGCTAGGATAATTTAGATGCCGAGATCGTAACCATAATCGTATACTAATTGCGATCGATCCAGCATAATTGGAGTGCGCAAATTATAGTATGTTATTGGCTCCGAGGTCCACTATCCACGAAAATCCTGAGAAATATGCCAGGCAATAAGATACTATAACTTACGTGCTAAATTATATAAGGGTTGAGAGCACGATTCCCTTCCATGGTTGCGATTCAAGGCCGAAACTTGCGAACTATAGAGCCTTTGGTATTCCTTAGATGTTTAGGAATCGAAAATTCTTAAAATAAAAAATCATCAAGTTCAACAAATTGAACTAGCTCACTCCATGTCTTTGGAACCGTTGGATTATGGCTTCCCATCGTAGGAACCATTAGAGCCCCATTTAGGAACACTTGTGTCATGTTGTATTCTAGGTTTTAGGGTGTCCTAGAGTTAGGGAGTTCAGCCTCATCACGACCGATTGCTATTATTAGCAATTGAGTCATAGATCTAGTTACACTACTTATCCTTTTTTCTGATAGAACAAGCCTAGTTACCTAGGATGTAGGTTAACCTACATTAGTCTAAGGGACAACTTGCACTTAGATAGGATCATATAACATCTTAGATGAAGTCCTAGGATAATAAAATCTTCAACTTGAACTAAATAATTTCTCTTAAACTCTTAAAACAGTCAATCTAGTCTAGAGCAGTGTTCTAGATGAGTTAGGCATAAGTAGCTTAGTTCAAGTGCACCGAACTACGATCGACTCTGATTCTAGTGAGGCTGTGATACGTAGGCAACTTGGATACTTGAGTGGCATACCAAGCCCGAGTCGGCTCCAAACATAAGTGGTGGGGTTTTGTACATTAATCCTTAAATTAAAAGTAATTAAATCACTTAGGACTTTCCATGAAATTAGAATTTTATGAGAACTTTCACTTAGATTGAATTCAAACAAATTAAGAAAATCAAGATACACATTTAGGAATTACACTGAAATTAGATCTTAGGATGCATGTCATGTAGTTTGCACATTAATATAGAGTTAAATGAGTCATTTAAAAGAAATTCAAAAGAGTTAACTTTTGGAATTGAAGACCGATTATCGGGCAGGAATGGTGCATGTGGTGGTTACTCCCCATACCTTCCATTCTCGTAACCAGGTAATGAGTCTAGATTTCTGGTCAATTATGGGTCCTAGATCCCTCATCTAGGTGGCGACTCTGTCACTCTCTTTTGTGTGAAATTTGAATTGCCTTACTGATCCCAAGTTCACGAAAAAGATGAATTAAATCACACATTGCTAGGCTCGGCGGCTTACTCCTGCCCTTTTGGGTACTGGGTTGCACGTTTGTTTGCACCCTATTGCTTGGTTGCTGCCTGCTTAGTTGGGTAATTAAAATCAATAATAAAAAGCACACGCCATTCATGTGTGTACGAGAGACCAAGAGAGAGTGTAGCGCTTCGCGCACTCGCAACCCTCTCGCGGGATCGGGTCCCACAGTTTAGCGACTCTACTGGGGACCACCTAACTTCATTAAAATTTCAAAGGATAACTCATTTGAGTCTATTTTAATTGGCTCATGAAAACTCTATCTTATATGTTTGCTAGATTAGTTTGTTTGTCTTGTTTTATTTTTCTCATCACATCATACTCAAACTTAATCAAACAAAACCTGAAGGTATCATAAATTGCGCAAACATATTGCACACACTGACATCACTTGCATCTCACATGCACACACATCCTATTTTAGGAATCCAGAGTGTTATCTAGCATGGTTGACTGGGATTTCATCACCTGGTGCCTCTATGCTAGAGAAGCATTCCACTCTTAGCCTAGTACCTTTATGGTACGTAAACGGATCTCTTGTTTACGTACTGATACGCCGGAGAATGGTACAGTATATTGAGCACAGATTTGCGCTAAGGGAACTCTTGGCCTTACCCCTAGATTAACCCACACATGCATGTAGTATATGAACACACGTGCATCACGTGTGTGAGCCTAGCTTAGGATATCCTACCCATTTGTGTTTAGATTAGGCCGTAGTTCATCTTCCAATGGCTACGATCGGCCCTTAGGTACACAAACAAAGTCATGAGTTGAGATCCTCTTTCCACTCCGTTAGATTAAGATTAGGATTGATGCCTTCAGGTAACCCTTGTCAAAATGTAAAAAGATTAAAAAACTTTCCCTTTGGGATTAGGATATAAATCCCATCTTTCCCAAGATCTCATAGGATTGGTCTATTCTTGATCTATCCGTTGAAAGCAATCTTATGCAATCTCATCTAATCTTTTGATCATATGCCTTTCATTCTTCTATCATGTGATTTGATCATGTTTTCATACTTTCTTTAAACTGGTAGGAACTTGTCCCAATCTCATGATTATGTAATCTTGATCCTTCTTGTATCCCTTCTCTTGGCTTACAGGCACCATGTCTACTCGTAAAATTCTCGATTGGATCCGTGGTATATTAAAGAAATCACACATCTATGCCATAAGTGAGCAAGAGAAAAATCTCTTTGGCTACATAGCAACCATTAAGCTCGATTGGGGATTACTCTATGCCGCATCAGAGTGTTGGGATCCCGATCATCATGTCTTCTGTTTTGGCAACCAAGAAATGTGTTCCACTTTTGAAGAATGGTGTGCCTTGTTGGAATATCCTGTGGATGGCCCTCTGGTGAAGCCATCCTATGTGCCGGATTATCGTCCTTTGTTCCTTCGCTTAATGAATAATCCAGATGAATCCATGGACTCTTTCATAAAAGGCCAAGAAGTGTCCATGCAACAGCTAATCGACACTTACCCTCTTATTGGACACATTGGCGCTGTTGATATTCAAAAGGCCCGACGTCGCGCTTTGAGATTCTGCTCCTTTGCTAGGTTCCTCACTGTCCAGTCTTCTCGCTTCGCGTCAGCTGTTCTTTTAGATCTCGTTGATCAAATGGATCGTGGCGCCAATCCAATTCCTTCTATACTTACAGAAACCTTCAATGTATTGGATGATATGGCTCGTCTTCGTGTCAGCTCAGGTCCAGGCTCTTACGTTCGCTCTTTTGTTGGGTCCTTCTCCGGATGTCCTACATTACTCCAGGTGTGGTTGTGTCACAACCTAAAAATCGCAGCTCCTGTACATTTTGATCATACGTTGTACACCTTCAGCGAATGGCGTCATGATGTTTCCTTCGATCATAAAAGCGATTGGGCTGATTGGTTAAGTTCCCGCCAACAAGATCAGATTCGTTGGCAAATCCCTGGAATCCAAGAAGCTGTCTTCAACACTGGAGAAGCTAACTACGTTCGCCTTCTTGGTCTCAAAAAGACTTCCTTTTATGTTCCTACCAGGATTTTACGTCAGTATGGAAGGCAGCAATCTCAGTTCAGGTATTCCTCAAAGATTTCAAGTGCCTCTGAATCGAAATATTCTTCTCCCTTTTTGTTTAGAGAAAAGGCACAAGAGCCTTTAAACCAAAAATATTCTTTCTTCTACCCTAGGGAAAAAGCTTAGTGCCTCTGTGACAGAGAATTTCATATGAATAATCCAATTTCTTAAAATTCTAGGACTTCGTCTAGGGTTTTGCATTAGAAAGCATTTAACGTCTAGGTTGCATTTTGTCTAGAGAGTCCTTTGTTAATTAAAGCTACGCAAAATGGCTCTGTCACTTTTGCTTTGGTATTTGATAACTACGTCATCTCTACTAAAGAGGGGCATCTGTAGACACCCTCATTTTACTACGCTTTGAAAAATAAGAGATTAGGAAGTTTCATCGAGTTTTGAGTCGGTCTTCAGCATTAGATTAGTATTCTTACATTTTTAAGGAGTTTTGAAGTTGATTCGCAATCATAAAAGTCTCTAGGGGGTTCCATTGGTTTCCGAAAAATGAAAATTCAAGTTTCCGATCAAGTAGGAAAACCTGCTATTTTTGGAATTTTTTAGGATTTTCCCTATTTTCATCAGCTTTTGCACTACATGGGTATTTTGGTCATTTCCAGTGTGTCCCATTTGACCCCTAAGTTGTGTCTGAGAGATCTTGAGTGATTCCATGAATTTTTTTAAAAACCATCTAAATTTAGAACTTCTCAAAGGTTTCACTTGATTTAGAAATTTTGTGAGGCGAGGGTATTTTGGGCATTTTCAGGGGATTCCAAGTGATCCTGTTTGATATTACTCACTAAAAGGATCCAACTTAAAAATTTCATATTTTAGAAGTTTGACCATGAAGACTTTCCATTTTTTAACTTTCTCCTTCAAGGGCAATTCAGTTTGAGGGCATTTTGGTCACTTTTTGATGTGTTGATCAAACGATTTCATTTGGGCAAACATGATTTTTCTAAGGGGTGAATGTGGTTAGGCCATGTGTGTAGGACCCATCATGTGCATCACATGGTGTGGGCCCACCATTATAAATTTCGAATTATTATTTGAAATGGGTTGGATTTCATAAAAGATGAGAATGAGAAAAGGGCTACTATGGTCACGTTACTAAAATGGCCATAACTTTTTAATCACTCGTCCAAAATATTCGTGTTGTACTTGTTGGAAACGTCTCGAGAAGCGCTATAACTTTCTAGTTTACAATTTCTCGTGATTCTTCCACGAAACAAGTAAAAAACAAGCTTTAAAATCAAGCAGTGCTATTTGGATGTGAATTTCAGCCCACTAAAATTATCATAACTCTTCAACCGATTAGCCAAATTTAAAGTGTAAATATGTGTTGGAAAGGTATCTCAAAGGGCTACAACTTTGTAGTTTACAACTTTTCCTAATTTTGCCTTCAAATAGGTCAAACATGAGTTCCAACATTGGGCAATCCTTTTTGGATGGGAATATTTCATAAAAGGGTGTGTTTCCCATATGTGAAAGCTTCTAGAATAATCTTGAAAGATCTCTTTTGGTATAATTAGAATGGAATGCTTGCTTAGCAAGGAATCCTAATTAAAAAACAACTCTATTTTAGAAAGTAAAGAAAAGAAAGATACAGACAAATATTGAAAACTTACTAAATATGGAGTCCTCACAAAGGAAACTTCTTATTCAATTCAAACTCTTGATTTTTTATATAAACAACACACCAAACCCTAGATGAAGATGAAGAGCTTGCAAAAATGTCCAACTTGGCATCTTTCTTAGAAAAATGTCTCATCTTGATTGGGGTGTGGAGATCATCTTCCACACTTCATCTTCTTCAAAGTTCCATATTATTTCTTCCATCCTTATTCTAAATTCAATATATTGGAGATTATTAAATTGTTCTTCGGGATTTTTCTAGCGTTTATAAGGGTGTGACAAAGTGAATATCCCGGATTTACACACCCTAGAGACAGGAATTTGCGATCAACGATAGGTGTTTTTTCTCTTTTCAATCTTAGGTTTAGAAAAGCATGCCAGATTAGATTTTTGGTTTTCTTTGGTTTCATGATGCATATGGATGTGTTTTTAATTGAATTTTTGATATGATCTAATATGAATCATATTCTTTTAAAATCCAAATTATTGCTGGAAAATTAGTTTTTCTTGATTTAAAAGCAATTTTCTTTCAAATCTCTTTCGATATGGGTTTAAACTCGATTTTCAAAGTGGTTTGAATCAATGGGTTTCTTCAAACCTGATTTTTTCTGAGAAAATTGATGGTCCAACAATTGTTAACTTCATCTACCATAACATTCTTTGCTCCTATGGCATTCCCGAATCTATCATCACTGACAATGGAACCCCATTTAAAAATCAAATGCATGGATGAGTTCTGCCAAGACTATCACATTCGTCACCACTATTCTACTATATACTAGCCTCAAGGCAATGGTCAAGCCGAAATATCAAATAAAACAATAATCACTATTCTTACCAAGACTGTCAATGAATCCGGTAGAGATTGGCCTACTAAACTCTTTCCTGCTCTCCTATCTTACCTAACATCTTTTCGCACCCCCACTGGTGCCACCCCATTATCTCTTATCTATGGCACAAACGTTGTTCTTCCCATGGAGCCCGAACTCCAATCACTTAGAATTTCTCTCCATGGTCTAACATCTGATGACGAACTTCGCCAAGCTCGTTTAAACCAACTAGATCTCTTAGACGAACAACGCTTAACTGATTTAGATCACTTACACACTTATCAAAAATGCCTTGCACATACTTACAACAAATGTGTCAAACCGAGATTCTTCCGACCCGGTGACTTACTGCTCCGACAATGCTTCCACAAACAAGGTAAAATTCACCCAAATTGGGAAGGTCCTTACACCATTGTTATCGCATACTCATAAACAGTTTATCGTCTCGCAAACGCTGATGGATGCATCTTACAAGAGCCTGTTAATATTCAACACTTAATGAAATTCTACCCATAACTATACTGTCAAAAAATTCACTTAATTCCAGTCTATTAAAAAAAATCCATATATTGCAATGCACACGTTTGCCTTCGGATACTATCGCCTCAATTATAATGTCGCCTTCAATAATATGTTGCCTACAATGCTGCCTCAGAAACAACGTTGCCTCGGATTGCCTCGGTTATACAGTTGCCTCGAATAAAATGTTGCCTCGGTTATACAGTTGCCTCAAATAAAATGCTGCCTCAGTTTTACAGTTGCCTCGAATAAAATGCTGCCTCGATAAATGGTTCGGGGGATCCTTAAAACCTTCACTTACAGTCCGGAATGACTCCAAACTACCATGTTTATAGTCTCGTGCGACTCTAACTCACACCCCGTCCCGCGGAATGGTTGCCTCGATCATCATACATGGCAAGTCGGATATCTTGAGATAGCTCTATAGCTACTCTCACACATCCACTGCCCAAAATCAATATGAAGACCAACTCGACAATGTCGCTATCCGCCGCTGCCCTGCTATTTTATCTTTTGTTTTACCTTTTATTTATTTATGTCACCTCTTTTTTTTCAACTCATTTTCTTACTTCGTGCCGATCTCCTTCTTGGTTACCCCATGTCTTTACATGGGGCACCCAAGAGGGGCACCTTATAGGCATCCATTTTGAACTCAAACATCTAAAACCAAGAACCCCATTTTGCAAACTTCACTTCTTCGTCACTTATTGCACACAAGTGACAAAGAGGGGCAAATGTAAGCACGCGATTTTTACAAATCTGTTTCTTTAGAAATCACAAAAAAATGCCCTCATTTTTGTCATTATTTACAGCCCATGCCCCCTTCTCTTTTAATATGCAAAAACCCAAAAAACCTTTCGAATTTACATTTCCATGCCATCAAGCACTTAAAAATGAGATTTTCATCTTCTTTCCCCATAATGGAAAACCAGCCCAAAAATATTCCATTTCCCCACCAAAATCTTCCCTAAACGGCCAAATCCATGTGATTAAAAGCAAAATCTTTCCCTAGATTCATATTTTTACAAAAAAAATCCAATTCTCCCTCTTCAAAATCTTCCCAAATAACCCAAAGTGATTTGAAATCCCTAATCTTCACCCTAACCTTTCATTACCACACAAATATCCCTCTATCAATCCGTTTTACAAAGATTTCATTTGAAAAGATTGGCCCAAAATTCAATCAAATCATATTTCAAAAACCCTTGATTGAAACCTTAAAAATAGCTTTTTTCTCCCATTTTCACCTATACATAGACCCCTCTACAACCCTTTAAGAGCACGAAAATTTCAAGAGCACAAGCTCCCTACAAGCTATCAAGCAATCAAGCTCTCTATTTCTCTCCTTCTTAAGCTCTCTTCTTATATTTTCTACAACTTCTGTTTTATTACTTTTCGTTTTTCACTACTTACACTAGGGCAGTGGCTTGGACTTCGCCTCCAAGGTCTTCAAACTTCCCTTCAGATATGCCACCATCTTCTTCTCCTTTCGACTTCATTAGTTCATTGGAAACTCGAAGTCTACAAGAGGGGAAGGCCTAAACTCATTCTCTTCATTAGACATTCTTCATTATACTTGTTCTGTTTTGTATGATTTCTGCTCTTCACTTGTATTGTCATTAATTTTACAAAAAGACACAGGACTCTTTTCTAAAGGTCCTTGTCAGATTGTCAGAAAGTTTTAGCAATCAGTTGTATTGGTGCTAACTTTGATTTCGAAATACCATATTATCATATATTCTGCCCAGTTATATGCTTGCAAATTTACTTGACCCATTGGTTATAAATTGGATTTTAATCTCAAAGGTCCCTTGCCTTGTAACTCGCAACAGATTTTCTCCCACATTCACTTCTAAACCAGTTTTATTTTTCACATATTTGCAACACAGGGTTTTGTTTATAATCACTTGCATTTGACAGAAATTGTGTACCCCAGAGGAATATTTATTTACCGCTACTTTGACCCATTCACAGAAAAAAAAAGAATTTTCATTTGACAGACCTTGTCACTTATAAATTCCATCCATATTTGCATACACCTACTGAGAATCAGTCCTTATTATGTATTGCTGAATTTTGGGTTAATACTTAATACGACAGCCCACATAAAGGAATTGAATTCCTTTCACCATTTGCAGTGTCAGATTATACCCATCAATCGATTTCATTTCTTTAGCCCAAAGTCAAGCTTTGTCACTCTATAATTTTATCCAAGCTTTGTTTTTCTTATATATAGGAGTCTTTCATTCATGAATTGCATGTTACATTAGCAGGCATTAACATCAGTTACATAAACAAAAAAATTTCAGGTTTTAAACCCCCTGTCACTTAGCATCATTGAAGCCTATTTCAGTACTTACACCGCATATTTTTACCATTCTATTGAACTTCAACCTACTGCTTATAACTATTCGTCTTCAAAGCTTGTTTGAACTGTCTCATTTATATGCTCTGGAGTGAACTGTCTTCCTCCTTTTAATTAAATACACTTAAATCATTCAAGTCCCTATTCATTTTATGGCAACTGCACATTCACATGTACTTGTATGCACTATTGAATCTATGCATTTCTCATTACTCATGTTTTAAATACCATTTGCTGAAAATAAGTTTGTTTGCCTTATTTCCATCGTCTACCCAAGTATATATTCTATAGAGAATAGCTTCTTGATTGTACTGTAGCATTTGACATTCAAAGCAGTTAGTGAACATCACCTTTGCTGGATAACATCCTTGCCGAAGCGCATAGTCATTTGCACCTTGGAACTTGCATAAAGCAACGCAACAAAATTCTACGCCGCTAAAATAGCACGCTGCGGCCTAAAAAAAACAAATTGCCCCGACGTTGTACTTTGAAGCAAAGCTCGCCACAACAGGTCGGTACTCTAAATCTTAAAACCCATCCCAAACGACCCGAATCCAAACCCGAATTTCTCTAAGATAGGATAGATCCCGGCCCAAACTTTGAAACTTCACTAAGTTCAAAATCAAGCATCTAAAATTTTAACTTTCTTGTTTTTAATTTCTTACATGCTTATTCATATGCTTAGCTGTAGCTCTTTATTGTTTACTTACTTATTGTCTCTTGTTTACTTACCTTGTTATAGTTCTTTACTGTTTACTCACAAGCTTAGCTGTAGGATTTACTTGCTTATCATATATCTGCTTAGCTGTAGTCTCACATGCTTACCTGTAGCATTTAATTGCTGATCTTACTTCAGTTACTTGCTTATCTCATTACCTGCTTATCTTATCTCATCATATATGCTTATTTATCTGTTTACCTGCTTAGCTGTAGCTGTGCATGTGGTTGTTTACTGCTTTCTTAGATGTGATGAGTTAGGATTAGATGTGATGAGTTAGGATTAGTGGAGACAGGTAGCAGGATTATCTGGTATTGGATCGACACTAGTCTTCTCTGTCTCCTCACGAGTGATGTGAGGATGTTCTGATATACGTATTCAGCATTGTATATATATTTTCATTTTGAAAGGAGGAAACGGCTGACTCTAGTGTTCATTCCAATATCAGGTGACACTGATATCAACCCTCCATAGGACATGGATGCTTTTTCTTTTTCTTTTGTATGTTATTGCCCATCCCCATTGCCCATCCCCGGGTCATGCATGCTTAGGTAGACGTCTTCTCGGGGATGCCCGTTCCCATTTCACATGATTTTCGTCCAAAATTCTTCAAAAATAATAAAATTGGCATAAGAGACCGAGTGTGCTCGGGCGAGTGGGGTGCCTAAAACCTTCCCCACTCGTAACCAGGCACGAACCGTTTCTTCTCTGGTTACCCGTTGCAATAGACATATTATGGGTTCCAGGGCCTTAATCCCTGGATGGCGACTCTTCTTTATATTTAGGTACGTCTTGGTTCCGAGCTTTGAGTCCGAATCAAGAGGTATCGTACATGCCATGACTCATGATGTGAGGACGCTATATTTTGAGAGAGCCGCGCTATATTTTGAGAGAGCCGCAACAGAGCTCTCCTTCTCATGTGGAGATAGAGGATGAGGGGATTTATCCCCCCAGTCCGAGATCGCGGGTCCACAGGCTATTAGGGTTATACCATATAAAATCTCGATCATTTCGGTTTTTATGGTCACCCACGGGTTTACCCAGCCCGGTTCAGTTTTATGGGACCTGTACGTGCCTGGTCAAATTTCAACAGGTCACTAATTTATTGACCCATACCTGTAAATTACGGGTGGACCCGTGGGTCTAGGTCATGTTTTGCTAGGTCTAGTACTAACAGCGTGTAGTCCCAATAAAACATGGGAAATGATAAATATGCCCCTTTTCATCACTTGGGACACCAGCTGCATTGTACGTGGCAATTAGGTCACTTCATTCCTTCAAATGTGAAGTACATCAGCAGCTTTGCAATCATAGATACATTGTAGCTGGGTATCCCAAGTAATGAAAATGGGCGCATTTATCATTTTACTAAAACATTTTTCACGGAAAGCCAAACCCGACAAGAGGGGCTGGAAATGCAGGTAACGAGGGTGGAAATAGGGCGATGAGTTCTTCACCCCACTGTAGGATTATGCGCTGAAATACAAGTAGGCAACCCAAGAGGGGGGTGAATTGGCTAATTAAAAATTTTGGCTTAATTAAAAGGGTGTGTGAGATTAATCCTAGATTATTCTAATCCTTGTTCAAATATGCTTATAAGATATAAAAAGAGAAATTACCAATTTTAGCAATTTATATCTAACCCTTGTTCAATTAAAAATAAACACAAATATGTTAGAGATTACCAATCACCATGGGAGAGAAAGATAGAGTGAGGAAGAGACAATAGGAGGTACACAATGATTTTATAGTGGTTCGGGACTAAGCCCTACGTCCACTCTTCAAGACCTCCTTGAAGCTTCACTAAGTGATCCTCCACTCTTAACGGTCCGGATCAATGAGCCCTCAGTTACAAACGTCTTCTCCACCTTCGAGGGGACAAACCCTCTTCGCTCCGGATTCTCCTTTCTTAATGGGCAGAATCGGAGTCCCTCTACAATCAAGCTTCTCCTTGAGGCCGAAGCGAAAACCCTCTTCACAAACAACTTCTCCTTTCTAAAGGGCCGAAGTGTAAAACCCCTCTCTCAATTCTACGATTCACCTTTCTTACCGGGCCGAATCGGAGACCCTCAAATACAAAGAAGAACAAAAATGAAAAGCACTCTTAGACTCTTAATAGGCTTGATATAAAGATGTAAGCTCACAATCACTTCAAAAGATAAACAACTCAAAGCCCTATGGAGTTCCTGATGCATGTGCATCCCTCTATGTGGCAAAGTCGACGGCCCAGAACGAGTCCATCACAAAGTCTTATTTTTAGCAAATAAAAGAGGCTCAATTTGTTTAGAGTTTTAAAAAGGAGAGTTTTACGGTGATAGAAATCATTCCCTAAGTCTTGTACAAGGGAAGTTGGAGTCTTTTTAGGAGTCTAGTTTATCTTTAGGAGTTTTATAGTTTTAGGAAGTTTCTTTTTAAGTTTTCATTGTTTTGATAGAAGTGAAATTCTAATTTAAGTTTGTTTAGGATTTTTCTTTGCAAAGTCTATAAATAGGCTATCACTCTAATTCGTTTCATTATTAGCTTTTGAATAAAATTTATTTGGTTGCCTCAGAATTGTCCCACGTGCCGCTGGCCAGAATACTCATCCGCCCAAGATACATACAAGCCACCTGCTGCTTGTATCCATCAAATACAAGCCACCTGCTGCTTGTAGCCATCAAATCCTCTCCTCGATAACACCATTGCACCCTTTATCCTACCACCCATTCAAACTCAAAACTCATCTCTAAGACTCAGTATAACTTCTCTCTACTTTTACCCTACCTAATATCACTATTAGCAGCCAAGAAAACTCCCATCGTTCCAGCCCAAATCCAATTCCTCTTAGCCCCTCTAATACAGCCCTATCCCAATTACAACTAAGAACCATTGTTTTAGCCCAAATTACCAAATTAATTCTCAACCCTCCATCTTCCTATAACCAATTGTAAGCCCAAAATCATCACCTCAAAACAACCCTTCCACCCTTCCTTAATTCCATCCTTTTGAAACTGTCTTTATCATCTAAACACCCCAACCTTGCACCTCATATTTCAGCCCTTTCCCTTCCCTTTCATCTACCCTACATAATTTGGCTTCCGCTATTGTAGACACCCCCATTTTGCTCCGCTTTAATCAATGAAGTGGTTAGTGTCTTTCTATCGGTTTTCTAGTGTTTTTTATTTTCGTGCCCATCTCTTACAATATTTTCGGTCGTTTCCGTCCTAATATGCATTTTTCCTCTAAGTGTTGAGGAGGGTTATTCATAAGAACTTAAACAAGAGAGATTTGGACCTACTGGGTGGGCCCGCGTTGAACATTTTGATTGGAATGGGATCAAGCAAGTGTGCCCTACATTAATTTTCATGAAAAACATGAATTTTGAGCTTATTTCGAAGATCGTTTTTTTTTTTTTAGGGAGGACCTATATATGTTTTGGTCAAATATGCAATAGGGTTCGCTAAGTGCCGAGTTGAATAGAGCGGATCATCTTACAAAGATTGCGAGAAGCGCCCAGTTTACGTCGTGGCCCATCAATTGAACCGTTTGGATAATTCTAAAAGATATGATTAGGGGGGGGGGGGTTCTATGGCGTTTTCACAGCCAATTCATGTTGGGCAAAAATCGCACGGATGGTTTAGATCATTTTGTGAGAATGATTTTGAGGGTACGGCCAATGGACGTCACAACCCTTTAAATGGACAGCTAGATCCTCCTATGAAAACAGTTTTGAAGGCAACATGTTCTCACTATGGCCCATTTAATTGAACGTATTAGATCAGCCTATGAAAATGGTTTTGGAGGGCACGCGCATTGATGTGGTTGCCCAATCAAATGAAGGACTCGGATTAGCCAACAAAACTGATTTATAGGATGCAATTTATTTATGTTGTGGCCCAATCAATTGAACGGTTTGGATCATCTTTTGGAAAGAATTTAAGAGGGTGTGACCATGGGAATATGTTTAGAAATAAGCCCATCATTGTTTAGAAAAATCCAAAAAAACCAAAGCATGTCATTTGGCAAGGAGGATAGAAAAGTCCGGAGCTTCTTTTCTTATTATAATTTAAGAAAGGCCACTTATTTAGATTTTTGGGAAACACTCTTACTCATATTTAACAAGTGGCAATGTTGGGAACTCTTCTCCTCACATTTTAGGAAACATCTCACGTTAGCAACTCTTCCTCTCATATAAGAAAGTAGTGTTACTCTCTTTATCTAAAGAAGGAATATCATGGTTGGATTTGCCTTGATCTCTTTTTCATATTTAAAAACATGTTATGTTTAGAAAGCTAATATTTTACTTTCCATTCTAATTTATTGGAGCCACTGATTTAGGAGTTATTTCTCATGTGGGATGGGGACAGCCGCTACCCACTAATCAATTGCCTTATAGTTGCCATGAAGGGGGGAAAAACGTCCTAGTTGGGCAATATATATGGAAGGATGTCATTTGCAAAGATCATCTCAGCAAGGGGGAATAGCAACTACATTGCAATAGTTGGTATGCTCAAGAAATTAAAGAAACAATTCCGTTTGAAGGACATTGGGCATTGCAAGCTGATTGTACATGAGAGGATAGTTGCTGTTATATGCAAAGGGAATGCTATTTTAAGAAGGAATGAGTATTCTTTTTCGAAGGAGGATGGTTGCCTGATGGGGTTGTGATAAAACCTCCTCGAAAAAAGACGCCAAAAAAAGAAAAAAAAAGAGAACTTTCCCTCTCCCTCGCTCAAGAGCTTTCTGGATCTCGACAAGCTCTGTGAGATAGAAAAGTTCTCTCTCTCTCTCTCTCTCTCTCTCTCTCTCTCTCTCTCTCTCTCTCTCTCCATCTCTAGATCTCTGTCTCAATCTCCATCACTCACTCACGAATTCTCTCTTTCACTCTCGTTCTCTACCTCCGTCTCTCGGATTCCTCATCCTTTTCATTCTCTATATTCTTCTCTAACTCTCTCATACTCTACATCTCTCATTTCTCGATAGCTCTCAAACACTCAACCTCTCTGCCGACCACTCTCACTCATTCTCTGCCATTCTCACATTCTCCTCCCAATCACTCCCTCTCCCAGCCGTGAGAGAAATAAAAAAAAACAACAAAAAAAGAAAGAAAAAGGGAAAGAGAACGGAGCGGATCGCACGTCGGCGGGATTTTTCGGACTTTGCGGCTCTCGAATTCGGCGAGGAACTCAATCACAGGTAGGTACACTGTAATCGAATTTTTGCCGAATTATTTGGTATTTTTTTAGATTTTTGCATGATTTTTAAGCATTTAAATGAATTTAATTCAATATTAAATGTGTGGGCTCAAAATCATGATCTGTATGAGTGTTTCAATTCCGTTTCGTCTCAAAATTTAATACAATGATCTACCTAAATAGAGTAAAATAACTATCGGATCGGATCGGACATTGGATCAACGGTTTTTTAGAATTTGAGTGAAGAGTGGAATTTTATTTAAAATAATGGCTGAGAAATTACGAAATTCGAAAAAATAGCCATTTCAGGATTATCTATTTTTTAGAATTTAAAATTTTTCTTGTGTTCATCATATCAGAACAAGATTAAATGACGTTTTCCGGAGTTGTAATTTTCTCGAAAATCGTGTTTTAAAAATGGAAAAATCTTCAAAAATATCTTTTCGACGAAGAAAAATAAAATATATACTAAACAGATTCCAAAAATAATGAAATTTTGTGGGAAAATAATATGATACTGATATATTCTACCATGAATTTTTAAATATTTTTGGATTCTGTTTGATATAGTATTTAATGCTTTCTTTGAAAATTATCAGATTTTGTAAAGCTTTTTACTGACATCAGATCACCATTAAAATTAACAAAATTTTTACAGTAGTCTTATATTTCATATTTCTTGCTTCTGTAAAAGTTTTAATTGATTTGGAGCTTGTTTCCTATTGGTTGTAGTGTAAGTTTATAATCTGGTCTTAAAATTGAAAAATCCGAAACTGGTAGTAAATAGTCTTTAAATTTCATGAAAATCTCACAGCATGCTATTTTTACTTATATTTTACTACTGTAGAAATGTCAATGAATTTAGATTTCTATTTCTAGTAGTTTCTGTGTTATTTTTGCAATCTGGTCTTATTATTGTTAAATCGAAATTAAATATGAGCTTAATGTAAAAATAAGCTACATCCCATCACATCTTGTTGCTGCAGAAATTTCAATTCGTTTCGAATTTGTTTGCAACAAGTTCACTTCTAAAATCACACATATGGTTTAAAATTGATAAAATCCATTAAAAAATTAAAATTAATTAAAAATCATCTTAAAGTTTCTAAAGAACCTTAAATCTCTGTCACATATTAATTCCTTAATCTATCGAAATAGAAATTTTAGGATTTTTTAGATTTTCCTGGAAAAATGGCCAGTGCATCCATAATCGTATCCCAATTGCAACCGATCTTTGACAATTTGAATATTTAAGCTATAGCATGTTGTTGGCTCCGAGCTTACTGTCCACGAAAATCCTGAGATATGCCAGGCAATAAGATGTTATAACCTAAGTATTAAATTGTACAAGGAAAGAGCGCACAATTCCCTTCTTTGGATGTTATTCTAGGCCGAAATTGGTGAAACCTAGAACCATTGGTATTCCTTAAATGTCCATAAACTGAAAATCCTTGAAATCTGAAATTAATTAACTTCAAGAACTTGAATCAATTTGTCTCGAGTCTTTCGGAACCATGGGATTATGGTTTCCGTCATAAGAACCATTAGAGCCCAATTTAGGAACACTGGAGTCGTGTCTTGTCCTAAGTTTTAGGAAGTCATAGAGTTAGGAGTCCAGCCTCATCACGTACGTTTGCTATGAATAGCAACCGTGCCATAGGTCTAGTTACACTAGTCACCAAATCTTTCCTCAGGACAAGCCTAGTAAACTAGGATGTAGGCTAACCTGCATTAGTCTAAGGAACAACTTGCATTTAGATAAGAATCATATAGAATCTTAGATGAAATCCTAGGATAATAAAATCCTCAACTTGAATTAAATAACTTCTCTTAAAACTGTTGAAACAGTCAATCCCGTCTAGGTCGGTGTCTTAGTTGAGTTAGGCATAAGTAGCTTAGCTTAGGTGCACCGAACTACGTCGACTCCGAGGCTTGGGTACGTAGGCAGCTTGGATGTCTGATGGCATACCAACCGCGAGTCGGCACCACAACAAATTGTGGTGTTTTGTATATTGATTTTCTTGTAAATGCTTAATTAAATCACTTAGGACTTTCCATGAAATTAGAATTTTAGGAGAACTTTCACTTAGATTGAATCCAGACAAATTAAGAAATCAAGATATACATTTAGGATTCACATTGAAATTAGATCATAGGATGCATGTCACATAGATAGCACATTAACCAAGAGTTGAATGAGCCATTTAAAATAAATTTAAAAGAGTTAGCTTTTGGATTTGAAGACCGATTATCGGGCAGGAATGGTGCATGTGGTGGATAACTCCCCATACCTTCTATTCTTGTAACCAGGTAGCGAGTCTAGATTTCTGGTTAATTACGAGTCCTAGATCTCACATCTAGGTGGCGACTCTGTCAGTCTCTTTTGTGTGGAATTCGGATTGCCTCAGTGATCTCAAGTTCACATAAAAGATGAATTAAAGTCAATATTAAAAATGCACACGCCATTCGCGTGGGTACGAGAGACCAAAAGAAGGCGTGGCGGCTCGCGCCCCACCCCTCTCGCGGGATCGGGTCCCACAGCTATATACGCCCCTGCATCATTTTGGTATCAAAGCTAAGCCTCGCAGGGTTTCTTAACTTTGCAAATCTTGTTTCTTAACTTTGCAAATCTTGGATTCTATTCCCCACCATAATCATGCCACCAAAAAAGAACGAAGAAGGAAGTTTAGCCCCTACTGACCCCGTGTTAGTGGAGCTACTCAAGAGATTTACTGAAATCCAAGAACAATAACGTGTTCGAGATGAACAACAATGGGCTCATGATGAACAGTTCCAAGGTCAGATTACTGCACTAACGGAACAAGTGAATCGTCTATCTGTTAGACAAGAGGCGAGGCTTGATGGAGTAGATCGACGTGCTGAGGAAATCAGTGTGAACCAACTACCATCTCGAGTTGAGCATCTTGAGGAAGGTGTGCAGATTGAGCCACCGGTTCAAGGACAACTACCGCAACAGTATACGGTTGTTCGAACCGATTCTCCAACGCGGACCAATTATAGATGGGACTCTGGGATTAAATTGGAAATACCAGAATTCCATGGGACGCTAGAATCTGAGGAATTTATTGATTGGAGTGCCATTGTTGAAGAAGCCCTAGAGCTTAAGGATATTCCCAAGGACAAAGTGGTGCCTCTCATAGCCCTTCGCCTATGAGGACGAGCCACTGCTTGGTGGCAAGCCCGAAAGTATCAGCAACGCCAATCAGGAGAACCACCTATCACTGAGTGGGAGGAGATGCATCAAGAGATGCGCAAGGAGTTTCTACCCTTCAATTACAAGCAGGTAATGTATCAGAAACTTCATCGACTTGTCCAAGGAAATCGATCTGTATCACAATATATGGAGGAGTTCCATAGGCTTGTTGCTAGAAATAATCTACGCGAATCACAGGAGCAACTCGTAGCACGGTACCTCGAAGGATTGAAAATATCAATATATGATTCCCTTCTTGGTCACACATTCAAGAATGTGACGGAGGCCCATGCAAAAGCCAAACTCATAGAGGATTCAAAACGAAGAAGCGCCTCACGTTCATTTTCCTATGAGAAAAGTGCTGCTCCATCACCACCAAATCGGGTTTCTACATCATCGACATCGCCCCCACCGGTTACAAGGCCTCAAGCCGTAGCCCAATCGGCCCAACAAAGATCACTGGTCAATCAATTAGGTACTCAATGTTTTCGTTGCAAAGGCTATGGACATATTGCTTCTGCATGTCCCAAACCCTGGCAACAATTACTAGCCTATGAGCCGGAAGACGAAATTCTCGAAGAACTCATTGCTGATGAGGAGACACATGAGGAAGAAGACTACGTCATTGCTACTGAAGATGTTACGGGTCAAAGCTTAGTCATGCGAAGACTTTGCCTCACTCCACGGAAGGACGCGGAATGGCTTCGTCATAATATTTTCACCACACGATGCAACATCGATGGCAAGGTATGTAAGTTGATCATTGATTCTGGAAGTAGTGAGAATGTGATCTCAAAAGAGGCAGTGTAGAAATTGAATTTAAAGTCGAGCCACATCCACAGCCATACTGACTAGCCTTGCTCAATGACACTACGACACGTGGATCAAGAAGCGTTGTCTCGTATCCTTTAGTATTGGAGATCACTACATGGATCGTATTTGGTGCGACATAATTTCTATGGATGCTTGTCACGTTTTACTTGGGAGACCATGGCAATACGATAGGAGCGCCTTGTACGATGGCCGTGAGAATACATATTCCTTCCACCACAATGGAAAGAAGCTCGTGTTAACCCCTTTTAAGGATAAGGATCCATCACAAGCATCAGAAAAGAAGCATTCTTGCTTATCCCGATACGATACCGGATAGTTCAAGAACGGGCGAAGAATGGGAAGAAACTTGGGTACGAGTATCCCTTCTCAGGAGAGTATGTGAACTCGTGGTCGAGTTCTTTTCAAGAAGGGGGGAATGATGCAGGTGCATCCCTCCAAGTGGCAAATTCGACGGTCCAGAACGAGTCCATCACAAGTCTTATTTTTAGCAAATAAAAGAGCCTCAGTTTGTCAAGAGTTTTAAAAAGGAGAGTTTTACGGTGATAGAAATCATTCCCTAAGTCTTGTATGAGGGAAGTTGGAGTCTTTTTAGGAGTCTAGTTTATCTTTAGGAGTTTTATAGTTTTAGGAAGTTTCTTTTTAAGTTTTCATTGTTTTAATAGAGGTGAGAGTCTAATTTAAGTTTGTTTAGGATTTTTCTTTGCAAAGTCTATAAATAGGCTATTACTGTAATTCGTTTCATTATTAGCTTTTGAATAAAATTTATTTGGTTGCCTCAGAATTGTCCCTCATGCCGCTGGCCAGAATACTCATCCGCCCATGATACATACAAGCCACCTGCTGCTTATATCCATCAAATACAAGCCACCTGCTGCTTGTAGCCATCAAATCCTCTCCTCGATAACACCATTGAACCCTTTATCCTACCACGCATTCAACCTCAAAACTCATCTCTAAGACTAAGTATAACTTCTCTCTACTTTTACCCTACCTAATATCACTATTAGCAGCCAAGAAAACTCCCATCGTTCCAGCCCAAATCCAATTCCTCTTAGCCCCTCTAATACAGCCCTATCCCAATTACAACTAAGAACCATTGTTTTAGCCCAAATTACCAAATTAATTCTCAACCCTCCATCTTCCTATAACCAATTGTAAGCCCAAAATCATCACCTCAAAACAACCCTTCCACCCTTCCTTAATTCCACCCTTTTGAAACTCTCTTTATCATCTAAACACCTCAACCTTGCACCTCATATTTCAGCCCTTTCCCTTCCCTTTCGCCTACCCTACATAATTTGGCTTCCACTATATACGCCCCTGCGTCAGTTCCTCTTGATAAATGAAAATACACAAATGAAAGCTCAAAGAGGATAAAACTAAAGAACCTTAGATTTGCAAGTTTAGGCTCAAAGGATTTGAAAGTGATTTGCCAAGAGGTTGCTTAGTTGGTCTAGGATAGGGTTTAAATAGCCCAACAAGAAATATGACCATTTGGGGGCAAAACCATAATAAACTGGGTTGAAAAAGTCAACCTGTGCAAGCCCCAACAACTACTTTTCGATACCGGTGCGGTCGATCGAGGTGTCGCGGTCGCCCGCCCTATCAAGTGTTCTCTTTTTTATTTTCAAATTTCAAATCGGCACGGTCGACCGGGTCATGGCGGTTGACCGGCCCGACCATAGTAAAGTGTTTCTGGATTTCCAGGTACACCTCCGCGGTTGCTCGGGACGCCTCGGTCGACCGGCCCGCTATGCTTCGGCAGGTGCTGGATTTCCAGCCACCTTGCCACGGTCGCCTGAGGAACCCCGGTCGACCAACCTTGTTTGAAAATCGATCTTAAAGTTAAAATCCTAGGGACTTTGGGCCATGGTCTGGAATTTTGTCCAAAGTTTTCAAATACATTTTGGGGAGTGTGTAGATGGTTTTCAAAGATGTTAAAGTTGTTATGAAAACCATTTTGAAAACCTTTTTGAAAGTGTACATATAAATAACAAGAGGACTCCAAATACAATCTAAAAAGATAAAACCTTGAGTCTTCTTGGATTGCTTGGCTCCTCCGGACTTTCTTGGACAACTTGAACTTGCGAGTGAACACTCCGACTTGATTTGGCTCTTGTGACATCCTCCATTCCTTGAGCATGTTGAATGGTCCATGAGGTGGTCACCAAGGCTTGTTCAACTCCAAGCTTCTACTAGCACTTGCTAGGCAACTTGGGATCCTTGACTTGAGCTCTTGACTAGAGTATCTTCGAGGATGATCTCTCCAATGTATGTGCAAGCTCCTTGGTACATTGTCGCAAGCCATGTGTTGTGTTGTGTTGTGTAGTGGCGAAATGATATGTCAAGTTCCTGTCCATGACACAACACTCAAAGACAACACATTAGTCTATAAAGACTAATCAATTTGGATTTGCTTGCATCAAAACAATAAGGTAAAGGTGAATGTATGAACCCATGAGAACCCTTGGCTTACATGCGCCTCTTCTTTTAAGGTGATTTGTCGTAAAAAAAGCGTTTTCTGCCTACAATTCACTTTAAAAGAGGAGCGTATAATCCTACAGGGGGTCGAGAAAATCATCTCCCTAGAAATATCATTTAATTTCCCTAATGAAGTACATGTGCCACACGTGAATGTAACACATCATTTTCAACTGGTGGGCCCCACTGCACTCCACGTCCAAAACCATATATTAGAAAATCCTAATATATAAAAGTGAGACTGAATATAATAAGGGATATGATATCACCACTAACGTATTTTGATGATTGCACTCCTCACTTTATTAAAAAGTACGGGCCACACACCATAGGATGATCCAAACCGTCCATTAGATGGGCCACAACCTAAATAACTGTTGTGCCCCAAAATCATTTGCATAGGTGGGTCCTAACCCTATGGAAATGATTTTTGGGGCACAACCTACTTAGGCTATGGCCATCTAATGGACGGTTAAGATCATCCTATGGTGCAGGCCATACCGTACTTTTTAATAAAGTGAGGAGTGCGATCATCAAAATACAGTAGTGGTGATATCATTTCCTTTAGTGAACGATAAAAAAGAGAAATGATTTTCCCCCTCCCTCAACGGTTTCTGTGAGAATGGTTAACTGCTTGAGGATAAATTCACCCCCTTTAATGTTTTTCTCTTCCTTTAAAACTTACAAAAAGTCAATCATTTTTTATCCGCTAGAGGGGAAATATCATTTCCCTAAAAAAGTCCATCGTTTCACATGATTATAATCATCTGATCTCTCCGATTTTTGTGTAGGGCTCAACAAACCCACAAATCGGATTGTTTACTCCTGTATAACATGTACCAAATCTAACTACTATATATAAAGGCGGAATCGGGGCTTAAGTTCTTCCACCCTTTGCCAAATATCCCATCTATATCCCATTTGTTTTTTCCCATTTGTTTGTTGCCAATAAATAAATAAATATAAATAATAATAATAAAATGAAATGTCAGTATACCACGTGGTAACCAAATCTATCTCTCCTTTCTTATCTCCTTTGCTCTTCTTTTTTGATTAAAAATTTGAGAAAAAATAGGGGGTTAAGTTCTTCCACCCTTTGCGAAAAATCCCATCTATATCCCATTTGTTTTTTGCCAATAAATAAATAATAAAATGGAATGTCAGTATACCACGTGGCAACCAAATCTATCTCTCCTTTCTTATCTCCTTTGCTCTTCTTTTTCGATTAAAAAATTGAGAAAAAAATTCCCCTTTCGCTAAAGAGAGGCAATTAGTTCCTACAATGCCTCTCTGTCTCTCTCAAAATCCTGATCCGGCACCAAGGCATCTCTTGTTCGCAATCTTTGCTCGATTTCGGTTTCTATAAACTCGAAGCTCGATTCTCTCTCATATTTCTGAATTTATTTTCTCCCATCATCTTCTCAGGATTGCAAGAGTAAGCATTTTCTCGAGCTCCTTTACTCATTCATTTGCATTCTCATGGTTTTTATATATAAAAATTTTGATATTTTTTATGGATCTAGGTTCTAGGAATTTGATTTTTGTGATTTTTTCTTTGATTTTGGTCATTATGTTTTCCTTCATTTTAGGGCGGATTTTGGTGATGAAAGCCCAATTTTTGCCTCTATTGTTTTCTTTTGTAGGATTTTTTTTTAATTTGGTTTATTAAGCGGTGATAATCATTGCTTTAGGGTGCCAAATTGTAAGCCCAAGGGTTCCCCATGGGTTCATTCAATCACCTTGTTTTGATGATTAACAAACGCAAATTGACTAGTCGTTTATGGACTAATCATCTGCCTTGAGTGTTGTGCTTTAGACAGGTCCTACACAAGTCAAATCATACTAGCACACACCTTGTTGGCCTATGCTTGAAAATGAACCAACCAATGGACAAAGGAGCTAGAACATTCTTGGACAAATCACACCTTGGAGGATCCACCAAGGAGAAGCTCAACATCATCCATATCAAGCATTGGACATACAGAGAAGTTCATGAAGGCCAAAGCTGGAGGATCAAGAACCTAATGCAGAGGACCAAGGAGCTTGTACCACAACTTGAAGATGTCAAGCATGGATGCTCAACCATAGAAGATCCCAGCTCAAAAGAAGAGTTCAAGAGAGTGATAGAAATGGTAGAATGTATTCCTATCTCTCTTGCATATTTTCTTGTCAAGGCACATTGTTTAAACCCCTAAAAATATGTTTTTCAAAGAGACTAACACACCCTTTAAGGACTTAAATGGATAAGTGAATGGCCATGGTAGTGTACCAACATGTTGGGACCCATATGGCATTCAACACAAGAATGAACAAAACAGAGTTCCGAAGCAACAACCTGGACCAGCAACTAAAACCTATCAAAACTTGTTTAAAATATTTTCAAATATTTTTGAAAATATTTTTAACAGATAGCTCTCATTTTTCTCATATCCGTAGAGTATAAGAACATCGAAATCCGATAAGAAACGAATGAGATATGAATTTTTCAAATGAGACACTGTTTGCTGGAAATCCAGTCTCGGAACTCCGAGAAATGATCCAGGTTCTAAAAATAAAAGCTCTGTTTGAATTCTCAGAACTCCGAGAATTTGCTCGGAACTCCGAGAAATTGCTCGGAACTCCGAGAAATGTTTTTCTTCAAAAAAATATAGCCGTTGTGGTGCAATGGCTAATTGAATTTTTGACCCAGTTTTGACTGTTTTACCCCCCAAACGGTCACATGGAGTTGGGACTTTATATATACCCATTCAAGGGTCCAAAACACATGAGGAACATTGTCCAACTCTAATAAACCCTAGAAATTCATTTGTGAATCATTTTTGGGTTAATCTCTCACCAATCCTTCATTGTGACTTTGGGAAAATCCACTTGAGATTGGTTAGGTTTAAACTTGTTTATCTTTGAGAGCATCCTTGGAGCTACAACTTGTAATCAAGCGTAGTAAGAGGCTAATACTTCTTCTTCTTCTTTATTCGATCGGTGGCAAGGGCATCCGTTGTTTTTAATTCCCTTGGGTGAAGCGCTTAGAACTCGGCAGAGAAGGAGAGTCATTGTAAAGGTGGAAGGGCATCCTCATTTAATTCCCTTGGAGTGTAAAAGCCTTGGAGCCGGGCGTCGTAAAGGTCTCAATAGTGGAAATCCTCAAGTGCGACCTTGAGTAGAGTGGAGTAGGCCGTTGGCCGAACCACTATAAATCCTTGTGTCGCTTGCGTTGGTATTTCTCGATTTCTCACTCCCTCTATCACTCTTTTATTTGTGCTTGTCTTATTATTTAGAATTGAGTGAGTTAGCATTGCCATTCAACGTGAATATCTTTACATTGCTAATTAGCCCACTAAATCTCCTAATTAAGTTGGTTGTTTAAACAAGGGTTTTTAAGCTTATATACATTGTGAAAATTGGTTAAGCTTAACTAATTCAACTTAATTAACCAAGGGATAAAACTAGGGTGAAATTAGTAAAAGTTTTATAAACATCCTATTCACCCCCCCTCTAGGTTGCCAAACCAAGTCTCTACTTGGATTTCAATTGGTATCAAAGCTTGGGCTCTTGATTAAGACCCTAACCGGTTAAGAGTTAAAAGATCAAATTTTTTGGCAACTTAAAAGATGGGATCTAGACTACCTATTTTAGATGGTTCGGATTATGGATCATGGTTGATCCATATGAAGACATACTTAAAAGGTCTAGATAAAGATATGGTAAAGATAATTGAAAATGGATTTATTTTAAATGCTAAATCTAAATGATTAAATGAATATAATAAAAAATTATCTTTACTAAATACAAAAGCCCTAATTGCAACATGTTGTGCATTACCACCACACATTTATGAGAAGGTATCCTCATGTACTAATGCTAAAGAGATTTTAAACAAACTTGAAAAATCTTGTCAAAGTGAAATCCTATGCTTAAGTGGAATAATTGAGAAATCTAATGAAAATGCTCTGAAAAATATTGATTTCACATTTGAAGAACTACATTGTGCTTTTCAAGATTTGAATAAGAAACTTGAGGATCAACTAGCTAAGAATTCAAACTTGAAAAATAATTTAGCTAGTATTCACAAAGAGTTTAGGTCACTAGAAATAGACCATGCACATCTTAGTGAAGAAAATGAAATGTTTAAAAATAATTTTATCGAACTAAGTGAAACCATTACATCACTAAGAGAAGAAAATCACCTCCTTAAAGAAGAAGAAGATAAAATCAAGAATTTCTCATCTCTTGAAACAAATAACTTCAAAATGGAAATCAATGATTTGAAAATCAAGAATGAGAAACTTGAGTTGAAAAATTACAAACTACAAGAAAGTGTAAAACATAATTGCCATCATGACCATTCTTGTAGATCATCATGTCCATCCCGTCCATCTACCTACTCATATATGTCTTGTGATTTTTGTGGTAGATTTGGACATTACAAATCTAAATGCATGTTTAGATTTGTAACAAATAGTAAGTTTGTTTGGGTTAGAAAAGATACATCAACTAGAACAAACTTGCTTCGACCAACATGGTTTGGGTTCTAAAATTCCCTACTTAAATCACATCATATGATTAGTAGATTAGGGGATGTGCTTAAATGTTAGATCATTTTAAAATGTTATTTGGATACCATATGCTATTCTTGTTTGATTCACATGTATCCATGTTTGTGCTTTAATGAGAAATCATTTTGTTATAATTCAAAGTCTTTATGCTTGAAACTTAGTTTTTCCAAGGCTTTGATATCTTGCACTAAAATGTTATATCTATTGGAAAAGATTCCCTAGATATTTTATTTTTGATATCTAGTTGATATGTGCTTCATTATCACATCATTTGTGACGAAACAACCTATAGATACAATATACTTATATTGTTTGACTTGTATGTATCTATATGTATTTTTGCTAAGTGCACACACTATGACTTAAATCTTATCGCACTTAGAATATGTCATTCATCCACATGACAACCACAATAGAGCATTCAATGCGAAAACCATAAATTGATCCTTATAGAATATACAACAACATCTCTTGCCCATGTGTTCAAATTAAAGCTTCAGGTACATCTTTAAAATTTGAACCTGATTTGGTAGTTGCTAGGAGTTAGGTTAATTGATCACATCATTTTAGAAAAACCAAAAGAAAAGAAACCCATATGTTTAAAGACTTGAACTTAAATTGAAATTTTTTGGCAATCAAATAGTTTTTGAGTGAAAGTTGTGAATATGCCAAAATATTATTTTTTAAACTCTATTTTCCTTGGATCTTTTCCTAGAAACACAAAATGATATAATATGTAGGGAAGTTGAAACATGAATCTAGATTCAATGTATGACTTGAAATGAAAATATCATAGGAATGTAGAATCATGAGTAAAATTAAAATTCACTAAGGTGGTTGTATACATTAGATTGTGATGGGAACATATGTCTCCCACACATTTTTGGTTTTTCAATAAGGCTTATGCACCTTGTGCGTATTGCCTTGTCATTTTACATGTGGTTGTGGATGTAGATGTAATGTTTGGACCATGCACATTATGTGTCATGCCCTTTGTGTCCAAACATGGTAGATTATCCATGGAAACCTTGATGATCATATCTTTCTCATAAGGTAGACTCTCAGCTCCATGAATCATGGATGTCTCTCTAAGACATTATTTTTTATTGACCATTCTCACTATGTCTTAGTCCTATAAAATTGAACTCAAATTGGTATATATATATTCTATAGTTATCACCCCTTGTTTGATAATATCTACACGTATGAGATGTTAAACCTTAATCTTAAAAGTCACTCAATTGGTGCCCTTAGCCTTCTTAGATTCTAAGAGGGAGATGGTACATTCACCTTAATTAAAATATCTAACAAATTAGCCTTGTGCCAACATCTCAAACATCAATAGGTATACATTTATATGTGATCTCCCTAGCTAGTTATGTATGTTACATAATTAGGGAAGTAAACCGTGAATTTGAAAATATGATATCACATTTAGGGGGAGCATGAGCCAAAGATTGAAATTTTTTTGTGCTATGCATGTTTATCATGATGAGCTAAACTATGGCTATCATTTTATCATGATAAACCGACACTTCGAGAGTAAGTGTCATTGTAGCCCAAGGGTTGAGTCTAACATGTCATCTTTTGAAAAATATATCCAAAAACCTTTGGAGTCTATGCAAGGACATCCCTTTGGATTCATGCATTGCATGATTCATTTTCAAAGGGGGAGCTTAAAGGTAAATTTGTCCTTAGTTACTTATCATATGATTCCTAATGTGGTTATCACCTTACATATAATAAGTTCACTCATTTGGAGCATGATTGCTCCATATGGGGTGTTCGGGCTTGTCTTGTGCTTTTATTTGTGTTTTAGAGTTTAAGACAAGAAGCCCATAGCCTAGGTCTTAGTGACATATTCTTCTAGGCTTTTTGATTTATCTTAGATGGTCTAATATGATATCATCTATTCCAAGAATAAGTTTTGGTGGCCAAGTATTCCATTGTCATATCTTTGGCCTATTATGTCATGTCATGCCTTAAATCTTAGGTTTATCTAAGGCCAATGACAAATACTAAGGGGGAGAGCTAATTGTTGCTATCTTTATGTTTATATGGATCATTGTAAGATGCTTACACTATCCATTCAAGCATTTTTCCACTAATTATGCTAAAAATTGCATATCATTAAATTTTTTTTTTAAAAAAAAATGGTGCTTATCATGCTAAACTTTAAACTTGCTTGTTTTCTTTCATGATAAGTAAAATATAAGCTTTAACTTGCTAATCTATTATTATATTACGGGTCATAGGATAGAATTATATGGGATTTATATGTATACTAAGATATACCCTAAGAATGAGTACTAAAATTAGAATGTCTCTTTGTTTTTCTAACATAGGCTTGATTTATTTTAGTCGATTCGTTTCCTATGTTGATATGCTCTTATCATGCCAATATACTTTGGATTATACTTTGATTTTAATTGGTAACTCATGATAAGTTGTTAGGGGGAGCATCATATTCTCATTGAATATCTTTTATGCTTTATGTAATTGTGCTTAAACGCTTAATCCTTCCTTTTTGCTAATGCCAAAAGGGGGAGAATTTGTATAATTGATTAGATCCATTATCATATGCATTCTTGTATTATAACTTGTTAAATATAACTCATGCATATGTTGAGGGGGAGTAGTAATGATTAAATTGTCTATATAATCCTCATAAGAGGTTCCTCCCACCTATCTAATCAATTTGGTTTGTCATCATAAAAAAAGGGGAGATTGTAAGCCCAAGGGTTCCCCATGGGTTCATTCAATCACCTTGTTTTGATGATTAACAAACGCAAATTGACTAGTTGTTTATGGACTAATCATCTGCCTTGAGTGTTGTGCTTTAGACAGGTCCTACACAAGTCAAATCATACAGCACACACCTTGTTGGCCTATGCTTGAAAATAAACCAACCAATGGACAAAGGAGCTAGAACATTCTTGGACAAATCACACCTTGGAGGATCCACCAAGGAGAAGCTCAACATCATCCATATCAAGCATTGGACATACAGAGAAGTTCATGAAGGCCAAAGCTGGAGGATCAAGAACCTAATGCAGAGGAAGAAGGAGCTTGTACCACAACTTGAAGATGTCAAGCATGGAAGCTCAACCATAGAAGATCCCAGCTCAAAAGAAGAGTTCAAGAGAGTGATAGAAAGGGTAGAATGTATTCCTATCTCTCTTGCATATTTTCTTGTCAAGGCACATTGTTTAAACCCCTAAAAATATATTTTTCAAAGAGACTAACACACCCTTTAAAGACTTAAATGGATAAGTGAATGGCCATGGTGGTGTACCAACATGTTGGGACCCATATGGCATTCAATACAAGAATGAACAAAACAGAGTTCCGAAGCAACAACCTGGACCAGCAACTTAAACCTATCAAAACTTGTTTAAGATATTTTCAAATATTTTTGAAAATATTTTTAACAGATAGCTCTCATTTTTCTCATATCCGTAGAATATAAGAACATTGAAATCCGATAAGAAACGAAAGAGATATGAATTTTTCAAATGAGACACTATTTGCTGGAAATCCAGTCTCGGAACTCCGAGAATTATTCTCGGAGCTCCAAGAAATGATTCAGGTTCTAAAAGTAAAAGCTCTGTTTGAATTCTCGGAACTCGGAGAATTTGCTCGGAACTCCGAGAAATTTCTCGGAACTCCGAGAAATGTTTTTCTTCAAAAAAATATAGCCGTTGTGGTGCAACGGCTAGTTGAATTTTTGACCCAGTTTTGACTGTTTTACCCCCCAAACGGTCACATGGAGTTGGGACTTTATATATACCCATTCAAGGGTCCAAAACACATGAGGAACATTGTCCAACTCTAATAAACCCTAGAAATCCATTTGTGAATCATTTTTGGGTTAATCTCTCACCAATCCTTCATTGTGACTTTGGAAAAATCCACTTGCGATTGGTTAGGTTTAAACTTGTTTATCTTTGAGAGCATCCTTGGAGCTAGAACTTGTAATCAAGCCTAGTAAGAGGCTAATACTTCTTTTTCTTCTTTATTCGATCGGTGGCAAGGGCATCCGTTGTTTTTAATTCCCTTGGGTGAAGCGCTTAGAACTCGGCGGAGAAGGAGAGTCATTGTAAAGGTGGAAGAACATCCTCATTTAATTCCCTTGGAGTGTAAAAGCCTTGGAGCCGGGCATCGTGAATGTCTCAGTAGTGGAAATCCTCAAGTGCGACCTTGAGTAGAGTGGAGTAGGCCGTTGGCCGAACCACTATAAATCCTTGTGTCGCTTGCGTTGGTATTTCTCGATTTCTCACTCCCTCTATCACTCTCTTATTTGTGCTTGTCTTATTATTTAGAATTGAGTGAGTTAGCAATTTCATCCAACGTGAATATCTTTACATTGCTAATTAGCCCACTAAATCTCCTAATTAAGTTGGTTGTTTAAACAAGGGTTTTTAAGCTTATATACATTTGTGGAAATTGGTTAAGCTTAACTAATTCAACTTAATTAACCAAGGGATAAAACTAGGGTGAAATTAGTAAAAGTTTTCAAAAGGTAAAAGTTTTATAAACATCCTATTCACCCACCCTCTAGGTTGCCAAACCAAGTCTCTACTAGGATTTCACAAATATTTTTCATCTTTATATTTCTACCTGACAGACAAAAGTTTCTACTTATTTTTGGGCAAATTTTCATCTTTATATTTGTTACTGAAGAACAAAAATTTATGGTTTTTAATATTTGTATAGCTAGGTAGAATCTATTTTGGAATGGGATGTCTTGCCTTCAAAAGATAGAGATAAAAGAGCCGTGGTGGCCGTGTTTGCATTTTTAACCTTACTGATAGGGAATTGTAATAGCCAACGTGAATTTTTTAAAAGATACATGGAACATTTCAACATGAATATCCGCCATATTTTTTTTAGTAGTTAGATTATAAGAGATCTATGGTGTATTTGTCGTGGGTTTTTATTTCTTTATTGGTTCCTAATGATCTAGGGTTTATCTTTTTCTGAGTTTTCTATACAAAATCTTATGATTTTGTTTACTCAATATAGAGTTTCAATATATTAATCTTCATTGTTCACAATTTATTACAGAAAATAATATGTCAAAGAATTCTAAAGAAAGTCAAAAATATGCAAATTGGGCAGAAGAAAAAAGAGACAAGAAGCGAGCACAAAGTAGAGAAGCATACTTAAAAAGGAAGGCAGAAAATGCAGAAAATGAACATATATCAAAAACAATAAGAGAGACACATGAGAAAAAGAAGAATCTGGGTGAAGAAAAATCATTACATAATTGATGATTAGTCATAATCAGAAGAAATTCTTATTATTATTCATTTAAATTTATATCATTACAGAATTGATGGATGTGCATAAGTTGAGCGAAGACGTCGACTGTGTTTATTGTAAAGCAAAGCGCTTCAGAGGAGAGCCTCCAACATTTTGTTGTCAAAAGGGACAGGTTTTCTTACATACTAATGAAATACCAGAGGAGCTGTATCGATTATACACTGAACAAGAAGCAGATTGCAAAAAATTTCAAGAACTTGTTCGCGGATATAATAGTGCTTTTGCCTTTACTTCAATGGGTGTACATGTGGATAAAAATATGACAAGTTTGAAGAAGGGTGTATATACATTCAAAATTCACAGACAATTGCACCACTATATTCCATCGCTCATGCCAACAGATAGTTGTTCGAAATTTCTGCAGTTATATTTCTATGATACTGACCATGAAAGTGATAATCGTTTACATCACATACCTGATCTTCGTCAAGATGTCGTTGATAAACTTATTTCAATTCTGGAAATAAATCCTTATTCTCAATTTCTAAGAAGCTTAAAACATCATGACTCTCTGGAGGATTGTATCATCATCATCAACAAAGATTGTAAATTGGATCAACGAGTATATAATGCTCCTATAGCGTCACAAGTCGCCACAATATGGATTGAAGGAGTCAACAATGACAGCTTGCATACAAGAGATATTATCCTTCAATCACATTCTGGACGTACTTGTAGAATTCAATCTCACTTTGGTTGTTACGATCCATTGCAATATCCATTATTATTCCCACATGGAGAAACGGGTTGGCATAAAGGCATAAAAAGATCCGATCAGCAAAATATCGGCAGACGCACAACAATTGTCTCTTGTGATAATTTTACCGAATTTGAAACATTATTATGCCATGAGAATGGTATGCATGTATCTTTTTGTAAGCCCAATGGTTTTTACCTTGGCATTCCCATCTTGTTTTGATGATTCCAATACACAAGTTATCATTTATCACTAATGTGTTTGTTTGTCTAAGTTGTAGATCATGATAAAGTAAGATCAAGGATGCTTGGATTGAAGGCCAAGAAGCCCACATTGGACCACTAATTGGAAGGCCAAAGTCATCAAGCAAGAAGTCATGAAGACTTGAAGACATAAAGAAATTCATATTGAAGACCATTTCTTATCTTTTAGAATGTAATTGATCCAAACCTAGATTAGGTTTTTAGAGGCATAATTAAGTTAATCTCACACACCCTAAATAAACAAGTGATTGTATTTGTGTGTTCCAACACCTTGGAACCCTCATAGCAATCCCATCTTGGTTGAGAATTGGAAGCCCAAACAGAATTGAAAATCTGCTCTGCATAGGCTTCTCGGAACTCCGAGAGTTTTTCTCGGAACTCCGAGAATTCTCGGAACTTCGAGAAATGGTCCAGTAGACTATTTTCCAACTTCTGTGTATTCTCGGAACTCCGAGAATTTGCTTGGAACTCCGAGAAATATTCTCGGAACTCCGAGAACAATACAACGGTCGGATTTTGAGCCGTTGGGAATTTTCCAGAAATTACCGTAATGCCACTGAACGGTCATATTTTGTTTTTCCTATAAATATGGGTGTTCTAAACATTCAAACCATGAATCCTAACACTCTAAAATTTCATTTGAATATCCAAGAGTGAATCAAACTTCAATTGTGCCTCTCATCACCATCTTTAGGATTTGGATCATAGGCTCAAATTTGTACATCCATTTTGTAACCCTTATGAGGGATTTTTCATTTGTTTCTTTCAACCTTCGAGTGTTGTATTAGGGCGAGTATTCGGAGAAGCGTAGCCTATTCTCCGTGGTGAGGATAGCCACCGAGGTTAAAGCTACCAGGGTGAGGATAGCCACCAAAGTTAAAGCTATTGTAATTGGCATTCGATCTTCGCCAAGGTTAAGAAGATCAAATAGTGAAGCCATCAACGGGTTTGGTTGGTGGAGTGGAGTAGGCCTCGGATTTGAGGACCGAACCACTTTAAATCTCGGGTGCACTCTTTTTATCTCTTTGCTCTTTTATTTGCATTGCACCATTAGATTTAACTTGTATGATTGAATATTGATTCTTGATCTCTTAACTTTAAAATCGGTTTAAAGGTTTTAAAATCGGTAGATTCTATTTCTTAAAACAACCATATTCTCCCTCCTCATTGTGTTGCCATTCTAGTATAACTTGGGACCCCCCTACATCGAATTTTCACTTGGTATCAGAGCCTTGGCTCTTAAAAGATTTTAAAATTTTTGTGAAAGTTATTTCAAAATCTAACTAGGGAAAGATTTTATTTGGCAACTTCTAATTGTGAAATGGCACACCAAATTGGAACCGGACTTCCGGAAGGCCATTCCACAACTAGACCTCCTTTCTTCAATGGGTCAAACTATGGACATTGGAAAACAAGGATGCGCATCTATCTTCTTTCGATAGATGTGGAACTTTGGTACATTGTTGAAAATGGATACAATGTACCTTCCAAACCATTTGAAGAATGGAATGTGGTAGAGAAAAGGCAAGCAAATTTGAACTACAAAGCAATAAATTCCTTGTTTTGTGCCTTAGCTACCGAGGAGTTTAATAGAGTTGCTCTTTTTGATTCCGCCAAGACTATTTGGGATACCCTTGCTATTACCCATGAGGGAACATCACAAGTCAAGGATTCCAAAATTAACTTGTTAAAGAGCAAGTATGAAATGTTTAGAATGAGTCCAAACGAGAGTATTTTCGAAATGTATACTCGTTTTTCTCTAATTTCTAATGAACTAGCTAATCTTGGTAAATCTTATCCTAACGATGAACTTGTGAGTAAGTTACTTAGGTCTCTTCCTCCCCATTGGGATCCAAAGGTGACCGCGATTCAAGAGTCAAAAAATCTCAAGACGCTAACCATAGAGGAGCTTGTAGGATCTCTCATCACCCATGAGATGCTCTTAACAAGTCGTCAAGAGGAGAAGAAGCCAAAGGAGAAGGAAAGGGAAAGTAGATCCCTAGCACTCAAGGCTTTCAAGGAAGACTCATCAAGTGAAGCGGATAGTGACGAAGAAGAAGCTTTACGAAGATTCAAGAGCTTGTGGAGAAAGAAGCATAAGAAAGATAAGAAGAAGAAAGAAGAAAGTGATGTTGATGGAGCCTTAAGATGCTTCAATTGCAAGAAGATTGGACACAAAAGACCGGATTGTCCACTTCTAAAATCAACTTCCTCTAAGTACAAGGGTAAGAAGGATTGGAAGAAGCATAAGGCTCTTGCCGCCGGTTGGGATGCATTAAGCACATCGGGCAAAAGCTCAAGTGAAGGGGAAGAAAATAAAAAAGATGATCTTTGCTTCATGACATTCACCCATGAAGATGAGGTAAACTCTAACCCATCTTGTAAATCATCAAGTAGCGATAGTGAAAAAATATCTTATGATGAATTGTGTAACACTTTGCACTCCCAAATTTCCAAAAACAAAGTTCTTAAAAAATCCATTTTAAAGTTAGAAAAAGAACTTGAATTTTTGAAAATTGATTTATCTTCTTCCAAATCTCAAGAACAAGTCAATCTTGCAAATCATAAACTTGAGATTGATACCCTTAAGGGTAGTTTGGATGAGAAAACTTGCCAACTTGTAAAGTTTCAAAATATGGCAAGCTCCTCCAATTCTTATGAAGATGAAAGAAATGAGCTTTTAGTTCAAACATCCCATCTTCATAATGAAAATGAGAGACTTAGATTATGTTTACATGGATTTCTAAATGGAAATAAAATTATTGACATAATCCTAAGTAAAACTAGTCTTAGACCTCAACATGCTTATCATGATAGGACTAGTGTATCTAACCCTCTTGTTAAATGCCATTTTTGTGGAATGAATGGTCATTACCAATTCCAATGTGCATCCAAGAGTAGGGCTAGATGTGGGACCAAGAAATCTTGGGTTTCCAAAACCCCCATATGATTTTATTCATATTGTGTAGATTAGGGGTTTTTGAACTTAAAGTTGAATATATTTCATTTGTATGGTTTTTTGATAACCCCTCTTGTATTGTAAATTATTTTAACTAGGGGGAGTTAAAATTGAATTTTTCTTTGAAAAAGGGGGAGCTTTAAAATTGTAAATTTTAAACCCTTTGTTTTTCTTACCCCTTCTTTTTGTTGATGACAAATGGGGAGAAGAATTTAGAGTAAAGTCTCTAGAGTAAGAAAAATGAGAAATGAGTATATGCCTTGATTTGTAAAATCTCTTGTGCTTGTCATCATCAAAAAGGGGGAGATTGTAAGCCCAATGGTTTTTACCTTGGCATTCCCATCTTGTTTTGATGATTCCAATACACAAGTGATCATTTATCACTAATGTGTTTGTTTGTCTAAGTTGTAGATCATGATAAAGTAAGATCAAGGATGCTTGGATTGAGGCCAAGAAGCCCACATTGGACCACTAATTGGAAGGCCAAAGTCATCAAGCAAGGAGTCATGAAGACTTGAAGACATAAAGAAATTCATATTGAAGACCATTTCTTGTCTTTTAGAATGTAATTGATCCAAACCTAGATTAGGTTTTTAGAGGCATAATTAAGTTAATCTCACACACCCTAAATAAACAAGTGATTGTATTTGTGTGTTCCAACACCTTGGAACCCTCATAGCAATCCCATCTTGGTTGAGAATTGGAAGCCCAAACAGAATTGAAAATCTGCTCTGCATAGGCTTCTCGGAACTCCGAGAGTTTTTCTCGGAACTCCGAGAATTCTCGAAACTCCGAGAATTATTCTCGGAACTCCGAGAAATGGTCCAGTAGACTATTTTCCAACTTCTGTGTATTCTCGGAACTCCGAGAATTTGCTTGGAACTCCGAGAAATATTCTCGGAACTCCGAGAACACTACAACGGTCGGATTTTGAGCCGTTGGGAATTTTCCAGAAATTACCGTAATGCCACTGAACGGTCATATTTTGTTTTTCCTATAAATATGGGTGTTCTAAACATTCAAACCATGAATCCTAACACTCTAAAATTTCATTTGAATATCCAAGAGTGAATCAAACTTCAATTGTGCCTCTTATCACCATCTTTAGGATTTGGATCATAGGCTCAAATTTGTACATCCATTTTGTAACCCTTGTGAGGGATTTTTCATTTGTTTCTTTCAACCTTCGAGTGTTGTATTAGGGCGAGTATTCGGAGAAGCGTAGCCTATTCTCCGTGGTGAGGATAGCCACCGAGGTTAAAGCTACCAGGGTGAGGATAGCCACCAAAGTTAAAGCTATTGTAATTGGCATTCGATCTTCGCCAAGGTTAAGAAGATCAAATAGTGAAGCCATCAACGGGTTTGGTTGGTGGAGTTGAGTAGGCCTCGGATTTGAGGACCGAACCACTTTAAATCTCGGGTGCACTCTTTCTATCTCTTTGCTCTTTTATTTGCATTGCACCATTAGATTTAACTTGTATGATTGAATATTGATTCTTGATCTCTTAACTTTAAAATCGGTTTAAAGGTTTTAAAATCGGTAGATTCTATTTCTTAAAACAACCATATTCTCCCTCCTCATTGTGTTGCCATTCTAGTATAACTTGGGACCCCCCTACATCGGATTTTCACTTTTCAATTTTATGATAATAATTCTTCATAAAATTATTCATTATAATAATATGTAACAAATTATTGTGTAGCAATAACCAACAAAAGAGATAGCACAAAGGATGTTTCTTGCCGGGAATATTATGCTTTTATGTTCCAAACGAGAGATAACTATAGATGGAATATTATCCACAGTGGCTGATTATTCCAACAATATGTGGTCGACATATATGTAAAAATTTAAACAGGCCGATTAAATTATTTCTACGAGCATCAAAGTACCATCCGTGCAGATCTGTATCAAGGTATTGTAGACAGTGTTGCTGCTGGGGAGACACAAGGGTGCAAAATTGGTAAAAGAATAGTGTTACCGACATCATTTATTGGAGGTCCTCGAGACAAGAGGTGTCGATACTTAGATTCAATGGCTTTAGTTCAACACTATGGTAAACCTGATATTTTCCTTACAATGACATGTAATCCAGAATGGGAGGAGATAGTGTTGCACTTCAAAGCAGGTGAAAAAGCATACAATAGACCTGATCTAACAACAAGGGTATTTAAAGGAAAATTTGACGATCTCAAGAAACAGCTATTTGAAAAGCATGCTCTCGGTCACATAATAGCTCATGCACATGTTATTGAATTTCAGAAAAGAGGATTACCACATGCTCATCTATTACTTACAATGCAAAAAGAAAGCAAGATGTTAAATCCTGATGAATACAATAACATTGTATGTGCCGAACTCCCAGACAAAAATACTGAACCTCTACTGTTTGCAATAGCTGTCAAACACATGATGCATGGTCCATGTGGGATTTGAGACCAACTTCACCGTGTATGGTAGATGGGCAGTGTAAATTTCATTATCCAAGAGCATTTTGTGAAACAACCAAACAAGACGGAGACGGTTATGCTACTTATCGCAGAAGATGCAATGGACAACAAGTATATGTTCGAAATCAATATTTGGATAATAGATGGGTCGTTCCAAACAATCCTTATCTGCTTAGATGTTATAATTGCCATATAAATGTTGAGATTTGTTTGAGCATCAAAGCAGTTAAGTATTTGTATAAATACATATACAAATGGCATGATAAAGTAGCAATGCAAATCATACAGAATGAAGCCGAAGCTATGATTGATGAGATTCAATCTTTCCAAAATGCTCGATGGCTATCTCCGCCTGATGCTATTTGGAGAATCTATGCATTTGATTTGTATAAAATCTCTCCGTCAGTTATAACTCTACAGCTTCATTTGCCTAACCAACAGCTCGTAACCTATTGGAAAAATCAAAGGCTACCACAACTTCTAGAACAGGAGCATCTCACTCATACTATGCTGACAGAATATTTTAATATGAATATTGTAGACGATGACGCAAAAAAATATCTTTATCGAGAATTCCGTGAGCATTATGTTTGGGATAAAAGTGGTCACCTTTGAACCAAAAGAAAGAAACAAAAAGCCATTGGGAGAATAAGATCTGTAAATCCATCCGAAGGTGAAAGATATTACCTGAGAATGTTACTAAATCACATTCGTGGAGCTACATCGTTCACCAGTTTATTAACAGTGAATGGACATTTATGCTCAACATTAAGGGAGTCAGCGCAGAAAAAAGGACTTCTAGAAGACGACAATGACATCTTCAACTATTTACAAGAGGCATCAACCTTTGCAATGGCATCATCTTTACGAAGATTGTTTGCTACAATTTTAGTTTACTGTGAACCAAATAATGTTAGATCTTTGTGGGATGAGATGTTACCTCATATGGCTGAAGACCTTAGAAACGTTCCGGAGACTCATATTAGCATGAAGGCTAATTATGTATTAAAAGAACTCAATGACCTCCTCAAAAGTATGGGAAAGAAATTAACAGATTATGATTTGCCAAAGTTGTCCAAAGAATGTAGATCAGATGATATGCAGAAAGAAATCCTTGAAGAAAAATCTATTGTAACTCCTGCTGAAGATGTAGAGGCGATTTCACACTTGAACGTCGATAAAAAATATGCTTTTGAAATAATAATGCAGCGTATCCATGACCGTAACCATGGAACTTTTTTTATTGATGGACCTGGTGGAACTGGAAAAACATATTTATACAGAGCAATACTGGCTAAGATTAGAACATCAAATAATATTGCTATTGCAACAGCTACCTCTGGTGTTGCTGCTGCCATTATTCCAGGTGGTCGTACTGCCCATTCATGATTCAAAATACGAATTGATATTAAAGTGGATGGCGTATGTGACATAACCAAACAAAGTGGTACGACAAAATTATTGAATGAAGCTGTAGTTATTATATGGGATGAAGCAGCAATGTGTAAAAAATATGCAATAGAGGCATTAGATCGCACGCTTCAAGATATTATGGAATCATCTCTACCATTTGGTGGTAAAGTTATTGTTTTTGGAGGCGATTTCAGACAAGTTCTTCTAGTTGTATTACGGGCCACACAAGAAGAAACTGTTAATACAAGTTTGGTCAGATCATATTTGTGGAAAAATATGAAAATTTTGACACTAACAAAAAATATGCGTGCAAAAAATGATCATGAATTCAGTGAATATTTGTTGCGAATAGGTAATGGTGATGAAAAGACAGTTTCTGGTGATCTTGTTCAGATTCCAATGAGATGTTGATTGAATACGAAGATGGCAAAGATAATAAGAACGAAATTGATTGATTTGATTTTTCCAAATTTGGATAACCAAATATTGAATGCTAACTTTCTTGCAGATAGAGGAATATTGACTACAAAGAATGAATATGTTGATGATATAAATAAATATATCATTGACAAATGCAAAGGTCATGAAATAACATACTACAGTTACGATAGTGCTACAAATGATACAAATGGTTATTATCCAGAAGAATTTATGAACTCACTTACTCCGAATGGATTGCCCCTGCACAAATTGGAACTAAAAACATCTTGTCCCATCATGTTGCTTCGAAACTTGGACCCAAAAAATGGACTATGTAATGGAACAAAATTAACATGTTTGAGCTTCAAACCCAACATTATATTCGCTGAAATTTCTTCCGGCCAACACAGAGGAAAAAAGATTTTATTACCAAGAATACCTCTATGTCCAGTTGAAAATGAGGCATATCCATTTCGGTTTAAGCGAAAACAATTTCCAGTACGCCTTGCATTTGCAATGACAATCAACAAAGCTCAAGGACAAACAATTCCACATGTAGGCGTATATTTACCGGAGCCAGTATTCTCTCATGGCCAACTCTATGTAGCATTATCAAGAGGTATATCAAGGCATACGACAAAAGCACTAATAAGGCCAACAAGCATATCATCACTACTAACATATACAAAAAATATTGTCTACAAAGAAATATTTTTAAAATGATATGCTTCTCAAAAAGATGGACCCGTTCTTTATTTCTCATGATTCAGATATCTAGTACCGCAAGGTAATTTCGTACTCACAACATATGATTGCCATATATTGTTCATACTTTAATTTTATGTAAGCAAATGTTAAAAAAATTCTACTTAACCATTATCTATAAAAGAAACCAATATATGCTTCAATTTTTTGCAGACATCATTGCAATTGTGACTAGCGTTGGACAGGCTTTGAATACTATTCGAAAAAATGATAGGACAAGAACTACACGGAGGCAACTTAAAATCATCAATTCAACATACACGGAGGCTTTGAATACTATTCCCCTGCTTGTGGAGGTTGCAGAGCTCTGCATCCAAAGGTATTCAAATCACTGCTTTCCTTTTTCTTCTTTGTTCTTGAGAATAAGTGAGAAATGATAGATTTATCTATTTTCTCACTTTCATTTTGCAGATTTGCCAGTTTGCTGAGCAAAACCCAGTTGTCCAGTTCCTTCAATTGAATTATGAGGATCATAAATCCATGTGTTATATAGACTAACCTCCATGTTCTACCCGTCTTCCGATTTTACAGAGGAACCCATGGCCGCCTTTGCAGTTTCAACTACACAAATGCTACAGTAAGTGATTGTTCCTTCTTTCTTTGTTTTTTTTAATCAATTCTTTCACAATGTTTGGGTGTCTCTTTTCTTTGTTTCAACTATCTTTGACGCTCCTTCTTTTAATTTCACAGATAAAGAAATTTAAAGATGCATTAGCCAAAGCACACCACAAAGCGTTGTAGCCTTAGGCCTGCCAAAGGATTAGAAGAATCGGAGCTCATGGATTTGGCTGAAATAAAGATCTTTCCTTTAATTATTCAACAAAATCTGACAGAAAAAGTTCCTCCAAACCCAACTATAGGTGTGGTTACTTTTTTTTTGTATCATAATTTTGAAATTTTAGTTGAGGACCTATTTTCTAGGTAGTTCGTTTTAATCAGGTCCAATATTAGATTTGCCACTTCATTTTGCACTATTTTAACTGATATTTGGGTCACACGTGCATTTTTACTAGTTAAGTTAAAGTGCTTGATAACGAGTGTATTTAAAAAAAAAGGGATCGAACATGGATACTAATACAAATACAAATACAAAAAAGTAAACACCAAAAAAATCAAGAAAAGACAAAAAAAAATAAAAAATGTTACATCAGATTTCCTATCTAGTCAACGGGAAAGTTAACTGGGTACTTGTGGATACAGTCTGCCCAAGGGTTAGAATTGCACTCTTCTTTTCCACCTCCTATTGCTCGAACAGCAGGGATACCCTTCAGAGCTCTCCAAACGGCGCTATTGCACTTAAAACCCGAACCAAACGCGATCTGCCACACCCGATCGCCCTTCGAAACACGCCCCTTTGCCTCCGTGTAAGCGAGCTCGTACCAAAGCGAGCTGCTCGAAGTGTTCCCGAACCGATGTAAGGTCATTCTCGACGGCTCCATGTGCCAGTCTGCCAACTGTAGATTCTTCTGCAGCTCGTCCAGGACCGCCCTACCCCCTGCGTGTATGCAGAAATGCTCAAACGCCAGCTTGAAATCAGGAATGTAAGGCTTCACCTTCATCAGAAAGAACTTCCTCTTGATTAGAGTTGACAGAAACTTGAATTGCTCGGAAAATGGCAATACCAATGGACCCAATGTGGTGATGTTGGTTTTCAGAGCATCCCCGGCCACTGCCATTAGTTCTCTAGCTAATGAGACCCCTACCTGTTCAAGTATAAATGATTAAATGACACACAACTTAAGCTTTTAGAGTAATTGATTGCTTCACATGGTGTATAACTATTGGCTAGCGGCACAAAGTATAAACAATTAAATAACACGAACTCCGAGACTTCATATGATGTGTGGCCATATAAATCCGTATTTTTTCAAAAAGTACAGTATGGCCCACTCCCGATAATGATCCAAACTGTCCATTTGTTGTAGGAACATATTAGTAAATATGTTTTGCCCCCATGATCATTTCCATAGATCGGAGGGTTAAGATTATCCTATGGAAATTATCTTTGGGGCAAAACGTGCTTACTAATATGTTGGAATCATCTTACGGAGTGGGCTGTACGGTACATTTTAAAAAATGTACGGGCTTATACGGCCACACATCATATAAAATCTCGACTAACTCTTAACAGCTTAAGCTTCTGGAGTAACTGGTTGTTTGACAATACCGTTCCTTTCTCGTCTTCTTTCTGAAAGACGCAGTTGTAGCTGTTGTTGTCTGCTCCTTTGTGGGTTCTAACTGTATGTACAAGTTCATATTTGGATCTTCTTCTATCCTTCCGCTTGTTCGATAGAAGGACAGCCGCACCTCCCATTCGGAAGATGCAGTTACAGAGAAGCATCGAACGGTCATTCCCAAAATACCAGTTTAAGGTAATGTTCTCCATGCTGACAACCACAGCGTAATTGGTAGGATTAGCCTGGAGGAGGTCTTTGGCCAGGTCCACTGAAATTAAACCTGCACTGCAACCCATCCCGCTGAGATTGAAGCTTCTAACATCGCAACCCATTTTATAATGGTTAACAATCATAGAAGAGAGAGATGGGGTTGGATTAAACAAGCTACAATTAACAATCAAAACCCCAACATCTTTCGGTTGGACTCCGGTCTTCTTGAAAAGTGCGTCAAGGGCACCGAACATGACTGTCTCTGCCTCGAGACGCGCCTCTTTCATATTTAGGTTCGGGGGCTGAGACTGGATTCCCAGTGGGAGATACGTCTCGTCTCCCAGACCAGACCGCTTCGCTATCCGTTTCTGGAACCGAATAGTCTCCTCTTCGAAACCGCCACTTCTCTCTGTCATCTCTAAGAACTCCTCCGTGGAGATCTTACGTTCATTCTCCGGTTTATAACACGCGAAGTCTATGAGGTAAACCGTTCGCAGGCGGTTGAATAAATATAGGGCGACGAGGAATGCTCCGAGAGCCGAACCGGCCAAAATGGTGGCTGGGTCATGGCAGAAACATGTTTGGAAAATTGAAGAAGAGGCTAGGAATTGGACACCGGTTAGCCGAAGTGCCACGGCTAGGAAGAGAGCTAAAGCAGCAATGTTCACATATATGGCATGATTGTTTGTGTAATGGTAACCCAATTTGACGTACTTGAGCTTCACTGACTGTAAGAAATCGGGCAATTTTTGCCGGATTTTGATGACGACCGATGATGAGTCGGTGAATGCCATTTCTGCTGTTAGCCGCTCTTTATCCATCTCTATACTCGCCATTTTTTTTCTTGCGTCTTTGTTTGTTTGGGTTTCGGAGTTTATTTATATATGTATACAAGAAGTCGGAGGTGAGACTCAGTTGCTAAGGAAAAATAAAAATAAAAGTACGTTGGAAAGCAAAAGGTCAAACGGCAGTTTCATGTTTTTTAGTTTAAAATTAAGAGAAGTGAAGGAAGCTGGATGGAGGGTCGTCAATTAACGGGAGTAGTTTCGGGAATGGCAGATCGCTCAACTACCCGAGGACAAATGAAATGAAAGTCACCCGGCTGCCTATTCATATTGTTGTTGCTGTGTTGTTGACGGTGGGTGTGAGGTTGACTAAAGATACGTGTTGTATGGGCCTTCCTCTGAGAGAGAGAGAGAGAGAGAGAGAGAGAGAGAGGAACGCCATCAAGCACGCGTCCATGTGGCTAAGAGTGGGGTTTGCACTTTAGCAAAACCGGGAAGTTTCGATGAATTTGGACGGTAATATAAAAAGGGAAACGATTAAGCACAACTATGTTTTGATACATGCGCTCATGTATCTTGTCTTTTAGCATATAAATGTCACATAAGTGTTTCTTGGGAACCGTAAAATGCCTTTTACAACTCTTTAAATACTAAAAGACAAGAAACATAAGCGTCTTGTATCAAAACATTTGATATCATTTCCCTATAAAAAAGGAAAAATTAGAATAAGGAAGGGTGGGATAGATAGGGTTGGCCTCACCCCTATCGTAAGTTCGATGGCTTTAAATTTCGACTGAAATCTGAAAATTTGGTCTGAAATTTCGGGTTTCGGTCGGGACTGACACCAAAATCACAAATGCCCAAAATAGGACTTTATTTCTACTGGAATTTCGAAATTTCGGATGAAATTTCTTTTTTTTTTCTAAAATTTCGGAATTACGAAATTCAACCAAAAATCTTGATTTTTTTATTAATTTCCTTAAATTTTGTAATAAGTAAAATATTATTTTAAAAATCTCAATGGATTTTAGCCGAAATTTCAAAAATTTGGCCCAAATTTCGGTTTCGATGAGGTCCGAAACCAATACCGAAACCGAAATTTAAAACCATGATCATAACGAAGGGAGCAGCACTACAACCTTAGTCCGATCGGACTATAGCTTCAATCCAAGAAGCCCTTTATACCCATTTATGGGTTTAGTCAGTCATAAAAGATCAAGTTGCCAGGTGGCAGTCCATTTGGACCGGGTGAATGAACTTATATTCCACGCTGGCATTTGATGGGCATGCGAAGGAACGTGCATATACTGGAGCCTAGATGATGTTGAAAAGGTGAATCCATGTAAAAAATAGAGGTTGCTTTTATTGGGTGGCTTGCACATGAAGCCGTGTAACATCAAAAGTGAGGTTACCTTTTTGGTGGGTTTTCTTGGCTTGTACATGAAGCCATGTTACACAAAAAGGGGAAAGTTGCTTTTTGATGTTTCAAGCATATTGTTGGGGTTCCACGCAAAAGCAAATAGTCCCACATCGGAAAAGTGAAATGGATGGGGATGGGTTATAAGGGAATGGGCATCCTCCCTCTAACAGCTAGCTTTTAGGGGTGAGTTCTACCCAGTTAGATTCCCTACAGAAGGTTGGGGCAGTTATATTAAAGGTTTTTCCAACAGAGCATGTTTATCTTTAAAACCAATAGGTCAGGTGGGGCGGAGTTGCCAGGACACCATCTAGACGATCTAATTCAAAGATGTGACACTACAGTTGCCAATCGTGGAAAAGTGACATGGAGAATGGAGGACGTAAGAATAAGGGAGCTTAGCATGGGTAGTTACCAAAACGTTTAGTTCCCTCCAAGAGAATGGACGGTAATGAGGAACAATTACATGAATAAAGCTATATAAGGAGGCATATGTCTCCAAGGAAGAGGTCACAAAATCAAATCCAAACATGTATTAACATTTTATCTTTTACTTTCGAGCGCTGTAGCTTTTACTTTTCATAGGTGTAGCTTTTCTTTTGATTTAAGGAAGCAATGAATTCATCTTCCGAGGTGAGTCTTTCTATTTCATTCCGCTATTCTTCGCACTGGCGTTTCGTTTGTGTCTTTTAGCTAGAATCAGATGGTCGCCGACCCTAAGAGTCATTTGCGTTTTGTGCGCATCGACCAATCGCAAGTCATTCACGTACTGCATGTGTTGACATGTTGTTTACATTCTATATGTGTCGACACTCCTACTTTTAGCATCACGTCTACACCTAAAAATTCCTTTCTGTATGTGTAAATGCAGAGCAGCCCAAGGAAGAGCTGTCATTCCCCTATTCTTTTCAATTGCCTGAAATCCAATCCCAGGGGACGAAAATGTTTCGTTCGTTGAACCCCTCGAATTGAATTTTTGATTTTGGCTGGAACACCCGGACACCCATCGCCCGCGCATGCGACGCACATGCGGGTGCGCTCTACTCCACTCCACACACACACGGTTGCACCGACCGATAGCTCTGGAGCATCTTTTGGACCGAATAGAAGCATCAACACAAACCCAACCCCACTAACCTAATTTCTCAAATGCAGTACGGTTCATTTTGGCCCAGCATTCACACAATATATTTTGGGATTGATATATCCACTACCATATTTTGTTAATACATCTACAGACTTTGTTGTCTGCTAAGGGCACGTTGCTAGCATGATTTTTTTTTCATGATCAATCAGTGTCTCCAAGTGGAGATGAGGGTGAAGTGGCTAAAAAAAGGGAAATAAAATACAGGGAACTAGTGTCTCCAAGTGATGAGAAGTGGCAAAAAATCAGGAAACATATAACTCTATTCAAAATCGGATCAACTTTTTCTTGATTTGTATCCACTTCTCAAGCATATCTCAATCATACCCTCTCAAATCTTTCTCCTTCCACTGTCTTACCCCTCTCTCACCATTTAGACACACCGATTTATCATGAAAATAATTCGTGGCAGCCAGACGTGGCCTAAGAGTACCAAGTATTGCTCATAAAATCAAGGTTTTAAATTTCGGTCAAAATCCAAAATTTCGGATTTCGGTGAGGACTGAAACCGAAACATACTGAAACTGAAATTGCCGAAATTTGTTAAATTTCGGAATTTCGGCAAAATTCTTCATAAAATATTAATTTTTTATTCTTTTACAAAATTTCAATCGAAATTATCGAAATATTTGTAATTTTGGCCAAAATTTTGGTAATTTCGGCCGAAACTTCGGTAATTTCGGCCAAATTTCGGCTTAAGAAAACGACATTTCAAGCTCGCCTACTGAATGTCGGTTGAAATTTTTGGATTTCGGCCAAAATTTCAGTTTCAGTGAGGACCAAAATTACCCCCAAAACTGAAATTTAAAAGCTTGCTTGAAACAAACTAAAGAAAAAACAAAACAACCTAAAATTCTCTACAAACCCAAAATAAGATAGCTCATGGAAGAATACCCATATCAGTTATCACGTACCCACTAGCATAATTTTAAATGGGAAATGTTATCCGCACCACTGTATTTTGATGAGGGCACTCCTCACTTTATTAAAAGTATGGTATGGCCCGCACCATAGGATGATCCAAACTGTCCATTAGATGGGCCACAACCTACATAGGTTGTGCCCCAAAAATTATTTCCATAGGTTGATCCTAACACTTCGATCTATAGAGGGTTAGGTTCAACCCTCTAACATTCAGATCGGAGGGTTAGGATGAACTTATGGAAATAATTTTTGGGGCACAACCTATTTAGGTTGTGGCCCATCTAATGGATGGTTTGGATCATCCTATGGTGCGGGCCATACTGTACTTTTAATAAAGTGAGAGTGCCCTCATCAAAAAACAGTAGTGCGGTTAACATTTCCCTTTTAAATTTCTACTGAAATAGACACGAAACAATTAGGCTATTGATATTGGCACCACCATGTTATAATAATTGCATAAACTAAAGCCTATCTTTTCTATTTTAATTGAATTCTTAAAGTCACTGCATAAACTAAAGCCTATCTTTTCTATTTTAATTGAATTCTTAAAGATTTTTCGGAACTTTCATAACTTTGGATAGCTATTTAAAACAGAAAAGACAAGATGAGTTGGTGCAATTATTAAAAAGGGAAGTTATATATCCGCCCCTTATTTTTACTTGGTAAAGCCACGTCTGGTGTATCTATGACTACATAGGGGCTGATTTACTTCATGTGGAAAGGACTCAACGTCCCTGATTGCCACGTACACTGGAGTCGGCAGTCCCATGTAAAAAAAAGGGGCGAATTCTTCACTTCCTGACTAAAAATGTTAGTGCCAATATCAATAGCCAATGATTAATATGTTTCTGTTTTTCTCTCTCTCAAAACACATCAAAACTAAAATACATAGTGAAACTAAAATCGTGTGTTACTGGTATGCTATATTAGAATGTGTTACATAATGAATTCATGTAAACATTTGTATATGTATTATATATAAAAATTTATATAAATTATATTCAAAATGTGGTATGTACTGAATTATCATAGATGCATTACAACACATTTCACAAGTTGTTCTAGGTTGGATGCTTTTTTAACATATAAAATAATATTTAAGATATATTTGTACCTTTTCTAGTAAGACCTCACAATGGAATAATGTTCAAGCTCATAGGTGCTGTAATTCTGTCGTGCCCCATCAATCTTCTCACTAAAGTATCCCACAGGCTTCTTTTCATGGCTTAAAACTGCCCCAATTCTGACTTTGCTTGCATCACACTCAAGTTCAAACAACAAGTCAAAATTTGGTAGAGCAAGTAAGGGGGCTGTTGTCAAAGCTTTTTAATGGCTTCAAAGCTTGCTTGTGCTGCCTCAATCCATTTAAAATCTCCATTTTCATACAATCAGTGATAGGTGCAGGTAGGGAATGTAAATCATTCACAAATCGCCAGTAGAAGTTAACTAGACCATGAAAAGCTCTCAAATCCTGGATAGTTCTTGGAGTTGGTCGCTCCATGATGGCTTGCACCTTGGATAAGTTAGGTTTCATACCTTCATTTGAAACATCATACTCCGATCGCATGGTGGGTAGAGGGCCTCTGCTAGAGTCTGCAATCACAAACAAAGGGGTCTGGGAGGTCCGGGGTGGGTCCTGGACGACCACTTCGACACTCAAGTCAGATTCTGGGCCAATATTATAATGAACAACAGGAAATGACTGAGGTATAAGTAGGTCTACCAGGACCAACGCACGGGCTCTTTCTCTGATGTTTGGGTGGGTGAGCTGGAGGTAGAGGGTAGGGGGGAGGGCTAGGGCGTCCAACACCTTTTTCCCTTTCTTGCTTAGGGTCGAACGGTCTTAATAACGGTCTAGAGCTTCCTTTAATGATGCCTCATTTCAGAGAGTCCTCTTTTTCTAGGGACTTAATTGTGTATTTATACTTTGATCTTGCATGTAAATTCTCTTCATGGGGCGCCACGTGGATCTTTTTATCATTTCAGAGAGAAAACCTTCTTTCGTTGGATTGGGTTGTCTCCCCTGGTTCGACTACGTGCGTGGTTTTGTTGTGTAATCTTGCCTATAATCGTGATGATGAAGTTTTTTTATGGCGGGGAGATGACACGTGGGGGGATCACGTCGCCCAGCCGTGTCTTAGTATTTTGCTTAATCATAATTAGATTCCTTTGGTGTAAGGGTGACACGTGGCGGGATCTAATGGCGTCGCCGTATTTTTATCCTATCATAATACCCCCTACTCCTTTGGTCCATTGAATGGGCCAAGGGAGTAAGTTCTCTTACCCGGTCCTAGAATATAGCGATGAGGGCAGTTATGAGAATCTTGGAATGCGAGGGGAGATGCTGCCTCATTCGGCGGTTCCTTCTTGAGGAATCGTAGTGTAATTATGGGGCGCCGGTTGACCATCCAATTGGAAAGGGACACGCATAGGGCGAGTTACTTCGTTTCCCGACCCAAGGGTCTCTCTTTAGGTTTATAAAGGAAGGTGTTGCTTGTGTCTTCTTCTTTACGAGCCTTTTTCTAATCTCCCGCTCTTGCTTGACAATATGCATAAATCCTTTGCCGGTTCTTCGTCGCGGGCAAAGGGTAAGGCTCCCCTTTCTCGGGAGTCTTCAAGTGATCCTGATTTGCATTCTGACTCAGAGAAAGATCTCATGGCCCACTGAAAGAAGACCAGGAGGGATCCGGGCCCTCCTCCGAGCTTTCCTCCTTTCCGCCTCTCTCCCTCGCCTCACAAGGACAAATCTTCTCGTTCTCACATTGCTAAAGAGCGGTCTTTTTTCTCCAAGGTCTACCGACAGGGGATGGAATTGTGCGACCGCGTCTTGAAGATGGATGAGGAGATTCAGGACTTGAAGTGAAGGAATGGGGAGTTGCAAAGGAAGGTCCATGCCCTTAATGAGCAGTTGCTCAAATATGAAGTGGATCCCCTGCTGGAGAGCTCCTGGGAGGGGGAGGATTCCCCGGAAGGGAAATCTTTCACTAGTTGTTCAGACTGATTTGGGGGAGGGGGTCTGGTGGCCAGTTCTTTAGGGGCCAAGCTTCCTCTTTCCTCTTCTTTCCCCTCTCTTTTTGAAAGGAAAAGTTACTTTGAAGGCCCTGCCTTATTTCTTATTTTTATTTTTTGTGTGGATGGTGCTAGGGTCCCGGAGGCCCCTTTTCTTTTCTTTTTTTTGTAGGCCTACGGGTCAGGAAATCGATTAATGTATAGTTTTATTTTGCTCCCATGGGATGTTTTGTATGGTTCTTTTATTGTTGCTAGCCTGTTCCGTGCGTAATGTAGGTGCATTCTTTCTATGAGTGCGTGGGGTCGGGGTGGGGTCTTAACTCTGTATGTCATTGTGTCGGGCAAACCTTGATCTGGTTCCCTGGTCTGACCAAATTTACCTTTAGTTCGTGGGGGTGGCAGGGTTTTCGTGCTTGAGCTCCGGGCCCTTTTCGCTTAACAGGGCCCTTTTCCATCTAAGTGGAACAAGCGTGTGTTGTCGGACCCTTGTGTTGAGTTCCGAGCCATTTTGCTTAGCCGGGCCTTTCTTCCCTCTGAGTGGATAATCGTGGTGCAGTTGGACCCTTGTGTTGAGTTCATAGTCGTTTTGCCCAACCGGGCCATTTTTTCATCTGAGTGGAACAATCGTGTGTGGTCGGGCCCTTGTGTTGAGTTCCGGGCTGTTCCCTCAACCGGGCCCTTCTTCCATCTGAGTGGAATAATCGTAGGTAGGTACGGCCGGATGATAAAAAATCCGAGTCCTTCTCAAAATTTTCATTAAGTGGGACTAAGTTCGGGGATGATCCTTCAAATGGCGGCCCGCCTCATTTCGGCCGGAAAATAGTAGAGATAACTTGTTTCGGAAGTTTGTAGCAGGGGTAGAAGTGTCTTTTCGTAGTAAGAAATGGCGCTTCGATTTTGGCGGTTTCCTCGAGTTCCCAAATCGGCGCTATGTGTGTATGTCCCATCCGATTGGAAAGGGCGGGGGCTAGTCGACACGTGTTGAAACCCTAACTTTTAAAGCTTTCTCGGGACCATTTCCCTTTGTTTCTTCGTCTTTCTTGGGTGAAGTGGGTTTTCCTCTGAGGCGACTTTGTCCGCTAGCCGGCCGATCTTGTCCTGCTGTCGATTCTTCCCTGGTTTTTGTCCTTCTTCGTTATTCGTTCCGGTGAGTTCCATACCTTCTGTTTCAACTGATTTCTAATTCCTTTTCCTTTGTTCTTTGGCAATGTCCGATACAACTGATTCCCAAAATCCACATAGTGAGTCAGTGGAAGTAGTGGAGAGTGACCAACCAAGGAAAAGGAGGCGGTTGGTAAAGGGAGGAGGTGGCGATCTCCGAGACGACCAGATGCCTAGAGAACTGGAGGACAGTCCCGAGTCCTCTGGTTCGTCGTCGGAGGCCACCCCATTTGAACCCCTTGTTCAGGCTCCCCCTACTCGTGAGGCGGAGATTAGGGATATAAGAGCCGGTGCCATTATCCGTCCTGGCTGGGTGACGTCATTCAAAAGTTCCCTTGAAAAGGGGACGGCGGAGAAGATTAGAAAGGAGTATAACATTCCTGAAGAGTACGGGATTAGGATCCCTACTTCTAGGGAGGGGGTGCGTGAGGGTGTTACAGAGGAGGAGGTGGCTTTTTACGTGGAGGCTTTTAGGGCAGGGGTTAGGTTTCCGCTCTTGGGTATTATAGTGGAGGCCCTTGTATTTTACCGGGTGGCCCCTTCCCAACTGGCACCCAATAGCTGACGTACTCTTTTGGCCTTTGTGGCCAAAGTAGGCCTACACAAGGTTCAGCCTACCCTCCCTTTGCTTAGGAGTTGCGTTGCCCTTAGTCCTTTGGTGAAGGGTGAGGATAGCTGGTTGTACCTGACCCAACGTCCCCAGGTGAAGGTTGCGGCGAACTTAGTTTCTTCCATTAAGAGGTGGAAGGAGGAGTTTGTGTTTATAATCCCTCCGTCAGATGCAGATTGGGGTTTTCCTAGGTCTTGGAGGCGTTCCAATGAGTGGAGAAGAAATTCTTTCCCCAATGAGTCAGACTATAGCAAATTTGACTTGGAGAAGCTTGTTTCTGGGGAAGCTATTGATGTTTCTGAGTTTAAAGGGGAGGAGAATTTGAGGAAATATGGTCTGCTCCGTACTATGGAGAGGAGGGCCCGCTGGACGGATAAAGATGTGGGGGAGAGTTTCGCCAGTCTTCGTGGTGAGCCCCTCTCCTTGGTAATGGTTTTTTCTAGGTTTTTTCTTTTTCTGAGTTTTGTATTCTTCTTTGAGCTGTTTCCCTTTATTCTTGGTGCCAGATATGTCTTCCTCTGAGGACGTCGCTAAAGGAAAGAGGGTTATGGTGGAGTTGTCGAAGGGTCAACCTGTTCGACCAAAGATTCCCTCGGATTTCATTGTTGCAACAAGGAAAGACCGGTCGGCTGCCAAGCCTCCTGAGTCTACGCCATCCAGCTCCTCCGGCCGCTCGGTGGGCGTGAAAGATGTGACAAGACCTCTTGCTAAAGAATTAGAGCCTCCTGCGAAGAGGGTCGTTCCTCCTCGTGCCCCGCAAGGAAAGACCGGTCGGCTGGTCCAGGCTTCGACCGTATTTTTTGAGGACATTCTCAGTCGGCTGGAGGGGTCGGGTATAACCAAGTTGCTCTTGGACAAAATGGAGGTCCCTGTGCAGTGTTACCAGATGCCCGGCGAGGTGTTCAGGCCGGAGTGGAAGATCGGTGTTGAGGATGGTGTTCTTTTGAAACCGCGGGTTGGGATGGAGTTGGGGTTGATGACGGCCCTTCCTGGTGATGAGGCCGAGTTGGAGAAGTTTCCTCGTAGGGCATTGGGTGCCCAGTATCTCCATTCTATATCTTGTGTAAGTACTGTTTGGCCGGCTTTTGTTTTACCGGTTGCCTTGAGATAGTACGCGGCGAATTGCTAATGGTTCGTTTGTGGTGAGACTTTGCAGCTCAGAGTTATGCCAGAAGGATGCTGAAGTATATGCTCGAGGATGAGTCCGAGATGGGCACTTTTGCAGAGCGTGTTCATAAGTTGGGCGAGGATCTCGAGAAGGCCCAAGACGAGAAGGCAACGCTTTAGGGCTGCAACTGCTATCTGGACGTCGATGTTGGAAATTTGAGCCAACTCGGCGTTGAATTTCAACATGAAGTCTCTTAGGGTCTCATTCCTTCCCTGTCGGAGGGCCAAGAGAGCGTCTGCCGGATTGTGGCGGAGGCGATTGTTGGCAAATCTCGAGGTGAACTTCCTTCCGAACTCATGAAAGGATCCAATGGAGTCTGGATCCAAACGTAGGTACCAATCGTTAGCAGTTTTTCTCAATAGGGAGGCAAAGGCTTTGCACATGAATCCATCCGACATGCCCCGGAGCGCCATTACCCTCCTGAAAGTCTGGAGGAACTCCAAGGGGTTTGTGGTTCCATCTTAACAACCGAATCGGGAGAGATCTATCCCTGTTTCCATGGGGGTCTTCAGGACTTCCGCAGTGAATGGGGACACTGTCTCTCTTTCCGATTCGTCCAGGATGTCATGGGCGTACAGTTTTTCATTTCTCGCTTAACTTCCCGTATTTCTCTCTACAGGTCTGCTAGTTGCTCTAGCCCTAGCAGTTGCGTTGAGGTATCCACCTCCTCCTCCTGCACCAGGGGTAGCTCTTGGAATCGAGTTGTCCGGGTAGGGATGGCATGGCTTTGAGTAGCTTTTCTCTCGGCATCTGGTTGACATCCCCTGATTGGGGGAGGTAAAGGGCTATTTGTCGAAAGGGAGGCGGCTCGGACTGGTTCGCGCCTTCGCCAATGGTGACATTCCTTGGGTGACTCCCCGCTGTTTTCTTCGTAAACTTCAGTCCGACCGTGCTGTGCTGGGGGCATTTCTGGAATTGGCTTTGGTTGTTAAGGCAACCATAGAGGGAGCTCCTGATGAAGCTCGTTGAACATTTTCATGGTAGGGACCATCTGCGGTGTGTTGGAGGCGGGCAAATGTTGGCCCGAGGCCTGGGAGTTCTGTTCCCAGGAATTAGAGACACGAGTTTACACATGTTGGGCCTGGCTCCTGGTCATTACTCCTATTTCTTGCTGTTGGGTGTGGTTTCTCATCGTCACAAAGCATTCAGGCTTAGACGAGTCCCACGGATGACACCAATATGATGGCGCTAGAATCCGGGTTTGCGATTGCACGGTGGGTAGAGGGCCTCTGCTAGGGTCTGCAATCACAAACAAAGGGGTCAGGGAGGTCCGGGGTGGGTCCGGACTACCACTTCGACACTCAAGTTAGATTATGAGCCAATAATATAATGAACAATAGGAAATGGCGGAGGTATAATCAGGTTTACCAGGACCAACGCACGGGCTCTTTCACTGATGTTTGGGTGGGTGAGCTGGAGGTAGAAGCTAGGGCTAGGGCTAGGGCATCCATCACCTTTTTCCCTCTCTTGCTTAGGGTCGAACGGTCTTAAAAACGGTCTAGAGCTTCCTTTAATGGTGCCACATTTCAGAGAGTCCTCTTTTTCTAGGGACTTAATGATGTATTTATACTTTGATCTTGCATGTAAATTCTCTTCATGGGGCACCACGTGGATCTTTTCATCATTTCAAAGAGAAAACCTTCTTTCGTTGGATTGGGTTGCCCCCCTGGTTCTACGGTGCGGTTGGTTTTATTGTGTAATCTTGCCTATAATCATGATGATGAAGCTTTTTGGTGTCGGGATCACGTGGCCCAGCCGTGTCTTAGTATTTTGCTTAGTCATAATTAGATTCCTTTGGCGTAAGGGTGACACGTGGTGGGATCTAATGGCCTCGCCGTATTTTCATTCTATCAAGTGGCTTGTACAAAAGTCACACTTCTTCATGTTGGCGAACAAGTGACTGCTTCTTAAAGTGTCGAACACTTGTCACAACTGAAAAAAGTGGTTGTCTACATCTATACTGTAAATCAATATATCATCAACGTATACCACCACAAAACCACCAATAAATGGTCTAAGAATCACATTCATGATCCTCATAAAAGTACTAGGTGCATTCGTCAAGCCGAATCACATAACGAGCCACTCAAAGGGGCCTTCTCGCATCTTAAAAGCGGTTTTCCATTCATCATCGGGCCTTATTCAAATTTGGTGATAACCACTCTTTAGATCCACTTTAGAGAACACATTTGCACCACTTAGTTGATCGAGAATATCATCTAGCCTTGGAATAAAAAACCAATATTTTACTGTTATGCGATTAATAGCACTTCTATTGATGCACATTGTGAACCCCGATCCCGAGGACGACGGGTGAGGGACACGGGATCCCTCGTCAGTCCTCTAAGATCTCCACAATGTGAAGGAGAGCTCTACCAAGGAACTCTCGAAATTATGCCACTCACAGCATGGGTGGTGATATAAATGAGATACCTCTCGATTCAAGGACCAGCCCAGAACCAAGATGTACCTATAACATAGAAGAGTCGCCATCCAAGGAAGTAGGCCCTGGATCCCATGAAATACTCTATTGCAACGGATAACCAGAGATACAAAAGTTCATGCCTGAATACGAATGGGGAAGGTGTTAAGCGCCCCCTATTCACTCAAGTGCAAGCACCTGGTCTCTTTTGCCATTTTTAATTAATTTTGAAGAGTTTTGGGCTAAAATCATGTGAAATGGGAACGAGTACCCCCGAAGAAACGTCTATCTAAGCATACATGACCCGGGGATGGGCAAAAGAAAATAAACATCCAAATCCTAACTCACTGCATCTACTCCTAACCCATCACATCTAGGAAAGCAATAACATCAGCATGCACAGCTACAGCTAAGCAAGTAATAGCAGATATGATAAGCAAAAAAGCAGTAAATATCTACAACTAGGCATGCGAAACTAAACGCACAAGGAATAAGCAAGCTGAAAGTAAACACACAAGGAACCAAAGACAAACACACGATAAACTAAAAGATGCGAGGAAAGAAAGGAATCAGAAAATAGACGGTATGCGCAAACCCAAAATTCCAGGGAAAAGAAAGTGGGACATACGATAGACTCAGGGAGCGATTCTAAAGGAATCAAGCTCAGTGATCCTGATCCGCTAAAGGTCGGACAAGTCTTGCGATCGTCATAGCCTATCGTTGGGCTCAGCGAGGACAATCCCTGTGAAGGGGCCACCCTACGTCGTCGCCCGTCCCAAAACCCGATAAAACGTCGAAAAACCGATAAAATCGGAAAACCACGATCAAAATCGGAAATGAAATGAAAGGAAGGCTCCGAGTGACCTGGCAATCATCATCGTTGCCCATTTTGATTTTTGTTGTGAAAGGTTTGAAAGATTTTTTGGATATTTGAATGATTTTTTGAAGGGTTTAAATGATTTTATTGAAAAGTTTGACTGAACTTGGGATGACGATCCCAAGCTGCCTACGTACCCTGTAGAAAGGGATCAAGCCAACGTTGTTTGACTGCTTTTCGAAATACGCTTCGAGTGTTTTGAATATTTTTTGATGTTTTTTGGATTTTTGTTATTTGATTTTTACGTATTTTTATCCCTTTTGATCGAAAGGGGGTTTTGGCTCAAGAGGTTGCCGTCCGTCATCGCCTAAACCCGACGAGTGTTCCCAAAATCGATGGGGATCCCAAAATGCAAGGAGAATCCCAAGGAACGTGTGAAAAGATGTACCCGAAGAAAGAAAGAAATTAATCCCTAACCCGGTGGAAAATGATCATCGCGAAGAGGAAGGAACCCTTGGGTCCTGTAAGAAATGATGGCCTCCAAGAAAGGAAAATCCCTAAACCCATGAGAAATGATGGGATAAGCAAAGAGACATGAAGGGCGAAGGGAAGGCTCAAGAAACACTCTGTCATCGCCTGGAACTCAAATAGGCGCGAGTGAGAAAATGGGCACTACTTTTATTCTTTCAGCTAAAGATGACAGAGATAAGCATCCATGAGATAGTTTAACTTTTGGAACAAGGACGTTCACCCGTTGACTAAGCATGAAAGAACACATCCCGAAAATAACAAGCAGGCAAATGAACTATCTTCAGGTAAGATATATAATCCTAGATCTGGAAATTGAATGGGGTCCAATTTTATCAAAGTTAAAGAATATTGACTGTTAAAATTTTCCTAAATAAAAGTGACATTTGCTTCAAAAACCCATAAAGCTATTTAAACAAAATCAATGGATATTGAAATTTCTGAGCCAATCCAAGAGAGAGAACAAAGAACCCAAGCTTTAACAAGAGAAAATGAAGCACCACAGAGAGGAGATAAAGGGGTCAGGTAAATTACCGGAGAAATTCGAGTGAAAGGCCGGTGAGGGTCGTGCCCTTTTGCCTTTGCCCTTCCTAGAATTCTTGACAATGCCGCGAAATCTCCGCAACGATCTGAGAGGGAGAGAGAGGTTTTGGGTTTGGGGTTTGGGGTGGAGGATGGTGGCTGGTGCGGTGGAGATGGGTTTCGGGTTTCGGGTTTGAGGATGGTGGCTGGTGGTGGTGCGGTGGAGATGGGTTTTGGGTTTCGGGTTTGGGGGGGAGATGGTGGTGGGTATGGGGTTTCGATGGTGGAGATTGGTGGTGGATGGGGTAGATGGAGGTGGCGGTTTGAGAAGAGTGGAAGAGGAAGAGGGTTTGGGGGTGGTGGTTGGAGATGGGTTTTGGGTTTCAGGTTTGGGGTGGAGATGGTGGTGGGTGTTTCGATGGTGGAGATTTGTGGTGGGTGGGGTAGATGGAGGTGGCGGTTGGAGAAGAGTGGAAGAGGAAGAGGGTTTGGGGGTGGTGGTTGGAGGCGGTGGTAGAAGGAGGAGAAGATGAGGTGGCTGCAAATCCCTTGTCCTCCTCTCCCTCTCTCTGCTGCCCTTTTTCTTGAAAAAATCCTCCTCTGAAAACCCTAGTTCGATCCCCTTTGTTCGAGAAGTGATATATTCCACCCCCTTTTGTTCCTTGGACAACCCTCTTCAAGTGTATTTATGACTACGCTTTTTAACTACGAGGGGTGGTCTGGGTAAAAAATGGGGGCGGGACATTTAGCTCTCATTTGTTTACTACCCATGGGGTTGGTATTAGCACACCCATGTTGGATATTTCACCTCCCTCCTGCTTGATTTTGAGATAAAAAAATGGATTAGAGTGCAACTTGGGTTAAATTTTCTCAGAGTCGGGTTGGGCTATTAACTTAGGATCATGTCGGGCTCGAATATTTTGGGAAACTTTAAATTTGGTTCCGGACCTTAGGTTTTGGGAACTTGCGACTTGCTTCGGGATTTATTCAATTTTTTTTTGGGAGATTTGGGTCAGGTCAAAATGGGGTGTCTACAGATGCCCCTCTTTGGCAGAGGGTGCTTGGCGCACGAATGCCAAAGCCAAAAGGATGACGCATTTTGACCTGTCCCGAAAACTTGGTTAAAGAAGGAAAACGTAAAGAAAATGATTTTGTAAAGATTGAATTCTTGAAGGGTCAGATGCCACAAGGGTCTTACTCAGAGTGGATGCCTCATGGGACTTTGGAAAGGCTGCCGCAGGGGACTTTGGAAGGAAAGTCTCAGGAGACTTTGGAGAGGATGCCTCAGGGGACTTTGGAAAGAATGCTTCAGGATGGCGGATGCCGTGCGAGAACGGGCTTAGATGCCGTATGAGAACGGGCTTAGATCCCGTACGAAAACGGGCTTAGATGCCGTAGGAGACAGGCTTAGATGCCGTATGAGACGGGCTTAGATGCCGTATGAGAACGGGCTTGGATGCCGTATGAGACGGGCTTGGATGCGGTATGAGACGGGCTTGGATGCGGTATGAGCGGGTTTGGATGCCGTATGAGACGGGCTTAGATGCCGTATGAGACGGGCTTGGATGCCGTATAAGACGGGCTTGGATGCGGGCTTGGATCCTCTCATAGTAACAAAAGGTGGAATTTAATTAGGCGGAACCCTCACGCACTAATCAAAAGAGAAAGCGCTGTTATGCGGAACCCTCACGCAGTAACAAGCGATGGAAATTTGCTCGCGGAGTAAAATTCTTGTGAAAAGATTGATACTCTCACGCTTTTGATCGATTGATTGATTTAAATTGATTGATTTGGATTGATTTCTTTGGAAATTACTTTGTCTCTTGCCGAGAAAATGGGAGTGCGAGTTCCTTGCTGAGGACCGGACTCACATGGTTTGCTAGGATTTTGGGTATTGACCCATTTTTGAAAAAATTAGATTTTTGCTGGGAATTAAACGCTTTGAGCAATTGCCAGCAGACTCTCTGGGAAATAGATGTTAGACTCCATTGGGGATTATCTTTGCCGATGAGCTGACTATGGAGTAGGCTTAGCCGAGGGATTTGGAGGTTTGACTCAGGATGTGCTCGAGCTTCTCTCATCTCAACTTGCTGGAGACATTGGCACTGATTGCCTTTGTGTGCTTGACATCTTTTATCACGCAAGTCATAAAAGATGCCCCTAGTGTACTTGTGCTTCCATGACGAGAGTCTCAAGGAAAAAAACAAGGATAGTTGAAGAAAAGATGCTCGGTTTCATGAATGCTTAAGGTTGCATAGGTTTTTTTTTTCGGATGGAGAGAGTAGGACTATCACCGTGACGGCTGAGTCTAAGAATCTCTTTCTTGCATTGCTCACTTTTCGAGGCTTAAGGTCTCTGGTAGGTTTGAATAAGATGACTCTTGCCCCTTCTGATGCCTAAACCAGGATTTACTCTGAATTTTTTCATCGTTTGGAGGGCGTGCTGTAGTTCTTTCAACGCCAGTGACTTTGACTTCAAAGGGAAGAGAAAATGAATGGAAAAGTAGGAATGGATTTTGAATGGACTCATCCAAAGACAACTATAACTCCAAGGACTCAACTCACTGAGCGCTGACTTTTGGATCTAATGTGTTATTTATTAAGGGTATGGTCTAGCCACTCTTAGAGTATTTAGAATACTGTGTCAAGAGGCATTAATTTTCTCTTTCGGTATTTCCCTCATGGTTAATATCTCCTTTCGGATTGCTCGATTTCGATGCCCTACTTTAGAGGAGCGTCAAAATAAGCTTGCTGGCACTCCTTGGACTCTGAGATTTTACTCCGGTTGAAGGTTCTTTCTTCACCTCATTGATTCGCTCATTGTGAGAAGTCACTGCCATTGACCAGATTGCCTTTCCAGGTTTTCAATCCGGCGGACCGCTTGCCCTATCTTTTGCCTGGATCGCCCTTTCAGGTTTTCGGTCCAGCGGGCTTGAGTAGCCTGACTTTTGCCTAAGCCGACTTTTTGGTTGTCAACTTAGCGGGTGAATGACCCTAACTTTTGCCTAGGCCGCCCTTTCAGGTTTTCAGCCTAGCGGGACTTCAGACTCCATCGTTTTTCTCTTTTCTTTCTTCTTTTGCCTTGAACCTTTCCTTATTCACCAGAAGAACTTTCTAGGTGGGCGTGAGTTCAAAAGGGTTGGATATTTCTTTGGTTCAAACAATTTCGACGGAATTTGGTCTAACCAGATTGCTTACATACCCCAAAAATGGAGGACCAGGTCCGCGTAGTTCGCTTGGGGTTTGGAAAATAATGATTTAGCTTTTAACTCAAAGGTTGACCGAACCTGGAAGACCAGGTTGCCTACGTACCCCCAAAGGATGAGGATCAGGTCGCGCGTAGTTCAAGGCAAAGTGCCCCTGGTTTGTGGGTGTTTGAAAAGAATGTTGATTTGTTAAGGCCCAAAGGAGTTTGCAAAAGGATTTTTCGAATTTGGGATTTTTGGTTTTGAAGGTTCAAACAGCCAATGATGGCCTTCTGGTGTACAGGCTTCTGAAGTGATTGAGGTTCAACGGCTTTGAATCTTTTTCTCTCTCTTTTTTTTAGGAGTCTGGCGGCATTTCCTGGCAAGACTTCATCTGTACTGCGCAAACTTGACTGATTGAATTCCCACTTTGTCTTTGTGATCTTGCACTGATGCTCAGTATTCTAAGACTCAGGGTCTTCTCTATATGCTGAAGATGCTTTAAAACCGACTCCACTTCTTGGGATCCTGATATTTCTAAGGAGTTGACATAGGGGCACGTTCCCTTCTCCTTTTTGTTCTGGATTCTATCTTCTTTCTTTTGGATGTTCGTTTTCTTCTGATTTTTTTTTGCTTGGATGTGGGGAAAGCCCCTACACCTTGAATGCTTTAACTTAAAATTACATCGCAATGTATAGCCCAAGTGTTCTTTTGAAGCTCATGTTCTATGATTGTGACTTTGTTGTCCGAGAGTTTTCTCTCAATCTTTTCATTATCTTCACTTGATGTCTAATGTTCTTCCTTTGAAATTTTCGCTTCTCCGACCTGATGTCTAAAGCTGAGGGACTCTTTCATTGAATAGCACTAGGGCATGCTCCCGGTTTATCCTCGTAGGACCAAGCATAACTACTTTGAACCCTCTTAGTAGGCTTATCGATTCTTCGCGCTCTTCGGGAGATAAATTTTTGCCAATCCGTATTTCCCGAGTTTCAGATTTCGATGCCACCATCGACAGTTTCGATTTCGTCTTCAAGTGGCTTTGCTTGACGCTCTTCCTCTCGTTTGACCATCTTTCAGATCTCGAGGGGAATTTCGTCTGCATCCTCTTCCGAGAAGGGTGTCTTAGTTTGTTCAACATTAGATCCAAGAGGAAACACAGAGGAAAACTGACATTGAAAACACATGTTCATTTCATTGAGAAGTTTATGTAAATTGATGATACTCGACAGGCAACATTGGGTTCTACATCAGACATAACAATGGTTTGGATGCTGACTCACCATAAGAAAAGCGAGCAGGTACAAAATACTTGGACTTGATACTAACATGATTATTTGACCTACCAACTTGGACAAGAGAGTTGTTACACATACGACAAGGACGAATTTGAAAGAAATGACACTTTTTGGAGGCAATGGACTAACGTTGAAAGTTCATGACGTCGTTCCTTCATTAATGATGATAATAACTGGAGAGAGCAACCCTGGAGTTAGAATCTCAGAAGGGACGGCTTCTTTGGTTTCTGTTGACCCAGCTCAAATTGTTCTTTAGCACCTGACAATGGCAAGGCTTTCTCTGGTATGATGTTTTCAAGGGGTTCAAGCTATGACATCTTTCCTTTTCCTTCCCATTCATTTTCCAGCCCAAAGGTGGTACAGGTAAAGGTGGTGAGATCTATGAAAGGTTGAAAGGGTAGAGTGGTTCCCATGGTGGGTGAAAGAGGTGCAACATGGTTAGGTGCAGAATTCTCGGAAGCATTTGAGTTCGAGATGAGTGAGGGGATCCCCGTCTATCAGGTCCTGGATTTCATCATCATCTCTCTCATTTCTGCCAAGACGAGACTTTCAGTATACTCTGCCATCTGGGCAATGTGAGAGGTAAAATGGGTGAAGCAGAATTGCGGTTAAGCCTTGAAGCTGGGCGAGGCCAAATGGGTTTTGAAAAGGTGAATCTTTCGAGAGCTATGATCAACCAACTGGGCAAGATTCCTATCATGGACATCACAAACACTAAGTTCAATGAGAAGAAATCGAATTGGCAATGTAATGCGCAAGTTGTGACAAAAGTTAGCACCAACACATCCTTCCGTTGGATAAAATCTGGCAGCATAACAGCAGCACATGGAGATGTGGTAAGGTAAGTACATGGTTTAGCAACAAGCCTAAAAAGATGATGACCACACTCAGGACATTTAGAGAAAATCCGGCAGCATGACAACTGTACTAGGAGATATGGTACGGTAAACACATGGTTTATCAATAACCCTAAAGGATAATGGTTCCGCTTAAGGTTTTTGGAGAAAATCCGGCAGCATAACGACTCTACAAGGAGGGTCTTGGCAACTAAACATGAAGAGTACGCTGTCATGGTCTTGATGAAACAGGGCCCTCAGCAAGAACACACACTTTGGTAGTGATAATGGCAAAGTAGACTCATAATCGACATGCGGAGCAATCTGATCAAGATCGATCAAAGGATCAAGCTCAGGGAAGATAGATCATGGCTATAAAGATAATGATGTGAAACCAATGATCTGATCATAATCCAAAAGACGGATGGATGGAAAAAATGGATTAGATTAGGAAAGAAAACCTAACCATGAAGCAAGCCCTAATCTAGTAATAAATATATATACGTATATATACATCCTAACCAAGGGCACTAGCCCTAAATATAATCTCGCAGAGTCAAGACACTTGACTCAAGACAGACATGTGAGTGTATTAGGACCGCGTTATAGCCACTTAAAGTGAACTACAATAATCTATAGACAGGACAAGGCTCCTAAATCTAGGCTCCACATGTGTAAGCAACACATGTTCGTCCATAAATGCAAACAAAAAGACTATGCAATATATAGAAGGGGTACCGTTGCGAGGTCCACCTGGCCGGGTGCATAGTTAGTTGTACACTGTGACATAGAGTCCAGTGTACGAACTATGTCCGTTTTACACACAAAGTGTCCAGGTGCTGAGTATACTACTGGTGCGGTGGCGTTAGAAGGCGGGTATAGCCCTCACGGCTCCTACTCATAGTATCTCTCCGAGGTAAGCAATCTGATAGCACATCCACAGCAGAAAGTAACCACAAAACAGATAATATATGCAAATGATGGAAGTGAGTGTGTGAGCCCTTGTTTTATTTACGCACCTATTTGGTGCCCCTGGCATTCTAACGGAAAAGATTCCCATTTAAAATGATTTTAGTCTAAATTTCTTCAAAATTAGTAAAAATGGCATTTTTACAGAGTTAGGTAATGTTCCAAGAACTTCCCAGCAGAGTCGCCAGCCTGTGGACCCCGATCCCGAGGACAGCGGGCGAGGGACACGGGATCCCTCGTCGGTCCTCTAAGATCTCCACAATGTGAAGGAGAGCTCTACCAAAGAACTCTTGAAATGATGCCACTCACAACATGGGTGGCGATATAAATGAGATACCTCTCGATTCAAGGACCAGCCCGGAACCAAGATGTACCTATAACATAGAAGAGTCGCCATCCAAGGAAGTAGGCCTTGGATCCCATGAAATACTCTGTTGCAACGGATAACCAGAGATACAAAAGTTCGTGCCTGATGACGAATGGGGAAGGTGTTAAGCACCCCCAATTCGCGCAAGTGCAAGCACCTGATCTCTTATGCCATTTTTAATTAATTTTGAAGAGTTTTGGGCTAAAATCATGTGAAATGGGAACGAGTACCCCCGAAGAAACGTCTATCTAAGCATACATGACCTGGGGATGGGCAAAAGAAAATAAACATCCAAATCCTAACTCACCGCATCTACTCCTAACCCATCACATCTAGGAAAGCAATAATATCCGCATGCACAGCTACAGCTAAGTAAGTAATAGCAGATATGATAAGCAGAAAAGCATTAAATATCTACAGCTAGGCATGCGAAACTAAACGTACAAGGAATAAGCAAGCTAAAAGTAAACACACAAGGAACCAAAGACAAACACACGATAAACTAAAAGATGCGAGGAAAGAAAGGAATCAGAAAATAGACGGTATGCGCAAACCCAAAATGCCAGGGAAAAGAAAATGGGACATACGATAGACTCAGGGAGCGATTCTAAAGGAATCGAGCTCAGTGATCCTGATCCGCTAAAGATCGGACAAGTCTCGCGATCGTCATAGCCTATCGTTGGGCTCAGCGAGGACAATCCCTGTGAAGGGGCCACGCTACGTCGTCGCCCGTCCCAAAACCCGATAAAACGTCGGAAAACCGATAAAACCGGAAAACCACGATCAAAATCGGAAATGAAATGAAAGGAAGGCTCCGAGTGACCTGGCAATCATCGTCTTTGCCCATTTTGATTTTTCTTGTGAAAGGTTTGAAAGATTTTTTGGATGTTTGAATGATTTTTTGAAGGGTTTAAATGATTTTGTTGAAAAGTTTGACTGAACTTGGGATGACGATCCCAAGCTGCCTACGTACCCTGTAGAAAGGGATCAAGCCAACGTAGTTCGACTGCTTTTTGAAATACGCTTCGAGTGTTTTGAATATTTTTTGATGTTTTTTGGATTTTTGTTATTTGATTTTTACGTATTTTTATCCCTTTTGATCGAAAGGGGGTTTTGGCTCAAGAGGTTGCCGTCCGTCATCGCCTAAACCCGACGAGTGTTCCCAAAATCGATGGGGATCCCGAAATGCAAGGAGAATCCCAAGGAACGTGTGAAAAGATGAACCCGAAGAAAGAAAAAAATTAATCCCTAACCCTGTGGAAAATGATCATCTCGGAGAGGAAGGAACCCTTGGGTCCTGTAAGAAATGATGGCCTCCAAGAAAGGAAAATCCCTAAACCCATGAGAAATGATGGGATAAGCAAAGAGACATGAAGGGCGAAGGGATGGGTCAAGAAACACTCTGTCATCGCCTGGAACTCAAATAGGCGAGAGTGAGAAAATGGGCACTACTTTTATTCTTTCAGCTAAAGATGACAGAGATAAGCAGCCATGAGATAGTTTAATTTTTGGAACAAGGACGTTCACCTGTTGACTAAGCATGAAAGAACACATCCCGAAAATAACAAGCAGGCAAATGAATTATCTTCAGGTAAGATATATAATCCTAGATCTGGAAATTGAATGGGGTTCAATTTTATCAAAGTCAAAGAATATTAACTGTTAAAATTTTCCTAAATAAAAGAGACATTTGCTTCAAAAACCCATAAAGCTATTTAAACAAAATCAATGGATATTGAAATTTCTGAGCCAATCCAAGAGAGAGAACAAAGAACCCAAGCTTTAACAAGAGAAAATTAAGCACCACAGAGAGGAGATAAAGGGGTCAGGTAAATTACCGGAGAAATTCGAGTGAAAGGCCAGTGAGGGTCGTGCCCTTTTGCCTTTGCCCTTCCTAGAATTCTTGACAATGCCGCGAAATCTCCGCAACGATCTGAGAGGGAGAGAGAGGTTGATAAAAATCAAAGTGGGTTTTGAAGTGGGTTTGATATGGGTTTGGATTAGGTGAATGGGGCTTCCAGGTTTGGGGCTAGAGAGGATGGTGGTTGAAGCAATGGTGGAAATGGGTTTGCTAATTTTGGGGGAAACTAGAAGAAGATACGATGGGGATAGCGGTTGGGTTTTTAAAAAAAACAGGGAGGTCGTGTCCGGATTGAATGGAGGAGGTGGAGGTAGCTGATGGTAAGGTCTGCAAATTGGGGTTAGTATATGGTGAGAGGGAAATTGGTGTCGATTCTGGGTTTTAAAAATGGGTTTTTGAGATAAAGGGGAAGTGGCTGCAAATGGAAGAAAATCCAAATGGGTTTAGTGGTGGTTCGGATGGAGATGGAGGTGGAAGATGGGGTTTCGGATTTTGGGTGGGTGGAGGTGGCACGGCCGGAGAAGACGGGAGTGGTGGAGATGGAGGTGGAAGATGGGGTTTCAGATTTTGGGGGGGTCGGAGATGGTGGAGGTGACCGGCAGCTATGGGTTGTGGCTGTGAAGAAGAGGGAATGGGGGAAATGGGTTTCGGTTTTGGAGGTAGTGGCTGGTGGTCGGAGAAGGGTAGAAGAGGAAGAGGGTGGCGGCTAGTGGAGGTAGTGGATGGTTGTGGGTTTGGAAGTGCAGAAAATGGGTTTAGAGGTAGCAATGGCTGAGATGGAGGTGAAGGAGAAGAAATGGAGGTTGAGGAAGATGAAGGTGGATCCGATTCTCCCTCCCTCTTTCTCTGCTATCTCTCTCTCTTTCTCTCTGGTTCTCCCTCTGTCTCTCTCTGCCTCTGGTTCTCCCTCTGTTTCTCTCTCTCTCTGTTTTCTTTGGTGGCTGCTGTTGGTGGAGGTGGAGGTGAAGGTGGAGATGGGTTTTGGGTTTCGGGTTTGGGGTGGAGGATAGTGGCTGGTGCGGTGGAGATGGGTTTCGGGTTTCGGGTTTGAGGATGGTGGCTGGTGGTGGTGCGGTGGAGATGGGTTTTGGGTTTCGGGTTTGGGGGGGAGATGGTGGTGGGTATGGGGTTTCGATGGTGGAGATTGGTGGTGGATGGGGTAGATGGAGGTGGCGGTTGGAGAAGAGTGGAAGAGGAAGAGGGTTTGGGGGTGGTGGTTGGAGATGGGTTTTGGGTTTCGGGTTTGGGGTGGAGATGGTGGTTGGTATGGGGTTTCGATGGTGGAGATTTGTGGTGGATGGGGTAGATGGAGGTGGCGGTTGGAGAAGAGTGGAAGAGGAAGAGGGTTTGGGGGTGGTGGTTGGAGGCGGTGGTAGAAGGAGGAGAAGATGAGGTGGTTGCAAATCCCTTTTCCTCCTCTCCCTCTCTCTGCTACCATTTTTCTTGAAAAAAATCCTCCTCTGAAAACCCTAGTTTGATCCTCTTTGTTCGGGAAGTGATATATTCCACCCCCTTTTGTTCCTTGGACAACCCTCTTCAAGTGTATTTATGACTACTCTTTTTAACTACGAGGGGTGGTCTGGGTAAAAAATGGGGGGGGGACATTTAGCTCTCATTTGTTTACTACCCATGGGGTTGGTATTAGCACACCCATGTTGGATATTTCACCTCCCTCCTGCTTGATTTTGAGATAAAAAAAAATGGATTAGAGTGCAACTGGGTTAAATTTTCTCAGAGTCGGGTTGGGCTATTAACTTAGGATCATGTCGGGCTCGAATATTTTGGGAAACTTTAAATTTGGTTCCGGACCTTAGGTTTCGGGAACTTGAGACTTGCTTCGGGATTTATTCAATTTTTTTTTGGGAGATTTGGGTCAGGTCAAAATGGGGTGTCTACACACATGCGCCAAGTTTCTTCTTTCTTCGGAACTAAGAGTGCCGGAACAACTCATGGGCTGGTACTTTCTCTAATGAAACCTTTGTCAAGCAATTCCTCCACTTGACGATGCAATTCCTCATGTTCCTTAGGGCTCATGCGGTAATGTGGTCAGTTTGGTAAAATAAAACCCACTTGCATGTTCAACCTCTCTCATAGGAGGAAATTGGTTAGTAAGCTCATATGGAAACATATATCAAAACTCCTTTAAAAGAGGCATGACAGCTTGTGGAACCTCTTTTACTTCATCACAAATTAGTCCTCTAGCAATCAATGCAAATACTACATCATCGGTGCCTTCTTGGAGTTCTTCTTCTAGCCTGTGTCTAGACAAAGTAAGTAAGCCTCTTTTTTTTTCATCTTGCTTCCTCTCTTCTTTCTTCTTTTCACACTTAGATGGAAATACCACAAACTTCCTCTTATTTGTAAAGAAGGTATAAGTGTTAGAGAACCCGTTATGTATGGCTTTTCAATCATATTGCCAAGGTCGGCCCAATAGGAGATGACAAGCATCATGCTAACAACATCTGTAGACACCCCATTTTGACTGAACCCTTATAAACTTGGTTTGATTAAAAACCTTATTAATCTAGTGAACTAGGGCCCTAAATTGTGCTTTACGGTAGGTTAGAATCTCAATAAGAGCCTCGCAAAATTTCAAGAAAATCTGATGAAAAATAAGACGAGCAGAGTTGTTCTAATAGTGTAGCTTTATTGTGCTGAAGAAGGGGGGTAAAATATCTGTCATGTGTGTGCCAATACCAATTAAATGTGTAAATGCTTAAAAGAAGAAAAAGGGAGTAGATATATCATTTTCCTTTTCACCTTCGACCACGCTATTTTACAAGGATAATATGCATAAAATACACGCTTGAGGGGCTGTCTTTGGTAACTTAAAGGGGTGCAAATAAATCATTACCCACTATAAAAGAGAATCAGAGCTCGTTTCAAGAGGGAGGTTCTCATTTTCGTTGGAAGCAAAACCCTAGCAGAGAGAAACTAAGAGGAGAAAAATCGAAACCCTAACCATTTTCTTCTTCTCCGATCAACCTTCATTGGCGAGATTGCCGAAGCTCCGGCCAGATCCTTGTTTCATTATTCCACTAGCTTTGCTTCTTTACAAGCTTTCACTATTTTGCGCAACCCTATTTCTTTCGGATCCACATCTTTGAATCACAGATCTATAAATCTTTAAACTAGTTCTAATGGTCTTACCTTAGGTTTTTGTGAAAAATCCGTAGATCTACCCTTTGGATTGTTTAGTTTTGTTATTTCCTGTAGCCTTGATCGAATTTGTTCATCAAAGTCTCAGATTTGTTATTTGTCTGGTAGATCAGACCTTATTTTAGTAGATCAGTGGTCTTTGCTCTGTTTTTGAAAGACTTAGTAGGATTTGGCATCAAGCTCAACTATTCAACATCATTGCTTGTTTATTTTTGTGAAAGGAAATCTAAATTTTTCAACAGGTATGACTCTGCTATTTTTTTTATAAAGTTTTATTGTCTACTGATTGATTTGATATGTTGGTTCTACAAATAATGATTAAAATTAGTTAATTATGAAGGAATTTGATGTTAGTTATCAATCGATAAATGAATAATAAGAAATCTATATTGATTCCTGTGTTGTAATGTTCGCGATTAAACTAAAATAAAAGATTACATATGTAGGTAATGTTATTATAATTTGCTGTAGTATCTTATGTGTCTTTTATCTTCATTATTCTTGTGTTGCTTTGAGAATTTCTTCATCTATCTCTTCTAGTAGGATTCATTCAGGTGATAAATATGATTAAAATTGAATTTTTTTTAGTGGAATTCAGTTAACAATTGTTTATATATATGACTTTTTCTTACAAATACTTTAAATATTTTACTTTCATACTTCTTGTGGAAATACAAATTAAAATGATTCAGGATTTAAAAAAAAAAAGTTTTTCAAGCATTAATTCTGTGAGTTGTTCTGAAATCTAACGCATGAAAAATAATATTAAGAAAATTATATTTTAATGAGTACATGCAGCTTAACTGGTAAAACTGCTTTTAAAATAGTTCGTAAATATGTTATCTGTAATTGATACATGTCAAGAGAAATCAATTCAATTGTGTTTGGATGAGTGTATTATTTTATTTTATTTTTTTGTGATCTATCGATTGTCATATTTGAAATGATACCCGACCGGATTGTGCATCTCTTGTCTTTAGAAGTCTGGGACTGGTGAATTGTGTGAGGTGCTCTCAGCTTTTCTCATGTTTTCATTACTCCAATCTGAGAGGTGGGCTGGGTGGGTTAGGTGTAGTGTTTTTGCAGAATGAAGCTTTTATGGCTTGGTTTAATCATTTTTTTAATTGGTTCTTGGGGCTATAAGGTTCTAGTGGTATCTTGTCACATGAAATGGCAAAGGCCTTATGTATAGGGTATTCATTGAGATTTCCTTTATTTTTTTTAATTAAATTAGAGGTCGACATTTAGCCCTGGAATCCCCTTTTTCTATAAAGATTTGAATGTAATAATACATTGTTTTGAAATAGATGGATTGCCCAAAAGTCCATTTGTACTTTGTATTTTGGCATTTTTGAGAGGATGAAGGACATAGATTAGTGTGGTGTTTGCTGTTGTATAAAAATTATTATTTGAGCATAGGACGAGAGCCATTACCTATTAATCAGCAGATGAAGTTGAAATCCTTAGGGTGACATTTTTTTGAGTTAGTGATTAAGAGGTGATCTAATTTGAGCCAAGTACTAGTAGCAGTATTTTGTTGACAAGAGCTTGTTTAGCTTAAGAGATGTTCTCATTAAATTTGTTTAAAAAAATTGAAGTCAGGCCTATTGATAATTGACTGTTGGTATGTGTTTTGTAGTTGAATGGTGCATTATTGTTAATACATGTGTTTTGTCCTCGGTTATTATTTGACATCGGTTTGGGGAAAGAATATGTTCTGCTATTGATACAATTTTTTTACTGCCATGAGTATCATTGTAAAAGTATCAGGTTTATTCATGGGTTATGAAATTCTAATGATAGGCCCAAGTGGCAACCTAAAAGGAGATTAGGTTTATAAAAATAAAATTTACCTTTTGAAATTTTAACCCAATTATTTAAACTCTCTAATGAAGGATTAAGAGATCAAAAAATAAAATAATTTAAGCAAGCAAGTTAAATCTAAAGTGCAATGCAAGAAAGGAGCAAGAGACAAGAAAGAGTGCAACCGAGATTTAAAGTGGTTCGGTCCTTAAAAACACAAGGCCTACTCCACTCCACCAACTCAACCTGTTGATGGCTTCACTATGTTGATCTTCTTAACCTTGGCGAAGACCGGTGCCAATTACAATCGCTTTAACCTTGGCGGCAATCCTCACCACGGAGAGAGGGCTACCCTTCTCCGAACACTTGCCCAAATACAATGAAAGAAAATAGAAAATTACAACTTCCCTCCTCAAGGGTAGATAGCTCTCAAGCTCACACAAATTCCACTCTTGAAATGATGTACAAATTCAAGCCTAGGTCTAATCCCTTTAGATATCCCAAATTGAAGCACAAGGGTGATTACCACTTTCTAATATGTTTAGAACATGTTTAGGAATGAGAGAGATAAGTTCACATGTTTAAGGAACCCATATATATAGAGAAAACCCAAAACTAGCCGTTACAGGGCATTTCTGTAATTCTGGGCAACTTCCCAACGGATCTATTTCAGGGCATTTTTGGCATTTTTCAGATTTCAAACCCGGTTTTGTAAAATTCATATCTCACTTGTTTCTCATCGGATGTCGACGTTCTTATACTTGATTTGAATGGAAATGATGAGATCTTTCTGTTAAAAATATTTCTAAAAATATTTAAAAATGTTTAGGATCAGTTATGATAGGATTTATTCCCTGATCTCAAAATTTAAGTGCTAAGTGTGCCGATTTGAATCTTTTGCAATTCTAAGCTATCTATGGCACTAGGGCTTTGGTCCACAGGTCTTTTCCTTATATTCTAATATTGTTTGGGACCTTATTAGTGACTTGATTATGCCTCAACATGGGATACATAATAGGGATTAGATGTACAATCTAACACAAGACTTAAGCCATCAAATCTTCTACTTTTGAAGCATATCTTCAAGTCTTGAACTCTTGCATGGATCACCTCCATTTCTTTGGCTCTTCAAGATCTCTCCTTGAATGCTCCAAGCCTTCATTATCCTTTGGCTTCAAATGGTGTTCAAGGATGTACAAGCCTCGATTCATGCCGTTTTCCTTGATCTAAGTGTTTGAAATGTTTGAATCTTCAATACATGCACTTAAACATCAAAACACGTTAGAAATACAACACATTTCAACTTGTGTTTGGAATCATCAAAACATAGAAGATTGCTAAGGTGAGAACCATTGGGCTTACAGGTTGTTTGTTCCTTTCTATTAAGATTATTGCACTGAACTAGTTTCTTCTTCCTTTGATAATGGCATAACCATAGCTTGCCATGTCATGTAACCTTTGTTTCGTCATGTTTCTACCAATTAGATGGCCTTATAGGTAATTCTAATTTTTCAGGTTGCTATGGTAGTTCTCTGTTATGAAGTCCCATAAAGCTTTTATTTTTGAGAATTCAATGGTTATTTGTAAATTGATGTTCGAATGAGTTTGTTGTCATGGTAAAGATGGGTATTTGGACTTACACTAGGAGAGTGGTAATGACTGAAGCACTGCTAGTTTAAGGAAAATGGCTTAAGTTTTTTTTTTTTTTGAAATGATGCTAACTCAACCCCATTATGATAATTGACAAATCCCAGTGTGTCTTCTTTTTATGCATGTTAATTATATTTGGTCAAATATTTTCCACCTTTACCATCCCTTAATAAGGTTTGATTTTATTCTGATTTTTCTTAGAGCTTAGCTGTGTAGGTTTGAGTCATAATTATATAGACACAGGGTTTAATCTTTATCAGGTTTTATACATTCATTTTTTCATATAGTTCAGTTCCCTATGTGTTTGAATTGCTATGGACCATATGCATTTTGACCACTGAACATATGTGTTGAACTGTTCTGATGAGGTCTACTTCAAACATATAGTAGCAGAAGTTTAATCTTTGACATCAACAGAACTTTGGGTTAAGGGTATTTGTATGATTACTTAGTTGCTTTGTGTACTATTATGAGCATTATACCCATTTTATGGTAAGGATAAGGAATGCTATTAGATGGATCCTTTTACTAGACATTAGATTAACTTGGCTACTTACATTAGTTTAGACAGTTTTCCCATGTTTTGTCTTTCAGTTTGTCAGTGTTAGTCAATTTACTAGAATCATATGATTATGAATATTTTAATTATTCTCTTGGTAAATGTATAAAATAAGCTAGTTGCTTTTAAAATAATTGGTATATCAGGGACTTGATATCACATTGCTGCATTTTTATAACAAAATGTCATTAATTTTTTATAGTTTATTTTAGAGTACTGTATACATCTCTACAATCCATGTATAAATGAAAAATTTCATGACAACTAAAACATGGTGGTTTTCTTATGATAATACAAATGTGTCTCAACAACCGTGAAAGACCAACTGGTTTTTTTTAATCATGAAGGATTTATCTAAAGCTCTGTGTAGATAGCCATTCCCAGCTTATAAAAAATATCCTTGACTCATTAGACATACAACAAAGTTCTCTACTCATACATAGAGTTGGTCTTATCGATGAGCCTCTACAAATCAGAATAGTTTCGGAATTCAATTTGAGTTAGGCTCTAGGTCATTGCCAAAATATTTTAGAAAGTTAAAGTCCTTGTTTCTCCAGTTAATCAAGTATCTTAATTTTGTATCATTGCTTCCCTTTTGTTGTGTTTTGAGCATGATGCTTATTCAAATAGGTGTAGTTTATTTTAAGTCTGGGCTTATAAAATTGTATATGCTTAGTTTATATACATAGTTATTATCATTTTGATAGTGTTAATTTATCTCTTATAGTGGCTGAGTTGATTATGTTAATAAGATTCCACTATCGACCCCTTTCATTGATAGTTGATTTGTGAGTGCATTTCACCATTAAAATCACTTTTCTGATATTTTTAGCAATAAAAAAAAACTGTATGTTTATTAAATTTCATATACCCTGTATATTTGTAATGGAGGTGTTGACATGAGGTTTAGCTATTAGGCCTGGGAAAATTTTGGGGCAATTCTATACTCTACAGGTTCATTTTGTAGAATTTTTTTTTAGTCAGTGAGAATTTGAGTCAAATTTTACGACATTGTTGTTGTAAGTATGTGCATTTGTATTGAGTGGTCCTGATAGAAAGGATAAGGTATTGTTGGACCCGATCCCGCGAGAGAAGGGCGCGACAGGCCTCCCTCTCTTGGTCTCTCGTACCCACGCGAATGGCATGTGCTTTTTATTATTGATATAAATTTTTTTTTCTGTGAACTTGGGATCATAAAAGAAATCCGAATTTCACGCAAAAGCGAATGACCAAAGCCGCCACCTAGGTAAGGGACCTAGGATCCATAAGTGACACTGCAATGATCTGCGATCCTAGAAGTCTAGATTCGTTACCTGATTACGAGAGTGGAAGGTGTCGGGAATACCACCACATGCACCATTCTTGTCCAATAATCCGCTCTTCAATTCCAAAGGTTCACTCTCTTGAATTTCTTTTAAAAGGCTCATTTAAATTCTTTTGATGTGATCTATGTGACATGCACTCTAAAATCTAATCTCGATGTGATTCCTAGATGCGTCTTTTGATTCTCTTAAATTGGTTTGATCCGATGTATGTGAAAGTTCTCCTAGAATCTAATTTTGGAAAAAATCATAAGTGGTTTGATCAATTTAATTTAGGGTTTGAAAAGTGAGAAAGAAATAAACAAAATAAAATCCTAAAAACCCTACTTAAGTGTATAGGGTTGACTCGTGCTTGGAATGCCAGCCAAGCATCCAAGTTGCCTACGTACCCAAGTCTCACTGGGATCAGAATCGACGTAGTTCGGTGGCCTAAATTAAGCTACATGCCTAAGACATCTAGGACACCGATCTAGACTTGATAGACTGTTTCAATAGTTTTAGAAAAATTATTTAATTCAAGTTGAGTAGATTTTATTATCCTAGGACTCCATCTAAGATGCTATATGGTCCTATCTAAGTGCAAAAAATTCCCTAGACTAATGGAAGTGGGTGCTATATCCTAGATTAACTAGGCTTGTCCTATAGGAAAAAAGGGATTGACTAGTGAAACTAATCTAAGGCTCAGTTGCTATCAATAGTAATAGCCCGTGATCAGGCTGGACTCCTAACTCTAGGACACCCTAAGACCTAGAACACAACGTGACGTAAGTGTTCCTAAAGGGGCTCTAAGGGTTCCTACGTGGTGGGATCGCAATTCAACGGTTCCAAGATCAACTTGAACTTGGGTTTGCTCAACCCAAATTATTATTAAGTTAATGATTTTTTTATTTTTTAAGGGTTCCTAACACCTAAAATTCAGGAAGAGTCTAAGGCTCTATGTAGAAGAGGAGAAGAAGAAATTCAATGGCTATTTGATGAAGAACATAATATGGATGATGGATCAAATCACCACACAAAGTGGAACGTTTTCTAAGGGAAGAAGGCAAGATGAGATATCTTTTCCCTAGAGTCCTCAAAGGTTGTGTGGAGTTGGTTTTATAAGAAAAGTTAGGGTTGAATTGGAATTGGAAGTTTCCAATGTGAGAGCTCTTTCCTTTGGCTTGTTTCCAATTCTCACATCTCGCTTGCTTTTTCCTTAGTTTCTAAATCAAATTTACTTCTAATATTGCTTTCTTGCAAGCCAAGGCATGTTATTATGCACAAGAGAAATTATTCTAGAAGCTCACTCATTATTCGAAACAAACCTTTTTATGAAAGATTCCTGTCCAAAGAAGACTGTCCAATGTTTGAGCTCATTTTTGATCTGTTTAGGGGCAGAATCAGGAAAGCCGTAAACTAGAAAATTGTAGATCTTTTCGAGATCTTTCCAACAATTATAATTACAAATTTTTGGACAAGTATGTAAAACGGTATGGCCGTTTTACTAGCCTGACCATATTAGCCATTTCTTTTATTTTTAGCAACCAAATCCAATCAAATCTCCTCCAAATTTTGGACGCCCAACATGTGTGGACGCCCAACCCATGTGGCTGAACCACACATGTAGTTCCCACATGGGCTTTAGTCCATGGGCTTTTTGGTTCATGGGCTCTTTAGGTTCAAGGGCTTTTTAGGGTGTATTTTGTGGACTTTTTCCAAAAGAATCAACCATCTTTCCAATCAAATTCGAATTTTTTATTATTGGGCCCAGCCCATATGACATCTAAGGTGGGTCCCATATCTTTAGAAAAAAATAATTTTTCGGACCAAAATGCCTCTATTTGATCAATACACCCAAAAGCAACTAAAATGCCCTCAAATCGGACCGCCCCTTAAAGGGGAAAGTTAAAAATGAAAAGTTTTTAAGGGAAATCTTAAAAAATAGAAAGTTTTTAAGTTCGCTTCTTTTGGTGAGTGATATCAAACAGGATCACTTGGAATCCCTTCAAAATGCCCAAAATGCCCTTGACACACAAAATTTCCAAAACAAGTAAGACCCCTGAGAAATTCTAAATTTAGCAGGTTTTTCAAAATTCATGAAATTACTCTAGATTTATCAGACACAACCCAGGGGTCAAATGAGATACATTAGAAATGACCAAATTACCCCTGAGGTGCAAAAATAGAGGAAACCTTGAGAAGCTCCAAAAATAGCAGGTTTTCTCACTCGATTGAAAACTTGAATTCTCATCTTCTGGTGATTAATGGAACCCCCTAGAGACATTCGGGATTGCGAATCAACTTTAAAACACCTAAAATGAGGTGAAATTTACCTTAAAATGCAAGGATGCCTAACCTAATGCAGATGACTGACACAGACTAAACAAACCTTTCGCTTTTTAAAGCATAGCAAAATGGGGGTGTCTACAGGTATATCGAAAAAAAACTTAGGAAAATGGTATACTAGTTCTGAGTTTTTCCTTGAATTTTTTATACTACAAGTGGAATGATTCAGGTAATAAGAAAGGGTTAGTACATCATCTTGTCATTTCTTTTTGCGTGTCCAACTCCCTGGTTTTGAGTACCTTGTTTTGATATCATCATTGTCTAGTCCAGATAGTGTCGGATTTGCCCTGTATTTAGACCTTTCGCTCATCTTATATGGACAAATTTTTGGGTTTATGTGTCATCAAGTTGTCTTATTTATATTTTTGCTTAAGTCATTCTAAAATACATGTTTATTTCAATTTATGTATTTTGTCTTCTTGCTACCTTCCGAGAATCGTCATAGTAGAAGTATGTGAGATCAAGAGGAAGTTAGGATAGCTGAGTCTTATAGAGGTGAGTGTGTTTTTCTCTGTTTGATTCAAAGTCATCTTAGTAGGTTCTATACATGGCCCTAAAATGTCAAGTTGAGGAGCTTATGTTAGTGGATCACTATCATTTTTTTAGAGCTAGGTGAATTTCATATTGATTGGACATCTTGCTGTCTGTGACTGACTTTTTGTAAGCCAAAGGGTCTATCCTCCTATCATGTTTTGATGATTCTCAAACTTAATTGATTATGCTTTTTGGATCTAATCAATTTGCCTTGAAGTGTTGTAATAAGACAGGTTAATCAGTGAATGAACCAACATACTACTTTGGTCAAGCTTGAAGTTGTACCATTCAAGAGAGAAAGAAGCTGGAATCAAAATTGAAGCAAGTCACCTTGGAAGAACAATCAAGGTGGAGCTCACTTCAACACACTCAAGCAAAGCAAGCACACAATGGAAGATCTATGAAGACCAAGACTAAAGAGAAGTGTAACTACACTTAGACTTTTTCTACATCCTCTCTCTTCGGATTTTCTAAGTCAAGACAAGGTTTTCAAAATATTTTTTTTTAAGAGACTAACACTCCCCGTATTAGACTTAATTTGTTAAGAGAATATTTGTGTGGTGAACCAACATGTTGGGATCCTCATAACATTCCAAATTATCATATAAATATGAGTTCCAAAAGCCCAAAAGAAAGCAGCAACAAAAACTGGAAAATTTGTTGTTTATAGCCTTCTCAGAACTCCGAGAATTTTTCTCCGAGCTCCGAGCTCGGAACTTTGAGATTTCTCCCAGAACTCCGAGAAATGGTCCAGGGAGTATTGTGCTATTCTTTGGTCGCTTTTTATGAACTCCGAGAACGGTTTTCTCAGAGCTCCGAGAACGTCGCGACAGCAAAAAAAATAACCGTTGTAATTCAAACGGCTAGTTGCTTTTTGGGGTGTTTTTGTTACCACCACCTCCAAACGGTCATATGTTGTTTTGGGCTTATTAATACACATTTAAGAGGTTCATTTAACTCTCTTGAATGATTCACCAACCTTTCTAAGCATTTATTAACACTTGCAAAACCCATTTGGCTTAAGCTTTTATTCTCTCTACCAAACTTGCCTTGTTACTTGCAAATCTTTGAGTTTGGATTTAGGATATCAACTCGTATTATCTTGGAGACCATTCAAGGGGATTTTATTGTACATCAAGCCTTAAAGGAAGGCATAGCAATCTTCTCTTCTTTATTGTAAAGGTGGCTAGGGCATCCTATTCTTAATACCCTAGGGAGAAGTGCTTAGAACTCGGCGGAGTAGGAGAGTCGGTGTAAAGGTGGCAAGGGCATCCTCATTTAATTCTCTTGGGATTGTAATCGCCTCGGAGCCGGGCATCGTGGAGGTCTCAAATAGTGAAAATCCTTGAGGACGATCTCAAGAAGAGTGGAGTAGGGCTTTGTCCGAACCACTATACATCGGTGTGTTCTTTTCTTACTTTAGCACTTTCATTTTTGTGTTTGGTTGAGCATTTGTATTTTGATATTATTTGAGCTAACCAAAAACGAAGCAAGAAAAGAAAATTAGAATTAGGTTTAAAAATTTGATTTCAAAAAGACAATATTTTTGAGAAAACCAATTCACCCCCCCTCTTGGTTCCCTAGACCTTTATTTCAATTGGTATCAAAGCCTCATCTCTATTTTTCAAAACCCTAACCGGTCTAGAGAAAAGATCCTAAAATGGCAAACTACCCTCAACACTAAGAAGGTCACTCAAACACTAGGCCACCTTATTTTGATGGAACCAATTTTGGATATTGGAAAATCAAAATAAAAATCTTTTTAACCCAAGACTACCAAATTTGGAGAGTCGTTCAAAATGAATATACCTTGCCCACTAGAAATCTAAACGAATGGACCAAAGCCGAACAACAAGCCTCAAACTATATTGCCAAAGCCATGAATTCTTTAATTTGTGCTTTGTCTCCCGGAGAATTTAATAGAGTTTCAAATTTAAATTCGGCTAAAGAAATTTGGGACACCTTAGAAATTACCCATGAAGGAACTAACCAAGTTAAGAAATCTAAAACGAATCATCTATTTAGGCAATTTGAACATTTTCAAATGACACCCGATGAAACCATTGCTGATATGTACACTAGATTCACTAACTTAGTTAATGGGCTAAGGGGACTTAGGAAACAATTTTCAAACAGAGATTTAGTGTCCAAAATCCTTAGATCCCTACCTCTATCATGGGAATCCAAAACCTCCGCAATCACCGAAGCCAAGGACTTGAACACATTAAATCTAGATGAATTAATAGGGTCTTTCATAACTCATGAAATGATTTTTAAAACAAAAGCACCCAAAAATTGAAAATAAAATGAAAAAAGAAAAAGGTGTTGCTTTTACTTCTAATGTAGGTGATGATGAAAAAGTAAGAGGAGATATGGAAGATGAGGTAGCTTTCTTATCAAGAAGAATCAAGTTCTTGCAAAGGAATATGGCAAACATGAAAAATAGAAAGGCCACTCCTCCATTCAAGAAGAAAGAAGAGGTTGGTGATGGATTCTCTCAACCTCGATGCTACGGATGCAAGAAAATTGGACACATTCGTCCGGATTGCCCATTCAACAATGAGCCTTCTCCAAACAATCAATTCAAGAGGAGAGAAGGCAAGAAATGAATGACCGCCACATGGGATGAAGATAATAAAAGCGAATGTGAACCGGATGATGGAGAAGATTGCATGATCGCAAGAAATGTGTGCCTCATGGTTTCAACAAGTGACAATCAAGTGGTGAGTACTTTAAATGATGTTATTACTTTAAAAGAAGTTCTTGATTCTTTACAAAATACACATGATCAACTAGAAATTAAACTTGATAAAAATGTATCTCTTGAAAACTCTCTTTCTAGTTTGACAAACGAATTTGGTTGGTTAAAGAAATATCATGATTTTCTAGAAGAAGAAAATAAGAAATTTAAACTTGAAATTCATGGATTGAATGCTACCATCAAGAGTTTGAATGAAAGTAGACAAGAGCTATCCATTGAAAACAACAAACTAAAGCATGAAAATAGTGAATTATCTCACAAGTATGATGATTTAAAGAAACTATATGAAATATTTGAGAATGATTCACTAAAATTGGATAAACTTGTTAACATTCAAATAATGTCACATGATAAGAGTGGACTTGGATATAAATGGGATACTACAATGTCAAATTATAAAAATAAATTTGTGAAAGCTTCTTCTAGTGGTACTAAAACTTATTTTTATTGTGGACTAGAAGGACATTATAAGGTTGCTTGTATGTATGCTAAACAAGATAAAATCAAACTAAATGCAAAAGTGAAAATAAATGGACTCAGCAAGATTAGGAAGATTTGGGTACCTAAAGGATCTCACTTGTCTATTCATATGTGGGTCTGTCTTAGAAGCCACAACAAGAAGAACACATGGTACCTTGATAGTGGATACTCTAGGCACATGACCGGAGACCTCACTCAATCTGCATCACTCTCACTCAAGGATGGTGGAAAAGTTACATTTGGAGATGACGAGAAGGGAAAGGTTAAAGGAGAAGGCACCGTAGGTAACTCCACCTCTCCCATTCATGATGTACTTTATGTTGATGACTTATCTCATAATCTCTTTAGCATTAGTCAACTATGTGATAACGGGTTTGAAGTAGTCTTCAACCCTAACAAATGCATTGTTAAGAATAAGGTAGATGGAAAGGTGCAATTCATAGGTTCTAGAGACAATAACATTTACACAATTGGGCTAAATGATCTTAGACTCGAAAATGTAACATGTCTCAATGCCATTAGTGAAGATTTTTGGTTATGGCATACGAGGTTGGGCCATACCGGAATGAAACTCATTTCAACCCTCTCTTCAAAAGACATAGTGAGAGGTTTGCCTAAGCTTAAGTACATCAAAGATCACATTTGTAGAACTTGTCAATTAGGCAAACAATTAAAGAGTTCATTTGCCCTTAAAAATATGATCTCTACCACTTACCCCTTGCAATTACTTCATATGGATCTTTTTGGACCAATGAAAACAAGTAGCTTAGGTTGAAAGAGGTATGTGTTTGTTGTTGTGGATGACTACTAACGATTTATAAGGGTCCTATATTTAGTACATAAAGATGAAACCTATGAAAATTTCTTTAAGTTGTGTAATCAACTCCAAAATGAAAAGGGTATAGCCATATCTTACATTAGAAGTGACCATGGAACGGAATTTAAAAATATACACTTTAACACTTATTGTAATGATCATGGCATAAAACACAACTTCTCGGCATCTAGAACACCTCAACAAAATGGGGTACTAGAAAGAAAGAACCGAACTCTCCAAGAAATGGCTAGAACAATGTTTCATGAGAATGATCTCCCTAGATATTTTTGGGCGGAGGCGGTTAGGACCGCTTGCTATATCATAAATAGGGTGTATATGAGGCCAATTTCTAAGAAAATAACTTATGAGCTTTAGAAAAACTTGAAACCCAATATAAGCTACTTTAGGGTGTTTGGTTGTAGATGCTACATCTTGAATATCAAAGAAAATTTGCATAAATTTGATAAGAAATTGGATGATGGCATATTCTTAGGGTATTCTACACATAGCAAAGCATTTAGAGTGTTTAATAGAAGAACCCTAATTGTAGAGGATAAGAGACCATTCACAAATGGACTCGGAAAATGAGACACCGTTCACAAACGGGCTCAAAGAGGATAAGAGACCATTCCCAAATGGACTCGGAAAATGAGACACCGTTCACAAACGGGCTCAAGGAGGACATGAGACCATTCACAAATGGACTCAGAAAATGAGATATCGTTCACAAACAGGCTGAAAGAGGATATGAGGCCATTTACAAATGGACTCGGAAAATGAGACACCGTTCACAAACGGGTTCAAAGATGATAAGAGACCATTCACAAACGGGCTCAAAGAGGATAAGAGACCATTCACAAATGGACTCGGGAAATGAGACACCGTTCACAAACGGGCTCAAGGAGGATAAGAGATCATTCACAAATGGACTCGGGAAATGAGACACCGTTCACAAATGGATTCGGAAAATGAGACACCGTTCACAAACGGGCCCAAGGATGACATGAGACTATTTACAAATGGACTCAGGAAATGAGATACCTTTCACAAACGAGCTCAAAGAGGATAAGAGACCATTCACAAATGGACTCGGAAAGTTAGACATCGTTCACAAACGGGCTCAAAGAGGATAAGAGACCATTCACAAATGGACTCAAAAAATGAGACACCGTTCACAAACGGGCTCAAGGAGGACATGAGACCATTCACAAATGGACTTAGAAAATGAGATACCGTTCACAAACGAGCTCAAAGAGGATATGAGGCCATTCACAAATGGACTCGGAAAATGAGACACCGTTTACAAACGGGCTCAAAGATGATAAGAGACCATTCACAAATGGACTCGGAAAATGAGATACCGTTCACAAATGGGCTCAAAGAGGATAAGAGACCATTCACAAATGGACTCGGGAAATGAGACACCATTCACAAACGGGCTCAAGGAGAATAAGAGACTATTCACAAATGGACTCGGAAAATGAGACACCGTTCACAAACGGGCTCAAGGAGGACATGAGACCATTCATAAATGGACTCAGAAAACGAGATACCGTTCATAAACGGGGCTCAAAGAGGATATGAGGCCATTCACAAATGGACTCAGAAAATGAGACACCGTTCACAAACGGGCTCAAGGAGGATATGAGGCCATTCACAAATGGACTCAGAAAATGAGACACCGTTCACAAACGGGCTCAAAGAGGATAAGAGACCATTCACAAATGGGCTCGAAAAATGAGATACCGTTCACAAACGGGCTTAAAGAGGATATGAGGCCATTCACAAATGGACTCGAAAAATGAGACACCGTTCACAAACGGGCTCAAGGAGGATAGCAGACTATTCCCAAATGGACTCGGAAGATGAGACACCGTTCCCAAACGGGCTCGAAGAAGATAGCTTCTATTGATGAATTCAACAACGAAGAATTTAGAGATTTTCATGAATTTGAATTTGACGTAAGATTGGATTTGATGAATTTTAGATTTTTTGAACTCAATGAAATCGGGGATATTATAGATCGTGCCTGATAAAGATATTGGAAACTAAGACTTTGACGAATGATGAGACGACAAACCTTAGGAACGAAGAACCATGACTAACGAGAATGGATTAGGAAGATTTTTCGCAAAGAGACTGTTGGTCTTGTCTTCTGGGGATTTTGATAACTGAAACCTTGATCTAAATACTTGAAATTGGTAATCTAGAACAACGGTTCTCTTGGATACTAACTTGGAAAAGTGGGATTTGCCTCTTGACAGGTGTTTAGATACACATTTCTTGACCAGGATAGTATTTAACTAACTGGAAGGAAATTCTGAATTTTAATGGTTCGTCTTTCTAAGAAATTGGCTCAACCACCATTGCATCTGAGGCTCTTCCAAGCTTAAAGTGCCTTCCTGGGGTATGATCTTCTTACGAGAACTGTGCCTTCTTGCGGTATGATCTTCTTACGGGAACTGGGCCTTCTTGGGGTATGATCTTCTGATGTTTCTACTTCTGAATTCTTCTGAGTTGATCTTCTTTGAAATGAAGCTGTTTGACTAGATTCTCGAGCTCTTTCATACAATCGCAGGGAGCTGACGAGGCCGGGCCTCCTTCACCGAGACAGTTGCATCATTTGGACATAAGGACGACGATTGACTCTTTCTAAAGAGAAAACTTAGATAAAAGGCACTCCTCAAAGGATTGAGGAGCTCTGAATGAGTGAACTTAGAATAACAAAGATTGACTGACTATACTGACAAATAGAGTGATGCTTCTGACTTAGTTAATATTTTATTTGGTAAGTCTATCCTTTCAAGGAATAGTTTCTCAATTAGTAAACATTGGAATTTGTTTTAAACAGTAATGCCTCAAGGATTTAATTACGACTCCTAAGATTGCTTAGCTTCAATGCCCCCAGTTTTGAGGATGGCACTTGAATTTGCCTGAACTTCTGTTGATCTTCAGTCTTGATACCGGCTGTAGCCTTCTTATAATGATTCTCTTACCGTGACCAAGTCACCTCTTCGGGGTTTTTAACTTGGCGGACCGTGTTAGCCTTAACTTTTGCCTGAACCACCTTTCTAGGTTTTCGATCCAGCAGGCTATCCCCTTAGCTTTTGCCTAAGCCGCCCTTTCGGGTTTTCAACTTAGCAGGGGAATGATTTTAAATTTTGCCTAGACCGCCCTATCAGGTTTTCAGTCTAGCAGATCTTCAAACTCCGTTCTTTTTTTTCTTTTTCACTTTTTATGTTTCGGGACCGATCATTAATTCTGAACAGCGGAAGGACTTTATAGGTAGGATAGTGCTTTTCAAAGAATAGCTTAAGGTTCAACAAAGATTTCGACCGAACCTGTGAACAGGTTGCCTACGTATCCCACGGTAGGAATCAGGTCGTGCGTAGTTCAGGGCGAATGCCCTAGTTTGAAGATAAATTGTTTGAGGGTTAATTGATTTTTATTTTTTTCTTTCTTTCTGGAATGATTGACTTCTCTTCTTTTGGAACTTGTCCCTCTTTTTTTTCTGGAACGATTGAATTTCTTTTTTTTTTGAATCGACCGAACTCGGTTTAACAGAGCTGCCTACGTATCCCAGTGTAGGGATCAGGTCTCACGTAGTTCGGGACGAATGCCCCTAGTTTGATGGGTTTTCAAGAAAATTTCATTCAGGCTTGAAGGGTTTGCAAACCGGTATTCTTTTGACGTTGGGTTATGATTTTGGGATTTATTCGACCAAATGAGGCCTTCCGATGTTCAGATTGGGAATCGATCTAGGTTACTAGAGTCCCTCTGGTACTGATTATTTATTTATTTTTTCCTTTTTTTTTTCACGGAGTTTGACAGTATTTCCCGGTAAGAGAGACTGATTCTTCTTCCTTTTGGATATCGATAAGTAATTTGACTTTGAGGCTGCATACTGGTTTTTGGACATCATTTCATCCTTGAATCGCTGGCCCTTGATATTTTGATGATCGCTCTGAGATGATTGCTCTTGCACTTTTCATATTGAATTTGATGGCTTTACATTGTCAGTGGTGAAACATGTGACCGGGGCCATTGACTGGAGATATGGAAGTTGTTTCGAATCCATGTCCCTTGTATAGCATGTGATATTCACTTCATTCTTTCTTGAACCTTCTTTCTGGGTCTTTCTCCTGGCATTAATGGTAGCGCTTACTGGACCATCTCTTTATTCTCGAAATAGGTTTATCAATTCCTCACATTCTTCAGAGGGCAATGTATTTTCAATCGGCATTCACTGAATCAAAGTTTCAGTGCCAGTGTTTATCACTTCAATTTCATCTTTGAAAGGCTGGAATTGGCGCTCCTCCTCTTGTTCAAGTAATTATTGTGACTCAAGTGGAGTTTTGTCAATTTTGTCCTCATTTGAGGAGGGAGTCTTACTTTAAGATCAGAAGCATACTTAAGAAACAGACACAAGTGAACTATTTGGATTGAAATTTTATTTAAAGAAAAAGCTATTACATCTGACGACCTATCCTGAACATGCTCAGGATTCACAACTCTAAATAAAAAGAAAAGCAAAAGATAACTTGCCTGGACTAGGCATTGACCTTGAACTGTAAGACCGGACTCAACAATTGTACTGACCATGATGACTGACTCAACATAAAATAGTAAATGACTAAAACTTTAACTGCTGCAACTGTCTAGCTTCGGGGGCTCGGCGAAGGCTGGTTCATATCAGGATAGCAGCTACTAGAACATCTTCACTGTCTGTATCTTCTTCTTCTTCAAAAGGATCTGAACAAGACGTTTCAAAGGTAGGTTCTAAGGCACAGATAAGAGTGAGAGGATCAAAATTTGGGTCTCCTATAGTTATATCATTGACAGCAGCAGCAGGGTTTGCATGACCAGGTAATGGGTTATTGGTAGCATTGGGTCTTGGCTCAAACACAAGGCCTTTATTGTCGAGCAACCTCTGGATTCTAAATTTTAGGGCAATGCAATTATCAGTGAGATGGCCGGAATTTCTATGGTATTCGCAGTGTTGATCTGCTCGCCAATTTGCTGGCAAAGGATTGGGAGGAGCACTAATGTCGGGTAGGGTTATGCGACCTGAGGCTAGACACTTCTTGAGTATCTCAGATGGTGGAAGAGGGAGAGGGGTAAATTCTATCTGGGCCTGTGGTTGAGGTGCGGCAGCAGGTTGGGTATACTCCATCACCATGGGGTTCTGAGGTTTTGGAGGCTGAGGCTTGGAGCGGGAAAGGTTATTAATTTCAGCTGATGGAGGCTTCCTGAATTCTCTGGTATTCGGGTTACTTCGGTTAAATACTCCTTGAGCTATAGCTTCCTCAATCTGTGTGCCTGCTACGATGAAGTGTTTGAAATCCGGATAATATTGGAGAGACATGTGATATTGGAGCTGAGAGGATATATTCTTCAAAATCATCTGGACCTGTTCTTCTTTAGAAGGGCGCTCCATCGTCTGCGCCGCTAACCGTCTCCATCTTTTCATAAAAGTTAGGAAAGACTCCTTTGTATCTTGTTTGGTCCTCTCCAGATCTTTTCTGGTGATCTCGGTGCCATCATCATACTTGAACTGTTTGATAAATTGTTCCCCTATGTCTTTCCATGTCTTATAACGGGTTTTATCTAAGACCATGAACCATCTTCTAGCAACTTTAGTGAGGGAAACGGGGAATAGTTGGGCCATTTGCTCGGGAGATAGGCCTTGAGGCTGACACATGATGGTAAACATCTGCAAGTGAGTGACGGGACAACCAATGCCGTCGTATTTGTCGAAGTCTGGCATCTGGAAGTTTGCCGGGAGACGGATTTCAGGGAACAATGTGAGGTCACTCGGATTGAAACCTCCTTGATCTTGACATTGCATATCTTGAACCTGCTTGGTAAGACTGTCCAATTTTTTCGTAACCGACCTATCAACCATCGATTGAGGAAGTTTACTTTGATCTTCGTTGTACTACTTTTTCTCAAACTCTTCTTCAGTTTTATCCGGGATAGGGATGGACGTTGATTGGGCTGGTGCTGCAGAAGTAGCTGTATGGTGCATGTGCACTTTACCTTTAGAACTGGAAGGTGATGGCCCGAGTTTCTCAGCAAGTTGGGCTTTGATGGCCTGATTTTCATCTCTGATCTCTTGTAATTGCTGGAGAACTAAGGCAAGAGTTTCAGCAACAGTAGCGAGCAGAGGATTCTCTTGGTTTTCTGCCATGGGTGAGGAGAAAGAAGGGTACGCCGGGGTTCTCACAGAGGGTGGTGGAGAGACAGATTTCCTCTCCAACAGCGAAGAAGTCCGAACCCAAGGAGTGGTAGACTTAGCTATGGTGCCAACTTCCTGTCATGGAAAAAATGAACACGAGGTATATGAGCTTGACATTCATGGAGTGTTTCTTTTCAATGACTGAAAAAGATTATGCAGTAAGCAAGTAATTGGGACAATAAGATGAATCCTAAAGGACCAAAACATGACAATGATGATAAAATCGTATAAGGAAATGCCCCTAGTTCAAGGATCATGAGAGTGAATTCTTGAAAAAGGTTACCCTTAGAGTAAGAAGAGACTAAGGGTACACGTACGATCAGATCATCAAGATTGCATAATCAAATGATTGGGACACAATTCCTGCCAATTGAGAAAGGGAATGAAGACATAATCGAATCCCACAAGAGGCGAATGATAAACACATGATCAAAAGATGAGATTGCATTCAACGGGTAGATCAGGAATGGCTAATCCTAAGAGATCTTAGGAAAGATGGGATTTATATCCTAATCCCAAAGGGAAAGTTTTTTAATCTTCGTACATTTTAACAGTGTTACCTGAAGGCATCAAACCCTAATCTAATCTAGCGGAGTGGAGAGAGGATCTCGACTCAAGACTTTGTTTGTGTTCCTAAGAACCGATCGTAGCCATTGGAACATGGACTACGGCCTAATCTAGACACCATTGGATAAGATATCCTAAACTAGGCTTACACACGTGATGCACGTGTGTTCGTATACTACATGCATGTGTGGGTTAATCTAGGAGTAAGGCCAAGAGTTCCCTTAGCGAGAATCCGTGTTCGATATACTGTACCAGTGTCCGGCGTATCAGTACGGGAACAAGAGATCCATTTACGCACCATAAAGGTACTAGGCTAAGAGTGGAATGCTTCTCTAGCACAGAGGCACCAGGTGATGAAATCCCAGTCAACCATGCTAGACAACACTCCGGGTTCTTAAAATAGGACGTGTGTGCATGTGGGATGCAAGGGTTTAGATGCAAGTGATGTAAGTGTGTGCAATATGTTTGTGCAATCTATGATGCCTTCAGGTTTTGTTAGAATAAGTTTGAGTATTATGTGATGAGAAAGTAAACAAACTAATCTACCAAGCATATAAGAGATAGAGTTTTTATGAGCCAGTTAAATTAAATTCAAATGAGTTATCCTTTGAAGTTTTAATGAAGTTAGGTGATCCCCAGCAGAGTCGCCAAACTGTGGGACCCGATCCCGCGAGAGGGTTACGGCGGGAGCCGCCACGCTCTCTCTTGGTATCTCCTACCCACGCGAATGGCGTGTGTTTTTTATTAATTATTTAAATACCCAACCAAGCAGGCAGCAACCAAGCCATAGGGTGCAAACAAACGTGCAACCCAGTACCCATAAGGGCAGAGGTAAGCCGTCGAGCCTAGCAAGGTGTGATTTAATTCATCTTTTCCGTGAACTTGGGATCACTAAGGCAATCCGAACTCCACGCAAAAGAGAGTGATAGAGTCGCCACCTAGATGAGCGATCTAGGACCCATAATTGACCAGAAATCTAGACTCGTTACCTGGTTACAAGAATGGAAGGTATGGGGAGTTACAACCACATGCACCATTCATGCCCGATAATCGGTCTTCAATTCCAAAAGTTAACTCTTTTGAATTTCTTTTAAATGGCTCATTTAACTCTATATTAATGTGCGAATTACATGACATGCATCCTAAGATCTAATTTCAGTGTAATTCCTAAATGTGTATCTTGATTTTCTTAATTTGTTTGAATTCAATCTAAGTGAAAGTTCTTCTAAAATGCTAATTTGAGGGAAATCCTACATATTTTAATTAAGAATTTATTAAAAAAACTAATATACTAAACCCCACCATTTGTGTGTGGGGCCGACTCGTGATTGATATGCCGTCAAGCATCCAAGCTGCCTACGTACCCAAGCCTCACTAGGATCAGAGTCGACGTTGCTCGGTGCACCTAAACTAAACTACTTATGCCTAACTCATCTAGGACACCGATCTAGACTGGATTGACTGTTTCAACAGTTCTAAGAAAAATTATTTAGTTCAAGTTGAAGATTTTATTATCCTAGGACTTCATCTAAGATGCTATATGGTCCTAGCTAAGTGCAAGACATCCCTTAGACTAATGCAGGTTAACTTACATCCTAAGTAACTAGGCTCGTTCTATGGGAAAGTGGGGTGACTAGTGTAACTAGATCTATAACTCAATTGCTAATAATAGCAGTCGGTCGTGATGAGGCTGGACTCCTAACTCTAGGACACCCTAAAACTTAGAACACAACATGACACAAGTGTTCCTAAATGGGGCTCTAATGGTTCTTACGATGGAAACCGCAATCCAACGGTTCCGAAAGACATGAAGTAAATTGATTCAATTTGTTGAAGTTAATGATTTTCAGATTTCAAGGATTTTCGGTTCCTAAACATCTAGGTAATACCAAAGGCTCTATGGTTCGCAAGCTTCAGCCTTGAATCGCAACCATGGAAGGGAATCGTGCTCTCAACCCTCGTATAATTTAGCACTTAAGTTATAGTATATTATTGCCTGGCATATTTCTCAGGATTTTCGTGGATAGTGGACCTCGGAGCCAATAACATACTATAATTTACGCACTCCAATTATACTGGATCGATCGCTATTAGTATACGATTATGGTTACGATTTCGGCAGCTAAACTATCCTAGCATGTTATTTTACAAAGGAAATCTATTACTCCTAAGATTTCTGTTTCAGATGGCTTATTGATTGAATACATTATGAAAACTTAGAGTTCTCTGAAAATTTTCAAGGCGCTTTGAATTAATTTGGATTTTTAAATGAATTTATCAGAATTGGATCAGATTAATGATTTTACAAAGAAGCCTATAGCTAATTAAGTTATCTGTTCCAAAAATTTTAGGATATGATGTATTCTTGAAAATATATTCTGCTTTAATTGTTCATGATTTTAAAGATTGAAATTCGATTTTTAAGTGATTTTCCACTTTCGGGTCAGATTGATGACATTAGACTAAAAAATATAGCAAATTAGTTCCAAATCCAACCAAACTTTTACTAGACCATTCTCAGACAAATAAAAAATTATGAGAAAATATTCAGAAATTATTTCGATAATTATCTAGTTTTAACAGATATATTCATGTTCTGGTCTGAGCAATTAAAAATCAATAAAAATATTAAAATGTGCCCAAAATTTCCAAGAAATTCACGATTTGATTATGACTAGTCAGTTCATCTTGCTACCAAATTTCAGTTTTTAAGGAATTCGTTTAATGATATGTCCTTCACATACATGAAAATCAGTGATTTTATCAAAACAATTCCAGTAGAAATAATAAATCAACTCCAAATCTTTTGAAACTTTTTGTATGATATTTAAACACTGAAAATTTACTGAGGACCAACTTTCAATCAGTTTTGAATGGTTTTGTTATATGAACGATTTTGAGAACCATCAAAATCCTATTTCGGGGTATTATTTAAACGAATTTTTGAGCCATCAAAACAAATGAAATCTACAGGGGTTAAACGTCCAATTTTCTCATATAACGATTCCTTTTTTTACCAAAATTGATAATTAAATAAACTGACACATCAAAATCATGCATGATAGCTTTTACGAAAATCATGAAGAAAACAAAGAAGAAATGGCCCTAAGCATGCTTTTCTACTTTTGATCTTATAAAGATGAAAGAACCTACCGTTGATCACGCTCCTCGTCTCTAGGGTGCATAAATCCGAGGTATACGCTTTATCGCACCCTTTTATATGCTCTAGAAAAACCCCTTTGATGAAGTTGTGAACCGAAGCTATGTGCGAAGACCCGCAGAAGGATGAATGAGAGAGAGAGAGAGAGAGAGTCCAATCCAAGTTTGATTAGTCCCCAGAGATCCTAAGAGAAAAATCATCCACCAAGAGATAAGCCACAAATAATATGCAGCCAAAGAGTTTAGGTGTCAAATGTTTTGGTTCTATGTGAGGCCGAGTGAATATCCATGAAGAGATGATATTTTCTTTGAATATATGGGATATGGATGTTAATGGATGAAGGTAGAGGCTAGGTAGAGAGAGAAGTAGGTTCTACCAAAGGAAAGGGATCCTTTGCTTTCGTGCCCCCCCTTTTTTTTATATATTCTCCAGCCACTTCCCTCCTCAAACCTCCTCGTCCATTCTTTTTTTTATATGTTGATTTTTCTTCTTTCCAAGAAAATCCTCATCCCCCAGGAAAATAGCCATTATTTAATGATATATGTAGCAAGTTAGAATTCCAATGTAGAATGTGCCCTTTTCAATGCATTCCAAGACCATCAAGGTTGCTGATCAGTTCTAAAATTCCATTTCCATACATCACTTCAACCTATCCAATATAATTCACTTTCCAATTGCAAACGTATATCATTCCCATCCTTCCTCTTCTTCTTTTTTTGATACTTCTACATTTCTAAATAATGAGTTACTTTCTTATTATGGCAGCTCTCCAATTTTTCTGCAACAACTTTTTGAAAACAGAAATACACGTATGCTATACAGGAATTAGTAAGTTCGTCTTTTGAAAAGATTTGAAGATGAAATTTAATAACAAGTGTCTAAATTAATTGGTGTCACTTTGGCAATTGAACCTTCAAAGAATATTGTACATATGGAATCCAAAAAGGTAGGTTTAAAAGGAAACTTACAAATTTCCTTTCTGCCCAAAGTGACTGCTCGTGTGAAAAGGGCAATCAATCCTCATTAAGTAAAGATGTACCCAAGTGGGTCCCATATATTTATTCCCTTCTACTTCAATTTTAAAAAAAACGCTGGCTATTTCCTTACAGTGTACAATCTCCTCTCCCACTTCATAGGATGATCTAAACCATCCATATGATATTCTCCAACGTAAATTGGTTGGGACAACGCCATAGTAGCCCCACTTCATAGGATGATCTAAACTGTTCATCTAACGAGCCATTCACGGGTCATGCCCCTCAAATTATTTCCCTATGATGATCCAAGCCGTCCAATTGCCAGGCCACGATGTAAATGTATCATACCCCCTAAATTGCTTCCGTAAAATGATCCAAACCATCCAATTTAATGGGCCAAAATATAAGTTGGTTGCGCCCCTCAAACTGTTTCCGAAGGATGATCTTAGCTGTTCCTTGGATGGGTAATAACATAAATAAATCACACCCTTCAAATTGCCTCCATACGATGATTCGAAATCACTTGATTGGTGGGTCACACTCAGTTTGACCGAAACCTTCTACAGAACAAAAAATTCAATTTTAAAATTTTGGCAACCCCTGCTTGTTTCAACTTAGTGAACCCATTGCATATTGACCGAAAACATATATGGGCCACCCACGGAAATAGATATTATTTTTTTAGATTCAAAACTCATGTTTTTCATAAAAAAACAAAGCGGGGCACAGTTGCTTTATCAAAATCAAATAAAAAATGCTCAATGCGGGACCACCAAATGGGTCCAAATTCTCTCTTGTTCGGATTCTCGCGAACAACCCTTCTCAACACTTAACAGGAAAATGCGAAAGGTGGCAGAATTGACCGAAAAGGTTGAGAAAACATAAGAGACGGCCACGAAAATAAAAATACTGAAAAACCGATAGGAAAACACTAACTTCTTCGTTGATTAAAGCGGAGCAAAATGGGGGTGTCTACACCGGTAAGAACTAGATCATACTATAGAAGTGTGAGTAACAATTTAGCATTCATAGCTGAATAGGAACCTAAGTCCATCAAGGAAGCCGAAAAAGAAGAATATTGGTTGATGGCTATGCAAGAAGACTGTTAGCCCAAGGGTTCCCCATGGGTTCATTCAATCACCTTGTTTTGATGATTAACAAACACAATTTGATTAGCCTTTTATGGACTAATTGTTTGCCTTGAGTGTTATGCTAAGGAAAAGAAATTCACAGGTTAATCAATGATAGCATCAACACACACAGATGGCCTATGCTTGAAGATGAACCGAACAAAGGACAAAGGAGCTAGAGCATACTTGGACAAACCATGCCTTGGACGATCAACCAATGAGAAGCTCATCACAATCATCTCAAAGCATTGAACACACAAAGGAAGATCATGAAGGCCAAAGCCTGTGGATCAACAACTTGCAAATGAGCTTAAACCAATTGGTGGCATCATCCTTGGAAGGTGTCAAATAAAGAAGCTCAACTTTGAAGATCCCAAAGCAAGCCAAGCACCACATTGAAGATCAAATGAAGATTGGCTCAAGAGAAGTTCAAGAGAGTACTTCGAATGGTAGTATGTATCTCCTTTCTCTCTTGCATTTTCTCTTGATCAAAGCACATCTTAAAACCCCTTAAAAATATGTTTTTCAAAGAGACTAACACACCATTTAAGGACTTAAATTGATAAGTGAATGGCCATGGTGGCGTACCAACATCTTGGGACCCATATGGCATTCAACACAACATTGAACAAAACAGAGTTCCGAAGAAACAACCTGGACCAGCAACTAAATCCTATCAAAACTTGTTTAAAATATTTTCAAATATTTTTAAAAATATTTTTAACAGATAGCTCTCATTTGTCTCATATCCGCAGAATATAGGAATGTCAAAATCCGATAAGAAATGAAGGAGATATGAATTTTACAAAATCAGAAAATCCTATTGGAAATCCAGTTTCGGAATTCTGAGAATTGTTCTCGGAATTCCGATCCCAGAATTCTAAGGCATTTTCTCGGAACTCCGAGAAAGCCCCTGGACTAAAAAAAAAAAGCCGTTGGGGGTCCAATGGCTAGATGATTGTTTGACCCGAAAATGACTGTTTTACCCCTAAATCGGTCAAATTGCGTTGGGACTTCATATATACCCATTCAAAGGGTCCAAAAAACTTGATTAACATGCTCCAACTATAAAGAACCCTAGAAAACTACTTGTAACCATTTTTGGGTTAATTTTCTCTCACCAACCTCTTATGCCTAGATTTGAGAATCGTTTAGGCATTACTTGTAATCATCTTTGAGAGTGTATTGTGAGCTTTACTTTGTATTAGCCTATCTAGAGGCAAGTGAACATCACCTTCTTCTCTTCACTGTATTTGGCAACAAAGGTTGTCGTATTTAAGACCCTTGGAGCTTGAACACTCGGAGTGTACAAGGTGAAAGGAAGGTCGTATTTAAGTTCCTTGGAAGATAGTAGATACCTCAAGGAGAGCAAACTTAAGAAGAGTGGAGTAGGTCTTGGGTTTAAGACCGAACCACTATAAAAGTCATTTTGTCAAAGCCTCGTGTCTCTCTACCTCCTTCTCTTGATTGGTGATTGGTACATATCTCTCTTACTCTCTCTTGTATGTACTTTAATATTCATATGCTGGCTTGAGTGAGTGATTAGCACTTAAGTTGAAATTGCATATTCATCTCTTGCTAATTAAGCATCTCATCATTCTAATCAAGTTATAAAATCAACTAAGGAATAAAGTTTACATCATTACTATTAAGCTTAATTAATCAAACTATCTTGATTGAGAAAAGTTAAAACTAGGGTAATTATGGTGAAGAGTTTTTAAAGAGGATAAGCATTTTAAAGAAACCCAATTCACCCCCCTCTTGGGATGCCTAGTGGGATTTCATTTGGTATCAGAGCTAAATGCTCTTATATAGATTTTTGAACTTTAAAATTTCTTCAAGAGGAAAGATCTATATTTGGCAACCTAATGGCTTCTAGACTTTCTTGTTTTGATGGAACTGACTATGGATCTTGGTCGATCCGTATGAGGTCATATCTTAAGAGTCTAGATAGTAAATTATTAAAAGTAATTGAAAATGGCATTGTATTAAACTCCAAATCTAAGAGAATTAGTGAATATGATAAAAGATTATATTGCTTGAACTCAAAAGTTATGAATGCCATATGTTGTGCCTTACCTTCTCATATGTTTGATAAAATAGCTAATTATAAAAATGCCAAAGAAATATGGGCCTCACTTGAAAATATTTTTAATGTAAAATATTTTATGGCATTAGAAAACAACAATGAAGAAGATAATGATAAGGATGAGTCTCTTACAATTGATGAATTTCTTGATGGATGTGAGAAACTAAATGATGCCTTAAATCTTGAAGTCTCCAAGAATAAAAAACTTAAAAACTCTCTCAACTAAGAAATTTGAAAACCTTGAAAATGACTATCAAAATTTGCTTAAAGAAGAAAGGAAGTTAATTGAAAACAACAAAAAATTAGAAAAGAAAATAGAGGAATTAAAAACAAAAGAAGAGAAACTATGGATAAACACATCTCATGAACTAAATATTCTAAAAGAAGAAATTGAAGTGATAAAATTGGAAAAAGAAATACTAGAGTTGGAAAACAAATCCCTACAAGAAATGAATGCTAAACATATTTGTGTACCTATGCATTCTCTTAGTTGTTCATCTAGATCCTCATCTACCTATTCTTATGATTCATGTGATTATTGTGGTAGATTAGGTCATCACAAATCTATGTGTAGACTTAGGTTTGTGAAATCTTGCAAGTATGTGTGGATTAGAAAAGATAATTTTTTTCATAGAATAAACTTGCATGGACCCAAGATGGTTTAGGTTTGAAAACCCCCTACTTGATCTATTTATGATTTAGTAGATGTAGGGACGTGCTTCAATATTTATATCATATGAAAATGGTTGTTTGGATACAAAAATGTATATCTTGCATGAATGCCATGTATCCATATTTTGTGCTTAAATATTTATCTTTTTGAAAATCCAAGGTCTATATGCTTAAAACTTGATTTGTATTAGACTTTGACACATTGCATTAAATTGTTATATCTATTGGAAAAGGTTCCCTAGATATCTCACTTGATGTCTAGTTTATGTTTGAGCTAAAATTGTCAAATCCCATGAAATGTATATTTCTAGATATAATATGCTTGATTCTCATCTATCTAATTAATCTTGAGCTTAAATGCCATATCCCTTGAGTTTATTTGGGTGCTAGATGTCACATTATTATTTCCTTGCATCTAGCCTCATATGTGTTTTAAAGATCATATTTTTTTGAAAGAAACAACTTATAAATACAATAGACTTATAGTATTTGATTCTTGTGTATCTATATATACTACTCTAAGTCCACTCACTAATAGGGCTGCAACTCGGGTCGGGCGGGTCGGGTTTTGGAGAACCCAACCCTACCCGAGAAATATCTCGGGTCGGGTCGGGTCGGGTTTTTTTTCGGAAAACCCACGATTCCCAAACCCGGTCCTACCCATGATAAATCTCGGGTCGGGTTTTTTCACGTTGACGCAATTTTTTAAGGAAAATTCTTGTTTGGCAAGGCAACTCAACTCATAGAAGTAGAAATTACACTCACATTACACTTGAATCAAACAATGATGTAATTACACTCACATTACACTTGAATCAAACAATGATGTAATCAAACAATGTTGTAATTACAATCAAACAATTCTAAATCAAACACTTGAATCAACTCAACTCATAGAAGCAGAAATTACACTCACATACAATAACAGTGGGTGCGTGGGTTTTCACTTTTAACTTTTAACTAACAATAGAAAAAAGTGTACGTACAATAACTTATGTAACTCGGGTCGGGTCGGGCCCTTCAAACCCGGCTTGACCCGAGATTCATGCGGGCTTTTGAATGCTCAACCCGGCTCGACCCAAAACCCATGAAACCTGAACCCAGCCCAGACTATTTTCGGGTCGGGTCGATGCGGGTCGGGTAAAACCCGGCTCGAGTTGCAGCCCTACTCAGTAAGACTTAGACCCTTTTGCACTTAGTAGTCATACACATGTAAAACTATAATAGAGCATTTAATGTAAAAACCATGATTGATCTTACATGAATATCAACATCTTCATTGCCCATGAGTTCAAGTTAAACCCATAAGAGTATATCTTTCATATTTGAACTCTAATTTGGATAAAATGACATTTGTTAGATTAGTAAATACTTGAATTGATTTATTTATTTCTTCTAGCAAAATTATGTGCTTAAATGTCATGTCTAGAAAAATTGTTTCAAATCCTTTCATAGACAACTTTTTATGCCCTAGGTGAGAAAATGTATTTGAAAATCTCTGTGCACCTAGTTATCCTTTACACTATCACTAGACTTTCCTATTATACCTAAATGGTTATCATTATATGTAAAGTCTTTGATGAGTTGTAAGTATATATATTTCCAAAGATTTTAATTGGATATTTTTTTATGACTAACGTGAATCTTGCTCTTTACAAGTAATATAAATTATTCATATAGTCTTGAAAATTCTTTTTGGAATGTATGTGTCCAAGGTAGTTTGTTCACTTGATATTTATCCTTAGAATCCTTGGATCCATCCCTAGATTCTTATAGAATATATTTTGTAGGAAAAATTGAAAATAGTCTAGATTCAATGTATTTAAGTAAAATTGAAAACATCTTGTGAATCTAGTATCTTATTTGGGCATATTTTATTTTGGTGGTTGATACCCTATACTTTGTGATGGGATCATGTGTCTCCCACACATTTTGGTTTTCCTATAGAATTATGCACTATGTTCTTAATGCCTTGTCATTACATGGGTGGTTCTGGATGTAGGATGTAGATGTTTGGACCTTGCACATCATTTGTCATGATTATCTTGTCCAAACATTATGGACTATCCATGGATGCTTTGATGTGCATCATATCTCTCTCATGAGATTTACTCTCACTTTCATGAGCCATGGATATCTCTCTTAGACATGGTACTTTATTGTCCATTCTTCTATGTCTAAGTCCTATAGAATTGAGCCAAATTGGTATATTTAAATAATCTATAGTTATCACCCCTGATTGGTAGCATCTACATAATTGAGATGTCAAACCTTAACCTTAAAAGCTACTCAATTGGTGCCCATAGCCTACTTTGACCAAAGGGGGAGTCAGTACCTTCACAATAATTAAAATACTTAATCAATTAGTCTTGTGCCACCATCTCAATCATGAATAGGTATATGTATTTGTGTGATCTCCCTAGCTTGTTTGTATGCTATATACTTAAGGAAGAAAATTTAAAATTGTAAAAAATGATATCATAATTAGGGGAGGCATGAGCAAAAAATTACAAATCTTTTGTGCTATGCTTGTTTATCATGATGAGCTAGACTATGGCTACCATTTTGATCATGATAAACTGACACTTAGAGAGTAAGGGTCATTGTAGCTCAAGGGTTGAGTCTAACTTTGTATCTTTTGAAAAATATATCCAAAAATCCTTAGAGTCTATGTGAGGACAACCCTTTGAATTCATGCATTGCATGATTCTTTTTCAAAGGGAGAGCTTTAAAGTTAATCTTGTCCTCTATGTCATATCATATGATTCTAAATGTGTATATCATTCCTCATATGATAAGTACACCCATTTGGAGCATAGTTGCTCCATATGGGTTGTTTTGGCATTGTCTTGTGCTTGTATGTGTATTTTGAGTTTAAGACAAGTATCCCATAACCTAGATTTTAAGGTCATATCCTATTAGGCTTCATACTTACCTTGGATCATCTATTTGATTTCATTTGGTATCAATATGTGGTAATTGTCATTTCAAAGATAAGTTTCCATTCTAGTGGTTTACCTTGTGTATTTCCTATGATATCTTTCATATGATCTTTCTTAGAGTTGTTTATCTTATTTCCTATGATTAGACATCCTTATCATGTGTTTCTAAAGTTATTTAGTATATATAATCATGATCAGTTTCTTTGTTGGCCATGTATTCACTTTCATACGTTTGGCCTATTGTATCATGTCATGCCTTGCCATATAGGTTTCACCTAAGGCCAATGACAAAAAAAAAGGGGGAGAGCTTACGAGTGTTATATTTAGAATCATATGGACCAAAATGACTTGTGTGCATTGTCCATTTTAATATTCCCCACATATTTGTGCTTTAACTTGCGTATCTTTAACAAAAAAGGGGGTTTCATGATCAACTTTTTGAATTTTGTGCTAAAACCTTAATGTCATTGTTGATCCTCATTAATAGAAGTATATTACACTTGCTCATCCTAATTTCTATGAAGTTGAGTTGTTATCATGTGTGCTTTTACCTTTTCACTCATGTACCCATGATATACCTCACTCTCATGTCATGAAATGTGCTAAAAGTTAACTATATGCATGACAATTCAAAAGAGGGAGTTCTTAACTTTCATTATATCTATTATTGCTTATCATGATGAGTTTATAACTGCAAATGACCTCATGATAAGATTCTAATAGGAATTCAAATAATTGGGGGCTTATCATGCTGAGTCTAAAACTTGCTTAATTTCTTTCATGATAAGTAGAATATAAGCTTTAACTTGCTAATCTATTATTATATTAAGGGTCATAGGGTAGATTTATGTTGGATTTATACATATACTAAAATATACCCTAAAAATTTGTGCTAAAATTGGAATGTCTCTTTGTTTTCTCAACATAGGCTTGATTTGTCATTTGTGTATTCATTTTCTATGTTGTTTGTCTTTTATCATGCCATACATACTTTAATTTTAATTGGTAAATTATGATAAGAAGCTAGGAGAGCATCTAGTTTGATTGAAAATCTTTGATTCATTGATATTGTGCTTAATTGTGTATGCTTCCTTTCTGCTTATACCAAAAGGGGGAGAAGTATGAAATTAATTAAATTGTCCACAATCCATATGCATGTATGCTAAAACTTGTTAAATTTATCTTATGCATATGTTGAGGGGGACTTGTTATGATTATATTGTTTATTAATCCTCATAAGAGAATCCTCCCACCTCTCTAATCAATTTGGTCTGTTATCGTAAAAAAGGGGGAGATTGTTAGCCTAAGGGTTCCCCATGGGTTCATTCAATCACCTTATTTTGATGATTAACAAACACAAATTGATTAGTCTTTTATGGACTAATTGTTTGCCTTGAGTGTTATGCTAAGGAAAAGAAATTCACAGGTTAATCCATGATAGCACCAACACACACAGATGGCCTATGCTTGAAGATGAACCGAACAAAGGACAAAGGAGCTAGAGCATACTTGGACAAACCATGCCTTGGACGATCAACCAAGGAGAAGCTCATCACAATCATCTCAAAGCATTGAACACACAAAGGAAGATCATGAAGGCCAAAGCCTGTGGATCAACAACTTGCAAATGAGCTTAAACCAAATGGTGGCATCATCCTTGGAAGGTGTCAAAGAAAGAAGCTCAATTTTGAAGATCCCAAAGCAAGCCAAGCACCACATTGAAGATCAAATGAAGATTGGCTCAAGAGAAGTTCAAGAGAGTACTTCGAATGGTAGTATGTATCTCCTTTCTCTCTTGCATTTTCTCTTGATCAAGGCACATCTTAAAACCCCTTAAAATATGTTTTTCAAAGAGACTAACACACCATTTAAGGACTTAAATTGATAAGTGAATGGCCATGATGGCGTACCAACATGTTGGGACCCATATGGCATTCAACACAACATTGAACAAAACAGAGTTCCGAAGAAACAGCCTGGACCAGCAACTAAATCCTATCAAAACTTGTTTAAAATATTTTCAAATATTTTTGAAAATATTTTTAACAGATAGCTCTCATTTTTATCATATCCGTAGAATATAAAAACATCGAAATCCGATAAGAAACGAAGGAGATATGAATTTTACAAAAGCAAAAAATTCAGCTGGAAATCCAGTTTCGGAATTCCGAGAATTGTTCTCGGAAGTCTGAGCTCAGAATTCCGAGACATTTTCTCAGAACTCCGAGAAAGCCCCTGGACGAAAAAAAAATAGCAGTTGGGGGTCCAACGCCTAGTTGACTATTTGACTCAAAAATGACTGTTTTGCCCCTGAAACGGTCATATTGAGTTGGGATTTCATATATACCCATTCAAAGGGTCAAAAGACTTGATGAACATGCTCCAACTCTAAAGAACCCTAGAAAACTACTTGCAACCTTTTTTGGTTTAATGTTCTCTCACCAACCTCTTGTGCCTTGATTTGAAATCATTTGAGATTCGTTTAGGCATTACTTGTAATCATTTTTTAGAGTGCATTGTAAGCTTTACTTTGTATTAGCCTGTCTAGAGGCAAGTGAACAACACCTTCTTCTCTTCATTGTATTTGGCAACAAAGGGTGCCGTATTTAAGACCCTTGGAGCTTGAACACTCTGATTGTACAAGGCGAAAGGAACGTCGTATTTAAGTTCCTTGGAAGATAATGGATACCTCAAGGAGAGCAAACTTAAGAAGAGTGGAGTAGGTCTTGGGTTTAAGATCGAACTACTATAAAAGCTCTTGTGTCAAAGCCTCATGTCTCTCTTCGTCCTTCTCTTGATTGGTGATTGGTACATATCTCTCTTACTCTCTCTTGTATGTGCTTTAATATTCATATCCTTGCTTGAGTGAGTGATTATCACTTAAGTTGAAATTGCATATTCATCTCTTGCTAATTAAGCCTCTCATCATTCTAATCAAGTTATAAAATCAACTAAGGAATAAAGTTTACATCATTACTATTAAACTTAATTAATCAAACTATCTTGATTGAGAAAAGTTAAAATTAGGGTAATTATGGTGGAGAGTTTTTACAGAGGATAAGCATTTTAAAGAAACCCTATTCACCCCCTCTTGGGTTGCCTAGTGAGATTTCAAAGAGTTGAGCCAATTCGAAAGGAACAAGGTGTGGAGGCTAGTGCCTAGGCCTAGTGATCACCCAGTCATTGGCATAAGATGGGTGTATAGAAACAAAATGGATGAAAATGAAATAATCACTAAGAATAAGGCTAGGTTTGTAGCCCAAGAGTACAATAAGGAGGAAGGGATAGATTATGATGAGATATTTGCTCCTGGTGCCCGTTTGGAAGCTATTATAATACTTTTGGCATATGCATGTCATAAAGGATTTAAATTGTATCAAATGGATGTCAAAAGTGCCTTCCTAAATGGTTTATCCAAGAGAAAGTGTATGTTGAGCAACTTTCAGGTTTTGAAGACTGCAAACATCCAAATCATGTCTTCAAGCTTGATAAAGCTTTATATGGATTGAAGCAAGCTCATAGAGCTTGGTATTAGATGCTTGTACATTCCTTGTAGAAAAAGGTTTTGAGATAGGCAAAGTGGATAAGACATTATTTATCAAAAAGGAAAATCATGATATCCTCCTTGTCCAGATCTATGTAGATGACACCATATGTGGCTCAACTGATCAAAGGATGTGATGAATTTGCAAATCTAATGAAAAATGAATTTGAAATGACCATGATGAGTGAGTTAACATACTTCTTAGGACTCCAAATCAAACAATACCAAACTGAAATATTTATAAATCAAGAAAAGCATACAAAGGAGTTAATGAAGAAGTATGGGATGGATAGCAACAAGACATCAAGAATTCCAATAAGTACAACTGCTAAATTAGAAAAAAGATGAATTTGCCAAGTCAGTGGACCAAAAGATGTATAGGTGTAGACACCCCCATTTTGCTCCGCTTAAATCAATAAAGAAGTTAGTGTTTTCCTATCGGTTTTTCAGTGTTTTCCATTTCTGTGTCCGTCTTTTATGTTTTCTCGATCTTTTAAATCATTTCCGTTGTGTTTTGCATTTTTTCGCCGGGTGTTAAGAAGGGTTATTCACAAGAATCTAAATAAGAGAGAGAGCTTTTGAATAATTTGCTTCAGGCAGAGTCAATCGAATGGACCCGCGCAGTGTTTTGGGGAAGAAATGAGTTTTGGCTTACTTGGATCCAATACTTGAGGTTGCTCGTGGGGGGGAAACACTCTTTGATGTATCCTAATGAATCTATGGTTCAGATCATATGGGGTTAATTTATGTGTGCATCCCATTGTGGCCTCGCAAATGAATGATTCGAATTGCTTGTAGAAATGACTTTGGGGTGTGCAATCAATTTGTCTCATGACTTGTCAGATGAATATTTAAGATCATTTTAATGAAAGTGATTTGGAGGTATAACTTATTTATGTTGCAGCCTAACAAGATCAACGGCTCGGACCAACCTATGGCGGTGGATAGTGAGGCGTAAATCAATTTACATCATGGATCTCCAATTGAAAGGTTTGGATCATCCCCTGAAAATAAATCGGGAGTCACAACCAATTTACATCGAGGCATATTGTTTGGGCGGCTCAGATTAGCCTATAGAAATGATTTGAGGGGCACATCCCATTTAAAACATGATGGCCCATCAAATAAACGAAAATGACCTGGGGGCGCATCCAATTTGCATTGCCTCTCATCAAATGAACGGCTGAGATCATTTTACAAACATGGGAAACAATTAATTTGGGATGTGGCCCAACAAATGGACAATTCAGATCATTCTAAGTGAGCAACCCATTACCAAGTTTCTGGAGTTTTCTATGGATTTCATTTTTTATCAAAAAATGGGTGCGGGGCGGTTGTTATTGATTCCAAACATACTAGTGGGTTCACCTAATTTCCATGTAAATTTCATTATGAGTCTCTACCCAAACTAGTAAGGCCGGCCATATTCTCAATTCATGAATTTTTACCGAATAAGTGGGCCTGGCAAAGTGTAAAAATCAATTTTCATTCGGTCGAATAGAGGGGACCCACTTGTATCGAAAGCACTAAATTTATTCCACATAGCATTCTTCCAACTAAAGTGGGGCCCACTATTGCCAAATATTGGAAGAATTGGACGTGTGTATGTAAATCTAAATTGGAAAGTTATATATATGATACCATGAAAAGGGGGAAAATATATAAATTACCATGCAAAGGAATGTGTTGGATGTGGGTATGTGAATACAATATGGGATGTTTTCTATATATATAGGATACCATGCAAAGGTGTAAGGTTGGAAATATTACCAATGGTGGGCAACATGCATGGAAATAGTATTGGAAAGTCAATAGAATATAGGTTGGGCGTGACATCATGCAATTCCGATTTAAAAGCTGCTGTTTCTTTTTATTCCATGAGAAATCTATGCAACGTCCATTTTAGATAGCAACTTGTGTATTATATGCGTGCGTATGAGATGGACGTTTGCGAATGTTTGAACCTTTCTTTCTTTACTATTTAAGAGTTCATGAGCTGCTCAACTATTTAAAACGAAAAAAAAAGCAATTCAAGCAATAAGTAGCAGGTTGGAGGAGGTATTTAAGGGAGTTGTCATAATGGGATGAAACTCACTATTTTTAAGTACAAGATTGGAGCAAAGTGACGTCTGCAATTAGGATTCGGAAAAGGCAATTACCAACATGAAGAGTTATCTTCTACTTTTGGAATTTAGTGAATGTAAGCAATTGCTATTTAGGAATTTCTTCTTTTTAGAATTTCTATGTGTATCATCTGCTAGGGGGGCTAACTATCCTTATTGTTGGGAAGAAGAATATTACCTCTATGTATACGGTTGGAGAGAATGGCATAGGGGGTTTTTCTGTTGTTCTGTGGTCTTGGGATTACATCAAAACATGAGTCTTTCCACCGTCTAAATCCTTCAAGCTTAACTGGATCCAATAATTCATCCCCATCTCTTCTCATCACTTGCTTTCACCCAAAACCCATATCACTCTCTTCTTTAATACCCAACAGAACTATTCAACCAATACACATCCCGTAGCCCATACTCCATACCACATGTTCCTCTAGCCTATTAATACATACCCTCTTCCATTGCCCAACACATACACTCATTCTAGACAATCGGTCAGATCTCTCTCTCTCTCTCTCTTTATGTCTCTCTCTCTCTCTCTCTCTCTCTCTCTCTCTCTTTCTCATAGAAAAGGATCTTATTATTATAAGAAGAGAGGAGGAACATATTGCACGGATGTTTGATCACTAGCAGCCATCTCCTGCAAAATCTGAAAAATTTGCCCCTCTCTCCGCCCTCTTGGAATTCCATTTTTTGTGTTTGTGCTTTGGTATTCATCTTTACCACTTGGTTCTTCACAAAGTGCGTTCCCATATTTAATATATTGGAGGCTAGTTTATTATTCTTTGGGGTTAGTTTTGGGATTAAAATGGTAAATCAAAACGTATATCCAAGGATTATTTAGCCTAGAGACAAGGAGAGCTAGCAAGGTTGGTCTTCCAAAACTCTGTTTCATGTAGTTTAAACTAGAAGCATGCTAGGAGTGAATTTGTGATTTTCTTTGAAAAGTTATGAAGATGAAAGTGTTTGCAAGTGAAAACTTGAGGATATGGGATCAGGTTTAAGTTATTTCATAATCTAAAATTTTTCTTGGAAAATCTATTTTTTAATATTAAAATCAGGTTTTTGAAAATAAGAGGGTTTAAACCCAGTTTACAAAGCAACTATAATAAGCCCTTGAAATATCTTGAATTTTTTAATTCCCGATTCTTTTGTGTACTAAAAAGTATAGAAATCTGGAATTTCCAGAAATTTTGACTTTGTTTTTATTCCGATTTGACCTTTTGAACTTTACCCTTGAAGGGGTAAAATTCCAAAGATCGAATTAAAAAAGATGTCAAAACAGATCAAAAATCAATGAAAATTTAAACATAACAGACTTTCAAGGTGTAAACAATACGATTTTTTTTAAGAATTTTGGATTTAATTTAAGGGGCTTAAAAATTTATTTAATTCTAAGGGCATTCTAAGGGCATAACAGATTTATTGTCGGAATGACATCTTCTCACAACGGTTGGATTAATTCGGACTATTTTTACTTTGTGTTTCTGTGTAATTTCATAATCTGGACAGATATCTTTAAAATCAAGAATTGATAGTAAATTATCTTTAAAATCCACAAAAATTTTACCGTAATCTTCTCTAGTCAAGAGAAAGCTACTGTAAATATTTCAGCTAATTTTGATTATATTTACTTTAAGTTTATGTAAATTTATAATATGAACAGAAATCTTCAACATTGAAAAATTGATGGCAAAACACATTTAAAATCCATGAATACTATACAATAGTCTTTTCTAGTCAAGAGAAAGCTACTGTAAAAATTTCAGCTTAATTCGATTACATTTGCTAGAAGTTGATGTGTAAATCTGTAATCTGAACTGATTTTTTTTAAAACACTTAGGAAAATCAAAATAAATTCAAATTGTTATAAAAATTTCCAGAGAATTCTATGGTCCATCATGTATTCAATATTTAAACTATTGAAATAGAAACCTTAGGGATCGTTGATTTCCTTTGATAATTTGCAATGCTATGATAGTTTAACCGCTAAGATCGCATTCATATTCGCATACTAATTGTGATCAATCCTTGATAATTTGAGCATGTAAATTATAGTACGTTATTGGCTTTGAGGTCTACTATCCACGAAAATCCTGAGAAACATGCCAGGCAATAACATACTATAACTTACGGGCTAAATTATGCAATGGTGGAAAGCATGATTCCCTTCCATGGATGCAATTCAAGGCTGAAACTTTCCAATATTAGAGCCATTGGTAATTCTTAGATTTTTGGATTCGGAAACCTTTAAAGAACTAAAAATCATTCATTTCAGATAACTGAATTAATTTAATTCGTGTCTTTGGAACCGTTGGATTGCAGTCTCCCATCGTAGGAACTTTTAGGACCCCTTAGGAACACTTACGTCACGTTGTGTTTTAGGTTTTAGGGTGTCCTAGAGTTAGGAATTCAGCCTCATCACGACCGATTGCTATTATTAGCAATCGAGTCATAGGTCTAGCTACACTAGTTAACCCATTTCCCTATATGACAAGCATAGTTAACCTAGGATGTAGGTTCACCTGCATTAGTTTAGGGAACGTCTTGCACTTAGATAGGACCATATAGCATCTTAGATGAAGTCCTAGAATAATAAAAGCCACTCAACTTGAATTAAATGAATTCCCTTAAACTGTTGAAACAGTTGGTCCAATTTAGATTGGTGTCCTAGATGTTTAGGCATATAGCTTAGTTTAGGCACCGAACTACGATCGACTCTGATTCCAGTGAGGCTTTGATACGTAGGCAGCTTTGGATGCTTTGAATGGCATATCGAGCACGAGTCGGCCCACTACACATAATGGGGTTTTGTATTTTAGTATTTTTAATTGAATTAATTAAAATATATAGGATTTTCCACAAATTAGAATTTTAGGAGAACATTCACTTAAATTGAATCCAAACAAATTAAGAAAATCAAAATACACATTAGGAATTACATTGAAATTAAATTTTAGGATACATGTCAAATTAAGAAAATCAAAATACACATTAGAGTTAAATGAGCCATTTAAAAGAAATTCAAGATAGTTAACTTTTGAAATTGAAGACCGGATTATCGGCCAAGAATGGTGCATGTGGTGATAACTCCCCATACCTTCCATTCTCGTAATCAGGTAACGAATCTAGATTTCTGGTCACTTATGGGTCCTAGATCTCATCTATGTGGCGACTCTGTCATTATATTTTGCGTGGAATTCAGAATGCTTTAGTGATCCCAAGTTCACGGGAAAGAAGATTTATATCACTAATAAAAAGCACACGCCAACGGTGTGAGTACGAGAGACCAAGAGAGAGGGAGGCGGGCCGCGCCACCCCTCTCGCGGGATTGGGTCCCACAGATTGGCGACTCTGCTGGGGACCACCTAACTTCATTAAACTTTTGAAGGATAATTCGTTTCAATTTATTTTAACTGGCTCATAAAAAACTCTATTTTATATCTTATATACTTGCTAGATTAGTTTGTTTGCTTTATTTTCTCATCACATCATACTCAAATTTAATCTAACAAAACCTGAAGGCATCATAGATTGCGTAAATTTCACACACTTACATCACTTGCATGTAAACCCTTGGATCTCACATGCACACACATCCTATTTTAGGATTCTGGAGTGTTATCTAGCATGGTTGACTAGGATTTCATCACCTGGTGCCTTTGTGCTAGAGACGCATTCCACTCTTAGCCTAGTACCTTCATGGTGCGTAAACGGATCTCTTGTTCACGTACTGATACATCGGACACTGGTACAATATATCGAACACGGATTCACGCTAAGGGAACTCTTGGCCTTACCCCTAGATTATCCCACACATGCATATAGACGGACACGCGTGCATCACGTGTGTGAGTCTGGATTTGGATATCCTATCCATTTGTGTCTAGGTTAGGCCGAGTCCATCTTTCAATGGCTACGATCAGTTTTTAGAAACACAAAGTCATCCTCTCTCCACTCCGCTAGATTAGGATTTGGGTTTGATGCCTTCAGGTAACACTTGTTAAAATGTAAGAAGATTAAAAGCTTTTCCTTTGGGATTAGGATATAAATCCTATTTTTCCTAAGATCTCATAGGATTAGTCTAGTCTTGATCTACCCTTCAAAGTAATCTTGTGCGATCTCATCTAAACCTTCGATCGTAAGCCTATTGTCTTTCTCTTATTCGATCATATCTTCATTCCTTCTATTAATTGGCAGAAAGAGTGTGTCTCGATCCTATGATTATTTAATCCCAACCCTCCTTTTGAAATGATCTAATCATACTTGTATCCCTAGTCCCTTCTTACTTTAGGGGCAACCTATTTCAAGATTATTTTGTTAAGCTCCTCAGAGTTCATTCTTACGATCCTTAAACTAGGACTTGTGTCATTTTGTTATGTCTCAGTTCTTTAAGGATTCATCCTATCATTACATATTTAGCCTACAATTACTTTTCAGTCATTGATTAGAAAACACTCCTTGAATGTCAAGCTTACTCCTCGTGTTCATTATTTTCATTTCAGGAAGTTGTCACCATAGATAGCTTCCCACTCCTTGGGTTCGAGTTTCTTCGCGGTTGGAGAGGAGATCTATTTCTCCGCCACCTTCTGTGATAATCCCAGCATCTTCACCTTCTTTCCTGTCCTCACCAATGGCAGAAATCTCAGATAATCCTCCACTTATCTCCGTTGCTGATACTTTAGCTTTGGTTCTCAAGCAACTTCAAGATATCAAAGAAGAGAACCGAGTCATCAAGGCCCAACTTTCTGAGAAGTTGGGGCCATCATATTCTAATTACAAAGACAAGGGGCCTATGCACCATGTTGCTACTTCAGGAGTGCCTATCTAGCCTGTGTTTGTTCCTATTCCTAACAAGATCGAGGAAGATTTTGAGAAAAAACAGTATAGCGAGGACAACAGCAAACCTTCTCAGACAATGGTTGATAAAAAAGTCATGGAGAAACTAGACAGTCTTACTAAGAAAGTTCAAGATATTCAACTTCAAGTGCAGGGAGGTTTCAATCCAAGTGATCTCACACTCTTCCCTGAAATCTGTCTCCCAGCAAGCTTTCACATGCCAGATTTTGACAAATATGACGGTGTGGGTTGTCCGATCACACACTTGCAAATGTTCACCATCATGTGCCAGCCTCAAGGTCTATCTCCTGAGCAAATGGCTCAATTGTTCCCGGTTTCTCTGACAAAGGTCGCTAGAAGGTGGTTTATGGTCCTAGACACGACTCGTTATAGGGCATGGAAAGACATTGGAGAGCAGTTCATCAAGCAATTCAAATATGATGATGGAACCGAGATCACTAGGAAGGATCTTGAGAGAAACAAGCATAACTCAAAAGAGTCATTCTTAACTTTTGTCAAGAGATGGAGAAGGTTAGCGGCTCAAATGATGCAGCGTCCCTCAGAAGAAGAACTGGTCCAGATGATTATGAAGATTATATCCTCTCAACTCCAATGTCACATGTCTCTTCAGTACTACCCAGATTTTAAATGCTTCATCAATACTGGTATGCAAATTGAGGAAGCAATGGCACAAGGAGTTTATAATAGAAGCAACCCCAATTCAAAAGAAGTTAAGAAATAGACTCCAGCTCAGATCTCCGAGGTTGATAATGTATCAAGGACTAACCAGTCGCAGAACCCTATGGTATTCAAATATAATCAATCAGGGGCTGCAACTCAGCAAAAGCCCGATAGGGAATTCACCCCTCCCCTGTTTCCACCATCTGTTATACTGCAGCAAAGATTGGAATCCGATGATATCTATTTACCTCGCATTAAGGATCCTCCTAATCCACTCCCCAGGACATGGAGGGCGGAAGCGCACTGCGATTTTCATCAAGGTTGGGGCATAGCACTAATCAGTGTATAACTCTGAGGCATGTGATCCAGAAGTTGATCGATGACCGTAAGCTACCATTTCAGCAAGCGCCAAATATTATTGATAATCCTATGCAAAACCATGTTGTACCACCGCTGGATGATGTTTAGACACTTGGGGTTTGAGAAGCTCAGGTCCCGTTGCAGTGAAAGGGAAGAACCAGAAGTTAAAAGGTACTTGTTATGATGATGATTCAGTTTTCGCCGAGCCTCCAAAGCCAGACAGTTGCAGCAGTCTTAGTCCTTTTGTTATTTTAATTAAGTCTAGTCATGATGTCGAGTCCAGTTATCGAGTGCAGTCTTCTAAAAGTTTGAATAAATTTCTAGTCCAGTTGAGTCTTTTCTTACTTTTATTTTTGAGTCAAGAATGTGAATCCTGAGTCTGTTCAGGATAAGTCTTATCAGATGTAGTCATTTTCAATTCAATAAAATTTGCTTTCTCTGTACATTCCAACGTGTGCTTCTTACTTTAATAAACAATGAGAATAATACTCCCTCCTCGAATGAGGAAGAAGATGCCGACGAAACTCCTCTTGAGTTGTAGCCTATGCTCAAACAAGAGGATGAGCGCCGAGCCCAGCCTTTAAAAAGAGGAAATTGAAATGATAAACTTTGGCACTGAAACTTTGATTCAGTAAATGCTATTGGAAATACATTGCCTTCTGAAGAGTGTGAAGAATTGGTAAACCCATTTCGATGATAAAGAGATGGTCCAATAAGCGCTACCATTAATTCCAAGAGAAAGACCTAGATAGAAGGTTCAAGAAAGAATGAAGAAGTGAATGTCACATGCTATACAAGGGGCATGGATTGGAAACAACTTCCATATCTCCAGTCAATTACCCTGGTCACTGGTTTCACCAGTGATAAGGTAAAGCCATCGAATTCAATATGAAAAGTGCAAGAGCAATCATTTCAGAGCGATCATCAAAATATCGAGAGTCACCGATTCAAGGATGAAATGATGTCTAAAAACCTGTATGCACTCTCAAAGTCAAAGTACTTATCAATATCCAGAAGGAAGAAGAATCATTCTCTTACCAGGAAATGCCGTCAATCTCCGTGAAAAAAAGAGAAAAAATAAATAATAAGTACCAGAGGGACTCTAGTAACCTAGATCGATTCCCAATCTGAACATCGGGAGGCCTCCTTTGGCCGAATAAATTCCAAAATCATAACCTAGTGTTAAAAGAATACCGATTTTCAAACCCTTTAAGCCTGAATGAAATTTCCTTGAAAACCCATCAACCTAGGGGCATCCGCCCGGAACTACACTCGGCCTGATCCATACACTGTGGTACGTAGGCAGCTCGGTAAAACCGAGTTCGGTCAAAAAAGGGAAGGGACAAGGTTCCAAAAGAAAAAGAGGATAAAGTCCTAGAAGAAAAATCAAGCAATCAGAAGAAAAGAAAAGAAAAAGGAAAACATCTCATTTACCTTCAAACTATGGGCATCCGCTCTGAACTACGCGCGACCTGATTCCTACCCTGGGATACGTAGGCAACCTGTTCACAGGTTGGTCAAAATCTTTGTTGAACCTTAAGCCATTATTTGAAAAACCCTATCTTACGTATAAAGTCCTTTAGATGTTCAGAATCAAAGACCTAGGCCTTAAAACAAAAATGAAAAGAAAAACGAACGGAGTTTGAAGATCTGCTAGACTGAAAGCCTGAAAGGGCGGTCTAGGCAAAATTTAAGATAATTCCCCTGCTAAGTTGAAAATCTGAAAGGGAGGCTTAGGCAAAAGCTAAGGGGATAGCCTGATGAGTTCAAAATCCGAAAAGGCGATTCAGGCAAAAGTTAAGGCTAACACGATCCGCCAAGTTAAAAACCTTGAAAAGGTGACTTGGTCACAGTAAAAGAATCATTATAAAAAGGCTACAGCCAGTATCAAGACTGAAGATCGAAAATAAGTTCAAGCGAGTTTGAGTGTCATCCTAGAAATTGGGGGCATTGAAACCAAGCAATCCAAGGAGTTGTAATCAATTCCTTGAGGCTTTACCGTTTTAAAGAAGAAGTTCAGTGTTTATCAATGGAGAAACTACTCTTTGATAGGCCAGACTTACCTATCAAAAATTAATTAAGTTAGAAGCATCGTTGTGTTTGTCAGTGTAGACAGTCAATTCCTATTCATTCTAGGTTCACTCTTTCAGAGTTCCTCAATCCTTTGAATAGTGTCCTTTACCCAAATATCCTCTTTAAGAAGAGTTAACCGCCGTCCTTGTGTTCAAATGATGCAACTGTCTCGGTTAAAGATGCCCATGTAGCTAACCCCCTGCAATTGTTCCAGAGCCAAGTTAATCTGCAAGCAAGAATGCAGGAGTTATGAAAAAAAAATCCCGTCTAAGCAAAAATCAATTCAGAAAGAGTTCGGAAGCAAAAACATCAGAAAGAGCAGTTCTCATAAGAAGATCATACATCAGAAAGGCACCTTAAGCTTGGAAGAGCCTCGGATGCAATGGTCTTTGAGCCAGTTTCTCAAGAAAGGTGAATTTTAAAATTTAGAATTTCCTTCTGGTTCATTGAATACCATCCTTGTCAAGAAATATTTGTCTGAATGCTTGTCAAAAGAAGAATCCTCTATATCAGTGTCCAAATATTCCGAGGTCCCAGTTCATATCCTCTGTAAGGAAGATCTTAATCCAAGATATTTCATGCCCTGTGAGACTTTTTTTTGTTCATCCCCAGTAAATAAACTTCTGTAAAAACCATTTTACCATCAATTACCAATTCCTAATTCGCCAGTACCAGTTCATCAATTGCAACTTCCAGTTTATCCATTTCCAGTTCTCCAAACTCTCAAATTATTCCGGTCCTAAATTATCAAAATGATATCACTATCACCAGTCTCAAGTTCAATCAGACACCAGCTAACCAGTGTTCTAGTATCCAGTATTCCAGTTTCAGTATCCAGTATTCTAGTATTCCAGTATTGCAGGATCCAGTATTCCAGTATTCCAGTTCTAGCAATCTAGTATCCTATCGCCAATATTCTAGTGTTCCATTTTCCAGTACTCCAGTTCCGATATCGAGTTTTGATTCCAGTATCCCAGTATTTCGACATTCAATTCCTCTACCCAGTTCCCTTGTTCGGAAATCCAGTGTTCCAGTACTCAAATTCTAGTATCCAGTTATCCGACTATTAAGTCTCTTAATCCAGTTCTCCAGTTTTCAGCTCTGCAAATATCCAGTCCCTAAATTTTCTACTTCTCCAGTTCTCCAATTCTTCAGTTCATCAAATCTTCAATTCTCCAGTTTCAAGTTATCCAGTCTCCTAATTCTCTAGTCCACCCATTGCTTGATTATCCGATTTCTCAGTTCTCCGGTTCTCAAGTCTTTATGCCTCTAATTCTCTAGTTATCGAGTCATTCAGTTTTTAAATTGTCATGCCCAGTCTCATTCTCAATTATCAGATCCAATCATAAAGCCATTGGCCTCCCGTCTCGCTCGCAGATAGGCTAATTCTCTCGTTCCCTTTAGAATCCATTCGAAAATGATCTCTCATTTCCTCATTACCTGTTTGAAAATGACACTACATCATAATTATCTTTCATTCTAAGTTGTACAATCTTCGCTCTTGGATTGAATTCATCTTTCCATTATTCTGAACTACCAGCTCATGGTGGTTAGAGTAAATGATCCTGATTATGTTCTAGGACTTCATCTAGGGTCTTGCATTAGGTTAGTTTGCATTGTCTAGTGAATCCTTTATTGATTAACACTACGCAAAATGGTTCTATCACTATTGCTTTGGTATTCGATGACTACGTCATCTTTACCAAAGAGGGACATCTGTAGACACCCCCATTTTGCTCCGCTTAAATCAATAAAGAAGTTAGTGTTTTGCTATTGATTTTTCAGTGTTTTCCTTTTTTGTGTCTGTCTGTTCTATTTTCTCGACCTTTCCGGTTATTTCTGTTGTGTTTTGCATTTTTCTGCCGGGTGTTGAGAAGGGTTATTCACAGGAATCTAAATAAGAGAGAGAGCTTTGGAATAATTTGCTTTGGGCAGAGTCAATCGAATGGACCCGCGCAGTGTTTTGGGAAAGAAATGAGTTTTGGCTTACTTGGATCCAATACTTGAGGTTGCTCGTAGGGGGGGGGGGAACACTCTTTGATGTATCCTAATGAATCTATGGTTCAGATCATATGGGTTAATTTATGTGTGCATCCCGTTGTGGCCTTCCAAATGAAAGATTCGAATTGCTTGTAGAAATGACTTTGGGGTGTGCAATCAATTTGTCTCATGACTTGTCGGACGAATATTTAAGATCATTTTATTGAAAGTGGTTTGGAGGTATAACTTATTTATGTTGCAGCCTAACAAGATCAATGACTCGGATCTAGCTATGGCGGTGGATTGTGAGGTGTAAATCAATTTACATCATGGATCTCCAATTGAAAGGTTTCGATCATCCCCTGGAAATAAATTGGGAGTCACAACCAATTTACATCGCGGCATATTGTTTGGGCGGCTCGGATCAGCCTATAGAAATGATTTGAGGGGCACATCCCGTTTAAAACATGATAGCCCATCAAATAAACGGAAATGACTTGGGGCGCATCCAATTTACATTGCCTCTCATCAAATGAACGACTGAGATCATTTTACAAAGATGGGAAACAATTAATTTGGGATGTAGCCCAACAAATGGACAATTCGGATCATTCTAAGCAATCCATTCCCAAGTTTCTGGAGCTTTCTATGGATTTCATTTTTTATCAAAAAATGGCTGATGGGTTGTTGTTAATGATTCCAAACATACTAGTGGGTCTGCCTAATTCCCATGTAAATTACATTATGAGTCTCTACCCAAACTAGTAAGGCCGGCCATATTCTTAATTCATGAATTTTTACCGAATAAGTGGGCCTAGCAAAGTCTAAAAATCAATTTTCATTCGATCGAATAGAGGGGACCCACTTGTATCGAAAGCACTAAATTTATTCCACGTAGCAATCGTCCAAATAAAGTGGGGCCCACTATTGCCAAATATTGGAAGAATTGGACATGTGTACATAAATCTAAATTGGAAAGTTATATATATGATACCATGAAAAGGGAGAAAATATATAAATTACCATGCAAAGGAATACGTTGGATGTGGGTATGTGAATACAATATGGGATATTTTCTATATATAGGATACCATGCCAAGGTGTAAGGTTGGAAATATTTCCAATGGTTGGCAACATGCATGGAAATAGTATTGGAAAGTCAATAGAATACAGGTTGGGCGTGACATCATGCAATTCCGATTTAAAAGCTGTTGTTTCTTTTTATTACATGAGAAATCTATGCAATGCCCATTTTAGATAGCAACTTGTGTATTATATACATGCATATGAGATGGACGTTTGTGATTGTTTGGACTCTTTCTTTCTTTACTATTTAAGAGTTCATGAGCTGCTCAATTATTTAAAATGAAAAAAAAGCAATTCAAGCAATAAGTAGCAGGTTGGAGGAGGTATTTAAGGGAGTTGTCATAATGGGATGAAACTCACTATTTTTAAGTACAAGATTGGAGCAAAGTGACGTCTGCAATTAGGATTTGGAAATGGCAATTACCAATATGAAGAGTTATCTTCTACTTTTGGAATTTAGTGAATGTAAGCAATTGCTATTTAGGAATTTCTTCTTTGAAGAATTTCTATGTGTATCATCCGCTACGGGGCTAACTATCCTAATGGTGGGAAGAAGAATATTACCTCTATGTATACGGTTGGAGAGAATGGCTTAGGGGGTTTGTCTTTTGTTCTGTGGTCTTGGGATTACATCAAAACACGAGTCTTTCCACCGTCTGAGTCCTTCAAGCTTAACTGGATCCAATAATTCATCACCATCTCTTCTCATCAGTTGCTTTCACCCAAAACCCATATGAAATTCCAAGGGTGGTCTCGAATTGGCAACAAATGAGGAGTGAGAAATTAGGTTGCTAACAAGTTTTAACTCTTTTGAAAACTCAAACCCAATTTTGGAAATTAAGAGATCAACAATAAAATTCAAGCACACAAGTTAAATCTAAAGTGCAAATGCAAATAAAGAGCAAGAGTAAGAGAGATTGTACCCGAGATTTAAAGTGGTTCGGTCCTCCAAACGCGAGGCCTACTCCACTCCACCAACCAAACCCGTTGATGGCTTCACTATGTAATCTTCCTAACTTCGGCGAAGATCGGTGCCGATTACAAATTCCGATTACCTTTAACCTTGGTGGCAATCTTCACCACGGAGAGTGGGCTACGCTTCTCCGAACACTCGCCCGATACAACGTTCTTGATAAGAAAGAAAGAACAAAAAATCCCTCACAAGGGTTTACAAGAACTGTAGAAGATGTACAAATTTTGCCTATGATCCAAATCCTAAGCTTTAGAGGATGAGAGGCATAATCAAGTTTGATTCACTCTTTGGATGTTCAAATGAAGTTTTAGAGTGTTAGGATTCTTATTCTTGAAGTTTAGAATGCCCATATATATAGAAAAACCCAAATATGACCGTTTGGTGGCATAGTGGTAATTCTGGAAAAAACACCAACGGATATAAATCTGGCCGTTATTAGTGTTCTCGGAGTTCCGAGAATATTTCTCGGAGTTCTGAGAAAAAATCTCGGAGTTCTGAGAAAAAATCTCGGAGTTCCAGGAATACAAACAGAAGTTGAAAAATGTCTACTGGACCATTTCTAGGAGCTCCGAGGAATGTCTCGGAGTTCCGAGAAGCCTATGTTGAACAAATTTTTACTTCTTGTGTTTGGGCTTCCAATTCTCAACCAAGTTGGGATTGTAATGAGGGTTCCAAGGTGTTGGAACACCACAAGGACAATCTCTTATACATTTAGGGTGTGTGAGATTAACTTAATTATGCCTTTCAAAATCCTAAACTAGGATTGGATCTTAATACAATCTAATATAACTTTGATCTTCAATGGATTCTTCAAGTCTTCATTTGTCTTGGACTTCGATGTCTTTGGCCTTCATGATGTGGTCCAATGAGATCTTCTTGGCCTCAATCCAAGCAATGTTGTCTTAGCACCAATGTGATCTACAACTTAGACAATCAAACACATTAGTGATCATAAATCACTTGTGTATTGGAATCATCAAAATAAGATGGGAATGCCAAGGTGGAAACCATTCGGCTTACAATCTCCCCCTTTTTTTATGATGACAAGCACAAGAGATTTTCGAATAAAAGCATTCATATTTTCCTTACACTAGAATTCTCTCCCCCTTTGGCATCAATCAAAAAGATTGGGGTAAAAGAGAAACAAAGGGATGAAATATTCAATTTAAAGCTCCCTTTTTTCCAAGGAAACAGACAAACCTAGAACTCCCCCTAATTAGAATTTTTATTCAACATAAGAGGGGATATGAAACTAACCATAAAAATATGTTCAATTTAAGCATAAGCCCCTAATCTAAGCATATATGATGAAAATCATATGGGGGCTTTGGGAACCCAAGATTTCTTGGTTCCAACACTATCCCTAATCTTAGATGCACATTGGAATTGGTAATGACCATTTATTCCACAATAATGGCATCTAACATGAGGGTTAGATACGCTAGTCCTATCATAAAAGGTATGATTAGGTCTATGACTAGCTTTCCTCAAGATTATGTCAATAATTTTGTCACCGTTTAGGAAACCATGGAGACATAATCTTAATCTTTCATTTTCATTATGAAGATGTGTTATTTGATTTAGAAAATCATTTGTATTATCTTCATAAGATTTTGAAGAGCTTGCCACATTTTGAATTTGGCAAGTTTTCTCATCCAAACAACCCTTAAGGGTTTTAATCTCAAGTTTAAAATTTTCAATTTGTGCTTGAGATTTTGATATAGAAGAGGATGATTCATTTTTCAAAAAGTCAAGTTCATTTTCTAATTTTGAAATAGATTTTTTAAGAACTTTATTTTTTGAAATTTGACAATGCAAGGTATTGCACAATTCATCATAAGATATTTGTTCACTATCACTACTTGATGAATTACAAGAGGGGTTTAAATTTACTTCATCTTCATCGGTGAGTGCCATGAAGCAAAGATCATCCTTTTTATTTTCTTCCCCTTCGCTTGAGCTTTTGCCCGAGGTGCTCAAAGCATCCCAACCGGCGGCAAGAGCCTTGTGCTTCTTCCATTCCTTCTTTCCCTTGTATTTTGAGGAAGATGACTTGAGAAGTGGACAATCCGGTCTTTTGTGTCCAATCTTCTTGCAATTGAAGCATCTTAATCCTTCACTTTCTTCTTTCTTCTTCGTTTTATCCTTTTTATGTTTCTTTCTTCATAAGCTTTTAAATTTTCTTAAAGCTTCTTCTTCATCGCTATCCACCTCGCTAGAGGATGATGAGTTCACTTTGGAGGCTTTTAGAGCTAGAGATCAACTCTATTTTTCTTTCTCTTTCGGCTTCTTCTCCTCTTGTCGGCTAGTGAAGAGCATCTCATGGGTGATGAGAGATCCTACAAGCTCCTCCATGGTTAGCGTCTTGAGATTCTTTGATTCTTGTATGGCGGTTACCTGAGACCTAAGCAACTTACTCACAAGCTCATCAGTAGGATAAGATTTACCAATATTTGCTAATTCATTAGAAATTTTAGAAAAACGGGTATACATTTCGGAAATGCTTTCGTTTTGATCCATTCTAAACATTTCATATTTGCTCTTTAACAAGTTTATTTTGGAATCCTTAACTTGAGATGTTCCCTCATGGGTAACAGCAAGTGTATCCCAAATAACCTTGGCGGAATCAAAAAGAGCAACTCGATTAAACTCCTCCGTAGATAGGGCGCAAAACAAAGAATTTATAGCTTTGTAATTTAAATTTGCATGCCTTTTTTCTACGACATTCCATTCTTCAAATGGTTTGGAAGGCAACATGTATCAATTTTCAACAATGTGCCAAAGTTCCACATCTATCGAAAGAAGATAGATGCGCATCCTTGTCTTCCAATGTCCATAATTGGACCCATTAAATAAGGGAGGTCTAGTTGTGGAATGACCCTCCGGAAGTCCGGTTCCATTTCTATCCGCCATTTCACAATTAGAAAGTTGCCAAAGATCTTATGATCTTTCCCTTGTTTGAAATTTTTTTTTAAAAATTTACCAAAGATTTATAGAAAAGAAAATCTTTTAAGAGCCTTTGCTCTGATCCCAAGTGAAATTCTAAGGGTGGTCCCGAATTGGCAACAAATGAGGACTGAGAAATTAGGTTGCTAACAAGTTTTAACTCTTTTGAAAACTCAAACCCAATTTTGGAAATTAAGAGATCAACAATAAAATTCAAGCACACAAGTTAAATCTAAAGTACAAATGCAAATAAAGAGCAAGAGTAAGAGAGATTGCACCCGAGATTTAAAGTGGTTCGGTCCTCCAAATGCGAGGCCTACTCCACTCTACCAACCAAACCCGTTGATGGCTTCACTATGTGATCTTCTTAACTTCGGCGAAGATCGGTGCCGATTACAAATTTTGATTACCTTTAACCTTGGTGGCAATCTTCACCATGGAGAGTGGGCTACGCTTCTCCGAACACTCGCCCGATACAACGTTCTTGATAAGAAAGAAAGAATAAAAAATCCCTCACAAGGGTTTACAAGAATTGTATAAGATGTACAAATTTTGCCTATGATCCAAATCCTAAGCTTTAGAGGATGAGAGGCATAATCAAGTTTGATTCACTCTTTGGATGTTCAAATGAAGTTTTAGAGTGTTAGGATTCTTATTCTTGAAGTTTAGAATGCCCATATATATAGAAAAACCCAAATATGACCGTTTGGTGGCATAGTGGTAATTCTGGAAAAAACACCAACGGATATAAATCTGACCGTTATTAGTGTTCTCGGAGTTCCGAGAATATTTCTCGGAGTTCCGAGAAAAAATCTCGGAGTTCCGGGAATACAAACAGAAGTTGAAAAATGTCTATTGGACCATTTCTTGGAGCTCCGAGGAATGTCTCGGAGTTCGAGGAATGTCTCGGAGTTCCGAGCTCGGAGCTCTGAGAATTCTCTCGGAGTTCCGAGAAGCCTATGTTGAACAAATTTTTACTTCTTGTTTTTGGGCTTCCAATTCTCAACCAAGTTGGGATTGTAATGAGGGTTCCAAGGTGTTGGAACACCACAAGGACAATCTCTTATACATTTAGGGTGTGTGAGATTAACTTAATTATGCCTTTCAAAATCCTAAACTAGGATTGGATCTTAATACAATCTAATATAACTTTGATCTTCAATGGATTCTTCAAGTCTTCATTTGTCTTGGACTTCGATGTCTTTGGCCTTCACGATGTGGTCCAATGAGATCTTCTTGGCCTCAATCCAAGCAATGTTGTCTTAGCACCAATGTGATCTACAACTTAGACAATCAAACACATTAGTGATCATAAATCACTTGTGTATTGGAATCATCAAAATAAGATGGGAATGCCAAGGTGGAAACCATTGGGCTTACACCATATCACTCTCCTCTTTAATACCCAACAGAACTATTCAACCAATACACATCCCATAGCCCATACTCCATACCCCATGTTCCTATAGCCTATTAATACATACCCTCTTCCATTGCCCAACATATACACTCTTTCCAGACAATCGGTCAGATCTCTCTCTCTTTTTATGTCTCTCTCTCTCTCTCTCTTTCTCATAGAAAATGATCTTACTATTATAAGAAGAGAGGAGGAACATATTGCACGGATCTTTGATCACTAGCAGCCATTTTCTACAAAATCTAAAAAATTTGTCCCTCTCTTCTCCCTCTTGTAATTCCATTTTTTTGTTTTTGTGCTTTGGTGTTCATCTCTATCACTTGGTTCTTCACAAAGTGCGTTCGCCTATTCAATATATTGGAGGCTAGTTTATTATTCTTTGGGGTTACTTTTACGATTAAAAAGGTAAGTCAAAGTGTATATCCAAGGATTACTTACCCTAGACACAAGGTGAGCTAGCAAGGTTGGTCTTCCAAAACCCTCTTTCATGTAGTTCAAACTAGAAGTATGCTAGGAGTGAATTTGTGATTTACTTTGAAAAGTTATGAAGATGAAAGTCTTTGAATGTGAAATTTTGAGGAGATGGGATCAGTTGTAGGTTATTTCATAATCTAAAATTTTTCTTGGAAAATCTATTTTTTAATATTAAAATCAAGTTTTTGAAAATAAGAGGGTTTAAACCAACTTTACAAAGCAACTATAATAAGCCCTTGAAATTTTCTGAATTTTTTAATTCCTGAGTCTTTTGTGTATTAAAAAGTATAGAAATATCAAATTTCCAGGAAATTTGACTTTGTTTTGACTGCGATTTTACCTTTTGAACTTTACCCTTAAAGGGGTAAAATTCCAAAGATCGAATTTAAAAAGTTGTCAAAACATATCACAAATCAATGAAAATTTAAATATAATAGCATTTTAAGGTTTTGAAATAGTACGAATTTTTTGAAGAATTTTGGATTTAATTTAAAGGGTTTAAAAATTTATTTAATTTTAAAGGCATTTTTGGGAAAAACTAATTTTTGAAAAATATACAGGCTTTCCAGAAGTAAAATTTGGATGAGAAGTAACTAAAACCTGATCTGATCTCCGGTGAATTTTTCAAGATTTTGGGTTACTGTTAGATATGTCTTATGATTTTTTATGCTAAATCAAGCATGCCAAATTAAATCTGAAAAATAGCAAATTACAATAAAAAATTCTAGAAATATTGTCTTGAGATTTACTGCTGGAATGACATGTTCGCACTAAGTTTGGATTGATTCGGACTATATTTACTATGTGTTTCTATGTAATTTAATAATATGGACAGATATATTTAAAATAAAAAATTGATAGTAAATCATCTTTAATATCCATAAAAATTTTACCATAATCTTCTCTGTTCAAGAGAAAGATACTGTAAATATTTCAGCTTATTTCGATTAGATTTTTGCTATAAGGTGATGTGAAAATCTATAATCAAAACTGATTTTTTAAAACACTTAAGAAAATCAAAATAAATTCAAATTGTTATAAAAATTTCCAGAGCATTCTATTGTCCATCATGTATTCATTATTTAAACTATCGAAATAGAAACCTTAGGGATCGTTGATTTTCTTTGATAATTTGCAATGCTATGATAGTTTAACCATCAAGATCGTATTCATAATAGCATACTAATTGTGATCAATCCTTGATAATTTGAGCATGTAACTTATAGTACGTTATTGGCTTTGAGGTCTGCTGTCCACGAAAATCCTGAGAAACATGCCAGGCAATAACATATTATAACTTACGTGCTAAATTATGCAAGGGTGGAAAGCATGATTCCCTTCCATGGATGCAATTCAAGGCTGAAACTTGCCATTATTAGAGCCATTGGTATTCCTTAGATTTTAGGATTCAGAAATCTTTAAAGAATAAAAATCGTTAATTTCAGATAACTGAATTAATTAATCTGTGTCTTTGGAACCGTTGGATTGCGGTCTCCCATCGTATGAACTTTGAGGGCCCCTTAGGAACACTTACGTCACGTTGTGTTTTAGGTTTTAGGGTGTCCTAGAGTTAGGAGTTCAGCCTCATCATGACCGATTGCTATTATTAGCAATCGAGTCATAGGTCTAGCTACACTAGTTAACCTATTTTCCTATAGGACAAGCGTAGTTAACCTAGGATGTAGGTTCACCTGCATTAGTTTAGGGAACGTCTTGCACTTAGATAAGACCATATAGCATCTTAGATGAAGTCGTAGAATAATAAAAAGCCACTCAACTTGAATTAAATGAATTCCCTTAAACTGTTGAAACAGTTGGTCCAATTTATATTGGTGTCCTAGATGTCTAGGAATATAGCTTAGTTTAGGCACCGAACAACTATCGACTCTGATTCCAATGTGGCTTGGATACGTAAGCAGCTTTGGATGCTTTGAATGGCATACCGAGCATGAGTCGGCCCACCACAAATGGTGGGATTTTGTATGTTAGTTTTTTGAATTGACTTAATTAAAATATATAGGATATCCCACAAATTATAATTTTATGAGACCATTCACTTAGATTGAATCCAAACAAATGAAGAAAATTAAAATACACATTAGGAATTACATTGAAATTAGATTTTAGGATGCATGTCACATAGTTCGCACATTAATATAGAGTTAAATGAGCAATTTAAAAGAAATTCAAGAGAGTTAACTTTTGAAATTGAAGACCGGATTATCGGGCAAGAATGGTGCATGTGGTGGTAACTCCCCATACTTTCTATTCTCGTAATCAGGTAACGAATCTAGATTTCTGATCACTTATGGGACCTAGATCTCTCATCTAGGTGGCGACTCTTTTATTCTCTTTTGTGTGGAATTCAGATTGCTTTAGTGATTCCAAGTTCACGGGAAAGAAGATTTATATCACTAATAAAAAGCACACGCCAACCGCTTGGGTATGAGAGACCAAGAGAGAGGGAGGCAGGCCGCGCCACCCCTCTCTCGAGATCGGGTCCCACAATAGGGGTATGATAGGTAGTCTCCTCTATTTTACAGCCAGTAGACCAGACATTATGTTCAGTGTCTGCCTCTGTGCTTGGTTTCAATCGGATCCAAAGGAGTCTCATCTATCTACAGTGAAGAAAATCTTCAAGTACTTAAGAGGAACCCAAAATTTGGGACTATGGTATGAAAGATCTACTGACTTCACTCTCACTGGAGATTCAGATATAGACTTTGCTAGGTGTAGAGTGGATAGAAAAAGCACTAGTGGGACTTGTCGATTATTGGGCAAATCTCTTGTATCATAGTTTAGTAAGAAACATAATTCATTAGCCCTGTCCACAACAGAAGCAGAATATGTGGCAGCTGGGGCTTGCTGTGCACAAGTCCTATGGATGAAAAGCACATTGATAGATTTTGGTGTTAAAATGATAAATATTCACATTCAATGTGACAATACTAGTGCTATAACTTGACAAAGAACCACATACAAGACTCTAGAACGAAACACATTGAGATTAGACACCACTTCATTAGAGATCACTCACAAAAATGGGACATTTGCCTAAAGTATATCAATACTGAGGAAAAATTATCTGACATCTTTACAAAGCCCCTCAGTGATGAGAAAATGTGTTATATAAGAACTGCCTAAACATCTGGAGTGCAGACCAAGTCAAAGATCCTGCCAAATGATTACTTTGTGCCTTCACCTGCTTATCTATATAGTATTTATTTATGTATCACCTCTGTTTGGTAGTATCTGCATGTTTGAGATGTCAAACCCTAATATTTAAAGGTCACTCAATTGGTGCCCTTAGCCTTTTTAATTTCTAAGAGGGAGACGGTACCTTCACCTTAATTAAAACACATAACAATTCAGCCTTGTGCCGGCATCTTAATCATGAACAGGTATATGTGCAACTACTTGAATGTATATTTACTTTATACCATAAGCGTTGAGTCAGGGGGAGTCCCTAACATGATAACCATTTACTCTTGCTTATCATGATCATTTTCCACTCATACCTTATTTCATGATAAAATATTCTTCTTTAAAAAAATAAAAATAAAAAAAAGGAGAAATTTAGAGGCTTAGTCTACTAACACTTGCTATATATCTTAGTTTGCCTCTTTCAAAAGCTTGAGGGGGACTTTTTATGAAAAATCCACATGAATCACTCATTGGTTTACATTCTAGTTCATGTATGTGCTTCACCTTGTGATATCCTTCCTTTTTCCGATGCCAAAAGGGGAAGAATTCTAGAAATTGATTATATATCCATGTTTTATATATGCACTCCATGTTCTTTTTAAATTGTGCATATATTGAGGGGGACTATTTCCATTCACCTACTTATCATGTCATTCCACACACCTCATAATCAATTTTATTTGTTATCATAAAAAGGGGGAGATTGTAAGCCCAAGGGTCTATCCTCCTACCTTGTCTTGATGATTTCCAAACTAAATTGATTATGCTTTTTAGATCTAATCAATTTGCCTTGAAGTGTTGTGATAAGACAGGTTAATCATTGAAGGAACCAACACACTACTTTGGTCAAGCTTGAAGTTGTACCATTCAAGGGACAAAGAAGGTGGAATCAAAATTAAACCAACTCACCTTGGAAGAACAATCAAGGTGGAGCTCACTTCAACACACTCAAGCAAAGCAAACACACAATGGAAGATCTATGAAGACCAAGACCAAAGAGAAGTGTAATTACACTTAGACTTTTTGTACATCCTCTCTCTCTGCATTTTCCAAGTCAAGACAAGATTTTCAAAACATTTTTTTTAAGAGACTAACACTCCCCGTATTAGACTTAATTTGTTAAGATAATGTTTGTGTGGTGGACCAACATGTTGGGACCCTCATAACATTCCAAATTATCATATAAATATGAGTTCCAAAAGCCCAAAAGAAATCAGCAACAAAAACTGGAACATTTGCTGTTTATAGGCTTCTCGGAGCTCCGAGCTCGGAACTCCGAGAAATGGTCCAGGAGGTATTGTGCTATTCTCTGGTCGTTTTCTCGGAACTCTGAGAATTTTCTCGGAGCTTCGAGAATGGTTCTCGCAACTCCGAAAACGTCGCGACAGCAAAAAAAAACTGTTCTAATTCAAACGGGTAGTTGCTTTTTGGGGTGTTTTTGTTACCACCACCCCCAAATGGTCATATGTTGTTTTGGGCTTATAAATACACATTCAAGAGGTTCATTTAGCTCTCTTGAATGATTCACCAACCTTCCTAAGCATTCATTAACACTTGCAAAACCCATTTGGCTTTTATTCTCTCCACCAAACTTGCCTTGTTACTTGCAAATCTTTGAGTTTGGATTTAGGATATCAACTTGTATTATCTTGGAGAGAATTCAAGGGGATTTTATTGTGCATCAAGCCTTAAAGGAAGGCATAGCAATCTTCTATTCTTTATTGTAAAGGTGGCTAGGGCATCATATTCTTAATACCCTAGGGAGAAGCGCTTAGAACTCGGCAGAGTAGGAGAGTCAATGTAAAGGCTGCAAGGGCATCCTCATTTAATTCTCTTGCGATTGTAATCGCCTCGGAGCCGGGCATCGTAGAGGTCTCAAATAGTGGAAATCTTTGAGGATGGTCTCAAGAAGAGTGGAGTAGGGCTTTGCCGGAACCACTATACATCGGTGTGTTCTTTTCTTACTTTAGCACTTTCATTTTTGTGTTTGGTTTAGCATTTGTATTTTGATATTAGTTGAGCTAACAAAAAACTAAGCAAGAAAAAAAAATTAGAATTAGGTTTGAAATTTTGATTTAAAAAAGGAAATATTTTTTAGAAAACCAATTCACCTCCTCTTGGTTCCCTAGACCTTTATTTCACTTTAAAAAAAAGAAGAGAGAAATGTATATGATGAAAATGATGACGGAACAATAGCTTTTTCACAAAGCTTCAGCTTAAGGAGTTGTAAGAAATCCATTTATTGTTTCAATTTCAACTCCTGTTAAAGAAGGTAGATGATTGTTATTCACAGGTTTTACACCTTTTGAGTCTCTTTTAGCAATTTTTAGAATAAGGTTACAACAATGGTTATATGGATCGTTTATACGTTCATGTTGGTACCACTTTGGTTTATATGAGATGTACTATGAGGTTTTAATAGCTTTTTCATCATCTATTGGACTACCTATTTCTTTGAAAGGAAGGTAACCTGCTGCGAGCCTGAATGTTTGGAAATATTGAGTTGGGTCATTTGAATTAGATTTTATTTATCCTCATGAAATTTACTAGTGTTGGGAATGAAAAACAACTATAGTATAAGATATAATAGAACTGTAATGGGATATCTTTTGTATGTCCTTGATGTTATCATTATTTAAAGTTAATTTTCTTGCTTGGACAAAGTAATTAATTACATACTGGTAATAGGAAATGATATACATTCTATGGTTTGTCAACCTGTTGATCTTGGAGTTTTTTTTTATATAAACTTGTCTAGTGACTTGTTATAATTTTGAGTTAATAAAAGAAACAAATGATATACATATATTATTCTTTGTGTATGTAAAATATATTAGGTAAACCGAGTAATGATTGTTTAGAATGTATTGAGAAAGAATTATATTCCAGAAGATCCTATTTCCTTTTGTATTTTGAGACTTATTCAATCTCATTGATTTTTTTATATTTTGTTTAGAGATTAGTTAAGTTTTCTAGACAATTATACCTCTTTTCTTTTTATTGCAAGGGCGATGAAGGAGTCATCCCAAGCCCATCCTTAAGGGACTTGCTCGGTCCTAGTAGCGTTCCCCTCTTTTATTTAGTAGTCTAGCTTAGTCTTTTAGATATTCTTAGACATTTATTCCTACCATAGCCAGGGCTGTGATGGAGCTATCCGGAGCCTCTCCTTTTAAGAGACAAGCATTTCTCACTAGAAAAGTCTTCTCTTTTAGGAGACTATCTGAGTCTCACAACAAGTTGTTCCCCCTCTAAGTTAAAGACTAACTTAGTCTTTCTAGTTGCCATAACCTTATTTATCATTGCAAGGGCAATAGTAAGGTTACTTGGAGCCCTCATAGGAGACATGCTTTGTCTCATTAGCATTAACTTTTTTCCATTGGAGACATGTTTTGTTTCATTTGCCCTAGTTATCCCCTTCTTTTAGGAGACATGCCTTGTCTCATTAGTACTCCCCTTAGAGTTTATAGATTAGGTAGCTGTCTGATAGCTTTAGGAGTCTGTCATCGAGTTATAGGATTCTGTCCTACCCTTATAGAGTCATAGGATTCAGTCCTACCCTTATCGAGTCATAGGATTATGTCCTACCCTTATGGAGTCATGGGATCTGTCCTACTCTTGCAGATGTTAGGAGTCTGTCCTACCTTATTGAGTATGGGAGTCTGTCCTTCTCTTTTAGGAGTCTATCCTTTAGAGAAGAGTATACCTTTTAGTTCTAGGGATTCTGTCCTTAGCATCGATACTCCGCTAGGCTGTGGATCACGGGGTGTGGTCTTATAGGTTCCCTTTTGTTAAAATGGTGAAAACATCTAAAAAATACAAAAATAACAGAAACACAAAACATAAAAAATATCTGAAAACTTTAAAACATCTCAAAAAGTCATGAGTCATTAGGAGAGTAGTTAGGAAAGTCTGTTTCCTAACTACGTTGGCTTGATCCTCTTACACAAGGTACGTAGGCAGCTTGGGATCCTTATCCCAAGTCTAGTCAAATCTTCACAAACAAATCATTTTAAACCATTTGAAAAATACGAAAAGCTTCCAAGCAAAACTTTGCAAACCATTTTTGAAAAGATTTTCCTCTAGAGTCAGGAGCCCGTCCTAGATGTAGGGAATGTTTTAGAGTTAGGAGTCTGTCCTAGCTAGGAGTTTCTCTATGCTTCTGTCCGGTCAGTTGGTGATACTCTTTGCTGACTGATGACTAAATTATGAGGCGTTAGATAGCCCATTATTTTCCTTAGGACACACAGCCTAGTACATAGGATGTAGGAACCACCTACATTAGTTTAGGGCTAAAGTTGCATCTAGTTAGGACATATAGGGTGTCGTAAAATCTGCAATTCACTTGAACTTAAGTAATCATACAAGAACCTTTTAGAAACTAGTCGAGTCTAGTTGATTAAGTCTAGGATAGAGGTTCTAGATGTGTTAGGTATTATAGTTTAGAATAGGCGCGCGAGAACTGCGTGGCCTTGATTCTTATAGAGGTGGGGATACATAGGCGGCTTCAGATGAACATCAGACCATCCAAAGATTCGGGCCTGAAAAATAATTAGAGTCTTAGGGTTTGTTGTTAGTGTTTTAGGGTTTGTGTTTGTGGTTATCACTGTTTCTTGCATAGGATCATGACAGTGTGTCTTCTTTTAATTCAAGATTATTTCTTTATGTGATTACTCGCATGCTTAGCTGTAGCATTAGCATGCTTATCTTATCTAGTTTACTGCTTATTCACATGCTTAGCTGTAGCTCTCACATGCTTAGCCATAGCTTTCACATGCGTAGTTGTAGCTCTCACATGCTTAGTTGTAGCTCTTTACTATTGTCGATTATTACTTTTATTATCATCTACTGACTTTTGCTCACTGTGCAGGTTTGTATCTTTAAATGTAGATGTGCATGCGTTTGTTTATTGTTTTCTAGATATGTTGAGTTAGGACTGGATGGAATGTGTAGAGACTGGCATTTGCTCACTGTGCAGGTTTGTATCTTTAAATGTAGATGTGCATGCGTTTGTTTATTGTTTTCTAGATATGTTGAGTTAGGACTGGATGGGATGTGTAGAGACTGGTAACATGGTTATCTGTTATCGGATTGTTACTAGTCTTCTACGCCACTTTATGAGACGGTAGATTCTAGTATTCATTCTAATGATAGATGATACTGGTACCAACTCTCTTTAGGCATGAATGTTAGATGTGATGTTTGGAGATAGGTAGCAGAGTTATCTTATATTAGATAAGCATTAGTTTTCTACACCTCTCTAAGAGACGTTAGATTCTAGTGTTCATTCAAATGACAGATGACACTGATATAAACTCTTCTTAGGACTTGGATGTTTATTTTTCTTTTACTCATCCCTAGGACATGCATGTTTAGGTAGATGTATTCTAAGGATATCTATTCCCATGTCACATGATTTTCGCCAAAAACTCTTCGAAAATAATAATAAATAGCATAAGAGACAGAGTGCGCTCGGGCGAGTTGGATGCCTAACACCTTCCCAACTCATAATCAGGCACGGACCCACTTATCTCTGGATTTATCCATTGCACAGAGTAGATTTTTGGTTCCATGGTCGTATTCCATGGATGGCGACTCTTCATATTTTAGGTACGTCTTGATTCTGGGCTTGTCTCCGAATCAAGGGGTATCTCATATATCACCACTCATGCTGTGAGGGACACCGTTTCGAGAGAGCCTTGACAGAGCTCTCCATCATGTGGAGATCGAGAGTCCCCTTCGGGTCCAACCTCGAGGTCGCGGGTCCACAAGTTGGCGACTCTGCTGGGGTGTTCTTGGAACATTGCCTAACTCTGTAAGAAATTTGGGCAAAAATCAAGTTAAATGGGAACATTTTTGTTAGAATCCAGGGGCACCAAATAGGTGCGTAAATGAAACAAGGGTTCACACACTCACTCTCATCCCTTGCATATATTGTGTGTTTTGTGGTTACTTTCTGCTATGGTTTGTTATGAATGTGACTATCAGATGACCTATTTGGGATACTATGAGCAGGAGCTGTGAGGGCTATACCCGCCTTCTAATGCATCCCCGCACCAGTAGTGTACTCATCACATGGACACTTTGTGTGCAAAACAGACATAGTTTGTACACTGGACGACAATCACAATGTGTAAGTAACTATGCACCCTGCCAAGTGGACCTCAGCCTTACACCCTCTATATATTGAATTGTCCTCTTATTTACATATAGGGATGAACATGTGTTGCTTACACGTGTGGAGCCTAGAGTTAGGAGCCTTGTCCTATCTATAGACTAGGGTAGTTCACTTTATGTGGCTACAAACATGGTCTTAGTACACTCATCAGTCTGTCATGAGTCAAGACTTCCTTGACTTATCTAGTTTAGACTATAGTGCCCCTGGTTAGGATATATATATATATATATATATATATATATATATATATATATATATATATTGATTATTAGATTAGGGCCTACTCCTTAGTGAGGTTTCCTTATCTAATCCAATCAGTTATATGAATTCGTCTTTCAGATCTGGACCTGGTCAGTGGCTTTTACTTGCCACCCTCATGGCCGCAGTTTATCTTTTGATCCATTGATGATAAATTTGATCCTTATATTTGATTAGACTAGGGCCTGCTCATTTAGTCATGCTTCCTTGTCTAATTTATCAATTATATCAGTTCATCCTTCAGATTTAGACTTGGCCGAAAACTTCTACTTTCTACTCCCATGACCACAGTCTATCTCTTGATCTATTGATGATAAATTCTGTCTTTATATTCCTTGATTATTGGACTAGGACCTACTCTTTAGTAGAGATTCCTTGTCTAAATCAATCATATATATATGTCTATCATTCTAATTTTAGATCTGGTCCATGACCCTACTTTGTCATTTTTATGACCATGATTTTTCATCTGAGCCACTGATTATCAATTTGATCCATGATAGTTTACCATCTGTCTTATTTACCCTTGGATCATGTTGAAATCACCAATGGAAAAGTTTGATCATACCTGTATTCTTTGAGTATGTGAGTTATTGCCAAGTCCATTTCTTTATTGCCAAGCCTATTCTTTATAACCCCCTATTTAAAGTTGACCTTATTCTCATCTTATTTGCCTTGATTATCAGGTGATTAATCATGTCTAATGAAGTGTTGATGGAGTGGATTTCTGATCGTAGAACTGTTTCAATTTCTACAATCCTGCTACCCATGCGATTGACTGGAACCTCCTTAAGGCAGCCGCCATCTTTTAGCAACTCGATGTCCATGTGTTTCGATTTGGCATGCAAGAGGTCTGCCCAATTTTTGATGAATAGTGTTATTTGATAGATCGCGATCGCTCTGGCCCCTTGGTTAAGATTGATACCAAGTTAGGTTATAATCATGCCTTTGAGCAACTTATTTGATAGATCGCAATCGCTCTGGCCCCTTGGTTAAGATTGATACCAAGTTAGGTTATAATCATGCCTTTGAGCAACTTATTCCCCTTCAAGTTGTTCCAGTTAAACCCGTCTTAGGGGATAAGGGTGTGTCTATTAAGTAATTGGTTAAATTCTTTGCTCAGCTCGGTAAGCTTACCATAGAATTCCAAACAAGCCGTAGTCATGCCCTGGTTTTATGCGTCTACTCCAGATGGTTACTTTCCCAAGATATCCATTATGCTTCCCCTAAACTTTTGGACTTTGTGTATCAGATTTCCAAAGGGAGTAATCTGATCCCCACTATGCTTGCAGAAACCCTAAATGGATTGGATGATATTGTCAATGGAGTCTGTACCTCTTTTGCTGGATCCCCAATCCTTCTTATGTTTGGCTCTATTTAAAACTCCAGATTTATGTGTCTTCACAGAACAAAGACTTTACGTTGTCCAAGTTTGACCAATGGGAACACAAATTTTTTTCCTATACTCAGGATGAATGGATTGATCAGTTAGCTTCTCATCAAGCTGACCAAATTACTTGGTGGTTCCCTGTCTATCATCAACTTGTAACCCAGACCCGAGCCAGTAGAGTTGTTCAATTTCTTGGTTTGCAGAAAACATCATTCTATATCCCGGATCGTATCTTTCGTCAATTCGGAGGACTCCAGACTGAATGTCCGCATGGGGGTTTTCGAACTGAGTTTTATCTCCCGGCGCCTGACCGTCCTCTCGGGGCATGCGAGGCAAAACTTATTGCGGAGTGTCCAAAGGGTATTATCAGTGGCAGAGTGAGGACATAAAAAATTGCACGCCTAAGAGGACCAATTTGGAGAAAAAGGAAAATTAAGAAGTTTTCATCTCTTATAAATATCTTGTTATCCACTGTTTTCGTAGTTATGATATGTTATCTTTCATCTTATCAGTTGCTATCTTTGTAATCAGACTAAGTATCATCAATGAAATGCATTCCTGTTTCTTTTATTTCTATTTATTTCGAATACCTTATTTCATTTATCAATCATTTAACCTAGTGTTCATACTTCCATTCTAGGATTCTGACGCTGAGCAGTCATAGCTTCTAAGAAAACCAATATTTCAAAACCAACCTGGTCCTGTCAGTCTTCTGATACCAGGTTGAGCAGACGCTCTTTGTCACCAATATTATATTTACTTCTCCATTGTTGAAATCCAAGTAGTGACTTGGTTTGGCAACCTAGAGGGGGGGTGAATAGGATGTTTATAAAACTTTTACCTTTTGAAAACTTTTACTAAAATTTCACCCAAGACTTATCCCTTGTTTAATTAAGTTTGAAATAGTTGAACTTAAACAATATTACAAATTAATATAAGTTCAAAAACCCTTGTTGATTAGCAAACTTAATTAGGTGATTTATAGCCTAGTTAGCAAGGTACCAATATTCAATCAAAACCAAAATGCTAACTACTCACTCAATTCCAAATATGTAAGAATGCAAGCACAAATAAATAAGAAAGTGAGAGGGAGAGAAAGATAGAGAAATACCAACACAAGTGACACAAAGATTTATAGTGGTTCGGCAAACGGCCTACTCCACTCTACTCAAGGTCGCACTTGAGGATTTCCACTATTGAGACCTCCACGACGCCCGGCTCCGAGGCTTTTACACTCCAAGGGAATTAGATAAGGATGCCCTTCCACCTTTACAATGACTCTCCTTCTCCGCCGAGTTCTAAGCGCTTTCTCCCAAGGGAATTAAACACGGATGCCCTTGCCACCGATAGAATAAAGAAGAAGATAAAAGCTTTGCCTCTATGTAGGCTACAATGCAAGTTGAAGCTCCAAGGATGCTCTCAAGAATAAACAAGTTTAAGCCTAAACCAATCTCAAAAGATTTTCTCAAATCAAGGCACAAAGAGTTTGGTTGGTGAGAGAATTTAACCAAAAATAGTTCACAAATGATTTTCTATGGTTTGTTGAAGTTGGACAATGTTCCTCTCTTGTTTTAGACCCATTAGATGGGTATATATGGTGTCCCAACTCCATGTGACCGTTTGGGGGGCAAAACAGTCAAAACTGGGTCAAAAAATCAACTAGCCGTTGGACAACAACGGCTATATTTTTTTTGAATTCATAGTGTTCTCGGAGTTCCGAGCAAATTCTCGGAGTTCCGAGCAAAATTCTCGGAGTTCCGAGAATCCAAACAGAGCCTTTATTTTTAGAACCTGGACCATTTCTCGGAGCTCCGAGAATGGTCTCGGAGTTCCGAGCTCGGAGCTCCGAGAATAATTCTCGGAGTTCCGAGCCTGGATTTCCAGCAAACAGTGTTTCATTTGAAAAATTCATATCTCCCTCATTTCTCGTCAGATTTCGATGTTCTTATACTCTACGGATATGAGAAAAATGAGAGCTATCTGTTAAAAATATTTTCAAAAATATTTGAAAATGTTTTAAATAAGTTTTGATAGGATTTAGTTGCTGGTCCAGGTTGTTGCTTCGGAACTCTGTTTTGTTCTTTCTTGTGTTGAATGCCATATGGGTCCCAACATGTTGGTACACCACCATGGCCATTCACTTATCCATTTAAGTCCTTAAAGGGTGTGTTAGTCTCTTTGAAAAACATATTTTAGGGGTTTTAAGATGTGCCTTGATAAGAGAAAACACAAGAGAGATAGGTGATACAATCTACCATTTTTACCACTCTCTTGAATGAACTCTTGAGGTAGCCATTGCTTGATCTTCTCTTTGAGTGCATGGCTTGCTTTGGGATCTTCAAGGTTGAGCTTCTTTGCTTGACACCTTCAAAGGATGATGCCACCATTTGGTTCAAGCTCATTTGCAAGTTGTTGATCCACAAGCTTTGGCCTTCATTGATCTTCCTTTGCTTGTTCAATGCTTTGAGATGGTTGTGTGGAACTTCTCCTTGGTCCTCCAAGGTGTGATTGGTCCAAGTATGTTCCAAGCTCCTTTGCCATTGTGTTTGGTTCATCTTTAAGCATAGGCCAACAATGGTGTGTGCTAGCATGGATTGACATATGAATTCCCTGTGTATAGCACAACACTCAAGGCAAACAATTAATCCATAAACGACTAATCAATTTGTGTTTATTAATCATCAAAACAAGATGATTGAATGAACCCATGGGGAACCCTTGGGCTTACAATTGTTACCCATTTCAAACTTTTAGGAAATACTCTCACCTATTTAACCCACACCTGAACAAATGGCCGAGACTGGAAACAATGTACTTGACACCAATGAGATGATGAAAGCTATTCTGTTACAATTGGGCACCATCAATGAAGAAATAGCCTGTCTGAAAAGTGATAAAGGATCTACCTCCAAGAAAACTGCACCCCAGCACCCCTCAATTGTACCTCCTCCACCTCTTGTGGTGAATAGGTGAAATCCCAAAGGGCAACAACAAAGAGGGGGGTGAATTGGTGTTTTCAAAATTTTCTATTTGAAAAGCTAGGGCAAGTGAGATTAGCCTAATTAGTTCTAATCCTTCTTCAAGTTATAATCAAAATAGAAGGAAAAGAGATTACCAACACCACAAGACAAAGGAGAGAGAGTAAGGAGATCATACAATGATTTATAGTGGTTCGGTCACAACTTGACATACTCCACTACCCAAGTACTTCGCCTTTCCTTAAGATTTTCTCCACTATGATGAGACTCTTTGACGCCGCCTCACAAAGCGTATACAACATTCACCACCTCAACAAGGGGACACACCCTTGTATTACAAATCCACCTCCAACGGCATTCTTCTTCGTTACACTCCGACCTTGAAGCAAGAAACTCCTCTTTGCAATCTCAAATACAAATGAAAGAATGATGAAGAAAAATGAAACACACTCAAGCGTCTTGTAGGCATATACAACTCTCAAAGGTCATAAGACTCCCAATGATTGAAACTAAAAGCTTAGGGAGAACCTCAAGAAATGAATTCAAGTTTGAATGCTCAAGAGATTTGAAGAAGAATCCTTTTGATTTCAAAGAGCAAAGCTCTAAGGTTTTATAAATGCTCAAAAGGCGTGAAATGAGATTTTTCTTCATGTTTAAATACCCATAGTTGATTTAGAAAACCTCAATGGCAAAATTGTAATAAAGCTGCGTAGGTTGGGTAGTTGTACCTACCACTGGCAAGCTCAAATGGCTCTTTCGCCGAACCGACGAGGTCGACCAAGCCATCGCGGTCGCCCGTCCTTATCGGGTGCCTCATTTTTATTTTTAAAATTTTTATCGTTGCGGTCGACCGGGGTCACCGCGGTCGCCTGCCGAGGGCTTAACTGTTAGAAAAATATTTTGGCACGAAAACAATATCGCGATCGACCGAGGGGGTCGCGGTCGTTGGCAGAGACCAACCTGGATGATTTCTCAAAATTGAGAAATCATCCCGTGGTCGACTGAGTTGTCCCGGTTGCCCTGCCCAATAAATTTCGATATGCCCTGGAATTCTAGGTAGCATCCTGCGGTCTGCGGTCATCCGGCCTAGCCCGGTCGACCGGCCCTGTTTTAAAAACTTATTTTTTTTAAATATTTGTGAGAGGGACTTAGGGCCTTGGTCTCTAGGCTTTAAATACGTGTTTTTAAATACATTAATTCACTTAGAAAAATAGTTGTAAATATGATTTGAAAACATCAAAACATGCAAACATTAAATGCCAAGAGGATTCCTATGCATTCTAAACATATGAACCTTGAGTCTTCTTGATCATCAATCTTCTTGGGTGCTTGCATGAGTCTTCCTTTGTCTTGAGATAGTCTTTGAACATGTTCTTGTGCTTGTGGTTCCCTTGTTTCTTCAATACACCATATGGCTTGAAGGTTAATCACCAATACTTGACTTTCTCTAAGACTAGCCCTTGTTCTTCTAGCTTCAAGTGTTGACTTGAGTGAAACTTGTCTAAAACACAACACTAGAGAAGCCATTAGCAAACTACCATCAATTTGGATTTGTTGATCTTCAAAATAAGAGTGGGATGTACCCTTGGGCTTATATTCTCCCTCTTTTTTATGATGACAAACCTAAATTGATTATGGGCTTGGAGGCTCCCCCTTAATAACAGATTTATGCAAATTGTACCACCCCCTCAATATATGCTTATCATAAATATGATTATTAAGATATTTATGCAATTATTTAGAGCACATAACAATGAGCACAAGATAAGCATAGGTAGAGCTAACATGGTGACTGGAAAATCTTATGCATGGAATACGAAAATGGAATGAGAGAGCATACATGCATACATAATTAATTTACCCTTCTTCTCCCCCTTTCGTCACATAAAAAAGAATGGGGAAAGATAAAACAACTGAAAATTTCCCCTTTTTTTATTTGTTTTAAATGTAAAACCTTTTTCTCCCCCTATTTTATAGAATACATGCTTAAGTAATTATAGTACTAATCAAGCAAATAGACATGTTTATGGTCTTAATGAGCCAATAAGCCAACTGATTAAATATTTTAATTAGAAAATGAGTGTACACTCTCTATCTTACGAAGTAAGAGGATTAAGAGTACAAATTAAGTAGATTTTTAAAAATTAAATTAACATCATGACCATGCACTCCATAACACTCAATCATTAAGTATATAGAATATATATATATATATATATATATATATATATATATGCATGCCTAGTTTAAAATTCTTTTACCTGTTGAAGTGACCACATATTCAAACCACTTCTAAGATCACAAAATCTCTCTTCACTTAGAGGTTTGACGAATATGTCAGCAAGTTGAGCATCGATGTGAATATACTCAATTGGTATGTCACCTTTTGTGAATGATCTCTGAGAAAATGATGCCTTATTTCTATATGCTTGGTCCTAGAGTGTTGAACAGGATTCTTGGTTAGATTGATCGCAATTGTGTTGTCACAATGAATTAGAACACAATCAAATTTGAGACTATAGTCTTCCAGGGTGTTCTTCATCCAAAGGACTTGTAAGTAACAAGCTTCTGCCGCAATATATTCGGCCTCTGTAGTGGATAAGGCGACCGAATTTTGGTTCTTACTAAACCAAGATACAAGGGATCTACCAAGTAACTGACAAGTGCCGCTTGTACTTTTTCTATCCACTCTACATCCGGCAAAGTCAGCATCCGAATACCCTACTAGGTTAAAATTATTGGAACTTTCATACCATACACCTAGGCTAGGAGTCCCCTTAAGATATTTGAATATTCTTTTGACACCTTGCAAATGGGATTCCTTAGGGTCTGACTAAAATGTAACACACAAACAAACACTAAACATAGTGTCTGGTCGGCTAGCAGTCAAATATAGTAGACTCTCTATCATACCCCTATACTTCTTTTGATCAATAGATGGGCCGAGATCATCTTTGCTTAGTTTGGTGGATGTACTCATAGGAGTAGGCTTTGTTGGAGAGCTATCAATCCCAAATTTTTTAAGCAATTCTCTTGTGTATTTTTCTTGATTAATGAATATGCCATTTTTCAATTGATGAATTTGGAGACATAGGAAATATTTGAGTTCTCCTATTATGCTATTTCAAATTCATGTTGCATGCATTGAGCAAACTCGTTACACATGCTCTCATTTGTTGATCCAAAGATGGTATCATCAACATATACTTGTACAATGAGTATGCAATTTCTTTGACGTTTGATGAAAAGGGTTTTATCCACCTTACCCATATCAAAGCCCTTGTCTAATAAGAATGAACTAAGCCTATCATACCAAGCTCTAGGAGCTTGCTTTAATCCATACAAGGCTTTGTCCAATTTATAGACATGGTTAGGAGATTTCAAATCTTCAAATCCGGGAGGTTGTTCAACATAAACTTCCTCCATTATGTATCCATTTATAAATGCACCCTTGATATCCATTTGATATAGCTTGAATCCTTTATGGCAAGCAAATGCAAGAAGCATCCTAATGGCCTCTAACCGGGCTACGGGTGCAAAGGTTTCATCATTGTCGATTCCTTCTTCTTGATTGTAACCTTGGGCTACCAATCGAGCTTTGTTCGTTTGAATTTTCTCTTGTTCATCCAACTTATTTCTGTAGACCCATCTAGTGCCAATAACGGATGGTCTCTAGGTCTAGGAAATAATTTCCAAACTTTGTTTCTTTCGAATTGATTTAGTTCCTCTTGAATGTCACTAATCCAAAAATCATCTTTCTCCGCTTCATCTATACTCTTAAGCTCTATATGTGACAAAAATGCAGCAAACTCACACACATTTCTGTAATGAGCCCTTGTTTTGACTCCTTGAGAGGTATCACCGATGATTTGAGTACTTGGGTGACCGGATAGAATCAATTTCCCTTTCGCTTGATCATCAACCTCTTTAGGAGGGCTTTCTAGCTCTAGTGTCTCTAAGGTTTCACTAATATTATCAACAGGCACTTCATTTTCAATTTCGTTTTGGTTTGTTTTTCAGGGGGTAACTTTGTAATCTTCATCATCAAGTGATCTTTTTATGACTTCACTAAGTTCATCACATTTCACATGAATGACTTCTTCAACACATAGTGTTCTTCTAATGAATACTCTATATGATTTACTTTTAGTAGAGTATCCAAGAAAAATTCCTTCATCGGATTTAGTATCAAATTTGTGAAGGTTGTCTTTGATATTCAAGACATAACACTTGCACCATAACACCTTAAAGTATTTAATATTTGACTTTCTATCATTCCAAACCTCATAAGGTGTTTTGTGAGTTTGAGGTCTAATCATGACTCTATTTATGACGTAGCAAGCCGTAATAACGACTTCCGCCCAAAAACATTTAGGAACATTTTTGTCATTAAGCATAGACCTAGCCATTTCTTAAAGAACTCTAATTTTCCTCTCCACTACACCATTTTGTTGTGGGGTTCTAGGTGTTGAGAAGTTGTGATCAATTCCTTGTTCTTTGCAATATGAACTAAAGTGAATGTTTTCAAATTCGGTTCCATGATCACGCCTAATTTTTGAAATCTTGCAACCTTTTTGAACTTGTAATCTATTGCATAAAGTACAATTTTTTTTAAAAGTTTCATCTTTGGAAGCAAGAAAACAAACCCAAGTAAAACGAGAAAAATCATCAACAATTACAAACACATATCTTCTACCATTAAGACTACATGTTTTCATGGGACCAAATAAATCCATATTCAATAATTGTATTGGTCTAGAAGTAGATATGATATGCTTGGGTTTAAAAGAATCTTTATGTTGTTTACCAAGTTGACAACTTTGACAGACAAGATCATTTTCATATTTCAACTTCAGTAAACCTTTCACAATCTCTTTTGAGGCAAGCCTTGACATTTGATCCATATTCGCATGGCCTAGCCTTTTGTGCCAAATCCATGAATTGTCTTCCACGGAGGAGAGACATTTTACTTCTTGGTCATCTAGCTCTTCTAGGACCAAAGAATATAGACTTCCATCTCTAGCCGCTGCAAATTTGATTTTATTTCGGAAACCGAAACCGAACCGAATTTTACGAAAACCGAACCGATTAAAAATTCAGTTATTCGGTTATAACCGAATAACCGAATAGTGATAGATAAAGACAAAAAAATCTATTTGGATGGTTTGATCGGAGGGCTATGATCAATCTATTGAAACGATTTTTTAGGCACAACCTATTGAAGTTGTGGTCAATCAAATGGACAGTTTGGATCATCCTACGGAGTGCCCATACACCATTTTTTTGAAAAAATAATGTTTTTTTTGGTTAATTTCGATTATTCGGTTAACCGAATTTTTTTCCCGAGATAATAGAAACCGAAATTGAATAATCGAATTAACCAAAAATAAAAATCAAAACCGAACTCAATTCGGTTCGGTTCGGTAATTCGGTTAAAACCGAATAATGAACACCCCTATCTGGAAGGGAACTGGTCCCATCTTTCGGCCAGAAGAATTGTTGAGGACCCTCAGGGCTAATCCTTAGAATCTCGGTAAATTGGGTGTAGGTAAGTTTAATGGTTGTTTTATTGACTCGAGATTCAATTTTGAAGTACGAAGGGGAAATTGTGAGATTGGCGTAGAAGAGACGAACCAATCGAGGGTAAATGGGTTCATTAATGTGAAGAATAGGTGTCCACTTCAGGGTGTCAAATCTGTCTTGAAGTTCAAAGTGGACATGGACTTCAGGGTCGATGTATTTACCTGTGAGAATGCCGCGAGTCCCCACATCCGCCCATAACTTCTTAGCCTTGGGGTTAGTGAAAAAGGAATTGGGGACAACCTCCAGTTCCACAACTGGAGCCTTGGTTTTATTCCTCGATGGCCCTTCATCATCTTGGCCTTGACCTTGCAAGGATCCTCCCATGTTAAGGTCCTTGGTCCTAGGAGCTATGTTTGGAAAAACTAGGGCTTTAGGGTTTTAAAGAGAATGCAAAGGATTAGGAAAAACAGCCTTAAATGGAAGAGAAGGAAGAGGGAAGTGGAGAAAATGGAGGAAGATGAATTGTAAAAGAAGAGAAGTGACAAAACCAACTGAAAATGGAAGAAAAAGAAGAAAAATGGGTGAAAAAGTTGGGATTTTAACAAAGGGGTCGATTACCTTGGGTTTTGATGGAAAAAGGAAGGTTTTGAGGAAGAAAGGAGGTGAAGGTGGGTGGGATTTGGGTGGATTTGAAGTGAAAAAGAGTAGATGGAGTTAGGGTTTAGGAAGGTTTGAGAGAGGGAAGGAGAAGGAACAAAAGAAAGAAAAGAAAAATAGGGAAAAGAACCGGTTCCAAGGCTTTAATCGCGCCTGGACCGATTCTCAGAGTTCCGGGATAATTTCTCAGAATTCTGAGAAGTGTTAAAATAAAATTCTGTCTCGATTCTCTGAGTTCCGAGAATCCTTCCAGGTTGTTTCTGGTTCAATTTCTCGGAGTTCTAAGAGAAATCTAGGAGTTCTGAGAATTCCCTTTTTTTTTAAATACAAAGCTCAGTCAACAAAATATTACCATTTTAAAAATAGTACATTTTCAACACTCATTCATGGAAATGCATATATATATATAGAGAGAGAGAGAGAGAAAACATTTCCTACACACTTGTGTAGGTAAGTTACCTACACACTAGCTTAAAATACAGTGGGGGCCCACATTGTTTGGGTGATCCAAACCATTCATTTGAATGGTCCTCACATAGATAGGGTGTCCACAAAAAATCAGATCCATAGGATCATCCCAACCATTCAAACTATGGAGGCAAAAAATGGACTAATTTGTGAAGGTTTATACACGTCCATTTTACCTCCACAAATCGTAGGGTTGGGATGATCCTAGGGATCTGATTTTTTGTGGACATCCTATCTCTGTGAGGACCATTCAAATGAATGATTTGGATCACCCAAACAATGTGGGGCCCCATTGTATTTTAAGCTAGTGTGTAGGTAACTTACCTACACAAGTGTGTAGGAAATGTTTTCTCATATATATATATATATATATATATATATATCACTTTCCTCATATATATATATATATATATATATATATATATATATATGACACTACACATTTAATGCATTTACTCATTAATGATCATATATATATTGCTAATAAAGATAATACATTTTTATCACTCATTCAAAGCTTGAATTCCATATATGACTTTGAAATCCCAAAGGGCAACAACCAAGAGGGCGGTGAATTGGTGTTTTCAAATTTTCCTATTTGAAAAGCTAGGGCAAGTGAGATTAGCCTAATTATTTCTAACCCTTGTTCAAGTTATATTCAAAATAGAAGGGAAAGAGATTACCACACCACCAGACAGAGGAGAAAGAGTAAGGAGACCACACAATGATTTATAGTGGTTTGGTCACAACTTGACCTACTCCATTACCCAAGTACTTCACCTTTCCTTGGAATTTTCTCCACTATGATGAGACTCCTTGACACCGTCTCACAAAGTGTATATAACATTCACCACCTCAACAAGGGAACACACCCTTGTATTACAAGTCCACCTCTAAGGACGTTCTTCTTCGTTACACTCCAGCCTTGAAGCAAGAAACTCCTCTTTACAATCTCAAAAACAAATGAAAGAAAAATGAAACACACTCAAGCCTCTTGTAGGCGTATACAACTCTCAAAACTCACAAAACTCCCAATGATTGAAACTAAAAGCTTAGGGAGAACCTCTTGGCAAGAAACGAATGTAAGTTTGAATGCTCAAGAGATTTGAAGAAGAATCCTTTGGATTTCAAAGAGTAAAGCTCTAGGGTTTGAATAATGTTCAAAAGGATGTTCAAAAGGTGGTAAATGAGGGTTTTCTTCATGTTTAAATACCAATAGTTGATTTAGAAAACCCCAATGGCAAAACCGTAATAAAACTGAGTAGGTGGGCAGTTGCACCTACCACTGGCAAGTTCAAATGGCTCTTTCGTCGAACCGGCGTGGTCGATCGGGCCTCAGCGGTTGCCCGCCCTTATCGGGCGCCTATTTTATATTTTCAAAATTTTATCGTCGCGGTATACAGGTGTCACCACGCTCGCTCACCGAGGGCTACCTGTTCGAAAAAAACATTTTGGCTCGAAAACAATATTACGGTTGACCGAGGGGGTCGCGGTCGTCCGCGGAGACCAACTTGGATGATTTCTCATATTTGAGAAATCATCCTGCGATCGACCGAGTTGGCCCGGTCGACCGGCCTGATAAATTTTGACATGCACTAGAATTTCAGGTAGCATCCAACGGTCGTCCGGCCTAGCCTGGTCGTCCGGCCTAGCCTGGTCGACCGGCCCTGCTTTAAATACTTGATTTAAAATATTTGTGAGAGGGACTTAGGGGCTTGGTCTTTGGGCTTTAAACATGAGTTTTCAAATACATTAATACACTTAGAAAAATAGTTTTAAATATGATTTGAAAACATCAAAACATGCAAACTTTAAATGCCAAGAGGACTCCTATGCATTCTAAACATATGAACCTTGAGTCTTCTTGATCTTCAATCTTTTTGGGAGTTTGCATGAGTCGTCCTTTGTCTTGAGATAGTCTTTGAGCATGTTCTTATGCTTGTGGTTCCTGTCTTTCTTCAATACACCATATGGCTTGAAGGTTAACCACCAATACTTGACTTTCTCTAAGACTAGCCCTTGTTCTTGTAGCTTCAAGTGTTGACTTGAATGAAACCTGTCTAAAACACAACACTAGAGAACCCATTAGCAAACTACCATCAATTTAGGTTTGTTGATCATCAAAACAAGAGTGGGATGTACCCTTAGGCTTACATTCTCCCCCTTTTTGATGATGACAAACCTAAATTGATTATGGGGTTGGAGGCTCCCCCTTAATAAAACATTTATGCAAATTTTGCCTCCCTTTTAATATATGCTTATCATAAATATAAATATTATGATGTTTATGCAATCATTTAGATCATATGACAATGAGCACAAGATAAGCATAGGTAGAGCTAACATGGTGACTAGGGAAATTATATGCATGGAACATGGCAATGAAACAAGAGAGCACACATACATACATAATCAATTTACCATCTTCTCCCCCTTTCGTCGCATAAAAAAGAATGGGAAAAGATAAAACAAGTGGAAATCCGCCCCCCCTTTTTTTTAATTTAAAACCCTTTTTCTCCCCCTGTCTTATATAATACATGCCTAAGTAATTATAGTACTAATCAAGCAAATAGACATGCTCATGGTCTTGATGAGGCAATAAGCCAACCGATTAGATGTTTTAATTAGAAAAATGAGTGTACACTCTCTATCTTACAAAGTAAGAGGACTAAGACTACAAATTGAGTAGATTTTGAAATTAAATTGACATCATGACCATGCACTCCATAACACACAACCATTAAAGTATATAGAATATATGTAAATGCATGCCAGTTTAAAAATCTTTTACCTGTTGAAGTGACCACATATTCAAATCACTTCTAAGATCACAAAATCTCTCTTCACTTAGAGGTTTGGTGAATATGTCAGCAAGTTGAGCATCGGTGTGAATATACTCAATTTCTATATGCTTTGTCCTAGAGTGTTGAATAGGGTTCTTGGTTACAATGATTGCGCTTGTGTTGTCACAATCAATTGGAACACAATCAAATTTGAGACTATAATCTTCCAGGGTGTTCTTCATCCAAAGGACTTGTGTGCAACAAGCTCCTGCCGCATTATATTCGGCCTCCGTAGTGGATAAGGCGAGCGAATTTTGCTTCTTACTAAACCAAGATACAAGGGATCTACCAAGGAACTGACAAGTGCCGCTTATACTTTTTCTATCTACTCTACATCCGCCAAAGTCAGCATCCGAATACCCTACTAGGTTAAAATTATTGCAACTTTCATACCATAAACGTAGGTTATGAGTTCCTTTGAGATATTTGAATATTCTTTTGACACATTGCAAATGAGATTCCTTAGGGTCTAACTGAAATCTAGCACTTAAACAAACACTAAACATAATATATGGTCGGCTAGCAGTCAAATATAGTAGACTCCCTATCATACCCATATACTTCTTTTGATCAATAGATGGCCCAAGATCGTCTTTGCTTAGTTTGGTGGATGTACTCATAGGAGTAGGCTTTGTTGGAGAGCTATCCATCCCAAACTTTTTAAGCAATTCTCTAGTATATTTTTCTTGATTAATGAATATGCTATTTTTCAATTGATGAATTTGTAGACCTAGAAAATATTTGTGTTCTCCCATCATGCTCATTTCAAATTCATCTTGCATGCATTGAGCATACTCTTTACACATACTCTCATTTGTTGATCCAAAGATGGTATCATCAATATATACTTGATGAAAAGGGTTTTATCAACCTTACCCATATCAAAGCCCTTGTCTAATAAGAATGAACTAAGCCTATCATACCAAGCTCTAGGAGCTTGCTTTAATCCATACAAGGCTTTGTCCAATTTATAGACATGGTTAGGAGATTTGAAATCTTCAAATCCGGGATGTTGTTCAACATAAACTTCCTCCATTATGTATCCATTTAGGAATGCACTCTTGACATCCATTTGATATAGCTTGAATCCTTTACGGCATGCAAATGCAAGAAGTATCCTAATGGCCGCTAACCGGGCTACGGGTGCAAAGGTTTCATTATAGTCGATTCATTCTTCTTGAATGTAACCTTGGGCTACTAATCGAGCTTTGTTCCTTTGAATCTCCCCTTGTTCATCCAACTTATTTCTATAGACCCATCTAGTGCTAATCACGGGTTGGTCTGTAGGTCTAGGAACTAATTTCCAAACTTTTTTTCTTTCGAATTGACTTAGTTCCTCTTGCATGGCATTAATCCAAAAATCTTCTTTTTCCTCCTCATCTATATTCTTAGGCTCTATATGTGACAAAAACGCAGCAAACTCACACACATTTCTATAATGAGACCTCGTTTTAACTTCTTGAGAGGTATCACCGATAATTTGAGTACTTGGGTGACCGGATAGAATCTGTTTCCCTTTCCCTTGATCATCGATCTCTTTAGGATGACTTTCTAGCTCTAGTGTCTCTAAGGTTTCACTAATATTATCAACAGGCACTTCATTTTCAATTTGGTTTTGGTTTGTGTTTCGGGGGATAACTTCGTAATCTTCATCATCATGTGATCTTTTCATTTCTTCACTAAGTTCATCACATTTCACATGAATGACTTCTTCAACATATAGTGTTCTATTGAATACTCTATATGATTTGCTTCTAGTAGAGTATCCGAGGAAAATTCCTTCATCGGATTTAGCATCAAATTTGTGAAGGTTATCTTTGATATTCAAGACATAACACTTGTATCCAAACACTTTAAAGTATGTAATATTTGGGTTTCTATCATTCCAAAGCTCATAAGGTGTTTTGTGAGTGTGAGGCCTAATCATGACTCTATTTATAACGTATCAAGCTGTATTAACGGCTTCCACCTAAAAAATTCTAGGAACATTTTTGTCATGGAGCATAGACCTAGCCATTTCCTAAAGAATACTATTTTTCCTCTCCACTACACCATTTTGTTGTGGGGTTCTAGGTGTTGAGAAGTTGTGATCAATTCCATGTTCTTTGCAATATGAGCTAAAGTGAATGTTTTCAAATTTGGTTTCATGATCACTTCTAATTTTTGAAATATTACAACCTTTTTCAACTTGTAATCTATTGCATAAAGTACAATTTTTTTTTAAAGTTTCATCTTTGCAAGCAAGAAAACAAACCCACGTAAAACGAAAAAATTTATCAACAATTACAAACACATATCTTCTACCCTTAAGACTACATGTTTTCATAGGACCAAATAAATCCATATGCAATAATTGTAATGGTTTAGAAGTAGATATGATATGCTTGGATTTAAAAGAGTCTCTGCGTTGTTTACCAAGTTGACAACCTTGACAGACGAGAATATTTTCATATTTCAACTTCGGTAAACCTATCTCAATCTCTTTTGAGGCAAGCCTTGACATTAGATCCATATTCGCATGGCCTGGCCATTTGTGCCAAATCCATGAATTGTCTTCCACGGAGGAGAGACATTTCACGTCTTGGTCATCTAGCTCTTCTAGGACCAAAGAATATAGACTTTCGTCTCTATCCGCTGTAAATTTGATTTTGCTTTCATTTTCTTTCTTAACTATGCATTTGTTGTTTTTAAATAACACTTGACAATTAACATCGCATAGTTGGCTAATACTTAGCAGGTTTTGATGCAAACCTTCAACAAGAAAAACATTCTTTATGCTAAGGCCTTTGAATTTAATAGTACCTTCCCCAATGATTTTCCCTTTGCCATTGTCTCTAAAAGTGACATGTCCTTTGTCTCCCATGATAATGCTTGAGAATTTGGTGGGGTCTCCCATCATGTGTCTTGAGCATCCCTATCCAAAAACCAATTGTCTGTTGTGGATCTTGAGCTCGAACACCCCTACAAGAAAGATTTAGGTCTTGCCCTTAGGTACCCAAGCTATGTTGGGTCCTCCAATGTTAATATCAAAAGCTCTATCTTTTCTTATCCAAACAAGTTTAGATGATTTTCTCTTTCTACATAGTTGTAATGTCCAAGTTTTCAACAAAAACAGCATGTAGGGGAATAGATGTTGAAATTCTTATCAGGGGTTTTAGACTTGACAAATTTGTTTTTGTAAGCAACCTTCTTTTGGGGCTCTTGGTAGACAAGACTTTGTTTCCCAATAGAAAACTTGCTTGCTAAAATTTCATTAAGTTTGTCTTTTCCACATGCATGTCTAAGAACAAATTTATCATTGTCACTTGTAAGTTTCTTATTCTCATCACATAATTTTTCAATATCAATATACAATTTTTCATTTTCTTCTTTTAAGTGATCGAATTTACACCTTAAATTTTCATGTTTCCCATTAAGCAAGGTGTTTTCTATGAAAAGTTTATCGTTCAAGGAAGATTTTTCATCGCGTTCATTCTTCAAGTTTCCAAAGTCCTTGGTCATCATTTCAAGAGACTTCTTCAATTTTTTATTTTTGGAGACTTCAAGAAGTAGTGCTTTGTTGACTTTTTGACAAGTGTCTATTAATTCATTCATGGTAGGTTGTTCATTTTCATTATCACTTTCACTACCACTACTATTATTACTATCACTACTTTGAACAAAAGAGTCTAAGATTTGACTTACATTGAGCTTCGAGGAATCACTTGACATGTAACATACAAAGTAGGATTTCTCGTCTCCACTTGATTTGCTCTTTGATGTGTCGCTTAGGCCATCCCAATTGGCACTAAAACTTTTCTTCTTTTTGTCATCTTTTCATTTTCTTCTATCTTCCTTCGTTTTCAATAACGGACAGTAAGTACGAATGTGACCCTCTTTGCCACACTCGAAGCACCGGATAGGATCATCATTATTGTCTCTTCTTTTTCTGTCTTTATCTCTCTTTGGGAAGGTGCTCCTTCTTGAGCTCCTATTTTTATAATTAAATCTCCCAAACCTAGAGATCATTTTGGAGAGGAGAGCCATTTCCGAAGTTAAGTTTTTCATACTTAACTCTCTCTCACTGTCTTCTTCTTCACTGTCAATCTTGGCTTTGAAAGCCACATCCTTCTTTCTTGACTCTTTCTTCTTCCCTTTTCTTTTGCTTTTCCTCTTCTTCATCTTCATCTCATGAGTGATGAGGTTACTCATGAGATCATTGAGTTCAAGAGAGTCCAAGTCTTTTTATTGCTCTACTACCGTGATCATTGGGTCCCATGAGTCTAGGAAGCATCTTAAGAGCCTTTGGACCAATTCATAATTTGTATATATCTTTCCTAAAGCATTGAACTCATTTACAATATTAATAAATCTTGTGAACATGTTGGAGATAGACTCTCCTTCATGCATCACAAAGGCTTCAAAATCACTTATAAACATTTTAACTTTAGATTTCTTCACTCGAGTTATCCCTTCATGGGCTGTCTCAAGTGTGGTCCAAACTTCCCTAACCGTCTTACAAGTTGAGACTCTATCGAATTCCTCAGGAGAGAGTACAAAATAATAGTCTCACTCATTTGGCGTCCAATGTAGCCCTTCTCTTGTCGGCGGCATTCCATTCCTTCCTATCCGTTGTGGGTTCAATGTACCCATCTTGGACTACCTCCCAAATTTCAAAGTCTACGGATTTTAAATAAAATGCGATTCTTATTTTTCAATATCCGTAGTTTAATCCACTGAAATATGGAGGTCTATTTGAGGCATGACCCTCCATATATTCAGAAGAAGTTATTGCAAGTGGAGGGGAAATAGATGAGGAGGTCTCTTCAATTGCCATGGATCTTTCTCTTGTAGATTTTTAGATTAAAAATATTTATAAGAGCCTAACGCTTTGATACCAAATGAAATCCCAAAGGGCAACAACCAAGAGGGGGTGAATTGGTGTTTTCAAATTTTTCTATTTGAAAATCTAGGGCAAGTGTGTGGGACCCGATCCCGCGAGAGGGATGGGGCGCAAGCCGCCACGCTCTCTCTTGGTCTCTCGTACCCACGCGAATAGCGTGTGCTTTTTATTATTGATTTTAATTACCCAACCAAGCAGGCAGCAACTAAGCCATAGGGTGCAAACAAACGTGCAACCCAGTACCCATAAGGGCAAGGGTAAGCCGCCGAGCCTAGCAAGGTGTGATTTAATTCATCTTTTTCGTGAACTTGGGATCACTAAGGCAATCCGAATTCCACGCAAAAGAGAGTAACAGAGTCGCCACCTAGATGAGGGATCTAGGACCCATAATTGACCAAAAATCTAGACTCGTTACCTGGTTACGAGAATGGAAGGTATGGGGAGTTACCACCACATGCACCATTCCTGCCCGATAATCAGTCTTCAATTCTAAAAGTTAACTCTTTCGAATTTCTTTTAAATGGCTCATTTAACTCTATATTAATGTGCGAACTATGTGACATGCATCATAAGATCTAATTTCAATATAATTTCTAAATGTGTATCTTGATTTTCTTAATTTGTTTGAATTCAATCTAAGTGAAAGTTCTCATAAACTTCTAATTTCATGGAAAGTCCTAAGTGATTTAATTACTTTTAATTTAAGGATTAATGTACAAAACCCCACTTATGTGTGGAGCCGACTCGTGATTGTTATGCCATCAAGCATCCAAGTTGCCTACGTACCCAAGCCTCACTGGGATCAGAGTCGACGTAGTTCGGTGCACCTGAACTAAGCTACTTATGCCTAACTCATCTAGGACACCGACCTAGACTGGATTGACTGTTTTAACAGTTTAAGAGAGATTATTTAATTCAAGTTGAAGATTTTATTATCCTAGGACTTCATATAAGATGCTATATGGTCCTATCTAAGTCCAAGATGTCCCTTAGACTAATGGAGGTTAACCTACATCCTAGGTAATTAGGTTTGTCCTAGGGGAAAATTGGGTGACTAGTGTAACTAGATCTATGGCACGGTTGCTATCCATAGCAATGCCCGTGATGAGGCTGGACTCCTAAGTCTAGGACTCCCTAAAACCTAGGACACGACATGACATTAGTGTTCCTAAATAGGGCTCTAATGGTTCTTACGATGGAAACCGCAATCCAACGGTTCCGAAAGACATGAGGTAAATTGATTCACGTTGTTGAAGTTAATGATTTTCAGATTTCAAGAATTTTCGATTCATAAACATCTAAGGAATACTAAAGGCTCTATGGTTCGCAAGCTTCAGCCTTGAATCGCAACCATGGAAGAAAATCGTGCTCTCTACCCTCATATAATTTAGCACGTAAGTTTAGTATCTTATTGCCTGGCATGTTTCTCAGGATTTCCTTGGACAGTGGAGCTCGGAGCCAATAACATACTATAATTTACGCACTCCAATTATGCTGGATCGATCGCAATTAGTATACGATTATGGTTACGATCTCGGCAGTTAAATTGTCACAGCATAGCCAATTTACAAAGGCAATCTATGAACCCTAAGGTTTCTGTTTCAAAAAATTTAGAGATTGAATTTATGATAAAAATTTAAGATTTTTTGGAGATTTTTACTGACTTTTGTATTGATTTGCTATTAAATTGTGATTTAATATCATTAAGACCAGATTGCTAGGATTAGACAGTAACCCTAAGCAATCAAACTCCAAATCAGTTGAAACTTTTTTAGTAACAAGATATAAATGATTTTGGCTTACTGGAAAAATTTCATGAATTATCATTAAGATTTCATATCAATTTTCGATTTTTCAAAAATCTAATCAGATTATAGATTAACACAGTAACGTATATCATATCAACTTTAAATTACTCCAAACTTTTATAGAATAAAGATATAGATGATTAAAGCTTACTGAAAAATATTCATGAATTATCATTAAGATTAGATATCAATTTTTGATTTATCAAAATTCAAATTAGATTATAGATTAAGACAATAACCTATAGCATATCAATTTCATATCAACTTAAACTATTACAGTATAAAGATAATCATGGGATTAGACTAGTGTATGACTTTCATGAATTTTTATGACGATTTGATGCCCATTTAAATTCACACAAAAATCAGATAAAACCAAAGAATTACTTAAAAAGCAAACCTAATGGTATCCTAAAATCAAATGAAAAATTCCTGTAGATATATAATAGATTATAGAATTTATTATTAAAATTTCAAAACTTAAAACTTAAATCTCCTCCATAAAATTGGTTTTTAAATATAAGAGATCAATTTGTTTCCTGGGCGTTAAAACCCGTTTATTAAAATAAATTGTAAAACATTATCAAATCTTTGCAAAATTAGTTGAAAATATTTCTCTAACATTCCAGTAACCAAAGTTACTGGTTTGTAAAGAAAATTTTTGAAAATATATTAATTTAATAAGAAAAAGAATTATGGCACGTAAAACGGAGAAGCGATTAGAAAACAGTAAAAAACATATTTTTTTTGAAATATTTTTCAATGGAAACTTTTAATTATTATTAGGCTTTAATTCTGGAAAGTTTCATAAATTTTTAAAATGATTTCGTATTTATTAAAAATAGCCGAAATTTAAAATAATTAATAATCTGATTAAACAAACTCCAAAAAATATGAAAATTTTTGGGTGATCTAAAACCTTTGTAAAACTACTGGAAACAAACTTTTACTAAATTTGAACATGATTTGATATACGTTTGGCTCCATTCATCAAGAAATAACCCTTTTCGGGGTTATTCTTTGAAAAATAAAATGAAAAATAAAACGGCCGAACCACGGTTGGAAATTAAGTTCCCAGTAGTATTTTATTTTATAGAAATCCTAAAAAATATCATTTTTTAAAGAAACCCACGTTTTCTAACACTTGCTTTGATAATCCGATTGAAATCCATATTGAATAAAAAACGAAAGAAAATCATTATTAAATGGAGGAAGTTTAATTTTTTGGTGAAATTTTGAATTTTGAAAACTTATAATCTATATTATAACATACTGAAATTTCAAGGAAAAATTCATTGATTTGATCTACCAAAAGTAAAACCCTAGCATGCTTTTCTACTTTTGATATTACAAAGATAAAGATCCAACCGTTGATCGCGCTCTTTGTCTGTAGGGTGCGTAGATCCGAGGTATACTCTTTGTCGCACCCTTTTATATGATGAAGAAGACCCAAAGAACACCTCAAAGATCCTTGATCTATGATTTGTTGAAGAAGAAAAAGGAATTCAAGAATTTCTTTTGTGAAGAACACTTGAGAGATATGAACACACTTCAAGAGAGAAAAAAAAATTCTTGGGAGGAGAGAAAATATGGACGAATTTGGATTTTTTTCCTCATTTTTTTGGATTGTTTGCTTTGATTTTTATACAAAAAAAGTTAGGGTTAAGAGAGAAATAGTAATTTCCAATGTGAGAGCTCCCTTTTTGGCTTGTTTCTAATTTTCCCTTCTTGCTTTCTTTCTTTCTTGTTTCCAAATTGGATTTGATTCCAATCTTAATTTCTTGTCAATCAAGACATGTTATTCTCATTCCACATTGCTTCTTTGGAAGAAACCTTTTTAAGCAATCATTCATCTTTTCCTTCTTTCCTTCTTTTCATTTTTTATTCTTTTTATTTTTCTTTTAACAAATATGATGTCACCATTGTGACATCATCAAGGTTGGGTGCTCAACTCATGTGGGTCAACCATGTGGGCCGCCCACCATGGTGGTTGACCCATATGGGTGAACCCACATGAGCTCCATCTTTGCGGGGTTTAGCCCAATGGGCCATTTCACACGGGTTTCGGGTTTTTCCGTAAAAAATCAATAAATCTTTCTAAATTCAACATTCTATATATGGACCATACCCATTTGACATTTATGGTGCATCCCTCACACATGATCGGACCATCTTTTTTGGAAAATAACTTTTCGGACCAAAATGCCCCTACTTGACTGTTAGACATAAGGGTGTCAATTTTGGCTTGGGCTCGGAAGCTCGCTCGAGCTCGGCTCAAGCTCGGCTCGAATCCTTAACGAGCCGAGCCGAGCCGGCTTGCTAGGCTCGTTAAGCTTAACGAGCCGAGCCCAGGCCAGGCTCGGCTCGGCTCGGCTCGTTAAGGCTCATCGATCGGTAACAGATACGGCAGTGACGTCAGAGCTGAGCTGGAGGACCCGAGGAGCCGAAGTGAATAAGCTGAGTCCTGCGCAAGAGCAAACGAGGTCAGAAGACCAACCCGGAGTAGTACTCCGAACAGGCCCTTCGACACTCAAGTCAGTATGAGCAGGAGTGCAGAGCGAGTTTAAGAGTGGTGGGTGAGAAGTTATTACCGTCGATTATGAGCCCTGAAAGGCCTTTTATAGAGGGAAACCTGGGGTGGTTGGATTACCTACCCTAGGACAGGTGTCGACCTGTTATAAGTTTAAATTTACCTACTCTTCAGGAAATTACCAGATTGCCCTTGTGCAACAGTTGGGCCTGTGGTCGGCCATCCTGGGGCCACGTGTCGGCAGCTAATTGGCTGCTGTTTTTATACCCCATCAGTTGCCCGCCAGTTCTCCAAGTCATTGTAGTGATTTGGGGAAGTGTGGTGAGTTACATTCCTGATCGAGGGGAGTCTGTCTGGCGAAGCCGTTTGTCCGGCCTGCGGAACCAGTCCGAAAATTTCGTCTGTCCGGCCTGGGAATCAGTCCGGAAATTCCGTCTGTCCGGCCTGGGAGGCAGTCCGAAGATTTTGTCTGTTCGGCCTGGAAATCAGTCCGGAGATTTTGTATGTTCGGCCTGGGAATCAGTCCGGAAATTCTGTCTGTCCGGCCTGGAAATCAGTCCGGAGATTTTGGTTGTCCGGCCTGGGAATCAGTCCGGAGGTTTTGTATGTCCGGCTAGGGAATCAGTCCGGAAATTCTCTGTCTGGCATGGGAATCAGTCCGGAAATTCGTTCTGTCAGGCCTGAAAATCAGTCTGGAGGTTTTCTCTGTCCGGCCTGGGAATCAGTCTGGAAATTCTGTCTGTCTGGCCTGAAAATCGGTCCGGAAGTTTTGTCAGTTCGGCAAATCGTCTGTCCGGCTTGGGCCGGACAGATTTTTGTCGCGTAGCGGATGCGCCATATTCTGTCCGGCTTGGGCTGGACTGATTTTTGTCGCTTAGCAATTTGCTCCATATTCTGTCCGGCTTGGACCGGACAGGTTTTTTGTCGTTTAGCGAATGCGCCATATTCTGTCCGGCTTGGGCCGGACAGATTGTTGTCGCGTAGCGGATGCGCCATATTCTGTCCGGTTTGGGCCGGACAGATTTTTGTCGCGTAGCGGATGCGCCAGATTCTGTCTGGCATGGGCCGGACTGATTTTCCCGACGGGCACAATCGCCTTAGAAGTTAATCTGTACACGAGCACCTTACGAATGTCCCTTAGCCCCTTGGAGATACGTGCGTATTTGCTTACGCCCTTGCCTCGAAGTGTGTGTCCGCCATTAATGAAAGACACGGGGCACCATATAAGGGCCCTCGAAGTGCGTGCCCTTCATTAAATGCGAACCGCCTTATCCAAAGCTTATAAAAGGAGGTTTTTACCTTTCACATTTCACTTTTACTTTCGCTTCCTCCCCCTTGTCTTCCTTTCTTGCTCTGCCTGCTCGGCTCGGTTAGCTCGAGGTTGTGATCGTCCGCGGATTTAGGAGCTCTTCTCTGTTCGGTCCGGTAATTTTCTTGAGCGCGTCTTTTAGTCGTTTCTTTTTCTGCTTTCATGTCCTGTAGTAACTCTAGCTCTGAGTTCGGTTCTGAGTCCTGTTCAGGGGAGTCCTCTTCCAGTAGCTCAGGGTCTAGCTCGTCAGGGAGGACCCAAAATAATCTGACCAGGACTCCCGGGCCAAATATGGCATGTCCCGATGTTAGTGTAGAAATCGTGTATACTGAGGAAGGGGTGATTTTGGATATGAACACCCCTCCGCTCCCAACGGATAGTTATCTCCGAGGAGAGGCGAGTGTTTGTAGTGACGCCGCCGAGGCGTCCACAACATTCCTCCCAGGCCGGGCCGTTGAGGTCGTAGCTAGGGCCCGGATGGACGCCAATCCCCAGTACAACATGCAAGCTTTTTACAAAGAGAACATCCTTGATGAGTCCAGGCTGGGAGACATTAGGGATAGGTACATTATTCCCCCAAGGTTTGGGCTGAGGGAGGCGATAGAGGGAGATAGGGCTTGTAACGAGAGCTCCGACGTCTATATATATGATCAGTCGTTAAGGGCCCGGCTCAGATTTCCTCTGCACCCATTCTTCGCTGCGGTCCTTCAATATTACGGGCAGGCTCCGGCTCAGGTTGCGCCGAACTCCTGGAGGACGCTGATCGGGTTCGTATACCTAGTCCAGGGCCAGTTTCAAAGGAATTTGTCTGTGCCGTTATTCCGCGCATGTGCGCACTTGAAAAGGCATAAGGGCGGGGGTTGGATCTACATTAGCCAGCGCCCGGAGGTGAAAATGATCACTGGCATTCCCTCTTCCATACACTTATGGAAGAACACGTTCTTCTATGTCGAGGACAGGGAGTCCACCGAGCCCTGGCCAGTCCCTCTAAAGTGGGACACCCCAGATACAATTGCGATGAGCCGCAAGCTGCTCCTTGAGGGCGAGGATATGAGAACGCTTTCCCTAGTCCATGAGGAATTGGACCGTGAGGGCCTCATCTACTGTGCGGAATTCTCTGGGGAAGCGGTTCTGGTCGGGCTTGGCCTTAGTATTGCGACCCCGGCACGTATGTGGCTAGTCTTGCTTTTAAACTCCTTTTCCTCTTTTTTTGCTTCTGACTGGTTTTGTTCGTCTATGTTGTCTTTCTGAGATGCAGAAACAGTCAAAGATAGAGAAAGTGAGGCAAGGAGCCTTTGGAAGGGTCCAGCAGGGCCAGAAAAGGAAAACAGTGGAGATTTCGAGTCCTGCTCCGCCCCTGGAAACGCCGCCCCCAAAGAGCAAGACTACGGTGAAGTTTGTCGGTGCCTACGGCTAAGGAGAAGGGTCCTCAAAATCAGGGGGAACACCCACTGGAGCCCGCCCTCCCCTGGCAAGATCTGGAGATAATGTTTTTCGGCCCAATTGGGCCGTTCAGAAAAATGACTCCGGCCTTGGTGAGAGCCGGGTAGCAGCGGAGCTCGTTAGCAAGGTTTTGCTAAGCAAAGACAAGCTCCAGGTTCTACACGAACCTCCAGCTGCGGCGGATGAGGCCATATTTTCTTACCTTTACCAGGTAAGATGGCCCGTGTGTTTGCTTGTTTTGTCTTTTGTTTTGCTTTCTTGTGTTAACACTTGTTCGCCTGCAGGTTGGGTTGTACTACAACGATCTTCGGGAGAAGAGCAAAAAGTTCTCTGAGGCAATAACTATGTCCGAGGAGAAGAGCGCCTTGCTGATGAAGGAAGGAGAGGAGCTCCAAAGGTCTATTGGAGAGAAGGACGCGGAGAATAAGCGGCTCAAGGAGGAGTTGGCCGCCCAGAAGCAAAAGGCCGCCGAGGCCCTCAACACACAGAGGGAAAGAGCCCGGGAGAGACAGATAGCGGCCGTTGAGGAGGCTGTACAGAAGAAAGAGGATGAACTTATCAGTTTGTCCAGCGAATCCTATAAGGTGGGATTCTTTGATTGCCTTGATCAAGTCAAGGGGTCCAACCCTGCCGTGATCCTGACAGGCTTAGATCTCCCTAACCCATTGGCGCCTGACGACGAGGAGCCGGGCACCGCCACTGCTGCAGAGGTCCCGGTGGCAAACCCATCACGGGGTGGTAGCCACGGGGTGTCTTGAGCCTTCCTTCTTTCCTCCCTGGGTACCGTCCTCTGATTCTTTTTGTATTGGCCCTTAGAGGTCCTATTTTTGTAATGGCCCTTAGAGGCCCAACTTTTGTAATGGTCCTTCGAGGCCCAACTTTTGTAATGGTCCTTCGAGGCCCAACTTTTGCATGAATAGAAATTGCATGTTGTCGTCCATTCTCTACTTGTCTGCCCCCAGCTAATACTGTTTTATTCTAGAACTGTGGGTCAAGAATACTCTGGGCAGACGTTCGACGTGAACTAACCAGCGAGTACCCAAGTTTTGGTGAACTGGGTTTCCAAGACGGTTTGGCTTTTCTGTCCGGTCCCGTTCCGAACCAGGAGTGCGCTCCCGGTCTTTGCGGAGACGAGCCGTGGCGAACCAAGCAACAAGTACCCTAGTTTTAGTGAACTGGGTTTCCAAGTGGCTTTGGTTTTTGCTGTCCGGGCTTGTTCTGGAGCAGGAGTCCGCTCCCGGTCTTTGCGGAGACGACCCGTGGCGAACCAAGCAGCGAGTACCCTAGTTTTAGTGAACTGGGTTTCCAAGTGGTTTTCGTTTTTGCTGTCCGCGCTTATTCCGGACCAGGAGTGCGCTCCCGGTCTTTGCGGAGACGAGCCGTGGCGAACCAAGCAGCGAGTACCCTAGTTTTAGTGAACTGGGTTTCCAAGTGGCTTTGGTTTTCACTGTCCGGGCTTATTCCGGACCAGGAGTGCGCTCCCGGTCTTTGCGGAGATGAGCCGTGGCGAACCAAGCAGCGAGTACCCTAATTTTAGTGAACTAGGTTTCCAAGTGGCTTTGGTTTTTGCTGTCCGGGCTTGTTCTGGACCAGGAGTGCGCTCCCGGTCTCTGCGGAGACAAGCCGTGGTGAACCAAGCAGCGAGTACCCTAGTTTTAGTGAACTGGGTTTCCAAGTGGCTTTGGTTTTTGCTGTCCAGGCTTGTTCCGAACCAGGAGTGCGCTCCTGGTCTTTGCAGAGACGAGCCGTGGCGAACCAAGCAGCGAGTACCATAGTTTTAGTGAACTGGGTTTCCAAGTGGCTTTGGTTTTTGCTGTCCGGGCTTGTTCCGGACCAGGAGTGCGCTCCCGGTCTTTGCGGAGACGAGCCGTGGCGAACCAAGCAGCGAGTACCCTAGTTTTAGTGAACTAGGTTTCCAAGTGGCTTTGGTTTTTGCTATCCGGGCTTGTTTCGTACCAGGAGTGCGCTCCCGGTCTTTGCGGAGACGAGCCGTGGCTAACCAAGCAGCGAGTACCCTAGTTTTAGTGAACTGGGTTTCCAAGTGGCTTTGGTTTTTGCTGTCCGGGCTTGTTCCGAACTAGGAGTACGCTCCCGGTCTTTGCGGAGACGAGCCGTGGCGAACCAAGCAGCAAGTACCCTAGTTTTAGTGAACTGGGTTTCCAAGTGGCTTTGGTTTTTGCTGTCCGGGCTTGTTCCGGACCAGGAGTGCGCTCCCGGTCTTTGCGGAGACGAGCCATGGTGAACCAAGCAGCGAGTACCCTAGTTTTAGTGTACTGGGTTTCCAAGTTGCGTGAGGAGATTTGCAAAGAGTTTCTATCATTCACTTTCAATATATATTTACAAAGTCACTTTCACGCCGGGCAGTCTACTACTGATAGTATTTTCGGAGGTTCTTTGAGTTCCAGGCATGGGGTAATGGGTGCTCCTCCAGCGTCTCCAGCTTATAGCTTCCTGGGTGAATCACCTCTCTTACTCAGTACGGCCCCTCCTAGGTCGGGGAGAGTTTTCCGACCTTCTTCGGTTGGGAGATAGCAGCCTTCCTTAGGACTAGGTCCCCTGCTCGAAATTCTCTGGGGCGTATTTTCGAATTATGATAGTTGGAAACTTTCTGGTTGTAGGCGGCGACCCTGATTCGGGACTCTTCCCGGGCTTCTTCTAGTAAATCGAGATTTGCGCGGAGCCCATCTCCATTGAGCTGCTCATTGAAGTTGGTGACTCTGGGAGATCGGGCGCCCACATCGACGGGTATTACGGCCTCCGTCCCAAAGGACAAGTTGAATGGTGACTCCCCCGTTGGTGTGCGCGGGGTGGTGCGATACGCCCACAAGACATGATAAAGTTTATCTGCCCATCGGCCAGCTTTTTCGTCCAGCCTCTTCTCTATCCCCTGTAGTAGGATTCTGTTTGTTACTTCTGTCTGCCCATTCGTCTGAGGGTGTGCCACTGAAGTAAATCTTTGTTCGATCTTCAAGTCACAGCAGAATTTTCAGAAGTTCCGGCAGTCGAATTGTCTCCCATTGTCTGTGATCAAGACGCGGGGGATCCCGAACCTGCAAACAACCGACTTCCAAAAGAAGGTCTGTACGTTTTGCTCTGTGATCTGGGCTAGAGGTTCAGCCTCTACCCACTTGGTGAAATAGTCAATGGCCACTACTATGAACGCACGCCTTCCGGAGGCCGGTGGAAAGGAGCCCAAGATGTCCATCCCCCAAACTGCGAAGGGGAGTGGGCTGATGATTGGGGCCATGGACACACCTGGTTGGTGGATGGTGGGAGAGAACTTTTGGCATCTTTCGCACTTCTTGACCAGGCTCAGTGCGTCTTTGTAGACACCCTCATTTTGCTACACATTAACCAACAATAGTCTAAAATATTGATCCGTGGAATTTTCTCTCTAAATCTCTCAATCTCCCTCCTAATGTCCGAAATGTCCGAAATGTCCAAAATGTGGCCCGAAAAATTGGAAAAATACCTTGTTTAGTGGCCCGAGTATAGTGAATATTGTAAGAGACCCTCTCTTATGTATTTATATACTTGAAGTTGCCGAAACCCTAATCCAACCCAACGGATCGTCAATCGGGGTTAAATTAGGTAGGGTCGCTTCACAGGCCGAACCCTAATTCTGCTCCGAGATCCGATTTTTATCGAGTCATCAAATCAAGGGTTGAGATTAATTTGGGTGTTTTCTCAATAAATTAAGATCATTTGGTCAAAATTAAATTAATCGGGGTCAGCCCCAATCCCGATCGGACATTAAGTAGCTCAATTGAGGAAAAACATACGAAAACCCACGGATCAATACGAAAAAATGAGAGCCGTAGAAATTATTCAATCCTATGATCAACAACAGATTTTAAACTCATTAATTGGTGGTTTAACGGCTGGGATCATCGATCCAAAGCTGATCGAGTTGGTTGGTCCAATCGAATCGACAATTTGATCAAACGGTGGAAAAATGATCCGCCGTTAAAAACCGACGGCTCTCATTGGATGAAAATTTTAAACTTGTAATTTGTATGGCAATATTGGGCTTAAATGAAAGAGGAGAAATCAAGGATTCCAAAGGCGAAAAAATTATCGAAATCGGACGCCGAAATCTTCAGAAAATGACTTTTTTTAAGTTTCTTTCCGCACTTTCTCTCTCCCCTCCCACACGCATGGGAAAACGTTCCATGATGTCCACGTTCCTATTTTGAAGGCTTTGGGTTGATATTTTAAAAGATTTTGTATATTGAGAGGAGATGTGTGGTTCAAGCATATTGGCCAAAAGAATTGCCTAAAGCTAAAAAGGGGCATTTGTCTTTTTCCAATTGAGTACAAATCTTGCTAAAATTCCAACTTTCACTCCTCATTTGGACGTTCCCAATTATTCTTGATTTGCAAAATTTTGTTGAAACACTTGTCATTATCCTAATTGCTTTCCTAGTTTTGCAAAGAAATCCCATTCATTCAAAGCTCTTTCCATTCCACTCACATGCACGTCCAATATGGGAGTTTCCAATTGATCTCTTTTTCTTTCTCAATTTATAAAAAAAAAAAAAAAGGGAAATGTGGCACAAGTGGCACAATCTCATTCATTGGAGTTGTTTCTAAATTTTGGCAATTCATCTCTACCATTGAAAGACATTCCATTGGTCACAAAGAGAAGATTTTGGACGTTTTTCTCTTGCCTTGAAAAACACTCCCAAGATTGGAAAGAGAATATTACGGTTCTTTGGATCCCCACCATTGCACTATTGCTAATTTCCAATCTTTCAATCATGACCCTTGTTTTTCCTTAACTCCATCTTTAGCAATCCAAGCATTCTCTTCCCTATAAATACCCCCTCTCCCCCTCTTCATTAGACACATTATTTTTCAGCCCTCTCTCCCCCTCTAAATTCCGCCCCAAATTTCCCCTACCCCTCTCTCATTTCTTCTTACCACCGTTTGTGGTGGAAACGCTAAGGAATCGAGTCATCTCCAAGGAATCGTCTTCATCACCTGGAGCAAGGAACGACATCAAGCCTTGGGAGAGGTAGGCCATCATTTTATTCTTCATTTTTGACCCATTTTAATGAACCAAATCTTTTGAAGTCACACACCATTCCTGAATCTAATGAATTGTATATGCAAATGCATTGCCTATGCATGCATCCGTACATCATGTACATGTGCTATGCATAGACCCTTTGTTGCATATAACTAAGTGTATCATGGTCAATTATCGAAATACAGTGTGTGTAAATGATACAGTGTGTGTAAATGTGGAGAATAAGCCCACGAACATAAGCTCAAAGAAACAAATCTGCATGCTATAAAAGTTAATGTTCTGTGTGGACCCAATAGCTCTTAGCTTCCCTCTAAAAAAAGAAGTCGTCCCTCTTTCCCTTCCCTGGCCACTTGGCCATTAAAGCCTAACCCCCATCTCCTTAGCCACGTCCCCATCCTATTAAACCTATGTATCTTAATCCATCAGAAATACCATCAAACCCTTTCATCCCATTAGATCCGTAGTACATACCATACATCCGAGCCACCACCCAATTAGCATCAAACTTCATAGCCCGCACTCCATACCTATATTCCTTACTACCCCACCCCAATCCAACCGACTCAACCCAACCCAATCTGATCCACGCCCCCCCCCAACAGACCCGCACCACCCAATTCAACCCAAACCCAAACCTATATTCCTTACTACCCACCCCAATCCAACCGACTCAACCTAACCCAATCTGATCCATATCCCCCCAACAGACCCCACACTCAACCCAATTAAACCCAACCCAACCTATATTCCTTACTACCCCACCCCAATCCAACCGACCCAACCCAACCCAATCTGATCCATGCCCCCCCAACAGACCCCACACTCAACCCAATTAAACCCAACCCAACCTATATTCCTTACTACCCCACCCCAATCCAACCGACCCAACCCAACCCAATCTGATCCATACCCCCCAACAGGGCCCCACACTCAACCCAATTAAATCCAACCCAACCTATATTCCTTACTACCCACCCCATCCCAACCGAACCTTGTCCCCTCCCCATTAAATTTATATTATATCTCACATGATCCATAACATACCCATACATCATGTTCTTGCATCACAATAGGATAACCCCATAACCTAACAGCATGTATGCCATCACAACAATTCTATGCCCATCAGACACAGCACTCACTTCTATAGCCACATACCCATTTTATAGCCATGGTCACATGCTCCATTTCCATAGCTACATACCCCATCTCCATCAACACCTCCCATGGCCCATCATGTCATATCAAAACCCCTACCTAGAATCCTCTCTCTTAAAGCAAACCCACTACCTGATACTATCTTGGCCGAACCATTCATTCCTTCACCAAAACCTGCAACCTGGGCCTAACCAAGATGCAACCCGGACCTCAACTTGGGGTCAATCCAAATTAACCCAACTTAATCTAATCTGAGCCCAACCCCAACCCGTTTCTAACCTGAGTCCCATCCTAGACCTAACTTGAATTGGCAACCCAAAACCGGCCCTGCAAATGAACCCGACTTGAGTCAACCTGTACCCAACCAAATATAACCCAACCCGATCCAAGTGGATCAGCCCAAACTAACCCATTCCAAGCCCATGGCCCACCTAATCCATAAATTCCTGACCCGCGCCCAACCTGACCCTAACTCAATCCAACTTGATCCAACCCAATTCAACCCAACCCAACCCAGCCGCACAACTTAACCCAACCCCTAACCCGAGCCCCAACCCCGAACCGCTAACCCGAACCCTGAGTCTAACTTGGAACAAAACCCGCAACCTGGACCTAAACCCATCCGAATTACAACTCAAGCCAACACGGGTCTAACCCGGTCTAACCCACTCACTTAGTCCCACCAAACCCAATCCGACTCCATGGGCCTACTCGGCCTAGCCCTAACACTCCCAAACCCAAGCCGTTCCCTACATCATAAACCCTACTCAACAAAACCCAATCTTTCCACCTTAAACCAACCGGACCCCAATCTGGCTCAACCTAAGCTAAATCAACCCGAGTTATTCCAATCCTAACCCGAGTTGCGCCCCTTGACTCACTCGAGTCATATGCCTAATTCAGCCACACCTACCGTTGTCCAACCGGGTTGCACCCCTAGACCCCAACCGAGTTGTATTCCTATGCCTGAATCTAAAGTCCATCTCTTTTGATGACCTTGTCATTCAATCCTTCGGAGCTAATCCCAAGTTTCCAATTCAAAATTCCTCATCCAAGTCTCTAATTCTCAAATCCTAGTTTCCGAAGCTAATCCAAATCCCAATCCCAATTCTCAATCTCAACCACCAATTGGAACTACGTATGGCTTGATCCCCACGACGGGGTACGTAGGCAACTTGGCAAAATCAAGTTCAGCCGCCCCCCTCTCCATCCTTCCTGTTCTCTCACACCCTTCCCCATCTCTTCCACCTTTCTTTCTATCCCTTCTCCCACTCTCAAATCATTGATTGCATGTTTAGTTCTTTGGTCATTTTGCATGATTAGTTACTTGGCTTTCCATGTTTAGTTTCTTTACATGTTTCATCATTTAAAATGTCATGTTAATTGTCTTCGGTAGAAATTGCATGTTTAGATTTTTTGTTTGAATTTGGAACTCTTTGGAATTTGAAAGCCTTAAAGAACCTAAGAACTTTCACACAATTGAAAAATCACAATTCAAGATCAATCGTAAAATCTTTTAGGTTCTGAACTTAGAGGTTGCACTTTAGGTTCCCCAATAGAATCTTAGAGTCCAAATTCTCACAGAAATATTAAGATGCAACTTAGGCCCATTGCATTAGATCTAGGTTCATGTAGCGTAAGTCACTTCACCTCAAATCAATTAATCAAATTCAACTTAAGCCAAATCTCATCAAACTAAAAAACAATCACATAGGCACGTAGGCATGTAGTTGCATGTAGGATGCACTCCTGGCCCGCATGAGTCTAAACTGTGAACGGCCAAATCATTAGTAATGTTTAGATTTCTAAAATAAAACTCGCATTCACCCCCTTAGTTAAACCTGAATAATTAAAGCTTTTAAAAAGTTAGGCAAGGTCGGTGCTATACGCTTCGTGCGGTACACCTTCCGACTTCGTAACCAGGTAACTTACCCAGAATTCTAAACGCAGACCAAATTAACAGAGTTAATCATGGGTCCTAGATCCCTAATCTAGGTGGCGACTCTGGTCAGTTGTTTCTTTCGTGAAGTTAGGACTTTTATCCTAAATTTGTGAAAAAGGCAATCATATTCAAAACCAATGGACAAAGGCGCTATCATCGTAAAACACCACCCTCGTGGGACCACCCCCCCCTCCGGGACGGGATCCACAGTCTTGTCTTAAGGTGGACCAGTACAGGCCTCTCAGCAGCACTTTGATTGCTAGGGCCTTGCCCCCTAGGTGTTCTCCACAAATCCCTTCGTGCGTCTCTTGCAGAGCGTATGCGGCGTTGCTTGGCCGGAGGCACATCAGGTACGGGAGGGTGTACGAACTTTTGTACAGGCTTTCACCATCGAGGGAAAACCCGGCTGCTCTCTATGTCACTTTGCGGGCCTCCTTCTTGGCTTCGGGGAGTTTTCCACTGCGCAGGTAGTCGATGATTTCATCCATCCAGCAGGACTCGTGCTCCACCTGCATCACTTCAGTGGCCTTATTTTCGATACTGGATTTCTGTAGAAACTCCATACATATACTCCCAAGAGTGGTGTATCCGGATGCGGCCAGCTTAGACAGCACATCTGCTTTTGTGTTTTCTGTTCTGGGGATTCTGATGACCTCAAAACTTTTGAACTTGCTGGATAACTGGCGGACCTTGGAGAGGTATTTGATCATGCGCTCGTCGCGGGCCTCATAGACCCCTTGAATCTGGTTTGCAACCAGCTGGGAGTCACAGTATGCTTTCAGCCTTTGGGCGCTGGTCTGGACTGCGAGATTCATTCCGGCGATGAGGGCTTCATACTCAGCCTCATTGTTGGATGCGCAGAATCCGAACCTCAGGGCGTAATCTAAAGTGAAGTTGTCAGGCCCGGTGAGAGTCAAACCGGCTCCACAGCCACCCTTGTTAGAAGATCCGTCCACGTACACTTCCCAGAGCGGTTCGGTGGCCGATGGATCCTGTTCTGCTGGTATGTGGACAATTTCTGCTTCAGTTCCATCTTCCATTCGCTCCTCAGTGGCGGTTTTCTCCCCAACCGGGGTTTGGAAAATTTCAAGTTCAGTGCTCTGCTGGGGGATGGTGCATTCAGCCAAAAAATCTGCCAGCACTTGAGCCTTTATTGCTGGTCTAGGCACGTACTGGATATCGAATTCGCTCAGCTCCACGGCCCATTTCATGAGTCGTCCTGAGGTGTCCGGCTTATGGAGAACTTGCATGAGCGGCTGATCGCTCATGACCTTTATTGTGTGGGCTTGAAAATACGGCCTCAATTTTTTGGCTGCCATGACCAGGGCGTAGGCCAATTTCTCGACCCGCTGATACCTGATCTCGGCGTCATGCAGGACCTTGCTGACATAGTAGACCGGTTTTTGTTGGCTGTGTTCTTCACGAACTAGGACGGCTGCTAGAGCCATAGGGCTCACGGACAGGTACAGGAGCAGTTCGTCTCCCGGCTCTGGTTTTGTCAAAAGCGGTGGGGAGGACAAGTATTGCTTCAGTTCCTCAAACGCGGTCTGGCACTCAGCTGTCCAGGGTACAGTCTTGATTCCTTTAACGGCGTTGAAGAAAGGCAGGCATCTCTCTGCGGACTTCGAGATGAAGCGCCCGAGTGCGGCCACCATTCCCGTTAGCCGCTGCACTTCTCTGATGGTTTTCAGCGGAGTGAGCTCCACCACGGCCTTGCTCTTCTCTGGATTGGCCTCTATCCCTCTTCGGCTTACCATAAACCTTAAGAACTTTCTCGAGCTGACGCCGAAAGTGCACTTAGTGGGGTTAAGTTTCATGTTATGCTCTCTTAGGACCTGAAATGTTTCTTTCAAGTCGGACCCATGATCTTGTGCACTTTGGCTTTTGACCAGCATATCGTCGACATAGACTTCCATGTTACGACCGATCTGATTCTGGAAGAGTTTGTTCACGAGCCTCTGATGCGTGGCCCTGACATTTTTTAGGCCAAAGGGCATAACACGGTAACAGTACGTCCCCTGATCCGTTACAAAGGAAGTCTTCAGTATGTCTGACTCATACATTCTGATTTGATTGTATCTGGAGAAGGCGTCCATGAAGCTTAGTAGTTCATGACCTGCGGTGGCATCAATGAGCTGATCGATTTTTGGGAGCGGATAGCTATCCCTGGGACAGGCTTTGTTCAGATCAGTGAAGTCAACGCAGGTCCTCCATTTTTCATTTGTCTTCTTGAAATAAACAAGAGGGGGGTGAATTGATTATAACACTAAATTTTGCCTTTTTAAATTTAAGTATTGAACCTAATTTGAATTTTCTTCTCTTGATTAGATTTTGGTTAGTTCAAATAAGATCAAAACAAAATAAAATGCCAAACCAAAATCAAGAATGAAAGTGCAAGAAAAAAGGAAAGAACACATCGATATATAGTGGTTCGGGCAAAGCCCTACTCCACTCTTCTTAAGATCGTCCTTAAGGATTTCCACTATGCGAGACATCCACGATGCCCGGCTCCGAGGCGATTACAATCCAAGGGAATTAAATAAGGATGCCCTTCCACCTTTACAATGACTCTCCTTCTCCACCGAGTTCTAAGCGGTACTCTCTAGGGTATTAAGATAGGATGCCCTAGCCACCTTTACAAGAAAAGAAGATGAATAGCTTGGCTTCTCTTGAAAGCTTGATGCACGTTGTAGTCCCTTGAATGCTTCTCTAAAGTAGGTTGCAAGTTGAAAGCCCTAAATCCAAACTTAAAAGATTTGCAAGTGCAAGGCAAGCTTGGAGAGAAAACAAATTCTTAAGCACAAATGGGTTGCAAGTTTGTTTGAATGCTTAAGGAAGATTTTCCAAATATTCAAGAGAGGAAAATAATCCTCTTGAATGTGTATATATAGCCTCTCAAGAAAATATGACCGTTTGGAATTATAAAAATCAAAAACTAATTTTTAATTCAAAAACCAACGGCTCTTTTCTTGGCTGTCGCGATGTTCTCGGAGCTCCGAGAAATTCTCGAAGTTCCGAGAGAACGGCCAGAAGAAGAAAAATTCTATTGGACCATTTCTCGGAGTTCCGAGAGAATGGCCAGAAGTTTTAAAAAACTACTTGACCATTTCTTGGAGTTCCGAGCTCGGAGCTCCGAGAAAAATCTCGGAGTTCCGAGAAGCCTAAAATAAGCAGATTTTTATCTTTTTATTGCTTATTTGATTTTGGGCTTTTGGAACTCAATTCCTAAGATAATTTGGAATGTTTATGAGGGTCCCAACATGTTGGTCCACCGCATAACCATTCGCTAAAGCATTTAAGGTCTTAAGTGTTTTTTGAAAACTCTTTTTGAAAAACCTTGCCTTGACTTATAAATCTAAAGAGAAAGGATGTACAATGAAATCTATGTAACCTTCAACTTCTCTTTAGCCTTGGTCTTCAATTGATCTTCCATTTTGTGTATGCCTTGGTCTTCAATTGATCTTCCATTTTGGGTATGCTTGCTTGAGAGATGATGTGAGCTTCACTTAGCTCCTTTTGACTCTTGTGTGGTACATCTTCAAGCATGACCATGTGGAGTGTTGGTTTCTTCAATGATCAACCTATCTTAACACAACACTTCAAGGCAAATTGATTAGTATTCAAGAACATAATCAATTATGTTTAGAATCATCAAAACAAGATAGGAGAGTAGACCCTTAGGCTTACACTTCTTCACCAGGACCATGTTTGCCAGCCAGTCCGGGTATTGAATTTCTCGAATGAAGTCAGCCCTTAAGAGCCTCTCCACTTATTCTTTTATCGCCTGCCGTCTTTCGAGGGCCAAATGTCTTCTTTTCTTTTTCACCGGCCTGCAGGTAGGGTCAACACCAAGTCTATGCATGTTGACCTCCGGGTCTATGCCGGGCATGTCAATGGGAGCCCATGCAAAGGCGTCTGCGTTGTCTTGAAGAAACTGGGTGAGGCTGTGCCGGGTGCTGCTGTCTAGAGACGAGCCGATCTGAACGACTTTCTCATCTTCATCTTTGCATAAGGGGATGTAGATGAGGTCTTCGGCGGGCTGAGTCCTCTGGGCTTCATCCCTCAGATCGAGTAGCTCAATCGGCAGCGATTCCACCGCATTTTTGCCCTTGAGTGCCATTGCATAGCACTCCCTGGACTGTGGTTGGTCTCCTCTGACTTCTCCCACACCGTTTGGCGTTATGAATTTCAGCTTCTGGTGATACGCTGAAGCGACGGCAAGGATCAAGTTCTGGCCAGGACTTCCCAAGATAGAGTTATAGACCAAAGTGGCCCTCACTACCAGGAAATTAACCATCACGAAGGCCTGACAGGGCGACTCTCCGACGAGGACTGGTGTTTAATCTGTCCTGCCACTTTCACGACCTCCCCTGAGAAACCGAACAGATCGGAGTTTGCCGGCCTCAAACGGTCTTCTCCGATCATCATTCTTTTGAAAGCATGATAGTAAAGGATATCGGCCAAACTCCCGTTGTCGACAAGGATTTTCTTCAGCTCCCAGTTCGCGACGAGTATTGTCAGGATCAGGGCGTCGTCGTGCGGCAATATCAAGTTGTCGAGATCCGCATCTGAAAAGGAGATCTCATTCTCTGACTTCATCTTTTTGCTGCATGTGTGCACGACATTGACTCGGCGTGCGTATGCTTTTCGAGCAGCAGATGTTGTGCCCCCGACAGCCGGTTCACCCATAATCGTGCCGATAACTCCCCTTGGCTGGGATCGGTGTGCCTCTGGTTGTGGACTGGATGGCTGAGGAGATTGACCCCGGGCAGGGGGCGGCTGTGACCGTCGAGGGCTCCGGCCATGGGGACTCTTCTCTCTGCGCTCTCTTGTGTGGCCGTCACTTTGGACATACCTTTTCAAGTAGCCCCGGCCAATCAGCAGCTCGATTTCTTCCTTGAGCTGCCAGCATTCGTCTGTGTCGTGACCGTGGTCCCTGTGGAACCGACAGTACTTCGACTTGTCTCTCTTATTTCCCTTGGAGATCATTCTGGTCGGCCACCTTACGAACTCTTCTCCTCTGATAGCGGCCAGTATGTGTCTCCGGGAGGTGTTGAGAGGGGTGAAGTTCTCTTCCCTCCTCTGGGAGGACTTCTCTCTTCTGGGGGCCTTATCGTCCCTACACTGCTTGGTAGGATTTTTGTCCTCAGAGGATCTCCTCCGATTTGAGTCCAGAGCCGCCAGTGTCTCTTCCACTGCTATATATTCCTCCGCCCCGGCCATCAGATCTGCCAGTGAGTGTGGATTCTGGCGAGCCACTGACCGGCGGAAGTCGTTGGATCTAGCGCCTGTGAGGAGCGCGTTCATGGCGGCTGAGGGATCCAAATTCGACACTTGGAGTGCCTCCCTGTTGAAACGGCTGACGAACACTTTCAGAGGTTCGTTGTCCTCCTGCCGCAAGGCCATCAAGGATGCTGTTGTTTTCATTGGCCTGCGGCTGCTCATGAAATGGCGGACCAGATCGTCCCCAAAGTCCTCAAAGTTGCTGATGGACTTTGGTTTGATCCTTGAGTACCAGTCCCAGGCCGCACCAATCAGTGTGGTCGGGAATGCTCTGCAGAGGAAGCCATCGGACGTGCCGTGGAGGAGCATCATCGTTCTGAACGTTTCCAGATGGTCCACAGGGTCGGTGGTCCCGTCATATTGCGGGACGGTTGGCATTTTAAACCCCCTGGGTGCTGGTGCATTCATAACATCGTCGGTGAACGGCGTTCTGCTCGAGAACGCCCAGGGAGCAGGCCGGCTCTGATCTTTTGCCAGCTCTTCTATGCGGTGGTCCATTTCTTCTATCCTTCAAAGCATCGGATCAGCTCTATGGTCTGGTCGGTCCAACGACCTGTTTCTCTCCACTGACGGGCTTGCCGCAGAGCCGGACTGACTTTCCGGACTCCTTCAAAGAGACCGGGATTTTTCTTGCGGTGCGCAGTCTTCATGGGCTCGGTGCTTTCGCGCAGAGCGGGACCGCGACCTCCAGCGGTGGTGGGTGGGGCTCTGTATGGGCATGCCCGGTTCTGGAGTGATGGACTCGCCTTGTGAAGTGGTGAATCTGCTCTTCACCGTGGCGTGCCGACTCTCCCCTGTGGACATTCGACCTTTCCTGAACAGGTCGTGGAGCTTCTGGAATATGTTGGGAAGGCGCTTGGATTAGTTGTTGGTACTGACCAACAAGAGCTGTCATTTGTTAAAAGAGAGCTTGAACTTGATCTGGAGTGGGCGCGGGATCGAGGTGTCCCGAACAAGCCGGGCTCTGTTCTGCTGTAGCAAAAGTAGCCACCACCTGTGAGGCGATTCGCTCACTCCGGGTCCTGTGAAGTAGCACGGCTCGGGTAGTCCGTGCGGTTGGTACCCGAGCATTCCTCCGTCCTGCCATTTTGTAAGGGGATTTGAACAGCTTTTAGTTCGTGGTCCCACGGATGGCGCCAATCTGTTAGGCCTAAAATTGGTAACATATACGGCAGTGACGTCAGAGCTGAGCTGGAGGACCCGAGGAGCCGAAGTGAATAAGCTGAGTCCTGCGCAAGAGCAAACGAGGTCAAAAGACCAACCCGGAGTTCTACTCCGGACAGGCTCTTCGACACTCAAGTCAGTATGAGCAGGAGTGCAGAGCGAGTTTAAGAGTGGTGGGTGAGAAGTTATTACCGTCAATTATGAGCCCTGAAAGGCCTTTTATAGAGGGAAACCTGGGGTGGTTGGATTACCTACCCCAGGACAAGTGTCGACCTGTTATAGGTTTAAATTTACCTACTCTTCAAGAAATTAATAGATTGCCCTTGTGCAACAGTTGGGCCTGTGGTGGGCCATCCTGGGGCCACGTGTCGGCAGCTAATTGGCTGCTGTTTTTATACCCTATCACACCCTATCTATGTCAGGACCCATCAAATGAACGCTTTGGATCATCCAAACAATGTGGGCCCACATTATTTGGATGATTTTTTGGTAGTGTTTGGATTCGGGTATGGGCCCACATTATTTGGATGATCCAAAGCGTTCATTTGATGGGTCCTGACATAGATAGGGTGTGCCCAAAAAATCAGCTCCATCAGATGATCCTAACCCTTCAATATATGGACGAATCTTCAGCTGAGGGAGCAAACCTTAAACAAATTGAAACTACAGGGGTGTATTTGTCACGTTTTAAACTATAGGGGTGGAAGTGGATGTGTCAGAAACTAGAGGGGGTGTAAATGTAATTACCTCAAAGGTAAAAACAAAGAAAGCAAGTAAGGTGTCGAAAAAAAAAAAAAACAATAAAAAGGTCCAATTCAACTACTAACCGTGTCTTCGAGGGGTTTCAATTGAAGGAAAGGTCAACTTTTCATTGATTTCTGCTGGATCATTCAATCTACTTACGCGGCTTTCCGAGAATGAAATGGAGTTGACAAATCTTCTACGATCAGGTAACACGAATCAAGACGGGTACCATGAACTATGATAAACTCTGTACATAGTCAAACAATTGGAATGCGTTGACAAATAACTCAACCGTAATGCCAAGAAATAAGAGCCCTCTATCCTTTCAAGGCTCTAACTCAAAAATGCGCAGATTAAAGTTTCAGGTTATTCCTGCCTAGAAAGTTCAGACTTTCGTTTGCCTTCCCAAAGCTGAAAACGATGAAAAACAAGAAAACGCCTCTCTCATTCTCAGTCTGGTTTAACGGTTCTATATATTCATATCTAGTGCTTCATTTGTCATCTTTTCTTCAGTGATTCCCTTGTTTCTTATTGGTTATGAGGAATGATATCGTCTTGGGGGCTCCCAAGATGGCATCTCCTGAAACACTCGATCGCTTTAAAGCCTACTCTATCTTCTCAAATTCCCGCTTTAAAGCCTAGGGAAGTCAGCGGTCTATTATCTTTGGGGACTTCATTGGAGAGAGAGAGATGCGATTGGACCGTTCTGGTGCCATTGTTTTGTGTGGTAAGGTTGACCGTTCCCATATATATATATATATATATATATATATATATATATATATATATATATATGAGAAAACGGTTTCTACACATATGTGTAGAGAGTTCTATAAACACTAGCTTAAAATACAGTGGGGGCCCACATTGTTTGGGTGATCCAAACCATTCATTTTAAAGGCCCTCACATGGATAGGGTGTCTACAAAAAATCAGATCCATAGGATCATCCCAACCCTACGATTTGGGGAGGTAAAATGGATGTCTTTAAACCTTCACAAATTAGCCCATTTTTTGCCTCCACAATTCGAATGGTTAGGATGATCCTATGGATCTGATTTTTTATGGACACCCTATCTATATGAGGGCCTTAAAAATGAATGGTTTGAATCACCCAAATAATGTGGCCCCCACTGTATTTTAAGCCAGTGTGTAGATAACTTATCTACACATATGTGTAGGAACCCCTCTCTCTCTCTCTCTCTCTCTCTCTCTCTCTCTCTCTCTCTATATATATATATATATATATATATATATGTATATATATATATATATATATGTATATGTATGGGAAAGTGGGACTCTGGAGTTGCCACCTGCAGCCGCTCCTCTATCCTGCAATTTTGAAAAGTTTAAAGTCCAAAGGACTCACGGAATTTTCTCTTTCCTAAATAATCTCCATAAATAAAGCACAAAATGAGACTATCAATTCCAATCTATCATTTGATATTCCCTCTAGATAAAAAAGTATCTACAAGAACCCCCTCAAAATTTTCTTAATTATCGTATTTCTAAGAATAGTTGTGCCACGTGGCAGCCCCTCTTCTATCACACAATATTAAAAAGTTTGAATTCCAAAAGACTCACGGAATTTCTCTTCCCTAAATAATCTCCATAAATAAAGCACAAAATGAGACTATCAATTCCTATCTATTGTTTCATATTCCATAAAAACGTATCTACAAGAATCCCCTGAAAATTTTCTTAATTATCGTATTTCTAAGAATAAGGGATCTGCGAAGGGATTTGATGGAATTTATGGCAGTATTCATCTTTGCAGCGTTTACACATGCTTAAAACCTGTAGTCGTAAATCCAATCTTAACGATTTCCTTTCCTATTTCATCAGGAAAACGAATCGACCTGAAGAATCGACCCTAATCGGCATAAATCTCCCCAAAATCAACTCATTACGATTAGCTTTGCTCTTCTCCGATTTCTCACCTATTCTCTGAACTCGAAATCCAGGGAAAACAGAATAGAAGGCAAGGAAAAAAAATTCGTGGGTCTCTCATATTCTCAGTTTGCCTTCTGGAATGGGATCCCCGGATAAGAGCAATCTCATCACTGGTGAAGGAAAAAGGGAGCCCAACATCGTCAGTGTTTCTAAAAGCATCTAATACAAATTCTTTCGGAAGAGAAGAAGAGTGTTGGTTAACGCTCCAAATTTCTTTATTATTATTATTTTTTTTGTTATGGTTTTGTTTGATTTCTGATGGGAGTGTTTGCGGTGTTTTTTATTATCATAAGAAGAAGGGAAGAATGTGGTGAAGCGAAGAATGGTGTTTGCCGTTATTAGTTTTAATAATTTTCCTCTTATTGGGGTTGCTTTTTCATTTTTTTTCTTGGCGTGGTAACTTTACCGTGCTGTGGGGACTTGGAAGCAATTGCCATAATGTCCATTTGCGTATTTTTTTCTATTTCGCTCATCTAAAAAGGCTACTGATTTTTGGAACCTAATAATCAAAACATTCTATATACATTGAGCTTTGCACGGGCAAGTGAGTAGTTTAATTTCTCTTCTTTCATTTTGTCGTTTTATAAAACTCCTTAACCGTCTACTGCTTACATATCTTTTGTAGACTGCAGACTATTCATCCTTCAATGACCTAAATAAAAGAAGCTAGATGGTTCTTCTTTCTTTCATTTAGTTTAAGCAGCTCCCTTTATTTTAAATTTCTCTGAGGGCCCGTTTGGATGACGAGAAGATTTTGATTTGAAATTCTCACATTTGCAGCCCTTTTTGCGTTGACATTTGGATCCCGATCAAATCCTTAAATTTCCAATTCAGCGACTGACAGTGAAAAAAATCAGATTTCCAAATAAGCTGTGGAAATAAGAAATTGGAAATCCACAGATCTGGCAGTTTCTTTCACCCTCTTGGCTCCTCAACCTCTCCCCTACAGCAGGAATTACCCCTTTACCTCTCTGTCTCCCTCAACATGAGCTGGCAGATCTATTCATTTTGTACTGAAAACTCAATTCCAAATCCAAATACAAAATCCAAGGTATCCAAACGGGCCGTAATTGTTTGTCGCTTTCATTTCGTCTCTGTGTTCTACGTTTTCTTGGTGTATTTTTTTCTCAACGATCTCTTGTTATCATGTTTCTATAGTTTTAAATCCATAATTTTTATCAGTTCCAAAGCTTTTGATTTCACTCCTTTATTTATAAACTTTACAACTCAAAAAATGATAAGACAAGGTGAGTCCCTGTCAGTATCTAAACGTGGTAGTCCAAATATCGGTAGCCTTAATGGATTCTATGATCTTGATGCACATATATATATATGAGAATAGAGTTCATGCGCTTAACCGCATGAAAGTTACCTGCGGTGGCAAGCTAAATCGATTCCCATTGGCTGAAAGAGAGAAGCCGAAGCCACTTGCGCTGGAAAACATAAAACAAAAAAACCAAACAGAGGGTTTCGAGCTCTTTATGCGTGAGAGGGTTTCAAGCTCCCCATTTGTCTCGCCTCTCCTCTTCCGCCAAAGGGATTTTGGCGCCTCTCTCCGTCTAGCATCTCCTCTTCTTCCAAAGGGTTTCTCGCCTCTCACTCTCACTCAAGTTCTCAGGTAAGTGGTTCGAACCTCTCTGTTTTTTTTCTTCTTTTAATCTGTGAGAGGGTTTTGTTTTTTTACAGCTTTTGTTTTTTTTCCCTCTTTTTTCGTTTTTTCCTCTCTAGGGTTGGGTTTTTTTCTTCCCTAGTGAGAGGGTTTCGAGCTCCCCCATTTGTCTCGGGTTTTCTTCAACCGCTTGATGGCTTCTCTGCAACCATTTTTCTTCCCTCTGTTTTTTTTTTCTTTTAATATGTGTAAGGTTACGGTTTTCACCCTTTTTTTACAGCTATTGGTTTCTTCATCTTAGGGTTTATGATCTTATGATTTGGCTTTTAAGATGTTAGGGGTTTAGGGTTTAGGTTAGGGTTTTCATCTTTTTTTAAAGATGGGTTTTTAAAGATGGGATTTAAGGTTTTTCATCAGATTCTTACCAAATCTGATTTTTGTTTTAGGCTTTAGGGCTTCATGGTTTTCAACATCATAAAAAAGGTTTTTTCATCTAAATTCTCTCATCTTTTTCTCTTCAGTTTTAGAGCTCTGTACAAGCCCCCAGTTGAGGTCAAAGAAGAGGGGCGATTCTACAATGTTTCATTTTGTTTTATTTTCCTCTTCGTTGTGAATTTTTCTGGGTTTCCTTGAATTGTCATTCTTATTTATATACTGTGACTTTGTATGGATTTGGATCTGTATGAATTTTCATTCTTAAATCTATTCTTTGTTTGTTCATGTGATTTTGTTGACCTCAAAAATGTCGATTGGCACAAGTGAAGAAATCCTAGACTTATTTGTAATCACTCTAACCCAGTACTTAAAAACTCAGATTCAGTAATGGAATTGAATTGTGTTACTGGATTGTTCACTTGGCCGAGTCAAACATTGTTTTTTGGGTTAAAAAAAAATTAAGGCTGATCTTTTCTAATCTTAAGATGACATGAAAGGGATCAGACAAGATTTTAATATTTTGCTGACCTATATTAGTTTTCTCCTATAAATCCCACTTCCTTTCATTTATCTTCAACACAATCTTTATGTTCAAGAGATGCATGCCAGTAACCCCTAATATATGAAAACCCTACTTAATAAATGAATTAAGTAGGGTTACCTACTTTTTTTGTTTAATTGAGATACGTGGATTTGGTCTGGAATGTAAGTGTCATTTCCCTTACGTTGGCTTAGTTTATTTCATAATGCTTTCTAAGGAATATTTACATACGTTTTAATACAGGGAAAGAATGGTTACAATTATTTCAAATGGGTAGATGAAATGCAAAGAGGAGTGGGACGTGAAGTTGAAGAGAATGCGGTGCGACGGTACCTATATGAAGAGGGCGGGAAAATCAACGCTCTGTGAAGAAGTACTTGTGAGAATCATATATTCCATCATGTTTCTTATGTTGATAATAATTATCTTTTTTGTACTCGTTATTGTAAATTACAAATGAAGACTCAATGAGACAGATGAAATATGTCCTGTACTTGTTGTATGAAGTGTTTGAAATTTTTGGATATAGCTACTTGTCTTTAAAAACTTGTGGATCAATGTTTAATGTGGTGGATGAAATCTTATGTTTCCAAGAATATCTGTTCGAATATGTTTGCAAGTATTCTTGGAAACAAGGAAAATTTTCATTTCAACGCTACATGAGTTCAATAGACTGGAAATGAAACTAGCATTTAAATGACTAATCCAGAGTTTGTTGAAAGCATGTAGTATTGGAATGATTTGTTGCAGCTCGGATGGGCCATAATATGGTGGTCGCGACTCATCTAATGTATTGAATATTTGCACTCTAATACTTGATTTTAAATGCCCCATCTGTTGGGTCCTACTCTGAATGACTGGCGCCCTAGAAATTACCCTGTTTTGGCCGTGTTACACTAGTCAGAATGGTTGGTGCTTGATTGTCTACCAACAAAAAAATGGTAACTAAAGACGGCATAAACACTGCAAAGAACTGCTCAAATGTCCTTGCTCTAATATCAATTTTGACAAAATTCATGGTTTTGCCAAGCAGTATAAACCAACGAATTTTGCAGACCATGATCTAATGGATGGATGGAATACACTCCCTACAACACAGGTGATGGCCAATGGTTCCGATCATCAAATTTGGCATCAAATGTACATTGGCTCATGCCACTGTGACGGAGTTCTGTCCCAGCACTAGTATAACCCCCCCTAAATCTATTCTCAGTCACCAAAATCTGACCAATTGATCGGGTCTATTTAAAAAACAAAGTGATTGCCTTCAATTACATTTCTTACAATTGACATTCTTTAAAGAATACTTTATAAAGGCATGAACAAACTACGGCTTGCTATGGCCATGTTGTTCAACTCCATTGTGATAGCAATACCCAATCAAGATTGCAACACATAGGTAATGCCATGTATTTTTGTACTCATAATGGCAAAGATTTAGATGTAGAGCAGTAGACGTTGGTCTAACCTCGTCCGCAGACGGAATTAGACCAACTTTATTTTTAATTTTGCAATTTTCAAATCACCCATTTTGTAGAATTGCTAAGATTAAAAGCTGTGCAGACTTGCTTACCTTTTTGTTTTTAATCTTAGCAATTCTTTTAAAAAATGGGTGATTTGGTGCAACAGATATCCATCATGAGTCGATACTCAGTACCTGTATCGCAAGCTTAGCTCTTTGCCCTTATCAATAGGGGCACTGCACTCACCCTCTTAGTAAGGCTATACTAATAAAGGCTAATAGAGCACCCCTGAATATTATTATATTAAAGTGTAAACCGCTTTCTTTACTTGCTCTTTCAATTTGCCTTTCTATCTCTCTCTCAAGAGAGGTGATTAGCATCTTAAATCCGGCCAAGAAAAGGGGAGCAGACAGTGAGTTGGAGGACGCTGCAGAACGTCTTGGATTGATCAACCAGGTTAGATCACCTCTTGGATATATGCTAATTGACACATAATAGCTCAATTAATTTACAACTGCATAGATTAAATTCTCTACAAGTCATTATTTTAATGTTACAATAAGTCAAGGTCCATTGTGATTTCATATCAGACCAGTTCCTATTCATAAATTAGCTCCAACAAACAAGAAGTTCCCTGCTAATTCTCTATTAATATAAAGAGTTACACCAAACCCTTCTCTCTGCAACAGTTAATCGCTCCATCGTACATTTCCTCGAGGCCATACTTGAACTTGAATCCTAAATTAACCAGCTTCTCACTAGAGAGGCGAACTGGCTCTTCCTCCTCTTCTTCCACTTCCCTCGATAAGCTAAAAAGATTAAACACTTCCGATCAGCAACTGCATTGAGAAAATAAAACAAGGAGGGAAGATAAAAATTTACTTTGGTGGGATTTGGAATTCTGGGTATCTTCTAGAAAGAAACTTAGCCAGCCCACGAATTGGGATGCTTAGAGATGAACAAATGTATCTGCCCTTTGCTTCTGGGCATTCAAAAAGGAATATCTGTGCAGAGGCCACATCGTCTATATGCACGAGTGTTGTCTTCTTGAGTACTTTGCAATACTCCTGATCACCTGAAACATTAAGGCAAGGTAAACCAATGAATGCCTGAATAAGAGTAGAAGATGAAGTAGTCCTGGAGATTCAAATCCAATAGGGGAATTTGGTAATAAAGAAACAAGGGTGATTACTCTGAAAACATATGTAATTTTATAACTTGAAATCTAGTTTCTTTCATGGGAAGGAACATACAAAAGAAAGGACTAAGGAAAATACACAGATCAGCACTACATGCCACGAAATCTTGAGATTTAAGCTTCGAAAAAGAGAGAACAAAGCATTCAGAACATCTTACTGCTAAACCTTACATTTTCGTAATCCATTTTTTGGGGTAATTTATGAAAAATTGCGTTTTAAGTCTAGGATTTCTTCACTTGAAAACCATGAAGCCCTAAAGCCTAAAACGAAAATCAGATTTGGTAACAATCTGATGAAAAACCTTAAACCCCATCTTTAAAAAAAGATGAAAACCCTAACCTAAACCCTAAACCCCTAACATCTTAAAAGCCAAATCATAAGATCATAAACCCTAAGATTTAGAAACCAATAGGTGTAAAAAAAAGGGTGAAAACCGTAACCTTACACAGATTAAAAGAAAAAAAAAAAAAACAGAGGGAAGAAAAATGGTTGCAGAGAAGCCATCAAGAGGTTGAAGAAAACCCGAAACAAATGGGGGAGCTCGAAACCCTCTCACTAGGGAAGAAAAAAACCCAACCCTAGAGGGGAAAAAACGAAAAAAGAGGGGAAAAAAACAAAAGCTGTAAAAAAACAAAACCCTCTCACAGATTAAAAGAAGAAAAAAAACAGAGAGGTTCGAACCACTTACCTGAGAACTTGAGCGAGAGTGAGAGGCGAGAAACCCTTTGGAAGAAGAGGAGATGCTAGAAGGAGAGAGGCGCCAAAATCCCTTTGGCAGAAGAGGAGAGGCGAGACAAATGGGGAGCTTGAAACCCTCTCACGCATAAAGAGCTCGAAAGCCTCTGTTTGGTTTTTTTGTTTTATGTTTTCCAGCGCAAGTGGCTTCGGCTTCTCTCTTTCAGCCAATGGGAATCGATTTAGCTTGCCACCGCAGGTAACTTTCATGCCGTTAAGCGCAGGAACTCTTTTCTCTCTCTCTCTCTCTCTCTATATATATATATATATATATATATATATATATATATATATATATATAGAGGAAAAGGATTGTACACTCGACCGTACCTAAAGTTAGGTACGGTAGAGTGCCAAATCACATGGGTCCCCCATTTTTGGTGGGCATCTAAACCATTCATTTGCAAGGCCCCATCATAGATAGGGTGCATACCAAAAATCAGCACCATTGAATCATCCTAACCCCTCCAAAACTGGAGGCCAAAATGGGCAGATTTGTGGACAAACACTGTCTGTCCATTTTGGCCTCCACAAATGGATGGGTTAGGATGATACTATGGAGCTGATTTTTGGTATGCACCCTATCTATGATGGGGCCTTGCAAATGAATGGTTTAGATGCTCACCAAAAATGTGGGACCCATGTGATTTGGCACTCTACCATACCTAACTTTAGGTACGGTCGAGCGTACAATCTTATTCCTCATATATATATATATATATATATATATGTATGTATTATATTTTATTTTTTGTCTATCTAGGGTATTATGTTGGTTGTTGTTATTGTGAAATTGATATATAGTCATTACCTTTTTTTTTTTTTTTCCTTTTCATGTTTTTCTTTGTTTACATAGTGTCATTTTGTTTGTTTTATTTTCTAGGTTTTGAGCTTTGATTGCTCATGATTTTTACATTTTGGATTAGGTTTATCGTGAATTTTTTTTTTGGTCGGGTAACGTGAATTTTATGAATATACATGACAGAGATGGATATTTTTTGTTTATGTAAAACAATCCAATGAAGTAGAGCTTTGAGTGAAAAGATTTCCTTCAGAAAGCCATTTTCAGATTTTTTTTTAGTTTGTTTCTCGGTGAGGTTGATTGGCAGAAAGTGATTAACACAAATTGTGGCATACAAATTGCATTATCCTGTCCAACAAGGGATAAGCTTAATGCTTTATGAAGAAAACAACTTCTTGATAGACTTTTCCTATAAAACTTTATATCTCAAATGTCCATAATTTGCAGTTATGCTCAAAGATACTTCTCCGATATTTGGTCGACTAATGACACCCCTGTGAGCAATTGAATTATGTACTTATTTTATATCTTCCTTATGAATGTTTCTTCTTTCCTTTTTTTAGTTCAGATCAGACCCCTCTGTGGGTTTGATCAATGTGTAGGCGTACCAGATGTTCTAGATTTTCACTTAAATCCGGCGGTGTTGCAGCACAAAAGAGAAGGTGTCAAATGTGGTATTATCCATCTCTTGTGCTCGGAAAGATCATGTTGTTGAAGATTCCGCTAAATTTAAATATACTTTTGCATGCCTTTTTAGTTAAATACATTTTATCTACTCATTTTTGTTGTGAGTCTCTTTTCATGTTATGCTAATTATTGATGCCTTCTCATGTTATAGTGATCACTAATGATATCAACTACCATGTTCATACAATACATGATGCAAGGTTCTATGTTTCTGAATCATGACTATTTCCCATGTGAGTACACAATCACATTAGTTGGTGCAGACTGGAATGATTTCTAATGGATATGTTTGCTCATTTGTCCTCACTGTTTCATTCAAATTTTATATAATACCCGTGCATCGCACGGGTCTGCAACTAGTAATCTATCTTTTATATATATATATATATATATATATATATATATATATATATATATATATATATAGAGGAAAGTGTTTCTAGTCCGGCCGACTAGAGATCATTCTCTACTCCGCCACCCAAAAACACATGGGTCCCACATATTTTGTGGTGATCTAAAGCATTCATTTGATAGGCCTCATCATAGATAGGATGTCCACAAAAATTCAGCTTCATAGGATCTTCTTAACCCTTCGAGTTGTGGAGTTAAAAAATGGACAGATCTGTGGCGGTTTTTAGCCGTCCATTTTAAGCTCCACAAATCATAGGGTTGGGATGATCCTATGAAGCTAATTTCTTGTGGACACCGTCTCTATGTCAGGCCCCATCAAATGAATGCTTTGTATCACCCAAATATGTGGGACCCATGTGTTTTTGGGTGGCGGACTAGAGAATGATCTCTAGTCGGCCGGACTAGAAACACTTTCCTCATATATATATATATATATAAAGCTGAATCCTCTAAGCTGTGGTGCTGCCACGTGGCAGCCCCCCTCTATCCCATATATTATAAATTGAATAATTTGGCTATTAATTTGTGTTTGCCTCCTACTAAATTGAATTGAATTTGCAGATTTCATTCCATTTGCAGCTTTTAATGGCTGCAGTTAGTACACATACAGCCAATATACTGGGTGTCATCCGAAATCCCAAAGGCCTCACGATTCCTCTCCGAAACGCATTGGAGTTGATTCCCAAAAAATGCTTCGACTCCTCTTCATTCCTTGATTTATGGCTTATTTATTGTCGCCTAAACGTAACAGACTCTTTTGGTTTTATGATCAATATTACTATCGATTTATATATATTTGCTATATAATGCCTCAGCCCTTATGCGAGAATTTATGTTCCTTGTCTCTCTCTCTCTCTCTCTCTCTCTCTCTCTCTCTCTCCCACCAGCCGTCCATGACATCGTAGTATCGTACCTATCTGATTTGAAAGCCTACTCTAAGAGGTTTCCTCCATGGATGACTATCAAGATGTGATTTTTATTATCATCAATTTTTTTTATCTGTATGCCTGTTCCATACTCTGTTTCCTAACATGCATTTTGTTTCTCAGGCAATATAGGTTCATTATAAGAGTTGGCAGTTGTAGCTTGCCCATAGAGAATCACAGTCGAGGGTTTTCACTGCGATGCCGACTGGAATACAGCGAGTGGCAAAGATAGTTTGTGCATAGTAAATGCCTTCAAAGAAAATCATTTTTTTTAACTTCCTTGACAACAATGTCTCCTAGCATCTCTCTTTTTCTTGCTATATCTATACTCTTGGCCTTTGATGCTCAAGATTATGATATTGGTAATAAACGGCTCTTCATTCTACCCCTATGAAAAGAAAGTTATGAATAACTTTAGACTAAACTATAAGGCCCTGTTTGCTTTAGATTTGGAGAACCGATTGTGAGTCCAACAACTGCATATTGGACACAAGCCTAAGAGTGGGCCTTCTATGTTAAGGATTTAAGGTAAAGATCGTAACATTAGAGACTATAAAGTCTATAAAAGTGCTAAATTAGTTCAGACATGCTGCTAGATTTAGGATAAGAAAAAAATAAGGATACGAAAAAATTTCAAGCATCAAACATTGTTTGGATTATAGTTTTGTTAACAGCTACTAAGCACTGACCAAAATTGTTTGAAGCTTGGGGACTTCTTGGCGTCTTCTTAAGGTGGACTCCTTAAGAGTTGGTGTTTTTGGTCTTAGAATAATAAGAATTCCAGAAATCTGCATTATGACATGCTCATTGACACTTGGATGTACATTGCTTAATTGTATTTGGCGAAGGGTATTACAAACTCAAGGGCTTGCCCTGTTAACCATGGATACACTATTAAAAGTGTGTCAAGTTGAAAGTAATAATAAAAGTCATACATAATAAACTTGGGCTGTAAAATGCAAGAGAGAGAGATAGAGGTTATTGGTAAAGGAAAATGAGCATGATTGCTTTTGAGAGAGAGAGAGAGAGATCAGATGCGGGGCTGTAAAATTCATGTATTCTCAGTGTATTTTGTTAAAACATTGAATCAAATAAGACAAACTCATGGTCTACACTCAAGAATGGAATTTCAAACGTCACTTTACTTTAATTACTTTCTGGCTATCTGCGTCCCCATGCATTCCAAAATTTTAAAACGCTTGCAGGGGATGTTGCACACCTTTTTACACTTTTGGAATTCCAAAAGTTCATCTATTAAATATCTATAAACGGAATTCTACACTAATGTTTTGCATTTTACACCTATAAAAATTCTACACCTTAACGTTTGGTATTCTATTTTATGTTAGATAAAAAATATTTCAAGAACATAATTTTTGGTTGACCCGTGCACGGGACTGCAACTAGTATATAATAAAGAGGACGGGAGGTTTACTGTTCACTGCTGAAGTGGCAGCCCTCCCCTTCCTCCCTTGAATCTACAAGGCATCTTATTTTCCTACTTGTCCATCACAATCGCTATTATGGAATCGCTATTATGGTATATATAAACGTTTCCCAATTATTGGTAACATTAGAATATATAGAATGCGAAACATTCCCTGAAATCCCACCAGTAACAGTAGAATAGAAATTAATTACGTTCTTCCGTCCATTTTTGGCAAGTTTCCATTCTGACGTTTCAGATTTCTCGCCATTGATTTCCAAATCTTCTACATATATCCCATTATTTCCGTGCATTTTTAAACCAGTCTTTTCCGTCCCATATTATCTCAACGATCATGCCACTTGAACGGGCAATTTTGCATCGAATAAAATGAAAATCGTTTCCCCCTTCCCACACCATTGTCCTACAAGAGATAGTGATCACTTTTTTTCATGTTATTTCTTCCTTCCACATCTAACGGTCAATCGTTACTGGCGAGATTTTCCGGACCGCAAACATGGAGAAGCAGGAGGTAGATTTTGAGGGACCTGCCCCACCACTGACCCTTCTGTGATATGTAGAGAAGTGAAGTGTGACAGCATCTTTGTCAATGGGAACCAAGGTGGAGTCTGCATAAAAATTGTCATCCTTTTCAGTTCTATCGTCGTTTTGATGTAAATGATATGGACTGCTGACTTTGCTTCAAAATCTTCTTAGCTATTAAAGTTAACTTTCAGTTATTTAAACCATGAATTCTGAGATGGGTTTTAGATTTTCTTGGCTAATGTTTGTGTTGCAAAGGGGAAATCTTTTTTTCCTTGATTATGTTCGTGAGAATATTCTGTTGCTTTTTTAAGGGTTATTTCGAAACCGGCCCCAAATTAAAAGTGGGTGTTCACCACTTCACCCCCTTCTACAACCCACACCATAGGATAATCCCAACCGTCCATTGGATGGGCCACACTGTAAAGAGGTTGTGCCCCAAAAAACATTTCCATAGGATGATCCCAATCGTCCGATCTATAGAAGTTTCCATAATGTGAGTCCCTCTTTAGATCGGTTAGCCTAATAAGACCTAGCAAAACCGACCCGTGTCTGTGGGTCGACCCGACCCACCTGCAAATTTGCGGTACGGGTTGGAGTTTTAGTGACCCATGAAAATCGACCCGTGGGTCACCCAACCCGCTAAAACATGGGTTGGGTCGGGTTAACCCGCAGGTACCTAGGTTTTGTGGATTTTTTAAATATTTTTATTTTTATTTAAAAAGCAAAAAAAACCAAGGGTTGAGATCATATGATCACAAGCCAAAACAAAAGGGGTTTTGTTTTTTTTACTCTTTTGTACTTTTATCTTTACACTTACATAAATAAATTTGTTACTGTGACTAATTTGTTACTTTGCAAAAATGGGCTTTACCGACTCAACACCTCATCCCAGCTTCCAGTAGCTTATGGGCATTACTATGCATGAATACACCCCCTATTTTTCAAAATGATGATCGGACGGTACAACCCACACAATAGGATGATCCAAACCGTGCATTTGATGGGCCATAATGTAAATAGGTTGTGCCCAAAAAATCATTAGCATAGGATGATCCCAACCCTCCGATCTAAAGAGGGACTCACAATTAGTATGGCATGGATAACAGTAAGACATCAAGAATTCCCATGAGTACTACTGCTAAGCTAGAAAATGATGAATTTGGCCAATCTATAGATCAAAAGATGTATAGGGGTATGATAGGTAGCTTACTCTATTTGACAGCCAGCAGACCAGACATTATGTTTACTGTCTGTCTCTGTGCTCGATTTCAATCGGATCCAAAAGAGTCTCACCTATCGGCAGTCAAGAATATCTTCAAATACTTAAGAGGAACCCAAAGTCTGGGACTATGGTATGAAAGATCATCTGCCTTCACTCTCATTGGATATTCAGATGCAGATTTTGCTGGATGTAGAGTGGATAGGAAAAGCACTAGTGGGACTTGTCAATTCTTGGGCAAATCACTTGTTTCATGGTTTAGCAAGAAACAAAATTCAGTAGCTCTGTCCACAACAGAAGCAGAATATGTGGCAGCTGGAGCTTGCTGTACACAAGTCCTATGGATGAAAAGACATTGATGGACTATGCAATTAAAACGGAAAATATTCTCATCCAATGTGACAATACTAGTGCTATAAGTTTGACAAAGAACCCCATACAACACTCTAGAACAAAACATATTGAGATTAGGCATCACTTCATTAGAGATCACTCACAAAAAGGGGATATTTGCTTAAAATATATCAACACTGAAGATCAATTGGCGGCTATCTTTACAAAACCCCTTAGTGATGATAGAATTTGCTATATCCGAAGTGCCTTAAACATTTGGAGTGCGGATCAAGTCAAAGAAATTGCAAAATAAATACTTTGTGCCTTTCACCAGCTCATCTATATAGTATTTATATATATCATCCTTGTTTTGGTAGTATCTGCATGAATGAGATGTCAAATATTAATCTTAAAAATCACTCAATTGGTACTCTTAGCCTTCTTAGTTTTCTAATTTGGAGAGGTACCTTCACTTTAATTAAATTACTTAACAATTTGACTTATGTCAACATCTCGATCATGAACAGGTATATGTGCATTACTTGGCTAAATATTTTTATACCATAAGCATTGATTTAAGGGGAGTACCTAACTCAATTCTCATTTACTCCAAAATTGCTATACATTTTAGTTCACCCTTTCTGTCGATGACAAAAGGGGGAGAAGTTTGAAATTGATTATCTATTCAAATTGACTATATGCACCATATGCTTTTAATTGCTATCATTTTTCTGTGTGCATATATTGAGGGGGAGTTCCAGCATTCACTTGCCTACTATGTCACTCCACACACACCTCATAATCAATTTTGTTTGTCATCATCAAAAAGGGGGAGATTGTAAGCCCAAGGGTCTACTCTCCTATCTTGTTTTGATGATTCTAAACATAATTGATTGTGTTATTGAATACTAATCAATTTGCCTTGAAGTGTTGTGTTTAAAATAGGATTGATCATTGAAGAAACCAACACACTACATGGTCATGCTTGGAGATGTCCCATACAAGAGTCAAAGGAGCTAAGTGAAGCTCACATCATCTCTCAAGCAAGCATACACAAGATGGAAGATCAATTGAAGACCAAGACTAAAGAGAAGTTGAAAGCTACATAGGTATCATTGTACATCATTTCTCTTTAGATTTCCAAGTTAAGGCAAGGTCTTTAAAAGAATTTTTTAAAAACACTTAAGAACTTAAAATGGATTAGTGAATGGTTATGTGGTGGACCAACATGTTGGGACCCTCATAAACATTCTAAAATCATCATAGGAGTTGAGTTCCAAAAGCCAAAAATCAAACAAGCAATAAAAAAAAAAAATCTGCTGATTTGTAGGCTTCTCGGAACTCCGAGAGTTCCCTCGGAACTCCGAGAAATGGTCCAGTAGCTTCTGGCCATTTTCTCAGAACTCCGAGAAATGGTCCAGTAGAAAAATTCCATCTTCTGGCCGTTCTCTCGGAACTCCGAGAATATTTCTCGGAATTCCGAGAATTTCTCGGAGCTCCGAGAATGGTTCTCGGAACTCCGAGAACCTCGCGACAGACCAAAAAAGAGCCGTTGGGATTTGAATTAAATTTTGATTTTTGATATCCACACCCCCAAACGGTCATATTTTGATGAGGGACTATTTATACAAGATCTAGAGGATTATTTCCTCTCTCTTGAACTATTGAAAAACCCTCTTAAGCATTCAAGCAAACTTGCAACCCTTTCAAGCTTAAGATTTTGTTTTTTCCCAAACTTGCCTTGCAACTTGCAAATCTATTTGAGTTTGGATTTAGAGCTTTCACTTGCAATCACCATTGAAGAGCAATAAGGAGACTTCAAAGAGCATCAAGCTTTCAAGAAGAAGCCAAGCTACTTATCTTCCATTTCTTGTAAAGGTGTAAGGGCATCCTATCTTAATTCCCTAGAGAGAAATCGCTTAGAACTCGGCGAAGAAGGAGAGTCGTTGTAAAGGTGTAAGGGCATCCTTATTTAATATCCCTTGGAAGTGTAACCGCCTCGGAGCCGGGCATCGTGGAGGTCTCGCATAGTGGAAATCCTTAAGGACGATCTTAAGAAGAGTGGAGTAGGGCTTTGCCCGAACCACTATACATCGGTGTGTCTCTTCCATTATTTTGCACTTTTATTATTTTTGGTTTGGCATTTCATTTTGTGTTTAATCATATTTGCACTAACCAAAAATTTAATCAAGAGAATAAAATTCAAATTAGGGTTCATAATTAATTTTCAAAAGGGCTAATTTAGTGTTAAAATCAATTCACCCCCCCTCTTGTTTATTTTACTATGTGTAATTGGTGTCAAGCAACGGACCATGTCATGGAAGAGTGTCCAACTCTTACTAAATTTGGTAATTCTAATGAGAATGTAAGTGCTTTGTATTCTAATAATTCTTATTCTAGCACTTATAATCCGGGATGGAGAAATCATCCCAACTTTTCATGGAGTCAAGGTGGGCCATCTAATTTCCAAGGCCAAGGCCAAATCGGCCAACCTAGGCCCACCTTCCCTCCCACTTTTATTTGGCCATCACCTTCCCCTCCTACTTTTCAAAACCCCATGATTAATAATGTTTCAAATCAGCAACCGCCGGATTTTCAAAAACAAGGAGAGTCGGCATGCATAGCTTCCTTAGAAAAAAGCATAGAACTTCTCACTAGAACTTTCATGACAAGCCAACACAATATGGAGAAGCAAATCTCCCAACTTGCCATGGCGTTGCATGAGAGGGAAAGGGGAAAGATGCCAAGTCAACCCGTTCCTAATCCAAGGAACGTGAATATGAATGTGAATCAACAGGTACCGCCAAATCAGTTGAATGCCATTCAACCAATTTTGCCGTCGCAAGAGCCCTCCAACGAATGTAATGCCGTATATGCTTTAAGGAATAAAAGTCCATGAAATTCATACCATAGTCTAATCTCATGATCTTGCTTATTCTGTGAAAGTTTGAATTAATTTGAAATTGATATGCTATAAGTTACTGTGTTAATCTATGAACTGATTTGACTTTTGAGAAATTGGAAATTGATATCAAATCTTAATGAAAATTCATATAAGTTTTCCAATACGCTATAATAATCTAGATCTCTATTCTGTGAAAGTTTGGATTAATTTGAAATTGATATGCTATAAGTTTATGTGTTAATCTATAATCTGATTTAAATTTTGAAAAATCAAAAATTGATATCAAACCTTAATGATAATTCATGAAAATTTTTCAATAAGCCACAATCATCCATATCTTATTACTGAAATTTTTTTCGCTGATTTGGGGTTTGATTGATTAGGGTTTCTGTGTAATCCTAGCAATCTGGTCTTAATGTTAATAAATCATAATTTAATAGCAATTCAACACAAAAGTCAGTAAACACCTCAAACAAATCTTAAATTTACATCATGAATTTAATCCCTAACTTGTTTGAAACAGAAACTTTAGGGTTCATAGATCTCCATTGTAAATTCGCTATACCGTGACCCGAGATCGCAACCGTAATCGTATACTAATTGCGATTAATCCTGCATAATTGGAGTGCGTAAATTATAATATGATATTGGCTCCGAGGTCCACTATCCACGAAAATCCTGAGAAATATGCCAGGCAATAAGATACTATAATTTACGTGCTAAATTATACAAGTGTTGAGAGCACGATTCCCTTCCATGGTTGCGATTCGAGGCTGAAACTTGCGAACCATAGAGCCTTTGATATTCCTTAGATGTTTAGGAATAAAAAATCCTCAAAAATCGAAAATCATTAAGTTTAACAAATCGAATTAACTCGATCCGCGTCTTAGGAGCCATTAGATTACGGTCTCCTATCGTAGGAACCTTTAGGGCCCCTTAGGAGCACTTACGTCTCGTTGTGTCCTAGGTTTTAGGGAGTCCTAGAGTTAGGAGTCAAACCTCATCACGGTCGTTTGCTATGGATAGCAACCGTGCTAATAGATCTAGTTACACTAGTCACCCCTTTTTCCCATAGGACAAGCCTAGTTACCTAGGATATAGGTTCACCTGCATTAGTCAAATGGATGTCTTGCACTTAGATATGACCATATAGCATCTTAGATGAAGTCCTAGGATAATAAAATCTTCAACTTGAACTAAATAATTTCTCTTAAACTGTTAAAACAGTAAATTCAGTCTAAATCGGTGTCCTAGATGAGTTAGGTATAAGTAGCTTAGTTCAGGTGTACCGAACTAGGATCGACTCTGATTCCAGTGAGGCTGGGATACGTAGGCAACTTGGATACTTAAGTGGCATACCAAGCCCGAGTCAGCTCCACACATAAGTGGTGGGGTTTTGTACATTATTCCTTAAATTAAAAGTAATTAAATCACTTAGGACTTTCCATAAAATTAGAATTTTAGGAGAACTTTCACCTATATTGAATTCAAACAAATTAAGAAAATCAAGATACACATTTAGGAATTATATTGAAATTAGATCTCAGGATGGATGTCACGTAGTTCGCACATTAATATAGAGTAAAATGAGCCATTTAAAAGAAATTCAAAAGAGTTAACTTTTAGAATTGAAGACCGATTATCGGGCAGGAATGATGCATGTGGTGGTAACTCCCCACACCCTCCATTCTCGTAACCAGCTAACGAGTCTAGATTTTTGGTCAATTGTGGATCCTAGATCCCTCATCTAGGTGGCGACTCTGTCACTCTCTTTTGCGTGGAATTTGGATTGCCTTAGTGATCCCAAGTTCACGAAAAAGTTGAATTAAATCACACCTTGCTAGGCACGACGGCTTACCCCTGCCCTTATGGGTACTGGGTTGCACATTTGTTTACACCCTATGGCTTGGTTGCTGCCTGCTTGGTTGGGTAATTAAAATCAATAATAAAAAGCACACGCCATTCGCGTGGGTACGAGAGACCAAGAGAGAGGGAGGCGGCACGCGCCTCGCCCCTCTCGCGGGATCGGGTCCCACAGTGAGTACCCACGTTCTTGTGAACTGGGTTTCCGAGTGGGTTTGGTTTTTCTGCTCGGGCCCTTTCATGATCAGGTGTGCACTCCCGGTCTTTGTGGAGACGAGCCGGGGCGATCCAAGCAGCGAGTACCCAAGTTTCAGTTAACTGGGTTTCTGAGTAGGTTTGGTTTTTCTACGCGGGCCCGTTCCTAACCAGGAGTGCGCTCCCGGTCTTTGTGTAGACGAGCCGAGGCGAACCAAACAACGAGTACCCAAGTTTTAGTGAACTGGGTTTTCGAGTAGGTTTGGTTTTTCTGCGCGGGCCCGTTCCCGACCAGGAGTGCGCTCCCGGTCTTTGTGGAGACGAGCTGAGGCAAAGCAAGCAGCGAGTACCCAAGTTTTAGTGAACTGAGTTTCTGAGATGATTTGCTTTTTCTACGCGGGTCCGTTCCCGATCATGAGAGCACTCCCGGTCTTTGTGGAGACGAGCCGGGGCGAACCAAGCAGCGAGTACCCAAGTTTTAGTGCACTAGGTTACTGAGATGGTTTGGTTTTTGTGCGCAAGCCCGTTCCTGACCAGGAGTGTGCTCCCGGTCTTTGTGGAGACGAGCCGGGACGAACCAAGCAGCGAGTACCCAAGTTTTAGTGAACTGGGTTTCTGAGATGGTTTGGTTTTTCTGCGGGGGTCTGTTCCCGACCAGGAGTGCGCTCTCGGTCTTTGTGGAGACGAGCCAGGGCGAACCAAGCAGCGAGTACCCAAGTTTTAGTGAACTGGGTTTCTGAGGTGGTTTGGTTATTCTGCGCAGGTCCGTTCCCGACCAGGAGTGCGCTTCTGCTCTTTGTGGAGACGAACCGAGGCCAACCAAGCAGCGAATACCCAAGTTTTAGTGAACTGGGTTTCTGAAATGGTTTGGTTTTTCTGCGCGGGTCCGTTCCCGAGCAGGAGTGCGCTCTCGGTCTTTGTGGAGACGAGCCGGGGCGAACCAAGCACCGAGTACCAAAGTTTTAGTGAAATGGATTTCTGAGATGGTTTGGTTTTTGTGCGCGAGCCCGTTCCCGACCAGGAGTGTGCTCCCGGTCTTTGTGGAGACGAGCCGGGGCGAACCAAGCCGCGGGTACCCAAGTTTTAGTGAACTGGGTTTCTGAGATGGTTTGGTTTTTCTGCGCAAGCCAGTTCCCAACCAGGAGTGCGCTCCCGGTCTTTGTTGAGACGAGACGGGGCGAACCAAGCAGCGAGTCCCCAAGTTTTTGTGAACTGGATTTCCGAGTAGGTTTGGTTTTTCTGCGCAGGCCCGTTCCCTACCAGGAGTGCGCTCCCGGTCTTTTTGGAGATGAGCCGAGGCGAACCAAGCAGCGAGTACCCAAGTTTTAGTGAACTGGATTTCCGAGCAGGTTTCGTTTTTCTACCTGGGCCCGTTCCTGACCAGGAGTGCACTCCTGGACTTTGTGGAGACGAGTCGAGGTGAACCAAGCAGCAAGTACCGAAGTTTAAGTGAACTGGGTTTCTGAGATGGTTTGATTTTTCTGCGCGGGTCCGTTCCCGACCAGGAGTGCGCTCCCGGTCTTTGTGGCGACGAGCTGGGGCGAACCAAGCAGCGAGTACCCAAGTTTTAGTGAACTGGATTTCTGAGATGGTTTGGTTTTTCTGCGCGGGCCCGTTCCCGACTAGGAGTGCGCTCGCGGTCTTTGTAGAGACGAGCCGGGGCGAACAAAGCAGCGAGCACCCAAGTTTTAGTGAACTGGGTTTCTGAGGTGGTTTGGTTTTTCTGCGCAGGTCCGTTCCCGACTAGGAGTGCGCTTCCGGTCTTTGTGGAGACGAAACGGGGCGAACCAAGCAACGAGTAACCAAGTTTTAGTGAACTGGATTTCTGAGATGGTTTGGTTTTATTGCGCGGGTCCGTACTCGACCAGGAGTGCGCTCCCGGTCTTTGTGGAGACGAGCCGGGGCGAACCAAGCAGCGAGTACCCAAGTTTTGGAGGACTGGGTTTTCTGAGATGGTTTGGTTTTTCTGCGCAGGTCCGTTCCCGACCAGGAGTGCGCTCCCGATCTTTGTGGAGACGAGCCGGGGCAAATCGAGCAACGAGTACCCAGGTTTTAGTGAACTGGGTTTCTGAGATGGTTTGGTTTTTCTGCGAGGGGCCGTTCCCGACCAGGAGTGCGCTCCCGGTTTTTGTGGAGACTAGCCGGGGCGAACCAAGCAGTGAGTACCCAAGTTTTAGTGAACTGGGTTTCTGAGATGGTTTGGTTTTTCTGCGCGGGCCCGTTCCCGACCACGAGTGCGCTCCCGGTCTTTGCGTAGACGAGTCGAGGCGAACCAAACAGTGAGTACCCAAGTTTTAGTGAACTGGGTTTTCGAGTAGGTTTGGTTTTTCTGCGCGGGCCCGTTCTCGACCAGGAGTGCGCTCCCGGTCTTTGTGGAGACGAGCCGTGGCAAACCAAGCAGCGAGTACCCAAGTTTTAGTGAACTGGATTTCTTATATGATTAGGTTTTTCTACGAGGGTCTGTTCCCGATCATGAGTGCACTCCCGGTCTTTGTGGAGGCGAGCCGGGGCGAACCAAGCAGCGAGTACCCAAGTTTTAGTGCACTGGGTTTCTGAGATGGTTTGGCTTTTGTGCGCGAGCCCGTTCCCGAGCAAGAGTGTGCTCCCGGTCTTTGTGGAGACGAGCCGGGGCGAACCAAGCAGCGAGTTCCCAAGTTTTAGTGAACTGGATTTCTGAGATGGTTGGGTTTTTCTACGTGGGCCCCTTCCCGACCAGGAGGCGCTCCCGGTCTTTGTGGAGACGAGCCGGGGCGAACCAAGCAGCGAGTACCCAAGTTTTAGTGAACTGGGTTTCTGAGGTGGTTTGGTTATTCTGCGCAGGTCCGTTCCCGACCAGGAGTGCGCTTCCGCTCTTTGTGGAGACGAACCGAGGCCAACCAAGCAACGAGTACCCAAGTTTTAGTGAACTAGATTTCTGAGATGGTTTGGTTTTATTGCGCGGGTCCGTACTCGACCAGGAGTGCGCTCCTGGTCTTTGTGGAGACGAGCCGGGGCGAACCAAGTAGCGAGTACCCAAGTTTTAGTGAACTGGATTTCTGAGATGGTTTGGGTCTTCTACGTGGGCCCCTTCCTGACCAGGAGTGCGCTCCCGGTGTTTGTGGAGACGAGCCGGGGCGAACCAAGCAGCGAGTACCCAAGTTTTAGTGAACTGGGTTTCTGAGATGGTTTGGTTTTTCTGTGCGGGTCTGTTCCCGACCAGGAGTGCGCTCTCGGTCTTTGTGGAGATGAGCCGGGGCGAACCAAGCAGCGAGTACCCAAGTTTTAGTGAACTGGGTTTCTGAGGTGGTTTGGTTTTTCTGCGCAGGTCCGTTCCCGACCAGGAGTGCGCTTCCGCTCTTTGTGGAGACGAACCGAGGCCAACCAAGCAGCGAGTACCCAAGTTTTAGTGAACTGGGTTTCTGAAATGGTTTGGTTTTTCTGCGCGGGTCCGTTCCCGAGCAGGAGTGCGCTCTCGGTCTTTGTGGAGACGAGCCGGGGCGAACCAAGCACCGAGTACCAAAGTTTTAGTGAAATGGATTTCTGAGATGGTTTGGTTTTTGTGCGCGAGCCCGTTCCCGACCAGGAGTGTGCTCCCGGTCTTTGTGGAGACGAGCCGGGGCGAACCTAGCCGCGGGTACCCAAGTTTTAGTGAACTGGGTTTCTGAGCCGGGGCGATCCAAGCAGCGAGTACCCAAGTTTCAGTTAACTGGGTTTCTGAGTAGGTTTGGTTTTTCTATGCGGGCCCTTTCCTGACTAGGAGTGCGCTCCCGGTCTTTGTGTAGACGAGCCGAGGCGAACCAAACAGCGAGTACCCAAGTTTTAGTGAACTGGGTTTTCGAGTAGGTTTGGTTTTTCTGCGCGGGCCCGTTCCCGACCAGGAGGCGCTCCCGGTCTTTGTGGAGACGAGTCGGGGCGAACCAAGCAGCGAGTTCCCAAGTTTTAGTGAACTGGATTTCTGAGATGGTTTGGTTTTTCTACGCGGGCCCGTTCCCGACCAGAAGTGCGCTCCCGGTCTTTGTGAAGACGAGCCGGGGCGAACCAAGCAGCGAGTACCAAAGTTTTAGTGAACTGGGTTTCTGAAATGGTTTGGTTTTTCTGCGCGGGTCCGTTCCCGACCAGGAGTGCGCTCTCGGTCTTTGTGGAGACGAGCCGGGGCGAACCAAGCAGCGAGTACCAAAGTTTTAGTGAAATGGATTTCTGAGATGGTTTGGTTTTTGTGCGCGAGCCCGTTCCCGACCAGGAGTGTGCTCCCGGTCTTTGTGGAGACGAGCCGGGGCAAACCAAGCCGCGGGTACCCAAGTTTTAGTGAACTGGGTTTCTGAGATGGTTTTGTTTTTCTGCGCAAGCCAGTTCCCAACCAGGAGTGCGCTCCCGGTCTTTGTTGAGACGAGACGGGGCGAACCAAGCAGCGAGTCCCCAAGTTTTTGTGAACTGGATTTCCGAGTAGGTTTGGTTTTTCTGCGCAGGCCCGTTCCCTACCAGGAGTGCGCTCCCGGTCTTTTTGGAGATGAGCCGAGGCGAACCAAGCAGCGAGTACCCAAGTTTTAGTGAACTGGATTTCCGAGCAGGTTTCGTTTTTCTACCTGGGCCCGTTCCTGACCAGGAATGCACTCCTGGACTTTGTGGAGACGAGTCGAGGTGAACCAAGCAGCAAGTACCGAAGTTTAAGTGAACTGGGTTTCTGAGAGGGTTTGATTTTTCTGCGCGGGTCCGTTCCCGACCAGGAGTGCGCTCCCGGTCTTTGTGGCGACGAGCTGGGGCGAGCCAAGCAGCGAGTACCCAAGTTTTAGTGAACTGGATTTCTGAGATGGTTTGGTTTTTCTGCGCGGGCCCGTTCCCGACTAGGAGTGCGCTCGCGGTCTTTGTAGAGACGAGCCGGGGCGAACATAGCAGCGAGCACCCAAGTTTTAGTGAACTGGGTTTCTGAGGTGGTTTGGTTTTTCTGCGCAGGTCCGTTCCCGACCAGGAGTGCGCTTCCGGTCTTTGTGGAGACGAAACGGGGCGAACCAAGCAACGAGTAACCAAGTTTTAGTGAACTGGATTTCTGAGATGGTTTGGTTTTATTGCGCGGGTCCGTGCTCGACCAGGAGTGCGCTCCCGGTCTTTGTGGAGACGAGCCGGGGCGAACCAAGCAGCGAGTACCCAAGTTTTGGAGGACTGGGTTTTCTGAGATGGTTTGGTTTTTCTGCGCAGGTCCGTTCCCGACCAGGAGTGCGCTCCCGATCTTTGTGGAGACGAGCCGGGGCAAATCGAGCAACGAGTACCCAGGTTTTAGTGAACTGGGTTTCTGAGATGGTTTGGTTTTTCTGCGAGGGGCCGTTCCCGACCAGGAGTGCGCTCCCGGTTTTTGTGGAGACTAGCCGGGGCGAACCAAGCAGTGAGTACCCAAGTTTTGGTGAACTGGGTTTCTGAGATGGTTTGGTTTTTCTGCGCGGGCCCGTTCCCGACCACGAGTGCGCTCCCGGTCTTTGCGTAGACGAGGCGAGGCGAACCAAACAGTGAGTACCCAAGTTTTAGTGAACTGGGTTTTCGAGTAGGTTTGGTTTTTCTGTGCGGGCCCGTTCTCGACCAGGAGTGCGCTCCCGGTCTTTGTGGAGACGAGCCGTGGCAAACCAAGCAGCGAGTACCCAAGTTTTAGTGAACTAGATTTCTGAGATGATTTGGTTTTTCTACGCGGGTCTGTTCCCGATCATGAGTGCACTCCCGGTCTTTGTGGAGGCGAGCCGGGGCGAACCAAGCAGCGAGTACCCAAGTTTTAGTGCACTGGGTTTCTGAGATGGTTTGGCTTTTGTGCGCGAGCCCGTTCCCAAGCAAGAGTGTGCTCCCGGTCTTTGTGGAGACGAGCCGAGGCGAACCAAGCAGCGAGTTCCCAAGTTTTAGTGAACTGGATTTCTGAGATGGTTTGGTTTTTCTACGTGGGCCCCTTCCCGACCAGGAGGCGCTCCCGGTCTTTGTGGAGACGAGCCGGGGCGAACCAAGCAGCGAGTACCCAAGTTTTAGTGAACTAGGTTTCTGAGATGGTTTGGTTTTTCTGTGCGGGTCTGTTCCCGACCAAGAGTGCGCTCTCGGTCTTTCTGGAGACGAGCCGGGGCGAACCAAGCAGCGAGTACCCAAGTTTTAGTGAACTGGGTTTCTGAGGTGGTTTGGTTTTTCTGCGCAGGTCCGTTCCCGACCAGGAGTGCGCTTCCGGTCTTTGTGGAGACGAACCGGGGCGAACCAAGCAACGAGTACCCAAGTTTTAGTGAACTGGGTTTCTGAAATGGTTTGGTTTTATTGCGCGGGTCCGTACTCGACCAGGAGTGCGCTCCCGGTCGTTGTGGAGACGAGCCGGAGAGAACCAAGCAGCGAGTACCCAAGTTTTGGAGGACTGGGTTTTCTGAGATGGTTTGGTTTTTCTGCGCAGGTCCGTTCCCGACCAGGAGTGCGCTCCCGATCTTTGTGGAGGCGAGCCGGGGCAAATCGAGCAACGAGTACCCAAGTTTTAGTGAACTGGGTTTCTGAGATGGTTTGGTTTTTCTGCGAGGGGCCGTTCCCGACCAGGAGTGCGCTCCCGGTTTTTGTGGAGACTAGCCGGGGCGAACCAAGCAGTGCGTACCCAAGTTTTAGTGAACTGGGTTTCTGAGATGGTTTGGTTTTTCTGCGCGGGCCCGTTCCCGGCCAGGAGTGCTCTCCCGGTCTTTGCGTAGACGAGCCGAGGCGAACCAAACAATGAGTACCCAAGTTTTAGTGGACTGGGTTTTCGAGTAGGTTTGGTTTTTCTACGCGGGCCCGTTCTCAACCAGGAGTGCGCTCCCGGTCTTTGTGGAGACGAGCCGTGGCAAACCAAGCAGCGAGTACCCAAGTTTTAGTGAACTGGATTTCTGAGATGATTTGGTTTTTCTACGCGGGTCCGTTCCCGATCATGAGTGCACTCCCGGTCTTTGTGGAGGCGAGACGGGGCGAACCAAGCAGCGAGTACCCAAGTTTTAGTGCACTGGGTTTCTGAGATGGTTTGGCTTTTGTGCATGAGCCCGTTCCCGAGCAAGAGTTTGCTCCCGGTCTTTGTGGAGACGAGCCGGGGCGAACCAAGCAGCGAGTTCCCAAGTTTTAGTGAAATGGATTTCTGAGATGGTTTGGTTTTTCTACGTGGGCCCCTTCCCGACCAGGAGTGCGCTCCCGGTCTTTGTGGAGACGAGCCGGGGCGAACCAAGCAGCGAGTACCCAAGTTTTAGTGAACTGGATTTCTGAGATTGTTTGGTTTTTCTGCGCGGGTCTGTTCCCGACCAGGAGTGCGCTCTCGGTCTTTGTGGAGAGGAGCCGGGGCGAACCAAGCAGCGAGTACCCAAGTTTTAGTGAACTGGGTTTCTGAGATGGTTTGGTTTTTCTGCGCAGGCTAGTTCCCAACCATGAGTGCTCTCCCGGTCTTTCTGGAGACGAGCCGAGGCGACCCAAGCAGCGAGTACCCAAGTTTAAAGAACTGGATTTCCGAGCAGGTTTAGTTTTTCTACCTGGGCCCGTTCCTGACCAGGAGTGCGCTCCCAGACTTTGTGGAGAGGAGTCGAGGTGAACCAAGCAGCGAGTATCGAAGTTTTAGTGAACTGGGTTTCTGAGATGGTTTTGTTTTTCTGCGCGGGTTCGTTCCCGACCAGGAGTGCGCTCCCGGTCTTTCTGGAGACGAGCTGGGGCGAACCAAGCTGCGAGTACCCAAGTTTTAGGGAACTGGGTTTCTGAGATGGTTTGGTTTTTCTGGTCCGTTCCCGACCAGGAGTGCGCTCTCGGTCTTCGTGGAGACGAACTGGGGCGAACCAACCAACGAGTAACCAAGTTTTAGTGAACTGGATTTCTGAGATGGTTTGGTTTTATTGCGCGGGCCCGTACTCGACCAGGAGTGCGCTCCCGGTCTTTGTGGAGACGAGGCGGGGCGAACCAAGCAGCGAGTACCCAAGTTTTGGTGGACTGGGTTTCTGAGATGGTTTGGTTTGTCTGCGTAGGTCCGCTCCCGACCAGGAGTGCACTCTCGGTCTTTGTGGAGACGAGCCGGGGCAAATCGAGCAACGAGCACCCAAGATTTAGTGAACTGGGTTTCTGAGATGGTTTTGTTTTTCTACGCGGTGCCGTCCCGACCAGGGGTGCACTCCCGGTTTTTGTGGAGACGAGCCGGGGCGAACCAAGCAGCGAGTACCCAAGTTTTAGTGAACTGGGTTTCTGAGACGGTTTGGCTTTTCTGCGCGGGCCCGTTCCCGACTAGGAGTGCGCTCGCGGTCTTTGTAGACACTAGCCGGGGCGAACCAAGCAGCGAGTACCCAAGTTTTAGTGAACTAGGTTTCTGAGGTGGTTTGGTTTTTTTGCGCAGGTTCGTTCCCGACCAGGAGTGCGCTCCCGGTCTTTGTGGAGACGAACCGGGGCAAACCAAGCAACGAGTAACCGAGTTTTAGTGAACTGGATTTCTGAGATGGTTTGGTTTTATTGCGCGGGTCCGTACTCGACCAGGAGTGCGCTCCTGGTCTTTGTGGAGACGAGCCGGGGCGAACCAAGCAGCGAGTACCCAAGTTTTGGAGGATTGGGTTTTCTGAGATGGTTTGGTTTGTCTACGTAGGTCCGCTCCCGACCAGGAGTGCGCTCTCGGTCTTTGTGGAGACGAGCCGGGGCAAATCGAGCAACGAGTACCCAAGATTTAGTGAACTGGGTTTCTGAGATGGTTTGGTTTTTCTGCGCGGGGCCGTCCCGACCAGCAGTGCACTCTCGGTTTTTGTGGAGACGAGCCGGGGCGAACCATGCAGCGAGTACCCAAGTTTTAGTGAACTGGGTTTCTGAGACGGTTTGGCTTTGCTGCGAGGGCCCGTTCCCGACTAGGAGTGCGCTCGCGGTCTTTGTAGACACTAGCCGGGGCGAACCAAGCAGCGAGTACCCAAGTTTTACTGAACTAGGTTTCTGAGGTGGTTTGGTTTTTTTGCGCAGGTCCGTTCCCGACCAGGAGTGCGCTCCCGGTCTTTGTGGAGACGAACCGGGGCGAACCAAGCAACGAGTAACCAAGTTTTAGTGAACTGGATTTCTGAGATGGTTTGGTTTTATTGCGCGGGTCCGTACTCGACCAGGAGTGCGCTCCTGGTCTTTGTGGAGACGAGCCGGGGCGAACCAAGCAGCGTGTACCCAAGTTTTGGAGGATTGGGTTTTCTGAGATGGTTTGGTTTGTCTGCGTAGGTCCGCTCCCGACCAGGAGTGCGCTCTCGGTCTTTGTGGAGACGAGCCGGGGCAAATCGAGCAACGAGTACCCAAGATTTAGTGAACTGGGTTTCTGAGACGGTTTGGTTTTTCTGCGCGGGGCCGTCCCGACCAGGAGTGCACTCCCGGTTTTTGTGGAGACGAGCCGGGGCGAACCAAGCAGCGAGTACCCAAGTTTTAGTGAACTGGGTTTCTGAGACGGTTTGGCTTTTCTGCGCGGGCCCGTTCCCGACTAGGAGTGCGCTCGCGGTCTTTGTAGACACTAGCCGGGGCGTACCAAGCAGCGAGTACCCAAGTTTTAGTGAACTAGGTTTCTGAGGTGGTTTGGTTTTTTTGCGCAGGTCCGTTCCCGACCAGGAGTGCGCTCCCGGTCTTTGTGGAGACGAACCGGGGCGAAGCAAGCAACGAGTAACCAAGTTTTAGTGAACTCGATTTCTGAGATGGTTTGGTTTTATTGCGCGGGTCCGTACTCGACCAGGAGTGCGCTCCTGGTGTTTGTGGAGACGAGCCGGGGCGAACCAAGCAGCGAGTACCCAAGTTTTAGTGAACTGGATTTCTGAGATGGTTTGGGTTTTCTACGTGGGCCCCTTCATGACCTGGAGTGCGCTCCCGGTCTTTGTGGAGACGAGCCGGGGCGAACCAAGCAGCGAGTACCCAAGTTTTAGTGAACTGGGTTTCTGAGATGGTTTGGTTTTTCTGCGCGGGTCCGTTCCCGACCAGGAGTGCGCTCTCGGTCTTTGTGGAGACGAGCCGGGGCGAACCAAGCAGCGAGTACCAAAGTTTTAGTGAAATGGATTTCTGAGATGGTTTGGTTTTTGTGCGCGAGCCCGTTCCCGACCAGGAGTGTGCTCCCGGTCTTTGTGGAGACGAGCCGGGTCGAACCTAGCCGCGGGTACCCAAGTTTTAGTGAACTGGGTTTCTGAGCCGGGGCGATCCAAGCAGCGAGTACCCAAGTTTCAGTTAACTGGGTTTCTGAGTAGCTTTGGTTTTTCTACGCGGGCCCTTTCCTGACTAGGAGTGCGCTCCCGGTCTTTGTGTAGACGAGCCGAGGCGAACCAAACAGCGAGTACCCAAGTTTTAGTGAACTGGGTTTTCGAGTAGGTTTGGTTTTTCTGCGCGGGCCCGTTCCCAACCAGGAGGCGCTCCCGGTCTTTGTGGAGACGAGTCGGGGCGAACCAAGCAGCGAGTTCCCAAGTTTTAGTGAACTGGATTTCTGAGATGGTTTGGTTTTTCTACGCGGGCCCGTTCCCGACCAGGAGTGCGCTCCCGGTCTTTGTGAAGACGAGCCGGGGCGAACCAAGCAGCGAGTACCCAAGTTTTAGTGAACTGGGTTTCTGAAATGGTTTGGTTTTTCTGCGCGGGTCCGTTCCCGACCAGGAGTGCGCTCTCGGTCTTTGTGGAGAAGAGCCGGGGCGAACCAAGCAGCTAGTACCAAAGTTTTAGTGAAATGGATTTCTGAGATGGTTTGGTTTTTGTGCGCGAGCCCGTTCCCGACCAGGAGTGTGCTCCCGGTCTTTGTGGAGACGAGCCGGGGCGAACCAAGCCGCGGGTACCCAAGTTTTAGTGAACTGGGTTTCTGAGATGGTTTGGTTTTTCTGCACAAGCCAGTTCCCAACCAGGAGTGCGCTCCCGGTCTTTGTTGAGACGAGACGGGGCGAACCAAGCAGCGAGTCCCCAAGTTTTTGTGAACTGGATTTCCGAGTAGGTTTGGTTTTTCTGCGCAGGCCCGTTCCCTACCAGGAGTGCGCTCCCGGTCTTTTTGGAGATGAGCCGAGGCGAACCAAGCAGCGAGTACCCAAGTTTTAGTGAACTGGATTTCCGAGCAGGTTTCGTTTTTCTACCTGGGCCCGTTCCTGACCAGGAGTGCACTCCTGGACTTTGTGGAGACGAGTCGAGGTGAACCAAGCAGCAAGTACCGAAGTTTAAGTGAACTGGGTTTCTGAGATGGTTTGATTTTTCTGCGCGGGTCCGTTCCCGACCAGGAGTGCGCTCCCGGTCTTTGTGGCGAGGAGCTGGGGCGAACCAAGCAGCGAGTACCCAAGTTTTAGTGAACTGGATTTCTGAGATGGTTTGGTTTTTCTGCGCGGGCCCGTTCCCGACTAGGAGTGCGCTCGCGGTCTTTGTAGAGACGAGCCGGGGCGAACAAAGCAGCGAGCACCCAAGTTTTAGTGAACTGGGTTTCTGAGGTGGTTTGGTTTTTCTGCGCAGGTCCGTTCCCGACTAGGAGTGCGCTTCCGGTCTTTGTGGAGACGAAACGGGGCGAACCAAGCAACGAGTAACCAAGTTTTAGTGAACTGGATTTCTGAGATGGTTTGGTTTTATTGCGCGGGTCCGTACTCGACCAGGAGTGCGCTCCCGGTCTTTGTGGAGACGAGCCGGGGCGAACCAAGCAGCGAGTACCCAAGTTTTGGAGGACTGGGTTTTCTGAGATGGTTTGGTTTTTCTGCGCAGGTCCGTTCCCGACCAGGAGTGCGCTCCCGATCTTTGTGGAGACGAGCCGGGGCAAATCGAGCAACGAGTACCCAGGTTTTAGTGAACTGGGTTTCTGAGATGGTTTGGTTTTTCTGCGAGGGGCCGTTCCCGACCAGGAGTGCGCTCCCGGTTTTTGTGGAGACTAGCCGGGGCGAACCAAGCAGTGAGTACCCAAGTTTTAGTGAACTGGGTTTCTGAGATGGTTTGGTTTTTCTACGCGGGCCCGTTCCCGACCACGAGTGCGCTCCCGGTCTTTGCGTAGACGAGGCGAGGCGAACCAAACAGTGAGTACCCAAGTTTTAGTGAACTGGGTTTTCGAGTAGGTTTGGTTTTTCTGCGCGGGCCCGTTCTCGACCAGGAGTGCGCTCCCGGTCTTTGTGGAGACGAGCCGTGGCAAACCAAGCAGCGAGTACCCAAGTTTTAGTGCACTGGGTTTCTGAGATGGTTTGGCTTTTGTGCGCGAGCCCGTTCCCGAGCAAGAGTGTGCTCCCGGTCTTTGTGGAGACGAGCCGGGGCGAACCAAGCAGCGAGTTCCCAAGTTTTAGTGAACTGGATTTCTGAGATGGTTGGGTTTTTCTACGTGGGCCCCTTCCCGACCAGGAGGCGCTCCCGGTCTTTGTGGAGACGAGCCGGGGTGAACCAAGCAGCGAGTACCCAAGTTTTAGTGAACTGGGTTTCTGAGGTGGTTTGGTTATTCTGCGCAGGTCCGTTCCCGACCAGGAGTGCGCTTCCGCTCTTTGTGGAGACGAACCGAGGCCAACCAAGCAACGAGTACCCAAGTTTTAGTGAACTAGATTTCTGAGATGGTTTGGTTTTATTGCGCGGGTCCGTACTCGACCAGGAGTGCGCTCCTGGTCTTTGTGGAGACGAGCCGGGGCGAACCAAGTAGCGAGTACCCAAGTTTTAGTGAACTGGATTTCTGAGATGGTTTGGGTCTTCTACGTGGGCCCCTTCCTGACCAGGAGTGCGCTCCCGGTCTTTGTGGAGACGAGCCGGGGCGAACCAAGCAGCGATGTAGACACCCACATTTTGCTTTACTTTAACCAACAATAACCTAATATATGTTTTAGGTCATTAATATCTTGATCTGACTTTACGGATCATCAATCGGGACAAAATAAGATAGGGTCACTTCATAGCCCGAACCCTGATTCCATTCCGAGACCCGATTTCCGTAAATCGTTAGATCAATGGCAGATCTTGACCTGGGTCTAACCATCCAAAACCACCTAACCTCTCCTCTCATCCTAACCATCCAAACCTCACCTAACCTCACCTAACCTCTCCTCTCATCCTAACCATCCAAACCTCACCTAACCTCACCTAACCTCACCTAACCACCTAACCTCACCTAACCTTACCTAACCTCACCTAACCTCACCTAACCTCCTATCCCATTCTCCTATAAATACCCTCTCATCCCACCATCCAACAAAAAGAAGAAAAAGAACCCCTCTCTTAGAAAATTCATCCCTCTCCCTCATCTCTTCAAGGGTTCGGCCATCCTTGCCGGATCGGGTGATTTTATACGTTGGGTGATATATATCAAAAGCAATCATTATCAAGCAAGGAATCATCTTCAAGGAATTACCATCAAAGAAAAATCAAACACAAAGTGGGTTTCCAAAGAGGTAGGCATTTATTTCAATTCTATGTAGGGTCTGTTTTCATGCATATCTTTTACTTTAAAAGAAAAACCATGTTAGGAAGCATGTAGGGTCTGTTTTCCCCCTGGTTAGCCTCTGGTTAGACCCTGGTTGCACCCAGGTTCGCTGCTGGTTGCACCCAGGTTCGATGCTGGTTGCACCCTGGTTCCCTACTGATTCGCACCCTGGTTCCCCTGCTGGTTGCACCCTGGTTCCCTACTGGTTGCACCCTGGTTCCCTGCTGGTTGCACCCTGGTTCCCTACTGGTTCGCACCCTGGTTCGATATTGGTTCGCACCCTGGTTCCCTGCTGGTTCGCACTCTGGTTAGACCCTGGTTGCACCCAGGTTCGCTGCTGGTTGCACCCAGGTTCCCTCCTGGTTGCACCCTGGTTCCCCTGCTGGTTCGCACCCTGGTTCCCTGCTGGTTCGCACCCAGGTTCGCTGCTGGTTGCACCCAGGTTCCCTGCTGGTTGCACCCTGGTTCCCCTGCTGGTTCGCACCCTGGTTCCCTGCTGGTTCGCACCCTGGTGCACCCTGGTCCGCACCCTGGTTTGTACCCTGCTTCCTCCTGGTTAGACCATGGCTAGTCTCGGGTTTGCTCCTAACTTAGACCCGACTCACTAAACCCCATACCCATAAGCCTTAAACCCTATAACCATAGCCACACATCAACCCAAGCCATACCTTTGTCCACTCACTGAGGCACACCATTTATCCATAAATTTGGTTACATTAAATCTAACCCAGCCAGGCCACCTGCAGCTTAAGTCAAAACGCCCCAATACAATCCAACCAAGTGGGATCCCAACCCAGCTCAACTGAGTCAACTCTAGCCAACCTCCCTAGTCGAGTTGACCCAACTCTCTAGTCGAGTATGCTCAACCTCTTTAACTAATTGGACTCTCCCCTTAGTTGACTCAATCCAATTCCTTAATCAACCCATCCCAATGCAACCGAGTCGCATTCGACCAAGTTGCGGCCTTCCATGTCACAACCGAGTCATTCCCCTATTCTACTAATGCCCTTTTACACCTAATAGAACTTCCTCCCTTTTGCCTAACCAAGTCATATCCCAACACAATCTGAGTCGCATGTTTGAATCCATTTGGCCGAATCTCATAAGCCCGCCCATTTTGAATTCCCAAAATTCAAACCCTTGATGATTCCTGTAAGCTCAATTCTTTGATGCAAATTCCCAATTCCAAAATCCCATTGTTATATCAATGTTTTTGAATCTCAAGTCCAATGCTCAAATACAAACCCGATTCCTGATCCAAATACCAAACCTGTTTTCCAAAATCCAAGCAACCTCCCCAGTGGAACTACGTGTGGCTTGATCCCCATCACGGGGTACGTAGGCAATTTGGCACTCCCAAGTTCAGTCGCACCTTTCTCTATCTTTCCCATTCCCTCACACTATTCATCATCTCGATTCATCTCGTGTCTCTCGGAACCATTGGATTATGGTTTCCGTCGTAAGAACCCTTAGAGCCCAATTTAGGAACAATGGTGTCGTGTCGTGTTGTGTCCTAAGTTTTAGGGAGTCCTAGAGTTAGGAGTCCAGCTTCATCACGGACGCTTGCTATGTATAGCAACCGTGCCATAGGTCTAGTTACACTAGTCACCCGATCTTTCCCTAGGACAAGCCTAGTAAACTAGGATGTAGGCAAACCTGCATTAGTCTAAGGGACCATTTGCATTTAGATGAGAATCATATAGCATCTTAGATGAAATCCTAAGATAATAAAATCCTCAACTTGAATTAAATAACTTCTCCTAAAACTGTTGAAACAGTCAATCCCGTCTAGGTCGGTGTCCTAGTTGAGTTAGGCATAAGTAGCTTAGCTTAGGTGCACCGAACTACGTCGACTCTGATCCCAGTGAGGCTTGGGTACGTAGGCAGCTTGGATGTCTGATGGCATACCACCCGCGAGTCGGCACCACAACAAATTGTGGTGTTTTGTATATTAATTTTCTTATAAATGCTTAATCAAATTACTTAGGATTTTCCATGAAATTAGAATTTTAGGAGAACTGTCACTTAGATTGAATCCAGACAAATAAAGAAATCAAGATACACATTTAGGATTCACATTGAAATTAGATCATAGGATGCATGTCCCGTAGTTAGCACATTAACAGAGAGTTGAATGAGCCATTTAAAATAAATTTAAAAGAGTTACCTTTTGGAATCGAAGACCGATTATCGGGCAGGAATGGTGCATGTGGTGGATAACTCCCCATACCTTCCATTCTCGTAACCAGGTAGCGAGTCTAGATTTCTGGTTAATTACGGGTCCTAGATCCCACATCTAGGTGGCGACTCTGTCAGTCTCTTTCGTGTGGAATTCGGATTGCCTTAGTGATCCCAAGTTCACATGAAAGATGAATTCAAATCAATATTAAAATGCACACGCCAATCGCGTGGGTACGAGAGACCAAGAGAGAGCGCGCGGCGGCTCGCGCCCCACACCCCTCTCGCGGGATCATGTCCCACAGTCTGGCGACTCTGCTGGGGATCACCTAACTTCATTAAAATTTCAAAAGATAATTCATTTGAATTTAATTTAATTGGCTCATAAAAACTCTATACTTGTTAGATTAGTTTGTCTTGTTTTATTTTCTCATCACACTTTACTCAAACTTAATCTAACAAAACCTGAAGGCATCATAGATTGCGCAAACATATTGCACACACTTACATCACTTGCATCTAAACTCTGCATCTCACGTGCACACACGTCCTATTTTAGGAACCCGGAGTGTTATCTAGCATGGTTGACTGGGATTTCATCACCTGGTGCCTCTGTGCTAGAGAAGCATTCCACCCTTAGCCTGGTACCTTTATGGTACGTAAACGGATCTCTTGTTCACGTACTGATACGCCGGACACTGGTACAGTATATCGAGCAGGGATTCGCGCTAAGGGAACTCTTGGCCTTACCCCTAGATTAACCTACACATGCATGTAGTATACGAACACATGTGCATCACGTGTGTGAGCCTAGTTTAGGATATCCTACCCATTGGTGTCTAGATTAGGCCGTGGTCCATCTTCCAATGGTCACGATCGGTCCTTATATACACGAACAAAGTCATGAGTCGAGATTCTCTCTCCACTCCGATAGATTAGGATTAAGGTTGATGCCTTCAGGTAACACTGATAAAATGTGAAAAAAAAAAAATTCCCTTTGGGTTAGGATATAAATCCCATCATTTCCAAAGATCTCATAGGATTAGTCATTCATGATCTATCCGTTGAAAGCAATCTTATGCTATCTCATCTAATCTTTTGATCGTGCGCCTTTCGTTCTTCTGTCATACGATTCGATCGTATCTTCATGCCATCCCCTAACTGGCAGATGCAGAATCTCACAATCTTTCGATTATGCGTTCTCATGATCTGATCATGCCTGGTCCAGATAATCCAATCTTGCTTGTACCCCTGGTCTGTTCCTCCTCTAGGGGCTACCTTTTTCAAGATTATTTTGCTAAGTCCTTCAGAGTTCACTCTCAGAATCCTTGAGCTAGGGGCATTTCCCTATGCGAATCAGTCATCATTGTCCAAAATTGAAAGTATCAGCCATGATGATGTTCAGAACGAACCAGCCTTCGCCGAGCCTTCAACGCCAAACAGTTGCAGCAGTTAAAGTTTTAGTCACTTACTATTTTATGTTGAGTCAGTCATCATGGTCAGTATAATTGTTGAGTCCGGTCTTACAGTTAAAGGTCAATGCCTAGTCCAGGCAAGTTATCTTCTGTTTCCCTTTCTTATTTAGAGTTGTGAATCCTGAGCATGTTCAGGATAGGTCGTCTGATGTAATAGCTTTTCTTTAAATAAAATTTCAGTCAGTTCCAAAAAGTTCACTTGTGTCTGTTCTTAAGTGTGCTTCTGATCTTAAAATAAGACTCCCTCTTCAAATGAGGACAAAATTGACGAAACTCCACTTGAGTCACAGCAATTACTTGAACGAGAGGAGGAGCGCCAATCCCAACCTTTCAAAGATGAAATTGAAATGATAAACACTGGCACTGAAACTTTGATTCAGTGAATGCCGATTGAAAATACATTACCCTCTAAAGAGTGTGAAGAATTGATAAAATTATTTCAAGAATAAGAAGATTGTCTAGAAAAGCTACAACCGATACCAGGGGCAAGACATAGATGGAAAGCTCAAAGAAAATGAAGAAAGTGAGAAGATATATGCTATACAAGGGGCATAGAATGGAAACAACTTTCATATTTCCAATCAATGACCTTGGTTCTCAAATTCATAACATAAAGCCAACAAATTCAAGATGAAAGGTTCAAGAGCAAACAATGAAAAGTGATCATCAGATATCGAGAGTACGAATCCATAGATGGAGGATGTCAAAGAACAAGTTTCACTCTATGAAAATCAAAAGCACGTATTAGAATCTTGGAAGAAGAAGATCCATTATCTCTTACCTGGAAATGCCGTCAAATTCTGTGAAAAAAAAGAAAAGAAAAAATAAATAAATAATCAGTACCAGAGGGACCCTAGTAACCTAGATCGATTCCCAATTTGAACATCGGAAGGCCTCCTTTGGCCGAATAAATCCCAAAATCAGAACCCAACGTCAAAAGAATACCGGTTTGCAAACCCTTCGAGCCTGAATCAAATTTTCTTGAAAACCCATCAAACTAGGGGCATCCGCCCCGAACTACGCGAGACCTGATCCCTACACTGGGGTACGTAGGCAGCTCGGTTAAACCGAGTTCGGTCGATTCAAAAAAAAAAGAAAAAGAAAAATCAATCGTTCCAGAAAAAAAAAAGATGGACAAGTTCCAAAAGAAGAGAAGTTAATTGTTCCAGAAAGAAAAGAAAAAAGGAAAAAAACCAATTAACCTTCAAACAATTGATCTTCAAACTAGGGGCATTCGCCTTGACCTACACACGACCTGATTCCTACCTTGGGATATGTAGGCAACCTGTTCACAGGTTCGGTCGAAATCTTTGTTGAACCTTAAGCCATTCTTTGAAAAGCCCTATCCTACCTATAAAGTCCTTCTGGTGTTCAGAACTAATGAGCTAGGTCCCGAGACACAATAAAAAAAAATGATGAATAAGAAAACGAACGGAGTTTGAAGATCTGCTAGACTGAAAACCTGAAAGGGCGGTCTAGGCAAAATTTAAGATCATTCCCCTGCTAAGTTGAAAACCCGAAAGGGCGGCTTAGGCAAAAGCTAAGGGGATAGCCTGCTGGATCGAAAACCTAGAATGGTGGTTCAGGCAAAAGTTAAGGCTAGCGCGGTCCGCCAAGTTAAAAACCCCGAAGAGGTGACTTGGTCACGGTAAGAGAATCAGTATAAGAAGGCAACAGCCGGTATCAAGACTGAAGATCAACTGAAGTTCAAGCAAATTCAAGTGATATCCTCAAAACTGGGGGCATTGAAGCTAAGCAATCTTAGGGGGCGTAATTAAATCCTTGAGGCATTACTGTTTTAAGGAAAAAGTCCAGTGTTTACCAATTGAAAAACTATTCCTCGAAAGGATAGACTTACCAAACAAAATATTAACTAAGTCAGAAGCATCACTGTGTTTGTCAGTATAGTCAGTCAATCTTTGTTATTCTAAGTTCACTCCTTCAGGGCTGCTCAATCCTTTGAGTAGTGCCTTTCATCTAAGTTTTCTCTTTAGAAAGAGTCAATCGTCGTTCCTATGTCCAAATGATGTAACTGTCTTGGTGAAGGAGGCCCGGCCTAGGCAGCTCCCTGCAATTATACCTGAAAGGGTTCGAGAATCTAGTCAAACAGCTACATTTCAAAGAAGATCAACTCAGAAGAGTTCAGAAGTAGAAACATCAGAAAGCCCAGCTTCCGTAAAAAGATCATACCCCAGGAAGGCACCTTAAGCTTGGAAGAGCCCCAGATGCAATGGTGGTTGAGCTAATTTCTCAGAAAGATGAACCATTAAAATTCAGAATTTCCTTCCGGTTAGTTAAATACTATCCTGGTCAAGAAATGTTCATCTAAGCACCTGTCAAAAAACAGATCCCGCTTTTCCATGTTAGAGAGCCGTTGTTCTAAATTACCAATTTCAAGTATCTTGTTCAAGGTTTCAGTTATCAAAATCCCCAGAAGACAAGACCAACAGTCTCATTGAGAAAAATCTTGTTGAAGTTTCATAAAAGTGTTCCTAATCCATTCTTGTTACTAATGGTTCTTCGTTCATAAGGTTGGTCGTCTCATCATTCGTCAAAGTCTTGGTTTCCAATATCTTTACTGGGCACGATCTATAATGTCCCCGATTTCATTGAGTTCAAAAAAAAAAATAAAAAAAAAAAAATCCAAAATTCATCAAATCCAATCCCCGATTCAAACAAATCCAATCTTACGTCAAATTCAAGTTCATGAAAAATCTCATGTCCTCTTTGAGCCCTTTTGTGAAAGGTGCCTCATTTCTCGAGTCCATTTGTGAATGGTCTCGTCTTCTCCTTGAACCCGTTTGTGAACAGGTTTCTCATTCTCTGAGTCCATTTGTGAATGCTCTAATGTCCTCTTTGAGCCCGTTTGTGAACGGTGCCTCTGTTCTCGAGGCCATTTGTGAATGGTCTCATCTTCTCCTTGAGCCCGTTTGCGGACGGTACCTCATTTTCCAAAAATAAAAAAATTTATCAAATCCAAATCCTTAATTAAAAAAAAAATAAAAAAAAATCCAATCCTACGTCAAATTCAAGTTCATAAAAAATCTCTAAATTCTTCGAGCCCGTTTGTGAACGGGGCCTCATTTCTCAAGTCCATTTGTGAATGGTCTCGTCTTCTCCTTGAACCCGTTTGTGAACGGTGTCTCATTCTCTGAGTCCATTTGTGAATGGTCTCATCTTCTCCTTGAGCCCGTTTGTGAACGGTGCCTCATTTTCTGAGTCCATTTGTGAATGATCTCGTGTCCTCTTTGAGCCCGTTTGTGAACGGTGCCTCATTTCTCGAGTCCATTTGTGAATGGTCTTGTCTTCTCCTTGAGCCCGTTTGTGAACGGTGCCTCATTTCTCGAATCCATTTGTGAATGGTCTCGTCTTCTCCTTGAGCCCGTTTGTGAATGGTGCCTCATTTCTCGAGTCCATTTGTGAATGGTCTTGTCTTATCCTTGAGCCCATTTGTGAATGGCGCCTCTTTTCTCGAATCCATTTGTGAATGGTATCGTCCTCCTTGAGCCCGTTTGTGAATGGTGCCTCATTTCTCGAGTCCATTTGTGAATGGTCTTGTCTTCTCCTTGAGCCCGTTTGTGAACGGTGCCTCTTTTCTTCGAGTCCATACAACTATGGTCTCTTATCCTCTTTGAACATCATACATCTATGATGTCTCATTTCCTTGGAATCCGTACAAATACGGTATTTCATTCTCTTCGAGTCCACACAACTATGGTCTCTTATCCCCTTTGAACATCATACAACTATGATGTCTCATTTCCTTGGAATCCTTACAAATACGGTATTTCATTCTCTTCGAGTCCATACAACTATGGTCTCTTATACCCTTTGAACATCATACAACTATGATGTCTCATTTCCTTGGAATCCGTACAAATACGGTATTTCATTCTCTTCGAGTCCATACAACTATGGTCTCTTATCCTCTTTGAACATCATACAACTATGATGTCTCATTTCCTTGGAATCCGTACAAATACGGTATTTCATTCTCTTCGAGTCCATACAACTTTGATCTCTTATCCCCTTTGAACATCATACAACTATGATGTCTCATTTCCTTGGAATCCGTACAAATACGGTATTTCATTCTCTTCAAGTCCATACAACAATGATCTCTTATACCCTTTGAACATCATACAACTATGATGTCTCATTTCCTTGGAATCCGTATAAATACGGTATTTTATCTTGCCCAAGCCCATTCAAAAATGATGCTGCATTTTCATTAAGAATCTTTCAAAAGTCATCCATTATTCTCTCTGAGACCATTTGAAAATGACGTCTCATTTCCTCTGAAGCTGTTCAAAAGCGATATTCCTTTCCCTCCGAAAATCCATTTGAAAATGGTATCCCATTTCTCTCGTTGCCAGCGGCACCGCAGCGGGTTTGTTTTATTGCATTCCAATTCTAGGATTTCATCTAAGGTCTTGCATTATATTAGGTTGCATTGTGTTTAGGGGGTTCCTTTGTCGATTAAAGTTACGCAAAATGGTTCTGTCATTTTAACTTTGGTATTCGATGACTACGTCGTCTCTACCAAAGAGGGGCATCTGTAGACACCCACATTTTGCTTTACTTTAACCAACAATAACCTAATATATGTTTTAGGTCATTAATATCTTGATCTGACTTTACGGATCATCAATCGGGACAAAATAAGATAGGGTCACTTCATAGCCCGAACCCTGATTCCATTCCGAGACCCGATTTCCGTAAATCGTTAGATCAATGGCAGATCTTGACCTGGGTCTAACCATCCAAAACCACCTAACCTCTCCTCTCATCCTAACCATCCAAACCTCACCTAACCTCACCTAACCTCTCCTCTCATCCTAACCATCCAAACCTCACCTAACCTCACCTAACCTCACCTAACCACCTAACCTCACCTAACCTTACCTAACCTCACCTAACCTCACCTAACCTCCTATCCCATTCTCCTATAAATACCCTCTCATCCCACCATCCAACAAAAAGAAGAAAAAGAACCCCTCTCTTAGAAAATTCATCCCTCTCCCTCATCTCTTCAAGGGTTCGGCCATCCTTGCCGGATCGGGTGATTTTATACGTTGGGTGATATATATCAAAAGCAATCATTATCAAGCAAGGAATCATCTTCAAGGAATTACCATCAAAGAAAAATCAAACACAAAGTGGGTTTCCAAAGAGGTAGGCATTTATTTCAATTCTATGTAGGGTCTGTTTTCATGCATATCTTTTACTTTAAAAGAAAAACCATGTTAGGAAGCATGTAGGGTCTGTTTTCCCCCTGGTTAGCCTCTGGTTAGACCCTGGTTGCACCCAGGTTCGCTGCTGGTTGCACCCAGGTTCGATGCTGGTTGCACCCTGGTTCCCTACTGATTCGCACCCTGGTTCCCCTGCTGGTTGCACCCTGGTTCCCTACTGGTTGCACCCTGGTTCCCTGCTGGTTGCACCCTGGTTCCCTACTGGTTCGCACCCTGGTTCGATATTGGTTCGCACCCTGGTTCCCTGCTGGTTCGCACTCTGGTTAGACCCTGGTTGCACCCAGGTTCGCTGCTGGTTGCACCCAGGTTCCCTCCTGGTTGCACCCTGGTTCCCCTGCTGGTTCGCACCCTGGTTCCCTGCTGGTTCGCACCCAGGTTCGCTGCTGGTTGCACCCAGGTTCCCTGCTGGTTGCACCCTGGTTCCCCTGCTGGTTCGCACCCTGGTTCCCTGCTGGTTCGCACCCTGGTGCACCCTGGTCCGCACCCTGGTTTGTACCCTGCTTCCTCCTGGTTAGACCATGGCTAGTCTCGGGTTTGCTCCTAACTTAGACCCGACTCACTAAACCCCATACCCATAAGCCTTAAACCCTATAACCATAGCCACACATCAACCCAAGCCATACCTTTGTCCACTCACTGAGGCACACCATTTATCCATAAATTTGGTTACATTAAATCTAACCCAGCCAGGCCACCTGCAGCTTAAGTCAAAACGCCCCAATACAATCCAACCAAGTGGGATCCCAACCCAGCTCAACTGAGTCAACTCTAGCCAACCTCCCTAGTCGAGTTGACCCAACTCTCTAGTCGAGTATGCTCAACCTCTTTAACTAATTGGACTCTCCCCTTAGTTGACTCAATCCAATTCCTTAATCAACCCATCCCAATGCAACCGAGTCGCATTCGACCAAGTTGCGGCCTTCCATGTCACAACCGAGTCATTCCCCTATTCTACTAATGCCCTTTTACACCTAATAGAACTTCCTCCCTTTTGCCTAACCAAGTCATATCCCAACACAATCTGAGTCGCATGTTTGAATCCATTTGGCCGAATCTCATAAGCCCGCCCATTTTGAATTCCCAAAATTCAAACCCTTGATGATTCCTGTAAGCTCAATTCTTTGATGCAAATTCCCAATTCCAAAATCCCATTGTTATATCAATGTTTTTGAATCTCAAGTCCAATGCTCAAATACAAACCCGATTCCTGATCCAAATACCAAACCTGTTTTCCAAAATCCAAGCAACCTCCCCAGTGGAACTACGTGTGGCTTGATCCCCATCACGGGGTACGTAGGCAATTTGGCACTCCCAAGTTCAGTCGCACCTTTCTCTATCTTTCCCATTCCCTCACACTATTCATCATCTCGATTCATCTCGTGTCTCTCGGAACCATTGGATTATGGTTTCCGTCGTAAGAACCCTTAGAGCCCAATTTAGGAACAATGGTGTCGTGTCGTGTTGTGTCCTAAGTTTTAGGGAGTCCTAGAGTTAGGAGTCCAGCTTCATCACGGACGCTTGCTATGTATAGCAACCGTGCCATAGGTCTAGTTACACTAGTCACCCGATCTTTCCCTAGGACAAGCCTAGTAAACTAGGATGTAGGCAAACCTGCATTAGTCTAAGGGACCATTTGCATTTAGATGAGAATCATATAGCATCTTAGATGAAATCCTAAGATAATAAAATCCTCAACTTGAATTAAATAACTTCTCCTAAAACTGTTGAAACAGTCAATCCCGTCTAGGTCGGTGTCCTAGTTGAGTTAGGCATAAGTAGCTTAGCTTAGGTGCACCGAACTACGTCGACTCTGATCCCAGTGAGGCTTGGGTACGTAGGCAGCTTGGATGTCTGATGGCATACCACCCGCGAGTCGGCACCACAACAAATTGTGGTGTTTTGTATATTAATTTTCTTATAAATGCTTAATCAAATTACTTAGGATTTTCCATGAAATTAGAATTTTAGGAGAACTGTCACTTAGATTGAATCCAGACAAATAAAGAAATCAAGATACACATTTAGGATTCACATTGAAATTAGATCATAGGATGCATGTCCCGTAGTTAGCACATTAACAGAGAGTTGAATGAGCCATTTAAAATAAATTTAAAAGAGTTACCTTTTGGAATCGAAGACCGATTATCGGGCAGGAATGGTGCATGTGGTGGATAACTCCCCATACCTTCCATTCTCGTAACCAGGTAGCGAGTCTAGATTTCTGGTTAATTACGGGTCCTAGATCCCACATCTAGGTGGCGACTCTGTCAGTCTCTTTCGTGTGGAATTCGGATTGCCTTAGTGATCCCAAGTTCACATGAAAGATGAATTCAAATCAATATTAAAATGCACACGCCAATCGCGTGGGTACGAGAGACCAAGAGAGAGCGCGCGGCGGCTCGCGCCCCACACCCCTCTCGCGGGATCATGTCCCACAAGCGAGTACCCAAGTTTTAGTGAACTGGGTTTCTGAGATGGTTTGGTTTTTCTGCGTGGGTCTGTTCCCGACCAGGAGTGCGCTCTCGGTCTTTGTGGAGACGAGCCGGGGCGAACCAAGCAGCGAGTACCCAAGTTTTAGTGAACTGGGTTTCTGAGGTGGTTTGGTTTTTCTGCGCAGGTCCGTTCCCGACCAGGAGTGCGCTTCCGCTCTTTGTGGAGACGAACCGAGGCCAACCAAGCAGCGAGTACCCAAGTTTTAGTGAACTGGGTTTCTGAAATGGTTTGGTTTGTCTGCGCGGGTCCGTTCCCGAGCAGGAGTGCGCTCTCGGTCTTTGTGGAGACGAGCCGGGGCGAACCAAGCACCGAGTACCAAAGTTTTAGTGAAATGGATTTCTGAGATGGTTTGGTTTTTGTGCGCGAGCCCGTTCCCGACCAGGAGTGTGCTCCCGGTCTTTGTGGAGACGAGCCGAGGCGAACCAAACAGCGAGTACCCAAGTTTTAGTGAACTGGGTTTTCGAGTAGGTTTGGTTTTTCTGCGCGGGCCCGTTCCCGACCAGGAGGCGCTCCCGGTCTTTGTGGAGACGAGTCGGGGCAAACCAAGCAGCGAGTTCCCAAGTTTTAGTGAACTGGATTTCTGAGATGGTTTGGTTTTTCTACGCGGGCCCGTTCCCGACCAGAAGTGCGCTCCCGGTCTTTGTGAAGACGAGCTGGGGCGAACCAAGCAGCGAGTACCAAAGTTTTAGTGAACTGGGTTTCTGAAATGGTTTGGTTTTTCTGCGCGGGTCCGTTCCCGACCAGGAGTGCGCTGTCGGTCTTTGTGGAGACGAGCCGGGGCGAACCAAGCAGCGAGTACCAAAGTTTTAGTGAAATGGATTTCTGAGATGGTTTGGTTTTTGTGCGCGAGCCCGTTCCCGACCAGGAGTGTGCTCCCGGTCTTTGTGGAGACGAGCCGGGGCAAACCAAGCCGCGGGTACCCAAGTTTTAGTGAACTGGGTTTCTGAGATGGTTTTGTTTTTCTGCGCAAGCCAGTTCCCAACCAGGAGTGCGCTCCCGGTCTTTGTTGAGACGAGACGGGGCGAACCAAGCAGCGAGTCCCCAAGTTTTTGTGAACTGGATTTCCGAGTAGGTTTGGTTTTTCTGCGCAGGCCCGTTCCCTACCAGGAGTGCGCTCCCGGTCTTTTTGGAGATGAGCCGAGGCGAACCAAGCAGCGAGTACCCAAGTTTTAGTGAACTGGATTTCCGAGCAGGTTTCGTTTTTCTACCTGGGCCCGTTCCTGACCAGGAATGCACTCCTGGACTTTGTGGAGACGAGTCGAGGTGAACCAAGCAGCAAGTACCGAAGTTTAAGTGAACTGGGTTTCTGAGATGGTTTGATTTTTCTGCGCGGGTCCGTTCCCGACCAGGAGTGCGCTCCCGGTCTTTGTGGCGACGAGCTGGGGTGAGCCAAGCAGCGAGTACCCAAGTTTTAGTGAACTGGATTTCTGAGATGGTTTGGTTTTTCTGCGCGGGCCCGTTCCCGACTAGGAGTGCGCTCGCGGTCTTTGTAGAGACGAGCCGGGGCGAACATAGCAGCGAGCACCCAAGTTTTAGTGAACTGGGTTTCTGAGGTGGTTTGGTTTTTCTGCGCAGGTCCGTTCCCGACCAGGAGTGCGCTTCCGGTCTTTGTGGAGACGAAACGGGGCGAACCAAGCAACGAGTAACCAAGTTTTAGTGAACTGGATTTCTGAGATGGTTTGGTTTTATTGCGCGGGTCCGTACTCGACCAGGAGTGCGCTGCCGGTCTTTGTGGAGACGAGCCGGGGCGAACCAAGCAGCGAGTACCCATGTTTTGGAGGACTGGGTTTTCTGAGATGGTTTGGTTTTTCTGCGCAGGTCCGTTCCCGACCAGGAGTGCGCTCCCGATCTTTGTGGAGACGAGCCGGGGCAAATCGAGCAACGAGTACCCAGGTTTTAGTGAACTGGGTTTCTGAGATGGTTTGGTTTTTCTGCGAGGGGCCGTTCCCGACCAGGAGTGCGCTCCCGGTTTTTGTGGAGACTAGCCGGGGCGAACCAAGCAGTGAGTACCCAAGTTTTGGTGAACTGGGTTTCTGAGATGGTTTGGTTTTTCTGCGCGGGCCCGTTCCCGACCACGAGTGCGCTCCCGGTCTTTGCGTAGACGAGGCGAGGCGAACCAAACAGTGAGTACCCAAGTTTTAGTGAACTGGGTTTTCGAGTAGGTTTGGTTTTTCTGCGCGGGCCCGTTCTCGACCAGGAGTGCGCTCCCGGTCTTTGTGGAGACGAGCCGTGGCAAACCAAGCAGCGAGTACCCAAGTTTTAGTGAACTGGATTTCTGAGATGATTTGGTTTTTCTACGCGGGTCTGTTCCCGATCATGAGTGCACTCCCGGTCTTTGTGGAGGCGAGCCGGGGCGAACCAAGCAGCGAGTACCCAAGTTTTAGTGCACTGGGTTTCTGAGATGGTTTGGCTTTTGTGCGCGAGCCCGTTCCCAAGCAAGAGTGTGCTCCCGGTCTTTGTGGAGACGAGCCGGGGCGAACCAAGCAGCGAGTTCCCAAGTTTTAGTGAACTGGATTTCTGAGATGGTTTGGTTTTTCTACGTGGGCCCCTTCCCGACCAGGAGGCGCTCCCGGTCTTTGTGGAGACGAGCCGGGGCGAACCAAGCAGCGAGTACCCAAGTTTTAGTGAACTAGGTTTCTGAGATGGTTTGGTTTTTCTGTGCGGGTCTGTTCCCGACCAAGAGTGCGCTCTCGGTCTTTCTGGAGACGAGCCGGGGCGAACCAAGCAGCGAGTACCCAAGTTTTAGTGAACTGAGTTTCTGAGGTGGTTTGGTTTTTCTGCGCAGGTCCGTTCCCGACCAGGAGTGCGCTTCCGGTCTTTGTGGAGACGAACCGGGGCGAACCAAGCAACGAGTTCCCAAGTTTTAGTGAACTGGGTTTCTGAAATGGTTTGGTTTTATTGCGCGGGTCCGTACTCGACCAGGAGTGCGCTCCCGGTCTTTGTGGAGACGAGCCAGAGAGAACCAAGCAGCGAGTACCCAAGTTTTGGAGGACTGGGTTTTCTGAGATGGTTTGGTTTTTCTGCGCAGGTCCGTTCCCGACCAGGAGTGCGCTCCCGATCTTTGTGGAGGCGAGCCGGGGCAAATCGAGCAACGAGTACCCAAGTTTTAGTGAACTGGGTTTCTGAGATGGTTTGGTTTTTCTGCGAGGGGCCGTTCCCGACCAGGAGTGCGCTCCCGGTTTTTGTGGAGACTAGCCGGGGCGAACCAAGCAGTGCGTACCCAAGTTTTAGTGAACTGGGTTTCTGAGATGGTTTGGTTTTTCTGCGCGGGCCCGTTCCCGGCCAGGAGTGCTCTCCCGGTCTTTGCGTAGACGAGCCGAGGCGAACCAAACAATGAGTACCCAACTTTTAGTGGACTGGGTTTTCGAGTAGGTTTGGTTTTTCTACGCGGGCCCGTTCTCGACCAGGAGTGCGCTCCCGGTCTTTGTGGAGACGAGCCGTGGCAAACCAAGCAGCGAGTACCCAAGTTTTAGTGAACTGGATTTCTGAGATGATTTGGTTTTTCTACGGGGGTCCGTTCCCGATCATGAGTGCACTCCCGGTCTTTGAGGAGGCGAGACGGGGCGAACCAAGCAGCGAGTACCCAAGTTTTAGTGCACTGGGTTTCTGAGATGGTTTGGCTTTTGTGCGTGAGCCCGTTCCCGAGCAAGAGTTTGCTCCCGGTCTTTGTGGAGACGAGCCGGGGCGAACCAAGCAGCGAGTTCCCAAGTTTTAGTGAAATGGATTTCTGAGATGGTTTGGTTTTTCTACGTGGGCCCCTTCCCGACCAGGAGTGCGCTCCCGGTCTTTGTGGAGACGAGCCGGGGCGAACCAAGCAGCGAGTACCCAAGTTTTAGTGAACTGGATTTCTGAGATTGTTTGGTTTTTCTGCGCGGGTCTGTTCCCGACCAGGAGTGCGCTCTCGGTCTTTGTGGAGACGAGCCGGGGCGAACCAAGCAGCGAGTACCCAAGTTTTAGTGAACTGGGTTTCTGAGATGGTTTGGTTTTTCTGCGCAGGCTAGTTCCCAACCAGGAGTGCTCTCCCGGTCTTTCTGGAGACGAGCCGAGGCGACCCAAGCAGCGAGTACCCAAGTTTAGAGAACTGGATTTCCGAGCCGGTTTAGTTTTTCTACCTGGGCCCGTTCCTGACCAGGAGTGCGCTCCCGGACTTTGTGGAGAGGAGTCGAGGTGAACCAAGCAGCGAGTATCGAAGTTTTAGTGAACTGGGTTTCTGAGATGGTTTGGTTTTTCTGCGCGGGTTCGTTCACGACCAGGAGCGCGCTCCCGGTCTTTCTGGAGACGAGCTGGGGCGAACCAAGCTGCGAGTACCCAAGTTTTAGGGAACTGGGTTTCTGAGATGGTTTGGTTTTTCTGGTCCGTTCCCGACCAGGAGTGCGCTCTCGGTCTTCGTGGAGACGAACCGGGGCGAACCAACCAACGAGTAACCAAGTTTTAGTGAACTGGATTTCTGAGATGGTTTGGTTTTATTGCGCGGGCCCGTACTCGACCAGGAGTGCGCTCCCGGTCTTTGTGGAGACGAGGCGGGGCGAACCAAGCAGCGAGTACCCAAGTTTTGGTGGACTGGGTTTCTGAGATGGTTTGGTTTGTCTGCGTAGGTCCGCTCCCGACCAGGAGTGCACTCTCGGTCTTTGTGGAGACGAGCCGGGGCAAATCGAGCAACGAGCACCCAAGATTTAGTGAACTGGGTTTCTGAGATGGTTTTGTTTTTCTACGCAGTGCTGTCCCGACCAGGGGTGCACTCCCGGTTTTTGTGGAGACGAGCCGGGGCGAACCAAGCAGCGAGTACCCAAGTTTTAGTGAACTGGGTTTCTGAGACGGTTTGGCTTTTCTGCGCGGGCCCGTTCCCGACTAGGAGTGCGCTCGCGGTCTTTGTAGACACTAGCCGGGGCGAACCAAGCAGCGAGTACCCAAGTTTTAGTGAACTAGGTTTCTGAGGTGGTTTGGTTTTTTTGCGCAGGTTCGTTCCCCACCAGGAGTGCGCTCCCGGTCTTTGTGGAGACGAACCGGGGCAAACCAAGCAACGAGTAACCAAGGTTTAGTGAACTGGATTTCTGAGATGGTTTGGTTTTATTGCGCGGGTCCGTACTCGACCAGGAGTGCGCTCCTGGTCTTTGTGGAGACGAGCCGGGGCGAACCAAGCAGCGAGTACCCAAGTTTTGGAGGCTTGGGTTTTCTGAGATGGTTTGGTTTGTCTACGTAGGTCCGCTCCCGACCAGGAGTGCGCTCTCGGTCTTTGTGGAGACGAGCCGGGGCAAATCGAGCAACGAGTACCCAAGATTTAGTGAACTGGGTTTCTGAGATGGTTTGGTTTTTCTGCGCGGGGCCGTCCCGACCAGGAGTGCACTCTCGGTTTTTGTGGAGACGAGCCGGGGCGAACCATGCAGCGAGTACCCAAGTTTTAGTGAACTGGGTTTCTGAGACGGTTTGGCTTTGCTGCGAGGGCCCGTTCCCGACTAGGAGTGCGCTCGCGGTCTTTGTAGACACTAGCCGGGGCGAACCAAGCAGCGAGTACCCAAGTTTTAGTGAACTAGGTTTCTGAGGTGGTTTGGTTTTTTTGCGCAGGTCCGTTCCCGACCAGGAGTGCGCTCCCGGTCTTTGTGGAGACGAACCGGGGCGAACCAAGCAACGAGTAACCAAGTTTTAGTGAACTGGATTTCTGAGATGGTTTGGTTTTATTGCGCGGGTCCGTACTTGACCAGGAGTGCGCTCCTGGTCTTTGTGGAGACGAGCCGGGGCGAACCAAGCAGCGTGTACCCAAGTTTTGGAGGATTGGGTTTTCTGAGATGGTTTGGTTTGTCTGCGTAGGTCCGCTCCCGACCAGGAGTGCGCTCTCGGTCTTTGTGGAGACGAGCCGGGGCAAATCGAGCAACGAGTACCCAAGATTTAGTGAACTGGGTTTCTGAGACGGTTTGGTTTTTCTGCGCGGGGCCGTCCCGACCAGGAGTGCACTCCCGGTTTTTGTGGAGACGAGCCGGGGCGAACCAAGCAGCGAGTACCCAAGTTTTAGTGAACTGGGTTTCTGAGACGGTTTGGCTTTTCTGCGCGGGCCCGTTCCCGACTAGGAGTGCGCTCGCGGTCTTTGTAGACACTAGCCGGGGCGTACCAAGCAGCGAGTACCCAAGTTTTAGTGAACTAGATTTCTGAGATGGTTTGGTTTTATTGAGCGGGTCCGTACTCGACCAGGAGTGCGCTCCTGGTGTTTGTGGAGACGAGCCGGGGCGAACCAAGCAGCGAGTACCCAAGTTTTAGTGAACTGGATTTCTGAGATGGTTTGGGTTTTCTACGTGGGCCCCTTCATGACCAGGAGTGCGCTCCCGGTCTTTGTGGAGACGAGCCAGGGCGAACCAAGCAGCGAGTACCCAAGTTTTAGTGAACTGGGTTTCTGAGATGGTTTGGTTTTTCTGCGCGGGTCTGTTCCCGACCAGGAGTGCGCTCTCGGTCTTTGTGGAGACGATCCGGGGCGAACCAAGCAGCGAGTACCCAAGGTTTAGTGAACTGGGTTTCTGAGATGGTTTGGTTTTTCTGCGCAGGTCCGTTCCCGACCAGGAGTGCGCTCCCGGTCTTCGTGGAGACGAACCGGGGCGAACCAAGCAACGAGTAACCAAGTTTTAGTGAACAGGATTTCTGAGATGGTTTGGTTTTATTGCGCGGGCCCGTACTCGACCAGGAGTGCGCTCCCGGTGTTTGTGGAGACGAGGCGGGGCGAACCAAGCAGCGAGTACCCAAGTTTTGGTGGACTAGGTTTCTGAGATGGTTTGGTTTGTCTGCGTAGGTCCGCTCCCGACCAGGAGTGCGCTCTCGGTCTTTGTGGAGACGAGACGGGGCAAATCGAGCAACGAGTACCCAAGTTTTAGTGAACTGGGTTTCTGAGATGGTTTGGTTTTTCTGCGCGGGGCCGTCACGACCAGGAGTGCACTCCCGGTTTTTGTGGAGACAAGCCGGGGCGAACCAAGCAGCTAGTACCCAAGTTTTAGTGAACTGGGTTTCTGAGACTGTTACGCTTTTCTGCGCGGGCCATTTCCCGACTATGAGTGCGCTCGCGGTGTTTGTAGAGACGAGCCGGGGCGAACCAAGCAGCGAGTACCCAAGTTTTAGTGCACTGGGTTTCTAAGATGGTTTGGCTTTTGTGCGCGAGCCCGTTCCCGAGCAAGAGTGTGCTCCCGGTCTTTGTGGAGACGAGCCGGGGCGAACCAAGCAGCGAGTTCCCAAGTTTTAGTGAACTAGATTTCTGAGATGGTTTGGTTTTTCTACGTGGGCCCCTTCCCGACCATGTGTGCGCTCCCGGTCTTTGTGGAGACGAGCCGGGGCGAACCAAGCAGCGAGTACCCAAGTTTTAGTGAACTGGGTTTCTGAGATGGTTTGGTTTTTCTGCGCGGGTCTGTTCCCGACCAGGAGTGCGCTCTCGGTCTTTGTGGAGGCGAGCCGGGGCGAACCAAGCAGCGAGTACCCAAGTTTTAGTGAACTGGGTTTCTGAGATGGTTTGGTTTTTCTGCGCAGGCTAGTTCCCAACCAGGAGTGCGCTCCCGGTATTTGTTGAGACGAGCCGGAGCGAACCAAGCAGCGAGTACCCAAGTTTTAGTGAACTGGATTTCCGAGTAGGTTTGGTTTTTCTGCGCGGGCCCGTTCCCTACCAGGAGTGCTCTCCCGGTCTTTGTGGAGACGAGCCGAGGTGACCCAAGCAGCGAGTACCCAAGTTTAGAGAACTGGATTTCCGAGCAAGTTTAGTTTTTCTACCTGGGCCCGTTCCTGACCTGGAGTGCGCTCCCGGACTTTGTGGAGATGAGTCGAGGTCAACCAAGCAGCGAATATCGAAGTTTTAGTGAACTGGGTTTCTGAGATGGTTTGGGTTTTCTGCGCGGGTCCGTTCCCGACCAGAAGTGCGCTCCCGGTCTTTGTGAAGACGAGCTGGGGCGAACCAAGCAGCGAGTACCCAAGTTTTAGTGAACTGGATTTCTGAGATGGTTTGGTTTTTCTGCGCGGGCCCGTTCACGAGTAGGAGTGCGCTCGCGGTCTTTGTAGAGACGAGCCGGGGCGAACCAAGCAGCGAGTACCCATGTTTTAGTGAAATGGATTTCTGAGAAGGTTTGGTTTTTCTGCGCAGGTCCGTTCCTGACCAGGAGTGCGCTCCCGGTCTTTGTGGAGACGAACCGGGGCGGACCAAGCAACGAGTAACCAAGTTTTAGTGAACTGGATTTCTGAGATGGTTTGGTTTTATTGCGCGGGCCCGTACTCGACCAGGAGTGCGCTCCCGGTCTTTGTGGAGACGAGGCGGGGTGAACAAAGCCACGAGTTCCCAAGTTTTGGTGGACTGGGTTTCTGAGATGGTTTGGTTTTTCTGCGCAGGTCCGTTCCCGACCAGGAGTGCGCTCCCGGTCTTTGTGGAGACGAGACGGGGCAAATCGAGCAACGAGTACCCATGTTTTTGTGAACTGGGTTTCAGAGATGGTTTGGTTTGTCTGCGCGGGGCCGTCCCGACCAGGAGTGCACTCCCGGTTTTTGTGGAGACGAGCCGGGGCGAACCAAGCAGCGAGTACCCAAGTTTTAGTGAACTAGGTTTCTGAGATGATTTGGCTTTTCTGCGCGGGCCCGTTCCCGACTAGGAGTGCGCTCGCGGTCTTTGTAGAGACGATCCGGGGCGAACCAAGCAGCGAGTACCCAAGTTTTAGTGAACTGGGTTTCTGAGGTGGTTTTGATTTTCTGCGCAGGTCCGTTCCCGAGCAGGAGTGCGCTCCCGGTCTTTGTGGAGACGAACTGCGGCGAACCAAGCAACGAGTAACCAAGTTTTAGTGAACTGGATTTCTGAGATGGTTTGGTTTTATTGCGCGGGTCCGTACTCGACCAGGAGTGCGCTCCCGGTCTTTGTGGAGACGAGCCAGGGCGAACCAAGCAGCGAGTACCCAAGTTTTGGAGGATTGGGTTTTCTGAGATGGTTTGGTTTTTCTGCGCAGGTTTGTTCCTGACCAGGAGTGCGCTCCCGGTCTTTGTTGAGACGAGTCGGGGCAAATCGAGCAACGAGTACCCAAGTTTTAGGGAACTGGGTTTCTGAGATGGTTTGGTTTTTCTGCGAGGGGCCGTTACCGACCAGGAGTGCGCACCCGATTTTTGTGGAGACTAGCCGGGGCGAACCAAGCAGCGAGTACCCAAGTTTTAGTGATATGTGTTTCTGAGGTGGTTTGGTTTTTCTGCGCGGGCCCGTTCTCGACCAGGAGTGCGCTCCCGGTCTTTGTGTAGACGAGCCGAGGCGAACCAAACAGCGAGTACCCAAGTTTTAGTGAACTGGGTTATCGAGTAGGTTTGGTTTTTCTGCGCAGGCCCGTTCTCGACCAGGAGTGCGCTCCTGGTCTTTGTGGAGACGAGCCGACGCAAACCAAGCAGCGAGTACCCAAGTTTTAGTGAACTGGATTTCTGAGATGATTTGGTTTTTCTACGCGGGTCCGTTCCCGATCATGAGTGCACTCCCGGTCTTTGTGGAGGCGAGCCGGGGCGAACCAAGCAGCGAGTACCTAAGTTTTAGTGCACTGGGTTTCTGAGATGGTTTGGCTTTTGTGCGTGAGCCCGTTCCCGAGCAGGAGTGTGCTCCCGGTGTTTGTGGAGACGAGCCGGGGCGAACCAAGCACCGAGTTCCCAATTTTTAGTGAATTGGATTTCTGAGATGGTTTGGTTTTTCTACGTGAGCCCCTTCCCGACCAGGAGTGCGCTCCCGGTCTTTGTGGAGACGAGCCGGGGCGAACCAAGCAGCGAGTACCCAAGTTTTAGTGAACTGGGTTTCTGAGATTGTTTGGTTTTTCTGCGCGGGTCCGTTCCCGACCAGGAGTGCGCTCTCGGTCTTTGTGGAGACGAGACGGGGCGAACCAAGCAACGAGTACCCAAGTTTTAGTGAACTGGGTTTCTGAGATGGTTTGGTTTTTTTGCGCAGGCCAGTTCCCAACCAGGAGTGCGCTCACGGTCTTTGTTGAGAGGAGCCGGGGCGATCTAAGCCGCGAGTAACCAAGTTTTAGTGAACTGGATTTCCGAGATGATTTGGTTTTTCTACGCGGGTCCGTTCCCGATCATGAGTGCACTCCCGGTCTTTGTGGAGGCGAGCCGGGGCGAACCAAGCAGCGAGTACCCAAGTTTTAGTGCACTGGGTTTCTGAGATGGTTTGGCTTTTGTGCGCGAGCCCGTTCCCGAGCAGGAGTGTGCTCCCGGTGTTTGTGGAGACGAGCCGGGGCGAACCAAGCACCGAGTTCCCAAGTTTTAGTGAATTGGATTTCTGAGATGGTTTGGTTTTTCTACTTGAGCCCCTTCCCGACCAGGAGTGCGCTCCCGGTCTTTGTGGAGACGAGCCGGGGCGAACCAAGCAGCGAGTACCCAAGTTTTAGTGAACTTGGTTTCTGAGGTGGTTTGGTTTTTCTGCGCAGGTCCGTTCCCGACTAGGAGTGCACTCCCGGTCTTTGTGGAGACGAACCGGGGCGAACCAAGCAACGAGTAACCAAGTTTTAGTGAACTGGATTTCTGAAATCGTTTGGTTTTATTGCGTGGGTCCATACTCGACCAGGAATGCGCTCCCGGTCTTTGTGGAGACGAGCCGGAGCGAACCAAGCAGCGAGTACCCAGGTTTTGGAGGACTCGGTTTTCTGAGATGGTTTGGTTTTTCTACTTAGGTCCGTTCCCGACCAGGAGTGCGCTCCCGGTCTTTGTGGAGACTAGCCGGGGCGAAACAAGCAGCGAGTACCCAAGTTTTAGTGAACTGGGTTTCTGAGATGGTTAGGTTTTTCTGCACCGGCCCATTCCCGACCAGGAGTGCGCTCCCGGTCTTTGTGTAGACGAGCCGAGGCGAACCAAACAGCCAGTACCCAAGTTTTAGTGAACTGGGTTATCGAGTAGGTTTGGTTTTTCTGTGCGGGCCCGTTCTCGACCAGGAGTGAGCTCCCGGTCTTTGTGGAGACGAGCCGATGCAAACCAAGCAGCGAGTACCCAAGTTTTAGTGAACTGGATTTCTGAGATGTTTTTGTTTTTCTACGCGGGTCCGTTCCCGATGATGAGTGCACTCCCGGTCTTTGTGGAGGCGAGCCGGGGCGAACCAAGCAGCGAGTACCCAAGTTTTAGTGCACTGGGTTTCTGAGATGGTTTAGTTTTTCTGCGCAGGCTAGTTCCCAACCAGGAGTGCGCTCCCGGTCTTTGTGGAGACGAGCCGGGGCGAACCAAGCAGCGGGTACCCAGGTTTTGGAGGACTCGCTTTTCTGAGATGGTTTGGTTTTTCTACTTAGGTCCGTTCCCGACCAGGAGTGCTTTCCCGGTCTTTGTGGAGACTAGCCGGGGCGAAACAAGCAGCGAGTACCCAAGTTTTAGTGAACTGGGTTTCTGAGATGGTTTGGTTTTTCTGCACCGGCCCATTCCCGACCAGGAGTGCGGTCCCGGTCTTTGCGTAGACGAGCCGAGGCGAACCAAACAGCCAGTACCCAAGTTTTAGTGAACTGGGTTATCGAGTAGGTTTGGTTTTTCTGTGCGGGCCCGTTCTCGACCAGGAGTGAGCTCCCGGTCTTTGTGGAGACGAGCCGATGCAAACCAAGCAGCGAGTACCCAAGTTTTAGTGAACTGGATTTCTGAGATGTTTTTGTTTTTCTACGCGGGTCCGTTCCCGATGATGAGTGCACTCCCGGTCTTTGTGGAGGCGAGCCGGGGCGAACCAAGCAGCGAGTACCCAAGTTTTAGTGCACTGGGTTTCTGAGATGATTTGGCTTTTGTGCGCGAGCCCGTTCCAGAGCAGGAGTGTGCTCCCGGTCATTGTGGAGACGAGCCGGGGCGAAGCAAGCTGCGAGTTCCCAAGTTTTAATGAACTGGATTTCTGAGATGATTTGGTTTTTCTACGTGAGCCCCTTCCCGACTAGGAGTGCGCTCCCGGTCTTTGTGGAGACGAGCCGGGGCGAACCAAGCAGCGATTACCCAAGTTTTAGTGAACTAGGTTTCTGAGATGGTTTGGTTTTTCTGCGCGGGTCCCTTCCCGACCAGGAGTGCGCTCTCGGTTTTTGTGGAGACGAGCCGGGACGAACCAAGCAGCGAGTACCCAAGTTTTAGTGAACTGGGTTTCTAAGATGGTTTGGTTTTTCTGCGCAGGCCAGTTCCCAACCAGGAGTGCGCTCACGGTCTTTGTTGAGACGAGCCGGGGCGAACTAAGCCGCGAGTAACCAAGTTTTAGTGAACTGGATTTCCGAGTAGGTTTGGTTTTTCTGCGCGGGCCAGTTCCCTACCAGGAGAGCGCTCCTGGTCTTTGTGGAGACGAGCCGAGGCGAACCAAGCAGCGAGTACCCAAGTTTAGAGAACTTGATTTCCGAGCAGGTTTAGTTTTTCTACCTGGGCCCGTTCCTGACCAGGAGTGCGCTCCCGGAGTTTGTGGAGATGAGTCGAGGTGAACCAAGCAGCGAGTACCGAAGTTTTAGTGAACTGGGTTTCTGAGATGGTTTGGTTTTTCTGCGCGGGTCCGTTCCCGACCAGGAGTGCGCTCCCGGTCTTTGTGGAGACGAGCAAGGGCGAACCAAGCAGCGAGTACCCATGTTTTAGTGAACTGGATTTCTGAGATGGCTTGGTTTTTCTGCGCGGGCCCGTTCACGACTAGGAGTGCGCTCGCTGTCTTTGTAGAGACGAGCCGGGGCGAACCAAGCAGCGAGTACCCAAGTTTTAGTGAATTGGGTTTCTGAGATGGTTTGGTTTTTCTACGCAGGTCCGTTCCCGACCAGGAGTGCGCTCCCGGTCTTTGTGGAGACGAACCGGGGCGAACCAAGCAACGAGTAACCATGTTTTAGTGAACTGGATTTCTGAGATGGTTTGGTTTTATTGCGCGGGCCCGTACTCGACCAGGAGTGCGCTCTCGGTCTTTGTGGAGACGAGGCGGGGCGAACCAAGCAGCGAGTACCCAAGTTTTGGTGGACTGGGTTTCTGAGATGGTTTGGTTTTTCTGCGCAGGTCCGTTCCCGCCCAGGAGTGCGCTCCCGGTCTTTGTGGAGACAAGCCGGGGCAAATCGAGCAACGAGTACCTAAGTTTTAGTGAACTGGGTTTCTGAGATGGTTTGGTTTTTCTGCGCGGGGCCGTCTCGACCAGGAGTGCACTCCCGGTTTTTGTGGAGACGAGCCGGGGCGAACCAAGCAGCGAGTACCCAAGTTTTAGTGAACTGGGTTTCTGAAATGGTTTGGCTTTTCTGCGCGGGCTTGTTCCCGACCAGGAGTGCGCTCCAGGTCTTTGGGTAGACGAGCCGAGGCGAACCAAACAGCGAGTACCCAAATTTTAGTGAACTGGGTTTTCGAGTAGTATTGATTTTTCTGCGGGGGCCCGTTCCCGACCAGGAGTGCGCTCCCGGTCTTTGTGGAGACGAGCCGAGGCAAACCAAGCAGCGAGTACCCAAGTTTTAGTGCACTGGATTTCTGAGATGATTTGGTTTTTCTACGCGGGTCTGTTCCCGATCATGAGTGCACTCCCGGTCTTTGTGGAGACGAGCCGGGGCGAACCAAGCAGCGAGTACCCAAGTTTTAGTGCACTGAGTTTCTGAGATGATTTGGTTTTTCTACGCGGGTCCGTTCCCGATCATGAGTGCACTCCCGGTCTTTGTGGAGGCGAGCCGGGGCGAACCAAGCAGCGAGTACGCAAGTTTTAGTGCACTGGGTTTCTGAGATGGTTTGGCTTTTGTGCGCGAGCCCGTTCCCGAGCAAGAGTGTGCTCCCGGTCTTTGTGGAGACGAGCCGGGGCGAACCAAGCAGCGAGTTCCCAAGTTTTAGTGAACTGGATTTCTGAGATGGGTTGGTTTTTCTACGTGGGACCCTTCCCGACCATGTATGCGCTCCCGGTCTTTGTGGAGACGAGCCGGGGCGAACCAAGCAGCGAGTACCCAAGTTTTAGTGAACTGGGTTTCTGAGATGGTTTGGTTTTTCTGCGCGGGTCAGTTCCCGACCAGGAGTGCGCTCTCGGTCTTTGTGGAGACGAGCCGGGGCGAACCAAGCAGCGAGTACCCAAGTTTTAGTGAACTGGGTTTCTGAGATGGTTTGGTTTTTATGCGCAGGCTAGTTCCCAACCAGGAGTGCGCTCCCGGTCTTTGTTGAGACGAGCCGAGGCGAACCAAGCAGCGAGTACCCATGTTTTAGTGAACTGGATTTTCGAGTAGGTTTGTTTTTTTGCGCGGGCCCGTTCCCTACCAGGAGTGCTCTCCCGGTCTTTGTGGAGACGAGCCGAGGCGACCCAAGCAGCGAGTACCCAAGTTTAGAGAACTGGATTTCCGAGCAGGTTTAGTTTTTCTACCTGGGCCCGTTTCTGAGCAGGAGTGCGCTCCCGGACTTTGTGGAGATGAGTCGAGGTGAACCAAGCAGCGAGTATCAAAGTTTTAGTGAACTGGGTTTCTGAGATGGTTTGGTTTTTCTGCGCGGGTCCGTTCCCGACCAGGAGTGCGCTCCCGGTCTTTGTGGAGACGAGCTGGGCCGAACCAAGCAGCGAGTACCCAAGTTTTAGTGAACTGGATTTCTGAGATGGTTTGGTTTTTCTGCGCGGGCCCGTTCACGAGTAGGAGTGCGCTCGTGGTCTTTGTAGAGACGAGCCGGGGCGAACCAAGCAGCGAGTACCCAAGGTTTAGTGAACTGGGTTTCTGAGATGGTTTGGTTTTTCTGCGCAGGTCCGTTCCCGACCAGGAGTGCGCTCCCGGTCTTTGTGGAGACGAACCGGGGCGAACCAAGGAACGAGTAACCAAGTTTTAGTGAACTGGATTTCTGAGATGGTTTGGTTTTATTGCGCGGGCCCGTACTCGACCAGGAGTGTGCTCCCGGTCTTTGTGGAGACGAGGCGGGGCGAACCAAGCAGCGAGTACCCAAGTTTTGGTGGACTGGGTTTCTGAGATGGTTTGGTTTTTCTGCGTAGGTCCGCACGCGACCAGGAGTGCGCTCGCGGTCTTTGTAGAGACGAGCCGGGGCGAACCAAGCAGCGAGTACCCAAGTTTTAGTGAACTGGGTTTCTGAGGTGGTTTGGTTTTTCTGCGCAGGTCCGTTCCCGACCAGGAGTGCGCTCCTGGTCTTTGTGGAGACGAACCGGGGCGAACCAAGCAACGAGTAACCAAGTTTTAGTGAAGTGGATTTCTGAGATGGCAACGAAGGGCGCCGTATTTAAGACCCTTGGAGCTTAGACGCTCGAATTGTACTTGGCGAAAGGAACGCCGTATTTAAGTTCCTTGGAAGAAGATTCTAGTGGAATCCTCAAGGAGACAAACTTGAGAAGAGTGGAGTAGGTCTTGGATTTAAGACCGAACCACTATAAAAATCCTTGTGTCAAGCCTCCTGTCTCTTCTTCTCTTCCCTTGTGGTAAGTGCTTCACTCTTGTTTTTTAATCTTATTTTTAATTTTCTAATCAAACTAAAACTAGTGCAAACAAAGTTTTTAAATCCATAAAATTTTAAAAGACACCCAATTCACCCTCCTCTTGGGTTGCTAAGTGGAATTTCACTTGGTATCAGAGCATAGGCTGTTACATAGGATTTCTCTTGAAAACCTACAAGGGAAAGATCCAAATGGCAACCTTTTCTCAAAGTAGTGAGAGGCAATCCACTACTAGACCTCCCTTCTTCAATGGCCTAAGTTATTCCTATTGGAAAGCTAGGATGAGAGTCTTTTTAAAATCCTTAGATTTTGAAGTACGGAGAAGCATTCAAAATGAATATAAAGAACCTAGCATTGACATGGAACTATGGGATGACAATGAAAAGAAAGAAGCCACAATTAATGCTAAAGCCATGAATGCCTTAATTTGTGCCTTATTTCCCGAGGAGTTCAACTGAGTTTCTACTCTTGAAACTGCTAAGGATATTTGGGATATGCTAGAAGTAGTCATGAAGGGACAAATCAAGTCAAGGAGTCGAAGATTAATCTTCTCTTTAGAGAGTATGAACTCTTCATGATGAACCCTAATGAAATCATTACCGAAATGCACACTAAATTCACAAACATAACCAATGGTTTGAAATCTTTAGGTAAACAAATGTCCAACAAGAAATTAGTTACTAAAATACTTTGGTCACTACCTAAAGATTGGGATCCTAAGGTCACCACCATTGAAAGTAAAAGATGTATCAAAAATGGGCTTAGAGGACTTGATAGGATCTTTGATAACTTGTGAAATGGTTTTAAAAGGAAGATAAACTTTAAACAAACAAAAAGAAGATACTAAAAAGAAAGGAATAGCTTTCAAAGTAAGAGTTGAGGGTGATGAAGAGAGTGAAGAAGACATACAAGATGATAATCTTGCTCTCTTTACCAAGAGATTCAAGAAGTTTCTCAAGTACAAGAAATGAGGCAACTTTAACTAAGGAAGAAATAGACCTTCAAGCAAAGAGGACATGAGATGCTACAATTGCAAGAAGGTTGGTTACATAAGGCCAAATTGCCCACTCAACAACAACAATGGCAAAAATAAGAAGAATAGAAGAAATGGCAAGAAGGCTTTGTGTGCGGCGGCTTGGGATGAAGGGAGTGCTTCATCCTGAAATGAATCAAATGAAAAAGATGAAGATAACCTTTGCTTCATGGGACTTGCCGATGTGACAAATGACATCTCCATTTCCATGGTAAATGATCTTGATGATATTTCTCATGATTTTTCTAATGAAATTGTTGATTGCAGATGAAAAACTTCATGAAAACTTGAATTTGTAACTTGCCAAAAACAAAACAAAGAAAAATCCTTGCATGATATAATTAGAGATTTTAAATTTTTGAAAAATGAATTTGATTTACAAACCAACACAAGTGAAAAATTGATTTTGGAGAACAAAGGTTTGAATGAAGAAGTTGACAAATTAATTATTGAAAACAAGAGCTTGAAAGAGGAAAATGAAAAACTTGTTTTGAAATGCAAGGAACTAGATTTATCCTTTAGAAAATTTTCATGTGGAAAGAACAAGTTGGATGAAGTTCTTGAAAACAAGCTTGTCTCTTTATAAAAATGTTGTCTTGGATACCAACCCTTTTCCAAACGAGAAGTCTCATTCAAGAATAAATTTGTAAAATATTCTTCTCACATGCATGCTAGTTCTAGCTCTTTTGTTCCTACTTGTCACTATTGTCGTAGAGTAGGACACTTAAGATTTGCATGTAATGTTAAGAAATCAAAAGCATTTAACTTTGTTTGGGTTAGAAAAGATGAACTTTATGATGTTGCTAACCTTGATGGACCCAAGAAAAAGTAGGTACCTAAAGCTTCAACATGAGTTTTGATTCTTGTAGGTATGCCTGAAAGGCAAGCCATCAAAAGATAAATGGTTATTGGATAGTGGTTGCTCAAGGCATATGACGGGAGACGTAACCAAGTTCACCATCATCACCATGAGCCACCAAGGAAATGTCACCTTTGGAGACGACACAAGAAGCAAAATCATCGGTGAAGGTACCATTAAAATTAAAGATATTAAAGTTTAACATGTCTTGTTTGTTCATGGTCTTTCGTTTAAGTTGATTATCATTAGTCAATTATGTGATTTAGGTCATAAAGTTCTTTTTGAAAAAGATGGATGTAAGATTTTAAATGCTAAAAACAATGAGGTAGAATTTGTTGCATATAGAGATGGTAACATGTACTCATTGGCCTTAGAGGATCTTAAGAATCAAAACATTCAATGTCTCTCCGCCAAGGAAGATAACCCTTGGTTATGGCATAGAAGACTTGGTCATGCTCATATGGATTTGATCTCAAGATTGTCATCTAAAAACCTAGTGAGAGAGCTACCTAAGCTCAAGTATGTTAAAGATAAAGTTTGTAGTGCTTGCTTGCATGGAAAATACACCAAAGGCTCTTTCAAACCTATAACTGTGATATCTACATCTTGTCCACTACAACTTCTTCACATGGACCTATTTGGTCCCATGAAGACTCGTAGTAGCAGTGGAAGTAGATATGTGTATGTGTTGATGATTATTCTAGACTTACTTGGGTGTTATTTTTAACTAGCAAAGATGAAACCTTCAAAAAGTTTGTCAACTTGTGCAAAAGAATTCAAAATGAACAAGGGGTTTTCATAAATAAGATAAGAAGTGATCATGGAACCGAGTTTGAGAATTGAGTTTGATACCTTTTGTAATGAAAATAGAATCAAACAAAACTTCTCGACTCCAATAACACCTCAACAAAATGTGGTAGTTGAAAGAAAAAATAGATCACTTATTGAAATGGCTAGAATAATGTTGAATGAGCACAATGTAACTAGAATTTTTTGGGCAGAACCCGTTCACACGGCTTGCTATATTCTAAATAGAGTACTCATTAGACCTCACCTTAACAAAAAATCATATGAATTATGGAGTGAACACCCCCCAAAGTTAGCTATTTCAAAGTTTTTGGATGTAAATGTTTTATCTTGAACTTAGAAGATACTTTGCACAAGTTTGATTCAAAATCCGATTAAGGTCTCTTCTTAGGTTATTCATCTCATAGCAAGGCTTATAAGGTGTATAGCAAAAGAACTCAAATTGTTGAATAGTCCGTGCATGTTAAGTTTGATGAATCATTTGAACCTCCTAAAGTCATTGATGAAGATGATGATACCAATCTTCTAGAGCCTTCTAGTCAAGTAGATTCACTAGTTCAACCCTTAAAAAATCTTGATCTAGAAGGTTAACCTATAGAAGAAGTTATAGTAGAAGGTCCTCCTAAACATAGTAGAGTCATGACTAGTCATCGTTCTACTCAAATCATAGGTGAATCCTCTCAAGGTGTCAAGACAAGATCTCATTGTAGGAATATTTATGCAAACATGGCATTTATCTCCCTAATAGAACCCATGTCCATAAAAGAAGCCGAAAATGATGAGTTTTGGATGATTGCTATGCAAGAGGAACTAAACCAATTTGAAAAAAATAAGGTGTGGAGATTAGTTCCTAGGCCTAGTGATCACCCGATTATTAGGATAAAATGGGTGTTTAGAAACAAACTCGATGAACATGGAGATATCCAAAGAAAGAAAGCTAGATTAGTAGCCCAATGTTACAACCAAGAGGAAAGCATCGATTATGATGAGACATTTGCTCCGGTTGCTAGGTTGGAAGCCATAAGGATGCTTCTCGCATTTGCATGCCATAAGAACTTCAAGTTGTATCAAATGGATGCAAAGAGTGCATTCCTTAATGGGTATATCATGGAGGAAGTATGTTGAACAACCTCCCGGTTTTGAAGATTTCAAATACCCTAATCATGTCTATAGGTTGGATAAAGCCTTATATGGTCTAAAGCAAGCTCCTAGAACTTGGAATGAAAGGCTTAGCTCCTTCCTATTAGAGATTGGCTTTCAAATGGGCAAGGTTGACAAAACCTTGTTCATTAAAATAAAAGGAAAAGATATGCTTATTGTTCAAATTTATGTGGATGATACAATATTTGGTGCTATTAATGATAAGATGTGTGAAGACTTTGTTCAATCTATGCAAAAAGATTTTGAGATGAGTATGATGGGGGAGCTTACCTATTTCCTAGGACTTCAAATTAAACAATGTAAAAATAAAATTTTTATCAATCAAGAGAAGTACACTAGGGAACTCCTAAAGAAATTTGGAATGGATAGCTCTCAAATCATGCAAACTTCAATGAGCACATTCACCAAATGAAGCATGAATATGTGATAATGTTCTCTTTATATATGTATGTATATATGTATCACCATTGTTTTGGCAGTGACTACATGGTTTAAGATGATCAAATATAAACTCTAAAACTTATTCAATTGGTGCCCATAGCCCACTTTATTCAAAGGGGGAGTCGGTACCGTCACCTTAATTAAAACACTTAAGCTTTTGACCATGTACCATCATCTCAACCATTGTCAACTCTGTAAGCCCAAGGGTACATCCCACTCTTGTTTTGATGATCAACAAACCCAAATTGATGGTAGTTTGTTAATGGGTTCTCTAGTGTTGTGTTTTAGACAGGTTTCATTCAAGTCAACACTTGAAGCTAGAAGAACAAGGGCTAGTCTTGGAGAAAGTCAAGTATTGGTGGTTAACCATAAAGCCATATTGTGTATTGAAGAAACAAGAGAACCACAAGCACAAGAACATGCTCAAAGATTATCTCAAGACAAAGGAAGACTCATGCAAACACCCAAGAAGATTGAAGATCAAGAAGACTCAAGGTTCATATGTTTAGAATGCATAGGAGTCCTCTTGGCATTTAAAGTTTGCATGTTTTGATGCTTTCAAAGCATACTTAAAACTATTTTTCTAAGTGTATTAATGTATTTGAAAACTCATGTTTAAAGCCCAAAGACCAAGGCCCTAAGTCTCTCACACAAATATTTTAAATCAAGTTTTTAAAGCAGGGCCGGTCGACCGCGGGATAATTTCTCACATATGAGAAATCATCCAGGTTGGTCTCCGCGGACGACCGCGACCCCCTCGGTCAACCGCGATATTGTTTTCGAGCCAAAATATTTTTTTCGAACAGGTAACCCTCGGCGAGCGACCGCAGTGACACTGGTCGACCGCGACGATAAAATTTTGAAAATAAAAAATAGGCGCCCGATAAGGGCGGGCGACCGCTGAGACCAGGTCGACCGCGCCGGTTCGGCGAAAGAGCCGTTTGAACTTGCCAGTGGTAGGTGCAACTACCCCACCTACCCAGTTTTATTACGGTTTTACCATTGGGGTTTTCTAAATTAATTATGGGTATTTAAACATGAAGAAAACCCTCATTTACCACCTTTTGAACTTTATTCAAACCCTGGAGCTTTACTCTTTGAAATCAAAAGGATTCTTCTTCAGATCTCTTGAGCATTCAAACTTGCATTCATTTCTTGCCAAGAGGTTCTCCCTAAGCTTTTAGTTTCAATCATTGGGAGTTTTGTGAGCTTTGAGAGTTGTATATGCCTACAAGAGGCTTGAGTGTGTTTCATTCTTCTTTCATTTGTTTTTGAGATTGTAAAGAGGAGTTTCTTGCTTCAAAGCCGGAGTGCAACGAAGAAGAACGTCATTGGAGGTGGAGTTGTAATACAAGTGTGTGTTCCCTTGTTGAGGTGGTGAATGTTGTATACGCTTTGTGAGACGGCGTTAACGAGTCTCATCATAGTGGAGAAAATACCAAGGAAAGACGAAGTACTTGGGTAGTGGAGTAGGTCAAGTTGTGACCGAACCACTATAAATCATTGTGTGGTCTCCTTACTCTTTCTCCTCTGTCTTGTGGTGTGGTAATATGTTTCCCTTCTATTTTGAATATATTTTGAACAAGGGTTAGAACTAATTAGGCTAATCTCACTTTGTAGACACTCCATTTTGCTACGATTTAAAAAGCAAAAGATTCAGTAGTATCATCGAGTTTTGAATCCGTATTCAGCATTAGATTAGGCATCCATGCATTTTAGGGTAGATTTCATTTCATTATGAGAGTTTTGAAGTTGATTCGCAATCCTGAAGGTCTCTAGGGGGTTCCTTTGGCCTCTGAAAGATGAAAGTTCAAGTTTCCATGCAAATGAAAAAACTTGCTATTTTTAGAATTTTCAGTGTTTCCCTCATTTTTGCCAATTTTGCACCGCAGGGGTATTTTGGTCATTCCCGATGTGTCTCGTTTGACCCCGAGTTATATTTGAGAAATCTTGAGTGATTTTATAAATTTTGAAAAAGCTGCTATTTTTTAGAAACACATGGGGCTTCCACATTTTCATCATCTTATGGATATTTCAATCATTTCTCATATGTCCAAAACCATCTCGAGGGTACGACTGATGGATTATGAGTAATTTCGTATGTTTTAGGAAACCTGCTAAATTTAGATCTCTCAAGATTTTCTCTTAGTCTTGCACTTCGGGGGTATTTCAGACATTTCCAAAAATATCATATTTGGTTCCTAAGTTGTGTCTAAGAATTCTTGAGTCCGTTCATAAATTTTCGAAAATTTGCTATTTTTAGAATTTCTCAGGGTTTTCCCTAGTCTCGCCAAATTCTAGCACCTCGGGGTAATTTGGTCTTTTCCTGTGTATTTCTTTTGATCCCCAAAATATGTCTGAGAGATTATGAATGATTTCCTGAATTTTGGAAAACCTGCTAAATTTAGAATTTCTCAGGAGTTTCGCTTAATTTGGAAATTTTAAGTGTTGAGGGCATTTTGAGTATTTTTAGGGGATACCAAATGATTCTGTTTAATATTGCTCACCGAAAGGACCCAATTTTAAAAGTTTCTATTTTCGAAGTTTGACCACAAAGACTTTCCATTTTTAATTTTTCCCTTTAGGGGTGAACCAATCTGAGGGTATTTTGGTCGCATTTGGATGTCTAACTAGGGGTGTAAACGAGCCGAGCCGAGCCGAGCTTGGCCAGGCTCGGCTCGGCTCGTTAAGCTCAAAGGCTAGGCTCGGGCTCGGGCTCGAACCAGGCTCGGCTCGGGCTCGGGCTCGAACCAGGCTCGGCTCGGCTCGGCTCGGCTTGGTCAGGCTCGGCTAGGCTCGCGAGCCTATCGGCTCGGTCTTCTTGGAATGTCTTGGCTCCTTTGCACTTTCTTGGACTTCTTCAACTTGGGTGAACATCTTGTCCTTGTCTTGGCTCTTGTGACTTGTCCTCCAATCTTCAATGCATGTTGAGGTACATGAGGTGTCACCATGGCATGTTCAATTCCAAGCTCCTTCTTGACAGTTGCTTAGGAACTTGTTGGATCTTCATCTTGAGCTTCTTGACTTGAGCATCTTCAAATAAGGATGACTCCAATGTAGGTGCCAGCTCTTGGTTCCTTTGATCCTTGATCCACAAGTCATGTGTTGTGAAGAGTTGTGTAATGGCGATTATGACATGAAAATCCTGTATACAACACAACACCTCAAAGCAACACATCAGTCCATAAATGCTAATCAATGTACTTTGCTAGCATCAAAACAAGAAGGTAAGGTGAATGATTAGCCCTTGGGCTTAAATTCTCCCTCTTTTTGATGATGGTAAACAAATTGATTAGGGAGGCAAGAGATATTAATCAAATAGATGAATAAGCATTAAACACTATAAACAATGAAGCAATGCTCCCCCTCACTATATCCAAAAGTATAATAAATGAATATAAAGCATGTGGTGCATATACAATTGGACTACCTAATCAATTCCCAAAATTATCCCCCTTTTGGTAACAGCAAAAAGGTAGGGATATGCAAGTGTGAGTGCAGGTCGGGTGTCAAGATGAAGAACAACTCATAAGAGTTATTCAAAGTGTATATGATGTGTTAATGAAGCTCATATGATGCTTATAAAAATGAAAACAAAGTGAAATGCATGATAAGCAGAGTTTTTTTTTTAAAAAAATATACATGAGTTAAGCATAATTATGGGGGAAATAGACTATGTACACAATGGTCTATATAAACATGAAAAAGCAAACATTTGGCTCCCCCCCTTTATTTGTCATTGGCCCTAGGTGAAACCTATGTGATAGGGCATGACCAGGCAGAATAGTTTAAAAGGTGAGTGATTTAAACACTTGGGCTTCATTTGTAACCTGTAAGAAGATGAGTCTCTACCTAAGCAAGAATATGCTCAGATAGATGACATAACCATTTAGGTTCACAAGTTGCTTCGAATTGGGGTTTTCTTGTCATAGGGCAGACAAGTCTCTTCCTGAGCATGAACATGCTCAGAACTATAAAATAACTTTCGAGTTCTAGTTGCTTCCCTTAGAGGATTGTATATTTGCAAGTGAAAGCTCCTCCTGAGTAGATGTATCTAATTTAAATGTAATAGTTAATGGCACATAGAACCCATTATTTAATTAATCACCTTTAACCATTCGGATTGCTCCATTCATAAACCAATCACACTTTGAATATGAATGGATGATTATTAAACATAGAATATGAGTTTAAGACTGATGGTCTAATAAACAAATGGATAAGAGAATGAAATCAATGAGGTACATATCCATGGCAACCAAAAGATCATGTATACATATATTGAGTGAAATCCCAAAGCGCAACAACCAAGAGGGGGGTGAATTGGTGTTTTCAAATTTTTCTATTTGAAAAGCTAGGGCAAGTGAGTTTGGCCTAATTAGTTCTAACCCTTGTTCAAGTTATATTAAAAATAAAAGGGAAAGAGATTACCAACACCACAAGAGAGAGGAGGAAGAGTAAGGAGGCCACACGATGATTTATAGTGATTCGGTCACAACTTGACCTACTCCACTACCTAAGTACTTCGCCTTTCCTTAGAATTTTCTTCACTACGGTGAGACTCCTCAACGCCGCCCCACAAAGCATTTACAAATGATCACCTCTTCCACAAGGGGACACACCCTTGTTTACAATCAGCCTCCGAGGACGTTCTTCTTCGTTGCATCACCGCCTTGAAGAAAGAAACTCCTCTTTGCAACTCCAAATACAATAAAGAAAATAAAATAGGGAATGAAAAGCTCTCAAGCCTCTTTAAGGCATATACAACTCTCAAGCTCACAATATTCTCCCAATGATTGAAACTAAATGCTTGGGGAAATTCTCTTGGCAAGAAGTGAATGCAAGTTTAAATGCTCAAGAGATTTGAAGAAAGATCCTTTTGATATTCCAGAGAAATCTCTTGATTTTCAAATATTCAAAAGGGTGGTAATGAGGGTCTTTGTTGGGGTTTAAATAGCCCTAGTTCATTTGGGAAGAACCAAGGGCAAAACTGTAATAAACCTGGGTGGTTGCACCTACCCACCGCAGACCCCAACGGCTAATTCGCGATACCGTCGACGTCGACCCAGCCACGGCGGTCGCTCGCCCTTATGGGGCGCCTTTTTTATTTTCAAAATCTTTATCGCCGCGGTCGACCGAGGTCAACCCGGTCGCCCGCAGAGGGCTAACTGTTTGAAAAATATTTTGGCTTGAAAAAGGCTTATGCGGTCAACCGGACTGTCGCGGTCGCCCGCCATGGGCAAACTGTTTCTAAAAATTATTTTGCCTTAAAACGTTCCGCGGTCGACCTCGATTACCCATCTGAATGTTTTCTAGATTTTCAGAAATGATTCCACGGTCGATCGCATTGTCCCGGTGTGGGACCCGGATCCCGCGAGAGGGTTGGGGCGCGAGCCGCCACTCTCTCTTGGTCTCTCGTACCCACGCGATTGGCGTGTGCTTATTATTATTGATTTTAATTCATCTTTTATGTGAACTTGGGATCACTAAGGCAATCCGTATTCCACACAAAAGAGACTGACAGAGTCGCCACCTAGATGTGGGATCTAGGACCCATAATTAACCAGAAATCTAGACTCGTTACCTGGTTACAAGAATGGAAGGTATGGGGAATTATCCACCACATGCACCATTCCTGCCCGATAATCGGTCTTCAATTCCAAAAGTTAACTCTTTTAAATTTATTTTAAATGGCTCATTCAACTCTCTGTTAATGTGCGAACTATGTGACATGCATCCTATGATCTAATTTCAATGTGAATCCTAAATGTGTATCTTGATTTATTTATTTGTCTGGATTCAATCTAAGTGAAAGTTCTCATAAAATTCTAATTTCATGGAAAGTCCTAAGTGATTTAATTAAGAATTTACAAAAGAATTAATATACAAAACCCCATAATTTGTTGTGGAGCCGACTCGCGATTGGTATGTCATCAGACATCGAAGCTGCCTACGTACCCAAGCCTCACTGGGATCAGAGTAGACGTAGTTCGCTGCACCTAAGCTAAGCTACTTATGCCTAACTCAACTAAGACACCGACCTAGACGGGATTGACTGTTTCAACAGTTTTAGAAGAAGTTATTTAATTCAAGTTGAGGATTTTATTATCTTAGGATTTCATCTAAGATACTATATGACTCTTATCTAAATGCAAGTTCTTCCTTAGACTAATGCAGGTTAGCCTACATCCTAGTTTACTAGGCTTGTCCTAAGGAAAGATTGGGTGACTAGTGTAACTAGACCTATGGCACGGTTGCTATCCATAGCAAGCGTCCGTGATGAGGCTGAACTCCTAACTCTAGGACTCCCTAAAACTTATGACTTCCTAAAACATAGAACACGACATGATGTAAGTGTTCCTAGATTGGGCTCAGATGGTTCTTATGACGGATACCGTGATCCAACGGTTCCGAAAGACACGAGATGAATCGATTTCAGTTCTTGAAGTTAATGAATTTCAGATTTTAAGGATTTTCAGTTTCTGGACATTTAAGGAATACCAATGGCTCTAGGGTTCATCAATTTCGGCCCAGAATATCATCCAAGGAAGGGAATAGTGTGGTCTTTCCTTTTGCAATTTAATACTTAGGTTATAGCACCTTATTGCCTGGCATATCTCAGGATTTCCGTGGACAGTAACCTCGGAGCCAACAACGTGCTATAGCTTAAATATTCAAATTGTCAAAGATCGAGTACAATAGGGATACGATTATGGATGCTCGGGCCATTTTTCCAGGGAAATCTAAAAATCCTAAAATTTCTGTTTCGATGGATTAAGGAATTAATATGCGACAGAATTTTAAGGTTCTTTAGAAGCTTTGTGATGATTTTTAATTAATTTCGGATTTTCAATGAATTTCATCAGTCTTATACCATAAGAGTGATTTTACAAGTGAAATTATTGTAAACGAATTTGAAATGAGTTGAAATTTCTACAGGAGCAAGATAGGAATGTATGTAGCTTACTCGATGAGTTTTACAGATTTTCACATTAAGCTCATATTTAATTTTGATTTAACAATAATAAGACCAGATTGCAAAAATAACACAGAAACTACTAGAAATAGAAATCTAAATTCAATAAAATTTCTACAGTAGTAAGATATAAGTAAACATACCATGCTGTGAGATTTTCATGAATTGTACAAACTATCTACTATCAATTTCGGATTTTTCAATTTTCAGACCAGATTATGAATTAACACTACATCCCATAAGAAACAAGATCCAAATGAATTGAAAAGTTTACAGAAGGAAGAAGTATAAAATATAAGACTACCGTAAAAATTTTGTGAATTTTAATGGTGATCTGATGTTAGTAAAAATTCTCACAAAATATGATAATTTTCAAATAGAGCATACAATTATATACCAAAAAGCATTCACAAATTCTCAAAAATTCAAGGTAGAATGTATCAGCATCATATTATTTTCCCAAGAAATTTCATTATTTTTCGAATCTGTTTAGTATATATTTTATTTTTCTTCGTCGAAAAGATATTTTTGAAGAGTTTTCCATTTTTAAAACACGATTTTCGAGGAAATTACGACTCCGAAAAAACATCCTTTAATCTTGTTCTCATATGATGAACACAAGAAAAATTTAAAATTTCAAAAAATAGATCATCCTGAGATGGCTATTTTTTCGAATTTCGTTATTTCTCAGCCATTATTTTAATTAAAATTCCACTCTTCACTCAAATTTTCAAAACCCTTTGATTCAATGTCCGATCTGATCCGATAGTTATTTTAGTCTATTTAAGTAGAACATTGTATTAAATTTCGGGACGAAACGGATTTGAAACGCTCATGCAGATCATGATTTTTAGCTCACACATATAATATTGAATTAAATTCAATTAAATACTTAAAAATCATGCAAAATACATAAAAAATACCAAACAATCCTGGAAAAATCTGAGAATCGTGTACCTACCTGTAGTCGATATCCTCGCCCAATCCAAAAGCCGAAAAATTCAAAAATCGCGCCGCCGCTTGATCCGCTCCGTTTCCTTCTTCTCTTTTTCTTTGTTTTTTTCTTTTATTTTTCTCACTGTGGAGAGAAAGAGAGAGATAGATGGGAGATTGAAGGAGATAGATAATGAGAGATGAAGGACGGAGAAGGAGAGACAGACAGAGTGACCGAGTGGGTGAGACAGACAGAGTGAACGAGAGAAGAAGAGACAGACACAAAGAAAGATTAAAAATGAGAGAGACACAGAACAGAGAGTGCTGTGGAGAGCTTGAGAGAGGGAGTAGTGCGGAGAGCTTGAGAGAGGGAGTGAGAGAGAGAGAGAGATAGACAAAGGAAACGAATGAAAATAAGAGAAACCGAGGGGGAAAGATAGAAACAGAGAGAGACGAGCAGAGGTATCGGTGAAAAACCGATACTCTGTTTTTCTGTGTTTTTTTTTTCTTTTGTTTCTTTTCTTTTTAACGTGGATTAGGAGAGATGGATATGGAGGGAGATAGAGGGTGAGAAATAGAGGGTGTAAGAGGGGAGTTCAGAATAGAGGGTGAGTGAGGGGAGGAGAGAAAAAAACAAAGTGATAGAGGATGCGTGAAAAGAACAGAGTGAGAGAGGGAGAGGGATGAACGTGGGATGGCTGGTTTGTGAGAGGTGAGGGGGATGACAGATAGTAAAGGGTGAGTGGAGGATCGAGAAACACAGAGCAAGGAATATAGAGGATCGTGAGGAGATCACTGTTGTGCTCTATGCTTTTCTTTTTTTCTTTTTTTTTCTTTTTTTTCAAAAAACAGAGCCACACCCTCCACGGTTTTCTTTTTTTTTCTTTCTCTTTCGGGCTGCTGTTCAGTGAAGGTTAGAGGGGAGATGAGAAGCCCAGAGGTAGAAAAGCGAAGGAAGAGGGAATAGATCAAGGGAGAGCTGCTATTCTCCTTCAAGAGCAGAAAACAGAGCGTGTTTTCTTTGGCCAACAGACCAGAATTTTTTTTTCTTTTTCTCCCCTCTCCTCAATGGTGTATCCCTCCTTTTTTCTTAAGACCGATCCTCTCATTCTTATTTGAGAAAGCTTCCCCTTCAAAATTTTTTTTTTTTTTCGTTTAGTATCTTGCTAAAACCCATCACCCATGAAGGGAATATTCGAATATTATTTCTTAAAAGGGAGAGGATGTTTCCAAAATATTCGAGAATAAGTCTACACCATGCTCTCTTTAAAAATGTTTCTTTTCCAAAATAACGCTAATTTGCCTAAATCTTTAAAGTAAAGAATGCTACCATATTATAATGGTAATTAGAATGTGGAGACACTGCCGATTTTATTCATTGGGTGGTGGGATTACCAAATCTTGTGATCATCTAAATTATGTATGTGATTGGGGTACAGCGGGCCCTACTATGAATTCTGATGTGTGGGACATGATGCATCAAAAGGTGGGCTCTACACATGACCGAACTCCCCATTGTGATTAAAATTTGTGCTTGCATAAAACAATATGCCCCACTCCATAGGATGATCCGAACTACCTAATTAATGGGTCACAACATGAATGGTCATACCCCACAAATAAGCCATTGGATGATCTGAGCCATTAAATGGATCGGCCGTGGCATAGATAGATTGCACCTCTAAAAACTAACACCCTGTGACGATCCAATCCATCCAACTGATGGTTCATCAAGTGAGTATCTTAGATTATCATAATGCGGGCCCCATTCCAAACTAAGCGAACTTATTATATATATCTTTTCCGTGAAATTTGATCTTTGAAATTCATAATGACCTTTATGGATGACTCGAATGAGCTTTAGTTGGGCCAACTTACTCGGCCCAAAGCTTAATAAAAATGCACAATGCGGCCCCATCAAATGGGTCCAAATTGTCAACACTTAGCGAAAAGATGTGAAACATGGCGAAAATGATTAAAAAGATCGAGAAAGCATAAGGGACGGACACGGGAATGGAAAACACTGAAAAAAGACCGATAGCAAAACATTAATTTCTTTGTTGATTAGAGCGGAGCACAATGGGGGTGTCTACAGATGCCCCTCTTTGGTAGAAATGACGTAGTCATCGAATACCAAAACAAAAGTGATAGTGCCATTTTGCGTAGCTTTGATCAACAAAGGATTCCCTAGACACAATGCGACCTAGCATAATGCAAGACTCTAGATGAAATCCTAGAATTTGAACATATATCACAATCATTTACTCTAAACACCATGAGATGGCAGTTTAGAATAACGGAGAATCGGATTTACTCTGGGTGCAAAAATCTTGCAATCCAGAACAAAAGATGATTATGATGCGGTGCCGTTTTCGAACGGGCAATGAAAGAATGAGATATCATTTTCGAATGGATTCTGAAGAGGATGAAATGCCATATTTATACGGATTCCAAGAAAATGAGACACCATATTCATATGATGCTCAAAGAGGATAAGAGACCATAGTTGTATGGACTCGAAAAGAATGAAATACCGTATTTATACGGATTCTAAGGAAATGAGGTATCACATTTGTGTGATACTCAAAGAGAATAAGAGACCATAGTTGTATGGATTCGAGGAGAATGGAATACCATATTTATACGGATTCCAAGGAAATGAGTCATCACATTTATATGATGCTCAAAGAGAGAAGACCATTTTCAAATGGACTCAGGGAGAATGAAATGACGTATTAATACGGATTTCAAGGAAATGAGACACCATATTCATATGATGCTCAAAGATAACTCACGGACAATGGAATATCGCATTTATACGGATTCCAAGGAATGGGACATCACATTTATATGATGTTCCAAGAGAAAAGACCATTTTCAAATGGACTCAGGGAGAATGAAATGACGTATTTATACGGATTTCAAGGAAATGAGACACCATATTCATATGATGCTCAAGGATAACTCAAGGACAATGGAATATCATATTTATACGGATTCCAAGGAATGGGACATCACATTTATATGATGTTCCAAGAGAAAAGACAATTTTCAAATGGACTCAGGGAGAATGAAATGACGTATTTATACGGATTTCAAGGAAATGAGACACCATATTCATATGATGCTCAAGGATAACTCAAGGACAATGGAATATCGTATTTATACTGATTCCAAGGAATGGGACATCACATTTATATGATGTTCCAAGAGAAGAGACCATTTTTAAATGGACCTAGGGAGAATGAAATGACGTATTTATACGGATTTCAAGGAAATGAGACACCATATTCATATGATGCTCAAGGATAACTCAAGGACAATGGAATACCGTATTCATACGGATTCCAAGGAATGGGACATCACATTTGTATGATGTTCCAAGAGAAAAGACCATTTTCAAATGGACTCAGGGAGAATGAAATGACGTATTTATACGGATTTCAAGGAAAGGAGACACCATATTCATATGATGCTCAAAGATAACTCAAGGACAATGGAATATCGTATTTATACGAATTCCAAGGAATGAGACATCACATTTATATGATGTTCAAAGAGAAAAGACCATTTTCAAATGGACTCAGAGAGAATGAAATGACGTATTTATACGGATTTCAAGGAAATGAGACACCATATTCATATGATGCTCAAAGATAACTCAAGGACAATGGAATATCAATTTATACGAATTCCTAGGAATGAGACATCACATTTATATGATGTTCAAAGAGAAAAGACCATTTTCAAATGGACTCAGAGAGAATGAAATGACGTATTTATACGGATTTCAAGGAAATGAGACACCGTTCACCAACGGGTTCAAGGAGAAGACGAGACCACTCACAAATGGCCTCGAGAAAAGAGGCACCGTTCACAAACGGGCTCAAAGAATTTAGAGATTTTTCATGAACTTGAATTTGACGTAGGATTGGATTTTTTGAATCGGGGATTGGATTTGATGAATTTTTTTATTTTTGGGAAATGAGGCACCGTCCACAAACGGGCTCAAGGAGGACATGAGACCATTCACAAATGGACTCGAAAAATGAGACCCCGTTCCCAAACGGGCTCAAAGAAACGAGATAGCTTTGATTGATGAATTCAACAACGAAGAATTTAGAGATTTTTCATGAATTTGAATTTGACGTAGAATTGGATTTGATGAATTTTGGATTTTTTTTTGAACTAAATGAAATCGGGGATATTATAGATCGTGCCCAGTAAAGATATTAGAAACCAAGACTTTGACGAATGATGAGACGACCAACCTTATGAACGAAGAACCATTAGTAACAAGAATGGATTAGGAACACTTTTATGAAAGTTCAACAAGATTTCTCTCAAAGAGACTCCTGGTCTTGTCTTCTGGGAATTTTGATAACTGAAACCTTGAACAAGATACTTGAAATTGATAATCTAGAACAACAGCTCTCTTGGATATAATCATGAAAAAGTGGGATTTGCTTCTTGACAGGTGATTAGATAAACATTTCTTGACCACGATAGTATTTAACTAACTGGAAGGAGATTCTGAATTTTAATGGTTCATCTTTCTGAGAAATTGGCTCAACCATCATTGCATCTGAGGCTCTTCCAAGCTTAAGGTGCCTTCCTGGTGTATGATCTTTTTACGGAAGCTGGGCTTTCTGATATTTCTACTTCTGAATTTTTCTGAGTTGATCTTCTTTGAAATGAAGCTGCTTGACTAGATTACCGAGCTCCTTCATACGATCGTAGGAAGCTGCCGAGGTCGAGCCTCCTTCACCAAGACCGTTGCATCATTTGGACATAAGAACGACGATTGACTCTTTCTAAAGAGAAAACTTAGATGAAATGCACTACTCAAAGGATTGAGCAGCTCTGAAGGAGTGAACATAGAATGATAAAGATTGACTAACTACACTGACAGACACAGTAATGCTTCTGACCTAGTTAACGTTTTAATCGGTAAGTCTATCCTTTCAAGGAATGTTTTTTTTTTCAATTGGTAAACACTGGACTTTTTCCTTAAAACAGTAATGCCTCAAGGATTTAATTACGACCCTTAAGATTGCTTAGCTTCAATGCCCCCAGTTTTGAGGATGTCACTCAAATTTGCTTGAACTTCAGTTGATCTTCTGTCTTGATACCGGCTGTAGCCTTCTTATAATGGTTCTCTTACTGTGACCAAGTCACCTCTTCGGGGTTTTTAACTTGGCGGACCGTGCTAGCCTTAACTTTTACCTAAACCGCCTTTCTAGGTTTTCGATTCAGCAGGCTATCCCCTTAGCTTTTGCCTAAGCCGTCCTTTCGGGTTTTCAACTTAGCAGGGGAATGATCTTAAATTTTGCCTAGACCGCCCTTTCAGGTTTTCAGTCTAGCAGATCTTCAAACTCCGCTCTTTTTCTTATTCATCATTTTTTTTGTTACTTATTGTGTCTCGGGACCTAGATCATTAGTTCTGAACACCGGAAGGACTTTATAGGTAAGATAGGGCTTTTCAAAGAATGGCTTAAGGCTCAACAAAGATTTCGAACGAACCTGTGAACAGGTTGCCTACATATCCCAGGGTAGGAATCAGGTCGTGTGTAGTTCAGGGCGAATGCCCCTAGTTTGAAGATAAATTGTTTGAAGGTTAATTGATTTTTCTTTTTTCTTTTCTTTCTGGAATAATTGACTTCTCTTCTTTTGGAACTTGTCCCTTTTTTTTCTGAAAGGATCGAATTTTTTTTCTTTTTTTTGAATCGACCGAACTTGGTTTAACCGAGCTGCCTACGTACCCCAATGTAGGGATCAGGTCTCACGTAGTTCGGGGCGAATGCCCCTAGTTTGATGGGTTTTCAAGAAAATTTTATTCAGGCTCGAAGGGTTTGCAAACCGGTATTCTTTTGACGTTGGGTTCTGATTTTGGGATTTATTCGGCCAAAGGAGACCTTCCGATGTTCAAATTGGGAATCGATCTAGGTTGATGAGTTCTCTTTTTTATTATTTCTTTTCTTCTTCTTTTTTTTTGAAGTTTGACGGCATTTCCAGGTAAGAGATAATGGATCTTCTTCTTTCAAGATTCTAATATGTGCTTTCGACTTTCATAGAGTGAAACTTGTTCTTTGACATCCTCCATCTATGGATTTGCAACTCTTGATATCTGATGGTCACTTTTCAATGCTTGCTCTTAAACTTCTTATCTTGAATTTGTTGGCTTTATGTTATGAATTTGAGAACCAAGGTCATTGATTGGAAATATGAAAGTTGTTTCCACTCTATGCCCCTTGTATAGCATGTGTCTCTCACTTTCTTCATTCTCTTGAGCCTTTGATCTCTGTCTTGCCCCTGGTATTGGTTGTAGCTTTTCTAGACAATCTTCTTATTCTTGAAATAAGTTTATCAATTCTTCACACTCTTCAGTGGGTAATGTACTTTTAATCGGCATTCACTGAATCAAAGTTTCAGTGCCAGTGCTTACCACTTCAATTTCATCTTTGAAAGGCTGGGATTGGCGCTCCTCCTCTTGTTCAAGTAATTGTTGTGACTCAAGTGGAGTTTCGCCAATTTTGTCCTCATTTGAGGAGGGAGTCTTACTTTAAGATTAGAAGCATACTTAAGAAACAGACACAAGTGAACTATTGGAACTGAAACTTTATTTAAAGATAAAGCTATTACATCTGAGGACCTATCCTGAACATGCTCAGGATTCACAACTCTATATAAGAAGAAAAGCAAAGGATAACTTACCTGGACTAGGCATTGACCTTGAACTGTAAGACTTGACTCAACAATTATACTGACCATGATGACTGACTCAACATAAAATAGTAAGTGACTAAAACCTTAACTGCCTCAACTGTCTAGCTTCGGAGGCTCAGCGAAAACTGAATCATCATCATAACAAGTGCCTTTTAACTTCTGGTTCTTCTCTTTCACTGCAACTGAACCTGAGCTTCCCAAACCCCAAGTGTCTAAACACCATCCAGCGGTGGTACAACATGGTTTTGCATAGGATTATCAACAATATTTAGCACTTGCTGAAATGGTAGCTTGCGCTCATCGATCAACTTCTGGATCACATGCCTCAGAGTTATACACTGATCAGTACTATGCCCCGATCCTCGATGAAAATCGTAGTGCTCTTCCGCCCTCCATGTCCTGGGGAGCAGATTAGGAGGATCCCTAATGCGAGGTAAATAGACATCGCCTGAAGCCAACCCTTGTTGCAATATAACAGATGGTGGAAGCGGGAGGGGGGCGAATTGCCTACCTGGCTTTTGCTGAGGTATAGGTCTTGGTTCATCATATTCGATTACCATAGGCTCCTGTGACCAGTTAATCCCCTTTTCCCTTTTCTTAAACCCTTTCAGGATACCAGATCGTGGGATAGGCAAATCAGTGAATTCTCTTTTAGGAGTTTCAGATGGTGGCTCTTGGTCATAATCAAGAATTAAGGGCTAACAGAATCCTGCTGGTGCTGAGAGACAGAGTTTCTGGTAACAACATCTTGGGCTTTGGTATTTTTGTCAGCGAAATGTTCAGAGCCTTGGGACTGACAATACCAGGTTTGCATTTGTGGCTTCATCTGATGAACTTCTTCTGTTAGCGCAGCCATTTGTCTAGAGAGGTTCACAATTAGTTCTTTTGAACCCATAACCATGGAGAGGCTCGGATTTTTGCCCTTAGAAACAACAGTGGTTGGACCAAATTTCTCAGTAAGTTGGGCTTTGATGAATTGATTTTCTTCCTTCAATTCCTTCACCTGTTAGACGAGCTGGGCCAGGGTTTCTGTGACATGAAAGAGTTGAAAATTTTCCATAGAATCTGCCATAGGTAGGAAAAAGTGGATAGAGAGACTTCCAAAGAAAATGGGGAATTAGCTTCTTCACTGGCCACGAATAGATTCAAACCCAAGAAGCTTTCCTGGATTTTCAGCAGTGAACAATCCTGACATAGAAACAATAAACGCGAGATGTAAGCTTGACACTCAGGGAATTTTTCCTTTCTATGATTGACATGATAATTATGATACGACTAGATAAGGAATGGGAAGTAAAGTGATGGTTCCTCAAAACAAATAAACACAACAATGATGACATGATAGCACGTGGGGAATGCCCCTAGCTTAAGGATTATGAGAGCGAACTCTGAAGGACTTAGCAAAATAATCTTGAAAAAGGTAGCCCCTAGAGGAGGAAGAGACCAAGGGTACAAGCAAGATTGGATCATCTGGACCAGGCATGATCAGATCATGAGATCGCATAATCGAAAGATTGTGAGATTCTGCTCCTGCCAGTTAGGGGATGGCATGAAGATACGATCGAATCGTATGACAGAAGAACGAAAGACGCACGATCAAAAGATTAGATGAGATAGCATGAGATTGCTTTCAACAGATAGATCATGAATGACTAATCCTATGAGATCTTTGGAAATGATGGGATTTATATCCTAACCCCAAAGGGAAAGTTTTTTAATCTTCGCACATTTTAACAGTGTTACCTGAAGGCATCAACCCTAATCCTAATCTATCGGAGTGGAGAGAGAATCTCGACTCATGACTTTGTTTGTGTACCTAAGGACCGATCGTAGCCATTGGAAGATGGACCACGGCCTAATCTAGATACAAATGGGTAAGATATCCTAAACTAGGCTCACACACATGATGCACATGTGTTCGTATTCTACATGCATGTGTGGGTGAATCTAGGGGTAAGGCCAAGAGTTCCCTTAGCGCGAATCCATGTTCGATATACTGTACCAGTGTCCGGCGTATCAGTACGTGAACAAGAGATCCGTTTACGTACCATAAAGGTACTAGGCTAAGGGTGGAATGCTTCTCTAGCACAGAGGCACCAGGTGATGAAATCCCAGTCAACCAAAATAGGATGTGTGTGCACGTGAGATGCAAGGGTGTAGATGCAAGTGATGAAAGTGTGTGCAATAAGTTCGTGCAATCTATGATGCCTTCAGGTTTTGTTAGATTAAGTTTGAGTAAAATGTGATGAGAAAATAAAGCATACAAACTAATCTAATAAGCATAGAGTTTTTATGAGCCAGTTAAATAAAATTCAAATGAATTAGCCTTTGGAATTGTAATGAAGTTAGGTGGTCCCCAGCAGAGTCGCCAAACTGTGGGACCCGACAGAGTGAACGAGAGAAGAAGAGACAGACACAAAGAAAGATTAAAAATGAGAGACACAGAACAGAGAGTGCTGTGGAGAGCTTGAGAGAGGGAGTAGTGCGGAGAGCTTGAGAGAGGGAGTGAGAGAGAGAGAGATAGACAAAGGAAACGAATGAAAATAAGAGAAACCGAGGGGGAAAGATAGAAACAGAGAGAGAGGAGCAGAGGTATCGGTGAAAAACCGATACTCTGTTTTTCTGTGTTTTTTTTTTCTTTTGTTTTTTTTCTTTTTAATGTGGATTAGGAGAGATAGATATGGAGGGAGATAGAGGGTGATAAATAGAGGGTGTAAGAGGGGAGTTCAGAATAGAGGGTGAGTGAGGGGAGGAGAGAAAAAAACAAAGTGATAGAGGATGCGTGAAAACAACAGAGTGAGAGAGGGAGAGCGATGAACGTGGGATGGCTGGTTTGTGAGAGGTGAGGGGGATGACAGATAGTAAAGGGTGAGTGGAGGATCGAGAAACACAGAGGAAGGAATATAGAGGATCGTGAGGAGATTGCTGTTGTGCTCTATGCTTTTCTTTTTTTCTTTTTTTTCTTTTTTTCAAAAAACAGAGCCACACCCTCCACGGTTTTCTTTTTTTTTCTTTCTCTTTCGGGCTGCTGTTCAGTGAAGGTTAGAGGGGAGATGAGAAGCCCAAAGGTAGAAAAACAAAGGGAGAGGGAACAGATCAAGGGAGAGCTGCTATTCTCCTTCAAGAGCAGAAAACAGAGCGTGTTTTCTTTGGCCAACAGACCAGAATTTTTTTTTTTCTTTTCCTTCTTTTTCTCCCCCCCCCCTCCTCAATGGTGTATCCCTCCTTTTTTCTTAAGACCGATCCTCTCATTCTTATTTGAGAAAGCTTCCCCTTCAATTTTTTTTTTTTTTCGTTTAGTATCTTGCTAAAACCCATCACCCATGAAGGGAATATTCAAATATTATTTCTTAAAAGGGAGAGGATGTTTCCAAAATATTCGAGAATAAGTCTACACCATGCTCTCTTTAAAAAGGTTTCTTTTCCAAAATAACGATAATTTGCCTAAATCTTTAGAGTAAAGAATGCTACCATATTATAATGGTAATTAGAATGTGGAGACACTGCCGATTTTATTCATTGGGTGGTGGGATTACCAAATCTTGTGATCATCTAAATTATGTATGTGATTGGGGTACAACGGGCCCTACTATGAATTCTGATGTGTGGGACATGATACATCAAAAGGTGGGCCCTACACATGACCGAACTCCCCATTGTGATTAAAATTTGTGCTTGCATTAAACAATATGGCCCACTCCATAGGATGATCCGAACTACCTAATTGATGGGTCACAACATGAATGGTCATACCCCACAAATAAGCCATTGGATGATCTGATCCATTAAATGGATCGGCCGTGGCATAGATAGATTGCACCTCTAAAAACTAACACCCTGTCACGATCCAATCCATCCAACTGATGGTTCATCAAGTGAGTATCTTAGATTATCATAATGCGGGCCCCATTCCAAACTAAGCAAACTTATTATATATATTTTTTTCCGTGAAATTTGATCTTTGAAATTCATAATGACCTTTATGGATGACTCGAATGAGCTTTAGTTGGGCCAACTTACTCGGCCCAAAGCTTAATAAAAATGCACAATGCGGCCCCATCAAATGTGTCCAAATTCTCTCTAGCTTGGATCTTCTGAATAACCTTTCTCAACACTTAGCGAAAAGATGCGAAACATGGCGGAAATGATTAAAAAGATCGAGAAAGCATAAGGGACGGACACGGGAATGGAAAACACTGAAAAAGACCGATAGCAAACATTAATTTCTTTGTTGATTAGAGCGGAGCAAAATGGGGGTGTCTACACCCGGTCGACCGGTCCTATAAATTTGGAGATGCCCTGGAATTCCAGGTTCCATCCCGCGGTCGACCGACCCTGTGTTAAAAATCTAAGTTTAAAATATTTGTTTGAGGAACTTTGGGCCATGTTCTTTGGGCTTTATTCATGTGTTTTTAAATACATTAAAGCACTTAGAAAAATTGTTTTAAAGATGATTTGAAAACATCAAAACATGCAAACACAAAATGCCAAGAGGACTCCCATGCATTCTAAAAACTATAACCTTGGGTCTTCTTGATCTTCAATCTTGTTGGGCGCTTGCATGATCTTCTCCTTGTCTTGAGATAGTCTTCGAACATGTTCGTGCACTTGTGGTTCCCTTGATTCTTCAATACACCATACGGCTTGAAGGGAGACCACCAAGACTTGACTTCAAGACTAGCCCTTGTTTTTCTTGCTCCAAGTGTTGACATAAATGAACCTTGTCTTAATCACAACACTAGAGTAACCATTAGCAAACTACCATCAATTTGGGTTTGTTGATCATTAAAATAAGAGAGGGATGTACCCTTAGGCTTACATTCTCCCCCTTTTTTATGATGACAATCCTAAATTGATTATGGGGTTGGAGGCTCCCCCTTAGTAAAACATTTATGTACATTTTGCCTTCCCCTCAATATATGGTTATCATACATATGAAGATTCAAAGATTTATGACATAATTTAGAATAAATGATAATGAGTCCACGATAAGCATAGGTAGAGCTAAAATGGTGACTAGGGAAATCATATACATAGAATACAAAAGTGTGAGAGCAAACAAGTGAGAGCACACATGCATACATACATACATAAGCAATTTACCATTCTTCTCCCCCTTTCGTCATATCAAAAAGAATGGGGAAGGATAAAACAAGTGAAAATCCCCTTTTTTTTCTTTTTTTTGTAGAATATATGCCTAGATACATACAAGCATGACCATGCTTTCCATAACACACAAGCATTCAAATATATAGAATATATGTATATGCATGCTAGTTCAAAATTCTTTTACCTGTTGAAGTGACCACATATTCAAACCCCTCTTAAGATCATAAAATCTCTCTTCACTTAGGGGTTTGGTGAATATGTCAGCAAGTTGAGCATCAGTGTGAATGTACTCAATTAATATGTCACATTTCTGTGAATGATCTCTGAGAAAATGATGTCTTATCTCTATATGCTTTGTCCTTGAGTGTTGAATAGGGTTCTAGGTTAGATTGATAGCACTAGTGTTATCACAATGGATTGGAACACAATTAAAGTTGAGACAATAGTCTTCCAAGGTGTTCTTCATCCAAAGGACTTGTGAACAAGTTCCTGCAGCAATATATTCGGCCTCTGTAGTGGATAAGGCGACCGAATTTTGCTTCTTACTAAACCAAGAAACAAGGGATCTACCTAGGAATTGACAAGTGCCGCTTGTACTTTTTTGATCCAGTCTACATCCGGCAAAGTTAGCATCCGAATACCCTACTAGGTTTAAATCATTGGAATTTTCATACCATAAACCTAGGCTAGGAGTCCCCTTGAGATATTTGAATATTCTCTTAACACCTCACAAATGGGATTTCTTAGGGTCTGACTGAAATCTAGCACATAAACAACCGCTAAACATGATGCCCGGTCGGCTAGCAGTCAAATATAGTAGACTCCCTATCATACCCCTATATTTCTTTGGATCAATAGATGGGCTAAGATCATCTTTGCATAGTTTGGTGGAAGTGCTCATAGGAGTAGGCTTTGTTGCAGAGCTATCCATCCCAAACCTTTTAAGCAATTCTCTTATATAGTTTTCTTGATTAATGAATATGTCATTTTTTAATTGATGAATTTGTTGACTTGGAAAATATTTGAGTTCTCCCATCATGCTCATTTCAAATTCATCTTGCATGCATTGAGCAAACTCTTTACACATACTCTCATTTGTTGATCCAAAGATGGTATCATCAATATATACTGGTACAATGAGTATGTCACTTTCTTGACGTTTGATGAAAAGGGTTTTATCAACCTTACCCATATCAAAACCCTTGTCTAATAGGAATGAACTAAGCCTATCATACCAAGCTCTAGGAGCTTGCTTTAATCCATACAGGGCTTTGTCCAATTTATAGACATGGTTAGGGAATTTGAAATCTTCAAATCTGGGAGGTTGTTCAACATAAACTTCCTCCATTATGTATCCATTTAGGAATGCACTCTTGACATCCATTTGATATAGCTTGAATCTTTTATGGCAAGCAAATGCAAGAAGCATCCTAATGGCCTCTAACCGGGCTACGGGTGCAAAGGTTTCATCATAGGCGATTTCTTCTTCTGGATTGTAACCTTGGGCTACCAATCGAGCTTTGTTTCTTTGAATCTCCCCTTGTTCATCCAACTTATTTCTATAGACCCATCTAGTGCCAATCACAGGATGGTCTCTAGGTCTAGGGACTAATTTCCAAACTTTAGTTCTTTCGAATTGCTTTGGCTCTTCTTGCATGGCAATAATCCAAAAATCATCTTTCTCCGCCTCATGTATACTCTTAGGCTCTATATGTGACAAGAATGCAGCAAACTCACATACATTTCTATACTGAGACCTTGTTTTGACTCCTTCAGAGGTATCACCGATGATTTGGGTACTTGAGTGACCGGATAGAATCCGTTTCCCTTTCCCTTAATCATCAACCTCTTCAGGACGACTTTCTGGCTTTAGTGTCTCTAAGGTTTCGCTAATATTATCAACAGGCACTTCATTTTCAATTTTGTTTTGGTTTGTGTTTCGGGGGGTAACCTCATAATCTTCATTATCATGTGATCTTTTTATTTCTTCACTAAGTTCATCAAATTTCACATGGATGACTTATTCAACACATAGTGTTCTTCTATTGAATACTCTATATGATTTACTTCTAGTGGAGTATCCAAGGAAAATACCTTCATCGAATTTGGCATCAAATTTGTGAAGGTTATCTTTTATATTCAAGATATAACACTTACTTCCAAACACCTTAAAATATTTAATATTAGCCTTTCTATCATTCTAAAGCTCATAAGGTGTTTTGTGAGTGTGAGGCCTAATCATGACTCTATCAATGACATAGCAAGCTGTGTTAATGGCTTCCGTCCAAAAGATTCTAGGCACATTTTTGTCATGAAGCATAGACGTAGCCATTTCCTAAAGAACTCTATTTTTCCTCTCCACAACACCATTTTGTTGTGGGGTTCTAGGTGTTGAAAAATTGTGATCAATTTCATGTTCTTTGCAATATGAACTAAAGTGAATGTTTTCAAATTTGGTTCCATGATCACTCTTAATTTTTGAAATCTTGCAACCTTTTTCAACTTGAAATCTATTGCATAAAGTACAAATTTTTTCAAACGGTTCATATTTAGATGCAAGAAAACAAACCCAAGTAAATCGAGAAAAATCGTCAACAATCACAAACACGTATCTTCTACCATTAAGACTACATGTTTTCATGGGACCAAACATATCCATATACAATAATTGTAATGGTCTAGAAGTAGATATGATACGCTTGGGTTTAAATGAATCTTTGTGTTGTTTACCATGTTGACAACCTCTACATACAATATCATTCTCATATTTCAACTTGGGTAAACCTTTCACAATTTCTTTTGAAGCAAGCCTCGACATTAGATCCATATTCGCATGTCCTAGTATCTTGTGCCAAATCCATGAATTGTCTTCCCTAGAGGAAAGACATTTCACGTCTTGGTCATCTAGCTCTTCTAGAACCAATGAATATAAGCTTCCGTCTCTGCCGCTGCAAATTTGATTTTACTCTCATTTTCTATCTTAACTATGCACATGTTTTTAAACAAAACTTCACAATTAACATCGCATAGTTGGCTAATACTTAACAAATTTTGATGTAGGCCTTCAACAAGAAAAACATTTTTTATACTAAGACCTTTGAATTTAATAGTACCTTCCCCAATTATTTTTCCTTTGCCATTGTCTCCAAAGGTGTCATGTCCTTGATTTTCCATGACAATGCTTGAGAATTTGGTGGGGTCTCCGGTCATGTGCCTTGAGCATCCACTGTCCAAGCACCATCTATCCATTGTGGCTCTTGAGCTCAAGCACCCCTACAAAAAGGATTTAAGTCTTGCCCTTAGGTACCCAAGCTATGTTGGGTCCTCCATTGTTAGTATCAATAAACTTATCCTTTCTTACCCAGACAAGGTTAGATGATTTTCTCAATCTACATTGATAATTATAATGTCCTAATTTTCCACAATAATAACATGTAGGAGAGAAAGTGTTAAACTTCTTGTAAGCGGTTTTGGACTTAACAAACTTGGTTTTGAGCAACCTTCTTTTGGGAATCTTGGTAACCAAGACCTTGCTTCCCAATAGAAACCTTGCTTGCTAAAATCTCATCAAGTTTGTCCTTTCCACATGCATGTCTAAGAACAAGTTTATCATTTTCATATTTAAGTTTCTTGTTCTCATCACATATTTCTTCAATATTAATGTACAAATTTTTATTTTCTTCTTTTAAATGATCAAACTTAAACTTCAAGTTTTCATATTTCCTTTAAGCAGGGTGTTTTCCATGAAGAGTTTATCATTTAGAGAAGTTTTTTCATCAAGCTCATTCTTCAAGTTCCCAAAGTCCTTGGTTATATTTTCAAGTGACTTCTTTAATTTTTGGTTCTTGAAAACTTCAAGAAGTAGTGCTTTGTTAATTTTTTGACAGGTATCTATTAATTCATTCATGGTAGGTTGTTCATTTTCATTATCACTTTCACTACCACTACTATAATCACTATCAGTTGTGGGTTCAATGTACGCATCCTGGACTAACTCCCAAATTTCAAAATCTATGAATTTTAAATAAAAGGCCATTATAAGTTTTCAATACCCGTAGTTTAGTCCATTAAAATACAGAGGTCTATTTGAGGCATGACCCTCAATATACCCCGAGGGAGTTACCGGAGGAGGAAGATGATTAGATGAGGATGGAGGAGGATCGGTTGCCATGAATCTTTCTCTTGTAGATTTTAGGATCTAAACTCTCTATAAGAGCCTTTAGCTCTGATACCAAGTGAAATCCCAAAGGGCAACAACCAAGAGGGGGGTGAATTGGTGTTTTCAAAATTTTCTATTTGAAAAGCTAGGGCAAGTGAGTTTGGCCTAATTAGTTCTAACCCTTGTTCAAGTTATATTAAAAATAAAAAGGAAAGAGATTACGAACACTACAAGAGAGATGAGGAAGAGTAAGGAAACCACAGGATGATTTATAGTGGTTCGATCACAACTTGACCTACTCCACTACCTAAGTACTTCGGCTTTCCTCAGGATTTTCTCCACTACGGTGAGACTCCTCAACGCCGCCTCACAAAGCATTTACAAACGATCACCTCTTCCACAAGGGGACACACCCTTGTTTACAATCACCCTCCGAGGTCATTTTTCTTCGTTGCATCACCGCCTTGAAGAAAGAAACTCCTCTTTGCAACTCCAAATACAATAAAGAAAAAAAAATAGGGAATGAAAAGCTCTCAAGCCTCTTTAAGGCATATACAACTCTCAAGCTCACAATATTTTCCCAATGATTGAAACTAAATACTTGGGGAGATTCTCTTGGCAAGAAATGAATGCAAGTTTAAATGCTCAAGAGATTTGAAGAAGGATCCTTCTGATTTTCAAGAGAAAGCTCTAAGTTTGATTTTCAAATATTCAAAAGGGTGGTAATGAGGGTCTTTGTTGGGGTTTAAATAGCCCTAGTTCCTTTGGAAAGAACCAAGGGTAAAACTGTAATAAAACTGGGTGGTTGGACCTACCCACTACAGACCCCAACGGCTAATTCACAATACTGTCGCGGCCGACCGAGCCACGGCGGTCGCCCACCCTTATCGGACGCCTTTTTTATTTTCAAAATCTTTATCGCCGCGGTCGACCAAAGTCAGCGCGGTCGCCCGCAGAGGGCTAACTGTTTGAAAAATATTTTGGCTTGAAAAAGGCTTATGCGGTCGACTAGACCCTCGCGGTCGCCCACCATGGGCAAACTGTTTCTAAAAATTATTTTGCCTTAAAACGTTCCGCGGCCGACCTCCAATACCGATCTGGATGTTTTCTGGATTTTTAGAAACGATTCCGCGATGGACAGCATTGTCCGGTCGACCGGCCCGATAAATCTCGAGATGCCCTGGAATTTCAGGTTCCATCCCTTGGTCGCCCAGCCTAGCCTGGTCGACCGGCCCTGTGTAAAAAATCTAATTTTAAAATATTTGTTTGAGGGACTTTGGGCCATGGTCTTTGGGCTTTAATCATATGTTTTCAAATACATTAATGCACTTAGAAAAATAATTTTAAAGATGATTTGAAAACATCGAAACATATAAACACAAAATGTCAAGAGGACTCCCATGCATTCTAAAAACTATAGCCTTGGGTCTTCTTGATCTTCAATCTTGTTGGGCGCTTGTATGATCTTCTCCTTGTCTTGAGATAGTCTTCGAACATGTTCTTGCACTTGTGATTCCCTTGATTCTTCAATACACCATACGGCTTGAAGGGAGACCACCAAGACTTGACTTCAGCCCGTGTTTTTCTTGCTCCAACTGTTGACATGAATGAACCTTGTCTTAATCACAACACTAGAGCAACGATTAGCAAACAACCATCAATTTGAGTTTGTTGATCATCAAAATAAGAGAGGGATGTACCCTTGGGCTTACAATGAGGACCATAAAGCTCAATATACATGATCAAGATGGAAGATTAATACCACATTTCTTTTATTACTTCAAGAAGTGATAAAAGTGGTATTTGGAAATCTCTTGAAAGAAGTAAAACTAAACTTCTTTTCTTCTATTTGGAACTCTTCTACTGATGAATCTTTAGAAGAGCTTAGATCAATGCTTGACCCTTTCTTCCATGTAAGGGAGCATCATTTAACAAATCTTTCCGGATTGAGAGGTTGGGTACTTGTTTTAAATCTTCTCCTTCAACAAAGGGTCTTCCTTGAAAGGATGATCATGAAGTGCGCATGCCAACCTTTAGACAGAGTCTTCAATTTCCTTAGTCTCTGTTCATCCTTCACAGTGGAATAACGTAGAGATGGACAGAGGAAAATTGAGTACATCTACCATCTTATTACATCTAGCACGATGGAAGGAGGCAAGAACCATAAATAAGCTACGAAAGACATGATCTGAGTGGGGTCCTCCGAAGCTAAAATCTTGGAAGATATGATGGGACATGACAAACTCAAAACTATTTAAATCATCCCTCCTCCAAGAAATTGTCATTGGCCTTAGATAATTCTTATAATGCAAGGCCTGACAATACACAATGGCTATAGATAAGAATGTAAAAGCACAGCCATTGGATCTTATCATGATTAAAGATGTTCTTATCTTTAAGAGCACATGATAAGATATTACTTCATAGGAGATAGGATGATCATTTCAATCACTATTCTATGAAGAAGAGTTCTACAGATTTTTCAAACTCTAGAAAAAGATACTTATCATTAGCAGAGATAGAAACATATAAGTCTATCCAAGATAAGTATAAGGCCTGAGAAGATATGGCACCGAGACACAAGCAAGGGGATCTTGTCAAAAGATGAGAGATGATCTCAAATGTAAAGAATAGGACAAGACCCAACTACAACACACATGGAGCAATGTGGCTCCACATGAGTATACTTATCATATGTGATGCACATCACACATCATATGATAAGGTGGATGGACAGACATTGAGCATGTATAACTCTCCCTTTGTAAGTGACTCACAATGTATGAATCCAAAAGGTTGTCCAACCACATAGACACCAAGGGATTTAAAGGTGAATGATTTTCAAACCACCCTTGGGCCACTAAAGCATGATTGCTATGGGTAGTCGTATGATACCAAAAGAGGTGACAACCTAGCAAACCATGCTCCCTCTAAATATGTGCAAATAATATGTATGTATATAACACACAAGGCACATATGGCTTATTATGGTTAAGATGCTAGCCAAAAGCCAAAGAAATTACTGTTTTAATTAGAAAGTGAGTTTACACTCTCCATCTTACTAGGTAAAAGGACTAAGAGTACCAATTGAGTGATTTTTAAATTTAAGTTTACCATCTTTACCATGTACCCAATAGCATACAAGGGAAAAACTATAGAATATATATAATATTAATTAAGCACAATTCTATAGGACTTAGACATTATAAGAGGGATCAATAGAATCCTATGTCTAAGAGAGACATCCATGGCTCATTCAATGAGAGCATTCATGGATAGTCTAGCATATTTGGACACACAAATCATCGTCCAAACATCTATGCCTACATCCACAAATCACCATATAAAGATATGGCATACAAGCATAAAGTGCTCAAGCCCATGGAAAACCAAAATGTGTGGGAAACCTATGTTCCCATCAAAATGTGTTACATGATAACCACAACAATGAGAAACTGCCCAACAATGGTACTAGATTCTTATGACATTTTCAATTTTACTCAATTGAGTTTCATACATTGAATCTAGACACATTTTCAATTCTCTGCAAAAAAAATATTCATGAAGGACTGTAGAGAATAATCCAAGGACTTCAAAAGAATATCAAGTGATAAACACCTTGGAAACATGCATTCCAAAATGAACTACTATGACTAGATAGTTTTATCTTAGTCATGTGAGGATACTCATTTTAAGAATTTTTGGAATACATCAATTTAACCCATCAAGATTTCGTATGCATTTAATGATAATCATTAAATACATAAGAACGGGTTAAAGGACAACTAGGTGCATAGTGATAAACATACTTACTCACCTAGGGCAAATGAGATGTCTAAGAACGAATTTGAGTGGATTTCCTTAGACAAGATTTTTAACACTCAATTTTGCTAGAAATGATTTTCTACCTAAGTTGAGTATACTGAGATCTAGCAAATGCCAAGATTGTAAAAAGAGTTCAAGAATGATAGGAATGAACTTGAAAGATCAATTTAAACTCAAGGGCAAAAAAGATGGTTAATTTTCATGAAAGCACATATATGGTTTTCACATTGAATTTTCTATTGTGAATTTTCCTGTGGATGCTAAGTGCACAAGTGATATGATTTGCACTTAGATAAGCTTAATCAATAAAGATATTCAATAGAGCACATAAATATAGTCTAAGGTAAAATATATCAATTAATTTACATTTACACTATAGCAAGAAAAAGATATGATCATTTAAGCACAAGAAAAGTAGACACAAAACATATTCAATGAATTTATAGTATCTACCATGAATGTGAATATTAAAACAATTTAGCATAACCCCTAAATTACCTCATTTACTAATTAGATTAGAGGGATTCTTTTGGAACCCAAATCCCTTTGGTTCCATCCAAGTTTGTTTGTAGGAGTGTTCCTTTTCTTATCCAAACAAACTTGTTAGATTTCACAATTCTAAACTTACACTCAGAATTATGATCCTCAACTCTTCCACAATAATTATGATTGGTATATGAAGAGCAATTAGAATCATAAGAATTTGAAGTATGTTTATCTTTTTTTTCATTAAGTCTTTGATTCTTAATAGAGAGTTCTTCATTCATTTGTTCTTCAATTTCACAAACATGTTTATATTTTTCAACAAGTTCAATGTTTGTGATTTCAAGGCTTTTAATTTCTTTCTCAAAGGCATTGAATCTTTGAAATAAGTTAACTTTTTTATTTATAAAAAATATGCTCAATTGACTTAATTTTTCATTTCTTTTCAAAGTTTCATTTATTTCCAATTTTTAATTTTCAATTTGAATTTCCAAACCAGAAATTAAATGTTTGAAAGAAACTTTATTTGAAAAAGATTTTTCTGAAATCTCTTTTTATCTAGAAATTGTATCATTTGAAAAGAGACAAACATTTTTCTCAAAAGTGTTTTCTAATGAAGTCCAAATATCTTTGCATTAATGCAATTTGAAATATTGTTAAAAATGTTTGGAGTTAAACCACAACACAATAAAATCATAGCTTTTGAGTTCAAGGAAAATAATTTTATGTCTCCTTCAGTGCATTTTCTTGAAAAAGAAATTCCCTCTTCAATGACATCTAAGATGTCATGATTTATGGATTTGAGATAGGCTTGCATTTGTGCTTTCCAAACTCCATAATTCGTTCCATCAAAGAATGGGGGAATTAGGGTGGATCAGCCTTTCTCAAAATCCATATGGATTGTCACAGATCTTTTCTCTTGTAGATTTTTAAGATTTAAAAATCTCTTTAAGAGCATGAGCTTTGATACCAAATGAAATACAGGTGTGACAATCCAAGAGGGAGAGTGAATTGGTCAATTAGAAATTTTAGGCGTAATTAAGGGAGATTTAAAATTAATCCATTTAATTAAGCACTAATTAGTGTAACCATTGTTCAAATAGGTATATCAATAAAATTTAGGGAATAAACTTTCTAATCATGCATATTTAGCTAACCCTTGTTCAGATAGATAATATAATGCAATTCAGGGTTTAGACATTTAACTTAAGTGCATTCACTAACCCTTATTCAATTAAAGCATAAACATAAGTAAGGTTAGAGATTACCAATCACCACACGTGCGAGAGAGAGAGAGAGAGAGAGAGAGAGAGAAAAGAGCAATCATCCACACGGCACAAGATTTATAGTGGTTCGGTCACAACTTGACCTACTCCACTCTTCCAAGTTTACCTCCTTGGGATCTCCTCTAAAATCATGAAGCCGTACACCCGACTCCTTCATCTCCAAAGGGAACAAACACTTGCTTTTCCATTCTCAAGGGCCAAATCGAAGCCCCTCGCATGAAGCCTTGACAAGAGAATCACACCCTTGCACATGATTCACCTTTCTTCACGGGCCGAATCAGAGACCCTCTTCTTCACCTTTCTTTACGGGCCGAAGAGGAGACCCTCACATGAAGAACCAATAAAATGAAACACTCAATGCCTCTTAATAGGCGGATTACAACTTTGTAAGCTCACAATCACTCCCAAGAAATAGCAAAAGAAAATCCCTATGGAGTGCCTCTTGATAACATTTGGAAATGGAAAATCAAAGAGATTTTTTAGCTTTTGAAATAAAAATGTTGAAGCTCAAAGAGAAATGGGATTTGATCTTTCTCTAATGTTCAAAAGCTTATAGAGACAGGTTTTAATCATGTATATATAGTGTATTTGAAAATATAACCGTTTGGGGTAAAACTGCAAATAAATGGCTTGAAAAAGTCAAGCAGAAAATGCCCCAACGGCTACTTTGCTCGATCACGGCGGTCAACCGAGCTACGGCGGTCGACCGAGCTACGGCGGTCGTCCGCCCCTATTGGTCGCCCTATTCTATTTTCAAATTTCTTACCGTCGCAGTCGACCGGCCACATGGCGGTCGCCCGGCGAGGGCTAACTGTTTGCTCAAAAATTTGGTTCATAAAACCTATCCCGGTCGACCGACCCACGACGGTCGCCCGCCCTAGACCCAAATTGGATTGCTTCTGTAGAAACAGAAGCGCATCCGCGGTCGACCGGCTCGATAAAATTCGAGATGGCTTGGATTTCCAGGTTCCATCCCTCGGTCACCCGGACTAGCCCGGTCGATCGGCCCTGAGTGATATTCCATTTTTAACTTTAAAATCCAGGGGCTTTTAGGGTATGGTCTTTGGCCTTAAGTCCAAGGTTTTCAAAACACATTTTTGGGTGTGTTGATGATTTTTAAAGAAGTAAAATTTTAAGTATAAAAACCCATTTGAAAACCTTTTGAAATTGCATTTAAACATACAATCAAGATGACTCCAAATACATTCTAAAAATAAGAACCTTGAGTCTTTTTTGAATGTCTTGGCTCCTTTGCAATTTATTAGACTTCTTCAGCTTGGGTGAACATCTTGTCCTTGTCTTGGCTCTTGTGACTTATCCTCCAATCTTCAATGCATGTTGAGGTACATGAGGTGTCACCATGGCATGTTCAACTCTAAGCTCCTTCTTGACACTTGCTTAGGAACTTGTGGGATCTTCATGTTGAGCTTGTCGACTTGAGCATCTTCAAATAAGGATGATTCTAATATAGGTGCAAGCGCTTGGTTCCTTTGATCCTTTATCCACAAGTCATGTGTTGTGAAGAGTTGTGTAATGGCGATTATGACATGAAAATCATGTATACAACACAACACCTCAAAGCAACACATCAATCCATAAATGCTAATCAATTTAGTTTGCTAGCATAAAAACAAGAAAGTAAGGTGAATTATTAACCCTTGGGCTTACATATACCTTGCAGGAGCTGGATAGAATCCCATGACTTTATGAAAGGATGGACAAAACCCTAACTCCCTATGACGATGAGATAGACTCCCGAAAGACTGACTCTCTAACTAAAGATAGGCTCCTATGCGAATGAATTGACTCCTAAACTAGTGATTCTAAGTGGGATGCTAATAAGACATGGCATGTCTCCTAAAACAAGAGAATAACTAGGGCCAATGAGACAAAGCATATCTCCTATGGAAGAAACAACTAACTCTAGTGAGACACTGAATGTCTCCCATGGAGGGCTCCAAGTAACCTTATCATTGCCCATGCAATGATAAAAAGGGTTAAGGCAACTAGAGAGACTAAGTTAGTCTTTAACTTAGAGGGGGGACAACTTGTTGTGAGACTTAAATAGTCTCCTATGAGTAAACTCTCTAATGAAGCAAAGCATATCTCTCAAAGGTGCGGCTTTTCTACATGAGACATAGCGTGTCTCCTAAAAAGGGTAGGCTCTAGATGAGTCTTTCATTGCCCTTGCAATGGGGAATGGGTTCCAATGTCTAAAAGATGTCTAAAGACTGGGCTAGCATAGTAAATAAAGAGAGGAGTGCTATTAGGACTGAGCAAGTCCCCTAAGGATGGGCTTGGGATGACTCCTTCATCGCCTTTGTAATGAATAGGGGTTCTAATGTCTATAGGTACTTAAAAGATTGGGCTAGTCTAATAAAAGAGGGGAGTGTTATTAGGACTGAGCAAGTCCCCTCAAGATGGGCTCTAGGTATCCCTTCCATTGCCCTTGCAATGAGGGAAAACGTATATCTTAAGGTACTTAAAAGACTAGGTAAGTCCCACAAATCTACTCATGCGACAAGTTAAATCATTCGAGAAGAGTGGCAAGGATAAAATTTCAAACAACATGGGATTTTCACAAAATATGCCCAAAAGTACAAAGTAAATCATGGAATATGTCTAATATAAGATTTATGACATGTTACTAAGTTCACAACATCGCAATCATTTGTATTGCCTAAAGCTCAAATTATCCATGACTTGCATGAAAAGACATAATAATGACATTTGATGTGAAGAATGTGATTTTTAATAGACAATTTGACCCCACAAACATCGAATCCATCAAAAACCATAAACATCAAAGTTGTAGATCTAGACATGAATGACATTTTCCTAGTTTACATCTCCGGCTGGTTCTAGCCGGAAGTGGCCCGAAAATGGCCATTTTTGGCCTGCTTTCCTTTAAAAGTACAATGCAACAGAAATTGAGATTTTGTATTGAATTTCTCATAGACTAAACCTCATTTTCATCAAAAACATAAAACAACAAAGTTTTAGAGCACTCATTAAAGAACATGTCTCTGGTTTATCTCCTCGGCCAAATCTTGCCAGAGATGATCGAAAAGTGGACATCTCTGTGTTGATCTCCGAATCTCAGTTTTTAAGAAGGCTGAAAATTTGAATTGCAATTTTAACCGATCAAATCTCAAATTCAAGAAAAGTACTCAACATCAAAGTTTTATGGAACAGATCAGAGAACACTTTTCTAATTCACCATTTTGGCCAAATCTGGTCGAAAACTGCCAGCAAAATTGACATTTCCGATCTAATTTCCAGAAAAACAGAATGCAGAAACTAAAATAGTATTTCTATTATAATCCTTCACACACTTCAAATCAAAAAATATCATGAACATAGAACTTCTTCTAAACATCATCCTTAACAACCTTTTTGTTGAGGATTTCAGTTAATTTTCATTATAAATGAGCAGAAATTAAAAATCTTCATTTAAGTCATTTTTTAAACTGAAATCTTCAAATTAGTGTAACTTACTAATTTATTCTCCACATTTAATAAATTTTGTATCCAAATTTATGTACTTAAGTTACTCTACAACTTTGATGTTGAACAGTTTTGCTGATTCCAACCAGAACAACTCTAAAAATTGAAAAATCCGTAATTTATAGCATGTAAAAGCAATTTTTAATGATAGTTTTGAGCCGCAAACATCAACCACTAAAATCACAATGAGCTTGGATTCGACTGACATTTAGCACCAACTAAAATCCTACACCTCATTATATCAAAAGGAAGAGAATTTAAACCATTTGACAAAATGGCATCATAAAATTTCACAGGTCAGGGACATTACCCGAATTGATCCCTTGGAGACTCGACTTGGGACTTTGCCTTAAAATTTACAGATTTAGGTTAGTTCCTATACATTCTTATCGAAAGCATAATCCAAGCTAGCCCAAATAGCATCCCGCCCCCCCTAAAAGTACATTTTCTGCTAAGAAACCAATCCACTAAATTTTTTATCTTGATTTGTATAAGTTTAACTCACTAGTCCACTTGCTCCTTGGCATATGAAAGCAAAACTGAACTCAATGCATATTTCTCACTAACATTTGGTGAAATTGAAAGAGGATCACTGTACTCACAACCAAATAACAAACGAAGAGTTGAAAACAAAGGTTAAAAAGAGAAAACAATGAGCATCACAAGCATAAGAATAGCTGAAATGAAATTGGAGGAAAAAAGGAAATGAGAGGGATCTTCCAAATACATGCATTTTGAAGCTAATAGATAACTTAATAGATCCCAACAAATCCAAACATTCAGGCATGAAATATGTAAGTCCTAGGGCTCAAATTAGCCCAATTATCATGGCCTTATCTCCATTCTTTGTATATATTTTCTAGAAAACCAATTTAGACAACACAATTAGAAATTAAGAGTTTGTTAGGATTACCTCGGATTTGCAAAAATTGGAGCAACCTGTTGATCGTTAAAGGAGAAGATGGCAAGCTGAAGAGAAAAATAGTGGCCAGAGTAGGGATCTGTGAAAAAGAATCGTTGCCAAAGAAGCTAACCCAATCTCCCCTCTTTATAGAGATCAAGGCTAAAAATAATGGAGTTTTTGATTGGATCAGAGCAGTCTAGTGGAATTCAAGTGATCGAAATTTTAGTCAGAATCTCACAAGAGCTTGATTGGAGAAGATGAAGAGTGATCGGAAAAATGGAAAATTAGTGTTTGGTTTAATGAGATCTAGTTTCTCTCTTTGGATTTTCCCTCTCTTTCTCTCTCTAAAAAATCTAAGAAAACTCTAATTAATGATAAATGAGGGTTAAGTTGGTATATATAGAAATTATTGGGTGTTGATATTGGCACTACCCGTTTTGATGGGGGCACGGATGTGCGATTTTTTATAGGCGCATTACAAATCGTGTCCTATTCTGGCCCCTTGTTCGGCCTTCTCCAGGATAAATGCACCCCCCCTTCTATATTTACACTGCGGTTCCCACTCGGCTCATCTTATTTGGTAATTCAGCTCAGATTTGGACGAAATTTTGCAAGGTCCTAGCTGGGACCCTAAGCTACCCTAGGGTAAAATTTGAAGCACTAAATCACTGATTTGAAAAGGTTTTGTTCAAACAAAGAGATATAGTGCTTGGTCAAATTGGGGTGTCTACAGATGCCCCTCTTTGGCAGAGTGCTTGTCGCGCGAATGCCAAAGCTGAATAGACAGCACATTTTGACTGGCCCAAGATTGGTTAAGGAGGAAAGAATAAAGAAAAATAATTTTGCACAGATTGAACTCTTGGAAAGATCAGATGCCTCAGGGGTTTCGCTCGGATTGGATGCCTCAGGGGTCTTTAATGGAAGGGATGCCTCAGGGATCTTCAAATGGAAAGGATGCCTCAGGGGTCTTGAATGGAAAGGATACCTCAAGGGTCTTGAATGGAAAGGATGCCTCAAGGGTCTTCAAATAGAAGGGATGCCTCAGGGGTCTTCAATGGAACGGTTGCCTCAGGGGTCTTCAAATGGAAGGGTTACCTCAGGGGTCTTCAATGGAAGGGATGCCTCAGAGGTCTTCAAATGGAAGAAGGGATGCCTCATGGGTCTTCAATGGAAGGGTTGCCTCAGGGGTCTTCAAATGGAAGGGTTGCCTCAGGAGTCTTCAATGGAAGGGTTGCCTCAGGGGTCTTCAATGGACGGGATGCCTCACGGGTCTTCAATCGAAAGGTTGCCTCAGGGGTCTTAAATAGAAGGGATGCCTCAGGGGTCTTGAATGGAAGGAATGCCTCAGTGAGATGGCGAGATAGACTCTCGATTGGTTGGCGAGACAGACTCTCGATGAGATGGACTCTCGATAGGATGACGAGACAGACTCTCGATAGGATGGTGAGACAGACTCTCAAAGGGATAGTGAGACAGAATCTCAATGAAATTGCTATCTCTTGCCGAGAATAATTGAGTGTGTATGATATGTGCTGAGAACAGAATTCAGAATTCAAATAACCTGATGGGTTTTGCAGGCATTGACTCTTTTCAAAAGGTGAACAACATTCTGCTTAAGTTTTGGAGACTGTGGGAGCTAATTTTAGACTCCGCTAGGAAAATTAATTTTCTGAATATTGACTTTTATGAGCATGATTTCAATTAAGGAATTTGACTCAAAGTAATGTACTCAAGCATCTCTTGTCTATATCGGCTGAGAATAGTTATCCCAGTTATCATTGCGCGCTTGGTATCTCTTATGATCTGATAGGTCATAAAAGATGCCCTTAGTGTGATGTACTTCCATGACAAAAGTCTTAAGAAAGTAGAACCAGGTGTAGACACCCAATTTTGACCGTGCCCTAAACCTTCCAATTTTGTGTAAAACCCCATCAAATTATTGAATTAGGGTCCCAAAATTCACTCTAAGCTAGGTTAGGGCCCCAGCAAGGTCCCTGCAAAATTTCGTCAAAATCCGAAGGCGTTTGCCTAGCGAACGAGCCGAGTGGGAACCATAGTGTAAACCAGAAAAGGGGGGCGAATTATCCTGGGAAGGGCCGATCCTAGGCCGGATAAGACACGATTCGTTCGTGCGCTCTTCAATTTCTGCGCAACCGCGCGCTCATCTATTTCGGTAGTGCCAATATCACCACCCATATTTTAATATAAAAATCAAAAAAAAATTCGTGCAGGAGGGGTGTTTTTCATTTTCTCAGAAAATCTGAGAGAGAGAGAGAGATCCCCGTCAAACCCTAACCCAAATCCTAGTTCGTTTGTTTCTTCTCCGGAACCGATCATCTTCTCCGGCATTTCTTGCCGGAATTCTAGTCTTCCGAGCAGCTTTCACAGTTTATTTTTATTTTTATTTTCACCGATTTTTGTTAGCTTAGATCAAAACCTATTTTTACCTCAAAATCTTAGATCTAGCATTGGAAACTTAAGATTCAAACTTTATAGCTCTAAATCCATCATTTCCATTGCTAAGAATCTCCAGATCTGTTATTTTCTTCTCTAGAAACTCTAATTTCTGCTCTGCTCTTTTGAAACCCTATTTCAAGCCTCCGATCATGCTCCGCAAGACTCCGATCATGCTCCGCTACGGTCGAATTTATTTTCTCTTCTTTTTCTCCTTCTTCTTCAAGTTCAATTTCTCCTCAGTTTTTTTCATATATAAAACCCCTAATTTCGGTCACGAAACCCTAGGGTTTAGATTTTACTGAGATCTGATCGGTCATCTTCGAGCAAGAAGTTCAGAAGAAGAAGAAGAAGAGTTAGAAAATCTCAGAATTAGGAGAAGGACAGAGTAGGTTGCTTCATCAGCATACAAGGCCGGGATCTCAGATCAATTTGCTAGAATTTCAGCAAACTTCGGAAGGAAAATCAAATATTGCAAAGGGATAGTGGCCAATTTCTGAGGGAAAGGTGAGGAAATTCAACGAAAAAGGTAATATTCTTATCATTTTCCTATCCGATTTTGAGATTGAATCATTTATTTTTTATTTTTTTACAGAATGATAGTATATACAGGAAATATGGCTTTGAGGTCGTTTATTTTAGAAGTTGCTCTTGGCCTTCGGAATGCTTCATGTTCTTTATTACTTCTTATCACTTTCTTTGAGAGTTTCTATCGTTTTCATATTATAACTCTATATTCTGTCTCTATGTCCTGTCATGTTCTTCATGTTCTATCATGTTCTGTCATTCTTTTATGTTCTGTCATCTTAACAATTTCATTACCATAATTTTTTATTAGGTTGTCCAATAATGTTTGAATTGTCATTTTTTTTTGGAATGCTTGTTACCTGTGTGATTCCTCATCTTTTGCCAAAGTTTGATATCTTGTTTCATAGAGTTTGGAAGTAGGAATCAGGTTGTATCCATAACCATGATTTGAACTTTAAAAGTCAGTTCATGAAAAATTAAAGGCCGTTGATATTCCCACTGCATTTTCTTTTATCACATGGAGTTCTAGAATTGTTTGAACCAATCAAAGATTACAGAGTCCTTTACAACTTTTCAGGTTGAACTTTGTATGAGCAGTAACAATTAAGCTCCCAAGTGCTTCATATTGAATATCAATTCTTGTGTGGATGTAATGAGCATAACTATATTCTACAAATTTCACAATTGAAATCCCTGTTAGCTCAATGAGTTAAAATCAATTTCTTCTATTTCAACCCATGTTTGGAAACTTAAAAGGCCATTCATTGACCTCATCTTTATTTTTATTTTTATTCATTGTTTTTATTAGATGTGTAACAAGAAGGTTTGTTAATGATATTATGTTTTTAGTAATAGGCTTTATAATTAATCATGTACCCACACTCATGTACCCACACTTATTTGCATGCCTAATGGCTGATGTAGTATATGTATTAGTTTTTTTTTAGACTCTAAGATTATCAGGTGCCTGCTTATTGAAATATGTCTCTCTGCCTTTGATTCGGATCATCAATTATTTCCTGCTATGACTTGCCTCTTAATAATTCTCTCCAATTCAGTTTCCAATAAAAGAAAATTGTGGTTAAAATGGCAATGCCTTAGGGTATAAATTCCAGTCATTGGTCATTGCTGTTCAACCAAGATAACCGAGGCCAGTCATGTACATTTTAATGCATTTCTTAGTCATTAAGAGATTATGGTTGCTAATAATGTATGTTTGGTTGTTATTTTATTCTTGTGTACCTTCTTTTATTCATCTATTTGCATAAGGAAATGATATTAGTTGTGTCACATTTTTCAAATGGTATATAATTAGTTGATTTGTTTTGGGGGAACATGGAATTTAGGATAATTTTTCTTTAGCTGCATGTTAAATGGTCCAAATGCAGCAGTTTTGAATTTAAAGTTTTTGTTATCACTAGAGCAGGTTGTTATGGTTGTCACTTATGTTGAAAATTTGTTTAGCCCTTGACATATTTTTAATTGTCTATCTCATTTCTCATTGCTAGGGCGATGAAGGCGTTAGCCCAAGCCCATTATTAGGGGACTTGCTTAGTCCAAGTAGTAATCCTCTCTTTTATTTAAAATACTTGCCCAAGTCTTTTAGATGTGCATCTGTGGGACCCGATCCCGCGAGAGGGGTGGTGGCGCGAGCCGCCACGCACTATCTCTTGGTCTCTCGTACCCACGCGATTGGCGTGTGTCTTTCATTATTGATTTTAATTCATCTTTTATGTGAACTTGGGATCACTAAGGCAATCCGAATTCCACACAAAAGAGACTGACAGAGTCGCCACCTAGATGTGGGATCTAGGACCCATAATTAACCAGAAATCTAGACTCGCTACCTGGTTACAAGAATGGAAGGTATGGGGATTTATCCACCACATGCACCATTCCTGCCCGATAATCGGTCTTCAATTCCAAAAGTTAACCCTTTTAAATTCATTTTTAATGGCTCATTCAACTCTCTGTTAATGTGCTATCTATGTGACATGCATCCTATGATCTAATTTCAATGTGAATCCTAAATGTGTATCTTGATTTCTTAATTGGTTTGGATTCAATCTAAGTGAAAGTTCTCCTAAAATTCTAATTTCATGGAAAATCCTAAGTGATTTGATTGTTTCAACAGTTTTAAAAGTGATTAGCCCGAGTCCTCAGATGATCTGGTATTCATCCAAAGAAGCCTACGTATCCCCGCCTCCACGAGAATCAAGGCAACGTAGTTCTTCGCGCCTATTCTAAGCTAGGATGCCTAAGACACCTAGACTTCTATCCTAGACTCGATCTAAAAGACCGAACCGGTTATTAAAGTTTCTTGTACGATTATTTAAATTTCAGTGAATTGTGGATTTTATGACACCCTATATGCCCTAACTAAATGCAGATTAGCCCTAAGCTAATGCAGGTGGTTCTTACAACCTATGTGTGACTAGGCTGTATTTCCTACGGAAAACCAAGGGTGGACTAGCGTATCCTACTCTAGTCATCACTCGGCGATATGGATCGCCGACTGACCGGACGGAGGCGCTCCTATAACTCTAGGACAGACCTCTAACTCTAAAACAAGCACACAGCAAACAATCAATCAAACAACCTATCAAAAGAAAAACCCTAACTCTAAAATTCTCTATCGAGGAGAAACTCCTAACTCTAGAGGAAGGTCTTTTGAAAACTATATTTTAAAGGTTTTTGAAGAAGGTTTAAAACGTTTATTTACAAAAAAAGTTTGGCTGGACTTGGGATGTAAATCCCAAGCTGCACTACGTACCTCGGAAGAGGATCAAGCCAACGTAGTTCGAAAATCGAACTCGCCTAATACGCTTCTAAAAGAAACACTCAACACTTTAGATTTTTTTTAAGGTTTTTGATGTTTTCAAATGTTTTTTGAGTTTTAAATTTCTAATGTTTTTGGATTTTATAGCTTTTCCAATGCTCAGGACCTTAAAATATTTTTAATCTTAAAGGGAACACGCAAGTAATACCACAAACTAGGGCAAAGCCCTAAAGCAAAAGGGGAAACCCCGAATAAGCAACTAGCGTCTCAAAGAGACAAACCACAACAAGAAAGATAGCGTCCCAAGAAGAGAGAAAATGGTCCAAGATCCTAAGCAAGCAAAGCTCTAATAAGACTGAGTTAGCCTCTAATCAAAAGCGAAGTAATCAACAACTCTAAAGGAGAAACTCCGAACTAACAACACTAAAGAGGGGAACAAATGAGTCAGAGACTCTCTAATACTACAACTTAGAGGAGGAATGAGTCAAAGACTCCCAAATAACGCCAACAGAAGAACCAATGAGTCAAAGACTTCCTAGTAGTACAACAAAAGAACGAATGAGTCAAAGACTCTCTAAAAGAAATGGAAACATGAGTCAAAGACTCCAATAACACCAACTAAAGGATAGATGAGTCAAAGACTCTCTAAAAGAAAAGGAAACACGAATTTGCACATTTGGCAGAGTTAAAACACCCAGCCGGGCCGGACAGCTACCTAGCCCTAGGGTGCAACAAATGTGCAACCCAATACCCATAAGGGTAGGGGTATGAAGCCAAGCCGAGTAGGGCGTTCTTCCAAAACCAAACGGCGCACAAAGAGGACTAACGAGAGAATGAGACCGGGCGGGTCTTCCAAACACACACAAAGATGAAGGTGCTTTAGAGATTTTAAGATGATTTTCACTTAATTTTTTATTTTTTTAATGGATTTTACCAATTTTTAACCATATGAGTGATTTTACAAGTGAAGCTGTTGCAAACGAACTCGAAATGAGTTGAAACTTCTCCACCAACAAGATATGATGAGATGTAATTTACTGGAAGATTTTTACAGATTTTTACATTAAACTCATATTTAATATGGATTTAAAAATTAATTAACCAGATTGCAAAAATAACACATAAACTACTAGAAATAGATATCTAAATTCCATGAAATTTCTACAGTAGTAAGAGATAAGTGAAAATAGCATGCTGTGAGATTTCCATGAATTTAGAAAACTATTTACTATCAGTTTCGGATTTTTCAAATTTCAAACCAGATTATGAATTAACACTACAGCTCATATGAAACAAGATCCAAATCACTTGAAAATTTTACAGAAGCAAGAAGTATAGAATTTAAGACTACTGTAAAACTTTGGAGAATTTTATCTGTGATTTGACGTCAGTAACAATTCTCCCAAAATCTGATAATTTTCAAAGAATGCGTAAAATAATATACCAAACAAAATCCAAATATTCTCACAAATTCATGGTAGAATGTATCATTATCATATTATTTTCTCACGAAATTTCATTATTTTTGGAATCTGTTTAGTATATCGTTTAGTTTTCTTTGTTAAAAATCATGCAAAAATCCGAAAATATACCAAATAATTCTAAAAAAAATTCCGAGAACGGTGTACCTACCTGTGATCGAAATCCTCGCCGAATCCGAGAGCCGAAAAACTCAAAAATTCCGCCTCCGTGCGATCGCTTCCGCTTTCTTTCTCTTTTTGCTTCTTTTTTGTTTCTTTTTCTTCTTTTCTTGTTTCTTTTCTTTTTTTTTCTTTTCAACCCCTCATAGCAACTTTGTTAGAACACATGATAGAAGAGAAATGAGTTCTCCCTCTTCTTACTCACCCTCATTGAACCATTTATAGCAAAGGAATGGGAGGGTGGTGGCCACCATTGTGGACTTATTCCATGGTAGGTGGCCACCATTGTGGACATATTCCATGGTAGGTGGCCACCATTGTGGACATTGAATTTTGACATGTGTGTGGCCCCATGCATGTTTTTTAAAGTTCTTTTGAGTAGGTAAAAGATAACCCAAATGGGTCCCATATGTGACCAAATTCCCAATTGTGCATAAAATCATATGCCCCACTCCAAAGTATGATCGGAACCGTTCATTTGATGGGCGACAATGTGATTTAATTTGTGCTCCGCTAATCAATCCTATGGGCTGATCCAAGCCATCCAATAGATCAAAATGTGAATATGTTACCCCATTTTTAAATCACTCCTATTTGATGATCCGAACCGTCCATTTGATGGGCGACAATTGATGATCTTGACCGTTCAAATAGTGGGCTGCGATGTGATTTAATTTGTGCTCCACTAATCAATCCTATGGGCTGATCCAAACCATCCAATAGATCAAAATGTGAATATGTTACCCCATTTTTAAATCACTCCCATTTGATGATCCGAACCGTCCATTTGATGGGCGACAATTGATGATCTTGACCGTTCAAATGGTGGGTCGCAATGTAAATTGGTTGTGCCCCCTTAAATCATTCCTCTATGACGATCCAGACCATCCAATTGATGGGTCCCCTACCTAAGTAGGTTGTGTCCTCCTAAATCATTTCAATGGGCTGATCCGAGTAACTCAACCTGATGATCGAAACAAAATTGGTTGTTAAAACGACTTCTCTGAGATCTTGACCGTTCTCTTGATGATCATCTTTAGGTGTTGGATCGAAGTAGGTTCAAAACTCATTTTTCACTAAAACAATGTGCGGGCCACCCTGTTTGATCCAAATCTAAACAAATGCTCAAGACGGGCCCATCAATCGGATCCAAATTCTCTCTTGTTCGGATTCTTGGGAATAATCTCTCTCAACACTTAACGGAAAAGTGCGAAACATGGCGGAAATGATTGAACGGGATTTCGCCCAAGCATAGCGAACTTGGGTCCGGTCAAAATGGGGTGTCTACAGATGCCCCTCTTTGGCAAAGCGTGTGTAACACACGAATGGCAAAGCTGAACAGACGACACATTTTGGCCGGCCCGAAAACAAAGTAAAACAAGTTTTTTTTTTTTTGTTTTTAAAATGATGTTCATCAGGGTAAAACAACAAAATAGCACTACGAGACTGAAAGACTAGAAGCAAAAGGGAGATGACCTCTCACCGACCCTTAACTCGGCAATCACGACATCTCAATGAGATGGCCTCTCTCTAATACTCACAACTCAACTATTTAAATCAATACGCAAAGACTCTATTAAAGCAAACACAAACATACTTTGTTAAAATAAAGCTTTTAAGAAAACGAACCCAATGAAATTACCTCAAAGAAAGCAGACCACTATCGATGCAGACGTAAATCAACCCTTCAAAGAATATCAAATCAAATTACTCAAAGAGTATGTAACACTCATAGAGTCTCAAATCAAACACTCAGAGAGCTTCATAGAAATCTTTATACTCAAAGAGCCTCAACTACCCGAAGAGTCTGTAACACTCAAAGGGGCTTAACTACTCAAAGAGTCTCAAATTAACGCAAAACATTTATACTCAAAAAGTCTCAACTACCCGAAGAGTCTGTAACACTCAAAGGGCCTTAACTACTCAAAGAGTCTCAAATTAACGCAAAACATTTATACTAAAAAAAGGTCTCAACTACCCGAAGAGTCTGTAATACTCAAAGGATCTCAACTACTCAAAGAGTCTTAAATCAACAAAGATCATTTATACTCAAAAAGTCTCAACTACCCGAAGAGTCTATAACACTCAAAGGATCTCAACTACTCAAAGAGTCTCAAATACATCACAAAAACATTTATACTCAAAGAGTCTCAACTAACACTCAAAGGATCTCAACTACTCAAAGAGTCTCAAATCAACAAAGATCATTTATACTCAAAAAGTCTCAACTACCCGAAGAGTCTGTAACACTCGAAGGGTCTCAACTACTCAAAGAGTCTCAAATCATGGCGAAACATTTATACTCAAAGAGTCTCAACTACCCGAAGAGTCTGTAACACTCAAAGGGTCTCAACTACTCAAAGAGTCTCAAATCAACACAAAAAATATTTATACTCAAAGAGCCTCAACTACCCGAAGAGTCTGTAACATTCAAAGGGTCTCAACTACTCAAAGAGTCTCAAACACATGCAAAAATCTTTATACTCGAAAGAGTCTCAACCACCCGAAGACTCTGTAACACTCAAAGGATCTCAACTACTCAAAGAGTCTCAAACGCACACAAAAACATTTATACTCAAAGAGTCTCAATTACCCGAAGAGTCTGTAACACTCGAAGGGTCTCAACTACTCAAAGAGTCTCAAATACACAAAAACCATTTATACTCGAAAGAGTCTCAACTACATAGAGAAACATTTATACTCAAAGAGCCTCAACTACCCGAAGAGTCTGTAACACTCAAAGGGTCTCAACTACTCAAAGAGTTTCAAATACACCAAAATCTATTTATACTCAAAGAGTCTCAACCACCCGAAGAGTCTGTAACACTCAAAGGGTCTCAACTACTCAAAGAGTCTCAAACACATGCAAAAACCTTTATACTCGAAAGAGTCTCAACTACATAGAGAAACCTTTATACTCAAAGAGCCTCAACTACCCGAAGAGTCTGTAACACTCAAAGGGTCTCAACTACTCAAAGAGTCTCAAATACATCACAAAAACATTTATACTCAAAGAGTCTCAACTACCCGAAGAGTCTGTAACACTCGAAGGGTCTCAACTACTCAAAGAGTCTCAAATTAACGCAAAAACATTTATACTCAAAGAGTCTCAACTACCCGAAGAGTCTGTAACACTCGAAGGGTCTCAACTACTCAAAGAGTCTCAAATCAACACAAAAAACATTTATACTCAAAGAGCCTCAACTACCCGAAGAGTCTGCAGCACTCGAAGGGTCTCAACTACTCAAAGAGTCTCAAATCAACACAAAACATTTATACTCAAAGAGTCTCAACTACCCGAAGAGTTTGTAACACTCAAAGGGTCTCAACTACTCAAAGAGTCTCAAACGCACACAAAAAACCTTTATACTCAAAGAGTCTCAAATCAACACGAAAATATTTATCGATCTTATATCGAGTTCATTGATAGCATAGCTATCTCCTGCTGAGAATAAATTGGAGTGCATGATCTTTGCTGAAAGCAAAACTCAAGTAGATTGATGAGATTTTTAGGTGCTGACTCTCTTTAACAGATGAAAAGCATTCTAATGAGGTTTGAAGGATGTAGGAGTAGATTATATACCCCGCTGGAAATTGAAGTTTATGAAACTTTGACTCCAAAAGAAACAACTTGATCAAGGAATTCAACTCAAAGAGTATGTTCAAGCTTCTCTGGTTTCTATTTGCTAAGAATAGATATCCCAGTTATCATTGTGTAATATCTTTTATGACGCAAGTCATAAAAGATGCCCCTAGTATGATGTGCTTCCATGACAAGGTCTTAAGAAAGCAAAACCAAGGTAAGTAGGAAAAATTTGAGTTTGCATGGGTTCTTTCTTTGGTATAGTGGTAAAACCAACTTCACAAAGGCTAGATCTAAGATTCTTCCTTTCATTGCTGAACATTACTTGAGGCTTGATGTCTCTGGTAGGTTTGGACCAAATGTTTCTTGCCCCTTCCTTGATTCTTAAACCAGGATCTACTCTAGATTTTTCTTTACATTTCGGAAGGTGTACATCCATTCTCTCCAGTGCCAAACACTTTGGATTCTAAAAGAAAACAATGAGAAACAAGGAACAGACTCCTAAGGACTCTTTCAAAAGAAGACTTACAATATTCAAGGGACTTGACTAAATTTTGATTCACCCTTAAATCAAATGTATCATTTTTTAAATGGTAAGGTCAGCCACTCTTAGAGTAGTCTCAAAAACCATGCCAAAAGGCTCTAGTTTCCTCCATCAGGACATCCGTCATGGTTATACCCCTTCGGATTGCTCGGTTTTAATGCCCCTAGTTTAAAAAGGTGTCAAAGTAAGCCTTGCTGACACTATTCGGATTCCAGGATCCTGCCCTATAGAGTTGCTTCTCGGTCTCCTTGATTTGTCTTTTCGGAAGAAGTCAAAATTAATGTCTTCCAAGTTTTCAGTCTAAAAGACCACTTATCTCAACTTTTGCTTTCCAAGCTTTCAGTCTAAAAGACTACTTATCTCAATTTTTGCTTGTACTCAAACTTGGGAATTTTACGTAACTGAGGAACTCCTTCTGCTTCTATTCAACTCAACTTTTCATGGGAAGTATTTGCCTCTGACTAGATTGTCTCTTCAAGTTTTCAATCCAGCATACCACTACCCTTACTTTCTGATAAGTCAATCATTTTGCTTGCTGACTTAGCAAGAAAAAACGACTTTCACCTTTCTCTAGGCCGCCCTTTCGGGTTTTCAACCTAGCGGGTCTTCAGACTCTTATTCTTTTCTTTCTGTTTTTCTTTTCATTTGCCTCGAACCTTTGCTTATTTCACCAGAAGGACTTTCTAGGTGGGCTTGGGTTCAAAAGGGTTAAATACATAGGGTTCTAAGGATTTGGACCGAATCCGGTCTAGCCAGACTACCTACGTACCCCAAAAATGGAGGATCAGATCCGCGTAGTTCGCTTAAGGATTTTTCAAAGAATGGTTTAGCATTTAGCTTCAAAATTTTGAAAAGGGATTTTATCCAAAGGTTTGACCGAACTTGAATTAATCAAGTTGCCTACGTACCCCTGAAGAAATGAGGATCAGGTCCGACGTAGTTCGGGTGCATAAATGCCCCGGGTTTATAATGTGTTTGAAAAGAAACATTGGCTTTAAATTGCTGACCCAAAGGGTTCTCAAAAGGATTTTAAAACGTTGGATTTTGGCTATTAAGGCTCAAACGTCCAATGATGGCCTCCTGATGTATTTGATGTACAAGCTCTTTTGTTTAAGGTTCAAAGCCTTTGAAAATTTTTATTCGAGGAGTCTGGCGGTTTTCTGGCAAAACTTCAACCATTGTGCTTCACTCCCATCTTGCCTTGAAATCATAATGAAAATACACAGCCCAATTTTTCTTTTAGGGCTCAAATCTATGACTTCATTTCGAGAAAGTCTTCTCTCACTTCTTCATCAGCTCCACAGGATATCTGATACTTATCTCTTTAAAATTGTACTCTTCAACTGGATGCCTAAAGCAGATGAAGTCTTGCTTTGCTCAACGACAGGGCATTCCCCTGGTTTATCCTTATAGGATCAAGCAAGACTACCTCAAACCCCTCTAAACAGGTTTATCAATTCTTTGCGCTCCTTAGGAGATAAAGTTTTTCCAATCCATTTCTCCCGAGTTTCGAATTTCGATACCACTATCAATGGCTTCGATTTCTTCTTCAAGTGGCTATGCTCGACGCTCTTCCTCTCGTTTGACCATCTTTCAAATCTCGAGGGGAATTTCGTCTGCATTCTCATCCGAGAAGGGGGTCTTGTAGTTGTTTTAAACATTTAATCCAAGAGTGAATCATAAAAAATTGAAGATACAGACTCAAATGCTTTATTGAATTGAAATACTTTGAAGTACATAGATGACTTTGAACGCGCCTCAGTAGGCTCTACATTGAATTTAATCAAAAAGCTAAACACCGACTCTGAACGAGAAAGACTGATTGACATGACACATTTTCTTTTCTTTTTTTAACATCAACATAACTGAACTTTTTCAACTTAGAAAGAAGAAAGTTGATGTACGCTCAATGAAAGACAAATCTAAAAACACAGGACACTTATTCCAAGGTAGTGAACTGGTACTGAAAGCTTATAGGTGATACACCTTTCCTCATGATAATGATAACTATAAAGTTCAATCCGGGAGTAGAAATCCCAGAAAAGGCAACTCCACAAGGTCTAGGTTAAATGGGGCAACAAAAGGCTTATGTTGACAATGTGGGTAAAACAATAGACTGCCTGGATCAAGTATGATTAGAAATAGTCAGTCTTTAGAAAAAATGGTCTTTCGCTAAACATAGACTCTTGACTTGGAAGCACACACTAGATCAATAGTCATGGGATAAAGATTCTGAACAAATAGAGATATGAGTAATCTTGAAACACACCACAGGGTATTTTATTCTGAAAATCAAAGAGATACTGTCTATGAAGGTTAAAGCAAAATAGACAGTGATATTATGACCTACATCAACAGGGTTTCAATGAATTCTCAATCCACACCTTGAAGTCTCATTTGAGTATAACTGCTCTTCTTTTTGGGAATGAAAGAGTCAGGAACGATAAACATCCCTAATCAAAATAAATTTCGATCTCAGCAATGATCAAGCACTCAAAGAATACAGGTAAGATCAAACTTTCCCATTAATGATTTCGATATGATCCAAGGGTAAAAGATATATGATAGGTAAACATGGATCAATGAAAAATCAATGGCTCAGATAATAGACCATTGCCATAAGAATGACAAAAGTAGGGTCAAAGACCAGATCTAAAATCTGAATGATGGATATCAACAACTGTACGATCAATATGAGATGAGATAGCATAAGATTGCTTTCAACGGATGGATCATGAATGACTAATCCTATGAGATCTTTGGAAATGAATATGATTTACATCCTAACCCCAAAGGAAAAGTTTTTTAATCTTCGCACATTTTATCAGTGTTACCTGAAGGCATCAACCCTAACCCTAATCTAGCGGAGTGGAGAGAGGATCTCGACTCATGACTTTGTTTGTGTACCTAGGACCGATCGTAGCCATTGGAAGATGGACTACGGCCTAATCTAGACACAAATGGGCCTAATCTAGACACAAATGGGTAGGATATCCTAAACTAGGCTCACACACACAATTGGGTAAGATATCCTAAACTAGGCTCACACACGTGATGCACATGTGTTCGTATACTACATGCATGTGTGGGTTAATCTAGGGGTAAGGCCAAGAGTTCCCTTAGCGCGAATCCATGTTCGATATACTGTACCAGTGTCCGGCGTATCAGTACGTGAACAAGAGATCCGTTTACGTACCATAAAGGTACTAGGCTAAGGGTGGAATGCTTCTCTAGCACAGAGGCACCAGGTGATGAAATCCCAGTCAACCATGCTAGATAACACTCCGGGTTCCTAAAATGGGACGTGTGTGCATGTGAGATGCAAGGGTTTAGATGCAAGTGATGTAAGTGTGTGCAATAAGTTCGCGCAATCTATGATGCCTTCAGGTTTTGTTAGATTAAGTTTGAGTAAATGTGATGAGAAAATAAAGCATACAAACTAATCTAACAAGCATAAAAGAGATAGAGTTTTCATGAGCCAGTTAAAATAGATTCAAATGAGTTATCCTTTGGAATTGTAATGAAGTTAGGTGGTCCCCAGCAGAGTCGCCAGTCTGTGGGACCCGATCCCGCGAGAGGGGTGGTGGCGCGAGCCGCCACGCACTATCTCTTGGTCTCTCGTACCCACGCGATTGGCGTGTGTCTTTCATTATTGATTTTAATTCATCTTTTATGTGAACTTGGGATCACTAAGGCAATCCGAATTCCACACAAAAGAGACTGACAGAGTCGCCACCTAGATGTGGGATCTAGGACCCATAATTAACCAGAAATCTAGACTCGCTACCTGGTTACAAGAATGGAAGGTATGGGGATTTATCCACCACATGCACCATTCCTGCCCGATAATCGGTCTTCAATTCCAAAAGTTAACCCTTTTAAATTCATTTTTAATGGCTCATTCAACTCTCTGTTAATGTGCTATCTATGTGACATGCATCCTATGATCTAATTTCAATGTGAATCCTAAATGTGTATCTTGATTTCTTAATTGGTTTGGATTCAATCTAAGTGAAAGTTCTCCTAAAATTCTAATTTCATGGAAAATCCTAAGTGATTTGATTGTTTCAACAGTTTTAAAAGTGATTAGCCCGAGTCCTCAGATGATCTGGTATTCATCCAAAGAAGCCTACGTATCCCCGCCTCCACGAGAATCAAGGCAACGTAGTTCTTCGCGCCTATTCTAAGCTAGGATGCCTAAGACACCTAGACTTCTATCCTAGACTCGATCTAAAAGACCGAACCGGTTATTAAAGTTTCTTGTACGATTATTTAAATTTCAGTGAATTGTGGATTTTATGACACCCTATATGCCCTAACTAAATGCAGATTAGCCCTAAGCTAATGCAGGTGGTTCTTACAACCTATGTGTGACTAGGCTGTATTTCCTACGGAAAACCAAGGGTGGACTAGCGTATCCTACTCTAGTCATCACTCGGCGATATGGATCGCCGACTGACCGGACGGAGGCGCTCCTATAACTCTAGGACAGACCTCTAACTCTAAAACAAGCACACAGCAAACAATCAATCAAACAACCTATCAAAAGAAAAACCCTAACTCTAAAATTCTCTATCGAGGAGAAACTCCTAACTCTAGAGGAAGGTCTTTTGAAAACTATATTTTAAAGGTTTTTGAAGAAGGTTTAAAACGTTTATTTACAAAAAAAGTTTGGCTGGACTTGGGATGTAAATCCCAAGCTGCACTACGTACCTCGGAAGAGGATCAAGCCAACGTAGTTCGAAAATCGAACTCGCCTAATACGCTTCTAAAAGAAACACTCAACACTTTAGATTTTTTTTAAGGTTTTTGATGTTTTCAAATGTTTTTTGAGTTTTAAATTTCTAATGTTTTTGGATTTTATAGCTTTTCCAATGCTCAGGACCTTAAAATATTTTTAATCTTAAAGGGAACACGCAAGTAATACCACAAACTAGGGCAAAGCCCTAAAGCAAAAGGGGAAACCCCGAATAAGCAACTAGCGTCTCAAAGAGACAAACCACAACAAGAAAGATAGCGTCCCAAGAAGAGAGAAAATGGTCCAAGATCCTAAGCAAGCAAAGCTCTAATAAGACTGAGTTAGCCTCTAATCAAAAGCGAAGTAATCAACAACTCTAAAGGAGAAACTCCGAACTAACAACACTAAAGAGGGGAACAAATGAGTCAGAGACTCTCTAATACTACAACTTAGAGGAGGAATGAGTCAAAGACTCCCAAATAACGCCAACAGAAGAACCAATGAGTCAAAGACTTCCTAGTAGTACAACAAAAGAACGAATGAGTCAAAGACTCTCTAAAAGAAATGGAAACATGAGTCAAAGACTCCAATAACACCAACTAAAGGATAGATGAGTCAAAGACTCTCTAAAAGAAAAGGAAACACGAATTTGCACATTTGGCAGAGTTAAAACACCCAGCCGGGCCGGACAGCTACCTAGCCCTAGGGTGCAACAAATGTGCAACCCAATACCCATAAGGGTAGGGGTATGAAGCCAAGCCGAGTAGGGCGTTCTTCCAAAACCAAACGGCGCACAAAGAGGACTAACGAGAGAATGAGACCGGGCGGGTCTTCCAAACACACACAAAGATGAAGGTGCTTTAGAGATTTTAAGATGATTTTCACTTAATTTTTTATTTTTTTAATGGATTTTACCAATTTTTAACCATATGAGTGATTTTACAAGTGAAGCTGTTGCAAACGAACTCGAAATGAGTTGAAACTTCTCCACCAACAAGATATGATGAGATGTAATTTACTGGAAGATTTTTACAGATTTTTACATTAAACTCATATTTAATATGGATTTAAAAATTAATTAACCAGATTGCAAAAATAACACATAAACTACTAGAAATAGATATCTAAATTCCATGAAATTTCTACAGTAGTAAGAGATAAGTGAAAATAGCATGCTGTGAGATTTCCATGAATTTAGAAAACTATTTACTATCAGTTTCGGATTTTTCAAATTTCAAACCAGATTATGAATTAACACTACAGCTCATATGAAACAAGATCCAAATCACTTGAAAATTTTACAGAAGCAAGAAGTATAGAATTTAAGACTACTGTAAAACTTTGGAGAATTTTATCTGTGATTTGACGTCAGTAACAATTCTCCCAAAATCTGATAATTTTCAAAGAATGCGTAAAATAATATACCAAACAAAATCCAAATATTCTCACAAATTCATGGTAGAATGTATCATTATCATATTATTTTCTCACGAAATTTCATTATTTTTGGAATCTGTTTAGTATATCGTTTAGTTTTCTTTGTTAAAAATCATGCAAAAATCCGAAAATATACCAAATAATTCTAAAAAAAATTCCGAGAACGGTGTACCTACCTGTGATCGAAATCCTCGCCGAATCCGAGAGCCGAAAAACTCAAAAATTCCGCCTCCGTGCGATCGCTTCCGCTTTCTTTCTCTTTTTGCTTCTTTTTTGTTTCTTTTTCTTCTTTTCTTGTTTCTTTTCTTTTTTTTTCTTTTCAACCCCTCATAGCAACTTTGTTAGAACACATGATAGAAGAGAAATGAGTTCTCCCTCTTCTTACTCACCCTCATTGAACCATTTATAGCAAAGGAATGGGAGGGTGGTGGCCACCATTGTGGACTTATTCCATGGTAGGTGGCCACCATTGTGGACATATTCCATGGTAGGTGGCCACCATTGTGGACATTGAATTTTGACATGTGTGTGGCCCCATGCATGTTTTTTAAAGTTCTTTTGAGTAGGTAAAAGATAACCCAAATGGGTCCCATATGTGACCAAATTCCCAATTGTGCATAAAATCATATGCCCCACTCCAAAGTATGATCGGAACCGTTCATTTGATGGGCGACAATGTGATTTAATTTGTGCTCCGCTAATCAATCCTATGGGCTGATCCAAGCCATCCAATAGATCAAAATGTGAATATGTTACCCCATTTTTAAATCACTCCTATTTGATGATCCGAACCGTCCATTTGATGGGCGACAATTGATGATCTTGACCGTTCAAATAGTGGGCTGCGATGTGATTTAATTTGTGCTCCACTAATCAATCCTATGGGCTGATCCAAACCATCCAATAGATCAAAATGTGAATATGTTACCCCATTTTTAAATCACTCCCATTTGATGATCCGAACCGTCCATTTGATGGGCGACAATTGATGATCTTGACCGTTCAAATGGTGGGTCGCAATGTAAATTGGTTGTGCCCCCTTAAATCATTCCTCTATGACGATCCAGACCATCCAATTGATGGGTCCCCTACCTAAGTAGGTTGTGTCCTCCTAAATCATTTCAATGGGCTGATCCGAGTAACTCAACCTGATGATCGAAACAAAATTGGTTGTTAAAACGACTTCTCTGAGATCTTGACCGTTCTCTTGATGATCATCTTTAGGTGTTGGATCGAAGTAGGTTCAAAACTCATTTTTCACTAAAACAATGTGCGGGCCACCCTGTTTGATCCAAATCTAAACAAATGCTCAAGACGGGCCCATCAATCGGATCCAAATTCTCTCTTGTTCGGATTCTTGGGAATAATCTCTCTCAACACTTAACGGAAAAGTGCGAAACATGGCGGAAATGATTGAACGGGATTTCGCCCAAGCATAGCGAACTTGGGTCCGGTCAAAATGGGGTGTCTACAGCATCCCTTAAGCAGTAGAATCCCCTCTCATTGTAAGGGTAATGATAGTGCTAGCCGGAGCCTACCTCTTTTAGGGAGACAAGCTATGTCTCAACATTATTGTCAAACACGTTTAGAGACAAGCTTTGTCTCATTAGAGCGCCACCCCTTTTAGGGAGACAAGCTATGTCTCACAAAAACATAATCGAATCCTTTGGAGACAAGCTTTGTCTCATTAGCGAGTCATACATAGGAGACTATCCAAGTCTCAAATAGAATGCCCCCTATTAGTTTAAGACCAACTTGGTCTGTTTGTTTGCCTATCCCTTCTTATCATTGCAATGGCAATGAAGCCCATCTCTGTGTTTAGGAGACTTGCCTAGTTTCACTAGCACCCTTCTTACCTCCCTTTCTTTTAGGAGATATGCTTTGTCTCATTAGCATTCCCCTCTTAGATTCATCAATCTAGGATTCAGTCCTTACGTATATGAGTGTGGGACCCGATCCCGCGAGAGGGGTGGGGTGCGAGCCGCCACGCTCTCTCTTGGTCTCTCGTACCCACGCGATTGGCGTGTGCATTTCTATTATTGATTTTAATTTATCTTTTATGTGAACTTGGGATTACTATGGCAATCTGAATTCCACACAAAAGAGACTGACAGAGTCGCCACCTAGATGTGGGATCTAGGACCCATAATTAACCAGAAATCTAGACTCGTTACCTGGTTACAAGAATGGAAGGTATGGGGAGTTATCCACCACATGCACCATTCCTGCCCGATAATCGGTCTTCAATTCCAAAAGTTAACTCTTTTAAATTTATTTTAAATGGCTCATTCAACTCTATGTTAGTGTGCGAACTATGTGACATGCATCCTACGATCTAATTTCAATGTGAATCCTAAATGTGTATCTTGATTTATTAATTTGTCTGGATTCAATCTAAGTGAAAGTTCTCCTAAAATTCTAATTTCATGGAAAGTCCTAAGTGATTTAATTAAGAATTTACAAGAAAATTAATATACAAAACCCCACAATTTGTTGTGGAGCCGACTCGTGATTGGTATGCCATCAAACATCCAAGCTGCCTACGTACCCAAGCCTCACTCGGATCAGAGTCGACGTAGTTCGGTGCACCTAAGCTAAGCTACTTATGCCTAACTCAACTAAGCCACCGACCTAGACTGGATTGACTGTTTCAACAGTTTTAAGAGAAGTTATTTAATTCAAGTTGAAGATTTTATTATCCTAGGACTTCATCTAAGATGCTATATGATCCTATCTAAATGCAAGTTGTCCCTTAGACTAATGCAGGTTAACCTACATCCTAGGTAACTAGGCTTGTCCTAGGAAAAGATTGGGTGACTAGTGTAACTAGACCTATGGCACGGTTGCTATCCATAGCAAACGTCCGTGATGAGGCTGGACTCCTAACTCTAGGACTCCCTAAAACCTAGGACACGACATGACGTAAGTGTTCCTAAACTGGGCTCTAATGGTTCTTATGACGGAAACCGTAATCCAACGGTTCCGAAAGACACGAGGTAAATCGATTCAAGTTCTTGAAGTTAATGAATTTCAGATTTCAAGGATTTTCGGTTTCTGAACATTTAAGGAATACCAGAGGTTCTATGGTTCATAAATTTTGGCCTCGAATAGCATCCACGGAAGGGAATCGTGCGCTCTTTCCTTGTGCAATTTAATACTTAAGTTATAGCACCTTATTGCCTGGCATATCTCTCAGGATTTCCGTGGACAGTAAACCTCGGAGGCAATAACATGCTATAGCTTTAAATATTCAAATTGTCAAAAATCGATTGCAATTTGGATACGATTATGGATGCAATGGCCATTTTACAAGGGAATTCTAAGGATCCTAAGATTTCTGTTTCAATGGATTAAGGAATGAATATGTGACAGAATTTTAAGGTTCTTTAGAAATTTTCATAATGATTTTTAATTAAGTTCAATTTTTAGTGGATTTTATCAATTTCAGACCACCTGAGTGATTTTACAATTGAACTCATTGCAAACAAATTCGAAATGAATTGAAATTTCTACAGCAACAAGATGTGATGGAATGTAGCTTACTGGAAAAAGTTTACAGATTTTTACATTAAGCTCTTATTAATTCTTGATTAAATAACAATATGACCAGATTGTTAAAATAACACAGAAACTATTAGAAATAGAAATCTAAATTCATCAAAATTTCTACAGTAGTAAGATATGAGTAAACATAGTATGCTGTGAGATTTTCACGAATTTTAGATACTATTTACTATCAATTTTGGATTTTTGAACCTCTTTAGTATATTTTCCATTTTTCTTCTTCAAAAAGATGTTTTTGAAGAGTTTTCTATTTTTAAAACATGATTTCTGAGAAAATTACGACTTCGAAAAATGTCCTTTAACCTTGTTCTGATGTGATGAACACAAAAAAATTTTAATATTCCAAAAAATAGATCATCCTGAGATAGCTATTTTTTCCAATTTCTTAATTTTTCAGTCATTATTTTAAATGAAATTTCATTCTTCACTCAAATTCTCAAAATCCTTTGATCCAATGTCCGATCCGATCCGATGGTTCTTTTAGTCTATTTAAACAGATCAGTGTATTAAATTTTGCAACGAATCAGACTTGAAACACTCATGTAAAACACGATTTTTAGCACACACATGTAATATTGAATTAAATACAATTAAATGCTAAAACCATGCAAAAAAATATAGAACGATTCTGGAAAAATCTGAGAATAGTGCACCTACCTTTGATTGAGATCCTCGCCGAATCCAAGAGCCTGAGAATCCGAAAAATCCCGCCGACGCTCGATCCGATGTCCTTTCTTCTCTTTCTTTCTTTGTTTTTTTTATTTTATTTTTCTCACTGTGGAGAGAGAGAGAGAGAGATATGGAATGAGAATGAGAGTTAGAGAACAGAGAGAGAGTGTGAGTGAGACCGAGAAGGTGAGTGAGAGATGCACAGAGATAGAGAGGGAGAGATAGAGAGATAGAGAGGGTGAGAGAGATCGAAACAAAGAGATAGAGAGGGAGAGTAAGATAAAGAGAGAGATAGAGAGTGAGAGAATGTTAGAGAGATTAAACGTGGGATGGAGAGGGATATAGAGCGTGACAGAGAGAGAGACTAAGCGTGTGAGAGATTGAGGGATTGAGAGCGTGAGAGGGAGAGATTAAGAGTGTGAGGGATTGAGGGATTGAGAGCGTGAGAGGGAGAGATTAAGAGTGTGAGGGATTGAGGGATTGAACGTGAGAGATATAGATTAAGGGAGTCTGAGATAAACAAAGGAATGGAGAGTGAGAGATTGAAAACAGAGGGATGAAAGGGAGAGAGTAAAAAATAGAGCATGAGTGAATGTGAGATAGAAAATACGATCCTCTGCTTTTTCTTGTTTTTGCAAAAAAAGAAAACGATACTCTGTTTTTAGAGAGTTGGAGAAGGAAAGATAGAGACGGCTGTTGAGTGTGGGAGAGGGCGAGAGTGATATGGAGAGGGAGAGATGGAGATACTCTGTTGAGCATGGGAGAGAGTGACAGTGATATGCGAGAGATGATAGAGCTGTAGCAAGGTGAGTTATGTCCAAGGAAAAACGTGAGTTCTCTTGAGGGAAGGTTGCAGAGAGGTTGTTTTTTTTTCAATGGTCTATCCACACCTTTTCTTAAGACCGATCCTCCCCTCCTTCTTGGTTTCTTTTTTTCTTTTATTGCCATATGCTTGCCTCAATCTTCGTAAGGAAATTGCCGGTTTCGTAAGCTAATGGAGGAGAGAGTTGCCGAAATCTTCTTCTTCAGAGCTTAGAATTTTTATTTAGTTCTATTTTAATAATGCTTGCCAAGATAATTTCTTCCAACTAGAAAAGAAAGAAACCAAAGATTTTGGCTTCTTGCTAAACTAGAGAGAGCGAGAATCAGCCAAGATTCCAAGAATTATATTTTGCCATGAGCTTATTATAGACCTTTCCAAGAAGATAAGAGAAGAGATTTTATTACTAAAGATAAGATCTATCACTTTAAAATGGACCCCACCTAAAGCAAACGAATTTGGCTTGAAGACCATCACTCGAATTTCCCTCTTTTAATATTTTTCTAAGTCTCATGAGGATCTCATTCTCTAGGAATTGTGGGTCCCACTCAAATTTGCCAAATCCCCATGGAATTAAATTAGTTGCTCTATGATGGTGGGCCCCAGGGTAGGATTTTGATCCACAAACCAAAACGCGGGAAGAGAAAGGAAGATGTCAGCCATCAAATTGATGGGCTAAACATGAATAGACTGTGCCCACCACCCCTTCCGATAAGGCGATAGGAACGGTCCATTTTATGGGCTACCACATAAATAGATTGTGACGACTAAATCGCTTTAGTGAAAATCACTCCATTGATGGGCTGCCACCTTAAGCTTGAATTACAACAGCCGAGTGCCCATGCTAGATTGGCCGAAATACATTATGGCAACCAGGTAAGTCAGCTTTGCCTATTCGATCCCAATAAATTCAGAACTCATGCTTTTTATTAAAAATAATGCGGGGCACATTTGCTTGACCCAAATCTAGTCAACAGGTTCAATGCGGGCCCACTAAATAGGTCCAAATTCTTTCTAGTTTAGATTCTGGAATAACCATTCAACACTTGGCGGAAAAATGCGAAACATGGCAGAAATGATTGAAAAGATCGAGAAAGCATAAGGGACGGACACGGGAATGGAAAACACTGAAAAAGACCGATAGCAAAACATTAATTTCTTTGTTGATTAGAGCGGAGCAAAATGGGGGTGTCTACAGATGCCCCTCTTTGGTTGAGACGACTTAGTCATTGAATACCAAAGCAAAAGTGACAGTGCCATTTTGCGTAGCTTTGATTGACAAAGGACTCCCTAGACACAATGCAACCTAACATAATGCAAGACCCTAGATGAAATCCTAGAATTTGAACATATATCAAAATCATTTACTCTAAACACCATGAGATGGCAGTTTAGAATAACGGAGAATTGGATTTACTCTGGGTGCAAAAATTTTGCAATCCAGAACAAAAGATGATTATGATGTGGCTCCGTTTTCGAACGGGCAATGAAGGAATGGGATACCATTTTCAAACGGATTTTCAGAGGAAATGAGATGCCATTTTCAAATGGTCTTGGAGGGAATAATTGATGACTTTCGAAAGATTTTTAAAGAAAACGAAGCATCACGAGCTCAGATAAAATGTGATATCATATTTGGATGGGTTCAAATAGAACAGGACACTGCAATTATACAGACCCAGAGGAAACGAGACACCAGAATGAGACACCGTATTGGTACGATTTCCCAAAAGAATATGAGATACTACATTTGTATGGATCTCAAAGAGGACTAAGAGATCATTTTTTAATAGACTAAAAAAGGATGAGATACTGTATTTATACGACTCTCAAGAGAGTAAGAGACCATTTTCGAATGGACCTGGAGGGAATGAATCAACGTATTTATAGGAATTCCACGGAAATGAGAATCACATTTATATGATGTTCAAAGAGAAAAGACCATTTTCAAAATGGACTCAGAGATAATGAAATACCGTATTTATACGGATTTCAAGGAAATGGGACACCATATTCATATGATGCTCAAAGAGAAACAGAGACGATTTTCGAATGAACTCAGAGAGAATGAAATACCGTATCTATACAGATTCTATGGAAATGAGACATCACATTTGTATGATGTTCAAAGAGAATTAAGAGACCATTTTTGAATGGACTCGGATAAGATGAAATACCGTATTTTTACGGATTCCAAGAAAATGAGACATCGTAGTTGTATGATGTTCAAAGAGCAGAGACCATTTTCAAATGGTTGAAGAGAATGAAATAGCGTATTTATACGGATTTCAAGGAAAATGAGACACCATATTCATATGATGCTCAAAGATAACTCAGAGATAATGGAATATCGTATTTATACGAATTCCAAGGAAATGAGACATCATATCCGTATGATGTTCAAAGAGAAAATATCATTTTCAAATGGATTCAGAGAGATATGATAATTTGAGTTTTGACAGAGATTATCAGAAAAAGAAAATCGAAATCTCCAATTAGCAATTTTGGAAGCAAAGGATTTAATAACACCATGCAGCAAAGGACTTTCAGGGCTTGAATATGAGATGCCACTTCATTAGCAACCTGCCCCAGTTTGAGGCATTCTAACCTTCTTCTATTCATTGACCAGAGATCATTGTTCAAAGATTTTTCGCCATTCATGACAGTCTCGCCTTTTCCAAGTTTCTCAGAACCTGTTAATGAACCTGTCTTCAAAGTGATTGCATCCTACAACAATTCTTAAAATAGAATTCGTAAATTTTTTTCTAAAAATAGAACCACAGCCATTTGTAATAAAAAAAACAAAATAAGAAAGATTACTCAAGTGATCTCGTGATGCTTCTGACTTATCAGTATTTTCATTTGGGTTAGGCTGGCCTCTTTTAAAGAATGTTTCTTCATTGATAAACATCTTCACTCATTTTTAAGACAGTGATACTTCATATATCTTTCTATCAACTTTTCGATTGCTAAAAATTAATGCCCCTACTTTCAGGAATTGTTATTATTTTTGCCTGATCTACTGTGATTTCAGAGATTGCTGTAATTCTTCTGGAAAGAACCCAATCTTACCACGACCAAGTTCCCCTTTTCGGATTTTCAACTTGGCGGACCGCTCGGCCTTAACTTTTGCCTGAATCGCCTTTTCAGGTTTTCGACTCAGCAGGCCACCCCCTTAACTTTTGCCTAAGCCGCCCTTTCAGGTTTCCAACTTAACGGGAGAATGATCCTAAATTTTGCCTAGATCGCCTTTTCAGGTTTTCAATCTAGCGGATCTTCAAGCTCCATTTCTTTTTATCTTTTTTTTTCTTTTTTTTTCTTTTACTTGAACACCAAAAGGACTTTATAGGTGGGGTAGGGCTTTTCAAAGAATGGCTTAAGGTTTTGCAAGAATTTCGACCGAACCTGTGAACAGGTTGCCTACGTATCCCAGTGTAGGAATCAGGTCATGCGTAGTTCAGGGCGAATGCCCCTAGTTTGAAGGTATTTTACTTTTTCTTTTCTTTTTGCATGGATTATTATTATTTTTTCAACTTCTTTTTGTAATAATTGATTTTCTTCTTTTGAAACAACCGAACTCGGTTTGACCAAGCTGCCTACGTACCCTAGTGTAGGGATCAGGTCGTGCGTAATTCAGGGCGGATGCCCCTAGTATATTGGGTTTTGAAGGAAAATTTTATTTAGGCTCAAATGGGTTTGCAAAAGGTTATATATTTTTCTTCTTTTGGGTTATGAATTTGGGATTTATTCGGCCAAAAGACGGTCTTCCGGTGTTCAAGCATAGAACCTCTTGAGTTGATCAAGATTTGTTGGTGCCGGTAATATTTCTCCATTTAAATTACGGAGCTTAACGGCTTTTCCAGGTAAGATTTGGTCCACAATGTATGGTCCTGACCAATTTGGTCTGAACTTGCCCCTTGGGTCAAACACTGGAGCTCGATTCTCTTTCAGAACAAGATTGCCTTCTTCTAGATCTCTGATTTTAACCTTTTTATTAAAAGCCCGGGCTATTCTGCGCTGGTAACCCTGTACATGGTAAAGCGCCTTTAACCTCTTCTCATCTAGCATGTTCAGCTCTTTATATCTGGCATCTGCCCATTCATTTTCTGGCAACTTGACTTCAGTCAATACTCGGAGCGAAGGTACACGGATCTCAACAGGTAGCACTGGTTCCATTCCATAAACAAGAGAGTAAGGGGTTGTCCCAGTTGAAGCTCTAATTGATGTTCTATAAGCCCACAAGGCGTACGATAACTTATTCGACCAATCCTTATAAGTTTCTGACATTTTGCTAATGATAGCCTTGACATTCTTGTTTGCAGCTTCTACCGCTCCATTTGTCTGCGGCCGATAAGGTGAGGATTTATGATGCTTAATCTTGAACTCTTGGCAAAGAGTGATTACTTCCTTCTTGAAATGAGATCCGTTATTTGAGATAAGTTCATGAGGAATTCCATATCTGCATATGATGTTGGTGCGTATGAATTTAGCAACTGATGCAGATGTAAGCTTTGCCTAAGAAGCGGCTTCAACCCACTTGGTGAAGTAGTCAATTGCAACGAGTATGTACTCGTGACCATTAGACGACCTAGGAGAAATCTTACCAATTATGTCAATTCCCCATACCGAAAACGGCCAAGGATAGGTAAGAGAATGCAATTCGGTGGGTGGTACATGGATGAGATTCGCATGTATCTAACATTTATAGCATTTCTTCACAAATGTGTGACAATCTGGTTCCAATGTTGGCCAATACTACCCCAGACGTAGGATCTTCCTTGACAACATCTTCCCATTCATATGAGGCTCACATACCCCTTCATGAATATCCGCGAGAATTTCTTCTGCCTGATCTTCAGTGACACATAAGAGTTGAATTCCGTCGAAAGACCGTCGATACAACTTCCCCCCACAAATGACAAAATTAGCTGCCAATCTCTGCAAAGTCCTTATTTCTTTATTTGACGCCTCATTGGGATGGCCCTGGCCTGAGATGTAGTTTTTTATGTCCGTATACCATGGTTTGCCATCGGGACATCTTGCAGCTATCTCTATAGCATCAACATATGCAGGAGCATATTGCTCTTGAACCGTGATGGGCCTCATCTTCATATTGTGAGGTATGTCAATCATAGAAGCTAATGTCGCTAAGGCATCGGCGAATCTATTCTTCAACCTTGGAAAATAACTGAAAGTGATGCACCGAAATTGTCGAGCAAGAACATCCAAGTATTCATGATATGGCTGTAACTTTTCTTCCTTGGTTCTCCACTCTCCTTGAGTTTGACAAATGATTAACTTCGAATCTCCATATACGTCAAGATTCTCTATGCCTAAGGCCAATGCGCCCTCAAGCCCAACAATGCATGCTTCATACTCTGCCATATTGTTGGTGCAATTGAATTATAACTAAACGACAAGGGGAACATGCTCATTTCGAGGTGACACAAGCAATGCCCCTACTCCTTGCCCTGTTTGGTTTGCTGCTCCATCAAAATAGAGGGTCCAACCAGTTTCTGGGTATTCATCTTCTATCATCATGATCTCTTCATCTGGGAACATCGGCTTGAAAGGCTGATTTTCTTCTCGGGGTGCTTCTGCCAATTGCTCAGCAATGGCTCGGCCCTTTACTGATTTTTGGGTTACATGGGTGATGTCGAACTCAGACAACAATAATAACCATCTGGCAGTCCTACCTGTCAAGGCTGGTTTTTCGAAGAGATACTTCAGAGGATCCATCCTTGACAAAAGCAGGACCTTATGTGATAAGAGGTAATGTCTGAGTCGCTGAGTAGCCCAAACCAAGGCTAAGCAGGTTTTTTCTAGGACATTGTACTTCTGTTCATATTCCAACATCTTCTTGCTAAGATAATATACAGCCTTTTCATGCTTGGTTTCTGGATCTTGCTGTGCTAACATACAACCCATGGTAGTTTCTGTTACTGACAAGTAAAGCAGCAATAGATGTCCCGGCATTACTGGTGCTACTATCGGTGGTTCAGCCAAACTTTGCTTTATCTTTTCAAAGGCCTGCTGACATTCCTCTGTCCATTCTTTGGAAGTATTTTTCTTTAAGAGCTTAAAGATAGGTTCACAAGTTGATGTCAGATGAGCAATGAATCGCCTTAGGAACTGTATCCTTCCTAGGAATGCCCGAATTTCCTTCTCAGTTTTAGGTGGCGGCATCTCCTGGATAGCCTTAATCTTCTGAGGATCTACTTCTATGCCCCTTTGACTCACCATGAATCCTAGCAACTTACCAGAGGTAACCCCGAATACACACTTGCTAGGATTCAGGCGAAGCTGGTATTTGAGAATTCTTTCAAAGAACTTCTTAAGGTTCGGGATGTGATCTCTCATTTCCTTGGCTTTTACAATCATATCATCAACATAAACTTCGACTTCTCTATGTATCATGTCATGGAGTAAGGCTGTAGCTGCTCTTTGATATGTCGCACGGGCATTCTTAAGACCAAATGGCATTACCCGATAGCAATATGTCCCCGATTGTGTAATGAACGAGGTTTTAGCCATGTCCTCGAGTGCCATCTTAATTTGATTGTAGCCCGAGAAACCATCCATGAAAGATAGTAATTCATGCCCGGCCGTATTGTCTACCAGGATATCGATATGTGGTAGAGGGAAATCATCTTTTGGACTTGCCTTGTTCAAATCCCTAAAATCTACACACATTCTCACCTTTCCATCTTTCTTTGGTACAGGTACTATATTTGCGAGCCACTCTGGTTATTCTACTACTTGCAAAAATCCAGCATTCAACTGCTTAGTAACCTCTTCCTCTACTTTCAAGACCCATTCGGCTTCATTCTCCTTAGCTTCTGCTTTTTAGGTTTAATTCCTGGTAACAAAGGTAGCTTGTGCTGAACAATGTTTTCACTCAACCCGGGCATATCTGTGGACCCTGATCCGAGAGAGAGGCGGCGGGGGACGTGCCCCCACGCGAGTCAGTCTCAGGATCATCCACATTAATGGAGAGCTCTACCAAGGAACTCTCGAAAGAAGTGCCTCTCACAGCATGAGTGGCGATATAAAAGGTGAGATACCTCTCGATTCGGGGACTAGCCCAGATTCGAGGCGTACCTTAAACAAAGAAGAGTCGCCATCCAAGGAAGTGGGCCAAGGATCCCATACTATGCTCTGTTGCAACGGATAACCAGAGATTATAAAAAGAGGGTTCGTGCCTGGTTACGAATTCGGAAGGTCTAAAGAGCACCTCATCCGCCCAAGTGTAAACACCTGGTCTCTTATGCCATTTACTTAATAATTTTGAAGAGTTTTGGGCGAAAATCATATGAAATGGGAATGAATATCTCCGAGAAGACGTCTATCTAATCATGCATGTCTCGGAGATGAAATCAAAGGCACACAAGATAAAATAAAAGAAACATGTGTCACCTAAGTATAGCTAGGTTATAAGTGACATGCCTAATGGGTGTCTAAGTTCTGGTGTGCAAACACATGCATGTCACAGCTCAATGTATAGGATCTGTACATGAAAGTAAGAAAACACAGCAAAAACATACAACACAAATCAACTCTATACCTGACTGGACAAAATGAGTCCTAACTCTAATGCGACCTGACTCGGACCAAGATGGCCGTCCATCCCAGCTGCTCTACGTATCCCAGCCTCGGGAAGAATCGGAGTCAACGTAGTTCGATGCCCTATTCCAAACTACTATGCCTAACCATCTAGAACCGCTATCCTAGACTCGATCCATTAGACTCAACTGATTTTTTAAAGCTTTTTTGTATGATTGCTTAAATTCAAGTGAATTGTAATTTTCAGGACTCTCTATATGCCCTAACTAATGCAAGTTGGTTAACCTTACACTAATGCAGGTGGGCCCTACATCCTATATGTATCTAGGCTGTGCAACCTAATGAAAATCATGGGCTGACTATATGCTTCCTAGTCTAGCCATCGGTTCGACTAAGTGTCTAACCGATCAACTTGAGGCCTCCTAACTCTAGGGACACTCACGCGACAGGACACACCATATCAACAAATCAGGACAGACATCCAACTCTTAAAACACCCTAAATAGCTAGGACAGACTCCTAACTCTAGAGGAAGATCTTTTTGAAAAGGTTTTGAAGTTTTTTTTTTTTTTCTATTTTTGGGAGATTTGAAATGTTTATTTTTAAAGGTTTGGCTGGACCTGGGATGTGGATCCCAAGCTGCAATACGTACCCTGTTGAAAGGGATCAAGCCAACGTAGTTCGGAATTGATTTTCCTAACTACTCTGAAAGACTCAAGATTTTTAAGGTTTTTGGTTTTTTGAAATGTTTTTGATGTTTTCGACACGAGAGGACTGAATCCTATCATCATAAGGGGAGGACAGACTCCTGAAATCCCGCAAAGGTTGGACAGCATCCTATGCTTTGCGGGGGAAAAGAATAGAATCACAGCTCTGCAAGGGTTGGACAGCATCCTATACCTTGCGAGAGAGGATAAAAAACACATGACTTGATAAGAGGTTGGATGGAATCCTAACCCCTAAGATGATAGAACTGACTCCTGAAACTGAAGGACTGATGAGATAAGGACAGACTCCTATGCTAACGACTCTGAAAAGGGCTCTAATGAGACATGGCATGTCTCCTAAGACAAAAAGATAACTAGGGCTAATGAGACAAAGCCTGTCTCCAAAGGGTTTTAACATTCTGTATGAAACATAGCCTGTCTCCCTAAATGGGTATGACTATCTGCTGAGACGTAGCTTGTCTCCCTAAAAGGTTTGATTAAGATATCTCTTTCATTGCCCTTGCAATGAGAGAGACCTAAGGTTTAAGGAATATACATCTAAAAGACTTGGGCAAGTCTTTTAAACAAAGGAGGGGAGTGCTACTTAGCTGAGCAAGTCCCCTAATGATGGGCTTGGGCTAGCGCCTTCATCGCCCTTGCAATGAGAGGACAAATTCTAAGGATTTCCAAAAGACTGGGCAAGTCTTAAAAGAAGATTGACACCTCTATATTAACATCCTTTAAAAGAAGATTTCCTGAATCAATAAAAAGAGAGTGCCACTATTGGAAGAAACTGAATTCAGATATCAGCCGTGTACATCCTAGGAAAATGAAAATTTCAGCAATCCTCTATGACAAAAAAAAACAAAAAATGAGAAGCAAAATGGACATGAGCATCCAATTTTCACTGTAATTTTAGAGTACACCACAATTACCCAACATAACATAATCTAGACATACACAGGTGATTTCCTTTATTTACACTCAAATTATTCTAGTATAATTCCATATAACAAGCTTATCCATATGTTAATTCCAACATAAAGAATTTACCTCAAAGGTCAAAGTAAAATTTCTCACAGATTAAGTGAAACACTGCATTTCTACGAGAGTAATAACCAGTCCCTTTTTTCCTTGGATATCATTAGTATAGTTCACCTGTAACTAAAATATTCCCAATAATCCACGATAACTACCATTCGTGCAAAAATTTCCATCCAACCATGGAATAGGGGAGCTCACCTGAGGGTGATGGCAGCTGGAAAGATGAATCCAATGCAAACTGCGGCAGTTGCTCCAGTGAATTGGAAGGCATCCCAAATGCTGGGTATGAAATTCGCACCCAAGAAGACGAGAGAAATGAGGCCAACAGTGATCAGTGTGAACCTCCGGTTGTCCATAACCAATGGTTTTCCCGAGGGAAAGAGAAGGCCATCTAAGTTGAGGCGCAGGGCAAAGAAGATAATGGGGAAGACGAGCATATGGTGGATGGCATAGCTGACACGGACAACGTCATTGAGCAGCCCGCTATAAGGGATCCCAAGGTTGGCATCAAAGTTGGCAAGCACGTCATCGAGGGTAGAGTCTCCAAAAAGGAGGATGCAAAAGAAACTCGTACTTATGTAAACAGTTGAGCAGAGTGCAAGTGAGGCTTTTACTATCGATTGTATCTGGGAAGAGTCCTCGAGCTCGTTATTTATTGTATGAACGCTGTAATGGTAGATATATGCTGTGACAAGAACAGGGACCACGGTGAAAAGATTCCAGACAGATGCTAGATCAGTGATATCGGGAAGCCATCAGGGCATTGCTATGCTTCCATTTATCAATTGTGATGCCAGCAGTGATGACAACAAAGATGACTGCCAGAGCAACTGATAAGGCAGATGTGAATCTCAATGAATCTACACGCTTGAAGCATGCGAATGGAGCAAATATAACAAGAGTTGTAACAAGTAAAACAAAGAAGCGCCCGTTCTACCAGTGTTGTCCAAACCATCCTTCTAGGATACCCGAGTGATGAACTCCACTTGAAGATGTTCCAGAAAGCACGTCACCAATGATAATCATGTAGACGATCAGCATGCCCACATTATTGACTACAACGCAAGACTGCAGCAGCATCCTCCCAATCTTTCCAAAGGCATCCCCCATGAGTCCTCCATATGAAACTGATTTGCCTGCCCTGCTAAACCTGAGCAACATCTCAATTGAAGCGTTTGTAAGGAATGCCATGAAGATGACCATGGCAATACCAGGCCCGAGCCCTAAAACCTTCATGGTTGCAGGCAAGGCCATGATTCCAGCTCCAACAATGGTTGTCAACAAGTTGAACATAGCCCCCGAAAAAGAAGCTCCAGTAAATCCATCGAGTTAAACATCTTCCCCGTGCTTCCTTGGCAACAAAGGAGCTTTCTCATCCACAATCTGCTTGTTTTTTCCGTGGTTTCTCCTCCTTCACCGGCGCAAAGCTTCCAATAGTCATTCTTTACACAATTGAAGTTTCAAAACAGAATTTCCAATCTACAGAATCTCGTGATCAGTCCCAATATCAGGCTCCTGCAAACTTTGACTCTTTTGTAAGATAGATGGAACTGCATTTTCTAAGTCAACATTCTCGGATGTCACTTTAAAACGTCCCTTTTGCTGGACGACTGGAACCTTTGATCTATCATCAAGTTCAGAATTTGATGCTGTTAGCTTGGAAAATGTAGGAATAGTTTCAACATGTGAATCATCCGCTGTCTGAGAAACCATCGATCCATTGCAAGTTCCCATATTCTGGAGCTGAGCTTGTTGCTTATCACTTGCCGATAGCTTTACGCTCTTTGATAGCAGAGAATACAAGGTTTGCCTGTGATAGACTGTAAGCATGAGAAATGTGGATGGTAATCAAGCCCCTCGCTAGCCATGAAAGTAGCTCCTTCATAATGTCATCAAGAACATGAGGTTGATGTATTTTGTAGCTTCCCCAGTAGAGTCCATGTACTGTCCAGTTCTTAACAAGAGCAATATTTGCTGGAATGACAGGAACATCTCTACTTGCAAATCCCATGACCAAAATATTTGCTCCCTAATTCAATAGCTTCATGTTTTCCTTTGTAAGCTTGCCGCCGACTGGATCATAGAGAACATCAACCCCTTTGAGATTTCTTGTCTTCAGGAACCCCTTCACACTTTCTATAATGCTGCCTTTACTTAAGTCAACAACATGGTCAATTCCCAATGACTCGAGAAACTACACTTTTTCAGCACCCCTAGCAACAGCGATGACAATGGCACCGCAAACCTTTCCTATCTGTACAGCTGAGACCCCAACACCACCAGCCACAAAAAAAAAAAAAACAAGCAAGACCTGACCAGATCCCAATTGTGCCCTGTGAACAAGTGCTACATGGGAGGTTCCAAATACAACTGGAAGGGCACCAGCAGCAACCAGATCACATCCATCAGGCACTAAAAATAGATCTTTCTCGTCCGCAATGATAAATTCAGCGAAAGATCTGAGAGAAACCACCAAGTAAACTCTGTCTCCGATTTTAAATTTAGAGACATCAGTTTCGACAGATTCGACAACTCCGGAGTAATCAGAGCCAAGAATGAAAGGGAGAGAGGGTTTCTCTTGGTATTTTCCAAAGATCTGAAGGTAATTTGCGCTCGCCGGAGGAGGTGAATCGGTTGGAATCTAGTGGATTTTGATCGGAAAAAATGGGGAAAAGCTTGGATTTGGGGAAAAACTCAGATCTAATGATGTTTCAAAGAAAGGATAAGAAGAAACTAACCAAAATGTGACCGGCCAGAGTTGGAATGTTGCCGGAATTTGCAGAGATTACCGGAGAAGAAGATGAAATGACCAGAAGAATTGACCGGAGCTTTCTCTCTCTCTCTTTCTCTCTAATTTCGGATCTGGAAATCGAATCTTCGGAGCTCACCGGAGAAAATGATCGAAACACGCTCTCTCCTTTTCTGGAATTTCTCTCTTTCTCTGCCGATCCTCCTCTTTTGCAGACCTTGGATCTACTCGGGGTTAGATTTGCAAGGTAGGAGTGTCGGAGGCGAATTAGATCATCAGATCTATAAGAAACTCGTCGGAATATGAGAAATTCTGGTTGGGAAATAAGTTAGGGTTTGCAGGTTGGATCTTGAAGTGATGGAGGTGATGGTGGCTAGTAGAGGAGACCAGAATTCATGGCCATTACTGGAGCTAAAAGAGATAAAATTGAGAGGTGATGGTGAAGGTCAGATGTTGGCCCAAATTGCAGAGCTTCTCTTTTCTCTCCGACTCTTCTCCCTCTCTGGTTTTCAGATCTGCGGATTTTTTTAGAAAAAATGAGAAAAAAACCCCCTTCTCCTTTACGAGCTTTGCTTCTTTTTTTTTTATACTAAAAATGACAAATTTTTCATCCCCTATTGTTCCCAAGGACAGCCACTTCAAGTGAATTTTCAACTACTGTCTACCCATTAGGGGGGTGCCTGGGTAAGGAACGAATCCTAGGGGAAATGATATATTCGGCCCCATTCCCTCTCTGGACAGCCCTCTCATGTGTATTTTGTTAGCTCTTTATGCACAAGAGGGTGGTCCGGGTAAAAACAGGGTGAATAACAAGGACTCCCATTTTCTTCTCCCGTACAGCCCCATGAGGTATATTGATGACTATTTTTTTCTTTTTTTAGATTTTTGGGGCATAAAGAAAGGAATCAAGGCAATTGAACGGGGGATATCGACGGGGTTCAGGATCATTCCGGCTCCACAAAAGTTTAAACAATGATCTGCAAACGGGCATTTTCAGGTTCTTTTGCATTTTTTAGCTCAATTCTTTGGGGATTTCGGATATTTCGGAACTCAAATTTCGAGAATTTTATTGAATTTCGGGATTTTAGGGCCCGGTCAAAATGGGGTGTCTACAGATGCCCCTCTTTGGCAGAGCGTGCTTGTCGCGCGAATGTCAAAGCTGAACAGACAACACATTTTGACTGGCCCAAAATTGATTGGAGAGAAAGAAGAATGAAGGAGATGATTTTGCGAATATTGGACTTTTGGAAGGATCAGATATCTCAGGGGTTGTGATATGGAATAGATGTTTCAGGGGGCTGAAAATGGAATGGATGTTTCAGGGGTTTTAAATGGAAGAGATGCCTCAGGGGTCTTCATTTGGAAAGGTTGCCTCAGGGGTCTTCAGATGGAATGGTTGCCTCAGGGGTTTTAAATGGAAGAGATGCCTCAGGGGTCTTCATTTGGAAAGGTTGCCTCAGGGGTCTTCATTTGGAAAGGTTGCCTCAGGGGTCTTGAAATAGAAAGGTTGCCTCAGGGGTCTTAAATGGAAGAGATGCCTCAGGGGTCTTCATTTGGAAAGGTTGCCTCAGGGGTCTTGAAATGGAAGGGTTGCCTCAGGGGTCTTAAATGGAAGAGATGCCTCAGGGGTCTTGGTTCTTTCTACGCTCGGGACGAACACTATTCAAGGAAATTTTAGATTTTACGTTCAGGACGAAAAACTCTCAAGAGAAATTGGGTTCCACGCTTGGAACGAATGCTTTCAGGAAGAAATGGGTTCTACGCTTGGAGCGAATGCTTTCAAAGAAATAAAATTGATTTTACGCTTGGAGCGAATGTTTTCTGGGATAATTCGGTTTCTTCACTCGGGGTGGATGCTCTCAGGGAGAATGTGGTTTCTTCACTCGGGGTGGATGCTCTCAGGGAGAATGTTGTTTCTTCACTCGGGGTGGATGCTCTCAGGGAGAATTTGGTTTTAAAATTTCTCATTCAACATGACTTATGAGTAATTTGGTGAAACACTGGACACATAACTCAGCATTCAAAACATATTGGTGAGATAGCCTCTCTCCAACTCTTAACTCAGTACATATTGACGAGATAGCCTCTCTAGCAAAACATTAAAAGATAGATTTGATTGTAAATGATCTTGAAATTTGGAGAAAAAATGGATTTGAATGCCGTGTAGAAACGGACTTGAATGCCGCGTGGAAACGAACTTCGAATGATTTGAATGCCGTGTGGAAAACAAACTTAGAATGCCATGTGAAAATAGACTTGGAATGACTTGAATGCCGTGTGAAAACGGACTTTGAATGCCATGTAAAAATGGACTTGGAATGACTTGATTGCCGTGTGAAAACGGACTTTGAATGCCATGTAAAAATGGACTTGAAATGCCGTGTGAAAACGGACTTAGAATGCCATGTGAAAATGGACTTGGAATGACTTGACTGCCGTGTGAAAACGGACTTTGAATGCCATGTAAAAATGGACTTGAAATGCTGTGTGAAAACGAACTTGAATACCTTGAATGCCGTGTGAAAACGAACTTGAATACCTTGAATGCCGTGTGAAAACGGACTTAGAATGCCATGTGAAAATGGACTTGACTGCGAATGAGTCAGAAGGTCAAAAATTTGCTTGGTTGCGAACGAACCGAAAAGCAAAGGGTTGACTTGACTGCGAAAGAGCCAAAGTCAGGGATACTGGCCTAGTTGCGAATGAACTATGAGACCGGATAATTGACTTGGTTGCGAATGAACCAGAAAGTCAGAAATTTGATTTTAGCTGCGAATGAGCTAAGAATTGGAAGATTGACTCGACTGCGATTGAGTTGAAGTCGGGGAGATTAGCTTGATTGCGAATGAATCAAGAAATCAGGGAGAAACTTGGCAGCGAACGTGCCGAAGAGTCTAAGATTTTGACCTAGTTGCAAATGAACCAAAATGGCCGGAATGATGACTTGGTTGCGAACGAACCGAAGTCAAAGAGATTAACTTGACTGCGAATGAGTCAAGAAATTAGAAGATAGACCTGACTGCGAATGAGTCGGAAGCCTAAGATTTTGGCTTGGTTGCAAATGAACCAAAAGGCCGAGATTTGACCCGGTAGCGAATGAACCGAAAAGGTCGAAATGATGACTTGGTTGCGAATGAACCAAAAATATAATAACCTGACAGAATCAGAAGATGAAGGATTGACTTGGTTATAGATCAACCGAAAGGTCGGAAACACTAGCTTGACTGCGAATGAGTCAGACACTAAAAGATAGACTTGGTTACAGACTAACCAAAAAGTTGAGTATAAAAGCTTGACTGCGAATGAGTCAAAAGCTCAAAGGATTGACTTGGTTGCGAATGAACCGAAAAGTTGAGGATACCTTGATCGAGCAGAAATCTACATGAGACAATACGGGAATCAAAGGTATGACGGGCCTGTGAAGAGGCTACACCAGAATAACAGTTAGATGGACCTGTGGAAAGGCTATTCTCCATACTAATGGCTAGGAGGTTCAAACAATAATTTTGTTTCTGGATACGAAAATTTTGATCGATTCCACTGGGAGATTGATTGTCTCTTGCCGAGAAGGTTCCTTGCTGAGGACCGGACTCGGATAACTTGCAGGGTTTTGGGTATTAAACCCCTTTTTTCAAGAGAATTGTATTCTGCTGAGGATTGAAAGCTGCGGGAGCAAATTCTAGACTCCACTGGAGAAACTGATTTTCTGGGAAAGTTGACCTTTCAGAGAGTGGACTCGTCTGAGAAGTTGGAAATTTGGCTCGAGATATACTCGTACATCTCTTATCTCAACTTACTGAAGACATTGACACTGATTGCCTTTTGTGTGCTTGATATCTTTTATGACGCAAGTCATAAAAGATGCCCCTAGTGTTTTGTGATTCCATGACAAGAGTCTTAAGGAAGCGGAACTAGGATAGGTAAGGGAAATTTGAATTTGTATGGGTTCTTTCTTTGGAATAGGAAGAAGAATCTCTAGAATGACTGAGTCTGAGAATTCCTTCTGTCGCTGCTCACTGCTTAAGTCCTTGATGTCTCTGGTTGGTCTGAACAAGATGTCTCTTGCCTCTCTTTGATTCCTAAACCAAGATTTACTTTGACTTTTCTTCGCATTTTGGAAGGTGTACTCTCGCTCTCCAGTGCCAGACAACTTTAGACCTTGAGAACTTTACACCTTGAGAGAAACATGGATAAGAATGAGGAATAGACTTCTAATGACTCGATCAAAGAAAATTTATACGATTCAAGGGACGACTCACTTTTGATTCACCCGTAGATCCAATGTATTATTTTTTTATGGTAAGGCTAACCGCTCTCAGAATAATTTCGAAAACCATGTCAAAAGGCACTAATTTCCTCCATCAGGATTTTTGTCATGGTTATTACCCCATTTAGATTGCTTAGTTTTAATGCCCCTAGTTTAGAAAGGAGTCAAAGTAAATCTTACTGACACTACTTGGATTCCAAGATCCTGCCCTGTGTAGTGATTGCTTCTTCATCTCTTCGAGTCTTCTCTGGTGGGAACTCATAATTATTGCATTCCATGTTTCTGGTCTAGCAAACCATTTGCTTCATCTTTTGCCTGGAATTCTCATACTACTCAAACTTCAGAGTTCTCCATAATCGAGGAAACTCCTTCCATGCTTATCAGCTCACTTTTTTGCGGGAAGTCTTCGCCTCTGATTGGATTGCCTCTTCAATTTTCAACCCATCAGACCGCTACCCTCACTTTCGCATAAGTCAATCCTTTGGTTGTTGACTTAGCAAACGCATGACTCTAGGCCGCCCTTTCGGGTTTTCAACCTAGTGGGTCTTCAAACTCTCGTTTTTTCATTTCTTTCTGTTTTTTTGTTTTTCAATTGCCTTGAACCTTTGCTCGTTTCACCAGAAGAACTTTACAGGTAGGCTCAGGTTCAAAAGGGTTGGATATCGGAAGTTCAAACGATTTGGATCGAATCTGGTCTTGCCAGACTACCTACGTACCTCAAAAATGGAGGATCAGATCCGCGTAGTTCGCTTTGGGGTTTACAAAGAATGGTTTAGCTTTTTAGCTTCAAAAATTTAGAAGGGGAATGATTTAGCATATTCCCAAGGTTTGACCGAACCTGAGTTGATCAGGTTGTCTACGTACCCCCGAAGAGTTGGGGATCAGGTCATGACGTAGTTCAGGTGCATAAAATGCCCCTGGTTTATAATGTGGTTGAAAGAATTGTTTCGTTTTAAAATGTTGGCTCAAAGGGCTCACAAAAGGATGTTTTTTTTTAACATTGGGATTTTGGCTATAAAGGCTCAAACGTCCAAGGATGGCCTCCTGGTGTTTTGATGTACAAGCTTTTGAAATGTTTAAGGTTCAAGACTTTGAAATTTTTTTTTTTTTTTTCGAGAGTCTGGCGGTATTTGCAAGCAAGACTTCAACCACGGTGCTCCACTTAAACTTGTGCGCTTCTCGAATATCTTGAATGCTCAAGATTATATCGCTCTCGATAGTCTCCAAATGTTGGAGACAATTCTAATATTCAATCTATCTCATAGACTCCATCACTTGGGTCTTTGATTTTTCTAAGGAGTTGTCTAAGGGACACATTCCCTTCTCCTTCTCGTCTTTCTCAGGCTCTTGTTTCTTTTAGATGTGCTCTTTCTTTCTCTTGAATATTTCCTTTCTTTGGATATAAGAACTGTCCCACTCTCTGAATACAATGACTTCAAATCCCACCAAGATTTACAACACAAATGCTCTTCATGGGGATCAAGTCTATGACTTTCTTTTTTTGAAAGTCATCTCTCAATGTCTTCTCATCAGCTCGACTGGATGTCTGATGCTCATTTCTCGAGCATTTTAGTTTCTGACTTGATGTCTAAAGCGGAAGGAGTCTTGCTTTTCACAACGACAGGGCGTTCACTTGGTTTATCCTTATAGGATCAAGCAAGACTACCTCAAACCCCTATAAACAGGTTTATCAATTCCTCGCTCTCCTCAGGAGATAAAGTTTTGCCAATCCATCTTTCCCGAGTTTCGGATTTCAATACCACTATCAACAGCTTTGATTTCTTCTTTGAGTGGCTATGGTCGACGCTCTTCCTCTCGTTTGATCATGTTTCAGATCTCGAGGGGAATTTCGTTTGCATTCTCATCCGAGAAGGGTGTCTTTAGTTATTTTAAACATTAGATCTAAGAGTGAATCATAGAATATCAAAGATATGAAATTAACAACTTTATTGAATTGAAAACTGGATGTACAATGGTAACACTCTTTCTTTCTTCTTTTTTTTTCGGCGCGCCTCACTGGGCTCTACATTGGACTTGACAAAAGACAACACATTGACTTTGAATGAACAAGACTGACAAACATGACTCTTTGCTCTCTTCCTTTTTTTTTACATCGACACAATGAGGCTTACCAACTTTGAGAGAAGAAAGTTGGTGTACACTCAATGAAAGACAAACCTAACAAAAAAGGACACTTCTTCGTCAGTAATGCACTGGCACTGAAAGTTTATGGGTAGCACCCCTTCCTCTATGACGTATGACTGGAGAGTCCAATCTTGGTATAGGTTCTGTTGACCTGGCTGGGTAAAATGAAAGGAAACTGGTTCAACAAATGGGTGAAGTCAGTTAGGTCTGACTCCTGTCATGGAAATGACAAACACTAACTTTAGTATGAGGCAATCTCGTTGAATGTTATACACAAGTTGAAACAAGAGATAATACAAACCCATCTCTCCCTTGGGTAAGAACCAACAACATAACAATTGTAAGAAGGGTATGGTGAGATAAACATATGATTTATCAATAACCCTAAACGATAGCAATCACACTTAAAATGTGCTGGGTAAAATCCGGCAGCATGATAGCTATATAAAAAGATCCCCACAAGTCATCTCAAGGGTAAATGAATTGAAACTTGGTAATGTAAGACTCTCAGCAAGGATACTTGCACTCAAATGATGGTGGCAAGATGCAAGATAAGCTCACAATCGAGAGGAGGCATATGGTCATCAAAGAGATGTACTCAAATGAAGGACTAACCATGAACGACGACATTTAGAGATGGGTTGAATTTGCAACCAAAGATCGAAGGGTAGATCGTGACCATAAGAATGATGATTAGAAGCCATCGATCTGATCATAATCTAAAAGAATGAATAGATAGGGATAATTGATTAGATTAGGAAGGAAAACCTAACTAAGAAGTAAACCCTAATCTAATAATGAAAAACACGGATCAATTTTAAGATCAATAGATCAATGAATAGATTATGGATAAAGAACCAATAATCTAATGATAATCCACATAATGGATAAATAGAAAGAATTGATTAGATTAAGAAGCAAAACCTAACTAAGAAATAGGCCCTAATCTAAATATATGGAATATGGATCAATGATACAAGATACGAGTCGAATGTATAGTAAAAGGAGTCAAAGGATAGACTATAGCCATAATGATGGCGAGTAAAAGCTATAGACCAGAATTATATCGGAAAGATGAATTGATATAATTGATTGGATTAGATAGGGAATCTCCACTAAATAAGAAGGCCCTAATCTAATAATCAATAAATAAGTATATATACATATATACACCCTAACCAGGGGCACCAGCCCTAATTCTAATATAATGGAGTCGAGAGAGTCTCGACTCATGACAGACATGTGAGTGTACTAGGACTGCGCTGTAGCCACATAAGGTGAACTACAATAATCTATGGATAGGACATGGCTCCTAAATCTAGGCTCCAACATGTGTAAGGAACACATGTTCGTCCTTATATGAATGCAATATATATATAAGCACATGCAGATCCTAATTGGGTTTTACTAAATCAACAAATATATCCAAGTACATAATATATGTAAAATGAAAGTAGAGCTCCGGACTCAATATCAGGTACTATGCATATGATCCATACTTTAAGTATATAACACAAGTACACCGAGTGTTATATACAGTATGCTTCATTGCTCACCGGCTGCTGTAAACACAAGTACACCGAGTGTTTACGACTGCAGCACTGGTGCATAGCTTGGTAATAGATACAACAGCACCATCTGGATAGTGATATCCCATGAGGCACGCATTATATCTATCCCGTGGAGCCAATAATAAGAAAATCAATAAAAGAAAATAAAGAACAAAATGATGTATGCTGTGCAGTGTGTGAATCCCTTGTTTTACCTATCTGGTGCCCCTGGATTCTAAGCGATTTAAATTCCCATTTATAATGACTTTAGCTCAAAATTCTTCAAAATTAATAACAAATGGCATTTTAACAGAGTTAGGCAATGTTCCAAGAACTCCCCAGCAGAGTCGCCAGCCTGTGGACCCTGATCCGAGAGAGAGGCGGCGGGGGACGTGCCCCCACGCGAGTCAGTCTCAGGATCATCCACATGAATGGAAAGCTCTACGAAGGAACTCTCGAAAGAAGTGCCTCTCACAGCATGAGTGGCGATATAAAAGGTGAGATACCTCTCGATTCGGGGACTAGCCCAGATTCGAGGCGTACCTTAAACAAAGAAGAGTCGCCATCCAAGGAAGTGGGCCAAGGATCCCATACTATGCTCTGTTGCAACGGATAACCAGAGATTATAAAAAGAGGGTTCGTGCCTGGTTACGAATTCGGAAGGTCTAAAGAGCACCTCATCCGCCCAAGTGTAAACACCTGGTCTCTTATGCCATTTACTTAATAATTTTGAAGAGTTTTGGGCGAAAATCATATGAAATGGGAATGAATATCTCCGAGAAGACGTCTATCTAATCATGCATGTCTCGGAGATGAAATCAAAGGCACACAAGATAAAATAAAAGAAACATGTGTCACCTAAGTATAGCTAGGTTATAAGTGACATGCCTAATGGGTGTCTAAGTTCTGGTGTGCAAACACATGCATGTCACAGCTCAATGTATAGGATCTGTACATGAAAGTAAGAAAACACAGCAAAAACATACAACACAAATCAACTCTATACCTGACTGGACAAAATGAGTCCTAACTCTAATGCGACCTGACTCGGACCAAGATGGCCGTCCATCCCAGCTGCTCTACGTATCCCAGCCTCGAGAAGAATCGGAGTCAACGTAGTTCGATGCCCTATTCCAAACTACTATGCCTAACCATCTAGAACCGCTATCCTAGACTCGATCCATTAGACTCAACTGATTTTTTAAAGCTTTTTTGTATGATTGCTTAAATTCAAGTGAATTGTAATTTTCAGGACTCTCTATATGCCCTAACTAATGCAAGTTGGTTAACCTTACACTAATGCAGGTGGGCCCTACATCCTATATGTATCTAGGCTGTGCAACCTAATGAAAACCATGGGCTGACTATATGCTTCCTAGTCTAGCCATCGGTTCGACTAAGTGTCTAACCGATCAACTTGAGGCCTCCTAACTCTAGGGACACTCACGCGACAGGACACACCATATCAACAAATCAGGACAGACATCCAACTCTTAAAACACCCTAAATAGCTAGGACAGACTCCTAACTCTAGAGGAAGATCTTTTTGAAAAGGTTTTGAAGTTTTTTTTTTTTTATATTTTTGGGAGATTTGAAATGTTTATTTTTAAAGGTTTGGCTGGACCTGGGATGTGGATCCCAAGCTGCACTACGTACCCTGTTGAAAGGGATCAAGCCAACGTAGTTCGGAATTGATTTTCCTAACTACTCTGAAAGACTCAAGATTTTTAAGGTTTTTGGTTTTTTGAAATGTTTTTGATGTTTTCGACACGAGAGGACTGAATCCTATCATCATAAGGGGAGGACAGACTCCTGAAATCCCGCAAAGGTTGGACAGCATCCTATGCTTTGCGGGGGAAAATAATAGAATCACAGCTCTGCAAGGGTTGGACAGCATCCTATACCTTGCGAGAGAGGATAAAAAACACATGACTTGATAAGAGGTTGGATGGAATCCTAACCCCTAAGATGATAGAACTGACTCCTGAAACTGAAGGACTGATTAGATAAGACAGACTCCTATGCTAACGACTCTGAAAAGGGCTCTAATGAGACATGACATGTCTCCTAAGACAAAAAGATAACTAGGGCTAATGAGACAAAGCCTGTCTCCAAAGGGTTTTAACATTCTGTATGAAACATAGCCTGTCTCCCTAAATGGGTATGACTATCTGCTGAGACGTAGCTTGTCTCCCTAAAAGGTTTGATTAAGATATCTCTTTCATTGCCCTTGCAATGAGAGAGACCTAAGGTTTAAGGAATATACATCTAAAAGACTTGGGCAAGTCTTTTAAACAAAGGAGGGGAGTGCTACTTAGCTGAGCAAGTCCCCTAATGATGGGCTTGGGCTAGCGCCTTCATTGCCCTTGCAATGAGAGGACAAATTCTAAGGATTTCCAAAAGACTGGGCAAGTCTTAAAAATAAATGAGGGGAGTACTACTTGGACTAAGCGAGTCCCCTATGGATCATTGACACCTCTATACTAACATCCTTTAAAAGAAGATTTCCTGAATCAATAAAAAGAGAGTGCCACTATTGGAAGAAAATGAATTCAGATATCAGCCGTGTACATCCTAGGAAAATGAAAATTTCAGCAATCCTCTATGACAAAAAAAAACAAAAAATGAGAAGCAAAATGGACATGAGCATCCAATTTTCACTGTAATTTTAGAGTACACCACAATTACCCAACATAACATAATCTAGACATACACAGGTGATTTCCTTTATTTACACTCAAATTATTCTAGTATAATTCCATATAACAAGCTTATCCATATGTTAATTCCAACATAAAGAATTTACCTCAAAGGTCAAAGTAAAATTTCTCAGAGATTAAGTGAAACACTGCATTTCTACGAGAGTAATAACCAGTCCCTTTTTTCCTTGGATATCATTAGTATAGTTCACCTGTAACTAAAATATTCCCAATAATCCACGATGACTACCATTCGTGCAAAAATTTCCATCCAACCATGGAATAGGGGAGCTCACCTGAGGGTGATGGCAGCTGGAAAGATAAATCCAATGCAAACTGCGGCAGTTGCTCCAGTGAATTGGAAGGCATCCCAAATGCTGGGTATGAAATTCGCACCCAAGAAGACGAGAGAAATGAGGCCAACAGTGATCAGTGTGAACCTCCGGTTGTCCATAACCAATGGTTTTCCGGAGGGAAAGAGAAGGCCATCTAAGTTGAGGCGCAGGGCAAAGAAGATAATGGGGAAGACGAGCATATGGTGGATGGCATAGCTGACACGGACAACGTCATTGAGCAGCCCGCTATAAGGGATCCCAAGGTTGGCATCAAAGTTGGCAAGCACGTCATCGAGGGTAGAGTCTCCAAAAAGGAGGATGCAAAAGAAACTCGTACTTATGTAAACAGTTGAGCAGAGTGCAAGTGAGGCTTTTACTATCGATTGTATCTGGGAAGAGTCCTCGAGCTCGTTATTTATTGTATGAACGCTGTAATGGCAGATATATGCTGTGACAAGAACAGGGACCACGGTGAAAAGATTCCAGACAGATGCTAGATCAGTGATATCGGGAAGCCATCAGGGCACTGCTATGCTTCCATTTATCAATTGTGATGCCAGCAGTGATGACAACAAAGATGACTGCCAGAGCAACTGATAAGGCAGATGTGAATCTCAATGAATCTACATGCTTGAAGCATGCGAATGGAGCAAATATAGCAAGAGTTGTAACAAGTAAAACAAAGAAGCGCCCGTTCTACCAGTGTTGTCCAAACCATCCTTCTAGGATACCCGAGTGATGAACTCCACTTGAAGATGTTCCAGAAAGCACGTCACCAATGATAATCATGTAGACGATCAGCATGCCCACATTATTGACTACAACGCAAGACTGCAGCAGCATCCTCCCAATCTTTCCAAAGGCATCCCCCATGAGTCCTCCATATGAAACTGATTTGCCTGCCCTGCTAAACCTGAGCAACATCTCAATTGAAGCGTTTGTAAGGAATGCCATGAAGATGACCATGGCAATACCAGGCCCGAGCCCTAAAACCTTCATGGTTGCAGGCAAGGCCATGATTCCAGCTCCAACAATGGTTGTCAACAAGTTGAACATAGCCCCCGAAAAAGAAGCTCCAGTAAATCCATCGAGTTAAACATCTTCCCCGTGCTTCCTTGGCAACAAAGGAGCTTTCTCATCCACAATCTGCTTGTTTTTTCCGTGGTTTCTCCTCCTTCACCGGCGCAAAGCTTCCAATAGTCATTCTTTACACAATTGAAGTTTCAAAACAGAATTTCCAATCTACAGAATCTCGTGATCAGTCCCAATATCAGGCTCCTGCAAACTTTGACTCTTTTGTAAGATAGATGGAACTGCATTTTCTAAGTCAACATTCTCGGATGTCACTTTAAAACGTCCCTTTTGCTGGACGACTGGAACCTTTGATCTATCATCAAGTTCAGAATTTGATGCTGTTAGCTTGGAAAATGTAGGAATAGTTTCAACATGTGAATCATCCGCTGTCTGAGAAACCATCGATCCATTGCAAGTTCCCATATTCTGGAGCTGAGCTTGTTGCTTATCACTTGCCGATAGCTTTACGCTCTTTGATAGCAGAGAATACAAGGTTTGCCTGTGATAGACTGTAAGCATGAGAAATGTGGATGGTAATCAAGCCCCTCGCTAGCCATGAAAGTAGCTCCTTCATAATGTCATCAAGAACATGAGGTTGATGTATTTTGTAGCTTCCCCAGTAGAGTCCATGTACTGTCCAGTTCTTAACAAGAGCAATATTTGCTGGAATGACAGGAACATCTCTACTTGCAAATCCCATGACCAAAATATTTGCTCCCTAATTCAATAGCTTCATGTTTTCCTTTGTAAGCTTGCCGCCGACTGGATCATAGAGAACATCAACCCCTTTGAGATTTCTTGTCTTCAGGAACCCCTTCACACTTTCTATAATGCTGCCTTTACTTAAGTCAACAACATGGTCAATTCCCAATGACTCGAGAAACTACACTTTTTCAGCACCCCTAGCAACAGCGATGACAATGGCACCGCAAACCTTTCCTATCTGTACAGCTGAGACCCCAACACCACCAGCCACAAAAAAAAAAAAAAAAACAAGCAAGACCTGACCAGATCCCAATTGTGCCCTGTGAACAAGTGCTACATGGGAGGTTCCAAATACAACTGGAAGGGCACCAGCAGCAACCAGATCACATCCATCAGGCACTAAAAATAGATCTTTCTCGTCCGCAATGATAAATTCAGCGAAAGATCTGAGAGAAACCACCGAGTAAACTCTGTCTCCGATTTTAAATTTAGAGACATCAGTTTCGACAGATTCGACAACTCCGGAGTAATCAGAGCCAAGAATGAAAGGGAGAGAGGGTTTCTCTTGGTATTTTCCAAAGATCTGAAGGTAATTTGCGCTCGCCGGAGGAGGTGAATCGGTTGGAATCTAGTGGATTTTGATCGGAAAAAATGGGGAAAAGCTTGGATTTGGGGAAAAACTCAGATCTAATGATGTTTCAAAGAAAGGATAAGAAGAAACTAACCAAAATGTGACCGGCCAGAGTTGGAATGTTGCCGGAATTTGCAGAGATTACCGGAGAAGAAGATGAAATGACCAGAAGAATTGACCGGAGCTTTCTCTCTCTCTCTTTCTCTCTAATTTCGGATCTGGAAATCGAATCTTCGGAGCTCACCGGAGAAAATGATCGAAACACGCTCTCTCCTTTTCTGGAATTTCTCTCTTTCTCTGCCGATCCTCCTCTTTTGCAGACCTTGGATCTGCTCGGGGTTAGATTTGCAAGGTAGGAGTGTCGGAGGCGAATTAGATCATCAGATCTATAAGAAACTCGTCGGAATATGAGAAATTCTGGTTGGGAAATAAGTTAGGGTTTGCAGGTTGGATCTTGAAGTGATGGAGGTGATGGTGGCTAGTAGAGGAGACCAGAATTCATGGCCATTACTGGAGCTAAAAGAGATAAAATTGAGAGGTGATGGTGAAGGTCAGATGTTGGCCCAAATTGCAGAGCTTCTCTTTTCTCTCCGACTCTTCTCCCTCTCTGGTTTTCAGATCTGCGGATTTTTTTAGAAAAAATGAGAAAAAAACCCCCTTCTCCTTTACGAGCTTTGCTTCTTTTTTTTTATACTAAAAATGACAAATTTTTCATCCCCTATTGTTCCCAAGGACAGCCACTTCAAGTGAATTTTCAACTACTGTCTACCCATCAGGGGGGTGCCTGGGTAAGGAACGAATCCTAGGGGAAATGATATATTCGGCCCCATTCCCTCTCTGGACAGCCCTCTCATGTGTATTTTGTTAGCTCTTTATGCACAAGAGGGTGGTCCGGGTAAAAACAGGGTGAATAACAAGGACTCCCATTTTCTTCTCCCGTACAGCCCCATGAGGTATATTGATGACTATTTTTTTCTTTTTTTAGATTTTTGGGGCATAAAGAAAGGAATCAAGGCAATTGAACGGGGGATATCGACGGGGTTCAGGATCATTCCGGCTCCACAAAAGTTTAAACAATGATCTGCAAACGGGCATTTTCAGGTTCTTTTGCATTTTTTAGCTCAATTCTTTGGGGATTTCGGATATTTCGGAACTCAAATTTCGAGAATTTTATTGAATTTCGGGATTTTAGGGCCCGGTCAAAATGGGGTGTCTACAGATCTTTGTAGGACCAGGCAAAAACTTCTTTATATTCCTTAAGTAGGTTTATTAATTCATCATGCTCTTCAGGAGATAGAGTATTTCCAATTCGTATTTCCTGTATTAAATCTTCTGTTCCGATGTTTATAATTTCGATTTCATCTTTAAGAGGCTGGGCTCGGCGCTCCTCCTCTTGTTTGAGCATATGCTGCAATTCAAGGGGAGTTTCGTCGATCCCTTCTTCCTCATCTGAGGAGGGAGTGTTATCATTATTAAAGTCAGAAGCAAACACAGAGACATACTGAGAATCAGATTTCATTGACTGGAAAGAAATTACATCATTATCATTGGACTCATCCTGAACAGGCTCAGGATTCACATTATAAATAAAATCAGAAAATGACTCGCTTGGACTAAGCACTGACATGGATTTAACCGACTTGACTGGACTCGACTTAGCAATGAAATAAGCAGGAAAAACATCAAAACTCCAGTTTGAAAGATTTTCTGTTGCAGGTGTAATCTGACTCTGAGGTTCAGTAAAGGTATCATCGCTCTGAATAACTGCTACTGTAGACACCCCATTTTGACCGGACCCAAGTTCGCTATGCTTGGGCGAAATCCCGTTCAATCATTTCCGCCATGTTTCGCACTTTTCCGTTAAGTGTTGAGAGAGATTATTCCCAAGAATCCGAACAAGAGAGAATTTGGATCCGATTGATGGGCCCGTCTTGAGCATTTGTTTAGATTTGGATCAAACAGGGTGGCCCGCACATTGTTTTAGTGAAAAATGAGTTTTGAACCTACTTCGATCCAACACCTAAAGATGATCATCAAGAGAACGGTCAAGATCTCAGAGAAGTCGTTTTAACAACCAATTTTGTTTCGATCATCAGGTTGAGTTACTCGGATCAGCCCATTGAAATGATTTAGGAGGACACAACCTACTTAGGTAGGGGACCCATCAATTGGATGGTCTGGATCGTCATAGAGGAATGATTTAAGGGGGCACAACCAATTTACATTGCGACCCACCATTTGAACGGTCAAGATCATCAATTGTCGCCCATCAAATGGACGGTTCGGATCATCAAATAGGAGTGATTTAAAAATGGGGTAACATATTCACATTTTGATCTATTGGATGGCTTGGATCAGCCCATAGGATTGATTAGCGGAGCACAAATTAAATCACATTGTCGCCCATCAAATGAACGGTTCCGATCATACTTTGGAGTGGGGCATATGATTTTATGCACAATTGGGAATTTGGTCACATATGGGACCCATTTGGGTTATCTTTTACCTACTCAAAAGAACTTTAAAAAACATGCATGGGGCCACACACATGTCAAAATTCAATGTCCACAATGGTGGCCACCTACCATGGAATATGTCCACAATGGTGGCCACCTACCATGGAATAAGTCCACAATGGTGGCCACCACCCTCCCATTCCTTTGCTATAAATGGTTCAATGAGGGTGAGTAAGAGGGAGGGAGAACTCATTTCTCTTCTATCATGTGTTCTAACAAAGTTGCTATGAGGGGTTGAAAAGAAAAAAAAAGAAAAGAAACAAGAAAAGAAGAAAAAGAAACAAAAAAAGAAGCAAAAAGAGAAAGAAAGCGGAAGCGATCGCACGGAGGCGGAATTTTCGAGTTTTTCGGCTCTCGGATTCGGCGAGGAACTCATCACAGGTAGGTACACTGTTTTCGGAATTGTTTAGAATTATTTGGTATATTTTCGGATTTTTGTATGATTTTTAACGAAGAAAACTAAAAGATATACTAAACAGATTCCAAAAATAATGAAATTTCGTGGGAAAATAATATGATAATGATACATTCTACCATGAATTTGTGAGCATTTTTGGATTTTGTTTGGTATATTATTTTACGCATTCTTTGAAAATTATCAGATTTTGGGAGAATTGTTACTGATGTCAAATCACAGATACAATTCTCCAAATTTTTACAGTAGTCTTAAATTCTATACTTCTTGCTTCTGTAAAAGTTTCAAGTGATTTTGATCTTGTTTCATATGAGCTGTAGTCTTAATTCATAATCTGGTTTGACATTTGAAAAATCCGAAACTGATAGTAAATAGTTTTCTAAATTCATGAAAATCTCTCAGCATGCTATTTTCACTTATATCTTACTACTGTAGAAATTTCATGGAATTTAGATTTCTATTTCTAGTAGTTTCTGTGTTATTTTTGCAATCTGGTCAATTAATTTTTAAATCCAAATTAAATATGAGTTTAATGTAATAATCTATAAAAATATTCCAGTAAGTTACATCTCATCATATCTTGTTGCTGGAGAAGTTTCAACTCATTTTGAGTTCGTTTGCAACAACTTCACTTGTAAAATCACTCATATGATTAAAATTGATAAAATTCATTGAAAATCCGAAATTAATTGAAAATCATCTTAAAATCTCTAAAGGACCTTAAATTCTGTCACATCTTAATTCCTTAAGAAGGTCTGCTTTGCCTCATTTGTAGAATCCTCTCTGAGGTTGCACCTCAATTTGTGCCTCTGTTAATTAGAGACCAATTTGGTCAATTAGTTGTCTTAGCCTTGCTTCCCCCTTGCAAGGGCAATGATAAGGTTACTTGGAGCCCATCTTTGTGTTTGTTTGGGAGACCCGCCCGGTCTCATTCTCTCGTTAGTCCTCTTTGTGCGCCGTTTGGTTTTGGGAGAACACCATACTCGGCTTGGCTTCATACCCCTACCCTTATGGGTATTGGGTTGCACATTTGTTGCACCCTAGGGCTAGGTAGCTGTCCGGCCCGGCTGGGTGTTTTACCTCTGCCAAATGTTCAAATTCGTGTTTCCTTTTCTCTTAGAGAGTCTTTGACTCATTTATCTTTAGTTGGTGTTAGTGGAGTCTTTGACTCATGTTTCCATTTCTTTTATAGAGTCTTTGACTCATCTATCCTTTAGTGGGTGTTAGTGGAGTCTCTGACTCGTGTTTCCTTTTCTTTTAGAGAGTCTTTGATTCACTTCGTTTTCTTAGTAGGTATTATTAGAGAGTCTTTGACTCATTCGTTCTTTTGTGGTATTACTAGGGAGTCTTTGACTCATTGGTTCTTCTGTTGGCGTTTTTTGGGAGTCTTTGACTCATTCCTCCTCTAAGTTGTAGTATTAGAGAGTCTCTGACTCATTTGTTCCCCTCTTTAGTGTTGTTAGTTCGGAGTTTCTCCTTTAGAGTTGTTGATTACTTCGCTTTGATTAGAGGCTAACTCAGTCTTATTAAAGCTTTGCTTGCTTGGGATCTTGGATCGTTTTCTCTCTTCTTGGGACGCTATCTTTCTTGTTGTGGTTCGTCTCTTTGAGGCGTTAGTTGCTTGTTTGGGGTTTCCCCTTTTTGCTTTAGGGCTTTGCCCTAGTTTATGGTTATGCTTGTTTGTTCTCTGTAAGAGTGAATTCATCTAAAGGTCCTGAGCATTGGAAAAGCTTTAAAATCCAAAAAACATTAGAAATTTAAAACTCAAAAATATTTGAAAACTTTAAAAATATCAAAAACATTTGAAAATATAAAAAAACCTTAAAAAATCTGAAGTGTGAGTGTTTCTTTTAGAAGCGTAGTTTGAGAGTTCGTTTTCGAACTACGTTGGCTTGATCCTCTTCCGAGGTACGTAGTGCAGCTTGGGATTTATATCCCAAGTCCAGCCAAACTTTTTTTATAAATAAACGTTTTAAACCTTCTTCAAAAACCTTTAAAATATTGTTTTCAAAAGACCTTCCTCTAGAGTTAGGAGTTTCTCCTCGATAGAGAATTTTAGAGTTAGGGTTTTTCTTTTGATAGGTTGTTTGATTGATTGTTTGCTGTGTGCTTGTTTTAGAGTTAGAGGTCTGTCCTAGAGTTATAGGAGCGCCTCCGTCCGGTCAGTTGGCGATCCACATCGCCGAGTGATGACTAGAGTAGGATACGCTAGTCCACCCTTGGTTTTCCTTAGGAAATACAGCCTAGTCACACATAGGTTGTAAGAACCACCTGCATCAGCGTAGGGCTAATCTGCATTTAGTTAGGGCATATAGGGTGTCCTAAAATTCACAATTCACTGGAATTTAAATAATCGTACAATAAACTTTAATAATTGGTCCGGTCTTTTAGATCGAGTTTAGGATAGAGGGCTAGGTGTCTTAGGCATCATAACTTAGAATAGGCGCGAAGAACTACGTTGCCTTGATTCTCGTGGAGGCGGGGATACGTAGGCTTCTTTGGATGAATACCAGACCATCTGAGGACTCGGGCTAATCACTTTTAAAACTGTTGAAACAATCAAATCACTTAGGATTTTCCATGAAATTAGAATTTTAGGAGAACTTTCACTTAGATTGAATCCAAACCAATTAAGAAATCAAGATACACATTTAGGATTCACATTGAAATTAGATCATAGGATGCATGTCACATAGATAGCACATTAACAAGAGAGTTGAATGAGCCATTAAAAATGAATTTAAAAGAGTTAACTTTTGGAATTGAAGACCGATTATCGGGCAGGAATGGTGCATGTGGTGGATAAATCCCCATACCTTCCATTTTTGTAACCAGGTAGCGAGTCTAGATTTCTGGTTAATTATGGGTCCTAGATCCCACATCTAGGTGGCGACTCTGTCAGTCTCTTTTGTGTGGAATTCGGATTGCCTTAGTGATCCCAAGTTCACATAAAAGATGAATTAAAATTAATAATAAAAGGCACACGCCAATCGCGTGGGTACGAGAGACCAAGAGATAGTGCGTGGCGGCTCGCGCCCCACGCCCCTCTCGCGGGATCGGGTCCCACAGACTGGCGACTCTGCTGGGGACAATCTAACTTCATTACAATTCCAAAGGATAACTCATTTGAATCTATTTCAACTGGCTCATGAAAACTCTATCTCTTTTATGCTTGTTAGATTAGTTTGTATGCTTTATTTTCTCATCACATTTACTCAAACTTAATCTAACAAAACCTGAAGGCATCATAGATTGCGCAAACTTATTGCACACACTTACATCACTTTCATCTAAACCCCTGCATCTCACATGCACGCACGTCCTATTTTAGGAACCCGGAGTGTTATCTAGCATGGTTGACTGGGATTTCATCACCTGGTGCCTCTGTGCTAGAGAAGCATTCCACCCTTAGCCTAGTACTTTTATGGTACGTAAACGGATCTCTTGTTCACGTACTGATACGCCGGACACTGGTACAGTATATCGAACATGGATTCGCGCTAAGGGAACTCTTGGCCTTACCCCTAGATTAACCCACACATGCATGTAGTATACGAACACATGTGCATCACGTGTGTGAGCCTAGTTTAGGATATCCAACCCATTTGTGTCTAGATTAAGCCGTAGTCCATCTTCCAATGGCTACGATCGGTCCTAGGTACACAAACAAAGTCATGAGTCGAGATCCTCTCTCCACTCCGTTAGATTAGGGTTAGGGTTGATGCCTTCAGGTAACACTGATAAAATGTGCGAAGATTAAAAAAAACAACTTTTCCTTTGGGGTTAGGATGTAAATCCCATTCATTTCCAAAGATCTCATAGGATTAGTCATTCATGATCCATCCGTTGAAAGCAATCTTATGCTATCTCATCTCATCTTGATCTAATCATATTGATCTACAGTTGTTGATATCCATCATTCAGATTTTAGATCTGGCCCTTGACTCTACTTTTGTCATTCTTATGGCCATGGTCTATTATCTGAGCCATTGATTTTTCATTGATCAATGTTTACCTATCATATATCTTTTACCCTTGGATCATATCGAAATCATTGATGGAAAAGTTTGATCTTACCTGTATTCTTTGAGTGCATGATCGTTGCTGAGATCGAAACTTATTTTAATTAGGGATGTTTATCGTTCCTGACTCTTTCATTCACAAAAGAAGAACGGTTATACCCAAAGAACATCTTAAGGAATAGATTGAGGATTCTTTCCAAATTAACATACCCGTTGATGTATGTCAAGATTACTCTTTTCTCTATTTGTTTAGAATTTTTATCCCATGACTATTGAGATAGTGTGATTGCTTCTAAGTCAAAAGTCTGTGTTCAACAAAAAGCCCTTCTTCCAAAAGACTGACCATTTCTGAATTCATTCGATACATCAGTCTATTGCTTTACCCACATTGTCAGCATAAGCCTTTTGTTGCCCCATTTAAACTAGACCTTGTGGAGTTGCCTTTTCTGGGATTCCTACTTCAGGATCGAACTTTGTAATTATCATTATCATGAAGAAAGGTGTATCACCTATAAACTTTCAGTGCCGGTTCACTACCTTTGAAGAAGTGTCATGTGTCTTTAGATTTGTCTTTCATTGAGTGTACATCAACTTTCTTCTCTCGAAGTTGGAAAAGTTCAGTTATGTTGATGTTAAAAAAAGAAAAGAAAATGTGTCATGTCAATCAGTCTTTCTCGTTCAGAGTCGGTGTTTAGCTTTTTGATTAAATTCAATGTAGAGCCTACTGAGGCGCGTTCAAAGTCATCTATGTACTTCAAAGTATTTCAATTCAATAAAGCATTTGAGTCTGTATCTTCAATTTTTTATGATTCACTCTTGGATTAAATGTTTAAAACAACTACAAGACCCCCTTCTCGGATGAGAATGCAGACGAAATTCCCCTCGAGATTTGAAAGATGGTCAAACGAGAGGAAGAGCGTCGAGCATAGCCACTTGAAGAAGAAATCGAAGCCATTGATAGTGGTATCGAAATTCGAAACTCGGGAGAAATGGATTGGAAAAACTTTATCTCCTAAGGAGCGCAAAGAATTGATAAACCTGTTTAGAGGGGTTTGAGGTAGTCTTGCTTGATCCTATAAGGATAAACTAGGGGAATGCCCTGTCGTTGAGCAAAGCAAGACTTCATCTGCTTTAGGCATCCAGTTGAAGAGTACAATTTTAAAGAGATAAGTATCAGATATCCTGTGGAGCTGATGAAGAAGTGAGAGAAGACTTTCTCGAAATGAAGTCATAGATTTGAGCCCTAAAAGAAAAATTGGGCTGTGTATTTTCATTATGATTTCAAGGCAAGATGGGAGTGAAGCACAATGGTTGAAGTTTTGCCAGAAAACCGCCAGACTCCTCGAATAAAAATTTTCAAAGGCTTTGAACCTTAAACAAAAGAGCTTGTACATCAAATACATCAGGAGGCCATCATTGGACGTTTGAGCCTTAATAGCCAAAATCCAACGTTTTAAAATCCTTTTGAGAACCCTTTGGGTCAGCAATTTAAAGCCAATGTTTCTTTTCAAACACATTATAAACCCGGGGCATTTATGCACCCGAACTACGTCGGACCTGATCCCCATTTCTTCAGGGGTACGTAGGCAACTTGATTAATTCAGGTTCGGTCAAACCTTGGGATAAAATCCCTTTTCAAAATTTTGAAGCTAAATGCTAAACCATTCTTTGAAAAATCCTTAAGCGAACTACGCGGACCTGATCCTCCATTTTTGGGGTACGTAGGTAGTCTGGCTAGACCAGATTCGGTCCAAATCCTTAGAACCTTAGGTATTCAACCCTTTTGAACCCGAGCCCACCTAGAAAGTCCTTCTGGTGAAACAAGTAAAGGTTCGAGGCGAATGAAAAGAAAAACAGAAAGAAAAGAATGAGAGTCTGAAGATCCGCTAGGTTGAAAACCCGAAAGGGCGGCCTAGAGAAAGGTGAAAGTCGTTTTTCTTGCTAAGTCAACAAGCAAAATGATTGACTTATCAGAAGGTAAGGGTAGTGGTATGCTGGATTGAAAACTTGAAGAGACAATCTAGTCAGAGGCAAATACTTCCCATGAAAAGTTGAGTTGAATAGAAGCAGAAGGAGTTCCTCAGTTACGTAGAATTCCTAAGTTTGAGTACAAGCAAAAATTGAGATAAGTAGTCTTTTAGACTGAAAGCTTGGAAAGCAAAAGTTGAGATAAGTGGTCTTTTAGACTGAAAACTTGGAAGACATTAATTTTGACTTCTTCCGAAAAGACAAATCAAGGAGACCGAGAAGCAACCTCTATAGGGCAGGATCCTGGAATCCGAATAGTGTCAGCAAGGCTTACTTTGACACCTTTTTAAACTAGGGGCATTAAAACCGAGCAATCCGAAGGGGTATAACCATGACGGATGTCCTGATGGAGGAAACTAGAGCCTTTTGGCATGGTTTTTGAGACTACTCTAAGAGTGGCTGACCTTACCATTTAAAAATAACACATTTGATTTAAGAGTGAATCAAAATTTAGTCAAGTCCCATGAATATTGTAAGTCTTCTTTGAAAGAGTCCTCAGGAGTCTGTTCCTTGTTTCTCATTGTTTTCTTTTAGAATCAAAAGTGTTTGGCACTGGAGAGAATGGGTGTACACCTTCCGAAATGTAAAGAAAAATCTAGAGTAGATCCTGGTTTAAGAATCAAAGAAGGGCAAGAGATTTGTTATTCAGACCTGCCTGAAACATCAAAGCCTCAAGCACTGAGCAAAATGAAGAACTCTTACGTTCAGCCTTTGTGAAGGTGGTCTTACCATTATACCAAAGAATTCTGCTTTCTTAAGACCTTGTCATGGAAGCACATCATACTAGGGGCATCTTTTATGACTTGCGTCATAAAAGATATTACACAATGATAACTGGGATATCTATTCTTAGCAAATAGAAACCAGAGAAGCTTGAACATACTCTTTGAGTTGAATTCCTTGATCAAGTTGTTTCTTTTGGAGTCAAAGTTTCATAAACTTCAATTTCCAGCGGGGTATATAATCTACTCCTACATCCTTCAAACCTCATTAGAATGCTTTTCATCTGTTAAAGAGAGTCAGCACCTAAAAATCTCATCAATCTACTTGAGTTTTGCTTTCAGCAAAGATTATGCACTCCAATTTATTCTCAGCAGGAGATAGCTATGCTATCAATGAACTCGATATAAGATCGATAAATATTTTCGTGTTGATTTGAGACTCTTTGAGTATAAAGGTTTTTTGTGTGTGTTTGAGACTCTTTGAGTAGTTGAGACCCTTTGAGTGTTACAAACTCTTCGGGTAGTTGAGACTCTTTGAGTATAAATGTTTTGTGTTGATTTGAGACTCTTTGAGTAGTTGAGACCCTTCGAGTGCTGCAGACTCTTCGGGTAGTTGAGGCTCTTTGAGTATAAATGTTTTTTGTGTTGATTTGAGACTCTTTGAGTAGTTGAGACCCTTCGAGTGTTACAGACTCTTCGGGTAGTTGAGACTCTTTGAGTATAAATGTTTTTGCGTTAATTTGAGACTCTTTGAGTAGTTGAGACCCTTCGAGTGTTACAGACTCTTCGGGTAGTTGAGACTCTTTGAGTATAAATGTTTTTGTGATGTATTTGAGACTCTTTGAGTAGTTGAGACCCTTTGAGTGTTACAGACTCTTCGGGTAGTTGAGGCTCTTTGAGTATAAAGGTTTCTCTATGTAGTTGAGACTCTTTCGAGTATAAAGGTTTTTGCATGTGTTTGAGACTCTTTGAGTAGTTGAGACCCTTTGAGTGTTACAGACTCTTCGGGTGGTTGAGACTCTTTGAGTATAAATAGATTTTGGTGTATTTGAAACTCTTTGAGTAGTTGAGACCCTTTGAGTGTTACAGACTCTTCGGGTAGTTGAGGCTCTTTGAGTATAAATGTTTCTCTATGTAGTTGAGACTCTTTCGAGTATAAATGGTTTTTGTGTATTTGAGACTCTTTGAGTAGTTGAGACCCTTCGAGTGTTACAGACTCTTCGGGTAATTGAGACTCTTTGAGTATAAATGTTTTTGTGTGCGTTTGAGACTCTTTGAGTAGTTGAGATCCTTTGAGTGTTACAGAGTCTTCGGGTGGTTGAGACTCTTTCGAGTATAAAGATTTTTGCATGTGTTTGAGACTCTTTGAGTAGTTGAGACCCTTTGAATGTTACAGACTCTTCGGGTAGTTGAGGCTCTTTGAGTATAAATATTTTTTGTGTTGATTTGAGACTCTTTGAGTAGTTGAGACCCTTTGAGTGTTACAGACTCTTCGGGTAGTTGAGACTCTTTGAGTATAAATGTTTCGCCATGATTTGAGACTCTTTGAGTAGTTGAGACCCTTCGAGTGTTACAGACTCTTCGGGTAGTTGAGACTTTTTGAGTATAAATGATCTTTGTTGATTTGAGACTCTTTGAGTAGTTGAGATCCTTTGAGTGTTAGTTGAGACTCTTTGAGTATAAATGTTCTTGTGATGTATTTGAGACTCTTTGAGCAGTTGAGATCCTTTGAGTGTTATAGACTCTTCGGGTAGTTGAGACTTTTTGAGTATAAATGATCTTTGTTGATTTAAGACTCTTTGAGTAGTTGAGATCCTTTGAGTATTACAGACTCTTCGGGTAGTTGAGACCTTTTTTTAGTATAAATGTTTTGCGTTAATTTGAGACTCTTTGAGTAGTTAAGGCCCTTTGAGTGTTACAGACTCTTCGGGTAGTTGAGACTTTTTGAGTATAAATGTTTTGCGTTAATTTGAGACTCTTTGAGTAGTTAAGCCCCTTTGAGTGTTACAGACTCTTCGGGTAGTTGAGGCTCTTTGAGTATAAAGATTTCTATGAAGCTCTCTGAGTGTTTGATTTGAGACTCTATGAGTGTTACATACTCTTTGAGTAATTTGATTTGATATTCTTTGAAGGGTTGATTTACGTCTGCATCGATAGTGGTCTACTTTCTTTGAGGTAATTTCATTGGGTTCGTTTTCTTAAAAGCTTTATTTTAACAGAGTATGTTTGTGTTTGCTTTAATAGAGTCTTTGCGTATTGATTTAAATAGTTGAGTTGTGAGTATTAGAGAGAGGCCATCTCATTGAGATGTCGTGATTGCCGAGTTAAGGGTCGGTGAGAGGTCATCTCCCTTTTGCTTCTAGTCTTTCAGTCTCGTAGTGCTATTTTGTTGTTTTACCCTGATGAACATCATTTTAAAAACAAAAAAAAAAAAAAAAAAAAACTTGTTTTACTTTGTTTTCGGGCCGGCCAAAATGTGTCGTCTGTTCAGCTTTGCCATTCGTGTGTTACACACGCTTTGCCAAAGAGGGGCATCTGTAGACACCCCATTTTGACCGGACCCAAGTTCGCTATGCTTGGGCGAAATCCCGTTCAATCATTTCCGCCATGTTTCGCACTTTTCCGTTAAGTGTTGAGAGAGATTATTCCCAAGAATCCGAACAAGAGAGAATTTGGATCCGATTGATGGGCCCGTCTTGAGCATTTGTTTAGATTTGGATCAAACAGGGTGGCCCGCACATTGTTTTAGTGAAAAATGAGTTTTGAACCTACTTCGATCCAACACCTAAAGATGATCATCAAGAGAACGGTCAAGATCTCAGAGAAGTCGTTTTAACAACCAATTTTGTTTCGATCATCAGGTTGAGTTACTCGGATCAGCCCATTGAAATGATTTAGGAGGACACAACCTACTTAGGTAGGGGACCCATCAATTGGATGGTCTGGATCGTCATAGAGGAATGATTTAAGGGGGCACAACCAATTTACATTGCGACCCACCATTTGAACGGTCAAGATCATCAATTGTCGCCCATCAAATGGACGGTTCGGATCATCAAATAGGAGTGATTTAAAAATGGGGTAACATATTCACATTTTGATCTATTGGATGGCTTGGATCAGCCCATAGGATTGATTAGCGGAGCACAAATTAAATCACATTGTCGCCCATCAAATGAACGGTTCCGATCATACTTTGGAGTGGGGCATATGATTTTATGCACAATTGGGAATTTGGTCACATATGGGACCCATTTGGGTTATCTTTTACCTACTCAAAAGAACTTTAAAAAACATGCATGGGGCCACACACATGTCAAAATTCAATGTCCACAATGGTGGCCACCTACCATGGAATATGTCCACAATGGTGGCCACCTACCATGGAATAAGTCCACAATGGTGGCCACCACCCTCCCATTCCTTTGCTATAAATGGTTCAATGAGGGTGAGTAAGAGGGAGGGAGAACTCATTTCTCTTCTATCATGTGTTCTAACAAAGTTGCTATGAGGGGTTGAAAAGAAAAAAAAAAGAAAAGAAACAAGAAAAGAAGAAAAAGAAACAAAAAAAGAAGCAAAAAGAGAAAGAAAGCGGAAGCGATCGCACGGAGGCGGAATTTTCGAGTTTTTCGGCTCTCGGATTCGGCGAGGAACTCATCACAGGTAGGTACACTGTTTTCGGAATTGTTTAGAATTATTTGGTATATTTTCGGATTTTTGTATGATTTTTAACGAAGAAAACTAAAAGATATACTAAACAGATTCCAAAAATAATGAAATTTCGTGGGAAAATAATATGATAATGATACATTCTACCATGAATTTGTGAGCATTTTTGGATTTTGTTTGGTATATTATTTTACGCATTCTTTGAAAATTATCAGATTTTGGGAGAATTGTTACTGATGTCAAATCACAGATACAATTCTCCAAATTTTTACAGTAGTCTTAAATTCTATACTTCTTGCTTCTGTAAAAGTTTCAAGTGATTTTGATCTTGTTTCATATGAGCTGTAGTCTTAATTCATAATCTGGTTTGACATTTGAAAAATCCGAAACTGATAGTAAATAGTTTTCTAAATTCATGAAAATCTCTCAGCATGCTATTTTCACTTATATCTTACTACTGTAGAAATTTCATGGAATTTAGATTTCTATTTCTAGTAGTTTCTGTGTTATTTTTGCAATCTGGTCAATTAATTTTTAAATCCAAATTAAATATGAGTTTAATGTAATAATCTATAAAAATATTCCAGTAAGTTACATCTCATCATATCTTGTTGCTGGAGAAGTTTCAACTCATTTTGAGTTCGTTTGCAACAACTTCACTTGTAAAATCACTCATATGATTAAAATTGATAAAATTCATTGAAAATCCGAAATTAATTGAAAATCATCTTAAAATCTCTAAAGGACCTTAAATTCTGTCACATCTTAATTCCTTAAGAAGGTCTGCTTTGCCTCATTTGTAGAATCCTCTCTGAGGTTGCACCTCAATTTGTGCCTCTGTTAATTAGAGACCAATTTGGTCAATTAGTTGTCTTAGCCTTGCTTCCCCCTTGCAAGGGCAATGATAAGGTTACTTGGAGCCCATCTTTGTGTTTGTTTGGGAGACCCGCCCGGTCTCATTCTCTCGTTAGTCCTCTTTGTGCGCCGTTTGGTTTTGGGAGAACACCATACTCGGCTTGGCTTCATACCCCTACCCTTATGGGTATTGGGTTGCACATTTGTTGCACCCTAGGGCTAGGTAGCTGTCCGGCCCGGCTGGGTGTTTTACCTCTGCCAAATGTTCAAATTCGTGTTTCCTTTTCTCTTAGAGAGTCTTTGACTCATTTATCTTTAGTTGGTGTTAGTGGAGTCTTTGACTCATGTTTCCATTTCTTTTATAGAGTCTTTGACTCATCTATCCTTTAGTGGGTGTTAGTGGAGTCTCTGACTCGTGTTTCCTTTTCTTTTAGAGAGTCTTTGATTCACTTCGTTTTCTTAGTAGGTATTATTAGAGAGTCTTTGACTCATTCGTTCTTTTGTGGTATTACTAGGGAGTCTTTGACTCATTGGTTCTTCTGTTGGCGTTTTTTGGGAGTCTTTGACTCATTCCTCCTCTAAGTTGTAGTATTAGAGAGTCTCTGACTCATTTGTTCCCCTCTTTAGTGTTGTTAGTTCGGAGTTTCTCCTTTAGAGTTGTTGATTACTTCGCTTTGATTAGAGGCTAACTCAGTCTTATTAAAGCTTTGCTTGCTTGGGATCTTGGATCGTTTTCTCTCTTCTTGGGACGCTATCTTTCTTGTTGTGGTTCGTCTCTTTGAGGCGTTAGTTGCTTGTTTGGGGTTTCCCCTTTTTGCTTTAGGGCTTTGCCCTAGTTTATGGTTATGCTTGTTTGTTCTCTGTAAGAGTGAATTCATCTAAAGGTCCTGAGCATTGGAAAAGCTTTAAAATCCAAAAAACATTAGAAATTTAAAACTCAAAAATATTTGAAAACTTTAAAAATATCAAAAACATTTGAAAATATAAAAAAACCTTAAAAAATCTGAAGTGTGAGTGTTTCTTTTAGAAGCGTAGTTTGAGAGTTCGTTTTCGAACTACGTTGGCTTGATCCTCTTCCGAGGTACGTAGTGCAGCTTGGGATTTATATCCCAAGTCCAGCCAAACTTTTTTTATAAATAAACGTTTTAAACCTTCTTCAAAAACCTTTAAAATATTGTTTTCAAAAGACCTTCCTCTAGAGTTAGGAGTTTCTCCTCGATAGAGAATTTTAGAGTTAGGGTTTTTCTTTTGATAGGTTGTTTGATTGATTGTTTGCTGTGTGCTTGTTTTAGAGTTAGAGGTCTGTCCTAGAGTTATAGGAGCGCCTCCGTCCGGTCAGTTGGCGATCCACATCGCCGAGTGATGACTAGAGTAGGATACGCTAGTCCACCCTTGGTTTTCCTTAGGAAATACAGCCTAGTCACACATAGGTTGTAAGAACCACCTGCATCAGCGTAGGGCTAATCTGCATTTAGTTAGGGCATATAGGGTGTCCTAAAATTCACAATTCACTGGAATTTAAATAATCGTACAATAAACTTTAATAATTGGTCCGGTCTTTTAGATCGAGTTTAGGATAGAGGGCTAGGTGTCTTAGGCATCATAACTTAGAATAGGCGCGAAGAACTACGTTGCCTTGATTCTCGTGGAGGCGGGGATACGTAGGCTTCTTTGGATGAATACCAGACCATCTGAGGACTCGGGCTAATCACTTTTAAAACTGTTGAAACAATCAAATCACTTAGGATTTTCCATGAAATTAGAATTTTAGGAGAACTTTCACTTAGATTGAATCCAAACCAATTAAGAAATCAAGATACACATTTAGGATTCACATTGAAATTAGATCATAGGATGCATGTCACATAGATAGCACATTAACAAGAGAGTTGAATGAGCCATTAAAAATGAATTTAAAAGAGTTAACTTTTGGAATTGAAGACCGATTATCGGGCAGGAATGGTGCATGTGGTGGATAAATCCCCATACCTTCCATTTTTGTAACCAGGTAGCGAGTCTAGATTTCTGGTTAATTATGGGTCCTAGATCCCACATCTAGGTGGCGACTCTGTCAGTCTCTTTTGTGTGGAATTCGGATTGCCTTAGTGATCCCAAGTTCACATAAAAGATGAATTAAAATTAATAATAAAAGGCACACGCCAATCGCGTGGGTACGAGAGACCAAGAGATAGTGCGTGGCGGCTCGCGCCCCACGCCCCTCTCGCGGGATCGGGTCTCACAGCTACTAGCACATCTTCATAGTCTGTTTCTTCTTGCTCTTCAGAATAGTCTAAAACTGCCAACTCTTGCCAAGCAACATCAGGCACATCTTCTTCAAACAAGGACCCCAACACATCTGTCTCAAGGTAGACTAACCAGTCCTCAACAGTTTTCTCAACATAACATACCGGCGGTTCTGTTTCTGGGAGAGCAAGGCCACTAAATATTTCAAAACCAGGTATCATGATTCCTGTCACCGAGTCATACCATGGTTCGGAGAACCCATAGTATGGAGAAGTCTCGCCTTCTTTGATAAAGCGATCATTCATCGATAAGGAATATGGAGCCATTGGAAGTACCCTTCAGGTGCGGCGGATTTCTTCCTTCAATTTCAACAATTCTTCCATGGCTTCCTCCTCCTCCTCAGTAGGTACATATCCAAGACCGAAAATTCCATGGTTTGCTTTGATTGGGCGCCAGCGAGATGCCTTGCTTGAATCATGGCCCAAATTCATACCAGGAAAGTAATTCATTTTTCTCATTATTTTGGCAACCACAGGACTGATAGCAAAAGGTAAACACAACTCCTCCCGAGAGGCCTCTTCATAGGAAATAGCAGCAACGTCGAACGCTAAACCATTCAAGTTATAATCTTCTGCTTCTGCAACTGGAAGGATAAGAGTTTCTCCTGTTATTTGTCCTATTTCTGGCTCTTCGTCACCCCTGACAGTGATCAACTTTCCATCTTTGCTGAACTTCAATTTTTGATGAAGGGTTGAAGCAACAGCGCCTTCCTTATGCAACCAAGGACGTCCCAGAAGCATATTAAACGAGGCCTTGATATCAATAACCTGAAACTCAACCTCAAATTCTTGACCGCCTACAACAATCTTGGTAGTAAGGACCCCGACCACATTTCTGCGGGTGTTGTCATATGCAAGAATTCCAAGGGTTGATTCGGCGAAATCAGTGGGACCGAAACCCAAGGTAATGGCAGTTCTCAATGGACACACATTCAACGCGGATCCGTTATCTACCAACACAGATGGTACTTTCTTGCCTTTACAGACAATAGTGACATGAAGAGCTCTAGCATGATTCTGACCTTGAGGAGGCAGCTCCTGATCTGAGAAACTAATGACTCTGGTGGCCTGGGTCAGAGCGACAACTTCAGCCAGTTGCTCTGGAGATATTTCTGAGGACACCTGGATTGTATTCAATTCTTTTAACACAACTTCTCTATGTTTCTTTGATGCTATCAACAATCCTCAAACAGATATAACGGCCTGAGTCTTCTTCAACTGTTGCACGACTTCATCATCTGGGTCTTTCACATATTGCGGCTCTTCTCCTCGAGCCAATGCCCCTGGATTCTCGACTCTCAATTCAGCAGGTTTAAAAATTCTTCCGCCCCTTGTAACATGTCTAACTTCATCCAATTCTGGCTCATCATAAGTAATAACTTGAGGGACTTGTGGCTCATAGGTGATCATTAAGGGAGATGCAGACTCTCTTAGGTATGACTCATCACAAAAGATGATTTGGGGTTCAGAAATGGGTTCTAAGGCACATATGAGGGTGAGAGGGTCAAACTCAGAATCTCCTATGGTTATGGCATTAACGGCAGCAGAAGGATTAGCATGACCAGGTAGCGGGTTTTAGGTAACAATGGGTCTTGGCTGGAATGCAATGACTTTCTCGTCAATGAGTTTCTGGATTCTAAATTTCAAGGCAATGCAGTTGTCAGTAAGATGACCAGGACCTCTGTGGTACTCACAGTGTAGGTCAGCTCGCCAATTTGCAGGTAAAGGATTGGGGGGAGGCCAGATGGCACGTAGGGTTATGCGACCTGAGGCAAGACACTGCTTAAGTACTTCTGAAGATGGAATATGAAGAGGGGTAAATTCTACCTGGGTTCGTTGCCGAGGTGCGGTCGCGGGTTGGGCATAGTCCATCACTAGAGGTTCCTGGGACTTAGAGGACTGAGCATTGGAACGAGAAATACTACTGACTTGGGCTGGAGGGGACTTTTTGAAATCTCTGGGGTTTGGGTTGCTACGGTTGAATACACCTTGAGCCATAGCCTCCTCTATCTGGGTGCCTGCCACAATGAAGTGCTTGAAGTCTGGATAATATTGCAATGACATGTGATACTGGAGTTGGGGGGAAATACTTTTCACGATTATTTGAACCTGCTCTTCCTCAGAAGGGCGCTCCATCATCTGAGCTGCTAGTCTTCTCCATCTTTTCACAAAAAATAGAAAAGATTCCCTCGAGTCTTGCTTGGTTCTCCCTAAATCCTTTCTAGTGATTTCCGTCCCATCATCATATTTGAATTGTCTGATGAACTGTTCACCGATATCCTTCCATGTCCTATAACGAGTCTTGTCTAAGACCATGAACCACCTTCTAGCAACCTTGGTTAGAGAAACCAGAAACAACTGAGCCATTTGTTCAGCAGATAAACCTTGAGGCTGGCACATGATAGTGAACATTTGCAAGTGTGTGATCGGACAACCCACACCGTCATATTTGTCGAAATCTGGCATTTGAAAATTAGCAGGGAGACGGATTTCGGGAAATAGTGTAAGATCACTTGGGTTGAAACCACCCTGGTCTTGAAACTGGATGTCTTGAACTTTCCTGGTAAGACTTTCTAATTTCTCCATAACTGTCTTATCAACCATGGACTGAGAAGGCCTACTGCGATCCTCGCTGTACTACTCTTTTTCCAAATCTTCTTCGGTTTTATCAGGGATAGGGATGAATACTGGCTGGGCAGGTGCGGCTGAAGTAGCTGCATGGTGCATAGGCCCTTTATCTTTGGACAACGACGGCCCCAACTTCTCAGAAAGCTGAGCCTTGATAACTCGGTTCTCTTCTTTGAGCTCTTGAAGTTGCTGGAGAATCAAGGTGAGAGTATCGGTAATAGCAGCGGGTGGAATACTGTCTTAGTTGTCTACCATTGGTGAGGATGAGGATGAGAAAGAAGGAGATGCTGGGGTTCTCAGAGAAGGTGGCGGGGATACAGATTTCCTCTCCAATCGTGAAGAGGTCCGAACCCAAGGAGTAGTGCGGTTAGCTATGGTGTTTACTGCCCTGAAATATTTGAAAGACATATTTTACAATCAGAAAGAAGTAGACAATGATGCACACATAGACCAAGATAATGAGAGAGAAAGATGAACTTTATTGATCAATCATTAAAGCTTGAGTACAGGGTTCATTCTTTCAAAGATAAACGGATAAGATTAAACATGGAACTAAGCATTCTTTTTAGACTTCTTCTTCGGACGACAATCTTCCTCAGCTGGCTCTTTTAAAGGTTTGATAATTCTGACATCCCAAGCATATGAAACGGCTTTGACAATCTTGGGCTTGAGATCCTCAGGCGGATAAAAATGACGAAGGGGAGGCACAATAGATTACTCCCTTCCATACTGACGCAGGATCCTGGCAAGAACATAAAAGGAAGTCTTTTTGAGACCAAGAAGGCGAACATAGTTAGCTTCTCCGGTGTTGAAGACAGCTTCTTGGATTCCAGGAATTTGCCAATAAATCTGATCTTGTTGGCGAGAATTTAACCATTCAACCCAATCGCTTTTATGATCGAAAGAAACATCATGACGCCATTCACTGAAGGTGTATAACGTATGATCGAAATGGACAGGAGCTGCAATTTTTAGCTAGTGACACAACCACACCTGGAGTAATGCAGGACATCCTGAGAAAGACCCAACGAAAGAGCGAACATAAGAGCCTGGACCTGAGCTGGCACGAAGGCGAGCCATATCATCCAATCCATTGAAGGTTTCTGGAAGTATAGTAGGAATTGGATTGGCGCCTCGATCCATTTGATCCACGAGGTCCAAAAGAACAGCTGACGCAAAGTGAGAAGGCTGGACAGTGAGGAATCTGGCAAAGGAGCAAAATCTCAAAGCACGACGTCGGGCTTTTTGAATATCAACAGCACCAATGTGTCCAACAGGAGGGTAAATGTCAATCAGTTGTTGCATGGACACTTCTTGGCCTTTCATGAAAGAGTTCATGGATTCATCTGGATTATTCATTAAGCGAAGGAACAAAGGACGATAATCCGGAACACAGGATGGCTTCGCTAGAGGGCCATCCACAGGATATTCCAATAAGGCACACCATTCTTCAAAGGTGGGACACATTTCTTGGTTGCCAAAACGGAAGACATGATGATCGGGATCCCAACACTCTGATGCGGCATAGAGTAATCCCCAATCGAGCTTAATGGTTGCCACGTAGCCGAAGAGATTTTTCTCTTGCTCACTTATGGCATAGATGTGAGATTCTCTTAATGTACCACGGATCCAATGAAGAATTGTACGAGTAGACATGATGCCTGTAAGCCAAGAGAAGGGATACAAGAATGATGAGGATTTATATGAACACGAGATTGGGATAAGTTCCTGCCAGTACAAAGAAAGTGTGAATACATGATCGAATCACATGATAGAAGATTGAAAGACGTACGATCAAGAGATGAGATGAGATAGCATAAGATTGCTTTCAACGGATAGATCATGAATGACTAATCCCATGAGATCTTTGAAAATGATGGGATTTATATCCTAACCCCAAAGGAAAAGTTTTTAATCTTCGCACATTTTAACAGTGTTACCTGAAGGCATCAAACCCTAATCCTAATCTAGCGGAGTGGAGAGAGGATCTCAACTCAAGACTTTGTTTGTGCACCTAAGGACCGATCGTAGCCATTGGAAGATGGACCACGGCCTAATCTAGACACAAATGGGTAGGATATCCTAAGCTAGGCTCACACACGTGATGCACATGTGTTCGTATACTATATGCATGTGTGGGTTAATCTAGGGGTAAGGCCAAGAGTTCCCTTAGCACGAATCCGTGTTCGATATACTGTACCAGTGTCCGGCGTATCAGTACGTGAACAAGAGATCCGTTTACACACCATAAGGTGCTAGGCTAAGGGTGGAATGCTTCTCTAGCACAGAGGCACCAGGTGATGAAATCCCAGTCAACCGTGCTAGATAACACTCCGGGTTCCTAAAATAGGACGTGTGTGCATGTGAGATGCAAGGGTTTAGATGCAAGTGATGTAAGTGTGTGCAATAAGTTCGCGCAATCTATGATGCCTTCAGGTTTTGTTAGATTAAGTTTGCGTATGACGTGATAAGAAAATAAAACAAGACAAACTAATTTAACAAGTATATGAGAGATAGAGTTTTTATGAGCCAGTTAAATTAAATTCAAATGAGTTATCCTTCGGAATTTTAATGAAGTTAGGTGATCCCCAGCGGAGTCGCCAAACTGTGGGACCCGATCCCGCGAGAGGGGTGGGGTGCGAGCCGCCACGCTCTCTCTTGGTCTCTCGTACCCACGCGATTGGCGTGTGCACTTTTATTATTGATTTTAATTCATCTTTTATGTGAACTTGGGATTACTAAGGCAATCCGAATTCCACACAAAAGAGACTGACAGAGTTGCCACCTAGATGTGGGATCTAGGACCCATAATTAACCAGAAATCTAGACTCGTTACCTGATTACAAGAATGGAAGGTATGGGGAGTTATCCACCACATGCACCATTCATGCCCGATAATCGGTCTTCAATTCCAAAAGTTAACTCTTTTAAATTTATTTTAAATGGCTCATTCAACTCTATGTTAGTGTGCGAACTATGTGACATGCATCCTACGATCTAATTTCAATGTGAATCCTAAATGTGTATCTTGATTTATTAATTTGTCTGGATTCAATCTAAGTGAAAGTTCTCCTAAAATTCTAATTTCATGGAAAGTCCTAAGTGATTTAATTAAGAATTTACAAGAAAATTAATATACAAAACCCCACAATTTGTTGTGGAGCTGACTCGTGATTGGTATGCCATCAAACATCCAAGCTGCCTACGTACCCAAGCCTCACTCGGATCAGAGTGGACGTAGTTCGGTGCACCTAAGCGAAGCTACTTATGCCTAACTCAACTAAGCCACCGACCTAGACTGGATTGACTGTTTCAATAGTTTTAAGAGAAGTTATTTAATTCAAGTTGAAGATTTTATTATCCTAGGACTTCATCTAAGATGCTATATGATCCTATCTAAGTGCAAGTTGTCCCTTAGACTAATGCAGGTTAACCTACATCCTAGGTAACTAGGCTTGTCCTAGGGAAAGATTGGGTGACTAGTGTAACTAGACCTATGGCACGGTTGCTATCCATAGCAAACGTCCGTGATGAGGCTGGACTCCTAACTCTAGGACTCCCTAAAACCTAGGACACGACATGACGCAAGTGTTCCTAAATTGGGCTCTAATGGTTCTTATGATGGAAACCGTAATCCAACGGTTCCGAAAGACACGAGGTAAATTGATTCAAGTACTTGAAGTTAATGAATTTTAGATTTCAAGGATTTTCGATTTCTGAACATTTAAGGAATACCAGAGGTTCTATGGTTCATAAATTTCGGCCTCGAATAGCATCCACGGAAGGGAATCGTGCGCTCTTTCCTTGTGCAATTTAATACTTAAGTTATAGCACCTTATTGCCTGGCATATCTCTCAGGATTTCCGTGGACAGTAAACCTCGGAGCCAATAACATGCTATAACTTTAAATATTCAAATTGTCAAAAATCGATTGCAATTTGGATACGATTATGGATGCAATGGCCATTTTACAAGGGAATTCTAAGGATCCTAAGATTTCTGTTTCAATGGATTAAGGAATGAATATGTGAAAGAATTTTAAGGTTCTTTAGAAATTTTCATAATGATTTTTGATTAAGTTCAATTTTTAGTGGATTTTATCAATTTCAGACGACCCAGTGATTTTACAAGTGAACTCATTGGAAACAAATTCAAAATAAATTGAAATTTCTACAGCAACAAGATGTGATGGAATGTAGTTTACTGGAAAAATTTTACAGATTTTTATATTAAGCTCTTATTAATTCTTGATTAAATAACAATATGACCAGATTGTGAAAATAACACAGAAATTATTAGAAATAGAAATCTAAATTCATCGAAATTTCTACAGTAGTAAGATATGAGTAAAGATAGTATTCTGTGAGATTTTCATGAATTTTAGATACTATTTACTATCAATTTTGGATTTTTGAATTTTCAAACCAGATTATGAATTTACACTACATCCCTTAGGAACCAAATTCTAAATCAATTGAAAATTTTACAAAAGCATGAAATATGGAATATAAGACTACTAAAAAAATTTTGAGAATTTTAATTGTGATTTTATGTCAGTAAAAAATCTCACAAAATCTGATTGTTTTCAAAGAAAGCATCAAATAATATACCAAATAAAACCCAAAAATCCTTAAAAATTCATGGTAGAATGTATCAGCATCATATTAGTTTCCCATGAAATTTCATTAATTTTGGAACCTATTTAGTATATTTTCCATTTTTCTTCTTCAAAAAGATGTTTTTGAAGAGTTTTCTATTTTTAAAACATGATTTTTGAGAAAATTACGACTTCGGAAAATGTTCTTTAACCTTGTTCCGATGTGATGAAGACAAAAACATTTTAATATTCCAAAAAATAGATCATCCTGAGATAGCTATTTTTTCCAATTTCTTAATTTCTAAGTCATTATTTTAAATGAAATTCCATTCTTCACTCAAATTCTCAAAATCCTTTGATCCAATGTCTGATCCGATCCGATGGTTCTTTTAGTCTATTTAAACAGATCAGTGTATTAAATTTTGAGACGAATCGGACTTGAAACACTCATGTAAAACACGATTTTTAGCACACACATATAATATTGAATTAAATACAATTAAATGCTAAAACCATGCAAAAAAATATAGAACGATTCTGGAAAAATCTGAGAATAGTGCACCTACCTTTGATTGAGATCCTTGCCGAATCCAAGAGCTTGAGAATCCGAAAAATCCCGCCGACGCTCGATCCGATGTCCTTTCTTCTCTTTCTTTCTTTGTTTTTTTTATTTTATTTTTCTCACTGTGGAGAGAGAGAGAGAGATATGGAATGAGAATGAGAGTTAGAGAAGAGAGAGAGAGTGTGAGTGAGACCGAGAAGGTGAGTGAGAGATGCACAGAGATAGAGAGGGAGAGATAGAGAGATAGAGAGGGTGAGAGAGATCGAAACAAAGAGATAGAGAGGGAGAGACAACTTGAGAGATGAGAGAGGGAGAGTAAGATAGAGAGAGATAGAGAGTGAGAGAATGTTAGAGAGATTAAACGTGGGATGGAGAGGGATATAGAGCGTGACAGAGAGAGAGACTAAGCGTGTGAGAGATTGAGGGATTGAGAGCGTGAGAGGGAGAGATTAAGAGTGTGAGGGATTGAGGGATTGAGAGCGTGAGAGGGAGAGATTAAGAGTGTGAGGGATTGAGGGATTGAGGGATTGAACGTGAGAGATTGAGATTAAGGGAGTATGAGATAAACAAAGGAATGGAGAGTGAGAGATTGAAAACAGAGGGATGAAAGGGAGAGAGTAAAAAACATTGCGTGAGTGAATTTGAGATAGAAAATACGATCCTCTGCTTTTTCTTGTTTTTGCAAAAAAAGAAAACGATACTCTGTTTTTAGAGAGTTGGAGAAGGAAAGATAGAGACTGCTGTTGAGTGTGGGAAAGGGCGAGAGTGATATGGAGAGGGAGAGATGGAGATACTCTGTTGAGCGTGGGAGAGAGTGAGAGTGATATGCGAGAGATGATAGAGTTGTAGCAAGGTGAGTTCTGTCCAAGGAAAAACGTGAGTCCTCTTGAGGGAAGGTTGCAGAGAGGTTGTTTTTTTTTTTCAATGGTCTATCCACACCTTTTCTTAAGACCAATCCTCCCCTCCTTCTTGGTTTCTTTTTTTCTTTTATTGCCATATGCTTGCCTCAATCTTCATAAGGAAATTGCCGGTTTCGTAAGCTAATGGAGGAGAGAGTTGCCGAAATCTTCTTCTTCAGAGCTTAGAATTTTTATTTAGTTCTATTTAAATAATGCTTGCCAAGATAATTTCTTCCAACTAGAAGAGAAAGAAACCAAAGATTTTGGCTTCTTGCTAAACTAGAGAGAGCGGGAATCAGCCAAGATTCCAAGAATTATATTTTGCCATGAGCTTATTATAGACCTTTCCAAGAAGATAAGAGAAGATATTTTATTACTAAAGATAAGATCTATCACTTTAAAATGGACCCCACCTAAAGCAAACGAATTTGGCTTGAAGACCATCACTCGAATTTCCCTCTTTTGATATTTTTCTAAGTCTCATGAGGATCTCATTCTCTAGGAATTGCGGGTCCCACTCAAATTTGCCAAACCCCCATGGAATTAAATTAGTTGCTCTATGATGGTGGGCCCCAGGGTAGGATTTTGATCCACAAACCAAAACGCGGGAAGAGAAAGGAAGATGTCAGCCATCAAATTGATGGGCTAAACATGAATAGACTGTGCCCACCACCCCTTCCGATAAGGCGATCGTAACGGTCCATTTTATGGGCTACCACATAAATAGATTGTGACGACTAAATCGCTTTAGTGAAAATCACTCCATTGATGGGCTGCCACCTTAAGCTTGAATTACAACAGCCGAGTGTAAACACCCCATTTTGCTCCGCTTTAATCAACAAAGAAGTTAGTGTTCTTGTTATCATTATTTTTCAGTGTTTTCTATCCCCGTGTCCGCCTCGTATGTTTTCTCGATCTTTTCGGGCATCTCGGTCATGTTCTGCATTTTTCTGCTAAGCGTTGAGAGGGGTTGTTCCAAGAATCCAAGCAAGAGAGAATTTTGACCCGTTTGCTGGGCCCGTATTGAGCGCTTCTTATTAAAATGAGATCCCGCACTGTGCCTTGCATTGACATTAACAAAGAATAACAAAGAATATGGGTTTTGAACTCACTTTGGACCCAATGAGCGAGATTGTAAGCCCAAGGGTCTACTCTGCTATCTTGTTTTGATGATTCTAAACATAATTGATTGTGTTTTTGAATACTAATCAATTTGCTTTGAAGTGTTGTGTTTGAGATAGGATTGATCATTGAAGAAACCAACACACAACATGGTCATGCTTGGAGATATCCCATACAAGAGTCAAAGGAGCTAAGTGAAGCTCACCTCATCTCTCAAGCAAGCATACACAAGATGGAAGATCAATTGAAGACCAAGACTAAAGAGAAGTTGAAAGCTACATAGGTATCATTGTACATCCTTTCTCTTTAGATTTTCAAGTCAAGGCAAAACATTTTTCAAAGTGTTTTCAACTTGGTTTTCAAAGAACACTTAAGAACTTAAAATGCATTAGTGAATGGTTATGTGGTGGACCAACATGTTGGGACCCTCATAAACATTCTAAAATAACCATAGGAGTTGAGTTCCAAAAGCTAAAAATCAAACAAGCAATAAAAATCAAAAACTGCGGATTTTTAGGCTTCTCGGAACTCCGAGAATTTTTCTCGGAGCTCCGAGCTCGGAACTCCGAGAGTTCCCTCGGAACTCCGAGAAAAGGTCCAGTAGCATCTGGACATTTTCTCGGAACTCCGAGAAATGGTCCAGTAGAAATTTTATTTCTTCTGGCCGTTGTCTCGGAACTCCGAGAATATTTCTCGGAACTCCGAGAATTCTCGGAACTCCGAGAACCTTGCGACAGCTCAAAAAAGAGCCGTTGGGTTTTGAATTAAAATTTTTTTTTTGTTATCTACACCCCCAAACGGTCATATTTTGAGGAGAGACTATTTATACAATATCTAGAGGATTATTTCCTCTCTCTTGATTTTTGAAAAACCCTCTTAAGCACTCAAGCAAACTTGCAACCCTTTCAAGCTTAAGATTTTTGGTTTTTCCCAAACTTGCCTTTCACTTGTGAACCTATTGAGTTTGGATTTAGAGCTATCACTTGCAATCTTTGTTGAAGAGCAATCAAGGAACTACAAAGGGCATCAAGCTTTCAAGAAGAAGCCAAGCTATCAAATCTTCCATATCTTGTATAGGTGGCTAGGGCATTCCCTTTTTAATTCCCTAGAGAGCAACCGCTTAGAACTCGGCGGAGAAGGAGAGTCTTTGTAAAGGTGTAAGGGCATCCTTGTTTAATATCCCTTGGAATTGTAACCGCCTCGGAGCCGGGCATCGTGGAGGTCTCCAATAGTGGAATCCCTCAAGTGCGACCTTGAGTAGAGTGGAGTAGGCCGTTGGCCGAACCACTATATATCGGTGTGTCATTTCTCACTCTTGCATTTCCATTATTGTTTTGGTTTGGCATTTCACTTTGTTCTTTCAATTATATTTGCACTAACCAAATATTTAATTAAGTGAAGAAAAATTCCAATTAGGGTTTATAGATAATTTTCAAAAGGCCTAATATTGAGTTAAATTCAATTCACCCCCCCTCTTGAGTATTTCAATTGGTATCAAAGCCTCGTCTCTAATTTTTAGAAAACCCTAACCGGTCTAGAGTAAAGATTCTAAATTGGCAAACTACCCTCAACACCATGAAGGTTATTCAAACACTAGGCCACCCTATTTTGATGGAACAAACTATGGTTTTTGGAAAACCAAAATGAAAATCTTTTTAACCCAAGACTATCAAATGTGAAGAGCAATTAATAATGAATACATCTTACCCACAAGAAATTTAAATGATTGGACCGAAGCCGAACAACAAGCTTCGAATTATAATGCCAAAGCCATGAATTCTCTTATTTGTGCTCTATCTCCCGGAGAATTCAATAGAGTATCAAATTTGAATTCGGCTAAGGAAATTTGGGACACTTTAGAAGTCACCCATGAGGGAACCAATCAAGTAAAAGAATCTAAAATGAACCATCTCTTTCGGCAATACGAACTCTTTCAAATGACATCCGATGAAACAATTGCCGACATGTACACTAGATTCACCAATCTTGTAAATGGATTAAGGGGTCTTGGAAAACAATTTTCCAATAGAGATTTAGTGACTAAAATCCTTAGGTCCTTACCTTTGTCTTGGGAATCCAAAACCTCCGCAATCACCGAAGCCAAGGACATGAACACATTGAACCTAGATGAACTAATAGGGTCCTTGATCACCCATGAAATGATTTTCAAAACAAAAGCACCCGAAATTGAAACTAAAATCGAAAAAGGAAAAGGAATTACTTTTGCTTGTAATATAGGTGAAAATGAAGATGCAAAAGAAGACATGGAAGATGAAGTTGCCCTCCTAACAAGAAGGATCAAATTCTTGCAAAGGAACATGGGAGGGATGAGAAATAGAAGGACAAACCCTCCATTCAAGAAGAAAGAAGAACTCGGTGATGGATCTTCTCAACCACGATGTTACGGTTGCAAGAAGCTTGGACACATTCGCCCGGATTGTCCACTCAACAATGAACCCACTTCAAACAACCGCTTCAAGAGAAGAGAAGGCAAGAAAGGAATGACCGCCACGTGGGATGAAGAAATTGAAAGCGAAGGCGAACAAAATGATGGCGAAGATTGCTTGATAGCAAGGAACGTATGCTTCATGGCCTCAACAAACGACAACAATGAGGTAAACACTTTAAATGATGTTATTGTTTTAAAAGAAGTTCTTGATTCCCTACAAAATGCAAATGATGAACTTGAAATTCAATTTGATAAAATTGCATCTCTTGAAAATTCTCTTGCTAACATGACAAAAGAATTTGGTTGGTTGAAAAAGGATCATGAATTTTTAGATGATAAGAATGAAAAATACAAAGTAGAAATTCATGAGTTAAATGCTTCTATCAAAATCTTAAATAAAAACCGACAAGAACTCTCAAATGAAAACAACAATCTAAAGCATGAAAATGGTAGATTATCTTTTGAGTATGATGAACTAAAGAAACTTTTTGAAAAATTTGAAAATAGTTCATTAAAATTGGATAGACTTGTAAATCTTCAAAGAATGTCAAGTGACAAAAGTGGACTTGGACATAAATGGAACACCACAATATCCAACTATAAAACTAAACTTGAAAAGGTTTCTTCTAGCGGTACCAAAATTTGCTTTTATTGTGGTCTAGAAGGTCATTACAAGGTTGCTTGCTTACATGCTAAACAAGATAAGATTAAGTTGAACTCTAATGTGAAAACAAATGAACATAGCAAGATTAGGAAGATTTGGGTACCTAAGGGATCTCACTTGCCTATTCATATGTAGGTATGCCTTAAAAGCCATAACAAGAAGAACACATGGTACCTTGATAGTGGATGCTCTAGACATATGACCGGAGACCTTACTCAATTCGCATCCCTATCGCTCAAGGATGGTGGAGACGTTACCTTTGGAGATGATAAGAAAGGAAAAGTCAAAGGTGAAGGCACCATAGGTAACTCTACCTCTCCCATACATGATGTACTATTTGTTGATGGTTTTGAAGTTGTCTTCAATCCCGATAAATGCATTGTTAAAAATAAGATAGATGGAGTAGTCAAATTCATAGGTTCTAGAGACAATAACATTTACACAATTGGATTAGATGATCTTAGACTCCAAAATGTAACTTGTCTTAATGCCATTAGTGAGGATTCTTGGCTATGGCATAGGAGGTTGGGTCATGCCGGAATGGATCTCATTTCGACCCTCTCCTCAAAAGAAAGTGTTAGAGGATTGCCTAAGTTCAAATTCATCAAGGATCACATTTGTAGAACTTGTCAATTAGGAAAACAATTGAAAAGCTCATTTGCACCTAAAAATATGATTTCAACTTCCTACCCCTTGGAGCTACTTCATATGGATCTTTTTGGACCAATGAAGACTAGTAGCCTAGGTGGAAAGAGGTACGTGTTTGTAGTTGTGGATGACTACTCGCGATTCACATGGGTCATATTTCTAGCACACAAAGATGAAACTTATGAAAACTTCCTTACATTGTGCAATCAAATACAAAATGAAAAAGGTGTTGCTATCTCGTACATTAGAAGTGATCATGGAACTGAATTTGAAAATGTACATTTTGACACTTATTGTAATGAACATGGCATAAAACATAATTTTTCCGCACCTAGAACACCTCAACAAAATGGAGTAGTAGAAAGAAAGAATCGAACTCTCCAAGAAATGGCTAGAACTATGTTGCATGAAAATGATCTCCCTAGATATTTTTGGGCGGAAGCGGTTCGCACCGCTTGCTATATCATAAACAGGGTATATCTAAGGCCAATTTCTAAGAAAACACCTTATGAGCTTTGGAAAAACTTGAAACCAAATATAAGCTACTTTAGAGTGTTTGGATGTAAATGCTTTATTTTAAACATCAAAGATAATCTACACAAATTTGATAGAAAATCGGATGATGGAATATTCTTAGGGTATTCTTCTCATAGCAAGGCATATAGAGTATTTAATAGGAGAACCCTAGTAGTAGAAGAATCCATGCATGTGACATTTGATGAAAGAGAGCCAACACCACAAGAAATGCCACATGATGAGGATGAACCCATTGAACATCTTTTTCCAAAATTGAGTGCTCCTCCTCATGCATCAACAAGTCATACATTACCTAGTGAGGAAGTAGAAAATGAAATTGATGACTCATTGCCTAGGGATAGGAGAACATTGGTAGATCATCCTGAATCCCAAATTTTAGGTGATGCCACATTGCCAGTAAGAACTAGATCATACTATCGTAGTGTGAGTAACAATTTGGCGTTCCTATCCGAATTAGAACCAAAATCCATCAAGGAAGCTGAAAAGGATGAATATTGGTTGATGGCCATGCAAGAAGAGCTAAGTCAATTCGAAAGGAACAAAGTGTGGAGGCTAGTACCTAGACCTAGTGATCATCCAGTCATTGGCACGAGATGGGTGTATAGAAATAAATTGGATGAAAATGGAATTATCACTAGGAATAAAGCTAGGCTTGTAGCCCAAGGGTACAATCAGGAGGAAGGGATAGATTATGATGAGACATTTGCTCCTTTTGCCCGTATGGAGGCTATTAGGATACTTTTGGCATATGCATCTCATAAAGGATTTAAACTATATCAAATGGATGTCAAAAGTGCCTTCCTAAATGGCTATATCCAAGAGGAAGTGTATGTTGAGCAACCTCCAGGTTTTGAAGACTTCAAACATCCAAATCATGTCTTCAGGCTTGATAAAGCTTTATATGGATTAAAGCAAGCTCCTAGAGCTTGGTATGAGAGGCTTTGCACTTTCTTAGTTGAAAAGGGATTCGAGATGGGAAAGGTGGATAAAACCTTATTTATCAAAAGAGAAAATCATGATATCCTCCTTGTCCAAATCTATGTGGATGATACCATCTGTGGCTCAACTAATCAAAAATTGTGTGATGAATTTGCAACCTTAATGAAAAATGAATTTGAAATGAGCATGATGGGAGAGTTCACCTACTTCTTAGGACTCCAAATTAAACAATACAAAAATGGAATATTTTTAAATCAAGAAAAATATACAAAGGAGTTATTAAAGAAGTATGGCATGGATAGCAGTAAGACATCAAGAATTCCCATGAGTACTACTGCTAAGCTAGAAAAAGATGAATTTGGCAAATCTGTGGATCAGAAACTGTATAGGGGTATGATAGGTAGTTTGCTCTATTTGACAGCCAGCAGACCAGACATTATGTTTACTGTCTGTCTCTGTGCTCGATTTCAATCGGATCCTAAAGAATCTCACCTATCAGCAGTTAAGAAGATCTTCAAGTACTTAATAGGAACCCAAAGTCTAGGACTGTGGTATGAAAGATCATCTTCCTTCACTCTCATCGGATATTCAGATGCAGACTTTGCTGGATGTAGAGTAGATAGGAAAAGCACTAGTGGGACTTGCCAATTCTTGGGTAAATCACTTGTTTCATGGTTTAGCAAGAAGCAAAATTCAGTAGCTCTGTCCACAACAGAAGCAGAATATGTGGCAGCTGGAGCTTGCTGTGCTCAAGTCCTATGGATGAAAAGCACATTGATGGACTATGCAATCAAAATGGAAAATATTCTCATCCAATGTGACAATACTAGTGCTATATGCTTAACAAAGAACCCCATACAACACTCAAGAACAAAACACATTGAGATTAGGCACCACTTCATCAGAGATCACTCACAAAAAGGGGATATTTGCTTAAAATATATCAACACTGAAGATCAATTAGCGGATATCTTTACAAAACCCCTTAGTGATGATAGAATTTGTTATATCCGAAGTGCCTTAAACATTTGGAGTGCGGATCAAATTAAAGAAATTGCCAAATAAATACTTTGTGCCTTTAACCAGCTTATTTATATAGTATTTATATATATAATCTTTGTTTGGTAGTATCTGCATGAATGAGATGTCAAACTTTTAATCTTAAAAATCACTCAATTGATATTCTTAGCCTTCTTAGTTTTTCTAATTTGGAGAGGTATCTTCACTTTAATTAAAATACCTAACATCTTGACATATGTCAACATCTCAATCATGAACAGGTATATGTGCATTACTTGGTTAAATATTTTTATACCATAAGCATTGATTTAGGGGGAGTTATCTACTCCTAAATTTTTTTTTTTTACACCCTTTCTGTCGATGACAAAAGGGGGAGAAGGTTTGAAATTGATTATCTATTCAAATTTACTATATGCACCTCATGCTTATAACTTGTATCATTTATATGTGTGCATATATTGAGGGGGAGTTCTAGTATTCACTTGCCTACTATGTCACTCCACACACACCTCATAATCAATTTTGTTTGTCATCATCAAAAATGGGGAGATTGTAAGCCCAAGGGTCTACTCTCCTATCTTGTTTTGATGATTCTAAACATAATTGATTGTGTTTTTGAATACTAATCAATTTGCTTTGAAGTGTTGTGTTTGAGATAGGATTGATCATTGAAGAAACCAACACACAACATGGTCATGCTTGGAGATATCCCATACAAGAGTCAAAGGAGCTAAGTGAAGCTCACCTCATCTCTCAAGCAAGCATACACAAGATGGAAGATCAATTGAAGACCAAGACTAAAGAGAAGTTGAAAGCTACATAGGTATCATTGTACATCCTTTCTCTTTAGATTTTCAAGTCAAGGCAAAACGTTTTTCAAAGTGTTTTCAACTTGGTTTTCAAAGAACACTTAAGAACTTAAAATGCATTAGTGAATGGTTATGTGGTGGACCAACATGTTGGGACCCTCATAAACATTCCAAAATAACCATAGGAGTTGAGTTCCAAAAGCTAAAAATCAAACAAGCAATAAAAATCAAAAACTGCGGATTTTTAGGCTTCTCGGAGCTCCGAGCTCGGAACTCCGAGAGTTCCCTCGGGACTCCGAGAAAAGGTCCAGTAGCATCTGGACATTTTCTCGGAACTCCGAGAAAATTTCTCGGAACTCCGAGAAATGGTCCAGTAGAAATTTTATTTCTTCTGGCCGTTGTCTCGGAACTCCGAGAATATTTCTCGGAACTCCGAGAATATTTCTCGGAACTCCGAGAATTCTCGGAACTCCGAGAATGGTTCTCGGAACTCCGAGAACCTTGCGACAGCTCAAAAAAGAGCCGTTGGGTTTTGAATTAAAATTTTTTTTTTGTTATCTACACCCCCAAACGGTCATATTTTGAGGAGAGACTATTTATACAATATCTAGAGGATTATTTCCTCTCTCTTGATTTTTGAAAAACCCTCTTAAGCACTCAAGCAAACTTGCAACCCTTTCAAGCTTAAGATTTTTGGTTTTTCCCAAACTTGCCTTTCACTTGTGAACCTATTGAGTTTGGATTTAGAGCTATCACTTGCAATCTTTGTTGAAGAGCAATCAAGGAACTACAAAGGGCATCAAGCTTTCAAGAAGAAGCCAAGCTATCAAATCTTCCATATCTTGTATAGGTGGCTAGGGCATTCCCTTTTTAATTCCCTAGAGAGCAACCGCTTAGAACTCGGCGGAGAAGGAGAGTCTTTGTAAAGGTGTAAGGGCATCCTTGTTTAATATCCCTTGGAATTGTAACCGCCTCGGAGCCGGGCATCGTGGAGGTCTCCAATAGTGGAATCCCTCAAGTGCGACCTTGAGTAGAGTGGATTAGGCCGTTGGCCGAACCACTATATATCGGTGTGTCATTTCTCACTCTTGCATTTCCATTATTGTTTTGGTTTGGCATTTCACTTTGTTCTTTCAATTATATTTGCACTAACCAAATATTTAATTAAGTGAAGAAAAATTCCAATTAGGGTTTATAGATAATTTTCAAAAGGCCTAATATTGAGTTAAATTCAATTCACCCCCCCTCTTGAGTATTTCAGAGATCAATTTCTACGATGGGTATAGTGTATTTTTGCCAATCTGATATGGACCCATCATCAAGAAAAATTAAAGTTTAAAGCTGTGGCTCGTCAAATTGGACGGATTGGATCATCCAATGGCTGATTTGTATGGTATGATTATTCATGTTGGGGATCCATCAATTAAGTAGTTCGGATCATCCTATGGAGTGGGGCATATTATGTTATAAGCATGGACTTTAATCACAATAGGGAATTCGGTCATGAGCGGGACCCACCTTTCGATGCATCATATTCTACACATCAGGATTTATAGTGGGGCCTACTAGCTTCACTTGTATTGGATGTGGGTAAGGTCATCATCAACCCATGTGTCTGTGGATCCACCATTATCCATGTATCGCGCTACCATTCCAAATGGGTCCTACCCATATTCGGTTATCCCATGTTGGGTTATTAGAAGGTGAATAAAAAATTTTGTTGCTTTTCTTTCTTAGCATGGTAAGCAAGAAAAAGGCATGCATGTACGTATATGGAAATAGAGAACAAGGTTTTCTTTTTTGGAAGGGATTGAAGTTTTGGCAAGAGCTGGCTATAGAAAGAATTGGCCGACAATCTTAGGAGGGGTTGCTGGGATTCTAAAAAAGAAAAGGTTAAAAAAAAGAAAAGGAGGGAGCCTCGGGGGAGAAGCTCTGGTTTTTCTGGTTTCCTCTCACGACCCTTTGTGGCTCTCTCTCTCGTTTCTCACCCTCTGCATCTCCTTCAACCTCTCACCACCCTCTCTCTCACTCTCATCTCTCCCCACTCTCCACAGCCCTCTTCTCTCACAGCCTTCACATCTCCATCTCTCAATCACTTTCTTTCAATTTTTCTCTCCCTCTCTTATCCCTTCAACAGCAACTCTCCATCACTATCCTCTTCTCTCTCTCAAGATATATATATATAAAAAAGAAGAAGAACAGAAAACAGAGCATCTCCACGGCTCTGTTTCTGTTTTGCTCTCTCTCTCTCTCTCTCTCTCTCTCTCTCTCTCTCTTATTCCCTTACCCTCTCCACTGTTTTTTTCCATCTCCCATCTTACTCTGTTTTTTTTTTTTTTTTTTCCTCACCATCTCACTCACGCCCTCTGTTTTTCCTCCTCACCACCCCACTCACCCTCTGTTTCCAGATCCGAACAGCCGCCCTCCACCACTCTTCTCTCCCTCCCTTTGTTTCCATATCCCCAAGAGCCGCCCTCCACCACTCTCCTCTCCCTCCCTCTGTTTCCATATCCCCAAGAGCCGCCCTCCACCACTCTCCTCAGCCCTCTCATATCCCATCTCACTTCTTATCACATCTTAATCTCCCCTATTACCTAGCCAAATTACGTCCTTCTTATAATTTTGGTTGAGCCACCTATTCATCCCATCTACCATATGTTTTAATTCCCAGCTATCATCACCCATAGTAAATCACATCTCATCAGCTCAATCCTCACACGGCATCTTTTTGAAATCTCCCAACAGACGGTCATAACTCTCATTGGTTATCTCATCACTCTCTCACCTCCATTAGTATTCCTCTCACCACTTGATATTGGCAGTTCCCTTTTCAAATCACTTGATATTTGCATCCCAATTGCTATTTGATATTGGCAGCCCTCTTTCTTCAAATCACTTGTGAGTTGTGGCCGCAAGTCTCTTTGAGGCAAAATTTATATTCGAGCCACCCTTGGCTCAAATTCTTAAGAGCCGAGACCCTCCTCGGTGGATCCTTGCGGTAACAGGAAGTTTCATTGGTGGAACTCTTTTTTTTTCAGCAGTGCGAAGAAACAGAAAAGAAAAAAAAAAAAACAAAAGAAAGAAAGAAAGAGAAAGCGGAGCGGATCGAGCGGCGGTGGAATTTTTCGGATGTTTCGGCTCTCGGATTCTGCGAGGATCTCGATCGCAGGTTAGTACACTATTCTCAGATTTTTCTCGGATGATTTGGTATTTTTCTAGATTTCTGCATGATTTTTAAACATTTAATTGAATTTAATTGAATATTAAATGTGTGTGCTTAAAATCATGATCTGCATGAGCGTTTCAAATCCGTTTCGTCCCAAAACTTAATACGATGTTCTACTTAAATAGAGTAAAATAACTATCGGATCGGATCGGGCATTGGATCAACGGTTTTTTAGAATTTGAGTGAAGAGTGGTATTTTATTTAAAATAATGGCTGAGTAATTACGAAATTCGAAAAAATAGCCATCTCAGGACGATCTATTTTTTGGAATTTTAAAATTTTCTTATGTTCATCACATCAGAACAAGGTTGGAGGACGTTTTCCGGAATCGTAATTTTCTCGAAAATCGTGTTTTAAAAATAGAAAACTCTTCAAAAATATCTTTTCGACGAAGAAAAATAAAATATATGTTAAACGAATTCCAAAATTAATGACATTTCGTGGAAAAATAATACGATTCTAGTACATTCTACCATGAAGTTTTGAGAATTTTTAGAATTTGTTTGGTATATTATTTTATGTTTTCTTTAAAAATTATCAAATTTTGGGAGAATTTTTACAAACATCAGATCACAGATAAAATTCCCAAAATTTTTACAGTAGTCTTATATTCCATATTTCTAGTTTTTTTAAAAGTTTCAAGTGATTTAGATCTTGTTTCATATGGGATGTAGTGTTAATTCATAATCTGGTTTGAAAATTGAAAAATCCGAAATTGATAGTATATAGTTTTTAAAATTCATGAAAATCTTACAGCATGCTATCTTTACTCATATCTTATTTCTGTAGAAATTTCATTGAATTTAGATTTCTATTTCTAGTAGTTTCTGTGTTATTTTGGCAATCTGATCAATTAATTGTTAAATCAAAATTAAATATGAGCTTAATGTAAAAATCTGTAAAAATCTTTCAGTAAGCTGCATTTCATCATATCTTGCTGTTGTAGAAGTTTCAACTCATGTTGAATTCGTCTGCAACAGTTTCACTTGTAAAATCACTCATATGTTTAAAATTGATAAAATTCATTGAAAAATCGAAATCAATCGAAAATCATCTGAAAATCTCTAAAGAACCTTAAATCTCTGTCACATATTAACTCCTTAATCCATTGAAACAGAAATCTTAGGATCTTTAGATTTCCCTGGAAAAATGACTAGTGCATCCATAATCGTATCCCAATTGCAACCGATTTTTGACAATTTGAATATTTAAGCTATAGCACGTTGTTGGCTCCGAGGTTACTGTCCACGGAAATCCTGAGATATGCCAGGCAATAAGGTGCTATAACCTAAGTATTAAATTGCACAAGAAAAGAGCGCACGATTCCCTTCCTTGGATGCTATCTTGGGCCGAAATTGGTGAACCCTAGAACCATCGGTAATCCTTGAATGTCCAGAAACCGAAAATCCTTGAAATCTGAAATTTATTAACTTCAAGAACTTGAATCGATTTGTCTCGAGTCTTTCGGAACCATTGGATTATGGTTTCTGATATAAGAACCATTAGAGCCCAATTTAGGAACACTGGTGTCGTGTCGTGTCGTGTCCTAAGTTTTAGGGAGTCCTAGAGTTAGGAGTCCAGCCTCATCACGTACGTTTGCTATGTATAGCAACCGTGCCATAGGTCTAGTTACACTAGTCACCCAATCTTTTCTTAGGACAAGCCTAGTAAACTAGGATGTAGGCTAACCTGCATTAGTCTAAGGAACAACTTGCATTTAGATAAGAATCATATAGAATCTTAGATGAAATCCTAGGATAATAAAATCCTCAACTTGAATTAAATAATTTCTCTTAAAACTGTTGAAACAGTCAAATCAGTCTAGATCGGTGTCTTAGTTGAGTTAGTCATAAGTAGCTTAGCTTAGGTGCACCGAACTACGTCGACTCTGATCCCAGTGAGGCTTGGGTACGTAGGCAGCTTGGATGTCTGATGGCATACCAACCGCGAGTCGGCACCACAACAAATTGTGGTGTTTTGTATATTAATTTTCTTGTAAATGCTTAATCAAATCACTTAGGACTTTCCATGAAATTAGAATTCTAGGAGAACTTTCACTTAGAATGAATCCAGACAAATTAAGAAATCAAGATACACATTTAGGATTCACATTTAAATTAGATTTTAGGATGCATGTCACTTAGTTCGCACATTAATTTAGAGTTGAATGAGACATTTAAAATAAATTTAAAAGAGTTAGCTTTTGGAATCGAAGACCGATTATCGGGCAGGAATGGTGCATGTGGTGGATAACTCCCCATACCTTCCATTCTTATAACCAGGTAGCGAGTCTAGATTTCTGGTTAATTATGGGTCCTAGATCCCACATCTAGGTGGCGACTCTGTTACTCTCTTTTGTGTGGAATTCGGATTGCCTTAGTGATCCCAAGTTCACATAAAAGACGAATTAAAATCAATATTAAAATGCACACGCCAATCGCGTGGGTACGAGAGACCAAGAGAGAGCGTGGCGGCTCGCGCCCCACCCCTCTCGCGGGATCGGGTCCCACACCGAGTGCCCATGCTAGATTGGCCGAAATACATTATGGCAACCAGGTAAGTCAGCTTTGCCTATTCGATCCCAATAAATTCAGAACTCATGCTTTTTATTAAAAATAATGCGGGGCACATTTGCTTGACCCAAATCTAGTCAACAGGTTCAATGCGGGCCCACTAAATAGGTCCAAATTCTTTCTAGTTTAGATTCTGGAATAACCATTCAACACTTGGCGAAAAAATGCGAAACATGGCATAAATGATTGAAAAGATCGATAAAGCATAAGGGACGGACATGGGAATGGAAAACACTGAAAAAGACCGATAGCAAAACATTAATTTCTTTGTTGATTAGAGCGGAGCAAAATGGGGGTGTTTACAATGAGTCAGTCTTTAGCTAGGGATTCTGTCTTTAGTAAGAGAGTCAATCTTTCAGGAGTCAGTCCTATTATCATAGGGGTTAGGATTCTTTCCAACCTCTCATTAAATAATGTGATTTTTATCCACTCTTGCAAGGTATAGGATGCTGTCCAACCCTTGCAGAATCGTGATTCTGCCTTTCCCCCGCAAAGCATAGGATGCTGTCTAACCTTTGCGGGATATTAGGAGTCTATCCTACCCTTATAATGATAGGATCTGTCCTCTTGTGTCAAAAACTCAAAAACATTCAGAAATCTTAAAAACTCAAAACATATGAAAAACCAAAAATCTCAAAATTTTTGAGTCTTTAGGAGAGTAGTTAGGAATTCTGTTCCGAACTACGTTGGCTTGATCCTCTTTCACGAGGTACGTAGTGCAGCTTGGGATCTTAATCCCAAGTCCAGCCAAACCTTTAAAAATAAACATTTCAAACCTTCCAAAAATACAAAACTTCTTTAAAACCTTTTCAAAAAGATCTTCCCCTACAGTTAGGAGTCTGTGTTAGATTGTTTGGGGTGTTTTAGAGTTAAGAGTCTGTCTTGTTTGTATTGATATGGTGTGTCCTGTCGTGTGAGTGTCCCTAGAGTTAGGAGGCCTCGAATCGGTCGGTTAGACATTTAGTCGAACCGATAGCTAGACTAGGAAGCATATAGTCAGCCCGTGATTTTCTTTAGGATGCACAACCTAGTTACACATAGGATGTAGGGCCCACCTGCATTAGCTTAAGGCTAACCAACTTGCATTAGTTAGGGCATATAGAGAGTCCTAAAAATTACAATTCACCTGAACTTAAGCAATTGTATAAAAAGCTTTAAAAATCAGTCGAGTCTAGTGGATCGAGTCTAGGATAGCGGTTCTAGATGGTTAGGCATCGTAGTTAGAATAGGTGATCGAACTACCTTGACTCCCATTCTTCCCGAGGTCGGGATATGTAGAGCAGCTGGGATGGACGGCCATCTTGGTCCGAGTCAAGTCACATTAGAGTTTTAGGATTCATCTTGTCCAGTCATATATAGAGTTGATTTGTGTTGTGTGTTTTGCTGTGTTTTCTTACTTTCATGTACAGATCCTATACCTTTAGCGGTAGCATGCATGTGTTTTCACACCAGAACTCAGACAGCAATTAGGTATGACGCTCATAACTTAGCTATTCTTAGGCGACACTACTTTCATTTATTTTGTGTGTGCTTATTAATCATCTCCGAGACATGCATGATTAGATAGACGTCTTCTCGGAGAACTTCGTTCCCATTTCATATGACTTTCGCCCAAAACTCTTCAAAATCAATAATAAATGGCATAAGAGACCAGGTGCTTGCAGTTGGGCGGACCAGGTGCTCTTCGGACCTTCCAAATTCGTAACCAGGCACGAACCTTCTTTTTATAATCTCTGGTTATCCGTTGCAACAGAGCATAGTATGAGATCCTTGGCCCACTTCCTTGGATGGTGACTCTTCTTTGTTTAAGGTACGCCTCGAATCTGGGCTAGTTCCCGAATCGAGAGGTATCTCTCTTTGTATCGCCACTTATGCTGTGAGAGGCATTCTTCTTCGAGAGTTCCTTGGTAGAGCTCTCCATTCTCGTGGATGATCCTGAGATGAGTGTGGGGGGCCGTCCCCCGCCCCTCTCGGATCGGGGTCCACACCAGGATAAGTAGGAAAAATCTGAGTTTGTATGAGTTCTTTCTTTGGTTCAGTGATAGGACAGTCTCCACAATGGCTGAGTCTGAGAATTCCCTCTTTTACTACTCACTGATTGAGGCTCAATGTCTTTGGTGGGTCTGAACAATATGTTTCTTGTCCTGCTTTGATTCGTAAGCCAGGATCTACTCTGTTTTTTTTCATTTCAGAAGGTATACACCCATTCTTTTCAGTACCAGACAACTTTGGACTTCGAAAGAGAAATGGATATGAATGAGGAAATGACTTTCGAGGACTCGATCAAGGAGGATTCAGATTTTTCAATAGACTTAACTCACTTTCAAGAGACTCACCATTTATTTTAAGAACTCGACTAACTTATTGAATTACTCTCAGATCTGATGTGTTATATGTTTTATGGTAAGGCTAGCCGCTTTTAGAGTAATCTCGAAGACTATGTCAAGAAGCTCTAATTTTCTCCATCAGGATTTCTGTCATGGTTATTACCCCCTTCGGATTGCTTATTCTTAAGGCTCCTAGTTTAGAAAGGTATCAAAGTAAGCCCTGCCGACACCACTTGGATTCCGGGAGCTTGCCCTATTTGAAGACTGTTTCTCCATCTCATTGACTTCTCTCTTTCACAAGAAGCCATGACTTATTATCTTCCAGGGTTTCGATCTTGCAGATCGCTTGTCTTGACTTTTTCCTGGATCACTTGTATTACTCAAGCTTTGGAATCCTTCATGACTAAGGAACTCTTTTTATATCTCTGCAACTCGATTTTCCTGGGAAGTCTTTGCCCTTGACTGGATTGCCTCTTCAGGTTCTCAATCCGGCAGACCGCTACCCTTGCTTTAGCATAAGCCAACCCCCTTTGGTTGTCGACTTAGCAGGTACATGCCTTTCACTTTTTCCTAGGCCGTCCTTTTGGGTTTTCAACCTAGCGGGTCTTCAGACTCTCGTTCTTTTGTTTTTCTTCTATTTTTGCTTTTATTTGCCTTGAACCTTTGCTCGTTTTACCATAAGGACTTCCTAGGTAGGCTTGGGTTCAAAAGGGTAGGATATCTCTTAGGTTCAAATGATTTTGATCGAATCTAGTCTTGCCGGATTGCCTACGTACCCCAAAAATTGATGATCAGGTCCGCGTAATTCACTTTAGGGTTTAACAAAGAATGGTTTAGCTTTTAGCTTCAAATGTTGAAAGGAAATAATTTAACTTTTTCCCAAAGGTTGACCGAACTTGAGTTGATCAAGTTGCTTACGTACTCCTGAAGAGCTGGGGATTAGGTCCGACGTAGTTCGGGTGCATAATGCCCCTAGTTTATAATGTGGTTGAAAGAATTGTTTGGTTTTACTTTTCGTCTCAAAGGTTCACAAACGGATTTTTAGATGTCAGGATTTTGGCTATAAGGGCTCAAACGTCCAAGGATGGCCTCCTGGTGTTTTATTGTACAAGCTTTTGAAGAATAAGGTTCAACGGCTTTGAATATTTTTATCAAAGAGTCTGGCAGTATTCTTAGGCAAGACTTTAACCATAATACTCAACTTCTCATCTTGAAGATCTTGACTTTATGCTCAAGATTCTATAACTCTTATTAGTCTTCCAAATGCTGAAGACGGGTCCCATGTTCAGTCCATCTCATTGATTCCATCATCTGGGTCTTTGACATTCTGAAGGAGTTGTCTCAGGGACACATTCCCTTCTCCTTTTTCTTTCTCTCACACTTTTCTTTCTTTTCGACGTTCTCTTCTTTTTTTATGTTCTCTTTCTATTGGATGTTCTCTTTCATTTTCCTTTTACCATTAGACATTAGGAATATCGTCATTTTTGAAATGTCCCACCTCGGAATCATACTAAAATACACATCACAAGCATTCTTTTAGGGCTTAATCCTGTAACCATGACATCACTATCTGAAAGTCTTCTCTCAATATTCTCATCAGCTCCACTGGATTTTGATGTTCACTCTCTTGAACTTCCGCTTTTCGACTAGATGTCTAAAGCCGATGGAGTCTTGCTTTGCACCACACTAGGGCATTCACCCGGTTTATCCTTATAGGATCAAGCAAGACTACCTCAAATCCTTCTAAATAGGTTTATCAATTCTTCACGCTCATCGGGGGATACAATTTTACCAAGCCATCTTTCCCGAATTTCAGATTTTGATACCACTATCAATAACTTCGATTTCTTTTTCGAGTGGCTATGCTCAACGCTCTTCCTCTCGTTTGATCATCTTTCAGATCTCGAAGGGAATTTCGTCTGCATCCTCATCTGAGGAGGGTGTCTTTTAATTTGTTTAAACATCAGATCTAAGAGTGAATCCTAAAACATCAAAGATATGAAACCAAATGTTTATTGAATTGAAAGCTTCTAAGTACATCAATAATTTTCAACGCGCCTCAGTGGGCTCTACATCAGATTTAACAGAAAACAAAACACTGACTCTGAATGAGAAAGACTGACAGACTTGACACATTTTTTTAACACTAACAAGACTCACCAACTTTCAACACAAGAATTGGTATACACTTGACAAAAAATAAATCTTAAAACATGACACTTGGAACACATCACTTGAAACACAACACTTAGACTTGGACAAGGACTCTGCACTGAAGTTTACGAGTAGCATGCCTTCCTCCATGATAAAGCTGGCTAAGGAGTTCGACCCTCGTATAGGAATCTCGGAAGAGGTGGTCCAATGTAGTTCTGTGGACTAGCCCAAACTGTCCTTGAAAACCTGTTGGTGACATCATGTTCTCTGCCCTGACATTCTTCAGATGTTCAAATTCTGACATCTTTCCTTTTCCTTTCGATTCATTTCTCAGCTCTGAGGTGGTATAAGCAGAGGTGGTGGGACCTTTGAAGGGTTGAATAGGTCTTACAGGTGCAGGATTCACAAAAGCATGGAGTTCAGAAAGAAACGAAGGGTCTCCTTCTATCTTGTCCTGGATCATGTGTTTCAAAGTCAAACACTTATCTGTTATATGACCAATACTTCTGTGGTACTCACAGTACTGATCCTTTTTCCAACTTCTAGGGAGTTGGTTAGGAAAAGGCCTCGGATCTGGGAGTGTCAGACTCCCTTCATTAATCCACTTGTTCATGATAACAGAAGAGAACATGGCAGCTGAGTGAATTCTCTCTTCAGTTGCTGACCCATCTTTTCTTCCATTACCACTGAATTCTTAAGGGGTTGATGATAGGGTCCAACATTCTTAACCTCCTTAGAAACAATAGAATGTCTTTCCTTGTTATGCAACTCAACAGATCTTTCGAGAATCAAACTCTGAACTGATGTCTTTTCTGTCAGAGTATCCATATCGGCAAATTGCTTAGGAGCGAATCACATTTGGTGGACAAGTATTGCATCTGGACTTTCATCTCTCTCACTTCTTCAGTTAACATGATCATCTCACCAAAAAGTTTAACTATCCAGTTTTCCATTCTGATGAATGCCGAACTTTTAAAAGATTCTTCCATTGGTCGAGAGTTCGATGGAACAGGTTCCTTAGAAGTAGGGGGTCTATCAGCTTTCAAACGAGCTATTTCATCATCCATGCTATTCATATGTTGGAGCACTGCTTTCATCATTTCGATCATTTCTACTAAAGTATTTTCAGATTCAGCCATTTGAACTGGGGTAGGTGAAAGGAAATAGGTGCAACAAATGAGTGAAGCCAACAAAGTCAGACCCCTGCCATGGAATTGTCAAACACTAGAATTCAGTATAGGGTAATCAAATGAAAATGCCATATGCAAGTGGAGACAAGAGATGACACAAACATATCTTTCCCATGGATAAAATACGGCAGCATAACATCTATGCAAGGAGCTATGGTAAGATAAGCATATAGAGTTTGTAACACGTCTAAAGGATAATGACCAAACTCAAGGTACTTGGAGAAAATTCGGCAGCAAAACAACTATGCAGGGAGAAATGGTAGGATAAGAACATAAAGTTTGTCAACAAATTTGGAGAAAATTCTGCAGCATAACAGCTATATAGAGAGGCTTTGAAACAGTTAATCATAAAGGGTATTCCAACGGGTTAAGATAAAGTAAGGCTCTCAGCAAGTACACACACTCGAGTAAATGTCAGCTAGATAAACTCTCAATCAACAGGTGGAACACAATCGGATCAGAATCAATCATAGGATGAGGTCCATGGATAATAGATCATGACTATAATGATGGTGGTGAGAAATCCATGATCTGATTAGAATCCAGATAATGGATAGGTAAGGATAATTGCCTAAATTGGATAAGGAACTCAGACTAAGAAGAAAGCCCTAATATAATAATGTAAATCCATGATGGAAAACACGGATCAATTTTATAACCAATAGATCAAGGAATAGATTGTGGGTAAAGAACCAATAATCTAATTGCAATCCACAGAATGGATAGATAACAATAATTGACTAGATTATGAAGGAAAACCTAACTAAGAAATAGGCCCTAATCTAAATATCAATGTATAGGATATAGATCAATGATACAAGATATGTGTCAAATGTATACTAAAAGGGGCAAAGGATAGACTATGGCCATAATGATGGCGAGTAGGAACTACAGACCAGATCTGGGTCTGAACAATGGATGAATATAATTGATTTGAATTAGATAAGGAAGCCTCACTAAGGAGTAGGCCCTAATCTAATAATCAATACATATATATATATATATCCTAACCAGGGGCACCAACCCTAATTCTAATCTAGCGGAGTCAAGGAAGTCTTGACTCATGATAGACTGATGAGTGTAGTAGGACCGTGTTGAAGCCACACAAGGTGAACTACCCTAATCTATAGATAGGACAATGCCCCTAGCTTTAGGCTCCACATGTGTAAGTAACACATGTTCATCCCTATATGCAAACAAAAGGACAATGCAATATATAGACGGGGTAAGGCTGCGAGGTCCACCTGGCCGGGTGCATAGTTACTTTTATGTGTATGCCGTGACTGTCGCCCATCATACGAACTATGTTCGTTTTACACATGAAGTGTCCAAGTGTTGAGTATACTACTAGTGCAGGCATTCCCTAGAAGGCGGGTATAACCCTCACAGCTCCTGCTCATAGTGTCCCGAATAGGTCATCTGATAGCACTTCCACAACAAACCACAGTAGGAAAGTAACCACAAAACGGTATAATATATGCAGGGATGAGAGTGGTGTGTGAGCCCTTATTTTATTACGCACCTATTTGGTGCCCCTGGTTTCTAACGAAAAGGTTCCCATTTATAATGATTTTAGCCCAAATTTCATCAAAATTAATTTAAATGGCATTTTTAGCAGAGTTAGGCAATATCTCGAAAGATCTCCAGCAAAGTCGCTAGCCTGTGGACCCCGATCCCGAGATTGGTGAGGGGCGAGCCCCCAACGGCCTCTAAGATCTCCACATCTGAAGGAGAGCACTACAAGGAACTCTCGAAAGAGTGCCCCTCACAGCATGAGTGGCGATATATGTGAGATACCTCTTGATTCGAGGACTAACCCGGAACAAAGACGTACCTAAAATAGCTCAGAGTCGCCATCCATGGATAGGCCATGGAACAAAAAATCTACTCTGTGCAATGGATAAAATCCAAAGATATAATTTGGGTCCGTGCCTGATTACGAATGAGGAAGGTCCGAAGAGCACCCCATCAACCCGAGTGCAAGCACTCGGTCTCTTATGCCATTTATTTATTAATTTTGAAGAATTTTAGGCAAAAATCATATGAAATGGCAACAGATATCCCCGAGATAACGTCTACCTAAGCATGCATGTACCGGGGATAAGCAAAAGTGTAAGCCCAAGGGTTCCAATGGGTTAATCATTCACCTTACCTTCTTGTTTTGATGATAGCAAACCAAATTGATTAGCATTTATGGACTGATGTGTTGCTTTGAGATGTTGTGTTGTATACATGAATTTCATGTCATAATCGCCATTACACAACTCTTCTCAACACTTGACTTGTGGGTCAAGGATCAAAAGAACCAAGAGCTTGCACATACATTGGAGACATCCTCATTTGAAGATGCTCAAGTCAAGAAGCTCAACATGAAGATTCCACAAGTTCCCAACAAGTGTCAAGAATGAGCTTGGAGTTGAACATGCCAGGGTGACACCTCATGTACCTCAACATGCAATGAAAATTGGAGGACAAGTGACAAGAGCCAAGACAAGGTCAAGATGTTCACTCAAGCCAAAGAAGTTTAAGAAAGTGCAAATGAGCCTATACATTCCAAGAATACTCAAGGTTACATCTTTTAGATTGTATTTGGAGTCCTCTTGATTTTATGTTTAAATGCAATTTCAAAAGGTTTTCAAATGATTTTCATACTTAAGTTTTTATATCTTTGAAAACCATACACACACCCAAAAATGTGTTTGAAAACCTAGGACTTAAGCCCAAAAACCATAGCCCAAAAGTCCCTGAACTTTAAAGTTAAAATGAAATTTTTACCAGGGCCGGTCGACCGGGGGTCTCCTGAGCTACCGCAGCAAGATAGCTGGAAATCCAGCTCTTGCGAATTTTAGCGGGCCGGTCGACCGGGAAAAGTCAGGCAACCGTGGAGGTGTCCTTGAAAGTCAGGAACACTCCATCATGGGTTTGGGTAGGCGACCACAGTGGGTTGGTCGACCGAGATAGGATTTGAGAGCCAAATTTTTTAGCCAACAGGTAGCCCTCGCCGGTCGATCGCGACGATAAGAAATTTGAAAACAAAAAAGTGCGCCCGATAGGGGCGGGCGACCGATATAGCCCGGTCGACCGCGACACTCTGGCAAACTAGCCGTTGGGGCTTTCGCAGGTTGACTTTTTCAACCCAGTTTTTTACGGTTTTACCCCTAAACGGTCATATTTTTAAATACACTGTAAATACACTATCTAAACCTATCTAAACATGCTTTTGAACATTTGAGAAAGATCAAATCCCATTTCTCTTTAAGCTTCATCTTTGAAAATCAAAAGCGAAACCTCTTTGAACTTGCATTTCTACATCTTGTCAGGAGGCACTCCATAGGGCTTTTACTTTGCTATTCTTTTAGAGTGATTGTGAGCTATCAATGTTGTAATCAGCCTATTAAGAGGCATTGGGAGTTTTTATTTTTCTTTGTTCTTCATTGAGGGTCTTCTCTTCGGCCCGTTAAGAAAAGTGAAGAAGAGGGTTTCCGATTCGACCCGTTAACAAAGGTGAATCTGGCATATGAGGGTGTGTCCCCTTGCCGAAGACTTCGTGCAGATGGGCTTCGCTTTGGCCCTTGAGAATGGAAAAGGTTGGTCATGTAATGGCTCATTAATCCGGCCTTGAAGGAGGATCGAGATAGTGGAACTCGCGCGTGAACGTGAAGAGTGGAGTAGGTCTTGTGATAGACTGAACCACTATAAATCTTGTGTTCATTGTCTCTCTCTCACCCTCTCGCTCTCTCTCTCTCTCTTCCTTTCCTTCTCTTGCACGTGTGGTGATTGGTAAACTCTAACCCTAACTTGTATTTGAGCTTTTAATTGAACAAGGGTTAGTAAATACACTTGGTTAAAATGTTTAAACCCTAATTGCATTATAATATTTATTTGAACAAGGGTTAGGAAATGTGCATGATTAGAATGTCAAAACACTAGCTTTGATTAATATGCCTATTTGAACAAGGGTTAAATTAATTAGTGTTTAATTAGTGGATTAAATTTAATCTTCTCCTAATTAAGCCTAAAATTTCTAATTGACCAATTCACCCCCATCTTAGGTTGTCACACCTTTATTTCAAAAAGAAAAACAAACATCCAAGTCCTAAGAATAGTTGATATCAGTGTCATCTGTCATTGGAACGAACACTAGAATTCAACGTCTCTTAGAGAGGCGTAAAAGACTAATGTTTATCCAATATAAGATAACCCTGCTACCTATCTCCATACATCATGTCTAACATCCATGCCTAAAGAGCGTTGGTACCGATATCATCTGTCATTAAAATGAACACTATAATCCACCGTCTCTCAGATAGAGGCAGAGAAGACTAATGTTGATCTAATAACAGATAATCATGTTACCGATCTCTACCAATCATATCTAGTCCTAACTCATCTCATCTAGAAAGCAGTTAAGCATACACATGCACAACTATAGCTAAAGAAATGAACCTGCACAGTGAGCAAACGTCAGTAGATGATAACAAAAGTAATAATCAGCAATAATAAAGAGCTACATCTAAGCATGTAAGAGCTACAGCTAAGCAATATAATTAAAAGCAATAAACTGATAAGCAGTAAAGAGCTACAACTAAGCATGCGAGTAAGCAAGTAAAGAAATAATCACATAAAGAAATAATCTCGATTAAAAGAAAACACACTGTCATGATCCTATGCAAGAAATAGTGATAACCACAATTACAAACCCTAAAACACAAACAAAAACCCTAAGACTCTAATGTGAAGTTTGACTCGGACCAGGATGGTCATCCCAGCTGCTCTACGTATCCCAGCCTAGGAAAGAATCAGAGTCAACGTAGTTCGGTGGCCTATTCTAAGCTACGATGCCTAAATGTGCCTAGACCACACTAAACTCGATACGACACTACTCGACTCATGTTTAAATTATTTAAATATTTTAGACACGCCTATATGGTCCTAAACTAATGCAAGTCAACCTAGTTTAATGGAGGTGGACCCTACATCCTATGTGTGACTAGGCTGAGACCCTAGAAAGTGGGCTGACTAAGTGCATCCTAATCTAGCCATCGGCTCGACTAAGTGTCTAACCGACCTCGACTCGAGGCCTCCTAACTCTAGGGACACTCACACGACATGACACAGCGAACAATACCAAACAAGACTCTAAACAATCTAAACCCCTTCTCACACCATCCTAGAAACTAAGGGGAAGAGCTTTTAGAAAAATATTTGATTTTTTAAGAGTTTTTTCTCACTTATTTTTAGGGTTTTGAATTCATTAATAATTTTTAAAGATTTTGATTTATTTATTTACAAAATGGTGAGAAATATTTACAAAATGGTGACTGGACCTGAGGTGACAACCTCAAGCTGCCTACGTACCTCGTGGGAGGTGATCAAGCCACCGTAGTTTGGAAACAGACTTTCAAACTACTCTCCTTATGACTCACGACTTTTCAGATGTTTTGATGTTTTTAAAATATTTTTGATATTTTTTACTCAAGAGGACAGATTCCTATCATCATAAGGGTAGGACAGATTCCCGCATCGAGCAAAGGTTGGACAGAATCCTATACTTTCCGGGAGTTGGACAGAATGTCTCCTATGGAGAGCTCCAAGTAACATTATCATTGCCCATGCTATGATAAAAAGGGTTAAGGCAACTGGAGAGACTAAGTTAGTCTTTAACTTAGAGGGGGGACAACTTGTTGTGAGACTTAGATAGTCTCCTATGGGTAAACTCTCTAATGAAACAAAGCATATCTCTCAAGGGTGCGGCTTTTCTACATGAGACATAGCGTGTCTCCAAAAAAGAGTAGGCTCTAGATGACTCTTTCATTGCCCTTGCATTGGGGAAAGGGTTCTAATGTCTAAAAGATGTCTAAAGACTAGGCTAGCCTACTAAATAAAGAGAGGAGTGCTATTAGGACTGAGCAAATCCCCTAAGGATGGGCTTGGGATGACTCCTTCATCGCCCTTGTAATGAATAGGGGTTCTAATGTCTATAGGTACTTAAAAGACTGGGCTAGTTTTATAAAAGAGGGGAGTGCTATTAGGACTGAGCAAGTCCCCTAAATATGGGCTCTAAGTATCCATTTCATTGCCCTTGCAATGAGGGAGAGCTTATATCTAAAGGTACTTAAAAGACTAGGCAAGTCCCACAAATCTACTCATGTGACAGGTTAAATCATTCGAGAAGAGTAGCAAGGTTAAAATTTCAAACAACATCGGATTTTCACAAAATATGCCCAAAAGTAGAAAGTAAATCCTGGAAATTATCTAATATATGATTTATGACATCTTAATAAGTTCACAACATCCAAAAAACAATCATTTGTATTGCCTAAAGCTCAAATTATCCATGACTTGCATGAAAAGACATAATAATGACATTTGATGTGAAAAATATGATTTGAAATGGAAAATTTGACCACTCAAACATCGAATTCATAAAACACCATAAACATCAAAGTTGTAGATCTAAACTTGAATGACATTTTCCTACTTTACATCTCCGGCTGGTTCTGGCCGGAAGTGGCCTGAAAATGGCCATCTCTGGGCTGATTGCCATTAAAAGCACAATGCAGCAAAAATTGAGATTTTGTATTGAATTTTTCACACAATAAACCTCATTTTCATCAAACACGGACAACAACAAAGTTTTAGAGGAATCATTAAAGAACATGTCTCTAGTTCATCTCCCCAGCCAAATCTTCCCAGAGATGATCGGAAAATGGTCATCTCTGTGCTGATCTCAGAATCTCAGTTTTTAAGAAGGGTGAAAATTTGAATTGCAATTTTAACCAATCAAATCTCAAATTCAAGAAAAGTACTCAACATCAAAGTTTTATACAACAGATCGGAGAACACTTTTTTAATTCACCACTCTGGCCACATCTGGCCGGAAACGGTCGGTAAATTGACATTTCCAATCTGATTTCCAGAAAAATAGAATGCATAAAATAAAATAGTATTTCTATTATAACCCTTTACACACTTCAAATCAAAAACTCTTGTGAACATAGAACTTGTTCTAAACATCATTCTTAACAACCTTTATATTGAGGCTTTCAGCTAATTTTCATTAGAAATTAGCAGAAATTATGAAAATCTTCATTTAAGTTATTTTTTAAACTAAAATCTTAAAATCAATGTAACTTACTCATTGCTTCACCAAATTTAATGAAATTTATATCAAAATTTATGTACTTAAGTTAGTCTACAACTTTGACATTGAACATTTCTGCTGATTCCAACCAGAACAGCTCCAAAATTTGAAAACTCCGTAACTTACAGCATGTAAAAGCAGTTTTTTATGACAGTTTTGAGCTGCAAACATCAACCACCAAAATCACAATGAGCCTGGATTCGACTGACATTTAGCACCAACTAAAAATCCTACACCTCATTATATCAAAAGGAAGAGAATTTAAACCATATGCCAAAATGGCATCATAAAATTTCACAGGTCAGGAAAATTACCCGGATTGATCCCTTGGAGACTCAACTTGGGACTTTGCTTTAAAATTTCACAGATTTAGGTTAGTTCCTATACATTCTTATCTAAAGCATAATCCAAGCTAGCCCAAATAGCATCCCCCCCCCCCTAAAAGTACATTTTCTGCCAAGAAACCAATCCACTAAAATTTTTATCCTGATTTGTATAAGTTTAACTCACTAGTCCACTTGCTCCTTGGCATATGAGAGCAAAACTGAACTCAATGCATATTTCTCACTAACATTCGGTGAGATTGAAATAGGATCAATGTACTCACAACCAAATAACATGCGAAGAGTTGAAAACAGAGGTTAAGAGGGGAAAACAATGAGCATCACAAGCATAAGAAAAACTAAAATGAAATTGAAGGTAAAAAGAAAATGAGAGGGATCTTCCAAATACATGTATTTTGAAGCTAATAGATATCTTCCCAACATACCCAAACTTTCAAGCATGAAATATGTAAGTCCCAGGGCTCAAATTAGCCCAATTACCATGGCCTTATCTCCATTCTTTGCATATATTCTCTAAAAAACCAATTTAGACAACACAATTAGAGATTAAGAGTTAGTTAGGATTACCTTGGATTTGCAGAAATTGGAGCAACCTGTTGATCGTTAAAGGAGAATATGGCAAGCCGAGGGATCTGTGAAAAAGAATCGTTGCCGAAGAAGCTAACCCATTCTCCCCTCTACTCCTCTTTATAAGATCAAGGGTAGAAATAATAGAGTTTTTTATTTGATCAGAGCAGTCTAGTGGAATTAATGTGATCGGAATTTTAGCCGGAATCTCACCGGAGCTTGACTGGAGAAGATGAAGAGTGATCGGAAAAAATGGAAAATTAGGGTTTGGTTTAATGAGATCTAGTTTCTCTCTCTGGATTTTCCCTCTCTTTCTCTCTCTAAAAATCTATGAAAACTCTAATTAATGATAAATGAGGGTTAAGTTGGTATATATAGAAAATTTTGGGTGTTGATATTGGCACTACCGGTTTTGATGGGCGCGCGGATGCGCAATTTTTGATAGGCGCATTACAAATCGTGTCCTATTCTGGCCCCTGTTTGGCCCTTCCCAGAATAAATGCACCCGCTATATTTACAATACAGTTCCCACTCGGCTCGTCTTATTTGGTAATTCAGCTCGGATTTGGACAAAATTTTGCAGAGACCTACCTGGGACCCTAAGCTACGCTAGGGTAAAATTTGGAGATCTAAATCACTGATTTGAAAAGGTTTTGTTCAAACAAAGAGATATAGGGCCTAGTCAAAATGGGGTGTCTACAAAATCCATGAAGCTTTTCTTCACTTTCCAATACGGGACTATTCGCTTTTGTGAAGGAAGTGAGCAAACCCATTTTCCAAAACCAAAGTGGCTTCTTTTTGTAAACAAAAGAATTTTGTAAAATTCCAACAAGGGCTATTTTGTATTAAAATACCAACAATCCCCCACTTATTTTAATAGAAAATATTTTAAAATAAAATATAGCTTGTGTTGGGCAATCGGAGAAGCAACACGCATAATAAAGGTGACTATGTCTTGAGCCTTTACTTAGTGTAAGTGTCTTCTAACTGCATGGAGTTGAAGTGACTATGTCTTGAACTACAATCCTTGGGGGCTAGAAAGAAATACACCACACGCATGAGGCTAAAGTGTTCTATTGGTTCTTCCAAGTTTTCACATTACGGCCCTGTGCACATCCCTGTGTCCATGTAAGCAGAAGAGAATTAAGCTCACATTCTCTTTGGAAGTGGCCCACTTCCTAGCAAACATGTAGGTGAGTCTATTTGGGATGCTCATGTAGCCTAGACATCCCACTCATATGAGTTATAGATCTCATTAAGAGTAAAATACTCAACCTCACAAAGCTTCAGGATATCATGATGGGTTACACCATAGGGATGGACTTCGAGATAAACTCATATTTAGTATGATCGTGGCTCCATCCACCAATTACTCTATGACTCATTTTTTCCATTGAAAATCTAGTTCTTGGGATCTCCAGTCCCTAGATTGGGTATCCATCATAGGTAATTACACATTTATGTACTTAAGTCCCATCCCCCTCGATGTAAAGCAGATTTCTCCCTTGATAAGGCCTTAGTTAAGGGATCTGCTAAATTGTCACCTGATCTCACAAAATCAACGGTGATTGCGCCATTGGATATCAACTCTCTCACAGTACTGTGCTTTCTTCGGATCTGTCGCGAGTTTCCATTATGGTACTTGTTCTGAACTCTTCTAATAGTTGTGTAAGCCCAAGGGTTCCCCATGGGTTTATTCAATCATCTTGTTTTGATGATTAACAAATGCAAATTGATTAGTCGTTTAAGGACTGATCATTTGCCTTGAGTGTTGTGCTTTAGACAGGTCCTACAAAAGTCAAATCATACTAGCACACACCTTGTTGGCCTATGCTTGAAGATGAACCAAACACAATGGCAAAAGTGCTCGGAACATACTTAGACCAATCACACCTTGGAGGTACTAAGGAGAAGCTCATCATCAACCATCTCAAAGCATTGAACAAACAAAGGAAGATCAATGAAGGCCAAAGCTTGTGGATAAACAACTTGCAAACGAGCTTGAACCAAGTGGTGGAATCATCCTTGGAAGGTGTCAAGTAAAGAAGCTCAACCTTGAATATCCCAAAGCAAGCCATGCATTCAAAGAGAAAATCAAGCAATGGCTACCTCAAGAGTTCATTCAAGAAAGTGGTAAAAATGGTAGATTGTATCACCTATCTCTATTATGTTTTCTCTTATCAAGGCACATCTTAAAACCCCTAAAAATATATTTTTCAAAGAGACCAACACACCCTTTAAGGACTTAAATGGATAAGTGAATGGCCATGGTGGTGTACCAACATGTTGGGACCCATATGGCTTTCAACACAACATTGAACAAAATAGAGTTCCGAAGCAACAACCTGGACCAGCAACTAAAACCTATCAAAACTTGTTTAAGACATTTTCAAATATTTTTGAAAATATTTTTAGCAGATAGCTCTCATTTTTCTCTTATCCGTAGAGTACAATAATGTCAAAATCCGAAGAGAAACGAAGGAGATATGAATTTGTCAAATGAGACACTGTTTGCAAGAAATCCAGTCTCGGAACTTCGAGAATTATTCTCGGAGCTCTGAGAAATGATCCAGGTTCTAAAATTAAAAGCTCTGTTTGAAGTCTTGGAACTCCGAGAATTTGCTCGGAACTCTGAGAATTGTTTTTCTTCAAAAAAAATAGTTGTTGTGGTCCAACGGCTAGTTGACTATTTGACCCAGTTTTGACTGTTTTGCCCCCCAAACGGTCACATGGAGTTGGGACACCATATCTACCCATCTAATGGGTCTAAAACATAAGATGAACATTGTCCAACTTTAACAAACCCTAGAAAATCATTTGTGAACTACTTTTGGGTTAAATTCTCTCACCAACCAAACTCTTTGTGTCTTGATTTGAGAAAATCATTTGAGATTGGTTTAGGCTTAAACTTGTTTATTCTTGAGAGCATCCTTGGAGCTTCAACTTGCATTGTAGCCTACATAGAGGCAAAGCTTTTATCTTCTTCTTTATTCGATCGGTGGCAAGGGCATCCGTTGTTTTTAATTTTCTTGGGTGAACCGCTTAGAACTCGGCGGAGGAGAGTCATTGTAAAGGTGGAAGGGCATCCTTATTTAATTTCCTTGGATTGTAAAAGCCTTGGAGCCGGACGTCGTGGAGGTCTCAATAGTGGAAATCCTCAGATGCGACCTTGAGAAGAGTGGAGTAGTCTGTTTGTCGAACCACTATAAATCTCTATGTCACTTGTGTGATTGGTATTTCTCTCACTCCCTCTCACTCTCTTATTTGATTATTTGTGCATAGAATTGAGTGAGTAGTTAGCATTGATAATCAACCTAAATAACATAACCTTGCTAACTAGGCTATTAAAATTACCTAATTAAGTTTGCTAATCAACAAGTGTTTTGAACTTATATTAATTTGTAATATTGTTTAAGTTTAACTATTTCAAACTTAATTAAACAAGGGATAAGTCTTGGGTGAAATCTTAGGAAAAGTTTTTAAAAGGTAAAGGTTTTATAAACATCCTATTCACCCCCCCTCTAGGTTGCCAAACCAAGTCACTACTTGGATTTCAATTGGTGTTAGAGCATGGGCTCTTGATTAAGACCCTAACCGGTTAAGAGTTAAAAGATCAAATTTTTTGGCAACTTAAAAGATGGGATCTAGACTACCTATTTTGGATGGTTCGGATTATGGATCATGGTTGATCCGTATGAAGACATACTTAAAAGGTCTAGAGAAAGATATGGTAAAGATAATTGAAAATGGATTTATTTCAAATGCTAAATCTAAAGAATTAAATGAATATAATAAAAAATTATCTTTACTAAATACAAAAGCCCTAATTGCAACATGTTGTGCATTACCACCTAACATTTATGAAAAAGTATCCTCTTGTAAAAATGCTAAAAATGTTTTGGACTCTATTGAAAATCTTCAAAATCAAAGCATGTGCTTAATGGGATTATCTAATGAAGACCGAATTCACATTTGAAGAATTCACATGTGAATTTGAAGAACTTGTTGAAAATGTCCAAGAATTACATAAGAAACTTGAGGATCAACTAGCTAAGAATTCGAACTTGAAAAACAATTTAGCTAGTATTCACAAGGAGTTTAAGCCACTAGAAATAGATCATGCACATCTTAGTGAAGGAAATGAAATTTTTTAAAAAGATTTTATTGAACTAAGTGATACTATTGCTTCACTAAGAGAGAAAAATCAACTCCTTAAAGAAGAAGAAGAGAAAATCAAATTGCTTTCATCTCTTGAATTAATAAATTTTAAAATGGAAATCAATGACTTAAACATCAAGAATGAAACATTAATGTTGGAAAATCATTATTTACAAGAAAGTGCAAAACATAGTTTTCATCATAGTCATTTTTGTAAATCATCTTATTCATCCTGTCCATCTACCTACTCTTATGCATCTTGTGACTATTGTGGTAGATTTGGACATTACAAGTTTAAATGTACATTTAAACTTGTAAAAAGTAGTAAGTTTGTTTGGGTTAAAAGGGACTTATCACCTAGGACAAACTTGCTTAGAACCAATATGGTTTGGGTTCCAAAACCCCCAGCATGATCTGTATTGTGTTTATCTTAGATTAGGGGATGTGCTTTAATTTTATATCATATGAAAATTTGTTTGGATACAATATACTTGTCTTGCTTGAATGCCATGTATCCATATTTTGTGCTTTAAATGATTATCTTTTGAAAATTCAAAGTCTTTATGCTTGAAACTTAGTTTTTCCAAGACTTTGATATCTTGCACTAAAATGTTATATCTATTGGAAAAGATTCCCTAGATATTTTATTTTTGATATCTAGTCGATATGTGTTTCATGATCACATCATTTGTGATGAAACAACCTATAGATACAATATACTTATATTGTTTGACTTGTATATATCTATATGTATTTTTACTAAGTGTACACACCACAGCTTAATTGAATATCATAATTAGAAACATCTCTCTAAATGTATACATTATGATTTAGATCTTCTTGCACTTAATGATCATCCACAAAAGAAAGCCACTCTAGAGAACATTAATGTGAAAACCATAAATTGTGCTTACAGGATATTCAACCACACCTTTGTGCCCTTGTGTTCAAATTGTACTGACAAGTATATCATCATATTTGAACATTATTTTGGTAGTTGCTAGAAGCTAGGTTGAACGATCTATCACATCTCTCTAGCAAAACCAAAAAGGGAAGAAACCCATAGGTTTAAAGACTTGAACTTAAATGAAAATTTTTGGCAATCAAATAATACTTACAAAAATTTAAGAAATTGCCAAAGTATCATTCTTTAAACTCTATTTTGGACAAATACGGCACTTGCTAGATAATTATGTACTCGAATTGTTCTAATATATCATTTCTAGCAAAACTAAGGTATTAAATGTCATGTCTAAGAAAACAACTCAAATCCCTTCTTAGACATCTTTTTGTGCCTTAGGTGAACAAACATGTTTATTACTTTGCACCTAGTTGTCCTATCAAAACTCATTCTATTACATGCTTAATGATTTTCATCAAATCTAATAAGAATCATAGATGTGTTAAAAATTAGTGTATTTACAAAGAGCTTTAATTGAATAATCTCATGACTAAGATGAACCATAATATGTATACATATGTTATATGTATTTTGTTCAAGTAGTCATGAAAGTTCATAAATGGAATACATGTGTCCAAGATAGTTTGCCTCATTTGATACATATATATTATAAAATCCTTGGATCTTCCCCTAAGTTCATAAAATGATATATATTATATAGGAAAGTTAAATCATGAATCTAGATTCAATGTATGACTTGATATGAAAATATCATAGAAATCTAGAATCATATTTGGGCATTTACTCACTTGAGTAAAATTAAAATTCACTAAGGTGGTTGTATACATTAGATTGTGATGGGAACGTGTGTCTCCCACACATTTTTGGTTTTCAATGGGCTTATGTACTTTGTGCCTAATGCCTTGTCATTTTACATGTGGTTGTGGATGTAGATGTAATGTTTGGACCATGCACATTATGTGTCATGTCCTTTGTGTCCAAATATGGTAGATTATCCATGAAAACCTTGATGATCATATCTTTCTCATAAGGTATACTCTCACCTTCATGAATCATGGATGTCTCTCTAAGACATGGTATTTTATTGACCATTCTCACTATGTCTTAGTCCTATAGAATTGAACTTAAATTGGTATATACATATTCTATAGTTATCACCCCTTGTTTGATTATATTTACACATATGAGATGTTAAACCTTAATCTTAAAAGTCACTCAATTGGTGCCCTTAGCCTTATTAGATTCTAAGAGGGAGATGGTACATTCACCTTAGTTAAAATATCTAACAAATTGGCCTTGTGCCAACATCTCAAACATGAATAGGTATACATTTATATGTGATCTCCCTAACTAGTTATGAATGTTACATACTTAGGGAAGTAAAGCGTGAATTAGAAAATATGATATCACATTTAGGGGGAGCATGAGCCAAAGATTGAAAATCTTTTGTGCTATGCTTGTTTATCATGATAAGCTAGACTATGACTATCATTTTATCATGATAAACTGACACTTGGAGAGTAAGTGTCATTGTAGCCCAAGGGTTGAGTTTAACTTGGTATCTTTTGGAAAATATATCCAAAAACCTTTGGAGTCTATGCAAGGACATCACTTTGGATTCATGCATTGCATGACTCATTTTCAAAGGGGGAGCTTAGTATGATAAGATTTTGTCCTAAATGGCTTATCATATGATATTAAATGTGTATATCATTATGCATATGATAAGTACACTCATTTGGAGCATTGTTACTCCATATGGATTATGATCGGGCTTGTCTTGTGTTTTCAAGTGTAGTTGAAGATAAGAAGCACATTGCCTAGGTGTTAGTGTCATATCATTTAGGCGTCTTCAGTTATCTTGGATGGTCTAATATGATATCATCTATTCCAAGAATAAGTTTTGGTGGCCAAGTATTCCATTGTTATATCTTTAGCCTATTCTGTCATGCCATGTCTTAAATCTTAGGTTTATCCAAGACCAATGACAAATACTAAGGGGGAAAGCTAATTGTTGCTATCTTTATGTTTATATGGATCATTGTAAGATGCTTACACTATCCATTCAAACATTTTCCCACTAAATATGCTAAAAATTGCATATCATTATTTAAAAAAAAAAATAATAATAAAAGGGGAAGCTTAAATGATCTATCATTTTACACAAAAGCGTTAACTTGCTAATCTGTTATTATATTATGGGTCATAGGGTAGATTAATATTGGATTTATACATATACTATAATATACCCTAAAAATCTGTGCTAAAATTGAAATATCTCTTTGTTTTGCCAACATAGGCTTGATTTGTTTTATGATAATTCATTTCCTATGTTGATTGTCTCTTATCATGCCATATATACTTTGGATTATACTTTGATTTTAATTAGTAACTCATGATAAGAAGTTAGGGGGAGCATCATATTCTCATTGAATATCTTTGATACTTTATCTAATTGTGCTTAAATGCTTAATCATTCCTTTTTGCTAATGCCAAAAGGGGGAGAATTTGTATAATTGATTAGATCCATTATCATATACATTCTTGTATTATAACTTGTTAAATATAACTCATGCATATATTGAGGGGGAGTAGTAATGATTAAATTGTCTATCTAATCCTCATAAGAGGTTCCTCCCACCTATCTAATCAATTTGGTTTGTCATCATCAAAAAGGGGGAGATTGTAAGCCCAAGGGTTCCCCAGGGTTTATTCAATCATCTTGTTTTGATGATTAACAAACGCAAATTGATTAGTCGTTTATGGACTGATCATTTGCCTTGAGTGTTGTGCTTTAGACAGGTCCTACAAAAGTCAAATCATACTAGCACACACCTTGTTGGCCTATGCTTGAAGATGAACCAAACACAATGGCGAAAGAGCTCGGAACATACTTGGACCAATCACACCTTGGAGGTACCAAGGAGAAGCTCATCATCAACCATCTCAAAGCATTGTAAAAACAAAGGAAGATCAATGAAGGCCAAAGCTTGTGGATCAACAACTTGCAAACGAGCTTGAACCAAATTGTGGCATCATCCTTGGAAGGTGTCAAGCAAAGAAGCTCAACCTTGAAGATCCCAAAGCAAGCCATGCACTCAAAGAGAAGATCAAGCAATGGCTACCTCAAGAGTTCATTCAAGAAAGTGGTAAAAATGGTAGATTGTATCACCTATCTCTATTATGTTTTCTCTTATCAAGGCGCATCTTAAAACCCCTAAAAATATATTTTTCAAAGAGACTAACACACCCTTTAAGGACTTAAATGGATAAGTGAATGGCCATGGTGGTGTACCAACATGTTGGGACCCATATGGCATTCAACACAATATTAAACAAAACAGAGTTCCGAAGCAACAACCTGGACCAGCAACTAAAACCTATCAAAACTTATTTAAGACATTTTCAAATATTTTTTTAAAATATTTTTAACAGATAGCTCTCATTTTTCTCATATCCGTAGAGTACATGAACATCAAAATCCGACGAGAAATGAAGGAGATATGAATTTTTCAAATGAGACACTGTTTGCTGGAAATCCAGTCTCGGAGCTCCGAGAATTATTCTCGGAGCTCCGAGAAATGATCCAGGTTCTAAAATTAAAATCTCCGTTTGAATTCTCAAAAGTCCGAGAATTTGCTCGGAACTCCGAGAATAATTCTCGGACCTCCGAGAATAATTCTCGGACCTCCGAGAATTGTTTTTCTTCAAAAAAAATAGCCGTTGTGGTCCAACGGCTAGTTGACTATTTGACCCAGTTTTGACTGTTTTGCCTCCCAAATGGTCACATGGAGTTGGGACACCATATATACCCATCTAATGGGTCTAAAACATAAGATGAACATTGTCCAACTTCAACAAACCCTAGAAAATCATTTGTGAACTACTTTTGGGTTAAATTCTCTCACCAACCAAACTCTTTGTGTCTTGATTTGAGATTGGTTTAGGCTTAAACTTGTTTATTCTTGAGAGCATCCTTGGAGCTTCAACTTGCATTATAGCCTACATAGAGGCAAAGCTTTTATCTTCTTCTTTATTCGATCGGTGGCAAGGGCATCCGTTGTTTTTAATTCCCTTGGGTGAAGCGCTTAGAACTCGGCGGAGAAGGAGAGTCATTGTAAAGGTGGAAGGGCATCCTTATTTAATTTCCTTGGATTGTAAAAGCCTTGGAGCCGGGCGTCGTGGAGGTCTCAATAGTGGAAATCCTCAAGTGCGACCTTGAGAAGAGTGGAGTAGGCCGTTTGCCGAACCACTATAAATCTTTGTGTCACTTGTGTGATTGGTATTTCTCTCACTCCCTCTCACTCTCTTATTTGATTAGTTGTGCATAGAATTGAGTGAGTAGTTAGCATTGATAATCAACCTAAATATCATAACCTTGCTAACTAGGCTATTAAAATTACCTAATTAAGTTTGCTAATCAACAAGTGTTTTGAACTTATATTAATTTGTAATATTGTTTAAGTTCAACTATTTCAAACTTAATTAAACAAGGGATAAGTCTTGGGAGAAATCTTAGCAAAAGTTTTAAAATGGTAAAGGTTTTATAAACATCCTATTCACCCCCCCTCTAGGTTGCCAAACCAAGTCACTACTTAGATTTCAGGCTGCCATGCTGTCACAGTGAATCAAAACTGCAGACACATGTTTATACCACACAAGTATGTCAGATAAATATTTTTTTTAACCAAGTAGCTTATTCAGAAGCAGATGTTAGCGCAATAAGTTCTGATTCCATAGTAGATTGAGCGATTATAATTTGTTTCTTGGATCTCCAAGAGATAGCACCACCACCAATAGTAAATACATAACCTGTGGTAGCTTTGGAATCCTTCCAAGACAGCAGGAAATCTCTGAAAATGAATCTCATTAGTAATTGTACGTTTAAGATATCTCATTACACGTGATATAGCATTCCAATGTTCTATACTAGGACAACTACTATATCTACATAGCAAACAAACAGCATATGCAATATCAAGTCTAGTGCAATCTGTAGCATATCTTAAACTACCAATGATACTAGCATACTCTTTTTTATTCACACTGTCACCATCGTTAGAATACAATCTAATACTTGGATCAAAAGGAGTACAAACAGGTTTACAATCAAAATACTTATACTTTTAAAGTATTTTCTCAATATAATGAGATTGATCAAGTGAAATACCATTTTCAGATCTAGTTATTTTAATTCCCAAGATTACATTTGCCTCACCAATATCTTTCATATCAAAGTTTTGCATAAGCAAGCTTTTGGTTTTATTAACTACTTCTAAGTTAGAACCAAAAATCAAAAGATCATCAACATACAAGCAAATGATAATACAACGTGAATCAAAATACTTATAGTAAATGCATTTATCACTTTCATTTCCTTAAACCCATTTGATATCACAACCTATCAAATTTCTCATGCCATTGTTTAGGTGCTTGTTTAAGACCATAAAGTGATTTCAACAATTTACACACTTTGTCTTCTTGACCAAAGGCAACAAAACCATCAGGTTGATCCATATATATCTCCTATTCTAAACTACCATTTTTACATCCATTTGATGGATAACATGGTTATGGATGGCTGCCACTGCAATTAAGACTCTAATAGATGTGATTCTAGTAACTTGAGAGTAAGTATCAAAGAAATCTATGTTCTCTTTCTATTTAAAGCCTTTGGCCACAAGCCTTGTTTTAAACTTATATTTCATATCAAAGTTTTGCATAAGCAAGCTTTTGGTTTTATTAACTACTTCTAAGTTAGAACCAAAAAATCCAAAGATCATCAACATACAAGCAAATGATAATACAACATGAATCAAAATACTTACAGTAAATGCATTTATCACTTTTATTTTCTTAAACCCATTTGATATCACAACACTATCAAATTTCTCATGCCATTGTTTAGGTGCTTGTTTAAGACCATAAAGTGATTTCAACAATTTACACACTATGTCTTCTTGACCAAAGGAAACAAAACCATCAGGTTGATCCATATATATCTCCTCTTCTAAACTACCATTTAAAAATGCAGTCTTTACATCCATTTGATGGATAACAAGGTTATGGATGGCTGCCACTGCAATTAAGACTCTGATAGATGTAATTCCAGTAACAGGAGAGTAAGTATCAAAGAAATCTATGTTCTCTTTCTATTTAAAGCCTTTGGCCACAAGCCTTGTTTTAAACTTATCTATGGTTCCATCTGGTTTTAGTTTTCTTCTAAGAATCCATTTACAACTAATAGTTTTACATCCTGAACCCCGGCCACCGGCTCAGGCAGAACAAGGTCTTCCAGGATAACATTTGGGTTGGATCCTTTGACTTGATCAAGGCAATCCATGAAACCCAACATATAAGATTCAGTGGACAAGCTAGCAAGCTCGTCCTCTTTCTTCTACACGGCCTCCTTCACGGCCTCCCTCAGCCTTTCCCGAGCCCTCTCCCTCTGCTGATTGAGGGCATCGCTGGCCTTCTCCTTTTGAACGGCCACCTCATTTTTCAGCCTCGTGATCTCTTGGTCCTGCTCCTGAATGGACCTATTGAGCTCGATGACGTCCTGCTTTAGCTTACCGTTCTACTCCTCTGACTTGGTGATCGCAGCGGAGAAGCCACAGCTCTTCGCGCGTAGGTCACTATAGTAGCATCCGATCTGCGGATTAAGTGAGGTATAAGCAAAATAAATAAATAAATATACCTGATAGATCGAGGAGAACATGGCCTCATCGGCCTTGTCCGGAGACTCGTGCAGGACCTTGAGCTTGCCTTGCTTCAACAAGCCCTTGGTGAATATCTCCATGGCTCCCCGGCTGTCACCCAGGCCGGTGTCATTTTTCTGAACATCCCAGTTGGGACGAAAAACATTGTCCACAAGCCTTGCGGCGGGGATTGGACGCTAAGGACCACGTCCGATTGCCTCGAGGATCCAGCTCCCCGTCCGTAGATGCCAACAATCTTTACTGAAGGCTTGCTCCCTCTGGGCGGCGCGTCCTGCTGTAGACACCCCCATTTTGCTCTGTTTTAGTCAACGAAGAAGTTAGTGTGTCGCTGTCAGTATCAGTGTTTTCCGTTCCCGTGTCCGTCCATTATGCTTTCTCGATCTTTTCAATCATTTCCGTCATGTTTCGCATTTTTCCGCTAAGTGTTGAGAGGGGTTATTCGCATGAATCCAAGCAAGAGAGAATTTGGACCCACTGGGTGGCCACGCATTGAGCATTTCGATTAGATTTGGATCAAGCAAGTGTGAACTGCGTTGTTTTCATAACGGGCATAGCGCATTTCGGCCAATAGACATTGCAGCCCGGTTTGGATTATCTGATGGAAAAGGTTTAAGAAGGCGCGGCCAATTTGCCTTGTGGTCCATTAATAGGAAGTTCTCGATTATTATAAGGAAATGAGTTAGGGGGCGCTACCAATCCACATCTATTTCGACATTCGCATGGCTCGGATCAGCCCATGGGATGGTCTTGATCACCCAACGAAATGGGCATACAGGTACCTTTCAAAATATATATATATATATATATATATATATATATATATATATATATATATATATATATATCTGTTAGGCCCGAAATTGGTTAACAGATATGACAGTGACGTAAGAGCCGAGCTGGGGGGCTCGAGTGAGGTGAAATGGAGGGTAGAGTCCTGATTAACTGTGTCCTGCACAGAAGCAAACGAGGTCAGAATGGCCGACCCGGAGTATACTCCGGACAGATCCTTTGACACTCAAGTCAGTAAGAGCCGGAGTGAAGGGGTGGTTTTTAGAGTGGTGGGTAAGAATTCAATACCCTGATTTATGAGCTTTGGAAGCCTTTTTATAAGGAAAGTTTGGGGTAGGTGGGGAGTTAATGCCCCAAAGCAGGTGTCGACCAGCTATAGGTTCAAGTTCACCTACTCCGAGGGAATTACAAAACTACCCCTGCTGACGTGGGTTCTGCAGTGGGCCCTCCTCTAGCCACGTGTTGGAAGCTAACAGGCTGCTGCGTTTTTGCACCCCATCAGTTGCCCTCCAGTTCTCCAAGTTATTATGGTGACTTGGGGAAATGTGGTAGAGTACATTTCTGATTGGAAGTGGTCGAGGCTTGGCCTGTGGCAGTCCCGAATCTGAAGCAGTCCGGAATCTGGAGCAGTCCGGAAATTGGAGCAGTCCGGATTCTGGGGGCAGTCCGGATTTTGAAATAGTCCAGAAATGGAGGCAGTCCGGAATCTGGGGCAGTCCGGAAATTGGAGCAGTCCGGATTCTGGGGGCAGTCCGGATTTTGGAGCAGTCTGGAAATGGAGGCAGTCCGGATTTTGGAGCAGTCCGAAAATGGAGGCAGTCCAGAATTTGGGTCAGTCCGGATTTTTGTCAGTCCGGCTTAAGCCGGACTGCTTTTTGTCGTTTAGCGAGACGCGTCATATCCAGTCCGGCTTGGGCCGAACTGTTTTTTGTCGTTTAGCCACCCAGTCCGGCTTGGGCCGGACTGCTTTTTGTCGTTTTGCGGAACGCGTCATATCCAGTCCGGCTAGGCCGGACTGCTTTTTGTCGTTTTGCGACCCAGTCCGGCTTGGGCCGGACTGCTTTTTGTCGCTTTGCGGAACGCGTCATATCCAGTCCGGCTTGGGCCAGACTGCTTTTTGTCGTTTTGCGACCCAGTCCGGCCTGCTTTTTGTCGCTTTGCGGAACGCGTCATATCCAGTCCGGCTTGGGCCGGACTGCTTTTTGTCGTTTTGCGACCCAGTCCAACTTGGGCCGGACTGCTTTTTGTCGCTTTGCGGAACGCGTCATATCCAGTCCGGCTTGGGCCGGACTGCTTTTTGTCGTTTTGCGACCCAGTCCGGCGCTTTTTCAGTCCAGCTTGAGCCGGACTGCCTTTCTCCGCACGAGCACTTGTATGACTCCCCTTGGTTTTTAGAGGTACGCGCGTATTTTCGCTTACGCCCTTGTCTCGAAGTTTCTGCCCGCCATTAATAAAAGACATGCGGCACCACTCGGGCGTCCTCGAAACGTGTGCCCTTCATTTAATGTACACCGCCTCTGAGAAATCTATAAAGAGTGGGTTTTACCTTCTCATTTTCACTTTTTACTTCTCCTCCTTCTCCTTCTCTTTTTCTCTCTGTCGGTTCGGCGAAGCCCAGTTCGGATCGTGTAGTTTTTGTGAACGGCGGTGGATTCAGGAGCATTCAGTGTGATCCGGTAATTTTTCTTGAGCGCGTCTCATTCATTTCTTTTCCTGATTTCATGTCTAGTAGCTCTAGTTCTGAGTCCGGTTCGGGGGAGTCGTCTTCTAGTAGTTCAGGGTCTAGATCGTTGATTAGGACCGAGGATAGGCCTACCTGGTCACCGGCCCCGAAAATGGTGAGTGTGACTGTTATAGGTAGTGATGAGGAGGTGGAGGACGAGGCAATATTGGACTTGAACAACGCTCTGCTTCTGACGGATAGCTATGTCCCACAAGGGGGGAGTGTTGGTAGTGACGCCGGCGAGGCATCTACAACGTTTCACCCGGGCCGGGCCATTGAGGTCGTGGCACGGGCCCGGATGGATGCCAATCCTAAATACAACATACAGGCTCTCAATGAGGAGAACTACCTGGACGAGTCCGCCATGGCAGTGATTAGGGATAAGTACTGCATCCCATCCCGGTTTGGACTGAGGGAGGCGATGGAGGGAGATAGAGCCTGTAATGAAAGCTCCGACATTTGCATATATGACGAGTCACTGAGGGCCGGACTCAGATTTCCTCTGCACCCCTTCTTCGCCTCGGTGCTTCAGCATTATGGGCTGGCCCCGGCCCAGGTGGCGCCGAACTCATGGAGGCTGCTGACGGGGTTTGTATACCTCATTCAGGGCCGGCTTCAGAGGAACTTGTCAGTACCGTTGTTCCGCGCGTGTGCACAATTGAAGAAGCACAAGGGTGGGGGTTGGATTTACATTAGCCAGCGTCCGGAGATAAAAATGATCACTGGCATTCCCTCCTCCATACACCTGTGGAGGAACAGGTTCTTTTATGTCAAGGACGCGGAGTCCAGCGAGCCTTGGCCGGTCCCTTTGAAATGGGAAACCCCGGATACAGTCGCGATGAGTCGCAAGCCGTTCCTTGAGGGTGAAGATGCGAGAGCCCTCGCTCTACTTCGGGAGGTGTTGGACCGGGAGGGGCCTACTGATTGTTCAGACTTCCAAGGGGAAGAGGTTTTGGTTGGGTTGGGCCTTAGTACTGCGACCCGGGCACGTACGTAGATAGCCTCCTTTAAAATTTGTCTTTCCTTTTTTCTTGTCTCTGACTGGTTTTGTTTTCGTCTACCTTTCAGAGATGCAGCAGCAGTCGTTAGTCGATAAGATGAGGAAGGGGGCCTTTGGGACGGTCCGTCAGGGCCAGAAAAGGAAGGCCCCAGAGACGGCGAGTCCGGCTCCAACCCAGGACGCGCCGCCCCCGCCTAAGGCCAAGAGTTCGGTGAAATTGGTGAGTTCATCCGGCCGGGGCGCAGGGTCTTCGAGGACTGTGGCGACATCTGCTAGCATCCTCCCGCCTCCGGCGAGGTCCGGAGATAACGTTTTTCGGCCAAATTGGGCCGTCCAAAAGACTGATACCGGCCTTGGAGAGAGCCGGTTGCTGTAGAGATTCAAAGTAAATGTATTCTTGACAAAGACAAGCAACAGGTTCTCCACGAGCCGCCAGCTATGGCCGAAGAGGCCGTATTTTCTTCTCTTTATCAGGTAAGATGGCTAACGAGTACGCTCACTTTTTGTTCGCCTTCTACTTCGTTTACCTGTGTTAACACTTGCTCATCTGTATTTTATAGATCGGAGTGTACTTCAATGATCTTCGGGGGAAGAGTAAGAAATTTTTTGATGCTATAACCAAGTCTGAGGAGGAGAATGGGAAGCTGAAAAAGGATGCGAAGGAGCTGAAGAAGTCCGTCGAAAAATCTGCCGACGAGATCAAGCGGCTGAGAGAGGATTTTGCCGCTCAGCTGGCCGTGCAGAAGGAGGAAGCGACGGAAGCCCTCAACGCTCAGAGGGAGAGAGCCCTATCGAGGCAGGCGACTGCCATTCAGGAAAAGGAGGACGAACTCCTTCTTCTATCCAGTGAGGCCTACAAGATAGGGTTTTTTTACTGCCTTGGGCAGGTCAAGGATTCCAATCCGGGCGTTGACCTGTCGAGGATGGTTATACCTGACCCACCGACGCTTACTGGCGAGGAGCCGGCCGTAGCTTACGCACTCTTGCCCCCGGGGGCAGATTCAGCACGGGATGGGGGCAATGAGGGGCCTTGAGTTCTCTTTCTCCCCTTTTTTGGCGATTTCTTGATTCCTTTTTGTAACGGCCCCTTGGAGGCCCAACTCCCTCTTTTTTTTAACAGCCCGTTGAGGCGTCTCTTTTGTAATGGTCCTCTGAGGCCCCAACATATGAATGGAAAGCAAACTTTTATTGTTTACCTCTTCTATGCTTGTCCGTCTCTAGTTTATACTGCTTGGCCGTATGCTGCGTAGCTATCGCTCTGGGTAGGCGTCATGGACTTAGGGTGGTCCTGACGTGCTATGTTTTTCAGGAGCTTGGGTCTTTGCGTCCGGGCTGGTTCCGGACCAGGAGTGGACTCCCGGTCTTTGCGGAGACGAGCCGTCGCGAACCAAACGTCGAGTACCCTAGTTTTAGTGAACTGGGTTTTGAAGGAGCTTTGGTTTTTGCATCCGGGCTGGTTCCGGACCAGGAGTGAGCTCCCGGTCTTTCCGGAGACGAGCCGTGGCGAACCAAACGTCGAGTACCCTAGTTTTAGTGAACTGGGTTTCGAAGGAGCTTTGGTTTTTGCATCCGGGCTGGTTCCGGACTAGGAGTGAGCTCCCGGTCTTTGCGGAGACGAGCCGTGGCGAACCAAACATCGAGTACCCTAGTTTTAGTGAACTGGGTTTCGAAGGAGCTTCGGTTTTTGCATCCGGGCTGGTTCCGGACCAGGAGTGGACTCCCGGTCTTTGCGGAGACGAGCCGTGGCGAACCAAACGTCGAGTACCCTAGTTTTAGTGAACTGGGTTTTGAAGGAGCTTTGGTTTTTGCATCCAGGCTGGTTCCAGACCAGGAGTGGGCTCCCAGTCTTTGCGGAGACGAGCCGTGGTGAACCAAACGTCGAGTACCCTAGTTTTAGTGAACTGGGTTTTCCAATTTGACGGACACGAAGGCATTTGTAAAAAAAAAAAAGTTCTTTCATTCACATTCAGGAGATATTTACAAAGTTTTTTTTTTTGTTGTGTGTGCCGGCTACTTCGCTACTGATGGTATTTGCGAAGGTTCTTTGAGTTCCAGGCATGTGGTAGTAGTTGTTCCTCGAGTGTTTCCAGTCTATAACTTCCCGGGTGAATCACCTCTTTTACTCGGTAAGGCCCCTCCCAGGTTGGGGAAAGCTTTCCGGCCTTCTTGGGTAGGGAGATAGCAGCTTTCCTTAAGACCAGATCTCTAACTCGAAACTCTCTAGGGCGTATCTTCGAGTCATGATAGCGAGATACTTTCTGCTTGTAGGCGGCGACTCTTATTCGGGATTCTTCTCTGGCCTCCTCCAATAAGTCAAGATTCACGCGGAGCCCGTCACCGTTGAGCTGTTCGTTGAAGTTGGAAATTCTAGCGGACGGGGTGCCTACATCGACAGGTATTACCGCCTCTGCTCTGAAGGACAGGTTGAATGGAGACTCACCCGTTGGTGTGCGCGGGGTGGTGCGATAAGCCCATAGGACATGATAGAGCTCATCTGCCCATCGACCAACTTTTTCGTCCAGTCTTTTCTTGATCCCTTGCAGTAGGATTCGGTTTGTGACTTCTGTCTGCCCGTTGGTCTGCGGGTGTGCTACGGAGGTGAACCTCTGCTCAATTTTCAGGTCGGAGCAGAACTTCCAAAAGTTTCGGCAGTCGAACTGTTTGCCGTTATCTGTTATCAAGGCGCGAGGAATCCTGAATCTGCAGACCACTGATTTCCCGAAGAAGTTCTGTACATTCTGCTCGGTGATATGGGCTAGAGGTTCGGCCTCCACCCATTTGGTAAAATAATCAATGGCCACTACTACGAAGGTGCGCCTTCCGGAGGCCGGTGGAAAGGGGCCCAAGATATCCATCCCCCAAATCGCGAAGGGTAGCAGGCTGATAATTGGAGCCATGGATACAGCAGGCTGATAGATGGTGGGGGAGAACTTTTGGCATCTCTCGCACCTCCTGACCAGGGTCAGGGCATCTTGTCTCAGGGTCGGCCAGTACAGACCTCTCAGCAAAACTTTGATCGCCAGGGCCTTGCCCCCCAGGTGCTCTCCGCAAATACCTTCGTGTGTTTCTTGCAGGGCATACGCGGCGTCGGTGGGCCGGAGGCACTTTAAGTATGGGAGGGTGTAGGATCTTTTGAACAGGCTCTCGCCATCGAGTGAAAACCGGGCTGCCCTTTGGATCACCTTGCGGGCTTCCTTCTTCGCCTCGGGTAGTTTCCCACTACGCACGTAGTCGACGATTTCGTCCATCCAGCAGGACTCGTGCTCTACCTCCATGATTTCAGCGGCCTTTCTCTCGATACTGGATCTCTGTCGGAACTCCATACATATATTCCCGAGAGTCGTGTATCCGGATGCGGCTAGCTTAGATAGTACGTCTGCTTTTGTGTTCTCTGCTCTGGGGATTCTGACGACCTCGAAACTTTTGAACTTGGTGGATAACTGTTGGACCAGGGACAGGTACTTGATCATACGCTCGTCGCGGGCTTCGTACGTTCCCTGAATCTGATTTGTAACCAACTGGGAATCACAGTAGGCTTTCAGCCTTTGGGCCTTGACTTGAACGGCGAGATTCATCCCGGCGAGGAGGGCTTCGTATTCTGCCTCATTATTAGATGCGCGGAATCTGAACCTTAGGGCATAATATGCGGTGAAGCTGTTTGGTTCGGTGAGAATCAGACCGGCGCCACAGCCACCCCTGTTCGAAGACCCGTCCACGTACACTTCTCAGAGGGGCTCGGCGGCTGATGGATCCTGTTCTACTGGCGTGGGGACGATTTCTACCTCAGCCTCATCCGCCGCTCGCTCCTCATGAGTTACCGAATTTTTCGTGACTGGGGTTTGAACAATTTCAAATTCGGCAGCCTGTCGGGGGATGGAGCATTCAGCTACGAAGTCTGCCAATACCTGAGCCTTGATTGCGGGCCTGGGCATGTAGCAGATGTCAAATTCACTCAGTTCCACGGCCCACTTGACGAGTCGCCCCGAGGTGTCCGGCTTATGGAGAACTTGCCTGAGCGGCTGGTCAGTAAGGACCTTTATCGTGTGAGCTTGAAAATACGGTCTCAACTTCCTGGCCGCCATCACCAGCTCGTAAGCCAATTTTTTGACCCGTTGGTACCTTATTTCAGCATCGTGTAAGACCTTGCTAACGTAGTAGACCGGCTTTTGTTGACTGTGATCCTCACGAACTAGGACTACTGCCAGAGGAAGGGGGCTTATAAATAGATACAAGAGTAGCTCCTCACCAGGCTCAGGCTTTGTTAATAGCGGTGGAGAGGACAAGTATCTTTTTAACTCCTCGAAGGCGGCCTGGCATTCCTCTGTCCAAGGCGCGGTCTTAAATCCTTTGACTGCGTTGAAGAAAGGGAGACACCTCTCCGCAGATTTTGAAACGAAGCGCCCCAGCGCGGCTATCATCCCTGTCAGTCGCTGCACTTCTCTGATGGTTTTAGGTGGAGTGAGATCCACCACGGCCTTGATTTTTTCTGGATTGGCTTCTATGCCTCTTTGGCTAACCATAAACCCTAGGAATTTTCCAGAGCTGACACCGAAGGTGCATTTGGTGGGATTGAGCTTCATCCTGTGCTCCCTCAGGACTTGGAACGTTTCTTCCAGGTCGGAGACATGATCTTGCGTACTCCAGCTTTTGACCAGCATGTCGTCATCGTAGACTTCCATGTTGCGGCCGATCTGAGTCCGAAAGAGTTTGTTTACGAGCCTCTGATATGTGGCCCCGGCGTTTTTCAGGCCAAAGGGCATAACACGGTAGCAGTAGGTCCCCTGGTCTGTTACAAAGGAGGTCTTCGGGATATCTGACTCATACATTCTGATCTGGTTATATCCGGAGAAGGCGTCCATGAAGCTCAGCAACTCGTGACCTGCAGTGGCGTCGATGAGCTGATCGATCTTTGGGAGTGGGTAGCTGTCCTTGGGACAGGCTTTATTCAGATCAGTGAAGTCGACGCAGGTTCTCCATTTCCCATTTGCCTTTTTTACCAGGACTACGTTTGCCAACCAGTCCGGGTATTGGATCTCTCGAATGAAGTCGGCTTTCAGGAGCCTCTCCACTTCTTCTTTGATCGCCCGCTGCCTCTCGAGGGCGAAGTGTCTTCTTTTCTGCTTTACTGGCCTGCAGGTTGGGTCAACACCCAGCCTATACGTACTGACCTCCGGATTAATACCGGGCATGTCTGCGGAGATCCAAGCAAAGACATCTGCGTTGTTCTGAAGAAATTGGGTGAGGCTGCGCCGGGTGCCGTCGTCTAGAGAGGAGCCGATCTTAACGACCTTTTCATCATCGCCTCTGCACAGGGGGATGGAGATAACGTCGTCTGCGGGTTGAGATCCCTGAGCTTCGCTCCTCATGTCGAGTAGCTCAATCGGAAATGACTCTGTCGCGATTTTGCCTTTCAGTACCATTGCATAACACTCCCTAGACTGCGGCTGGTCCCCCCTTACTTCTCCAACGCCATTGGGCGTAATAAACTTCATCTTTTGGTGATAAGCAGATGCGACAGTGCGGATTTGGTTCTGGCTCGGCCGTCCTAAAATAGCGTTATAGACCGAAGTGGCCCTCACTACTAGGAAGTTGACCATGGTGAAGGCTTGGCAGGGTGACTCTCCGACGAGGACAGGAAGTTCGATCTGTCCCTCAACCTTGACTACCTCTCCCGAGAAGCCGAAGAGATATGAGTTTGCCGGCCTTAAGCGGTCGTCATCTATCATCATCCTTTCGAAGGCGTGATAGTACAGGATGTCGGCTGAACTCCCATTGTCTACCAGGATTTTCTTCAACTCCCAGTTCGCGACGAGCATGGTTAGGACTAGGGCGTCGTCATGTGGTAATATCAGGCCGTCGAGGTTTGCGTCTGAGAAGGAGATCTCATTCTCCGTCTTCATCTTCTTGTCGCATGCGTGCACGGCATTGACTCGGCGTGCATAAGCTTTTCGTGCAGAGGATGAGGTACCACCAGCTGCCGGACCGCCCATGATTGTGCCGATGACTCCCCTTGGTTGGGAGCGGGGTACTTCTGGTTGTGGACTTGGCGGTGGAGGAGACTGTCTTCGGGCTGGGGGCGGTTGAGACCGCCGAGGACTCCGGCCCTGGGGACCTCTCTCCTTGGGTTCGTTCCTGTGGGTGTCACCTCGGACATACTTTTTCAAATAGCCCCGGCTGATCAATTGCTCGATCTCCTCCTTCAGCTGCCAGCAGTTGTCCGTGTCGTGGCCGTGGTCCCTGTGGAAACGGCAGTATTTTGACTTATCTCTCTTGTTCCCCTTGGAGATCATTGGGGTTGGCCACTTTATGAACTCCTCTCTGCTGATAGCAGCTAGTATGTGCCTTCGGGATGTGTTGAGAAGGGTGAAGTTTTCCTCCCTTCTTTGGGGGGACTTGTCTCTTCTAACAACCTTGTCATCCCTACGCGGCTTAGCAGGGTGCTTGTCTCGGTTCATATCATCAGCGGCCCTCCTCCGATTCGAGTCCAGAGCAGCCAGAGTCTCTTCTACTGAAATATATTCCTCCGCCGCAGCCATTAGGTCCGCTAAGGAGAGTGGATTCCGGCGGCCCACTGCTCGGCGGAAGTCATTGGATCTAGCACCTGCGAGGAGTGCATTTGTAGCGGCCGAGGGGTCTAGATTTGGCACTTGAAGCGCCTCCCTGTTGAATCGGCTGACGAAGGCTTTGAGAGGTTCATTATCCTCCTGCCGCAATGCCATTAAGGATGCTGTTGTCTTCCTTGGCCTGCGGCTACTCATGAAGTGGCGGACCAAGTCTTCCCCGAAGTCATCAAAACTGCTGATGAAGTTCGGTCTGATCCTTGAGTACCAGTCCCTTGCTGCACCTGTCAGGGTCGTCGGGAATGCTCTGCAAAGGAAGCCATCTGACGCACCATGGAGGAGCATCATTGTTCGGAACGTCTCCCAGTGATCCACGGGGACAGTGGTCCCATCATACTGCGGAATAGTTGGTATTTTAAATCCCCTGGGTGCAGGGGCGGCCATGACGTCGTCGGTGAATGGCGTTCTACTCGTGAACGCCCTAGAAACAGGCCGGCTTTGATCTTTAGCCAGCTCTTCAATTCTGTGGTCCATCTCTTCTATTTTCCGCAGCACCGGGTCAACTCTACGGTCTGGGGACCTGTTTCTTTCCGCAAATGGGCTCGCCGCGGAGCCGGAGTGGCTTTCCGGACTTCTACGACGGGACCGAGATTTTGCTTGTGGCACGCGCTCTTCATGAGCTCGGTGCCTTTGCAGAGAGAGAGACCGCGACCTTCGACGGTGGTGCGGCTCTGTCTGTGCGTGCCTGGCCGCGGGGTGACGGACTTGTCTGGTGGAGTGGTGAGTTCGGTCCTCACCATGGCGCGACGACTCTCCCCTGTGAATATCTGGCCTCTCGGGGACAGGTCGTGGAGCTTCCGGAGGAGGTTGTGGGGGCGCCTGGAGTAACTGCTGGTACTGCCCAACGAGAGCTGTCATTTGCCGAAAGAGGGCTTGAACTTGCTCTGGAGTGGGCATGGGGTTGAGGTGCTCCGAACGAGGCTGGCTCTGTTCGGCCGTAGCAGAAGCTGCCACCACCAGCGATGCGAGTCGCTCACTCCGAGTCCTGCCGAGTAGCACGGCTCGGGTAGTCCGTGCGGTTGGCACCCGCGCGCTCTTGCGCCCTGCCATTTTTGTAAAGTGATTGGAACAGCCTTTAGTTCTGGGGTCCCACGGATGGCGCCAATCTGTTAGGCCCGAATTGGTTAACAGATATGACAGTGACGTAAGAGCCGAGCTGGGGGGCTCGAGTGAGGTGAAATGGAGGGTAGAGTCCTGATTAACTGTGTCTGGACAGAAGCAAACGAGGTCAGAATGGCCGACCCGGAGTGTACTCCGGACAGACCCTTCGACACTCAAGTTAGTAAGAGCCGGAGTGAAGAGGTGGTTTTTAGAGTGGTGGGTAAGAATTCAATACCCTGATTTATGAGCTTTGGAAGCCTTTCTATAAGGAAAGTTTGGGGTAGGTGGGGAGTTAATGCCCCAAAGCAGGTGTCGACCAGCTATAGGTTCAGGTTCACCTACTCCGAGGGAATTACCAAACTACCCCTGCTGACGTGGGTTCTGCAGTGGGCCCTCCTCTAGCCACGTGTTGGAAGCTAACAGGCTGCTGCGTTTTCGCACCCCATCAATATATATTAAAGGAGTGTACTGCCACACCAAGGCATGATCCTAACCATCTAATGAATGGGAAAGAGTCCCGACCGTCCAATCCTCTTACCCTCATCTTGGTTATAAGGTCATGAGTAATCTTCTTAATTTTGGCAAGTTGCTTTCTCTCTTTTCCATGAGTAGCCCTCAAGTTTCCCAACGTGGGGGAGTGTGATAGTGCATACATTTCTAGCCCATCTTATTTTTCAAAACCGTCTACCATGGGCCGAATGTTTACCATAAATATAATTTTTTTTTTAAAAAAAAAAAAACAGTGCATATGTTACTTTATTAGAAGTCTTCTTCAAGACTCTCTAAAATTTAAAATTGCCAACCCACTTACACGTTTTTTGGATTGTTTCTAAAAAAAAAAAAAAAGAAAAAAAAAGAATGTTGCCAAGGAATGTCATTGTTACTCTATTCATGTTACATACGTTTGGTAGGAAGCCTCCATTATGGCATGGCCAAAGATATGGAATCAATCTCTCGGCCAGGCAATGAAAATCTCTTTAATTTAGTAATTTGTGCACGCTATCACTGGGAAAGAGGACATGAGCTCGAGACTCTGTTTTTTGGGGGAGAAGATCAAGGAGCAGCAGCCCTCTTCCCCATTCGTATGTTCTTCTCTTCCACAGCAGCCATATCCACCTCTCTTAGCCATCTTCACTTCTCCCTCTGTCATTTCTTATCTTCACCGCTCTCTCTCGACAGCAGTTCGGTGAGAAGGAAAAGAAAAAAAGAAGGCAACAGAGGATTTCTCGTTCATTCCCTCTCCCCTCTCTCACTCTGTTTTCACTAATCTCCTCTCACCCTCTGTTTCGTTCACTCCTCACTCTCCCTCTATTTACTGTTTTCAAATACTCACTCACACTCTATCTCTCTCTCCCTCTCTCTCTCTATATTCCTCCCCATCTCTCTCACAAACTCTCTCTCACTCCCTATCACCCTCTGTTTTACCTTCACCCTCTCTAACTCTCAATCTATCTCTCACCAGCAGCCGACGCTCTCTCTCTCTCTCAATCATTCTGTTCCTCACGCCCTCCCTCTCTATCCCTCTGTGTATCTAACTTACTTATTCTCCCTCTTTCTCTGTCTCTCTCGGCCTCTCAACCTCTTGGCCTTTCAATCTCTCCGTGTCTCTCTCGGCCTTTTTTTTTACTATCACTTTCTCATACTCATACTCTCTCTCTCTCTCACACACACTCTCTATCTCACTCATTCTATCTTACTCTCACATCCTTCTATCTTCCTCTATCAAAGTCCCTCCCTAGCTCTCTCTCTCCCCATTCTCACTAAAGAAGAAAAAAAGAAGAAGAGAGAAAACAAACAAAGAAAGAAAGAAAGCGGACATCGGATTGAGCGTCGGCGAGATTTTCCGGATTTTTCGGCTCTTAGATTGGGCGAGGATCTCCACCACGGGTAGGTGCATTATTCTCAGATTTTTCTAGGATTATTTGGCATTTTAATATATTTTTGCATGATTTTTAGCATTTAATTATATTTAATTCCAAATTATATGTGTGTGCTAAAAATCATGATCTGCATGAGGGTTTCAATTCCAATTCGTCCCGAAAATTAATACAATGATCTACTTAAATAGACTAAAATAACCATCGGATCGGATCGGACATTGGATCAAAGGGTTTTGGAAATTTGAGTGAAGAATGGAATTTTATTTAAAATAATAGCTGAGAAATTATAAAATTCGAAAAAATAGCTATCTTAGGATGATCTATTTTTTGAAATTTTAAATTTTTCTTGTGTTCATCACATCAGAACAAGATTAAAGGACATTTTCCGGTGTCGTAATTTTCTCGAAAAGCGCATTTTAAAAATAGAAAACTCTTCAAAAATGTCTTTTGACGAAGAAAAATAAAATATATACTAAATAGATTCCAATATTAATGAAATATCGTGGGAAAATAACATGGTACTGATACAATATACCATAAATTGTTAAGGATTTTTGGATTCTGTTTGATATATTATTTAATGCTTTCTTTGAAAATTATCAGATTTTGTGAGAATTCTTACTGACATCATATCACAATTAAAATTCTCAAAATTTTTACACTAGTCTTAGATTTCATATATCTTTTTCCTGTAAAATTTTCAATTGATTTGGATCTTGTTTCCTTAGAGATGTAGGGTAAATTCATAATCTGGTCATAAAATTGAAAAATCCGAAATTGGTAGTAAATAGTCTTTAAAATTCATGCCAATCTCACAGCATGCTATGTTTACTCATATCTTATTTCTGTAGAAATTTCAATGAATGTAGATTTCAATTTCTAGTAGTTTCTGTGTTATTTTTGCAATCTGGTCTCATTATGGTTAAATCAAAATTAAATATGAGCTTAATATAAAAATCTATAGAACTCTGCTAGTAAGCTACATACATTCCCATCTTGCTGCTGTAGAAGTTTTAATTTGTTTCGAATTCTTTTGCAATAATTTCACTTGTAAAATCACTCATATGATTTAAAATTGATAAAATCCATTGAAAAACTGAAATTAATTGAAAATCATCACAAAATTTCTAAAGAATCCTAAATTTTTGTCACATATTCACTCCTCAATCCATTGAAACAGAAATCTTAGGATCTTTAGATTTCCCTGGTAAAATGGCCATTGCGTCCATAATCGTATCCCAATTGCAATCGATCTTTGACAATTTGAATATTTAAGCTATAGCATGTTATTGGCTCCGAGGTTACTGTTCACGGAAATCCTGAGATATGCCAGGCAATAAGGTGCTATAACCTAAGTATTAAATTGCACAAGGAAAGAGCGCACGATTCCCTTCCTTGGATGTCATTCGAGGCCGAAATTGGTGAACCCTAGAACCTTTGGTATTCCTTAAATGTCCAGAAACCGAAAATCCTTGAAATCTCAAATTAATTAACTTTAAGAACTTGAATCGATTTGTCTCGAGTCTTCCGGAACCATTGGATTATGGTTTCCGATATAAGAACCATTAGAGCCCAATTTAGGAACAGTTACGTCGTGTTGTGTCCTAAGTTTTAGGGAGTCTTAGGTTTTAGGGAGTCCTAGAGTTAGGAGTCCAGCCTCATCACGGACGTTTGCTATGGATAGCAACCGCGCCATAGGTCTAGTTACACTAGTCGCCCAAATCTTTCTCTAGGACAAGCCTAGTAAACTAGGATGTAGGCTAACCTGCATTAGTCTAAGGAACAACTTGCATTTAGATAAGAATCATGCAGCATCTTAGATGAAATCCTAGGATAATAAAATCTTCAACTTGAATTAAATAACTTCTCTTAAAACTGTTGAAACAGTCAATCCCGTCTAGGTCGGTGTCTTTGTTGAGTTAGGCATAAGTAGCTTAGCTTAGGTGCACCGACTACATCGACTCTGATCCCAGTGAGGCTTGGGTACGTAGGCAGCTTGGATGTTTGATGGCATACCAACCGCGAGTCGGCTCCACAACAAATTGTGGGGTTTTGTATATTAATTTTCTTGTAAAATTTAATCACTTAGGACTTTCCATGATATTAGAATTTTAGGAAAACTTTCACTTAGATTGAATCCCGACAAATTAAGAAATCAAGATACACATTTAGGATTCATATTGAAATTAGACTTTAGGATGCATGTCACTTAGTTCGCACATTAACAGAGAGTTGAATGAGCCATTTAAAATAAATTTAAAAGAGTTAACTTTTGGAATTGAAGACCGATTATCGGGCAGGAATGGTGCATGTGGTGGACAATTCCCCATACCTTCCATTCTTGTAACCAGGTAACGAGTCTAGATTTCTGGTTAATTATGGGTCCTAGATCCCACATCTAGGTGGCGACTCTGTCAGTCTCTTTTGTGTGAAATTCAGATTGCCTTAGTGATCCCAAGTTCACATAAAAGATGAATTAAAATCAATAATAAAAGAGCACACGCCAATCGCGTAGGTACGAGAGACCAAGAGAGAGCGTGGCGGCTCGCGCCCCACCCCTCTCGCGGGATCGGGTCCCACAGTTTGGCGACTCTGCTGGGGATCACCTAACTTCACCAAAACTTCAAAGGATAACTCATTTGGATTTAATTTAACTGGCTCATAAAAACTCTATCTCTTATATACCTGTTAGATTAGTTTGTCTTGTTTTATTTTCTCATCACATCATACTCAAACTTAATCTAACAAAACCTGAAGGCATCATAGATTGCGCAAACATATTGCACACACTTACATCACTTGCATCTAAACTCTTGCATCTCACATGCACACGCATCATATTTAGGAACCCGGAGTGTTATCTAGCATGGTTGACTGGGATTTCATCACCTGGTGCCTCTGTGCTAGAAAAGCATTCCACCCTTAGCCTAGCACCTTATGTTGCGTAAACGGATCTCTTGTTCACGTACTGATACGTCGGACACTGGTACAGTATATCGAACATGGATTCGCGCTAAGGCAACTCTTGGCCTTACCCTTAGATTAACCCACACATGCATGTAGTATACGAACACATGTGCATCACATGTGTGAGCCTAGCTTAGGATATCCTATCCATTTGTGTCTAGATAGGCCGTGGTCCATCTTCCAATGGCTACGATCGGTCCTTAGGTACACAAACAAAATCATGAGTCGAGATCCTCTCTCCACTCCGCTAGATTAGGATTAGGGTTTGATGCCTTCAGGTAACACTATTAAAATGTGCGAAGATTAAAAACTTTCCCTTTGGGGTTAGGATATAAATCCCATCATTTCCAAAGATCTCATAGGATTAGTCATTCATGATCTATCCGTTGAAAGCAATCTTATGCTATCTCATCTCATCTCTTGATCGTGCACCTTTCAATCTTCTATCATGTGATTCGATCATGTATTCATACTTTCTTTGTACTGGCAGGAACTTATCCCAATCTCGTGTCCATGTATTCTTGATCATTCTCGTATCCCTTCTCTTGGCTTACAGGCACCATGTCTACTCGTACAATTCTTGATTGGATCCGTGGTACATTAAGAGAATCTCACATCTATGCCATAAGTGAGCAAGAGAAAAATCTCTTCGGCTACGTGGCAACCATTAAGCTCGATTGGGGATTACTCTATGCTGCATCAGAGTGTTGGGATCCCGATCATCATGTCTTCCGTTTTGGCAACCAAGAAATGTGTCTCACCTTTGAAGAATGGTGTGCCTTATTGGAATATCCTGTGGATGGCCCTCTGGTGAAGCCATCCTGTGTACCAGATGATCATCCTTTGTTCCTTCGCTTGATGAATAATCCAGATGAATCCATGAACTCTTTCATGAAAGGCCAAGAAGTGTCCATGCAACAACTGATTGACATTTACCCTCCTGTTGGACACATTGGTGCTGTTGATATTCAGAAAGCCCGACGTCGCGCTCTGAGATTCTGCTCCTTTGCTAGGTTCCTCACTGTCCAACCTTCTCGCTTTGCGTCAGCTGTTCTTTTGGACCTCGTTGATCAAATGGATTGTGGCGCCAATCCAATTCCTACTATACTTGCATAAACCTTCAATGGATTGGATGATATGGCTCGCCTTCGTGCCAGCTCAGGTCCAGGCTCTTATGTTCGCTCCTTCGTTGGGTCCTTCTCAGGATGTCCTGCATTACTCTAGGTGTGGTTGTGCCACAAGCTAAGAATTGCAGCTCCTGTTCATTTCGATCATACGTTATACACCTTCAGTGTATGGCGTCATGATGTTTCTTTCGATCATAAAAGCAATTGGGTTGAATGGTTAAATTCTCGCCAAGAAGATCAGATTTATTGGCAAATTCCTGGAATCCAAGAAGCTGTCTTCAACACCGGAGAAGCTAACTACGTTCACCTTCTTGGTCTCAAAAAGACTTCCTTTTATGTTCCTGCCAGGATCCTGCGTCAGTATGGAAGGGAGCAATCTATTGTGCCTCCCCTTCGTCATTTCTATCCGCCTGAGGATCTCAAGCCCAAGATTGTCAAAGCCGTTTTATCTGCTTGGGATGTCAGAATCATCAAACCTTTAAAGGAGTCAACTGAGGAAAATTGTCGTCCAAAGAAGAAGTCTAGAAAGAATGCTTAGTTCCATGTTTAATCTTATCCGTTTATCTTTGAAAGATTGAACCATGTACTCAAACTTTAATGATTGATCAATAAAGTTCATCTTTCTCTCTCATTATCTTGGTCTATGCGTACATCATTGTCTACTTCTTTCTGATTTTAAAATATGTCTTTCAAATATTTCAGGGCAGTAAACACCATAGCTAACCCTACTACTCCTTGGGTTCGGATCTCTTCACGATTGGAGAGGAATTCTGTCTCTCCACCACCCTCTCTGAGAACCCCAGCATCTCCTTCTTTCTCATCCTCACCAATGGCAGACAACCAAGATGGCCTTCCACCCGCTGCTATTACCGATACTCTTACCTTGATTCTCCAGCAGCTTCAAGAACTCAAAGAAGAGAACTGAGTTATCAAGGCTCAGCTTTCTGAGAATTTGGGACCGTCGTTGTCCAAAGATAAAGGGCCCATGCACCAAGCAGTTACTGCAGCCGCACCTGCCCAGCCAGTGTTCATCCCTATCCCTGACAAAACTGAAGAAGATTTGGGAAAAGAGCAGTACAACGAGGATCGCAATAGGCCTTCTCAGTCCGTGGTTGATAAGACAGTTATGGAGAAATTAGAAAGTCTTGCCATGAAAGTTCAAGACATCCAGTTTCAAGACCAGGGTGGTTTCAATCCAAGTGATCTTACGCTATTTCCTGAAATCCGTCTCCCTGCCAATTTTCAAATGCCAGATTTCGACAAATATGATGGTGTGGGTTGTCCAATCACCCATTTACAGATGTTTACCATCATGTGTCAGCCTCAAGGCTTATCTCCTGAGCAAATGGCTCAATTGTTCCCGGTTTCCCTAACCAAGGTCGCTAGAAGGTGGTTCATGGTCCTAGACAAGACTCGTTATAGGACATGGAAAGACATCGGTGAGCAATTCATCAGGCAGTTCAAATATGACGATGGGACAGAAATTACTAGAAAGGATTTGGAAAGGACCAAGCAAGATTCGAGGGAATCTTTTCTAATTTTTGTGAAGAGATGGAGAAGACTAGCAGCTCAGATGATGGAGCGCCCGTCTGAGGAAGAGCAAGTTCAAATAATCATGAAAAATATTTCCCCCCAACTCCAGTATCACATGTCATTGCAATATTATCCAGACTTCAAGCACTTCATTGTGGCAGGCACCCAGATAGAGGAGGCTATAGCTCAAGGTGTATTCAACCGTAGCAACCCAAACCCCAGAGATTTCAAAAAATCCCCGCCAGCCCAAGTCAGTAGTATCTCTCGTTCCAAAGCTCAGCCCTCTAAATCCCAAGAACCTTTAGTGATGGACTATGCTCAACCCGCGACCGCACCTCGGCAACAAACCCGGGTAGAATTTACCCCTCTTCCCATTCCATCTTCAGAGGTGCTTAAGCGGTGTCTTGCTTCAGGTCGCATAACCCTACCTGCCATCCGTCCTCCCCCCAATCCTCTACCTGCAAATTGGCGAGCTGACCTACACTGTGAGTATCACAGGGGTCCTGGTCATCTTACTGACAATTGCATTGCCTTGAAATTTAGATTCCAGAAACTCATTGATGAGAAAGTCATTGCATTCCAGCCGAGACCCAATGTTACCCAAAACCCGCTACCCGGTCATGCTAACCCTCCTGCTGCCGTTAATGCCATAACCATAGGAGATTCTGAGTTTGACCCTCTCACCCTCATATGTGCCTTAGAACCCATTTGTGAACCCCAAATCATCTTCTGTGATGAGTCATACCTAAGAGAGTCTGTACTTCCCTTGGTAATCACCTATGAGCCACAAGTCCCTCAAGTTATTACTTATAATGAGCCAGAATTGGATGAAGTTAGACAAGTTACAAGGGGAGGAAGAATTTTCAAACCTGCTGAATTGAGAGTCAAGAATCCAGGGGCATTGGCTCGAGGAGAGGAGCCGCAATATGTGAAAGATCCAGATGATGAAGTTGTGCAACAGTTGAAGAAAACTCAGGCCGTTATATCTGTTTGGGGATTGTTGATAGCGTCAAAGAAACACAGAGAAGCCGTGTTGAAAGAATTGAACACCACACAGGTATCCTCAGAAATATCTCCGGAGCAGCTGGCTGAAGTTGTTACTCTAACCCAGGCCACCGGGGTCATTAATTTCTCAGATCAGGAGCTGCCTCCTCAAGGTCGGAATCACGCTAGAGCTCTTTATGTCACCATTGTCTGTAGAGGCAAGAAAGTACCATCCGTGTTGGTAGATAACGGATCCGCGTTGAATGTGTGTCCATTGAGAACTGCCATTACCTTGGGTTTCGGTCCCACTGATTTTGCCGAATCAACCCTTGGTATCCTCGCATATGACAACCCCCGCAGAAATGTAGTCGGGGTCCTCACCACCAGGATCATTATAGGCGGTCAAGAATTTGAGGTTGAGTTTCAAGTTATTGATATCAAGGCCTCGTTCAATATGCTTCTGGGACGTCCCTGGTTGCATAAGGAGGGCGTTGTCGCTTCAACCCTTCACCAAAAATTGAAGTTCATCAAAGATGAGAAGTTGTTCACTGTCAGAGGTGATGAAGTGCCAGAAATAGGACAGATAACAGGAGAAACTCTGATCCTTCCAGTTGCAAGAGCAGAAGACTACAACTTGAATGGTTTCGGTTTCGACGTTGCTGCTATTTCCTATGAAGAGGCCTCTCGGGAGGAGTTGTATTTACCTTTTGCTATCAGTCCTGTGATTGCCAAGATGATGAGAAAAATGAATTACTTTCCTAGTATGAATTTGGGCCGTGATCCAAGCAAGGCATCTCACTGGCGCCCAATCAAAGCAAATCATGGAGTTTTCGGTCTTGGATATGTACCTACTGAGGAGGAGGAAGAATTGTTGAAATTGAAGGAAGAAATCCGCCGCACCGGAAGGATACTCCCAATGGCTCCATATTCCTTATCAATGAATGGTCACTTTATCAAAGAAGGCGAGACTTCTCCGTACTATGGGTTTTCTGAACCATGGTATGACTCAGTGACAGGGATCACAATACCTGGTTTTGAAATATTTAGTGGCCTTGCTCTCCCAGAAACAGAACCGCCGGCATATTATGTTGAGAAGACTGTTGATGACTGATTAGTCTACCTTGAGCCAGATGTGTTGGGGTCCTTGTTTGAAGAAGATGTGCCTGATGTTGCTTGGCAAGAGTTGTCAGTTTTAGACCATTCTGAAGAGCAAGAAGAGACAGACTGTGAAGATGTGCTAGTAGCAGTTATTCAGAGCAATGATACATTTACTGAACCTCAGAGTCAGATTGCACCTGCAATAGAAAATCTTTCAAATTGGAGTTTTAGGGTTTTTCCTACTTATTTTATTAAGTCAAGTCCCATCAAATCGATTGAATCCGAGTCAGTGCCTAGTCCAGGCGAGTCATTTTCTGATTTTATTTACTATATGAATCCTGAGCCTGTTCAGGATGAGTCCAATGATAATGATGTAATTCCTTTCAATTCAATGAAATCAGATTCTCAGTATGTCTCTGTGTTTGCTTCTGACTTTAATAATGATAACACTCCCTCCTCAGACAAGGAAGAAGGGATCGACGAAACTCCCCTTGAATTGCAGCATATGCTCAAACAAGAGGAGGAGCGCCGAGCCCAGCCTCTTAAAGATGAAATCGAAATTATAAACATCAGAACAGAAGATTTAATACAGGAAATACGAATTGGAAATACTCTATCCTCTGAAGAGCGCAATGAATTAATAAACCTACTTAAGGAATATAAAGAAGTTTTTGCCTGGTCCTACAAAGATATGCCCGGGTTGAGCGAAGACATTGTTCAGCACAAGCTACCTTTGTTACCTGGAATTAAACCTAAAAAGCAGAAGCTAAAGAGAATGAAGCCCGAGTGGGTCTTGAAAGTAGAGGAAGAGGTTACTAAGCAGTTGAATGCTGGGTTTCTGCAAGTAGTAGAATATCCAGAATGGCTCGCAAACATGGTACCTGTACCAAAGAAAGATGGAAAGGTGAGAATGTGTGTAGATTTCAGGGATTTGAACAAGGCAAGTCCAAAGGATGATTTTCCTCTACCACATATCGATATCCTGGTAGACAATACGGCCGGGCATGAATTACTATCTTTCATGGATGGTTTCTCGGGCTACAATCAAATTAAGATGGCACCCGAGGACATGGCTAAGACCTCGTTCATTACACAATGGGGGACCTATTGCTATTGGGTAATGCCATTTGGTCTCTAGAATGCCGGTGCGACATACCAAAGAGCAGCTACAGCCTTACTCCATGACATGATACATAGAGAAGTCGAAGTTTATGTCGATGATATGATTGTAAAAGCCAAGGAAAGGAGAGATCATATCCCGAACCTTAAGAAGTTCTTTGAAAGAATACTCAAATACCAGCTTCGCCTTAATCCTAGTAAGTGTGTGTTCGGGGTTACCTCTGGTAAGTTGCTAGGATTCATGGTGAGCCAAAGGGGCATAGAGGTAGATCCTCAGAAGATTAAGGCTATCCAACAGATGCCGCCGCCTAAAACCGAGAAGGAAATTCGAGGATTCCTAGGAAGGATACAGTTCCTAAGGCGATTCATCGCTCATCTGACATCAACTTGTGAACCTATCTTTAAGCTCCTAAAGAAAAATACTTCCAAAGAATGGACGAAGGAATGTCAACAGGCCTTTGAGAAGATAAAACAAAGTTTGGCTGAACCACGGATAGTAGCACCAATAATACCGGGACATCCATTGCTGCTTTACTTGTCAGGAACAGAAACCACTATGGGTTGTATGTTAGCACAGCAAGATCCAGAAACCAAGCATGAAAGGGCTGTATATTATCTTAGCAAGAAGATGTTGGAATATGAACAGAAGTATACTGTCCTAGAAAAAACCTGCTTAGCCTTGGTTTGGGATACTCAGGGACTCATGCATTACCTTTTATCACATAAGGTCTTGCTCTTGTCAAGGATGGACCCTCTGAAGTATCTCTTTGAAAAACCAGCCCTGACAGGCAGGACTGCCAGATGGTTATTATTGTTGTCTGAGTTCGACATCACCCATGTAACCCAAAAATCAGTAAAGGGCCGAGCCATTGCTGAGCAATTGGCGGAAGCACCCCGAGAAGAAAATCAGCCTTTCAAGCCGATGTTCCCAGATGAAGAGATCATGATGATAGAAGATGAATATCCAAAAATTGGTTGGACCCTCTATTTGGATGTAGCAGCAAACCAAGCAGGGCAAGGAGTAGGGGCATTGCTTGTGTCACCTCGAAATGAGCATGTTCCCCTTGCCGTTAAGTTGCAATTTAATTGCACCAACAATATGGCAGAATATGAAGCATGCATTGTTGGGCTTGAGGCCGCATTGGCCTTAGGCATAGAGAATCTTGACGTATATGGAGATTCGAAGTTAATTATTTGCCAAACTCAAGGAGAGTGGAGAACCAAAGAAGAAAAGCTACAGCCATATCATGAATACCTGGATGCTCTCGCTCAACAATTCCAGTGCATCACTTTCAGTTATTTACCAAGGTTGAAGAATAGATTCGTCGATGCCTTAGCGACATTAGCTTCTATGATCGACATACCTCACAATATGAAGATGAAACCCATCACGGTTCAAGAGCAATGGGCTCCTGCATATGTAGATGCTATAGAAATAGCTGCAAGATGTCCCGATGGTAAACCATGGTATACGGACATAGAGAACTACATCTCAGGCCAAGGGCATCCCAATGAGGCGTCGAATAAAGAAATAAGGACTTTGCAGAGATTGGCAGCTAATTTTGTCATTTGTGGAGGAGAGTTGTATCGACGGTCTTTCGACGGAATTCAACTCTTATGTGTCACTGAAGATCAGGCAGAAGAAATTCTCGCAGATATCCACGAAGGGGTGTGTGGGCCTCATATGAATGGAACGATGCTGGCAAAGAAGATCCTACGTCTGGGGTACTATTGGCCAACATTGGAAGCAGATTGTTATACATTTGTGAAGAAATGCTATAAATGTCAGATACATGCGAATCTCATCCATGTACCACCCACCAAATTGCATTCTCTTACCTCTCCTTGGCCATTTTCGATGTGGGGAATTGACATCATTGGCAAGATTTCTCCTAGGTCATCTAATGGTCACGAGTACATACTCGTTGCAATTGACTACTTCACCAAGTGGGTTGAGGCCGCTTCTTATGCAAAGCTTACATCCGCATCAGTTGCCAAATTCATACGAACCAATATCATATGCAGATATGGAATTCCCCATGAACTCATCTCAGATAACGGATCTCATTTCAAGAAGGAAGTAATCACTCTTTGCGAAGAGTTCAAGATTAAGCATCATAAATCCTCACCTTATCGTCCGCAGACGAATGGAGCGGTGGAAGCTGCAAACAAAAATGTCAAGACTATCATTAGCAAAATGTCAGAAACTTATAAGGATTTGTCGAATAAGTTGCCGTACGCCTTGTGGGCTTACAGAACATCAATTAGATCTTCAACTGGGGCAACCCCTTACTCTCTTGTTTATGGGATGGAAGCAGTGCTACCTGTTGAGATCCGTGTACCTTCGCTCCGAATATTGACTGAAGTCAAGTTGCCAGAAAATGAATGGGTAGAGGCCAGATATAAAGAGCTGAACATGCTAGATGAGAAGAGGTTAAAGGCGCTTTACCATGTGCAGGGTTATCAGCGCAGAATAGCCAGGGCTTTTAATAAAAAGGTTAAGGTTAGAGATTTAGAAGAAGGCAATCTTGTTCTGAAAGAGAATCGAGCACCAGTGTTTGACCCAAGGGGCAAGTTCAAACCAAATTGGTCAGCACCATACATTGTGGACCAAATCTTACCCGGAAAAGCCGTCAAGCTCCGTAATTTAAATGGAGAAATATTACCGGAACCAACAAATCTTGATCAACTCAAGAGGTTCTATGCTTGAACACCAGAAGGCCGTCTTTTGGCCGAACAAATCCCAAATTCATAACCCAAAATTAAAAAATATATAACCTTTTGCGAACCCTTTTGAGCCTAAATAACATTTTCCTTTAAAAAACCAATATACTAGGGGCATTCGCCCTGAACTACGCATGACCTGATCCCTACACTGGGGTACGTAGGCAGCTCGGCCAAACCGAGTTCGGTTGTTTCAAAAGAAGAAAATCAATCATTCCAAAAAGAAATTGAAAAAAGAAAAGAAAAGAGAATCCATGCAAAAAGAAAAGAAAAATTAAAATATCTTCAAACTAGGGGCATTCGCCCTGAACTACGCATGACCTGATTCCTACACTGGGATACGTAGGCAACCTGTTCACAGGTTCGGTCAAAATTCTTGCAAAACCTTAAACCATTCTTTGAAAAGCCCTACCTCACCTATAAAGTCCTTTTGGTGTTCAAGTAAAAAGAAAAAGAAAATAAAAAAAAAGAAGAAGAAAATTAAAAAAAAGAAAAAAGAAGAAATGGAGCTTGAAGATCCGCTAAATTGAAAACCTGAAAAGGCGATCTAGGCAAAATTTAGGATCATTCCCCTGCTAAGTTGAAAACCTAAAAGGGCGGCTTAGGCAAAAGTTAAGGGGGTAGCCTGCTGAGTCGAAAACCTGGAAAGGCGGCTCAGGCAAAAGTTAAGGCCAAGCGGTCCGCCAAGTTGAAAATCCAAAAAGGAAGACTTGGTCGTGGTAAGATTGGATTCACGCCAGAAGAATTGCATCAATCTCTGAAATCACAGTAGATCAAGCAAAAATAACAACGATTCCCGAAACTAGGGGCATTGATTTCAAAGCAATTCGAAAGTTGATAGAAATATACATGAAGTATCACTGTCTTAAAAATAAGTGAAGATGTTTATCAATGGAGAAATATTCTTTAAAAGAGGCTAACCTAACCCAAAAGAAAATACTGACAAGTCAGAAGCATCACGAGATTACTGGAGTAATCTTTCTTATTTTGTCTTTTTATTACAAATATTTGTGGTTCTATTTTTAGAAAAATTTACGAATGCTATTTTAAGAATTGTTGTAGGGTGCAATCACCCTAAAGGAAGGTTCACTAACAGGTTCCGAGAAACTTGGAAAAGGTGAGACTGTCACGAATGGCGAAAAATCTTTGAAAGGATGATCTCTGGTTAATGAATAGAAGAATGATCGAATGCCTCAAACTGGGGCAGGTTGCTAATGAAGTAGCATCTCATGTTCGAGCCCTGAAAGTAATTTGTTGCATGGTGTTATTAAATCATTTGCTTCCAAAATTGTTAATTGAAGATTTCGATTTCCATTTTTTGATAATCTTTGTCAAAACTCAAATTATCATATCTCTCTGAATCCATTTGAAAATGATATGTTCTCTTTGAGCATCATATAAATGTGATGTCTCATTTCTATGGAATCCGTATAAATACGTCATTTCATTCTCTCGGAGTCCATTTGAAAATGGCCTTTTCTCTTTAAACATCATATAAATGTGATGTCTCATTCCTTGGAATTCGTATAAATACGATATTCCATTGTCCCTGAGCTATCTTTGAGCATCATATGAATATGGTGTCTCATTTTCTGGAAATCCGTATAAATACGGTATTTCATTCTCTCTGAGTCCATTTGAAAATGGTATTTTCTCTTTGGACATCATACGAATATGATGTCTCATTTCCTTGGAATTCGTATAAATACGATATTCCATTATCTCTGAGTTATCTTCGAGCATCATATGAATATGGTGTCTCGTTTTCCTTGAACTCCGTAAAAATACGGTATTTCATTCTCTTCAAGTCCATATAACCATGGTCTTTTATTCTCTTTGAGCGTCATACAAATGTGATGTCTCATTTCCTTGGAATCCGTATAAATACGGTATTTCATTCTCTTCGAGTCCATACAATTATGGTCTTTTATTCTCTTTGAACATCATACAAATATGATGTCTCGTCTCCTTGGAAACCGTAAAAATACGGTATTTCATTCTTTTCAAATCATTCGAAAGTGGTCTCTTGATCTCTTTGAGCATCATATAAATGTGATGACTCATTTCCATGGAATTCATATAAATATGTTGATTCATTCTCTCCAGGTCCATTCGAAAATGGTCTCTTACTCTCTTTTGAGCACCGTACAAATATGGTATCTCATCCTTCCTCAGTCTATTCCAAAATAGTCTCTTATTCCTCTTTGGAATCCATACAAATATGGTTGCTCATTCTTTTGGGAAACCGTACAAATACGGTCTCTTAGCCTTTCGACCCCGTACAAATACGAGGCCTCATTCTTGTTGAATCCATTCAAAATGATATCTCATGTCCTTTGAATCCATATAAATATGTCTCAGCCTGTTAAAAAATGATGCTTCGTTTCCTTCAAAAATCTTTCGAAAGTCATCCATCATTTTCTCTAAGACCATTCGAAAATGGCGTCTAGTTTCCTCTGAAGCCGTTTAAAAACGGTATTCCTTTCCCTCCGAAAATCCATTTGCAAATGGTATCCCATTCCTTGATTGCCCGTTCGAAAACGGCGCCGCATCATAATCATCTTTTGTTTTGGATTGCAAAAATTTTTGCACCCAGGGTAAATCTGATTCTCTGTGTTTCTAAACTGTCATCTCATGGATTTTAGAGTAAATGATTTTTGATAGATGTCCAAATTCTGGAATTTCATCTAGAGTCTTGCATTTCGTTAGGTTGCATTGTGTCTAGAGAGTCCTTTGTCGATTAAAGCTACGCAAAATGGTCCTGTCATTTTTGCTTTGATATTCGATGACTATGTCATCTCTACCAAAGAGGGGCATCTGTAGACACCCCCATTTTGCTCCGTTTTAGTCAACGAAGAAGTTAGTGTGTCGCTGTCAGTTTCAGTGTTTTCTGTTCCCGTGTCCGTCCATTATGCTTTCTCGATCTTTTCAATCATTTCCGTCATGTTTCGCATTTTTCCGCTAAGTGTTGAGAGGGGTTATTCGCAGGAATCCAAGCAAGAGAGAATTTGGACCCACTGGGTGGCCGCGCATTGAGCATTTCGATTAGATTTGGATCAAGCAAGTGTGAACTGCGTTGTTTTCATAACGGGCATAGCGCATTTCGGCCAATGGACATTGCAGCCCGGTTTGGATTATCAGATGGAAAAGGTTTAAGAGGGCGCGGCTAATTTGCTTTGTGGTCCATTAATGGGAAGTTCTCGATTATTATAAGGAAATGAGTTAGGGGGTGCTACCAATCCACATCTATTTCGACATTCGCATGGCTCGGATCAGCCCATGGGATGGTCTTGATCACCCAACGAAATGGGCATACAGGTACCTTTCAAAAAAAAAATATATATATATATATATATATATATATATATATATATATATTAAAGGAGTGTACTGCCACACCAAGGCATGATCCTAACCATCTAATGAATGGGAAAGAGTCCCGACCGTCCAATCCTCTTACCCTCATCTTGGTTATAAGGTCATGAGTAATCTTCTTAATTTTGGCAAGTTGCTTTCTCTCTTTTCCATGAGTAGCCCTCAAGTTTCCCAACGTGGGGGAGTGTGACAGTGCATACATTTCTATCCCATCTTATTTTCCAAAACCGTCTACCATGGGCCGAATGTTTACCATAAATTTAATTTTTTTTATAAAAAAAAACGGTGCATATGTTACTTTATTAGAAGTCTTCTTCAAGACTCTCTAAAATTTAAAATTGCCAACCCACTTACACGTAAAAAAGAATGTTGCCAAGGAATGTCATTGTTACTCTATTCATGTTACATACGTTTGGTAGGAAGCCTCCATTATGGCATGGCCAAAGATATGGAATCAATCTCTCAGCCAGGCAATGAAAATCTCTTTAATTTAGTAATTTGTGCACGCTATCACTGGGAAAGAGGACATGAGCTCGAGACTCTGTTTTTTGGGGGAGAAGATCGAGGAGCAGCAGCCCTCTTCCCCATTCGTATGTTCTTCTCTTCCACATCAGCCATATCCACCTCTCTCAGCCATCTTCACTTCTCCCTCTGTCATTTCTTATCTTACCCGCTCTCTCTCGGCAGCAGTTCAGTGAGAAGGAAAAGGAAAAAAGAAGGCAACAGAGGATTTCTCGTTCATTCCCTCTCCCCTCTCTCACTCTGTTTTCACTAATCTCCTCTCACCCTCTGTTTCGTTAACTCCTCACTCTCCCTCTGTTTTCTGTTTTCAAATACTCACTCACACTCTATCTCTCTCTCTCTCCCTCTCTCTCTCTATATTCCTCCCCATCTCTCTCACAAACTCTCTATATCCCACACTCTCTCTCACTCCCTATCACCCTTTGTTTTACCTTCACCCTCTCTAACTCTCAATCTATCTCTCACCAGCCGACGCTCTCTCTCTCTCAATCATTCTGTTCCTCACGCCCTCCCTCTCTATCCCTCTGTGTATCTCACTTACTTATTCTCCCTCTTTTTCTGTCTCTCTCGGCCTCTCAACCTCTTGGCCTTTCAATCTCTCCGTGTCTCTCTCGGCCTTTTTTTTTACTATCACTTTCTCATACTCATACTCTCTCTCTCTCTCTCTCACACACACACACACACACTCTCTATCTCACTCATTCTATCTTACTCTCACATCCTTCTATCTTCCTCTCTCAAAGTCCCTCCCTAGCTCTCTCTCTCCCCATTCTTAGTAAAGAAGAAAAAAAAGAAGAAGAGAGAAAACAAAGAAAGAAAGAAAGAAAGCGGACATCGAATTAGGCGTCGGCGAGATTTTCCGGATTTTTCGGCTCTTGGATTGGGCGAGGATCTCCACCACAGGTAGGTGCATTATTCTCAGATTTTTCCAGGATTATTTGGCATTTTTATATATTTTTGCATGATTTTTAGCATTTAATTATATTTAATTCCAAATTATATGTGTGTGCTAAAAATCATGATCTGCATGAGGGTTTCAATTCCAATTCATCCCGAAATTTAATACAATGATCTACTTAAATAGACTAAAATAACCATCGGATCGGATCGGACATTGGATCAAAGGGTTTTGAAAATTTGAGGGAAGAATGGAATTTTATTTAAAATAATGGCTGAGAAATTACAAAATTCGAAAAAATAGCTATCTCAGGATGATCTATTTTTTGAAATTTTAAATTTTTCTTGTGTTCATTACATCAGAACAAGATTAAAGGACATTTTCCGGAGTCGTAATTTTCTCGAAAAGCGCGTTTGAAAAATAGAAAACTCTTCAAAAATGTCTTTTTGACGAAGAAAAATAAAATATATACTAAATAGATTCTAAAATTAATAAACTTTTATGGGAAAAATAATATGGTACTGATACATTCTACCATGAATTTTTAAGGATTTTTGGATTCTGTTTGATATATTATTTAATGCTTTCTTTGAAAATTATCAGATTTTGTGAGAATTCTTACTGACATCATATCACAATTAAAATTCTCAAACTTTTTACACTAGTCTTAGATTTCATATATCTTTTTCCTGTAAAATTTTCAATTGATTTGGATCTTGTTTCCTTAGGGATGTAGTGTAAATTCATAATCTGGTCATAAAATTGAAAAATCCGAAATTGGTAGTAAATAGTCTTTATAATTCATGAAATCTCACAGCATGCTATGTTTACTCATATCTTATTTCTGTAGAAATTTCAATGAATGTAGATTTCAATTTCTAGTAGTTTCTGTGTTATTTTTGCAATCTGGTCTCATTATGGTTAAATCAAAATTAAATATGAGCTTAATATAAAAATCTATAGAACTCTGCCAGTATGCTACATACATTCCCATCTTGCTGCTGTAGAAGTTTTAATTTATTTTGAATTCGTTTGCAATAATTTCACTTGTAAAATCACTCATATGATTTAAAATTGATAAAATCCATTGAAAAACTGAAATTAATTAAAAATCATCACAAAATTTCTAAAGAATCCTAAATTTTTGTCACATATTCACTCCTCAATCCATTGAAACAGAAATCTTAGGATCTTTAGATATTTCTGGTAAAATGGCCATTGCGTCCATAATCGTATCCCAATTGCAATCGATCTTTGACAATTTGAATATTTAAGCTATAACATGTTCTTGGCTCCGAGGTTACTGTCCACGGAAATCCTGAGATATGCCAGGCAATAAGGTGCTATAACCTAAGTATTAAATTGCACAAGGAAAGAGCGCACGATTCCGTTCTTTGGATGCCATTCGAGGCCAAAATTGGTGAACCCTAGAACCTTTGGTATTCCTTAAATGTCCAGAAACTGAAAATCCTTGAAATCTGAAATTAATTAACTTCAAGAACTTGAATCGATTTGTCTCGAGTCTTTCGGAACCATTGGATTATGGTTTCCGATATAAGAACCATTAGAGCCCAATTTAGGAACACTTACGTTGTGTCGTGTCCTAAGTTTTAGGGAGTCTTAGGTTTTAGGGAGTCCTAGAGTTAGGAGTCCAGCCTCATCATGGACGTTTGCTATAGATAGCAACCGCGCCATAGGTCTAGTTACACTAGTCACCCAAATCTTTCCCTAGGACAAGCCTAGTAAACTAGGATGTAGGCTAACCTGCATTAGTCTAAGGAACAACTTGCATTTAGATAAGAATCATGCAGCATCTTAGATGAAATCCTAGGATAATAAAATCTTCAACTTGAATTAAATAACTTCTCTTAAAACTGTTGAAACAGTCAATCCCGTCTAGGTCGGTGTCTTAGTTGGGTTAGGCATAAGTAGCTTAGCTTAGGTGCACCGACCTACGTCGACTCTGATCCCAGTGAGGCTTGGGTACGTAGGCATCTTGGATGTCTGATGGCATACCAACCGCGAGTCGGCTCCACAACAAATTGTGGGGTTTTGTATATTAATTTTCTTGTAAAATTTAATCACTTAGGACTTTCAATGAAATTAGAATTTTAGGAAAACTTTCACTTAGATTGAATCCAGACAAATTAAGAAATCAAGATACACATTTAGGATTCATATTGAAATTAGTCTTTAGGATGCATGTCACTTAGTTCGCACATTAACAGAGAGTTGAATGAGCCATTTAAAATAAATTTAAAAGAGTTAACTTTTGGAATTGAAGACCAATTATCGGGCAGGAATGGTGCATGTGGTGGATAATTCCACATACCTTCCATTCTTGTAACCAGGTAACGAGTCTAGATTTCTGGTTAATTATGGGTCCTAGATCCCACATCTAGGTGGTGACTCTGTCAGTCTCTTTTGTGTGGAATTCGGATTGCCTTAGTGATCATAAGTTCACATAAAAAGATGAATTAAAATCAATAATAAAAGAGCACACGCCAATCGCGTGGGTACGAGAGACCAAGAGAGAGCGTGGCGGCTCGCGCCCCACCCCTCTCGCGAGATCGGGTCCCACACCAGCACAGTTGCAGGACAAGAAATCTCGAGGGCCTTCCTTTTCTCGCCCTGGCCCCTCCCAAAGGCTGCCTTACCTTCTCCAGCGCGGACTGCTTCTGAATCTCTGAAATTCGACATGACAAACCGGTCAGTAGTAGCAAAAGAGAAGACTAAAGATCAAAACTAGCCTAAAACCACATACGTGCCTGGGTCGCAGTACTAATGCCGAGCCCGACCAGAATCTCTTCCTTAGAGAACCCCCCACAGTGAATCAAGCCCTCTCGTTGCAGCTCCTCGCAGACCTGAGTAAACGTAAGCTTATCCACGCCTTCAAGGACCGGCTTGCGGCTTAGCGCCAGCGTGTCCGGGGTGTCCCATTTTAAAGGAAACGGCCAAGGCTCAGTAGCTCTGCTGTCCTCGACGTAGATGAACATGTTCTTCCATACGTGTATGGAGGATGGGATGCCGGTGATCATCTTCACCTCCGGACATTGGCTTATATAAATCCAACCTCCGTCCTTGTGCCTCTTCAAATGCGCGCACATATGGAACAACGGAATGGACAAGTTTCTCTAGAGCCGGCCCCATACCAGGTACATAAATCCGATCAGCGTTCTCCATGAGTTCGGCGCAACCTGAGGTGGAGCTAGGCCATAATACAGGAGAACCTCTGTGAAGAAGGGGTGCAGGGGAAACCTAAGCCCGGCTCTTAGGGATTCCTCGTAGATGCATACATCGGTACTATCGTTACAAGCCCTATCTCCCTCTATTGTTGTCCTCAAAATGAACCGCTCAGGAATGCAGTACCTATCCCGAACTTCCCCTAATTTGGACACTTCGAGGTAGTTCTCCTCGTAAAGAGCTTGAACGTTGTACAAGGGGTTGGCGTCCATCCGAGCCTCAGCTATGACCTCTACAGTCGGGCCCAGAATGAATGTGATGGACGCCTCGGCAACATCACTACCTCCACTCTCCTCTGCCCGGAAGAAGCTGTCCGTTCGGATGGGGGTGGTGTTTAAATCTAAAATCACCTCGTCCCCACTATCTATGGGCTCATCAAGAGCAATTACACTAATACTAGGGCTTGCCATAAAGGGGCCGGGAGTCCTGGTCGAATTAGTTTGGGTCCTCTCCGACGAGCTAGACCCTGAACTACTAGAAGATGCGTACTCCCCTAAAGACGACCTAGAACCGGACTCAGAACTAGAGGAACTACTGGACATCAAGAACACAAAAGAGAAATCAAATAGAGACGCGCTAAAAGGAAGATTACCGGTCTGAAGAGAAAGGCTCCTAATTCGCAGACGACCACAAGCTACCATAGCCGAGCAGGCAAAGCAAAAAGAGGCAGAAGTAAAAAGTGAAAAGTGAAGAATGAAGGGTGAAAACCTCCTCTTATAGCCTAGAGGCTTGTGGCGGTTCGTGTGCCCGAACCAGGTGGTGCCGCGTGTCCCTCATTAATGAAGGGCACACACCGCGAGGCAAGCGTATGTATACGTATAGGGGTACGTATAATACGTACGTATATAGACTATGATCGTACCTTCTATGTATACACGTACAAGGTGGATGCGAACAATCTCCTAAGTGTTTGGGCGCGAAAAAAATCCTCAAAGTGTTTGGGCGCGGAAAATCTTCCAAGTGTTTGTGCCCGTCTCAAGCCGGCCAGGATATGGCGCATGCAGAAAACGACAAAAATCTGGTCATCCCGAGCCGGCCAGGATATGGCGCGTTCAGTAAACGACAAAAACCTAATCGTCTCAAGCCGGCCAGAATACGACGCGTTTCGCAAAACGACAAAAATCTGGTTGTCCCCAGCTGGCCAGAATACGATGTGTTTCGCAAAACGACAAAAATCTAGTCGTCCCAAGACGGCAAGGATATTACGCGTGCAGAGAACGACAAAAATCTTGTCATCTCAGGCCGGACAGACGGATTGGCCGGATAGATTCCACTTCTCATCTCTGCTGGCCTAGGCCGGACAGACAGCTTGGCCGGACAGACTTTCCACTTCAATTTTCTGCCCGTCCCAGGCTGGACAGACGGCTTGGCCGAACAGATTTTTCTACTTCTCATCTCTGCCCATCCCAAGCCGGACAGAGCGCTGGCTCACTCAATCGCTCAGGAACACAGCCTCATACTTCCCCAAATCACCACAATGACTTGGAGAACTGTGGGCAACTGATGGGGTATGAAAAGCAACGACCAATTAGCTGTTGACACGTAGCCCTTAGAGGGCTCACCACGAATTTGGCACCTGCCCAGGGGAAGTCTGGTAATCTGCCAAGAGCAGGTAAACCTAAACCTACAAATGGGCGGACACCTGTCCTGGGATAGGTAATTCAACCACCCCAAAGCCCTCTCTATAAAAAGCCTCCTAAGGCTCAAAGAAGGGGGTAATAACTTCTAAACTACCACTATTAAAGTTTTGGCTCTGCACTTCTGCTCATGCTGACTTAAGTGTTGAAGGGCCTGTCCGGAGCAACTACTCCGGGTTGGTCTTCTGACTTCGTGCGCTCTTGTGCAGGGCTTAGTTCCTTCAACTCAGTCTCTTGGGCCCGCCAGATCAGCGCTTTCGTCATTGTCGTATTTGTTACCGATTTCGGGCATAACAGGCCCCATCAATTCATATATATATATATATATATATATATATATATATATAGAGAGAGAGAGAGAGAGAGAGAGAGAACATTTCCTACACACTTGTGTAGGTAAGTTACCTACACACTACCTTAAAATACAGTGGGGGCCCACATTGTTTGGGTGATCCAACCAATTCATTTGAATGGTCCTCACATAGATAGGGTGTCCACAAAAAATAAGATCCATAGGATCATCCCAACCCTACGATTTGTGGAGGTAAAATGGACGTGTATAAACCTTCACAAATTAGTCCATTTTTTGCCTCCATAGTTTGAATGGTTAGGATGATCCTATGGATCTGATTTTTTGTAGACACCCTATCTATGTGAGGACCATTCAAATGAATGGTTTGGATCACCCAAACAATGTGGGCCCCCACTGTATTTTAAGGTAGTGTATAGGTAACTTACCTACACAAGTGTGTAGGAAATGTTCTCTCATATATATATATATATATATATATATATATATATATATATATATATATATATATAGAGAGAGAGAGAGAGAGAGAGAGAGAGAGAGAGAGAGAAAAACGGTTCCTACACACGTGTGTAGATAAGTTATCTACACACTAGCTTAAAATACAGTGGGGGCCACATTATTTGGGTGATCCAAACCATTCATTTTTAAGGCCCTCACATAGATAGGGTGTCCACAAAAAATCAGATCCATAGGATCATCCTAACCATTCGAACTGTGGAGGCAAAAAATGGACTAATTTGTGAAGGTTTAAAGACATTCATTTTAGCTCCACAAATCGTAGGGTTGGGATGATCCTATGGATCTGATTTTTTGTAGACAGCCTATCTATGTGAGGGCCTTTAAAATTGATGGCTTGGATCACCCAAACAATGTGGGCCCCCACTGTATTTTAAGCTAGTGTGTAGGGAACTCTCTACACATATGTGTAGGAACCGTTTTCTCATATATATATATATATATATATATATATATATATATATATATTTGAATGAGTGGGTCCTACCTGTGAAACAAACAAGGGGAGTGATAAATTGACTCCCATATATATCTTAAATCGACCCGCATGTGTCTATCTCTCTCCTATTTCTCTCTCTAACCCAGAGGAGAGAGAAAGACACATAGGGAGTCGATTTGAGATATTTGGGGGTCGATTTAATTATCACTGCCCAACAAACAATTACCTATCTTTTATACTCTAACACTACCATCTCCACAAACCAATGCATAGGGTGGCGGCTTCCATTTTGCATATCAAGTATTGAGGGTGCGGGCCCACCATGGTGTGCATGGATGTAAATCCATGCACACCATGGTTCATGAATGCTAGTTATATTGATACAAGTGTAACCCTAGGGAGGAAATGTTAGCCAGGAGTTCAACACCCACCTACCACTTTTCCTTGGCCAGCAAACGATTTTAATGAACAATGAATTCATTTATCAGCTCCCAAGCATCTTTCTTTCTTTTCCTACTTTTACAACAAGCTCTTCCACACGCTTTTCTCAAATCAGAAAAACCACTTCTCTCTCCTCATATTAGCTTATGTACCTCACACCCCATTTACCAAGCGATTAGGCAAAGTAAGATCCATCCCCTCTTGCCCTTTCCTTTTTGTAGCTTGTGCTGTTTTTGGTCGTTGAGAGAAGGAAAAGAATAAACTCAGAAAATAACTGCATTTCTTGTTTTTGACAGTAGGGGAAGTTATATTAGGCTATTGGTTAGGTGGAGAGCTTTTTCATAGACTGTAATTTTTTTTCTCTGTATTTTAAGAACGGTAGCTTGGGAGGCTTTTCTATCTGGGCTTCTTTCTTTTGTATCAATGGGTGTAATGCGAGCCACTGGAGCTGTTCTAACGTTAGTCGGGCATTTTGTTAACGATGTCCTTAGCTTTGTGGTTTTCAGCTTTCTTGATCTCTTAGACGCTTTCCTTTGCCTCGTTTACAAGCTGGCTGATTTTTTCGTGGAAGCCGAATGGACGAAGGAGGCGATAACAAACAGCGGAAAGATTGTAGTTACAGAGAAAGGAGAGTCCACAAAGATCCTTTGCTTGTGTTCTAGCAAGTTACAGTTGGAAGATATCTCGGACACGCTGTACACCCGCCGGTCGTTGATTTCTGAGGCCTCAAAATTGACGGTCAAGGAACTGCGAAAGCTGAAAGTTGAAAGGACAACCATCCGATCGAAGGTGAGGAAAGGGAGCATGAGATCGACGTTCACGATTAACTCCACCATTGTCGAGATGCTTCAAGGGAAGATCGGGCGGCTGAAATCCAATCCCATCCCTCGGTGGTCCGATTGTGATTGCAAGACCTGCACTTCTTGGACCTCTTCCAGCAAAGACACGCTCTTCGTCCGGGCCGAAGGACCTAAACGTAAATATTTTTCTTAATTGTCTTTTATCTTTTTCTTTGGTTTTTCATGTTACTGATATTGGCACTGCCATGTTTTGATGATGGCACGAACTCATTTTGTATTTTATAATTTGAACCGCTATCAAAGATTATTACAGCTCCCATAAAGCTCTCAAAGGGCAATTAAAGAAGACAGGACAAGCTGAGTTTGTGCAATTATTAAAACATAGTTCTGCCAATATTAGTAACCCTTTTTATTGCATTTTATTTATTTATTTTTGGGTATTGTTTGCAAATTGAAATGTGCAGATAACCCGAGGGATAATGTTTTGTTCATTCACGGGTTTATCTCCTCGTCGGCGTTTTGGACAGAGACACTTTTTCCAAACTTTTCGACCGAAACGAAATCGAAATATCGGTTAATAGCAGTAGATCTGCTCGGCTTTGGACAGAGCCCGAAACCCAAAAACTCCCTTTACACGCTGAGAGAACACATGGACATGATCGAACATTCCGTGCTCGAGCCGTACAGGGTGAAGTCCTTTCACATCGTGGCCCACTCCTTAGGTTGCATTCTCGCGCTAGCCCTTGCCGTGAAGTATCCCGGTGCTTTGAAGTCGCTCACATTGCTCGCACCGGTAGGGTTGTTTTGATTTATATTATCTTACGCTTGTTTTAATATAGGTACCCTCAAAATAATTTGGGGTACCCATATTTTATTTTAAGGCTTTGCTAGGAAGCAGCCTAAGGGCACCCGTTAAGGTGCACTGGAAATATAATTAATTTTACACATGTTTTAAGATTGTTTTGAGACTTTTACAAGGGATTTGCTAGGGTCCATCGCAAAAGGCATTTCGCAGCTGCTCTGTTACATGTCAGACCAGCACCTCGTGAATGAAGACAACATCTTTTGTCTCCATTAACGAGGTGGGTGGTCTGGCATGAGACAGACCAGCCGTAAAATGCCCTTTGCGATGGACGTTAGCAATTACCTTTCTACAAAATGTTTCGAGACATTTCTTATGGAAGCACATGTATAAAATATGTTTCCAATGCATTTTAAGGACAATCTTTAGCAAATTAAAACCCTTTATTTTATTTTATGAGTTGTGTTAATAAGATTTTTAAAATGCGCAGCCATATTTTCCAATACCAAAGGGGGAGCAAGGAAGCCAGTATGTTTTGAGGAGGGTGGCACCGCGGCGGGTTTGGCCGCTGATCGCCTTTGGCTCATCGATCACATGTTGGTACGAGCATATTAGCCGGACGGTGTGTTTGCTCATATGCAAGAACCACCGGTTGTGGGAATTTATCACCAAACAGATCACAAGAAACAGGTAACCCAACCATTGAAAAATAACCAAACACCAAATAAGACAAACGTGGAATATTAAAAAAAGATAAGGGGTATTTTAGGAATGACAATGTTTGTTTTGTCATTTTCTGAAAAGAGCACCTTTGGGTTTTAATTTTATGAGTGACCACAACCTATGGTTTGGTAACATATAGGGGTGTAAACGAGCCGAGTCGAGCTTGGCCAGGCTCGGCTCGTTAAGCTCAAAGACTAGGCTCGGGCTCGGCTCGGGCTCGAACCAGGCTCGGGCTCGGCTCGGCTCGGTCAGGCTCGGCCAGGCTCGCGAGCCGCTCACGAGCTTTATCGAGCTTGGGTTTATCGAGTTTCGCACATGCCAAAGCTTGGTAGCAAAAGGAAAGGTTGGTAGCAAAAGCACAAAAAAAAGTAATCACACATAAAAGTAAAATAGCTAGTTTAAAATGAAAAATTACGAAGAAAATATAGTATGTTATGACAATTAATAAAAAAATACCAAAAAATGTTTAAAGTTATGACAATTACAGGAAAAAATTAATTTCGAACAGTTTGATTTGCGATGATGTTGACAAGACATACCTACCCTCGGTACGTTATTTTTGCTTTTTGCAGATTATGTTGACTTTACGAGCTTTAACGAGCCCAGCCGAGCCTGGCCTAACTCAGGCTCAGCTCGTTAAGCTTAACGAGCCGGCTCGGCTCGGCTCGTTAAGGATTCGAGCCGAGCTCGAGCGAGCCTCCGAGCCCGAGCCAAAATTGACACCCCTAGTAACATATGTCAATCATCGCCCTTACCAAAACGCCACGTTACACAAAAATACAAGCCTGGCGCCCAGAGCAAATACAAATAAGGGAGAACAAAAAAAATTCAGGGAGAACAAACAGATACGACCACTCCTTTTTTTTTTTTTCTCAAGGAAATCACAGAAAGGTTGCTTTTGCCTTTTTTTGCACAAATGGCACATTATCGTAGTTGGTTTCTCCCTTCAGTCTTATTCTTGGTTACCATATCATTTTCTTTAAAAATGTGTTAAAAATACATTAGTAGTACCATTATCAAAGTACGGTGGTGATGATATCAGTCCCTTTGATAAAGACATTGTTTTGAGGCGAATGCTGAACTTAAGGTTAAGGGTGCCCCTTGCACAACTCAGCATCAAGGGTGCCCCCATTGGATTGCACTTTGATGACATGGATACAATGGGGCACCCTTGTTGCCGGTTCTCACCAGAGAGCCCTTGAGTTGAGCATTCCTCTTGTTTTGATTTATTATATCTTGACTTCTTGAGATAAAAAGGGCTGATTATGCTTGACCTTCTAAAGACGCGGTAACAACCGTTTCAATTGAGCAGAGCATCAGAGCATTTGGTTTACATGCACAAGGAAAATAAGCAATTAAAGCATAAAAACAGTCATTCGACATTAATTTGACTCCACCAAATCTACTTGGATCATCATTAGATTTCTTATAAGTGTCTCCTGATCATCACAAGCTATTAAAAGTTTGTTTTTGGGCAAGATTAATCTCAGCCGTTCACAAAAAAGTTAAGGCTGATTTTTGGCCGAAGCACTTATTTGAAACCAGAGGTGAAACAGCCTCCAAAATTTATTACAATTCCCAAAAAAAATTCTTGGGCTATGAGAAGTTAAAACATAAAACCAAGGTGATTCGTCCCATTAGCAAAATGTGATCCTGCAGATATCAACTCTGATCGTGCCCATATCTGTTTCCTTTCTTTTAGTTTCCACTTTCCTTAATGTTTTGCTTTGGGAAATGATATCAGCACAACCATAAGCTCTGACAAGCCAATTTAAAAAGAAAAGGCAAAGCTGTGCCTGTGCAATTATTAAAACATAGTTGTGTGGATATAGTTTCCCTTTGGCTTTTATATTCACAGCTACTTTATTTATATCAGATTTCATCCCAATTTGAACCAGGGTTGAACCATGGTTTAAATTTCGATGAAATCAGAAATTTCAGACTGAAATATCGGATTTCGGTAAACCCCGTAACTTAAATGTACAATGCCCAAAAGGTTACAGGATTTCGGCAGAAATTTGAAATTTCTGTTTTTTCCGAAATTTAAATTGAAATTTAAGGAAATTCAATCATTATTTAATACTTCCCTGAAATTGGAAATTTTAACAGAAATTACCGAAATTTCGGTTTTGGCGAGGACCGGAACGCACTCCGAGCCTTGAAACCATGTGTTGAACCAATTGAACAAAACCGTACATCTTTAGGTTCCATCCTCCTAATGGCCCACAAGGAGCTCACTCTGAACGACAAATTGTCAGCATTTTTCTGACCCAATTTATGACCTTTTCGCAGGGTCAGGACTTTCTTGGTGGACGCATTCTTTTGCCACACCCATTACGCTGCATGGCATACCCTACATAACATCATCTTTGGGAGCGCCACTATGATCGACGGCTATTTGGACGCAGTTAGAGATCAGCTTGACTGCCACGTGTCCCTCTTTCATGGCAGAGACGACGAGCTTCTTCCCATCGATTGTACCTATTCCGTACACTCCAAAATCCCTAGATCGAATGTTAAGATTGTAGATAATAAAGATCACATCACAATCGTGGTCGGTCGACAGAGGGCTTTCGCTAGAGAACTTGAAGAGATTTGGAAGAAATCGAGCGGTTAAGATCGCTCGCCCCGATCACGGTCTGAAATCGAGATTGTCAGTTTTTTTTTTTAATTTCCGCCCTCTCATTTTTCATTGGATTCGTGTCTATTGCTACCCAGCATTCGGGTAGGAAATGTTTAACGATAATTATGTTGATTTGTGAAGGAAATAATTAAACCAAAACCCATTTTTCATCTTTTTCTTTTATATGTTGTGTTTTTTTTTTTTTAGTATTCTTAAAAACTATTGCCAATCTGGATTGGATGAATCGGCTTCAAGGCATTAATTCCAGTTCACGGTTAATGCACTGCTATCCGTCAGAAATATTCACAGCTGTGCTACGAATTTCAAATTAACTGGGTTACGACCCTTTGAGCTGTTTGGCAAAAGGCATTGAAGTCTCTCTCTCTCTCTCTCTCTCTCTCTCTCTCAGCGGGATTGTCGCTACATTTTAATGTGTTATTCTACTGATGGGACACAAATACGGCGTCGTTCTCAGATATCGCCACGTGTCGTCCATGAGCAAGAAGAGCCTAGCCATCATGAAGAAAGACGTTGGAAAATGGTAAAAACCATGCAAACATGACACGTGTCACCGTCTAGGCCTCATCATCACAAATTATGGAAGGAAATGGCCGGCAAAGCCACGCGCGCCGGCGAGGCTGGGGGACGGCCCAATCCTGCAAAGGAATGCCGTCTCTCCATAATGATGACAAGGGCCGCGCACTTCCCTTTAAAAGGGAGGGAAAGGAAGAAGAGAGAGGATGGACATTTTCGGAAAGGACTCCCCCCATTCCCAGCTCCGCAAAAAGCAACCGAAAAAAGAGGCGAGGCAACAACAGAGGAGACTAGGAACGCAATCGCACTCTCCCTGCTAATCCCCTCCGACCCACTCATTCACACACCCAGAAAGGAGCCCGCGCGTTGGCCCTGGTAACCCTGATCAAAACCCCTTCCCCTTCTCGCTGTCCTTTATATTGATTGGTCGAATGATCTGACTTGGGTGTCGAAGTGGTCGTCCGGGACCCACCCCGGACCCCCTGACCCCCTCTGTTTGTGATTGCAGACCCCGCGGAGGCCCTCTACCGACCGCGCGATCACCGACCCGGATCCCGACGCCATCATATTGGCGCCATCCGTGGGACTCGTCGAGTACTGAACGCCTTATGGCGATGAGAAACCACACCCAACAGCAATAAACAGGGGTAATAACCAGGAGTCAGGCTCAGCGCGCACAAACCAACACCTCAAGCTCCCGAGAGCCCAACTCACCACTCTCGGGCCGAACCAGCCCTCCTCTAGCGCACCGCAGATGGTCCCCACCATGGAGATGTTCAACGAACTCCGCCCTAGACCTACTCCAACGCTTACCTCCTCCGGCCCCGGAGAGGCCCCTAACAACGCAGGACCAGACAGAAGCCTATGACGAAGGCAAGGAGGAACAGCCAGGGGAGCGTTATCCCCGGCGAAAGCGAGCACCGACTCGCCGAACGCCGTCCCCATCAACGAACAGCCCTTTGCCCCCCGCAGCTAGGGGACACCAGCGAGACAGCGGGAAGCAGGCTATGCTAAGCCGCGCTCCCCCTGTCCAAGCTGCCCGTCTCCAGGAACTGCCCCTGGCTCGGGCGGAAGAAGTAGCAACCTCAGCGTAACCGCCCAGCGTGGATCCGATAGCCGACCTGCAGAGGCAGATTCGAGAGGTAAGACTAGAAATGAAGAAGCCCTACGCCCATGGCATCCTCGACGAATGGGAAAGGGAAACGGCATCCCCATTCACCTCGGAAGTCTTAAAGACCCCAGCAGAAGCAGGCATAGACCTCTCCCGTTTCGGTTTGTACGACGGAAGCACTGACCCTCTCGAATTCCTCCAAACTTTCAAAAGGGTAATGACGCTCCGGGGCGCGTCGGACGGATTCATGTACAGAGCCTTCGCCTCCCTGTTAAGAAAGACCGCTAACGATTGGTACATGAGATTGGAGCTCGACTCCATCGCATCCTTCCACGAATTCAGAAGGAAGTTCAGCGCAAGATTCGCCAACAACCGCCTCCGCCATGATCCAGCGGACGCCCTCTTAGCCCTCCGGCAGGGAAGAAACAAGACCCTAAGAGACTTCATGTTAAAATTCAACGCCGAATTGGCCCAACTTTCTAACATGGACGTCCAAATAGCGGTCGCAACACTAAAGCACGCCACCACCGATCCAAATCTCAAGCTGCATCTTACCCTCAAGCCACCACGGGACCTACAGGAACTTAAATCCAAGGCTGACAAGTTCGTGCGAGCAGAAGAAGCCTGCGCCCGTGTGGGACCCAATCCCGCGGGAAGGGTGGGGCGCGAGCCGCCACGCTCTCTCTTGGTCTCTCGTACCCACACGAATGGCGTGTGTTTTTTATTATTGATTTTAATTACCCAACCAAGCAGGCAGCAACCAAGCCATAGGGTGCAAACAAACGTGCAATCCAGTACCCATAAGGGCAGGGGTAAGCCGCCGAGCCTAGCAAGGTGTGATTTAATTCATCTTTTCCGTGAACTTGGGATCACTAAGGCAATCCGAATTCCACGCAAAAGAGAGTGACAGAGTCGCCACCTAGATGAGGGATCTAGGACCCATAATTGACCAGAAATCTAGACTCGTTACCTGGTTACGAGAATGAAAGGTATGGGGAGTTACCACCACATGCACCATTCCTGCCCGATAATCGGTCTTCAATTCCAAAAGTTAACTCTTTCGAATTTCTTTTAAATGGCTCAATTAACTCTATATTAATGTGCGAACTATGTGACATGCATCCTAAGATCTAATTTCAATGTAATTCCTAAATGTGTATCTTGATTTTCTTAATTTGTTTGAATTCAATCTAAGTGAAAGTTTTCCTAAAATTCTAATTTCATGGAAAGTCCTAAGTGATTTAATTACTTTTAATTTAAGGATTAATATACAAAACCCCACTTATGTGTGGAGCCGACTCGTGATTGGTATGCCATCAAGCATCCAAGCTGCCTACGTACCTGTGGACCCCGATCTGAGGGCGGTGAGGGAACGAGTCCCTAACACCCTCTTGATCTCCACAACGTGAAGGAGAGCTCTACCAGGGAACTCTCGAAACAGGTGCCACCCTCACAGCATAGCATGAGTGGCGATACAAAACGAATGAGATACATCCTGATCAGGAGCCAAGGCTCGAAACCAAGATGTACCTAAAAATAACTCAGAGTCGCCATCCATGGACACGCCATGGAACCAAAACAAATGCTCTATTTGCAATGGATAACCAGAGATACAAAAGGTCCGTGCCTGATGACGAATGGAGAAGGTCCGAAGAGCGCCCCCAATTCGCCCGAGTGCGAACACTTGGTCTCTTATGCCATTTATTATTAACTCCAAAGAATTTCGGGTAAAATCATGTGAAATGGGAACAAATATCCCCCGAAAAACGTCTACCTAATCATGCATGACCAGGGGATGAAATAATAAGCACACAATAGTAAGATAAAAGATGTGTCGCCTAATGACAACTAGATTGTGAGTGACATGCCTAACAGGTGTCTAAGTTCTGATGGACATACACATGCAAGCTACAGCTACAGGTATAGGGTCTGCACAAGAAAGTAAGAAAACACAACAAAATATACAATATAACAACACAACAAATCCTAAGACTCTAAAATATTAGCCTGAGTCCTCGGATGGTCTGGTATTCATCCAAAGAAGCCTACGTATCCCCGCCTCCACGAGAATCAAGGCAACGTAGTTCTTCACACCTATTCTAAGCTATGATGCCTAAGACACGTAGCCTTCTATGCTAGACTCGATCTAAAAGACCGGACTAGTTATTAAAAGTTTCTTGAACAATTATTTAAATTCCAGTGAATTGTAGATTTTAGGACACCCTATATGTCCTAACTAAATACAGGTTAGCCCTAAGCTAATGCAGGTGGTTCCTACAACCTATGTGTAACTAGGCTGTGCGCCCTAAGGAAAATAATGGAATCACTAACGCATCTTAGACCTAGTCATCAGTCGGCGATGTGAATCGCCAACTGACCGGACGGAGGCGCTCCTATAACTCTAGGACAGACTCCTAACTCTAAAACAAGCACATAACAAACAAACAAATAAACAACCTATCAAAAGAAACTCCTAACTCTAAAACTCTCTATCTAGGAGAAACTCCTAACACTAAAGGAAGAGCTTTTTGAAAACACGGTTTTAAAGAAAAATGGTTAAAGTATGTTTATTTACAAAGTTTGGCTGGACTTGGGATAAAGATCCCAAGCTGCACTACGTATCTCGTGAGAGAGGATCAAGCCAACGTAGTTCGAACCGAACTTTCCTAATACGCTATAAAACTCAACACTTTAGATTTTAAGGTTTTTTAATATTTTTCAAATATTTTTAATATTTTTAAAGTTTTCAAATGTTTTTGAGTTTCAAATTTCTAATGTTTTTGGATTTTAAAATATTCCAATGCTTTTGGATCTTTAGATGAATTCACTCTTACAGAGAATAAACAAGCATAACCATAAACTAGGGCAAAGCCCTAAAGCAAAAGGGGAAACCCCAAACAAGCAACAAAGGTCTCAAAAAGACGATCCACACCAACCAAACAAGCGTCCCAAGAAGAGAGAAAACGATCCAAGATCCCAAGCAAGCAAAGCTCTAATAAGACTGAGTTAGTCTCTAATCAAAGTGAAGTAATCAACAACTCTAAAGGAGAAATTCCTAACTAAAAAACACTAAAGAGGGGTACAAATGAGCCAATAACTCTCTAATAACGCTACCAAGAATGGGGTAAAAATGAGTCAAAGACTCGCTAGAAGAAAGGGTTATTCTAACATGAGGATGGGTAAACCTCGCAAAAGGAAGACTCCCTATATGAGACAAGGCTTGTCTCCGAGACACAAATGACGTAAACATCTGATGAGACTGGGCAAGTCTCCTATATACAAAGGAGGGGTATGCTACTTGGACTGAGCAAGTCCCCTAAGGATGGGCTTGTGCTAACGCCTTCATCGCCCCTACAATGAGAAGGGTTCTAATATCTAAAAGGTGTCTAAAAGACTAGGCAAGTCTACTACACAAAGGAGGGCTCCAAGGATAAAATGTAAAACCGAGTAATATTGGGAACCACTTAAACAAATGTAAAGAGTCTAAATCAAGAACCAAAAGCTCAAACGCTTTCTGAATAATCAAATGAAGATTCAAAGTATTGCAACTTCGCTCGGCCAGTGCAAATTCTCCAAATCAAAACCATAACTATACCCACCCTTTTTCAACTCCTTTGCTCCCTCTTTTTTAGTTTTTCTCAAAATGCAGACATCAAAGGTCAAAATCGTAACAAGAAGCAATGTTAAAAACCTCCCACTCGATGCCCAAGTTTTCTGAATAAACTAACTGACAAGTGGAGAATCGAAAGCAAAAATAGAGAGAGGATCAGATTCCATCAGATTACAACTAAACTCACCACAAAACCAGCGAAATGAAATAATGGTAGAAAACATGGCCCTATTCCATGATATAAAACTCTTGATAGCCAATTAAAAAGAGAAGACATGCTATAGCCTTGCAATCACTGAAATATGGTTGGGCCTGCATCACTCTCCAATTAAATGAATGAGTAAGGGAAACTTCCTCTGGGCAAACGACATCAACTCAACCACATTTTAAGTGTTAGTATCACAAGATCAAGATGAATGCTGCAGGGGAAAATTAGATTTAAGAGAGAGGAAAAGGAGTTTAGAGCATATCCTTCTAGTTTCCAAAGAAGAGGATCAGAGCCTAGATTCAAGAAATACTTTATTTCTAGCTAGATGAGATCACATCCCAAGCTAAGACACTCACGAACAAGTATATGCCATTGAATATGCATTATCGAAGGAGAACCATCAACCATACGAGTGAAAATGCAAGAGGAGAATATGCATTACCTTTTTGTCTCTTTTCTCTGAGATTTTGTAATCGTCACAGCCATGGAATCACTTTCTTTGCAGAGATCGGTGCTGCGTGCGTTGAGATGTGACTTTGACCCCTTCTTCTCCTTTGAGATTAAGCCACCAAGGGCCTTCAGATGCTCTCTGCAACTCAAACCCTACTTCACTTTCCATTCAACCATACCTTACAAACCCAGCTCTTTTGACGGAGAAAGGCCGAAGGGCACGAGACTAAATAGAGATGAGGGTGGCTGATGATTGATTGGGGGGAATTGAGAATCGGTGGAACCGGATATGGAAAATAGGGTCTGCTGGAGAAGAGGGTTTGAGAGTCAGATAGATGGAAATGGTGGAGGTGGAGACAGATCTGGGTTTGACGGATGGTGGATGGAGGGTTCGGCCAGCAGGAGGGTTGACCGGAGTTGCAGAGGAAGGGGTTTTGAGTTTGAAATGGGTTTGGGTCGGTGGCTTAGGTTAGGAGAACAGAGGAGGTGGTGCGGCTGAGATGGTGGAGGTTGCAGGAGGGTTTAATAGAGATTTAATGGAGGAGGGTTTCAATAGAGGTTGATGGCGAAAATAGAATGGGTTTGAAGGTAGGGGTTTAGGGGAAATGGTTTTGGGTGGCTCGGCTGGTGTAGAGGAGAGGAGAAAATGGTGGCTCGGTGGTGGTAGGGAGTGGAAATAGAAGATAAAAATGGTGGTGATCGAAAAATGGTGGCCGGAGATGGGGTCAGATTCCGGTAGGAGCCACCGGAGAATATGAGATGGGTTCGATCTCTCCTCCTTTCTTCCTCTCTGATGATGGTTGCAATGGGGATTTGGGTGGAGTTTGCCGGAGATGGAGGTGGCTCGGATTCCGGTGATGGTGGTGGTGGTGCAGGTGAAACGAAGAAGAAGAAGAAGAAGAAGAAGGAGAAGAGGGAGATGGTTGGAGAAGAGGGGTGGTTTGGATTTTTAGGGTGGAGAAGAAGAAGAAGAAGACAAAGAAAAAAGAAAAGAAAAAATGGTGGCTGAGAAGGTGGAGGTTGCCGGAAAAAATGGTAGTGCCGATGCCTCCCTTCTCTCGGATTTTCTGATTGGGGTTTCTCCTCTGATTTATCAATGAAATTTGTGGCCCGAAGGTGAAGGTAGTGGAAGTGGGTTTGAGGGTGAGAATGGAGCCAGATTTGCAGGGAAATGGGAATGGGGTGGCTGTGATAGTGGTGGAGGGAGATGGCCGGCCGGAGTTGCAGAAGGAGGTGGGAAATGGTGGTGATGGCTGAGAGGGTTTGGGTGTTGCAGAACCGGCCAGATTCCGGTGAAGTGGCCGGAATAAATGGGGTTGGCCGGCGGGAATGGGTTGGTGGAGAAGATGGCCGGTGGTGGAGGCGAAGATGGGTCGAAGGTGGAGGGTGATGGCTGCCCAGCTTTCTCTCTTTTGCCTCTGTTTCTCTCCTCCTCTTGAAATGGAAAACCCAAATTCCTCCTCCCCTTTTTTTTTTTCTCTCTTATGCGGCTGTGAAAACGAGCCCTCCCCAAAAACCCTAGCTCGATGGCTTCTTATATGGGAAAATGATATTTTGGCACCCTCATTTTCCATGGACAGCCCTATGTACCACTTAATTCACCTCCCATTTGGTGCAATTTATGACTACTCTTTTTGTTAAAGGGAAGTGGCTCAGGTAAGAGAAGGGGTCTAAAAAAATATATGGAATATACTCCCTTCTTCACTGGACAGCAACTTCTAGTGTATTTAATACACTAAGGGTGGTCTAAATAAGAAAAAGGGGTGAACATTTTGCTCTTGCTATTACACTTGGGATTGGTAATGGCACACTCCTGCTTCACTAATGCACTCTACTTTTTTTTCAATTCACCATTAATTATAGCACAAACTCAGCTAGTCCTATTTGCTATTTCTCATCCAATTCTTCTGAAACTTTGCAGGCACTCTTCTTGCACTCACTAATGAGCAAGATGGGTCAATGAAACTGGGGGTTCTCTTCACACTTGAACATGCTTCAATGAATTTTTGGAACTTGAATTTCTGAAACTCTTACGATTAACTTCGGCATATTTATTCGATTTCAGGGTTTGGGGTTCGGTCAAAATGGGGTGTCTACAGATGCCCCTCTTTGGCAGAGTGTGCTTGTCACACGAATAGCAAAGCTGAACAGACAACACATTTTGGCCGGCCCGAAAACAAAGCAAAGCAATTTTTTTTTTTGGGTTTTGATTTTGAAACACAAAGGTAAACTGGCAAAAAGACTCTTAACAAAACTCTAAAACTGCAAGAAATAGGGAGATAGTTTCTGTCCGACTCTTAACTCGGCAATCGTTACATCTCAATGAGATTGCATCTCTTGAAACTCTTAACTCGACAAAACATATCATATTGGTGAAACTACTTTCCACCCCACGAATATTCCAAACAATGGGGAAAACTGCTTTCAAACAAGCACTCAAAATTAAAAAGGAAACTACTTTTCCCTACACAATCAAAACCAAAAGGAAACTACTTTTCCGACAAACATCATAATCACGAGAAACTACTTTTCTCCAAAAAACTCTATCTCTGAGAAACCACTTTTCTCCAACTTCTTTATTCATGAGAAACTACTTTTCTCTTCCAAAAACTTCAAATAATTGAGAAACTACTTTTCTCTTCCAAAATCTCTATACCTGAGAAACTACTTTTCTCTCCAAAAACTTCAAATAATTGAGAAACTACTTTTCTCTTCCAAAAATCTTCAAATAATCGAGAAACTACTTTTCTCTTCAAAACTCTATTTTCGAGAAACTACTTGTCTCTTCAAAAAAACTTCAAATAATTGAGAAATTACTTTTCTCTTCAAAAACTCTATCTTTAAGAAACTACTTTTCTCTCACAATCTTCATAATCACGGGGAAACTACTTCTCGCCCGATCTTTCAATTAAAAGGGGAAACTACTTCTCGCCCGATCTTTCAATTAAAAGGGGAAACTACTTTTCGCCCAATCTTCCAAACAATGGGGAAACTACTTCTCGCCCAATCTTAAAATCAACGGGGAAACTACTTTTCACCCAATCTTCAAAACAATGGGGAAACTACTTCTCGCCCAATTTTTCAATCAATGGGGAAACTACTTTTCGCCCAATCTTCAAAACAACGGGGAAACTACTTCTCGCCCAATTTTTCAATCAACGGGGAAACTACTTTTCGCCCAATCTTCAAAACAATGGGGAAACTACTTCTCGCCCAATTTTTCAATCAACGGGGAAACTACTTTTCGCCCGATCTTCAAACAATGGGGAAACTACTTCTCGCCCAATCTTCCAAATCATGGGGAAACTAGCCCAATCTTCCAATCCACGGGGAAACTACTTTTCGCCCAATCTTTCAAACAACGGGGAAACTACTTTTCGCCCAAACTTCCAAATCATGGAAAAACTACTTCTCGCCCAATCTTTCAAATCATGGGGAAACTACTTTTCGCCCAATCTTCCAAATCATGGGGAAACTACTTTTTGCCCAATCTTAAAATCAACGGGGAAACTACTTTTCGCCCAATCTTAAAACACGGTGAAACTACTTTTCACCTGGCGATAGCTATACAGACCATTGCTGAAAATCCATCTGTTTAGCTATCCGGGTAACTCTGACTCCTCTCTTTCAAGGTAGCGAATCACCCAAGATTTATATGGTCCTGCCAAACAGTTCCATATAAATCCACGCAGATATACCTGACTCCTAACTCGTTAGGTAGCGGTACATTGCGAAGCGATGATTAAGCAAGTCACTACTTGACATTTCATTGCTAATCATCTGGGTATTCAAATATTTGAGGAAACTACTTCTCTCCCAAACATTCAATACCAAGGCGAAACTACTTTTCACCAAGCAACAAATAAACAGGCCACTACTTGGCACCTCACAAACTGGCAATCAAAAGATTTTATTTTATTTTTAAAAAAAAATGCCCCTTGTTTGGGTTTAACAAAGAAAAAGATTTTTTTTAGGCCCAAAGGGCTTGCAAACATGATTGATGGGTTTATCGATCTTATATCAAGTTCATTGATAGCATAGCTATCTCCTGGCGAGAATAAATGGGAGTGCATGATCATTGCTGAAGACCAAACTCGAAAAACTTAATGAAATTTTCGGGCATTGACTCTTTTAAAGAGAAGAAAAAGCATTCTGCTAAGATTTTGAAGATTACAAAAGTGAATTCTAGGATTAGATTTTCTGAAACATTGACTCTTTCAAAGAATGAGTTCAATAGAGGAGTTTGATTCAAGAGAGCGTTCAAGCTTCTCTTGCCTCTATTTGCTGAAAATATTTATCTCAATTATCTTGTATTTGATATCTTTTATGACGCAAGTCATAAAAGATGCCCCTGGTATGATTACTTCCATGGCAGAATTCATTGGAGGGCAAAACCAGGATAGGTAAGAAAAGTTCAAGTTTGCATGGGTTCTTTCTTTGGTATATGAGTAAAAGGATATCCACAATGGATGAGTATGAGAATTTTTTTTTCTTTCATTGCTCACTGCTTGAGGCTTTGATGTCTCTGACAAGTTTGAACAAAATGTCTCTTGCCCTTTCCTTGATTTCTAAACCAGGATCTACTCTGAATTTTCTTCACATTTCAAAAGGTATACGCTCGCTCTTCCAGTGCCAAACACTTCGGACATTGAGAGAGAAAAAAAGATAAAGATAAGGGAAAGACTTTCAACGACTCGACCAAAGAAGACTCAAATTACTCAAGGGACTTGACTCACTTTTGATTCACCCTTAGATAAAAATGTGTTATTTTATTATGATAAGGCTAGCAATTCTTAGAGTACTCTCGAAAACCATGTCAAAAGGCTCTAGTTTCCTCCATCGGGATTTCCGTCATGGTTATTACCCCCTTCGGATTGTTGAGTCTTAATGCCCCTAGTTTAAAAGGATATCAAAGCAAGTCTCACTGACACTTCTCGGATTCCGGGATCCTGTCCTGTTTGAAGACTACTGTGGGACCCGATCCCGCCAGAGGGGTGGGGCGCGAGCCCCCACGCCTTTTCTTGGTCTCTCGTACCCACGCGATTGGCGTGTGCATTTTAATTATTGATTTTAATTCATCTTTTATGTGAACTTGGGATCACTAAGGCAATCTGAATTCCACACAAAAGAGACTGACAGAGTCGCCACCTAGATGTGGGATCTAGGACCCATGATTAACCAGAAATCTAGACTCGCTACCTGGTTACGAGAATGGAAGGTATGGGGAGTTATCCACCACATGCACCATTCCTGCCCGATAATCGGTCTTCGATTCCAAAAGCTAACTCTTTTAAATTTCTTTTAAATGGCTCATTTAACTCTATGTTAGTGTGCGAACTATGTGACATGCATCATAAAATCTAATTTCAATGTGATATTAAATGTGTATCTTGATTTCTTAATTTGTCTCGATTCAATCTAAGTGAAACCTAAAATTCTAATTTCATGGAAAGTCCTAAGTGATTTAATTAAGAATTTACAAGAAAATTAATATACAAAACCCCACAATTTGTTGTGGAGCCGACTCTCGGTTGGTATGCCATCAGACATCCAAGCTGCCTACGTACCCAAGCCTCACTGGGATTAGAGTCGACGTAGTTCGGTGCACCTAGGCTAAGCTACATATGCCTAACTCAACTAAGACACCGACCTAGACGGATTTGACTGTTTCAACAGTTTTAAGAGGAGTTATTTAATTCAAGTTGAGGATTTTATTATCCTAGGATTTCATCTAAGATGCTATATGATTCTTATCTAAATGCAAGTTGTTCCTTAGACTAATGCAGGTTAGCCTACATCCTAGTTTACTAGGCTTGTCCTAGGGAAAGATTGGGTGACTAGTGTAACTAGACCTATGGCACGGTTGCTATTCATAACAAGCGTCCGTGATGAGGCTGGACTCCTAACTCTAGGACTCCCTAAAACCTAAGACTCCCTAAAATCTAGGACACGACCTGACACCAGTGTTCCTAAATTGGGCTCTAATGGTTCTTACGACAGAAACCGCGATCCAACGGTTCCGAAAGACACAAGACAAATCAATTTAAATTCTCGAGGTTAATGAATTTCAAATTTCAAGGATTTTCAGTTTCTGGACATTCAAGGATTACCAATAGTTCTAGGTTTCACCAATTTCGGCCCAGAATAGCATCCAAGGAAGGGAATCGCGCGCTCTTTCCTTGCGCAATTTAATACTTAGGTTATAGCACCTTATTGCCTGGCATATCTCAGGATTTCCTTGGACAGTAACCTCGGAGCCAACAACGTGCTATAGCTTAAATATTCAAATTGTCAAATATCGAGTGCAATAGGGATACGATTATGGATGCGCTGGCCATTTTTCCAGGGAAATCTAAAGATCCTAAGATTTTTGTTTCAATGGATTAAGGAGTTAATATGTGACAGAGATTTAAGGTTCTTTAGAGATTTTCAGATGATTTTCAATTAATTTCGGATTTTCAATGAATTTTATCAATTTTAAACATATGAGTGATTTTACAGGTGAAACTGTTGCAAATGAATTCAAAATGAGTTGAAACTTCTACAGCAGCAAGATATGATGAAATGTAGCTTACTGAAAGATTTTTACAGATTTTTACATTAAGCTCATATTTAATTTTGATTTAACAATTAATTGATCAGATTGCAAAAATAACACAGAAACTATTAGAAATAGAAATCTAAATTCATGAAAAATTCTACAAAAATAAGATATGAATAAAAATAGCATCCTGTGAGAATTTCATGAATTTTAAAGACTATTTACTACTAATTTCGGATTTTTCAATTTTCAGACCACCAGATTATAAATTAACACTACATCCCATATGAAACAAAATCCAAATCACTCGAAACGTTTACAGAAGCAAGAAATATGAAATATAAGACTACTGTAAAAAGTTTGGGAATTTTATCTGTAATCTGATGTCAGTAAAAATTCTCCCAAAAATCTGATAATTTTCAAAGAAAGCGTAAAATAATATACCAAAAAAAATCCAAAAAGTCTGAAAAATTCATGGTAGAATGTATCAGTATCATATTAGTTTCCCACGAAATTTCATTAATTTTGGAATCTATTTAGTATATATTTTATTTTTCTTCGTCAAAAAGATATTTTTGAATAGTTTTCTATTTTTAAAACACGATTTTCGAGAAAATTACGACTCCAGAAAATGTCCTCCAACCTTGTTCAAATGTGATGAACACAATTAAAATTTAAAATTCTAAAAAATAGGTCATTCTGAGATGGCTATTTTTCCGAATTTCGTAATTTCTCGGCCATTATTTTAAATAAAATTCCACTCTTCACTTAAATTCTAAAAAACCTTTGATCCAATGTCCGATCCGATCCGATAGTTATTTTACTTTATTTAGATAGATCATTGTATTAAATTTCGAGACGAAACGGAATTGAAACAGTCATGCAGATCATGATTTTAAGCACACACATTTAATATTGAATTAAAATCATTTAAATGCTTAAAAATCATGCAAAAATCTAAAAAAATACTAAATCATCCGGGAAAAATCTGAGAATAGTATACTAACCTGTGATGGAGATCCTCGCCGAATCCGAGAGCTGAAAAATCTGAAAAAATCCCGCCGCCGCCGATCCGCTCCGCTTTTATTCTTCCTTTTTCTTTGTTTTTTGTTTTTTGATCTCTGGTTGCTGTGAGAAACCTTTAGCCGCCTTACGCTCACAGATCCCTCCACATTCCACTTTGTTTTGAAGGTCAACTTCAGCCCAACTATCTCCTTTTCTGCAGGAGGATCAACCAACTCCCATGTGCGATGTTTTTCATTTAGACAATTTATGCATTCATTGCATTTCTCCATTCTTCCTCTTCCACTGCTTCTTCAAATGAACCAATCTACTTTGGAAGCCATTAACAGAGAATGATATCGAACTATGTATAACCATTGTACCATCATCTGTTCTCCTTTCTTGTATGTCAAATTCTATCATCCCATTGATGTTGCTTGCTTGCCTGTGTGAACACCTCTAAATCATTCTCCAGCTTTAGCAATGTCTTGAAAATCAACAACCTTGAAATGATAGTCGGTTCCCATTTTTATTGTCGTTTGTTGGTTCTCATTTTTATCTCCTTCATGTGACTTCATGATTTTCCCAATTAATAGATGGCGGATCACCGATATATCATATGATTGCACCGGAATACCCTTTACGGTTAACCTGCCACAAGAGGAGAAAGAGAGAGAGAGGAAAGGAAAGAGAATAGAGAGGTTTGATGGTGAGAGGATGAGAGAAAGAGAGAGAGAGAGAGTAAGAGAGAGAGAGAAGGAACGAGAAAAAACAGAAAAACAGAGTATGAGAATACTCTGTTTTTTTGTTTTTTTACGTTCGTTTTTCTTTTTCTTTTTGTTCAAAAAAACCAACATTCTGTTCTTGTAAAGAACCAGAGATGGTTCGGCTGCTTGAGAGGGGATAGATGAAGGAGGTGAGGGGAGAGAGAGATGACACAGAGAGAGGGATAGACGATGCTCTGTATCTTATTCTCTTTTTTTTTTTTTCAATGGGCTGCAGAGGGCGAGTGGGATGGAGAGATGGGAAAACAAAGATGGAGGGATAGAGAGGAGGGTAATGGAGTGGTTGAGATTGTAGAGGGAGAGAGTAGGGGAGACAATCCTCTGTCCTCCTCCAAGTGCGTCTGTTCTCCTTTTTTTCTCAAAACAGAGCCTCTCCCTCGCACAGTTTTTTTTTTCTTCTCATTCTTCTTTTCTTTCTTTTTCTCCTCCGTCCTCAACAGAGCAATCCTCCTCTAAAAATATAGAAAGCTGGGTCCTAAAAAGAGCAATCAACGTTTGAAAACACCGAAAGCTGGGTTGCTGCTTCTATTTTAGATCCTTTTCCTTTCTTTGTTTAATCCTTACAAAATAAGACATTCCCTACAACCGATCCATCCTTCCTTTCTTGACCGATTTACCTTCTTTTTTTTTTTCAATCAACCCCTTTAGGAATGGCAACCATTTTCTAGAAGAAATTAAGGTAGAAAATAGCAACTGAGATCACACAGATAAGGCGTTACACATCTTGCAACAGTTGATATTGGAACTCCCAATAAACTGTTTTTTTCAATTTCCGCCATCTTTCAAAGATTATCCTGGCCATTTTTTTGCAACTCGCCTAGTTCGGCCACTAATAGAATTCTAACATAGAAGGCTTAAAAACTCTCTTTTTCAAGATAATAGATGGAATGCTGCTTTCATAGGAAAAACCCTTTTCTTTAAAATTGAACACTTTAAAATTGAACACTCACAGTGGGTCCTAGTTGAATCACTTTATAAGATTTGCAATATTGTAAGCTCCATCAAATATTGGCCGAGTATGCATCCCAATGGATTTTGAAAATTTTAAAATACCTGGCGGGTCCATTTGAATTAACCGAATCTTGTTCAGGCAAAATCGGATAAGCCACTTTACGATCCGAACCGCTCAAACAATGGGCCACAATGCAAATTAGATTGCGCCCCCTCGAACTATTCCCAAAGACCGATCTGAACCACTCCCTTGATGGTCATCTTTATTCATTAGATCGAGGTAGGCTCAAGACTCATTTTTCACTAAAACAATATGCGGGCCCCCTGTTTGATCCAAATCTTAACAAATGCTCCATACGGGCCCACCGAATGGGTCCAAACTCTCCCCTGGCTTGGACTCTTCTGAATATCCCTTCTCAACACTTAGCGAAAAGAAAAATGCGGAACATTGCGGAAATGATCGGAAAGATTGAGAAAGCATAAGGGACGGACTTGGGAATGGAAAACACTGAAAAAGACTGATAACAAGAACACTAACTTCTTTGTTGATTAAGGCGGAGCAAAATGGGGGTGTTTACAACTACTTCTCCATCTCCTTGATTTCTCTCTTCAAAAGAAGTCACAACTTTTACTTTACAAGTTTTCAGTCTAAAAGACCACTTGTCTCAACTTTCGCTTGCACTAGAAGGACTTTCTAGGAAGGCTTGGGATCAAAAGGGTGGGATATTTAAAGTTCAAACGATTTGGACCGAATCTGGTCTAGCCAGACTACCTACGTACCCCAAAAATGGAGGATCAGATCCGCGTAGTTCGCTTTCGGATTTTTCAAAGAATGGTTTAGCATTTAGCTTCAAAATTTTGAAAGGGATTTTATTCCAAGTTTGACCGAACCCAAATTAATCAGGTTGCCTACGTACCCTTGAAGAGTTGGGGATCAGGTCCGCGTAGTTCGGGTGCATAAATGCCCCGGGTTTATAATGTGTTTGAAAAGAAATTGTTTAATTTTGCTGTTGGCCCAAAGGGTTTATAGAAGGATTTTTAAACGTTGGGATTTTGGCCATAAAAGTTCAGACATCTAAGGATGGCCTCCGGATGTATTTGATGTACAAGCTCTTTTACTTAAGGTTCAAAGGCTTAGAATTTATTTTTTCGAGGAGTCTGACGGCATGTCAGGCAAAGCTTCAACCGCTGTGCTCCACTCCCATCTCGAAGATCTTGAATTTATGCTTAAGGTTCCACAACTCCTTGTATCTTTCTTCTTTTTTTTTCTTTTTTTTTCTTAGGGCTCAAATTTATCATACAACTTCCTTGCCAGAAAGTCTTCTCTCAATATTTCATCAGCTCCACAGGATGTCTGATGTTTCACTCTTTAAAATTTTACTCTTTAACTGGATGTCTAAAGCCGATGAAATCTTGCTTTGCTCAACGACAGGACATTCCCTTAGTTTATCCTTATAGGATCAAGCAAGACTACCTCAAACCCTTCTAAACAGGTTTATCAATTCTTTGCACCCCTCGGGAAATAAAGTTTTGCCACTCCATCTTTCTCGAGTTTCGAATTTTGATACCACTATCAATGGCTTCGATTTCTTCTTCAAGTGGCTATGCTCGACGCTCTTCCTCTCATTTGACCTCTTTCAGATCTCGAGGGGAATTTCGTCTGCATTCTCTTCCGAGAAGGGAGGCTTTAGTTGTTTAAACATTAGATCTAAAGAGTGAATCAAAATAACATTGATAACATTGAAATCAAACTTTCATTGAATTGAAAACTTTTAAGTACATTGATGACTCACAGACACGCCTCTATGGGCTTTACATCAGATTTAACACAGGACCGAATACTGACTCGATGAGAAGACGGACAGACACAACACTTTTTTTTCTTTTTCTTTTTGACATTGACACTACACGACTCACCAACTTTCAAAAACTTGACAAAATACAAATCTTGAAACAAGATACTTGACATATGACTCTTAAAACATAACACTTGAACAGAAGCGAGGACTTGGCACTGAAGTTCACAAGTAGCATGCCTTCCTCCATGTTAATGCTGGCTAAGGAGTTCGACCCTGGTTCAGAAATCTTGGAAAGGGTGGTCCTCTGAAGTCCTGTTGACTTGGCCCAAATTGTCTTTGAAAACCTGCTGGTGACATCACCTTCTCTGCTTGAACATTCTCAAGATATTCAAACTCTGACATTTTTTCTTTTCCCTTCAACTTATTCCCTGGCTCTGGAGTGACATAAGTGACGGGATCTCTGGGAGGTTGAATGGTTCTTTCAAACGCCTGGTTCGCAAAAGCATAGATTTCAGCAAGAGCAGAAAAGTCTTTCTCTATGCGGTTCTGGATTGCATGCTTCAAAGCTAAACAATTCTCTGTCAGGTGACCCGGGCCTCTATGATACTCACAGTATCGATCCATCCTCCAATTGTTGGGGAATGGTTCAGGCACAGGTTTAATATCTGGAAGTCTCAAACAACCTTCACTGACCCATTTCTTCATGATGGCTATAAGAGAACAAGGCATTTGAGTGAATTCTCTTTCCCATTTCTGACCCATTTTTTCTTCCTCTGCCACTGGCTTCTTTAAATGTTGGCGAGAAGGTTCAACATTCTTAACCTCTCTCGGAGCAATGAGAGGCTTCTTAAGAGGTTGACGAGAAGGTCCAACACTTTTCACTTCCTTTGGAGCAATGTAAGGCTTTTTCCCATTATGCAAATCAACATATCTATCAAGGATTAAACTCTGAACAGAGGCCTCTTCTGTCATAGTACCCATATCCACAAGTTGCTTTGGAGCAGAGTCGCATTTAATGGACAAGTGATGCATCTGAATTTTCATCTCCCTTACTTCCTCAGTTAGCATAGCCATCTGACCAAAGAGCTTGACCATCCAGCTTTCCATTCTTATAAGTGTAGTCTTCTCAACAGATTCTTCTACAGATCGGGTGCTTGATGGGACAAGTGGCGTCTCAGAAATAGGGTGAATGAGAGATGCAGGATCCAAGATTGGTCCTTCAGTAGAAATGACATTTATCGAAGCTGGTGACGGGACAGCGTGAGTATCGAAAGGTTTTTGAGGATCACCAGATTCTTCAATAGCGAGCTCATCTTCATCGATCATATCTTGCACTTTATGTCGTATGACCTGAACCACGATGATATGCACAAAATAAATCCTTTCTCCAATTCTTAGGCAGAGGATTAGGGAGGACTCTTTGTTTAGGCAATTCAATCTTGTTGTCCTTGATCAATCTCCTGAGAATGTAGGATAACGAGCAAGGAAGCGGAGTAAATTTTCTTGTTTTCTTTTCTGCTGTCTCTTCCCCTTCCAATATTGTTTTGACTGGAGTCCTAACAGAATTGACATTATGTACCTCCTTTGGCTCGACCATAGGTCTTTTCCCTTCTTTGATATTAGATAAAGTCTTAGACCTCAGGCCTTTTACCAAAGCATCTTCAATTTGAGTTCCCGTCTTTATCAGATGGTCAAAACTTGGGTAGTGCTGAGGTGCCATGAAATGAAAATATTCGGAGGATAGGCTCTTTACTACCAGCTTGATTTGATCTGCCTCTGAGAGTGCTTGACTCAATTGCGCTAACTTTCTTTTCCATCGTCGGATAAAAGAGGTAAAGGTCTCCTGCGGCCCTTGTTTCAACTGCTTCAAATCCCTCTTCGTAACCTCAATCCCGTCCTCCATCGAAAATTGTTCGACCAGTTTGTTTGCAATAGCCTCCATAGTCTTGACTTCTTCGGGTTTCAGGCGCAAGAACCACTGTTTTGCGATTCCCACAAGGGACACTGGGAATAGTTGTGCCATCTGCTCGGGGTTGAGTCCATGTTGTTGGGAAAGCTTTATGAACCATCCTACATGACTCCGAGGACACCCAGTCCCATCATATTTATCATAGTCAGGGGTTTTGAATTTGGGTGGCAGAATAGCATTAGGAGGTATCATAAACTCAGAAATATCGAACTTCTTTGGTCCCTGAAATTTCATATTCTCTACCTTGAGCCAACTTTTTGAACTTGTCGTACATCTCCTTCTCTAACTTGTCATACATCTCTTTTTCTTTATTGACCATAGGTACACAATATTCCTCAGCATACTGTTCATCCTCTAAATTTATTTCGAATGGTGAAACAATTGGTCTGTTCGAATCTGGAGACGCAACTTGAGGAAATTGGGGGATTGGCTCTCTAGAACTGGGGGCCTTGTCAGTACTTTGAACTTTTAAATGGATCATCTCTTCCTTCATGCTCGCCATGTCGTGAGTAAGATTTTTCAGCATTTCTTGAATGGCTATCATTGGATCAACTGGGTCAGCCATTGGATGAACCTCTAGTAATTCAAACAGTTAAGACATAGAGAGTAAAGGTATTCTCGATGAAATGGGAGGACCAACTGAGTCTAGATACCGAAGATGGTCTAGACCAAGCAGGTTTGGCTTAGTTATCTCTTTTGAGGGTGATAGCGACAATTGCTCACCTTAAGAATTCTGAAATTGAGGTTAAAACACTAGGTTAAATGAATGATAATGGGGATAAAATATCCTCTACAAATAGAGACAAGAATAATCCTGAACATGTTTGAATTACAAAACAGGGAGGTCAATCTATGAAGGTCAAAGAAAGGTAGGCACTGATAACATGACCTACACCAACAGGATCTCAAGGAATCTTCAATTTATCCCTTTAAGTCTTTTTGGAATATGACTGCTCTCTTTTGGGGTATGAAAAAGTTAGAAATGATAAACACCCCTAATTTAAATGAGTTTGGACCTCAGCAACAATCCCGCACTCGTGACAGATAGGCAAGATTTAGCTAATCCATCAATGATCATGATATAAGAAAGGTAAATCCCTAATGGAAAATATGAATAAATTATATGTACAAAAGATAAAAAAAATAAAAATAGATTATGACTAAAGTCAAGAATCTGATGATAATCCACAAATGGATAAATAGGAATAAACAAAATGATCACGATACAACAAACTCGTGGTCTATCCCTGACTTTGAAGAATAGCAGTCATGCTCAAAATGTTCCAGGTAAAATCCGGCAGCATAACGACTATATAAGAAGATCGAGGTAAGGCAAACTCATGGTTTAACTAACTCTAAAGGATAATGGTCATGCTCAAAATTATTCTAGATAAAATTCGGCAACATAACAGTGCTAGACAAGAAAGTCAAGATAAGATAAACTCATGGTTCTCCTAACTCTAAGAAATAGCGGTCATGCTCAAAAAAATGCTCTGGATAAAATCCGGCAGCATAACGGCTATACATGGGATCCCCACGACTAAACAAAAGGGTATATGAATAACGGTGGCAAAATCAACTCATAATCGGTAAACGAAAATAGGTTACCAAAGAAAGGTAAGCAAACGAAGGACTGACCATATGTGAGAACATATATGACAACGGGTCAAATCCTATAATCTACAGATCAGAGGACAAAACTGGGCCAAGGAAATGGCAAGCAAAAGCCACTAACTAGATCAAGATTTGAACAGAGAATGGATATAACCAACTGAAATGAATAAGGAACTCTAACTAAGAGGAGAAACCTAATATACATAATCGGTATATATAGGTATATATACATACACATATATCCTAACCAGGGGGGCACCAACCCTAATTCTAATCTAGCGGAGTCAAGGAAGTCTCGACTCAAGACAGACTGATGAGTGTGCTAAGACCGTGTTGTAGCCATATAAAATGAGCCACCCTAGTCTACAAATGGGGCAAAGCTCCTAACTCTAGGCTCCACATGTGTGAGCAACACATGTTCGACCCTATACGAATGCAATATAGATGTATATAAACACGGGTGTAGACACCCTCATTTTGCTACACTTTAACCAACAATAACCTAATATATTGATCCGTGGAATTTCATTGGTAAAGTATGCATCCTCAAATTTTCTAAAAACCGAAATGATAAAGAGATGTACCTGGTGAGATGATTAGATCCGAAAAATTGAAAAATACCCTGATTGGTGAATTTAGTGTGTTAAATCCATGTGAGAGCCCCTCTATCATGGATTTATATGTTTTAGGTCATTAATATCTCGATCTGACTTTACGGATCATCAATCAGGACAAAATAAGCTAGGGTCACTTCACAGCCCGGGACCTGATTCCATTTTGAGACCCGATTTCCGTAAATCGTTAGATCAAGGGCAGATCTTAACCTGGGTGTCTTTCCTTACTAAGAATTTGTGATCATTTAGTCAAAATAGGATCGATCAAGGTTAATCTCAAATTCAGATTAAACATTGTGTCACTTAATTGAGCAAAAACCCAGTGAAAAATCACGGATCAATATGGGTGAACGAGAGCCGTCGAAATAATTTAACCAAATTATCAACAACAGTGCTTTCAGTACAATAATTGTTGTCAAAATTCATATTTCAAAGGTTAGGATCATTCATAAAAAAATGATTAAGTTGGTTGGATCAATCGAATCGTCAATTTGATCAACGGTTGGAAAAACGATTCGCTGCTAAAAACCGACGGCTCGCATTGGTCAAAAATTCTGAAAATAACATTTCTATGGCAACATTGGGCTTAAATGAAAGAGGAAAAATCAACGATTTTAATGGCGAAAGAATTACCAAAATCGGACTTCAAAATCTCCTGAAAACCGCATTTTTCGATTTTTACATTCAAAATATTTGAAAAATCTTTTACAAAATTCTAGGAGATTTGGAGGCATCATCTCGTCCATTCTTTCGATCGAAATTGATCTCAACCACCCAATCTTATTCCATATCATTGCAAAGATTTCAGGATATTTGGAGACCCGATCTCGCCCGTTCTTTCGATCACATGGAGATTGCAGTTAATCGCAACCATTCAAATCGTTGCCATTCTCTACAAAGGCAACCAAATTGGACATTTCCCTTGCCTTGAAATTTGCTTCCAAAATCTACAAAGATTCCAAGGACAAATGGCATCATCTTGGACCTTGAATTGTTCCTAAATCTTTAGTACTTGATCCTGGCCGCATAAGTGCCTGTCATTTTTAACATAGCTATGACTTAAATGGAAGATGCCAAAGAAGAGGGAGAATATTCTAGAAAAATCCGATCTTGGCCATTCTTTCCCCTTCCTTTTTCCATCACTCAATCTCCACCCTACACCTCTAGGCCCTAAAGATGGCAACCTGACTCATCCCTCACCTATAAATACCCATGCTCTCTTCTTTCAAAAAAAAAAAAAAAAAGAGGAAGAAGACTCAAAGAAAACTACTAGAGAAATCCTTCATATCCCCGCCTTCAAATCTTGTCCTATTCAAAGGATACCCAAAATCTCCATCACAGGTAGGTGCACTATTCTCAGATTTTTCCAAGATTATTTGATATTTTTTTATATATTTTTGCACGATTTTTAGCATTTAATTGAATTTAATTCAATATTATATGTGTGTGCTCAAAATCACGATTTACATGAGTGTTTCAATTCTGATTCGTCCCGAAATTTAATACACTGATCTATTTAAATAGACTAAAATAACCATCAGATTGGATCGGACATTGAATCAAAGGATTTCGAAAATTTGAGTGATGAGTGGAATTTTATTTAAAATAATGGCTGAGAAATTACAAAATTCGAAAAAATAACCATCTCAGGATGATCTATTTTTTGGAATTTAAAATTTTTCTTGTGTTCATCATATCAGAACAAGATTAAAGGATGTTTTCCGGAGTCGTAATTTCCTCGAAAATCGTGTTTTAAAAATGGAAAACTCTTCAAAAATATCTTTTCGACGAAGAAAAATAAAATATATACTAAATGGATTCGAAAATTAATGAAATTTCGTGAGAAAATAATATCGTACTGATAAATTCTACCATGAATTTTTAAGAATTTTTGGATTCTGTTTGATATATTATTTAATGCTTTCTTTGAAAATTATCAGATTTTGTGAGAATTGTTACTGACATCAGCTCACAATTAAAATTCACAAAAGTTTTACAGTAGTCTTATATTTAATATTTCTTGCTGCTGTAAAAGTTATAATTTATTTGGATTTTGTTTCCTATGGGATGTAGTGTTAATTCATAATCTGGTCTAAAAATTGAAAAATCCGAAATTGATAGTAAATAGTTTCTAAAATTCAAGAAAATCTCACAGCATGCTATTTGTACTTATATCTTACTAGTGTAGAAATTTCAATGAATTTAGATTTCTATTTCTAGTAGTTTTTGTGTTATTTTTACAATCTGGTCTCGTTATTGTAAAATCAAAATTAAATATGAGCTGAATGTAAAAATCTGCAAAAATCTTTCAGTAAGCTACATCCCATCATGTTTTGCTGTAGAAGTTTCAATTCATTTCAAATTCATTTGCAATAATTTCACTTGTAAAATCACTCATATGGTTTAAAATTGATAAAATCCATTGAAAATTCGAAATTAATTAAAAATCATCATAAAGTTTCTAAAGAACCTTGAATTTTTGTCACATATTAATTCCTAAATCCATTGAACAAAAATTTTAGGATCTTGAGATTTCCCTGCAAAAATGGCCAGTGCATCCATAATCGTATCCCTATTGCACTCGATATTTGACAATTTGAACATTTAAGCTATAGCATGTTGTTGGCTCCGAGGTTACTGTCCACGAAAATCCTGAGATATGCCAGGCAATAAGATGCTATAACTTAAGTATTAAATTGCACAAGGAAAGAGCGCACGATTCCCTTCCTTGGATGTTATTCTAGGCCTAAATTAGTGAACCCTAGAGCCATTGGTAATCCTTAAATGTCCAGAAACTGAAAATCCTTGAAATCTGAAATTAACTAACTTCAAGAGCTTAAATCGATTTGTCTCGTGTCTTTCGGAACCATTAGATTATGGTTTCCGATATAAGAACCGTTAGAGCCCAATTTAGGAACATTGGTGTCGTGTCTTGTCCTAAGTTTTAGGGAGTCTTAGGTGTTAGGGAGTCCTAGAGTTAGGAGTCCAGCCTCATCACGGACGCTTGCTATGGATAGCAACCGTGCCCTAGGTCTAGTTACACTAGTCACCTAATCTTTCCCTAGGACAAGCCTAGTAAACTAGGATGTAGGCTAACCTGCATTAGTCTAAGGAACAACTTGCATTTAGATAAGAATCATATAGCATCTTAGATGAAATCCTAGGATAATAAAATTCTCAACTTGAATTAAATAACTCCTCTTAAAACTGTTGAAACAGTCAAATCAGTCTAGATCGGTGTCTTAAGTGAGTTAGGCATAAGTAGCTTAGCTTAGGTGCACCGAACTACGTCGACTTTGATCCCAGTGAGGCTTGGGTACGTAGGCAGCTTGGATGTCTGATGGCATACCAACCGCGAGTCGGCTCCACAACAAATTGTGGGGTTTTGTATATTAATTTTCTTGTAAAATGCTTAATTAAATCACTTAGAACTTTCATGAAATTAGAATCTTAGGAGAACTTGCACCTAGATTGAATTCAAATAAATTAAGGAATCAAGATACACATTTAGGATCCATAATGAAATTAGATCATAGGATGCATGTCACATAGATAGCACATTAACTAAGAGTTGAATGAGCCATTTAAAATAAATTTAAAAGAGTTAGCTTTTGGAATTGAAGACCGATTATCAGGCAGGAATTGTGCATGTGGTGGATAACTCCCCATACCTTCCATTCTTGTAACCAGGTAGCGAGTCTAGATTTCTGGTTAATTATGGGTCCTAGATCCCACATCTAGGTGGCGACTCTGTCAGTCTCTTTTGTGTGGAATTCGGCTTGCCTTAGTGATCCCAAGTTCACATAAAAGACGAATTAAAATCAATACTAAAAGAGCACACGCCAATCGCGTGGGTACGAGAGACCAAGGGAGATCGTGGCGGCTCGCGCCCCACCCCTCTCGCGGGATCGGGTCCCACAACGGGTACTTCCTAGTTGGGTTTCACTAGGTCAATAAGTATATACATAATATATAAAACAAAGTAGGGCTCCAGACTCAATCTATCGGGTACTATGCGTATGAACCATACTTAATATGTATAACAAAAGTACGCCCAATGTTATACGTAGTATGCTTCATTGCTCATCGGCTGCTGTAAACACAAGTACGCCTAGTGTTTACGGCTGCAGCACCGGCGCATAGCTTGGAAATAAATACAACAGCACTATCAGGGTATGGTATCCCAGTCGGGCACGCATTGTATCTATCCCGTGGAGCCAATAATGAAAAACAATGAAAGAAATAAAGAATAAACAATATGATAACATATGATGTGCAGTGTGTGAATCCCTCGTTTTATTTACGCACCTATCTGGTGCCCCTGGATTCTAACGATAGAGTTCCCATTTAAAATGATTTTAACCCAAATTTCTCCAAAATTAGTAAAAATGGCATTTATATAGAGTTAGGCAATGTTTCAAGAACTCCTCAGCAGAGTCGCCAGCCTGTGGACCCCGATCCGAGGGCGGTGAGGGAACGAGTCCCTAACACCCTTTGGGTCTCCACAACGTGAAGGAGAGCTCTACCAAGGAACTCTCGAAACAGGTGCCACCCTCACAGCATAGCATGAGTGGCGATACAAAACGAATGAGATACATCCTGATGAGGAGCCAAGGCTCGAAACCAAGATGTACCTAAAAATAACTCAGAGTCGTCATCCATGGACACGCCATGGAACCAAAACAAATGCTCTGTTTGCAATGGATAACCAGAGATACAAAAGGTCCGTACCTGATGACGAATGGAGAAGGTCCGAAGAGCACCCCTAATTCGCCGGAGTGCGAACACTACAGTATTAAGATATAAGTAAACATATCATGCTGTGAGATTTTCATGAATTTTAGAGACTATTTATTATCAATTTCGGATTTTTTCAATTTTCAGACCAGATTATGAATTTACACTACAAACCTTAGGAAACAAGATCCAAATCAATTGAAAATTTTACAGCATCAAGAAATATGAAATATATGACTACGGTAAAAATTTTGAGAATTTTAATTGTGATCTGATGTCAGTAAAAATTCTCACAAAATCTGATAATTTTCAAAGAAAGCATCAAATAATATACCAAAAAAAATCCAAAAATCTTTTGAAATTCATGGTAGAATGTATCAGTACCATATTATTTTCTCACAAAATTACATTAATTTTGGAATCTATTTAGTATATATTTTATTTTTCTTCGTCAAAAAGATATTTTTGAAGAGTTTTCTATTTTTAAAACATGATTTTTTAGAAAATTATGACTTCGGAAAATGTCCTTTAATCTTGTTCTGATGTGATGAACACAACAAAAATTTAAAATTCCGCAAAATCAATCATCCTGAGATAGCTATTTTTTTGAATTTTGTAATTTCTCAGCCATTATTTTAAACAAAATTCCACTCTTCACTCAAATTTTCGAAATCTTTCGATCCAATGTCCGATTCGATCCAATGATTATTTTAGTCTAATTAAATAGATCAATGTATTAAATTTCGAGACGAAACGGAATTGAAACACTCATGCAAATCATGATTTTGAGCACACACATTTAATATTGAATTAAATTCATTTAAATGCTTAACAATCATGCAAAAATATAAAAAAATACCAAATAATTCTGAAAAAATCCGAGAACAGTGCACCTACATGTGATAGAGTTCCTCGCCGAATCCCAAAGCCGAAAAGTCCGAAAATCCTGCCGACGCTCGATTCGACCTCCTTTCCTTCCCTTTCTTCTTTTGTTTTTTTTTTCTTATTTTCTCACAGCCGAGAGAGAGTGATATGGATGAGAGAGAGGCCGAGAGAGAGTAATAGAGAACGAGAGAGAGAGGCCAAGGGAGAGTGAGAGAGGCCGAGAGAGAGAGGCCAAGGGAGAGTGAGAGAGGCCGAGGGTAAGATAGAGAGATGAGAGAGACCTCTGTATTTTCTTCCTTTTTTTTTTTACAGATAGAGAGGGAGTAAGAGTGAGACAGAGAGGGATTGAAAGTGAGTGAGATTGAGAGGGACAGAGAGAGAATGAGAGAGACAGAGAGGGAATGAGAATGAGGATTGTAGAGAGGGAGATATTGAGGGATAGAGAGGGCTCTGTCCACCGTGAGATTGAGAACTGTTTTGAGAGAGTGAGAATGAGAGATTGAGAGGGTGAGAATGAGAGATAGAGATGGTGAGAATGAGAGATAGAGAGAGTTTTGAGAGAGATTGAGAGATGAGAGGACTGTGGGGATATATGAGAAAGATGGAGAGATGAGAGTGAGATAGAGAGAAACGAGACTCTGTTTCTTTGAAATGTAGAGCTTGAGACTCTGTTTTGGGAGATGGAGAGCTTGGGGCTCTGATCTGAGAGATGGAGCAAGCAAGAGAGATCGAGAGAGATCGCCCCAGACCTCTGCAACAAGCCTCTGTTTTTTTTCTTTTGAGATGGAGAGCTTGGGACTCTGACAGAGGAGATGAGAAGGCTAGGAATGAGAGATGGTTTGATTTCCAAAAAAAAAAAAAACAGGAAGTGGGAATGAGAGCTCTGTTCTTTGGAGAAGAGACAAGCTACTGTCTTTCTGAGGAGAATATGAGAGCTGCCTTCTTGAGAAGAAGATGAGAGCTCCTCTTCTGGTTTTTCTTCCCTCCTCCTTTTCTTAACCGTCCACCTGCTCCTTTCATCACCCCTTTTTTTAGAATCCCTCGTAAACATCTTTCTACTTCTCAACTTTTCTTTCCTTACAAAAATATCCATAGATTAGAAAATTGCCCACTAAAGCAAAATTGCCGAGAGTCCATAGTTAGAAAGGCTAAATTTTTATTTAGCAATTCACCTACAATAGGCCATCTGTATTTATGGAATTTAAATAAAATAAAATAACAGGAATTTTGAGTTGGTCTACTTGGGACCCACGAATGGCAATTTAATTAAGCTAGCTTGGCCTCTTTCCCATATGTCCGAATATCCTTCTTATAGGAATAATGCTGCCAAAATTTTGATTTTTAAGAAAATAGAAGCTGCTGAAATTAGGATGATGGAGGAGCCAAATAAAACTCACCCCACTTTCTACGTGAGAGAGGGAATTGGGTAACATGGGACTGTCCAAACCCTCCAATTTAATGGGCCATAAACACAAACAGGTTGTGTCCTCCTAAATCATTTCAATGGGCTGATCCGAGCCGTTCAAATAACTGGCTATCAAGTGACTGGCTTGGATCACTCATAATGTGGGCCCCCTAAGTCACTCCCATTGGATGATCTAAATTGTCCAATTTGACGAGCCACAACTTTAAATTTTAATTTTTCACAATAATGGGTCCATACCAAATTGGCAAAAATACACTACGCCCACCATGGAAATTGATCTTATTCATTGGATCCAAATAAGTTCAAAAACCATATTCTTCATTAAAAACAATGCAGGGCACACCTGTTTGATCCAAATCTAAACAAATGCTCAACGCGGGCCCACCAAATGGGTCCAAATTCTCCCTTGCTCGGATTCTCGTGAATAACCCTTCTCAACCCTTAGCGGAAAAATGCGAAACATGGCGGAAATGATTTGAAAAGATCGAGAAAGCATAAGGGACGGACACGGGAATGGAAAACACTCAAAAAGACTGATAACAAAACATTAATTTCTTTGTTGATTAGAGCGGAGCAAAATGGGGGTGTCTACAGCCCGAGAGCAGAACCACCCCGGCCCCGATGAAAGAAAAAACAACGACGGCCGAAGGATCATGAGGCCACGGGCCGAGGAGAAACAGGCGAGCCGGAACCCCATCCCCGTCTTCGAAAGACTGGGAAGTGCCCCACTAAAGGTTCCCCTCTCCCACGTCCTACTAGTTATCAGAGATCAGGGTCTTCTGATCCCCTAAGAGAATGGCCACGGACCCAAAGAAGTGGTCCGCCAAAAAGTTATGCGAATTCCACGGGGACCACGGCCACGAAACTGACCATTGCTTCCACTTCCGCCTCCAGCTGGAAAGGCTGGCCGAAGAAGGGCACCTGAATCAATATCTCAGAAGCCCTCGCGGAAATTCGCGCGAGGTCCAGCATCCGCCTGACGAGCCCAGAGGTAGGCGTCAGTCACCCAATAGGCGCCGGTCCAACAACCGTCACCGATCCGCAAGCCGACACCGATCTCCTAGCAGGCACCGATCCCCTAGCAGGCATCGCTCCCGAACCAGACGTCGATCCCGGAGCAGACACGACACACGCCGCCACCAGCGCCCCCGGAAAGAAGAGCCCTCCGAACAGCCGCAGGCCCGCGAACAGTCGCCCACCATTATCGAAAAAATCAACATCATCACGGGCGGGCCGGCAGCGGGAGGGCCGACAACAGCTGGTCGGCGGGCGTATGCGGAATGGGTATTCTCCATGGATATGCCTTCCAAAAAGGCCTGAACAGATCCGCCCCATGAGGACCAGATCATCACTTTCTCCAACGAAGACCTCGACGGGCTACAAGTCCCGCATGACGACGCACTGGTCGTCAGGCTAGTCGTCGCCAACTTCGACATAGGAAAGATCCTGGTCGACACAGGAAGCTCCGTCAACGTGCTGCACCTCGGGACTTTCGAAGAGATGAAACTGGGCAAAGAGAGGCTGGGACCCGCGGAGTATTCCATCTACGGGTTCTCCGGTGCGTCCGTACGGGTCGACGGCAAGATCGACTTACCCGTGACCTTTGGGACGTACCCCCTCCAAAAAACTATCCTGACCACCTTCATGGTCGTAGACATACCGTTCACTTACAGCGCCATCATTGGGCGCCCCGCTCTAAGAGATTTGGGGGCAGTGGTCTCCACCCCCCACCTCAAGATGAAATTCCCCACTCCAACCGGAGTAGGGGAGGTCGGGGGCAGCAGATGATAGCACGCCAGTGCTACGCAGCAAGCCTAAGAGGAACCAATGCTTCGGCCGAAAACTTCACAATCGGTAGTGAAAACCCCCGGCAGCGGGCCCGCACAATCAGAGGAGAACCCGCCGAGGAGCTAGACTCCATCTCCATAGCGCAAGATCAGCCGGAGAGACGAGTCCGGATCAGTTCCCTACTAAAAGGCCCACTGCGAGACCAGATGATCGACTTCCTCAGAACCAACGAAGACATGTTCGCATGGTCCTCCAAGGACATGCCCGGGATACCCAAGGAGTTGGCCGTTCACAAGTTAAACGTGAACCCAGCCCTTAAACCCGTCCGGCAGAAGAAGAGGAACTTCGCGGTAGAGCGTCAAACTCACATAAAGGCTAAAGTGGAGAAGCTACTACAAGCCGGGTTCATCAGAGAAATCCGGTACCCCGAATGGCTGTCTAACGTCGTATGGTCAAGAAAGCTAGTGGAGGCTGGCGGGCCTGTATAGACTTCACAGACCTAAACCGGGCCTGCCCAAAGGACCCCTACCCCCTCCCGCGCATAGACCAACTCATCGACACCACATCCGGGCACGAACTCCTCACCTTCTTGGATGCATTCTCGGGTTACAATCAGGTAAAAATGCATGAGCTCGACATCCCGAAAACAGCGTTCATCACCGATCAAGGCGTCTACTGTTACACCGTTATGCCCTTCGGGTTGAAAAATGCGGGCGCCACCTACCAGCGGCTCGTAAATAAGCTATTCCAGGCGCAAATCGGAAGAAACGTAGAGGTGTATGTCGAAGATATGCTGGTAAAAAGTTTGGAGTCCTCCAAACACATCTCCGACCTTCAGGAGACTTTCAACACCCTACGACGAGCCTGAATGAAGCTGAACCCCGCAAAATGTGCCTTCGGGGTAACCTCCGGAAAGTTCTTAGGGTTCATGGTTAGCCAGAGAGGGATCGAGGCCAACCCTGAAAAGATCCAGGCCATCCTAGACATGGAGCCCCCGACAATAGCGGTAGAAATACAAAGGCTTGCGGGTCGAATCACGATCCTTGGCTGATTCATGCCAAAGTCGGCGGAGAAATGCAAACCTTTCTTCAAACAACTGAAAAATATACGAGAATTCGAATGGACCCCGACCTGCCAAGAAGCATTCGACGCCCTGAAGCAATACCTTCAGACACCACCCGTACTCGCCAAACTCGAGCCGGGTGAAGAACTATTTCTGTATCTGGCCATCAGCCCCACGGCGGTGAGTGCGATATTGGCCAAGCAAAGCGACAAGAAGGAACATCCGGTGTACTACGTGAGCAAGACTCTCCACAGTGCAGAGGTCCGGTACCTAAACATAGAGAAATTCGCCCTCGCAGTCGTCAGCGCCGCCCGGAAGCTCCGCCCCTACTTCCAGGCCCACCCTATTGTGCTTCTGACCGACCAACCCCTGAGGAAGATTCTCCAAAAATCAGAGATCTTGGGCAGGATGGTAAGTTGGGCCGTCGAGTTGGGAGAGTTCGACATACAGGTCCGCCCGAGGCCAGCTATTAAATCCCAAGCCCTCGCTGACTTTATAGTGGAATCCACGGCCCTGGCCGCGGAACCAGCAACAATGGAAAATGGCGAGGGCCCCACCGAACAGACGGCTCGCAAAGACGTGGCGCCAGACTCAGTGGAACAGAACGACGAGATTCATTGGACCCAGCACGTTGACGGCTCAGTAGGCAAAACACGGCACGGGGCGGGAGTGGTCCTCCACGGCCCAGAAGGATTTACACTGGAATACGCCCTCAGGCTAGATTTCAAAGCCTCCAACAACGAGGCTGAATACGAAGCCTTGATAGCAGGACTAAGTCTAGCCGCAGAGCTCGGTCCGAAAAAGTTAAGAGTCTATAGCGACTCCCAGCTCGTCGTCAACCAAGTAAACGAGATATACGAAGCCAAGGGCCTCAGAATGAAGAGATCCCTCCAGAAGGTAAAAGAAAAACTGCAAAGAATGGGAAGGGTCGAGATCCTCCAGGTACCGCGAGACATGAACAATCGAGCAGATGCATTGTCAAAAATGGCGGCCGAAGAGACCCATGACTTCGGCACCGTGCTCACAGAGATACTGCCCCACCCCAGCATCGACGAAGTGCAAGTTCTGGAGATTCCACCTGGACCGAACTGGATGGACCCCATCATGCGATACCTGAAAGACGGGATACTGCCCGAAGACAAGCTGGAAGCCCGACGCCTAACCTCAAGAGCCGCCCACTACGTGGTCCACGGGCCCAGGCTCTACAAACGGTCATATACGTGGCCGTATCTCCGATGCCTAGTACCCTCCGAATCAGAGTACGCATTACGAGAAGTACATGAAGGAATCTGCGGAGACCACAGAGGCGGCAGAACTCTGGCTCAGAAAATCGTGAAGCACGGCTACTTCTGGCCTACGCTCCTCAGAGACGCCAAGGAGTTCGTCAAAAAATGCAGCCCTTGTCAAAGGTATGCGACCACCCCCCGTCAACCGGCCACACCATACACCGCGATGGCGGGACCCCTGCCTTTCGCCATGTGGGGCATGGATCTACTCGGGCCTTTCCCAAAAGCCTCCGGGGGGCGTACCATGTTGTACGTCGCCATCGACTACTTCACCAAATGGGTTGACGTTAAAGCCGTGGCAAAGCCCAATTCGAAAGCGACGGAGAAGTTCTTTTATCACGACGTGGTTTGCCGTTTCGGCATCCCAAAGACACTTGTAACAGACAACGGTCCCCAGTTCGCAAGTGCTGAATTCGGCAGATTCTGCGATAGCCTAAGCATCAAGCATCATTTCGCCTCCGTAGCACACCCGCAGGCCAACGGGCAGGTAGAGGTAACTAACAGGATCTTGCTTCAGAGCCTCAAGAAGCGATTGTGAGAAGCCGGGAAAAACTGGGTAGAGGCGCTCCCTAGCATCCTCTGGGCCTATCGAACGACACCACGGACCGCGACTAGAGAATCCCCTTTTAGCTTAACCTTCGGGGCCGAAGCGGTCATTCTGCTAGAAATCGGCCTCTCCAGCTTCCTGTGGGACCCGATCCCGCGAGAGGGTTGCGGCGCGAGCCGCCACTCTCTCTCTTGGTCTCTCGTACCCACGCGATTGGCGTGTTGATTTTTATTATTGATTTTAATTACCCAACCAAGCAGGCAGCAACCAAGCCATAGGGTGCAAACAAACGTGCAACCCAGTACCCATAAGGGCAGGGGTAAGCCACCGAGCCTAGCAAGGTTTTAATTCATCTTTTCCGTGAACTTGGGATCACTAAGGTAATCTGAATTCCACGCAAAAGAGAGTGGCAGAGTCGCCACCTAGATGAGGGATCTAGGACCCATAATTGACCAGAAATTTAGACTCGTTACCTGGTTACGAGAATGGAAGGTATGGGGAGTTACCACCACATGCACCATTCCTGCCCGATAATCGGTCTTCAATTCCAAAAGTTAACTCTTTTGAATTTCTTTTAAATGGCTCATTTAACTCTATATTAATGTGCGAATTACATGACATGCATCCTAAGATCTAATTTCAGTGTAATTCCTAAATGTGTATCTTGATTGTCTTAATTTGTTTGAAATTCAATCTATGTGAAAGTTCTCCTAAAATTCTAATTTCATGGAAAGTCCTAAATGATTTAATTACTTTTAATTTAAGGATTAATGTACAAAACCCCACCACTTATGTGTGGAGCCGACTCGGGCTTGGTATGCCACTAAAGTATCCAAGTTGCCTACGTATCCCAGCCTCGCTGGAATCAGAGTCGATCGTAGTTCGGTGCACCTAAACTAAGCTACTTATGCCTAACTCATCTTGGACACCGATCTAGACTGGATTGACTGTTTCAACAGTTTAGGAGAGATTATTTAGTTCAAGTTGAGTAGCTTTTATTATCCTAGGACTCCATCAAAGATGCTATATGGTCCTATCTAAGTGCAAGACTTCCCTTTGACTAATGCAGCTGAACCTACATCCTAGGTAACTAGGCTTGTCCTATGGAAAAAAGGGTGACTAGTGTAACTAAATCTATTGGCACGGTTACTATCCATAGCAAACGACCGTGATGAGGCTGGACTCCTAACTCTAGGATTCCCTAAAACCTAGGACACAACGAGACGTAAGTGTTCCTAAGGGGTCCTAAAGGTTCCTACGATAGAAGACCGTAATCCAACGGGTCCTAAGACGCGGATCGAGTTAATTCGATTTGTTAAACTTAATGATTTTCGATTTTTGAGGATTTTTGATTCCTAAACATCTAAGGAATACCAAAGGCTCTATGATTCACAAGTTTCGGCCTCGACTCGCAACCATGGAAGGGAATCATGCTCTCAACCCTTGTATAATTTAGCACGTAAGTTATAGTATCTTATTGCCTGGCATATTTCTCAGGATTTCCGTGGACAGTGGACCTCAGAGTCAATAACATACTATAATTTATGCACTCCAATTATGCAGGATGAATCGCAATTAGTATACGATTACGGTTGCGATCTCGGCAGTTGGACTATCGCGGTATAGCGAATTTACAATGGAGATCTATGAACCCTAAGGTTTCTGTTTCAAACAAGTTGGGGATTAAATTCATGATGTAAAGTTAAGATTTGTTGAAAGTTTTTACTGACTTTTGTGTTGATTTGCTATTAAATTATGATTTATTAACATTAAGACCAAATTGCAAGGATTACACAGAAACCCTAAGTAATCAAACCCCAAATCAGCTGAAACTTTTTCAGTAACAAGATATGGATGATTGTCGCTTACTGGAAAATTTTCATGAATTATCATTAGGATTTGATATCAATTTCTGATTTTCCAAAATTTAAATCAGATTATAGATTAACACAGCAACTTGTAGCATATCAATTTCAAATTAATCCAAACTTTCACAGAATAAAGATAATCATGAGATTCGACTACTGTATGACTTTCATAAACTTTTATTACGATTTGATGCCAATTGAAATTCACACAAACATCGGATGAAACCAAAGAATTATTTAAAAAGCAAACCTAATAGTATTTTAAAATCAAATAAAAAATTCTAGTAGATATATAATAGATGATAAAATTTTTTATCAAAATTTCAAAACTTAAAAATCAAATCTCCTCTATAAAATCGATTTTTAAATAGAAAAGGGGAATTTGTTTCCTAGAAATTGAAACCCATTTATTAAAATAAATTACAAAACCATATTAAAACTTTTCAAAACCAATTGAAAATTTTTATCTAACATTCCAGTAACCTAAGTTACTGGTTTGTAAAGAAAAATTTCAAAAATTTACTAATTTAATGCAAAAAAAATTACGGCACGTAAAACGAAAAAATGATTAGAAAATAAAAAAAAACCTTTTTCAAAAAAAAATTTCATGAAAAATTTAATTTATTATTGAAAATTAATTCTCGAGAGTTTCATTAATTTTTAAAATATTTTGATATTTATTAAAAATGGCCGAAATTTAAAATAATTTAAAACCGGATTAAACAAATTCAAAAAAATTCGAAAATTTTTGGGTATTCTGGAAATCAAAACATTAGTTTGGAAATAAGATTTCACAAATTTTGGACATGGTTTGATATGCTTTTGGATTCGTTAATCAAGAAATAACCCCTTTCGGGATTATTGTTTGAAAAATAGAATGAAAATTAAAACGGCCAAATCGTGATTGGAAATTAAGTTTCCAGTGGTATTTTATTTTATAGAAATTCCAAAAAATATCAGTTTCTAAAGAAAGCAACGTTTTCTAACACTTGCTTTGATAATCCGATTTAAATCCATATTGAATAAAAAACGAAAGAAAATCATTATTAAATGGAGGAAATTTAATTTTTTGGTGAAATTTTGAATTTTAAAAAATTATAATCTATATTATAACACACTGGAATTTCAAGGAAAAATTCATTGATTTGATCTATCAAAAGTAAAACCCTAGCATGCTTTTCTACTTTTGATATTACAAAGATAAAGATCCTACCGTTGATCGCGCTCCTTGTCTCTAGGGTGCGTAGATTCGAGGTATACGCTTTGTCGAACCCTTTTATATGATGAAGAAGACCCAAAGAACACCCCAAAGATCCTTGATGTGTGATTTGTTGAAGAAGAAAAGGGATTTCAAGAATCCCTTTTGTGAAGAACCTTTGGGAGATATGAACACACTTCATGAGAGAAGAAGTTTTTTTTTTTTTGGGAGGAGAGAGAAAAACGACGAATTTAGATTTTTTTTCAATCTTTTCTAGGATTGTTTGCTTTGATTTTTATATAAAAAAGCTAGGGTTAAGAGAGAAATAGTAGTTTCCAATGTGAGAGCTCTCTTTTTGGCTTGTTTCCAATTTTCCCCTCTTGCTTTCTTTCTTTCTTGTTTCAAAATTGGATTGGATTCTAATCTTAATTTCTTGTCAATCAAGACATGCTATTCTTTATTCCACATTGCTTCTTTGGAATAAAACCTTTTTTAAGCAATCATTCATCTTTTCCTTCTTTTCTTTTTTTTATTCTTTTTATTTTTCTTTAAACAAATATGATGTCACCATTGTGACATCATCAAGGTTGGGTGCTCAACTCATGTGGGTCAGCCATGTGGGGCGCCCACCATGGTGGTCGACCCATATGGGTGAACCCACATGAGCTCCATCTTTGCGGGCTTTAGCCCAATGGGCCATTTCACAAGGGTTTTGGGTTTTTTGTAAAAATTCAATAAAATCTTTCTAAATTCAACATTTTATATATGAACCCAACCCATTTGACATTTATGGTGCATCCTTCACGCACGATCGAACCATCTTTTTTGGGAAAAAAATTTTTCGGACCAAAATGCCCCTATTTGACAATTACACATCCAAATGTGACCAAAATAACCTTAAATTGGTTCACCCCTAAAGGAAAAAGTTAAAAATGGAAAGTCTTTGTGATCAAACTTCAAAAATAGAAACTTTTAAAGTTGGGTCCTTTTGATGAGCAATATCAAACAGGATTATTTGGTACCCCCTGAAAATACCCAAAATGCCCTTGACACAAAATTTCCAAGTCAAGCGAAACCCCTGAGAAATTCTAAATTTAGCAGGTTTTCCAAAATTCAGAAAATCATTCATAATCTCTCAGACATATTTCGGGGATCAAAAGAATTACACAGGAAAAGACCAAATTACCCCGAGGTGCTAGAATTTGGCGAGACTAGGGAAAACCCTGAGAAATTCTAAAAATAGCAGATTTTTGAAAATTTATGAACGGACTCAAGATTTCTTAGAGACAACTTAGGGACCAAATATGATATGTTTGGAATGTCTAAAATACCCCCGAAGTGCAAGACTAAGAGAAAATCTTGAGAAATCTAAATTTACCAGGTTTCCCAAATCTTACGAAATTACTCATAATCCATCAACCGTACTCTCGAGATGATTTTGGACCTATGAGAAATGATTGAAATATCCATAAGATGATGAAAATGTGGAAGCTCTATGAGTTTCTAAAAATAGCAGCTTTTTCAAAATTTGTAAAATCACTCAAGATTTCTCAAATATAACTCGGGGGTCAAACGAGACACATCGGGAATGACCAAGATACCCCTGCAGTGCAAAATAGGCAAAAATGAGGAAAACCCTGAAAATTCTAAAAATAGCAGGTTTTTTCATTTGCTTGGAAACTTGAACTTTCATCTTTCAGAGGCCAAAGGAACCCCCTAAAGACCTTCAGGATCGCGAATCAACTTCAAAACTCCCATAATGAAATGAAATCTACCCTAAAATGAATGGATGCCTAATCCTAGGTGGAATACGGACTCGAAACTTGACAAACTACCAAATCTTTTGCTTTTTTAAAGTCTAGCAAAATGGGGGTGTCTACACTTCCGCACGGAGAATTATGACGAACAGGGAAACTCTGAACTCCTGCGGAACACTCTCGACCTCGTGCTCAAAAAAAGAGAGCAGGCCCTCCTCTGAACCGCCTCCTACCAGCAGAGGGTGGCACGGTACTACAACGCCCGAGTAAAAAAGCGCTCGGTAAAGCCCGGAGACCTGGTACTACGGCGGGCGGAGGTATCCGACCCCCGCAACGCTGGAAAACTCGCACCTAAATGGGAAGGACCATACAGGGTCGTTCGAGCACTCCGCCCCGGGGCCTACCAACTAGAACGCCTCGAGGGACCCCAGTCCCTCGAAGTTGAAGCATGGACAACCTCCGAGAGTTTTACCAGTAAAAAGATAGGGTAAGTTCCGTGTTTTCCTTTAAAAGTATGACAAGTGTTTTGTTTGTTTATCTTTTGTGTTTCTAGAAGCAAAGATGTATTTTCCTCAACAAATCAATGGAATAGCGTTTCTACCTAAGCCATACGCATCTCCACTTTCCGGCCCATGATAAATAAGGGACCCGAAAGAAGACAGGGAGTGAGACAGAGGTACCACTGGGGCCGCCCCCCCAAAGATACCCTAAAACGCTCCCCATGAAAGACAGGGAGTGAGACAGAGGTAGCATCGGGGCCGATCCCGCCGAGAATACCCTAAAACGCTCCCCATGAAAAAAAGACCTCCCCTTTAAGGGCAGGCGGGACCCATTAACCCCGAACTGATCACTCGAGGGGAAGATAGTCCTTCCATAAAAAAAAAAGACGCACTACGGGGTGCACTAGGAGTACCCTCGCCAACAAAGATCACAACTCAAATAGCCCGAAGAGCAATACCGAAAGCTCAAAGAGCTCGCGGCACATCATTTTTAAAGGAAAGAAAGATAGTTCAAATGTTATTACAGACCAAATACGCCAATAAGACCAAAAAAAAGAGAGAGCTTCCCGAGGCATCCGAACATTACTGAGCCCCCTCAGAAGTCTCGGCAACTACAGGATCTACCAAGGCAGCCACCTCCTCCTCGGCCGACCCCGGTACTTCCACCGGTACCGGCGAAAGACCCTCCGGAGCGCCTTCCTCAGCCTCATGCATCAGCTTGTCAAGGGGGAAGGAAGGATCGACCTCGTGGACACGCCGCCGGCATTCAGCAAATGCGTCTATCTCAACGTCCACGCTGAACGCGGCCGCGACCTTGAGAAACTCCTCAGAGTCGCGCCATTCCTCCCGCGCCTTCGCCAGTTCCCTGGCATGCGTTCGTCGAGCCACCGCCAATTTGTCCGCCGCACGGCTTCTCCCTTCCATGGTTATCCAGAGGTCTTCCTGAAGTCGAGCAACAGTATCATCAAAGGCCGCTTTCTCCGCCCGGGCTTTGTGCAAGTCCTCGCTCAGCTGCTGGACTCGCTCCTCAAAAGCACCTATCTCAGGCTCATCCTCGACCAGGCACTGCACCATCCTCCTGGCATAGCTTTGGGACTGCAATAGTAAGCCATCAGAAAATTTCCAACGTACGATCTCAAAAACAACAAAGAGGGAAAAGTACAATCAGAAAAAATGGCCACCCGGTACTTACGCAAGATGTTGATTGAAAATACTAAGCCCCCAGGGCCCTACGATCGAAGCCTCCAACTCAGCCTCGTCGCCAGGAAGAGCGGTGGTCACCCCTAGCTCCACCCCAACCCGGGGATTCGCGAGAACGCTATCCTCAACGCCAATCTTCCAGTCAGGTTTAAACAGCTCTCCTCGCACCTGGAAGCACTGTGGCGGAAGCTCCACCCGCTCCAGAAGAAGCTTGGTCATAACCGCCCCTCCATCCGACGTGGCACGTCCTCCGAGAAGACAGGAGGATGCGCCGCACGACCAGCATCCCACTGTCGAGCGCCTAAAGGGACAGCCCTCTTGGCGGACGGCTCCGACTCCGGAGGAGAAGACCTAGCCGCCCCCTTTTTTCCGACCGCTCGACCAGAGGGGCTGGAAGGCACGGATGCCGGAAGCCTCCCTTGCAACCGGCCCAGCCTGGCTGCGGCCATAAAATCAGAAGGGATCTTCTTGCGGCACGCCAGACCCTTCGTCGCCGCCACAACCTCCTTCCCCTTACCAGCGTCACCAGAAGAAGACATACCTCCTGCCAAAAATAGGAGAACAACAACCGCTCAGAACAAAGGAAAACAACAAAAAAAAATAAAAAAAATGCTAAAGGCACATGATGACAAACCCAAAAAAGGGGGGGGCTCACCACGATAGCTGGCGGAACTCTCCCCCGTTCCCTCGCCCATACAGGGGCCCTCCTCTCCACAGCTCTCAGCAATCCAAGCCTTTTTAGGCCCCTCTCCCATCTAAACTCAGAAACCTCAATAGCCTCCCCAGAGGCGAGCTTCCCCAAGTCAAACTTGCTGTAATCAGACTCGTCGGGGAGGGACTTCCTTCGCCACTCAACGGAGCGCCTCCAAGAGCGAGGAAAGTCCCAGCCAACGTCCGATGGAGGAGTGATGAACACATACTCCTTCCACTTTTTGATGGAAGAAGGCAAGTTCGCTGCAATTTTCACCTGAGGGCGCTGGGTCAGATATAACTAGTTGTCCTCCCCCTTCACCAACAGGCTAAGGGCAGCGCAGGCCCGGAGCAGCGGAAGGGTAGGCTGAACCTTGTGAAGACCCCCCTTGGCCACAAAGGCCAAGAGAGTGCGCCAACTATTAGGCGCCAGTTGGGAGGGGGCCACCCGGTAAAACTCAAGGGCCTCTACTATAATGCCCAAGAGCGGGAACCTAACCCCCGCCCGAAAAGCGTCCACGTAGAAAGTTACCTCCTCCTCTGTGGTACCTTCACACACCCCCTCTGCAAAGGATGGAACCCTACTCCCGTAACCATCGGGAATGTGAAACTCCCTCCTAACCTTCTCCGCCGCCCCTTCTCCCAAGGTGTTCCTGAAACACGTCACCCGACCGGAACGAATAACGGCACCAGACTGGATGTCCCTAATCTCCACTTCACGAGCAACTCGAGCAGGAGATTCTGAAGGAGCGGCCTCCACCGATGACCCAGAAGCCCCGGAGCTATCATTCAACTCCGTACGCTGCTGTACGTCTCGAGAGTCGCCGCCCCCTCCCTCCACAAACAACCGCCTCCTTTTTCTTGGCAGAGCCCTCTCCACTACTTCTACCGACTCAGAAGAGGGACTCTGAGGAACGGTCGCGACAGACATCGTAAACTATCAAATGTCGGATGAAATAAAAGACACAGGACTCACCGGAAGAAGGTTGGTGAAGAGCAATACGTAGAAAAATCGCCGCGGAAGAAAACCCGTTTCACCCTAGGAAGACAAAGAAATAAGACAAAGAACGAAATCCCTAAAAAGGCTTTAAAAAGGGCTAGGGTTTCAACACGCGTTGTTTGATCTCTCTTCCTTTCTAATCCGATGGGACGCGCACACGTGGCGCCGATTGGGAAATTCAAGGGAACCGCCAAAATTCGAAGCACCATACGGAAAAGACGTCCCTACCCCTACCGCTAAGTGACTTCCCCAGCAAGCCATCCCTAAACCCTCACCACGTACGATGGCAAAAAAGCTCGGGACCCATCATAAGGGCCCGGCATACAAATCCACGAGATGGAAAAGGCCATGTTCAATAGCAAAAGATTCGGACTCCACCACAAGGGGCCGGTATATGAATCCACAAGATGGAAAAGACCACGTACGATGGCAAAGGGCTTGGGACCCATCATAAGGGCCCGGCATACAAATCCACAAGATGGAAAAGGCCATGTTCAATAGCAAAAGATTCGGACCCCACCACAAGGGGCCGGTATACGAATCCACAAGATGGAAAAGACCACGTACGATGGCAAAGGGCTCGGGACCCATCATAAGGGCTCGGCATACAAATCCACAAGATGGAAAAGGCCATGTTCAATAGCAAAAGATTCGGACCCCACCACAAGGGCCCGATACCACCAAACGAAAAAATATCAAGCACAGCGAAAAAGGATCGGGTCGTGCGGGAAGGCAAACATGCGAAGGGAAAGCAAACACAAGATACAAGTCATAAAAAAAAAACCGAAAAAAGAGCCATTCATAAACTACTTCCTTCTGGCCCACGGGCCTACAAAAAGGGGGGAGTGAAAACAAAAAGGCACGCAGGCCCGGGCCCTCAGGGCCCCCAACAACAAAAAAAGGGGAGAAGAGAGGGCGAGGGGAAAAAGCCTCCTCTGAAATCCTGGTCATCCCGCCACCTCCCACTCAGAGCGACTGGCCACTGAAGGAGTTTTCCGCATCGGAAAGCTCCTTATCACTCTGCTCCTCCTCCGAAGAGCTCCCCCAACGCCGATTCTCAGCAAATCGGGTCTGGTCATTTAACCACCGCACCCGATTCCTCAACAAATCATTCTCCGCACGCAAGGCCGCAATCTCCCGATCCATGTCGATCATCCGGCTACAAACCTCCATTTCCCTACGATGGACATGAGAGAAGAACGAGCGGTGGCGATGAACAAAAGCTTCATAGGACTCCCTCTCGTAAAGGGGAGGAAGATGAGAGCGCGGGGAAAACCCTTGAGGCGGGTTCCCCTCAGGAATCGTTTGCCGAGGCCCCAACCCGTCAGGATTAATCTCGGGGCTACTGGGAGGACTCCCCTCGATAGCAACTCTCCCCTCGCCACTTATAGAGAGACCCTGGAAAGACGACGACATCTCCGACGAGCCCGAAGAAAGGCCGAAAGAAAGCAAAGAAAGGGAAAGAATCGGAAGGGTGATCTGCATACAAAGCAGAAGAACTCGCTCCTTATAAACCCTAGGGGAGACCCTTGGGTAGGAAATCGAAGCGACTCGCCTACGCGTGCCCGTCGCCCATTGGATGGCCAACCGGCACCGCATAATGACACCGTAGTTCCTCGGGAAGGAGCCGCCGGGCGAGACGGCACGTCCTCTCGTACCCCAAGACTCCCATAAATGCTTTCGTCACAATATTCCTTAAGCCAGGTAAACAGGCCTGTTCCCTTGGACCAGTCAAGGGACCAAAGGTAGTACTCTGATGAGACATAAAAAACGGTGCCGCTCTCAGCCTTCGCCACGTGTCGCCCATACACCCATACAGCCAAACCTTCGCAAAGGGAGCCGATGGGAAACGGCAAGGCCGTATGAATTCGACACTTGTCACTTCCTCGCCGCCCAAACCTCACCATCACAAAGCACTTCCGACTCCTGCCCACCAAAGGAGAGGGAGGGGCCCGGAGGAAGGAAACCAAGCAGAGGGGCCCGACCTCAGTCCCACCAAAGAAAAACTCGCGCCCAGGCCCGGGGCCCGGCACGAGGCCACGGCGCACGAACACAACAGGCGAAGGAAATTAAAAGCGCCGAGAAAAGGCTCTGAATCCCTCGCAGCTTCGGACAGAATGACATAATTTCTCACAACCAAGATAATTTATATGAAACAGATGGAAAAAGCAACACAAAGAGACACATCGCGAATTCATAAAGATTACCCATTCACATCATCCTGGCCCACAGGCCTACAAAAAAGAAAGGGAAACAAGAAACAAAGCACAGGGCACGCAAGTCCCAAAATCCCCGACAGGAAAAGGGAAAGGCGCGCAGAAAAACAGGAAAAGCCAGAGACTAATCAGAGGAAGACTCCTCTGCCGAAGGGTTCCCCTCCTCTTCCCAGGAGCTCTCCAGTAGGGGGTCCACCTCGTATTCAAACAACTGCTCATTGAGAAAGTGAACCTTTTTCTGTAAAGCCTCGTTCTCCCGCTTCAAGTCCTCGATCTCCTTGCCCATCTTCAAAATACGGCCACGCAATTCCGTCCCCTAGTGATAGGCTCGGGAGAAAAAATACCACTCCCTGGCGACACGGGATCGAGACGATTTGTCCTCCCTAGACAAGGAGGAAAGGCGAAGGGGGGGGGGGGGAAGTCGGAGGAAGAACTCAGGTTCCTCCTAGCCTTCTTCCGACGAGCCGCAAGATCCTACTCCGGATCGGAAGACAAGTCGGGGTCACTCGACGATTCCTGGAAGAGACGGGCCTTGCCCCTAACTGGCGAACGAAAACCGGACATGTTGTTGAAGAAGGCACGAAAGGACACCTACTACAAAAAAAGGGGGGGACGGAAAGCCACAACAAAGCGCCAGGGTAATTCCCCTTTTTAAACTCAAGAAGGGAATCCTGGTGCCTCGAAACAAGGCAACCCACCTAACAACGCTACCGCTTCCCGGGGACGGCCGCCGGATAAAACGGCACACCTCCTCGTACCCCGAAGTCCTCGTAAATGCCCTCATCATGACGTCGCTCGAACAAAACGTTACTCCCTTGGCCCATTCAATGGACCAATGGAGTAAGGGGGAGTTATGATGGGACACAAATACGACGTCGTTCTCAGATATCGCCACGTGTCATCCATGCGCAAGGAGAGCCTAGCCATCATGAAGAAAGACGTTGGAAAATGGTAAAGACCATGCAAACATGACACGTGTCACCGTCCAGGCCTCATCATCACAAATTATGGAAGGAAATGGCCGGCAAAGCCACGCGCGCCGGCGAGGCAGAGGGACGGCCCAATCCTGCAAAGGAAGGCCTTCTCTCCATAATGATGACAAGGGCCGCGCACCTCCCTTTAAAAGGGAGGGAAAGGAAGAAGAGAGAGGATGGACATTTTCGGAATGGACTCCCCCCATTCCCAGCTCTGCAAGAAGCAACCGGAAAAAGAGGCGAGGCAACAACAGAGGAGACTAGGAACGCAATCCCACTCTCCCTGCTAGTCCCCTCCGACCCACTCATTCACACACCCAGAAAAGAGCCCGCGCGTTGGCGCTGGTAACCCTGATCAAAACCCCTTCCCCTTCTCGCTGTCGTTTATATTGATTGGTCGAAGGATCTGACTTGGGTGTCGAAGTGGTCGTCCGGGACCCACCCCGGACCCCCTGACCCCCTTTGTTTGTGATTGCAGACCCCGCAGAGGCCCTCTACAGACCGCGCGATCATCGACCCGGATCCCGACGCCATCATCTACATCTTAGCTGCATTGTACTGTGATTAAATATACATCACAGCTGCATATTACTGTGCTTGTATTGTACATCTCATGGAAAAACATCAAATAGATGGAGAAGGACAAAAATGTTTGGGAAACTTTTTTAATTATATAACGGACTTGTCTTACTCGAACATTGTTCGGGGTCCTGACATTGTGTCAGATGTTGGGCCTTTAGGTTGTACATTTTCAGTATGCGTTCTGGTAGGGTCATTTTCCAATTTTGGTGGTGCACACTGTAGGCCGGACGAAAGAGGTACCGCCCTTTGATATTTGATCCAACAACAGTTTCTTAAAAACTCCATTGTATCAAAGATCAATGGTGGTGCCCACTTATTGGAGCCTTGTGCTCCTGTGCATGTCCGGCACTCAGACAACACACGTTAGCGTTGGGAGACCACTCCGCCGCTCAAGTCAGAAATTGGCACACAAGTATTAAAACCAAGCAATAGAGAGATTGTACATGAGTACCTTTGATCATGGAGTGTTTTTATAGGGGAGGAGTCCTTGCCAGTTTAGGAGAATTGATTTTGTGGGAGTCTTTCATTATTAGTCAAGTGTCCCTAGAAGTCATTTCCATACTTATCTTGATAGACACTGAGTTTCCACATGGGAGCTGGATTCTATCTTAGGTGACTGTGGTTTTAGAAAAGTGACATGCTAAGTTGGGACTTTCCTGCGAGGGCACTTTCCTATTTGCTTGGTGTTGCTACCCGTGGTGATGGAGGACTCTTCTTGCCTTTATTATCCAAGAGACAAGTTCGGTTCCCAATTCAAACTATGCACCACGTGTCATGTAATTACCAGAGATGCAGATTTTATCCCTAACACCACTGCACCGGACTTCACGCTCGGGCACCATATAATTTTCCCTTTGGTAAGAAGTTCGCTCTTATATCTGGTATTTTGCAAGGGCACTATTCATTTTAACATTCCTCAAACTATAAAACCCACTTTATGAAGATCTCTTCCTTCTCTTTGGGATCGGACATCAATCACAACGATTCGATAGATGGGTCACTTAGCAATGAGGCCCTATAAATTAGTATTACAGACAAGAAATCAATTATAGACACTAATACAATTAAATCATCTCTTCATCCTTAGATCCTTTGTTTCACTCTGATGGTATCATAGATCAGGATAGATGCAGAGAAAATGAATGCATTATCATACTATAAGTAAATTGAGTAGATAGAAAGAAATGACTATCACCAGCAAGTAAGAACAAGTTTTCAAGTTTTAAAATACTTCTGTCAAAGGCCACGCGAATCAACACTATTTTTCACTAATATAATAGAAAAGAAATGTCTTTTCTATTTTTTATATAGCGAAATGGATGATTCCATCGTTTATAGTTGAAAAGAAGAGTCAATGAAGGTTTTATAAAAATGCACAAGCAATTCAACATATTTCAAAAAATAAATCATCCAAGAGCACATATTTTGATTGAATTATTTTAAGATCTATGGTGTATTTTTACATTGTTGTATGTCGAAAATGAGTGGCTTGAATGACACTCACATCTATTTCTTTTCTCAAACATATAGGTGAAGGAAGGTTAACCCCCTTCCGGCAAGATTGCTATACGCAGTATCTGAAAATCATCCGCAACTTTGTCAAATCACGTCTAAGTCTAAGGGTATTCATTATTCGGTTATAACCGAAATAACTGACCGAACCGAATTCGTTCGGTTATGAATTGATTTGTTCAGTTTCGGTTCTACATTATGCCACTTTTCGGTTTTCGGTTTTGGGTTCGGTTTTCATAAAAAAAATTCAGTTTAATCAAAAAACCGAAATGGAGATGTAAAAGTAAAACAAAAGGGAGTTTTTGGCATCTTACACTAAACACTAAATAGATGATAAAGAAAAGATCCATGTTCTTGGCATTTCACAAGTGATCCATGTTCTTTTGGCTTTCGTGTTGCTGTTTTTGCTTAGTTTGCTAATAAACTAATAATAATAATTTGGGGGTGTTCACTATTCGGTTTTAAGAGAACTAACTGAATAACTGAACGGTTCATTCGGTTTTAGTTCTTTCGATTTTTGAAAAATTAAGTTTTGGTTTCGGTCACTTAATCTAGGTAATAAAAATTGAATCGGTTATTTCGGTTTGGTCGATTCAGTTCGTTTATAACGGAATGAACACCCCTATTTAAATTGCATGATCATAGACTCATAAGATAGCTAATCGAAAAACCTTTCAAAATGAAGCAAAACGAACAAGATTTGATGCCTAAAAAGTAGGCAACAAATAAAATGACAAAAATTGAAGTTGAAGAATAAGGGACTTGCTCCACGTCACACTTTCATGGTAATTCCACTTGCATCATTCTCCACAGCTTGAAGAAAACTTAACCTCGAGTTTAGGTCATTATCTTAAAATTTTAATTATTTATCAAACAAGACATTATAAGAACTTTGTTGCATTAACCTTTTATTCCTTTTTCTCGTCTTTTGTGATTCGTTCCATGATGCTTAGATATGAGTAGGGCTCTCGAAAGCACTCTCAGATCCGTAGGCATCTTATGGATACAGGCTTCGAGTAATGCTAATTAGGGGTGGAGATGGTTCGGTTCGGTTCCGGCGTATACCCAGAACCGAACCATATGCAATCGATTCCCAGAATTTAGATCCAGAACTGAACCATATATCTTTGGAACCGAATTGAACCAGAACCGAACTTGATCGGTTTTACCCAACCTTTATTTTATATTTTTTTCCCATTTATTTGATGAATGAATGGAATGCATGGGCTGTTCATGAGAGAGTTTTAAGCCCAAAGGTTTCCACCTTGGCAATATTCTATGTTTTGATGATTCCAAACACGAGATTATTTTTGTTGTTATATCTAATGTGTTTGATGTTTTAGTGCATGTATTGGAGACTCGATCAATCAAACTCAACATGTCAAGGAAAGCATGGATCTAAGCTTCGACCATTAATAGAGATCATGGGAAGCTGACGAAAGAAGATGGCTTGGATATTTGATGGAGATCATGTAAAGCCAAAGAATTAAAGAGATGACCCATGTAGGCAAAGAAGACTTGAAGTATTGAAGACAAAGAGAAGATCAAGTGTCTTTCAAGTCTTATAGATTGTATAAGCCCAATCTTTACTTAGGGTTTTAGAGGCACTAAACATACCCTAACAGGTCCTAATTAGGTTGTTTAGACCATGGACAAAATGCCTTAGACTTACGAAAAAGTATGGAAGAAATTGGACCACAAATAGTGGACTAGATGATGGACGAGAGCTCTGCTCGATCATCTGGTTGATCAAATGGGGACCCAAACGTTTTGCGAATGAGCTAAATTTTGGTCCATGATGTTATCTAATATTCATATCAATGTGTACGAAAAATCAAAGAAAAACTCATTCATTTGATAGGCGAAATTGCAAACCAGACCTTGCGGTAGAAGTTTGGCCAATCATCTGGTTGATCAAAATGGGACCCAAATATTTTCCAAATGAGCTAAATTTTGGTCCATGAAGTTCTCTAATATCAATACCAATGTGTACAAAAAATCAGAGAAAAACTCATTCATTTGATAAGGGAACTTGCAAACCAGATCTTGCAGCAGAGGTCTGCCCAATCATCTAGTTGGCCCCTGGAAGCAACCAGGCGTCTAGACAGACATCTGGTGTCTGAAAAATATGACCGTTGGGACATGCCGGTTCTTATTTTGATTTTTCAGAACCTAAAAATGCCTATTAAGCCCTCCTACGGTTATATCTTCTAAGGGGCTATATATGAGTTTATTTTCATCATTTTACTACTTTTGCAACTTGGAAAAATATCTATACTTGTGATTTAAGCATTTCCAAGCATTTTTCAAAAGCTCTCTTCTTCCTTGCTATAAAACTTGCAAACTCATAGAAGAAGATCTCCACAGTCTTACTTGCAGTCATCTTTGGAGAGGACACACTAAAAGCTCACTCTTCATCAACTCAAAGGAAGATCTACCAAGCTCACTTGTACTCATTTTTGGAGAGTTGGATTAGGGTTTCTTCTAACATTCTTTTGGAGAGCTATTTGAGAGCAATCATTGTACACAAAGCCTATAAGAGGCTGAGAGAGATTCAACATCATTTTTCTTCATCTATTTGTACGAGGGTCTTCCATTCGGCCCGATAAGAGAGGTGAATCTGTAAGCCCAAGGGTGTTAGACATTAGTATGGCCTTTTAGTCAATTTTACTTGGATATGGTGAATGCTTGCTATTTTAAGCATTATATTAATTGTGATTATTTTTGCTTAACATGCAGAAGCTTGTTTTTGCTTATCATTGCATTATTGTGGAGATGCATGTTAAGTAACTAGATGGATTTAATTAATTGTTAAGATTGATTAATGACTTTCAACGGGTATGGTCTGCTACTCACACGGCATAGACCGGCCCCGACATCTGGGATGTGCGGGATGAGGCCGATTATGAGGAGGTGATACACTGCCCAACATATAGGATGTGTGGGATGAGGCCGATCACGAGGTAATTGGCCGCCTCGACATTTGGGATGCGCGAGGAGGTAATTGGCCGCCCTGATTCCACAGGAGATCAGGATGATTAACCTGTTTAAGAGCCAGGATGAGGTATTCCTGTGGGACCCGTTCCCGAGAGAGGGGTGGGATGCGAGCCGCCACGCTCTCTCTTGGTCTCTCGTACCCACGCGAATGACGTGTGCTTTTTATTATTGATTTTAATTACCCAACCAAGCAGGCAGCAACCAAGCCATAGGGTGCAAACAAACATGCAACACAGTACCCATAAGGGCAGGGGGTAAGCCGCCGAGCCTAGCAAGGTGTGATTTAATTCATCTTTTCCATGAACTTGGGATTATTAAGGCAATCCGAATTCCATGCAAAAGATAGTGACAGAGTCGCCACCTAGATGAGAGATCTAGGAACCATAATTGACCAGAAATGTAGACTCGTTACCTGGTGACGAGAATTGAAGGTATGGAGAGTTACCACCACATACACCATTCCTACTCGATAATCGATTTTCAATTCTAAAAATTAAGTCTTTTGAATTTCTTTTAAATGGCTCATTTAACTCTATATTAATGTGCGAACTACGTGACATGCATCCTAAGATCTAATTTCAATGTATTCTCTAATGTGTATCTTGATTTTCTTAATTTGTTTGAATTCAATCTAAGTGAATATTCTCCTAAAATGCTAATTTGAGGAAAATCCTATATATTTTAATTAAGAATTTATAAAAAAAACTATTATACAAAATCCCACCATTTGTGTGTGGGGCCGACTCGTGATTGGTATGCCATCAAGCATCCAAGCTGCCTACGTACCCAAGCCTCACTGGGAACAGAGTCGACGTTGTTCGGTGCACCTGAACTAAGCTACTTATGCCTAACTCATCTAGGACACCGATCTAGACTGGATTGACTGTTTTAACAGTTTAAGAGAAATTATTTAGTTCAAGTTGAATATATTTTATTATCCTAGGACTCCATCTAAGATGCTATATGGTCCTATCTAAGTGCAAGACATCCCTTAGACTAATGCAGGTGAACCTACATCCTAGGTAACTAGGCTTGTCCTATGGGAAAAATGGGTAATTAGTGTAACTAGATCTATGACTCAATTGCTAATAATAGCAATCAGTTGTGATGAAGCTGAACTCCCTAACTCTAGGACACCCTAAAACCTAGGACACAACGTGAGGTAAGTGTTCCTAATTGGTTCTAAAGGTCCTTACGAAGAGATACCGTTATCCAACGGTTCCAAAAGCATTGATCAAATGATCTTAATGTATTAAGTAAATAATTTTCAAGTTTTCAAAGATTTTCGATTCCTAACATCTAAGGAATACCAAGGGCTCTATGGTTGGCAAATTTCAGCCTTGAGTTGCATCCATAGAAGGGCATCGTGCTCTTTCTCAATCCTTGTATAATTTAACACATAAATTATAGTATATTATTGCCTGGCATGATTCTCAGGATTTTCGTGGACAATGGACCTCGGAGCCAACAACATACTATAATTTACATGCTCAAATTATGCAGGAACGATCACAATTAGTATACGATTATGAATGCGATCTCGGCAGTTAAACCGTCAGAGCATAGTCAATTTACAAAGGGAATCTATAACCTCTAGGGTTTCTGTTTCAAAAAATTTTAAGGTAAATATATGATAAAAACTTAGGGTTTTCTGGAAGTTTTCAATGACTTTTGTGTTGATTTGCTATTAAGTTGTGATTTATTAACATTAAGACCAGATTGCTAGGATTACACAGTAACCTTAAGCAATCGAACCCCAAATTCATTACAACTTTTTTAGTAACAAGATATGAATGAGTTTAGACTACTGGAAGAGGTTCATGAATTTGAAATAAGTTTGCTATCAATTTCCGAATTTCTAAAATTTAGGTCAGATTGCAAATTAACAAATTAACTCAGAGCATACGAATCTCAAATCAAGTAAAACTGTTACAGTATAGATAGAATCATGGTATTAGACTACTGTAAAAATGTCAAAGGCGTTTATCAAGATTTGATGCCAATTAAAATTCACACAAAATTCGGATAAAATCAATGAATCAATTAAAAAGTAGATTAAATGGTATCCTAAAACCATTTAAAAATTCCAGTAGATAAAAAATAGGTTATATGATTTACTGTCAAAATTTCAAGACCTAATAATTAATGCTCCTCCATAAAATTGATTTTTGAATAAAAAGGGGATTTCGTTTCCTTGGAATTAAAACCTGTTGTTTTAAAAGAAAATTGTGAAATCATATTAAACCTTTGTAAAATCTTTTAAATTTTTTTCACTAATCTTCTAATGGCTGAAACTACTGGGTTGTAGGAAAAAGATTCTAAATTTCATTAATTTAATATAAAAAAGAATTACGACGCGTAAAACGAAGAAGCGATTAGAAAACAAATAAAAAAATCTTTTTTCAAAAAAGAACTTTCATGAGAAATTCCATTTATTATTGGACATTAATTCTGGAGAGTTTCATCAATTTTGAAAGCCTTTGATATTTATTAAAAATGACCGAAATGTAAAATAATTTAAAACCAGATTAAACAAATTCAAAAAAATCCAAAAAATTTTGGGTGGTCTGGAAATAGAACAATTGGTTTGGAAACAAGATTTCATAAATTTTGGACATGGGTTGATATACTTTTGGCTTCGTTTATCAAGAAATAACCCCTTTCGGGGTTATTTTTTGAAAAATAGAATGAAAATTAAAACGGCCAAACCGCGATTGAAAATTAAGTTTTCAGAAGTATTTTATTTAATAGAAATCTCAAAAAATATCATTTTTTAAAGCAACCCACGTTTTCAAACGCTTGCTTTGATAATCCGATTTAAATCTATATTGAATAAAAAATGAAAGAAAATCATTATTAGATGGAGGAAAATTAATTTTTTGGTGAAAATTTGGATTTTGAAAACTTATAATCTATATTATAACATAGTGGAATTTTAAGGAAAAATTCATTGAATTGATCTATCAAAAGTTAAACCCTAGCATGCTTTTCTACTTTTGATATTACAAAGATAAATATCCTACCGTTGATCGCGCTCCTTGTCTCTAGGATGCGTAAATCAAGGTATACGCTTTGTCCCACCCTTTTATATGATGAAGAAGACCCAAAGAACACCCCAAAGATCCTTGATGTGTGATTTGTTGAAGAAGAAAAGAAAATTCAAGAATCCCTTTTGTGAAAAACCCTTGAGAGAGATGGACACACTTCAAGAGAGAAGAAGTTTTTTTCTCCTTTTTTTTTGGGAGGAGAGAGAAAAATAACGAATTTGGATTTTTTTTGGGTCCTTCATAGAATTGTTTGCTTTGATTTTTGTACAAAAAAGCTAGGGTTCAGAGAGAAGTAGTAGTTTCCAATGTGAGAGCTCCCTTTTTGGCTTGTTTCCAATTTTCCCCTCTAAGTTCATTTCTTTCTTGTTTCCAAATTGGATTTGATTCCAATCTTAATTTCTTGTCAATCAAGACATGCTATTCTCATTCCACATTGCTTCTTTAGAAGAAAATATTTTTAAGCAATCATTCCTCTTTTCCTTCTTTCCTTTTTTCTTTTTTTATTATTTTTATTTTTCTTTTAATAAATATGATGTCACCATTGTGACATCATCAAGGTTGGGTGCTCAAATCATGTGGGTCAGCCATGTGGGGCGCCCACCATGGTGGTTGACCCATATGGGTGAACCCACATGAGCTCCATCTTTGCGGGCTTTAGCCCAATGTGCCATTTCACACGGGTTTCGGGTTTTTCCATAAAAATTCAATAAAATATTTCTAAGTTCAACATTCTATATATAGACCCAACCCATTTGACATTTATGGTGCATCCCTCACACATTATCGGACCATCTTTTTTGGAAAACAACTTTTCAGACCAAAATGCCCCTATTTGACTATTAGACATCCAAATGCGATCAAAATACCCTCAGATTGGTTCACCCGTAAAGGGAAAAATTAAAAATAGAAAGTCTTTGTGGTCAAACTTCAAAAATAGAAACTTTTAAAATTGGGTCCTTTCGGTGAGCAATATTAAACAGGATCATTTGGTATCCCCTGAAAATACCCAAAATGCTCTCAACACTTAGAATTTCTAAATTAAGCGAAACCCCTGAGAAATTCTAAATTTAGCAGGTTTTCCAAAATTCAGGAAATCATTCATAATCTCTCAGACATATTTCGGGGATCAAAAGAATTACACAGGAAAAGACCAAATTACCCTGAGGTGCTAGAATTTGGCGAGACTAGGAAAAACCCTGAGAAATTTCAAAAATAGCAGATTTTCGAAAATTTATGAACGGAGTCAAGATTTCTTAGACACAACTTAGGGACCAAATATGATAAGTTGGAAATGTATAAAATACCCCCGAAGTGCAAGGCTAAGAGAAAATCTTGAGAGATCTAAATTTAGCAGGTTTTTCAAATCTTACGAAATTACTCCTAATCCATCAGCCGTAGCTACGAGATGGTTTTAGATATATGAGAAATGATTGAAATATCCATAAGATGATGAAAATGTGGAAGCCCCATGAGTTTATAAAAATAGCAAGCTTTTCAAAATTTATAAAATCACTTAAGATTTCTCAAATATAACTCGGGGGTCAAACGAGACACATCGGGAATGACCAAAATACCCTGTAGTGTAAAAATGGGCAAAAATGTGGGAAAACCCAAAAATTCTAAAAATAACAAGTTTTTTTTTTTCAGTTGGTTGGAAACTTGAATTTTCATCTTCTAGATACCATTAGAACACCCTAGAAACCTTTAGAATCGCGAATCAACTTCAGAATTCATTCAATGAGGTAAAATCTACGCTAAAATGCACAGATGCTTAATCCTAGGTGGAATACGGACTCGAAACTTGACAAACTACCAAATCTTTTTCTTTTTAAAGTATAGCAAAATGGGGGTGTCTACAATTCCCGAGATGAGTCGGATGAGCCCTATAGTCGCTGAGGACTGATCCTGCATGGTGTAACCCGTATGACGATATATCTAGTTCCGGATAGCTGTGTACTTTCCAGATTTACACTATGGCGTGTGCACTGGGTGCAACAAGTGCTTGAGACCACTACCTACAGGTGCATGATTATCCCTTTTACCTAGCACCGTGTATGAGGAGCTGGTTCCGTAGGTAACCCTTGTGCCCTTAGGACCCTTCATTTTGCTATTAAGTTGAGGTCTGATGTTTCTCTTTATCGGCCGCGGCATTTTTATCGAGTTTTATCGGTCATATTGCATGTTGTTTTCTAACTATATTTATATAATTAGATATGCTTATTTTGAAAAAAATGATTTTGCAAAGAATTGGTTTACTCGACAAATGAACAAGTGCATGCTGAGGTGGATGGGGGCTCTTTGGGATTAGAGCAGTTCATCTCAGTGTATATCGTGGGGGTCTAGGGCATGCTAGATGGGACTGAGAAGTTGCCTTGCTGGTCAGATGAAGATTTGGTACGGTGGTCTTGTTGAGGAGATGATTGGTCCCTGAGGTCTCACCTGTTAGGTTTCAATATTTGAGATCAGGTGTGGATGGTTAAGAATACTATAGGGTTAGTTTTGTGCTGTTGATCTAAGTGCCTTTTGGGTTAGGCAGGATGGTAAATATCATTATGTGTTGGGGGTATTTTGGTATTTTAGATCACTATTGGCACGACTGTAATAAAGTTGAAGAAGGAGGTTTTTTATTTGCTCTTGAGAGTGTAGAGATTTTGGGGGTAATTTGGAAATTACTGTAAGCCCAAGGGTACATCCCTCTCTTGTTTTGATGATCAACAAACTCAAATTGATGATAGTTTGCTAATGGCTTCTCTAGTGTTGTGATTTAGATAGGTTTTATCCATGTCAACACTTGAAGCTAGAAGAACAAGAGATAGTCTTGGAGAAAGTCTAATCCTAGTGGTCATCCTTCAAGCCATATGGTGTATCGACGAATCAAGGAAACCACAAGCGCAAGAACATGTTCGAAGACTATCTCAAGACAAGGAGAAGCTCATGCAAGCTTCCAAGAATATTGAAGATCAAGAAGACTCAATGTTGTATAATTTAGAATGCATTGGAGACCTCTTGACATTTGGTGGTTGCATGTTTTCATGTCTTCAAAACATCTTTAAAATCACGTTTCTAAGTGCATTGATGTATTTGGAAACAGATGTTTAAAGTCCAAAGACCAAGGCCCAAAAGTCCCTTGAACAATTATTTTAAAATAAGATTTTAAAGCAGGATCGGTGACCAGTCTAGGCCGGGTGACCACGAGATGGAACCTGGAATTCCAGGGCATCTAGAACTTTATCAGGCCGGTGGACTGGGCCAACCCGGTTGACCGCGGAATGATTTCTCAAGTTTGAGAAATCATTCAGGTTGGTCTCGGAGGACGACCGCTACCCCCTCGGTCGACCGCAGAAATATTTTTGCGCAAAATTGTTTTCAAACAGTTAGCCCTTGGCGGGTGACCGCGAGTGTCTGGTCGACCGCGACATAGTTTTTGAGCCAAAATGTTTTTGAACAGGTAGCCCTCGGCGGGCGACCGAGGTAACCCTGGTCGACTGCGGATAGTTAATTTTTGAAAATAAAAAGGGGCGCCCGATACGGTGGACGACCGTCGTGGCTCAGTCGACCGCGACGGACTAGCGAAAGAGCCGTTTGAAGGTGACAGTGGTAGGTGTACCTACCCCACCTACCCAGTTTTATTACAGTTTTGCCATTGAGGGTTTCTAAATGAACTATGGTGTTTAAACATGAGGAAAAATCCTATTTCTCACCCTTTTGAACATCTATGAAATCCTAGAGCTTTTCTCTTTCAAATCAAAATGATTCTTCTTCTTCCTCTTGAATATTCAAAAACTTGCATCCATTATTTGTCAAGTGGTACTCCCCTAAGCATTTAGTTTCAATCCTTGGGAGTGTATTGTGAGCTTGAGAGTTGTATACGCCTACAAGAGGCTTGAGAGCTTTTCAGTTTTCCTTCTTCCTTCTTCTCATTGTATTTGGAGTTGCAAAGAGGAGTTTCTTTCTTCAAGGCGGTGGTGCAAAGAAGAAGAACGTCCTCGAAGGCGGATTTGTAATACAAGGGTGCGCCCCCTTGTGGAGGCGGTGATCGCTTCTAAATGCTTTGTAAGGCGGCGTCGAGGAGCCTTACCGTAGTGGAGAAAATCCAAAGGAAAGACCAAGTACTTGGGTAGTGGAGTAGGTCAAGTTGTGACCGAACCACTATAAAATCATTGTGTGGTCTCCTTGCTCCTCTCCTCTCTCTTGTGGTGTGATTGGTAATCTCTTTCCTTTTTCTATTTAAATATAATCTTGAACAAGGGTTAGAACTAATTAAGTAAATTTCACAAGCCCTAATCTTTTAAGTCGAAAATTTTTAAAACACCCAATTCACCCCCTCTTGTCTGTTGCCCTTCCTAGTTTCACTTGGTATCAGAGCTAAAGGCTGTTATAGAGATTTTTGATCAAATAAATCTACAAGAGAAAGATCCATGGCAACCGATCCTCCTCCATCCACATCCGCATCCAATCCTCTTCCTATAGCTCCCTCCAGGTACATTGAGGGTCACGCCTCAAATAGACCTCCATATTTTAATGGACTATCTACGGATATTGGAAAATTAGAATTGCTTTTTATTTAAAATTCATAAACTTTGAAATTTGAGAGCTAGTCCAAGATGGGTACATTGAACCTGCAACGGATAGGAAGGAATGGAGTCCTGCCGACAAAAGAAAGGCTACATTGGATGCTAAAGGAGTGACACTACTATTTTGTGCTCTTTCTCCCGAGGAATTCAATAGTCTAACTTGTAAGACGGCTAGGAAAATTTGGACCACACTTGAGACAACCCATGAAGGGACAACTCAAGTGAAGAAATCTAAAGTTAATATGCTTGTAAGTGATTTTGAGGCCTTTGAGATGCATGAAGGAGTCTATCTCCAACATGTTCACAAGGTTTACTAATATTGTAAATGAGTTGAATGCTTTATGAAAGACATATACAAATTATGAATTGGTTCAAAGACTCCTGAGAGCTTCCCGGACTCTTGGGATCCAATGATCACTGCGGTTGAGCAATCAAAGGATTTGGATACCCTTCAACTTGACGACCTCATGAGGAACTTAATAACCTATGAGATGAAGATGAAGAAGAGGGAAAGCAGAAGGAAAGGAAAGAAGGAAGATTCAAAGAAGAGGGATGTGGCTTTCAATGCCAAGGTTGACAGTGAAGAAGAAGATAGTGAGAGAGAGAGAGTTAAGTAGGAAAAACTTAACCTTGGAAATGGCTCTCCTCTCCAAAAGGCTCTCTAGGTTTGGGAGATTCAATCGGAAAAATAGAAGCTCAAGAAGGAGCACCTCTCCAAAGAAGGATAGAGATAGAAGAAGAAAAGATAGTGATAATGATCCGATCTGATGTTTTGAATGTGGCAAAAAGGGGCACATCCGTCCCAAGTGTCCATTACTCAAGAAGGACTCGAATAAAAGAAAGGGAAAAAATGACAAGAATAAGAAGAGTTTCAGCGCCAACTGGGATGGCTTAAGCGACACATCACGGAGAAACTCGAGTGGAGATGAGAAGTCCAATTTTGTATGCTACATGGCAAGCAATCCATCTCAACTCAATGTAAGCTAAATTCTAGACTCTTGTCTTCCTAATAGTGACAATGATAATAGTAATGGTAGTGAAAGTGATAATGAAAATGAAAAGCATACAATTGAAGAACTAATTGAAACATGTGAACAAGTTAAGGAAGCACTACTTCTTGAAGTTTTCAAGAACCAAAAATTAAAGAAGTCACTTGAAAATATAACTAAGGACTTTGGAAACTTGAAGAGTGAACTCGATGAATAATCTTTCTTAAATGATAAACTTTTCATGGAAAACACCGTACTTAAAGGGAAGCATGAAAATTTAAGGTGTAAGTTTGATCATTTAAAAGAAGAAAATGAAAAATTGTATATTGATATTGAAAAACTATGTGATGAGAACAAGAAACTTAAAAATGAAAATAATAAACTTATTCTTAAACATGCAAGTGGAAAAGACAAACTTGATGAGATTTTAGCAAGCAAGGTCTCTATTGAGAAACAAGGTATTGGTTACCAAGATTCACAAAAGAAAGTTGCAAATAAAACCAAGTTTTTTAAATTTAAAACCCCTTACAAGAATTTTAACACTTATTCTCCTACATGTTATTACTGTGGAAATTTTGGATATTATAATTATAAATGTAGATTGAGAAAATCATCTAACCTTGTTTGGGTAAGAAATGATGTGTCTTTTGATACTAACAATGGAGGACCCAACATAGCTTCGGTACCTAAGGGCAAGACTTGGGCAGTGGATGCTCAAGACACATGATGGGAGACCCCACCAAATTCTCAAGCATTATCATTGGAGACCAAGGACTATTACTTTTGGAGACAATGGCAAAGAAAAATCATTGGGGAAGGTACTATTAAATTTAAAGGCCCCAGTATAAAAAATGTTTTTCTTGTTGAAGGCCTATATCAAAACTTGGTAACTTTTAGCCAACTATGCGATGTTAATTGTGAAATTTTATTTAAAAACAACAAATGCATAGTGAAGAAAGAAAATGAAAGTAAAATCAAATTGTAGAGACTAGAGACGGAAGTCTATACTCTTTGGTCTTAGAAGAGCTAAAAAACCAAGACGTGAAATGTCTTTCCTCCGTGGAAGACAATTCATGGATTTGGCACAAAAGGCTAGGCCATGCGAATATGGATTTAATGTCGAAGCTTGCTTCAAAAGAGATTGTGAAAGGTTTACACAAGTAGAAATTTGAAAATGATCTTGTATGTAGAAGTTGTCAACTTGGTAAACAACATAAAGATTCTTTTAAACCCAAGCATGTCATATCTACTGCTACACCATTACAATTATTGAATATGGATTTATTTGGTCCCATGAAAACATGTAGTCATAATGGTAGAAGATATGTCTTTGTGATTGTTGATGATTTTCCTCGATTTACTTGGGTTTCTTTTCTTGCATCCAAAGATGAAACGTTTGAAAATTTTTGTTCTTTATGCAATAGATTACAAGTTGAAAAAGGTTGCAAGATTTCAAAAATTAAGAGTGATCATGGAACCGAATTTGAAAACATTCACTTTAGTTCATACTGCAAAGAGCATGGAATTGATCACAACTTTTCAACACCTAGAACCTCACAACAAAATGGTGTAGTGGAGAGGAAAAATAGGGATCTTCAGGAAATGGCTAGGTCTATGCTTCATGACAAAAATGTTCCTAGAATCTTTTGGGCGGAAGCTGTTAATACGGCTTGCTACGTCATAAATAGAGTCATGATTAGGCCTCACACTCACAAAACACCTTATGAGCTTTGGAATGATAGAAAGCCAAATATAAAAAACTTTAAGGTGTTTGGATGTAAGGGTTATATCTTGAATATAAAAGATAACCTTCAGAAATTTTATGCCAAATCCGATGAAGGTATTTTCCTTGGATACTCTACTAGAAGTAAATCATATAGAGTATTCAATAGAAGAACAATATGTGTTGAAGAAGTCATCCATGTGAAATTTGATGAACTTAGGGAAGAAATGAAAATATCACATGATGATGAAGATTATGAAGTTACCCCCTCAAACACAAACCAAAATTAAAATGAAAATGAAGTGCCTGTTGATAATATTAGTGAAACTTTAGAGACACTAGAGCTAGAAAGTCCTCCTAAAGAGGTTGATGATCAAGGAAAAGGAAAACGGATTTTATCCGGTCACCCAAGTACCTAAATCATCGGTGATACCTCTCAAGGAGTCAAAACAAGGTCTCATTATAGAAATATGTGTGAGTTTGCTGTATTTTTGTCACATATATAGAGCTTAAGAGTATAGATAAGGCGGAGAAAGATGATTTTTGGATTATTGCCATGCAAGAGGAACTAAATCAATTCGATTGGAAATTAGTTCCTAGACCTAGAGACCATCCCGTGATTGGCACTAGATGGGTCTATAGAAATAAGTTGGATGAATAAGGGGAGATTCAAAGGAACAAAGCTTGATTGGTAGCCCAAGGTTACAATCAAGAAGAAGGAATTGACTATGATGAAACCTTTGCACCCGTAGCCCGGTTAGAGGTCATTAGAATGCTTCTTGCATTACTTGCCATAGAGGATTCAAGCTATATCAAATGGATGTCAAGAGTACATTCCTAAATGGATACATAATGGAGGAAGTTTATGTTGAACAACCTCCCAGATTTGAGGATTTCAAATTTCTTAACCGTGTCTATAAATTGGACAAAGCCTTGTATGGATTAAAGCAAGCTCCTAGAGCTTGGTATGATTGGCTTAGCTCATTATTATTAGACAAGGGCTTTGATATGGGTAAGGTTAATAAAATCCTTTTCATCAAACATCAAGAAAATGACATACTCATTGTACAAGTATATGTTGATGATACCATCTTTGGATCAACAAATGAGAGTATGTATAAAGAGTTTGCTCAATGCATGCAAGATGAATTTGAAATGAGCATGATGGGAGAACTCAAATATTTCCTAGGTCTACAAATTCATCAATTGAAAAATGGCATATTCATCAATCAAGAAAAATATACAAGAGAATTGCTTAAAAAGTTTGGGATGGATAGCTCTCCAACGAAGCCTACTCCTATGAGCACATCCACCAAACTAAGTAAAGATTATCTTGGCCCATCTATTGATCAAAAGAAATACAGGGGTATGATAGGGAGTCTACTATATTTGACTGCTGGTCGACCAGACATAATGTTTAGTATTTGTTTATGTGCTAGATTTTAGTCAGACCCTAAGGAATCCCATTTGTGAGGTCTAAAGAGAATATTCAAATATCTCAAAGGGACTCCTAGTCTAGGTTTACGGTATGAAAATTCTAATGATTTTAACCTAGTAGGGTATTCGGATGCTGACTTTGCCGGATATAGAGTGGATCGAAAAAGTACTAGTGGCACTTGTCAATTTCTAGGTAGATCTCTTGTATCTTGGTTTAGCAAGAAAAAATTCAGTTGCCCTATCTACTACTGAAGCTGAATATATTGCAGCAGGAGCTTGTTGTGCACAAATCGTTTGGATTAAAAACACCTTCGAAGACTATAGTCTCAAATTTGATTGTGTTCCAATCCATTGTGATAACACTAGTGCGATCAATCTAACCAAGAACCCCATTCAACACATTAGGACAAAGCATATAGAGATAAGACATCATTTTCTTTGAGAACATTCACAGAAATGTGACATATCAATTGAGCACAATCACATTGATGCTCAACTTGCTGACATATTCACAAAACCCCTAAATGAAAAGAGATTTTGTGATCTTAGGAGTGGTTTAAATATGTGGTCACTTCAACAGGTAAAAGAATTTTGAACTAGCATACATATACATATATTCTATGTACTTAAATGGTTGTGTGTTATTGAATGCATGGTTATGATGTCAATTTAATTTTAAAATATACTCAATTAGTACTCTTAGTCTTCTTACACTGTAGGATGGAGAGTGTACTCTCACCTTCTAACTAAGACATCTAATTATTTGGCTTCATGCCTCATTAAGACCATGAACATGTCTATTTGCTTGATTAGTACTATATTTACTTAGGCTATTCTATAAAACAGGGGGAGAAAAGGTTTTCTACAAACATTTTCTTTTTACGAAAAAGAGGATTCTCAAGTGTTTTATCTTTCCCCATTCTTTTTGCTGTGACGAAAGGGGGAGAAGAATGATAAATTGATTATGTATGCATGTATGCTCTCTTGTCTCATTAGTATGTTCCATGCATATAATTTCCCAAGTCACCATGTCAGCTCTACCTATGCTTATCTTGTGCTTATTGGCATTGACTCTAAATGAATACAAAAATCTCTTAATCTTTATATTTATGATAAGCATATATTGAGGGGGAGGCAAAATTTGCATAAATAATTTATTAAGGGGGGGGCCTCCAACCCCATAATCAATTTAGGCTTGTCATCATAAAAAAAGGGTGAGAATGTAAGCCCAAGGGTACATACCTCTCTTGTTTTGATGATCAACGAACCCAAATTGATGATAGTTTGGTAATGGCTTCGCTAGTGTTGTGATTTAGACATGTTTTATCCATGTCAACACTTGAAGTTAGAAAAACAAGAGATAGTCTTGGAGAAAGTCTAATCCTAGTGGTCATCCTTCAAACCATATGGTGTATCGACGAATCAAGGAAACCACAAGAGCAAGAACATGTTCGAAGACTATCTCAAGACAAGGAGAAGCTCATGCAAGCTTCCACGAATATTGAAGATCAAGAAGACTCAGGGTTGTATAATTTAGAATGCATTGGAGACCTCTTGACATTTGGTGGTTGCATGTTTTCATGTCTTCAAATCATCTTTAAAATCACGTTTCTAAGTGCATTGATGTATTTGGAAACAGATGTTTAAAGTCCAAAGACCAAGGCCCAAAAGTCCTTTGAACAATTATTTTGAAACAAGATTTTAAGCAGGGTCGGTCGACCGATCTAGGCCGGGCGACCGCCAAATGGAACCTGAAATTCCAGGGCATCTCGAATTTTATCGGGCCGGTCGACCGCGGAATGATTTCTCAAACTAGGTTGGTCTCGGAGGACGACCGCTACCCCCTCGGTTGACAGCGGAAATATTTTGTGCAAAATAGTTTCAAACAGCCCTAGGCAGGCGACCGTAGTTTTTGAGCCAAAATATTTTTAAATAGGTTGCCCTCGGCGGGCGACCGCGGTGACCTCGGTTGACCGTGGGTAGTTAATTTTTGAAAATAAAAAAAGGGGCGCACGTTACGGGGGGCGACCGTCGTGGCTAGGTCGACTGCGGCAGACTCGCGAAAGAGCTGTCTGAATGTGACAGTGGTAGGTGTACCTACCCCACCTACCCAGTTTTATTATAGTTTTACCATTGAGGGTTTCTAAATGAACTATGGGTATTTAAACATGAGGAAAAACCCTCTTTCTCACCCTTTTGAACATCTATCAAACCCAAGAGCTTTTCTCTTTTAAATCAAAAGGATTCTTCTTCTTCCTCTTGAATATTCAGAAACTTGTATCCATTATTTGTCAAGAGGTACTCCTTTAAGCATATAGTTTCAATCCTTGGGAGTGTGTTGTGAGCTTGAGAGTTGTATACGCCTACAAGACGCTTGAGAGCTTTTCATTTTTCCTTCTTCCTTCTTCTCATTGTATTTGGAGTTGCAAAGAGGAGTTTCTTTCTTCAAGGTGGTGGTGCGAAGAAGAAGAACGTCATCGAAGGCGGATTTGTAATACAAGAGTGTGTCCCCTTGTGGAGGCGGTGATCACTTGTAAATGCTTTGTGAGGCGGCGTCGAGGAGCCTTACCGTAGTGGAGAAAATTCCAAGGAAAGACCAAGTATTTGGGTAGTGGAGTAGGTGAAGTTGTGAGGGAACCACTATAAAATCATTGTGTGGTCTCTTTGCTTCCTCTCCTCTCTCTTGTAGTGTGATTAGTAATCTCTTTCCTTTTTCTATTTAAATATAATCTTGAACAACGGTTAGAACTAATTAGGTAAATTTTAGAAGCCCTAATCTTTTAAGTAGAAAAATTTTAAAACACCCAATTCACCCCCTCTTGTGTGTTGCCCTTCGAAATTTCAATTACCAAGTTTCCTTTCTCAATATAAGTGAGTTTATGGCTCATTCTCTACACATGTAATATTTTCTCTTCCCTCTTCTTCTTCTCCCTCTAGCATCTTTCCATCCACCATTGATCTCATTCGTCCATCTTCATCGGACTGAGATCTAACGGGTGTACAGTTACAAGCACCAAAGTGGTGTACGTACAAACCCTCTCAGGATTCGTAATCGTCTTCTCTCTCATCATTATTGGTGGTTTCTTCACGGCTATCTACGTGATTACGGGCCTGGTTCGAAGATCCTGAGAGAAAATTTTTGAAGTTCGCTTCTGCATCAACGAATAGTGGTATCAGAGCTATATGGCTCGTAGTCCGTGGATTTCGATCATGGAGATCATCATTGTAAGCCCAATGGTTCCCACCTTGGCATTCCCATCTTCTTTTGATGATTCCAATACACAAGTAATTTTATATCACTAATGTGTTTGATTGTCTAAGTTGTAGATCATGATTGTGTTAAGACAAGATTGCTTGGATTGAGGCCAAGAAGCTCTCATTGGACCGCATTCGGAAGGCCAAAGACATCAGAGATCCAAGACGCATGAAGACTTGAAGCATCACAATTGAAGATCGAAGTCGTTTTAGAATGTAAAGATCCAATCCTAGTTTAGGTATTTAGAGGCATAAATGAAGTAAATCACACACCCCTAAATGTTTAAGAGATTGTCCTTGGGGTGTTCCAACACTTTGGAACGCTCATAACAATCCCAACTTGGTGTAGAGTTGGAAGCCCAAATGAATAAGAAACAAAAATGAAAAGCCAACTGAAAATAAGCTTCTCGGAACTCAGAGAAATATTCTCGGAGCTCCGAGCTCGGAACTCCGAGAAATGGTCCAGTAACATTTTTCTAACTTCTGTTTGTATTCCCAGAACTCCGAGAGAAATTCTCGGAACTCAGAGAAAATCTATCGGAACTCCGAGATCACTAGTTCGGGAACAAAATTATAGCCGTTGGGGTTTTTGCCAGAATTACCACTATGCCCCTTAAACGGTCATATTTGGGTTTTCTATATATATGGGTATTCTAAACTTCCCATCTATCAATTCTAACACTCAAAAAACCTATTGGAATATCCTAAGAGTGTATTAAGCTTATTTATGCCTCTCATCCTGTAGAATTAGGATTTGGATCATAGGCTCTAATTTGTACATCTTCTTCAACCTTGTAAACCCTTGTGAGGGATTTTTTATTGGGAAAGGTGTGCGTACTCGGTCGAGTAGATAAGCTTATCTACTCGGTCGGGTTAAAAACAGTGGGGGCCTACATTTTTGGGTGATCCAAACCATTCATTTGAAAGGCTCTTACCTAGATAGGGTGTCCACAAAAAATCAGCCCCATAGGATCATCCTAACCCATCCAACAGTGGAGGGAAAAATGGGCAGATTTGTGGACAAGCTGTGTTTGTCCATTTTTCCCCATTTTTCCCTCCACTGTTGCATGGGTTAGGATGATCCTATGGAGCTGATTTTTTGTGGACACCCTATCTAGTTAAGGGCCTTTCAAATGAATGGTTTGGATCACCCAAAAAATGTGGGCCCCCACTGTTTTTAACCCAAGTACGCACACCTTTCCCTTTTTTGTTTGTTTCTTTCTTTATCAAGAAGATTGTATTCGAGTGAGTGTTCGGAGAAGCCTAGCCCTCTCTCCGTGGTGAGGATTGCCACCAAGGTTAAAGGCAATTAGAATTGTAATTGGCACCGATCTTCGCCGAAGTTAATAAGATCAACATAGTGAAGCCATCAACGGGTTTGGTTGGTGGAGTGGAGTAGGCCTCGCGTTTTGAGGACCGAACCACTTTAAATCTCGGGTGCATTCTCTCTTATCTCTTGCTTTATATTTGCATTACACTTAGGATTTAACTTGTGTGCTTAATTGCCTTTTTGATCTCTTAAATCTTCAAAATTGGGTTAGAGTTTTCAAAATCTTAAAAATTGTTAGTAACCTAATTTTCCCTCCTCATAAGTTGCCATTAGAATAGTACTTGGGCCTACCCTTGGAATTTCATATCATCAACATGAGGAACGTGGAGGTTTCGACGCAATCCGGTAACATCTAATTCACTTAGAAATTATTTAAGAATTTTGGTGAATTATTGGGAATTTGCGAATGCTATTTTTCACCCTCTTATATGACTCCCCTTCTTATCCTTTTTCGACCATCGTCACTAGCCCAAATCTAACCAGAACGGTCGTGTTAGGCCTAAAATCGGTAACAGATACGGCAGTGACGTAAGAGCCGAGCTGGAGGACCCGAGGAGTCAAAGTGAAGGAGCTGAGTCCTGCACAAGAGCACACGAGGTCAGAAGACCAACCCGGAGTCGTTGCTCCGGACGGGCCCTTCAACACCCAAGTCAGTACGAGCAGGAATGCAGAGCCAAATTTTAAGAGTGGTAGCTTAGAAGTTATTACTCTTTTACTCTGAGCCTTGAGAGGCTTTTTATAGAGGGAGACCTGGGGTGGTTGGATTACCTACCCCAGGACAGGTGTCGGACCTTTTGCGGGTTTAGGTTTACCTACTCTTAGGTAATTACCGGATTGCCCCTGGGCCGACGCTGGATTTGTGGTGGGCCATCCTAGGGCCACATGTCGACAGCTAATTAGTTGTTGTTTTTCATACCCATCAGTTGCCCCCCAGTTCTCCAAGTCATTGTAGTGATTTGGGGAAGTGTCATGAGTTACATTCCTGAACGGTAGAATGAGCCGGTGTTCGGGATGGCTCGGTGGAAAACCTGCCTGGCCTGGGACGGCTAGAAGCAGAGTGGAAAATATGTCTGGCTAAGTCGTCTGTTCGGCTTGGGAAATCTGTCCAGCTAAGCCGTCTGTCCGGCCTGGGGAATCTGTCCGGAAAATCTGTCCGGCTAAGCCGTCTGTCCGGCCTGGGGAGTCTATCTGGAAACTCTGTCCGGCTAAGCCGTCTGTCCGGCCTGAGAAATCTGTCTGGCCTGGGGAATCTGTGTTGAAAATCTGTCTGGCCTAAGAAATCTGTCCGGCCAAGTCCTGTTCGGCTTGGGCCGGACTTAATTTTGTCGTCTAGCGGACGCGTCATATTTTTTCCGGCTTGGGCCGGACTGATTTTTGTCGTCTAGCGGAAGCGTCATATCCTGTCTGGCTTGGGCCGAACTGATTTTTGTCGTCTTGATGACGCGTCATATCCTGTCAGGCTTCGGACGGGCAGACTTTTGTCATTTTGCGAACGCGTCATATCCTGTCCAGCTTGGGCCGGACAGATTTTTGTCGTTTTGCGGACGCGTCATATCCTGTCCGGCTTGGGACGGGCAGATTTTTGTCGTTTTGCGGACGCATCATATCCTGTCCGGCTTGGGCCGGGTAGATTTTTGTCGTTTTACGGAAGCGTCATATCCTGTCCGGCTTGGGCCGGGCAGATTTTTGTCGTTTTGCGGACGCGTCATATTCTGTCCGGCTTGGGCCGGGTAGATTTTGTCGTTTTGCGGACGCGTCATATCCTGTTCGGCTTGGGCCGGGCAGATTTTTGTCGTTTAGCGAATGCGTCATATTCTGTCCGTCTTGGGCGGGGCAGATTTTTGTCGTTTAGCGCAAGCGTCATATTCTGTCCAGCTTGGGCCAGGCAGATTTTTGTCGTTTAGCGCATGCGTCATATTGTGTCCGGCTTGGGATGGACACATTTTTGTGTCCGGTTTGGACCGGACACAATTACTCATAAGGTATCCCGCGCTCAAGCAGTTTAAATAGCCGACCGTTTTCTACCTGTATTGCACGGGTGTTTTCCGCCTCGGGACGTGACCCCTTCATTAATGAGGAACACATGGCACCATGTAAGGCCCCTCGAAGCACGTGCCGTTCATTAATGCAAACCACCTTAAGCCAAGGTCTATAAAAGGAGGTTTTCACTTTTCACATTTCACTTTCTCACTTGCTCTCCTTTTTTTCTTTTCGTTTTCTTGCTCTGCCTGTTCGGCTCTTATAGCCCGGGGTTGTAGTCGTCCGCGAGTTAGGAGCCTTTCTCTTCAGGCCGGTAATCCTTCTTTTAGTGTATCTATTTGATTTCTTTCAGTGTTCTTTATGTCCAGTAGTTCTTCAAGTTCTGAGTCCAGTTCTAGGTCTGATTCAGGGGAGTCCGGGTCCTCTAGTAGTTCGGCATCTAGCTCGCCGGAGAGGACTCGAACTAGTCCGACGAGGATTCCCGGCCCCTATATGGGGAGTCCTGACATTAGCGTAGAGGTCATAGATAGTGGGGACGAGATGATTTTGGATATACTCCTCCCCCAACGGATAGTTACTTCCGAGCAGAGGCGAGCGTTGGTAGTGACGCCGCTGAGGCATCTACAACATTCCTCCTGGGCCGGGCTGTTGAGGTCGTAGCTAGGGCCCGGATGGACGCCAATCCCCAATACAACGTTCAGGCTCTTTACGAGGAAAATATCCTTGATGAGTCCAGGCTGGGTGCCATTAGGGATAGGTACTGTATTCCCCAAAGGTCTGGGTTGAGGGCCGCGATAGAGGGAGATAGGGCTTGCAACGACAGCTCCGAAGTCTGTATATACGACGAGTCGTTAAGGGCCGGGCTCAGGTTCCCTCTGCATCCATTCTTCGTTCCGGTCCTTCAATATTATGGGCTGGCTCCGGCTCAGGTCGCGCCGAACTCATGCAGGACACTGATCGCGTTTATATACCTCGTCCAGGGCCGGCTTCAAAGAAGTTTGTCTGTGTCGTTGTTCCGCATGTGTGCGCACTTGAAGAGGCATAAGGACGGGCGCTGGATTTACATTAGCCAGCGCCCTGAGGTGAAAATGATCACTGTTATTCCATCCTCCATACATCTATGGAAGAACAGGTTCTTCTATGTCGAGGACAGAGAGCCTACCGAGCCCTGGCCAGTTCCTCTAAAATGGGACATCCCAGACACACTTGCGCTGAGCCGCAAGCTGCTCCTTGAGGGCGAGGATATGGGAACGTTCACCCTACTCTGTGAGGAGTTGCACCGGGAGGGCTCATCCATTGTGCGGAATTCTCTGGGGAAGAGGTTCTAGTCGGGCTTGGCATTAGTACTGCGACCCTGGCACGTATGTGGCTAGTCTTGCTTTTAAACTCTTTTTCCTCCTTTTTGCTCCTAACCGGTTTTTGTTCGTCCATGTTGACTTTTAGAGATGCAGACGCAGTCCAAGTTGGAGAAGGTGAGGCAAGGAGCATTTGTCAGGGCCAACAGGGCCAAAAAAGGAAAGCCCCAGAGATCTCGAGTCCTGCTCCGACCCAGGACGTGCCGCCCTCCATGGGCAAGCCCTCAGTGAAGCTGGTCGGTGCTTACTGCCGAGGAGCAGGGTCTTCCAAATTGGGGGGAGCATCCAGCGGAGTCTGCCACGCCCAGGCGAAGTCTGGGGATAATGTTTTTCGGCCCAACTGGGCCGTTCAGAAGAGCGACACCGGCCTGGGTGAGAGCCGGGTAGCCATGGAGATCGTCACCAAGGGTCTCCTGAATCAGGACAAGCTCCATGTTCTAAACGAACCTCCAGCTACGGCCGACAAGGCCATCTTCTCTTCACTCTATCAGTTTTTGTTTTGTTTTTTTTTTACGCTCGGTAATCATTTATTTGCACTCGCCTGCAGATCGGACTGTATTATAGTGACTTTCGTGAGAAGAGCCGGAAGTTTTCTGAGGCAATCACCAAGTCCGAGGAGGAGTGCGGCCAACTGATGCAGGAGGCAGCCGAGCTCCAAAGGTCCCTCGGAGAGAGGGACGCGGAGATACAACGGCTCAAAGATGATATGGCCGCCCAGAAGCAGAAGGCCGCCGAAGCCCTTAATGCACAGAGGGAAAGAGCCCGGGAGAGGCAGACAACGGCCGTCGAGGAGGCCGTGCAGAAGAAAGAGGACGAACTTATTAATTTGTCCACTGAATCCTACAAGCTGGGATTCATGGATTGCCTTGAGCAAGTCAAGGGATCCAACCCGGCTGTCGTCTTGACGGGCCTTGTCCTTCCCGATCCGCCGATGGTAGGTGATGACGAGCAGGGCACCACAGCAGCAACAGAGGTCCCGGGGGCACATCCCTCACGGGGTGGCGGTCACGGGCTGTCTTGAGCTCCCCATTTTCCCCTCTTGGGCACGACTTCCTAATTCTTTTTGTAATGGCCCTTGGAGGCCCAACTTTTTGTAATGGCCCTTCGAGGCCCTACTTTGTGTAATGGTCCTTCGAGGCCCTACTTTTCATGAATAGAAGTTACATTTCGCTGTCCACTTATGACTAGCTCTGGCTAATAGTACTTGACTCACTGTGGGCCAAAAATACTCTGGGCAGAAATTCAAGCTTTAATTGACCCGGGTTTTTGTAGAGGCGAACCAAGGTGAACTAAGCAGCTATTACCCAAGTTTTAGGGAACTGGGTTTCAAAGTAGGTTTGGTTTTTTCTGTCTGGTCTTGTTCCTGACCAGGAGTGCGCTCCCGTTCTTTGTGGAGACGAGCCGAGGCGAACCAAGCAGCGAGTACCCAAGTTTTAGTGAATTGGTGTAGACACCCCATTTTGACCGGACCCAAGTTCGCTATGCTTGGGCGAAATCCCGTTCAATCATTTCCGCCATGTTTCGCACTTTTCCGTTAAGTGTTGAGAGAGATTATTCCCAAGAATCCGAACAAGAGAGAATTTGGATCCGATTGATGGGCCCGTCTTGAGCATTTGTTTAGATTTGGATCAAACAGGGTGGCCCGCACATTGTTTTAGTGAAAAATGAGTTTTGAACCTACTTCGATCCAACACCTAAAGATGATCATCAAGAGAACGGTCAAGATCTCAGAGAAGTCGTTTTAACAACCAATTTTGTTTCGATCATCAGGTTGAGTTACTCGGATCAGCCCATTGAAATGATTTAGGAGGACACAACCTACTTAGGTAGGGGACCCATCAATTGGATGGTCTGGATCGTCATAGAGGAATGATTTAAGGGGGCACAACCAATTTACATTGCGACCCACCATTTGAACGGTCAAGATCATCAATTGTCGCCCATCAAATGGACGGTTCGGATCATCAAATGGGAGTGATTTAAAAATGGGGTAACATATTCACATTTTGATCTATTGGATGGTTTGGATCAGCCCATAGGATTGATTAGTGGAGCACAAATTAAATCACATCGCAGCCCACTATTTGAACGGTCAAGATCATCAATTGTCGCCCATCAAATGGACGGTTCGGATCATCAAATAGGAGTGATTTAAAAATGGGGTAACATATTCACATTTTGATCTATTGGATGGCTTGGATCAGCCCATAGGATTGATTAGCGGAGCACAAATTAAATCACATTGTCGCCCATCAAATGAACGGTTCCGATCATACTTTGGAGTGGGGCATATGATTTTATGCACAATTGGGAATTTGGTCACATATGGGACCCATTTGGGTTATCTTTTACCTACTCAAAAGAACTTTAAAAAACATGCATGGGGCCACACACATGTCAAAATTCAATGTCCACAATGGTGGCCACCTACCATGGAATATGTCCACAATGGTGGCCACCTACCATGGAATAAGTCCACAATGGTGGCCACCACCCTCCCATTCCTTTGCTATAAATGGTTCAATGAGGGTGAGTAAGAAGAGGGAGAACTCATTTCTCTTCTATCATGTGTTCTAACAAAGTTGCTATGAGGGGTTGAAAAGAAAAAAAAAGAAAAGAAACAAGAAAAGAAGAAAAAGAAACAAAAAAGAAGCAAAAAGAGAAAGAAAGCGGAAGCGATCGCACGGAGGCGGAATTTTTGAGTTTTTCGGCTCTCGGATTCGGCGAGGATTTCGATCACAGGTAGGTACACCGTTCTCGGAATTTTTTTAGAATTATTTGGTATATTTTCGGATTTTTGCATGATTTTTAACAAAGAAAACTAAACGATATACTAAACAGATTCCAAAAATAATGAAATTTCGTGAGAAAATAATATGATAATGATACATTCTACCATGAATTTGTGAGAATTTTTGGATTTTGTTTGGTATATTATTTTACGCATTCTTTGAAAATTATCAGATTTTGGGAGAATTGTTACTGACGTCAAATCACAGATACAATTCTCCAAAGTTTTACAGTAGTCTTAAATTCTATACTTCTTGCTTCTGTAAAATTTTCAATTGATTTGGATCTTGTTTCATATGAGCTGTAGTGTTAATTCATAATCTGGTTTGAAATTTGAAAAATCCGAAACTGATAGTAAATAGTTTTCTAAATTCATGGAAATCTCACAGCATGCTATTTTCACTTATCTCTTACTACTGTAGAAATTTCATGGAATTTAGATATCTATTTCTAGTAGTTTATGTGTTATTTTTGCAATCTGGTTAATTAATTTTTAAATCCATATTAAATATGAGTTTAATGTAAAAATCTGTAAAAATCTTCCAGTAAATTACATCTCATCATATCTTGTTGGTGGAGAAGTTTCAACTCATTTCGAGTTCGTTTGCAACAGCTTCACTTGTAAAATCACTCATATGGTTAAAAATTGGTAAAATCCATTAAAAAAATAAAAAATTAAGTGAAAATCATCTTAAAATCTCTAAAGCACCTTCATCTTTGTGTGTGTTTGGAAGACCCGCCCGGTCTCATTCTCTCGTTAGTCCTCTTTGTGCGCCGTTTGGTTTTGGAAGAACGCCCTACTCGGCTTGGCTTCATACCCCTACCCTTATGGGTATTGGGTTGCACATTTGTTGCACCCTAGGGCTAGGTAGCTGTCCGGCCCGGCTGGGTGTTTTAACTCTGCCAAATGTGCAAATTCGTGTTTCCTTTTCTTTTAGAGAGTCTTTGACTCATCTATCCTTTAGTTGGTGTTATTGGAGTCTTTGACTCATGTTTCCATTTCTTTTAGAGAGTCTTTGACTCATTCGTTCTTTTGTTGTACTACTAGGAAGTCTTTGACTCATTGGTTCTTCTGTTGGCGTTATTTGGGAGTCTTTGACTCATTCCTCCTCTAAGTTGTAGTATTAGAGAGTCTCTGACTCATTTGTTCCCCTCTTTAGTGTTGTTAGTTCGGAGTTTCTCCTTTAGAGTTGTTGATTACTTCGCTTTTGATTAGAGGCTAACTCAGTCTTATTAGAGCTTTGCTTGCTTAGGATCTTGGACCATTTTCTCTCTTCTTGGGACGCTATCTTTCTTGTTGTGGTTTGTCTCTTTGAGACGCTAGTTGCTTATTCGGGGTTTCCCCTTTTGCTTTAGGGCTTTGCCCTAGTTTGTGGTATTACTTGCGTGTTCCCTTTAAGATTAAAAATATTTTAAGGTCCTGAGCATTGGAAAAGCTATAAAATCCAAAAACATTAGAAATTTAAAACTCAAAAAACATTTGAAAACATCAAAAACCTTAAAAAAAATCTAAAGTGTTGAGTGTTTCTTTTAGAAGCGTATTAGGCGAGTTCGATTTTCGAACTACGTTGGCTTGATCATCTTCCGAGGTACGTAGTGCAGCTTGGGATTTACATCCCAAGTCCAGCCAAACTTTTTTTGTAAATAAACGTTTTAAACCTTCTTCAAAAACCTTTAAAATATAGTTTTCAAAAGACCTTCCTCTAGAGTTAGGAGTTTCTCCTCGATAGAGAATTTTAGAGTTAGGGTTTTTCTTTTGATAGGTTGTTTGATTGATTGTTTGCTGTGTGCTTGTTTTAGAGTTAGAGGTCTGTCCTAGAGTTATAGGAGCGCCTCCGTCCGGTCAGTCGGCGATCCATATCGCCGAGTGATGACTAGAGTAGGATACGCTAGTCCACCCTTGGTTTTCCGTAGGAAATACAGCCTAGTCACACATAGGTTGTAAGAACCACCTGCATTAGCTTAGGGCTAATCTGCATTTAGTTAGGGCATATAGGGTGTCATAAAATCCACAATTCACTGAAATTTAAATAATCGTACAAGAAACTTTAATAACCGGTTCGGTCTTTTAGATCGAGTCTAGGATAGAAGTCTAGGTGTCTTAGGCATCCTAGCTTAGAATAGGCGCGAAGAACTACGTTGCCTTGATTCTCGTGGAGGCGGGGATACGTAGGCTTCTTTGGATGAATACCAGATCATCTGAGGACTCGGGCTAATCACTTTTAAAACTGTTGAAACAATCAAATCACTTAGGATTTTCCATGAAATTAGAATTTTAGGAGAACTTTCACTTAGATTGAATCCAAACCAATTAAGAAATCAAGATACACATTTAGGATTCACATTGAAATTAGATCATAGGATGCATGTCACATAGATAGCACATTAACAGAGAGTTGAATGAGCCATTAAAAATGAATTTAAAAGGGTTAACTTTTGGAATTGAAGACCGATTATCGGGCAGGAATGGTGCATGTGGTGGATAAATCCCCATACCTTCCATTCTTGTAACCAGGTAGCGAGTCTAGATTTCTGGTTAATTATGGGTCCTAGATCCCACATCTAGGTGGCGACTCTGTCAGTCTCTTTTGTGTGGAATTCGGATTGCCTTAGTGATCCCAAGTTCACATAAAAGATGAATTAAAATCAATAATGAAAGACACACGCCAATCGCGTGGGTACGAGAGACCAAGAGATAGTGCGTGGCGGCTCGCGCCACCACCCCTCTCGCGGGATCGGGTCCCACAGACTGGCGACTCTGCTGGGGATAACCTAACTTCATTACAATTCCAAAGGATAACTCATTTGAATCTATTTCAACTGGCTCATGAAAACTCTATCTCTTTTATGCTTGTTAGATTAGTTTGTATGCTTTATTTTCTCATCACATTTACTCAAACTTAATCTAACAAAACCTGAAGGCATCATAGATTGCGCAAACTTATTGCACACACTTACATCACTTTCATCTAAACCCCTGCATCTCACATGCACACACGTCCTATTTTAGGAACCCGGAGTGTTATCTAGCATGGTTGACTGGGATTTCATCACCTGGTGCCTCTGTGCTAGAGAAGCATTCCACCCTTAGCCTAGTACTTTTATGGTACGTAAACGGATCTCTTGTTCACGTACTGATACGCCGGACACTGGTACAGTATATCGAACATGGATTCGCGCTAAGGGAACTCTTAGCCTTACCCCTAGATTAACCCACACATGCATGTAGTATACGAACACATGTGCATCACGTGTGTGAGCCTAGTTTAGGATATCTTACCCAATTGTGTGTGTGAGCCTAGTTTAGGATATCCTACCCATTTGTGTCTAGATTAGGCCGTAGTCCATCTTTCAATGGCTACGATCGGTCCTAGGTACACAAACAAAGTCATGAGTCGAGATCCTCTCTCCACTCCGCTAGATTAGGGTTAGGGTTGATGCCTTCAGGTAACACTGATAAAATGTGCGAAGATTAAAAAACTTTTCCTTTGGGGTTAGGATGTAAATCATATTCATTTCCAAAGATCTCATAGGATTAGTCATTCATGATCCATCCGTTGAAAGCAATCTTATGCTATCTCATCTCATATTGATCGTACAGTTGTTGATATTCATCATTCAGATTTTAGATCTGGTCTTTGACCCTACTTTTGTCATTCTTATGGCAATGGTCTATTATCTGAGCCATTGATTTTTCATTGATCCATGTTTACCTATCATATATCTTTTACCCTTGGATCATATCGAAATCATTAATGGGAAAGTTTGATCTTACCTGTATTCTTTGAGTGCTTGATCATTGCTGAGATCGAAATTTATTTTGATTAGGGATGTTTATCGTTCCTGACTCTTTCATTCCCAAAAAGAAGAGCAGTTATACTCAAATGAGACTTCAAGGTGTGGATTGAGAATTCATTGAAACCCTGTTGATGTAGGTCATAATATCACTGTCTATTTTGCTTTAACCTTCATAGACAGTATCTCTTTGATTTTCAGAATAAAATACCCTGTGGTGTGTTTCAAGATTACTCATATCTCTATTTGTTCAGAATCTTTATCCCATGACTATTGATCTAGTGTGTGCTTCCAAGTCAAGAGTCTATGTTTAGCGAAAGACCATTTTTTCTAAAGACTGACTATTTCTAATCATACTTGATCCAGGCAGTCTATTGTTTTACCCACATTGTCAACATAAGCCTTTTGTTGCCCCATTTAACCTAGACCTTGTGGAGTTGCCTTTTCTGGGATTTCTACTCCCGGATTGAACTTTATAGTTATCATTATCATGAGGAAAGGTGTATCACCTATAAGCTTTCAGTACCAGTTCACTACCTTGGAATAAGTGTCCTGTGTTTTTAGATTTGTCTTTCATTGAGCGTACATCAACTTTCTTCTTTCTAAGTTGAAAAAGTTCAGTTATGTTGATGTTAAAAAAAGAAAAGAAAATGTGTCATGTCAATCAGTCTTTCTCGTTCAGAGTCGGTGTTTAGCTTTTTGATTAAATTCAATGTAGAGCCTACTGAGGCGCGTTCAAAGTCATCTATGTACTTCAAAGTATTTCAATTCAATAAAGCATTTGAGTCTGTATCTTCAATTTTTTATGATTCACTCTTGGATTAAATGTTTAAAACAACTACAAGACCCCCTTCTCGGATGAGAATGCAGACGAAATTCCCCTCGAGATTTGAAAGATGGTCAAACGAGAGGAAGAGCGTCGAGCATAGCCACTTGAAGAAGAAATCGAAGCCATTGATAGTGGTATCGAAATTCGAAACTCGGGAGAAATGGATTGGAAAAACTTTATCTCCTAAGGAGCGCAAAGAATTGATAAACCTGTTTAGAGGGGTTTGAGGTAGTCTTGCTTGATCCTATAAGGATAAACCAGGGGAATGCCCTGTCGTTGAGCAAAGCAAGACTTCATCTGCTTTAGGCATCCAGTTGAAGAGTACAATTTTAAAGAGATAAGTATCAGATATCCTGTGGAGCTGATGAAGAAGTGAGAGAAGACTTTCTCGAAATGAAGTCATAGATTTGAGCCCTAAAAGAAAAATTGGGCTGTGTATTTTCATTATGATTTCAAGGCAAGATGGGAGTGAAGCACAATGGTTGAAGTTTTGCCAGAAAACCGCCAGACTCCTCGAATAAAAATTTTCAAAGGCTTTGAACCTTAAACAAAAGAGCTTGTACATCAAATACATCAGGAGGCCATCATTGGACGTTTGAGCCTTAATAGCCAAAATCCAACGTTTTAAAATCCTTTTGAGAACCCTTTGGGTCAGCAATTTAAAGCCAATGTTTCTTTTCAAACACATTATAAACCCGGGGCATTTATGCACCCGAACTACGTCGGACCTGATCCCCATTTCTTCAGGGGTACGTAGGCAACTTGATTAATTCAGGTTCGGTCAAACCTTGGGATAAAATCCCTTTTCAAAATTTTGAAGCTAAATGCTAAACCATTCTTTGAAAAATCCTTAAGCGAACTACGCGGACCTGATCCTCCATTTTTGGGGTACGTAGGTAGTCTGGCTAGACCAGATTCGGTCCAAATCCTTAGAACCTTAGGTATTCAACCCTTTTGAACCCGAGCCCACCTAGAAAGTCCTTCTGGTGAAACAAGTAAAGGTTCGAGGCGAATGAAAAGAAAAACAGAAAGAAAAGAATGAGAGTCTGAAGATCCGCTAGGTTGAAAACCCGAAAGGGCGGCCTAGAGAAAGGTGAAAGTCGTTTTTTCTTGCTAAGTCAGCAAGCAAAATGATTGACTTATCAGAAAGTAAGGGTAGTGGTATGCTGGATTGAAAACTTGAAGAGACAATCTAGTCAGAGGCAAATACTTCCCATGAAAAGTTGAGTTGAATAGAAGCAGAAGGAGTTCCTCAGTTACGTAGAATTCCTAAGTTTGAGTACAAGCAAAAATTGAGATAAGTAGTCTTTTAGACTGAAAGCTTGGAAAGCAAAAGTTGAGATAAGTGGTCTTTTAGACTGAAAACTTGGAAGACATTAATTTTGACTTCTTCCGAAAAGACAAATCAAGGAGACCGAGAAGCAACCTCTATAGGGCAGGATCCTGGAATCCGAATAGTGTCAGCAAGGCTTACTTTGACACCTTTTTAAACTAGGGGCATTAAAACCGAGCAATCCGAAGGGGTATAACCATGACGGATGTCCTGATGGAGGAAACTAGAGCCTTTTGGCATGGTTTTTGAGACTACTCTAAGAGTGGCTGACCTTACCATTTAAAAATAACACATTTGATTTAAGAGTGAATCAAAATTTAGTCAAGTCCCATGAATATTGTAAGTCTTCTTTGAAAGAGTCCTCAGGAGTCTGTTCCTTGTTTCTCATTGTTTTCTTTTAGAATCAAAAGTGTTTGGCACTGGAGAGAATGGGTGTACACCTTCCGAAATGTAAAGAAAAATCTAGAGTAGATCCTGGTTTAAGAATCAAAGAAGGGCAAGAGATTTGTTATTCAGACCTGCCTGAAACATCAAAGCCTCAAGTACTGAGCAAAATGAAGAACTCTTACGTTCAGCCTTTGTGAAGGTGGTCTTACCATTATACCAAAGAAAGAACCCATGCAAACTCAAATTTTTCCTACTTACCTTGGTTCTGCTTTCTTAAAACCTTGTCATGGAAGCACATCATACTAGGGGCATCTTTTATGACTTGCGTCATAAAAGATATTACACAATGATAACTGGGATATCTATTCTTAGCAAATAGAAACCAGAGAAGCTTGAACATACTCTTTGAGTTGAATTCCTTGATCAAGTTGTTTCTTTTGGAGTCAAAGTTTCATAAACTTCAATTTCCAGCGGGGTATATAATCTACTCCTACATCCTTCAAACCTCATTAGAATGCTTTTCATCTGTTAAAGAGAGTCAGCACCTAAAAATCTCATCAATCTACTTGAGTTTTGCTTTCAGCAAAGATCATGCACTCCCATTTATTCTCGGCAGGAGATAGCTATGCTATCAATGAACTCGATATAAGATCGATAAAAATTTTGTGTTGATTTGAGACTCTTTGAGTAGTTAAGGCCCTTTGGGTGTTACAGACTCTTCGGGTAATTGAGACTCTCTGAGTATAAATGTTTTGATTTGTTTTGAGACTCTTTGAGTAGTTGAGACCCTTTGAGTGTTACAGACTCTTCGGGTAGTTGAGACTCTTTGAGTATAAACGTTTTTGTGTTAATTTGAGACTCTTTGAGTAGTTGAGACCCTTTGAGTGTTACAGACTCTTCGGGTAGTTGAGACTCTTTGAGTATAAATGTTTTTATGTTGTAATTTGAGACTCTTTGAGTAGTTGAGACCCTTTGAGTGTTACAGACTCTTCGGGAAGTTGAGACTCTTTGAGTATAAATGTTTTTTTGGTGTATTTAAGACTCTTTGAGTAGTTGAGACCCTTTGAGTGTTACAGACTCTTCGGGTAGTTGAGACTCTTTGAGTATAAATGTTTTTGTGTTGGTTTGAGACTCTTTGAGTAGTTGAGACCCTTTGAGTGTTACAGACTCTTCGGGTAGTTGAGACTCTTTGAGTATAAATATTTTCGTGTCGGTTTGAGACTCTTTGAGTAGTTAAGACCCTTTGAGTGTTACAGACTCTTCGGGTAGTTGAGACTTTTTGAGTATAAAGGTTTTTTGTGTGTATTTGAGACTCTTTGAGTAGTTGAGACCCTTTGAGTGTTACAGACTCTTCGGGTAGTTGAGACTCTTTGAGTATAAATGTTTTTGTGTTGATTTGAGACTCTTTGAGTAGTTGAGACCCTTTGAGTGTTATAGACTCTTCGGGTAGTTGAGACTCCTTGAGTATAAATGTTTTATGTTGGTTTGAGACTCTTTGAGTAGTTGAGACCCTTTGAGTGTTACAGACTCTTCGGGTAGTTGAGACTCTTTGAGTATAAATAGTTTCTTTGATGTGTTTGAGACTCTTTGAGTAGTTGAGACCCTTTGAGTGTTACAGACTCTTCGGGTAGTTGAGGCTCTTTGAGTATAAAGGTTTCTCTATGTAGTTGAGACTCTTTCGAGTATAAAGGTTTTTGCATGTGTTTGAGACTCTTTGAGTAGTTGAGACCCTTTGAGTGTTACAGACTCTTCGGGTGGTTGAGGCTCTTTGAGTATAAAGATTTCTATGTGTTTGAAGCTCTCTGAGTGTTTGATTTGAGACTCTATGAGTGTTACATACTCTTTGAGTAATTTGATTTGATATTCTTTGAAGGATTGATTTACGTCTGCATCGATAGTGGTCTGCTTTCTTTGAGGTAATTTTATTGGGCTCGTTTTCTTAAAAGCTTTGTTTTAACAGAGTATGTTTGTGTTTGCTTTAATAGAGTCTTTGCGTATTGATTTAAACAGTTGAGTCATGAGTATTAGGGAGAGACTATCTCTTTGAGTTGTCGTTGCCGAGTTAAGAGTCGGTGAGAGGCTATCTCCCTATTGTTGGTAGAGTTTTATCTCTGTGAATATCGTTTTAAAACTGAAAACCCAAAAATTTGCTTTGCTTTCGGGTCAGTCAAAATGTGTCGTCTGTTCAGCTTTGCCATTCGCGTGTTACACACGCTTTGCCAAAGAGGGGCATCTGTAGACACCCCATTTTGACCGGACCCAAGTTCGCTATGCTTGGGCGAAATCCCGTTCAATCATTTCCGCCATGTTTCGCACTTTTCCGTTAAGTGTTGAGAGAGATTATTCCCAAGAATCCGAACAAGAGAGAATTTGGATCCGATTGATGGGCCCGTCTTGAGCATTTGTTTAGATTTGGATCAAACAGGGTGGCCCGCACATTGTTTTAGTGAAAAATGAGTTTTGAACCTACTTCGATCCAACACCTAAAGATGATCATCAAGAGAACGGTCAAGATCTCAGAGAAGTCGTTTTAACAACCAATTTTGTTTCGATCATCAGGTTGAGTTACTCGGATCAGCCCATTGAAATGATTTAGGAGGACACAACCTACTTAGGTAGGGGACCCATCAATTGGATGGTCTGGATCGTCATAGAGGAATGATTTAAGGGGGCACAACCAATTTACATTGCGACCCACCATTTGAACGGTCAAGATCATCAATTGTCGCCCATCAAATGGACGGTTCGGATCATCAAATGGGAGTGATTTAAAAATGGGGTAACATATTCACATTTTGATCTATTGGATGGTTTGGATCAGCCCATAGGATTGATTAGTGGAGCACAAATTAAATCACATCGCAGCCCACTATTTGAACGGTCAAGATCATCAATTGTCGCCCATCAAATGGACGGTTCGGATCATCAAATAGGAGTGATTTAAAAATGGGGTAACATATTCACATTTTGATCTATTGGATGGCTTGGATCAGCCCATAGGATTGATTAGCGGAGCACAAATTAAATCACATTGTCGCCCATCAAATGAACGGTTCCGATCATACTTTGGAGTGGGGCATATGATTTTATGCACAATTGGGAATTTGGTCACATATGGGACCCATTTGGGTTATCTTTTACCTACTCAAAAGAACTTTAAAAAACATGCATGGGGCCACACACATGTCAAAATTCAATGTCCACAATGGTGGCCACCTACCATGGAATATGTCCACAATGGTGGCCACCTACCATGGAATAAGTCCACAATGGTGGCCACCACCCTCCCATTCCTTTGCTATAAATGGTTCAATGAGGGTGAGTAAGAAGAGGGAGAACTCATTTCTCTTCTATCATGTGTTCTAACAAAGTTGCTATGAGGGGTTGAAAAGAAAAAAAAAGAAAAGAAACAAGAAAAGAAGAAAAAGAAACAAAAAAGAAGCAAAAAGAGAAAGAAAGCGGAAGCGATCGCACGGAGGCGGAATTTTTGAGTTTTTCGGCTCTCGGATTCGGCGAGGATTTCGATCACAGGTAGGTACACCGTTCTCGGAATTTTTTTAGAATTATTTGGTATATTTTCGGATTTTTGCATGATTTTTAACAAAGAAAACTAAACGATATACTAAACAGATTCCAAAAATAATGAAATTTCGTGAGAAAATAATATGATAATGATACATTCTACCATGAATTTGTGAGAATTTTTGGATTTTGTTTGGTATATTATTTTACGCATTCTTTGAAAATTATCAGATTTTGGGAGAATTGTTACTGACGTCAAATCACAGATACAATTCTCCAAAGTTTTACAGTAGTCTTAAATTCTATACTTCTTGCTTCTGTAAAATTTTCAATTGATTTGGATCTTGTTTCATATGAGCTGTAGTGTTAATTCATAATCTGGTTTGAAATTTGAAAAATCCGAAACTGATAGTAAATAGTTTTCTAAATTCATGGAAATCTCACAGCATGCTATTTTCACTTATCTCTTACTACTGTAGAAATTTCATGGAATTTAGATATCTATTTCTAGTAGTTTATGTGTTATTTTTGCAATCTGGTTAATTAATTTTTAAATCCATATTAAATATGAGTTTAATGTAAAAATCTGTAAAAATCTTCCAGTAAATTACATCTCATCATATCTTGTTGGTGGAGAAGTTTCAACTCATTTCGAGTTCGTTTGCAACAGCTTCACTTGTAAAATCACTCATATGGTTAAAAATTGGTAAAATCCATTAAAAAAATAAAAAATTAAGTGAAAATCATCTTAAAATCTCTAAAGCACCTTCATCTTTGTGTGTGTTTGGAAGACCCGCCCGGTCTCATTCTCTCGTTAGTCCTCTTTGTGCGCCGTTTGGTTTTGGAAGAACGCCCTACTCGGCTTGGCTTCATACCCCTACCCTTATGGGTATTGGGTTGCACATTTGTTGCACCCTAGGGCTAGGTAGCTGTCCGGCCCGGCTGGGTGTTTTAACTCTGCCAAATGTGCAAATTCGTGTTTCCTTTTCTTTTAGAGAGTCTTTGACTCATCTATCCTTTAGTTGGTGTTATTGGAGTCTTTGACTCATGTTTCCATTTCTTTTAGAGAGTCTTTGACTCATTCGTTCTTTTGTTGTACTACTAGGAAGTCTTTGACTCATTGGTTCTTCTGTTGGCGTTATTTGGGAGTCTTTGACTCATTCCTCCTCTAAGTTGTAGTATTAGAGAGTCTCTGACTCATTTGTTCCCCTCTTTAGTGTTGTTAGTTCGGAGTTTCTCCTTTAGAGTTGTTGATTACTTCGCTTTTGATTAGAGGCTAACTCAGTCTTATTAGAGCTTTGCTTGCTTAGGATCTTGGACCATTTTCTCTCTTCTTGGGACGCTATCTTTCTTGTTGTGGTTTGTCTCTTTGAGACGCTAGTTGCTTATTCGGGGTTTCCCCTTTTGCTTTAGGGCTTTGCCCTAGTTTGTGGTATTACTTGCGTGTTCCCTTTAAGATTAAAAATATTTTAAGGTCCTGAGCATTGGAAAAGCTATAAAATCCAAAAACATTAGAAATTTAAAACTCAAAAAACATTTGAAAACATCAAAAACCTTAAAAAAAATCTAAAGTGTTGAGTGTTTCTTTTAGAAGCGTATTAGGCGAGTTCGATTTTCGAACTACGTTGGCTTGATCATCTTCCGAGGTACGTAGTGCAGCTTGGGATTTACATCCCAAGTCCAGCCAAACTTTTTTTGTAAATAAACGTTTTAAACCTTCTTCAAAAACCTTTAAAATATAGTTTTCAAAAGACCTTCCTCTAGAGTTAGGAGTTTCTCCTCGATAGAGAATTTTAGAGTTAGGGTTTTTCTTTTGATAGGTTGTTTGATTGATTGTTTGCTGTGTGCTTGTTTTAGAGTTAGAGGTCTGTCCTAGAGTTATAGGAGCGCCTCCGTCCGGTCAGTCGGCGATCCATATCGCCGAGTGATGACTAGAGTAGGATACGCTAGTCCACCCTTGGTTTTCCGTAGGAAATACAGCCTAGTCACACATAGGTTGTAAGAACCACCTGCATTAGCTTAGGGCTAATCTGCATTTAGTTAGGGCATATAGGGTGTCATAAAATCCACAATTCACTGAAATTTAAATAATCGTACAAGAAACTTTAATAACCGGTTCGGTCTTTTAGATCGAGTCTAGGATAGAAGTCTAGGTGTCTTAGGCATCCTAGCTTAGAATAGGCGCGAAGAACTACGTTGCCTTGATTCTCGTGGAGGCGGGGATACGTAGGCTTCTTTGGATGAATACCAGATCATCTGAGGACTCGGGCTAATCACTTTTAAAACTGTTGAAACAATCAAATCACTTAGGATTTTCCATGAAATTAGAATTTTAGGAGAACTTTCACTTAGATTGAATCCAAACCAATTAAGAAATCAAGATACACATTTAGGATTCACATTGAAATTAGATCATAGGATGCATGTCACATAGATAGCACATTAACAGAGAGTTGAATGAGCCATTAAAAATGAATTTAAAAGGGTTAACTTTTGGAATTGAAGACCGATTATCGGGCAGGAATGGTGCATGTGGTGGATAAATCCCCATACCTTCCATTCTTGTAACCAGGTAGCGAGTCTAGATTTCTGGTTAATTATGGGTCCTAGATCCCACATCTAGGTGGCGACTCTGTCAGTCTCTTTTGTGTGGAATTCGGATTGCCTTAGTGATCCCAAGTTCACATAAAAGATGAATTAAAATCAATAATGAAAGACACACGCCAATCGCGTGGGTACGAGAGACCAAGAGATAGTGCGTGGCGGCTCGCGCCACCACCCCTCTCGCGGGATCGGGTCCCACAATTGGGTTTCCAACTAGGTTTGGTTTTTTCTGTCCGGGCTCGTTCCCGACCAGGAGTACACTCCTGGACTTTGTGGAGACGAGCCGAGGCGAACCAAGCAGCGATTACCCAAGTTTTAGTGAACTGGGTTTCTAAGTAGGTTTGGTTTTTTCTGTTCGGGCTCGTTCATGACCAGGAGTGCGCTCCCGGTCTTTGTGGAGACGAGCCGAGGTGAACCAAGCAGCGAGTACCCAAGTTTTAGTGAACTGGGTTTCCAGGTAGGTTTGATTTTTTCTGTCTGGGCTCGTTCCCGACCAGGAGTGCCCTCCCGGTCTTAGTGGAGACGAGCCGACGCGAACCAAGCAGCGAATACCCAAGTTTTAGTGAACTGGGTTTCCACGTAGGTTTAGTTTTTCTGTCCGGGCTCTTTCCTGACCAGGAGTGCACTCCCAGTCTTTGTGGAGACGAGCCGAGGCGAACCAAGCAGCGAGTACCCAAGTTTTAGTGAACTGGGTTTCCAAGTAGGATTGGTTTTTTCTGTCCGGGCTCGTTCCTGACCAGGAGTGCGCTCCCGGTCTTTGTGGAGACGAGCAGAGGCGAACCAAGCAGCGAGTACCCAAGTTTTAGTGAACTGGGTTCCCAAGTAGGTTTGGTTTTTTCTATCCGGGCTCGTTCCTGACCAGGAGTGCGCTCCCGGTCTTTGTGGAGACGAGCCGAGGCGAACCAACCAGCGAGTACCCAAGTTTTAGTGAACTGGGTTTCCGGGGAGGAGCGCTAGGAGATTTGCAAGAAGTCCTCTTTATCATTCACATTCAATATATATTTACAACGTCACTTTTGCGCCGGGCGAGCAACTACTGATAGTATTTTCGGAGGTTCTTTGAATTCCAGGCATGGGGTAGTAGGTGCTCCCCAAGCGTTTCCAACTTATAAATCCTCGGGCGAATCACCTCTTTCACTCGGTACGGCCCCTCCCAGGTCGGGGAGAGTTTTCCGACCTTCTTCGGTTGGGAGATAGCAGCTTTCCTTAGGACTAGATCCCCTGCTCGGAATTCTCTGGGGCGTATCTTCAAATCATGATAGTTGGACACTTTCTGTTTGTAGACCGCGACCCTGATTCAGGACTCTTCCCGGGCTTCTTCCAACATGTCGAGATTTGCGCGGCCATTGAGCTGTTCATTGAAGTTGGTGACTCTGGGAGACAGGGCGCCCACATCGACGGGTATTACGGCCTCCGTCCCAAAGGACAAGTTGAATGGTGATTCCCCTGTCGATATGCGCGGGGTGGTACGATACGCCCATAGGACGTGATAAAGCTCGTCTGCCCACCGGCCTGCCTTTTCGTCCAGCCTCTTTTTGATCCCCTGAAGTAGGATTCTGTTCGTTACTTCGGTCTGCCCATTCGTCTAAGGGTGCGCTACTGAAGTGAATCTTTGTTCGATCTTCAAGTCGGAGCAGAATTTTTGAAAGTTCCAGCAGTCGAACTGTCTGCCGTTGTCCATTATCAAGACGCGGGGGATCCCGAATCTGCAAACTACTGACTTCCAAAAGAAGGTCTGCACATTTTGCTCTGTGATCTGGGCCAGAGGTTCAACCTCCACCCACTTGGTAAAATAGTCAATGGCTACCACGACGAACTCACGCCTCCCAGAGGCAGGGAGAAAGGGGCCCAAGATGTCCATCCCCCATACTGCGAAAGGGAGCGGGCTGATGATCGGGGCCATGGACACAGCAGGTTGGTGGATGGTGGGAGAGAACTTTTGACATCTCTCGCACCTTCTGACCAGATCTAGAGTGTCCTGTCTCAAGGTTGGCCAGTATAGGCCCCTTAGCAGTACTTTGATGGCCAAGGCCTTGCCCCCCAGGTGCTCTCCTCAAATTCCTTTGTGCGTCTCTTACAGAGCATATGCGGCGTTGCTTGGACGGAGGCATTTTAGGTATGGAAGAGTGTACGACCGTTTATACAGGCTCTCACCATCGAGGGAAAACCTGGCTACTCTCTGTATCACTTTGCCATTAGTCTGTCAATGCTAATCAATTTGTGTTTGCTAGCATCAAAATAAGAAGGTAAGCTGAATGATTGAACCCATGTGCACCTTTGGGCTTACACTTATACACTTTGTGCTTAATGCCTTATCATTTTATAGGTGGTTTATGGATGTAGACATAGATGTTTGGACCATGAACCTTATGTGTCTTGTTACTTGTATCCAAACATGGTAGACTATTCATGAATGCTTTAAAATGTCATATTTTGCTCATGATTACCCACAGTGGTATGCTCTCACTTGCATGAGCCATGGATGTCTCTCTCAGACATTGTTCTCTAAAGTCTACTCCTCCCTTGTCTGAGTCTTATAGATTTGAGCTAAATTGGCATATTTATACAATCTATAGTTTTAACCCCTTGTCTGATACTTGCCGCATGGTAAAGATGGAAAACTTAAAGTTAAAAGCTACTCAATAGGTGCTCATGCCTTCTTTTGAAGGAACGGTACCATCACATTAATTAAAACATCTAATTCCTTTGGCTTCTTGCTAACATCTTAACCATGATAAGTCATATGTGCTTTGTAATGATATTTATAAATATATATATATATCATATATGCACATAATTAGGGGGAGCATGGTCTGTTAGGTTGTCATCTCATTTGGTATCACTTGATTACCCCTAGCAATCATGCATTAATAGCCTAAAGGTTGTTTGTCAATTATTCAACTCTAAATCCCTTGGTGCTTCTGTGTAGGACAGCCCTTTGGATTCATACTTTGTACGAGTCTCTAATAAAGAGGGAGTAATACATGTAAATGTCTGTCCTTTTTATCTTATCATATGTTGATCTGGTTATTACATTACATATGATAAGTTCACCCATGTGGAGCTCTGTTGCTCCATATGTGTGGTAGTTGCGTCTTGTCCTATTCTTTGATTTTAAGAATATCCCTCATTTATGACAAGTTCCCTTAGCCTGATCCTTAGTGTCACATTCTTTTAGGCTTTAGACTTATCTTGGATGAACTCATACGGTATCATCATTTCCAATGATAAGTATCTTGTTCTAGAGTTTGAAAACTCTCTAGAACCCTCCTTCATAGGATAGTGGTTGAGTTGATCATCTCATTGCCTATGAAGCAGTCTCTTATCATGCATTTTTGAAGAAAAATATATCATTCATCATGATAAGATCCATTCGCTATTCACTGTCATATCTATAGCCATTGTGTATTGTCATGCCTTGCTTTATAGGTTTCATCTAAGGCCAATGACATATACATAGGGGGAGAGTAAAATGGTTATATACTTATGTTCATATAGATCATTGTGATGTGCTCACATGGTCTATTGCCCCTATAGTTGTGCTTTACATTCAAATATGTAAAACAAATTTGGCTTATCATGAACTTTCCTTTGTTTTTCTTCTAAAATCTCTTTGATAAGCATCATATTAGCTTCAATGTAATTTATATACTAACTACATAGCTTAGATAAGCTATCATTTACCTTGACACCCCACTTGCACTCTGACAGTAATATTCCTTCCTTTTCGCTGTTGCCAAAAGAGGGAGAATTTTGGGAATTGATTACGTAGTCCATTCTATATGCATCACATACTTTACATTCATTTATTACACATGTGCATATAGTGAGGGAGAGCATTGCTCTATTGTTTATGCTATTACTATATATCTCCTGCCTTCCTAATCCATTTGTTTGCCATTATAAAAAAGGGGGAGAAGGTAAGCTCAAGGGTTCCCATGGGTTCAAACATTCACCTTACCTTCTTGTTTTGATGCTAGCAAACCCAAATTGATTTGCATTTATGGCCTAATGCGTTGCTTTGAGGTGTTGTGCTCTATAAAGGAATTTGATATGTTATATCGCCATTACACAAGTCATCCAACACATGCCTTGCGGATCCACACACACAACGATCAAAGAGCTTTCACTCACAGTGAAGACATCACCATTTGGAGGAAGTATCAAGTCAAGAAGCTCGAGATGAAGATCCCACAAGTTTCCTAGGAAGTGTCAAGAAGAAGCTTGGAGATGAACCAACATGGTGACACCTCATGTACCTCTCAACATGTCTTGAAGATTGGAGGGAGTCACAAGAGCCAAGTCAAGTTCAAGATGTTCACTCGCAAGTCAAAGGAGTCCAAGAAAGTGCCAAGAAGCCAAGACATTCCAAGAAGACTCAATGGTAAACACTTTTAAAATGTATTTTGGAGTCCTCTTGATTTTATGATAAATGCACTTTCAATAGGTATTCAAATGGTTTCATACCTAATATTTTACATCTTTGGAAACCATACACACACACACCCTAAAATGCGTTTTGAAAACCTATGACTAAAGCCCAAAGACCATGGCCCAAGACCCTGAACTTTTAAAGTTAAAATGGAATTTTATACAGGGCCGGTCGACCGGGCTTTCCCGGGCGACCGCGGAAGCAAGATTAGAAATCCAGCACATGGCTTCAAATAGCGGGTCGGTCGATCGGGGTGAGACAGGTGTGGGACCCGATCCCGCGAGAGGGGTGGGGCGCGAGCCGCCACGCTCTCTCTTGGTCTCTCGTACCCACGCGAATGGCGTGTGCTTTTTATTATTGATTTTAATTACCCAACCAAGCAGGCAGCAACCAAGCCATAGGGTGCAAACAAACGTGCAACCCAGTACCCATAAGGGCAGGGGTAAGCTGCCGAGCCTAGCAAGGTGTGATTTAATTCATCTTTTCCGTGAACTTGGGATCACTAAGGCAATCCGAATTCCACGCAAAAGAGAGTGACAGAGTCGCCACCTAGATGAGGGATCTAGGACCCATAATTGACCAGAAATCTAGACTCGTTACCTGGTTACGAGAATGGAAGGTATGGGGAGTTACCACCACATGCACCATTCCTGCCCGATAATCGGTCTTCAATTCCAAAAGTTAACTCTTTCGAATTTCTTTTAAATGGCTCATTTAACTCTATATTAATGTGCGAACTATGTGACATGCATCCTAAGATCTAATTTCAATGTAATTCTTAAATGTGTATCTTGATTTTCTTAATTTATTTAAATTCAATCTAAGTGAAAGTTCTCCTAAACTTCTAATTTCATGGAAAGTCCTAAGTGATTTAATTACTTTTAATTTAAGGGTTAATGTAAAAAACCCCACTTATGTGTGGAGCCAACTCGTGATTGGTATGCCATCAAGCATCCAAGCTGCCTACGTACCCAAGCCTCACTGGGATCAGAGTCGACGTAGTTCGGTGCACCTGAACTAAGCTACTTATGCCTAACTCATCTAAGACACCGATCTAGACTGGATTGACTGTTTCAACAGTTTTAAGAGAAGTTATTTAATTCAAGTGGAAGATTTTATTATCCTAGGACCTCATCTAAGATGCTATATGATCATATCTAATTGCAAATTGTCCCTTAGACTAATGTAGGTTAACCTACGTTCTAGGTAACTAGGCTTGTCCTATGAGAAAAGAGGGTAACTAGTGTAACTAGATCTATGGCACGGTTGCTATCCATAGCAAACGCCCGTGATGAGGCTGGACTCCTAACTCTAGGACTCCCTAAAACCTAGGACACAACGTGACGTAAGTGTTCCTAAGGGGCCCTAAAGGTTCCTACGATAGGAGACCGTAATCCAACGGCTCCTAAGACACGGATCGAGTTAATTTGATTTGTTGAACTTAATGATTTTCAATTTTTGAAGATTTTTTACTCCTAAACATCTAAGGAATACCAAAAGCTCTATGGTTCGCAAGTTTCGGCCTCGAATCACAACCATGGAAGGGAATCGTGCTCTCAACCCTTGTATAATTTAGCACGTAAATTATAGTATCTTATTGCCTGGCATATTTCTCAGGATTTCCGTGGACAGTGGACCTCGGAGCCAATATCATACTATAATTTACGCACTCCAATTATGCAGGATTAATCGCAATTAGTATACGATTACGGTTGCGATCTCGGCAGTTAAATTGTCACAGAATAGCCAATTTACAAAGGCAATCTATGAACCCTAAGGTTTATGTTTCAAAAAAGTTAGGGATTGCATTTATGATGAAAACTTAAGATTTTTTGGAGATTTTTACGGACTTTTGTATTGATTTGCTATTAAATTGTGATTTAATATCATTAAGACCAAATTGCTAGGAATACACAGTAACCCTAAGCAATAGTACTCCAAATCAGTTGAAACTTTTCCAGTAACAAGATATGGATGATTGTGGCTTACTGGAAATATTTCATGAATTATCATTAAGATTTGATATCAATTCCCGATTTTTCAAAATCCAAATCAGATTATAGATTAACACCGCAACCTATAGCATATCAATTTCAAATCAACTTAAACTCTTACAGTATAAATATAATTATTAGATTAGACTACTGTATGACTTTCATGGATTTTTATGACGATTTGATACCCATTTAAATTCACACAAAAATCAGATGAAACCAAAGAATTACTTACAAAGCAAACCTAATAGTATCCTAAAATCAAATAAAAAATTCTAGTAGATATATAATAGATTATAAAATTTTCTATCAAAATTTCAAAACTTAAAAATTAAATCTTCTCTATAAAATCGATTTTTAAATAGAGAAGGGGAATTTGTTTCCTAGAAATTGAAACCCATTTATTAAAATAAATTACAAAACCATATTAAAACTTTGCAAAACCAATTTAAAATTTTTATATAACATTCCAGTAACCTAATTTACTGGTTTGTATAGAAAAATTTCAAAAATTTACTAATTTAATGCGAAAAAGAATTACGGCACGTAAGACGAAAAAGCGATTAGAAAACAAATAAAAAAACCTTTTTTCAAAAACAACTCTCATGAAAAATTCAATTTATTATTGAAAATTAATTCTGGAGAGTGTCATTAATTTTTAAAATATTTTGATATTTATTAAGAATGGCCGAAATTTAAAATAATTTTAAACCGGATTAAACAAATTCAAAAAAATCCGAAAATTTTTGGGTATTCTGAAAATCAAAACATTAGTTTGGAAATAAGATTTTATAAATTTTGGACTTGGTTTGATATACTTTTGGATTCGTTCATCAAGAAATAACCCCTTTCGGGGTTATTGTTTGAAAATTAGAATGAAAATTAAAACGGCCAAACCGTGATTGAAAATTAAGTTTTCACTAGTATTTTATTTTATAGAAATCCCAAAAAATGTCAGTTTTTAAAAAAACCCACGTTTTCTAACACTTGCTTTGATAATCCGATTTAAATCCATATTAAATAAAAAATGAAAGAAAATCATTATTAAATGGAAGAAATTTAATTTTTGGATCAAATTTTGGATTTTGAAAACTCATAATCTATATTATAACATACTGGAATTTCAAGAAAAAATTCATTGATTTGATCTATCAAAAGTAAAACCCTAGCATGCTTTTCTACTTTTGATATTACAAAGATAAAGATCCTACCGTTGATCGCGCTCCTTGTCTCTAGGGTGCGTAGATCCGAGGTATACGCTTTGTCGCACCATTTTATATGATGAAGAAGACCCAAAGAACACTCAAATAATTCTTGATTGTGTGATGCCTTGGAAAAGAAGAAGGAATTCAAGAATTCCTTTTGTAAAGAACACTTGAGAGAGAGATCACACTTCAAGAGAAAAGAGATTTTTTTTTCTTCTTGGGAGGAGAGAGAAAAAAAATGAATTTTGATCTTTTTCCCATCTTCTTTAAGATTGTTTGCTTTGAATTTTTATACAAAAAAGCTAGGGTTAAGAGAGAAATAGTAGTTCCCAATGTGAGAGCTCTTATTTTTGGCTTTTTCCAATTTTCCCCTCTTGCTTGCTTTCTTTCTTGTTTCCAAATTGGATTTGATTCCAATCTTAATTTATTGTCAATCAAGACATGCTATTCTTTATTCCACATTGCTTCTTTGGAAGAAAACCTTTTTTAAGCAATCATTCATCTTTTCCTTCTTTCCTTCTTTTCTTTTTTTTATTCTTTTTATTTTTCTTTTAACAAATATGATGTCACTATTGTGACATCATCAAGGTTGGATGCTCAATTCATGTGGGTCAGCCATGTGGGGCGCCCACCATGGTGGTCGACCCATATGAGTGAACCCACATGAGCTCCATCTTTACGGGCTTTAGCCCAATGTGCCATTTCACACGGGTTTTGGGTTTTTCCGTAAAAATTCAATACAATCTTTCCAAATTCAACATTCTATATATGGACTCAACCCATTTGACATTTATGGTGCATCCCTCACACATGATCGAACCATCATTTTTGAGAAAATAATTTTTGGACCAAAATGCCCTTATTTGACAATTACACATCCAAATGTGACCAAAATAACCTTAAATTGGTTCACCCCTACAGGGAAATGTTAAAAATGGAAAGTCTTTGTGATCAAACTTCAAAAATAAAAACTTTTAAAGTTGGGTCTTTTTGATGAGCAATATCAAACAGGATCATTTGGTACCCCCTGAAAATACCCAAAATGCCCTCAACACTTGGAATTTCCAAATTAAGCGAAACTCCTGAGAAATTCTAAATTTAGCAGGTTTTCCAAAATTCAGGAAATCATTCATAATCTCTCAGACATATTTCGGGGATCAAAAGAATTACACAGGAAAAGACCAAATTATCCCGAGGTGCTAGAATTTGGCGAGAATAGGGAAAACCTTGAGAAATTCTAAAAATAGCAGATTTTCGAAAATTTATGAACGGACTCATAACTTAGGGACTAAATATGATATGTTTGGAAATGTCTAAAATACTCCCGAAGTGCAAGACTAAGAGAAAATCTTGAGAGATCTAAATTTAGCAGGTTTCCCAAATCTTACGAAATTACTCTTAATCCATCAGCCGTACCCTCAAGATGGTTTTGGACATATGAGAAATTATTGAAATATCCATAAGATGATGAAAATGTGGAAGTCCCATGAGTTTAAAAAAATAGCAGCTTTTTCAAAATTTGAAAAATCACTCAAGATTTCTCAAATATAACTCGGGGGTCAAACGAGACACATCGGGAATGACCAAAATACCCCAGCAGTGCAAAATAGGCAAAAATGAGGGAAACCCTGAAAATTCTAAAAATAACAGGTTTTTTCATTTGGTTGGAAACTTGAACTTTCATCTTTCAGAGGCCAAAGGAACCCCCTAGAGACCTTCAGGATTGCGAATCAACTTCAAAACTCTCATAATGAAATGAAATCTACCCTAAAATGCATGGATGCCTAATCTAATGCTGAATACGGATTCAAAACTCGATGATACTACCGAATCTTTTGCTTTTTAAAGCGTAGCAAAATGGGGGTGTCTACAACAGGCGACCGTGGAAATGGTTCTGTTGAAATAGAACCCTTCCAGCATGGTTTGGGCGGGCGGGCGACCGACATGGACAGGTTGACCTCGGATACGTTTTTGAGCAAAAATTTTAATCAAACAGGTAGCCCTCGCCGGGCGACCACCATGGGTCGGTCAACCTCGACGGTAAGAAATTTGAAAATAAAAAAGGGAGCCCGATAAGGGCGGGCAACCGCTGTAGCTCGGTCGACCGTGCCGGTCTGATAAACTAGCCGTTGGGGCTTGCGGGGCTTGACTTTTTCAACCCATTTTTTTACAGTTTTACCCACAAACGGTCATATTTTTAAATGGGCTATATATACACTATCTAAACCTATTTAAGTAAGCTTTTGAACATTTTGAAAGATCAAATCCCATAGTTTTGAGCCAAAACCATCACATCAAAAGCTAAACCTCTTTGAACTTGTATTTTTACATTCTATCAAGAGGATCTTTGTAAGCCCAAGGGTTCCCAAGGGTTAATCATTCACCTTACCTTCTTGTTTTGATGCAAGCAAACTAAATTGATTAGTATTTATGGACTGATGTGTTGCTTTGAGGTATTGTGTTGTATACATGAATTGTGCTTAGATGATCACAAGAGCCAAGACAAGGACAAGATGATCACCCAAGCTGAAGAAGTCCAAGAAAGTGCAAAGGAGCCAAGACATTTCAAGAAGACTCAAGGTTCTTATTTTTAGAATGTATTTGGAGTCCTCTTGATTTTATGTAAAATGCACTTTCAAAAGGTTTTCATACTTAACTTTTTACATCTTTGAAAACCATACACACCCTAAAATGTGTTTGAAAACCTTGGACTTAAGCCCAAAGACCATAGCTCAAAATCACTGGATTTTAAAGTTAAAATTGTTTCTACAGAAGCAATTCAATTTGGGTCTAGGACGGGCCACCCCCGTGGGTCGGTCGACCGACATAGGTTTTTGAGCCAAATTTTTTGAGCAAACAGCTAGCCTTGGCCGGTCGACTGCGATAGTAAGAAATTTAAAAATAGAATAGGGCGCTCGATAGGGGTGGGCGACCGCTGTAGCCCGGTCGACCGCCGCGGTCCAGTAAACTAGCCGTTTGGGCATTTTCTGCTTGACTTTTTCAAGCCAATAATTTACAGTTTTACCCCAAACAGTCATATTTTCAAATACACTATATATAAATGATTAAAACCTATCTCTACAAGCTTTTGAATATTAGAGAAAGATCAAATCCCATTTCTCTTTGAGCTTCAACATTTTTATTTCAAAAGCTAAAAACCTCTTTGATCTTCCATTTCTACATCTTATCAAGAGGCACTTCATAGGGCTTTACATTTGTATTTTCTTGGAGTGATTGTGAGCTATTAAAGTTATAATCTGCCTATTAAAAGGCATTAAGCATTTTTTATTTTATTAGTTCTTCATGTGAGGGTCTCCTCTTTGGCCCGCGGAGAAAGGTGAAGAAGAGGGTCTCCGATTCGGCCCGTGAAGAAAGGTGAATCATGTGCAAGGGTGTGATTCCCTTGTCAAGGCTTCGTGTGAGGGGCTTCGCTTTAGCTCTTGGGAATGGAAAAGCAATGGTATGTTCCCTTTGGAGATGAAGGAGTCGGGTGTACGGCTTCATCATTTTAGTGGAGATCCCAATGAGGTAAACTTGGAAGAGTGGAGTAGGTCAAGTTGTGACCGAACCACTATAAATCTTGTGTTCCTTATGGATGTCTCTTTCCCTTCTCTCTTGCATATGTGGTGATTGGTAATCTCTAACCTAACTTGTTTTTGTGCTTTTAATTGAACAAGGGTTAGTAAATGCACTTGATTAAATTGTTTAAACCCTATGCATTATAATATCCATTTGAACAAGGGTTAGCAAAATGTTCATGATTAGAAAGTCTAAATCCTAGCTTTCATTGATATACATATTTAAACAAGGGTTATACTAATTGGTGCTTAATTAAATGGATTAATTTTTAATCTCCCTTAATTAAGCCTAAAATTTCTAATTGACCAATTCACCCCTCTCTTTGATTGTCACACCTGTATTTCATTTGGTATCAGAGCCTAAGCTCTTAAAGAGATTTTTTAATCTTAAAAATCTACAAGAGAAAAGATCTGTGACAATCCCTATGGAATTTGAGAAAGGCCGATCCACCCTAATTCCTCCATTCTTTGATGGAACAAATTATGGAGCTTGGAAAACACAAATGCAAGCCTATCTCAAATCCATAGATAATGACATTTTAGATGTCATTAAAGAGGGTATTTCTTTTTCAAGGAAATGCACTGAAGGTGACATAAAATTATTTTCCTTGAACTCAAAGTCAATGATCTTATTGTGTTGTGGTTTAACTCCTAACATTTTTGACAAAATTTCGAATTGCATCAATGAAAAAGATATTTGGACTTCGTTAGAAAATATTTTTGAGAAAAAATGTTTGTCTCTTTTCAAATGATGAAATTCTTAGACAAAAAGAGACTTTACAAAAATCTTTTACAAATGAAGTTTCTTTCAAACATTTAATTCATGATTTGGAAATTCAAATTGAAAATTAGAAATTAGATATAAATGAAAGTTTGAAATGAAATGAAAAATTAAGTCAATTGAGCATATGTTTTATAAATAAAAATGTTCACTTATTTCAAAGATGCAATGCCTTTGAGAAAGAAATTAAAAGCCTTGAAATCACAAACATTGAACGTGTTGAAAAATATAAACATGTTTGTGAAAATGAAGAACAAATGAATAAAGAACTCTACATTAAGAATCAAAGACTTTATGAAGAAAAAGAGAAACAACCTTCAAAGTCTTATGATTCTAATTGCTCCTCATCTACCAATCGTAATTATTGTGGTAGAGTTGAGCATCACAATTCTGAGTGTAAGCTTGGAATTGTGAAATTTTTAACAAGTTCGTTTAGATAAGAAAATGTACACTCCGACAAACAAACTTGGATGGAACAAAAGGAATTTGGGTTCCAAAAGAGTCCCTCTAATCTAATTAGTGAATGAGTTAGTTTAGGGGCTGTGCTAAATTATTTTATCATTCACATTCTTGCTAGATACTTTAATTCATTGAATATTTTTTGTATCTAGTTTTCATGATCTTAATGATATATCTTTTTAATTTTGAGCATTAGATACTCATCATTATTCATGTTCCTAATAGTTTGTATCTTTGCTCATTGTGCTTAAATGATCACATATTTTTTTATTTTTATGGTTTATTGAATATCTTTCTTGATTAAGCCTATCTAAGTGTAAATCACATCACTTGTGCACTTATCATCCACAAGAAAATCCATAATAGAAAATTCAATGTGAAAACCATATATGTGCTTTCATGAAAATTAACCTCCCTCTTTGCCCTTGAGCTCAAATTGATCTTTCAAGTTCATTCCCTTCATTCTTAAACTCTTTTTAGGATAATTTTGACATTTGCTAGATCTTTGTATATTCAACTTTAGAAGAATATCATTTCTAGCAAAATTGAGTATTAAAAGTCCTGTCTAAGGAAATCCACTCAAATCCTTTCTTAGACATCTCTTTTGCCCCTAGGTGAGTAATTATGTTTATTACTATGCACCTAGTTGTCAATCTAACCCATTCTTATGTGCTTAATGATTATCATTAAATGCATACGAAATCTTGATGGGTTAAATTGATGTATTCTAAAAATTCCTAAAATGAATATCCTCTCACTACTAAGTCTAGAAGTCCATGGATTATTCTCTACAGTCCTGCATGAATATCTTTGTTTGTGTAGAGAATTGAAAATGAGTCTAGATTCAATGTATGAAACTCAATTAAGTAAAATTGAAAATGTCATAGGAATCTAGTACCATTGTTGGGCAGTTTCTACTTGTTATGGTTATCATGTAACACATTGTGATGGGAACACTTGTTTCCCACACATCTTGGTTTTACATGGGCCTTTTGCACTTTGTGCTTAAATGCCCTATTTTTATATGGTGGTTTGTGAATATAGGCATAGATGTTTGGACCATGATTCGTGTGTCCAAACATGGTAGACTATCCATGTATGCTCTCATTGAATGAGCTATGGATGTATCTCTTAGACATGGGATTCTATTGATCCCTCTTGTAATGTATAAGTCCTATAGAATTGTGCTTAATTGATATTATATATATATATATATATATATATATATTCTATAATTTTCCCCTTGTATGCTACTGGGTACATGGTAAAGATGGTAAACTTAAATTTAAAAACCACTCAATTGGTACTCTTAGTCTTCTTACCTAGTAAGATGGAGAGTGTACACTCACTTTCTAATTAAAACACTAATTTATTTGGCTTTTAGCCAGCATCTTAACCATAATAAGCCATATGTGCCTTGTGTGTTATATATACATATATATTATTTGCATATATTTAGGGGGAACATGGTTTGGTAGGTTGTCACCTCTTTTGGTATCATATGACTACCTATAGCAATCATGCTTTAGTGGCCCAAGGGTGATTTGAAAATCATTTACCTTTAAATCTCTTGGGGTATATGTGGTTGGACAGCCCTTTGGATTCATACATTGTATGAGTCACTTACAAACTTACAAAGGGAGAGCTATACATGCTCAATGTCTGCCGTTTCACCTTATCATATGAAGTGTGATGTGTATCACATATGATAAGTACACTCATGTGGAGCCACATTTCTCCATGTGTGTTGTAGTTGGGTCTTGTCCTATTCTTTACATTTGAGATCATCTCTCATCTTTTGACAAGATCCCTTTGCCTGTGCCTCAGTGCCTCAGTGCCAGATCTTTTCAGGCCATATACTTATGTTGGATAAACTTATATATTTCTATCTCTGCCAATGATAAGTATCTTTTTCTAGAGTTTGAAAAATCTCTAGAACTCTTCTTCATAGAATAGTGATTGAGATGATCATCCTATCTCCTATAAAGTAATCTCTTATCATGTGCTCTTAAAGATAAGAACATCTTTAATCATGATAAGATTCAATGACTGTGCTTTTACATTCTTATCTATAGCCATTGTGTATTGTCAGGCCTTGCATTATAAGAATTATCTAAGGCCAATGACAATTTCTTAGAAGAGGGATGATTTAAATATTTTTGAGTTTGTCATGTCCCATCATCTCTTCTAAGATTTTAGCTTCGGAGGACCCCACTCAGATCATGTCATTCATAGCTTATTTATGGTACTTGTCTCCTTCCATCGTGCCAGATGTAATAAGATGGTAGATGTACTCAATTTTTCTCTGTCCATCTCTACATTCTTCCACTATGAAGGATGAACAGAGACTAAGAAAATTGAAGACTCTGTCTAAAGGCTGGCATGCGCACTTCATGATCATCCTTTCAAGGATGACCCTTTGTTGAAGGAGAAGATTTAAAACAAGTACCCAATCTCTTAATCCGGAAAGATTTGTCAAATGATGCTCCCTTACATGGAATAAAGGGTCAAGCATTGATCTAAGCTCTTCTAAACATTCATCAGTAGAAGAGTTCCGGATAGAAGAAAACAGGTTTAGTTTTACTTCTTTCGAGAGATTTTCAAATACCAGTTTTATCACTTCTTGAAGTAATAAAAGAAATGTGGTATTAATCTTCCATTTTGATCATGTATTTTGAGCTTTATGGTCCTCATCTATGTATGTAAGCCCAATAGTTCCCACCTTGGCATTCCCATCTTATTTTGATGATTCTAATACACAAGTGATTTATATCACTAATGTGTTTGAATGTATAAGTTGTAGATTATAATTACGCTAAGACAAGATTGCTTGGATTAAGGCCAAGAAGCTCTCATTAGACCACATTATGAAGGCCAAAGACATCGGAGATCCAAGACGAATGAAGACTTGAAGAATCGCAATTGAAGATCGAAGTCATTTTAGAATGTAAAGATCCAATCCTAGTTTAGGTGTTTAGAGGCATAAATTAAGTTAATCTCACACACCCCAAAATGTTTAAGAGATTGTCCTTGTGGTGTTCCAACACTTTAGAACCCTCATAACAATCCCAACTTGGTGTAGAGTTGGAAGCCTAATAAACAGAATTGAAAATCTGCTGCATATAGGCTTCTCGGAACTCCGAGAGAATTCTCGGAGCTCTGAGATTTGGTCCAGTAGCTTTTTTCCAACTTCTGTTTGTATTCCCGGAACTCCGAGAAAAATTCTCGGAACTCCGAGAATTCTACTTCGGGAAGATAAAAGAGCCGTTGGTGTTTTTGCCAGAATTACCACTATGCCACCAAACGGTCATATTTGGGTTTTTCTAAATATATGGGTATTCTAAACTTCCCAACTATCAATCCTAAAACTCTAAAAACCTATTAGAATATCCTAAGAGTGAATCAAGCTTGTTTATGCCTCTCATCCTCTAGATTTAGGATTTGGATCATAAGCTCAAATTTGTACATCTTCTACAAAGTTTGTAAACCCTTATGAGGGATTTTTTGTTCTTTCTTTCTTTACCAAGAACATTGTATTCGGGCGAGTGTTTGGAGAAGCGGAGCCCACTCTCCGTGGTGAGGATTGCCACCAAGGTTAAAGGCAGCTAGAATTGTAATCGGCACCGATCTTCGCTGAAGTTAAGATGATCAAATAGTGAAGCCATCAACGTGTTTGGTTGGTGGAGTGGAGTTGGCCTCGCGTTTGGAGGACATAACCACTTTAAATCTCGGATGCATTCTCTTTTGTCTCTTGCTTTTCATTTGCACTGCACTTAGGATTTAACTTGTGTGCTTAAATTTTCATCTTTGATCTCTTAATCTTCAAAATTGGGTTAGAAGTTTTCAAAAGCTTAAAACTTGTTAGCAACCTAATTTTACCTCCTCATTAGTTGCCATTAGAGTAAGTACTCGGGCCTACCCTTGGAATTTCACTTGGTATCAGAGCCTTGGCTCTTAAAAGATTTTCTTTTCTTAAAATCTTTGGTAAATTTTTTTTAAATTTTAACAAGGGAAAGATCATAAGATCATTGGCAACTTTCTAATTGTGAAATGGCAAACATAAATGGAACCGGACTTCCGCATGGCCATTCCACAACTAGACCTCCTTTCTTTAATGGGTCTAACTATGGACATTGGAAGACAAGGATGCGCATCTATCTTCTTTCGATAGATGTGGAGCTTTGGCATATTGTAGAAAATTGATACACTTTACCTTCCAAGCCATTTGAAGAATGGAATGTTGTAGAGAAAAGGCATGCAAATCTAAATTACAAAGCTATAAACTCTTTGTTTTGCGCCTTATCTACGGAGGAGTTTAATAGAGTAGCTCTTTTTGATCTCGCCAAGGTTATTTGGGATACACTTGCCGTTACCCATGAGGGAACATCACAAGTTAAGGATTCCAAAATAAACTTGTTAAATAGCAAATATGAAATCTTTAGAATGGGTGAAAATGAAAGTATTTCCGAAATGTATACCCGATTTTCTAAAATATCAAATGAATTAGCTAATCATGGTAAATCTTATCCTACTGATGAGTTTGTGAGTAAGTTGCTTAGGTCTCTTCCTCCTTATTGGGATCCAAAGGTCACCGCCATGCAAGAATCAAAGGATCTCAAGACGCTAACTATGGAGGAGCTTGTAGGATCTCTTATCACTCATGAGATGCTCCTCACTAGCCGTCAAGAACAGAAGAAGCCGAAAGAGAAAGAAAAAGAAAGTCGATCTCTAGCTCTAAAGGCCTCCAATACGGACTCATCATCCTCAAGTGAAGCGGATAGTGATGAGGAAAAAGCGTTAAGAAAATTTAAAAGCTTATGGAGAAAGCAACACAAAAAGGATAAAAAGAAGAAGAAAGAAGAAATTGAAGTAGAAGGAGGAATAAGGTGTTACAACTGTAAGAAGACGGGACACAAAAGACCGGAGTGTCCACTTCTCAAGTCATCTTCCTCAAAGTACAAGGGAAAGAAGGATTGGAAGAAGAACAAGGGTCTTGTAGCCGCTTAGGATGCTTCTAGCACCTCGGGAAAGAGCTCAAGTGAAGGGGAAGCTAATAAAGATGATCTTTGCTTCATGGCACTCACCCATGAAGATGAGGTAAATTCTAACCCCTCTTATTCATCAAGTAGTGATAGTGAAAAAATATCTTATGATGAATTTGCATTACCTTGCATTCTCAAATTACAAAAAATAAAGTTCAAAAGAAATCTATTTCAAAATTAGAAAATGAACTTGATGTTTTGAGAAATGAATCTTCTTCTTCCAAATCTCAAGCTAAAGTACAAATTGAAAATTTTAAACTTGAGATTGAAACCCTTAAGGGTTGTTTGGATGAGAAAACTTGCCAAATTGCTAAACTCCAAAATGTGGCAAGCTCTTCCAAATCTTATGAAGATGACTCTAATGATTTTTTAAATCAAATAACACATCTTCATAATGAGAATGAAAGGTTAAGATTATGTCTCCATGGATTCCTAAATGGTGATAAAATTATTGACATAATCTTAAAGAAGGCTAGTCATAGACCTAATCGTGTATCTTATGATAGGACTAGTCTATCTAACCCTCATGTTAGATGTCATTATTGTGGAATCAATGGTCACTACCAATTCCAATGTGCATTTAAGATTAGAGATTATGATGGAACCAAGAAAGATTGGGTTCCCAAAGCCCCCATATGATTCTCTTCATATGTGCTTATATTAGGGGCTTGCACTTAAAATTGAATATCTTTTTATGGTTTTTTAAATATCCCCTCTTGTCTTGAATAAAAACTCTAAATAGGGGGAGTTTAATGTTTGTCTTTTTCCTTAAAAAAAAGGGGAGCTTAAAATTGTAAATTTCATCCCTTCAATTTTCTTTTACCCCAATCTTTTTTATTGATGCCAAAGGGGGAGAGAAATCTAGTGTAAGAAAATATTTGCATGCTTTTATTGGAAAATCTCTTGTGCTTGTCATCATAAAAAAGGAGGAGATTGTAAGCCCAATAGTTCACACCTTGGCATTCCCATCTTATTTTGATGATTCCAATACACAAGTGATTTATATCACTAATGTGTTTGAATGTATAAGTTGTAGATTATAATTGCGCTAAGACAAGATTGCTTGGATTAAGGCCAAGAAGCTCTCATTAGACCACATTATGAAGGCCAAAGACATCGGAGATCCAAGACGAATGAAGACTTGAAGAATCACAATTGAAGATCGAAGTCGTTTTAGAATGTAAAGATCCAATCCTAGTTTAGGTGTTTAGAGGCATAAATTAAGTTAATCTCACACACCCCTAAATGTTTAAGAGATTGTCCTTGTGGTGTTCCAACACTTTGGAACCCTCATAACAATCCCAACTTGGTGTAGAGTTGGAAGCCCAATAAACAGAATTGAAAATCTGCTGCATATAGGCTTCTCGGAACTCCAAGAGAATTCTCGGAGCTCCGAGCTCGAAACTCCGAGAAATCCTCAGAGCTCCGAGGATTCCTCGGAGCTCCGAGATTTGGTCCAGTAGCCTTTTTCCAACTTCTGTTCGTATTCCCGGAACTTCGAGAAAAATTCTTGGAACTCAGAGGAATTTCTCGAAACTCCAAGACCACTACTTCGGGAAGAGAAAAGAGCCGTTGGTGTTTTTGCCAGAATTACCACTATGCCACCAAAATGTCATATTTGGGTTTTTCTATATATATGGGTATTCTAAACATCCCAACTATCAATCCTAATACTCTAAAAACCTATTGGAATATCCTAAGAGTGAATCAAACTTGTTTATGCCTCTCATCCTCTAGATTTAGGATTTGGATCATAGGCTCAAATTTGTACATCTTCTACAAAGTTTGTAAACCCTTGTGAGAGATTTTTTATTCTTTCTTTCTTTACCAAGAACAATGTATTCGGGCGAGTGTTTGGAGAAGCGGAGCCCATTCTCCGTGGTGAGGATTGCCACCAAGGTTAAAGGCAGTTGAAATTGTAATCGGCACTGATCTTCGCCGAAGTTAAGAAGATCAAATAGTGAAGCCATCAATGTGTTTGGTTGGTGGAGTGGAGTAGGCCTCGCGTTTGGAGGACCGAACCACACTTAATCTCGGGTGCACTCTCTTATCTCTTGCTTTTCATTTGCATTACACTGAGGATTTAACTTGTGTGCTTAAATTTTCATCTTTGATCTCTTAATCTTCAAAATTGGGTTAGAAGTTTTCAAAAGCTTAAAACTTGTTAGCAACCTAATTTTACCTCCTCATTAGTTGCCATTAGAGTAAGTACTCGGGCCTACCCTTGGAATTTCAATGTATACATGATCTTTTGGTTGCAATGGATCTGTACCTCATTGATTTCATTCTCTTATCCATGTGTTTATTAGACTATCTGCCTTGAACTCATATCATCTGTCTAATAATCATCCATTCATATTCAAAGTATGATTGGTTTATGAATGGAGCATTCCAAATGGTTAAAGGTGATTAATTAAATCATGGTTCTATGTGCCTTGATCTATTACATTTAAATTACATGCACCGAGTCAGAGAGATCTTTCACTTTGATATGTGTAAATCTCTATGAGCAAGAAATAAGTCATCTCAAAAATGTTATATTATAGTTCAGAGCATATCAATGCTCTCGAAGAGACTTGTCTGCTTATTGTCAAGAGATCCCCTACATAATGCAACTTGTGAACTTGAAAGTTATGTCTAATACTTGAGTATATCCTTGCTAAGGTAGAGACTCATCTTCTTACAACTTGCAAATGAAGCCCAAGTGTTTAAATCACTCTCCTTTTAAACCATTCTGCCTGGTCATGCCCTATTACATAGGTTTCACCTAGGGCAATTGACAAATAAATAGGGGTAGAGCCAAATGGTTGCTTTTTCATGTTTATATAGACCATTGTGATATGCTCACATAGTCTATGCCCCCATAATTGTGCTTAACTTACATATCTTTAAAAAAAATCTGCTTATCATGCATTTCACTTTATTTTCATTTTGATAAGCATCATATGAGCTTCATTGACACATCATATACACTTTGAATAACTCTTATGAGTTATTTTTCATCTTGACACCCCATTTGCACTCACACTTGCATATCCCTACCTTTTTGCTGTTGCCAAAAGGGGGAGAATTTTGAAAATTGATTAGGTAGTCCAATTGTATATGCACCACATGCTTTATATTCATTTATTATACTTGTGCATATAGTGAGGGGGAGCATTGCTTCATTGTTTATAATGTTTAATGCTTATTCGTCTATTTGATTAATATCTCCTCCCTCCCTAATTAATTTGTTTGCCATCATAAAAAAGGGGGAGAATGTAAGCCCAAGGGTTCCCAAGGGTTAATCATTCGTCTTACCTTCTTGTTTTGATGCTAGCAAACTAAACTGATTAGCATTTATGGACTGATGTGTTACTTTGAGGTGTTGTGTTGTATACAGGAATTTCATGTCATAATCGTCATTACACAACTCTTCACAACACATGATTTGTGGATCAATGATCAAAGGAACCAAGAGCTTGCACCTACATTGGAGTTATCCTTATTTTAAGATGCTCAAGTCAAGAAGCTCAACATGAAGATCCCATAAGTTCCTAGCAAGTGTCAAGAAGGAGCTTGGAGTTGAACAAGCCATGGTGACACCTCATGTACCTCAAGATGCATTGAGGATTGGAGGACAAGTCATAAGAGCCAAGATAAGGACAAGATGTGCACCCAAGCTGAAGAAGTCCAAGAAACTGCAAAGGAGCCAAGACATTCCAAGAAGACTGAAGGTTCTTATTTTTAGAATGTATTTGGAGTCCTCTTGATTTTATGTAATATGCACTTTCAAAAGGTTTTCAAATGGTTTTCATACTTAACTTTTTACATCTTTGAAAACCATACACACACCCTAAAATGTGTTTGAAAACCTTGGACTTAAGCCCAAAGACCATAGCCTAAAAGCCCATGGATTTTAAAGTTAAAACTGGAATTTCACTCAGGGCCAGTCGACTGGATGATCCAGACGACCGCGGATGCGCTTCTGTTTCTACAGAAGCAATCCAATTTGGGTCTAGGGCGAGCGACCGCCGTGGGTCGGTTGACCGAGAAAGGTTTTTGAGCAAACAGTTACTCCTGGCCGGGCGACCGCCATGTGGCCGATCAACCGCGACGGTAAGAAATTTGAAAATAGAATAGGGCGCCAGATAGGGGGCGGGCGACCGCCGTAGCCCGGTCGAGCATACTAGCCGTTGGGGCATTTTCTGCTTGACTTTTTCAAGCCAATAATTTACAGTTTTACCCCACACGGTCATATTTTCAAATACACTATATATACATGATTAAAACCTATCTCTACTAGCTTTTGAACATTAGAGAAATATCAAATCCCATTTCTCTTTGAGCTTCAACATTTTTATTTCAAAAGCTAAAAACCTCTTTAATCTTTCATTTCTATATCTTATCAAGAGGCACTCCATAGGGCTTTACATTTGTATTTTCTTGGAGTGATTGTGAGCTATTAAAGTTGTAATCCGCCTATTAAGAGGCATTGAGCATTTTTCTTTTTATTTGTACTTCATGTGAGGGCCTCCTCTTCGACCTGTAAAGAAAGGTGAAGAAGAGGGTCCCTGATTCGGCCCGTGAAGAAAGGTGAATCATGTGCAAGGGTGTGATTCCCTTGTCAAGGCTTTGTGCGAGGGGCTTTGCTTTAGCCCTTGAGAATGGAAAAGCAAGGGTTTGTTCCCTTTGGAGATGAAGGAGTTGGGTGTACGGCTTCATCATTTTAGTGGAGATCCCAAGGAGGTAAACTTGGAAGAGTGGAGTAGGTCAAGTTGTGACCAAACCACTATAAATCTTATGTTCCTTGTGGATGTCTCTTTTCCTTCTCTCTTGCACGTGTGGTGATTGGTAATCTCTAACCTAACTTGTTTTTTTGCTTTTAATTGAACAAGGGTTAATAAATGCACTTGATTAACTTGTTTAAACCCTAAGCATTATAATATCCATTTGAACAAGGGTTAGCAAAATGTGCAGGATTAGAAAGTCTAAATCCTAGCTTTCCTTTATATACATATTTGAACAAGGGTTAGACTGATTAGTGCTGAATTAAATGGATTAATTTTTAATCTCCCTTAATTAAGCCTAAAATTTCTAATTGACCAATTCACCCCCCTCTTAGATTGTTACACCTGTATTTCAATCTCCATTAGGCTTTTACATTTCATCTATTCTTTGGAGAGTTTGTGAGCTTAAATGTTTGTAATCCGCCTATCAAGAGGCAAAGAGAGAGTTTTCATTTTTAGTTCTTTATTGTATTAAGGGCCTTGGATTCAGCCTGGTGACAAAGGTGAATCTGGTGTAAGCGGGAGTGTCCCCTCGCAAGGCTTCGTGCAGAAAGGGTTTGTTCCCTTTGGAGATTGGAGAAGGTGGTGTACGGCTTGGAGATTCGCTATTGAAGAATCTCATCTTTTAGTGGAGTCCCCAATGAGGTAAACTTGGAAGAGTGGAGTAGGTCTTGTGATAGATCAAACCACTAAATCTTGTGCCTTGTGGTTGCTTCTTCTTATCCTTTCCCTTGCACTTGTGGTGATTGGTAAACTCTAGCCTTTACTTATATTTATGTTTGTTATTCATTAAACAAGGGTTAGAGCAGATAAAAGATAAAGTAATATCTAAACCCTAAATTGTTTATCTTGCTTATTTAAAACAAGGGTTAGACTAATTAGTGCTTAATAAGTAAATTAACTTTAATAATCCACCGAATTAAGCCGAGAATTTTTAAATAGCCAATTCACCCCCCTCTTGGGTTGTCATAGTTGCATTTCAGAATCATTGTAAGAGGGTTTCTTGATCCGTCCCGGTAAGAAATGAAGATCTTATAGTGGAATCGCCAAGGATGTCTTGGCAAGTGGACGTACACCTTAGTATGCTCTAAGGTTGAACCACTCAAAAACTCTTGTGTGGTCTCTTCTTCCTCTCATCCTTCCTCATATGTGATTGGTAACCTCTTTCCCTTTGCATTTATTTTATTTCTAAGTTAACAAGGGATAGTTGTAATTTCAATTTGAAGTTAATCACATTTAAAATCTTTAAATCTTAATTAATTCCAGTTCACGCCCCATCTTGGGCCTCACATAGAATTTCAATTGGTATCAGAGCAAAGGGCTCTTGTTTCTAAAGCCTTAACCGGTTTGAGTTTAAAGATGTTGGCCATTATATCTATTCCCCCATCATTTGATGGAAGTAATTATATGGAATGGAGAACCCGTATGTTGTTTTTCCTAGGATCTTTGGATGTTGAGATTTTAGAAGTGGTTAAAAATGGTTTTTCTTTTTTCTAAAAAGAAATGGGGGAAAAATGATTTGAGATTGCATGATTTAAATGTTAAATCTATGATTGCAATTTGTTGCTCCTTGTCTCCTCATGTGTTTGAAAGAGTGTCAAAGTGTAAAGATGCAAAAGAGATTTGGACTAAACTAGAAAGCATTTATGAAAATGATTATCATACACATGACTCGGTTGAGGATTCTTACAAGAGCTTGAATGTTGTGTCCAAAAAGCTTTTGGAAAATGGTAAGAACCTTAACAATTCAATTTTCGTTTTGAAAAATGAAATAGAGAATTTTAAAAAGGAAATTGATGATCTCTAGCTCAAAAATGATGCTTTGAATCAAATGAACAAAAACTTGATTAGTTTTAACTATGACTTGATTCAAAGATGCAAATCATTTGAAAAAGAAAATGAGAAATTGGTTTTCGAAAATCAAGTTTTACAAGAAGAGAAGAAAACCTTTGAAAATCTTAAAACTTCTTGTGATTTAACATGTCCATCTACTTGTTGCACAAAATGTCATCTTTGTGGTAGAGTAGAACATTTTAAAAGTAATTGCGTGTTTAGGACTTTGCCTAGAAACAACCTAATATGGATTGAAAAGAATCACTTAGGAAAATCTAAACCCATTGGAACCAAATTGGTCTGGGTTCCAAAAGCCCCAACCTAGCTTTCTATGCATTTGCATTAGATAGGGGCCTGTGCTTTAACTTGAAAATCTTTATGATTTTGGTAGTATGTGCCAAGGTTCTTGTTTAAATTGATGTATCTCATACCTTAGCAATGTATGTTTTGAAAAACCCCTCTTTTGTTGTATTTGTATCCTTTATCGGGGGAGAATATGTCTAGGGGGAGCTTAGCACCCCATAATTTCAAAAATCCTCTCGACCCTTGATTTTCAAAGGGGGGTGACGATTGTGACAAAGTGGGAGTTTAGAATTCACTTGGTATCTCTATCCCCAAATTTATATATAAAAAAACTCCTCTTAACTTGTATTTGAAATTTTAAAAAGGAGGAGTTGTATATTTGATATTTTCCTTGATTAAGGGGGACTTTATAATTGAAAATTTTACCCCTTCGATTTGTCTCTTGCCCTATCTTTTTTGTTGATGACAAAGGGGGAGAGAAATTGAGCTTATATGTTGGCAATCACCTTGTGTGTTGTCACCATAAAAAAGGGGGATATTGTAAGCCCAAAGGTTTCCACCTTGGCAATATTCTATGTTTTGATGATTCCAAACACAAGATGATTTTGGTTGTTATATCTAATGTGTTTGATGTTTTAGTGCATGTATTGGAGACTCGATCAATCAAACTCAACATGTCAAGGAAAGCATGGATCTAAGCTTCGACGATTGATAGAGATCATGAGAAGCTGACGAAAGAAGACGGATTGGATATTTGATGGAGATCATGTAGAGCCAAAGAATTAAAGAGATGATCCATGTAGGCAAAGAAGACTTGAAGTATTGAAGACAAAGTGAATATCAAGTGTCTTTCAAGTCTTATAGATTGTATAAGCCCAATCTTCACTTAAGGTTTTAGAGGCACTAAACATACCCTAATAGGTCCTAATTAGGTTGCTTAGACCATGGACAAAATGCCTTAGAAAGACCAAAAAGTATGGAAGAAAATGGACCACAAATAGTGGACCAGATGATGGACCAGAGCTCTGCTCGATCATCAGGTTGATTAAATGGAGACCCAAAGTTTTCCAAATGAGCTAAATTTTGGTCCATGATGTTTTCTAATATTAATATCAATGTGTACAAAAAGTCAGAGAAAAACTCATTCATTTGATAGGCGAACTTGTAAACCAGACCTTGTAGCAGAAGTCTGACCAATCATCTGGTTGATCAAAATTGGACCCAAACGTTTTCCAAATGAGCTAAATTTTGGTTGATGATGTTCTCTAATATCAATACCAATGTGTACAAAAAATCAGAGAAAAACTCATTCATTTGATAAAGGAACTTGCAAACCAGACCTTGCGGCAGAGGTCTGCCTAATCATCTGGTTGGCCCCTGGAAGCAACAAGACGTCTGGTGTCGGGAAAATATGACCGTTGGGATATGCGGCTGGTTCTTATTTTGATTTTTTAAAACCAAAAAATGCATATTATGCCCTCCAACGGTTATATCTTCTAAGGGGCTATATATATGAGTTTATTTTCATTATTTTAATACTTTTGTAACTTGGGAAAAGATCTATACTTAAGATTTAAGCATTTCCAAGCATTTTTCAAAGCACTCTTCTTCCTTGCTTTTAAACTTGCAAACTCATAGAAGAAGATCTCCATAATCTTACTTGCAATTATCTTTGGAGAAGACACACTAGAAGCTCAGTCATCATCAACTCAAAGGAAGATCTACCAAGCTCACTTGTACTCATTTTTGGAGAGTTGGATTAGGGTTTCTTGTAACATTCTTTTGGAGAGCTATTTGAGAGCAATAATTGTACATCCAGCCTATAAGAGGCTAAGAGAGATTCAACATCATTTTTCTTCAACTATTTGTACGAGGGTCTTCGCTTCGGCCCGATAAGGGAGGTGAATCATTGTAAGAGCGCTTCTTGATCCGTCCCAGTAAGAAAAGAGGATCTTATAGTGGAATCGCCAAGGGGGTCTTGGCAAGTGGAAGTAGACCTTAGTATGCACTAAGGTTGAACCACTCTAATACTCTTGTGTGGTCTCTTCTTCCTCTCATCCTTCCTCATATGTGATTGGTAACCTCTTTCGCTTTGCATTTATTTTATTTCTAAGTTAACAAGGGATAGTTGTAATTTCAATTTGAACTTAATCACATTTAAAATCTTTAAATCTTAATTAATTCCAATTCACCCCCCTCTTGGGTTGCCTAACCTAATTCCAGAGTTTAATAAAACCACCATGTAAGTTTAATAAAAATGTTGAACAGAATTTAATAAACCACAATGTAACGATTGATATTTTCTTCGTTTTTAAGAACTTAAGAATAAAACTTTAGAAGGCAAAGCAAAACGTTAAAGGGGGGTGAATTTATCCTCAAGCAATTAGTGTAAAGTGTAAACCATTTTTTCTCATGGAAACCGTATTGGGGGGAGGGGTAATTTTATCCGATTGGGGGAGATCTGATCCTACTCGGCTCTCGGTTCCAGGTTCCCAAACCCAGAACCGAACCAAATTCTCATGGTTCCAGGATCCCAGAACTGGAGCCATACCACCAAATTCTTGAACCGAACCGAACCAAATAGCCGATTCGGTTTGGTTCTTCGGGTTGAACCGGAAGCATGTTGAAATACAGTTGTGAAAATCAAGAGGGGGGGTGAATTGGTTAATTAGAAATTTTAGGCTTATTTAAAGGAGATTTAAAATTAATCCATTTATTTAAGCACTAATTAGTTTAACCCTTGTTCAAATAGGTATATCAATAAACTCTAGGGATTAAACTTTCTAATCATGCACATTTAGCTAACCCTTGTTTAGATAGATATTATAATGCAATTTAGAGTTTAGACATTTATCTTAAGTGCATTCACTAACCCTTGTTCAATTAAAGCATAAGCATAACAAAGGTTAGAGATTACCAATCACCACGCGTGCAAGAGAAGGAAAGGAAGAGAGAGAAATAATGCATACCACAATGAGGACACCAAGATTTTATAGTGGTTCAGTCACAACTTGACCTACTCCACTCTTCCAAGTTTGGCTCATTGGGTACTCCACTATGGTGAAATTTCAAGCCTAATCTCAAAGCTCTTACAGTAAGCCTTTCCATTCTCATGGGCCAAAGCGAAGCCTATGGCACGAAGCATTGGCAAGGGAATAAAACCTTTACACATGATTCACCTTTCTTCACGGGCCGAATCGGAGACCCTTTTCTTCACCTTTCTTTACGGGCCGAAGAGGAGACCCTCAGTGAGAGAAACACCAATCACTCAAGTGACACAAAGATTTATAGTGACTCGACAAACGGCCTACTCACTCTTCTCAAGGTCGCACTTGAGGATTTCCATTATTGAGACCTCCACGACACCCAGCTCCGAGGCTTTTACAATCCAAGGGAATTAAATAAGGATGCCCTTCCACCTTTACAAAGACTCTCCTTCTCCGCCGAGTTCTAAGCTCATATTCGAATACATGTGTCCAAGGTGATTTTTATCATGTGATAAATATATTCTAAAAATCCTTGGTCTATTCCCTAGATTCTTAAAGAATATATTGTGTAGGGAAAATTGGAAATGGTCTAGATTCAATGTATTTAATTAAAATTGAAAACAACTTGTGAATCTATTATTTGGGCATATTTCATCTTAGTGGTTGATACCCTATACCTTATGATGGGAACATGTGTCTCCCACACATTTTGGTTTTCCTATGGGTATATGCACTTTGTGCTTAATGCCTTGTCATTAATGTGATTTGTGGATGTAGGGTGTAGATGTTTGGACCTTGTACTTCATGTATCATGATCAGCTTGTCCAAACAATGTTGACTATCCATGGATGCTTTGATACGGATCACATCTTTCTCATAAGGTATATTCTCACCTTCATGAATCATGGATGTCTCTCTAAGACATGGTATTTTATTGACCATTCTTACTATGTCTTAGTCCTATAGAATTGAACTCAAATTGGGTTATATATATTCTATAGTTAACCACCCCTTGTTTGATACTATCTACATGTATGAGATGTCAAACCTTAAGTTAAAAGCTATTCAATTGGTATCCTTAGCCTTCTTAGTTTCTAAGATGGAGACAGTACTTTCACCAATAATTAAAATACTTAATCATGTGGCATTATGCCAACATCTCAAACATGAATAGGTATACATTTATATGTGATCTCCTTATCTAGTTATGTATGTTACATACTTAGGGAAGTAAAGCTTAAATTTGAAAAATAAAATATCACATTTAGGAGGAGCATGAGCCAAAGATTGAAAATCTTTTGTGCTATGCTTGTTTATCATGATGAGCTAGACTATGGCTATCATCTTATCATGATAAACTGACACTTGGAGAGTAAGTGTCATTATAGCCCAAGGATTGAGTCTAACTTGGTATCTTTTGAAAAATATATCCAAAAACTCCTTGGAGTCTATGTGAGGACAATCCTTTGGATTCATGCATTGCCTGATTCCTTTTGAAATGGGGAGTTTAAAGATAAATTTGTCCTTAGTGACTTATCATATGATTCCTAATGTGGTTATCACTTCACATATGATAAGTACTCTCATTTGGAGCATCGTTGCTCTATATGGGTCATGTTCGGGCTTGTCTTGTGTTCTTATTTTGGTATCATTTATTTTTTATATAGACAAAAAGCCCATAGCCTAGGTCTTAGTGCCATATTATTCTAGGCTTTTTAACTTATCTTAGATGGTCTAATATGATATCATCTATTCCAAGAATAAGTTTTGGTGGCAAAGTATTCCATGGTTATATCTCCGGCCTATTGTGTAATGTCATGCCTTGATTCATAGGTTCATCTAAGGCCAATGACAAATATAAATGGGGAGAGTTAATTCTTTGTATATCTATATTTATATCGATTATTGTAAGATGCTTACACTATCCATTCAAACATTTCCCCACTAGTGGTGCTAAAAATTGCATATCTTTCTAGATTTACATTCATAGGAGTGAACTAAAATTGCTAATCTTAGTTTCTATGGATTTGATTTCTTATCATGTGTACCTTCACTTGGATGTTTATATTTCATTGATAAGTTTCACTGTCATGCCTTATATCCTAATAGTTAGCCATATTAGGATCAAATGTCTATTTCTATGCATGACAATTTAAGAGAATGTTTTTAACTTGAAAAATATATATTCTTGCTTATCATGATGAGTCTATAACTACACATTCCTCATGATAAGATTCTAATAGGAATTTTATTTTAACAAAGGAGGCTTATCATGCTAAACTTTAAACCTGCTTGTTTTTCTTTCATGATAAGTAAAATATAAGCTTTAACTTGCTAATCTATTATTATATTGTGGGTCATAGGGTAGATTTATATTCGATTAATATATATATACTAAGATATACCCTAAAAATTTGTGCTAAAATTGGAATGTCTCTTTATTTTTCTAACATAGGCTTGATTTATATTAGTCTATTCGTCTCCTATGTTGATATGCTCTTATCATGCCAATATATGTTGGATTATAATTTGATTTTAATTGGTATCTCATGATAAGTAGTTAGGGGGTGTATCATATTCTCATTGTATATCTTGATGCTTTATGTATTGATCTTAAATATTTAATCCTTCATTTTTGCTAATGCCAAAAGGGGGACAATTTGTATAATTGATTAGATCCATTATCATATGATTCTTATATTATAACTTGTTATATATAACTCATGCATATGTTGATGGGGAGTAGTAATGATTAAATTATCCATCTAATCCTCATAAGAGGTTCCTCCCACCTATCTAATCAATTTGGTTTGTCATCATAAAAAAGGAAGAGATTGTAAGCCCATTCAATCACCTGGTTTTGATGATTAACAAACGCATATTGATTAGTCGTCTATGGACTGATCATTTGCCTTGAGTGTTGTGCTTTAGACAGATCCTACACAAGTCAAATCATACTAGCACACACCTTCTTGGCCTATATTGTAGATGAAAGAACTTAAAGTCAAGGAGCTAGAGCACACTTCTACCTATCTCACCTTGGAGGATCTACCAAGGAGAAGCTCAACAATCATCTCAAAGCATTAAATATACAGAGAAGATCATGAAGGCCAAAGCTGGAAGATCAAGAACCAATGCAAAGGACTAAGGAGCTTGTACCACAACTTGAAGATGTCAAGCATGGAAGCTCAACCATAGAAGATCCCAGCTCAAGTTAAAAGTTTAAGAGAGTGTTCTTAGAAGGGTAGAATGTATTCATATCTCTCTTGCATTTTCTCTTGTAAAGGCACATTGTTTTTAAACCCCTAAAACTAGTGAAAAATAATGTTTTCCAAAGTGACTACAACACACCCTTAGAGCCTAATTGGATTAGTGAATGACCATGTGGTGTTCCATCATTGTGGAACGCTCATGATATTCCATTTAAACATGATAAAATTGAGTTCCAAAAGCCAAAGAAAAATCAGCACTGAAAAATAGAAAATCTGCTGAAATTAGGCTTCTCGGAACTCCGAGAAATGTTCCAGGGAGTATAAATTATACTCTGGACATTTTCTCAGAACTCCAAGAAATGGTCTAGTAGTAAACTTTTATACTCTGGCCGTTTTCTCGGAACTCTGAGAACAATATGAACTCAAAAACTATAGCCGTTGCGGCTACAATGGCTAGTGATCTTTTTATCCAGAAAATTACCAGTTTGCCCCTGAAACGGTCATATTGAGTTGGGAGACCATATATACCCATCTAATGGGTCTAAAACACTTGATGAACATTATTCAACTTCAACAAACCCTAGAAAATTATTTGTGAACTATTTTTGGGTTAATTTCTCTCACCAACCAAACTCATTGTGCCTTGATTTGAGAAAATCATTTGAGATTGGCTTAGGCTTAAACTTGTTTATCTCTGAGAGTATATTAGGAGCTTCATTGTACATTGTAGCCTACTTAAAGGCAAAGCTTTCTTTTTCTTCTTCATTCAATCGGTGGCAAGGGCATCCGTGTTTAATTTCCTTGAGAGCAAAAAGTAACAGGGAACAACCAAAGGCTTTCATTTCATGAACGTTTGAAGTTACAAGATTTTTCTCATGTACAACAGATTGAATCTGACTGATTATTTTCTTTCATTTCTGCTAACCACTGCCATTTCAAACGGGTTTAATAACCTACCAGATGGGCTTGAGAGCCTACCACCTTTTGAACTCTGTTCTGCTTTGTATCACCTTTTAGAAGACAAAACATCATCATTTTTCACTTTTGTTTTCTTGCTTCTTGTTACCTCAGCTTTGGAAAGGATACTTGACTACACATGATTCCCCACAATGGACTCCGAACCTTAACCTTAACTCGACAGAGAAAGGACTTTGACTATCAACAAACAAGGACTTCGACGGACACAATGACTTAGACACGAAGAGAGACTGAATCTGCTTTTTAACCTGATAAGTGTTTTAGGATGGTACAGTCTACCACTCTTAGAATCATTTGAAAACCACATTTAAAGGTGTTTCATTCCTCTTTCAGGATTTTTGTCATGATTATTATCCCTTTGGATTGCTCATGTTAACCTCCTTAGCCTAGAGAGTTTTAAAGAAGTTCCGCTGTCTCTTACTCAGACTTTGAAGTAATGCCACAATAAGAATGAAAGTCCAGGTGGCTTCCAGAAGTTCTATCCTTTTTGAAGTCACTGCCATGACCAAATCGCCTTTTCAGGTTTTCGATTCAGTGGACCGCATGCCTTATGTTTTGCCTGGACTGTCTGTCATTGCAAGTTTTCATCCAGCAGGCTCAACACCCTGATTTTTGCCTAAGCCGCCCTTTTGGGTTTTCAACTTGGGGTGTGAATGACCCTAACTTTTGCCTAGACCGCCCTTTCGGGTTTTCAGTCTAGCGGGTCTAGGACTCCATTATTTTTTCTTTCTTTCTGTTTCTCTATAAACATGGGCCTAAATATACTAGAATGACTTTTAGGTAGGCTTGGGTGCAAACAAGTTAAATCTTTGGTTTGGTTTCATGTATTTTGACCGAATCTGGCCCTCCAGACTGCCTAGGTATCTCCAAAGAAATGGGAATCAGGTTCGCGTAGTTCGCTCATTGGAATTTCAAGGTTTGTTTTTGTTTTGTTTCACTCGTCTTCTTTTTGAAAAAGTTGTGAAGAATGTGACCGAACCCGAATTAATCAGGCTGCCTACGTACCTTGTAGAAAGAGATCAGGTCAGAACGTAGTTCAGGTCTCTTATCTTTTAAGACGAAAGTCATAAAAGATGCCCCTAGTTTGTGTGTGACAAAGAAAGAGTTTTTTTTCCGGCTCAAAGAGTTGGCAAACATTTTTGACATTTGGGTTGTTGGCTTTTAGGTTCTGGTCGACTAATGACGGCCTCCTGGTATATCTAGGCATAGTATTTCTTCAATTGGTCTAGGTTTGTAGTTTCATTTACTTTTTTACCATTTTCGTCGCGGAGTCTTACGGCTTTTCCAGGTATGACTTCATCAACTATGTATGGACCTGACCAATTCGGCCTGAACTTCCCTCTGGGCTCAAATACCGGTGCCCGATAAGATTTTAGGACGAGATCTTCTGGTTTCAGGTCTCGGACCTTGACTTTCTTGTTGAGTGCCCTTTCGATTCTTCTCTGATATCTTTGGATGTGGTATAAGGCTTTCAGCCTTCTTTTCATCGATCATCTGTAACTCATCATGTCTGACTTTGGCCCACTCAGACTCTAGCAGATTTGCCTCCATCATGACTCTTAACGAAGGGATTCTCTGCTCAACAGGGAGGACTGCTTCCATTCCATACACCAGAGAGTACGGAGTTACACCTGTAGAGGTCTTGACCGACGTGCTATAAGGACACAAGCCATAAGGAAGTTTGTTCGACCAGTCCTTATAAGTCTCTGCCATCTTGCTGATAATAGTCTTGATGTTCTTATTTGTCTGAGGTCTGTAGGGATGACTTGTGATGCTTGATTTTAAATTCTTCACACAGATGCACTACCTCTTTCTTGAAATGTGATCCATTGCCAGAAACCAGCTCATGAGGTACTCCATATCTGCAGATAATATTTTTAAGGATAAACTTCGCAATTATATTGGAAGTTATGGAAGCATAAGATACAATGTCGATCCACTTTGTGAAATAGTCGATAGCTACCAAAATGTACTCATGCCTGCTCGAGGACCTTGGATAGATTTTTCCAATAATATCTATTCCCCATACTGAGAACGGCCATGGCGAGGTCAAAGAATATAACTCTGACGGAGGCACATGAATAAGATTCGCATAAACTTGGCACTTGTGACATTTTCTCACGAATGCAAAGCAAGCTGCTTCCATTGTGAGCCAATAGAAACCAGGTCTAAGGATCTTTCTTGCTAACATCTTCCCATTCATGTGAGGCCCACAAACACCTTTATGTGTTTGCTTTATGAGTTTTGCAGCTGGATCCTCATCAACACACAGAAGTTATATCCCGTCAAATGACTTCTTGTACAACTCTTCACCACAAATGATGAAGTTGGAAGCTAGCTTTTGAAGAGTTCTCCTTTCTTTACTGGAAGCCTCTGGTGGATGCCCCTTGCCTGAAATGAGGTTCTTGATATCTGTGTACCTTAGTTTTCCATCTGGACACCTGGCTGATATCTCAATTGTGTTCACATGTACAGGGGCCCATTGTAACCTCACGGCCAAAGGCTGGACCTCCATCGTCACAGATATATCCAACATTGAAGCCAGAGTAGCCAGTGCATCAGTAAAGTGGTTCTTGGTCCTTGACAAATGTGTGAACGTGATACTTTTGAACTTCTTGACCAGAGATTATAAATATGTGTTATAAGGAATCAACTTTGTCTCACTTGTCTTCCAGTCATCATTAATTTGGCAGATGATCAGGATTGAGTTTCCAAACACATCAATATCTTGAACCCGAAGAGCTAATGCTGCCTCGAGTCCTGCTATTCAAGCCTCATACTCTGCCATGTTATTTGTGCACTTGAACTGCAACTTTATGGATATCGGAATGTACTCTTTCTTGGGAGATACAAGTGCCGCCCCTAGTCCCTGTCCCTGATTGTTTACAGCTCCATCAAAGTACATTAACCATCTGGTACTTGGAGTCTCTTCTTCAAGTTCCATGATCTCCTCATCAGGAAACTCAACCTTTAGAAAAGTATTCTCCTCAACAGGAGCATCAGCTAACTACTCAGTTATAACTCGCCCTTTGACCGATTTCTGAGTGACATAAGTGATGTTAAACTCAGATAATAACAATAACCACCTTGCTGTTCTTCCAATAAGGGCATGTTTCTCGATTTAGTACTTCAACAGATCCATCCGTGAGAGCAGAAGTACTTTGTTCCATAGCAGATAATGTCTAAGCATCTGGGTTGCCCAAACTAATGCTCGACATGTCTTTTCCAAGATTGTGTACTTCATCTCGTATTCTAGTATTTTCTTACTAATATAGTAAATGGGTTTTTCCCTTTTAGACTCAGGATCCTGTTGAGCAAGCATACAACCCATTGCCGTGTTTGTGATCGACAAGTACAACAGTAATGGTTGGCCAGGAATAACTGGTGAAAGAACCTGAGGCAAAGATAAACACTGATTAACTTTCTCAAACGCCTCTTGACATTCGTCATTCCACTTTTTTGGAGAATTCTTCTTCAAAAGCTTAAAGATAGGTTCACATGTCATAGTTGTTATCCCAAGGGTTCCCATGTGTGGCCCTACTCATTGTTTTGATGACAACAAACCCACATTGATCGAAGTAGGGTGGTACTAATGATTCTACCATGATAAGCTCATACAGGAAACTTAGATTACCAAGATCGACAACAAGGTAGAACATAGTGATCAAAGGCATAGTGAAGATCCATCAACCAAGAAGGACAAAGACAAATCAAGTTGAACCTTAGAGAAGAGCAATCAACATCAAGATGGAGTCATTAAGAGCTAAGTCAAATTAAAGACCAAAGAACAAGCATGTACAAGGAAGGATAAGCATGCTCATTCAACCACCGGACTCAAGAGGACTATTCAAAAATAGGTCAAATGGAGATCATCTTTAAAACAAGATTGCAAGTATTTTCAAAGTATTTCCAAAGCGTTTTTTAACGCAAAAATCCAAACATCCTTTGAAAACCATAATTAAGACCATTTGCTTTTCTATCACGAAGGGACCCAAATGTTTTCCGATTGAGCTGAAATTTTGGCCACACCTTTATCTAATACCTACTTTGATATGAACAAAATTTGGGAAGAAAACTCATTGATTTACTAGCCAAACTTGCAGACCAGACCTTGCGACAAAAGTCTGGTCCGATCATCTGGTGGATCAAAAAGGGACTCAAACAGTTTTCAAATGAGCTAAATTTTGGTACATAATCTTCCCTAATATCAATACATATGTGTACAAAAATTCAGAGAAAAACTCATTCATCTGATAAGTGAACTTGAAAACCAGACATTGCGGCAGAGGTCTGCCCGATCATCTGGTTAATCCCTGGAAGCAACCAGACGTCTGGGCAGACGTCTGGCATCGGGAAAATATGACCGTTGGGAGTTGCGGCTGGTTCTTTTTTTGATTTTTCAAAACCCAAAAATGCCCAATATGTCCTCCAACGGTTATATCTTCTAAGGGGCTATATATATGAGTTTATTTTCATCATTCTATGACTTTTGCAAGCTTGAGAAAAGAGCCCTAAGTGTGATTTAAGTTTTCAAGCAATCTTTACAAAAAGTTCTTCTTCTTTGTCCAAAATCTTGCAATCTACCTTGAAGAAGATTTCCTTTAGCCTACTTGCAATCTAGTTGAAGAAGAATCACTCAAGCTCACTTGCCTTCAACATCTTTGAAGATCTCCCAAGCTCACTTGCAATCCCATCATTGGAGAAGTTCTCATCAAGCTCACTTGCAAATCATTTGGAGAAGATTTCTTATATTGAAGTGATGTATTAGCCTTAAGTGAAGGCATTCACATATTGTAATTTGAAAATCATTGTAAAGATGGAAAGGGCACCAATATTAAACCCCTTGAAATTGGCGAGTGCTCGGAGACGCGGAGCCATCTTCGTGGGCAAGTGTTGAAGACGCGGAGCCTTCTTCGTTGTACCAAGAATCATACTTTTAGTGGATTCCCTCAAGGACACAAACTTGGGAAGAGTGGAGTAGGTCTTGGAGTTATAAGACCGAACCACTATAAATCTTAGTGTGGTATCTCTTCTATTACTCTTCCCCTTTTCTTATTTGCTTTGTGGTTGTTCATTCCTATACTTTTATTTTTGCTAACCTTTATTAACCAAAGAGTAATTAACAAGTGTTAGTAATCTTTTGAAAAGAAATACTAAAAGAGTAGAAATTTTAATACCCAACCAATTCACCCCCCTCTTGGTTGCCCAACTGGGATTTCAATAGTCAAATGAGATATGAACCTTCTCAAATATTGCACTTTTCCAAGAAAACCCCGAATTTGCTTTTCTGTCTTTGGTGGCTCCAACTCTTGAATTGCTTTGATCTTTTGAGGATCTACTTCGATTCATTTTTCACTAACCATGAATCCTAGGAGTTTTCCTGATGTGACTCCAAATACACACTTACTCGGATTCCGGCAGAGCTGGTACTTTCTGATTCGCTCGAAGAACTTTTGTTAGCCCAAGGGTTCTCCATGGGTTCATTCAATCACCTTGTTTTGATGATTAACAAACACAAATTGATTGGTCTTTTATGGACTAATTTTTGCCTTGAGTGTTGTGCTATACACAGAGAATTCACATGTCAATCCATGCTAGCACACACCATTGATGGCCTATGCTTGAAGATGAACCAAACAAAGGACAAATGAGCTAGAGCATATTTGGACAAACCATACCATGGAGGATCAACCAAGGAGAAGTTCCACACAACCATCTCAAAGCATTGAACAAACAAAGGAAGATCAACGAAGGCCAAAGCTTGTGGATCAACAACTTGCAAAGGAGCTTGAACCAAATGTTGGCATCATCCTTTGAAAGTGTCAAGCAAAGAAGCTCAACCTTGAAGATCCCAAAGCAAGCCAAGCACACCATTGAAGATCAAATGAACATTGGCTCAAGAGAACAAGAGAGTACTTAGAATGGTAGTATGTATCACCTTTCTCTCTTGTATTTTTTCTTGATCAAAGCACACCTTAAAACCCCTAAAAATATATTTTTCAAAGAGACTAACACACCCTTTAAGGACTTAAATGGATAAGTGAATGGCCATGGTGGTGCACTAACATGTTGGGTTCCATATGGCATTCAACACAACATTGAACAAAACAGAGTTCCAAGTGAACAACCTGGACCAACAACTAAATCCTATCATAACTTGTTTAAAACATTTTCAAATATTTTTGAAAATATTTTTAACAGATAGCTCTCCTTTTTCTCATATCCGTAGAGTATAAGAACGTCGAAATCCGATAAGAAACGAAGGAGATATGAATTTTTGAAGTTGGACACTGATTGTTGGAAATCCAGTCTCGGAACTCCGAGAATTATTCTTGGAGCTCCGATCTCGGAACTCCGAGAAATGCTCCGGCTCTTAAAATTAAATCTCTGTTTGGTTTCTCAAAACTCCGAGAATACCTTCGGAACTCCGAGCAGTGTATGTGTTCAAAAAAAATATAGCCGTTGGAGAGCCAACGGCTAGTTGACTATTTGACCCAGTTTTGACTGTTTTGCCCCCCAAACGGTCACATGGAGTTGGGACTTCATATATACCCATTCAAAGGGTCCAAAACAACATATGAATATGCTCCAACTCTAAAGAACCCTAGAAAACTACTTGAAACTATTTTTGGGTTAATTTTCTCTCACCAACCTCTTGTGCCTTGATTTGAGAAAATCATTTGAGATTGGTTTAGGCATTACTTGTAATCATCTTTGAGAGTGCATTGTGAGGTTTACTTTGTATTAGCCTATCTAGAGGCAAGTGAGCAACATCTTCTTCTCTTCATTGTATTTGGCAACAAAGGGCGCCGTACTTAAGACCCTTGGAGCTTGGACGCTCGGATTGTACAAGGCGAAAGGAACGCCGTATTTAAGTTCCTTGGAAGATAGTGGATACCTCAAGGAGAGCAAACTTGAGAAGAGTGGAGGAGGTCTTGGGTTTAAGACCGAACCACTATAAAAGCCATTGTGTCAAAGCCTCTTGTCTCTCGACCTCCTCTTGATTGGTGATTGGTACACATCTCTCTTACTCCCTCTTGTAGGTGCTTTAATATTCATATCCTTGCTTGAGTGAGTGATTAACACTTAAGTTGAAATTGCATATTCATCTCTTGGTAATTAAGCCTCTAATCATTCTAATCAAGTTATAAAATAAACTAGGGAATAAAGTTTACATCATTACTATTAAGCTTAATTAATCGAACTAACTTAATTGAGAAAAGTTAAAACTAGGATAATTTTGGTAAAGAGTTTTTAAAGAGAATAAGTTTTTTAAAGAAACCCAATTCACCCCCCTCTTGGGTTACCTAGTGGGATTTCACTTGGTATCAGAGCTAAAGGCTCTTATATAGATTTTTGAACTTTCAAATTTCTTCAAGAGAAAAGATCTATATTGGCAACCTAATGGCTTCTAGACTTCCTTGTTTTGATGGAACCAACTATGGTCTTGGTCGATCCATATGAGGTCTTATCTAAAGAGTCTAGATAAAGACTTGCTTAAATCAATTGAAAATGGCTTTGTTTTAAATTCCAAATCTAAGAGAATTAGTGATTATGATAAAAGATTATTTTCTCTTAACTCAAAAACCATGATTTCCTTATGTTGCTTCTTGCCCTCACATCTATTTGAAAAAGTTTCTTCATGCAAAAATGCTAAAGAAATTTAGATTTCATTAGAAAACAATTTCAAAGAAAATATTTGCTTGATGGCTCTTGAAAATCAAAATGAAGAAAATGGTGATTTAAGTGATGATGAGTTAGATGGTTTTGTGCCTCATAATTATGAAGATCTTGTGAATAACTACGTTAAACTTAATGATCAATTTGAACTACAAACCACAAAGAATCAATCACTTAAAAAATCTCTCAAATCAATTTCAAATGAACTTGAAAATCTTTAAAATGAATATGTAAATTTACAAAATGAAGAAAAGAAATTAATTGAATATAACATTGAACTTGAAAAGAATAACCTTGATTTATTGGAAAAACTTAAAGTTATCAATGAAGAAGAAGATAGAAATAGAGTTTTCTCATCTCTTGAATAAAAAAACTTAAAAAGGGAAATAACTGATTTGAAAACCGAGAATGAGAAACTTGAATTGGAAAACTATTGTCTGCAAGAAGCAAAAGCTAAACATAATTGTCACCATATGCATTCTTGTAGTTCATCATGTTCATCTAGTCCTTCTACCTATTCTTCCATGTCTTGTGATTATTGTGGTAGATTAGGAATTACAAATCTAGATGTAGATTTAGATTTGTAAAAAGCTCTAAGTTTGTGTGGGTTAGAAAAGACTAATTACATCACAAAAACTTAGTTGGGCCCAAGATGGTTTGGGTTCCAAAACCCCCTACTTGAGGCATTCTACATGCTTCGTAGATTTTGGGGTATGTGCTATAACTTGAATATCATTTGAGAAATTTGGTTGAATAGATACAATGTGCTTATTTTTGTTTTGATTCCATGTATCTATACATGCTTGTGCTTAAATGAAAAATCTCTTCTTAGAATTCAAAGCCTATGTGCTTAAACTTATTTACAATAAGACTTTGACATGCTATATTTAATTGTAAAATCTATTGGAAAAGATTTCTTAGATATCCCATTTGATATCTAGTCTATGTTGTGCTAAAATTGTTAAATTTTATGAAAACTATGCTTCTAGATACAATATGCTTGATTCCCATGTATCTAGTTAGCCTTAAGATTAAATGCTATATCAATTGTGTTTATTTGGATACTAGATGTCACATTATTATTTCCTTGCATCTAGCCTCATATGTGTTTTAATGATCACATCTTTTTCAAAAGAAACACATATAGATACTAAAGACTTATAGTGTTTGATTCTTGTGTATCTATATATACTACTCTAAGTGCACTCACTAAGACTTAGATCCTTTTGCACTTAGCAGTCATCCACATGTAAACTCACAATAGAGCACTTAATATGAAAACCATGTTTGATCTTACATGAATATCAACCTCTTCATTGCCCATGAGTTCAAGTTAAACCCATAAGAGTATATCTTTCATATTTGAACTATAGTTTGGACAAAATTGGCTTTTGCTAGATTATTTGGTACTTAAAGTCATTTATATATCATTTATAGCAAAACTAAGAAATTAAATGCCTTGTCATTACATAAGTGGTTGTGGATGTAGGATGTAGGTGTTTGGACCTTGTATTTTTCTTGTAATGTCTTATTTGTGTCCAAACCTTGTTGTCTATTCATGGAAGCCTTGATTTTGATCATACATTCCTCATGAGATACACTCCCACTCATGAGCCATGGATATCTCTTAGACTTGATTCCTTAATGGTCCATTCCTCTATGTCTAAGTTTTATAGATTTGAGCATTGATTGGTATAAATAAGTAATCTATAGTTATCATCCCTTGTTTTGTATGGTACCCACATGTATGAGATGTCAAATATTAACCTTAAAAGCCACTCAATTGATACCCTTAGCCTTCTTAGTTCCTAAGATGGAGACGGTACCTTCATCTAATTAAAACACTTAATCATATGGCCTTATGCCACCATCTCAAACATGGATAGGTATATGTTGTTGTGTGATCTTCCTATCTAGTTTATATGATATATACTTAAGGGAAGCAAAATTTGAAATTGTAGAAATTTGTATCACATTTAGGGGGAGCATGAGCTTAAATTGCAATTCTTTTGTGCTAAGATTGTTTATCATGATGACCTAGACTATGGCTTTATAGTGGAATCCACGGCCCTGGCCGAGGAACCAGCGACAAACGAAAATGGCGACGGCCCCACCAAACAGACGGCTAGCAAAAACGTGGCGGAACAAAGCGACGAGGTTCATTGGACCCTGCATGTTGACGGCTCAGCACGCCAAAAAGGGCACGGGGCGGGGGTGGTCCTCCACGGCCCAGAAGGATTCACACTGGAATACGCCCTCAGGTTAGATTTCAAAGTCTCCAACAACGAGGCTGAATACGAAGCCTTGCTGGCAGGACTAAGTCTAGCCGCGAAGCTCGGCGTGGGAAAGTTAAAAGCCCATAGCGACTCCCAGCTCGTCGTCAACCAAGTGAACGGCGTATACGAAGCCAAGGGACTCAGAATGAAGAGATACCTCCATAAGGTAAAAGAAAAGCTGCAGGGAATAGGAGAGGTAGAGATCCTCCAAGTACCACGGGACATGAACAACCAAGCAGATGCATTCTCAAGGATGGCTGCCGAAGAGACCCATGACTTCGGTACCGTGCTCACAGAAATATTCTCCCACCCCAGCATCGACGAGGTGCAAGTCTTGGAAATCCCACCTGGACCAAACTGGATGGACCCCATCATACGATACCTGAAAGACGGTATACTACCCGCAGATAAGCTGGAAGCCCGGCGCCTAACTGCAAGAGCCGCCCACTACGTGGTCCACGGACCCAGGCTCTACAAACGGTCATACACATGGCCGTACCTCCGATGCCTAGTGCCCTCCAAATCAGACTACGCCCTGCGAGAAGTACATGAAGGGATCTGCGGAGACCACGGGGGCGGAAGGACCCTGGCTCAGAAAATCGTAAGGCACGGCTACTTCTGGCCTACGATCCTCAGGGACGCCAAGGAGTTTGTCAAAAAATGCAGCCCATGCCAAAGGTACGCAACCACCCCCCACCAACCGGCCACACCATACACCGCGATAGCAGGACCCCTGCCTTTCGCCATGTGGGGCATGGATCTACTCGGACCCTTCCCGAAAGCCCCCGGGGGGCATACCATGTTGTACGTCGCCATCGACTACTTCACCAAATGGGTCGAGGTCAAAGCCGTGGCAAAACCCAATTCGAAAGCAACAGAGAAGTTCTTCTACCACGACGTGGTTTGCCGCTTCGGCATTCCAAAGACACTTGTAACGGACAACGGTCCCCAGTTCGTAAGCGCCGAATTTGGCAAATTCTGCGATAACCTAAGCATCAAACACCGTTTCGCCTCCGTAGCACACCCGCAGGCCAATGGACAGGTAGAGGTAACTAACAGGATCTTGCTTCAGAGCCTCAAGAAGCGATTAGGAGAAGCTGGGAAAGACTGGGTAGAAGCGCTACCTAGCGTCCTCTGGGCCTATCGAACGACGCCGCGGACCGTGACTCGAGAATCCCCTTTTAGTTTAACCTTCAGGGCCGAAGCGGTCATTCCGTTGGAAATCGGCCTCCCCAGCTTCCGCACCGCGAATTATGACGAACAGGGAAATTCCGAGCTCCTCCGGAACACCCTCGATCTCGTGCTCGAAAAAAGCAAGCAAGCCCTTCTCCGAACCGCCTCCTACCAGCAAAAGGTGGCACGGTACTACAACGCCAGGGTAAGAAAGCGCTCGGTAAAACCTGAAGACCTCGTACTACGGCGTACGGCGGTATCCGACCCCCGCAACACCAGAAAACTCGCACCTAAATGGGAAGGACCATACAGGGTCGTTCGAGCACTCCGCCCCGGGGCCTACCAGCTAGAACGTCTCGACAGGACCCCAGTCCCTCGAAGTTGGAGCATGGACAACCTCCGAGAATTTTACCAGTAAAAGAACAGGGTAAGCTCCGTGTTTTTCTTTAAAAGCATGACGAATGTTTGTTTGTTTCTTTTTGTGTCTTTAGAGGCAAAGATGTATTTTTTTCTCCTTAAACGAATCAATGGAATAGCATTTCTACTTAAGACATACGTATCTCCACTTTCCGGCCCATGATAAACGAGGGACCCGAAAGAAGACAGGGAGCGAGACAGAGGTAGCATCGGGGCCGATCCCCCCGAGAATACCCTAAAACGCTCCCCATGAAGAAAAGACCTCCCCCTAAAAGGGCAGGCGGGACCCATTAACCCCAAACTGATCACTCGAGGGGAAGATAGTCCTTCCGCAAAAAAGACACCCCACGGGGTGCACCAGGAACATTCTCGACGATCAGATTAAAATTCAAAAGGCTCGAATAACCCGGAGCGCACCGTGTATATAAAGAAAAAAGAAGAAAGCAGAAAAGAAGGGAAGAAGGAGAATTCAAAAGTTATTACAGACCCACAAGAAAAGGTAAAATATAAGATCCAAAAGACATCCTGGCATCACTAAGCCCCCTCAAAGGTCTCGGTAACTACAGGATCCACCAGAGCAGCCACCTCCTCATCGACCAGCTCCGGTGCTTCTGCTGGTACCGACGGAGGATCGGCTTCAGCCTCGTGCATCAGTTTGTCCAGGGGAAAGGAAGGATCAACCTCGTGGACACGCCGCCGGCATTCAGCAAAAGCATCAATCTCAACATCCACGCTGAACATAGCCGCAGCCTTAAGGAACTCCTCTAAGCCACGCCACTCCTCCCGCACCTCCGCCAGCTCCCGGGCGTGCGTTCGCCGGGCCACCGCCAGTTTGTCTGACACGCGACTTCTCCCCTCCATGGTTTTCCGGAGATCTTCCCGAAGTTGAGCGACAGTATCATCAAAGGTCGCTCTCTCCGCCCGGGCTCTGTCCAAGCCTCACTTAGCCGCCGGTTTCGCTCCGCAAAGGCACTTATCTCAGCCTCATCCTCGAGCAGGCACTACACCATCCTCCTGGCATAGCTCTGGGACTGCAAAAGCAAGCTATCAGAAAATTTCCAACGTACGTTCTCCAAATGACAAAAAGAGAAACGTACAAACAGAAAACCGGCCGCCCGGTACTTACGCAAGATGTTGATTGAAAATACTGAGCCCCAAGGGCCCTGCGATCATAGCCCTCCAACTCAGCCTCGTCGCCAGGAAGGGCCGTCATCACCCCCAGCTCCACCCCAACCCGGGGATTCGCAAGAACACTATCCTCGACACCGATCTTCCAGTCAGGCTTAAACAGCTCTCCTCGCGCCTGGAAGCTCTGCGGAGGAAGCACCACTCGTTCCAGAAGAAGTTTGGTCATAACCGCCCCCTCCATTCGACTTGGCACGTCCTCCGCAAAGACAGGAGGACGCGCCAACGAACAACATCCCCCTGTCGATCGCCAAAAGAGGCAGCCCTCTTGGCGGACGGCTCCGACTCCAAAGGAAAAAGCCTAGCCGCCCCCTTTTCTCCGACCGCTCGAACAGGGGAGCTAGAAGGCACGGATGCCGCGAGTTTTGCCTGTGACCGGCCCAGCCTGGCCGCGGCCATGAAATCAGAAGGGATCTTCTTCTGACTCGTCAGACCCTTCGTCACCACCGCTAACCCTTTTCCCTTCCCAGCGTCACCGGAAGAAGACATACCTCCTGCCAAAAAAAAACGGGAAAACAACAACTGCTCAGAACGAGGGAAAGCCACCAAAAAAAAATTAGGAGAAACAGAGAGAGAGAAAGAGGGGAGGGGCTCACCACGAGGACTGGCGAAACTCTCCCCCATTCCCTCGCCCGTACAACGAGCCCTCTTCTCCACAGCTCCCAGCAAACCAAGCCTCTTCAGGCTCCTCTCCCATTTGAACTCGGAAACGTCGATAGCCTCCCCGGAGGCGAGCTTCCCCAAGTCAAACTTGCTATAGTCAGACTCGTCGGGGAGGGACTTCCTTCGCCACTCAACGGAGCGCCTCCAAGAGCGAGGAAAGCCCCAGCCAACGTCCAACGGAGGGGTAATGAACACATACTCCTCCTTCCACCCTTTGATGAAGGAAGGCAAGTTCGCCGCCATTTTCACCCGAGGACGCTGGGTCAGATATAGCCAGCTGTCCTCCCCCTTCACCAACGGGCTAAGGGCAACACAGGCCCGGAGCAGCGGAAGGGTAGGTTGAACCCTGTGAAGGCCCGCCTTAGCCACAAAGGCCAAGAGAGTACGCCAACTATTAGGCGCTAGTTGGGAGGGAGCCACCCGGTAAAACTCAAGGGCCTCTACTATAATGCCCAAGAGCAGGAACCTAACCCCCGCCCGAAAAGCCTCCACGTAGAAAGCTACCTCTTCCTCAGTGGTACCCCCACAAACACTCTCTACAAAGGAAGGAACCCTAATCCCATAATCATCGGGAATGAGGAACTCCCTCCTAATTTTCTCCGCCGCCCCTTCTCCCAAAGTGTTCCTGAAACACGCCACCCGACGGGGCAAATAATGGCACTAGACCGAATATCCCCAGCCTCCGCCTCACGAGCAGAAAAAACTCGAGCCAGAGATTCCGAGGGAGCGGCCCCCACCGATGACCCAGAGGCCCCGGAGCTATCTCTCAACTCCGTGGGCTGCTGTACATCCTCAGAGACGACGACCCCACCCTCTAAAGATAACCGCCTCCTTTTTCTTGGCAGAGCCCTCTCCACCACCTCCACCGACTCAGAAGAAGGGCTCTGAGGAACAGTCGCAACAGACATCGTAAACCATCAAATCACGGATGAAATAAAAGATGCGGAACTCACCGGAAGAAGTTTGGTGAATAAGCAACGCGTGAAAAAACCGCCGCGGAGGAAAACCCGTTCACCCGAGGAAGACGAAGCAATAAAGTAAAGAATGAAATCCCCAAAAAGCTTTAAAAGGGCTAGGGTTTAGACACGCGTCGTTTCAACTCCCGCCCTTTCTAAATCCGATGGGACACGAATACGTGGCGCCGATTGAGAAACCCAAGGGAACCGCCATAAGTCGAAGCGCCATACGGAAAGGACGTCTCTACCCCTACCCACGAAGTAACTTCCCCAGCAAGCCATCCATAAACCCTCGCCACGTTCGATGGCAAAAGGCTCGAGACCCTTCACAAGGGTCCGCCATACATCCCCACAAGATGGAAAAAACCACGTTCATAAGGAAAGGGCTCGGATCCCGTCACAAGGGTCCGGCATACATCCCCACAAGATGGAAAAAACCACGTTCATAAGGAAAGGGCTCGGATCCCGTCACAAGGGTCCGGCATACATCTCCACAAGATGAAAAAAAAAATCGCGTTCGATGGCAAAAGGCTCGAAACCCGTCACAAGGGTCCGGCATACATCTCCACAAGATGGAAAAAACCGCGTTCGATGGCAAGAGGCTCGGAACCCGTAATAAGGGTCCGGCATACATCTCCACAAGATGGCAAAAAGAAACCACGTTCGATGATGAAAACCCGACACAAAGTACCACCGGGCGAAAATACCAAACACAGCGTAAAGGGCTCGAGTCACGCGGGAAAGCAAACACGCAAGAAGAAGGCAAACATAAGATATAAGTTGTAACAAACGGACAAAGGAAACAAAAACAAAGAGATCCATTCATAAACTACTTCCTTCTGGCCCACGGGCCTACAAGAGAGGAGGGGAATAAGACATAAGGCACGCAGGCCTGGACTCCCAAGGCCCCTAACAAAAAAAAAAAGAAGAAGCTCCCTCTGAAACCCTACTCCTCCCGCCACCTCCTGCTCAGAGCGATTGGCCGCTGAAAGAGTTCTCCGCATCAGAGAGCTCCCTATCACTCTGCGTCCCCTCCGAAGAGCTCCCCCAGCAGCGATTCTCAGCGAATCGGGCTTGGTCATTTAACCAGCGCACCCGATTCCTCAACAGATCATTCTCCGCCCGCAAGGCCGCAATCTCCCGCTCCATGTCAATCATCCGACTGCAAACCGCCATCTCCCTACGATAGACATGGGAGAAAAAAGACCGGTGGCGATGGACAAAAGCTTCATGGGACTCCCCCTCGTGAAACGGAAGAAGGGGAGAACGCGGGGAAAACCCTGGAGGCGGGCTCCTCTCAGGAAACGTCTGCAGGGGCCCCAACCCGTCGGGGTTACCCTCGGGACTGCTGGGAGGACTCCCCTCGGTAGCGACTCTCCCCCCACCACTGATGGACAGACCCTGGAAAGACGACGACATCTCTGGCAAAGAAAGGCCGGAAGATAGCAAAAAAAACGGAGGACAAAGACAATCTACAGGAGAGCTCACCCCTTATAAAACCCTATGGGGAACCCTGGGGTAGGAAAACGAAGCGGTAGCCGTCCGCGTGTTCGTTTCCTATTGAATGATCAAGCGGCGCCACTGAATGGCAACTCCTTGGGAAGGAACCGCCGGACGAGACAGCACGTCCTCTCGAACTCCAAAGCTCCCATAAATGCCTTAGACGCAATGTTCTCTGGCCAGGCAAGCAAGCCCGCTCCCCGGGACTAATCAATGAACTAAAAGTAGTATCATGAAGAGATATAAAGGCGGCGCTATTCCCAGAACACGCCGCGTGTCGCCCCCACACCTATATAAAGCTTAAACTCTATAAAGAAAGGGAGGGGAAACGACAAGACCATACGAAGTTGACAGGCACCGCTATCCCGACCCCACGCAGGTTCGGGGCCCGGAGCGCAGACCTACACACAAAAAAAGGAGAAAAGGAAGAGGCCTGGAGCCCAGATGCGAAGGCCACGGTACGCAAGCACAATGAGCAAACGAGATTAAAAACGCCAGAGAAAGGCTCGGAACCCCTCGCAAGCTCCGTCAGAACGTCGCAATTCCTTACAACAAAGATAATCCCTATCAAACAAATGCAAAAAAAGGAAAAAAAAACAGCATAAAAGGACACGGCACCAATTCATAAAGATCATCCATTCACATCCTCCTGACCCACAGGCCTACAAAAAAGAAAGGGAAACAAGAAAACACAGCACAGGGCACGCAGGCCTCAGAAATCCCCGACAAAGAAAGGGATAGGCACGCAGAAAAATAAGGAAACCCAAAGCTTAATCGGAGAACGACTTCTCTCCCGAAGGGTTCCCCTCCTCCTCCCAAGAGGTCTCCAGCAGGAGGTCCACCTCATATTCCAACAGCTGCTCGTTGAGAAGGTGAACCTTTTTCTGTAAAACCTCGTTCTCCCGCTTCAAGTCCTCGATCTCCTTGCCCATCTTCGAAACACGGCCGCGCAGCTCCGTTCCCTGATGATAGACTCGAGAGAAAAACGACCACTCCCTGGCGACGCGAGACCGAGACAATCTGTCCTCCCTAGGCAAGGAGGAAAGGCGAAGGGGGGGGGAAGCCCGAGGAAGGACCTGGGCCCCTCCTAGCCTTCTTCCGACGACCCACGAGATCCTCCCCCGGATCGGAGGACAAGTCAGGGTCACTCGACGACTCCTGGAGGAAACGGGCCTTGCCCCTAACTCGTGAAGAAGAACCAGACATGTTGCTAAAGAAGATACGAAAAGAACCCCTACTGAGAAGGAGAGAAGAAGAACGACGAAGAGCCACAAAAAAGGCACCAGGATAATTCCCTTCTTTATAAAAAAAAAAAAAAAACAAACTCTCGGGAAAGAAATCCTGGTGCCTCGAGACCACGCAACCTCCCTAAAGACGCTGCCGCTTCCCGGGGACAGCCGCCGGATAAAACGGCACGTCTCTTCGTACCCCGGAGCCCTCGTAAATATCCTCATCATGACTTCGCTCGAACAAAACGTTACTCCCTTGGCCCATTCAATGGACCAAAGGAGTAAGGGGGAGTTATGATGGCGCACAAATACGGCTACGCTCCCAGATATCACCACGTGTCATCCATGCACGAGCAGAGCCCAACCATCATGAAGAATGGCGTTGGAAAACGGCAAAGACCACACATTCATGACACGTGTCGCCCTCTCGCCGCCCAGGCCTCATCATCACAAATTATGGAAGGAAATGACCACGCGCGCCGGCAAGACAGGGGGACGGCCCAATCCTGCAAAGGAAGGTTTTTCCTCCATAATGATGAAAAGAGCCGCACACCTCCCTTTAAAAGGAGAGGGAGGTTAGCCCTAATGAGGGAGGAAAAAAGAAAGAAAGAAGGAAAAAGAGGAAAGGAGGAGGGAACTGATTCCCCACTCCGCAACACAAAGGAACCGATTCCCCACTCCGCCACACCGAAAAAAGAGGCGAGGCAACAACAGAGGAGGCTAGGAGCTCGATCCTATTCTCCCTGCTAGTCCCCTCCGACCCATTCACTCACACACCCATAAAAGAGCCCGCGCGCTGCGCCTGGTAACCCTGATCGAAACTCCCTTCCCCCTCTCGCTGTTCTTTATATTGATTGGTCGAAGGATCTGACTTGGGTGTCGAAGTGGTCGTCCGGGACCCACCCCGGACCCCCTGACCCCCTTTGTTTGTGATTGCAGACCCCGCGGAGGCCCTCTACCGACCGCGCGATCGCAGACCCGGATTCAGACGCCATCAACAAGTTTGTTTGGATAAGAACAGATACACTCCCTCAAACAAATTTGGATGGAACCAAAAGAATTTGGGTTTCAAAGAATATCATCGAAACTAATCGTGAATGAGTTAGTTTAGGGATTGTGCTAAATTGTTATATCATTCATATTCATGGTAGATAATTTAATTCATTGAATACTCTTTATATCTAGTTTTCATGAGCTTAATTGCTATATCTTTTTATCCATGAATATAGATACTCATATGTATGAAATTTTAACTTGATTGCATCTATATTCATAAGAGCTTAATGATCACATCTTTGTCTTGCTATAGTCTAAAAGTAATTCAATAATATATCTTATCTTAAACTATATTCTTGTGCTTTATTGAATATCCTTTTTGAAAAGGCTGTCTAAGTGCAAATCACATCACCTGTGCGCTTAGCATCCACAAAGTATATTCACAATAGAAAATTTAATGTGAAAACCATATATGTGCTTTCATGAAAATTGACCACATTTTTTGCCCTCGAGTTCAAATTGATCTTTCAAGTTCATTTCTTTCATTCTTGAACTCTATTTAGGATAATTTTGGCTTTTGCTAGATCTTAGTATATTCAACTTAGGTAGAATATCATTTCTAGCAAGATTGTGTGTTAAAAGCCTTGTCTAAGGAAATCCACTCAAATCCTTTCATAGACATCTCTAATGTCCTAGGTGAGTAAGTATGTTTATTACTATGCACCTAGTTGTCCTTCAAACCCCTGCATATATGCTTAATAATTATCATTAAAGCATAAGAAATCTTGATGGGTTAAATTGATGTATTTTAAAAAGCTTAAAATGAAGATCCTCTCATGACTAAGATAAAACTATCTAGTCATAGAAGTTTATTTTGGAATGCATGTGTCCAAGGCGTTCATCACTTGACGACATTCTTTAGAAGTCATTGGATTATTCTCTACAGTCCTGCATGAATATATTTTTTGTAAAAAATTGAAAATGAATCTAGATTTCAATGTGTGAAACTCAATTGAGTAAAATTGAAAATGGCATAGGAATCTAGTATCTCTGTTGGGTAGCTACTCATTGAAGTGGTTATCATGTAACATTGTTGTAAGCCTAAGGGTCTACTCTCCTATCTTGTTTTGATGATTCTAAACACAATTGAATATGTTCTTGAATACTAATCAATTTGCCTTGAAGTATTGTGATAAGATAGGGTGATCATAGAAGGAACCATCACATCACTTGGTCATGCTTGAAGATGTACCACACAAGAGTCAAAGGAGCTAGACACCACATGGGACAACTCACCTTGGAAGAACAATCAATGTGGAGCTCACCTCAACACACTCAAGCAAAGCAAGCATATCATAGAAGATCTATGAAGACCAAGACCAAAGAGGAGATTAACCATATTTAGACTTGTTGTACATCCTCTCTCTTGATTTCTAAGTCAAGGCAAAATCTTTCAAATGTACTATTCAAAACTAACCACAGTCCCCGTATTAAAATTAATTGGTTAAGTGAATGGTTATGTCGTTGACTAACATGTTGGGACCCTCATAACATTCCAAATTATCATAAGATTTGAGTTCCAAAAGCCCAAAGTAAAATAACAACAAAAACATAAAAGTCTGCTGATTTTAGGCTTCGCGGAACTCCGAGATTTTTCTCGAAACTCCGAGAAAGTGTCCAGGGAGTATATTTGTAGACACCCCCATTTTGCTATACTTTAAAAAGTAAAAGATTTGGTAGTTTGTCAAGTTTCGAGTCTGTATTCTACCTAGAATTAAGCATCTGTGCATTTTAGGACAGATTTTGCCTCGTTGAAGGAATTCTGAAGTTGATTCGCGATCTTAAAGGTCTCTAGGGGGTTCCGTTGGCCTCCGAAAGATGTAAAATCAACTTTTCAAGCAAGTGAAAAGATCCTGTTATTTTTTGGATTTTTAAGTTTCCTTCATTTTCGCCCATATTTGCACTACAGGGGTATTTTGGTCATTCTCGATGTGTCTTGTCTGACCCTCGAGTTATATTTCAGAAATCTTAAGTGATTTTACAAATTTTAAAAAAGCTGCTATTTTTAGAAACTCATGGGGCTTCCACATTTTCATCATCTTATTGATATTTCAATCATTTCTCATATATCCAAAACCACCTTGAGGGTACGGCTGATGGATTAGAAGTAATTTCGTAAGATTTGAGAAACCTGCTAAATTTAGATCTCTCGAGATTTTCTCTTAGTCTTGCACTTCGGGGGTATTTTAGACATTTTCAACATATCATATTTTGTCCCTAAGTTGTGTCTAAGAAATCTTGACTCCGTTCATAAATTTTCAGAAATATGCTATTTTTAGAATTTCTCAGAGTTTTCCCTAGTTTCGCCAAATTCTAGTAGCTCGGTGTAATTTGGTCTTTTCGTGTGTAATTCTTTTGATCCCCGAAATATGTCTGAAAGATTATGTATTATTTTCTGAATTTTGGAAAAACTGCTAAATTTAGAATTTCTCAGGGGTTTTGCTTAATTTGGAAATTTTGAATGTTGAGGGCATTTTGGGTATTTTCAGGGGATACCAAATGATCCTGTTTAATATTGCTCACCGAAAGGATCCAATTTTAAAAGTTTCTATTTTTGAAGTTTGACCACAAAGACTTTCCATTTTTAATTTTTTCCTTTAGGGTTGAACCAATCTGAGGGTATTTTAGTCGCATTTGGATGTCTAACAGTTAAATAGGGGCATTTTGGTCCGAAAAGTTATTTTCCAAAAAAGATGGTCCGATCAGGTGTGAGGGATGCACCATAAATGTCAAATGGATTTGGTCCATATATAGAATGTTGAATTTAAAAAGATTTTATTAAATTTTTACAGAAAAACCCGAAACCCGTGTGAAATGGCCCATTAGACTAAAGCCCGCAAAGATGGAGCTCATGTGGGTTCACCCATATGGGTCAACCACCATGGTGGGCGCCCCACATGCCTGACCCACATAAGTTGAGCACCCAACCTTGATAATGTCATAATGGTGACATCATATTTGATAAAAGAAAAATAAAAATAATAAAAAAAGAAAAGCAGGAAAGAAGGAAAAGATGAATGATTGCTTCAAAATGTTTTCTTCCAAAGAAGCAATGTGGAATGTGAATAGCATGTTTTGATTGATAAGAAATTAAGATTGGAATCAAATCCAATTTGGAAACAAGAAAGAAAGAAAGCAAGAGCGGAAAATTGGAAACAAGCTAAAAATGGGAGCTCTCACATTGGAAACTACTATTTCTCTCTTAACCCTAGTATTTTTGCATAAAAATCAAAGCAAACAATCCTAGGAAGGATCTAAAAAAAATCCAAATTCGTCATTTTTCTCTCTCCTCCAAAAAAAAAGAAAAAAAGAAAAAAAAACCTCTTCTCTCTTGAAGGGTATTCATCTCTCTCAAGGGTTCTTTACAAAAGGGATTCTTGAATTCCCTTTTCTTCTTCAACAAAACAAACATCAAGGATCTTTGGAGTGTTCTTTGGATCTTCTTCATCATATAGAAAGGTGCGACAAAGCGTATACCTCAGATCTACGCACCCTAGAGACAAGAAGCGCGATCAACGGTAGGATCTTTATCTTTGTAATATCAAAAGTAGAAAAGCATGCTAGGGTTTTACTTTTGATAGATCAAATTAATGAATTTTTTCTTAAAATTCCAGTATGATATAATATAGATTATAAATTTTCAAAATCCAAGATTTCACCAAAAAATTAATTTTCCTCAATTTAATAATGATTTTCTTTTAGTTTTTATTCAATATGGATTTAAATCAGATTATCAAAGCAAGTGTTTTAAAACGTGAGTTTCTTTAAAAATTGGTATTTTTTGGGATTTCTATAAAATAAAATACTACTAGAAACTTAATTTCCAATCGCGGTTTCTCCGTTTTAATTTTCATTCTATTTTTTTAAAATAACCCCGAAATGGGTTATTTCTTTATGAACGAAACCAAAAGTATATCAACCCATGTCCAAAATTTATGCAATCTTGTTTTCAAACCAATGTTTTGATTTCCAGACCACCAAAAATGTTTTGGATTTTTTTGAGTTTGTTTAATCCGGTTTTAAATTATTTTAACTTTCGGCCATTTTTAATAAATATCAAAAGGTTTTAAAAATTGATGAACCTCTCCAGAATTAATTTTCAATAATAAATTGAATTTCTCATGAAATTTGGTTTTCAAAAAAAGGTTTTTATATTTGTTTTCTAATCGCTTCTTCGTTTTACATGTCGTAATTCTTTTTTATATTAAATTAATGAAATCTTGAATCTTTTTCCTCCAAACCAGTAGTTTAGTCCATTAGAAGATTAGTGAAAATTTTTCAAAAGATTTTTCAAAGGTTTAATATGATTTCACAATTTTCTTTTTAAAAAATGGGTTTTAATTCTTAGGAAACGAAATCCCCTTTTTATTCAAAAATCAATTTTAGGGAGGAACATTAATTATTAGGTCTTGAAGTTTTGATAGTAAATCATATAACTTATTTTTATATCTACTAGAATTTGTACATGATTTTAGGATACCATTTAATCTACTTTTTAATTGATTCATTGATTTTATCCGAATTTTGTGTGAATTGTAATTGGCATCAAATCTTGATAAACACCTTTGACATTTTTACAGTAGTCTAATACCATGATTCTATCTATACTGTAACAGTTTTACTTGATTTCAGATTCGTATGCTATGAGTTGATTTGTTAATTTGCAATGTGACCTAAATTTTAGAAATTCGGAAATTGATAGGAAAACGTATTCCACATTTATGAAACTCTTCCATTAGTCTAAACTCATTCATATCTTGTTACTGAAAAAGTTGTAATGAATTTGAAGTTCGATTGCTTAGGGTTACTGTGTAATCCTACCAATCTAGTCTTAATGTTAATAAATCACAACTTAATAACAAATCAACACAAAAGTCAGTGAAAACTTTCAGAAAATTCTAATTTCTCATCATATATTAACTTTAAAATTGTTTGAAATAGAAACCCTAGAGGTTACAGATTCCCCTTGTAAATTGATTATGCTGTGACGGTTTAACTGCCAAGATCGCATTCATAATCGTATACTAATTGTGATCATTCCTGCATAATTTGAGCATGTAAATTATAGTATGTTGTTGGCTCCAAGGTCCACTGTCCACGAAAATCCTGAGAATCATGCCGGGCAATAATATACTATTATTTATGTGTTAAATTATACAAGGATTGAGAGCACGATGCCCTTCCATGGATGCAACTCAAGGCCGAAACTTGCGAACCATAGAGCCTTTAGTATTCCTTAGATGTTTAGGAATCGAAAATACTTTGAAAAATCAAAAATCATTAAGTCCAACAAATTGAGTTAACTCGATCCATGTCTTTGGAACCGTTGGATTGCGGTCTCCTTTCGTAGGAACCTTTAGAGCCACCCTTAGGAACACTTACGTCACGTCATGTCCTAGGTTTTAGGCAGTCCTAGAGTTAGAAGTCCAGCCTCATCACGGCCGTTTGCTATGGATAGCAACCGTGCAATAGATCTAGTTACACTAGTCATCCAATTTTTTCCCTAGGACAAGCCTACTTACCTAGGATGTAGGTTCACCTGCATTAGTCTAAGGGATGTCTTGCACTTAGATAGGACCATATAGCATCTTAGATGGAGTCCTAGGATAATAAAATCTACTCAACTTGAACTAAATAATTTCTCTTAAACTGTTAAAATAGTCAATCTAGTCTAGATCGGTGTCCTAGATGAGTTAGGCATAAGTAGCTTAGTTTAGGTGCACCGAACTACAATCAACTCTGATTCCAATGAGGCTGGGATATGTAGACAACTTGGATACTTGAGTGGCATACCAAGCTCGAGTCGGCTCCATACATAAGTGGAGGGATTTTGTACATTAATCCTTAAATTAAAAGTAATTAAATCACTTAGGACTTTCCATGAAATTAGAATTTTAGGAGAACTTTTACTTAGATTGAATTCAAACAAATTAATAAAATCAAGATACACATTTAGGAATTATATTGAAATTAGATCTTAGGATGCATGTCACGTAGTTCGCACATTAATATAGAGTTAAATGAGCCATTTAAAAGAAATTCAAAAGAGTTAACTTTTGGAATTGAAGACCGATTATCGGGCAGGAATGGTGCATGTGGTGGTAACTCCCCATACCTTCCATTCTCGTAACCAGGTAACAAGTCTAGATTTCTGGTCAATTATGGGTCCTAGATCCCTCATCTAGGTGGCGACTCTGTCACTCTCTTTTACGTGGAATTCAGATTGCCTTAGTGATCCCAAGTTCACGGAAAAGATGAATTAAATCACACCATGCTAGGCTCGGCGACTTACCCCTGCCCTTATTGGTACTGGGTTGCACGTTTGTTTGCACCCTATGGTTTGGTTGCTGCCTGCTTAGTTGGGTAATTAAAATTAATAATAAAAAGCACACGACAATCGCGAGGGTACGAGAGACCAAGAGAGAGGGAGGCGGCTCGCGTCGCCCCTCTTGCGGGATCGGGTCCCACAGTTTGGCGACTCTGCTGGGGACCACCTAACTTCATTAAAATTTCAAAGGATAACTCATTTGAATTTATTTTAACTGGCTCATGAAAACTCTATCTTTTATATGCTTGGTAGATTAGTTTGTTTGCTTTATTTTCTCATCGTTTCATACTGAAATTTAATCTAACAAAACCTGAAGGCATCATAGATTGCACAAACTTATTGCACACACTTACATCACTTGCATCTAAACACTTGCATTTCACATGCACACATGTCTTATTTTAGGAACCCGGAGTGTTATCTAGCATGGTTGACTGGGATTTCATCACCTGGTGCCTCTGTGCTAGAGAAGCATTCCACTCTTAGCCTAGTACCTTTATGGTGCGTAAACAGATCTCTTGTTCACGTACTGATATGCCGGACACTGGTACAGTATATTGAGCACGGATTCACGCTAAGGGAACTCTTGGCCTTACCCCTAGATTACCCCACACATGCATATAGTATACAAACACATGTGCACCACGTGTGTGAACCTAGCTTAGGATATCCTACCCATTTGTGTCTAGATTAGGCCGTAGTCCATCTTCCAATGGCTATGATCGGTGCTTAGGTACACAAACAAAGTCATGAGTCGAGATCCTCTCTCTACTCCGCTAGATTAGGATTAGGGTTTGATGCCTTCAGGTAACACTTGTTAAAATGTAAGAAGATTAAAAGCTTTCCTTTTGGGATTAGGATATAAATCCCATCTTTCCCAAGATCTCATAGGATTAGTCCATTCTTGATCTATCCGTTGAAAGTAATCCTATGTAATCTCATCTCATCTTTCCCAAGATCTCATAGAATTGGTCTATTCTTGATGTATCCGTTGACAACAATCATATGCAATCTCACCTAATCTTGTGATCGTGTGTCTTTCATTCTTCTATCATACGATTCGATCATAACTTCATACGAATCTCACCATCCCCTAACTGGTAGGAACAGAGTCTCACAATCCTTCGATTATGCAATCTCATGATCTGATCATACTTGGTCCAGATGATCCAATCTTATTTATATCATTGGTCTCCTCTCACTCTAGGGGTAGCCTATTACAAGATTCTTTCGATAAGGCCCTTAGAGTCTATTCTCATGACCCTTAAACTAGGGGCATTCCCTAGTGCATTCGTGTCGCCATCATCGTGTCTCAGTCATTATAAGATTCATTCCATCATCGTGTCGCCATCATCGTGCCATCCATGGATACACCATGGAACCAAAATGTAAGCCCAAGGGTCTACTCTCCTACTTGTTTTGATGATTCTAAACATAATTGATTGTGTTATTGAATACTAATCAATTTGCTCTGAAGTGTTGTGTTTAAGATAGGATTGATCATTGATGAAAGCAACACACTACATGGTCATGCTTGAAGATGTACCCAACAAGAGTCAAAGGAGCTAAGTGAAGCTCACATCATCTCTCAAGCAAGCATACACAAAATGGAAGATCAATTGAAGACCAAGACTAAAGAGAAATTGAAGGTTGCATAGGTATCATTGTACATCCCTTCTCTTTAGATTTTCAAGTCAAGGCAAAGTGTTTTAAAAATAGTTTTCAAAAACACTTAAAGAGCTTTAAAGGTTTAGTGAATGGTTATGTGGTGGACCAACATGTTGGGACCCTCATAAACATTCCAAAATTATCATAGGAGTTGAGTTCCAAAAGCCAAAAATCAAACAAGCAATAAAATCTCAAAATATGCTGATTTTTAGGCTTCTCGGAACTCCGAGATTTTTCTCGGAGCTCCGAGCTCGGAACTCCGAGAAATGGTCCACTAGCTTCTGACCATTTTCTCGGAACTCCGAGAAATGGTCCAGTAGAATAATTTCATCTTCTGGCCGTTCTCTCGGAACTCCGAGAATTTCTCGGAGCTCCGAGAATGGTTCTCGGAACTCCAAGAACCTCGCGACAGCTCAAAAAAGAGCCGTTGGGATTTGATTTAAAAATTGGTTTTTAATTTTCTTAAGCCCAAACGGTCATATTTTTGCAAGAGACTATATATACTCATACAAGAGGATTATTTCCTCTCTCTTAATTATTTGAAAAACTTCCTTAAGCCTTCAAACACATTTGCAATCCTTTCAAGCTTAAGAATTTGTTTTTCCCAAACTTGCCTTGCAACTTGCAAATCTTCTGATTTGGGATTTTAGAGCTCTCACTTGCAACCATCATTGAAGAGCAATCAAGGGACTACAAAGAGCATCAAGCTTTCAAGAAGAAGCCAAGCTATCTCTCTTTCATTTCTTGTAAAGGTGTAAGGGCATCCTATATTAATTCCCTAGAGAGCAAGCGCTTAGAACTCGGCGGAGAAGGAGAGTCATTGTAAAGGTGTAAGGGCATCCTTATTTAATATCCCTTGGAAGTGTAACCGCCTCGGAGCCGGGCATCGTGGAGGTCTCGCATAGTGGAAATCCTTAAGGACGATCTTAAGAAGAGTGGAGTAGGGCTTTGCCCGAACCACTATACATCGGTGTGTCTCTTCCATTATCTTGCACTTTCATTCTTTGTGGTTTAGCATTTCACTTTTTCTTTTAATCTTATTTGCACTAACCAAAAATTTAATCAAGAAAAGAAAATTCAAATTAGGGTTCATAATTTATTTTCAAAAGGGCTAATTTAGTGTTAAAATCAATTCACCCCCCTCTTGTTTATTTCAATTTGTATCACAGCCTCGTCTCTAATCTTTTAAAACCCTAACCGGTCTAGAGTAAAGATTCTAAAATGGCAAACCATCCTCAATACCATGAAGGTTACTCAAACACTAGGCCACCCTATTTTGATGGAACAAACTATGGTTTTTGGAAAACTAAAATAAAAAATCTTCTTAACCAAAGATTACCAAATGTGGAGAGCCATTAATAATGAATATACATTACCCACAAGAAATCTAAATGATTGGACCGAAGCCGAACAACAAGCTTCAAATTATAATGCCAAAGCCATGAATTCCCTAATTTGTGCTTTGTCTCCCGGAGAATTCAATAGAGTGTCTAATTTGAATTCGGCTAAGGAAATTTGGGACACCTTAGAAGTCACCCATGAGGGAACCAACCAAGTCAAAGAATCTAAAATGAACCATCTATTTCGGCAATATGAACTCTTTCAAATGACACATGATGAAACAATTGCCGACATGTATACTAGATTCACTAACCTTGTAAATGGACTAAGAGGACTTGGAAAATAATTTTCAAATAGAGATTTAGTGACCAAAATCCTTAGGTCCCTACCTTTGTCATGGGAATCCAAAACCTCCGCAATCACCGAAGCCAAGGACATGAATACATTGAACCTAGATGAACTAATAGGGTCCTTGATAACCCATGAGATGAATTTCAAAACAAAAGCACCCGAAATTGTAACTAAAATTGAAAAAGGAAAAGGAGTTGCTTTTGCTTGCAATGTAGGTGAAAATGAAGATGCAAAGGAAGACATCGAAGATGAAGTTGCCCTCCTAACAAGAAGGATCAAATTCTTGCAAAGGAACATGGGAGGCATGAAAATAGAAGGACCAATCCTCCATTCAAGAAGAAAGAAGAGCTCGGTGATGGATCGTCTCAACCCCGATGCTATGGATGCAAGAAGCTTGGACACATTCGCTCGGATTGTCCACTCAACAATGAGCCTTCTCCAAACAACTGTTTCAAGAGAAGAGAAGGCAAGAAATGAATGACCGCCACATGGGATGAGGAAATTGAAAGTGAAGGCGAACAAAATGATGGAGAAGATTGCTTGATTGCAAGAAACGTTTGCTTCATGGCCTCAACAAACGACAATCAAGAGGTAAATACTTTAAATAATGTCATTGTTTTAAAAGAAGTTCTAGATTCCTTGCAAAATGCACATGATGAACTTGAGATTGAATTTGATAAAAATGTATCACTTGAAAATTCTCTCTCTAACATGACAAAAGAATTTGGTTGGTTAAAGAAAGACCATGAATTTTTAGAGGATGAAAATGAAAAATACAAAATTGAAATTCATGATTTAAATGCTTCTGTCAAAATCTTAAATGAAAATCATCAAGAGCTTTCTATTGAAAACAACAAGCTAAAGCATGAAAATAGCAAACTATCTTTTGAATATGATGAACTAAAGAAACTATTTGAAAAATTTGAACATAGTTCATTGAAATTGGATAGGCTTGTTAACATTCAAAGAATGCCACATGATAAAAGTGGACTTGGTCATAAATGGAATACTACAATATCCAACTATAAAAATAAACTTTTAAAGGCTTCTTCTAATTGTACCAAAACTTGCTTTTATTGTGGTTTAGAAGGTCATTATAAAGTTGCTTGCATGCATGCTAAATAAGATAAAATCAAATTGAACTCTAAAGTAAAAACAAATGAACATAGCAAGATTAGGAAGATTTGGGTACCCAAAGGATCTCACTTGCCTATTCATATGTAGGTATGCCTTAAAAGCCATAACAAGAAGAACACATGGTATCTTGATAGTGGATGCTCTAGACATGTGACGGGAGACCTCACTCAATTTGCATCCCTATCACTCAAGGATGGTGGAGATGTTACATTTGGAGATGACAAGAAAGGAAAAGTCAAAGGAGAAGGCACCATAGGTAACTCTACCTCTCCCATACATGATGTGCTTTATGTTGATGGCTTATCCCATAATCTTATTAGCATTAGTCAATTATGTGATTATGGTTTTGAAGTAGTCTTCAACCCCGACAAATGCATTGTTAAAAATAAGATAGATGGAAAAGTGAAATTCATAGGTTCTAGAGACAATAACATTTACACTATTGGACTAGATGATCTTAGACTCCAAAATGTGACTTGTCTTAATGCCATTAGTGAAGATTCTTGGTTGTGGCATAGGAGGTTGGGTCATGCCGGAATGGATCTCATTTCGACCCTCTCCTCAAAAGAAATTGTTAGAGGATTGCCTAAGTTCAAATACACCAAAGATCACATTTGTAGAACTTGTCAATTAGGGAAACAATTGAAGAGCTCATTTGCCCCTAAAAATATGATTTCAACCTCCTACCCCTTAGAACTACTTCATATGGATCTTTTTGGACCAATGAAAACAAGTAGCCTAGGGGGAAAGAGGTACGTGTTTGTAGTTGTGGATGACTACTCACGATTTACTTGGGTCATATTTCTAGCACATAAAGATAAAACTTATGAAAACTTCCTTAAATTGTGCAATCAAATACAAAAGGAAAAAGGTATTGCCATCTCTTACATTAGGAGTGATCATGGAACGGAATTTGAAAATATACATTTTGACACTTACTGTAATGAACATGGCATAAAACACAATTTTTCGGCACCTAGGACACCTCAACAAAATGGGGTTGTAGAAAGAAAGAATCGAACCCTCCAAGAAATGGCTAGAACTATGTTGCATGAAAATGATCTCCCTAGATATTTTTGGGCGGAAGCGGTTAGCACCGCTTGCTATATCATAAACAGGGTATATATAAGGCCAATTTCTAAGAAAACTCCTTATGAGCTTTGGAAAAACTTGAAACCAAATATAAGCTATTTTAGAGTGTTTGGATGTAAATGCTTTATCTTAAACAATAAAGATAATTTGCACAAATTTGATAAGAAGTCGGATGGTGGCATATTCTTAGGGTATTCTTCATATAGAGTATTTAATAGAAGAACTCTAGTTGTAGAAGAATCCATGCATGTGACATTTGATGAGAGAGAGTCAACACCTCAAGAAATGCCACATGATGAGGATGAACCTATTAAATATCTATTACCCAAGACAAATGTTCCTTCCCATGCATCTACAAGTAATACATTGCCTAGTGAGGAAGTAGAAAATGTAGATGATGACTCATTGCCTAGGGATAGGAGAATATTGGTAGATCATCCTGAATCCCAAATCTTAGGTGATGCCACATCGCCGGTAAGAACTAGATCATACCATCGTAGTGTGAGTAAAAATTTGGCGTTCCTATCCGAATTAGAACCTAAAACCATCAAGGAAGCCGAAAAGGATGAATATTGGTTGATGGCTATGCAAGAAGAGTTGAGTCAATTCGAAAGGAACAAGGTGTGGAGGCTAGTGCCTAGACCTAGTGATCATCCAGTCATTGGCACGAGATGGGTGTATAGAAACAAGTTAGATGAAAATGGAATTATCACTAGAAACAAAGCTAGGCTTGTAGCCCAAGGGTACCATCAGGAGGAGGGAATAGACTATGATGAGACATTTGCTCCTGTTGCCCGTATGAAAGCCATTAGGATACTCTTGGCATATGCATCTCATAACGGATTTAAACTATATCAAATGGATGTCAAAAGTGCCTTCCTAAATGGCTATATCCAAGAGGAAGTGTATGTTGAGCAACCTCCAGGTTTTGAGGACTACAAACATCCAAATCATGTCTTCAGGCTTGATAAAGCTTTATATGGATTAAAGCAAGCTTCTAGAGCTTGGTATGAGAGGCTTTGCACTTTCCTAGTGGAAAAAGGATTTGAGATGGGAAAGGTGGATAAAACATTATTTATCAAAAGAGAAAATCAAGATATCCTCCTTGTCCAGATTTATGTGAATGACACCATCTGTGGCTCAACTAATCAAAATATGTGTGATGAATTTGCAACTCTAATGAAAAATGAATTTGAAATGAGCATGATGGGTGAGTTAACCTACTTCTTAAGACTCCAAATTAAACAATACCAAAATGGGATATTTTTAAATCAAGAAAAATATACGAAGGAGTTATTAAAGAAGTATGGCATGGATAGCACTAAGACATCAAGAATTCCCATGAGTACAACTGCTAAACTAGAAAAGGATGAATTTGGCAAATCTATAGATCAAAAGATGTATAGGGGTATGATAGGTAGCTTACTCTATTTGACAGCCAGCAGACCAGACATTATGTTTACTGTCTGTCTCTGTGCTCGATTTCAATCGGATCCAAAAGAGTCTCACCTATCGGCAGTCAAGAAGATCTTCAAGTACTTAAGAGGAACCCAAAGTCTAGGACTATGGTATGAAAGATCATCTGCCTTCACTCTCATTGGATATTCAGATGCAGACTTTGCTGGATGTAGAGTGGATAGGAAAAGCACTAGTGGGACTTGTCAATTCTTGGGAAAATCACTTGTTTCATGGTTTAGTAAGAAACAAAATTCAGTAGCTTTGTCCACAACAGAAGCAGAATATGTGGCAGCTGGAGCTTGTTGTGCACAAGTCCTATGGATGAAAAGCACATTGATGGACTATGCAATTAAAATAGAAAACATTTTCATCCAATGTGACAATACTAGTGCTATAAGTTTAACAAAGAACCCCATACAACACTCAAGAACAAAACATATTGAGATTAGGCACCACTTCATTAGAGATCACTCACAAAAAGGGGATATTTGCTTAAAATATATCAATACTGAGGATCAATTGGTGGATATCTTTACAAAACCCCTTAGTGATGATAGAATTTGTTATATCCAAAGTGCCTTAAACATTTGGAGTGCGGATCAAGTCAAAGAAATTGCCAAATAAATACTTTGTGCCTTTCACCAGCTTATCTATATAGTATTTATATATATCATCCGTGTTTGGTAGTATCTGCATGAATGAGATGTCAAATATTAATCTTAAAAATCACTCAATTGGTACTGTTAGCCTTCTTAGTTTTCTAAGTTAGAGAGGTACCTTCACTTTAATTAAAAATACCTAACAATTTAACATTTGTCAACATCTCGATCATGAACAGGTATATGTGCATTACTTGGTTATATATTTTTATACCATAAGCATTGATTTAGGGGGAGTACCTAACTCAATCTTCATCTACTCCTAAATTGCTTTACTTTTTAGTACACCCTTTCTCTCGATGACAAAAGGGAGAGAAGTTTGAAATTGATTATCTATTCAATTGACTATATGCACCATATGCTTTTAATTGTTATAATTTATCTATGTGCATATTTTGAGAGGGAGTTCCAGTATTCACTTGCCTACTATGTCACTCCACACACACCTCATAATCAATTTTGTTTGTCATCATCAAAAAGGGGGAGATTGTAAGCCCAAGGGTCTACTCTCCTACTTGTTTTGATGATTCTAAACATAATTGATTGTGTTATTGAATACTAATCAATTTGCTCTGAAGTGTTGTGTTTAAGATAGGATTGATCATTGATGAAACCAACACACTACATGGTCATGCTTGAAGATGTACCCAACAAGAATCAAAGGAGCTAAGTGAAGCTCACATCATCTCTCAAGGAAGCATACACAAAATGGAAGATCAATTGAAGACCAAGACTAAAGACAAATTGAAGGTTGCATAGGTATCATTGTACATCCCTTCTCTTTAGATTTTCAAGTCAAGGCAAAGTGTTTTTAAAACACTTAAAGAGCTTTAAAGGTTTAGTGAATGGTTATGTGGTGGACCAACATGTTGGGACCCTCATAAACATTCCAAAATTATCATAGGAGTTGAGTTCCAAATGCCAAAAATCAAACAAGCATTAAAATCTCCAAATATGCTGATTTTTAGGCTTCTCGGAACTCCGAGATTTTTCTCGGAGCTCCGAGCTCGGAACTCCGAGAAATGGTCCAGTAGCTTCTGGCCATTTTCTTGGAACTCCGAGAATATTTCTCGCAACTCCGAGAATGGTTCTCGAAACTCCGAGAACCTCGCGATAGCTCAAAAAAGAGCCGTTGGGATTTGATTTAAAAATTGGTTTTTAATTTTCTTAAGCCCAAACAGTCATATTTTTGCAAGAGACTATATATACTCATACAAGAGGATTATTTCCTCTCTCTTGATCATTTGAAAAACTTCCTTAAGCCTTCAAACACATTTGCAATCCTTTCAAGCTTAAGAATTTGTTTTTCCCAAACTTGCCTTGCAACTTGCAAATCTTCTGATTTGGGATTTTAGAGCTCTCACTTGCAACCATCATTGAAGAGCAATCAAGGGACTACAAAGAGCATTAAGCTTTCAAGAAGAAGCCAAGCTATCTCTCTTTCATTTCTTGTAAAGGTGTAAGGGCATCCTATATTAATTCCCTAGAGAGCAAGCGCTTAGAACTCGGCGGAGAAGGAGAGTCATTGTAAAGGTGTAAGGGCATCCTTATTTAATATCCCTTGGAAGTGTAACCGCCTCAGAGCCGGGCATCGTGGAGGTCTCGCATAGTGGAAATCCTTAAGGACGATCTTAAGATGAGTGGAGTAGGGCTTTGCCCGAACCACTATACATCGGTGTGTCTCTTCCATTATCTTGCACTTTCATTCTTTGTGGTTTAACATTTCACTTTTTATTTTAATCTTATTTGCACTAACCAAAAATTTAATCAAGAGAAGAAAATTCAAATTAGGGTTCATAATTTATTTTCAAAAGGGCTAATTTTGTGTTAAAATCAATTCACCCCCCCTCTTGTTTATTTCACAAAACAAATGCTCTGTCTGCAACGGATAAGCAGAGATACAAAAGGTCCGTGCCTGTGACGAATGGAGAAGGTCGGAAGAGCACCCTCAATTCGCCCGAGTGCGAACACTTGATCTCTTATGCCATTTATTATTAACCTCAAAGAGTTTCGGGCGAAAATCATATGAAATGGGAACGAATATCCTCGAATGGATGTCTAACTAATCATGCATGACTCAGGGATAAACTAATAAGTATCCACAACATAAATGAAAGAAGTGTGTCGCCTAAAAACAGCTAAGTTATGAGTAACATGCCTAAATGGTGTCTGAGTTCTGGTGTTCAAACGCATGCATGCTACAGCTAAAGGTATAAGGTATGCGCATGAAAATGAGATAACACAACAAAAATACACAACATAACAACACAACAAATCCTAGGACTCTAAACGATTGAGCCCGAGTCCTCGGATGGTCTGATGTTCATCCAAGGAAGCCTACATATCCCGGCCTCCACGAGAATCAGAGCAACATAGTTCTTTGCGCCTATCCTAAGCTATGATGCCTAAGACAACTAGACCTCTATCCTAGACTCGATCTAAAAGACCGGACTAGTTATTAAAGCTTCTTGAGCGATTATTTAAATTCCAGTGAATTGTAGATTTTAGGACACCCTATATGCCCTAACTAAATTCAAGTTTAGCCCTAAGCTAATGCAGGCGGTTCCTACAACCTATGTGTAACTAGGCTATGTTTCCTAAGGAAAACGAAAGGGCAGACTAACGCATCCTATTCTAGTCATCAGTCGGTGATGTGGATCATCAACTGACCGGACGGAGGCTCTCCTATAACTTTAGGACAAACCCCTAACTCTAAAACAAGCACACAACAATCACAACAAAACAAGGACAAACCCCCTAACTCTAAAAGAAACTCTCTATCTAGGAGAAACTCCTAACTCTAGAGGAAGATCTTTTTTAAATCAAGGCTATAAAGTTGTTTATTCAAAAAGGTTTAAAATACTATTTACAAAAAGTTTGGCTGGACTTGGGATAAAGATCCCAAGCTGCACTACGTACCTCGTGAGAGAGGATCAAGCCAACGTAGTTCAAAACGAACTCTCCTACTACTACTAAAAATTAGCACTCCAAATTATTTTGAATTTTTCCAGTTTTCAAATGTTTTTGGAATTTAAGATATTTCGAATGTTTCAAGTGTTTTTTTGAAATTTTAGAAAGTTTTCACCCTTTTGGTCAAAGACCTAAGGGAATACACAAAGCAAAACCCTAGGGACGAACCCTAGGGCTAACAGGGGAAACCCCTAAACCAGGTAAGCTAGTGCCAAAGACAAGGAAAAGATCTAACACTACCAAAGGGACACATGAGTCAAAGACTCTCTAATAACACCTCTTTTAAAACAAACAAATGAGTCAAAGACTCTCTAATAAAACCGTTAAAAGGCAAATGAGTCAAAGGCTATCTAATAACGCCATCAAGAGAATGAGCGAATCAAAGACTCTTTGATAATACTACTAAAAAAAGATAAATGAGTCAAAGACTCTAATAAAGACAAATGAGTCAAAGACTCTCTAATAACACCACCTAAAAGATGAGTGAGTCCAAGACTCACCAACAACTCCTCCAAAAGGATAAAGAGTCAAAGACTCTCTAAATGATGCCACCACAGGGATAAATGAGTCAAAGACTCACTCTAGAAGAAAGGGGGACTCTAACATGAGGTTGGGTAAACCTCCTAAAAGGGGAACTCCCTAAATGAGACAAGGCTTGTTTCCACAGAGGGACTCCACAAATGAGGCAAGGCATGCCTCCTAGAGTAAACTCTATCAAACTAAAACAGACTCCCTAAGGGGTAGGCTCTAAACGACAAGGCTTGCCTCTAAGGGTCAAACGCCTTAATGAGACAAATCACGCCTCTCAATGTAACTCACTAACCCCTACAATGAAGACGGAAACCTAAGGTTTAAGGGTCTGTAAAAGACTAAGTAAGTCTACTAAACAAATAGGGGAGAGCTACTCAGACTAATCTAGTCCCCTAATGATGGGCTTGGGTTAACGCCTTCATCGCCCTAACCTCGATAGATGACTAATCTAAAGGCTTTGGCTAGTCCTTAAAAGAAAAACAGAATACTTAAAAATAAAAATAAATAAAAAGATCCAAAATTATTGTGTAGAATTAACAGTATAATTGCATGAAAGTCTCTGAGAATCCGATATAGGGGGTCCCAAGTTATAATAGAAATGGCAACTATGAGGAGGGAGAATACGGTTGTTTAAGAAAACTAGAATTTACCAATTTGAAAAACTTAAACCGATTAAGAGATCAAAAACAATATTTTAAGCATACAAGTTAAATCTAATGGTGCAATGCAAATGAAAGAGCAAAGAGATAGAAAGAGTGCACCCGAGATTTAAAGTGGTTCGGTCCTCAAACCCGAGGCCTACTCCACTCCACCAACCAAACCCGTTGATGGCTTCACTATTTGATCTTCTTAACCTTGGCGAAGATCGGTGCCAATTACAATTGCTTTAACCTTGGTGGCAATCCTCACCACGGAGAAAAAAGGGCTCCGCTTCTCCGAATACTCGCCCGAATACAAATCTTGAAAGATGAAAGAAAGAACTAAAAAATCCCTTCAATAGGGTTACAAAAGATGTACAATTGAGAGCCTATGATCCAAATCCTAGAGTTGGTGATGAGAGGCACAATTGAAGCTTGATTCACTCTTGGGTATTCAAATGAAGTTTAAGAGTGTTAGGATTGATGGTTTGTATGTTTAGAACACCCATATTTATAGGAAAAACAAAATATGACCGTTCAGTGGCATTACGGTAATTCCAGCAAAATTCCAAACGGCTCTTTTTCAGACCGTTGGAGTGTTCTCGGAGTTCCGAAAATAATTCTCGGAGTTCCGAGAAAAAATCTCGGAGTTCCGAGAAGCCTCACAGAAGTTGGAAAAAGTCTACTGGACCATTTCTCGGAGTTCCGAGAATAATTCTCGGAGTTCCGAGAATTCTCGGAGTTCCGAGAAAAACTCTCGGAGTTCCGAGAAAAACTCTCGGAGTTCCGAGAAAAACTCTCGGAGTTCCGAGAAGCCTATGCAGAGCAGATTTTCAATTCTGTTTTTGGGCTTCCAGTTCTCAACCAAGATGGGATTGCTATGAGGGTTCCAAGGTGTTGGAACTCCACAAATACAATCACTTGTTTATTTAGGGTGTGTGAGATTACTTTAATTATGCCTCTAAAAACCTAATCTAGGTTTGGATCAATTACATTAAAAAAGGTCTTCAATATTAATTTCTTCATGTCTTCAAGTCTTCATGACTTCTTGCTTGATGACTTTGGCCTTCCAATTAGTGGTCCAATGTGGGCTTCTTGGCCTTCAATCCAAGCATCCTTGATCTTACTTTATCAAGATCTACAACTTAGACAAACAAACACATTAGTGATAAATGATCACTTGTGTATTGGAATCATCAAAACAAGATGGGAATGCCAAGGTAAAAACCATTGGGCTTACAATCTCCCCCTTTTTGATGATGACAAGCACAAGAGATTTACAAATCAAAGCATATACTCTTTTCACATTTTTCTTACACTAGAGACTTTACTCTAGATTCTTCTCCCCCTTTGTCATCAACAAAAAGAAGGGGTAAGAAAAACAAGGGTTTAAAATTTACAATTTTAAAGCTCCCCCTTTTTCAAAGAAAAATTCAATTTTAACTCCCCCTAGTTAAAATAATTTTACAATACAAGAGGGGTTATCAAAAAAACATACAAATGAAATATATTCAATTTTAAGTTCAAAAACCCCTAATCCACACAATATGAATATCATCATATGGGGGTTTTGGGAACCCAAGATTTCTTGGTCCCACATCTAGCCCTACTCTTGGATGCACATTGGAATTGGTAATGACCATTCATTCCACAAAAATGGCATCTAACAAGAGGGTTAGATACACTAGTCCTATCATGATAAGCATGTTGAGGTCTAAGACTAGTTTTACTTAGGATTATGTCAATAATTTTATTTCCATTTAGAAATCCATGTAAACATAATCTAAGTCTTTCATTTTCATTATGAAGATGGGATGTTTGAACTAAAAGCTCATTTCTTTCATCTTCATAAGAATTGGAGGAGCTTGCCATATTTTGAAATTTTAAAAGTTGGCAAGTTTTCTCATCCAAACTACCCTTAAGGGTATTAATCTCAAGTTTATGATTTTCAAGTGTAACTTGTTCTTGAGATATGGAAGAAGATAAATCACTTTTCAAAAATTCAAGTTCTTTTTCTAACTTTAAAATGGATTTTTTAAGAACTTTGTTTTTGGAAATTTGGGTATGCAAGGTTTCACATAATTCATCATAAGGTATGCTATCACTTTTAATACTAGATGAAGAATATGAGGGGTTAGAGTTTACCTCAACTTCATGGGTGAATGTCATGAAGCAAAGATCATCTTTTTTATTTTCTTCCCCTTCACTTGAGCTTTTGCCCGATGTGCTTAACGCATCCCAACCGACGGCAAGAGCCTTATGCTTCTTCCAATCCTTCTTACCCTTGTACTTAGAGGAAGTTGATTTTAGAAGTGGACAATCCGGTCTTTTGTGTCCTATCTTCTTACAATTGAAGCATCTTAAGGCTCCATCAACATCACTTTCTTCTTTCTTTTTCTTATCTTTGTTATGCTTCTTTCTCCACAAGCTCTTGAATCTTCGTAAAGCTTCTTCTTCGTCACTATCCGCTTCACTTGATGAGTCTTCCTTGGAAGCCTTGAGTGCTAGGGATCTAAATTCCCTCTCCTTCTCCTTTGGCTTCTTTTCCTCTTGTCGGCTAGTAAGGAGCATCTCATGGGTGATGAGAGATCCTACAAGCTCCTCTATGGTTAGCGTCTTGAGATTTTTTGACTCTTGAATCGCGGTCACCTTTGGATCCCAATGGGGAGGAAGAGACCTAAGTAACTTACTCACAAGCTCATCGTTAGGATAAGATTTACCAAGATTAGCTAGTTCGTTAGAAATAATAGAAAAACGAGTATACATTTCCGAAATACTCTCGTTTGGACTCATTCTAAACATTTCATACTTGCTCTTTAACAAGTTTATTTTGGAATCCTTGACTTGTGATGTTCCTTCATGGGTAGTTGCAAGGGTATCCCAAATAGTCTTGGCGGAATCAAAAAGAGCAACTCTATTAAACTCCTCGGTAGCTAAGGCACAAAACAAGGAATTTATTGCTTTGTAGTTCAAATTTGCTTGTCTTTTCTCTACCACATTCCATTCTTCAAAAGGATTGGAAGGTACATTGTATCCATTTTCAACAATGTACCAAAGTTCCACATCTATCGAAAGAAGATAGATGCGCATCCTTGTTTTCCAATGTCCATAGTTTGACCCATTGAAGAAAGGAGGTCTAGTTGTGGAATGGCCTTCCGGAAGTCCGGTTCCAATTTGGTGTGCCATTTCACAATTAGAAGTTGCCAAATAAAATCTTTCCCTGGTTAGATTTTGAAATAACTTTCACAAAAATTTTAAAATCTTTTAAGAGCCAAGGCTTTGATACCAAGTGAGAATTCGATATAGGGGGTCCCAAGTTATAATAGAAATGGCAACTATGAGGAGGGAGAATACGGTTGTTTAAGAAAACTAGAATTTACCAATTTGAAAAACTTAAACCGATTAAGAGATCAAAAACAATATTTTAAGCATACAAGTTAAATCTAATGGTGCAATGCAAATGAAAGAGCAAAGAGATAGAAAGAGTGCACCCGAGATTTAAAGTGGTTCGGTCCTCAAACCCGAGGCCTACTCCACTCCACCAACCAAACCCGTTGATGGCTTCACTATTTGATCTTCTTAACCTTGGCGAAGATCGGTGCCAATTACAATTGCTTTAACCTTGGTGGCAATCCTCACCACGGAGAAAAAAGGGCTCCGCTTCTCCGAATACTCGCCCGAATACAAATCTTGAAAGATGAAAGAAAGAACTAAAAAATCCCTTCAATAGGGTTACAAAAGATGTACAATTGAGAGCCTATGATCCAAATCCTAGAGTTGGTGATGAGAGGCACAATTGAAGCTTGATTCACTCTTGGGTATTCAAATGAAGTTTAAGAGTGTTAGGATTGATGGTTTGTATGTTTAGAACACCCATATTTATAGGAAAAACAAAATATGACCGTTCAGTGGCATTACGGTAATTCCAGCAAAATTCCAAACGGCTCTTTTTCAGACCGTTGGAGTGTTCTCGGAGTTCCGAGAATAATTCTCGGAGTTCCGAGAATTCTCGGAGTTCCGAGAAAAAATCTCGGAGTTCCGAGAAGCCTCACAGAAGTTGGAAAAAGTCTACTGGACCATTTCTCGGAGTTCTGAGAAAAACTCTCGGAGTTCCGAGAAGCCTATGCAGAGCAGATTTTCAATTCTGTTTTTGGGCTTTCAGTTCTCAACCAAGATGGGATTGCTATGAGGGTTCCAAGGTGTTTGAACTCCACAAATACAATCACTTGTTTATTTAGGGTGTGTGAGATTACTTTAATTATGCCTCTAAAAACCTAATCTAGGTTTGGATCAATTACATTAAAAAAGGTCTTCAATATTAATTTCTTCATGTCTTCAAGTCTTCATGACTTCTTGCTTGATGACTTTGGCCTTCCAATTAGTGGTCCAATGTGGGCTTCTTGGCCTTCAATCCAAGCATCCTTGATCTTACTTTATCAAGATCTACAACTAAGACAAACAAACACATTAGTGATAAATGATCACTTGTGTATTGGAATCATCAAAACAAGATGGGAATGCCAAGGTAAAAACCATTGGGCTTACAGTCTCCTATTCAGATGTATTCCAATGAACCAATTCTATGCACTTATCAAAGCCAAATGATATCAATTCTTAAGAACTCCAAAACATGTACAGAATTATGAGGATAATCCAATATTGGCATTTACATTAAACCACATCCAATATTACCACTAACTCTGCTACCAACCCATTTCTAACAAACATAAACGAAAATGTAGCTAAGACAATTTGAAAATTAAAGACCTGAAACTAAATTGGTTGCCTGAGACAACAATTGAATCCCCTCTCATAAAGTATTAACAAGTGATAAAGTGTCAATTAAAACAAGCTAAGTTTGTGCAACACTATAGACACGATAATGCCCGTCTCTGAAATCTAATGGACAGCCGTATGCATCAAAATAGAATGGCAAGAATACCAGCAACATATCTGTTAGCCCAAGGGTTCCCAATGGGTTCATTCAATCACCTTATTTTGATGATTAACAAACGCAAATTGATTAGTCTTTTATGGACTAATTGTTTGCCTTGAGTGTTGTGCTATGAACAGAAAATTCACAGGTTAATCCATGCTAGCACACACCATTGATGGCCTATGCTTGAAGAAGAACCAAACACGTGTCAAAGGAGCTAGAGCATATAAATGATCAATCATACCTTGGAGGATCAACCAAGGAGAAGCTCAACATTAGTCATCTCAAAGCATTGAACAAACAAAGAAAGATCGATGAAAGCCAAAGATTGGAGATCAACAACTTGTCAAGGAGCTTGAACCAACTTGAAGGAGTTATCCATGCAATAGACCAAGACTTGAAAATGAGCTTTAAAGTTGAAGATGTGAGTAATGAGTCTTGTGCTAGATTGTATAATTTAATCCCACTTAGGTATCCCTTGTTGAGGCATAATCAAGTCACTAATAAGGTCCCAAACAATATTAGAATATAAGGAAAGACCCGTGGACCAAAGCCCTAGTACCATAGATAGCTTAGAATTGCAAAAGATTCAAATCGGCACACTTAGCACTTGAATTTTTAGATCAAGTCATAAATCCTATCATAACTGATCCTAAACATTTTTAAATATTTTTGAAACTATTTTTAACAGAGAGAGCTCATCATTTCTGTTCAAATCGAGTATAAAAATGTCGAAATCCGACGAGAAACGAGTGAGATATGAATTTTACAAAACCGAGTATGAAATCTGGATGTCAAAAATGCCCTGAAATAGATCCGTTGGGAAGTTGCCCAGAATTACATAAATGCCCTTGTAACGGCTAGTTTTGGGTTTTCTCTATATATATGGGTTCCCTAAGCATGTGAACCAATCTCTCTCATTCCTAAACTTGTTGTAAACATATTAGAGAGTGGAAAACACCCTTGTGCCTCAATTTGAGAATATCCAAAGGGATTAGACCTAAGCTTATCTTTGTAATTATCTTTGAGAGACTCTTGTGAGCTTTATATTGTATCAAACATTCAAGAGGCTAAAGAGTGTGCTTCAATCTTATTCTTCATTGTAAACTTGGCAACAGAGGGCGTCGTATTTAAGACCCTTGGAGCTTGGACGCTCGGATTATACAAGGCGAAAGGAACGCCGTATTTAAGTTCCTTGGAAGATAGTGGATTCCTCAAGGAGACAAAACTTGAGAAGAGTGGAGTAGGTCTTGGGGTTAAGACCGAACCACTATAAATCTTCGCATCTCTTGTGTGGTATTTATCTCTCTCACCCTCACTCTTATTTGTGCTTGCATTTATACACTTAGAATTGAGTGAGTAGTTAGCAATGATAATTAACTTGCTTATCTAGTACCTTGCTAATTAGTCAATTTAATCTTGTTAATTAAGTTTGCATGAGCCTTCCACCAAGTGTTTGATAAAAGGCCTAAAAGAAACCATTCATCTAATTCCTTTACCTTGTTGTGGGACCTACAATCTTTAATCAACCACTAAGTATTTTCATAGAAAGATTAAAAAGGGAATAATCAACTAGGGTTTTCAAAAGCCATCTAACAAGTGTTTGACAAAAGGTCTAAGAGAGGATATTCATTTAAGATTTTGAAACTAATCTTACAAAAGTTTTTAAAGAGGATAAATTTTTTGAAAGACACCCAATTCACCCCCCTCTTGGGTTGCCTAGTGGGATTTCACTTGGTATCAAAGCTAAAGGCTCTTATATAGATTTTTGAACTTTCAAATTTCTTCAAGAGAAAAGATCGATATTGGTAACCTAATGGCTTCTAGACTTACTTATTTTGATGGAACCAACTATGGATCTTGGTCGATCCATATGATGTCTTATCTTAAGAGTCTAGATAGTGAATTATTGAAAGTGAATGAAAATGGTTTTGTCTTAAACTCCAAATCTAAGAGAATTAGTGAACATGATAAAAGATTATATTGCTTGAACTCAAAAGCTATGAATGCCATATGTTGTGCCTTATCTTCTCATATGTTTGAGAAAATAACTAATTGTAAAAATGCAAAAGAAATATGGACCTCACTTGAAAATATTTTTAATGTTAAATGTTTTATGGCATTAGAAAATAAAAATGAAGAAAATAATGATTTTGATATGGATGAGCCTCTTACAATTGAAGAACTTCTTCATGGATGTGAGAAACTAAATAACGCCTTAAATCTTGAAGTCTCCAAGAATCAAAAACTTAAAAACTCTCTCAACTCAATTTCTAAGGAATTTGAAAACCTTGAAAATGACTATCAAAATTTGCTAAATGAAGAAAAGTAGTTGATTAAAGATAACAATATTCTTGAAAAGAGAAATTTTGAATTAATGGAGGAACTTAAAATCTTGATGGAAAAAGAAGATGAAGTAAAAACATCCCCATCTCATGAAATAAATCACTTGAAAATAAAAATTGAAGAAATGAGATTGAAAAATAAAAATCTTGAGTTGGAAAACAAATTCCTACAAGAAATGAATGCTAAACATGTTTGTGTGCCTATGCATTCTTGTAATTGTTCATCTAGATCCTCATCTACCTATTCTTATGATTCATGTGATTATTGTGGTAGATTAGGTCATCACAAATCTATGTGTAGACTTAGGTTTGTGAAATCTTGCAAGTATGTGTGGATTATTAAATATGATCTATTTTATAGAACAAACTTGCATGGACCCAAGATGGTTTAGGTTCCAAAACTCCCTACTTGATCTATTTATGACTTAGTAGATGTAGGGATGTGCTTCAATATTTATATCATATGAAAATGGTTGTTTGGATACAAAATATCTATCTTGCATTAATGCCATGTATCCATATTTTGTGCTTAAATATTTATCTTTTTGAAAATCCAAAGTCTATATGCTTAAAACTTGATTTGTATTAGACTTTGACACATTGCACTAAATTGTTATATCTATTGAAAAAGATTCCCTAGATATCTTACTTGATGTCTAGTTTATGTTTGAGCTAAAATTGTCAAATCCCATGGAATGTATACTTCTAGATACAATATGCTTGATTCCCATGTATCTAGTTGATTTTGCGCGTAAATGCCATATCCCTTGAGTTTATTTGGGTACTAGATGTCACATTAATATTTTCTTACATCTAGCCTCATATGTGTTTTAAATATCACATTTTTTTTAAAGAAACAACTTATAGATACATTATACTTATATTGTTTGATTCTTGTGTATCTATATATACTACTCTAAGTGCACTCACTAAAACTTAGGTCCTTTTTCACTTAGTAGTCATCCACAACAGAGTAGTTAATGTGAAAACCATGATTGATCTTATATGAATATCAACATCTTCATTGCCCATGAGTTAAATTAAACTCATAAGAGTAAATCTTTCATATTTGAACTCTAATTTGGATAAAAATGGCATTTGCTAGATTAGTATATACTGGAATTGATTTATTTATTTCTTCTAGCAAAATTATGTGCTTAAATGTCATGTCTAGGAAAATTATTTCAAATCCTTTCTTAAATAACTTTTTATGCCCTAGGTGAGAAAATATATTTGAAAATCTCTATGCACCTAGTTATCCTTTACACTATCACTAGACTTTCCTATTATACCTAAATGGTTATCATTATATGTAAAGTCCTTGATGAGTTGTAAGTATATGTATTTTCAAAGGTTTTAATTGGATATTTTTTCATGACTAATGTGAATCTTTCTCTTTAAAAGTAATATAAATTATTGATATAGTCTTGAAAATCCTTTTTGGAATGCATATGTCCAAGGTATTAACTTGATATTTATCCTTAGAGTCCTTGGCTCCATCCCTAGAACCTTATAGAATATATTTTGTAGGGAAAAATAAAAATGGTCTAGATTCAATGTATTTAAGTAAAATTGAAAATATCTTGTGAATCTAGTATCTTATTTTGGCATATTTCACCTTGGTGGTTGATACCCTATACCTTGTGATGGGAACATGTGTCTCCCACGCATTTTGGTTCTCCTATGGGCTTATGCACTTTGTGCCTAATGCCTTGTCTTTATATTGGTGGTTTGTGGATGTAAATGCAAATATTTGGACCATGCACCTTATATGTCATGTTCTTTATGTCCAAACATGGTAGACTATCCATGGATGTTTTGATATAAATTATATCTTCCTCATGATTACCCATAGTGGTATACTCTCACTCATGAGCCATGGATGTCTCTCTTAGATATTGTACTTTATTGTCCATTCTTCTATGTCTAAATCCTATAGAATTGATCCAAATTGGTATATTTAAATAATCTCTAGTTATCACCCCTGGTTGTTGGTAGTATCTACATAATTGAGATGTCAAACTTTAACCTTAAAAGCTACTCAATTGGAGCCCATAGCCCACTTTGACCAAAGGGGGAGTCGGTACCTTCACAATAATTAAAATACTTAATCAATTGGCCTTGTGCCACCATCTCAATCATGAATAGCTATATGTATTTGTGTGATCTCCCTAACTTGTTTGTATGCTATATACTTAGGGAAGAAATTTTGAAATTGTAGAAAATAATATCACACTTAAAAGGAGCATGAGCCAAAAATTACAAATCTTTTGTGCTATACTTGTTTATCATGATAAGCTAGACTATGGCTATCATTTTGATCATGATAAACCGACACTTAGAGAGTAAGTGTCATTGTAGCCCAAGGGTTGAGTCTAACTTAGTATCTTTTGGAAAATATATCCAAAAATACTTGGTAACTATGTATTGGACAGCCCTTTGGATTCATACTTTGTGTGAGTCTCTAACAAAGGGGGTACTATATATGTAATATATGTCATTCTCATCTTATCATATGTTGTTTAATATGTATACTTCATTACATATGATAAGTGCACTCATTTGGAGCATGGTTGATCCATATGGGTTGTTTTGGCATTGTCTTGTGCTTGTATATGTATTTTGAGTTTAAGAAAAGTAAGTTCATTGCCTAGATTTTAAGGTCATATCCTATTAGGCTTCATACTTATTGTGGATAATCGAATGTGCTATCATCTATTCCAATGATAAGTTTTGTTGGCTATGTACTCACTTTCATTCATTTGGCCTATTGTGTCATATCATGCCTTGCCATATAGGTTTCACCTAAGGCCAATGACATAGACCTAGGGGGAGAGCTAATCTTTGCTATCTTTATGTTTATATGGGTCATTGTGAGATGCTCACATTGTCCATTCAAACATATCCCCTCTAATTGAGCTAAGAATTGCATATCATTTTAGATATTCATTCATAGGAGTGAACTGAAATTGCTAATCTTAGTTCCTATGGATTTGATTACTTATCATGTGTCATTTCACTTCATAATAAGTTTGTCTGTCATGCTATATTATGATCAAATGCTCATTTCTATGCATGTCAATTTCAGAGAACGTTTTTAACTTAAAAATATATATTCTTGCTTATCATGATGGGTTCAATATTATTTCATCCATCTCTTCATGATAAGATTCTAATAGGAATTCAAAAAATTCGTGGGCTTATCATGCTAGATCTAAATCTTGCTATTTTTCTTTCATGATAAGTAAAATATAAGCCTTAACTTGCTAATCTAATATTGTATTATGGGCTATAGGGTAGATTTATATTGGATTTATATATATACCAAGATATATCCTAAAATTTGTTCTAAATTGGTATGTTTCTTTATTTTTCTAACATAGGCTTGATTTGTATTAGTTTATTCATCTCTTATGTTGTTATGCTCTTATCATGCCAGATGTACTTTGATTTTAATTGGTAAATCATGATAAGAAGCTAGGGAAGCATCTAGTTTGATTAAAAATCTTTGATGCATTGCTTTTGTACTTAATTGTGTATCCTTCCCTTTTGCTTATGCCAAAAGGGGGAGAAGTATGAAATTGATTAGATTGTCCATAATCCGTATGCATGTATGCTAAAACTTGTTAAATTTATCTTATGCATATGTTGAGGGGGAGTAGTCACACTCATCTTTCTTATCTAATCTTCATAAGAAGATCCTCCCACCTCTTTAATCAATTTGGTTTGTCATCATAAAAACGGGGGAGATTGTTAGCCCAAGGGTTCCCCATGGGTTCATTCAATCACCTTATTTTGATGATTAACAAACGTAAATTGACTAGTCTTTTATGGACTAATTGTTTGCCTTGAGTGTTGTGCTATGAACAGGAAATTCACAGGTTAATCCATGCTAGCACACACCATTGATGGCCTATGCTTGAAGATGAACCAAACACGTGTCAAAGGAGCTAGAGCATACAAATGATTAATCATACCTTGGAGGATCAACTAAGGAGAAGCTTAACATTAGTCATCTGAAAGCATTGAACAAACAAACAAAGATCGATGAAGACCAAAGCTTGGAGATCAACAACTTGTCAAGGAGCTTGAACCAACTTGAAGGAGTGATCCATGCAAGAGACCAAGACTTGAAAATGAGCTTTAAAGTTGAAGATGTGAGTAATGAGTCTTGTGCTAGATTGTATAATTTAATCCCACTTAGGTATCCCTTGTTGAGGCATAATCAAGTCACTAATAAGGTCCCAAACAATATTAGAATATAAGGAAAAGACCCGTGGACCAAAGCCCTAGTGCCATAGATAGCTTAGAATTGCAAAAGATTCAAATCGGCACACTTAGCACTTGAATTTTTAGATCAGGTCATAAATCCTATCATAACGATTCTAAACATTTTTAAATATTTTTGAAAATATTTTTAACAGAAAGAGCTCATCATTTCCGTTCAAATCGAGTATAAGAACATCGAAATCTGACGAGAAACGAGTGAGATATGAATTTTACAAAACCGAGTTTGAAATCTGAAAAATATCAAAAATGCCCTGAGATAGATCCGTTGGGAAGTTACCCATAATTACAGAAATGTGCTTGCAACGGCTAGTTTTGGATTTTCTCTATATATATGGGTTCCCTAAGCATGTGAACCAATCTCTCTCATTCCTAAACTTGTTGTAAACATATTAGAGAGTGGAAAACACCCTTGTGCCTCAATTTGGGAATATCTAAAGGGATTAGACCTAGGCTTATCTTTGTAATTATCTTTGAGAGACTCTTGTGAGCTTTACATTATATCAAACCTTCAAGAGGCTAAAGAGTGTGCTTCAATCTTCTTCTTCATTGTAAACTTGGCAACAAAGGGCGCCGTATTTAAGACCCTTGGAGCTTGGACGCTCGGATTATACAAGGCGAAAGGAACGCCGTATTTAAGTTCCTTGGAAGATAGTGAATTCCTCAAGGAGACAAAACTTGAGAAGAGTGGAGTAGGTCTTGGGGTTAAGACCGAACCACTATAAATCTTCGCATCTCTTGTGTGGTATTTATCTCTCTCACCCTCACTCTTATTTGTGCTTGCATTTATACACTTAGAATTGCGTGAGTAGTTAGCAATGGTAATTAACTTGCTTATCTAGTACCTTGCTAATTAGCCCATTTAATCTTGTTAATTAAGTTTGCATGAGCCTTCCACCAAGTGTTTGATAAAAGGCCTAAAAGAAACCATTCATCTAATTCCTTTACCTTGTTGTGGGATTTACAATCTTTAATCAACCACTAAGTATTTTCATAGAAAGATTAAAAAGGGAATAATCAACTAGGGTTTTCAAAAGCCATCTAACTAGTGTTTGACAAAAGGTCTAAGAGAGGACATTTATTTAAGATTTTGAAACTAATCTTACAAAAGTTTTTAAAGAGGATAATTTTTTTGAAAGACACCCAATTCACCCCCCCTCTTGGGTTGCCTAGTGAGATTTCAATATCGCATCAATTTCATGTCATTCTATAGATAAGCCCAGTAAAATTCTAGCAAAAATAGCTAACCATAAGGACAAAAAAAATTAACCTTGATATTATACTAAACAAGCAAACAACCAAACACAGACAATGGTCTCCTATAACTTATAGAAAATTTATTCAATTCTCCAATACATTTTAATACATTAACCCATCCTAATTCCTTGCTTTGAAAATCCGTCAAAGGAGCAAATGCTTGTGAGGGTGCAACAAACAGTACGTTTGAAATTATTTTGAAATTATCACATCAATGAGATGACAGCTACCATAAAACAACTCTTTGAACGAAACTGATAGCTAATTTCCTAGAATTTCCAAAAAGTTTGTGCAACAAATAATGCATATGTGAGTGCTCGAAAATCACTACATGAATAAATGAAAACCATTACTATTTCTTAGAGAAGTTTAAACACTTAAACTCATATTATATTCCAATGGCAATTCATCTCTGTACGAACTGAAGATGTACCAAGTAAACATCACAGCTGGCCCAATAATCAGCCACTGGACTGAGTAATCATAAAAATGACGCACTAACCACTGATTAAATGACCAAAGAAATATATGAGGCGCTGACCTTTAGAACATGACTTTTATCTCTTGAAATCAACTCAATAAGAACACAACTGTCAAAGAACCAAATCAAAATTGATAGCTTGATCTTGTCATTGTGCCTTGTAAACATGCCTCAGCTACTTAACAGGAGTTCATTAGATCAATGCTAGTTAAAATGCTAAATTGAACTGTTTCATTGGATCATACATAATATTTACTCATGCATATGACCACGACTTCTCACAAGAATAGATATGCATTCTCATGCTCGAGTCATATTGCACCTATCAACCTAACTGTACATGAATTTTCTTTTGAGGACCAAATGAAAGATTTTCAAAGCTTAAATGAATCAGTCCTCATGTTACTACCTCTAAAGAAAAATATGATGACAAACATAACCTCGATAACTATACAACAGGGACATATTATCATCAATTTTTTTTTATCACAAATTGAACAGGACTAGTTTTCAGTACAAAACTTAAACGGGAAAGTAACAAAGGATATCATATTCACAACTACTACACAATCCTGTTCACCACATTCTATAAGATCATCAAGATTCTTTCATATTCATAACCACACAAAAATCAGTGCATCATTTGCAACCATCAAATGCCTCAATTATTCTACACAATCTCAGAGCTTATATTCGTCAAATATGATCAACAATATCACAACGAATTACTGAGCTTGAACCCCTACCTAACACTAGATTAAACAACATAATCCTCCTTAAATTCAGCATGAGATCTACAAAATAATCGCCTACTTGCTACAACACCAAAATTGAATTAACAAGAAAAATTTAAAACAGGTTACCTGATGAAGATTTAAAACTATTAGCTTATAGCTGCAATTGAAGAGATCTCTTCTGAAACAGATTCTGATTTATGAGCTTGGGCACGAATCTCTCAGCTAATAGCCTTCTTGATGCTCTTCTACCCGACTGCAAGAGGGGATATGCCGATCTTGACCAAAATTGACCAAAATTGATGGAGATGAATATGCCTATACCAAGATGAGGGTTGCTAATGAAGATAAATCAAGTGGGTTTGACGAAAATGGTAGATTCTAATAATGGCTGAGAAGGAAAAATGAAATGGGTTTTGGAATGGGTGGAGAAGAGGAGATGGGTTAGAAATGGGAAAAGGGGGATGGTCCAATTGAGGGGTGAAAATAGGGGATTGATGGTTTTGGGCTCACCGGATTCCGGCAATGTGGTCAGAGAAGAGGGAGACTGCGATGGTGGTTGTGATGGAGAGGTTGGAATGTGAAGAGGGTTTGAAGAGGAAGAGGTTTGGATGGAAAAATGAAATGGGTTTTGGGGCTTTTGAGAAGTGGAGATGAGATTCAGTGGAGAAGAAGATGGTGGTGTTGGGAGTGGAGGTGATAAAGAAGGGGAGAAAGGTGAGGTTGAATGGGTCTTGCCGGATTTAATGGCGACCGGCCGGAGAAGATGGTCTTGCCGGATTCCGGCCGGTGTTGATTGAGATGGGTTTGGAGATGAAGGTAGTGATGGTGGATATGGGTTCTGGAAAAATGAGAAGAGGGTTTGGTGTTGGCTAGAACATGGTTTTGAAATGGATTTGGTAGGAATGGGGGAGTCGGATTCCGGTGAGGTTGCCGGAGTTTGTAGGTGGAGGAGGTGATCGGAGGTGGGGATAGGCTTAGAGGTATAAGGAAAAATGGGTATGGATTTGAAAGAGGGGTTCAATGGAGGAGCAATGGAGGAGGGTTTAATGGGGTTGTGAAGATGGAGGTGCGACCGGAGTTGGGGTCGATCGGAGAAAATGGGTATTGACTGGAGATGGGTGGAGGTAATGGTGGCTGAAATCAAAGGAAATGGTGGAAATAATGGTGAAATGGGTTTGGGGTAATGGGTTTTGCAGAGAAATGGGAATGGGGTGGTGGCCGGAGATGGTGGTGGTGGCTAGAGGTGGGTTTGAATATTAGGGTAAATGAGTATGGAGGTGGTTGAGGTGGTGGGATAGAGGTGAAAGGAGAGAAGATGATGATTATAGTGGTAGGGTGGTCGGATTCCGGCAAGGGTGGCCGGATTCCTCCTTCTTCTTCTTCTTCTTCCTCTCTCTCTTTCTCTTTCTCTCTGTGTTTCTCGCTCTCTCGTTTCTCTCTTCTCTGCTTCGAACGAGAGAAGAAAAAAAAAATCCCCCCGAAACCCTAATTCGCTAGGTGCCTATATAGGGCATTGATAAATTCGACCTCTTTTCTCCTGGGACAGCCCTATGTAGTGCATTTGTAGCTACCTTTTATACTGGCAGGGGGGTGCCCAAGAAAATAACAAAAAGGAAAATTTTTTGACAAAATATCTTCTTGAGAAATTATCTCAACCCTTCAAATTGCCTTTATCAATAAATGGCAGAGATCAAAAGCTTTCTAACCACCTAGGAAGCTTCCTAAGATTCTCCCATAAATGATTTTGTTACACCCTAATCCGTATACCCCCTGTATCTCCTTGGACAACCCATTACGAAAAATTTGAGCTGGTTTTCCAGGTTCCAGCGCACGCCTATTTCTGGCTAAATCGCCACCCTTATTCCTACACTACACTACACCACAAATGTCGCCCGTTTGCTAGGCAAACAGCGACGGATTCAGACAAAATCTTATGGGGACCTAAATGAGACCTTAACCTATTCTAGGACCAGATTTGGGACATTAAAACACTAGTTTGATAAGGTTTCTATCCTAACGACTCTATTAGGGTCCGATCAAAATGAGGTGTCTACAGTATCCAAGAGAGCCGTTGTTCTAGATTAGCAATTTCAAGTATTTAGATCAAGGTTTCAGTTATCAAAATCTCCAGAAGACAATACCAACATTCTCTTTGTGAAAAATCTTGTTGAAGCTACATGAAAGTGTTCCTAAACCATTCTCGTTAGTCATGCTTCTTTGTTCCTAAGGTTTGTCGTCTCATCATTCGTCAAAGTCTTAGTTTCCAATATCTTTATCGGGCACGATCTCTATTATTCCTGATTTCATTGAGTTCAAAAAATCTAAAATTCATCAAATCCAATCTTACGTCAAATTCAAATTCATGAAAAATCTCTAAATTCTTCGTTGTTGAATTCATCAATCGAAGCTATCTCGTTTCTTTGAGCCCGTTTGGGAACGGTGTCTCATTTTCCGAGTCCAGTTGGGAATGGTCTCTTAAAATTCTTCGAGCCCGTTTGTGAAAGGTATCACATTTTTCGAATCCATTTGGGAATGGTCTCTTATCTTCGAGCCCGTTTGGGAACGGTGTCTCATTTTTCGAGTCCAATTGGGAATGGTCTCTTATCTTCTACCCGCCCGTTTGTGAACGGTATCTCATTTTCCGAGTCCATTTATGAATGGCCTCATATCCTCTTTGAGCCTGTTTGTGAACGGTGTCTCATTTTCTGAGTCCATTTGTGAATGACCTCATATTCTCTTAGAGCCCGTTTGTGAACGGAGTCTCATTTTCCTCGTCCATTTGTGAATGGCCTCATATCCTCTTTGAGCCCGTTTGTGAACGGTATCTCATTTTCTGAGTCCATTTGTGAATGGTCTCATGTCCTCCTTGGGCCCGTTTGTGAACGGTGTCTCATTTTCCGAGTCCATTTGTGAATGGTCTCTTATCATCTTTGAGCCCGTTTGTCAACGGTGTCTCATTTTCCGAGTCCATTTGTGAATGATCTCTTATCCTCTTTGAGCCCTTTTGTGAATGGTGTCTCATTTTCCGAGTCCATTTGTGAATGGTCTCTTATCCTCTATGAGCCCGTTTGTGAACGGTGTCTCATTTTCGAAGTCCATTTGTGAATGGTCTCATGTTCTCCTTGGGCCCGTTTGTGAACGGTGTCTCATTTTCTGAGTCCATTTGTGAATGGTCTCTTATCCTCTTTGAGCCCGTTTGTGAACGGTGTCTCATTTTCTGAGTCCATTTGTGAATGGTCTCTTATCCTCTTTGAGCCCTTTTGTGAACGGTGTCTCATTTTCCTAGTCCATTTGTGAATGGTCTCATATCCTCCTTGAGCCCGTTTGTGAACGGTGTCTCATTTTTTGAGTCCATTTGCGAATGGTCCCATATCCTCTTTGAGCCCGTTTGTGAACGGTGTCTAGTTTTTCAAGTCCATTTGTTAATGGTCTCTTATCCTCCTTGAGCCCGCTTGTGAACGGTGTCTCATTTTCTTCTAAAAACTGTTTGAGAACGATCTTTGTTCCTTCTCTTCAGAATCCATTCGAAAATGATATCTCATTCTCTCATTGCCCGTTTGTGAATGGCGCCGCATCGGGATAATTTTTCATTCTGAGTTGCTTGACTTTCGCTCTTAGATTGAATTCATTTCTCAATTTATTCTGAACTACCAGCTCATGATAGCGAGAATAAATAATTTTTTATTACATTCCAATTCTAGGACTTCGTTTAGGGTCTTGCATTAGGGAGTATATGTTTGCATCTAGGTTGCATTTTGTCTAGAGTCCTTTGTTGATTAAAGCTGCGCAAAATGGTCTGTAACTACGTCATCTCTGCCAAAGAAGGGCATCTGTAGACACCTCAATTTTGCTATACTTTAAAAAATTAAAGATTTGGTAGTTTGTCAAGGTTCGAGTCTGTATTCCATCTAGGATTAAGCTTCTGTGCATTTTAGGGTAGATTTTGCCTCGTTGAAGAAATTCTGAAGTTAATTCGAGATCCTAAAGGTTTCTAGGGGGTTTCGTTGGCCTCCGAAAGATGTAAAATCAAGTTTTCAAGCAAGTTAAAAAACCTGCTAATTTTGGAATTTTTAAGGTTTCCTTCATTTTCTCCCATTTTTGCACTACAAGGGTATTTTGGTCATTCTCGATGTGTCTTGTCTGACCCCCGAGTTATATTTGAGAAATCTTGAGTGATTTTACAAATTTTAAAAAAGCTGCTATTTTTAGAAACTCATGGGGCTTCCACATTTTCATCATCTTATTGATATTTCAATTATTTCTCATATATCCAAAACCACCTTGAGAGTACGGCTGATGGATTAAGAGTTATTTCGTAAGAATTTGGAAACCTGCTAAATTTAGATCTTTGTAATATCAAAAGTAGAAATGCATACTAGGGTTTTACTTTTGATAGATCAAATCAATGAATTTTTTCTTGAAATTCCAGTATGTTATAATATAGATTATAAGTTTTCAAAATCTAAAATTTCACCAAAAAATTAATTTTTCTCCATTTAATAATGATTTTCTTTCGTTTTTTATTCAATATGGATTTAAATTGGATTATCAAAGCAAGTGTTTGAAAACGTGGGTTTCTTTAAAAACTGATATTTTTTGGGATTTCTATAAAATAAAATACTGTAGGAAACTTAATTTCCAATCCCGATTTTGCCGTTTTAATTTTCATTATATTTTTTAAAAAATAACCCTGAAATGGGTTATTTATTGATGAACGAAACCAAAAGTATATCAACCCATGTCCAAAATTTGTGAAATCTTGTTTTCGAACCAATGTTTCGATTTCCATACCACTCAAAAAGTTTCGGATTTTTTTGAATTTTTTTAATCCGGTTTTAAGTTATTTTAACTTTCGGCCATTTTAATAAATATCAAAAGGTTTTAAAAATTAATGAAACTCCCCAGAATTAATTTTAAATCATAAATTGAATTTCTCAAGAAATTGGTTTTTTGAAAAAAGGTTTTTTTATTTGTTTTCTAATCGCTTCTTTTTTATATTAAACTAATGAAATTTTGAATCTTTTTCTAACAAACCAGTAGTTTAGGCCATTAGAAGATTAGTGAAAATTTTTCAAAAGATTTTACAAGGGTTTAATATGATTTCACAATTTGCTTTTAAAAAAACGGGTTTTAATTCCTAGGAAACAAGATCCCCTTTTTATTCAAAAATCAATTTTATGGAGGAACATTAATTATTAGGTCTTGAAATTTTGACAGTAAATCATAAAATCTATTTTATATCTACTGGAGGTTTTACATGATTTTAGGATACCATTTAATCTACTTTTTAATTGATTCATTGATTTTATCCGAATTTTGTGTGAATTTTAATTGGCAGCAAATCTTGATAAACACCTTAGAAATTTTTACAGTAGTCTAATACCTTGATTTTATCTACACTGTAACATTGTTACTTGATTTGAGATTCGTATGCTATGCGTTGATTTGTTAATTTGCAATCTGACCTAAATTTTTGAAATTCGGAAATTGATAGCAAAACGTATTCTAAATTCATGAAACTCTTCCAGTAGTCTAAACTCCTTCATATATTGTTACTGAAAAAGTTACAATGAATTTGGAATTCGATTTCTTAGGGTTACTGTGTAATCCTAGCAATCTGGTCTTAATGTTAATAAATCACAACTTAATAGCAAATCGATACAAAAGTCAGTGAAAACTTCCAGAAAATCCTAATGTTTCATCATATATTTACCTTAAAATTGTTTGAAACAGAAACGCTAGAGGTTAAAGATTCCCTTTGTAAATTAATTATGCTGTAACGGTTTAACTGCCAAGAACATATTCATAATCATATACTAATTGTGATCGTTCCTGCATAATTTGAGCATGTAAATTATAGTATGTTGTTGGCTCCGAGGTCCACTGTCCATGGAAATCCTGAGAATCATGCCAGGCAATAATATACTATAATTTATGTGTTAAATTATACAAGGATTGAGAGCACGATGCCCTTCCATGGATGCAACTCAAGCCGAAACTTGCGAACCATAGAGCCTTTTGTATTCCTTAGATGTTTAGGAATAAAAAATACTTTGGAACCGTTGGATTGCGGTCTCCTCTCGTAGGAACCTTTAGGGCCCCCTTTAGGAACACTTATGTCACGTCATGTCCTAGGTTTTATGGAGCCATAGAGTTAGGAGTCCAGCCTCATCACGGCCGTTTGCTATGGATAGCAACCGAGCCATAGATCTAGTTACACTAGTCACCCAATTTTTTTCCTAGGACAAGCCTAGTTACCTAGGATGTAGGTTCACCTGCATTAGTCTAAGGGATGTCTTGCACTTAGATAGGACCATATAGCATCTTAGATGGAGTCCTAGGATAATAAAATTTACTCAACTTGAACTAAATAATTTCTCTTAAACTGTTAAAACAGTCAATCCAGTCTAGATCGATGTCCTAGATGAGTTAGGCATAAGTAGCTTAGTTTAGGTGCACCGAACTACGATCGACTCTGATTCCAGTTAGGCTGGGATACGTAGGCAACTTGGATACTTGAGTGGCATACCAAGCTCGAGTCGGCTCCACACATAAGTGGTGGGGTTTTGTATATTAATCCTTAAATTAAAAGTAATTAAATCATTTAGGACATTCCATGAAATTAGAATTTTAGGAGAACTTTCACTTAGATTGAATTCAAACAAATTAAGAAAATCAAGATACACATTTTGGAATTACATTGAAATTAGATCTTAGGATGCATGTCACGTACTTCGCACATTAATATAGAGTTAAATGAGCCATTTAAAAGAAATTCAAAAGAGTTAACTTTTGAAATTTAAGACCGATTATCGGGCAGGAATGGTGCATGTGGTAGTAACTCCCCATTATACCTTCAATTCTCGTAACCAGGTAACGAGTCTAGATTTCTGGTCAATTATGGGTCCTAGATCCCTCATGTAGGTGGCGACTCTGTCACTCTCTTTTGCGTGAAATTCGGATTGTGTTAGTGATCCCAAGTTCACAAAAAATATGAATTAAATCACACCATCCTAGGCTAGGCGGCTTACCCCTGCCCTTATGGGTACTGGGATGCACGTTTGTTTGCACCATATGGCTTGGTTGCTGCCTGCTTGGTTGGGTAATTAAAATCAATAATAAAAGCACACGCCAATCGCGTGGGTACGAGAGACCAAGAGAGAGGGAGGCGGGTCGCGTCACCCCTCTCGCGGGATTGGGTCCCACAATATTTCATACTCTGGACAATTTCTCGAAACTCCGTGAAATGGTCCAGTAGTATTTTCCAACTTCTGGCCATTCTCTCGGAACTCTGAGAATTTTTCTCAGAACTCCGAGAATTTCTTGGAGCTCCAAGAATGTCGCAACAACCCAAAAAAAGAGCTGTTGGGTTTCAAATTAAAAATTGATTTTTAGTGTCTTTTGATATTCACACCCCCAAACGGTCATATATTCTCAAAGGGCTATAAATACACATTCAAGAGGACCATCTGCCTCTCTTGAATGATTCGAAAAATATCCTTAAGCAATCAAAGAACTTGCAAACCCATTTTAGCTTGAGCCTTTGTTTTTCTTCTCCACCAAAACGTGCCTTGCACTTGCAAATCATTAGAGTTTGGATTTAGGGCTTTCATTTGCAACTTATTGTGGAGAGCAGTCAAGGGGACTTCATTGTGCATCAAGCTTTCAAGAGAAGCCAAGAAATCGTGATCTTCTATTCATTTTAAAGGTGGCTAGGGCATCCTATTTTTAATACCCTAAGGAGTAACGCTTAGAACTCGGCGAAGAAGGAGAGTCGGTTTAAAGGTGTCAAGGGCATCCTCATTTAATACCCCTTAGGAGTGTAATCACCTCGGAGACGGGTATCGTGGAGGTCTCACATAGTGGAAATCCTTGAGGACGATCTCAAGAAGAGTGGAGTAGGGCTTTGCCCGAACCACTATACATCGGTGTGTTCCTTCCTTGTCTTGCACTTTCATTTTTGTTTGGTTTGGCATTTCCTTTAGATTTGATATTATTTGAACTAACCAAAATCTAATCAAGAGAAGAAAATATCAAATTAGGTTTAATACTTGATTTTAAAATGGTATAAATTTTTGATAAAACCAATTCACCCCCCTCTTGGTTCTATAGACCTTTATTTCAAGTGGTATCATAGCCTCGTCTCTACTTTGTTTAAAACCCTAACTGGTCTAGAGAAACGATTCTAAAAATAGCAAACTACCCTCAACACCATGAAGGATACTCAAACACTAGGCCACCTTATTTTGATGGAACAAATTATGGATTTTGGAAAATCAAAATGAGAATCTTCTTAACCTAAGATCACCAAATGTGGAGAGCCATTGGAAAATCAAAATGAGAATCTTCTTAACCTAAGATCACCAAATGTGGAGAGCCATTCATAATGGATATACCTTGCCACTAGAAATCTAAATGAATGGACCGAAGCCGAACAACAAGCCTCAAACTACAATGCCAAAGTCATGAATTCTTTAATTGGTGCTTTGTCACCCGGAGAATTCAATAGAGTTTCAAACTTGAATACAGCTAAGGAAATTTGGGACACCTTAGAAGTTACCCATGAGGGAACTAACCAAGTTAAGGAATCTAAAATGAATCATCTATTTAGGCAATATAAACTTTTTCAAATGACACCCGATGAAACCATTGCCGACATGTACACTAGATTCACTAACCTAGTAAATGGACTAAGGGGACTGGGAAAATAATTTTCAAATAGAGATTTAGTGACAAAAATCCTTAGATCCCTACCTTTATCATAGGAATCCAAAACCTCCGCAATCACCAAAGCCAAGGACATGAACACATTAAACCTAGATGAACTAATAGGGTCCTTGATAACCCATGAGATGATTTTCAAAACAAAAGCACCCGAAATTAAAAATAAAATGGAAAAAGAAAAAGGTGTTGCTTTTGCTTGTAATATAGGTGATGATGAAGAGGCAAAGAGAGACATTGAAGATGAGGTAGCCCTCCTAACAAGAAGGATCAAGTTCTTGCAAAGGAATATGGGAAGCATGAGAAATAGAAGGGCCAATCCTCCTTTCAAGAAGAAAGAAGAGCTCGGTGACGGATCATCTCAACCCCCATGCTACGGATGCAAGAAACATGGACACATTCGCCCGGATAGTCCACTCAACAATGAGCCTACTCCAAACAATCGTTTCAAGAGGAGAGAAGGCAAGAAAGGAATGAACGCCACATGGGATGAGGACAATGAAAGTGCAGGTGAGCCAGATGATGGAGAAGATTGCTTGATAGCAAAAAATGTATGCTTCATGGCTTAAACAAATGATAATCAAGAGGTAAGTACTTTAAATGATGTTATTATTTTAAAAGAAGTTCTTGATTACTTGCAAGTGCACATGTTGAACTTGAAATTGAACTTGATAAAAATGCATATCTTGAAAATTCTTTTTCTAGCATGACAAAAGAATTTGGTTGGTTAAAGAAAGATCATGAGTCTTTAGATTATGAAAATGAAAAATATAAAGTTGAAATTCATGATTTAAATGCTACCATCAAGATTTTAAATGAAAATCGACAAGAACTATCTATTGAAAACAACAAACTAAAGTATGAAAATAGTAAACTATTTCATGAATATGATGAGTTAAAGAAACTTTTTGAAAGATTTGAAAATGGTTCACTAAAATTGGATAGGCTTGTTAATATTCAAAGATTGTCACATGATAAGAGTGGACTTGGACATAAATGGGATACTACAATGTCAAACTATAAGAACAAATTTGTGAAGGCTTCTTCTAGTGCTACTAAAACTTATTTTTATTGTGGTATAGGACATTATAAGGTTGCTTGCATGTATGCTAAACAAGAGAAAATCAAATTGAATGCTAAAGTAAAATCAAATAAACTTAACAAGATTAGGAAAATTTGGGTACCTAAGGGATCTCACTTGCCTATTCATATGTAGGTATGCCTTAAAAGCCACAACAAGAAGAACACATGGTACCTTGATAGTGGATGCTCTAGACACAAGACCAGAGACCTCACTCAATTTGCATCCCTATCACTTAAGGATGGTGGAGATGTTACCTTTGGAGATGATAAGAAAGGAAAAGTTAAAGGAGAAGGAACCATAGGTAACTCTACCTCTCCCATACATGATGTACTTTATGTTGATGGCTTATCTCATAATCTTATTAGCATTAGTCAATTGTGTGACAATGGTTTTGAAGTAGTCTTCAACCCCGACAAATGCATTGTTAAGAATAAGATAGATGGAAAAGTGCAATTCATAGGTTTTAGAGACAATAACATTTACACTATTGGGCTAGATGATCTTAGACTCCAAAATGTAACTTGTCGTAATGCCATTAGTGAAGATTCTTGGTTATGGCATAGGAGGTTGGGTCATGCCGGAATAGATCTCATTTCAACCCTCTCCTCAAAAGACATTATTAGAGGATTGCCTAAGTTCAAGTACACCAAAGATCACATTTGTAGAACTTGTCAATTAGGCAAACAATTGAAGAGATTATTTGCCCCTAAAAGTATGATCTCAACCACTTACCCCTTGCAACTACTTCATATGGATCTTTTTGGACCAATGAAGACAAGTAGCTTAGGTGGAAAGAAGTACGTGTTTGTTGTTGTGGATGACTACTCACGATTTACATAGGTCATATTTTAGCACATAAAGATGAAACCTATGAAAATTTCCTTAAGTTGTGTAATCAAGTCCAAAAGGAAAAAAGTATTGCCATATCTTACATTAGAAGTGACCATAGAACGGAATTTGAAAATATACACTTTGATAGTTATTGTAATGAACATGGTATCAAACACAACTTTTCGACACCTAGGACACCTCAACAAAATGGGGTTGTAGAAAGAAAGAACTGAACCCTCCAAGAAATGGCTAGAACCATGTTGCATGAAAATGATCTCACTAGATACTTTTGGAAGGAGGCGGTTAGCACCGCTTGCTATATCATAAATATGGTGTATATGAGGCCAATTTCTAAGAAAACACCTTATGAGCTTTGGAAAAACTTGAAACCAAATATAAGTTACTTTAGAGTGTTTGGTTGTAGATGCTACATCTTGAATATCAAAGATAACTTGCATAAATTTGATAAGAAGTCGGATGATGGCATATTCTTAGGGTATTCTACACATAGCAAGGCATATAGAGTGTTTAATAGAAGAACCCTAGTTGTAGAAGAATCCATGCATGTTACATTTGATGAGAGAGAGCCAACACCTCAAGAAATGCCACATGATGAGGATGAACCTATTGAACACCTCTTACCTAAGACAAATGCTCCTCCCCATGCATCTACAAGTAATACAATACCTAGTGAGGAATTTGAGAGTGTAGAGGATAATTCATTACCTAGGGATAAGAGAATATTGGTAGATCATCCTGAATCCCAAATCTTAGGTGATGCCACATCGCCGGTAAGAACTAGATCATACTATTGAAGTGTGAGTAACAACTTGGCGTTCCTATCCGAATTATAACCTAAGTCCATCAAGGAAGCCGAAAAGGATGAATATTGGTTGATGGCTATGCAAGACGAGTTGAGTCAATTCGAAAGGAACAAGGTGTGGAGGCTAGTGCCTAGGCCTAGTGATCATCCAGTCATTGGCACAAGATGGGTGTATAGAAATAAAATGGATGAAAAATGAATTATCACTAGAAATAAAGCTAGGCTTGTAGCCCAAGGGTACAATCAGGAGGAAGGAATAGACTATGATGAGACATTTTCTCCTGTTGCCCGTATGGAAGCTATTATGATACTTTTGGCATATGCATCTCATAAAGGATTTAAATTATATCTAATTGATGTCAAAAGTGCCTTCCTAAATGGCTAAATCCAGGAGAAAGTGTATGTTGAGCAACCTCCAGGTTTTGAAGACTACAAGTATCCAAATCATGTCTTCAAGCTTGATAAGGCTTTATATGGTTTGAAGCAAGCTCCTAGAGCTTGGTATGAAAGGGTTTGCACCGTCCTAGAAGAAAAAGGTTTTGAGATAGAAAATGTGGATAAAACATTACTTATCAAAAGAGAAAATCAAGATATCCTCCTTGTCCAGATTTATGTGGATGACACCATCTGTGGCTCGACTAATCAAAAAATGTGTGATGAATTTGCAACTCTAATGAAAAATGAATTTGAAATGAGCATGATGGGTGAGTAAACCTACTTCTTAGGACTCCAAATCAAACAATACCAAAATGGGATATTTATAAATCAAGAAAAATATACAAAGGAGTTATTAAAGAAGTATGGTATGGATAGCAACAAGACATCAAGAATTCCCATGAGTACAACTGCTAAGTTAGAAAATGATGAATTTGGCAAATCTGTGGACCAAAAGATGTATAGGGGTATGATAGGTAGCCTACTCTATTTTACAGCCAGCAGACCAGACATTATGTTTACTGTCTGTCTCTGTGCTTGATTTCAATCGGATCCAAAGGAGTCTCACCTATCTGCAGTCAAGAAGATCTTCAAGTACTTAAGAGGAACCCAAAGTCTGGGACTATGGTATGAAAGATCTACTGCCTTCACTCTCACTGGATAATCAGATGCAGACTTTGCTGGATGTAGAGTGGATAGGAAAAGCACTAGTGGGACTTCTCAATTCTTAGGCAAATCACTTGTTTCATGGTTTAGTAAGAAACAAAATTCAGTAGCTCTATCCACAACAAAAGCAGAATATGTGGCAGCTGGAGCTTGCTGTGCACAAGTCCTATGGATGAAAAACACATTGATGGACTATGGAATTAAATTGGAAAATATCCCCATCTAATGTGACAATACTAGTGCTATCAACTTGACAAAGAACCCCATACAAGACTCTACAACCAAGCATATTGAGATTAGGCACCACTTCATTAGAGATCACTCACAAAAAGGGGACATTTGCTTAAAATATATCAACACTAAGGAACAATTGGCTGATATCTTTACAAAACTCCTTAGTGATGATAGAATATGTTATATCCGAAGTGCCTTAAACATTTGGAGTGCGGATCAAGTCAAAGAAATTGCCAGATAAATACTTTGTGTCTTTCACCAGCTTATTTATATAGTATATATATATCATCCATGTTTGGTAGTATCTGCATGAATGAGATGTCAAACCTTAGTCTTAAAAATCACTCAATTGGTACTCTTAGCCTTCTTAGTTATCTAAGATGGAGAGGTACCTTCGCCTTAATTAAAATACCTAACAATTTGGCAGTATGTCAACATCTCGATCATGAACAGGTATATGTGCATTACTTGGCTACATATTTTATACCATAAGCATTGATTTAGGGGGAGTTACTAACTCAATCATCATTTACTCATGATCATCATGTTAGCTTCATACTCTATCTCATTTTATTTTAAAAAAAAGGGGGTTTTTTAGGCTACATTCACTCCTATTTGCTATACATCTTAGTTTGCCTCATTTGAAAGTTTAAGGGGGAGTTTTATAGCTAATCAACATGAACTACTTCTCGAATGTCACTTTGTTCATGTATGCGCTTAAACCTTGATTAAGTTCGCCTTTTTTGTCGATGACAAAATGGGGAGAAGTTTAGAAATTGATTATATATTCATGTTCTATATGCACTATATGCTTTTACTTGTTATCGTTTATCATTTTGCATATATTGAGGGGGAGTTCCTGCTTTCACTTGCCTATTATGTCACTCCACACACACCTCATAATAAATTTTGTTTGTCATCATAAAAAAGGAGGAGATTGTAAGCCCAATGGTCTACTCTCCTATCTTGTTTTGATGATTCTAAACACAATTGATTATGTTCTTGAATACTAATCAATTTGCCTTGAAGTGTTGTGATAAGATAGGGTGATCTTAGAAGGAACCATCACATCACTTGGTCATGCTTGAAGATGTACCACACAAGAGTCAAAGGACTTAGAGACCACATGGGACAACTCACCTTGGAAGAACAATCAATGTGGAGCTCACCTCAACACACTCAAGCAAAGCAAGCACACCATAGAAGATCTATGAAGACCAAGACCAAAGAGGAGCGTAACCATATTTAGACTTGTTGTACATCCTCTCTCTTTGATTTATAAGTCAAGGCAAAATCTTTCAAATGTATTTTTCAAAACTAACCACACTTCCCGTATTAAAATTAATTGGTTAAGTGAATGGTTATGTGGTGGACCAACATGTTGGGACCCTCATAACATTCCAAATTATCATAAGATTTGAGTTCCAAAAGCCCAAAGTCAAATAGCAACAAAAACAAAAAAGTCTGCTGATTTTAGGCTTCTCGGAACTTCTAGATTTTTCTCGGAGCTCCGAGCTCGGAACTCTGAGAAAGTGTCCAGGGAGTATATTTCATACTCTGGACAATTTCTCGGAACTCTAAGAATTTTTCTCGGAACTCCGAGAAATGGTGCAGTAGTATTTTCCAACTTCTGGCCATTCTCTCGGAACTCCGAGAATTTCTCGGAACTCCAAGAACGTCGCAACAGCACAAAAAAAGACCCGTTGGGTTTCAAATTAAAAATTGATTTTTAGTGTCTTTTGATACTCACACCCCCAAACGGTCATATATTCTCAAAGGGCTATAAATACACATTCAAGAGGATCATCTGCCTCTCTTGAATGATTTGAAAAACATCCTTAAGCAATCAAAGAACTTGCAGACCCATTTTAGCTTGAGCCTTTATTTTTCTTCTCCACCAAAACTTGCCTTGCACTTGCAAATCATTAGAGTTTGGATGTAGGGCTTTCATTTGCAACCTATTGTGGAGAGCACTCAAGGGGACTTTATTGTGCATCAAGCTTTCAAGAGAAGTCAAGCAATCTTCATCTTCTATTCATTGTAAAGGTGGCTAGGGCATCCTATATTTAATACCCTAAGGAGTAACGCTTAGAACTCGGTGAAGAAGGAGAGTCGGTGTAAAGGTGTCAAGGGCAACCTCATTTAATACCCCTTGGGAGTGTAATCACCTCGGAGCCGGGCATCGTGGAGGTCTCACATAGTGGAAATCGATGAGGACGATCTCAAGAAGAGTGGAGTAGGGCTTTGCCCGAACCACTATACATCGGTGTGTTCCTTCCTTGTCTTGCAATTTCAGTTTTGTTTGGTTTGGCATTTCCTTTTGATTTGATATTATTTGAACTAACCAAAATCTAATCAAGAGAAAAAAATCAAATTACGTTTAATCCTTGAATTTTAAAATGGTATAAATTTTTGATAAAACCAATTCACCCCCCTCTTGGTTCTATAGACCCTTATTTCAATTGTGATGGGAACACTTGTATCCCACACATCTTGGTTTTCCATGGGCCTTTTGCACTCTGTGCATAAATGCCCTATCTTATATATAGTGGTTTGTGGATGTAGGCATAAATGTTTGTACCATGATTCTTGTGTCCAAACATGGTAGACTATCCATGAATGCTCTCACATTCATGAGCCATGGATGTCTCACTTAGACATGGGATTCTATTGATCCCTCTTAAAATATCTAAGTCTTATAGAATTGTGCTTTATTGATAATATATGTATATTCTATAGTTATTCCTCTGGTATGGTACATGGTAAGATGGTAAACTTAAAGTTAAAAGCTACTCAATTGGTGCTTTTAGCCTTCTTACTTGTTAAGAAGGAGATTGTACATTCATCATTAATTAAAACATCTAATTACTTTGGCTTCTAGCCAACCTCTTAACCATGATAAGCCATATGTGCCTTGTGTGCTATACATATATTATATGCACATATTTAGGGGAAGCATGATTTGCTAGGTTGTCATTTCTTTTGACCATATGACTACCTATAACAATCATGCATTTGTAGCCCAAGGGTAGTTTGTAAATCATTTACCATTAAATCCCTCAATGTTTTTGTGTTAGGACAACCCTATTGGATTCATACCATATATGAGTCTCTAACAAAGGGGGAGTTTTACATTTATATCTGTCCTTTCCATCTTATCATATGATGTTTAATGTGCATCACATATGATAAGTACACTCATGTGGAGCCACATTGCTCCATATGTGTTGTAGTTGGGTCTTGTCTTATTCTTTATATTTGAGATCATCTCTCATATTCTGACAAGTTCCCTTGGCCTAAAGCCTTAGTGCCATATCCTTTTAGGCCTTATACTTATCTTGGATAGAGTTATATGTTTCTATCTCTGCCAATGATAAGTATCTAGTTCTAGAGTTTGAAAAATCTCTAGAACCCTTCTTCATTGGACAGTATTTGAGATGACCGTCACATTGCCTATGAAGTAATCTCTTATCATGTATTTTTAAATGAAAATATGTTATAATGATAAGATCCAATGGCTGTGCTTTTTACATTCATATCTAAGCCATTGTATATTGTCAGGCCTTACATTATAAGAATTATCAAAGGCCAATGACAATTTCTTGGAAGATGGATGATTTAAAAATATTTTTGAGTTTGTCATGTCCTATCATCTCTTCCAAGATTCTAGCTTCGGAGGACTCTGCTCAAGTCATGTCCTTCGCTGCTTGTCTCCTTCCGTAGTGCCAGATGTAATAAGATGGTAGATGTACCAGTTTTTCTCTGTCCATCTCTACATTCTTCCACAGTGAAGGATAAACAGAGGTTAAGAAAATTGAAGATTCATGTCTAAATGCTGTCATGTGCACTTCATGCTCATCCTCTCAAGGATGACCCTTTCATGAAGGATAATATTTAAAACAAGTACCCAATCTCTCAATCCGGAAAGGTTTGTCAAAAGATGCTCCCTTACATGGAAGAAAGGGTCAAGCATTGATCTAAGATCTTCTAAACATTCATCAGTAGAAGAGTTTCGGATAAAAGAAAAGTAGTTCAATTTTACTTCTTTCGAGAGATTTTCAAATACCACTCTTATCATTTCCTGAAGTGATCAAAGAAATGTGGCATTAATCTTCCATTTTGATCATGTATATTGAGCTTTATTGTTCTTATCTATGAATACATGATCTTTTGGTTGCCATGGATATGTACCTTATTGGTTTGATTCTTGTATCCATGTGTTTATTAGACTATATTCTTTTCATTGCCATATCTCATGTCTTGTAATCATCCATTCCAATTCAATATGTAGCTATCATTTGAATGGAGCAACTCAAAATGGTTAAAGGTGATTAAACTTGAATCAAGGGCCTATGTGCTTGGAACTCTATCATTTAGATTAGATGCATATAGGTAGGGGGATCTTTCACTTTGATATGTGTGAATCTCTATAAGCAAGAAATAAGTAATCTTAAAAAGATATATTATAGTTCAAAGCATATCAATGCTCTGGAAGAGACTTGTCTGCTTATTTTCAAGAGATCCCCTACATAATGCAACTTATGAACTTCAAAGTTATGTCTAAGACTATCCTTGCTCAGGTAGAGACTTATCTGCTTCAAGAAGTTGCAAATAGATCCCAAGTGTTCAAATCACTCACCTTTCAACCATTTTGTATTGTCATGCCGTATTACATAGGTTTCACCTAGGGCCTCTGACAAATACATAGGGGGAGAGCTAAATAATTATATACTCATGCTTATATAGATCATCATGATATGTTTAAATGATCTATTACCCCCATAGTTGTGCTCAACTTGCAAATCTTTAGCACAAAAAAAAATGAAAGATAAATAAAAAAGGGGCTTATCATGCATTTCACTCTTGTTTTATTCTTTGATAAGCATTCTATGAGTTTCGATGGTATATCATATAGTTGGCACATAGCTTAGATAAGCTATAATTCATCTTGAAACCCCATTTGCACTTTCACTTGCATATCCCTACCTCTTTGTTGTTGCCAAAAGGGGGAGAGTTTTGAAAATTGATTAGGTAATCCATATTTTGTATGCACCATATGCTAAACATTCATGCATTACACTTGTGCATATAGTGAGGGGGAGCATTGCTTCTTTGTTTATAACATTTAAATGCCTATTCATATATTTGTTTAATATCTCCTGCCTCCCTAATCAATTTGTTTGCCATCATAAAAAAGGGGGGAGGATGTAAGCCCAAGGGTTCCCATGAGTTAATCATTCACCTTACCTTCTTGTTTTGATGCTAGCAAACTTAAATTGATTAGCATTTATGGACTAATGTGTTGCTTTGAGATGTTGTGTTATATACATGATTTTCATGTCATAATCGCCATTACACAACTCTTCTCAACACATGGCTTGTGGATCAAGGATCAAAGGAACCAAGAGCTTGCACTTACATTGGAGACATCATCGTTTGAAGATGTTCAAGTCAAGAAGCTCAACATGAAGATCCCACAAGTTCCCTAAGAAAGTGTCAAGCAGGAGCTTGGAGTTGACCATGCCATGATGACTCTTCATCCACCTCTCAACATAATTTGAAGATTGGAGGAAGTCACAAAAGCCAAGACAAAGTTCAAGATGCTCACTCAAGCCAAAGAAGTCCAAGAAAGTGCAAAGAAGCCGACACATTCAAGAAGACTCATGGTATTCATTTTTAGAATATATTTAGAGTCCTCTTGATTTTATTTTTAAATGCACTTTCAAAAGGTTTTCAAATGGTTTTCATACTCAACTTTTTACATCTTTGTAAACCATACACACACCCTAAAATGTTTTTGAAAACCTAGGACTTAAGCCCAAAGACCATGGCCCAAAAGCCCCTGAACTTTAAAGTTAAAATGGAATTTTACACAGGGCCGGTCAACCGGGGTGTCCCGGGCGACCGCGGCAAGGTAGCTGGAAATCCAGCACTTGCTGAATTTTATCGGACCGGTCAACCGGATTGGGCCGGGCGACTGCGGAGGTGTCCCTGGAACTCCAGGAACAATCTGTCAATGGTTTGGGCGGCCGACCGCCGTGGGTTGGTCGACCGAGATAGGTTTTTTAGCCGAATTTTTTAGCGAACAGGTAGCACTCTTCGAGCGACCGCAACAGTAAGATATTTCAAAATAAAAAGGACGCCCGATAGGTGCGGGCGACCGCAGTTGCTCAGTCGACCCCGACGGTTAGGCAAACAGCCGTTGGGGCTTTCACAGGTTGACTTTTTTTTAAGCCTATTTTTTACACTTTTACCCCCAAACGGTTATATTTTCAAATACACTATATATACATGATTAAAACCTATCTAAACAGGCTTTTGAACATTTGAGAAAGATCAAATCTCATTTCTCTTTGAGCTTTAACTTAAAAATCAAAAGCAAAGCTTTAACTTGAAAATCAAAAGCAAAACCTCTTTGAACTTGTATTTCCACATTCTTTCAAGAGGCACTCCATAGGGCTTTACTTTGCTATTCTTTTGGAGTGATTGTGAGCTATTAACTTTGTAATCCGCCTATTTAAGAGGCATTGAGTGCTTTTCATTTTATTCTTTGTTCTTCATTGAAGGTCTTCTCTTCTGCCCGTTAATTATTGTGAAGATGAGGGTCTCCGATTCGGCTCCTTAAGAATAGTGAATCCGGCATATGAGGGTGTGTCCCCTCGCCGAAGGCTTCGTGCAGATGGACTTACGCTTTGGCCCTTGAGAAAGGAAAAGCTTGCTCATTGTAAATGGCTCATTGATCCGGCCTTGAAGCAGGATCGAGATAGTGTAACTCCCGCGTAGACGTGAAGGGTGGAGTAGGTCTTGTGATAGATCGAACCACTATAAATCTTGTGTTCATTGTCTCCTTCTCTCTTCCTCTCCTTCTCTTGCACGTGTGGTGATTGGTAAACTCTAACCCTAACTTGTATTTGTGCTTTTAATTGAACAAGGGTTAGTAAATGCACTTGATTAGAATGTTTAAACCCTAATTGCATTATAATGTATATTTAAATAAGGGTTAGCAAATGTGCATGACTAGAATGTCTAAACCTTAGCTTTTATTTATATACCTATTTGAACAAGGGTTAGACTAATTAGTGCTTAATTAAATAGATTAATTTTCAATCTTCCCTTAATTAAGCCTAAAATTTCTAATTGACCAATTCCACCCCCCCTCTTGGGTTGTCACACCTGTATTTCAGCGATCCAGAAATCTTTGAGAGAAGTCATAGAAGTTCCTGAATATCTTTCGAAAGTTGTAATTTTGGGAAGCTTCTAGGATTTCTCTCATTTCTAGGAGTCTTGGTTTCCCAGGGGTAGTTTGGTCATTTCCGATAGGACCCCAATTGTCACGAGAATCTCGCTTGAAGGTGGCAAAAGGCTTCAAGTGAGTTTATAAATCCTATATTGTTGGAATTTTCCAAAAAATTCCTTCATTTTCATGATTTCCTATATCACAGGGGTAGTTTGGGCATTTTCAAAAATGTTCCGGACCACCCTGAGAAACTTGTTACGAAGATATCGAGGCAACCAAATACTCTTGAGTATCCATCATTTTCGGAAGTTTCAGGGTTATTCCTCATTTTCATGGTTTTTGCACTATAGGGGTAATTGGTCATTTCACATCATCTCCAATCATTTTGACCAAATCGAGAAAAGTGAAGAATATCAACGGTTAAGATGAAGTTGTATCAATCTCGCGGGTCTCTATTATGCTCCAGAGAACTTCAAGACAAACAAAGTCGGCTCGAGTTATGGTTTCGAATGAAAATGAGAGTATTTTAATCATAAAAGATGGGCATTTTGATCACAATTGGACTTTTTGGTCACAAATGGATCCACCCATTGGAAATCGATTTCCAAGGGGGGTCATTGCGAATTCGGCCAGGAAAGGAGGACCCACATGGAGTGACCATACTCCATGGTGGTCCACCAAAATATTACTAGAAATGGTGAAAAATTAGTTACGAATGATATTATATTCAAAAAATCCAAATAAACCATTAAGAGAAGCGGTTTTTTTTTTTTTTAAGAAAAATTAAACCCATGCATGCAAACCGTGCATGTGGGAGTCACATGTGTGGCTCGGCCATGAAGTGGTCGACCACTCATGTGGCCCCACTATGTTGGGCGCCCAGTTCAATGGGAGGAGAGAGAGAAATATGGTTTCTTTTTTACATTAAATAAAAAAATAGAGAAATGTGGAAAATGAGAGATTTGGTGGTTGTTAACTTTGCTTGTGATTGTCTAAGGAGGGGAAGGATGACAACAACCAAAAGAAAATAGGAATGAGTGAAGAGAAATGAAAAAAAGGAAGGTTGTGATTGGATGAGAGAAACGTTGTTCCGATCTTTCTAAGCTATCTATAAAACCTAAAAATATCAACAAGAGGGGGAGGAGAACAAAAAACTTTCATCCAGCCCTTCCACCCAATAAAAATCGTCCACTTTCTCTCCCATTTTTGGAAAAAAAATCAAGAAAAAAACCTCATTTGTGCCCGACAAGTTGGATCTTCACATAACTTTCATGGAAACTTCTTCGTGGCACTTAGATCGAGCAGATCTACTGGAATCAGCCTCAACCATCATCATCCAATTGAATTTTCTGAAGATTACAGCAGATCCGAGAAGCGAAAATCAAAGGTAGATAAATTTTTGTTAGGTTTTTAGCGTAAAATCATTTCGCGCATGTTATATCGTATAATTTCAACTTTCATGATCATTTCTTGGAGATCGAATCTCAAATTTCGGCCATGATATAGATCTAATATGTGTAATCAAGATTTATGGTTAGATTTGTGGTCAGATCTAAAGAGATTAGGGTTCTTTCATAAAGTTTGGACAAAATGAGTCTAAAATGGGATTTTAAGTCAAATTTAACAAGCAACTCTATAAATGTGAGGGATTTTTGTATGAATGCATTTTTTGAGTGTTCTCTATAATGAACATGTTCTGGAAATGAATTGGTTTAAAAAAAAACCCTTTTTAAGGTAAAAAAATGAGGAAAATTACCAAATCAAATAAAAAATTTATAAAAATTAATTTCCAATAACAAATTAATGTATGAAATCCATAAAGAATGCCAGCATTTAATTTACAGTAATTTTTTAATTTTTAGGAATTATTTATCCGAAAATAATAGAAAATGCATAAATTCAACAAAAAATGTAAAAACATCTGGAAATTTAATTTATTTGAATTTAAAATTTAAATTTAATTATTTTTAGAATATTAAAAAAATAAAATCTAGAAAAAAATATTTTAGAAGTATTTTTTGTAGATATTTTCCTTTTAATAATTGGCAAATTCCCTAGGTTGCTAGATTTCATTATACAAATAACTTTACCTGATGTTTATTTCCTAGAATATGATATATCTAATTAAAAAAAGGTTAGAATAAACAATCTGTATTTTTTGGACATTAAATACTATTTTTAGGAATTTATGCTTGTATATTCCTATTTTTTGTAATAAATTCTAAATATGGAAATTTTCAAAAATAATTTATGATATTTCATATTTTGATATATCATGGTTAATCAAGATTATTTATGAAAATTGAGACAATTTTGGATTGATTTTCATGAATAAGATGAGAAAATAAGCATAATGGGTAAAAATACATAAAATTACTAAAAATCAGTTAAAATTCAAAAAAATACAGAAAATTCTAGAGAGAAGAAAAATGTATGAACCTTCAGAATGAGTAAAGATTTAAAGTGGAAATGAAACTAAATGATCATAAAAATCGTTCAATCCTAAAAGATGTCATAAGCCCAAAACCTATCAGGAACCATTGATCTTTGGATATAACCGTTGATCTTTAGATCTAATCATTGGTCTTTTGATCTAAAATTTGATACTTTGGATCTATCTCTTTATTTCTTAGATCTATAGGTATCCTTAAACCCATAGAGAACCTTAGGCATTAGAGAGTCTTAGGTCTTAACGAGTCTTAAGTAAAAGGGGGTCCTAGAAGTTAGGAATCCATAAGCCTCAGTCTAGGTCAGTTGTACCCAACGTCAAATGAACCCTAGAATTAGGTCTCACCAGATATCCCATCTTCCTCCTTAGGACAAGCCTAGTCGAATCTAGGAATAGGGCCCACCTGCATTAGTATAGGATGTACTTGCACTAGCATTGGACATGTAAGAATAGCATCCTAGATGGAGTCCTAAAAATCACAATCAACTTGAATATAATTCAATTATCCTTCCATAAGCTTTAATCACCAGTCAAATCCAGTTCAATTAATCAATTCTAGATCGGTGGTCCTAGGCACATTAGGCATTGTACCTTAGATTAGCGCCACCGAACTACGTCAATCTTGATCCCAACGAGGCTTGGGTACGTAGGCAACATGGATGGCCCTCCAAGTTCAGATTGACCCTACACACACCAATAGGGTTTTATGTTTATTTCTGGAGTTCATTTTTCTAGTTATTTTATATTTTAATTCAAATAAAGTAATTCATTCCAATAAATCATCTAAGTTTTGTCAAAATTAGATTACTAGATTGCCTGTCACGTAGATCACATCAAACTCGATTAAATAAATCAAAGTATTCAAATGATGCATCTGAGAACCGTATAGAGATTAGATTATCCAGATTGCATGTCTCGTAGGTCGCACATGAGAGAGTTTAAATGAGCCTTTTGAATAAATGTTGGTAAGTTAATGTAAGCCCATGGGTCTACTCTCCTATCTTGTTTTGATGATTCTAAACATAATTGATTGTGTTATTGAATACTAATCAATTTGCCTTGAAGTGTTGTGTTTAAGATAGGATTGATCATTGAAGAAACCAACACACTACATGGTCATGCTTGAAGACGTACCAACACAAGAGTCAAAGGAGCTAAGTGGAGCTCACATCATCTCTCAAGCAAGCATACACAAGATGGAAGATCAATTGAAAACCAAGACTAAAGAGAAGTTGAAGGTTACATAGGTATCATTGTACATCCTTTCTCTTTAGATTTATTAGTTCAAGGCAAGGTTTTCAAAAGAGTTTTCAAAAACACTTAAGAACTAAAATGGTTTAGTTAATGGTTATGTGGTGGACCAACATGTTGGGACCCTCATAAACATTCCAAATTTATCATAGGAATTGAGTTCCAAAAGCCCAAAATCAAACAAGCAATAAAAATAAAAAGTCTGCTGATATTTAGGCTTCTCGGAACTCCGAGATTTTTCTCGGAGCTCCGAGCTCGGAACTCCGAGAAATGGTCCAGTAGTATTTTTCATACTCTGGTCATTTTCTCGGAACTCCGAGAAATGGTCCAATAGAATTTTTCCTCTTCTAGCCGTTCTCTCGGAACTCCGAGAACCTCACGACAGCTTAGAAAAGAGCCGTTGGGATTTGAATTAATTTGTGATTTTTGACATCAACACCCCCAAACGGTCATATTTTGAGAAGAGGCTATATATACATGTACTAGATGATCATTTCCCACTTCTTGAACATCTGAAAAACTTCCTTAAGCCTTCAAACACTCTTGCAATCCATTTGAGCTTAAGAATTTGTTTTTCCCAAACTTGCCTTGCAACTTGCAAATCTTTTGAGTTTGGATTTAGAGCTTTCACTTGCAACTACTATTGAAGAGCAATCAAGGGACTACAAAGTGCATCATGCTTTCAAGAGAAGCCAAGCTATTCAACTTCTATTTCTTGTAAAGGTGACTAGGGCATCCTACCTTAATACCCTAGGGAGCATCGCTTAGAACTCGGCGAAGAAGGAGAGTCGGTGTAAAGGTGTAAGGGCATCCTTATTTAATATCCCTTGGAAGTGTAATCGCCTCGGAGCCGAGCATCGTGGAGGTCTCCAATAGTGGAAAACCTTAAGGACGATCTTAAGAAGAGTGGAGTAGGGCTTTGCCCGAATCACTATATGTCGGTGTGTTCTTTCCTTTTCTTGCACCTTCATTCTTGTTTTTGGTTTGATATTTCTTTTGTTCTTAATCTTACTTGCACTAACCAAAAATCTAATCTAAAGAAGAAAATTCAAACTAGGTTCACTACTTAAACTTTCAAAAGGCATAATTTAGTGTTTAAAATCAATTCACCCCCCTCTTGTTAATTTCAGTTAATCTTTGAAATCGAAGACTGGTTTACCGAGGAAAATGGTGCCTAACACCTTCTATTCTCGTAATCAGGTAACGAATCTAGACTCTTGGGATCACAGACTATGCAGTGTCACTTATGGGTCCTAGGTTCCTTACCTAGGCGGTGACTATGTTCATCCCTTTTGTGTGAAATTTGGGTTGCTTTGGGAATTCCAAGTTCACAGAAAAGGTGATTTTCATCGATAATTAATAAACTAGAAAAAATGACCCTCAAAGCAAAACGCACGCCACTAGCTGTAGACACCCCCATTTTGCTATACTTTAAAAAGCAAAAGATTCGGTAGTATCATCGAGTCTTGAATCCGTATTCAGCATTAGATTAGGCATCCATGCATTTTAGGGTAGATTTCATTTCATTATGTGAGTTTTGAAGTTGATTCGCGATCCTGAAGGTCTCTAGGGGTTCCTTTGGCCTCTGGAAGATGAAAGTTCAAGTTTCCAAGCAACTGAAGAAACCTGTTATTTTTAGAATTTTTAGGGTTTCTCTCATTTTTGCCCATTTTGCACTACAGGGGTATCTTGGTCATTCCCGATGTATCTCGTCTGACCCCCGAGTTATATTTGAGAAATCTCGAGTGATTTTAAAATTTTTGGAAAAGCTGCTATTTTTAGAAACTCATGGGGCTTCCACATTTTCATCATCTTATGGATATTTCAATCATTTCTCATATATCCAAAACCACCTTGAAGGTACGGGATTAGGAGTAATTTCATAAGATTTGGGAAACCTGCTAAATTTAGATCTCTCAAGATTTTATCTTAGTCTTGCGTTTCGGGGGTATTTTAGACATTTTCAGCATATCATATTTGGTCCCTAAGTTGTGTCTAAGAAATCTTGAGTCCGTTCATAAATTTTCAGAAATCTGCTATGTTCGGAATTTCTTAGGGTTTTCCCTAGTCTCGCAAAATTCTAGCACCTCGGGGTAATTTGGTCTTTTCCTGTGTAATTCTTTTGATCCCCGAAATATGTATGAAAGATTATGAATGATTTCCTAAATTTTTCAGGGGTTTCGCTTAATTTGGAATGATTTCTAGAAATCTGCTAAATTTAGAATTTCTCAGGAGTTTCGCTTAATTTGAAAATTCTGAGTGTCTAGGGCATTTTGGGTACTTTCAGGGGATACCAAATGATCCTGTTTAATATTGGTCACCGAAAGAACCCAATTTTAAAAGTTTCTATTTTTGAAGTTTGACCACAAAGACGAAACTTTTAATTTTTTCCTTTAGGGGTGAACCAATCTGAGGGTATTATGGTCGCATTTGGATGTTTAACAGTCAAATAGGGGCATTTTGGTCCGAAAAGTTATTTTTCAAAAATGATGGTCTGATTATGTGTGAGGGATGCACCATAAATGTCAAATGGGTTGGGTCTATATATAGAATGTTAAATTTAGAAAGATTTTATTGATTTTTTACGAAAAATTCTGAAATCCTTGTGAAAAGGCCCATTGGGCTAAAGCCCGCAAAGATGGAACTCATGTGGGTTCACCCATATGGGTCGACCACTATGGTGGGCGCCCCACATGGTTGACCCACATGAGTTGAGCACCCAACCTTGATGACGTCACAATGGTGACATCATATTTGTTAAAAGAAAAATGAAAAGAATAAAAAAAAGAAAAGAAGGAAAGAAGGAAAAGATGAATGATTGCTTAAAAATGGTTTTCTTCCAAGGAAGCAATGTGGAATGAAGAAGATCATGTCTTAATTGACAAGAAATTAAGATTGGAATCAAATTTAATTTGGAAACAAGAAAGAAAGAAACCAAGAGGGGAAAATTGGAAACAAGCCAAAAAGGGACTTCTCACATTGGAAACTACTATTTCTCTCTTAACCCTAGCTTTTTGTATAAAAATCAAAGCAAACAATTCTAGGAAGCATAAAAAAAGAAATCCAAATTCGTCATTTTTCTCTCTCCTCCCAAAAAAAAGAAAAAAATCTCTTCTCTCTTGAAGTGTGTTCATCTCTCTCAAGGGTTATTCACGAAAGAGATTCTTGAATTCCCTTTTCTTCTTCAACAAATCACAGATCAAGGATCTTTGGAGTGTTCTTTGGGTCATCTTAATCATATAAAAGGGTGCGACAAAGTGTATACCTCAGATCTACGCACCCTAGAGACAAGCAGTGCGATCAACGGTACGATCTATATCTTTGTAATATCAAAAGTAGAAAAGCATGCTAGGGTTTTACTTTTAATAGATCAAATCAATGAATTTTTCCTTGAAATTCCAGTATGTTATAATATAGATTATAAGTTTTCCAAATCCAAAATTTCACAAAAAAATTAATTTTTCTCCATTTAATAATGATTTTCTTTCGTTTTTTATTTAATATGGATTTAAATCGGATTATCAAAGCAAGTGTTTGAAAACGTGGGTTTCATTAAAAACTGATATTTTTTTAGGATTTTTCTAAAATAAAATACTCTTGGAAACCATATCCAAAATTTGTGAAATCTTGTTTCCAAACCAATTTTTTGATTTCCATACCACCCAAAAATGTTTGGATTATTTTGAATTTTTTAATCCAGTTTTAAATTATTTTAAATTTTGGTCATTTTTAATAAATATCAAAAGGTATAAAAAATTGACGAAACTCTCCAGAATTGATGTTCAATAATAAATTGAATTTCTCATGAAATATTTTTTTGAAAAAAGCTTTTTTTATTTGTTTTCTAATCGCTTCTTCGTTTTACGTGTCGTAATTATTTTTTATATTAAATTAATGAAATTTCATATTTTTTTCTTATAAACTAGTAGTTTAGGCCATTAGAAGGTTAGTGAAAATTTTACAAAGGTTTAATATGATTTCACAATTTTCTTTTAAAGAAACGAGTTTTAATTCCTAGGAAACGAAATCCCCTTTTTATTCAAAAGTCAATTTTATGGAGTTGAATTAATTATTAGGTCTTGAAATTTTGACAGTAAATCATATAACCTATTTATATCTACGGAAATTTGTACATGATTTTAGGATACCATTTAATCTACTTTTTAATTGATTCTTTGATTTTATCCGAATTTTTATGTGAATTTTAATTGGCATCGAATCTTGATAAACACCTTTGAAATTTTTACAGTAGTCTAATACCATGATTCTATCTATACTGTAACAGTTTTACTTGATTTGAGATTTGTATGCTATGAGTTGATTTGTTAATTTGTAATCTGACCTAAATTTTAGAAATTCGGAAATTTATAGCAAAACTTATTCCAAATTCTTGAAACTCTTCCAGTAGTCTAAACTCATTCATATCTTGTTACTGAAAAAGTTGAAATGAATTTGGAGTTTGATTGCTTAGGGTTACTGTGTAATCCTCGGAATCTGATCTTAATGTTAATAAATCACAACTTAATAGCAAATCAACGCAAAAGTCAGTGAAAACTTCCAGAAAATCCTAATTTTGCATCATGTATTTATCTTAAATTTTTTTGAAACAAAAACCCTAGAGTTATAGATTCCCTTTGTAAATTGATTATGCTGTGACGGTTTTACTGCCGAGATCGCATTCATAATCGTATACTAATTGTGATCGTTCCTGCATATTTTTAGCATGTAAATTATAGTATGTTGTTGGCTCCGAGGTCCACTGTCCACGGAAATCCTGAGAATCATGCCAGGCAATAATATACTATAATTTATGTGTTAAATGATACACTGATTAAGAGCACGATGCCCTTCCATGGATGCAACTCAAGGCTGAAATTTGCCAACCATGGAGCCTTTGGTATTCCTTAGATGTTAGGAATAAAAAATCTTTGAAAAATTGAAAATTATTTACTTAATAAATTAAGATCATTTGATCAATGCTTTTGGAACCGTTGGATAAGGGTATCTCTTCATAAGGACCTTTAGAACCAATTAGGAACACTTACCTCTCGTTTTGTCCTAGGTTTTAGGGTGTCTTAGAGTTAGAGAGTTCAGCCTCATCACAACTGATTGCTATTATTAGCAATTGAGTCATAGATCTAGTTACACTAATTACCCCTTTTTCTCATAGGACAAGCCTAGTTATCTAGGATGTAGGTTCACTTACATTAGTCTATGGGATGTCTTGCACTTAGATAGGACCATATAGCATCTTAGATGGAGTCCTAGGATAATAAAATCTACTCAACTTGAACTAAATAATTTCTCTTAAACTATTAAAACAGTCAATCCAGTCTAGATCGGTGTCTTAGATGAGTTAGGCATAAGTAGCTTAGTTCTGGTGCACCGAACTACGTCGACTCTGATCCCAGTGAGGCTTGGTACGTAGGCAGCTTGGATGCTTGATGGCATACCAATCACGAGTCGGCCCCACACACAAATGGTGGGGTTTTGTATATTAGTTTTTTTTATAAATTCTTAATTAAAATATATAGGATTTCCCTCAAATTAGCATTTTAGGAGAATATTCACTTAGATTGAATCCAAACAAATTAAGAAAATCAAGATACACATTAAGGAATATATTGAAATTAGATCTTAGGATGTATGTCACGTAGTTCGCACATTAATATAGAGTTAAATGAGCCATTTAAAAGAAATTCAAAAGAGTTAACTTTTGGAATTGAAGACCGATTATCGGGCAGGAATGGTGCATGTGGTGGTAACTCCCCATACCTTCCATTCTCGTAACCAGGTAACGAGTCTAGATTTCTGGTCAATTATGGGTCCTAGATCCCTCATCTAGGTGGCAACTCTGTCACTCTCTTTTGTGTGGAATTTAGATTGCCTTAGTGATCCCAAGTTCACCGAAAAGATGAATTAAATCACACCTTGCTAGGCTCGGTGGCTTACCCCTGCCTTTATGGGTACTGGGTTGCACGTTTGTTTGCACCCTATGGCTTGGTTGCTGCCTGCTTGGTTGGGTAATTAAAATCAATAATAAAAGCACACGCCAATCCGTGGGTACGAGAGACCAAGAGAGAGGGAGGCGGCTCGCGCCCCACCCCTCTCGCGGGATCGGGTCCCACACTCACGTTGGTCATAAAGGTATGCCCTCAAGGATTGGGTCCCACACTCTAACCTGTAACCTAGCTTGCCTATCCATTACAAGACCTTGAAAGGGCCATAATAACGAGAGGGTAGCTTCATATTTTGGCGTATTGTCACCGTTGTTTGGCGGAATGGTTGACGTCGTAGGTATACCCGGTCACCAACTTTCACGTTTTGTTCTATTTGCATCTGTCAATTTCTTCATACGATTTTGAGATGAATGGAAATTATGTTGCAATGGATCTATGAGGGCATCACGATCACGAAGGGATGTGTCAACCACTTTATCACCTGGAATATAAGGAACATATATAGGAGGGGACTGGTCATATATTGCCTCATAAGGAGTAATCTTAGTAGTCAAGTGAAATGTGGTGTTGTACTACCATTCTGCAAGCGGTAGCCACTTGACCCATTGTCGTGGACGATCACTTGTCATACAATGCATATAGGTTTCTAACATGCAGTTTAAGGCCTCTGTTTGGCCGTCTGTCAGTGGATGATATGTAGAATTGAGGCGTAGTCTAGTACCATGCAACTTGAAGAGTTCCTTCCAGAAGGTTCTTCTGAAAACTAGATCACGATAACTAACAATTGTTGATGGCTTCTCATGAAGACGAAATATATTATCCATGAATTCTTGAGTGACATTGGGAGCAGTGTGGGGATGAGAAAGATCATGGGAATATACGTACTTGCAAAGGCAATCTACCACTACAACTATAACTTGCTTCCCTTGCCACTATGGAAGGCCTTCGATAAAATCCAATGAAATATCTGTCCACACTCGCTCTGGAATATGTCGGGGCTGAAATAGAAAAGGGGATGCGACATTCTTAAATTTATTTCTTTGGCAAATATCACACTCGGCCACAAACCATCGTGCATCCTTCTAGACCCCCTTCCACTAGAATTAACCCCTGATGCACTTTGTGGTAATGTGAAACACTGAATGGCTACCAACTGCGCTGGTATGAAGTTCTGTCAATATTTGTCTTTGCACATCTTTAGACTGACCCACCACTAGTTTTCCTTTATATAGAAGACAATTCTTGTTCCATGTATAAGCCAAGTGACTTGTTGTATCTTGCTGCAAGTCGGAAGTGATCCTCTGATGAGCATAATCGTAAGCCCAAGATTGTCTAACATTATCCTCCCAATCAGGCACTACAACAGAGATCGTACACAACATCCCTTAAATCTTCCCTTCTCATCATGACAATGCATCTGTCCTCTTGTTATTAGAATCACGCCGATAGACGATCTCTCAGTCTACTTGATAAGTTTGGTCAACCATTTTTGTTGCGCCGGCACAGTGACCTTCTGTTCAAGCCAAAAATTGATACTATGGTGGCCCGTGTGGATAAGAAAATGAATGCCTAATAAATAAGGGAACCATTTATTAACCACGAAACAGCTACCAATAGTTCACGTTCATAAGTAGAAAGCGCTTGGTGTTTGAGCGACAATTTATTGCTTATAAACGCAATTGAGAGTCCTTCTTGAGAAAGTACACCTCTTATACTACCGCCAGAAGCATTACACTCTGCAATGAACAACTTTGAGAAGTTCAGCAGGGCTAATATTGGAGTCGTCACCATGGCACACTTTAATTGGTCAAAATGCAGCTTCGGACTCCGGGGTTCAATGGAAGGCACCCTGCTTCAACATATTTGTTAAAGGGGGGCTAATTGCACCGTACCCTTTGACAAAATGCATCTAGTATCCAGCCAGACCTAGAAACCCACACAATGACTTGAGAGATTTAGGCTTGATCCATGAAATCTTACTATTGATCTTACTAGGATCCGCAACTAGCCCCTTCTGCGAGATTGTGTCCTAAATATTTGACTTCGCGGCAACCGAACAAGAACTTTGACTTTTTACACCCAGATAGTGACATTGTAATAACTCCATAGTACTATGCAAATGCTATTTCCCAACTGTGATTGTACACTAAGATATCATTAAAAAACTAACATAAACTTATGCAAGGGCAAAATACCTCATTCATCAAGACTAGAATGTAGAAGGCGCATTAGTGAACCCAAAACGAATGACCAAGAACTCATAATGGCCATCATGAGTTTGGACTGCTGTCATATGAATATCTACAAGGTAGACACGAACTTCTTGATGATACCCTTAGTGCAGATCTAGCTTGGTGAAGAATTCTGGCCAGTGAAGCTCATCTAATAATTCATCAATGACCAGTGTGGTTAAGCTATCTTTGATGGTATGTTGGTTGGAGGACCTGTAATCAACACACATGTGCCACGTGTTGTTTTTCTTTGGAACCAAAAGAATTGGCGAAGAGAAAGGACTCACACTTAACATGATCGTCCCTTCTGCCAAAGCCTCTGATACAATTTTTTTCTATCTCATTCTTTTGTATTTATAGGTACCGATATGGCCTCTCCTTAGTAGGTTAGCTTTCTTGTTTTAGAGGAATGCAATGATCATTTTTTCGAGGTGGAGGAATGCAGTGATCATGTGTTCGAAGTGGAGGAAGGCCATGTGGTCCTTTGAACACCTCTGAAAAAAATGATCCAGAATTTGGGAATTAACAGGGTAATGATTTGTATTTGTAACTACTGTTTGTAGTGGGCATACCTGTGCTACCACACCCTGCTTAGATTTGTGTAGAACATGTTCCTCTACTAATAAGTCCATCATTTAAGCATCACCTAGTGTGGAGCCCCATAAAATAATTTTTTGGTCATCGTGAAATAACTCCATGTGCAAATTTGCAAAATCACATGTTACTGGTCCCAGTGTTGCCAACCATTGTATCTCAAGAACCATGTCACATTTGCCTAATGGCAATAAATGTACCTTAGCACGGAAATTATTTTCTCGCATACTCCACTGGAAATCATAAGAAATCGTTGTACTGCTACAACTACTGACAAGGGATTTGTTTTCTCTGAAACACAATTGGCTTGTTTTATTACCTGAGGGACTAGGAAGTTATGTGTACTTCCAGAATCTACAAGGATAATAATCAACATTTTTTTAACAAAGCCCCTAATACGCATAGTTCAGAATGACGATGAACCATTGAGTGGATGCACAAATATCTGTAAATCCTCATATGGAGCCTCTTCAGGGGAAGGATCAATATATTCTAAATCTGCCTCAACCTCAACAGGCCTTCTAATAAAAGTAGTTTTCGTCTCTTACGGTGATGTCCCGAAATGAACTGCTCATCGCAGTGTTAGATTGGTTGTAAAACCCCGAGCAAAATCGCTACATGTTGCGGAAGAATAAACCGTGTAGAACAAAAATTTTGCTCTAAACCAGGATTACTAGTGACTAATTGATTTTATGGTGATTTAATAAACACAAATATAATATCTTTATGTAGAAAAGAACTCGTTCACTTGATCTACTCCTCAAAAATTCGCCAGTGATCTAATCGACGCGGAACCGGAAGTTGAATCGATGGATTCTTTTTGTTGCGCAAAGGATCTTGTGTACAACTCTTTGTTCACTTTATAATCCGATCTAAATTAGATTATAATATGGAAATATGTATTTAGATCAATGGAGCTTGGTTGGGTGTTTGTCTTTCACCTAGAAAAAACAAAACTAGATGATGGAATTGAAGAAGATGAAGAAGAAGAAGAAGAAGAGAAAGACTTTGGGGTGTCTCTACCAATTTTCAGCACATGAAATTATGGAAGAGCTATAGAAAACTCCAGCAATATGTCTTGAATTTATAGAGATTTCAATTTCTATATGCACAATCCAATGTTTCTAGAGAAATTCCAAAAACTAAGGAAACTAGCTACAATTGGAAGCTCCAATTGGCAAAGCAAGCAACCCTACTTATGAAAACTCACATGGGATGTCCCCAAGGGGATTGCTTGCTGCCCAAGCAACCCTTGGTTGCCTCATGTGGTTCCCAAGTTTCCAATTTTGTTTGTTCATTCATTCTTTCTCTTTGTCTTTCTAATTTCATCACATGTGTTGCTTTAATTTGGCAAAACAAATCAAGCAATAATATTCTAAATTTTATTTGGATTCCAAATTGATAATGCACACCACATGGGGCGTGTGGCCATGGGTCCCACCAAATTTTACCCCATGTGGGTCCACTTATCCAATTCAAATTCCCATTGCATTTCATATTTAATTCCCAATTAAATCAATGCAATCTAATCCTATCAAATAGGATTAAAGCACTAATATAATTTATGATATTCCCAAAATATCCTTATGGTTAATACTTAACCATTTTGGTATTCCCAATTATCCCATAGTGCATATACACTATATACATTTTGTATATCCTTTCAATGTGCCCAATGCCACGAAACTAGTTCTTGTGAGCAACCAAATAAATGTGGGATCTCTATCTAATAGATTATAATAGGTCAATCAAGTAGTGAGTGGGATCGTAGCAGGGATTCAATTCTAGACCCTGTAGCATGTGGGCCCCACTTCGATTATTGCTCCGTAGTTAATGCAACAATCGCACTGAGTCAGTGACCTCTACCGAGACGTAACCCTGAAGATGACCGTCAAATCATCGTACCCCTAATCACATCAAATGTGCAAGTCCTTTCTCAAAGTCGACATCTACTGAGTTGAGTCCTACGGGGGATGGACATTACTACCCCCCGAGCTCACTCATGGTATACCTTTCAGTCAAGCAGTGTTGGCCTGCAAATCCATCTGCTAAAAATATTTCAAAACTTATTTTGTGAAATCCTTTTGATAAACACTTTATCAAATCCACCTGGCCAGGTATTTTTCTAGGTCTACTGCTCTGACCAAAACCGTAGATGTTATCCTATTAAATAGGTGGAGAATTCCATGTCTGGTGTCACTATTGACCTCGAAGGTTTGTCCAACACTCCAGTACTACCCTCGATTGACTCCAGAAGAATCACGGTTAGATAGACAAAAAAAGAAAGACTCGCCAACAGACCAATATGACCCCTTAGGTCAAAGGACATGTAAAGCGTCCTGCTTGGTAGAATAACTCAAGTGTCTCCTGTCCACATGCTATTCTAATGTGATCATGTTCAGTATGTAATCTCATTGTCATACCCATTCTATCTTGCTTAGAGTCCACTACCCAAGTGATTGGAATAAGTAACTCCACATCTCGTGCTTGTAGGTGAGATAGATGCTAGTTGTATACAGGAGGAGGAGTCCAACCTCAACCCAACTAGAAACTACTAAGGTCTACAAAGAACCGGAATCCATGAGCATGTCCTTGCTCCCTTGGATCTGTGAATCCATGAGCATAGGTTTCCTACTTTGCTACCGAAGGATAAATATGTGTCAATAACAAATAACATATCACACATATTTAACTTTTAGCACCCGTTAATTTTCATGAAAAGAAACTTTTATTGATTAACATGCGAAAAAATGGGTTTTAGGGCACCAACTCTAACACGCAGTTGTGGCAAAGTTCTTTTTCTCGGCGTTCCATCATTTCTTTTTCGGCAAGTCATTTGATGGGAGGAAGGCCACTATTGTCATTGAACTGAGGTTTTCGGATAGGCAGTAAATGCGATAGAGCGAGTTTAGGAGGGGATTGACGATGACACACAATCACATCAGCTGATTCCTCATTTATTCCAACAAATTCAATGGCTTGATCCAGTGTTATAAGGTTGAGTAGTAGTACACCTGGTTGAATCTCATCTTTGAGTCCCACAAACAATACACATAAATTTGGTCAGGAAGACCTTCTGTTTTACTGGAGATATAAAGCGTTCCTGATACGATGCAACATTCCGAGTCTGTTGAAGCTGCATAATATCCCAAAGGGGATCATCTCTCACTCTTAGTAAAAAAATACTAACAGATAAGTTTTTTAAAAACCGATCAACAAATAATTGCATGTGTGTGCACAAATCATTGTAACCAATGAACAACTTTTCCTTCTAACTGAATCGAAGCTATGGCTACCCTTTGGTCTGTATCAATCCCATTAACCCTAAAATATTTCTCAGAATGACAAACTGAACCCATCGAATCATCACCTGTAGATTTAGGAAAATCAATCTTTGCATAATGACGTTGGAAAGTACCTGAAGGAGGGGCTGAGATTCATGGAAAAATGACCTCACTCTGAATAGCAGTGTCACATCCAATTTCCAAATCAGCATGCAGATTTTGAATGATTGTCTTTCCCAAGCGTCGCAGAATCTCTGTAAACCTCGTATTAGTCGAAGCTTCTAATCGAGCAACAACATTCTTCACAGTCTGATGGCGTCTGAATCCGGGTCTGCGATCGCGCGGTCGGTAGAGGGCCTCCGCGGGGTCTGCAATCACAAACAAAGGGGTCAGGGGGTCCGGGGTGGGTCCCGGACGACCACTTTGACACCCAAGTCAGATCCTTCGACCAATCAATATAAAGGACAGCGAGAAAGGGAAGGAGTTTTTATCAGGGTTACCAGGGCCAGCGCGCGGGCTCTTTTCTGGGTGCGTGAGTGAGTGGGTCGGAGAGGACTAGCAGGGAGAGTAGGATTGAGTTCCTAGCCTTCTCTGTTGTTGCTTCGCCTCTTTTTCCGGTGTAGCGGAGTGGAGAACAGGTGAAGATCCTTCTTCTCAGAGGGAGGTCCTTTCTTCCAGAGCGAAAAAAGGGTTCTCGTCTTCTTCCTTTTCCCTCCCTTTTAAAGGGAGGTGTACGGCCCTTTCCATCATTATGGAGAAAAAACCTTCCTTTGCAGGATTGGGCCGTCCGCCTGGCTTGTCGGCGCGCATGGCTTTGGCGGCCTTTTCCTTCCATAGTTGATGATGAGGCCTGGGCGGGGGGGCGGCGAGAGGGCGACACGTGTCATGATTGTGTGGTCTTTTCGGTTTTCCAACGCCTTTCTTCATGATGGTTGGGCTCTATTCGCGCATGGATGACATGTGGCGATATCTGGGAGCGTGGCCGTACTCGCGCCCTATCATAACTCCCCCTTACTCCTTTGGTCCATGGAATGGGCCAAGGGAGTAAAGTTTGGTTTGAACGAAGTCATGATGAGGATATTTACGAGGCCTCCGGGGTACGAGGAGGCGCGCCGTTTTATCCAGCGGCCATTCCCAGGAAGCAGCGCGTCGTTGGGGGGTTGCATTGTTTCGAGGCACCAGGATCCCTTTTATGAGTTTTTAAAGGGGAAGTACCCTGGCGTTTTGTTGTGACTCTTCGTCGCTTTTCTTTTGCAAGAGGGATTCTTTTCGTGCCTCCTTCAACAATATGCCTGGTTCTCCTTCGCGAGTTAGGGGCAAGGCCCGCCTTTTCCAGGAATCGTCGAGTGACCCCGACTTGTCCTCCGATCCGGGGGAGGATCTTGAGCCTCGTCGGAAGAAGGCTAAGGGGAAACCGTGCCCTTCCTCGGGCTTCCCCCCTCTTCGACTTTCCTCCTTGGCCAGGGGGGACAAATCGTCTCGGTCCCGCATTGCGAGGGAGTGGTCTTTTTTCTCCCGGGCCCATCACCAGGGAATGGAACTGCGTGGTCGTGTTTTGAAGATGGGTAAGGAGATTGAGGACCTGAAACGGGAGAACGAGGCTTTACAGAAACAGGTTCGCTATCTCAATGAGTAGCTTTTTGACTATGAGGTGGACCCCTTGCTAGAGAGTTCTTGGGAGGAGGAGGAGAACCCTTCGGGAGAGGAGTCTTTCTCCGATTGATCTCAGGCTGTTCTTTTTTTGTTTTTTTTTGGGGCCTGCGTTCCCTGTGCTTTGTTCCCTGTTTTCCTTTCTTTTTGTAGGCCTGTGGGCCAGGAGGGTGTGAATGGATGATCTTTATCAATTGGTGCCGTGTCTGTTGGTGTTGCTTTTGTACTTTGATGGGGTTTATCTTTGTTTGTAAGGAATCGTGACGTGCTGACTGGACTTGTGTGGGGATTGGGAGCTTTTTTGTTTGCTTATTGTGCTCGCGTGCCGTGGCCTTGCATCTGGGCCCCGGGCCTCGCCCCCTTCTTTTTGTGGACCTGCGCTCGGGGGTCCGAGGTTGCGCGGGGTAGGGATAGCGATACGTGTTGATTTCGTATGGTCCTGTCGTTTCCCCTCGCCTTTCTTTACGAAGTTTAAGATTTATATAGGCATGGGTGACACGTGGCGTGTTCTGGGAATAGCGCCGCCTTTATATCTCATCATGATGGCGTTTGTAGTTCATTGATTGGTCCTGGGGAGTGTGGGACCCTATCCCGCGAGAGGGGTGGGGCGCGAGCCGCCACACTCTCTCTTGGTCTCTCGTACCCAAGCCTCACTGGGATCAGAGTCGACGTAGTTCGGTGCACCTAAGCTAAGCTACTTATGCCTAACTCAACTAAGACACCGACCTAGACGGGATTGACTGTTTCAACAGTTTTAGGAGGAGTTATTTAATTCAAGTTGAGGATTTTATTATCCTAGGATTTCATTTAAGATGCTATATGATTCTTATCTAAATGCAAGTTGTCCCTTAGACTAATGCAGGTTAACCTACATCCTAGGTCACTAGGCTCGTCCTAGGAAAAAAATTGGGTGACTAGTGTAACTAGATCTATGGCACGGTTGCTATCCATAGCAAACGCCTGTGATGAGGCTGGACTCCTAACTATAGGACTCCATAAAACCTAAGACTCCCTAAAACCTAGGACACGACCTGACACCAGTGTTCCTAAATTGGGCTCTAAGGGTTCTTATGACAGAAACCGTAATCCAACGGTTCCGAGAGACACGAGATGAATCGATTTCAGTTCTTGAAGTTAATTAATTTCAGATTTCAAGGATTTTCAGTTTATAGACATTTAAGGAATATCAATGGTTCTAGGTTTCACCAATTTCGGCCCCGAATGGCATCCAAGGAAGGGAATCGTGCGCTCTTTCCTTGTGCAATTTAATACTTAGGTTATAGCATCTTATTGCCTGGCATATCTCAGGATTTCCGTGGACAGTGAACCTCGGAGCCAATAACATGCTATAGCTTAAATATTCGAATTGTCAAAGATCGAGTGCAATAGGGATACGATTATGGATGCACTGGCCATTTTTCCAGGGAAATCTAAAGATCCTAAAATTTCTGTTTCAATGGATTAAGGAGTGAACGTGTGACAGAATTTTAAGGTTCTTTAGAAGCTTTAAGATGATTTTTAATTAATTTCCGTTTTTCAGTGGATTTTATCAGTTTTATACCATATGAGTGATTTTACAAGTGAAACTGTTGCAAACGAATTCGAAATGAGTTGAAACTTCTACAGCAACAAGATATGATAAGATGTAGCTTACTGGAATATTTTTACAGATTTTTACATTAAGGTCATATTTAATTTTGATTTAACAATTAATTGACCAGATTGAAAAAATAACACAGAAACCACTATAAATAGAAATCTAAATTCAATGAAATTTCTACAGTAATACGATATAAGTAAAAATAGCATGATGTGAGATTTTCATGAATTTTAGGAATTATTTACTATCAATTTCGTATTTTTCAAATTTTGGACCAGATTATGAATTAACATTACATCCCATATGAAACAAGATCTAAATCACTTCAAAATTTTACAAAAGCTAGAAATATAGAATATAAGACTATTTTAAAAAATTTTGGGAATTTTATCTGTGATCTGATGTCTTTAAAAATTCTCCCAAAATCTGATAATTTTCAAAGAAAGCATAAAATAATATACCAAACCACATCCAAAAATTTTCAAAAATTCATGGTAGAATGTACCAGTATTATATTATTTTACCGCAAAATTTCATTAATTTTCGAATCCGTTTAGTATATAATTTATGTTTCTTCATCAAAAAGATATTTTTGAAGAGTTTTCTATTTTTAAAACATGATTTTCGAGAAAATTACGACTCCGGAAAACGTTCTTTAATCTTGTTCTGATATGATGAACACAATAAAAATTTAAAATTCCAAGAAATAGATCATCCTGAGATGGCTATTTTTTCGAATTTCGCAATTACTCAGCCATTATTTTAAATAAAATTCTATTCTTCACTCAAATTTTTGAAATCCCTTAATCCAATGTCCGATACAATCCAATGGTTATTTTAGTCTATTTAAGTAGAACATCGTATTAAATTTCGGGACGAAACGGAATTGAAACACTCATGCAGATCATGATTTTTAGCTCACACATATAATATTGAATTAAATTCAATTAAATACTTAAAAATCATGCAAAATACATAAAAAATACCAAACAATCCTGGAAAAATCTGAGAATCGTGTACCTACCTATAGTTGTGATCCTCGCCGAATCCGAGAGCCGAAAAATCCCGAAAATCTCGCCGACGTGCGATCCGATCCGATTTACTTTCTTCCTTTTCTTTCTCTCTTTTTGTTTTTCTGTTTTTTTTTTTTCACTGTGGAGAGACGGAGTGCGAGAGATATGGAGAGGGTAACTGAGAGAGTGGGGGAGTGAGAGATGAGAGACAGAGAGGTTGAAAAGCAGAGAGAGAGTGGGATAACCGAGGGAGTTGAGAGATGGAGAATGAGAGAGAGTGTGTAACAGAGAGGGAGTTGAGAGATGGAGAGAGAGAGTGTGTAACAGAGAGGGAGTTGAGAAATGGAGAGTGAGAGAGATAAAGAGAGTAGGGTAAGAGATAGAGAGAGAGGGAGAGAGAGAGAGAGAGAGAGAGAGAGAAACGCGAAAAAAAACAGAGCACGCAATGCTCTGTTTTTTTCACGTTTTTTCTTTTTTTTATTTTTAAAAAAAAAAGTATTGTGAAGGTGAAGGAGATGAGAGGGTGAGTATGAGATGAACCGAGAGAGCAGAGAAACTGAGAGAGAGAGAGAGGGTCCAAGAGGGAATTAGAATGAGAGAGAGAAGGATAATTCGAGAGAAACTGAGAAAGAGAGAGAAGTAGATACAGAGGGTGAGTGAGATGGGTGAGAGAAGAGTGAGAAACAGAGTGAGATGGGATAATGGTGAGAGAAATGTCTGTCGAGAGATGGGGTGAGATAAGAGAGAGAAAAACAGAAAGGGTGGTGGGGAAATAGAAAACAGAGGGAGGGATCGTGAGGGAGCGTGGAAAATCCAAAAACAGAGTGAGAGGTGATGGGGAGAGCAAACAGGGAGCTAGAGAGTCCGAGAATTCTCCCTCCCTTTTTTTTTCTTTTTTTTAAAAAAAAAAACCCAGAACTCCTCCTCCTCCACGCTGCTGTTCTCCTCCTTTTTCTTCCCTTTTTTTTTCCTTTTTCTTGGCCACGGCAGATCTCTCCCTTTTAGCATCCAGATGCCATCTTGTTTCTTTGGAAATAAAATTCGTGAGCTCTTTTATTTTTACAGTAACCTTTCATCTCTTCTTAGTAATAAAAAAAATCCATATGCCTCGACGCACATAGTTGCTGTTTTTTTGTAAAACTAATTCCGGATGAATGCATTCTTCCCAAATTTAAAGATTGCCTCAAATTTTATAAAAAGAAAGAAGTGCTCTTTTTATTTATTTATTTAGTAGGATGAGTGTCAACCTTACCATTCAAGAAAGTTCCTTTTTCTTACCACTGCCCGTGTTAGCAACAAAAACATTGCTCTTGGGTAATCTCTATCAACCAATGAACCCTCATGACATACCTTACACTTCAAAATTGAAAACGTGGCGGTCGAAAGTAGCCACCATGATATGATCCGCACAGTCCATTTGGATTACCCCAATTTGAATTGGTTGCTCCTCCATAAATCATTCCATGGGATGATCCAAACTGTACAATCAATGGACCGCATCACAAATTTGTTGCTCCCCCAAAATCGCTTTCATGGGATGATCTATACCGCTCATTTGGTAGGCAACAATGTGGGTTGGTTACACCACCTCTTAAATCACTCCATATTGTTTAATTGGTGGCCCGCAAATCTTTTGCATTAGATTTCAATACGGACCCCGAAGAATACGATTGAATTACCTTGGGTGGGCCCCACGCCTATTTATTGGGCTACTCCATTTTAAATCCCTCAACCAAACGCCAGGCCTATTCCTTGGCCGAATTTTCCATGAGATCCATTCATCGAAAATTTAGGCGGGTCCGCTTGCTTCAACTTAGTGAACTCCACTCCATGTTGGGCACACTTATTCCTATAAAATTTGATCGTTAACATCCACGATAAACTCCACAGATAACTCGAATATTTCTTATATGGGCCACCTTTCCCTATCCAATTTTTAATCGAAATGCTCGATGCGGGCCCACCAAACGGGTCCAATCTTTCCCTTGCTCGGATTCTCGCGAAGAACCCCTCTCAACACTTAGCGGGAACATGCAAAACACAATGAAAACGACCAAAATATTTAGAAATGCAACAGACGAACGCGGAAAGGAAAGACATTGGAAAACCGATAGACAAACACTAATTTCTTTATCGATTAAAGCAGAGCAAAATGGGGGTGTCTACAGATGCCCCTCCTTGGTAGAGATGACGTGGTCATCGAATACCAAAGCCAAAGTGACAGCGCCATTTTGCGTAGCTTTAATCGACAAAGGACTCCCTAAACACAATTCAACCTAATATAATGCAAGACCCTAGATGAAATCCTAGAATTTGAACATATATCAAAAATCATTTACTCTAAACACCATGAGATGGTAGTTTAGAATAATGGAGAATCGGATTTACTCTGGGTGTAGAAATCTTGCAATCCATAACAAAATATGATTATGATGCGGCGCCGTTCACAAACGGGCAATGAGAGAATGAGATACCATTTTCGAATAGATTCGAAAGAGAAGGAACAAAAATCGTTCTCAAACGGCTTTTTAGAAGAAGATGAGACGCCGCTCACAAGCGGTTCAAGGAAGATAAGAGATATTCCCAAATGGACTCGGACAATGAGGCACCGTTCACAAACGGCCTCAAGGAGGATAGGAGACCATTCACAAATGGACTCAGAAGATGAGACACCGTTCACAAACGGGTTCAAGGAGAAGACGAGACCATTCACAAATGGACTCGAGAAATGAGGCACCGTTCACAAACGGGCTCAAAGAGGACACGAGACCATTCACAAATGGACTCAGAAAATGAGACACCGTTCACAAACGGGCTCAAGGAGAAGACGAGACCATTCACAAATGGACTCGAGAAATGAAGCACCGTTCCCAAACGGGCTCAAGGAGAAGACAAGACCATTCACAAATGGACTCGAGAAATGAGGCACCGTTCACAAATGGGCTCAAGGAAAAGACGAGACCATTCACAAATGGACTCAGAACATGAGGCACCGTTCACAAACGGGCTCAAGGAGACGACAAGACCATTCACAAATGGACTCGAGAAATGAGGCACCGTTCACAAACGGGCTCAAGGAGAAGACGAGACCATTCACAAATGGACTCGAGAAATGAGGCACCGTTCACAAACGGGCTCAAGGAGAAGACGGGACCATTCACAAATGGACTCGAGAAATGAGGCACCGTTCACAAACGGGCTCAAGGAGAAGACGAGATCATTCACAAATGGACTCGAGAAATGAGGCACCGTTCACAAACGGGCTCAAGGAGGACAAGAGACCATTCACAAATGGACTCAGAAAATGAGACGCCGTTCACAAACGGGTACAAGGAGAAGACGAGACCATTCACAAATGGACTCAGGAAATGAGATACCGTTCACAAACGGTCGGGAGAAGATAAGAGACCATTCACAAATGGACTCGGAAAATGAGATACCGTTCCCAAACGGGCTCAGAGAAACGAGATAGCTTTGATTGATGAATTCAACGACGAAGAGTTTAGAGATTTTTCATGAATTTGAATTTGACGTAGGATTGGATTTTTTTGAATCGAGGATTGGATTTAATGAATTTTTGATTTTTGAGAAATGAGGCACCGTTCACAAACGGGCTCACGGAGGACATGAGACCATTCACGAACGGACTCAGAAAATGAGACACCGTTCACAAACGGGTTCAAGGAAACCACGAGACCATTCACAAATGGACTTAGAAAATGAGATACCGTTCACAAACGGGCTCGAAGAATATAAGAAACTATTCCCAAATGGATCACAAACGGGCTCGAAGAATATAAGAAACTATTCCCAAATGGATTTAAAAAAATGCACCGCTCCCAAACGGGTTAGGAGAAGATAACAGGCCATTCCCAAATGAACCCGGAAGATGAGACACCGTTCACAAACGGGTTCAAAGAAACGAGATAGCTTCGATTGATGAATTCAACAACGAAGAATTTAGAGATTTTTCATGAATTTGAATTTGACGTAAGATTGGATTTGATGAATTTTTGATTTTTTGAACTCAATGAAATCGGGGATATTATGGATCGTGCCCGACAAAGATGTTGGAAACTAGGATTTTGACGAATGATGAAACGGCAAACCTTAGGAACGAAAAACCATTACTAACAAGAATGGATTAGGGACACTTTTATGAAACTTCAACAAGATCTTTCTCAAAGAGACTGCTGGTCTTGTCTTCTGGGGATTTTGATAACTGCAACCTTGAACAAGATACTTGAAATTGGTAATTTAGAACAAAGGCTCTCTTGGATACTAACATGGAAAAGCGGGATCTGCTTCTTGACAGGTGTTTAGATAAACATTTCTTGACCAGGATAGTATTTAACTAACTGGAAGGAGATTCTGAATTTTAATGGTTCATCTTTCTGAGAAATTGGCTCAACCACCATTGCATCTGAGGCTCTTCCAAGCTTAAGGTACCTTCCTGGGGTATGATCTTTTTACGGAAGCTGGGCTTTCTGATTGTTTCTACTTCTGAATTTTTCTGAGTTGATCTTCTTTGAAATGAGGCTGCTTGACTAGATTACCGAGCTCTTTCATACGATCGCAGGGAGCTGAGGCCGGGCCTCCTTCACCAAGACAGTTGCATCATTTGGACATAAGAACGACGATTGACTCTTTCTAAAGAAAAAACTTAGATAAAAGGCTCTACTCAAAGGACTGAGCAGCTCTGAAGGAGTGAACATAGAATGACAAAGATTGACTAACTACACTGACAGACACAGTAATGCTTCTGACCTAGTTAACGTTTTAATTGGTAAGTCTATCCTTTCAAGGAATGTTTTTTTTTTCAATTGGTAAACACTGGACTTTTTCCTTAAAACAGTAATGCCTCAAGGATTTAATTATGACCCTTAAGATTGCTTAGCTTCAATGCCCCCAGTTTTGAGGATGTCACTTGAATTTGCTTGAACTTCAGTTGATCTTCAGTCTTGATACCGGCTGTAGCCTTCTTATAATGGTTCTCTTACCGTGACCAAGTTACCTCTTCAGGGTTTTTAACTTGGCGGACCGTGCTAGCCTTAACTTTTGCCTGAACCACCTTTCTAGGTTTTCAATCCAGCAAGCTATCCCCTTAGCTTTTGCCTAAGCCGCCCTTTCGGGTTTTCAACTTAGCAGGGGAAGGACCTTAAATTTTGCCTAGACTGCCCTTTCAGGTTTTCAGTCTAGCAGATCTTCAAACTCCGTTCTGTTTTTTTTTTCTCATTTTTTTTTATTACTTATTGTGTCTCGGGACCTGGATCATTAGTTCTGAACACCAGATGGACTTTATAGGTAGGATAGGGCTTTTCAAAGAAGGGCTTAAGGTTCAACAAAGATTTTGACCGAACATGTGAACAGGTTGCTGTAGACACCCCCATTTTGCTCTGCCTTAATCGATAAAGAAATTAGTGTTCTTCTATCGGTTTTCCAATGTCTTTCCTTTCCGCGTTCGTCTGTTACATTTCTAAATATTTTGGCCGTTTTCGTTGTGTTTTGCATGTTCCCGCTAAGTGGTTGAGAAGGGTTATTCACAAAAATCGAAGCAAGAGAGAGTTTGGATCCATTCGATGGGCCGGCATCGAATATTTTGGTTAAATTTGAATCAAGCAGGTTGGCTCATGTAAGAAACATTCAAGTCATTTATCGGGTTCGCTATGGTTTTCAAAGATCAAATTTTTCAAAAAAAAAAAAAAAAAATCGTCTAGCATAGAATGGGGTTCGCTAAGTTGAATCAGGCGGACCCGCCAAAAAGATTTTATGAATGGATCTCATGAAAATTCGATCAAGGAATGGGCCTAGCATTTGGGATTTGAAATGGAGTGGCCCACTAAACATGTGTGGGGCCCACTCGAGGTGATTCAATTATATTCTCCTGGGTCCATATTTAATTCCATCAAAAAAAGGATTTATGGGGCACCAATTAAATAATATGGGGGGCTAGTTGAAAGGTATGATCTATTTGCATTGAGGCCCGTTAGTTGAATGGCTAAGATCATCTCATGGAAATGATTTTTGGGCGCGACTATTCTACGTCTTCGTCCATCGATTAGATGGTTCGGATCATTTTAGTGTTGGAATTGGAGTGGATAGATCTAGGATTCTCAAAATTAGAAACTATTTTATGTAAATCGGAAATTTTGGAATGTTAAAATTGAATCTTTTTGACACCTAATCTCCTTCTCCCATTGAATGAAAATTGCCATTATGGTGTCCCAATTTCATGAAAAGGAAAGGAAAATTTCGGCAAGTAGGGAGAAAGTTCTAAATTGAGGGGTCGATTTTTATCTAAAAAAAAAAAGAAAAGACAGAAACTTTCTTTTTTTCTATGGTGGATTTGGATCGTTACAGAGATGGCGGTTGATCTCGTGAGAAAAAAAAAGAAAAAAAGGGAGAAAAAATGATGGGAGGAGGGGCAGCCTAGATCGGAAAAAAAAAGAAAAAAGAAAAAGAGCCACTCTCCAGAGATCTCGGTCATCTCCGAGCAACCTTCTCCCAGCAGCCACTCTCCGGCAACTCTCTGTCTCTCCCTCTCTTGATCCCTCTCACACAGGAAAAACCGACAGACAGAGAAGAAAGAAAGGGAGGGGAGGAGGTTGGTCTGGTTCGGAGGTTTTAGAGGGGTCACTCTCCCTCGGTTCGATTGCCTCTCTCTCTGTTTTCACGATCCCCCACCACCCTCCGCATCTCATTAAATCTCTCACCACCCTCTGAACCTCCCTCTCCCTCTCACAATCCCACTCTCTCTCTCTCTCTCTCTCTCTCTCTCTCTATCTCTGTTAGGAGATGAGAGAAGGAGGGAAACTATCAATTGTATTGTACGGTCAGCAGTGGTGACAAGTGTCACTTAAGTATAGGTTAGCATTAGCTGGCTTTCAGTTAGTTGTTGTAATTCTCTGTTTTTGGTTGTTATGCATTTCTGTTGTAATCAGCTCTATTAAAAGGGCAATTGGAATGAGAATAGGGGATATAAATTTTTCAGCAACATTTGGGGTTTTTCTTCTCTTTCCAATTAAAAAGAGATTTGGGGTTTAGAGTTCTTCCATCAAAAGAACTTAGGAATTCAAGAATTCCTATCATCTGGTATCAGAGCAATTTTTTCCCTGGAGAAGCTTGTAACAGACATCAATGGCAGAAAATACTCGTTCACAAGAGTTGAAGAAATTGGAGGAACAGATCAAGAATAACCAGACGCAGATTGGTGAAATGAAGCATGAGATTCAAAACATAGCTAGCATGATTCAACAACTACTACAAGAAAGATCCAAGAACAAGACAGGAGAATCGTCCAGGAGTAACGAAAATGCTGCAAAGAATACGTTCTTGCCGAAGTATAATCGGATCGATTTCCCAAAATTCAAAGGGGGGGAGGCTAAAGGTTGGATCTATAGATGCCAACATTATTTCCAATTTCATGAAATTGAGGAAGATAAGAAGGTTCAGATAGCAGGAATTCATTTAGAAGAGGAAGCGATTCAGTGGTTTCAGTGGTATCAATCCATGAGACCAGATCCTAGTTGGGAGGAATTTGTTAATGATTTGTGTGCAAGATTCGGAGATGATCCCAGCACGGATGCGCTTGGGGAATTAACGAAGTTGCAGCAAAGTACTACAGTAAGGGTTTATCAAAAGAAGTTCGAGGAGTTGGCTAACAGGACTAGAGGATTGAATGAACAATTCTTTATCAGCTGTTTTATCAGTGGATTAAAGGATGAAATAAAGAGTGGGGTACAAATGTGTAAACCGTCCACAATAATAGATGCTATAGCCATGGCTAAATTGCAGGAGACGAACGTGGAGGCCTTGTTCAGGAAGTCCAAGATTCAGCCCAAAAATATTGGGCAGCATCCAGCAGAGTCTAGCAAGATCGCTAGTGGCTCTGGAATACCAATTAAGAGACTCTCACAAGCTGAGATGGAGTCGAGAAGGGCCAAGGGCCTTTGCTATAATTGTGATGAGAAATATATCCCTGGACATAGATGCAGGAAAAAACAAGTTTATTTGATGTTAGGAGCTGATGAAGGAAGTGATTCGGATGACAACTCAGAACAAAGAAAAAATAGTGGGAAGATGGAGATATCAGAGGAAGTAGATGAAGTAGAAGAGGTTGATATGCACATATCAGTCTATGCTCTTGCAGGTGCTACTAACTACAACACTATGAAGATTAAAGGCTTGGTCAAGAAGGAGCCTATTGTTATTTTAATTGATTCAGGAAGCACGCATAACTTCTTGGATGAGAATTTTGCAAAGAAAATGGGCTGCAAGATTCAGTCTACTGGAAAATTGTGGGTTGCAGTCGCGGATGGAGGAAGAGTGGCTAGCAATGCAGTTTGTTCCAAGTTCAGTTGGGAGATGCAAGGTACAAAATTCTATTCTGAGATGAGACTGCTTCCCTTGGGAGGTTGTGATGCAGTGTTGGGTATTCAATGGCTATCTAATTTAGGGCCAATTTTATGGGATTTCAAGAAGCTCCAAATGGAGTTCTCTTTATTGGGCAAGAAGGTCATCTTACAGGCAGATAAGGAAGAGGTTAGTTTACAGCAAATGATGGGTGGCGCATGGGAAAAAATGATTAAAAAATCTACCAGAGGATTGATGGCTCAACTGTATTCCATTGAAGAAAGTCCTTCGACAAGCCAGGTACTTCCTGAAATACAAACTTTGCTTTCGGAATTCCGTGAAGTTTTTGATGCTCCTAAGGAATTACCTCCACTTAGATCCCATGATCACAAAATTCCATTGAAAGATGGAACTAATGCGGTTAGTGTAAGGCCTTATCGTTATCCCTATGTTCAAAAGAATGAAATCGAGAAATTGGTGAGAGAAATGCTAGAAACTGGAGTAATAAGACCAAGTGTAAGTCCTTTTTCATCTCCTGTATTGTTGGTTAAAAAGAAAGATGGAAGTTGGCGCTTTTGTGTAGATTACAGGGCATTAAATCAAGTTACAGTCAAGGACAAGTTCCCTATTCCTTTGATTGATGAGCTTCTGGATGAGTTATATGGGGCTACCATTTTTTCAAAACTAGACTTAAGAGCAGGGTACCATCAAATTAGAGTGGTTGCGGAAGATGTTCATAAAACTGCCTTTCGTACACATCAGGGACATTATGAATTTTTGGTTATGCCCTTTGGGCTCACCAATGCCCCATCAACCTTCCAATCCTTAATGAATTCCATTTTTCAGGAACACTTAAGGAAATTCATCCTCGTATTTTTTGATGATATATTGGTGTATAGCAGATCAGTGGAAGAGCATGTGGAACATTTGCGAATAACATTACAAATTTTACAAGACAACACCTTGTTTGCTAAGTTGTCTAAATGTGAATTTGGAAAATTAGAGATGGGGTACTTGGGGCATATTGTGTCCGGAAGAGGAGTGGCAGCTGATCCAGGTAAGGTTGCTGCCATGATATCTTGGCCTAAACCAGCTACAATCAAGCAATTAAGAGGGTTTCTTGGCCTCACTGGGTACTATAGGAAATTTGTCAAAGATTACGGTAAAATCAGCAAACCTTTAACATCCATGTTGCAAAAGAATCAGTTCAAATGGTCTGAGAGTGCTGAACAATCTTTTGTCGCTCTCAAGGAAGCAATGACCACTACCCCAGTTTTAGCACTACCTGATTTCTCTAAACCCTTTGTACTAGAGTGTGATGCAAGTGGGGCTGGAATAGGTGCTGTCTTAATGCAGGAGGGGAGACCAATAGCTTTCTTAAGTAAAGCTTTGACAGGAAAAAATCTGGGATTGTCAACCTATGAGAAGGAGATGTTAGCAATATTATTGGCAGTTAAGAAATGGAGAGCTTATTTGATGGGACACCATTTCATTATCAAAACTGATCACCAGAGTCTCAAATATTTTTTGGAACAAAGGGTTACTACATTGTTACAGCAGAAGTGGATTACAAAACTTTTGGGTTTTGATTACACAATTGGGTACAAGACAGGTACTGAAAACAAGGTTGCAGATGCCCTTTCCAGGTTGCCTCAAGTTTCCTGCCATGCTATTACTACAGTCACTCCAGCTTGGGTTAAGGAGGTCCAAGAAAGCTATCTGACTGATGTTCATCTACAGGAAATTATTTCACAGCTCCTTGTCGATCCACAAGCTGTGCCACATTACCAGTGGAGTGAGGGTGTGTTGAGGTATGAAGGACGGTTGGTAGTTGGGTCTAATATGGGATTGCGGAGTAAAATTTTCCTGTCATTGCATAGCTCCGGCATAGCAGGACACTCAGGGATTAGAGGAACTATAAAAAAGGTGGCTCAGTTCTTTTATTGGCCAACTTTGAGCACAAATATTCGTGAGTGGGTCAAGGAATGTGACATTTGTCAACGGAATAAGGGTGAAACAGTAGCTTATCCGGGGTTGCTGCAACCTCTTCCAATTCCACAAAGAAGATGGGCAGATATATCTATGGATTTTATTACTGGCCTACCTATGTCAGAAGGAAAGGATGTCATAATGGTGGTTGTAGATCGCTTAACTAAGTATGCACACTTTGTAGCTTTAACTCATCCTTATACGGCTTCCACTGTAGCTCGACTTTTCTTTGATAACATCTTCAAATTACACGGGCTACCTTCTTCTATTGTGAGTGACAGGGATAAGGTATTCACAAGTCAATTTTGGGAGAGTTTGTTCAAGCTTCAAGGAGTACAATTGTGTCTTAGCTCAGCTTATCATCCTCAAAGTGATGGCCAAACTGAAGTTTTGAATCGCTGTTTGGAGAATTATTTGAGATGCATGAGTGGTGATCGTCCTAGAAGATGGAAACAATGGTTAACCTTGGCTGAATGGTGGTATAATACAACATTTCACTCTGCAATACAGATGACTCCCTACGAAGCCTTGTATGGGGAGAAACCTCAACAATTAGCCATGGGGTCTATTCCTACAACTTCTATCGCTGCTGTAGAAGATCATTTACACCACCAGGCTGTGATTTTACAATTGTTGAAGGATAATTTGGCTACTGCTAGGGAGAGAATGAAGCATTTCGCAGACAAGAAAAGGACAGAAAGGGAGTTTCAAGTAGGAGATTGGGTTTACTTGCGCTTGCAACCTTACAAACAGACCTCCCTTGCTCTGAGGAGGGACTTTAAGTTGGCTCCACGTTTCTATGGTCCTTTTCAAATTTTACAGCGGATTGGAGTAGTAGCTTACAAACTCCAACTACCTTCTCATTCGAAGATTCATTCCGTTTTTCATGTTTCATTGCTCAAGCGGAAAATTGGAGATTCGGTGGTACCAATTGTGAACTTACCAGAGGTTGGTTCTGAAGGCCAACTTTTGATTGAACCTGTGGCAATACTAGATCGTCGAATAGTACGTAAGGGCAATGTAGCAGTCACACAAGTGTTAGTTCAATGGGCTAATGCAGTACCTGAAGATGCTACTTGGGAAGAATGGGCTGCTCTGAACGAGAAGTTTCCGGACTTCCACCCTTGAGGACAAGGGTTCGATAAGGGGATGGGAATGTTAGGAGATGAGAGAAGGAGGGAAACTATCAATTGTATTGTACGGTCAACAGTGGTGACAAGTGTCACTTAAGTATAGGTTAGCATTAGCTGGCTTTCAGTTAGTTGTTGTAATTCTCTGTTTTTGGTTGTTATGCATTTCTGTTGTAATCAGCTCTATTAAAAGGGCAATTGGAATGAGAATAGGGGATATAAATTTTTCAGCAACATTTGGGGTTTTTCTTCTCTTTCCAATTAAAAAGAGATTTGGGGTTTAAAGTTCTTCCATCAAAAGAACTTAGGAATTCAAGAATTCCTATCAATCTCCTTCCTCTCCCTCTCTGTTTCTCGCCCAACTCTACGTCCCTCTGTTTCCATATCCCAACAGAGCCTCCCTCTCCCTCTCACGATCCCATTCTCTCTCTCTCTCTCTATCTCCTTCCTCTCCCTCTCTGTTTCTCGCCCAACTCTCCCTCCCTCTGTTTCCATATCCCAACAGAGCCTTCCTCTCCCTCTCACGATCGCACTCTCTCTCCTTCTCTCCATCCATCACTCTCTGTTTCTCTCTACACAGGTTCCTTCCTCTCATCTTTCCATATCTCCCACTCTGCTTCTCGGTTTTTCAGCCCTCTCGATCTCACTCTAAACTCTCCAACTCTCAAGCTCTCCCTTTCTCAAGTTCTCCTCTCTTGATCTCCCTCAAGCTCACCTCTATAAAAAAAAAAAAAAAAAACAACCAACGTGAAAAAACAGAGTACTGTATACTCTGTTTTTTCGTTTTTTTGTTCTCTCTCTCTCTCTCTCTCTTACCCTCTCACTCTCCCTTGGCCTCTCACTCTCCCTTGGCCCTTCTCTGTCCATCTCTCAAAACTCTCTCTCCCTCTCTGTCGATCTCTCTCTCGGTCTCTCTCTCTGTCGATATCTTTCTCGGTCTCTCTCTCTCTGTCTCTCTCTATTACTCTCTTACTCTCTCTCGGCCTCAATCTCTACCACTCTCACACTCCCCATCCATATCACTCTCTATCTCTACAGTGAGGAAAAAAAAAGAAAAAAAAAAGCAAAAACAAGAGAAATAACAAAAAAGAAGAAGAAGAAAGCGGAGTGGATTGTACATTGGCGAGATTTTACGGATTTTCTGGCTCTCGGATTCGGCGGGGATCTCCACCACAGGTAGGTACACTGTTCTCGATTTTTTCCGAAATTATTTGGTATTTTTTTAGATTTTTGCATGGTTTTTAGCATTTAAATGATTTTAATTGAATATTAAAGGTGTACGCTTGAAATCATGATCTACATGGGTGTTTCAATTCCGTTTCGTCCCAAAATTTAATACAACGATCTATCTAAATAGAGTAAGATAATCATCGGATCGGATCGGAGATTGGATCAATGGTTTTCGAAAATTTGAGTGAATAGGTGTATTTTATTTAAAAAAATGGCTGAGTAATTACGGAATTCGAAAAAATAGCCATCTCAGGATGATCTATTTTTTGGAAATTTAAATTTTTCTTGTGTTCACCACATCAGAACAAGGTTGGAGGACGTTTTCCGGAATCGTAATTTTCTCGAAAATCGTGTTTTAAAAATAGAAAACTCTTCAAAAATATCTTTTCGACGAAGAAAAATAAAATATATACTAAACGAATTCCAAACTTAATGACATTTATTAGGAAAATAATATAATACTGATACATTTTACCATGAATTTTTGAGAATTTTTGGAATTGGTTTGGTGTATTATTTTATGCTTTCTTTGAAAATTATCAGATTTTGGAAGAATTTTTACATACATCAGATCACAGATTAAATTCCCAAAATTTTTACAGTAGTCTTATATTCCATATTTCTAGTTTCTGTAAAATCTTCAAGTGATTTAGATCTTGTTTCATATGGGATGTATTGTTAATTCATAATCTTGTCCGAACATTAAATAATCCGAAACTGATAGTAATTGGTTTTCACAATTCATGAAAATCTCACAGCATACTATTTTTACTTATATCTAGTTACTGTAGAAATTTCAATGAATTTAGATTCCTATTTCTAGTAGTTTCTGTGTTATTTTTGCAATCTGATTAATTAATCGTTAATTCGAAATTAAATATGAGCTTAATGTAAAAATCTTCAAAACTCTTCCAGTAAGCTACATTTCATCATATATTGCTACTGTAGAATTTTCAACTCATTTCGAATTCGTTTGCTACAGTTTCACTTGTAAAATCACTCATACGTTTAAAATTGATAAAATTCATTGAAAATCCGAAATTAATTGAAAATCATCTGAAAATCTCTAAAGAACCTTAAATCTCTATCACATATTAACTCCTTAATCCATTGAAACAGAAATCTTAGGATCTTTAGATTTTCCTGGAAAAATGGCCAGTGCATCCATAATCGTATCCAAATTGCAACCGATCTTTGACAATTTGAATATTTATGCTATAGCATGTTGTTGGCTCCGAGGTTACTGTCCACGGAAATCCTGAGATATGCCAGGCAATAAGATGCTATAACCTAAGTATTAAATTTCGCAAGAAAAGAGCGCACGATTCCCTTCCTTGGATGCTATTCTGGGCCGAAATTGGTAAACCCTAGAGCCATTGGTAATCCTTAAATGTCCAAAAACTGAAAATCCTTGAAATCTGAAATTAACTAACTTCAAGAGCTTAAATCGATTTGTCTCGAGTCTTTCGGAACCATTGGATTATGGTTTCCGATATAAGAACCATTAGAGCCCAATTCAGGAACACTAGTGTCGTGTCGTGTCCTAAGTTTTAGGGAGTCTTACGTTTTAGGGAGTCCTAGAGTTCGGAGTCCAGCCTCATCACGGACGTGTGCTATGTATAGCAACCGTGCCATAGGTCTAGTTACACTAGTCACCTAATCTTTCCCTAGGACAAGCCTAGTAAACTAGGATGTAGGCTAACCTGCATTAGTCTAAGGAACAACTTGCATTTAGATAAGAATCATATAGAATCTTAGATGAAATCCTAGGATAATAAAATCCTCAACTTGAATTAAATAACTCCTCTTAAAACTGTTGAAACAGTCAAATCAGTCTAGATCGGTGTCTTAGTTGAGTTAGGCATAAGTAGCTTAGCTTAGGTGCACCGAACTACGTCGACTCTGATCCCAGTGAGGCTTGGGTACGTAGGCAGCTTGGATGTCTGATGGCATACCAACCGCGAGTCGGCACTACAACAAATTGTGGTGTTTTGTATATTAATTTTCTTGTAAATTCTTAATTAAATCACTTAGGATTTTCCATGAAATTAGAATCTTAGGAGAACTTTCACTTAGATTGAATTCAAACAAATAAAGTAATCAAGATACACACTTAGGATCTACATTGAAATTAGATCATAGGATGCATGTCACATAGTTCGCACATTATAATAGAGTTGAATGAGCCATTTAAAATAAATTTAAAAGAGTTAGCTTTTGGAATCGAAGACCGATTATCGGGCAGGAATGATGCATGTGGTGGATAACTCCCCATACCTTCCATTCTTGTAACCAGGTAGCGAGTCTAGATTTCTGGTTAATTATGGGTCCTAGATCCCACATCTAGGTGGCGACTCTGTCAGTCTCTTTTGTGTGGAATTCAGATTGCTTTAGTGATCCCAAGTTCACATAAAAGACGAATTAAAACCAATAATAAAATGCACACGCCAATCGCGTGGGTACGAGAGACCAAGAGAGGGAGCGTGGCGGCTCGCGCCCCACCCCTCTCGCGGGATCGGGTCCCACAGTTTGGCGACTCTGCTGGGGACCACCTAACTTCATCAAAACTTCAAAGGATAACTAATTTGGATTTAATTTAACTGGCTCATAAAAACTCTATACTTGTTAGATTAGTTTGTCTTGTTTTGTCTTCTCATCACATTTTACTTGATCTTAATCTAACAAAACCTGAAGGCATCATAGATTGCGCGAACTTATTGCACACACTTACATCACTTGCATCTAAACCCTTGCATCTCACATGCACACACGTCCTATTTTAGGAACCCGGAGTGTTATCTAGCATGATTGACTGGGATTTCATCACCTGGTGCCTCTGTGCTAGAGAAGCATTCCACCCTTAGCCTAGCACCTTATGGTGGGTAAACGGATCTCTTGTTCACGTAGTGATACGCCGGACACTGGTACAGTATATCGAACATGGATTCGCGCTAAGGGAAATCTTGACCTTACCCCTAGATTAACCCACACATGCATGTAGTATACGAACACATGTGCATCACGTGTGTGAGCTTAGTTTAGGATATCTTACCCATTTATGTCTAGATTAGGCCGTAGTCCATCTTCAAATGGCTACGATCGGTCCTTAGATACACGAACAAAGTCATGAGTCGAGATTCTCTCTCCACTCCGATAGATTAGGATTAGGGTTGATGCCTTCAGGTAACACTGTTGAAATGTGCGAAGATTAAAAAACTTTCCCTCTAGGGTTAGGATATAAATCCCATCATTTCCAAAGATCTCATAGGATTAGTCATTCATGATCTATCCATTGAAAGCAATCTTATGCTATTTCATCTAATCTTTTGATCGTGCGTCTTTTATTCTTCTGTCATACGATTCGATCGTATTTTCATGCCATCCCCTAACTGGCAGGAGCAGAATCTCACAATCTTTCGATTATGCAATCTCATGATCTGATCATGCCTGGTCGAGATGATCCAATCTTGCTTGTACCCTTAGTCTCTTCCTCCTCTAGGGGCTACCTTTTTCAAGATTATTTTGCTAAGTCCTTCAGAGTTCACTCTCATAATCCTTGAACTAGGGGCATTCCCCGCGTGCTATCATGTCATCATTGTTGTGTTTATTTGTTTTGAGGAACCATCACTTTAGTTCTCATTCCTTATCTAGTCGTATCATAATTATCATGTCAATCATAGAAAGGAAAAATTTCCTGAATGTCAAGCTTACATCTCGTGTTTATTGTTTCTATGTCAGGATTGTTCACTGCTGAAAATCCGGGAAACCTTCTTGGGTTTGAATCTATTCGTGGCCAGTGAAGAAGCTAATTTCCCATTTTCTTTGGAAGTCTCTCTATCCACTTTTTCCTACCTATGGCAGATTCTATGGAAAATTTTCAACTCTTTCATGTCACAGAAATCCTGGCCCAGCTCGTCCAACAGATGAAGGAATTGAAGGAAGAAAATCAATTTGTCAAAGATCAACTTACTGAGAAATTTGGTCCAACCATTGTTGTTTCTAAGGGCAAAAATCCGAGCCTCTCCATGGTTATGGGTTCGGAAGAGCTAATTGTGAACCTCTCTAGACAAATGGCGGCGCTAACAGAAGAAGTTCATCAGATGAAGCAACAAATGCAAACCTGGTATTGTCAGTCCCAAGGTTCTGAACATTTCGCTGGCAAAAATACCAAAGTCCAAGATGTTGTTACCGGAAACTCTGTCTCCCAGCACCAGCAAGATTCTGTTGGGCCCTTAGTTCTTGAATATGACCAAGAGTCACCATCTGAAACTCTTAAAAAAGAATTCACTGATTTGCCTACCCCACGATCTGGTATCCTGAAAGGGTTTAGGGAAAAGGAAAAGGGAGTTAACTGGTCACATGAGCCTATGGTAATCGAATATGATCAAGCAAGACCTATACCTCAGCAAAAGCCAGGTAGGCAATTCGCCCCCCTCCCGCTTCCACCATCTGTTATATTGCAACAAGGGTTGGCTTCAGGTGATGTCTATTTACCTCGCATTAAGGATCCTCCTAATCCGCTCCCCAGGACATGGAAGGCGGAAGAACACTGCGATTTTCATCGAGGATCGGGGCATAATACCGATCAGTGTATAACTCTGAGGCATGTGATCCAGAAATTGATTGATGAGCGCAAGCTATCATTCCAGCAAACGCCAAATGTTGTGTGGAACCATGCCACACCATCACCGGATAAGGCTTAGACGCATCGAAGTGTGAGAAGCTCAGGTCTAGCTGCAGTAGAACAGGAAGAATCCAAAGTTGAAAGTATCAGCCATGATGATGATTCAGAACGAACCAGCCTTCGCCGAGCCTTCAACACCAGACAGTTGCAGCAGTTAAAGTTTTAGTCATTTACTATGTTGAGTCAGTCATCCCAGTCAGTACAATTGTTGAGTCCGGTCTTACAGTCCAAGGTCAATGCCTAGTCCAGGCAAGTTATCTTTTGCTTTTCTTTTTATTAAGAGTTGTGAATCCTGAGCATGTTCAGGATAGGTCGTCAGATGTAATAGCTTTATCTTTAGATAAAATTTCAGTTCCAATAGTTCACTTGTGTCTATTTCTTAAGTGTGCTTCCGATCTTAAAATAAGACTCCCTCCTCAAATGAGGACAAAATTGACGAAACTCCACTTGAGTCACAGCAATTACTTGAACAAGAGGAGGAGCGCCAATCCCAGCCTTTCAAAGATGAAATTGAAGCGGTAAACACTGGCACTGAAACTTGGATTCAGTGAATGCTGATTAAAAATACATTACCCTCTGAAGAGTGTGAAGAATTGATAAAATTATTGCAAGAATAAGAAGATTGTCTAGAAAAGCTACAACCGGTACCAGGGGCAAGACATAGATAGAAAACTCAAGAGAATGAAGAAAGTGAAAGACGTATGCTATACAAGGGGCATAGAGCGGAAACAACTTTCATATTTCCAATCAATGACCTCGGTTCTCAAATTCATAACATGAAGCCAACAAATTCAAGATAAGAAGTTCAAGAGCAAGTATTGAAAAGTGATCATCAAATATCAAGAGTTACAAATCCATAGATGGAGGATGTCAAAGAACACGTTTTGCTCTATGAAAGTTGAAAGCACATATTAGAATCTTGAAAGAAGAAGATCCATTATCTCTTACCTGGAAATGCCGTCAAACTCCGAAAAAAGAAGAAATAAATAATCAGTACCAGAGGGACTCTAGTAACCTAGATCGATTCCCAATCTGAACATCGGAAGGCCTCCTTTGGCCGATTAAATCTCAAAATCATAACCCAATGTCAAAAAAATACCGGTTTGCAAACCCTTTGAGCCTGATCAAATTTTCTTGAAAACCCATCAAACTCGGGGCATTCCCCCGAACTACGCGAGACATGATCCCTACATTGGGGTACGTAGGCAGCTCGGTTAAACCGAGTTCGGTCAATTCAAAAAGAAGGAAAGAAATTCAATCCTTTCAGAAAAAAAGGAGGGACAAGTTCCAATAGAAGAGAAGTTAATTATTCCAGAAAGAAAAGAAAAAAGAAAAAATCAATTAACTTTCAAACAATTTATCTTCAAACTAGGGGCATTCGCCCTGAACTACACACGACCTGATTCCTATCTTGGGATGTGTAGGCAAGCTGTTCATAGGTTCGGTCGAAATCTTTGTTGAGCCTTAGGCCCTTCTTTGAAAAGCCCTATCCTACCTATAAAGTCCTTCTGGTGTTCAGAACTAATGATCTAGGTCCCGAGACACAATAAGTAATAAAAAAAATGATGAAAAAAAAAGAACGGAGTTTGAAGATCTGCTAGACTGAAAACCTGAAAGGGCGGTCTAGGCAAAATTTAAGATCATTCCCCTGCTAAGTTGAAAACCCGAAAGGGCGGCTTAGGCAAAAGCTAAGGGGATAGCCTGCTGGATCGAAAACCTAGAAAGGCGGTTCAGGCAAAAGTTAAGGCTAGCACGGTCCGCCAAGTTAAAAACCCCGAAGAGGTGACTTGGTCACGGTAAGAGAATCGTTATAAGAAGGCTACAGCCGGTATCAAGACTGAAGAGCAACTGAAGTTCAGGCAAATTCAAGTGACATCCTTAAAACTGGGGACATTGAAGCTAAGCAATCTTAGGGGTTGTAATTAAATCCTGGAGGTATCACTGTTTTAAGGAAAAAGTCCAGTGTTTACCAATTGAAAAAAAACATTCCTTGAAAGGATAGACTTACCAAATAAAACATTAACTAAGTCAGAAGCATTACTGTGTCTGTCAGTGTAGTTAGCCAATCTTTGTCATTCTATGTTCACTCCTTCGGAGCTGCTCAATCCTTTGAGTAGTGCATTTTATCTAAGTTTTCTCTTTAGAAAGAGTCAATCGTCGTTCTTATGTCCAAATGATGCAACTGTCTTAATGAAGGAGGCCCGGCCTCGGCAGCTCCCTGCGATCGTATGAAAGAGCTCGGTAATCTAGTCAAGCAGCTACATTTCAAAGAAGATTAGCTCGGAAAAATTCAGAATTAGAAACATCAGAAAGCCCAGCTTTCGTAAAAAGATCATACCCCAAGAAGGCACCTTAAGCTTGGAAGAGCCCCAAATGCAATGGTGGTTGAGCCAATTTCTCAAAGAGATGAACCATTAAAATTCAGAATCTCCTTCCAGTTAGTTAAATACTATCATGGTCAAGAGATGTCTATCTAAACACCTGTCAAGAAGCAGATCCCGCTTTTCCATGTTAGTATCCAAGAGAGCCTTTGTTCTAAATTACCAATTTCAAGTATCTTGTTCAAGGTTGCAGTTATCAAAATCCCCAGAAGACAAGACCAGCAGTCTCTTTGAAAAAGATCTTGTTGAAGTTTCATAAAAGTGTCCCTAATCCATTCTTGTTAGTAATGGTTCTTCGTTCCTAAGGTTTGCCGTTTCATCATTCGTCAAAATCATAGTTTCCAACATCTTTGTCAGGCACGATCCATAATATCCCCGATTTCATTGAGTTCAAAAAATTAAAAATTCATCAAATCCAAATCCTTAATTCAAAAAATCCAATCCTATGTCAAATTCAAGTTAATGAAAAATCTCTAAATTCTTCGAGCCCGTTCGTGAACGGTGCCTCTTTTCTCGAGGCCATTTGTGAATGGTCTCGTCTTCCCCATCAAATCCAATCCCCGATTCATCAAATCTAATTCTGCGTCAAATTCAAATTCATGAAAAATCTCTAAATTCTTGGAGCCCGTTTGTGAACGGTGCCTCTTTTCTCGAGGCCATTTGTGAATGGTCTCGTCTTCTCCTTGAGCTCGTTTGTGGACGGTGCCTCATTTCCCAAAAATAAAAAAAATATTCATCAAATCCAATCCCCGATTCAAAAAAATCCAATCCTACGTCAAATTCAAGTTCATGAAAAATCTCTAAATTCTTCGAGCCCGTTTTTGAACGGTGCCTCATTTCTCGAGTCCATTTGTGAATGGTCTCATCTTCTCCTTGAGCCCGTTCGAGAACGGTGCCTCTTTTCTTCGAGTCCATACAACTATGGTCTCTTATCCCCTTTGAACATCATACAACTATGATGTCTCATTTCCTTGGAATCCGTACAAATACGGTATTTCATTCTCTTCGAGTCCATACAACTATGGTCTCTTATCCCCTTTGAACATCATACAACTATGATGTCTCATTTCCTTGGAATCCGTACAAATACGGTATTTCATTCTCTTCGAGTCCATACAACTATGGTCTCTTATCCCCTTTGAACATCATACAACTATGATGTCTCATTTCCTTGGAATCCGTACAAATACGGTATTTCATTCTCTTCGAGTCCATACAACTATGGTCTCTTATATCCTTTGAATATCATACAAATATGATATCTCATTTCCTTGGAATCCGTACAAATACGGTATTTCATTCTCTTCGAGTCCGTACAACTATGGTTTCTTATTCTCTTTGAGCATCACACAAATGTGATATCTCATTTCCTTGGAATCCGTATAAATATGGTATCTCATTCTATTCGAGTCCATACAACTATGGTCTCTTATTCTCTTTGAACATCATACAACTATGATGTCTCATTTCCTTGGAATCCGTACAAATACGGTATTTCATTCTCTTCGAGTCCATACAACTGTGGTCTCGTATTCTCCTTGAAGCATCATATAAATGTGATCTCTCATTTTCCCTCCGAATATCCATTCGAAAATGATATCTCATTCTCTCGTTGCCCGTTTGTGAGCGGCACCGCAGCGGGATTTTTTATTGCATTCCAATTCTAGGACTTCGTTTAGGGTCTTGTATTAGATAGTAAATGTTTGCGTCTAGGTTCCATTTTGTGTAGAATCCTTTGTTGATTAAAGCTGCGCAAAATGGTTCTGTCATTTTGACTTTGGTATTCGATGACTACGTCATCTCTACCAAAGAGGGGCATCTGTAGACACCCCCATTTTGCTCTGCCTTAATCGATAAAGAAATTAGTGTTCTTCTATCGGTTTTCCAATGTCTTTCCTTTCCGCGTTCGTCTGTTACATTTCTAAATATTTTGGCCGTTTTCGTCGTGTTTTGCATGTTCCCGCTAAGTGGTTGAGAAGGGTTATTCACAAAAATCGAAGCAAGAGAGAGTTTGGATCCATTCGATGGGCCGGCATCGAATATTTTGGTTAAATTTGAATCAAGCAGGTTGGCTCATGTAAGAAACATTCAAGTCATTTATCGGGTTCGCTATGGTTTTCAAAGATCGAATTTTTCAAAAAAAAATAAATAAATTCGTCTAGCATAGAATGGGGTTCGCTAAGTTGAATCAGGCGGACCCGCCAAAAAGATTTTATGAATGGATCTCATGAAAATTCGATCAAGGAATGGGCCTAGCATTTGGGATTTGAAATGGAGTGGCCCACTAAACATGTGTGGGGCCCACTCGAGGTGATTCAATTATATTCTCCTGGGTCCATATTTAATTCCATCAAAAAAAGGATTTATGGGGCACCAATTAAATAATATGGGGGGCTAGTTGAAAGGTATGATCTATTTGCATTGAGGCCCGTTAGTTGAATGGTTAAGATCATCTCATGGAAATGATTTTTGGGCGCGACTATTCTACGTCTTGGTCCATCGATTAGATGGTTCGGATCATTTTAGTGTTGGAATTGGAGTGGATAGATCTAGGATTCTCAAAATTAGAAACTATTTTATGTAAATCGGAAATTTTGGGAATGTTAAAATTGAATCTTTTTGACACCTAATCTCCTTCTCCCATTGAATGAAAATTGCCATTATGGTGTCCCAATTTCATGAAAAGGAAAGGAAAATTTCGGCAAGGAGGGAGAATGTTCTAAATTGAGGGGTCGGTTTTTATCTAAAAAAAAAAGAAAAGACAGAAACTTTCTTTTTTTCTATGGTGGATTTGGATCGTTACAGAGTTGGCGGTTGATCTCGTGAGAAAAAAAAAGAAAAAAAGGGAGAAAAAATGATGGGAGGAGGGGCAGCCTAGATCGGAAAAAAAAAAGAAAAAAGAAAAAGAGCCACTCTCCAGAGATCTCGGTCATCTCCGAGCAACCTTCTCCCAGCAGCCACTCTCCGGCAACTCTCTGTCTCTCCCTCTCTTGATCCCTCTCACATAGGAAAAACCGACAGACAGAGAAGAAAGAAAGGGAGGGGAGGAGGTTGGTCTGGTTCGGAGGTTTTAGAGGGGTCACTCTCCCTCGGTTCGATTCCCTCTCTCTCTGTTTTCACGATCCCCCACCACCCTCCGCATCTCATTAAATCTCTCACCACCCTCTGCACCTCCCTCTCCCTCTCACGATCCCACTCTCTCTCTCTCTCTCTCTCTCTCTCTCTATCTCCTTCCTCTCCCTCTCTGTTTCTCGCCCAACTCTCCCTCCCTCTGTTTCCATATCCCAACAGAGCCTCCCTCTCCCTCTCACGATCCCACTCTCTCTCTCTCTGTCTCTCTCTCCTTCCTCTCCCTCTCTGTTTCTCGCCCAACTCTCCCTCCCTCTGTTTCCATATCCCAACAGAGCCTTTCTCTCCCTCTCACGATCCCACTCTCTCTCCTTCTCTCCATCCATCACTCTCTGTTTCTCTCTACACAGGTTCCTTCCTCTCATCTTTCCATATCTCCCACTCCGCTTCTCGGTTTTTCAGCCCTCTCGATCTCACTCTAAACTCTCCAACTCTCAAGCTCTCCCTTTCTCAAGTTCTCCTCTCTTGATCTCCCTCAAGCTCACCTCTATAAAAAAAAAAAAAAAACAACCAACGTGAAAAAACAGAGTACTGTATACTCTGTTTTTTCGTTTTTTTCGTTTTTTTGTTCTCTCTCTCTCTCTCTCTCTCTCTTACCCTCTCACTCTCCCTTGGCCTCTCACTCTCCCTTGGCCCTTCTCTGTCCATCTCTCAAAACTCTCTCTCCCTCTCTGTCGATCTCTCTCTCGGTCTCTCTCTCTGTCGATCTCTTTCTCGGTCTCTCTCTCTCTCTCTCTGTCTCTCTCTGTCTCTCTCTGTTACTCTCTTACTCTCTCTCGGCCTCAATCTCTACCACTCTCACACTCCCCATCCATATAACTCTATCTCTACAGTGAGGAAAAACAAAAGAAAAAAAAAGAAAAACAAGAGAAATTTTGGAATTGTAATTTTCCCGAAATCGTAATTTTCACCACATCAGAACAAGGTTGGAGGACGTTTTCCGGAATCGTAATTTTCCCGAAAATCGTGTTTTAAAAATAGAAAACTCTTCAAAAATATCTTTTCGACGAAGAAAAATAAAATATATACTAAACGAATTCCAAACTTAATGAAATTTCGTAGGAAAATAATATAATTCCGATACATTCTACCATGAATTTTTGAGAATTTTTGGAATTGGTTTGGTGTATTATTTTATGCTTTCTTTGAAAATTATCAGATTTTGGAAGAATTTTTACAGACATCAGATCACAGATAAAATTCCCAAAATTTTTACAGTAGTCTTATATTCCATATTTCTAGTTTCTATAAATTTTCAAGTGATTTAGATCTTGTTTCATATGGGATGTATTGTTAATTCATAATCTTGTCCGAACATTAAAAAATCCGAAACTGATAGTAAATGGTTTTCAAAATTCATTAAAATCTCACAGCATGCTATTTTTACTTATATCTGGTTACTGTAGAAATTTCAATGAATTTAGATTCCTATTTCTAGTAGTTTCTGTGTTATTTTTGCAATCTAATCAATTAATCGTTAATTCGAAATTAAATATGAGCTTAATGTAAAAATCTGCAAAACTCTTCCAGTAAGCTACATTTCATCATATCTTGCTACTGTAGAAGTTTCAACTCATTTCGAATTCGTTTACTACAGTTTCACTTGTAAAATCACTCATACGTTTAAAATTGATAAAATTCATTGAAAATCCGAAATTAATTGAAAATCATCTGAAAATCTCTAAAGAACCTTAAATCTCTGTCACATATTAACTCCTTAATCCATTAAAACAGAAATCTTAGGATCTTTAGATTTTCCTGGAAAAATGGCCAGTGCATCCATAATCGTATCCAAATTGCAACCGATCTTTGACAATTTGAATATTTAAGCTATAGCATGTTGTTGGCTCCGAGATTACTTTCCACGGAAATCCTGAGATATACCAGGCAATAAGATGCTATAACCTAAGTATTAAATTGCGCAAGGAAAGAGCGCACGATTCCCTTCCTTGGATGCTATTCTGGGCCGACATTGGTAAACCCTAGAGCCATTGGTAATCCTTAAATGTCCAAAAACTGAAAATCCTTGAAATCTGAAATTAACTAACTTCAAGAGCTTAAATCGATTTGTCTCGAGTCTTTCGGAACCATTGGATTATGGTTTCCGATATAAGAACCATTAGAGCCCAATTCAGGAACACTAGTGTCGTGTCGTGTCCTAAGTTTTAGGGAGTCTTAAGTTTTAGGGAGTCCTAGAGTTAGGAGTCCAGCCTCATCACGGACGTGTGCTATGTATAGCAACCGTGCCATAGGTCTAGTTACACTAGTCACCTAATCTTTCCCTAGGACAAGCCTAGTAAACTAGGATGTAGGCTAACCTGCATTAGTCTAAGGAACAACTTGCATTTAGATAAGAATCATATAGAATCTTAGATGAAATCCTAGGATAATAAAATCCTCAACTTGAATTAAATAACGCCTCTTAAAACTGTTGAAACAGTCAAATCAGTCTAGATCGGTGTCTTAGTTGAGTTAGGCATAAGTAGCTTAGCTTAGGTGCACCGAACTACGTCGACTCTGATCCCAGTGAGGCTTGGGTACGTAGGCAGCTTGGATGTCTGATGGCATACCAACCGCGAGTCGGCACTACAACAAATTGTGGTGTTTTGTATATTAATTTTCTTGTAAATTCTTAATTAAATCACTTAGGATTTTCCATGAAATTAGAATCTTATGAGAACTTTCACTTAGATTGAATTCAAACAAATAAAGTAATCAAGATACACACTTAGGATCTACATTGAAATTAGATCATAGGATGCATGTCACATAGTTCGCACATTAACATAGAGTTGAATGAGCCATTTAAAATAAATTTAAAAGAGTTAGCTTTTGGAATCGAAGACCGATTATCGGGCAGGAATGATGCATGTGGTGGATAACTCCCCATACCTTCCATTCTTGTAACCAGGTAGCGAGTCTAGATTTCTGGTTAATTATGGGTCCTAGATCCCACATCTAGGTGGCGACTCTGTCAGTCTCTTTTGTGTGGAATTCAGATTGCTTTAGTGATCCCAAGTTCACATAAAAGACGAATTAAAACCAATAATAAAATGCACACGCCAATCGCGTGGGTACGAGAGACCAAGAGAGGGAGCGTGGCGGCTCGCGCCCCACCCCTCTCGCGGGATCGGGTCCCACAGTTGCCTACGTATCCCAGAGTAGGAATCAGGTCGTGCGTAGTTCAGGGCGAATGCCCCTACTTTGAAGATAACTTGTTTGAAGGTTAATTGATTTTTCTTCTTTTCTTTCTGGAATAATTAACTTCTCTTCTTTTGGAACTTGTCCCTCTTTCTTTTTTTTTCCTGAAATGATGGAATTTTTTTTTTTTTTGAATTGACCGAACTCGGTTTAACCGAGCTGCCTACGTACCCCAATGTAGGGATCAGGTCTCGCGTAGTTCGGGGCGAATGCCCCGAGTTTGATGGGTTTTCAAGAAAATTTGATTCAGGCTCGAAGGGTTTGCAAACCGGTATTGTTTTGACATTGGATTCTGATTTTGGGATTTAATCGGCCAAAGGAGGCCTTCCGATGTTTAGATTGGGAGCCGATCTAGATTACTAGAGTCCCTCTGGTAGTGATTATTTATTTCTTCTTTTTTTCGGAGTTTGACGGCATTTCTAGGTAAGAGATAATGGCTCTTCTTCTTTCAAGATTCTAATATGTGCTTTCGACTTTCATAGAGCAAAACGTGTTCTTTGACACCCTCCATCTATGGATTTGTAACTCTTGATATTTGATGATCACTTTTCAATACTTGCTCTTGAACTTCTTATCTTGAATTTGTTGGCTTCATGTTATGAATTTGAGAACCGAGGTCATTGATTGGAAATATGAAAGTTGTTTCCGCTCTATGCCCCTTGTATAGCATATGTCTTTCACTTTCTTCATTCTCTTGAGCTTTCTATCTATGTCTTACCCCTGGTATCGGTTGTAGCTTTTCTAGACAATCTTCTTATTCTTGAAATAAGTTTATCAATTCTTCACACTCTTCAGAAGGTAATGTACTTTTAATCGGCATTCACTGAATCAAAGTTTCAGTGCCAATGTTTACCACTTCAATTTCATCTTTGAAAGGCCGGGATTGACGCTCCTCCTCTTGTTCAAGTAATTGTTGTGACTCAAGTGGAGTTTCGTCAATTTTGTCCTCATTTGAGGAGGGAGTCTTACTTTAAGATCAGAAGCATACTTCAGAAACAGACACAAGTGAACTATTGGAACTGAAATTTTTATTTAAAGAAAAAACTATTACATCTGACGACCTATCCTGAACGTGCTCAGGATTCACAACTTTGAATAAAGAGAAAAGCAAAAGATAACTTGCCTGGACTAGGCATTAACCTTGGACTGTAAAACCGGACTCAACAATTGTACTGACCATGATGACTGACTTCAACATAAAATAGTAAACGACTAAAACTTTAACTGCCGCAACTGTCTAGCTTCGGAGGCTCGGCGAAGGCTGGTTCATATCAGGATAGCAGCTACTAGAACATCTTCACTGTCTGTATCTTCTTCTTCTTCAAAAGGTGTATAACGTATGATTGAAATGCACAGGAGCTGCGATTTTTAGCTTGTGGCACAACCACACCTGAAGTAAAGCAGGACATCCTGAGAAAGACCCAACGAAAGAGCGAACATAAGAGCCTGGATCTGAGCTGGCACGAAGGCGAGCCATATCATCCAATCCATTGAAGGTTTCTGCAAGTATAGTAGGAATCGGATTGGCGCCACGATCCATTTGATCAACGAGGTCCAAAAGAACAGCTGACGCGAAGCGAGAAGCCTGGACAGTGAGGAACCTAGCAAAGGCGCAGAATCTCATAGCACGACGATGGGCCTTTTGAATATCAGCAGCACCAATGTGTCCAACAGGAGAGTAAATGTCAATCAGTTGTTGCATGGACACCTCTTGGCCTTTCATGAAAGAGTTCATGGATTCATCTGGATTATTCATTAAGCGAAGGAACAAAGGACGATAATCTGGAACACAGGATGGCTTCACTAGAGGGCCATCCACAGGATATTCCAATAAGGCACACCATTCTTCAAAGGTGGGACACATTCTTGGTTGCCAAAACGGAAGACATGATGATCGGGATCCCAACATTCTGATGCGGCATAAAGTAATCCCCAATCGAGCTTAACGGTTGCCACGTAACCGAAGAGATTTTTCTCTTGCTCACTTATGGCATAGATATGGGATTCTCTTAATGTACCACGGATCTAATCAAGAATTGTACGAGTAGACATGGTGCCTGTAAGCCAAGAGAAAGGATATAAGAATGATCAGGATTACATGAACACGAGATTAGGATAAGTTCCTGCCAGTACAATGAAAGTATGGATACATGATCGAATCACGTGATAGAAGATTGAAAATCGTACGATCAAGAGATGGGATGAGATAGCATAGGATTGCTTTCAACGAATAGATCATGAATGACTAATCCTATGAGATCTTTGGAAATGAATGGGATTTACATCCTACCCCCAAAGGAAAAGTTTTTAATCTTCGCACATTTTAACAGTGTTACCTGAAGGCATCAAACCCTAATCCTAATCTAGCGGAGTGGAGAGAGGATCTCGACTCATGACTTTGTTTGTGTACCTAAGGACCGATCGTAGCCATTGGAAGATGGACTACGGCCTAATCAAGACACAAATGGGTAAGATATCCTAAACTAGGCTCACACACGTGATGCACATGTGTTCGTATATTACATGCATGTGTGGATTAATCTAGGGGTAAGGCCAAGAGTTCCCTTAGTGCGAATCCGTGTTCGATATACTGTACCAGTGTCCGGCGTATCAGTACGTGAACAAGAGATCCGTTTATGCACCATAAGGTGCTAGGCTAAGGGTGGAATGCTTCTCTAGCACAGAGGCACCAGGTGATGAAATCCCAGTCAACCATGCTAGATAACACTCCGGGTTCCTAAAATAAGACATGTGTGCATGTGAGATGCAAGGGTTTAGATGCAAGTGATGTAAGTGTGTGCAATAAGTTCGCGCAATCTATGATGCCTTCAGGTTTTGTTAGATTAAGTTTGAGTAAAATGTGATGAGAAAATAAAGCATACAAACTAATCTAATAAGCATAGAAATGATAGAGTTTTTATGAGCCAGTTAAATTAAATTCAAATGAATTATCTTTTGAAATTTTAATGAAGTTAGGTGGTCCCCAGCAGAGTCGCCAAACTGTGGGACCCGATCCCGCGAGAGGGGTGGGGCGCGAGCTGCCACGCTCTCTCTTGGTCTCTCGTACCCACGCGAATGGCGTGTGCATTTTTAATATTGACTTTAATTCATCTTTTATGTGAACTTGGGATCACTGAGGCAATCCGAATTCCACACAAAAGACACTGACAGAGTCGCCACCTAGATGTGAGATCTAGGACTCGTAATTAATCAGAAATCTATACTCGCTACCTGGTTACGAGAATGGAAGGTATGGGGAGTTATCCACCACATGCACCATTCCTGCCCGATAATCGGTCTTCGATTCCAAAAGCTAACTCTTTTAAATTTATTTTAAATGGCTCATTCAACTCTCTGTTAATATGCAAAGTAAGTGACATGCATCATATGATCTAATTTCAATGTGAATCCTAAATGTGTATCTTGATTTCTTAATTTCTTTGAATTCAATCTAGGTGCAAGTTCTCCTAAGATTCTAATTTCATGGGAAATCCTAAGTGATTTAATTAAGAATTTACAAGAAAATTAATATACAAAACACCACAATTTGTTGTAGTGCCGACTCGCGGTTGGTGTGCCATCAGACATCCAAGCTGCCTACGTACCCAAGCCTCACTAAGATCAGAGTCGATGTAGTTCGGTGCACCTAAGCTAAGCTACTTATGCCTAACTCAACTAAGACACCGACCTAGATAGGATTGACTGTTTCAACAGTTTTAAGAGGAGTTATTTAATTCAAGTTGAGGATTTTATTATCCTAGGATTTCATTTAAGATGCTATATGATTCTTATCTAAATGCAAGTTGTCCCTTAGACTAATGCAGGTTAACCTACATCCTAGGCCACTAGGCTCGTCCTAGGGAAAAAATTGGGTGACTAGTGTAACTAGATCTATGGCACAGTTGCTATCCATAGCAAACGCCCGTGATGAGGCTGGACTCCTAACTCTAGGACTCCCTAAAACCTAAGACTCCCTAAAACCTAGGACACGACCTGACACCAGTGTTCCTAAATTGGGCTCTAAGGGTTCTTATGACATAAACCGTTATCCAACGGTTCCGAGAGACACGAGATGAATCAATTTCAGTTCTTGAAGTTAATTAATTTCAGATTTCAAGGATTTTCAGTTTATAGACATTTAAGGAATACCAATGGTTCTAGGTTTCACCGATTTCGGCCCCGAATGGCATCTAAGGAAGGGAATCGTGCGCTCTTTCCTTGTGAAATTTAATACTTAGGTTATAGCATCTTATTGCCTGGCATATCTCAGGATTTCCGTGGACAGTGAACCTCGGAGCCAATAACATGCTATAGCTTAAATATTCTAATTGTCAAAGATCGAGTGCAATAGGGATACGATTATGGATGTACTGGCCATTTTTCTATGGAAATCTAAAGATCCTAAAATTTGTGTTTCAATGGATTAAGGAGTGAACGTGTGACAGAATTTTAAGGTTCTTTAGAAGCTTTAAGATGATTTTTAATTAATTTCCGTTTTTCAGTGGATTTTATCAGTTTTATACCATATGAGTGATTTTACAAGTGAAACTGTTGCAAACAAATTCGAAATGAGTTGAAAATTCTAGAGCAGCAAGATATGATGAGATGTAGCTTACTGGAATATTTTTACAGATTTTTACATTAAGCTCATATTTAATTTTGATTTAACAATTAATTGATCAGATTGCAAAAATAACACAGAAACTACTAGAAATAGAAATATAAATTCAATGAAATTTCTACAGTAATAAGATATAAGTAAAAATAGCATGCTGTGAGATTTTCATGAATTTTAGGAATTATTTACTATCAATTTTGGATTTTTCAATTTTTGGACCAGATTATGAATTATTATTACATCCCATATGAAACAAGATCTAAAGCACTTGAAAATTTTACAGAAACTAGAAATATGGAATATAAGACTACTGTATAAAGTTTGGGAATTTTATCTGTGATCTGATGTCTGTAAAAATTCTCCCAAAATCTGATAATTTTCAAAGAAAGCATAAAATAATGTACCAAACCACATCCAAAAATTCTCAAAAATTCATGGTAGAATGTACCAATATCATATTATTTCCCATGAAATTTCATTAATTTTCGAATCCGTTTAATATATAATTTATTTTTCTTCATCAAAAAGATATTTTTGAAGAGTTTTCTATTTTTAAAACACGATTTTCGAGAAAATTACGACTCCGGAAAACGTTCTTTAATATTGTTCTGATATGATGAACACAATAAAAATTTAAAATTCCAAGAAATAAATCATCCTGAGATGGCTATTTTTTCGAATTTCGCAATTACTCAGCCATTATTTTAAATAAAATTCTATTCTTCACTCAAATTTTTGAAATCCCTTAATCCAATGTCCGATCCGATCCGATGGTTATTTTAGTCTATTTAAGTAGAACATCGTATTAAATTTCAGGACGAAACGGAATTGAAACACTCATGCAGATCATGATTTTTAGCTCACACATATAATATTGAATTAAATTCAATTAAATACTTAAAAATCATGCAAAATACATAAAAAATACCAAACAATCCTGGAAAAATCTGAGAATCGTGTACCTACCTGTAGTCGAGATCCTCGCCGAATCCGAGAGCCGAAAAATCCCGAAAATCTCGCCGACGTGCGATCCGATCCGATTTACTTTCTTCCTTTTCTTTCTCTCTTTTTGTTTTTCTGTTTTTTTTTTTCACTGTGGAGAGACGGAGTGCGAGAGATATGGAGAGGGTAACTGAGAGAGTGAGGGAGTGAGAGATGAGAGACAGAGAGGTTGAAAAGCAGAGAGAGAGTGGGATAACCGAGGGAGTTGAGAGATGGAGAATGAGAGAGAGTGTGTAACAGAGAGGGAGTTGAGAGATGGAGAGAGAGAGAGTGTGTAACAGAGAGGGTGTTGAGAAATGGAGAGTGAGAGAGATAAAGAGAGTAGGGTAAGAGATAGAGAGAGAGAGAGGGAGAGAGAGAGAGAGAGAGAAACGCGAAAAAAAACAGAGCACGCAATGCTCTGTTTTTTTCACGTTTTTTTTTTTTTTTTTTTTTTTTTTAAAGTATTGTGAAGGTGAAGGAGATGAGAGGGTGAGTATGAGATGGACCAAGAGAGCAGAGAAACTGAGAGAGATAGAGAGGGTCCAAGAGGGAATTAGAATGAGAGAGAGAAGGATAATTTGAGAGAAACTGAGAAAGAGAGAGAAGTAGATACAGAGGGTGAGTGAGATGGGTGAGAGAAGAGTGAGAAACAGAGTGAGATGGGATAATGGTGAGAAATGTCTGTCGAGAGATGGGGTGAGATAAGAGAGAGAAAAACAGAAAGGGTGGTGGGGAAATAGAAAACAGAGGGAGGGATCGTGAGGGAGCGTGGAAAATCCAAAAACAGAGTGAGAGGTGATGGGGAGAGCAAACAGGGAGCTAGAGAGTCCGAGAATTCTCCCTCCTCCCTTTTTTTTTCTTTTTTTTTAAAAAAAAACCCAGAACTCCTCCTCCACGCTGCTGTTCTCCTCCTTTTTCTTCCCTTTTTTTTTCCTTTTTCTTGGCCACGGCAGATCTCTCCCTTTTAGCATCCAGATGCCATCTTGTTTCTTTGGAAATAAAATCCGTGAGCTCTTTTCTTTTTACAGTAACCTTTCATCTCTTCTTAGTAATAAAAAAAATCCATATGCCTCGACGCACGTAGTTGCTGTTTTTTTGTAAAACTAATTCCGGATGAATGCATTCTTCCCAAATTTAAAGATTGCCTCAAATTTTATAAAAAGAAAGAAGTGCTCTTTTTTTTTAATTTAGTAGGATGAGTGTCAACCTTACCATTCAAGAAAGTTCCTTTTTATCACCACTGCCCGTGTTAGCAACAAAAACATTGCTCTTGGGTAATCTCTATCAACCAATGAACCCTCATGACATACCTTACACTTCAAAATTGAAAACGTGCCGGTCGAAAGTAGCCACCATGATATGATCCGCACAGTCCATTTGGATTACCCTAATTTGAATTGGTTGCTCCTTCATAAATCATTCCATGGGATGATCCAAACCGTACAATCAATGGACCGCATCACAAATTTGTTGCTCCCCCAAAATCGCTTTCATGGGATGATCTATACCGCTCATTTGGTAGGCAACAATGTGGGTTGGTTACACCACCTCTTAAATCACTCCATATTGTTTAATTGGTGGCCCGCAAATCTTTTCCATTAGATTTCAATATGGACCCCGAAGAATACGATTGAATTACCTTGGGTGGGCCCCACGCCTATTTAGTGGGCTACTCCATTTTAAATCCCTCAACCAAACGCCAGGCCTATTCCTTGGCCGAATTTTCCATGAGATCCATTCATCGAAAATTTAGGCGGGTCCGCTTGCTTCAACTTAGTGAACTCCACTCCATGTTGGGCACACTTATTCCTATAAAATTTGATCGTTAACATCCACGATAAACTCCACAGATAACTCGAATATTTCTTATATGGGCCACCTTTCCCTATCCAATTTTTAATCGAAATGCTCGATGCGGGCCCACCAAACGGGTCCAATCTTTCCTTTGCTCGGATTCTCGAGAACAACCCCTCTCAACACTTAGCGGGAACATGCAAAACACGATGAAAACGACCAAAATATTTAGAAATGTAACAGACGGACGTGGAAAGGAAAGACATTGGAAAACCGATAGACAAACACTAATTTCTTTATCGATTAAGGCAGAGCAAAATGAGGGTGTCTACAGGGAGCGGGCTTGCTTAGAACATCGTGTCGGAGGCATTTATGGGGGCTTTGGGGTTTGAGAGGACGTGCTGTCTCGTCCGGCGGTTTCTTCCCAAGGAATTGTGTTGTCATCACGCGGCGCCACTCGGTCGTTCAATAGGAAACGAAGACGCGGATGGCAACCATTTCGTTTTCATGCCCCTGGGCTTCCCATATGGTTTTATAAGGGGTGGGTTCTCCTGCTTTCATGCAGGTTGCTTTTTGTCTTTCCCCCTTTATTTTCGCTTTCTTTCGGCTTTTCTTCAGGTTTGCCAGAGATGTCGTCGTCTTTCCAGGGTTTATCTATCAGTGGTGGGGGGAGAGCGGCTGGCGAGGGGAGTCCTCCCAGCAGTCCCGAGGGTAACCCCGACGGGTTGGGGCCCCGGCCAACGATTCCTGAGAGGAACCCGCCTCCAGGGTTTTCCCCGCGCTCTCCCCTTCTTCCGCCTTACGAGCGGGAGTCCCACGAAGCTTTTGTCCATCGCCACCGATTGTTTTTCTCCCACGTCTATCGTAGGGAGATGGCGGTTTGCAGTCGGATGATCGACATGGATCGGGAGATTGCGGCCTTGCGGGCAGAGAATGAATTGTTGAGGAATCGGGTGTGCTGGTTGAATGACCGGACCCGATTCGCTGAGAATGGCCGCTGGGGGTGCTCTTCGGAGGAGGAGCAGAGTGCTAAGGAGGTCTCTGATGCGGAGAATTCTTTTAGCGGCCAATCGCTCTGAGGCCGAGGTGGCGGGATGAGTAGGATTTGGAGGAAGCCTTCCCTCTCTGTGTCTTTTTTCTTAGGGGGCTTGGGGGTCCGGGCCTGCGTGCCCTTTGCCTTTACTCCTCCTTCTTTTGTAGGCCTGTGGGCCAGAAGGAAGTGGTTTAATGAATGGCTCTTCTTTTTTTGTTTTCTGTGCTTGTTACAACTTATATCTTATGCTTGCCTTCTTCTTGCGTGCTTGCTTTACTAGCGCGTGTTCCCTTTTCCGCGTGGGTCGAGCTCATCGAGCGCGGTTTTTCCATCTTGTGGATATGCGTGCCGGCCCTTGTGGTGGGTTCCGAGCCCTTTGCCATCGAACACGGTTTTTTCTATCTTGTGGATATGCGTGCCGGGCCCCTGGTGGCGGGTTCCGAGCCCTTTGCCATCGAACGTGGTGAGGGTTTAAGGATGGCTTGCTGGGGAAGCCATGTGGGGGTAGGGGCGTATTTTCCGGGTGGGACTTTTGGCGGTTCCCTCGGGCTTCCCAATCGGCGCCACGTGTGTGTGTCCCATCGATTTAGAAAAGGGGGGAAACCAAACGACGCATGTCGAAACCCTAGCCCTTCTTAAAGCCTTTTGGGGATTTCATTCTTTGCTTTATTTCTTCGTCTTCTTCGGATTGAACGGGTTTCCCCGGCGATTTTTCTGTGCGTTGCCTGTTCAACAACCTTCTCCCGGTGAGTTCTGTGTCCTCTTTTTTTTTTCTTTTTTTTTTCACTCTGCCACTTGATAGTTGACGATGTCCGTCGCGACTGTACCTCAGAGCCCTTCTTCTGAGTCGGTAGAAGTGGTGGAGAGGGCTCCACCGAGAAAAAGGAGGCGGTTGTCTGTAGTGGGTGAGGGTGGCGTCTCTGAAGATGTACAGCAGCCCACGGAGTTGAGAGATAGCTCCGGGGCCTCTGGGTTTTCGGTGGGGGCCGCTCCTTCGGAATCTCTGGCTCGAGTTTCTTCCGCTCGCAAGGCGGAGACTGGGGATATTCGATTTGGTGATGTCATTTGTCCTGGTCGGGTGGCATGTTTCAGGAACACTTTGGGAGAAGGGGCGGCGGAGAAAATTAGGAGGGAGTTCCACATTCCCGCTGATTATGGGATTAGGGTTCCTTCCTTTGTAGAGGGGGTGTGTGGGGGTACCACTGAGGAAGAGGTAGCTTTCTACGTGGAGGCGTTTCGGGCGGGGGTTAGGTTCCCGCTCTTGGGCATTATAGTAGAGGCCCTTGAGTTTTACCGGGTTGCCCCCTCCCAGCTGGCGCCCAACAGTTGGCGCACTCTCTTAGCTTTTGTGGCCAAGGCGGGTCTTTACAAGATTGAGCCTACCATTCCGCTGCTCCAGGCTTGTGTTGCCCTTAGCCCATTGGTGAAGGGGGAGGATAGCTGGCTATATCTGACCCAGCATCCTCAGGTGAAAATGGCGGCGAACTTGCCTTCCTCCATCAAGAGGTGGAAGGAGGAGTATGTATTCATCACCCCTCTGTCGGACGCTGCCTGGGGCTTTCCCCGCTCTTGGAGGCGCTCTGTTGAGTGGCGAAGGAAGTCCCTCCCCGACGAGTCGGACTATAGCAAGTTTGACTTGGGGAAGCTTGCTTCCGGGGAGGCCATCGACGTTTTCGAGTTTAAATGGGAGAGGAGCCTGAAGAGGTTTGGCTTGCTGGGGGCTGTGGAGAGGAGGGTCCATAGTACGGGCAAGGGAATGGGGGAGAGTTCCGCCAGTCATCGTGGTGAGCCCCTCCCCCCTCTCTCTCTCTCTCTCTGTTTCTCCCCTTTTTTTTGTTTTTGTTTTTTTTTGTTGCTTCCTTTCGTTCTGAGCATTGGTTGTTCTCCTATTTACGGCAAGAGGTATGTCTTCTCCTGGCGACGGTGGGAAGGGGAAGGGACCTGCGGTGGAGACGAAAGGTCTGTCGTGTCAGAAGAAGATCCCTTCTGACTTTATGGCCGCTGCCAGGCTGGGCCGGTCGCAAGCGAGACTCGCGGCATCCGTGCCTTCTAGCCCCTCTGTTCGAGCGGTCGGAGAGAAGGGGGCGGCTGGGCTTTTTGCTTCGGAGTCGGAGCCGTCCGCCAAGAGGGCTGCCTCTTTTGGCGCTCGACAGGGGGACGTTGTTCGTGCGGCGCGTCCTCCTGTCTTTGTGGAGGACGTGCCAAGTCAGATGGAGGGGGCGGTTATGACCAAACTTCTTTTGGAACGAGTGGTGCTTCCTCCGCAGAGCTTCCAGGCGCGAGGAGAATTGTTTAAGCCTGACTGGAAGATCGGTGTCGAGGATAGCGTTCTTGCGAATCCCCGGGTTGGGGTGGAGCTGGGGGTGACAACCGCCCTTCCTGGCGACGAGGCTGAATTGGAGGGCTATGATCGTAGGGCCCTTGGGGCTCAGTATTTTCAATCAACATCTTGCGTAAGTGCCGGTTTTATGTTTGTACGTTTTCCGCTTTGGCATGTTGGTAATTTTCTGATAGGTTGCTTTTGCAGTCCCAGAGCTATGCCAGGAGGATGGTGCAGTGCCTGCTCGAGGACGAGGCTGAGATAAACGCCTTTGCGGAGCGAAACCGGCAGCTAAGGGCCGAAGGGCCATAAGGCCACGCGCCGACGACAGACAGGCGGGCCGAAACCCCGTTCTCGTCTTCGAACAACTGGGAACCGCCCCCCTGAAGTTCCCCCTCTCCCACGTCCTACTAGCTATCAAGGATCAGGGTCTCCTGACCCCCCCCAAGAAAATGGCCACAGACCCAAAGAAGAGGTCCACCAGAAAATTCTGCGAATTCCACGGGGACCACGGCCACGAAACTGACCATTGCTTCCACCTCCGCCTACAGCTGGAAAGGCTGGCCGAAGAAGGGCACCTAAATCAATATCTCAGGAGCCCTACCGAAAGCTCGCGAGAGGTCCAGCACCCACCCGACGAGCCCAGAGATAGGCATCGGTCACCCAATAGACGCCGGTCCAACAACCGTCGCCGATCCAGAAGCCGACATCGATCCCCCAGCAGGCATCGCTCCCGAAGCAGACGCCGATCCCGTAGCAGGCACGACATGCACCGCCACCAACGCCCCTGGAAAGGAGAGCCCCCCGAACAACCACAGGCCCACGAACAGCCACCCACCATTATCGGAAAAATCAATATCATCACGGGTGGACCGGCCGCGGGAGGGCCGACAACCGTCGGTCGACGGGCATATGCTGAACGTGTATTCTCCATGGATATGCCTTCCAAAAAGGCCCGAACAGATCCGCCCCGTGAGGACCAGATCATCACTTTCTCCAACAGCGACCTTGACGGGCTACAAGTCCCGCATGACGACGCACTGGTCGTCAGGCTGGTCGTCGCCAACTTCGACATAGGAAAAATTCTAGTCGACACAAGAAGCTCCGTCAACGTGCTGCACCTCTACACTTTCGAAGAAATGAAACTAGGCAAGGAAAGGCTGGGATCCAATATTCCATCTACGGGTTCTCCGGTGCGTCCGTACGGGTCGACGGCAAGATCGATTTACCCGTGACTTTTGGGACTTACCCCCTCCAAAAAACCATCCTGACCACCTTCCTGGTTGTGGATATACCGTTCACTTACAGCGCCATCATTGGGCGCCCTGCTCTAAGAGATTTAGGAGCAGTAGTCTCCACCCCCCACCTCAAGATGAAATTCCCCACTCCGACCGGAGTAGGGGAGTGTGGGACCCGATCCCGCGAGAGGGGTGGGGTGCGAGCTGCCACGCTCTCTCTTGGTCTCTCGTACCCACGCGATTGGTGTGTGCATTTTTATTATTGATTTTAATTCATCTTTTATGTGAACTTGGGATTACTAAGGCAATCTGAATTCCACACAAAAGAGACTGACAGAGTCGCCACCTAGATGTGGGATCTAGGACCCATAATTAACTAGAAATCTAGACTCGTTACCTGGTTACAAGAATGGAAGGTATGGGGAGTTATCCACCACATCTAGGTGACGACTCTGTCAGTCTCTTTTGTGTGGAATTCAGATTGCCTTAGTAATCCCAAGTTCACATAAAAGATGAATTAAAATCAATAATAAAATGCACACGCCAATCGCGTGGGTACGAGAGACCAAGAGAGAGCGTGGCAGCTCGCACCCCACTCCTCTCGCGGGATCGGGTCTCACAGTTTGGCGACTCTGCTGGGTATCACCTAACTTCATTACAATTCCGAAGGATAACTCATTTGAATTTAATTTAACTGGCTCATAAAAACTCTATCCCTCATATACTTGTTAAATTAGTTTGTCTTGTTTTATTTTCTTATCATATCATACTCAAACTTAATCTAACAAAACCTGAAGGCATCATAGATTGCGCGAACTTATTGCACACACTTACATCACTTGCATCTAAACCCTTACGTCTCACATGCACACACGTCCTATTTTAGGAACCCGGAGTGTTATCTAGCATGGTTGACTGGGATTTCATCACCTGGTGCCTCTGTGCTAGAGAAGCATTCCACCCTTAGCCTAGCACCTTATGGTGCGTAAACGGATCTCTTATTCACATACTGATACGCCGGACACTGGTACAGTATATCGAACACGGATTCGCACTAAGGGAACTCTTGGCCTTACCCCTAGATTAACCCACACATGCATATAGTATACGAACACATGTGCATCACGTGTGTGAGCCTAGTTTAGGATATCCTACCCATTTGTGTCTAGATTAGGCCGTGGTCCATCTTCCAATGGCTACGATCGGTCCTTAGGTGCACAATCAAATTCATGAGTCGAGATCCTCTCTCCACTCCGCTAGATTAGGATTAGGGTTTGATGCCTTCAGGTAACACTGTTAAAATGTGCGAAGATTAAAAAATTTTCCTTTGGGGTTAGGATATAAATCCCATCATTTCCAAAGATCCAATAGGATTAGTCATTCATGATCAATCCGTTGAAAGCAATCTTATGCTATCTCATCTCATCTCTTGATCGTACGTCTTTCAATCTTCTATCATGTGATTCGATCATGTATTCATACTTTCTTTGTACTGGCAGGAAGTTATCCCAATCTCGTGTTCATATAAATCCTGATCATTCTTGTATCCCTTCTCTTGGCTTACATGCATCATGTCTACTTGTACAATTCTTGATTGCTATTCAAAAATTAAGTTGGGTTCGATCCCCAGTAGAGTTGCCAAACTGTGGGACCCGATCCCGCGAGAGGCGTGGGGCGCGAGCCGCCACGATCTCTCTTGGTCTCTCGTACCCACGCGATTGGCGTGTACATTTTTATTGTTAATTTTAATTCATCTTTTATGTGAACTTGGGATCACTAAGGCAATCCGAATTCCACACAAAAGAGACTGACAGAGTCGCCACCTAGATGTGAGATCTAGGACTCATAATTTACCAGAAATCTAGACTCGCTACCTGGTTACAAGAATGGAAGGTATGGGGATTTATCCACCACATGCACCATTCCTGCCCGATAATCGGTCTTCGATTCCAAAATCTAACTCTTTTAAATTTATTTTAAATGGCTCATTCAACTATCTGTTAATGTGCTAACTACGGGATATGCATCCTATGATCTAATTTGAATGTGAATCTTAAATGTGTATCTTGATTTCTTAATTTGTCTGGATTCAATCTAAGTGAAAGTTCTCCTAAAATTCTAATTTCATGGAAAATCCTAAGTGATTTGATTAAGCATTTACAAGAAAATTAATATACAAAACACCACAATTTGTTGTGGTGCCGACTCGCGGTTGGTATGTCATCAGACATCCAAGCTGCCTACGTACCCAAGCCTCACTAGGATCAGAGTCGACGTAGTTCGGTGCACCTAAGGTAAGCTACTTATGCCTAACTCAACTAAGACACCGACCTAGACGGGATTGACTGTTTCAACAGTTTTAAGAGAAGTTATTTAATTCAAGTTGAGAATTTTATTATCCTAGGATTTCATCTAAGATGCTATATGATTCTTATCTAAATGCAAGTTGTTCCTTAGACTAATGCAGGTTAGCCTACATCCTAGTTTACTAGGCTTGTCATAGAGAAATATTGGGTGACTAGTGTAACTAGACCTAGGGCACGGTTGCTATCCATAGCAAACGTACGTGATGAGGCTGGACTCCTAACTCTAGGACTCCTAAAACCTAAGACTCCCTAAAACTTAGGAGAAGACACGACACCAGTGTTCCTAAATTGGGCTCTAATGGTTCTTACGACGGAAACCATAATCCAATGGTTTCGAGAGACAGGAGATGAATCGATTTCAGTTCTTGAAGTTAATGAATTTCAGATTTTAAGGATTTTCAGTTTCTGGACATTTAAGGATTACTAATGGCTCTAGGGTTCACCAATTTCGGCCCAGAATAGCATCCAAGGAAGGGAATCGTGTGCTCTCTCCTTGTGCAATTTAATACTTAGGTTATAGCACCTTATTGCCTGGCATATCTCAGGATTTCCGTGGACAGTAACCTCCGAGCCAACAACGTGCTATAGCTTAAATATTCAAATTGTTAAAGATCGAGTGCAATAGGGATACGATTATGGATGCGCTGGCCATTTTTCCAGGGAAATCAAAAAATCCTAAAATTTCTGTTTCGATGGATTAAGGAATTAATATGTGACAGAGATTTAAGGTTCTTGAAAGATTTTCAGATGAATTTCAATTAATCTCAATATTTTAATGGATTTTATCAATTTTAAACCATATGAGTGATTTTGCAAGTGAAACTGTTGCAAACGAATTGGAAATGAATTGAAACTTCTACAGCAGCAAGATATGATGAGATGTAACTTACTGGAAGATTTTTACAGATTTTTACATTAAACTCATATTTAATTTTGATTTAACAATTAATTGACCAGATTGCAAAAATAACACAGAAACTACTATAAATAAAAATCTAAATTCAATGAAATTTATACATAAATAATATATGAGTAAATATAGCATGCTGTGATATTTTCATTAATTTTAGAAACTATTTACTATCAATTTCGGATTTTTCAATTTTCAGCGTAGATTATGAATTAACACTACATCCCATATAAAACAAAATCCAAAGCACTTGAAACTTTTACAGAAACAAGAAAGATGGAATATAAGACTACTGTAAAAATTTGGAGAATTCTATCTATGATCTGATGCCTATAAAAATTATTCCAAAATCGGATAAGTTTCAAAGAAAGCATAAAATAATATACCAAACCAAATCCAAAAATTCTCAAATATTCATGGTAGAATGTACCAGTATTATAATATTTTCCCACGAAATTTCATTAATTTTCAAATCCATTTAGTATATAATTGATTTTTCTTCGTCAAAAAGATATTTTTGAAGAGTTTTCTATTTTTAAAACACGATTCTCGAGAAAATTACGACTCCGAAAAAATGTCCTCCAACCTTTTTCTGATGTGATGAACACAAGAAAAATTTAAAATTCCAAAAAATAGATCATCCTGAGATGGCTATTTTTTCGAATTTCGTAATTTCTCAGCCATTATTTTAAATAAAATTCTACTCTTTACTCAAATTCTAAAAAACCGTTGATCCAATGTCCGATCCGATCCGATAGTTATTTTACTCTATTTAGATAGATCATTGTATTAAATTTTGAGACGAAACGGAATTGAAACACTCATGCAGATCATGATTTTAAGCACACACATTTAATATTAAATTAAATTCATTTAAATGCTTAAAAATCATGCAAAAATCTAAAAAATACCGAATCATCCGGGAAAAATCTGAGAATTGGTACTAACCTGTAATCGAGATCTCTGCCGAGTCCAAGAGCTGAAAAATCCGAAAATATCCCGCCGATGTGCGATTTGCTCCGCTTTCTCTTTCTTTCTCTTCTTTTTTTTTTCTTTGCTTTTTTATTTTCTTTTTCGCTGTGTTTTTCTTATTATGGGTGAGGAAAGGGATAGTGAGAGAGAGATAGAGAGAGGCCGAGAGAATGGGAGATAGAGAGAGAGATAGAGGTATGGAGAGACAGAAAGATAGAGAAAGTAGTGGAGATTGTGAGGATAATAGAGAGAGATCGAATAATAGAGAGAGAGGCAGAGAGAGAGAATAGAAACAGAGAGAGATGGAGGGAGAGGATGCAGACCAAGAGATGGAGAATGGGAATAGAAAGAGAGTGATGAGAGGAGAGTGAGAGGCTAAGAGGGATGAGAGCGAACGTGAGTGGGAGAGGCAGAGAGATAGTAAGAGTGAGACAGAGAGGGATTGAAAGTGAGTGAGATTGAGAGGGACAGAGAGAGACTGAGAGAGGACAGAAAGGGAGTAAGAGTGAGACAGAGAGGGAGTAAGAGTGAGACAGAGAGGGAGCAAGATCGAGAGAGTTACAAATAGAGAGAGAGATATATATATAGAGAGAGAGAACATGGAAAAAACAGAGCATGCGATGCTCTGTTTTTTTTCACGTTTTTTTCTTCTTCTTTTTTTTCAAAACTGCTGTGGAGAGGATGGGTGGTGAGGATGGGTGGTGAGGCACAGAGCGTGGTGTTGAGAAACGGAGAGCTTGAGAAGGCTAATGGAGGAGAAAATAGAGGGAGATCGGGCAGAGGATCGAAAAATAGAGGGTTGCCTCGAGATGGGAGTCGATGGTCTGTTTTTTTCCACTTTCTTTCTTCTTCTTTTTTTTCGCTTGCTCTTCCTGTTGGGTCGAAGATATAGGGGAGATGGATGTGGGCTATGGGGAGTGTGAGAGTGAGAGAGAGCAGAGAGAGAACCGCGGAGAGTGGTGAGATATCGCTGCTGTTTGGGATCCGTCTCGAGGTGAGGGAGATGAGAGGGATCAAGAAAACAGAGCGTGCTTCAGCTCAAGAGCCGTCTCTTTCTTCTTTTTTCTTTTTTTTGTCTCTCCTCTCAAGCCCAGCTCATCCACCGTTTCAGAAAATTTTTCTTTTTCATTCTCCCCTCTCTTTTTTAGAATCTGCCCAGCTGTTTGGCTCAACCTTTCCCAAACGTAAATGGCTTCTTTTTTTTCTTTTTAGAATCCTTTCCCCACAATTAGCTTGCTTTCCTTTTTTTTATCATGGAGAATACAAGGAAGTTGCCAACCTCGTTCGAAGTTGTCCCAAGATTCCTCTCCACATGAATTTTTTTTGAATAGCAATCTCGAAATCCCTTCCCAACTTAATTCATCTAAGTATAGAAAGTTAAAAGCTCTTTTATAATTTTTAAACTCCAAACGGGACCTACGCATGATCTTTTGTATGTAGTTGGAAATTCGAATGATTATGGGTCCTCTCAATGTTGGCCTTATACTTCTCTTATTGGATAATCCAATCCGTCCAATTAATGACTTGTGACATAAAATCGACCTTGCCCACCAAACATTTTCTATAGAACAATCCGAACCATCATTTTAGTGGGCTGATCTGAGCCGTCCATTTAATGGGTCGCAACACAATTTGGGCGTGCCCCCCGCTCTGAACCCTTTCCGAAAGATGATCCGAACCATCCAATTGTTTGGTCACAATATTAGGGATGCGCCCACCAAATTATTTCCATTGGGTGATCCAAACCATTAATTTATAAAGTCATATTTCAAAAATCATTTCCGAGGATTATCCGAATAATTCAACTTGATGGTCACAACAAAATTGGTTGTTTAAAATAACCTCCCTGAGATCTTGACTGCTCCCTTGATGGGCATCTTCATGCATTGGATCGAGGTAGGCTCAATACTCATTTTTCATTAAAACAATATGCGGGCCTCCTGCTGATCCAAATTTAAACCAATGCTCAATGTGGGCCCACCAAACGAGTCCAAATTCACTCTTGCTTAGGTTTTTTGCGAATAACCCTTCTTACCACTTATCGAAAAAATGCGAAACATGGCAGAAATGATCGAAAAAAGATCGAGAAGACATAAGAGGCAGACACAGGAATGGAAAACACTGAAAGACCGACAACGAAACACTAACTTCTTTGTTGACTAAGGCGGAGCAAAATGGGGTGTCTACACCTTCATGTAACACTGTTAAAATGTGCGAAGATTAAAAAATTTTCCTTTGGGGTTAGGATATAAATCCCATCATTTCCAAAGATCTCATAGGATTAGTCATTCATGATCTATCCGTTGAAATCAATCTTATGCTATCTCATCTCATCTCTTGATCGTACGTCTTTCAATCTTCTATCATGTGATTCGATCATGTATTCATACTTTCATTGTACTGGCAGGAACTTATCCCAATCTCGTGTTCATATAAATCCTGATCATTCTTGTATCCCTTCTCTTGTCTTACATGCATCATGTCTACTTGTACAATTCTTGATTGGATCCGTGGTACATTAAAAGAATCTCACATCTATGCCATAAGTGAGCAAGAGAAAAATCTCTTCGGCTACGTGGCAACCATTAAGCTCGATTGGGGATTACTTTATGCCGCATCAGAGTATTGGGATCCCAATCATCATGTCTTCCGTTTTGGCAACCAAGAAATGTGTCCCACCTTTGAAGAATGGTGTCCCTTATTGGAATATCCTGTGGATGGCCCTCTAGTGAAGCCATCCTGTGTTCCAGATTATCATCCTTTATTCCTTCGCTTAATGAATAATCCAGATGAATCCATGAACTCTTTCATGAAAGGCCAAGAGGTGTCCATGCAATAACGGATTGACATTTACCCTCCTATTGGACACATTGGTGCTGTTGATATTCAAAAAGCCCGACGTCGCACTTTGAGATTCTGCTCCTTCGCCAGGTTCTTCACTGTCCAGCCTTCTCGCTTTGTGTCAGCTGTTCTTTTGGACCTCATGGATCAAATGTATCGGGGCGCCAATCCAATTCCTACTATACTTGCAGAAATCTTCAATGGATTGGATGACATGGTTCGTCTTCGTGCCAGCTCAGGTCCAGGATCTTATGTTCGCTCTTTCGTTGGGTCTTTCTCAAGATGTCCTGCATTACTCCAGGTGTGGTTGTGCCACAAGCTAAAAATTGCAGCTCCTGTCCATTTCGATCATACGTTATACACCTTCAGTGAATGGCGTCATGATGTTTCTTTCGATCATAAAAGCGATTGGGTTGAATGGTTAAATTCTCGCCAACAAGATCAGATTTATTGGCAAATTCCTGGAATCCAAGAAGCTGTCTTCAACACCGGAGAAGCTAACTACGTTCGCCTTCTTGGTGTCAAAAAGACTTCCTTTTATGTTCCTGCCAGGATCCCGCGTTAGTATAGAAGGGAGCAATCTATTGTGCCTCCCCTTCGTCATTTCTATCCGCCTGATGATCTCAAGCCCAAGATTGTCAAAGCCGTTTCATCTGCTTGGGATGTCAGAATCATCAAACCTTTAAAAGAGTCAACTGAGGAAGATTGTCGTCCAAAGAAGAAGTCTAAAAAGAATGCTTAGTTCCATGTTTAATCTTATCCGTTTATCTTTGAAATAATGAACCCTGTACTCAAGCTTTAATGATTGATCAATAAAGTTCATCTTTCTCTCTCATTATCTTGGTCTATGCGTGCATCATTGTCTACTTCTTTCTGATTTTAAAATATGTCTTTCAAATATTTCAGGGCAGTAAACACTATAGCTAACCCCACTACTCCTTGGGTTCAGATCTCTTCACGATTGGAGAGGAAATCTGTATCCCCGCCACCTTCTCTGAGAACCCCAGCATCTCCTTCTTTCTCATCCTCATCCTCGCCAATGGCAGACAACCAAGACAGTCTTCCACCTGCTGCTATTACCGATACTCTCACCTTGATTCTCCAGCAACTTCAAGAGCTCAAAGAAGAGAACCGAGTTATCAAGGCTCAACTTTCTGAGAAGTTGGGGCTGTCGTTGTCCAAAGATAAAGGGCCTATGCACCATACAGCTACTTCAGCCGTACCTGCCCAGCCAGTATTCATCTCTATCCCTGATAAAACAGAAGAAGATTTGGAAAAAGAGCAGTACAGCGAAGATCGCGGTGGGCCTTCTTAGTCCGTGGTTGATAAGACAGTTATGGAGAAATTAGAAAGTCTTACCAGGAAAGTTCAAGACATCCAGTTTCAAGACCAGGGTGGTTTCAACCCAAGTGATCTTACACTGTTTCCCCAAATCCGTCTCCCTGCTAATTTTTAAATGCCAGATTTCGACAAATATGAAGGTGTGGGTTGTCCGATCACACACTTGCAAATGTTCACTATCAAGTGCCAGCCTCAAGATCTATTTGCAGAACAAATGGCTCAGTTGTTCCCGATTTCTCTAACCAAGGTTGCTAGAAGGTGGTTCATGGTCTTAGACAAGGCTCGTTATAGGACATGGAAGGATATCGGTGAACAGTTCATCAGACAATTCAAATATGATGATGGGACGGAAATCACTAGAAAGGATCTAGAGAGAACCAAGCAAGACTCGAGGGAATCTTTTCTAATTTTTGTGAAAAGATGGAGAAGACTAGCAGCTCAGATGATGGAGCGCCCTTCTGAGGAAGAGCAGATTCAAATAATCATGAAAAATATTTTCCCCCAACTCCAGTATCACATGTCATTGCAATATTATCCAGACTTTGTGGCAGGCACCCAGATAGAGGAGGCTATGGCTCAAGGTGTATTTCAGCAACCCAAATCCCAAAGATTTCAAAAGGTCCCCTCCAGCCCAAGTCAGTAGTATCTCTTGTTCCAATGCTCAATCTTCTAAGTCCCAAGAACCTCTAGTGATGGACTACGCCCAACCCGCGACCGCACCTCAGCAACGAACCCAGGTAGAATTCACCCCTCTTCCTATTCCATCTTCAGAAGTGCTTAAGCAGTGTCTTGCTTGAGGTCGCATAACCCTATCTGCCATCCGGCCTCCCCCCAATCCTCTACCTGCAAATTGGCGAGCTGACCTACACTGTGAGTATCACAGGGGTCCTGGTCATCTTACGGACAACTGCATCGCCTTGAAATTTAGAATCCAAAACTTCATTGATGAGAAAGTCATTGCATTCCAGCCAAGACCCAATGTTACCCAAAACCCGCTACCTGGTCATGCTAACCCTCCTGCTGCCGTTAATGCCATAACCATAGGAGATTCTGAGTTTGACCCTCTCACCCTTATATGTGCCTTAGAACCCATTTCTGAACCCCAAATCATCTTCTGTGATGAGTCATACCTAAGAGAGTCGATACCTCCCTTGGTGATCACCTATGAGCCACAAGTCCCTCAAGTTATTACTTATGATGAGTCAGAATTGGATGAAGTTAGACATGTTACAAGGGGCGGAAGAATTTTCAAACCTGCTGAATTGAGAGTCGAGAATCCAGGGGCATTGGCTCGAGGAGAAGAGCCGCAATATGTGAAAGACCCAGATGATGAAGTTGTGCAACAGTTGAAGAAGACCCAGGCCGTTATATCTGTTTGGGGATTGTTGATAGCATCAAAGAAACACAGAGAGGCTGTGTTAAAGGAATTGAATACAACACAGGTGACCTCAGAAATATCTCCAGAGCAACTGGCTGAAGTTGTCGCTCTGACCCAGGCCACCAGGGTCATTAGTTTCTCAGATCAGGAGCTGCGTCCTCCATGTCACTATTGTCTGTGAAGGCAAGAAAGTACCATCTGTGTTAGTAGATAACGGATCTGCATTGAATGTGTGTCCGTTGAGAACTGCTGTTACCTTGGGTTTTGGCCCCACTGATTTTGCCGAATCAACCCTTGGAATCCTCGCATATGACAACACCCGCAGAAATGTGGTCGGGGTCCTTACCACTAAAATTGTTGTAGGTGGTCAAGAATTTGAGGTTGAGTTTCAGGTTATTGATATCAAGGCCTCGTTTAATATGCTTCTGGGACGTCCCTGGTTGCATAAGGAAGGCGTTGTTGCTTCAACCCTTCATCAAAAATTGAAGTTCAGCAAAAATGGAAAGTTGATCACTGTCAGAGGTGACGAAGAGCCAGAAATAGGACAGATAACAGGAGAAACTCTGATCCTTCCAGTTGCAGAAGCAGAAGATTATAACTTGAATGGTTTCGCGTTCGACGTTGCTGCTATTTCCTATGAAGATGCCTCTCGGGAGGAGTTGTGTTTACCTTTTGCTATCAGTCCTGTGGTTGCCAAAATAATGAGAAAAATGAATTACTTTCCTGGTATGAATTTGGGCCCTGATCCAAGCAAGGCATCTCACTGGCGCCCAATCAAAGCAATCCATGGAATTTTCGGTCTTGGATATGTACCTACTGAGGAGGAGGAAGAAGCCATGGAAGAATTGTTGAAATTGAAGGAAGAAATCCGCCGCACCGGAAGGGTACTCCCAATGGCTCCATATTCCTTATCGATGAATGGTCACTTTGTCAAAGAAGGCGAGACTTCTCCATACTATGGGTTCTCCGAACCATGGTATGACTCGGTGACAGGAATCATGATACCTGGTTTTGAAATATTTAGTGGCCTTGCTCTCCCAGAAACAGAACCACCGGTATGTTATGTTGAGAAAACTATTGAGGACTGGTTAGTCTACCTTGAGCCAGATGTGTTGGGGTCCTTGTTTGAAGAAGATGTGCCTGATGTTGCTTGGCAAGAGTTGGCAGTTTTAGACTATTCTGAAGAGCAAGAAGAAGCTGACTGTGAAGATGTGCTAGTAGCAATTATTCAGAGCGATGATACCTTTACTGAACCTCAGAGTCAGATTGCACCTGCAACAGAAAATCTTTCAAACTGGAGTTTTGATGTTTTTCTTGCTTATTTCATTGCTAAGTCGAGTCCAGTCAAGTCGGTTAAATCCGTGTCAGTGCCTAGTCCAAGCGAGTCATTTTCTGATTTTATTTATAATGTGAATCCTGAGCCTGTTCAGGATGAGTCCAATGATAATGGTGTAATTTCTTTCCAGTCAATGAAATCTGATTCTCAGTATGTCTCTGTGTTTGCTTCTGACTTTAATAATGATAACACTCCCTCCTCAGACGAGGAAGAAGGGATCGACGAAACTCCCCTTGAATTGCAGCATATGCTCAAACAAGAGGAGGAGCGCCGAGCCCAGCCTCTTAAAGATGAAATCGAAATTATAAACATCGGAACAGAAGATTTAATACAGGAAATACGAATTGGAAATACTCTATCTCCTGAAGAGCATGATGAATTAATAAACCTACTTAAAGAATATAAATAAGTTTTTGCCCGGTCCTACAAAGATATGCCCGGGTTGAGTGAAGACATTGTTCAGCACAAGCTACCTTTGTTACCAGGAATTAAGCCTAAAAAGCAGAAGCTAAGGAGAATGAAGCCCGAATGGGTCTTGAAAGTAGAGGAAGAGGTTACTAAGCAGTTGAATGCTGGGTTTCTGCAAGTAGTGGAATATCCAGAATGGCTCGCAAACATAGTACCTGTACCTAAGAAAGATGGAAAGGTGAGAATGTGTGTAGATTTCAGGAATTTGAACAAGGCAAGTCCAAAAGATGATTTCCCTCTACCACATATCGATATCCTGGTAGATAATACGGCCGGACATGAATTACTGTCTTTCATGGATGGTTTCTCGGGCTACAATCAAATTAAGATGGCACCCGAGGACATGACTAAGACCTCGTTCATTACACAATGGGGGACCTATTGCTATCGGGTAATGTCATTTGGTCTCAAGAATGCCGGCGCGACATACCAAAGAGCAGCTACAACCTTACTCCAGGACATGATACATAGAGAAGTCGAAGTTTATGTCGATGATATGATTGTAAAAGCCAAGGAAAGGAGAGATCATATCCCGAACCTTAAGAAGTTCTTTGAAAGAATACTCAAATACCAGCTTCGCCTGAATCCTAGCAAGTGTGTATTCGGTGTTACCTCTGGTAAGTTGTTAGGGTTCATGGTGAGCCAAAGGGGCATAGAGGTAGATCCTCAGAAGATTAAGGCTATCCAGGAGATGCCGCCGCCTAAAATTGAGAAGGAAATTCGGGGATTCCTAGGAAGGATACAGTTCCTAAGACGATTCATTGCTCATCTTACATCAACTTGTGAGCCTATCTTTAAGCTCCTAAAGAAAAATACTTCCAAAGAATGGACGAAGGAATGTCAACAGGCCTTTGAGAAGATAAAACAAAGTTTGGCTGAACCACCGATAGTAGCACCATTAATACCGGGGCATCCATTGCTGCTTTACTTGTCATTAACAGAAACCACCATGGGTTGTATGTTAGCACAGCAAGATCCAGAAACCAAGCATGAAAAGGCTGTATATTATCTTAGTAAGAAGATGTTGGAGTATGAACAGAAGTATAATGTCCTAGAAAAAACCTGCATAGCCTTGGTTTGGGCTACTCAGCGACTCAGGCATTACCTTTTATCACATAAGGTCCTGCTTTTGTCAATGATGGATCCTCTGAAATATCTCTTTGAAAAACCAGCCCTGACAGGTAGGATCGCCAGATGGTTATTATTGTTGTCTGAGTTTGACATCACCCATGTAACCCAAAAATCAGTAAAGGGCCGAGCCATTGCTGAGCAATTGGCAGAAGCACCTCGAGAAGAAAGTCAGCCTTTCAAGCCGATGTTCCCAGATGAAGAGATCATGATAATAGAAGATGAATATCCGGAAACTGGATGGACCCTCTATTTTGATGGTGCGGCAAACCAAACAGGGCAAGGAGTAGGGGCATTGCTTGTGTCACCTCGAAATGAGCATGTTCCCCTTGCCGTTAAGTTGCAAATCAATTGCACCAACAATATGGCAGAGTATGAAGCATGCATTGTTGGGCTTGAGGCCGCATTGGCCTTAGGCATAGAGAATCTTGACGTATATGGAGATTCGAAGCTAATCATTTGCCAAACTCAAGGAGAGTGGAGAACCAAAGAAGAAAGGCTACAGCCATATCATGAATACTTGGATGTTCTTGCTCGACAATTTCGGTGCATCACTTTTAGTTATTTACCAAGGTTGAAAAATAGATTCGCCGATGCCTTAGCAACATTAGCTTCTATAATTGACATACCTCACAATATGAAGATGAGGCCCATCACGATTCAGGAGCAATGGGCTCCTGCATATGTTGATGCTATAGAAATAACTGCAAGATGTCCCGATGGTAAGCCATGGTACACGGACATAAAGAACTACATCTCAGGCCAGGGGCATCCCAATGAGGCGTCGAGTAAAGAAATAAGGACTTTGCAGAGATTGTCAGCTAATTTTGTCATTTGCGGAGGGGAGTTGTATCGACGGTCTTTCGATGGAATTCAACTCTTATGTGTCACTGAAGATCAGGCAGAAGAAATTCTCGCAGATAACCATGAAGGGGTGTGTGGGCCTCATATGAATGGGAAGATGTTGGCAAGGAAAATCCTACATCTAGGGTACTATTGGCCAACATTCGAAGCAGATTGTCACACATTTGTGAAGAAATGCTATAAATGTCAAATACATGCGAATCTCATCCATGTACCACCTACCGAATTACATTCTCTTACCTCTCCTTGGCCGTTTTCGGTATGGGGAATTGACATTATTGGCAAGATTTCACCCAAGTCGTCTAATGGTCACGAGTACATACTCGTTGCAATTGACTATTTCACCAAGTGGGTTGAGGCCGCTTCTTACGCAAAGATTACATCCGTATCAGTTTTAAAATTCATACGCACCAACATCATATGCAGTTATGGAATTCCCCATGAACTTATCTCAGATAACGGATCTCATTTCAAGAAAGAAGTAATCACTCTTTGCGAAGAGTTCAAGATTAAGCATCATAAATCCTCACCTTATCGGCCGCAGACAAATGGAGCGGTAGAAGCTGCAAACAAGAATGTCAAGACTATCATTAGTAAAATGTCAGAAACTTATAAGGATTGGTCAAACTAGTTACCGTACGCCTTGTGGGCCTACAGAACATCAATTAGAGCTTCGAATGGAGCAACCCCTTACTCTCTTGTTTATGGGATGGAAGCAGTGCTACCTGTTGAGATCCGTGTACCTTCGCTCCGAGTGTTGACTGAAGCCAAGTTGCCAGAAAATGAATGGGCAGATGCCAGATATAAAGAGTTGAACATGCTAGATTAGAAGAGGTTAAAGGCGCTTTACCATGTACAGGGTTACCAGCGCAGAATTGCCCGGGCTTTTAATAAAAAGGTTAAAATCAGAGACCTAGAAGAAGGCAATCTTGTTCTGAAAGAGAACCGAGCACCAGTGTTTGACCCAAGAGGCAAGTTCAAACCAAATTAGTCAGGACCATACATTGTGGACCAAATCTTACCCGGAAAAGCCGTCAAGCTCCGTAATTTAAATGGAGAAATATTGCCAGAACCAACAAATCTTGATCAACTCAAGAGGTTCTATGCTTGAACACCAGAAGGCTGTCTTTTGGCCGAATAAATCCCAAATTCATAACCAAAAATTAAAAAATATATAACCTTTTGCGAACCCTTTTGACCCTAAACAAAATTTTCCTTCAAAACCCAATGTACCAGGGGCATTCGCCCTGAACTATGCATGACCTGATCCCTACACTGTGGTACGTAGGCAGCTCGGTCAAACCGAGTTCGGTTGTTTCAGAAGAAGAAAATTAATCATTCCAAAAAAGAAGTTGAAAAGAAAAGAAAAAGAAAAAAATCCATGCAAAAAGAAAAGAAAAGAAAAATTAAAATACCTTCAAACTAGGGGCATTCGCCCTTAACCACGCATGACCTGATTCCTACACTGGGGATACGTAGGCAACCTGTTCACAGGTTCGGTCGAAATTCTTGCAAAACCTTAAGCCATTCTTTGAAAAGCCCTATCCTACCTATAAAGTCTTTTTGGTGTTCAAGTAAAAAGAAAAAAAAAGAAAAAAAAAAGAGAGAATGGAGCTTGAAGATCAGCTAGATTGAAAACCTGAAAAGGCGATCTAGGCAAAATTTAGGATCATTCCTCTGCTAAGTCGAAAACCTGAAAGGGCGGCTTAGGCAAAAGTTAAGGGGGTGGCCTGCTGAGTCGAAAACCTGAAAAGGCGATTCAGGCAAAAGTTAAGGCCAAGCGGTCCGCCAAGTTGAAAATCCAAAAAGGAAGACTTGGTCGTGGTAAGATTGGGTTCCCACCAGAAGAACTACATCAATCTCTGAAATCGCAGTAGGTCAGGCAAAAATAACAACGATTCCCGAAACTAGGGGCATTAATTTCTAGCAATCGAAAAGTTGATAGAAAGACATATGAAGTATTACTGTCTTAAAAATAAGTGAAGATGTTTATCAATGGAGAAATATTCTTTAAAAGAGGCCAGCTTAACCCAAAAATAAAATGCTGATAAGTCAGAAGCATCACGAGATTACTGGAGTAATCTTTCTTATTTTGTCTTTTTATTACAAATGTCTGTGGTTCTATTTTTAGAAAAAAAATAATTTTACGGATTCTATTTTAAAGAATTATTGTAGGGTGCAATCACTCTGAAAGCAGGTTCATTAGTAGGTTCTGAGAAACTTGAAAAAGACGAGACTGTCACGAATGGCGAAAAATCTTTGAAAGAATGATCTCTGGTCAATGAATAGAAGAAGGTTCGAATGCCTCAAACTAGGGCAGGTTGCTAATGAAGTGGCATCTTATATTCAAGCCTTGAAAGTCCTTTGCTACATGGTGTTATTAATTCATTTGCTTCCAAAATTGTTAGTTGGAGATTTTGATTCCCTTTTTTCTGATAAATCTCTGTCAAAACTCAAATTATCATATCTCTCTGAGTCCATTTGAAAATGATATTCTTATTCTCTTTGAGCATCATACAAATGTGATGTTTCATTTCCTTGGAATCTGTATAAATACGGTATTTCATTCTCTCTGAGTCCATTCAAAGATGGTCTCTTATTCTCTTTGAGCATCATACAAATTTGATATCTCATTTCCTTGGAATCTGTCTAAATATGGTATTTCATTCTCTCTGAGTCCATACAACTATGGTCTCTTAATCTCTTTGAGCATCATACAAATGTGAAATCTCATTTCCATGGAATCCGTATAAATATGGTATTTCATTCTCTCTGAATCCATTCAAAAATGGTCTCTCAATTCTCTTCGAACATCATACGAGTATGATATCTCATTTCCTTGGAATTCGTATAAATACGATATTCCATTATCTCTGAGTTATCTTTGAGCATCATATGAATATGGTGTCTCATTTTCCTTGAAATCCGTATAAATACACTATTTCATTCTCTTCAAGCCATTTGAAAATGGACTCTGCTCTTTGAACATCATACAACTATGATGTCTTATTTTCTTAGAATCCGTAAAAATACGGTATTTCATCTTATCTGAGTCCATTAAAAAATGGTCTCTTAATTCTCTTTGACATCATACAAATGTGATGTCTCATTTCCATGGAATCCGTATAGATACGGTATTTCATTCTCTCCGAGTTCATTCGAAAATTGTCTTTGTTTCTCTTTGAGCATCATACGAATATGGTGTCCCATTTCCTTGAAATCCGTATAAATACAGTATTTCATTATCTCTGAGTCCATTTTGAAAATAGTCTTTTCTCTTTGAACTTCATATAAATGAGATGTCTCATTTCCGTAGAATTCGTATAAATACGTTGATTCATTCTCTCCAAGTCCATTCGAAAATGGTCTCTTACTCTCTTGAGAGTCGTATAAATACGGTATCTCATCCTTTTTCAGTCTATTCAAAAATAGCCTTTTATTCCTCTTTGGGATCCATACAAATATGGTTGCTCATTCTTTGGGAAACCGTACAAAGACGGTGTCTCATTCTGATATCTCATTCCTTGTGGGCCTGTACAACTACGGTGTCTCATTCTTATTGAGTCCGTACAGCTACGGTCTCTTAGCCCTTCGAACCCGTACAAATACGAGGCCTCATTCTTTTTTAATCCATTAAAATGATGCTTCGTTTTCATTAAAAAATCTTTCGAAGGTCATCCTTTATTCTCTCTAAGACCATTTGAAAATGGCATCTCATTTCCTCGGAAACCGTTCAAAAACGGTATTCCTTTCTCTCCGAATATCCGTTTGAAAATGGTATCCCATTCCTTCGCTACCCGTTCGAAAACGGCGCCGCATCATAATCGTTTTTTGTTTTGGATTGCAAGTTCTTGCACCCAGAGTAAACCCGATTCTCCGTTATTCTAAACTGCCATCTGTAGACACCCTCATTTTGCTACACTTTAACCAATAATAACCTAATATATTGATCCGTGGAATTTCATTGGTAAAGTATGCATCCTCAAATTTTCTGAAAACTGAAATGATAAAGAGATGTACCTGGTGAGATGATTAGATCCGAAAAATTGAAAAATACCCTGATTGGTGAATTTAGTGTGTTAAATCCATGTGAGAGCCCCTCTATCATGGATTTATATGTTTTAGGTCATTAATATCTCGATCTGACTTTACGGATCATCAATCGGGACAAAATAAGCTAGGGTCACTTCACAGCCCGGGACCTGATTACATTCCGAGACCCGATTTTCGTAAATCGTTAGATCAAGGGCAGATCTTAACCTGAGTGTCTTTCCTTACAAAGAATTTGTGATCATTTAGTCAAAATAGGATCGATCAAGGTTAATCTCAAATTCAGATTAAACATTGTGTCACTTAATTGAGCAAAAACCCAGTGAAAAATCACGGATCAATGTGGGTGAACGAGAGCCGTCGAAATAATTTAACCAAATTATCAACAACAGTGCTTTCAGTACTTTAATTGTTGTCAAAATTCATATTTCAAAGGTTAGGATCATTCATCAAAAATTGATTAAGTTGGTTGGATCAATCGAATCGTCAATTTGATCAACGGTTGGAAAAACGATTCGCTGTTAAAAACCGACGGCTCGCATTGGTCAAAAATTCTGAAAATAATATTTCTATGGCAACATTGGGCTTAAATGAAAGAGGAAAAATCAACGATTTTAATGGTGAAAGAATTATCAAAATCGGACTTCAAAATCTCTTGAAAACCGCGTTTTTCAATTTTGACATTCAAAATATTTAAAAAATCTTTTACAAGATTCTAGGAGATTTGGAGGCATCATCTCGTCCATTCTTTCGATCGAAATTGATCTCAACCACCCAATCTTATTCCATATCATTGCAAAGATTTCAGGATATTTGGAGACCCGATCTTGCCTGTTCTTTCGATCACATGGATATTGCAGTTAATCGCAACCATCCAAATCGTTGCCATTCTCTACAAAGGCAACCAAATTGGACATTTCCCTTGCCTTGAAATTTGCTTCCAAAATCTACAAAGATTCCAAGGACAAATGGCATCATCTTGGACCTTGAATTGTTCCTAAATCTTTAGTACTTGATCCTGGCCGCATAAGTGCCTGCCATTTTTAACATAGCCATGGCTTAAATGGAAGATGCCAAAGAAGAGGGAGAATATTCTAGAAAAATCCGATCTTGGCCATTCTTTCCCCTTCCTTTTTCCATCACTTAATCTCCACCCTACACCTCTAGGCCCTAAAGATGGCAACCTGGCTCATTCCTCACCTATAAATACCCATGCTCTCTTCTTTCAAGAGAGGAGAAAAAAAGAGGAAGAAGACTCAAAGAAAACTACTACAGAAATCCTCCATATCCCCGCCTTCAAATTTTATTACACTGATCTATTTAAATAGACTAAAATAACCATCGGATTGGATCGGACATTGAATCAAAGGATTTCAAAAATTTGAGTGATGGGTGGAATTTTATTTAAAATAATGGCTGAGAAATTACAAAATTCGAAAAAATAGCCATCTCAGGATGATCTATTTTTTGGAATTTTAAATTTTTCTTGTGTTCATCATATCAGAACAAGATTAAATGACATTTTTCGGAGTCGTAATTTCCTCGAAAATCGTGTTTTAAAAATGAAAAAACTCTTCAAAAATATCTTTTCGACGAAGAAAAATAAAATATATACTAATGGATTCCAAAATTAATGAAATTTCGTGGGAAAATAATATGGTACTGTACATTCTACCATGAATTTTTAAGAATTTTTGGATTCTGTTTGATATATTATTTAATGCTTTCTTTGAAAATTATCAGATTTTGTGAGAATTTTTACTGACATTAGATCACCATTAAAATTCACAAAAGTTTTACAGTAGTCTTATATTTCATATTTCTTGCTTCTGTAAAAGTTTCAATTTATTTGGATCTTTTTTCCTATGGGATGCAGTGTTAATTCATAATCTGGTCTGAAAATTGAAAAATCCGAAATTGATAGTAAATAGTTTCTAAAATTTATGAAAATCTCACAGCATGCTATTTTTACTTATATCTTACTACTGTAGAAATTTCAATGAATTCAGATTTCTATTTCTAGTAGTTTCTGTGTTATTTTTGCAATCTGTTCTCGTTATTGTTAAATCAAAATTAAATATGAGCTGAATGTAAAAATCTGTAAAAATCTTCCAGTAAGCTATATCGCATCATGTCTTACTGCTGTAGAAGTTTCAATTCATTTCGAATTCATTTGCAATAATTTCACTTGTAAAATCACTCATATGGTTTAAAATTGATAAAATCCATTGAAAATTTGAAATTAATTAAAAATCATCATAAAGTTTCTAAAGAACCTTGAATTTTTGTCACATATTAATTCCTAAATCCATTGAAACAAAAATTTTAGGATCTTTAGATTTCCCTGGAAAAACGGCCAGTGCATCCATAATCGTATCCCAATTGCAATCGATCTTTGACAATTTGAATATTTAAGCTATAGCACGTTGTTGGCTCCGAGGTTACTGTCCAAGGAAATCCTGAGATATGACAGGTAATAAGGTGCTATAACCTAAGTATTAAATTGCACAAGGAAAGAGCGCACGATTCCCTTCCTTGGATGCTATTCTGGGCCGAAATTGGTGAACCCTAGAACCATTGGTAATCTTTAAATGTCCAAAAACTGAAAATCCTTGAAATCTGAAATTAATTAACTGCAAAAGCTTGAATCGATTTGTCTCGAGTCTTTCGGAACCATTGGATTATGGTTTCTGATATAAGAACCATTAGAGCCCAAATTAGGAACACTTACGTCGTGTCCTAAGTTTTAGGGAGTCTTAGATTTTAGGGAGTCCTAGAGTTAGGAGTCCAGCCTCATCACGGACGCTTGCTATGGATAGCAACCGTACCATAGGTCTAGTTACACTAGTCGCCCAATCTTTCCCTAGGACAAGCCTAGTAAACTAGGATGTAGGCTAACATGCATTAGTCTAAGGAACAACTTGCATTTAGATAAGAATCATATAGCATCTTAGATGAAATCCTAGGATAATAAAATCCTCAACTTGAATTAAATAACTTCTCTTAAAACTGTTGAAACAGTCAATCCCGTCTAGGTCAGTGTCTTAGTTGAGTTAGGCATAAGTAGCTTAGCTTAGGTGCACCGAACTACGTCGACTCTGATCCCAGTGAGGCTTGGGTACGTAGGCAGCTTGGATGTCTGATGGCATAGCAACCACGAGTCGGCACCACAACAAATTGTGGTGTTTTGCATATTAATTTTCTTGTAAATGCTTAATCAAATCACTTAGGACTTTCCATGAAATTAGAATTCTAGGAGAACTTTCACTTAGATTGAATCCAGACAAATTAAGAAATCAAGATACACATTTAGGATTCACATTGAAATTAGATCATAGGATGCATGTCCCGTAGTTAGCACATTAACAGAGAGTTGAATGAGCCATTTAAAAGAAATTCAAAAGAGTTAGCTTTTGGAATCGAAGACCGATTATCGGGCAAGAATGATGCATGTGGTGGATAAATCCCCATACCTTCCATTCTTGTAACCAGGTAGCGAGTCTAGATTTCTGGTTAATTATGGGTCATAGATCCCACATCTAGGTGGCGACTCTTTTGTGTGGAATTCGGATTGCTTCAGTGATCCCAAGTCCACATAAAAGATGAATTAAAATCAATAATAAAAATGCACAGGTCAATCGCGTGGGTACGAGAGACCAAGAGAGAGCGTGGCAGTTCGCGCCCCACCCCTCTCGCGGGATCGGGTCCCACACCATCTCATGGTGTTTAGAATAAATGATTTTTGATAAATGTTCAAATTCTAGGATTTCATCTAGGGTCTTGCATTAGGTTAGGTTGCATGCATTCGCATTTGTGTTGCATTTTGTCTAGAGAGTCCTTTGTCGGCAAAACGCTGCGCAAAATGGTGTTGTCACTTTTGCTTTGGTTTTCAATGACTACGTCATCTCTACCAAAGAGGGGCATCTGTAGACACCCCCATTTTGCTCCGCTTTAATCAACAAAGAAGTTAGTATTTTTTCTATCGGTTTTCTAGTGTCTCTCCTTTCCGCGTCCTTCTCTTACATTTTTAAATCTTTTCGGTCATTTTCACCATGTCTTGCATTTTCCCGCCAAGTGTTGAAGAGGGTTATTTACAAGAATCTGAACAAGAGAGTTTGGACTCATTGGGTGGGCCCGCATTGAACGTTTCAGATGTAATGGGATTAAGCAGGTGCGCCCTGCATTGTTTTTAATGAAATGTATGAGTTTTGATTATATTTGGATCCAATAAGCGAAACCAATGTCCATGGTAGACATAGTGTATTTTGCTTGATCTGGCATGGGCTCATTATTGTGAAAAATTAAAATTTAAGGTGGCGGCCCATCAATGGAAAGATTCAGGGTCATCCACTAGAATGATTTAGGGGTGCAGAACTAATTCACATTGCATCCCATCATTTGGACTGTTCGAATCATCCTATGAAAAATGATCCAGGGGTCGGCCCATTTACATGTAACCTATCAAGTGGACCATCTAGATCATCTCATAGAAATGATTCTAAGAGTGCGCCAATTCATGACATGGCCTATTAAACGAACAGTTAAGGTCATCTTATAGAAAGGGTTAGGGGAGTGCGCTGCTAAATCACTTCGAAGCCCAATTTGTGCCATGGCTTAGTAATTGAACGGCTCGGATCAGCCCGCAAAAATAGCTTATGGGACGCAATCCGTTTGTGTGAAGTGGTACACCTAATGAACGGTTTAGATCATCCCGTGGAGAAGACTCTTGGAGCACAATGTATTGTGTTGTGGCACATCAAACAGATAATTAGGTTCATCTTATGGAGGTGGGTTGCTAGGTGCAATTAATTGGATGGCTCGGATTAGTCAATGGAGATCATTTTGGGAGCACAACCAATTTAAATTGTGATGCATCAATTGGGCGGTTTGGATCAACCCATGAAATCGATTGGAGGGGGGAGCAATTAGTTCATGTATTAAGGCTCTCAGTATTTGGACGGGTTGGATCAGCCCATGCGTCTAGCCTATGAGTGCACACTCATAATGATCTCAGGTCATTCGGCCAAGCTTGGAGTGGGCCCTACTGATTTTGAGAATCATGGGGGAAGATGCAGAATTTAGCTAGTATTGAACGAGTCCGTATATTTGAAGCCAAGAGGCATACGAATTTGTTCAAAATTGAGTGGGACCCACTTGGGTTATCTCTTACCATTATTCAAAAAGATGCTAAAAGGCATGTAAGGTTGAATTTTCCTCATATTTTATAAGAGGCATCTTATGTTGAAAAAAAAAGTAACGTCTCTTTCTTTCCTTGTATGGGCCCCACATGGTTTTTATTGATGGAAAGGTTGTGATGTTATTGGTCAACTTTGAGAATTCTTTATATAACAAAGAGAAAGGCATCACTTTTGCTACAAATAAAAAAATTGTTTCCTTTTTATGTTCAAAACGTGGATGGCACTTTCTATATACCATTTAGGGATAAAGAATATTTTATAGAAAGAAGCTTTGATTCTTAGACTTTTTCCAACTTTACCTACCCTTAATTAAAGCATGTATGTGATGTATAGAGGATATATATTTTTATTTTGGGGAGGGATTCAACGAAAATGGGAGGAGGATATAAATGTATAGCCAATTGCTCTCTAAAAAAAGGAGAAAAAGTTCGAATTTTTTATTGCTTAGAAGCTACATAGTTTTCACTCTCTTGGAGAGAATACTCTCTCGTCTCCCACCTCTATTGCTACGTACAGTAGCACTCCCTTACGATCTCATCTCGTCACCGAAACCTCCCATCTCATTTACTGAGAGTCTGAAATAATTTGGAGGGTTTCCCTAGGCGGCTATTCCACAATCCGTCAACCCGCTGGCCGTACACTTTTTTATCTCTCTCTTGGTGATGCTCAAGCGCTTACTTCCTTATCTCTCGCTGGGCCGAATCAGGTCCAAACCAAGTAGGATTGAGATTCTTCATCAAAGCGGTTCATCTCCTCAAACTTTGGGTTTTCTCTCGCATATATAAGGGTGCGTCAAAGCGTATACCTCGGATTTACGCACCCTAGAGACGAGGAGCGCGACTAAAGGTAGGTTCATTCTTCTCTGATTTTTTCTAGAATTATTCCGTATTTTTTTACGTATTTTTGCATGGTTTTAGTATTTACGCTCATTTAATTCAATAATATATGGGTTGGCTCAAAATCAAAATAATATATGGGTTGGCTCAAAATCATGATCTACCTGAGTGTTTCAAGTCCGATTCATCTCAAAATTTCATACACTGATCTATTTAAATAGACTAAAATAACCATCGGATCGGATCGGACATTGAATCAAAGGATTTCAAAAATTTGAGTGAAGAGTGGAATTTCATTTAAAATAATGGCTGAGAAATTACAAAATTTGAAAAAATAGCTATCTCAGGATGATCTATTTTTTGGAATTTTAAATTTGTTTTGTATTCATCACATCAGAACAAGATTAAATGACATTTTCCGGAGTCGTAATTTTCTCAAAAATCATGTTTTAAAAATAGAAAACTCTTCAAAAATGTCTTTTTGACGAAGAAAAATAAAATATACACTAAATAGATTCCAAAACTAATGCAATTTCATGGGAAATAATATGGTACTGATACCTTCTACCATGAATTTTTAAGAATTTTTGGATTCTATTTGGTATATTATTTGATGCTTTCTTTGGAAACTATCAGATTTTGTGAGATTTTTTACTGATATCAAATCACAATTCAAATTCTCAAAATTTTTACAATAGTCTTATATTCCATATTTCTTGCTGCTGTAAAATTGTCAATTGATTTGGATCTTGTTTCCTAAGGGATGTAGTGTAAATTCATAATCTGGTCTGAAAATTGAAAAATCCGAAATTGATAGTAAATAGTCTCTAAAATTCATGAAAATCTCACAGCATGCTATGTTTACCCATATCTTATTCCTGTTGAAATTTCAATGAATTTTGAGTTCTATTTCTAGTAGTTTTTGTGTTATTTTTACAATCTGGTCTCATTGTTGTTAAATCAAAAATAAATAGGAGCTTAATATAAAAATCTGTAAAACTCTCTCAATAAGCTACATACATTCACATCTTTTTGCTGTAGAAATTTCAATTCGTTTCGAACTCGTTCGCAATAAGTTCACTTGTAAAATCACTCATATGGTTTAAAATTGATAAAATCCAATAAAAATTGAAATTAATTAAAAATCATTATGGAAATTTCTAAAGAACCTTAAATTTTTGTCACATATTCACTCTTCAATCCATTGAAACAGAAATCTTAAGAACTTTAGATTTCCTTGGTAAAAGGGTCTGTGCATCCATAATCGTATCCCAATTGCAATCGATCTTAGACAATTTGAATATTTAAGCTATAGCATGTTATTGGCTCCGAGGTTACTGTCCACGGAAATCCTGAGATATGCCAGGCAATAAGGTGCTATAACCTAAATATTAAATTGCACAAGGGAAGAGCGCACGATTCCCTTCCGTGGATGCTATTCGAGGCCGAAATTAGTGAACCATAGAACCTTTGGTATTCCTTAAATGTCCAGAAACCGAAAATCCTTGAAATCTGAAATTCATTAACTTCAAGAACTTGAATCGATTTACCTCATGTCTCTCGGAACCGTTGGATGGCGGTTTCCATCGTAAGAACCATTAGAGCCCTATTTAGGAACACTTACGTCATGTCGTGTCCTAAGTTTTAGGGAGTCCTAGAGTTAGGAGTCCAGCCTCATCACGGACGTTCGCTATAGATAGCAATCGTGCCATAGGTCTAGTTACACTAGTCACCCAATCTTTCCCTAGGACAAGCCTAGTTACCTAGGATGTAGGTTAACCTGCATTAGTCTAAGGGACAACTTGCACTTAGATAGGATCATATAGCATCTTAGATGAAGTCCTAGGATAATAAAATCTTCAACTTGAATTAAATAACTTCTCTTAAAACTGTTGAAACAGTCAATCCAGTCTAGGTCGGTGTCTTAGTTGAGTTAGGCATAAGTAGCTTAGCTTAGGTGCACCGAACTACGTCGACTGTGATCCCAGTGAGGCTTGGGTACGCAGGCAGCTTGGATGTTTGATGGCATACCAATCACAAGTCGGCTCCACAACAAATTGTGGGGTTTTGTATATTAATTTTCTTGTAAATTCTTAATTAAATCACTTAGGACTTTTCATGAAATTAGAATTTTAGGACAACTTTCACTTAGATTGAATCCAGACAAATTAATAAATCAAGATACACATTTAGGATTCACATTGAAATTAGATCATATGATGCATGTCACATAGTTCGCACACTAACATAGAGTTGAATGACCAATTTAAAATAAATTTAAAAGAGTTAACTTTTGGAATTGAAGACCGATTATCGGGCAGGAATGGTGCATGTGGTGGATAACTCCCCATACCTTCCATTCTTGTAACCAAGTAACGAGTCTAGATTTCTGGTTAATTATGGGTCCTGATGGGGCACAAATACTGCTACGCTCCCAGGTATCACCACGTGTCATCCATGCACGAGCAGAGCCCAACCATCATGAAGAATGGCGTTGGAAAACGGCAAAGACCACACCTTCACGACACGTGTCACCCTCTCGCCGCCTAAGCCTCATCATCACAAATTATGGAAGGAAATGACTGCCGAAGCCATGCGCGCCGGCAAAGCAGGAGGACAGCCCAATCCTGCGAAAGAAGGTTTTCTCTCCATAATGATGAAAGGGGCCGCGCGCCTCCCTTTAAAAGGGAGGAAAAGGAAGAACAGTAGGGAGGCCCTTTCGTTGAAAAGAGGACTTTACCCATTCTCCACTCCGGACACCGGAAAAAGAGGCGAGGCAACAACAGAGGAGGCTAGGAACCCAATCCTACTCTCCCTGCTAGTCCCCTCCGACCCACTCACTCACACACCCAGAAAAGAGCCCGCGTGCTGCCTCTGGTAACCCTGATCGAAACTCCCTTCCCTCTCTCGTTGTTCTTTATATTGATTGGTCGAAGGATCTGACTTGGGTGTCGAAGTGGTCGTCCGGGACCCACCCCGGACCCCCTGACCCCCCTTTGTTTGTGATTGCAGACCCCGCGGAGGCCCTCTACCGACCGCGCGATCGCAGACCCGGATTCAGACGCCATCATATTGGCGCCATCCGTGGGACTCGTCGAGTACTGAACGCCTTATGGCGATGAGAAACCACACCCAACAGCAAGAAATAGGGGTAATGACCCGAAGCCAGGCTCAACGCACACAAACCAGCACCTCAACCTCCTGAGAACCCAACTCACCACCCACGGGCCGACACCAACCCTCCTCTAGCACACCGCAGATGGTCCCCACCATGGAGATGTTCAACGAACTTCGCCGAGAACTACTCCAACGCTTGCCTCCTCCGGCCTCGGAGAGGCCCCCGATAACTCAGGACCAGACAGAGGCCTATGACGAAGGCAACGAGGAACAACCAGGGGAATGCCATCCCCGGCGAAAGCAAGCACCGACTCGCCGGACGCCGTCCCCGTCAGCAAATAGCCCTCTGCCCCCCGCAACTAGGGGATACCAACGAGACAGCGGGAGGCAGGCTACAAACAGCCGCGCTCCCCCTATCCAAGCTACCCGCCTCCAAGAACCGCCCCTGGCTCGGGCGGAAGAAGTGGCAACCTCAGCACAACCGCCCGGCGTGGACCCGATAGCTGACCTACAGAGACAGATCCGGGAGGTAAAACTAGAAATGAAAAAACCCTACGCCCACGGCATCCTCGATGAGTGGGAAAGGGAGACGGCATCCCCAGTCACCTCGGAGGTCTTAAAAACCCCAGCAGAAGCAGGCATAGACCTCTCCCGCTTCGGTCTGTACGATGGAAGCACAGACCCCCTCGAGTTCCTCCAAACCTTCAAAAGGGTAATCACGCTCCGAGGCGCGTCGGACGGATTCATGTGCAGAGCCTTCGCGTCCCTACTAAGAAAAACCGCCAATGACTGGTACATGAGATTGGAGCTCGACTCCATCGCATCCTTCCACGAATTTGGGAGGAAGTTCAGCGCAAGGTTCGCCAACAACCGCCTCCACCATGATCCAGCGGATGCCCTCTTAGCCCTCCGCAAGGAAGAAACGAGACCCTGAGAGACTTCATGTTGAAGTTCAACGCCGAATTAGCCCAACTTTGTAACATGGACGTCCAAATAGCGGTCGCCACACTAAAGCATGCCACCACCGATCCGAATCTCAAACTGCACCTCACCCTCAAGCCACCACGGGACCTACAGGAACTTGAATCCAAGGCTGATAAGTTCGTACGAGCAGAAGAAGCCTGCGCTCGAGAACAGAATCAGCCCGGCCCCGATGAAAGGAAAAACGACTGCCGAAGGGCCATAAGGCCACGTGCCGACGAGAGGCAGGCGGGCAGAAACCCCGTCCCCGTCTTCGAGAGACTGGGAACCGCCCCACTAAAGTTCTCCCTCTCCCACGTTCTACTGGCCATCAGGGATCAGGGTCTCCTGACCCCCCCCAAGAGAATGGCCACAGACCCAAAGAAGAGGTCCGCTCGAATATTCTGCGAATTCCACGAGGACCACGGCCACGAAACTGACCATTGCTTCCACCTCCGCCTCCAACTGGAAAAGTTGGCCGAAGAAGGGCACCTAAATCAATATCTCAGGAGTCCTGACAAAAGCTCGCACGAGGTCCAGTATCCCTACGACGAGCCCAGAGGTAGGCGTCGGTCACCCAATGGACGCTGGTCCAACAATCGTCGCCGATCCACGAGCCGACATCGATCCCCTAGCAGGCATTGCTCAAGAAGCAGACACTGATCCCAAAGCAGACACGACGCGCACTGCCACCAGCTCCCCTGGAAAGAGGAGCCCCCCGAGCAGCCGCAGGCCCGCGAACAGCCGCCCACCATTATCGGGAAAATCAATATCATCACGGGCGGGCCAGCAGCGGGAGGGCCGACAACCGCCGGCCGGTAGGCATACGCGGAACGAATATTCTCCATGGATATGCCTTCTAAAAAGGCCCGAACGGATCCACCCCTACAAGACCAGATCATCAGTTTTTCCAACGAAGACCTCGACGGGCTACAAGTCCCGCACGACAACGCACTAGTCATCAGACTGGTCGTCGCCAACTTCGATATAGGAAAAATCCTGGTGGACACAGGAAGCTCCGTCAACGTGCTACACCTCGAGACTTTCGAAGAAATGAAACTGGGCAAAGAAAGGCTGGGACCCGTGGAATACTCTATCTACGGGTTCTCCGGTGCGTCCGTACGGGTCGACGGCAAGATCGACTTACCCGTAACCTTCGGGACGTACCCCCTCCAAAAAACCATCCTGACCACCTTCCTGGTCGTAGATATACCATTCACTTACAGCGCCATCATTGGACGCCCTGCTCTAAGAGATTTGGGAGCAGTAGTCTCCACCCCCAACCTCAAGATGAAATTCCCCACTCCAAACGGGGTAGGGGAGGTCCGGGGACAGCAAATGATAGCACGCCAGTGCTACGCCGCAAGCCTAAGAGGAACCAACGCCCCGGCCGAAAATTTCACGATCGGTAGTGAAGATCCCCGGCAGCGGGCCCGCACAATCAAAGGAGAGCCCGCCGAGGAGCTAGACTTCATCCCCCTAGCCGAAGATCAACCGGAGAGACAAGTCCGGATTAGCTCCCTGCTAAAAGGCCCCCTGCGAGATCAAATGATCGACTTCCTCAGAACAACCAAAGACATGTTCGCATGGTCCGCTAAGGACATGCCCGGGATACCCAAGGAACTGGCCGTTCACAAGTTAAACGTGAACCCAGCCCTTAAACCCGTCCGGCAGAAAAAAAGGAACTTCGCGATAGAGCGTCGAACTCACATAAAGGCCGAAGTGGAAAAATAGGGCTGGCAATTTCACCCGAAAAAGCGGGGATCCGCCCCGCCCCGCCCCGTTTGGGGAGGGGATTCCCCGATTTGAAAGGGGAAGGGGAAGGGGAAGGGGAATATAAAAATTCCCCGGTGCGGGGAGGGGAAGGGGAAGGGGATGGAGTTGTCCCCGCCCCGCCCCGCTACGCCCCGCTAATCAATGCCATTTTTTGTAAATTTTTAAGTGTTTTTTTTAAGGAAAACTACTAGAAGCTCTGTGGATCGGCTACAAGATTCCCCCAAACATAAACTTAGCTTGTCTTTTCCTTTTAATTAGCTTCTGAGAGCATTTTGGGAACTATAATAACCTTTTCACAGATGTTGAAATAATAAAGACAAGCTGAGAGCCTGAGACGCTGAGTGTATGCAATTATCAAAAAATCGTAGTGCCAACAGAATTTTAGGGTTGGATTGCAGGTTTTAATTTTCAACAAGAAAAATTTAGCTACTAGAAATTTGTTTCATGTCAGCACTAGACTGAATTGCAGTTAAAGAAATAAGTCATTTGTTGATTTTGTTCTCTTCTCCATTCTCATTTCTCATGCTCATCTGGGGGTTAACATGCTATACAGAATGAACTAATGAACATTATTTTGCGTGTGTGAGCGCCCACTTATGGACTTTTAAAGTTCATTGTGACTACTGAAATAGTTACTTTTTGCACATTGGCTGCCTGTTAATGAAGGTAATCCTGGTGCTCATTTCCTATTTATCATTCCATAATTTATGCAGAAAATTGCTGAAAGATGAGGTCCTGTTGTTATTTATGTTTGTTGTCTCATCCATGCATTTCTTATTTTGTCTATCTGTTTGTTGATCACATGAATAGAATCATAGCATTCATCACAATATTGTCTGTAATGGACGTAAAAGAAAGAAGCTCTTTTTGCTGGTTTGGTTGGGTTCCAAAGAGGGGGCGGGGCGGGGATTTTGTCCCCGAAGGATGAGGGGAGGGGAAGGGGAAGGGGAAGGGGAAGGGGATTAGATATTCCCCGCGGGGAGGGGAGGGGGATTCCCCACCATCCCCGCAGAGGGGAAGGGGAAGGGGAGGGGGAAAATTCCCCGCAGAGGGGAAGGGGAAGGGGACCCCAACATCCGGCCCCGACCCGCCCCGTTGCCACCCCTATGGAAAAACTACTACAAGCCGAGTTCATCAGAGAGATCCGGTACCCCGAGTGGCTGTCAAACGTCGTCATGGTCAAGAAAGCTAGCGGAGGTTGGCGGGCCTGTATAGACTTCACAGACCTAAACAGGGCCTGCCCAAAGGACCCCTACCCCCTGCCGCGCATAGACTAACTCATCGACGCCACATCCGGACACGAACTTGTCACCTTCTTGGATGCGTTCTCAGGCTACAATCAGGTCAAAATGCACGAGCCAGACATCCCGAAAACGCCGTTTATCACCGATCAGGGCGTCTACTGCTATACTGTTATGCCTTTCGGTTTAAAAAACGCGGGCGCCACCTACCAGCGGCTCGTAAATAAGCTGTTCCAAGCACAAATCGGAAGAAACGTAGAGGTGTATGTCGACGTTATGCTGGTAAAAAGTCTGGAAGCCTCCAAACACATCTCCGACCTTCAGGAAACTTTCAGCACCCTACGACGAGCCCCAATGAAGCTCAACCCCGCGAAATGCGCCTTCGGGGTAACTTCCGAAAAATTCTTGGGGTTCATGGTCAGCCAGAGAGGGATTGAGGCCAACCCCGAAAAGATCCAAGCCATCCTAGACATGGAACCCCCGGCAACAGCGGTAGAAGTACAGAGGCTCGCAGGTCGAATCATGGCCCTCGGCCGATTCATGCCCAAATCGGCAGAAAAATGCCAACCCTTCTTCAAATAATTAAAAAACATACGGGAGTTCGAATGGACCCCAGCCTGCCAAGAGGCCTTCAACTCCTTGAAGCAAAACTTTCAGACACCGCCCGTACTCGCCAAACCCGAGCCGGGGGAAGAGCTATTTTTATACCTGGCCGTCAGCCCCACGGCAGTGAGTGCGGTGTTGGCCAAACAAAGCGACAAAAAGGAACACCTGGTGTACTACGTGAGCAAGACTCTCCACGGTGTAGAGATCTGGTACCTAAACATAGAGAAATTCGCCCTCGCAGTCGTCAGCGCCGCTCGAAAGCTCCGCCCCTACTTCCAGGCCCACCCCATTGTACTTCTGACCAACCAACCCCTGAGGAAAATTCTCCAAAAACTGGAGACCTCGGGTAGGATGGTCAGTTGGGCCGTCGAGTTGGGGGAGTTCGACATATAAGTCTGCCCGAGACCAGCCATTAAATCCCAGGCCCTCGCTGACTTTATAGTGGAATCCACGGCCCTGGCCGAGGAACCAGCGACAACGGAAAATGGCGACGGCCCCACCAAACAGGCGGCTAGCAAAAACGTGGCGGAACAAAGCGACGAGGTTCATTGGATCCTGAACGTTGACGGCTCAGCAGGCCAAAAAGGGCGCGGGGCGGGGGTGGTCCTCCACGGCCCAAAAGGATTCACACTGGAATACGCCCTCTGGTTAGATTTCAAAACCTCCAACAACGAGGCTGAATACGAAGCCTTGCTGGCAGGACTAAGTCTAGCCGCGGAGCTCGGCGCAGGAAAGTTAAAAGTCCATAGCGACTCCCAGCTCGTCGTCAACCAAGTGAACGGCGTATACGAAGCCAAGGGCCCCAGAATGAAGAGATACCTCCAGAGGGTAAAAGAAAAGCCGCAGGGAATGGGCGAGGTAGAGATCCTCCAAGTACCACGGGACATCAACAACCGAGCAGATGCATTATCAAGGATGGCCGCCGAAGAGACCCATGACTTCGGTACCGTGCTCACAGAAATACTGCCCCACCCCAGCATCGACGAGGTGCAAGTCTTGGAAATCCCACCTGGACCAAACTGGATGGACCCCATCATACGATACCTGAAAGACGGTATACTACCCGCAGATAAGCTGGAAGCCCGGCGCCTAACTGCAAGAGCCGCCCACTACGTTGTCCACGGACCCAGGCTCTACAAACGGTCATACACATGGCCGTACCTCCGATGCCTGGTGCCCTCCGAATCAGACCACGCCCTGCGAGAAGTACATGAAGGGATCTGCGGAGACCACAGGGGCGGAAGGACCCTGGCTCAGAAAATCGTAAGGCACGGCTACTTCTGGCCTACGATCCTCAGGGACGCCAAGGAGTTCGTCAAAAAAATGCAGCCCATGCCAAAGGTACGCCACCACCCCCCTCCAACTGGCCACACCATACACCGCGATGGCAGGACCCCTGCCTTTCGCCATGTGGGGCATGGATCTACTCGGACCCTTCCCGAAAGCCCCCGGGGGGCATACCATGTTGTACGTCACCATCGACTACTTCACCAAATGGAGCAGCCACATATCAATAATTTTTGGCTTCATATTATGTAGTTTTTTGTGTGAATAGATCACACGAGTCCTATGGAAATTCGCCCTGAGGCCGGGTGAATTTCCCCAATACGATTGGATGCCTATGATCACCACTCGGTTTGACATCTTGGACAATGGGTCTGCAGTTTTTATCATGGTTTGTGGGAGTGCCCTCTTAATCCAAGATGCTGAACCGAAAAGCACTTTATTTATGTTGTATGTTGTGTATTGATGAGATGAATGTATGGTTTGGTTTATCTCCCGAAAATACCCTCAAATTTAATACTAAGTTGTAGAATGGGATTCATTAAAAAGGAATGTTCTCATGGCCTTCCATAGCCATCATTTGGTTGGCTAGTTAAAAGGATGTGCGGTCATATGCCAAAGCAGAACCTGCACCTTTTGTTTAGCTAGTGCAACCATCTGATTCTCATTGAGATATGGAAAGTGTAGGGAATGCAATGGTCATATGCCAAAGCAGAAGCCAATTGTAATTCTTTGCATGTTTCCTAGGCAGTGGGTTTGACTTAAACGAGCAAAGGATGCTGATGCCCAAAGGATAAATACATCGCAATGCTCGTAGGCCTTATCAAATCAGAGATCGTATGTAACGCGATGGATTAGAGGAATCTGCTCATTCAGGGCAAGTATGGTCTAGGATAATGCCGATGGCCAATGTTGCATGGATGGGCTTCCATGCCCATTGGAGAAAAAGTGTTTTTCTCTTCATCCTTGGGGTAGAGGGTCCCTTGGATGTGATAGTTTAAGTTATCACTCTCTAGTGGTAGTAGTTTACTTCTTAATGACTGTCTTTATGTACCTTCGATCAGGAGGAACTTGATTTCTGTTTCTAAGTTGATTTCAGATGGATACTCTGTGGTTTTTAATAAAAATGTTTTAATAAAGAATGGACTTTAGCCATGACATATTTTAAAATCAGAAAGAAGTAGACAATGATGCACACATAGACCAAGATAATGAGGGAGAAAGATGAACTTTATTGATCAATCATTAAAGCCTGAGTACAGGGTTCATTCTTTTAAAGATAAACGGATAAGATTAAACATGGAACTAAGCATTCTTTTTAGACTTCTTCTTCGGACGACAATCTTCCTCAGCTGACTCTTTTAAAGATTTGATGATTCTGACATCCCAAGCAGATGAAACGACTTTGACAATCTTGTGCCTGAGATCCTCTGGCGGATAAAAATGACGAAGGGGAGGCACAATAGATTGCTCCCTTCCATACTGACGCAGGATCCTGGCAGGTACATAAAAGGAAGTTTTTTAGACCAAGAAGGCGAACGTAGTTAGCTTCTCCAGTGTTGAAGACGGCTTCTTGGATTCCAGGAATTTGCCAATAAATCTGATCTTGTTGGCGAGAATTTAACCATTCAACCCAATCGAAGAGGGAGAATATTCTAGAAAAATCCGATCTTGGCCATTCTTTCGCCTTCCTTTTTCCATCACTCAATATCCACCCTACACCTCTAGGCCCTAAAGATGGCAACCTGGCTCATCCCACACCTATAAATACCCATGCTCTCTTCTTTCAAAGAAAAAAAGAAAAAAAAGAGGAAGAAGACTCAAAGAAAACTATTAGAGAAATCCTCAATATCCCCGCCTTCAAATCTTGTCCTATTCAAAGGATACCCAAAATCTCCATCACAGGTAGGTGCACTATTCTCAGATTTTTCCAGGATTATTAGATATTTTTTATGTATTTTTGCACGATTTTTAGCATTTAAGTGAATTTAATTCAATATTATATGTGTGTGCTCAAAATCACGATCTACATGAGTGTTTCAATTCCGATTCGTCCCGAAATTTAATACACTGATCTATTTAAATAGACTAAAATAACCATCAGATTGGATCGGACATTGAATCAAAGGATTTTGAAAATTTGAGTGATGAGTGGAATTTTATTTATAATAATGGCTGAGAAATTACAAAATTTCGAAAATATAGCCATCTCAGGATGATCTATTTTTTGGAATTTTAAAATTTTCTTGTGTTCATCATATCAGAACAAGATTAAAGGACGTTTTCCGGAGTCGTAATTTCCTCGAAAATCGTGTTTTAAAAATGGAAAACTCTTCAAAAATATCTTTTCGACGAAGAAAAATAAAATATATACTAAATGGATTCCAAATTAATGAAATTTCGTGAGAAAATAATATAGTACTGATACATTCTACCATGAATTTTTAGGAATTTTTGGATTCTGTTTGATATATTATTTAATGCTTTCTTTGAAAATTATCAGATTTTGTGAGAATTTTTACTGATATATCAGATCACCATTACAATTCACAAAATTTTTACAGTAGTCTTATATTTCATATTTCTTGCTGCTGTAAAAGTTTCAATTTATTTGGATCTTGTTTCCTATGGGATGTAGTGTTAATTCATAATCTGGTTTGAAAATTGAAAAATTCGAAATTGATAGTAAATAGTTTCTAAAATTCATGAAAATCTCACAGCATGCTATTTTTACTTATATCTTACTACTGTAGAAATTTCAATGAATTTAGATTTCTATTTCTAGTAGTTTCTGTGTTATTTTTGCAATCTGGTCTCGTTATTGTTAAATCAAAATTAAATATGAGCTGAATGTAAAAATCTGTAAAAATCTTCCAGTAAGCTACATCCCATCATGTATTGCTGGTGTAGAAGTTTCAATTCATTTCGAATTCATTTGCAATAATTTCACTTGTAAAATCACTCATATGGTTTAAAATTGATAAAATCCATTGAAAATTCGAAATTAATTAAAAATCATCATAAAGTTTTTAAAGAACCTTGAATTTTTGTCACATATTAATTCCTAAATCCATTGAAACAAAAATTTTAGGATCTTTAGATTTCCTTGGAAAAATGGTCAGTGGATCCATAATCGTATCCCTATTGCACTCGATCTTTGACAATTTGAACATTTAAGCTATAGCATGTTGTTGGCTCCGAGGTTACTGTCCACGGAAATCCTGAGATATGCCAGGCAATAAGATGCTATAACTTAAGTATTAAATTGCACAAGGAAAGAGCGCACGATTCCCTTCCTTGGATGTTATTCTAGGCCGAAATTGGTGAACCCTAGAGCCATTGGTAATCCTTAAATGTCCAGAAACTGAAAATCCTTGAAATCTGAAATTCATTAACTTCAAGAACTTGAATCGATTTGTCTCGAGTCTTTCGGAACCATTGGATTATGGTTTCCGATATAAGAACCATTAGAGCCCAATGTAGGAACACTGGTGTCAGGTCGTGTCCTAGGTTTTAGGGAGTCTTAGGTTTTAGGGAGTCCTAGAGTTAGGAGTCCAGCCTCATCACGGACGCTTGCTATTGATAGTAACCGTACCATAGGTCTAGTTACACTAGTCGCCCAATCTTTCCCTAGGACAAGCCTAGTAAACTAGGATGTAGGCTAACCTGCATTAGTCTAAGGAATAACTTGCATTTAGATAAGAATCATATAACATCTTAGATGAAATCCTAGATAATAAAATCCTCAACTTGAATTAAATAACTTCTCCTAAAACTGTTGAAACAGTCAATCCCGTCTAGGTCGGTGTCTTAGCCGAGTTAGGCATAAGTAGCTTAGCTTAAGTGCACCGAACTACGTCGACTCTGATCCCAGTGAGGCTTGGGTACGTAGGCAGCTTGGATGTCTGATGGCATACCAACCGCGAGTTGGCTCCACAACAAATTGTGGGGTTTTGTATATTAATTTTCTTGTAAATTCTTAATTAAATCACTTAGGACTTTCCATGAAATTAGAATTTTAGGAGAACTTTCACTTAGATTGAATCCAGACAAATTAAGAAATCAAGATACACATTTAGGATTCACATTGAAATTAGATTTTAGGATGGATGTCACATAGTTCGCACACTAACATAGAGTTAAATGAGCCATTTAAAAGAAATTCAAAAGAGTTAACTATTGGAATTGAAGACCGATTATCGGGCAGGAATGGTGCATGTGGCGGATAACTCCCCATACCTTCCATTTTTGTAACCAGGTTGTGAGTCTAGATTTCTGGTTAATTATGGGTCCTAGATCCCACATCTAGGTGGCGACTCTGTCAGTCTCTTTTGTGTGGAATTCGAATTGCCTTAGTGATCCCAAGTTCACATAAAAGACGAATTAAAATCAATAATAAAAGAGCACACGCCAATCGCGTGGGTACGAGAGACCAAGGGAGAGCGTGGCGGCTCGCGCCCCACCCCTCTCGCGGGCTCGGGTCCCACAGTTTGGCGACTCTGCTGGGGACCACCTAACTTCGTCAAAATTTCAAAGGATAATTCATTTGAATTTATTTTAATTGGCTCATGAAAACTCTATCTTATATTCCTGTTAGATTAGTTTGTTTTGTTTTATTTTCTCATCACATCATACCCAAACTTAATCTAACAAAACCTGAAGGCATCATAGATTGCGCGAACTTATTGCACACACTTACATACCTTGCATCTAAACCCTTGCATCTCACATGCACACATGTCCTATTTTAGGAACCTGGAGTGTTATCTAGCATGGTTGACTGGGATTTCATCACCTGGTGCCTCTGTGCTAGAGAAGCATTCCACCCTTAGCCTAGCACCTTATGGTGAGTAAAGGGATCTCTTGTTCACGTACTGATACGCCGGACACTGGTACAGTATATCGAACATGGATTCGCGCTAAGGGAACTCTTGGCCTTACCCCTAGATTAACCCACACATGCATGTAGTATACGAACACATGTGCATCACGTGTGTGAGCCTAGTTTAGGATACCCTACCCATTTGTGTCTAGATTAGGCCGTGATCCATCTTCCAATGGTCACGATCGGTCCTTAGATACATAAACAAAGTCATGAGTCGAGATTCTCTCTCCACTCCGATAGATTAGGATTAGGGTTGATGCCTTCAGGTAACACTGTTAAAATGTGCGAAGATTAAAAAACTTTCCCTTTGGGGTTAGGATATAAATCTCATCATTTCCAAAGAACTCATAGGATTAGTCATTCATGATCTATCCGTTGAAAGCAATCTTATGCTATCTCATCTCATCTCTTGATCGTACGTCTGTCAATCTTCCATCATGTGATTCGATCATATATTCATACTTTCTTTTACTGGCAGGAGCTTATCCCAATCTCGTGTTCATATAACCCTGATCATTCTTGTATTCATTCTCTTGGCTTACAGGCACCATGTCTACTCGTACAATTCTTGATTGGATCCGTGGTACATTAAGAGAATCCCATATCTATGCCATCACTGAGCAAGAGAAAAATCTCTTCGGCTACGTGGCAACCATTAAGCTCGATTGGGGATTACTTTATGCCGCATCAGAATGTTGGGATCCCGATCATCATGTCTTCCGTTTTGGCAACCAAGAAATGTGTCTCACCTTTGAAGAATGGTGTGCCTTATTGGAATATCCTGTGGATGGCCCTCTAGTGAAGCTATCCTGTGTTCCAGATTATCGTCCTTTGTTCCTTCGCTTAATGAATAATCCAGATGAATCCATGAACTCTTTCATGAAAGGCCAAGAAGTGTCCATGCAACATCTAATTGACATTTACCCTCCTATTGGACACATTGGTGCTGTTGATATTCAAAAAGCCCGACGGCGCGCTTTCAGATTCTGCTCCTTTGCTAGGTTCCTCACTGTCCAGCCTTCTCGCTTCGCGTCAGCTGTTCTTCTGGATCTCGTTGATCAAATGGATCGTGGTGCCAATACAGTTCCTACTATGCTTGCAGAAACCTTCAATGGATTGGATGATATGGCTCGTCTTCGTGCCAGCTCAGGTCCAGGCTCTTATGTTCGCTCCTTCGTTGGTTCTTTCTCAGGATGTCCTGCTTTACTTCAGGTGTGGTTATGCCACAAGATAAAAATCGCAGCTCCTGTGCATTTCGATCATACGTTATACACCTTCAGTGAATGGCGTTATGATGTTTCCTTTGATCATAAAAGCGATTGGGTTGAATGGTTAAATTCTCGCCAATAAGATCAGATTTATTGGCAAATTCCTGGAATCCAAGAAGCCGTCTTCAACACTGGAGAAACTAACTACGTTCGCCTTCTTGGTCTCAAAAAGACTTCCTTTTATGTACCTGCCAGGATCCTGCGTCAGTATGGAAGGGAGCAATCTATTGTGCCTCCCCTTCGTCATTTTTATCCGCCTGAGGATCTCAGGCCCAAGATTGTCAAAGCCGTTTCATCTGCTTGGGATGTTAGAATCATCAAATCTTTAAAAGAGTCAGCTGAGGAAGATTGTCGTCCGAAGAAGAAGTCTAAAAAGAATGCTTAGTTCTATGTTTAATCTTATCCGTTTATCTTTGAAAGAATGAACCCTGTACTCAGGCTTTAATGATTGATCAATAAAGTTCATCTTTCTCCCTCATTATCTTGGTCTATGTGTGCATCATTGTCTACTTCTTTCTGATTTTAAAATATGTCTTTCAAATATTTCAGGGTAGTAAACACCATAGCTAACCCCACTACTCCTTGGGTTCGGATCTCTTCACGATTGGAGATGAATTCTGTATCCCCGCCACCTTCTCTTAGAACCCCATAATCTCCTTCTTTCTCATCCTCATCCTCGCCAATGGCAGACAACCAAGTCGGTCTTCCACCCGCTGCTATTACCGATACCCTCACCTTGATTCTCCAGCAACTTCAAGAGCTCAAAGAAGAGAACCGAGTTATCAAGGCTCAGCTTTCTGAGAAGTTGGGGCCGTCGTTGTCCAAAGATAAAGGGCCTATGCACCATGCAACTACTTCAGCCGCACCTGCCCAGCCAGCATTCATCACTATCCCCGATAAAGCCGAAGAAGAGCACTACTGTGAGGATCGCAATAGGCCTTCTCAGTCCGTGGTTGATAAGACAGTTATGGAGAAATTAGAAAGTCTTGCCAGGAAAGTTCAAGACATCCAGTTTCAAGACCCTCGTGGTTTCAATCCAAGTGATCTTACGCTGTTTCCCGAAATCCGTCTCCCTGCCAATTTTCAAATGCCAGATTTCGACAAATATGATGGTGTGGGTTGTCCAATCACCCATTTACAGATGTTTACCATCATGTGTCAGCCTCAAGGCTTATCTCCTGAGCAAATGGCTCAATTGTTCCCGGTTTCCCTAACCAAGGTCGCTAGAAGGTGGTTCATGGTCCTAGACAAAACTCGTTATAGGACATGGAAAGACATCGGTGAGCAATTCATCAGGCAGTTCAAATATGACGATGGGACATAAATTACTATAAAGGATTTGGAAAGGACCAAGCAAGATTTGAGGGAATCTTTTCTAATTTTTGTGAAGAGATGGAGAAGACTAGCAGCTCAGATGATGGAGCGCCCTTCTGAGGAAGAGCAGGTCCAGATAATCATGAAAAATATTTCCCCCCAGCTCCAGTATCACATGTCGTTGCAGTATTATCCGGACTTCAAACACTTTATCGTGGCAGGCACCCAAATAGAGGAGGCTATGGCTCAAGGTGTATTCAACCGAAGTAACCCGAATACCAGAGAATTCAGGAAGTCTCCATCAGCTGAAACTAATAACCTTTTCCGCTCCAAGCCTCAGCCTTCAAAACCTCAGAACCCCATGGTGATGGATTATACCCAACCTGCTGTCGCACCTAGGCCACAGGCCCAGACAGAATTTACCCCTCTCCCTCTTCCACCATCTGAGATACTCAAGGAGTGTCTAGCCTCAGGTCGCATAATCCTGCCCAACATTAGGGTTCTTCCTAATCCTTTACCAGCAAATTGGCGAACAGATCAACACTGCGAATACCATAGAAATTCCGGCCATCTCACTGATAATTGCATTGCCCTAAAATTCAGAATCCATAGGTTGCTTGACAATAAAGACCTTGTGTTCGAGCCAAGACCCGATGCTACCAATAACCCATTACTTGGTCATGCAAACCCTGCTGCTGTTGTCAGTGCTATAACCATAGGGGACCCAAAATTTGATCATCTAACTCTTATCTGTGCCTTAGAACCTACCTTTGAGACGTCTGCGTCAGATCCTTTTGAAGAAGAAGAAGATACAGACAGTGAAGATGTTCTAGGAATTGCTATCATGATATGAACCAGCCTTCGCCGAGCTTCCGAAGCTAGACAGTTGCGGCAGTTAAAGTTTTAGTCGTTTACTATTTATGTTGAGTCAGTCATCATGGTCAGTATAATTGTTGGGTCCGGCCTTACAGTTCAAGGTTAATGCCTAGTCCAGGCAAGTTATCTTTTGCTTTTCTTTTTATTCAGAGTTGTGAATCCTGCGCATGTTCAGGATAGGTCATCAGATGTAATAGCTTTTTCTTTAAATAAAATTTCAGTTCCAATAGTTCACTTGTGTCTATTTCTTAAGTGTGCTTCTGATCTTAAAATAAGACTCCCTCCTCAAATGAGGACAAAATTGACGAAACTCCACTTGAGTCACATCAATTACTTGAACAAGAGGAGGAGCGCCAATCCCAACCTTTCAAAGATGAAATTGAAGCGGTAAACATTGGCACGGAAACTTTGATTCAGTGAATGCCGATTAAAAGTACATTACCCTCTGAAGAGTGTGAAGAATTGATAAAATTATTTCAAGAAAAGCTACAACCGATACCAGGGGCAAGACATAGATCGAAAGCTCAAGAGAGTGAAGAAAGTGAGAGACATATGCTATACAAGGGGCATAGAGTGGAAACAACTTTCATATTTCCAATCAATGACCTTGGTTCTCAAATTCATAGCATGAAGCCAACAAATTCAAGATAAGAAGTTCAAGAGCAAGCATTGAAAAGTGATCATCAGATATCAAGAGTTACAAATTCATAGATGGAGGATGTCAAAGAACAAGTTTCGCTCTATGAAAGTCGAAAGCATATATTAGAATCTTGAAAGAAGAAGAGTCATTATCTCTTACCGGGAAATGCCGTCAAACTCCGTGAAAAAAAAACAAAAGAAAAAAATATAATAATAAATAAATAATCAGTACCAGAGGGACTCTAGTAACCTAGATCGATTCCCAATCTGAACATCAGAAGGCCTCCTTCGGCCGAATAAATCCCAAAATCAAAACCCAACGTCAAAAGAATACCGGTTTGCAAACCCTTTGAGCCCGGATGAAATTTTCTTGAAAACCCATCAAACTAGGGGCATTCGCCCCGAACTACGCGAGACCTGATCCCTACACTGGGGTATGTAGGCAGCTCGGTTAAACCGAGTTCGGTCGATTCAGAAAAAGAAAAGAAATTCAATCCTTTCAAAAAAAAAAAAGAGGGACAAGTTCCAAAAGAAGAGAAATCAATTATTCCTGAAAGAAAAGAAAAAAAAATCAATTAACCTTCAAACAATCTATCTTCAAACTAGGGGCATTCGCCCTGAACTACACACGACCTGATTCCTACCTTGGGATATGTAGGCAACCTGTTCACAGGTTCGGTCGAAATCTTTGTCGAGCCTTAAGCCATTCTTTGAAAAGCCCCATCCTACCTATAAAGTCCTTCCGGTGTTCAGAATTAATGATTTGGGTCCGGAAACACAAAAAGTGAAAAAGAAAAAGAGAAAAAAAAAACAGAACGGAGTTTGAAGATCTGCTAGACTGAAAACCTGAGAGGGCAGTCTAGGCAAAATTTAAGGTCCTTCCCCTGCTAAGTTGAAAACCCGAAAGGACGGCTTAGGCAAAAGCTAAGGGGATAGCTTGCTGGATTGAAAACCTAGAAAGGTGGTTCAGGCAAAAGTTAAGGCTAGCACGGTCCGCCAAGTTAAAAACCCTGAAGAGCTAACTTGGTCACGGTAAGAGAACCATTATAAGAAGGCTACAGCCGGTATCAAGACTGAAGATCAACTAAAGTTCAAGCAAATTCTAGAGACATCCTCAAAACTGGGGGCATTGAAGCTAAGCAATCTTAAGGGTCGTAATTAAATCATTGAGGCATTACTGTTTTAAGGAAAAAGTCCAGTGTTTACCAATTGAAAAAAAAAAAAACATTCCTTGAAAGGATAGACTTACCAATTAAAACGTTAACTAGGTTAGAAGCATTACTGTGTCTGTCAGTGTAGTTAGTCAATCTTTGTCATTCTATGTTCACTCCTTCAGAGCTGCTCAGTCCTTTGAGTAGTGCCTTTTATCTAAGTTTTCTCTTTAGAAAGCGTCAATCGTCATTCTTATGTCCAAATGATGCAACTGTCTTGGTGAAGGAGGCCCGGCCTCGGCAGCTCCCTGCGATCGTATGAAAGAGCTCAGTAATCTAGTCAAGCAGCTTCATTTCAAAGAAGATCAACTCAGAAAAATTCAGAAGTAGAAACATTAGAAAGCACAGCTTCCGTAAAAGGATCATACCCCAGGAAGGCACCTTAAGCTTGGAAGAGCCTCAGATGCAATGGTGGTTGAGCCAATTTTTCAGAAAGATGAACCATTAAAATTCAGAATTTTCTTCCAGTTAGTTAAATACTATCCTGGTCAACAAATGTTTATCTAAACACCTGTCAAGAAGCAAATCCCACTTTTCCATGATTATATCTAGAGAGCCGTTGTTCTAGATTACCAATTTCAAGTATCTTGTTCAAGGTTTCAGTTATCAAAATCCCCAGAAGACAAGACCAGCAGTCTCTTTGAGAAAAATCTTGTTGAAGTTTCATAAAAGTGTTCATAATCCATTCTTGTTACTAATGGTTCGTCGTTCATAAGGTTTGTCGTCTCATCATTCGTCAAAGTCTTGGTCTCCAATATCTTTACCGGGCACGATCTATAATATCCCCGATTTCATTGAGTCCAAAAAAAAAAATCCAAAATTCATCAAATCTAATTCTACGTCAAATTCAAATTAATGAAAAATCTCTAAATTCTTCGTTGTTGAATTCATCAATCAAAGCTATCTCATTTTTTTGAGACCGTTTGGGAACATCGTCTAATTTTTTTGAGTCCATTTGAAAATGGTCTTTTCTCTTGGAACATCATATAAATGTGATGTCCCATTCCTTGGAATTCGTATAAATACGATATTCCATTATCCTTGAGTTATCTTTGAGCATCATATGAATATGGTGTCTCATTTCCTTGAAATCCGTATAAATACGTCGTTTCATTCTCCCTGAGTCCATTTGAAAATGGTCTTTTCTCTTGGAACATCATATGAATGTGATGTCCCATTCCTGGGAATTCGTATAAATACGATATTCCATTGTCCTTGAGTTATCTTTGAGCATCATATGAATATGGTGTCTCATTTCCTTGAAATCCGTATAAATACATCATTTCATTCTCCCTGAGTCCATTTAAAAATGGTCTCTTCTCTTGGAACATCATATAAACGTGATGTCCCATTCCTTGGAATTCGTATAAATACGATATTCCATTGTCCTTGAGTTATCCTTGAGCATCATATGAATATGGTGTCTCATTTCCTTGAAATCCGTATAAATACGTCATTTCATTCTCCCTGAGTCCATTTAAAAATGGTCTCTTCTCTTGGAACATCATATAAATGTGATGTCCCATTCCTTGGAATTTGTATAAATACGATATCACATTGTCTTTGAGTTATCCTTGAGCATCATATGAATATGATGTCTCATTTCCTTGAAATCCGTATAAATACGTCATTTCATTCTCCCTGAGTCCATTTAAAAATGGTCTCTTCTCTTAGAACATCATATAAATGTGATGTCCCATTCCTTGGAATTCGTATAAATACGATATTCCATTGTCCTCGAGTGCTCCTTGAGCATCATATAAATATGGTGTCTCATTTCCTTGAAATCCGTATAAATACGTCATTTCATTCTCCCTGAGTCTATTTGAAAATGGTCTTTTCTCTTGGAACATCATATAAATGTGATGTCCCATTCCTTGGAATCCGTATAAATATGGTATTTCATCCTCTTCAGAATCCATTCGGAAATGGTATCTCATTCTCTCGTTGCCCGTTTGTGAGCGGCACCGCAGCGGGATTTTTTATTGCATTCCAATTCTAGGACTTAGTTTAGGGTCTTGCATTAAGTAGTAAATATTTGCGTCTAGGTTTCGTTTTGTGTAGAGTCCTTTGTTGATTAAAGCTGCGCAAAATGGCTCTGTCACTTTTGCTTTGGTATTCGATGAGTACGTCATCTCTACCAAAGAGGGGCATCTGTAGACACCCCATTTTGCTCTGCCTTAATCGATAAAGAAATTAGTGTTTTTCCATCGGTTTTCCAATGTCTTTCCTTACCAAGAATTTGTGATCATTTAGTCAAAAAAAGATCGATCAAGGTTAATCTCAAATTCAGATTAAACATTGTGTCACTTAATTGAGCAAAAACCCAGTGAAAAATCACGGATCAATGTGGGTGAACGAGAGCCGTCGAAATAATTTAACCAAATTATCAACAACAGTGCTTTTAGTACTTTAATTGTTGTCAAAATTCATATTTCAAAAGTTAGGATCATTCATCAAAAATTGATTAAGTTGGTTGGATCAATCGAATCGTCAATTTGATCAACGGTTGGAAAAACGATTCGTTGTTAAAAATCGACGGCTCGCATTCGTCAAAAATTCTGAAAATAATATTTCTATGGCAATATTGGGCTTAAATGAAAGAGGAAAAATCAACGATTTTAATGGCGAAAGAATTATCGAAATCGGACTTCAAAATCTCCTGAAAAACCACATTTTTTGATTTTTACATTCAAAATATTTGAAAAATCTTTTACAAGATTCTAGGAGATTTGGAGGCATCATCTCGTCCATTCGTTCGATCGAAATTGATCTCAACCACCCAATATTATTCCATATCATTGCAAAGATTTCAGGATATTTGGAGACCTGATCTCGCCCGTTCTTTCGATCACATGGAGATTGCAGTTAATCGCAACCATCCAAATCGTTGCCATTCTCTACAAAGGCAACCAAATTGGACATTTCCCTTGCCTTGAAATTTGCTTCCAAAATCTACAAAGATTCCAAGGACAAATGGCATCATCTTGGACCTTGAATTGTTCCTAAATCTTTAGTACTTGATCCTGGCCGCATAAGTGCCTGCCATTTTTAACATAGCCATGGCTTAAATGGAAGATGCCAAAGAAGAGGGAGAATATTCTAGAAAAATCCGATCTTAGCCATTCTTTCCCCTTCCTTTTTCCATCACTCAATCTCCACCCTACACCTCTAGGCCCTAAAGATGGCAACCTGGCTCATCCCTCACCTATAAATACCCATGCTCTCTTCTTTCAAAGAAAAAAGGGAAAAAAAGAGGAAGAAGACTCAAAGAAAACTACTAGAGAAATCCTCCATATTCCCGCCTTCAAATCTTGTCTTATTCAAAGGATACCCAAAATCTCCATCACAAGTAGGTGCACTATTCTCAGATTTTTCTAGGATTATTTGATATTTTTTATGTATTTTTGCACGATTTTTAGCATTTAAGTGAATTTAATTCAATATTATATGTGTGTGCTCAAAATCACGATCTACATGAGTGTTTCAATTCCGATTCGTCCCGAAATTTAATACACTGATCTATTTAAATAGACTAAAATAACCATCGGATTGAATCGGACATTGAATCAAAGGATTTCGAAAATTTGAGTGATGAGTGGAATTTTATTTATAATAATGGCTGAGAAATTACAAAATTCAAAAAAATAGCCATCTCAGGATGATCTATTTTTTGGAATTTTAAAATTTTCTTGTGTTCATCATATCAGAACAAGATTAAAGGACGTTTTTCGGAGTCGTAATTTCCTCGAAAATCGTATTTTAAAAATGGAAAACTCTTCAAAAATATCTTTTCGACGAAGAAAAATAAAATATATACTAAATGGATTCCAAAATTAATGAAATTTCGTGAGAAAATAATATGGTACTGATACATTTTACCATGAATTTTTAAGAATTTTTGGATTCTGTTTGATATATTATTTAATGCTTTCTATGAAAATTATCAGATTTTGTGAGAATTTTTACTGATATATCAGATCACCATTACAATTCACAAAATTTTTACAGTAGTCTTATATTTCATATTTCTTGCTGCTGTAAGAGTTTCAATTTATTTGGATCTTGTTTCCTATGGGATGTAGTGTTAATTCATAATCTGGTCTGAAAATTGAAAAATTCGAAATTGATAGTAAATAGTTTCTAAAATTCATGAAAATCTTACAGCATGCTATTTTTACTTATATCTTACTACTGTAGAAATTTCAATGAATTTAGATCTCTATTTCTAGTAGTATCTGTGTTATTTTTGCAATCTGGTCTCGTTATTGTTAAATCAAAATTAAATATGAACTGAATGTAAAAATCTGCAAAAATCTTCTAGTAAGTTACATCCCATCATGTCTTACTGGTGTAGAAGTTTCAATTCATTTCGAATTCATTTGCACCAATTTCACTTGTAAAATCACTCATATGGTTTAAAATTGATAAAATCTATTGAAAATTCGAAATTAATTAAAAATCATCATAAAGTTTCTAAAGAACCTTGAATTTTTGTCACATATTAATTCCTAAATCCATTGAAACAAAAATTTTAGGATCTTTAGATTTCCCTGGAAAAATGGCCAGTGGATCAATAATCGTATCCCTATTGCACTCGATCTTTGACAATTTGAACATTTAAGCTATAGCATGTTGTTGGCTCCGAGGTTACTGTCCACGGAAATCCTGAGATATGCCAGGCAATAAGATGCTATAACTTAAGTATTAAATTGCACAAGGAAAGAGCGCACGATTCCCTTCCTTGGATGTTATTCTAGGCCGAAATTGGTGAACCCTAGAGCCATTGGTAATCCTTAAATGTTCAGAAACTGAAAATCCTTAAAATCTGAAATTCATTAACTTCAAGAACTTGAATCGATTTGTCTCGAGTCTTTCTGAACCATTGGATTATGGTTTCCGATATAAGAACCATTAGAGCCCAATTTAGGAACACTGGTGTCAGATCGTGTCCTAGGTTTTAGGGAGTCTTAGGTTTTAGGGAGTCTTAGGTTTTAGGAAGTCCTAGAGTTATGAGTCCAGCCTCATCACGGACGCTTGCTATGGATAGCAACCGTACCATAGGTCTAGTTACACTAGTCGCCCAATCTTTCCCTATGACAAGCCTAGTAAACTAGGATGTAGGCTAACCTGCATTAGTCTAAGGAATAACTTGCATTTAGATAAGAATCATATAACATCTTAGATGAAATCCTAGGATAATAAAATCCTCAACTTGAATTAAATAACTTCTCCTAAAACTGTTGAAACAGTCAATCCCGTCTAGGTCGGTGTCTTAGTCGAGTTAGGCATAAGTAGCTTAGCTTAAGTGCACCAAACTATGTCGACTCTGATCCCAGTGAGGCTTGGGTATATAGGCAGCTTGGATGTCTGATGGCATACCAACCGCGAGTCGGCTCCACAACAAATTGTGGGGTTTTGTATATTATTTTCTTATAAATTCTTAATTAAATCACTTAGGACTTTCCATGAAATTAGAATTTTAGGAGAACTTTCACTTAGATTGAATCCAGACAAATTAAGAAAGCAAGATACACATTTAGGATTCACATTGAAATTAGATTTTAGGATGCATGTCACATAGTTCGCACACTAACATAGAGTTAAATGAGCCATTTAAAAGAAATTCAAAAGAGTTAACTATTGGAATTGAAGACCGATTATCGGGCAGGAATGGTGCATGTGGCGGATAACTCCCCATACCTTCTATTTTTGTAACCAGGTAGCGAGTCTAGATTTCTGGTTAATTATGGGTCCTAGATCCCACATCTAGGTGGCGACTCTGTCAGTCTCTTTTGTGTGGAATTCGGATTGCCTTAGTGATCCCAAGTTCACATAAAAGATGAATTAAAATCAATAATAAAAGAGCACACGCCAATCGCGTGGGTACAAGAGACCAAGGGAGAGCGTGGCGGCTCGCGCCCCACCCCTCTCGCGGGATCGGGTCCCATAGGCTACCTAGTAGATTTGTCCATCTTGGAGAAGTTTACAGTATGGTCTCTGATAGAGTCGAGACAGATCCCCATAACTACCAAGAGGTGATGTCAGACATAGATGCGGGAAATTGGCTAGATGCAATGAAATCTGAAATGGACTCGATGTATTCCAATAGGGTCTGGACTCTAGTAGATCCACCAGAGGGTGTAAAGCCCATTGGGTGCAAATGGATCTATAAGAGGAAGAAGGGCCCAGATGGAAAGGTGGAGACCTTCAAAGCACGGCTAGTGGCGAAGGGCTATAGTCAAAAGGCTGGCATTGACTATGAGGAAACCTTCTCACCAGTAGCCATGCTAAAATCCATTCGGATATTGTTAGTAATAGCAGCACATTATGATTATGAGATCTTGCAGATGGACGTCAAAATCGCCTTTTTGAATGGAAACATTCAGGAGGACATTTACATGACCTAGCCCGAGGGTTTTGAGGCTGCCGGAGATGGTAGTCAAAAAGTGTGCAAGCTGCAGAAATCCATCTATGGATTGAAGCAGGCGTCCCGTAGTTGGAACCTCCGTTTTGATGAGGCAGTCAAAGAGTTTGGCTTCTCTCAAAACATGGATGAGGCTTGTGTATACAAGAAGGTGAGTGGGAGTGCAGTCACTTTCTTAGTACTATGCGTTGATGATATACTCCTCATTGGAAATGATGTAGGGATGCTTTAGAGCACAAAGATATGACTGTCCAGCCACTTTGCCATGAAAGACTTGAGAGAAGCGTCCTATATTCTTGTCCTCAAAGTGTTTAGGGACAGGAAGGATAGGTTGCTTGGAGTCCATCATGCTCGGTTCAGCATGATGGACTCTAAGAAGGGGTTAATACCCTTTAGGCATGGAGTCAAGCTTTCCAAGAAGACGTCTCCCAAAACATCTGACGAAAAGAAAAAAATGAGCATCACTCCCTATGCATCAGTTGTGGGTAGTTTAATGTATGCCATGTTATGCATAGGCCAGATATTTGTTACTCCATGAGCGTGGTTAGCAAATACCATGCCGACCCAAGTCTAGATCACTGGACGACAGTGAAACATATTCTTAAGTACCTCAAGAGGACTAAGGATTACTGTTTAGTCTATGGTGGGAATGATTTGATCGTTTGAGGATATACCGACTCAGATTTTCAGTCTGATGTTGATGACATGAAATCTTTCTCGGGTTTCGTGTTTACTTAAGCAAATGGGGCGGTGAGTTGGAGGAGCTGCAAGCAAGATACCACAGTGGATTCCACAACTGAAGCAGAGTACATTGCTGCATGTGATGCGACAAAGGAGGCTGTATGGCTGCAGAAGTTCTTGGGTGAACTTGGAGTTGTTCCCTCAGTTGAGAGGCCCATCACGTTGTATTGTGATAACAACGGGGCTATAGCACAAGCAAAGGAACCCCGATCTCACCAGAAGTCAAAGCACGTCCTTCGGAAGTATCACGTGATACGTAAGATCATCGGTAGAGGAGATGTAGCCATTGAGAAGATAGCTTCAGCAGATAACATGGCGGATCCCTTGACCAAGGCCCTCACACAAAGAGTGTTTGAGAAGCACCTAGAGGGTATGGGTCTAAGATACATGCACAATTGGCTTTGAGTGCAAGTGGGAGATTGTTAGAGTATATGCCCTAAAAGCCAGTGTTTGATATATTGAGTTATATTTACTAATAATATCATCATTTCTTTCATGACATCCATGGTACTAATATTGGAGTGTGTGACGGGCTCATTAACACACATTTGTCCTTAGGTAGCATCGTAGGAAGTGTCATGCCCATGGATTCACAGATCCTATGGGGCGGGGAGATATGACATTCCGTCTCTTTGCAGACCTAAAAGGTTCCTGGTTGGGGTTGAGGCTGGACACCTCCTCTTGTACACAACGAGCATCAGTTCTTGCCTCCATAGACGAATTGGGGTGACTTGTCTCGGTCACTGGGGTAGGGGACCCTAAGCAAGGCAGAATGGGTGCCGTGAATAGTTCGCGCACCGAATAGGATCTTTTCTAGAATAGCTTGTGGATAGGAACATTGGATAAGGCTATTCTATTCAAACAGGACCCTTATATGTCCTTGGACTTGAGGGGTCATATTGATCTGTGGGACCGCTCTATGACTTTGGTCTATCTCATAATGGTTCCTAATTAGGGATTGCTTACGGATAGTGCTAGGTCATAGGGTGACCCTCGAGGTCAATAATGATGCCCAATAAGGAATCCTCGACCTCTTTAATTAGAGGAAACTCATTTACAGTTTCAGTCTTAGCTTATGCCTCTGAAAAAACCTGGCCAGGTGATTTGATAAATAGTTTGTCAAAATATTTTCAAGTTATATAAGATATATTTTCGGAAGAATTTGCGAATGCATTTGCGGGCCCGAGCTACTAGACTGGAAGGTATACCGTTGGGTGAGCCTAGGGGGTACTGAGTGTCCACCCCTCGTAGGGCCCAATCCAGTAAATGAGGAATGGAGGTAGGACATACGTATATGATATGATTAGGGGTATTAGATGATCTGACGGTCATCTTCAGGGTAATGTCCTGGTGGGCGCCACTTAGCTAAGTGCAACTGTGGTTGGACTACAGGGCATAGTCGCAGTGGGGTATGGGTTCCGCATGATAGACCGTCGGATCCCTACGTCGATCCCACTCATTACTTTCTTGTCCCATAAGGATCAATGGATGATCCGGGATCTGGATTTTATCTTTTGAACGGACGGATACGATCGCCTATATGAGATATAGGGAGGATGAGCACCAAATCATATGGTGCGCGCACACACAAGTGCAAAATATTGATAAATGGGATTTATTAATTTATTTGGATAATGCTGAAATCCTATTGGCTGAGAATATTACAGAATATTTGAGAATATGTGTGACAGATATTGGATTTAATTTCAGTGATGGAAGAGTTTTCCTTTTGAAAAACTATTTCTTGCAAAAGAGTTGCCAAGAACAATGGCTTGTGCTCGCTTTCACATTCTAAATCAAAAGAATTCAATTTTAGTAATTAAATCCCAACAAGGTCTTTTATATATAGAGAGAGATTGGATTTGATTTCCAAAATAAAAGACTTTTTGGAAACATTGGCTTGCAAAGGGAATTGCTTAAAACAAAACTGTTTTGTTTTGGAAAGACATCTTGCTTAGTTTGACTTCCCAATATCAAATGATTTCAACCTTAGTAAATAAATCCCAGAAATCTTTTGATTTAAGAAGGCCATGAAGCTTGCATTAATTTTTCTAAAATCAGAACAATTCTTTTTGGCAAGTGGATTTGCAAAATTGCCAAGATCGTTTGAAATTGGCAAGCATGCCAAAATTGCAAAGCAAGCAATCATATATACATAGAGGAGACATTGGATGTTGAGACAATTTTTCCAGCCCTTTGGAAAGTCCATAACATCTCTCTCTCTCTCTCTCTCTCTCTCTCTCTCTCTCTCTCTCTCTCTTGCAATATCTCTTTCCATCCCTTGTTTTGTCTTACTTGGATTAGTAAAATAAGCAAAGCACTAAGGACAAAGGAAGTGTTCCTTTTGTCTCATCTCTCATCCAACAATTTCCAGTAACATGCTAAAATAAAATTTTGAAAGTGTTGGAGAAGAGTTCTCCAGCCCTCCTCAAGTCCGAGACAAGACCGGAAAGCAGCCACTTCAATTTCCAGAGTCCGCGCCTTTGAGAAGGGCAAGCCGACCAAGCCGAGGAGTGAATCTTGCAGAGATTGTCGGTTGGGTAATCACAAAACCTTTGTAAAGTATTCTTATACTTCTGAAATTTTGTTCCTCATCAATAGCATCTAATAACTAGGTCCGTGGGATTGCGGGTAACAGGCAGAAATTTTTGGTTTTACTAGTTCCGAGGCTTCCGTTGTGCCTCTTCGCCCGCCTCCCGCGTTACATTCCTCTACCCTAGATAAACCCGAGAAGGACCCTTTGATCGACTCTAGTAGGATTCAAGCAACAACAAAGAGAACAACAGGCTTGAGGGGTAGTGAGTGAGGAGCACATGAGATGAGGTTGAAAAATAGGGAAACAAAGATTATATTTTCAAAAGTTAATTTCTTTCCCATGTTTTTCCTTTATTTTTTTTTCAACTATGCCAAATATGTCCTTAAATACCCCTATCACAATGAAAACACGAGGGAAGTAATATGTTAGCCCCTTTTTCTTTCATGAGCCACCCTCCATCCCTTTATATTTATTACTCTTTATACACTTCAAGAGGGTGGCCTTGGGAAGAAAAGGGGGCGAGTATATAATTTACGAAGGGCGATGACATTTTTACCCCCCGGCAGTGCGCATTTGCCCCCTTATAACGTGAACAGTGGGCAACTTTAACACTGTTAGGGGTGAAATCGGTATACAAAGTACCGATCCTTAAAGTCATTCTCCACCACTCGACCGGGCCAAGTCGACCGCCATAAGCAACACTCATTAACGAGTTATGATAAGATCCTCTCAACATTTCTCTTTTGCTCGGTATCAAACCTCTAGAAAAGCAGACACGATCGGGGCAATCTCGCCACTATGCGACCAATCCGGACTACCATCACACGTATGGCGCTCTATTCAAATTCAAAACATCCCGCCAAGGCCACCATCCAAGATCTCCACCTGGAATCACAGGAAATCATATCTCCATGATCTTATCCTCCATCCATCACGCCCCACTTGGGAATTCGAAATCTAAGGTTTAATTGATATCTTCAGGATCATGGGCCTCCTCCCCTATAAATAAGGGTGGGACGCACTAAAGCAAAGGGAATTCGAAATCAATTCTCCTTCTCCTTCTATCCAACGTCCATTGTCTGTGATTCCCTATCTCTGACTTGAGTGTCAAAGTGGTCGTCCGGAGCCACAACTCAGGGCCCGCTGACGCTTTTTCTGTGAACGTAGGATTACAGGTTCTGCCAGGCTAGTTCGTGCAATCAGATTTTGGGCGTCATCAGATTGGCGTCATCTGTGAGATCCGTCGATGCCAAAGTCGAAAGCTCCCTCTCAACCTAATGGTGGAATGGTTACGAGAAGCCAAGCGAGCCAGCGAGGCCAAGAACAACCTGTGGAGACAGGAGAAGTGGTTGTCTACGGCGATGCTACGATCACTATGAATGCCCTCAACCAGTTCGGGCAACAACTTGGGGACGTTGCAAGCACCCTTCAACAAGTACTTCAAAGACTCCCTCCACAACCAGTGACTCCGCCCCAATCGGTGATTCCGGCCGTTGAAGAAATCCCCCCCGTCGAGGTTTCTGAAGAACAAGAATCTTTGGGAGGCCGAAACCCCAGGAGTCAGAGACGTTCGTGCTGCACAAGCAAGGGTCCGCGTCGATCACCAGCCCGCCACCCAACCATCGTCATATTAATTGCCAGCGGAGATGCAATGATCCAATAGCGGAGCCAACATTGGCAAACTTGACTCATCAGATTAATGATTAGATACATCCACCCAGAAGAAGTCCGACAAGAAACGATTGTGTGGGACCTACATGGGGAATGGAAAAAAGAATGAGAGAGTTGGTCGGTTCCTTTGTGAGAAAGAAAGAGAAAGTTCCAATCCAAACTCACTCTCCTTTCCCAAGTTGTCTTTTATGGCTTCCTATGAGAGAGAAAGTGATCTACCTATAACTCCAATTGTGAGATCATCTTCCTTCTATGATGACCCAACGTCCCTTTTTTTATAGATTTAATATATATCTTTCTTTATATAGGATTTGTATAAGAAAGGGGAACTTACAAGGTTGCATCTAATCCAAAGAAAAAGACAACACTCAAGTAGGTTTCACATGATATGGCCGAAATCTCAAACCCCATTAAATTCAAATATTTGATAATCGTTATATAGTGGGCCCTACTACGGTATATGGATAAGCATGAGGGAGAGAGAAACATTATACAGTCGGCATCATAGGATGATCCAAACCGTCCAAATAAATGAGCCATAGTGCAAATGGGTTATATTCCTAAGCCATTTCTATCGGACAATCTTAACTGTCCAATTGATGGAACACAATGTAAACTAGGTGTGCCCCGCAACCTATCGTTCACAAATGTATTGCTCCCAAAGCCACTTCCATGAGATGATCCTAACTGTCAATTTGGTGGCTACTGTACAAATTGGCCGCGCCCCTTAAATCTCCTCGATTGGATGATCCAAAACGTTCAATTGATGGGCCTTCATTGTAAATTGGTTGCACCCGTTAGAACATTTCCATTGCGCTGATTTGATCCGTCCGAATAATGGGCCGTGATGTGAATATGTTACACCCCCAAGTCAATTCCATAGGACGATCCAATCTATCCATTTGTTGGGCTACAATATAAATGGGATGTGATTTGGTACTGCACCCTAAAATCATTTCTACAAGCAATTCGAATCATTCATTTGCGAGGCCACAACGGGATGCTCACAGAAATTAACCCCATATGATCCAAATCATAGATTCATTAGGATACATCGAAGAGAGTTTCCCCCCACGAACAACCTCAAATATTGGATCCAAGTAAGCCAAAACTCATTTCTTCCCAAAAAAACTGTGTGGGCCCATTTGATTGACTCTGGCCGAAGCAACTTACCCCAAAGCTCTCTCTCTTATTTAGGTTCCTGTGGATAACCCTTCTCAACACCCGGCGGAAAAATGCGAAACACGGCAGAAATGACCGAAGAGATCGAGAAAACATAATAGAAGGACACGAAAATGAAAAACACTAGAAAATCGATAGAAAAACACTAACCTCTTCATTGATTAAAGCGGAACAAAATGGGGATGTCTACAGATGCCCCTATTTGGTAGAGATGACATAGTCATTGAATACCAAAGCAAAAGTGACAACACCATTTTGCGCAACGTTTTGCCAACAAAGGATTCTCTAGACAAAATGCAACCTAGATGCGAATGCATGCAACCTAACCTAATGCAAGACCCTAGATGAAGTCCTAGAATTTAATCAAAATCATTTACTCTAAACACTCCGATTTGGTAGTTCAGAATAATAAAGAACTGGATTCAATCTGGGTGTAAAAATCCTGCAACCTAGAATGAAAGATAATTATGACGTGGCGCCGTTTTCAAATGGGCAACGACGGAAGGAGGCACCATTCCTTGAACGGGCTCAGAGAAATCAGAGAATTAGCCTATTCGCGAGTGAGATAGGGGCTAATGGATTTAAGATCGGATTTGACAATTGAGAATGAGACTGGAAATGACAATTTAAAAACTAGAGGACTCAATTACCGGAGAATTAGAGGCTTAAGGACTTGAGAACCGGAGAACTGAGAAGCCGAATAATCAAACAATGGGTGGACTGGAGAATTGGAAGACTGGATAACTTGAAACTGGAGAATTGAAGATTTGATGAACTGAAGAATTGGAAAACTGGAGAAGTAGAAAATTTAGGGACTGGATATTTGCAGAGCTGAAAATTGGAGAACTGGATGATTAAGGAACTCAATAGTCGGATAACTGGAGAATTTAAAGAACTGAGAAGTTAAAGAGCTAGTTCACTGGGAATTGTAGAACTTGATTACTGGAAAACTGGAGAGTAAAAAATTGATAATTAGTGAACTGGGGATTAGATTGGATTGATATTTTGATTCATTCAATTGGGATTGGAATTTGATCACTGGATGTTAGGACTGGAAACTGGAATCTTGATCTAAACATCGGGAACTTGGAATCTAGAACGAAGACATACCGGATACTAGAATTAGAGTACTAAAACACTGGATTTTCGGACACTGGAACTGGGTGTTGGAATTGGAGTGTCGAAATACTTGGAACAGGAATACGAGTACTGGAAAATGGAACACTGGAATACTGGTGATAGGGATACTAGACACTAGAACTGTGATACTGGAATATTGGATACTAGAACTGGAGACTAGAACAGGCATAGTGAAATACTGGAATTGAAATTGGATACTGGATGCTGGAACTGGAATACTAGAATACTGGATACTGGAACTGAAATATTGGAATACTGGATATTGGATTCTTCTTTTGACAAGTACAGAGAAAGTCTCACTGGCTCAACTATCATTGCATCCAAGGCTCTTCCAAGCTTATGGTGCCTTCTTGGGGTATGATCTTCTTATGGGAACTGGGCTTACTGATGTTTATGCTTCTGGACTCTTTCTGAATTGATTTTTGCTTAAATTGGATCATTTTCACTTGATTCCTGAAGTCCTTCCCTCAGGATTAGCATGACTCCGGCGTAGTTATAGGGAGCTAGCTACACCGGGCCTCTTTCACCAAGACAGTCGCAACATTTGACTAACTGGACAATGATCGACTCTACCCAAAAGGGAAAAATGGTAAAGACATTATTTGAGGAACGGGAAGTTTCTGAAAGAATGACCTAAAACGAACATGAATGGATTGACTGGACTGATACAGAATGATGCTCCTGACTTAATTAATATTTTGTTTGGTAAGTCTAGCCTTTCAAAGAGTAGTTTCCCAATCGATAAACACTGGACTTCTTCTTTAAAACGGCAAAGCCTCAAGGAGTTGATTACAACTCATTCGATTGCTTGGTTTCAATGCCCCAATTTATAGGATGACACTTGAACTCGCTTGAACTTATTTTTGATCTTCAGTCTTAATACTGGCTGTAGCATTCTTATAATGATTCTCTTACTGTGACCAAGTCACCTTTTCATGTTGTTTAACTTGGCGGACCGTGTTAGCCTTAACTTTTGCCTGAATCGTCCTTTCGGATTCTCAACTGAGCAGGCTATCCCCTTAGCTTTTGCCTAAGCCGCCCTTTCGGGTTTTCAACTTAGCAGGGGAATGATCTTAAATTTTGCCTAGACCACCATTTTAGGTTTTCGGTCTAGTAGATCTTCAAACTCCGTTCTTTTTTTTCTTTTTCACTTTTTGTGTTTCGGGACCTAGATCATTAATTCTGAACACCGGAAGGACTTTATAGGTAGGATATGGCTTTTCAAAGAATGGCTTAACGTTCAACAAAGATTTCGACCGAACCTGTGAACAGGTTGCCTACGTATCCCAGGGTAGGAATCAGGTCATGCGTAGTTCAGGGCGAATGCCCCTAGTTTGAAGATAAATTGTTTGAAGGTTAATTGATTTTTCTTTTCTTCTTTCTTTCTGGAATGATTGACTTTTCTTCTTTTGGAACTTGTCACTCTTTTTTTTTGGAACGATTGAATTTATTTTCTTTTTTGAATCGACCGAACTCGGTTTAACCGAGCTGCCTACATACCCCAATGTAGGGATCAAGTTTAGCGTAGTTCCGGGCGGATGCCCCTAGTTTGATGGATTTTCAAGGAAATTTCATTCAGGCTAGAAGGGTTTGCAAACCGGTATTCTTTTGACGCTGGGTTATGATTTTGGGATTTATTCGGCCGGAGGCCTTCCGATGTTCAGATTGGGAATCGATCTAGGTCACTAGAGTCCCTCTGGTACTGATTATTTATTTATTTTTATTTTTTTTTCACGGAGTTTGACGGTATTTCCCGGTAAGAGATAATGATTCTTCTTCCTTCTGGATATTGATAAGTAATTTGACTTTGAGAGTGCATACTGGTTTTTGGACATCAGTTCATCCTTGAATCGGTGGCTCTTTATATTTTGATGATCGCTCTGAGATGATTGCTCTTGCACTTTTTCATATTGAATTTGATGGCTTTACATTGTCACTGGTGAAACCTGTGACTGTGGCCATTGACTGGAGATATGGAAGTTGTTTTGAATCCATGCCCCTTGTATAGCATGTGATATTCACTTCATTCTTTTTTGAACGTTCTATCTGGGTCTTTCTCCTGGCATTAATGGTAGCGCTTACTGGACCATCTCTTTATTCTCGAAATGGGTTTATCAATTTCTCACACTCTAATGTATTTCCAATAGGCGTTCATTGAATCAAAGTTTCAGTGCCAATGTTTATCATTTCAATTTTCTCTTTGAGAGGCTGAGCTCGGCGCTCCTCCTCTTGTTTGAGCATATGCTACAACTCAAGAGGAGTTTTGTCGGCATCTTCTTTCTCATTCGAGGAGGGAGTATTATTCTCATTGTTTATTAAAGTCAGAAGCACACGTTGGAATGTATAGAAAAAAGCAAATTTCATTGAATTGAAAATGACTGCAATTGATAAGACTTATCCTGAACAGACTCAGGATTCACATTCTTGACTCAAAAATAAAAGTAAGAAAAGACTCAACTGAGTTAGGAATTTATTCAAACTTTTAGAAGACTACACTCGATAACTGGACTCGACATCATGACTGGACTTAAATTAAAATAACAAAATGACTAAGACTGCTGCAACTGTACGGCTTTAGAGGCTCGGCGAAAGCTGACTCATAAATGGTACTTTCAACTTCTGATTCTTTTCATTGCAACTAAACCTGTACTTCTTTGAACCCTCAGTTATCTAAGCATTGCGATCGGCTGGCACCAGTACTGCATGATTCGGGTAGGCTAATTTCTTTCATCAATCAACTTTTGGATCCTAAATTTTAAGGCAATGCAATTATCATCAGTAAGGTGGCCAGGGCCTCTATGGTATTCACAATACTGGTCCATTCTCCAATTTGCTGGTAAAGGATTAGGGGGAGCTATAATGCCAGGTAGGGTAATACGACTTGAGGCTAGACACTGCCTAAGTATCTCTGATGGTGGAAGAGGAAGAGGGGTAAATTCTGTCTGGGCCTTTGGTCGAGGTGCGACCTTTGTTAGATTGTATTTGAATACCATAGGGTTCTATAGCTCCTTGATATTTTTTGAAGTAAAATCGCCCCCGTTATAAGCCCCATGGGTTGTGGCCTCTTTGATTTCCTGACCTGTGGAGACCAGGCTCAATATAGTCCGACCCATCATTGTACATTGCTGGTCGTGATTATCGTAAGACTTTCTTTTCATTTGCTCAAACCATGGTTTGTGGTCTTCGGGAAAGGATGAAGTTTCGCCGCTTGACAAAAGATTTTGAGGGTCGAGGAGCTCCATGTCTATAAGATCTTGAATATCATATTTCAAACTGAGGCATTTATCAGTAGCATGACCAGGACGTAAATGGTAATCACAAAATTCCTTCATTTGGAAGGTCTTGGGAAGAGGATTAGGAACAGGCTCTGGTCTCAATAGTGTTATCATTCTTTCCTTGAGCAACCATTTCAAAGCATCAAGTCGCGAGATCGGCAAGTCAGTGAATTCTCTTTTTGGAATCTCAGATGATGGCTCTTGGTCATATTCAAGAATTAAGGGCCCGACAGAATCCTGATGGTGCCAAGAGACAGAGTTCCGGGTAACAAAATCCTGGATTTTGATATTTTTGTCAGCGAAATGTTCAGAACTTTGGGACTGACAATACCAGGTTTGCACTTGTTGCTTCATCTGATGAACTTCTTCTGTTAGCTCAGCCATTTGTCTAGAGAGATTCACAATTACTCTTCCGAACCCATAACCATGGAGAAACTAGGACTTTTTCCCTTAGAAACTATAGTGGTTGGACCAAATTTCTCAGTCAGTTGAGCTTTGATGAATTGATTTTCTTCCTTCAATTCCTTCATATGCTGGACGAGCTGGGTCAAGGCTTCCATGATGTAAGAGAGCTGAGAATTTTTTGTAGATTCTGCCATGAGTATGGAAGGAGAGGATTATAGACGCTTCCAAAGAAAATGGGGAATTAGCTTCCTTGCTGACCGTGAATAGATTCCAACCCAAGAAGCTTTCATGGATTTTCAGTTGTGAACGGTCCTGACAGGGAAAAATAAGAACGGTATATGAGCTTGGCATTCAAAGAGTGTTCCTTCTCAATGACTGAAAAAAAGATTACACATTAAGCAAGTAATTGGGACAATAGAATGAATCCTAAAGGACCAAGACATGACAATGATGACAGATTCGTATAGGGGAATGCCCCTAGTTCAAGGATTATGAGAGTGAACTCTGAAGGACTTAGCAAAATATTCTTCAAAAATGTTGCCCTTAGAGTAAGAAGAGACTAAGGGTACAAGTACGATCAGCTCATCAAGATTGCACAATCAAATGATTGAGACACAATTCCTGCCAATTGAGAAAGGGAATGAAGACATAATTGAATCCCACAAGAGGCGAATGATAGACACATGATCAAAAGATGAGATTGCATAGGATTGCTTTCAACGGGTAGATCAGGAATGACTAATCCTAAGAGATCTTAAGAAAGATGGGATTTATATCCTAATCCCAAAGGGAAAGTTTTTTAATCTTCGTACATTTTAACAGTGTTACCTGAAGGCATCAAACCTTAATCCTAATCTAGCGGAGTGGAGAGAGGATCTCAACTCAAGACTTTGTTAGTGTTCCTAAGAACCGATCGTAGTTATTGGAACATGGACTACGGCTTAAGCTAGACACCATTGGATAAGATATCATAATCTAAGCTCATACACGTGATGCACGTGTGTTCGTATACTATATGCATGTGTGGGGTAATCTAGGGGTAAGGCCAAGAGTTCCCTTAGCGCGAATCCATGCTCAATATACTGTACCAGTATCCGGCATATCAGTACGTGAACAAGAGATCCGTTTACGCACCATAAAGGTACTAGGCTAAGAGTGGAATGCTTCTCTAGCATAGAGGCACCAGGGGATGAAATCCCAGTCAACCATGCTAGATAACACTCTGGGTTCCTAAAATAGGACGTGTGTGCATATGAGATGCAAGGGTTTAGATGCAAGTCATGTAAGTGTGTGCAATAAGTTTGCGCAATCTATGATACCTTCAGATTTTGTTAGATTAAATTTGAGTAAAATGTGATGAGAAAATAAAACATACAAACTAATCTAACAAGTATAAGATATAAGATAGAGTTTTTTATGAACCATTTAAAATAAATTCAAACGAATTATCTTTTAAAATTTTAATGAAGTTAGGTGATCTCCAGCAGAGTCGCCAAACTGTGGGACCTACATGGGGAATGGAAAAAGAATGAGAGAGTTGGTTCCTTTGTGAGAAAGAAAGAGAAAGTTCCCATGCAAACTCACTCTCCTTTCCCAAGTTGTCTTTTATGGCTTCCTATGAGACAGAAAGTGATCTACCTATAACTCCAATTGTGAGATCATCTTCCTTCTATGATGACCCAACGTCCCTTTTTTTATAGATTTAATATATATCTTTCTTTATATAAGATTTGTATAAGAAAGGGGAACTTACAAGGTTGCATCTAATCCAAAGAAAAAGACAACACTCAAGTAGGTCCCACATGACATGGCCGAAATCTCAAACCCCATTAAATTCAAATATTTGATAATCGTTATATAGTGGGCCCTACTACGGTATACGGATAAGCATGAGGGAGAGAGAAACATTATACAGTCGGCATCATAGGATGATCCAAACCGTCCAAATAAATGAGCCATAGTGCAAATGGGTTATATTCCTAAGCCATTTCTATCGGACAATCCTAACTGTTCAATTGATGGAACACAATGTAAACTAGGTGTGCCCTACAACCTATCGTTCACAAATGTATTGCTCCCAAAGCCACTTCCATGAGATGATCCTAACTGTCAATTTGGTGGCTACTGTACAAATTGGCCGCGCCCCTTAAATCTCCTCGATTGGATGATCCAAAACGTTCAATTGATGGGCCTTCATTGTAAATTGGTTGCACCCGTTAGAACAATTCCATTGGGCTGATTTGATCCGTCCGAATAATGGGCCGCGATGTGAATATGTTACACCCCCAAGTCAATTCCATAGGATGATCCAATCTATCCATTTGTCGGGCTACAATATAAATGGGATGTGATTTGGTACTGCACCCTAAAATCATTTCTACAAGCAATTCGAATCATTCAGTTGCGAGGCCACAACGGGATGCGCACAGAAATTAACCCCATATGATCCAAACCATAGATTCATTAGGATACATCGAAGAGAGTTTCCCCCCACGAACAACCTCAAATATTGGATCCAAGTAAGCCAAAACTCATTTCTTCCCAAAAAAACTGCGCGGGCCCATTTGATTGACTCTGCCCGAAGCAACTTATCCCAAAGCTCTCTCTCTTATTTAGGTTCCTGTGGATAACCCTTCTCAACACCCGGCGGAAAAATGCGAAACACGGCAGAAATGACCGAAGAGATCGAGAAAACATAAGAGAAGGATACGAAAATGAAAAACACTAGAAAACCGATAGAAAAACACTAGCCTCTTCATTGATTAAAGCGGAACAAAATGGGAGTGTCTACAGATGCCCCTATTTGGTAGAGATGACATAGTCATTGAATACCAAAGCAAAAGTGACAACACCATTTTGCGCAACGTTTTGCCAACAAAGGATTCTCTAGACAAAATGCAACCTAGATGCGAATGCATGCAACCTAACCTAATGCAAGACCCTAGATGAAGTCCTAGAATTTAATCAAGATCATTTACTCTAAACACTCTGATTTGGTAGTTCAGAATAATAAAGAACTGGATTCAATCTGGGTGTAAAAATCATGCAACCTAGAATGAAAGATAATTATGACGTGGCGCCGTTTTCAAACGGGCAACGACGGAAGGAGGCACCGTTCCCTGAACGGGCTCAGAGAAATTCGAATCATTCATTTGCGAGGCCACAACGGGATGCGCATAGAAATTAACCCCATATGATCCAAACCATAGATTCATTAGGATACATCGAAGAGAGTTTCCCCCCACGAACAACCTCAAATATTGGATCCAAGTAAGCCAAAACTCATTTGTTCCCAAAAAAACTGCGCGGGCCCATTTGATTGACTCTGCCCGAAGCAACTTATCCCAAAGCTCTCTCTCTTATTTAGGTTCCTGTGGATAACCCTTCTTAACACCCGGCGGAAAAATGCGAAACACGGCGGAAATGACCGAAGAGATCGAGAAAACATAAGAGAAGGACACGAAAATGAAAAACACTAGAAAACCGATAGAAAAACACTAACCTCTTCATTGATTAAAGCGGAACAAAATGGGGGTGCCTACAGATTGGGCAGAAGAAAACCCCACTATCATGTCTAATCACCAACGCCAGATAAGAGAACTCCAACAACAAATGAAGGCGCCCTGTGACCTGTACCTCCTAGCGGAATGGGATAGTGAAATCGGCGATTGGACCTCTATGACGGGTCATCTGAGCCTCTAGAGTTCCTCCGAGCTTACCACAGTGCGATGGTGATAAGGAACACTTCCGATGCAACGATATGCAAGGCCTTCTCCGCCTACCTGAAGCAACTGGTACGGCCGATTGAGGCCCAACTCCATCGAGTCGTTCCATGAACTAGGAAAAGAGTTTGTCGCCTATTTCGTGAACAGTCAGCCCCTAAGGAAACCAGCCGACGCTCTCTTGAATTTACGACAGGGAAAAGACGAAACACTCCAGAAGTTCATCGGTCGGTTCCGCGCAGAACTTTACCAGATCAACGAACAAAACTTCGATATGGTTTGTGCCGCACTGCACCACGCCATTTGGGATTGGGACATGAAAGTAGCCCTAAATGTTAACCATCCTCGAGACCTCCAAGAACTCATGGCCACCGCAGATCGATATATCAATAACGAGGAATCATTTGCCATGGAGAAAGAACTGGAGAACGCCCGAGGGAGCGAAAAACGGAAAGATGATTCTAGGGCGGGACCGAATCATAAGCAAGCAAGACACGACGACCGGCGGAGTCGTCGTTCCCCAAATACCCAGTTTGAAAGGCTGAACTATACTCCGTTGAACATGACCGTGTCCAATATCATGTATGAGATCTATGATAGAGAGCCCATACAGTGGCCAGAAAGGATGAGAAACACAGGAAAAAGGAAAAATTCTGAGAAATACTGACATTTCCACCAAGATCATTGACACACCACCGATAATTGCTACCACCTTAAGAACAAAATTGAAAGGCTTGCTGGACTTGGTCGCATCGACCATTATCTTCAGAACCCTCCGAGAAATCAACAACGACCCAGGTCGGAAGTTCATCGGCCAGGAAATGAACGTGGACACTCGCCCGACCACCAAGCAGAAAGCAGTCGCCAAAGAGCCTCAGAATAGGAGCAACCACCAAGGATAACTGGAAACATCGACACCATTTATGGTGGTCTCGCCTCTAGAGGACCATCCGTGGAAGGATGCGTCTGCTATACGGGACAGATCAACTCTGTGGAAACCCCCTCGAAGAAGCCAAGGTCGGACCCGAACAACAGTATGCCCATCACTTTTACTGAGGTAGACTATGGAAAGGTAGATCGACAGCATGATGACGCTATGGTCGTCCGGCTCGCCATCACCAACTTCAACATAAGCCAAATTCTCATGGATACCGGAAGCTCCATCAATGTTCTCCACCAAGATGCCTTCACTGAGATGTACAACAACAAAGATAGACTAGGACCGGTTGACTGGTCCATCTTTGGATTCTCCGGAGGTGAGATCAAGGTGCGAGGGAAAATCAAACTCCCCGTAGCGTTTGGAACTCACCCTGCCCAACGAACCATTATGCAAACCTTTGTGATAGTTCGCGTTCCTCTTGCTTACAATGGGATCATCAGAAGACCGGCGCTGAATGAACTGGGGGCAATGGTCTCCACTGCCCACTTGAGGATGAAGTTCCCCATAAGACACGATGTTGGAGAAGTCAAAGGCGACCAAGAGAAGGCCGCCAAGGAAAATTTTTCCATCGGGGCCCCCGACCCATGGGTCGAGGTGAAGCGAGGAGAACCGGTTGAGGAACTAGAGAAAGTCCCTCTTTTCCCCGGTATCGAAGAACAGACCGTCCAGATAGGTTCCCTCCTTTCACGTAAGCCCAAGACCGACCTTATCAATTTCTTGAAGACTAACTCGGATATCTTCGCCTGGTCCGCCTCCGACATGCAGGGAATCCCCTCCGACGTAGCAGTCCACAAGCTGAACGTGGACCCAAACTCCAAACCAGTTTAGCAGAAGAAACGTGATTTCGCCATCGAGAGGCAGAAGCATATCAAGGAAGAAGGGACAAACTCCTTGACACCAAGCTCATAAGGGAGATTCATTACCCATAGTGGCTCGCCAATGTAGTGATGGTCAGGAAGTCTAACGGAAAATGGCGAATCTGTATAGATTTACTGATCTCAACAAAGCGTGCCCAAGGATTGTTACCCACTACCGAGGATCGACCATCTCATCGATGCGACCGCCGGACATGAAATGCTAAGCTTCATGGATGCCTTCTCCAGCTACGCCAGATCCAGTTGTACTGACCCGATATTCTAAAAACTCCCTTCGTCATCGACCAAGGATTGTTCTGTTACGAGGTCATGCCCTTTGGCCTCAAGAACGCCGGCGCCACTTACTAGCGTCTCGTCAATAAGATTTTTGCCGATCAAATTGGGAGAAACATGGAAGTGTATGTTGACGATACCAGAACCACATAGCCGACCTTGAAGAAGCCTTTGCTGTACTTCGACGTAACCGAATGAAGTTGAACCCTGCTAAGTGCGCCTTTCGGGTCACGTCCGAAAAATTCCTAGGCTTCATGGTCAGCCAACGGGGAATTGAAGTCAACCCCGAGAAGAGAAAAGCACTCCTCGAAATGACTCCGCCAAAGGAAATCTGGGAAGTTCAGAGGCTTACAGGACGAATTGCAGCCCTCAGCAAATTTATGTACAAATCCGCTAAGCGATGCTTGCCCTTCTTCATGACCCTAAGAAAAGTTGAGGACTTTCACTGGATAGACGAGTGTCAGACAGCCTTCGACCAGGTGAAGGCTTACCGCCAAACTCCTCGGTTACTCCAACATCGGTACCGGGTGAGGATTTGTACATATACCTGGCTGTTGGACCCATGGCGGTAAGCTCTGTACTGGTCTAGCAGGAAGGGAAGATGCAGCAACCCCTTTACTATGTCAGCAGAGTGCTTCATGACGCTGAGACTCGATACCAAGAAATTGAGAAGTTCGCTTTCACAGTTGTCACCTCCGTGAGAAAACTCCGTCTGTATTTCCAGGCTCACCCCAACACAGTCCTTACCGACCAACCCCTCCGAAAAATTCTGCAGAAGCCTGATACCTTGGGACGACTGATTAACTGGGCAGTTGAGTTGGGTGAATTTTGACATTCAGATAAAACCCCGGCCGACGATCAAGTCTCAAGTACTCGCAGACTTCGTAGCTGAACGTATGATACCGATGGATGAGCCTGAAGAACTAGCCAACTCGAGCGAGGATGTAAGCCCAAGGGTTCCCCATGGGTTCATTGAATCACCTTGTTTTGATGATTAACAAATACAAATTGATTAGTCGTTTATGGACTGATCATTTGCCTTGAGTGTTGTGCTTTAGACAGGTCCTACACAACTCAAATCATACTAGCACATATCTTGTTGGCCTATGCTTGAAGATCAACCAATGGACAGAGGAGCTAGAGCATACTTGGACAAACCACACCATGGAGGATCTACCAAGGAGAAGCTCAACAATCATCTCAAAGCATTGAACATACACAGAAGATCATGAAGGCAAAAGCTGGAGGATCAAGATGACCAAGGAGCTTGTACCACAACTTGAAGATGTCAAGCATGGAAGCTCAACCATAGAAGATCCCAGCTCAAGAGAAGAGTTCAAGAGAGTGATAGAAAGGGTAGAATGTATTCCTATCTCTCTTGCATTTCTCTTGTCAAGGCACATTGTTTAATCCCCTAAAACTAGTGAAAAATAATATTTTCTAAAGAGACTACAACACACCCATAGAGCCTAAATGGATTATTGAATGACCATGTGGTGTTCCATCATTGTGGGACCCTCTTGACATTCCAATCTTCATAGAAAATGGGTTCCAAAAGCCTAAAAGAATTCAACCACAAAACCAGGAAAATATGTTGTTCATAGGCTTCTTGGAACTCCGAGAATTATTCTTGAAGTTCCGAGCTCGGAACTTTGAGAGTTTCCTCGGAACTCCGAGAAATGGTCCAGGGAGTATAATTCATACTCTGGACATTTTCTCAGAACTGTGAGAATTTTCTCGGAACTCCGAGAAATGGTCTAGGAAGTAAATATTCAGTATCTGGCTGTTTTCTCGGAACTCTGAAATGATTTATCGGAACTCCAAGAATGGTAAAAAATCAAAAAATATAGCCGTTGCGGCTACAACGGCTAGTTGACCTTTTGACCTGAAAATTATAAGTTTGCCCCTGAAACGGTAATATTAAGTTGGGAACCTATATGTACATGTTGTATGGTTTCAAAACATTGAGGAGAACATTTCCAACTCTAATTAAACCCTAGAAACACACTTGCAACTATTTTTGGGTTAATTTCTCTCACCAACCAAAACTCATTGTGCCTTGATTTGTGAAAATCATTTGAGAGTGGTTTAGGCTTAAACTTGTTTATTTTTTAGAGAACATTGTGAGAGCTTCATTGTGCATTCTAGCCTACTTAGAGGCAAAGTTTTTATTCTCTTTGAAAAGCGCTTAGATCTTGGCGGTGTAGGAGAGACAAGAAAGGTGGAAGGGCATCCCGTGTTAATTCCCTTGGGTGAAGGGCTTAGTTCACGGTCGTGTAGGAGAGACATTGTAAAGGTGGCAATGGTATCCTTACTTAATTCCCTTGGAACTGTAATCGCCATGGAGCCGGGCATCGTGGAGGTCTCAATAGTGAAAATCCTCAAGTACGACCTTGAGTAGAGTGGAGTAGGCCGTTGGCCGAACGAGTATAAATCTTTGTCTCACTTATCTGATTGGTATTTCTCTCTCTCACCCTCTTATTTGTGCTTGCATTTTTACTTAGAATTGAGTGAGTTAGCATTGGCATTAAAACTTGAATATCTTTACATTGCTAAATTAGCCACCTTAATCACTTAATTAAGTTTGTTAATCAACAAAGGTTTTGAACTTATAATAACTTGTAATATTTGTTTTAAGTTCAACTAATTAAACTTAATTAGGAAGAACATAAAACTAGAGTGATTTTGGTAAAAGTTTTAAAAGGCAAAAGTTTTTATAAACAACCTATTCAGGCCCCCTCTAGTTTCCAAACCGAGTCAACCATTGGATTTCATTTGGTATCAAAGCTTGGGCTCTTGATTAAGACCCTAACCGGTTAAGAGTTAAAAGATCAAATTTTTGGCAGCTTAAAAGATAGGATCTAGACTACGTATTTGCGATGGATCGGATTATGGATCATGGGTGATCCATATGAAGACATATCTTAAAAGTCTAGATAGAGATATGGTAAAGATAATAGAAAATAATTTTATTCTAAATGCTAAATCTAAAAGCTTAAATGAATATAACGAAAAATTATCTTTACTAAACACGAAAGCCCTAATGACTATATGTTGTGCCTTACCTCCTACCATTTATGAAGAAGTGTCCTCATGCCAAAATGCAAAAGATATTTTGAACCAAATTGAAAAGTGTTGTCAAAACAAACGCCTATGTTTAACCGTAACACTTGAAACTTCAAATATAAACTACCAAGCATTAAAGGAACTAAATGATGGGATTTCATCAGTTGAACAAGAAATGCAAAACTTAAATGAAACCTTGAAGATACTCTAGCTAAAAATGAAATCTTAGAAAACACACTAGCTAGTATTAAAAGGAATTATGCTTCAAATGAAAAAGAACTCGAAAGAGTAGAAATGGAAAATGATTCATTTGTCCTTGAAATTGAAGAATTAAATAAAAATATTGAAAAACTAAAACAAGAGAACCAATCCCTAAAAGAAGAAGAAGAAAGAATTAAGAAGTCCTCAACTCTTGAATCAATGGAAATCAATAATTTGAAAATTAAGAATGAGAAACTTGAGTTGGAAAATTACAAGCTACAAGAAAGTGTAAAACATAGATGCCATCATAACCATTCTTATAGATCATCATGTTCATCCCATCCATCTACCTACTCTTATGCATCTTGTGATTATTGTGATAGAATTGGACATTAAAGATCTAAATGCAAGTTTAGATTTGTAAAAAGTAGTAAGTTTGTTTGGATGAGAAAATATACATCAACTAGAACAATCTTGCTTGGAACCAACATGGTTTGGATTCTAAAACCCCCAACTTGATCTATATTATGTTTCTCTTAGATTTAGGGGTACGTGCTTTAATTTGAATATCATTTGATATATTTACTTGTATAGATACCATGTGCTTGTGCTTGTTTGATTCCATGTGTCCATGCATGATTGGTGCTTAAATGATAAATCCTTTTTTGAAAATTCAAAGTCTATATACTTAAACTTGATCACCATAAGACTTTGCTATATTGAGCTTAATTGAATATCATAATTAGAAACACCACTCTAAGTGCATACATTATGATTTAGAGCTTCTTGCACTTAGTGATCATCCACAAGAGAAACCCACACTAGACAATTCAATGTGAAAAACCATAAATTGTGCTTATAGGAAAATCAACCACACTTTTGTGCCCATGTGTTCAAATTAAAGTTTTAAGTACATATTTAAAATTTGAACCCATTTTGGTAGTTGCTAGGAGTCAGGTTAAATGATCACATCATTCTAGCAAAACCGAAAGAAAAGAAACCCATAGGTTTAAAGACTTGAACTTAAATGAAATTTTTTGGCAATCAAATAGTACTTGAGCAAAAATTGAGAAAATGCCAAAGTATTATTCTTTGTACTCTATTTTGGACAAACTCGGCACTTGCTAGATAATTGGGTACTTAAATTGTTTTAAAATATCATTTCTAGCGAAACTAAAGTATTGAATGTTCTATCTAAGAAAACAACTCAAATTCCTTCTTAGACATATTTATATGCCCTGGGTGAGAAAATAAGTTTATCTCTATGCACCTAGTTGTCCTTCACCCACTCACAAGACTTTTCTATTATGTGCTAAAGTGTCATCAGTATATATAATATGAAGTCTTTGATGAGTCATGTGTATTTGTATTCCTAAAAGCTTATAATAAATATCTTCTCATGACTAGTATGGAACTAGAAACTTCGTTAATATGTATTTAGTCATGATAGTTCATATTGAAATACATGTGTCTAAGGTAGTGTCACTAGATGATTATATCCTTAGTGTCCTTGGATCCTTCCCTAGATTCTTAAAGAATATATTGTGTAGAAAAAATTAAAAATGGTCTAGATTCAATGTATTTAAGTAAAATTGAAAACATATTGTGAATCTAGTATCTTATTTGGGCATATTTCACCTTAGTGGTTGATACCCTATACCTTGTGATGGGAACATGTGTCTCTCATTTTGGTTTTCCATCGGCTTATGCACTTTGTGCTTAATGCCTTGTCATTAATGTGATTTGTGGATGTAGGGTGTAGATGTTTGGACCTTGTACTTCATGTATCATGATCAGCTTGTCCAAACATTGTTGACTATCCATGGATGCTTTGATACGGATCATATCTTTCTCATAAGGTATATTCTCACCTTCATGAGCCATGGATGTCTCCCTCAGACATGGTATTTTATTGACCATTCTTACTATGTCTTAGTCCTATAGAATTGAGTTCAAATTGGTTTATAAATATTCTATAGTTATCACCCCTTGTTTGATAGTATCTACATGTATGAGATGTCAAATCTTAAGTTAAAAGCTATTCAATTGGTACCCTTAACCTTCTTAGTTTCTAAGATGGAGACGGTAGTCTCACCAATAATTAAAATACTTAACCATGTGGCCTTGTGCCAATATCTCAAACATAAATAGGTATACATTTATATGTGATCTCCCTAGCCAGTTATGTATGTTACATACTTAGGGAAGTAAAGCTTGAGTTTGAAAAATAAAATATCACATTTAGGGGGAGCATGAGCTAAAAATTGTAAATCTTTTGTGCTGTGCTTGTTTATCATGATAAGCTAGACTATGACTATCATTTTGATCATGATAAACCAACACTTAGAGAGTAAGTGTCATTATAGCTCAAGGGTTGAGTCTAACTTGGTATCTTTTGGAAAATATATCAAAAATTCTTGGAGTCTATGTGAAGACAACCCTTTGGATTCATGCATTGCATGATTATTTTTCAAAGGGGGAGCTTTAAAGGCAAATTTTGTCCTTAGTTACTTATCATATGATTCCTAATGTGGTTATCACTTCATATATGATAAGTACACTCATTTGGAGCATGGTTGCTCCATATGGGTCATGTTCGGGCTTGTCTAGTGCTTTTATGTGTATTTTTGAGTTTAAGACAAGAAGCCCATAGCTTAGGTTTTTTGGTCATATCCTTTTAGGCTTGTGACTTATCTTGGATGATCAAATATGTTATCATCTCTCCAAGAATAAATTTTGGTGGCTAAGTATTCCATTATCATATCTTTGGCCTATTATGTCATATCATGCCTTAAATCTTAGGTTTTTCTAAGGACAATGACAAATACTAAGGGGGAGAGCTAATTCTTGCTATATCTATGTTTATATGGATCATTGTGAGATGCTCACATTGTCCTTTATAATATTTTCCCATTAATGGTGGTTTAATTTGCGTATCTTAACAAAAAAAAGGGAGGAGCTTAAATAATCTATCCTTTTAAACAAGAGCTAAAAATTGCATATCTTTCTAGATGTACATTCATAGAAGTAAATCAAACTTATTTATCTCAATTTCTATGAATTTAAATGCTTATCATGTGTATTTTCACTTGGCTATCCATATATCCATGATAGAGCTCACTGTTATGCCATATATCCTAATAGTTAGCCATATTAGGATCAAATTTTCATTTCTATGCATGAAAATTTAAGAGAATATTTTTAACTTGAAAAATATATATTCTTGCTTATCATGATGAGTCTATAACTACACATCTCCTCATGATAAGATTCTAATAGGAATTTTTTTAAACAAAGGGGGCTTATCATGCAAAATTTTAAACATGCCTGTTTTTTTTTCATGATAAGTAAAATATAAGCTTTAACTTGCTAGTCTATTATTGTATTACGGGTCATAGGGTAGATTAATATTGGTTTTATTCATATGCTATGATATACACTAAAAATTTGTGCTAAAATTGGAATGTCTCTTCGTCTTTCCAACATACTCTTGATTTATATTAGTTTATTCGTTTCCTATGTTGATATGCTCTTATCATGCCAATATACTTTGGATTATACTTTGATTTTAATTGGTAACTCATGATAAGTAGTTAGGCAGAGCATTATATTCTCATTGTATATCTTGATGCTTTATGTATTGTGCTTAAATGCTTAATCCTTCTTTTTTGCTAATGCCAAAAGGGTGAGAAATTGTATAATTGATTAGATCCATTATCATATGCATTCTTGTATTATAACTTGTTAAATATAACTCATGCATATGTTGAGGGGGAGTAGTAATGATTAAATCGTTTTCTAATCCGCATAAGAGGTTCCTCCCACCTATCTAATCAATTTGGTTTGTCATCATAAAAAAAGGGGGAGATTGTAAGCCTAAGGGTTTCCCATGGGTTCATTCAATCACCTTGTTTTGATGATTAACAAACACAAATTGATTTGTCATTTATGGACTGATCATTTGCCTTGAGTGTTGTGCTTTAGACAGGTCCTACACAAGTCAAATCATACTAGCACATACCTTGTTGGCCTATGCTTGAAGATGAACCAACCAACGGACAGAGGAGCTAGAGCATACTTGGAAAAACCACACCATGGAGGATCTACCAAGGAGAAGCTCAACAATCATCTCAAAGCATTGAACAAAAAGAGAAGATCATGAAGGCCAAAGCTGGAGGATCAAGAACCAATGGAAAGGACCAAGGAGCTTGTACCACAACTTGAAGATGTCAAGCATGGAAGCTCAACCATAGAAGATCCCAGCTCAAGAGAAGAGTTCAAGAGAGTGATAGAAAGGGTAGAATGTATTCCTATCTCTCTTACATTTTCTCTTGTCAAGGCACATTCCTTAATCCCCTAAAACTAGTGAAAAATAATATTTTCTAAAGAGACACACCCTTAGAGCCTAAATGGATTAGTGAATGACCATGTGGTGTTCCATCATTGTGGGACCCTCTTGACATTCCAATCTTCATAGAAAATGAGTTCCAAAAGCCTAAAACAATTGAGCAACAAAATTGGAAAATCTGCTGTTCATAGGCTTATCGGAACTCCGTGAATTGGTTCAGGGAGTATAATTCATACTGTGGATGTTTTCTCGGAACTCCGAGAAATGGTCCAGGAAGTGAAAATTCACTATCTGGCTGTTTTCTCGGAACTTCGAGATGATTTCTCGGAACTCCAACAATGGTAAAAAGTCAGAAAATATAGCCGTTGCCGCTACAACGGCTAATAGACTTTTTGACCAGAAAATTACCAGTTTGCCCTTAAAATGGTAATATTGAGTTGGGAACCTATATATACATGTTGTATGGTTTCAAACATTGAGGAGAATATTTTCAACTCTAATTAAACCCTAGAAACACATTTGCAACTATTTTTAGGTTAACTTCTCTCACCAACCAAAACTCATTGTGCCTTGATTTGTGAAAATCATTTGAGAGTGGTTTAGGCTTAAACTTATTTATTTTTTAGAGAACATTGTGAGAGCTTCATTGTGCGTTGTAGCCTACTTAGAGGCAAAACTTTTATCTTCTTCGGAAAGCGCTTAGATCTCGACGGAGTAGGAGAGACAAGAAAGGTGGAAGGGCATCCCGTGTTAATTCCCTTGGGTGAAGAGCTTAGTTCTCGGCCGTGTAGGGGAGACATTGTAAAGGTGGCAAGGGCATCCTTATTTAATTCCCTTGAGAGTGTAATCGCCTCGGAGCCGAGCATCGTGTAGGTCTCAATAGTGGAAATCCTCAAGTACGACCATGAGTAGAGTGGAGTACGCCGTTGGCAGAACCACTATAAATCTTTGTTTCACTTGTGTGATGGGTATTTCTCTCCCTCTCACTCTCTTGTTTGTGCTTGCATTTTTACTTAGAATTGAGTGAGTTAGCAATGGCATTAAAACTTGAATATCTTTACATTGCTAAATTGGCCACCTTAATCACTTAATTAAGTTTGTTAATCAACAAAGGTTTTGAACTTATAATAACTTTTAATATTTGTTTTAAGTTCAACTAATTAAACTTAATTTAGAAGAACATAAAACTAGGGTGATTTTGGTAAAATTTTTATAAGGCAAAAGTTTTTATAAACAACATATTCACCCCCCTCTAGGTTTCCAAACCAAGTCAACCATTGGATTTCAGAGGAACCAACACTAGACCCACCGACCCAAGACCCACTTTGGATGATGTTTGTCGTTGGTTCCGCCAATGCTGGGGGTAGTGGCGCTGGCTTAGTCATAGCACGACCGGATAATTTCCTCGCAGAATACGCCCTGAAGTTAGATTTTAAGGCCTCTAACAACGAGGCAGAGTATGAAGCCCTAATTGTCGAAATAACACTTGCCACCGAATTGCACGCCAACTGAGTCAGAGTCGATTGTGACTCGCAACTGGTTGTAGGCCAAGTCAATGGTTTCAGCGAGGCTAAGGAAGAACGAATGCTCAAGTACATAGAAAAAATGCGAAAAGAAATCTCGGCCTTTGAGGAATTCTAGATCGTACAAATCCCCCAAACTATGAATGCCCGCGCCAACGCTCTCTCCAAAATGGCGTCATCCGAAATAGTCAAATCAGGAAACGTATACACCGAGATCCTCTCTCGGCCCAGCATCGAGAGGGAAGAAATCTTGCAAATCAAAGAAGAGCCCAGTTGGATGGATCCCAAAATACAGTATTTGAAAGACGGTTCTCTACCACCAGACAGGAAAGAGGCTCGGTGGCTGGAGCCAAAGCCGCCCATTACATCTTTGATGGACAGTGTACAAGTGGTCCATCTCTTGGCCATTATTGAAATGTCTCCTACCTTGGCCGCGGAATTTGCGATGAAGGAAGTCCACAAAGGGATCTGGGGTGACCATTCAAGGGGAAAAGTCCTATCCCACAAGATCCTCCGCCGAGGCATTTTCTGACCCACTCTACAACAGGATGCTTCAAATTTCGTCAGGAAATGCGAACAATGCCAAGAGTTAGCTACCGTGTCTCGACTCCCCGTGGTCCCTACAAGCCCTCTCCAATCCTATCCCGTTTGCTATGTGGGGGATGGACTTGTTGGGACCTTTTCCTAATTCAAGCAAGGGGCACCGAATGATGTATGTGGCTACCGACTTGTAGACACCCCATTTTGACCGAACCCTTATGTACCTTGTTTGAATAAAAAATCTTTTAAATCATTGAATTAGTGTTCCAAATCATATCCTATGGTAGGTTAGGATCCCAAGTAGGACCTCGTAAAATTTCAGAAAAATCCTATTAAATTTGACTAATAAGACGAGCGAGTTTGTGGTGTAGTGTAGTATAGTGTAGTGGAAGGGGAGTGGTTTATCCAGTTTGGGGGGCGGTCTATTTAGTGTAATTTGCAGTAGAGGGATATCTCTGGGTAACTAGAGGGGGTCAGTCATAATGGTTTAATTTTTCACTAAGCAGTTTTACTGTGGACCACCATCACTTAACAAAACAAGTCAAAACCTATTAAAAGAGGGGTGTTTGGATAACTTAAAAGGGGGTAAAAATTTATGAACAAATCTATAAATCGGGCTGTAAGTGATCATTTTGGGATTATTCTTGAGCAAGCTAGGTTTGTCCTTTCTTCTTTTTCTAAAATTCTAACGAGGAAGAGAAAATCCCCAAATCTACTGAAACCCTACTCCTTTCTCTTCTCTGATCATCTCTTCCAATGACCTTGCCGGAGCTCCGGCGGGATTCTGATTTGTTGATAGCAAGCTTCTCGTTCAGCTCTATCTGTTATTGTGTTGCTACAGTTAATCTCCTGCTTTGTTCCTTTACAAGATAGAAACCTTCAAACCCTACCTACACCTTGAGAAGCTTTAGATTTGAGTTTTACCTTTGAATATTTGTAGATCTGATCCTCTCTGGATTAGATCAGACAGAAAAATCTGAAAGAGAGAGGCTTTTTTCTTCATTAAATTTAATACAAAGAGAGAAATTGAGGTCTAAAGAAGAGCAGGCTTCGATCATCACCCAAATTGTTCTCATCACATTCGTTTGTTACAGCCACAATTTCACAATTTCAATCATCCTTATATTCCTTGGTGCATACTCGATCTGTAGGAGAGGGAAAACAAGGAACGAGGTAACCTTATTTCACTTCTCTTGATTTTAGATCAGTCTTTATATGTCTTGCTGAGTGATGATGATTTAATACAATTTTTTTTACGAACATATTTTTTACCTAGTTTTTCTTTAGATCAGCTCTAATATCATTCGAGTTTGATTTTAAATGCTTCAAAAGTGGAAAAAAGAATTGGATGAGACTAGATAGATTTTCTGCTTATCAAATGTTTTTCCGACTGGATTTTGATGTCAATGATTGTATTGTTAAAGAATAGAGATGAGTATACTTATTTTATAAAGGATGAGTATATCTTCAGGCGTATGCTATTTTGCATAGTCCAGTTCTCTTAGTGTTATATTCATGCGCTTGTGAAATTTAGTTTCATACACCCAACTTGATAAATCTTGGATTTACGAGTTATTATAATAAGAAACGGGGGAATCTTACCATGTGTACTGATGAGTTAGATTCTTTATGATATTGTTATTATGAATTCACATACTATTGTGCGTTCTTGAGACACTTATTATGGTCTATTAAAATTCAAATATGTACAAGTAGGATTTAGTGGTCATCATTTATTGCATGTGTAAGCCTAATGGTTCCCACCTTGGCATTCCCATCTTCTTTTGATGATTCCAACACACAAGTGATTCTATATCACTAATGTATTTGATTGTCTAAGTTGTAGATCATGATTGTGTTAAGACAAGAGTGCTTGGATTGAGGCCAAGAAGTTCTCATTGAACCGCATTCGGAAGGCCAAAGACATCGGAGATCCAAGAAGCATGAAGACTTGAAGCATCAATTGAAGATCAAAGTCGTGTTAGAATGTAAAGATCCAATCCTAGTTTAGGTTTTAAGAGGCATAAATAAAGTAATCACGCACCCCTAAAATGTTTAAGTGGTTGTCCTTGTGGTGTTCCAACACTTTGGAACCCTCATAACAATTCCAAGTTGGTGTAGAGTTGGAAGCCCAAATGAATAAGAAACAAAAATGAAAAACCAGTTCCATATAGGCTTCTCGGAGCTCCGATCTCGGAACTCCGAGAAAATCCTCGGAGCTCCGAGAAATGGTCCAATAACATTTTCTCATCTTCTGTTTGTATTCCCAGAACTTCGAAAGAAATTCTCAGAACTCCGAGACAACTATTTCTGGAGAAAATTATAGCCGTTGGGTTTTTTGCCAGAATTACGACTATGCCCCCAAATGGTCATATTTTGTGTTTTCTATATATATGTGTAGACACCCACATTTTGCTTTACTTTAACCAACAATAACCTAATATATGTTTTAGGTCATTAATATCTTGATCTGACTTTACGGATCATCAATCGGGACAAAATAAGATAGGGTCACTTCATAGCCCGAACCCTGATTCCATTCCGAGACCCGATTTCCGTAAATCGTTAGATCAATGGCAGATCTTGACCTGGGTCTAACCATCCAAAACCACCTAACCTCTCCTCTCATCCTAACCATCCAAACCTCACCTAACCTCACCTGACCTCTCCTCTCATCCTAACCATCCAAACCTCACCTAACCTCACCTAACCTCACCTAACCACCTAACCTCACCTAACCTTACCTAACCTCACCTAACCTCACCTAACCTCCTATCCCATTCTCCTATAAATACCCTCTCATCCCACCATCCAACAAAAAGAAGAAAAAGAACCCCTCTCTTAGAAAATTCATCCCTCTCCCTCATCTCTTCAAGGGTTCGGCCATCCTTGCCGGATCGGGTGATTTTATACGTTGGGTGATATATATCAAAAGCAGTCATTATCAAGCAAGGAATCATCTTCAAGGAATTACCATCAAAGAAAAATCAAACACAAAGTGGGTTTCCAAAGAGGTAGGCATTTATTTCAATTCTATGTAGGGTCTGTTTTCATGCATATCTTTTACTTTAAAAGAAAAACCATGTTAGGAAGCATGTAGGGTCTGTTTTCCCCCTGGTTAGCCTCTGGTTAGACCCTGGTTGCACCCAGGTTCGCTGCTGGTTGCACCCAGGTTCGATGCTGGTTGCACCCTGGTTCCCTACTGATTCGCACCCTGGTTCCCTGCTGGTTGCACCCTGGTTCCCTACTGGTTCGCACCCTGGTTCCCTACTGGTTCGCACCCTGCTTCCCTGCTGGTTGCACCCTGGTTCCCTACTGGTTCGCACCCTGGTTCGATATTGGTTCGCACCCTGGTTCCCTGCTGGTTCGCACTCTGGTTAGACCCTGGTTGCACCCAGGTTCGCTGCTGGTTGCACCCAGGTTCGCTGCTGGTTGCACCCTGGTTCCCCTGCTGGTTCGCACCCTGGTTCCCTGCTGGTTCGCACCCTGGTTCCCTGCTGGTTCGCACCCTGGTGCACCCTGGTCCGCACCCTGGTTTGTACCCTGCTTCCTCCTAGTTAGACCATGGCTAGTCTCGGGTTTGCTCCTAACTTAGACCCGACTCACTTGACCCTAACCATTAACCCAATCCAACCAAGTCATATCCCAACACAATCCGAGTCGCATGTCTGAATCCATTTGGCCGAATCTCATAAGCCCGCCCACTTTGAATTCCGAAAATTCAAACCCTTGATGATTCCAATATGCTCAATTCTTTGATGCAAATTCCCAATTCCAAAATCCCATTGCTATATCAATGTTTTTGAATCTCAAGTCCAATGCTCAAATACAAACCCGATTCCTGATCCAAATACCAAACCTGTTTTCCAAAATCCAAGCAACCTCCCCAGCGGAACTACGTGTGGCTTGATCCCCATCGCGGGGTACGTAGGCAATTTGGCACTCCCAAGTTCAGTCGCACCTTTCTCTATCTTTCTCATTCCCTCACACTATTTCATCATCTCTTCCATCCCTTTTTTCACTAACCTCAAGAACTGAAATCGATTCACCTCGTGTCTCTCGGAACCGTTGGATTACGGTTTCCGTCGTAAGGACCCTTAGAGCCCAATTTAGGAACACCGGTGTCGTGTCGTGTCCTAAGTTTTAGGGAGTCTTAGGTTTTAGGGAGTCCTAGAGTTAGGAGTCCAGCCTCATCACGGACGTTTGCTATGTATAGCAACCGTGCCATAGGTCTAGTTACACTAGTCACCCAATCTTTCCCTAGGACAAGCCTAGTAAACTAGGATGTAGGCAAACCTGCATTAGTCTAAGGGACCATTTGCATTTAGATGAGAATCATATAGCATCTTAGATGAAATCTTAAGATAATAAAATCCTCAACTTGAATTAAATAACTTCTCCTAAAACTGTTGAAACAGTCAATCCCGTCTAGGTCGGTGTCCTAGTTGAGTTAGGCATAAGTAGCTTAGCTTAGGTGCACCGAACTACGTCGACTCTGATCCCAGTGAGGCTTGGGTACGTAGGCAGCTTGGATGTCTGATGGCATACCACCCGCGAGTCGGCACCACAAACAAATTGTGGTGTTTTGTATATTAATTTTCTTGTAAATGCTTAATCAAATCACTTAGGACTTTCCATGAAATTAGAATTTTAGGAGAACTTTCACTTAGATTGAATCCAGACAAATTAATAAATCAAGATACACATTTAGGATTCACATTGAAATTAGATCATAGGATGCATGTCACTTAGTTCGCACATTAACATAGAGTTGAATGAGCCATTTAAAATAAATTTAAAAGAGTTAGCTTTTGGAATCGAAGACCGATTATCGGGCAAGAATGGTGCATGTGGTGGATAACTCCCCATACCTTCCATTCTCGTAACCAGGTAGCGAGTCTAGATTTCTGGTTAATTACGGGTCCTAGATCCCACATCTAGGTGGCGACTCTGTCAGTCTCTTTCGTGTGGAATTCGGATTGCCTTAGTGATCCCAAGTTCACATAAAAGACGAATTCAAATCAATATTAAAATGCACACGCCAATCGCGTGGATACGAGAGACCAAGAGAGAGAGAGCGGCGGCTCGCGCCCCACACCCCTCTCGCGGGATCAGGGTACCACAGTCTGGCGACTCTGCTGGGGACCACCTAACTTCATTAAAATTTCAAAAGATAATTCATTTGAATTTAATTTAACTGGCTCATAAAAACTCTATACTTGTTAGATTAGTTTGTCTTGTTTTATTTTCTCATCACATTTTACTCGAACTTAACCTAACAAAACCTGAGGGCATCATAGATTGCGCAAACATATTGCACACACTTACATCACTTGCATCTAAACTCTTGCATCTCACGTGCACACACGTCCTATTTTAGGAACCCGGAGTGTTATCTAGCATGGTTGACTGGGATTTCATCACCTGGTGCCTCTGTGCTAGAGAAGCATTCCACCCTTAGCCTAGTACCTTTATGGTACGTAAACGGATCTCTTGTTCACGTACTGATACGCCGGACACTGGTACAGTATATCGAACAGGGATTCGCGCTAAGGGAACTCTTGGCCTTACCCCTAGATTAACCCACACATGCATGATGTATACGAACACATGTGCATCATGTGTGTGAGCCTAGTTTAGGATATCCTACCCATTGGTGTCTAGATTAGGCCGTGGTCCATCTTCCAATGGTCACGATCGGTCCTTAGATACACGAACAAAGTCATGAGTCGAGATTCTCTCTCCACTCCGATAGATTAGGATTAGGGTTGATGCCTTCAGGTAACACTGATAAAATGTGAAAAAAAAAAAAAAAAAAATTTCCCTTTGGGTTAGGATATAAATCCCATAATTTTCAAAGATCTCATAGGATTAGTCATTCATGATCTATCCGTTGAAAGCAATCTTATGCTATCTCATCTAATCTTTTGATCGTGCGTCTTTCGTTCTTCTGTCATACGATTCGATCGTATCTTCATGCCATCCCCTAACTGGCAGATGCAGAATCTCACAATCTTTCGATTATGCGTTCTCATGATCTGATCATGCCTGGTCCAGATAATCCAATCTTGCTTGTACCCCTGGTCTGTTCCTCCTCTAGGGGCTACCTTTTTCAAGATTATTTTGCTAAGTCCTTCAGAGTTCACTCTCAGAATCATTGAGCTAGGGGCATTTCCCTATGCGAATCAGTCATCATTGTCCAAAATTGAAAGTATCAGCCATGATGATGTTCAGAACGAACCAGCCTTCGCCGACCCTTCAACGCCAAACAGTTGCAGCAGTTAAAGTTTTAGTCACTTACTATTTTATGTTGAGTCAGTCATCATGGTCAGTATAATTGTTGAGTCCGGTCTTACAGTTAAAGGTCAATGCCTAGTCCAGGCAAGTTATCTTCTGTTTCTCTTTCTTATTTAGAGTTGTGAATCGTGAGCATGTTCAGGATAGGTCGTCTGATGTAATAGCTTTTCTTTAAATAAAATTTCAGTCAGTTCCAAAAAGTTCACTTGTGTCTGTTCTTAAGTGTGCTTCTGATCTTAAAATAAGACTCCCTCCTCAAATGAGGACAAAATTGACGAAACTCCACTTGAGTCACAGCAATTACTTGAACGAGAGGAGGAGCGCCAATCCCAACCTTTCAAAGATGAAATTGAAATGATAAACACTGGCACTGAAACTTTGATTCAGTGAATGCCGATTGAAAATACATTACCCTCTAAAGAGTGTGAAGAATTGATAAAATTATTTCAAGAATAAGAAGATTGTCTAGAAAAGCTACAACCGATACCAGGGGCAAGACATAGATGGAAAGCTCAAAGAAAATGAAGAAAGTGAGAAGATATATGCTATACAAGGGGCATAGAGTGGAAACAACTTTCATATTTCCAATCAATGACCTTGGTTCTCAAATTCATAAAGCCAACAAATTCAAGATGAAAAGTTCAAAAGCAAACAATGAAAAGTGATCATCAGATATCGAGAGTACGAATCCATAGATGGAGGATGTCAAAGAACAAGTTTCGCTCTATGAAAGTCAAAAGCACGTATTAGAATCTTGAAAGAAGAAGATCCATTATCTCTTACCTGGAAATGCCGTCAAACTCCGCGAAAAAAAAAAAAAACAAAAGAGAAAAAAAAATAATCAGTACCAGAGGGACTCTAGTAACCTAGATCGATTCCCAATCTGAACATCGAAAGGCCTCCTTTGGCCGATTAAATCCCAAAATCAAAACCCAATGTCAAAAGAATACCGATTTGCAAACCCTTCGAGCCTAAATCAAATTTTCTTGAAAACCCATCAAACTTGGGGCATTCCCCCGAACTACGCGAGACCTGATCCCTATACTGGGGTACGTAGGCAACTCGGTTGAACCGAGTTCGGTCGATTCAAAAAGGAAAAGAAATTCAATCCTTTCAAAAAAAAAAAAGAGAGGGACAAGTTCCAAAAGAAGAGAAGTTAATTGTTCCAGAAAGAAAAGAAAAAAGAAAAAAAAATCAAACAATTTATCTTCAAACTAGGGGCATTCGCCCTGAACTACACACGACCTGATTCCTACCTTGGGATATGTAGGCGACCTGTTCACAGGTTCGGTCGAAATCTTTGTTGAGCCTTAAGCCATTCTTTGAAAAGCCCTATCCTACCTATAAAAGTCCTTCTGGTGTTCAGAACTAATGAGCTAGGTCCTGAGATACAATAAAAAAATGAAATGATGATGAATAAGAAAAATAACGGAGTTTGAAGATCTGCTAGACTGAAAACCTGAAAGGGCGGTCTAGGCAAAATTTAAGATCATTCCCCTGCTAAGTTGAAAACCCGAAAGGGCGGCTTAGGCAAAAGCTAAGGGGATAGCCTGCTGGATCGAAAACCTAGAAAGGTGGTTCAGGCAAAAGTTAAGGCTAGCGCGGTCCGCCAAGTTAAAAACCCTGAAGAGGTGACTTGGTCACGGTAAGAGAATCAGTATAAGAAGGCAACAGCCGGTATCAAGACTGAAGATCAACTGAAGTTCAAGCAAATTCAAGTGATATCCTCAAAACTGGGGGCATTGAAGCTAAGCAATCTTAGGGGTCGTAATTAAATTCTTGAGGCATTACTGTTTCGAGGAAGAAGTCCAGTGTTTACGATTTCAAAAAAAAAAAAAAAAAAAAAAATTCCTTGAAATGATAGATTTACCAAATAAAACGTTAACTAAGTCAGAAGCATCACTGTGTTTGTCAGTATAGTCAGTCAATCTTTGTTATTCTAAGTTCACTCCTTCAGGGCTGCTCAATCCTTTGAGTAGTGCCTTTCATCTAAGTTTTCTCTTTAGAAAGAGTCAATCGTCGTTCCTATGTCCAAATGATGTAACTGTCTTGGTGAAGGAGGCCCGGCCTAGGCAGCTCCCTGCAATTATACCTGAAAGGGTTCGAGAATCTAGTCAAACAGCTACATTTCAAAGAAGATCAACTCAAAAGAGTTCAGAAGTAGAAACATCAGAAAGCCCAGCTTCCGTAAAAAGATCATACCCCAGGAAGGCACCTTAAGCTTGGAAGAGCCCCAGATGCAATGGTGGTTGAGCCAATTTCTCAGAAAGATGAACCATTAAAATTCAGAATTTCCTTCCGGTTAGTTAAATACTATCCTGGTCAAGAAATGTTCATCTAAGCACCTGTCAAAAAACAGATCCCGCTTTTCCATGTTAGAGAGCCGTTGTTCTAAATTACCAATTTCAAGTATCTTGTTCAAGGTTTCAGTTATCAAAATCCCCAGAAGACAAGACCAACAGTCTCATTGAGAAAAATCTTGTTGAAGTTTCATAAAAGTGTTCCTAATCCATTCTTGTTACTAATGGTTCTTCGTTCATAAGGTTGGTCGTCTCATCATTCGTCAAAGTCTTGGTTTCCAATATCTTTACTGGGCACGATCTATAATGTCCCCGATTTCATTGAGTTCAAAAAATAAAAAAAAATAAAAAAATCCAAAATTCATCAAATCCAATCCCCGATTCAAACAAATCCAATCTTACGTCAAATTCAAGTTCATGAAAAATCTCATGTCCTCTTTGAGCCCTTTTGTGAAAGGTGCCTCATTTCTCGAGTCCATTTGTGAATGGTCTCGTCTTCTCCTTGAACCCGTTTGTGAACAGGTTTCTCATTCTCTGAGTCCATTTGTGAATGCTCTAATGTCCTCTTTGAGCCCGTTTGTGAACGGTGCCTCTGTTCTCGAGGCCATTTGTGAATGGTCTCATCTTCTCCTTGAGCCCGTTTGCGGACGGTACCTCATTTTCCAAAAATAAAAAAATTTATCAAATCCAAATCCTTAATTAAAAAAAAAAATTAAAAAAAAATCCAATCCTACGTCAAATTCAAGTTCATAAAAAATCTCTAAATTCTTCGAGCCCGTTTGTGAACGGGGCCTCATTTCTCAAGTCCATTTGTGAATGGTCTCGTCTTCTCCTTGAACCCGTTTGTGAACGGTGTCTCATTCTCTGAGTCCATTTGTGAATGGTCTCATCTTCTCCTTGAGCCCGTTTGTGAACGGTGCCTCATTTTCTGAGTCCATTTGTGAATGGTCTCGTGTCCTCTTTGAGCCCGTTTGTGAACGGTGCCTCATTTCTCGAGTCCATTTGTGAATGGTCTTGTCTTCTCCTTGAGCCCGTTTGTGAACGGTGCCTCATTTCTCGAATCCATTTGTGAATGGTCTCGTCTTCTCCTTGAGCCCGTTTGTGAATGGTGCCTCATTTCTCGAGTCCATTTGTGAATGGTCTTGTCTTATCCTTGAGCCCATTTGTGAATGGCGCCTCTTTTCTCGAATCCATTTGTGAATGGTATTGTCCTCCTTGAGCCCGTTTGTGAATGGTGCCTCATTTCTCGAGTCCATTTGTGAATGGTCTTGTCTTCTCCTTGAGCCCGTTTGTGAACGGTGCCTCTTTTCTTCGAGTCCATACAACTATGGTCTCTTATCCTCTTTGAACATCATACATCTATGATGTCTCATTTCCTTGGAATCCGTACAAATACGGTATTTCATTCTCTTCGAGTCCATACAACTTTGATCTCTTATCCCCTTTGAACATCATACAACTATGATGTCTCATTTCCTTGGAATCCTTACAAATACGGTATTTCATTCTCTTCGAGTCCATACAACTATGGTCTCTTATACCCTTTGAACATCATACAACTATGATGTCTCATTTCCTTGGAATCCGTACAAATACGGTATTTCATTCTCTTCGAGTCCATACAACTATGGTCTCTTATCCCCTTTGAACATCATACAACTATGATGTCTCATTTCCTTGGAATCCGTACAAATACGGTATTTCATTCTCTTCAAGTCCATACAACTATGGTCTCTTATCCTCTTTGAACATCATACAACTATGATGTCTCATTTCCTTGGAATCCGTACAAATACGGTATTTCATTCTCTTCGAGTCCATACAACTTTGATCTCTTATCCCCTTTGAACATCATACAACTATGATGTCTCATTTCCTTGGAATCCGTACAAATACGGTATTTCATTCTCTTCAAGTCCATACAACTATGGTCTCTTATCCTCTTTGAACATCATACAACTATGATGTCTCATTTCCTTGGAATCCGTACAAATACGGTATTTCATTCTCTTCGAGTCCATACAACTTTGATCTCTTATCCCCTTTGAACATCATACAACTATGATGTCTCATTTCCTTGGAATCCTTACAAATACGGTATTTCATTCTCTTCGAGTCCATACAACTATGGTCTCTTATACCCTTTGAACATCATACAACTATGATGTCTCATTTCCTTGGAATCCGTACAAATACGGTATTTCATTCTCTTCGAGTCCATACAACTATGGTCTCTTATCCCCTTTGAACATCATACAACTATGATGTCTCATTTCCTTGGAATCCGTACAAATACGGTATTTCATTCTCTTCAAGTCCATACAACTATGGTCTCTTATCCTCTTTGAACATCATACAACTATGATGTCTCATTTCCTTGGAATCCGTACAAATACGGTATTTCATTCTCTTCGAGTCCATACAACTTTGATCTCTTATCCCCTTTGAACATCATACAACTATGATGTCTCATTTCCTTGGAATCCGTACAAATACGGTATTTCATTCTCTTCAAGTCCATACAACTATGGTCTCTTATCCTCTTTGAACATCATACAACTATGATGTCTCATTTCCTTGGAATCCGTACAAATACGGTATTTCATTCTCTTCGAGTCCATACAACTTTGATCTCTTATCCCCTTTGAACATCATACAACTATGATGTCTCATTTCCTTGGAATCCTTACAAATACGGTATTTCATTCTCTTCGAGTCTATACAACTATGGTCTCTTATACCCTTTGAACATCATACAACTATGATGTCTCATTTCCTTGGAATCCGTACAAATACGGTATTTCATTCTCTTCGAGTCCATACAACTATGGTCTCTTATACCCTTTGAACATCATACAACTATGATGTCTCATTTCCTTGGAATCCGTACAAATACGGTATTTCATTCTCTTCGAGTCCATACAACTATGGTCTCTTATCCCCTTTGAACATCATACAACTATGATGTCTCATTTCCTTGGAATCCGTACAAATACGGTATTTCATTCTCTTCAAGTCCATACAACAATGATCTCTTATACCCTTTGAACATCATACAACTATGATGTCTCATTTCCTTGGAATCCGTATAAATACGGTATTTTATCTTGCCCAAGCCCATTCAAAAATGATGCTGCATTTTCATTAAGAATCTTTCAAAAGTCATCCATTATTCTCTCTGAGACCATTTGAAAATGACGTCTCATTTCCTCTGAAGCTGTTCAAAAGCGATATTCCTTTCCCTCCGAAAATCCATTTGAAAATGGTATCCCATTTCTCTCGTTGCCAGCGGCACCGCAGCGGGTTTGTTTTATTGCATTCCAATTCTAGGATTTCATCTAAGGTCTTGCATTATATTAGGTTGCATTGTGTTTAGGGGGTTCCTTTGTCGATTAAAGTTACGCAAAATGGTTCTGTCATTTTAACTTTGGTATTCGATGACTACGTCGTCTCTACCAAAGAGGGGCATCTGTAGACACCCACATTTTGCTTTACTTTAACCAACAATAACCTAATATATGTTTTAGGTCATTAATATCTTGATCTGACTTTACGGATCATCAATCGGGACAAAATAAGATAGGGTCACTTCATAGCCCGAACCCTGATTCCATTCCGAGACCCGATTTCCGTAAATCGTTAGATCAATGGCAGATCTTGACCTGGGTCTAACCATCCAAAACCACCTAACCTCTCCTCTCATCCTAACCATCCAAACCTCACCTAACCTCACCTGACCTCTCCTCTCATCCTAACCATCCAAACCTCACCTAACCTCACCTAACCTCACCTAACCACCTAACCTCACCTAACCTTACCTAACCTCACCTAACCTCACCTAACCTCCTATCCCATTCTCCTATAAATACCCTCTCATCCCACCATCCAACAAAAAGAAGAAAAAGAACCCCTCTCTTAGAAAATTCATCCCTCTCCCTCATCTCTTCAAGGGTTCGGCCATCCTTGCCGGATCGGGTGATTTTATACGTTGGGTGATATATATCAAAAGCAGTCATTATCAAGCAAGGAATCATCTTCAAGGAATTACCATCAAAGAAAAATCAAACACAAAGTGGGTTTCCAAAGAGGTAGGCATTTATTTCAATTCTATGTAGGGTCTGTTTTCATGCATATCTTTTACTTTAAAAGAAAAACCATGTTAGGAAGCATGTAGGGTCTGTTTTCCCCCTGGTTAGCCTCTGGTTAGACCCTGGTTGCACCCAGGTTCGCTGCTGGTTGCACCCAGGTTCGATGCTGGTTGCACCCTGGTTCCCTACTGATTCGCACCCTGGTTCCCTGCTGGTTGCACCCTGGTTCCCTACTGGTTCGCACCCTGGTTCCCTACTGGTTCGCACCCTGCTTCCCTGCTGGTTGCACCCTGGTTCCCTACTGGTTCGCACCCTGGTTCGATATTGGTTCGCACCCTGGTTCCCTGCTGGTTCGCACTCTGGTTAGACCCTGGTTGCACCCAGGTTCGCTGCTGGTTGCACCCAGGTTCGCTGCTGGTTGCACCCTGGTTCCCCTGCTGGTTCGCACCCTGGTTCCCTGCTGGTTCGCACCCTGGTTCCCTGCTGGTTCGCACCCTGGTGCACCCTGGTCCGCACCCTGGTTTGTACCCTGCTTCCTCCTAGTTAGACCATGGCTAGTCTCGGGTTTGCTCCTAACTTAGACCCGACTCACTTGACCCTAACCATTAACCCAATCCAACCAAGTCATATCCCAACACAATCCGAGTCGCATGTCTGAATCCATTTGGCCGAATCTCATAAGCCCGCCCACTTTGAATTCCGAAAATTCAAACCCTTGATGATTCCAATATGCTCAATTCTTTGATGCAAATTCCCAATTCCAAAATCCCATTGCTATATCAATGTTTTTGAATCTCAAGTCCAATGCTCAAATACAAACCCGATTCCTGATCCAAATACCAAACCTGTTTTCCAAAATCCAAGCAACCTCCCCAGCGGAACTACGTGTGGCTTGATCCCCATCGCGGGGTACGTAGGCAATTTGGCACTCCCAAGTTCAGTCGCACCTTTCTCTATCTTTCTCATTCCCTCACACTATTTCATCATCTCTTCCATCCCTTTTTTCACTAACCTCAAGAACTGAAATCGATTCACCTCGTGTCTCTCGGAACCGTTGGATTACGGTTTCCGTCGTAAGGACCCTTAGAGCCCAATTTAGGAACACCGGTGTCGTGTCGTGTCCTAAGTTTTAGGGAGTCTTAGGTTTTAGGGAGTCCTAGAGTTAGGAGTCCAGCCTCATCACGGACGTTTGCTATGTATAGCAACCGTGCCATAGGTCTAGTTACACTAGTCACCCAATCTTTCCCTAGGACAAGCCTAGTAAACTAGGATGTAGGCAAACCTGCATTAGTCTAAGGGACCATTTGCATTTAGATGAGAATCATATAGCATCTTAGATGAAATCTTAAGATAATAAAATCCTCAACTTGAATTAAATAACTTCTCCTAAAACTGTTGAAACAGTCAATCCCGTCTAGGTCGGTGTCCTAGTTGAGTTAGGCATAAGTAGCTTAGCTTAGGTGCACCGAACTACGTCGACTCTGATCCCAGTGAGGCTTGGGTACGTAGGCAGCTTGGATGTCTGATGGCATACCACCCGCGAGTCGGCACCACAAACAAATTGTGGTGTTTTGTATATTAATTTTCTTGTAAATGCTTAATCAAATCACTTAGGACTTTCCATGAAATTAGAATTTTAGGAGAACTTTCACTTAGATTGAATCCAGACAAATTAATAAATCAAGATACACATTTAGGATTCACATTGAAATTAGATCATAGGATGCATGTCACTTAGTTCGCACATTAACATAGAGTTGAATGAGCCATTTAAAATAAATTTAAAAGAGTTAGCTTTTGGAATCGAAGACCGATTATCGGGCAAGAATGGTGCATGTGGTGGATAACTCCCCATACCTTCCATTCTCGTAACCAGGTAGCGAGTCTAGATTTCTGGTTAATTACGGGTCCTAGATCCCACATCTAGGTGGCGACTCTGTCAGTCTCTTTCGTGTGGAATTCGGATTGCCTTAGTGATCCCAAGTTCACATAAAAGACGAATTCAAATCAATATTAAAATGCACACGCCAATCGCGTGGATACGAGAGACCAAGAGAGAGAGAGCGGCGGCTCGCGCCCCACACCCCTCTCGCGGGATCAGGGTACCACAATATGGGTATTCTAATCTTCCCAACTATCAATCCTAACACTTTAAAAACCTATTGGGATATCCTAAGAGTATATTAAGCTTGTTTATGCCTCTCATCATCTAGAATTATGATCTGGATCATAGGCTCTAATTTGTAGATCTTCTTCAACCTTGTAAACCCTTGTGAGGGATTTTTTATTTATTTCTTTCTTTATCAAGACGATTGTATTCGGGCGAGTGTTCGGAGAAGCGTAGCCCTCTTTCCGTGGTGAGGATTGCCACCAAGGTTAAAGGCAATTGGAATTGTAATTGGCATCGATCTTCACCGAAGTTAAGAAGATCAACATAGTGAAGCCATCAACGGGTTTGGTTGGTGGAGTGGAGTAGGCCTCGCGTTTTGAGGACCGAACCACTTTAAATCTCGGGTGCACTCTCTCTTATCTCTTGCTTTACATTTGCATTGCACTTAGGATTTAACTTGTATACTTAATTGCCTTTTTGATCTCTTAAATCTTCAAAATTGGGTTAGAGTTTTCAAAAGTTTAAAACTTGTTAGTAACCTAATTTTTCCTCCTCATAAGTTGCCATTAGAATAATACTTGGGCCTACCCTTGGAATTTCACTTGGTATCAAAGCCTTGGCTCTTAAAAGATTTCTTTTTTTTTATCGTTCGTAAAAAAAATTTTAAATTTAACAAGGGAAAGATCGTAAGATCATTGGCAACTTTCTATTTGTGAAATGGCAAACATGATTGGAACCGAACTTCCGGAAGGCCATTCCACAACTAGACCTCATTTCTTTGATGGGTCCAACTATGGACATTGGAAGACAAGGATGCGCATCTATCTTCTTTCGATAGATGTGGAGCTTTGGCATATTATTGAAAATGGACACACTTTGCCTTCCATGCCATTTGAAGAATGGAATGTTGTAGAGAAAAGGCAAGCAAATTTAAATTATAAAGCTATAAATTCTTTGTTTTGCGCCTTATCTACGGAGGAGTTTAATAGAGTAGCTCTTTTTTATTCCGCCAAGGTTATTTGGGATACTCTTTCCACTACCCATGAGGGAACATCACAAGTCAAGGATTCCAAAATAAACTTGTTAAAGAGCAAATATGAAATGTTTAGAATGGGTCAAAATGAAAGTATTTCCGAAATGTATACCCGATTTTCTAAAATAACAAATGAATTAGCTAATCTTGTTAAATCTTATCCTATGATGAGCTTATGGGTAAGTTGCTTAGGTCACTTCCTCCACATTGGGATCCAAAGGTCACCGCCATACAAGAATCAAAAGATCTCAAGATGCTAACTATGGAGGAGCTTGTAGGATCTCTTATCACTCACGAGATGCTCCTTACGAGCCGACAAGAGGAGAAGAAGCCAAAAGAGAAAGAAAAAGAGAGTAGATCCTTAGCACTCAAGGTGAAAGCGGACTCATCTTCCTCAAGTGAGGCGGATAGTGATGAAGAAGAAACTTTGAGAAAATTCAAAACCTTATCGAGAAATAAGCACAAAAAGGATAAAAAGAAGAAGAAAGAAGAAAATGAAGTAGATGGTGGTATAAGATGTTATAATTGTAAGAAGACGGGACACAAAAGACCGGAGTGCCCTCTTCTCAACTCATCATCCTCAAAGTTCAAGGGTAAGAAGAAAGATTGGAAGAAGAATAAGGGTCTCGTCGCCGCTTGGGATGCGTCAAGCATGTCGGGCAAAAGTTCAAGCGAAGGGGAAGCTAATAAGGATGATCTTTGCTTCATGGCACTCACCCATGAAGATGAGGTAAATTCTAACCCCTCTTGTAATTCACAACTAGTGATAGTGGAAACATATCTTATGATGAATTGTGCATTACTTTGCATTATCAAATTTCAAAAAATAAAGTTCTTAAAAAATTTATTTCAAAATTAGAAAATGAACTTGATGTTTTGAAAAATGAGTCATCTTCTTCCATATCTAAATCTCAAGCACAAATTGAAAATTTTAAACTTGAGATTAAAACCCTTAAAGGTATTTTGGATGAGAAATCTTGCCAATTAGTACAATTTCATAATGTGGCAAGCTCTTCCAAATCTTATGAAGATGACACTAATGATTTTCTAAATCAAATAACCCATCTTCATAATGAAAATGAAAGGTTAAGATTATGTCTCCATAGATTCTTAAATGGTGATAAAATTATTGACATAATCTTGAAGAAGGCTAGTCATAGTATTTTATGATAGGACTAGTCTATCTAACCCTCATGTTAGATGCCATTATTGTGGAATACATGGTCACTACCAATTCCAATGTGCATCTAAAATTAAGGATTGTGGTGGAATCAAGAAAGCTTAGGTTCCCAAAGCCCCCATATGATTCTTTTCATATGTGTTTTTAGATTAGGGGCTTGTGCTTAAAATTGAATATCGTTTTATGGTTATTTAAATATCCCCTCTTGTGTTGAATAAAAATACTAAATAGGGGGAGTTCTATGTTTGTCTTTTTCCTTGAAAAAGGGGGAGCTTAAAATTGAAAATTTTATCCCTTTGATTTTCTTTTACCCCATCGTTTTGATTGATGCCAAAGGGGGAGAAAAATCTAGTATAAGGAAATATATGTATGCTTTTATTGGAAAATCTCTTGTGCTTGTCATCATAAAAAAGGGGGAGATTGTAAGCCCAATGGTTTTCACCTTGGCATTCCCATCTTCTTTTGATGATTCCAATACACAAGCGATTTTATATCACTAATGTGTTTGATTGTCTAAGTTGTAGATCATGATTGTGTTAAGACAAGAGTGCTTGGATTGAGGCCAAGAAGCTCTCATTGAACCGCATTCGGAAGGCCAAAGACATCGGAGATCCAAGACGCATGAAGACTTGAAGCATCAATTGAAGATCGAAGTCGTGTTAGAATGTAAAGATCCAATCCTAGTTTAGGTTTTAAGAGGCATAAATAAAGTAATCACACACTCACACACCCGTAAAATATTTAAGTGATTGTCCTTGTGGTGTTCCAACACTTTGGAACCCTCATAACAATCCCAACTTGGTGTAGAGTTTGAAGCTCAAATGAATAAGAAACAAAAATGAAAAACCAGTTGCATATAGGCTTCTCGGAGCTCCGATTTCTGAACTCCGAGAGAATCCTCGGAGCTCCGAGAAATGGTCCAGTAACATTTTCTCATCTTCTGTTTGTATTCTCGGAACTCCGAGAGAAATTCTCAGAACTCCGAGACCACTATTTCTGGAGAAAATTATAGCCGTTGGGGTTTTTGCCAGAATTACGACTATTTCCCCAAACGGTCATATTTTGGGTTTTCTATATATATGGGTATTCTAATCTTCCCAACTATCAATCTTAACACTCTAAAAACCTATTGGAATATCCTAAGAGTGTATTAAGCTTGTTTATGCCTCTCATCCTCTAGAATTAGGATTTGGATCATAGGCTTCAATTTGTACATCTTCTTCAAACTTTGTAAACCCTTGTGAGGGATTTTTTGTTCTTTCTTTCTTGTTCAACCCATTCTATTCGGGCGAGTGTACGGATAAGCGAAGCCCACTCTCCGTGGTGAGGATTGCCACCAAGGTTAAAGGCAATTGGAATTATAATTGCCACCGATCTTCACCAAAGTTAAGAAGATCAACATAGTGAAGCCATCAACGGGTTTGGTTGGTGGAGTTGAGTAGGCCTCGCGTTTTGAGGACCGAACCACTTTAAATCTCTGGTGCACTCTCTCTTATCTCTTGCTTTACATTTGCATTGCACTTAGGATTTAACTTGTATGCTTAATTGCCTTTTTGATCTCTTAAATCTTCAAAATTGGGTTAGAGTTTTCAAAAGCTTAAAACTTGTTAGTAACCTAATTTTCCCTCCTCATAAGTTTCCATTAGAATAGTACTTGGGCTTACCCCTACCCTTGGAATTTTAGCATGTTTACATTCGTCTTTTAGTTTTAAGTAAGCTAGTCATATGTATGCTTGGGTTACAGTTTATTTTTACACAGGAGCTATCATTTGTTCGTGTATTCTTAAAATCAATGCAGCTTAGCTATATTTGAATGTCCCTTACCAGTCATTACTCTTATTCCCCCCCAGATTCTACTTTAGTGTTCAGGTTACTTGTAAAGATTTTATCAATTCATGTTCAAGGAATTCATGGGATTCATCTCGTTTTATTCTTCTTTATTTTTAGCCAAGGCTTGGACTTTCTTCTGTAAGTAATAGGGGTAATTCCTATTTGCAGGGTCTCCTTCAATTTTTAGTTTACATATTTGTTCTTCTAGTTACCTTTAACATTTGACACCAGCTATCAAATTCTTTCCATCGTCTTTCAATAATTACTATCTGTATTTTCATTTGTTTAGCAGATTAAATCCCATTGATAGCAAAGTCCATTTCTACTTCTTTTACAATCTACCCTCTTCAAAATCATAATCTTTAACCTACTGTCAATAGACCCTAGTTCCAGCTCTCAATATTTATGAGAAATTTGACTGTTCGTATTTTGAATAGGTGGGTGATGAAGGAATTATCCCAAGCCCATCCTTTAGGGTAGCAACCCCTCTTCCCCTGTATAGAGATTTATGTAGTCTTTTAGATAGTCTTAGACATTGGTCCCTGCCTTCATTGCATGGGCGATGAAGGAGTCATCCCAAGCCCATTCTTAGGGGACTTGCATAGTCTTAATAGCATTCCCCTCTTTTCTTTAGTAGACTTTCTTTGTCTTTTAGACATGTGACCTTAAACCTTAAATTCTTCATTCATTGCAAGGGCAATGAAAGGTTCATCTGGAACCCTCTTTAGGAGTCTACCTTTGTCTCATAAGAGACTACCCATAAGAGGTTTACTTAGCCTCATTTATAGAACCGTTTCCTAAGTTAGAAGAGCAACTCGTTTTGTTAGTTGCCTATAACCCTATTTGTAGACACCCCCATTTTGCTCCGCTTTAATCAACAAAGAAGTTAGTATTTTCCTATCGGTTTTTTAGTGTTTTTCTTTTCCGTGTCCTCTTATGTTTTCCCGATCTCTTCGGTCATTTCCGCCGTGTTTTATATTTTTTTGCCGAATGTTGAGAAGGGTTATTCACAGGAATCCAAATAAGAGAGAGAGAGCTTTGGGATAAGTTGCTTCGGGCAGAGTCAATCGAATGGCCCCACACAATTTTTTTTGGGAAGAAATGAGTTTTGGCTTACTTGGATCCAATATTTGAGGTTGTTCGTGGGGGAGAAATTAGTAGCAAATTATTATAAAAATCTATGAAAGTTTTCCAGTAAGCTATATTCATTCATATCCTGTTACTGTAAAAATTTCAATTTATTTCGAGTTTGTTTGCAATGAGTTCATTTGTAAAATCATCCATGTGATCTGAAATTGATAAAATCTATTAAAAATTGAAATTAACCAAAATCATTATGAAAACTTCCATGGAACTTTAAATTTCTATGGCGTATTCATTCCTTAAGCCGCTGGAACAGAAATTTTAGGAGTCTTGGATTTCCTTTGTAAAATGGCCATGCTAGGATAATTTAGATGCCAAAATCGTAACCATAATCGTATATTAATTGCGATTGATCTAGCATAATTGGAGTGGGTAAACTATAGTATGTTATTGGCTCCGAGGTCCACTGTCCACGGAAATTCTGAGAAATATGCCAGGCAATAACATACTATAACTTACGTGCTAAATTATACGAAGGTCGAGAGCACGATTCCTTTCCATGGTTGCAATTCGAGGCTGAAATTTGCGAACCATAGAGCCTTTGGTATTCCTTAGATGTTTAGGAACCGAAAATCCTTGAAATCTGAAAATTATTAACTTCAACAAATTGAATCAATTTACCTCATGTCTTTCGGAATCGTTGGATTGCGGTTTCCATCGTAAGAACCATTAGAGCCATATTCAGGAACACTTACGTCATGTCGTGTCCTAGGTTTTAGGGAGTCCTAGAGTTAGGAGTCCAGCCTCATCACGGGCGTTTGCTATGGATAGCAACCATGCCATAGATCTAGTTACGCTAGTCACCTAATTTTTCCCTAGGACAAACCTAGTTACCTAGGATGTAGGTTAACCTGCATTAGTCTAAGTGACGTCTTGCACTTAGATAGGATCATATACCATCTTAGATGAAGTCCTAGGATAATAAAATCTTCAACTTGAACTAAATAATCTTCTCTTAAAACTGTTGAAACAGTCAATCCAGTTTAGATCGGTGTCTTAGATGAGTTAGGCATAAGTAGCTTAGCTTAGGTGCACCGAACTACGTCAACTCTGATCCCAGTGAGGCTTGGGTACGTAGGCAGCTTGGATGCTTGATGGCATACCAATCGCGAGTCAGCCCCACACACAAGTGATGGGATTTTGTATATTAGTTTTCTTATAAATTCTTAATTAAAATATGTAGGATTTCCCTCAAATTAGCATTTTAGGAGAACTTTCACTTAGATTGAATTCAAACAAATTAAGAAAATCAAGATACACATTTAGGAATTACATTGAAATTAGATTTTAGGATGCATGTCACATAGTTTGCACATTAATATAGAGTTAAATGAGCCATTTAAAAGAAATTCAAAAGAGTTAACTTTTTGGAATTGAAGACCGATTATTGGGCAGGAATGGTGCATGTGGTGGTAACTCCCCATACCTTCCATTCTCGTAACCAGGAAACGAGTCTAGATTTTTGGTCAATTATGGGTCCTAGATCCCTCATCTAGGTGGCGACTCTGTCACTCTCTTTTGCGTGGAATTCGGATTGCCTTAGTGATCCCAAGTTCACAGAAAAGATGAATTAAATCACACCTTGCTGGGCATGGCGGCTTACCCCTGCCCTTATGGGTATTGGGTTGCACGTTTGTTTGCACCCTATGGCTTGGTTGCTGCCTGCTTGGTTGGATAATTAAAATAATAAAAAGCACACGACAATCGCGTGGGTACGAGAGACCAAGAGAGAGTGTAGCGCATCGCGTGCTCGCGACCCTCTCGCTGGATCGGGTCCCACACTATTTATCATTGCAAGGGCAATGATAGGGATACTTGGAGCCCACCACTTTGTCTAGGAGACTTGCCTAGTCTCGCTAGCTGTGGGACACAGATCCTGCGAGAGGGGCGGGGCGCGAGCCGCCGCGCTCTCTCTTGGTCTCTCGTACCCACGCGATTGGCGTGTGCATTTTAATATTGATTTGAATTCATCTTTCCTGTGAACTTGGGATCACTAAGGCAATCCGAATTCCACACGAAAGAGACTGACAGAGTCGCCACCTAGATATGGGATCTAGGACCCATAATTAACCAGAAATCTAGACTCGCTACCTGGTTACGAGAATGGAAGGTATGGGGAGTTATCCACCACATGCACCATTCCTGCCCGATAATCGGTCTTCGATTCCAAAAGCTAACTCTTTTAAATTTATTTTAAATGGCTCATTCAACTCTATGTTAAAGTGCGAACTAAGTGACATGCATCCTAACATCTAATTTCAATGTGAATCCTAAATGTGTATCTTGATTTATTAATTTGTCTGGATTCAATCTAAGTGAAAGTTCTCCTAAAATTCTAATTTCATGGAAAGTCCTAAGTGATTTGATTAAGCATTTACAAGAAAATTAATATACAAAACACCACAATTTGTTGTGGTGCCGACTCGCGGGTGGTATGCCGTCAGACATCCAAGCTGCCTACGTACCCAAGCCTCACTGGGATCAGAGTCGACGTAGTTCGGTGCATTTAAGCTAAGCTACATATGCCTAACTCAACTAGGACACCGATCTAGACGGGATTGACTGTTTCAACAGTTTTAAGAGAAGTTATTTAATTCAAGTTGAGGATTTTATTATCTTAGGATTTCATCGAAGATGCTATATGATCCTATCTAAATGCAAGTTGTCCCTTAGACTAATGCAGGTTAGCCTACATCCTAGTTTACTAGGCTTGTCCTAGGGAAAAACTGGATGACTAGTGTAACTTGACCTATGGCACGGTTGCTATACATAGCAAGCGTCCGTGATGAGGCTGGACTCCTAACTCTAGGACTCCCTAAAACTTAGGACACAACACGACACGACACCATTGTTCCTAAATTGGGCTCTAAGGGTTCTTACGACGGAAACCATAATCCAATGGTTCCGAGAGACACGAGATGAATCGAGATGATGAATAGTGTGAGGGAATGGGAAAGATAGAGAAAGGTGCGACTGAACTTGGGAGTGCCAAATTGCCTACGTACCCCGTGATGGGGATCAAGCCACACGTAGTTCCACTGGGGAGGTTGCTTGGATTTTGGAAAACAGGTTTGGTATTTGGATCAGGAATCGGGTTTGTATTTGAGCATTGGACTTGAGATTCAAAAACATTGATATAGCAATGGGATTTTGGAATTGGGAATTTGCATCAAAGAATTGAGCATATTGGAATCATCAAGGGTTTGAATTTTCGGAATTCAAAGTGGGCGGGCTTATGAGATTCGGCCAAATGGATTCAGACATGCGACTCGGATTGTGTTGGGATATGACTTGGTTGGATTGGGTTAATGGTTAGGGTCAAGTGAGTCGGGTCTAAGTTAGGAGCAAACCCGAGACTAGCCATGGTCTAACTAGGAGGAAGCAGGGTACAAACCAGGGTGCGGACCAGGGTGCACCAGGGTGCGAACCAGCAGGGAACCAGGGTGCGAACCAGCAGGGGAACCAGGGTGCAACCAGCAGGGAACCTGGGTGCAACCAGCAGCGAACCTGGGTGCGAACCAGCAGGGAACCAGGGTGCGAACCAGCAGGGGAACCAGGGTGCAACCAGGAGGGAACCTGGGTGCAACCAGCAGCGAACCTGGGTGCAACCAGGGTCTAACCAGAGTGCGAACCAGCAGGGAACCAGGGTGCGAACCAATATCGAACCAGGGTGCGAACCAGTAGGGAACCAGGGTGCAACCAGCAGGGAACCAGGGTGCAACCAGTAGGGAACCAGGGTGCAACCAGCAGGGGAACCAGGGTGCGAATCAGTAGGGAACCAGGGTGCAACCAGCATCGAACCTGGGTGCAACCAGCAGCGAACCTGGGTGCAACCAGGGTCTAACCAGAGGCTAACCAGGGGGAAAACGGACCCTACATGCTTCCTAACATGGTTTTTCTTTTAAAGTAAAAGATATGCATGAAAACAGACCCTACATAGAATTGAAATAAATGCCTACCTCTTTGGAAACCCACTTTGTGTTTGATTTTTCTTTGATGTTAATTCCTTGAAGATGATTCCTTGCTTGATAATGACTGCTTTTGATATATATCACCCAACGTATAAAATCACCCGATCCGGCAAGGATGGCCGAACCCTTGAAGAGATGAGGGAGAGGGATGAATTTTCTAAGAGAGGGGTTCTTTTTTCTTCTCTTGGATGGTGGGATGAGAGGGTATTTATAGGAGAATGGGATAGGAGGTTAGGTGAGGTTAGGTGGTTTTGGATGGTTAGGATGAGAGGATGAGGTTAGGTAAGGTTAGGTGGGGTTAGGTAAGGTTAGGTGAGGTTAGGTGAGGTTAGGTGAGGTTTGGATGGTTAGGATGAGAGGAGAGGTTATGTGAGGTTAGGTGAGGTTTGGATGGTTAGGATGAGAGGAGAGGTTAGGTGGTTTTGGATGGTTAGACCCAGGTCAAGATCTACCATTGATCTAACGATTTACGGAAATCGGGTCTCGGAATGGAATCAGGGTCCGGGCTATGAAGTGACCCTAGCTTATTTTGTCCTGATTGATGATTCGTGAAGTCAGATCAAGATATTAATGACCTAAAACATATAAATCAATGATAGAGGGGGTTCTCACATGGATTTAACACACTAATTTCTTTGTTGATTAAAACAAAACAAAATGGGGTGTCTACAGATGCCCCTCTTTGGTAGAGATGACGTAGTCATTGAATACCAAAGTTAAAAATGACAGAACCATTTTGCGTAGCTTTAATCGACAAAGGACTCTCTAGACACAACGCACCTTAACATAATGCAAAACCTTAGATGAAACCCTAGAACTTGAATAATAATAAAAAAAACTCGATGCGGCGCCGTTCACAAACGGGCAATTAGAGAATGAGATATCATTTTCGAATGGATTCTGAAGGGAAAGGACAAAGATCGCTCTCAAACAGTTTTTAGAAGGAGATGAGACGCCGCTCACAAGCGGGTTCAACGAGGATAAGAAGCATTCCCAAATGGACTTGGATAATGAGGCACCGTTCACAAACGGCCTCAAGGAGGATAGAAAACCATTCACAAATGGACTCGAGAAAAGAGGCACCGTTCACAAACGGGCTCAAGGAGAAGACAAGACCATTCACAAATGGACTCGAGAAATGAGGCACCGTTCACAAACGGGCTCAAGGAGGACGATACCATTCACAAATGGATTCGAGAAAAGAGGCACCGTTCACAAACGGGCTCAAGGAGAAGACAAGACCATTCACAAATGGACTCGAGAAATGAGGCACCGTTCACAAACGGGCTCAAGGAGGACGATACCATTCACAAATGGATTCGAGAAAAGAGGCACCATTCACAAACGGGCTCAAGGATAAGACAAGACCATTCACAAATGGACTCGAGAAATGAGGCACCATTCACAAACAGGCTCAAGGAGAAGACGAGACCATTCACAAATGGACTCGAGAAATGAGGCACCGTTCACAAACGGGCTCAAGGAGAAGACGAGACCATTCACAAATGGATTCGAGAAATGAGGCACCGTTCACAAACGGGCTCAAGGAGAAGACAAGACCATTCACAAATGGATTCGAGAAATGAGGCACCGTTCACAAACGGGCTCAAGGAGAAGACAAGACCATTCACAAATGGACTCGAGAAATGAGGCACCGTTCACAAACGGGCTCAAAGAGGACACGAGACCATTCACAAATGGACTCAGAAAATGAGGCACCGTTCACAAACGGGCTCAAGGAGAAGATGAGACCATTCACAAATGGACTCAGAGAATGAGACACCTGTTCACAAACGGGTTCGAAGAGAAGACGAGACCATTCACAAATGGACTCGAGAAATGAGGCACCGTTCACAAACGGGCTCGAAGAATTTAGGGATTTTTTTATGAACTTGAATTTGACGTAGGAATGGATTTTTATTTTTATTTTTTAATTAAGGATTTGGATTTGATAAATTTTTTTATTTTTGGAAAATGAGGTACCGTCCGCAAACGGGCTCAAGGAGAAGATGAGACCATTCACAAATGGCCTCGAGAAAAGAGGCACCGTTCACAAACGGGCTCAAAGAGGACATGAGACCATTCACAAATGGACTCAGAGAATGAGAAACCTGTTCACAAACGGGTTCAAGGAGAAGACGAGACCATCCCCAAATGGCCTCGAGAAAAGAGGCACCGTTCACAAACGGGCTCAAAGAGGGCATGAGATTTTTCATGAACTTGAATTTGACGTAAGATTGGATTTGTTTGAATCGGGGATTGGTTTTGATGAATTTTTTATTTTTGGGAAATGAGGTACCGTCCGCAAACGGGCTCAAGGAGAAGACGAGACCATTCACAAACGGCCTCGAGAAATGAGGCACCTTTCACAGAAGGGCTCAAAGAGGACATGAGATTTTTCATGAACTTGAATTTGACGTAAGATTGGATTTGTTTGAATCGGGGATTGGATTTGATGAATTTTTATTTTTGGGAAATGAGGTACCGTCCGCAAACGGGCTCAAGGAGAAGACGAGACCATTCACAAATGGGCTCGAGAAATGAGGCACCGTTCACAAACGGGCTCGACGACACAAGATAGCTTTGATTGATGAATTCAACAATGAAAAATTTAGAGATTTTTATGAATTTGAATTTGACGTAGGATTGGATTTTTTGAATTGGGGATTGGATTTGATGAATTTTTGATTTTTTGAGAAATGAGGCACCGTCCACAAACGGGCTCAAGGAGGACATGAGACCATTCATAAATGAACTCAGAAAATGAGGCACCGTTCACAAATGGGCTCAAGGAGGAGACGAAACCATTCACAAATGGACTCGAGAGATGAGGCACCGTTCACAAACGGGCTCAAGGAGAAGACGAGGCCATTTGCAAATGGGCTCGAGAAAAGAGGTACCGTTCACAAACGGGCTCGAAGAATTTAGAGATTTTCCATGAACTTGAATTTGACGTAAGATTGGATTTGATGAATTTTTTATTTTTTTGAACTCAATGAAATCGGGGATATTATGGATCGTGCCCGACAAAGATGTTGGAAACTAGGACTTTGACGAATGATGAAACGGCAAACCTTTGGAACGAAGAACCATTACTAGCAAGAATGGATTAGGAACATTTTTATGAAACTTCAACAAGATTTTTCTCAAAGAGACTGCTGGTCTTGTCTTCTGGGGATTTTGATAACTGAAACCTTGAACAAGACATTTGAGATTGGTAATTTAGAACAACGACTCTCTTGGATATTAACATGGAAAAGCGGGATCTGCTTCTTGACAGGTGTTTAGATAAACATTTCTTGACCAGGATAACTAACCGGAAGGGAATTATGAATTTGAATGGTTCATCTTTCTGAGAAATTGGCTCAACCACCATTGCATCTGAGGTTCTTCCAAGCTTAAGGTGCCTTCCTGGGGTATGATCTTTTTACGGAAGCTGGGCTTTCTGATGTTTCTACTTCTGAATTTTTCTGAGCTGATCTTCTTTGAAATGAAGTTGTTTGACTAAATTCTCGAGCTCTTTCAGGTATAATTGCAGGGAGCTGCCTAGGCCTGGCCTCCTTCACCAAGACAGTTACATCATTTGGACATAGGAACGACAATTGACTCTTTCTAAAGAGAAAACTTAGATGAAAGGCACTACTCAAAGGATTGAGCAGCCCTGAAGGAGTGAACTTAGAATAATAAAGATTGACTGACTATACTGACAAACATAGTGATGCTTCTGACTTAGTTAATGTTTTGTTTGGTAAGTCTATCCTTTCAAGGAATAGTTTTTCAATTGGTAAACACCGGACTTCTTCCTCGAAACAGTAATGCCTCCAGAATTTAATTACGACCCCTAAGATTGCTTAGCTTCAATGCCCCCAGTTTTGAGGATATCACTTGAATTTGCTTGAACTTCAGTTGATCTTCAGTCTTGATACCGGCTGTTGCCTTCTTATACTGATTCTCTTACCGTGACCAAGTCACCTCTTCAGGGTTTTTAACTTGGCGGACCGCGCTAGCCTTAACTTTTGCCTGAACCACCTTTCTAGGTTTTCGATCCAGCAGGCTATCCCCTTAGCTTTTGCCTAAGCCGCCCTTTCGGGTTTTCAACTTAGCAGGGGAATGATCTTAAATTTTGCCTAGACCGCCCTTTCAGGTTTTCAGTCTAGCAGATCTTCAAACTCCGTTATTTTTCTTATTCATCATCATTTCATTTTTTTATTGTATCTCAGGACCTAGCTCATTAGTTCTGAACACCAGAAGGACTTTTATAGGTAGGATAGGGCTTTTCAAAGAATGGCTTAAGGCTCAACAAAGATTTCGACCGAACCTGTGAACAGGTCGCCTACATATCCCAAGGTAGGAATCAGGTCGTGTGTAGTTCAGGGCGAATGCCCCTAGTTTGAAGATAAATTGTTTGATTTTTTTTTTCCTTTTTTCTTTTCTTTCTGGAACAATTAACTTCTCTTCTTTTGGAACTTGTCCCTCTCTTTTTTTTTTTGAAAGGATTGAATTTCTTTTCCTTTTTGAATCGACCGAACTCGGTTCAACCGAGTTGCCTACGTACCCCAGTATAGGGATCAGGTCTCGCGTAGTTCGGGGGAATGCCCCAAGTTTGATGGGTTTTCAAGAAAATTTGATTTAGGCTCGAAGGGTTTGCAAATCGGTATTCTTTTGACATTGGGTTTTGATTTTGGGATTTAATCGGCCAAAGGAGGCCTTTCGATGTTCAGATTGGGAATCGATCTAGGTTACTAGAGTCCCTCTGGTACTGATTATTTTTTTTTTCTCTTTTGTTTTTTTTTTTTTTCGCGGAGTTTGACGGCATTTCCAGGTAAGAGATAATGGATCTTCTTCTTTCAAGATTCTAATACGTGCTTTTGACTTTCATAGAGCGAAACTTGTTCTTTGACATCCTCCATCTATGGATTCGTACTCTCGATATCTGATGATCACTTTTCATTGTTTGCTCTTGAACTTTTCATCTTGAATTTGTTGGCTTTATGAATTTGAGAACCAAGGTCATTGATTGGAAATATGAAAGTTGTTTCCACTCTATGCCCCTTGTATAGCATATATCTTCTCACTTTCTTCATTTTCTTTGAGCTTTCCATCTATGTCTTGCCCCTGGTATCGGTTGTAGCTTTTCTAGACAATCTTCTTATTCTTGAAATAATTTTATCAATTCTTCACACTCTTTAGAGGGTAATGTATTTTCAATCGGCATTTACTGAATCAAAGTTTCAGTGCCAGTGTTTATCATTTCAATTTCATCTTTGAAAGGTTGGGATTGGCGCTCCTCCTCTCGTTCAAGTAATTGCTGTGACTCAAGTGGAGTTTCGTCAATTTTGTCCTCATTTGAGGAGGGAGTCTTATTTTAAGATCAGAAGCACACTTAAGAACAGACACAAGTGAACTTTTTGGAACTGACTGAAATTTTATTTAAAGAAAAGCTATTACATCAGACGACCTATCCTGAACATGCTCACGATTCACAACTCTAAATAAGAAAGAGAAACAGAAGATAACTTGCCTGGACTAGGCATTGACCTTTAACTGTAAGACCGGACTCAACAATTATACTGACCATGATGACTGACTCAACATAAAATAGTAAGTGACTAAAACTTTAACTGCTGCAACTGTTTGGCGTTGAAGGCTCGGCGAAGGCTGGTTCGTTCTGAACATCATCATGGCTGATACTTTCAATTTTGGACAATGATGACTGATTCGCATAGGGAAATGCCCCTAGCTCAATGATTCTGAGAGTGAACTCTGAAGGACTTAGCAAAATAATCTTGAAAAAGGTAGCCCCTAGAGGAGGAACAGACCAGGGGTACAAGCAAGATTGGATTATCTGGACCAGGCATGATCAGATCATGAGAACGCATAATCGAAAGATTGTGAGATTCTGCATCTGCCAGTTAGGGGATGGCATGAAGATACGATCGAATCGTATGACAGAAGAACGAAAGACGCACGATCAAAAGATTAGATGAGATAGCATAAGATTGCTTTCAACGGATAGATCATGAATGACTAATCCTATGAGATCTTTGAAAATTATGGGATTTATATCCTAACCCAAAGGGAAATTTTTTTTTTTTTTTTTTTTCACATTTTATCAGTGTTACCTGAAGGCATCAACCCTAATCCTAATCTATCGGAGTGGAGAGAGAATCTCGACTCATGACTTTGTTCGTGTATCTAAGGACCGATCGTGACCATTGGAAGATGGACCACGGCCTAATCTAGACACCAATGGGTAGGATATCCTAAACTAGGCTCACACACATGATGCACATGTGTTCGTATACTACATGCATGTGTGGGTTAATCTAGGGGTAAGGCCAAGAGTTCCCTTAGCGCGAATCCCTGTTCGATATACTGTACCAGTGTCCGGCGTATCAGTACGTGAACAAGAGATCCGTTTACGTACCATAAAGGTACTAGGCTAAGGGTGGAATGCTTCTCTAGCACAGAGGCACCAGGTGATGAAATCCCAGTCAACCATGCTAGATAACACTCCGGGTTCCTAAAATAGGACGTGTGTGCACGTGAGATGCAAGAGTTTAGATGCAAGTGATGTAAGTGTGTGCAATATGTTTGCGCAATCTATGATGCCCTCAGGTTTTGTTAGGTTAAGTTCGAGTAAAATGTGATGAGAAAATAAAACAAGACAAACTAATCTAACAAGTATAGAGTTTTTATGAGCCAGTTAAATTAAATTCAAATGAATTATCTTTTGAAATTTTAATGAAGTTAGGTGGTCCCCAGCAGAGTCGCCAAACTGTAGGACACAGATCCTGCGAGAGGGGCGGGGCGCGAGCCGCCGCGCTCTCTCTTGGTCTCTCGTACCCACGCGATTGGCGTGTGCATTTTAATATTGATTTGAATTCATCTTTCCTGTGAACTTGGGATCACTAAGGCAATCCGAATTCCACACGAAAGAGACTGACAGAGTCGCCACCTAGATATGGGATCTAGGACCCATAATTAACCAGAAATCTAGACTCGCTACCTGGTTACGAGAATGGAAGGTATGGGGAGTTATCCACCACATGCACCATTCCTGCCCGATAATCGGTCTTCGATTCCAAAAGCTAACTCTTTTAAATTTATTTTAAATGGCTCATTCAACTCTATGTTAAAGTGCGAACTAAGTGACATGCATCCTAACATCTAATTTCAATGTGAATCCTAAATGTGTATCTTGATTTATTAATTTGTCTGGATTCAATCTAAGTGAAAGTTCTCCTAAAATTCTAATTTCATGGAAAGTCCTAAGTGATTTGATTAAGCATTTACAAGAAAATTAATATACAAAACACCACAATTTGTTGTGGTGCCGACTCGCGGGTGGTATGCCGTCAGACATCCAAGCTGCCTACGTACCCAAGCCTCACTGGGATCAGAGTCGACGTAGTTCGGTGCATTTAAGCTAAGCTACATATGCCTAACTCAACTAGGACACCGATCTAGACGGGATTGACTGTTTCAACAGTTTTAAGAGAAGTTATTTAATTCAAGTTGAGGATTTTATTATCTTAGGATTTCATCGAAGATGCTATATGATCCTATCTAAATGCAAGTTGTCCCTTAGACTAATGCAGGTTAGCCTACATCCTAGTTTACTAGGCTTGTCCTAGGGAAAAACTGGATGACTAGTGTAACTTGACCTATGGCACGGTTGCTATACATAGCAAGCGTCCGTGATGAGGCTGGACTCCTAACTCTAGGACTCCCTAAAACTTAGGACACAACACGACACGACACCATTGTTCCTAAATTGGGCTCTAAGGGTTCTTACGACGGAAACCATAATCCAATGGTTCCGAGAGACACGAGATGAATCGAGATGATGAATAGTGTGAGGGAATGGGAAAGATAGAGAAAGGTGCGACTGAACTTGGGAGTGCCAAATTGCCTACGTACCCCGTGATGGGGATCAAGCCACACGTAGTTCCACTGGGGAGGTTGCTTGGATTTTGGAAAACAGGTTTGGTATTTGGATCAGGAATCGGGTTTGTATTTGAGCATTGGACTTGAGATTCAAAAACATTGATATAGCAATGGGATTTTGGAATTGGGAATTTGCATCAAAGAATTGAGCATATTGGAATCATCAAGGGTTTGAATTTTCGGAATTCAAAGTGGGCGGGCTTATGAGATTCGGCCAAATGGATTCAGACATGCGACTCGGATTGTGTTGGGATATGACTTGGTTGGATTGGGTTAATGGTTAGGGTCAAGTGAGTCGGGTCTAAGTTAGGAGCAAACCCGAGACTAGCCATGGTCTAACTAGGAGGAAGCAGGGTACAAACCAGGGTGCGGACCAGGGTGCACCAGGGTGCGAACCAGCAGGGAACCAGGGTGCGAACCAGCAGGGGAACCAGGGTGCAACCAGCAGGGAACCTGGGTGCAACCAGCAGCGAACCTGGGTGCGAACCAGCAGGGAACCAGGGTGCGAACCAGCAGGGGAACCAGGGTGCAACCAGGAGGGAACCTGGGTGCAACCAGCAGCGAACCTGGGTGCAACCAGGGTCTAACCAGAGTGCGAACCAGCAGGGAACCAGGGTGCGAACCAATATCGAACCAGGGTGCGAACCAGTAGGGAACCAGGGTGCAACCAGCAGGGAACCAGGGTGCAACCAGTAGGGAACCAGGGTGCAACCAGCAGGGGAACCAGGGTGCGAATCAGTAGGGAACCAGGGTGCAACCAGCATCGAACCTGGGTGCAACCAGCAGCGAACCTGGGTGCAACCAGGGTCTAACCAGAGGCTAACCAGGGGGAAAACGGACCCTACATGCTTCCTAACATGGTTTTTCTTTTAAAGTAAAAGATATGCATGAAAACAGACCCTACATAGAATTGAAATAAATGCCTACCTCTTTGGAAACCCACTTTGTGTTTGATTTTTCTTTGATGTTAATTCCTTGAAGATGATTCCTTGCTTGATAATGACTGCTTTTGATATATATCACCCAACGTATAAAATCACCCGATCCGGCAAGGATGGCCGAACCCTTGAAGAGATGAGGGAGAGGGATGAATTTTCTAAGAGAGGGGTTCTTTTTTCTTCTCTTGGATGGTGGGATGAGAGGGTATTTATAGGAGAATGGGATAGGAGGTTAGGTGAGGTTAGGTGGTTTTGGATGGTTAGGATGAGAGGATGAGGTTAGGTAAGGTTAGGTGGGGTTAGGTAAGGTTAGGTGAGGTTAGGTGAGGTTAGGTGAGGTTTGGATGGTTAGGATGAGAGGAGAGGTTATGTGAGGTTAGGTGAGGTTTGGATGGTTAGGATGAGAGGAGAGGTTAGGTGGTTTTGGATGGTTAGACCCAGGTCAAGATCTACCATTGATCTAACGATTTACGGAAATCGGGTCTCGGAATGGAATCAGGGTCCGGGCTATGAAGTGACCCTAGCTTATTTTGTCCTGATTGATGATTCGTGAAGACAGATCAAGATATTAATGACCTAAAACATATAAATCAATGATAGAGGGGGTTCTCACATGGATTTAACACACTAATTTCTTTGTTGATTAAAACAAAACAAAATGGGGTGTCTACACTAGCACCCTTGTTTATTTCCTCTCCATTTAGGAGTCATGTTTTGATTTATTTGCACCCCCTCTTATAGAGTTGTTGGACATGTTTGGTCTTATTAGTATTCATTTTTAAAGTTGTTTGTCTTTTAGCTAGAGTGTCTATCTTTTAGTTAGGAGTTTATCCTATAGCATTGTTTCCTCATCTTTCATAGAGACTAGCTCAGTCTTATTAGAGCTTTTACCTACTTGGGATTTTATACATTTTCATTTTTATCTTGGGACATTTAGTTTACTTGTTTGTGGATCATTTTATTTTCTTGGGATAATAGCTTACTTGGTTAGGGTTTCCCTTTTAGCCCTAGGGGTTTTGCTCTAATGTGTTGTTTTGTATGTTCCCTTTGGCTAGAAGGGTGGAAATATTTTAAAACTTAAAAAAACATTAAAACATCTTAAAATTTTAAAACATCAGAAATTTGAAACTCAAAAACATTGAATATCTAAAATGTCAAAAATTTTAGGAGCATATTAGGAAAGTATGTTTCCGAACTTGGGATTTTATACATTTTCATTTTTATCTTGGGACATTTAGTTTACTTGTTTGTGGATCATTTTATTTTCTTGGGATAATAGCTTACTTGGTTAGGGTTTCCCTTTTAGCCCTAGGGGTTTTGCTCTAATGTGTTGTTTTGTATGTTCCCTTTGGCTAGAAGGGTGGAAATATTTTAAAACTTAAAAAACATTAAAACATTTTAAAATTTTAAAACATCAGAAATTTGAAACTCAAAAACATTGAATATCTAAAATGTCAAAAATTTTAGGAGCGTATTAGGAAATTATGTTTCCGAACTACATTGGCTTGATCCTCTTCCATGAGGTACATAGGTAGCTTGGGATCTTTATCCCAAATCTAGTCAAACCTTCGAAAAGAAATCATTTAAAACTTTTTGAAATAGAAATCCATTCAAACCAAAACTTTACAATATTTCTAAAAGATCTTCCTTTAGAGTTAGGAGTTTGGCCTAGATGTTTAGAGATTTTTAGAGTTATGAGTTTGTCCTAGAGTTAGGAGAGTCCTAGAGTTAGGAGCCTCTGTGCGGTCAGTTTGACTATATAGCTTGGCGCATAGTCTGCTGATAGCTAGATTTAGCTATCCCATGTTTTTCCTAGGATATATAGCCTAGTTGAACATAGGATGTAGGGCCCACCTGCATTAGTTTAGGACTAAAACTTGCATATAGTTAGGGCATATAAGGAGTCCTAAAATCTACAATACACTTTACCCAAAATATCATGCAAGAAGCTTTAAAAACCAGTCAAGTCTTTTAGGTCGAGTCTAGTTTAGTGGTCTATGCACAAATAGGCATTGAGCCCATTTGTGAACGGTATCTCATTTTCCGAGTCCATTTGTGAATGGTCTCTTATCCTCTTTGAACCCGTTTGTGAACGGTGTCTCATTTTCGAAGTCCATTTGTAAATGGTCTCATGTCCTCCTTGAGCCCGTTTGTGAACGGTGTCTCATTTTCGGAGTCCATCTGTGAATGGTCTCATGTCCTCCTTGAGCCTGTTTGTGAACGGTGTCTCATTTCCCGAGTCCATTTGTGAATGATCTCATGTCCTCCTTGAGCCCGTTTGTGAACGGTGTCTCATTTCCCGAGTCCATTTGTGAATGATCTCATGTCCTCCTTGAGCCCGTTTGTGAATGGTGTCTCATTTCTCGAGTCCATTTGTGAATGGTCTCTTATCCTCTTTGAGCCCGTTTGTGAACGGTGTCTCATTCTCCGAATCCATTTGTGAATAGTCTCTTATCCGCTTTGAGCCCGTTTGTGAACGGTATCTCATTTTCTGAGTCCATTTGTGAATGGTCTCATGTCCACCTTGGGCCCGCTTGTGAACGGTGTCTCATTTCCCGAGTCCATTTGTGAATGATCTCTTATCCTCCTTGAGCCCGCTTGTGAACGGTGTCTCATTTTCTTCTAAAAACCGTTTGAGAACGATCTTTGTCCCTTCTCTTCAGAATCCATTCAAAAAAGTATCTAATTCTCTCATTGCCCGTTTGTGAACGACGCTGCATCATAATTATCTTTCATTCTGAGTTGCGCAAATCAGATTGGATCCATTTCTCCATTATTCTGAACCACCAAGTCATGGTATTTAGATTAATTGATCTTGATTATGTTCTAGGACTTTATCTAGGGTCTTGCGTTAGGTTAAGTAGCATATAGTTGCATTTAGGTCGCATTTTCCATTTTGAGTCCTTTGTCAGCTAAAGCTATGGAAAACGAAGTTGTCTCTTTTGCTTTGGCATACGGTTACTACGTCACCTCTGTCAAAGAGGGGCATCTGTAGACACCCCATTTTTCTCCGCTTTAATTAATAAAGAAGTTAGTGTTTTTCTATCGGTTTTCTAGTTTTTTTATTTTCGTGTTCATCTCTTACAATCTTTTCGGTCATTTCCCGCCATGTTTTGCATTTTTCTGCCGGGGTGTTGAGAAGGATTATTCACAAGAATCTAAACAAGAGAGAATTTGAACTTATGTGGTGGGCCCGCATCGAACGTGTTAGCCCAAGGGTTCCCATGTGTGGCCCTACTCATTGTTTTGATGACAACAAACCCACATTGATCGAAGTAGGTTGGTACTAATGATTCAAACATGATAAGCTCATACAGGAAACTTAGATTACCAAGATCGACAACAAGGTAGAACATGGTGATCAAAGGCATAGTGAAGATCCGTCAACCAAGAAGGACAAAGACAAATCAAGTTGAACCTTAGAGAAGAGCAATCAACATCAAGATGGAGTCATTAAGAGCCAAGTCAAATTAAAGACCAAAGAACAAGTATGTACAAGGAAGGATAAGCATGCTCATTCAACAACCGGACTCAAGAGGACTATTCAAAAATAGGTCAAATGGAGATCATCTTTAAAACAAGATTGCAAGTATTTTCAAAGTATTTCCAAAGTGTTTTTTAACGCAAAAATCCAAACATCCTTTGAAAACCATAATTAAGACCATTTGCTTTTCTATCACGAAGGGACCCAAATGTTTTCCGATTGAGCTGAAATTTTGGCCACACCTTTATCTCATACCTACTTTGATATGTACAAAATTTGGGAAGAAAACTCATTGATTTACTAGCCAAACTTGCAGACCAGACCTTGCGGCAGAAGTCTGGTCCGATCATCTGGTGGATCAAAAAGGGACCCAAACGGTTTTCAAATGAGCTAAATTTTGGTACATAATCTTCCCTAATATCAATACATATGTGCACAAAAATTCAGAGAAAAACTCATTCATCTGATAAGTGAACTTGCAAACCAGACCTTGCGGGAGAGGTCTGCCCGATCATCTGGTTAATCCCTGGAAGCAACCAGACGTCTGGGCAGACGTCTGGCGTCGGGAAAATATGACCGTTGGGAGTTGCGGCTGGTTCTTTTTTTGATTTTTCAAAAACCAAAAATGCCCAATATGTCCTGCAACGGTTATATCTTCTAAGGGGCTATATATATGAGTTTATTTTCATCATTCTATGACTTTTGCAAGCTTGAGAAAAGAACCCTAAGTGTGATTTAAGTTTTCAAGCAGTCTTTACAAAAAGTTCTTCTTCTTTGTCCAAAATCTTGCAATCTCATTTGAAGAAGATTTCCTTTAGCTCACTTGCAATCTAGTTGAAGAAGAATCACTCAAGCTCACTTGCCTTCAACATCTTTGAAGATCTCCCAAGCTCACTTGCAATCCCATCATTGGAGAAGTTCTCATCAAGCTCACTTGCAAATCATTTGGAGAAGATTTCTTGTAATGAAGTGATGTATTAGCCTTAAGTGAAGGCATTCACATATTGTAATTTGAAAATTATTGTAAAGGTGGAAAGGGCACCAATATTAAATCCCTTGAAATTGGCGAGTGCTCGGAGACGCGGAGCCATCTCGTGGGCAAGTGTTGAAGATGCGGAGCCTTCTTTGTTGTACCAAGAATCATACTTTTAGTGGATTCCCTCAAGGACACAAACTTGGGAAGAGTGGAGTAGGTTGGAGTTATAAGACCGAACCACTATAAATCTTAGTGTGGTATCTCTTCTATTACTCTTCCCCTTTTCTTATTTGCTTTGTGGTTGTTCATTTCTCTACTTTTATCTTTGCTAACCTTTGTTAACCAAAGAGTAATTAACAAGTGTTAGTAATCTTTTGAAAAGAAATACTACAAAAGTAGAAATTTTAATACCCAACCAATTCACCCCCCCTCTTGATTGCCCAACTGGGATTTCATTTGGTATCAGAGCTTGGGCTCTAAGTTTGTAACCTTAACCGGTTAGAGCTAAAAGATAATATTTTAGGCAACCTTACAAGATGGGATCTAGGCTACCCTCTTTGAATGGATTTGATTATGAATATTGGTTGATTCATATGAAATCATTTCTAAAAGGTCTAGATAAAGATATGGTAAAAATTATTGAAAATGGGTTTATGTTAAACTCAAAATCAAGAGATTTGAGAGATCGTGATAGAAAACTATCCTTATTAGAAGCAAAAGCTTTGATTGCTCTATGTTGCTCTCTACCACCAAACATATATGATAAAATATCATCGTGTAGAAATACTAAGGAAATTTTGAACAAAATTGAAAATACTTGTTCTAAGAAAAATCTATGTTTAGTAGCAACACTTGAAGAATCTAATGAAAATACCTTGGAAGATGAAAATGAAAACTATTAGGAACTCCTTAGTAGCTTTGAAGAATTACATGAACAATGGCAAAGTCAAATATCAAAGAACAAAATCCTTAAAAATACTATTACTAGCCTTGAAAAGAAATATGAGGGTCTGGAAAAGGAGCATCAAGTAGTCACAAAAGAAAATGATAAATTTAGTGATGAAATTAATGAGCTAAATGAAAAGATTAAGAATCTTGAAAAAGAACACCAACTCCTAAAAGTGGAAGAAGAAAAATTAAAAACATCTTCATCTCATGACATAAGTCTTTTAGAAAAAGAAATTGAAGAGATGAGATTGAAGAATAAAACATTAGAATTAGAAAATCATGAGCTACAAGAAAGTGTAAAATATGGTCATCATCATCATTCTTGTAGATCATCTTGTCCATCTACCTACGCATCATTTTCATGTGACTATTGTGGTAGACTAGGACATTACAAATCTAGGTGCAAGCTTAAATTTGTAAAATCAAGAAAGTTTGTTTGGGTTAAGAAAGATGATTTATATAGAACAAACATGGTTGGAACCAAGATGGTTTGGGTTCAAAAATCCCCAACTTAAAAATCTTAGATCTAGGGGATGAGCTTAAATGAACACATCATTTTAAAGTAATGAAATTGATAGATATGCTTAACTATGCTTGCCTTTTGTGTATCAAACGGTTATATACACTAATATTGTGCATGTCTTCCATGCAATGATATATGTTGTACCTTAACGTGTTTATATCTCTTTGAGAGCATGTTTGAATAAATTCCATATGCTTACTTTTGATTGATCATTACGATACATATCTCTTTTTAGTTTGATATGAGATTAGCTCTAAGTGTCAATTGCTTCTATGCACTTACGATCATCCACAAATAGGAATTAAATGTGAAGTCCATAAAAGAAACCATATTTGAGCATAAATTGTTCATATCATTAGAAAATCTATACATGTACTTGTGTTATTTGATTTACATATATTAATATGTCAAAATATATACATTACTTTGATAATATTATTGAACAAAAACTATATGTTTGTCCTTATGGTTAATAGAAAATCATTACTTGATGATATTTGTCTAAGTGCACATGAATTTCATAGAACCTTGACGAATGCACTTAGTTGTTGTGAACAAACATCCACAATTGAATTCAATGAGAAAATCATTAGAAAACCATGATTGAATCAAATTGTCAAACAACATTACTTCTTGCCCATAAGTTCAACTGATATATTTTAATAATCCTTGAAATTTGAAGTCAAATTAGAATGAATAGAATTTTGTTAAGATTTACATATCTAAGATAGGAAAAAGAAGAAAGATGATACATAATGTGCCATGGTAAAGGATATGTCCAAACAAAACAAAAAAAAAGGGAAAAACTATCATTTAAGATTTACATGTCTAAAAATCTTTGAAGAAACCAATGCATTTAAATGTCTTTGAAATCCATTCTAGAACAACATGATGGATGAAATATATATATATATATATATATATATATATATATGGATTTCAAAATCTTAGTTTGAAAATTGAACCATATGCTGGAATTTATTAGCCAAATGTTCGTTTATAATGAAAACCTTTCAAAATCCTTAGTTATCCCTTGAAACTAGGTTCAATGTATCAGACTCACATGACTTGATTACTATTCATTGAACTAGTTAAATTATGTCTGTCTATATTGCCTTAATATGCATAGTCTATGATGACATAAAATTCTTGATGATTTTAGATGAAATCATATGCCTTTAAAGCAAGGGATGAAAAGAAAGTGCATTGGTTTATAAAACTTAGCTATCTTTGCATGACAAATGACACAAGTTTGATAAAATGAATTTAAAGCATGAAAGTGAAATCATATGTAGCAAACCCTACAAATGGCATTTGAGTCAAATGAGAAATACCATTAGATAAAATCTTTGAGCTTATATTCATCTAATGGTTGTTGCATTTATGTGAAAGTGAGAGCCTCGTTCTCTCGCATACTTGGTTTTCTATAAAACTCATCATTTATGCTTCATTGGAAATCTTTTATGATTTTGGATGTAAAGAGTATGAACATTGCATCTCTTTGGTCATGAAACACTTGTCCAACCTTGAATTGGCTATCCATAACTAGTTATGGATTAGCCTTGCTCATGTGCAATTAAAATTGTGTATTCCACTTCATGAGCTATGATTCTCTCTTAGACTTAAAGTTTCATAAAAATATTATGTCTAAGTCTCTCTCAATATTTGAGCTACAAATGGTTTATAGATTACACTATATGCATATTACCACTACTTGATTAAAATGCCGAATCATAATGAAAAAGCTAGTTACATGTGATGTTTACCTAGAAGAGAAAATATTAAAGATTTAACAATATCATACTCAAGGGGATTGAGTTAAAATATAAATGTTTTGTGCTAAAAATGCTTATCATGAACAAACACGTAATTGTAGCCCAAGGGTTAAATCAAATATGATATCTCGAAGCCCATTGAAAACTACCCTCAGAAAATCCTTTGATCTCAATAGTTATAAAGATTCAATGTCAAAGGGGGAGCTAAAAGATGAAATCCGTGAGTACATTGTGCTTATCATAGGATATTGTAATGTGTTTACATCTAAATTGATGATAAGTACTTATAATGTGAATTTGACTTAAACATCTTTTAGTATTACACTCATAAGGATTGAAATTAAGCTTGAATATCTCTAATCTTATGATTGTATGCCTGTCATGTGTATTTCATTTTAGTGATCATATATTCGTGATATGCCTGTGAATCATGTCTTGTAAGATCCATGTTTAAGAGAAAATGTATGTTGAGAAACCTCTCAAGTTTTTTTTTTAAAGAAAAAAAAAATAAAACAAAGGTGGGCTTTTGGATCAAATTTGCTTATCTTTGCCTTTTGAGTTTGATTTGACCTAATCAACTATGGTATTTGTGATCCCATGAAGCCTATGAAATGATTGTGACATATCCAACTCAATGGATTCCCAAAAATCTCACTTTTGGTAAAAAACACTCGAAAATCCATCCATGCACCCAAAATGAGAATTTTGTCACTTGGATCTAATCTTATTATCCCAACATGTCAAAAAGATTATTTGTGAGTTGCGAACGTCGTCAACCTCAGCAAACTCATTCATCATGGTGTCAATCTCATTTCATGCAATTTCACTTGACTTTCAACACTTAAAAAGGTTTTCAAAAACACACATTTTTCGAAATTTTCAAACTAACTCAAAATCAATATCCAAACAAAAAATATAGTGTGTTTTAAGAAATATAAGTAAGGAAAAATACCAAAAAAAATCAACCCCCCTCAAATTCCCACTTATGAGTTGATGGACTCATCCAGACGTCTGGACTCGAACAGATTTAAAAAAAAAAAAAAAGGGATGCGCACTCAAACTTGATTCTGACTTAAAAGTTCCTTTTGTGTGCTCATTTGTTTTTTGTATAGCCATGGGTAGAGCTTGAGTAGGATATTGATGTATTGGTCTATAGACCTCACCCATGTGACTTTTGTTATGATTGTGTCCTTTTGCTATATGGTTCCTGCACTCAAAGGGTTACATGAAATGAATGAATTATTTGGCTGTTTAATTTGATCTATCCTCTATCCCTCAATGATACATGGATTGTGATATTTAATTAAAAAGAAAAAATAATCAAGCTATGACTTGCTGGATTCCCATGGATTTTGTTGCTTACTTTGTATGGATGTTGCTTGGTTTGTGGTGGATTTTCATGTATGTTGGTTTATTTGTCTATCTCTATCTACCTATCTATTATCACCCTTGTTTGGTAAATGGCTTCATGGTCAAGATGGTAACCCTAAATTTTAAAAGCCAATCAATTGGTGCCATTAGCCCTTTTAAATCCTAAGAGGGAGGTCGTACATTCACCCTAAATTAATACACCTAACTCATTCGCCACTTGCCGCCATCTAAACCATGAATATGTCATATGTGTGTTACTTTTATATATATATATATATATATATATATATATGTATATTAAGATTTTCCTTTTTGGTGATGCCAAAAGGGGGAGAAAAACAGTAACATGCTACCCAATTTATGTGCTACCTCATTATTGATAGCATAATTTGAGGGGGAGCTTACACTCATATGATTCAAGGGGAGTTTGTGCTTATACTTGCATACAAATGTTATTTCATATACCTTAATGCTAATCTTACAATTGCAATCATATAACTTTGAAATGACAAGTAAAATGGATCCACAATTGAGGGGGAGCATATTATGCTTTTATCATTTCATTTAGGGAAGCTCCTTGCCTCCGATCAATATGAGTTTGTCATCATCAAAAAGGGGGAGAATGTTAGCCCAAGGGTTCCCATGTGTGGCCCTACTCATTGTTTTGATGACAACAAACCCACATTGATCGAAGTAGGTTGGTACTAATGATTCTACCATGATAAGCTCATACAGGAAACTTAGATTACCAAGATCGACAACAAGGTAGAACATGGTGATCAAAGGCATAGTGAAGATCCGTCAACCAAGAAGGACAAAGAGAAATCAAGTTGAACCTTAGAGAAGAGCAATCAACATCAAGATGGAGTCATTAAGAGCTAAGTCAAATTAAAGACCAAAGAACAAGCATGTACAAGGAAGGATAAGCATGCTCATTCAACCACCGGACTCAAGAGGACTATTCAAAAATAGGTCAAATGGAGATCATCTTTAAAACAAGATTGCAAGTATTTTCAAAGTATTTCCAAAGTGTTTTTTAACGCAAAAATCCAAACATCCTTTGAAAATCATAATTAAGACCATTTGCTTTTCTATCACGAAGGGACCCAAATATTTTCCGATTGAGCTAAAATTTTGGCCACACCTTTATCTCATACCTACTTTGATATGTACAAAATTTGGGAAGAAAACTCATTGATTTACTAGCCAAACTTGCAGACCAGACCTTGCGGCAGAAGTCTGGTCCGATCATCTGGTGGATCAAAAAGGGACCCAAACGGTTTTCAAATGAGCTAAATTTTGGTACATAATCTTCCCTAATATCAATACATATGTGCACAAAAATTCAGAGAAAAACTCATTCATCTGATAAGTGAACTTGCAAACCAGACCTTGCGGGAGAGGTCTGCCCGATCATCTGGTTAATCCCTGGAAGCAACCAGACGTCTGGGCAGACGTCTGGCGTCGGGAAAATATGACCGTTGGGAGTTGCGGCTGGTTCTTTTTTTGATTTTTCAAAAACCAAAAATGCCCAATATGTCCTGCAACGGTTATATCTTCTAAGGGGCTATATATATGAGTTTATTTTCATCATTCTATGACTTTTGCAAGCTTGAGAAAAGAACCCTAAGTGTGATTTAAGTTTTCAAGCAGTCTTTACAAAAAGTTCTTCTTCTTTGTCCAAAATCTTGCAATCTCATTTGAAGAAGATTTCCTTTAGCTCACTTGCAATCTAGTTGAAGAAGAATCACTCAAGCTCACTTGCCTTCAACATCTTTGAAGATCTCCCAAGCTCACTTGCAATCCCATCATTGGAGAAGTTCTCATCAAGCTCACTTGCAAATCATTTGGAGAAGATTTCTTGTATTGAAGTGATGTATTAGCCTTAAGTGAAGGCATTCACATATTGTAATTTGAAAATCATTGTAAAGGTGGAAAGGGCACCAATATTAAATCCCTTGAAATTGGCGAGTGCTCGGAGACGCGGAGCCATCTCGTGGGCAAGTGTTGAAGATGCGGAGCCTTCTTTGTTGTACCAAGAATCATACTTTTAGTGGATTCCCTCAAGGACACAAACTTGGGAAGAGTGGAGTAGGTTGGAGTTATAAGACCGAACCACTATAAATCTTAGTGTGGTATCTCTTCTATTACTCTTCCCATTTTCTTATTTGCTTTGTGGTTGTTCATTTCTCTACTTTTATCTTTGCTAACCTTTGTTAACCAAAGAGTAATTAACAAGTGTTAGTAATCTTTTGAAAAGAAATACTAAAAAAGTAGAAATTTTAATACCCAACCAATTCACCCCCCCTCTTGGTTGCCCAACTGGGATTTCAGAACGTTTTGATTAGATTTGGATTAAGTCGGTGTGCCCCACATTGTTTTTAAAATGAAAAAATGAGTTTTTAAACTTATTCTGATCCGATAAAAGTGATTCAAGGGGTGCGGTCAACTAGTTCACATTGCAACCCATTATTTGAACGGTCAAGATCATCAAGTTGTCGCCCATCAAATGAACGGTTTGGATCATCCAATGAAAATGGTTCTAGGGCGCCTTCTATTTGCTCTTTGGATTATCAAATTGATGGTTGAGATCACCTAGTGGGGATTAATTTTTTAGATTCAACTCAATTACACTATGGCCCATCCAATGGACAATAAGAATCATCCCATGAAATTGATTTCAAGGAGGCACAACCCATTTTTGGGAAGCTCACCAAGTGGACGATTTAGATCATCCAATGGGAGAGACTTAGGGGGGCCGCATTATGAATGATCCAAGCCAATCACTTGATAGCCAAGTTATTTGAATGCTTCAGATCATCCCATAGAAGAGATTTTGGAGGGCGCAATCAACTCATATTTCAGCCCATCAATTGGATGGTCTGGATCGTCATAGAGAAATGATTCAAGGGGGCGTAATCCATGTAGGCAGTGGCCTATTGCTTGAACGGTTTTGATCATACGACAAATGGTTTAAGAGAAGAAAAGTGTTGCTCGTGCAACACTTCATGGAGGGGTGTTTTAATAAAGTTAAATATAAAAGAATTTGATTGAAAGAAGTCCAACGGTGGAGTCTTCTTCATATTTTATAAAGAGCATGTTATGTTGAAGAAAACATGTGAAAACTACACATATGGGACCCACTTGGGTTATCTCTTACCATTACTCAAAAGGACTCTAAAAAGGTATGTACGGTTGAATTTTCCATATTTTATAAGAACCATGTTATGTTGAGAAAAGTAATGTCTCTCTTTCCTTGCATAGGGCCCACACGGTTTTTAATGTGGGAAAAGGTATAGTGTTGTGGGTATTCTTAAAATAACAATTTTAAGAAGCATATTATAAAGGTAGCATCTCTCTTTCTTTCCTTGCATGGAGCCCCACACGGTTTTTAATGTGGGAAAGGGTGTAGTGTTGTGTGTATTCTTAAAATAGCAATATTAAAAAGGAATGCATGGTACTATCACCTTTGCTAAAATAAAAAATTATTTTCTTTTTATATGCAATACGTTGATGGCACCTTCTCTATACTATTTAAGAAATAAAGAATATTCTCTTTTATAAATAGAAGGAAGCTTTGATTTTTGGACTCTTTCCCACTCTACCTACCCTTGATAAAAGCATGTACATTGGGCATAGAGGAATTATTTTTTTATTTTTGGGAGGGGTTCAAGGCAAATGAGAGGAGAATATATATGTATACTTTATTGCTCTTTAAAAGGAGGAGGAAATTTTCGAATTTTTTTTAGAGGCTTCATTGTCTTCACTCTCTTCAACATATTATGCTTTTACTCCCAATCTTGGTTCGATCTTGGTAGCACTCTCCCATACAAAGAAATTCGTCCATTCCTTTTGGAGGAGTGGGCCATCTCTTCTTCAATGGACGTCGATATTGCGTAGTCGTCGGGGATTTTCTAGCGTATAAAAGGGTGCGACAAAGCGTATATCTCGGATTTACACACCCTAGAGACAAGGACTGCGATTAACGGTAGGTTCTTTCATCTTTGTAAAATCAAAAGTAGAAAAGCATGTTTAGGGCTATTTCATCTTTGTTTTCTTCATGATTTTCGTAAAAGCTACCATGTATGATTTTGATGGGTCAAGTTTATTTAATTATCAATTTTGGTTAAAAAAAGGAATCGTTATATGAGAAAATTGGGGGTTTAACCAATTGAGATATCTAGTAGCTTTGGAATCATTTTTTTTTACAAAGTGAGTGTTTTAAAACCAAGGATTTTTCGTGAAGCTATGTTTTCTGAGATTTAATGTGGTTAAAATAGCACCAAAAATCTAAAAATTCCGGTAGATTTCATTTGTCTTGGCGGCTCAAAAATTCGTTCAAAAAATACCCGGAAATAGGATTTTCGTGATTATAAAAATCGTTCGTATAACAAAACAATTCGAAACTGATTGAAATTTTGTCTGCAGTAGATTTTTAATGTTTAAATATCATACAAAAAGTTTCAAAACATTTGGACTTTATTTATTATTTTTACTGGAATTGTTTTGATAAAATCATTGATTTTCATATATATGAAGGACATATTATTAAATGAACTTTTTAAAAGCTGAAATTTGGTAGAAAAATGAACTGATCCGTCAGAATCATATTGTGAATTTCTCAGAAATATTGGGCATATTTTAATATTTTGTATTGATTTATAATTGCTCTGACCAGAACATGAATATATCTATTAAAAATAGATAATTATTGAAATAATGTCTGAATGTTTTCTCATAATTTTATATTTATCCGAGAATGGTCTAGTAAAAGTTTGGTTGGATTTGGAATTAATTTACTATATTTGTTAGTGTGATGTCATCAATCTGACCCAAGAGTGTAAAATCAATTAAAAATGGAATTTCAATCTTTAAAATCATGAAGAATTAAAACGGAATATATTTTTCAAGAAAACATCATATCCTAAAGTTTGTGGAACAGATAACTTAATTAGCTATAGGCTTATTTGAAAAATCATTAATCTGATCCAATTGTGATAAATTCATTTAAAAGTCCAAACTAATTCAAAGCACCTTGAAAATTTTCAGAGAATTCTAACTTTTCATAATGTATTCAATCACTAAGTTATCTGAAACAGAAATCTTAGGAGTCTTAGATTTCCTTTGAAAAATGGCCATGCTAGGATAATTTAGATGCCGAGATCGTAACCATAATCGTATACTAATTGCGATCAATCCAGCATAATTAGAGTGTGTAAATTATAGTATGTTATTGGCTCCGAGGTCCACTTTCCACGGAAATCTTGAGAAATATGCCAGGCAATAAGATACTATAACTTACGTGCTAAAATTATACAAGGGTTGAGAGCACGATTCCCTTCCGTGATTGCGATTCCAGGCCGAATCTTGTGAACCATAGAGCCTTTGATATTCCTTAGATGTTTAGGAATCGAAGATCCTTGAAATCTGAAAGTCATTAAGTTCAACAAATTAAATCAATTTACCTCATGTCTTCAGAACCGTTGGATTGAGGTTTCCATCATAAGAACCATTAGAACCCCATTTAGGAACACTTGCGTCATGTCGTATCCTAAAGTTTTAGGGAGTCTTAGAGTTAGGGAGTTCAGCCTCATCACGACCGATTGCTATTATTAGCAATTGAGTCATAGATCTAGTTACACCACTCACCCAATTTTTTCCTAGGACAAGCCTAGTTACCTAGGATGTAGGTTAACCTGCATTAGTCTAAGGGACAACTTGCACTTAGATAAGATCATATAGCATCTTAGATGAAGTCCTAGGATAATAAAAGCTTCAACTTGAATTAAATAACTTCTCTTAAAACTGTTGAAACAGTCAATCCAGTCTAGATCGGTGTCTTAGATGAGTTAGGCATAAGTAGCTTAGCTTAGGTGCACCGAACTAAGTCGACTCTGATCCTAGTGAGGCTTGGGTACGTAGGTAGCTTGGATGTTTGATGGCATACCAATCACGAGTCGGCTCCACACATAAGTGGTGGGGTTTTGTATACTAATCCTTAAATTAAAAGTAATTAAATCACGTAGGATTTTCCAAGAAATTAGAATTTTAGGAGAACTTTCACTTAGATTGAATTGAAACAAATTAAGAAAATCAAGATACACATTTAGGAATTACATTGAAATTAGATCTTAGGATGTATGTCACGTAGTTCGCACATTAATATAGAGTTAAATGAGCCATTTAAAAGAAATTCAAAAGAGTTAACTTTTGCAATTGAAGACTGATTATCGGGTAGGAATGGTGCATGTGGTGGTAACTCCCCATACCTTCCATTCTCGTAACCAGGTAACGAGTCTAGATTTCTGGTCAATTATGGGTCCTAGATCCCTCATCTAGGTGGCGACTCTGTCACTCTCTTTTGCATGGAATTCGGATTGCCTTAGTGATCCCAAGTTCACGGAAAAGATGAATTAAATCACACATCGCTAGGCTCGGCGGCTTACCCCTGCCCTTATGGGTACTGGGTTGCACGTTTGTTTGCACCCTATGGCTTGGTTGCTGCCTGCTTGGTTGGGTAATTAAAATCAATAATAAAAAGCACACGCCATTCGTATGGGTACGAGAGACCAAGAGAGAGCGTGGCGGCTCGCGCCTCACCTCTCTCGCGGGATCGGGTCCCACAGGTGGTTTCTGTGACTGACAAGTAAGGCATCAATGGGTGCCCCGGTATTACTGGTGCTAATATCGGTAGCTCAGACAAACTTTGCTTTATCTTCTCAAAGGCCTGTTGACATTCCTCTGTCCATTCTTCGGAAACATTTTTCTTTAAGAGCTTAAAGATAGGTTCGCAAGTTGATGTAAGATGAGCAATGAATCGTCTTAGGAACTGTATCCTTCCTAGGAATCCTTGAATTTCCTTCTCGGTTTTCGGCGGCGGCATCTCTTGGATAGCCTTAATCTTCTGAGGATCTACCTCTATGCCCCTTTGGCTCACCATAAACCCCAGCAATTTACCAGAGGTAACCCCGAATACACACTTACTCGGATTCAGACGCAACTGATATTTGAGTATTCTTTCAAAGAAGTTCTTAAGGTTCGAGATATGATCGCTCCTTTCTTTGGCTTTCACAATCATATCATCGACATAGACTTCAACTTCCCTGTGTATCATGTCATGGAGTAGGGCTGTAGCTGCTCTTTGGTATGTCGCACCGCCATTCTTAAGACCAAATGGCATTACCCGATAGCAATAGGTCCCCCATTGTGTAATGAACGAGATTTTAGTCATGTCCGCATGTGCTATTTTAATTTGATTGTAACCAGAGAAATCATCCATGAAAGATAGTAATTCATGCCCGGCCGTATTGTCCACGAGGATATCGATATGTGGTAGGGGAAAATCATCTTTTGGACTTGCCTTGTTTAAATCCCTGAAATCTACACACATTCTCACATTTCCATCTTTCTTTGGAACATGTACTATATTTGCGAGCCATTCTGGACATTCCACTACTTACAGAAACCCAGCATTCAACTGCTTAGTAATCTCTTCCTCTATTTTCAAGACCCACTCGGGCTTCATTCTCCTTAGCTTCTGCTTTTTAGGTTTAATTCCTGGTAACAAAGGTAGCTTGTGCTGAACAATGTCTTCGCTCAACCCGGGCATATCTTTGTAGGATCAGGCAAAAACTTCTTTATATTCCCTAAGTAGGTTTATTAATTCATCGCGTTCTTCAGGAGATAGAGTATTTCCAATTCGAATTTCTTGTATTAAATCTTCTGTTCCGATGTTTATAATATCAATTTCATCTTCAAGAGGCTGGGCTCGGCGCTCCTCCTCTTGTTTGAGCATATGCTGCAATTCAAGGGGAGTTTCGTCGATCTCTTCTTCCTCGTCTGAGGAGGTAGTGGTATTATTATTAAAGTCAGAAGCAAACACAAAGACATACTGAGAATCAGATTTCATTGGATTAAAAGAAATTACATCATCATCATCGGACTCATCTTGAGCAGGCTCAGGATTCACATTGAAAATAAAATCAGAAAATGACTCGCCTGGACTAGGCATCGACACAGACTTAACAGATTTGACTGGACTCGACTTAGTAATAAGATAAGTAGGAAAAACATCAGAACTCCAGTTTGAAAGATTTTCTGTTGCAGGTGCAATCTGACTCTGAGGTTCAGTAAAGGTAGCATCGCTCTGAATAACCGCTACTAGTACATCTTCACGGTCTGTCTCTTCTTGTTCTTCAGAATGGTATAAAACTGGCAACCCCTGCCAAGCAACATCAGGCTCATCTTCTTCAAACATGGACCCCAACATATCTAGCTCAAGGTAGACTAACCAGTCCTCAACAGTTTTCTCAACATAATGCACCGGTGGTTCTGTTTCTGGGAGAGCAAGGCCGCTAAATATTTCAAAACCAGGTATCATGATTCCTGTCACCGAGTCATACCATGGTTCGGAAAACCCATAGTATGGTGAAGTCTCGCCTTCTTTGACAAAATGACCGTTCATCGATAAGGAGTATGGAGCCATTGGGAGTACCCCTCCGGTGCGGCGGATTTCTTCCTTCAGTTTCAACAATTCTCCATGGCTTCTTCCTCTTCCTCAGTAGGTATATATCTGAGACCGAAAGTTCCATGGTTTGCTTTGATTGGGCGCCAGTGAGACGCCTTGCTTGGATCACGGCCCAAATTCATGCCAGGAAAGTAATTCATTTTTCTCATTATCTTGGCAACCACAGGACTGATGGCAAAAGGTAAACACAACTCCTCCTGAGAGGCCTCTTCATAGGAAATAGCAGCAACGTCGAACGCGAAACTATTCAAGTTGTAGTCTTCTGCTTTTGCAACTGGGAGGATAAGAGTTTCTCCTGTTATTTGTCCTATTTCTGGATCTTCGTTACCTCTGACAGTGGTCAACTTTCCATCTTTGATGAACTTCAATTTTTTATGAAGGGTTGAAGTAACAGCGCCTTCCTTATGCAACCAGGGACGTCCCAGAAGCATATTAAACGAGGCCTTGATGTCAATAACCTGAAACTCAACTTCAAATTCTTGACCACCTACAACAATCTTGGTGGTAAGGACCTCGACTACATTTCTGCGGGTGTTGTCAAATGCGAGGATTTCAAGGGTTGATTCGACAAAATCAGTGGAGCCAAAACCCAAGGTAATGGCAGTTCTCAACGGACACACATTCAACGCAGATCCGTTTTCTACTAACACAGATGGTACTTTCTTGCCTTCAAAGACAATAGTGACATGAAGAGCTCTAGCATGATTCTGACCTTCAGGAGGCAGCTCCTGTTCTGAGAAACTAATGACTCTAGCGGCCTGGGTTAGAGCAACAACTTCAGCCAGTTGCTCCAGAGATATTTCTGAGGATACCTGTGTAGTATTCAATTATTTTAACACGGCTTCTCTGTGTTTCTTTGACGCTATCAACAATCCCCAAACAGATATAACAGCCAGAGTTTTCTTCAAGCACTGCACAACCTCATCATCTGGGTCTTTCACATACTGCGCTTCTTCTCCTCGAGCTAATGCCCCTGGATTTTCAACTCTCAATTCAGCAGGCTTGAAAATTCTTCCGCCCCTAGTAACATGTCTGACCTCATCTAGCTCCGGCCCATCATAAGTAATAACTTGAGGAACTTGTGGCTCATAGGTGATCACCAAGGGAGATACAGACTCTCTTAGGTATGACTCATCACAGAAGATGATTTGAGGTTCAGAAACGGGTTCTAAGGCACAGAGGAGGGTGAGTGGGTCAAACTCAGAATCTCCTATGGTTATGGCATTAATGGCAGCAGGAGGATTGGCATGACCAGGTAGCGAGTTTTGGGTAACATTGGGTCTTGGCTGGAATGCAATGCCTTTCTCATCAATGAGTTTCTGAATTCTAAATTTCAAGGCAATGCAGTTGTCAGTAAGATAACCAGGACCCCTGTGATACTCGCAGTGTTGGTCAGCTCGCCAATTTGTAGGTAGAGGATTGGGGGGAGGCCGGATGGCAGGTAGGGTTATGCGACCTGAGGCAAGACACTGCTTAAGTACTTCTGAAGATGGAATAGGAAGAGGGGTAAATTCTACCTGGGTTCGTTGTCGAGGTGCAGCCGCGGGTTGGGCATAGTCCATCACTAGATGTTCCTGGAACCTAGATGACTGAGCATTGGAACGAGAAATATTACTAACTTGGGCTGGGAGAGACTTTTTGAAATCCCTGGTGTTTGGGTTACTACGGTTGAATACACCTTGAGCCATAGCCTCCTCTATTTGGGTGCCTGCCACGATGAAATGTTTGAAATCCATATAATATTGTAGAGACATGTGATACTGGAGTTGGGGGGAAATATTCTTCATAATTATTTGGACCTGCTCTTCCTCAGAAGGGCGCTCCATCATTTGCGATGCCAGTTTCCTCCATCTTTTTACGAAGGTTAGAAAAGATTCCTTTGAGTCTTGCTTGGTTCTCTCCAAATCTTTTCTAGTGATTTCTGTCCCATCATCGTATTTGAACTGCTTAATGAATTGTTCACCAATGTCCTTCCATGTCTTATAACGGGTTTTGTCTAGGACCATGAACCATCTCCTAGCAACTTTAGTAAGTGAAACAGGGAACAATTGAGCCATCTGCTCAAGAGATAAGCCTTGAGGTTGACACATGATGGTAAACATCTGTAAATGGGTGATTGGACAACCCACACCATCATATTTATCAAAATCCGGAATTTGAAAATTGGCAGGGAGATGGATTTCTGGAAATAATGTAAGATCACTTGGGTTGAAACCACCCTGGTCCTGAAGCTGGATGTCTTGAACTTTCCTGGTAAGACTTTCTAATTTCTCCATAATTGTCTTATCAACCGTGAACTGAGAAGGCTTACTACGATCCTCGCTGTACTGTTCTTTTTGTAAGTCTTCTTCGGTTTTATCAGGGATAGGGATGAACACTGGCTGGGCAGGTGCTGCTGAAGTAGCTGTATGGTGCATAGGCCCTTTATCTTTGGAAGACGACGGCCCCAACTTCTCAGAAAGCTGAGCCTTGATAACTCGATTTTCCTCTTTGAGTTCTTGAAGTTGCTGGAGAATTAAGGTGAGAGTATCGGTAACAGCAACGGGTGGAGGATTATCTTGGTTTTCTGCCATTGGTGAGGATGAGGGTGAGAAAGAAGCAGATGACGGGGTCCTCAGAGAATGTGGTGGAGAGGCAGATTTCCTCTCCAACCATGAAGAAATCCGAACCCAAGGAGTAGTAGGCTTAGTTATAGTGTTACTTCCCTGAAATATTTGAAAGACATATTTTAAAATCATAGAGAAAAATAGACGATGATACACACTTAGACGAAGATAATGAAAGAGAAAGATGGACTTTATTGATCAATCATTAAAGCTTGAGTACATGGTTCACTCTTTCAAATATAAACTGATAAGATTAAACATGAAACTAAGCATTCTTTCTAGACTTCTTCAAACGATAATCTTCCTCAACTGACTCTTTTAAAGGTTTGATGATTTTGACATCCCAAGCAGATGAAACGGCTCTGACAATCTTGGGCTTGAGATCCTCAGGCGGATAAAAATGACGAAGGGGAGGCACAATAGATTGCTCCCTTCCATACTGACGCAGAATCCTGGCAGGAACATAAAGGGAAGTCTTTTTGAGACCAAGAAGGCGAACGTAGTTAGCTTCTCCAATGTTGAAGACAGCTTCTTGGATTCCAGAGATTTGCCAACGAATCTGATCTTGTTGGCGGGAACTTAACCAATCAGCCCAATTGCTTTTATGTTCGAAGGAAACATCATGACGCCATTCGCTGAAGGTGTACAATGTATGATCAAAATGTACAGGAGCTGCAATTTTTAGCTTCTCGCATAACCACACCTGGAGTAATGTAGGACATCCTGAGAAGGACCCAACGAAAGAGCGAACGTAAGAGCCTGGACCTGAGCTAGCATGAAGACGAGCCATATCATCCAATCCATTGAAGGTTTCTGCAAGTATAGTAGGAATTGGATTGGCGCCACGATCCATTTGATCAACGAGATCTAAAAGAACAGCTGACGCCAAGCGAGAAGGTTGGACAATGAGGAACCTAGCAAAGGAGCAGAATCTCAAAGCGCAACGTCGGGCCTTTTGAATATCAACAGTGCCAATCCAATAGGAGGGTAAGTGTCGATCAGCTGTTGCGTGGACACTTCTTGGCCTTTTATGAAAGAGTACATGGATTCATCTGGATTATTCATTAAGCGAAGGAACAAAGGACGATAATCCGGCACACAGGATGGCTTCACCAGAGGGCCACCCACAGGATATTCCAACAAGGCACACCATTCTTCAAAAGTGGGACACATTTCTTGGTTGCCAAAACGGAAGCCATGATGATCGGGATCCCAACACTCTGATACGGCATAGAGTAATCCCCAATCGAGCTTAATGGTTGCCATGTAGCCGAAGAGATTTTTCTCTTGCTCACTTATGGCATAGTGTAGACCCCCCATTTTGACCTGACCCCCAATTTCCCTCGATTTCCCAAAGTCGAATAAATTTCCGGAATCAGGTAAAATTCCCGAAGCCTGAGTCTTGAAATCGAACCCCGAGTCCCCAAAATCAAACTTTCAAGTTCCTGAAACCGATTCCCGAAATAAACTGAAAGCTGAGCCCCGAAGTTTCTAAAATTTGAGGACCAATGGCAAAAGAACATGAAAATCCGAAATTGCCCGTTCGAAAATTAATTTTCAAAATATTCTGGAAGCCCAAGTGATCCGGAAACCCCACTGATATCCTCTGGTCAATTACCCCAGCTTTCCCCTGCATTTTTTTCCGGAATTTACAAAATTTGCACAATACCCTTGAGTTTTGGTAGTGGCCCCCCCTGTGTGAACCCCGGACTCCAATGTGTATCGGCACAGTCATATTTTTATATTTTTGATAACCCGGCTTGTTCTGAGATTTAAAGGATTATCGAACGGTTTTTACATTTCAAAATACTCCATAAATGAGAAAAGACAAGCAGGGAGAGTGTAATTATCAAAATATGGATGTGCCGATGTCATTTTCCTAGAAGAAATGTACAAAAGAAAAAAACAGAAAAATTCATTCTTCTCCTATTCTTGCTTAGACCACCCCCCTGTAGCCATAAAATATGTTAAGGAGGGTTGTTTGAGGAAGAAAGAAGAGGCAGATGTATTTTTTAGAATTGGGGTGAATTAGCAAAGAAAGGGTGCTCATTGATAAGAAGTAAAGGCAAGTAGGGCCTAATGGTATGAGGGTAAAATCACCTTACCCTATGGATATTTTAGTAAAAGGAGTATTCCTTCCCCTACAAGTAATGAGCATGGGCTGTTGGATCAAAAGGGTGAGGTGTAGGACTGGATTAGATTAGAACACTCTAGATCCTTAGGGTTTCTAAAATTGCATTAGGGCAAAGACAAGGATCAAGGGCTAGGGGTAATCAAGAAGAATAAGATACCAAATGGAGGGTAGGGATTAGATTTAAAAAATAAAAAAAAATGAATATAAACCCAAGAGAGCTCGTGAACGAAGAGGATTTTTTTCTTTGCACAGAGAGAGAGAGAGAGAGAGAGAGAGAGAGGGAACCGCCGGCCAATCTTACCTCCTCACCGTTTCCACCCACCTTCACCTTCTCCGGCCATCCAAGCCCGAATCCGGCAAGAATCCGACCACCTCTACACCATCAACTCCACCATCGTCTCCTCCTTCAAACCCTATCCATCTAACCCATCCAAACCCACTTCCTCTTTCCCACTCCAACACCTCGTCGGAATCCGGCGAAGCTACCATCGATTACCACCATCATCCCCTTCTTCTATACACCACCACCCACAGCCGCCTCCTATTCGACCCACCTTCATCTTCTCCTCAAACCACCATCCACAAACCCCACTCCATTACCGCCGACCATTAAACCCAAACCCAAACCCACTTATCCAAACCCTCCTCCATTTCCTACCCTAAACCCATTTCATTTCTTTGCCAAAATCCATCCACAAACCCCACTCCATTACCGCCGACCATTAAACCCAAACCCAAACCCACTTCTCCAAATCCCCATCCTCTCCACCGAGACCACCACCTCTTCTCAAACCCTTCCCCACTATCTCCTCTTTCCTAACCTCAGCCCCCATTGATTCTGGCGAGAACCTTGCCGGAATCCGACCACCCTCATCATCTTCTCAATCAAAACCCTTCTTAAAACCCACCTCCATCTCCACCTTCATCTCTGCGAATTCCGGCAATTTCACGGCTCCGATCGTCATATTCTCGTCATCCGATTAATCACGCACAGCACAAGAAGAAAAGAAGAGGAGAGTTTCGATCAGTTCAATATATTCAGGTAATACCCACATTCTTCTTTTGTTTGAAGTCAGCATGGTTACCTCTGTCTAGCTTCTCCTCTAATCAAATGGTCTTTGGTCCAGTGCTTGGATCCAACTTGGTTTTGACTCTAATCACGATCTTGGTTTTGTTGCTCTGTGATTGCAAACTAAGGAGACAATGATTCATGTGTATAAAGCAATTTTGAGTTCAATGATCTATGCTTTGAAATGGATTTAATAGTACTTTTAAAAAAAAAAATCGATTTCATCTTCAGGCCACGTAATTAGAAACTAATTGGACAGCAAGCTGTTAACCCATTTCCTATAACCTCACGTTTTGCATTTAATTCTGTCTATCTTGATGGGTTTCATTTTTTTCCATGTATATGATCTATGAATGCTTTTATCAATATTGATTTTTGCCTGCAATTCTTTGAAAATTTGGTTCAATTTGCACCTGCTCTGGTTTTATCCAAAATGAATTAGTTGTAAATCTCTTGTTTGATGGGATTGCTTTATTGATTTACAGCATGTAGCATATAACTTTGCTTAGGCTATGCACTCATTAGATCTGAGTCATCTTCCCTTGGACAATCGATTAATTACTCCATCATTGACTGTTCATTCGGATATTCAACCAATCCATTCACTGATTTGTCCTGGGCTTATGTTTCATTTTAGGCACACCAGGAGATACCCATATCAACTACATTTGATTCAGGGGCTGGAATCTACGCTAGTCCTTAGTTTTGTTCAGAGATTAGCGTTCACACTGCTCCTAGGTTTGGTTGGTATTAATTGGGGATTTTGGAACAAGAAGTTGGCCTCTACATTTTTTTTTTGATACCATGATTTAGTATTTGGTGTCCCTACTTCATCACTTGAGAATTATCCTCCTACTTGTCATCTTGGATTAGCTATTTTAGGCTAACTTCGTCCATTAATAGGTACCCCTCCAATTTCTCAGGCTTCTCCATGAGTCTTCATTTCATAAATATCGATTTGAAAATAAGACTGTGAATTCAACCCATGGTAGAAGAATATCTACATTTGGACGACTTCTTCCATGGTAGAAGCATTTCGCCAAGTTTTGGCGATGACGGAATGTTTCCTGAGCCAACCCCTTGCCCCTCCTATCATTTTTCCCATCTCGGGGTTTTCACAGGGTTTGAGGGGTTCCCTCCCTTTTCGGGACTATTCTTTGCACGTTCCTCAGGATCCTTTTTGAGTTTCGGGATTCTATCGATCATGGGAACACATCGTCGGGTTTAGGCGACGACGGACGGAAACCTCCTGAGCCAAAACCCCTTTCAATGAAAGGGATAAAAAATACATAAAAATCAAATAACAAAAATCCAAAAAAACATAAAAAAAAACACTCAAAAGCGTTTTTCGAAAAGCTGTTTCAAACTACGTTGGCTTGATCCCTTTCCACAGGGTACGTAGGTAGCTTGGGTCCACCCAAGTCCAGTCAAACCTTCTTAATAAATATTTTCAAACATTTTCAAATCTTTCAAAACAAAAATGGGCAAGGATGATGATCGCCAGGTCACTCGGAGTCCCCTTTTCATTTCATTTCCGATTTCGATCGTGGTTTTCCGGTTTTCATCGATTTTCCGATGTGTTATCGGGTTTTGGGACGGGTGATGACGTAGCGTGGTCCCTTCACAGGGATTGTCCTTGCTGAGCCCAACGATAGGTCGTGACGATCGCGAGACTTGTCCGATCTTCAGCAGATTAGGATCGCTGGGCTTGATTCCTTTTGAATCGCCCTCTGAGCCTATCGTATGTTCCATTTTCTTTTCCCTGGCATTCTCGGTCCTCATGTACCGTTGATTTTCCGATTCATTTCTTTCCCTGTATCTTTTAGCTCATTGTGTGTTTATCTTTGACTCCTTATGTGCTACTTTGGCTTGCTTACTTTTATAGCACGAGATTGATTATTATTCTCTTAGCATTATCTCTTACATAGGCTCGCATGCTAGTGTGTTTATTCTATTGCTTTGGTAGTTTACTGCTGTGCTTATCTGTCCTCTCACCTACTTAGTTGTAGCATTTATTCACCTTATCTTGATTATCTGCTTAGCTGTAGCTGTGCGTGCGGATGTTACTGCTTTCCTAGATGTGATGGGTTAGGATTAGATGCGGTGAGTTAGGATTTGGATGTTTATTTTCTTTTGCCCATCCCCGGGTCATGCATGCTTAGATAGACGTTTCTTCGGGGATACTCGTTCCCATTTCACATGATTTTAGCCCAAAATTCTTCAAAATTAATTAAAAATGACATAAGAGACCAGGTGCTTGCACTTGGGCGAATTGGGGGCGCTTAATACCTTCCCCATTCGTCATCAGGCACGGACTTTTGTATCTCTGGTTATCCGTTGCAACAGAGTATTTCATGGGATCCAGGGCCTACTTCCTTGGATGGCTACTCTTCTTTGTTATAGGTACACCTCGGTTCCGGGCTGGTCCTTGAATCGAGAGGTATCTCATTTATATCGCCACCCATGCTGTGAGTGGCATCATTTCGAGAGTTGCTTGGTAGAGCTCTCCTTCACATTGTGGAGATCTTAGAGGATTGAGAGGGGGATCTCGCGTCCCTCGCTCACCGTCCTCTCGGGATCGGGGTCCACAGGCTGGCGACTCTGCTGGGGACTTCTTGAAACATTGCCTAACTCTGTTAAAATGCCATTTTTATTAACTTTGGTGAAATTTGAGCTAAAATCATTTTAAATGGGAATTCTATCATTAGAATCCAGGGGCACCAGACAGGTGCGTAATTAAAACAAGGGATTCACACACTGCACAGTATGCATTGTCATATTTTTTATTTCTTTCATTGTCTCTCATTGTTTTTCATTATTGGCTCCACGGGATAGATTCAATGCGTGCCCGACTGGGATGTTATTACACCCTGATGGTACTGTTGAATCTATTTCCAAGCTATGCGCCGGTGCTGCAGCCGTAGACATTGGGTGTACTTTTGTCTACAGCAGCCGATGAGCAATGAAGCATACTATGTATAACATTGGGCGTACTTTTGTTATACATATTAAGTATGGTTCATATGCATATTGCCCGATAGATTGAGTCCGGAGCCCTACTTTGTTTTATATATTATGTATATACTTACTGACTTAGTGAAACCCCACTAAGAAGTACCCGTGTTTATATATATTGCATTCATATAAGGACGAACATGTGTTGCTTACACAGGTGAAGCCTAGAGTTAGGAACCTTGTCCCATTTGTAGACTAGGGTAGCTCACCTTGCGTCGCTACAACACGGTCCTAGTACACTCATCAGTCTGTCATCAGTCGAGACCTCCTTGACTCCGTTGGAGTAGACTAGACTGGTGCCCCTGGTTAGGATGTATATACATGTATATATATTTATTTACTAGATTAGGGTCTGCTTAGTTAGATTTTCTTTCCTAACCTAATCTGCTATCTCTATCTATCCGTCTTTCGAATTATGATCAGATCATTGGTTTCACTTCATCATCTTTGGAGCCCGATCTATCTTCTATGAGCCTGATCCTTTGTTCGATCCTCATTAAATCCCATTCCACATGTCGATTGTGAGTCTATCTTGCCATTATTGCTACCAGAGTGTGTGTTCTTGTTGAGAGCCCTGCTTTATATTGACCATGACGACGTACTCTTCATGTTTAGTTGCTAAGACCCTCCTAGTACAGTCGTTATGCTGCCGGATTTTCATTAAAAACCCTGGAGTGATCATTATTCTTTTAGGTTTGTTGACAAACCATGTGCTTATCATACCACATCTCCTAGTATGGTCGTCATGCTGCCGAATTTTCCCTAAATACCTTGAGTGTGGTCATAACCCTTTTAGGCTTGTTAACAAATCATGTGCTTATGTTACCCTGTCTCCATGTACTGTCGTTATGCTGCCGGATTTTAGCTAAAAAACTTTGAGGGTAATCACTATCTTTTGGGGTATTGATAAGCTATGAGTTGGCCGTGCCATGATCCTTTTGTAAGACCGTTATGCTGTTGGATTTTTCTTTTTATCCGACACACCTTGAGTGTAATGGCAATTCTTTTAGGTGTGATAGGCTGTCGTGACCCTTCTCACGATTGCTATGCTAGTGGTTTTACCCAGGGAAAGGATGCATCTGTATAATCTTTTGTTTCAATTTGCATGAAATATTGTCATATGATTACCTCTTATTAAAGCCTAGTGTTTGTGATGTCCATGACAGGAGTCTTGCCCGATCGTTCAAACATCGCTCCCCGAATGGTTACCGCTCCTAAGCCGGTTTGGTCTCGTCAAACATCGAGACTAAGTCGTTATTCTACTTCACCTGTATCTTCTAGTCCTGACCTAATGGCTGATTCTACTGAGAGTAGCTTCATGATTGAAATGAGAGAAATGATGATGAACCTTACCAGATAGATGTCAACCCTTACAGAAAAAGTGACACGTCTAGAGGGTCAAGCAAATGAGAAGTCTTCAACCTCGAAGGACCCTGTAGTCCAGAATCCTTCAACTGGAGTCCATATCTCAGTCAGCCATGCAAGTTCCTGCCTTTGATTACGATGATGAGCAGTACGCTGAGGAAAATCTTCCGCCACCTCCTGCTAGAGCCGGAAAAGAGAAGGAGTTATCTGAGAAAGTAGACCAGTTGGCTCTCGAGCTTCTGAATTTGAAAAATCACAATCCAAGGAAAATAGACATGTCTGAATTCTCAATCTTCCCTGGCGTCACTCTCCCTCCCAAATTCAAAATCCCTGAGTTTGCCAAGTATGACGAATCTGGGAGTCCCAGAAGTCATCTGAAGATGTACATCAATGCGCTTGAGCAGTACGGTCTGAATTCTCAGCAGATGGCTAAATTATTCCAAATGTCTCTATCAGGCGTGGCGTGTAAATGGTTTCTGACTTTGGATTCAGCTTATACCAAGACTTGGGAGGACATTGTTGAAAAGTTTATTGAACAATTCTCTTATGATGACGGGGTTGAGGTCACTCGTCGAGACCTGAAAATGCTCAAGCAGCAGATCCATGAGCCGTTCAGTACCTTTGTTAAGAAGTGGAGGAGAAAGGCAGCTCAGATGACTAACCGCCCATCTGAAGAAGACCAGCTCAGCATTATTGTCAAAAATCTCTCCGGCCCTTATGCGCAGTATATGGCTACTCAATACTATCCGGATTTTAAGCATTTCACCCACACCGGGAACATGACAGAAGATGCCTTAGCACAAGGTGTAATTCTGAAGCATTACGTGAATCTGAAGGAGGGTAAAAGACCTATCACTGCTCCCAAAGAAGTGAATCAATTGGGGACTTCTCGCCCGCCTCCAAGAAATATAGTAATGGGAGGAGAAAAACCCATTCAAAGGCCAAAGAAAGAGTTCACTTCGTTGCCTTACACCCCGTCATCCATCATGAGAAATCTTGTCAGAGATGGCGTAATTGAACTCTTGCCACCAAGACCTCCCCCAGACCCTCTTCCCAGAGGTTTCAGAGAAGACCAGTTCTGTCAGTACCACCAAGGTCCTGGTCACCATACTGATCGTTGTATAGCCCTGAGATACAGAATTGAGAAACTGCTAGCAGTGGGTGACCTTGTTCTACCCGAACCTAACGTTACTCGAAATCCCTTACCTAGACATACCGCTCCCCCTCCACCTGAGATAGGAGCCATCTCTGATGACAAGCCCTTTGTTGATCCAACCTCTCTTATTTGTGCCATAACTTCTGCAACTCCCTATGTCTTAAATTTTGAAGAAGAGGAAGAGGAGTGTCTTGCTGAGCCTGTCATCAATCGCACCGCCCGAATTCCTTATGTTTTCCAGCTTGCTGAGGAAGGCCAGGTGATTTACTCACGTGTCTATCAGAATGTTGAATCCACTGTCCATCAAGTAGCACGAACTCCATATGTTTTCCAGCCCGATGAGGAAGATCAGGAAGCCCGAATTCCTTATGTTTTCCAGCCTGATGAGGGAGATCATGAAGTTCGTCCTTATATTTTTCAGCCTGATGAAGAGGATCTGGAGATTGTTTGTGATGAGGTCCGCCATGTCACTCGCGGCGAGCGTGTCTTTAAACCAGCCGAGTTAAGGGTTGAGAATCCCGCTGAGTTGGCCAGAGCATCAGAGTTGTTTAAGTCGAAGTCAGATGAAGAAGACGAAAACCTCCTCCGGCAGTTAAAGAAAACTCAGGCAAATAATTCAATCTGGGGTTTGCTTATGAACTCTGCAAAGCACCGAGAGGTTATACTTAGAGAGCTGAATGCCGCTAAAGTGTCTGTCGATATCACTCCGGATCAGTTGGTCGGACTTGTAGCTATGGCCCGGGTTTCCAAAACCTTGTCTTTCACTGATGAAGACTTGACTCTCGAAGGTCGCAATCATAGCCGCCCGCTCCGAGTCACCGTTTTCTGTAATGAGAAGAAAGTTCCTGAGGTTTTAGTTGACAATGGATCCGCTTTGAATGTTTGTCCTCTGAGTACCGCTACTGCCTGAGGATTTGAACCTGGCGATTTCATCCCTTCTGAACAAGGCATCTTGGCTTATGATGGTACGAGGCGTGATGTTGTTGGAACTTTAGCCACGGAAATCCAGATTGGAGGTGGTATGTTTGAAATTGAGTTTCAGGTGTTGGACATTAAACCATCATTCAATTTGCTCTTGGGCCGACCTTGGCTTCATAAATACGGAGTTGTACCTTCATCATTGCATCAAAAGCTGAAATTCATCAAGGGTAACAGTGTGATAACAGTTAGAGGAGACCCAGATCTAGAAGTTGGCCAAATTTCTTAGGAGCTCATCATCCCGGCCACATTAGAAAAGAATGAAGATGTCAGTCTGACTGGTTTCTCACTGGAGGTCACAGCTATATCAGTGGAGGAAGCTATGAATGAACCTCTCACCTTCCTTACAAGCTCGAACCCCACAATAGTCCGTATGATGCGCAAACAGGGCTATGTTCCAGGAGCCGGGTTAGGTCGCCACCATCAGGGTGTAGTTGAGTGGCCGAATATGGGTAAAGCAATTGGATTGTTTGGGTTGGGCTATGAACCTACAAATGAAGAGATCAGTGAGATGAAGAAGTATATGCGCAGAAAGGTTGAGCTTCGTCGTTTGGGGATAGATGAGCCGAGCAGGTTTTACAGTTTGTTGAGAAATGGACATTACAGGAAAGAAGGGGAGGATTTCGCCTTTTGTTGTTTTGCTGAGCCTTGGGTCGATACAATAACCCATGAAAAGCTGCCAGGGTTTGAGATCTTCTTTGAGATGGAACTACCAGATGAATTCCCCTCCTTGTAGATCAATGAAGAGGAATCTGAATCAGACTGGGCTGACCTTATGGAACCGTACCTTCTGGAGTCTCTGTTTAAGATCGATTCACCGGTTGTAGCAATGATCGGAGAAGATGTGCCGCTTCTGAACCCGCAAGCCATGATCACCCCAGCTGAAGGAGACCTCACCAACTGGAGTTCTTATGTCTTTCCTCAGGTTGTTATGGAGTATGATGACATTCTTGTCAATAATTCTTCCAATGTTGTGGAGTCTGGTTATGAGTAAGAGTCTGCTGGTGTGTCGGAAGTTGAGTTTGAGTTGTCTGATGTCATGTCTGATATAGCTACTGTTAAGCTCGAGTCCGATGTTGAGCCTGAGTCAGGCGCGTCCGAGGATGTACTTGCAGTTTCTGATGAAATGAATATCTCTTCTCAGTATGTCTCTGTGTCTGCTTCTTTATCTGTTGAATTCAATAATAATAATAATAATAATAAAGAACCCTCCTCGGATGAGGATGCCGACGAAACTCCTCCTGAAATCAAGTATATGATTAAACAGGGGGAGGAGCATCGAGCAAAGCCACTTGAAGAAGAAATCGAGACCATAAATATTGGCGATGAAACCGAAACTCGGGAAATACGAATTGGCAAAACATCATCCCCTGAGGAACGGGAGGAATTAACTGACCTACTTAGGGAATTCAAAGAAGTCTTTGCTTGGTCCTATAAAGACATGCCGGGATTAAGCGAATACATTGTCCAACATCGGCTTCCCTTAATCCCGGGTGCCAAGCCGAAAAAGCAGAGGCTTCGGAGAATGAAGCCTGAGTGGGCCTTGAAAATTAAAGATGAGGTTACTAAGCAACTAGAAGTGGGTTTTCTCGAGGTGGTGGAATACCCTGAATGGCTTGCAAACATAGTACCGGTGCCTAAAAAGGATGGAAAAGTTCGTATGTGTGTAGACTTCAAAGACCTTAATAAGGCAAGTCTGAAGGATAACTTCCCTCTGCCGCACATAGATATCCTGGTGGACAATACAGCTGGTCATGCATTGCTTTCCTTCATGGATGGGTTTTCAGGATACAATCAGATCAAGATGGCGCCCGAAGATATGATCAAAACAGCTTTCATAACTGAATGGGGAACATATTGTTACAAAGTGATGCCGTTCGGACTCAAGAACGCAGGAGCGACTTATCAGAGAGCTGCTACTACCTTGTTGCATGATATGATGCACAAAGAAGTAGAGGTTTATGTGGATGACATGATAGTCAAGGCTAAGACCAGAGAAGAGCATGTTGTGTCATTGAGGAAGTTCTTTCAGCATATCCAAAAGTATCAGCTTCGTCTTAACCCAAACAACTGCGTGTTTGGTGTTACATCAGGGAAGTTATTGGGTTTCTTGGTGAGTCAGAGAGGAATCGAAGTTGATCCTCAGAAGATAAAAGCTATTCAAGAAATGACTCCCCCAAAAACGGAGAAACAAATCAGAGGATTTCTTGGCAAGGTGCAATACTTGAGACGATTCATAGCACAGTTGACTACTATTTGCGAGCCGATCTTCAAGCTCTTGAAGAAGAATGCATCGAAGAAATGGGAAGAAGAGTGTCAGCAAGCTTTTGAAAAGATCAAGTTGTATCTGACCTCGCCTCCAATGTTATCACCAATTACGCCAGGCCAGCCATTGTTGTTGTACCTATCTGTGACTGATACAGCGATGGGATGCATGTTGGCCCAGCAAGATCCAGAGTCGAAGCGAGAAAAGGCTATATATTATCTCAGTAAGAAGATGCTTGAGTATGAACATAAGTATACTCTGCTCGAGAAAACTTGTCTAGCGCTGGTTTGGGCTACTCAAAGGCTGAGGCATTATCTGTTATCAAATAGGGTCTCACTCCTTTCACGGATGGATCCCTTGAAGTATTTGTTTGAGAAACCAGCTCTCACTGGAAGAACTGCAAGGTGGCTGTTATTATTGTCTGAGTTTGACATCACTTGCGTCACTCAGAAATCAATCAAGGGGCGGGTAGTAGCAGAGCAGCTGGCTGAAGTACCCGTAGAAGAGGTTGAATATTTGAAAACAGAGTTTCCAGATGAAGAGATAATGACCTTAGAAGACGAAGCCCCAGGGACGACCTGGTCTATGTACTTCGATGGAGCTGTGAACAAGCAAGGCCGTGGTATAGGGGCAGTACTGGTATTGCCGAGAAAGGAGTATACCCCTATATCAATCAAGGTACAATTTGAGTGTACAAACAACATGGCGGAGTACGAGGCATGCATTGCTGGTCTCGAAGCGGCTCTGGTTTTAAACATCCAAGACACCGATGTATTCGGAGACTCTATCCTGATTATTTGTCAAACCAAAGGATGTTGGAGAACAAAAGAAGATAAACTGATCCCGTATCACGAGTACTTGGGGTCTCTGGTCAGCAAATTCTGAAACATCTCATTTACTCACCTGTCTCGAGTGAAGAATCATTTCGCTGATGCCCTTGCTACTTTAGCTTCGATGTTGGAACTATCTGCGACGATGGAGGTTCAGCCTTTAGCAGTACGATTGCAATGGGCCCCGGCACATGTTAATGCAATAGAAATAGCAGCAAGGTGTCCAGACGGCAAGCCATGGTACACAGATATAAAAGATCTCATTTCGGGCAAGGGGCATCCAGCCGAAGCCACGGGAAAAGAGAGGAGAACACTTCAGAGGTTGGCCTCTAATTTTATCATATGTGGTGTAGAATTATATAGGAAATCGTTCGACGGGATTCAGCTTTTGTGTATAGATGAAGATCGAGCCGCTGAAATCATAGAACAAATTCATGAAGGTGTCTGTGGACCACACATGAATGGAAAAATGCTATCAAGAAAGATCACAAGACTTGGGTATTACTGGCCGACGATGGAAGCAGATTGTCATGCTTTTGTAAAGAAGTGTCACAAATGCCAAGTTTATGCTAATCTCATTCACGTGCCGCCATCTCAGTTGCATTCTCTTACATCGCCCTGGCCTTTCTCAGTATGGGGAATAGACATTATTGGGAAGATATCACCGAAGTCATCGAGCGGACATGAGTACATTCTGGTCGCCATTGACTACTTCACCAAGTGGGTAGAAGCAGCTTCCTATGCCTCATTATCCTCTGCTTCGGTTGCAAGGTTTATCAGAGCAAATATCATATGCAGATATGGAGTACCGCATGAGCTGATCTCAGATAACGGTGAAATACTCAAGAGGGGGGGTGAATTGAATTTAACTCAATATTAGGCCTTTTGAAAATTATCTATAAACCCTAATTGGAATTTTTCTTCACTTAATTAAATATTTGGTTAGTGCAAATATAATTGAAAGAACAAAGTGAAATGCCAAACCAAAACAATAATGGAAATGCAAGAGTGAGAAATGACACACCGATATATAGTGGTTCGGCCAACGGCCTACTCCACTCTACTCAAGGTCGCACTTGAGGGATTCCACTATTGGAGACCTCCACGATGCCCGGCTCCGAGGCGGTTACAATTCCAAGGGATATTAAACAAGGATGCCCTTACACCTTTACAAAGACTCTCCTTCTCCGCCGAGTTCTAAGCGGTTGCTCTCTAGGGAATTAAAAAATGAATGCCCTAGCCACCTATACAAGATTTGAAAGAGAATAGCTTGGCTTCTTCTTGAAAGCTTGATGCTCTTTGTAGACCCTTGATTGCTCTTCAAAGATGGTGATTTGCAAGTGAAAGCACTACTATATCCAAACTCAAAAGATTCACAAGTGAAAGGCAAGTTTGGGATGAAAAACAAAAACTCAAGCTAAAATGGATTGCAAATGTTTTTGATGCTTAAGGATGTTTTTCAAAGATCAAGAGAGAGTGAAAAACTTCTCTACATGTTGTATAAATAGTCTCACCAAAGAATATGACCGTTTGGGGGTGGAAATATCAAAAACCAAAAATTAATTTGAATCCCAACGGCTATTTTTTAGTTTGTCGCGAGGTTCTCGGAGTTCCGAGAACCATTCTCGGAGTTCCGAGAATTCTCGGAGTTCCGAGAAATATTCTCGGAGTTCCGAGACAACGGCCAGAAGAAATAAAATTTCTACTGGACCATTTCTCGGAGTTCCGAGAAATTTTCTCGGAGTTCCGAGAAAATGTCCAGATGCTACTGGACCTTTTCTCGGAGTTCCGAGCTCGGAGCTCCGAGAAAAAATCTCGGAGTTCCGAGAAGCCTAAAAATCCACAGATTTTGATTTTTATTGCTGATTTGATTTTTAGCTTTTGGAACTCAACTCCTATGGTTATTTTGGAATGTTTATGAGGGTCCCAACATGTTGGTCCACCACATAACCATTCACTAATCCATTTTAAGTTCTTAAGTGTTCTTTGAAAAAACATTTTGAAAACACTTTGCCTTGACTTGGAAATCTAAAGAGAAAGGATGTACAATGATACCTATGTAGCTTTCAACTTCTCTTTAGTCTTGGTCTTCAATTGATCTTCCATCTTGTGTATGCTTGCTTGAGAGATGAGGTGAGCTTCACTTAGCTCCTTTGACTCTTGTATGGGATATCTCCAAGCATGACCATGTTGTGTGTTGGTTTTTTCAATGATCAATCCTATCTCAAACACAACACTTCAAAGCAAATTGATTAGTATTCAAAAACACAATCAATTATGTTTAGAATCATCAAAACAAGATAGGAGAGTAGACCCTTGGGCTTACAATCTCCCCCTTTTTGATGATGACAAACAAAATTGATTATGAGGTGTGTGTGGAGTGACATAGTAGGCAAGTGAATACTAGAACTCCCTCTCAATATATGCACACATATAAATGATACAAGTTATAAGCAAGTGGTGCATATAGTCAATTGAATAGATAATCAATTTCAAACTTCTCCCCCTTTTGTCATCGACAGAAAGGGTGTAAAAAAAATAGGAGTGGATAACTCCCCCTGAATCAATGCTTATGGTATAAAATTATATAACCAAGTAATGCACATATACCTGTTCATGATCGAGATGTTGACATATGTCAAGATGTTAGGTATTTTAATTAAAGTGAAGATACCTCTCCAACTTAGAAAAACTAAGAAGGCTAAGAATATCAATTGAGTGATTTTTAAGATTAAAAATTTGACATCTCATTCATGCAGATACTACCAAACAAAGATTATATATATAAATACTATATAGATAAGCTGGTTAAAGGCACAAAGTATTTATTTGGCAATTTCTTTGATTTGATCCGCACTCCATATGTTTAAGGCACTTCGGATATAGCAAATTCTATCATCACTAAGGGGTTTTGTAAAGATATCCGCTAATTGTTCTTCAGTGTTGATATATTTTAAGCAAATATCCCCTTTTTGTGAGTGATCTCTGATGAAGTGGTGCCTAATCTCAATGTGTTTTGTTCTTGAGTGTTGTATGGGGTTCTTTGTTAAGCTTATAGCACTAGTATTGTCACATTGGATGAGAATATTTTCCATTTTGATTGCATAGTCCATCAATGTGCTTTTCATCCATAGGACTTGAGCACAGCAAGCTCCAGCTGCCACATATTCTGCTTCTGTTGTGGACAGAGCTACTGAATTTTGCTTCTTGCTAAACCATGAAACAAGTGATTTACCCAAGAATTGGCAAGTCCCACTAGTGCTTTTCCTATCTACTCTACATCCAGCAAAGTCTGCATCTGAATATCCGATGAGAGTGAAGGAAGATGATCTTTCATACCACAGTCCTAGACTTTGGGTTCCTTTTAAGTACTTGAAGATCTTCTTAACTGACGATAGGTGAGATTCTTTAGGATCCGATTGAAATCGAGCACAGAGACAGACAGTAAACATAATGTCTGGTCTGCTGGCTGTCAAATAGAGCAAACTACCTATCATACCCCTATACAATTTCTGATCCACAGATTTGCCAAATTCATCTTTTTCTAGCTTAGCAGTAGTACTCATGGGAATTCTTGATGTCTTACTGCTATCCATGCCATACTTCTTTAATAACTCCTTTGTATATTTTTCTTGATTTAAAAATATTCCATTTTTGTATTGTTTAATTTGGAGTCCTAAGAAGTAGGTTAACTCTCCCATCATGCTCATTTCAAATTCATTTTTCATTAAGGTTGCAAATTCATCACACAATTTTTGATTAGTTGAGCCACAGATGGTATCATCCACATAGATTTGGACAAGGAGGATATCATGATTTTCTCTTTTGATAAATAAGGTTTTATCCACCTTTCCCATCTCGAATCCCTTTTCAACTAAGAAAGTGCAAAGCCTCTCATACCAAGCTCTAGGAGCTTGCTTTAATCCATATAAAGCTTTATCAAGCCTGAAGACATGATTTGGATGTTTGAAGTCTTCAAAACCTGGAGGTTGCTCAACATACACTTCCTCTTGGATATAGCCATTTAGGAAGGCACTTTTGACATCCATTTGATATAGTTTAAATCCTTTATGAGATGCATATGCCAAAAGTATCCTAATAGCCTCCATACGGGCAACAGGAGCAAATGTCTCATCATAATCTATCCCTTCCTCCTGATTGTACCCTTGGGCTACAAGCCTAGCTTTATTCCTAGTGATAATTCCATTTTCATCCAATTTATTTCTATACACCCATCTCGTGCCAATGACTGGATGATCACTAGGTCTAGGTACTAGCCTCCATACCTTGTTCCTTTCGAATTGACTCAACTCTTCTTGCATGGCCATCAACCAATATTCATCCTTTTCTGCTTCCTTGATGGATTTTGGTTCCAATTTGGATAGGAATGCCAAATTATTGCTCACACTACGATAGTATGATCTAGTTCTTACTGGCAATGTGGCATCACCTAAGATTTGGGATTCAGGATGATCAACCAATGTTCTCCTATCCCTAGGTAATGAGGCATCATTTTCATTTTCTACTTCCTCACTAGGTGGTGTATGACTAGTAGATGCATGAGGAGGAGCACTCAATTTTGGAAAAAGATGTTCAACGGGTTCATCCTCATCATGTGGCATTTCTTGAGGTGTTGGCTCTCTTTCATCAAATGTCACATGCATGGATTCTTCTACTACTAGGGTTCTCCTATTAAATACTCTATATGCTTTGCTATGAGAAGAATACCCTAAGAATATTCCATCATCCGACTTCTTATCAAATTTATGTAAATTATCTCTAATGTTCAAAATGAAGCATTTACATCCAAACACTCTAAAATAGCTTATATTTGGTTTCAAGTTTTTCCAAAGCTCATAAGGTGTTTTCTTAGAGATTGGCCTTAAGTATACCCTGTTTATGATATAGCAAGCGGTGCTAACCGCTTCCGCCCAAAAATATCTAGGGAGATCATTTTCATGCAACATTGTTCTAGCCATTTCTTGGAGAGTTCGATTCTTTCTTTCTACTACTCCATTTTGTTGAGGTGTTCTAGGTGCGGAAAAATTATGTTTAATGCCATGTTCATTACAGTAAGTGTCAAAGTGTACATTTTCAAATTCCGTTCCATGATCACTTCTAATGTGGGAGATGGCAACACCTTTTTCATTTTGAATTTGATTGCATAATGTTAGGAAGTTTTCATAAGTTTCATCTTTATGTCCTAGAAATATGACCCATGTGAATCGTGAGTAGTCATCAACAACTACAAACACGTACCTCTTTCCACCTAGGCTACTAGTCTTCATTGGTCCAAAAAGATCCATATGAAGTAGCTCCAAGGGGTAGGAAGTTGAAATCATATTTTTAGGTGCAAAAGAGCTTTTCAATTGTTTTCCTAATTGACAAGTTCTACAAATGTGATCCTTGATGAATTTGAACTTAGGCAATCCTCTAACACTTTCTTTTGAGGAGAGGGTCGAAATGAGATCCATTCCGGCATGACCCAACCTCCTATGCCATAGCCAAGAATCCTCACTAATGGCATTTAGACAAGTCACTTTTTGGAGTCTAAGATCATCTAGTCCAATTGTATAAATGTTATTGTCTCTAGACCCTATGAATTTTACTTCTCCATTTATCTTATTTTTAACAATGCATTTGTCGGGATTGAAGACAACTTCAAAACCATTATCACATAGTTGACTAATGCTAATAAGATTATGGGACAAGCCATCAACAAAGAGTACATCATGTATGGGAGAGTAGAGTTACCTATGGTGCCTTCACCTTTGACTTTTCCTTTCTTGTCATCTCCAAAGGTAACTTCTCCACCATCCTTGAGTGATAGTGATGCGAATTGAGTGAGGTCTCCAGTCATGTGTCTAGAGCATCCACTATCAAGGTACCATGTGTTCCTCTTGTTGTGGGTTTTAAGGCATACCTACATAGGAATAGGCAAGTGAGATCCCTTAGGTACCCAAATCTTCCTAATCTTGCTATGTTCATTTGTTTTCACTTTAGAGTTCAATTTGATCTTATCTTGTTTAGCATGTAAGCAAGCAACTTTATAATGACCTAACAATCCACAATAAAAGCAAATTTTGGTACTACTAGAGAAAGTCTTTTCAAGTTTGTTTTTATAGTTAGATATTGTGGTATTCCATCTATGTCCAAGTCCACTTTTGTCACTTGACATTCTTTGAAGATTTACAAGTTTATCCAATTTTAATGAACTATTTTCAAATTTTTCAAAGAGTTTCTTGAGTTCATCATATTCAAAAGATAGTTTACCGTTTTCATGCTTTAGTTTGTTATTTTCAATAGAAAGATTTTGTCGATTTTCATTCAAAGTCTTAATGGTAGCATTTAGCTCATGAATCTCTACTTTGCATTTTTCATTTTCATCATCTAAGAATTCATGATCCTTTTTTAACCAACCAAATTCTTTTGTCATGTTAGCAAGAGAATTTTCAAGTGATGCAATTTTATCAAATTGAATTTCAAGTTCATCATTTGCACTTTGTAAGGAATCTAAAACTTCTTGTAAGATAATGACATCATTTAAAGTGTTTACCTCATTGTTGTCGTTTGTTGAGGCCATGAAGCACACATTTCTTGCTAATAGGCAATCTTCCCCATCATTTTGTTCGCCTTCGCTTTCAATCTCCTCATCCCATGTGGCGGACATTCCTTTCTTGCCTTCTCTTCTCTTGAAGCGGTTGTTTGAAGTAGGTTCATTGTTGAGTGGACAATCCGGGCGAATGTGTCCAAGCTTCTTGCAACCGTAACATCGGGGTTGAGAAGATCCATCACCAACTTCTTCTTTCTTCTTGAATGGAGGATTGGTCCTTCTATTTCTCATGCCTCCCATGTTTCTTTGCAAGAATTTGATCCTTCTTGTTAGGAGAGCTACTTCATCCTCGATGTCTTCCTTTGCATCTTCACTTTCACCTACATTACAAGCAAAAGCAATTCCTTTTCCTTTTTCGATTTTAGTTTCGATTTCGGGTGCTTTTGTTTTGAAAATCATTTCATGTGTGATCAAGGACCCTATAAGTTCATCTAGGTTCAAAGTGTTCATGTCCTTGGCTTCGGTGATTGCGGAGGTTTTGGATTCCCAAGACAAAGGTAGGGATCTAAGAATTTTAGTTACTAAATCTCTATTGGAAAATTGTTTTCCAAGTCCCCTTAATCCATTTACAAGATTGGTGAATCTAGTGTACATGTCGGCAATTGTTTCATCGGGTGTCATTTGAAAAAGTTCGTATTGCCGAAAAAGATGGTTCATTTTAGATTCTTTAACTTGATTGGTTCCTTCATGGGTGACTTCTAGAGTGTCCCAAATTTCCTTAGCCGAATTCAAATTTGATACTCTATTGAATTCTCCGGGAGATAGAGCACAAATGAGAGAATTCATGGCTTTGGCATTATAATTCGAAGCTTGTTGTTCGGCTTCGGTCCAATCATTTAAATTTCTTGTGGGTAGGATATATTCATTATTAATTGCTCTCCACATTTGATAGTCTTGAGTTAAAAAGATTTTCATTTTAGTTTTCCAAAAACCATAATTTGTACCATCAAAATAGGGTGGCCTAGTGTTTGAATAACCTTCATGATGTTGAGGGTAGTTTGCCATTTTTGAATCTTTACTCTAAACCGGTTAGGGTTTTCAAAAAAAAAAGAGACGAGGCTTTGATACCAATTGAAATACTCAAGAGGGGGGGTGAATTGAATTTAACTCAATATTAGGCCTTTTGAAAATTATCTATAAACCCTAATTGGAATTTTTCTTCACTTAATTAAATATTTGGTTAGTGCAAATATAATTGAAAGAACAAAGTGAAATGCCAAACCAAAACAATAATGGAAATGCAAGAGTGAGAAATGACACACCGATATATAGTGGTTCGTCCAACGGCCTACTCCACTCTACTCAAGGTCGCACTTGAGGGATTCCACTATTGGAGACCTCCACGATGCCCGGCTCCGAGGCGGTTACAATTCCAAGGGATATTAAACAAGGATGCCCTTACACCTTTACAAAGACTCTCCTTCTCCGCCGAGTTCTAAGCGGTTGCTCTCTAGGGAATTAAAAAAGGAATGCCCTAGCCACCTATACAAGATTTGAAAGAGAATAGCTTGGCTTCTTCTTGAAAGCTTGATGCTCTTTGTAGACCCTTGATTGCTCTTCAAAGATGGTGATTTGCAAGTGAAAGCACTACTATATCCAAACTCAAAAGATTCACAAGTGAAAGGCAAGTTTGGGATGAAAAACAAAAACTCAAGCTAAAATGGATTGCAAATGTTTTTGATGCTTAAGGATGTTTTTCAAAGATCAAGAGAGAGTGAAAAACTTCTCTACATGTTGTATAAATAGTCTCACCAAAGAATATGACCGTTTGGGGGTGGAAATATCAAAAACCAAAAATTAATTTGAATCCCAACGGCTATTTTTTAGTCTGTCGCGAGGTTCTCGGAGTTCCGAGAACCATTCTCGGAGTTCCGAGAATTCTCGGAGTTCCGAGAAATATTCTCGGAGTTCCGAGACAACGGCCAGAAGAAATAAAATTTCTACTGGACCATTTCTCGGAGTTCCGAGAAATTTTCTCGGAGTTCCGAGAAAATGTCCAGATGCTACTGGACCTTTTCTCGGAGTTCCGAGGGAACTCTCGGAGTTCCGAGCTCGGAGCTCCGAGAAAAAATCTCGGAGTTCCGAGAAGCCTAAAAATCCACAGATTTTGATTTTTATTGCTGATTTGATTTTTAGCTTTTGGAACTCAACTCCTATGGTTATTTTGGAATGTTTATGAGGGTCCCAACATGTTGGTCCACCACATAACCATTCACTAATCCATTTTAAGTTCTTAAGTGTTCTTTGAAAAAATATTTTGAAAACACTTTGCCTTGACTTGGAAATCTAAAGAGAAAGGATGTACAATGATACCTATGTAGCTTTCAACTTCTCTTTAGTCTTGGTCTTCAATTGATCTTCCATCTTGTGTATGCTTGCTTGAGAGATGAGGTGAGCTTCACTTAGCTCCTTTGACTCTTGTATGGGATATCTCCAAGCATGACCATGTTGTGTGTTGGTTTTTTCAATGATCAATCCTATCTCAAACACAACACTTCAAAGCAAATTGATTAGTATTCAAAAACACAATCAATTATGTTTAGAATCATCAAAACAAGATAGGAGAGTAGACCCTTGGGCTTACAAACGGATCTCACTTCAAGAAGGAGGTGGCACGCTTATGCGAAGAGTTCAAAGTTAAGCACCACAAGTCTTCGCCCTATAGGCCCCAAACCAATGGAGCTGTCGAGGCAGCCAATAAGAATGTCAAAGTTATCATCAGCAAAATGACCGAAACCTACAAAGATTGGTCAAACAAGCTCCCGTATGCTCTATGGGCCTACAGGACGTCAATCAGGGCCTCCACAGGTGCAACGCCGTATTCACTGGTGTACGGAATGGAAGCTGTCCTGCCTGTAGAACTGCGAATTCCTTCTTTGAGAGTGATGATGGAGGCTGACTTGCCAGAATCAGAATGGGCACAAGCTAGATACCAGGAGCTTCATATGATTGATGAGAAGCGGTTGAAAGCTCTATATCATGTCCAGGGATATCAGCGCCGTATCGAGAAAGCTTTTAACAAGAAAGTTCGTATCAGAGACTTGCAGAAAGGAGACCTCGTGTTGAAAATTTTTCGGGCACCGGTCTATGATCCCAGGGGAAAGTTTAAGCCTAATTGGACAGGCCCCTATATTGTGGACGAAGTCTTGCCAGGAAAAGCCGTCAGACTCCTCGATCAAAATGGTGAAAAACTAACAGAGTCAACAAACCTGGACCGACTCAAGAAATATTATGCTTAGAGCACCAGAAGGCCTCCTTTGGCCAGCCAGAACCAAAAAAAAAATTCCTTAAAAAAAAAAAAACAATACAACAATCGTTCGCAACCCTTTTGAGCCTTAACAAAATCAAAAGTCTTCGAAAACCTCAAACAAGGGGCAGTTTTTGCCTTGAACTACGCCCGACCTAATCCCTATTCTTCCAGGGTACGTGGGCAACTTGGTTTATCCAGGTTCGGTCGCTCTTCCAAACAAAAATCAATCACCTTCAAACCTTGAAAACCAAAGCAAAATCCTATCCTTTGAACCCATAACCCACTTAAAAAGTCCTTTTGGTGCAATAAGCAAAGGTTGGTGGCATGAAAAAAATAAAAAAAAAAGAGAAAAAAAGAAAAGAAAAAGTGATGGAGTTTGAAGACCTGCTAGGCCGAAAACCCGAAAGGGCGGTCTAGGCAAAAGTTAGGGTCATTCACCCGCTAAGTCGAAAACCCGAAAGGGCGACTTAGGCAAAAATTAGGGTGTTAGCCTGCTGGACCAAAAAACCTGTAAAATGTGATCCAGGCAAAAATCAAGGCAGAGCGGTCCGATAGATCGAAAACCCGCTTGGGCGATCTGGTCGAATGGCAGTGACTTCTCGCAAGAAGCAGAGCATCAGAAAGTGGGCACAACCTTCAGCATTAGAGTTGACACGATCAGAGTCTGAATAGCGCCAGCAAGATTTTCTTTGGCTGCTCTATACTAGGGGCACTTAAAACCGAACAATCTAAAGGGTGTAATGACCATGACGCAAATACCGAGAGAGGAAAGTAATGCCTTTAATCATGGTATTTGAAATATTCTAAGAGTGGGCGACCATTACCATTCAAAATGCTAAAAATATTCATTGGTTTCATCAGGTCCAGAAGCAAATCAAGTTTCGCTTTGAAGTCTCAGTCTTTTGTGTGTCGGGTCGAGTGTAAGTCGTTAAAGTCTAGTTTAGTTAGTCCCTTCCTGAAGTTGGGGTGACATGCAGAGAAAGGCCGGCATCTTCAAAGACCAGAGCGAGTCAGAGCATAATCCAGAAATGCTGGAGATTACTTTGACCATATCTGTCAGAGATCTCAGCATCATAAGCAAGCAGAACCAGAAGGAAGACTCTCAGGCTACATCAGCAGTTTGTTTGTTTTCTCCCCCTATTGTATAAAACAAAAAAGAAAACAAAAAAGACAAAAAAAAAATCATGTAATCTTAGTGTTCATGAAATGAAATATCAACTCTGCATTGCCTTGTTATACTCTTGTCATGGAAGTACAATACACTAGGGGCATCGTTTATGACTTGCGTCATAAAAGATATCAAGTACACAAAGATAATCAGTGTCAACATCTCCAGCAAGTTGAGACGAGAGAGGCATGTGCACGTCTTGAGTCAAGCCTCCAAATCCCCATCCCGAGTCAACTCCCAGCTGAGTCCACTCTCTAACAAAATCTACTCCCCAGCAAAATCAGTATCTCCAGCTGAGTCCACTCTCAAATACAGTGAACTCTCCATCAAAATCAATCCCTCAGCAAGTCATCCAAGTCTTGTTCTTGGCAGGGAGCACGCACTCCTAATTTCTCTTGGCAAGAGATGATCAATCAATCCCCAATGGAATCAGTCAAAATCGTATTCTCAATTCGAATTTACACAAATCATATCTTCTTTGATTCCCGTCTCGCTGACCTCCAGCCCCGCTGGCCGTGTCTCATTCGCAGACAGGTCAACTTCGCGGACAGGTCAATCTCGCAGACAAATCAAATTTTCTTTGATTCCAGTCCCGCTGACCTCCAGCTCCGCTGGCCGTGTCTCATTCGCAGACAGGTCAACTTCGCGGACAGGTCAATCTCGCAGACAAATCAAATTTTCTTTGATTCCAATCCCGCTGACCTCCAGCCCCGCTGGCCGTGTCTCATTCGCAGACAGGTCAACTTCGCGGACAGGTCAATCTCGCAGACAAATCAAATTTTCCTTAGCTCCCGTTTCGCTGACCCTCAGTCTCCCTGGCCGCGTCTCATTCGCAGACAGGTCAATTTCACAGACAGGCCAATTTCGCAGACAAGCTATTTTCGTTCGGCCATCAAGGCCAGTCGTTATTGATTCCCGTCTTGCTGACCTCCAGCCCCGCTGGCCGTGTCTCATTCGCAGACAGGTCAACTTCGCGGACAGGTCAATCTCGCAGACAAATCAAATTTTCCTTACCTCCCGTTTCGCTGACCCTCAGTCTCGCTGGCCGCGTCTCATTCGCAGACAGGTCAATTTTGCAAACAGGCCAATTTCGCAGACAAGCTATTTTCTTCCGGCCATCAAGGCCAGTCGTTATCGATTCCCGTCTCGCTGACCTCCAGTCCCGCTGGCCGTGTCTCATTCGCAGACAGGTCAACTTCGCGGACAGGTCAATCTCGCAGACAAATCAAATTTTCCCTAGTTCCCGTCTCGCTGACCCTCAGTCTCGCTGGCCGTGTCTCATTCGCAGACAAGTCAACTTCGCTGACAGGTCAATTTCGCAGACAAGCTGTATTCAACAGCCTTCCCAAGGCATCCTTTCCAAAGTCCCCTGTAGCATTCTTTACAAAGTCCCCTGTAGCATTCTTTTCAAAGTCCCTTGTAGCATTCTTTCCAAAGTCTCTCGCGGCATCCTTTCCAAAGTCTCCTGCGACATCCTTTCCAAGGTCCCCTAAGACATTCCTTCTAAAGACCCCTGAGGCATCCAATCCGGGTTAGACTCTTGAGGCATCTGACCCTTCAAGAATTCAATCTTCACAAAATCATTTTCTTTATGTTTTCCTTCTTTAACCAAATTTTCGGGGTAGGTCAACATGCGTCGTCCTTTTGGCTTTGGCATTCGTGCGACAAGCACCCTCTGCCAAAGAGGGGCATCTGTAGACCCCCCATTTTGACCTGACCCCCAATTTCCCCAATTTCCCAAAGTCGAATAAATTTTTGGAATCAGGTAAAATTCCCGAAGCCTGAGTCCTGAAATCGAACCCCGAGTCCCCAAAATCAAACTTTCAAGTTCCTGAAACCGATTCCCGAAATGCCCTAAAAGCTGAGCCCTGAAGTTTCTAAAATTTGAGGACCAATGGCAAAAGAACATGAATATCCGAAATTGCCCGTTCGAAAATAAATTTTCAAAATATTCTGGAAGCCCAAGTGATCCCGAAACCCCACTGATATCCTCTGGTCAATTACCCCAGCTTTCCCCTGCATTTTTTCCGGAATTTACAAAATTTGCACAATACCCTTGAGTTTTGGTAGTGGCCCCCCTTGTGTGAACCCCGGACTCCAATGTGTATCGGCACAGTCATATTTTTATATTTTTGATAACCCGGCTTGTTCTGAGATTTAAAGGATTATCGAACGGTTTTTACATTTCAAAATACTCCATAAATGAGAAAAGACAAGCAGGGAGAGTGTAATTATCAAAATATGGATGTGCCGATGTCATTTTCCTAGAAGAAATGTACAAAAGAAAAAAACAGAAAAATTCATTCTTCTCCTATTCTTGCTTAGACCACCCCCTGTAGCCATAAAATATGTTAAGGAGGGTTGTTTGAGGAAGAAAGAAGAGGCAGATGTATTTTTTAGAATTGGGGTGAATTAGCAAAGAAAGGGTGCTCATTGATAAGAAGAAAAGGCAAGTAGGGCCTAATGGTAGGAGGGTAAAATCACCTTACCCTAGGGATATTTTAGTAAAAGGAGTATTCCTTCCCCTACAAGTAATGAGCAAGGGCTGTTGGATCAAAAGGGTGAGGTGTAGGGCTGGATTAGATTAGAACACTCTAGATCCTTAGGGTTTCTAAAATTGCATTAGGGCAAAGACAAGGATCAAGGGCTAGGGGTAATCAAGAAGTTGGCCTCTACATTTTTTTTTTGAAGTCATGGTTTAGTATTTGGTGTCCCTACTTCATCACTTGAGAATTATCCTCCTACTTGTCATCTTGGATTAGCTATTTTAGGCTAACTTCGTCCATTAATAGGTACCCCTCCAATTTCTCAGGCTTCTCCATGAGTCTTCATTTCATAAATATCGATTTGAAAATAAGACTGTGAATTCAACCCATGGTAAAAGAATATCTACATTTGGACGACTTCTTCCATGGTAGAAGCATTTCGCCAAGTTTTGGCGATGGCGGAATGTTTCTTGAGCCAACCCCTTGCCCTTCCTATCATTTTTCCCATCTCAAAGTTTTCACAGGGTTTGAGGGGTTCCCTCCCTTTTCGGGACTATTCTTTGCACGTTCCTCAGGATCCTTTTTGAGTTTCGGGATTCTATCGATCATGGGAACACATCGTCGGGTTTAGGCGACGACGGACGGAAACCTCCTGACCCAAAACCCCTTTCAATGAAAGGGATAAAAAATACATAAAAATCAAATAACAAAAATCCAAAAAACATAAAAAAAACACTCAAAAGCATTTTTCGAAAAGCTGTTTCGAACTACGTTGGCTTGATCCCTTTCCACAGGGTACGTAGGTAGCTTGGGTCCACCTAAGTCCAGTCAAACCTTTTTAATAAATATTTTCAAACATTTTCAAATCTTTCAAAACAAAAATGGGCAAGGATGATGATCGCCAGGTCACTCGGAGTCCCCTTTTCATTTCATTTCCGATTTCGATCGTGGTTTTCTGGTTTTCATCGGTTTTCCGACGTGTTATCGGGTTTTGGGAAGGGTGATGACGTAGCGTGGTCCCTTCACAGGGATTGTCCTCGCTGAGCCCAACGATAGGTCATGACGATCGCGAGACTTGTCCGATCTTCAGCAGATTAGGATCGTTGGGCTTGATTCCTTTTGAATCGCCCTCTGAGCCTATCGTGTGTTCCATTTTCTTTTCCCTGGCATTCTCACTCCTCATGTACCGTTGATTTTTTGATTCATTTCTTTCCCTGTATCTTTTAGCTCATTGTGTGTTTATCTTTGACTCCTTATGTGCTACTTTGGCTTACTTACTTTTCTAGCACGAGATTGATTATTATTTTCTTAGCATTATCTCTTACATAGGCTCGCATGCTAGTGTGTTTATTCTATTGCTTTGGTAGTTTACTGCTGTGCTTATCTATCCTCTCACTTGCTTAGTTGTAGCATTTATTCACCTTATCTTGATTATCTGCTTAGTTGTAGCTGTGCGTGCGGATGTTACTGCTTTCCTAGATGTGATGGGTTAGGATTAGATGCGGTGAGTTAGGATTTGGATGTTTATTTTCTTTTGCCCATCCCCGGGTCATGCATGCTTAGATAGACGTTTCTTCGGGGATACTCGTTCCCATTTCACATGATTTTAGCCCAAAATTCTTCAAAATTAATTAAAAATGACATAAGAGACCAGGTGCTTGCACTTGGGCGAATTGGGGGCGCTTAATACCTTCCCCATTCGTCATCAGGCACGGACTTTTGTATCTCTGGTTATCCGTTGCAACAGAGTATTTCATGGGATCCAGGGCCTACTTCCTTGGATGGCGACTCTTCTTTGTTATAGGTACACCTCGGTTCCGGGCTGGTCCTTGAATCGAGAGGTATCTCATTTATATCGCCACCCATGCTGTGAATGGCATCATTTCGAGAGTTGCTTGGTAGAGCTCTCCTTTACATTGTGGAGATCTTAGAGGATTGAGAGGGGGATCTCGCGTCCCTCGCTCACCGTCCTCTCGGGATCGGGGTCCACACATAGATGTGTGATTCCTTTAATGTACCACGGATCCAATCAAGAATTTTACGAGTACACATGGTGCCTGTAAGCCAAGAGGAGGGATACAAGAAGGATCAAGATTATATAAACATGAGATTGGGACAAGTTCTTGCCAGTTTAAAGAAAGTATGAAGACATGATCGAATCACATGATAGAAGAATGAAAGGCATACGATCAAAAGATTAGATGAGATTGCATACGATTGCTTTCAACGGATAGATCAAGAATAGACTAATCCTATGAGATCTTGAAAAAGATGGGATTTATATCCTAACCCCAAAGGAAAAGCTTTTTAATCTTTTTACATTTTAACAAGCGTTACCTGAAGGCATCAATCCTAATCCTAATCTAACGGAGTGGAGAGAGGATCTCGACTCATGACTTTGTTTGTGTACCTAAGGACCGATCGTAGCCATTGGAAGATGGACTACGGCCTAATCTAGACACAAATGGGTAGGATATCCTAAACTAGGCTCACACACGTGATGCACGTGTGTTCGTATACTACATGCATGTGTGGGTTAATCTAGGGATAAGGCCAAGAGTTCCCTTAGCGCGAATTCGTGCTCAATATACTGTACCAGTGTCTGCCGTATCAGTACGTGAACAAGAGATCCGTTTACGCACTATAAAGGTGCTAGGCTAAGGGTGGAATGCTTCTCTAGCACAGAGGTACCAGGTGATGAAATCTCAGTCAACCATGCTAGATAACACTTCGGGTTCCTAAAATAGGATGTGTGTGCATGTGAGATGCAAGAGTTTAGATGCAAGTGATGTAAGTGTGTGCAATAAGTTTGCGCAATCTATGATGCCTTCAGGTTTTGCTAGATTAAGTTTGAGTATTATGTGATGAGAAAGTAAAGCAAACAAACTAATCTACCAAGCATATAAGAGATAGAGTTTTTACGAGCCAGTTAAATTAAATTCAAATGAGTTATCCTTTGAAGTTTTAATGAAGTTAGGTATTCCCCAGCAGAGTCGCCAAACTGTGGGACCCGATCCCGCGAGAGGGGCGGGGCGTGAGCCGCCATGCTCTCTCTCGGTCTCTCTTACCCACGCGAATGGCGTTTGCTTTTTATTATTGATTTTAATTACCCAACCAAGCAGGCAACAACCAAGCCATATGGTGCAAACAAACGTGCAACCCAGTACCCATAAGGGCAGGGGTAAGCCGCCGAGCCTAGCAAGGTCTGATTTAATTCATCTTTTCCGTGAACTTGGGATCACTAAGGCAATCTGAATTCCATGCAAAAGAGAGTGACAGAGTCGCCACCTAGATGAGGGATCTATGACCCATAATTGACCAGAAATCTAGACTCGTTACCTGGTTACGAGAATGAAGGTATGGGGAGTTACCACCACATGCACCATTCCTTCCCGATAATCGGTCTTCAATTCTAAAAGTTAACACTTTTGAATTTCTTTTAAATGGCTCATTTAACTCTATATTAATGTGCGAACTACATGGCATGCATCATAAGATCTAATTTCAGTGTAATTTTTAAATGTGTATTTTGATTTTCTTAATTTGTTTCAATTCAATCTAAGTGAAAGTTCTCCTAAAATTCTAATTTCATGGAAAGTCCTAAGTGATTTAATCACTTTTAATTTAAGGATTAATGTACAAAACCCCACAACTTATGTGTGGAGCCGACTCGGGCTTGCTATGCCACTCAAGTATCCAAGTTGCCTACGTATCTCAGCCTCACTGGAATCAGAGTCGAACGTAGTTCGGTGCACCTAAACTAAGTTATTTATGCCTAACTCATCTAGGATACCGATCTAGACTGGATTGACTGTTTCAACAGTTTTAAGAGAAATTATTTAGTTCAAGTTGAAGATTTTATTATCGTATGACTTCATCTAAGATGCTATATGGTCCTATCTAAGTGCAAGCCATCCCTTTGACTAATGCAGGTGAACCTACATCCTAGGTAACTAGGGTTGTCATATGGGAAAAAGGGGTGACTAGTGTAACTAGATCTATTGGCATGGTTGCTATCCATAGCAAACGCCCGTGATGAGGCTGGACTCTTAACTCTAGGACTCCCTAAAACTTAGGACACAACATGACGTAAGTGTTCCTAAGGGGCCCCAAATGTTCCTACGATAGGAGACCGTAATCCAACGGCTCCTAAGATGTGGATTGAGTTAATTCGATTTGTTGAACTTAATGATTTTTAATTTTTGAGAAATTTTTATTCCTAAATATCTAAGGAATACCGAAGGCTCTCAACCCTATGGTTCACAAGTTTTTATTCCTAAACATCTATGGTTCGCAAGTTTCGGCGTTGAATCGCAACCATGGTAGGGAATCGTGCTCTCAACTCTTGTATAATTTAGCACGTAAATTATAGTATCTTATTGCCTGGCATATTTCTCAGGATTTCCGTGGACAGTGGACCTCGGAGCCAATATCATACTATAATTTACGCACTCCAATTATGCAGGATTAATCGCAATTAGTATATGATTACAGTTGCGATCTCGGCAGTTAGACTATCGCGGTATAGCGAATTTACAATGGAGATCTATGAATCCTAAGGTTTCTGTTTCAAACAAGTTAGGGATTAAATTCATGATGTAAAGTTAAGATTTGTTTGAGGTGTTTACTGACTTTTGTGTTGATTTGCTATTAAATTATGATTTATTAACATTAAGACCAGATTGCTAGGATTACACAGAAACCCTAAGCAATCAAATCCCAAATCAGCTAAAACTTTTCTAGTAACAAGATATGGATGATTGTGGCTTACTGGAAAATTTTCATGAATTATCATTAAGATTTGATATCAATTTTTGATTTTCCAAAAATTAAATCAGAATATAGATTAACACAGCAACTTATAGTATATCAATTTCAAATTAATCCAAAATTTTACAGAATAGAGATATAAATTATTATAGCTTACTCAAAAACATATATGAATTGTAATTAAGATTTGATATCAATTTCCAATATCTCAAAATTCAAATCAGTTCATAGATTAACACAGTAACTTATAGCATATCAATTTCAAATTAATCCAAACTTTCACATGATAAATATAATCATGAGATTAGACTACGGTATGAATTTCATGGACTTTTATTACAATTTGATGTCAATTGAAATTCACACAAAAATCGGATGAAACCAAATAATTACTTAGAAAGCAAACCTAATAGTATCCTAAAATCAAATAAAAAATTCCAGTAGATATATAATAGATTATAAAATTTTCTATAAAAATTTCAAAACTTAAAAATCAAATCTCCTCCATAAAATTGTTTTTTAAATAGAAAAGGGGAATTTGTTTCCTAGGAATTGAAACTCATTTATTAAAATAAATTACAAAACCATATTAAAACTTTGCAAAACCAATTGAAAATTTTTATATAACATTCCAGTAACCAAATTTACTGGTTTGTAAAGAAAATTTTCAAAAATTTACTAATTTAATACGAAAAAAAATTATGGCACGTAAAACGAAGAAGCGATTAGAAAACAAATAAAAAAACCTTTTTTCGAAAAAAATAATTTCATGAGAAATTCAATTTATTATTGAACATTAATTCTGGAGAGTTTCATCAATTTGTAAAATATTCTGATATTTATTAAAAATGACCGAAATTTAAAATAATTTAAAACCAGATTAATAAAATTCAAAAAAATCCAAATATTTTTGGGAGTTCTGGAAATAAAAACATTGGTTTGAAAACTAGATTTCACAAATTTTAGACATGGTTTGATATACTTTTGGATTCGTTCATCAAGAAATAACCCCTTTCGGGGTTATTGTTTGGAAAATTGAATGAAAATTAAAACGGCCAAACCGAGATTGGAAATTAAGTTTCCAGTATTTTTTTATTTTATATAAATCCCAAAAAATATCAGTTTTTAAAGAAACCCACATTTTCTAACACTTTCTTTGATAATCCGATTTAAATTCATATTGAATAAAAAATGAAAAAATCATTATTAAATGGAGAAAATTTAATTTTTTGGTGAAATTTTGAATTTTGAAAACTTATAATCTATATGATAACATACTGGAATTTCAAGGAAAAATTCATTGATTTGATCTATCAAAAGTAAAACCCTAGCATGTTTTTCTACTTTTGATATTACAAAAATAAAGATCCTACCGTTGATCGCGCTCCTTGTCTCTAGGGTGCTTAGATCCGAGGTATACGCTTTGTCGCACCCTTTTATATGATGAAGAAGACCCAAAGAACACCCCAAAGATCCTTGATGTGTGATTTGTTGAAGAAGAAAAGGGATTTTAAGAATCCTTTTGTGAAGAACCCTTGAGAGATATGAACACACTTCAAGAGAGAAGAGTTTTTTTTTCTTGGGAGAAGAGAGAAAAATGACGAATTTGGATTTTTTTTCAATCTTTTCTAGGATTTTTTGCTTTGATTTTTATACAAAAAAAGCTAGGGTTAAGAGAGAAATAGTAATTTCCAATGTGAGAGCTCCCTTTTTGGCTTGTTTCCAATTTTCCCCTCTTGCTTTCTTTCTTTCTTGTTTCCAAATTGGATTTGATTCCAATCTTAATTTCTTGTCAATCAAGACATGCTATTCTCATTTCACATTGCTTCTTTGGAAGAAAATTTTTTTAAGCAATCGTTCATTTCTTCCTTCTTTCCTTCTTTTCATTTTTTATTCTTGTTATTTTTCTTTTAACAAATATGATGTCACCATTGTGACATCATCAAGGTTGGGTGCTCAACTCATGTGGGTCAACCATGTGGGCCGCCCACCATGGTGGTTGACCCATATGGGTGAACCCACATGAGCTCCATCTTTGCGGGCTTTAGCCCAATGGGCCATTTCACACGGGTTTCGGGTTTTTCCGTAAAAAATCAATAAAATCTTTCTAAATTCAACATTATATATATGGACCCAACCCATTTAACATTTATGGTGCATCCCTCACACATGATCGGACCATCTTTTTGGAAAATAACTTTTCGGACCAAAATGCCCCTATTTGACTGTTAGACATCCAAATGCGACCAAAATAACCCAAATTGGTTCACCCCTAAAAGAAAAAATTAAAAATGGAAAGTCTTTGTAGTCAAATTTCAAAAATAGAAACTTTTAAGTCTGGGTCCTTTCGGTGAGCAATATTAAACAGGTTCATTTGGTATCCCCTGAAAATACCCAAAATGCCCTCAACACTTAGAATTTCCAAATTAAGCGAAACTCCTCAGAAATTCTAAATTTAGCAGGTTTTCCAAAATTCAGGAAATCATTCATAATCTCTCAGACATATTTCAGGGATCAAAAGAATTACACAGGAAATGACCAAATTACCCCGAGGTGCTAGAATTTTGCGAGACTAGGGAAAACCCTGAGAAATTCTAAAAATAGCAGATTTTTGAAAATTTATGAACGGACTCAAGATTTCTTAGACACAACTTAGGGACCAAATATGATATGTTTGGAAATGTCTAAAATACCCCCGAAGTGCAAGACTAAGAGAAAATCTTGAAAGATCTAAATTTAGCAGGTTTCCCAAATCTTACGAAATTACTCCTAATCCATCAGTCGATATGGTTTTGGACATATGAGAAATGATTGAAATATCCATAAGATGATGAAAATGTGGAAGCCCTATGAGTTTCTAAAAATAGCAGCTTTTTCAAAATTTGTAAAATCACTCAAGATTTCTCAAATATAACTCGGGGGTCAAACGCGACACATCGGGAATGACCAAAATACCCCTGCAGTGCAAAATAGGCAAAAATGAGGGAATCCTGAAAATTCTAAAAATAGCAGGTTTTTTCATTTGCTTGGAAACTTGAACTTTCATCTTCCAGAGGCCAAAGGAACCCCCTAGAGACCTTCAGGATAGTGAATCAACTTCAAAACTCCCATAATGAAATGAAATCTACCCTAAAATGCATGGATACCTAATCTAATGCTGAATACGGATTCAAAACTCGATGATACTACCGAATCTTTTGCTTTTTAAAGCGTAGCAAAATGGGGGTGTCTACAGGGCCGCTTGAGCATCTGAGCTATCTTATGACCCCAACGTTTCACAAAATCAGAGAAGGATTCCATGGGTTCTTGTCTGGTTGTCTGAAGATCCCAACGAGAGGTTTCAGTTCCATCGTCGTAGGAGAATTGCTTAATGAACTCATTCATGATTTGTTCTCAACCCATAGTCGGTAGTTCAGGTAAACTTAGGATTAATTTATGCGCTACTCCTTTTAAGGACATCTGGAACACAAGGGCTAACTGATTTGGGGAAAGACCGTGTGACCGAAGCATGCTCTCGAATACAGCGAGATGGTTATGAGGAGAACCAATCCCATCATACTTGCTGATGTCAGGCCATTTGAATCTGGCCGGAAGCTGTACATCAAGAAAAAAAGATACGTCTCGGAAAGAGAGTCCTGTCGAACCCTGAACTTTAATGAGATTGAGGTTTTGGTTGACCTTGGCAAACTTATCTTCCCATTGTTTCAGGATCTGGGAAAAGGGGTGATTCTCATCTGCATACTGATCTCCCAAAAACGGGTTTAGAAGGTGAGCTGTGGATTGGTTAGTGGGCTGAGCCGGTGTAGTTTCTTGAACAGGAGGAGGTATAGGTTGCGGTAGTATAGGAGGTGTTACCTGAAATCCAAGTGTGACAACCTAAGAGGGGGGTGAATTGGTCAATTAAAAAATTTAGGCTTAATTAGGTGGAAGGCTAAAAGTTAATCCATTAATTAAGCACTAATTAGTCTAACTCTTGTTCAAATAAACATATTAATGAAAGCGAGTGTTTTGACATTTCAATCAAGCACATTTACTAACCCCTGTTCAATTAAAAGCATAAATATAAGTTAGGGTTAGAGTTTACTAATCACTACACGTGCAAACAGAAGGAGAGGAAGAAACAACCACAAGGCAAAAGATTTATAGTGGTTCGGTCCATCACAAGACCTACTCCACTCTTCCAAGTTGTTCTCCTTGGGGTATTCCAGTAAAGATGAGATTCTTCAATGGCGAATCTCCAAGCCATACACCCAACTCCTCCAACTCCAAAGGGAACAAACCCTTTCTGCATGAAGCCTCGAGAGGGGACACACCATCATACATGATTCACCTTTCTTAACAGGCCGAATCGGAGACCATCACCACGTCTTCACTTTTCTTAACGGGCCGAGGAGGAGACCTTCACCATGTCTTCACAATTCTTAACAGGCCGAAGAGAAGACCCTCACCATGTCTTCACAATTCTTAACAGGCCGAAGAGAAGACCCTCAATGAAGAACAAAAGAAATGAAAAACACTCAATGCCTCTTAATAGGCGGATTACAAAGTTGTATAGCTCACAATCACTCCAAAGAAATAAGCAAATGAAAGCCCTATGAAGTGCCTCTTGATAAGATGTAGAAATACAAGCTCGAAGAGATTTTTGCTTTTGATTTTCAAAGATGAAGCTCAAAGAGAAATGGGATTTTTTCTTTCTCAAATGTTCAAAAGCTTGTTTAGATAGGTTTAGATGATGCATATATAATGTATTTGAAAATTTGACCGTTTGGGGGTAAAACTGTAAAAAATTGGGTTGAAAAAGTGAACCTGCGAAAGCCTCAATGGCTAGTTTGCCCGACCGTCGCGGTCGACCGAGCCACAGCGGTCGCCCGCCCCTATCGGGCCCCCTTTTTATATTCAAATTTCATACCGGCCCATGGCGTTCGTCCAGCGAGGTCAACCTGTTTGCTCAAAAATTCGGCTCATAAAACCTTTCCGGTCGACCGACCCTTGGCGGTCGCCTGCCAAAACCCATGACGGATTGTTCCTGGCATTCCAGGGACACCACTGCGGTCACCCGGCCCAACCCGGTCGACCGACTCGATAAAATTCAACGAGTGCTGGATTTCCAGCTACCTTGCCACGGTCTCCCGGGACCACCCCGGTCGAACGGCCCTGTGTAAATTTCCATTTTTACTTTAAAGCTTAGGGGCTTTTGGGCCATGATCTTTGGGCTTTAGGCCTAGCTTTTTCAAACACATGTTTTGTTTTGTTGATGGTTTCCAAAGATAGAAAATGTTAAGTGTAAAAATCATTTGAAAACCTTTTGAAAGTGCAGAATTCTAGAGATTTTTCAAACTCTAAAACAAGATACTTATCATTAGAAATGATGATATTATATGAGTCCATCCAAGATAAGAATAAAGCCTAAGAAGATATGGCACTGAGGCACTGGCTAAGGGATTTGTCACAAATGAGAGATGATCTCAAAATGTAAGCATAAGACAAATCCCAACTACCACACATATGAAGCAATAAAGCTCCATATGAGTGCGCTCATCACATGTGGTGTGATACCCATATCAACTTACATATGACAAGATGAAAAAGACATATATGTTCATATATTGCTCCCCCTTTATTAGAGACTCATACATGGTATGAATCCAAAGGGTTGTCCTAACACAAAAGCACCAAGGGATTTTGGGGTGAATGATTGACAAACAACCCTTGGGCTACTAATACATGATTACTATAGGTAGTTATATTATACTAGAAGAGATGACAACCTAGCATTTCATGTTCCCCCCTAAATATGTGCATATAATATATATATATATAACACAAGGCACATACGGCTTATCATGGTTAAGATGTTGGCTAGAAGCCAAAGAAATTAGATGTATTAATTAAAGTGAAGGTACAATCTCACTCTTAACTAGTAAGAAGGCTAAAAGCACCAATTAAGTAGCTTTTAACTTTAAGGCTTACCATCTAACCATGCAGCTAATACCATACAGGGGGAAATAACTATAGATTATATATACATGTGTCTATTTCGCACAAATCTATAGAACTCAGACAGAGGAGGAATAGACTGTAGTAAACAATGTTTGAGAGAGACATCCATGGCTCATGCAAGTGATAATATATCACTTATGGGTAAACATGAGCAAGATATGATATTTTAAGCTTCCATGGATAGTCTACAAACTTTGGACCCGAATGACATGACTCATAGGGTTCATGGTCCAAACAATTATGCTTACATCCACAAACTACCATATAAAAGTAGGGCATTTAACTACAAAGTGCAAAAGCCCATGAAAAACCAAAATGTGTGAGATACAAGTATTCCCATCACAATGTGTTGCATGATAACCACTACAATGAGTAACTGCACAACAATGATACTAGATTCTTATGACATTTTTAATTTTACCTAAGTGAGTTTCATACATTGAATCTAGACTCATTTTCAATTCTCTACAAAATATATTCTTGTAGGACCATAAATAATAATCCAAGGACTCTTAGGGTATATGAAGTGATAAACACCTTGGACACATGCATTCCAAAATAAATTACCATGACTAGATAGTTTAGTCTTAGTCATGAGAGGATGTTCATTTTAGGCTTTTTTTGGAATACATCTACTTTAACCCATCAAGATTTCTTATGTATTTAATTATAGTCATTAAGCACACAAGAATGGGTTTGAAGGACAACTAGGTGCATAGTAATAAACATACTTACTCACCTAGTGCATAAAAGATATCTAGGAAAGGATTTGAGTAGATTTCCTTAGACATAGCTTTTAACATCTTAATCTTGCTAGAGATGATATTCAAACCAAGTTGAATATTCTAAGATATAGCAAATGCCAAATTTGTCCTAAATAGAGTTCAAATATGGAAGAAATGAACATGATAGATAAATTGAACTCAAGGGCAATAGGGTGTGGTTGATTTTCATGAAGGCCCACATATGGTTTTCACATTTAATTTTCTATTATGGATTTTCCTTTGTAGACGAGTACTAAGTGCAAGAAGATAGTGTGTGCACTTAGACTAAAAAATTCTAGAATGATATTTAATGAAGCATAAAATATAGTCTAGGATAAAATATATGATTGATTTACTTTTAGACTATAGAAAGAGAAAAGATGTGATCATTAAGCTCTTATGAATATAGATGCATTCAAGTTAAAACTTCATACATATGAGTATCTATATTCATGGATAAAAAGATATAGCCGTTAAGCTCATGAAAACTAGATACAAAGAGTATTCAATGAATTAAATTATCTAGTATGAATGTGAATGATATAACAATTTAGCACAATCCCTAAACTAACTTATTCACTGATTAGTTTAGATGATATTATTTGGAACCCAAATCCCTTTGGTTCCATTTGTTTGAGGGAGTGTATCTTTTCTTATCCAAACAAACTTGTTAGATTTCACAAATCTAAGCTTACACCTAGATTTGTGATGAATCTACCACAATAAGCACATGGGTAATGATTGGTAGATGAGGTAAAAATAGAATCACAAGACTTTGACATTGAGCAAATATGCTTATCTTTTTCTTCTAGTAGTCTTTGATTCTTAATAGAGAGTTCTTCATTTATTTGTTCTTCATTTTCACAAACATGTTTATATTTTTCAACAAATTCAATGTTTGTGTGTGCAAGGCTTTTATTTTCTTTCTCAAAAGCAACGCATCTTTGAATTAAGTCATCATTTTTATTTATCAAAATTTTGCTTGAATAACTTAATTTTTATTTCTTTTCAAACTTTCATTTACTTCGGATTTCAAAATGTTTATTTGACTTTCCAAATTGGAAATTGAATGTTTGAAAGAATTTTCATTTGCAAAAGATTTTTGTAGAGTCTCCTTTTGTCTAAGAGTTTTATCATTTAAAAAGAAACAAACATTTTTCTCAAAAATACTTTCTAATGTAGTTCAAATATCTTTTGCAATGATGCAATTTGAGATTTTCTCAAAAATATTTGGAGTTAAACCACAACATAATAAAATCATTGCCTTTGAATTTAAGGAAAATAATTTCATATCATTTTTAGCACATTTCCATGATAAAGAAAACCCCTCTTCAATGACATCTACGATGTCATAATCTATGGATTTGAGATAAGCTAATATTTTCACTTTCCAAGCTCCATAATTCGTTCCATCAAAGATTGGAGGAATTAGAGTGGATCTTCCTCTCTCAAAATTCATTTGGATTGTCACAGATCTTTTCTCTTGTACATTTTTAAAGTTAAAAATTTCTTTAAGGGCCGAAGCTTGGATACCAAATGAAATCCAAGTGTGACAACCCAAGAGAGGGAGTGAATTGGTCAATTAAAAATTTTACACTTAATTAGGTGAAAGATCAAAAGTTAATCCATTAATTAAGCACTAATTAGTCTAATCCTTGTTCAAATAAACATATTAATTAAAGCTAGGGTTTTGACATTTCAATCAAGCACATTTACTAACCCTTATTCAATTAAAATCATAAATACAAGTTAGGGTTAGAGTTTACCAATCACCACACGTGCAAACAGAAGGAGAAGAAGAAGCAACCACAAGACACAAGATTTATAGTAGTTCGGTCTATTACAAGACCTACTTCACTCTTCCAAGTTGGTCACCTTGGGGTACTCCACTAAAGATGAGATTCTTCAATGGCGAATCTCCAAGCTATACACCCAACTCCTCCAACTCCAAAGGGAATAAATCCTTTCTTCACGAAGCCTTGAGAGGGGACACACCCTCTTACATGATTCACCTTTGATAACAGGGCAGAATTGGAGACCCTCACCATGTCTTCACTTTTCTTAACGGGCCGAAGAGGAGACCTTCACCATGTCTTCACATTTCTTAACAGGCCGAAGAGAAGACCCTCACCATGTCTTCACAATTCTTAACGGCCATAAGAGAAGACCCTCAATGAAGAACAAAAGAAAAGAAAAACACCCAATGCTTCTTGTAAGCCCAAGGGTCTACTCTCCTATCTTGTTTTGATGATTCTAAACATAATTGATTGTGTTTTTTGAATACTAATCAATTTGCTTCGAAGTGTTGTGTTTGAGATAGGATTGATCATTGAAGAAACCAACACACAACATGGTCATGCTTGGAGATATCCCATACAAGAGTCAAAGGAGCTAAGTGAAGCTCACCTCATCTCTCAAGCAAGCATACACAAGATGGAAGATCAATTGAAGACCAAGACTAAAGAGAAGTTGAAGATTGCATAGGTATCATTGTACATCCTTTCTCTTTAGATTTCCAAGTCAAGGCAAAGTGTTTTCAACTTGGTTTTCAAAGAACACTTAAGAACTTAAAATGCATTAGTGAATGGTTATGTGGTGGACCAACATGTTGGGACCCTCATAAACATTCCAAAATAACCATAGGAGTTGAGTTCCAAAAGCTAAAAATCAAATTTGCAATAAAAATCAAAAACTGCGGATTTTTAGGCTTCTCGGAGCTCCGAGCTCGGAACTCCGAGAGTTCCCTCGGAACTCCGAGAAAAGGTCCAGTAGCATCTGGACACTTTCTCGGAACTCCGAGACAATTTCTCGGAACTCCGAGAAATGGTCCAGTAGAAATTTTATTTCTTCTGGCCGTTGTCTCGGAACTCCGAGAATATTTCTCGGAACTCCGAGAATTCTCGAAACTCCGAGAATGGTTCTCGGAACTCGGAGAACCTCGCAACAGACTAAAAAATAGCCGTTGGGATTCAAATTAATTGTTGGTTTTTGATATGTCCACCCCCAAACGGTCATATTCTTTGGTGTGGTTATATATACAACATGTAGAGAAGTTTTTCACTCTCTCTTGATCTTTGAAAAACATCCTTAAGCATCAAAAACATTTGCAATCCATTTTAGCTTGAGTTTTTGTTTTTCATCCCAAACTTGCCTTTCACTTGTGAATCTTTTGAGTTTGGATATAGTAGTGCTTTCACTTGCAAATCACCATCTTTGAAGAGCAATCAAGGGTCTACAAAGAGCATCAAGCTTTCAAGAAGAAGCCAAGCTATTCTCTTTCAAATCTAGTGTAGGTGGCTAGGGCATTCCCTTTTTAATTCCCTAGAGAGCAACCGCTTAGAACTCGGCGGAGAAGGAGAGTCTTTGTAAAGGTGTAAGGGCATCCTTGTTTAATATCCCTTGGATTTGTAACCGCCTCGGAGCCGGGCATCGTGGAGGTCTCCTATAGTGGAATCCCTCAAGTGCGACCTTGAGTAGAGTGGAGTAGGCCGTTGGCCGAACCACTATATATCGGTGTGTCAATTTCTCACTCTTGCATTTCCATTATTGTTTTGGTTTGGCATTTCACTTTGTTCTTTCAATTATATTTGCACTAACCAAATATTTATTTAAGTGAAGAAAAATTCCAATTAGGGTTTATAGATAATTTTCAAAAGGCCTAATATTGAGTTAAATTCAATTCACCCCCCCTCTTGTGTATTTCAATTGGTATCAGAGCCTCGTCTCTATTTTTTTTGAAAACCCTAACCGGTTTAGAGTAAAGATTCAAAAATGGCAAACTACCCTCAACATCATGAAGGTTATTCAAACACTAGGCCACCCTATTTTGATGGTACAAATTATGGTTTTTGGAAAACTAAAATGAAAATCTTTTTAACTCAAGACTATCAAATGTGGAGAGCAATTAATAATGAATATATCCTACCCACAAGAAATTTAAATGATTGGACCGAAGCCGAACAACAAGCTTCGAATTATAATGCCAAAGCCATGAATTCTCTCATTTGTGCTCTATCTCCCGGAGAATTCAATAGAGTATCAAATTTGAATTCGGCTAAGGAAATTTGGGACACTCTAGAAGTCACCCATGAAGGAACCAATCAAGTTAAAGAATCTAAAATGAACCATATTTTTCGGCAATACGAACTTTTTCAAATGACACCCGATGAAACAATTGCCGACATGTACACTAGATTCACCAACCTTGTAAATGGATTAAGGGGACTTGGAAAACAATTTTCCAATAGAGATTTAGTAACTAAAATTCTTAGGTCCTTACCTTTGTCTTGGGAATCCAAAACCTCCGCAATCACCGAAGCCAAGGACATGAACACTTTGAACCTAGATGAACTTATAGGGTCCTTGATCACACATGAAATGATTTTCAAAACAAAAGCACCCGAAATCGAAACTAAAATCGAAAAAGGAAAAGGAATTGCTTTTGCTTGTAATGTAGGTGAAAGTGAAGATGCAAAGGAAGACATCGAGGATGAAGTAGCTCTCCTAACAAGAAGGATCAAGTTCTTGCAAAGAAACATGGGAGGCATGAGAAATAGAAGGACCAATCCTCCATTCAAGAAGAAAGAAGAAGTTGGTGATGGATCTTCTCAACCCCGATGTTACGGTTGCAAGAAGCTTGGACACATTCGCCCGGATTGTCCACTCAACAATGAACCTACTTCAAACAACCGCTTCAAGAGAAGAGAAGGCAAGAAAGGAATGTCCGCCACATGGGATGAGGAGATTGAAAGCGAAGGCGAACAAAATGATGGGGAAGATTGTCTATTAGCAAGAAATGTGTGCTTCATGGCCTCAACAAACGACAACAATGAGGTAAACACTTTAAATGATGTCATTATCTTACAAGAAGTTTTAGATTCCTTACAAAGTGCAAATGATGAACTTGAAATTCAATTTGATAAAATTGCATCACTTGAAAATTCTCTTACTAACATGACAAAAGAATTTGGTTGGTTAAAAAAGGATCATGAATTCTTAGATAATGAAAATGAAAAATGCAAAGTAGAGATTCATGAGCTAAATGCTACCATTAAGACTTTGAATGAAAATCGACAAAATCTTTCTATTGAAAATAACAAACTAAAGCATGAAAACGGTAAACTATCTTTTGAATATGATGAACTCGAGAAACTCTTTAAAAAATTTGAAAATAGTTCATTAAAATTGGATAAACTTGTAAATCTTCAAAGAATGTCAAGTGACAAAAGTGGACTTGGACATAGATGGAATACCACAATATCTAACTATAAAAACAAACTTGAAAAGACTTCCTCTAGTAGTACCAAAATTTGCTTTTATTGTGGATTGTTAGGTCATTACAAAGTTGCTTGCTTGCATGCTAAACAAGATAAGATCAAATTGAACTCTAAAGTGAAAACAAATGAACATAGCAAGATTAGGAAGATTTGGGTACCTAAGGGATCTCACTTGCCTATTCCTATGTAGGTATGCCTTAAAAGCCACAACAAGAGGAACACATGGTACCTTGATAGTGGATGCTCTAGACACATGACTGGAGACCTCACTCAATTCGCATCACTATCACTCAAGGATGGTGGAGAAGTTACCTTTGGAGATGACAAGAAAGGAAAAGTCAAAGGTGAAGGCACCATAGGTAACTCTACCTCTCCCATACATGATGTACTCTTTGTTGATGGATTGTCCCATAATCTTATTAGCATTAGTCAATTATGTGATAATGGTTTTGAAGTTGTCTTCAATCCCGACAAATGCATTGTTAAAAATAAGATAAATGGAGAAGTAAAATTCATAGGGTCTAGAGACAATAACATTTATACAATTGGACTAGATGATCTTAGACTCCAAAAAGTGACTTGTCTAAATGCCATTAGTGAGGATTCTTGGCTATGGCATAGGAGGTTGGGTCATGCCGGAATGGATCTCATTTCGACCCTCTCCTCAAAAGAAAGTGTTAGAGGATTGCCTAAGTTCAAATTCATCAAGGATCACATTTGTAGAACTTGTCAATTAGGAAAACAATTGAAAAGCTCTTTTGCACCTAAAAATATGATTTCAACTTCCTACCCCTTGGAGCTACTTCATATGGATCTTTTTGGACCAATGAAGACTAGTAGCCTAGGTGGAAAGAGGTACGTGTTTGTAGTTGTTGATGACTACTCACGATTCACATGGGTCATATTTCTAGGACATAAAGATGAAACTTATGAAAACTTCCTAACATTATGCAATCAAATTCAAAATGAAAAAGGTGTTGCCATCTCCCACATTAGAAGTGATCATGGAACGGAATTTGAAAATGTACACTTTGACACTTACTGTAATGAACATGGCATTAAACATAATTTTTCCGCACCTAGAACACCTCAACAAAATGGAGTAGTAGAAAGAAAGAATCGAACTCTCCAAGAAATGGCTAGAACAATGTTGCATGAAAATGATCTCCCTAGATATTTTTGGGCGGAAACGGTTAGCACCGCTTGCTATATCATAAACAGGGTATACTTAAGGCCAATCTCTAAGAAAACACCTTATGAGCTTTGGAAAAACTTGAAACCAAATATAAGTTATTTTAGAGTGTTTGGATGTAAATGCTTCATTTTGAACATTAGAGATAATTTACATAAATTTGATAAGAAGTCGGATGATGGAATATTCTTAGGGTATTCTTCTCATAGCAAAGCATATAAAGTATTTAATAGGAGAACCCTAGTAGTAGAAGAATCCATGCATGTAACATTTGATGAAAGAGAGCCAACACCTCAAGAAATGCCACATGATGAGGATGAACCCGTTGAACATATTTTTCCAAAATTGAGTGCTCCTCCTCATGCATCAACAAGTCATACATTACCTAGTGAGGAAGTAGAAAATGAAAATGATGACTCATTGCCTAGGGATAGGAGAACATTGGTAGATCATCCTGAATCCCAAATCTTAGGTGATGCCACATTGCCAGTAAGAACTAGATCATACTATCGTAGTGTGAGTAACAATCTGGCGTTCCTATCCGAATTAGAACCAAAATCCATCAAGGAAGCTGAAAAGGATGAATATTGGTTGATGGCTATGCAAGAAGAGCTAAGTCAATTCGAAAGGAACAAAGTGTGGAGGCTAGTACCTAGACCTAGTGATCATCCAGTCATTGGCACGAGATGGGTGTATAGAAATAAATTGGATGAAAATGGAATTATCACTAGGAATAAAGCTAGGCTTGTAGCCCAAGGGTACAATCAGGAGGAAGGGATAGATTATGATGAGACATTTGCTCCTGTTGCCCGTATGGAGGCTATTAGGATACTTTTGGCATATGCATCTCATAAAGGATTTAAACTATATCAAATGGATGTCAAAAGTGCCTTCCTAAATGGCTATATCCAAGAGGAAGTGTATGTTGAGCAACCTCCAGGTTTTGAAGACTTCAAACATCCAAATCATGTCTTCAGGCTTGATAAAGCTTTATATGGATTAAAGCAAGCTCCTAGAGCTTGGTATGAGAGGCTTTGCACTTTCTTAGTTGAAAAGGGATTTGAGATGGGAAAGGTGGATAAAACCTTATTTATCAAAAGAGAAAATCATGATATCCTCCTTGTCCAAATCTATGTGGATGATACCATCTGTGGCTCAACTAATCAAAAATTGTGTGATGAATTTGCAACCTTAATGAAAAATGAATTTGAAATGAGCATGATGGGAGAGTTAACCTACTTCTTAGGACTCCAAATTAAACAATACAAAAATGGAATATTTTTAAATCAAGAAAAATATACAAAGGAGTTATTAAAGAAGTATGGCATGGATAGCAGTAAGACATCAAGAATTCCCATGAGTACTACTGCTAAGCTAGAAAAAGATGAATTTGGCAAATCTGTGGATCAGAAATTGTATAGGGGTATGATAGGTAGTTTGCTCTATTTGACAGCCAGCAGACCAGACATTATGTTTACTGTCTGTCTCTGTGCTCGATTTCAATCGGATCCAAAAGAATCTCACCTATCGGCAGTTAAGAAGATCTTCAAGTACTTAAAAGGAACCCAAAGTCTAGGACTGTGGTATGAAAGATCATCTTCCTTCACTCTCATCGGATATTCAGATGCAGACTTTGCTGGATGTAGAGTAGATAGGAAAAGCACTAGTGGGACTTGCCAATTCTTGGGTAAATCACTTGTTTCATGGTTTAGCAAGAAGCAAAATTCAGTAGCTCTGTCCACAACAGAAGCAGAATATGTGGCAGCTGGAGCTTGCTGTGCTCAAGTCCTATGGATGAAAAGCACATTGATGGACTATGCAATCAAAATGGAAAATATTCTCATCCAATGTGACAATACTAGTGCTATAAGCTTAACAAAGAACCCCATACAACACTCAAGAACAAAACACATTGAGATTAGGCACCACTTCATCAGAGATCACTCACAAAAAGGGGATATTTGCTTAAAATATATCAACACTGAAGAACAATTAGCGGATATCTTTACAAAACCCCTTAGTGATGATAGAATTTGCTATATCCGAAGTGCCTTAAACATATGGAGTGCGGATCAAATCAAAGAAATTGCCAAATAAATACTTTGTGCCTTTAACCAGCTTATCTATATAGTATTTATATATATAATCTTTGTTTGGTAGTATCTGCATGAATGAGATGTCAAATTTTTAATCTTAAAAATCACTCAATTGATATTCTTAGCCTTCTTAGTTTTTCTAAGTTGGAGAGGTATCTTCACTTTAATTAAAATACCTAACATCTTGACATATGTCAACATCTCGATCATGAACAGGTATATGTGCATTACTTGGTTATATAATTTTATACCATAAGCATTGATTCAGGGGGAGTTATCCACTCCTATTTCTTTTTACACCCTTTCTGTCGATGACAAAAGGGGGAGAAGTTTGAAATTGATTATCTATTCAATTGACTATATGCACCACTTGCTTATAACTTGTATCATTTATATGTGTGCATATATTGAGGGGGAGTTCTAGTATTCACTTGCCTACTATGTCACTCCACACACACCTCATAATCAATTTTGTTTGTCATCATAAAAAAGGGGGAGATTGTAAGCCCAAGGGTCTACTCTCCTATCTTGTTTTGATGATTCTAAACATAATTGATTGTGTTTTTTGAATACTAATCAATTTGCTTCGAAGTGTTGTGTTTGAGATAGGATTGATCATTGAAGAAACCAACACACAACATGGTCATGCTTGGAGATATCCCATACAAGAGTCAAAGGAGCTAAGTGAAGCTCACCTCATCTCTCAAGCAAGCATACACAAGATGGAAGATCAATTGAAGACCAAGACTAAAGAGAAGTTGAAGATTGCATAGGTATCATTGTACATCCTTTCTCTTTAGATTTCCAAGTCAAGGCAAAGTGTTTTCAACTTGGTTTTCAAAGAACACTTAAGAACTTAAAATGCATTAGTGAATGGTTATGTGGTGGACCAACATGTTGGGACCCTCATAAACATTCCAAAATAACCATAGGAGTTGAGTTCCAAAAGCTAAAAATCAAATTTGCAATAAAAATCAAAAACTGCGGATTTTTAGGCTTCTCGGAGCTCCGAGCTCGGAACTCCGAGAGTTCCCTCGGAACTCCGAGAAAAGGTCCAGTAGCATCTGGACACTTTCTCGGAACTCCGAGACAATTTCTCGGAACTCCGAGAAATGGTCCAGTAGAAATTTTATTTCTTCTGGCCGTTGTCTCGGAACTCCGAGAATATTTCTCGGAACTCCGAGAATTCTCGGAACTCCGAGAATGGTTCTCGGAACTCGGAGAACCTCGCCACAGACTAAAAAATAGCCGTTGGGATTCAAATTAATTGTTGGTTTTTGATATGTCCACCCCCAAACGGTCATATTCTTTGGTGTGGTTATATATACAACATGTAGAGAAGTTTTTCACTCTCTCTTGATCTTTGAAAAACATCCTTAAGCATCAAAAACATTTGCAATCCATTTTAGCTTGAGTTTTTGTTTTTCATCCCAAACTTGCCTTTCACTTGTGAATCTTTTGAGTTTGGATATAGTAGTGCTTTCACTTGCAAATCACCATCTTTGAAGAGCAATCAAGGGTCTACAAAGAGCATCAAGCTTTCAAGAAGAAGCCAAGCTATTCTCTTTCAAATCTAGTGTAGGTGGCTAGGGCATTCCCTTTTTAATTCCCTAGAGAGCAACCGCTTAGAACTCGGCGGAGAAGGAGAGTCTTTGTAAAGGTGTAAGGGCATCCTTGTTTAATATCCCTTGGATTTGTAACCGCCTCGGAGCCGGGCATCGTGGAGGTCTCCTATAGTGGAATCCCTCAAGTGCGACCTTGAGTAGAGTGGAGTAGGCCGTTGGCCGAACCACTATATATCGGTGTGTCAATTTCTCACTCTTGCATTTCCATTATTGTTTTGGTTTGGCATTTCACTTTGTTCTTTCAATTATATTTGCACTAACCAAATATTTATTTAAGTGAAGAAAAATTCCAATTAGGGTTTATAGATAATTTTCAAAAGGCCTAATATTGAGTTAAATTCAATTCACCCCCCCTCTTGTGTATTTCACTTCTTAATAGGCGGATTACAAAGTTATATATCTCACAATCACTCCAAAGAAATAAGCAAATGAAAGCTCTATGGAGTGCCTCTTGATAAGATGTAGAAATACAAGCTCGAAGAGGTTTTTACTTTTGATTTTCAAAGATGAAGCTCAAAGACTTGTTGTCCAAAGAGCATGTCCAGCACACAGATACAGGCCCACAAAACAAAAACCGCTAAAATTTGAGGCTTTCTGAATTCTGAGGCAAAACCCAGTGTTTTCACTTGCCCCTTAAAACTTATATATACACCTTTACCTTCTTAGAATTCTCCCATCAAACACTCCCACAACCAACAAGTCCTTTACTTTAAACACTTCCTTACTACTCACTGTGCTCATATTTACTCTAGCCTTCTTTGACAATGTCTAGCTTGGAGGATATCGGGACGAGTCAATTCGAGAAACTGCGAGAAAAGGATCGCACCATTGTCACAGATGGTTCAAAACTTGAGGTCGAGCCAAACAAGGCAGTCGGGGTCGAAGCAAAAAGGCCTTCTCTCATCTTTCGAGCCAAGGCAAGGCCAGTGACTCTCTACTCTGAGGCTACCATTTCTATGTTCATGGAGTGTTTCAGCCCTTAGATTGAAGTGGAAGGCCACATGAGTTCCCATTCTTGTACATGTATATGTTCTACTAAGTGATCTGTTTATGTATGCAGTTGTAGCAATAAAAGTTCAATTTCACTTGAGTTTCCAATTAGTGAACTTTTGCCGGTTAATTGTGGGGCTTTGATTGTTTTAATCTTAACCCATCCCTCTGCAAGCCATTGAACCCAGTAGAAATCCGAGTGTTGTTTCAATATAGCCCATTGATGAAGGAGCTGGCTCCTGATAAATGATATTGATCACATAAATGTTGCAAACTTGCAACAACAGCACCCCCTTGTTTTGATTATGACACTCCATGCTTTACCTATTATGACTTGATATTTAGAGCATCTTCCAGAAAATTTTAGCAGCCTTTAAAAGCTGATTAGAGAAGTATATCGTAAGAAGTAGAGTTCCAGTACTTAAACAAGGCGTGAATCATACAATGCTGTGCAAGTGGATGGTCAGATCATCGATCTGGAACACCCACCGAGTCCAATTTGAAGATTCTACCGTCCAAATAGCGTAAACACAATGGCATAATGGGTCCCATCTTCGGCTGATCAAAACCGTCAACCTAAGATCCAAAGCATGGCCTACCAGATAGATGGTTCATATCAAAGTGGGACCCACTGTTGTAGTGGGTATTGATGGGGTACAAATACGGCTACGCTCCTAGATATCGCCACGTGTCATCCATGCACGAGCAGAGCCCAACCATCATGAAGAATGGCGTTGGAAAACGGCAAAGACCACACATTCATGACATGTGTCGCCCTCTCGCCGCCCAGGCCTCATCATCACAAATTATGGAAGGAAATGGCCACGCGCGCCGGCAAGACAGGGGGATGGCCCAATCCTGCAAAGGAAGGTTTTCCCTCCATAATGATGAAAAGAGCCGCACACCTCCCTTTAAAAGGAGAGGGAGGTTAGCCCTGAGGAGAGGAAAAAAGAAAGAAAGAAGGAAAAGGAGGAAAGGAGGAGGGAACCGATTCCCCACTCCGCAACACGAAGGAACCGATTCCCCACTCGCCACACCGAAAAAAGAGGCGAGGCAACAACAGAGGAGGCTAGGAGCTCGATCCTATTCTCCCTGCTAGTCCCCTCCGACCCATTCATTCACACACCCAAAAAAGAGCTCGCGCGCTGCCCCTGGTAACCCTGATCGAAACTCCCTTCCCCCTCTCGCTGTTCTTTATATTGATTGGTCGAAGGATCTGACTTGGGTGTCGAAGTGGTCGTCCGGGACCCACCCTGGACCCCCTGACCCCCTTTGTTAGTGATTGCAGACCCCGCGGAGGCCCTCTACCGACCGCGCGATCGCAGACCCGGATTCAGACGCCATCATATTGGCGCCATCCGTGGGACTCGTCGAGTACTAAACGCCATATGGCGATGAGAAACCACACCCAACAGCAAGAAATAGGGGTAATGACCCGAAGCCAGGCTCTACGCGCACAAACCAGCACCTCAACCTCCCAAGAACCCAACTCACCGCCCTCGGGCCGACACCAGCCCTCCTCTAGCACGCCGTAGATGGTCCCCACCATGGAGATGTTCAACGAACTTCGCCGAGAACTACTCCAACGCTTGCCTCCTCCGGCCTCGGAGAGGCCCTCGATAACGCAGGAGCAGACAGAGGCCTATGACGAAGGCAACGAGGAACAACCAGGGGAATGCCATCCCCGGCGAAAGCGAGCACCGACTCGCCGGACGCCGTCCCCGTCAGCAAATAGCCCTCTGCCGCCCGCAACTAGGGGATACCACCGATACAGCGGGAGGCAGGCTACAAACAGCCGCGCTCCCCCTGTCCAAGCTACCCGCCTCTAGGAACCGCCCCTGGCTCGGGCGGAAGAAGTGGCAACCTCAGTACAACCGCCCGGCGTGGACCCGATAGCTGACCTACAAAGACAGATCCGGGAGGTAAAACTAGAAATGAAAAAACTCTACGCCCACGGCATCCTCGATGAGTGGGAAAGGGAGACGGCATCCCCATTCACCTCGGAGGTCTTAAAAACCCCAGCAGAAGCAGGCATAGACCTCTCCCGCTTCGGTCTGTACGATGGAAGCACAGACCCCCTCGAGTTCCTCCAAACCTTCAAAAGGGTAATGACGCTCCGAGGCGCGTCGGACGGATTCATGTGCAGAGCCTTCGCGTCCCTACTAAGAAAAACCGCCAATGACTGGTACATGAGATTGGAGCCCGACTCCATCGCATCCTTCCACGAATTTGGGAGGAAGTTCAGCGCAAGGTTCGCCAACAACCGCCTCCGCCATGATCCAGCGGATGCCCTCTTAGCCCTCCGGCAAGGAAGAAACGAGACCCTGAGAGACTTCATGTTGAAGTTCAACGCCGAATTAGCCCAACTTTCTAACATGGACGTCCAAATAGCGGTCGCCACACTAAAGCATGCCACCACCGATCCGAATCTCAAACTGCACCTCACCCTCAAGCCACCACGAGACCTACAGGAACTTGAATCCAAGGCTGATAAGTTCGTACGAGCAGAAGAAGCCTGCACCCGAGAACAGAATCAGCGCGGCCCCGATGAAAGGAAAAACGACTGCCGAAGGGCCATAAGGCCACGTGCTGACGAGAGGCAGGCGGGCAGAAACCCCGTCCCCATCTTCGAGAGATTGGGAACCGCCCCGCTAAAGTTCCCCCTCTCCCACATTCTACTGGCCATCAGGGATCAAGGTCTCCTGACCCCCCCCCCCAAGAGAATGGCCACAGACCCAAGAAGAGGTCCGCCCGAAAATTCTGCGAATTCCACGGGGACCACGGCCACGAAACTGACCACTGCTTCCACCTCCGCCTCCAACTGGAAAAGTTGGCCGAAGAAGGGCACCTAAATCAATATCTCAGGAGTCCTGACGAAAGCTCGTGCAAGGTCTAGCATCCCTCCGACGAGCCCAGAGGTAGGCATCGGTCACCCAATGGACGCCGGTCCAACAACCGTCGCCGATCCACAAGCCGACATCGATCCCCTAGCAGGCATCGCTCAAGAAGCAGACGCCGATCCCGAAGCAGACGCGACGCGCACCGCCACCAGCGCCCCCGGAAAGAGGAGCCCCCCGAGCAACCGCAGGCCCGCGAACAGCCGCCCACCATTATCGGGAAAATCAATATCATCACGGGAGGGCCGACAACCGCCGGCCGGCGGGCATACGCGGAACGAATATTCTCCATGGATATGCCTTCCAAAAAGGCCCGAACGGATCCACCCCTACAAGGCCAGATCATCACTTTTTCCAACGAAGACCTCGACGGGCTACAAGTCCCGCACGACGACGCACTGGTCATCAGACTGGTCGTCGCCAACTTCGATATAGGAAAAATCCTGGTGGACACAGGAAGCTCCGTCAACGTGCTACACCTCAAGGCGTTCGAAGAAATGAAACTGGGCAAAGAAAGGCTAGGACCCGCGGAATACTCTATCTACGGGTTCTCCGGTGCGTCCGTACGGGTCGACGGCAAGATCGACTTACCCGTAACCTTCGGAACATACCCCCTCCAAAAAACCATCCTGACCACCTTCCTGGTCGTAGATATACCATTCACTTACAGCGCCATCATTGGACGGCCTGCTCTAAGAGATTTGGGAGCAGTAGTCTCCACCCCCCACCTCAAGATGAAATTCCCCACTCCGACCGGGGTAGGAGAGGTCCAGGGACAGCAAATGATAGCACGCCAATGCTACGCCGCAAGCCTGAGAGGAACCAATGCCCCGGCCGAAAATTTCACGATCGGTAGTGAAGATCCCCGGCAGTGGGCCCGCATAATCAGAGGAGAGCCCGCCGAGGAGCTAGAGTCCATCCCCCTAGCCAAAGATCAGCCGGAGAGACAAGTCCGGATCAGCTCCCTGCTAAAAGGCCCCCTGCGAGACCAAATGATCGACTTCCTCAGAACAAACAAAGACATGTTCGCATGGTCCGCTAAGGACATGCCCGGGATACCCAAGGATCTGGCCGTTCACAAGTTAAATGTGAACCCAGCCCTTAAACCCGTCCGGCAGAAAAAAAGGAACTTCGCGATAGAGCGTCAAACTCACATAAAGGCCGAAGTGGAAAAACTACTACAAGCCGGGTTCATCAGAGAAATCCGATACCCCGAGTGGCTGTCAAATGTCGTCATGGTCAAGAAAGCTAGCGGAGCTTGGCGGGCCTATATAGACTTCACAGACCTAAACAAGGCCTGCCCAAAGGACCCCTACCCCCTGCCGCGCATAGACCAACTCATCGACGCCACATCCGGACACAAACTTCTCACCTTCTTGGATGCGTTCTCAGGCTACAATCAGGTCAAAATGCACGAGCCAGACATCCCGAAAACGGCGTTCATCACCGATCAGGGAGTCTACTACTATACTGTTATGCCCTTCGGTTTAAAATACGCGGGCGCCACCTACCAGCGGCTCGTAAATAAGCTGTTCCAAGCACAAATAAGAAGAAATGTAGAGGTGTATGTCGACGATATGCCTGTAAAAAGTCTGGAAGCCTCCAAACACATCTCCGACCTTCAGGAAACTTTCAGCACCCTACGACGAGCTCGAATGAAGCTCAACCCCGCGAAATGCGCCTTCGGGGTAACTTCCGGAAAATTCTTGGGGTTCACGGTCAGCCAGAGAGGGATCATGGCCAACCCCGAAAAGATCCAAGCCATCCTAGACATGGAACCCCCGGCAATGGCGGTAGAAGTACAGAGGCTCGCAGGTCGAATCACGGCCCTCGACCGATTCATGCCCAAATCGGCAGAAAAATGCCAACCCTTCTTCAAACAATTAAAAAACATACGGGAGTTCGAATGGACCCCGACCTGCCAAGAGGCCTTCAACTCCTTGAAGCAATACCTTCAGACACCGCCCGTACTCGCCAAACCCGAGCCGGGGGAAGAGCTATTTTTATACCTGGCCGTCAGCCCCACGGCAGTGAATGCGGTGTTGGCCAAACAAAGCGACAAAAAGGAACACCCGGTGTACTACGTGAGCAAGACTCTCCACGGTGTAGAAATCCGGTACCTAAACATAGAGAAATTCGCCCTCGTAGTCGTCAGCGCCGCTCGAAAGCTCCGCCCCTACTTCTAGGCCCACCCCATTGCGCTTCTGACCGACCAACCCCTGAGGAAAATTCTCCAGAAACCAGAGACCTCGGGTAGGATGATCAGTTGGGCCGTCGAGTTGGGAGAGTTCGACATACAAGTCCGCCTGAGACCAGCCATTAAATCCCAGGCCCTCGCTGACTTTAAAGTGGAATCCATGGCCCTGGCCGAGGAACCAGCGACAACGGAAAATGGCGACGGCCCCACCAAACAGACGGCTAGCAAAAACGTGGCGGAACAAACCGACGAGGTTCATTGGACCCTGCACGTTGACGGCTCAGCAGGCCAAAAGGGCACGGGGCGGGGGTGGTCCTCCACGGCCCAGAACGATTCACACTGGAATACGCCCTCAGGTTAGATGTCAAAGCCTCCAACAACGAGGCTGAATACGAAGCCTTGCTGGCAAGACTAAGTCTAGCCGCGGAGCTCGGCGCAGCAAAGTTAAAAGTCCATAGCTACTCCCAGCTCGTCGTCAACCAAGTGAACGGCGTATACGAAGCCAAGGGCCCCAGAATGAAGAGATACCTCCATAAGATAAAAGAAAAGCTGCAGGGAATGGGAGAGGTAGAGATCCTCCAAGTACCACGGGACATGAACAACCGAGCAGATGCATTATCAAGGATGGCCACCGAAGAGACCCATGACTTCGGTACCGTGCTCACAGAAATACTGCCCCACCCCAGCATCGACGAGGTGCAAGTCTTGGAAATCCCACCTGGACCAAACTGGATGGACCCCATCATACGATACCTGAAAGACGGTATACTACCCACAGATAAGCTGGAAGCCCGGCGCCTAACTGCAAGAGCCGCCCCCTACGTGGTCCACGGACCCAAGCTCTACAAACGGTCATACACATGGCCGTACCTCCGATGCCTGGTCCCCTCTGAATCAGACTACGCCCTGCGAGAAGTACATGAAGGGATCTGCGGAGACCACGGGGGCGGAAGGACAGGCACGGCTACTTCTGGCCTACGATCCTCAGGGACGCCAAGGAGTTCGTCAAAAAATGCAGCCCATGCCAAAGGTACGCAACCACCCCCCACCAACCGGCCACACCATACACCGCGATAGCAGGACCCCTGCCTTTCGCCATGTGGGCCATGGATCTACTCGGACCCTTCCCGAAAGCCCCCGGGGGGCATACCATGTTGTATGTCGCCATCGACTACTTCACCAAATGGGTCGAGGTCAAAGCCGTGGCAAAACCCAATTCGAAAGCAACAGAGAAGTTCTTCTACCACGACGTGGTTTGCCGCTTCGGCATTCCAAAGACACTTGTAACGGACAACGGTCCCCAGTTCGCAAGCGCCGAATTTGGCAAATTCTGCGATAACCTAAGCATCGAACACCGTTTCACCTCCGTAGCACACCTGCAGGCCAATGGACAGGTAGAGGTAACTAACAGGATCTTGCTTCAGAGCCTCAAGAAGCGATTAGGAGAAGCTGGGAAAGACTGGGTAGAAGCGCTACCTAGCGTCCTCTGGGCCTATCGAACGACGCCGCGGACCGCGACTGGAGAATCCCCTTTTAGTTTAACCTTCGGGGCCGAAGCGGTCATTCCGTTGGAAATTGGCCTCCCCAGCTTCCGCACCGCGAATTATGACGAACAGGGAAATTTCGAGCTCCTCCGGAACACCCTCGATCTCATGCTCGAAAAAAGAGAGCAAGCCCTTCTCCGAACCGCCTCCTACCAGCAAAAGGTGGCACGATACTACAACGCCCGGGTAAGAAAGCGCTCGGTAAAACCCGGAGACCTCGTACTATGGCGTACGGCGGTATCCGACCCCCGCAACACCAGAAAACTCGCACCTAAATGGGAAGGACCATACAGGGTCGTTCGAGCACTCTGCCCCGGGGCCTACCAGCTAGAACGTCTCGACGGGACCCCAGTCCCTCGAAGTTGGAGCATGGACAACCTCCGAGAATTTTACCAGCAAAAGAACAGGGTAAGCTCCGTGTTTTTCTTTAAAAGCATGACGAATGTTTGTTTGTTTCTTTTTGTGTCTTTAGAGGCAAAGATGTATTTTTTTCTCCTTAAACGAATCAATGGAATAGCGTTTCTACTTAAGACATACGTATCTCCACTTTCCGGCCCATGATAAACGAGGGACCCGAAAGAAGACAGGGAGCGAGACAGAGGTAGCATCGGGGCCGATCCCCCCGAGAATATCCTAAAACGCTCCCCATGAAGAAAAGACCTCCCCCTAAAAGGGCAGGCGGGACCCATTAACCCCGAACTGATCACTCGAGGGGAAGATAGTCCTTCCGCAAAAAAGACACCCCACGGGGTGCACCAGGAACATTCTCGACGATCAGATTAAAATTCAAAAGGCTCGAATAACCCGGAGCGCACCGTGTATATAAAGAAAAAAGAAGAAAGCAGAAAAGAAGAGAAGAAGAAGGAGAATTCAAAAGTTATTACAGACTCACAAGAAAAGGTAAAATATAAGATCCAAAAGACATCCTGGCATCACTAAGCCCCCTCAGAGGTCTCGGTAACTACAGGATCCACCAGAGCAGCCACCTCCTCATCGACCAGCTCCGGTGCTTCTGCTGGTACCGACGGAGGATCCGCCTCAGCCTCGTGCATCAGTTTGTCCAGGGGAAAGGAAGGATCAACCTCGTGGACACGCCGCCGGCATTCAGCAAAAGCATCAATCTCAACATCCACGCTGAACGTAGCCGCAGCCTTAAGGAACTCCTCTGAGCCACGCCACTCCTCCCGCGCCTCCGCCAGCTCCCGGGCGTGCGTTCACCGGGCCACCGCCAGTTTGTCCGACGCGCGACTTCTTCCCTCCATGGTTTTCCGGAGATCTTCCCGAAGTTGAGTGACAGTATCATCAAAGGTCGCTCTCTCCGCCCGAGCTCTGTCCAAGTCCTCACTTAGTCCTTAGTTGTCAACTTAGCGGGTGAATGACCCTAAATTTTGCCTAGACTGCCCTCTCGGGTTTTCAGCCTAGCGGGTCTTCAGACTCCATCGTTTTTTCTTCTCGACTTTGAACCTCTGCTTGTTCACCAGAAGGACTTTCTTGGCGGGCTTGGATTCAAAAGGGTTGGCTATTTCTTTTGGATTTCAAAGTTTCGACCGAACCTTGATTGGCCAGGTTGCCTAAAGTACCCCAAAAATGGAGGATCAGGTCCACGTAGTTCGCTGGGGTTTGGAACAGAATGATTTGGCTTTAAGCTCAAAAGTTGAAAGGGAATAATTTAACTTTTATTCCAAAGGTTGACCGAACCTGAATTGATCAGGTTGCCTACGTACCCTGTAGAAAGGGATCAGGTCCGCGTAGTTTGGACAGAAATGCTCCTGGTTTACGGGTGTTTGAAAAGAATGTTTGATTTTGTTGAGGCTCGAAGGTGTTTGTAAAAGGATTTTTCAAACTTGGGATTTTTAGCATTTAAGGCTCAGGCGTCCAAGGATGGCCTTCTGATGTTTTGGCATACAAGTTTCTTGAATGGCAAGGTTCAATGGCTTTGAACTTTTTTTTCTTTTTTTTTAGGAGTCTGGCGGCATTTCCTGGCAAGACTTCATCTGCATTGTGCAAGCTAGACTGATTGAATTCCCACTTTGTCTTTGGGATCTTGGACTGATACTCGGGATTCTACGACTCTGGGTCTTCTCTGAATGCTGAAGATTTTGAAATTTTCAATCTATTTATCGACTCCGCTTCCTGCGATTCTGACGTTCTTGAGGAGTTGACGTGGGGCATGCTCCCTTCTCCTTTCTTCTCTGGATTTTTTCTTTTTCTTTCTTTGTTCATTCTGCTTCTTTTTTCACTTGAAATGTGGGAATGCCCTTACTCTTTGATTACTTTGACTTGAAATTCCATCGGAACGTATAGCCCAAGTATTCTTTTTGGGGTTCATGTTCCATGCTCATGACTTTGTTGTCCGAAAGTCTTCTCTCAATTTTTCAATAACTTCACTTGATGTCTAGTATTCTTCGTTTGAAATTTTTGCTTTTTCAACCTGATGCCTGAAGCTGAGGGTAACTCACGTTGAACAGTGCCAAGGCATGCTTCCGATTTATCCTCATAGGACCAAGCAACACTTCCTTGAACCCTCTAAATAGGTTTATCGATTCTTTGCGCTCTTCGGGAGATTTTTCCAATCCTTATTTCCCGAGTTTCGGATTTCGATACCCCTATCCACGGTATCGATTTCATCTTCAAGTGGCTTTGCTCAACACTCTTCCTCTCGTTTGATCATCTTTCAAATCTCGAGGAGAATTTCAACGCCATCCTCGTTCGAGGAGGGTGTCTTAATTTGTTTATTAACATTAGATCCAAGAGTGAACATATACAAGAATATTGACGACACTGGAATCAAATGTTCGTTGCATTGAATGTTTGAAGTACATACATTGATTTTTGACGCGCCACGATAGGCTCTCCATCAAATTCAACAAAAGACTGGATATTGGCTCTCAATGAGAGAGACCAATAAACACAACATACTTAGAATTGATATTGACATGGTTAGACTTACCAACTTTGACAGGAGGGTTGGTATACACACTTCAAAACAAATTTCAAAGATGTGACACTTCATCGGAGGCAACGGATTGGCGCTGAAAGTTCAAGGACAACGTGCCTTCATTAATGATGATAATGATTGGAGAGAACAATCCTAGAGTTAGAATCTCAGAAGGGAGGGCCTCTTTGGTTTCTGTTGACTCAGCTCAAATTGTTCTTTAGCACCTGACAATGGCAAGGCTTTCTCTGGTATGACGTTTTCAAGGAGTTCAAGCTCTGACATTTTTCTTTTTCCTTCCCAATCATTTTCCAGCCCAGAGGTGGTACGGGTAAAGGTGGTAAGATATATGACGGGTTGAATGGGTGAAATGGTTCCCATGGCGGGTGTACGAGGTGCAACACGGTTAGGTGTAGGGTTCTTGGAAGCACTTGAGTTCAAGAATAATGAGGGGATCTTTGTCTATCAGGTCATGGATATCATCATCATCTCTCTCACTTCTGTCAAGACGAGATTTTCAGTATACTCGGCCATCTGGGCAATGTGAGAGGAAATGGGTACAACGGACTAGCTAGACCGAGCGAGTTCAGAGATGAAAGCTCTTTTGGGGTTGATGGTAGATGAGTGACTAAGACTCCTGTCATAGACACCATAAACACTAGGCTCAATGAGAATTAATCGCATGACAATGTAATGTGCAAGTTGAAACAAAAGGTAGCACAAACACATCCTCCCCTTGGATAAAATCCGACAGCATAACAGCTGTACATGAAGATGTGGTACGGCAAGTACATGGTTTGTCAATGAGCCTAAAAGGATGATGACCACACTCAAGGTATTTGGAGAAAATTCGGCAGCATATCGGCTATACCAAGAGATGTGGTAAGGTAAGCACATGGTTTGTCAATGAACCCAAAAGGATAATGATTAAGCTCAAGGGTTCTGAAAAAAAGTCGACAGCATGACAGCTATACCAGGAGGGTCTCAGCAACTAAACATGAAGAGTATGCCGTCATGGTCAAGATAAAGCAAGGCTCTCAGCAAGAACACACACTCCGGTAATGATAATGGCAAGATAGACTCATAATCGACATGCGGAGTACATCTGATCAGGATCAATCAAATGATCAAGCTCCTGGGAAGATAGATCATGGCTATAGAGATAATGATGTGAAACCAATGATCTGATCATAACCCAAATGATGGATGGATGGGAAAATATATTAGATTAGGAAAGAAAACCTAACTATGAAGCAAGCCCTAATCTAGTAATAAATATATATACATATATATATATATATATACATCCTGACCAGGGGCACCAGCCCTAAATATAATCCAGTAGAGTCAAGACACTTGACTCAAGACAGACATGTGAGTGTACTAGGACCGCATTGTAGCCACTTAAAGTGAACTACAATAATCTATAGACAGGACAAGGCTCCTAAATCTGGGCTCCACATGTGTGAGCAACACGCGTTCGTCCATAAATGCAAACAAAAGGACCATGCAATATATAGAGAGAGTAATGTCACGAGGTCCACCTGGCCGGGTGCATAGTTACTTGTATGCTGTGACTATCGCCCAGCACACGAACTATGTCCGTTTTACACACAAGGTGTCCAGGTGTTGAGATACTACTGGTGCGGTGGCACTAGAAGGCGGGTATAGCCCTCACGGCTCCTACTTATAGTATCTCTCCGAGAGTAACCTGATAGTATATCCACAACAGAAAAGTAACCACAAAACAGGTAATATATGCAATGGATGAAAGTGAGTGTGTGAGCCCTTGTTTTACTTTGTATCTACTTGGTGCCCCTGGATTTCTAACAATAAAGTTCCCATTTAACTTGATTTTGACCCAAATTTCTTCAAAATTAATTAAAATGGCGTTTTTACAGAGTTAGGCAATGTTTCAAAAATTCTCCAGCAGAGTCGCCAATCTGTGGACCCCGATCCGAGAGAAGCGGGGGCACGGGCCCCCACGCGAGTCTCAGGATCATCCACATGAAGGAGAGCTCCACCAAGGAACTCTCGAAAGAGTGCCCCTCACAGCATGAGCGGCGATGTAAAGTGAGATACCTCTCGATTCGGGGACTAGCCCGGATTCGAAACGCACCTTAAACAAAGAAAGAGTCGCCATCCAAGGAAGTAGGCCCTGGATCCCATGCTGTGCTCTGTCGCAACAGATAACCAGAGATACAAAAGGTCCGTGCCTGATGACGAATGGGGAAGGGGTTAGGCGCCCCCAATTCGCCCAAGTGCAAGCACCTGGTCTCTTATGCCATTTATTATTAACTTTGAAGAGTTTTGGGCAAAAATCATGTGAAATGGGAACAATCATCCCCGAGAAAACGTCTATCTAAGCATGCATGAGCCGGGGATGGGCAAAGAAAATGAACATCCAAATCCTAACTCATCGCACCTAATCCTAACTCATCACATCTAAGAAAGCAATAAACAATCGCATGCATAGCTACAGCTAAGCAGATAATGATAGATATAATGAGATAAGGAAAGCAAATATCTAAGTTTAGACAGATAATCAAGCTAAGATGAATGGATAAACGTTATAGCTAAGCAATCAAAGCAGTAAAGTAAACACACTAGCATGCGAGCCTATGCAAGAGATACGACTAAGAAAATGGCAATCGATCGCACGCTCGAAGAACAAACAAACTAGAATGCATGAGAAATCTAAGATAAGCACACGGCAAGCTAAAAGGTGTAAGAAGAGAAAGAAATCAGAAAATCAACGGCATGTGAGAACCAAAAATGCCAGGGGAAAGAAGATGGAACACACGATAGGCTCAGAGGGCAATTCAAAAGGAATCAAGCCCAGCGATCCTAATCTGCTGAAGATCTGACAAGTCTCGCGATCGTCATGACCTATCGTTGGGCTCAGCGAGGACAATCCCTGTAAAGGGACCACGCTACGTCATCGCCCGTCTCAAAACCCGATAAAACGTCAGAAAACCGATGGAAACCGGAAAATCACGATGAAAACCGGAAATGGAATGATAAGAGGGCTCCGAGTGACCTGGCAATCACCATCCTTGCCCATTTTTGCTTTTGTTTTGAAATGTTTGAAAATATTTATTAAAAAGGTTTGACTGAACTTGGGTGGACCCAAGCTACCTACGTACCCTGCGGAGAGGGATCAAGCCAACGTAGTTCGGACGAAAAGGTGAGAAATATTTGTAAAATGGTGTAAAAAAAAAGGGTGATGTAAAAATGGTGTAAAAAAGGGTGATGTAAAAATGGTGTAAAGAAGGGTGACTGGACTCAGGATGCCAGCAGCACGCCTGAGCTGCCTACGTACCCCTCAGCTAGGGATCAAGCCATCCGTAGTTCGGACCAGATTTTCCTAACTACACTCCTAATGACTCGAGATTTTTAAGATTTTTTTTGGTTTTTCAGATATTTTTAATGTTTTTGAATTTTTGACACAAGAAGGCAGAATCCTATCATCATAAGGGTAGGATAGACTCCTGATATCCTGCAAAGGTTGGACAGCATCCTATGCTTTGCGGGGGGGAATGAACAGAATAACAACTCTGCAAGGGTTGGACAGCATCCTATACCTTGCAGGAGCGGATAAAAATCACATGATTTGATGAGGGGATGGACAGAATCCTAACCCCTGTGATGATAAGACAGACTCCTGAAAGACTGAAGGACTGACTCCTATGCTGAAGACTGACTCTGAAAGATGGAAGGACAGACTCCTAAACTCTCTATGACAGACTCTAAAAAGGAAGAAATCCCTTAACCTGTGAAAACTCTAAGGCAGGAAGGGAAAGGGTTGGCTCAAGAGACGTTCCGTCATTGCCATGAACCCATGACCAAAACATCAGGAGACCGATGATCGTGTTTGAATTTCTTCAAAAACATCGGTTAGATTCATCTCATAAGGTGCCCAAATGAAATCCAATTTCACACCATGCTCTTCAATCACAATATGATAATCGCTATGCCGCTTAAACAGATCCCCTTCCACCATTTCCATTTGTGTTGAATCCAAAACTAAATTCAACAAAGAAAGGACAAAAAGACGAGCTTGTGAGTCCCCAGCTACAACAACCCAAGACCCGCTGAGCAGATCAGAAGCATCAATTTGACCTAATCTTAGAAACCCACAAGCAATTACTGGCGTAGATTTCGCCCATGCCCACGAAAAGTCGTAATTCGAAGAATTCGCAGAGAATTCATCAATCCTATTGGGTTTTGGGGTTTCATCCCAAACAATCTCATGGAGAAAAGAAATGCAAGAATCTCTATTCTCTAATACAACAGATGAAAATGAGGATACAAAATCAGAGACTGAAGGGAAATAAGGGGTGAGATGAACACTTACAAAGAGAGTTATGAAGAGAATACCACTGAAAAAGAGCATTTTCTTTCCACTTAGATGCCAACCTGCCATTCCAATGGGTACAAAGAGAACAACAGAAGCTGCAAGAAGCCCAAATTGAACGGTCCTGATCATCTTTTTTTTTTTTATCTTTTATGGCACTTTTGAGAGGATTAGATCACAGAAATTCGAAGTCGAGAAAGACCCAACATAACCCAAGAAGCCAAATCAAAAAAACAAGAACGGAATTAGGGGAAGTGGGTTTGTTTTGGGGGTTGGATCTGATATAAAAAATGGGGAAATGAGATGGGTTTGGGGGATAAACGATGGCTGAGATGGGTTTTTCGAAAAGGGTTTGATCTCGAAAATGGGTTTTGGGTAGAGATGGGAGTGGAGAGGAGATGGAGGTGGCTGGTGTAGTAATAAGGGTAGATGATGGCTTGCCGGCGGGAAGGTGGTTTGATGGTGGTGGATGTGGGTTTAGAACGAAACAGGGCGTAGGCTATGGGGTTTCTTAATGGGAGATGAAGAAGTTTGGGTGGTCGGATTTCCATGGGGTTTGCCGGAATCCATGGTGGGAATGGAGGGAAATGGGTTTGGTTTGAATGAACATGGGTTAGCAGAAAAGGGATGGCCGGATTCCGGTGGTCTTTGCCGGAGAAGATGGGTTGCTGTGTAGTTGCAGAGGTGGAGGAGAGGGTTTGGATGGGGTTCGGTGGAAACCGAATGGGTTTTGGGTGGCTGAGAAAGGGTTGGACGGAGGTTGGGGATGGGGGTTTGGATGTGGTCAGTGAGGAGGCTTGCCGGAGATGAGGCCGGAGGTGGAGGTTGGGCGAATGCTGGTGACTTGCAGAGGGAGTGGTTGGTGGAATGGGGAATAGAAAAAGAAGGAATGGTGGAGGTAGGTGGTTGGGGCGAAAATGAAGAGGAAGGGGGAGGTGGCTGGCCGGAGATGCTCGGGTGGCCGGCGGCTCCTTCTTCTCCCTCTCTCTGCTTTTTTTCCTTGATTTTTCTCTTGCAAAGATGAGGCTCCCCCCGTGAGAAAACCCTAGCCGATCCTTTTATAAAAAGGAAAATGAAGTTTTCTCCCCCCCCCTTTTTACTCCTTGGACACCCCGATAGTGGTTTATGACTACTCTTTTTCAATCTAAAAGGGGGGGAACTTGGTGGAATCGAGGGTAATGAAAATGATATATTTGAGCCATTTTCTTCTTTTTTTGGATTGATATGGGCACCTCCCTGTCCTGATATTTCACCCTCCTCTTGATTGGCCAAACTACAATAATAGTACAAACTTGGCTTGTCCATTCCAGCGATTTTCATTCGATTCATCTGAAATTTTGCAGGGGTATTCTTAGGAACATCAACAACTTCTCAGAGAATTTGCACTTATAAATGTATACAAAAGCTAGTAAAAATTTGGGTTCTCTCCTTGCTTGGGGTCCGCTTCCTCGGGAATTTATTTAACTTCAAAGCTTCGACTCAACTTTGGGACTTTTGGGGCCTGTCAAAATGGGGTGTCCACACTAAGTGACTTCCCCAGCAAGCCATCCCTAAACCCTCACCACGTACGATGGCAAAAAGCTCGGGACCCGTCACAAGGGCCCGGCATACAAATCCACGAGACGGAAAAGGCCATGTTTAATAGCAAAAGATTCGGACCCCACCACAAGGGGCCGGTATACGAATCCACAAGATGGAAAAGACCACGTACGATGGCAAAAGGGCTCGGGACCCATCATAAGGGCCTGGCATACAAATCCATGAGACGGAAAAGGCCATGTTTAATAGCAAAATATTCGGACCCCACCACAAGGGGCCGGTATACGAATCCACAAGACGGAAAAGACCACGTATGATGGCAAAAGGGCTCAGGACCCATCATAAGGGCCCGGCATACAAATCCACAAGATGGAAAAGGCCATGTTCAATAGCAAAAGATTCGGACCCCACCACAAGGGGCCGGTATACGAATCCACAAGATGAAAAATACAGCGTATGGCAAAAAAAAAAACACAAGGGCCCGACATACAATACCACCAAATGAAAAAATATCAAGCACAGCGAAAAAGGCTCGGGTCGCGCGGGAAGGCAAACATGCGAAGGGAAAGCAAACACAAGATACAAGTCATAAAAAAAAAACCGAAAAAAGAGCCATTCATAAACTACTTCCTTCTGGCCCACGAGCCTACAAAAAGGGGGGAGTAAAAATAAAAAGGCATGCAGGCCCGAGCCCCCAACAACAAAAAAAAGGGGAGAAGAGAGGGCGAGGGGAAAAAGCCTCCTCCGAAATCCTGCTCATCCCGCCACCTCCCGCTCAGAGCGACTGGCCGCTGAAGGAGTTTTCCGCATCGGAAAGCTCCTTATCACTCTGCTCCTCCTCCGAAGAGGTCCCCCAACGCCAATTCTCAGCAAATCGGGTCTGGTCATTTAACCACCGCACCCGATTCCTCAACAAATCATTCTCCGCACGCAAGGCCGCAATCTCCCGATCCATGTCGATCATCCAGCTACAAACATCCATTTCCCTATGATGGACATGAGAGAAGAACGAGCGGTGGCGATAAACAAAAGCTTCATGGGACTCCCTCTCGTAAAGGGGAGGAAGATGAGAGCGCGGGGAAAGCCCTTGAGACGGGTTCCCCTCAGGGATCGTTTGCTGAGGCCCCAACCCGTCAGGGTTAATCTCGGGGCTACTGGGAGGACTCCCCTCGATAGCAACTCTCCCCTCGCCACTTATAGAGAGACCCTGGAAAGACGACGACATCTCCGACGAGCCCAAAGAAAGGCCGAAAGAATGCAAAGAAAGGGAAAGAATCGGAAGGGTGATCTGCATACAAAGCAGAAGAACTCGCTCCTTATAATCCCTAGGGGAGACCCTTGGGTAGGAAATCGAAGCGACTCGCCTACACGTGCCCGTCGCCCATTGGATGGCCAACCGGCACCGCATAATGACACCGCAGTTCCTCGGGAAGGAGCCGCCGGACGAGACGGCACGTCCTCTCGTACCCCAAGGCTCCCATAAATGCTTTCATCACAATATTCCTTAAGTCAGGTAAACAGGCCTTCTCCCTTGGACCAGTCAAGGGACCAAAGGTAGTATTATGATGAGACATAAAAAATGGCGCCGCTCTCAGCCTTCTCCACGTGTCGCTCATACACCCATATAGCCAAACCTTCGCAAAGGGAGCCGATGGGAAACGGCAAGGCCGTATGAATTTGACACGTGTCACTTCCTCGCCGCCCAAACCTCACCATCACAAAGCACTTCCGACTCCTCCCCACCAAAGGAGAGGGAGGGGCACGGAGGCAGGAAAGGGCCCGACCTCAGTCCCACCAAAGAAAAACGCGCGCCCAGGCCCGGGGCCAAGCGCGAGGCCACGGCGCATGAACACAACAGGCGAAGGAAATTAAAAGCGCCGAGAAAAGGCTCGGAATCCCTCGCAGGTTCGGACAGAACGGCAGAAGTTCTCACAACCAAGATAATTTATATCAAACAGATGGAAAAAGCAACACAAAGAGACACAGCGCGAATTCATAAAGATTACCCATTCACATCATCTAGGCCCACAGGCCTACAAAAAAGAAAGGGAAACAAGAAACAAAGCACAGGGCACGCAGGCCCCAAAATCCCCGACAGGAAAAGGGAAAGGCGCGCAAAAAAATAGGAAAAGTTAGAGACTAATCAGAGGAAGACTCCTCTCCCGAAGGGTTCCCCTCCTCTTCCCAGGAGCTCTCCAGCAGGGGATCCACCTCATATTCAAACAGCTGCTCGTTGAGGAAGTGAACCTTTTTCTGTAAAGCCTCGTTCTCCCGCTTCAAGTCGTCGATCTCCTTGCCCATCTTCAAAATACGGCCACGCAATTCAGTCCCCTGGTGATAGGCTCGAGAGAAAAAAGACCACTCCCTGGCGACACGGGATCTAGACGATTTGTCTTCCCTAGGCAAGGAGGAAAGGCGAAGGAGGGAGGAAGCCAGAGGAAGAACCCGGGTTCCTCCTAGCCTTCTTCCAACGAGCCGCAAGATCCTCCTCCGGATCGGAAGACAAGTCGGGGTCACTCGACGATCCCTGGAAAAGACGGGCCTTGCCCCTAACTCACGAAGGAAAACCGGACATGTTGTTGAAGAAGGCACGAAAGGACACCTACTACAAAAAAAAAAGGGGGGGACAGAAAGCCACAACAAAGCGCCAGGGTAATTCCCCTTTTTAAACTCAAGAAAGGAATCCTGGTGCCTCGAAACAAGGCAACCCACCTAACGACGCTACCGCTTCCCGGGGACGGCCACCGGATAAAACGGCACGCCTCCTCGTACCCCGAGGTCCTCGTAAATGCCCTCATCATGACGTCGCTCGAACAAAACGTTACTCCCTTGGCCCATTCAATGGACCAAAGGAGTAAGGGGGAGTTATGATGGGATACAAATACGGCGTCGTTCTCAGATATCGCCACGTGTCGTCCATGCGCAAGGAGAGCCTAGCATCATGAAGAAAGACGTTGGAAAATGGTAAAGACCATGCAAACATGACACGTGTCATCGTCCAGGCCTCATCATCACAAATTATGGAAGGAAATGGCCGGCAAAGCCACGTGCGCCGGCGAGGCAGGGGGACGGCCCAATCCTGCAAAGGAAGGCCTTCTCTCCATAATGATGACAAGGGCCGCGCACCTCCCTTCAAAAGGGAGGGAAAGGAAGAAGAGACAGGATGGACATTTTCGGAAAGGACTCCCCCCATTCCCAGCTCCGCAAAAAGCAACCGGAAAAAGAGGCGAGGCAACAACAGAGGAGACTAGGAACGCAATCCCACTCTCCCTGCTAGTCCCTTCCGACCCACTCATTCACACACCCAGAAAGGAGCCCGTCCGTTGGCCCTGGTAACCCTGATCAAAACCCCTTCCCCTTCTCGTTGTCCTTTATATTGATTGGTCGAAGGATCTGACTTGGGTGTCGAAGTGGTCGTCCGGGACCCACCCCGAACCCCCTGACCCCCTTTGTTTGTGATTGCAGACCCCGCGGAGGCCCTCTGCCGACCGCACGATCACCGACCCGGATCCCAACGCCATCAGGGCACCAATTGAGTGACTTTTAAGATTAAGGTTTAACATCTCATACGTGTAGATATTATCAAACAAGGGGTGAGAACTATAGAATATATATATATATATATATATATATATATATATATCAATTTGAGTTCAATTCTATAGGACTAAGACATAGTGAGAATGATCAATAAAATACAATGTCTTAGAGAGACATCCATGATTCATGAAGGTGAGAGTATACCTTATGAGAAAGATATGATCATCAAGGTTTCCATGGATAATCTACCATGTTTGGACACAAAGGGCATGATACATAATGTGCATGGTACAAACATTACATCTACATCCACAACCACCTGTAAAATGACAAGGCATTAGGCACAAGGTGCATAAGCCCTATTGAAAAACCAAAAATGTGTGGGAGACACATGTTCCCATCACAATCTAATGTATACAACCACCTTAGTGAATTTTAATTTTACTCAAGTGAGTAAATGCCCAAATATGATTCTACATTCCTATGATATTTTCATTTCAAGTCATACATTGAATCTAGATTCATGTTTCAACTTCCTTACATATTATATCATTTTGTGTTTCTAGGGAAAGATTCAAGAAAAATAGAGTTTAAAGAATAATATTTTGGCATATTCACAACTTTCACTCAAAAACTATTTGATTGCCAAAAAAATTTCATTTAAGTTCAAGTCTTTAAACCTATGGGTTTCTTTTCTTTTGATTTTTCTAGAATGATGTGATCAATTAACCTATCTTCTAGCAACTACTAAAACGGGTTCAAATTTTAAAGATGTACTTGAAGCTTCAATTTGAACACATGGGCAAGAGATGTTGTTGTATATTCTATAAGGATCAATTTATGGTTTTCACATTGAATGCTCTATTGTTTTTGTCATGTGGATGAATGACATATTCTAAGTGCGATAAGATTTAAGTCATAGTGTGTGCACTTAGCACAGATACATATAGATACATACAAGTCAAACAATATAAGTATATTGTATCTATAGGTTGTTTCGTCACAAATGATGTGATCATGAAGCACATATCAACTAGATATCAAAAATAAAATATCTAGGGAACCTTTTCCAATAGATATAACATTTTAGTGCAAGATATCAAACTCTTGGAAAAACTAAGTTTCAAGCATAAAGACTTTGAATTATAACAAAATAATTTCTCATTAAAGCACAAACATGGATACATGTGAATCAAACAAGAATAGCATATGGTATCCAAAGAACATTTTAAAATGATCTAACATTTAAGCACATTCCCTAATCTACTAATCATATGATGTGATTCAAGTAGGGGATTTTGGAACCCAAACGATGTTGGTTCGAAGCAAGTTTGTTCTAGTTGATGAATCTTTTCTAACCCAAACAAACTTACTATTTGTTACAAATCTAAACATGCATTTAGATTTGTAATGTCCAAATCTACCACAAAAATCACAAGACATATATGAGTAGGTAGATGGATGGGATGGACATGATGATCTACAAGAATGGTCATGATGGCAATTATGTTTTACATTTTCTTGTAGTTTGTAATTTTCCAACTCAAGTTTCTCATTCTTGATTGTCAAATCATTGATTTCCATTTTAAAGTTATTTGTTTCAAGAGATGAGGAATTCATGATTTTATCTTCTTCTTCTTTAAGGAGTTGATTTTCTTCTCTTAGTGATGTAATGGTTTCACTTAGTTCGATAAAATTATTTTTACACATTTCATTTTCTTCACTAAGATGTGCATGGTCTATTTCTAGTGACCTAAACTCCTTGTGAATACTAGCTAAATTATTTTTCAAGTTTGAATTCTTAGCTAGTTGATGCTCAAGTTTCTTATTCAAATCTTGAAAAGCACAATGTAGTTCTTCAAATGTGAAATCAATATTTTTCAAAGCATTTTCATTAGATTTCTCAATTATTCCATTTAAGCATAGGATTTCACTTTGACAAGATTTTTCAAGTTTGTTTAAAATCTCTTTAGCATTAGTACATGAGGATACCTTCTCACAAATGTGTGGTGGTAATGCACAACATGTTGCAATTAGGGCTTTTGTATTTAGTAAAGATAATTTTTTATTATATTCATTTAATCCTTTAGATTTAGCATTTAAAATAAATCCATTTTCAATTATCTTTACCATATCTTTATCTAGACCTTTTAAATATATCTTCATATGGATCAACCATGATCCATAATCCGAACCATCCAAAATAGGTAGTCTAGATCCCATCTTTTAAGTTGCCAAAAAATTTGATCTTTTAACTCTTAACCGGTTTGGCAACCTAGAGGGGGGTGAATAGGATGTTTAAAATCTTTACCTTTTAAAAACTTTTCCTAAGATTTCACCCAAGACTTATCCATTGTTTAATTAAGTTTGAAATAGTTGAACTTAAACAATATTACAAATTAATATAAGTTCAAAACCCTTGTTGATTAGCAAACTTAATTAGGTGATTTTAATAGCCTAGTTAGCAAGGTTAAGATATTTAGGTTGATTATCAATGCTAACTACTCACTCAATTCTAAGCACAAATAATCAAATAAGAGAGTGAGAGGGAGTGAGAGAAATACCAATCACACAAGTGACACAAAGATTTATAGTGGTTCGGCAAACGGCCTACTCCACTCTTCTCAAGGTCGCACTTAAGGATTTCCACTATTGAGACCTCCACGACGCCCGGCTCCAAGCCTTTTACAATCCAAGGGAATTAAATAAGGATGCCCTTATACCTTTACAATGACTCTCCTTCTCCGCCGAGTTCTAAGCGCTTCACCTAAGGGAATTAAAAAAACAACGGATGCCCTTGCCACCGATCGAATAAAGAAGAAGATAAAAGCTTTGCCTCTATGTAGGCTACAATGTAAGTTGAAGCTCCAAGGATGCTCTCAAGAATAAAAAAGTTTAAGCCTAAACCAATCTCAAATGATTTTCTCAAATCAAGACACAAAGAGTTTGGTTGGTGAGAGAATTTAACCCAAAAATAGTTCACAAATGATTTTCTAGGGTTTGTTGAAGTTGGACAATGTTCATCTGATGTTTTAGACTCATTAGATGGGTATATATGGTGTCCCAACTCCATGTGACCGTTTGGGGGGCAAAACATTCAAAACTGGGTCAAATAGTCAACTAGCCGTTGGACCACAACGGCTATATTTTTTTGAACAAAAACACTTCTCGGAGTTCCGAGACATTTCTCGGAGTTCCGAGACATTTCTCGGAGTTCCGAGCAAATTCTCAGAGTTCCGAGCAAAATTCTCGGAGTTCCGAGAATTCAAACAGAGCTTTTAATTTTAGAACCTGGACCATTTCTCGGAGTTCCGAGCTCGAAGCTCTAAGAATAATTCTCGGAGTTCCGAGACTGGATTTCCAGCAAACAGTGTCCCATTTGAAAAATTCATATCTCCTTCGTTTCTCATCGGATTTCGATGTTCTTATACTCTACAGATATGAGAAAAATGAGAGCTATCTGTTAAAAATATTTTCAAAAAATATTTGAAAATTTTTTAAATAAGTTTTGATAGGATTTAGTTGCTGGTCCAGGTTGTTGCTTCGGAACTCTGTTTTGTTCATTCTTGTGCTGAATGCCATATGGGTCCCAACATGTTGGTACACCACCATGGTCATTCACTTATCCATTTAAGTCCTTAAAGGGTGTGTTAGTCTCTTTGAAAAATATATTTTTAGGGGTTTTAAGATGTGCCTTGATAAGAAAAAATACAAGAGAGAAAGGTGATACATACTACCATTCTAAGTACTCTCTTGTTCTCTTGAGCCAATCTTCATTTGATTTTCAATGGTGTGCTTGGCTTGCTTTGGGATCTTCAAGGTTGAGCTTCTTTGCTTGACACCTTCAAAGGATGATGCCACCATTTTGTTCAAGCTCCTTTGCAAGTTGTTGATCCACAAGCTTTGGCCTTCATTGATCTTCCTTTGTTTGTTCAATGCTTTGAGATGGTTGATGATGAGCTTCTCCTTGGTACCTCCAAGGTGTGATTGGTCCAAGTATGTTCCAAGCTCCTTGGCCATTGTGTTTGGTTCATCTTCAAGCATAGGCCAATAAGGTGCGTGCTAGTATGATTTGACTTGTGTAGGACCTGTCTAAAGCACAACACTCAAGGCAAATGATCAGTCCATAAGCGACTAATCAATTTGCGTTTGTTAATCATCAAAACAAGATGATTGAATGAACCCATGGGGAACCCTTGGGCTTACATGGATATATTTTTCAAAAGATACCAAGTTAAACTCAACCCTTGGGCTACAATGACACTTACTCTCCAAGTGTCGGTTTATCATGATAAAATGATAGTCATAGTCTAGCTCATCATGATAAACAAGCATAGCACAAAAGATTTTCAATCTTTGGCTCATGCTCCCCCTAAATGTGATATAATATTTTTCAAATTCAAGCTTTACTTTCCTACGTATGTAACATACATAACTAGCTAGGGAGATCACATATAAATATATACCTATTCATGTTTGAGATGTTGGCACAAGGCCAATTTGGTAGATATTTTAATTAATATGAATGTAACATCTCCCTTTTAGAATCTAAGAAGGCTAAGGGCACCAATTGAGTGACTTTTTAAGATTAATGTTTAACATCTCATACATGTAGATATTATCAAAAAAGGGGTGATAACTATAGAATATGTATCTACCAATTTGAGTTCAATTCTATAAGACTAAGACATAGTGAGAATGGTCAATAAAATACCATGTCTTAGAGAGACATCCATGATTCATGAAGGTGAGAGTATACCTTATGAGAAAGATATGATCATCAAGGTTTCCATGGATAATCTACATTGTTTGGACACAAAGGGCATGACACATAATGTGCATGGTCCAAACATTACATCTACATCCACAACCACATGTAAAATGACAAGGCATTAGGCACAAGTTGTATAAGCCCTATTGAAAAACCAAAAATGTGTGGGAGACACATGTTCTCATCACAATCTAATGTATACAACCACCTTAGTAAATTTTAATTTTACTCAAGTGAGTAAATGCCCAAATATGATTCTAGATTCCTATGATATTTTCATTTCAAGTCATACATTGAATCTAGATTCATGTTTCAACTTCCCTATATATTATATCATTTTGTGTTTCTAGGGAAAGATCCAAGAATTTTAGAGTATATAAATATATATATATATATATATATCACATGATAAAATCCACGTTGGATACACACATTCCAACATAAACTTTCATGACTATTTGAACAAAATACATATAACATTACTTATACATTTCAAGGTTCATCTAAGTCATAAAAAGATATCCAATCAAAGCTCTTTTGGAAATACATAAGATTTGACCCATCTATGATTCTTCTAGCATTTGATGAAAATCATTAAGCATGTAATAGAATGGGTTTGATAGGACAACTAGGTGCAAAACAAGAGACATGTTTGTTCACCTAGGGCACAAAAAGATGTCTAAGAAGAGATTTGAGTTGTTTTCTTAGACATGGAATCTAATATCTTAGTTTTACTAGAAATGATATTTTAAAATAATTTAAGTATATAATTATCTAGCAAGTGCCATATTTGTCCAAAAATAGAGTTTAAAGAATGATACTTTGGCATTTTCTCAAATTTTTGTTCAAGTATTATTTGATTGCCAAAAATTTCTATTTAATTTCAAGTCTTTAAACCTATGGGTTTCTTTTCTTTTGGTTTTGCTAGAATGATGTGATCATTTAACCTAACTCCTAGCAACTACCAAAATGGATTCAAATTTTAAATATGTACTTGAAACTTTAATTTGAACACATGGGCACAAAGATGTGGTTGAATTTTCTGTAAGCACAATTTATGATTTTCATATTAATGTTCTCTAGAGTGGCTTTCTTTTGTGGATGATCACTGATGAGCACAATTATCTGTGAATTATAGGTAGGAAAAGCACGCATTTCTCTCATTTAAAGCGGTGTTACTAAGGTATTTTTTGTGTTTTTAGTGTTTCAGGTTGTTTTCTAGATTTTCACAGAAAATAGAGCTAAGAGATGGAATTGCAAAGAAAATTCAAGGATCTATATGGTTTGCAAAGATGAAGTATGTGTGATTTGGATCTCTACCTTCTCACTGCCGGTTACAAATTTGGGAAGGCAAATTGGGAAAACAACTGATTCATATTTTAGTATTAAAATGAATGGTTCGGATTACACCACACTGAAATTCCATGTTGCTGGAATCGAATTAAAGCTGCTGGAATTAAAGGTGACAGGAATTAGCAAAGCTGCTGGAATTAGCAAAGCTACTGGAATTGAATTGGAATTGAACTGGAATGGAATCAGGTTGCCGGAATTAGCAAAGCTGCTGGAATCAGAAGCTGGAATCAGTTGCTGGAATTAAAAAGAAGCTGGAAACGAATTTATAAGTTGCTGGAATCGGTTATTGCTGGAAACAAAAGAGGCATGATGCCATGTATTGCATGAAAAAGTGGGACCCACTTGAGAGTGCAACATCAGCCCACGAAAATGATTTAAAGGCCACGACCAATTTGAAATTTGGATGATTTGGATCATCTAATGGAAATGATTTTGAAGGTACCAACGCATCCATATTGGAGCACTTCACATGGACGGTCAGATCATCCTATGAAGTAGAACCCTCGTACCATTTTGCTTTGTCTTTAAAAATACATAAAATCCAAATTTTGTGGGAAGTGGGACCCACTTGGATTTTTGGAAAGCTGTTGAAACCTTTTGGGCCACAATGAGAATCGTCCATTGCATGCAATGGTGGGACCCATAAGTGGGCTGATGTGGGAAACCTTGAAACAAGGGCTGATTTGGAAAGCTTTTAAAGGAATGCAAGAATCGACCATAAATTTAGAAGCTTGCAAGAATAGCATGTGGGACCCACATGGATTTGAAGCAAGCAAGTTTCATCTTACAAACAAGCCCACGTTTTTCTTTTGAACTAGAAATAGCAATTGCTAATTTGGTGTAGTATCCGTGGGACCCACATGGATTTGAAGCATGCATTGTTTCCTTGTTGAAACAGTACACATTCCCACGTAGAGATGGAGCCACAAACAAATTAGAACATGCCTAATATATTTCAAGGTGAGCAATTTTTGATATAGGAAGAAGGGATTTTTGGCTTGCACATGAAAAGTAACTTTCCGAATTGCAAAGGATTTGTGGACGTGGGTGGAGTTGTCTCCTTTCTAGCTTCGTTTTGCCAATTGTTGTTTATACTTTTTTAAAAAATTTAGAAGAATGGCAACACCTTATATATAAAAAACAAGAATGTAGGGGAGCTCTCCACATTTTTTTTTCTTCTCTCCCCTCTATTGAAATTTAGCCCACTTTTCTCTCTATCCCCTCTCCAAGTTTCGTTCATCGTTTTCTCTTCCTATTTTTATTTTCTCTCTTGTTTTTCTTACACTAGTCTCACCCATTACTCTCTCTCTCTCTCCTCATTCTCTCCTTCCTCTCTTACATATTCTATCTCTCTTACATTACTTTTTCTCTCCATCAACCAAAGACCGATCCAACCGTCAAAAGTTCAATCCAAGGCGACACCAAGGCTTGAAGGAAGGCGATTAGGGATTCAACTATTCCGAAAAGGAGAAAAAGACTAAGTGTTCTTTAATTTTTGTTATTTCTTTCAAATCTAGTTCAATGTATTTTTGTTTAATTTCAATTAAATGAGAAAGTACTTTGTGTTTTATTTTACTTTTCAAGTTTTTAATGACAATTCTCTTCTCTATTCTCTCTATTTTCTATGTTTCTTTCCCCTTCTCCATGAGTAGCTAAACCCACTATACTTAGGGTTTAGATGAAGCCATGGGGAAAGAGAAAGAGAAGTAATTAAAACAAGTGGTTCATATAACAAATTATGTAGAATTTTATTTTTGTACAAATCTCAATCATCCATGCCATTGGCTTTCCCCTTTCGTATGGATGATTGTTAATTAACAAAGATTAAATTCTATATAATTAATATAAATTATAGGGTTAATTCGATTAAATACTCATAAATAATGACATCTTTTAGATCTTATTATTTATTGACTGTTTAGTTGGATTTTTAACCTAATTCAAAGGATTGTTTTAATTAATCAATTTTATTCAAACCCATGGTGGATTCTAACCCTAAGTAATCTTTTATATTGAATTAAGATTTTTACACTATTCCAAATTACTTTTGCAATTTTCCAATTCACTTAAGCCCTTAGAATTTGGTTTTCTAATTAAATTAGATAAGTAGTTATTAGAGATCATTTAAATTTGGTAGACTTTGCCTAAATTAGGATTTTTTATAAAAAAAGATCTTAGTTGAATTTGATTCTTAGATTGAATAGAATATACGCTTATATATAGCGTTGGCTCCGAGGTCTAAGTCCACGGAAATCCTGAGTCCATTCCAGGCAACATTATATCATAGCTAGTATTCTAATCGGTAAAAGAATAGGATTGACAACTAGATTTCTCTTCCCTGAGTTCGACCCGTATTTACACGATCCGTGCACTTGCAGTTATTTAGTTTCTCTACCAAGTTTTTGGCGCCGCTGCCGGGGAAGAGAGTTGCATTAGAATCTTAATTATTCGAAGTGTTAGATTAGTAGTTATTTTTAGTTTAGTTATATTTTTGGTTTCTTGGCTATCCATCTCTCTTACTTGGTTTTCTTGTGTTTATGAGTGCAGGTTGGGTGCGGAACTCGGCCAATCGACTAGAAAGAGCAAACCGGTTAGAGACGGGGGAAGACATCGCACCAAATCCAAATCAAGTAGTCATGGCGCAAGAACAAGAGCCGCCCAAGAGTTTGCCCGATCGCTTCTATCCGGCCCGAACCGCGCAACCTTCTTGCATTAGATTGCCGATTGCACAGGGCAATAATTTTGAGCTAAAATCGTAATTTATCTCTTTGCTTCCTCATTTTCATGGCCTCCCTTCGGAGGATGCTTATTTATTTTTGCGTGAGTTTGAAGATGTATGTGCTTTGATTAAGTTGCAACAACTTACCGATGATGCGGTAAAGTTGCGGTTTATTACGTTTTCACTCAAGGATGAAGCCAAAAAGTTGCTCTATGGCTTACCAACGAACTCCATCACCACTTGGGAGGAGTTCGCCGTTGCTTTTCTAAAAAAAAAAATTTCCATTACATAAAACTAATAAGCTTAGGAACGATATTTTACAATTCAAACAAAAGCCATTAGAGCCATTTTCTAAGTTTATGGAGAGGTTCAAAGACCTACTCCAAAAGTGTCCTCACCATGGAATTGATTTGTGGCACTTATGCCAAATTGTTTATGAGGGCATAGATTACCAAACAAAGCAACTTCTTGAGTCCATATGTTCTAACAATTTTACATCTTTTACGAATGAGGCCGCGGCATGGAACTTCTTACTTGATTTGGCGGAAAAAAGAAGAGAGTGGGAATCCACTCAAGACGGTGAGAGAGCCACTTCAAGTAAGGGATTTCTAATAGAGGGTGCCATGGCAAAAGAGGCCCATCTTGATAGCTTAATCAAAAGGCTAGAAGCAATAGTTGTTAAAGGACCTTCACAAGTCAATCAAATTGCACATAGTGTTCCCATGTGTAATTGGTGTCAAGCCACGGACCATGTCATGGAAGAGTGCCCAACTCTTGCTAAATTTGGTAATTCTAATGAAAATGTGAGTGCTCTTTATGCTAATAATTCTTATTCTAGCACTTTTAATCTGGGATGGAGAAATCATCCCAACTTTTCATGGAGTCAAGGTGGGCAATCCAATTTCCAAGGCCAAGGCCAATTCGGCCAACCTAGGCCCACTTTCCCTCCCACTTTTGTTCGGCCATCCCCTTCCCCTCCTACTTTTCAAAACCCCATGATTAATAATGTTTCAAATCAGCAACCGCCGGGTTTTAAAAAACAAGGAGAGTCGGCACGCATAGCTTCCTTAGAAAAAAGCATAGAACTTCTCACTAGCACTTTCATGACAAGCCAACACAACATGGAGAAGCAAATCTCCCAACTTGCCATGGCGTTGCATGAGAGGGAAAAGGGGAAGATGCCAAGTCAACACGTTCCTAATCCAAGGAACGTGAATATGAATGTGAATCAACAGGTACCGCCAAATCAGTTGAATGTCATTCAACCAATTTTGCCGCCGCAAGAGCCCTCCAACGAATGTAATGTCGTATATGCTTTAAGGAGTGGGAGAGATTACCACAAGGAGGAGGTCAGATCTGAACCTTCTATAGATATACAAGATACATCCAAAGAGGTAAGAAAAGGCTCCCCTCCAACAGGCTCGATTGCGGAACCCAAACAGGTAAGTACAGCAGAGGTAACTTCTCCCCCTGCACGAGATTTCATTCCTAAAGCTCATTTTCCAAGAAGACTTACTAATAATAAGAAGGTGGATGCCATGGATAAAATTTAAATGTGTTTAAACAAGTACAAATTAACATTCCTTTATTAGATGCGATTTCTCAGGTCCCTACTTATTCCAAAGTGTTGAAAGATTTCTGCACACAAAAGCGCACAACTAATGTGCCCAAGAAAGCTTTCTTGGCTGCAAATATAAGTTCCATCTTGTCTCAACAAATGGTGGCTAAGTATAAGAATCCAGGATGTCCTACTATTTCTTACACTATTGGTAACACAAATATTGAACATGCTCTTTTGGATTTGGGTGCAAGTGTAAATCTCTTGCCTTTTTCTGTATTTAAGCAACTAGGATTAGGAGACCTCAAACCAACCACCGTCACTCTTCAATTGGCGGATAGATCAATTAAAACGCCCAAAGGGATGGTTGAGGATGTGTTAGTTATAGTAGGTGATTTTTTATTTCCCGTAGATTTTGTTGTGTTAGATACCGAACCCGTTGCTAATATCAAGAATCAAATCCCTATCATCCTTGATAGGTCTTTCCTTGCTGCTAGCAATGCTTTAATTAACTGTAGGAATGGCTTAATGAAATTGTCTTTTGGAAACACATCGGTTGATTTTAATGTCTTTAGATTGGGTAAGCAACCAAATTTTTATGAAGAAATCAATATGTTGCATTCCTTTCCTAACGATATTATTTCTAATTTTGAAATTGATTTTGATGCAGGATTCCAAGAATGCTTGGACGAACTAGGAAATGAGGGAGATGATTTCTTTTCCAAAGCTTTTGCCATCCAAAATGTGGAGCCTGTCGGACCACTCGCAACATCTCTTCCAAAGACATCAATCGAAGAAGCGCCACAGTTGGAGTTGAAGCCCTTGCCTTCTCATTTACGTTATGCATTTTTGGGTGATAATTGTACTTTGCCTGTAATAATTGCTGCGGACCTAACCTCTCCTCAAGAGGAGGAACTCATTAAATTGTTAAAAGATAATAAGAAAGCCATAGGTTGGACAATGACCGACATCAAAGGAATTAGCCATTCGATTGTGCAACATCACATCCATCTCATTGAGGGTGCCAAACCTTCAAGGGATTGTGATGAAGGAAGCCATCCAAAAAGAGATTTTAAAATGGTTAGATAATGGGATCATTTATCCCATCTCGGATAGCCAATGGGTGAGTCCCGTCCAAGTAGTGGCTAAGAAGTCAGGAGTTACCGTTATACAATCCGCCACCAATGAACTTATTCCTACTCGTATTCAAACAGGGTGGCGGGTTTGTATTGACTACCGAAAGCTTAATGCCGCTACTTGGAATGATCACTTTCCTTTGCCTTTTATTGATCAAATGTTAGAAAGGTTAGCGGGTCATGAGTATTATTGCTTTCTTGATGGATATTCTGGTTATAACCAAATTCCCATAGCTCCTGAAGATCAAGAGAAAACGACATTCACATGCCCCTTTGGAACGTTTGCTTATAGACGCATGCCTTTTGGGTTATGCAATGCACCGGCAACTTTCCAAAGATGCATGATGAGTATCTTTTCTGACATGGTGGAGACCTTCTTAGAGGTTTTATGGATGATTTTTCTATTCATGGCTCCACCTATGCCGAATGTTTACATCACTTAAAATTGGTCTTAGAAATGAGTAGAGAAAAGAACCTTGTCCTCAATTGGGAAAAGTGTCATTTTATGGTAAAAGAGGGCATCGTTCTAGGACATGTGATTTCTAAAGAGGGAATTAAGGTTGATAAATCCAAGGTGGATCTCATTGTCCATCTTCCACCGCCCAAAAGTGTGAAAGATATTCGATCATTTTTGGGCCATGCGGGCTTTTACCGGCGTTTTATAAAAGATTTTTCTAAAAATGCTAGGCCTCTAACTAACTTGTTAGCAAAAGATCAAAAATTTGAATGCTTCGATTCTTTTGAGTGTTTGAAAAGGGAGCTAACTACGGCTCCCATCATTCAAGCACCTAATTGGACCGAACCGTTTGAAATTATGTGTGATGCTTCCGACTTTGCAATAGGAGCCGTGTTGGGTCAAAGATTCAATAAATTACCGCATGTAATCTATTATGCAAGTAGAACTCTCAATGATGCATAACTCAACTACACCACTACTGAGAAAGAATTTCTAGTGGTTGTGTTTGCATTAGAGAAGTTTCGCTCCTACTTGATTGGATCGCATGTGATAATTTATACCAACCATTCGGCAATCAAGTATCTTGTTGGAAAGAAGGATGCTAAAGCTCGCCTCATTAAGTGGGTTTTACTTCTTCAAGAGTTTGATTTAGAGATTAGAGATAAAAAAGGTACGGAAAACTTGGTTGACGATCACTTGTCTAGACTTCCTAATGCAAAGAATGACGAAGGTCCAATTAATGAAAACTTCCTTGATGAGCAATTGTTGCTATTTCTAGTGAGCCATGGTATGCAGATATTGTGAATTACTTGGTTACAGGTGCTATACCAGATCATTGGTCCAACCAAGACAAATACCGGTTTCACTCACAGGTAAAGTATTTCTTTTGGGATGATCCCTATTTGTTCAAAACTTGTTCGGATCAGATTGTCCGACGATGTGTGCCCGATCATGAGCACCAATCGATTCTATCTTTTAGCCATGATCAAGCCTGTGGTGGCCACTTTAGTGCAAAGAAAACCGCGCACAAAGTTTTACAGTGTGGTTTCTATTGGCCAAGTCTTTTTAGGGATGCTTTTGATTTTTGTAAGGCATTTAGATCTTGTCAGTCATTAGGTAGAGTTACAAAGCGAAATATGATGCCCCTCAACTCGATCTTAGTGGTAGAAATCTTCGATGTGTGGGGTATTGATTTTATGGGACCATTTCCCAACTCTTTTGGAAACTTGTATATTTTGTTAGGTGTAGATTATGTGTCAAAATGGATTGAAGCCATTGCTTGCAAATCCAATGACCACAAGGTGGTGGTCAAGTTTCTTAAAGAAAACATTTTTTCACGCTTCGGTACACCTCGTGCCATCATTAGTGATAGGGTTAAGCACTTTTGTAATAGACCGTTTGAAGCTCTTATGAAGAAATATGGTATTACTCATAAGTTGGCCACCCCTTATCATCCTCAAACGAGTGGTCAAGTAGAGGTTTCAAATAGGCAAATTAAGCAAATTTTGGAGAAGACAGTGAATCCAAACCGCAAAGATTGGTCCATTAGATTAGTGGATGCCTTGTGGGCTCATAGGACGGCATTCAAGACTGATCTTGGTCAGTCTCCTTACCGCCTTGTGTATGGCAAAGCTTGTCACCTCCCGCTTGAATTGGAACATAAAGCTTGTTGGGCTATTAAGAAACTAAATTTTGATTTGTCTTCTGCAGGTGTTCAAAGGAGATTACAACTTTCCGAATTGGAGGAGTTGCGCAATGAAGCGTACGAAAATGCAAAAATCTATAAAGAGAGGACAAAAGCTTTTCATGACAAACATATTTTGAGAAAATCATTTCAAGAGGGCGAAAAAGTGCTTCTCTACAATTCAAGATTGCATATCTTTCCAGGTAAGTTAAGATCCCGTTGGGATGGACCATATGTGGTTAACAAAGTTTTCTCCCATGGTGCGGTCGAGGTTCTAAATCCAAGCAATGGTGAGATTTTTAAAGTTAATGGTCAAAGATTAAAGCCATTTATTGAGTTGTCAAATCCGGATATGGAAGAAGTCATGGATCTCCATGAACCTTCCTATTCAACTCATGCCTAAATAAATACGGTACGTACCCTCATTTCTATTTTTAGTCCTCATATTTTTCTTTCTATTTTTAATGCCTTGAGGACAATGCATAAATCAAGTATGGGGGGGTAGCTTTTGGAAACTTTCTTTTCTAATCTTTTCTATAGTTAAAGTTAGAAATTTTCTTTTCCTTTTGTTTTTGGTATTTTTCTCAAATTAGAAAGAACTTGGTATTCTTAAAAGGAAAGTTGTTTTCCTATTTTAAGAAAGAAAGTTAGTTGATATTTTAATTTTGGAATTTAAAAATTAGAAAGAATACTTTCCTTTCTTAGTTTTGTTTTCTTTTGGAATCTTTCTTTTAAAATGATTTGAATAAGAAATAGAAATAGACACTTGCTTTTTATATGGTATGGTTAAAAAGGAAGAAAGGTTGAAACAAAAGAAATAAATTTTTAGAAAGTTGACTTCTTGATTATAATTTTGATTTGTAGCCTTTTTTACTTGAGCTATTAAGTCTGAAGGGTTTTTATGCCTAGTTCCTTAAAGCCAACTGGCTTGAGAGCAACTGACTGAAAACTCCATACATGGGTCAATTAGAAAGCTTAATAAATCAAAGCATTGCACGTAATCAAAGGTAAAGCTTGAACTCATATGCATCAATGTCTATGACATATGCAAATCAAAGATTAGTCTGACACTGCTTAGTAGCCTGGGTGTCTGGTGCATGCCCTGTATGTCATTCACGCCAAAAGCAGTAGAGGATTACAAAAAATGAGTTCTATTCTTAGAAATTATGGGAAAAGTTGAAAGTATGGTGGACCATATAAATTTGTAAGTTTTCTACGAAGTTTCCGAATCAAATTCCTTTTTATGGTACGATTACATTAGAGGCAATTTTAAGGGAGCAAAGTAGGACAAATTCAAAAGAGGATTCCTTGATTAAAATATCTTTTTAATTTTCCAACTTGGAATAGGATGCAAAGTTTAAGTATGGGGGTATTTCTGTTCTTCTATTTTGAGTAATTTATCAAAAAAAAAAGAATCAGAAATCTTTAGCTTTATTCTATATTTTGGATTTGTAAAAGAAAGTTTTATTTTTATAAAGTTAAATTTTTTGAATTTTGTGTGTATATTCACTGCAAACACTCACGAGACACAACTCGTCCACTAGGGTAACCTAGGGGTTTAAAGGCTTGTTGCACGTGCTAAGTACAATCGTGATTCCTACGAAAGTGAGTTAGAATTTTATTTTGTTTCTATTTTTTTTCTTTATTTTCTTCTTATTTGCTTGAGGACAAGCAAAGTTCAAGTATGGGGGAATCTGATGAGCACATTTATCTGTGAATTATAGGTAGGAAAAGCACTCATTTCTCTCATTTAAAGCGGTGCTACTAAGGTACTTTTTGTGTTTTTGGTGTTTCAGGTTGTTTTCTAAATTTTCACAGAAAATAGAGCTAAGAGATGGAATTGCAAAGAAAATTCAAGGATCTATATGGTTTGCAAAGATGAAGTGTGTGTGATTTGGATCTCTACCTTCTCACTGCCGGTTACAAATTTGGGAAGGCAAATTGAGAAAACAACTGATTCGTATTTTAGTATTAAAATGAATGGTTCGGATTACACCACACTGAAATTCCATGTTGCTGGAATCGAATTAAAGCTGCTGGAATTAAAGGTGACTGGAATTAGCAAAGCTGCTGGAATTAGCAAAGCTGCTGGAATCGAATTGGAATTGAACTAGAATGGAATCAGGTTGCTGGAATTAGCAAAGCTGCTGGAATCAGAAGCTGGAATCAGTTGCTGGAATTAAAAAGAAGCTGGAAACGAATTTATAAGTTGCTGGAATCGGTTATTGCTGGAAACAAAAGAGGTATGATGGCATGTATTACATGCAAAAGTGGGACCCACTTGAGAGTGCAACATCAGCCCACGAAAATGATTTAAAGGCCACGACCAATTTGAAATTTGGATGATTTGGATCATCTAATGGAAATGATTTTGGAGGTACCAACGCATCCATATTGGAGCACTTCACATGGACGGTCAGATCATCCTATGAAGTAGAACCCTCGTACCATTTTGCTTTGTCTTTAAAAATACATAAAATCCAAATTTTGTGGGAAGTGGGACCCACTTGGATTTTTGGAAAGCTGTTAAACCTTTTGGGCCACAATGAGAATCGTCTATTGCATGCAATGGTGGGACCCATAAGTGGGCTGATGTGGGAAACCTTAAAACAAGGGCTGATTTGGAAAGCTTTTAAAGGAATGCAAGAATAGACCATAAATTTAGAAGCTTGCAAGAATAGCATGTGGGACCCACATGGATTTGAGGCATGCAAGTTTCATCTTACAAACAAGCCCACGTTTTTCTTTTGAACTAGAAATAGCAATTGCTAATTTGGTGTAGTATCCGTGGGACCCACATGGATTTGAAGCATGCATTGTTTCCTTGTTGAAACAGTACACATTCCCACGTAGAGATGGAGCCACAAACAAATTAGAATATGCCTAATATATTTCATGGTGAGCAATTTTTGATATAGGAAGAAGGGATTTTCGGCTTGCACATGAAAATTAACTTTTCGAATTGCAAAGGATTTGTGGACGTGGGTGGAGTTGTCTCCTTTCTAGCTTCGTTTTGCCGATTGTTGTTTATACTTTTTTTAAAAATTTAGAAGAATGGCAACACCTTATATATAAAAAACAAGAATGTAGGGGAGCTCTCCACATTTTTTTTCTTCTCTCCCCTCTATTGAAATTTAGCCCACTTTTCTCTCTATCCCCTCTCCAAGTTTCGTTCATCTTTTTCTCTTCCTGTTTTTATTTTCTCTCTTGTTTTTCTTACACTAGTCTCACCCATTACTCTCTCTCTCTCTCTCCTCATTCTCTCCCTCCTCTCTTACATTACTTTTTCTCTCCATCAACCAAAGACCGATCCAACCGTCAAAAATTCAATCCAAGGCGACACCAAGGCTTGAAGGAAAGCGATCAGGGATTCAACTATTGCGAAGAGGAGAAAAAGACTATGTGTTCTTTAATTTTTGTTATTTCTTTCAAATCTAGTTCAATGTATTTTTGTTTAATTTCAATTAAAAGAGAAAGTACTTTGTGTTTTATTTTACTTTTCAAGTTTTTAATGACAATTCTCTTCTCTATTCTCTCTATTTTCTATGTTTCTTTCCCCTTCTCCATGAGTAGCTAAACCCACTATACTTAGGGTTTAGATGAAGCCATGGGGAAGGAGAAAGAGAAGTAATTAAAACAAGTGGTTCATATAACAAATTATGTAGGATTTTATTTTTGTACAAATCTCAATCATCCATGCCATTGGGTTTCCCCTTTCGTATGGATGATTGTTGATTAACAAAGATTAAATTCTATATAATTAATATAAATTAGAGAGTTAATTCGATTAAATACTCATAAATAATGACATCTTTTAGATCTTATTATTTATTGACTGTTTAGTTGGATTTTCAACCTAATTCAAAGGATTGTTTTAATTAATCAATTTTATTCAAACCCATGGTGGATTCTAACCCTAAGTAATCTTTTATATTGAATTAACGTTTTTACACTATTCCAAATTACTTTTGTAATTTTCCAATTCACTTAAGCCCTTAGAATTTGGTTTTCTAATTAAATTAGATAAGTAGTTATTAGAGATCATTAAAATTTGGTACACTTTGCCTAAATTAGGATTTTTATAAAAAAAGATCTTAGTTGAATTTGATTCTTAGATTGAATAGAATATACGCTTATATATAGCGTTGGCTCCGAGGTCTAAGTCCACGGAAATCCTGAGTCCATTCCTGGCAACAGTATATCATAGCTAGTATTCTAATCGGTAAAAGAATAGGATTGACAACTAGATTTCTCTTCCCTGAGTTCGACCCGTATTTACACGATCCGTGCACTTGCGGTTATTTATTTTCTCTAACAATCACTACGTACAAGAAGATCTAAAACATAATGTATGCACTTAGAGAGATGTTTCTAATTATGATATTCAATTAAGCTCAATATATAAAAGTCTCATATTAACTACATTTAAGCATCTAGACTTTAAATTACACGAAGATATATAGATACATGTTATTCAAACAGAGATAGGCATATATTATCTATACAGTCATTTTTATTTTTATTTTTTTGAAATTTTTTTCAAATTAAGCACATTGAATATTGATACAAAAAAGGTTAACCAATTATAAGCATATTGTATCAAAAATTCATTTTTAAATGATATTTCTTTTTAAGCTCATTACTCATAAATCTACTAATCATATGATGTAATTTAAGTAGGGGATTTTGGAACCCAAACCATGTTGGTTCCAAGCAAGTTTGTTCTCGTTGATGTATCTTTTCTAACCCAAACAAACTTATTACTTTTTACAAATCTAAACATATATTTAGATTTGTAATGTCCAAATCTACCATAAAAATCACAAGACAACGGGATGAACAAGATGATTTACAAGAATGACTATGAGGAAAACTATGTTTTGCACTTTCTTGTAAATAATGATTTTCCAACATTAATGTTTCCTTCTTTATGTTTAAGTCATTGATTTCCGTTTTAAAATTTATTAATTCAAGAGATGAAAGCAATTTGATTTTCTCTTCTTCTTTAAGGAGTTGATTTTCCTCTCTTAGTGAAGCAATGGTATCACTTAGTTCAATAAAAAAATTAAAAGTTTCATTTTCTTCACTAAGATGTGCATGATCTATTCCTAGTGACCTAAACTCCTTGTGAATACTAGCTAAATTATTTTTCAAGTTTGAATTCTTAGCTAGTTGATCCTCAAGTTTCTTATGAAATTCTTGGACATTTTCAACAAGTTCTTCAAATATGAATTCGGCATTATCCAAGGGGTCTTCATTAGATAATCCCATTACGCACATGTTTTGATTTTAAAGATTTTCAATAGAGTCCAAAACATTTTTAGTATTTTTACAAGAGGATACTTTTTAATAAATGTTAGGTGGTAATGCACAACATATTGCAATTAGGGCTTTTGTATTTAGTAAAGATAATGTTTTATCATAATCATTTACTCGTTTAGATTTAACATTTAAAACAAAACCATTTTCAATTATCTTTACCATATATTTATCTAGACCTTTTAAGTATGTCTTCATATTGATCAACCATGATCCATAATCCGAACCATCCAAAATAGGTAGTCTAGATCCCATCTTTTAAGTTGCCAAAAAACTAGATCGTTTAACTCTTAAACGATTAGGGTCATAATCAAGAGCCCAAGCTTTGATACCAATTGAAATCCAAGTAGAGACTTGGTTTAGCAACTTAGAGAGGGGGTGAATAGGATGTTTATAAAACTTTTGCATTTTGAAAACTTTTACTAATTTCACCCTAGTTTTATCCCTTGTTTAATTAAGTTTGAAATGGTTGAACTTAAAACAATATTACAAATTAATGTAAGTTCAAAAACCCTTGTTGATTAGCAAACTTCATTAAGTGATTTAATAGCCTAGTTAGCAAGGTTAAGATATTTATGTTGATTATCAATGCAAACTACTCACTCAATTCTAAGTAAAAATGCAAGAACAAATAATCAAATAAGATAGTGAGAGGGAGTGAGAGAAATACCAATCACACAAGTGACAAAGATTTATAGTGGTTCGGCAAACGGCCTACTCCACTCTTCTCAAGGTCGAACGTGAGGATTTTCACTATTGAGATCTCCACGACGCCCGGCTCCGAGGCTTTTACAATCCAAGGGAATTAAATAAGGATGCCCTTCCACCTTTTCAATAACTCTCCTTCTCCGCCGAGTTCTAAGCACTTCACCCAAGGGAATTAAACACGGATGCCCTTGCCACCGATTGAACAAAAAAGAAGATTAGCTTTGCCTCTAAGTAGGCTAAAATGCACACTCAAGCTCCCACAAGATTCTCTCAAAAATCAATCACAATTTTAAAGCCTAAACCAATCTCAAATGATTTTCTCCAAATCAAGGCACAAGAGGTTGGTGAGAGTTTTTACCCAAAAATGATTCACAAATGATTTTCTAGGGTTTGTTGAAGTTGGACAATGTTCATCACATGTTTTAGACCCATTAGATGGGTATATATGGTGTCCCAACTCAATCTGACCGTTTCAGGGGCAAAACGGTTATTTTCGGGTCAAACAGTCAACTAGCCGTTGGACCACAACAGCTATATTTTTTTGAATAAAAGTACTTCTCGAAGTTCTGAGAAATTTCTCGGAGTTCCGAGCAAATTCTCGTAGTTTCGAGAATTCAAACAGAGCTTTTAATTTTAGAACCTGGATCATTTCTCGGAACTACTAGAATTTTCTCAGAGTTCCGAGACTGAATTTTCAGCAAACAGTGTCCCATTTGAAAAATTCATGTCTCCTTCGTATCTCATCGGATTTCGATGTTCTTAAACTCTACGGATATGTGAAAAATGAGAGATATCTGTTAAAAATATTTTCAAAAATATTTAAAAATGATTTAAACAAGTTTTGATAGGATTTAGTTGTTGGTCCAGGTTGTTGCTTCGAAACTCTGTTTTGTTCATTCTTGTGCTGAATGTCATATGGGTCCCAACATGTTGGTACACCACCATGGCGATTCACTTATCCATTTAAGTCCAATAAGGGTGTGTTAGTAGTCTCTTTGAAAAATATATTTTTAGGGGTTTTAAGATGTACCTTGATAAGAGAAAATACAAGAGAGATAGGTGATACAATCTACCCTTTTTACCATTCTCTTGAATGAACTCTTGAGGTAGCCATTGCTTAATCTTCTCTTTGAGTGAATGGCTTACTTTGGGATCTTCAAGGTTGAGCTTCTTTGCTTGACACCTTCCAAGGATGATGCCACCATTTGGTTCAAGCTCCTTTTCAAGTTGTTGATCCACAAGCTTTGGCCTTCATTGATCTTCGTTTGTTTGTTCAATGCTTTGAGATGGTTGATGAGGAGCTTCTCCTTGGTACCTCCAAGGTGTGATTGGTCCAAGTATGTTCCGAGCTCTTTTGCCATTGTGTTTGGTTCATCTTCAAGCATAGGCCAATAAGGTGTGTGCTAGTATGATTTGACTTGTGTAGGACTTGTCTAAAGCACAACACTCAAGGCAAATGATCAGTCCATAAACGAATAATCAATTTGCGTTTGTTAATCATCAAAACAAGGTGATTGAATAAACTCATGGGGAACCCTTGGGCTTACAATATATCTTTTTAATTTTGAGCTTAGATACTCATCATTATTCATGTTCTTAATAGTTTGTATCTTTGCTCTTTGTGCAGCTTCAATGATCACATTTTTCTTTTTTGTGCTTTATTGAACATCTTTACTTGAAAAGCCTATCTAAGTGCAAATCACATCACTTGTGCACTTAAGCATCCCATAGCAAATCCACAATAGAAAATTCAATGTGAAAACCATATATGTGCTTTCTTAAAAATTAACCTCCTTCTTTGCCCTTGAGTTCAAATTGATCTTTCAAGTTCATTCCCCTCATTCTTGAACTCTATGTAGGACAATTTTAATGTTTGCTAGATCTTGGTATATTCAACTTAGGTAGAATATTATTTCTAGCAAGATTAAGTGTTAAAAGCCAAGTCTAAGGAAATTCACTCAAATCCTTTCTTAGACATCTCTTATGCCCCTATGTGAGTAAGTACGTTTATTACTATGCACCTAGTTGTCCTTTAAACCTATTCTTATGTGCTTAATGATTATCATTAAATGCATAAGAAATCTTGATGGGTTAAATTGATGTATTCCAAAAAGGCTTAAATTGAATATCCTCTCACGACTAAGATAAAACTATCTAGTCATAGTAGTTTATTTTGGAATGCATGTGTCCAATGTGTTTATCACTTGACATTCTCTTGAAGTCCTTGGATTATTATCTACAGTCCTGCATGAATATTTTTTTTGTAAAGAATTGAAAATGAGTCTAGATTCAATGTGTGAAACTCAATTGAGTAAAATTGAAAATATCATAGGAATCTAGTATCAGTGTTGGGTAGATACTCATTGTTATGGTTATAATGCAACACATTGTGATGGAAACACTTGTATCCTCTACATTTTGGTTTCTCGTGGGCTTTTTGTACTTTGTGCTTAAATTGCCCTATCTTTATATAGTGGTTTGTGGATGTAGGTGTAGATGTTTGAACCATGATTCTTGTGTCCAAATATAGTAGACTATCCATGAATGCTTTCATTGCATGAGCCATGGATGTCTCTCTTAGACATGGAATTCTATTGATCCCTCTTATAATGTCAAAGTTCTATTGATTTAAGCTTAATTGATAATCTATATAATCTATAGTTATATCCCCTTGTATACTGCTGGTATATGGTAAAGATGGTAAACTTAAATTTAAAAATCACTCAATTGGTACTCTTAGTTCTCTTACCTTGTAAGATGGAGAGTGTACACTCATCTTTAATTAAAACACTAATTTCTTTTGCTTTCAGCCAACATCTTAACCGTGATAAGCCATACGTGCTTTGTATGTTATACTTATATATTATTTTCACATATTTAGGGGGAGCGTGGTTTGCTAGGTTATCGTCATCTCTTTTGGTATCATATGACTACCTACAGCAAATCATGCATTAATGGCCCAGGGGTGGTTTGAAAGTCATTCACCTTTAAATCCCTTTGTATCTCTTAGGTTGGACAGCCATTTGGATTCATACACTGTATGAGTCACTTATAAAGGGAGAGCTATACATGCTCAATGTCTGTCCATCCATCTTATTATATGATGTTTGACGTGCATCATATATGATAAGTACACTCATGTGGAGCCACATTGCTCCATATGTGTTGTAGTTGGGTCTTGTCCTATTCTTTAAATTTGAGATCATCTCTCATCTTTTGACAAGTTCCCTTGGCCTAATGCCTCAGTGCCATATTATTTTAGGCCTTATACTTATCTTGGATAGACTTATATGTTTCTATCTCTTCCAATGATAAGTATCTTGTTTAAGAGTTTAAAAAATCTCTAGAACCCTTCTTCATTGGACAAGTGCTTGAGATGATCATCTCATTGTCTATTAAGGAATCTCTTATCATGTATTTTTGAATAAAAATATATTATCATGATAAGATCCAATGGATGTGCTTTTCACATTTATATCTAAGCCATTATATATTGTCAGGCCTTACATTATAAGAATTATCAATGGCCAATGACAATTTCTTGGAAGAGGGATGATTTAAAAATATTTTTGAGTTTGTCATGTCCCATCATCTCTTTCAAGATTCCAGCTTCGGAGGACTCCACTCAAACCATATGTCCTTCGCAGCTTATCTTTGGTACTTGTCTCCTTCCATCGTGCTAGATGTAATAAGATGGTAGATGTACTCAATTTTTCTCTGTCCATCTCTACATTCTTCCACAGTGAAGGATGAACAGACACTAAGAAAATTGAATATTCATGTCTAAAGCTTAGCATGTGCACTTCATGCTCATCCTCCCAATGATGTCCTTTGTTGAAGGAGAAGATTTAAAACAAGTACCCAATCTCTCAATCCAGAAAGATTTATCAAAAGAAGCTCCCTTACATGGAAGAAAGGGTCCAGCATTGATCTATGCTCTTCTAAACATTCATCAGTAGAAGTGTTCTGGATAGAAGAAAAGTAGTTCAGTTGTACTTATTTCGAGAGATTTCCAAATACCACTTTTATCATTTCAAGATGTATTAAATTGAAATATAGTATCAATCTTCCATTATTTGATCATGTATATGGAGCATTATAGTTTTATCTATATATACATAATCTTTGGTTGCCATGGATATGTACCTTATTGGTTTGATTCTTTTATCCATGTGTTTATTAGACTATACTCTTTTCATTGCCATACCTCATGTCTAATAATCATCCATTCCAATCCAATCTGTGACTATCATTTGAATTGAGCAATCCGAATTGTTAAAGGTGATTAATTAAATCATGAGTTCTATGTGCCTTGAACTACTACATTTAGATTAGATGCACCTAGTCAGGGGGAGCTTTCACTTACAAATATATATTCCTCTAAGGGTAAGCAATTAGAACTCAAAAGTTATTTTATAGTTATGAGCATGTTCATGCTCAGGAAGAAACTTGTCTGCCCTATGACAAGAAAGCCCCCATTCGAAGTAACTTGTGAACCGAAATGATTATGTCATCAATCTGAGCATATTTTTGCTCAGGTAGACACTTATCTACTTCAAAAGTTGTAAAAGAAGCTCACGTATTCAAATTGCTCACCTGTTTAACCATTTTCTCTATCATGCCCTACAACATAGGTTTCACCTAGGGCCAATGACAAATAAATAGGGAAAGAGCTAAATGGTTTCTTATTCATGTTTATATAGACCATTGTGATGTGCTCAGATGGTTTATTGCCCCCATAGTTGTGCTTAACTTACAAATCTTTTAGATCAATTTTTTCTTTTAAAAAAAAGGGCTTATCATACACTTTAATTTGTTTTCTATTTTGATAAGCATTCTATGAGCATCAATGTTATATCATATACCATATATATAGCTTAGATAAGCTATCATTCAACTGGACACACCACTTGCACTTTCACTTGCATATCCCTACCTTTTTGTTGTTGCCAAAAGGGAGAGAGTTTTGGGAATTGATTAGGTAGTCCACATTCTATATGCATCATATACTTTAGATTCATATATTACACTTGTGTATATAGTGAGGGGAGCATTGCTTCATTGTTTATAGTGTTTAATGCTTATTCATCTATTTGTTTAAAATCTCCTACCTCTCTAATCAGTTTGTTTGCCATCATAAAAAAAGGGGGAGAATGTAAGCCCAAGTGTTTCCATGGGTTAATCATTCACCTTACCTTCTTGTTTTGATGCTAGCAAACCAAATTGATTAGCATTTGTGGACTTATGTGTTGCTTTGAGGTGTTGTGTTGTATACAGGAATTTCATGTCATAATCGCCATTACACAACTCTTCACAACACATGGCATGTGGATCAAGGAGCAAAGGAACCAAGAGCTTGCACCTACAGTGAAGACATCATCATTTCAAGATGTTCAAATCAAGAAGCTCATCATGAAGAGTCCACAAGTTCCCAACAAGTGTCAAGAAGGAGTTTGGAGTTGAATATGCCATGGTGACACCTCATGTACCTCAACATGCATTGAAGATTGGAGGACAAGTCAGAAGAGCCAAACAAGGTCAAGAAGTTTAATCACAAGCCGAAGAAGTCCAAGAAAGTGCAAAGGAGCCAAGACATTCCAAGAAGACTCAAGGTTCTTATTTTTAGAATGTATTTGGAGTCCTCTTGATTTTATGTTTAAATGCACTTTCAAAAAGTTTTCAAATGGTTTTTATACTTAACATTTTACATCTTTGAAAACCATCAACACACCAAAAAATGTGTTTCAAAACCTAGGTCTTAAGCCTAAAGACCATGGCCCAAAAGCCCCTGAACTTTAAAGTTAAAAATGGAATTTTGGACAGGGCTTGTCGACCGGCTATGGCGGACGACCGCGGGATGATACCTGGAATTCCAGGACATCTCAAAATTTATCGGACTGGTCGACCGGGTCGAGCTGGACGACCGCGGATATGTTTCTAATTCAAACAAAAACAATCTGCCATGGTTTGGGGGGGCGACCGCCTGGGTCGGTCGACCGCGATAGGTTTTTTAGCCGAATTTTTTAGCAAACAGGTTGACCTAGTCGGGCGACTGTCATGGGCCGGTCGAACGCCACGGTAAGAAATTTGAAAATATAAAAGGGCGACCGCGGTGTCTCGGTCGACCGTGACGGTCCGGTAAACTAGTCGTTGGGGCATTTTCTGCTTGACTTTTTCAAGCAAGTTATTTACAGTTTTACCCCAAACGGTTATATTTTCAAATACACCAATATACATGATTAAAACCTATCTCTGCAAGCTTTTGAACATTTGAGAAAGATCAAATCCCATTTCCTTGAGCTTAAACTTTTCAAATCAAAAGCTAAAAACCTCTTTGATCATCCATTTCTACATCTTATGATGTAAGCCCAATGGTTTCCACCTTGGCATTCCCATCTTATTTTGATGATTCCAATACACAAGTGATTTATGATCACTAATGTGTTTGATTGTCTAAGTTGTAGATCACATTGGTGCTAAGACAACATTGCTTGGATTGAGGCCAAGAAGATCTCATTGGACCACATCATGAAGGCCAAAGACATCGAAGTCCATGACAAATGAAGAGTTGAAGAATCCATTGAAGACCAAAGTCTTATTTAGATTGTAAAAGATCCAATCTTAGTTTTAGATTTTAGAGGCATAATTAAGCAAATAAACAAACACCCTAAATAACTAAGTGATTGTCTTTGTGGAGTTCCAACACCTTGGAACCCTCATAGCAATCCCAACTTGGTGTTAAGTTGGAAGCCTAAAAACATAAAGTAAAATCTTCTCAACACAGGCTTCTTGGAACTCCGAGAGAAATTCTCGGAACTCTGAGAAATATTCTCGGAACTCCGAGAAATGGTCCAGTAGACTTTTTTCCAACTTCTGTTTGTATTCCCGGAACTCCGAGAACACTACAACGGTCGGATTTTTAGCCGTTGCGATTTTTCCTGGAATTACAACAATGTCATTGAACGGTCATATTTGGTTTTTCCTATATATATGGGCATTCCAAACTTCCAAACGATCAATCCTAACACTCTTAAACTCCATTTGAACATTCAAAGACTGAATCAAACTTGATTATGCCTCTCATCCTCTAAAGCTTAGGATTTGGATCATAAGCTAAATTTGTACATCTTCTGCAATTCTTGTAAACCCTTGTGAGGGATTTTTTGTTCTTTCTTTCTTAGTCAAGAACGTTGTATCGGGCGAGTGTTCGGAGAAGCGTAGCCCACTCTCCGTGGTGAAGATCGCCACCAAGGTTAAAGGCGGTTAGAATTGTAATCGGCACCGATCTTCGCCGAAGTTAAGAAGATCACATAGTGAAGCCATCAACGGGTTTGGTTGGTGGAGTGGAGTAGGCCTCACGTTTGGAGGACCGAACCACTTTAAATCTCGGGTGCAATCTCTCTTACTCTTGCTCTTTATTTGCATTTGCATTTTAGATTTAACTTCTGTGCTTGAATTTTATTGTTGATCTCTTAATTTCCAAAATTGGGTTTGAGTTTTCAAAAGAATTAAAACTCTGTAGAAACCTAATTTCTCACTCCTCATTTGTTGCCAATTCGGGACCACCCTTGGAATTTCACTTGGTATCAGAGCAAAGGCTCTTAAAAGATTTTCTTTTCTATAAATCTTTGGAAAAATTTTCTTTAAAAATTTCAACAAGGGAAAGATCATAAGATCTTTGGCAACTTTCTAATTGTGAAATGGCGGATAGAAATGGAACCGGACTTCCGGAGGGCCATTCCACAACTAGACCTCCCTTCTTTAATGGGTCCAACTATGGACATTGGAAGACAAGGATACGCATCTATCTTCTTTCGATAGATGTGGAACTTTGGCACATTGTTGAAAATGGATACATGTTGCCTTCCAAACCATTTGAAGAATGGAATGTCGTAGAAAAAAGGCATGCAAATTTAAATTACAAAGCCATAAATTCTTTGTTTTGGGGCTTATCTACGGAGGAGTTTAATCGAGTTGCTCTTTTTTATTCCGCCAAGGTTATTTGGGATACACTTGCAGTTACCCATGAGGGAACTTCTCAAGTTAAGGATTCCAAAATAAACTTGTTAAAGAGCAAATATGAAATGTTTAGAATGGATCAAAACGAAAGCATTTCCGAAATGTATACCCGTTTTTCTAAAATTTCTAATGAACTAGCAAATCTTGGTAAATCTTATCCTACTGATGAGCTTGTGAGTAAGTTGCTTAGGTCTCTTCCTCCATATTGGGATCCAAAGGTAACCGCCATACAAGAATCAAAGAATCTCAAGACGCTAACCATGGAGGAGCTCGTAGGATCTCTCATCACCCATGAGATGCTTCTCAGTAGCCGACAAGAGGAAAAGAAGCCGAAAGAGAAAGAAAAAGAGAGTCGATCTCTAGCTCTAAAAGCCTCCAAAGCGAACTCATCATCCTCTAGCGAGGCGGATAGCGATGAAGAAGAAGCTTTAAGAAAATTTAAAAGCTTATGGAGAAAGAAACATAAAAAGGATAAAACGAAGAAGAAAGAAGAAAGTGAAGTAGAAGGAGGAATAAGGTGCTATAATTGCAAGAAGACCGGACACAAAAGACCGGATTGTCCACTTCTCAAGTCATCTTCCTCAAAATACAAGGAAAAGAAGGAACGGAAGAAACATAAAGCTCTTGCCGCCGGATGGGATGCTACTAGCACCTCGGGAAAGAGTTCAAGCGAAGGGGAAGAAAAGAAAGATGATCTTTGCTTCATGGCACTTACCCATGAAGATGAGGTAAACTCTAACCCCTCGTGTTATTCATCTAGTAGTGATAGTGAAAAAATATCATATGATGAATTGTGCTCAACCTTGCACTCTCAAATTTCTAAAAATAAAGTTCAAAAGAAATCCATTTCAAAATTAGAAAATGAACTTAATTTTTTGAAAAATGAATCTTCTTCCAATTCTCAAGCTCAACTTGAAAATTTTAAACTTAAGATTAAAACCCTTAGGGGTTGTTTGGATGAGAAAACTTGCCAAATTGCAAAACTCCAAGATGTGGCAAGCTCTTCTAAATCTTATGAAGATGAATTTAATAATTTTCTAAATCAAATAACCCATCTTCATAATGAAAATGAAAGGTTAAGATTATGTCTCCATGGATTCTTAAATGGTGACAAAATTATTGACATAATCTTGAAGAAGACTAGTCAAAGACCTAAACATGCATATGATAGGACTAGCATCTCTAACCCTCATGTTAGGTGCCATTATTGTGGAATAAATGGTCATTACCAATTCCAATGTGCATCTAAGATTAGGGATAGTGTTGGAACCAAGAAATCTTGGTTCCCAAAGCCCCCATATGATTTTCATCATGTGTGCTTAGATTAGGGGCTAATGCGTTAAAATTGAATATCTTTTTCAAAGTTAATTAAATATCCCCTCTTATATTGAATAAAAATTCTAAATAGGGGGAGTTCTAGGTGTGTCTTTTTCCTTGAAAAAGGGGGAGCTTTAAATTGAAAATTTCATCCCTTTGTTTCTCTTTTACCCCAATTTTTTTGATTGATGCCAAAGGGGGAGAGAATTCTAGTGTAAGGAATATATGTATGCTTTTATTGGAAAATCTCTTGTACTTGTCATCATCAAAAAGGGGGAGATTGTAAGTGTGGGACCCGATCCCGCGAGAGGGGTGGTGGCGCGAGAGCCGCCACGCACTATCTCTTGGTCTCTCGTACCCACGCGATTGGCGTGTGCCTTTTATTATTAATTTTAATTCATCTTTTATGTGAACTTGGGATCACTAAGGCAATCCGAATTCCACACAAAAGAGACTGACAGAGTCGCCACCTAGATGTGGGATCTAGGACCCATAATTAACCAGAAATCTAGACTCGCTACCTGGTTACAAGAATGGAAGGTATGGGGATTTATCCACCACATGCACCATTCCTGCCCGATAATCGGTCTTCAATTCCAAAAGTTAACTCTTTTAAATTCATTTTTAATGGCTCATTCAACTCTCTGTTAATGTGCTATCTATGTGACATGCATCCTATGATCTAATTTCAATGTGAATCCTAAATGTGTATCTTGATTTCTTAATTGGTTTGGATTCAATCTAAGTGAAAGTTCTCCTAAAATTCTAATTTCATGGAAAATCCTAAGTGATTTGATTGTTTCAACAGTTTTAAAAGTGATTAGCCCGAGTCCCCAGATGATCTGGTATTCATCCAAAGAAGCCTACGTATCCCCGCCTCCACGAGAATCAAGGCAACGTAGTTCTTCGCGCCTATTCTAAGCTAGGATGCCTAAGACACCTAGACTTCTATCCTAGACTCGATCTAAAAGACCGAACCGGTTATTAAAGTTTCTTGTACGATTATTTAAATTTCAGTGAATTGTGGATTTTATGACACCCTATATGCCCTAACTAAATGCAGATTAGCCCTAAGCTAATGCAGGTGGTTCTTACAACCTATGTGTGACTAGGCTGTATTTCCTAAGGAAAACCAAGGGTGGACTAGCGTATCCTACTCTAGTCATCACTCGGCGATATGGATCGCCGACTGACCGGACGGAGGCGCTCCTATAACTCTAGGACAGACCCCTAACTCTAAAAACAAGCACACAACAAACAAACAATCAAACTACCTATCAAAAGAAAAACCCTAACTCTAAAACTCTCTATCTAGGAGAAACTCCTAACTCTAGAGGAAGATCTTTTGAAAATAAGATTTTAAAGGTTTTTGAAGAAAGTTTAAGATATTATTTACAAAAAAGGTTTGGCTGGACTTGGGATATAAATCCCAAGCTGCACTACGTACCTCGGAAGAGGATCAAGCCAACGTAGTTCGAAAATCGAACTCGCCTAATACGCTTCTAAAAGAAACACTCAACACTTTAGATTTTTTTTAAGGTTTTTGATGTTTTCAAATGTTTTTTTGAGTTTTAAATTTCTAATGTTTTTAGATTTTATAGCTTTTCCAATGCTCAGGACCTTAAAATATTTTTAATCTTAAAGGGAACACGCAAGTAATACCACAAACTAGGGCAAAGCCCTAAAGCAAAAGGGGAAACCCCGAATAAGCAACTAGCGTCTCAAAGAGACAAACCACAACAAGAAAGATAGCGTCCCAAGAAGAGAGAAAATGGTCCAAGATCCTAAGCAAGCAAAGCTCTAATAAGACTGAGTTAGCCTCTAATCAAAAGCGAAGTAATCAACAACTCTAAAGGAGAAACTCCGAACTAACAACACTAAAGAGGGGAACAAATGAGTCAGAGACTCTCTAATACTACAACTTAGAGGAGGAATGAGTCAAAGACTCCCAAATAACGCCAACAGAAGAACCAATGAGTCAAAGACTTCCTAGTAGTACAACAAAAGAACGAATGAGTCAAAGACTCTCTAAAAGAAATGGAAACATGAGTCAAAGACTCCAATAACACCAACTAAAGGATAGATGAGTCAAAGACTCTCTAAAAGAAAAGGAAACACGAATTTGCACATTTGGCAGAGGTAAAACACCCAGCCGGGCCGGACAGCTACCTAGCCCTAGGGTGCAACAAATGTGCAACCCAATACCCATAAGGGTAGGGGTATGAAGCCAAGCCGAGTATGGTGTTCTCCCAAAACCAAACGGCGCACAAAGAGGACTAACGAGAGAATGAGACCGGGCGGGTCTCCCAAACAGACACAAAGATGGGCTCCAAGTAACCTTATCATTGCCCTTGCAAGGGGGAAGCAAGGCTAAGACAACTAATTGACCAAATTGGTCTCTAATTAACAGAGGCACAAATTGAGGTGCAACCTCAGAGAGGATTCTACAAATGAGGCAAAGCAGACCTTCTTAAGGAATTAAGATGTGACAGAATTTAAGGTCCTTTAGAGATTTTAAGATGATTTTCAATTAATTTCGGATTTTCAATGAATTTTATCAATTTTAATCATATGAGTGATTTTACAAGTGAAGTTGTTGCAAACGAACTCAAAATGAGTTGAAACTTCTCCAGCAACAAGATATGATGAGATGTAACTTACTGGAATATTTTTATAGATTATTACATTAAACTCATATTTAATTTGGATTTAAAAATTAATTGACCAGATTGCAAAAATAACACAGAAACTACTAGAAATAGAAATCTAAATTCCATGAAATTTCTACAGTAGTAAGATATAAGTGAAAATAGCATGCTGTGAGATTTTCATGAATTTAGAAAACTATTTACTATCAGTTTCGGATTTTTCAAATGTCAAACCAGATTATGAATTAAGACTACAGCTCATATGAAACAAGATCAAAATCACTTGAAACTTTTACAGAAGCAAGAAGTATAGAATTTAAGACTACTGTAAAACTTTGGAGAATTTTATCTGTGATTTGACGTCAGTAACAATTCTCCCAAAATCTGATAATTTTCAAAGAATGCGTAAAATAATATACCAAACAAAATCCAAAAATTCTCACAAATTCATGGTAGAATGTATCATTATCATATTATTTTCCCACGAAATTTCATTATTTTTGGAATCTGTTTAGTATATCGTTTAGTTTTCTTTGTTAAAAATCATGCAAAAATCCGAAAATATACCAAATAATTCTAAAAAAAATTCCGAGAACGGTGTACCTACCTGTGATCGAAATCCTCGCCGAATCCGAGAGCCGAAAAACTCGAAAATTCCGCCTCCGTGCGATCGCTTCCGCTTTCTTTCTCTTTTTGCTTCTTTTTTGTTTCTTTTTCTTCTTTTCTTGTTTCTTTTCTTTTTTTTTTTCTTTTCAACCCCTCATAGCAACTTTGTTAGAACACATGATAGAAGAGAAATGAGTTCTCTCCCTCTTACTCACCCTCATTGAACCATTTATAGCAAAGGAATGGGAGGGTGGTGGCCACCATTGTGGACTTATTCCATGGTAGGTGGCCACCATTGTGGACATATTCCATGGTAGGTGGCCACCATTGTGGACATTGAATTTTGACGTGTGTGGCCCCATGCATATTTTTTAAAGTCCTTTTGAGTAGGTAAAAGATAATCCAAATGGGTCCCATATGTGACCAAATTCCCAATTGTGCATAAAATCATATGCCCCACTCCAAAGTATGATCGGAACCGTTCATTTGATGGGCGACAATGTGATTTAATTTGTGCTCCGCTAATCAATCCTATGGGCTGATCCAAGCCATCCAATAGATCAAAATGTGAATATGTTACCCCATTTTTAAATCACTCCCATTTGATGATCCGAACCGTCCATTTGATGGGCGACAATTGATGATCTTGACCGTTCAAATGGTGGGTCGCAATGTAAATTGGTTGTGCCCCCTTAAATCATTCCTCTATGACGATCCAGACCATCCAATTGATGGGTCCCCCACCTAAGTATGTTGTGTCCTCCTAAATCATTTCAATGGGCTGATCCGAGTAACTCAACCTGATGATCGTAACAAAATTGGTTGTTAAAACGACTTCTCTGAGATCTTGACCGTTCTCTTGATGATCATCTTTAGGTGTTGGATCGAAGTAGGTTCAAAACTCATTTTTCACTAAAACAATGCGCGGGCCACCCTGTTTGATCCAAATCTAAACAAATGCTCAAGACGGGCCCATCAATCGGATCTAAATTCTCTCTTGCTCGAATTCTTGGGAATAATCTCTCTCAACACTTAACGGAAAAGTGCGAAACATGGCGGAAACGACCAAAAATATTTAGAAATGTAACAAACGGACGCGGGAAGGAAAGACATTGGAAAACCGATGGAAAAAAAAACCTAATTTCTTAAGGCAGAGCAAAATGGGGTGTCTACATGCCAAGCATAGCGAACTTGGGTCCGGTCAAAATGGGGTGTCTACAGATGCCCCTCTTTGGCAGAGCGTGTGTAACACGCGAATGGCAAAGCTGAACAGACGACACATTTTGACTGACCCAAAAGCAAAACAAATTTTTGGTTTTTTTCAGCTTTAAAATGATATTCACAAAGATAAAACTCTACCAACAATAGAGAGATAGCCTCTCACTAACTCTTAACTCGGCAACTAAGACATCTCAAAGAGATAGTCTCTCCCTAATACTCATGACTCAACTATCTAAAACAAATACGCAAGGGCTCTATTAAAGCAAACACAAACACACTCTTTTTAACAACAAAGCTTTAAGAAAACTAACACAATGAAATTATTTTTAGAGAATGTAGACCATTATCAATGCAAATATAAATCAATCACCCGAACAAATGTGAAACAATCACTCAAAGAGTCGGTAACACTCTAGGAGTTTCAAAATAATCACCCAAAGAGTCTGTAACACTCTGAGAGTCTCAAAACAATCACTCAAAGAGTCTGTAACACTCTGAGAGTTTCAAAACAATACAGAAATCTTCATACTCAAAGAGCCCTAACTACCCGAAGAGTCTCTAACACTCAAAGGGTCTCAACTACTCAAAGAGTCTCAAACGCACACGAAAAACCTTTATACTCGAAAGAGTCTCAACTACATAGAGAAACCTTTATACTCAAAGAGCCTCAACTACCCGAAGAGTCTGTAACACTCAAAGGGTCTCAACTACTCAAAGAGTCTCAAACACATCAAAGAAACTTTTATACTCAAAGAGCCTCAACTACCCGAAGAGTCTGTAACACTCAAAGGGTCTCAACTACTCAAAGAGTCTCAAATACATAAAAAACTATTTATACTCAAAGAGTCTCAACTACCCGAAGAGTCTGTAACACTCAAAGGGTCTCAACTACTCAAAGAGTCTCAAATACATCAAAAACTATTTATACTCAAAGAGTCTCAACTACCCGAAGAGTCTGTAACACTCAAAGGGTCCCAACTACTCAAAGAGTCTCAAACCAACACAAAACATTTATACTCAAGGAGTCTCAACTACCCGAAGAGTCTGTAACACTCAAAGGGTCTCAACTACTCAAAGAGTCTCAAATCAACACAAAAACATTTATACTCAAAGAGTCTCAACTACCCGAAGAGTCTGTAACACTCGAAGGGTCTCAACTACTCAAAGAGTCTCAAATCAACACAAAATATTTATACTCAAAGAGTCTCAACTACCCGAAGAGTCTGTAACACTCGAAGGGTCTCAACTACTCAAAGAGTCTCAAATCAACACAAAACATTTATACTCAAAGAGTCTCAACTACCCGAAGAGTCTGTAACACTCGAAGGGTCTCAACTACTCAAAGAGTCTCAAATCAACACAAAACATTTATACTCAAAGAGTCTCAACTACCCGAAGAGTCTGTAACACTCAAAGGGTCTCAACTACTCAAAGAGTCTCAAATCAACACAAAACATTTATACTCAAAGAGTCTCAACTACCCGAAGAGTCTGTAACACTCAAAGGGTCTCAACTACTCAAAGAGTCTCAAAACAAATCAAAACATTTATACTCAGAGAGTCTCAACTACCCGAAGAGTCTGTAACACTCAAAGGGCCTTAACTACTCAAAGAGTCTCAAATCAACACAAAAATATTTATCGATCTTATATCGAGTTCATTGATAGCATAGCGATCTCCTGCCGAGAATAAATGGGAGTGCATGATCTTTGCTGAAAGCAAAACTCAAGTAGATTGATGAGATTTTTAGGTGCTGACTCTCTTTAACAGATGAAAAGCATTCTAATGAGGTTTGAAAGATGCAGGAGTAGATTATATACCCCGCTGGGAATTGAAGTTTATGAAACTTTGACTCCAAAAGAAACAACTTGATCAAGGAATTCAACTCAAAGAGTATGTTCAAGCTTCTCTGGTTTCTATTTGCTAAGAATAGATATCCCAGTTATCATTGTGTAATATCTTTTATGACGCAAGTCATAAAAGATGCCCCTAGTATGATGTGCTTCCATGACAAGGTTTTAAGAAAGCAGAACCAAGGTAAGTAGGAAAAATTTGAGTTTGCATGGGTTCTTTCTTTGGTATAATGGTAAGACCACCTTCACAAAGGCTGAACGTAAGAGTTCTTCATTTTGCTCAGTGCTTGACGCTTTGATGTTTCAGGCAGGTCTGAATAACAAATCTCTTGCCCTTCTTTGATTCTTAAACCAGGATCTACTCTAGATTTTTCTTTACATTTCGGAAGGTGTACACCCATTCTCTCCAGTGCCAAACACTTTTGATTCTAAAAGAAAACAATGAGAAACAAGGAACAGACTCCTGAGGACTCTTTCAAAGAAGACTTACAATATTCATGGGACTTGACTAAATTTTGATTCACTCTTAAATCAAATGTGTTATTTTTAAATGGTAAGGTCAGCCACTCTTAGAGTAGTCTAAAAAACCATGCCAAAAGGCTCTAGTTTCCTCCATCAGGACATCCGTCATGGTTATACCCCTTCGGATTGCTCGGTTTTAATGCCCCTAGTTTAAAAAGGTGTCAAAGTAAGCCTTGCTGACACTATTCGGATTCCAGGATCCTGCCCTATAGAGGTTGCTTCTCGGTCTCCTTGATTTGTCTTGTCGGAAGAAGTCAAAATTAATGTCTTCCAAGTTTTCAGTCTAAAAGACCACTTATCTCAACTTTTGCTTTCCAAGCTTTCAGTCTAAAAGACTACTTATCTCAATTTTTGCTTGTACTCAAACTTGGGAATTCTACGTAACTGAGGACCTCCTTCTGCTTCTATTCAACTCAACTTTTCATGGGAAGTATTTGCCTCTGACTAGATTGTCTCTTCAAGTTTTCAATCCAGCATACCACTACCCTTACCTTCTGATAAGTCAATCATTTTGCTTGTTGACTTAGCAAGAAAAACGACTTTCACCTTTCTCTAGGCCGCCCTTTCGGGTTTTCAACCTAGCGGATCTTCAGACTCTCATTCTTTTCTTTCTGTTTTTCTTTTCATTCGCCTCGAACCTTTACTTGTTTCACCAGAAGGACTTTCTAGGTGGGCTCGGGTTCAAAAGGGTTGAATACCTAAGGTTCTAAGGATTTGGACCGAATCTGGTCTAGCCAGACTACCTACGTACCCCAAAAATGGAGGATCAGGTCCGCGTAGTTCGCTTAAGGATTTTTCAAAGAATGGTTTAGCATTTAGCTTCAAAATTTTGAAAAGGGATTTTATCCCAAGGTTTGACCGAACCTGAATTAATCAAGTTGCCTACGTACCCCTGAAGAAATGGGGATCAGGTCCGACGTAGTTCGGGTGCACAATGCCCCGGATTTATAATATGTTTGAAAAGAAACATTGGCTTTAAATTGTTGGCCCAAAGGGTTCTCAAAAGGTTTTTAAAATGTTAGGATTTTGGCTATAAAAGTTCAAACGCCCAAGGATGGCCTCCTGATGTATTTGATGTACAAGCTCTTTTGTTTAAGGTTCAAAGCCTTTGAAAATTTTTATTCGAGGAGTCTGGCGGTTTTCTGGCAAAACTTCAACCATTGTGCTTCACTCCCATCTTGCCTTGAAATCATAATGAAAATACACAGCCCAATTTTTCTTTTAGGGCTCAAATCTATGACTTCATTTCGAGAAAGTCTTCTCTCACTTCTTCATCAGCTCCACAGGATATCTGAGACTTATCTCTTTAAAATTGTACTCTTCAACTGGATGCCTAAAGCAGATGAAGTCTTGCTTTGCTCAATGACAGGGCATTCCCCTGGTTTATCCTTATAGGATCAAGCAAGACTACCTCAAACCCCTCTAAACAGGTTTATCAATTCTTTGCGCTCCTTAGGAGATAAAGTTTTTCCAATCCATTTCTCCCGAGTTTCGAATTTCGATACCACTATCAATGGCTTCGATTTCTTCTTCAAGTGGCTATGCTCGACGCTCTTCCTCTCGTTTGACCATCTTTCAAATCTCGAGGGGAATTTCGTCTGCATTCTCATCCGAGAAGGGGGTCTTGTAGTTGTTTTAAACATTTAATCCAAGAGTGAATCATAAAAAATTGAAGATACAGACTCAAATGCTTTATTGAATTGAAATACTTTGAAGTACATAGATGACTTTGAACGCGCCTCAGTAGGCTCTACATTGAATTTAATCAAAAAGCTAAACACCGACTCTGAACGAGAAAGACTGATTGACATGACACATTTTCTTTTCTTTTTTTTAACATCAACATAACTGAACTTTTCCAACTTCGAGAGAAGAAAGTTGATGTACACTCAATGAAAGACAAATCTAAAGACACAGGACACTTCTTCAAAGGTAGTGAACCGGCACTGAAAGTTTATAGGTGATACACCTTTCTTCATGATAATGATAATTACAAAGTTCGATCCCGAAGTAGGAATCCCAGAAAAGGCAACTCCACAAGGTCTAGGTTAAATGGGGCAACAAAAGGCTTATGCTGACAATGTGGGTAAAGCAATAGACTGATGTATCGAATGAATTCAGAAATGGTCAGTCTTTTGGAAGAAGGGCTTTTTGTTGAACACAGACTTTTGACTTAGAAGCAATCACACTATCTCAATAGTCATGGGATAAAAATTCTAAACAAATAGAGAAAAGAGTAATCTTGAAATACATCAACGGGTATGTTAATTTGGAAAGAATCCTCAATCTATTCCTTAAGATGTTCTTTGGGTATAACCGTTCTTCTTTTGGGAATGAAAGAGTCAGGAACGATAAACATCCCTAATCAGAATAAGTTTCGATCTCAGCAACGATCATGCACTCAAAGAATACAGGTAAGATCAAACTTTTCCATCAATGATTTCGATATGATCCAAAGGTAAAAGATATATGATAGGTAAACATTGATCAATGAAAAATCAATGGCTCAGATAATAGACCATGGCCATAAGAATGACAAAAGTAGAGTCCAGGGCCAAATCTAAAATCTGAATGATGGATATCAACAACTGTAGATCAATATGATTAGATCAAGATGAGATGAGATAGCATAAGATTGCTTTCAACGGATGGATCATGAATGACTAATCCTATGAGATCTTTGGAAATGAATGGGATTTACATCCTAACCCCAAAGGAAAAGTTTTTTTAATCTTCGCACATTTTATCAGTGTTACCTGAAGGCATCAACCCTAACCCTAATCTAGCGGAGTGGAGAGAGGATCTCGACTCATGACTTTGTTTGTGTACCTAGGACCGATCGTAGCCATTGGAAGATGGACTACAGCCTAATCTAGACACAAATGGGTAGGATATCCTAAACTAGGCTCACACACACAATTGGGTAAGATATCCTAAACTAGGCTCACACACGTGATGCACATGTGTTCGTATACTACATGCATGTGTGGGTTAATCTAGGGGTAAGGCCAAGAGTTCCCTTAGCGCGAATCCATGTTCGATATACTGTACCAGTGTCCGGTGTATCAGTACGTGAACAAGAGATCCGTTTACGTACCATAGAGGTACTAGGCTAAGGGTGGAATGCTTCTCTAGCACAGAGGCACCAGGTGATGAAATCCCAGTCAACCATGCTAGATAACACTCCGGGTTCCTAAAATAGGACGTGTGTGCATGTGAGATGCAGGGGTTTAGATGAAAGTGATGTAAGTGTGTGCAATAAGTTCGCGCAATCTATGATGCCTTCAGGTTTTGTTAGATTAAGTTTGAGTAAATGTGATGAGAAAATAAAGCATACAAACTAATCTAACAAGCATAAAAGAGATAGAGTTTTCATGAGCCAGTTGAAATAGATTCAAATGAGTTATCCTCTGGAATTGTAATGAAGTTAGGTTGTCCCCAGCAGAGTCGCCAGTCTGTGGGACCCGATCCCGCGAGAGGGGTGGTGGCGCGAGAGCCGCCACGCACTATCTCTTGGTCTCTCGTACCCACGCGATTGGCGTGTGCCTTTTATTATTAATTTTAATTCATCTTTTATGTGAACTTGGGATCACTAAGGCAATCCGAATTCCACACAAAAGAGACTGACAGAGTCGCCACCTAGATGTGGGATCTAGGACCCATAATTAACCAGAAATCTAGACTCGCTACCTGGTTACAAGAATGGAAGGTATGGGGATTTATCCACCACATGCACCATTCCTGCCCGATAATCGGTCTTCAATTCCAAAAGTTAACTCTTTTAAATTCATTTTTAATGGCTCATTCAACTCTCTGTTAATGTGCTATCTATGTGACATGCATCCTATGATCTAATTTCAATGTGAATCCTAAATGTGTATCTTGATTTCTTAATTGGTTTGGATTCAATCTAAGTGAAAGTTCTCCTAAAATTCTAATTTCATGGAAAATCCTAAGTGATTTGATTGTTTCAACAGTTTTAAAAGTGATTAGCCCGAGTCCCCAGATGATCTGGTATTCATCCAAAGAAGCCTACGTATCCCCGCCTCCACGAGAATCAAGGCAACGTAGTTCTTCGCGCCTATTCTAAGCTAGGATGCCTAAGACACCTAGACTTCTATCCTAGACTCGATCTAAAAGACCGAACCGGTTATTAAAGTTTCTTGTACGATTATTTAAATTTCAGTGAATTGTGGATTTTATGACACCCTATATGCCCTAACTAAATGCAGATTAGCCCTAAGCTAATGCAGGTGGTTCTTACAACCTATGTGTGACTAGGCTGTATTTCCTAAGGAAAACCAAGGGTGGACTAGCGTATCCTACTCTAGTCATCACTCGGCGATATGGATCGCCGACTGACCGGACGGAGGCGCTCCTATAACTCTAGGACAGACCCCTAACTCTAAAAACAAGCACACAACAAACAAACAATCAAACTACCTATCAAAAGAAAAACCCTAACTCTAAAACTCTCTATCTAGGAGAAACTCCTAACTCTAGAGGAAGATCTTTTGAAAATAAGATTTTAAAGGTTTTTGAAGAAAGTTTAAGATATTATTTACAAAAAAGGTTTGGCTGGACTTGGGATATAAATCCCAAGCTGCACTACGTACCTCGGAAGAGGATCAAGCCAACGTAGTTCGAAAATCGAACTCGCCTAATACGCTTCTAAAAGAAACACTCAACACTTTAGATTTTTTTTAAGGTTTTTGATGTTTTCAAATGTTTTTTTGAGTTTTAAATTTCTAATGTTTTTAGATTTTATAGCTTTTCCAATGCTCAGGACCTTAAAATATTTTTAATCTTAAAGGGAACACGCAAGTAATACCACAAACTAGGGCAAAGCCCTAAAGCAAAAGGGGAAACCCCGAATAAGCAACTAGCGTCTCAAAGAGACAAACCACAACAAGAAAGATAGCGTCCCAAGAAGAGAGAAAATGGTCCAAGATCCTAAGCAAGCAAAGCTCTAATAAGACTGAGTTAGCCTCTAATCAAAAGCGAAGTAATCAACAACTCTAAAGGAGAAACTCCGAACTAACAACACTAAAGAGGGGAACAAATGAGTCAGAGACTCTCTAATACTACAACTTAGAGGAGGAATGAGTCAAAGACTCCCAAATAACGCCAACAGAAGAACCAATGAGTCAAAGACTTCCTAGTAGTACAACAAAAGAACGAATGAGTCAAAGACTCTCTAAAAGAAATGGAAACATGAGTCAAAGACTCCAATAACACCAACTAAAGGATAGATGAGTCAAAGACTCTCTAAAAGAAAAGGAAACACGAATTTGCACATTTGGCAGAGGTAAAACACCCAGCCGGGCCGGACAGCTACCTAGCCCTAGGGTGCAACAAATGTGCAACCCAATACCCATAAGGGTAGGGGTATGAAGCCAAGCCGAGTATGGTGTTCTCCCAAAACCAAACGGCGCACAAAGAGGACTAACGAGAGAATGAGACCGGGCGGGTCTCCCAAACAGACACAAAGATGGGCTCCAAGTAACCTTATCATTGCCCTTGCAAGGGGGAAGCAAGGCTAAGACAACTAATTGACCAAATTGGTCTCTAATTAACAGAGGCACAAATTGAGGTGCAACCTCAGAGAGGATTCTACAAATGAGGCAAAGCAGACCTTCTTAAGGAATTAAGATGTGACAGAATTTAAGGTCCTTTAGAGATTTTAAGATGATTTTCAATTAATTTCGGATTTTCAATGAATTTTATCAATTTTAATCATATGAGTGATTTTACAAGTGAAGTTGTTGCAAACGAACTCAAAATGAGTTGAAACTTCTCCAGCAACAAGATATGATGAGATGTAACTTACTGGAATATTTTTATAGATTATTACATTAAACTCATATTTAATTTGGATTTAAAAATTAATTGACCAGATTGCAAAAATAACACAGAAACTACTAGAAATAGAAATCTAAATTCCATGAAATTTCTACAGTAGTAAGATATAAGTGAAAATAGCATGCTGTGAGATTTTCATGAATTTAGAAAACTATTTACTATCAGTTTCGGATTTTTCAAATGTCAAACCAGATTATGAATTAAGACTACAGCTCATATGAAACAAGATCAAAATCACTTGAAACTTTTACAGAAGCAAGAAGTATAGAATTTAAGACTACTGTAAAACTTTGGAGAATTTTATCTGTGATTTGACGTCAGTAACAATTCTCCCAAAATCTGATAATTTTCAAAGAATGCGTAAAATAATATACCAAACAAAATCCAAAAATTCTCACAAATTCATGGTAGAATGTATCATTATCATATTATTTTCCCACGAAATTTCATTATTTTTGGAATCTGTTTAGTATATCGTTTAGTTTTCTTTGTTAAAAATCATGCAAAAATCCGAAAATATACCAAATAATTCTAAAAAAAATTCCGAGAACGGTGTACCTACCTGTGATCGAAATCCTCGCCGAATCCGAGAGCCGAAAAACTCGAAAATTCCGCCTCCGTGCGATCGCTTCCGCTTTCTTTCTCTTTTTGCTTCTTTTTTGTTTCTTTTTCTTCTTTTCTTGTTTCTTTTCTTTTTTTTTTTCTTTTCAACCCCTCATAGCAACTTTGTTAGAACACATGATAGAAGAGAAATGAGTTCTCTCCCTCTTACTCACCCTCATTGAACCATTTATAGCAAAGGAATGGGAGGGTGGTGGCCACCATTGTGGACTTATTCCATGGTAGGTGGCCACCATTGTGGACATATTCCATGGTAGGTGGCCACCATTGTGGACATTGAATTTTGACGTGTGTGGCCCCATGCATATTTTTTAAAGTCCTTTTGAGTAGGTAAAAGATAATCCAAATGGGTCCCATATGTGACCAAATTCCCAATTGTGCATAAAATCATATGCCCCACTCCAAAGTATGATCGGAACCGTTCATTTGATGGGCGACAATGTGATTTAATTTGTGCTCCGCTAATCAATCCTATGGGCTGATCCAAGCCATCCAATAGATCAAAATGTGAATATGTTACCCCATTTTTAAATCACTCCCATTTGATGATCCGAACCGTCCATTTGATGGGCGACAATTGATGATCTTGACCGTTCAAATGGTGGGTCGCAATGTAAATTGGTTGTGCCCCCTTAAATCATTCCTCTATGACGATCCAGACCATCCAATTGATGGGTCCCCCACCTAAGTATGTTGTGTCCTCCTAAATCATTTCAATGGGCTGATCCGAGTAACTCAACCTGATGATCGTAACAAAATTGGTTGTTAAAACGACTTCTCTGAGATCTTGACCGTTCTCTTGATGATCATCTTTAGGTGTTGGATCGAAGTAGGTTCAAAACTCATTTTTCACTAAAACAATGCGCGGGCCACCCTGTTTGATCCAAATCTAAACAAATGCTCAAGACGGGCCCATCAATCGGATCTAAATTCTCTCTTGCTCGAATTCTTGGGAATAATCTCTCTCAACACTTAACGGAAAAGTGCGAAACATGGCGGAAACGACCAAAAATATTTAGAAATGTAACAAACGGACGCGGGAAGGAAAGACATTGGAAAACCGATGGAAAAAAAAACCTAATTTCTTAAGGCAGAGCAAAATGGGGTGTCTACATGCCAAGCATAGCGAACTTGGGTCCGGTCAAAATGGGGTGTCTACAGTAAGCCCAATGGTTTCCACCTTGGCATTCCCATCTTATTTTGATGATTCCAATACACAAGTGATTTATGATCACTAATGTGTTTGATTGTCTAGTTGTAGATCACATTGGTGCTAAGACAACATTGCTTGGATTCAGGCCAAGAAGATCTCATTGGACCACATCATGAAAGCCAAAGACATCGAAGTCCAAGACAAATGAAGACTTGAAGAATCCATTGAAGACCAAAGTCTTATTTAGATTGTAAAAGATCCAATCTTAGTTTTAGATTTTAGAGGCATAATTAAGCAAATAAACAAACACCCTAAATAACTAAGTGATTGTCCTTGTGGAGTTCCAACACCTTGGAACCCTCATAGCAATCCCAACTTGGTGTTAAGTTGGAAGCCTAAAAACATAAAGTGAAAATCTGCTCAACACAGGCTTCTCGGAACTCCGAGAGAAATTCTCGGAACTCCGAGAAATGGTCCAATAGACTTTTTCCAACTTCTGTTTGTATTTCCGGAACTCCGAGATTTTTTCTCGGAACTCTGAGAAATATTCTCGGAACTTCGAGAACACTACAACGGTCGGATTTTTAGCCGTTGCGATTTTTCCTGGAATTACAACAATGTCACTGAACGGTCATATTTGGTTTTTCCTATATATATGGGCATTCTAAACTTCCAAATGATCAATCCTAACACTCTTAAACTCCATTTGAACATTCAAAGAGTGAATCAAACTTGATTATGCCTCTCATCCTCTAAAGCTTAGGATTTGGATAATAGGCTAAATTTGTACATCTTCTGCAATTCTTGTAAACCCTTGTGAGGGAATTTTTGTTCTTTCTTTCTTAGTCAAGAACGTTGTATCGGGCGAGTGTTCGGAGAAGCGTAACCCACTCTCCGTGGTGAAGATTGCCACCAAGGTTAAAGGCGGTTGGAATTGTCATCGGCACCGATCTTCACCGAAGTTAAGAAGATCACATAGTGAAGCCATCAATGGGTTTGGTTGGTGGAGTGGAGTAGGCCTCACGTTTGGAGGACCGAACCACTTTAAATCTCGGGTGCAATCTCTCTTACTCTTGCTCTTTATTTGCATTTGCACTTTAGATTTAACTTATGTGCTTGAATTTTATTGTTGATCTCTTAATTTCCAAAATTGGGTTTGAGTTTTCAAAAGAATTAAAACTCGGTAGAAACCTAATTTCTCACTCCTCATTTGTTGCCAATTCGAGACCACCCTTGGAATTTCATATGAAGAGGCACTCCATAGGACTTTACATTTGTATTTTCTTGGAGTGATTGTGAGCTATCAAAGTTGTAATGCGCCTATTAAGAGGCATTGAGTGTTTTTCATTTTCTTTGTTCTTCATGTGAGGGTCTTCTCTTCGGCTCGTTAAAAATTGTGAAGACGAGGGCTTTCTCTTCGGCCCATTAAGAATTGAGAAGACATGGCGAGGGTCTCCGATTCGGCCCGTTAATAGAGGTGAATCAGGTACGAGGGTGTGTCCCCTCGTCAAGGCTTCGTGCAGAAAGGGTTTGTTCCCTTTCGAGATGGAGGAGTTTGGTGTACGGCTTCGTCATTTTTAGTGGAGATCCCAAGGAGGTAAAACTTGGAAGAATGGAGTAGGTCTTGTGATAGACCGAACCACTATAAATCTTGTGCATTGTGGATCCTTGCTCTTCTCTCTCTCTCTCTTGCACTTGTGGTCATTAGTAATCTCTAACTAACTTGTTTATTGTTTTAATGGAACAAGGGTTAGTAAATGCACTTAAATTAAATGTATAAACCCTAAGTGCAATTATATATCTATTTGAACAAGGGTTAATAAATGTGCATGATTAGAATCTCTAAACCCTAGCTATGATCAATATGCCTATTTGAACAAGGGTTAGACTAATTAGTGCTTAATTAAATTGATTAATTTTTAATCTTCCCCTAATTAAGCCTAAAATTTCTAATTGACCAATTCACCCCCTCTTAGTTTGTCACACTTGTATTTCAGAATATAGTACGGTCAATGGTCCACCAACTGGAACAAAGGCACGCTACTAGAATGTTTAACTAGGTGCTCGAGAAGGAAACTGTGAAGAATCGACACCCAGCACTTCGGCATCATACGTCTCGTGAATTATCGAACCTTACCCAACATTGGACCTCATCATCGCCACATGACCCCCTCATGCCAAGGCACCCACTCGGCACAATCTTCTTTGCTCCAGCAGGGAGCTTGATTCTTGTGGTGCCGTTATTGGGGTGGTGGCTGATGGCCCAGTCACTCGGCCGGATCCTCCTTCGTATCCTCGTCAGGGTCTTCTTCAAGATCCTCCTCCAGATGAAGCTTAAGACCGGGAGACACGGATCCGACCCTCGTATCACCTTCAGATGCCGCTCGCAGCCGCGGCTTCAGAGCTGCATTCTCTTCTTCCATCTCTCCAACCCATGCCCTTAGTCGAAGAACCTCTGCACCCTCCCAGAGGAGTTGATCCGCCAGCCCGCGTCCCCTCTCCATTGCGTCCTTCAAAGACCGCTTGTAGTTAGCGGTGAAGCTCGGGATGTCGCCAGGAGCAAGACAACCCATGGCCACAGAAGAACCCGTGTGTTCTTTAGGGTCCACCTTCTGCCTCTTTTTGTTTTGGGAGCTGTGATTCACCTCCTCCTCTCTGGCAAATGGAGAAGCCACCGGCGAAACCACCACCACCAGACTCGCCATCTCCGACGAACCAAAATCTTCCGCCAGTGCCCTTTTCGTCCTTTGTGAACTCCTCGTTCTAAGGGCCACCGGCTCTCTGGTGATGGGCTATTTCTCTTCCTCTCCGTCCGATGGGGAGTTCACCTCCACCACTGGAACTATCACCTCTGCTTGATCACCACCGGCAAGCTCTTGAGACATCCCAAATGTAGGAGAGAAGGCTAGAGAAGAAGAAGGAAGGGTAAATGGCAAAGAATCCTTTCCCCTCACTCCCATTTTATAGGCATTACTGGGCTGGAAGATTGGGCGGGATTTATTGTCCCACTGGTTTTCAAAGCCACATTAAAGCGGGAAAATAATGACCCCGCCCATTTTCGAAAAACCGTACGAAAAATTAGGCGGGATTTAATATTTTCGCCATTTCTCGATGGCCCATAATGATGAAAACGGTTAAAGACCGGTGGAAAAACGCACCTCATTATGAGCCATCTCATCGAGAATCTGTGCCCATCAACCGACGTGACGTATCGAATACATCCACCAATCCCCGCCAAAGGTGCTTTGCCTCCATCATCACCAGAGAATCGGTACCGGTCCACCTTGAAAATTTAGCTACTTCCATGACCCTTACAAAGGGACAAGAAAGTAGGGGAGAATATGTTAGGGGTAGGATCGGTATACACGGTACCGATCCTTAAAGTCATTCTCCACCACTCGACCGGGTCAAGTCGATCGCCACAAGCAACACTCATTAACAAGTTACGATAAGATCCCCTCAACATTTCTCTTTTGCTCGGTATCAAACCAAATTTTGCTTTCAATATACTCTAATCGATATTGATAGGAACGCGTAGCAAAAGAGCACGAAGGTGTGTGTGGCCCACACATGAGCGGCAGAGCCCTGGCCAAGAAAATCCTCCGGCAAGGCTACTACAGGACAACCATGGAAACCGACTGTCACGGATTCGTCAAGGCATGCCACAAGTGTCAGGTGTTCGCCAACCTCCTCTAGGGAACAAGACACGATCGCGGGAATCTCACCATTATGCGACCAATCCGGACTACCGTCACACGTATGGTGCTCTATGTAGACACCCCCATTTTGCTAGGCTTTAAAAAGCAAAAGATTCGGTAGTATCATCAATTTTTATATCCGTATTCAGCATTAAATTATGCATCCACGCATTTTAGGGTAGATTTCATTTCATTATGAGAGTTTTGAAGTTGATTCGCAATCATGAAAGTCTCTAGGGGGGTTCCTTTGGCCTCTGAAAGATGAAAGTTCAAGTTTCCAAGCAAATGAAAAAACCTGCTATTTTTAGAATTTTCAGGGTTTCCCTCAGTTTTGCCTATTTTGTACTGCAGGGGTATTTTGGTCATTCCCGATGTGTCTCGTTTGACCCCCGAGTTATATTTGAGAAATCTTGAGTGATTTTACAAATTTTGAAAAAGCTGCTATTTTTAGAAACTCATGGGGCTTCCACATTTTCATCAACTTATGGATATTTCAATAATTTCTCATATGTCCGAAACCATCTCGAGGGTACGGCTGATGGATTATGAGTAATTTCGTAAGCTTTGGGAAACCTGCTAAATTTAGATCTCTCAAGATTTTCTCTTAGTCTTGCACTTCGGGGGTATTTTAGACATTTCCAAACATATCATATTTGGTCCCTAAGTTGTGTCTAAGAAATCTTGAGTCTGTTCATAAATTTTCGAAAATCTGCTATTTTTAGAATTTCTCATGGTTTTCCCTAGTCTCGCCAAAATTCTAACACCTTAGGGTAATTTGGTCTTTTCCTGTGTAATTCTTTTGATCCCCGAAATATGTCTGAGAGATTATGAATGATTTCCTGAATTTTGGAAAACCTGCTAAATTTAGAATTTCTCAGGAATTTCGCTTAATCTGGAAATTTTAAGTGTTGAGGGCATTTTGGGTATTTTCAGGGGATACCAAATGATTCTGTTTAATATTGCTCACCGAAAGGACCCAATTTTAAAAGTTTCTATTTTTGAAGTTTGACCACAAAGACTTTCCATTTTTAATTTTTCCCTTTAGGGGTGAACCAATCTGAGGGTATATTGGTCGCATTTGGATGTCTAACAGTCAAGTATGGGCATTTTGGTCCGAAAAGTTATTTTCCAAAAAAGATGGTCCGATCATGTGTGAGGGATGCACCATAAATGTCAAATGGGTTGGGTCCATATATAGAATGTTGAATTTAGAAAGATTTTATTGATTTTTTACGGAAAAACCCGAAACCCGTGTGAAATGGCCCATTGGGCTAAAGCCCGCAAAGATGGAAGTCATGTGGGTTCACCCATATGGGTCAACCACCATGGTGGGCGGCCCACATTGTTGACCCACATGAGTTGAGCACCCACCTTGATGATGTCACAATGGTAACATCATATTTGTTAAAAGAAAAATAAAAAGAATAAAAAATGAAAAGAAGGAGAGAAGGAAAAGATGAATGATTGCTTAAAAAGGTTTTCTTCCAAAGAAGCAATGTGGAATGAGAATAACATGTCTTGATTGACAAGAAATTAAGATTGGAATCAAATCCAATTTGGAAACAAGAAAGAAAGAAAGCAAGAGGGGAAAATTGGAAACAGGCAAAAAATGGAGCTCTTACATTGGAAATTGCTATTTCTCTCTTAACCCTAACTTTTTTTTTATATAAAAATCAAAGCAAACAATCCAGAAAAGGGGGAAAAATCCAAATTCATCCATTTTCTCTCTCCTCCCAAGAAATTTTTTTTTTCTTTTCTCCCTTGAAGTGTGATCTCTCTCTCAAGTGTTCTTCAAAAAAGGAATTCTTGAATTCCTTCTTCTTCTCCAAGCCATCATACAATCAAGAATGATTGGAGTGTTCTTTGGGTCTTCTTCATCATAAAAAAGGGTGCGACAAAGCGTATACCTCGGATCTACGCACCCTAAAGACAAAGAGCGCGATCAACATGGTGGAAATAAAAAAAAAGCAAAGAAAGAAAGGGAAGAAAGGACGCAAGATCGAGCGTCGGCGAGATTTTTCGAAATTTTCGGCTTTTGGATTCGGCGAGGATCACCATCACAGGTAGGTGCACTATTCTCAGATTTTTCCAGGATTATTTGGTATTCTTTATATATTTTTTCATGCATTTTAGCATTTAATTGAATTTAATTCAATATTATATGTGTGTGCTCAAAATCATGATCTACATGAGTGTTTCAATTCCGATTCGTCCTGAAATTTAATACACTGATCTATTTAAATAGAGTAAAATAACCATTGGATCGGATCGGACATTGAATCAAAGGAGTTTGAAAATTTGAGTGAAGAGTGGAATTTCATTTAAAATCATGGCTGAGAAATTACAAAAGTTGAAAAATAGCTATATCATGATGATTTGTTTTGTGGAATTTCAAAATTTTCTTGTGTTCATCACAGCAGAACAAGGTTAAAGGACATTTTCCGGAGTCGTAATTTTCTCGAAAATCGTGTTTTAAAAATAAAAAACTCTTCAAGAATATCTTTTTGACGAAGAAAAATAAAATATATACTAAATAAATTCCAAAATTATTGAAATTTCTTGGGAAAATAATATGGTACTGATACATTCTACCATGAAATTTTAAGAATTTTTGGATTTGGTTTGGTATATTATTTGATGCTTTCTTTGAAAATTGTCATATTTTGTGAGATTTTTTACAGACATCAAATCACAGATAAAATTCTCAAAATTTTTACAGTAGTCTTATATTTGATATTTCTTGTTTCTGTAAAATGTTCAATTGATTTGGATCTTGTTTCATATAGGATGTAGTGTTAATTTATGATCTAGTCTAAATATTGAAAAATCCGAAATTGATAGTAAATAGTTTCTAAAATTTATGAAAATCTCACATCATGCTATATTTACTCATATCTTATTTCTGTAGAAATTTCAATGAATTTAGATATCTATTTCTAGTAGTTTCTGTGTTATTTTTGCAATCTGGTCTTATTATTGTTAAATCAAAATTAAATATGAGCTTAATGTAAAAATTTGTAAAACTCTTCCAGTAAACTACATTCTATCACATCTTATTGCTGCAGAAATTTCAAATCATTTCGAATTCGTTTACAACAATTTCACCTGTAAAATCTCTCATATGGTTTAAAATTGATAAAATCCACTGAAAAACGGAAATTAATTAAAAATCATCATAAAGCTTCTAAAGAACCTTAAAATTCTGTCACATGTTCACTCCTTAATCCATTAAAACAGAAATCTTAGGATTCTTAGATTCCCCTGAAAAATGACCAGTGCATCCATAATCGTATCCCAATTGCAACCGATCTTTGACAATTTGAATGTTTAAGCTATAGCATGTTGTTGGCTCCGAGGTTACTGTCCACGGAAATCCTGAGATATGCCAGGCAATAAGATGCTATAACCTAAGTTTTAAATTGCACAAGGAAAGAGCGCACGATTCCCTTCCTTGGATGCTATTCTGGGCCGAAATTGGTGAAACCTATAACCATTGGTATTCCTTAAATGTCTATAAACTGAAAATTCTTGAAATCTGAAATTCATTAACTTCAAGAACTGAAATCGATTCATCTCGTGTCTCTCGGAACCGTTGGGTTACGGTTTCCGTCATAAGAACCATTAGAGCCCAATTTAGGAACACTGGTGTCGTGTCTTGTCCTAAGTTTTAGGGAGTCTTAGGTTTTATGGAGTCCTAGAGTTCTTTCAATAATATACGCAGGACTCCATAAAACCTTAGACTCCCTAAAACTTAGGACAAGACACGACACCAGTGTTTCTAAATTGGGCTCTAATAGTTCTTATGACAGAAACCGTAACCCAACGGTTCCGAGAGACACGAGATGAATCGATTTCAGTTCTTGAAGTTAATGAATTTCAGATTTTAGGGATTTTCAGTTTATAGACATTTAAGGAATACCAATGGTTCTAGGTTTCACCAATTTCGGCCCAGAATAGCATCCAATGAAGGGAATCGTGCGCTCTTTCCTTGTGCAATTTAAAACTTAGGTTATAGCATCTTATTGCCTGGCATATCTCAGGATTTCCGTGGACAGTAACCTCGGAGCCAACAACATGCTATAGCTTAAACATTCCTTGTCAAAGATCGGTTGCAATTGGGATACAATTATGGATGCACTGGTCATTTTTCAGGGGAATCTAAGAATCCTAAGATTTCTGTTTTAATGGATTAAGGAGTGAACATGTGACAGAATTTTAAGGTTCTTTAGAAGCTTTATGATGATTTTTAATTAATTTCTGTTTTTCAGTGGATTTTATCAATTTTAAACCATATGAGTGATTTTACAAGTGAAATTGTTGTAAACGAATTCGAAATGATTTGAAATTTCTGCAGAAATAAGATGTGATAGAATGTAGCTTACTGGAAGAGTTTTGCAGATTTTTACATTAAGCTCATATTTAATTTTGATTTAACAATAATAAGACCAGATTACAAAAATAACACAGAAACTACTAGAAATAGAAATCTAAATTCATTGAAATTTCTATAAAAATAATATATGAGTAAATATAGCATGATGTGAGATTTTCATGAATTTTAGAAACTAGTTACTATCAATTTCGGATTTTTCAATTTTTAGACCAGATTATAAATTAACACTACATCCCATATGAAACAAGATCGAAATCAATTAAAAATTTTACAGAAACAAGAAATATGAAATATAAGACTACTGTAAAACTTTTGAGAATTTTATCTGTGATCTGATGTCTGTAAAAAATCTCACAAAATCTGATAATTTTCAAAGAAAGCATCAAATAATATATCAAACCAAATCTAAAAATTCTTAAAATTTCATGGTAGAATGTATCAGTACCATAATATTATCCCACAAAATTTCATTAATTTTGGAATTTATTTAGTATATATTTTATTTTTCTTCGTCAAAAAGATATTTTTGAAGAGTTTTCTATTTTTAAAACACGATTTTCGAGAAAATTACGACTCCGGAAAATGTCCTTTAACCTTGTTCTGATGTGATGAACACAAAAAAATTTTGAAATTCCACAAAACAAATCATCCTGAGATAGCTATTTTTCAACTTTTGTAATTTCTCAGCCATTATTTTAAATGAAATTCCACTCTTCACTCAAATTTTCAAACTCCTTTGATTCAATGTCCGATCCGATCCGATGGTTATTTTAGTCTATTTAAATAGATCAGTGTATTAAATTTCGGGACGAATCGGAATTGAAACACTCATGTAGATCATGATTTTGAGCACACACATATAATATCGAATTAAATTCAATTAAATGCTAAAAACCATGAAAAATATATAAAGAATACCAAATAATCCTGGAAAAATCTGAGAATAGTGCACCTACCTGTGATGGAGATCCTCGCCGAATCCAAAAGCCGAAAATTTTGAAAAATCTCGCCGACGCTCGATATTGCGTCCTTTCTTCCCTTTCTTTCTTTGCTTTTTTTTTTATTTCCACCACGTTGATCGCGCTCCTTGTCTTTAGGGTGCGTAGATCCGAGGTATACGCTTTGTCGCACCCTTTTTTATGATGAAGAAGACTCAAAGAACACTTCAATCATTCTTGATTGTATGATGCCTTGGAGAAGAAGGAATTCAAGAATTCCATTTTTTTTTAAGAACACTTGAGAGAGAGATCACACTTCAAGGAAGAAAAGAAAAAAAATTCTTGGGAGGAGAGAGAAAATGGACGAATTTGGATTTTTTTCCCCCTTTTCTGGATTGTTTGCTTTGATTTTTATATTAAAAAAAAGTTAGGGTTAAGAGAGAAATAGCAATTTCCAATGTGAGAGCTCCATTCTTGGCTTGTTTCCAATTTTCCCCTCTTGCTTTCTTTCTTTCTTGTTTCCAAATTGGATTTGATTCCAATCTTAATTTCTTGTCAATCAAGACATGTTATTCTCATTCCACATTGCTTCTTTGGAAGAAAACCTTTTTAAGCAATCATTCATCTTTTCCTTCTTTCCTTCTTTTCATTTTTTATTCTTTTTATTTTTCTTTTAACAAATATGATGTCACCATTGTGACATCATCAAGGTGGGTGCTCAACTCATGTGGGTCAACCATGTGGGCCGCCCACCATGGTGGTTGACCCATATGGGTGAACCCACATGAGTTCCATCTTTGCGGGCTTTAGCCCAATGGGCCATTTCACACGGGTTTTGGGTTTTTCCGTAAAAAATCAATAAAATCTTTCTAAATTCAACATTCTATATATGGACCCAACCCATTTGACATTTATGGTGCATCCCTCACACATGATCGGACCATCTTTTTTGGGAAATAACTTTTCGGACCAAAATGCCCTTACTTGACTGTTAGACATCCAAATGCGACCAAAATACCCTCAGATTGGTTCACCCCTAAAGGGAAAAATTAAAAATGGAAAGTCTTTGTGGTCAAACTTCAAAAATAGAAACTTTTAAAATTGGGTCCTTTCGGTGAGCAATATTAAACAGAATCATTTGGTATCCCCTGAAAATACCCAAAATGCCCTCAACACTTAAAATTTCCAAATTAAGCGAAATTCTTGAGAAATTCTAAATTTAGCAGGTTTTCCAAAATTCAGGAAATCATTCATAATCTCTCAGACATATTTCGGGGATCAAAAGAATTACACAGGAAAAGACCAAATTACCCCAAGGTGCTAGAATTTTGGCGAGACTAGGGAAAACCCTGAGAAATTCTAAAAATAGCAGATTTTCGAAAATTTATGAACGGACTCAAGATTTCTTAGACACAACTTAGGGACCAAATATGATATGTTTGGAAATGTCTAAAATACCCCCGAAGTGCAAGACTAAGAGAAAATCTTGAGAGATCTAAATTTAGCAGGTTTCCCAAAGCTTACGAAATTACTCATAATCCATTAGCCATACCCTCGAGATGATTTTGGACATATGAGAAATTATTGAAATATCCATAAGTTGATGAAAATGTGGAAGCCCCATGAGTTTTTAAAAATAGCAGTTTTTCAAAATTTGTAAAATCACTCAAGATTTCTCAAATATAACTCGGGGGTCAAACGAGACACATCGGGAATGACCAAAATACCCCTGCAGTGCAAAATAGGCAAAACTGAGGGAAACCCTGAAAATTCTAAAAATAGCAGGTTTTTTCATTTGCTTGGAAACTTGAACTTTTATCTTTCAGAGGCCAAAGGAACCCCCTAGAGACCTTCAGGATTGCGAATCAACTTCAAAACTCTCATAATGAAATGAAATCTACCCTAAAATGCATGGATGCCTAATCTAATGCTGAATACGGATATAAAAATTGATGATACTACCGAATCTTTTGCTTTTTAAAGCCTAGCAAAATGGGGGTGTCTACACTCTATTCAAATTTAAAACGTCCTGCCAAGGCCACCATCCAAGATCTCCGCCCGGAATCAGAGGAAATCATATCTCCCCGATCTTATCCTCCATCCATCACGCCCCATGTGGGCTAAATCTAAGGCTTAATTGATATCTTCAAGATCGTGGGCCTCCTCCTCTATAAATAAGGGTCTACGCACTCAAGTGAAGGAAATTCGAAATCAATTCTCCTGCTCCTCCTTTGTTCTGGTAACTTGTCTTGGCCCTCCCCCTATCCATCATCCATTGTCTGTGATTGCCTATCTCTGACTTGAGTGTCGAAGTGGCCATCCAGAGCGACAACACTGGGCCCGCTGACGCTTTCTATAAGCGCAGGATTACAGGTTCTACCAGGCTAGTTTGTGCAGTCAGATTTTGGGCGTCATCAAACACTCTTTGACGTCAAATCATGTTACAAAGGGGGACGGATGCGTACTGCAGGGGGAGTGAAAATATCGTCGCCCTTTGCCAAAATCTAATATAATGGCTATCAATCTCTGACGAGGAAAATAGACCAACGCCAACGGAAGTCTCTCCAAACGGCCAAGAGGGATGGTTCGGTTGACAAAAGTGAAAAATTAATCTAAAATCTATAAGCATCATCTGGAGGCAAGGTATTGGCTTATTATTTAACTAGTAAAAAGACACGTGCACCGCATGTGCGGCATCTTAATGAACTATTCCGATCGACTGCATATGAATTTAAGAATAATCTTTAAACAACAAAGACAAGTATGGAGCTTATACAATTTTTGAAATGTATGATACAGAAAAAGCATCTGATATGAGGAGCCACAAAAGTGCAGTTGTAATCTCAAAATTTAATCTATCAAAAGCATATACAAACCTGTGTTCTAATGGAAATTATTGTTGAAACTACATATGTTGATGAAAACAATGAAAGTTTATATATGATTAAGCTCATTACATAGATTTTGACTAACACGGTTTGACTAATACATCATGTGGAATCATTTACTGAACATTGATTTGAACAATTCTTCACTTTGGACTGAAAATTGGTCTCAACTTTGCGTCACCTGCATTTGCTATTTGAAGATTTGAAGGGAGGTTTAAAAGGCCGAAAGCGAGTGATCCGATGTCATCTCTTAGGCATTTTGTCATAACTTGGACTTAGTTATTGGCTCATACTGTGGAAAGAATTTTAGATGTATGTCTAATCTCAACTCTCTTCAGTCAATATAAAAACACTAACCGAACAAATTCACTAATTAATAGAATCATCCAACATAGACAATGAATACTATAGAGTTGTTAAACTATTACTACTGAACATTGATTTGAACAATTCTTCACTTTGGACTGAAAATTGGTCTCAACTTTGCGTCACCTGCATTTGCTATTTGAAGATTTGAAGGGAGGTTTAAAAGGCCGAAGGGGAGTGATCCAATGTCATCTCTTAGGCATTTTGTCATAACCCGGACTTAGTTATTGGCTCATACTGTGGAAAGAATTTTAGATGTATGTCTAATCTCAACTCTCTTCAGTCAATATAAAAACACTAACCGAACAAATTCACTAATTAATAGAATCATCCAACATAGACAATGAATACTATAGAGTTGTTAAACTATTACATCCAAACAAATAAAGCATAGATCAAAGCTCCCTTGAGAGGGATATAATCAAAATTCATAATTATAATTGTCAACAAAATAGAATACAAGGGGAAAAAAGATATACATAAAAGAGATAAACACACAAAAGCAAGAAAAGTAACTATTAAAGTATTGATATTAGAACTATCATATTTTGATAACTGCACTAATTAATCTTGTCCTTTTTCTTTAAACAACTGTCAACTGTTATTGCTCTTTAGAGCCAGTTAAAAAGGAAATACAAGCTAACTTTGTTTCATTATTAAAACATGGTAGTTCAAATATTACTACTGAAAGATTATTGTTCTTTTATTCTGTCAAACGAATAAAATATTATCACTGAATTAGAATAATATATAAAATATTTTTTATTTTATTATGTAATTAAGTACTTTAAAAATAAAAAAATAAGTTGTTAATTTAAGCAAAAAATTATATTATAGAAGAAAACCAACACGATTCGAAAAAAATGAAAGGAAAAGCAAAATAATCAATATTTTGAAGGACTAAAAAAATTATTTTGTTCTTTGAACATCCAATCCAGCATCACATAAAGGATTTTAGCACTACGTCTGTGTGGCCCTACAAGTCCAACTACTTCCTCATCAATCATGACATCATAAATTCTAACATCTGCAAAGCAAGATGGCCACCAATTTAAATTCAACATATGAAGAAAGGGAAGACAACCCCTCCTCAAAGAAAAAAATATCCTAATAATACCAATTTGTATTCGTCGAGGACAAGCAAATTAAATCACCCGTCTATCAAGATTTGATAGTTCTTAATAAATTTGTATCTCATCTCATATGGAGGTTGAATCCTAAACAAAAAGGTAATTTTTGAGTTGGATGGAGATTTTTTAGCTAATAGTAGGATTTTCTGCATAATGAAAAATATCAGCCCATTTGCAATAGATTCAACTAATATTCAAATTAGGAGTACATTATGGCTGGCATCAGTAAAATGAGTGAACCTACTCTAATTATCTCTATTACCTTTCTCTCTAATTCTATCTTTTGTGATTGAGTCAAGCGAACCGTTAGATGTGTTCTCTAATTGGATAGATATGTTTCTCGCCACCGAAACAACTTTGGCATTGCAAAAAGTGTTTCTTTGCACTCCATTATCTATTTTACTTTCATACATTTCTAGAAGCCCACGAAGAGAATGTAGTCAAACCTGCAGAATGCTAAGATAAAACACTTTCTAAATGAAGATGGTCAAAGACTGCTAAGTTTACTAATCGCAACGACTGATGATGGAATTACCATCTAATACAGGAGCGATTTTGAAAGAAACCACTAATTTTTAAATATTTCCCATTATTAGCACCTGAAAAGTACAAATTTCATTTTTCGCATTGGGTGTCTGTAATCATCAAATAACATATTGAAACAAATTACCATATTTCATATTTGTCTTTCAACAATTTGGTGTTGAGAAATATTTTAACAGTTTCATGCATACAATTATACTTTTTTCATGGTTTGTCATATTAAAGGGTCGTTTTCTTTGTCATATTTTGTTGTTCAATATCAGCTTGGAACTTAATTATAGCTCCAGCAGCAAAATTGATGGACAGTTGATACATCAATCACTAAAATCAATGGCTATGCACCAGATCACTCTTTAATTTAGATTATTTCTCCTCCATTAAATCAATACTCTTATAACTTGGATACAATTAAAGAGTCGATTTGAGGATCTTTCCTCTCTTGAAAATTAGGGACTCTCCCCTCTTTGGAAGATAATTTCTCAGCACAAAGAAAAACTCTGCATAAAAAAAAATTAGATTAGAAACACGATTTTCAACCTTTTTTATCCTAATCAAGGGAAAAGCAATCGAAACAAAAAAGTGAATCAAACAATTATAAGTTGGGTTTTACGGAAAGAAGACGGATTTTTTTTCGAGAAATGCCTTCATCTTCTGCAAGTAGCAATAGTTGAAAAGCAGGGCCGGGTCTGCTCTTGTCTCTTCACGGGGGCGGAGTTGTTACGAATGATAAGGAATGGAAGCAAAAAGAGATGAGTAGAAGAGACAGTAGATTTGCGGTCAACAAAAAATGATATTTTTCATTTTGTTTTGAAATCCAAGTGTGACAACCCAAGAGGGGGGTGAATTGGTCAATTAAAAATTTTAGGCTCAATTAGGTGGAAGATTAAAAGTTAATCCAATAATTAAGCACTAATTAGTCCTAACCTTGTTCAAATAGGCATATTAATGAAAGTTAGGGTTTAGACAATCCAATCATGCACATTTACTAACCCTTGTTTAATTAAAAGCATAAACACAAGTGAAGGTTAGAGTTTACCAATCACCACACGTGCAAGGGAGAGAGAGGGAAGAAGTCACACCACAAAGAACAGACAATTTTTATAGTGGTTCGGTCTATCACAAGATCTACTCCACTCTTCCAAGTATTCCTCCTTGGATGCTCCACTAAGGTTGAGATTCTTGAATGGCGAATCTCCAAGCTGTACAACCCAACTTCTTCTCCAACTCCAAAGGGAACAAACCCTTTCTGCATGAAGCCTTGCGAGGGGACACACCCTATTACAATGGATTCACCTTTCTTAACAGGCCGAATTGGAGACCCTCACAATGTCGTCACATTTCTTAACAGGTCGAAGAGAAGACCCTCAATAATGAAGAACAAAAAATGAAAAACTCTTAATGCTTCTTAATAGGCGGATTACAAAGTTGTAAGCTCACATAAACTCTCGAAAAGATAAGCAAATTAATGCCTATGGAGATCCTCTTGTCGAATGTAAATCACAAATCAAAGCATAGAAGAGGATAAACGAAGAACCTTTTGATTTTCAAGTTTAGGCTCAAATAGATTTGGAAATGAAGTGCAAAAAGGTTGCTTAGTTGTGTTTGGATAGGGTATAAATTGCCCATGGAAAGATATGACCGTTTGAGGGCAAAACCGTAAAAAACGGGGTTCAAAAAGTCTAACCGCGTAGGCCCCAACAATTATTTTTCCAGACCAGAGCGATCGACCCAGCTATTGCGGTCGCCCGCCCTACCGGGCGCTCTCTTTTCATTTTCAAATTTCAAACTGGCACGGTCGACCAGGTCATGGCGGTCGCCCGACGAGAGTTACCTGGACTTTTATATTTTTGTTCAGTTCCCTATCCGCGGTCGCCTGGCCCGACCATGATGGATTGTTTTTGGCTTTCCAGAAACATATCCGCGGTCGCTTGGGATGCCCAGGTCGACCAGCCTGCTATGTTTCGAGAAGTGCTGGATTTCCAGCCACCCTGCCGCGGTCGCCCAGGGAGCCGCGGTTGCCCGGGAAACCTCAGTCGACACGCCCTGTTTGAAAATCCTTTTTAACTAATAAAAATTCAGGGTCTTAGGCCATGGTCTTTGTGCTTTTGTCCAAGGTTTTCAAATACAGTTTGGGGAGTGTGTAGATGGTTTTCAAGAAAACCATTTTGAAAACTTTTGACAGTGCAAGTACATAAAACAAGAGGACTCCAAATACATTCTAAAAGTATAAACCTTGAGTCTTCTTGGAATGTATTTGCTCCTTTACATTCTCTTGGACATCTCTAGCTTGTGAGTGACCTCTTCAACTTTATTTGGGCTCTTGTGTCATCCTCCATTCCTTAAGCATGTTGAATGGTCCATGAGGTGTCACCAATGCTTGTTCAACTCCAAGCTTCTACTGGCACTTGGCTAGGTAACTTGTGGGATCTTCAATTTGAGCTCTTTGACTTGAACATCTTCCAAGGATGATGTATCCACTGTATGTTCAAGCTCTTTGGTCCATTGTTCATTGATCCGCAAGCCCTGCGTTGTGTTGAGTTGTGTAATGGCGATATGACATGAAATTCCTGTATAAGCCACAACACTTCAAAGGAACACATAACAAGAATGTAAGGTGAATGATTGAACCCATGGGAACCCTTGGGCTTACATTCTCCCCATTTTTTATGTTGGTAAACCAAATTGATTAGGGAGGAAGGAGATTTTAAACAAATATATAAATAAGCATTAAATGATATAACTATAGTGCATAACTCCCCCTCACTATATGCATAATTATAATATGTGAATATAAAATGTGTGGTGCATATAACCTAAGGACTGCCTAATCAATTCCAAAAACTCTCCCCCTTTTGGCAGCAACAAAAAGGAAGGATTTTAACATTTAACGTTCAAAAATATAGTGTCATAACCACTCCCCCTATCTACTTATCATGAGTATTAGATGACATAAGTGAAGTATGCATGATAAGAACAATCAAACATAGACAATTGAAATGACAGTTTAAAATTCTTCTATGTTTGAGGATGGGCATATGAAAAGGGTATATACTATAAATAACTTATATAGCCCATGAAACAAGTAAAGATATAATATGTATGCTCATCTAATGCTTATCACAAAGATTGAATAAGAAAAATCAAGCATAATGCATGATAAGCAGTTTTTTTTTATTCAAAAAGATTTACATGTTACGCACAACTATAGGGGTAATAGACCTTGTGAGCACATCACAATGATCCATATAACCAAAAGTATGATACTATTTAGCTCTCCCCCTATGTATTTGTCATTGGCCCTAGGTGAAACCTATGTGATAGGGCATGACAATAAATATTGGCTATAGATATGACAGTAATAGCATAACGAATGAATCTTATCATGAAGAATGATGTACTTAGCTTTAAGAGCATATGATAAGAGACAAAATTCATAGGAAATGGGATTGATCAACTAAAGCATAATCCTATGAAAGAGAGTTCTAGAGATTGTTCAGGCTGTAGAACATGATACTTATCATTGGCAGAGACAAAAACATATGAGTCTATCCAAGATAAGTATAAAGCCTATGAGGATTTGAAACTGATGCTCAAGCTAACGGTACTTGCCATACATGAGAGATGATCTAAAACAAGAAGGCATAGGACAAGACCCAACTACATTACAAATGGAGCAATGGGGCTCTAAATGAGTGCACTTATCATATGTAATGTGATATACATATTAATCTACATATGATAAGATAGATGGACAGACATTTACATATATATAGCTCCCCTTTTGTTAGAGACTCATACATAGTATGAATCCAAAGGACTGTCCAAACAGAGTTACCAAGGGTGTGAGAGGTGAATAATTGAAAAAAAACCCTTGGGCTACAATTGCATGTTTGCTAGGGGTAATCAAATGATACCAAATGAAGTGATAACTTAGCAGACAATGCTCCCCCTAACTATGTGCATATATTATATATATAAATATCAATTTAAGGCACATATAACTTATCATGGTTAAGATGCTGGCAGGAAGCCAAAGTAATTAAATGTATTAATTAAAGGTGAGGGTACACTCTCCATCTTACTAGGTCAGAAGGCTAAGAGCACCAATTGAGTAGCTTTTAACTTTAAGGTTCAACATCTTTACCATTTAGCTAATACCATACCAGGGGTGAACTACAATATATATAGAGTGCTATATACATAGACAATTATACAGACACCATGGATAGCTAAAGATGACAAGTGTTTAAGAATCTATCCTAGGACAAGCAACTCTATGATAGTGTGAGGACAACTAGACTTTTTAAATTTTCTTATAGAAACAAGCTAGTTGTTATCTTTTAGGGAATGTTCATTTTCATTTTCATTTTTATTTTCCTTTTCCTATTCCCTATGAGCTTGTTAGATGTGTTTTGAAGAATTAAGTCTAATTAAATGATTAAGTGTGACTGTCAAAACACATTTCATTTTCATTTTACTCTTTTAAAGCCAATTATATATATATATATATATGTATCTCAATTTTGAGCATACTTTTGTCTTCATAGGCACAATCTCATGATTTTAAAGAAATTCATGAGATACAAGTTTGAGTATGTAATGGATATTCAAATAACTCAAACTTATAGTGATCTAGATTGAGAATCTTTCACTATGATATGGATAGGTCACATATAATAGGCAAAGAATATAATAATTAGATCCAAATGCCTTTAATTAAAGAGATTTAATGAATATTGCTATTAATTCACTCTCTTTAATGATGAGTTTACAAACATATGCATTTTTTAAATTTTAAAATATTCTATGCGAACACTATGTAGATCACATGGATGAAAGGTTATCCCTATCACAACATCCATGGATAATCTACTATGTTTGGACATAAAGGTCATGACCAACATGAGGTACATGGTCCAAACATCTATTCCTACGTCCACAAACCACCAAGAACAAGGATAAGGCATTAAGCACCAATGCATAAGCCAATAGAAACCAAGATGTGTGGGAGACACATGTTCCCATCAAAATGTATTGCATGTCAACCACCATAATAGGTAAATGCCCAAAAATGATACTAGATTCCTATGACATTTTTAATTTTACTCAAATGAGTTTCATACATTGAATCTAGACACATTTTCAACTTTCCTATAAAATTTATTCTTATATGAATTTAGGGAATGATCCAAGGATTTAGAGAATATTCTTTTAAGTGATAACACCTTCGACATATGCATTCCAAAATAAACAACCATGACTAGATAATTTCATCTTTCATTTTAGTCATGAGAGAATATCCATTTTATGCTTTTGGAACACATCTACTTTAACCCATTAAGATTTCTTATACATTTAATGATAATCATTAAGCACACAAGAATGGGTTGAAGGATAACTAAGTGCAAGAAATAGACATATTTACTCACATAGGGCACAAGAGATGTCTAAGAAAGAATTTGAGTGGATTTTCTTAGACATGGCTTTTAACCTCTTAATTTTGCCAGAGATAATATACTAGACAAGTTAAATATTCTAAGATCTAGCAAATACCAAATTTCTCCACAATAGAGTTCAAATACAAAAGAAATGAACTTGATAGTTTAGGTTGAACTCATGGGCTACTGGAGTGGTTGATTTTTATGAAAGCACAAACATGATTTTCACATTGAATTTTCTAATGTGGATTTTCTTTGTGGATGAGTACTAAGTGCATAGTGATGTGATTTTGCACTTAAATGAATTTTTCTAAAGGATATGATCATTAAAGCTCAGATATAGTCTAAAAATAAACATAACATATTTTTTATTTATAGACTATAGAAAATAAATGATATGATCATTAAACCCAATGGCAAAGATAATTCTATTATGTATAATAATATGTATCTAAGCTTAACTTTGAAATGACGTATCATTAAAGCACAAGCAATCTAGATACAAGAGATGTGACATTTAGCTTATAGTATCTAGAGAGAATGTATAAAATATAACAATTAAGCACATGAAATCTAGATACAAAGATGTTAATCATGAATTGCGGAATGTAGAATGAAATCATATTATATGACAATGAAAGCACAACCCATTATATTAGTATATTCAATGAATAGTTTGAATGGGGAATTTTAGAACCCAAATTACTTTGGTTCCAACCAAGTTTGTTTGTGAGAGTGTGTCATTTCTTACCCAAACAAACTTGTTTGATTTAACAAATCTAAGCTTACACTTAGATTTGTAATTTCCAAATCTATCACAATAAGTACAAGAATGATATTTGGTAGATGAGGAACAAATAGAATCATAAGACTTTGAAATTAAACAAATATGTTTATCTTTTTCTTCTTGAAGTCTTTGATTCTTTAATGAGAGTTCTTCATTTACTAATTTTATCTCCTTCAATTCATTTTCAAGATATTCTTTTTAATGAGATACATTAGCTTTTAGTTGTTCTTCATTTTCACAGACATATTTATGTTTTTCATTTAAATCAATGTTTGTGTTTGCAAGGCTTTTATTTTCTTTCTCAAAGGCATTGCAGCTTTGAATTAAGTCATTATTTTTATTTATCAAAATTATGCTCAATTGACTTAGTTTTTTATTTCTTTTCAAACATTTATTTATTTTTCGATTTCAAATTTTCAATTTGAATTTCCAAATCGGACATTGAATGCTTGAGAGAATTTTCTTTTGCAAAAGATTTTTGTGAAGCTCTTTTTTGTCCAAAAATTTTATCATTTGAAAAGAGACAAATATCTTTTCTCAAAAATATTTTCTAATGTTGTCCAAATATCTTTTGCATTGATGCAATTAGAAATTTTCTCAAAAATGTTTGGAGTTAAACAACAAAACAATAAAATCATTGCCTTTGAGTTCAAGGAAAATAATTTTATATCATTTGTAGTACATTTCCTTGATAAAGAAAATCCCTCTTTAATAACATCTGAAAATGTCAAAATCTATGGATTTGAGATAGGCTAACATTTTTACTTTCCAAGCTCTAAAATTCATTTCATCAAAGAATGGAGGAATTAAAGCGGATTGGCTTTCCTCAAAAATCATTGGATGTCACAAATCTTTTCTCTTGTAAATTTTTAAAGTTAAAAATCTCTTTAAGAGCCTAAGCTTTGATACCAAATGAAATCCAAGTGTGACAACTCAAGAAAGGGGTGAATTGGTCAATTAAATTCCAAGGTTGGTCAGTTATTTTCCAAGACTTTAACAAATTTGATCTTCTATCACTTTTTGAATTCCAAGGTTGGTCCTTCTTTCTCGTCTATAACGCTCCAGTCTATCATGAGATAGTTAGGTATTTTCATGCCAATTTGGATGTTTTCCATGCAGGAGTAGTTATGAATACTCACCTTCTAGGAGACCAATTTGGGTTAAATTTAAAGGATTTATGTACTTGGCTTGATATACCTAATGCAGGAAAAATGATTTTCTTTTGGGGGAAAAATGAAATTAATCTCCACTTCAAAATGTCAGATGTATACCAGACACTAGGAACAACTCCCTCCGGAAGAAAAGCTTAATATCACTGCTAGCTAATTGAATCACAAGGCTAGACTGATTCATAAAATCGTAGCCTACAATATCACTCCCAGGGCTGGGAATTTTGATGCTGTGAAGCTCTTTGAAGCCCTTGTGATCCACTGTATCATGCAGAAAATTAAGTTGAATTTGGGGTATATCATTTTGGGATACATGGATGAGGCAGTCAAGAGAGGACAAGGTGGTCTTCCTTATGGGGTCCAAATTACTAAGCTGCTTAGGCTCCATAAGATCAATCTGGAAAAAGCCTTCTCAACAAACCCTGGTCCACCACTCAACCACTCCACCATTATCCTTATGAGAATTCCTATACTAGGTGTAGGTGGTCCTAGTGGGGTTACACAAGATTACATAAGTGAGGTTGTGGATGAAGCTGAACGAGTGACCCTGCTGCAGGAGCAGAGTAGAACACATGAGCAGGCATAGGCTCAGTAGCATCAGCCCCCTTTCACTGGCTCATATGAGGATCTTGCTAGAGATATTGCATCCTTGAGGACATGCCAAGACACTCTCACGAGTAGAGTTGAGTCCCTCACTACTGCCTTTACGACTGCAAAGAGTCAGAGAGCCTCAGATCATGCGAGACTTATAGAACTTATGACGAGACATCATAGGGTGATGATGCAATCTTATCAGAGGAGTCATGCCACTAGATACTACACATCCCAGTCTCCATCTCATGAGCATCAGCCTCCTCCTCCTCAGGAGTGACAGATGATCAACACCTTCTCGGCAGCAGTTGCAGTTGATTACATCTTTTTGCTGCTTGATCATCTTTTTTATTCCTTCTTCTTGCCCAGTTTGGGCTTTTTGACTATGATTGTTTTTTCATTTTCTTCATGGATGATGTTTATGCCCGATGTGGGCATATCTTTTGGTCTGTATGCCCAGTATGGGCTTTATGATATGTGGATGATGCCCAGTGTGGGCTTGATATTTTGGGTGATAGATGGTTGTGCCCAGTAGGGCATTTTATGTGTATATAGATATGGATGGATAGGCCTTGTTTGCCATGATTATGGATGTATAGGATATTTGCCCAGAGGAGCATTATGCTTTATGGTTCATTTTATTTTTCATGTTCAGAGATTATGTGATTTTACCTATTGTAGTGGTGATGAGTTCTTGTTCCTCACACCCATTATTTGTGTATCTCTGTCATGTAGTCTTGATGTGAAGAGGGTGTGTCTCTTCCATCGGTTATTCATGTATATGGGACCTCTTCTTGTCTCATCTTTATATATACATGAGTTCTCTTGGTTGCCATGGATGTGTACTTCTCTTGTCTGTCAGTCTTTCTCTAATCCATGTGTTTATTAGACTGTAGTTGCTTCAACTTTATAATCCTATGTCTAATAATCATCCATTCTAATTCATTTTAATAGAGCAAAAATTGGAATGGTTAAGGTGATTAAAATCAAGGGCTTGTGTGCTTGAACTATTACAGTTAAACTAGATGCACATAGTCGGGGGGAGCTTTCACTTGCAAATGTATAATCATCTAGGGTCAAACAACTTAAACTCAAAAGTTATTTTTTAATTCTGAGCATGTTCATGCTCAGGAAGAGACTTGTCTGCCCTACGATAAAAAAAAACCCTACATAATGCAACTTGTGAACTTGAAAGATTATGTCATAAATCTGAGCATATTTTTGCTCAGGTAGATACTTATCTGCTTCAAAAAGGTTGCAAATGAAACCCAAATATTCAAATCATTCTGCCTTGTCATGCCCTACAACATAGGTTTCACCTAGGGCCAATGACAAATTCATAGGGGGGAGCTAAATAGTTATATTCACACTTATATAGATCAGTGTGATATACTGATATAGTTTATTGCCCCGATTCTTGTGCTTAACTTGCAAATCATTCGATAAAATTTTTTTTTAAAAAAAATTGGCTTATCATGCATTTCACTTTTGTTTCCTCTTTGATACTCATTACTGGAGCTTGAATGGTATATCATATACAAGGCACATAGCTTAGACAAGCTATTATTCATCTTGACACCACTTGCACTTTCACGTGTTTATCCCAACCTTTTTGTTGTTGCCAAAAGGGGGAGAATTTTGGAAATTGATTAGGTAGTCCAATTGTATATGCACCATATGCATTGCAGGCATTAATTTTATTTGTGCATATAGTGAGAGGGAGCTATGCTTTATTGTGTGTATCATATCATGCATATTCATCTATTTGGTTGATATCTCCTTCATCCCTAATCAATTTGTTTGCCATCATAAAAAATGAGGAGAATATAAGCCCAAGGGTTCTCATGGGTTAATCATTCACCTTACCTTCTTATTTTTATTTTGATGCTAGCAAACTAAATTGATTAGCTTTTATGGACTATTGTGTTGCTTTGAGATGTTGTGTCATATATAGGAATTTCATGTCATAATCGCCATTACACAACTCAACTCAACACATGGCTTGTGGATACACTCACGCATGATCAAAGAGCTTGCACCTACATCGGAGTCATCACCATTCGGAGATGATCAAGTTAAGAAGCTCGAGATAAAGATATCTCAAGCTACCTAGCAAGTGTTAAGAAGAAGCTTGGAGTTGAACAAACCATTGGTGACTCCTCAGGCACCTCTCAACATGCAGTGAAGATTGGAGAAAGTCACAAGAGCCAAGAAAAAGTTCAAGATGTTTCTTCAAGCTGAAGAAGTGCAAGGAGCAAAGACATTTCAAGAAGACTCAATGGTATTCACTTTGGAATGTAGTTTGGAGTCCTCTTTATTTAATGTTTAAATGCACTTTCAATAGGTTTTGAAATGGTTTTCATACCTAAGTTTTTATATCTTTGAAAATCATTAACACACCCAAATATGTATTTGAAAACCTAGGACCAAAGTCGAAAGACCAAAGCCTAAAACCCCTTGATTTTAAAGTTAAAAATGGAATTTTACTCAGGGCCGGTCGACCGGGCTATGCCAGGCGACCGCGAGATGCTACCTGGAATTCCAGGGCATCTCAAAATTTATCAGGCCGGTCGACCGGGGTGATCCGGGCGACTGCAGATTTGTTTTACGGAAATCTAGAAAACATCCAGGTTGGTCTTGGCTGACGACCGCGTTATGTCTGGTCGACCGCGATAGAGTTTTTGAGCCGAATTTTTATTCAAACAGATTGCCCTCGCCGGGCGACCGCCATTGGGCAGGTCGACCTCGCCAGTCTGAAATTTGAAATTAAAAAAGAGAGCCCAATAAGGGCGGGAGACCGCTGTGCCTCGGTCGACCGTCGCGACCTGTAAATAGAGTCGTTGGGGCTTGCGCAGGTTGACTTTTTCAACCCTGTATTTTACAGTTTTATCCCCAAACGGTCATATTTTCTTCTGGGGTATATATACACTTTCAAAACCTTTCTAAACACCGTTTTTGAACCTTTTGTAAAATCAAGTCCTATCTTCTTGAACTTAAACTTTACATGAAAGTTTAAAACCTCTTTGAACTTGTATTTTTACATTCTTTCAAGAGGATCTCCACAGGCTTTACATTTGTATCCATTCCTTTGAGAGTTTGTGAGCTTTCAAAGTTGTAATCCGCCTATTCTAGAGGTATTGAGAGTTCTTAACTTTTATTTCTTCATTTGTATTTGAGGGTCTTCGATTCGGCCCACTAAGAAAGGGGAATCATTGTAAGAGGGAGTGTGCCCTTACAAGGCTTCGTGCAGAAAGGGTGTAATCCCTTTGAAGGAGAAGTTGGTGTACGCCTTTGAGATTCGCTCATTGAAGAATCTTACATTTTAGTGGAAATTCCAATGAGGTAAACTTGGAAGAGTGGAGTAGGTCTTGTGATAGACCGAACCATTATAAATTGTGTGTTCCTTGTGGTTGCTTTTCTTCTCCCTCATCTCTTACACATTGGTGATTGGTAATCTCTAACCCTATTTGTGTTTATGTTTTAACTTAACAATGGTTAGTGAATGTATGCTAAAGTAAGATCTAAACCCTAGCTTTCATCATATTGAAAATTTGAATAAGGGTTAGAACATATTTGTTTAATTAAGAAAATCAATTTTATTAATCCGCCTAATTAAGCCAAGAGTTTTTACTTAACCAATTCACCCCCCCTCTTGGGTTGTCACACTTGTATTTCACTACGTTTCGACAAGTGCTGGATTTCCAGCCACCTTGTTGCGGTCGCCCAGGAAACCCTGGTCTACTTACTGGCCCTGTTTGAAAATCCTTTTTAACTAATAAAAATTCAGGGTCTTGGGCCATGGTCTTTGGGCTTTTGTCCATGGTTTTCAAATACATTTTGGGGAGTGTGTAGATGGTTTTCAAGGATGTAAAAAGCTAAGTATGAAAACCATATTGAAAACCTTTGACAGTGCAAGTACATAAAATAAGAGGACTCAAAATACATTCTAAAAGTATAAACCTTGAGTCTTCTTCGAATGTCTTTGCTCCTTTGCACTCTCTTGGATATCTCTGGCTTGTGAGTGAACTCTTTAACTTTATTTGGGCTCTTATGTCATCCTCCATTCCTTGAGCATGTTGAATGATCCATGAGGTGTCACCAATGCTTGTTCAACTTCAAGCTTCTACTGGCACTTGGCTAGGCAACTTGTGGGATCTTCAATTTGAGCTCTTTGACTTGAACATCTTCCAAGGATGATGTTTCCACTGTATGTGCAAGCTCTTTGGTCCATTGTTCATTGATCCGCAAGCCATGTGTTGTGTTGAGTTGTGTAATGGCGATATGACATATGAAATTCCTGTATAAGCCATAATACTTCAAAGCAACACATTAGTCCATAAAGACTAATCAATTTAGGTTTGCTAGCATCAAAACATGAAGGTAAGGTGAATGATTGAACCCATGGGAACCCTTGGGCATACACGTTTGTTGGTCAAATTGAATTCTTATCATAGATGAACCTAGTTAAGTTTTAGTCATAATTCAATCACTTAGGCCCTGTTCATTTGAGATTATGAGTTGTGACAACCGATTGTGAGTGTGAAACTGATTCTTGGAGTAGAATTTGAACATTATTTTGAGTCCAATAATTGGTTTGGTTCTTACAATTGCTTCTCATAATCTTAAACAAACAAGGCCTTATTCAGATTGTGATTTTGGATTAGGATTTGATTCATTGAGAATCATTGTGTATATAAATAGAGAAGAAAATTGATTGTATGTATATAAACATCCACAAATTGAAAGATTAGGATTTGGGTGAATGAAGCAATAAATAAGGGCGGTGATAAATTCACCCCCTTCTATTACAATATTCACCCCTTATTGTTCAAAATGGACTGTACAGCCCATACCATAGGATGATCCAAACCATCCATTTGATGGGCCACAAATTAAATAGGTTTTGCCCCAAATATTATTTCCATAGGATCATCCTAGCCCTCCGATATATAGAAAAACTCCATCTAATCAAACCTCTATGGATTTGACAGCCAGGATCATCCTATGGAAATTATTTTTAAGGCACAACCTATTTACATTATGGCCCATCAAATGGATGGGTTGGATCATCCTATGGTGTGGGCTGTACAGTCGATTTCGAAAAATAAGGGGCCCCAAAAATCATTTCCATAGGATGATCCTAACTAGGGCTGCAACAGGGTCGGGTTGGGTTGGGTTTTTCAAAACCCTAGCCCAACTCTGGATCCCATTATCTCGGCCCTGACCCGCCCTGACCCGTCCTGACCCTGAGTCAGGGCCAAAAAACCTCAACTCATGGCCCGCCCTACAGGGCTCAGTGTTGATCCCATTATCTCGGCTCTTATGTCATCCTCCAGCCCTAGTGCAAATACCTGTTAAGAGTGCCAAAAATGAAGCAACCACTTATCATATAGAACAAAATGATCAATAAATAGAGAAAGGAACAAAATAAGACAGTATAAATTCAACAACATGACGGGCAACGGAGACAATTAATCCTTTACTACTAGAAGGGAAAATCCCTGAAAGTTTGTCTGCGCGGTACAAATTCCATTTATATCCGGCTATTGATTTCGTTACACTTCCCCTTATGTCCTCTTTCCTCGTGGGTTTTCCATCATTTTAGTCTGTGCTTTGCCCCTGTAGAAAGTCCAAAAATCCCGCCAGATGTCTCGTGGATTTTCGTCTGTAGCTTTTCATCTTTCGACACGTATCGTCCCCGTCTTGCCACGTTTCTTACATGCTAATACGTTGTGCTTCCATTTGGCCCTTCCTTTTCTTGTTTTTAATTTTTCTTTCTTGAGTTTCTTGTTTTCCATGTGAAATCAATGTATGATCTGTGGTGAGTTAAATCCTTTGTTTTTAACTTATTTTAGCTGCTTTCGAATCTGGGATTTTCCCCTCTTCCCATAGGTTCTGTTTCGATTGCAAGAGAAAACATTTCTGATGGAAATGGTACGAATATGATTAATTTTGAGGGATTTTATCATAAATCGAATGATGGAATCCTTTTTTTTTACTTATTTCATTTGCTTTCGAATCTGGGTTTTGTTCCCTCTTCCCATAGGCCATGTTTCGATTGCAAGAAAAAACATTTCTGATGGAAATATTATGAATATGAGTAATTTTGAGGGATTTTATCATAAATTGAATGATGGGTTTCTCTATGTTTCATTTTTGGTTTTCCACTTGAATTTGAAGATTGAGCACTCACAGAGAATAAATTTTTTCTTCTTTTTTTAGGGTTAATTATTTTATTGAATAAACTAATTTATTATGTGCAAAAAAAATACGGATTGAAATTTACACACCCTTCAAGGAGCTTATGTATCATTGACAAGGATTTATGAGAAAACCCGAGACAATCAGATACAAAAGTGGAAAAGGTATGTGTATTCTTAGCCTCCTATTTATATCTATCTTTAATGTTTGACTCTCTTTTTTTGCACAATATTGCATCGACTACATCTTTTAGGTGTGTAAAATTCTGTTTTATACATTGCTTATGCCCATGACTTGTGAGGATTTGATAGGTTTTTGAGGCATTTTATTTGTTTTTGTGAATTAATAGAGGAATTGTACATTGGTTTCCTCTGTTCCTTTCTTAGTTCTTTCATGCCCACTTCTTTCCTATTTCAATATTCCAATGACTACTATGGGAATATATCAACTAAGCTTCCTATCTCTTCTGGGTTTTTTTTCAGAGCTTTTTATTTATTTATTATTTCTCATTCGCAGGAGGATTTATATTTAGATTTTTTCTATTCCTTTCTCATTACATGTTTTGCTTTGATTATTTGGTATCCTTTTTACATTAGAAATGGGTCTTAAATTTCAATCAGGGCAGGCAAATCTCTAGCTATTGCCTTCTTATCCTTGCTACCTGGTAATTCCTTAGGGCTCAAGTGAGATTTCTACATCTATATCAGGTTCTTAAGATCTATAGAGAAATATAGTTATATTTCTTAATAACTATAAATAAATTTACATTATATGATGTTTGCTGGTTAAATGAAACCATGAATTTATGTAAGGTTTTAAACAAGTTTTCCCATTAAAACCTTGCATTTTCTGTGTTAAAAGTGCAAGCCAATTAAATAATATGTAAATGTTCAAATGCATAAAAACATCTTTTTATTGTTATTTGGTGAAAAATCATCCGTCATTCTCATGCCATGTATTTGCTGATTGATAGGGTTTGTTTGGGCACCATTTTCTCTTCATTTATTTTGCTTTTTTGCATTTGCTTGTTCTTTAGTAAAGAAAAATGTAGAGGTGACTGTTAAAAGTAGATAAATGTTGGTGCAGTTTTCTAATTACTATTTTAAATCTATGTGTTAATATTTATCATTTCCATTTTTTTATGTCTCTTTGCGCTCCAACTCCAAGTTCATTCTGTATTTGACAACTTCGTCATTCTCTTCTTCTTCTTCTTCGTTCTAAGAAATTTCTTTTTTTTATTCTAATTTCCTTTCTTTATGCGATTCTTTAATTTGAATTTCATTTTAGGTGCTTCAAATGTTTTTCTTTTTTCCCATTACAAATATGTTTTCATTTGATGTTTTCCATTGAAATTAAAAATCGTACTTCTTCTATATAGTTTTACCACAAATTTGTTTTCTTATTTAATCGTTCTTACTTTGAGAAATTTCTTTTTTCTTTTAATTTCATTCTTAAAATAAATTTCGTTGTGGATTCGGTATAAAATGTTTTACTGAAATTTTGTCCTGGATTTCAAATGGAGGATAAGTAATATAGTATCTCTTAACTTAAATCAATATAGTCTGTTTTCTCAAAAACCACTAAGTTTGTTTTATTAACAAGCCCACCTGTGAAATATGTTATTTGATGGTTCATTGTTAATAAATAATTGTAGTTGATTTGGGTCTTGATGTGAAATTTGTTTCTGGGTGCAGTTTATTTAAAAAAGACATTGATATTACAGAAAAATGGCATTCTCTGCACCTCAATTTCCAAAATATATTTGGGCAAAACAGCCCCAACATACATATTTCTCTTCGTTTTTGTTTATGAAATAGCCCCAACATAAATTTGAGTATAATAGCCCCATCTTTCATATTTTCCTTTGATTTATGTAGACTATGGCAAAGTTTGGTTGTGAATGTGTTTTTGTAATAGTAGTGAAGTTTGGTTGTGAATGTTTCTGTCAGTAACTTTATTTCTCTTAGCCGATATAGGAAACCATGTAATTTTTATGTCAGAGAAAGATTCATTCACTTCAAGTTCAATATCATATGAGGTTAATATGTTTCCACATTGCCATTAAGATATCCTCTGATGTTTTGCTATGGATCTCTTTCTCCACAAATATGTTTTAGAGCAAGATGAGAATATCTAGCGTCAAAGTTTCTTATTTTCTACTTTTGTTTGCTATGTCTACCTAATGACTTTCTTCTTCTTCATTTTGATTTGGCGCAAACCACTTTTTTATGAGGCTTGATAAATTGATACATATATTGATAAATTGCTAGATGGATAGGCATTATTTCACTTTATTTTTACCTCTGTTTATTGCTCATCAAATAAATGTTCCATCAATTTCTTTCGTTGCATTTGTCTTCACTAATTTACAATAACACTTGCTAATCCAAGCAGCACACCATTGCATGACATCCTCTCGACCTCTCATTGAAAAAAGCAAAAATGTCATTGAAAAGCTGAAAAAAATTCTTCATATTGCATTCTGCAGTTTGGGACCATTAGTAAACATAAATTAAGCCAAAATTTTGCCAACTCACCTTTAACATCATTTATTTTTTTCCCATCCGTGCATCGCACGGGGTTATATATATATATATGATAAACTTTTTTGTACTTTCTTATTTTCTTTTCAATCTATCGTATAATCGATTCCTATTTTTCAGCAAAATCCCAGATGAGTCAATTCATCCATCCTCACCCACCATTTAATCATGCTTAAGCTCATGGGCTTTGGGATTAAGATGAGTTTTAGGCGATTGGAAATTTGGAACCCAGAAAAATCTAATGTAAAAACTGTAAGGAGCAATTCTCGATGTTTCATCTGCAGGGTTTTGTTAATGATTAAAACCGTATGGATATATTTTCTATGCTGTCAGTTCTGTTTGTGTCTAATTGGAGCTAAAAAGGGAGGTAGGCTGCTCTATTAGGGCTCCTGGGGGGTAATCTTCTCTTAAAATGCTGCTTATATTCGTTCAATGTTCTTTGAAATCTTCTTCACTTGCTCCTAAATCTAGATTTGTTTACTGAAATGTGGCTACTATGTTGTTTCTTTCCGCAATCTCTATGCTGCTTTTTCCTTAGATTGTTAATGAATCATCCAATTATTTGTAGGCAAACGAGAAATTGATGGAAGAAAGAGGTCTTCGATAGCCACTGGCGAAACTTTTTGTTTTAAAACAATGATCAAGTCCCCATTCTTTCTAAATCATTTTGAACTATTCTCTAACTTTGGCATTTTTTTGCTCTGAAACAGGTTTGTGGCTACTAATTTGGGGTTTGATAGGGATTTTTATAATGTTAATTACTTCGGTGTGGCATGTTACCACTTATAATAATTTCACAAACACAACTAAACGCCGCTTGTATTTTCTTTGTAATTATTGGTTTGTAAGAGCTTTTTGGGAACTGTAACAAACCTTGAAAGCTCCTTAAATAGTAAAAGACAAGATGTGTTAGTGCAATTATCAAAACATGGTTGTGTTGATGTCATTTCCCTTCTTTTATTTCGTATTTCATGGTTCCTTTCTCTCTGATTTTCATTTTCCCTGCTTTGTTGTAGCAAAAGTCTTTCTATTCCCGTTCTAGATTCCTCCCAGAGTGGTATACATTTTTTTTTCTCTACCCAACCTTCCTGCAGCATCAGAAAATTCCTTTGAGACTACTTGAAAAAACTTTTCAGGTTTGTCATTCATCTTCATCATCATTGTTATCTGCTGTTATTATTATTGTTGTTGTTGCTGCTATTTTTTATTTTTCTTATCTTTTAGGTTATTGATAAGTGCAGATCATATTACTATTCAAAAAAAGTGCAGATCTTATTAAATTCTACCTAACTTGTAGCTTAAATTCTGCCTTCTGAAAATGATCTGTTGGATCACCTGCCTTCAATTAGTGGAACTGTGAAACATTAGCAAAATCCAAGGTTTATTTTAATCTATTTAAATTCTACTCATTTTGGGTTATTAATGAATTAACCAATGCATGTTGGAATGTTTTTTCTAATGTGGAACTCAAAGATATTAGTAGAAGAAACGCATCATCTCCTGGAATTGAATTTTCCATGTAGTTGCTCAGTCTAAGCCCGGATTTTCCACTTCCAGTTTTATGTTTGTATTGAAACAACATGTTGCTTTTCTAATGATTTATTTTGTAAACTCTCAGGTCTCATGATTTAAGCATGTAATTTCAATAGTCAACAGGAATTCCTCATATTGTACTTTTCCAACCCTCTTTGGTGAAAGCTGGGAAAGGGAGGGCAAATATCATTCTATTTGTTTTTATTGGTGTTTTTTTGCTTCAAATGTTGATTTTCTGACGGTGGATTTTCTGAACTTGGGTTTGGTGGTATGTATTGTTTTAGGTGCCTCTTAAATTTGTGTACATAGTTGTTGGCTGGAGTCTTGCCTCATTTCTGCACAAGTGCAATTTGTTGGTTTTTATACTTTTTTAGTTCTTTTAATTTAGGATCTTGTCTTTTGTTTTTCCTTTTCTATTTGTATTTATATTAGCGCTTTGATTGGCTGGAGTATACACCACATAGGATTTTTGGAAAGAACTTGTATCCTTTCTTTGGATTCTAATTAGGCAACAACAAGATTAATGTTTTACTTTGTTTTTTTCCTCGACAAAAAAATTATTCTTTTTAAGGTATGTAATCCTGTGGAACACCCATTGCAAGAGTTTTCTATTGGTGAAACATCTACCAAATTATATTGAGTTGGTGAAAATATTAAAATCAAATTTTCATATTAAAACATTGACTTCTTATAAGAAATTTGCAGAAAAGGATATAATGGAAAATAACTCGAACACCCTCGCTATTTAATCTACTGGGTAATTTATCTGATTCGAAACTAATGGAAGAAGCTTTATTGCCCACAAAAAAGGTACTAACTTGAATTCAACAAGTAGATGAAGCTACAACATCTCTTCAAAGAAAAAGAGAAAGAAACAGCCACCAACAAGCATTCAGATTAGGGATACTTACATATCTCATTTAGAACAGCTTCTATAAGAAATTTGAGGTTAATGAGTTGATTGTACAGTGGAATTAACTTCCAATCATTACAAAATTATAAACGTTGAAAGACCTTGTATGTGCATACAAATTTTTTAGTTTGACAGGTAGTATAAAATGTCGCCAAATATGAAAATATAGACAAGAGGTAAGTTTAGTAGATGAGAGCATTGGTACCCAAGTGGAAAGGAGTTTATTCGGTCAGTCAAACAAAGTTGTGCATGAAATTATACTGAAATACTACCAATGTTTCAGTCAAAGGTAAAGTTTGAACCATGATTAACTTCATAAGATGAAACTCACATCCATATTTTTAATTCTTTTGATGCTTTTAATCTCTGTTCAAATTTGTTAATGTATATTCAGCTCTGAACATAAGCTACAAAATTAGCAGCACAATGCAATATGCACCATATAAAATGGCGAGGAGAACCTCATTTCAAATTACTGATGTCTAGGAATTGCATATTCACTTTAATACTGCATACTAAATAGTTTTTAATCCATTTTATTGTTTTTGTTAAGAGTTTTAGTTGGTTATCTTAAATTTACTACATTGAACCCATTACATAAGAATTAAACAATACTCATACTTGCTCAGAGTTATTCCATTATGCTTGCATTCCATATAATATTTGGTGAAGCTCAAGTTATAGATGTCAGTTCTTTGCAACCAAGGACTGCTTTGTCTGCGGTCTTCCTGGCAAGGATTTGAATTTACATGCCCGCTATAAAGTAATTTATTGGCATAATTAATTCTAAGTGCAGTATCGAATGAAAAATACTAGATGACTTATTCTTGGTCGTTGTTTTTCTTCATTGTATGCAATGCTTCTTCCATACATCCATTTTGCTTTCTTGAAAAATACACTTCTGTTCATTGAATTGGTTTCCCAATGTTTACACTTATCGCTGCCTACAAATTGCACTAATTTAATGTTTCTAACCATGTAAAGAACTTAAGAGGCTGCAATTTGCATATAAACCTCTTTGTTCGATGGTCGTCAGCATTCTATCGATAACTCAAATCATTCTTGAATTCCACATAAAAAACTAGGTATGACTAATTTTAGAGTTCAGGCTCAAAATCTATGTAGAGACTCAACTAAAGTTCTAGGAATTTTTTTTTATTTCTACTGTGTAGCAGTCATCAGGACAATCTTTCCTTTTGATTGATCGATTCGTTAAAGCATATTTTCGGCATTTGTCTTCGATTTTTGTTACAAGTACAATATAACAGTAGTTATATTTTTTTCTATTTTTTGTTCTTGTAGTTTGTACATTTTCATTTTTTATTGATGACTTGGTTCTTTTCTTTTTTTTAAAAAAATTAACAAAATTTTATTGATAAAAATGGGGGACAAGATGTCCCATTACAGAATAGTATCATAGCTACAAAATGTCTACAGTATAACCAAAGGATCACTACAAGTGACATTTATTCCCACAGCGACTACTCCCTCACTGGCCAAGGTATCAGCCAAAGAGTTGGCCGTTCTCCTACGATGTACCAGAGTTGGGTTTTTTCCTTGGTTGGTTGTACATAATTGTGTTTTTTTAAGCCATATTTTTGACCGATTAATGTTACAAAGAAAGGAATTCCAATTGAAGTGGAGAGACCAAAATAAATAGTTGAATCTTATGGGATATCTCTTTTTTTTTCTTGATATTTGGAGTGGATCTCTTACCGATTTTGGGACTTATTAGATGCATTTGCTTTTTTACCTTTACTTTTTAAAAATAATTGTTGAATCTTGTGAAATTTCTCTCATTTTTTTTTTATATTTGGAGTGGGGCTCTTACATTTAAGATTTTAGTATTTCTATTTATCCCAATTCATGGTTTTCTTGGGTTTCCAACTCAGATCTGCTCGCATTTTTATTTTTTGTGAATTTCATGTCCGATAGCGAGAGATGATTGTGCTTCATTACCACCACTCCTTTTAAAACATTCTAGCAACTGAACTACTGAAAATGGAAATTTATATTAAGGGGACAAGTGACACTGGTCGTCGGATTTTTTTCATTGTTTAATTGATTCTAGAAAAATTAGCTAAAAATTGGGTGTGATTTGCAGGCTCTTTTCTTCTGTTTTACATCTCCAAGTATTCCTATGCTGGGTAATTTTCTTACACGGGTCTCTGATTTTGTTTTTTTTTTTTTGGGAGGGGGAGGGTGTTCTCTCTGCCAAATCTTAAAATTCTTTTCATCTATGAAACACATCCACATCACTTCTACTCAATTTGATGTTTTCTTTGTGAAACTAACAGTTTTTTTTTTTTTTTTTCACCGGGACAACAAAGGGAAGGGACACTTGAACTACCTCCTGCAACGGACAGACCTGCAAGCCTTGCAGTCTTGAGGCTTTCATGAGGAGTTCCATGCGGTGCAGTTTCATAGTTTGCTATTAATGAAGCAAACACAAATTGTGGTTATAGAAACAATGAAACAAACACCAATTGGGGTTTTAGAAACAAAAGTGGCCCATATCTTCTGCCTTTTCTTTTTCTTTTATATCAATGCTGCGGGCTGAATTTTGGATCCGTTTATCATTGCATGATTGAGAAGCCAGTCGAAGGGGCGATTGAGTGGTTGGATTTTGAACTGCAAGCCTTAAGGGTTTTTAGCTATGTGGATGCTCGATCTCTGAAATAACTTGAAATTTCTACATCAATAAATCTTTTGAAGTTTGCCATAATTTGTTTGACATCTGAGGGTTTTGAGCCATGTGGAATGAGATTTTGTGATTTTAAGGACTTTGTATGGATGTTCGAGGAGTATTTTACTCCTATGCAACATTAAGTCCATTGAATTATGCGGTTTCGGTGACAAGCGTGTCATTTGTGACATTGGCGATTGAAGTACCGAAGTTTACAAAGAGGAACCTTTGTCGTAAAGATGGATATGGTGGGTGGGGGAAGACTCTGCTTCCCAGAGTTATTCCTGGATCTCTTTTCTGAAGTTACAAGACCTTTTAAGATATACATTCTCCATGTTCTCTTGCTGCTTATAGCAGCTTATTCCTGGATCTCTTTTTCCAAATGATCTAATTGTTTTGAATTTCAGTTTTACTTTGGTGATCTTCCGCTTAAGGTTAGCAAAACTCTAAACTCTGTTAACTGTTTTCAGGTTCCACTGGGAGCATAAGAGGCTAATTTCATTTATCATTTGGCAGGAGGAAGAGCTACAAGGTGCAATGGTGGCATGAAGAAGAAAACTATGTTGAGTTGGTAAATATGGGTGAACTATATACGTAGTTAATAAGACAATCTGAATGTATTTTGGTTGTTGATCTTGTAACTAATCAATGCTAAAGATTTAACAGAAATGCTGGTGTTCTTGTTAATTATGCTATAAAGGCTTTATAATATACCTGTTAGCCGTTTTTTTTTCGACTTATAATTGTTGGCTTCATGTGAGTTTGCAATTCAAAACCTTGGGATGAGTTTATGGCTGAGCCCCAAAAGGCCTGACAAATGTGTATAACTTTTTTAAGTTCCCAAAAGTCGGTCCTGTTTCTTCATAATATTCGAGATACATATAGAGGAATTATTTCCACTTACAGATAAGAAATAAAAATAGGCAACCTTCTAAAAAATCCATGCCTTCATCGTCCGGTGAGCAGACAATTTTCCTTTTCCATGAAGAGGTTGAAGTAGGCATCAGTCTTGTCTTCGCATCTTTTTCCTTCTACCCAGGATTCTGACTTTTAGAAGCAGAAATCGTGTGGAAGACCACCATGGAATGCTTCTTCCTTCATAACCACTAAAACTTCTCTAATAAATTCAGCAAATGGTATTCTTTTTTAAGCAAATCGCTTCCTCATTTAAGTATTCTTGCAAGCTTGGCCTCCACGTGAGATGTTGAGGACATAGTGTACCCTTGACATATGCATATAATGTTTGCGCTATTTTGCTTATCTGGTATATCATTTTAAAGTTGCCGTGATATTGATTAATCCGAAGCATTAGAGTGGATTACTTTTGGTTATTCACTCTAATGTGGGATGCTTATTAGGATTCAATTAAATGAGTGACACGAGATGCTCCTACAATGTCATGCATGTGTCTATAATTCTTGTAAATGTATGTTCATGAGTGCATCCACATCTTGTCAATGCACACGTTGAGAATAATATGCACATGGATGCATGTTGTATAGTCATTTCCATAGAAATAAATTGTGATCAATCTAATCTAATCTAACTACTATATATAAACTATAAAGGCAAAATGATGGGTTAAGTTCTTCCACCCTTTGCCGTTATTTCCGCTTGTGTCCCACTACCATAATTCCAATTGTATCCCACATGTAAGGGCATTTGTGTCATTTGCCGTTATTTCCGCTTGTGTCTCACCTTTTGATCCACACGTCAACATTACTCTTTTACCATTAACCCCTTTGCTGATATCTAACATCTGCCTCTATGAGAAATTATTTGAGGGTAAAATCGTAATCTACATACGAAAAGTACCGCCACGGGTACCTGTCTATGACAATTACAACAAAAAACTACCAAGAAGAGGTAAAGACATATGACAATGACTAAAGAACTGCTTTATATTACTCATGCAGGACACTTGCAAAATATTGATGGATTCCGGGCACCTGAAGAGGAACAACAATTATGGAAACCCCTATCGATTGGAGGGCTATGATCAGCCTATATCGATTGGAGGGCTAGGATTAACCTATGGAAAAGGTTTTACGGGCACAACCGATTGATGTTGTGTTCCATCACATGGACGGTTTACATCAACCTATAACCCTCTATAGATCGGAGGGTTCGGATCAACCTATGAAAATTATTTTTTGGGGCACAACCTATGTAGGAAGTGGCCCTCCAAAAGAAATTTCTTTTCTTTTTGTTTGGGATTTACACGTCAGCATTAGTCTTTTACCATTAACCCCTTTGCTGATAACTAACATCTATCTCTATGAGAAATTATTTCAGGGTAAAATCGTAATCTACATACGAAAAGTACCGACACAGGGTATGGGCCATACTATACATTTTAATAGAGTGAGGAGTGCGATCATCAAAATACGGTGAGTAGTGCCATTATAAAATATGGTAGTGAGAACATTAGCACTATAATTTCAAACCGTCGTTGTTACTTGGATGTTCCCACGCAGGTCGGGTTCAACCCGAATTTGGATTGGGTCGGGTTAAGCTTTTTCGCAAATCAGGTTGGGTTGGGTTGGGAAAAATCAACCCCAATTGGAAATCAGGTTGGGTAGGGTTGGGCTGTCGAGCAACCCGACCCGACCTGAAACTCGAATTTGGGTTCCATCTGAAGTTCTTTCTTTTTCAACATTGAAATAGTCTCCACAGTCCACAATGGACGGTTTGGATAATCCTATGGTGCGGGCCATACCGTACTTGAATAAAGTGAGGAGTGTGATCATCAAAATATAGTAGTGCGGATAATATTTCCCTTTGTTAATTGTTAGTCCCTGTTTGGTGTGGATTTTGAGAACCGATTGTGAGTTAAAAACTGATTATTAGTGACTCACTATTGGTTCTCAAAATCCAAAAGAACCCGGCTTGAGTTGAAGTGGTCAACAATTGGTACCATATCAAATCGGGTCAGCCGACCCGACCCAACCCGAATTGGGTCGGGTTGACACCCAAGTTGCACCCCTAACGATGACGAAAAATCTACTTTTCCTTATTCACTATGTGCGGGTCAAATTACAGAGATGTTGATATTACGAATGCAGGACACCTATTAAAATATTGACGAATTTTGGACACCTTAAGAGGAACAACAATCATGGAAACCTCTATAGATTGGAGGGCTAGGATCAGCCTATGGAAATGATTTTACAGGCACACCCTATTGGTGTTGTGTTCCATCACATGGACGGTTTAGATCAACCTATGATGTAGTATGTACAATTTTAAATGGATAGCACGTGCATCGCACGTGCATTTTTACTAGTAATAATAATCTAAAGAAACACCAATACAAGATAATAGAAAACATTAGCAAAAGAAACATGCATAGATGGTTCAATTCTATAATAGAAAACTTAGGGTCGGGCCGACTCAGGGTACCCTAGGCATTAACCCAGAACCCGACCCGACCTGAGTCAGGGTCTAAAAAAATGAACCCTGACCCGTCCTCAGGGTTGGAAAATCCAGCCCTGACCCTGTTCGGGCTCAAGGCGGGTCGAGCTGACAGGGCCAAACTTGTACCCATAATCCTAGCCCTCCGAGATATATAAAAATTCCATATAATCAAACCTCTATAGATTGGACGGCCAGGATCATCCTATGGAAATGATTTTTGGGGCACAACCTATTTACATTGTGGCCCATCAAATGGACGGGTTGGATCATCCTATGGTGTGGGCTCTACAGTCGATTTTGAAAAATAAGGGGTGAATATTGTAATAGAAGGGGGTGAATTTATCACTACTAATAAATAAAGATAGTTTCAATAAAAGGAAGACAAACAGGTGGCAAGATCAAACAAAGAAGCATTAAAGCAGGTGCAACTGGTTTTTTTGTTTTTGGAAGTATCTGCAGAGGCATGGAGGGGCGGAAATGACCAAAAACACACAAGAAAGTAAGGGAATACATGGGGAATTAATGCAAAGATGTACAGGATGTAGAAGGAATTAATGCAAAAGAGTGGAAGAAATTAACCCATGATTCTCGCTTTATATATACTAGGAAAAATGCACGTGCGTTGCACATGGGACCCAAATATTAGTTCAAATAGTGCAAAATGAGGAGGCAATCTAATATTGGAGTTGATTAAAAGGAACAAATACCTTGGATCTATTCATATAATAGGGAAAAAAGTATTACTTTATCTTTTACCTAAATTTTCATTTGAAACCGAAACTTCCACATTTCCAAGACGATCGAAACTTAAATTGAAATTTAAAATCTTACTCTTAAGCATGGTTTGAAATTTCGATCGAAATCCAAATCCGGTCAACCCGAAATGGTATAAAATTTCTAACGAAATTTCGTTTTGCCTCGAAATTTTGTTCCGAAATTTAATCGAATTTTCAAATTTTCGATCGAAATTTCATTTCCCCCCGAAATCCCGTTTCGGAATTTAAGGAATATCCAAAAAAAATATGGATTTTATCCCTTATTTAATATTATCCTGGAATTTCAGCCAAAATTACTGAAATTTTGACCGAGTTAAAGTATCATTTAAATTGATTTTTATGGATTTCGCATGAAATCCGACTAAATCAATGAACAACTATTTTTCTCGTATAGATTTTTGACTGAATTTCCGGGATAATATTAAATAATTATTAATATTATTTAATATTCTCCTAGCCCTCCAATCGATATAGGCTGATCCTAGCCCTCCAATCAATAGAGGTTTCCATAATTATTGTTCATCTTCAGTAATTATTAATATTATTTAATATTATCCTAACCCTCCAATCGATATAGGCTGATCCTAGCCATCCAATCGATAGAGGTTTCCATAATTGTTGTTCCTCTTGAGGTGCCCGGAATCCGTCAATATTTTGCAAGTGTCCTGCATGAGTAATATAAAGTAGTTGTTTCGTCATTGTCATATGTCTTTACCTCTTCTTGTTATTTTTTTTTTCGTAATTGTCGTAGACAGGTACCCTGTGTCGGTACTTTTTGTATATAGATTACGATTTTACCCTAAAGAAAGTAGTTAATATCATAACTTATTATTAAAGAGAATAGGCATAATACAGCTGGGATATAGATGGAATTTTTGGTAAGGGGTGGAAGAACTTAACCCACGATTCCACCTTTATATATAGTATAGTATAGTAGTTATATATATATATATATATAGAGAGAGAGAGAGAATAAGGACATAAGGACTAGTTCGTAATGGTATTTTGGTCATTTAAATCCTCACCAAATGAGAACCACCGTGTAAAAGATTTTTTCTTCATTTCTTACGGCGACAAGAAAATAACAGCCTTAACACATGTGAGAATAATGGATTACAATTTAACTTGTTCGTAATGGTATTTCGGTCATTTCGAAGGTCACCGACCACCTTTTAAAAGAATTCTTCTTCGTCTTATATTGCCACTAGATGATAACAACCTTAACACGTGAGAATAATGGGTTGGAATTTCCACGCCTAAAATCTATCTCAAGAGTCATAATTTTTACGGATAATTAGATTTACACCCCCTCTAGTTTCTGACACATCCACTTCCACCCCTATAGTTTAAAACGTGACAAATACACCCTTGTAGTTTCAATTTGTTTAAGGTTTGCCCCCTCAGCTGAAGGTTCGTCCATAGATTGAAGGGTTAGGATGATCCGATTGAGTTGATTTTTTGGGCACACCCTATCTATGTCAGGACCCATCAAATGAACGCTTTGGATCATCCAAATAATGTGGGCCCATACCCGAATCCAAACACTACAAAAAATCATCCAAATAATGTGGGCCCACATTGTTTAGATGATCCAAAGCGTTCATTTGATGGGTCCTGACATAGATAGGGTGTGCCCAAAAAATCAGCTCCATCGGATCATCCTAACCCTTCAATCTATGGACGAACCTTCAGCTGAGGGGGCCTACCTTAAACAAATTGAAACTACAGGGGTGTATTTGTCACGTTTTAAACTATAGGGATGGAAGTGGATGTGTCAGAAACTAGAGAGGGTGTAAAGGTAATTATCCCTAATTTTTATATCATGTGCGCATATGGAAAGATAAAATATAGTGTTTTATTGTTTAGTCTGCTTACTTTTTTCACTTAATCAACTTATAACAAGAGAAAGGGGATGACTTTCTTCATACCAGCCAAAAACATTACCAGTGAGAATCAGACAATTCAAAGTATAGTAGACAGACTTGTGTTTCACAAGAATCACAACATATAGCATATGAACGTCCCCCCTCATGGGCAAAGAGGGTGGTTCATTAAGCTTTTCCTTATAAAAAAAACACAAATTCAATCCTTTCTGTAATGAATGTGATTTGCGTTAAAGAAAATTATGTGACACCACATATTTTGCCATTATTAGTATATTTCCTTGGCTTTGTAGGCAGGGCGGAGCCAGGAATTTTCTTGAGGGGGGGGGGGGGAGGGGCGCGCAAGAGAATGTCTGTTGTATCACGTTAAGGGCCCACCGCTTTACACTAGACATCATATTTTGATATAATCCGGGCCACTATTTACAGATTGGTGGGGTTCACTATTTTACACCCATGCATAGCATGGCCAAGAATGCTAGTGATTTAATAAATTCCAAGCCCCTCTAAAATAATATCAAATAGAATTGCTTTTTACTTTAAAAATTTCAATAATTCCTATGATTTTACATGTTGCGGTGCGCGTGAGTACTATATTTTTAAAAGGGTACTATGAGGCCCACTTCATATGATAGTCCAAATTGTTCATTTGTTGGGCTACAATGTAAATAGATGGGACCGTGTAAATCATCTTCACAGGATCATCCTAACCCTCCGATCTATAGAGGTTTCTATAACAGGCAATCCAATGTACTACAAATTTACAGAACATATATAAAGCCTCATTGGGGTGCTCACAAAATCGGATTTCGTTTTGCAAGATAGAGATCAAATTCTTTGTTGTGACACCTTCACAAAAGAGAAGGTAGTGAACTTGTATACTCACAAAATGCAAAATTCCCATCTCTTTTTCACTTTTGCCCTTCCTTTATCCCCTTATGTAGAATTTTCTTTTGGTACTTTATACTTGGTCAGAGAACAGGACGACTTTGACAGAGGGAGGCAGTGCAATTGCCTAGACTGTTAGGCCCAAAATCGGTAACAGATGAGGCAGTATGAAGGAGCTGATCTGGCGGGTCCAAACTGCTAAACTGATTGAGAATTATGTCCTGCACACAAGTACACGAGGTCAGAATACCAACCCGCAGTCGTGACTCCGGACGGGCCCTTCGACACTCAAGTCAATAATGGGCACAAAATTGGGAAAACCAAAGCTAAAGATGGTCTTTTTCTTAGGAATTCGGTCCCTCCCCCTGGCATTTGTGAACGCTATTTATAGCAAAAGCCCTGGGGTAGTTGAATTGCCTACCTGAAATACAGGTGTGACAATCCAAGAGAGGGGGTGAATTGCTCAATTAGAAATTTTAGGCTTAATTAAGGGAGATTAAAAATTAATCACTAATTAGTCTTACCCTTGTTCAAATATGTATATCAATAAAAGCTACGATTTAGAATTTCTAATCATGCACATTTACTAATCCTTGTTCAAATGGATATCATAATGCAATTAGAGTTTATAACATTTAACACAAGTGTATTTACTAACCCTTGTTCAATTAAAGCATAAACACAAGTAAGATTAGAGATTACCAATCACCACAAGTGCAAGAGAGAAGGAAAAGAGACATCCATAAGGAACACAAGATTTATAGTGGTTCGGTCACAACTTGACCTACTCCACTCTTCCAAGTTTACCTCCTTAGGATCTCCACTAAAATGATGAAGCCATACACCCGACTCCTTCATCTCCAAAGGGAACAAACCCTTGCTTTTCCATTCTCAAGGGCCAAAGCGAAGCCCCTCGCACGAAGAATTGGTGAGGTGACACACCATCGCACATGATTCACCTTTCTTCACGGGCCGAATCAGAGACCCTTGTCTTCACCTCTCCTTACGGGCTAAAGAAGAGACCCTCACATGGTAAAACTCTCAATGCCTCTTAATAGGCGAATTACTACTTTGTAAGCTCACAATCACTCCCAAAAAATAGCAAAAGAAAAGCCCTATGGAGTGCCTCTTGATAAGATGTAGAAATGGAAGATCAAAGAGGTTTTTAGCTTTTGAAATAAAAATATTGAAGCTCAAAGAGAAATGGGATTTGATCTTTCTCAAATGTTCAAAAGCACGTAGAGATAGGTTTTAATCATGTATATATAGTGTATTTGAAAATATGACTGTTTGCAGTAAAACTGTAAATAAATGGCTTGAAAAAGTCAAACAGAAAACGCCCCAACAGCTAGTTTGCTCGCCCGCAGCAGTCGATCGGGCTACGGCGGTCGTCCGCCCCTATCGTGCACCCTATTCTATTTTCAAATTTCTTACCATCACGATCGACAGGCCACATGGCGGTCGCCCGGCGAGGGCTAACTATTTTCTCAAAAATTGGGCTCATAAAACCTATCCCGATCGACCGAACCACGGTGGTCGCCCGCCCTAGACCAAATCAGATTGCTTCTGTAGAAACAGAAACGCATCCGCGGTCGCCCGGATCATCTTGGTCGACTGGCCCGATAAAATTTGAGATGGCCTGGATTTTCAGGTTCCATCCTACGGTCGCCCGGACTAGCCCGGTTGACTGACCCTGAGTAAAATTCCATTTTTAACTTTAAAATCCAAGGGCTTATGAGCTATGGTCTTTGGGCTTAAGTCCAAGATTTTCAAACACAAATTTGGTTGTGTTGATGGTTTTCAAAGATGTAAAATCTTAAGTATAAAAACCATTTGAAAACCTTTTGAAAGTGCATTTAAACATAAAATCAAGAGGACTCTAAATACATTCTAAAAATAAGAACCTTGAGTCTTCTTGGAATGTCTTGGCTCCTTTGCACTTTCTTGGACTTCTTCAACTTGGGTGAACATCTTGTCCTTGTCTTGGCTCTTGTGACTTCTCGTCCAATCTTCAATGCATGTTGAGGTACATGACATGTCATCATGGCATGTTCAACTCCAAGCTCCTTCTTAACACTTGCTTAGGAACTTGTGGGATCTTCATGTTGAGCTTCTTGACTTGAGCATCTTTAAATAAGGATGACTTCAATATAGGTGCAAGCTCTTGGTTCCTTTGATCCTTGATCCAGAAGCCATGTGTTGTGAAGAGTTGTGTAATGACGATTATGACATGAAAATCCTGTATACAAAACAACACCTCAAAGCAACACATCAGTGCATAAATGCTAATCAATTTAATTTGATAGCATCAAAATAAGAAGGTAAGGTGAATGATTAACCCTTGAGAACCCTTGGGCTTACATTCTCCCCCTTTTTTATGATGGCAAACAAATTGATTAGGGAGGCAGGAGATATTAATCAAATAGATGAATTAGTATTAAACACTGTAAACAATGAAGCAATGCTCCCCCTCACTATATGCACAAGTATAATAAATGAATATAAAGCATGTGGTGCATATACAATTGGACTACCTAATTTATTCCCAAAATTCTCCCCCTTTTGGCAACAGTAAAAAGGTAGGGATATGCAAGTGTGAGTGCAAGTGGGGTGTCAAGATGAAGAACAACTCATAAGAGTTATTCAAAGTGTATACGATGTGTCAATGAAGCTCATATGATGCTTATCTAAATGAAAAATGCATGATAAGCAGAGTTTTTTTTTTTTTTAAAAAAAAAACAAGATATATAAGTTAAGCACAATTATGGGGGCAATAGACTATGTGAGCATATCACAATGGTCTATATAAACATGAAAAAGCAACCATTTGACTCTCTCCCTATTTATTTGTCATTGGCCCTAGGTGAAACCTATGTGAAAGGGCATGACAATACAAAATGGTTGAAAAGGTGATTGATTTGAACTCTTGGGCTACATTCTTGTAAGGGTTTTCTTGACGATATGCAGACACGTCTCTTCATGAGCATGGATATACTCAGACCTATATAAACTAACTTTTGAGTTTGCAAGTCGCTTACCCTTAGAATGTGAGAGCTCCCCCTGACTATGTGCAAAACAAAATACTAAATGTAGAGTGTAGGGCACATAGGAATTGATTTGGGCAGACACCTTTAACTATTTAGATTCCTCCATTCGAAAACCAATCACACTTTGAATATGAATGGATGATTATTAGACAGAGGATATGAGTTTAAGACAGATGGTCTAATAAACATATGGATAAGAGAGTGAAATCAATAATGTACATATCCATGGCAACCAAAGATCATGTATATATAGATAAAACTAAAATGCTCCATATACATGATCAAAATGGAAGATTAATACCACATTTCTTTTATCACTTTAAATCATCCCTCTTCCAAGAAATTGCCATTGGCCTTAGATAATTCTTATAATGCAAGGCCTAACAATACACAATGGCTATAGAGAAGAATGTAAAAGCACGGCCATTGGATCTTATCATGATTAAAGATGTTCTTATCTTTAAGAGTACATGATAAGAGATTGCTTCATAGGAGATAGGATGATCATCTCAATCACTATTCTATGAAGAAGAGTTCTAGAGATTTTTCAAACTCTAGAAAAAGATTCTTATCATTAGTAGAGATCGAAACATATAATTCTATCCAAGATAAGTATAAGGCCTGAGAAGATATGGCACTGAGGCACAGGCAAAGGGATCTTGTCAAAAGATGAGAGATGATCTCAAATGTAGAGAATATGACTAGACCCAACTACAACAAACATGGAGCAATGTGGCTCCACATGAGTGTACTTATCATATGTGATGCACATCAGACATCATATGATAAGGTGGATTGACAGACATTGAGTATGTATAGCTCTCCCTTTGTAAGTGACTCATACAATGTATGAATCCAAAGAGCTGTCCAACCACATAGACACCAAGGGATTTAAAGGTGAATGATTTCAAACCACCCTGGGGCCAATAAAGCATGATTGTTATAGGTAGTCATAAGATACCAAAAGAGGTGACAACCTAGCAAACCATGCTCCCCCTAAATATGTGCAAATAATATATATAACAAAGAAGGCAAATATAGCTTATTATGGTTAAGATGCTGGCTAAAAGCCAAAGTAATTAGATGTTTTAATTAAAGATGAGTGTTCACTCTCCAACTTACTAGGTAAGAGGACTAAGAGTACCAATTGAGTGATTTTTAAATTTAAGTTTACCATATTTACCATGTACCAATAGCATACAAGGGGAAAACTATAGGATATATATATATATATATATATAATAACAATTAAGCACAATTCTATAGGACTTAGACATTATAAGAGGGATCAATAGAATCCCATGTCTAAGAGAGACATCCATGGCTCATTCAATGAGAGCATTCATGGATAGTCTAGCATGTTTGGACACACGAATCATGGTCCAAACATTTGTGTCTATATCCACAAATCACCATATAAAAACCAAGATGTGTGGGAAACAAGTGTTCCCATCACAATGTGTTACATGATAACCATAACAATGAGAAACTGCGTAACAATGGTACTAGATTCCTATGACATTTTCAATTTTACTCAATTGAGTTTCATACATTGAAACTAGACTCATTTTCAATTCTCTACACAAATAAAGATATTCATGCAGGACTGTAGAGAATAATCGAAGGACTTCTAGAGAATGTCAAGTGATGAACACCTTGGAGACATGCATTTAAAAAAACACTACTATGACTAGATAATTTTATCTTAGTCACAAGAAGATATTCAATTTAGGCATTTTTTGAATACATCAATTTAACCCATCAACATTTCTTATGCATTTAATGATAATCATTAAACACATAAGAATGGGTTTAAAGGACAACTAGGTGCATAAACATACTTACTCACCTAGGGCAAGAGATGTTTAAGAAAGGATTTGAGTGGATTTCCTTAGACATGGCTTTTAAAACTCAATTTTGCTAGAAATGATATTCTTCCTAAGTTGAATATACAAAGATCTAGTAAAAGCCAAAATTGTCCTATATAGAGTTCAACAATGAAAGAAATGAACTTGAAGGATCAATTTGAACTCAAGGGCAAAAATGATGGTTAATTTTTATGGAAGCACACATGATTTTCACATTTGAATTTTCTATTGTGGATTTGCTATGTGGATACTAAGTGCACAAGTGATGTGATTTGCACCTAGATAGGCTTTTCTAAAAGATATTCAATAAGCACAAAAATAAAAAAGTTGTGATCATTTAAGCACAATGAGCAAAGATACAAACTATTAAGAACAGAATAATGATGAGTATCTAATACTCAAAATTAAAAAGATATATCATTAAGCTCATGAAAACTAGATACAAAAAATATTCAATGAATTAAAGTATCTAGCAAGAATGTGAATGATAAAATAATTTAGCATAGCCCCTAAACTAACTCATTCACTAATTAGATTAGAGGGACTCTTTTAGAACCCAAATTCCTTTGGTTCCATCCATGTTTGTTTGTGGGAGTGTACATTTTCTAATCCAAACAAACTTATTAGATTTCACAATTCCAAGCTTACACTTAGAATTGTGATGCTCAACTCTACAACAATAATTTTGATTAGTAGATGATGAGCAATTAGACTCATAAGACTTTAAAGTATGTTTATCCTTTTCTTCATTAAGTCTTTAATTCTTAATAGAGAGTTCTTTATTTATTTGTTCTTCATTTTCACAAACATGTTTATGTTTTTCAAAAAGTTTAATGTTTGTGATTTCAAGGCTTTTAATTTCTTTCTGAAAGGCATTGCATCTTTGAAATAAGTCAACATTTTTATTTATAAAAAATATGCTCAATTGACTTATTTTTCCTTTCTTTTCAAACTTTCATTTATTTTCAATTTCAAATTTTCAATTTGAATTTTCAAATCAGAAATTAAATGTTTGAAAGAAACTTCATTTGCAAAAGATTTTTCTAAAATATCTTTTTGTCTACAAATTGTATCATTTGAAAAGAGAAACATTTTTTTCAAAAGTATTTTCTAATGAAGTCGAAATAGCATTTGCATTGATGCAATTTGAAATATTGTTAAAAATGTTTGGAGTTAAACCACAACACAATAAAATCATAGCCTTTTGAGTTGAAGGAAAATAATTTTATATCTGCTTCAGTGCATTTTCTTAAAAAAAAAATCCCCTCTTTAATAACATCTAAAATGTCATTATCTATGGATTTGAGATAAGCTTACATTTGTGCTTTCTAAGCTCCATAATTCGTTCCATCAAGGAATGGAGGAATTAGGGTGGATCGGCCTTTCTAAAAATCCATAGGGATTGTCACAAATCTTTTCTATTGTAGATTTTTAAGATTTAAAAATCTCTTTAAGACCTACGCTTTGATACCAAATGAAATACTGGTGCGACAATCTAAGAAGGGGGTGAATTGGTCAATTAGAAATTTTAGGCTTAATTAAGGGAGATTAAAAATCAATCTTCTAAATAAGCACTAATTAGTCTAACCCTTGTTCAAATATGTAAATTAATAAAATCTAGGATTTAGACTTTCTAATCATGCACATTTACTAACCCTTGTTCAAATGGATATCATAATGCAATTAGGGTTTACAACATTTAACAGAAGTGCATTTACCAACCCTTGTTCAATTAAAGCATAAACACAAGTAAGGTTAGAGATTACCAATCACCACACGTGCAAGAGAGAAGGAAAAGTGACATCCACAAGGAACACAAGATTTATAGTGGTTCGGTCACAACTTGACCTACTCCACTCTTCCAAGTTTACCTCCTTGAGATCTCCACTAAAATGATGAAGCCGTACACCTGACTCCTTCATCTCCAAAGGGAACAAACCCTTACGTTTTCATTCTCAAGGGCCAAAGTGAAGCCCCTCGCACGAAGCCTTGGCGAGGTGACACACCATCGCACATGATTCACCTTTCTTCACAGGCTGAATCAGAGACCCTTGTCTTCACCTTTCCTTACGGACCGAAGAGGAGACCCTCACATGAAGAACAACTAAAATCTAAAACTCTTAATGCCACTTAATAGGCGGATTACAACTTTGTAAGTTCACAATCACTCCCAAGAAATAGCAAAAGAAAAGCCCTATGGAGTGCTTCCTGATAAGATGTAGAAAAGGAAGATCAAAGAGGTTTTTAGCATTTGAAATAAAAATGTTGAAGCTCAAAGAGAAATGTGATTTGATCTTTCTCAAATGTTCAAAAGCATGTAGAGATAGGTTTTAATCATGTATATATATTGTATTTGAAAATATGACCGTTTGGGGTAAAACTGTAAATAAATGGCTTGAAAAAGTCAAGCAGAAAATGCCCCCGCGGCTAGTTTGGTCTCCCGCAGTAGTCGACTGGGCTACGGCCGTCGTCCACCCCTATCGTGCGCCCTATTCTATTTTCAAATTTCTTACCGTCGAGATCGACCGGCCACATGGCGGTCGCCCGGCGATGGCTAACTGTTTGCTCAAAAATTTGGCTCATAAAACCTATCCCGGTCGACCGACCGACGGCGGTCGCCCACCCTAGACCAAATCGGATTGCTTCTGTAGAAACAGAAGCGCATCCGCGGTCGCCCAAATCATCCTTGTCGACTGGCCCGATAAAATTCGAGATGGCCTAGATTTCCAGCTTCTATCCCGCGGTCGCCCGGACTAGCCCGGTTGATCGGCCCTGAGTCAAATTCCATTTTTAACTTTAAAATCCAGGGGCTTATGGGCTATGATCTTTGGGCTTAAGTCCAAGGTTTTCAAACACATTTTTTGGTGTGTTGATGGTTTTCAATGATGTAAAATATTAACTATAAAAACTATATGAAAATCTTTTGAAAGTGCATTTAAACATAAAATCAAGAGGACTGCAAATACGTTCTAAAAATAAGAACCTTGAGTTTTCTTGGAATGTCTTGGCTCCTTTGCACTTTCTTGGACTTCTTCAGCTTGGGTGAACATCTTGTCTTTGTCTTGGCTCTTGTGACTTGTCCTCCAATCTTCAATGCATGTTGAGGTACATGAGGTGTCACCATGGCATGTTCAACTCCATGCTCCTTGACACTTGCTTAGGAACTTGTGGGATCTTCATGTTGAGCTTCTTGACTTGTGCATCTTCAAATAAGGATGACTCCAATGTAGGTTCAAGCTCTTGGTTCCTTCGATCCTTGATCCACAAGCCATGTGTTGTGAAGAGTTGAATAATGGCAATTATGACATGAAAATCCTATATACAACACAACACCTCAAAGCAACACATCAGTCCATAAATGCTAATCAATTTAGTTTGCTAGCATCAAAACAAGAAGGTAAGGTGAATGATTAACCCTTGGGAACCCTTGGGCTTACACTACCCCAGGACAGGTGTCAGCCCATGTGTGGGCCTAATTTTACCTGCCCTTGGTAGATTACCTGGCTATCCCTGGGGCTGGTGCCAACTTCTTAGTGGGCCCTCTGAGGGCCATTTGTCGACAGCTAATTGGAGTTGACTTTTCATACCCCATCATTTGCCCCCCGGTTCTCCATGTCATTTTAATGACTTGGGGAAGCATGAGAGGTTGCGCTCCTGAGCGGTTGAAAGAGTCGAGGCTCGGAATGAAGTGCGTAGGACGGCTTCTGGTACCCTGCCCGGTTCGGGACGATCAGAGATAAGAGGTGAAATATTCTGCCCGGCCAAGCCTCCTGCACGGCCTGAGAAGACCAGAAATATGAAGTGATTCATTCTGGCAGGCCAAGCCCTCTGCACGGCCTAGGATGACCAAAAATATGAAGTGAAAACTTCTGCCTGGCCAAACCTTCTGTACGGCTCGGGACGACTAGAAACACGAAGTGAAATGTTCTGCCCGGCCAAGCCTTCTGCACGGCCTGGGACGACCAGAAATAGGAAGTGATTCATTCTGGCCGGCCAAGCCCTCTGTACGGCCTGGGACGACCAAAAACACAAAGTGAAATGTTCGGCCCGGCCAAGCCTTCTGCACGACTTGTGACGACGAGAAATAGGAAGTGATTCATTCTGGTCGGCCAAGCCCTCTGCACGGCCTAGGACGACCAAAAATATGAAGTGATTCATTTTGGCCGGCCAAGCCCTCTGCACGGCCTAGGACGACCAAAAATATGAAGTGATTCATTCTGGCCGGCCAAGCCCTCTGCACGGCCTAGGACGACCAGAAATATGAAGTGATTCATTCTGGCCGGTCAAGCCCTCTGTACGGCCTGGGACGACCAAAAACATGAAATGAAATATTCTGCCCGGCCACACCTCATGCACGGCTTGGGACGGGCAGAATTTTGTCATTTTTGTTAGCCCAAAGTTCCCCATGGGTTCACTCAATCACCTTGTTTTGATGATTAACAAACACAAATTGATTAGTCATTTATGGACTAATTGTTTGCCTTGAGTGTTGTGCTATAGACAGGTAATTCACAGGTCAATCCATGCTAGCACACACACAGATGGCCTAAGTTTGAAGATGAACCAAACAAAGGACAAATGAGCTAGAGCATACTTGGACAAACCATACCTTGGAGGATCAACCAAGGAGAAGTTCCACACAACCATCTTAAAGCATTGAACAAACAAAGGAAGATCAATGAAGGCCAAAGCCTGTGGATCAACAACTTTCAAAGGAGCTTGAACCAAATGGTGGCATCATCCTTGGAAGGTGTCAAGCAAAGAAGCTCAACCTTGAAGATCCCAAAGCAAGCCAAGCACACCATTGAAGATCAAATGAAGATTGGCTCAGGAGAATAAGAGAGTACTTAGAATGGTAGTATGTATCACCTTTCTCTCTTGTGTTTTCTCTTATCAAGGCACATCTTAAAACCCCTAAAAATATATTTTTTAAAGAGACTAACACACCCTTTAAGGACTAAATGGATAAGTGAATGGCCATGGTGGTGTACCAACATGTTGGGACCTATATGACATTCAGCACAAGAATGAACAAAACAGAGTTCCGAAGCAACAACCTGGACCAGCAACTAAATACTATCAAAACTTGTTTAAGACATTTTCAAATATTTTTGAAAATATTTTTAACAGATAGCTCTCATTTTTCTCATATCCGTAGAGTACAGGAACGTCAAAATCCGACGAGAAATGAGGGAGATATGAATTTTACAAATTAGACACTAAATGCTGGAAAACCAGTCTCGGAATTCCGAGAATTATTCTCGGAGGTCCGAGAAATGGTCCAGGGAATAAAATCCCATACTCTGTTTGAATTCTCGGAACGCCGAGAATTTGCTCGGAACTCCGAGAAGTGTTTCTGTTCAAAAAAATATAGCCGTTGTGGTGCAACGACTAGTTGACTATTTGACCCAGTTTTGACTGTTTTGCCCCCCAAACAGTCACATGGAGTTGGGACTTCATATATACCCATTCAAAGGGTCCAAAACACATGAGGAACATTGTCCAACTCTAACAAACCCTAAAAAATTATTTGTGAATCATTTTTGGGTAAAAACTCTCATCAAACTCATTGTGCCTTGATTTTGGAAAAATCATTTGAGATTGGTTTAGGCTTTCATTTGCAAATTATTCTTGAGAGAAAGTGTGTGAGCTACAACTTGTAATCAAGCCTAGTAAGAGGCTAATATTTCTTCTTCTTCTTCATTCGATCGGTGGCAAGGGCATCCTTGTTTAATTCCCTTGGGTGAAGCGCTTAGAACTCGGCGGAGAAGGAGAGTCATTGTAAAGGTGGAAGGGCATCCTCATTTAATTCCCTTGAGAGTGTAATCGCCTCGGAGCCGGGCGTCATGGAGGTCTCAATAGTGAAAATCCTCAAGTGCGACCTTGAGTAGAGTGGAGTAGGCCTTTGGCCGAACCACTATAAATTCTTGTGTCGCTTGCATTGGTATTTCTTGATTTCTCACTCCCTCTCTCACTCTCTTATTTGTGCTTGTCTTATTATTTAGAATTGAGTGAGTTAGCATTGCCATCCAACGTAAATATCTTTACATTGCTAATTAGCCCACTAAATCTCCTAATTAAGTTGGTTGTTTAAACAAGGGTTTTTAAGCTTATATACATTTGTGAAAATTGGTTAAGCTTAACTAATTCAACTTAATTAACCAAGGGATAAAACTAGGGTGAAATTAGTAAAAATTTTCAAAAGGCAAAAGTTTTATAAACATCCTATTCACCCCCTTTCTAGGTTTCCAAACCAAGTCTCTACTTGGATTTCAGTTTTCTGTAACGCGCCATATCCTGGCCGGCCTGGGACGACCAGATTTTTATCGTTTAGTGTAACGCGTAATATCCTGGCTGGCCTGGGACGACCAGATTTTTGTCGTTTTGTGTAACGCGCCATATCCTGGCCGGCCTGGGACGACCAGATTTTTATCGTTTTGTGTAACGGGCCATATCTTGGCCAGCCTGGGACGACTAGATTTTTGTCGTTTTCTGTAACGCGCCATATCCTGGCTAGCTTGGGACGACCAAATTTTTGTCATTTTGTGTAATGCCTATATCCTGGCCGGCCTGGGACGACCATATTTTTATCGTTTTCTGTAAAGAGCCATATCCTGGCCGGCTTGGGACGATCAGATTTTTGTCGTTTTGTGTAACGATCATATCCTGACCGGCTTGGGACGACCAGATTTTTATCGTTTTGTGTAACGCGCCATATTCTGGCAGGCTTTCCATTCTTGCCAGCAGTATTTTTTTTTACGATATACGTATACATACGCATCGCCTCGCGCCTTGTGCCCTGCTTCATTAATGAGGGGCACATGGCAAGCCTTGGTTCGCGAATGTGAACCACCTCAAGCCTTCAAGGCTATAAGAGGCGTTGCTTACCCATTCATTCTACATTCTTCATTTTCCTTTTGCCTCATTTCTGCTCTGCCTGCTCGGGTTTGTTATTAGCTTTGCGGTTGTGGTCGTCGCTGAGTTAGGGGCCTTTCCCTTCGGACCGGTAATCTTCTTTCAGTGCGTCTTTCCTTTATTTGTCTCCTTTTTTGTATTCTTGATGTCCAGTAGTAGTACTTCTAGGTCTAAGTCGGACTCCAGATCATCCCCCGTGGGATCCGCTTATGCTAGTAGTTCAGGGTCTAGTTCGTCGGAGAGGACCAGATCCAATCCGACCATGATTCCCGACCCTTATATGGCCAGCGATAGGGGAGATATAGTTGACCTTGACGAGTCCGTAGATATTGGGGACGAGGTGATTTTAGATTTAAATTCCACCCCGTCCGAGTAGATAGCCCCGACCGAGCAGAGGCGAGTGAGGGGAGTTATATCGCCGAGGCGTCCACATCCTTCATCCCAGGGCGGGCTGCTGAGGCCATAGCTGAGGCCCGGATGGATGCTAATCTGCAGTACAATATTCAGGCTCTGTACGAGGAGAACTTACTTGATGACTCCAAACTAGGGGATGTTAGGGATAGGTATTGTATCCCTGAGCGGTTCAGATTGAGAGCGGCAATCGAAGGAGATAGGGCTAGTAACGATAGTTTTGATGTCTGCGTATACGAGGAAGCCTTAAGAGCCGGACTTACGTTCCCCCTTAAACCCATTCTGTAAGCCCAATGGTTTCCACCTTGGCATTCCCATCTTATTTTGATGATTCCAATACACAAGTGATTTATGATCACTAATGTGTTTGATTGTCTAAGTTGTAGATCACATTGGTGCTAAGACAACATTGCTTGGATTGAGGCCAAGAAGATCTCATTGGACCACATCATGAAGGCCAAAGACATCGAAGTCCAAGACGAATGAAGACTTGAAGAATCGCATTGAAGATCGAAGTCAATTTAGATTGTAAAAGATCCAATCTTAATTTAGATTTTAAGAGGCATAATTAAGTTAATCTCACACACCCTAAGGCTCTGTTCACTTGTTTTCCCGAGAAAGGAAAGGAAAAGGTTTCCCGGGAATCTGACGTGGCATTAGGAAAAGAAATCCAGGGAAGCTGTGTAGGAAAAGGTTTCCCACGCCTATTCACGTGCGCAGGAAAAGGTTTCCCGAGAAACTGCTTGCCCACCTTTTTCACTAGTTTTCCCTGGAAAGCAAATCCGACCAAAATAGTGGGATTTGGTTTCCCACACTTGTGAGAAAAGAGACATTTCCACGTCATTTTTGGCAATTTCCATGTCATTATTTGACATTTTCCACCTAGGCTTGTTACTTTCTCAGGAAAGCAAGTGAACACCAGAATTCTGTCTTGTCAAGGAAAAAAGAGGCTCTTTTCCAAGGATTTGCTTTCCCGGGAATGCAAGTGAACAGAGCCTAAATGTATAAGAGATTATCCTTGTGGTGTTCCAACAATGTGGAACCCTCATAACGATCCAAACTTGGTGTAAAGTTGGAAGCTCAAAAATAAGAATTGAAAAATTGCTTGACATAGGCTTCTCGGAACTCCGAGAGAATTCTCGGAGCTCCGAGACATTCCTCGGAGCTCCGAGAAATGGTCGAGTATCATTTTTTCAATTTCTGTTTGTATTCCCGGAACTCCTAGAATTTTTCTCGGAACTCCGAGAACACTATAACGGTCAGAAAAAGAGCCGTTGGTAATTTTTGCCAGAATTATGACAATGCCCTTGAACGGTCATATTTGGCTTTTCCTATATATATGGGTATTCCTAACATACCAATCATGAATTCTAACACTGTAAAACTTTATTTGAACATCCAAAGAGTGAATCAAACTTGATTATGCCTCTCATCCTCTAAAGATTAGGATTTGGATCATAGGCTCAATTTGTACATCTTCTACATTTTGTAAACCCTTGTGAGGGATTGTTTTTGTTCTTTCTTTCTTATCAAGAACTTTGTATCGGGCGAGTGTTCGGAGAAGCGTAGCCCACTCTCCGTGGTGAAGATTGCCACCAAGGTTAAAGGCATTCGAAATTGTAATCGGCATTGATCTTCGCCGAAGTTAAGAAGATCACATAGTGAAGCCATCAACGTGTTTGGTTGGTGGAGTGGAGTAGGCCTCGCATTTGGAGGACCGAACCACTTTAAATCTCGGGTGCACTCTCTCTTAAACTCTTACTCTTTATTTGCATTGCACCTTTAGATTTAACTTGTGTGCTTGAATTTAATTGTTGATCTCTTAATCTTCAAAATTAGGTTTGAGTTTTCAAAAGGCTAAAACTTGCTAGCAACCTAATAATTTTCACTCCTCATAGTTGCCTTTTCGGGACCACCCTTGGATTTTCACTTGGTATCAGAGCCTTAGCTCTTAAAAGATTTTCATTTTCATAAAATTTTTGGTAAATTTTTCTTAAAAATTTTAACAAGAGAAAGATCATTTGATCTTTGGCAACTTTCTATTTTGTGAAATGGCAAATACAAATAGAACCGGACTTCCGGAAGGCCATTCCACAACTAGACCTCCCTTCTTTGATGGGTCCAACTATGGACATTGGAAGACAAGGATGCGCATCTATCTTCTTTCGATAGATGTGGAACTTTGGCACATAGTTGAAAATGGATACATGTTGCCTTCCAAACCATTTGAAGAATGGAATGTTGTAGAGAAAAGGCATGCAAATTTAAATTACAAAGCTATAAATTCTTTGTTTTGCGCCTTATCTACGGAGGAGTTTAATCAAGTAGCTCTTTTTTATTCCGCCAAGGTTATTTGGGATACACTTGCTGTTACCCATGAGGGAACATCTTAAGTTAAGGATTCCAAAATAAACTTGTTAAAGAGCAAATATGAAATGTTTAGAATGGGTCAAAATGAAAGCATTTCTGAAATGTATACCCGTTTTTCTAAAATTTCTAATGAACTAGCTAATCTTGGTAAATCTTATCCTACTGATGAGCTTGTGAGTAAGTTGCTTAGGTCACTTCCCCCACATTGGGATCCAAAGGTCACTGCAATACAAGAATCAAAGGATCTTAAGGCGCTAACCGTGGAAGAGGTTGTAGGATCTCTCATCACCCATGAGATGCTCCTCACTAGCCGACAAGAGGAGAAGAAGCCAAAAGAGAAGGAAAAAGAAAGCCGATCTCTAGCTCTAAAAGTCTCCAAGGTAAAAGTGGACTCATCATCCTCAAGTGAGGCGGATAGTGATGAAGAAGAAGCTTTAAGAAAATTTAAAAGCTTATGGAGAAAGAAACATAAAAAGGATAAAAAGAAGAAGAAAGAAGAAAGTGATGTTGAGGGAGTTATAAGATGCTACAATTGCAAGAAGACGGGGCACAAAAGACTGGAGTGTCCGCTTCTCAAGTCATCTTCCTCAAAATACAAGGGAAAGAAGGATTGGAAGAAGCATAAGGCTCTTGCCGCCGGTTGGGATGCGTTAAGCACATCGGGCAAAAGCTCAAGTGAAGGGGAAGAAAATAAAAAAGATGATCTTTTCTTCATGGCATTCACTCATGAAGATGAGGTAAACTCTAACCCATCTTGTAATTCATCAAGTAGCGATAGTGAAAAAATATCTTATGATGAATTGTGTAACACCTTGCATTCTCAAATTTCAAAAAATAAAGTTCTTAAAAAATCTATTTCTAAATTAGAAAATGAACTTGATGTTTTGAAAATTGACTCATCTTCTTCCATATCAAAATCTCAAGCACAAATTGAAAATTTTAAACTTGAGATTAAAACCCTTAAGGGTTGTTTGGATGAGAAAACTTGCCAATTAGCACAATTTCAAGATGTGGCAAGCTCTTCCAAATCTTATGAAGATGAATTTAATGATTCTTGAAATCAAATAACACATCTTCATAATGAAAATGAAAGGTTAAGATTATGTCTCCATGGGTTCCTAAATGGTGACAAAATAATTGACATAATCTTAAAGAATGCTAGTCATAGACCTAATCATGCATTTTATGATAGGACTAGCTTATCTAACCCTCATGTTAGATGCCATTATTGTGGAATAAATGGTTATTACCAATTCCAATGTGCATCTAAGATTAGGGATTGTGGGGGAACCAAGAAATCTTGGGTTCCCAAAGCCCCCATATGATTTTCATCATATGTGCTTAGATTGGGGGCTTGCTCTAAAATTGAATATCTTTCTTGGATAATTAAAATATCCCCTCTTATGTTGAATAAAAATTCTAAATAGGGGGAGTTCTAGGTTTGTCTTTTTCCTTGAAAAAGGGGGAGCCTTAAATTGAATATTTCATCCATTTGTTTCTCTTTTACCCCAATCTTTTTGATTAATGCCAAAGGGGGAGAGAATTCTAGTGTAAGGGAAATATGTATGCTTTTATTGAAAAATCTTTTGTGCTTATCATCATAAAAATGAGGGAGAATGTAAGCCCAATGGTTTCCACCTTTGCATTCCCATCTTATTTTGATGATTCCAATACACCAGTGATTTATGATCATTAATGTGTTTGATTGTCTAAGTTGTAGATCACATTGGTGCTAAGACAACATTGCTTGGATTGAGGCCAAGAAGATCTCATTGGACCACATCATGAAGGCCAAAGACATCGAAGTCCAAGACGAATGAAGACTTGAAGAATCGCATTGAAGATTGAAGTCAATTTAGATTGTAAAAGATCCAATCTTAATTTAGATTTTAAGAGGCATAATTAAGTTAATCTCATACACCCTAAACGTATAAGAGATTGTCCTTGTGGTGTTCCAACAATGTGGAACCCTCATAACAATCCAAACTTGGTGTAAAGTTGGAAGCCCGAAAACAAGAATTGAAAAACTGCTTGACATAGGCTTCTCGGAACTCCTAGCTCGGAACTCCAAGACATTCTTCGGAGCTCCCAGAAATGGTCCAGTAGCATTTTTCCAATTTCTATTTGTATTCCCGGAACTCCGAGAACACTATAACGGTCAGAAAAAGAGCCGTTGGTAATTTTTGCCAGAATTATGACAATGCCCTTAAACGGTCATATTTGGCTTTTTCTATATATATGGGTATTCCTAACATACCAATCATGAATTCTAACACTGTAAAACTTCATTTGAACATCCAAAGAGTGAATCAAACTTGATTATGCCTCTCATCCTCCAAATATTAGGATTTGGATCATAGGCTCAATTTGTACATCTTCTACATTTTGTAAACCCTTGTGAGGGATTGTTTTTGTTCTTTCTTTCTTATCAAGAACTTTGTATCAGGCGAGTGTTCGGAGAAGCGTAGCCAACTCTCCGTGGTGAAGATTGCCACCAAGGTTAAAGGCATTCAGAATTGTAATCGGCATTGATCTTCGCCGAAGTTAAGAAGATCACATAGTGAAGCCATCAACGTGTTTGGTTGGTGGAGTGGAGTAGGCCTCGCGTTTGGAGGACCGAACCACTTTAAATCTCGGGTGCACTCTCTCTTACACTCTTGCTCTTTATTTGCATTGCACCTTTAGATTTAACTTGTGTGCTTGAATTTCATTGTTGATCTCTTAATCTTCAAAATTAGGTTTGAGTTTTCAAAAGGCTAAAACTTGCTAGCAACCTAATAATTTTCACTCCTCATAGTTGCCTTTTCGGGACCACCCTTGGATTTTCACATTCTTTGCTGAGGTTCTCCGATATTACGGTCTGGCCCCGGCTCAGGTGGCGCCGAACTCATGGAGAATGCTGATCGGCTTTATGTACCTGGTCCGAGGTCGTCTCCAAAGGAACTTGTCCATACCATTGTTCCGTATGTGCGCGCATCTAAAGAGGCATCAGGACGGAGGTTGGATCTATATCAGCCATCGGCCTGAGGTGAAGATGATCACAGGCATCCCAACCTCCATACACAAGTGAAAAAACAGGTTCCTTTATGTCAAGGACAGCGAACCTACTGGGGTCTGGCCGGTTCCTCCAAAATGGTCCACTCCGACACGCCAGTTTTAGTTGTGAAACCCCTCGATCCAGTTGGTTTCAGAAACAAGGGCAGCATCCCAGCTTCCTTCCAGTAGCGCATTCTTTGATTAACTAGTCCAATGTGCAGTCGGTGCAACAACCATTTCATCAGTAGAACTAGATTATCTATAACCCTTCCCGACAAGCTGAAGAATTTGTTATCCCGCATTCAGCCTTGTTTTATCCATCTCCGCCCGAGCATTAAGCCACAAGCCTCTCCTAGAGGGTGAGGACAAGTTGACGTTTGCCCAAATCTGTGAGGAGCTGCAACGAGAGGGTCTGATTCATTGTGCGGAGTTTTTTAGGCAGAAGATTCTGGGCTGGCTTGGCATTAGTACTGCAACCCGAGCACGTAGGTGGCTTTAGGCTAGCTTTCGTATCCCTTCGCTTTCTTTCCCTTTCGTCCAGTCACTGGCACTGGTTTTATTCTTGGTGGATTTCAGAGATGCAGAAGCAGTCCGCACTGGAGGAGGTGGGGCAGAATGCTCTTGGCAGGGGCCAGAAAAGGAAGGCCCCGGAAATCTCCAGTCCCTCAGCAGTCCAGGACGTATGACCCAAGGGGGGTAAACCCATGGTGAAGATCGTCGGCACTTATGGCCGGGGAGGTGGATCCGGCCAGAATGTGATTTTCGCCATTATGCCTTCCCCTGAACGGCCCGGGGACAACGTTTTCTGCCCCAACTGAGGCGTTCAGAAGAACGACACCGGTTTGAGAGATAGTCGGGTGGTTAGAAAGATCATTACCAAGGGCTTGCTGTCGGAGGACAAGCTCAAGGTTAGGAACGAGCCTCCGGGCACACGGTCGAGGAAGCTATGTTCACTTCGATCTACGAGGTACTTCGAATTTTAATTTAGCTCCTATTCATTTGTTGCATGGCCTGTTATTCATTTCGTGTCCTTTCATTTGCAGATCGGATGCTACTATAATGATATTTGCGAGAAGACCCGGAGCTTCTCCACAGCGATCACCCAAATCGAGATAGAAATTGGCAAGCTAAAGCAGGAGGCCGTAGAGCTGAAAAAGTCCATTGAGGATAGGGACAAGGAGATCAGGAGGCTGAATAGTGAAATGACCGCCCAAGGGGAGAAGGCCCTCGACGCCCTCAACAAGCAGAGAGAGAGGGCCTAAAAGAGGCAGAAGGAGGCCGTGCGAAAAAAGGAAGAAGACCTCGTCAACCTGTCCACTGACTCCTACAAGCTGGGTTTCACAGATTGCCTTGAGCGAGTCAAGGAGGCTCACCCAGATGTCGTCCTGGAAGGCATTTCCCTGCCTGAGCTGGAGGCGGAGGAAGTGGGCGAGTAGAGCGCCCTTCCAGTCGTGGATGCTTCTGAGGCAAATGACCCTCAGGGGAACGGTAGTCACGAGGATTCCTGATCTTCTCGTTTTCCCCGTTTTTGTTTGGTTCGGCCCTTTGGGACTATTTCTTTTTGTTGGCATGGCCTTTGGAGGCTTATTTTTTGTACATCTGCCCATCTGGGCTTTTATGAATAGAGAATGGTTATATTTTCTGAAATTCCGAGGGAGGTCCCGAATTGGCAACTAATGAGGAGGTAAAAAATTAGGTTGCTAACAAGTTTTAACCTTTTTTAAAATCTCAAACCCAATTTTGAAGATTAAGAGATCAAGATGAAATTCAAGCACACAAGTTAAATCTAAAGGTGCAGATGCAAATATAAAGCAATAAGATAAGAGAGAGTGCACCCGAGATTTAAAGTGGTTCGGTCCTCCAAATGCGAGACCTACTCCACTCCACCAACCAAACCCGTTGATGGCTTCACTATGTGATCTTCTTAACTTCGGCGAAGATTAATGCCGATTACAATTCCGATCACCTTTAACCTTGGTGGCAATCTTCACCACGGAGAGTGGGCTCTGCTTCTCCGAACACTCGCCCAATACAAGTTTCTTGAATAAGAAAGAAAGAACAAAAAATCCCTCACAAGGGTTTACAACTTTTGAAGAAGATGTACAAATTAAGCCTATGATCCAAATCCTAATCTTAGAGGATGAGAGGCATAAACTAGCTTGATTCACTCTTAGGATATTCCAATAGGATTTTAGAGTGTTAGGATTGATGATTGGGAAGGTGGGAATACCCATATATATAGAAAAACCCAAATATGACCGTTTGGTGGCATTGTCGTAAATCTGGCAAAGTTACCAACGGCTCTATTTCTTCCCGTTATAGTGGTTTCGGAGTTCCGAGAGATTTTCTTGGAGTTCTGAGAAAAAATCTCGGAGTTCCGGGAATACAAACAGAAGATGGAAAAATTCTACTGGACCAAATCTCGGAGCTCCGAGAATTATCTCAGAGTTTCGAGAAGCCTATCGGCAGCAGATTTTCAATTATATTTCTTATTTGTTTGGGCTTCGAACTTTACACCAAGTTGGGATTGTAAATTAGGGTTCCAAAGTGTTGGAACACCACAAGGACAATCACTTAAGCATTTAGGGAGTGTGTTTATTTACTTTATTTATGCCTCTTAAAATCTAATACTAAGATTGAATCTTATACATTCTAATAGACTTCGATATTCAATTGTAAGCCCAATGGTTTCCACCGTGGCATTCCCATCTTATTTTGATGATTCCAATACACAAGTGATTTATGATCACTAATGTGTTTGATTGTCTAAGTTGTAGATCACATTGGTGCTAAGACAACATTGCTTGGATTAAGGCCAAGAAGATCTCATTGGACCACATCATGAAGGCCAAAGACATCGAAGATCCAAGGCGAATGAACACTTGTAGAATCGCATTGAAGATCGAAGTCAATTTAGATTGTATAAGATCCAATCTTAATTTAGATTTTAAGAGGCATAATTAAGTTAATCTCACACTCCCTAAATGTATAAGTGATTGTCTTTGTGGTGTTCCAACACCTTGGAACCCTCATAACAATCCCAACTTAGTGTAGAGTTGGAAGCCCAAAAACAGAATTGAAAATCTGCTTGACATAGGCTTCTCGGAACTCCGAGAGAATTCTCGGAGCTCCGAGCTCAGAACTCCGAGAAATCCTTGGAGCTCCGAGAAATGGTCCAGTCGACATTTTCTCACTTCTGTTTGTATTCCTGGAACTCCGAGATTTTTTCTCGGAATTCCGAGAAATATTCTCGGAACTCCGAGAACACTATAACGGTCGGATTTTTAGCCGTTGGGAATTTTCCAGGAATCACAACAATGCCCTTGAACGGTCATATTTGGCTTTTCCTATATATATGGGCATTCTAAACTTCAAGATTATCAATCCTAACACTCTTAAACTCTACTTGAACATCCAAAGAGTGAAGCAAACTTGATTATGCCTCTTATCCTCTAAAGATTAGGATTTGGATCATAGGCTCAATTTGTACATCTTCTACATTTTGTAAACCCTTCTGAGGGATTGTTTTTTGTTCTTTCTTTCTCATCAAGAACTTTGTATCGGGCGAGTATTCGGAGAAGCGTAGCCCACTCTCCATGGTGAAGATTTCCACCAAGGTTAAAGATAATCGGAATTGTAATCGGCAGCGATCTTCACCGAAGTTAAGAAGATCACATAGTGAAGCCATCAACGGGTTTGGTTGGTGGAGTGGAGTAGGCCTCGCGTTTTGAGGACCGAACCACTTTAAATCTCGGGTTCACTATCTCTTGAACTCTTGCTCTTTATTTGCATTGCACCTTTAGATTTAACTTGTGTGCTTGAATTTCATTATTGATGTCTTAATTTCCAAATTAGGTTTGAGTTTTTCAAAAGGCTAAAACTTGGTAGCAACTTAATAACTTTCACTCCTCATAGTTGCCGTACTCGAGACCACCCTTGGAATTTCACTTGGTATCAAAGCTTTGGCTCTTAAAAGATTTTCATTTCTTAACATCTTTGGTAAATTTTCTTTAAAAATTTCAACAAGGGAAAGATCATAAGATCTTTGGCAACTTTCTAATTGTGAAATGGCGGATAGAAATGGAACCGGACTTCCGGAGGGCCATTCCACAACTAGACCTCCCTTCTTTAATAGGTCTAACTATGGACATTGGAAGACAAGGATGCGCATCTATCTTCTTTCGATAGATGTGGAACTTTGGCATATTGTTGAAAATGGATACATTTTGCCTTCCACACAATTTGAAGAATGGAATACGGTAGAGAAAAGGCATGCAAATTTAAATTACAAAGCTATAAATTCTTTGTTTTGCGCCTTATCTACTGAGGAGTTTAATCGAGTTGCTCTTTTTGATTCCGCCAAGATTATTTGGGATACACTTGCCGTTACCCATGAGGGAACATCTCAAGTCAAGGACTCCAAAATAAACTTGTTAAAGAGCAAATATGAAATGTTTAGAATTGATCAAAACGAAAGTATTTTCGATATCTATACCCGATTTTCTAAAATTTCTAATGAATTAGCAAATCTTGGTAAATCTTATCCTACTGATGAGCTTGTGAGTAAATTGCTTAGGTCACTTCCTCCTTATTGGGACCCAAAAGTCACAGCCATCCAAGAATCAAAGAATCTCAAGACGCTAACCATGGAGGAGCTTGTAGGATCTCTTATCACTCATGAGATGCTCCTCACTAGCCGACAAGAGGAGAAGAAGCCAAAAGAGAAATAAAAAGAGGAGATCCTTAGCAGTCAAGGTGAAAGCGGACTCATCATCCTCAAGAGAGGCGGATAGTGATGAAGAAGAAGCTTTAAGGAAAGTTAAAAGCTTATGGAGAAAAAAGCATAAAAAGGATGAAAAGAAGAAGAAAGAAGAAAGTGAAGTTGAGGGGGCTTTAAGATGCTACAATTGCAAGAAGATTGGACACAAAAGACCGGATTGTCCACTTCTCAAGTCGTCTTCTTCAAAGTACAAGGGAAAGAAGGATTGGAAGAAGCATAAGGCTCTTGTCGCCGGTTGGGATGCCTTGAGCACTTCGGGACAAAGCTCAAGTGAAGGAGAAACAAAAAAGGATGATCTTTGCCTCATGGCACTCTCCCATGAAGTTGAGGTAAATTCTAACCCCTCTTGTTATTCATCTAGTAGTGATAGTGAAAAAATATCATATGATGAATTGTGCTCAACCTTGCATTCTCAAATTTCTAAAAATAAAGTTCAAAAGAAATCTATTTCAAAATTAGAAAATGAACTTAATTTTTTGAAAAATGAATCTTCTTCCAAATCTCAAGCACAATTTGAAAATTTTAAACTTGAGATTGAAACCCTTAAGGGTTGTTTGGATGAGAAAACTTGCCAATTAGCACAATTTCAAGATGTGGCAAGCTCTTTCAAATCTTATGAAGATGAATTTAATGATTCTTTAAATCAAATAACACATCTTCATAATGAAAATGAACGGTTAAGATTATGACTCCATGGGTTCCTAAATGATGACAAAATAATTGACATAATCTTAAAGAAATCTAGTCATAGACCTAATCATGCATTTTATGATAGGACTAGCTTATCTAACCCTCATGTTAGATGCCATTATTATGGAATAAATGGTCATTACCAATTCCAATGTGCATCTAAGATTAAGAATTGTGGGGGAACCAAGAAATCTTGGGTTCCCAAAGCCCCCATATGATTTTCATCATATGTGATTAGATTAGGGGCATGCTCTAAAATTGAATATCTTTATATGGATAATTAATATATCCCCTCTTATGTTGAATAAAAATTCTAAATAGGGGGAGTTCTAGGTTTGTCTTTTTCCTTGAAAAAGGGGGAGCCTTAAATTGAATATTTCATCCCTTTGTTTCTCTTTTACCCCAATCTTTTTGATTGATAACAAAGGGGGAGAGAATTTTAGTGTAAGGAAAATATGTATGCTTTTATTGGAAAATCTCTTGTGCTTGTCATCATAAAAAAGGGGGAGATTGTAAGCCCAATGGTTTCCACCTTGGCATTCCCATCTTATTTTGATGATTCCAATACACAAGTGATTTATGATCACTAATGTGTTTGATTGTCTAAGTTGTAGATCACATTGGTGCTAAGACAACATTGCTTGGATTAAGGCCAAGAAGATCTCATTGGACCACATCATGAAGGCCAAAGACATCGAAGATCCAAGGCGAATGAAGACTTGTAGAATCGCATTGAAGATCGAAGTCAATTTAGATTGTATAAGATCCAATCTTAATTTAGATTTTAAGAGGCATAATTAAGTTAATCTCACACTCCCTAAATGTATAAGTGATTGTTTTTGTGGTGTTCCAACACCTTGGAACCCTCATAGCAATCCCAACTTAGTGTAGAGTTGGAAGCTCAAAAACAAAATTGAAAATCTGCTTGACATAGGCTTCTCGGAGCTCCGAGCTAGAAACTCTGAGAAATCCTCGGAGCTTCGAGAAATCCTGGGAGCTCCGAGAAATGGTCCAGTAGACATTTTCTCACTTCTGTTTGTATTCTCGGAACTCCGAGATTTTTTCACGGAACTCCGAGAAATATTCTCAGAACTCCGAGAACTCTATAACGGTCGGATTTTTAGCCGTTGGGAATTTTCCAGGAATTACAACAATGCCCTTGAACGGTCATATTTGGGTTTTCCTATATATATGGGCATTCTAATCTTCAAGCTTATCAATCATAACACTCTTAAACTCTACTTGAACATCCAAAGAGTGAATCAAACTTGATTATGCCTCTTATCCTCTAAAGAGTAGGATTTGGATCATAGGCTCAATTTGTACATCTTCTACATTTTGTAAACCCTTGTGAGGGATTGTTTTTTGCTCTTTCTTTCTCATCAAGAACTTTGTATCGGGCGAGTGTTCGGAGAAGCGTAGCCCACTCTCTGTGGTGAAGATTGCCACCAAGGTTAAAGATAATCGGAATTGTAATCGGCACCGATCTTCGCCGAAGTTAAGAAGATCACATAGTGAAGCCATCAACGGGTTTGGTTGGTGGAGTAGAGTAGGCCTCGCGTTTTGAGGACCGAACCACTTTAAATCTCGGGTGCACTATCTCTTGAACTCTTGCTCTTTATTTGCATTGCACCTTTAGATTTAACTTGTGTGCTTGAATTTCATTATTGATGTCTTAATTTCCAAATTAGGTTTGAGTTTTTCAAAAGGCTAAAACTTGGTCGCAACTTAATAACTTTCACTCCTCATAGTTGCCGTACTCGGGACCACCTTTGGAATTTCATCAATAGATTCTTCAAGTCTTCATGCGTCTTGGATCTCCGATGTCTTTGGCCTTCATAAGTGGTCTAATGAGAGCTTCTTAGCTTCAATCCAAGCAATCTTGTCATTAGTGATCTTAAATCACTTGTGTATTGGAATCATCAAAACAAGATGGGAGAATTGCCAAGGTGGGAACCATTGGGCTTACAATCTCCCCCTTTTTGATGATGGCAAGCACAAGAGATTTTCTAATAAAAGCACATATTAATTTCCTTACACTAGATTTCTCTCCCCCTTTGGCATCTATAAAAAAGATGGGGTAAAAGGAAATCAAAGGGATAAAATTTTCAATTTTAAGCTCCCCCTTTTTCAAGGAAAAAGACAAACATAAAACTCCCCCTATTTGGAAAACAAATTCAATACAAAAGGGGATTTTAAATAATTATAAAAAGAAATTCAAATTTAAGTTTAAACCCCTAATCTAAGCACATATGAATAGAATCATATGGGGGCTTTGGGAACCCAAGATTTCTTGGTTCCACCACAATCCCTGATTTTAGATGCACATTGGAATTGGTAATGACCATTAATTCCACAATAATGGTATCTAACATGGGGGTTAGATAGACTAGTCCTATCATAAATTGCATGATTAGGTCTAAGACTAGCTTTCTTTAAGATTATATCAATAATTTGTCACCATTTAGGAATCCATGGAGACATAATCTTAACCTTTCATTTTCATTATGAAGATGCGTTAATTGATTTAAAGAATTATTAAATTCATCTTCATAAGATTTGGAGGAGCTTGCCACATTTTGAAATTGTGCTAATTGGTAAGTTTTCTCATCCAAAATACCCTTAAGGGTTTCAATCTCAAGTTTAAAATTTTCAAGTTGTGCTTGAGATTTGGAAGAAGAAGATTCATTTTTCAAAGCATCAAGTTCCTTTTCTAATTTTGAAATAGATTTTTAAGAACTTTATTTTTTGAAATTTGAGAATGCAAGGTTAAGCACAATTCATCATAAGATATGTTTGTACTGTCACTACTTGATGAATTACATGAGGAGTTAGAGTTTACCTCAACTTCATGGGAGAGTGCCATGAGGCAAAGGTCATCTTTATTATCTTCGAGCTCTTACCCGAGGTGCTAGTAGCATCCCAACTGGCTACAAGAGCCTTGTTCTTCTTCCAATCCTTCTTTCCCTTGTACTTTGAGGAAGATGACTTGAGAAGTGGATAATCCGGTCTTTTGTGTCCCGTCTTCTTGCAATTGTAACACCTTATTCCTCCTTCTACTTCATTTTCTTCTTTCTTCTTCTTTTTATCCTTCTTATGTTTCTTTCTCAATAAGCTTTTAAATTTTCTTAACGCTTCTTCCTCATCACTATCCGCTTCACTTGAGAATGATGAGTTCATCTTGGAGGCCTTTAAAGCTAGAGATCGACTTTCTCTTTCTTTTTCCTTCGGCTTCTTTTCTTCTTGACGGCTAGTGGGAGCATCTCATGAGTGATAAGAGATCCTACAAGCTCCTCCATAGTTAGCGTCTTGAGATCTTTTGATTCTTGGATGGCGGTGACCTTTGGATCTGTGGGACCCGATCCCGCGAGAGGGGTGGGGTGCGAGCCGCCACGCTCTCTCTTGGTCTCTCGTACCCACGCGATTGGCGTGTGCATTTTTATTATTGATTTTAATTCATCTTTTATGTGAACTTGGGATCACTAAGGCGATCCGAATTCCACACAAAAGAGACTGACAGAGTCGCCATCTAGATGTGGGATCTAGGACCCATAATTAACCAGAAATCTAGACTCGTTACCTGGTTACAAGAATGGAAGGTATGGGGAGTTATCCACCACATGCACCATTCCTGACCGATAATCGGTCTTCAATTCCAAAAGTTAACTCTTTTAAATTTATTTTAAATAGCTCATTCAACTCTTTGTTAATGTGCGAACTATGTGACATGCATCCTATGATCTAATTTCAATGTGAATCCTAAATGTGTATCTTGATTTATTAATTTGTCTGGATTCAATCTAAGTGAAAGTTTTCATAAAATTCTAATTTCATGGAAAGTCCTAAGTGATTTAAATAAGAATTTATAAGAAAATTAATATACAAAACCCCACAATTTGTTGTGGAGCCGACTCGCGGTTGGTATGCCATCAGACATCCAAGCTGCCTACGTACGTAAGCCTCACTGGGATCAAAGTCGACTTAGTTCGGTGCACCTAAGCTAAGCTACTTATGCCTAACTCAACTAAGACACCGACCTAGACTGGATTGACTGTTTCAACAGTTTTAAAAGAAGTTATTTAATTCAAGTTGAGGATTTTATTATCCTAGGATTTCATCTAAGATGCTATATGATCCTATCTAAGTGCAAGTTGTCCCTTAGACTAATGCAGGTTAACCTACATCCTAGGTAACTAGGCTTATCTTAGGAAAAGATTGGGTGACTAGTGTAACTAGATTTATGGCACGGTTGCTATCAATAGCAAACATCCGTGATGAGGCTGGACTCCTAACTCTAGGACTCCCTAAAACCTAGGATACGACATGACGCAAATGTTCCTAAATTGGGCTCTAATGGTTCTTATGACGGAAACCATAATCCAATGGTTCCGAAAGACACGAGATAAATCGATTTAAGTTCTTGAAGTTAATGAATTTCAGATTTCAAGGATTTTTGGTTTCTGAACATTAAGGAATACCAAAGGTTCTATGGTTCACCAATTTCGGCCTAGAATAGCATCCACGGAAGGGAATCATGCGCTCTTTCCTTGTGCAATTTAATACTTAAGTTATAGCACCTTATTGCCTGGCATATCTCAGGATTTCCGTGGACAGTAACCTCAGAGCCAATAACATGCTATAGCTTAAATATTCAAATTGTCTAACATCGATTGCAATTGGGATACGATTATGGATGCACTAGCCACTTTTCCAGAAAAATCTAAAGATCCTAAGATTTCTGTTTCAATGGAGTAAGGAGTGAACATGTGACAGATATTTAAGGTTCTTTGGAAATTTTCACAATGATTTTTAATTAATTTCGAATTTTCAATGGAATTTATCAATTTCAAACATATGAGTGATTTTACAAGTGAAATTATTGCAAACGAATTCGAAACAAACTGAAACTTCTACAGCAACGAGATGGGAATGTATGTAGCTTATTAGCAAAGTTTTGCAGATTTTTACATTAAGTTCCTATTTAATTTTGATTTAACAATAATGAGACCAGATTGTAAAAATAACACAGAAACTAGTAGAAATAGAAATCTAAATTCATCGAAATTTCTACAGTAATAAGATATGAATAAACATAGCATGCTGTGAGATTTTCATGAATTTCAGAGACTATTTACTATCAATTTTGAATTTTTCAATTTTAAGACCAGATTATGAATTTACACTACATCCCTTAAGAAACAAGATCCAAATCAATTGAAAATTTTACAACAGCAAGAAATATAAAATATAAAACTACTGTAAAAATGTTGATAATTTTAATTGTGATCTGATGTCAGTAAAAAATCTCACAAAATATGACAATTTTCAAAGAAAGCATCAAATAATATACCAAACAGAATCCAAAAATTCTTAAAAATTCATGGTAGAATATATCAGTACCATATTATTTTCCCACGGAATTTCATTAATTTTAGAATCTATTTAGTATATATTTTATTTCTCTTCGTTAAAAAGATGTTTTTGAAGAGTTTTCTATTTTTAAAACATGATTTTTGAGAAAATTACGACTCCGGAAAATGTCCTTTAATCTTGTTCTGATGTGATGAACACAAGAAAAATTTGAAATTCCACAAAATAAATCATCCTGAGATAGCTTTTTTTTCAAATTTTGTAATTTCTCAGCCATTATTTTAAATAAAATTCCACTCTTCACTCAAATTTTCAAAATCCTTTGATTCAATGTCCGATCCGATCCGATGGTTATTTTACTCTATTTAAATAGATCAGTGTATTAAATTTTGGGACGAATCGGAATTGAAACACTCATGTAGATCATGATTTTGAGCACACACATATAATATTGAATTAAATTCAATTAAATGCTAAAAATCATGCAAAAAATATATAAAAAATGCCAAATAATCTTGGAAAAATCTAAGAATTGTGCACCTACCTTTGATCACGATCCTCACCTAATCCAAGAGCCGAAAAATCTGAAAAATCTCGCCGACGTGCAATCCGCTCCGCTTTCTTTCTTTTTTTTTCCACTGTGGAGAGAGAGAGAGATACAGACGACAGAGGGGATAACAGAGAGTGAGAGAGAGAGAGGGTGATAGAGAGGAACATTAGAGATAGAGAGAGAGAATGATAAAGAGGGAGAGTGATAGAGATAAACAGAGGGAGAGAAAGTGATAGAGAGGGAGATGGAGATAAACAGAGAGAGTGAGAGTGATAGAAAATGAGAGAGACAGAGAGTGTAAGTGAGACCGAGAAGATGAGTGAGAGATACACAGAGATAGAGAGGGAGAGATAGAGAGATAGAGAGGGTGAGAAAGACCGAGACAGAGATAGAGAGGGAGAAACAACTTGAGAGATGAGAGATAGAGTGAGAAAAAAACAGAGTGAGATGGTGAATGAGAGATAGAGTGAGAAAAACAGAGCGGGATGGTGAGAGAAAGAAAAACAGAGGAAGAGAATGAGAGAAAGCAAGACAGAGGGAGAGAACGAGAGAGTAAAACCCGATACTCTGTTTTTTGTTATTTTTTTTTTTTTACAGAGCCGCTGTTGAGGGAGACAAAGATAGAATGAGAGATCGAGAGTGATGGCTAAATAGGGTGGGGAAGGATCCGAGAGAGAGAGAGCCGATGCTCTGTTTTTTTTTTTTTTTTAGAAATAAAACGAGAGTGAGAGATGAGAGACAGAGAAATGGAACGTGCAGAGAGAAACAGAGTGTATGAGAGAGGGAGAGGGAAACACAGAGGGAGAGGGAAACACAGAGCCACCGTAACAGAGCCAATATTATTCTTTAGGAGCCGCCTCTTCCACGATTTTTTTTTCTTTATATAACAGAGGAACCAGAGAGAGAGAGAGCCGGGCCAAACTTTCCAAAATCCTCCTCTTCTATGCTTTTATTCCTTCTTTATCTCTTTTCTTATGGGTGCTAAAAAGAGTAATAATCATATGAAAATAAAGAAAGAGCTGGGTTGCTGCTTTTTTTCGTTTGTTCTTTTTTTTTTTTTTTCAGCCATTCACTTAGCCATACACCTCCCATCCGTGTGGCAATTTAAAAATAGAAAGATTCCAAATGGATCATCTCTTGCTTGCCCCCTTTTTTTCTCTTTTCAATCAATGGACATCCCAATTGCTATTATATAAATATATATATCTATATATATCAAAGATAGCTGCTGCCATGTTGGGGAAGTTACTGTTTCCATGATCTCTATCTTTAGCAAAGACATTCATCCTCTTGATACTAATTTTGGAATGATCTTGGATGGACCCAACTGTTTTGCTCAAAACCCATAATTATATAAACGTCCATATCTTCCCACTTTGGCAATAGTGGGCCCTACTTTCTTTATTTAAGAGATGATCCAAATCGCCCATTTGCTGGGTTACACATATGTGGTCGTCCCTCTTATCCAGGAAAAGGAATAGTAATTTCCAATGTGAGAGCTCTTACCTTTAGCTAGTTTTCAATTTTCTTCTTTTGCTTTCTTTCTCTTTAGTTACTAAATTAGATTAGCTTCTAATTAGGATTACTTGCAAAGCAAGGCATGCCATTTTGTATAAGGTAGATCTTTCAAGACTCTTCTAGAAGCTCTCGCACAATAGAAATAACATATATATGAAAGATTCCCGTCCAAAAAGGACTGCCCAACATTGGAGTTCGTTTTCGACCTATTTAGCGGCAGAATCAGGAAAAGTCATGAACAAGAAAGTTGTAGATTTTTTTGACATGTTCGAAACAAGTAAAATTACAAAATCTTTTGACTAGAAGGTAAAAAGTTATGGTCATTTTAGTAACTTGATCATATTAGCCCTTTCTAATTATAAGTCTTCCTTCCTTTTTCTCTTTATTATTTTTTTCAAAACAAATATGATGTTACCAACCACCTCATCCAATGTTGGACGTTTTTGCATGTTGCCTCCCCATGGATGAGTCCATATGGGCCTCTCACATGGGCTTTCATCTAATTGGGCTTTTTATGCATTTTTTTGGAATTTTTTAACAAAAATTTAATAAAATCTCATTAAATCCAAATTTTTACGAATGAACCCAACCCATTTGACATTCATGGTGCACCCCTCAACTCATGATTGAGCCACCCATTTTAGAAAAAATAATTTACCGGACCAAAATGCCCCCATTTGATAATACACCTAAAGGCAACTAAAAATGTTTTCAAATTGGATTACCCCTAAAGGGAAAAGTTAAAAGTATAAAGTTTTCAAGGAAAACCTTAAAAATAGCAACTTTTTAAGTTCGCTTCTCTAGGTGGACAAGATCAAACATGATCATTTGGCATTCCCTTAAAAATCCGCATCATGCCCTCGACACAAAATTTCCAAGTCAAGTTAAACCCCTAAGAGTTTCTAAATTTAGCAGGTTTTTAAAAACTCATGAAATCATCTAAGACTCCTTAAACACACTCTAAAGGTCAAGTGAAACACATTGAAAATGACCAAATTACCCCCGATGTGCAAAATAGGTGAAAATAGGAAAAATCCTAAGAAATTCCAAAAATGGCAGATTTTTTCACTTGATTAGAAACTTAAATTCTCATCTTCCGGAGACCATTGGAACACCCTAGAAACTTTTAGGATTGCGAATCAACTTCAAAACACCTAAAATGAGATGAAATCTACCCTAAAATGTATGGATGCCTAATCTAATGCAGAATACGGACTCGATACTTGACAAACCAACTAAATCTTTCGCTTTTTAAAGCGTAACAAGATGGGGGTATCTACACATACTACCTTTAAGTGTTTATACGGCCTTTCATCATATAAATTCTCCGTATTTGAAGCTAATTTTAAGAAATCAAATCTTATCCGTTTCGCTGGACTTTGGAATCATTAGAAAGGTTTTTTATTACCTATCGAATGAGCTCAAGATCATGCAATTTGGATGCAATTTGAGGAAGTTATGGACATTTTACGAATATGATGTCTGCCTGTTACATGATTACTATTTTAGGATTATTGTAATCATGTTTTAGATTTTATTTGAGTTATTTTAGATGTACGGATTACATTAGTTATTGAGGTCTTAAGTTAGTTATTAGGATTTCGTTTCTAATAAATAGTTATTATGAAAGTATTGTAATGGACTTCTTTGAATTATTGAATGAAACTTGGCCTTTAGGCTTTTGAGTTCTTTTAGAACTTTTGGGTTGCTAGGATTAGCCCTTGTAGGAGTATTTTTCAGTTTCACTCTAAAGACTCGACTTCGATGGGATTGAAGTAAATCTCACCCCCTTCGATGATAATCAAAGTATTATATTCCTTACGAAGGTGATTAAAGGACATATTTTTCTTGTTTTATCTATTTTCCTTCTGCTGGTGCACATCGAGGAATCTCCTGATTTTTGGACTGCATTAATTTACATAGGGTTGGTGGGACCCACCCTATCAAAACATGGTATTAAATGGTGCACATTCTGTCACGCCCCGAACCCATAATTTGAGGTAAGGCGCACGTGACAGCCGCCACACGCCCAAGGGGTCGCCCCTACAAGCATGCAAGGCTCCTTTACAATCAACTATTCTCAACATTCAGAGCGACTAATAATTGCGGAAATTTTAGTCTCAATTAAGGCTCAAAGGAAATACATATATAGGTCCATAAGTCTAAATCCAACAATACTTATTCGATAACAGTCACCTTAGTAAAATAACAAAAGTCTCTAACTGGATTAATGAAAGAAAGCAAGAATCTCCAAAGCTCCAATCCAAGTGCCTGATCTTAGCAAGTCTACTGCCGCTCCTCTGTATCTGAAAATTGTTAAACCACATAATGAGCTAACAGCCCAGCCGGTTTTCCAAATCTAAGCCAGCTAATAGGAAAACGAAAACAATGTTGTTGCGGAAAAGAAGTAACATGCCATAAAATTTTAGTCTATACAGAAATTGATAAGAAGCAAGAAAATCATTTCTACATAAGCTATATAAGAAAAATACATGCTTTTACAAAAACGGTTCCAACCACTCAGTTATGCAGTTTTCCACTTTGGAAACAAATACTTAACAGTCTTCTCTGTGGCCAATTTCCAACCTTATTGGCAAGTAGCGTAACCCAAGGCGAACACTCGTTCGCAGGACTCACAGGTCCAAAAGCGTGCAATGTAATATTATCAATAGCCAGAGGACTCCCTACTGGCCGCCCGAGATCAACCTTACGGGCAAATAAAATTTGACCGGTCTACGTGATCACGTCCAGTGTACTCACCCAGTGGCAGGTTGGGCACTAGATCCCCACCAGAGATCAACCTTACTGGCGGAATCCATTCCATACCAAGACTGTATACAAATATAGAGAAAAGCAATTTAATGTTTTCAATACCGTGCCATAAATTTTGAAGACGTTTCAAACCATTGGGGGCTCCCCCGTTCCAAACCATTGAAACCATATCATATATAGAAGGCTTTTCAATAGTGTTTCATGCATTTGAGTTTCCAAAATCATGTTAGTCACAAAGATCTTTTTTGTATAAATAAGGAAGCATGTTAAGACTAAAGCATTTCATGGATAATGACAACTCAACCATTTAGTATGACATGCTAAAAGAGACCAGTGAGAAACCTTTTCAAAACAAGTTCCATGTAATGAACTATAATAAAAGCTTGCAACAAATCTAAATATATGCAAATATACGTAATACACTGACATAGGGTAGGATCACCTACCTTAAGCGCAATCTCCAAGAATTACTTTGCAAGGTCAATATTGATGCAGGTGTAACCACTAGCTCAGTTAATACCCAAGTCTAGGGAAGGATCAACTTCTTTAAGGAATTGCATCGAACACCCTATGTAGCATCAAATTCCAGTAAGGATTTTATTCTAGAAGATATCAACTAGTAAAAATCATTTAGGCCTCGGATATGGTTCAAATATGATCACCTAAACCACTAAGCTCCATAGTTTATGATAAAAGCCAAAGGTCAAACTAAGGAATTCAACTTCCTGGACATTTTAGTACCCACAGCTCAATTGGAGACATCATAACCAATGTTGGTTCTATTATTAGAGAATAGCCATAAGGCATAGCATGATGATCTGAACCGTCCAATTCATGCCTAGGGTAGCCAAATGCCTTATGGAGTGAAATTAATTCACTTTTGGTTCCATTTATGAAAACTTAATGATCAGCTATAGTGGAAATTGAGAGGGCTTTTACAATCAATTTGTACTGTCCAAAGAAGACATTTAAATTAAAATGCCGCCTTTAAACAATGGCTAGGGATTTGTTAATTTTTAAGACAAATTACAATTTTTGAAGCTAAGTCTCAAGATTAACAAAAAGATCCCCCCTAAAGCATAGAGAGATGAGAAAGAGATTGGTGGATGAAATGAAACCTAGAGTTATCGGACTGTTGAGGTGGAAGGTTACTCACCTCTCGCTGCAAAGACCAAGCAATAGTAGGCTTTTTCCCGGTTGAGAAGGGACGGTGACAACCAATTGTGGTCGTAATAAAGGTGACTACAGGTATGAGATAGAGGGTCCAAAGACAGCAAGCTTCCTCTTGCAATTCCCACCAAAGAGGACACAGAACTGCCAAGGTATTTCAGAACCCCAAGAGAGGAGGCTAAATAATGCAAATGAATGGCGGACGGGGCTGAAACAACTAGCAACAGGGGCTGCTTGTATTGGATTAGAATCCAATAGCATTAAACTATAGGTGATGTTGTAGATGAGGGCATAACACAAGGTGGTTGCTGTCATTCAAGGAAGAGGGGGAAAATGATGCCTTGAAAGAGAACTAATCTAGTCTCTGATATTATCTTCAATTGAGAGAAAAGACCAACAATGGTCTCTTGTCCAAAGTCAATCCTCTTCATACATGCTAGGTGACTCATTTTTCCATAAGGCTTGATTTGTAAGAAAGGAAACTGCCTTGATCGACCATGCAACAATTAAATTTGATTTGGCAAAATTTCCTTCCTTGCATATGACAAAAAGGTAAGCAATTTAATTGGGTTAGGTAACTTGCCTTCCTTGCCCATGGCCAACCCAACACACCAACCCAAATTGCCTTGCTTGCCCACCATGCTATATTTAGTTAAGAAATTAATTGGCTATTCTTATGGCAACAAATCATGGCCATCCAAATTTCAAAGAAGGCACTAACGGATTTGGTCATCTCTCCTACTTTCCCTTTATAAACAAGATTGATATGGGAATATCATTCTTTACACTTTCCTTTAAGAACTTCTATTTAGGATCCTACAGTACCTTACTAGTCCAATAATCATCATGGCCTTTAAAAATTACAACACTTCTAATTCAATTTCTAGTCACCGAAATTGAAATCCCTAATGAGCACACAAAAATCTTGTCCTTACTTTATTTATGGCATTTGTTTAAAAGCATAGCTACTTTTAATAAAACATGAGATACACGATTTGATAGTGACACCCATTAGAAAGCAAATAGCTAATTTGATAAGGACAACTATATATAAAAAAAAGGGAAAATTACATTTACACCCTCTCTAGTTTCTGACACATCCACTTCCACCCCTATATTTTAAAACGTAACAAATACACCCCTGTAGTTTCAATTTGTTTAAGGTAGGCCCCCTCAGCTAAAGGTTCATCCATAGATTGAAGGGTTAGGATGATCCGATGGAGCTAATTGTTTTGGCACACCCTATCTATGTCAGGACCCATCAAATGAACGCTTTGGATCATCCAAACAATGTGGGCGCACATTATTTGGATGATTTTTTGGTAGTGTTTGGATTCGGGTATGGGCCCACATTATTTGGATGATCCAAAGCGTTCATTTGATGGGTCCTGACATAGATAGGGTGTGCCCAAAAAATCAGCTCCATCGGATCATCCTAACCCTTCAATCTATGGACGAACCTTCAACTGAGGGGGCAAACCTTAAACAAATTGAAACTACAGGGGTGTATTTGTCACGTTTTAAACTATAGGGGTGGAAGTGGATATGTCAGAAACTAGAGGGGGTGTAAATGTAATTATCCCTAAAATTATTACTTAGAACCGGGTATCACACCTTCCCTATGCATGGGGCTTGGGTAGGGATGGGCCAACTCATGGGTGTAAAATGATGGCCCCATGCACCCTATGCAAGGGTTTAGGTGGAGATGATGGGTCCAAACATATCAAAACATAATGCAAAAACTGATGGCACCAACACGCTGCCTTGCATGAGGGGTGAAAAATTCATTGCAGGAAAAATTCCCGTAAATTGTTTTGATGATCCCGTAAATTTTTTGGGCCCACATTGTTTGGATGATCCAAAGGGTTCATTTGATGGGCCCTGACATAGATAGGGTGTGCCAAAAAAATTAGCTTATCTGATCCTCCTAACCCTTCAATATGTGGACGAACCGGCAACTGAGGGGGCCTACCTTATACAAATTGAAACCACAGGGGGTCTATTTGTAACTTTTTAAACATTAGGGGTTAAGTTGAATGTGTTAGAAACCACAGGGGGTCTAAGTGTATTTTTTCCTTTAAAAAATAATGGACAATACAGGATGGCACCATATAAAATCTCATAAAAGAAAATGAACGAGGAAGGATTAGATATATGGGGGTCTCAAAAATCCACTACAATAATTGAAGATAAAAAAACATGTGCTTCTTTTTTCTTTTTCGTTTTTGGGTAGGTAGACATGTGCTTCTTTGGCCGCATATTTCTACTACAAACTCACCATATAATCCTTTCAGTTTCAACCCATGTGCTATAATCGTGCCCAATTGTGAGGACTCCATCTATTTCCTCAAATTTCTCTTCACTTATTCTATTTTGGCTTGTCTCGCACGTTAAGCTTGTTTTTTTTGTCGAAGGGATAAAATAAAAATCCCCTCTTTCCGTTTCAGAAAACCAAACACCATGGAACAATTCACCTCTTCTTCTTCACCCACCCAGACCTTTCTCTCTCCGCTACAACTCCAACAAAGCCTCCAATACATCGTACAGAGCAGACCTGAATGGTGGGTCTACGCCATTTTCTGGCAAACCACTAAAGATAGCAACGGGCGTTTGGTTTTGGCATGGGGAGATGGTCATTTCCGAGGCACCAAAGCTGCGAGAAAACCCAACGAAGAACAGCAGAAATTAAGGTTCAATTCCTCCAGTGCCAGTTCCATGGACGGAGACGTTACAAACGCAGAATGGTTTTACGTTGTGTCGCTCACACGAACTTTCACAGAAGGAGACGGAATTCCCGGCCATGCTTTCAGTTCAGGAACCTCTGTTTGGTTGACTGGCCACCGGGAACTTCAGATATACAATTGTGAGAGAACTAGGGAAGCTCAGATGCATGGGATCGAGACTCTTGTTTGCATCCCGACTGCAAATGGAGTTCTTGAGTTGGGTTCTTTGGATCTTATCCGGGAGAACTTGAGCCTGATGCAACAAGCCAAGGCTTTGTTAGGATCTGACAAACTTGAATTCATCTCAAAACCGAGTCAAGTACCCCAAACCTTGCTAACTCATATGCCCCAACCACAAATGACCTTGCCTCATATTTCAAGGGTCGAAGAAGAGAAGCAGCATGATGAGCAACAAGAAGTGAAGGGAAGGAAAGAATTGCCCACCTCATTGGTCGAGTCGGAGCATTCGGCGGGCTCGGGAGGGGTTGAGAAAAGGATGAGGAAAACGAGAAGAAGAAAACCAGGGAACGGGCGAGACAAGCCATTGAACCACGTGGAGTCAGAGAGGCAGCGGAGGGAAACGCTGAACCACCAGTTCTACGCGCTCCGAGCCCTGGTCCCAAATGTGTCGAGGATGGACAAGGCCTCGTTGTTGGCTGACGCGGTCTCATACATCAAAGAGCTCAAAGGGAAGGTGGACGAGTTGGAGGGCGAGTTGCAGAAAGAATCAAGAAGGGCGAAGGAAGATAAGGTTGTTGTTGTAGGTGGTGATGAGTCGGTTAGGAGGAACTTGACGGCAGAAGTGGAGGTGAAGATTTTCGAATCGGATGGCATGATCAGAGTTCAATCAGAGAATTTTAACCACCCAATGGCGAGGGTGATGGATTCTCTTAGGGAGTTGGAGTTGCAAGTCCACCATGCAAGTGTTACGTGTGTGCAGGAGCTCATGCTTCAGGATATTGTTGTAAAGCTTTCTGGTGATAGGTTGCATAGTGAGGAAAGCTTGAAAGCTGCTCTGTTTAGAATTTTTGAGTAGATGTAGATTTTCTATCCATAGTTTTAAAAATCTCTGTGTAATCGTGGACCCCCCCCCAAGTCGACTCCCTTTTACCTTGGCCGTGTTTCTGCGTTTTCTCCTAAAAAGTTAATACCCTCCCGAGTTATGACAGCATCAACCAAATACTCAGCCGTGTCAACCAAGTACTCGACCGCATCATGTCGAGTCGACTTGTACTTTCTACGGCCACGTTTTGACTTGCATCAGCAGTTTTAAAGGTTTTTGTGTCTTTAGTTTTGTTTAGGTTTTCATAGTGGTAATAGAACAGGTAAGTTGTAAAGGGCTGCAGATTAAAAAACTTCTCTTGCTCAAATTAGCTCGAAATACCAAGGTAGATGTTGATGGTTTTGTGAGATGTGTGCAGATTGAACAAAACTCATTTCGGTGCTTACATGGAGTTGAAATCTACCAAAAGGATTTCTTGAATTCTGATTTTGGGAAGGGGAATGATAAAGCGCCCCCTTTACCGATTGTGAAGCTTCGTAACCGGCAGTCTCTCTCTCTCTCTCTCTCTCTCTCTCTCTCTCTCTCTCTCTCGCAATTTCCCATGCTTCTCTCTCTCTCTCTCTCTCTCTCTTGCAATTTCCCATGCTGGTTACTCATGGAAAAGGAGATGAAGAGGAGATTTAGGCCATGTTTCGCAACCATGAATTTTTTTTCATGATAAATTACTTTCTCAAGTGGTGAGAGAGCAGCGAGAGGGTGGGAGAAGAGACTTTAAGACACGAATGAGTAGAGGGTGAGAAGTGACTAAAAAACAAGGAACAAAATTATACTTCGGGTGGAGATTTGGGCAGTGATAAATCAACCCACATATAAGGTAGTGCTTAGAGAGAGAGAGAGATGGGGGTCGATTTAAGATATTAGGGGGCTGATTTATCACTAACTGGAGTTTTTTATTTGATTGTGTTTAGGCTTTTCTTACTCTCTCCCCACTCTCTCCCTCTCGTGTCTATCCCTCTCCACCTTTGGGTAAGCTAATATTCCATGAAAAAAATCATCGTAACCGTGTAGAGGGTGAGAAGTGACTAAAAAACCAAGGAAAAAATAAATTATCCTTCGGGTGGAGTTTTTTGTATCATTGTTTTTAGGCTATTCTTGCCCTCTTGTTAGAGTTAGTGCCCTAAAAGCCAGTACATTTCATATATCATGTCACATTAACATTAATAAATGTATAATTTAATAAAGTCTAATGTAATATATAATTGAATATGTGTGATGTGCTTGTTATTCATCACATATTTGTCCTTAGGTAGCAAAATAGGAGTACCATGCTCAAGGATTCATAGATCCTAGGGAGCAGGGAGATATCGTATCCCAGTTCTTTGCAGACTTTAAAGGTTCTTGGTTGGGGTCAAGATTGGACATCTCTTTCTGTACACAACCAGCACTAGTCTTGCCTACCTGCACGCGTCGTGCAGTGGCTTATCTCAGTCATCACTTGGGTAGTGGGCCCTAAGCAAGAAGAGTGGGTGTGATGATAGGATCATGCACTGAACAGGATCACACTAGAATAAGTTGTGGACAAGAGTTGGTAAGGTTATTCTACTAGACAGGACCCTTTACATGTCCTTAGACCTGAGGGGTCATATTTATGTGGTCCTGGCCTAGATTCTTGGTCTATCTAACCATGGTCCTTCTATGGGTTATCAGAGGGTAGTACTAGAGTCTTGGACAAACCCAAGAAGCTGATAATGATACTCGACATTGAATTCTCCACCCCTATTTAAGGGAATATCATCTACAGTTTCGGTCAGAGCAGTAGGCCTATAAAATAGCTTGGCCAAGCGGATTTAATAAATAGTTTATCAAATGTTTTATGAAAACATGTTTTTGAAATGATTTTGCAAATGCATTTGCGGGCCCTAACTGCTTGACTGGAAGGTATACCACGAGTGGGTCCAGGGTGTAGTAGTTGTCCACTCCCCGTAGGAGCCAACTCAGTAGATGAAGAATGGAGAAAGGACTTGCACATATTATGATGTGATTAGGGGTATGATGATTTGATGGTCATCTTCAGGATTACGTCTCGATGGAGGCCACTAATTCAATGCGATTGCAGTTGTTAACTACGGAGCAAGATCGTAGTGGGGCCCATCATTGAGTTCTGGAGGATCGACCGAATGATCCCTATAAGGATCTCACTCACAACTCGAATGACCCATTTATGTCCTTTGGATAAGGGTCCCGCATTTATTAGATTGCATGGACGGACTAGATTCGTCGCATTTGATGCGAGGGAAAATATTTGCATAGTTCCTTTGCTGTATACACGTCATAAGACACATTTGGAATACCCAAAGTGTTAGTTGTTAACTTAGGGGTATTTTTAAAATTATAGAATATTATGTTTGGAGCTTTTATCCCATTGGATGGGAGAAAATAAGTTTATTTAATTTGAAAAATTAAATAACAACCTTATATATGCGTTTTATTAAAACATTCATATCTCTCTCATCTCTTGGGAAAAATGAGTGTGTAAGTACTCGTTTCGAAGAAATTTGAAATATATACAACTTTGTACTTTATAAAATTTTCTAATTCGGCCATTTAGTAGTCCAAAAATGGAGCAAAATATTGGCCAGCAGATTTGTAGCGTGAAAGTAGAAAAGTAGGAGATTTTTTAGGGATTGGTTTTGAACCAATAAAGCAACCAACGTCTTCTAAATTGGAAAACGTCCAAATTTTTTTTGAAATATTCTCCACCTTATTTGTTTTCTATTCGTAAAAGTAAAGTGAGCTAGTCTTTCTATTTTCAAGACATTTTAGTAGAAACTCTTGGGAAACTTTACAGGAGGAAAGCAAAACTATAAAAACAAATATGAGAAGGTTTCCTGCAGATTTTTTGCTGGGAAAAATGTTCTCCCCTGAAATACAGGTGTGACAATCCAAGAGGGGGGGTGAATTGGTCAATTAAAAATTTTAGGCTTAATTAAGGGAGATTAAAAATTAATCTTCTAATTAAGCACTAATTAGTCTAACCCTTGTTCAAATATGTATAGCAATAAAAGCTAGGATTTAGACTTTCTAATCATGCACATTTACTAACCCTTGTTCAAATGGATATCATAATGCAATTAGGGTTTATAACATTTAACACAAGTGCATTTACTAACCCTTGTTCAATTAAAGCATAAACACAAGTAAAGATAGAGATTACCAATCACCACACGTGCAAGAGAGAAGGAAAAGAGACATCCACAAGGAACATAAGGTTTATAGTGGTTCGGTCACAACTTGACCTACTCTACTCTTCCAAGTTTACCTCATTGGGATCTCCACTAAAATGATGAAGCCGTACACCCGACTCCTTCATCTCCAAAGGGAGCAAACCCTTACTTTTTCATTCTCAAGGGCCAAAGTGAAGCCCCTCGCACGAAGCCTTGGCGAGATGACACACCATCGCACATGATTCACCTTTCGTCACTGGCCGAATCAGAGACCCTTGTCTTCACCTTTCTTTACGGGCCGAAGAGGAGACCCTCCCATGAAGAACAAATAAAATGTAAAACTCTCAATGCCTCTTAAGAGGCAGATTACAACTTTGTAGCTCACAATCTCTCCCAAGAAATAGCAAAAGAAAAGCCCTATGGAGTGCCTCTTGACAACATATAGAAATGGAAGATCAAAAAGGTTTTTAGCTTTTGAAATAAAAAGTTGAAGCTCAAAGAGGAATAGGATTTTGATCTTTCTCAAATGTTCAAAAGCTTGTGGAGATAGGTTTTAATCATGTATATATAGTGTATTTGAAAATATGACCGTTTCGGGTAAAACTGTAAATTATTGGATTAAAAAAGTCAAGCAGAAAATGCCCCAATGGCTAGTTTGCTCGACCGCGGCGGTCGACTGGGCTACGGCGGTCGTCCGCCCCTATCGGGCCCTCTATTCTATTCTCAAATTTTTTACCGTTGCGGTCGACCGGCCACATGGCGGTCGTCCGGCGAGGGCCAACTGTTTGTTCAAAAAATTTGGCTCAAAAACATATCCCGATCGCCCGCCTTATACCAAAATTGGATTGCCTCTGTAGAAATCAGAAGCGCATGCACGGTCGCCCGGATCATCCCGGTCGACTGGCCCGATAAAATTCGACATGGCCTGAATTTCCAGGTTCTATCTAGCGGTCGTCCGAACTAGCCCGGTCGACCGGCCCTGTATAAAATTCTATTTTTACTTTAAAGATAAGGGGCTTTTGGGCTATGATCTTTGGGTTTAAGTCTAAGGTTTTCAAACACATTTTTGGGTGTGTTGATGGTTTTCAAAGATGTAAAATGTTAAGCATAAAAACCATTTGGAAATATTTTGAAAGTGCATTTAAACATAAAATCAAGAGCACTCCAAATACATTCTAAAAATAAGAACCTTGAGTCTTCTTGGAAAGTCTTGGCTCCTTTGCACTTTCTTGGACTTCTTCAGCTTGGGTGAACATCTTGTCCTTGTCTTGGCAAGACTTGTCCTCAAATCTTCAATGCATGTTGAGGTACATGAGGTGTCACCATGGCATGTTCAACTCCATGCTCCTTCTTGACACTTGCTTAGGAACTTGTGAGATCTTCATATTAAGCTTCTTAACTTGAGCATCTTCAAATAAGGATGACTCCAATGTAGATGCAAGCTCTTGGTTCCTTTGATCCTTGATCCACAAGCCATGTGTTGTGAAGAGTTGTGTAATGGCGATTATGACATGAAAATCCTGTATTCAACACAACACATCAAACCAACACATCAGCCCATAAATGCTAATCAATTTAGTTTGCTAGCATCAAAACAAAAAGGTAAGGTGAATGATTAACCCTTGGGAACCCTTGGGCTTACATTTTCCTCTTTTTTTATGATGGCAAACAAATTGATTAGGGAGGCAGAAGATATTATTAATCAATTAGATGAATAAGCATTAAACAATGTAAATAATAAAACAATGCTCCCCCTCACTATATGCGCAAGTATAATAAATGAATATAAAGTATGTGGTGCATATACAATTGGACTACCTAATCAATTCCCAAAAACTCCCCCCCTTTTGGCAACAATAAAAAGGTAGGGATATGCAAGTCTGAGTGCAAGTGGGGTGTCAAGATGAAGAACAACTCATAAGAGTTATTCAAAGTGTATATGATGTGTCAATGAAGCTCATAGAATGCTTATCAAAATATAAAACGAAGTTAAATGCATGATAAGCAGTTTTTTTTTATTTCAGAAGATATGCAAGTTAAGCACAATTATGGGGGCAATAGACTATGTGAGCATATCACAATGGTCTATATAAACATGAAAAAACAACCATTTGGCTCTCCCCCTATTTATTTGTCATTGGCCCTAGGTAAACCTATGTGATAGGGCATGACTAGGCAGAATGGTTTAAAAGGTGAGTGACTTAAACACTTGGGCTTCATTTGCAACTTGTAAGAAGATGAGTCTCTACCTTAGCAAGGATATACTTAAGTATTAGACTTAACTTTCAAGTTCACAAGTTGTATTGTGTAGGGGATCTCTTGACAATAAGCAGACAAGTCTCTTCCAGAGCATTGATATGCTCTGAACTATAATATAACATTTTTAAGATGACTTGTTTCTTGCTCATAGAGATTTACACATATCAAAGTGAAAGCTCCCCCTGACTGAGTGCATCTAATTTAAATATAATATTTGTTTAAATAGATATCATAATGCAATTCGGGTTTATACCATTTAACACAAGTGCATTTACTAACCCTTGTTCAATTAAAGCATAAACACAAGTAAGGTTAGAGATTACCAATCACCACACGTGCAAGAGAGAAGGAAATGAGACATTCACAAGGAACACAAGATTTACCTCCTTGGGATCTCCACTAAAATGATGAAGCCGTACACCCGACTCCTTCATCTCCAAAGGAAACAAACCCTTGCTTTTTCATTCTCAAGGACCAAAGCGAAGCCCCTCGCACGAAGCCTTGGCGAGGTGACACACCATCGCACATGATTCACCTTTCTTTACGGGCCGAAGAGGAGACCCTCACATGAAGAACAAATAAAATGTAAAACTCTCAATGCCTCTTAACAGGCGGATTACAACTTTGTAGCTCACAATCTCTCCCAAGAAATAGCAAAAGAAAAGCCCTATGAAGTGCCTCTTGAAAACATGTAGAAATGGAAGATCAAAGAGGTTTTTAGCTTTTGAAATAAAAAGTTGAAGCTCAAAGAGAAATGGTATTTTGATCTTTCTCAAATGTTCAAAAGCTTGTGGAGATAGGTTTTAATCATGTATATATAGTGTATTTGAAAATATGACCGTTTGGGGTAGTAAAACTGTAAATTATTGGCTTGAAAAAGTCAAGCAGAAAATGCCCCAACGGCTAGTTTGCTCGACCGCGGCGGTCGACCGGGCTACGGTGGTCGTCCGCCCCTATCGCGCGCCCTATTCTATTTTCAAATTTCTTACCGTCGAGGTCGACCGGCGAGGGCTAACTGTTTGCTTAAAAATTTTGGCTCAAAAACCTATCCCAGTCGCCCGCCCTAGACCAAAATTGGATTGCTTCTGTAGAAACAAAAGCGCATAAGCGGTCGCCCGGATCATCTCGGTCGACCGGCCTGATAAAATTTGAGATGGCCTGGATTTTCAAGTTCCATCCTACGGTCGCCCGAAATAGCCCGGTCGACCGGCCCTATATAAAATTTCATTTTTAATTTAAAGATCAGGGGCTTATGGCCTATGGTCTTTGGGCTTAAGTCCAAGGTTTTCAAACAAATTTTTGGGTGTGTTGATCGTTTTCAAAGATGTAAAATGTTAAGTATAAAAACCATTTGAAAACCTTTTGAAAGTGCATTTAAACATAAAATCAAGAGGACTGCAAATACATTTTAAAAATAAGAACCTTGAGTCTTCTTGGAATTTTCTTTGCTCCTTTGCACTTTCTTGGACTTCTTCAGCTTGGGTGCACATCTTGTCCTTGTCTTGGCTCTTGTTACTTGTCCTCCAATCTTCAATGCATGTTGAGGTACATGAGGTGTCACCATGGCATGTTCAACTCCAAGCTCCTTCTTGACACTTGCTTAGGGACTTGTGGGATCTTCATGTTGAGCTTCTTGACTTGAACAACTTCAAATAAGGATGACTATAATGTACGTACAAGCTCTTGGTTCCTTTGATCCTTGATCCACAAGCCATGTGTTGTGAAGAGTTGTGTAATGGTGATTATGACATGAAAATCCTGTATACAACACAACACCTCAAAGCAACACATCAGTCCATAAATGCTAATCAATTTAGTTTGCTAGCATCAAAACAAGAAGGTAAGGTGAATGATTAACCCTTGAGAACCCTTAAGCTTACATACCCTCCTTGGGAGAACATTCAAAATTTCTTCTCTCATCTCTCTCTTCTAGTTCTTTGCGTTTTCAGTTTAATATATTTGAGAAATCAAAGCTCCATCAAAGTAAAATTTGATTTCCCATCTAAGAGTGCTGATATGGTCAGCGTATATGATTGAACAACAAGGGTTGTTCAATTTACCTTCGTGCAATTTGATGGAACCCATCGGTTCAACTTGCGGGTCTGCGGCGATTGGATCGTTCGTGGCCGTTCGAGAAGTAGATCAAGCAGAGGCTGATATTACAGTTAGTCACAAAGGTATTTTTATGTCTTATATTTTTATTTGAATCACCATCAGATCATCTAGACCCTAGGATCCTGGGTTAACAGGCGAAATCGACGAGAAATTTTTTATTCTACACGATTTCTAGTTCCGCTGCGCGTAGCGATTTTGCCCAGGGGTGAAACCCCGTCTAATACCTCTCCCCACTCAGTCCCTCTCAGGTCTATCCCTCTCCCACCTTCCATTACCTTTGGGTAATGAAATCCCACTAGGCAACCCAAGAGGGGGTGGATTGGGTGTCTTTAAAAAAAATTATCCTGTTTAGAAACTTTTGTAAGATTAGTTTTAAAATCTTAAATGAATATCCTCTCTTAGACCTTTTGTCAAACACTTGTTAGATGGCTTTTGAAAACCCTAGTTGATTATTTCCTTTTTAATCTTTCTATGAAAATACTTGGTGGTTGATTAAAGATTGTAAATCCCACAACAACGTAAATGAATTAAATGAATGGTTTCTTTTAGGCCTTTTATCAAACACTTGGTGGAAGGCTCATGCAAACTTAATTAACAAGATTAAATGGGCTAATTAGCAAGGTACTAGATAAGCAAGTTAATTACCATTGCTAACTACTCACTCAATTCTAAGTGTATAAATGCAAGCACAAATAAGAATGAGGGTGAGAGAGATAAATACCACATATGAGACGCGAAGATTTATAGTGGTTCGGTCTTAACCCCATGACCTACTCCACTCTTCTCAAGTTTTGTGTCCTTGAGGAATCTACTATCTTCCAAGGAACTTAAATACTGCGTTCCTTTCGCCTTGTACAATCCGAGCGTCCAAGTTCCAAGGGTCTTAAATACGGCGCCCTTTGTTGCCAAGTTTACAATGAAGAAGAAGATTGAAGCACACTCTTTAGCCTCTTGAAGGCTTGATAAAATGTAAAGCTCACAAGAGTCTCTCAAAGATAATTACAAAGATAAGCCTAGGTCTAATCCCTTTAGATATTCCCAAATTTAGGCACAAGGGTGTTTTCCACTCTCTAATATGTTTACAATAAGTTTAGGAATGAGAGAGATTAGTTCACATGCTTAGGGAACCCATATATATAGAGAAAACCCAAAACTAGCCGTTACAGGGGCATTTCTGTAATTCTGGGCAACTTCCCAACGGATCTATTTCAGGGCATTTTTGGCATTTTCCAGATTTCAGACTCGGTTTTGTAAAATTCATATCTCACTCGTTTTTCGTCGGATTTCGTCGTTCTTATACTCGATTTGAATGAAAATGATGAGCTCTTTCTGTTAAAAATATTTTTAAAAATATTTAAAAATGTTTAGCATCAGTTATGATAGGATTTATGACCTGATCTCAAAATTCAAGTGCTAAGTGTGCTGATTTGAATCTTTTGCAATTCTAAGCTATTTATGGCACTAGGGATTTGGTCCACGGGTCTTTTCCTTATATTCTAATATTGTTTAGGACCTTATTAGTGACTTGATTATGCCTCAACAAGGGATACCTAAGTGGGATTAAATTATACAATCTAACACAAGACTCATTACTCACATCTTCAACTTTAAAGCTCATCTTCAAGTCTTGGTCTCTTGCATGGATCACTCCTTCAAGTTGGTTCAAGCTCCTTGACAAGTTGTTGATCTCCAAGCTTTGGCCTTCATCGATCTTTGTTTGTTTGTTCAATGCTTTGGGATGACTAATGTTGAGCTTCTCCTTAGTTGATCCTCCAAGGTATGATTGATCCTTTGTATGCTCTAGCTCATTTGACACGTGTTTGGTTCATCTTCAAGCATAGGCTATCAATAGTGTGTGCTAGCATGGATTAACCTATGAATTTCCTGTCCATAGCACAACACTCAAGGCAAATAATTAGTCCATAAAAGACTAATCAATTTGCGTTTGTTACTCATCAAAATAAGGTGATTGAATGAACCTATGGGGAACCCTTGGGCTAACAATCTTCCCATTTTTTATGATGACAAACCAAATTGATTAGAGAGGTAGGAGGATCCTCTTATGAGGATTAGATAAGAAAGATGAGTGTGACTACTCCCCCTCAACATATGCATAAGATAAATTTAACAAGTTTTAGTATACATGCATATGGATTATGGACAATCTAATCAATTTATACTTCTCCCCCTTTTGGCATAAGCAAAAAGGAAGGATACACAATTAAGTACAAAAGTAATGCATCAAAGATTTTTAATGAAACTAGATGCTTCCCTAGCTTCTTATTATGATTTACCAATTAAAATCAAAGTACATATGGCATGATAAGAGCATAACAACATAAGAGATGAATAAACTAATACAAATCAAGCCTATGTTAGAAAAACAAAGAGACATACCAATTTATCACAAATTTTAGGATATATCTTGGTATATATATAAATCCAATATAAATCTACCCTATGACCCATAATACAATATTAGATCAGTAAGTTAAGGCTTATATTTTACTTATCATGAAAGAAAAATAGCAAGATTTAGATCTAGCATGATAAGCCCCCTGAATTTTTTGAATTCCTATTAGAATCTTATGATGAATAGATGGATGAAATAATGTTGAACCCATCATGATAAGGAAGAATAGATATTTTCAAGTTAAAAACATTCTCTGAAATTGACATGCATAGAAATGAGCATTTGATCCTAATATAGCATGACATACAAACTTATCATGAAGTAAAATGACACATGATAAGCAATCAAATCCATAGGAACTGAGATTAGCAATTTCAGTTCACTCATATGAATGAATATCTAAAATGATATGCAATTCTTAGCTCAATTAGAGGGGATATGTTTGAATGGACAATGTGAGCATCTCACAATAACCCATATAAACATGAAGATAGCAAAGATTAGCTCTCTCCCTAGGTCTATGTCATTGGCCTTAGGTGACACCTATATGGCAAGGCATGATATGACACAATAGGCCAAATGAATGAAAGTGAGTACATGGCCAACAAAACTTATCATTGGAATAGATGATAGCACATTCGATTATCCACAATAAGTATGAAGCCTAATAGGATATTACCTTAAAATCTAGGCAATGAACTTACTTTTCTTAAACTCAAAATACATATACAAGCACAAGACAATGCCAAAACAACCCATATGGAGCAACCATGCTCCAAATGAGTGCACTTATCATATGTAATGAAGTATACATATTAAACAACATATGATAAGATGAGAATGACATATATTACATATATAGTACCCCCTTTGTTAGAGACTCATACAAAGTATGAATCCAAAGGGCTGTCCAATACATAGTTACCAAGGGTTTTTGGATATATTTTTCAAAAGATACCAAGTTAGACTCAACCCTTGGGCTACAATGACACTTACTCTCTAAGTGTCGGTTTATCATGATCAAAATGATAGTCATAGTCTAGCTCATCATGATAAACAAGTATAGCACAAAAGATTTGCAATTTTGGCTCATGCTCCTCCTAAGTGTGATATTATTTTCTACAATTTCAAATTTTTTTCCCTAAGTATATAGCATACAAACAAGTTAGGGAGATCACACAAATACATATACCTATTCATGATTGAGATGGTGGCACAAGGCCAATTGATTAAGTTTTTTAATTATTGTGAAGGTACCGACTCCCCCTTTGGTCAAAGTGGGCTATTGACTCCAATTGAGTAGCTTTTAAGGTTAAGGTTTGACATCTCAATTATGTAGATACTACCAACCAGGGGTGATAACTATAGATTATTTAAATATACCAATTTGGATCAATTCTATAGGATTTAGACATAAAAGAATGGACAATAAAGTACAATGTTTAAGAGAGACATCCATGGCTCATGAGTGAGAGTATATCATTATGGGTAAGCATGAGGAAGATATAATTTATATCAAAACATCCATGGATAGTCTACCATGTCTGGACATAAAGAACATGACATATAAGGTGCATGGTCCAAATATTTACATTTACATTCACAAACCACCAATATAAAGACAAGGCATTAGGCACAAAGTGCATAAGCCCATAGGAAAACCAAAATGCGTGGAAGACACATGTTCCCATCACAAGATATAGGGTATCAACCACCAAGGTGAAATATGTCAAAATAAGATACTAGATTCACAAGATATTTTCCATTTTATTTAAATACATTGAATCTAGAACATTTTTAATTTTTCCTACAAAATATATTCTATAAGATTCTAAGGATGGATCCAAGGATTCTAAAGATAAATATCAAGTTAATACCTTGGACATATGCATTCCAAAAAGGATTTTCAAGACTATATGAATAATTTATATTACTTGCAAAGAGCAAGATTCACATTAGTAATGAAAAAATATTCAATTAAAACCTTTGGAAATACATATACCTACAACTCATCAAAGACTTTATATATAATGATAACCATTTAGGTATAATAGGAAAGTCTAGTGATAGTGTAAAGGATAACTAGATGCACAGAGATTTTCAAATACACTTTCTCACCTAGGGCATAAAAAGTTGTCTAAGAAATGATTTGAAATAATTTTCCTAGACATGACATTTAAGCACATAATTTTGCTAGAAGAAATAAATAAATCAATTCCAGTATATACTAATCTAGCAAATGACATTTTTATCCAAATTAGAGTTCAAATATGAAAGATTTACTCTTATGAGTTTAACTTTAACTCATGGGCAATGAAGAGGTTGATATTCATATAAGATCAATCATGGTTTTCACATTAACTGCTCTGTTGTGATTTTACATGTGGATGACTACTAAGTGAAAAAGGATCTAAGTCTTAGTGAGTGCACTTAGAGTAGTATATATAAATACACAAGAATTAAACAATATAAGTCTAATGTATCTATAAGTTGTTTCTTTAAAAAAATGTGATCTTTAAAACACATATGAGGCTAGATGCAAGAAAATATTAATGTGACATCTAGTACCCAAATAAACTCAAGGGATATAGCATTTAAGCTCAAGATTAACTAGAGACATGGGAATCAAGCATATTGTATCTAGAAGTATACATTCCATGGGATTTGACAATTTTAGCTCAAACATAAACTAGACATCAAGTGAGATATCTAGGGAACCTTTTCCAATAGATATAACAATTTAGTGCAATGTGTCAAAGTCTAATACAAATAAAGTTTTAAGCATATAGACTTTGGATTTTCAAAAATATAAATATTTAAGTACAAAATATGGATACATGGCATTCATGCAAGATAGACATTTTTGTATCCAAACAACCATTTTCATATGATATAAACATTGAAGCACATCCCTACATCTACTAAGTCATAAATAGATCAAGTAGGGAGTTTTGGAACCCAAACCATCTTGGGTCCATCCAAGTTTGTTCTATGAAATAGATCATCTTTTCTAATCCACACATACTTGTAAGATTTCACAAATCTAAGTCTACACATAGATTTGTGATGACATAATCTACCACAATAATCACATGAATCATAAGAATATGTAGATGAGGATCTAGATGAACAATTACAAGAATGCATAGGCACACAAACATGTTTAGCATTCATTTCTTGTAGGAATTTGTTTTCTAACTCAAGATTTTTATTTTTCAATCTCAATTCTTCAATTTCTATTTTCAAGTAATTTATTTCATGAGATGGGGATGTTTTTATTTCATCTTCTTTTTCCATCAAGATTTTGAGTTCCTCCATTAATTCAAAATTTCTCTTTTCAAGAATATTGTTATCTTTAATCAACTTCTTTTCTTCATTTAGCCAATTTTGATAGTCATTTTCAAGGTTTTCAAATTCCTTAGAAATTGAGTTGAGAGAGTTTTTAAGTTTTTGATTCTTGGAGACTTCAAGATTTAAGGCGTTATTTAGTTTCTCACATCCATTAAGAAGTTCTTCAATTGTAAGAGGCTCATCCATATCAAAATCATTATTTTCTTCATTGTTGTTTTCTAATGCCATAAAACATTTAACATTAAAAATATTTTCAAGTGAAGTCCATATTTCTTTGGCATTTTTACAATTAGCTATTTTCTCAAACATATGAGAAGATAAGGCAAAACATATCGCATTCATAGCTTTTGAGTTCAAGCAATATAATCTTTTATCATGTTCACTAATTCTCTTAGATTTGGAGTTTAAGACAAAACCATTTTCAATCACTTTCAATAATTCACTATCTAGACTCTTGAGATAAGACCTCATATGGATCGACCAAGATCCATAGTTGGTTCCATCAAAAGTGGAAAGTCTAGAAGCTATTAGGTTACCAATATAGATCTTTTCTCTTGAAGAAATTTGAAAGTTCAAAAATCTATATCAGAGCCTTTAGCTCTGATACAAAGTGAAATCTCACTAGGCAACACAAGAGGGGGGTGAATTGGGTGTCTTTAAAAAAAATTATCCTGTTTAAAAACTTTTGTAAGATTAGTTTTAAAATCTTAAATGAATATCCTCTCTTAGACCTTTTGTCAAACACTTGTTAGATGGCTTTTGAAAACCCTAGTTGATTATTCCATTTTTAATCTTTCTATGAAAATACTTGGTGGTTGATTAAAGATTGTAAATCCCACAACAACGTAAAGGAATTCAATGAATAGTTTTTTTAGGCCTTTTATCAAACACTTGGTGGAAGGCTCATGCAAACTTAATTAACAAGATTAAATGGGCTAATTAGCAAGGTACTAGATAAGCAAGTTAATTATCATTGCTAACTACTCACTCAATTCTAAGTGTATAAATGCAAGCACAAATAAGAGTGAGGGTGAGAGAGATAAATACCACATAAGAGACGCGAAGATTTATAGTGGTTCGGTCTTAACCCCATGACCTACTCCACTCTTCTCAAGTTTTGTGTCCTTGAGGAATCTACTATCTTCCAAGGAACTTAAATACGGCGTTCCTTTCGCCTTGTACAATCCGAGCGTCCAAGCTCCAAGGGTCTTAAATACGGCGCCCTTTGTTGCCAAGTTTACAATGAAGAAGAAGATTGAAGCATACTCTTTAGCCTCTTGAAGGCTTGATACAATGTAAAGCTCACAAGAGTCTCTCAAAGATAATTACAAAGATAAGCCTAAGTCTAATCCCTTTAGATATTCCCAAATTGAGGCACAAGGGTGTTTTTCACTCTCTAATATGTTTACAACAAGTTTAAGAATGATAGAGATTAGTTCACATGCTTAGGGAACCCATATATATGTAGACACCCCATTTTGCTCTGCTGTAATCAACAAAGAAGTTAGTGTTCGTGTTATCAGTCTTTTTCAGTGTTTCCCCATTCCCGTGTCCGTCCCTTATGCTTTCTCAATCTTTCCGATCATTTCCGCAATGTTCCGTATTTTTCTTTTCGCTAAGTGGTGAGAATGGTTATGCAGAAGAATCCAAGCCAGGGGAGAATTTGGAACCATTCGGTGGGCCCGCATTGAACATTTATTGAAATTAGGAACCGTTTGGTGGGCCCACATTGAGCATTGGTTTAAATTTGGATCAACAGGAGGCACGCATATTGTTTTAATGAAAAATGAGTATTGAGCCTACTTCGATCTAATGCCTAAAGATGACCATCAAGGGAACGGTCAAGATCTCAGAGAAGTCATTTTAACAACCAATTTTCCTGCGACCATTAAATTAAGCCATCTAGATAACCCCTGAGAACTATGCAAGGAGCACAGCGAATTTATATTAAGGTTCATTAAATGAGTGGCTCGGAGCGACGACGTAACGTGGCCCCTTTACAAGGATTGCCCTCGCTGAGCCCAACGATAGGCTATGACGATCGTGAGACTTATCTGATCTTTAGCGGATCAGGATCGCTGAGCTTGATTCATTAGAATCGCTCCCTGAGCCTATCATACGCTCCCTTTTCTTTTCCCTGGCATTCTTGGTCCTCATGTACCGTTGATTTTCAGATTCGTTTCTTTCCCTGTATCTTTTGGCTCATTGTGTGTTTATCTTTGACTTCTTATGTGCTACTGTTAGCTTGCTTACCTTTCTAGCATGAGATTGCTTATTATTTACTTAGCATTATCTCTTACATAGGCTCGCATGCTAGTGTGTTATTTATATTGCTTTGGCTGTTTACTGCTATGCTTATCGTGATCGCATGCTTAGCTGTACCATTTATCTGCTTACTTATCGTGATCGTATGCTTAGCTGTAGATATTTACTGCTTTCCTTCTTATCATATCTACTATATTACTTGCTTAGCTGTAATTGTGCATGCGGATGTTATTGCTTTCCTAGATGTGATGGGTTAGGAGTAGATGCGGTGAGTCAGGATTTAGATGTTTATTTTCTTTTGCCCATCCCCGGGTCATGCATGCTTATATAGACGTTTCTTCGGGGGTACTCGTTCCCATTTTACATGATTTTAGCCCAAAACTCTTCAAAATTAATTAAAAATGGCATAAGAGATCAGGTGCTTGCACTTGGGCGAATTGGGGGCGCTTAACACCTTCCCCATTCGTCATCAGGCACGGACTTTTGTATCTCTGGTTATCCGTTGCAACAGTGTATTTCATGGGATCCAGGGCCTACTTCCTTGGATGACGACTCTTCTTTGTTATAGGTACATCTTGGTTCCGGGCTAGTCCTTAAATCGAGAGGTATCTCATTTATATCGCCACCCATGCTGTGAGTGGCACCATTTCGAGAGTTCCTTAGTAGAGCTCTCCTTCACATTGTGGAGATCTTAGAGGATCGACGTGGGATCTCGTGTCCCTCGCCCGCCGTCCTCGGGATCGGGGTCCACAGGCTGGCGACTCTGCTGGGGAATTCTTGGAACATTGCCTAACTCTGTAAAAATGCCATTTTTACTAATTTTGAAGAAATTTGGACTAAAATCATTTTAAATGGGAACCTTTTCTGTTAGAATCCAGGGGCACCAAATAACTGTGTAAATAAAACAAGGGATTCACACAATGCACAACATGCATTATCTTATTCTTTATTTCTTTCATTGTTTTTTATTGTTGGCTCCACGGGATAGATTTGGCGCGTACCAGATGGGATGTCATTACCTTATGGGCCGTTGAATCTATTTCCAAGCTATGTGCCAGTGCTGCAGCCGTAAACACTAGGCGTACTTGTGTTTACAGCAGCCGATGAGCAATGAAGCATACTATGTATAACATTGGGCGTACTTTTGTTATACATATTAAGTATGGTTCATACACATAGTGCCCGATAGATTGAGTCCGGAGCCGTACTTTGTTTTATATATTATGTATATACTTACTGACTTAGTGAAACCTAACTAGGAAGTGCCCGTGTTTATATATATATATATATATATATATATATATATATATATATATTGCATCCATATGTGGATGAACATGTGTTGCTTACACATGTGGAGCCTAGAGTTAGGAACCTTGACCCATTTATAGACTAGGGTAGTTCACCTCGTGTGGCTACAAATGCGGTCCTAGTACACTCACTTGTCTGTCATGAGTCGAGACTTCCTTGACTCCGCTAGATTAGACTAGGGTTGGTGCCCCTGGTTAGGGTGTATATATATGTACATATATTTATTAGTAGATTAGGGTTTGCTTCATAGCTAGGTTTTCTTTCCTAATCTAATCCATTTTCCCCATCCATCCGTCTTTTGGATTATGATCAGATCATTGGTTTCACATCATTATCTTTATAGCCATGATCTATCTTCCCTGAGCTTGATCCTTTGATCGATCTTGATCAAATCGCCCTTCACGCCAATTATGAGTCTACTTTGCCATTATCACTACCAGAGTGTGTGTTCTTGCTGAGAGCCCTATTTCATCTTGACCTTGTTGGCGTATTCTTTATGCTTGGTTGCCGAGACCCTCCTTGTACAGTCGTTATGTTGCCAGATTTTCTCCAAAAACCTGCGTAACCATTATCCTTTAGGGTTATTGATAAACCATGTGCTTACCTTACCACATCTCCATGTACTGCTGTTATGTTGCCGGATTTTAGCCAAGAGAAAGATGTGCTTGTGTTACCTTTTATTTCAATTTGCACATTACATTGCCATGTGAATACTTCTCACTAAGCCTAATATTTGTGTTGTCCATGACAAGAGACTTGCCTAGTTGCCTATCATATTTCCCAAAAGAACATCTCCATCTCTAAACTTTCTTGGTCTAGCCAGTCTGCTGTACCTATTTCCTCTCACCTTGCCCAGATGGTTGAGTCTACTGAGAGTCTTGTTCTGGCCGAAATGAGGGAAATGACAATGAAATCCAGGACGTAAAGACGGGGATCCCCTCATTCTTCTCGAACTCAAATGCTTCCGAGAACCCTGCACCTAACCATGTTGCACCTCTTCGACCCACCATGGGAACCATTCAACTCATTCAACCCTTCATAGATCTTACCACCTTTACCTATACCACCCTGGGGCTGGGAAGTAGATTGACTGCAAAGGGAAAATAAATAAAAAATGTCAGAGCTTGAGCCCCTTGAAAACATCATGCCAGAGAAAGCCTCGCCATTATCAGACGTTGAAAATAAGTTTGAGCCAGGTCTACAGAAACCAAAGAGGCCTCCCCTTCCGAGATTCCTATTCCAGGGTCGAACTCCATAGTCATCACCATTATGGAGGAAGGCGATGTCCATGAACTTCCGGCGCTAGTCTATTGCCTCAAAAGAAAAAAAAAACCAAGTCTCACATCTTTGAAATTCGTTCTTTGTCGGCTGCATACCAACTCTCTTGTCAAAGTGGGTATGTCTAAATAATTGTGTCAATGTCAAGTCTAAGTGTGTTGTGTCCGTTGAGTGGCACCATTTCGAGAGTTCCTTGGTAGAGCTCTCCTTCACATTGTGGAGATCTTAGAGGATCGACGTGGGATCTCGTGTCCCTCGCCCGCCGTCCTCGGGATCGGGGTCCACAGGCTGGCGACTCTGCTGGGGAATTCTTGGAACATTGCCTAACTCTGTAAAAATGCCATTTTTACTAATTTTGAAGAAATTTGGACTAAAATCATTTTAAATGGGAACCTTTTCCGTTAGAATCCAGGGGCACCATTTCGAGAGTGGCACCATTTCGAGAGTTCCTTGGTAGAGCTCTCCTTCACATTGTGGAGATCTTAGAGGATCGACGTGGGATCTCGTGTCCCTCGGCCGCCGTCCTCGGGATCGGGGTCCACAGATTGTGAAGGAAGGTTATCCCCTTCCGGCAAGATATGCGCAGCGGAACAAAAATCGCATAGAACTTTAAATTTTTCTTTTCAATCTTGCAATTGCCCAAGATCCTAGAGTCTAGATTAGTTAATTATGTTAATCAAGCATAAATAAATATCTCTTTGAAGAAGAAATCAAGGAACCACGCTGCTTGATCTACTCCTCGAACGGTTCTGATCGTTCTAAATGCCGCGAACCCCGCAAGTTGAACCGATGGATTTTTTTTCTTTGTCCGGACTATTGTGGATGTGATTAACTCTTATTCAACTCTTTAAGGTCTGATCTAATCAATACCTTTCTTGTAGAGAACAGAAAAATTGATTGGAAGCCTTTCTCTTTGAACTCTTTCAATTGGAAGAGAGATAGAGAGAGAGATATGAAAAATAATTTTAAAAGTGGGGAAGCAAGGCAGAAACCAACTTGAATTGAGACTCCTCGAGCCATTGGGACTCTCCCAAACATCCAAGGCCATGTTGGGACACCTAAGATACATGGGAGAACATGTATGAAGTCTCTCTCTAGCCCTTGTTGCCTTATCTCATAAGAATTGGTGTTGGAAACAAATTGCTTGTTTTGTAGGTCCTACATCTTAGCAATTCTTATCCAACAAGGAGTTGAGTGCAACTCAAAGTCCTTGAGTAATTAGAACTCTTTTCCAAAGCTCTCCAACTGATTTGGGAGTGTGGTGGGCCCCACAAACCTTATCCAAATGTGTAGTCCTATCCCACTTCCCAATTCCGTTCCAATTCCACAACTTTTCAAAACCGGTTTGGGAATAACTATCCTCATATGGATTACACATTATTATGCTTATTATTAATCAAATTAATAATACATAATAATGTCTAATAATTAAATAATTAATTAACAATTTAATTAATTAATAACTCACATCTAATGGGAGTTATTTTGATCATCTAGTGGGGATTAATTTTTTGAGATTCAACTCAAATACACTATGGCTAGACAATTGGATGATTTGGATAAGTTGGAATTTCGGCTACAATGAATGGGGGCCCACCAGGTGTAGAAATTAATTGCCCATGAGTTTCGGCCAGTGGTGGGATCCACTTGTGTGCAACATATGAGGGCCCCACCCATTTCACTATTGGTTTTATACACAACCTGCATCTACTATACAAAGGAGAAAGGATGTTATGTTGATTTTAGTTGAGGTGGATGAATCCAAAGAGGATTCGTGGGATCCACTTGGGGGTTATCCCTAGCAAGAAACAAACGAATTTGTGTTTGTTGGGTTTCTTTTTCTAAAAAGAAGTTTGACAGAGTTGGTTTTCTAATGGGACTCCTAGTACAAGGATTTGAAAAAGAGGTGCTCGGTCATTGAATGGTGGTGAAGGTTGTGATCAACTCCTTCTCTCCATAAAAAGACGTGGGGTCCTAATGATACAAATTCATTAATAAGGTGGGGCCCACTTTAAAGAGATTTAAGGAAAGAAGGACTCTCTCTCTCTCTCTCTCTTTAAAAAGTCAAGAATTCGATTTTGTTTTAATGGATCAAATATCAAAGGCTGCAAAAGATTTCACTTTTTATTATAATTCTGTATCCTAACAGTTGTTTGAGTTGGATGGAAACTTGTTATAAAAATCCAATTTATTTATTCTGTGGGGAAGGGGAAATCCGATTGACTCTTTGGTCTCCTTACAAAAACGGCAACACTCCTTACTTTGCGATCCCGTGAAAACGGCAAATCTTTGAGAAAGTTGCCCATTTTGGGATACTCTCTCTGATACTTAGAAAGCCGCTAACGTTGGGGAACTTTTCTTTTGGAGTTGAATAATTTTGGCAACTTTCCATCACTGCCCTTTTTTAAAAAGAAAAAGCGATAGGAGTGCAGGGTTGTAGAAAAGGGGGGCTTTAAAAAAGAAAAAGGAGGAGATTTGCAGCAGACTATCCCTTCTCCATCTGAACTTGTGTGGAAAATTTTCCTCTTTCCTTCATCACTTGTGCGTCAATCATTCTTGATGGCGTCTGAATCCGGGTCTACGATCGCGCGGTCGGTAGAGAGCCTCCGCGGGGTCTGCAATCACAAACAAAAGAGGTCAGGGGGGTCCGGGGTGGGTCCCAGACGACCACTTCGACACCCAAGTCAGATTCTTCGACCAGTCAATATAAAGGACAGTGAGAAGAGAAGAGGGTTTGATCAGGTTTACCAAGGCCAGGGCGCAGGTTCTTTTCTTGGTGTGTGGGTGGATGGGTCGGAGGGAACTAACAGAGAGAGTGGGATGAAGTTCCCGGCCTCCTCTGTTGTTGCCTCGCCTCTTTCTTTTCCGGTTGTTTTGTGGGAGCTGAAAAAAGGAAGTCTCCAAAAGTGGCGGATCCCTCTCTTCTTCCTTTCCCCCCTTTTAAAGGGTGGCGCGCGGACCTTTTCATCATTATGGAGAGAAAACCTTCATTTGCAGGATTGGACAGTTCTCCTGCTCCGCCGGCTCGCGTGGCTTTGCCGGATAATTCCTTCCATAACTTGTGATGATGAGGTCTGGACGGCGAGAGTGACACGTTTCGTGATCGTATGGTCCTGTCGTTTCCCAACGCCTTTCTTCATGATGGTTAGGCTTTATTGGTGCATGGACGACACGTGGCGAGATTTGAGAGCAGTGCTGTATTTATGTCCCATCATTACACCCCCTTACTCCTTTGGTCAATTGAATGGGCCAAGGGAGTAATGTTTTGGTCAAGCGACGTAATGGTGAGGGCATTTATGGGGGCTCCGGAGTACGAGGAGACGTGCCGTTTTATCCGGTGATCATCCACGGGAAGTGGTAGCGTCATCATGTGGGTAGCCTTGTTTCAAGATACAAGGTTTTCTTCCTTGAGCTTGAAAAGGAGGACTACCCCAACGCTCTGTTATTGCTTCTCTCTTTTTTATTTTTTTTTCTGAGGTAGGTGTTTCTCCGCGCCTTTTTTCAACAACATGTCTGGTTCCCCTTCGCGAGTTAGGGGCAAGGCCCTTCTTTCCCAGGAATCGTTGAGTGACCCCGACTTGTCCCCCGACCCGGAGGAGGACCTTGCGGCTCGTTGGAAAAGGGCTAGGAGAGACTCGAGCCCTTCCTCGGGTTTTCCCCCTCTTCGTCTTTCCTCCTTGCCTAGGAAGGACAAGTCGTCTCGATCCCGTGTCGCCAGGGAGTGGTATTTTTTCTTCCATGCCTATCACCAGGGGATGGAACTGCGTGGCCGTGTTTCAAAGATGGGTAAGGAGATTGAGGACTTGAAGCGGGAAAACGAGGCATTGCAGAGAAAGGTTCACTCCCTCAACGAGCAACTTCTTGAATATGAGGTGGACCCATTGCTGGAGAGCTCCTTGGAAGAGGAGGGGAACCCTTCGGCAAAGGAGTCTTCTTCCGATTAGTTTCTGGCTTTTCATGTTTTTCTGTTTTTTTTCTTCCCCTTTCCTGTCGGGGATTTTGGGGCCTGCGTGCCCTATGCTTTGTTTCTTATCTCCCCTCCTTTTTTGTAGGCCTGTGGGCCAAGAGGATGTGAATGGATGATCTTTATGAGTTTGTGCCGTGTTTTCGATGCTGCTTTTCTCATCCGTTTGGTATATATTTTCTTTGTTGCGAGGAATTGTGACGTTTTGCCTGAACCTGTGTGGGGTTCCGAGCTTTTACCTAGCGCGTTTAGTTTTCTCCGCCTGTTGTGTTTGTGCGTCGAGGTCTCGTGCCGGGGCTCTGGGCCTGGGCGCGCGTTTTTCCTCTAGTGGAATTGAGGTCGGATCTCTTTGCTTGGTTTCCCACCTCCGAACCCTTCCCTTCCATTAGGTTGGGAGGAGTTGAAAGTGATTTGTGATGATGAGGTTTGGGCGGCGAGAAAGTGACACGTGTCGTAATCGTACGATCTTGCCGTTTCCCAACGTCTTTCTTCATGATGGTTAGGCACTATTGGTGCATGGACGACACGTGTTGAGATTTGGGAGTGGCGCCGTATTTATGTCTCATCACAATACTACCTTTGGTCCCTCGAACGGACCAAGGGAGTAAGCTTGTTTATCTGGTTAAAGAATATCGTGACGAAAGCATTTATGGGAGCCTTGGGATACGAGAGGACGAGCTGTTTCGTCCGGCGGTTCCTTCCCGAGGAATTGTAGTGCCACCATGTAGTGCTGGCCGATCATCCAATAGGAAGCGGACACGCGTAGGGCAAGTTGCTTCGTTTTCTTGCCCAGGGGTTTCTCATAGGGTTTATAAGGGATGGCCTTTTCCGTTTTTTACATAGATCGCTTTTTCTCTCCTTTCTCAATCTTTGCTTCCTTTCTGCCTCTTTTCGGGCTCGCCAGAGATGTCGTTGTCCCTCAAGGGTCTCTCTGTAAGTGATGAGGGGAATGCCGCCACCGAGGGGAGTCCTCCCAGCAGCCCTGAAACAAATCCTGGCGGGTTGGGGTTTCAGCAACGAATTCCTGAGAGGAGTTTGCCTCAAGGGCTTCCCCCACGCTCTCATCCTCCTCCCCTTTACGAGAGGGAGTCCCATGAAGCATTTGTTCATCGCAACCACTCGTTCTTCTCTTATGTTCATCGTAGGGAAATGGAGGTCTGTAGCCGGATGATCGACATGGATCGAGAGATAGCAGCCTTGCGTGCGGAGAAGGACGAGGAACCGGGTGAGGTGGTTAAATGACCAGACCCGATTTGTCGAGGATCCAGGTTGGGGGAACTCTTCAGAGGAGGAGCATAGCGATAAGGAGCTTTCTGACGCGGAAAACTCCTTCAACAGCTAGTCGCTTTAGGCTGGAGGCAGTGGGATGAGTGAGATTTTGGAGGGACTCTTTCCCTTTTTCCTCTCCATTGTTTTTATTGGGGGTCTCGAGGGCCCGGGCCTGCGTGCCCTATCTTTTTGTCTTTACTCTCCTCCCCCTTTTTGTAGGCCCGTGGGCCAGAAGGAAATAGTTACGAATGGCTCTTTTTTTTGTATTTTACGACTCGTATCTTATGCTTCCTTTCCCTTTGCGCAGTAGCCGAATTATTTCGAGCGAAGCAGTAGGAATAAGACCGGGCCTTTGTCATGCGACCCGAGCCCTTCCCACTATGCTCGGTATTTTCCAAGTAGTGGAATTGTAAGTCGGACCCTTGTGGTGGGTCCCGAGCCTTTTCCCACTGTATTTGGTATTTTTATTCGGTGGAGTTGTAAACCGGTCCCCTCTTTTGATTAGGTGGCGATGGCTTGCTAGGGAAGTCATTTAGCGGTAGGGGTAGTAAAATCTTTTCCGTCGGGGGAAAATGGCGCTTCGATTTTTGGTGGTTTCCTCGAATTTTCCAATTGACGCCACGTGTCCGCGTCCCATCGGATTAGACAGGAAGGGAGATTAATCGACACGTGTTGAAACCCTAGCTCTTTTTAAGGCCTTTCTCAGGATTTCATTCTCGCTTTATCTCTTTGTCTCTCTCGGGTGGAGTGGGCTCCCTTCTGCGTTGATTTCTCTAGGTGCCGTTCTTCACCAACTTCCCTCTGGTTTTTTGCCCTTCCCCGTTTATCTGCCTCGGTGAGTTGTATGCTTTTTACTTCGTCTGTCATTTGATTATTTTACGATGTCTGTCGCCACCGGTTCTTAGAGTCCGTCTTCCGAGTCGGTAGAAGTAGTGGAGAGGGCTCCACCAAGGAAAAGGAGGCGGTTGGTAAAGGGCGGGGGCAGCGACTCTCGAGATGTACAGCTGCCCAGGCAGTTGGAAGATAGCTCCAGGGCTTCTGGATCATCGTTGGGGGCCGCTCCCTTTGAATCTCCCGCTCGAGTCTCTTCTGCTCGCGAGGCGGAGATTACGGACATTCAGTCTGGTGCCGTTATCCGCCCTGGCCGGGTGGCGTGTTGTAGGAGTACTTTGGAAGAAGGGGCAGCGTAGAGGATTAGGAGGGAGTTTCACATTCCCGAGGACTATGGGATTAGGGTTCCTTCTTTTAGGGTTGGGGTGTACGAGGGTGCTACGGAGGAGGAGGTAGCTTTCTACGTGGAGGCTTTTCGGGCGGGGATTAGGTTTCCGCTCTTGGGTATTACAGTAGAGGCTCTCGAGTTTTACCGAGTGGCCCCCTCCCAACTGGCGCCCAATAGTTGGCGTACTCTCTTGGCCTTTGTGGCCAAGGCGGGTCTTCACAAGGTTCAACCTGCCCTTCCTCTGCTCCGGAGTTGCGTAGCCCTTAGCCCATTGGTGAAGGGGGAGGATGGCTGGTTGTACCTGACCCAGCGTCTCCAAGTGAAGATTGCGGCGAACTTGCCCTCTTCGAGGAAGAAGTGGAAAGAAGAGTGTGAGGAATTGATAAACCCATTTCGAGGATAAGAAGATTGTCTAGAAGCACTACAACCGATACCAGGGGCAAGACATAGATAGAAAGCCCAAGAGAATGAAGAAAGTGAGAGACATATTTTATACAAGAGGCATGGATTGGAAATAACTTTCATATCTCCAGTCAATGACTTTGGTTCCCAATTCATAATATGAAGCCAACAAATTCAAAATAATAAGTTCAAGAGCAAGCATTGAAAATAGATCATCAAATATCAAGAGTTACAGATCCATAGATGGAGGATGTCGAAGAACAAGTTTCGCTCCATCAAAGTCGAAAGCACATATCAGAATCTTGAAAGAAGAAGATCCATTATCTCTTACCTGAAAATGCCGAAAAACTCCGAAAAAAAAAGAAAATAATATGAGAACTCATCAACTTAGATCAATTCCAAACCTGAACCATAACCCAATGTCAAAAAGAATATCCGTTTGCAAACCCTTCGAGCCTGAATGAAATTCCTTCGAAAACTCATTATACTAGGGGCATCCACCCTTAACTACCCATGACCTGATCCCTACACTGGGGTATGTAGGCAGCTCGGTCAAACTGAGTTCGGTTGTTTCAAAAGAAGAAATTCAATCTTTCCAAAATGAAGTTGAAAAGAAAAAAAAGAAGAAGAAAAGAAAAAAATTGAGTGAAAAGAAAAGAGAAGAAAAATTAAAATACCTTCAAACTAGGGGCATCCGTCCTGAACTACGCACAACCTGATTCCTACCCTGGGATACGTAGGCAACCTGTTCACAGGTTCGGTCAAAATTTTTGTTGAACCTTAAGCCATTCTTTGAAAAGCTCTATCCTACCTATAAAGTCTTTTAGATGTTCAGAATCAAAGATCTAGGCCTTAAAAAAATGAAAAAGAAAAAAGGATGGAGTTTGAAGATCTGCTAAACTGAAAACCTGAAAAGACCGCCTAGGCAAAATTTAAGGTAATTCTCCCGCTAAGTTGAAAACCCGAAAGAGCGGCTTAGGCAAAAGTCAAGGGGATAGCCTGCTGGATCAAAAACCTAGAAAGGTGGTTCAGGCAAAAGCTAAGGCTAACACGGTCCGCCAAGTTAAAAATCCTGAAGAGGTGACTTGGTCACGGTAAGAGAATCATTATAAGAAGGCTACAGCCGGTATCAAGACTAAAGATCAAAAAGAAGTTCAAGCGAGTTCAAGTGTCATCCTAGAAATTAGGGGCATTGAAACCAAGCAATCCTAGGAATGGTAACCAAATCCTTGAAGCACTAATGTTTTAAGGAAGAAGTCAAGTGTTTATCAATTGAGAAACTAAGTCAGAAGCATCACTGTGTTTGTCAGTGTAGTCAGTCAATCTTTATTATTCTAAGTTCACTCTTTTAGAGCTCCTTAATCTTTTGAGTAGTGTTTTTTATCCAAATTTCCTCTTTAGGAAGAGTCAATCGTCGTCCTTGTGTCCAAATGATGCAACAGTCTCGGTCAAAGAGGTTCGGCATCGTCAGTTCCCTGCGATGGTGCCTGAGCCAAGTTAATCCTGAAGGACATACTTCGAGAATCTAGTCAAGGAGTTTCATTCTAAAGAAGATCAGCTCAGAAGCATTCCGAAGTAGAAACATCGGAAAGTGCAGTTTCCATAAGAGGACCATGCCCCAGAAAGGCACTTGAGGTTGGAGGATTTCATATGTGATGATGATTGGACCAGTTTCTCAGAAAGATGAATCCTTAAAAAATTTAATTTCCTTCCTGGTAGTTGAATACTATCCTGGTCAAGAAATGTTTATCTAAATACCTGTCAAAGAAAAAATCACACTTCCCAATTTTCAGTATCCAAGAGAGCTGTTATTCTAGATTACCAATCCCAGGTATTAGATCAAGGTTTCAGTTATCAAAATCCCCAGAAGAAAAGACCAAAAGTCTCTTTACGAAAAATCTTGTTGAAGCTTCCTGAAAGCGTTCCTAAACCATTCTCGTTAGTCATGCTTCTTCATTCCTAAGGTTTGTCATATCGTCATTCGTCAAAGTCTTAGTTTCCAATATCTTCATCGGGCACGATCTCTATTGTCTCCGATTTCATCATTCATTGATTTCAAGAAACTAAAGTTCATCAAATTCAACTTCACATCGAATTCAAGTTCATGAAAAATCTCCAAATTCTCCATCGTCAAAGTCATTAATTAATCAACAATTGATCAATCAAGCAATCTGAATTCGATCTCCTGTCTCGCTCGTAAACAAGTTAAATCTCTCTGAATCCGTATAAATATGGTGTTTCATTCTCTCTAAGTCCATTAAAAAATGGTCTCTTACTTCTCTTCGAACATCATACAAATATGATGTCTCATTTTCTTTGAATCTGTATAAATATGGTATTTCATTCTCTCTGAGTCCATTCGAAAATAGTCTCTTAATTCTCTTTGAGCATTATACAAATGTGATGTCTCATTTCCATGAACTTTGTATAAATACGATATTTCATTCTCTCTGAGTCCATTCAAAAATAGTCTTTTAATTCTCTTCAAATATCATACAAATATGATGTCTCATTTTGTTGGAATCCGTAAAAATACGGTATTTCATTCTCTCTGAGACCATTCAAAACTGGTCTCTTACTTCTCTTTGAACATCATACAAATATGATGTCTCATTTTGTTAGAATCCATAAAAGTACAGTATTTCATTTTATCTAAGTCCATTAAAAAATGGTCTCTTAATTCTCTTTGAACATCATACAAATATGACATCTCATTTCCTTGAAATCCGTAAAAATACTGTATTTCATTCTATCTGAGTCCATTTAAAAATACTGCATTTTGTGTAGAGAGTCCTTTATTGATTAAAGTTATGCAAAATGGTGTTGTCACTTTTGCTTTAATATTCGATGACTGTGTCATCTCTACCAAAGAGGGGCATCTGTAGACACCCACATTTTGCTCTGCTTTAATCAATGAAGAGGTTGGTGTTTTTCTATCGGTTTTCTAGTATTTTTCATTTTCGTGTCATTCTCTTATGTTTCTTCAATCTTTTCGATCGTTTTCGTCATGATATGCATTTTTCCGCTAAGTGTTGAGAAGGGTTTATTCACAAGAGCCTAAACAAGAGAGAATTTGAACTTATTTGGTGGGCCCGCATCGAACGTTTTGATTAGATTTGGATCAAGTCGGTGTGCCCCGCATTATTTTTAAATGAAAAAAAATGAGTTTTTGAATTCATTCTGATCCAATAAAAGTGGTTCAAGGGGTGCGATCAACTAGTTCATATTGCGGCCCGTTATTTGAATGGTCAAGATCATCAAGTGGCCCCATTAAATAGATGGTTTGGACCACTCTATGGAGCTGATTTCTTTCAGGTTTGATCTAAACAAGTTGTCGCCATCAAATGAACGGTTTGGATCATCCAATGAAAATGATTCTCGGGCGCCATCTACTTGCTCTTTGGGTTATCAAATTGATGGTTGAGATCATCTAGTGGGGATTAATTTTTTGAGATTCAACTCAATTACACTACGGCCAGACAATTGGATGATTTGGATAAGTTGGAATTTCGGGTACAATGAATGGGGGTCCACCAGGTTTAGAAATTAATTGCCCATGAGTTTCGGCCAGTGGTGGGATCCACTTGTGTACAACATATGAGGGCCCCACCCATGTCACTATTGGTTTTATACACAACCTGCATATACTATGCATATACTATATAAAGGAGAAAGGATGTTCGGTTGATTTTAGTTGAGGTGGATGAATCCAAAGAGGATTCGTGGGACCCACTTGGGCGTATCCCTAGCAAGAAACAAACGAATTTGTGTTTGTTGGGTTTCTTTTTCTAAAAAGAATTCTGACAGAGTTGGTTTTCTAATGGGACTCCTAGTACAAGGATTTGAGAAAGAGGTGCTTGGTCATTGAATGGTGGTGAAGGTTGTGATCAACTCCTCTCCATAAAAAGAAGTGGGGTCCTAATGATCCAAATTCATTAATAAGGTGGGGCCCACTCTAAAGAGGTTTAAGGGAAGAAGGACTATCTCTCTCTTATTTTAAAAAGTCAAGAATTCGATTTTGTTTTAATGGATCAAATATCAAAGGCTGCAAAAGATTTCACTTTTTATTATAATTCTATATCCTAACAGTTGTTTGAGTTGGATGGAAACTTGTTATAAAAATCCTATTGTACTTATTCTGTGGTGAAGGGAAAATCCAATCCAAACCGTTCATTTGATGGGCGACAAACTTGTTTAGATCAAACCTGAAAGAAATCAGCTCCATAGAGTGGTCCGAATCGTCCATTTAATGGGGCCACTTGATGATCTTGACCATTCAAATAAATGGCTGCAATATGAACTAGTTGACCGCACCCCTTGAATCACTTTTATTGGATCGGAATAAGTTCAAAAACTCATTTTTTTTTCATTTAAAAACAATGCGAGGCACACCGACTTGATCCAAATCTAATCAAAACGTTAGAAGCGAGCCCACCAAATAAGTTTAAATTCTCTCTTGTTTAGATTCTTGTGAATAACCCTTCTCAACACTTAGCGGAAAAATGCATATCATGACGGAAACGACCGAAAAGATTGAAGAAACATAAGAGAAGGACACGAAAATGAAAAATACTAGAAAACCGATAGAAAAACATTAACCTCTTCATTGATTAAAGCAGAGTAAAATGTGGGTGTCTACAATTATTAGACATAGAATATGAATTTAAGGCAGATGGTTTAATAAACACATGGATAGGAGAATGAAATCAATCAGGTACATATCCATGGCAACCAAAAGATCATGTACAAATAGAGATAAGACATAATTAGACTCTCTATACATGATGAAAATGGAAGATTAATACCACATTTCTTTTATCACTTCAAGAAATGATAAAAGTGGTATTTGAAAATCTCTCGAAAGAAGTAAAATTTAACTTCTTTTCTTCTATCAGCACTCTTCAACTGATGAATGTTTAGAAGAGGTTAGATCAATGCTTGACCCTTTCTTCCATGTAAGGGAGCATCATTTGACAAATCTTTCCTGATCGAGAGATTGGGTACTTGTTTTAAATCTTCTCCTTCAACAAAGGGTCATCCTTGAGAGAATAGCATGAAGTGTACATGCCAGCCTTTAGACATGAATCTTCAATTTTCTTAGTTTCTGTTCATCATTCACTGTGGAAGAATGTAGAGATGGACAGAGGAAAATTGAGTGCATCTACCATCTTATTACATCTGGCATAATGGAAGGAGACAAGTACCATAAATAAGCTACAAAGGACATGATCTGAGTGGGGTCCTCTGAAGCTAAAATCTTAGAAGAGATGATGGGACATGACAAACTCAAAAATATTTTTAAATCATCCATCTTCCAAGAGATTGTCATTGACCTTTGATATTTCTTATAATGCAAGGCCTGACAATACACAATAGCTATAGATAAGAATGTAAAAGCACAGCCATTGGATCTTATCATGATTAAAGATGTTTTTATCTTTAAGAGCACATGATAAGAGATTACTTCATAGACAATGAGATAATCATCTCAAGCAATGTCCAATGAAGAAGGGTTCTAGCGATTTTTCAAACTCTAGAACAAGATACTTATCATTGGCAGAGATAGAAACATATAAGTCTATCCAAGATAAGTATAGGGCCAGAGAAGATATGGCACTGAGGCACAGGCAAACAGATCTTGTCAAAAGATAAGAGATGATCTCAAATTTAAAGAATCGGACAAGACCCAACTACAACACACATGGAGCAATGTGGCTCCACATGAGTGTACTTATCATATGTGATGCACATCACACATCATATGATAAGGTGGATAGACAGACATTGAGCATATATAGCTCTCCCTTTGTAAGTGACTCATACAATGTATGAATCCAAAGGGCTGTCCAACCACATAGACACCAAGGGATTTAAAGGTGAATGATTTTCGAACCACCCTTGGGCCAATAAAGCATGATTGCTATAGGTAGTCATATGATACCAAAAGAGGTGACAACCTAGCAGACCATGCTCCCCTTAAATATGTATAAATAATATATATATATATATATATATAACACAAGGCACAAATGGCTTATTATGGTTAAGATGCTGGCTAAAAGCTAAAGTAATTAGATGTTTTAATTAAAGATGAGTGTACACTCTCCAACTTACTAGGGAAGAAGACTAAGAGTACCAATTGAGTGGTTTTTAAATTTAAGTTTACCATCTTTACCATGTACCCAATAGCATACAAGGGGAAAACTAAATATATATATATATATATATATATAATATTAATTAAGCACAATTCTATAGGACTTAGACATTATAAGAGGGATAAATAGAATCTCCTGTCTAAGATAGACATCCATGGCTCATTCAATGAGAGCATTCATGGATAGTCTACCATGTTTGGACACACGAATCATGGTCCAAACATCTATGCCTATATCCACAAACCACCATATAAAAATAGGGCATTTAAGCACAAAGTGGAAAATGCCCATGGAAAACCAAGATGTGTGGGAAACAAGTGTTCCCATCACAATGTGTTACATGATAATCACTATACTGAGAAACAGCCCAATCAATGGTAGTAGATTCCTATGACATTTTCAATTTTACCCAATTGAGTTTCATACATTGAATTTAGACTCATTTTCAATTCTCCACACAAATAAAGATATTCATGCTGGACTGTAGAGAACAATCCAAGGACTTCTAGAGAATGTCAAGTGAACACGTTGGAGACATGCATTCCAAAAAGAACTACTATGACTAGATAATTTTATCTTAATCATGAGAAGATATTCATTTTAGGCATTTTTGAAATACATCAATTTAACCCATCAAGATTTCTTATGCATTTAATGATAATCATTAAGCACATAAGAATGGGTTAGAAGAATAACTAGGTGGATAGTAATAAGCATACTTACTCACCTACGGCAAAAGAGATGTCTAAGAAAGGATTTGAGTGAAATTCCTTAGACATGGCTTTTAACATTTAATTTTGCTAGAAATGATATTCTTCCAAAGTTGAATATACAAAGATCTAGCAACTGCCAACATTTTCCTAAATAGAGTTCAACAATGAAATGAATGAACTTAAAAGATCAATTTGAACTCGAGGGCAAAAAGGTGGTCAATTTTCATGAAAGCACATATATGGTTTTCACATTAAATTTTCTATTGTGGATTTGCTATGTGGATGCTAAGTGCACAAGTGATATGATTTGCACTTAGATAGGCTTTTCTAAAAGATATTCAATAAAGCACAAAAATAAAAAAGATGTGATCATTTAAGCACAAGAAACTAGATACAAAATGTATTCAATTAATTTAAAATATCTAGCATGAATGAATGATATAAATATTTTAGCACAAGCCCTAAACTAACTCATTCACTAATTAGTTTGAAGGGGTTCTTTTGGAACCCAAATCACTTTGGTTCCATCCAAGTTTGTTTGTGGGAGTGTACATTTTCTTATCCAAACAAACTTGTTAGATTTCACAATTCCAAACTTACAGTCAAAATTGTGATGCTCAACTCTACCACAGTAATTATGATTGGTAGATGAGGAGCAATTAGAATCATACGACTATGAAGTATGTTTATCTTTTTCTTCATGAAGTCTTTGATTCTTAATAGAGAGTTCTTCATTCATTTGTTCTTCATTTTCACAAACATGTTTATATTTTTCAACAAGTTCTATGTTTGTGATTTCAAGTCTTTAAATTTCTTTCTCAAAGGCATTGCATCTTTGAAATAATTCAACATTTTTATTTATAAAAAATATGCTTGACTTAATTTTTTATTTTTTTCAAACATTCATTTATTTTTCAATTTCAAATTTTTAATTTGAATTTCCAAATCAGAAATTAAATGTTTAAAAGAAACTTCATTTGCAAAAGATTTTTCTGAAATCTCTTTTTGTCTAGAAATTATGTCATTTGAAAAGAAAAATATTTTTCTCAAAAGTGTTTTCTAATGAAGTCCAAATATCTTTTGCATTGATGCAATTTGAAATATTAATAAAAATATTTGGAGTTAAACCGCAACACAATAAAATCATAGCCTTTGAGTTCAAGGAAAACAATTTTATATCACCTTCAGTGCATTTCCTTGAAAAAGAAATTCTATCTTTAATGACATCAAAAATGTCATTATCTACAGATTTAAGATAGGCTTACATTTGTGCTTTCCAAGCTCCATAATTTGTTCCATCAAAGAATGGAGGAATTAGGGTGGATCGGCCTTTCTCAAAATCCATAGGGATTGTCACAGATCTTTTCTCTTGTAGATTTTTAAAATTAAAAATCTCTTTAAGAGCCTAAGCTCTGATACCAAATGAAATACAAGTGTGACAATCCAAGAGCGGGGGTGAATTGGTCAATTAAAAATTTTAGGCTTAATTAAGAGAGATTAAAAATTAATCCATTTAATTAAGAACTAATTAGTCTAACCCTTGTTCAAATAGGTATATCAATACAATCTAGGGTTTAGACTTTCTAATAATACACATTTAGCTAACCCTTGTTCAAATAGATATTATTATGCAATTTAGGGTTTAGACATTTAATTTAAGTGCATTCACTAACCCTTGTTCAATTAAAGCATAACATAAATAAGGTTAGAGATTACCAATCACCACACGTGCGAGAGAAAAAGAGAAAAGAGCAAGCATCCACAAGGCACAAGATTTATAGTGGTTCGGTCATAACTTGACCTACTCCACTCTTCCAAGTTTACCTCCTTGGGATCTCCACTAAAATGATGAAGCGGTACACCCAACTCCTTCATCTCTAAAGGGAACAAACCCTTGCTTTTCCATTCTCAAGGGCCAAAGCGAAGCCCTTCGCACGAAGCCTTGGCGAGGTGACACACCATCGCACATGATTCACCTTTTCTCACGGGCCGAATCGGAGACCCTTGTCTTCAATATAAAAACTCTCTTGCCTCTTAATAGGTAGTTACAACTTTGTAAGCTTACATTCACTCCAAGAAATAAACAAATAAAAGCCCTATGGAGTGCTTCTTGATAACATGTAGAAATAAAAGATCAAGGAGGTTTTTAGCTTTTGAAATAAAAAGTTGAAGCTCAAAGAGAAATGGGATTTGATCTTTCTCTAATGTTCAAAAGCTTGTGGAGATAGGTTTTAATCATGTATATATAGAGTATTTGAAAATATGACCATTTGGGGTAAAACTGTAAATAAATGGCTTGAAGAAGTCAAGCAGAAAACGCCCCAACGGCTAGTTTGCTCGGCTGCGGCGGTCAACCGGGCTACGGTGGTCGTCCGCCCCAATCGGGCGCCCTATTTTATTTTCAAATTTCTTACCGTCGCGGTCGACTGCCCAAATGGCGGTCGCTCGACGAGGGCTAACTGTTTGCTCAAAAATTTAGCTCATAAAACCAATCTGGGTCGACCGACCCACGGCGGTCGCCCGCCCAAACCATGTAGGATTGTTCTGTTTTGAAACAGACACACATCAGCGGTCGCCCGGCTTAACCCAGTCGACCGGCCCGTTAAAATTCGAGATGGCCTGGATTTCCAGGTTCCATCCCGCGGTAGCCCGGCCTAGCCCGGTCGACCGGTCCTGGTAAAAATTTTATGTTAACTTTAAAGATCAGGGGCTTTTGGGCTATGGTCTTTGAGCTTTCAGTCCAAGGTTTTCAAACACATTTTTGGGTGTGTATGGTTTTCAAAGATGTAAAAAGTAAAGTATAAAAATTATTTGAAAATCTTTCGAAAGTGCATTTAAACATAAAATCAAGAGGACTCCAAATACATTCTAAAAATAAGAACCTTGAGTCTTCTTGGAATGTCTTAGCTCATTTGCACTTTCTTGGACTTCTTCAGCTTGGGTGAACATCTTATCCTTGTCTTGGCTCTTGTGACTTGTCCTCCATTCTTCAATGCATGTTGAGGTACATGTGGTGTCACCATGGCATGTTCAACTCCAAGCTCTAATTCTGCTTGGTCTTCAATCTTGTTGGCACCTTGTAAATGCTTTGACATGTCTTCACTCAACTCCATTGATGCTTGACCCAAGCTTGAGCTTTTGAGTTGATTTCTATTCTTGTTGGGCTTGAATTTAACCTTGTCTTTGAATACCTTTGACTTGCATTTATGTTGATCTTCTCTTGTCTTTGAATTGCCTTTGTGATGGTGATGCCTTCTTCATGTCTTTGATATCACTTTGAGCTTGAATGATTTGCCATTTGTTGTGCAATCTTGAGGGTGCTAAAACTACAAGCATTATAACTTAGCTAATGAAAATCATTAGTACATAAAACCTTTTTATATTAAATTGAGTTTGTTAATCATCAAAACATATCAATGGGAGTACTTGTTGAACCCTTGGGCTAACAGGTAATTTGGTCATTTCACATCATCTCCAATGATTTTGACCAAATCGAGAAAAGTGGAGAATATCAACAAGTAAGATGAAGTCGTGTCAATCTATATAAAAACTCTCTTGCCTCTTAATAGGTAGTTACAACTTTGTAAGCTTACATTCACTCCAAGAAATAAACAAATAAAAGCCCTATGGAGTGCTTCTTGATAACATGTAGAAATAAAAGATCAAGGAGGTTTTTAGCTTTTGAAATAAAAAGTTGAAGCTCAAAGAGAAATGGGATTTGATCTTTCTCTAATGTTCAAAAGCTTGTGGAGATAGGTTTTAATCATGTATATATAGAGTATTTGAAAATATGACCATTTGGGGTAAAACTGTAAATAAATGGCTTGAAGAAGTCAAGCAGAAAACGCCCCAACGGCTAGTTTGCTCGGCTGCGGCGGTCAACCGGGCTACGGTGGTCGTCCGCCCCAATCGGGCGCCCTATTTTATTTTCAAATTTCTTACCGTCGCGGTCGACTGCCCAAATGGCGGTCGCTCGACGAGGGCTAACTGTTTGCTCAAAAATTTAGCTCATAAAACCAATCTGGGTCGACCGACCCATGGCGGTCGCCCGCCCAAACCATGTAGGATTGTTCTGTTTTGAAACAGACACACATCAGCGGTCGCCCGGCTTAACCCAGTCGACCGGCCCGTTAAAATTCGAGATGGCCTGGATTTCCAAGTTCCATCCCGCGGTAGCCCGGCCTAGCCCGGTCGACCGGTCCTGGTAAAAATTTTATGTTAACTTTAAAGATCATGGGCTTTTGGGCTATGGTCTTTGGGCTTTCAGTCCAAGGTTTTCAAACACATTTTTGGGTGTGTATGGTTTTCAAAGATGTAAAAAGTAAAGTATAAAAATTATTTGAAAATCTTTCGAAAGTGCATTTAAACATAAAATCAAGAGGACTCCAAATACATTCTAAAAATAAGAACCTTGAGTCTTCTTGGAATGTCTTAGCTCATTTGCACTTTCTTGGACTTCTTCAGCTTGGGTGAACATGTGGTGTCACCATGGCATGTTCAACTCCAAGCTCTAATTCTGCTTGGTCTTCAATCTTGTTGGCACCTTGTAAATGCTTTGACATGTCTTCACTCAACTCCATTGATGCTTGACCCAAGCTTGAGCTTTTGAGTTGATTTCTATTCTTGTTGGGCTTGAATTTAACCTTGTCTTTGAATACCTTTGACTTGCCTTTATGTTGATCTTCTCTTGTCTTTGAATTGCCTTTGTGATGGTGATGCCTTCTTCATGTCTTTGATATCACTTTGAGCTTGAATGATTTGCCATTTGTTGTGCAATCTTGAGGGTGCTAAAACTACAAGCATTATAACTTAGCTAATGAAAATCATTAGTACATAAAACCTTTTTATATTAAATTGAGTTTGTTAATCATCAAAACATATCAATGGGAGTACTTGTTGAACCCTTGGGCTAACAGGTAATTTGGTCATTTCACATCATCTCCAATGATTTTGACCAAATCGAGAAAAGTGGAGAATATCAACAAGTAAGATGAAGTCGTGTCAATCTATATAAAAACTCTCTTGCCTCTTAATAGGTAGTTACAACTTTGTAAGCTTACATTCACTCCAAGAAATAAACAAATAAAAGCCCTATGGAGTGCTTCTTGATAACATGTAGAAATAAAAGATCAAGGAGGTTTTTAGCTTTTGAAATAAAAAGTTGAAGCTCAAAGAGAAATGGGATTTGATCTTTCTCTAATGTTCAAAAGCTTGTGGAGATAGGTTTTAATCATGTATATATAGAGTATTTGAAAATATGACCATTTGGGGTAAAACTGTAAATAAATGGCTTGAAGAAGTCAAGCAGAAAACGCCCCAACGGCTAGTTTGCTCGGCTGCGGCGGTCAACCGGGCTACGGTGGTCGTCCGCCCCAATCGGGCGCCCTATTTTATTTTCAAATTTCTTACCGTCGCGGTCGACTGCCCAAATGGCGGTCGCTCGACGAGGGCTAACTGTTTGCTCAAAAATTTAGCTCATAAAACCAATCTGGGTCGACCGACCCACGGCGGTCGCCCGCCCAAACCATGTAGGATTGTTCTGTTTTGAAACAGACACACATCAGCGGTCGCCCGGCTTAACCCAGTCGACCGGCCCGTTAAAATTCGAGATGGCCTGGATTTCCAGGTTCCATCCCGCGGTAGCCCGGCCTAGCCCGGTCGACCGGTCCTGGTAAAAATTTTATGTTAAGTTTAAAGATCAGGGGCTTTTGGGCTATGGTCTTTGAGCTTTCAGTCCAAGGTTTTCAAACACATTTTTGGGTGTGTATGGTTTTCAAAGATGTAAAAAGTAAAGTATAAAAATTATTTGAAAATCTTTCGAAAGTGCATTTAAACATAAAATCAAGAGGACTCCAAATACATTCTAAAAATAAGAACCTTGAGTCTTCTTGGAATGTCTTAGCTCATTTGCACTTTCTTGGACTTCTTCAGCTTGGGTGAACATCTTATCCTTGTCTTGGCTCTTGTGACTTGTCCTCCATTCTTCAATGCATGTTGAGGTACATGTGGTGTCACCATGGCATGTTCAACTCCAAGCTCTAATTCTGCTTGGTCTTCAATCTTGTTGGTACCTTGTAAATGCTTTGACATGTCTTCACTCAACTCCATTGATGCTTGACCCAAGCTTGAGCTTTTGAGTTGATTTCTATTCTTGTTGGGCTTGAATTTAACCTTGTCTTTGAATACCTTTGACTTGCATTTATGTTGATCTTCTCTTGTCTTTGAATTGCCTTTGTGATGGTGATGCCTTCTTCATGTCTTTGATATCACTTTGAGCTTGAATGATTTGCCATTTGTTGTGCAATCTTGAGGGTGCTAAAACTACAAGCATTATAACTTAGCTAATGAAAATCATTAGTACATAAAACCTTTTTATATTAAATTGAGTTTGTTAATCATCAAAACATATCAATGGGAGTACTTGTTGAACCCTTGGGCTAACAGGTAATTTGGTCATTTCACATCATCTCCAATGATTTTGACCAAATCGAGAAAAGTGGAGAATATCAACAAGTAAGATGAAGTCGTGTCAATCTATATAAAAACTCTCTTGCCTCTTAATAGGTAGTTACAACTTTGTAAGCTTACATTCACTCCAAGAAATAAACAAATAAAAGCCCTATGGAGTGCTTCTTGATAACATGTAGAAATAAAAGATCAAGGAGGTTTTTAGCTTTTGAAATAAAAAGTTGAAGCTCAAAGAGAAATGGGATTTGATCTTTCTCTAATGTTCAAAAGCTTGTGGAGATAGGTTTTAATCATGTATATATAGAGTATTTGAAAATATGACCATTTGGGGTAAAACTGTAAATAAATGGCTTGAAGAAGTCAAGCAGAAAACGCCCCAACGGCTAGTTTGCTCGGCTGCGGCGGTCAACCGGGCTACGGTGGTCGTCCGCCCCAATCGGGCGCCCTATTTTATTTTCAAATTTCTTACCGTCGCGGTCGACTGCCCAAATGGCGGTCGCTCGACGAGGGCTAACTGTTTGCTCAAAAATTTAGCTCATAAAACCAATCTGGGTCGACCGACCCATGGCGGTCGCCCGCCCAAACCATGTAGGATTGTTCTGTTTTGAAACAGACACACATCAGCGGTCGCCCGGCTTAACCCAGTCGACCGGCCCGTTAAAATTCGAGATGGCCTGGATTTCCAGGTTCCATCCCGCGGTAGCCCGGCCTAGCCCGGTCGACCGGTCCTGGTAAAAATTTTATGTTAACTTTAAAGATCAGGGGCTTTTGGGCTATGGTCTTTGGGCTTTCAGTCCAAGGTTTTCAAACACATTTTTGGGTGTGTATGGTTTTCAAAGATGTAAAAAGTAAAGTATAAAAATTATTTGAAAATCTTTCGAAAGTGCATTTAAACATAAAATCAAGAGGACTCCAAATACATTCTAAAAATAAGAACCTTGAGTCTTCTTGGAATGTCTTAGCTCATTTGCACTTTCTTGGACTTCTTCAGCTTGGGTGAACATGTGGTGTCACCATGGCATGTTCAACTCCAAGCTCTAATTCTGCTTGGTCTTCAATCTTGTTGGCACCTTGTAAATGCTTTGACATGTCTTCACTCAACTCCATTGATGCTTGACCCAAGCTTGAGCTTTTGAGTTGATTTCTATTCTTGTTGGGCTTGAATTTAACCTTGTCTTTGAATACCTTTGACTTGCCTTTATGTTGATCTTCTCTTGTCTTTGAATTGCCTTTGTGATGGTGATGCCTTCTTCATGTCTTTGATATCACTTTGAGCTTGAATGATTTGCCATTTGTTGTGCAATCTTGAGGGTGCTAAAACTACAAGCATTATAACTTAGCTAATGAAAATCATTAGTACATAAAACCTTTTATATTAAATTGAGTTTGTTAATCATCAAAACATATCAATGGGAGTACTTGTTGAACCCTTGGGCTAACAGGTAATTTGGTCATTTCACATCATCTCCAATGATTTTGACCAAATCGAGAAAAGTGGAGAATATCAACAAGTAAGATGAAGTCGTGTCAATCTGGCGGGTCTACATTATGCTGAAGAGAACTTCAAGACAAACAAAGTGGGCTCGAGTTATGGTTTGAAGTGAAAAGGAGAGTATTTTAATCATAACAGAAGGGCATTTTGATAACAATTGGACTTTTTGGTCACAAACGGACCCACCCACTGGAAATCGATTTCCAAAGTGGGGTCATTGCAAATTCGGCAAGGAAAAGAGGACCCACTTGTTATGACCATACTCCATGTTGCTCCACAAAAATGGTGCTAAAAATGGTTAAAATTGGTTACGAATGGTATTACATTAAAAAAATCCAAAAGAACCATTCCCAGAAGCGCTTTTTTTTTTTTTGAAGAAAAATTAAACCAATGCATGCAAACCACGCATGTGGGAGTCACATGTGTGGCTTGGCCATGAAGTGGCCGACCACTCATATGGCCCCACTATGTTGGGCGCCCACTTCATTGGGAGGTGAGAGAGAAAAATGGTTTCTTTTTCAAATTAAATAAAAAAATAGAGAAACGGTGAAAATGAGAGATTTGGTGGTGGTTAGCTTTGCTTTGTAATTGGCAAAGGAGAGGAAGGATGGCAACAATTAAAAGAAGATAGGAATGAGAGAAGAAAAAAGAAAAAAAAAGGAAGTTTATAATTGGATGAGAGAAAAGTTGTTGTGATCTTTCGAAACTAGCTACAAAACTTATAAGCATTGAACAAGAGGGGGAGGAGAGAAAAACTTTTCTCCAGCCCTTCCACCCTAGAAAATTCGTCCACTTTTCTCTTCCATTTTTGGAGAAAAATCAAGAAAAAAAAACCTCATTTGTGCCTTGCAAGTTGGATCTTCACATAGCTTCCATCAAAACTTCTCTGCGGCACTTGGATAGAGCAGTTCTACCGGAATTGGCCTCAACCATCATCCAGTTTTCTAAAGATTACAGTAGATCCGAGGAGCAAAAATCAGAGGTAGATGGATTTTTATTAGGTTTTTAGCGTAAAATCATTCCGCACATGTTAGATTGTATCGTCTTTTATGATTATTTCTTGGAGATCAGATCTCAAATTTTGGCAATATTCTAGATCTGATATGTGTAATCAAGATCCATGATTAGATTTGTGGACAGATCTAAAGAAACCAGGGTTCTTTCATAAAGTTTGGAGAAAATGAGTTAAAAATGCGATTTTTAACTCAAATTCATAAAGCAACTCTAATAAATGTGAGGGATTTTTTTGTGAAAGCATTTTCTGAGTGTTCTCTATAATGACCATGTTATGAAAATAAAATTGGAATTTCGGAATTTTCATAATAAAATGTTGAAAATCCAAAAGAAACCCTTTTTAAGGTAAAATGAGAAAAAAATATCAAACCAAATAAAAAATTTATAAAAAATTTGTTTCCAGTAACAACATAATGTATAAAAGCCATAAAGAATGCCATCACTTAATTTGCAGTAATTTTCGAACTTTTATGAATTATTTATCCGAAAATGATACATAATGCGTAAATTCAACAAAAAGTGTAAAAACAACTAGAAATTTAATTTCTTTGAATCTAACCTTTAAATTTAATTATTTTAAGAAGATTCAAAAAAGAAAATCTCGAAAAAATATTTCAGAAGTATTTTTATGGAAATGACAAAACTACCCTTGTGATACCAAGAGTCCTAGAAATGAGGGAAATCCTAGAAGCTTCCCACAATAACAACTTTCGAAAAATATTCACGAACTTCTATGACTTCTTTCAAAGATTTCTGGAACGCCCTGGGACACCGTAGGGTGAAAATAGGCTCAGGCAATGGGGAAAATACTTTCAGAATGAGGTGATACCCTAGGCTTGGCAAAATGCGGGTGTGTACATGGAGATGTCGAAAGGATACGTTGCGAATTCATTCAGTCTTTCTTGTCTCGCTCTTGGAAAGGATGTTGAGGCATTCGACTGTGAATCAAGTTTAACTTCCACAAGTGGACATTGAGGGTAAGTCCGGTTGGAGCCAATGGCAATCTTAGATCCGAAGATAGTCAAGCAAGGAAATCGTGCAGTGACTCAAGTCCTTGTTCAATGGTCGAACACTTATTCGAAAGACGCCACATGGGAATATTGGCGTGACATGGAACAACGATTTCCAGATCTTAGACCTCGAGGAAAATGATACGAACATATCTTAGTAGACATCTTATTTTATGTTAGTAGTTATCTATATTTATCTTTTAGTTACTTTATTTAGGAGAAATTATATGGTGGCCGACAGTGTTAGCAAAAAGGGCAGAGAGAGAGAGAGAGAACCTGCCACCTTGATTTGTGACCCATGGAAAAGTAAAAAAATGGGGCTTTGGATGGATAAAAATCAAGGGAGGGGTTTTCTCTCTCCGACCTTTACATGTAAAGATCGGCCACCATATAAAATCTCTTTATTTAGAAAGTGATTGGCCCGGACTCTTTCCAATTGGAAAAGTAACGTGAGGGATCTAGGAGAATACAAAATCTATTATAACTTTCTATTGAAAAAACAGCAATTAAAAATCGTCTCCTAATTCCCTTATTCTTCTCTTGTTTACGAGTATATCCACCTTGTAAGTGGCGTATTAGACTAATCCTTACAAGCAAAAAAAAAAAAAAATCATACAAAAGTCAAGCTGACTTTTGTCCACTTCAGCTTTGGGTTAGCGCTTTTTTATAAATTTATGCCAATAATTCCTACCACATTTCTAAAATCAAGTAGCCAAACACAGATATCTAAATGACACAACAACGATCTTCTCCTACCAACAAAGACCTCAACAACCAGAGTAAGACAAACCTGTGTTCTACCTGACATCTCATGCCCAAGCTTCTCCTCCTCCCATAGAATTAGCAATTCCAATATCTCAAGATTTCTTAACTGGATTACTCAGCTGAAACACAGGGGTGGCTTCAAATCTTCATCACTCCTTTTCTCAAACTCAACCTATCCAACAAACTTTCAACATCCACTGAAACACAGGGTGGTTGCAAAGCTTCCTCACTCCTCTCAAACTCTGCCTATCCAATAAATTTTCAACATCCATGCCGCCATGCGCACCTCTACGCCCATTTTCAACCGTCCGTATCACGCCTGGTCAGTGGACTGTCCCCAGAAATAAGTTTGCATTCCTCTTTACCCTCGCACCTTGTTTGGAAGCTTGAAAAACTTTCCTCGCCATCACTTTTTGATCTGTTTTTCGTTCCCAGTATGAACTTGCTTAAGGCTGCCTCTTCACCGACACAAGCATCTGTTATTTCTTCATTTAACCCACTACTGGTTTGCTCCATCGTCTTTGCTGAGAGATTACCCTTGTCACTTGGAGATTCTGAGCAGGAAGAGCACAACATTGCCTCCGCAGCTGACTCTTCCCTTTCTCTCAGTGTGTTTACGATCAATGTCTTGAGAAAATTCATCACATGCACCGCATAGATCAGTGCCGTTAAAGGATCTACCATCTGTAAAACGGTAAAAAAATACAAGTAATTATTTGGAGTCTTTACCCTAAGAAAATATCCAATGCGATTTGGCCAATAAACATTCAGTAACCTGAGTCATGTTGGGTGCGAAGACCATGGCAATGTTACGTGCGTTCATCTTGTTATGATGTTCGTGTTGCACAACATCTGCCATGAGATTGACGGCCCAGTCAAGCAATGCGGCTGCTTCCGGAGGTAAAGTCTTCACAAGTTGAGAACACTCTTCTTCTGTGTTGCAGTGCATTATCTGATCTGGTGTTAGGGAGTCCAGTACCCCTGTTGGAAGTTCTCTGAACCAAGCCTACAACAGCATAATGGAATTGTAACAATCAAGGAAAGCAACTGAATAGAGAAGTTTAAAAGTGGGATATTTGTTTTGATGCCATTGGGTGTCCCCACCCCAATTTTTGGGGCAGGATTATTCCCTACGGATGCGCACAATCACTCGTCAACCACGCGCATCGTGTAAGCGAGGGGGACTTCGAACTCGCGTCAATGGGGAGCACACCCATGAGTTTAAGCCAAAGAGCACGCCCCTACGGATAAAAGTGGGATATTTAGCAGGTCAGTGTTGGTGGCCCGTCAAGCACGGTTGTATGATATATTCATGGTAAGGAGGTTGTGTAGAAAGAAAATATATATTTTTTGTAGAAAGTAATAGATTTTATTAATGCCTCTTAATAATAATTAATGCAGAAAGGAATATAGTTTATTAATTTTGGAGAGGAACTTTTACCAGGTCCACAGTACTAGTGGATGGGAATGTGACAAAATTAAAAGATACATTCAGTGTGAAACAACCAAATTACTTCAAAATCTTAAGCTGCAAGAGGTGGCGTTATTTATTCATTAATACTATGAAGACTCCCCCTCACCTGTGGCCCCTCTTTTGGGTTGGCCTTACACGTGGATTTTTAATATCAATGAGTTGTGTTTTGAAAATAGGACCTGCCATGAGGCAATAGCTCCGATACCATGTTAAAACAACCAATTACTCCAAAAGTTTTAGCTGTTGGCGTTATTTAATCATTTATACCTCAACATTCAGGGCGAGGGGTTTTATAGAAAGAAACTAAATTTTTCAAAATATTTCAGTCTTTCCTTCTTAAGATATTCTTTGAAGGACCAAACCCTTCTCAATTCTTATTCTTCTATTTGTTGACTGTATTTTTTTTCTAAAATTATCAGCTATCCTCCAACAAAAGTTTTATGCATTAAAGCTAGTTAATATATATGTTTTGGCAGTTAAGCAGTAGCAATGGATTGTTCGTACCCCTGGTGAGAGCGAATGCAGCAATAAACAATTGCATAGATGAACAGGCCATAAACCCTAATGATAAAAGGCATTTTGGGAACAAAATCCAATCCCTGGAAAAGGGTTTTAGGATTGGAGAACCAGATTGTTTTGTTTTTGAATGATACAGAACCAGATTTTTACCAATCGGGGAAGTTAAAGCTCTGCAGCTGTCATGGTTAGTTAACTGATGTGAACACACGTATGATACTTGGACACTTCTAGAGGTCCAACGTACAGTGGCTGACATGACAAGAAACCTGGATAGTTCATGGAATGGATCAACAAGATATATCCTTCCCAAACTAAGGTAATATGTGCCATATTCAGAGGAAAGGAGCCCAGCTCCATAGCTCGCTTGCATATCCAACATAATAGTCAGCTACTAAATCCTTTTCCCAATTTTCTAACAAATCAGCAATTTGTGACGATTGGGAAGTTCATTAAGGTAAGCTTCCTTTTGTGTTCCAAGACTTTTGGCAATATGGTAAACCAATCAGCATAACCTACGATCATTGATCTATGCAGGATTCTATATGTTGCAACAGCCAGCATTGAGACTTTAGTCACCAAAATCTTTGCCACGACAATTTATGCCTTAAAAGCCAGCATAAGGAAAACCTGAACCTAATACTACCACCTGAACAGATGCATTAAAGCTTCTACTGATATAAGCATTAATTATAAACATGTCAGCTGTTTGGCAACACCATAATACCAAGCCATTAACAATTGTATAAAGCCAAACATTTGAAGGATTGTCTATACAGCATAGATTATTTCAATAAATATGCAGTTTATGAGGTTTATTATAATTTATAACACATTTTGCACGTAAAGAATGAAAGTTTATTCTGACCAGAAAAGTGCAGGTTTATTATGACACGTTTTGCATATAAAGAATGGAAGTTTATTCTGACCAGAAAAGTGAATTTAATTGAGTGATAACAGTGTGCATAGTGCATTTTCTTGTCATTGGGAAAATGCATTACATAACATCAATTGATATTAGAGGAAACTTCTCTTATCATTCTAAAGAATTAATAACAAGTGTTCATAAAGAATATACGCAGAATTAAAGAAGACATTAGAGCAACTATGATGAAAAGTAGACAAGTTGAAAACCTAGATCAGCACAGTGACTAGAATATAAGATTTGAATTGCTACCTTAATCAAACCGGCCAGACAATGCAAATCAATTCCATGTGGTAAGATTCCCTTATTAAGCTGGTCTCTGACATACTCCTCTTGGCCATTTTCTGCATTAATTCTAAAGATCCCTTCTGCCTTCAAACACAACATGTATGATTATAAAAACAACATAAAGATCTGCAGAATACTTATGACAGTAAACTTCTTTTGTTATTCCTTTTTAAAGATGAGGAAGATAGTTATTATCGGCGCAGAACAAACAGAAACATACTTGAAGGCCTCCTTGTGAATACAAGCGCCTTTGCATCAAGAGCAGAATTGTTGGCACACTGTTCCCCCTATGATCATACGAACATTGCATAGACTTTGCAGAGACCCCAAATACACTAGCACTGCATAAAATGTTAACTGACATTGTTAAACTCTTCAAAATTGTCACAAAAGAGCTGGAATCAGGGTCATCACATCTTTTTTTCCAAGCATGCAAGACAAAAGGATGAAAATCCAAATGGAATACTACTATGTCAAGTCAAAAAATGCAATGCAACCAAGGAAATATAGAAGAAAACAATGAAACCATAAAATTGAATAATAAATAACAGGAGAGGATTCAACTGAGCAGTCAGATAACAATAAGGGGCCGTTTGGATACGCGAATTTTAGAATCTTGGATTTCCTCAAATTCGTAGATGGGAGAAAAGAGGAGGAGACGGTCCGTTTCGCTTCTCTTTAGGATCTTGGATTTTAAGTAATAAATCTAGGTTTTAGAAATCTCTCCCCCATCCTGAGATTTCTAAAACCTGAAAACATGGGATGATCTCCTACTCACTTGCTAACGGAAAGAAGGGCGAGAAATCAGAAAACGTTGGCTGGTCTCCTTCTCTCGTATCCCACCTACGATTTTGAGGAAATCCAAGATTCTAAAATCCGCGTATCCAAACGGCCCCTAAAAGAACAGTCAACTAACCTGAAAAACAAGTACCAATTAGAGCAGAAGAGGGTAGCGGAAACAGGAAATAATGTTTTTTTTTTTTTTGAATGGCTAATGGGAAATCATGTTATTCTTCCAAAATCATGAAATAATCAGTCATACATTTTCATACAGGTGATGAACTATGATGGATACTTATATTTACCAAATCAATCAACATGCTTCAAAAATATGACTTGTCAAATTGACTTTCATGTACATTGATTGTTTTTTTTTTTAGATAGCATGAATATTGATTGTTAGTATAGAATATTGCAATTTTAAACTTTGACAATGTGAGTCTTGGAGATGCAACAATGAATATACTAATTGAATTTTATTTTTTTTACATACAGAATGTCTTATGTTGTATCACATAGATATGATACCCGTACAAACATCTTGTTCTAGATTTTAAAAAAATGCCTCCGCCCCACATATTTGAGCCACATATCCGTATCTGGCTATGATATATGATAAACAATATGGAATCTGCTTTGAAATTTCTAGGTGGCCAATACGTAACATGTAAGCCCAATGGTTTCCACCTTGGCATTCCCATCTTATTTTAATGATTCCAATACACAAGTGATTTATGATCACTAATGTGTTTGATTGTCTAAGTTTTAGATCACATTGGTGCTAAGACAAGATTGCTTGGATTGAGGCCAAAGAAGCTCGTATTGAACCGCTTATGAAGGCCAAAGACATCGGAGATCCAAGACAATTGAAGACTTGAAGAATCCATCGAAGATCAAAGTCATATTAGAATGTATAAGATCTAATCTTAGTTTTTAGATCTTAAGAGGCATAATTAAGTTAATCTCACACACCCTAAATGTATAAGTGATTGTACTTGTGGTGTTTCAACACTTTGGAACCCTCATAACAATCCCAAGTTGGTGTAAAGTTGGAAGCCTAAAAACAAGAAGTGAAAATCTGCTCAATATAGGCTTCTCGGAACTCCGAGAGAATTCTCGGAGCTCCGAGCTCGGAACTCCGAGAGATTCCTCGGAGTTCCGAGAAATGGTCCAGTAGACATTTTCCAACTTCTGTTTGTATTCTCGGAACTCCAAGAACACTATAACGGTCGGATTTTTAGCCGTTGGGAATTTTTCAGGAATTACAACAATGCCACTGAACGGTCATATTTTGGTTTTCTTATAAATATGGGTATTCCTAACATACCAAATATCAATCCTAACACTCTTAAACTTTACTTGAACATTCAAAGAGTGAATCAAAGCTTATTTGTGCCTCTCATCTTCTGAGATTAGGATTTGGATCATAGGCTAAATTTGTACATCTTCTACTTCTTGTAAACCCTTGTGAGGGATTTTTTTATTCTTTCTTTCTTATCAAGAACTTTGTATTGGGCGAGTGTTCGGAGAAGAGTAGCCCACTCTCCGTGGTGAAGATCGCCACCAAGGTTAAAGGCGGTTGGAATTTTGTAATCGGCATTGATCTTCGCCGAAGTTAAGAAGATCACATAGTGAAGCCATCAACGGGTTTGGTTGGTGGAGTGGAGTAGGCCTCGCGTTTGAGGACCGAACCACTTTAAATCTCGGGTGCACTCTCTCTTGAACTCTAGCTCTTTATTTTGCATTGCACCTTTAGATTTAACTTGTGTGCTTGAATTTCATCTTGATCTCTTAATCTTCTAAATTTGGGTTTGAGTTTTAAAAAGGTTAAAACTTGTTAGCAACCTAAATTTCACCTCCTCATTAGTTGCCAATTTGGGACCACCCTTGGATTTACATAACATCTTTGTAACCAAACAGAGTGAAATGAAGGTCCAAATATCACATATAAATTCAGATGTGGATGAACGTCTATCCAAGAAGTTTTGAACGAAACTAGCACATCTAGGAGCTCATTATAGATGTGCACCATTGTATGCTGATAAGTTTGTCAATGACGAACCGCAGTGGAAGGTCATTGCAATAGTTTGAGGTCAATGCATGCAGATTTTGTAAGGGTAGGAATGGGTCCAGTTGGGGTCTAAACAAATCCAAACTAAGTGCTAAAGACCCCAACCTAACAAACCCGAGTTACGTTGAAGTTGCATCCACCAACACCCAATTCACAATTGATGAAACATGTTAGAAGGTGTATATGTGCCTAAGAGCACTTCAGTCCATGTACTCTTCTCTTTTATATAAATACATAAGTGAGGAGGAGAATACCTCAACGCACTCTCTCTTTACTCTCCTCTTCTCTTCTCCTTCAACATGGTATTAGAGCCCTGCGGTTGTAATTCCCTAGGGACCACAATTGAAGATCCTCCTTGCTTCTCTCCCCTTCATACCACCCTCACCCTATTTCCACCAAAAACCCCCTCCTCTACTCTTGCCCCAACCCCAATCTCCCTGACGCCCCTCTCCCACCACATCCGGCAAGCCCTATCATGTCTACTTGCTCTCTTCATCTCCATCGGGGCCGCGGCCTTCTCCTTGGACTTGTGTAGTGTTCTTCTCCTTTTTTTATCCCTTACCTTGCCATTGTTGTGGTAGAGTGTAGCCTTCTCCATTTGTCTTCATGGATCCTCCCTTTATTGAGGATCCCTCTCTCGGTTCCTCTCATGAGGCCCCTCCTACTCCTCCACCTTCGGTCCCCTCTTTGTCTTCTTATGCTCCATTTGTGGAGACTTCATTTCCCCCAATGACTACAGTTAAGTTAGACGGGTCCAATTATCTCAACTGTAAGATGGTGACATATCTGGGACCACACAGCTATCCTCTATTCTGGGGTTGACAACCTCGCCCGCATTTGTGCCACCAATTCAGAGTGGATGCACCTCCGATGTGGTGACAGATCTCTCTGCATATTACAGTCAGTTTGTCTCCCTCTATCAACAGCTCGACATGTTTATGTCCCTTACGACTGATTTGGCTGCGGCTGCCCGACAGCTCAACCAACTTCGAGTTGCTCACGTTCTCGAGGGCTTGGACCTTGGATTTCTACATCTCCGTCAGAAGATCTTCGGCTCCAGCTCTATGACCCACTCTCATGGAGGTAAACTTCGCGCCCAGCAGTGCCTTGCCGGTGATTCTACTTAAACCGTCTCTAGTGATGGATCTGCCCTTGCTGCTTATGAGCCTGGTGATCGTTCTATCTGCGGTGGTGGTAGCTTTTGCCGTGGTCGAGGGCGTAGCACTCGCGGTGGTGCCCCCGATTTTGGTGGCAGCCGTGGTCCTGGTGTTAGAGTAGGTGCCCTAAAACTCAATATATTTCACATGTTAATCAATAGAAGTTTCTTTTCATGACTATTAATGGGTAACTATAAATTAAATATGTGGGACATGCTACTTGTTATTGGCACGTATTTGTCCTTAGGTAGCAAAGTAGGAAACCCATGCTCATGGATTCACAGATCCTAGGGAGCAAGGAGATATGGGATTCTGGTTCTTTGTAGACCTCCGTTTGGTTGTCAGAATTTTTTTGGTTCTTGGGATTTTTGTGGAACAAAAAACTTTATGGGAGATTGTGGGAAAAAAAACCTCCCTGGAAGTATCCCGGTAAAATAAAAATCTCATGTTTGGTTGACCGGACTATGGTGGGAAAAAAATGCTTTGTTTGGTTGTTTCAACTGTTGGGAAGAAAAAAAATCTTCCACAAGCTTATTTTTGGTCCCTGGGAGTTTTTTTTTCCTTCCTGGGGTTTCGTGCGGCGTTATTTTGGTTCCTTGGATTATTTTGGGCACACCAACCAAACGTGGGTTTCTTGTGGAAATTCCACAAAAGTCTCAAGAATTAAAAGAATTCCAACAACCAAACGTAGCATAATAGTTCCTAGTTGGGGTTGAGGTTGGACATTTCTTTCTGTATACAACTAGCATCAATCTTGCTAACATGCACGAGATGTGGAGTGACTTATCTCAATCACTCGGGTAGTGGACCCTAAGCAAGATAGAATGGGTATGACAATGAGATTACGTAGTGAATGGGATAACATTAGAATAGCTTGTGGACAAGTGAAATCCCAATAGGCAAACCAAGAGGGGGGGTGAATTGGGTCCAATTAAAAATCTCTACAATTTGCAATTTGTTTAAGCCCGAGAAATTTAAAGTGCGACTAGCCCTTGTTGATTAATGAATGAACAAGTAAAAGATATTACCGCAATCTTACACAATGGAGAGAAGAGAATGAGACAATGTCACGAGATTTATAGTGGTTCGGTCTATCACAACACCTACTCCACTCTTCACGTCCATGCACGAGTTCCACTATCTCGATCCTCCTTCAAATGGCCGGATCAATGAGCCAATTACAATGATCAAGCTTCTCCTTTCGTGGGCCGAAGCGTAGAACCCTTTACCACTAAACTTTTTCTTTTCTCAAGGGCAAAAGCGTAAAACCCCTCTCATAAGCTTCTCCTTTCTCAAGGGCCGAAGCATGAAACCCTCTCCTCAAACAAGCTTCTTCTTCTATAGGGTTGAATCATAGAAACCTTATTTACAAAAATTGGAAAAAAGAAAGAAATGAAAGCTCTCAAGCCTCTTAAAGGCAAGTACAAACAATCAAAGGTCACAAACACTCCAAGGAATAGATAAGAATGTAAAGCCTATGGAGATCCTCTTGATATAATGTAAAAATACAAGTTCAAAGAAGTTTAACCTTTCATATAAAAGTTTAGGTTAAAGAAGATAGGATTTGATCTTTCCAAAAAGGTTGTTTAGAAAGGTTTAGATAGTATATATATAGCCCACAAGGAAATATGACCGTTTGGGGGTAAAACTGTAAATTATAGGGTTGAAAAAGTCAACCTGCGAAAGCCCCAACAGATCTACTTCCAAGCCATAGCGGTCGACCGAGGCACCCTTATCGGGCTCTTCTTTTGGAATTTAAAATTCATACCGGCGCGGTAGACCGGCCCTATGTCGGGCGCCCGGCAAGGGCAATCTGTTTGAATAAAAATTCGGCTCAAAAACACTATCGAGGTCGACCGGACCCATGATGGTCGACTGCCCACACCATACTGGATTGTTTCTGTCAAAAACAGAAACGTATCCGCGGTCGCCCCGATTACCCCGGTCGACCGTCCTGATAAATTTCGAAATGCCTAGGAATTTCAGTTAGCATCCCGCGCTCGCCTGGCATAGCTCGGTCGACCGGCTCTGAGTAAAATTCCATTTTCAACTTTAAAAACCAGGGGCTTTTGGGCTTAAGTCCAAGGTTTTCAAACACATTTCTAGGTGTGTGTTGATGGTTTTCAAGGATGTAAAATGTTAAGCATGAAAACCATTTTGAAAACCTTTGGAGAGTGCATTTAAACATAAAATCAAGAGGACTCCAAATACATTATAATAGTGTATACCATTGAGTCTTCTTGGAATGTCTTGGCTCCTTTGCACTTCCTCAGACTTCTTCATCTTGAGAGTGAACATCTTGAACTTTGTCTTGGCTCTTGTGACTTCCTCCAATCTTCAAATCATGTTGAGAGGTGAATGAGTCATCAAGGCATGTTCATCTCCAAGCTTCTTCTTGACACTTGTTGGGAACTTGTAGGATCTTCATGATGAGCTTCATGACTTGAACATCTTCAAATGAGGATGTCTCAATTGTAGGTGCAAGCTCTTGATCAATGTGAGTGTGGATCCACAAGCCATGTGTTGTGTTGAGTTGTGTAATGGCGATATAACATATCAAATTCCTGTGTAGAGCACAACATCTCGAAACAACACATTAATCTGACAATACTAATCAATTTGTGTTTGCTAGCATCAAAACAAGAAGGTAAGGTGAATGATTGAACCCATGGGAACCCTTAGGCTTACATTCTCCCCTTTTTTTATGATGGCAAACAAATTTATTAGGGAGGAAGGAGATATCAACCAATAGATGTATAAGCATGATATGATATACACAATAGAGCATAGCTCCCCCTTACTATATACACAAATATAATTAATGACTGTAAAACATATGGTGCATATACAATTGGACTACCTAATCAATTCCGAAAATTCTCCCCCCTTTTTGGCAACAGCAAAATGGTAGGGATAAATAAGTGAAAGTGCAAGTGGGGTGTCAAGATGAATAATAGCTTTGCTAAGCTATGTGCCTTGTACATGATAATACATTTAAGCTCTTAGAATGCGTATAAAAAAGAAATAATAAAAAAAAAGATAATGCATGATAAGCAGTTTTTTTTTTTTTTTTTTTATCGAATGATTCGCAAGTTAAGCATAAGAATTGGGGTAATAAACCATATGAGCATAGCACATTGGTCCATATAAGTGTAAATATATAACCATTTAGCTCTCCCCTTATGAATTTGTCATTGACCCTAGGTGAAACCTATGTTGTATGGCATGACAAACAAGATAGCTAGAGATATGACAATTATAGCTTATCTTGGACAAACTCATCATGGAAATAGATGTGTATATCTTCAAAAATACATGATAAGCATAAAGATATATAGGATAAAGAATTAATCAACTGAATTAGGTTCCTATGAATGAGTTTCAATGAAATTGCAAGTTAAGGCTCAACATTTGAAACTTATCAAGGGTAGATGTTGAACACATGAGGTGCCACATGATAAAACCAAAATGGGACATATATACCTTTAAAACTCCTCCTTAGTTAATGACTCATACAATGGATGCGTCTAAGAGATGTCCAAACATAGTCCTCAAGGGATAGCAATGAGAATAGGTAAAGAAGAACCCTTGGGCTACAAAATTGCATGATTTCTAAAAATTGAGATTATGAAATAATTTAGCATACACATGCATTTAAGAATTATTTTCAAAAAGATATTTCATTTAAGCACACCCTACAAGATAAATGATCAAGTCTTAGTTTTAGGTACCCAAACATTTTTGGGTCCATCTATGTTAGTTTCACAAGACTTGTCTTTTCTCACCCAAACGTGGTGAGATAATCTTCTAAATCTACATGCATAGTTGAAATGTCCACGTACACCACAATAGTGACATGTAGGGATGAAGATGCTTGTACTAACATGAGTATAAACATGAGAATAGCTAGCATATGAAGCTTTGGACTCGACAAACTTATTTTTGTAAGCAACTTTCTTTTGGGAATTTTGGTAACCGAGACCACTCTTTCCAAAAGAAATTTTACTTTCTAAGATATCATTAATTTTGTTCTTGCCACAAGAATGTTTGAGAGTAAGATTACCATAATCACATTTTAGGTTCTTATTCTCCAAACACAACTTGTCAATATCATTGCAAAGCTTTTCATTTTCTTCCTTCAAATGATTAAATTTGCAAATAAGATTCACATTTTCCACTCAATAAATGGTTTTCCATAATTAATTTATCATTTTAGGAGATTTTCGAATCAAGTTCATTTTTCAAGTTCCCAAAATCCTTTGTTACCTTTTCAAGAGACTTTTTGAATTTTTGGCTTTTGGAAACTACAAGAAGTAAAGCTTCTTTAGCTTCTTCACAAACTTCAATTAATTCTTCTATGGTAGGTTTTCCTATATCACTATCATTTTCACTACCATTATCACTATCACTTTCAAGGAAGGAATCTAAAATTTGACTTACATTGAGTCGGGACGGATCGATTGCCATGTAGCATACAAAGTTGGACTTCTCATCCTCACTTGAGTTGCTTTTGGATGAGTCACTCAAGCCATCCCAATTTGCGCTAAAGCTCTTCTTTTTCTTGTCCTCTTTCCTTTTTCTTCTAGTCTCGTCCTTTTTAAGATACGGGCACTCCGGGCGAAAGTGTCCGGCTTTCCCACATTCATAGCATTGGACGGAATCATCATCTTCTTGTCTTCTTGGGGAGTTGCTTCTTCTACCATATCTATTCTTTCAGTTCAATCTCCCAAGCTTGTTCATCTTCTTGGTGAGGAGATCCAGTGCTTTAGCCAAATCCTCAAGATTTGACTCTTTGTCACTCTCGTCTTCCTCACTATCAACCTTTGCCTTGAAGGCTACTCTCTCTTCCTTGTTTCTTCCATTTTGCCTTGTCTTTTTCCTTCTCTCTTCTTCATCTTCATCTTCATCTCATGGGTAATGAGGTTTCCCATGAGGTCATCAAGTCTAAGGGTATCCAAATCTTTAGATTGCTCGATAACCGTAATGATTGGATCCCAATTGTCCGGGAAGCATCGAAGAAGCCTTTGGACCAACTCGTAATTTGTATAAGTCTTTCCTAATCCACTCAACTCATTAAAAATGTTAGTGAAACGAGTAGACATATCGGAAATAGACTCATTTTCATACATTACAAAAAATTCAAAGTCACTAATTAACATATTAACTTTTGATTTCTTAACTTGAGTTGTCCCTTCATCGGTTGTCTTAAGTGTGGTCCAAATTTCTCTTGCCGTCTTACAATTAGAGACTCTATTGAATTCCTCGGGAGATAGTGCACAAAACAATAGTGTCACTCCCTTGGCATCCAATGAAGCCCTCTTCTTGTCTGCAGCACTCCAATTCTTCCTCTCCGTGGTAGGTTCAACATATCCTTCTACAATTAGTTCCCACATATCAAAATCTATGGATTTAAGATAAAAAGATATTCTAATTTTCCAATATCCATAGTTTAGTCCATTAAAGTATGGGGGTCTATTTGAAGATTGACCTTCGGCGTACCCGGACGGACTTAACGACAAAGAGATGGTTGCCACGAATCTTTCTCTTGTAGATTTTTGGATAAAAAATCTATATAAGAGCCTTCGCTCTGATACCAAATGAAATCCCAACAGGCAAACCAAGAGGGGGGTGAATTGGGTCTAATTAAAAATCTCTACAATTTGCAATTTATTTAAGCCCTAGAAATTTAAAGTACGACTAGCCCTTGTTGATTAATGAATGGACAAGTAAAAGATATTACCACAATCTTGCACAAAGGAGAGAAGAGAGAATGAGACAATGTACACGAGATTTATAGTGGTTCGGTCTATCACAAGACCTACTTCACGTCCACGCACGAGTTCCACTATCTCGACCCTCCTTCAAATGGCCGGATCAATGAGCCAATTACAATGATCAAGCTTCTCCTTTCGTGGGCCGAAGCGTAGAACCCTTTACAACCAAGCTTTTCTTTTCTCAAGGGCCAAAGCGTAAAACCCCTCTCACAAGCTTCTTCTTTCTCAAGGGCAGAAGCGTGAAACCCTCTCCTCAAACAAGCTTCTTCTTCTATAGGATTGAAGCGTAGAAACCATCTTTACAAAAATTGGAAGAAAGAAAGAAATGAAAGCTCTCAAGCCTCTTAAAGGCAAATACAAACAATCAAAGCTCAAAAACACTCCAAGGAATAGATACAAATGTAAAGCCTATGGAGATCCTCTTAACATAATGTAAAAATACAAGTTCAAAGAGGTTTAACCTTTCATATAAAAGTTTAGATTCAGGAAGATAGGATTTGATTTTTCCAAAAAGGTTGTTTAGAAAGGTTTAGATAGTGTGTATATAGCCCACAAGGAAATATGACCGTTTTGTGGTAAAACTGTAAATTACAGGGTAAAAAAAGCCAACCTGCGAAAACCCCAACGGATCTATTTCCAAGCCGCAGCGGTCGACCGAGGCACGGCGGTCGCCCGCCCTTATTGGGCTCTTCTTTTGAAATTCAAAATTCATACCGACGCGGTCGACCGGCTCTATGGCGAGGGCAATCTGTTTGAATAAAAATTCAGCTCAAAAACACTATCGAGGTCGACAGGACCCATGGAGGTCGACCGCCCGCACCATACTGGATTGTTTCTGTCTAAAACAGAAACATATCCGCGGTCGCCCGGCTTACCCCGGTCGACCTGCCCGATAAATTTCGAGATGCCCTGGAATTCAAGTTAGCATCCCCGCAGTCGCCCGGCATAGCCCGGTCGACCGGCCCTGAGTAAAATTTCATTTTTAAGTTTAAAAACTATGGGCTTTTGGGCTATGGTCTTTGGGCTTAAGTCCAAGGTTTTCAAACACATTTCTAGGTGTGTTGATAGTTTTCAAAAATGTAAAAATGTTAAATATAAAAACCATTTTGAAAACCTTTTGAGAGTGCATTTAAACATAAAATCAAGAGGACTCCAAATACATTCTAATAGTGTATACCATTGAGTCTTCTTGGAATGTTTTGGCTCTTTTACACTTCCTCAGACTTCTTCATCTTGAGAGTGAACATCTTGAACTTTGTCTTGGCTCTTGTGACTTACTCCAATCTTCAAATCATGTTGAGAGGTGCATGAGGAGTCATCAAGGCATGTTCATCTCCAAGCTTCTTCTTGACACTTGTAGGATCTTCATGATGAGCTTCATGACTTGAATATCTTCAAATGAGGATGTCTCAATTGTAGGTGCAAGCTCTTGATCAATGTGAGTGTGGATCCACAAGCTATGTGTTGTGTTGAGTTGTGTAATGGCGATATAACATATCAAATTCCTGTGTAGAGCACAACATCCCAAAGCAACCCATTAGTCTGACAATGCTAATCAATTTGTATTTGCTAGTATCAAAACAAGAAGGTAAGGTGAATGATTGAACCCATGGGAACCCTTGGGCTTACAACAGGAGATAGTTGAGCTATTCTACCAGACAGGACCCTTTACATGTCCTTTGACCTGAGGGGTCATATTGTTCATTTGGCGAGTCTCTCATTCTTAGTCTATCTAACCGTGATTCTCTTAGAGGCTTGAGAGCTTTCAAGATATTCAAGATTCAGCCAAATATCACTATGCCAAATACGATTCTAGCAGATGACTTTGTTGTTGATTCCATTGCGCTAGAAGTGATACCAGTGGATGACCACCTTATTGAGGCTGGTCATGAATTCGTATTGCCCATAGATGTTATGCCGATCCCACCGATCGATGAGGAGTACGTTGCCATCTTCCCAGCTTATTTGATTGTCAAGAGAGGTTCGCGTCTTTATGATTCTGCATGGATGATTTCTTCTGTATTACTACGCCCGTATTCCATACCACTTTCCCAGTCATTACGAGCGTTGTCCAGCATTCCAGAGTTCGGAGGATTGCGACTCATGTTACTTAAGTGGGTCGTCTACTTATTTGATCCATGCAGATTAGAACTCGAGGGTGAGTTCTTTTCAAGCGGGGGAGAATGATGCAGATATTAGGATTTATTTCCGCATTATTTAGGTTCTAGTATTTTTATTTCCATGTTATTAGTTTCTAGGATTGTATTTTCCATGTTAATTTTAGGAATTCTTATTTTAGTAGGTTTCTATCTTTTAGGTTGTTAACTGCCTATTTATGGGCTTCTTTGCAGCTTCATTGTTAACTTTGATGATTATTGAATAAAGATTGATTGGCTTCTCCCCTCTACAGGTTTCTTCTCCTTCCTCTAATTTCCTGTCTTCTTCTCTCCCAGATTTCTTCTTTTATTCTCTTTTTCCCCTATTCGTCTTCTCTTCTATTCTTCTTCTCTTCTCATCTTCCCCTATTCTCCTTCTATTCTTTCCCTCTTCTTCTCTTCTCCCCTAATTTCGTCTTCTTCTTGCCCTACTCTTCTTCTCTTCTCCCCTAATTTCGTCTTCTTCTTGCCCTACTCTTCTTCTATTCTTCTCCTCCTATTCTATTCTTCTTCTCATTTTATCCCCGTTCTTCTATTTCTCTTCCCGGTCCTACATCACATGTACTCTTCTCTTTTAGATAAATACATAAGTGAGGGGCAGAATACCCCAACTCACTCTTTCTCTTTACTCTCTACTCTTCTCTTCTCCTTCAACAAAACAAAACCTCAACCAATGCAAGAAACCCAAACCTAGTCTAACATCTGTCCACGCCCAATTCACAAATGATCAAGCAAAACCTGATCCAATGTGAGAAACTCAAACCGAGTCCAACCCCATAAAACCATTAGTGTAATGTAGAACTTTCAATGAATAAAATAATATACTGTAAAAGAAACCTCACAAAGATGATCACCAATAAAGATGTGTAGTGAAGACAAGAAGAGAAGGATGTCTAAACTCAATTCAATGCTTCATTGATTCAAAATTACTGTTCATAATGATATATAATTATACAGCATATGGTCAAATGGCCAAAAGAAACCTAGTCTTATAATTTGACTATTTTACTCAATTCAGCTTATGAATCAAGTAATGATGATGATCAACTATGAGGCCCTTGGTGATGTGGGGCCGGTCCTGACCAAGGAGTATGGGCATCATTTAACATAGGGTGGATATAGTTTTCTTTCTTTCATTTGTGTGTTGAGGTTTGTACATGTGTATTGTATGGATGTATTTGAATTTGAGTGGCAGTTGGGTAAGAGAGAGGAAAGAAACTACAAGAGAAGGGGTTGCAGATGGACTGCCACACAGGCATGCAAGTGGGTGGCCAAATGGCCAAAGAAGACAACTGTCTCCTCACTAATTCCCTTGCCACCTCAGCCACTTACAACTGGCCCACATCCAGCAACAGCTCACCCTTTCTAGCGACTTCTTCTCGTGCCTATAAATCGACAATGTAGTGCTGTAATTTTCCATTTTTGCGTAGAATTCTTTTGAGAGTGAGTTTGGAGTTCTTGTAGAGCCTTTGGCTCAAGGGAGAAGATTTTACTCCTTCAATAGAAGAGAATTTGGAAGAGCTTGGAGTAAGTCTCTTTCCATTTCCTTCTTGTATCTTCTTTTGGATGTAATCACCCCTAAGCTGAAATTCTGTTTTAGTTTTATTTCAAGTTCTTGAATTTCCTGTGTCTGTTTGTTTTTTCATCATCAAACACATTCATTTCTGCTGAGGTCTAAACCAATAATATCATGGAGAGATTGAATTAAGATCAGATCTAATCAATTCAATCAGGTCTAAAACTTCTATTGCAAATCTGGGAGCACATGATAGCAAAAATTCACTATTCTGAACTTGCTGTCAAGGCACATCAGCCAGCTGTTTAGGCTCAGTTGCTTGGATAACTTCCATCGAATCTCCTCTCTAATACTCATCTGAGACTTCACCACACATAGATCTTCAAGTTCTAGAAAGATTTCACAACGATCTGTTCCACTAATTTTCAGAAAAAGAGCTACAGGACTCAGTACCCTTTCCGCTGACACTGGATCTTAACCTACCTTTTATAGATCCCCTGTCAAACGACATTCCTTTCTGATTTTCACCACGAAAAACCAGTCCATGCTCTTGATTCCCATCAAAAGCAGGTTTCTATTGCATCTCATTAGATAAGAACGACGTTGTGACCTCTAACTTCAATGTAACTTTGCCATACAATAGAGTCATAACCAGGTTGTCGAACGAATTCGAAAGCAAGGTAAAAGCATATGGGGCCTTGTCTTCTTCCTTCAATTTTTTATCAACCTTGTAGAGCTTATCCATAGGTCTATTGAACACAGTTGTATCCTCGAAAAGATTTTCGCCTTCTTGCATCTTCAGCCCATACAACTGCCACTTCAAATACAAACTGTTGGCCAAACTTTTCACCATGTAAAGCTTATCTAACTACACTTATAATTTAGACGCTGATTCTCCTTCCATGACCTTAAACATGATGTTTCAGCTAGACAACAATCGAATTGTGATGACTTCCTTTGAATCAATGTCTTCCCATTCTGCATTCGTCATCTTCTCCGGCTTCTCATCTACCATAGAGTGAAACTACCCTTTCCATCAAACCTATCAATGTTGAACAGGGTAGAACTCGATTTTACAGCCATTTTAAATCAACCCTTAACTCTAAACCACACTGTTTAAATTCTGTCGTTCCACACAAGATAGAAAAACTGGAAAAGACAAGTAGGGACACCTTTTTCCACACACCGATCAATCTAATCAATCATAGACTCATACAATAACCTCCCAAAATTAGAAAATGTCAAGATAATAAATACCTAGTTATGGAGCTCCATCTCGAACAAGAATCTATCAAACAAACTTTCTGCCTTCGATGGTCACTGTAAGCGTGATCCAACCACGACACCCATGATGGCTCCAACCTTGGCTCAACCGACGACCGACGATCACTCCAACCGTGACTATGATACCACTTGTTGAGAAATCTGATGGGAAAAATTAAATCCGATCGTGCCAAAGAAATAGAAAGTGCAGAGACACACAAAAGCACAAGATATTCAAGATTCAGCCAAGATGCCTACGTTAACATGGGACAACACAATATTCCACCATGAGAAAAAATAATGCTAGGATTACAAGGGATTAGCCCAAACCAGGAAACCGCAACCCTTTCCTTTCATCTCAACCGAGAATATAGACATAAAAGAGAAAACCAAAAGAACCTCTCCCAATTTCTCACCACATGAGAAAACTCAAGATGAATCTTTCTCTCTACCCCCTTCTATAGTTTTGTTGTTCTTCTCACCACACACTTTTCATAAGGTATTCAATACCTTATGCCTTTTTCGTTTCAGATTATAAAGGTAGATCTCTCTCTCTCTCTCTCTCCCCCCCCCCTTTGTCTAACTAGGAAACAGACACCTAGCCTACTCCTAGACCTAGACTAATTGGGAAACCTAACCCTCTCTCCATCTTAGTCATGCAGAGTTACACCTCCTGCATAAGTAGGACAAAAGACATATCAACCAAACCCAGCTGATTCAAGATACGATGTCTTTTGGTCTACCTAGCGCTATCTTCATTGCACTTTCAGCAACTAGCCTTTAGGCAAGACCTGCCCATTTCATTAACTCAATTATGGTATACCAAGTATGGTGCCACCAACCATATAAGTAGACTGCATCGAACTCTTCATTATCTTCATGCATATAATGGAGTCCAACAATTTCTTGCTTGTAATGGTGGGAAATCGCTTGTCACAACTACTAATTCAGTCTCACTTCTATTTCTCCTGATAGATCCTATATTCTTCAATATCTTGATAAAGTTACATTTGTTCCTAAACTTTTTGCACACCTATGGAAGATATGAAGGAGCTTTTGGATTTTAAGAATGGAAGAAGTTTGATACTCATCGTAGTCAAAGCTAAAAATATCTGTTCAATTCCTTTACACACGGTCCCTAATCCTCCAAGGGAACCATATCACTTTCATTAACACTGATCAAGTGCATCATCAAAGAGCTGTAATGCAAGTTAAGATCAAATTAGATGCAAGGTTTTTAGTGTCGGTTTTGGTGCTAGTTTCGGCCATCACCGAAATCGAAATATTTTGGTTTCGGTGGAAATTTCGGCCGAAATAATGTAAAACTATGACAAAAATTTCTGTTTTTTTATTTTTTTTAATTTCCTCCAAAATGTATAAAATTTCGGTGGAAATTTCGACCATTTCGGTGGAAATCCTTAAATTTTGGTGGAAACCTTTAACATTTCGGTAGGATTTTGTAAATAAGCATGAAAAATGAAATTTCGGTTCTAGCGAAATTTCGGAAATTCCCTGGAGATGATGTAAAAATCCAATTCAATGTACTTTCGGTTTTGTTCCAAACCAAAACCGAAATATTTCGGCTGAAATTTCAGATTTCGGCCGAAATTTAAAAGTATGATTAGATGGATTTCACGATGTGCCCAAATCTTCAAGAAATTCAATTTCATGCCCTTAACAACTCTCAAGGGATTATAAACATGTGTTAACTCAGCAAGAAGAGCCTTGTTGCAATGACTACATTCAACTTCGAAACAGCCCCCAGAGTAAGGAATCACATACATATTCGGACTGGAGGACTGCCATTTTTTGACATGGAAGCTTTGGCGCACAACTTGACATAGTCAAGTGACATTTGGAGGCATACTTGGGTACTGGATTGCTGTCTCATTACTGATTTAAAAGTTCTTTTCATCTTCTCTGGTTGAAAATAAATTGTTTCCTTCATCACTTCTTGGTGTGATGCCTTTGAAAATTCAAGTATCTTAAGGCATGCCTCCTCATGACATTTTTTCGCACAGTGCATGTAAGGGGGATATGAGTTTGTATAGTGGGACTGGAGACTAAATGCTATGATTCTGGGGGTGGTGCATTCTAAAGTGCTGGACTTAATGGCAGAATACAAGGTCTGACTGTGATTTGATCTGAAGTTCAAATCATGCTCATGTAGATGCCTTAAAGTTGCAACTTGTCCACAACAATATAATACATCTTTAACCGATGGTGTTGAGTGAAAGACGCTTATGGAAATTGCTACATTAATGTATGTATATAGAAATATAAAAATATATCTTATGAGGGATCAGATGTAAAGTATATAAATATTAATGCATCTAGTTGTCCAGGTTTATGTCTACGGAGGTTCAAGGTGCTAAGAAATGGGAAGTTTGATTAATGTAGAGAGAGCGCAAGGTGATTCATGAGGAATCCCTAAACGACTTCAACTAGCTTACTCTAACAGAAGGGTGTTTCACTCAATTCCAGAGCCTTCATCAAGTATGTTAATGAGGGTTTTGCATCCTACATAGCTAAGTGACATGATGATGAAACTCTCAGATATCAGAAAGATCTGTATGGAATCTAGAATTTCACTTAAAGTCTTTTTTTTTGTCTTTTGAATCATCATTTTACTGAAAGTCTTAGGGGTGGGTGTATCTGGATTTGCTTCACATATCAACTTAAGTAATAGTCATTTGAAGAAAAAACTTGATTATCAGCTTAGATTACTCAAGAAAAACAATAGTTCCTTCCCTTTCTGTCCTCTGCCAATATCGAGAGCTAAAGGATCTAAAAAATCTGCAAAATTCTCTACTACACAGCTAATTTTTACAGTGATAAGAGGACCAAGAAATTGTAAATACTAACTGTTTGGATTACAAAAAAAACATTTATGATGGAAAAAGTTTTCTTCGGATTTTTTTTTCTTTTCGAGATTTAGAGGGAAATAATACGATTATGGTTAATTTAGAGGGATATTATCATAAATTGATGCTCCCCTGTTTGAATTGCAGGAATTTTCCGGAAAAGTTTGGAAAGGAAAAATATTTCAAAAATTACTTAATTTTTTTCACACGTGATAAAAGATAACTTGAACCAATTCTTTCAATTTTTGTATAGAGGGACCTTCAATTTATGACCATATCCCTCAACTTAACCTTAATCATATCATTTCTTATTTTTCCTCTAATTTATAGAAAGAAAGAAAATTTCCAAAGAAAAAACTCTCCATTAGAAACGTTTTTCTTGCAATCCAAACAGGGCTGTCTGAGTAAATATGGAATATGGTTGATTCAACTTACATTTTCAATTTCTAAAAAATGTAGGAGATTTTAGAATTATTTTTCCTTTCCAATAGAGGCAGAATTGAAAATTCAAACAAAAAAAAGAAGAAGAAGAATAGCAAGATACTAACCTAGCACTGGGGGCCTTCCTAGGAACTTCGGGCTCGAATTCCACAGGCAAACCAAGAAATCCATGGAATCGATCGAATGTAACATGAGCGATATGTCGAACGTCGGTCGGCCAACTGATATCCATTGAGCAAATATCCTCCCTCTCAACACTGCAAGTAATCAAAGATTTCCTCAACGCGGCCACCACATTCTCCAAGATTGGGTACTGCTGATTCTCTCTACCACTCCCCTCTCTCCTTTCATCCTCAAAACTCGAAGAAACGAGGAAAGGAGAAGAAATTGAACTGGCAAAATGCTCATCATCATAATCATTTTTTTCTTCATCATTACTTGGGGGATAATCGAATCCACAGGACTTGGAACGGAAAACTTGGGTCATATTTTCAAGGGAAAAGAGGAACGGGAAAGGAGATGAGAGGAAGGTTGAGAATTGGAGGGATTTGTTGAGAAAAAACAGAGAGGTTGCTTTGAGGTGGGAAGTTGAATGATTATTGAGGAAGGGGAGGAGGTGGTTTTCGGATATGGAAGAGGTGATGTCGACATCCTCTTCTTTTTCTGGTTTGTCTGTGTTAGACACAAAAATGTAGTGTAGTTTTTATATCGTAGACAGAGGTGAATAGTAGTCTTGGATTTATGTGGCTTGCTCTGGAGGGGGTTTAATTTCCTGTCAACTGCTCACATGGTATGTTTGTCCACATTCCATTTTCCGAACTACTCTGTTTTATAAGTTCAATAATGCTGGAGTAGAAGAAAAAGTATTCCATCTAAATTGATGGCAGTTGATATTTACACCCCCTTGTGTTTTTTTAATTCATTAAAAATTAAATCAGAGAAGATCACAGATGCACTTCCCGGATGGGGAATGCGGCGAATGCCCCATATACAAGTGAGTAAGTGACCTCTAGAAGCTCCCGATTGCACCTCCCTCGTTTTAGTTACTATCAATCACAACTACGGGAAAAAGAGCACTTGTGGAGAATTTGGCTGATGATCTAAAATCTTTCATTTGTTTGTATTGTGAAAAAAAAAATTCACTTTCAGTATTTAGAGGGAAACAATATGGCTATACTATGCTTAGAGGGATGTCTTCATAAATTAAAGGCCCATCTATATAAAAGTTATAACAGGGTTGGTTCAAGTTATCTTTTTTCTTGTGAAACCAATTAATTGAAAAACAGGAAGCTTTGGAAAAGTTTTTCCTTTCTAAATTTTTCCAGAAAATTCTTGCAATCCAAACAGGGCCTTGGAGGATCAGAGGTTCGCCACATGGTCTAGACATGTGTGCCAACAATGCCCCTTGGGATCCCAGATCAGAGTTTGGCCGCGTGATCCTATGCTTGGGCTTGGGCGCTAGGATCCAGACCGGAGGTTGGCCACGTGGTCCTAGGCCTTTGTGCCCCCCAACACCGTGATGGTGCTACTCAATAAAGATAATGTTGTGCCTTTCCCCATCGCCAATTGGTTTTGGGATTGTTGATAGTGCTAAGATCTAGTATAATAGCAGGTCGCGAGTTTGAGTATCCCCAGGGTCATTGATGAGGAGAGGGGGGTTGTTTGCTTGGGCGCTAGACCCAGATTGGAGGTTGGCTGCGTGCTCTAGGCTTGTGTGCCAACAATGCCCATCGGGACCTAGATTGGAGTTTGGCTACGTGGTCCTAGGCTTGGGCTTGGGCGGTAGGACCCATATTGGAGGTTGGCCGCATGGTCCTAGGCCTATGTGTCCCCAACACCGCGATGGTTCTACTCAATAAAGATAATGGTTGTGCCTTTCCCATCACCAATTGGTTTTGAGATAGTTGGAAGCTCCACGATCCTACAGATATATAGCTGAAATCCCGAAGGGCAACAACCAAGAGGGGGGTGAATTGGTGTTTTCAAAATTTTCTATTTGAAAAGCTAGGGCAAGTGAGTTTGGCCTAATTAGTTCTAACCCTTGTTCAAATTATATTAAAAATAAAAGGGAAAGAGATTACCAACACCACAAGAGAGAGGAGGAAGAGTAAGGAGACCACACGATGATTTATAGTGGTTCGGTCATAACTTGACCTACTCCACTACCCAAGTACTTCGCATTTCCTTGGGATTTTCTCCACTATGGTGAGACTCCTTGACGCCGTCTCACAAAGCGTATACACATTCACCACCTACACAAGGGAACACATCATTGTATTACAAATCCACCTCCAAAGATGTTCTTCTTCGTTGCACTCGGTCTTGAAGCAAGAAACTCCTCTTTACAATCTCACATACATATGAAGGGAAGAATAAGGGAAAATGAAGAACACTCAAGCCTTTTATAGGCGTATACAACTCTCAAAGCTCACAAGACTCCCAATGATTAAAACTAAATGCTTAAGGAGAACCTCTTGACAAGAAGTAAATGCAAGTTTAAATGCTCAAGAGATTTGAAGAAGAATCCTTTTGGGTTTGATATTCAAATATTCAAAAGGTGTTTAGAGAAAGTATTTGATGGGGTTTAAATAGCCCTAGTTCATTTGGGAGAGAACAAGGGCAAAACTGTAATAAAACTGGGTGGTTGCACCTACCCACTGTACACCCCAACGTCTATTTTGCAAGTCCGCTGCGGTTTACCGAGCCCTTATCGGGCGGCCTTTTTTATTTTAAAAATCTTTTTCTCTGCGGTCGACCGAGGTAGTCGCAGTCGCCAGCCGATAGCGTACTGCTTAGAAATATTTTGGCTTGAAAAAGGGTTACGCGGTCAACCGGACCTTCGCGGTCGCCCGCCATGGGCTTACTGTTTCTAAAATTTATTTTGCCTAATAAACTTTTTGCGGTCGACCGAGGGGTTGACGGTCGACCTCTGATACCCATCTGGATGTTTTTTGAATTTCCAGAAATGCATCAATTCGGTCAACCGGCCCGATAAGTTTTGAGATGTCTTTGAATTCCAGTAAGCATCTCGCGGTCGCCTGGGATGCCCCGGTCGACCGGCCCTGAGTGAAAATCTATTTTTAACTTCAAAACCCAGGAGCTTTTGGGCCATGGTCTTTGGGCTTTAAACATGTGTTTTCAAATACATTTATGCACCTAGAAAAATGGTTTTAAAGATGATTTGAAAGCATTAAAACATGCAAACACAAATTGCCAAGAGGACTCTCATGCATTCTACTAACTACAACCTTGGGTCTTCTTGATCTTCAATCTTGTTTTGCGCTTGCACGATCTTCTCCTTGTCTTGAGATAGTCTTCAAACATGTTCTTGCACTTGTGGATCCCTTGATTCTTCAAGATACCATATGGCTTGAAGGGAAACCACTAAGACTTGACTTTCTCCAAGAATAGCCTTGTTTTTCTTGCTTCAAGTGTTGACATGAATGAACCCTGTCTTAATCACAACACTTGAACAACCATTAACAAACTACCATCAATTTGGGTTTGTTGATCATCAAAACAAGATAGGGATGTACCCTTAGGCTTACATTCTTCCCCTTTTTTATGATGACAAGCCTAAATTGATTATGGGGTTGGAGGCTCCCCCTTGATAACACATTTATACAAATTTTGCCTCCTCCTCAATATATGCTTATCATAAATGTGAAGATTAAAAGATTTATGAATCCATTTTGAACAAATGACAATGAGCACAAGATAAGCATATGTAGAGCTAACATGGTGGCTAAGGAAAGCATATGCATGGAACATAAAAGTGTGAGAACACACATGCATACATAAGCAATTTGCCATTCTTCTCTCCCGTTCGTCACATAAAAAAGAATGGGGAATGATAAAAACACAGAAAATCCCCCTTTTTTTGTGTGTGTGTATATATATATATATTTATTTATTTTGGTTTATAAAAGCCGGTTTCTCCCCCCCTCCCCTTTTTTTTAGAATACATGCCTAGATACATATAGTATTAAGAGAACAAATAGACATGATCATAGTCTTGATGAGGCATGAGGCCTAATGATTAGATGTCTTAATTAGAATGTGAGTGTACACTCTCCATCTTTCGGGTAAGAGAACTAAGAGTACAAATTGAGTAGCTTTTAAGGTTAAGTTGACATCATGACCATGCTTTCCATAATACACAATCATTCAAATATATAGAGTATATGTATATGCATGCCAGTTCAAAATTCTTTTACCTGTTGAAGTGACCACATATTCAAACCACTCCTAAGATTACAAAATCTCTCTTCACTTAGGGGTTTAGTGAATATGTCAGCAAGTTGAGCATCAGTGTGAATGTATTCAATTGATATGTCACCTTTCTGTGAATTATCTCTAAGAAAATGATGTCTTATCTCTATATGCTTTGTTCTAGAGTGTTGAATAGGGTTCTTGGTTAGATTGATAGCACTAGTGTTATCACAATAGATTGGAACACATTTAAAGATGAGATAATAGTCTTCCAAGGTGTTCTTCATCCAAAGGACTTGTGCACAACAAGCTCCTACAGCAATATATTCGGCCTCTGTAGTGGATAAGGCGACCGAATTTTGCTTCTTACTAAACCAAGAAACAAGGGATCTACCTAGGAACTGACAAGTGCCGCTTATACTTTTTCGATCCACTCTACATCCAGCAAAGTCAGCATCCGAATATCCTACTAGGTTTAAATCATTGGAATTTTCATACCATAAACCTAGGCTAAGAGTCCCCTTGAGATATTTGAATATTCTCTTGACACCTTGCAAATGGGATTCCTTAGGGTCTGACTGAAATCTAGCACATAGACAAACACTAAACATAATGTCCGGTCGGGCAGTCAAATGTATTAGACTCCCTATCATACCCCTATATTTCTTTTGATCAATAGATGGGCCAAGATCATCTTTGCTTAGTTTGGTGGATGTACTCATAGGAGTAGGCTTTGTTGGAGAGCTATCCATCTCAAACTTTTTAAGCAATTCACTTGTATATTTTTCTTGATTAATGAATATGCCATTTCTTAATTGATGAATTTGTAGACCTAGGAAATATTTATGTTCTCCGATCATGCTAATTTCAAATTCATCTTACATACATTGAGCAAACTCTTTACACATACTCTCATTTGTTGATCCAAAGATAGTATCATCAACATATACTTGTACAATGAGTATGTCACTTTATTGACGTTTGATGAAAATGGTGTTATCCACCTTACCCATATCAAAACCCTTGTCTAGTAGAAATGAACTAAGCCTATCATACTAGGCTCCTAGGCTTTAGGAGCTTGCTTTAAACCATGCAAGGCTTTGTCCAATTTATAGACATGGTAGGAAATTTGAAATCTTTAAATCCGGGAGGTTGTTCAACATAAACTTCCTCCATTATGTATCCATTTAGGAATGCACTCTTGACATCTATTTGATATAGCATGAATCCTTTATGACAAGCAAATGCAAAAAGCATAACCGGGCTACGGGTGCAAATGTTTCATCATAGTCGATTCCTTTTTCTTGATTGTAACCTTGAGCTACCAATCGAGCTTTGTTCCTTTGAATCTCCTCTTGTTCATCTAGCTTATTTCTATAGACCCATCTAGTGCCGATCACAGAATGGTCTCTAGGTCTAGGAACTAATTTCCAAACTTTATTTCTTTCGAATTGATTTAGCTCCTCTTGCATGGCAATAATCCAAAACTCATCTTTCTCCGCCTCATCTATACTTTTAGGCTCTATATGTGACAAGAATGCAGCAAACTCACACACATTTCTATACTGAGACCTTGTTTTGACTCCTTGAGAGGTATCACCGATGATTTGGGTACTTGGGTGACTGGATAGAATCTGTTTTCCCTTTCCTTGATCATCAACCTCTTTAGGAGGACTTTCTAGGTCTAGTGTCTCTAGGGTTTCGCTAATATTATCAACAGGCACTTCATTTTCAATTTCGTTTAGGTTTGTGTTTCGGGGAGTAACCTCATAATCTTTATCATCATGTGATCTTTTTATTTCTTCACTAAGTTCATCAAATTTCACATGAATGACTTCTTCAACACATAGTGTTCTTCTATTGAATACTTTATATGATTTGCTTCTAGTAGAGTATCCAAGAAAAATACCTTCATCGGATTTGGCATCAAATTTATGAAGGTTATCTTTTATATTCAAGATATAGCACTTACATCCAAACACCTTAAAATATTTAATATTAGGCTTTCTATCATTCCAAAGCTCATAAGGTGTTTTGTGAGTGTGAGGCATAATCATGACTCTATTAATGACATAGCAAGCCACGTTAACGGCTTCTGCCCAAAAAATTCTAGGCACATTTTTGTCATGAAGCATAGACTTAGCCATCTCCTGAAGAACCCTATTTTTTCTCTCCACTACACCATTCTGTTGTGGGGTTCTAGGTGTTGAAAAATTGTGATCAATTCCATATTCTTTGCAATATGAACTAAAGTGAATGTTTTCAAATTCGGTTCCATGATCACTCCTAATTTTTGAAATCTTGCAACCTTTTTCAACTTGTAATCTATTACATAAAGTATAAATTTTTTCAAACGTTTCATCTTTGGATGCAAGAAAACAAACCCACGTAAATCGAGAGAAATTATCAATAATCACAAATACATATCTTCTACCATTAAGACTACATATTTTCATAGGACCAAACAAATCCATCTGTAATAATTGTAATGGTCTAGAAGTAGATATGATATGCTTGTGATTAAATGAATCCTTGTGTTGTTTACCAAGTTGACAACCTCTACATACAATATCATTCTCATATTTCAACTTGGGTAAACCTTTCACAATTTCTTTTGAGGCAAGCCTCGACATTAAATCCATATTCGCATGTCCTAGCTTTTTATGCCAATCCATGAATTGTCTTCCGCAGAGGAAAGACATTTCATGTCTTGGTCATTTAGCTCTTCTAGGACCAATGAATATAGGCTTCCGTCTCTAGCCGCTGCAAATTTAATTTTACTTTCATTTTCTTTCTTAACTATGCACTTGTTATTTTTAAACAAAACTTCACAATTAACATCGCATAGTTGGCTAATACTTAACAAATCTTGATGTAGGCCTTCAATAAGAAAAATATTTTTTATATTATGATCTTTGAATTTAATAGTACATTCCCCAATGATTTTTCCTTTGCCATTGTCTCCAAATGTGACATGTCCTTGATTTCCCATGACAATGCTTGAGAATTTGGTGGGGTATTCGATCATGTGCCTTGAGCATCCACTGTCCAGGTACCATCTATCCGTTGTGGCTCTTGAGCTCAAGCACCCATTGAGTTTGGAGGAATCACTTGCCATGTAGCACACAAAGTTGGATTTCTCGTCTCCACTTGATTTGCTATCTGATGTATCGCTCAGCCCATCCCAATTAGCACTAAAACTTTTCTTCTTCTTGTCATCTCTTAATTTTCTTCTATCTTCCTTCTTGAATAATGGACAGTGAGTACGAATGTGTCCTTCTTTACCACAATCGAAACATCGAATATGATCATCATCATTATCTCTTCTTCTTCTATCCTTATCTCTCTTTGGGGAGGTGCTTCTTCTTGAGCTCCTATTTTTTCGATTGAACTTCCCAAACCTCGAGATCCGTTTGGAGAGGAGAGCCATTTTCCAAGTTAGGTTTTCCATACTTAGCTCTCTCTAACTGTCATCTTCTTCGCTTTTCACCCTGGCTTTGAAAGCCACATCCTTCTTCCTAGATTCTCCCTTCTTTCCTTTTCTTTTACTTTCCCTCTTATTCATCTTCATCTCATGAGTGATGAGGTTACCCATGAGGTCATTTAGTTCAAGGGTATCCAAGTCTTTTGATTGCTCTACTACCGTGATCATTGGATCCCATGAGTCAGGAAAGCATCTCAAGAGCCTTTGGACCCGTTCATAATTTGTATAGGTTTTTCCTAAAGCATTCAACTCATTTACAATATTAGTAAACATTGTGAACATGTAGGAGATAGATTCTCCTTCATGCATCTCAAAGGTTTCAAAGTCACTAATAAACATATTTACTTTAGATTTCTTCACTTGAGTTGTCCCTTCACGGGTTGTCTCAAGTGAGGTCCAAATTTCCCTCGTCGTCTTACAGGTCGAGACTCTATTGAATTCTTCAGGAGAAAGAGCACAAAATAGTAGTGTTACTCCCTTGGCATCCAATGTAACCCTTCTCATGTCGGCGGGACTTCATTCCTTCTTATCCGTTGTGGGTTCAATGTACCCATCTTGGACTAACTCCCAAATTTCAAAATCTACGAATTTTAAATAAAAGGCCATTCTAATTTTTCAATACCCGTAGTTTAGTCCAGTAAAATACGGAGATCTATTTGAGGCATGACCCTCAATAAACCCCGAGGGAGCTACCAGAGGAGGAAGGGGATTGGATGTAGATGGAAGAGGATCAGTTGCCATTGATCTTTCTCTTATAGATTTTAGGATATAAAATCTCTATTAAGAACCTTTAGCTCTGATACCAAGTGAAATCCCGAAGGGAAACAACCAAGAGGGGGTTGAATTGGTATTTTCAAATTTTTCTATTTGAAAAGCTAGGGCAAATGAGTTTGGTCTAATTAGTTCTAACCCTTGTTCAAGTTATATTAAAAATAAAAGGGAAAGAGATTACCAACACCACAAGAGAGAGGAGGAAGAGTAAGGAGACCACAAGATGATTTATAGTGGTTCGGTCACAACTTGACCTACTCCACTACCAAAGTACTTCGCATTTCCTTGGGATTTTCTCCACTATGGTGAGACTCCTTGACGCCATCTCACACAGCGTATACACATTCACCACCTCCACAAGGGGACATACTCTTGTATTACAAATCCACCTCCAAAGATGTTCTTCTTCGTTGCACTTCGGCCTTGAAGCAAGAAACTCCTCTTTGCAATCTCACATACACATGAAGGGAAGAAAAAGGAAAAATGAAGAACACTCAAGCCTCTTATAGGCGTATACAACTCTCAAAGCTCACAAGACGCCCAATGATTAAAACTAAAAGCTTAGGGAGAACCTCTTGACATGAAGTAAATGCAAGTTTAAATGCTCAAGAGATTTGAAGAAGAATCCTTTTGATTTTTCAAGAGAAAGCTCTAGGTTTGATATTCAAATATTCAAAAGGTGTTTAGAGAAAGTCTTTGATGGGGTTTAAATAGCCCTAGTTCATTTGGGAGAGAACAAGGGCAAAACTGTAATAAAATTGGGTGGTTGCACCTACCCACTGTACACCCCAACGTCTCTTTGTCGAGTCCGCTGCGGTCGACCGAGCCACCGTGGTCATCCACCCTTATCGGGCGATCTTTTTTATTTTAAAAATCTTTATCTCTGAGGTCGACTGAGGTAGTCGCAGTCGCCCGCCGATAGCTTACTGTTTATAAATATTTTGGCTTGAAAAAGCGTTACTCGGTTGACCGGACCTTCGCGGTCGCCCGCCATGGGCTTACTGTTTCTAAAATTTATTTTGCCTAATAAACTTTTCGCGGTCGACCGAGGGGTTGACGGTCGACCTCTGATACCCATCTGGATGTTTTCTGAATTTCCAGAAATACATCCGCGGTCGACTGAATTGTCCCGGCCGACCGGCCCGATAAGTTTCGAGATGTCTTTGAATTCCAGTAAGCATCTCGCGGTCGCCCGGGATGCCCCGGTTGACCGGCCCTGGGTGAAAATCTATTTTTAACTTTAAAATCCAGGGGCTTTTGGGCCATGGTTTTTGGGCTTTAAACATGTGTTTTCAAATACATTTATGCACCTAGAAAAATGGTTTTAAAGATGATTTGAAAACAATAAAACATGCAAACACAAAATGCCAAGAGGACTCCCTTGCATTCTACTAACTACAACCTTGGGTCTTCTTGATCTTCAATCTTGTTTGGCGCTTGCACGATCTTCTCCTTGTCTTAAGATAGTCTTCAAACATGTTCTTGCACTTGTGGATCCTTTGATTCTTTAATACACCATACAGCTTGAAGGGAGACGACCAAGACTTGACTTTCTCCAAGACTAGCCCTTGTTTCTCTTGCTTCAAGTGTTGACATGAATGAACCTTGTCTTAATCACAACACTTGAACAACCATTAGCAAACTACCATCAATTTGGGTTTGTTGATCATCAAAACAAGAGAGGGATGTACCCTTGGGCTTACAATAGCTCTCATAATTAATTATACATAAATTTATAATGTCTTGCATCCATTGATCAGACCAGGAATCAATATTGTTCCTATGTTGGTAATTTATGATCTCTTATTTCTAATACTTAGTAGAAAAATCTAGTGATATAAGATAAGAGAGTATTTTCTTAAGAAAATGTTATTAAAAGTACATAAAATTTACAATATTATATGTAGCCACTGTTGGGGGTAAAATCGGCACTTACCATGGATGAACGACACGTGGCATTTCTGACTATTTGGTGAAACCGACTCATTGGCTTTAACAAGAATTGTCACGGACCTTATTCCATCCTATAGAGGCAATGTATTCTAAGGCGGTGACTTTATACCTATAGGAAGTTCATTGAATGGTAACTTGCTTCTTAAGGGAAGTGAGATATCTATTAAAAATAGATATAAACTTATCTCCCAGGGAAGTCGACCAATTAGGCAAGACTCCTAAAACAGCAGGATTCTAATCATTGAGGACTCCTTTCTCTATAGAAAGGGACCCTTACTTCATAATGGAACTACGTTGGACTTGATCCTCAATAAAGGGGTACATAGGCAGCTTAGGAAGACCAGGTTCAGTCAAATCATCTCCCCATCTTCGTCGTTGGTAATGCTTCTGAAGCCCATCTCCTTCCCTTCAATTCACCTGTGATTTCGATTTCTAGCTTAAATATTGAAGTATCATAATTCTGGTATTACTAACATCTTTCTGTGAGTACAAGTTGCTTACAGGAATAACTCTATCACTACTAGATCGTGTAGAGAGGATTTCGACATCATCAGATTGGCGTCATCCGTGGGACCACCATGACGAATTCGAGATCAAAAACTTTGAAATCCGTCGCAGCTAACCCACAAGGCGAAGGAGTAATGACCAGGAGTCAAACACAGGCTACAATCCCCGAGAATCAAGTTCCGGAGGAAACGCCTAATAATGACGACACTACTCCAGTCACTATGACCATGTTCAACTAACTTGCATCGCAAGTTGGGAACATTTCGGTCGCCCTTCAGGAAATATTGAGACGTCTACCGCCCCCCACCGATAGTTCAAAACGTCAATGTTCCTCCACTAATCGCGGAAGTGAGAAATTTGCCTTTAGAGGAAGAACAAGACGAATCACCTAAGGGCAAAAACCCTCGCAGTCGAAGGCCAGTAAATCATCGATCTTCTGCTTCGATTATTAGTCTGAGGTCGAATCATGGGAACGGGGAGGCGAACGATCGACGAGCACTGGAATTGACTTTTGGGCCTATTCCGACCAAGAACAACAACGTCCCCCAAAGGGCACCGTGCAGGAAACCCAAACCAAGGGCAAGACAACCCGCATCACAATTTGAGAGACGGAATTAATGCGCCTGATTCGAGACTCCTTGCCGAACTTCAGCGACAAGTCAGAGAGATGCAGTGCCATGTTAATAAACCTTATGTACCAGATCTCCTGACTGAAATGGGAGAATGAAATACAATCATCATTTGTCGAAGCCATAGCACAGGCCTAATTAATACCAAATTTTGATTTACCGAGGCTTGAACTCTACGATGGTACGTCAGATCCATTGGAATACCTGCAAGCCTATCGGAGGGCGATGGAATTCAAAGGCGCTAACTACACAGTCATGTGTCACGCTTTTTCGTCATACTTAAAAAGGGGAGCAAATAGTTGGTACGGCCGCCTTAAACCTAACTCCATATCCTCTTTTCGAGAGCTAGGTAGGAAATTTGTAACCTACTTCGCCAATAGTCGGCCACAGAAAAAACCTGCCGACGTGCTTCTCACTCTCCGTCAAGGAAAGGAGGAAACCTTACGATCTTTTATAAGTCGGTTTAGGGCTGAATTATCACAGATCAAAGACCCCAACCATGAGATGGTTAGAGCAGCGACGAAATCGGCTGTCCACGACAGAGATCTCAAGGTAGCCCTGAATATCGACCCTCCTTGCGATCTCCAGGAACTAATGGCAGTAGCAGATAAATACGTCAACAACGAAGAATCTTTCGCCATGGAAAGAGAATTAGAACTCGCCAAAGCTCCGGAGAAGCGGAAGGAGGAGGCTCATTGGAATAATGGTCAAGCTAAACCTCCTCGATCCGATAATCAACAGTCACAATCTGGCAACCGAGCTCCCTCGCAACAGTTCGAAAGATACAACTACACTCCTTTAAATACATCTGTAGCAAACATCCTTTATGAAATCTGAGGAAAGGAAGATCTCTAATGGCCACCAAAGATGAAAGGTACCAGTTGAAAGCACAATACTAGCAAAGATTGCCATTTTCACGACGACCATGGTCACACAACATATGATTGCTATAATCTGAAGAGTGAAATCCAAAGGTTGGTGAGGCTAGGGCGTGTTGATAAATACTTGTTGAACCCCAAGAATAATGGACGTTCCCATAAATCTGAGGTTCCAAAGACGCCTGGTCCTTCTAATTAGACCCAATCGACCGTCGGGACTGACCAAACCAGATAGATTTCCGAAGTTAGACAACTCCAGGACATAAGGACCGACGCTCCACTCAGGATTGCAGGGAACATCGATGTAATCGCTGGAGGACTGGCCTCAAGAGGACCAACAATTTATGGATAGAAGGGTTATGCCTCCCAAATTCATGCGGTGGAGGCTCCAGCAAAGAAGATGCGATAAGATTCTACTGATAACGGGGAACAAATAGTCTTTTCCGAAAAAAGACTACGATGATGGCCACCTCCCTCATGATGATGCGATCGTAGTCCACCTCATTATCGCCAATTTTAATGTAAGTAAGGTAATGATAAACACTGGTAGCTCTGTCAATATTTTACATTACAACGCTTTTAAAGAGATGCACGTAGGATTGGACAGACTCACACCAGTAGAATAGTCGATCTACGGATTCTCCGGCGGATCGATTCGTATTGAGGGAAGGATAGACCTCCCTGTTACGTTCGGTACAGAACTCTGCCAGAAAACCATCATGCAGACTTTCCTGGTTGTTAAAGTCCCCTCCACCTATAATGCCATCATAGGGCGTCCGGCTCTGAACAAGCTTGAAGCGGTCGTCTCCACACCTCATCTCAAAATCAAATTCCCGACAAAAGTAGGAGTTGGAGAAGTGAAAGGAGATCAAGAAAGAGCCAGGAACTGTTATGCTGATTATACTAAAATAGTGAAAAAGGCGAAGGAATCCCTTCAAATAGTCAGTACCGACCCACGATCGGATTATTACCAGACACGCGGAGAACCGGTAGAAGAGCTGACCCAGATACCGTTGTTCTGGGAAGATGATGAAAGAACGATCCAGATCGGCTTACTCCTCACTGGTAAGATCCGAACTAACCTGGTCAATTTTTTGAAAACTAATGCAAATGTTTTTGATTGGTCTGCTTTAGATATGTTAGGTATCTCGACGAACATTGCTGTCCATCGGCTCAGTGTCGACCCCTCTCATAGACCCGTTAAACAAAAGAAACAGAATTTCGCTCCTGAGCGACAGAAAGCTATAAAAGAGGAGGTCGATAACTCCTACAAGCCGGGTTCATCCGGGAAATACATTATCCAGACTGGCTCGCCAATGTAGTAACGGTCAGAAAGGCGAGCGGGAAGTGACAGATATGCGTGGATTTTACTGACCTAAACAAAGCCTGTCCAAAAGACAACTACTCCATCCCCCCGAATCAATATGCTGATAGACGCTACATCTGGCCACGAGATGCTCAGCTTTATGGATGCTTTCTCTTGATATAACTAGATATGTCTGTACTCCCCCGATATCCCCAAAATATCCTTTGTCACAAAACAAGGACTATTTTGTTATAAGGTCATGCCTTTTGGCTTTAAGAATGCAGGAGCCACGTATCAACAGTTGGTGGATAAAATTTTGCCCCACAAATCGGTTGAAACATGGAAGTATATGTTGACGATATGCTTGTTAAAAGCTTGAAAACTACGAACCATGTTATCTACCTTCAGCAAGCTTTCGCGCTATTACGAAAATATCAAATGAAGCTCAACCCCTCAAAGTGCGCCTTTGGCGTAACTTCTGGGAAGTTCCTCGGATTCATGGTTAGTCAACAAGTCATAGAAGCTAATCCTGAGAAAATACAAGCCATCCTCAATATGACACCACAAAAAATTGTGAACGAAGTACAACGACTCGTGGGAAGGATAGCGGCTTTGAGCCGATTCATGTCCAAATCCGTCGAGGTGTGCCTTCCATTCTTCAAGATACTGAGAAACATGAAAGATTTTCAATGGATGAACGAATGCCAGGAAGCGTTCGACAAACTCAAGCATTACCCCAACTCTCCTCCAGTGTTGATGAAACCACTACCGAATGACGAGTTATACCCCTATCTAGCAGTAAGCTCTCTAGCTATTAGTGCCGTACTTGTCAAGAAAGAGCGAAGGACGGAACACCCCATATATTATGTCACCCGAGTACTACACGACGCTGAAACAAGGTATCAGAACATCGAAAAGTTTGCATTTGCGGTAGTTGTTGCCGCTAGAAAATTGCGTCCATACTTTCAAGCCCACACCGTAGTTGTCCTCACCGGCCAACCATTGCGCAAAATCCTTCAGAAATCCGACACTTCGAGACGATTAATCAATTGGGCGGTAGAACTGGCGAATTTGACATACTGTAGACACCCCCATTTTGCTGCACTTTGAAAAGCAAATGATTTAGTAGTTTCATTCAGTTTTAAGTCGGTCTTCCACGTTAGGTCAAGCGTTCTTGCATTTTAGGTGTTTTAAAGTTGATTCGCAATCCTGAAGGTTTCTAGGGGGTTCCGTTGATATTTGGAAAATAAGAATTTGAGTTTCCAATCAAGTGAAAAAACCTGCTATTTTTAGAATCTCTTAGGGTTTTTCCCATTTTGTGTATCTTGGGGGCATGTTAGTCATTTCTGATGTGTCTGAGATTATCTCGAAGGTATGACTGAGGAGTCCTAGTTGATTCCAAGTATTTGAGAAAACCTGCTATTTTTGGAATCTCTCAGGATTTTTCTCATTTTTATCATCTTAGGGATAATTTGGTCATTTCCAATAAATCCAAGATCATCTCAAGAGTATGGCTGAGAAGTCATTTCATAAACTTTGGGAGACCTGCTAAATTTAGATTGCTCAGTGTTTCTCCTATTTTTTGCACTTCAGGAGTATTTCAGACTTTTCCAGTATGATTCATTTGATCCCTGGACCGTGTTTGAGAAATCTCGAGTCGTTTCGTGAATTTTAAGAAACCTGCTATTTTTTAAATTTCTCAGGGTTTTCCCTATATATTTTTTTATCAATTTTTGCACCTCGGGAGTAATTTTGTCATTTCCAATGTGTTTCAGAGTGAATCTAAGGAGTCATGAGTCATTTCGTGAATTTTGAAAAATCTGCTAAATTTGGAATTTCTCAGGGGTTTCACTTGATTTGAAATTTCGTTTGTCGAGGGCGTTTTGAGCATTTTCAGGGGATTCCAAGTGATCCTGTTTGATATCGCCCACCAAAAGAAGCAAACTTAAAAACTTTTTATTTTTTAGGTTTGACCATGAAGACTTTCTATTTTTAACTTTTCCCTTTGAGGGCAATCCAATCTGAGGTCATTTTAGTCGCCTTTGGGTACGTAATGATCAAACAGGGGCATTTTGGTTCGAAAAAATATATTTTCTAAAGGGGATGGTTCGACCATATGTCAAAGGTGTACCATAAATGTCATATGGGTTGGGTTCATCAATTAAAATTTTGAGTTTAAAGGATTTTATTAAATTTTTCATTGAAAAAACCCAAAATACATGTCATAAGGCCCAATGGGCAAAAGCCCACAAGGTGGGGGTCCATGTGGACCCACCCATGTGGGTCGGCCACATAAGTGAGTGCCCCACATGGGGAGGCCACATGCAAAAACGTTCAACATGGGATGAGGTGGTTGGTGACATCTTATTTGTTTTGAAAAAAATAATAAAGAAAGGAAGAGTTATAATTAGAAAGGGCTAGTATGGTCAGGTTAGTCAAATGGCCATAATGTTTTACCTTCTTGTCCAAAAATTTTACAATTATACTCGTTTGGAATGTCTCGAAAAGATTTATAACTTTCTAGTTTACAACTTTTCCTGAATCAGCCTCTAAATAGGTAAAAAACGAGCTCATACATTGGGTAGCCCTCTTTGGACGAAAATCATTCATAAAAGCTAGTTTCTTATGTGAGGAGGCTTCTAGATTGATCTTGAACGATCTCCATTGTGTAATTTAGCATTGCTTAGCTTGCAAGAAACAAGGTTTAGAAAAAAGTTCAATATGAAAATCAAAGAATGAGAAAGTCAAAGCACAAATTGGAAACAAGCCAAAAGGAGAGAGCTCACATTGAAAACTTCCAAATTCACTCAAACCTAGCCTTGTACCTATAAGAGCAAACCCACCCAAGGCTTTTCTCCTCTTGAAATTCATCCAACCTGCTGTCCCTCTGAAAAAAATGTCCAATAATTCCTCCATCTTGGTTTTTTGTGTTTTAAACTTCATCTTCTCCAAAGAGCACTAATATCTCTTCATGTTCTTCTTATAGATTCAACATATTGGAGGTTATACAATCATTCTTCGGGGTTCTTTTGCGATTATAAGGGCAGGACAAAGAGAATATCTCGGAATACTAGCCCTAGAGGCAAGGATTCGCGATCAACGGTAGGTTCCTTCATCTTTGTAATATCAAAAGTAGAAAAGCATGCTAGGGTTTTTATTTTTGTATATGGTTTAAATCAGTGAATTCTACAAGGAAATTTTAATATGTTATAAAATAAATAATAAGTTTTCAAAATTCTGAATTTTATTGGAAAATTAATTTTCCTCCATTTAATAATGATTTTCTTTCATTCTTGATTCAATATGGATTTGAATCGGGTTGTCAAAGCAAGTGTTTGAAAACATGGGTTTTTTAAAAAAATGATATTTTTGAGTTTAATATAAATAAAAAACCACTGGAAACTTAATTTTCAGCTACGGTTTGATCGTTTCATCCTTCGTTCTATTTTTTGAAAAATAACCCCGAAAAGAGTTATTTCTCGATGAATGATCACCCATAAAATTTCATATTTTTTCGAGTTTATTTAGTCCGAATTTAAATTATTTTAAATTTGGCCTATTTTTAATGAATATCAAATGATTTTGAAAATTAATAAAATTTTCAGAGTTTAAGTTTAATGATAAATTGAATTTTTCATAAAAGAGAACTTTGAAAAAATATTCTATTACTGTTTTCTAATTGATGCTCTGTTTTGCTTACCATAATTCTTTTTTATATCAAATTAAATAATTTTCAAAATTTTCCTTCACAAACCATTAACATAGGTTATTAGAACATTAGAGAAAAAGTTTTAAAAGTTTTTACAAAGTTTTGATATAGTTTTTGATTTATTCATAATTAACGGGTTTTGATTCTAAGAAAGCATATTGATCTTGTTTTCCTTTTAAAATCGATTTTATAAAGGAATTTTAATTTTTAGATTCTGAAATTTTGATAGAAAATCTTATAATTTATTTTATATTATATGTGATTTTCCATCATTTTAGGATGTTAGCAATCATGTGTTTGTGATTTTTCTTTTGAAATAGTCTGATTTTGTGAGATCAAATATTGATAGTAAATCACCTCAAAAATTCTTGAAAAGTTTACAGTAATCTTCATTGGTCTAGATGAAACTACTATAAAAATTGGAGATCATTTAGATTAGATTTGCTATAAGTTAGTATGTAAATCTATAATCTGGACAAATATCTTCGAAATTAGAAAATTGATAGTAAATCACCTTTAAAATTCATGAAACTTTTATAGTAATCGTATCTGGGCAAGAGAAACCTACTGTAAACATTTAAGTTTAATTGGATCAGAATTGCTATAAGTTTCTTTGAAAATCTACAATCTGGACTGAAACCTTTAAAATCCTTAAGAAAATTGAAATTAATTCAAAAACCATGAGAGTTTTCAAAACATCTAAACTTTTTAGTAAGAATGTAATTCTCAAACCATTTAAACAGAAGCCATAGATGTTAATAGTTTCCTCAGGAATTTAGAGTGTTAGGTTATTCTAAGTGCAAAGGTTGAGTTCATAATCGTTCATTAATTGCATCCATCTTGTATAGTTTAGGCATCTAAACTATAGCACGTTGTTGGCTCCGAGGTCTTCTGTCCACGAAAATCCTGAGAACATGCCAGGCAATAAGGTGTTATAATTTATATGCTAAATTGTATTAGAATGGAAAGCACGATTCCCTTCCATGAAAGCAACCTATGCATAAGAATATCTCAGCCCTTAGAGCCTTAGGTTTCCCTTAAATTTTAGATATTAAGAACCCTTTTAAAACTAAAAAATCATCAACTTAACAAATTAAGTTCATTTGATCCATGCTTTTGGAACCGTTGGATTGCGGTCTCCCATCGTATGAACCTTTAGGGCCCTTAGAAACATTTACGTCACGTTGTGTTCTAAGTTGTAGGGTGTTCTAGAGTTAAGAGTCCAGCCTCATCACAGCCGTTTGCTATGGATAGCAACCGTGCCATAGATCTAGTTACATTAGTTAACCCATTTTTCTATAGGACAAGCCTAGTTAACCTAGGATGTAGGTTCACCTGATTAGTTTAGGGAACGTCTTGCACTTAGATAGGACCATATAACATCTTAGATGAAATCCTAGGATAATAAAAGCTACTCAACTTGAATTAAATGAATTCTCTTAAACTGTTGAAATAGTCAGTCTAATTTAGATTGGTGTCCTAGATGTCTTAGGCATTGAACTACGATCGACTCTGATTCCAGTGAGGCTTGGATACGTAGGTAGCTTTGGATGCTTTGAATGGCATACCGAGCACGAGTCGGCCCACCACAAATGGTGGGGTTTTGTAGGTTAGTTTTTTTAATTGAATTAATTAAAATATATAGGATTTTCCATAGATTAGAATTTTAGGAGAACATTCACTTAGATTGAATCCAAACAAATTAAGAAAATCAAGATACACATTAGAGATTAAATTGAAATTAGATTTTAGGATGCATGTCACATAGTTCGAACATTAATATAGAGTTAAATGAGCAATTTAAAAGAAATTCAAGAGAGTTAACTTCTGGAATTGAAGACCGGATTATCGGACAAGAATGGTGCATGTAGTGGTAACTTTCCATACTTTCCATTCTCGTAATCAGGTAACGAATCTAGATTTCTAGTCACTTATGGATCCTAGATCTCTTATCTAGGTGGCGACTCTGTCATTCTCTTTTGCGTGAAATTCGGGTTACTTTAGTGATCCCAAGTTCACGGAAAAGATGAATTAAATCAATCATCAAAAGCACACGCCATTCGCGTGGGTACGAGAGACCAAGAGAGGGAGGCGGGTCGTGCTCCCCTATCACGGGATCGGGTCCCACACATACAAGTGCGACCTCGCCCCGCATTTAAGTCGCAAGTACTTGCCAACTTTGTGGTAAAATGCACGGCTCCGACCGAAGACTTGGGGGGCAGGAAGAGATAAAAGATGAACAAGAAAAACAATATCCATGGATGTTTGTCATTGGATCAGCCAATGCAGGTGGAAGAGGAGCAGGATTAGTCTTGTCCGGACCCGATAAATTTCTAGTGGAATATGCTCTGAAACTCGACTTCGATGCTTCCAACAACGAGGCCGAGTATGAGGCACTCCTGGCTGGAATGACATTAGCCCTTGAATTGGAAGCCGACCGACTAAAAGCCCATAGTGATTCACAACTCGTGGTTGGACATATTAATGGACTCTATGAGGAAAACGATTGAAGGATGTTTAAATACCTAGAAAAGGTGAGAGGGAAAATCTCCCTTTTCAAAGAATTTGAGATTGTGCAAATTCCTAGAATCCTTAGTGCAAGAGCCGATGCCCTATCCATAATGGCCTCTTCGCAAACCACTAGCTGGGGGAACGTGTATACTGAGGTTTTCTCCCATCCCAGCATAGAGAGAGAAGAAGTTACTCATATTGATCATGAACCTAGCTGGATGGACCCCATAATATAGTATCTCAAAGATGGTACCTTGGCAGAGGACCGAAAGGAGAATTACTACCAAATCCACCCTTTACATCCTGAAAGGTGAAGTGCTCTATAAATGATCATTTTCTTGGCCACTACTAAAGTGTCTCCGACCCACAGACACCGATCGAGCAATGGCTGAGGTACATGAAGGCATATGTGGAGATCACTGGGGGGCAAGGTGCTGGCTCATAAGATCCTTTGCCGAGGATTCTTTTGGCCAACCATTCAGGAAGATGCCCAGAACTATGTTTGCGAACAGTGCCAAAAGTTTCCATCGGTATCTCATCAACCAGCAACCCAATACTCCCCTATCTCCAGCCCAATTCCCTTTGTGATGTGGGGAATGGATCTATTAGGTCCCTTTCCACCATCGGTCAGCGGACATACAATGTTATATGTCGCAATTGACTATGTCACCAAATGGGTAGAGGCCAAAGTAGTAAAAAAGGCCACCTCTAAGGCGAATAAAACCTTTTTCTAAAATGACATCATATGCAGATATGGAATACCAATGGTGTTGGTCACCGACAATGGACCACAGTTCGCTAGTGAACAATTCAAGGATTTTTGTGAAAGACTCATGATCGAACAAAGATTTACTTCGGTCGGACATCCACAAGCAAATGGACAAGTCGAGGTAACCAACCGAATTCTCCTTCAAAGTTTTAAAAAGAGAGTTGAAGAAGCCAAAAACACTTGGGCATCAGAGTTACCGAATGTCCTATGGGCCTACCGAACTACTCCATGCACCGCAACGGGTGAATCCCCATTCAACCTAGCATTCGGTGTCGAAGCGCAATTATTCCAATTGAGATTGCCATCCCTTCCTCAAGGGTCGAATGCTATATTGAACATATGAACAACGAACTCATGCGAAGCAGCTTGGACCTCGTTGAAGAGACCAGGGACAAGGCTCGAATCAGAGTCGTCGCATACCAGCAAAGGGTCGCTCGGTACTATAACCATCGGATGAACGAAAGAGCTCTTAAGGAAGGAGATCCGGTACTCCGACGGGCAGAGGTTTCAGACCCAAGGAATGCCGAAAAACTCGCCCCCTCATGGGAAGGGCCCTACAGAGTTATAAGGATCTTACGCCCAGGAGCCTACCAATTGGAAAATCTAGATGGCGCACTGATCCCCAGGGCATGACATATGCAAAACCTAAGGAAATTCTATCAGTAAGTCTAGTTAGTTTTTTGTTATTTTGTTTTTCTTTTTTCAAATGCAGGAGTAAGTAGAAACAATTCTTCTGAAAGGATGTAATAAGGAATTTAGCTTAATGAAATAAAGTTTAAATTTGTTTCAAAAGTGTTCCTATTATGTTTCTATACATGCTTGAAAAGTATTAAATAAATAATTTCAGCCCCCACCGATTGTGTAGGCAAACTGAGTAAACAAGGTAAAATGCTTGTCAAACCTTTAAAAATGGGTAGAGACAAAGTCCTTGCATACCCTATGTTTCAAAAATAAAAACTACATAGTTAACCTCACAAGGTTGACACCCACCGACCGAGCAAATAAGCCGATCGAGTAGGGTAAGGCACTTGTCCGACCCATTAGACAGGAGGACTCGATGCTATTACATCAATTAATCTCTTAAGGTTAATGCCCACCGACCGAGTATTTAAACCGGTCGAGTAGGGTAAGGCACTTGTCCGACCTATAAGACAGGAGGACTCAATGCCATTACATCAATTAGCCTCTTAAGGGAAATGCCCACCGACCGAGTATTTCAACCGGTCGAGTAGGGTGAGGCACTTGTCTGACCCATTAGACAGGAGGACCCGATGCCCAGATCTTAGAATCAACCAGATGATATGTAAAGTGCGACTGAGGTTGATCATCCCAGATACCATTAAAAATATCACTGGATATGAGTTCCCTCCTCATAAAGGAGGGCGGGACAGTCGACTTCGAATTGATCAATCGAAAAAGATGACCGACGTGCAAAGCACAAAGGGAATACCCGAAAATTGTTACCTTTATAAAGGAACAATAGAGCGTATCCTTAAATAAAATGGGAATAGGACTGAAGGTCCGGCCCACTTCTCGTAAGAAAAGCACAGACCAAATATCCGGCCACTTCTTTACCTGGATTCCCCCTTTTTTATTTTTAAATAAGAATGAGAGAGGAAATAACCAGAGTAATAAAAGAAAACCCCGCCCCTCACAAAGGAAAGGCAGGAGGTTCATAAAATCAAAAGCGCGAGCCTCATTCCCCCAATAGGGGCGAGGAATAGAACTCGTGCATCGTATTTATATAAACATAAATAAAAGGTACTTGTAAGTACTAAGAAGTGCTAACAAAAGCATACCACCACAAAGCATACACCCCACCATGAGGCAAATATTACAAAAACCAATAAAATAAGTTTTTACTCTTCAAGCGCATCTAAAAGAGAACTTTAAACATTAGCAGAAGGAGGGTTCAACTCGGCAATGAGCGGAGAGTCAGTGGCCACGATATCGATCTTAGGGGTGGTGAAGCGCTCTACTGGAAAATCAGGCATAATTTGCAGGACTTGCCTCTTGGATTCTTCGAACCCCTTCACTTCAAAGTCAAGAGCATGGAACGCTACTTCAAAGCCAAAATCCTCACTCTCCTTAAATTTGGAGATTGCCTTCCCCTCGACCACCGACCGATCTCGAACTAGATCGCTAACGGCCTCCTCCGACTCTTTGAGTTTCCTCTGCGTGTCCTCTAAGTCTTTCCGTCCATAGAGCGGCAATCATCTCTCTATCAGTTTTTTCCTTTCTCTCCAGTTCCCCAACTCTTTCCCTTCAAGGGCTATTCTTCCCCTCTAAGCCGTTAACTGCATCCCTCAACTTTAGATTGTCCGCCAAAGTATCCATAATGCGATTGGAAGCTGTGGCACTTAGACCGTTCATCTAACAAGGGATGGCAAGGTGTAAGTCCATGAGGCATAAAGAAAAGAAGAAGAAAAGGTGTAGTAATGCTTACAATCTTCTGTTGATGAAAGAAGGAGCGACTCAAGGCCCCAGAACTTAATTTCCGTAACTCTTCCTTATCATTCGGGAGCATGCTGCTCAGACACATGTCCACCCCGACCCGTGGATTATGGATAGCCGAGTCCTTGTCCCCAACTTTCCAGGAGGGAATAAAGGGGTCTCCTCAAACCTGAGCGTCTCCTTCCGGAAGGTCGACATGATGAAAGAGAAGTTGTGTTCGCCTACTCCCGTCAACAACAAAGGAGGGGGGAGATTGCTAGGACCTCCATCAGTCAGAGCCTCAGAAGTACTCTCCTTGAGTCTCTTCCCCGGGTCAGGCCTCTCTCTTCCAGATGGTTCTTTCGACTTTCCAAAAAGAGTCGTCAAGGGAGGGGCGGTACCAGGTTGATCCCCCACATATCTGGCTTTTCGGGCCCTCTCTAGAGCCGCCACTGATATCTTCGGGGTGGGTCGCGAGGGAGCTCTACCTTTCTCAGGAGCTTTATCCTTCTCTACTCTTTTCAGGAACCTGGATTTTTTCAAGGACTTTTTTCTTCTCGGGAACACCCGTTTGTTGAGAAGACATTCCTGCACAAAGAAATATAATTATTAGATTCTTCAACAGGGGCATAACCGAATGAATAAGATGCAGAAACAAGAATTACGGCTCTTTGAGGATCTGACCCCCTTGATGGAAACTCTGGGGCGAACTACCTCTCAGCACAAACCATAATCTACAAGCTTTTCTTGGTCTTTGAACTCCCGGGTGTCAATCTTAAAGCCCGACGAGATGGACCTGAAAATCTTATTTCCCATATCTCCTAGCTTCGGTAAAACACTTAATCTGTCGGCTGAGGGTTTTGTCCAATCAAAGGGAAAATCCCATCCAGCGTCCATTGGAGGCCGAACGAAAAGAAACTCATTCTTCCACCCTTTGATTGAAGAAGGGGTTTTGGACCCAATCATTATGTTCCGGCGATGTGTGATGGTCAACCATTCTCCATCATCCACCAGTTTAAAACACCGACGGAAGATATCAATCGATATATCGGCATTCAAAAGTTTGCTTTTGGCCAAGTAGGCCAATAAATTTCCCCAACTGTTCAGAAAGACTTGAGAGGGAGCTATCCCATAAAACTTGAAGATTTGAGGAATTACTTCCGCTATGGGGAATCGTGGACCCCACGAAAGGCCTCTAGATAAAAGGTCGTTTCACCCGCGACCAAACTTTCACAGGCCCGCTCGGTGGAGTTGGGTATCCGAATAAAATAATCATCAAGAATGAGGTACTCTCTACGAATATCATCTACGTTTCTCCTTATCAAGGTGAAAACCTGAGTTGCCACCACCTCCGCTCTATGGGGTCCCCCAATATCCCCCATAGCCTCAAAGAAATCGGCCGACTCTTTAATTAGGGAAATTTGTTGCTCCCCTAACGGTGTTTTTATTATCAAACCCAAAGGAATGTCATCAGGTTTTTAAACATCACTGGTGGCCCCCGAATCAGTTTTGACCCTCTTAGACAATTTCGGGGCCCTCTCCTTCCTAGTGGGTCTTCTCTTCTTATAAGACTTCGCCGGAGCCGATGGCTCACTAGTGCTGGCCTCATCCCTAAGGTTCTCATCTGAATCTACTTTATGAGGAGACTCTGAGTTCTCTATATGCCCTACACTCCCAGAAGAACTTAGGGACTTTTGCGAGTCTGAAGCATCAGACATGTTTAAGGGCAGAAACACAAGAGAAAAGATGAGAAGAACTTACGGATTTTTGTAGGAACGAAGGTACCAGATGAACCTTCTGAGGCAAGTAAAGTCCCGCTATTCTTTGCCACCACCCTTGAATCGAAATTGACAGGTAAAAAAGCTTTTGGTAAAAAAATGAAAGGATAAAAAAGCCTTATAAATGGGGTAAAACCGTTGGGTGGGAAAAACTAGGGTTAACATTCTAAAAGGAACACGTGTCACGCCCCTAGGCAGTGACGCGTGACATACCTTTATGAGTAAAAGACGCCACTTCCCAAGACAATAACTGCCAAAAAAGGAGGCGGGTAAATGACTCGACCTTCACTATGTACCTCTACAGGGACGTGGATCGGTAACGAACTACTCTCGGGTAAATACCGATTTATGCGAACGCAGGTAACTGATGTAAATGATGGAGCCAAAATGAGATAGTTCAAGTAAACTTATGACTCGGTCAATACACATCCGAGTTGGTGCGAGCAAAGTGTAAAATGAAACAGTAACTATATGAATGATAGGTGTAAGTAAAGCAAACTTTCATTAATTTGCTAAAATGTTTACAAGAGGGGGGCTTCATAGCCAAAAGCGTGTAAAATGAAGAAACAAAAAAGATCAGTAAACTCCTAGAAGATTGATGAAGACCACCCGGCAAAAAAGAGCCTGCCCCAGATTCTAAGAGAAGTAGAAAGAACAACGTTCTTTCCTCCTCGACAATGAGACCATAATCTAGGGGCATTGAGTGATATCACTCGGTAGGCTCTACAGCGGAGGGAGCTCCCGAGGGACCGACATTCCCCGACAGTTCCACGATGCGGGCACGCAGCAATGCTTTCTCATCCTCCAGAAGGGCCGCCTTCATCTCCAGATCATCTCCTCTGCCAGTTCTATAAACCGGTCTGCGACTCTTATGCTCCGATCTTTGGCCCACCTCACTGAGTGTCGGTAGTTGCGAGCAAACAACCTCATCCCCTTTAAGTCTAACATCTCGCATTGGGCGTCTGACTGGGCAGGAGAAGAAGGTTCAGCCCTCTCTGCTTTCTTCTTGGTCACCGGCGGTGGAGGAGAGGGAGGTGCAGCGGTCTCATTTTTCACTTTTTCTTCTTTCATTATCTCTTTTCCTCCAGAAGCCCTCCTTGTTCTTTTGGCCACCGATTCCACTGGTGGCTCCGGTGGGGGCATTATTAGGATCTCGCCCTCCGGCATAGCCTCGACGTCGACGATTGGGCTCCAATAAGAACAGGCGTGGAGAGATCTACATCTTGGTTTTCAGCCATGACAGTTGAAGAAGGAAGGAAAAGTGGAAGGAAGAGAAGAAAGAGATGTGTGTCACTTTCAAGAAGATTTTGCAAATAAAAATCTAAAGAAAACCTCCCTATAAATAGAATTCGGAAGGCGGTGAAAAAGGCATCCTTTTGGTTTTCCTGCTCTCTTGACAAGTGGCACGATATTATTTGCCACAAAAGCGACGTACAACGCCCATTATGAAGGTGTTCCTTCCCGTCACGTCATTACAAACTGTCGTTTCAAAATATCGAAAACGGTGCGACAGTTTGTTATGGTGTACGTTAAAAAATAGGAAAATTAAAGTAGCCCACGTTTAAGAGACTCGGTTTCACTTTGCGGAATCGACCACGAATTAAGATCGATCGGTCGTCATCAGAGTAAGTCCATACCACCATCGGTACCGAGTGAATCCTACACAGAGTGAAAAAGGCTTGTAAACTACTTCCTCGACCCAAATAAGGTTCGAGGAAGTGGGGGGCAATATGTTGAGGGTAAAATCGGCACTAAACATGGATGAACAACTCGTGGCATTTCCGACTATTTGGTGAAACCGACTCATTGGATTTAATAAGAATTGTCACGGACCTTATTCCATCCGGATAAGTAGCAACAGGCAAACTAGGAAACCGCCTCCTATAGAGGCAATGTATTCTAAGGCGGTGACTTTATACCTATAGGAAGTTCATAGAATAGTAACTTGCTGTGGGATCCGATCCCGCTAGAGGGGAATGGCCCGCGAGCCACCTTCCTCTCTCTTGGTCTCTCGTATCCACGCGAATGGCATGTGCTTTTCATTATTGATTTTAATTACCCAGACTCGTTACCTGGTTACGAGAATGGAAGGTATGGGGAGTTACCACCACATGCACCATTCCTGCCCGATAATCGGTATTCAATTCCAAAAGTTAACTCTTTTGAATTTCTTTTAAATGGCTCATTTAACTCTATATTAATGTGCGAACTACATGACATACATCTTAAGATCTAATTTCAGTGTAATTCCTAAATGTGTATCTTGATTTTCTTAATTTGTTTGAATTCAATCTAAGTGAAAGTTCTCCTCAAATTCTAATTTCATGGAAAGTCCTAAGTGATTTAATTACTTTTAATTTAAGGATTAATGTACAAAACCCCACCACTTATGTCTGGAGCCGACTCAGGCTTGGTATGCCACTCAAGTATCCAAGTTGCCTACGTATCCCAGCCTCACTGGAATCAGAGTCGATCGTAGTTCGGTGCACCTGAACTAAGCTACTTATGCCTAACTCATCTAGGACACCGATCTAGACTGGATTTACTGTTTTAACAGTTTAAGAGAAATTATTTAGTTCAAGTTGAAGATTTTATTATCCTAGGACTTCATCTAAGATGCTATATGGTCCTATCTAAGTGCAAGACATCCCTTTGACTAATGCAGGTGAACCTACATCTTAGGTAACTAGGCTTGTCCTATGGGAAAAAGGGGTGACTAGTGTAACTAGATCTATTGGCACGGTTGTTATCCATAGCAAACGACCGTGATGAGGCTAGACTCCTAACTCTAGGACTCCCTAAAACCTAGGACACAACGAGACGTAAGTGTTCCTAAGGGGCCCTAAAGGTTCCTACGATAGGAGACCGTAATCCAACGGCTCCTAAGATGCGGATCGAGTTAATTCGATTTGTTAAACTTAATGATTTTCAATTTTTGAGGATTTTCGATTCCTAAACATCTAAGGATATCAAAGGCTCTATGGTTCGCAAGTTTCGGCCTTGAATTGCAATCATGAAAGGTAATCGTGCTCTCAACACTTGTATAATTTAGCACGTAAATTATAGTATCTTATTGCCTGGCATATTTTTCAGGATTTCCGTGGACAGTGGACCTCAGATCCAATATCATACTATAATTTACGCACTCCAATTATGCAGGATTAATCGCAATTAGTATACGATTACGGTTGCGATCTCGGCAGTTAGACTATCGCGGTATAGCGAATTTACAATGGAGATCTATGAACCCTAAGGTTTCTGTTTCAAACAAGTTAGGGATTAAATTCATGATGTAAAGTTAAGATTTTTTAGAGGTTTTTACTGACTTTTGTGTTGATTTGCTATTAAATTATGATTTATTAACATTATTACACAGAAACCGTAAGCAATCAAACCCCAAATCAGCTAAAACGTTTCCAATAACAAAATATGGATGATTGTGGCTTACTGGAAAAATTTCATGAATTATCATTAAGATTTGATATCAATTTCTGATTTTCCAAAATTTAAATCAGATTATAGATTAACATAGCAACTTATAGCATATCAATTTCAAATTAATCCAAAATTTCACAGAATAGAGATCTAAATTATTATAGCTTATTCAAAAACTTATATGAATTGTCATTAAGATTTGATATCAATTTCCAATTTCTCAAAATTCAAATTAGTTCATAGATTAACACAGTAACTTATAGAATATCAATTTCAAATTAATCCAAACTTTCACAGAATAAATAAAATCATGAGATTAGACTACGGTATGACTTTCATGGACTTTTATTACGATTTGATGTCAATTGAAATTCACACAAAAATCGGATGAAACCAAAGAATTACTTAAAAAGCATACCTAATAGTATCCTAAAATCAAATAAAAAATTCCAGTAGATATATAATAGAGTATAAAATTTTAAATAAAAATTTCAAAACTTAAAAATTAAATCTCCTCCATAAAATCATTTTTTAAATAGAAAAGGGGAATTTGTTTCCTAGGAATTGAAACCCATTTATTAAAATAAATTACAAAACCATATTAAAACTTTACAAAACCAATTGTAATTTTTTATCCAACATTCCAGTAACTAAAGTTACTGGTTTGTAAAGAAAAATTTCAAAAATTTACTAATTTCATGAGAAGCGATTAGAAAACAAATTACGGCACGTAAAACGAAGAAGCGATTAGAAAATAAATAAAAAAACCTTTTTTGAAAAAAAAATTCATGAGAAATTCAATTTATTATTGAACATTAATTCTGGAGAGTTTCATCAATTTGTAAAACATTCTGATATTTATTAAAAATGACCGAAATTTAAAACCGGATTAAACAAATTCAAAAAAATCCGAACATTTTTGGATGTTCTGGAAATCAAAACATTGGTTTGGAAATAAGATTTCACAAATTTTGGACATGATTTGATATACTTTTGGATTCGTTCATCAAGAAATAACCCCTTTCGGGATTATTGTTTGAAAAATAGAATGAAAATTAAAACGGCCAAACCGTGATTGAAAATTAAGTTTCCAGTAGTATTTTATTTTATAGAAATTCTAAAAAATATCAGTTTTTAAAGAAACCCACGTTTTCTAACACTTGCTTTAATAATCCGATTTAAATCCATATTGAATAAAAAACGAAAGAAAATCATTATTAAATGGAGGAAATTTAATTTTTTGGTGAAATTTTGAATTTTGAAAACTTATAATCTATATTATAACATACTGGAATTTCAAGGAAAAATTCATTGATTTGATCTATTAAAAGTAAAACTCTAGCATGCTTTTCTACTTTTGATATTACAATGATAAAGATCCTACCGTTGATCGCGCTCCTTGTCTCTAGGGTGCGTAAATTCGAGGTATACGCTTTGTCGCACCCTTTTATATGATGAAGAAGACCCAAAGAACACCGCAAAGATCCTTGATGTGTGATTTGTTGAAGAAGAAAAGGGATTTTAAGAATCCCTTTTGTGAAGAACCCTTGAAAGATATGAATACACTTCAAGAGATGAGGTTTTTTTTTTTTTTTGGAGGAGAGAGAAAAAGGACGAATTTGGATTTTTTTCAATCTTTTCTAGGATTGTTTGCTTTGATTTTTGTACAAAAAAAGCTAGGGTTAAGAGAGAAATAGTAATTTTCAATGTGATAGCTCCCTTTTTGGCTTGTTTCCAATTTTTCCCTGTTGCTTTCTTTCTTTCTTGTTTCCAAATTGGATTTGATTCCAATCTTAATTTCTTGTCAATTAAGACATGCTATTCTCATTCCACATTGCTTCTTTCGTAGAAAACTTTTTTAAGCAATCATTCATCTTTTCCTTCTTTCCTTCTTTTCATTTTTTATTCTTTTTATTTTTCTTTTAACAAATATGATGTCACCATTGTGACATCATCAAGGTTCGGTGCTCAACTCATGTGGGTCAACCATGTGGGCCGCCCACCATGGTGGTTGACCCATATGGGTGAACCCACATGAGCTCCATCTTTGCGGGCTTTAGCCCAATAGGCCATTTCACACGGGTTTCGGGTTTTTCCGTAAAAAATCAATTAAATCTTTTTAAATTCAACATTCTATATATGGACCCAACCCATTTGACATTTATGGTGCATCCCTCACACATGATTGGACCATCTTTTTTGAAAAATAACTTTTCGGACCAAAATGCCCCTATTTGACTGTTAGACATCCAAATGCGACCAAAATACCCTCAGATTGATTCACCCCTAAAGGGAAAAATTGAAAATGGAAAGTCTTTGTGGTCAAACTTTAAAAATAGAAACTTTTAAAATTGGGTCCTTTCGGTGAGCAATATTAAACATGATCATTTGGTATCTCCTGAAAATACCCAAAATGCCCTGAATTTCCAAATTAAGCGAAACTCCTGAGAAATTCTAAATTTAGCAGGTTTTCCAAAATTCAGGAAATCATTCATAATCTCTCAGACATATTTCGTGGATCAAAAGAATTATACAGGAAAAGACCAAATTTCCCCGATGTTCTAGAATTTGGCGAGACTAGGGAAAACCCTGAGAAATTCTAAAAATAGCAGATTTTCGAAAATTTATGAACTGACTCAAGATTTCTTAGACCCAACTTAGGGACCAAATATGGTATGTTTGAAAATGTCTAAAATACCCCTGAAGTGCAAGACTAAGAGAAAATCTTGAGAGATCTAAGTTTAGCAGGTTTCCCAAATCTTACGAAATGACTCCTAATCCATCAGCCGTACCCTCGAGATGGTTTTGGACATATGAGAAATGAATGAAATATCCATAAGATGATGAATATGTGGAAGCCCCATGAGTTTATAAAAATAGCAGCTTTTTCAAAATTTGTAAAATCACTCAAGATTTCTCAAATATAACTCGGGGGTCAAACGAGACACATCGGGAATGACCAAAATACCCCTGCAGTGCAAAATAGGCAAAAATGAGGGAAACCCTGAAAATTCTAAAAATAGCAGGTTTTTTTCATTTGCTTGGAAACTTGAACTTTCATCTTCCAGAGGCCAAAGGAACCCCCTAGAGAATCAACTTCAAAACTCCCATAATGAAATGAAATCTACCCTAAAATGCATGGATGCCTAATCTAATACTGAATACGGATTCAAAACTCGATGATACTACCGAATCTTTTGCTTTTTAAAGCGTTGCAAAATGGGGGTGTCTACAGATGCCCCTCTTTGGTAGAGGCGACGTAGTCATCGAATACCAAAGCAAAAAGTGACAGAACCGTTTTGCGTAGCTTTAATCAACAATGGATTCACTAGACAATGCAACCTAACCTAATGCAAGACCCTAGATGAAGTCCTAGAACATATTCAAGATCATTTATTCTAAACACTGTGACTTGGTGGTTCAGAATAATGGAGAAATGGATCTAATCTGATTTGCAAAAATTTCGCAACTCAGAATGAAAGATAATTATGACGTAGCGCCGTTTTCAAACGGGCAATGAGGAAATGAGAGATCATTTTCAAATGGATACTGCTTTCAAACAGGCTCAACAGAAATGACTTACTGTAATTGTACAGGCCAAAGGGAAATAAGAGATAGATCATTTTCGAATGGACTCAGATAAAATGAAATGCCGTATTTATACAGATTCTGAGGAAATGAGACATCATAGGGATCTCAAAGAGAAACAAGAGACCATTTTTAAATGGACTCAGATAGAATGAAATACCGTATTTTTACGGATTCCAAGGAAATGAGATATCATATTTGTATGATGTTCAAAGAGAACTAAGAGATCATTTTTAATGGACTCAGATAAAATGAAATACCGTATTTTTACGGATTCCAAGAAAACGAGACATCATAATTGTATGATGTTCAAAGATAATTAAGAGACCATTTTTTAATGGACTCAGAGAGAACGAAATATTGTATTTGTACGAATTCCAAGGAAATGAGACGTCATATTTGTATGATGCTCAAGGAGAATAAGGGACCATTTTTTAATGGACTCAGAGAGAATGAAATACCGTATTTATACGGATTCCAAGGAAATGAGACATCACATTTGTATGATGCTCAAAGAGAATAAGTGACCATAGTTGTATGGACTCGAAGAGAATGAGAAATAATTTTCAAATGGGCATGGAAAGAATGAGATACCGTATGTATACAGGTTCAAAAGGGATGAAAGACCATAATTGTATGGACTCAGAGAGAATGAAATACCGTACTTATACTGATTCCAAGGAAATGAGACATCATATTAATATGATGTTCAAAGAGAATAAGAGACCATCTTTGAATAGACTCAGAGAGAATGAAATACCGTATTTTTACTGATTTCAAGGAAATGAGACATCCTAATTGTATGATGTTCAAAGAGAAACAAGATACCATTTTCGAACAGACATCAGATAAAATGAAATACCGTATTTTTACGGATTCCAAGGAGATGAGACATCATATTGGTATGATGTTCAAAGAGATACCATAATTTGAGTTTTGACTGAGGTTATCAAAAAAAGGAAATTGAAATCTCCATTTAACAACTTTAGAAGTAAATGATCATATGATAAAGGACTTTCAAGGCCTAAATTTGAGTCGCCACTTCATTAGCAACCAGCCCCAGCTTGAGGCATTCTGACCTCCTTCTATTCTTTCATCAGAGGTCAATCTTCAAAGATCTTTCGCCATTGATGACAGTCCTGCTTTTTTCAAGTTTCTCAGAACCTGTTGATGAACCCGTTTTTAGAGTGATTGCACCCTACAACAATTCTTAAAATAGAATTTGTAAAAATTTAAAAAAAAAATAAAAATAAAAATAAAACCACAGACATTTGTAATGAAATGACAAAATAAGAAAGATTACTCAAGTAATCCCGTGATGCTTCTGACTTATCATTATTTTCTTTTGGGTTAGGCTTAGCCTCTTTTAAAAAATGTTTCTCCATTGATAAACATCTTCACTTATTATTTAAAACAGCATGTATTTTTCTGTCAACATTATGATTACTAGAAATTAATGCCCCTAGTTTCAAGAATCATTGCTATTTTTGTCTGTCCTATTGTGATTTCAGAGATCAATGTAATTCTTCTGGCGTGAACCCAATCTTACCACGACCAAGTTCCCTTTTTGGATTTTCGACTTGGTGGACCACTTGGCCTTAACTTTTGCCTGAATCACCTTTTCAGATTTTCGACTCAGCAGGCCACCCCCTTAACTTTTGCCTAAGCCGCTCTTTCAGGTTTTCAACTTAGCAGGGGAATGATCTTAAATTTTGCCTAGATAGCCTTTTCAAGTTTTCAATCTAGCGGATCTTCAAGCTCAATTTCTTCTTCTTTTCTCTTTTTTCATTTTTCATCATCATTTTTTTTTACTTGAACACCCAAAGGACTTTATAGGTGAGGTAGGGCTTTTCAAAGAATGGCTTAAGATTTTGTAAGAATTTCGATCGAACCTGTGAACAGGTTGCCTACGTATCCCAGGGTAGGAATCAGGCCGTGCGTAGTTCAGGGCGAGTGCCCCTAGTTTGAAGGTAAATTATTCTTCTTTTTGTTCTTTCTCTCTTTTTTGTTTCTTTGTCTTTTATCATGACCGAACTCGTTTTGACCGAGCTGCCTACGTACCCCGGTGTAGAGATCAGGTCTTGCGTAGTTCAGGGCGGATGCCCCTAGTATATTGGGTTTTTGAAGGAAAATATTACTTAGGCTCAAAAGGGTTCGCAAAAGGTCATATATATTTTTTATCTTGGGTTATGAATTTGGGATTTATTTGGCCAAAAGACGGCCTTCTGGTGTTCAAGCATAGAACCTCATGAGTTGATCAAGGTTTGTTGGTTCTGGTAATATTTCTCCATTTAAATTACGGAGCTTGATGGCTTTTCCGGGTAAGATTTGGTCAACCATGTATGGTCCTGACCAATTAGGTTTGAACTTGCCCCTTGGGTCAAATACTGGTGCTCGGTTCTCTTTCAGAACAAGATTGCCTTTTTCTAAATCTCTGACCTTAACCTTTTTATTAAAAGCTCGGGCTATTCTGCGCTGGTAACCCTGCACATGGTAAAGCGCCTTTAACCTCTTCTCGTCTATCATGTTCAACTCTTTATATATGGCATCTGCCCATTCATTTTCTGGCAACTTAGCCTCAGTCAATACTCAAAGCGAGGGTACATGGATTTCAACAGGTAGCACTGCTTCCATCCCATAAACAAGAGAATAAGGGGTTGCCCCAGTTGAAGTTCTAATTGATGTTCTGTAAGCCCACAAGGCGTACGGTAGCTTATTCGACCAATCCTTATAAGTTTTGACATTTTACTAATGATAGTCTTGACATTTTTGTTTGCAACTTCTACCGCTCCATTTGTCTGTGGTCGATAAGGTGAGGATTTATGATGTTTAATCTTGAACTCTTGGCAAAGAGTGATTACTTCCTTCTTGAAATGAGATCCATTATCTAAGATAAGTTCATGGGGAATTCCATATCTGCATATGATATTAGTGCGTATGAATTTAGCAACTGATGCGGATGTAAGCTTTGTGTAAGAAGCGGCCTCAATCCACTTGGTGAAGTAGTCAATCGCAACGAGTATGTACTCGTGACCATTAGATGATTTGGGAGAAATCTTGCCAATAATGTCAATTCCCCACATCGAAAATGGCCAAGGAGAAGTAAGATAATGCAATTCGGTAGGTAGTACATGGATAAGATTTGCATGTATTTGACATTTATAGCATTTCTTCACAAACGTGTGACAATCTGCTTCCAATGTTGGCCAATAGTACCCTAGACGTAGGATCTTCCTTGCCAACATCTTTCCATTCATATGAGGTTTACACACCCCTTCATGAATATCTGCGAGAATTTCTTCTGCTTGACCTTCAGTGACACATAAGAGTTGAATTCCGTCGAAAGACCGTCGATATAACTCTCCTTCACAAATGACAAAATTAGCTGCCAATCTCTGCAAAGTCCTCCTTTCTTTATTCGAAGTCTCTTCGGGATGCTCATGGCCTAAGATGTAATTCTTTATGTCTGTGTACCATGGCTTACCATCAGGACATCTTGCAGCTATTTCTATAGCATCAACATATGCAGGAGCCCATTGCTCCTGAACCGTGATGGGTCTCATCTTCATATTGTGAGGTATGTCAATCATAGAAGCTAACGTCGCTAAGGCATCGGCGAATCTATTCTTCAATCTTGGTAAATAACTGAAAGTGATGCACCAGAATTGTTGAACAAGAACGTCCAAGTATTCATGATATGGCTGTAGCTTTTCTTCTCTGGTTCTCCACTCTCCCTGACTTTGGCAAATGATTAACTTCGAATCTCCATATACGTCAAGATTCTCTATGCCTAAGGCCAATGCGGCCTCAAGCCCAACAATGCATGCTTCATACTCTGCCATATTGTTGGTGCAATTAAATTGTAACTTAACGGCAAGGGGAACATGCTCATTTCGGGGTGACATAATCAATGCCCCTACTCCTTGCCCTGTTTGGTTTGCTGCACCATCAAAATAGAGGGTCCAACCAGTTTTCGGATATTCATCTTCTACCATCATGATCTCTTCATCTGGGAACATTGGCTTGAAAGGCTGACTTTCTTCTCGGGTTGCTTCTGCCAATTGTTCAGCAATGGCTCGACCCTTTACTGATTTTTGGGTTACATGGCTGATGTCAAACTCAGATAACAACAATAACCATCTGGCGGTCCTGCCTGTCAGGGTTGGTTTTTCAAAGAGATACTTCAGAGGATCCATCCTTGACAAAAGCAGAACCTTATGTGATAAAAGATAATGTCTGAGTCGTTGAGTAGCCCAAACCAAGGCTAAGCAGGTTTTTTCTAGGACAGTGTACTTCTGTTCATACTCCAACATCTTCTTACTAAGATAATATACAGCCCTTTCATGCTTGGTTTCTGGATCTTGCTGTGCTAACATACAACCCATGGTGGTTTCTGTTACTGAGAAGTAAAGCAGCAATGGATGTCCCGGTATTACTGGTGCTACTATCGGTGGTTCAGACAAACTTTGCTTTATCTTCTCAAAGGCCTATTGACATTCCTCTGTCCATTCTTTGGAAGTATTTTTCTTTAAGAGCTTAAAGATAGGTTCGCAAGTTGATGTAAGATGAGCAATGAATCGTCTTAGGAACTGTATCCTTCCTAGGAATCCTCGAATTTTCTTCTCGGTTTTAGGCGGCGGCGGCATCTCCTAGATAGCCTTAATCTTCTGAGGATCTACCTCTATGCCCCTTTGGCTCACCATGAATCCTAGCAACTTACCAGAGGTAACCCCGAATACACACTTACTTGGATTCAGACACAACTGATATTTGAGTATTCTTTCAAAGAACTTCTTAAGGTTCGGGATATGATCGCTCCTTTCTTTGGATTTCACAATCATATCATCAACATAGACTTCAACTTCCCTGTGTATCATGTCATGGAGTAAGGCTGTAGCTGCTCTTTGGTATGTCGCACCAGTATTCTTAAGACCAAATGGCATTACCTGATAGCAGTAGATCCCCCATTGTGTAATGAACGAGGTCTTAGTCATGTCTGCAGGTGCCATTTTAATTTGATTGTAACCAGAGAAACCATCCATGAAAGATAGTAATTCATGCCCGGCCGTATTGTCCACCAGGATTTCGATATGTGGTAGAGGAAAATCATCTTTTGGACTTGCCTTGTTCAAATCCCTGAAATCTACACACATTCTCACCTTTCTATTTTTCTTTGGTACAGGTACTGTATTTGCGAGCCATTCTGGATATTCCACTACTTGCAGAAACCCAGCATTTAACTGCTTAGTAACCTCTTCCTCTATTTTCAAGACCCACTCGGGCTTCATTCTCCTTAGCTTCTACTTTTTAGGTTTAATTCCTGGTAACAAAGGTAGCTTGTGCTGAACAATGTCTTCGCTCAACCCGGGCATATCTTTATAGGACCAGGCAAAAACTTCTTTATATTCCCTAAGTAGGTTTATTAATTCATTGCGCTCTCAGGAGATAGAGTATTTCCAATTCGTATTTCCTGTATTAAATCTTCTGTTCCGATGTTTATTAATTCATTGGCGGGCCGGTCGACCGGGCGACCGCGAAGGTGTCCCTGGACATCCAGGAACAATCCGTCATGGGTTTGGGCGGGCGACCGCCGTGGATCGGTCGACGGCAAATATGTTTTTGAGCCGAATTTTTGAGCTAACAGATTTGCCTCGCCGGACGACCTCCATGGAGCCGGTCGACCGCGATGGTAAGAAATTTGAAAATATAAAAGGGCGTCCGATAGGGGCGGGCGATCGCGGTGGCTCGGTCGACCGCGACGGTTGGGCAAACTAGCCGTTGGGGCATTTTCTGTTTGACTTTTTCGAGCCAGTTATTTACAGTTTTACCCTAAACGGTCATATTTTCAAATACACTATATATACATGATTAAAACCTATCTCTACAAGGTTTTGAACATTTGAGAAAGATCAAATCCCATTTCTTTGTGGTTAAACTTGTCAAATCAAAAGCAAAATCCTCTTTGAGCTTGCATTTCTATATTCTTTCAAGAGGTACTCCATAGGGCTTTACATTTGTATTTTCTTGGATTGATTGTGAGCTATTAAAGTTGTAATCCACCTATTAAGAGGCATTTAGTGTTTTTAATTTTCTTTGTTCTTCATTGAGGGTCTTCTCTACGGCCCGGTAAGAATTGTGAAGAAGAGGGTCTTCTCTTTGGCCCGTTAAGAAAGGTGAAGACGAGGGTCTCCTCTTCGGCCCGTTAAGAAAGGTGAAGATGACATATGAGGGTGCATCCCCTCACCGAAGGCTTCGTGCAGATGGGCTTCGCTTTGGCCCTTGAGAATAGAAGAGTTTGGTCATGTAATGGCTCATTGATCTGGCCTTGAAGGAGGATCGAGATAGTGGACCTCACGCGCGGACGTGAAGAGTGGAGTAGGTCATGTGATAGACCGAACCATTATAAATCTTGTGTTCATTGTCTCTCTCTCTCTCTCTCTTCCTTTCATTCTCTTGCACGTGTGATGATTGGTAATCTCTAACCTTAACTTGTTTATGCTTTTAATGGAACAAGGGTTAGTAAATGCACTTGATTTAAATGTATAAACCCTAATTGCATTATAATATATATTTGAACAAGGGTTAATAAATGTGCATGATTAGAATGTCTAAACCCTAGCTTTGATCAATATGTTTATTTGAACAAGGGTTAGACTAATTTGTGCTTAATTAAATGGATTAATTTTTAATCTTTCCCTAATTAAGCCTAAAATTTATAATTGACCAATTCACCCCCCCTCTTGGGTTGTCACACCTGTATTTCAAAAAATCTTGGAATGATGAAAATCTCGTTCCGCATCCCGGCCCGCAAAGCCCATTTTCTATTCAATATTTATGTGTTTTGAACCTTTAAAAGATGGGATTCTGCAGAGCAACTTGGAGTCGCTTCTTCAGATTCTAGCGAATTTGTTTCTGCCCAATTTTTTAGGCGAGAAAGAGAAGCCTTGCTGAACAAGCCCTAAGTGATCTTGATAAAAAAAGGAGCGTAAGTGATAGACTTGTTTTCTAATACTTAATATTCTCTAATATATTGTAGAAAATGATGACACCGGCAATATAAAATATAAGAGCTCCAACTATATATTCCTGCCCTCTCCCCATCAAACAGTCCTAAGCCTTCAATTTTTAGAACTCTTTTTGTTTTGTTAAATCTTTGTGTACCTATACTCTATAATGTGAAATAATATTGCTCCCAATGTTATTTAAAACCTAATAATTGTAAAGTTCTCATAACCAAGGTTTTAAATTTTGGTTTCGGTACCCATTTCAGACTCCATCGAAATCTGAAATTTCGGCGAAATCCGAAATTTCGGGCCAAAATTCGGTAATAATTAAAAAATATTATTTAATTAATTTCAAAATTTCGGCTGAAATTTTGTAACATCTTTTTTTAAAATTACATTAAATCAAAATTTCGGACCGAATTATATAAATTTCATCCGAAATTTGGTATTTCGGGAAATTCGGACCGAAATTATAGAAATTTCGGCTGAAATTTGGTATTTTGTGATATTCCAAATTTCGGCAAATTTCGGTTACGATCCCGACCAAAATTTAAAACCATGTTCATAACTAATAAATATCTTATAAATGTAAATTTCTTTATAGCTAACAAATATAATATAAATATAAGTTTCTCTATAGATGTAAATTTCTTTGTAGTTATTTAATGCTTTATCTATTTCAATATCTACAATATGTATGCAATACATAATGAAAAACTTGGGTTGGTCTAATGTTATTTAAAACCCTATAATACCATTTCTTTAACTATTAAATAGCTTATAACCATAAATTTCCTTATAGCTATTAATTACCTTATATAAGTAAATTTCAATGTAACTATTAAATAAGAATATAGCATGTGCCACGCATGAGCATTGTTCATGTGAAAATATGTGCTTTATGACTACATCAATATAAGTGCAAAATAGGGTTAGAGCTTGAAAATGTAAGGTTTATTTATAGCTATAAAGAAATTTACATCTATAAGTTATTTAATAGTTATAGAGAACCACACACAGACACACACATATATGATAAAATATTTAATGGCTACCATGGTTTTCAATTACGGATAGTATAGTTACATTTTTTTATGGGGAAGTGATAAATTCGCACCTATTCATTACTTGGGACACCCAGCTGCAGTGTATCTATGACTTTAGAGGGGCAGATATACTTCTCGTCAGAATGATTCAATGGACCTGATTGCCACCAAGTACTAAAAAAGGGGCGTATTTATCATTTCCCTTTTTTATGGCATATAATTACATTAATGGAGAGAAAGATATTGAATGGCAAAGAATTATATTAATGGAGAGAAGGATAGTGTGGTTGAGCTGAGAGAATAAAGTATGGTTACATTTAAACCACATTACAAAGGCTTAGTTGAATTGAGTTTGGGAAAAGGCTTAGTTGAGTTGAGTTGAGTTGAGAGAAAGATGGTATGGTTACATTTAAACCACATTACAATATTGTGTGTTTGTGTCTATATATATATATATACGGTACATTTTTTGTTACATTATACGGTATATTATATGATATTTAATACCTAAAGAAAAGTTTACCCTAAAAGGTTAGCCTTGGAGCCACCAAAGTTTTTCCATTATCTATAGTATAAACAGCTATATACAAATTTACGGCTATAAGAACTTTAATACTATAAGTTTTTTTTATGGGTAATACTATAAGTTATATGATATAAGTTATATGATATCTAAATAAAACTTTAAATTTATAATGTTTTAAATAACCTTAGAGCCACTAAAATTTTCCAATTATATGTAGAATAAATATCTTCTAGGTGTAATTTTTTCGTAGCTATTTAATACCTTACATATTTAAGCTTTTGCTCAATTTCATCTCATATAAATTTAATCTATATTTTCTCCATGACTAATTCATGCATGGCACTAGCCATTTTCTTGTACGTTGCTGTTCTTTGTAGTTCAGGGATTTATTTTCATGCTAGAAGTTGTTGTGGGTCGTACCTCTACCACCATAAAGAAAATATTTTATGGGTAGTGTTAGGCCCAAAATTGGTAACAGATACGGCAGTGACGAAAGAAGTGGTCTGGCTGGTCCAAGTTGACTTAAAAATGTCCTACACAGTAGTGCACAAGGTTTGAAGACCAACCCGGAGTCGTTGCTCCAGACGGGCCCTTCGACACTCAAGTCAGTATGAGCAGAAGAGTAAAGCCAGAGCTTAGAGTTATAGCTTAAGAATTTTTCTATCCCCCTCCACCTTAGCATGAGTGAAGGCTATTTATGGTGAGAGCTCTGGGGTGGTTAGATTACCTACTCAGGGACAGGTGTCGGCCCATGCGTGGGCTTGTTTTTACCTGCTCTTGGCAGATTACTAGGTTGCCCTTGGGGCTGTGTCAACTCCATGGTGGGCCCTTCGGGGGCCACGTGTCGACAGCTGGTTGGATGTGGCTTTTCATACCCCATCATTTGCCCCCGGTTCAAGTCACTGTAGTGACTTGGGGAAGCATGAGAGGTTGTGTTCCTAAGCAGTTGAGTGAGCCGAGGTTCGGGATGAAGCGCGTCGGCCAGCTTCCGGCGTCTTGCCTAGTTTGGGGCTACCAAAAATACAAAGTGGAATAGGGAGTGAAATACTCTGGCCGGCCAAGCCCTCTGCACGGCCTGGGATGACCAGAAATAAGAAGTGAAATTCTCTGGCTGGCCAAGCCCTCTGCACAGCCTAGGACGACCAGAAACATCAAGTGAACTCTGGCCGGCAAGCCCTCTACACGGCCTAGGACGACAATAAATAGAAAGTGAAATTCTCTGGCCGGCCAAGCCCTCTGACGGCCTGGGACGACTAGAGTTTTGTCGTTTTGTACAACACGCCATACCCTGGCCGGCCTGGGAAGACCAGATTTTTGTTGTTTTGTGCACGCGCCATATCCTGGCCGGCCTGGGACGACAAGATTTTTGTCGTTTTCTGCACGCGCCATATCCTGGCCGGCTTAAGACGACTAGATTTTTGTCATTTTCTGCACGCGTCATATCTTGGCCGGCGTGGGACGACCATATTTTTGTCGTTTTCTGCACGCACCATATCCTGGTTGGCTTAAGACGACCAGATTTTTGTCATTTTCTGCAAGCGCCATATCCTGGCCGGCTTGGGACAACCAGATTTTTGTCGTTTCTTCACGCTCCATATCCTGGCGGGCTTAAGACGATTAGATTTTTGTCGTTTTTTGCACGCGCCATATCCTGGCCGGCTTGGGACGACTAGATTTTTGTCGTTTTGTACAACGTACCATATCCTGGCCGGCTTAAAATGACCAAATTTTTGTCGTTTTCTACACGTGCCATATCCTGGCCTGCTAGATTAGAGACGAACAATTTTTCATACTCATGTTGTACGTGTGAAATCCAAGTAGAGACTTGGTTTGGCAACCTAGAGGGGGGGGTGAATAGGATGTTTATAAAACTTTTGCCTTTTGTAAACTTTTACTAATTTCACCCTAGTTTTATCCCTTGGTTAATTAAGTTGAATTAGTTAAGCGTAACCAATTTTCACAAATGTATATAAGCTTAAAAACCCTTGTTTGAACAACCAACTTAATTAGGAGATTTAGTGGGCTAATTAGCAATGTAAAGATATTCACGTTGGATGGTAATGCTAACTTACTCAATTCTAAATAATAAGACAAGCACAAATAAGAGAGTGAGAGAGGGAGTGAGAAATTGAGAAATACCAACGCAAGCAACACAAGGATTTATAGTGGTTCGGCCATAGGCCTACTCCACTCTACTCAAGGTCGCGCTTGACAATTTTCACTATTGAGACCTCCACGACGCCCGGCTCTAAGGCTTTTACACTCTAAGGGAATTAAATGAGGATGCCCTTCCACCTTTACAATGACTCTCCTTCTCCGTCAAGTTCTAAGCGCTTCACCCAAGGGAATTAAACACGGATGCCCTTGCCACCGATTGAATGAAGAAGAAGATTAGCTTTGCCTCTAAGTAGGCTAAAATGCACACTCAAGCTCCCACAAGATTCTCTCAAAAATCAATCACAAGTTTAAAGCCTAAACCAATCTCAAATGATTTTCTCCAAATCAAGGCATAAGAGGTTGGTGAGAGTTTTTACCCAAAAATGATTCACAAATGATTTTCTAGGGTTTGTGGTTTGTTGAAGTTGGACAATGTTCATCTAATGTTTTAGACCCATTAGATGGGTATATATGGTGTCCCAACTCAATATGACCATTTTAGGGGCAAAACGGTTATTTTCGGGTCAAACAGACTACTAGCAGTTGGGCCTCCAACGGCTCTATTTTTTTGAGTTCGTAGTGTTCTCGGAGTTCCGAGAAAATGGCCAGAGTATAAAATTTTACTACTGGACCATTTCTCGGAGTTCCGAGAAAATACCCAGAGTATATTTTATACTCCCTGGAACATTTCTCGGAGTTCCGAGCTCGGAGCTCCGAGAATAATTCTCTGAGTTCCGAGAAGCCTATGAATAGCATATTTTCCTGTTTTTGTTGCTGAATTCTTTTAGGCTTTTGGAACTCAATTTACCCAAGTTAAATGGAATGTCATGAGGGTCCCACAATGAAGAAACACCACATGGTTATTCACTAGACGAATTAGGCTCTAAGGGTGTATTGCAGTGTCTTTGCAAAATATTATTTTTCACTAGTTTTACGGGTTTAAAACAATGTGCCTTGATAAGAGAAAATGCAAGAGAGATAGGAATACATTCTACCCTTTCTATCACTCTCTTGAACTCTTCTCTTGAGCTGGGATCTTCTATGATTGAGCTTCCATGCTTGACATCTTCAAGTTGTGGTACAAGCTCCTTGGTCCTTTGCATTAGGTTCTTGATCCTCCAGCTTTGGCCTTCATGAACTTCTCTGTATGTTCAATGCTTGATATGGATGATGTTGAGCTTCTCCTTGGTGGATCTTCCAAGGTGTGATTTGTCCAAGAATGCTCTAGCTCATTTTTCCATTGGTTGGTTCATCTTCAAGCATAGGCCAACAAGGTGTGTGCTAGTATGATTTGACTTGTGTAGGACCTATCTAAAGCACAACAGTCAAGGCAAATGATCAGTTCATAAACGACTAATCAATTTGTGTTTGTTAATCATCAAAACAAGGTGATTGAATGAACCCATGGGGAACCCTTGGGCTTACAACGTGTATACATACAAAATACATATATACACTATACACGTATGTATTATTCGTATCCCTGTACGAGTACATATGCGTCGCCTCACATTGTGCACCTTGTCTCATTAATGAGGGACATGTGGAGGCCTTTGGTTCGCGAGTGCGAACCGCCTCGAACCTCCAAGGCAATAAGAAGCGGTGACTTACCCATTCACTTTCACTTTTCACTTTTACTTTCCCTCTGCCTCGCTTCTACTCCGCCTGCTCGGGTCTGCGATTAGCTTTGTGGTCATGGTCGTTGCTGCATTAGGTGCCTTCAGACCGGTAATCTTCTTTTTAGTGCGTCTTTTCCATTTGTCTTTGGCTTTCTCCATCTCCTTTTTTTTGTATTCTTGATGTCCAGTAGTAGCTCTAGTTCTGAGTCAGGCTCTGGGTCGTCCTCGGGGGAGTCCGCCTCTGCTAGCAGGTCAGGGTCAAGTTCGTCGAGGAGGACCAAATCTAATCCGACCAGGGTTCCCGACCCGTACATGGTAGGCCATAGGGTGGATGTAATTGTCCCTGACGAACTCATAGATAGTGGGGATGAGGTGATTTTAGACTTAAACACCACTCCAGTTCGAGCAGATAGCCCCTAACGGACAGAGGCGAGTGAGGGGAGTTATATGGCCGAGGCGTCCACCTCTTTTATTCCGGGGCGGGCTGCAGAGGTCGTAGCTGAGGCTCAGATGGACGCCAATCCCCAGTACAATATTCAGGCTCTTTACGAGGAGAACATCCTTGATGAGTCCAAACTAGGGGAGATTAGGGATATGTATTGCATTCCTGAGCGGTTCAGGTTGAGAGCGGCAATAGAGGGAGATAGGGCTAGTAACGACAGTAACGATGTCTGTGTTTATGACAAGGCCCTAAGGGCTGGACTTAGGTTTCCCTTACATCCCTTTTTTGCCGAGGTTCTCCGATATTATGGCCTGGTCCCTGCTCAGGTTGTGTCGAACTCATGGAGAACGCTGGTCGACTTTATGTACTTGGTCCGAGGTCGCCTCCAAAGAAATTTGTCCATACCGCTGTTCCGTATGTGCGCGCATCTGAAGAGGCATAAGGACGGAGGTTGGATCTATATCAGCCAACGTCCTCAGGGGAAGATGATCACTGGCATCCCAACCTCCATACATAACTGTAAAAACAGGTTCCTCTATGTCGTGGACAGCGAGCTTACCGGGCCCTTGCCACTTCCCTTAAAATAGTCCACCCCTGACACGCTTGTGTTGAGTTGCAAGCCGCTCCTAGAGGGCGAGGATAAGCTCACGTTTGCCCAAATCTGTGAGGAGCTACAACGAGAGGGCCTGATCTATTGCTCGGAGTTCTCTAGGGAAGAGATCATGGTCGGGCTCAGCATTAGTACGGCGACCCAGGCACGTAGGTGGCTTTAGGCTAGCATTATTCCTGAGCTTTCTTTTTCTTTCGTTGTTACTGACGCCGGCTTTGTTCTTGTTGAATTTCAGAGATGCAGAAGCAATCCGGACTGGAGAAGGTGAGACAGAATGCCTTTGGCAGGGGCCAGAAAAGGAAGGCTCCCGAAACTTCCAGTCCTGCACCAGTCCAGGATGCATCGCCCAAAGGGAGTAAGCCAACCGTTAAGATCGTCGGCGCTTATGGCCGGGGAGCTGGATCTGGGCAGAGCGCCGTCCTCGGCGTCCCGCCTACCCTTATGTGGTCCGCGGACAATGTTCTCCCCCCAACTGGGCCGTTCAGAAGAGCAACACCGGCCTGGGGGACAGCCGGGTTGCTGGGGAGATAATCACCAAGGGCTTGCTGAAGGAGGACAAGCTCAAGGTTCTGAAAGAGCCTCCGGGCACGGCCGAGGAGGCTATGTTTTCTTCAATCTACCAGGTATTCTGATTTTTAGTTTGGCTCTTGTTCGTTCGCTGCCTGTCCTGTTACTCATATCCTTTTCCTTTTATTCGCAAATCGGATGTTACTATAATGACATATGCGAGAAGAGCCGGGGCTTCTCCACAACGATCACTCGATCTGAGGCTAAAAATGGCAGGCTGAAGTAGGAAGTCGAGGAGCTGAAAAGGTCCATTGATGAGAGGGACAAGGAGATCAGGAGGCTAAACAGCAAAATGGCTGCCCAAGGGGAGAAGGCTCTCGACGCCCTCCACAAGCAGAGAGAGAGAGAGAGCCAAAAACAGGCAGAGGGAGGCCGTTCAGAAGAAGGAAGACGAGCTCATCAATCTGTCCACTGAGTCCTACAAGTTGGGTTTCACAGACTGCCTCGATCAGGTCAAGGGGACTAACCCAAATGTCATCCTGGAAGGAATTACCATACCAGAGACGGAGGCCGGGGAGGCGGACGAGCAGAGCGCCCTTCCAGCCAGGGGTGTTTCGGTGGCAAACGACCCTCAGGGGAACGAGTCGTGAGGATCCCTGATCTTCTCGTTCTGTTTTTGCCTGTCTTGACCTACGTGATGAATTCTTTTTGTTACTGCCCTTGGAGGCTCATTTTTTGTACATCTGCCCATCTGGGCTTTTATGAATAGTGAATGTTCTGAATGTCTTACAAGTGCTGGACTTCTTTGCTTTCGCTTGTGCTCGTATATGCTCAAAACTGACCATACTTGGTTTCACTCCCAGAGTGAACCAAGCAGTTAACCCGAGCTTAAGAACTTAAATCCTATTAGAATGTTGGTTCTGCCCCGGTTTGTTCCCGACCAGGAGTTGACTCCTGTAGACACCCTCATTTTGCTACACTTTAACCAACAATAACCTAATATATTGATCCGTGGAATTTCATTGGTAAAGTATGCATCCTCAAATTTTCTAAAAACCGAAGTGATAAAGAGATGTACCTGGTGAGATGATTAGATCCGAAAAATTGAAAAATACCCTGATTGGTGAATTTAGTGTGTTAAATCCATGTGAGAGCCCCTCTATCATGGATTTATATGTTTTAGGTCATTAATATCTCGATCTGACTTTACGGATCATCAATCAGGACAAAATAAGCTAGGGTCACTTCACAGCCCGGGACCTGATTCCATTCCGAGACCCGAGTTTCCGTAAATCGTTAGATCAAGGGCAGATCTTAACCTGGGTGTCTTTCCTTACCAAGAATTTGTGATCATTTAGTCAAAATAAGATCGATCAAGGTTAATCTCAAATTCAGATTAAGCATTGTGTCACTTAATTAAGCAAAAACCCAGTGAAAAATCACGGATCAATGTGGGTGAACGAGAGCCGTCGAAATAATTTAACCAAATTATCAACAACGATGCTTTCAGTACTTTAATTGTTGACAAAATTCATATTTCAAAGGTTAGGATCATTCATAAAAAATTGATCAAGTTGTTTGGACCAATTGAATCGTCAATTTGATCAACGGTTGGAAAAACGATTCGCTGTTAAAAACCGACGGCTCGCATTGGTCAAAAATTCTGAAAATAATATTTCTATGGCAATATTAGGCTTAAATGAAGGAGGAAAAATCAACGATTTTAATGGCGAAAGAATTATCGAAATCGGACTTCAAAATCTCTTGAAAACCGCGTTTTTCGATTTTTACATTCAAAATATTTGAAAAATCTTTTACAAGATTCTAGGAGATTTGGAGACATCATCTCGTCCATTCTTTCGATCAAAATTGATCTCAACCACCCAATCTTATTCCATATCATTGCAAAGATTTCAGGATATTTGGAGACCCGATCTCGCCCGTTCTTTCGATCACATGGAGATTGCAGTTAATCGCAACCATCCAAATCGTTGCCATTATCTACAAAGGCAACCAAATTGGACATTTCCTTTGCCTTGAAATTTGCTTCCAAAATCTACAAAGATTCCAAGGACAAATGGCATCATCTTGGACCTTGAATTGTTCCTAAATCTTTAGTACTTGATCCTGGCCGCATAAGTGCCTGCCATGGCTTAAATGGAAGATGCCAAAGAAGAGGGAGAATATTCTAGAAAAATCCGATCTTGGCCATTCTTTCCCCTTCCTTTTTCCATCACTCAATCTCCACCCTACACCTCTAGGCCCTAAAGATGGCAACCTGGCTCATCCCTCACCTATAAATACCCATGCTCTCTTCTTTCAAAGGGGAAGAAAAAAAAAGAAGAGGAATAAGACTCAAAGAAAACTACTAGAGAAATCCTCCATATCCCCGCCTTCAAATCTTGTCCTATTCAAAGGATACCCAAAATCTCCAACACAGGTAGGTGCACTATTCTTAGATTTTTCCAAGATTATTTGGTATTTTTTTTTATGTTTTTGCATGATTTTTAGCATTTAATTGAATTTAATTCAATATTATATGTGTGTGCTCAAAATCATGATCTATATGAGTGTTTCAATTCCGATTTGTCTCGAAATTTAATGCGCTGATCTATTCAAATAGACTAAAATAACCATCGGATCGGATCGGACATTGGATCAAAGGATTTTGAAAATTTGAGTGAAGAATGGAATTTTATTTAAAATAATGGCTGAGAAATTACAAAATTTGAAAAAATAGCTATCTCAGGATGATTTGTTTTGTGGAATTTAAAATTTTTCTTGTGTTCATCACATCAGAACAAGGTTAAAGGACATTTTCCGGAGTCGTAATTTTCTCGAAAATCGTGTTTTAAAAATAGAAAACTCTTCAAAAACATCTTTTTGACGAAGAAAAATAAAATGTATACTAAACATATTCCAAAATTAATGAAATTTTGTGGAAAAATAATATGATTCTGATACATTCTACCATGAATTTTTAAAGATTTTTGGATTCTGTTTGATATATTATTTAATGCTTTCTTTGAAAACTATCAGATGTTGTGAGAATTTTTACTGATATCAGATCAGCATTAAAATTCACAAAAGTTTTACAGTAGTCTTATATGTCATATTTCTTGCTGGTGTAAAATGTTTAATTGATTTGGATCTTGTTTCCTATTGGTTGTAGTGTAAGTTCATAATCTGCTCTTAAAATTGAAAAATCCGAAACTGGTAGTAAATAGTCTTTAAAATTCATGAAAATCTCACAGCATGCTATGTTTACTTATATCTTTCTACTGTAGAAATTTTAATGAATTTAGATTTCTATTTCTAGTAGTTTCTGTGTTATTTTTGCAATCTGGTCTTATTGTTGTTAAATCAAAATTAAATATGAGCTTAATGTAAAAATATGCAAAACTCTTTAAAAAAGCTACATCCCATCATGTCTTGTTTCTGCTGAAGTTTCAATTCATTTCGAATTCGTTTGTAACAATTTCACTTCTAAAATCACTCATATGGTTTAAAATTGATAAAATCCACTGAAAAACGGAAATTAATTAAAAATCATCTTAAAGCTTCTAAAGAATCTTAAAATTCTGTCACACGTTCATTCCTTAATCCATTAAAACAGAAATCTTAGGATTCTTAGATTCTCCTGAAAAGTGGCCAATGCATCCATAATCGTATCCCAATTGCAACCGATCTTTGAGAATTTGAATATTTAAGCTATAGCATGTTGTTTGCTCCGAGGTTACTGTCCACGAAAATCCTGAGAAATGCCAGGCTATTGCACAAGGAAAGAGCGCACGATTCCCTCCCTTGGATGTCATTCAAGGCCGAAATTTGTGAACCCTAGAACCATTGGTATTCCTTAAATGTCTAGAAACCGAAAATCCTCGAAATCTGAAATTAATTAACTTCAAGAACTGAAATCGATTCATCTCGTGTCTCTCGGAATCGTTGGATTACGGTTTCCGTCATAAGAACCATTAGAGCCCAATTTAGGAACACTGGTGTCGTGTCTTGTCCTAAGTTTTAGGGAGTCTTAGGTTTTAGGAGTCCTAGAGTTGGAGTCCAGCCTCATCACGGACGCTTGCTATGGATAGCAACCGTGCCATAGGTCTAGCTACACTAGTCACCCAATCTTTCCTTAGGACAAGCTTAGTAAACTAGGATGTAGGCTAACCTGCATTAGTTTAAGGAACAACTTGCATTTAGATAAGAATCATATAGCATCTTAGATGAAATCCTAGGATAATAAAATCCTCAACTTGAATTAAATAACTTCTCCTAAAACTGTTGAAACAGTCAATCCCGTCTAGGTCGGTGTCTTAGTTGAGTTAGGCATAAGTAGCTTAGCTTAGGTGCACCGAACTACGTCGACGTAGGCAGCTTGGATGTCTGATGGCATACCAACCGCGAGTCGGCTCCACAACAAATTGTGGGGTTTTGTATATTAATTTTCTTGTAAATGCTTAATTAAATCACTTAGGATTTTTTCATGAAATTAGAATTTTAGGAGAACTTTCACTTAGATTGAATTCAAACAAATTAAGAAATCAAGATACACATTTAGGATCTACATTGAAATTAGATCATAGGATGCATGTCACATAGTTCATACATTAACAAAGAGTTGAATGAGCCATTTAAAATAAATTTAAAAGACCGATTATCGGGCAGGAATGGTGCATGTGGTGGATAACTCCCCATACCTTCCATTCTTGTAACCAGGTAATGAGTCTAGATTTCTGGTTAATTATGGGTCCTAGATCCCACATCTAGATGGCGACTCTGTCACTCTCTTTTGTGTGGAATTCGGATTGCCTTAGTGATCCCAAGTTCACATAAAAGATGAATTAAAATCAATAATAAAAATGCACACGCCAATCGCGTGGGTACGAGAGACCAAGAGAGAGCTTGGCGGCTCGCGCCCCACCCCTCTCGCGGGATCGGGTCCTATAACTCCCGATCTTACTGGGATGAACCGGAGTGAACCGAGCATTTAACCCGAGCTTTGAGAACTTGGATTTTTATTTGGAATGTTAGTTTTCTGCCTCGGTTTGTTCCTGACCAGGAGTTAACTTCCAGTCTTACTAGGATGAACCGGAGTGAACCAAGCAGTTAACCCGAGCTTAAGAACTTGGATTTTCATTTGAAATGTTAGTTTTTTGCCACGGTTTGTTCCCGACCAGGAGTTGACTCCCAGTCTTACTAGGATGAACCGGAGTAAACCAAGCAGTTAACCCGAGCTTAAGAACTTGGATTTTCATTTGAAATGTTGGTTTTTGTAGACACCCCCATTTAGCTATACTTTAAAAAATAAAAGATTTGGTAGTTTGTCAAGTTTCGATTCCGTATTCCACCTAGGATTAAGCATCTGTGCATTTTATGGTAGATTTTGCCTCGTTGAAGGAATTCTGAAGTTGATTCGGGATCCTAAAGGTTTCTAGGGTGTTCCAATGGTATCTAGAAGATGAAAATCAAGTTTCCAACCAACTGAAAAAACCTGTTATTTTTAGAATTCTTGGGATTTCCCTCTTTTTTGCCAATTTTTACACTACAGGGGTATTTTGGTCATTCCCGATATGTCTCGTTTGACTCCCGAGTTATATTTGAGAAATCTTGAGTGATTTTACAAATTTTGAAAAAGCTGCTATTTTTTGAAACTCATGGGGCTTCCACATTTTCATTATCTTATTGATATTTCAATCATTTTCGTAAGATTTGGGAAACCTGCTAAATTTTGATCTCTCAAGACTTTCTCTTAGTCTTGCACTTTGGGGGTATTTTAGACATTCCAACATATCACATTTGGTCCCTAAGTTGTGTCTAAAAAATCTTGAGTCCGTTCATAAATTTTCAGAAATCTGCTATTTTTGGAATTTCTCAGGGTTTTCCCTAGTCTCGCCAAATTTTAGCACATCGGGGTAATTTGGTCTTTTCCTGTATAATTCTTTTGATCCCCGAAATATGTCTGAGAGATTATGAATGATTTCCTGAATTTTGGAAAACCTACTAAATTTAGAATTTCTCAGGGGTTTCGCTTAATTTGGAAATTCTAAGTGTTGAGCGCATTTTGGGTATTTTCAGGGGATACCAAATGATCATATTTAATATTGCTCACCGAAAGGACCCAATTTTAAAAGTTTTTATTTTTGAAGTTGGACCACAAAGACTTTCCATTTTAATTTTTCCCTTTAGGAGTGAACCAATCTGAGGGTATTTTGGTCGCATTTGGATGTCTAACAGTCAAATAGGGGCATTTTGGTCTGAAAAATTATTTTCCAAAAAAGATGGTCCGATCATGTGTGAGGGATGCACCATAAATGTCAAATGGGTTGGGTCCATATATAGAATGTTGAATTTAGAAAGATTTTATTGATTTTTTACAGAAAAACCCGAAACCCGTGTGAAATGGCCCATTAGGCTAAAGCCCGCAAAGATGGAGCTCATGTAGGTTCACCCACATGGGTCAACCGCCATGGTGGGCGCCTCACATGGCCGACACATATGAGTTGAGCACCCAACCTTGATGATGTCACAATGGTGACATCATATTTGTTAAATGAAAAATAAAAAGAATAAAAAAAGAAAAGAAGGAAAGAAGGAAAAGATAAATGATTACTTAAAAAGGTTTTCTTCCAAAGAAGCAATGTGGAATGAGAATAGCATGTCTTGATTGACAAGAAATTAAGATTAGAATCAAATCCAATTTGGAAACAAGAAAGAAAGAAAGCAAGAGGGGAAAATTAGAAACAAGCCAAAAATGGGAGCTCTCACATTGGAAACTACTATTTCTCTCTTAACTCTAGGTTTTTTGTATAAAAATCAAAGCAAACAATCCTAGGGAGGATAAAAAAAATCCAAATTCGTCATTTTTCTCTCTCCTCCCAAAAGAAAAAAAAGAAAAAAGAACCTCTTCTATCTTGAAGTGTGTTTATTTCTATCAAGGGTTTTTCAAAAAAGGGATTCTTGAATTTCCTTTTCTTCTTCAACAAATCACACATCAAGGATCTTTTGGGTGTTCTTTGGGTCTTCTTCATCATATTAAAGGGTGCGACAAAGCGTATACCTCGGATCTACGCACCCTAGAGACAAGGAGTGCGATCAACGGTAGGATCTTTATCTTTGTAATATCAAAAGTAGAAAAGCATGCTAGGGTTTTACTTTTGATAGATCAAATCAGTGAATTTTTCTTGAAATTCCAGTATGTTATAATATAGATTATAAGTTTTCAAAATAAAAAATTTCACAAAAAAATTAATTTTCCTCCATTTAATAATGATTTTCTTTTGTTTTTTATTCAATATGGATTTAAATCGGATTATCAAAGAAAGTGTTTGAAAATGTGCGTTTCTTTAAAAACTGATATTTTTTGAGATTTCTATAAAATAAAATAGTACTGAAAACTTAATTTCCAATCGCGGTTTGGCAGTTTAATTTTCATTCTATTTTTCAAAAAATAACCTCGAAAAGGGTCATTTCTTGATGAACGAAACCAAAAGTATATCAAACCATGTCCAAAATTTGTAAAATCTTGTTTCCAAACCAATTTTTTGATTTTCAGATTACCTAAAAATGTTTGGATTTTTTTGAATTTTTTTAATCCGGTTTTAAATTATTTTAAATTTTGGCCATTTTTAATAAATATCAAAAGGTTTTAAAAATTGATGAAACTTTCCAGAATTAATGTTCAATAATAAATTGAATTTCTCATGAATTATTTTTTTCAAAATTTTTTTTATTTGTTTTCTAATCGCTTCTTCGTTTTACGTGTCGTAATTCTTTTTTATATTAAATTAATGAAATTTCCTATCTTTTTCCTACAAACCAGTAGTTTAGGCCATTGGAAGGTTAGTGAAAACATTTCAAAAGATTTTACAAAGGTTTAATATGATTTCATAATTTTCTTTTAAAAAAAGGGTTTTAATTCGTAGGAAACGAAATCCCCTTGTTATTCAAAAATCAATTTTATGGAGGAACATTAATTATTAGGTCTTGAAATTTTGATAGTAACTCATATAACCTATTTTATATCTACGGGAATTTATACATGATTTTAGGATACCATTTAATCTACTTTTTAATTGATTCATTGATTTTATCCGAATTTTGTGTGAATTTTAATTGGCATCAAATCTTGATAAACGACTTTTAATTTTTATAGTAGTCTAATACCATGATTTTATCTATACTGTAACAGTTTTACTTTATTTGAGATTCGTATGCTATGAGTTGATTTATTAATTTGCAATCTGACCTAAATTTTGGAAATTCAAAAATTGATAGCAAAACTTATTCCAAATTCATGAAACTCTTCCAGTAATCTAAACTCATTAATATCTTGTTACTGAAAAAGTTGCAATGAATTTGGAGTTCGATTGCTTAGGGTTACTGTGTAATCATAACAATCTGGTCTTAATGTTAATAAATCACAACTTAATAGCAAATCAACACAAAAGTCAGTGAAAACTTCCAGAAAATCCTAATTTTTCATCATATATTTACCTTAAAATTGTTTGAAACAGAAACCCTAGAGGTTATAGATTCCCTTTGTAAATTGACTATGTTGTGACGGTTTAACTGCCGAGATCCCATTCGTAATCGTATACTAATTGTGATCGTTCCTGCATAATTTGAGCATGTAAATTATTGTATGTTGTTGGCTCCGAGGTCCACTGTCCACGAAAATCCTGAGAATCATGCCAGGCAATAATATATATAATTTATGTGTTAAATTATACAAGGATTGAGAGCACGATGCCCTTCCATAGATGCAACTCAAGGCTGAAATTTGCCAACAATAGAGCCTTTGGTATTCCTTAGATGTTAGGAATCAAAAATGTTTAAAAAATTGAAAATTATTTACTTAATAAATTAAGATAATTTGATCGATCCTTTTGGAACCATTGGATAACGGTATCTCTTCGTAAGGACCTTTAGAACCAATTAGGAACACTTACCTCGCGTTGTGTCCTAGGTTTTAGGGTGTCCTAGAGTTAGGGAGTTCAACCTCATCACAACTGATTTCTATTATTAGCAATTGAGTCATAGATCTAGTTACACTAATTACCCATTTTTCCCATAGGACAAGGCTAGTTACCTAGGATGTAGGTTCACCTGCATTAGTCTAAGGGATGTCTTGCACTTAGATATGACCATATAGCATCTTAGATGGATTCCTAGGATAATAAAATCTACTCAACTTGAACTAAATAATTTCTCTTAAACTGTTAAAACAGTCAATCCAGTCTAGATCGGTGTCTTAGATGAGTTAGGCATAAGTAGCTTAGTTCAGGTGCATCGAACTACGTCGACTCTGATCCCACTGAGGCATGGGTACGTAGGCAGCTTGGATGCTTGATGGCATACCAATCACGAGTCAGCCCCACACACGCCCCACACACAAATGGTGGGGTTTTGTATATTAGGTTTTTATAAATTCTTAATTAAAATATATAGGATTTTCTTCAAAATAGCATTTTAGGAGAATATTCACTTAGATTGAATTCAAACAAATTAAGAAAACCAAGATACACATTAGAGAATACATTGAAATTAATCTCAGGATGCATGTCACGTAGTTTGCACATTAATATAGAGTTAAATGAGCCATTTAAAAGAAATTCAAAAGAGTTAATTTTTATAATTGAAGACCGATTATCGGGCAGGAATGGTGCATGTGGTGGTAACTCCCCATACCTTCCATTCTCGTCACCAGGTAATGAGTCTAGATTTTTGGTCAATTATGGGTCCTAGATCCCTCATCTAGGTGGCAACTCTGTCACTATCTTTTGCGTGGAATTCAGATTGCCTTAGTGATCCCAAGTTCACGGAAAAGATGAATTAAATCACACCTTGCTAGGTTCTGTGGCTTACCCCTACCCTTATGGGTATTGGGTTGCATGTTTGTTTGCACCCTATGGCTTGTTTCTGCCTGCTTTGTGTAGGCACCCCATTTTGACCTGACCCCCAATTTTCCCCAATTTCCTAAAGTCGAATAAATTTTCAGAATCAGGTAAAATTCCTGAAGCCTGAGTCCTGAAATCGAACCCCGAGTCCCCAAAATCAAATTTCAAGTTCCTGAAACCGATTCCCAAAATGCCCTGAAAGCTAAGCCCCGAAATTTCTAAAATTTGAGGTCCAATTGCAGAAGAGCCTGAAAAATCCGAAAATGCCCGCTTGAAAATCATTTCTGGAAATATTCTGAAAGTCTGAGTGACTCCGAAGCCCCATCGGTATCCTCCGTTCAATTGCCCCCACCTTCGCTTTTATTTCTGCAAAAATTAGGCAACCTACAACATGCCCCAGAATTTTGGTATTGGCACTCCTCTATTTAAACACCTGGGCTCCGATGTATATCGGCACAGTCATATGCTGATATTTTCACTAACCCGGCTTGTTTTGGGATTCAAAAGATTATCAAATGGTTTTTACATTTTTTTTTTCCAAAATACTCCACAAGTGAAAAACAAAAAAAACAAGCCAGGAGAGTGTAATTATCAAAGTATGGATGTGTCAATATCATTTACCTGGAAAAACAACTCGGGGCAAATAATTTGCCCTTTTCCCTCCCTTCCTTAGACCACCCCCTGTAGCGTAGCAAATATGCTAAGGTAGGCTGTCCGAGGAAGAAAGGGGAGGCAATTATATTTTCTTTGTAGATGTAGGGTGAGCTAGCAAAGCAAGGGTGCCCATAGGTGAGAAGAAAAGGCAAATAGAGCATAAGGGTAGGAGGGTAAAATCACCTTATCTTAGGGGCGTTTTAGTAAAATAAGCCTTGCTTCCTTTGCAAGCAATGAACATGGGTTGTTGGATCAAAACAGCTGAGGTGTAAGCCTAAGATTAAGAGGACCATTCTAGATTTCTAAGGTTTGTTAAAGAGTATTAGGGCTAACAAAAAAAAGATCAATGGTGGAGAAAAGGAGTATGAGATATGGAGGGTGATGATTGACTTGCAAAAAGAAAAAACCCTAGTCTTGCATATAAATGAGGACTCGTTGGAAAAGAGAAAGGGGGAGAGGATTTTCTGCAGAGAGAGAGGGAGAGAGGTGGAGACCGAATCACCACCTCCGACCACCTTGTTGCCGCCGGCCGAACCACCATCTTCATCTTCCCCGACGATCCTCGTCGGAATCCGGTAAGCCCCATCACTTCCGACCAACTCCTCCCCACCCATATTCATCCCTCTCTAATCCAAACCCTCTCCACCACCCTCAGCCACCGATCTAACCCATCCAAACCCACTTCCTTTTTTTCCTTCTCCACCACCACAGCAACCTTGCCCTAACTCGGGCCAGCCACCGCTCGACCAAGCCCACATCATCTCCTCCTCCAAAACACATCTCCTCTGCAAACCCTATTATATTTCCTCTTCTCCGACCGCACCTCGTCAGAATCCGGCGAAGCTACCATCGATTACCACAATCATCCTCTTCTTCTATACACCACCACCCTCAGCCACCTCCTATTCGACCCATCTTCACCACCATTTTTTTTTATCCTCTCCGGTGACCATCATTGGAATCCGGCGAGCTCATCCCCTTTCGGTTGGACATTAAACCTATTTTCACACTTCTTCACCTCCATCTCAGCCATTGCTACCATTAAACCCATTTTTTGCACTTCCAAACCCACTTCATCTTCTTCACCCTCTTCTCTCCACCATCATTAAACCCATTTCACCCTCACCTCTGCATTTCTTCTTTCACCAACAACCACCTCTTCAAATTCGAACCATCTCTCCCACCTGCTACCACCACCGTTTTTTCATCTCCTTCGGTGGCCATCACCGGAATCCGGCAAATCCGGCCACCCAAACCCATTTCATTTCCTCCCATTTCTTCACCCCAAAACCCTTCTTTTACCATCAACATCCCCATCAGCCACACTCCAAACCCATCCTCTTCTCAGCCACACTCATAAACCCATCTCATTTCTTGGCCCAAAGGCCCAAAAACCCATTTGATTTTCTTTTTTGGAGTTGTAGAGAGAAACAAGGAGGGAGAGGAGGGTGAACGAAAAAAAAGGGGAGAGGGAGCAGAGAAGAGAAGAGTAGAGCAAAGCGGAGACCACCTTCTCATCATCTCCGGTAAGCCGCATTAACCATTTGGTCTTTTGCAGAAAGTTTTTTTTTTTTAAACTTGAATTGCATGAAGTTTTGATACCAACTAGATTATTTTTGTTTTGCTGAAAACAAATTTTTCGTCAATGGGGGTTCTCAATGGAAATATGCCATTTATATACAGTAACAGCCTTTTCTACTATAGTGAGATTGCTCTCTTATTCAGAGTAATCCTTAATACAAAAATAGCTTCGTACAGACTCCTTTGCTAAAATGGCCTTTGCTAGGAATGGCTTGTGCTAAGGATGACAAGCTGAGTTTTGTGTGGCTACTGAAGATGGTGGTGCTTATGTCTGTAGTGCTCTTTATTCTTTTGAACCCAATATTGTCTAGTTTCAACAAACGGCATAAATAGTTCTGTTAATTGCACAAGGTCAGCTATAGCTATATGTTTTGGTTTGGTAATAAAGGAGGCTATAAGCTTTTGACATCTGCACTATCATGTTTTGGTAACAATACACCATTAATTTCTTCTTGATGGTTATCCGCCTTAACGGATTTTATACTCAGTGATCCCTTGCCATATGATATAAATGCCACTCATTGGAGTTGAGAAACCAACTTGATATGGTGAAGTCAGAGAGCTCCAATTTCCATTAATGTACCTGACTTACCTAAGCCCAAACTGAGATTTCATCCAAAATCAATTCAGCTTACATTCTCTTTCAAACCTTTTAACCATAATTTCTTTGTCACCACAAGATAGTTACGACAATACCCATCTCAGTTGGAGCAACTTCTATGTAGAGTTTTGAAAAGTTGCCCATGGGAAGTGAACTATTACCCCAGGGGACTCTGTTGGTGAAGTTCAATTTTTGCCATGTAATTTGCTGCCAAGAGAGATTCTGTTGGTGGGGTGCGATCTTTCCCACGCAATTTGCTATCGAGAATAACCATCACTTCAAAGGGTTTTCATTTGCTAACCAAAAGGAGGGGATACAATGAGTGTATGTCATTACCATAATATCCTGGTGCAGGTGTCAGCAGCTTTATTTATTAGTTTGTCCTTTTGCTCGCATTCTCAGTTAATATTTTTTACCCCAAACTTGCAGGATATTCTTTGATTTTGGTTGAGGCTTCTTATCGGTTTTGAGGTTTTTATCTGTCCCTCGAGAATTGACCATCGATTTTCAAGAGTTTTCAATTGGTTAAGGCGATGACGGAATGTTTCTTGAGCCAACCCTTTGCCCTTCACATTCTCTTCCCTTCTTGGGATTCTTACAGGGCATAGGGGTTTCCCTTCTTTCTGAGGTCATCATTTCTTATAGGATCTAGGGATTCTACCTTGATTTCTTTCAGGACTGTTCTTTACATGTTCTTCGGGATTCTTTTCGTATTTCGGGATCCTATCGATCATGGGAACACTTCTCTCGGGTTTAGACTATGACGGACGGCAACCTCTTGAGCCAAACCCCCTTTTTTCAATCAAAAGGGATAAAAAAATACATAAAAATTGAATAGTAAAAATCCAAAAACAACAAAAATCTGAAAACATAAAAACATAAAAAACACTAGAAATGTTTTTCGAAAAAGCTGTTTCGAACTACGTTGGCTTGATCCCTTCCCACAGGGTACGTAGGTAGCTTGGGTCCACCCAAGTCTAGTCAAACCTTTTTTAATAAATATTTTCAAACATTTCAAAACAAAAACAAAAATGGGCAAGGATGATGATCGCCAGGTCACTCGGAGTCCCCTTTTCATGCCATTTTAGATTTCGATTGTGGTTTTCCGGTTTTCATCGATTTTCCGACGTTTTATCGAGTTTTGGGACGGGCGATGACGTAGCGTGGTCCCTTCACAGGGATTATCCTCGCGAGACTTGTCCGATCTTCAGCAGATTAGGATCGCTGGGCTTGATTCTTTTTTTGAATCGCCCTCTGAGCCTATCGTGTGTTCCATCTTCTTTTCCTTGGCATTTTTGGTTCTCACATGCCGTTGATTTTCCTGATTCATTTATTTTCTTACATCTTGTTAGCTCACTGTGGGTTTGTCTTCGGTTTATTATGAATTATTTTTTTGGTTTGTTTACTGTTCTAGCATGTGATTGATTGCCATTTTCTCAGCCTTATCTCTTGCATAGGCTCTCATGCTAGTGTGTTTACTTTACTACTTTGGTTGCTTAGCTATAGCGTTTATTCATTTGTGTTATCTTGATTATCTGTCTAGATATAGATCTTTATTGCTTTCCTTATCTCATTATATCGATCATTGTCTGTTTAGTTATAGCTCTGCATGTGGTTGTTTACTGCTTTCTTAGATGTGATGAGTTAGGATTTGTTTACTTTCTTTGCTCATCCCCGGGTCATGCATGTTTAGATAGACATTTTCTCGGGGATGATTGTTCCCATTTCATATGATTTTCGCCCAAGACTCTTCAAAGTTAATCAGAACTGGCATAAGAGACCATGTGCTTGCACTTGGGCGAATTGGGGGTGCTCTTTGGATCTTCCTCAATCGTCACCAGGCACGGACCTTTTGTATCTCTGGTTATCCGTTGCAACAGAGTATTTCATATGATTTTCGCCCAAGACTCTTCAAAGTTAATCAGAACTGGCATAAGAGACCATGTGCTTGCACTTGGGCGAATTGGGGGTGCTCTTTGGATCTTCCTCAATCGTCACCAGGCACGGACCTTTTGTATCTCTGGTTATCCGTTGCAACAGAGTATTTCATGGGATCTAGGGCCCATTTCCTTGGATGGCGACTCTGAGTTATTTTAGGTGCGTCTTGGTTTCGAGGCTTTTGTCTCCGGATCAAGAGGTATCTCATACATATCCATTCGCCACCCATGCTGTGCGTGGCATCATGTTTCGAGAGTTCCTTGGTAGAGCTCTCCTTCACATTGTGGAGGTCTCGGAGAATTGACTGGGGGGATCTCGCGTCCCTCGCTCACCGTCCTCTCGGGATCGGGGTCCACACTTTGTTGGGTAATTAAAATCAATAATGAAAAGCACACGCCATTCGCGTGGGTACGAGAGACAAAGAGAGAGCGTGGCGGCTCGCGCCCCACCCCTCTCGCAGGATCGGGTCCTACAGTTTGGCGACTCTGCTAGGGATCACCTAACTTCATTAAAATTTTAAAAGATAATTCGTTTGAATTTATTTTAACTGGCTCATAAAAAACTCTATCTTATATCTTATACTTGTTAGATTAGTTTGTATGTTTTATTTTCTCATTACATTTTACTCAAATTTAATCTAACAAAACCTGAAGGCATCATAGATTGCGCAAACTTATTGCACACACTTACATCACTTGCTTCTAAACCCTTGCATCTCACATGCACACACATCCTATTTTAGGAGCCCGGAGTGTTATCTAGCATGGTTGACTTGAATTTCATCACTTGGTGCCTCTGTGCTAGAGAAGCATTCCACTCTTAGCCTAGTACCTTTATGGTGCGTAAACGGATTTCTTGTTCACGTACTGATACGTCAGACACTAGTACAATATATTGAGCACGGATTCGCGCTAAGAGAACTCTTGGCCTTACCCCTAGATTATCCCACACGTGCATATAGTATACGAACACACGTGCATCACGTGTGTGAACTTAGATTAGGATATCTTATCCAATGGTGTCTAGATTAGGCCGTAGTCCATGTTCCAATGGCTACGATCGGTTCTTAGGAACAGTAACAAAGTCTTGAGTCGAGATCCTCTCTCCACTCCGCTAGATTAGGATTAGGGTTTGATGCCTTCAGGTAACACTGTTAAAATGTACAAAGATTAAAAAACTTTCCCTTTGGGATTAGATACAAATCCCATCTTTCCTAAGATCTCTTAGGATTAGCCATTCCTGATCTACCCGTTGAAAGCAATCCTATGCAATCTCATCTTTTGGTCATGTGTCTATCATTCGCCTCTTGTGGGATTCAATTATATCTTCATTCCCTTTCTCAATTGGCAGTAATTGTGTCTCAATCATTTGATTGTGCAATCTTGATGATCTGATCGTACTTGTACCCTTAGTCTCTTCTTACTCTAAGGGCAACATTTTTCAAGAATATTTTGCTAAGTCCTTCAAAGTTCACTCTCATGATCCTTGAACTAGGGGCATTTTCTTATACGATTTTGTCATCATTGTCATATTTTGGTCCTTTAGGATTCATCTTATTGTCCCAATTACTTGCTTACTCCATAATCTTTTTCAGTCATTGAGAAGAAACACTCCATGAATGTCAAGCTCATATACCTCGTGTTCATTGTTTTCATGACAGGAAGTTGGCACCATAGCTAAGTCTACCACTCCTTGGGTTGGACTTCTTCACGGTTGGAGAGGTAATTTGTCTCTCCACCACCCTCTGTGAGAACTCCGGCGTCCCCTTCTTTCTCCTCACCCATGGCAGAAAACCAAGAGAATTCTCCGCTCGCTACTGTTGCTGAAACTCTTGCCTTAGTTCTCCAGCAATTACAAGAGATCAAAGATGAAAATCAGGCCATCAAAGCCCAACTTGCTGAGAAACTCAGGCCATCGCCTTCCAGTTCTAAAGGTAAAGAGCCCATGCACCATACAGCTACTTCTGCAGCACCAGCCCAGCCAACGTTCATCCCTATCCTAGATAAAACTGAAGAAGAGTTTGAGAAAAAATAGTACAACGAAGATCACAGTAAACTTCCTCAATCGATGGTTGATAGGTCGGTTATGGAAAAATTGGATAGTCTTACCAAGCAGGTTCAAGATATGCAATGTCAAGATAAAGGAGGTTTCAATCCGAGTGACCTCACATTGTTTCCTAAAATCCGTCTCCTGGCAAACTTCCAGATGCCAGACTTCGACAAATACGACGGCATTGGTTGTCCCGTCACTCACTTGCAGATATTTACCATCATGTGTCAGCCTCAAGGCCTATCTCCCGAGCAAATGGCCCAACTATTCCCTGTTTCCCTCACTAAAGTTGCTAGAAGATGGTTCATGGTCTTAGACAAAACCCGTTATAAGACATGGAAAGACATAGGAGAACAATTTATCAAACAGTTCAAGTATGATGATGGCACCGAGATCACCAGAAAAGATCTGGAGAGGACCAAACAAGATACGAAGGAGTCTTTCCTAACTTTTGTGAAAAGATGGAGAAGGTTAGCGGCGCAGATGATGGAGCGCTCTTCTGAAGAAGAACAGGTCCAGATGATTATGAAGAATATATCCTCTCAGCTCCAATATCACATGTCTCTCCAATATTATCCGGATTTCAAACACTTCATCGTAGCAGGCACACAGATTGAGGAAGCTATGACTGAAGGAGTATTTAACCGAAGTAACCCGAATACTAGAGAATTCAGGAAGCCTCCATCAGCTGAAATTAATAACCTTTCCCGCTCCAAGCCTCAGCCTCCAAAACCTCAGAAACCCATGGTGATGGACTATACCCAACCTGCTGCCGCACCTCGACCACAGGCCCAGACAGAATTTACCCCTCTCCCTCTTCCACCATCTGAGATACTCAAGGAGTGTCTAGCCTCAGGTCGCATAACCCTACCCGACATTAGGGCTCCTCCCAATCCTTTGCCAGTAAATTGGCGAGCAGATCAACATTGCGAATACCATAGAAATTCCTGCCATCTCAGTGATAATTGCATTGCCCTAAAATTCAGAATCCAGATGTTGCTCGACAATAGAGGCCTTGTGTTCGAGCCAAGACCCAATGCTACCAATAACCCATTACCTGGTCATGCAAACCCTGCTGCTGCTGTCAATGCTATAACCATAGGAGACCCAAATTTTGATCCTCTCACTCTTATCTGTGCCTTAGAACCTACCTCTGAACATCTGGGTCAGATCCTTTTGAAGAAGAAGAAGATACAGACAGTGAAGATGTTCTAGTAGCTGCTATCCTGATGTGAACCAGCCTTCGTCGAGCCTCCAAAGCTAGACAGTTGCAACGGTTAAAGTTTTAGTCATTTACTATTTTATGTTGAGTCAATCATAATGGTCAGTACAATTGTTGTGTCCGGTCTTACAGTTCAAGGTCAATGCCTAGTCCAGGCAAGTTATCTTTTGCTTTTCTTTTTATTTAGAGTTGTGAATCCTGAGCATGTTCAGGATAGGTCGTCAGATGTAATAGCTTTTTCTTTAAATAAAATTTTAGTCACAATAGTTCATTTGTGTCTTAAGTATGCTTCTGATCTTAAAGTAAGACTCCCTCCTCAAATGAAGACAAAATTGATGAAACTCCACTTGAGTCACAGCAATTAGTTGAACAAGAGGAGGAGCGCCAATCCCAACCTTTCAAAGATGAAATTGAAGTGATAAACATTGGCACTGAAATTTTGATTCAGTGAGTGCTGATTGAAAATACATTACCCTCTGAAGAGTGTGAGGAATTGATAAACCTATTTCGAGAATAAAGAGATGGTCCAGTAAGCGCTACCATTAATGCCAAGAGAAAGACTTAGATAGAAGGTTCAAGAAAGAATGAAGTAAGTGAATGTCACATGCTATACAATGGGCAGGGATTGGAAGCAACTTCCATATCTCCAGTCAATGGCCCTGGTCACTGGTTTCACCAGTAGTAATGTAGAGCCATCGAATTCAATATGAAAAGTGCAAGATCAATTATCTCAGAGCGATCATCAAAATATCAAGAGTCACCGATTCAAGGATGAAAGGATGTCTAAAAACCAGTATGCACTCTCAAAGTCAAAGTACTTATCAATATCCAGAAGGAAGAAGAATCATTATCTCTTACCAGAAAATGCCGTCAAACTCCGAAAAAAAAAAGAAAAAAAATAATAAGTACTAGAGGGACTCTAGTAACTTAGAATGATTCTCAATCTGAACATCGGGAGGCCTCCTTTGGCCGAATAAATCCCAAAATCATAACCTAGTGTCAAAAGAATACTGGTTTGCAAACCCTTTGAGCCTGAATAAAATTTCCTTGAAAACCCATCAAACTAGGGGCATCTGTCCCGAACTACGCGAGACCTGATCCCTACACTGGGGTACATAGGCAGCTCGGTAAAACCGAGTTCGGTCGATTCAAAAAAAGAAAAGAAATTCAATCGTTCCAAAAAAAGAAAAGAGGGACAAGTTCCAAAAGAAGAGAAGTCAATCATTTCAGAAAGAAAGAAAAAAAGAAAAATCAATTAACCTTCAAACAATTTATCTTCAAACTAGGGGCATTCGCCATGAACTACGCACGACCTGATTCCTACCCTGGGATATGTAGGCAACCTGTTCACAGGTTCGGTCAAAATCTTTGTTGAACCTTAAGCCATTCTTTGAAAAGCCCTATCCTACCTATAAAGTCCTTCCGGTGTTCAGAATTAATTATCTAGGTCCCGAAACACAAAAAGTGAAAAAGAAAAAAAAAGAACGGAGTTTGAAGATCTGCTAGACTGAAAACCTGAAAGGGCGGTCTAGGAAAAATTTAAGATCATTCCCCTGCTAAGTTGAAAACCCCAAAGGGCGGCTTAGGCAAAAGCTAAGGGGATAGCCTGCTGGATCTAGGAGTGCAACTTGGGTCGGGTTGAACCCGATTTTTGGGCGGGTTGGGTTGACCAAATTCGGGTTGGGTTCGGGTCCAGGTTGGGATTTGGCAACCCGACCAAAATTCGGGTTGAGTTGGGTTGGGTATCAGGCAACCTGATCCAACCCGTAATCCGACAAAGAGTAATACACATTTTTTACTTTTTGTACTTTGTAGCTTCTGACGTTTTGTTGTTTCTTTCCATCCTTTGCAAATATAATAATAGATACTTATCAAAAATAAAAAGTAAAGGGCTAAAGTCACTAAAGTAAAAACCCTAACCTAGAAGAGATCTCAACCGCAAGATTGAAGCATGCAAAAATCGATTGATTGGATGATCTCAACCTTCTTTTTTCTAGACTAAACACCCGCATATCCTTGTGATTGTGATTGTCATGTTTTCCTCGCATCATTTGCAGTTATTTAATATGTGCATGTGTTCTAGTAGTGTTCTACTGTTTTTTTTCCTTTCGTTTTGAACTTGGGTGCCATTTCCCTTACTAAATATCTCATCTGAAATGTCTAAATCCGACCCAACTTGGGAATTCGGGTTGGGTTGGGTTGGGTTCGGGTTAGGGAAAAACCAATTTGGGTTGGGTTGGGTTAGCCATCTCGGGTTGAAAGTTGGGTTGGGTTGGGTTAGGGTTGGAGGTTAAGCTCCTCGGGTTGGGTTGGGTTGGCCTCAGCCCGACCCAACCCGACCCGAGTTGGACCCTTAGTTGGATCGAAAACCTAGAAAGATGGTTCAAGCAAAAGTTAAGGCTAACACGGTCCGCCAAGTTAAAAATCCTGAAGAGGTGACTTGGTCACGATAAGAGAATCATTATAAGAAGGCTACAGCCGGTATCAAGACTAAAGATCAACAGAAGTTCAGGCAAATTCAAGTGCCATCCTCAAAACTTGGTGCATTGAAGCTAAGCAATCTTAAGAGTCGTAATTAAATCCTTGAGGCATTACTGTTTTAAGGAAAAAAGTTCAGCGTTTACCAATTGAGAAACTATTCCTCGAAAGGATAGACTTACCAAACAAAATATTAACTAAGTCAGAAGCATCACTCTATTTCTCAGTATAGTTAGTAAATCTTTGTTATTCTAAGTTCACTCATTCAGAGCTCCTCAATCCTTTGAGTAGTGCCTTTTATCTAAGTTTTCTCTTTAGAAAGAGTCATTCGTCGTCCTTATGTCCAAATGATGCAACTGTCTCGGTGAAGGAGGCCCGGCCTCGTTAGCTCCCTGCGATTGTACCTGAAAGAGCTCGAGAATCTAGTCAAACAACTTCATTTCAAAGAAGATCAACTCAGAAGAATTCAGAAGTAGAAACATCAGAAAGCCTAGTTCCAGTAAGAAGATCATACCCCAGGAAGGCACCTTAAGCTTGGAAGAACCTCAGATGTAATGGTGGTTGAGCCAATTTCTCAGAAAGATGAACCATTAAAATTCAGAATTTCCTTCCAGTTAGTTAAATACTATCATGGTCAAGAAATGTTTATCTAAACACCTGTCAAGAGGCAAATCCCAATTTTCCATGTTAGTATCCAAGAGAGCCGTTGTTCTAGATTACCAATTTCAAGTATTTAGATCAAGGTTTCAGTTATCAAAATCCCCAGAAGACAAGACCAACAGTCTCTTTGCGAAAATTTTTGTTGAAGTTTCATGAAAGTGTTCCTCAACCATTCTCGTTAGTCATGCTTCTTCGTTCCTAAGGTTTGTCGTCTCATCATTTGTCAAAGTCTTAGTTTCCAATATCTTTATCGGGCACGATCTCTATTATCCCTGATTTCATTGAGTTTAAAAAATCTAAAATTCATCAAATCCAATCTTACGTCAAATTCAAATTCATGAAAAATCTCTAAATTCTTCGTTGTTGAATTCATCAATCGAAGCTATCTCTTTTCTTTGAGCCCGTTTGTGAACGGTGTCTCATTTTCCGAGTCCGTTTGGGAATGGTCTCTTATCTTCTTCGAACTCGTTTGGGAACGGTGCCTCATTTTTTGAATCCATTTGGGAATAGTTTCTTATCTTCTTAGAGCCCATTTGGGAACGGTGTCTCATCTTCCGAGTCCAGTTGGGAATGGTCTGTTATCTTCTCTGAGCCCGTTTGAGAATGGTGTCTCATTTTCCGAGTCAAGTTGGGAATGGTCTCTTAAAATTCTTCGAGCCCGTTTGTGAACGGTATCACAATTTTCGAATCCATTTGGGAAGGTCTCTTATCTTCGAGCCCGTTTGTGAACGGTGTCTCATTTTCCGAGTTCATTTGGGAATGGTCTCTTATCTTCTACCCGTCCGTTTGTGAACGGTATCTCATTTTTCAGAGTCCATTTATGAATGGTCTCTTATCCTCTTTGAGCCCTTTTGTGAACGGTGTCTCATTTTCGAAGTCCATTTGTGAATGGTCTCATATCCTCCTTGAGCCCGTTTGTGAACAGTGTCTCATTTTTCGAGTCCATTTGTGAATGGCCTCATATCCTCTTTGAGCCCGTTTGTGAACGGTATCTCATTTTCTGAGTCCATTTGTGAATGGTCTCATGTCCTCCTTGAGCCCGTTTGTGAACGGTGTCTCATTCCCCGAGTCCATTTGTGAATGGTCTCTTATCCTCTTTGAGCCCATTTTTGAACGGTGTCTCATTTTCGAAGTCCATTTGTGAATGGTCTCATATCCTCCTTGAGCTCGTTTGTGAACGATGTCAGATTTTTCGAGTCCATTTGTGAATGGCCCCATATCCTCTTTGAGCCCGTTTGTGAACGGTGTCTCGTTTTTCAAGTCCATTTGTGAATGGTCTCTTATCCTCATTGAGCCCGCTTGTGAACGGTGTCTCATTTTTTTCTAAAAATCGTTTGAGAATGATCTTTGTTCCTTCTCTTCAGAATCCATTCGAAAATGATATCTCATTCTCTCATTGCCCGTTTGTGAACGGCGCCGCATCGAGAATATTTTTCATTCTAAGTTGCGTGACTTTCGCTCTTAGAATGAATTCATTTCTCCATTTATTCTGAACTACCAGCTCATGGTGGCGAGAATTAATAATTTTGTATTACATTCCAATTCTAGGACTTTATTTAGGGTCTTGCATTAGGGAGTATATGTTTGCGTCTAGGTTGCATTTTGTCTAGGGTCCTTTGTTGATTAAAGCTGCGCAAAATGGCTTTGTCACTTTTGGTTTGGTATTCGATGACTACGTCATCTTTGCCAAAGAGGGGCATCTGTAGACACCCCCATTTTGCTATACTTTAAAAAGCAAAAGATTTGGTAGTTTGTCAAGTTTCGAGTCCGTATTCCACCTATGATTAAGCATCTGTGCATTTTATGGTAGATTTTGCCTCGTTGAAGGAATTCTGAAGTTGATTCGCGATCCTAAAGGTTTCTAGGTTGTTCCAATGGTATCTAGAAGATGAAAATTCAAGTTTCCAACCAACTGAAAAAAACCTGTTATTTTTAAAATTTTTGGGGTTTCCCTCATTTTTGCCCATTTTTCACTACAGGGGTATTTTGGTCATCCCCGATGTGCCTCGTTTAACCCCCGAGTTATATTTGAGAAATCTTGAGTGATTTTACAAATATTGAAAAAGCTGCTATTTTTAGAAACTCATGGAGCTTTCACATTTTCATCATCTTATGGATATTTCAATCATTTTTCATATATTCAAAACCATCTCGAAGGTACGGCTATGGATTAGGAGTAATTTCGTAAGATTTGGGAAACCTGCTAAATTTAGATCTCTCAAGATTTTCTCTTAGTCTTGCACTTCGGGAGTATTTTAGACATTTCTAACATATCATATTTGGTCCCTAAGTTGTGTCTAAGAAATCTTGAGTCCGTTCATAAATATGTTATTTTTGGAATTTCTCAGGGTTTTCCCTAGTCTCGCCAAATTCTAGCACTTCGGGGTAATTTGGTCTTTTCCTGTGTAATTCTTTTGATCCCCGAGATATGTCTGAGAGATTATGAATGATTTGCTGAATTTTGGAAAACCTACTAAATTTAGAATTCCTCATGGGTATCGCTTAATTTGGAAATTCTAAGTGTTGAGGGCATTTTGGGTATTTTGAGGGGATACCAAATGATCCTGTTAAATATTGCTCACCAAAAGGACCCAATTTTAAAAGTTTTTATTTTTGAAGCTTGACCACAATGAATTTCCATTTTTAATTTTTCCCTTTAGGAGTGAACCAATCTGAGGGTATTTTGGTCGCATTTGGATGTCTAACAGTCAAATAGGGGCATTTTGGTCCGAAAAGTTATTTTCCAAAAATGATGGTCTGATCATGTGTGAGGGATGTACCATAAATGTCAAATGGGTTGGGTCCATATATAGAATGTTGAATTTAGAAAGATTTTATTGAATTTTTACGGAAAACCCGAAACTCGTGTGAAATGGCCCATTGGGCTAAAGCCCGTAAAGATGGAGCTCATGTGGGTTCACCCATATGGGTCAACCATCATCACCATGGTGGGCGCTCCACATGGCTGACCAACATGAGTTGAGCACCCAACCTTGATGATGTCACAATGGTGACATCATATTTGTTAAAAGAAAAATAAAAAGAATAAAAAAAGAAAAGAAGGAAAGAAGAAAAAGAGAAATGATTGCTTAAAAAGGTTTTCTTCCAAAGAAGCAATGTGGAATGAGAATAGCACGTCTTGATTGACAAGAAATTAAGATTGGAATCAAATCCAATTTGGAAACAAGAAAAAAAGAAAGCAAGAGGGGAAAATTGGAAACAAGCTAAAAATGGGAGCTCTCACATTGGTTTTCTTTCGTTTTTTATTTAATATGGATTTAAATCGGATTATCAAAGCAAGTGTTTCCAAACGTGGGTTTCTTTAAAAACTGATATATTTTGGGATTTCTATAAAAAAAATACTACTGGAAACTTAATTTCCAATCGCGGTTTGGCCGTTTTAATTTTCATTTTATTTTTCAAAAAATAACAACGAAAGGGGTTATTTCTTGATGAACAAAGCCAAAAGTATATCAAACCATGTTCAAAACTTATGAAATCTTGTTTCCAAACCAATGTTCTGATTTCCAGACCACCCAAAAATTTTCGGATGTTTTTGAAGTTTTTTAATCCGGTTTTAAATTATTTTAAATTTCGGCCATTTTTAATAAATATCAAAAGGTTTTAAAAATTGATGAAACTCTTCAGAATTAATGCTCAATAATAAATTGAATTTCTCATGAAATTGATTTTTCAAGAACAGGTTTTTTTATTTGTTTTCTAATCGTTTCTTTGTTTTACCTGTCGTAATTCTTTTTTATATTAAATTAATGAAATTTCGAGTCTTTTTCCTACAAACCAGTAGTTTAGGCCATTAGAAAGTTAGTGAAAATTTTTCAAAAGATTTTACAAAGGTTTAATATGATTTCACAATTTTCTTTAAAAAAAACGGGTTTTAATTCCTAGGAAACGAAATCTCCTTTTTATTCAAAATCAATTTTATGGAGGAGCATTAATTATTAGGTCTTGAAATTTTGACAGTAAATCCTATAACCTATTTTATATTTATTGAAATTTTTACATAATTTTAGAATACCAGTTAATCTACTTTTTAATTGATTCATTGATTTTATTTGAATTTTGTATGAATTGTAATTGGCATCAAATATGGATAAACACCTTTGAAATTTTTACCGTAGTCTAATACTATGATGCTATCTATACTGTAACAGTTTTACTTGATTTGAGATTCGTATGCTATGAGTTGATTCCTTAATTTGTAATCTAACCTAAATTTTGGAAATTCAGAAATTGATAGCAAAACTTATTCCAAATTCATGACATTCTTCCAGTAGTCTAAACTCATTCATATGTTGTTACTGAAAAAGTTACAATGAATTTGGAGTTTGATTGCTTAGGGTTACTGTGTAATCCTAGCAATCTGGTCTTAATGTTAATAAATCACAACTTAATAGTAAATCAAAACAAACGTCAGTGAAAACTTTCAGAAAACCCTAATTTTTCATCCTATATTTACCTTAAAATTGTTTGAAATAGAATCCCTTGAGGTTATAGATTCCCTTTGTAAATTGACTATGCTGTGATGGTTTAACTGCGGAGATCGCATTCATAATTGTATACTAATTGTGATCGTTGCTACATAATTTGAGCATGTAAATTATAGTATGTTGTTGGTTCCGAGGTCCACTATCCACGGAAATCCTGAGAATCATGCCAGGCAATAATATACTATAATTTATGTGTTAAATTATACATGGATTGAGAGCACGATGCCCTTCCATGGATGCTACTCAAGGCTGAAATTTGCCAACCATAGAGCCTTTGGTATTCCTTAGATGTTAGGAATAAAAAATCTTTGAAAAATTAAAAATTATTTACTTAATAAATTATGATCATTTGATCAATGCTTTTAGAACCGTTGGATAACGGTATCTCTTCGTAAGGACCTTTAGAACCAATTAGGAACACTTACCTCGCGTTGTGTCCTAGGTTTTAGGGTGTTCTAGAGTTACGGAGTTCAGCCTCATCACAATTGATTGCTATTATTAGCAATTGAGTCATAGATCTAGTTACACTAATTACCCATTTTTCTCATAGGACAAGCCTAGTAACCTAGGATGTAGGTTCACCTGCATTAATCTAAGAGATGTCTTGCACTTAGATAAGACCATATAACATCTTAGATGGATTCCTAGGATAATAAAATCTACTCAACTTGAACTAAATAATTTCTCTTAAACTGTTAAAACAGTCAATCCAGTCTAGATCGGTGTCTTAGATGAGTTAGGCATAAGTAACTTAGTTCAGGTGCACCGAACTACGTCGACTCTGATCCCACTGAGGCTTGGGTACGTAGGCAGCTTGGATTCTTGATGGCATATCAATCACGAGTCGGCCCCACACACAAATGGTGGGGTTTTGTATATTAGTTTTTTTTATAAATTCTTAATTAAAATATATAGAATTTCCCTCAAATTAGCATTTTAGGAGAATATTCACTTAGATTGAATTCAAACAAATTAAGAAAACCAAGATACACATTAGAGAATACATTGAAATTAGATCTTAGGATGGATGTCACGTAGTTCGCACATTAATATAGAGTTAAATGAGTCATTTAAAAGAAATTCAAAAGTGCTAATTTTTGAAATTGAAGACCGATTATCGGGTATGAATGGTGCATGTGGTGGTAACTCCCCATACCTTCCATTTTCGTCACCAGGTAACGAGTCTAGATTTCTGGTCAATTATGGGTCCTAGATCCCTCATCTAGGTGGTGACTCTGTCACTCTCTTTGCGTGGAATTCGGATTGCCTTAATGATCTCAAGTGCACGGAAAAGATGAATTAAATCACACCTTGCTAGGCTCGGCGGCGTACCCCTGCCCTTATTGGTACTGGGTTGCATGTTTGTTTGCACCCTATGGCTTGGTTGCTGCCTGCTTGGTTGGGTAATTAAAATCAATAATTAAAAGCACACGCCATTCGCGTGGGTACGCGAGACCAAGAGAGAGCGTGGCGGCTCGCCCCCCACCCCTCTCGCGGGATCGGGTCCCACAGTTTTCTGCCCCTGTTTGTTTCCGACCAGGAGTTGACTCCCGGTCTCATTGGGATGAACCGGAGTGAACCAAGCTGTTAACTTGAGCTTAAGAACTTGGATTTTTATTTGAAATGTTGGTATTCTGCCCCGGTTTGTTCCCAACCAGAAGTTGACTCCCGGTCTCATTGGGATGAACCGGAGTGAACCAAGCAGTTAACTCGAGCTTAAGAACTTGGATTTTTATTTGAAATGTTGGTTTTCTGCCCCAGTTTGTTCCCGACCAGGAGTTGACTCCTGGTCTCATTGGGATGAATCGGAGTGAACCAAGTGTTGGTTTTTTGAGTTGTTGTTTTTCTTTGTTCTGAGTGGTTGTTGTTCTTCTGTTTTTGGCAGCAGGTATGTTTCTTCCGGTGATACTGGCAGGGGAAAGGGGATCGCGGCGGCGACGAAGGGTCTGGCGAGTCGTAAGAAGATTCCCTCCGATTTTATAGCCGCGGCCAGGTTGGATCGGTCGCAAGCTAGGCTTCCCGTATCCGCGCCATCTAGCTATTCTGGTCGATCGGTTGGAGAAAAGGGTACGACTAGGTCTCCTTACCGGGAGTTGGAGCCTTCCGCCAAGAGGGTTGCCCCTTCTGGCGCTAAACAGGAGAAAGCTGGCCGTGCGGCTCGTCCTCCTGCCTTTACGGAGGACGTTCCGAGTCGGCTGGAAGGGTCGGTTATGACCAAGCTGCTTCTAGAGCGGATGGGGCTTTCTCCGCAGTGCTTTCAAACGCGGGGAGAGCTGTTTAAACCCGACTGGAAGATTGGTGTCGAGGATGGTGTCCTTACGAATCCCTGGGTCAGGGTGGAGCTAGGGGTGACAACCGCCCTTCCTGGCGATGAGGCTGAGTTAGAAGGCTTTGACCGCAGGGCCCTGGGGGCTCGGTATTTCAGTCGACATCTTGCGTAAGTACCGGGTGGCCAGCTTTCCTGCTTGTGCTTTTCCCTCTTTGTTGCCTTTGAGACCGCAAGTGGGAGTTTCCTAATGGTTTGCTTTTTGCAGTCTCAAAGTTATGCCAGGAAGATGGTGCAGTACCTGCTCGAGGATGAGTCTGAGATAGGTGCTTTCGAGGAGCGACTCCGAAAGCTGAGCGAGGACTTGGAGAAGGCCCAAGCGGAAAAAGTGGCGCTTGATGGTACTGTCGCTCAACTTCGGGTGGACCTCCGGCAGACAGTGGAAGGGAGAAGCCGTGCGCAGGAAAGATTGGCGGTGGCTCAACAGAAGCACGCTGAGGAGCTGGCGAAGGCGCGGGAGGAATGGCGGGATTCCGAGGAGTTTCTCAAGGCCGCAGCTTCGTTCAGTGTGGATATTGAGATAGATGCTTTTGTTGAGTGCCGGCGGGGCGTTCGCGAGGTTGATCCTTCCTTCCCTCTCGAGAAGTTGGTGCACGAGGCCGAGAAAATCATTCCAGAGGATCTTTTGCCGGCATCAGTTGGTACACCGACACCGGTCGGGGATCCGGAGGTTACCTTGGAAGTTTCTGTAGTTACTGAGGCCTCTGCGAGGGCTCAGTAAGGCTCGAACGCCTTGGGGATTTGCTTCTTTTTCATGGTATTATTGACATGCTTGGCTTGTAATAACATTTGAACTATATGTATTTTTTCTCTTCGTTTTTATATGATGCGCCGTGGGCCCTTTGAGCTTTTCGGTATTTCTCTTCGAGCTATTGAGTTGCAATCTTGGTTGGCGAGAGTACTCCTTATGCACCCTTGTAGGGCGTCTTGTTCGTGGAAGGACCATCTTCCCCTCGAGTGATCAGCTCGGAATTAATGGGTCCCGCCTGCCCTTAAAGGGCAGGTCTTTTTTTTCATGGGGAGCGTTTTAGGGTATTTTCGGGGGGATTGGCCCCGATGCTACCTCTGTCTCACTCCCTGTCTTTTCCCGGCCCTTTATTCATCATGGGCCGGAAAGTAGAGATGCACATGGCTCAGGTAGAAACGCTATTCCATTGATTTGTAAAGGGGAAAACACGGCTTTGCTTCTAGAAACCACAAAAAGGAAACAAACAGAACATCCGTCATATCTTAAAAGAAAAACACGGACCTTACCCTACCTTCTTACTGGTAAAATTCTCGGAGGTTATCCATGCTCCAACTTCGAGGGACTGGGGTCCCGTCGAGGCACTCTAGCTAGTAGGCCCCGGGGCGGAGTGCTCGAACGATCCTGTAGGGTCCTTCCCATTTTGGCGCGAGTTTTCCAGTGTTGCGGGGGTCGGATACCTCTGCCCGTCGTAATACCAGGTCTCCGGGCTTTACTGTGCGCTTTTTTACTCGGGCGTTGTAGTATCGTGCCACCTTTGCTGGTAGGAGGCGGTTCGGAGGAGGGCTTGCTCTCTTTTTTCAAGCACGAGATCAAGAGTGTTCCGGAGGAGCTCGGAATTTCCTTGTTCGTCGTAGTTCTCCGTGCGGAAGCTGGAGAGGCCGATTTCTAACGGAATGACCGCTTCAGCTTCGAAGGTTAAACTAAAAGGGGATTCCCCCGTTGCGGTCTGTGGTGTCATTCGGTAGGCCCAGAGGACGCTAGGGAGTGCCTCTACCCAGTTCTTTCCAGCTTCTCCTAGTCGCTTCTTGAGGCTCTGGAGCAAGATCCTGTTAGTTACCTCCACCTGCCCGTTGGCCTGCGGGTGTGCTACGGAGGCGAAACGATGTTCGATGCTTAGGTTATCGCAGAATCTGCCGAATTCAGCATTTGCGAACTGGGGTCCGTTGTTTGTTACAAGTATCTTTGGAATGCCGAAGCGGCAGACCATGTCATGACAGAAAAACTTCTCCGTTGCTTTTGAATTGGGCTTTACCACGGCTTTAACTTCGACCCACTTGGTGAAGTAGTCGATGGCGACGTACAACATTGTGTGCCCCCCGGGGGCTTTTGGGAATGGTCCGAGCAGGTCCATGCCCCACATGGCGAAAGGCAGGGGCCCTGCCATCGCGGTGTATGGTGTGGCCAGTTGACGGGGGGTGGTTGCGTACCTCTGGCACGGGCTGCATTTCTTGACGAACTCCTTGGCGTCCCTGAGGATCGTAGGCCAAAAGTAGCCGTGCCTTACGATTTTCTGAGCTAGGATCCTGCCGCCTCCGTGGTCTCCGCAGATTCCTTTGTGTATCTCTCGTAGTGCGTATATTGGTTCGGAGGGTACCAGGCATCGGAGGTACGGCCATGTGTATGACCGTTTGTACAGCCTGGGTCCGTGGACCACGTAGTGGGCGGCTCTTGCGGTCAGGCGTCGGGCTTCCAGCTTGTCTTCGGTAGTATCCCATCTTTCAGGTATCGCATGATGGGATCCATCCAGTTTGGTCCTGGCGGAATTTCCAAGACTTGTACCTCATCGATGCTGGGGTGGGACAGTATCTCTGTGAGCACGCTGCCGAAGTTATGGGTTTCCTCGGAGGCCATTTTTGACAATGCATTTGCTCGGTTGTTCATGTCTCGCGGTACTTGGAGGATCTCAATTTCCTCCATTCTCTGCAACTTTTCTTTTACCTTCTGGAGGTATCACTTCATCCTGGGGCCCTTGGCCTCGTATGTCCCGTTTACTTGATTGAAGATGAGCTGGGAATCGCTATAGATTTTTAATTTTCCTGCGTCGAGCTCCGTGGCTAGGCTTAGCCCTGCTAGTAAGGCCTCGTATTTAGCCTCGTTGTTGGAGGCTTTGAAATCTAGCCAGAGGGCGTATTCTAGTGTGAATCCTTCGGGGCCGTGGAGGACCACTCCCGCCCTGTGCCCCGTTTTACTTGCAGATCCATCAACATGAAGGGTCCAGTGAACCTCGTCGCTCTGTTCGGCCGAGCCTGGCCTCATGTCTCCGTGAGCCGTCTGTTCGATGGGGCCCCTGTCATTTTCCATTATTGCTGGTTTCGTGGCAGGGGCTGCAGATTCCACTATAAAGTCGGTGAGGGCCTGGGATTTAATGGCCGGCCTTGGTCGGACCTGTATGTCGAACTCTCCTAACTCGACGGCCCAGCTTACCATCCTGCCCGAGGTCTCCGGTTTTTGGAGAATTCTCCTCAGGGGCTGGTCAGTCAGAAGCACTATGGGGTGGGCCTGGAAGTAGGGGCGGAGTTTCCGAGCGGCGCTGACGACTGCGAGGGCGAATTTCTCTATGTTTAAGTAACGGACCTCCGCACCGTGGAGAGTCTTGCTCACATAGTACACCGGGTATTCCTTCTTGTCGCTTTGTTTGGCCAATACCGCACTTACCGCCGTAGGGCTGATGGCCAGATACAAAAATAGTTCTTCCCCTGGCTCAGGTTTGGCGAGTAGGGGTGGTGTCTGAAGGTACTGTTTCAAGGCGTCGAAGGGTTCTTGGCAGGCCGGGGTCCATTCGAATTCTCGTATGTTTTTTAGCTGTTTGAAGAAGGGCTGACATTTCTCTGTCGACTTGGGCATGAAACGGCCGAGGGCGATGATTCGCCCTGCGAGCCTCTGCACTTCAACCGCTGTCGTCGGGGGCTCCATGTCCAGGATGGCCTGGATCTTTTCGGGGTTGGCCTCGATGCCTCTCTGGCTAACCATGAACCCTAAGAACTTCCCGGAAGTCACTCCTAAGGTGCATTTTGCCGGGTTCAGCTTCATCCGGGCCCGTCACAGGGTGTCAAAGGTTTCTTGAAGGTCGGAGATGTGTTTGGAGGCTTCCAAGATTTTTACCAGCATGTCGTCAACATATACCTCAACGTTCCTTCCGATTTGTGCCCGGAATAGCTTGTTTACCAGCCGTTGGTAGGTGGCGCCCATGTTTTTTAACCCGAAGGGCATGACGGTGTAACAGTAGACGCCCTGATCGGTAATGAACACTGTTTTCGGGATGTCTGGGTCGTGCATTTTCACCTGATTGTAACCCGAGAAGGCATCCAAGAAGGTGAGGAGCTCGTGCCCGGATGTGGCGTCGATGAGCTGGTCTATGCGCGGGAGGGGGTAGGGGTCCTTTGGGCAGGCCCGGTTTAGGTCTGTGAAGTCTATACAGGCCCGCCAGCCCCCACTGAATTTTTTGACCATGACCACATTTGACAGCCACTCGGGGTACTGGATCTCTAATAAATCCAGCTTGTAGCAGTTTCTCCACTTCGGCTTTTATGTGAGTTTGTCGTTCTACCGCGAAGTTCCTCTTTTTCTGTCAGACGGGTTTGAGGGTTGGATTCACATTTAGCCTGTGAACGGCCAATTCCTTGGGTATCCCAGGCATGTCCTTAGCGGACCATGCGAACACGTCTTTGTTGGTTCTGAGGAAGTCGATCATTTGGTCTCGCAAGGTGCCTTTCAGCAGGGAACTGATCCGGACTTGTCTCTCCGGCTGATCTTGGGCTATGGGGATGGAGTCTAGCTCCTCGGCGGGCTCTCCTCTAATCGTGCAGGCCCGCTGCCGGAGGTCTTCACTACCGATCGTGAAGTTTTCGGCCAGGGCGTTGGTTCCTCTTAGGCTTGCCGCGTAGCATTGGCGGGCTATCATCTGCTGCCCCCGAACTTCCCCTACTCCGGTTTGAGTGGGGAATTTATCTTGAGGTGGGGGGTGGAGACTACCGCTCCCAAGTCTCTCAGAGCGGGGCGCCCTATGATGGCGCTGTAGGTGAAAGGTATGTCTACAACCATGAAGGTGGTCAAGATGGTCTTTTGGAGGGGGTACGTCCCAAAGGTCACGGGTAAGTCGATTTTGCCATTGACCCGTACCGACGCCCCGGAGAACCCGTAGATGGAATACTCTGCGGGTCCCAGCCTCTCTTTGCCAAGTTTCATTTCTTCGAAGGTTCCGAGGTGTAACACATTGACGGAGCTTCCCGTGTCAACCAGAATCTTTCCTATGTCGAAGTTGGTGACGACTAGCCTCACGACCAGTGCATCGTCGTGCGGGACTTGTAGTCCGTCGAGGTCTTCGTGGGAGAAAGTGATGACCTGATCTTCATGGGGCGGATCCGTTCGGGACACTTTGGAAGGCATTTCCATGGAAAACACCTGCTCTGCATACGCCCGCCGACCAACTGTTGTCGGCCCTCCCGCCGCCGGCCCGCCCGTGATGATATTGATTTTTCCTATAATGGTAGGCGGCTGTTCGCGGGCCCGCAGCTATTCGGGGGGCTCTTCTTTCTTGGGGCGCTGGTGGCGGCGTGTGTCGTGTCTACTGCGGGATTGACGTCTGCTTCGGGAGCGATGCCTACTTGGGGATCGGTGTCGGCTTGTGGATCGGCGGGGGCTGCTAGACCGGCGCCTACTGTGTGACTGACGCCTGCCTCTGGGTTCGTCGGCGGATGTTGGGCCTCGCGCGAGTTTTCGCCAGGGCTCCTGAGATATTGATTTAGGTGCGCTTCCTCGGCCAGCTTTCCTAGATGGAGGCGGAGGTGGAAACAATGGTCAGTTTCGTGGCCGTGGTCCCCGTGGAATTCGCAGAACTTTTTTGCGGACCGCTTCTTTGGGTCCGTGGCCATTCTCTTGGGGGGGGTCAGGAGACCCTGATCTCTGATAGCTAGCAGGACATGGGAGAGGGGAACTGAAATACTCAAGAGGGGAGGTGAATTGAATTTAACTCAATATTAGGCCTTTTGAAAATTACCTATGAACCCTAATTGGAATTTTTCTTCACTTAATTAAATATTTGGTTAGTGCAAATATAATTGAAAAAACAAAGTGAAATGCCAAGCCAAACAATAATGGAAATGCAAGAGTGAGAAATGACACACCGATATATAGTGGTTCGGCCAACGGCCTACTCCACTCTACTCAAGGTCGCACTTGAGGGATTCCACTATTGGAGACCTCCACGATGCCCGGCTCCGAGGCGGTTACAATTCCAAGGGATATTAAACAAGGATGCCCTTACACCTTTACAAAGACTCTCCTTCTCCGCCGAGTTCTAAGCGGTTGCTCTCTAGGGAATTAAAAACGGAATGCCCTAGCCACCTATACAAGATATGAAAGATTGATAGCTTGGCTTCTTCTTGAAAGCTTGATGCCCTTTGTAGTTCCTTGATTGCTCTTCAACAAAGATTTGCAAGTGATAGCTCTAAAATATCCAAACTCAATAGATTCACAAGTGAAAGGCAAGTTTGGGAAAAACCAAAAATCTTAAACTTGAAAGGGTTGCAAGTTAGCTTGAGTGCTTAAGAGGGTTTTTCAAAAATCAAGAAGAAGGAAATAATCCTCTAGATGTTGTATAAATAGTCTCTCCTCAAAATATGACCGTTTGGGGGTGTAGATAACAAAAATCAAATTTTAAATCAAAACCCAACGGCTCTTTTTTGAGCTGTCGCAAGGTTCTCGGAGTTCCGAGACAACGGCCAGAAGAAATAAAATTTCTACTGGACCATTTCTCGGAGTTCCGAGAAATTTTCTCGGAGTTCCGAGAAAATGTCCAGACGCTACTGGACCTTTTCTCGGAGTTCCGAGGGAACTCTCGGAGTTCCGAGAAAAATCTCGGAGTTCCGAGAAGCCTAAAAATCTTTATATTTTGAGATTTTATTTCTTGTTTGATTTTTTGGCTTTTGGAACTCAACTCCTTATGATAATTATGGAATGTTTATGAGGGTCCCAACATGTTGGTCCACCACATAATCATTCACTAACCCGTTATAGTTCTTTAAGTGTTATTTGAAAAATATTTTGAAAACACTTTGCCTTGACTTGGAAATCTAAAGAGACGGGATGTACAATGATACCTATATAGCTTTCAACTTCTCTTTAGTCTTGGTCTTCATTTGATCTCCAATTTTGTGTATGCTTGCTTGAGAGATGAGGTGAGCTCCACTTAGCTCATTTGACTCTTGTTGGGTACATCTTCAAGCATGACCAAGTTGAGTGTTGGTTTCTTCAATGATCAATCCTATCTTAAACACAACACTTCAAAGCAAATTGATTAATATTCAAAAACACAATCAATTATGTTTAGAATCATCAAAACAAGATTGAAGAATAGACCCTTGGGCTTACAATCTCCCCCTTTTTGATGATGACAAACAAAATTGATTATGAGGTGTGTGTGGAGTGACATAGTAGGCAAGTGAATACTAGAACTCCCCCTCAATATATGCACACATATAAATGATACAAGTTATAAGCATGTGGTGCATATAGTAAATTTGAATAGATAATCAATATAGATAATCAATTTCAAACCTTCCCCCCCTTTTGTCATCGACAGAAAGGGTGTAAAAACAAATTTAGGAGTAGATAACTCCCCCTAAATCAATGCTTATGGTATAAAAATATATAACAAGTAATGCACATATACCTGTTCATGATCGAGATGTTGACATATGTCAAAATGTTAGGTATTTTAATTAAAGTGAAGATACCTCTCCAACTTAGAAAACTAAGAAGGCTAAGAATATCAATTGAGTGATTTTTAAGATTAAAGATTTGACATCTCATTCATGCAGATACTACCAAACAACGATTATATATATATATAAATACTATATAGATAAGCTGGTGAAAGGCACAAAGTATTTATTTTGCAATTTCTTTAATTTGATCCGCACTCCAAATGTTTAAGGCACTTCGGATATAACAAATTCTATCATCACTAAGGGGTTTTGTAAAGATAGCCGCTAATTGATCTTCAGTGTTGATATATTTTAAGCAAATATCCCCTTTTTGTGAGTGATCTCTGATGAAGTGGTGCCTAATCTCAATGTGTTTTGTTCTTGAGTGTTGTATGGGGTTCTTTGTTAAGCTTATAGCACTAGTATTGTCACATTGGATGAGAATATTTTCCATTTTGATTGCACAGTCCATCAATGTGCTTTTCATCCATAGGACTTGAGCACAGCAAGCTCTAGCTGCCACATATTCTGCTTCTGTTGTGGACAGAGCTACTGAATTTTGCTTCTTGCTAAACCATGAAACAAGTAATTTACCCAAGAATTGGCAAGTTCCACTAGTGCTTTTCCTATCTACTCTACATCCAGCAAAGTCTGCATCTGAATATCCGATGAGAGTGAAGGAAGATGATCTTTCATACCACAGTCCTAGACTTTGGGTTCCTCTTAAGTACTTGAAGATCTTCTTAACTGCTGATAGGTGAGATTCTTTAGGATCTGATTGAAATCGAGCACAGAGACAGACAGTAAACATAATGTCTGGTCTGCTGGCTGTCAAATAGAGCAAACTACCTATCATACCCCTATACAATTTCTGATCCACAGATTTGCCAAATTCATCTTTTTCTAGCTTAGCAGTAGTACTCATGGGAATTCTTGATGTCTTACTGCTATCCATGCCATACTTCTTTAATAACTCCTTTGTATATTTTTCTTGATTTAAAAATATTCCATTTTTGTATTGTTTAATTTGGAGTCCTAAGAAGTAGGTTAACTCTCCCATCATGCTCATTTCAAATTCATTTTTCATTAAGGTTGCAAATTCATCACACAATTTTTGATTAGTTGAGCCACAGATGGTATCATCCACATAGATTTGGACAAGGAGGATATCATGATTTTCTCTTTTGATAAACAAGGTTTTATCCACCTTTCCCATCTCGAATCCTTTTTCAACTAAGAAAGTGCAAAGCCTCTCATACCAAGCTCTAGGAGCTTGCTTTAATCCATATAAAGCTTTATCAAGCCTGAAGACATGATTTGGATGTTTGAAGTCTTCAAAACCTGGAGGTTGCTCAACATACACTTCCTCTTGGATATAGCCATTTAGGAAGGCACTTTTGACATCCATTTGATATAGTTTAAATCCTTTATGAGATGCATATGCCAAAAGTATCCTAATAGCCTCCATACGGGCAACAGGAGCAAATGTCTCATCATAATCTATCCCTTCCTCCTGATTGTACCCTTGGGCTACAAGCCTAGCTTTATTCTTAGTGATAATTCCATTTTCATCCAATTTATTTCTATACACCCATCTCGTGCCAATGACTGGATGATCACTAGGTCTAGGCACTAGCCTCCACACTTTGTTCCTTTCGAATTGACTTAGCTCTTCTTGCATGGCCATCAACCAATATTCATCATTTTCAGCTTCCTTGATGGATTTTGGTTCTAATTCGGATAGGAACGCCAGATTGTTACTCACACGGATAGTATGATCTAGTTCTTACTGGCAATGTGGCATCACCTAAAATTTGGGATTCAGGATGATCTACCAATGTTCTCCTATCCCTAGGTAATGAGTCATCATTTTCATTTTCTACTTCATCACTAGGTAATGTATGACTTGTTGATGCATGAGGAGGAGCACTCAATTTTGGAAAAAGATGTTCAATGGGTTCATCCTCATCATGTGGCATTTCTTGAGGTGTTGGCTCTCTTTCATCAAATGTCACATGCATGGATTCTTCTACAACTAGGGTTCTTCGATTAAATACTCTATATGCCTTGCTATGTGACGAATACCCTAAGAATACTCCATCATCCGACTTCTTATCAAATTTGTGTAAATTTTCTTTAATGTTTAAAATGAAGCATTTACATCCAAACACTCTAAAATAGCTTATATTTGGTTTCAAGTTTTTCCAAAGCTCATAAGGTGTTTTCTTAGAAATTGGCCTTAAATATACCCTGTTTATAATATAGCAAGTGGTGCTAACCGCTTCCGCCCAAAAATATCTAGGGAGATCATTTTCATGCAACATAGTTCTAGCCATTTCTTGGAGAGTTCGATTCTTTCTTTCTACTACTCCATTTTGTTGAGGTGTTCTAGGTGCGGAAAAATTATGTTTTATGCCATGTTCATTACAATAAGTGTCAAAATGTACATTTTCAAATTCCGTTCCATGATCACTTCTAATGTAAGAGATAGCCACACCTTTTTCATTTTGTATTTGATTGCACAATATAATGAAGTTTTCATAAGTTTCATCTTTGTGTGCTAGAAATATGACCCAAGTAAACCGTGAGTAGTCATCCACAACTACGAACACGTACCTCTTTCCACCTAGGCTACTTGTCTTCATTGGTCCAAAAAGATCCATATGAAGTAGCTCCAAGGGGTAGGAAGTTGAAATCATATTTTTAGGTGCAAATGAGCTTTTCAATTGTCTTCCTAATTGACAAGTTCTACAAATGTGATCTTTGATGTATTTGAACTTAGGCAATCCTCTAACACTTTCTTTTGAGGAGAGGGTCGAAATGAGATCCATTCCGGCGTGACCCATCCTCCTATGCCATAGCCAAGAATCCTCACTAATGGCATTAAGACAAGTTACATTTTGGAGTCTAAGATCATCTAGTCCAATTGTGTAAATGTTATTGTCTCTAGAACCTTTGAATTTGACTACTCCATTTATCTTATTTTTAACAATGCATTTATTGGGATTGAAGACAACTTCAAAACCATTATCACATAATTGACTAATGCTAATAAGATTATGGGACAAACCATCAACAAAGAGTACATCATGTATGGGAGAGGTAGAGTTACCTATGGTGCCTTCACCTTTGACTTTTCCTTTCTTGTCATCTCCAAAGGTAACGTCTCCACCATCCTTGAGTGATAGGGATGCGAATTGAGTAAGGTCTCCGATCATATGTCTAGAGCATCCACTATCAAGGTACCATGTGTTCTTCTTGTTATGGCTTTTAAGGCATACCTACATATGAATAGGCAAGTGAGATCCTTTGGGTACCCAAATCTTCCTAATCTTGCTATGTTCATTTGTTTTTACTTTAAAGTTCAATTTAATTTTATCTTGTTTGGCATGCATGCAAGCAACTTTATAATGACCTTCTAAACCACAATAAAAGCAAGTTTTGGTAATATTAGAAGAAGCCTTTAAAAGTTTGTTTTTATAGTTGGATATTGTAGTATTCCATTTAAGACCAAGTCCACTTTTATCATGTGGCATTCTTTGAATGTTAACAAGCCTATCCAATTTCAATGAACTATGTTCAAATTTTTCAAATAGTTTCTTTAGTTCATCATATTCAAAAGATATTTTACCATTTTCATGCTTTAGCTTGTTGTTTTCAATCGAAAGCTCTTGTCGGTTTTCATTCAAAATGGTGATAGAAGCATTTAGCTCATGAATTTCTACTTTGTATTTTTCATTTTTATCATCTAAAAATTCGTGATCTTTCTTTAACCAACCAAATTCTTTTGTCATGTTAGCAAGAGAGTTTTCAAGTGAAGCAATCTTATCAAATTGAATTTCAAGTTCATCATTTGCACTTTGTAAGGAATCAAGAACTTCTTTCAAAACAACGACATCATTTAAAGTGTTTACCTCGTTATTGTCGTTTGTTGAGGCCATGAAGCATACGTTCTTTGCTATCAAGCAATCTTCGCCATCATTTTGTTCGCCTTCGCTTTCAATTTCTTCATCCCACGTGGCGGTCATTCCTTTCTTGCCTTCTCTTCTCTTGAAGCGGTTGTTTGAAGTGGGTTCATTGTTGAGTGGACAATCCGGGCGAATGTGTCCAAGCTTCTTGCAACCGTAGCATCGGGGTTGAGAAGACCCATCACCAAGTTCTTCTTTCTTCTTGAATGGGGGATTTGTCCTCCTATTTCTCATGCCTCTCATGTTCCTTTGCAAGAATTTGATCCTTCTTGTTAGGAGGGCAACTTCATCTTCCATGTCTTCATTTGCATCTTCATTTTCACCTACATTACAAGCAAAAGCAATTCCTTTTCCTTTTTCGATTTTAGTTTCGATTTCGGGTGCTTTTGTTTTGAAAATCATTTCATGGGTGATCAAGGACCCTATTAGTTCATCTAGGTTCAATGTGTTCATGTCCTTGGCTTCGGTGATTGCGGAGGTTTTGGATTCCCAAGACAAAGGTAAGGACCTAAGGATTTTAGTCACTAAATCTCTATTGGAAAATTGTTTTCCAAGACCCCTTAATCCATTTACAAGATTGGTGAATCTAGTGTACATGTCGGCAATTGTTTCATCGGGTGTCATTTGAAAGAGTTCGTATTGCCGAAAAAGATGGTTCATTTTAGATTCTTTTACTTGATTGGTTCCCTCATGGGTGACTTCTAAAGTGTCCCAAATTTCCTTAGCCGAATTCAAATTTGATACTCTATTGAATTCTCCGGGAGATAGAGCACAAATGAGAGAATTCATGGCTTTGGCATTATAATTCGAAGCTTGTTGTTCGGCTTCGGTCCAATCATTTAAATTTCTTGTGGGTAAGATGTATTCATTATTAATTGCTCTCCACATTTGATAGTCTTGGGTTAAAAAGATTTTCATTTTGGTTTTCCAAAAACCATAGTTTGTTCCATCAAAATAGGGTGGCCTAGTGTTTGAATAACCTTCATGGTGTTGAGGGTAGTTTGCCATTTTAGAATCTTTACTCTAGACCGGTTAGGGTTTTCTAAAAATTAGAGACGAGGCTCTGATACCAATTGAAATACTCAAGAGGGGGGGTGAATTGAATTTAACTCAATATTAGGCCTTTTGAAAATTACCTATGAACCCTAATTGGAATTTTTCTTCACTTAATTAAATATTTGGTTAGTGCAAATATAATTGAAAAAACAAAGTGAAAAGCCAAGCCAAACAATAATGGAAATGCAAGAGTGAGAAATGACACACCGATATATAGTGGTTTGGCCAACGGCCTACTCCACTCTACTCAAGGTCGCACTTGAGGGATTCCACTATTGGAGACCTCCACGATGCCCGGCTCCGAGGCGGTTACAATTCCAAGGGATATTAAACAAGGATGCCCTTACACCTTTACAAAGACTCTCCTTCTCCGCCGAGTTCTAAGCGGTTGCTCTCTAGGGAATTAAAAACGGAATGCCCTAGCCACCTATACAAGATATGAAAGATTGATAGCTTGGCTTCTTCTTGAAAGCTTGATGCCCTTTGTAGTTCCTTGATTGCTCTTCAACAAAGATTTGCAAGTGATAGCTCTAAAATATCCAAACTCAATAGATTCACAAGTGAAAGGCAAGTTTGGGAAAAACCAAAAATCTTAAACTTGAAAGGGTTGCAAGTTAGCTTGAGTGCTTAAGAGGATTTTTCAAAAATCAAGAAGAAGGAAATAATCCTCTAGATGTTGTATAAATAGTCTCTCCTCAAAATATGACCGTTTGGGGGTGTAGATAACAAAAATCAAATTTTAAATCAAAACCCAACGGCTCTTTTTTGAGCTGTCGCAAGGTTCTCGGAGTTCCGAGAATCATTCTCGGAGTTCCGAGAATGATTCTCGAAGTTCCGAGACAACGGCCAGAAGAAATAAAATTTCTACTGGACCATTTCTCGGAGTTCCGAGAAAATGTCCAGACGCTACTGGACCTTTTCTCGGAGTTCCGAGGGAACTCTCGGAGTTCCGAGCTCGGAGCTCCGAGAAAAATCTCGGAGTTCCGAGAAGCCTAAAAATCTTTATATTTTGAGATTTTATTTCTTGTTTGATTTTTTGGCTTTTGGAACTCAACTCCTTATGATAATTATGGAATGTTTATGAGGGTCCCAACATGTTGGTCCACCACATAATCATTCACTAACCCGTTATAGTTCTTTAAGTGTTATTTGAAAAATATTTTGAAAACACTTTGCCTTGACTTGGAAATCTAAAGAGACAGGATGTACAATGATACCTATGTAGCTTTCAACTTCTCTTTAGTCTTGGTCTTCATTTGATCTTCCATTTTGTGTATGCTTGCTTGAGAGATGAGGTGAGCTCCACTTAGCTCCTTTGACTCTTGTTGGGTACATCTTCAAGCATGACTAAGTTGAGTGTTGGTTTCTTCAATGATCAATCCTATCTTAAACACAACACTTCAAAGCAAATTGATTAGTATTCAAAAACACAATCAATTATGTTTAAAATCATCAAAACAAGATTGAAGAATAGACCCTTGGGCTTACAGGAACCTTCAGTGGGGCGCTTCCCAGTCTTTCGAAGACGGGGACGGGGTTCCGGCTCGCCTGTTTTTCCTCGGCCCGTGGCCTCATGGCCCTTTGGCCGTCGTTGCTTTTTCTTTCATCGGGGCCAGCCTGGCCCTGCTCTCGGGCGCAGGCTTCTTCTGCTCGTACGAACTTGTCAGCCTTGGATTCAAGTTCCTGCAGGTCCCGTGGTGGCTTTAGGGTAAGATGCAGCTTGAGATTCGGGTCGGTGTTGGCATGCTTCAGTGTTGCGACCGCTATTTCGATGTCCATGTTAGAAAGCTGGGCCAATTCGGTGTTGAATTTTAACATGAAGTCTCTTAGGGTCTCGTTTCTTCCTTGTCGGAGGGCTAAGAGGGCGTCCGCTGGATCGTGGCGGAGGCGGTTGTTGGCGAACCTTGCGCTGAACTTCCTTCCGAATTCGTGGAAGGATGCGATGGAGTCGGGCTCCAATCTCATGTACCAATCGTTAGTGGTCTTTCTTAATAGGGAGGCAAAGGCTTTGCACATAAATCCGTCCGATGTGCCCGGAGCGTCATTACCTTTTTGAAAGTTTGGAGGAACTCGAGAGGGTCTGTGCTTCCGTCGTACAGACCGAAACGGGAAAGGTCTATTCCCGCTTCTACTGGGGTTTTTAAGACCTCCGAGGTGAACGGGGATGCTGTTTCCCTCTCCCATTCGTCGAGGATGCTGTGGGCGTAGGGCTTTTTCATTTCCAGTCTTACTTCTCTGATTTCCCTTTACAGGTCGGCTATGGGATCCATACTGGGGGGTTGCACTGAGGTTGCTACCTCCTCCGCCCGAGCTGGGGGCGGTTCCTAGAAACGAGCAGCCCGGGCAGGGGGAGCGCGGCTTAGCGTAGCTTGCTTCCCGTCGTCTCGCTGGCGTCCCTTAGCTGTGGGGGGCAAAGGGCTATTTCCCGATGGGGACGGCGTCCGGCGGGCCGGTGCTCGCCTTCGCCGGGGATGACGCTCCCCCGGCTGTTCCTCGTCACCTTCGTCATAGGCTTCCGTCCGGTCCTGCGTTGTCATGGGCCTCCCCGGGGCCGGAGGTTCCGGCGGAGGCAAGCGTTGGAGTAGTTCTCGGCAGAGTTCGTTGAACATTTCCATGGTGGGGACCATCTGCGGTGTGCTGGAGGAGGGCTGGTGTCGGCCCGAGAGCGGTGAGTTAGGCTCCCGGGAGCTTGAGGTGTGGGTTTGTGTGCGTTGAGCCTGGCTCCTGGTCATTACCCTATTTCTTGCTGTTGGGTGTGGTTTCTCATCGCCATAAGGCGTTCAGTACTCGACGAGTCTCACGGCTGGCGCCAATATGATGGCGCCAATATGATGGCGTCTGAATCCGGGTCTGCGATCGCGCGGTCGGTAGAGAGCCTCCGCGGGGTCTGTAATCACAAACAAAGGGGGTCAGGGGGTCCGGGGTGGGTCCCGGACGACCACTTCGACACCCAAGTCAGATCCTTCGACCAATCAATATAAAGGACAGCGAGAAGAGGAGGGGGTTTGATCAGGGTTACCAGGACCAAGGCGCGGGTTCTTTTCTGGGTGTGGGGATGAGTGGGTCGATGGGGACTAGCAGGGAGAGTAGGATTAAGTTCCTAGTTTCCTCTGTTGTTGCCTCGCCTCTTTTTCCGGTTGTTATGCGGGAGCTGAGAAAAATGATGTCTTTCAAGAGACGTCATGGATCTCTCTCTTCTTCCCTTCCCTCCCTTTTAAAGGGAGGCACGCAGAACTTTTCATCATTATGGAGAGAAAACCTTCCTTTGCAGGATTGAGGTGTTCCCTTGCTCCGCCGGCGCGCGCGGCTTTGCCGGGTATTTCCTTCCATAACTTGTGATGATGAGGCCTGGACGGCGAGAGAGCGACACGCGTCGTGATCGTATGGTCTTGCCATTTCCCAATGCCTTTCTTTATGATGGTTAGGCTTTATTGGTGCATGGACGACACGTGGCGAGATCTGAGAGCAACGCCGTATTTATGTCCCATCACCAACAGGCCTAAATGTAATCAAATAAATCAATTTTAGATTCAATTGTTTCTCAATTTCCACAATCGACAAGGTTTCATTCCAAACGATTTGAATATTCTGAAAATCGATTTTTAGGGATAAATTTAATGTTACCCGAAAAACCAATTAAGGAAGAAGCCGTTTTAGTAATGGCATAACCAGAATTTAGAGGCAAAGCTTATTTTGGTACGTAGAACCATTTTAGTAGTGGCCGACTTTATTAGGAGAAAATATTTTCCAATTAATAAAAACATTTTTTGGAAAAAAGCGAATGACTCTGGAAATAAAGCTTATTATATATTATAGATAGATTATATACAGGAGAAATTATATAATGCCCGACCGTGAGATTATAAAGGGTGGGTAGAGACAAAACTTGCTGCCTTGGTTTTTGAACCAAGAGAAAGTCAACAAAAGGGCTTTCTCTTGGATTAAAATCCAAGGGAGAGATGGTTTTCTCTCTCTGCCCTTTATAATCTCACGGTCGGCCACCATATATGTTCTCTATATACATATAGATATATATCTTAAGAGTTATCTATCAAAAAGAGGGTAAATATCAATTACCCTTTCTGTTAAATGTGTGTGGACTATGTCATTATCTTGCTATCCTAACACGTACTGATTAGCAGTACTTGTTGACTTTGAGGGTAGAAATAGAGTACACCACAGGAATGCTAGCAACCTTCGCCTCTCATCTCAACCACACTATCTGCATCTATTCATTAGAGTGTTTTAGAGTGCGAAGGTTGCTGACATTCCTCTTGAACTTTTCTCCACGTTAGCTGGGGTGGCCATGATGAATGACACTAACTGCCCAACTGATATTCAACAGAAACTCCTATGTTGCTTGCTTTTGAAACATTGCATGTAATGTTTAGTGATTTGATGACTATTTTAATAAGAGATTATACTTCCCATGCACGAAAACTAGGGTTAATGAAAATATTACAGATTGTTTTCCACTTTTCCTCAGCTAGTCATTTTTCAGAATGGAAAAGTCCTCTATGTCATAATGGAGCAGGGATGTTACCTTTCTTTTTTGTAGTAGCTCAACTATCCCACCAAATATGGTGGGGTTGTTAGCTTAAAACATAGCTTAATCCTTACTTGAATTGGATATTATATGCATCAGCAGATTGGTTGTAGCATGACAAAAATGATTTTTTTTATTGTAAATTTAAGAGAAGATTCTTGATAGCTTCATTTCATCAAATGTGTGGTGGATTAAGACTGATAATCTCTCTAAAGCATTTGGATAGATCATCAACTTGCTTGCATTTCTAATTAACGAATATATCAAAAGTCATAGTCCATTTGAAGTTCCATGTAAAATACTAATTTTAGGACTGTTGGTTCAATCTCATCGTATCTACCAAAAAATCAAAATGACATTTGATTTGGAGAGTTTTTATATGGCTCCTTTGAAAGGTAGGGTGGATATTTTGAATCTGCTAATTACGGTGTTCAAATCAGTTTGTTATGTCCAAAAAGAGCCATGAAAGAAGAGAAGAACTAAAGATTAATATTTTACTGTAATTAAAAGGGAACACCCCACCCCCACATCCCAAGGTTTCTGTGAGAATGGTTCACTGTTCGAGAATAAATTCACCCCCTTTAACGTTTTTCTTAGCCTTTATAACTTAACGAATAACGTTGGGCGAGGGGGGGGGGGCATGGTTTATCCGTCCGGGGGGCTATCATTTCCCAATTTTTACCAAACACTCCTACTTCCCTCGCTGATTCTTAATAAAACACATTGCTTTCTAAATTTGTACCGCTGTCACTGTATGGGGATGGGTTGGAGAGCCGCCACTTGTGTCTTTCCTGCGTGCGTCATTGCACACTGGCGTACAATGTTCCAAAAGGGATGTATCTATCAAAAGAGGGATTGCTAGGGGCAAACGCAGAAAGGCATTTTGTAGTTATCTATTGCGTGTGAGAGCAGCCACACAGGCTCACTTTTCAGAAAATTGTCTTATTCATTTTTTCAATCTGAGGTGGCTGCTCTCTCTCACATGCAACAGCCAGCTGTGAAATACCTTTATGCTCTGGTTCCTAGCAAATCCCATCAAAAGAACAGATGTTTAAACAAAAATTACATATTGGATTTCCAATCCATATACTATATATAAAGCGTGAATCAGGGGTTAAAGTCATCCTCACTTTTGCGTTTTTTCCATTCATGTCCCACAGCCCAGCACAATACTTTTTGCATTGACATTTCTGGTTTCCTTAAGGGCATTCTCGACATTCCCGTTGGGCAATAAATACCCTAGCAATTCCTTATTTTGCCTCTCAAAGATAACTCCAAACGTCAGCATTACTCTTTTACCATTAACCCCTTTGCTAATATCTAACATCTATCTCTATGAGAAATTATTTGAGGGTAAAATCGTAATCTACATACGAACAGTACCGACACGGGTATCTGTCTATGACAATTACAAAAAAAAAACTACCAAGAAGAGGTAAAGACATATGACAATGACGAAAGAACTACTTTATATTACTCATGCAGGAGACTTACAAAATATTGACGGATTCCGGACACCTGAAGAAGAACAACAATTATGGAAACCTCTATCGATTGGAGGGCTAGGATCAGCCTATATCGATTTGAGGGCTAGGATCAACCTATGGAAATGATTTTACGGGCACAACCGATTGATGTTGTGTTCCATCACATGGATGGTTTGGATCAACCTATAACCCTCTATAGATCGGAGGGTTCAGATTAACCTATGAAAATTATTTTTTGGGCACAACCTATGTAGGCAATGACCCATCTAATGGATGGTTTGGATTATCCTATGGTACGGGCCATACCGTATGATGGGGTGTAAAAATAGCAGCCTGTAGCAGGCTGACACATGTCCTGGAGTAGGTGAACTCAAGCCTATCACAGGCCGACACCTATCCTGGAGTAGGTGAACTCAAGCCTATCACAGGCTGACACCTGTCCTGGATTAGGTGTCTCAAGCCTATTGCAGGCCTGCACCTGTCCTGGCGTAGGTCATCCCACGTCATCGAGTTTCCCTCTATAAAAGGGGGTTCAAAGTTCAAACCAAGGGTAATAACCTTCCTCTCCTCAAAAAAACTCTTAAACTAGCTCTGCACTCCTGCTCATATACTGACTTGAGTGTCGAATGGGGGACTCTAAGGATAAATATCAAGTTAATACCATGGACATATGCATTCCAAAAAGGATTTTCAAGACTATATGAATAATTTATATTACTTATAAAGAGCAAGATTCACATTAGTCATGAAAAAATATTCAATTAAAACCTTTGGAAATACATATACTTACAACTCATCAAAGACTTCACATATAATGATAACCATTTAGGTATAATAGAAAAGTCTGGTGATAATGTAAAGGATAACTAGGTGCACAGAGATGTTCAAATACATTTTCTCACATAGGGCATAAAAAGTTGTCTAAGAAAGGATTTGAAGTAATTTTCTAGACATGACATTTAAGCACATAATTTTGCTAGAAGAAATAAATAAATCAATTCCAGTATATACTAATCTAGCAAATGCCATTTTTATCCAATTAGAGTCCAAATATGAAAGATTTACTCTTATGAGTTTAACTTTAAATCATGGTTTTCACATTAACTGCTCTGTTGTGGTTTTACATGTGGATGACTACTAAGTGAAAAATGATCTAAGTCTTAATGAGTGCACTTAGAGTAGTATATATAGATACACAAGAATCAAACAATATAAGTCTAATGTATCTATAAGTTGTTTCTTTAAAAAAAATGTGATCTTTAAAACACATATGAGGCTAGATGCAAGAAAATATTAATGTGACATCTAGTACCTAAATCAACTCAAGGGATATGGCATTTAAGCTCAAGATTAACTAGATACATGGGAATCAAGCATATTGTATCTAGAAGTATACATTCCATGGGATTTGACAATTTTAGCTTAAACATAAACTATACATCAAGTGAGATATCTAGGGAACCTTTTCCAATAGATATAACAATTTAATGCAATGTGTCAAAGTCTAATACAAATCAAGTTTTAAGCATATAGACTTTGGATTTTCAAAAAGATAAACATTTAAGCACAAAATATGGATACATGGCATTCATGCAAGATAGACATTTTTGTATCCAAACAACCATTTTCATATGATATAAACATTGAAGCACATCCCTACATCTATTAAGTCATTAATAGATCAAGTAGGGAGTTTTGGAACCCAAACCATCTTGGGTTCATGCAAGTTTGTTCTATGAAATAGATCATCTTTTCTAATCCACACATACTTGCAAGATTTCACAAACCTAAGTCTACACATAGATTTGTGATGACCTCATCTACCACAATAATATATGAATCATAAGAATAGGTATCTGAGGATCTAGATGAACAATTACAAGAATGCATAGGCACACAAACATGTTTAGCATTCATTTCTTGTAGGAATTTATTTTCTAACTCAAGATTTTTATTTTTCAATCTCATTTCTTTAATTTTCATTTTCAAGTGACTTATTTCATGAGATGGGGATGTTTTTACTTCATCTCCTTTTTCCATCAAGATTTTGAGTTCCTCCATTAATTCAAAATTTCTCTTTTCAAGAATATTGTTATCTTTAATCAACTTCTTTTCTTCATTTAGCAAATTTTGATAGTCATTTTTAAGGTTTTCAAATTCCTTAGAAATTGAGTTTAGAGAGTTTTTAAGTTTTTGATTCTTTGAGACTTCAAGATTTAAGGCGTTATTTAGTTTCTCACATCCATCAAGAAGTTCTTCAATTGTAAGAGGCTCATCCATATCAAAATCATTATTTTCTTCATTGTTGTTTTCTAATGCCATAAAACATTTAATATTAAAAATATTTTCAAGTGAGGTCCATATTTCTTTGGCATTTTTACAATTAGCTATTTTCTCAAACATATGAGAAGATAAGACACAACATATGGCATTCAAAGCTTTTGAGTTCAAGCAATATAATAATTTACCATGTTTACTAATTCTCTTAGATCTGGAGTTTAAGATAAAACCATTTTCAATCACTTTCAATAATTTACTATCTAGACTCTTGAGATAAGGCCTCATATGGATCGACCAAGATCCATAGTTGGTTCCATCAAAACAAGGAAGTCTAGAAGCCATTAGGTTACCAATACAGATCTTTTCTCTTGAAGAAATTAGAAAGTTCAAAAATCTATATAAGAGCCTTTAGCTTTGATACCAAGTGAAATCCCACTAGGCAACCCAAGAGGGGGGTGAATTGGGTGTCTTTAAAAAAAATTATCCTCTTTAAAAACTTTTGTAAGATTAGTTTCAAAATCTTAAATGAATATCCTCTCTTAGACCTTCTGTCAAACACTTGTTAGATGGCTTTTGAAAACCCTAGTTGATTATTCCCTTTCTAATCTTTCTATGAAAATACTTGGTGGTTGATTATAGATTGTAAATCCCACAACAAGATAAATAAATTAGATGAATGGTTTCTTTTAGGCCTTTTATCAAGCACTTGGTGGAAGGCTCATGCAAACTTAATTAACAAGATTAAATGGGCCAATTAGCAAGGTACTAGATAAGCAAGTTAATTACTATTGCTAACTACTCACTCAATTCTATGTGTATAAATGTAAGCACAAATAAGAGTGAGGGGGAGAGAGATAAATACCACACAAGAGACGCGAAGATTTATAGTAGTTCGGTCTTAACCCCAAGACCTACTCCACTCTTCTCAAGTTTTGTCTCCTTGAGGAATCCACTATCTTCCAAGGAACTTAAATACGGCGTTCCTTTCGCCTTGTACAATCCGAGCATCCAAGCTCCAAGGGTCTTAAATACGGCGCCCTTTGTTGCCTAGTTGACAATGAAGAAGAAGATTGAAGCACACTCCTTAGCCTCTTGAAGGCTTGATACAATGTAAAGCTCACAAGAGTCTCTCAAAGATAATTACAAAGATAAGCCTAGGTTTAATCCCTTTAGATATTCTCAAATTGACGCACAAGGGTGTTTTCCACTCTCTAATATGTTTATAACAAGTTTAGGAATGAGAGAGATTGGTTCACATGCTTAGGGAACCCATATATATAGAGAAAACCCAAAACTAGCCATTACAAGGGCATTTCTGTAATTCTAGGCAACTTCCCAACGGATCTATTTCAGGGCATTTTTGATATTTTCCAGATTTCAGACTCAGTTTTGTAAAATTCATATCTCACTTGTTTCTCGTCGGATTTCAACGTTCTTATACTCGATTTGAACAGAAATGATGAGCTCTTTCTGTTAAAAATATTTTTAAAAATATTTAAAAATGTTTAGGATCAGTTATGATAGGATTTATGACCTGATCTCAAAATTCAAGTGCTAAGTGTGCTGATTTGAATCTTTTACAATTCTAAGCTATCTATGGCACTAGGGCTTTGGTCCGCGGGTCTTTTCCTTATATTCTAATACTGTTTGGGACCTTATTAGTGACTTGATTATGCCTCAACAAGGGATACCTAAGTGGGATTAAATTATACAATCTAACACAAGACTCATTACTCACATCTTCAACTTTAAAGCTCATCTTCAAGTCTTGGTCTCTTACATGGATCACTCCTTCAAGTTGTTGATCTCCAAGCTTTGGCCTTCATCTATCTTTCTTTGTTTGTTCAATGCTTTGAGATGACTAATGTTGAGCTTCTCCTTGGTTGATCCTCCAAGGTATGATTGATCATTTGTATGCTCTAGCTCATTTGACACGTGTTTGGTTCATCTTCAAGCATAGGCCATCAATGGTGTGTGCTAGCATGGATTAACTTCTGAATTTTCTGTCCATACCACAACACTCAAGGCAAACAATTAGTCCATAAAAGACTAATCATTTTGCGTTTGTTAATCATCAAAATAAGTGATTGAATGAACCCATGGGGAACCCTTGGGCTAACAATTTGCCTAGCAAACGAGAAGCATAGGCCATCATTGGTGTGTGCTAGCATGGATTAACTTCTGAATTTTTTGTCCATACCACAACACTCAAGGCAAACAATTAGTCCATAAAAGACTAATCATTTTGTGTTTGTTAATCATCAAAATAAGGTGATTGAATGAACCCATGGGGAACCCTTGGGCTAACAATTTGCCTAGCAAACGAGCCGGGATAGAAACGTTGTGCAAATGCAGAAGGGGGTGATTTATCCTAAGGAGGTTGTGGTAGGGGGCGAATAGGACACGACGAATTGTCCACTTATCATTTTTTTCGCTCAACCGTGCACCCATCAATCTTGGTAGTGCCAATATCATCCCTAAGGATTGCTATAAATACCAACTTAACCTCATTTTACTCAAAAAAAAAATTAGGGTTTTGCTAACCTAATCAGAGAGAGTTGAGAGAGAGAGAGAGAGAGAGAGAGGGAAATGAGAGTTTCTCATTGTTCTTCTTCTCCGATCGTTTATTGTAGGAGCTCCGGTCAATTTTCGGCTGGATCTTATTCTCATTCTTATAGTTTGTATTCCTCTGCTATTATTCCTAACCTTGAGGCCTCATATTTGCTTTTTCCCAACCCTAACCATATCTTCTTCTCTGATTAACTCCGGCAAGTTTCCTATTAAGCTCCGGCCGGTCTCTAATTTTCTTTGAGTGTTAGTTCTTCCTCTATTAAACACCATATCTCCTCATTTCCATGTCTGTTGCAATATTCCAAACCTTATTTTCATAACATGAAATCCTAGCTTTCCATCTTTGAGGAAAATCTCTCAATCTGTGAGAGTATTAGCTTAAATCATCTAAGTTCAAGCTATATCATCTCTTCAGAGGAAGAAGGAGAATTTCAGTTTGAGGCTCAACACTTTCAAAGCATTGTGAGTTGATTTTTTCGATCAAAGCTTGATGTATATCTCTCCGTTCAATTGTATCGATCTGCTCCAACTTCTTCTACAAGGTCATCAGGTAATTTATTATCTTTAGGTGGAGTTTTTTTTAAACATTTATTGGTTTGTGGATGTATCTCATAATCCTGTAATAAAATCATTAATTGTTTATACATGTTGATAATGATAATTGATCACATCCTTTAGCATTGGAACTGATGCTAATTAGATGTTACTTAGAGATGTTGAATACCTGGTAAATGCACATGTCTGAGTGATGGAATTTGTTTATACTCTATGCTTTTGATGACAGAGATCAAGATTTCTTACTATTTGGAGTTTGTGTAGATAATATGCTGTTAATTACATTGATCTTAATTTTTTTTTTATTGAATAGGAGGATCGTTAGTGTTGACTTTCAGTTGTTAAGTTTACACTTATCTATATGGATTTATTTTTTGAAATTCTTGATATAAGATAAGAGTATCATAAATCTCTCTGTTAATTCCTTGGAAATTTGTTGAAAGTTCAAAGAAATTTGAGTAAAAAATTGCTCAAGGATAGACAAATTTTCGTTAAGAAAAACTTTTTGATTGTTTAGCTGGAAAGGTTTTAAAGTTTTTCTTGTCGCTTTCATAGAACAAGTATATATGATGACAAAGATTAGTGTAAATGAAAAGAAGATATTCCCTTGCTGTATATGATTTAAAGGCTTAATCACATGTGTTAATTTGATGAGTTTGTACCCAAATGTTGAGTAGTTTCAAGGTTTTTAAGCACCAGTCCTCTGTTTTGAAGTTCATGAAAATTGATATTTCTCATTTTTTTTAGTGTTCATTGAGTTAAAATCTTCACATTCTACAAGATCAGAAATAAATGGAGTTATTTTCAGGCATTATGTTGCATGAACTTATTACTCTGCTCTTTTCTTGTTCGAAGAACAGGTTGATCTAGTTTGGGTCATTAGGAAAACTGAGGTTAAGATGAGTATCTTGATTCATAAATAAAAGTATCTATGATCTTTTATATGGTTGTGTTACTTAATGAAAAGAAATTTGCTAAAATAAGTCATGTTCAAATGATGTTTTATTTCTAATCAGGATAATAACAGCAATACAATAGCATTTGAGTAAAAGCACTAATTCAGAATGTGTCCCTTACCCAATTTCATCTTATAAGTCCACAAAATGAATGGCGACTGTAGAGAGTTGCTGCTTATGTTGATATACCTTAGTGCTAACCTTAGCTTTGCCCAGTCGTGCTCTATTCTTTTGATATATTTCATAGCCCAATCCTCTTCATTATGCCCTGCAGCTTGTGTCGAATTCATGTCATTATTTCTTTGATTCTTTTTGGTAGTTGTGGTAGCCTTTAGTGATACTTGCTCTTTCTTGAGTCATTAAAGACAAAATGACTTGGTGTAGCTATCGGAGTGGGGTAGTACTTTATGCCAAAGCTTTATTTGTTGAATTTCTAAAAATTTAACCTTAGTAGAGAAAGACGATTATGGACAGCAAGGTAGTCATTTGGTAGAAAAAGGTTGTTTTTAGCATCTAGGGAAAGATGTAATGTTCAATTTGGTTTTATAAACAAGGGTTTTCTCTAGAATTTTGGATGGTAACATCATGTCGTTTGTGTTTGAAACATCATCTATATTTTACCTGAGTTTGTAGGGATATTTGAATAAGGGTCTTCATATTAAAGCTATGAAAGGAAAAGTTAAAGAATATTATTTAGAAGCATGTTTGGAACTGATTGTATGTATGCAGAATAATAAAATGATTAAAAAATGTTACAACTGGAATTTCTCAATCAGTTTTATGGTCAGATAAGTGCTGAATATTTGTATATCAAATTCATTCTCTGTATACCATTTAGGTTATAGTGCAGGTTCAATTATAGTTGAACATGGGTGTTGCTTTAATATTCTTGTCCATTTTGTTAGATTAATAGGTTCATGTCTTGATAAGCTTGTAACTTTGATTTTTATCACTTGTATAGCTTGTTATAACTCCTAGTATAAAATAAGAATGGAGGATTGGTTCGATTGTTCAGACCTACTTGTACCATTCGGGTTTTCGTTCGGAAAATGTCACTGAGCACCTTTAGTGTAAGTGTGTGAACTTGCAGTTGTGTCATTTGGTATTTTAAAAGAGTAATCATGATGCTCTGTCACGAGAGTGTTGAAGTTTAGTAGTTTCAATGTTGGAGTTTTGGAGGAAGTAGAGTTAAATTTTGATTGGATTCACAATGGATACCTGAAGCATAGTAGAGCTGTTCCAACTAACTTTCTGTTTCACCCATTTGATATGTTTTGAAGTTAGGGGAATGAGAATCCAAATTTGAATATAAGGAGTTAAAGTGAAGATGAAAACTACAATATTTTCTTAAGCTTCATCTGTAAGGTAACACAAAAATAAAATAAAAATTGGTGGCTAATCATGAAACTAATGGGTAGGGAGTTTCAACTAGTGTTTGGTAGACAAGCTTCCAATGGTTAAACTCTCTAAGCTTGTTGTCCTTAATGATTATAGAATGACTTGTTTGTTTTTCTAGATAGGTATTTTGTCTAGTACAACCGAGGCAGTTAGCAGGTTTTGTGTGTTCTCAACAAGAATAAAATCTGATTCAATGAATAGCGAGATGATTGACTTGAGAACCTCACAAAGACAGCATTGTTAGTTGGATGCTAATGGAAAAAATGGATGTGAATCAGAAATTTCAGAAGCTAAATCTAATTAGAGCAAAAGTATTGCTTTCACATCAGCCTTTAGAATAAAAAAAAGAGAAGAAGAAAAATGAGTGCATCCAAGATATCAGTGTGCATAGGATTTTATAATAGGAGCAAAAATCAAAATTAATATGGGGCGTAGTAATAACCACTTCCATCGATGGACAACATTCCATAAGGCATTGGTGAAACTGGATAGTAGCCACCATTGTTCAGTTTTGGTAAACTCACTTGTCCATGCATCCCATTTCTATCATATTGCTCTCACAATAGCTATTTTTGAGTTGGCAACAGTGTGATTGTAGGCCATAGTTTTCATTTTTATAGCAGATTATGTTTATAGAAAAACCATAAAAAGTTTTCCTCCTTCATTTCTTTTGAATTGATGTTACTATGAATTTGTCATGTATTTGCACATATGTTGATTAATTAATCCAAGTTAGAATACATAGTATCTCACAGATAGCAGGTGAATCCATGTCAAGATAGTTGTGTAGTTACACAAAGTCGCCTTGCTTTCGTTTACTATCATAGCTTAATAATAGATGCGTATATCACTGATATTTCTGTTCGTTTTTGTATTCACACCATTATATGTTGATATCTTAGTATTCATCTTAAAAGTTGGTGCATGAAAAGTACTTAAAAAATTATAAAAGGGGAATTAGTTGATAAATTTGAAGGTCATGTTTAGTCTTTAGAGAGTAAGAGAGATTAGTGTAATTGTAAAGGTTTAGTTTGTAATAGTATTTGATTGTTTCTATCATTTCAAAAGGGTGATGAAGGCGTTAGCCCAAACCCATCTTTAGAGGGACATACCGAATCATGGTAGTACCCTCTGTCTTCTTTCCTCTTCTTTAGGAGAAAGTATTTGGCCTTATAGATACCCTTGAACATTAGCAAGCCCTATTCATTGCAAAGGTGATGAAGGCGTTAGCTCAAGCCCATCCTTAGGGGACTTGTTCGATCCAAGTAGCTCTCCCCTCTCTATTTATAAGACTTGCCCAGTCTTTTAAAGTCATGTAACCTTGTACATTAAAAGCTCATTCATTGCAACGGCGATGAAAGAGTCATTTAGAGCCCACCCTTTAGAGAGACAAGCTATGTCTCAGTGGAAAATCATACTCTTTGGAGATAGGCTTTGTCTCATTAGTGAGTCTCACAAGTTGCACCCCCAACTAACTTAAAGACTAACTTAGTTCTTTAGTTACCCTATTCATATTTATCATCGCAAGGGCAATGATAAGGATACTTGGAGCCCTCCATAGGAGACATTCAATGTCTCACTAGAGATAGTTGTTTCTTGTAAGCCCAATGGTTCCCACCTTGGCATTCCCATCTTCTTTTGAAGATTCCAATACACAAGTGATTTAAGATCACTAATGTGTTTGATTGTCTAAGTTGTAGATCATAATTGCTTAAAGCCAAGATTGCTTGAATTGAGGCCAAGAAGTCTCATTGGACCGCATTCGGAGGGCCAAAGACATCGGAGATCCAAGACGAATGAAGACTTGAAGAATCACAATTGAAGATCGAAGTCATATTAGAATGTATAAGATCAAATCCTAGTATTAGATGTTAAGAGGCATAAATTAAGTAAATAAACACACACCCTAAATGTTTAAGTGATTGTCTTTGTGGTGTTCCAACACTTTGGAACCCTCATAACAATCCCAACTTGGTGTAGAGTTGGAAGCCCAAATAAATAAAGAAACATAATTGAAAACCTGCTGAAAATAGACTTCTCGGAACTCCGAGAAAATCCTCGGAGCTCCGAGATTTGGTCCAGTAGAATTTTTCCATCTTCTGTTTGTATTCCCGGAACTCTGAGAGAAATTCTCGGAACTCCGAGACCACTATAACAGGAAGAATTATAGCCGTTTGGAACTTTGCCAGAATTACGACTATGCCCCCAAACGGTCATATTTGGTTTTTCCTATATATATGGGTATCCTAACTTCCCAATCATGAATCCTAACACTCTAAAACTCTATTTGAATATCCTAAGAGTGATTAAAGCTTGTTTATGCCTCTCATCCTCTAAGATTAGGATTTGGATCATTAGGCTCAAATTTGTTCTTCTTCTACAAAATTTGTAAGCCATTGTGAGGGATTTTTGTTCTTTCTTTCTTTATTCAAGAACATTATATAAGGGGGAGTGTTCGGAGAAGCGGAGCCCACTCTCCGTGGTGAGGATTGCCACCAAGTTTAAAGGCATTCGGAATTGTAATCGGCACCGATCTTCGCCGAAGTAGAGAAGATCAAATAGTGAAGCCATCAACGGGTTTGGTAGGTGGAGTGGAGTAGGCCTCACGTATGAGGACTGAACCACTTTAAATCTCGGGTGCACTCTCTCTTATCTCACGCTCTTTATTTTGCATTGCACTTAGGATTTAACTTGTGTGCTTAAATTTCATCTTTGATCTCTTAATCTTCAAATTTGGGTTAGAAGTTTTCAAAAGGTTAAAACTTGTTAGCAACCTAAATTTTACCTCCTCATTAGTTGTCATCTCGGGCCTACCCTTGGAATTTCATTTCTCCCATAGGAGACGGGCTTTCTCTCATTGGCTCTAGTTATTCTCTTATTTTAGGAGACATGCCATGTCTCATTAGCACCCCTCTTAGAGTCACCAGTTTAGGAGTTACTCCATTAGCATAGGAGCCGGTCTTTAGATAAGGAGTCCACCTTCTAGTTTAGAAATCCGTCCTCTAGTTAGGAGTCAGTCTTTTAGGAGTTTGTCCTATCATCACAGGGAGCTATGATTCTATTCAATCTTTCATCAAGTCATGGGATTCTGTCCACCCTTTTATCAAGTCATGGGATTCCATCCAACCCTTGCAAAGTATAGGATTTTGTCCAACCTTCTCAAATCTTCTGAGTCTGTTATGCCCTTACAGATGTTTAGGAGTCTATCCATTCCTTTTGTGAATCTATCTTTAGATATGAGTTCCCTTTTTAGCTATATGGATTTGGCCCGTAGCACTGACACTCTTCCATGTTGTGGATCACGGGGTGCAGATATATGGGTTCCCTTTGGCTAAAATGGTGAAAACACTTTAAATATTTAAAAATATTGGAAAACTTTAAAGAACAAAAATATTGAAAACATTTCAAAACAACAAAAACACTTGAAAATATGAAAATTAAAAAAAACAGAAATAAAAAACATACAAAAACATTCTCAAAAGTCATGAGTCATAAGGAGAGTAGTTAGGAGAGTCTGTATCCGAACTATGTTGGCTTGATCCTCTCCCACGAGGTACATAGGCAGCTTGGGATCTTTTTCCCAGGTCCAGTCAAACCTTCAAAAACAAATCATTTAAATCTTTTCAAAATGCAAAAGTTCTTCAAACAAACCTTGCAAACAATTTTTTAAAATATCTTCCCATAGAGTTAGGAGTCTGTCCTAGATATTTGGGGTGTCTTAGATTTATGAGTTTATCCTGGATATGTTGATGCTTTGTGTGTTTCGTGTGAGTGTCCCTAGAGTTAGGAGGCCTCGAGTCGTGGTCGGATAGACACTTAGTCGAGCCGATGGCTAGATTAGGACGCACTTAGTTAGCCAATCATTTTCTTTAGGACATACAGCCTAGTTACACATAGGATGTAGAGCTCACCTGCATTAGTTTAGGGCTAACTTGCATTAATTAAGGCATATTGGGAGTCCTAAAAGTTACAATTTACTTGAACTTAAGCAATCACACAAGAAGCTTTAAAAACTAGTCAAGTCTAGGATAGCGATCCTAGATGGTTAGGAATCGTAGCTTAGAATAGGCCATCGAACTATGTTGACTCTGATTCTTCCCGAGGCCGGGATATGTAGAGCAGCCGGGATGGCCATCCTCATGTGGGGCGCCCACTTATGTGGCCGACTCACATGGGTGGGTCCACATGGACCCCCCTTGTTGGCTTTAGCCCAATAGGTCTTATGACATGTATTTTGAGTTTTTCTCAATGAAAATTCAATAAAATCCTTTAAATTCAAAATTTCTATCGATGAACCCAACCCATATGATGTTTATAATGCACCCCTAACACGTGATCGAACCATCTTTTTTTGGAAAAATAACTTTTCAGACCAAAATGCCCCTATTTGACCATTACACATCCAAATGCGACCAAAATACCCTCAAATTGGTTCATGCCTAAAGGGAAAAATAAAAAGATGGAAAGTCTTTGTGGTCAAACTTCAAAAATAGAAACTCTTAAAGTCGGGTCCTTTTGGTGAGCAATATCAAACAGAATCATTTGGTATCCCTGGAAAATACCCAAAATGCCCTCAACACAAAGAATTTCCAAATTAAGCAAAACCTGTGAGAAATTCTAAATTTAGCAGGTTTTCCAAAATTCAAGAAATCATTCATAATCTCTCAGACACCTTTCGAGGATCAAAAGAATTACACAGGAAAAGACCAAATTACCCTGAGGTGCAAGAATTTTGCAAGACTAGGGAAAATCCTAAGAAATTTTAAAAATAGCAGATTTCCGAAAATTTATGAACGGACTCAAGATTTCTTAGACACAACTTAGGGGCCAAATATGACATGTTGGAATGTCTAAAATACCCTCGAGTGCAAGACTAAAAGAAAACCTTGAAGATCTAAATTTAGGAGGTTTCCCAAATCTTACAAAATTACTCCTATTTCATCAGCCGTACCCTCAAGATGGTTTTGGATAAAAGAGAAATGGTTGAAATATTCATAAGATGATGAAAATGTGGAAGCCTCATGAGTTTCTAAAAATAGCGTCTTTTTCAAAATTTGTAAAATCACTCAAGATTTCTCAAATATAACTCGGGGGTCAAACGAGACACATCGGGAATGACCAAAATACCCATGTAGTGTAAAAATGGGCAAAAATGAGGGAAACCCTGAAAATTCTAAAAATAGCAGGTTTTTTCACTTGCTTGGAAACTTGAATTTTCATCTTCTATATACCATTAGAACACCCTAGAAACCTTTAGGATCGTGAATCAACTTCAGAATTCCTTTAACGAGGCGAAATCTACCCTAAAATGCACAAATGCGTAATCCTAGGTGGAATACGGACTCGAAACTTGAGAAACTACCGAATCTTTTACTTTTTTAAAGTGTAGCGAAAATGGGGTGTATACAGGTGGTGTTCGGCTAATAATAGGATCCACCATGTTTTCAAATGGGTTTCTCTTCCAAACGGTTGTATTGGGAGCAAGCTAGTTACATGTGTGCATGTGGATCACATATTAGAAGATAACCACCTGTGGGACCCGATCCCGCGAGAAAGGTGAGGCGCGAGCCGCCACGCTCTCTCTTGGTCTCTCGTACCCACGCGAATGGCGTGTGCTTTTTATTATTGATTTTAATTACCCAACCAAGCAGGCAGCAACCAAGCCATAGGGTGCAATCAAACGTGCAACCCAGTACCAATAAGGGTAAACCGCCGAGCCTAGCAAGGTGTGATTTAATTCATCTTTTTCGTGAACTTGGGATCACTATGGCAATCCAAATTCCACGCAAAAGAGAGTGACAGAGTTGCCACCTAGATGAGGGATCTGAGACCCATAATTTACGAGAAATCTAGACTCGTTACCTGGTTACGAGAATGGAATGTATGGGGAGTTACCACCACATGCACCATTCCTGCCCGATAATCGGTCTTCAATTCCAAAAGTTAACTCTTTTAAATTTATTCTAAATGGCTCATTTAACTCTATATTAATGTGCGAACTATGTGACATGCATCCTAAGATCTAATTTCAATATAATTCCTAAATGTGTATCTTGATTTTCTTAATTACGCAAAAGAGATTTTTACTGACTTTTGTATTGATTTGCTATTAAATTGTGATTTAATATCATTAAGACCAGATTACTAGGATTAGACAGTAACCCTAAGCAATCAAACTCCAACTCAGTTGAAACGTTTCCAGTAACAAGATATGGATGATTGTGGCTTACTGGAAAAGTTTCATGAATTATCATTAAGATTTTATATCAATTTTTTAATTTTCAAAATTCAAATTAGATTATAGATTAACACCGTAACCTATATCATATTAATTTTAAATTACTCCAAAATTTTACAGAATAAAGATATAGATGATTAAATCTTACTAAAAAATTTCCATTAATTAGCATTAAGAGTAGATATCAATTTCTGATTTTTCAAAATTCAAATCAGATTATAGATTAACACAGCAACCAATAGTATATCAATTTTAAATCAACTTAACCTCTTACAGTATAAAGATAATCATGATCTTAGACTACTGTATGACTTTCATGGATTTTTATTACGATTTGATGCCCATTTAAATTCACACAAAAATCAGATGAAACCAAAGAATTACTTAAAAAGCAAACCTAATGGTATCCTAAAATCAAATAAAAACTTCCAGTACATATATAATAGATTATAAATTTTTTTATCAAAATTTCAAAACTTAAAAATTAAATCTCCTCCATAAAATTGGTTTTTAAATATAAGAGATCAATTTGTTTCTTAGGCGTTAAAACCCGTTTATTAAAATAAATTGTAAAACTTTATCAAATCTTTGCAAAATTAATTGAAAATATTTTCCTAACATTCCAGTAATCTAAGTTAGTGGTTTGTAAATAAAAATTTTGAAACTATATTAATTTAATAAGAAAAAGAATTATGGCACGTAAAATGGGAAAGCGATTAGAAAACAGTAAAAACCATATTTGTTTTAAAATATTTTTCAATGAAAACTTCCATTTATTATTAGGATTTAATTCTGGAAAGTTTAATCAAATTTTAAAACGATTTGGTATTTATTAAAAATAGACGAAATTTAAAATAATTAATAATCCGATTAAATAAACTCCAAAAAATATGAAAATTTTTGGGTGATCTAAAAACCTTGTAAAACTACTGGAAACAAACTTTCACTAAATTTGGACATGATTTGATATACTTTTGGCTCCATTCATCAAGAAATAACCCTTTTCGAGGTTATTCTTTGAAAATAGAATGAAAAATAAAACGGCCGAACCGCGGTTGGAAATTAAGTTTCCAGTAGTTTTGTATTTTATATAAAACCCAGAAAATATCAGTTTTAAAAAAGAAGCATGTTTTCAAACACTTTCTTTGATAATCTAATTTAAATCCATATTGAATAAAAACAAAAGAAAACCATTTTTAAATGGAGGAAAATTAATTTTTGGATCAAATTTTGGATTTTGAAAAATCATAATCTATATTATAACATACTAGAATTTCAAAGAAAAACTCGTTGATTTGATCCATCAAAATTAAAACCCTAGCATGCTTTTTCTACTTCACAAAGATGAAGAATCCTTACCGTTGATCGCGATCCTTGTCTCTAGGGTTGGTGATCCAAGATATACGCTTTGTCCAACCCTTTTCTCCACTAAAAAAGATCCAAAGAACACTCCAATAATCCTTGATTGTGTGATGCCTTGGAGAAGAAGAAGGAATTCAAGAATTTCTTTTGTGAAGAATACTTGAGAGAGAGAGATGAACACACTTCAAGAGAGAGGAGGTTTTTTTCTCTTTTTTTTTTATTTTTTTTGGGGAGGAGAGAGAAAAAGGACGAATTTGGATTTTTTTTTTATCCTTCCCAGGATTGTTTGCTTGATTTTTATACAAAAAAGCTAAGGTTAAGAGAGAAATAGTAGTTTCCAATGAGAGAGCTCTCATTTTTTGCTTGTTCCCAATTTTCCCTTATTGCTTTCTTTCTTTCTTGTTTCTAAATTGGATTTGATTCCAATCTTAATTTCTTGTCAATCAAGACATGCTATTATCATTCCACATTGCTTCTTTGGAAGAAAATATTTTTAAGCAATCATTCCTCTTTTCCTTCTTTCCTTCTTTCCTTCTTTTATTCTTTTTATTTTTCTTTTAACAAATATGATGTCACCATTGTGACATCATCAAGGTTGGGTGCTCAACTCATGTGGGTCATCCATGTGAGGCGCCCACCATGGTGGTTGACCCATATGGGTGAACCCACATGAGCTCCATCTTTGCGGGCTTTAGCCCAATGGGCCATTTCACACGGGTTTCGGGTTTTTCCGTAAAAAATCAATAAAATCTTTCCAAATTCAACATTCTATATATGGACCCAACCCATTTGACATTTATGATTCATTCCTCACACATGATCGGACCATCTTTTTTGGAAAACAACTTTTCAGACCAAAATGCCCCTATTTGACTGTTAGACATCCAAATGCGACCAAAATACCCTCAGATTGGTTCACCCCTAAAGGGAAAAATTAAAAATGGAAAGTCTTTGTGGTAAAACTTCAAAAATAGAAACTTTTAAAATTGGGTCCTTTCGGTGAGCAATATTAAACAGGATCATTTGGTATCCCCTGAAAATACCCAAAATGCCCTCAACACTTAGAATTTCCAAATTAAGCGAAACCCCTGAGAAATTCTAAATTTAGCAGGTTTTCCAAAATTTAGGAAATCATTCATAATCTCTCAGACATATTTCGGGGATCAAAAGAATTACACAGGAAAAGTTCAAATTACCCCGATGTGCTAGAATTTGGCCAGACTAGGGAAAATCCTGAGAAATTCCAAAAATAGCAGATTTTTGAAAATTTATGAACGGACTCAAGATTTCTTAGACACAACTTAGGGACCAAATATGATATATTGAAAATGTCTAAAATACCCCTGAAGTGCAAGACTAAGAGAAAATCTTGAGAGATCTAAATTTAGCAGGTTTCCCAAATCTTACGAAATTACTCCTAATCCATCAACCATACCCTCAAGATGGTTTTGGATATAAGAGAAATGATTGAAATATCCCTAAGATGATGAAAATGTGGAAGCCCCATGAGTTTCTAAAATTAGGAGCTTTTTCAAAATTTGTAAAATCACTTAAGATTTCTCAAATATAACTCGGGACTCAAACGAGACACATCGGGAATGACCAAAATACCACTGCAGTGCAAAATAGGCAAAAATGAGGGAAACCCTAAAAATTCTTGTAAGCCCAATGGTTTTTACCTTGGCATTCCCATCTTGTTTTGATGATTCCAATACACAAGTGATCATTTATCACTAATGTGTTTGATTGTCTAAGATGTAGATCATGATAAAGTAAGATCAATGATGCTTGGATTGAAGGCCAAGAAGCCCACATTGGACCACTAATTGGAAGGCCAAAGTCATCAAGCAAGAAGTCATGAAGACTTGAAGACATGAAGAAATTCATATTGAAGACCATTTTTTGTCTTTTAGAATGTAATTGATCAAAACCTAGATTAGGTTTTTAGAGGCATAATTAAGTTAATCTCACACACCCTAAATAAACAAGTGATTGTATTTGTGGAGTTCCAACACCTTGGAACCCTCATAGCAATCCCATCTTGGTTGAGAATTGGAAGCCCAAAACAGAATTGAAAATCTGCTCTGCATAGGCTTCTCGGAACTCCGAGAGTTTTTCTCGAAACTCCGAGAATTCTCGGAACTCCGAGAAATGGTCCAGTAGACTTTTTCCAACTTCTGTGTGGCTTCTCGGAACTCTGAGATTTTTTCTCGGAACTCCGAGAATTCTCGGAACTCCGAGAATTGTTCTCGGAACTCCGAGAATTGTTCTCGGAACTCCGAGAATTGTTCTCGGAACTCCGAGAACACTCCAACGGTCTGAAAAAGAGCCGTTTGGAATTTTGCTAGAATTACCTCAATGCCATTGAACGGTCATATTTTGGTTTTCCTATAAATATGGGTGTTCTAAACATACAAAAAATCAATCCTAACACTCTAAAACTTCATTTGAATATCCAAGAGTGAATCAAACTTCAATTGTGCCTCTCATCACCATCTTTAGGATTTGGATCATAGGCTCAAATTTGCACATCCATTTTGTAACCCTTGTGAGGGATTTTTCATTTCTTTCTTTCAACCTTCGAGTGTTGTATTCGGGCGAGTATTCGGAGAAGCGTAGCCCATTCTCCGTGGTGAGGATAGCCACCGAGGTTAAAGCTATTGGGGTGAGGATAGCCACCAAAGTTAAAGCTATTGTAATTGGCATTCGATCTTCGCCAAGGTTAAGAAGATCAAATAGTGAAGCCATCAACGGGTTTGGTTGGTGGAGTGGAGTAGGCCTCGGATTTGAGGACCGAACCACTTTAAATCTCGGGTGCACTCTTTCTATCTCTTTGCTCTTTTATTTGCATTGCACCATTAGATTTAACTTGTATGCTTGAATATTGATTCTTGATCTCTTAACTTTAAAATCGGTTTAAAGGTTTTAAAATTGGTAGATTCTATTTCTTAAACAAACATATTCTCCCTCCTCATTGTGTTGCCAATCTAGTATAACTTGGGACCCCCCTACATCGGATTTTCACTTGGTATCAGAGCATTGGCTCTTAAAAGATTTTAAAATTTTTGTAAAAGTTATTTCAAAATCTAACTAGGGAAAGATTTTATTTGGCAACTTCTAATTGTGAAATGGCACACCAAATTGGAACCGGACTTCCGGAAGGCCATTCCACAACTAGACCTCCTTTCTTCAATGGGTCAAACTATGGACATTGGAAAACAAGGATGCGCATCTATCTTCTTTCGATAGATGTGGAACTTTGGTACATTGTTGAAAATGGATACAATGTACCTTCCAAACCATTTGAAGAATGGAATGTGGTAGAGAAAAGGCAAGCTAATTTGAACTACAAAGCAATAAATTCCTTGTTTTGTGCCTTAGCTACCGAGGAGTTTAATAGAGTTGCTCTTTTTTATTCCGCCAAGACTATTTGGGATACCCTTGCGACTACCCATGAGGGAACATCACAAGTCAAGGATTCCAAAATAAACTTGTTAAAGAGCAAGTATGAAATGTTTAGAATGAGTCCAAACGAGAGTATTTCGGAAATGTATACTCGTTTTTCTATTATTTCTAACGAACTAGCTAATCTTGGTAAATCTTATCCTAACGATGAGCTTGTGAGTAAGTTACTTAGGTCTCTTCCTCCCCATTGGGATCCAAAGGTGACCGCGATTCAAGAGTCAAAAAATCTCAAGACGCTAACAATAGAGGAGCTTGTAGGATCTCTCATCACCCATGAGATGCTCCTTACTAGCCGACAAGAGGAAAAGAAGCCAAATGAGAAGGAGAGGGAATTTAGATCCCTAGCACTCAAGGCTTCCAAGGAAGACTCATCAAGTGAAGCGGATAGTGACGAAGAAGAAGCTTTACGAAGATTTAAGAGCTTGTGGAGAAAGAAGCATAAGAAAGATAAGAAAAAGAAAGAAGAAAGTGATGTTGATGGAGCCTTAAGATGCTTCAATTGCAAGAAGATTGGACACAAAAGACCGGATTGTCCACTTCTAAAATCAACTTCCTCTAAGTACAAGGGTAAGAAGGATTGGAAGAAGCATAAGGCTCTTGCCGCCGGTTGGGATGCGTTAAGCACATCGGGCAAAAGCTCAAGTGAAGGGGAAGACAATAAAAAAGATGATCTTTGCTTCATGACATTCACCCATGAAGTTGAGGTAAACTCTAACCCCTCATATTCTTCATCTAGTAGTAAAAGTGAGAGCATACCTTATGATGAATTGTGTGAAACCTTGCATACCCAAATTTCCAAAAACAAGGTTCTTAAAAAATCCATTTTAAAATTAGAAAAAGAACTTGATTTTTTGAAAAAAGATTTATCTTCTTCCATATCTCAAGAACAAGTTAATCTTGCAAATCATAAACTTGAGATTGATACCCTTAAGGGTAGTTTGGATGAGAAAACTTGCCAACTTTTAAAACTTCAAAATATGGCAAGCTCCTCCAATTCTTATGAAGATGAAAGAAATGAGCTTTTAGTTCAAACATCCCATCTTCATAATGAAAATGAGAGACTTAGATTATGTTTACATGGATTTTTAAATGGAAATAAAATTATTGACATAATCCTAAGTAAAACTAGTCAAAAACCTCAACATGCTTATCATTATAGGACTAGTATATCTAACCCTCTTGTTAGATGCCATTTTTGTGGAATGAATGGTCATTACCAATTCCAATGTGCATCCAAGAGTAGGGCTAGATGTGGGACCAAGAAATCTTGGGTTCCCAAAACCCCCATATGATGTTATTCATATTGTGTAGATTAGGGGTTTTTGAACTTCAAATTGAATATATTTCATTTGTATGGTTTTTTTTATAACCCCTCTTGTATTGTAAAATTATTTTAACTAGGGGGAGTTAAAATTAAATTTTTTCTTTGAAAAAGGGGGAGCTTTAAAATTGTAAATTTTAAACCCTTTGTTTTTCTTACCCCTTCTTTTTGTTGATGACAAAGGGGGAGAAGAATCTAGAGAAAAGTCTCTAGAGTAAGAAAAATGTGAAAAGAGTATATGCTTTGATTTGTAAATCTCTTGTGCTTGTCATCATCAAAAAGGGGGAGATTGTAAGCCCAATGGTTTTTACCTTGGCATTCCCATCTTGTTTTGATGATTCCAATACACAAGTGATCATTTATCACTAATGTGTTTGATTGTCTAAGATGTAGATCATGATAAAGTAAGATCAAGGATGCTTGGATTGAAGGCCAAGAAGCCCACATTGGACCACTAATTGGAAGGCCAAAGTCATCAAGCAAGAAGTCATGAAGACTTGAAGACATGAAGAAATTCATATTGAAGACCATTTTTTGTCTTTTAGAATGTAATTGATCCAAACCTAGATTAGGTTTTTAGAGGCATAATTAAGTTAATCTCACACACCCTAAATAAACAAGTGATTGTATTTGTGGAGTTCCAACACCTTGGAACCCTCATAGCAATCCCATCTTGGTTGAGAATTGGAAGCCCAAAACAGAATTGAAAATCTGCTCTGCATAGGCTTCTCGGAACTCCGAGAGTTTTTCTCGGAACTCCGAGAATTCTCGGAACTCCGAGAAATGGTCCAGTAGACTTTTTCCAACTTCTGTGTGGCTTCTCGGAACTCTGAGATTTTTTCTCGGAACTCCGAGAATTCTCGGAACTCCGAGAATTGTTCTCGGAACTCCGAGAACACTCCAACGGTCTGAAAAAGAGCCGTTTGGAATTTTGCTGGAATTACCTCAATGCCATTGAACGGTCATATTTTGGTTTTCCTATAAATATGGGTGTTCTAAACATACAAAAAATCAATCCTAACACTCTAAAACTTCATTTGAATATCCAAGAGTGAATCAAACTTCAATTGTGCCTCTCATCACCATCTTTAGGATTTGGATCATAGGCTCAAATTTGCACATCCATTTTGTAACCCTTGTGAGGGATTTTTCATTTCTTTCTTTCAACCTTCGAGTGTTGTATTCGGGCGAGTATTCGGAGAAGCGTAGCCCATTCTCCGTGGTGAGGATAGCCACCGAGGTTAAAGCTATTGGGGTGAGGATAGCCACCAAAGTTAAAGCTATTGTAATTGGCATTCGATCTTCGCCAAGGTTAAGAAGATCAAATAGTGAAGCCATCAACGGGTTTGGTTGGTGGAGTGGAGTAGGCCTCGGATTTGAGGACCGAACCACTTTAAATCTCGGGTGCACTCTTTCTATCTCTTTGCTCTTTTATTTGCATTGCACCATTAGATTTAACTTGTATGCTTGAATATTGATTCTTGATCTCTTAACTTTAAAATCGGTTTAAAGGTTTTAAAATTGGTAGATTCTATTTCTTAAACAACCATAGTCTCCCTCCTCATTGTGTTGCCAATCTAGTATAACTTGGGACCCCCCTACATCGGATTTTCAATTCTAAAAATAGCAGGTTTTTTCATTTGCTTGGAAACTTGAACTTTCATCTTTCAGAGGCGAAAGGAACCCCCTAAAGACCTTCAGGATCGCGAATCAACTTCAAAACTCCCATAATGAAATGAAATCTACCATAAAATGCATGGATGCCTAATCCTAGGTGGAATACGGACTCGAAACTTGACAAACTACCAAATCTTTTACTTTTTTAAAGTCTAGCAAAATGGGGGTGTTTACAGATGCCCCTCTTTGGTAGATATGACGTAGTCATCGAATACCAAAGCAAAAGTGACAGAACCATTTTGCATAGCGTTAATCAACAAATGATTCACTTAACAAAATGCAACCTAAATGCAAATGCATACTAAATGCTTCCTAATGCAAGACTTTAGACGAAGTCCTAGAATTGAAATGATCATTTACTCTAAACACCGTGACTTGGTGGTTCAGAATAATGGAGAAATGGATCCAATCTGATTTGCAAAAATTACGCAACTCAAAATGAAAGATAATTATGAGGCAGCGCCATTTTCAAACGGGCAGTGAGGAAATGAGAGATCAATTTCGAATGGATACTGCTTTCAAACAGGCTCAACAGAAATGAGGCACTATAATTGTACAGGCCAAAGGGAAGCAAGAGATAGATCATTTTTTAATGGACTCACAGAGAATGAAATGCCGTATTTATACAGATTCTAAGAAAATCATATTTATGAATCCCAAAGATGAACAAGAGACCATTTTTAAATGGACTTAGATAGAATGAAATACTGTATTTGTACAGTTCCCAAAGAAAATGAGACATCATACTTATATGGATCCCAAAGTGGAACAAAAGACCATTTTTAAATGAACTCAAATATGATGAAATACCGTATTTTTACTGATTCCAAGAAAATGAGGCATCATATTTGTATGATGTTCAAAGAGAATTAAGAGATCATTTTTGAATGGACTCAGATAAGATGAAATACCATATTTTTACGGATTCCAAGGAAATGAGATATCATATTTGTATGATGTTCAAAGAGATTTAAGAGACCATTTTTTAATGGACTCAGATAAAATGAAACACTGTATTTTTACAGATTCCAACGAAATGAGACATCATATTTGTATGATGTTCAAAGAGAATTAAGAGACCATTTTTTAATGGACTCAGAGAGAATGAAATTTCGTATTTTTACGGATTCCAAGGAAATGAGACATCATATTTGTATAATATTCAAAGAGAATTAAGAGATCATTTTTTAAATGGATTTAGAAATAATAAAACACCGTATTTTTACGGATTCCAAGGAAACGAGACATCATAGTTGTATGATGTTCAAAGAGAATTAAGAGACCATTTTTGAATGGACTCAGAGAAAATGAAATACCGTATTTTTACGGATTCCAAGGAAACGAGACATCATATTTGTATGATGTTCAAAAAGAATTAAGAGACCATTTCTGAATGGACTCAGAGAGAATGAAATACCATATTTATATGGATTCCAAGAAAATGAGACATCACATTTGTATGATGCTCAAAGAGAATAAGAGACCATAGTTGTATGGACTCGAAGAGAATGTAATACCATATTTATACGGATTCTAAGAAAATGAGACATCACATTTTGTATGATGCTCAAAGAGAATAAGAGAACATTTTTGAATGGACACAGAAAGAATGAAATACCGTATTTTTACGGTTTCCAAGGAAACGAGACATCATATTTGTATGATGTTGAAAGAGAATAAGAGACCATAGTTGTATGGACTCGAAGAGAATGAAATACTATATTTATACGGAGTTCATGGAAATGAGACATCACATTTGTATGATGCTCAAAGAGAATAAGAGACCATTTTTTAATGGACTCAAAGAGAATGAAATACCGTATTTTTACGGATTCCAAGAAAATGAAACATCACATTTGTATAATGCTCAAAGAGAATAAGAGATAATTTTTGAATGGAATCGGAGAGAATGAAATACCGTATTTATACGGATTCCAAGGAAATGAGACATCACATTTGTATGATGCTCAAAGAGAATAAGAGACCATAGTTGTATGGACTCGAAGAGAGTGGAATACCATATTTATACGGATTCCAAGGAAATGAGACATCATATTTGTATGATGTTCAAAGAGAATAAGAGACAATAGTTGTATGAACTCGAAGAGAATGAAATACCGTATTTATATGGAGTTCATGGAAATGAGACATCACATTTGTATGATGCTCAAAGAGAATAAGAGACCATTTTTTAATGGACTCAGAGAGAATAAAATACCGTATTTTTACGGATTCCAAGGAAATGAGACATCACATTTGTATGATGCTCAACGAGAATAAGAGACCATTTTTGAATGGACTCAGAGAGAATGAAATACCGTATTTATACGGATTCCAAGGAAATGGGACATCACATTTGTATGATGCTCAAAGAGAATAAGAGACCATAGTTGTATGGACTCGAAGAGAATGGAATACCATATTTATACGGATTCCAAGGAAATGAGATCGTAATTGTACGGACTCGGAAGGAACATGACGCCGTAATTATACGGACCCTAAAGGGAATGAGACACTGTAGTTATACAGCCTCAAAGGGAATATGACACTGTAGTCATGCAGGCCTAAAAGGATAAGAGTCCATAGTCATATGGACTCAAAGAGAATGAGACACCGTAGTTGTACGGGTTCAAAAGAGATAAGACAACTTCGGTTGAGATGAATTAATGAATTCGACAATGAAGAATTTGTAGATTTTTCATGAACTTGAATTTGATGAATTTTAGATGCTTGAAATTGGTGTAGAATGAAATCGGGGACAATAGAAATCGTGCCCGATGAAGATATGGGAAACTAAGACTTTGACGAATGACGAGACGACAAACCTTAGGAACTATGCAACATGATTAACGAGAATGGTTTAGGAACGCTATCAGGAAGCTTCAACATGATTATTTTTTTTGCAAAGAGATTGTATGTCTTTTCTTCTGGGGATTTTGGTAACTGAAACCTTGATCTAACTACCTGGTATTGGTAATCTAGAACAACGGCTCTCTTGGATACTGAAAATTGGGAAGTGGGATTTTTTCTTTGATAGGTGTTTAGATAAACACTTCTTGACCAGGATAATACTCAACTACTAGGAAGGAAATTTTTTTTTTAAGGGTTCATCTTTCTGAGAAACTGGCCCAATCATCATCACATATGAAATCCTCCATGCCTCAGGTGCCTTTCTGGGGCATGGTCCTCTTATGGAAACTCCACTTCCCGATGTTTCTACTTCGGAATGCTTCTGAGCTGATCTTCTTTAAAATGAAGCTCTTTGACTAGATTCTCGAGATCTTTTCTTTAGGATTAACTTTGCACAGGTACAATCGCAGGGAGCTGATGACACCGGGCCTATTTCACTGAAACAGTTGCATCATTTGGACACAAGGACGACGGCTGACTCTTCTTAAAAAGGAAATTTGGGTAAAGGACACTATTCAAAGGATTGAGAAACTCCGAAAGAGTGAACTTAGAATGACAAAGATTGACTAACTACACTGACAGACACAGTGATGCTTCTGACTTAGTTAACGTTTTGTTCGGTAATGTAGACACCCCCATTTTGCTCCGCTCTAATCAACAAAGAAATTAATGTTTTGTTATCAGTCTTTTTCAGTGCTTTCTATTCCCGTATCCGTCCCTTATGCTTTCTCGATCTTTTCAATCATTTCCGCCATGTTTCGCATTTTTCCGCCAAGTGTTGAGGAGGGTTATTTACAAAAACCTAAACAAGAGGAGAATTTGGACCCATTCGGTGGGCCCGGATTGAGCATTTGTTTAAGATTCGGATCAAACAGGGGGCCCGCATATTGTTTTAATGAAAAATGAGTTTCGAGCCTACTTCGATCTAGTGCATAAAAATGCCCATCAGGGGAATAATCAGGATTTCAAGGAGGTTATTTTGACAGCCGAATTCTGTTGCGATCATCAAGTTGAATTATTCGGATAATTCTCGAAAATGATTTTTGAGGCACAACTTCATAAATTAATGGTTTGGATCATCTCGTGAAACTGATTTAGCGTGGCATATCCCATATATATATTGAGGCCTACAAATTGGACAAATTTGATCATCTTACGGACATGATCTGAGGGGTACGGCTGGTTTACATCGAATGAATGGCTAGGATTGTATAATGGAAATAACTTAGTAGACAAGCTTTCGTTGAAGCCTACAGAATGGACGGTTTAGATCATCCCTATTAAATCAGTGTGAGAGCCTAACCTGATGACATTGTGACTCCACAAATGGGCAAGTAGGACAATTCGATTGGGAAATTTTGGAAAGCAAGCTTCTCGTATGGAAATATGCTATTTTTCTCATGGGAATAATATGTTTAGCTGTGATGTATATTGGGAGGCTCTGATGAATTAAGTAATTTACGATGATGAAGGGTCGGCTAGAAAAAGGAAGTAAGGATTTCATCTCGTGAGGGAGGGAGAGTTCTAAAAAAAAAAAAGAGAAGAAGGGAGGAGAGAAGGGCGGCTCTGTTAGAACAAGAGGAAAAACGGTGCTCTCTCTGCGCAGAATCCCCACAATTTGCTCATCTCTTATACTTGATCGTTGGGAGAGAGGCTAGGAAAAAAAAAAGAAAAAGACTTTGAAAAGAAGGAGAAATAGAGGGACTTTCGAAAACAACAAAGGTGGTTTTCTTTCAGAGAAAAAAAAAGGGAAAGGAGAAAAGCCATTCTTCCTCTCTATTTCCATCCCTCAGACGTTCCCTCTTGTCCCTCTACTCCCCACGATACTCCTCTCGTCTCTCTAAATCCCTCCAAATAACAGAACTCTGTTTTTCTTTATTTTCTCACTCTCTTCTCGGTTTTCATTTTACTCATCCTCCACCTCCACGATTTCCTCTCCCTCTCCCTCACTCTGTTTGTCCTCTCACCCAACTCCATCATTATCCTCTTCTCATCCCTCTAACCTTCCCTCTTCAACAAAGAAAAAAACTACAAAAAAAAATAGAGTGTGTTTTAACGTTTTTTTTTAACACTCTGTTTTTTGTAGTTTTCTCTCTCTCTCTCTCTCTCTCTCATTCTATCTCTCTTGATCTCACTCTCTCAGCCTATCTCTCACTCTCTCTCCATCTCTCTCTCTCTTCATCTAACTCTCTCTCTCTCTTTCTATAGAACTATCTCTCTCCCCATCTTACTCTCCCATCTCTCTCACCTATACTCCCTCTATCTCTGTCTCTCAACCTCTCTATCATTCTCACTCTCGCTCACCCTCCATCTCTCCGCAGTAAAAATAAAAAATAAAAATAAAAAGGGAAGAAAGAAAGCGGAGCGAATCGCGTCGGCGGGATTTTCAGATTTCTCGGCTCTCGGATTCGGCGGGGATTTTCACCACAGGTAGGTACACTGTTCTCGAATTTTTCCCGAATTATTTGGTATTTTTTTAGATTTTTGCATGATTTGTAAACATTTAATTGAATTTAATTGAATATTATATGTGTGTACTCAAAATCATGATCTGCATGAGTGTTTCAGTTCCGTTTCGTCCGGAAATTTAATACAATGATCTACTTAAATAGACTAAAATAACCATCAGATCGGATCGGGCATTGGATCAAAGGGTTTTGAAAATTTGAGTGAAGAATGGAATTTTATTTAAAATAATGGCTGAGAAATTACAAAATTCGAAAAAATAGCTATCTCAGGATGATCTATTTTTTGGAATTTAAAATTTTTCTTGTGTTCATCACATCATAACAAGATTAAAGGACATTTTCCGGAGTCGTAATTTTCTCGAAAAGCGTTTTTTAAAAAATAGAAAACTCTTTGAAAACATCTTTTTGATGAAGAAAAATAAAATATATACTAAATGGATTCCAAAATTAATAAAATTTCGTGAAAAAATAATATGGTACTGATACATTCTACCATGAAATTTTAAAGATTTTTGGATTCTGTTTAATATATTATTTAATGCTTTCTTTGAAACTTATTGGATTTTGTGAGAATTTTTACTGACATCAGATCACCCTTAAAATTCATAACATTTTTACAACAGTCTTATATTTTATATTTCTTGTTGCTGTAAAATTTTCAAATGATTTGGATCTTGTTTCTTATGGGATGTAGTGTTAATTCATAATCTGGTCTGAAAATTGAAAAATCCGATATTGATAGTAAATAGTTTTGAAAATTCATGAACATCTCACAACATGCTATTTTTACTTATATCTTACTACTGTCGAAGTTTCAATGAATTTAGATTTCTATTTCTAGTAGTTTCTGTGTTATTTTTACAATCTGGTCAACTAATTGTTAAATCAAAATTAAATATGAGCTTAATGTAAAAATCTGTAAAAATCTTCCAGTAAGCTACATCTCATCATATCTTGCTGCTGTTGAAGTTTCAACTTATTTCGAATTCGTTTACAATAATTTCACTTGTAAAATCACTCATATGGTTTAAAATTGATAAAATCCATTAAAAATTTGAAATTAATTGAAAATCATCTTAAAATTTCTAAAGAACCTTAAATCTCTGTCACATATTAACTCCTTAATCCATTGAAACAGAAATCTTAGGATGTTTAGATTTCCCTTGAAAAATGGCCAGTGCATCCATAATAATATCCCAATTGCAACCGATCTTTGACAATTTGAATATTTAAGCTATAGCACGTTGTTGGCTCCGAGGTTACTGTCCATGAAAATCCTGAGATATGCCAGGCAATAAGGTGCTATAACCTAAGTATTAAATTGCACAAGAAAAGAGCGCACGATTCCCTTCCTTGGATGCCATTCGAGGCCGAAATTGGTGAACCCTAGAACCATTGGTATTCCTTGAATGTCCAGAAACCGAAAATCCTTGAAATCTGAAATTCATTACCTTCAAGAACTGAAATCGATTCATCTCGTGTCTCTCGGAACCGTTGGGTTACGGTTTCCGTCATAAGAACCATTAGAGCCCAATTTAGGAATATTGGTGTCGGGTCGTGTCCTAGGTTTTAGGGAGTCTTAGGTTTTAGGGAGTCTTAGAGTTAGGAGTCTAGCCTCATCAGGGACGTTTGCTATGGATAGCAACCGTGCCATAGGTCTAGTCACACTAGTCATCCAATCTTTCCCTAGGACAAGCCTAGTAAACTAGGATGTAGGCTAACCTGTATTAGTCTAAGGAACAACTTGCATTTAGATAAGAATCATATAGCATCTTAGATGAAATCCTAGGATAATAAAATCCTCAACTTGAATTAAAATCACTTCTCTTAAAACTGTTAAAACAGTCAATCCCGTCTAGGTCGGTGTCTTAGTTGAGTTAGGCATAAGTAGCTTAGCTTAGGTGCACCGAACTACGTCGACTCTGATCCCAGTGAGGCTTGGGTACGTAGGCAGCTTGGATGTCTGATGGCATACTGTGGACCCCGATCCGAGGACGGCTGCCGAGGGACGCGAGATCCCTCCTGCAATCCTCTAAGATCTCCACAATGTGAAGGAGAGCTCTGCCAAGGAACTCTCGAAACTGGTGCCACCCTCATAGCATAGCATGAGTGGCGATATAAAAGGAAAGAGATACATCCTGATCCGGAGCCAGGGCTCGAAACCAAGATATATTTAGAAATAACTCAGAGTCGCCATCCATGGATGCGCCATGGAACCAAAACAAATGCTCTGTTTGCAATGGATAACCAGAGATATAAAAGGTCCGTGCCTGATGACGAATGGAGAAGGTCCAAAGAGCGCCCCCAATTCGCCCGAGTGCGAACACTTGGTCTCTTATGCCATTTATTATTAACCTTGAAGAGTTTCAAGCGAAAATCATATGAAATGGGAACACGCATCTCCGAGAAAACGTCTATCTAATCATGCATGTCTCGGAGATGAAAATAAGCACACACAAAAGAATCGAAATAAATGTCAACTAATGATAACTAGGTTATGAATGACATGCCTAATGGGTGTCTAAGTTCTGATGTGCAAACACATGCAAGCTACAGCTAAAGGTATAGGATCAGTACAAGAGAATAAGAAAACACATCAAAACATACAATAACAACACAGCAAATCCTAAGACTCTAAATGATTAGCCCGAGTCCTCGGATGGTCTGATGTTCATCCAAAGAAGCCTACGTATCCCCGCCTCCACGAGAATCAAGGCAACGTAGTTCTCCGCACCTATTCTAAGCTAGGATGCCTAAGACACCTAGACCTCTATCTTAGACTCGATCTAAAAGACCGGACTAATTATTAAAGCTTCTTGAACAATTATTTAAATTCCAGTGAATTGTAGATTTTAGGACACCCTATATGCCCTAACTAAATACAGGTTAGCCTTAAGCTAATGCAGGTGGTTCCTACAACCTACGTGTAACTAGGCTGTGCGTCCTAAGGAAAACAATGGGATCGCTAACGCATCTTAGACCTAGTCATCAGTCGGCGATGTGAATCGCCAACTGACCGGACGGAGGCGCTCCTATAACTCTAGGACAAACCCCTAACTCTAAAACAAACACAAACAAGCAAACAACAAATCCAAGACAAACTCCTAACTCTAAAACTCTCTATCTAGGACAAACTCCTAACTCTAGAGGAAGATCTTGTTGAAAACAAGGTTTTGAAGAAAAAAAAGGGTTAAAGCATTTATTTACAAAGTTTGGCTGGACTTGGGATGTAAATCCCAAGCTGCACTACGTACCTCGTGGAAGAGGATCAAGCCAACGTAGTTCGAAACGAACTCTCAAACTACGCTTCTAAAAGAAACACTCACACTTTATATTTTTTAAGGTTTTTTATGTTTTTCAAATGTTTTTGATATTTTTAAAGTTTTCAAATGTTTTTGAGTTTCAAATTTCTAATGTTTTTTGGATTTTTAAAGCTTTTCCAATGCTCTGGACCTTTAAATGTTTTCAATCTTAAAGGGAACACGCAAGTAATACCACAAACTAGGGCAAAGCCCTAAATCTAAAGGGGAAACCCCGAACAAGCAACTAGCGTCTCAAAGAGACGAACCACAACACGTAAAAAAGTGCCCCAAGAACAGAGAAAACGATCCAAGATCCCAAGCAAGCAAAGCTCTAACAAGACTGAGTTAGTCTCTAATCAAAGTGAAGAAAAAGGTTATCAAATAAACTCAGATTTCCATTCAATTATTATAAAAATAAATCAAGTATTAAGCAAAGAAGAATTTTTAATTAAAAAATACACAACCTATAGCAATCATAAAATGATAAACAACATAAATTAGTCCAGACCAGCCGCTGGATAGCCTAATAAAGCAAAAACAATATCAAACACTTCTATGCCCAACCACAAACACCACCCCAATATGGGGATGAAATCAGATGATGCTAAAGTAATCATCTGATATCATAATACACATGATATTATTTCTAATCCCGCCTTGAAATCAGACGGTACTCATGTCGATAATATCGAATAGAGTAGTCATCTGATCTCCTTCTTTCCTAAAACAATTTATTTAAATAAAATTAAACAAATATGATAAGCTTCAAGATAATCTCACCTGAACAGTCCATTCATTATTGTCTTCAGAACCTAACTCAATGCTTAAGATAAGAAGAGTATTAGAAATATCAAAAGATTATGATAATTCCAATTAGTAAAAATTTCAGTGCATACAGGGGACATCAACTTGTGCAGATCCAAGTGCGAAGCGGTGAGCCAGAAAACATAAAGACGGGCTCCAAGTAACCTTATCATTGCCCTTTTACCCTCTGCTCTTCGAGATGCCAAAATCAAAGTAGAAGACTCTGTAAAGTTAGACTCAAAGACTAGACCCCATACTTCTATTTGAACGCCAACTCAATCATGGAATACAACCGAAGGGAGCGAACTCTCTAAAAAAAATGAAATTCAAGAGAGATCAAGACAACACAATGTGCAAGAATCCTGACCCCAAGCTCTCAAGTTCTAGGATATAAGCGTTAAAAATCAGAAATAAACTTTAATGAACCTAGAAGGAATACTTGAAAGAAGAGGGTATTAACTGCGACCATGAAAAGTGTTATGGCAAATGACAAGCAGCTATTCCAAAAATGCATGAGCACGTTAATCTTCAAATAAACATTACCAAATGACAACTTAGCATGCACGGACAGATAGCAATCTAGACAATTCTAAAATTTAAATGCACAGAACCAAAATAGCCATTTCAGTATAAGAACAGAACCTCGTTCAAAACCAGTCAAGTATTCAAAGGCCTTATCAAATATTACTCCTAACCATCCAATAAATCCACTCAAACAGCCTAATATCATGGAGCATTCAATGTCATTACCCACAACTGATAGCATGAATGCACGAAGGTCCTCCGCCCCAAGCAATTCTCACAAGGCTAATATGATTGCAGATATGCTATAATAGTTCGACTAAACTAATCTTGCCTGATATTGCAAGGGAAAGAAAAACTTACAATCATTGAGGACCAGAACAATTCGAGAAATGACTTTGGGACTCTCGATCCACTTCCTCAATGGTAATAAAACCACTTTAATCCTGAGGGAGTGACCTTGCCAAGGCTCAAGGTTGAAGATGCCGGAGAAGGCGATCCAATGGCCGGAGAGATAGAGCGCAACTGATGATGGCTGAATGACAAATTAGCTTACTATTTCCCTCCTTCCTGCTCTAAAATCCTGAACCCCTTTCCTTCTATTCTTAGATCTAGAATCTAGCTTTCTTTGATCTCAACTTCCTCACTCTGCCCTTCTCCTCAACCGGATAAGATGATGATGCCGACCGTAGCTCCGGCGAAATGGCCGGAGAAGATGAAGATGATGAAATGGGTTTGGGCAATGGAGGGATAAGAAAGGTTATAGATGGGAATGGGTTTTCATTTCTCAAATTTATAACAAGTGAGCTTAGGATTTGTGGGATTGATGGAGTTGCAGAGAGGGTTTGCTGAGATTACAGATGCCGGTGGGACGATCGGAGGAGGTGACCGGAGAATATAAAACGGTGGAAGCAATGGTGGCCGCGGGAACCGGAGTGGCTTAAGGTAGTGGAGAGGTGGTTGTGAAACCCCTCTTCCCTCTCTTTCTTTTTCTCTGTGATGGGTTTTAAAATCCTAAATGAAAAACAATGGCTGTGGTGGTGGGAATGGCTGATGGAGATGAAAATGGCAGCAATGGAGATGATGGTGGAGGCAGAAACAGAGGTGGCTGACGGTGGCTCGTTGGAGGAGGTAGAGAAGATGGCATATGGGTTGGGGACAATGGGTCGGAAATGGGTTTTGAAGGCGCAGCCGACCGGAGTTAAAGGAGATGGAGATGGTGGTGCCGGCCGAAGTTGGGGGAGGTTGAAGATGGTCGGTCGAACGAGATGGGTTTGGGGCCGAATAGGGTTTAGATCTGGGTGGGTTTATGGGTTTTTAGAGGTGGAGATTGGAGAGAAATGGGAGTAGGGACCGATGGTGGTTGAGATGGGTACGATGGGGTTGGCCGGTGGAGACGGCAGCTGTGGTTGGACAAGATGGGTATGGGTGATGGGTTTTGAGATAGGGGTGGTGGTGTGGATCGGTGTGGAGAAGATGAGGAAGAAGGGTTTCTGCAGAGGTATTGGCTGCGAAGGAGGAGAAGGTGGCGGTTGGCGGGGAAGAGAGGAAGAAGGGTTTGGTAAGGGTGGATAAAGGAGGTGGCGGTGCCGATGATGGCGGTGGAGGAGTAATCGGCCGGCGGCTCCCTCTCTTTTTTCTGCTTTCTCTCCCTCTTTCTGCCTCTGCTATGCGGCTGCAGAAAAATCCCTCTCTCTCAAAAACCCTAACTCGATGGGTTTTAAAGAAGAAGGGAAAGGTAAATTCGCCTCCCCCCCCCCTTTTCTAATGGACAGCCCACTCTAGTGTATTTGACTATTCTTTTTGTACCAACAGGGGGTTGTCCAAGCAGAAAATAGGGGTAAAGATTCTCCTCTCTCTACATGATCCTAACCCTCTAATCTAATCTAATGGCCCTTACTCATTGCTTGTAGAGGAAGCAATAGAAATTGCCAAGAGTGCCCTCTTTTGCGCGGGAAATGACATATTTCACCCCCCCCGAACTTACACCACGACACTATCTTGTCTCGTTCGCCAGGCAAACGCACTCGGATCCTAACGAAATTTTACATGGACCCCGGTGGGACCCTAACCTGCTCTAAGGTAGAATTTGGGGCCCTAACACACTGATTTGGAAAAGATAAGCACAAAACATGGAGGTGCAGGGCACGGTCAAAATGGGGTGTCTACACATACCAACCGCGAGTCGGCTTCACAACAAATTGTGGGGTTTTGTATATTAATTTTCTTGTAAATTCTTAATTAAATCACTTAGGACTTTTCCTGAAATTAGAATTCTAGGAGAACTTTCACTTAGATTGAATTCAAACAAATTAAGAAATCAAAATACACATTTAGGATTCACATTGAAATTAGATCATAGGATGCATGTCACATAGTTCGCACACTAACAAAGAGTTGAATGAGCCATTTAAAATAAATTTAAAAGAGTTAACTTTTGGAATCGAAGACCGATTATCGGGCAGGAATGGTGCATGTGGTGGATAATTCCCCATACCTTCCATTCTTGTAACCAGGTAGAGAGTCTAGATTTCTGGTTAATTATGGGTCCTAGATCCCACATCTAGGTGGTGACTCTGTCAGCTTCTTTTGTGTGGAATTCGGATTGCCTTAGTAATCCCAAGTTCACATAAAAGACGAATTAAAATCAATACTAAAAGAGCACATGCCAATCGCGTGGGTACGAGAGACCAAGGGAGAGCGTGGCGGCTCGCGCCCCATCCCCTCTCGCGGGACCGGGTCCCACAGTTTGGCGACTCTGCTGAGGACCACCTAACTTCATTTAAAATTTTCAAAGATAACTCATTTGAATTTAATTTATCTGGCTCATAAAAACTCTATCTCTTTTATGATTGTTAGATTAGTTTGTATGCTTTATTTTCTCATCGCATTTACTCAAACTTAATCTAACAAAACATGAAGGCATCATAGATTGTGCAAAATTATTGCACACACTTACATCACTTGCATCTAAACCCTTGCATCTCACATGCACACACGTCCTATTTTAGGAACCCGGAGTGTTATCTAGTATGGTTGACTGGGATTTCATCACCCGGTGCCTCTGTGCTAGAGAAGCATTCCACCCTTAGCCTAGCACCTTATGGTGCGTAAACGGATCTCTTGTTCACGTACTGATACGCCGGACACTGGTACAGTATATCGAATATGGATTCGCGCTAAGGGAACTCTTGGCCTTACCCCTAGATTAACCCACGCATGCATGTAGTATACGAACACATGTGCGTCACGTGTGTGAGCCTAGTTTAGGATATCCTACCCATTTGTGTCTAGATTAAGCCGTAGTCTATCTTCCAATGGCTACGATCGGTCCTAGGTACACAAACAAAGTCACGAGTCGAGATCCTCTCTCCACTCCGCTAGATTAGGATTAGGGTTTGATGCCTTCAGGTAACACTGTTAAATTGTGCGAAGATTAAAAACTTTTCCTTTCGGGTTAGGATATAAATCCCATCATTTCCAAAGATCTCATAGGATTAGTCATTCATGATCTATCCGTTGAAAGCAATCTTATGGTATCTCATCTAATCTTTTGATCGTGCGTCTTTCGTTCTTCTGTCATACGATTCGATCGTATCTTCATGCCATCCCCTAACTGGCAAGAGCAGAATCTTACAATCTTTCGATTATGCAATCTCATGATCTGATCATACCTGGTCCAGATGATCCAATCTTGCTTGTACCCTTGGTCTCTTCCTCCTCTAAGGGCAACCTTTTTCAAGAATATCTTGCTAAGTCTTTCAGAGTTCACTCTCATAATCCTTGAGCTAGGGGCATTCCCCACGTGCTATCATGTCATCATTGTTGTGTTTGTTTGTTTTGAGGAACCATTACTTTACTCCTCATTCCTTATCTAGTCGTATCATAATTATCATGTCAATCATAGAAAGGAAAAATTCCCTGAATGTCAAGCTTACATCTCGTGTTTATTGTTTCTATGTCAGGATTGTTCACTGCTGAAAATCCAGGAAAGCTTTTTGGGTTTGAATCTATTCGTGGCCAGTGAAGAAGCTAATTCCTCATTTTCTTTGGAAGTCCCTCTATCCACTTTTTCCTACCTATGGCAGATTCTATGGAAAATTTTCAACTCTTTCATGTCACAGAAACCCTGGCTCTGCTTGTCCAACAGATGAAGGAATTGAAGGAAGAAAATCAATTCATCAAAGCTCAACTTACTGAGAAATTTGGTCCAACCACTATTGTTTCTAAGGGCAAAAATCCGAGCCTCTCCATGGTTATGGGTTCAGAAGAACTAATTGTGAACCTCTCTAGACAAATGGCTGCGCTAACAGAAGAAGTTCATCGGATGAAGCAACAAATGCAAACCTGGTATTGTCAGTCCCAAGGTTCTGAACACTTCGCTGACAAAAGTACCAAAGTCCAAGATGTTGTTACCAGAAACTCTGTCTCTCAGCACCAGCAAGATTCTGTTGGGCCCTTAATTCTTGATTATGACCAAGAGCCACCATCTGAAACTCCTAAAAGAGAATTCACTGATTTGCCTATCTCACGATCTGGTATCCTGAAAGGGTTTAGGGAAAGGGAAAAGGGGATTAATTGGTCACAGGAGCCTATGGTAATCGAATATGATCAACCAAGACCTATACCTAAGCAAAAGCCAGGTAGGCAATTCGCCCCCCTCCCGCTTCCACCATCTGTTATATTGCAGCAAGGGTTGGCTTCAGGCAATGTCTATTTACCTCGCATTAGAAATCCTCCCAATCCACTCCCCAGGACATGGAAGGCAGATGAACACTGCGATTTTCATCGAGGATCGGGGCATAATACCGATCAGTGTATAACTCTGAGGCATGTGATCCAGAAGTTGATTGATTAGCGCAAGCTATCATTCCAGCAAACGCCAAATGTTGTGTGGAACCATGCCACACCATCGCCAGATAAAGCTTAGACGCATCGAAGTTTGAGAAGCTCAGGTCTAGCTGCAGTAGAACATGAGGGATCCAAAATTGAAAGTATCAGCCATGATGATGATTCAGAACGAACCAGCCTTCGCCGAGCCTTCAACACCAGACAGTGCAGCAGTTAAAGTTTTAGTCGCTTAATATTTTATGTTGAGTCAGTCATCATGGTCAGTACAATTGTTGAGTCCGGTCTTACAGTCCAAGGTCAATGCCTAGTCCAGGCAAGTTATCTTTTGCTTGTCTTTTTATTTAGAGTTGTGAATCCTGAGCATGTTCAGGATAAGTCGTCAGATGTAATAGCTTTTCTTTAAATAAAATTTCAGTTCCAATAGTTCACTTGTGTCTATGTCTTAAGTATGCTTCTGAATCGACGTGGTCTTGTCCCTCTTTTTTTTTTCTGGAACGATTGAATTTCTTTTCTTTTTTTGAATCGACCGAACTCGGTTTAACCAAGCTGCCTACGTACCCCAGTGTAGGGATCAGGTCTCGCGTAGTTCGGGGCGGATGCCCCCAGTTTGATGGATTTTCATGAAAATTTCATTCAAGCTCGAAGGGTTTGCAAACCGGTATTCTTTTGACGCTGGGTTATGATTTTGGGGTTTATTCGGCCAATGGAGGCCTTCCGATGTTCAGATTGGGAATCAATCTAGGTTACTAGAGTCCCTCTGGTACTGATTATTTATATATATATATATATATATATATATATATATATATATATATATATATATATATATATTTCCACGGAGTTTGACAGTGATGGGACCAAATACGGCCTCGCTCTCAGATATCGCCACGTGTCGGCCATGCACAAGTAGAGCCTAACCATCATGAAGAAAGGCGTTGGAAAACGGTAAAGACCACACAATCATGACACGTGTCGCCCTCCCACCGTCCAGGCCTCATCAGCACAAGTTATGGAAGGAAATATCCGGCAAAGCCACGCGCGCCGGCGGAGCAGGGGGACGGCCCAATCCTGCAAAGGAAGGTTTTCTCTCCATAATGATGAAAAGGCCCGCGCACCTCCCTATAAAAGGGAGGGAAAGGAAGAAGAGAGGGGATCCACGTTTTTTAAAAGACTTCCCCCATTCTCAGCTCCCGCAAAACAACCGGAAAAAGAGGCGAGGCAACAACAGAGGAGACTAGGAACTCAATCCTACTCTCCCTGCTAATCCCCTCCGACCCACTCATTCACACACCCAGAAAAGAACCTGCGTTTTGGTCCTGGTAACTCTGATCAAACCTCTTCCTCTTCTCGCTGTCCTTTATATTGATTGGTAGAAGGATCTGACTTGGGTGTCGAAGTGGTCGTCTGGGACCCACCCCAGACCCCCTGACCCCCTTTGTTTGTGATTGCAGACCCCGCGGAGGCCCTCTACTGACCGCGCGATCGCAGACCCGGATTCAGACGCCATCATATTGGCGCCATCCGTGGGACTCGTCGACACTGAACGCCTTATGGTGATGAGAAACCACACCCAACAGCAAGAAATAGGGGTAATGACCAGAAGCCAGGCTCAACGCGCACAAACCAACACCTCAAGCTCCCGGGAGCCCAACTCACCGCTCTCGGGCCAACACCAGCCCTCCTCCAGCGCACTGCAGATGGTCCCCACCATGGAGATGTTCAACGAACTCCGCCGAGAACTACTCCAACGATTGCCTCCGCCGGACCCCCTGGCCCCGGGGAGGCCCCTGACAACGCAGGACCAGATGGAAGCCTATGACGAAGGCGACGAGGAACAGCCAGGGGAGCGAGCACCGACTCGCTGGACGCCGTCCCCATCGGCGAATAGCCCTTTGCCCCCCGCAGCTAGGGGACACCAGCGAGACGACGGGAAGCAAGCTACGCTAAGCCGCGCTCCCCCTGCCCCGGACCACTCGTTTCCAGGAACCGCCCCCAGCACAGGCGGAGGAGGTAGCAACCTCAGCGCAACCACCTAGCATGGATCCGATAGCCGACCTGCAAAGGCAAATCCGAGAGGTAAAACTGGAAATGAAAAAGCCCTACGCCCACGGCATCCTCGACGAATGGGAGAGGGAAACGGCATCCCCATTCACCTCGGAGGTCTTAAAAACCCCAACAGAAGCAGGAATAGACCTCTCCCGTTTCGGTCTGTACGACGGAAGTACAGACCCCCTCGAGTTCCTACAAACTTTCAAAAGGGTAATGACGCTCCGGGGTGCGTCGGACGGATTCATGTGCAGAGCCTTTGCCTCCCTGTTAAGGAAAACCGCTAACGACTGGTACATAAGATTGGAGCCCGACTCCATTGCATCCTTCCATGAATTCAGAAGGAAGTTCAGCGCAAGGTTCGCCAACAACCGCCTCCGCCACGATCCAGCGGACGCCCTCTTACCCCTCAAGCAGGGAAGAAACGAGACCCTAAGAGACTTCATGTTAAAATTCAACACCGAATTGGCCCAGCTTTCTAACATGGACGTCCAAATAGCGGTCGTCACACTGAAGCATGCCACCACCGACCCGAATCTCAAGCTGCATCTTACCCTCAAGCCACCCCGAGACCTGCAGGAACTCGAATCAAAGGCTAACAAGTTTGTACGAGCAGAAGAGGCTTGTGCCCGAGAACAGGGCCAGGCCGGCCCTGATGAAACAAAAAGCAACGATGGCCGAAGGATCATGAAGCCACGGGCCGAGGAAAAACAGGCGAGCCAGAACCCCGTCCCCGTCTTCCAAAGACTGGGAAGCGCCCCGCTAAAGGTTCCCCTCTCCCATGTCCTACTGGCTATCAGAGATCAGGGTCTCCTGACCCCTCCCCAAGAGAATGGCAACGGATCCAAAGAAGCGGTCCGCAAGAAAGTTCTGCAAATTCCACGGGGACCACGGCCACGAGACTGACCATTGCTTCCACCTCCTCCTCCAGCTAGAAAAGCTGGTGGAGGAGGGGCACCTTAATCAATATCTCAGGAGCCCTGGCGAAAGCTCGCGCGAGACCCAACGCCCACCCGATGAACCCAGAGGCAGGCGTCAGTCACCCAGCCGCCGCCGGTCCAGCAGCCGCCACCAATCCACAAGCCGACACCGATCCCCGAGCGGGCATCATTCCCGAAGCAGGCGTCAATCCCGCAGCAGACACGACACACACCGCCACCAGCGCCCCAAGAAAGAAGAGCCCCCTGAACAGCCGCAGGCCCGTGAACAACCGCCCACCATTATCGGAAAAATTAACATCATCACAGGCGGGCCGGCAGCGGGAGGGCCGACAACAGCTGGTCGGCGGGCGTATGCAGAACGGGTGTTCTCCATGGAAATGCCTTCCAAAATGGCCCGAACAGATCCGCCCCGTGAAGATCAGATCATCACTTTCTCCAACGAATACCTCGACGGACTACAAACCCCGCATGACGACGCACTAGTCGTCAGGCTAGTCGTCGCTAACTTCGACATAGGGAAAATCCTGGTCGACACGGGAAGCTCCGTCAACGTGTTACACCTCGGAACCTTCGAAGAAATGAAACTGGGCCAAGAGAGGCTGGGACCCGCTGAGTATTCCATCTACGGGTTCTTCGGGGCATCGGTGCGGGTCGATGGCAAAATCGGCTTACCCGTGACTTTCGGGACATACCCCCTCCAAAAGATCATCCTGACCACCTTCATGGTTGTGGACATACCTTTCACCTACAGCGCCATCATAGGGCGCCCCGCTCTAAGAGACTTGGGAGCGGTAGTCTCCACTCCCCACCTCAAGATGAAATTCCCCACTCCAACCGGAGTAGGGGAAGTCCGGGGCAGCAGATGATAGCGCGCCAGTGCTACGCAGCAAGCCTAAGAGGAACCAACGCTTCGGCTGAGAACTTCACGATCTGTAGTGAAGACCCCCGGCAGCGGGCCTGCACAATCAGAGGAGAACCTGCCGAGGAGCTAGACTCCATCCCCATAGCCCAAGATCCGCCGGAGAGACAAGTCCGGATCAGTTCCCTGCTAAAAGGCACCTTGCGAGGCCAGATGATCGACTTCCTCAGAACCAACAAAGACATGTTCGCATGGTCCGCTAAGGACATGCCCGGGATACCCAAGGAGTTGGCCGTTCACAAGTTAAACGTGAACCCAGCCCTTAAACCCGTCCGGCAGAAAAAGAGGAACTTCGCGGTAGAACGTCAAACTCACATAAAGGCCGAAGTGGAGAAGCTACTACAAGCCGGGTTTATCAGAGAAATCCGGTACCTCGAGTGGCTGTCTAACGTCGTCATGGTCAAGAAAGCTAGTGGAGGCTGGCGGACCTGCATAGACTTCACAGACCTAAACCGGGCTTGCCCGAAGGACCCCTACCCCCTCCCACGCACAGACCAGCTCATCGACGCCACATCCGGGCACGAGCTCCTCACCTTTTTAGATGCCTTCTCGGGTTACAATCAGGTGAAAATGCACGAACCAGACATCCCGAAAACAGCGTTCATTATCGATCAGTGCGTCTACTGTTACACCGTCATGCCCTTCGGGTTAAAAAATGCGGGCGTCACCTACCAACGGCTCGTAAATAAGCTATTCCGGGCGCAAATCGGAAGGAACGTGGAGATGTATGTGTAGACACCCCCATTTTGCTACGCTTTAAAAAGCGTAAGATTCGGTAGTATCATCGAGTCTTGAGTCCGTATTCAGCATTAGATTAGGCATCTATGCATTTTAGGGTAGATTTCACCTCATTATGGGAGTTTTCAAGTTGATTCGCGATCCTGAAGGTCTCTACGGGGTTCCTTTGGCCTCTGAAAGATGAAAGTTCAAGTTTCCAAGCAAATGAAAAAACCTGCTATTTTTAGAATTTTGAGGGTTTCCCTCATTTTTGCCTATTTTGAACTGCAGGGGTATTTTGGTCATTCCCGATGTGTCTCATTTGACCCCCGAGTTATATTTGAGAAATCTTGAGTGATTTTACAAATTTTGAAAAAGCTGCTATTTTTAGAAACTCATAGGGCTTCCACATTTTCATCATCTTATGGATATTTCAATCATTTCTCATATGTCTGAAACCATCTCGAGGGTACGGCTGATGGATTAAGAGTAATTTCGTAAGATTTGGGAAACCTGCTAAATTTAGATCTCTCAAGATTTTGTCTTAGTCTTGCACTTCGGGGGTATTTTAGACATTTCCAAACATATCATATTTAGTCCCTAAGTTGTGTCTAAGAAATCTTGAGTCCGTTCATAAATTTTCAAAAATCTGCTATTTTTAGAATTTCTCAAGGTTTTCCCTAGTCTCGCCAAATTCTAGTACCTCGGGGTAATTTGGTCTTTTCCTGTGTAATTCTTTTGATCCCCAAAATATGTCTGAGAGATTATGAATGATTTCCTGAATTTTGGAAAAAACTGCTAAATTTAGAATTTCTCAGGAGTTCGCTTAATTTGGAAATTGTAAGTGTTGAGGGCATTTTGGGTATTTTCAGGGGATACCAAATGATCCTGTTTAATATTGCTCAGCGAAAGGACCCAATTTTAAAAGTTTCTATTTTTGAAGTTTGACCACTAAGACTTTCCATTTTTAACTTTTCCCTTTAGGGGTGAACCAATTTAAGGTTATTTTGGTCACATTTGGATGTGTAATTGTCAAATAGGGGCATTTTGGTCCGAAAAATTATTTTCCCAAAAAAGATGGTTCGATCATGTGTGAGGGTTGCACCATAAATGTCAAATAGGTTGAGTCCATATATAGAATGTTGAATTTAGAAAGATTTTATTGAATTTTTACGGAAAAATCCGAAACCCGTGTGAAATGGCCCATTGGGCTAAAGCCCGTAAAGATGGAGCTCATGTAGGTTCACCCATATGGGTCGACCACCATGGGGGGCGCCCCACATGGCTGACCCACATGAATTGAGCACCCAGCCTTGATGATGTCACAATGGTGACATCATATTTGTTAAAAGAAAAATAAAAAGAATAAAAAAAAAGAAAAGAAGGAAAGAAGGAAAAGATGAATGATTGCTTAAAAAAAGTTTTCTTCCAAAGAAGCAATGTGGAATAAAGAATAGCATGTCTTGATTGACAATAAATTAAGATTGGAATCAAATCCAATTTGGAAACAAGAAAGAAAGCAAGCAAGAGGGGAAAATTGGAAACAAGCCAAAAATGAGAGCTCTCACTTTGGGAACTACTATTTCTCTCTTAACCCTAGCTTTTTTGTATAAAAATCAAAGCAAACAATCCTAAAAGAAGATGGGAAAAAGATCCAAATTCGTTTTTTTCTCTCTCCTCCCAAGAAGAAAAAAAAATCTTTTTTCTCTTGAAGTGTGATCTCTCTCTCAAGAGTTCTTCACAAAAATGAATTCTTGAATTCCTTCTTCTTCTTCAAGGCATCACATAATCAAGAATTATTGGAGTGTTCTTTGGGTCTTCTTCATCATATAAAAGGGTGCGACAAAGCGTATACCTCGGATCTACGCACCCTAGAGACAAGGAGCACGATCAACGGTAGGATCTTTATCTTTGTAATATCAAAAGTAGAAAAACATGCTAGGGTTTTACTTTTGATAGATCAAATCAATGAATTTTTCCTTTAAATTCCAGTATGTTATAATATAGATTATATGTTTTCAAAATTCAAAATTTCACAAAAAAAATAAATTTCCTCCATTTAATAATGATTTTCTTTCGTTTTTTATTTAATATGGATTTAAATGGGATTATCAAAGCAAGTGTTAGAAAACGTGGGTTTCTTTAATAACTGATATTTTTTGGGATTTCTATAAAATAAAATACTACTGGAAACTTAATTTCCAATCACAGTTTGGCCGTTTTAATTTTCATTCTAATTTTCAAACAATAACCCCGAAAGGGGTTATTTCTTGATGAATGAATCCAAAAGTATATCAAACCATGTCCAAAATTTATGAAATCTTATTTCCAAATTAATGTTTTGATTTCCAGAATAGCCAAAAAAATTTGGATTTTTTTGAATTTTTTTAATCCGGTTTTAAATTATTTTAAATTTTGGCTATTTTTAATAAATACCAAATCATTTTAAAAATTGATGAAACTTTTCAGAATTAAAGAATAATAATAAATGGAAGTTTCCATTTAAAAATATTTTAAAAAAAATATGGTTTTTACTGTTTTCTAATCGCTTCCCTGTTTTACGTGCCATAATTCTTTTTCTTATTAAATTAATATATTTTCAAAATTTTTATTTACAAACCAGTAACTTTGGTTACAGGAATGTTAGAGAAATATTTTCAATTAATTTTGCAAAGATTTAATAAGGTTTTATAATTTATTTTAATAAACGGGTTTTAACGCCTACGAAACAAATTGATCTCTTATATTTAACAACCAATTTTATGGAGGATATTTAAGTTTTAAGTTTTAAAATTTTGGTAATAAATTCTATAATCTATTATATATCTACTGGAATTTTTCATTTGATTTTAGGATACCATTAGGTTTGCTTTTTAAGTAATTCTTTGGTTTCATCTGATTTTTGTGTGAATTTAAATGGGCATCAAATAGTCATAAAAATCCATGAAAGTCATAAATTAGTCTAATCACATGATTATCTTTATACTGTAAGAGTTTAAGTTGATTTGAAATTGATATGCTATAGGTTACTGTGTTAATCTATAATCTGATTTGGATTTTGAAAAATCGGGAATTGATATCAAATCTTAATGATAATTCATGAAAATTTTCCAGTAAGCCAAAATCATATATATCTTGTTACTGGAAAAGTTTCAACTGATTTAGAGTTTTATTGCTTAGGGTTACTGTGTATTCCTAGCAATCTGGTCTTAATGATATTAAATCACAATTTAATAGCAAATCAATACAAAAGTCAGTAAAAATCTTCAAAAAACCTTAAGTTTTCATCATAAATGAAATCTCTAACTTTTTTGAAACATAAACCTTAGGGTTCATAGATTGCCTTTGTAAATTGGCTATTCTGTGACAATTTAAGTGCCGAGATCGCAACCGTAATCGTATACTAATTGTGATTAATCCTGCATAATTGGAGTGCGTAAATTATAGTATGATATTGGCTCCGAGGTCCACTGTCCACGGAAATCCTGAGAAATATGCCAGGCAATAAGATACTATAATTTACGTGCTAAATTATACAACGGTTGAGAGCACGATTCCCTTCCATGGTTGTGATTCGAGACCGAAACTTGCGAACCATAGAGCTTTTGGTATTCCTTAGATGTTTAGGAATAAAAAATCTTCAAAAATTAAAAATCATTAAGTTCAACAAATCAAATTAACTCGATCCGTGTCTTAGGAGCCGTTGGATTACGGTCTCCTATCGTAGGAACCTTTAGGGCCCCTTAGGAATACTTACGTCACGTTGTGTCCTAGGTTTTAGGGAGTCCTAGAGTTAGGAGTCCAGCCTCATCACGGGCGTTTGCTATGAATAGCAACCGTGCCATAGATCTAGTTACACTAGTCACCCAATTTTTCCCTAGGACAAGCCTAGTTACGTAGGATGTAGGTTAACCTGCATTAGTCTAAGGGGCAACTTGCACTTAGATAAGATCATATAGCATCTTGGATGAAGTCCTAGGATAATAAAATCTTCAACTTGAATTAAATAACTTCTCTTAAAACTGTTGAAACAGTCAATCCAGTCTAGATCGGTGTCTTAGATGAGTTAGGCATAAGTAGCTTAGCTTAGGTGCACCGAACTACGTCGACTCTGATCCCAGTGAGGCTTGGGGACGTAGGCAGCTTGGATGCTTGATGGCATACCAATCACGAGTCGGCTCCACACATAAGTGGGGTTTTGTACATTAATCCTTAAATTAAAAGTAATTAAATCACTTAGGACTTTCCATGAAATTAGAAGTTTAGGAGAACTTTCACTTAGATTGAATTCAAACAAATTAAGAAAATCAAGATACACATTTAGGAATTACATTGAAATTAGATCTTAGGATGCATGTCACATAGTTCGCACATTAATATAGAGTTAAATAAACCATTTAAAAGAAATTTGAAAGAGTTAACTTTTGGAATTGAAGACCGATTATCGGGCAGGAATGGTGCATGTGGTGGTAACTCCCCATACCTTCCATTCTCGTAACCAGGTAACGAGTCTAGATTTCTGGTCAATTATGGGTCCTAGATCCCTCATCTAGGTGGCGACTCTGTCACTCTCTTTTGCGTGGAATTCGGATTGCCTTAGTGATCCCAAGTTCACGGAAAAGATGAATTAAATCACACCTTGCTGTGTGACCCGATCCCGCGAGAGGGGTGGGGCGCGAGCCACCACGCTCCCTCTTGGTCTCTCATACCCACGCGATTGGCGTGTGCTTCTTAGTATTGACTTTAATTCATCTTTTATGTGAACTTGGGATTATTAAGGCAATCCGAATTCCACACAAAAGAGACTGACAGAGTCGCCACCTAGATGTGGGATCTAGGACCCATAATTAACCAGAAATCTAGACTCGCTACCTGGTTACAAGAATGGAAGGTATGGGGAGTTATCCACCACATGCACCATTCCTGCCCTATAATCGGTCTTCAATTCCAAAAGTTAACTCTTTTGAATTTATTTTAAATGGCTCATTCAACTCTTTGTTAGTGTGCGAACTAAGTGACATGCACCCTAAAATCTAATTTCAATATGAATCCTAAATGTGTATCTTGATTTCTTAATTTGTCTGGATTCAATTTAAGTGAAAGTTTTCCTAAAATTCTAATTTCAGGGAAATCCTACATATTTTAATTAAGAATTCATAATAAAATAGATATACAAAAACCCCACATTTGTTGTTGAGCCGACTCGCGGTTGGTATGCCGTCAGACATCCAAGCTGCCTACGTACCCAAGCCTCACTGGGATCAGAGTCGACGTAGTTCGGTGCACCTAAGCTAAGCTACTTATGCCTAACTCAACTAAGACACCGACCTAGACGGGATTGACTGTTTCAACAGTTTTAGGAGAAGTTATTTAATTCAAGTGGAGGATTTTATTATCTTAGGATTTCATCTAAGATGCTATATGATTCTTATCTAAATGCAAGTTGTTCCTTAGATTAATGCAGGTTAGCCTACATCCTAGTTTACTAGGCTTGTCCTAGGGAAGATTGGGTGACTAGTGTAACTAGACTTATGGCACAGTTGCTATCCATAGCAAGCGTCGGTGATGAGGCTGGACTCCTAACTCTAGGACTCCCTAAAACCTAAGACTCCCTAAAACTTATGAGACGACACGACACCAGTGTTCCTAAATTGGGCTCTAATGGTTCTTACGACGGAAATCATAATCCAATGGTTCCGAGAGACACGAGATGAATCGATTTCAGTTCTTGAGGTTAATTAATTTCAGATTTCAAGGATTTTCTGTATCTGGACATTTAAAGATTACCAATAGCTCTAGGGTTCACCAATTTCGGCCGAGAATAGCATCTAAGGGAGGGAATCGTGCGCTCTTTCCTTGTGCAATTTAATACTTAGGTTATAGCACCTTATTGCCTGGCATATTTCAGGATTTCTGTGGACAGTAACCTCGGAGCCAACAACGTGTTATAGCTTAAATATTCAAATTGTCAAAGATCGAGTGCAATAGGGATACGATTATGGATGCACTGGCCGTTTTTCCAGGGAAATCTAAAGATCCTAAGATTTCTGTTTCAATGGATTGAGGAATTAATATGTGACAAAATTTTAAGGTTCTTTAGAAACTTTGTGATGATTTTTAATTAATTTCAATAATTTAATGGATTTTATCAATTTTAAACCATATGAGTGATTTTACAAGTGAAACTGTTGCAAACGAATTGGAAATGAGTTGAAACTTCTACAGCAGCAAGATATGATGAGATTTAGCTTACTGCAAGATTTTTCCAGATTTTTACATTAAGCTCATATTTAATTTTGATTTAACAATTAATTGACCAGATTGTAAAAATAACACTGAAACTACCAAAAATAGAAATTTAAATTCAATGAAAATTCTACAGTAGTAAGATATAAGCAAAAATAGCATGCTGTGAGATTTTCATGAATTGTAGGAATTATTTACTATCAATTTCGGATTTTTCAATTTTTAGACCAGATTATGAATTAACACTACATCCCATGTGAAACAAGATCTAAATCACTGGAAAAGTTTACAGCAACTAGAAATATGGAATATAAGACTACTATAAAAATTTTGGGAATTTTATCTGTGATCTAATGTCTGTAAAAATTCTCCCAAAATCTGATACTTTTCAAAGAAAGCATAAAATAATATACCAAATCAAATCCAAAAATTCTCAAAATTCATGGTAGAATGTACCAGTATCATATTATTTTCCCACGAAATTTCATTAACTTTCGAATCCGTTTAGTATATAATTTATTTTTCTTCGTCAAAAAGATATTTTTGAAGAGTTTTCTATTTTTAAAACACGATTTTCGAGAAAATTACGACTCCGGAAAACATCCTCCAACCTTGTTCTGATGTGATGAACACAAGAAAAATTTAAAATTCCAAAAAATAGATCATCATGAGATAGCTATTTTTTCGAATTTCGTAATTACTCAGCCATTATTTTAAATAAAATACCACTCTTCACTCAAATTTTAAAAATCCTCCAATTCAATGTCTGATCCGATCCGATGGTTATTAAAGCATTTAGACAAATTGGAGTGGAGCCACCATGATAAAAATTTAAAGGTAGGGCCATTATCATTAATTTTTTTATGGGTGGTGCCGCTATCATTTTGAGCTTCGTAATCTGATGTGTGGGACCTACAATTTATATATCGGACTATGGTTGGGGGTGAAACCTATCATTGTATATTTTGAATATGATTAGAATTCAATGGTCTGGTTGGCGAGGCCCACCATACCCTTAATTATATGCATGATAAGGGCGATCATAAGGTATGGTAATTCTACCATTTAATAAATAAATCCGGCATTGTTTGGGGATTTCATGATGTCATTATTTTTTAAAAAAAGGGAATTTTTTTCTTAAAATAGATCATTGTATTAAATTTCGGGACGAAACAGAACTGAAACGCTAATGCAGATCATGATTTTGAGCATACATATTTAATATTCAATTAAATCCAATTAAATACTAAAAATCATGCAAAATACATAAAAAATACCAAACAATCCTGGAAAAATCTGAGAATCGTGTACCTACCTGTAGTCGAGATCCTCGCCCAATCCAAGAGCCGAAAAATCCGAAAATTCCACCGACGTGCGATCCGACCTCCTTTCTTTCTCTTTATTTCTTTGCTTTTTCTTTTTATTTTTTCTTTGTTATTTCTACTGTGGAGAGGTGGAGGGTGAGCGAGAGAGACGACACAGAGAGAGAGTTGAGAGGGTTAGATGAAGAGAGATAGATGGAGGGAAAGAGAGAAAGAGAGAGAGAGTTATAAACTAAGAGAAAGAGTGAAAGAGAGAAATTGAGAGAGAGAGAGTATGAGAGAGAGAATAAAAACAGAGATGGAGAGTGGGAATAGAAAGAGAGTGATGAGAGGAGAGTAGTATAGAGAGAGAGATGAGGAGTGTATAGAGAGAGAGAGAGGGAGAGAGAGAGAGAGAGAACGTGGGAAAAGAAAACAGAGCATGCGATTCTCTGTTTTCTTTCTCACATTTTTTTTTTTAAAAAAAGAAAAAGCTGCTGTGGAGAGGGATTTTGAGGGGAGATGAGAGATAGGGAGAGAGATAGAGAGTGTGAAGAGTGGTGAGGGGATGAATATGCTCTGTTTTGAGCGTGAGAGAGGGTGAGCGAGAGAGACGATCCTCTACTCTTTTTCCTCCTTTTTTCCGAGCCTGAGAAAGTGGGGTGGGCTGTGTGAGATGAGAGGATGGTGGGAGAACAGAGGGAGATCGGGCAGAGGATAGAAAAACAGAGGGTTGCGTGGAGATGGGAGTCAATGGGCTGTTCCCCTCACGGCTTTTTGTCTTTTTCTTTTTCTTTTTCTTTTGTTCGGCCTTCTTCCTTTTCTTTTTCTCTACTTGCTGTTTTTGCTCTCCCCTTAAAACCGATCCTCTCCTTTCTGCTTGAGAAAGTTTCCTTCCCCTAAGCCTCCTTTCCTTGCTACCTCTTTTGTTTACTAAAACCCACCCCATATTAAAAGAATACCCAAGCATTCTTTCTTAAAAAAAAATGTTTCCCTCGACATTCAAAGACCGAAAATACGTTTACACCGTGTGGGCCCCATCCCGTAGTTTAAAACACATGGGCACCTTCTCATAGAAATCAATGTTTTAATGCTTATTCCAAATAAAGACGAAATTCATTTTCCATGGAAAAATTTAGGGTTTCATTGTTTGACCTAAGTCTAACCAAGTGCTAATGCGGGCCTACCAAACAGATCCAAATTCTCTCTTGCTTTAATTCTTGCGAACAACCCCTCTCAACAATTATCAGGACGACGCAAAACATGACAGAAATAACCGAAAAGATCAAGAAAACAAGAGGAGCGGACACGGGAATGGAAAACACTGAAAAAGACTGATAACAAGAAGACTAACTTCTTTGTTGATTAAAGTGGAGCAAAATGGGGGTGTCTACAGATGCCCCTCTTTGGGTAGAGATGACGTAGTCATCGAATACCAAAGTAAAAATGACAGAACCATTTTGCGTAGCTTTAATCGACAAAAGACTCTACACAAAACGGAACCTAGACGCAAACATTTATTACCTAATGTAAGACCCTAAACGAAGTCCTAGAATTGGAATGCAATAAAAAATCTCGCTGCGGTGCTGCTCACAAACGGGCAACGAGAGAAAGAGATATCATTTTCGAATGGATTATGAAGAGGATGAAATACCATATTTATACGGATTCCAAGGAATGAGACATCACATTTATATGATGTTCCAAGAGAAAAGACAATTTTCAAATGGACTCAGACAATGAGGCACCGTTCACAAACGGCCGCAAGGAGGATATGAGACCATTCACAAATGGACTCGAGAAATGAGGCACCGTTCACAAACGGGCTCAAGGAGGACATGAGACCATTCACAAATGGACTCAGAAAATGAGACACCGTTCACAAACGGGTTCAAGGAGAAGACGAGACCATTCACAAATGGACTCGAGAAATGAGGCACCGTTCACAAACGGGCTCAAGGAGAACATGAGACCATTCACAAATGGACTCAGAAAATGAGACACCGTTCACAAACGGGTTCAAGGAGAAGACGAGACCGTTCACAAATGGACTCGAGAAATGAGGCACCTTTCACAAAAGGGCTCAAAGAGGACATGAGACCATTCACAAATGGACTCAGAGAATGAGACACCGTTCACAAACGGGTTCGAGGAGAAGACGAGACCATTCACAAATGTCCTTCAGAAAAGAGGCACCGTTCACCAACAGGCTCGAAGAATTTAGAGATTTTTCATGAACTTGAATTTGACGTAGGATTGGATCTTTTGAATCGGGGATTGGATTTGATGAATTTTTTATTTTTGGGAAATGAGGCACCGTCCACAAACGGGCTCGAAGAATTTAGAGATTTTTCATGAACTTGAATTTGATGTAGGATTGGATTTCTTGAATTGGGGATTGGATTTGATGAATTTTTTTATTTTTGGGAAATGAGGCACCGTCCACAAACGGGCTCAAGGAGAAGACGAGACCATTCACAAATGGCCTTGAGAAAAGAGGCACCGTTCACCAACGGGCTCGAAGAATTTAGAGATTTTTCATGAACTTGAATTTGACGTAGGATTGGATTTTTTTGAATCGGGGATTGGATTTGATGAATTTTTGATTTTTGAGAAATGAGGCACCGTTCACAAACGGGCTCAAGGAGGACATGAGACCATTCACAAATGGACTCAGAGAATGAGACACCGTTCACAAACGGGTTCAAGGAGAAGACGAGACCATTCACAAATGGACTCGAGAAATGAGGCACCGTTCACAAACGGGCTCAAGGAGGACATGAGACCATTCACAAATGGACTCAGAAAATGAGGCACCGTTCCCAAACGGGCTTAAGGAGAAGACGAGACCATTCACAAATGGACTCGAGAAATGAGGCACCGTTCACAAACGGGCTCAAGGAGGACATGAGACCATTCACAAATGGACTCAGAAAATGAGGCACCGTTCACAAACGGGCTCAAGGAGGACACGGGACCATTCACAAATGGACTCAGAAAATGAGACACCGTTCACAAACGGGTTCAAGGAGAAGACGAGATCATTCACAAATGGACTCGAGAAATGAGGCACCGTTCACCAACGGGCTTGAAGAATTTAGAGATTTTTCATGAACTTGAATTTGACGTAGAATTGGATTTGATGAATTTTGGATTTTTTTTTAACTTAATGAAATCGGGGACATTATAGATCGTGCCCGATAAAGATATTGGAAACTAAGATTTTGCCGAAGGATGAAACGACAAACCTTAGGAACGAAGAACCATTACTAACAAGAATGGATCAGGGACACTTTTATGAAACTTTAACAAAATCTTTCTCAAAGAGACTGCTGGTCTTGTCTTCTGGGGATTTTGATACCTGAAACCTTGAACATGATACTTGAAATTGGTAATCTAGAACAAAGGCTCTCTTGGATACTAACATGAAAAAGTGAGATTTGCCTCTTGACAGGTGTTTAGATAAACATTTCTTGACCAGGATAGTATTTAACTAACTGGAAGGAGATTCTGAATTTTAATGGTTTATCTTTCTGAGAAATTGGCTCAACCACCATTGCATCTGAGGATCTTCCAACCTTAAGATGCCTTCCTGGGGTATGATCTTTTTACGGAAGCTGGGCTTTCTGATGTTTCTACTTCTGAATTTTTCTGAGTTGATCTTCTTTGAAATGAAGCTGCTTGACTAGATTACCGAGCTCTTTCATACAATCGCAGGGAGCTGCCGAGGCCGGGCCTCCTTCACCAAGACAGTTGCATCATTTGGACATAAGAACGATGATTGACTCTTTCTAAAGAGAAAACTTAGATAAAAGGCACTACTCAAAGGATTGAGCAGCTCTGAAGGAGTGAACATAGAATGACAAAGATTTACTAGCTACACTGACAGACACAGTAATGCTTCTGACCTAGTTAACGTTTTGTTTGGTAAGTCTATCCTTTCAAGGAATGTTTTTTTTTCAATTGGTAAACACTGGACTTCTTCCTTAAAACAGTAATGCCTCAAGGATTTAATTACGACCCCTAAGATTGCTTAGCTTCAATGCCCCCAGTTTTGAGGATGTCACTTGAATTTGCTTGAACTTCAGTTGATCTTCAGTCTTGATACCGGCTATAGCCTTCTTATAATGGTTCTCTTACCGTGACCAAGTCACCTCTTCGAGGTTTTTAACTTGGCGGACCGTGCTAGCCTTAACTTTTTCCTGAACCGCCTTTCCAGGTTTTCGATCCAGCAGGCTATCCCCTTAGCTTTTGCCTAAGCCGCCCTTTCGGGTTTTCAACTTAGCAGATCTTCAAACTCCGTTCTTTTTTTCACTTTTTGTGTTTCGGGACCTATATCATTAATTCTGAGCACCAGAAAGACTTTATAGGTAGGATAGGGGTTTTCAAAGAATGACTTAAGGTTCAACAAAGATTTCGACCGAACCTGTGAACAGGTTGCCTACATATCCCAAGGTAGGAATCAGGTCGTGTGTAGTTCAGGGCGAATGCCCCTAGTTTGAAGATAAATTGTTTGAAGGTTAATTGGTTTTTATTTTTTCTTTTCTTTCTGGAATAATTGATTTCTCTTCTTTTGGAACTTGTCCCTCTTTTTTTTTTCTGAAAGGATTGAATTTCTTTTCCTTTTTTTGAATCGACCGAACTCGGTTTAACCGAGCTGACTACGTACCCCAGTGTAGGGATCAGGTCTCGCGTAGTTCGGGGCGAATGCCCCTAGTTTGATGGGTTTTCAAGAAAATTTTATTCAGGCTCAAAGGGTTTGCAAACAGGTATTTGTTTTGACATTGGGTTATGATTCTGGGATTTGTTCGGCCAAAGAAGGCCTTCCGATGTTCAGATTGGGACTCGATATAAGTTGCTAGAGTCCCTCTGGTACTGATTATTTATTATTATTATTTTTTTCTCTCTTTTTTTTTCACGGAGTTTGACGGCATTTCTAGGTAAGAGATAATGGATCTTCTTCTTTCAAGATTCTAATATGTGTTTTCGACTTTCATAGAGCGAAACTTGTTCTTTGACATCCTCCATCTATGGATTTGTAACTCTTGATATCTGATGATCACTTTTCAATGCTTGCTCTTGAACTTCTTATCTTGAATTTGTTGGCTTCATGCTATGAATTTGAGAACCAAGGTCATTGATTGGAAATATGAAAGTTGTTTCCACTGTATGCCCCTTGTATAGCATATGTCTCTCACTTTCTTCATTCTCTTGAGCCTTCTATCTATGTCTTGCCCCTAGTATTGGTTGTAGCTTTTCTAGACAATCTTCTTATTCTTGAAATAAGTTTATCAATTCTTCACACTCTTCAGAGGGTAATGTATTTTTTAATCGGCATTCACTGAATCAAAGTTTCAGTGCCAGTGTTTACCACTTCAATTTCATCTTTGAAAGGCTGGGATTGGCGCTCCTCCTCTAGTTCAAGTAATTGCTGTGACTCAAGTGGAGTTTCGTCAATTTTGTCCTCATTTGAGGAGGGAGTCTTATTTTAAAATCAGAAGCACACTTAAGAAATAGACACAAGTGAACTATTGGAACTGAAATTTTATTTAAAGAAAAAGCTATTACATCTGACGACCTATCCTGAACATGCTCAGGATTCACAACTCTGAATAAAAAAGAAAAGCAAAAGATAACTTGCCTGGACTAGGCCTTAACCTTGAACTGTAAGACCGGACCCAACAATTATACTAACCATGATGACTGACTCAACATAAAATAGTAAACGACTAAAACTTTAACTGCCGCAACTGTCTAGCTTCGGAAGCTTGGCGAAGGCTGGTTCATATCATGATAGCAGCTACTAGAACATCTTCACTGTCTGTATCTTCTTCTTCTTCAAAAGGTTCTGACCTAGACGTCTCAAAGGTAGGTTCTAAGGCGCAGATAAGAGTGAGAGGATCAAATTTTGGGTCCCCTATGGTTATAGCACTGACAGCAGCAGCAGGGTTTGCATGACCAAGTAATGGGTTATTGGAAGCATCGAGTCTTGGCTCGAACACAAGGCCTTTATTGTCAAGTAACCTCTGGATTCTGAATTTTAGGGCAATGCAATTATCAGTGAGATGGCCGGAATTTCTATGGTATTCGCAGTGTTGATCTGTTCGCCAATTTGCTGGTAAAGGATTAGGAAGAGCCCTAATGTCGGGCAGGAATATGCGACCTGAGGCTAGACACTCCTTGAGTATCTCAGATGGTGGAAGAGGGAGAGGGGTAAATTCTGTCTGGGCCTGTGGCCGAGGTGCGACAGCAGGTTGGGTATAATCCATCACCATGGGGTTCTGAGGTTTTGAAGGCTGAGGCTTGGAGCGGGAAAGGTTATTAATTTCAGCTGATGGAGACTTTCTGAATTCTCTGGTATTCGGGTTACTTCGGTTGAATACACCTTGAGCCATAGCCTCCTCTATTTGGGTGCCTGCCACGATAAAGTATTTGAAGTCCGGATAATACTGCAACAACATGTGATACTGGAGCTGGGGGGGGAAATATTTTTCATGATTATCTGGACCTGCTCTTCCTCAGAAGGGCGCTCCATCATCTGAGCTGCTAGTCTCCTCCATCTTTTCACAAAAATTAGAAAGGATTCTCTCGAGTCTTGCTTGGTTCTCTCTAAATCCTTTCTAGTGATTTCTGTCCCATCATCATATTTGAACTGCCTGATGAATTGCTCACCGATATCCTTCCATGTCCTGTAACGAGTCTTGTCTAGGACCATGAACCATCTCCTAGCAACTTTAGTAAGTGAAACAGGGAACAGCTAAGCCATCTGTTCAGGAGATAAGCCTTGAGGCTGACACATGATGGTGAACATTTGCAAATGTGTGATTGGACAACCCACACCATCATATTTGTCAAAATCTGGCATTTGAAAATTAGCAGGGAGACGGATTTCGGGAAACAGTGTGAGGTCACTGGGATTGAAGCCGCCCTGGTCCTGAAACTGGATGTCCTGAACCTTCTTGGTAAGAGTTTCTAATTTTTCCATAACTGCCTTGTCTATCATGGACTGAGAAGGCCTACTGCGATCCTCGCTATACTTCTCTTTTTCCAGATCTTCTACGGTTTTATCAGGGATAGGGATGAATACTGGCTGGGCAGGTGTTGCTGAAGTAGCTGCTTGGTGCATAGGCCCTTTATCCTTGGACAACGACGGTCCCAACTTCTCAGAAAGTTGAGCCTTGATAACTCGGTTCTCTTCTTTGAGTTCTTGAAGTTGTTGGAGAATCAAGGTAAGAGTATCAGTAATAGCAGCGAGTGGAAGACCATCTTGGTTGTCTGCCATTGGTGAGGATGAGGACGGGAAAGAAGGAGATGCTGGGGTTCTTAGAGAAGGTGGCGGGGATACAGATTTCCTCTCCAATCGCGAAGAGACCCGAACCCAAGGAGTAGTAGGGTTAGCTATGATGTTTACTTCCCTGAAATATTTGAAAGACATATTTTAAAATCAGAAAGAAGTAGACAATGATGCACGCATAGACCAAGATGATGAGAGAGAAAGATGAACTTTATTGATCAATCATTGAAGCTTGAGTACATGGTTCATTCTTTCAAAGATAAACAGATAAGATTAAACATGGAACTAAGCATTCTTTTTAGACTTCTTCTTTGGACGACAATCATGCTCAGCTGACTCTTTTAGAGGTTTGATGATCCTGACATCCCAAGCAGATGAAATGGCTTTGACAATCTTGGGCTTGAGATCCTCAGGCGGATAAAAATGACGAAGGGGAGGCACAATAGATTGCTCCCTTCCATACTGACGCAGGATCCTGGCAGGAACATAAAAGGAAGTCTTTTTGAGACCAAGAAGGCGAACGTAATTAGCTTCTCCAGTGTTGAAGACGGCTTCTTGGATTCCAGGGATTTGCCTATAAATCTTATCTTCTTGGCGAGAATTTAACCATTCAACCCAATCGTTTTTGTGATCGAAAGAAACATCATGACGACATTCACTGAAGGTGTAAAACGTATGATCGAAATGCACAGGAGCTGCGATTTTTAGCTTGTGGCACAACCACACCTGAAGTAAAGCAGGACATCCTGAGAAAGAACCAACGAAGGAGCGAACATAAGAGCCTGGACCTGAGCTGGCACGAAGACGAGCCATATCATCCAATCCATTGAAGGTTTCTGCAAGCATAGTAGGAATTGGATTGGTGCCACGATCCATTTGATCAATGAGGTCCAAAAGAACAGCTGACGCGAAGAGAGAAGGCTGGACAGTGAGGAACCTAGCAAAGGCGCAGAATCTCAGAGCACGATGACGGGCCTTTTGAATATCAACAGCACCAATGTGTCAAACAGGAGGGTAAATGTCAATCAGTTGTTGCATGGACACCTCTTGGCCTTTCATGAAAGAGTTCATGGATTCATCTGGATTATTCATCAAGCGAAGGAACAAAGGACGATAATCTGGAACACAGGATGGCTTCACTAGAGGGCCATCCACATGATATTCCAATAAGGCACACCATTCTTCAAAGGTGGGACACATCTCTTGGTTGCCAAAACGGAAGACATGATGATCGGGATCCCAACACTCTGATGCGGCATAGAGTAATCCCCAATCGAGCTTGATGGTTGCCACGTAGCCGAAGAGATTCTTCTCTTGCTCACTTATGGCATAGATGTGAGATTCTCTTAATGTACCACGGATCCAATCAAGAATTGCACGAGTAGAAATGGTGCCTGCAAGCCAAGAGAAGGGATAAATAATGATCAGGATTACATGAACACGAAATTGGGATAAGTTCCTGCCAGTACAAAGAAATTATGGATACATGATCGAATCACTTGATAGAAGACTGAAAATCGTACGATCAAGAGATGGGATGAGATAGCATAGGATTGCTTTCAACGGATAGATTATGAATGACTAATCCTACGAGATCTTTGGAAATGATGAGATTTATATCCTAACCCCAAAGGGAAAGTTTTTAATCTTCGCACATTTTAATAGTGTTATCTGAAGGCATCAAACCCTAATCCTAATCTAGCGGAGTGGAGATAGGATCTCGACTCATGACTTTGTTTGTGTACCTAGGACCGATCGTAGCCATTGGAAGATGGACTACGGCCTAATCTAGACACAAATGGGTAGGATATCCTAAGCTAGGCTCACACACGTGATGCACATGTGTTCGTATACTACATGCATGTGTGGGTTAATCCAGGGGTAGGCCAAGAGTTCCCTTAGCGCGAATCCATGTTCGATATACTGTACCAGTGTTCGGCGTATCAGTACGTGAACAAGAGATCCGTTTACGTACCATAAAGGTACTAGGCTAAGGGTGGAATGCTTCTCTAGCACAGAGGCACCAGGTGATGAAATCCCAGTCAACCATGCTAGATAACACTCCGGGTTCCTAAAATAGGACGTGTGTGCACGTGAGATGCAAGGGTTTAGATGCAAGTGATCTAAGTGTGTGCAATATGTTTGCGCAATTTATGATGCCTTCAGGTTTTGTTAGATTAAGTTCGAGTAAAATGTGATGAGAAAATAAAACAAGACAAACTGATCTAACAAGTATAGAGTTTTTATGAGCCAGTTAAATTAAATTCAAATGAATTAGCCTTTGGAATTGTAATGAAGTTAGGTGGTCCCCAGCAGAGTCGCCAAACTGTGGGACCCGATCCCCCGAGAGGGGTGGGGCGCGAGCCGCCACGCTCCCTCTTGGTCTCTTGTACCCACGCGATTGGCGTGTGCTTCTTAGTATTGATTTTAATTCATCTTTTATGTGAACTTGGGATCACTAAGGCAATCCGAATTCCACACAAAAGAGACTGACAGAGTCGCCACCTAAATGTGGGATCTAGGACCCATAATTAACCAGAAATCTAGACTCGCTACCTGGTTACAAGAATGGAAGGTATGGGGAGTTATCCACCACATGCACCATTCCTGCCCGATAATCAGTCTTCAATTCCAAAAGTTAACTCTTTTGAATTCATTTTAAATGGCTCATTCAACTCTTTGTTAGTGTGCGAACTAAGTGACATGCACCCTAAAATCTAATTTCAATATGAATCCTAAATGTGTATCTTGATTTCTTAATTTGTCTGGATTCAATCTAAGTGAAAGTTTTCCTAAAATTCTAATTTCAGGGAAATCCTACATATTTTAATTAAGAATTCATAATAAAATAGATATACAAAAACCCGACATTTGTTGTGGAGCCGACTCGCGGTTGGTATGCCGTCAGACATCCAAGCTGCCTACGTACCTAAGCCTCACTGGGATCAGAGTCGACGTAGTTCGGTGCACCTAAGCTAAGCTACTTATGCCTAACTCAACTAAGACACCGACCTAGACGGGATTGACTGTTTCAACAGTTTTAGGAGAAGTTATTTAATTCAAGTTGAGGATTTTATTATCTTAGGATTTCATCTAAGATGCTATATGATTCTTATCTAAATGCAAGTTGTTCCTTAGATTAATGCAGGTTAACCTACATCCTAGTTTACTAGGCTTGTCCTAGGGAAGATTGGGTGACTAGTGTAACTAGACCTATGGCACAGTTGCTATCCATAGCAAGCGTCGGTGATGAGGCTGGACTCCTAACTCTAGGACTCCTAAAACCTAAGACTCCCTAAAACTTATGACACGACACGACACCAGTGTTCCTAAATTGGGCTCTAATGGTTCTTACGACGGAAACCATAATCCAATGGTTCCGAGAGACACGAGATGAATCGATTTCAGTTCTTGAGGTTAATTAATTTCAGATTTCAAGGATTTTCTGTATCTGGACATTTAAAGATTACCAATAGCTCTAGGGTTCACCAATTTCGGCCCAGAATAGCATCCAAGGGAGGGAATCGTGCGCTCTTTCCTTGTGCAATTTAATACTTAGGTTATAGCACCTTATTGCCTGGCATATTTCAGGATTTCTGTGGACAGTAACCTCGGAGCCAACAACGTGCTATAGCTTAAATATTCAAATTGTCAAAGATCGAGTGCAATAGGGATACGATTATGGATGCACTGGCCGTTTTTCCAGGGAAATCTAAAGATCCTAAGATTTCTGTTTCAATGGATTGAGGAATTAATATGTGACAAAATTTTAAGGTTCTTTAGAAACTTTGTGATGATTTTTAATTAATTTCAATAATTTAATGGATTTTATCAATTTTAAACCATATGAGTGATTTTACAAGTGAAACTGTTGCAAACGAATTGGAAATGAGTTGAAACTTCTACAGCAGCAAGATATGATGAGATTTAGCTTACTGCAAGATTTTTCCAGATTTTTACATTAAGCTCATATTTAATTTTGATTTAACAATTAATTGACCAGATTGTAAAAATAACACTGAAACTACCAAAAATAGAAATTTAAATTCAATGAAAATTCTACAGTAGTAAGATATAAGCAAAAATAGCATGCTGTGAGATTTTCATGAATTGTAGGAATTATTTACTATCAATTTCGGATTTTTCAATTTTTAGACCAGATTATGAATTAACACTACATCCCATGTGAAACAAGATCTAAATCACTGGAAAAGTTTACAGCAACTAGAAATATGGAATATAAGACTACTATAAAAATTTTGGGAATTTTATCTGTGATCTAATGTCTGTAAAAAGTCTCCCAAAATCTGATACTTTTCAAAGAAAGCATAAAATAATATACCAAATCAAATCCAAAAATTCTCAAAATTCATGGTAGAATGTACCAGTATCATATTATTTTCCCACGAAATTTCATTAACTTTCGAATCCGTTTAGTATATAATTTATTTTTCTTCGTCAAAAAGATATTTTTGAAGAGTTTTCTATTTTTAAAACACGATTTTCGAGAAAATTACGACTCCGGAAAACATCCTCCAACCTTGTTCTGATGTGATGAACACAAGAAAAATTTAAAATTCCAAAAAATAGATCATCATGAGATAGCTATTTTTTCGAATTTCGTAATTACTCAGCCATTATTTTAAATAAAATACCACTCTTCACTCAAATTTTAAAAATCCTCCAATTCAATGTCTGATCCGATCCGATGGTTATTAAAGCATTTAGACAAATTGGAGTGGAGCCACCATGATAAAAATTTAAAGGTAGGGCCATTATCATTAATTTTTTTATGGGTGGTGCCGCTATCATTTTGAGCTTCGTAATCTGATGTGTGGGACCTACAATTTATATATCGGACTATGGTTGGGGGTGAAACCTATCATTGTATATTTTGAATATGATTAGAATTCAATGGTCTGGTTGGCGAGGCCCACCATACCCTTAATTATATGCATGATAAGGGCGATCATAAGGTATGGTAATTCTACCATTTAATAAATAAATCCGGCATTGTTTGGGGATTTCATGATGTCATTATTTTTTAAAAAAAGGGAATTTTTTTCTTAAAATAGATCATTGTATTAAATTTCGGGACGAAACAGAACTGAAACGCTAATGCAGATCATGATTTTGAGCATACATATTTAATATTCAATTAAATCCAATTAAATACTAAAAATCATGCAAAATACATAAAAAATACCAAACAATCCTGGAAAAATCTGAGAATCGTGTACCTACCTGTAGTCGAGATCCTCGCCCAATCCAAGAGCCGAAAAATCCGAAAATTCCACCGACGTGCGATCCGACCTCCTTTCTTTCTCTTTATTTCTTTGCTTTTTCTTTTTATTTTTTCTTTGTTATTTCTACTGTGGAGAGGTGGAGGGTGAGCGAGAGAGACGACACAGAGAGAGAGTTGAGAGGGTTAGATGAAGAGAGATAGATGGAGGGAAAGAGAGAAAGAGAGAGAGAGTTATAAACTAAGAGAAAGAGTGAAAGAGAGAAATTGAGAGAGAGAGAGTATGAGAGAGAGAATAGAAACAGAGATGGAGAGTGGGAATAGAAAGAGAGTGATGAGAGGAGAGTAGTATAGAGAGAGAGATGAGGAGTGTATAGAGAGAGAGAGAGGGAGAGAGAGAGAGAGAGAACGTGGGAAAAGAAAACAGAGCATGCGATTCTCTGTTTTCTTTCTCACATTTTTTTTTTAAAAAAAGAAAAAGCTGCTGTGGAGAGGGATTTTGAGGGGAGATGAGAGATAGGGAGAGAGATAGAGAGTGTGAAGAGTGGTGAGGGGATGAATATGCTCTGTTTTGAGCGTGAGAGAGGGTGAGCGAGAGAGACGATCCTCTACTCTTTTTCCTCCTTTTTTCCGAGCCTGAGAAAGTGGGGTGGGCTGTGTGAGATGAGAGGATGGTGGGAGAACAGAGGGAGATCGGGCAGAGGATAGAAAAACAGAGGGTTGCGTGGAGATGGGAGTCAATGGGCTGTTCCCCTCACGGCTTTTTGTCTTTTTCTTTTTCTTTTTCTTTTGTTCGGCCTTCTTCCTTTTCTTTTTCTCTACTTGCTGTTTTTGCTCTCCCCTTAAAACCGATCCTCTCCTTTCTGCTTGAGAAAGTTTCCTTCCCCTAAGCCTCCTTTCCTTGCTACCTCTTTTGTTTACTAAAACCCACCCCATATTAAAAGAATACCCAAGCATTCTTTCTTAAAAAAAAATGTTTCCCTCGACATTCAAAGACCGAAAATACGTTTACACCGTGTGGGCCCCATCCCGTAGTTTAAAACACATGGGCACCTTCTCATAGAAATCAATGTTTTAATGCTTATTCCAAATAAAGACGAAATTCATTTTCCATGGAAAAATTTAGGGTTTCATTGTTTGACCTAAGTCTAACCAAGTGCTAATGCGGGCCTACCAAACAGATCCAAATTCTCTCTTGCTTTAATTCTTGCGAACAACCCCTCTCAACAATTATCAGGACGACGCAAAACATGACAGAAATAACCGAAAAGATCAAGAAAACAAGAGGAGCGGACACGGGAATGGAAAACACTGAAAAAGACTGATAACAAGAAGACTAACTTCTTTGTTGATTAAAGTGGAGCAAAATGGGGGTGTCTACAGATGCCCCTCTTTGGGTAGAGATGACGTAGTCATCGAATACCAAAGTAAAAATGACAGAACCATTTTGCGTAGCTTTAATCGACAAAAGACTCTACACAAAACGGAACCTAGACGCAAACATTTATTACCTAATGTAAGACCCTAAACGAAGTCCTAGAATTGGAATGCAATAAAAAATCTCGCTGCGGTGCTGCTCACAAACGGGCAACGAGAGAAAGAGATATCATTTTCGAATGGATTATGAAGAGGATGAAATACCATATTTATACGGATTCCAAGGAATGAGACATCACATTTATATGATGTTCCAAGAGAAAAGACAATTTTCAAATGGACTCAGACAATGAGGCACCGTTCACAAACGGCCGCAAGGAGGATATGAGACCATTCACAAATGGACTCGAGAAATGAGGCACCGTTCACAAACGGGCTCAAGGAGGACATGAGACCATTCACAAATGGACTCAGAAAATGAGACACCGTTCACAAACGGGTTCAAGGAGAAGACGAGACCATTCACAAATGGACTCGAGAAATGAGGCACCGTTCACAAACGGGCTCAAGGAGAACATGAGACCATTCACAAATGGACTCAGAAAATGAGACACCGTTCACAAACGGGTTCAAGGAGAAGACGAGACCGTTCACAAATGGACTCGAGAAATGAGGCACCTTTCACAAAAGGGCTCAAAGAGGACATGAGACCATTCACAAATGGACTCAGAGAATGAGACACCGTTCACAAACGGGTTCGAGGAGAAGACGAGACCATTCACAAATGTCCTTCAGAAAAGAGGCACCGTTCACCAACAGGCTCGAAGAATTTAGAGATTTTTCATGAACTTGAATTTGACGTAGGATTGGATCTTTTGAATCGGGGATTGGATTTGATGAATTTTTTATTTTTGGGAAATGAGGCACCGTCCACAAACGGGCTCGAAGAATTTAGAGATTTTTCATGAACTTGAATTTGATGTAGGATTGGATTTCTTGAATTGGGGATTGGATTTGATGAATTTTTTTATTTTTGGGAAATGAGGCACCGTCCACAAACGGGCTCAAGGAGAAGACGAGACCATTCACAAATGGCCTTGAGAAAAGAGGCACCGTTCACCAACGGGCTCGAAGAATTTAGAGATTTTTCATGAACTTGAATTTGACGTAGGATTGGATTTTTTTGAATCGGGGATTGGATTTGATGAATTTTTGATTTTTGAGAAATGAGGCACCGTTCACAAACGGGCTCAAGGAGGACATGAGACCATTCACAAATGGACTCAGAGAATGAGACACCGTTCACAAACGGGTTCAAGGAGAAGACGAGACCATTCACAAATGGACTCGAGAAATGAGGCACCGTTCACAAACGGGCTCAAGGAGGACATGAGACCATTCACAAATGGACTCAGAAAATGAGGCACCGTTCCCAAACGGGCTTAAGGAGAAGACGAGACCATTCACAAATGGACTCGAGAAATGAGGCACCGTTCACAAACGGGCTCAAGGAGGACATGAGACCATTCACAAATGGACTCAGAAAATGAGGCACCGTTCACAAACGGGCTCAAGGAGGACACGGGACCATTCACAAATGGACTCAGAAAATGAGACACCGTTCACAAACGGGTTCAAGGAGAAGACGAGATCATTCACAAATGGACTCGAGAAATGAGGCACCGTTCACCAACGGGCTTGAAGAATTTAGAGATTTTTCATGAACTTGAATTTGACGTAGAATTGGATTTGATGAATTTTGGATTTTTTTTTAACTTAATGAAATCGGGGACATTATAGATCGTGCCCGATAAAGATATTGGAAACTAAGATTTTGCCGAAGGATGAAACGACAAACCTTAGGAACGAAGAACCATTACTAACAAGAATGGATCAGGGACACTTTTATGAAACTTTAACAAAATCTTTCTCAAAGAGACTGCTGGTCTTGTCTTCTGGGGATTTTGATACCTGAAACCTTGAACATGATACTTGAAATTGGTAATCTAGAACAAAGGCTCTCTTGGATACTAACATGAAAAAGTGAGATTTGCCTCTTGACAGGTGTTTAGATAAACATTTCTTGACCAGGATAGTATTTAACTAACTGGAAGGAGATTCTGAATTTTAATGGTTTATCTTTCTGAGAAATTGGCTCAACCACCATTGCATCTGAGGATCTTCCAACCTTAAGATGCCTTCCTGGGGTATGATCTTTTTACGGAAGCTGGGCTTTCTGATGTTTCTACTTCTGAATTTTTCTGAGTTGATCTTCTTTGAAATGAAGCTGCTTGACTAGATTACCGAGCTCTTTCATACAATCGCAGGGAGCTGCCGAGGCCGGGCCTCCTTCACCAAGACAGTTGCATCATTTGGACATAAGAACGATGATTGACTCTTTCTAAAGAGAAAACTTAGATAAAAGGCACTACTCAAAGGATTGAGCAGCTCTGAAGGAGTGAACATAGAATGACAAAGATTTACTAGCTACACTGACAGACACAGTAATGCTTCTGACCTAGTTAACGTTTTGTTTGGTAAGTCTATCCTTTCAAGGAATGTTTTTTTTTCAATTGGTAAACACTGGACTTCTTCCTTAAAACAGTAATGCCTCAAGGATTTAATTACGACCCCTAAGATTGCTTAGCTTCAATGCCCCCAGTTTTGAGGATGTCACTTGAATTTGCTTGAACTTCAGTTGATCTTCAGTCTTGATACCGGCTATAGCCTTCTTATAATGGTTCTCTTACCGTGACCAAGTCACCTCTTCGAGGTTTTTAACTTGGCGGACCGTGCTAGCCTTAACTTTTTCCTGAACCGCCTTTCCAGGTTTTCGATCCAGCAGGCTATCCCCTTAGCTTTTGCCTAAGCCGCCCTTTCGGGTTTTCAACTTAGCAGATCTTCAAACTCCGTTCTTTTTTTCACTTTTTGTGTTTCGGGACCTATATCATTAATTCTGAGCACCAGAAAGACTTTATAGGTAGGATAGGGGTTTTCAAAGAATGACTTAAGGTTCAACAAAGATTTCGACCGAACCTGTGAACAGGTTGCCTACATATCCCAAGGTAGGAATCAGGTCGTGTGTAGTTCAGGGCGAATGCCCCTAGTTTGAAGATAAATTGTTTGAAGGTTAATTGGTTTTTATTTTTTCTTTTCTTTCTGGAATAATTGATTTCTCTTCTTTTGGAACTTGTCCCTCTTTTTTTTTTCTGAAAGGATTGAATTTCTTTTCCTTTTTTTGAATCGACCGAACTCGGTTTAACCGAGCTGACTACGTACCCCAGTGTAGGGATCAGGTCTCGCGTAGTTCGGGGCGAATGCCCCTAGTTTGATGGGTTTTCAAGAAAATTTTATTCAGGCTCAAAGGGTTTGCAAACAGGTATTTGTTTTGACATTGGGTTATGATTCTGGGATTTGTTCGGCCAAAGAAGGCCTTCCGATGTTCAGATTGGGACTCGATATAAGTTGCTAGAGTCCCTCTGGTACTGATTATTTATTATTATTATTTTTTTCTCTCTTTTTTTTTCACGGAGTTTGACGGCATTTCTAGGTAAGAGATAATGGATCTTCTTCTTTCAAGATTCTAATATGTGTTTTCGACTTTCATAGAGCGAAACTTGTTCTTTGACATCCTCCATCTATGGATTTGTAACTCTTGATATCTGATGATCACTTTTCAATGCTTGCTCTTGAACTTCTTATCTTGAATTTGTTGGCTTCATGCTATGAATTTGAGAACCAAGGTCATTGATTGGAAATATGAAAGTTGTTTCCACTGTATGCCCCTTGTATAGCATATGTCTCTCACTTTCTTCATTCTCTTGAGCCTTCTATCTATGTCTTGCCCCTAGTATTGGTTGTAGCTTTTCTAGACAATCTTCTTATTCTTGAAATAAGTTTATCAATTCTTCACACTCTTCAGAGGGTAATGTATTTTTTAATCGGCATTCACTGAATCAAAGTTTCAGTGCCAGTGTTTACCACTTCAATTTCATCTTTGAAAGGCTGGGATTGGCGCTCCTCCTCTAGTTCAAGTAATTGCTGTGACTCAAGTGGAGTTTCGTCAATTTTGTCCTCATTTGAGGAGGGAGTCTTATTTTAAAATCAGAAGCACACTTAAGAAATAGACACAAGTGAACTATTGGAACTGAAATTTTATTTAAAGAAAAAGCTATTACATCTGACGACCTATCCTGAACATGCTCAGGATTCACAACTCTGAATAAAAAAGAAAAGCAAAAGATAACTTGCCTGGACTAGGCCTTAACCTTGAACTGTAAGACCGGACCCAACAATTATACTAACCATGATGACTGACTCAACATAAAATAGTAAACGACTAAAACTTTAACTGCCGCAACTGTCTAGCTTCGGAAGCTTGGCGAAGGCTGGTTCATATCATGATAGCAGCTACTAGAACATCTTCACTGTCTGTATCTTCTTCTTCTTCAAAAGGTTCTGACCTAGACGTCTCAAAGGTAGGTTCTAAGGCGCAGATAAGAGTGAGAGGATCAAATTTTGGGTCCCCTATGGTTATAGCACTGACAGCAGCAGCAGGGTTTGCATGACCAAGTAATGGGTTATTGGAAGCATCGAGTCTTGGCTCGAACACAAGGCCTTTATTGTCAAGTAACCTCTGGATTCTGAATTTTAGGGCAATGCAATTATCAGTGAGATGGCCGGAATTTCTATGGTATTCGCAGTGTTGATCTGTTCGCCAATTTGCTGGTAAAGGATTAGGAAGAGCCCTAATGTCGGGCAGGAATATGCGACCTGAGGCTAGACACTCCTTGAGTATCTCAGATGGTGGAAGAGGGAGAGGGGTAAATTCTGCCTGGGCCTGTGGCCGAGGTGCGACAGCAGGTTGGGTATAATCCATCACCATGGGGTTCTGAGGTTTTGAAGGCTGAGGCTTGGAGCGGGAAAGGTTATTAATTTCAGCTGATGGAGACTTTCTGAATTCTCTGGTATTCGGGTTACTTCGGTTGAATACACCTTGAGCCATAGCCTCCTCTATTTGGGTGCCTGCCACGATAAAGTATTTGAAGTCCGGATAATACTGCAACAACATGTGATACTGGAGCTGGGGGGGGAAATATTTTTCATGATTATCTGGACCTGCTCTTCCTCAGAAGGGCGCTCCATCATCTGAGCTGCTAGTCTCCTCCATCTTTTCACAAAAATTAGAAAGGATTCTCTCGAGTCTTGCTTGGTTCTCTCTAAATCCTTTCTAGTGATTTCTGTCCCATCATCATATTTGAACTGCCTGATGAATTGCTCACCGATATCCTTCCATGTCCTGTAACGAGTCTTGTCTAGGACCATGAACCATCTCCTAGCAACTTTAGTAAGTGAAACAGGGAACAGCTAAGCCATCTGTTCAGGAGATAAGCCTTGAGGCTGACACATGATGGTGAACATTTGCAAATGTGTGATTGGACAACCCACACCATCATATTTGTCAAAATCTGGCATTTGAAAATTAGCAGGGAGACGGATTTCGGGAAACAGTGTGAGGTCACTGGGATTGAAGCCGCCCTGGTCCTGAAACTGGATGTCCTGAACCTTCTTGGTAAGAGTTTCTAATTTTTCCATAACTGCCTTGTCTATCATGGACTGAGAAGGCCTACTGCGATCCTCGCTATACTTCTCTTTTTCCAGATCTTCTACGGTTTTATCAGGGATAGGGATGAATACTGGCTGGGCAGGTGTTGCTGAAGTAGCTGCTTGGTGCATAGGCCCTTTATCCTTGGACAACGACGGTCCCAACTTCTCAGAAAGTTGAGCCTTGATAACTCGGTTCTCTTCTTTGAGTTCTTGAAGTTGTTGGAGAATCAAGGTAAGAGTATCAGTAATAGCAGCGAGTGGAAGACCATCTTGGTTGTCTGCCATTGGTGAGGATGAGGACGGGAAAGAAGGAGATGCTGGGGTTCTTAGAGAAGGTGGCGGGGATACAGATTTCCTCTCCAATCGCGAAGAGACCCGAACCCAAGGAGTAGTAGGGTTAGCTATGATGTTTACTTCCCTGAAATATTTGAAAGACATATTTTAAAATCAGAAAGAAGTAGACAATGATGCACGCATAGACCAAGATGATGAGAGAGAAAGATGAACTTTATTGATCAATCATTGAAGCTTGAGTACATGGTTCATTCTTTCAAAGATAAACAGATAAGATTAAACATGGAACTAAGCATTCTTTTTAGACTTCTTCTTTGGACGACAATCATGCTCAGCTGACTCTTTTAGAGGTTTGATGATCCTGACATCCCAAGCAGATGAAATGGCTTTGACAATCTTGGGCTTGAGATCCTCAGGCGGATAAAAATGACGAAGGGGAGGCACAATAGATTGCTCCCTTCCATACTGACGCAGGATCCTGGCAGGAACATAAAAGGAAGTCTTTTTGAGACCAAGAAGGCGAACGTAATTAGCTTCTCCAGTGTTGAAGACGGCTTCTTGGATTCCAGGGATTTGCCTATAAATCTTATCTTCTTGGCGAGAATTTAACCATTCAACCCAATCGTTTTTGTGATCGAAAGAAACATCATGACGACATTCACTGAAGGTGTAAAACGTATGATCGAAATGCACAGGAGCTGCGATTTTTAGCTTGTGGCACAACCACACCTGAAGTAAAGCAGGACATCCTGAGAAAGAACCAACGAAGGAGCGAACATAAGAGCCTGGACCTGAGCTGGCACGAAGACGAGCCATATCATCCAATCCATTGAAGGTTTCTGCAAGCATAGTAGGAATTGGATTGGTGCCACGATCCATTTGATCAATGAGGTCCAAAAGAACAGCTGACGCGAAGAGAGAAGGCTGGACAGTGAGGAACCTAGCAAAGGCGCAGAATCTCAGAGCACGATGACGGGCCTTTTGAATATCAACAGCACCAATGTGTCAAACAGGAGGGTAAATGTCAATCAGTTGTTGCATGGACACCTCTTGGCCTTTCATGAAAGAGTTCATGGATTCATCTGGATTATTCATCAAGCGAAGGAACAAAGGACGATAATCTGGAACACAGGATGGCTTCACTAGAGGGCCATCCACATGATATTCCAATAAGGCACACCATTCTTCAAAGGTGGGACACATCTCTTGGTTGCCAAAACGGAAGACATGATGATCGGGATCCCAACACTCTGATGCGGCATAGAGTAATCCCCAATCGAGCTTGATGGTTGCCACGTAGCCGAAGAGATTCTTCTCTTGCTCACTTATGGCATAGATGTGAGATTCTCTTAATGTACCACGGATCCAATCAAGAATTGCACGAGTAGAAATGGTGCCTGCAAGCCAAGAGAAGGGATAAATAATGATCAGGATTACATGAACACGAAATTGGGATAAGTTCCTGCCAGTACAAAGAAATTATGGATACATGATCGAATCACTTGATAGAAGACTGAAAATCGTACGATCAAGAGATGGGATGAGATAGCATAGGATTGCTTTCAACGGATAGATTATGAATGACTAATCCTACGAGATCTTTGGAAATGATGAGATTTATATCCTAACCCCAAAGGGAAAGTTTTTAATCTTCGCACATTTTAATAGTGTTATCTGAAGGCATCAAACCCTAATCCTAATCTAGCGGAGTGGAGATAGGATCTCGACTCATGACTTTGTTTGTGTACCTAGGACCGATCGTAGCCATTGGAAGATGGACTACGGCCTAATCTAGACACAAATGGGTAGGATATCCTAAGCTAGGCTCACACACGTGATGCACATGTGTTCGTATACTACATGCATGTGTGGGTTAATCCAGGGGTAGGCCAAGAGTTCCCTTAGCGCGAATCCATGTTCGATATACTGTACCAGTGTTCGGCGTATCAGTACGTGAACAAGAGATCCGTTTACGTACCATAAAGGTACTAGGCTAAGGGTGGAATGCTTCTCTAGCACAGAGGCACCAGGTGATGAAATCCCAGTCAACCATGCTAGATAACACTCCGGGTTCCTAAAATAGGACGTGTGTGCACGTGAGATGCAAGGGTTTAGATGCAAGTGATCTAAGTGTGTGCAATATGTTTGCGCAATTTATGATGCCTTCAGGTTTTGTTAGATTAAGTTCGAGTAAAATGTGATGAGAAAATAAAACAAGACAAACTGATCTAACAAGTATAGAGTTTTTATGAGCCAGTTAAATTAAATTCAAATGAATTAGCCTTTGGAATTGTAATGAAGTTAGGTGGTCCCCAGCAGAGTCGCCAAACTGTGGGACCCGATCCCCCGAGAGGGGTGGGGCGCGAGCCGCCACGCTCCCTCTTGGTCTCTTGTACCCACGCGATTGGCGTGTGCTTCTTAGTATTGATTTTAATTCATCTTTTATGTGAACTTGGGATCACTAAGGCAATCCGAATTCCACACAAAAGAGACTGACAGAGTCGCCACCTAAATGTGGGATCTAGGACCCATAATTAACCAGAAATCTAGACTCGCTACCTGGTTACAAGAATGGAAGGTATGGGGAGTTATCCACCACATGCACCATTCCTGCCCGATAATCAGTCTTCAATTCCAAAAGTTAACTCTTTTGAATTCATTTTAAATGGCTCATTCAACTCTTTGTTAGTGTGCGAACTAAGTGACATGCACCCTAAAATCTAATTTCAATATGAATCCTAAATGTGTATCTTGATTTCTTAATTTGTCTGGATTCAATCTAAGTGAAAGTTTTCCTAAAATTCTAATTTCAGGGAAATCCTACATATTTTAATTAAGAATTCATAATAAAATAGATATACAAAAACCCGACATTTGTTGTGGAGCCGACTCGCGGTTGGTATGCCGTCAGACATCCAAGCTGCCTACGTACCTAAGCCTCACTGGGATCAGAGTCGACGTAGTTCGGTGCACCTAAGCTAAGCTACTTATGCCTAACTCAACTAAGACACCGACCTAGACGGGATTGACTGTTTCAACAGTTTTAGGAGAAGTTATTTAATTCAAGTTGAGGATTTTATTATCTTAGGATTTCATCTAAGATGCTATATGATTCTTATCTAAATGCAAGTTGTTCCTTAGATTAATGCAGGTTAACCTACATCCTAGTTTACTAGGCTTGTCCTAGGGAAGATTGGGTGACTAGTGTAACTAGACCTATGGCACAGTTGCTATCCATAGCAAGCGTCGGTGATGAGGCTGGACTCCTAACTCTAGGACTCCTAAAACCTAAGACTCCCTAAAACTTATGACACGACACGACACCAGTGTTCCTAAATTGGGCTCTAATGGTTCTTACGACGGAAACCATAATCCAATGGTTCCGAGAGACACGAGATGAATCGATTTCAGTTCTTGAGGTTAATTAATTTCAGATTTCAAGGATTTTCTGTATCTGGACATTTAAAGATTACCAATAGCTCTAGGGTTCACCAATTTCGGCCCAGAATAGCATCCAAGGGAGGGAATCGTGCGCTCTTTCCTTGTGCAATTTAATACTTAGGTTATAGCACCTTATTGCCTGGCATATTTCAGGATTTCTGTGGACAGTAACCTCGGAGCCAACAACGTGCTATAGCTTAAATATTCAAATTGTCAAAGATCGAGTGCAATAGGGATACGATTATGGATGCACTGGCCGTTTTTCCAGGGAAATCTAAAGATCTTAAGATTTCTGTTTCAATGGATTGAGAAATTAATATGTGACAAAATTTTAAGGTTCTTTAGAAACTTTGTAATGATTTTTAATTAATTTCAATAATTTAATGGATTTTATCAATTTTAAACCATATGAGTGATTTTACAAGTGAAACTGTTGCAAACGAATTCGAAATGAGTTGAAACTTCTACAGCAGCAAGATATGATGAGATTTAGCTTCCTGGAAGATTTTTCCAGATTTTTACATTAAGCTCATATTTAATTTTGATTTAACAATTAATTGACCAGATTGCAAAAATAACACTGAAACTACTAGAAATAGAATTTAAATTCAATGAAACTTCTACAGTAGTAAGATATAAGTAAAAATAGCATGCTGTGAGATTTTCAAGAATTTTAGGAATTATTTACTATCAATTTCGGATTTTTCAATTTTTAGACCAGATTATGAATTAACACTACATCCCATGTGAAACAAGATCTAAATCACTTGAAAAGTTTACAGCAACTAGAAATATGGAATATAAGACTGATGTCTAAAAATTTTGGGAATTTTATCTGTGATCTGATGTCTATAAAAATTCTCCCAAAATCTGATAATTTTCAAAGAAAGCATAAAATAATATACCAAATCAAATCCAAAAATTCTCAAAATTCATGGTAGAATGTACCAGTATAATATTATTTTCCCACGAAAATTTCATTAACTTTCGAATCCGTTTAGTATATAATTTATTTTTCTTCGTCAAAAAGATATTTTTGAAGAGTTTTCTATTTTTAAAACACGATTTTCGAGAAAATTACGACTCCGGAAAACATCCTCCAACCTTGTTCTGATGTGATGAACACAATAAAAATTTAAAATTCCAAGAAATAGATCATCCTGAGATGGCTTTTTTTCGAATTTCGTAATTACTCGGCCATTATTTTAAATAAAATACCACTCTTCACTCAAATTTTAAAAATCCTCCAATTCAATGTCCGATCCGATCCGATGGTTATTTTACTCTAGTTAAATAGATCATTGTATTAAATTTCGGGACGAAACGGAACTGAAACACCCATGCAGATCATGATTTTGAGCATACATATTTAATATTCAATTAAATCCAATTAAATACTAAAAATCATGCAAAATACATAAAAAATACCAAACAATCCTGGAAAAATCTGAGAATCGTGTACCTACCTGTAGTCGAGATCCTCGCCCAATCCAAGAGTCGAAAAATCCGGAAATTCCACCGACGTGCGATCCGACCTCCTTTCTTTCTCTTTATTTCTTTGCTTTTTCTTTGTTATTTCTACTGTGGAGAGGTGGAGGGTGAGCGAGAGAGACGACACAGAGAGAGAGTTGAGAGGGTTAGATGAAGAGAGAGAGATGGAGGGAAAGAGAGAAAGAGAGAGAGAGTTATAAACTAAGAGAAAGAGTGAAAGAGAGAAACTGAGAGAGAGAGAGAGTATAAGAGAGAGAATAGAAACAGAGATGGAGAGTGGGAATAGAAAGAGAGTGATGAGAGGAGAGTAGTATAGAGAGAGAGATGAGGAGTGTAGAGAGAGAGAGAGAGAACGTGGGAAAAGAAAACAGAACATGCGATGCTCTGTTTTCTTTCTCACATTTTTTTTTAAAAAAAAAGAAAAAGCTGCTGTGGAGAGGGATTTTGAGGGGAGATGAGAGATAGGGAGGGAGATAGAGAGTGTGAAGAGTGGTGAGGGGATGAATATGCTCTGTTTTGAGCGTGAGAGAGGGTGAGCGAGAGAGACGATCCTCTACTCTTTTTCCTCCTTTTTTCCGAGCCTAAGAAAGTGGGGTGGGGTGGGCTGTGTGAGATGAGATGATGGTGGGAGAACAGAGGGAGATCGGGCAGAGGATAGAAAAACAGAGGGTTGCGTGGAGATGGGAGTCAATGGGCTGTTCCCCTCACGGCTTTTTGTCTTTTTCTTTTTCTTTTGTTCGGCCTTCTTCCTTTTCTTTTTCTCTAGTTGCTGTTTTTGCTCTCCCCTTAAAACCGATCCTGTCCTTTCTGCTTGAGAAAGTTTCCTTCCCCTAAGCCTCCTTTCCTTGCTACCTCTTTTGTTTACTAAAACCCACCCCATATTAAAAGAATACCCAAGCATTCTTTCTTAAAAAAAAATGTTTCCCTCGACATTCAAAGACCGAAAATACGTTTACACCATGCCTTTCTTTTAAGAAAAAATTTCCCTTTTTTTAAAAATAATGACATCATGAAATCCCCAAACAATGCCGGATTTATTTATTAAATGGTAGAATTACCGTACCTTATGATCGCCCCTATCATGCATATAATTAAGGGTATGGTGGGCCTCGCCAACCAGACCATTGAATTCTAATCATATTCAAAATATACAATGATAGGTTTCACCCCCAACCATAGCCCGATATATAAATTGTAGGTCCCACACATCAGATTACGAAGCTCAAAATGATAGCGGCACCACCCATAAAAAAATTAATGATAATGGCCCTACCTTTAAATTTTTATCATGGTGGCCCCACTCCAATTTGTCTAAATGCTTTACAAATGTGGTGATGGGCCCACACCATGCTGAGCACATGGTGGGCCCCATCCCGTAGTTTAAAACACATGGGCACCTTCTCATAGAAATCAATGTTTTAATGCTTATTCCAAATAAAGACGAAATTCATTTTCCATGGAAAAATGTAGGGTTTCATTGTTTGACCTAAGTCTAACCAAGTGCTCAATGCGGGCCTACCAAACAGATCCAAATTCTCTCTTGCTTTAATTCTTGCGAACAACCCCTCTCAACAATTATCAGGACAACGCAAAACATGAAAGAAATAACCGAAAAGATCAAGAAAACAAGAGGAGCGGACACGGGAATGGAAAACACTGAAAAAGACTGATAACAAGAAGACTAACTTCTTTGTTGATTAAAGCGGAGCAAAATGGGGGTGTCTACACTTGCTAGGCTCGACGGCTTACCCCTGCCCTTATGGGTACTGGGTTGCACGTTTGTTTGTACCCTATGGCTTGGTTGCTATCTGCTTGGTTGGGTAATTAAAATTAATAATAAAAAGCACACTCCATTGGCGTGGGTACGAGAGACCAAGAGAGAGCGTGGCGGCTCGCGCCCCACCCCTCTCGCGGGATTGGGTCCCACAGTATGTTGACGACATGCTGGTAAAAAGTTTGGAAGCCTCCAAACACATCTCCGACCTTCAAGAAACTTTCAACACCCTGTGACGAGCCCGGATGAAGTTGAACCCCGCAAAATGCGCCTTCGGAGTAACTTCCGGAAAGTTCTTAGGGTTCATGGTTAGCCAGAGAGGGATCGAGGCCAACCCCGAAAAAATCCAGGCCATCCTAGACATGGAGCCCCCGACAACAGCGGTAGAAGTACAGAGGCTCGCAGGGCGAATCACCGCCCTCGGCCGATTTATGCCCAAGTCGGCGGAAAAATGCCAGCCCTTCTTCAAACAACTAAAACATATACAAGAATTCGAATGGACCCCGGCCTGCCAAGAAGCATTCGACGCCCTTGAAACAGTACCTCCAGACACCGCCCGTACTCGCCAAACCTGAGCCGGGAGAAGAACTATTCCTGTACCTGGCCATCAGCCCCACAGCGGTAAGTGCGGTATTAGCCAAACAAAGCAACAAGAAGGAATACCCGGTGTACTATGTGAGCAAAACTCTCCACGGTGCGGAGGTCCGATACCTAAACATAGAGAAATTTGCCCTCGCAGTCGTCAGCGCCGCCCGAAAGCTCCGCCCCTACTTCCTAGCCCACCCCATAGTGCTTCTGACTGACCAGCCCCTAAGGAAAATTCTCCAAAAACCAGAGACCTCGGGTAGGATGGTAAGTTGGGCCGTCGAGTTGGGAGAGTTTGACATACAGGTCCGACCGAGGCTGGCTATTAAATCCCAAGCCCTCGCTGACTTTATAGTGGAATCTACGGCCCCGGCCGCGGAACCAGCAACAATGGAAAATGGCGAGGGCCCCACCGAACAGACGGCTCGCGAAGACATGGCACCAGACTCAGCGGAACAGAGCGACGAGATTCACTGGACCCTGCACGTTGACGGCTCAGCAGACGAAAAGGGGCACGGGATGGGAGTGGTCCTCCACGGCCCAGAAGGATTCACACTGGAATACGCCCTCCGGCTAGATTTCAAAGCCTCTAACAACGAGGCTGAATACGAAGCCTTGCTAGCAGGGCTAAGTCTAGCCACGGAGCTCGGCGCGGGAAAGTTAAAAGTCTATAGCGACTCCCAGCTCGTCGTCAACCAAGTGAACGGAATATATGAAGCCAAGGGCCCCAGGATGAAGCGATACCTCCAGAAGGTAAAAGAAAAGCTACAAAGAATGAGGGAAGTCGAGATCCTCCAGGTACCGCGAGACATGAACAACCAAGCAGATGTATTGTCAAAAATGGCCTCAGAAGAAACCCATGACTTCTGCACCGTGCTCACAGAGATACTGACCCACCCCAGCATCGACGACGTACAAGTCTTGGAGATTCCACCAGGACCGAACTGGATGGACCCCATCATGCGATACCTGAAAGATGGGATACTACCCGAGGACAAGCTGGAAGCCCGGCGCCTAACCGCGAGAGCCGCCCACTACATGGTCTACGGACCCAGGCTGTACAAATGGTCGTACACCTGGCCGTACCTCCGATGCCTGGTACCCTCCGAATCGGAGTACACACTGCGGGAAGTACACGAAGGAATCTGCGGAGACCACGGAGCCAGCAGGATTCTAGCTCAGAAAATCGTGAGGCATGGCTACTTTTGGCCTACGATCCTCAGGGACGCCAAGGAATTCGTCAAGAAATGCAGCCCGTGCCAGAGGTACGCAACCACCCCCCATCAGCCGGCCACCCCATACACTGCGATGGCAGGACCCCTGCCCTTCGCCATGTGGGGTATGAACCTGCTCGGCCCATTCCCAAAAGCCCCCGGGGGGCACACGACGCTGTACGTTGCCATCGACTACTTCACCAAATGGGTCGAAGTTAAAGCCATAGCAAAGCCCAATTCAAAAGCAACGGAGAAGTTTTTCTATCACGACGTGGTCTGTAAAATTTTCAATTTATTTGGATCTTGTTTCCTATGGGATGTAGTGTTAATTCATAATCTGGTCTGAAAATTAAAAAATCTGAAATTGATAGTAAATAGTTTCTAAAATTCATGAAAATCTCACAGCATGCTATTTTTACTTATATCTTACTACTGTAGAAATTTCAATGAATTTAGATTTCTATTTCTAGTAGTTTCTGTGTTATTTTTGCAATCTGGTCTCGTTATTGTTAAATCAAAATTAAATATGAGCTGAATGTAAAAATCTGCAAACTCTTCCAGTAAGCTACATCCCATATGTCTTGCTGCTGTAGAAGTTTCAATTCATTTCGAATTCATTTGCAATAATTTCACTTGTAAAATCACTCATATGGTTTAAAATTGATAAAATCCATTGAAAATTCAAAATTAATTAAAAATCATCATAAAGTTTCTAAAGAACCTTGAATTTTTGTCACATATTAATTCCTAAATCCATTGAAACAGAAATTTTAGGATCTTTAGATTTCCCTGGAAAAATGGCCAGTGCATCCATAATCGTATCCCTATTGCACTCGATCTTTGACAATTTGAACATTTAAGCTATAGCATGTTGTTGGCTCCGAGGTTACTGTCCACGGAAATCCTGAGATATGCCAGGCAATAAGATGCTATAACTTAAGTATTAAATTGCACAAGGAAAGAGCGCACGATTCCCTTCCTTGGATGTTATTCTAGGCCGAAATTGGTGAACCCTAGAGCCATTGGTAATCCTTAAATGTCCAGAAACTGAAAATCCTTGAAATCTGAAATTCATTAACTTCAAGAACTGAAATCGATTCATCTCGTGTCTCTCGGAACCATTGGATTATGGTTTCCGATATAAGAACCATTAGAGCCCAATTTAGGAACACTTGTGTCAGGTCGTGTCCTAGGTTTTAGGGAGTCCTAGAGTTAGGAGTCCAGCCTCATCACGTACATTTGCTATGGATAGCAACCGTGCCATAGGTCTAGTTACACTAGTCACCCAATCTTTCCCTAGGACAAGCCTAGTAAACTAGGATGTAGGCTAACCTGCATTAGTCTAAGGAACAACTTGCATTTAGATAAGAATCATATAGCATCTTAGATGAAATCCTAGGATAATAAAATCCTCAACTTGAATTAAATAACTTCTTTTAAAACTGTTGAAACAGTCAATCCCGTCTAGGTCGGTGTCTTAGTTGAGTTAGGCATAAGTAGCTTAGCTTAGGTGCACCGAACTACGTTGACTCTGATCCCAGTGAGGCTTGGGTACGTAGGCAGCTTAGATGTCTGATGGCATACCAACCGCGAGTCGGCTCCACAACAAATTGTGGGGTTTTATATATTAATTTTCTTGTAAATGCTTAATTAAATCACTTAGGATTTTTCCATGAAATTAGAATTTTAGGAGAACTCTCACTTAGATTGAATTCAAACAAATAAAGAAATCAAGTTACACACTTAGGATCTACATTGAAATTAGATTTTATGATGCATGTCACTTAGTTCGCACATTAACAGAGAGTTGAATGAGCCATTTAAAATAAATTTAAAAGAGTTAGCTTTTGGAATCGAAGACCGATTATCGGGCAGGAATGGTGCATGTGGTGGATAACTCCCCATACCTTCCATTCTCGTAACCAGGTAGCGAGTCTAGATTTCTGGTTAGTTATGGGTCCTAGATCCCACATCTAGGTGGCGACTCTGTCAGTCTCTTTTGTGTGGAATTCGGATTGCCTTAGTGATCCCAAGTTCACATAAAAGATGAATTAAAATCAATAATTAAAATGCACATGCCAATCGCGTGGGTACGAGAGACCAAGAGAGAGCGTGGCGGCCCGCGCCCCAACCCCTCTCGCGGGATCGGGTCCCACAGTTTGGCGACTCTGCTAGGGACCACCTAACTTCATTACAATTCCAAAGGCTAATTCATTTGAATTTAATTTAACTGGCTCATTAAAACTCTATACTTGTTAGATTAGTTTGTCTTAATTTATTCGAACTTAATTTAACAAAACCTGAAGGCATCATAGATTGCGCGAACTTATTGCACACACTTTCATCACTTGCATCTACACCCTTGCATCTCACGTGCACACACATCCTATTTTAGGAACCTGGAGTGTTATCTAGCATGGTTGACTGGGATTTCATCACCTGGTGCCTCTGTGCTAGAGAAGCATTCCACCCTTAACCTAGTACCTTTATGGTACGCAAACGGATCTCTTGTTCACGTACTGATACGCCGGACACTGGTACAGTATATCGAATATGGATTCGCGCTAAGGGAACTCTTGGCCTTACCCCTAGATTAATCCACACATGCATGTAGAATACGAACACATGTGTATCACGTGTGTGACCCTAGTTTAGGATATCTTACCCATTTGTGTCTAGATTAGGCCGTGGTCCATCTTCCAATGGCTACGATCGGTCCTTAGGCACACAAACAAAGTCATGAGTCGAGATCCTCTCTCCACTCCGCTAGATTAGGATTAGGGTTTGATGCCTTCTGGTAACACTGTTAAAATCTGCGAAGATGAAAAACTTTCCCTTTGGGGTTAGGATATAAATCCCATCATTTCTAAAGATCTCATAGGATTAGTCATTCATGATCTATCCGTTGAAAGCAATCTTATGCTATCTCATCTAATTTTTTGATCGTGTGTCTTTCATTCTTCTGTCATACGATTCGATCGTATCTTCATGCCATCCCCTAACTGGCAAGAGCAGAATCTCACAATCTTTCGATTATGCAATCTCATGATCTGATCATGCCTGGTCCAGATGATCCAATCTTGCTTGTACCCTTGGTCTCTTCCTCCTCTAAGGGCAACCTTTTTCAAGAATATCTTGCTAAGTCTTTCATAGTTCACTCTCATAATCCTTGAGCTAGGGGCATTCCCCACGTGCTATCATGTCATCATTGTTGTGTTTATTTGTTTTGAGGAACCATCACTTTACTTCCCATTCCTTATTTAGTTGTATCATAATTATCATGTCAATCATAGAAAGGAAAAATTCCCTGAATGTCAAGCTTACATCTCGTGTTTATTATTTCTATGTCAGGATTGTTCACTGTTGAAAATCCAGGAAAACTTCTTGGGTTTGAATCTATTCGTGGCCAGTGAAGAAGCTAATTCCCCATTTTCTTTGGAAGTCTCTCTATCCACTTTTTCCTACCTATGGCAGATTCTATGGAAAATTTTCAACTCTTTCATGTCACGGAAACCCTGGCCCAGCTCATCCAACAGATGAAGGAATTGAAGGAAGAAAATCAATTCGTCAAAGCTCAACTTACTGAGAAATTTGGTCCAACCACTGTTGTTTCTAAGGGCAAAAATCCGAGCCTCTCCATGGTTATGGGTTCGGAAGAGTTAATTGTGAACCTCTCTAGACAAATGGCTGCGCTAACAGAAGAAGTTCATCAGATGAAGCAACAAATGCAAACCTGGTATTGTCAGTCCCAAGGCTCTGAACATTTCGCTGACAAAAATACCAAAGCCCAAGATGTTGTTACCAGAAACTCTGTCTCTCAGCACCAGCAGGATTCTGTTGGGCCCTTAATTATTGATTATGACCAAGAGCCACCATCTGAAACTCCTAAAAGAGAATTCACTGATTTGCCTATCCCACGATCAGGTATCCTGAAAGGGTTTAAGAAAAGGGAAAAGGGGATTAACTGGTCACAGGAGCCTATGGTAATCGAATATGATCAACCAAGACCTATACCTCAGCAAAAGCCAGGTAGGCAATTCGCCCCCCTCCCGCTTCCACCATCTGTTATATTGCAGCAAGGATTGGAATCCGGCAATATCTATTTACCTCGCATTAAGGAACCTCCTAATCCGCTCCCCAGGACATGGAGGGCAGAAGAGCACTGCGATTTTCATCGAGGATCGGGGCATAGTGCTGATCAGTGTAAAACTCTGAGGCATGTGATCCAGAAGTTGATCGATGAGCACAAGCTACCATTTCCGCAAGTGCCAAATATTGTTGATAATCCTATGCAAAACCATGTTGTACCGCCGCTGGATGATGTTTAGACACTTGGGGTTTGAGAAGCTCAGGTTCAGTTGCAGTGAAAGATAAAAGCCAGAAGTTAAAAGGCACTTGTTATGATGATGATTCAGTTTTTGCCGAGCCTCCGAAGCTAGACAGTTGCGGCAGTTAAAGTTTTAGTCGTTTACTATTTTATGTTGAGTCAGTCATCATGGTCACTACAATTGTTGAGTCCGGTTTTACAGTTCAAGGTTAATGCCTAGTCCAGGCAAGTTATCTTTTGCTTTTCTCTTTATTCAGAGTTGTGAATCCTGAGCATGTTCAGGATAGGTCGTCAGATGTAATAGCTTTTTCTTTAAATAAAAATTTCAGTTCCAATATTTCACTTGTGTCTATTTCTTAAGTATGCTTCTGATCTTAAAATAAGACTCCCTCAAATGAGGACAAAATTGACGAAACTCCACTTGAGTAACAACAATTACTTGAACAAGAGGAGGAGCGCCAATCCCAGCCTTTCAAAGATGAAATTGAAGTGGTAAACATTGGCACTGAAACTTTGATTCAGTGAATGCCGATTAAAAGTACATTACCCTCTGAAGAGTGTGAAGAATTGATAAACTTATTTCAAGAATAAGAAGATTGTCTAGAAAAGCTACAACCGATACCAGGAGCAAGACATAGATAGAAAGCTCAAAGAGAATGAAGAAAGTGAGAAGACATATGCTATACAAGGGACATAGAGTGGAAACAACTTTTACATTTCCAATCACTAACCTTGGTTCTCAAAATCATAACATGAAGCCAACAAATTCGAGATAAGAAGTTCAAGAGCAAGCATTGAAAAGTGATCATCAGATATCAAGAGTTACAAATCCATAGACGGAGGATGTCAAAGAACAAGTTTTGCTCTATGAAAGTCGAAAGCGCATATTAGAATCTTGAAAGAAGAAGATCCATTATCTTTTACCTGGAAATGCCGTCAAACTCCGTGAAAATAATAATAATAATAATAATAATAAATAAATAATCAGTACCAGAGGGACTCTAGTAACCTAGATCGATTCCCAATCTGAACATCGGAGGGCCTCCTTTGGCCGAATAAATCCCAAAATCGGAACCCAACGTCAAAAGAATACCGGTTTGCAAACCCTTTGAGCCTGAATGAAATTTTCTTGAAAACCCATCAAACTAGGGGCATCCGCCCCGAACTACGCGAGACCTGATCCCTACGCTGGGGTACGTAGGCAGCTCGGTTAAACCGAGTTCGGTCGATTCAAAAAAAAAAAAGAAAAAAGGAAAAGAAATTCAATCGTTCCAGAAAAAGAAGAGGGACAAGTTCCAAAAGAAGAGAAGTCAATCATTCCAGAAAGAAAGAAAAAAGAAAAATCAATTAACCTTCAAACAATTTATCCTCAAACTAGGGGCATTCGCCCTGAACTACACACGACCTGATTCCTACCTTGGGATATGTAGGCAACATGTTCACAGGTTTGGTCGAAATCTTTGTCGAGCCTTAAGCCATTCTTTGAAAAGCCCTATCTTACCTATAAAGTCCTTCCGGTGTTCAGAACTAATGATCTAGGTCCCGAGACACAATAAGTAACAAAAAAAAATGATGATGAATAAGAATTGAACGGAGTTTGAAGATCTGCTAGACTGAAAACCTGAAAGGGCGGTCTAGGCAAAATTTAAGATCATTCCCCTGCTAAGTTAAAAACCCGAAAGGGCAGGCTTAGGCAAAAGCTAAGGGAATGGCCTGCTGGATCAAAAACCTAGAAAGGTGGTTAAGGCAAAAGTTAAGGCTAACACGGTCCGCCAAGTTAAAAACCCCGAGGAGGTGACTTGGTCGTGGTAAGAGAATCATTATAAGAAGGCTACAGCCGGTATCAAGACTGAAGATCAACTGGAGTTCAGGCAAATTCAAGTGGCATCCTCAAAACTGGGGGCATTGAAGCTAAGCAATCTTAGGGATCGTAATTAAATCTTTGAGGCATTACTGTTTTAAGGAAAAAGTCCAGTCTGTACCAATTGAAAAAAAAATATTCCTTGAAAGGATAGACTTACCAAATAAAACGTTAACTAAGTCAGAAGCATTACTGTGTCTGTCAGTGTAGTTAGTCAATCTTTGTCATTCTATGTTCACTCCTTCAGGGCTGCTCAATCATTTGAGTAGTGCCTTTTATCTAAGTTTTCTCTTTAGAAAGAGTCAATCGTCGTTCTTATGTCCAAATGATGCAACTGTCTTGGTGAAGGAGGCCCGGCCTCGGCAGCTCCCGGCGATCGTATGAAAGAGCTCGGTAATCTAGTCAAGCAGTTTCGTTTGAAAGAAGATCAACTCAGAAAAATTCATAAGTAGACACATCAGAAAGCCCAGCTTCCTTAAAAAGATCATACCCCAGGGAGGCACCTTAAGCTTGGAAGAGCCCCAGATGCAATGGTGATTGAGCCAATTTCTCAGAAAGATGAACCATTAAAATTCAGAATTTCCTTCCAGTTAGTTAAATACTATCCTGGTCAAGAAATGTTTGTCTAAACACCTGTCAAGAAGCAAATCCCGCTTTTCCATGATTATATCCAAGAGAGCCGTTGTTCTAGATTACCAATTTCAAGTATCTTGTTCAAGGTTTCAGTTATCAAAATCCCCAGAAGACAAGACCAGCAGTCTCTTTGAGAAAAATCTTGTTGAAGTTTCATAAAAGTGTTCCTAATCCATTCTTGTTACTAATGGTTCTTCGTTCATAAGGTTGGTCGTCTCATCATTCGTCAAAGTCTTGGTTTCCAATATCTTTACTGGGCACGATCTATAATATCCCTGATTTCATTGAGTTCAAAAAAAAATTCAAAAATAAATAAAATTCAAAATTCATCAAATCCAATTCTACGTCAAATTCAAATTCATGAAAAATCTCTAAATTTTTCGTTGTTGAATTCATCAATCGAAGCTATCTCGCTTCTTTGAGCCCGTTTGGGAACGGGGTCTCATTTTTCAGGTCTGTTTGGGAATGGTCCCTTATCCTCTTTGAGCATAATATGAATATGGTGTCTCATTTCCCTGAAATCCGTAAAATATGGTATTTCACTCTCTCTGAGTCCGTTTGGAAATGGTCTTTTCTCTTTGAACATCATATAAATGTGATGTCTCATTCCTTGGAAATTCGTATGAATACGATATTCCATTGTCCTTGAGTTATCTTTGAGCATCATATGAATATGGTGTCTCATTTCCTTGAAATCCGTATAAATACGTCATTTCATTCTCCCCGAGTCCATTTGAAAATGGTCTTTTCTCTTGGAACATCATATAAATGTGATGTCTCATTCCTTGGAAATTCGTATGAATACGATATTCCATTGTCCTTGAGTTATCTTTGAGCATCATATGAATATGGTGTCTCATTTCCTTGAAATCCGTATAAATACGTCATTTCATTCTCCCCGAGTCCATTTGAAAATGGTCTTTTCTCTTCGAACATCATATAAATGTGATGTCTCATTCCTTGGAATACGTATAAATACGATATTCCATTGTCCTTGAGTTGTCTTTGAGCATCATATGAATATGGTGTCTCATTTCCTTGAAATCCGTATAAATACGTCATTTCATTCTCCCTGAGTCCATTTGAAAGTGGTCTTTTCTCTTGAAACATCATATAAATGTGATGTCTCATTCCTTGGAATTCGTATAAATACGATATTCCATTGTCCTTGAGTTATCTTTGAGCATCATATGAATATGGTGTCTCATTTCCTTGAAATCCGTATAAATACGTCATTTCATTCTCCCTGAGTCCATTTTCAAATGGTCTTTTCTTTTGGAACATCATATAAATGTGATGTCTCATTCCTTGGAATTCGTATAAATACGATATTCCATTGTCCTTGAGTTATCTTTGAGCATCATATGAATATGGTGTCTCATTTTCTTGGAATACGTATAAATATGGTATTCCTTCCCCTCCGAAAATCCATTTGAAAATGGTATCCCATTCCTTCATTGCCCGTTCGAAAACGGCGCCGCATCGAGATTTTTTATTACATTCCAATTCTAGGGTTTCATCTAGGGTCTTGCATTATATTAGGTTGCATTGTGTTTAGGGAGTCTTTTGTCGATTAAAGCTACGCAAAATGGCACTGTCACTTTGGCTTTGGTATCCGATGACTACGTCATCTCTACCAAAGAGGGGCATCTGTAGACACCCTCATTTTGCTACACTTTAACCAACAATAACCTAATATATTGATCCGTGGAATTTCATTGGTAAAGTATGCATCCTCAAATTTTTTGAAAACCGAAATGATAAAGAGATGTACCTGGTGAGATGATTAGATCCGAAAAATTGAAAAATATCCTGATTGGTGAGTTTAGTGTGTTAAATCCATGTGAGAGCCCCTCTATCATGGATTTATATGTTTTAGGTCATTAATATCTCGATCTGACTTTACGGATCATCAATCGGGACAAAATAAGCTAGGGTCACTTCACAGCCCGGGACCTGATTCCATTCCGAGACCCGATTTTCGTAAATCGTTAGATCAAGGGCAGATCTTAACCTGGGTGTCTTTCCTTACTAAGAATTTGTGATCATTTAGTCAAAATAGGATCGATCAAGGTTAATCTCAAATTCAGATTAAACATTGTGTCACTTAATTGAGCAAAATCCCAATGAAAAATCACGGATCAATGTGGGTGAACGAGAGCCGTCGAAATAATTTAACCAAATTATCAACAACAGTGCTTTCAGTACTTTAATTGTTGTCAAAATTCATATTTCAAAGGTTAGGATCATTCATCAAAAATTGATTAAGTTGCTTGGATCAATCGAATCGTCAATTTGATCAACGGTTGGAAAAACGATTCGCTGTTAAAAACTGACGGCTCGCATTGGTCAAAAATTCTGAAAATAATATTTCTATGGCAACATTGGGCTTAAATGAAAGAGGAAAAATCAACGATTTTAATGGCGAAAGAATTATTGAAATCGGACTTCAAAATCTCCTGAAAATCGCGTTTTTCGATTTTTACATTCAAAATATTTGAAAAATCTTTTACAAGATTCTAGGAGATTTGGAGGCATCATCTCGTCCATTTTTTCGATCGAAATTGATCTCAACCACCCAATCTTATTCCATATCATTGCAAAGATTTCAGGATATTTGGAGACCCGATTTCGCCCGTTCTTTCGATCACATGGAGATTGCAGTTAATCGCAACCATCCAAATCGTTGCCATTCTCTACAAAGGCAACGAAATTGGACATTTCCCTTGCCTTGAAATTTGCTTCCAAAATCTACAAAGATTCCAAGGACAAATGGCATCATCTTGGACCTTGAATTGTTCCTAAATCTTTAGTACTTGATTCTGGCCGCATAAGTGCCTGCCATTTTTAACATAGCCATGGCTTAAATGGAAGATGCCAAAGAAGAGGGAGAATATTCTAGAAAAATCTGATCTTGGCCATTCTTTCCCCTTCCTTTTTCCATCACTCAATCTCCACCCTACACCTCTAGGCCCTAAAGATGGCAACCTGGCTCATCCCTCACCTATAAATACCCTGCTCTCTTCTTTCAAAAAAGAGAAAAAAAGAGGAAGAAGACTCAGAAAACTACTAGAGAAATCCTTCATATCCCCGCCTTCAAATCTTGTCCTATTCAAAGGATACCCAAAATCTCCATCACAGGTAGGTGCACTATTCTCAGATTTTTCCAGGATTATTTGATATTTTTTAATGTATTTTTGCACGATTTTTAGCATTTAATTGAATTTAATTCAATATTATATGTGTGTGCCCAAAATCACGATCTACATGAGTGTTTCAATTCTGATTCGTTCCGAAATTTAATACACTGATCTATTTAAATAGACTAAAATAACTATCGGATTGGATCGGACATTGAATCAAAGGATTTCGAAAATTTGAGTGATGAGTGGAATTTTATTTAAAATAATGGCTGAGAAATTACAAAATTCGAAAAAATAGCCATCTCAGGATGATCTATTTTTTGGAATTTAAAATTTTTCTTGTGTTCATCATATCAGAACAAGATTAAAGGACGTTTTCCGGAGTCGTAATTTCCTCGAAAATCGTGTTTTAAAAATGGAAAACTCTTCAAAAATATCTTTTCGACGAAGAAAAATAAAATATACTAAATGGATCCCACAATTAATGAAATTTCGTGAGAAAATAATATGGTACTGATACATTCTACCATGAATTTTTAAGAATTTTTGGACTCTGTTTCATATATTATTTAATGCTTTCTTTGAAAATTATTAGATTTTGTGAGAATTTTTACTGACATCCGATCACCATTAAAATTCACAAAATATTTACAAAAGTCTTATATTTCATATTTCTTGCTGCTGTAAAATTTTCAATTTATTTGGATCTTGTTTCCTATGGGATGTAGTGTTAATTCATAATCTGGTCTGAAAATTGAAAAATCCGAAATTGATAGTAAATAGTTTCTAAAATTCATGAAAATCTCACAGCATGCTATTTTTACTTATATCTTACTACTGTAGAAATTTCAATGAATTTAGATTTCTATTTCTAGTAGTTTCTGTGTTATTTTTGCAATCTGGTCTCGTTATTGTTAAATCAAAATTAAATATGAGCTGAATGTAAAAATCTGTAAACTCTTCCAGTAAGCTACATCCCATATGTCTTGCTGCTGTAGAAGTTTCAATTCATTTCGAATTCATTTGCAATAATTTCACTTGTAAAATCACTCATATGGTTTAAAATTGATAAAATCCATTGAAAATTCAAAATTAATTAAAAATCATCATAAAGTTTCTAAAGAACCTTGAATTTTTGTCACATATTAATTCCTAAATCCATTGAAACAGAAATTTTAGGATCTTTAGATTTCCCTGGAAAAATGGCCAGTGCATCCATAATCGTATCCCTATTGCACTCGATCTTTGACAATTTGAACATTTAAGCTATAGCATGTTGTTGGCTCCGAGGTTACTGTCCATGGAAACCCTGAGATATGCTAGGCAATAAGATGCTATAACTTAAGTATTAAATTGCACACGGAAAGAGCGCACGATTCCCTTCCTTGGATGTTATTCTAGGCCGAAATTGATGAACCCTAGAGCCATTGGTAATCCTTAAATGTCCAGAAACTGAAAATCCTTGAAATCTGAAATTCATTAACTTCAAGAACTGAAATCGATTCATCTCGTGTCTCTCGGAACCATTGGATTATGGTTTTCGATATAAGAACCATTAGAGCCCAATTTAGGAACACTTGTGTCAGGTCGTGTCCTAGGTTTTAGAGAGTCTTAGGTTTTAGGGAGTCCTAGACTTAGGAGTCTAGCCTCATCACGTACGTTTGCTATGGATAGCAACCGTGCCATAGGTCTAGTTACACTAGTCACCCAATCTTTCCCTAGGACAACCCTAGTAAACTAGGATGTAGGCTAACCTGCATTAGTCTAAGGAACAACTTGCATTTAGATAAGAATCATATAGCATCTTAGATGAAATCCTAGGATAATAAAATCCTCAACTTGAATTAAATAACTTCTTTTAAAACTGTTGAAACAGTCAATCCCGTCTAGGTCGGTGTCTTAGTTTAGTTAGGCATAAGTAGCTTAGCTTAGGTGCACCGAACTACGTCGACTCTGATCCCAGTGATGCTTGGGTACGTAGGCAGCTTGGATGTCTGATGGCATACCAACCGCGAGTCGGCTCCACAATAAATTGTGGGGTTTTGTATATTAATTTTCTTGTAAATGCTTAATTAAATCACTTAGGATTTTTCCATGAAATTAGAATTTTAGGAGAACTCTCACTTAGATTGAATTCAAACAAATAAAGAAATCAAGTTACACACTTAGGATCTACATTGAAATTAGATTTTATGATGCATGTCACTTAGTTCGCACATTAACAGAGAGTTGAATGAGCCATTTAAAATAAATTTAAAAGAGTTAGCTTTTGGAATCGAAGACCGATTATCGGGCAGGAATGGTGCATGTGGTGGATAACTCGCCATACCTTCCATTCTCGTAACCAGGTAGCGAGTCTAGATTTCTGGTTAGTTATGGGTCCTAGATCCCACATCTAGGTGGCGACTCTGTCAGTCTCTTTTGTGTGGAATTCGGATTGCCTTAGTGATCCCAAGTTCACAAAAAAGATGAATTAAAATCAATAATTAAAATGCACACGCCAATCGCGTGGGTACGAGAGACCAAGAGAGAGCGTGGCGGCCCGCGCCCCAACCCGTCTCGCGGGATCAGGTCCCACACAACCAAATTCCAATAGCTCCTGAAGATCAAGAGAAAACGACATTCACATGCCACTTTGGAACGTTTGCTTATAGACGCATGCCTTTTGGGTTATGCAATGCACCGGCAACTTTCCAAAGATACATGATGAGTATCTTTTCTGACATGGTGGAGACCTTCTTAGAGGTTTTTATGGATGATTTTTCTATTCATGGCTCCACCTATGCCGAATGTTTACATCACTTAAAATTGGTCTTAGAAAGGAGTAGAGAAAAGAACCTTGTCCTCAATTGGGAAAAGTGTCATTTTATGGTAAAAGAGGGCATCGTTCTAGGACATGTCATTTCTAAAGAGGGCATTAAGGTTGATAAAGCCAAGGTGGAGGATATTCGATCATTTTTGGGCTATGCGGGCATTTACCGGTGTTTTATAAAAGATTTTTCTAAAATTGCTAGGCCTCTAACCAACTTGTTAGCAAAAGATCAAAAATTTGAGTTTTCTAAAGAATGCTTCGACTCTTTTGAGTGTTTCAAAAAGGAGCTAACTACGGCTCCCATCATTCAAGCACCTAATTGGACCGAACCGTTTGAAATTATGTGTGATGCTTCCGACTTTGCAATAGGAGCCGTGTTGGGTCAAAGATTCAATAAATTACCGCATGTAATCTATTATGCAAGTAGAACTCTCAATGATGCACAACTCAACTACACCACTACCGAGAAAGAATTTCTAGCGGTTGTGTTTGCATTAGAGAAGTTTAGGTCTTACTTGATTGGATCGAATGTGATCATTTATACCGACCATTCGGCAATCAAGTATCTTGTTGGAAAGAAGGATGCTAAAGCTCGTCTCATTCGGTGTGTTTTACTTCTTCAAGAGTTTGATTTAGAGATTAGAGATAAAAAGGGTACGTAAAACTTGGTTGCCGATCAATTGTCTAGACTTCCTAATGCAAAGAATGACGAATGTCCAATTAATGAAAACTTCCCTGATGAGCAATTATTTTTTATTTCTAGTGAGCCATGGTATGGGGATATTGTGAATTACTTGGTTACAGGTGCTACACCGGATCATTTGTCCAACCAAGACAAATACCGGTTTCACTCACAGGTAAAGTATTTCTTTTGGGATGATCCCTATTTGTTCAAAACTTGTTCGGATCAAATTGTCCGACGATGTGTGCCCGATCAAGAGCACCAATCGATTTTATCTTTTTGCCATGATCAAGCCTGTGGTGGCCACTTTAGTGCAAAGAAAACCGCGCACAAAGTTTTACAATGTGGTTTCAATTGGCCAAGTCTTTTTAGAGATGCTTTTGATTTTTGTAAGGCATGTAGATCTTGTCAGTCATTAGGTAGAGTTACAAAGCGATATATGATGCCCCTCAACCCGATCTTAGTGGTAGAAATCTTCGATGTGTGGGGTATTGCTTTTATGGGTCCGTTTCCCAACTCTTTTGGAAATTTGTATATTTTGTTAGGTGTAGATTACGTGTCGAAATGGATTGAAGTCATTGCTTGCAAATCCAATAACCACAAGGTGGTGGTCAAGTTTCTTAAAGAAAATATTTTTTCGCGCTTCGGTACACCTCGTGCCATCATTAGTGATAGGGGTAAGCACTTTTGTAATAGACCATTTGAAGCTCTTATAAAGAAATATGGTGTTACTCATAAGTTGGCCACCCCTTATCATCCTCAAACGAGTGGCCAAGTGGAGGTTTCCAAATAGGCAAATTAAGCAAATTTTGGAGAAGACTGTGAATCCAAACCGCAAAGATTGGTCCATTAGATTAGTGGATGCCTTGTGGGCTCATAGGACGGCATTCAAGACTGATCTTGGTCAGTTTCCTTACCGCCTTGTGTATGGCAAAGCTTGTCACCTCCCGGTTGAATTGGAACATAAAGCTTTTTGGGCTATTAAGAAACTAAACTTTGATTTGTCTTCTGCAGGTGTTCAAAGGCGATTACAACTTTCTGAATTGGAGGAGTTGCGCAATGAAGCGTACGAGAATGAAAAGATCTATAAAGAGAAGACAAAAGCTTTTCATGACAAACATATTTTGAGAAAATCGTTTCAAAAGGGCGAAAAAGTGCTTCTCTACAATTCAAGATTGCATATCTTTCCAGGTAAGTTAAGATCCCGTTGGGATGGACCATATGTGGTTAATAAAGTTTTCTCCCATGGTACGGTCGAGGTTCTAAATCCAAGCAATGGTGAGATTTTTAAAGTTAATGATCAAAGATTAAAGCCATTTATTGAGTTATCAAAGCCGGATATGGAAGAGGTCATGGATCTCCATGAACCTTCCTATTCGAATCATGCCTTAACAAATACGGTACGTACCCTCCTTTCTATTTTTAGTCCTCATATTTTTCTTCCTATTTTTAATGCCTTGCGGACAATGCATAAATCATGTATGGGGGGTAGCTTTTGGAAACTTTCTTTTCTAATCTTTTCTATAGTTAAAGTTAGAAATTTTCTCTTCCTTTTGTTTTTTGTATTTTTCTCAAATTAGAAAGAACTTGGTATTCTTAAAAGGAAAGTTGTTTTCCTATTTTAAGAAAGAAAGTTAGTGGATATTTTAATTTTGGAATTTAAAAATTAGAAAGAATACTTTCCTTTCTTAGTTTTGTTTTCTTTTGGAATCTTTCTTTTAAAAGGATTTGAATAAGAAATAGAAATAGAAACTTGCTTTTTATATGGTATGGTTAAAAAGGAAAGAAAGGTTGAAACAAAAGAAAGAAAAAATTACTTTTAGAAAGTTTGCTTCTTAATTATAGTTTTGATTTGTAGCCTTTTTGACTTGAGCTATTAAGTCTGAAGGGTTTTAATGCGTAGTTCCTTAAAGCCAACTGGCTTGAGACCAACTGACTGAAAACTCCATACATGGGTCAATTAGAAAGCTTAATAAATCAAAGCATTGCACGTAATCAAAGGTAAAACTTGAACTCATATGCATCAACGTCTATGATATATGCAAATCAAAGATTAGTCGGACACTGCTTAGTAGCCTGGGTGTCTGGTGCATGCTCTACATGTCATTAACGCAGAAAGCAATAGAGGATTACAAAAAGTGAGTTCTATTCTTAGAAACTATGGGGAAAGTGGAAAGTATGGTGGACCATATAAATTTGTAAGTTTTCTACGAAGTTTTCGAATCAAATTCTTTTATGATATGATTACATTAGAAGCAAATTTAAGGGAGAAGAGTAGGAAAAATTCAAACGAGGATTCCTTGATTAAAATATTTTTCTAATTTTTCTAACTTGGGATAGGATGCAAAGTTTAAGTATGAGGGTATTCTTGTTCTTCTATTTTGAGTAATTTACGAAAGAAAAATGATTAGAAATTTTTGGCTTTATTCTATAGTGAGATTTGGAAAGAAAAGTTTGTTTTTAGAATTTTGTGTGTACATTCACTGCAAACACTCACGAGACAAAACTCATCCATCCACTAGGGTAACCTAGGGGTTTAAAGGCTTGTTGCACGTGCTAAGTGCAATCGTGATTCCTATGAAAGTGAGTTAGGTAGTTTTTGTTTTTATTTTTTATTTTATTTTCTTTTTCTTTGCTTGAGGACAAGCAAAGCTCAAGTATGGGGGAATTTGATGAACACATTTATGTGTGAATAGTAGTAATAGGAAACATGCATATTTTGTCATTTAAAGCAGTGCTACTAATATTTTGTGTGTTTCTGGTGTTACAGAGTTATCTATGGATTTTTACAAAAAATGAAGCTCAAAAGATAAAAAAGGGCATCAGTTTGTTGAAAATTAAGAAGTGGGTGTAAATATCACTTCTCTTATACAATGTTGGCACCCATTTACACATCACCTCTCACCATCCTCACCCACGTCGCACCAAGGGCTCACAACGAACTAGTCCCATTTGCAATTTTCATCTTTGATGCAGGGGCAGTTCTGTCACAATGTTGCTGGTCCGTTTTTCAACCACATGTTTAGGGTATTAAATGCAGAATTAGGGAAAGTTGTAAACTACAAAGTTTTAGGTCTTCTCAAGATCTTTCCAACAAGTACTTTTGGCCAAAATGTGGAGCAGCAGTTAAAAAGTTATTGCTGATTTAGTAGGTTGTGACTGTGAGCCTACTAAATGAACTGTTTGGATCATCTTGTGAAAGGGATTGAGAGAACCATCATTGTACATTATGATCCATCAAATGAATGGTTTGGATCTGCCTTAGGAAATGATTTGAAGGGTACATTCTAATTTACATTGCAGTCCACATTATAGAGTGATCCGAACCATCCATTTAACAGGGATGGTGGGTAGCGATTGTCCATTGAAAATGGGTTGCGGTTACCAAATTGAAGTGGGTTATTAACATTAGAATTGAAGTAGTGGGCTGCTTTTAATGTGAATCAAGATGGGCTGTGGATATCAAAGTCATGGGCTGATATTGGATTGGATTTGAATGGGCTAAAAACAAATGGTTCGGCTATTCTTAGATAGGTAATATGTGACAACTTACAGATGTGGAATCACACCTTGGGACAACACATGTCACCTTAGATGTTTTCGTGGCAGTATACATGCATGTTTTTTTTTCAAGAATCACACGTCCAGCATATGCCCCATCTTCGGTTTTTATGATATGGAAATGGTGGGACCCACTTGCAATTAGATGGTTGAGATCCTTATCTCCCTTGGATTATCACAGTAGCGCCCACGCCCACGCATATCTGGCTTACATGTTTTGGGTTAAAATAAATAGTATTTTCTAATTACTTGCTTGCAATGGTGGGACCCACGTGGGCTGATGAGGGAAACTTTGAACAGGGGCTGATTTGGAAAGCTTTAGAGGAAAGCAAGAACCGACCATAAATTTTAGAAACTTGCCAATTTTTCGTCAGCATGGTTTCTTTATTCGGTTCCCATATTTTTGGCTAAGAAAAAAAATGTATTTTAGTGTAATATATATACCATATGTGGGACCCACCATGAAGAAGGCAAGAGCAGCCACGTTTTATGAAAAAAATAGCAAGGTTCTATTCTATGCATCTGGGGCCCACTATGCACTTGTCTTAATACTATGGACACTCTTGCTGTTGGAATTCTGTGTAAAGAAGGATGCGTATCCAAATCATACAAAAGGGGATACTTGGTTATTCTTGAAGACAAGTTTCCCAATCATATTCCCTTGTATTAAATGGGCCCCACGTGGAGATATTTTGTTATTAAAAGAAAGGATGAAATGTTGTAAGTTACTGTTTTCATCGTTGGCAAGGACATAGCAGTTAAGTGCTTCGGCAATTTCTTTGGAAGGATAGTCATCACAAGATTTGGGAAACTCTTCATAACGATGGCATGTTTTCTAAAGGTAGAAGCACTATCTTGCTATAACTCTATTACTAGAAGGAACTAGAAGGAAACTTACCAACCGGGCAACTGTTAAGGGAAAGAGAGTCTTGCCACTATTGGATTTAGGCAATCTTTATTGCAGCAATTACTATCTTCTCAAGGAAAGTCAATAACATGTGCCAACGAAATTAGCATGCATTGGGAGAGAAGTTAGGAATTAGGCAACATTTTGGATTTCTTTCCATGAGGAGGGCACAACCATATATTTTGACTCTTTTCATTACTTTGAAGGATCACTCTCTCTCTCTCTCTCTCTCTCTCTCCATATACCCTCTTTTCTCTAAAAGTTATTTTCTCTCCCTGGCTCTCCATATCTCTTTTTCTCTTTTTTTCTCTATACCACTCTCAAGCTCTCTCTTATTCTCTCTTGCTTCCTTTCAAAGTTCTTTTTCTTTTTCTTTTGCTTTTTCTTGTCAACTCTCAATCTAAGTCATCATCATCCACATCAATCTAAGGCGATCAAGGCTTGAAGGAAGGCGAACAAGGAGCCAACCAAAACTTGAGAAGAAGAGAAAAATACTAAGTTTACTTTACTTTTGTTCTTTATTTTCAAGTTCAGTTCCAAGTTATAATTCGTTGTACTTTTATTTCGAAGTTCAATATTAAAGAGAGTACTTGTGTTATTTTGCTTGTTTAAGTTCTTATATGACATCTCTTCTCTTTTCTATCTTCTTTCTTTTTATTTTTTCTTCCCTTTTTCCATGAACAACTAAATCCTAATTACTTAGGGTTTAGTTGAAGCCATGGGGAAGGAGAAATATTTATAATTAAATCAATCTACTCAGTTGAAAAATTGAGTAGGATTTTGTGTTTGGAAAATCCCAATCGTTCATGTCATTGGCTTTCCCCTTTCGTATGAATGATTGTTGATTAACAAATATAAAGTTCTATATAATCCATGAAAATTGGAGAGTGGATTTGATTAATTACTTATAAGGAATGACATCCCCTTGACATTATTCCTTATTGACTAGTTAATCGAATTTTCAACCCAATTCAAGAGTTGTTTTAATTAATCAATCAAATCCAAACCCTTAGTGGATTCTAACCCGAAGTAATCTTTTATATTGAATTAACGTTTTTACACTATTCCAAATTATTTTTACAATTTTCCAATTAACTTAGGCCCTTAGAATTTTGGTTTTCTAATTAAATTAGGTAAGTAGTTAAAAGAGATCATTAGAACCTTGGTACACTTTGCCTAAATTAGGATTTTAAATAAAAACAATCTTAGTTAAATTTGATTCTTAGGTTGATTAGAATATACGCTTATATATAGTGTTGGCTTTGAGGTCAAGGCCACAGAAATCCTGAGTCCATTCCAGGCAACATTATATCATAGCTAGTATTCTAATCGGTACAAGAATAGGATTGACAACTAGATTTCTCTTCCCTGAGTACGACCAGTATTTACACGATCTGTGCACTGGCGGTTATTTAATATTACAATCAGAGATCTCGTTTCCAAATTCGGTGAGATGAGAGTGTCTTGGTCCATTACATAAAGAGTGTGCAAAACCCCCATAACTCCCTCATTTTTGGTGCAAAATTGGTAAAATTTCTACCAATCAAAGGTCTTTAAATTCTCTTTCTGGGGAAAGAAATCTCGTTTCAAAATTATGTTGGATGGGTGCTCTTTGATCCGTTTTATAAAGAGTGTGCGAAACGTCACCCGAAATTAAAACCTCCATAACTCTCTCATTTTATGTTTAAAAGTGGTGAAATTTCTACCGATCAGAGGTCTTCAAATTCGCTTTTAGGGGAAAGAAATCTCGTTTCAAAATTCGCTGGGATGAGAGCGTCTTGGTCCTTTCTGTTAAGAGTGTGCGAAATGTCACCCAAAATTAAAACTTCCATAACTCTCCCATTTTAAGTTAAAAGCGGTGAAATTTCTACCAATCGGACGTATTCAAATTCTCCTTCAGGGGAAAGAAATCTCGTTTCAAAATTCGGTGGGTTGAGAGCATCCTGGTCCGTTCTATTATGACTGTACGAAATGTCACCCAAAATTAAAACCTTCGTAACTCTCTCGTTTTGGGTTTGAAAGTGGTAAAATTTCTCCCAATCGGAGGTCTTCAAATTCCCGATTAGGGGAAAGAAATCTTGTTTCAAAATTCGGTGGGGTGGGAGCGTGTAGGTCCAATCTGTAAAGAGTGTGCGAAACGTCACCTAAAATTAATACATCCATAACTCTCTCATTTTAAGTTTAAAAGTGGTGAAATTTCTACCAATCGGAAGTCTTCAAATTCTCTTTCAGGGGAAAGAAATCTCGTTTCAAAATTCAGTAGGATGAGAGCGTCTTGTTCCGTTCTATAATGAGTGTACAAAGCGTCACCCAAAATTAAAACCTTCGTAACTCTCTCATTTTGGGTTTGAAAGTGGTAAAATTTCTACCAATCGGAGGTCTTCAAAATCCCTTTCAGGGGAAAGAAATCTCGTTTCAAAATTTGGTGGGATGGGAGTGTCTTGGTCCTTTGTGTAAAGAGTGTGAAACGTCACCCAAAATTAAAACCTCCATAACTCTCTCATTTTAAGTTTAAAAGTGGTGAAATTTCTGCCAATCGGAGGTCTTCAAATTCTCTTTCAGGGTAAAGAAATCTCGTTTCCAAATTCGGTGAGATGAGAGTGTCTTTGTCCGTTACATAAAGAGTGTGCAAAACCCCCATAACTCCCTCATTTTAAGTGCAAAAGTGGAGAAATTTCTACCAATCAAAGGTCTTCAAATTCTCTTTCAGGGGAAAGAAATCTCGTTTCAAATTGATGTTGGATGGGTGCGCTTTGATCCATTTTATAAAGAGTGCGAAACGTCACCCGAAATTAAAACCTCCATAACTCTCTCATATTAAGTTTAAAAGTGGTGAAATTTCTACCGATCGGAGGTCTTCAAATTCTCTTTTAGGGGAAAGAAATCTCGTTTCAAAATTCGGTGGGATGGGAGCGTCTTGGTCCTTTCTGTAAAGAGTGTGCGAAACGTCACCTAAAATTAAAACCTCCATAACTCTCTCATTTTAATTTTAAAAGTGATGAAATTTCTACCCATCGTACGTCTTCAAATTCTCCTTCAGGGGAAAGAAATCTCGTTTCAAAATTCGGTGAGATGAGAGCATCTTGGTTCTTTCTATTACGAGTGTACGAAACGTCAGCCAAAATTAAAACCTTCGTAACTCTCTCGTTTTGGGTTTGAAAGTGGTAAAATTTCTACGAATCGGAGGTCTTCAAATTCCCTTTATGGGGAAAGAAATCTTGTTTCAAAATTCGGTGGGATGGGAGCATCTTGGTCGTTTCTGTAAAGAGTATGCGAAACGTCACCTAAAATTAAAATATCCATAACTCTCTCATTTTAAGTTTAGAAGTGGTGAAATTTCTACCAATCAGAGGTCTTCAAATTCCCTTTCAGGGGAAAGAAATCCTGTTTCAAAATTCGGTGGGATGGGAGCGTCTTGGTCCTTTCTGTAAAGAGTTCGGAACGTCACCAAAAATTAAAACCTCCATAACTCTCTCATTTTAAGTTTAAAAGTGGTGAAATTTCTACCAATCGAAGGTCTTGAAATTCTCTTTCGGGGTAAAGAAATCTCATTTCCAAATTCGGTGAGATGAGAGTGTCTTGGTCCATTATATAAAGAGTGTGAAAAACCCCCATAACTCCCTCATTTTAAGTCCAAAAGTGGTGAAATTTCTACCAATCAAATGTCTTCAAATTCTCTTTCAGGAGAAAGAAATCTCGTTTCAAAATTATGTTGGATGGGTGCGCTTTGATCCATTTTATAAAGAGTGTGCGAAACGTCACCCAAAATTAAAACCTCCATAACTCTCTCAAATTTAGTCCAAAAGTCGTGAAATTTCTAGTAATCGGAGATCTTCAAGTTCTCTTTTAGGGGAAAGAAATCTCGTTTCAAAATTGGGTGGGATGAGTGCGACTTCGTCCGTTTTATAAAGAGTGTGCAAAATGTCACCCAAAATTATGACCTCCATTACTCTCTCATTTTAAGGTTAAATTTGGTGAAATTTCTACCAATCAGAGGTCTTAAATTTCTCTTTCAGGGGAAAGAAATCTCATTTAAAAATTCGGTAGGATGTGTGCATCTTGGTCTGTAATAGAAAGAGTGTACGAAACGTTTCCAAAAATTAAAACCTCTTTAACTCTCTCAGTTTAAGTTCAAAAGTGTTGAAATTTCTACCAATCAGAGGACTTCAAATTCTCTTTCGGGGGAAACAAATCTCGTTTCTAAATTCAGAGGGATGAGAGCGTCGTGGTCCGTTTTATAGGGAGTTTCCGAAACGTCACACTAAATTAGAACCTCCACAACTATCTCTTTTTAATTCCGAAAGTGGTAAAATTTCTACCAATCGGAGGTCTTCAAATTCTAATATAGTGGAAAAAAATCTAGTTTCAAAATTCGGTGGGATGAGAGCGTCTTGGTCCGTTTTATAAAAAGTGTGCGAAACGTCACCCAAAATTAAAACCTCCATAAGTCTCTCATTTATAGTGCAACAGTGGTGAAATTCCACCAATCGGATGTGTTCAAATTCTCTTTCAGGGGAAAGTAATCTCGTTGCAAAATTCGGTGGGATGAGAGCGTATTGGTCCGTTTTTGAAAGAGAGTGTGAAAAGTCAGCCAAAATTAAAACCTCCATATGTCTCTCATTTTAAGTCCAAAACTGGTGAAATTTCTACCAATCAGAGGTCTTCAAATTGTCTTTCAGGGGAAAGAAATCTCATTTTAAAATTCGGTGGGATGAGAGTGGTATGGTCCGTTTTATAAAGACTGCGCGATTCGTCACCCAAAATTAGAACTTCCATAACTCTCCCTTTTCTAGTTTAAAAGCGGTGAAATTTCTACCAATTGGAGGTCTTCAAATTCTCTTTCAAGGGAAAGAAATCTCGTTTCAAAATTCGGTGGGATGAGAGCGTCTTGGTCCGTTTTATAAAGGGTGTGCGAAACGTCCCCCAAAATTAAAACCACCATAACTCTCTCATTTAAAGTCCAAAAGTGTTGAAATTCCACCACTCGCATGTGTTCAAATTCTCTTTCAGGGGAAAGTTATCTTGTTTCAAAATTCGGTGGGATGAGAGCGTATTGGTCTGTTTTAGAAACAGAGTGTGAAACATAACCCAAAATTAAAACCTCCATATGTCTCTCATTTTAAGTCCAAAAGTGGTGAAATTGCTACCGATCGGGGATCTTGAAATTCTCTTTCAAGGGAAAGAAATCTCGTTTTAATATTCGGTGGGATGAGAACAGTCTTGTACGTTTTATAAAGTGTGGCGATTCATCACCAAAAATTAAAACCTACATAAGTCTCTCATTTTAAGTCCAAAACTGGTGAAATTTCTACCAATCAGAGGTCTTCAAATTGTCTTTCAGGGGAAAGAAATCTCATTTTGAAATTCGGTGGGATAAGAGCGGTCTGGTCCGTTTTATAAAGAGTGCGCGATTCGTCAGCCAAAATTAAAACTTCCATAACTCTCCCATTTTAAGTATAAAAGCGGTGAAATTTCTACCAATCAGACGTCATCAAATTCTCCTTCAGGGTAAAGAAATCACGTTTCAAAATTCGGTGGGATGAGAGAATCTTGGTCCGTTCTATTATGATTGTACGAAACGTCACCGAAAATTAAAACCTTCGTAACTCTCTCGTTTTGGGTTTGAAAGTGGTAAAATTTCTACCAATCGGAGGTCCTCAAATTCCCCTTCAGGGGAAAGAAATATCGTTTCAAAATTCGCTGGGATGGGAGCGTCTTGGTCCTTTCCGTAAAGAGTGTGCGAAACGTCATCCAAAATTATGACCTCCATAAATCTCTCATTTTAAGTTTAAAAGTGGTGAAATTTCTACCAATCCGAGGTCTTCAAATTCACTTTCAGGGGAAAGAAATCTCGTTTCAAAATTCGGTGGGATGAGAGCGGCTTGGTCCGTTCTATAATGAGTGTACGAAACGTCACCCAAAATTAAAACCTTTCGTAACACTCTCATTTTAAGTTTAAAAGGGGTGAAATTTCTACCAATCGGAGGTCTTCAAATTCTCTTTCAGGGTAAAGAAATCTCATTTCAAAATTCGGTGATATGAGAGTGTCTTGGTCCGTTATATAAAGAGTGTGCAAAACCCCCATAACTCCGTCATTTTAAGTCCAAAAGTGGTGAAAATTTCCTCAAATTCTCTTTCTGGGGAAAGAAATCTCGTTTCAAAATTATGTTGGATGGGTGCGCTCTGATCCGTTTTATAAAGAGTGTTCAAAACGTCACCCAAAAATTAAAACCTCCATAACTCTCTCATTTTAAGTTTAAAAGTGGTGAAATTTCTGCCAATCGGAGGTCTTCAAATTCTCTTTCAGGGTAAAGAAATCTCGTTTCCAAATTCGGTGAGATGAGAGTGTCTTGGTCCGTTATATAAGGAGTGTACAAAACCCCCATAACTCCCTCATTTTAAGTCCAAAAGTGGTAAAATTTCTACCAATCAAAGGTCTTTAAATTCTCTTTCAGGGGAAAGAAATCTCGTTTCAAAATTATGTTGGATGGGTGCGCTTTGATCCTTTTTATAAAGAGTGTCCGAAACGTCACCCAAAATTAAAACCTCCATAACTCTCTCAATTTAAGTTTAAAACTGGTGAAATCTCTACCGATCGGGGGTCTTCAAATTCTCTTTCGGGAAAAAGAAACCTCGTTTCAAAATTCGGTGGGATGAGAGAGTGTTGGTCCGTTATATAGAGTGTGTGCGAAACGTCACCCAAAATTAAAGCCTCCGTAACTGTCTCAATTTTAGTCCAAATGTCGTGAAATTTCTACCAATCGGAGGTCTTCAAATAATCTTTTAGGGGATAGAAATCTCGTTTCAAAATTGGGTGGGATGAGTGCGACTTGGTCCGTTTTATAAAGAGTGTGCGAAACGTCACCCAAAATTATGACCTCCATTACTCTCTCATTTTAAGGTTAAATATGGTGAAATTTCTACCAATCAGAGGCCTTCAATTTCTCTTTCAGGGGAAAGAAATCTCATTTCAAAATTCGATAGGATGTGTGCATCTTGGTTCTTAATATAAAGAGTGTACGAAACGTTACCAAAAATTAAAACCTCTATAACTCTCTCAGTTTAAGTTCAAAAGTGTTGAAATTTCTAGCAATCGGAGGACTTCAAATTCTCTGTCGGGGGAATCAAATCTCATTTCCAAATTCAGTGGGATGAGAGCGTCTTGGTCCGTTTTGTAGGGAGTGTGCATAACGTCACCCTAAATTAGAACCTCCACAACTATCTCTTTTTAATTCCGAAAGTGATGAAATTTCTACCAATCGGAGGTCTTCAAATTCTCATTTAGTGGAAAAAAATCTTGTTTCAAAATTCGGTGGGATGGGAGCGTCTTGGTCCGTTTTATAAAGAGTGTGCGAAACGTCACCCAAAATTAAAACCTCCATAAGTCTCTCATTTAAAGTCCAAAAGTGGTGAAATTCCACCAATCAGATGTGTTCAAATTCTCTTTCAGGGGAAAGTGATCTCGTTTCAAAATTCGGTGGGATGAGAGTGTGTTGGTCCGTTTTAGAAAGAGAGTGTGAAAAGTCAGCCAAAATTAAAACCTCCATATGTCTCTCATTTTAAGTCCAAAAGTGGTGAAATTGCGACCGATCAGAGGTCTTGGAATTCTATTTCAAGGGAAAGAAATCTCGTTTTAATATTCGGTAGGATGAGAGCGGTCTAGTACATTTTATAAAGTGTGGCGATTCATCACCAAAAATTAAAACCTACATAACTCTCTCATTTTAAGTCTGAAAGTGGTAAAATATCTACCAATCGGAGGTCTTCAAATTGTCTTTCAGGGGAAAGAAATCTCACTTTAAAATTCGGTGGGATGAGAGCCGTCTGGTCGGTTTTACAAAGACTGCGCGATTCGTCACCCAAAATTAGTACTTCCAGAACTCTCCCTTTTTTAGTTTAAAAGCGGTGAAATTTCTACCAATTGGAGGTCTTCAAATTCTCTTTCAAGGGAAAGAAATCTCGTTTCAAAATTCGGTGGGATGAGAGCGTCTTGGTCCGTTTTCTAAAGGGTGTGCGAAACGTCCCCCAAAATTAAATCCACCATAACTCTCTTATTTAAAGTCCAAAAGTGTTGAAATTCCACCAATCACATGTGTTCAAATTCTCTTTCAGGGGAAAGCTATCTCGTTTCAAAATTCGGTGGAATGAGAGCGTATTGGTCCGTTTTAGAAAGAGAGTGTGAAACGTCACCCAAAACTAAAACCTCCATATGTCTCTCATTTAAAGTCCACAAGTGGTGAAATTGCTACTGATCGCGGGTCTTGAAATTCTCTTTCAAGGGAAAGAAATCTCGTTTTAATATTCGGTGGGATGAGAGCGCTCTGGTACGTTTTATAAAGTCTGGCGATTCAACACCAAAAATTAAAACCTACATAACTGTCTCATTTTAAGTCCAAAAGTGGTGAAATTTCTACGAATCGGAGGTCATCAAATTGTCTTTCAGTGGGGAGAAATCACATTTTGAAATTCGGTGGGATGAGAGCTGTCTGGTCCGTTTTATAAAGAGTGCGCGATTCGTCACCCAAAATTAAAACTTCCATAACGCTCCCATTTTAAGTTTAAAAGCGGTGAAATTTCTACCAATCGGACGTCTTCAAATTCCCCTTCAGGGGAAAGAAATCACGTTTCAAAATTCGATGGGATAAGAGAATCTTGGTCCGTTCTATTATGAGTGTACGAAACGTCACCCAAAATTAAAACCTTCGTAACTCTCTCGTTTTGGGTTTGAAAGTGGTAAAATTTCTACCAATCGGAGGTCTTCAAATTCCCTTTCAGGGGAAAGAAATCTCGTTTCAAAATTCGGTGGGATGAGAGCGGCTTGGTCCGTTCTATAATGAGTGTACAAAACGTCACCCAAAATAAAAACCTTCGTAAAACTCTCATTTTAAGTTTAAAAGGGGTGAAATTTCTATTGCATGATCAAAATTTCTCAACAACAGTAGATGAATCGTGAGAATGAGATCAGATTCTAATCTAATATTAATAGTGTTGAACCAAAGCATCCGATCTCAAAACTTTTACCAAAAACAAGATCAGCTCAAAAGTATATGCTATTTCAGAGCTTAGAGCACAAAAAAAAAGTGAAATTTATTGATTTAAAATGTAATGAAAAACCTATGGTTTCAAGGCTTTGGTATGAGATCTGATGAAGGCATAGAAAGAAGAAAATTGTGCTATAACAAAATCTGAGTGAAGAAGAAGGTTCGGCCGGAGTTTTGTCCAGAATCTCACCGGTGATTTGGCCGGAAATGAAAAGGAATTGATCGGTAAAAATGGAGTTTTCTAGGGTTTAGAGGTGCAAGAAAGCAAGGAATAGAAAAACCTTGTGGAGAATCAAAAGAATACAGTAGAAAGCGAAAAACGTCAACCGGATCTTGGCCGGAATCCGGCGGATCTAACTGGAGAAGATAGAAAAAAACGATGGAACCCTAATTTTCCTCTCGCTCCGCTACTTTCTCTTCTCTTCTGTTTTTCCCAACAAGAATGAGAACCCTCTCCTAATTTGTTTGCTTTTTTTATAAAGAAGTGGCACATTTTGCCACCCCCTCTCTCTTCCAGGACAACCTCAAAGAAGTGGCATATTTTGCCAACCCCAACTTGACTAGTTCTTTTTTCACTATAGGGGTAGTTCAAGTAAGTGAAGAGAAGGAGTAAAAATTATACTCAAGATATGGTACTAGCACACCCTCACCTTGATGGTTCCACCTCTCTTTTGTTCTCTGGGCATACCCAGGCTAGATAAATCACACCCCTTAATTCCTACACTACACTAGGACGAACTATGCTCGTTCGCTGAGGAAACCGCGACAGATTTCAACGGAATTTTAAAGGTATCTACATGGAATCCTAACCTACCTTAAGGTGGCTTTTTGGGACTCTAGTTCACAATTTTGAAGGATTTTTATTCAAAATGACGGGTTAAGGGTTCGTTCAAAATGGGGTGTCTACACTAGGGCAAGTCCATCTAAACAAGGTAGCCCTTTCAAACCAGTGTAAATCCATTTCCACATGGTATCTAATTTGAGTCAACCTGTTATGACGAGTTAACTCTTCAGGGCAAGTCAGTCTGAACACGATAGCCCTTTCAAACCAGTGTAAATGCATTTTCACATGGTATCTAATCTGAGTTAACCCGTTATGACGCGTTAACTCTCTAGGGCAAGTCCGTCAGAACATGGTAGCCCTTTCAAACCAGTGTATATCTATTTCCACATGGTATCTAATCTAATTTAACCCATTATGATGCGTTAACTCTCTAGGGTAAGTCCGTCTGAACACAGTAGCCCTTTCAAACCAGTGTAAATTCATTTCCACATGGTATAGAATCTAACTTAACCCATTATGACGAGTTAACTCTCCAGGGTAAGTCCGTATGAACACGGTAGCCCTTTCAAACCAGAATAAACCCGTTTCCACATGGTATCTAATCTGAGTTAACCCGTTATGGCATGTTAACTCTCCAGGGTAAGTCCGTCTGAACACGGTAGCCCTTTCAAATCAGTGTAAACCCATTTCCACACTGTATCTAATCTAAGTTAACCTGTTATGACGCGTTAACTCTCCAGGGCAAGTTCGTCGGAACACAGTAGCCCTTTCAAACCTGTGTAAATTCATTTCCACATGGTATCTAATCTAAGTTAACCCATTATGACAGGTTAAATTTCCAGGGTAAGTTCGTCTGAACACGGTAGCCCTTTCAAACCAGTCTAAATCCATTTCCACATGGTATCTTGTCTAAGTTAACCCGTTATGACGCGTTAACTCTCCAGGGTAAGTCTGTCTGAATACGGTAGCCCTTTCAAACTAGAATAAACTCGTTTCCACACGGTATCTAATCTGAGTTAACATGTTATGGAACGTTAACTCTCCAGGGTAAGTCCGTCTGAACACGGTAGCCCTTTCCATGGTATGTAATCTAATTTAACTCATTATGACGCGTTAACTCTCCAGGATAAGTCCGTCTGAACACGGTAGCCATTTCATGCCAGAATAAAGCCGTTTCCACACAGTATCTAATCTGAGTTAACCTGTTATTGCACGTTAACTCTCCAGGGTAAGTCCGTCTGAACACGGTAGCCCTTTGAAATCAGTATAAACCCGTTTTCACACGGTATCTAATTTGAGTTAACCCGTTATGCCCCGTTAACTCTCCAGGGCAAGTCCATCTGAACACGGTAGCCCTTCCAAACCAGTGTAAATCCATTTTCAAATGTATCTAATCTAAGTTAACCTGTTATGACGCGTTAACTCTCTAGGGTAAGTCCGTCTGAACAAAGTAGCCCTTTCAAACCACTGTAAATCCATTTCCACATGGTATCTAATCTAAGTTAACCCGTTGTGACGCGTTAACTCTCTAAGGTAAGTCCGTCTGAATACGGTAGCCCTTTCAATCCAGAATAAACTCGTTTCCACACGGTATCTAATCTGAGTTAATCCGTTATGGCACGTTAACTCTCCAGGGTAAGTCCGTCTGAACACGGTAGCTCTTTCAAATCAGTGTAAACCCGTTTGCACATAGTATCTAATCTGAGTTAACCCGTTATGGCGCGTTAACTCTCCAAGGTAAGTTTGTCTGAACACGGTCGCCCTTTCAAATCAGTGTAAACTCATTTCCTCATGGTATCTAATCTAAGTTAACCCGTTATGACGCATAGCTCTCCAGGGTAAGTCCGTCTGAACACGGTAGCCCTTTTAAAACCAGAATAAACCCACGACTGAATTCCCCAGCAAAGTCGATGAAATCCGTCTGCACATGGTAACCTTTTCAATCCAGAATAAACATGTCTCCACACGGTGTCTAATCTGAGCTAACCCGTTACGACGCGTTACCCCTCCCAGGAAAGTCTGTCTCTTTTTAAACCAGAATAAATCCATTTTTGCACGGTATCTAATCTGAGCTAACCTGTTACGACGCGTCAGCCCTCCCGGGTAAGTCCGTCTGAACACAGTAACCCTTTTCAAACTAGAATAAACCCATTTCTGCTCGGTAGCCAATCTGAGTTAAACCGTTACGGCGCGTTAACTCTCCCGGGTAATTCTGTCTGAACACGGTACACCTTTTCAAACCACCCAGCGTAAACCCGTTTCCACGCGGTATCCAATTTGAGCAAACCCGTTCTGACTCGTTAGCTCTCCAGGGTTAAACCCATTATGACGCATTAACCTCCCAATTTGAACCCGTTATCACACAATAGCCAATCCCGAGCAAACTCGTTATAACGCGGTAGCTCTCTAGGAAGCGTTTGTTGTTTTACACAAATCACTTTCCAAACCAAAAGTGTTTCGCTCCTGCAATGATCTTGCAAATCAAATCAAAGCCCGAGTAAGTCCGTTTATACACGGTAGCTCATCAAAATCAGACACTATTTAAAACACAGTGTCATATCAAAATCTTGCGTACGATCCATCGTATCAATCAAAAGATGTCGCTTTGGCATTCTTGTTATCAGTGTCCGCACTGGATGTCAAAATAAAATCCCCCGATGTCCCTCCCTAAATCAGGTGTCCTTAACCTGACTCAGAGGTCCCTCCCCGAATCAGGTACCCTTAACCTGATTCCTGATGTCCCTCCCGGCTGTTAGTAATGACAGATTCGTTCTAAACGGTCGTATTTTCAAAACCCCAAAACTGTACGTGAGAGGTTTCCACTTAATGACCTGATGTAGACACCCCCATTTTGCTCCGCTTTAATCAGCAAAGAAGTCAGTGTTTCGCTATCCGTTTTTCAGTGGTTCCCAATCCCGTGTCTGCCTCTTGTGTTTTCTCAATTTTTCTGATCTTCTCCGCAATGTTCTGCATTTTCCTTTTCGCTAAGTGTTGAGAGGGGTTATTCACGAGAATCCGAGCAAGAGAGATTGGACCCGTTTGGTGGGCCCGCATTGAGCATTTCGATTAAATATTGGATCGGGAAAGTTGGCCCATATAAGAAATATTCGAGTTATCTGTGGAGTTTATCGTGGATGTTAACGATCAAATTTTATAAGAGGAATAAGTGTGCCCAACATGGAGTGGGGTTCACTAGGTTGAAACAAGCGGACCAGCCTAATTTTGATGAATGGATTTCACGGAAAATTCAGCCAAGGAGTAGGCCGCATTTGGTTGAGGGATTTAAAATGGAGTGGCCCACTAAATACGCGTGGGGCCCACCCGAGGTAATTCAATCTTATTCTTCGGGGTCCGTATTTAAATCTAACGGAAAAGATTTGTGGGCCACCAATTAAACAATATGGAGTGATTTAAGAGGTGGTGTAACCGATCCGCATTGCAGCCTATCAATTGGACGGCCAAGATCAGCTTGCGACAATGAATTAGAGGAGCGAATCATTTATACGGCAGCCCATTGAAATGGATGGTTTGGATCATCTCATGAAATTGATTTAGAGGGGCATATCCCATGTATATTGAGGCCTACAAATTGGACAAATTTGATCATCTTACGGACATGATCTGAGAGGTACGGTTGGTTTACATCGAATGGATGGCTAGGATTGTATAATGGAAATAACTTAGTAGACAAGCTTTCATTGAAGCCTACAGAATGGACGGTTTAGATCATCCCTGTGAAATCAATATGAGAGCCTAACCTGCTGACATTGTGACTCCACAAATGGGCAAGTAGGGCAATTCGATTGGGCAATTTTGGAAAGCATCAAATTAGTAACTCTCCCTCTCTTTCCCAGCCGGCAAGTCTATCAAATATTTGAATTTTCTTTTTTTGATATATAAAACAAAGATGGGAAACTTGCGTTGAGTTTTGAAGAAAGTTTTGGCCGAATCCTTTCCTTTCCAAAAATGGCCGAATATAATTTCCATTAAATTGTCTCTATTACAATAATCTATGGCCGCCTTCCCAAAGATAATTTTTGATCATCAGGAAAGAAATTGGAGGAGAAAAGGAGATTGGTAGGTCTCAGAATGAGGAGGAGGAGGTGCGGCTCTGTTTTAGGGGAGAGGAGAAGAACAGCAGCTAGAGGGAAAAAAAAGAAAAAAGGCAGTGGATCGGTTTTTCCTCAACAGCAGCTTGGGGCTGAGAAAAATTCCTCTGATCATCATTCTCGATCTATCTTATTCTCGTTCTCCCTCCATCTTGGAAAACAGAGTAGTGATATTGCCGGTCCTATAAAAATAAAAATAAAATGACGAACCAAAAAAACAGAGCATAGTGTCTCTCATCGTCACTCCATATCATCTCTCACTCTCCCCCATATTCAATCGCCATCTGTATATCTTCCTCTCGACTTCTATAAAAAAAAACAGAGGATCGTTTTTTTTTTTTGGCAGAATCGACGAGGATCGTAGTTTTCATCTCGCTCTCCCCCACGACCCACTGTTTTTCATCTCCTAACCCTTCGCATTCTGTTTTTCGACCTCCAACATCTCTCGGCCTCCGAAAATCCTTGAAATCTGAAATTAATTACCCTCAAGAACTTGAGTCGTTGTGTCTCGTGTCATTCGGAACCATTGGATTATGGTTTCCGTCGTAAGAACCATTAGAGCCCAAATTAGGAACACTGGTGTCAGGTCGTGTCCTAGGTTTTAGGGAGTCTTAGGTTTTAGGGAGTCCTAGAGTTAGGAGTCCAGCCTCATCACGTACGTTTGCTATGTATAGCAACCGTGCCATAGGTCTAGTCACACTAGTCACCCCATCTTTCCCTAGGACAAGCCTAGTAAACTAGGATGTAGGCTAACCTGCATTAGTCTAAGGAACAATTTACATTTAGATAAGAATCATATAGCATCTTAGATGAAATCGTAGGATAATAAAATCCTCAACTTGAATTAAATAACTCCTCTTAAAACTGTTGAAACAATCAAATCAGTCTAGATCGGTGTCTTAGTTGAGTTAGGTATAAGTAGCTTAGCTTAGGTGCACCGAACTACATCGACTCTGATCCCAGTGAGGCTTGGGTACGTAGGCAGGTTGGATGTCTGATGGCATACCAACCGCGAGTCGGCATTACAACAAATTGTGGTGTTCTGTATATTAATTTTCTTGTAAATGCTTAATCAAATCACTTAGAATTTTTCATGAAATTAGAATTTTAAGAGAACTGTCACTTAGATTGAATCCAGACAAATAAAGTAATCAAGATACACATTTAGGATTCACATTGAAATTAGATCATAGGATGCATGTCACATAGTTCGCACATTAACATAGAGTTGAATGAGCCATTTAAAATAAATTTAAAAGAGTTAGCTTTTGGAATCGAAGACCGATTATCGGGCAGGAATGGTGCATGTGGTGGATAACTCCCCATACCTTCCATTCTTGTAACCAGTTAGCGAGTCTAGATTTCTTGTTAATTTCGGGTCCTAGATCCCACATCTAGGTGGCGACTCTGTCAGTCTCTTTTGTGTGGAATTCAGATTGCCTTAGTGATCCCAAATTCACATAAAATATGAATTAAAATCGATAATTAAAATGCACACGCCAATCGCGTGGGTACGAGAGACCAAGAGAGAGCGTGGCGGCTCGCGCCCCACCCCTCTCGCGGGATCGGGTCCCACAGTTTGGCGACTCTGCTGGGGACCACCTAACTTCATTACAATTCCAAAGGTTAATTCATTTGAATTTAATTTAAGTGGCTCATAAAAACTCTATACTTGTTAGATTAGTTTGTCTTGTTTAATCTTCTCATCACATTTTACTTGAACTTAATCTAACAAAACCTGAAGGCATCATAGATTGCGCGAACTTATTGCATACACTTACATCACTTGCATCTAAACCCTGCATCTCACATGCACACACGTCCTATTTTAGGAACCCGGAGTGTTATCTAGCATGGTTGACTGGGATTTCATCACCTGGTGCCTCTGTGCTAGAGAAGCATTCCACCCTTAGCCTAGCACCTTATGGTGCGTAAACGGATCTCTTGTTCACGTACTGATACGTCGGACACTGGTACAGTATATCTAACATGGATTCGCGCTAAGGGAACTCTTGGCCTTACCCCTAGATTAACCCACACATGCATGTAGTATACGAACACATGTGCATCACGTGTGTGAGCCTAGTTTAGGATATCTTACCCATTTGTGTCTAGATTAGGCCGTAGTCCATCTTCCAATGGCTACGATCGGTCCTTAGATACACGAACAAAGTCATGAGTCGAGATTCTCTCTCCACTCCGATAGATTAGGATTAGGGTTGATGCCTTCAGGTAACACTGTTAAAATGTGCGAAGATTAAAAAACTTTCCCTTTGGGGTTAGGATATAAATCCTATCATTTCCAAAGATCTCATAGGATTAGTCATTCATGATCTATCCGTTGAAAGCAATCTTATGCTATCTCATCTCATCTCTTGATCGTACGTCTGTCAATCTTCCATCATGTGATTCGATCATGTATTCATACTTTCTTTTACTGGTAGGAACTTATCCCAATCTCGTGTTCATATAACCCTGATCATTCTTGTATTCTTTCTCTTGGATTACAGGCATCATGTCTACTCGTACAATTCTTGATTGGATCCGTGGTACATTAAGAGAATCCCATATCTATGCCATAAGTGAGCAAGAGAAAAATCTCTTCGGCTATGTGGCGACCATTAAGCTCGATTGGGGATTACTCTATGCCGCATCAGAGTGTTGGGATCCCGATCATCATGTCTTCCATTTTGGTAACCAAGAGATGTGTCCCACCTTTGAAGAATGGTGTGCCTTATTGGAATATCCTGTGGATGGCCCTCTAGTGAAGCCATCCTTTTTTCCAGATTATCGTCCTTTGTTCCTTCGCTTGATGAATAATCCAGATGAATCCATGAACTCTTTCATGAAAGGCCAAGAAGTGTCCATGCAACAACTGATTGACATTTACCCTCCTATTGGACACATTGGTGCTGTTGATATTCAAAAAGCTCGACGGCGCGCTTTGAGATTCTGCTCCTTTGCTAGGTTCCTCACTGTCCAGCCTTCTCGCTTTGCGTCAGCTGTTCTTTCTGGACCTCGTTGATCAAATGGATCGTGGCGCCAATCCAATTTCTACTATGCTTGCAGAAACCTTCAATGGATTGGATGATATAGCTCGTCTTCGTGCCAGCTCAGGTCCAGGCTCTTATGTTCGCTCCTTCGCTGGTTCTTTCTCAGGATGTCCTGCATTACTCCAGGTGTGGTTATGCCACAAGCTAAAAATTGCAGCTCCTGTCCATTTCGATCATACGTTATACACATTCAGTGAATGGCGTCATGATGTTTCTTTTGATCATAAAAGCGATTGGGTTGAATGGTTAAATTCTCGCCAACAAGATCAAATTTATTGGCAAATTCCTGGAATCCAAGAAGCTGTCTTCAACACTGGAGAAGCTAACTATGTTCGCCTTCTTGGCCTCAAAAAGACTTCCTTTTATGTTCCTGCCAGGATCCTGCGTCAGTATGGAAGGGAGCAATCTATTGTGCCTCCCCTTCGTCATTTTTATCCGCCTGAGGATCTCAAGCCCAAGATTGTCAAAGCCGTTTCATCTGCTTGGGATGTCAGAATCATCAAACCTTTAAAAGAGTCAGCTGAGGAAGATTGTCGTCCGAAGAAGAAGTCTAAAAAGAATGCTTAGTTCCATGTTTAATCTTATCCGTTTATCTTTGAAAGAATGAACCCTGTACTCAAGCTTCAATGATTGATCAATAAAGTTCATCTTTCTCTCTCATTATCCTAGTCTATGCATGCGTCATTGTTTACTTCTTTTCGTGATTTTAAAATGTGTCTTTCAAATATTTCAGGGCAGTAAAACACCATAGCTAACCCCATTGCTCCTTGGGTTCGGGTCTCTTCACGATTGGAGAGGAATTCTGTCTCTCCACCACCCTCTCTGAGAACCCCAGCATCTCCTTCTTTCTCATCCTCACCAATGGCAGATAACCAAGATGGCCTTCCACCTAATGCTATTACCGATACCCTCACCTTGATTCTCCAGCAACTTCAAGAGCTCAAAGAAGAGAACCGAGTTATCAAGGCTCAGCTTTCTGAGAAGTTAGGACCGTCGTTGTCCAAGGATAAATGGCCTATGCACCATGCAGCTACTTCAGCCGCACCTGCCCAGCCAGCATTCATCACTATCCCTGATAAAATCGTAGAAGATCTGGAAAAAGAGAAGTATAGCGAGGATCGCAGTAGGCCTTCTCAGTCCATGATAGACAAGGCAGTTATGGAAAAACTAGAAACTCTTACCAGGAAGGTTCAGGACATCTAGTTTCAGGACCAGGGCGGCTTCAATCCCAATGACCTCACACTGTTTCCCGAAATCCGTCTCCCTGCTAATTTTCAAATGCCAGATTTTGACAAATATGATGGTGTGGGTTGTCCAATCACACATTTGCAAATGTTCACCATCATGTGTCAGCCTCAAGGCTTATCTCCTGAACAGATGGCTCAGCTGTTCCCTGTTTCACTTACTAAAGTTGTTAGGAGATGGTTCATGGTCCTAGACAAGACTCGTTACAGGACATGGAAGGATATCGGTGAGCAATTCATCAGGCAGTTCAAATATGATGATGGGACAGAAATCACCAGAAAGGATTTAGAAAGAACCAAGCAAGACTCGAGGGAGTCCTTCTTAATTTTTGTGAAGAGATGGAGAAGACTAGCAGCCCAGATGATGGAGCGCCCTTCTGAGGAAGAGCAGGTCCAGATAATCATGAAAAATATTTCCCCCCAACTCCAATATCACATGTCGTTGCAGTATTATCCGGACTTCAAACACTTTATCGTGGCAGGCACCCAAATAGAGGAGGCTATGGCTCAAGATGTATTCAACCGAAGTAACCCGAATACCAGAGAATTCAGGAAGTCTCCATCAGCTGAAATTAATAACCTTTCCCGCTCCAAGCCTCAGCCTTCAAAACCTCAGAACCCCATGGTGATGGACTATACCCAACCTGCTGTCGCACCTCGACCACAGGCCCAGACAAAATTTACCCCTCTCCCTCTTCCACCATCTGAGATACTCAAGGAGTGTCTAGCCTCAGGTCGCATAATCCTGCCCGACATTAGGGCTCTTCCTAATCCTTTACCAGCAAATTGGCGAACAGATCAACACTGCGAATACCATAGAAATTCCGGTCATCTCACTGATAATTGCGTTGCCCTAAAATTCAGGATCCAGAGGTTGCTCGACAACAAAGATCTTGTGTTCGAGCCAAAACCCGATAACCCATTACCTGGTCATGCAAACCCTGCTACTGCTGTCAATGCTATAACCATAGGGGATCCAAAATTTGATCCTCTCACTCTTATCTGTGCCTTAGAACCTACCTTTGAAACGTCTGGGTCGGAACCTTTTGAAGAAGAAGAAGATGCAGACAGTGAAGATGTTCTAGTAGCTGCTATCCCGATATGAACCAGCCTTCACCGAGCCTCCGAAGCTAGACAGTTGCGGCAGTTAAAGTTGTAGTCGTTTACTATTTTATCTTGAAGTCAGTCATCATGGTCAGTACAATTGTTGAGTCCGGTTTTACAGTTCAAGGTTAATGCCTAGTCCAGGCAAGTTATCTTTTGCTTTTCTCTTTATTCAAAGTTGTGAATCCTGAGCATGTTCAGGATAGGTCGTCAGATGTAATAGCTTTTTCTTTAAATAAAAATTTCAGTTCCAATAGTTCACTTGTGTCTGTTTCTTAAGTATGCTTCTGATCTTAAAGTAAGACTCCTTCCTCAAATGAGGACAAAATTGACGAAACTCCACTTGAGTCACAACAATTACTTGAACAAGAGGAGGAGCGTCAATCCCAGCCTTTCAAAGATGAAATTGAAATGATAAACACCGGCACTGAAACTTTGATTCAGTGAATGCTGATTAAAAGTACATTACCCTCTGAAGAGTGTGAAGAATTGATAAACTTATTTCAAGAATAAGAAGATTGTCTAGAAAAGCTACAACCGATACCAGGGACAAGACATAGATAGAAAGCTCAAGAGAATGAAGAAACTGAGAGACATATGCTATACAAGGGGCATAGAGTGGAAACAACTTTCATATTTCCAATCAATGACCCTGGTTCTCAAATTCATAACATAAAGCCAACAAATTCAAGATAAGAAGTTCAAGATCAAGCATTGAAAAGTGATTATCAAATATCAAGAGTTACAAATCCATAGATGGAGGATGTCAACGAACAAGTTTCGCTGTCGAAAGCACATATTAGAATTTTGAAAGAAGAGGATCCATTATCTCTTACCGGGAAATGCCGTCAAACTCCGTGAAAAAAAAAAAGAATCAGTACCAGAGGGACTCTAGTAACCTAGATCGATTCCCAATCTGAACATCGGAATGCCTCCTTTGGCCGAATAAATCCCAACATCAAAAGAATACCGGTTTGCAAACCCTTCGAGCCTGAATGAAATTTTCTTGAAAACCCATCAAACTAGGGGCATTCGCCCCAAACTACGCGAGACCTGATCCCTACATTGGGGTACGTAGGCAGCTCGGTTAAACTGAGTTCGGTCGATTCAAAAAAAAGGAAAAGAAATTCAATCCTTTCAGAAAAAAAAAGAGGGACAAGTTCCAAAAGAAGAGAAATCAATTATTCCAGAAAGAAGAAAAAAAAGAAAAAAATCAATTAACCTTCAAACAATTTATCTTCAAACTAGGGGCATTCGCCCTGAACTACACACGACCTGATTCCTACCTTGAGATATGTAGGCAACCTGTTCACAGGTTTGGTCGAAATCTTTGTTGAGCCTTAAGCCATTCTTTGTAAAGCCCTATCCTACCTATAAAGCCTTTCCGGTGTTCGGAATTAAGGATCTAGGTCCCAAAACACAAAAAGCGAAAAAAAAAAAGGAGTTTGAAGATCTGCTAGACTGAAAACCTGAAAGGGCAGTCTAGGCAAAATTTAAGATCATTCCCCTGCTAAGTTGAAAACCCGAAAGGGCGACTTAGGCAAAAGTTAATGGGATGGCCTACTGAATCGAAAACCTAGAAAGGCGGTTCAGGCAAAAGTTAAGGCTAGCACGGTCCGCCAAGTTAAAAACCCCGAAGAGGTGACTTGGTCACGGTAAGAGAACCATTATAAGAAGGCTACAGCCGGTATCAAGACAGAAGATCAACTGAAGTTCAAGCAAATTCGAGTGACATCCTCAAAACTGGGGGCATTGAAGCTAAGCAAACTTAGGGGTCGTAATTAAATCGTTGAGGCATTACTGTTTTAAAGAAAAAGTCCAGTGTTTACCAATTGGAAAAAACATTCCTCGAAAGGATAGACTTACCAAATAAAACGTTAACTAAGTCAGAAGCATTACTGTGTCTGTCAGTGTAGTTAGTCAATCTTTGTTATTCTATGTTCACTCCTTCAGAGCTGCTCAATCCTTTGAGTAGTGCCTTTTATCTAAGTTTTCTCTTTAGAAAGAGTCAATCGTTGTTCTTGTGTCCAAATGATGCAACTGTCTTGGTGAAGGAGGCCCGGCCTCGGCAGCTCCCTGCGATCATATGAAATAACTCGGTAATCTAGTCAAGCAGCTTCATTTCAAAGAAGATCAACTCAGAAAAATTCAGAAGTAGAAACATCAGAAAGCCCAGCTTTCGTAAAAAGATCATACCCCAGGAAGGCACCTTAAGCTTGGAAGAGCCTCAGATGCAATGGTGGTTGAGCTAATTTCTCAGAAAGATGAACCATTAAAATTCAGAATCTCCTTCCAGTTAGTTAAATACTATCCTGGTCAAGAGATGTTTATCTAAACACCTGTCAAGAGGCAAATCCCACTTTTCCATGATTATATCCAAGAGAGCCGTTGTTCTAGATTACCAATTTCAAGTATCTTGTTTAAGGTTTCAGTTATCAAAATCCCCAGAAGACAAGACCAGCAGTCTCTTTGAGAAAGATCTTGTTGAAGTTTCATAAAAGTGTCCCTAATCCATTCTTGTTAGTAATGGTTCTTCGTTCCTAAGGTTTGCCGTTTCATCATTCGTCAAAATCGTAGTTTCCAACATCTTTGTCGGGCACGATCCATAATATCCCCGATTTCATTGAGTTCAAAAAAAAAAAAATTCATCAAATCCAATCTTACGTCAAATTCAAATTCATGAAAAATCTCTAAATTCTTCGTTGTTGAATTCATCAATCAAAGCTATCTTGTTTCTTTGAGCCCGTTTGTGAACGGTGCCTCATTTCTCGAGTCCATTTGTGAATGATCTCGTCCTCCTTGAGCCCGTTTGTGAACGGTGCCTCATTTCTCGAGTCCATTTGTGAATGGTCTCGTCTTCTCCTTGAACCCGTTTGTGAACGATGTATCATTTTCTGAGTCCATTCGTGAATGGTCTCATGTCCTCCTTGAGCCCGTTTGTGAACGGTGCCTCATTTCCCAAAAATAGAAAATTCATCAAATCCAATCCCCGATTAAAAAAAATCCAATCCTACGTCAAATTCAAGTTCATGAAATATCTCTAAATTCTTCGAGCCCGTTTGTGAACGGTGCCTCTTTTCTCGAGGCCATTTGTGAATGGTCTCGTATTTTCCTTGAACCCGTTTGTGAACGGTGTCTCATTTTCTGAGTCCATTTGTGAATAGTCTCATCTTCTCTTTGAACCCGTTTGTGAATGGTGTCTCATCTTCTCTTTGAACCCGTTTGTGAACGGTGTCTCATTTTCTGAGTCCATTCGTGAATGGTCTCATGTCCTCCTTGAGCCCGTTTGTGAACGGTGCTTCATTTCTCAAAAATCAAAAATTCATCAAATCCAATCCCCCATTCAAAAAAAAATCAATCTTACGTCAAATTCAAGTTCATGAAAAATCTCTAAATTCTTCGAGCCCGTTTGTGAACAATGCCTCATTTCTCGAGTCCATTGGTGAATGGTCTCGTCTTCTCCTTGAACCCGTTTGTGAACGGTGTCTCATTTTCTGAGTCCATTTGTGAATGGTCTCATGTCCTCCTTGAGCCCGTTTGTGAACGGTGCCTCATTTCTCGAGTCCATTGGTGAATGGTCTCGTCTTCTCCTTGAACCCGTTTGTGAATGGTGTCTCATTTTCTGAGTCCATTTGTGAATGGTCTCATGTTCTCCTTGAGCCCGTTTGTGAACGGTGCCTCATTTCTCGAGTCCATTTGTGAATGGTCTCGTCTTCTCCTTGAACCCGTTTGTGAACGGTGTCTCATTTTCTGAGTCCATTTGTGAATGGTCTCATGTCCTCCTTGAGCCCGTTTGTGAACGGTGCCTCATTTCTCGAGTCCATTTGTGAATGGTCTCCTATCCTCCTTGAGGCCGTTTGTGAACGGTGCCTCATTGTCTGAGTCCATTTGAAAATTGTCTTTTCTCTTGGAACATCATATAAATGTGATGTCTCATTCCTTGGAATCCGTATAAATATGGTATTTCATCCTCTTCAGAATCCATTCGAAAATGATATCTCTTTCTCTCGTTGCCCGTTTGTGAGCGGCACCGCAGCGGGATTTTTTATTGCATTCCAATTCTAGGACTTCGTTTAGGGTCTTACATTAGGTAGTAAATGTTTGCGTCTAGGTTCCGTTTTGCGTAGAGTCTTTTGTCGATTAAAGCTACGCAAAATGGTTCTGTCATTTTGACTTTGGTATTTGATGACTACGTCATCTCTACCAAAGAGGGGCATCTGTAGACACCCCCATTTTGCTCCGCCTTAATCAGCAAAGAAGTCAGTGTTTCGCTATCCGTTTTTTAGTGGTTCCCAATCCCGTGTCTGCCTCTTGTGTTTTCTCAATTTTTCTGATCTTCTCCGCAATGTTCTGCATTTTTATTTTCGCTAAGTGTTGAGAGGGGTTATTCACGAGAATCCGAGCAAGAGAGATTGGACCCGTTTGGTGGGCCCGCATTGAGCATTTCGATTAAATATTGGATCGGGAAAGTTGGCCCATATAAGAAATATTCGAGTTATCTGTGGAGTTTATCGTGGATGTTAACGATCAAATTTTATAAGAGGAATAAGTGTGCCCAACATGGAGTGGGGTTCACTAGGTTGAAACAAGCGGACCAGCCTAATTTTGATGAATGGATTTCACGGAAAATTCAGCCAAGGAGTAGGCCGCATTTGGTTGAGGGATTTAAAATGGAGTGGCCCACTAAATACGCGTGGGGCCCACCCGAGGTAATTCAATCTTATTCTTCGGGGTCCGTATTTAAATCTAACGGAAAAGATTTGTGGGCCACCAATTACACAATATGGAGTGATTTAAGAGGTGGTGTAACCGATTCGCATTGCAGCCTATCAATTGGACGGCCAAGACCAGCTTGCGACAATGAATTAGAGGAGCGAATCATTTATACGGCAGCCCATTGAAATGGATGGTTTGGATCATCTCGTGAAATTGATTTAGAGGGGCATATCCCATGTATATTGAGGCCTACAAATTGGACAAATTTGATCATCTTACGGACATGATCTGAGAGGTACGGTTGGTTTACATCGAATGGATGGCTAGGATTGTATAATGGAAATAACTTAGTAGACAAGCTTTCATTGAAGCCTACAGAATGGACGGTTTAGATCATCCCTGTGAAATCAATATGAGAGCCTAACCTGCTGACATTGTGACTCCACAAATGGGCAAGTAGGGCAATACGATTGGGCAATTTTGAAAAGCATCAAATTAGTAACTCTCCCTCTCTTTCCCAGCCGGCAAGTCTATCAAATATTTGAATTTTCTTTTTTTGATATATAAAACAAAGATGGGAAACTTGCGTTGAGTTTTGAAGAAAGTTTTGGCCGAATCCTTTGCTTTCCAAAAATGGCCGAATATAATTTCCATTAAATTGTCTCTATTACGATAATCTATGGCCACCTTCCCAAAGATAATTTTTGATCATCAGGAAAGAAATTGGAGGAGAAAAGGAGATTGGTAGGTCTCAGAATCAGGAGGAGGAGGTGCGGCTCTGTTTTAGGGGAGAGGAGAAGAACAGCAGCTAGAGGGAAAAAAAAAAGAAAAAGGCAGAGGATCGGTTTTTCCTCAACAGCAGCTTGGGGCTGAGAAAAATTCCTCTGATCCTCATTCTCGATCTATCTTATTCTCGTTCTCCTTCCATCTTGAAAAACAGAGTAGTGATATTGCCGGTCCTATAAAAAAAAAACGACGAACCAAAAAAACAGAGCATAGTGTCTCTCATCGTCTCTCCATATCATCTCTCACTCTCCCCCATATTCAATAGCCATCTGTATATCTTCCTCTCCACTTCTATAAAAAAAAACAGAGGATCGTTTTTTTTTTTTTTTTTTTGGCAGAATCGACGAGGATCGTAGTTTTCATATCGCTCTCCCCCACGACCCTCTATTTTTCATCTCCTAACCCTTCGCATTCTGTTTTTCGACCTCCAACATCTCTCGGCCTCCAACATCTCTCGGCCTACTCTATCTCTCCCTCTCCATCTCTCTCTCTCACATCATCAACTTCTGCGTATCATTTTATCTATCTCTGTTTTTCTCATTCTATCTCTCTCATGATCTCTATCTCTCTCACGCTCTCTACCTCTCTAGCCTTCACTCCCCTCTTTGTTTCTCTCATTCTATCTTTCATACAATCTCTCTGTCTCAATCCCTCTCTATCTCTCCCACGATATTTCCATCTTACTCATCTTCATCCTCAGTTTCTTTCTCTCTCTCTGTCTCGGCCTCTCTCACTCTCCCTCAGCCTATCTCTCTCTCTTCATCTAACTCTCTCTCTCTCTATCTTTCTATAGAACTGTCTCTCTCCCCATCTTACTCTCCCATCTCTCTCACCTATACTCCCTCTATCTCTGTTTCTCAACCTCTCTATCATTCTCACTCTCGCTCACCCTCCATCTCTCCACAGTGAGAAGAGAAAAGCAAAAATAAATAAAGAGAATGAAGCGGAGCGGACTGCACATCGGGTGGATTTTCAGATTTTTCGGCTCTCGGATTCGGCGAGGATCTCCACTAGAGGTAGGTACACTGTTCTCGAATTTTTCCGAAATTATTTGGTATTTTTTTAGATTTTTGCATGATTTTTAAGCATTTAATTGAATTTAATTCAATATTATATGTGTGAGCTAAAAATCATGATCTGCATGAGTGTTTCAAATCCGTTTCGTCCCGAAATTTAATACAATGATCTATTTAACTAGAGTAAAATAACCATCGGATCGGATCGGATCGGACATTGAATTAGAGGATTTTTAAAATTTGAGTGAAGAGTGGTATTTTATTTAAAGTAATGGCTGAGTAATTACGAAATTCGAAAAAATAGCCATCTCAGGATGATCTCTTTTTTGGAATTTTAAATTTTTCTTGTGTTCATCACATCAGAACAAGGTTGGAGGACATTTTCCAGAGTCGTAATTTTCTCGAAAATCGTGTTTTAAAAATAGAAAACTCTTCAAAAATATCTTTTTGACAAAGAAAAATAAATTATATACTAAACGGATTCTAAAATTAATAACATTTCGTGGGAAAATAATATGTTACTGATACATTACACCATGAATTTTTAAAGATTTTTGGATTCTGATTGGTATATTATTTTATGCTTTCTTTGAAAATTATCCGATTTTGGGAGAATTTTTACAGACATCAGATCACAGATAAAATTCCCAAAATTTTTCCAGTAGTCTTATATTCCATATTTCTAGTTTCTGTAAACGTTTCAAGTGATTTAGATCTTGTTTCGTATGGGGTGTAGTGTTAATTCATAATCTGGTCTGAAAATTGAAAAATCCAAAATTGATAGTAAATAGTTTCTAAAATTCATGGAAATCTCACAGCATGCTATTTTTACTTATAGCTTGCTACTGTAGAAATTTCAATGAATTTAAATTTCTATTTCTAGTAGTTTCTGTGTTATTTTTGCAATCTGGTCAATTAATTGTTAAATCAAAATTAAATATGAACTTAATGTAAAAATCTGTAAAAATCTTCCAGTAAGCTACATCTCATCATATCTTGTTGATGTAGAAGTTTCAACTCATTTTGAATTTGGTTGCAACAGTTTCACTTGTAAAACCACTCATATGGTTTAAAATTGATAAAATCCATTAAAATATTAAAATTAATTAAAAATCAGTTTAAAGCTTCTAAAAGAACCTTAAAATTCTGTCACATGTTCACTCCTCAATTCATTGAAACAAAAATTTTAGGATCTTTAGATTCCCCTGGAAAAATGGTTAGTGCATCCATAATCGTATCCCAATTGCAACCGATCTTTGACAATTTGAATATTTAAGCTATAGTATGTTGTTGGCTCCGAGGTTACTGTCCACGGAAATCCTGAGATATGCCAGGCAATAAGATGCTATAACCTAAGTATTAAATTGCGCAAGGAAAGAGCGCACGATTCCCTCCCTTGGATGCCGTTCTGGGCCGAAATTGGTGAACCCTAGAACCATTGGTATTCCTTAAATGTCCAGAAACCGAAAATTCTTGAAATCTGAAATTAATCACTCTCAAGAACTTGAGTCGTTGTGTCTCGTGTCTTTCGGAACCATTGGATTATGGTTTCCGTCGTAAGAACCATTAGAGCCCAAATTAGGAACACTGGTGTCAGGTCGTGTCATAGGTTTTAGGGAGTCTTAGATTTTAGGGAGTCTTAGAGTTAGGAGTCCAGCCTCATCACGTACGTTTGCTATGTATAGCAACCGTGCCATAGGTCTAGTCACACTAGTCACCCCATCTTTCCCTAGGACAAGCATAGTAAACTAGGATGTAGGCTAACCTGCATTAGTCTAAGGAACAATTTGCATTTAGATAAGAATCATATAGCATCTTAGATGAAATCCTAGGATAATAAAATCCTCAACTTGAATTAAATAACTCCTCTTAAAACTGTTGAAACAGTCAAATCAGTCTAGATCGGTGTCTTAGTTGAGTTAGGCATAAGTAGCTTAGCTTAGGTGCACCGAATTACGTCGACTCTGATCCCAGTGAGGCTTGGGTACGTAGGCAGCTTGGATGTCTGATGGCATACCAACCGTGAGTCGGCATTACAACAAATTGTGGTGTTCTGTATATTAATTTTCTTGTAAATGCTTAATCAAATCACTTAGGATTTTTCATGAAATTAGAATTTTAGGAGAACTGTCACTTAGATTGAATCAAGACAAATAAAGTAATCAAGATACACATTTAGGATTCACATTGAAATTAGATCATAGGATGCATGTCACATAGTTCGCACATTAACATAGAGTTGAATGAGCCATTTAAAATAAATTTAAAAGAGTTAGCTTTTGGAATCAAAGACCGATTATCGGGCAGGAATGGTGCATGTGGTGGATAACTCCCCATACCTTCCATTCTCGTAACCAGGTAGCGAGTCTAGATTTCTGGTTAATTTTGGGTCCTAGATCCCACATTTAGGTGGCGACTCTGTCAGTCTCTTTTGTGTGGAATTCGGATTGCCTTAGTGATCCCAAATTCACATAAAAGATGAATTAAAATCGATAATTAAAATGCACACGCCAATCGCGTGGGTACGAGAGACCAAGAGAGAGCGTGGCGGCTCGCGCCCCACCCCTCTCGCGGGATCGGGTCCCACACCTGACAGCAAGATTCCTCAGAGAGGGTTGCACGCCCAAGGACCCGTTGTGAGTCTTGCAAGCTTGTCATTAGCCTTCATTGACAAAATTTTGATGTCTCCTTACTTTGGCATTTAGGTGCTTCGCATCCTCTACCGAAGATGGGCATCTGTAAACACCCAATTTTGTCAAGATAGTATTAGTGATAGGTGACGCGAGGAAGAACCTTATGACGAGTCCCAGATCACCAGTTATGTTTCTCTCAATCTCTCTTTAGGTTATTTTACAAAAGAAAATGATTTCCAAAAAACCTTGTTATCCTATAGAAACAACCGAAAAGATTGTTTTTTATAGCACCCGCTATTTTCGGCAACCAAATTGCCTGTTTCTACACAGCACCTGCCTTTTTCCTGCAAACTAAAGAAAATTTGGTTTCTCAAAACCAAACAATATTAGTTTCATTGGAAAGTACGCGAAACTATGAATCCAATGCACCTGACCGTGCGTAAATCGGAGTTCAGACGAAGAAGTTATGCTCGTTTTAAAACAAACCGGAGAAGAGACGAACTATCGCGGAGACCAGGGATGACATCACCCCACTTTATGGGGATGATGTCACCCCCAAATTCCTCCCACACAAATTTGAATTCTTCTGAGACAAATTTGGGGTTGTTTTAGATATTTTTAACCCCCCTCCCCTATAAATCGGAGGGGTAAGGGTTTTCTCATCCCTCTCTTCCCTCTCTTTCTCTCCTCTTTTGGATTTTCTCTCCCCATGTGGGATTTGATATACAACCCTAAGGGTTTTCTCACCCCTCTCTTCCCTCTCTTTCTCTCCTCTTTTGGATTTTCTCTCCCCCTGTGTGATTTGATATACAACCCTGCTTGGGTGTATTTCTAAGGTGAGACATATAACTCTGCTTGGGTGTATTAGTGAAGCCCCAAACCCCTACTGAAATTTAGAAAAACCCTAGTTAGCTTGCTTTTTAGAAGAGAGAAAGTAGAGAAACACTTGGTAGCTCTCGCTGAGCGTCTACACTCCGCCGAAATTCCGAAGGTTCGGGGCGACATCCTCTTTTTGCACCGTTGTTCTGCCGAATTTTGCAGAACTACGGGCTACTTTTCAATAGTAGCGTCATTGTTCTGTCGAAATCTCAACAAACTCAAAGGCGATTCGGCTACACAGTGTCATTACACTGTCGATTTCTTCGCAGCCTCGAAGGCCCCTCTCAAACAAGCTCGGTTACGCTGTCCAATTCTCACTGGTAAGATATAATTTAATTTACAGTTGTGTGTTTACAAAACGGGTAGGGTGGGTTTCATCATCCGTGATTTCAAGCCCCTCTACCGGCCCCTTCACTACTTTCTGCAATTTACCTTTTAGTTGAGTATTTACAAAACGGGTAGGGTGGGTTTCATCATTCATGATGTCAAGCCCCTCAATGTGCCCCTTTACTAATTTTCAGTTGTATTTACAAAACAGGTATAGGTGGGTTTCATCATCCGTGATGTCAGGCCCCTCAACCTACCCATTTACTACTTTCCAGTTGTATTTACAAAACTGTTAGGGTGGGTTTCGTCATTTCTGATGTCAAGCCCCTCTACCTGCCTTATACTAATTCTAGCACTTTACTGCTTTCTGTACGTTTATAGTTGCACAGTAAGGTACGAGGTTGAGATCTGAAAGATACTTGTTCCGCTACGGCCGGGCGCTCGAGACAAAAATCCCTCCGACTTGCTTTTACTTTCTGCACTTTACTGCTTTACGAAAGTAAGGTATGTGGTGGTGAATAAGTTCTCCGGCACACGTCGAACTTATATAAACCCCGCTATCTTTCTTTTGTTTTGCTTTCTGCATAAGTAAGGTACGAGGTTGAGATGTCAAAGAGACTTGTTCCGCTACGACCGAGCGCTCGAGACAAAAATCCTTCTGACTTGCTTTTACTTTCTGTACTTTACTTCTTTACAAAAGTAAGGTATGTGATGGTGAATAAGCTCTCCGGCCCACGTCGAACTTATATAAACCCTGCTATCTTTGTTTTGTTTTACTTTCTCCACTTTACTGGTTTACAAAAGTAAGGTATGTGGTGGTGAATAAGTTCTCCGGTCCACGTCGAACTTATATATAAACCCCACTATCTTTCTTTTGTTTTACTTTCTATACAGTCATTTTCCGTTTGATTTAAGTTAACCCGTGTTGTGAGTAAGTTGCGATGTCTGGATCTTCCGTAAGCAACTTACAATACCAATCACGTTAACTATCGCTTATTTTCGGTTTCTTTCACTACATTCGGAATTAATCATAATCTAACAAGGAAAATAAAATCAAATCCTTTATTTTAAATCCTTCAAAAATGCCAATTGAAGTTAAGAGACCGGATTAATCTGGGCATGAGGGGTGCTTAACACCTTCCCCAATTGTAACCACAACCCTTACCCGGATATCTATAATGACCATGCCTTAAGCAAACAGAGCAAAATATAAGGTTCTAGGCCCAGAGCAAAGGAACTCCTGATTTCTATTCTTCCAAATGAAATTCGAGTCGTTACTCATTTTCTTGGAAGAATAAACACGGGTCCTAGGCCCTAACCTAGGTGGCGACTCTGAGGTTCTCTAACTTGTGAAGTTAGGACTACGGTCCCGAGTTCGCAAGTAGCGCAGATCAAATAATACCCCTAACCCCTCTTTATATAACCCGATTGTGGTGATCCCCTGTTGTCTTGCGCAAACAAGGAAAAAAACCGGCTCCCACAATAGTATTTGCCAATTAATTCTCTAACATTTGTAGATGAGTCATATTCTTCTTGTTGAGCAATCCATCAAGGGTAATCCAAATCTCACTCGCAGATTTACACCCAATGATGTGCTAAAACAAGTCATGTGAAATAGACCTCTTCAAAATAAATTCGGCCTTGGAATTCTTCATCCTCCACGCCTTCAATACATCGGCATTTTCTTGTGTATCTTTCGGAGCCACATTGGCATTTCCACAAACAACATCCCATAATTGTTCTCCCACAAGATGAGACTCCATAAATGTTCTCCATATCTTGTAATTTGAATGATTTAGTAACTCAATATCAAGTCCACTAACTCTTCCACTCATATCCATCTTCAAAGCACCTATTAAACTTCTTCACCAAGGAAATCTTAACAAGCACCGACTACCACCCTTGTAGCTTTGATACCATATAGAGAAAGACGGCTTTCACAACACCGGAAAATCGCTTCTCAAATAGTGAAACCGAAGTTTACCCTAGCCCAAGATCCACAACCAAAAGAGATGAAGAACAATCACCACAATATGTAATTCAATATATATGAGAGAAGAACAAAACTACAAGTAGAAAGCTTCAAGATGAAAGCTTCAACACATAGAGAAAATATGGGCAAGTTGGCTCTCTTCTTCAATCACAACCTTGCACACAAGAGCTTTAATGAAGCTTCAATGGAGGTCTAGGTAGATAGTGGAGAATTTCTACCAAAATGAAGTTATGAGAATAGGCTTAGTCAATGGAAAGTAGAGAAGTAATAGCTTTGGTACGAGATATTGGGTATGGGAAAGTGGGGACTTTAATGCTAGGAAAGTGGTAGTGCGTTTAGAGTTTCAAGTAGGGTTTGAATTTGAAATAGGAAGTAGTGGGAATAGATGGGGCAAACTTGTGTGGCTCACACATGTGCAAGTTAGGCAAAAAAAAGACCAAAATGCCCATGGACACAAAATACAAATTTGTCCTCACTACATTTCTCAAAATAAAAATAAAATAAAAGCTACCCAAAAATACACTTTTAAATTTAACAAGTACTTCATATATAAGATAACAATTTCAACAGCATGTGTGCTTCCGTTACCACATCAAACACAGAGAAATAAGGTAGTAAAACATTTAGAAGTCTTATTTTGTCTCCATCATTATAGTTATTAAGAACCCAAATCCAGAATTACTCACCTCACTAAATTCATCTAGTATCTCTCTTAAAAAGCTCCAAGCTTTGTTCATCGTCCAAGTTTCTGCTCCAAAACCTCTTGTAGTACTCTTCATATGTAAAGCTCCTGTATATAGCTGGAGATACTTCGTCGGTGAGCTGCTTCGCAGGGCCGATAACAGCTTTGTTGGCGGGACAAAGGAATGATGCCACTGAAATTCTCTCCATATCAGAGTTGACAATAGCTCTGTGCCACACACTTTTGTACCTCCCATTACTCAATGCCTGCGAACACTCTTCATTCATTATATCTGTTCTAAATATAGCAGAAATCAAGCTGAAAAGAAAATACTTTAAGTTCTCCCAAAGTTAAAGTCACCTGCATTTGATCGGCTATGTTCACAACGAGTGCATTTGGGTGAGGATCAACTGCGACCCACTTGCCATTTCGCTGCACCTGCAAGCCTGCTACCTGTTGGTCTTGAAGAAGAATGGTAATGGTGTTAGGGTCTGTGTGGCCGGGTAATCCATAGGTAAGATTTGGTTCTGGACATGGTGGATAGTAGTTTATAGCCATGTGTTGCCCTTGTTCACCTAGAACCTTTTCCATATAATCCCTTTCTAGCCCTAGGCTCTCAGATATGAGTTCCAACAGTTTGAACCCGACTTGTCGAACTTCTCGGCAGTAAGTACTCACAACATCTCTGAATGGAGAAAACCAAATTTACATGCTTGAGTTTGAGGTCAGGGCAAAACCAATCTTTGTTTACAGAAAAGGATCAATTCTAGACGTAAATCGAACTTATCTAAGGATGTACCCTAAATAAATTTAATCTATGAACAGAAAGATTTTAGATTTAATTTTGTTTCATTTTTCACTTTGACCCATAAATAGAAAAGCTTTTAGATTTAATTAGTTTGTTCCCTTCTTTATGGGTGTTAGGTGCTAAGGATTTACCAGATTAAACTTAAGACTGTTTGGTGGTGGAATTGGCTAGCTAGGTACTGAAAGAAATTTGTAGGTTGGGCGAGACCTTTAATAGAATTAAACAGAATAATAAGGTGTGATCTTTGCTGATTTTCGTAAGTAATAATGATAGTAAAGCACTATTTCTAAAAGATTTTTGCTAGGGAAACCGATTTTACAACCGAGCAGGGGACCGAACAAATGGATTGTTGCCACCACAACAAAAGTGACATCATCCGTTGTATGAACGTCACCAAATAGGTGATTTCCACATGGCAACTTCTCATTGTTGGTTTCTCCCATTTCTCTTACTCTATGTTACCGTATCATTTTCCTTTCTTAAATGTATCGCTTTTCAATCTCGCCCGAAACAAAAGTAAAACATTAAACAGAGTGGAAATATGATAATTTGTATATTTTGAAGCTGAAAAGGAAGAAAGACTAGTCAGATCTAGTTGTGGTACAGAATCTTTTAGAGTGTTTTTTTTTCTTTTTCATTTCCAGCCACCAAGGCTTAATGATTAGGGCACATTTGGATACCACGAATTTTTTTTTTCACGATAAGTCAGTGTATCCAAGTGGAGATGAGGGTGAAGTCGCTAAAAATCAAGAAACAAAATCCCGGAAACTAATGTCTCTAGTGATGAGATGTGGCTAAAATTCTGAAAACAAAAAATTCTACTCAATCGGACCGACCTTTCTCTGATTTTAAGCCACATTTCATCGCTGGAAACACTAGTTTCCTGGATTTTGAGCGACTTCACCCTCATCTCCACTTGGAGACACCTATTTACAATGGAAAGAAAATTCCTGGCCACCAGTACATGGCCTTAGAGTGAAATAACCCAAATCACATCATCTTTGTGAGAAAAAAACGACTAGATGTGAGGGTTTCAATATAAAATCACGTGGCTAGAAGTGAAGTGTATTGGACCCTTTCCCCTCTTGATCTGATGGCGTGGGAATTCACGCAGAAGTAACTCCTATTTCATATTTTGCAACTTGTGGTTATCTTATTCTAATAATTTCTAACTTTTTTGAATGGAAACCAATTTCACACATTATAAAGGGAACTGATCACATAAGGGGTACTGTTATCATTTATGATAGCGCATGGCTGTCCACTAGGGAACTTCAGTTTGGATGCCGATATCATAAAGCCCGAACAAAACTTGGCTTCAGAACAATTTGGAGGAAGTTCCTCTAGTACCCTCTAATAGCGGGGGTTGTTGAAATATCAAATCCATGGCTACTTTTTATTTTCAAAAGGATTTGATATTTCCACACCCTTTGCTATTACACTATTAGTAAGGGATCTGGAGGAACTTCATTCAAACGGATCTGAAACCAAGTTTTATTCATAAACCTCACTTCGATCTGAGCAGTCAATGAGATACCAATATATGATGGTTAAAGGGAACTAGGGAGGAATCTATAAACCTCTAAATTTAATCTTAGAGGGCTGCTACCAAAACCAAATCCATTTTGTTGAAAAAGACCAAATCCTCTAAAGGGAACTCAGAGAAGACAAGGAAGTGACCACGAATCCCCACGAAATGCAAACAGCGATGTGGAAATAGTGAATTCGTTGGCCAATTTCACTTTTGTCTTTATTTCTATGTCGTAGTCCCGTCTTTGAATGGTTTTCCTTAACCTTATATTGTCTTGGGCGATTTCCCGACAGTAATTCCTCAGTCGGTTCCGCGTCATATGAATCAAATCAATAAGAGAAATGCAGCTACCTAGTGGCTCCACTCTTAGAAAATGAATAGGGGCCACAAAATGGCTCTGTGGGGCCACTTTTTAGAGAACAACCAAATGATATAAATAAGTAAAATTCTGATATGAGGTTCCTGTTATCTTCTGAAAATGTCAGCTGCGAAATGGTGTTTTGTGAAATTTTCTGTGTGCGTCAATATATATTTATATAGGGAATTGCTAGCGTCCATCGCAGAAGGCATTTTGCGGATGGCCTGTTGCATCTGAGAGCAGCCACAGCGGCTCACTTTTCAGCAGATTTTGTCTTCATTCATGAGGTGGCTGCTCTCTGGTGCAACAGGCCATCAGCTAAATGACTTTTGCGATGGAGGCTAGCAAATCCCATATTTATAAATAGTCATGGTAAAGCTAATTAATTTAAATATTTATTAAATGACCTCAAATTTGTAAAGCAAAGAAGTAAGCTGCGCGTAATGATTCCTTTTCTCTCCCTCTCACTAGCTAAAAATGCATTTATATAACGGTTAGGATCATCTTTTAGACGGTACAGATCGAATTAATGTGAGTCACTTTCAATGCTGATGCCCACAGGTCACAAAGGATAATTCATATATTTTTAAATAAATAAATGGCACAGTATGTGGTATCACACTCACAAATATCGGTAAGCAAAACTTTGTAAGTCATTGGTCATTTTTATCCATAGTGGAACAACAGCTAGCACCACTCATGACAACCCATGGTTCACGCTTCTTCCTCAACCCATGATTCATGCTTCTCCCTTTGGATTGCTCTATGATGTGTCCCATGATTTCTATTGTGCTTTCTTGTAACCAATGAACTTGTTAGGGGGTTTTGTCATTATTCCCACGTGACCCTAGATTTTTGGGTTTTGTCGTTTTATCACGTACCATTTGTGGTGCTTTCTACGATGAATATTATGAATTGGAAATAAATAGAGATCACATTTAGATTTCGAAAGACTTAAGACCTAATGAGTCTTCTTAATTCCTAGTATGACTCTTTATTCTCCCTTTGGATTGCACTATGATCTGTCTCATGATTTCTATTGTGCTCTCTTGTAACCAATGACCTTGTTGGGGGGTTTTGTCATTTTTCCCACGTGACCCTACAATTTTGGGTTTTGTCTTTTTCCCGTACCATTTGCGGGGCTTTCTATTATGAATACTATGAATAGGAGATAAATAGATACTATATTTAGATTTGGAAAGACTTAGGACCTAAAGACTTGTTAATTCGTAGTATGACTATTTATTTCATAGCTTTAGTAGGACTTAGGTCGGAAGGAGAATATAAATATATGAGGAAGGGGTTGCTGCAAACGTGTGCAGGTAAGTGACCTGCACAGATTGCAAAAACAAGGTGGGGGGCACATTTTTGGGGGGATCAGTACCATTCATATGGAAGGCACTTCCATGGATAGGGTGTGGCCCAAAAACCAGACCCATTGTATCGTCCTAACCGGCTAACCCCATGTTTCTGCTTATTTCTCTCTCTCTCTCTCTCTCTCTCTCTCTCTCTCTCTCTCCCACAAATGGCAGGGTTAGGATTGTCCAATGAGGCTGATTTTTGGGGCACACACTATCCACGGAAGGGCCTTCCAAATGAATGCTTTAGGCCCCCAAATAATGTGGCCCCACCCTGTTTTTGTGAACATGTGCAGGTAAGCTTATCTGCACACGTTTGCAGGAACCCTTTCCTCTCTCTCTCTCTCTCTCTCTCTCTCTCTCTCTCTCTCTATATATATATATATATATATATATATATATATATATATATATATATATGGGAAAAGTGAGTATGAGTGACCCCTAATTTAAGCTTATATGAGGTGACGTTAGAAACATGGTGGCCCACATTTTTTGGGTGATCCAAACCATTCATTTGATAGGCCCCGACATAGATAGGGTGTGCCCAAAAAATTGGCTCCATAGGATCATCCCAACCCTTTGAAGTGTGGAGTTAAAAATGGACGTGTATAAACCCTAACAAATTTTTCCATATTTTGCCTCCACAGTTTGAAGGGTTAGGATGATCCCATGGAGCTGATTTTTTTGTGCACACCCTATCCATATGAGGGCCTATCAAATGAATGCTTTGGATCATCCAAACAATGTGGCCCCGCCTGTCTTTGTGACCTCTACTCAGATAAGCTTATCTGAGCAGTTGTTCACAAACCATTTCCTCATATATATATATATATGTGTGTGTGTGTGTGTGTGTGTGTGTGTGTGTAGAGAGAGAAGGGTTGCTGCTAATGTTAGCAGCTAGCTTAGATGCTAACGTTAGCATAAAACAAGGTCGGGCCCACATTTTTTGGGGGATCCTAAGCATTCATCTCCAAGGCCTCATCATGGATGGGGTGTACCAATAATCAGCTTCATTGGGTCATCATAGGGTGTCCATTTGTGGGGGTGAAAATGGACAAATACTGTTTGTCCACTAATCTGCCCATTTTTTCACCCCACAAATTAACACCTTAAGAAGATCCAATGGAGCAGATTTTTAGTGGACACCCTATCCATGAAAGGGCCTTCCAAATGAATGGTTTGAATCCCCCCAACAATGTGGGCCCGACCTTATTTTATGCTAGCGTTAACAGCTAAGCTAGCTGCTACATTAGCAGCAGCCCTTTTTCATATATATATATATATATATATGTATATATATATATATATATATATGAGGAAATGGTTTGTGAGCAGAGCACACAAACCATAGGGGAGGCCACATTTTTTGGGGGATCCAAAGCATTCATTGGGAAGGCACTTCCATGGATAAGGAGTGTACCAAAAATCAGCCTTGTAGGGTCATCTTAACCCAATCAAAGGTGGTGGGGAAAATGGACAGACACTCTGTGTCCATGTTTCTGCCATATTTCCCCTCCTCAAATGGCAGAGTTAGGATGATCCTATAGGGAATGATTTTTGGTACACACCCTATCCATGGAAGGGCCATCCAAATGAATGCTTTGGATCCTCCCAAAAATGTGGCCCCCCTTATGGTTTGTGAGCTCTGCTCAGATAAGCTTATCTGTGCAGCTGCTCACAAACCGTTACATCTCTCTCTCTCTCTCTCTCTCTCTCTCTCTCTCTCTCTCTCTATATATATATATATATATATATAACGCGGTTCGTGAGCTAGCGCTTAGGCTGAGCTAGAGTTCAAAAAATACACAATCTCTATGTTGTTTGACTCATCCAACCCATTCATTCTATAGGACCTCACATAGATAGGATGTTCCATCTCTATACCATAATCCTAACCATTCAATCTATAGAAGCTCATTTTCTAGCCATCCATTTTAAACCTCCACAAATCATAACCCTAACCAGAACCTATAATCCTAACCATAACTAGAAATCATAATCCTAATCACAACCCATAAAATGAATGGGTAGGATAAGTCAAACCACTATGGGATATATGGTTTGTGAGCTAGAGCTCAGCCTGAGCTCTAGCTCACAAACCATATATCCTATAGATATATATACACACACTAGCAAAAAACCCCGTGCGATGCACGGGCCGACAAAGAATTGTATAAACCGCATCATAGGTTGATCTAAACCATCCATGTGATGGAACACAACATAAATAGGTTGTGCCCCAAATATCATTTCCATAGGCTGATCCTAGCCCTCAAATCTATAGAGGTTTCCATAATTCCTCTTCAATCGGATGGTTAAGATCACCCTATAGATTTTTTTATTAAAAAAGCATAAAGGAAGGGGGTAAGATTGAAATTATGTGGCTTTAATGGGTGCCTTTGTTAAAAAGCATAAAGGAGGTGGTAGGATTGAAAATATGTGGGTTGAATGGGTGCATTTGTTAAAAAAAGTAAAAAAAAGGGATGTGTAATTCTCATTTTAAAAAAATTCAAAAAATTCTCTTCTTTTCTCTTCTACTATATATATATATACTATTAAAAAACCCCGTGCGATGCACGGGCCGACAAAGAACAGTACGGACCTCGTCATAGGTTGATCCAAACCGTCCAATGTGATGGAACACAACATAAATAGGTTGTATCCCAAAATTTGTTTCCATAGGCTGATCCTAGCCGTCCAATCTATAGAGGTTTCCATAATTCCTCTTAAATCGGATGGTTAAGATCACCCTATAGATTTTTTATTAAAAAACCATAAAGGAGGGGGGGTAAGATTGAAATTATGTGGCTTTAATGGGTTCATTTGTTAAAAAGCGTAAAGGAGGGCGTAGGATTGAAAATATATGAGTTGAATGGGTGCATTTGTTAAAAAAAGTCAAAAAAGTGATGTGTAATTCTCGTAGAATTTTCCAAAAATTCAAAAAATTCTCTTCTTTTCTCTTCTCCTATATATATATATATATATATATATATATATATATATATATATATATGAGAAAACGGTTCCTACACATATGTGTAGAGAGTTCTCTACACACTAGCTTAAAATACAGTGGGGGCCCACATTGTTTGGGTGATCCAAGCCATCCACATTAAAGGCCCTCACATAGATAGGGTGTCTACAAAAAATCAGATCCATAGGATCATCCCAACCCTACAATTTGTGGAGGTAAAATGGATGTCTTTAAACCCTTACAAATTAGTCCATTTTTTGCCTCCACAGTTCGAATGGTTAGGATGATCCTATGGATCTGATTTTTTGTGGACACCCTATCTATGTGAGGGCCTTAAAAATGAATGGTTTGGATCACCCAAATAATGTGGCCCCCACTGTATTTTAAGCTAGTATGTAGATAACTTATCTACACATATGTGTAGGAACCGTTTTCTCTATATGAGCTAGAGCTAAGCCTGCGCTAGAGTTTAGAATACTCCATCTCCCATAGTTGTTTGACTCATCCAACCCATCCATTCTATAGCAGCTCACATAGATAGAATGTTCCTAAGAAATAATCTCCATGCCATAATCCTAACCATTCTATCTATAGGAGCATGATTTCTACCCATCCATTTTAAGCCTCCACAAATCATAACCCTAACCATAACCCATAACCCTAACCATAACCATAACCATAATCCTAACTATAACCTATAAAACTAATCAGTTGGATGACTCAAATAACTATGGGATATATGGTTTGTGAGCTCCAGCTCAGGCTGAGCTCTAGCGCACAAACCATATATATATATATATATATATATATATATATATATATATATATATATATATATATATATATAGGGGAGCAGTTCGTGAGCTAGAGCTCAGCCTGCGCTAGAGTTTAGAATACCTCATCTCCCATAGTTGTTTGACTCATCCAACCCCTCCATTCTATAGCATCTCACATAGATAGGATGTTCCTAAGAAATCATCTCCATACCATAATCCTAACCATTCGATCTATAGGAGCATAATTTCTACCCATCCATTTTAAACCTCCACAAATCATAACCCTAACCCATAACCCTAAGAAATAATCTCCATACCATAATCCTAACCATTCGATCTCGAGGCGTGGACTACAGGATGAGACCCTGCGGGCCTCTCGATCTCTATGCGAGTTGGAGAGCTCTGCTTGTGGCTCTCTCAAATATAGTGCCCTTACGGCATGAGTCTATGGCGCGTGCGATACCTCTTGATTCGGAGTAGAACTCAGAACCAAGACGTACCTGTTATTTTCTGACTTTTCATTGCACAGAGTATTTTATGGGTCCAAGCCTTAATCCTGGATGTCGACTCTTCTTTTATATTTAGGTACGTCTTGGTTCCGAGTTCTACTCTGAATCAAGAGGTATCGCACGCGCCATAGACTAATGCTATGAGAGCACTATATTTGAGAGAGCTGCAGCAGACCTCTCCAACTCGTGTGGAGATCGAGAGGCCCATGGGGTCTCATCTTGCCGTCCACGCCTCGAGATCGGGTCCCACAGGCTGGCGACTCCGCTAGGGATTTCTCCAAATTTTACCTAACTCTGTAAAAATGCCATTATTGTTAGTTTTGAAGAAATTTGGGCAAAAATTGTAAAAATGGGAACCTTATCGTTAGAAATTCAGGGGCAAAAAGGTCGTGCGTAAAAAAATGGATGCACACACTTCACTTCACGCATAACTGTTTCAGTTTTGATATTTATATGAGTCGGCCTCGGGGTAGATCCAGCCAGGACAACAGGACATCATGACCTGTGTGACATCGTTTGGGATCTATACCCAATGCTATGCAGCCTTTGGGCAATGATGCACTACGCTGTACATCGCTTAGATATTCGGGATGTACGTTGAGTTGTGCATCAGCATAGAGACCTATATTTGGGCCTTATATTGACATTATTATATTAAATATGCATATAGGACGTACATGTCTACCTAGCACATGTGAACCTAGGTTAGAGCCTCTCCTTGACCTAAGAAGTATAGAAGAGTAGTTCGCTTTATGTGGCTACTCGCTTCATCTTTTAGTACACTCACCAGTCAGTCATGAGTCAAGACCTCCTTGACTCCGCTAGAGTAGAAACTAGGAATGGTGCCCCTAGTTAAGATGTGTATATATATCTATTTATATGAATACATATTGGTTAATAGATTAGGGCCTACTTCTTAGTTAGGATCGCCTTCTTGATCTAATCAATTATTCTTATCTATGCATTCTGTGGATTATAATTAGATTATTAACTTTTTAGCCATAATATATCCTCTGATCTATTAATCATGAATCTGTTCCATCATGGATTTACCATTCTTATATCACGATCACTAGTGGATTAGTTAAATCCTGCATATCTATCTTACGAGTGTATGATTATTGCTGAGACCATAAACCTATTTAGATTATGGGTGCTTATCGTTCCTACTCTTTATACCCAAAAGAGAACATTCATATCCAAAGAAGACTTAAAGGAGTGGATTGAGGATTTCTTGAGACTCTGTTAGTTTAGGTCATATTATCACTGCCTACCTTTCTTTGACCTTCAAAGACTGTCTCTTTCTGGCATTCTAACTCAAAATATCAATAGATATGCTCAAAATTGCTCTTATCATGATTTGTATAGAATTTTTATCCTATGACTATTGATCTAGTGTGTGTGCTTCCAATTCAGAAGTCTAAGTTCAGTAAATAGTTATCCTGCCAAAAGACTAATCATTTCCAAACTCATTTGATTCAGGTAGCCTTTTGATTCACTCACTCTGCTAATACAACCTCCCATTACACTTGATTCTTACCAAATGGCTAAATCTAAGGATATGCTAATGAAGATAAGGGACATGATGAAGACCCTCTCTATGGAGGTAACAACTATGAAAGAAGAGGTGACCCATTGGAAGGCCCAAGCTAAAGGGAAATCACCAGTTTCTGAGAATTCGATTATCCTGAACCCTCCCATGATTATAAGCTCGGTTCAATCTGTGAGATCATTAGTAGATGAAGTTGATGATGTGCTACATGCCAAGGGGAAGTGTAATGTATATATGACTAAGACAGATAAGGAAAAATTATTGTTAGAAGAGTTTGGAATATTAGATCTTGATCATGAAAATAAGAGGGTTCAGGAAAAAAAATCGACCTTAATGACTATGTCATTTTCCCAGATGTTACTTTGCCCCCTGAATTTGAAGTTCCTGAGTTCGACATATATGATGGGGTGGGATGTCCAAGGAGTCATTTGAGGTCATACATTCCTTTGCTAGAAATGAAAGGCCTATCTCCAGAACAAATGGCTAAGTTGTTCCCATTCTCTTTAACTGGTCTGGCTAGAAAATGGTTCTTCACTCTGAACCCAAAGGATATTACAAGTTTGGGGGATCTAGTTGAAAGGTTCTTTGATAAATTTTCCTCTGAAAATATAGAGGAAATCATCCATTATGAGCAGAGGTCATCCAAGTAGAAACCGGATGGAGGGAAGCCCTATACTGCCTCAAAGGAAGTAAACCATATTGGAACTTCTCGTCAACCTTTAAGGAAATCTTTTGCTCCAAAGGAAAAACTAGCAAAGAAGCATGGAAGAGAATTTTTCAGATTACCCTGTACACATGCAGCTGCCTTTAAGAAGCTAGTTAGATGGGGAAAATTAACCTTACCTCAATGTTCAAACCCTTTGAGAAACTCAGTGAATTAGGATGGTGGTGAGGACTATTGTTTGTACCATCAGTGTCTCGGCCATAGAACCGGTTATTGTGTAGCGTTGAGACACAAGATCCAGAACTTAATAGACCAGGACCACTTTGTTCTTCATGAACTCTGTACTTCTCGAAAACTTGTACCAAAACCCGTGTCAAAGCCTGTGCCAAAACTTGCGCCGAAGAGTGCTTCATACATCTTGAGGTTTGATGAAACTGATGAGCCCATTTCGCCTTCCACAAAACCAAACAGTCTTACCCCTATCACCTCGGGGCCGAGTGTGCCGAAATGTGCTCCCTATATTCTAAGACTTGATAAAACTGATGAACCTATCATCCCAGGGCCGAGTGTGCCAAAATGTGCTCCGTACATCTTGAGAATTGATGAAACTGATGAGCCTATTCATTCCCTCACGAAGCAGACCATTCTTACCCATACCCCAGTGCCGGGAGGTAAAATAACTATGAAAGGAAAAGAGCCAGAGTTTGCGATTCCAGAAAGTTCCATCATATCCAAGAAGACTTCGATGATGCCAGAGAATGAAGATCAATGCAAGCCAGGTCATCCAGACTTTGTGGGATTACCCTTTCCTAGATTCCTACTTCAGGATCGAACTCTGTAGTCATTATCATGGAGGAAGGCGTGTTCCCTGTGAACTTTCAGTGCCAATTCCTTGCCTCAGTATAAGTGTCAAGTTCTTCAAGATTTGTTTTGTCAAGTGTATACCAACTCTGGTGTTCAAAGTTGCTAAGTCTTAGTGTGTGGAGGTCAAAAGTATGTCATGTCCGTCAGTCTTTCCAATTCAAAGTCAGTGTTTTTTTCCTGTTAAATCTGATATCATTGAGGCGCGTCACAAAATTACTGATGTACTTAAAGTCTTCAATTCAATAAAATCTGATTCCAGTGTTATTGAAATTTTTTGATTCACTCTTGGATCTAATGTTTAAACAAATTAAGACACCCTCCTCGGATGAGGATGCAGACGAAATTCCCCTCGAGATCTGAAAGATGGTCAAATGAGAGGAAGAGCGTCGAGCATAGCCACTTAAAGAAGAAATCAAAGCTATCGATAATGGTATCGAAATTTGAAACTCGGAAAAGATAGATTGGCAAAACCTTATCTCCCAAGGAGCAGGAAGAATTGATCACCCTATTTAGAGGAGTTCAGGGTAGTCTTGCTTGATCCTATAAGGATAAACCGGGAGAATGTCCTGGTGTGGTGCAATGCAAGACTCCATCAGCTTTAGACTTCAGGTCGAAAAGTAGAAATTCTAGAGAGATGAGCATCAGGCATCCAGTGGAGTTTATGAGAATATTGAGAGAAGACTTTCAGATAATGAAGTCATGTTTACAAGATATGTGCCCTAAAAAAAGAGAAGAACACTTGGGCTACATATTTTCAAAGAGATTCCGAGTTAGAGTATTCCAGGAGTAAGGACATTCCCAATGTCAGAAAGCAAAAGAGAATATGAGGGAAAGACAAAGAGGAGAATGGAATGTGTCCCTATGTCAGCTCCTTAGGAATATCAAAGACCCAGATGATGGGGTCAATGAGATAGATTGAATAGGTAAATTGTCTTCAATATTTGGAGACTGCTGAGAGTTGTAGAATCTTGAACACCAATTCAAGATCTCCGAGATCAAAATTGAGCATCATGGTTGAAGTCTTGCCTACAAATACCGCCAGACTCCTCGACAAAAAGATTCAAAGCCATTGAACCTTAATAATTGAAAAGCTTGGATGCCAACACTCTAGGAGGCCATCCTTGGACGTTTGAACCTAAAAGCCAAAATCCTAAAGTCTGAAAATCCGTGTATAAACCCCTTGAGTCGAAAAGCAAAAATCTAACAGTTCTTTCAAAACACATAATAAACCAGGGACATTTTTGCACCCGAAATACGTCAGACCTGATCTCCAACTCTTCAGGGGTACGTAGGCAACCTGATCAATTCAGGTTCGGTCAACCTTTGCGATAAAGACCAAAATATTCCCATTTCAACCTTTGAGGTAAAAGCCAAATCATTCTCTTCCAAACCACAAAAAACGAACTACACAGATCTAATCCTCTATTTTTTGGGTACCTAGGCAATCTGGCTAGATCAGATCCGGTCCAAATCCTAAGATCCAAAAAAATATCCTACCCTTTTGAACCCAACGTCACCTAGAAAGTCCTTCTGGTGAAACAACTAAAGGTTCAAGGAGAACAAAAACAGAATATAAAAGAGAAAACTGAGAGTCTAAAGACCTGCTAGGTTGAAAACCTGAAAGAGCGGCCTAGAGAAATGTGAGAGTCATGTATTTGCTAAACCAAAGGGGTTGGCTTATGCAAAAGAAAGGGTAGCGGTCTGCTGGATTGAACACTTGAGAAGGGAATCCAGTCAGGGACAAAGACTTGAAATAAAGAGTGAGCTAATGAGATGCAGAAGGAGTTCCTCAGTCATGAAGAATTGCAGAGTTTGAGTAGTGCAAGAAATCCAGGCAATAGTTGAGATAAGTGGTCTGCTAGACCGAAAACCTGGAAAAGCAACAGTTCTTACTTCTTGCAATGAGCGAATCAAGGAGATGGAGAATCAATCTCTAAATAGGGCAGAATCCCAGAATCTAAGTAGTGTCGGCAAGACTTACATGATACTTTTCTAAGCTAGAGGCATCGAAACTATGCAATCTGAAGGGGGTAATAACCATGACGAAAATACCAATGGAAAAAATTAGAGCCTCTTAACATGGTCTTTGAAATTACTCTGAAAGCGACTATCCTTACCATAAAAAATGACACATCAGATCTGAGAGTGAATAAAAAGTTAGTCGAGTTTCATTGAATAATCTAAATCTTCTTTGGTTGAGTCCGTAGAAGTTTGTTCCTCATTCATATTCGTTTTCTTTCAAGGTCCAAAGTTGTATGGCACTGGAGAGAATGGGTATATACCTTCCGAGATGAACAACAAAACAGAGTAGATCCTGGTTTAAGAATCAAAGAAGGGCAAGTGATATATTGTTCAAACCTGCCAAAGACATCAAACCTCAAACAGAGAGCAGTTAAAGAAGCAATCCTCAGATTCAGTCATTGTGGAGATTGTCTTACCCATATACTAGAGAAAGAACCCATGCAAATTCAAAATTTTCTTACCTATCCTGGTTCTGCTTTCTTAAGACTTTTGTCATGGAAGTACATCATATTAGGAGCATCTTTTATTACCTGGTTTATCAGGTCATAAAAGATGTCAAACACACAATGGTGACTGGGATAGCTATTCTCAGCAGATAGAGATAAGAGAAGCTTGAACACATTTCTTTGAGTCAAATTTCTCAATTAAAACCAATCTTTAGCAAAGTCAATGTACAGAAAATTAATTCCCCAACAGAGTCGCCAGCCTGTGGGACCCGATCTAGAGGCGTGGACGGTGGGATGAGACCCCACCAGACACGGACATGTTATTTTATAGTTATCCATTGCACAAAGTATTTTATAGGTTCCAGGCCTTAATCCTGGATGGCGACTCTTCTTTTATATTTTGGTACGTCTTGGTGCCGAGTTCTACTCTGAATCAAGAGGTATCACACGCGCCATAGACTGATGCTGTGAGGACATTATATTTGAGAGAGCCGCAGCGGAGCTCTCTAACTCGTGCGGAGATCGAGAGGCCCGCGGGGTCTCATCTCGCCGTCCACGCCTCGAGATTGGGTTCCACAAACCATAATCCTAACTATAACCTATATAACTAATCAGTTGGATGACTCAAACAACTTTGGGATATATGGTTTGTGAGCTCTAGCTTAGGCTAAGCTCTAGCGCACAAACCATATATCCTATATATATATATATATATATATATATATATATATATATATATATATATATATATATATATATATATATATATATATAGAGAGAGAGAGAGAGAGAGAGAAGAGTTTCTACACACTAGTGTAGATAAGTTATCTACATACTAGCTTAAAATATAGCGGGGGCCACATTGTTTGGGTGATCCAAAGCATTCATTTGATGGGCCCTCACATACATAGGATGTGCCCAAAAAATCTGCTCCATAGGATCATTCTAACCATTCGAACAGTGGACGCAAAAAATGGGCAAATTTGTGAAGGTTTATACACGTCCATTTTACCTCCTCAAATTGTAGGGTTAGGATGATCCTATGGAGTTGATTTTTTGGGCACACCTTATCAATGTGAGGGCCCATCAAATGAATGCTTTGGATCACCCAAACAATGTGGTCCCCGTTGTATTTTAAGCTAGTGTGTAGATTACTTATCTACAGTAGTGTGTAGAAACTCTTTTCTCATATATATATATATATATATATATATATATATATATATATAGAGGAATAAGAGTGTGCGCTCGACCGCACCAAGCTTAGGTGCGGTCGAGGGCCAAAAACTCATGTGGGCCCACATTGATAGGATGGCCCAAAGCATTCATTTGCAAGACCCCATCATAGATAGGGTGTTGTAGACACCCCATTTTGACCGGACCCAAGTTCGCTATGCTTGGCATGTAGACACCCCATTTTGCTCTGCCTTAAGAAATTAGGTTTTTTTTTCCATCGGTTTTCCAATGTCTTTCCTTCCCGCGTCCGTTTGTTACATTTCTAAATATTTTTGGTCGTTTCCGCCATGTTTCGCACTTTTCCGTTAAGTGTTGAGAGAGATTATTCCCAAGAATTCGAGCAAGAGAGAATTTAGATCCGATTGATGGGCCCGTCTTGAGCATTTGTTTAGATTTGGATCAAACAGGGTGGCCCGCGCATTGTTTTAGTGAAAAATGAGTTTTGAACCTACTTCGATCCAACACCTAAAGATGATCATCAAGAGAACGGTCAAGATCTCAGAGAAGTCGTTTTAACAACCAATTTTGTTACGATCATCAGGTTGAGTTACTCGGATCAGCCCATTGAAATGATTTAGGAGGACACAACATACTTAGGTAGGGGACCCATCAATTGGATGGTCTGGATCGTCATAGAGGAATGATTTAAGGGGGCACAACCAATTTACATTGCGACCCACCATTTGAACGGTCAAGATCATCAATTGTCGCCCATCAAATGGACGGTTCGGATCATCAAATGGGAGTGATTTAAAAATGGGGTAACATATTCACATTTTGATCTATTGGATGGCTTGGATCAGCCCATAGGATTGATTAGCGGAGCACAAATTAAATCACATTGTCGCCCATCAAATGAACGGTTCCGATCATACTTTGGAGTGGGGCATATGATTTTATGCACAATTGGGAATTTGGTCACATATGGGACCCATTTGGATTATCTTTTACCTACTCAAAAGGACTTTAAAAAACATGCATGGGGCCACACACATGTCAAAATTCAATGTCCACAATGGTGGCCACCTACCATGGAATATGTCCACAATGGTGGCCACCTACCATGGAATAAGTCCACAATGGTGGCCACCACCCTCCCATTCCTTTGCTATAAATGGTTCAATGAGGGTGAGTAAGAGGAGAAGAACTCATTTCTCTTCTATCATGTGTTCTAACAAAGTTGCTATGTGGGGTTGAAAAGAAAAAAGAAAGAAAAAGAAACAAGAAAAGAAGAAAAAGAAACAAAAAAGAAAAAAAACAAAGAAGAAAGCGGAAGCGATCGCACATAGGCGGGATCTTCGAGTTTTTTTTTCGGCTTTTGATTCGGCGAGGAACTCATCACAGGTAGGTACACTGTTTTCGGAATTGTTTAGAATTATTTGGTATATTTTCGGATTTTTGTATGATTTTTAACGAAGAAAACTAAAAGATATACTAAACAGATTCCAAAAATAATGAAATTTCGTGGGAAAATAATATGATAATGATACATTCTACCATGAATTTGTGAGCATTTTTGGATTTTGTTTGGTATATTATTTTATGCATTCTTTGAAAATTATCAGATTTTGGGAGAATTGTTACTGATGTCAAATCACAGATACAATTCTCCAAATTTTTACAGTAGTCTTAAATTCTATACTTCTTGCTTCTGTAAAAGTTTCAAGTGATTTTGATCTTGTTTCATATGAGCTGTAGTCTTAATTCATAATCTGGTTTGACATTTGAAAAATCCGAAACTGATAGTAAATAGTTTTCTAAATTCATGAAAATCTCACAGCATGCTATTTTCACTTATATCTTACTACTGTAGAAATTTCATGGAATTTAGATTTCTATTTCTAGTAGTTTCTGTGTTATTTTTGCAATCTGGTCAATTAATTTTTAAATCCAAATTAAATATGAGTTTAATGTAATAATCTATAAAAATATTCCAGTAAGTTACATCTCATCATATCTTGTTGCTGGAGAAGTTTCAACTCATTTTGAGTTCGTTTGCAACAACTTCACTTGTAAAATCACTCATATGGTTAAAAATTGGTAAAATCCATTAAAAAAATAAAAATTAAGTGAAAATCATCTTAAAATCTCTAAAGCACCTTCATCTTTGTGTGTGTTTGGGAGACCCGCCCGGTCTCATTCTCTCGTTAGTCCTCTTTGTGCGCCGTTTGGTTTTGGAAGAACGCCCTACTCGGCTTGGCTTCATACCCCTACCCTTATGGGTATTGGGTTGCACATTTGTTGCACCCTAGGGCTAGGTAGCTGTCCGGCCCGGCTGGGTGTTTTACCTCTGCCAAATGTGCAAATTCGTGTTTCCTTTTCTTTTAGAGAGTCTTTGACTCATCTATCCTTTAGTTGGTGTTATTGGAGTCTTTGACTCATGTTTCTATTTCTTTTAGAGAGTCTTTGACTCATTCGTTCTTTTGTTGTACAACTAGGAAGTCTTTGACTCATTGGTTCTTCTGTTGGCGTTATTTGGGAGTCTTTGACTCATTCCTCCTCTAAGTTGTAGTATTAGAGAGTCTCTGACTCATTTGTTCCCCTCTTTAGTGTTGTTAGTTCGGAGTTTCTCCTTTAGAGTTGTTGATTACTTCGCTTTTGATTAGAGGCTAACTCAGTCTTATTAGAGCTTTGCTTGCTTAGGATCTTGGACCATTTTCTCTCTTCTTGGGACGCTATCTTTCTTGTTGTGGTTTGTCTCTTTGAGACGCTAGTTGCTTATTCGGGGTTTCCCCTTTTGCTTTAGGGCTTTGCCCTAGTTTGTGGTATTACTCGCGTGTTCCCTTTAAGATTAAAAATATTTTAAGGTCCTGAGCATTGGAAAAGCTATAAAATCCAAAAAACATTAGAAATTTAAAACTCAAAAAACATTTGAAAACATCAAAAACCTTAAAAAAAATCTAAAGTGTTGAGTGTTTCTTTTAGAAGCGTATTAGGCGAGTTCGATTTTCGAACTACGTTGGCTTGATCCTCTTCCGAGGTACGTAGTGCAGCTTGGGATTTATATCCCAAGTCCAGCCAAACTTTTTTGTAAATAATATTTTAAACTTTCTTCAAAAACCTTTAAAATCTTGTTTTCAAAAGATCTTCCTCTAGAGTTAGGAGTTTCTCCTAGATAGAGAGTTTAGAGTTAGGGTTTTTCTTTTGATAGGTTGTTTGATTGTTTGATTGTTTGTTTCAGAGTTAGGGGTCTGTCCTAGAGTTATAGGAGCGCCTCCGTCCGGTCAGTCGGCGATCCATATTGCCGAGTGATGACTAGAGTAGGATACGCTAGTCCACCCTTTGTTTTTCTTAGGAAATACAGCCTAGTCACACATAGGTTGTAATAACCACCTGCATTAGGCTAGGGCTAATCTGCATTTAGTTAGGGCATATAGGGTGTCCTAAAATTCACAATTCACTGGAATTTAAATAATCGTACAATAAACTTTAATAATTGGTCCGGTCTTTTAGATCGAGTCTAGGATAGAAGTCTAGGTGTCTTAGGCATCCTAGCTTAGAATAGGCGCGAAGAACTACGTTGCCTTGATTCTCGTGGAGGCGGGGATACGTAGGCTTCTTTGGATGAATACCAGACCATCTGAGGACTCGGGCTAATCACTTTTAAAACTGTTGAAACGATCAAATCACTTAGGATTTTCCATGAAATTAGAATTTTAGGAGAACTTTCACTTAGATTGAATCCAAACCAATTAAGAAATCAAGATACACATTTAGGATTCACATTGAAATTAGATCATAGGATGCATGTCACATAGTTCGCACATTAACAGAGAGTTGAATGAGCCATTTAAAATGAATTTAAAAGAGTTAACTTTTGGAATTGAAGACCGATTATCGGGCAGGAATGGTGCATGTGGTGGATAAATCCCCATACCTTCCATTCTTGTAACCAGGTAGCGAGTCTAGATTTCTGGTTAATTATGGGTCCTAGATCCCACATCTAGGTGGCGACTCTGTCAGTCTCTTTTGTGTGGAATTCGGATTGCCTTAGTGATCCCAAGTTCACATAAAAGACGAATTAAAATCAATAATGAAAGGCACACGCCAATCGCGTGGGTACGAGAGACCAAGGGATAGTGCGCGGCGGCTCGCGCCCCACGCCCCTCTCGCGGGATCGGGGTCCCACAGACTGGCGACTCTGCTGGGGATAACCTAACTTCATTACAATTCCAAAGGATTACTCATTTGAATCTATTTCAACTGGCTCATGAAAACTCTATCTCTTTTATGCTTGTTAGATTAGTTTGTATGCTTTATTTTCTCATCACATTTACTCAAACTTAATCTAACAAAACCTGAAGGCATCATAGATTGCGCGAACTTATTGCACACACTTACATCACTTTCATCTAAACCCCTGCATCTCACATGCACACACGTCCTATTTTAGGAACCCGGAGTGTTATCTAGCATGGTTGACTGGGATTTCATCACCTGGTGCCTCTGTGCTAGAGAAGCATTCCACCCTTAGCCTAGTACCTTTATGGTACGTAAACGGATCTCTTGTTCACGTACTGATACGCCGGACACTGGTACAGTATATCGAACATGGATTCGCGCTAAGGGAACTCTTGGCCTTACCCCTAGATTAACCCACACATGCATGTAGTATACGAACACATGTGCATCACGTGTGTGAGCCTAGTTTAGGATATCTTACCCATTTGTGTCTAGATTAGGCCGTAGTCCATCTTTCAATGGCTACGATCGGTCCTAGGTACACAAACAAAGTCATGAGTCGAGATCCTCTCTCCACTCCGCTGGATTAGGGTTAGGATTGATGCCTTCAGGTAACACTGATAAAATGTGCGAAGATTAAAAAAAACTTTTCCTTTGGGGTTAGGATGTAAATCCCATTCATTTCCAAAGATCTCATAGGATTAGTCATTCATGATCCATCCGTTGAAAGCAATCTTATGCTATCTCATCTCATCTTGATCTAATCATATTGATCTACAGTTGTTGATATCCATCATTCAGATTTTAGATCTGGCCCTTGACTCTACTTTTGTCATTCTTATGGCCATGGTCTACTATCTGAGCCATTGATTTTTCATTGATCAATGTTTACCTATCATATATCTTTTACCCTTGGATCATATCGAAATCATTGATGGAAAAGTTTGATCTTACCTGTATTCTTTGAGTGCATGATCGTTGCTGAGATCGAAACTTATTCTGATTAGGGATGTTTATCGTTCCTGACTCTTTCATTCCCAAAAGAAGAACGGTTATACCCAAAGAACATCTTAAGGAATAGATTGAGGATTCTTTCCAAATTAACATACCCGTTGATGTATTTCAAGATTACTCTTTTCTCTATTTGTTTAGAATTTTTATCCCATGACTATTGAGATAGTGTGATTGCTTCTAAGTCAAAAGTCTGTGTTCAACAAAAAGCCCTTCTTCCAAAAGACTGACCATTTCTGAATTCATTCGATACATCAGTCTATTGCTTTACCCACATTGTCAGCATAAGCCTTTTGTTGCCCCATTTAACCTAGACCTTGTGGAGTTGCCTTTTCTGGGATTCCTACTTCGGGATCGAACTTTATAATTATCATTATCATGAAGAAAGGTGTATCACCTATAAACTTTCAGTGCCGGTTCACTACCTTTGAAGAAGTGTCCTGTGTCTTTAGATTTGTCTTTCATTAAGTGTACATCAACTTTCTTCTCTCGAACTTGGAAAAGTTCAATTATGTTGATGTTAAAAAACGAAAAGAAAATGTGTCATGTCAATCAGTCTTTCTCGTTCAGAGTTGGTGTTTAGCTTTTTGATTAAATTCAATGTAGAGCCTACTGAGGCGCGTTCAAAGTCATCTATGTACTTCAAAGTATTTCAATTCAATAAAGCATTTGAGTCTGTATCTTCAAATTTTTATGATTCACTCTTGGATTAAATGTTTAAAACAACTACAAGACCCCCTTCTCGGATGAGAATGCAGACGAAATTCCCCTCGAGATCTGAAAGATGGTCAAACGAGAGGAAGAGCGTCGAGCATAGCCACTTGAAGAAGAAATCGAAGCCATTGATAGTGGTATCAAAATTCGAAACTCGAGAAAGATGGAGTGGCAAAACTTTATCTCCCGAGGAACGCAAAGAATTGATAAACCTGTTTAGAGGGGTTTGAGGTAGTCTTGCTTGATCCTATAAGGATAAACCAGGGGAATGCCCTGTCGTTGAGCAAAGCAAGACTTCATCTGCTTTAGACATCCAGTTGAAGAGTAAAATTTTAAAGAGATAAGCATCAGACATCCTGTGGAGCTGATGAAATACTGAGAGAAGATTTTCGGATAAGGAGTGGTGGAATCTTGAGCATAAATCCAAGATCTTTGAGACGAGAGTGGAGCACAGTGGTTGAAGTTTTGCCTGACATGCCGTCAGACTCCTAGAAAATTTTTTAAGCCTTTGAACCTTAAGCAAAAGAGCTTATACATCAAATACATCAGGAGGCCATCCTTGGGCGTTTGAACTTTTATAGCCAAAATCCTAACGTTTTAAAATCCTTTTGAGAACCCTTTGGGCCAACAATTTAAAGCCAATGTTTCTTTTCAAACACATTATAAACCCGGGGCATTTATGCACCCGAACTACGTCGGACCTGATCCTCATTTCTTCAGGGGTACGTAGGCAACTTGATTAATTCAAGTTCGGTCAAACCTTGGGATAAAATCCCTTTTCAAAATCTTGAAGCTAAATGCTAAACCATCCTTTGAAAAATCCCAAAGCGAACTACGCGGATCTGATCCTCCATTTTTTGGGTACGTAGGTAGTCTGGCTAGACCAGATTCGGTCCAAATCCTTAGAACCTTAGGTATTCAACCATTTTGAACCCAAGCCCACCTAGAAAGTCCTACCGGTGAAATAAGCAAAGGTTCGAGGCAAATGAAAAGAAAAACAGAAAGAAAAGAATGAGAGTCTGAAGATCCGCTAGGTTGAAAACCCGAAAGGGCGGCCTAGAGAAAGGTGAAAGTCGTTTTTCTTGCTAAGTCAACAAGCAAAATGATTGACTTATCAGAAGGTAAGGGTAGTGGTATGCTGGATTGAAAACTTGAAGAAACAATCTAGTCAGAGGCAAATACTTCCCATGAAAAGTTGAGTTGAATAGAAGCAGAAGGAGGTCCTCAGTTACGTAGAATTCCCAAGTTTGAGTACAAGCAAAAATTGAGATAAGTAGTCTTTTAGACTGAAAGCTTGGAAAGCAAAAGTTGAGATAAGTGGTCTTTTAGACTGAAAACTTGGAAGACATTAATTTTGACTTCTTCCGAAAAGACAAATCAAGGAGACAGAGAAGCAACCTCTACACAGGGCAGGATCCTGGAATCCGAGTAGTGTCGACAAGACTTGCTTTGATATCTTTTTTTAAACTAGGGGCATTAAGACTGAGCAATCCGAAGGGGTTAATAACCATGACGGAAATCCCGATGGAGGAAACTAGAGCCTCTTGACATGGTTTTCAAGAGTACTCTAAGAGTGCCTAGCCTTACCATAATAAAATAACACATTTTATCTAAGGGTGAATCAAAAGTGAGTCAAGTCCCTTGAGTAATTTGAGTCTTCTTTGATTGAGTCATTGGAAGTCTTGGTCTTATTTTTATCATTTTTTTCTCTCTCAATGTCCGAAGTGTTTGGCACTGGAAGAGCGAGAGTATACATTTTTAAATGTGAAGAAAATTCAGAGTAGATCCTGGTTTAGAAATCAAGGAAAGGGCAAGAGACATTTTGTTCAAACTTGCCAAAGACATCAAAGCCTCAAGTAGTGAGCAATGGAAGAAAAAAATTCTCAGACTCATCCATTTGTGGATATCCATTTACCCATATACCAGAGAAAGAACCCATGCAAACTTGAATTTTCTTACCTATCCTGATTTTGCTCTCCTATGGATTCTGTCATGGAAGTAATCATACTAGGGGCATCTTTTATGACTTGAGTCATAAAAGATATCAAATACAAGAAAATTGAGATAAATATTTTCAGCAAATAGAGGCAAGAGAAGCTTGAACACTCTCTTGAATCAAATTCCTCAATTGAACTCATTCTTTCAAAGAGTCAATGTTTTAGAAAATCTAGTCCCCAGCGGAATCTAGAACCTACTTTTGCAATCTTCAAATCTTAACAGAATGCTTTTCCTCTCTTTAAAAGAGTCAATACCCAAAAATTCTTTCAAGTTATTTGAGTTTGGTTTTCAGCAATGATCATGCACTCCCATTTATTCTCGGCAGGAGATAGCTATGCTATCAATGAACTCGATATAAGATCGATAAAAAATTTTGTGTTGATTTGAGACTCTTTGAGTAGTTAAGGCCCTTTGAGTGTTACAGACTCTTCGGGTAATTGAGACTCTCTGAGTATAAATGTTTTGATTTGTTTTGAGACTCTTTGAGTAGTTGAGATCCTTTGAGTGTTACAGACTCTTCGGGTAGTTGAGACTCTTTGAGTATAAATGTTTTTGTGTTAATTTGAGACTCTTTGAGTAGTTGAGACCCTTTGAGTGTTACAGACTCTTCGGGTAGTTGAGACTCTTTGAGTATAAATGTTTTTGTGTTGTATTTGAGACTCTTTGAGTAGTTAAGGCCCTTTGAGTGTTACAGACTCTTCGGGTAATTGAGACTCTCTGAGTATAAATGTTTTGATTTGTTTTGAGACTCTTTGAGTAGTTAAGATCCTTTGAGTGTTACAGACTCTTCGGGTAGTTGAGACTCTTTGAGTATAAACGTTTTTGTGTTAATTTGAGACTCTTTGAGTAGTTGAGACCCTTTGAGTGTTACAGACTCTTCGGGTAGTTGAGACTCTTTGAGTATAAATGTTTTTGTGTTGTATTTGAGACTCTTTGAGTAGTTGAGACCCTTTGAGTGTTACAGACTCTTCGGGTAGTTGAGACTCTTTGAGTATAAATATTTTTGTGTTGATTTGAGACTCTTTGAGTAGTTGAGACCCTTTGAGTGTTACAGACTCTTCGGGTAGTTGAGACTCTTTGAGTATAAATGTTTGGTGTTGATTTGAGTAGTTGAGACCCTTCGAGTGTTACAGACTCTTCGGGTAGTTGAGACTCTCTGAGTATAAATGTTTTGAGACTCTTTGAGTAGTTGAGACCCTTTGAGTGTTACAGACTCTTCGGGTAGTTGAGATTCTTTGAGTATAAACGTTTTTGTGTTAATTTGAGACTCTTTGAGTAGTTGAGACCCTTTGAGTGTTACAGACTCTTCGGGTAGTTGAGACTCTTTGAGTATAAATGTTTTTGTGTTGTAATTTGAGACTCTTTGAGTAGTTGAGACCCTTTGAGTGTTACAGACTCTTCGGGAAGTTGAGACTCTTTGAGTATAAATGTTTTTTTGGTGTATTTAAGACTCTTTGAGTAGTTGAGACCCTTTGAGTGTTACAGACTCTTCGGGTAGTTGAGACTCTTTGAGTATAAATGTTTTTGTGTTGGTTTGAGACTCTTTGAGTAGTTGAGACCCTTCGAGTGTTACAGACTCTTCGGGTAGTTGAGACTCTTTGAGTATAAATATTTTGTGTTGATTTGAGACTCTTTGAGTAGTTGAGACCCTTCGAGTGTTACAGACTCTTCGGGTAGTTGAGACTCTTTGAGTATAAATGTTTTGTGTTGATTTGAGACTCTTTGAGTAGTTGAGACCCTTTGAGTGTTACAGACTCTTCGGGTAGTTGAGACTCTTTGAGTATAAATGTTTTGTGTTGATTTGAGACTCTTTGAGTAGTTGAGACCCTTCGAGTGTTACAGACTCTTCGGGTAGTTGAGACTCTTTGAGTATAAATGTTTTGTGTTGATTTGAGACTCTTTGAGTAGTTGAGACCCTTCGAGTGTTACAGACTCTTCGGGTAGTTGAGACTCTTTGAGTATAAATATTTTGTGTTGATTTGAGACTCTTTGAGTAGTTGAGACCCTTCGAGTGTTACAGACTCTTTGGGTAGTTGAGACTCTTTGAGTATAAATGTTTTTGTGTTGATTTGAGACTCTTTGAGTAGTTGAGACCCTTTGAGTGTTACAGACTCTTCGGGTAGTTGAGACTCCTTGAGTATAAATGTTTTGTGTTGGTTTGAGACTCTTTGAGTAGTTGGGACCCTTTGAGTGTTACAGACTCTTCGGGTAGTTGAGACTCCTTGAGTATAAATAGTTTTTGATGTATTTGAGACTCTTTGAGTAGTTGAGACCCTTTGAGTGTTACAGACTCTTCGGGTAGTTGAGACTCTTCGAGTATAAATAGTTTTTTATGTATTTGAGACTCTTTGAGTAGTTGAGACCCTTTGAGTGTTACAGACTCTTCGGGTAGTTGAGGCTCTTTGAGTATAAAAGTTTCTTTGATGTGTTTGAGACTCTTTGAGTAGTTGAGACCCTTTGAGTGTTACAGACTCTTCGGGTAGTTGAGGCTCTTTGAGTATAAAGGTTTCTCTATGTAGTTGAGACTCTTTCGAGTATAAAGGTTTTTCGTGTGCGTTTGAGACTCTTTGAGTAGTTGAGACCCTTTGAGTGTTAGAGACTCTTCGGGTAGTTAGGGCTCTTTGAGTATAAAGATTTCTGTATTGTTTTGAAACTCTCAGAGTGTTACAGACTCTTTGAGTGATTGTTTTGAGACTCTCAGAGTGTTACAGACTCTTTGGGTGATTGTTTTGAAACTCCCAGAGTGTTACCGACTCTTTGAGTGATTGTTTCACATTTGTTCGGGTGATTGATTTATATTTGCATTGATAATGGTCTACATTCTCTAAAAATAATTTCATTGTGTTAGTTTTCTTAAAGCTTTGTTGTTAAAAACAGTGTGTTTGTGTTTGCTTTAATAGAGCCCTTGCGTATTTGTTTTAGATAGTTGAGTCATGAGTATTAGGGAGAGACTATCTCTTTGAGATGTCTTAGTTGCCGAGTTAAGAGTTAGTGAGAGGCTATCTCTCTATTGTTGGTAGAGTTTTATCTTTGTGAATATCATTTTAAAGCTGAAAAAAACCAAAAAATTGTTTTGCTTTTGGGTCAGTCAAAATGTGTCGTCTGTTCAGCTTTGCCATTCGCGTGTTACACACGCTCTGCCAAAGAGGGGCATCTGTAGACACCCCATTTTGACCGGACCCAAGTTCGCTATGCTTGGCATGTAGACACCCCATTTTGCTCTGCCTTAAGAAATTAGGTTTTTTTTTCCATCGGTTTTCCAATGTCTTTCCTTCCCGCGTCCGTTTGTTACATTTCTAAATATTTTTGGTCGTTTCCGCCATGTTTCGCACTTTTCCGTTAAGTGTTGAGAGAGATTATTCCCAAGAATTCGAGCAAGAGAGAATTTAGATCCGATTGATGGGCCCGTCTTGAGCATTTGTTTAGATTTGGATCAAACAGGGTGGCCCGCGCATTGTTTTAGTGAAAAATGAGTTTTGAACCTACTTCGATCCAACACCTAAAGATGATCATCAAGAGAACGGTCAAGATCTCAGAGAAGTCGTTTTAACAACCAATTTTGTTACGATCATCAGGTTGAGTTACTCGGATCAGCCCATTGAAATGATTTAGGAGGACACAACATACTTAGGTAGGGGACCCATCAATTGGATGGTCTGGATCGTCATAGAGGAATGATTTAAGGGGGCACAACCAATTTACATTGCGACCCACCATTTGAACGGTCAAGATCATCAATTGTCGCCCATCAAATGGACGGTTCGGATCATCAAATGGGAGTGATTTAAAAATGGGGTAACATATTCACATTTTGATCTATTGGATGGCTTGGATCAGCCCATAGGATTGATTAGCGGAGCACAAATTAAATCACATTGTCGCCCATCAAATGAACGGTTCCGATCATACTTTGGAGTGGGGCATATGATTTTATGCACAATTGGGAATTTGGTCACATATGGGACCCATTTGGATTATCTTTTACCTACTCAAAAGGACTTTAAAAAACATGCATGGGGCCACACACATGTCAAAATTCAATGTCCACAATGGTGGCCACCTACCATGGAATATGTCCACAATGGTGGCCACCTACCATGGAATAAGTCCACAATGGTGGCCACCACCCTCCCATTCCTTTGCTATAAATGGTTCAATGAGGGTGAGTAAGAGGAGAAGAACTCATTTCTCTTCTATCATGTGTTCTAACAAAGTTGCTATGTGGGGTTGAAAAGAAAAAAGAAAGAAAAAGAAACAAGAAAAGAAGAAAAAGAAACAAAAAAGAAAAAAAACAAAGAAGAAAGCGGAAGCGATCGCACATAGGCGGGATCTTCGAGTTTTTTTTTCGGCTTTTGATTCGGCGAGGAACTCATCACAGGTAGGTACACTGTTTTCGGAATTGTTTAGAATTATTTGGTATATTTTCGGATTTTTGTATGATTTTTAACGAAGAAAACTAAAAGATATACTAAACAGATTCCAAAAATAATGAAATTTCGTGGGAAAATAATATGATAATGATACATTCTACCATGAATTTGTGAGCATTTTTGGATTTTGTTTGGTATATTATTTTATGCATTCTTTGAAAATTATCAGATTTTGGGAGAATTGTTACTGATGTCAAATCACAGATACAATTCTCCAAATTTTTACAGTAGTCTTAAATTCTATACTTCTTGCTTCTGTAAAAGTTTCAAGTGATTTTGATCTTGTTTCATATGAGCTGTAGTCTTAATTCATAATCTGGTTTGACATTTGAAAAATCCGAAACTGATAGTAAATAGTTTTCTAAATTCATGAAAATCTCACAGCATGCTATTTTCACTTATATCTTACTACTGTAGAAATTTCATGGAATTTAGATTTCTATTTCTAGTAGTTTCTGTGTTATTTTTGCAATCTGGTCAATTAATTTTTAAATCCAAATTAAATATGAGTTTAATGTAATAATCTATAAAAATATTCCAGTAAGTTACATCTCATCATATCTTGTTGCTGGAGAAGTTTCAACTCATTTTGAGTTCGTTTGCAACAACTTCACTTGTAAAATCACTCATATGGTTAAAAATTGGTAAAATCCATTAAAAAAATAAAAATTAAGTGAAAATCATCTTAAAATCTCTAAAGCACCTTCATCTTTGTGTGTGTTTGGGAGACCCGCCCGGTCTCATTCTCTCGTTAGTCCTCTTTGTGCGCCGTTTGGTTTTGGAAGAACGCCCTACTCGGCTTGGCTTCATACCCCTACCCTTATGGGTATTGGGTTGCACATTTGTTGCACCCTAGGGCTAGGTAGCTGTCCGGCCCGGCTGGGTGTTTTACCTCTGCCAAATGTGCAAATTCGTGTTTCCTTTTCTTTTAGAGAGTCTTTGACTCATCTATCCTTTAGTTGGTGTTATTGGAGTCTTTGACTCATGTTTCTATTTCTTTTAGAGAGTCTTTGACTCATTCGTTCTTTTGTTGTACAACTAGGAAGTCTTTGACTCATTGGTTCTTCTGTTGGCGTTATTTGGGAGTCTTTGACTCATTCCTCCTCTAAGTTGTAGTATTAGAGAGTCTCTGACTCATTTGTTCCCCTCTTTAGTGTTGTTAGTTCGGAGTTTCTCCTTTAGAGTTGTTGATTACTTCGCTTTTGATTAGAGGCTAACTCAGTCTTATTAGAGCTTTGCTTGCTTAGGATCTTGGACCATTTTCTCTCTTCTTGGGACGCTATCTTTCTTGTTGTGGTTTGTCTCTTTGAGACGCTAGTTGCTTATTCGGGGTTTCCCCTTTTGCTTTAGGGCTTTGCCCTAGTTTGTGGTATTACTCGCGTGTTCCCTTTAAGATTAAAAATATTTTAAGGTCCTGAGCATTGGAAAAGCTATAAAATCCAAAAAACATTAGAAATTTAAAACTCAAAAAACATTTGAAAACATCAAAAACCTTAAAAAAAATCTAAAGTGTTGAGTGTTTCTTTTAGAAGCGTATTAGGCGAGTTCGATTTTCGAACTACGTTGGCTTGATCCTCTTCCGAGGTACGTAGTGCAGCTTGGGATTTATATCCCAAGTCCAGCCAAACTTTTTTGTAAATAATATTTTAAACTTTCTTCAAAAACCTTTAAAATCTTGTTTTCAAAAGATCTTCCTCTAGAGTTAGGAGTTTCTCCTAGATAGAGAGTTTAGAGTTAGGGTTTTTCTTTTGATAGGTTGTTTGATTGTTTGATTGTTTGTTTCAGAGTTAGGGGTCTGTCCTAGAGTTATAGGAGCGCCTCCGTCCGGTCAGTCGGCGATCCATATTGCCGAGTGATGACTAGAGTAGGATACGCTAGTCCACCCTTTGTTTTCCTTAGGAAATACAGCCTAGTCACACATAGGTTGTAATAACCACCTGCATTAGGCTAGGGCTAATCTGCATTTAGTTAGGGCATATAGGGTGTCCTAAAATTCACAATTCACTGGAATTTAAATAATCGTACAATAAACTTTAATAATTGGTCCGGTCTTTTAGATCGAGTCTAGGATAGAAGTCTAGGTGTCTTAGGCATCCTAGCTTAGAATAGGCGCGAAGAACTACGTTGCCTTGATTCTCGTGGAGGCGGGGATACGTAGGCTTCTTTGGATAAATACCAGACCATCTGAGGACTCGGGCTAATCACTTTTAAAACTGTTGAAACGATCAAATCACTTAGGATTTTCCATGAAATTAGAATTTTAGGAGAACTTTCACTTAGATTGAATCCAAACCAATTAAGAAATCAAGATACACATTTAGGATTCACATTGAAATTAGATCATAGGATGCATGTCACATAGTTCGCACATTAACAGAGAGTTGAATGAGCCATTTAAAATGAATTTAAAAGAGTTAACTTTTGGAATTGAAGACCGATTATCGGGCAGGAATGGTGCATGTGGTGGATAAATCCCCATACCTTCCATTCTTGTAACCAGGTAGCGAGTCTAGATTTCTGGTTAATTATGGGTCCTAGATCCCACATCTAGGTGGCGACTCTGTCAGTCTCTTTTGTGTGGAATTCGGATTGCCTTAGTGATCCCAAGTTCACATAAAAGACGAATTAAAATCAATAATGAAAGGCACACGCCAATCGCGTGGGTACGAGAGACCAAGGGATAGTGCGCGGCGGCTCGCGCCCCACGCCCCTCTCGCGGGATCGGGGTCCCACAGGTGTGTACAAAAAATCAGCTCCATAGGATCATCCTAACCCTTCCAAAAGTGGAAGGCAAAATGGACAGACACCGTTTGCCATTAATCTGCCCATTTTTGCCCTCCACTTTTGGAGGGGTAAGGATGATCCAATGGAGCTGATTTTCTGTACCTACCCTATCTATGATAGGGCCTTGCAAATGAATGGTTTTGATCACTACAAAAAGTATGGGACCCATGTGTTTAGGCCCTCGACCGCACACTCTTATTCCTCATATATATATATATATATATATATATATATATATATATATATATATATATATATATATATATATAGGTTCTTGTAAAACTTAATGAATGGTATGTCTCGCCCCGACCCCACTGTGTAGATATTGTCTGGTTCTGGGTCATCTACCCTCCCCGGTTTTGTTTTCAAGCAACACTAACCGTGCCCGGCCCACTCCTTAGAGATGCTGAAAACGCATCTACACAGGGAAAAATCCACATATATAGCCCAGTAACTTTTCCTCCCTTTCCTGATCTGGGATCTTTCAATCCACCCTCCTTAGGGCCCAGCGTCCTCGTTGGCACACCGTACTGGATGGGAGGTCCCGCTCTGAGACCATTATGTCACGCCCCGACCCCACTGTGTAGATATTGTCCGGTTCTGGGTCATCTACCCTCCCCGGTTTTGTTTTCCAGCAACACTAACCGTGTCCGACCCAGTCCTTGGAGATGCTGAAAATGCGTCTACACAGGGAAGGGGGAAATCTACATATATAGCCCAGTAACTTTTCCTCCCTTTTTCGATGTGAGATCTTTCACGGTGAGTTTTGTCTTTGTTTGTGAGTGGAGAGATGAAGTCGAAGACGATGGATTGTACACAAGTTGAGGCCTTGCAAGGGCTGCTAAAAATACTCATGGGGGCTTGAATTGCCTATACCGCAATATAGGATGTTAGAATATGTGAGATCCAACGGTTGGATTAGGTTAAGATCTCACTGTTGGATCATCTTGGAGGTAGATTGGGTAAGTTGGCTAAATGAGGCAACTAGATAAATTAGGCAAGTGGATTAGAAGAGGCAAGCATTAGGAAAGTAGATTGGATTAGTGTTTTCTCTTTCTATATTTATCCTGATTTCATTCATCTCAAATATTCTAACATAGGAGAGATACTCCCCTACAATATGTGAGCGAACTCAATGACTATGGAGAGATTTTCAGGGTGAGGAGTTTTACGGAACGTGGGATTGATCCTTTTCAAATCTTTTTTGTTTTCTCAATAGTGAAAAAAGGTTCTCACCCGCATGCAGATGCTTTTAGGTCGAGCCACATAAATCTCTCTTGTGAATCTTGCAGTTTGTTTAGGGCTACTTTCCTGTTCGTTTTTGCGCTCAATAGAAGGTCACCTTTTAGAAGGGGTAACCTCTAAAAGGTGACCTTCTAAGAGAGAGCTTTAAGAGAGAGAGAGAGAGAGAGAGAGAGAGAGAGAGAGAGAGAGAGAGAGAGAGACTTTACTTGAAAGAGGAGGGGTTGGAAGGCCATTCGTGCACGAACTCCTCCAAAGGGTAACAATGGAGTCGGAAATAGTCCCTCCAGTTATTAACCTTCTCTTTCTTCACGTTAAAACTGGTCGACAATCTCATTTTCTTAGATGGGTCATCCGAATATAATTTCATCTTCTCTTCCACAGGCATATGAAAGAATTCCCGTGCAATTCCAACCATCTTCTGCATGGATTCCTCCGATATTCCATGGTTCATAACCTACAAAAGCAAACCGCACACAAACAAATCATTCGCCGCTCTCTAACAAAAAAAAAAGAAAAAAAGAAAAGAAAAGAAGGAATATATAAAGAACAATGGGTTGATGAGATATTGGATCGAGTAGCAGGATCATTTATCTCTTTTCAGAGTGTAAGAAGATCAACAAATACTGAGGCAGATCGGCTAGCTAGATAAGGGATAGCTAGGGCGTCTCTTGAGACCTTAAGACTTTGTTCCCCAATTTGGTCCGGGTTGGTTTTAATTCTTGTATCTTACGTTGTTTGCTTATACTATCGTCATCATTTCAATCACCGGAGTGTTCTCCTGTCTTCATTATTAAAAAAATTCTTTACCAATCAAAATATAAATAAAATAAAAAGGAACCTGGAAGAAACCGTAAGACTCGCAAGCATCTCCAATTTGACGCAGAATTCGAATCCTGTCCGAGCTGCTCAAGTCAATCAAGGGAATGTCTTCGTAGATGACTTCGGACAGTTTGGGTCTATCAGACGTGGGCCTAATGTAATTTCCCGGCACCGTCTCGTATCGGATTCCCGTGGAGAGTACGGTCATGGCCATCGAGAAGAAAATGTTACAATATTGAGTAGTCTTAATGGAATGAAGCCTCGAGGAAGTTGAAGTGGGTTGGGTGAGAGAATAAATAAGCAATGCAGCAAAAGCGCGTGGAAAAGGAGCTGATAAGCGTTGACGCAGACCTGGAGTCTTCCTGTAGATGTACATCTAATTTGTAGATATGCATGAGGGGGAATACGCAATTTTTCCTTGAAGTGGGGTGCTGTGTTTCAGTTTTAGGCTCAACCTCAAGATTTTACTGATCGCAGAATGCGCAATTTTTGGACAGCTTTTACCTTCCAAAGCTTGACTAAGTACAGTGTACCTGCCAAAATAGCAAACTATTGATGTCTTATTGATCTCATCCCAGGCACACCACTCCACCACCCCACTACCCAAAAAGAAAAGTCTAGGGAGTCTTAACGTCATGCAGTGCAAGGATTTCCTTCTTGTGATGATGTAATTATCATGAATAAAAAAGCGAAGTGATATATCCGTCCCATTGGATTACTTGGGACACCCAGCAACCGAGTATCAATGACTGCAATGAGGTTGGTGTACTTCCCGTCAGATGAATTTAATGGGGTTGATATCCACGTACCCTGCTGCTGGGTGTCCCAAGTAATCCTAAGGGGCGGATATATCACTTCCCATAAAAAATAAGTGAATGATAAAGGGATGTATCTGTCATTAGGTCCTTAGTTTGGGTTGGTTTTATACTTAATTCCTCCATTTGGTATGATTGAAGAAAGGAAAATTTGTTAGAAAAATGCAAAGTTTTGGTTGAATTGTGAAGTAAGGGTAGAGTTGGAGAAATTGTAAAAAAGGGGTTGTCAGGTACGGTCAGACGTGAATTTGACGGAAATACCCCTCTTTAGTTTTTACTTTTACTTTTAACTTTTAACCCATAATTTTTCACCGTTTCTCACTTCTACCATTCTCTCTTCCCAAACGAGGGTTTCATCTCCCCGGAGAAACTCGCCGTCGACCTCGTACGTCGCTCCCGAAGCCCGTTCTACTCGCCGGAAGCACGACACCCATTATTTTTCACTGTTTCTCACTTCTACCATTCTCTCTTCCCAAACAAGGGTTTCATCTCGCCGGAGAAACTCGCCGTCGACCTCGTACATCGCTCCTGAAGCCCGTTCTACTCGCCGGAAGCACGACCTACTCGGCGGAAAACATCCCCTCTCGCCGAAAATCAGTTTCCTCCCCTATACGAAGGTAATTTTCAAACATTTCATCTAGGGTTTTGTTTATTTTGGGTTTTTTTCTTGAGGGGTTGGATCTCACACACTTCCAACAATGTATGTTGCTCTCTGAACCTCTTTTAAGTGCCTCTTTACTAGTGTGTGAAACGGATTTGCATCAGTATGTATTTTTTAAGGCTTTGAAATGCTTTGGAAGGGGTTTCATTTGGATGGTTTTCGAATTTTTAGGGTTTCAATGGGCTGGAACCATTAATTGTTAGAAACAAAATATTTTGATATAGGGTTTCTAGGTTTTCAATGGTTGCGCTTTGATTTTTGGTTTGAAAGGGTTTCATTTAGGGCTTTAAATGGTTTCAATGATCTCATTTAGGGTTTCAATGGGTTTGAATGGTTTAGGGTTTCATATAGGGTTTTTCAATGCTTTAATTTAGGGTTTCAATGGTTTCAGTGGTTTGAATGGGTTAATTTAGGGTTTGGTTTTCAACGGTTTCAATGGTTTCAAAGGGTTTCATTTAGGGTTTCAATAGTTTTATTTAGGGTTTGAAACAACATTTTGGGATTGAAAGGGTTTCATGTAGGGTTTCATTATTTTCATTTAGGGTTTCAAAGTATTTCAATGGTTTAGGGTTTAATTTAGGGTTTATTTAGGATTTCGATAGTTATCAATGGTTTCAGTTAGGGTTTTAGTTGGGGTTTCAATTATTTCATTTAGGGTGTCAATGGTTGCAATGGTTTAAGGGGTTTCAGTTAGGATTTCAATGGGTTTCAGTAGGTTTCATTTAGGTTTTCAATGGTTTCGGCATATTTCATGTTGGATTTCACTCTAGTTGATAGGGTTTCATTTAAGGTTTCAAAAGGTTTCAATGGTTTATGGTTGCATTTATGATTTCATTTAGTGTTTCATATAGGGTTTTAATGGATTTAATGGTTTGAAGGATTCATTTAGGGTTTCAATGGTTGCATTGGTTTGTTAGGGTTTGAAAGTGTTTCATTTAGGGCTTAGAAAATTGGAACAAGTATTCCATGGAAGTTGGATCCATGGAACCACATATTAGAAAGTTGGAAGCAGTATTCGATGGATCCTCTATCTAGTAATATTGGTTCCAACTGTCTCATATAAGGTTCACTGGATCCTCTAATCAGTAATCTGTTCCAACAGTCTAATATGTGGTTCCAACTGTCAAAATTGTTGTTCCAAAGGGTTTCATTTTACGTGGTATTTCAGCATTTTTCATTTTCGGTGTGAAAGGGTTTCATTCAATGCTTTGAAGGCTTTCACTTGGGGTTTCAATGGTTTTGAGTGGTTTCAATGGTATGAATGGATCCTCTCTGCAGTAAATACTAATTCCAATTTCGTAATATGTGATTCCAAATGTTGTTTTAGTGGTTCCGAGGATCCTGTGACAGTGGTTTGAAGTGGTTCAGAGTCTGTAAAGAGTGGTTTTGTTTGAAGTCTATAAATATTTTTAAATTCAAGTATCTATATAGTGTTCCATGTGTCTAATAGTAATTAAATCTGGTTTGAAGTGTGTTATACTGCATCGTAGTTTTGTGAATGGAATAATAGTGTGTTTGAAGTTTCTTTTCGTTCAAGTATCTTGTCCTCGTTTCTGCAGATAAGAAGTGGAAGTGGAAGTGGTTCCCTTTTTCGTATTTGCAACCCCCTAAAAACCTAAGCCAAAACCCCATATAGAGATCATGTCGTGCACGAAGAACGCGAAGAAGACTGCCAGTGTGCCCGAAGGCTCTTCCAGCCGCAAACGGAATGGGAAGGCTGTCCGTGAGCCCTCCCCTCCCACACCTCCCTCCGAGGAAGCCGAATATATGGGCGAAGGAGAGGAGGATGTCGAGGTCGGCTCCGTAAAGGCGGCATCCTCCGTCCGTCGTATAGAAAGGAAGGGCATATTGCGAGGTAGGAAAATAGTCTTTGAAGATCTTGCCGCATATGATGTTCGATCCCTTTTTGTGGCCTTTGGATGGGTCAATTTTCTCGGAGTACACTGCGATTCATACCCGACTCTTGTCAAACAATTCTATGCCAATTATAGAGTCGACGAAGATTATAAGTTCTTCTACTCCACAGTCAATAATAAAACCTTTCGCATGACCATGGAGAAGTTTTGTGAAGTCGCCTCTCTTCCCACCACAGGGGACGAGATTTTCTTCTGGCCCGGTACCATGGATGACTTTGATCGTTATATGGTTGATCCTGTCACCGCTTATGGGGACCTTGGTTGCAGACCCCCACCTAATGACGGGTCAACCAACGTGTCCTACAATTCCCTTAGCCGTAGGTGGAAAGTCCTACACAAGATTCTGATCAGCAATATCACGCCTCGCGAAGGCAATAGTGACATGGTCCGGCCTTTTGAAGCGTTTATTATGTATCGACTTCTAAAGGGCCAGCCCCTTCACCTTGGCTATATCATACTTAGCTTCATGGAGGACACGAGGACAAAGGCCTTGGCTAGTCTACTATTTGGGATGCTTCTGACACGTATCTTCCAACATGAGAAGTTGATCCAAGGTAGCGAAGAACGCATTCGTCCTTCTAATCCAATGAATCGTACAACTATAAAGGCAATGCGACTTGATGAGCAGAGGCCCGCTCCACCAACTCGTCCGCAGGCTCAGCGTGTATCGGCAGAGGAGCTCGTTGCACATCGTCAGTACTTTGACGAGAAGTTTACTGTGCTTTCTCAGCTCCTTGCATCTCATCATGAGGACCATGTCGCGACACAGCAGGCTGTGAGCACCCTACGCACCGAGGTCTCCACCCTCCGGCAGGAGTATGGGACGTCATTCACCTCCCTCACTGAGAAGGTTTCTTCACTCAGTGAGTTGGTCCGCCGCCTGCTGCCCCCAGATCATTAGGTTGTTGCTGCCGATGAGAGCTGTACATGATCCCTATGCAGTTATTTACTTTTTGGTTTAGTGTTTCTGGCATGTATATGGATTGTATGTTATTATGGTTGTTATAAAGTGATATGCTATTATGGTTGATATTATGGATGGATGGATGGTATGTTATATATGGGTTTGATATGTTATTATGGATGGGTGGATGATATGTTATAATGGTTTTTCTATTTCTCTGTCTTGGATGGATGGTATGTTTTAATGGTTGTTATGAATAGCAATGGTCCTACTAATCCAATGAATAGTACAACTCTAAAGTGAGTTGGGGATATTAGTCAGGCCTTTATGGATAATTTTGATTCTCTTTACCTGTGCATGGGACTAACACTGTGTTTCAAGTGGTTGTTGCTGCTTTCTACAGATTGTGTTTAAGTTAAGGATAGAAAGGTTTCCATTTCCTTCGTTGCGGCTTCGTCATGGTGATTAACTTCTCCATTTCCATTTGCATCTCCTTAAGTTTCTTCCTCAACTGTTTCCTAATAGCTTTTTTGCAGGCCAATTATGTCTTATCTAGATGCTGTCCTTCCCGCTTCCAGGAGTCCTTAAAAACGTTTCAATTACATGATGCGCATAAGAATTTGATAAATGAGACCCCATTCAGAGATTTTCTACTACACCAGAACCTCGAGGATGTCGAGTTGCGTAAGAGGATTTTGACGATATTGGTGAGAAAGTGGGATCCGAAGCGGAAATCATTTAGATTGGGGAGCATTGTAGTTCCTTTTCTAGTTAGTGATGTGGCCAAAATATTAGGCTTAACTATGAGAGGGGAGAGGCCGCAACTAGATTGGGATAGCATGACAAGGGTGGATGGTTTGAGGTTTGGGCTTCCAACAACCACCTTCGAAGAGGTTGTAAATGTTATTCATGCGGAAATGGATTCAAATGAAGAAGAGTCGATAAAGTCGACAGCGAAACATGTGATCTTATTATTCTGCAGTACTGTCTTATTCGCACAGAGGGATCGCAAGGCATGTTCTTGCCTGTTCCCTTATATTGATTTGGGGACTATAGGAGATGTTGCGTGGGCTTATCTCGTTCATGAATTCTTGGTCAAGTCCTTAAATTTACATGCTGCACTTGGTGGGAAGGGGCATATATTGGGTTGCTCTATCATTTTACAGGTAATTTTCCATTCATGCCTTATAGTTACTTGTTTCTAAATTATAGGAGTGCGTAAATAATGTAGCGTGATTTCAGGTATGGCTATTTGAGCATACCACGTTTTGGGTACCTGATTACCCTGATGCTTATCCACGTCTATTTAAGTGGATCGGTGAGGATACCAAGAAGACGGAGCATAGAAAGTTGATTGACCGTGTTGGTGATGGGATGGTGAAAGCAACAGAGGTGAGAGATTAATGTTAATTGGTCGTTGTATGTATGTCTTGCGTGTTGTTTTCTTACATTCGTATTTGTAATAAAAAAATATGACATTTATTTCAGGTGGTTCGGATGGTTGAAGCTATGGCGAGGGAGGAAGCCCTACTGCTCGCCCAGGTTCAGGACAACGTTGTTGGTGTTGTAGAGGATTCAGTGGGGGATTCGATTGGGGCAATTGTGCCTACTGTGGGGGATGCAATCGAACCAATTGTGGCATGTAAGGGGAGAGAACGAAGAAGGAGAGGGATGAAAGTAAGAGAGGGACTTCTGAAAGAAGTAGAGCAATCCGCATCTCATAGTTCTTTGTTGGAGAGGATAGTGAAACTTGAACGTGACGTGAGGGAGCTAAAAAGTCAGTTGAAAGGGACAGATTCATTGAAGAAGAAAGGTGTACAGTTATCGGGTGAGGAGGAGAAGGTAGTGAAGGATAAAAAGAAAGATGCTCGAACAAAGAAGAAGCAAACAAATGAAGATGAACAAGTGGATAAAATAGGACATATTGAAAAGAAAGATGGGGACGTTGGGATAGGGAGTGATAAGGGATGTTGGGAGGGTGGATTAGCAGAAGATCTGAAGACGATGGATGTTGTAGAGTTTGGGTATGATGTTGGGAAAGATGTGGTTGTTCATCCAATAGACCAGATCTATATTAATAGTCAAATTACAGAGGATGACCGAGAGGCTGCAGCTAATATAGTTGCTATCTTGCTTGACACTCCCGAAATGAAGAGTAAACAATGGAGCATTGAAAAGAATGTAAAGCAACGTCGAAGGTGAACAAGACCTAGTAGAGCAATGAGATCACCATATTACATAGGCCAGCGGAAATTCAAGGATGCTCTTGGCAAAGTCACTGGGCCTGCAGCGAGCAAGGTGGATGCATTGGCAGCGCTACAACCTTGGTAAATTCCTTATAACTTAGATTGTGCTGGAAAGCCCATTTCATTTTTTTGAACTCTATCTTGTCCGATTAAATTCATAGTTAGGTTGTTTCAGTAGAATGATCTGAGCTAAGGTCCATAGAGGGAGATGACTTTTTTCTGGATTTGCAGTGACAAAGTCATTGAAAGTGATGGGTTCTACATGTGTAAAGAAGACTTCCTTCTACTAAGCGATCGTAGAGGGTGGTTATCATCTCCGGTAAGATTTTATGTTATTTGTTAGATATGGTTCATTGCGTAACGTAAAGAGTGAGCACACATTTCTTATTAAGTTCCTTCTCGTTGACCAATGGTCTCTTTTGTAGATTGTTAATGTATATACCGACTACTGGAACTTGCGGGACGAATGTTTGCGAAAAGAACAAAAGGGAGCATGCATTTGCCTCACTACCCATCTACCTGTGAGATTAAAGTGATGCCCAGGGGGAACCCAAAACTACTAGCCATCCATCGGGAGTCTGGATGAAGCTTCAGACTCCCGACTCGGAATTCTGAAGCTTCATTCGGACTCCCGATGGATGGCCAGTACGAACCCAAAACTAATGGAAGTCCATCGGGAGTCCAGATGAAGCTTCGGAATTCCGATCCGGGAGTCCGAATATTCCTTCGGACTTCCGATGATGCCCATTCGGAACCCAAAATACTTGTAAGTTCATCGGGCGTCCGAAGGAATCGTCGGACTCCCGACTCGGAATTCCGAAGATTCATTCGGACTCCCAATGGATGGACAGTACGAACCCAAAACTAATGGAAGTCCATCGGGAGTCCAGATGAAGCTTCAGAATTTGGAGTCGGGAGTCCGACGATTCCTTCAGACGCCCGATGATGCCCAGTAGGAACATGGGAATAACGAAACAAAAGTTATTGCAGCCCTCTCTCTACACACACACAGAGAGAGAGAGAGGATAGAGAGATAGAGAGATAGAGAGAGTTAGAGAGAGAGAGAGAGGTGAAGATAAACATGGCAATAACGAAACAAAAGTGTTCAAACAATTGTTCCAATATGAACAGGGTGTATCCAATAGCAATTAAAATTGTGGTTTCAAACAAAATTGTTCAACCAGTTGTTCCAAAATTGTGGTTCCAAAAAATGTACAGTTCCGGCCAACTAGTGGCTACAACAACGTTTAATTTTTACAATTTCCGTGTGAGTAAGTACCATGTGTAGTAACAAGGCTCCCAAAATCATTGTCACTTTGTACAGAAAAACCAACAACTCCATCCCTAAGTAAAGAAAGGAGGTGCGAAGGACACTCCGGACCTACAAGAGAAAGTTGCTACAATCAATAAATTGATGGGTTTAATATGAAAATCATATTGAGTGCGTAATAATGAAACATACGGGGAAATAATCCTAGGCAGGTTTCAGCTGCCCAAGATGCTGTGGCAAGAGGATGATCATTACCACTCCTCGTACTTGAGCATGTATGCGCTGGCACAAACCTGTTCACCCTAATACAATCCAGGTAATTTGTCCCACTGATTCGGAAAGGACAACTTCCATTCTTGCATCTAACAGCATACTTTGTAGGTTTTGAGTCTACTGGGACGAATACAAAACGCCTATCAATTGCATACTCTCTAACTTTGTTCTTAAATACTTTTAAATTCTGGAAGATTCCCCCCACCTTTAACTCCTCAAGTCCTATTCTCCCCACATTTAATTCATCCACAACCATTTCATCTACTTCCATCGGCTCCCTTGTATACGTATTACCGAACGGGTCACCGATAATGTTATGTACACCATCCTGGTCTCCGATATGTACACTATCCTGATCATCTACACCATCCTGCTCTACACCTTGGCTGTCATCGTCCTCATCAAAGTCCTCATTGTCCTCATCAAAGTCCTCATCACCATCCTCGCAAATGGCATCATTAACATGCATATCACTATGAAAATCCCTACTCAACCGTGCATCGTGCCTGTATGGTAAGGACTAGGTTAGAATGAAATTCAATGAGACAAAAATATAACCTCCCAACTAAATATAATTTCTATAATTTATTACATGGAAGTGGTCTTATGTTCAGTTGTATCTTCCTCTGTCTCATTAAATATTGGATCCTCATAATCTTCATCCAAGTCTACTGAATATCTGCCCACCCGATCAACATTAGACTAACAATAATGGAATGACAATTTCATCAATGGAATTACAATTTCATACACGGATAGTACCTATGGTTGGTATGTCCTTCTCCATGTCATATTCGTTTGCTGGGAGCTTCAGATGGAATAGGTGTTGCTGACACTGCACGAACGGAATTATTTTTGGGACTCAAAGCAGGTTCGATTGGAGTAGAAGCTTCATAATGTTCATTTATATCAACTACATTTTTGAGCAATGAAAATTTCCACATCAGATAATATTCTAATGGAATGAGATTTTAAAGAATGCCAAAGTCCAGCTGAGTTAATATTTTACCTCTTCATGGGGATGGGTGCAGATATAATTTCTCCAACTCTGTACTCTTTGGTTATGTACAGGCTGATAGAATTAAAGAGGCTATTCTCAAAAAGCATCATCACCATAACTAGCTCATCATCATTTCGAATGTCGTATAACACGATTTGATATGGATCCTTGACATATCGACATTTTATAGATAATGACACGCTGATTCCTGTGGTCCCAATCATTTGGTGAATTAGAGACTGAAATTCCAAAAATTTTATGTGGCGATTCACAGTTAAACACATTTTCGTCCCGCCAATATATTGGAATGATACTTCATCCTTCAAGTACCCATCAACGTGTAACATAAAAGAACCATTATCAGTACACCCTTGATCACTTTTGGACCAAAACAATACTATTACACTTTTGGAACCACTAAATTATGGTTCTAAGGTGTTCATAATGGTCTGATAATATACATACTGAGTATGAGTACCTTAATCACTATCAATACACTCATGATCACTTATAAAGTGCATGAAAGTTTATTTACACTCTCGGAACCACTACTTACACTCTTGGAACCACTAAGTTGTGGTTCGAAGGTCTAAATAAAGGTTCCCAATGTATTAAACCACTTTTACAAAGCATGAACCCCTATTTACTCTCTTCGAACCATAATTTACACTCTTGGAAGCACTTATAAAGTGCATGAAAGTCTATTTACACTCTTGGAACCACATTTTATACCTTGGAACCACTAGGGAACCACATTTTATAGCTCGGAACCATTAGGAAACCACAATTTTGACCCCGGAACCACTAGGGAACCACATTTTCTACACCGGAACCACTACGGAACAAAATTTTATGCCCCGGAACCAGTAGGGAATCACATTTTATACCTCAGAACCACTACGGAACCACATTCTATACACCGGAACCACTCGGGAACAACATTCTATACCTCGGAAACACTAGGGAACCACATTTTATATCCCGGAACCACTAGGGAACCACATTTTATACCTTGGAACCACTAGGGAACCATATTTTCTACCCCGGAACCAGTAGGGAACCACATTTTCTACACCGGAACCACTACAGAACAGAATTTTATACCCCGAAACCAGTAGGGAATCACATTTTATACCTCGGAACCACTACGGAACCACATTCTATACACTGGAACCACTCGGGAACAACATTCTATACCTCGGAACCACTAGGGAACCACATTTTATATCCCGAAACCACTAGGGAACCACATTTTATACCTCGGAACCACTAGGGAACCATATTTTCGACCCCAGAACCACTAGGGAACCACATTTTATAAGGCGAAACCACTAGGGGAAAACATTTTATACCCCGGAACCACTACGGAACGACAGTTTATACCCTGGAACCACTAGGGAACCACATTTTATAGCTCGGAACCACTAGGGAACCACAATTTCTACCCCGGAACAACTAGGGAACACATTTTCAACTCCGGAACCATTACGAAACCACATTTGATACCTCGGAACCACTAGGGAACAACTTTTTTTTAATCCCGGAAGCACTAGGGAACCATATTTTATAAGTCCAAACCACTACGGAACCACATTTTCTACCAAGGAACCATTAGGGAACCACATTTTATAGCTCGGAACCATTAGGGAACCACAATTTTGACCCCGGATCCACTACGGAACAAAATTTTATACTCCAGAACCACTAGGGAACCACATTTTATACCTCGGAACCACTACTGAACCACATTCTATACACCGGAATCACTCGGGAACAACATTCTATACCTCGGAACCACTAGGGAAGCACATTTTATATCCCGGAACCACTAAGGAACCACATTTTCAACCCCGGAACCATTACGGAACCACATTTGATACATCGGAACCACTAGGGAACCACATTTTTTATCCCGGAACCACTAGGGAACCACATTTTATACCTCGGAACCATAGGGAACCACATTTTATACCCCGGAACCACTACGGAACGACATTTTATACCCTGGAACCACTACGGAACCACATTTTATAGCTCGGAACCCCTTGGGAACCACAATTTCCACCCCGGAACCACTACGGAACTACATTTTCAACCCCGGAACCATTACGGAACCACATTTGATACATCAGAACCACTAGGGAACCACATTTTTTATCCTGGAACCACTAGGGAAACACATTTTTTATCCCGGATCCACTAGGGAACCACATTTTCTACCAAGGAACCATTAGGGAACCACATTTTATAGCTCAGAACCATTAGGGAACCACAATTTTGACCCTGGAACCACTAGGGAACCACATTTTCTACCCCGAACCACTACGGAACAAAATTTTATACCCCGGAACCACTAGGGAACCAAATTTTATACCTCGGAACCACTACAGAACCACATTCTAAACACCGGAACCACTCGGGAACAACATTCTATACCTCAGAACTACTAGGGAACCACATTTTATATCCCGGAAGCACTAGGAAACCACATTTTATACCTCGGAACCACTACGGAATCTTATTTTATACCCCGGAACCATTAGGGAACCACATTTTATAAGTCGAAACCACTACGGAACCACATTTACTACTGCGGAACCATTACGGAACCACATTTTATAGCTCGAAACCATTAGGGAACCACAATTTTCACCCCGGAACCACTATGGAACCACATTTTCTACCACGGAACCACTAGGGAACCACATTTTATACCTCGGAACCACTAGGGAACCACATTTTATACACTGGAACCACTATGGAACCACATTTTATACCCCGGAACCACTAGGGAACCAACATTTATACCCCGGAACCACTAGGGAACCAGATTTTATACCTCAGAACCACTAGGGAACCACATTTTATAGCCCGAAACTACTAGGGAACCACATTTTCTTCTCTGGAACCACTACGGAACCATATCTTTTACATTTTATAGCCCGGAACCACTAGGGAACCACATTTTATACCTCAGAACCACTACGGAACCACATTTTCTACCCCGGAACCATTAGGGAACCATATGTTCAGTGGTAAAAAATGTCTTCGAACCACTAAATTGTGTTTCTGAGGCCTAAGTAATGGTTCAAATAGGTTTTAAACACCAATGATACATCTATGATGACTTTTAAAACCACTAAAATACTGTAATAATATACCAAACACTAGTTGGACTCTTGGAACTACAATTTTGAGTCTTGGAACCACTATGTAACCTCTCGAAACCACTAAATTGTGGTTCCAAGGCCTACGTAATGGTTCCAATATGTTCCAAACACTAATGATACAGTCATGATCCCTTTCACAACCAATAAAGTAGTATTACAATGTACTAACCACTTGGGAACCATAATTTACAGTCATGAAACCACTATTTAAGCTTCGAGGAACCACTAAATTGTGGTTCCGAAGCCTAACTAATGGTTCCAAGAGTCCAAGTATACATACGATGTCCAATCAGGCTTCTCTCTATACACACAGAGAGAGAGAGAGGATAGAGAGAGAGTTAGAGAGAGAGAGAGTTAGAGAGAGAGAGGTCAAGATAAACATGGTAGTATCCAAACAAAGAGGTTGGTAGACCATGAAAACATGAAAACAACGCACAAATAACATGAAAAACATGAAAACCCAATAAATCATGAAAACATGAAAATATGAAAAGAATATGTAAACCCTATTCAAGTAGAGGAGAATGGCCATACTTGGAGCTAAGTTTATCAACCAAGAAGAAACAAGTAATGGTGTTTTTTTCCAAAAGACTATGGCTGTTATTCACGTTGGATGAGCTACCAAGGTATCCAACAATGGTGTTTTTCATGTTGGAAGTTGGTTGGGGAAGAAGAAAGAAAAAGATAAGGTGGTAGGTCAAATAGCTTAAGGAAACGAGCTTATAAAGTTGGTGGGAAAAACCAAGGGGTATATTTGTCCTAAAGGCCTATTTTCGTACCCTGACAGCCCCTTTTTTATAATTTTGAAATGACTACCCTTTTTTCACAATATAATGAAAACTTTGCATTTTTTTAACAATTTTTCCTTGAAGAAAAGTATATTTTAAAAAACGGAAATGATAAATTCGCCCATTTTTTTACACCGAACAGCCAGTTCCAGTGTACGTGGTAATCAGGGCCCTTGAATCCTTAGCACGTGAAGGAAACCAGCCTCTCGCAGTCCTAGAAACACTTCCTTAGCATGTGAAGGAAACCAGCCTCTTTGCAGTCCTAGAAACACTCGACTTGGCCGTCCCAGGAAAAAAGGGTGGATATATCACTTCCCTTTAAAAAATGGATTCTGAATGCAAGGTCCACTCTCACAAATCTGTCTCCGTCTACAAAAACGAGGGTGAACCCTGCTTGCGCTCCAATGGAAGTACGGAAAAGGAACCCCACTAGAACTTGATCCGGACTCTCATACGTGCATGAGCCGTGTCTCTGGGTTATTATCCTGTCAGACGAGCTACTGATCAATCATCCCTTGGGTAAGCTACTGCCTCACCAGCTTTATGTACATAAGCACTAATCTATTCATGCCTTTTCATGCGCTCTTAAATTATTGGGAGCCCTTATAGGCACTTTTAGTTGTTGAATTGCCTCTGCTGCTGTACAAGCCCTTGGTTAAAGCATAGTTTTTTTTTATAGGTAAGCTGTGGTTAGGCAAGACCCCTACTAGATATCATTAAAAAGATAGAAGCATAACAAAGGGGCCAAGAGGCCAGAACAAAATGGCCGACAGGCCGGGCTTCAAGCCTTACAATCTAAGATACAATGATCCATTCCTGTTTTCAATTACAGCTGAGAGGAGGCTTTGAGTAGCCAAAAAAACAATGGAAGGAAAGCCTTTATGTGGGTAATTCCTTTTTGACAGTTGATCAGCAGGGCAGTTTCCTTCTCTCCAAGAATGGGATATTCGCCAACTCAGATGTTCCAGATAGCTTCTGATTTGTTTAAGGGTTTGTTTCTGCTTCCAAGGGACAGGTACATTTCCAAGGATGATATCCACTGCGAGTTTTGAATCCGATTCGATCCATAAGTTCAAACAGTTCATGGACAGGGCAAGGTCGATGTCTCTTTCAATAGCCTGCAATTCTAGCTCATAGATTTCCTTTTGTCTACATTGATAGAGAAGAGATTTTTAATCATACCCCGATTATCTGTGATAAGGCCCTCCAGACCTCCTCCGTCTGAATCCAAAGATGTGTCCGAATTCAGTTTCAGTTCATCTTCTTTTGGTGGAGACCAAGAGCAGTATCTGCTGGAAGGATCTTCAGGAATGTGTCTGTATTTTAGATTTGTGGCCATACATATGTTTCTTGGAGAGTTCTTGTCTTTAATTTTCAGCCCATTCATCTTGATGTTGATCTGTGTGAGGATTTGGTTAAGAACAAGCCTCTTGTGCTTCTCAGAGGATTCAAAAATTCTTCTGTTTCTTTCCATCCAGATATTATGAATCAGAGAGCAGAAGCAAAGTTTGAAGGCCACTGTGGCTTGCCCTTTTCCTTTTGAGTGATGTCTGAGCCATTCTTCTTCAGCCAGAAGGGATTGTTTTTTAGTTCTACGGTGACCATTCCGCCATAGGATTGATTTCCAAAGCCAGGCTGAATAGCTGCATTTGAAAAAGAGGTGATCAATTGATTCTTCTTCCGATTTGCAGAGGGGGCAGGTGGGATCAATAACAGTTGTAGACACCCCCATTTTGCTCCGCTTTAATTAACAAAGAAGTTAGTGTTTCGCTATCGGTTTTTCAGTGTTTTCCATTCCCGTGTCCGCTTCGTATGTTTTCTCGATCTTTTTCGATCATTTCTGTCGTGTTTCGTATTTTTCCGCTAAGTGTTGAGAAGGGTTATTCACGAGAATCCGAGCAAGGGGGGAAATTTGGACCCTTTCGGTGGGCCCACATTGAACATTTGTTTAAATCCAGATCAACCGGGGGACCCGCGCATTGTTTTAATGAAAAAAGAGTTTTGAACCTACTTCGATCCAATGCATAAAGATGCCCATCAAGGGAGCAGTCAAGATCTCAGGGAGGTCATTTTGCGAAAACAACCAATTTTTGTTGTGACCATCAAGTTCAGCAATTCGGATAAAACTTGGAAATGATTTTTGAGGCACAATTTTATAAATGGATGGTTTGGATTGTTCTCACCCCCATGCATAGACGTCCAGCTGTTTGGAGAGTCTTTTACAAGACCTCGTATACTATTTCCTATACAAAGGATGATCAAAAGCCATATACATGCATGCATGGAAAGGGTCAGCAAGAATCTTTGATGATGGAAACTGGATACATGTGGAATACACCATCCATGCAATATCTGTTGGAGCCCATCTTCCCAACTCAAATATTATAAAAAAAAAGGGCAATTCAACTTTCAAATGGATTCTAATATGAGCATATGCATGCATGTATAGTGCTATTGAGATGGGATTTTTTGAGAGCACATGCAAGTGGGGTCGGCTATATTTTTTAAACCATTTGGTCAAATTATAAAGTGGGGCCCGCTAAGTGTTTTTAATGTAAAACTACAAATATTGGGAAAATGTCCAAGTCTTATGAGGGCCTCACCCATTTTGTTCGAGGCTCATTTACAATTTGTATACTATATAAATTAGAGGAAGATGCTCTACTGTTTCAACGGTTCGGATCATCCCATGGAGGTGATAGTTGGAGGATACAAGTTGTCCATGCCGCGGCCCATCGAATAAACAGTTTAGATTATCCCTTGGATATAATTGGAGCACAGCCTATTTAGGTAGTGACCCGTCGAAAGGATTGTTCGGATCATGGAAATGAGTTGGGGGTGCAACCTAATTACACTATGGCTCAACAAATGGACGGTTCGGATGGACCAATGGATTGAGACGTGCAGCCCATTTTTGAATGTGGAAGGGGTATGGGTTAATTCTTAAATGACATGGTTGGATTTTGCTATATGAGTTGCTCGTGGATTCTTATGGTAACATGACCATTGATCGGTGGATCACCCATTGAACACCCAAGCGTGCAAGTTTGCTAAGTCTGCTAATAGTCGTGTGAATAGTTATTCTATTTTAGAGATCAGCTAATTGTAGCTAATTTCAAATTTGACTTGGACATAGTAGGTAATGTATTGCTCTTGCTAAAATATCATACAAAGCAGATTATATCATGTGGCAGGGAGGGAGAAAATAAGTCCGGATTGTTTCTATAAAAGACAACATTGATAATCTTGCACCGACATCATAATATGGGTTGTTGCTATCTTGAACAGATTCTGTTTTGGGCAAAGAGGTCATGTTTGGGGAATTCGATTTCTTTGATATTTCTAAAGAACTTGTTTTGGAAATTAGGAGATTCGATGAAAAGGAAAAAAGGAGATATCGGCAATGTCGTTCCTTAAAAAAATGAAGGAAATTATGGCAATACTCTCTTTTCATCATAAGAGGGGAAGGATAGCAATTGTCTGGAGGGGAAATGGACTCTCTCTCTCGACTTTTTAAAAAAAAAAGAGAAGAGAAAACCAACAGCCGTGGCTGAGAGATCTCATCGGAATCATCCCTCTCCATAGCCATCCACGCATCCCACAGCTCTTGTCCCTCTCTCCCTCTCAACAGTTCTTGCTCTCCCTCAACAAGCTCTCGTCTCTATCTCCCTCTCAACACACTCTCATCCCTGACCATTCTCATCCCTCACCCCTCTCAACAGCCGGCTATCTCTCCCTCTCTCAACAGACGAGGCGACTCTCCATGACTATCTCATATTTCTCACCCACACTCTATCTAAAAAAAAAAGAAGAAAAAACAGAGTATCAGTTTCAGTCCTCCTCCCTCCCAACAGTAGCCCTCTTATCCATCTCCACAGCCCTCCTCCCTCTCAACAGCTCCTCTCTTGATCTTTCCTCTCCATCTCACCCTCTCCCACGCTCAGAAATAGAGCACCAATAGCCTTCTCCATCTCACCCTTTCCCACGCTAAAAAACAGAGCACAAACAGCCCTCTACCTCTCTATTTCTCTCCCTTTGCTCTCCCCAGCCCTCTATCTCTCTGTTTTCTCTCTCACGCTCATCTCTCTCCCTCTCTGTCTCAATCTCACTCTCTCAATCTCACACTCTCGATCTCTGTCTCAATCTCACTCTCTCAATCTCACTCTCTTGATCTCTGTCTCGCACTCTCTGCCTCTCTCATTTTCGCTCAATCTCTGTCTCTCTCACTCTCGCTCATTCTCTCTCAATCTCTGTCTCACACCCTCTATCTCTCTCCCTATCTGTCACACTCCCTCTCTCCACAGTTCAAAGAAAAGAAAAAAAACAAAGAAATAAAGAGAATAAAGCGGAGCGGACTGCACGTCGGTGGGATTTTCGGAATTTTCGGCTTTTGGATTCGGCGATGAACTCTATCACATGTAGGTACACTGTTCTCGGATTTTTTCAGAATTATTTGGTATTTTTTTTATATTTTTGCATGATTTTTAAGCATTTAAATGAATTTAATTCAATATTAAATGTGTGTGCTCAAAATCATGATCTGCATGAGTGTTTCAATTCCGTTTCGTCTCGAAATTTAATACATTGATCTATTTAAATAGACTAAAATAATCATCGGGTCGGATCGGACATTAGATTAAAAGATTTCGAAAATTTGAGTGAAGAGTGGAATTTTGTTTAAAATAATGGCTGAGAAATTACAAAATTCGAAAAATAGCTATCTCAGGATGATTGATTTTGCAAAATTTTAAATTTTTCTTGTGTTCATCACATCAGAACAAGATTAAGGGACATTTTCCGAAGTCGTAATTTTCTCAAAAATCATGTTTTTAAAATAGAAAACTCTTCAAAAATATCTTTTTGACGAAGAAAAATAAAATATATACTAAATAGATTGCAAAATTAATGAAATTTCTTGAGAACATAATATGGTACTGATACATTCTACCATGCATTTTAAAGGATTTTTGGATTTTTTTTGGTATATTATTTGATGCTTTCTTTGAAAATTATCAGATTTTGTGAGAATTTTTACTGACATCCGATCACAATTACAATTCTCAAAATTTTAACAGTAGTCTTATACGTTATATTTCTTGATGCTGTAAAATTTTCCATTGATTTGGATCTTGTTTTCTAAGGGTTGTAGTGTAAATTCATAATCTGGTCTGAAAATTGAAAAATCCGACATTGATAGTAAATAGTCTCTAAAATTCATGAAAATCTCATAGCATGCTATCTTTACTCATATCTTAATAATGTAGAAATTTTAATGAATTTAGATTTCTATTTCTAGTAGTTTCTGTGTTATTTTTGCAATCTGGTCATATTATTATTAAATCAAAATTAAGTAGGAGCTTAATGTAAAAATATGCAAAATTCTTCCAGTAAGTTACATATGTTCCCATCTTGTTCCTGTAGAAATTTTAATTCATTTCGAATTCGTTTGCAATAACTTCACTTGTAAAATCACTCATATGGTTTAAAATTGATAAAATCCATTAAAAATTGAAATTAATTAAAAATCATCATAAAGTTTCTAAAGAACCTTGAATTTTTGTCACATGTTCACTCCTTAATCCATTGAAACAGAAATCTTAGGATCTTTATATTTCCCTAGTAAAATGGCCAGTGCATCCATAATCGTATCCCAATTGCAACCGATCTTTGACAATTTGAATATTTAAGCTATAGCATGTTATTGGCTCCGAGGTTACTGTCCACGGAAATCCTGAGATATGCCAGGCAATAAGGTGCTATAACCTAAGTATTAAATTGCACAAGGAAAGAGCGCACGATTCCCTTCCGTGGATGCTATTCGAGGCCGAAATTGGTGAACCCTAACCTTTGGTATTCCTTAAATGTCCAGAAACCGAAAATCCTTGAAATCTGAAATTAATTAACTTCAAGAACATGAATCGATTTGTCTCGAGTCTTTCGGAACCATGGTGTAAGCCCAAGGGTCTACTCTCCTATCTTGTTTTGATGATTCTAAACATAATTGATTGTGTTTTTGAATACTAATCAATTTGCTTTGAAGTGTTGTGTTTGAGATAGGATTGATCATTGAAGAAACCAACACACAACATGGTCATGCTTGGAGATATCCCATACAAGAGTCAAAGGAGCTAAGTGAAGCTCACCTCATCTCTCAAGCAAAGTATACACAAGATGGAAGATCAATTGAAGACCAAGACTAAAGAGAAGTTGAAGATTGCATAGGTATCATTGTATATCCTTTCTCTTTAGATTTCCAAGTCAAGGCAAAGTGTTTTCAACTTGTTTTTCAAAGAACACTTAAGAACTTAAAATGCATTAGTGAATGGTTATGTGGTGGACCAACATGTTGGGACCCTCATAAACATTCCAAAATAACCATAGGAGTTGAGTTCCAAAAGCTAAAAATCAAATTTGCAATAAAAATAAAAAACTGCGGATTTTTAGGCTTCTCGGAACTCCGAGAATTTTTCTCGGAGCTCCGAGCTCGGAACTCCGAGAGTTCCCTCGGAACTCCGAGAAAAGGTCCAGTAGCATCTGGACACTTTCTCGGAACTCCGAGACAATTTCTCGGAACTCCGAGAAATGGTCCAGTAGAAATTTTATTTCTTCTGGCCGTTGTCTCGGAACTCCGAGAATATTTCTCGGAACTCCGAGAATTCTCGGAACTCCGAGAATGGTTCTCGGAACTCCGAGAACCTCGCGACAGACTAAAAAATAGCCGTTGGGATTCAAATTAATTATTGGTTTTTGATATTTCCACCCCCAAACGGTCATATTCTTTGGTGTGGTTATATATACAACATGTAGAGAAGTTTTTCACTCTCTTGATCTTTGAAAAACATCCTTAAGCATCAAAAACATTTGCAATCCATTTTAGCTTGAGTTTTTGTTTTTCATCCCAAACTTGCCTTTCACTTGTGAATCTTTTGAGTTTGGATATAGTAGTGCTTTCACTTGCAAATCACCATCTTTGAAGAGCAATCAAGGGTCTACAAAGAGCATCAAGCTTTCAAGAAGAAGCCAAGCTATTCTCTTTCAAATCTAGTGTAGGTGGCTAGGGCATTCCCTTTTTAATTCCCTAGAGAGCAACCGCTTAGAACTCGGCGGAGAAGGAGAGTCTTTGTAAAGGTGTAAGGGCATCCTTGTTTAATATCCCTTGGATTTGTAACCGCCTCGGAGCCGGGCATCGTGGAGGTCTCCTATAGTGGAATCCCTCAAGTGCGACCTTGAGTAGAGTGGAGTAGGCCGTTGGCCGAACCACTATATATCGGTGTGTCAATTTCTCACTCTTGCATTTCCATTATTGTTTTGGTTTGGCATTTCACTTTGTTCTTTCAATTATATTTGCACTAACCAAATATTTATTTAAGTGAAGAAAAATTCCAATTAGGGTTTATAGATAATTTTCAAAAGGCCTAATATTGAGTTAAATTCAATTCACCCCCCCTCTTGACTATTTCAATTGGTATCAGAGCCTCGTCTCTATTTTTTTTGAAAACCCTAACCGGTTTAGAGTAAAGATTCAAAAATGGCAAACTACCCTCAACATCATGAAGGTTATTCAAACACTAGGCCACCCTATTTTGATGGTACAAATTATGGTTTTTGGAAAACTAAAATGAAAATCTTTTTAACTCAAGACTATCAAATGTGGAGAGCAATTAATAATGAATATATCCTACCCACAAGAAATTTAAATGATTGGACCGAAGCCGAACAACAAGCTTCGAATTATAATGCCAAAGCCATGAATTCTCTCATTTGTGCTCTATCTCCCGGAGAATTCAATAGAGTATCAAATTTGAATTCGGCTAAGGAAATTTGGGACACTCTAGAAGTCACCCATGAAGGAACCAATCAAGTTAAAGAATCTAAAATGAACCATATTTTTCGGCAATACGAACTTTTTCAAATGACACCCGATGAAACAATTGCCGACATGTACACTAGATTCACCAACCTTGTAAATGGATTAAGGGGACTTGGAAAACAATTTTCCAATAGAGATTTAGTAACTAAAATTCTTAGGTCCCTACCTTTGTCTTGGGAATCCAAAACCTCCGCAATCACCGAAGCCAAGGACATGAACACTTTGAACCTAGATGAACTTATAGGGTCCTTGATCACACATGAAATGATTTTCAAAACAAAAGCACCCGAAATCGAAACTAAAATCGAAAAAGGAAAAGGAATTGCTTTTGCTTGTAATGTAGGTGAAAGTGAAGATGCAAAGGAAGACATCGAGGATGAAGTAGCTCTCCTAACAAGAAGGATCAAGTTCTTGCAAAGAAACATGGGAGGCATGAGAAATAGAAGGACCAACCCTCCATTCAAGAAGAAAGAAGAAGTTGGTGATGGATCTTCTCAACCCCGATGTTACGGTTGCAAGAAGCTTGGACACATTCGCCCGGATTGTCCACTCAACAATGAACCTACTTCAAACAACCGCTTCAAGAGAAGAGAAGGCAAGAAAGGAATGTCCGCCACATGGGATGAGGAGATTGAAAGCGAAGGCGAACAAAATGATGGGGAAGATTGCCTATTAGCAAGAAATGTGTGCTTCATGGCCTCAACAAATGACAACAATGAGGTAAACACTTTAAATGATGTCATTATCTTACAAGAAGTTTTAGAGTCCTTACAAAGTGCAAATGATGAACTTGAAATTCAATTTGATAAAATTGCATCACTTGAAAATTCTCTTGCTAACATGACAAAAGAATTTGGTTGGTTAAAAAAGGATCATGAATTCTTAGATAATGAAAATGAAAAATGCAAAGTAGAGATTCATGAGCTAAATGCTACCATTAAGACTTTGAATGAAAATCGACAAAATCTTTCTATTGAAAATAACAAACTAAAGCATGAAAACGGTAAACTATCTTTTGAATATGATGAACTCAAGAAACTCTTTGAAAAATTTGAAAATAGTTCATTAAAATTGGATAAACTTGTAAATCTTCAAAGAATGTCAAGTGACAAAAGTGGACTTGGACATAGATGGAATACCACAATATCTAACTATAAAAACAAACTTGAAAAGACCTCCTCTAGTAGTACCAAAATTTGCTTTTATTGTGGATTGTTAGGTCATTATAAAGTTGCTTGCTTGCATGCTAAACAAGATAAGATCAAATTGAACTCTAAAGTGAAAACAAATGAACATAGCAAGATTAGGAAGATTTGGGTACCTAAGGGATCTCACTTGCCTATTCCTATGTAGGTATGCCTTAAAAGCCACAACAAGAGGAACACATGGTACCTTGATAGTGGATGCTCTAGACACATGACCGGAGATCTCACTCAATTCGCATCCCTATCACTCAAGGATGGTGGAGAAGTTACCTTTGGAGATGACAAGAAAGGAAAAGTCAAAGGTGAAGGCACCATAGGTAACTCTACCTCTCCCATACATGATGTACTCTTTGTTGATGGCTTGTCCCATAATCTTATTAGCATTAGTCAATTATGTGATAATGGTTTTGAAGTTGTCTTCAATCCCGACAAATGCATTGTTAAAAATAAGATAAATGGAGAAGTAAAATTCATAGGGTCTAGAGACAATAACATTTATACAATTGGACTAGATGATCTTAGACTCCAAAAAGTGACTTGTCTAAATGCCATTAGTGAGGATTCTTGGCTATGGCATAGGAGGTTGGGTCATGCCGGAATGGATCTCATTTCGACCCTCTCCTCAAAAGAAAGTGTTAGAGGATTGCCTAAGTTCAAATTCATCAAGGATCACATTTGTAGAACTTGTCAATTAGGAAAACAATTGAAAAGCTCTTTTGCACCTAAAAATATGATTTCAACTTCCTACCCTTTGGAGCTACTTCATATGGATCTTTTTGGACCAATGAAGACTAGTAGCCTAGGTGGAAAGAGGTACGTGTTTGTAGTTGTTGATGACTACTCACGATTCACATGGGTCATATTTCTAGGACATAAAGATGAAACTTATGAAAACTTCCTAACATTATGCAATCAAATTCAAAATGAAAAAGGTGTTGCCATCTCCCACATTAGAAGTGATCATGGAACGGAATTTGAAAATGTACACTTTGACACTTACTGTAATGAACATGGCATTAAACATAATTTTTCCGCACCTAGAACACCTCAACAAAATGGAGTAGTAAAAAGAAAGAATCGAACTCTCCAAGAAATGGCTAGAACAATGTTGCATGAAAATGATCTCCCTAGATATTTTTGGGCGGAAGCGGTTAGCACCGCTTGCTATATCATAAACAGGGTATACTTAAGGCCAATCTCTAAGAAAACACCTTATGAGCTTTGGAAAAACTTGAAACCAAATATAAGCTATTTTAGAGTGTTTGGATGTAAATGCTTCATTTTGAACATTAGAGATAATTTACATAAATTTGATAAGAAGTCGGATGATGGAATATTCTTAGGGTATTCTTCTCATAGCAAAGCATATAGAGTATTTAATAGGAGAACCCTAGTAGTAGAAGAATCCATGCATGTGACATTTGATGAAAGAGAGCCAACACCTCAAGAAATGCCACATGATGAGGATGAACCCGTTGAACATCTTTTTCCAAAATTGAGTGCTCCTCCTCATGCATCTACTAGTCATACACCACCTAGTGAGGAAGTAGAAAATGAAGATGATGCCTCATTACCTAGGGATAGGAGAACATTGGTTGATCATCCTGAATCCCAAATCTTAGGTGATGCCACATTGCCAGTAAGAACTAGATCATACTATCGTAGTGTGAGCAATAATTTGGCATTCCTATCCGAATTAGAACCAAAATCCATCAAGGAAGCAGAAAAGGATGAATATTGGTTGATGGCCATGCAAGAAGAGTTGAGTCAATTCGAAAGGAACAAGGTATGGAGGCTAGTACCTAGACCTAGTGATCATCCAGTCATTGGCACGAGATGGGTGTATAGAAATAAATTGGATGAAAATGGAATTATCACTAGGAATAAAGCTAGGCTTGTAGCCCAAGGGTACAATCAGGAGGAAGGGATAGATTATGATGAGACATTTGCTCCTGTTGCCCGTATGGAGGCTATTAGGATACTTTTGGCATATGCATCTCATAAAGGATTTAAACTATATCAAATGGATGTCAAAAGTGCCTTCCTAAATGGCTATATCCAAGAGGAAGTGTATGTTGAGCAACCTCCAGGTTTTGAAGACTTCAAACATCCAAATCATGTCTTCAGGCTTGATAAAGCTTTATATGGATTAAAGCAAGCTCCTAGAGCTTGGTATGAGAGGCTTTGCACTTTCTTAGTTGAAAAGGGATTTGAGATGGGAAAGGTGGATAAAACCTTATTTATCAAAAGAGAAAATCATGATATCCTCCTTGTCCAAATCTATGTGGATGATACCATCTGTGGCTCAACTAATCAAAAATTGTGTGATGAATTTGCAACCTTAATGAAAAATGAATTTGAAATGAGCATGATGGGAGAGTTAACCTACTTCTTAGGACTCCAAATTAAACAATACAAAAATGGAATATTTTTAAATCAAGAAAAATATACAAAGGAGTTATTAAAGAAGTATGGCATGGATAGCAGTAAGACATCAAGAATTCCCATGAGTACTACTGCTAAGCTAGAAAAAGATGAATTTGGCAAATCTGTGGATCAGAAATTGTATAGGGGTATGATAGGTAGTTTGCTCTATTTGACAGCCAGCAGACCAGACATTATGTTTACTGTCTGTCTCTGTGCTCGATTTCAATCGGATCCAAAAGAATCTCACCTATCGGCAGTTAAGAAGATCTTCAAGTACTTAAAAGGAACCCAAAGTCTAGGACTGTGGTATGAAAGATCATCTTCCTTCACTCTCATCGGATATTCAGATGCAGACTTTGCTGGATGTAGAGTAGATAGGAAAAGCACTAGTGGGACTTGCCAATTCTTGGGTAAATCACTTGTTTCATGGTTTAGCAAGAAGCAAAATTCAGTAGCTCTGTCCACAACAGAAGCAGAATATGTGGCAGCTGGAGCTTGCTGTGCTCAAGTCCTATGGATGAAAAGCACATTGATGGACTATGCAATCAAAATGGAAAATATTCTCATCCAATGTGACAATACTAGTGCTATAAGCTTAACAAAGAACCCCATACAACACTCAAGAACAAAACACATTGAAATTAGGCACCACTTCATCAGAGATCACTCACAAAAAGGGGATATTTGCTTAAAATATATCAACACTGAAGAACAATTAGCGGATATCTTTACAAAACCCCTTAGTGATGATAGAATTTGCTATATCCGAAGTGCCTTAAACATATGGAGTGCGGATCAAATCAAAGAAATTGCCAAATAAATACTTTGTGCCTTTAACCAGCTTATCTATATAGTATTTATATATATAATCTTTGTTTGGTAGTATCTGCATGAATGAGATGTCAAATTTTTAATCTTAAAAATCACTCAATTGATATTCTTAGCCTTCTTAGTTTTTCTAAGTTGGAGAGGTATCTTCACTTTAATTAAAATACCTAACATCTTGACATATGTCAACATCTCGATCATGAACAGGGTATATGTGCATTACTTGGTTATATAATTTTATACCATAAGCATTGATTCAGGGGGAGTTATCCACTCCTTTTTTTTTTTACACCCTTTCTGTCGATGACAAAAGGGGGAGAAGTTTGAAATTGATTATCTATTCAATTGACTATATGCACCACTTGCTTATAACTTGTATCATTTATATGTGTGCATATATTGAGGGGGAGTTCTAGTATTCACTTGCCTACTATGTCACTCCACACACACCTCATAATCAATTTTGTTTGTCATCATCAAAAAGGGGGAGATTGTAAGCCCAAGGGTCTACTCTCCTATCTTGTTTTGATGATTCTAAACATAATTGATTGTGTTTTTTAATACTAATCAATTTGCTTTGAAGTGTTGTGTTTGAGATAGGATTGATCATTGAAGAAACCAACACACAACATGGTCATGCTTGGAGATATCCCATACAAGAGTCAAAGGAGCTAAGTGAAGCTCACCTCATCTCTCAAGCAAAGTATACACAAGATGGAAGATCAATTGAAGACCAAGACTAAAGAGAAGTTGAAGATTGCATAGGTATCATTGTACATCCTTTCTCTTTAGATTTCCAAGTCAAGGCAAAGTGTTTTCAACTTGTTTTTCAAAGAACACTTAAGAACTTAAAATGCATTAGTGAATGGTTATGTGGTGGACCAACATGTTGGGACCCTCATAAACATTCCAAAATAACCATAGGAGTTGAGTTCCAAAAGCTAAAAATCAAATTTGCAATAAAAATAAAAAACTGCGGATTTTTAGGCTTCTCGGAACTCCGAGAATTTTTCTCGGAGCTCCGAGCTCGGAACTCCGAGAGTTCCCTCGGAACTCCGAGAAAAGGTCCAGTAGCATCTGGACACTTTCTCGGAACTCCGAGACAATTTCTCGGAACTCCGAGAAATGGTCCAGTAGAAATTTTATTTCTTCTGGCCGTTGTCTCGGAACTCCGAGAATATTTCTCGGAACTCCGAGAATTCTCGGAACTCCGAGAATGGTTCTCGGAACTCCGAGAACCTCGCGACAGACTAAAAAATAGCCGTTGGGATTCAAATTAATTATTGGTTTTTGATATTTCCACCCCCAAACGGTCATATTCTTTGGTGTGGTTATATATACAACATGTAGAGAAGTTTTTCACTCTCTTGATCTTTGAAAAACATCCTTAAGCATCAAAAACATTTGCAATCCATTTTAGCTTGAGTTTTTGTTTTTCATCCCAAACTTGCCTTTCACTTGTGAATCTTTTGAGTTTGGATATAGTAGTGCTTTCACTTGCAAATCACCATCTTTGAAGAGCAATCAAGGGTCTACAAAGAGCATCAAGCTTTCAAGAAGAAGCCAAGCTATTCTCTTTCAAATCTAGTGTAGGTGGCTAGGGCATTCCCTTTTTAATTCCCTAGAGAGCAACCGCTTAGAACTCGGCGGAGAAGGAGAGTCTTTGTAAAGGTGTAAGGGCATCCTTGTTTAATATCCCTTGGATTTGTAACCGCCTCGGAGCCGGGCATCGTGGAGGTCTCCTATAGTGGAATCCCTCAAGTGCGACCTTGAGTAGAGTGGAGTAGGCCGTTGGCCGAACCACTATATATCGGTGTGTCAATTTCTCACTCTTGCATTTCCATTATTATTTTGGTTTGGCATTTCACTTTGTTCTTTCAATTATATTTGCACTAACCAAATATTTATTTAAGTGAAGAAAAATTCCAATTAGGGTTTATAGATAATTTTCAAAAGGCCTAATATTGAGTTAAATTCAATTCACCCCCCCTCTTGACTATTTCACATGGGATTATGGTTTCCGTCGTAAGAACCATTAGAGCCCAATTTAGGAACACTGGTGTCAGGTCGTGTCCTAGGTTTTAGGGAGTCTTAGGTTTTAGGGAGTCCTAGAGTTAGGAGTCCAGCCTCATCACGGACGCTTGCTATGGATAGCAACCGTGCCATAGGTCTAGTTACACTAGTCACACAATCTTTCCCTAGGACAAGCCTAGTAAACTAGGATGTAGGCTAACCTGCATTAGTCTAAGGGACAACTTGCATTTAGATAAGAATCATATAGCATCTTAGATGAAATCCTAGGATAATAAAATCCTCAACTTGAATTAAATAACTTCTCTTAAAACTGTTGAAACAGTCAATCCCGTCTAGGTCGATGTCTTAGTTGAGTTAGGCATAAGTAGCTTAGCTTAGGTGCACCGAACTACGTCGACTCTGATCCCAGTGAGGCTTGGGTACGTAGGCAGCTTGGATGCTTAATGGCATACCAACCGCGAGTCGGCTCAACAACAAATTGTGGGGTTTTGTATATTAATTTTCTTGTAAATTCTTAATTAAATCACTTAGGACTTTCCTTGAAATTAGAATTTTAGGAGAACTTTCACTTAGATTGAATTCAGACAAATTAATAAATCAAGATACACATTTAGGATTCACATTGAAATTAGACCATAGGATGTATGTCACATAGTTCGCACATTAACAAAGAGTTGAAGGAGCCATTTAAAATAAATTTAAAAGAGTTAACTTTTGGAGTTGAAGACCGATTATTGGGCAGGAATGGTGCATGTGGTGGATAACTCCCCATACCTTCCATTCTTGTAACCAGGTAACGAGTCTAGATTTCTGGTTAATTATGGGTCATAGATCCCACATCTAGGTGGCGACTCTGTCACTCTCTTTTGTGTAGAATTCGGATCGCCTTAGTGATCCCAAGTTCACATAAAAGATGAATTAAAATCAATAATAATAAGCACATGCGAATCGCGTGGGTACGAGAGACCAAGAGAGAGAGTGGCGGCTCGCGCCCCACCCCTCTCGCGGGCTCGGGTCCCACAACAGCACCCATTTTTATAATTCTGTCTTTTGTACTGAGCTTCTATTTTAGAGCCTTCCATGTAGTAAGGGCATGGGTGGGGTTATTGCCAGCAAACCAAACAGAGGATATCCAAGGAGGCTTACAAGTTTTCATTCTGAAAGTTTCCCACCCACTCTTTGTTGTGAAAACTCCATCAGTGGCCGACTTCCAAATAGGAGTGTTTTTCGCATCCGAGCTGAGCATGGCTTCCATTATCAGAATTTTTTCTTCACGGAGAGATGAATTGTCTAACAAGGGGTTCCAAGTTCCATCTTTGAAGATTTCAGAGAGGAGATTCAGGGAGCTGAGGGAGTAGTCAGTCAGGCTTCTCGGAATAAGAGAGGATAGGGGGCTAGAAGGGCGCCAAGGTTGGTCCCATAGGTCAATTTCTTCCTTCAATCCAATTTCATAGCAGGTAAAAGGTTTAGCATATTCTCGAGCTCCGAGGATCATCCTAAGGCCCCATGATGGCCTAGATGGCATAGGCATAGTCCAAATGTTCTTATCTTTGACATATTTGGAGTATATCCACTTTGTCCACAAAGTATTCTTTTCCTGAAGTAGATGCCATAGTTGCTTAACTTGAATAGCCTTGCTTAATTCATCTAGCTTTCTTATTCCAACTCCCCCTTCAGGTTTGGTTCTACACATGACTCCTAGCTTACTGAGTGGAATCTTTTTGAGCCTTCAGTTCCTCCCCAAATGAAGTCTCTGAAATTTTTTTCCAACAAAGTGAGGATGCCTTTTGGGAGGGCAAAGGAGGCAGCCCGGTAGATATGAAAAGTGCTGAGAACTGATTTAACAAGCTCGATTCTGCTAGATTGGGTGAGATATTTGCTGCTCCATTGATGAATTTTTTTCCTGACCTTGGAGACCAAAGGAGTGCTTCATTTGCGGAGAGCCTGGAAGAGATTAAGGGCAGACCCAAATAACAGATGGGCAGCTTTCCTTCAGTTATGTTCAAGGAGTTAGAGATTTCTCTTCTAATTCTAGGGCCAGTGCTAGCAAAGAAAATTTCACATCAAGCCAAGCACGAAAGCAATCAAGCGCTTGTTAGATAGAAAGGGTATAGTCATGTCTCTCATATCGGATAATAGAATCTGCCATCTTAAAGTGAAAAGCATCCTTTGTTTGCCTCCAAGCCAGTCACCTGCACAAAATAGCTCAGACATTCTGAAATTTCGTTAGCACATTTGGTTAAAGCATAGTTACCAAAACATGATTCGACAAAAAAAAACGGGACAAGAAAAAATCTGAGTTAAGTATTGGCCGGAAAAAATGTAGTAAAAAAAATGAAAACACAAAAAAATGCATTTAAAATTTTGTCAATTACAAAATATAGTGAGGGTGAAGTCAGAAAGTTGGCAAAAACAATTTTAATACGTTTAAAATATTTTCGTAAAAAAACAGTTTTATTTACTGTTAAAGTTTTAAACAGAGTATTAAACTGCAAACCAATAAAATGCATTTTCTTCAAAAAAAAAATAAAAATCAGAGTTAGAAAGAAGTTTTGTTAACTACGGGTTAAAGCAGAAAAGGAGAGATACAAGGGTTTATCAGGTATGAAGAGAAATTCAATAGCATGCGAGGGTAAGGGTGGGAGGTGATTTACAAGATCAACGGTCTCCATTATAAGTGACGGGCCCTACTATGGTACGTAAAATTTGATCATTAAGATTGCTCAAGAATGACTGATGGTGACTTCTGAAAGACCTTCCCCTACTTAAGGAAGTTGCCAAAATTGTAGACCTACCTTACATTTATTGCTTACTATTTGGAACAAAAGAAGTGGGTGTAAACGTTTCTTTCGGTGGTTACGCGGCTAGCTGAGGTCATGGGTTCTAAGTCATAGCTTACGCATATGAAAACTGGTATTTTATAAGATGAAAGGCCTTATAAGCCATTAGATTTCAATAAGTACGGAACCGCCCACACGCCCACACAATAGGATGATCCAAACTGTCCATTAGATGGGCCACAATCTAAATAGGTTGTGCCCAAAAATTCATTTCCGTAGGTTGATACTAAACCTTCGATCTATAGAGGGACAACACATTATAGGGTTCATTCTAACCTTCTATAGATTGGATGGTTAGGATCAACCTATGGAAATGATTTTAATTTGGGGCAGCACAACCTAGGAAGGTTGTGTCCCATCTTATGGACGGTTTGGATCCTATGGGGTGGGCCGTACGGTACTTCTTAAAAAATAATGAACGATAAGGCCTTTCATCAAAAAAGCATAAGGTGCGGGGACGAAAACATGTAAGGGACCTACCCATCTGACAAAAGTGTCTTTATGTCAGCACGCTAGTTCTACTGTAGAAATACAAGACCAGCCCAGACCTCGTTTGATATTTACACTTCTACTCGTACGAAATTTCGTCAATTGGTTGATGCATTTGAGCTGAAACAGCCAACGTCCAAGAATTATTAAAAAAATTTGTAATACCCTAAATATTTTAAAAACAAAAGGTCATAGCCCAAGAACCAAAGCTCAAGTGCCAAGTTGAGGTAAAAATGAAAGGGCATTTAATTAGCACTTGAATTGTGAACCAAAGCTCATCGTTTCCATTCAAATCAAGTATAAGAACGTCAAAATAAGATAAGAAGAGATATGAATTTTACAAAACGGGCAGAAAACCAGCTTTTTGAAGGCCCGGTCGACCCCCGCACCCCGGTCGACGGCGACACTAAAAAATCCATTTTTTAGAATTCCAGCAGCTCACCCGTGGGCGAACAACATACCCCGGTCGACCGGCGCTCTGAGGGAAACTAGTCGTTGGGGCATAACGGCTAGTTGCTTTTTTGACCCATTTTTTATCTTTTCTAGCCTAAGTTACCCCCAAATATTGATGAATCATTGTGGGCTATAAATATATTATTTTCTCATGGATTCAAAGACTTTTAGACCTATTGAAAATCTAACATGAGCTTAAAACTTTCAAAAATCCATTGTGATGGGACACAAATACAGCTGTATTCTCAGATATCGCCACGTGTCGTCCATGCACGAGCAGAGCCCAATCATCATGAAGAAAGGCATTGGAAAACGGCAAAGACCACACAATCATGACACGTGTCACCCCCTCGCTACCCAGGCCTCATCATCACAAATCATGGAAGGAAATGGCCGCCAAAGCCATGCGCGCCGGCGAAGTAGGGGGACGGCTCAATCCTGCAAAAGAAGGTTTTCTCTCCATAATGATGAAAAGGGCAGCGCGCTTCCCTTTAAAAGGGAGGAAAAGGAAGAAGGAGAGGAGGCTGGTCCGCTGAAAAAAGGACTTCACCCATTCTCCACTCCAGACACCGGAAAAAGAGGCGAGGCAACAACAGAGGAGGCTAGGAACTCAATCCTGCTCTCCCTGCTAGTCCCCTCCGACCCACTCACTCACACACCCAGAAAAGATTCCGCACGCTGCCCCTGGTAACCCTGATCGAAACCCCTTCCCCATCTCGCTGTTCTTTATATTGATTGGTCGAAGGATCTGACTTGGGTGTCGAAGTGGTCGTCCGGGACCCACCCTGGACCCCCTGACCCCCTTTGTTTGTGATTGCAGACCTCGCGGAGGCCCTCTACCGACCGCGCAATCCCAGGCCCGGATTCAGACGCCATCATATTGGCGCCATCCGTGGGACTCGTCGAGTACTGAACGCCTTATGGCGATGAGAAACCACACCCAACAGCAAGAGATAGGGGTAATGACCAGAAGCCAGGTTCAACGCGCACGAACCAACACCTCAAGCTCCCGAGACCCCAACTCACCGCCCTCGGGCCGACACCAGCCCTCCTCTAGCGCGCCGCAGATGGTCCCCACCATGGAGATGTTCAACGAACTCCGCCAATAACTACTCCAACGCTTACCTCCTCCGACCCCGGAGAAGCCCCTGACAACACAGGACCAGACAGAAGCCTATGATGAAGGCAACGAGGAACAGCCAAGGGAGCGTCATCCCCGGCGAAAGCGAGCACCGACTCGCCGGACACCGTCCCCATCCACGAACAACCCTTTGCCCCCCGTATCCAGGGGACACCAGCGAGACAGCGGGAGGCAGGCCACGCTAAGCCGCGCCCCCCCTGTCCAGACAGCCCATCTCCAGGAACCGCCCCTGGCTCGGGTGGAAGAAGTAGTAACCTCAACACAGCCGCCCGGCATGGATCCGATAGCTGACTTACAAAGGCAAATCCGAGAGGTAAAACTGGAAATGAAAAAACCCTACGCCCACGGCATCCTCGATGAGTGGGAAAGGGAGACGACATCCCCATTCACCTCGGAGGTCTTAAAAACCCCAGCAGAAACAGGCATAGACCTCTCTCGCTTCGGCCTATACGATGGAAGCATGGATCCTCTTGAGTTCCTCCAAACCTTCAAAAGGGTAATGACGCTTCGAGGCTCGTCGGACGGATTCATGTGCAGAGCCTTTGCATCCCTGCTAAGAAAAACCGCTAACGACTGGCACATGAGATTGGAGCCCGACTCCATCGCATCCTTCCACGAATTCGGGTGGAAGTTCAGCACAAGGTTCGCCAATAACCGCCTCCGCCATGATCCAGCGGACGCCCTCCTAGCCCTCCGGCAGGGAAGGAATGAGACCCTAAGAGACTTCATGTTAAAATTTAACGCCGAATTGGCCCAGCTTTCTAACATGGACGTCCAAATAGCGGTCGCGATGCTAAAGCACGCCACCACCGATCCGAATCTCAAGCTGCACCTCACCCTCAAGCCCCCACGGGACCTGCAGGAACTTGAATCCAAGTCTGATAAGTTCGTCCGAGCAGAAGAAGCCTGCGCTCGAGAGCAGAATCAGCCCGGCCCCGATGAGAGAAAAAACGACGGCCGAAGGGCCATAAGGCCACGTGCCGACGAGAGGCAGGCAGGCCGGAACCCCGTCCCCGTCTTCGAGAGACTGGGAACCGCACCGCTGAAGTTCCCCCTCTCCCACGTTCTACTAGCTATCAGGGATCAGGGTCTCCTGACTCCCCCCAAGAAAATGGCCACAGACCCAAAGAAGAGGTCCGCTAGAAAATTCTGCGAATTCCACGGGGACCACGGCCACGAAACTGACCATTGCTTCCACCTCCGCCTACAGCTCGAAAAGCTGGCCGGAGAAGGGCACCTAAATCAATATCTCAGGAACCCTGGCGAAAGCTCGCGCGAGGTCTAGCACCCGCCCGACGAGCCCAGAGTTAGGCATCGGTCACCCAATAGACGCCGGTCCAACAACCGTCGCCGATCCACGAGCCGACACCGATCCCCTAGCCGGCATCGCTCCCAAAGCAGACGCCGATCCCGCAGCAGACACGACCACAAGCACAGCCACCAGCGCCCCCGGAAAGAAGAGCCCCCCGAGCAACCACAGGCCCGCGAACAGCCACCCACCATTTTCGAAAAAATCAATATCATCACGGGTGGGCCGGCAGCGGGAGGGCCGACAACCGCCGGTCGGCGGGCATATGCTGAACGTGTATTCTCCATGGATATGCCTTCCAAAAAGGCCCGAACAGATCCGCCCCATGATCATCACTTTCTCCAACAACGACCTTGAAGGGCTACAGGTCCCGCATGACGACGCACTGGTCATCAGGCTAATCGTCGCCAACTTCAACATAGGAAAAATCCTAGTCGACAGAGGAAGCTCCGTCAACGTGCTGCACCTCGACACTTTCGAAGAAATGAAACTGGGCAGGGAAAGGTTGGGACCCGCAGAGTATTCCATCTACGGGTTCTCCGGTGCGTCCGTACGGGTGGACGACAAGATCGACTTACTCGTGACCTTTGGGACATACCCCCTCCAAAAAACCATCCTGACCACCTTCCTGGTTGTGGATATACCATTCACTTACAGCGCCATTATCGGGCGACCCGCTCTCAGAGATTTGGGAGCAGTAGTCTCCACCCCCACCTCAAGATGAAATTCCCCACCCCAACTGGAGTAGGGGAGGTCCGGGGACAGCAAATGATCGCATGCCAGTGCTACGCAGCAAGCCTGAGAGGAACCAATGCCCCGGCCGAAAACTTTACGATCGATAGCGAAGATCCCCGGCAGCGGGCCCGCACAATCAGAGGAGAGCCCGCCGAGGAGCTAGACTCCATCCCCATAGCCCAAGATCAGTCGGAGAGACAAGTCCGGATCAGTTCCCTACTCAAAGGCCCCCTACGAGACCAGATGATCGACTTCGTCAGGATCAACAAGGACCTGTTCGCATGGTCCGCTAAAGACATGCCCGATATACCCAAGGAACTAGCCGTTCACAAGCTGAATGTGAACCCAGCCCTTAAACCCGTCCGGCAGAAAAAAATGAACTTCGCGATAGAGCGCCAAACTCACATAAAGGCCGAAGTGGAAAAGCTACTACAAGCCGGGTTCATCAGAGAAATCCGGTATCCCGAGTGGCTGTCAAACGTCGTCATGGTCAAGAAACCTAGCGGAGGCTGGCGGGCCTGTATAGACTTAACAGACCTAAACTGGGCCTGCCCAAAGGACCCCTACCCCCTCCCGCGCATAGACCAACTCATTGACGCCACATCCGGGCACGGACTTCTCACCTTCTTGGATGCGTTCTCAGGCTACAATCAGGTCAAAATGCACGAGCCAAACATCCCGAAAACAACGTTTATCACCGATCAGGGCGTCTACTGTTACACTGTTATGCCTTTCGGTTTAAAAAATGCGGGCGCCACCTACCAGCGGCTCGTAAATAAGCTATTCCAGGCGCAAATAAGAAGGAACGTAAAGGTGTATGTCGACGATATGCTAGTAAAAAGTCTAGAAGCCTCCAGGCACATCTCCGACCTTCAGGAAACTTTCAACACCCTGCGACGAGCCCGGATGAAACTAAACCCCGCAAAATGCGCCTTTGGGGTAACTTCCGGAAAGTTCTTGGGGTTCATGGTCAGCCAGAGAGGGATCGAGGCCAACCCCGAGAAGATTCAGGCCATCCTAGACATGGAACCCCCGGCGACAGCGTTAGAAGTACAGAGGCTCGCAGGTCGAATCACGGCCCTCGGCCGCTTCATGCCCAAATCGGCAGAAAAGTGCCAACCCTTCTTCAAACAATTAAAAAACATGCGGGAATTCGAATGGACCCCGGCCTGCCAAGAGGCTTTCGACTCCTTGAAGCAATACCTTCAAACACCACCCGTACTCGCCAAACCCGAGCCGGGGGAAGAGCTATTTTTATACTTAGCCGTCAGCCCCACGGCGGTGAGCGCGGTGTTGGCCAAACAAAGCAACAAAAAGGAACACCCGGTGTACTACGTGAGCAAGACTCTCCACGGTGCAGAAATCCGGTACCTAAACATAGAAAAGTTCGCCCTCACAGTCGTCAGCGCCGCCCAAAAACTCCGCCCCTACTTCCAGGCCCACCCCATTGTGCTTCTGACCGACCAACCCCTGAGGAAGATTCTCCAAAAACCAGAGACCTCGGGAAGGATGGTCAGTTGGGCCGTCGAGTTGGGAGAATTCGACATACAGGTCCGCCCGAGGCCAGCTATCAAATCCCAAGCCCTCGCTGACTTTATAGTGGAATCCACGGCCCTAGCCACGGAACCAGCAACAACGGAGGACGGCGAGGGCCCCACCGAACAGACGGATCGCAACGACATCGCATCAGACTCAGCCAGGCAAAGCAACGATGTTCATTGGACATTGCACGTTGATGGCTCAGCCGGCAAAAATGGGCACGGGGCGGGAGTGGTCCTCCACGGCCCAGAAGGATTTACGCTGGAATACGCCCTCAGGTTAGATTTCAAAGCCTCCAACAATGAAGCTGAATACGAAGCCTTACTGGCAGGGCTGAACCTAGCCGCGGAGCTCGGCGCGGGAAAGTTAAAAGTCCATGGCGACTCCCAGCTCGTCGTCAACCAAGTGAACGGAATATACGAATCCAAAGGCCTCAGGATGAAGAGATACCTCCAGAAGATAAAAGAAAAGCTGCAGGGGATGGGAGAGGTAGAGATCCTCCAGGTACCACGAGACATGAACAATCGAGCGGATGCATTATCAAAAATGGCCGCCGAAGAGATCCATGACTTCGGCGCCGTGCTCACAGAAATACTGCCCCACCCCAGCATCGACGAGGTGCAAGTTTTGGAAATTCCACCTGGACCAAGCTGGATGGACCCCATCATGCGATACCTGAAAGACGGTATACTGCCCACAGATAAGCTGGAAGCCCGGCGCCTAACTGCAAGAGCCGCCCACTACGTGGTCCACGGGTCCAGGCTCTACAAACGGTCATACACATGGCCGTACTTCCGATGCCTGGTGCCCTCCGAATCAGACTACGTGCTACGAGAAGTACATGAAGGGATCTGCGGAGACCACGGAGGCGGCAGGACTCTCGCTCAGAAAATTGTGAGGCAGGCTACTTCTGGCCTACGATCCTCAGGGACGCCAAGGAGTTGGTCAAGAAGTGCAGCCCATGCCAAAGGTACGCGACCACCCCCCGCCAACCGGCCACACCATATACCGCTATAGCAGGGCCCCTGCCTTTCGCCATGTGGGGCATGGATCTACTCGGACCCTTCCCGAAAGCTCCCGGGGGGCATACAATGTTGTACGTCGCCATCGACTACTTCACCAAATGGGTCGAGGTCAAAGCCGTGGTAAAAGCCAATTCCAAGGCGACGGAGAAGTTCTTCTATCACGACGTGGTGTGCCGTTTCGGCATTCCAAAGATACTTGTAACAGACAACGGTCCCCAGTTCGCTAGTGCTAAATTCAGCGGATTCTGCGATAACCTAAGCATCGAACATCGCTTCGCCTCCGTAGCACACCCGCAGGCCAACGGGCAGGTAGAGGTAACTAACAGGATCTTGCTCCAGAGCCTCAAGAAGCGACTGGGAGAAGGCGGAAAAAACTGAGTAGAGGCGCTCCCTAGCGTCCTCTGGGCCTATCGAACGATGCCCCGGACCGCGACTGGAGAATCCCCTTTCAGCTTAACCTTCGAGGCCGAAGCGGTCATTCCGCTAGAAATTGGCCTCCCCAGCTTCCGCACCGTGAATTATGACGAACAGGGAAATTCCGAGCTCCTCCGGAACACCCTCGATCTCGTGCTTGAAAAAAGAGAGCAAGCTCTTCTCCGAACCGCCTCCTATCAGCAAAAGGTGGCACGCTACTACAACGCCCAGGTAAAGAAACGCTTGGTAAAGCCCAGAGACCTGGTGCTACGGCGTGCGGAGGTATCCGACCCACGCAACACCGGAAAACTCGCCCCTAAATGGGAAGGACCGTACAGGGTCATTCGAGCACTCCACCCCGGGGCCTACCAACTAGAACGCCTTGACGGGACCCCAGTCCCTCGCAGCTGGAGCATGGACAACCTCCGAGAATTTTACCAGTGAAAAGACAGGGTAAGTTCCGTGTTTTTCTTTAAAAGCATGATGAATATTTGTTTGTTTCTTTTTGTGTCTCTAAAAGCAAAGATGTATTTTCTCCTTAAACAAATCAATGGAATAGCGTTTCTACTTAAAACCATACGTATCTCCACTTTCCGGCCCATAATAAACGAGGGACCCGAAAGAAGACAGGGAGTGAGACAGAGGTAGCATCGGGGCCGATCCCCCCGAGAATACCCTAAAATGCTCCCCATGAAGAAAAGAACTCCCCTTAAGGGGCAGGCGGGACCCATTAACCCCGGACTAATCACCCGAGGGGAAGATAGTCCTTCCAGACACCCCACGAGGTGCACCAGAAATATTCTCGACGGTCAGATTGAAATTCAATACCAAAAGGCTCGGATAACCCGGAGCACATCGTGTATACAAAAAAAGGGGAAGAAAGCAGAAAAAGGAAGGAAAGAAGGAGAATTCAAAAGTTATTACAGACCCCGTAAGAAAAAGTAAAATATAAGGTCCAAAATACATCCTGGCATCACTGAGCCCCCTCAGAGGTCTCAGGGACTACTGGATCCGCCAGGGCCGCCACCTCCTCTCCAACCAGCTCCGGTGCCTCTACTGGAACCGGCGGAGGATCGACCTCAGCCTCATGTATCAGTCTGTCAAGGGGAAAGGAAGGATCAACCTCTTGAACACGCCTCCGGCATTCAGCAAAAGCATCAATCTCAACATCCACACTAAACGCGGCCGCAGCCCTAAGAAACTCCACTGAGCCACGCCATTCCTCCCGCACCTCCGCCAGTTCCCGGGCATGCGTTCGACGAGCCACCGCCAATTTGTCCACCGCACGACTTCTCCCCTCCATAGTTGTCCGGAGGTCTTCTCGAAGTCGAGCGACAGTATCATCAAAGGTCGTTCTCTCCGCCCGGGCTCTATCCAAATCCTCGCTTAGCTGCCGGTTTCACTCCTCAAAGGCACTTATCTCAGCCTCATCCTCGAGCAGGCACTGCACCATCCTCCTGGCATAGCTCTGGGTCTGTAAAAGCAACATATCAGAAAGTTTCCAACGTACGTTCTCAAAATAGCAAAGAAAGAAACGTACAAACAGAAAACCGGCCACCCGGTACTTACGCAAGATGTTGATTGAAAATACTGAGCCCCAAGGGCCCTACGATCGTAGCCCTCCAACTCAACCTCGTCGCCAGGAAGGGCGGTCGTCACCCCCAGCTCCACCCCAACCCGTGGATTCGCAAGTACACTATCCTCAACGCCAATCTTCCAGTTAGGCTTAAACAGCTCTCCTCGCGCCTGGAAGCTCTGCGGAGGAAGCACCACCCGTTCCAGAAGAAGTTTGGTCATAACCGCCCCCTCCATCCGACTTGGCACGTCCTCCGCAAAGGCAGGAGAATGTGCCACGCGAACAACATCCCCCTGCCGAACGCTAGAAGGGGCAGCCCTCTTGGCGGACGGCTCCGACTCCGAAGGACAAAGCCTAGCCGCCCCCTTTTCTCCGACCGCTCGAGCAGAGGGGCTAGAAGGCACGGATGCCGTGAGTTTCGCTTGCGACCGGCCCAGCCTAGCCGCGGCCATGAAATCAGAAGGGATCTTCTTATGACTCATCAGACCCTTCGTCACCACCGCAACTCCTTTCCCCTTACCAGCGTCACCGGAAGAAGACATACCTCCTGCTAAAAATAGGAGAACAACAACCGCTCAGAACGAAGGAAAGCAACAAAAAAAAAGGGAAAAAAAAGGGGAGAAACAGAGAGGGAGAAAGAGGAGAGGCGCTCACCACGACGGCTGGCGGAACTCTCCCCCGTTCCCTCGCCCACACCGCGGGTCCTCCTCTCTGCCGCTCCCAGCAAACCAAGCCTCTTCAAGCTCCTCTCCCATCTAAACTCGGAAACGTCAATAGCCTCCCCAGAGGCGAGCTTCCCCAAGTCAAACTTGCTATAGTAAGACTCGTCGGGGAGGGACTTCCTCCGCCACTCAACGGAGCGCCTCCACGACCGAGGAAAGTGCCAACCGGCGTCCGACGGAGGGGTGATGAACACATACTCCTCCCACTTTTTGATGGAGGAAGGCAAGTTTGCCGCTATTTTCACTTGAGGACACTGGGTCAGATATAGCCAGCTGTCCTCCCCCTTCACTAATGGGCTAAGGGCAACACAGGCCCGGAGCAGCAGAAGGGTAGGCTGAACCTTGTGAAGACCCGCCTTGGCCACAAAGGCCAAGAGAGTGCGCCAACTATTAGGCGCCAGTTGGGAGGGGGCCACCCGGTAAAACTCGAGGGCCTCTACTATAATGTCTAAGAGCGGGAACCTAACCCCCGCCCGGAAAGCCTCCACGTGGAAAGCTACCTCTTCCTCAGTAGTACCTCCACACACCCCCTCTACAAAGGAAGGAACCCTAATCCCATAATCATCGGGAATGTGGAACTCCCTCCTAATTTTCTCCGCCGCCCCTTCCCCCAAAGTGTTCCTGAAACACGCCACCCGACCGGGACAAATAACGGCACCAGACCGAATATCCCCAATCTCCGCCTCACGAGCAAAAGAAACTCGAGCCCGAGATTCCGAAGGAGCGGCCCCCACCGATGACCCAGAGGTCCCGGAGCTATCTCTCAACTCCGTGGGCTGCCGTACATCTTCAGAGACCCCGCCCCCACCCTCTACAGACAACCTCCTCCTTTTTCTTGGCGGAGCCCTCTCCAGCACTTCTACCAACTCAGAAGAAGGGCTCTGAGGTACAGTCGCGACAGACATCGTAAACTATCAAACGGCGAATAACAAAAAAACACACAGAACTCACCGGAAGAAGGTTGATGAACAAGCAACGTACAGAAAAATCGCCGCGGAGCAAAACCTGTTTAACCCGAGGAAGACGAAGAAATAAAGCAAATGATGAAATCCCCAAAAGGCTTTAAAAAGGGCTAGGGTTTCGACACGCGTCGTTTGATTTCCCTCCTTTTCTAAATCGATGGGACACGCACACGTGGCGCCGATTGGGAAACCCGAGGGAACCGCCAAAAGTCCCACACGGAAAAGACGCCCCTACCCCTACGTGACTTCCCCAGCAAGCCATCCTTAAACCCTCACCGCGCCCAACAGCAAAAGGCTCGGACCCGTCACAAGGGTCCGACATACACATCCACAAGATGGGAAAGACCACGTTTGACGGCAAAGAGCTCGGAACCCTTCACAAGGTGACGATATGCGAATCCGTGGGGTGGAAAATACTGCGTAAGGCCAAGAAAGGCTCAGAGCAAGTCCCGAAGACATGACACACGGTGCCACCAGGCAAATAATACCAAACACAGCGAAAAGGCTCGAGTCGCGCGGGAAAACAAAGGCGCAAGGAGAAAGCAAACGCGTAAGGAGAAAGCAAACATAGGATATAAGTTGTAAGAAGCAGAGAAAAAGACAAAAGAGCCATTCATAAACCACTTCCTTCTGGCCCACAAGCCTACAAAAGAGGGAGGAGTGAGGACAGAAGGCACACAGGCCCGGACCCCCAAGGCCCCTAACAAAAAGAAAAAAAAAGACACAGAGAAAAGAGGCTTCCTCCAAAATTCTACTCATCCCGCCACCTCGAGCTCAGAGCGATTGGCCGCTAAAAGAGTTCTCCGCATCGGAGAGCTCCTTATCACTCTGCTCCCCCTCCGAAGAGCTCCCCCAGCGGTGACTCTCAGCAAATCGGGCCCAGTCATTCAGCCAGCGCACCCGATTCCTCAACAAATCATTTTCCGCCCGCAAGGCCGCAATCTCCCGATCCATGTCAATCATCCGACTGCAAACCGCCATTTTCCTACGATGGACATGGGAGAAGAACGACCGGTGGCGATGGACAAAAGCTTCATGGGACTCCCTCTCGTAAAACGGGGGAAGGGGAGAACGCGGGGAAAATCCTGGAGGCGGGTTCCTCTCAAGAATCGTTTCCCGGGGCCCCAACCCGTCGGGGTTACTCTCGGGACTGCTGGGAGGACTCCCCTCGGTAGCCACTCTCCCCCCACCGCTAATAGAGAGACCCTGGAAAGACGATGACATCTCTGACACTCCTGAAGAAAGGCTGGAAGAAAGCAAAAATAAGAAGAACGACGAAGAACAAAAGGCAATCTGCATGAAAGCATGAGAGCCCACCCCTTATAAAACCCTATGGGAAGCCCTGGGGTAGGAAAGCGAAGCGATTGCCATCCGCGTGCTCGTTTCCTATTGGATGACCGAGCGGCGCCGCGTAATGGCGAGACAATTCCTCGGGAAGGAACCGCCGGAGGAGACAGCACGTCCTCTCGTACCCCAAAGCTCCCATAAATGCCTTCGTCACGATATTCTTTAACTAGGCAAGCAAGCCCGCTCCCCGGGACCAATCAATGGACTGAAGGTAACACCATGATGAGACATAAAGACGGCGCTATTCTTAGAACACGCCACGTGTCGCCCCCACACATATATAAAGCTTAAACTTCATAAAGAAGGGCGATGGGACACGCCAAGACCATACGAATCCAACACGTATCGCTATCTCGACCCCACGCAGGTTTGGGGCCCGGAGCGCAGGCATTCAAAAAAAAAAGAGGAAAGAAAAGGAAGAGGCCCGGAGCCCAGGTGCAAGGCCACGGCACACGAGCACGATGAGCAGCGGGGATTAAAAGCGACAGAAAAGGCTCGGAATCCCGCGCAAGTTCGGTCAGAACATCGCAATTCCTTACAAACAAAGATAATATCTATCAAAACACAAAAAGCAACACAAAAAAAACACACGGCACCAATTCATGAAGATCATCCATTCACATCCTCCTGGCCCACAGGCCCACAAAAAGAAAGGGAAACGAGGAACAAAGCACGAGGCACGCAGGCCCCAAAAAAAATAAAAAATAAAAAAAATAAAAAATCCCCCACAAGGAAGGGGAAAGGCACGCACAAACACAAACAGAGCCAGAGATTAATCGGAGCAAGACTCATCTCCCGAAGGGTTCCCCTCCTCCTCCCAAGAATTTTCCAGCAGGGGGTCCACCTCATATTCAAACAGCTGCTCATTGAGAAGGTCAACCTTTTTCTGTAGAGCCTCATTCTCCCGCTTCAAGACCTCGATCTCCTTGCCCATCTTCACAATACGGCCACATAATTCCGTCCCCTGGTGATAGGCTCGGGAGAAAAAAGACCACTCCTTGGCGACACGGGAACGAGACGACTTGTCGTCCCTAGGCAAGGAGGAAAGGCGAAGGGGGGGGGGAAGCCGGAGGAAGAACCCGGGTCCCTCCTAGCCTTCTTTTGACGAGCTGCAAGATCCTCCCTCGGATCGGAAGACAAGTCGGGGTCACTCGACGATTCCTGGAGGAGGTGGGCCTTGCCCCTAACTCACGAAGGAAAACCCGACATGTTGTTGAAAAAGGCACGAAAGGACACCTACTGCAAGGCGCCAGGGCGATCCCCCTTTTAAATTCAGGAAGGGAATCTTGGTACCTCGAAACAAGGCAACCCATTTAACGATGCTACCAATTCCTGGGGATGGCCGCGGGATAAAATGGCGCGCCTTCTCGATCCCCGGAGCCCTCGTAAATATCCTCATCATGACTTCGCTCGAACAAAATGTTACTCCCTTGGCCCATTCAATGGACCAAAGGAGTAAGGGGGAGTTATGATGGGACACAAATACGGCTGTATTCTCAGATATCGCCACGTGTCGTCCATGCACGAGCAGAGCCCAATCATCATGAAGAAAGGCATTGGAAAAAGGCAAAGACCACACAATCATGACACGTGTCACCCCCTCGCCGCCTAGGCCTCACCATCACAAATCATGGAAGGAAATGGCCGCCAAAGCCATGCGCGCCGGCGAAGTAGGGGGATGGCCCAATCCTGCAAAAGAAGGTTTTCTCTCCATAATGATGAAAAGGGCCGCACGCCTCCCTTTAAAAGGGAGGAAAAGGAAGAAGGAGAGGAGGCTGGTCCGCTGAAAAAAGGACTTCACCCATTCTCCACTCTAGACACCGGAAAAAGAGGCGAGGCAACAACAGAGGAGGCTAGGAACTCAATCCTGCTCTCCCTGCTAGTCCCCTCCGACCCACTCACTCACGCACCCAAAAAAGATTCCGCACGCTGCCCCTGGTAACCCTGATCGAAACCCCTTCCCCATCTCGCTGTTCTTTATATTGATTGGTCGAAGGATCTGACTTGGGTGTTGAAGTGGTCGTCCGGGACCCACCTTGGATCCCCTGACCCCCTTTGTTTATGATTGCAGACCCCGCGGAGGCCCTCTACCGACCGCGCAATCGCAGGCCCGGATTCAGACGCCATCACATTCTTTTCTTCAAGAGCTTTGATCTTGCATATCCTTTTGAAGAAGATCTCTATAGGGCTTTATATTTGTAATCTTTTGGAGAGATTGTGAGCTATTCATTGTTTGTATTAGCCTATCAAGACGCATTGAGCTAGCTTCATCTTCTTTCTTTTCATTGTAAGTGGGGTCTACGATTCGGTCGAACAACAACAGTGAATCGGGTTCATGAAGAGAAGTGATTCCCTTGGAGGCGGCATGCGAAGAGGGTTGATCTTCATGGAGACGGTTGCAAAGAGCGTTGATGTTCTTGGAGGTGGTTGTGAAGAGGGTTTGTTCCCTTGGAGGCGGTGTCCATTGTAATGCTTGGAGATTCGACGTGTGGTTACATTCGGGGAAGGTCTTTACAGAAATATGAGCATGTGATATGGTTACATTCGGGGAAGGTGTTTGGCACCCCTCATGCCCGGGTAAACCCGGTCTTTTGTCTTCGCTTGGCAGTTTTAGAGAACTTTAGCAAAAAAAAAACTTTAACTTTTTATCCTTTACTATGATTAAGCTTAATTCCTATTTTTAAAAGGATAATGTATCTGGTTTGTATTACCGGAAATAGGGGTGTTTACTACATGATTTGGGTCCTCAAAGGATTGCTACCGAATCATGTAGTGGCTGCCTCAATCTGGATAATATAATAATTGAAACAAAGAAAAGAGGATTTAGGTTTTCTCCGTTTGTCTAACATCGTCGGAGCAATAGATTTTCACCTCTATCTCTTTTGTTTATGGTAGGACCAGAGATGGAGTGACGGGGTAAGGAGAGGGAATGGAATCCTATTTATTCAAAATGTAAGGGTTTACACTATAGAGTTCAGGGCAAAGGGATCCCTAAACCCTACAGATACCTATTACCTGGTTTTACAATTGAAATACAAAAAACTGGAACTCTAATATAAATATACCTAAAAAGCGGGTCTAGCTCTCAGAAATTGGACGGCGTAACGACGCCTCATGAGAAGGCATCACTCCGAATCCTCTAAACTTTGGCATAGTAACGGCGCTAGTAAGGTGCTATCGCTCTGCGTCCTCAGAATTCTGGCAGAATGCTGATGCCTAGAGATAGTAGGCCCTTCAAATATCTCTCGCTCTACTCTCTCTCTCTCTCTCTCTCTCTCTCTCTCTGGTTGAAAAGGAAACTGAAGTATTTTGGAAGATATTTTCTAGGAAAATAAAAAAACTAGGAAAATGCGGAGGGGTTTTGGTCTGGTATTTCTTGTTTTTCTAATCTAATTCTTCTCTGAATCTGATCTGGTTTTTATTGATTTCTAATCTACTTCTGATCTGATATTTACTTCTACCCCCTATTTATAGAAAATTGAGGAAAAATCACAATTTCTGATTTTAATTAAATCCAAAATTGGGATTTAAATTGCAAATTTTGATTGTAAATTCGCAATTTGCGATTTTTACCTAAAAAATGTCTGGTCGGGAGGGGTATCGTTGTCTGAAAAATCAGTTTTTGGGAGTTTTCAGAACTTTGACAGATCATATCAGAAATCCCAAAGGGCAACCCAAGAGGGGGGTGAATTGGGTAATTAAAAATTTTAACTTAAGTTGCAAGGGTGTGTGAAATTAATCCTAAATTATTGTAACCCTTGTTCAATTAATATTGTGAAGCAAAAAATAATTTACCAATCACCACAAGAAGGAGGGTGAGGAGTGAAGAGACTACACAAGGATTTTTAGAGTGGTTCGGTCTCAAACGGACCTACTCCACTACCTAAGTAGTTGGTATTTTCTATGGATTTTCCTTCACTATGATGAGATTCCGCATGCCGAATCTCCAAGCTTTTACAATGAATTCCGCCTCCAAGGGAACAGACCCTCTTCGCAAGAACCGTCTCTAAGGACGTCAACCCTCTTTTGACGCAAACCGCTTCAAAGGGTATAACTCCTCTTTTCAAGTACACGACGAATATGAAGAAATAAATAACTCTCAAGCCTCTTTAAGGCAAATACAAACAATCAAAGCTGACCAATCACTCCTATTGATTAGAAATCAAAGCTCCATGGAGTGCCTCTTGACATGAAGTAAATGCACAAATAAATGCTCAAGAGGAAGAAGAAAGAATCCTATTGATTTTCAAGCTTAAATACTAAGGTTTGATAAATGATTTTTTCAATAGGTTCTTTGGAAGGTCAAGGATAGGGCATTTATAACCCAAGCATTGATATTACTATTTGGGGGCAAAACCATAAATAATCAACCAAGAAATATCAAGTCGCTCGAGCCCCAACAACTATTTTGCCAGACGGGCGTGGTCGACCGAGGTGTAGTGGTCGTCCACCCCTTCTGGCACTCAATTTTTATTTTTGAATTTCTAAACAGTCGCGGTCGACCAAGGTGTCGTGGTCGCCCGCCGAGGGCTTTCTGGACTATTTTATTTTTGTCCAGAAACCTTTCCGCAGTAGGCCAAGCGTTTGGCAATCGGCTGCCGTGACCTTTCTGGATGGCTCCGAATTTTCTAGGAGGCCATCCGCGGTCGACCAGGTAGCCTCAGTCAAGCGACCTACTTTTGTTGGGTAGATGCTGGATTTCCAGCATCCATCTCGCGGTCAACCGGGATGCCTCGGTCGACCGGCCCTGTTTTGAAAACTTTTTTTTAAATATTTAAACTTTAGGGCATTGAGCCATGGTCTTTGGGCTTTTGTCCTAAGTTTTCAAATACCTTTTGAGTTTGTTGAAATGCTTTTGAAAATGTTTTGAAAACATGACTTCATGCATAATACTTAATGTCAAGAGGACTCTAATACATTCTAAGGAGTAAAGAAACCTTGAGTCTTCTTGAATCTTCATCTTCTAGGCATTTGCATGAGACGTTCTTTGACTTAGCAGAGTCTTCTATCTTGTTCTTGGGCTTGTGGTTTCTTTCATTCTTCCTTGAGCTTCAAGGCTTCTAGAAGGAACACCAATGCTTGACTGTCTCCGAGTTGTGCCCTTCTTCTTATTGCTTCAAGTGTTGGCTTTGATAACTCATGTCTAAATCACAACACTAGAGCAACCATTAGCAAACTACTATCAATTTGGGTTTGTTGATCATAAAAACATAAAAAGGTTGTACCCTTGGGCTTACATTCTCCTCCCTTTTGATGATGACGAACCTAAATTGATTATGAAGTGGAGGCTCCCCATAAATATGATAAACATGTAAATTATGCCTCCCTTCATTATATAGTTATCATATCTTTGGTTCAAAGTAAATTATACATGTTTTGCATGAGTATACCCTTTAGCACAGGATAAGCATAAGTAGTGCAGTGTGAGTGACTTAGAGGACATAAATGCATGGGTTATGAAAAATAATCAATAGAATGTGCATAACTATGAAACATGATCAATTTACCAATATTTCTCCCCATTTTGTCACACCAAAAAGAATGGGGAAAGAATAGTATATGCGTAGTGCAAAATCCCCTCCTTTTTTTTATTTTGAGTAGTCAAGTTTAACTCCCCCTACTTAACTACCTTTATGCCTACATATATAATAAAATATCATCCAAATAGGCATGTTCATGAACTAGATGTAGGCTTTGGCTCAAAATCTTTAGATGTCTTAATTAGAGGTGATGGTACCTGTAAGCCCAAGGGTTCGTATGGGTTCAAACATTCACCTTACCTTCTTGTTTTGATGCTAGCAAACCCAAATTGATTAGCATTTATGGACTAATGTGTTGCTTTGAGGTGTTGTGTTCTATACAAGAATTTCACATGTCAATTGCTATTACACAACTCATCACAATACATAGCTTGCGGATCCAAACACACAATGATCAAGGAGCTTGCACCCACATTGGAGACATCACCATTTGGAGATGTTCAAGTCAAGAAGCTGAGATAAAGATCCCACAAGTTTCCTAGGAAGTGTCAAGAAGAAGCTTGGAGATGAACCAACATGGTGACACCTCATGGACCTCTCAACATGTCTTGAAGATAGGAGGGACTCACATGAGCCAAGTTCAAGATGTTCACTCGCAAGTCAAAGAAATCCAAGAAAGTGCCAAGGAGCGAAGACATTCTAAGAAGACTCAATGGTATACTTTTTAGAATGTATTTAGAGTCCTCTTGATTTCATGAAAATTGCACTTTCAAAGATTTTCAAATGGTTTTCATAAAACAAGTTTTTTCATCTTTGGAAACCATCAACACACCCGAAAATGTGTTTTGAAAACCTAGGACTAAAAGCCCAAAGACCATGGCCCAAGACCCTGAACTTTTAAAAGTTAAAATGGAATTTTACATAGCGCCGGTAGACAGGGGTGTCCCGGGCGATCGCGGAAACAAGGCTGGAAATCCAACACTTGGCTTCAAATAGCGGGCCGGTCGACCGGGGTGATCCAGACGACTGCGAAAATGGTTCTGCTGAAACAGAACCATTCCGGCATGGTTTGGGCGGGCGACCGCTATGGGCTGGTCGACCGCGGATAGGTTTTTGAGCGAAATTTTTAATAAAAATTGTAGCCCTCGCCGGGCGACTACCATGGGCCGGTCGACCGTAACGGTAAGAAATTTGAAAAAAAAGGGAACCCGATAAGGGCGGGCGACCGCCGTTGCTCGGTCGACCGCGCCGGTTTGGCAAACTAGCCGTTGGGGCTTGCGGGGCTTGACTTTTTCAACCCAGGTTTTTACAGTATTACCCCCAAACGGTCATATTTTCAAATGGGCTATATATACACTAAGCAAGGTTTTGAACCTTTTGAAAGATTAAATCCCACCCTTTTAAGCCTAAACTTTCATATCAAAAGTTTAACCTCTTTGAACTTGTAATTTTACATTATATCAAGAGGATCTCCATTAGGCTATTACATTTTATCTATTCTTTGGAGAGTTTGTGAGCTACAAATTTTGTAATCCGCTTATCAAGAGGTAAAGAGAGAGTTTTATTCTTTTTGTTCTTCATTTGTATTGAGGGTCTTCGATTCAGCCCGGTAACAAAGGTGAATCCGTTGTATTGAGGGTCTTCGATTCGGCTCGGTAACAAAGGTGAATCCGTTGTAAGAGGGAGTGTCCCCTCGCAAGGCTTCGTGCAGAAAGGGTTTGTCCCCTTTGGAGTTGGAGAAGTAGTGGTGTACGGCTTGGAGATTCACTATTGAAGAATCTCAACTTTAGTGGAGTGCCCAAGGAGGAAAACTTGGAAGAGTGGAGTAGGTCTTGTGATAGACCGAACCACTATAAAATCTCGTCTTCCTTGTGGATGCTTTCTTTTCTCCTTTCCTTGCACTTATGGTGATTGGTAATCTCTTCTCTTTATGTTTATTATTTATTGAACAAGGGTTAAAGCACATGAGGACAAAGTAATATCTAAACCCTAGCTTTTATTTTCTTGCTTATTTGAACAACGGTTAGATTAATTAATGCTTAATTAGTAAATTAATTTTAATAATCCATCTAATTAAGCAAAGAATTTTTTATTGACCAATTCACCACCCACTTGGGTTGTCACACTTGTATTTCATTTCGTATCAGAGCTATAGGCTCTTAAAGAGATTTTTTAATTACAAAATCTACAAGAGAAAAGATCCGTGACAATCCAAATGAATTTTGAGAAAGGCCGATCCGCTCTAATTCCTCCATTCTTTGATGGAACGAATTATGGAGCTTGGAAAGTGCAAATGCTAGCCTATCTCAAGTTATAGATTATGACATGTTAGATGTCATTGAAAATGGGTTTTCTTTATCAAGGAAATGTAATAAAAATAATTTAAAATTATTTTCCTTGAACTCAAAGGCAATGATTTTATTATGTTGTGGTTTAACGTCAAACATCTTTGAGAAAATTTCAACATGTTTAAATGCAAATGATATTTGGACCAAACTTGAAGATATTTATGAGAAAAATGTTTGTCTCTTTTCAAATGATAAAATTATTCTTGAACAAAAAGAGACCTTACAAAAAGCTTTTACAAATGAAAAGTTTTTTAAACATTCAATCTCAATTTAGAAAGTCAAATAGATAATTTGAAATCGGAATTAAATGAAAATTTGAAAAGAAATAAAAAATTAAGTCAATTGAGCAAAATTTTGATAGATAAAAAAGATGACTTAATCCAAAGATGCAATGCCTTTGAGAAAGAAAATAAAAGCCTTGAAAACACAAACATAGAATTAAAAGAAAAATATAAACATATTTGTGAAAATGAAGAACAACTTAAAGTTAAATTATCTCATGAAATAGACTATTTCGAAAATCAATTAAATGAGATAAAATTAGAAAAAGAAGAACTCTCTTTAAAGAATCAAAGACTACAAGAAGAAAAAGATAAACATGTTTGTTTACTTTCAAAGTCTTGTGATTCTATTTGTTCCTCGCCTACTAAATTTTATTTATTCTTGTACTTATTGTGGTAGATTTGGACATTACAAATCTAAGTGTAATCTTAGATTTGTGAAATCAAGCAAGTTTGTTTGGGTAAGAAAGGACACACTCCCGCAAACAAACTTGATTGGAACCAAAGTGATTTGGGTTCCAAAGTTCCCCATTCAAACTATTCATTGAATATATTAGTTTAATAGGTTGTGCTTTAATTTTCATATCATATGATTTCTCTCTAGATACTATATTTCAATGTTGGATTTCTTGTATCAAGATTACATGTGCTTAAATGATATATCATTTCATAATTAAGCTTAGATACATGCAATTACACTTGATTTAATAGAATGTATCTATGCCCATAGAGCATAATGAACACATCATATTCATTCTATCTATGTAGAAAATAAGAAAATCCATCTCTAGACTATTGTTGTACTTAAACTTTTATATCATTTGAAAATTGCTTGCTAGATATCATGTGTTTAATGTTTAAATATCATATATCTAGTCAATATTTGTTAGATACAACTCATTACATGAATCTACATTATTGTATCTAATCATATTGTACCTGTGGACCCCGATCCGGAGGAGGCGGTAAGGAACGAGTCCCCGTCGGTCCTTTAGATCTCCACATAAAGGAGAGCTCTACCAAGAAACTCTCGAAACGGTGCCACCCTCATAGAATAGCACGAGTGGCGATATAAATGAGATACCTCTTGATCCAGAGCCAAGGCTCGAAACAAAGACGTACCTAAAACAATTCAGAGTCGCCATCCATGGATAGGCTATGGAACCCAAAAAACAAATCCTTTGTGCAATGGATAACCAGAAATATATAGGTCCATGCCTGATTAGAAATTGGGAAGGGCTGAAGAGCATCCAACTCGCCCGAGTGCAAGCACTCAGTCTCTTATGCCATATTTTATTAATTTTGAAGAGTTTTGGGCAAAAATCATGTGAAATGGGAACAAATATCTCCAAGAGAACGTCTACCTAACATGCATGACCCGGTGATGGGTAAAAGAAAATAAAATATCCAAGTCCTAAAGAGAATTGATATCAGAACCATCTGACATTGGAAAGAACACTAGAATCCGCTCTCTCTAAAAGAGGCAGAGAAGACTAGAGTTTATCCAATAACAGATAATCCTACTACCTATCCCTACACATCACATCTAACATCCATGCCTAAAGAGAGCTAGAACCAGTATCATCTATCATGAGAATGATCACTAGAATCCACCGTCTCTCAAAGAGGCAGAGAAAACTAGAGTCTATTCGATAACAGATAACCCTGCTTCCGGTCTCTATATATCCCGTTTAGTCCTAACTCATCACATCTAGGAAAGTAGTAAACATACACATGCACATCTAAAGAGATAAACCTGCACAGTGAACAAATATTAGTAGATAATAACAAAAGTAACAATCAATAATAGTAAAGAGCTACAGCTAAGCATGTGATCAAGAAATAAGTAAGCAGGTAAATGCTACAGCTAAGAATGCGAATAAGTAAAGCAGTATAAAGCTACACCTAAGCATGTGAATCATCAAAAGAAGATAATCACTCAAAGCATCAGAAGAATACACACTAACACTAACATGTCCCTATACATGAGATTATAACTGGCATGCAAGCCACACAACCAACATCATACAAGAAATATATCAAAAGGGGAGATAATACTCAAGTATGTCACTATATGAGAAATATTGACAAATAACATACCACAGCCCCTAAAACTCTAATAACAAACCCTAAGACTCTAATGTGAAGTTTGACTCAGACCAGGATGGCCATCTCGGCTGCTCTACGTATCCCGGCCTAGGGAAGAATCAGAGTCAACGTAGTTCGGTGGCCTATTCTAAGTTATGATGCCTAAATGTGCCTATACCACACTAGACTCGACACGACACGACTCGACTCATGTTTTAGTTGTTTAAGTATTTTAGACACACCAATATAGTCCTGAACTAATGTAAGTCAACCTGGTCTAATGTAGGTGGGCCCTACATCCTATGTGCAACTAGGCTGAGAACCTAGAAAGTGGGCTAACTAAGTGCATCCTAATCTAGCCATTGACTCGACTATGTGTTTAACCGACCACGACTCGAGGCCTCCTAACTCTAGGGACACTCACACGACAAGACAAAACAAACAAAATCAAACAAGACTCTAAACAATATAAACCCTTTCATACTCCATCCTAGAATCTAAGGGGAAGAGCTTTTCGAAAATATTTGATTTTTAAGAGTTTTTCACTTTCTTTTTTTAGGGTTTTTGAATTCATTAATGAGTTTTAAGGATTTTTGTTTGTTTATTTATTTATAAAATGGTGAGAAATATTTATAAAATAGTGACTGGACTTGAGGTGACGATCTCAAGCTGCCTACGTACCCTGTGGAAGGGGATCAAGCCAACGTAGTTTGGAAACAAACTTTCCTAACTACAATCCTAGTGACGTTGAATTTTTAAATGTTTTTGAATTTTTTAAAGTTTTCAATTTTTTTTGTATTTTAAACATGTTTCAATATTTTTGGTGTTTTAAATGTTTTAATCCTTAAAAAGAGAACAAACCAAACAGCACACTAGGGCCAAACCCTAGGGCTAAAGGAAAAAACCCCGAACAAGCTAACTAATGTCCCAAGAACATGAAATGGTGAAATCTCAAACAAGTAAACTAGTGTCCCAAAGTAAAAATGAGAATAGTAAGATCCCAAGTATGTAAAACACTAACAAGGCTAAACAAGCCTCTAAAAGGGAGCGACAACAACTCTAAAGGATAAACCCATAACTGACATCATTAAAGAGGGAGTACAAGTAGATCGAAACATATCTAACAACTCTAAGAGGGGGTGCAAATAATTCAAAGACTTTCTAATAACGATACAAAAAATGTGAGGGAAAATAAGTCAAAGACTCTCTAAAAACTTTGTGAAAGGGGTGCTATCGGGTCAAACCACGCTACATAAACACTTAAAAATATACAAGGGTGCTAGTGAGATTGGGCGAGTCTCCTAGACACAGAGGTGGGCTCCAAGTATGCCTATCATTGCCCTTGCAATGATAAATAGGGAATAAGGGTAACTAACAGACCAAGTTGGTCTTCTAAAGTAGGGGTACAACTTATGAGACTTGAGATAATCTCCTATAGGTTAACTCTTTACACAACTAAGATGGACTCCCTAAGGGATAAGCTCTAAACAACAAGGCTTGTCTCCAAAGGAGAGCTGCCTTAATGAGATTGAGTGGGTCTCCTAGTGGGGGCTCTAGATGACTCTTTCATTGCCCTTGCAATGAAAAGGCTTCTAATGTCTAATCACATCTAAAAGACTTAATAAGTCATTTAAATGAGAGAATAAAATGTTATTAGGACTTGACAAGTTATCTAAAAGAGCGGGCTTGGGTTAACACTTTCATCGCCCTTGCAATGAAGAAAGGCTACTAGTGACTTGAGGTTGTCTAAAAGACTAGAAAGGTCTCTATAGAGATAAGAAAAAGAAGGGGATACTATCGAGACTAAGTAAGTCCTCCTAAAGGATGGGCTTGGGATGACTCCTTCATCGGCCTTGCAATGAATAAGGAAACCTAAGGTTTTAAGGCATCTACAGGTCTATGAACTCTAAAGACGAGGAAAGAAGAAGGAAGAGGGTACTATCATATCCAGATAACTCCCACTGAAGAATGGGCTTGGGCTAACGCCTTCATCGCCCTGGCAATAAAAAAAATGAAGCATTGTTTAATACCAATTCCTAATAGATTGAAAACATAACAAGATTTCCTAAAACAAGTAAAATGGCAAGTGAATTGAAATGTACATAGACAAAATGAAGACAACACAACTAGTAAAATTTCAATAAGAATCTAAGTCTCATGCCCATACTGACACAAACATCCAGAATTTGAATTATGCCTTAATTAACATGAACAAATGGTTAGTGTACACAAACACCGAGACTTCATGTTCATCTATAATCAAGAAAGAAATAAATCCTAAAGTTGAAAGCTAACTACACCATACTATACTTAAGAATATGATGCAGGATATGCGGACAAAAGCTTTCCATTAACATCAACACTCATTATCCATTTTCTGTCAATCATAATAATACTGGATGAAGGACAAGAGAGTTTACTATAATTTTTAATCATAATGACACTTAAATATAACCTACAACTCATTGTTTTAAACATAACTTGAGCATTTAAATATAACCTGAATACCTTGATACTTACAAAAAAATCATAATAAACTGAGCAAATATCCTTATTTTACTTTGTCCTCACATCTCAAGTTATAATCACTATAATCCTTCATTCAAAAATGACATTTTGAGAACCTTATAGAGCTCCTTGAGTTTATTTATACTGACATCATTTTCCTGAAGATATTTCCAAAAGATCCTTTCAAGCAATAGAGTAAAATCAACAACACTCTCATCAAATAACCTAAAGTAGGCCTTTTTTTTATGACACATTTTCAAATGAGTATAACACCCCAATAGCCTCAAGGTCAAATATTCGGTTCAATATAGACAATAGCTACAAACAGTGCCAACAAGTTCAGTGCTTATGACATGAAAAGAAGACAATACAAAGATTGGCAATCGATGCGGGCAATAAAATGGAAGCAAATTAAACCTTGTGTACTTAAGGCTATACAATAGGACAAACATCGACCATTAAAATGTACAATACAATTGAGACAAGTTTAGCTTTTGTGCAATCCAAGTGAGAAACTGGTGATCTCAAAATAGGTGATAACTGTTTTACTTGTACACAACATGACATGAATGTAATTCCTAAACCCAAACAAATAGCAGGTATCTAAACACATGACCAAAAAAGGAACTCATGCATCATTTCAAAACCTGTGAGGAATATCTGTGTTTGTCATAATATGAGTGACAACATGATGTGATACACAGTTTACTAGATTCCATCTTCATTTCTGTTTTTGCAACTATATGGTCCTTATCGTCTCACAACTATTTCAACTGAAATGAACCTAAAATTCAATGTTTTACACATTGCACAATCATGATAAAACCTTTTGTATATAGGGCCATATTCTCATGTTGGCATACTTTTTTTTTACAGTCAACAAGTACATGTAACATGTGAACAAACAAAAATCATTGAACCAGTTACACTTCTGTACATGCACAAACAACTAATTACCAAATATGCAAACAAAGGTAACATTTCAGCCCCACATGGCATTAAGATGATGATGCATGAGGTCAATTCAGCATAACAGGGACTATATTACTGTAACAAACCCTTCTACACTGACTCCTATTGACATCCAACACATGAGCTGAACTACAAGATGGATAAGCAGATTTTTTTGACACACAAAACATGAGCTGAAATACAAAATGCTGATTTTTGACACAACACATTTACACACACTTATAGACATATACACTATCACACACACACTCGCATACACACCTAATACCATACATATACACACACACAAACACATACACATACACATATATTCACAGACATATACATACTCACAATCATACACATATACATATTCACACACCATACACACCATATTATTCTCCTGTTTGGGCACAAAGAAAACAATAAGTCGCTGCCCCATTTAGGGCAGAAAATATTCACACACAACATCAAGTTGCTGCCCTATTTCATAGCACAAAATATATACATATAGCACACTTTTGCTGCCCCATCCTTGGGCGTAAAATACACACAAATACTAAGCTTTACACACCCAACTTTAAAGCTAAGTTATTAAAAAAAATGAACCGGAGGAACAAAGGCCCAGCTTCCCATTTATTTTTAGCTTTAGGAAGTGACTCATGGTGTGTGGATATGACAAAATCAATCACAGATCGGAATTTCGATGATACTAACCATGTCACCTATACGCATATGACATCAGACAGGTTATGCTTACAAATTTTATATAATTGAGTGGTTGTATTTTACCATGACCATAAAATATATTGAATGATTAGTTAATGTCTCAATGATTATACCTTTCTCTTCTCATCTAGAGTTTAAAGAATAGTAAAAGGATCTATTCAATCTCATGAGTAATTCCTATAAGTTTCATAAAAGTAAAGTATTAGCATCTTTTATTCCAAATCAAACTTTCAATGCATTCTGAATAAAAACATGGAATATTCATTTCAATAATATTGCATGAGTTAGCAAATATATACACAGGTTTGTCATCTTCAAATGACACAATCAATAGTGAAAACCGATTATCATAAAAATATTAAGGATTACAAATCAACTGCTCCTGAAAGATCTATAGGCATATGAAAGCCTAACCAAGCCTCAAGCCAATTAACACAAAAGATCGAGTAGTTAAAACCTCAAACAAATTAAAAGTAGAAGATTGGCAATTAGACTAGCATAACCTGTCTTTCTAAAAAAAATATCATCACACTGAATTATTAGTAACAGAACAAAGACATTAGAAAAAGTCTCTTTTAAAACCAAAATCATAAATCCACCATCACAATTTCAAAACCTTAGCATAAACGTCACTACATCTCATTGTATCTTTATGCTAAAAATACTCTCCTGTATACAAAAACACGAAAAGTAAACCTAACTTTACTCCTTGAAATTAGATACATGCCATACTACCTTAATTAAAACAAAATCTAAGAATCATTTTTTATCAAAACAAGGTGAATTTGTTAAATAGATCATTCAACCACAAACTTGAACAGATTATCAACACAAAATGAAATCAATAGTCTATTTTTAGAGAATTCCTAAAACAAAACAAATCAATGAACTACAGATACAGAACATATCTCTCAGGCAAAAATAACCTAGTGAATCATTGAATTGCAATAACAAGTAGATCATCACCTGAATGCATATTTCAATTCGCAGTAAAAAAAAACTTACCTTATGTACTGATTGCTTCTACTAATATTATTCTCCTCCTTTAAAAGCTGTATTGCTATCGAAAGAATTTTCAAATTGCAGATGCTCACCTTCAATTGATCTACAAATGATTTCTACTCTTTAAATGTCAAAAATGAACGAAGAGAACTTCAGAACAGAGCCTTTTCACGAACTAGATTCACAATCCTAAAAAAAAAAGTAAGAACACAAAGCTAGGGTTTTAGAAGGCAAATCTGGAGCTTCAAGCTGAAATTTGAAAGGAACAAGGTTTGCAACTCAAAGCAACTAAAGGAAAGAATAATTCCGGTTGAATCTTGACCGGAATCTGGTGAAATTTTCCAGAGAAAAATGATCGGAGCAAACAAACAAAGCTAAAGTTAGGGTTTTGAAAAACAAGATCTAAGCTTTGAAAAGGAAATTTACTGAAAAATGAGTCTCTAATGAAACAAGAAAATTTAGAAGCGATCTAATGAAAAGATTGGCAGGAGATTTGCAGGAAAAGCCAGAATCTCATCGGAGAAGATAAGATCGAAGAGAAAAAGTTAGGGTTTAAGAAGGTTTTTGTAAGCCCAAGGGTCTATTCTCCAATCTTGTTTTGATGATTCTAAACGTAATTGATTGTGTTTTTGAATACTAATCAATTTGTTTTGAAGTGTTGTGTTTAAGATAGGATTGATCATTGAAGAAACCAACACTCAACTTGGTCATGCTTGAAGATGTACCAAACAAGAGTCAAAGGAGCTAAGTGGAGCTCACATCATCACTCAAGCAAGCATCCAAAGATGGAAGATCAATTGAAGACCAAAGCTAAAGAGGAATTGAAGGTTGCATAGGTATAATTGTACATCCCTTCTCTTTAGATTTTCAAGTCAAGGCAAAACGTTTTCAAAGTGTTTTCAAATTGTTTTTCAAAGAACACTTAAGAACTTAAAATGGATTAGTGAATTGTTATGTGGTGGACCAACATGTTGGGACCCTCATAAACATTCCAAAATAATCATAGGAGTTGAGTTCCAAAAGCTAAAAATCAAACAAGCAATAAAAATAAAAAACTGCAGATTTTTAGGCTTCTCGGAGCTCCGAGAAAAGGTCCAGTAGCATCTGGACATTTTCTCGGAACTCCGAGAAATGGTCCAGTAGAAAAATTCCATTTTCTGGCCGTTCTCTCGGAACTCCGAGAATATTTCTCGGAACTCCGAGAACCTTGCGACAGCTCAAAATATAGCCGTTGGGATTTGAATTAATTTGTGAAAATTGATATCTACACCCCCAAACGGTCATATTCTTTGAAGAGGCTATATATACAATATCTAGAGGATTCATTTCCTCTCTCTTGATTTTTGAAAAACCCTCTTAAGCACTCAAGCTAACTTGCAACCCTTTCAAGCTTAAGATTTTTGGTTTTTCCCAAACTTGCCTTTCACTTGTGAACCTATTGAGTTTGGATATTTTAGAGCTATCACTTGCAAATCTTTGTTGAAGAGCAATCAAGGAACTACAAAGGGCATCAAGCTTTCAAGAAGAAGCCAAGCTATCAATCTTTCATATCTTGTATAGGTGGCTAGGGCATTCCGTTTTTAATTCCCTAGAGAGCAACCGCTTAGAACTCGGCGGAGAAGGAGAGTCTTTGTAAAGGTGTAAGGGCATCCTTGTTTAATATCCCTTGGAATTGTAACCGCCTCGGAGCCGGGCATCGTGGAGGTCTCCAATAGTGGAATCCCTCAAGTGCGACCTTGAGTAGAGTGGAGTAGGCCGTTGGCCGAACCACTATATATCGGTGTGTCATTTCTCACTCTTGCATTTCCATTATTGTTTGGTTTGGCATTTTATTTTGTTTTTTCAATTATATTTGCACTAACCAAATATTTAATTAAGTGAAGAAAATTCCAATTAGGGTTCATAGGTAATTTTCAAAAGGCCTAATTTTGAGTTAAATTCAATTCACCCCCCCTCTTGATTATTTCAATTGGTATCAGAGCCTCGTCTCTAATTTTTAGAAAACCCTAACCGGTCTAGAGTAAAGATTCTAAAATGGCAAACTACCCTCAACACCATGAAGGTTATTCAAACACTAGGCCACCCTATTTTGATGGAACAAACTATGGTTTTTGGAAAACCAAAATGAAAATCTTTTTAACCCAAGACTATCAAATGTGGAGAGCAATTAATAATGAATACATCTTACCCACAAGAAATTTAAATGATTGGACCGAAGCCGAACAACAAGCTTCGAATTATAATGCCAAAGCCATGAATTCTCTTATTTGTGCTCTATCTCCCGGAGAATTCAATAGAGTATCAAATTTGAATTCGGCTAAGGAAATTTGGGACACTTTAGAAGTCACCCTTGAGGGAACCAATCAAGTAAAAGAATCTAAAATGAACCATCTTTTTCGGCAATACAAACTCTTTCAAATGACACCCGATGAAACAATTGCCGACATGTACACTAGATTCACCAATCTTGTAAATGGATTAAGGGGTCTTGGAAAACAATTTTCCAATAGAGATTTAGTGACTAAAATCCTTAGGTCCCTACCTTTGTCTTGGGAATCCAAAACCTCCGCAATCACCGAAGCCAAGGACATGAACACATTGAACCTAGATGAACTAATAGGGTCCTTGATCACCCATGAAATGATTTTCAAAACAAAAGCACCCGAAATCGAAACTAAAATCGAAAAAGGAAAATGAATTGCTTTTGCTTGTAATGTAGGTGAAAATGAAGATGCAAAAGAAGACATGGAAGATGAAGTTGCCCTCCTAACAAGAAGGATCAAATTCTTGCAAAGGAACATGGGAGGGATGAAAAATAGAATGACAAACCCTCCATTCAAGAAGAAAGAAGAACTCGGTGATGGATCTTCTCAACCACGATGTTACGGTTGCAAGAAGCTTGGACACATTCGCCCGGATTGTCCACTCAACAATGAACCAACTTCAAACAACCGCTTCAAGAGAAGAGATGGCAAGAAGGGAATGACCGCCACATGGGATGAGGAAATTGATAGCGAAGGCGAACAAAATGATGGCGAAGATTGCTTGATAGCAAGGAACGTATGCTTCATGGCCTCAACAAACGACAACAATGAGGTAAACACTTTAAATGATGTTATTGTCTTAAAAGAAGTTCTAGAATCCTTACAAAATGCAAATGATGAACTTGAAATTCAATTTGATAAAATTGCATCACTTGAAAATTCTCTTGCTAACATGACAAAAGAATTTGGTTGGTTAAAAAAGGATCATGAATTTTTAGATGATGAAAATGAAAAATGCAAAGTAAAAATTCATGAGCTAAATGCTACCATTAAGACTTTGAATGAAAATCGACAAAATCTTTCTGTTGAAAATAACAAACTAAAGCATGAAAACGGTAAACTATCTTTTGAATATGATGAACTCAAGAAACTCTTTGAAAAATTTGAAAATAGTTCATTAAAATTGGATAGGCTTGTTAATATTCAAAGAATGTCAAGTGATAAAAGTGGACTTGGACACAAATGGAATACTACCATATCTAACTATAAAAACAAACTTGAAAAGGCTTCTTCTAGTAGTACCAAGATTTGTTTTTATTGTGGTCTAGAAGGTCATTATAAGGTTGCTTGCCTACATGCTAAACAAGATAAAATCAAATTGAACTCTAAAGTAAAAACAACTGAACATAGCAAGATTAGGAGGATTTGGGTAACTAAGGGATCTCACTTGGCTATTCATATGTAGGTATGCCTTAAAAGCCATAACAAGAGGAACACATGGTACCTTGATAGTGGATGCTCTAGACACATGACTGGAGACCTCACTCAATTCGCATCACTATCACTCAAGGATGGTGGAGAAGTTACATTTGGAGATGACAAGAAAGGAAAAGTCAAAGGTGAAGGCACCATAGGTAACTCTACCTCTCCCATACATGATATACTCTTTGTTGATGGCTTGTCCCATAATCTTATTAGCATTAGTCAACTATGTGATAATGGTTTTGAAGTTGTCTTCAATCCTGATAAATGCATTGTTAAAAATAAGATAAATGGAGAAGTAAAATTCACAGGTTCTAGAGACAATAACATTTACACAATTGGACTAGATGATCTTAGACTTCAAAATGTGACTTGTCTTAATGCCATTAGTGAGGATTCGTGGCTATGGCATAGGAGGTTGGGTCATGCCGGAATGGATCTCATTTCGACCCTCTCCTCAAAAGAAAGTGTTAGAGGTTTGCCTAAGTTAAAATTCATCAAAGATCACATTTGTAGAACTTGTCAATTAGGAAAACAATTGAAAAGCTCATTTGCACCTAAAAATATGATTTCAACTTCCTACCCCTTGGAGCTACTTCATATGGATCTTTTTGGACCAATGAAGACTAATAGCCTAGGTGGAAAGAGATACGTGTTTGTAGTTGTGGACGACTACTCACGATTCACATGGGTCATATTTCTAGGACATAAAGATGAAACTTTTGAAAACTTTCTTACATTGTGCAATCAAAATCAAAATGAAAAATGTATTGCCATCTCCCACATTAGAAGTGATCATTGAACGGAATTTGAAAATGTACATTTTGACACTTATTGTAATAAACATGGCATAAAACATAATTTTTCCGCACCTAGAACACCTCAACAAAATGGAGTAGTTGAAAGAAAGAATCAAACTCTCCAAGAAATGGCTAGAATTATGTTGCATGAAAATGATCTCCCTAGATATTTTTGGGCGGAAGCGGTTAGCACCGCTTGCTATATTATAAACAGGGTATATTTAAGGCCAATTTCTAAGAAAACACCTTATGAGCTTTTTAAAAACTTGAAACCAAATATAAGCTATTTTAGAGTGTTTGGATGTAAATGCTTTATTTTAAACATCAAGGATAATCTACACAAATTTCATAGGAAATCGGATGATGGAATATTCTTAGGGTATTCTTCTCATAGCAAGGCATATAGAGTATTTAATAGGAGATCCCTAGTAGTAGAAGAATCCATGCATGTGACATTTGATGAAAGAGAGCCAACAGCACAAGAAATGCCACATGATGAGGATGAACCCATTGAACATCTTTTTCCAAAATTGAGTGCTCCTTCTTATGCATCAACAAGTCATACATTACCTAGTGAGGAAGTAGAAAATGAAAATGATTACTCATTGCATAGGGATAGGAGAACATTGGTAGATCATCCTGAATCCCAAATTTTAGGTGATGCCACATTGCCAGTAAGAACTAAATCATACTATTGTAGTGTGAGTAACAATTTGGCGTTCCTATCCGAATTAGAACCAAAATCCATCAAGGAAGCTGAAAAGGATGAATATTGGTTGATGGCCATGCAAGAAGAGCTAAGTCAATTCGAAAGGAACAAAGTGTGGAGGCTAGTGCCTAGACCTAGTGATCATCCAGTCATTGGCACGAGATGGGTGTATAGAAATAAATTGGATGAAAATGAAATTATCACTAGGAATAAAGCTAGGCTTGTAGCCCAAGGGTACAATCAGGAGGAAGGGATAGATTATGATGAGACATTTGCCCCTGTTGCCCGTATGGAGGCTATTAGAATACTTTTGGCATATGCATCTCATAAAGGATTAAAACTATATCAAATGGATGTCAAAAGTGCCTTCCTAAATGGCTATATCCAAGAGGAAGTGTATGTTGAGCAACCTCCAGGTTTTGAAGACTTCAAACATCCAAATCATGTCTTCAGACTTGATAAAGCTATATGGATTAAAGCAAGCTCCTAGAGCTTGGTATGAGAGGCTTTGCACTTTCTAAGTTGAAAAAGGATTCGAGATGAGAAAGGTGGATAAAACCTTGTTTATCAAAAGAGAAAATCATGATATCCTCCTTGTCCAAATCTATGTGGATGATACCATCTGTGGCTCAACTAATCAAAAATTGTGTGATGAATTTGCAACCTTAATGAAAAATGAATTTGAAATGAGCATGATGGGAGAGTTAACCTACTTCTTAGGACTCCAAATTAAACAATACAAAAATGGAACATTTTTAAATCAAGAAAAATATACAAAGGAGTTATTAAAGAAGTATGGCATGGATAGCAGTAAGAGATCAAGAATTCCCATGAGTACTACTGCTAAGCTAGAAAAAGATGAATTTGGCAAATATGTGGATCAAAAATTGTATAGGGGTATGATAGGTAGTTTGCTCTATTTGACAGCCAGCAGACCAGACATTATGTTTACTGTCTGTCTCTGTGCTCGATTTCAATCGGATCCTAAAGAATCTCACCTATCAGCAGTTAAGAAGATCTTCAAGTACTTAAGAGGAACCCAAAGTCTAGGACTGTGGTATGAAAGATCATCTTCCTTCACTCTCATCGGATATTCAGATGCAGACTTTGCTGGATGTAGAGTAGATAGGAAAAGCACTAGTGGGACTTGCCAATTCTTGGGTAAATCACTTGTTTCTTGGTTTAGCAAGAAGCAAAATTCAGTAGCTCTGTCCACAACAGAAGCAGAATATGTGGCAGCTGGAGCCTGCTGTGCTCAAGTCCTATGGATGAAAAGCACATTGATGGACTATGCAATCAAAATGGAAAATATTCTCATCCAATGTGACAATACTAGTGCTATAAGCTTAACAAAGAACCCCATACAACACTCAAGAACAAAACACATTGAGATTGGCAGGAGATTTACAGGAAAAGCCAGAATCTCATCAGAGAAGATAAGATCGAAGAGAAAAAGTTAGGGTTTAAGAAGGTTTTTGTAAGCCCAAGGGTCTATTCTCCAATCTTGTTTTGATGATTCTAAACGTAATTGATTGTGTTTTTGAATACTAATCAATTTGTTTTGAAGTGTTGTGTTTAAGATAGGATTGATCATTGAAGAAACCAACACTCAACTTGGTCATGCTTGAAGATGTACCAAACAAGAGTCAAAGGAGCTAAGTGGAGCTCACTTCATCACTCAAGCAAGCATCCAAAGATGGAAGATCAATTGAAGACCAAAGCTAAAGAGGAATTGAAGGTTCATAGGTATAATTGTACATCCCTTCTCGTTAGATTTTCAAGTCAAGGCAAAACATTTTCAAAGTGTTTTCAAATTGTTTTTCAAAGAACACTTAAGAACTTAAAATGGATTAGTGAATGGTTATGTGGTGGACCAACATGTTGGGACCCTCATAAACATTCCAAAATAATCATAGGAGTTGAGTTCCAAAAGCTAAAAATCAAAAACTGCAGATTTTTAGGCTTCTCGGAACTCCGAGATTTTTCTCGGAGCTCCGAGCTCGGAACTCCGAGAGTTCCGGTCCAGTAGAAAAATTCCATTTTCTGGCCGTTCTCTCGGAACTCCGAGAATGGTTCTCGGAACTCCGAGAACCTTGCGACAGCTCAAAATATAGCTGTTGGGATTTGAATTAATTTGTGAAAATTGATATCTACACCCCCAAACGGTCATATTCTTTGAAGAGGCTATATATACAATATCTAGAGGATTCATTTCCTCTCTCTTGATTTTTGAAAAACCCTCTTAAGCACTCAAGCTAACTTGCAACCCTTTCAAGCTTAAGATTTTTGGTTTTTCCCAAACTTGCCTTTCACTTGTGAACCTATTGAGTTTGGATATTTTAGAGCTATCACTTGCAAATCTTTGTTGAAGAGCAATCAAGGAACTACAAAGGGCATCAAGCTTTCAAGAAGAAGCCAAGCTATCAATCTTTCATATCTTGTATAGGTGGCTAGGGCATTCCGTTTTTAATTCCTTAGAGAGCAACCGCTTAGAACTCGGCGGAGAAGGAGAGTTTTTGTAAAGGTGTAAGGGCATCCTTGTTTAATATCCCTTGGAATTGTAACCGCCTCGGAGCCGGGCATCGTGGAGGTCTCCAATAGTGGAATCCCTCAAGTGCGACCTTGACTAGAGTGGAGTAGGCCGTTGGCCGAACCACTATATATCGGTGTGTCATTTCTCACTCTTGCATTTCCATTATTGTTTGGTTTGGCATTTCATTTTATTTTTTCAATTATATTTGCACTAACCAAATATTTAATTAAGTGAAGAAAATTCCAATTAGGGTTCATAGGTAATTTTCAAAAGGCCTAATTTTGAGTTAAATTCAATTCACCCCCCTCTTGATTATTTCAGTTTTTCTCTACCTCACTCGTTCTCTCTCTTTAAAAAAAATTAGAAAGCCCTTACTAGCCTGAAAATGAAACCCTAATCATCTTATTTATAGGCATTGGTCCTAATTTTTGGGCCCTCCAAGTTGACAGGACACCCCCTTTCTATCTTGCATCACTTGGTTTCTATTAAAAATGGGTGGTCTTAAGGAAAAAGTTTAAATGAAAATTAGAAGATAAATTTATACCGCTTTAAGTTACTAAAGACAACCTCCTGCTACAAATTGATCTAACTAAACCATACCAGAAACGGATAAACCACTCCCCTTCTGTTACACTATATTACACTATACTACCTACTATGCTCGTTTGCTAGGCAAACCTCGACGGATTTCAATGAAATTTTAAAGGGACCGACCTGGGATTCTAACCTACTCTAAGGACACATTTGGGACTCTAGTTCACCTATTTGGAAGGGTTTTTGGTTAAACCTAGTAATTAGGGTTCGGTCAAAATGGGGTGTCTACAAATGCCTCTTTTTGGCAAAGCGTGCTTGACGCGCGAATGCCAAAGCTGAACAGACAACACATTTTGATCAACCTGAAAACAAAGCAAGGCCATTTTTTTGGGTTTTGGGTTCTAAAAAGGTATTCACAAAGGGAACGCAACAAAGTGACTCTTAACAAGACTTTAAAACTACAAGCAATTAGGGAGATAACCTCTCACCGACTCTTAAAATGGTACCCATGACATCTTAAAGAGATAGCCTCTCTTTAACTCTCACAACTCAACTATCTAAACCAGTCCATAAGGACTCTTATTACGAGTAAGCAAACGTAAAACACAAAACACACGGTTTTTTTTAACCAAGGATATATCCAAGCTAACACAACGATCGCTCAAAGAGCACAAACCAAACAAAACAAACTAATTACTCAAACAAGAACAATCCAATCACTTAAAGAGTCACAAATCAACTACTCAAAGAGTTTTTTTTTATCATTACATTAAAAATTCACCAAAACAGGTACAAAACCAAACACTCAAAGAGTTTTTTTTATATCATTGTTATATTGGAACTTTAACAAAACAAGTCTAAACTGAAACACTCAAAGAGTTTTTTTTCATTGTATTAGAACTCTATTGAAACAAATACAAAACCAAATAGACAAAGAGTTTTTTTATTATCCTTGTATGAAAACCAAACACTCAAAGAGTTTTTTTTATGAGATGTTAAAACTTTTTCTAAAACAAATATGGTGCCACATAAACCAGCTCCATGTAAATCCAGATTCAACTAATATCAGGGCGATAGCTATACATACCATTGCTGAAAATCCATCTATTTAGTTATCCGGGTAACTCTAACTCCTCTCTTTCAAGGTAGCAAATCACCCCAGATTTATATGGTGCCGCATAAACCAGCTCCATGTAAATCCTGATTCATATAATTCTGCATAAACCAGTTCCATATGAACCCTTCGCAGATATACCAAAATAAACACAAAATCAAACACTCAAAGAGTTTTTTTATATGAGATATTAAAACTTTTTTCAAAATAAATATGGTGCCGCATAAACCAGCTCCATGTAAATCTAGAGTCGTTTGGTTCCGCATAAACCAGCTCCATATAAACCCTTCGCAGATATACCAAAACAAACACAAAATCAAACACTCAAAGATTTTTTTTTATATCTTTTTTTTATCAAGCCTGAATTTACTTGCTAATTGTTAGGGTACTTAAAATAAATAAGAGGGGGGTGAATTGATTTTAACACTAAATTAGCCCTTTAGAAAATTAATTATGAACCCTATTTTGAATTTTCTTCTCTAAATTAAATTTTTGGTTAGTGCAAATATGATTAAATACAAAATGAAATGCCAAACCAAAAACAATAATGAAAGTGCAAGAACAAGAAAGAACACACCGATATATAGTGGTTCGGGCAAAGCCCTACTCCACTCTTCTTAAGATCGTCCTTAAGGATTTCCACTATGCGAGACCTCCACGATGCCCGGGTCCGAGGCGGTTACACTTCCAAGGGGTATTAAATAAGGATGCCCTTACACCATTACAATGACTCTCCTTCTTCGCCGAGTTCTAAGCGATTTCTCTCTAGGGAATTAAAATAGGATGCCCTTACACCTTTACACGAAATGGAAGATAAGTAGCTTGGCTTCTTCTTGAAAGCTTGATGCTCTTTGAAGTCCCTTGATTGCTCTTCAATGGTGATTGCAAGTGAAAGCTCTAAACCCAAACTCAATAGATTTGCAAGTGCAAGGCAAGTTTGGAAAAATCAAAATCTTAAGCTTGAAAGGGTTGCAAGTTTGGTTGAATGCTTAAGATAGTTTTTCAAATGATCAAGTGAGTGGAAATAATCCTCTAGATGTTGTATAAATAGTCTCTCCTCAAAATATGACCGTTTGGGGGTTGGAATAACAAAAACCACAAATTAATTCAAATCCCAACGGCTATATTTTGGTCTGTCGCGAGGTTCTCGGAGCTCCGAGAATTCTCGGAGTTCCGAGAGAACGGCCAGAAGAAGAAAATATTCTACTGGACCATTTCTCGGAGTTCCGAGAAAATGGCCAGAAGCTACTGGACCATTTCTCGGAGTTCCGAGCTCGGAGCTCCGAGAAAAATCTCAGAGTTCCGAGAAGCCTAAAAATCATCATATTTTGAGATTTTATTGCTTGTTTGATTTTTGGCTTTTGGAACTCAACTCCTATGATAATTTTGGAATGTTTATGAGGGTTCCAACATGTTGGTCCACCACATAACCATTCACTTAACCTTTAAAGTTCTTTAAGTGTTTTTGAAAGCTATTTTTAAAACACTTTGCCTTGGCTTGAAAATCTAAAGAGAAGGGATGTACAATGATACCTATGCAACCTTCAATTTCTCTTTAGTCTTGGTCTTCAATTGATCTTTCATTTTGTGTATGCTTGCTTGAGAGATGATGTGAGCTTCACTTAGCTCCTTTGACTCTTGTATGGGACATCTCCAAGCATGACCATGTAGTGGGTTCGTTTCTTCAATGATCAATCCTATCTTAAACACAACACTTCAAGGTAAATTGATTAGTATTCAATAACACAATCAATTATGTTTAGAATCATCAAAACAAGATAGGAGAGTAGACCCTTGGGCTTACAATCTCCCCATTTTTTATGATGACCAACAAAATTGATTATGAGGTGTGTGTGGAGTGACACAATAGGCAAGTGAATGCTGGAACTCCCCCTCAATATATGCACACAGAAAAATGATAGCAATTAAAAGCATATGTTGCATATAGTCAATTGAATAGATAATCAATTTCAACCTTCTTCCCCTTTTGTCATCGGCAGAAAGGGTGAACTAAAAAGTAAAGCAATTTAAGAGTAGATGAAGATTGAGTTAGAAACTCCCCCTAAATCAATGCTTATGGTATAAAAATATATAACCAAGTAATGCACATATACCTGTTCATGATCGAGATGTTGACAAATGTCAAATTGTTAGGTATTTTTAATTAAAGTGAAAGTACCTCTCCAACTTAGAAAACTAAGAAGGCTAAGAGTACCAATTGAGTGATTTTTAAGATTAATATTTGACATCTCATTCATGCAGATACTACCAAACAAGGATGATATATATAAATACTATATAGATAAACTGGTGAAAGGCACAGAGTATTTATTTGGCAATTTCTTTGACTTGTTCCGCACTCCAAATGTTTAAGGCACTTCTAATATAACATATTCTATCATCACTACGGGGTTTTGTAAAGATATCAGCTAATTGTTCTTCAGTGTTGATATATTTTAAGCAAATATCCCCTTTTTGTGAGTGATCTCTAATGAAGTGATGCCTAATCTCAATATGTTTTGTTCTAGAGTGTTGTATGGGGTTCTTTGTCAAACTTATAGCACTAGTATTGTCACATTGGATGAGAATATTTTTCATTTTAATTGCATAATCCATCAATGTGCTTTTCATCCATAGGACTTGTGCACAGCAAGCTCCAGCTTCCACATATTCTGCTTCTGTTGTGGACAGAGCTACTGAATTTTGTTTCTTGCTAAACCATGAAACAAGTGATTTGCCCAAGAATTGACAAGTCCCACTAGTGCTTTTCCTATCCACTCTACATCCAGCAAAATCTGCATCTGAATATCCAATGAGAGTGTAGGCAGATGATCTTTCATACCATAGTCCCAGACTTTGGGTTCCTCTTAAGTATTTGAAGATCTTCTTGACTACCGATAGGTGAGACTCTTTTGCATCCGATTGAAATCGAGCACAGAGACAGACAGTAAACATAATGTCTGGTCTGCTGGCTGTCAAATAGAGTAAGCTACCTATCATACCCCTATACATCTTCTGGTCCACATATTTGCCAAATTCATCCTTTTCTAGCTTAGCAGTAGTACTCATGGGAATTCTTGATGTCTTACTGCTATCTATGCCATACTTCTTTAATAACTCCTTTGTATATTTTTCTTGATTTAAAAATATCCCATTTTTTGTATTGTTTAATTTGGAGTCCCAAGAAGTAGGTTAAGTCACCCATCATGCTCATTTCAAATTCATTTTTCATTAGAGTTGCAAATTCATCACACATTTTTTGATTAGTTGAGCCACAGATGGTATCATCCACATAGATCTGGACAAGGTGGATATCTTGATTTTCTCTTTTGATAAATAATGTTTTATCCACTTTTCCCATCTCAAAACCTTTTTCAACTAAGAAAGTGGAAAGCCTCTCATACCAAGCTCTAGGAGCTTGCTTCAACCCATATAAGGATTTATCAAGCCTGAAGACATAATTTGGGTGTTTGAAGTCTTCAAAACCTGGAGGTTGCTCAACATACACTTCCTCTTGGATATAGCCATTTAGGAAGGCACTTTTGACATCCATTTGATATAGTTTAAATCATTTATGAGATGCATATGCCAAGAGTATCCTAATAGCCTCCATACGGGCAACAGAAGCAAATGTCTCATCATAGTCTATTCCCTCCTCCTGATTGTACCCTTGGGCTACAAGCCTAACTTTATTTCTAGTGATAATTCCATTTTCATCCAATTTGTTTCTATACACCCATCTCGTGCCAATGACTGGATGATCACTAGGTCTAGGTACTAGCCTCCACACCTTGTTCCTTTCGAATTGACTTAACTCTTCTTGCATAGCCATCAACCAATATTCATCCTTTTCGGCTTCCTTGATGGACTTAGGCTCCAATTCGGATAGGAACGCCAAGTTATTGCTCACACTACGATAGTATGATCTAGTTCTTACCGGCGATGTGGCATCACCCAAGATTTGGGATTCAGGATGATCTACCAATATTCTCCTATCCCTAGGCAATGAGTCATCTTCTTCATTTTCTACTTCCTCACTGGGTAATGTATCACTTGTAGATGCATGGGGAGGAACATTTGTCTTAGGTAAGAGATGTTCAATAGGTTCATCCTCATCATGTGGCATTTCTTGAGGTGTTGGCTCTCTCTCATCAAATGTCACATGCATGGATTCTTCTACAAATAGGGTTCTTCTATTAAATACTCTATATGCCTTGCTATGTGAAGAATATCCAAAGAATATGCCATCATCCGATTTCTTATCAAATTTGTGTAAATTATCTTTAATGTTTAAGATGAAGCATTTACAACCAAAGACTCTAAAATAGCTTATATTTGGTTTCAAGTTTTTCCAAAGCTCATAAGGTGTTTTCTTATAAATTGGCCTTAAATATACACTGTTTATGATATAGCAAGCGGTGCTAACCGCTTCCGCCCAAAAATATCTAGGGAGATCATTTTCATGCAACATAGTTCTAGCCATTTCTTGGAGGGTTTGGTTCTTTATTTCTACAACCCCATTTTGTTGAGGTGTTCTAGGTGCGGAAAAATTGTGTTTGATGCCATGTTCATTACAGTAAGTGTCAAAATGTACATTTTCAAATTTCGTTCCATGGTCACTTCTAATGTAAGATATGACAATACCTTTTTCATTTTGTATTTGATTACACAATTTTAGGAAGTTTTCATAGGTTTCATCTTTATGAGCTAAAAATATGACCCATGTAAATCGTGAGTAGTCATCCACAACTACAAACACGTACCTCTTTCCACCTAGGCTACTTGTCTTCATTGGTCCAAAAAGGTCCATATGAAGTAGTTGCAAGGGGTAGGTGGTTGAAATCATATTTTAGGGGCAAATGTGCTTTTTAATTGTTTTTTCTAATTAACAAGTTCTACAAATGTGATCTTTGGTGTATTTGAACTTAGGCAATCCTCTAACAATTTCTTTTGAGGAGAGAGTCGAAATGAGATCCATTCCGGCATTACCCAACCTCCTATGCCACAACCAAGAATCTTCACTAATGGCATTTAGACAAGTCACATTTTGGAATCTAAGATCATCTAGTCCAATAGTGTAAATGTTATTGTCTCTAGAACCTATGAATTTCACTTTTCCATCTATCTTATTTTTAACAATGTATTTGTCGGGGTTGAAGACTACTTCAAAACCATTATCACATAATTGACTAATGCTAATAAGATTATGGGCAAGCCATCAACAAATAGTACATCATGTATGGGAGAGGTAGAGTTACCTATGGTGCATTCTCTTTTGACTTTTCCTTTCTTATCATCTCCAAAGGTAACGTCTCCACCATCCTTGAGTGATAGGGATGCAAATTGAGTGAGGTCTCCGGTCATGTGTCTAGAGCATCCACTATCAAGGTACCATGTGTTCTTCTTGTTATGGCTTTTAAGGCATACCTCTTTATTGTCGTTTGTTGAGGCCATGAAGCAAACGTTTCTTTCTATCAAGCAATCTTCACCATCATTTTGTTCGCCTTCTCTTTCAATTTCCTCATCCCATGTGGCGGCCATTCCTTTCTTACCTTCTCTTCTCTTGAAACGGTTGTTTGAAGAAGGCTCATTGTTTAGTGGACAATCCGGGCAAATGTGTCCAAGCTTCTTGCATCCATAGCATCGGGGTTGAGACGATCCATCACTGAGCTCTTCTCTCTTCTTGAATGGAGGATTGGTCCTTCTATTTTTCATGCCTCCCATGTTCCTTTGCAAGAATTTGATCCTTCTTGTTAGCATGACAACTTCATCTTCCATGTCTTCCTTTGCATCTTCATTGTCACCTACATTACAAGCAAAAGCAACTCCTTTTCCTTTTTCAATTTTAGTTTCAATTTCGGGTGCTTTTGTTTTGAAAATCATTTCATGGGTTATCAAGGACCCTATTTGTTCATCTAGGTTCAATGTATTCATGTCCTTGGCTTCGGTGATTGCGAAGGTTTTGGATTCAAATGACAAAGGTAGGGATCTAAGGATTTTGGTCACTAAATCTCTATTTGAAAATTGCTTTCCAAGTCTCCTTAATCCATTTACAAGGTTCGTGAATCTAGTGTACATGTCGGCAATAGTTTCATCGGGTGTCATTTGAAAGAGTTCATATTGCCTAAATAAGTGATTCATTTTAGATTCTTTGACTTGGTTGGTTCCCTCATGGGTGACTTCTAAGGTATCCCAAATTTCCTTAGCGGAATTCAAATTTGACACTCTATTGAATTCTCCGGGAGACAAAGCACAGATTAGGGAATTCATGGCTTTGGCGTTGTAGTTTGAGGCTTGTTGTTCGGCTTCGGTCTAATCATTTAGATTTCTAGTGGGTAATATATATTCATTATTAATTGCTCTCCACATTTGGTAATCTTGGGTTAAGAAGATTTTCATTTTAGTTTTCCAAAAACCATAGTTTGTTCCATCAAAATAGGGTGGCCTAGTGTTTGAGTAACCTTCATGGTGTTGAGGATGGTTTGCCATTTTTAGAATCTTTACTCTAGACCGGTTAGGGTTTTAAAAATTAGAGACGAGGCTCTGATACCAATTGAAATAAACAAGAGGGGGTGAATTGATTTTAACACTAAATTAGCCCTTTAGAAAATTAATTATGAACCCTATTTTGAATTTTCTTCTCTAAATTAAATTTTTGGTTAGTGCAAATATGATTAAATACAAAATGAAATGCCAAACCAAAAACAATAATGAAAGTGCAAGAACAAGAAAGAACACACCGATATATAGTGGTTCGGGCAAATCCCTACTCCACTCTTCTTAAGATCGTCCTTAAGGATTTCCACTATGCGAGACCTCCACGATGCCCGGGTCCGAGGCGGTTACACTTCCAAGGGGTATTAAATAAGGATGCCCTTACACCATTACAATGACTCTCCTTCTTCGCCGAGTTCTAAGCGATTTCTCTCTAGGGAATTAAAATAGGATGCCGTTACACCTTTACAAGAAATGGAAGATAAGTAGCTTGGCTTCTTCTTGAAAGCTTGATGCTCTTTGAAGTCCCTTGATTGCTCTTTAATGGTGATTGCAAGTGAAAGCTCTAAACCCAAACTCAATAGATTTGCAAGTGCAAGGCAAGTTTGGAAAAATCAAAATCTTAAGCTTGAAAGGGTTGCAAGTTTGGTTGAATGCTTAAGATAGTTTTTCAAATGATCAAGAGAGTGGAAATAATCCTCTAGATGTTGTATAAATAGTCTCTCCTCAAAATATGACCGTTTGGGGGTTGGAATAACAAAAACCACAAATTAATTCAAATCCCAACGGCTATATTTTGGTTTGTCGCGAGGTTCTCGGAGCTCCGAGAATTCTCCGAGTTCCAAGAAATATTCTCGGAGTTCCGAGAAATATTCTCGGAGTTCCGAGAAATATTCTCGGAGTTCCGAGAGAACGGCCAGAAGAAGAAAATATTCTACTGGACCATTTCTCGGAGCTCCGAGAAAATGGCCAGAAGCTACTGGACCATTTCTCGGAGTTCCGAGAAAAATCTCGGAGTTCCGAGAAGCCTAAAAATCATCATATTTTGAGATTTTATTGCTTGTTTGATTTTTGGCTTTTGGAACTCAAATCCTATGATAATTTTGGAATGTTTATGAGGGTTCCAACATGTTGGTCCACCACATAACCATTCACTAAACCTTTAAAGTTCTTTAAGTGTTTTTGAAAGCTATTTTTAAAACACTTTGCCTTGGCTTGAAAATCTAAAGAGAAGGGATGTACAATGATACCTATGCAACCTTCAATTTCTCTTTAGTCTTGGTCTTCAATTGATCTTTCATTTTGTGTATGCTTGCTTGAGAGATGATGTGAGCTTCACTTAGCTCCTTTGACTCTTGTATGGGACATCTCCAAGCATGACCAGGTAGTGGGTTCGTTTCTTCAATGATCAATTCTATCTTAAACACAACACTTCAAGGTAAATTGATTAGTATTCAATAACACAATCAATTATGTTTAGAATCATCAAAACAAGATAGGAGAGTAGACCCTTGGGCTTACAATCTCCCCGTTTTTGATGATGACAAACAAAATTGATTATGAGGTGTGTGTGGAGTGACACAGTAGGCAAGTGAATGCTGGAACTCCCCCTCAATATATGCACACAAAAAAATGATAGCAATTAAAAGCATATGGTGCATATAGTCAATTGAATAGATAATCAATTTCAACCTTCTTCCCCTTTTGTCATCGGCAGAAAGGGTGTAAGCCCAAGGGTCTACTCTCCAATCTTGTTTTGATGATTCTAAACATAATTGATTGTGTTTTTGAATACTAATCAATTTGCTTTGAAGTGTTGTGTTTAAGATAGGATTGATCATTGAAGAAACCAACACACAACATGGTCATGCTTGAAGGTGTACCCAACAAGAGTCAAAGGAGCTCACATCATCACTCAAGCAAGCATACGAAGATGGAAGATCAATTGAAGACCAAAGCTAAAGACGAATTGAAGGTTGCATAGGTATAATTGTACATCCCTTCTCTTTAGATTTTCAAGTCAAGGCAAAACGTTTTCAAAGTGTTTTCAAATTATTTTTCAAAGAACACTTAAGAACTTAAAATGGATTAGTGAATGGTTATGTAGTGGACCAAGATGTTGGGACCCTCATAAACATTCCAAAATAATCATAGGAGTTGAGTTCCAAAAGCTAAAAATCAAACAAGCAATAAAAATCAAAAACTGCAGATTTTTAGGCTTCTCGGAACTCCGAGATTTTTCTCAGAGCTCCGACCTCGGAACTCCGAGATTTTTCTCGGAGCTCCGAGCTCGGAACTCCGAGATTATTCTCGGAGCTCCGAGCTCGGAACTCCGAGAGTTCCCTCGGAACTCCGAGAGTTCCCTCGGAACTCCGAGAAATTTTCTAGGAACTCCGAGAAATGGTCCAGTAGAAAAATTCCATTTTCTGGCCGTTCTCTCGGAACTCCGAGAATGGTTCTCGGAACTCCGAGAACCTTGCGACAGCTCAAAATATAGCCGTTGGGATTGGAATTAATTTGTGAAAATTGATATCTACACCCCCAAACGGTCATATTCTTTGAAGAGGCTATATATACAATATCTAGAGGATTCATTTCCTCTCTCTTGATTTTTGAAAAACCCTCTTAAGCACTCAAGCTAACTTGCAACCCTTTCAAGCTTAAGATTTTTGGTTTTTCCCAAACTTGCCTTTCACTTGTGAACCTATTGAGTTTGGATATTTTAGAGCTATCACTTGCAAATCTTTGTTGAAGAGCAATCAAGGAACTACAAAGGGCATCAAGCTTTCAAGAAGAAGCCAAGCTATCAATCTTTCATATCTTGTATAGGTGGCTAGGGCATTCCGTTTTTAATTCCCTAGAGAGCAACCGCTTAGAACTCGGCGGAGAATGAGAGTCTTTGTAAAGGTGTAAGGGCATCCTTGTTTAATATCCCTTGGAATTGTAACCGCCTCGGAGCCGGGCATCGTGGAGGTCTCCAATAGTGGAATCCCTCAAGTGCGACCTTGAGTAGAGTGGAGTAGGCCGTTGGCCGAACCACTATATATCGGTGTGTCATTTCTCACTCTTGCATTTCCATTATTGTTTGGTTTGGCATTTCATTTTGTTTTTTCAATTATATTTGCACTAACCAAATATTTAATTAAGTGAAGAAAATTCCAATTAGGGTTCATAGGTAATTTTCAAAAGGCCTAATTTTGAGTTAAATTCAATTCACCCCCCTTTTGATTATTTCAATTGGTATCAGAGCCTCGTCTCTAATTTTTAGAAAACCTTAACCGGTCTAGAGTAAAGATTCTAAAATGGCAAACTACCCTCAACACCATGAAGGTTATTCAAATACTAGGCCACCTTATTTTGATGGAACAAACTATAGTTTTTGGAAAACCAAAATGAAAATCTTTTTAACCCAAGACTATCAAATGTGGAGAGCAATTAATAATGAATACATCTTACCCACAAGAAATTTAAATGATTGGACCGAAGCCGAACAACAAGCTTCGAATTATAATGCCAAAGCCATGAATTCTCTTATTTGTGCTCTATCTCCCGGAGAATTCAATAGAGTATCAAATTTGAATTCGGCTAAGGAAATTTGGGACACTTTAGAAGTCACCCATGAGGGAACCAATCAAGTAAAAGAATCTAAAATGAACCATCTTTTTCGGCAATACGAACTCTTTCAAATGACACCCGATGAAACAATTGCCGACATGTACACTAGATTCACCAATCTTGTAAATGGATTAAGGGGTCTTGGAAAATAATTTTCCAATAGAGATTTAGTGACTAAAATCCTTAGGTCCCTACCTTTGTCTTGGGAATCCAAAACCTCCGCAATCACCGAAGCTAAGGACATGAACACATTGAACCTAGATGAACTAATAGGGTCCTTGATCACCCATGAAATGATTTTCAAAACAAAAGCACCCGAAATCGAAACTAAAATTGAAAAAGGAAAGGGAATTGCTTTTGCTTGTAATGTAGGTGAAAATGAAGATGCAAAAGAAGACATGGAAGATGAAGTTGCCCTCCTAACAAGAAGGATCAAATTCTTGCAAAGGAACATGGGAGGGATGAAAAATAGAATGACAAACCCTCCATTCAAGAAGAAAGAAGAACTCGGTGATGGATCTTCTCAACCACGATGTTACGGTTGCAAGAAGCTTGGACACATTCGCCCGGATTGTCCACTCAACAATGAACCAACTTCAAACAACCGCTTCAAGAGAAGAGATGGCAAGAAAGGAATGACCGCCACATGGGATGAGGAAATTGATAGCGAAGGCGAACAAAATGATAGCGAAGATTGCTTGATAGCAAGGAACGTATGCTTCATGGCCTCAACAAACGACAACAATGAGGTAAACACTTTAAATGATGTTATTGTCTTAAAAGAAGTTCTAGATTCCTTACAAAATGCAAATGATGAACTTGAAATTCAATTTGATAAAATTGCATCACTTGAAAATTCTCTTGCTAACATGACAAAAGAATTTGGTTGGTTAAAAAAGGATCATGAATTTTTAGATGATGAAAATGAAAAATGCAAAGTAAAAATTCATGAGCTAAATGTTACCATTAAGACTTTGAATGAAAATCGACAAAATCTTTCTGTTGAAAATAACAAACTAAAGCATGAAAACGGTAAACTATCTTTTGAATATGATGAACTCAAGAAACTCTTTGAAAAATTTGAAAATAGTTCATTAAAATTGGATAGGCTTGTTAATATTCAAAGAATGTCAAGTGATAAAAGTGGACTTGGACACAAATGGAATACTACCATATCTAACTATAAAAACAAACTTGAAAAGGCTTCTTCTAGTAGTACCAAGATTTGTTTTTATTGTGGTCTAGAAGGTCATTATAAGGTTGCTTGCCTACATGCTAAACAAGATAAAATCAAATTGAACTCTAAAGTAAAAACAACTGAACATAGCAAGATTAGGAGGATTTGGGTACCTAAGGGATCTCACTTGCCTATTCATATGTAGGTATGCCTTAAAAGCCATAACAAGAGGAACACATGGTACCTTGATAGTAGATGCTCTAGACACATGACTGGAGACCTCACTCAATTCGCATCACTATCACTCAAGGATGGTGGAGAAGTTACATTTGGAGATGACAAGAAAGGAAAAGTCAAAGATGAAGGCACCATAGGTAACTCTACCTCTCCCATACATGATGTACTCTTTGTTGATGGCTTGTCCCATAATCTTATTAGCATTAGTCAACTATAACATTTACACAATTGGACTAGATGATCTTAGACTTCAAAATGTGACTTGTCTTAATGCCATTAGTGAGGATTCTTGGCTATGGCATAGGAGGTTGGGTCATGCTGGAATGGATCTCATTTCGACCCTCTCCTCAAAAGAAAGTGTTAGAGGATTGCCTAAGTTAAAATTCATCAAAGATCACATTTGTAGAACTTGTCAATTAGGAAAACAATTGAAAAGCTCATTTGCACCTAAAAATATGATTTCAACTTCCTACCCCTTGGAGCTACTTCATATGGATCTTTTTGGACCAATGAAGACTAGTAGCCTAGGTGAAAAGAGGTACGTGTTTGTAGTTGTGGATGACTACTCACGATTCACATGGGTCATATTTCTAGGACATAAAGATGAAACTTTTGAAAACTTTCTTACATTGTGCAATCAAATTCAAAATGAAAAAGGTATTGCCATCTCCCACATTAGAAGTGATGATGGAACGGAATTTGAAAATGTACATTTTGACACTTATTGTAATAAACATGACATAAAACATAATTTTTCCGCACCTAGAACACCTCAACAAAATGGAGTAGTTGAAAGAAAGAATCGAACTTTCCAAGAAATGGCTAGAACTATGTTGCATGAAAATGATCTCCCTAGATATTTTTGGGCGGAAACGGTTAGCACCGCTTGCTATATTATAAACAGGGTATATTTAAGGCCAATTTCTAAGAAAACACCTTATGAGCTTTTGAAAAACTTGAAACCAAATATAAGCTATTTTAGAGTGTTTGGATGTAAATGCTTTATTTTAAACATCAAGGATAATCTACACAAATTTGATAGGAAATCGGATGATGGAATATTCTTAGGGTATTCTTCTCATAGCAAGACATATAGAGTATTTAATAGGAGATCCCTAGTAGTAGAAGAATCCATGCATGTGACATTTGATGAAAGAGAGCCAACACCACAAGAAATGCCACATGATGAGGATGAACCCATTGAACATCTTTTTCCAAAATTGAGTGCTCCTCCTCATGCATCAACAAGTCATACATTACCTAGTGTGGAAGTAGAAAATGAAAATGATGACTCATTGCATAGGGATAAGAGAACATTGGTAGATCATCCTGAATCCCAAATTTTAGGTGATGCCACATTGCCAGTAAGAACTAGATCATACTATCGTAGTGTGAGTAACAATTTGGCGTTCCTATCCGAATTAGAACCAAAATCCATCAAGGAAGCTGAAAAGGATGAATATTGGTTGATGGCCATGCAAGAAGAGCTAAGTCAATTCGAAAGGAACAAAGTGTGGAGGCTAGTGCCTAGACCTAGTGATCATCCAGTCATTGGCACGAGATGGGTGTATAGAAATAAATTGGATGAAAATGGAATTATCACTAGGAATAAAGCTAGGCTTGTAGCCCAAGGGTACAATCAGGAGGAAGGGATAGATTATGATGAGACATTTGCCCCTGTTGCCCGTATGGAGGCTATTAGAATACTTTTGGCATATGCATCTCATAAAGGATTAAAACTATATCAAATGGATGTCAAAAGTGCCTTCCTAAATGGCTATATCCAAGAGGAAGTGTATGTTGAGCAACCTCCAGGTTTTTAAGACTTCAAACATCCAAATCATGTCTTCAGACTTGATAAAGCTTTATATGGATTAAAGCAAGCTCCTAGAACTTGGTATGAGAGGCTTTGCACTTTCTTAGTTGAAAAAGGATTCGAGATGGGAAAGGTGGATAAAACCTTGTTTATCAAAAGAGAAAATCATGATATCCTCCTTATCCAAATCTATGTGGATGATACCATCTGTGGCTCAACTAATCAAAAATTGTGTGATGAATTTGCAACCTTAATGAAAAATGAATTTGAAATGAGCATGATGGGAGAGTTAACCTACTTCTTAGGACTCCAAATAAAACAATACAAAAATGGAATATTTTTAAATCAAGAAAAATATACAAAGGAGTTATTAAAGAAGTATGGCATGGATAGCAGTAAGACATCAAGAATTCCCATGAGTACTACTGCTAAGCTAGAAAAAGATGAATTTGGCAAATCTGTGGATCAAAAATTGTATAGGGGTATGATAGGTAGTTTGCTCTATTTGACAGCCAGCAGACCAGACATTATGTTTACTGTCTGTCTCTGTGCTCGATTTCAATCGGATCCTAAAGAATCTCACCTATCAGCAGTTAAGAAGATCTTCAAGTACTTAAGAGAAACCCAAAGTCTAGGACTGTGGTATGAAAGATCATCTTCCTTCACTCTCATCGGATATTCAGATGCAGACTTTGCTGGATGTAGAGTAGATAGGAAAAGCACTAGTGGGACTTGCCAATTCTTGGGTAAATCACTTGTTTCTTGGTTTAGCAAGAAGCAAAATTCAGTAGCTCTGTCCACAACAGAAGCAGAATATGTGGCAGCTGGAGCCTGCTGTGCTCAAGTCCTATGGATGAAAAGCACATTGATGGACTATGCAATCAAAATGGAAAATATTCTCATCCAATGTGAAAATACTAGTGCTATAAGCTTAACAAAGAACCCCATACAACACTCAAGAACAAAACACATTGAGATTAGGCACCACTTCATCAGAGATCACTCACAAAAAGGGGATATTTGCTTAAAATATATCAACACTGAAGATCAATTAGCGGATATCTTTACAAAACCCCTTAGTGATGATAGAATTTGTTATATCCGAAGTGCCTTAAACATTTGGAGTGCGAATCAAGTCAAAGAAATTGCCAAATAAATACTTTGTGCCTTTCACCAGCTTATCGATATAGTATTTATACATATCATCTCTGTTTGGTAGTATCTGCATGAATAAGATGTCAAATATTAATCTTAAAAATCACTCAATTGATACTCTTAGCCTTCTTAGTTTTCTAAGTTGGAGAGGTATCTTCACTTTAATTAAAAATACCTAACAATTTGACATTTGTCAACATGTTGATCATGAACAGGTATATGTACATTACTTGGCTATATATTTCTATACCATAAGCATTAATTTAGGGGGAGTTATCTACTCCTAAAATTTTTTTTACACCATTTTCTGTCGATGACAAAAGGGGGAGAAGGTTTTAAATTGATTATCCATTCAATTCACCATATGCACCACATGCAAATAATTTGTATCATTTATCTATGTGCATATATTGAGGGGGAGTTCCAGCATTCACTTGCCTATTATGTCACTCCACACACCTCATAATCAATTTTGTTTGTCATCATCAAAAAGGGGGAGATTGTAAGCCCAAGGGTCTACTCTCCAATCTTGTTTTGATGATTCTAAACATAATTGATTGTGTTTTTGAATACTAATCAATTTGCTTTGAAGTGTTGTGTTTAAGATAGGATTGATCATTGAAGAAACCAACACACAACATGGTCATGCTTGAAGGTGTACCCAACAAGAGTCAAAGGAGCTCACATCATCACTCAAGCAAGCATACAAAGATGGAAGATCAATTGAAGACCAAAGCTAAAGACGAATTGAAGGTTGCATAGGTATAATTGTACATCCCTTCTCTTTAGATTTTCAAGTCAAGGCAAAACGTTTTCAAAGTGTTTTCAAATTATTTTTCAAAGAACACTTAAGAACTTAAAATGGATTAGTGAATGGTTATGTAGTGGACCAACATGTTGGGACCCTCATAAACATTCCAAAATAATCATAGGAGTTGAGTTCCAAAAGCTAAAAATCAAACAAGCAATAAAAATCAAAAACTGCAGATTTTTAGGCTTCTTAGAACTCCGAGATTTTTCTCGGAGCTCCGAGCTCGGAACTCCGAGAGTTCCCTCGGAACTCTGAGAAATTTTCTCGGAACTCCGAGAAATGGTCCAGTAGAAAAATTCCATTTTCTGGCCGTTCTCTCGGAACTCCGAGAATATTTCTCGGAACTCCGAGAACCTTGCGACAGCTCAAAATATAGCCGTTGGGATTGAAATTAATTTGTGAAAATTGATATCTACACCCCCAAACGGTCATATTCTTTGAAGAGGCTATATATACAATATCTAGAGGATTCATTTCCTCTCTCTTAATTTTTGAAAAACCCTCTTAAGCACTCAAGCTAACTTGCAACCCTTTCAAGCTTAAGATTTTTGGTTTTTCCCAAACTTGCCTTTCACTTGTGAACCTATTGAGTTTGGATATTTTAGAGCTATCACGTGCAAATCTTTGTTGAAGAGCAATCAAGGAACTACAAAGGGCATCAAGCTTTCAAGAAGAAGCCAAGCTATCAATCTTTCATATCTTGTATAGGTGGCTAGGGCATTCCGTTTTTAATTCCCTAGAGAGCAACCGCTTAGAACTCGGCGGAGAAGGAGAGTCTTTGTAAAGGTGTAAGGGCATCCTTGTTTAATATCCCTTGGAATTGTAACCGCCTCGGAGCCGGGCATCGTGGAGGTCTCCAATAGTGGAATCCCTCAAGTGCGACCTTGAGTAGAGTGGAGTAGGCCGTTGGCCGAACCACTATATATCGGTGTGTCATTTCTCACTCTTGCATTTCCATTATTGTTTGGTTTGGCATTTCATTTTGTTTTTTCAATTATATTTGCACTAACCAAATATTTAATTAAGTGAAGAAAATTCCAATTAGGGTTCATAGGTAATTTTCAAAAGGCCTAATTTTGAGTTAAATTCAATTCACCCCCCCTCTTGATTATTTCAAAGGGTGAACTAAAAAGTAAAGCAATTTAAGAGTAGATGAAGATTGAGTTAGAAACTCCCCCTAAATCAATGCTTAAGGTATAAAAATATATAACCAAGTAATGCACATATACCTGTTCATGATCGAGATGTTGACAAATGTCAAATTGTTAGGTATTTTTAATTAAAGTGAAAGTACCTCTCCAACTTAGAAAACTAAGAAGGCTAAGAGTACCAATTCAGTGATTTTTAAGATTAATATTTGACATCTCATTCATGCAGATACTACCAAACAAGGATGATATATATAAATACTATATAGATAAACTGGTGAAAGGCAAAGAGTATTTATTTGGCAATTTCTTTGACTTGTTCCGCACTCCAAATGTTTAAGGCACTTCTAATATAACATATTCTATCATCACTACGGGGTTTTGTAAAGATATCCGCTAATTGTTCTTCAGTGTTGATATATTTTAAGCAAATATCCCTTTTTTGTGAGTGATCTCTAATGAAGTGATGCCTAATCTCAATATGTTTTGTTCTAGAGTGTTGTATGGGGTTCTTTGTCAAACTTATAGCACTAGTATTGTCACATTAGATGAGAATATTTTCCATTTTAATTGCATAATCCATCAATGTGCTTTTCATCCATAGGACTTGTGCACAGCAAGCTCCAGCTTCCACATATTCTGCTTCTGTTGTGGACAGAGCTACTGAATTTTGTTTCTTGCTAAACCATGAAACAAGTGATTTGCCCAAGAATTGACAAGTCCCACTAGTGCTTTTCCTATCCACTCTACATCCAGCAAAATCTGCATCTGAATATCCAATGAGAGTGTAGGCAGATGATCTTTCATACCATAGTCCCAGACTTTGGGTTCCTCTTAAGTATTTGAAGATCTTCTTGACTACCGATAGGTGAGACTCTTTTGCATCCGATTGAAATCGAGCACAGAGACAGACAGTAAACATAATGTCTGGTCTGCTGGCTGTCAAATAGAGTAAGCTACCTATCATACCCCTATACATCTTCTGGTCCACATATTTGCCAAATTCATCATTTTCTAGCTTAGCAGTAGTACTCATGGGAATTCTTGATGTCTTACTGCTATCCATGCCATACTTCTTTAATAACTCCTCTGTATATTTTTCTTGATTTAAAAATATCCCATTTTTGTATTGTTTAATTTGGAGTCCCAAGAAGTAGGTTAACTCACCCATCATGCTCATTTCAAATTCATTTTTCATTAGAGTTGCAAATTCATCACACATTTTTTGATTAGTTGAGCCACAGATGGTATCATCCACATAGATCTGGACAAGGTGGATATCTTGATTTTCTCTTTTGATAAATAATGTTTTATCCACTTTTCCCATCTCAAAACCTTTTTCAACTAAGAAAGTGCAATGCCTCTCATACCAAGCTCTAGGAGCTTGCTTCAACCCATATAAGGATTTATCAAGCCTGAAGACATAATTTAGGTGTTTGAAGTCTTCAAAACCTGGAGGTTGCTCAACATACACTTCATCTTGGATATAGCCATTTAGGAAGGCACTTTTGACATCCATTTGATATAGTTTAAATCATTTATGAGATGTGAAATACTCAAGAGGGGGGGGTGAATTGAATTTAACTCAATATTAGGCCTTTTGAAAATTATCTATAAACCCTAATTGGAATTTTTCTTCAGTTAAATAAATATTTGGTTAGTGCAAATATAATTGAAAGAACAAAGTGAAATGCCAAACCAAAACAATAATGGAAATGCAAGAGTGAGAAATTGACACACCGATATATAGTGGTTCGGCCAACGGCCTACTCCACTCTACTCAAGGTCGCACTTGAGGGATTCCACTATAGGAGACCTCCACGATGCCCGGCTCCGAGGCGGTTACAAATCCAAGGGATATTAAACAAGGATGCCCTTACACCTTTACAAAGACTCTCCTTCTCCGCCGAGTTCTAAGCGGTTGCTCTCTAGGGAATTAAAAAGGGAATGCCCTAGCCACCTACACTAGATTTGAAAGAGAATAGCTTGGCTTCTTCTTGAAAGCTTGATGCTCTTTGTAGACCCTTGATTGCTCTTCAAAGATGGTGATTTGCAAGTGAAAGCACTACTATATCCAAACTCAAAAGATTCACAAGTGAAAGGCAAGTTTGGGATGAAAAACAAAAACTCAAGCTAAAATGGATTGCAAATGTTTTTGATGCTTAAGGATGTTTTTCAAAGATCAAGAGAGAGTGAAAAACTTCTCTACATGTTGTATATATAACCACACCAAAGAATATGACCGTTTGGGGGTGGTAATATCAAAAACCAAAGATTAATTTGAATCCCAACGGCTATTTTTTAGTCTGTCGCGAGGTTCTCGGAGTTCCGAGAACCATTCTCGGAGTTCCGAGAAATATTCTCGGAGTTCCGAGACAACGGCCAGAAGAAATAAAATTTCTACTGGACCATTTCTCGGAGTTCCGAGAAATTGTCTCGGAGTTCCGAGAAAGTGTCCAGATGCTACTGGACCTTTTCTCGGAGTTCCGAGGGAACTCTCGGAGTTCCGAGCTCGGAGCTCCGAGAAAAATTCTCGGAGTTCCGAGAAGCCTAAAAATCCGCACTTTTTGATTTTTATTGCAAATTTGATTTTTAGCTTTTGGAACTCAACTCCTATGGTTATTTTGGAATGTTTATGAGGGTCCCAACATGTTGGTCCACCACATAACCATTCACTAATCCATTTTAAGTTCTTAAGTGTTCTTTGAAAACCAAGTTGAAAGCACTTTGAAAACGTTTTGCCTTGACTTGAAAATCTAAAGAGAAAGGATGTACAATGATACCTATGCAATCTTCAACTTCTCTTTAGTCTTGGTCTTCAATTGATCTTCCATCTTGTGTATGCTTTGCTTGAGAGATGAGGTGAGCTTCACTTAGCTCCTTTGACTCTTGTATGGGATATCTCCAAGCATGACCATGTTGTGTGTTGGTTTCTTCAATGATCAATCCTATCTTAAACACAACACTTCAAAGCAAATTGATTAGTATTCAAAAACACAATCAATTATGTTTAGAATCATCAAAACAAGATAGGAGAGTAGACCCTTGGGCTTACAATCTCCCCCTTTTTGATGATGACAAACAAAATTGATTATGAGGTGTGTGTGGAGTGACATAGTAGGCAAGTGAATACTAGAACTCCCCCTCAATATATGCACACATATAAATGATACAAGTTATAAGCAAGTGGTGCATATAGTCAATTGAATAGATAATCAATTTCAAACTTCTCCCCCTTTTGTCATCGACAGAAAGGGTGTAAAAAAAAATAGGAGTGGATAACTCCCCCTGAATCAATGCTTATGGTATAAAATTATATAACCAAGTAATGCACATATACCTGTTCATGATCGAGATGTTGACATATGTCAAGATGTTAGGTATTTTAATTAAAGTGAAGATACCTCTCCAACTTAGAAAAACTAAGAAGGCTAAGAATATCAATTGAGTGATTTTTAAGATTAAAAATTTGACATCTCATTCATGCAGATACTACCAAACAAAGATTATATATATAAATACTATATAGATAAGCTGGTTAAAGGCACAAAGTATTTATTTGGCAATTTCTTTGATTTGATCCGCACTCCATATGTTTAAGGCACTTCGGATATAGCAAATTCTATCATCACTAAGGGGTTTTGTAAAGATATCCGCTAATTGTTCTTCAGTGTTGATATATTTTAAACAAATATCCCCTTTTTGTGAGTGATCTCTGATGAAGTGGTGCCTAATCTCAATGTGTTTTGTTCTTGAGTGTTGTATGGGGTTCTTTGTTAAGCTTATAGCACTAGTATTGTCACATTGGATGAGAATATTTTCCATTTTGATTGCATAGTCCATCAATGTGCTTTTCATCCATAGGACTTGAGCACAGCAAGCTCCAGCTGCCACATATTCTGCTTCTGTTGTGGACAGAGCTACTGAATTTTGCTTCTTGCTAAACCATGAAACAAGTGATTTACCCAAGAATTGGCAAGTCCCACTAGTGCTTTTCCTATCTACTCTACATCCAGCAAAGTCTGCATTTGAATATCCGATGAGAGTGAAGGAAGATGATCTTTCATACCACAGTCCTAGACTTTGGGTTCCTTTTAAGTACTTGAAGATCTTCTTAACTGCCGATAGGTGAGATTCTTTTGGATCCGATTGAAATCGAGCACAGAGACAGACAGTAAACATAATGTCTGGTCTGCTGGCTGTCAAATAGAGCAAACTACCTATCATACCCCTATACAATTTCTGATCCACAGATTTGCCAAATTCATCTTTTTCTAGCTTAGCAGTAGTACTCATGGGAATTCTTGATGTCTTACTGCTATCCATGCCATACTTCTTTAATAACTCCATTGTATATTTTTCTTGATTTAAAAATATTCCATTTTTGTATTGTTTAATTTGGAGTCCTAAGAAGTAGGTTAACTCTCCCATCATGCTCATTTCAAATTCATTTTTCATTAAGGTTGCAAATTCATCACACAATTTTTGATTAGTTGAGCCACAGATGGTATCATCCACATAGATTTGGACAAGGAGGATATCATGATTTTCTCTTTTGATAATGTAGACACCCCATTTTGACCGGACCCAAGTTCGCTATGCTTGGGAGAAACCCCATCCGATCATTTCCGCCATGTTTCGCATTTTTCCGTGAGAGGTTGAGAGAGATTATTCATAAGAATCCAAGCGAGGGAGAATTTGGACCCGTTTGGTGGGCCCGCATTGAACATTTGTTTAAAATTCGAATCAACCGAGGGCCCACATTGTGGGGCCCACGTTGTGGGGCCCGCGTTGTGGGGCCCGCGTTGTGGGGCCCACATTGTGGGGCCTCAGTAGGGCCTCTTGTGAGGCCTCTTATGAAGAACAATAATGATGGATTCTCCACTAAAGAAACATGATGGGCCCTCCACTAAGAACAATGATGATGGATTCTCCACTAAGAAACATGATGGGCCCTCCACTAAGAAGAATGATGATGGATTCTCCACTAAGAAACATGATGGGCCCTCCACTAAGAAGAATGATGATGGATTCTCCACTAAGAAACATGATGGGCCCTCCACTAAGAAGAATGATGATGGATTCTCCACTAAGAAACATGATGGGCCCTCCACTAAGAAGAATGATGATGGATTCTCCACTAAGAGGGACAACATGATGAGCTCTCCACCAACACATCTCTCTCTCTCTCTTTCTCTCCCTATATATATCTTCCTTCCCATCCATAAAAAAAGAGGAGAAAGAGGAGGAGATTTACCTTCCATTATCTCTTTCTCTTCCATTATCTCTTCCAATCACTCCCTCAAATCCCTTTCCCTATATTCTTCTTCCATTATCTCTCCCAATCACCTCCCAATCCTTCCCTCTAAGAGAAAGCGAAAGACGGCGGATCGGATCGGCGGCGGCAAGATCTTCACCACAGGTAGGTGCATTTTTCTCAAAATATTTCTGTATTTTTCCGAATTTTTCTGATTTTTTCCGCAAATTGTGTTTTAAAAATAGAAAACTCTTCAAAAAAACATCTTTTGACGAAGAAAAATTAAATTATATACCAAACAGATTCCAAATTTAATGCAATTTCGTGGGAAATTAATATGGTACTGATTCATTTTACCATGAATTTTTAAGGATTTTTGGAGTTTATTTGGTATATTATTTAATGCTTTCTTTGAAAATTATCAGATTTTGTGAGACTTGTTACTGACATCAAATCACCCTTAAAATTCTTAAAATTTTTACAGTAGTCTTATCTTCCATATTTCTTGTTACTTTAAAATTTTCGAGTGATTTGGATCTGTTTTGATATGGGATGTAGTGTTAATTCTTAATCTGGTCTGAAAATTGTAAAATCCGAAATCGGTAGTAAATAGTCTTTATAATTTATGAAATTCTCACCGCATGCTCATTTTATTGATATCTTATTTCTGTAGAAATTTCATAGAATTTATATGTCTATTTCTTGTAGTTTCTGTGTTAATTTGGCAATCTGGTCATTTAATTGTTAAATCAAGATTAAATATGAATTTAATGTAAAAATCTGCAAAACTCATCTATTAAGCTACATACATTCCCATCTTGCTGCTGTAGAAATTTCAACTCATTTCGAATTCGTTTGCAATAATTTCACTTGTAAAATCATTCATATGCTTAAAATTGATACAATCCATTGAAAATTCGAAATTAATTACTACCAAGTGATTTTCAACATTCGAAATTCGAAATTAAAATTGATAAAATCCATTGATAAAATCACATTTACTCAAACTTAATCTAACAAAACCTGAAGGCATCATAGATTGCGCGAACTTATTGCACACACTTACATCACTTTCATCTAAACCCCTGCATCTCACATGCACACACGTCCCATTTTAGGAACCCGGAGTGTTATCTAGCATGGTTGACTGGGATTTCATCACCTGGTGCCTCTGTGCTAGAGAAGCATTCCACCCTTAGCCTAGTACCTTTATGGTACGTAAACGGATCTCTTGTTCACGTACTGATACGCCGGACACTGGTACAGTATATCGAACATGGATTCGCGCTAAGGGAACTCTTGGCCTTACCCCTAGATTAACCCACACATGCATGTAGTATACGAACACATGTGCATCACGTGTGTGAGCCTAGTTTAGGATATCCTACCCATTTGTGTCTAGATTAGGTCGTAGTCCATCTTCCAATGGCTACGATCGGTCCTAGGTACACAAACAAAGTCATGAGTCGAGATCCTCTCTCCACTCCGCTAGATTAGGGTTAGAGTTGATGCCTTCAGGTAACACTGATAAAATGCGCGAAGATTAAAAAACTTTTCCTTTGGGGTTAGGGTGTAAATCCCATTCATTTCCAAAGATCTCATAGGATTAGTCATTCATGATCCATCCGTTGAAAGCAATCTTATGCTATCTCATCTCATCTTGATCACAGATTTTCAATCTTCTATTATATGATTCGATCGCGTTTCCATCTCTTTTAGAGAGTCTTTGACTCATTTATCCTTTAGTTGGTGTTAGTGGAGTCTTTGACTCGTGTTTCTTTTCCTTTAGAGAGTCTTTGACTCATATATCCTTTAGTTGGTGTTAGTAGAGTCTTTGACTCGTGTTTTCATCTCTTTTAGAGAGTCTTTGACTCATTTATCCTTTAGTTGGTGTTAGTGGAATCTTTGACTCGTATTTCTTTTCCTTTAGAGAGTCTTTGACTCATATATCCTTTAGTTGGTGTTAGTGGAGTCTTTGACTCGTATTTTCATCTCTTTTAGAGAGTCTTTGACTCATTTATCCTTTAGTTGGTGTTAGTGGAGTCTTTGACTCGTATTTCTTTTCCTTTAGAGAGTCTTTGACTCATATATCCTTTAGTTGGTGTTAGTGGAGTCTTTGACTCGTGTTTTTCATCTCTTTTAGAGAGTCTTTACTCATTAATCCTTTAGTTAATGTTAGTGGAGTCTTTGACTCGTATTTCTTTTCCTTTAGAGAGTCTTTGACTCATTTATCTTTTAGTTGGTGTCATTGGAGTCTTTGACTCGTGTTTCCGTTTTTAGAGAGTCTTTGACTCATCTGTTTTATTTGCAGTATTATTAGAGAGTCTTTGACTTCGTTATCTCATTTCAGTGTTATCAGTTGCTCTTATTAGAGAGTCTTTGACTCGTTTATCCTTTAGTCGCTTTTATTAGAGAGTCTTTGACTCATTTATTCTCCAGTTACTGTCATTAGAGAGTCTTTGACTCATTTGCTCTTATAATAGTATTATTAGAGCATAGTTGATTTGCCGTAAGTGTTTGATAGGTAGAGAGTTCGTTTCGAACTACGTTGGCTTGATCCTCTTCCACGAGGTACGTAGTGCAGCTTGGGATCCACATCCCAAGTCCAGCCAAACCTTTAAAAATAAAAATTTTAAATCTTTCAAAGTTACAAAAATATTCAAACCATTTTCAAAAAGATCTTCCTCTAGAGTTAGGAGTATGTCCTAGCTGTTTAGGTTGTGTTCTAGAGTTAGGAGTTTGTCTTGATTTGTATTGATATGGTATGTCCTGTCGTGTGAGTGTCCCTAGAGTTAGGAGGCCTCGAGTCGATCGGTTAGACATTTAGTCGAACCGATGGCTAGACTAGGCATATAGTCAGCCCGTGGTATTCATTAGGTTGCACAGCCTAGTTACACATAGGATTGTAGGAACCACCTGCATTAGCCTAAGGCTAATCAACTTGCATTAGTTAGGGCATATAGGGTGTCCTAAAATCCACAATTCACTGGAATTTTAATAATCATACAAGAAGCTTTAATAACTGGTTCGGTCTTTTAGATCGAGTCTAGGATAGAGGGCTAGATGTCTTAGGCATCATAATTTAGAATAGGGCATCGAACTACGTGGGCTCCGATTCTTCCCGAGGCCGGGATACGTAGCGCAGCTAGGATGGATGGCCATTCTGGTCCGAGTCCAGTCCTGCATTAGAGTTAGGACTTGTCTTGTCCCGTCATACATAGCATAGATTTGTGTCTCATGTTTTGATATGTTTTCTTACTTTCTTGTACTGATACTATACCTTTGGTTGTAGCTTGCATGTGCGTGTCCACCAGAAACTTAGACACCCATTAGGCATGTCACTCATAACCTAGCTTTGCTTAGGTGACACATTTTTCATTTCATTTTACGTGTTTATTTCTCCATTCTCAGGAAATGCATGCTTAGGTAGACGATTCCTGAGGATTGTTCCCATTTCACATGATTTTTACTCAAACTTCTTTGGAATTAATGAAAATGGCATAAGAGACCAAGTGATTGCACTCGGGCGAATTGGGGGTGCTCTCAGACCTTCCCCATTCGTAACCAGGCACGAACCCATATATATTTCTGGTTATCCATTGCACAGAGGATTTGATTTTAGGGTTCCATGGCCTATCCATGGATGGCGACTCTGAGTTTATTTTAGGTATGTCTCGATTTCGAACTTCAGTTCCGGATCAAGACATATCCCTTTCTTTTTATATCGCCACTCGTGCTATGCTATGAGGGTGGCATCCGTTTCGAGAGTTCCTTGGCAGAGCTCTCCTTCACACGTGGATGATCCAGAGGACGGTGCAGGGGCCTGTCCCCTCACCTCATCGTATCCTCGGATCGGGGTCCACAGGCTGGCGACTCTGCTGGGGAGTTCTTGAAACATTGCCTAACTCTTTAAAAATGCCATTTTTATTAACTTTAGAGAAATTTGAGCTAAAATCATTTTAAATGGGAACTCTATCGTTAGAATCCAGGGGCACCAGGTAGGTGCGTAATTAAAACAAAGGATTCACACACTGCACATCATGCATTGTCATATTTTTTATTTTTTTTATTATTTTTCATTGTTTTTCATTATTGGCTCCATGGGATAGATTCAATGCGTGCCTGACTCGGATGTTATTACATCCTGATGGTACTGTTGAATCTATTTCCAAGCTATGCGCCAGCGCTGCAACATATTAAGTATGTTTCATACGCATAGTACCCATTAGATTGAGTCCGGAGCCCTACTTTGTTTTATATATATTATATATATACTTACTGACCTAGTGAAGCCCAACTAGGGAGTACCCGTGTGTATATTGCATTCATATAGGGTCGAACATCTGTTGCTTACACATGTGGAGCCTAGAGGAGCTTTGCCCCATTTGTAGACTAGGGTAGCTCATTTTTACATTGCTACAACACTGTCCTAGTACACTCACCAGTCTGTCTTGAGTCGAGACTTCCTTGACTCCGTTAGATTAGAATTAGGGCTGGTGCCCCTGGTTAGGATTTGTGTGTATGTGTATTTACTTATATATACTGATTATGTATATTATGGTTCTCCTCTTAGTCAGAGATTCCTTATTCCTTTCAGTCGGTTATATCCATTCCGAATTTAGATCTAGATCTAGTCAGTGGATTTTGACCGTCATTACCTTGGCCGAGTTTAGCCCTTGATCTGTTGATTATAGGGTTTGACCCATTGTTGTATATTCTCACCTTTGGTTAGTCCATCTGTTGATCACCCTTCTCTAGTAACCGTTATTCATACCTTTCGATTGAGCTAGGGTGATCCCTTGTATAGTCGTTATGCTGCCGGATTTTATCCAGAACATTTTGAGCATGACGGCTACTCTTTAGAGTCAGTTTACTTAGTCTGGACCTTGACCTCCTCGTATAGCCGTTATGCTGCTGGATTTTATCCAAAAGTATGTTAAGCATGATTGCTATCCTTTGGAGTCAGTCTGCCTTGTCTTGATTCTCATGTATACATCATTTAGTAGGATTAGATCCTTATTTGTCAACCTGTTTGTCTTGAGATCTGGCCGATAGCTCGTTTGCTGTCCTTATGACCATGGTCTATCATTTCATCTCATATTGATCGTACAGTTGTTGATATCCATCATTCAGATTTTAGATCTGGTCTTTTACCCTACTTTTGTCATTCTTATGGCCATGGTCTATTATCTGAGCCATTGATTTTTTGATCCATGTTTACCTATCATATATCTTTTACCCTTGGATCATATCGAAATCATTAATGGAAAAGTTTGATCTTACCTGTATTCTTTGAGTGCATGATCATTGCTGAGATCGAAATTTATTTTGATTATGGATGTTTATCGTTCCTGACTCTTTCATTCCCAAAAAGAAGAGCAGTTATACTCAAATGAGACTTCAAGGTGTGGATTGAGAATTCATTGAAACCCTGTTGATGTAGGTCATAATATCACTGTCTATTTCGCTTTGACCTTCATAGACAGTATTTCTTTGATTTTTAGAATAAAATACCCTTTGGTGTATTTCAAGATTACTCTTTTCTCTGTTTGTTCAGAATCTTTATCCCATGACTATTGATCTAGTGTGTGTGCTTCCAAGTCAAGAATCTATGTTTAGCGAAAGACCATTTTTTCTAAAGACTGACTATTTCTAATCATACTTGATCCAGGCAGTCTATTGTTTTACCCACATTGTCAACATAAGCCTTTTGTTGCCCCATTTAACCTAGACCTTGTGGAGTTGCCTTTTCTGTGATTTCTACTCCGGGATTGAACTTTATAGTTATCATTATCATGAGGAAAGGTGTATCACCTATAAGCTTTCAGTGTCAGTTCACTACCTTTGAAGAAGTGTCCTGTATCTTTAGATTTGTCTTTCATTGAGTGTACATCAACTTTCTTCTCTCTAAGTTGAAAAAGTTCAGTTACGTAGATGTTAAAAAAAAAAAAATGAAGTCATGTCTGTCAATCTTTCTTATACAGAGTCAGTATTCTGTTTTCTATCAGAACTGTTGAAGAGCCCATTGAGGTGTGTCAAAAATCATCAATGTACTTACAGTCTTCAATTCAATAAAATTGTTGATTTCGTATCTTTGATACTCTATGATTCACTCTTAGATCTAATGTTTAAACAACTAAAGACCCCCTTCTCGGATTAGAATGCAGACGAAATTCACCTCGAGATCTGAAAGATGGTCGAACGAGAGGAAGAGCGTCGAGCATAGCCACTTAAAGAAGAAATCAAATCCATTGATAGTGGTATCGAAATCCGAAACTCGGGATGGATGGATTGGAAAAACTTTATCTCCTAAGGAGCGCAAAGAATTGATAAACCTGTTTAGAGGGGTTTGAGGTAGTTTTGCTTGATCCTATAAAGGATAAACCAGGGGAATGCCCTGTCGTTGATCAAAGCAAGACTTCATCTGCTTTAGACATCCAGTTGAGGAATAAAATTTTAAAGAGATAAGCGTCAGGCATCCTGTGGAGCTGATGAGATATTGAGAGAAGATTTTCAGACAGAGTTGTGGAATCTTGAGCATAAATTCAAGATCTTTGAGACGGGAGTGGAGCACAGTGGTTGAAGTTTTGCCAGAAAACCACCAGACTCCTCAAAAAAAAAAAAAAATTTCAAAGGCTTTGAACCTTAAACAAAAGGGCTTGTACATCAAATACATCAGGAGGCCATCCTTGATCGTTTGAGCTTTTATAGCCAAAATCCTAATGTTTTAAAATCCATTTGTAAACCCTTTGGGCCAAAAGCAAAATTAAAACAACTTCTTTTCAAACACATTATAAACCCGGGGCATTTATGCACCCGAACTACGTCGGACCTGATCCCCACCTCTTCAGGGGTACGTAGGCAACTTGATTAATTCAAGTTCGGTCAAACCTTGGGATAAAATCCCCTTTGAAAATTTTGAAGCTAAATGCTAAACCATTCTTTGAAAAATCCCAAAGCGAACTACGCGGATCTGATCCTCCATCTTTGGGGTACGTAGGTAGTCTGGCTAGACCAGATTCGGTTCAAATCTTTAGAACCTTAGGTATTCAACCCTTTCGAACCCAAGCCCACCTAGAAAGTCCTTCTGGTGAAACAAGCAAAGGTTCGAGGCGAATGAAAAGAAAAACAGAAAGAAAAGAATGAGAGTCTGAAGACCCACTAGGTTGAAAACCCGAAAGGGCGGCCTAGAGATATACATTTGCTAAGTTAACAGCCAAAAGAGTTAGCTTATGCAAAAAGTCAGGGTAGTGGTCTGCTGGATTGAAAACTTGAAGAGGTAATCCAGTCAAGGGCAAAGACTTCCCATGAACAGTTGAGTTGAATAGAAGCAGAAGGAGTTCCTCAGTTACGTAGAATTCCCAAGTTTGAGTACAAGCAAAAGTTGAGATAAGTGGTCTTTCAGACTGAAAGCTTGGAAAGCAAAAGTTATGACTTCTTTTGAAGAGAGAAATCAGGGAGACGGAGAAGCCACCTCTGCACAGGGCAGAATCCTGGAATCCGAGTAGTGTCAGCGAGACTTATTTTGACACCTTTTTAAACTAGGGGCATTAAGACCGAGCAATCCGAAAGGGGTAACAACCATGACGGAGATCCCGATGGAGGAAATTAGGTCATCTTGACATAGTTTTTGAGAGTACTCTAAGAGTGGCTGACCTTACCATTTAAAAAAATAACACATTTTATCTAAGGATGAATCAGAATTTAGTCAAGTCCCTTTAATATTGTAAGTCTTCTTTGAAAGAGTCCTCAGGAGTCTGTTCCTTGTTTATCATTATTTTCTTTTAGAATCAAAAGTGTTTGGCACTGAAGAGAATGGGTGTACACCTTCCAAAATGTAAAGAAAAATCTAGAGTAGATCCTGGTTTAAGAATCAAAGAAGGGCAAGAGATTTTTTATTCTGACCTGCCTGAAACATCAAAGCCTCAAACACTGAGCAAAATGAAGAATTCTTACGTTCAGCCTTTGTAGAGTTGGTTTTACCACTATACCAAAGAAAGAACCCATGCAAACTCAAATTTTTTCTACTTACCTTGGTTCTGCCTTCTTAAGACTTTGTCATGGAAGCACATCATACTAGGGGCATCTTTTATGACTTGCGTCATAAAAGATATTACACAATGATAACTGGGATATCTATTCTTAGCAAATAGAAACCAGAGAAGCTTGAACATACTCTTTGAGTTGAATTCCTTGATCCAATTGTTTCTTTTGGAGTCAGTTTCAGAAACTTTAATTCCCAGCGGAGTATAAAATCTACTCCTGCATCCTTCAAACCTCATCAGAATGCTTCTCACCTGTTAAAGAGAGTCAGCACCTGAAAATCTCATCAATCTATTTGAGTTTTGCTTTCAGCAAAGATCATGCGCTCCTAGTTATTCTTGGTAAGAGATGACTGGCCCATTAGTGAAATCGATCAAAGATGGTAAATTCTTCATTCCTTTTGAAAGATTTTAACAGAGTTTGAAATTACCGAACTTGCGTTACGCGGTTTGGTCTTTTTGAAAGATTTTAACAGAGTTTGAAATTACCGAACCTGTGTTACACAGTTTGGTCGTTTTGAAAGTTTTTAACAGAGATAAAAATTACCGAACCTGTGTTACACGGTTTGGTCTTTTTGAAAGATTTTAACAGAGATAAAAATTACCGAACCTGTGTTACACGGTTTGGTCTTTTTGAAAGATTTTAATAGAGATGGAAATTACCGAACCTGTGTTACACGGTTTGGTCTTTTTGAAATGTTTTAATAGGGAAAAAATTTTCGATCCTGTGTTACACGGATTGGTCTTTTCTTCCTTCTCCCGGGTATTTAGTACCCCGATGATTAGTAGTGTAATGTCAAGTAGTGACTTACCTAATCATCGTTCCGCAATGTGCAGCTTCTTAACGAGTTAGGAGTCATGTGTATCTGCGAAGAGGTTTGTAGGGGACTGTTTAGCAGGACCTACGAATTTGGGTTTATGTGGAACTGTTTAGCAGAACCGCGTGATCCGGAGTGATTCGCTACCTTGAAAGAGAGGAGTCAGAGTTACTCGGATAGTTAAACAGATTTATTTTCAGTAATGATCTGTATAACTATCGCTAGGCTTGAGACTTAGTCTCGCCTCTGGTACTTAGTACCCAGATGATTAGTAGTGTAATGTCAAGTGGTGACTTACCTAATCATCGTCCCGCAATGTGCAGCTTCCTAACGTGTTAGGAGTCATGTGTATCTGCGAAGAGGTTTGTAGGGGACTGTTTAGCAGGACCTACGAATTTGGATTTACGTGGAACTGTTTAGCAGAACCGCATGATCCGGAGTGATTCGCTACCTTGAAAGAGAGGAGTCAGAGTTACTCGGATAGTTACACAGATTTATTTTCAGCAATGATCTGTATAACTATCGCTGGGCTTGAGACTTAGTCTCGCCTCGGGTATTAGAAGTTTGAGTTTAGCTTGAATATTCGATTACCCTAATAATTGGTCGAGTCTTTGACTGATCGGCATGATTTAAAAAAAAAAAAAAAAAAAAAACTCTTTGAGTGTTTGGTTTTGAACTTGTTTTGGACGAGTTTCAATACATTGGTCTTTGGCCTATTTTTGCAGGTTTCTAAAAAGAAAAAAACTCTTTGAGTGTTTGGTTTTGAACTTGTTTTGGACGAGTTTCAATACATTGGTCTTTGGCCTATTTTTGCAGGTTTCTAAAAAGGAAAAACTCTTTGAGTGTTTGGTTTTGAACTTGTTTTGGACGAGTTTCAATACATTGGTCTTTGGCCTATTTTTGCAGGTTTCTAAAAAGGAAAAACTCTTTGAGTGTTTGGTTTTGAACTTGTTTTGGACAAGTTTCAATACATTGGTCTTTGGCCTATTTTGCAGGTTTCTAAAAAAAATTTTTAAAAAAAAAAATGAAAAATTAAAACTCTTTGAGCGACTGAAGTAATTGGTTTGTCTGTTTGGTTTCTGCTCTTTGAGCAGAGGTTATGTCTACTTTGGTTTAGCCTAATAAAAACAGTGTATGTGTGTTTGTGTTTTTATAATTGTTCGTTCGTTTTTGTTATCTAGTTTAGATAGTTGAGTCATGAGTATTAGGGAGAGACTATCTCTTTGAGATGTCTTAGTTGCCGAGTTAAGAGTCGGTGAGAGGCTATCTCCCTATTGTTGGTAGAGTTTTATCTTTGTGAATATCGTTTTAAAACTGAAAACCCAAAAATTTGCTTTGCTTTCGGGTCAGTCAAAATGTGTCGTCTGTTCAGCTTTTCCATTCGCGTGTTACACACGCTCTGCCAAAGAGGGGCATCTGTAGACACCCCATTTTGACCGGACCCAAGTTCGCTATGCTTGGGAGAAACCCCATCCGATCATTTCCGCCATGTTTCGCATTTTTCCGTGAGAGGTTGAGAGAGATTATTCATAAGAATCCAAGCGAGGGAGAATTTGGACCCGTTTGGTGGGCCCGCATTGAACATTTGTTTAAAATTCGAATCAACCGAGGGCCCACATTGTGGGGCCCACGTTGTGGGGCCCGCGTTGTGGGGCCCGCGTTGTGGGGCCCACATTGTGGGGCCTCAGTAGGGCCTCTTGTGAGGCCTCTTATGAAGAACAATAATGATGGATTCTCCACTAAAGAAACATGATGGGCCCTCCACTAAGAACAATGATGATGGATTCTCCACTAAGAAACATGATGGGCCCTCCACTAAGAAGAATGATGATGGATTCTCCACTAAGAAACATGATGGGCCCTCCACTAAGAAGAATGATGATGGATTCTCCACTAAGAAACATGATGGGCCCTCCACTAAGAAGAATGATGATGGATTCTCCACTAAGAAACATGATGGGCCCTCCACTAAGAAGAATGATGATGGATTCTCCACTAAGAGGGACAACATGATGAGCTCTCCACCAACACATCTCTCTCTCTCTCTTTCTCTCCCTATATATATCTTCCTTCCCATCCATAAAAAAAGAGGAGAAAGAGGAGGAGATTTACCTTCCATTATCTCTTTCTCTTCCATTATCTCTTCCAATCACTCCCTCAAATCCCTTTCCCTATATTCTTCTTCCATTATCTCTCCCAATCACCTCCCAATCCTTCCCTCTAAGAGAAAGCGAAAGACGGCGGATCGGATCGGCGGCGGCAAGATCTTCACCACAGGTAGGTGCATTTTTCTCAAAATATTTCTGTATTTTTCCGAATTTTTCTGATTTTTTCCGCAAATTGTGTTTTAAAAATAGAAAACTCTTCAAAAAAACATCTTTTGACGAAGAAAAATTAAATTATATACCAAACAGATTCCAAATTTAATGCAATTTCGTGGGAAATTAATATGGTACTGATTCATTTTACCATGAATTTTTAAGGATTTTTGGAGTTTATTTGGTATATTATTTAATGCTTTCTTTGAAAATTATCAGATTTTGTGAGACTTGTTACTGACATCAAATCACCCTTAAAATTCTTAAAATTTTTACAGTAGTCTTATCTTCCATATTTCTTGTTACTTTAAAATTTTCGAGTGATTTGGATCTGTTTTGATATGGGATGTAGTGTTAATTCTTAATCTGGTCTGAAAATTGTAAAATCCGAAATCGGTAGTAAATAGTCTTTATAATTTATGAAATTCTCACCGCATGCTCATTTTATTGATATCTTATTTCTGTAGAAATTTCATAGAATTTATATGTCTATTTCTTGTAGTTTCTGTGTTAATTTGGCAATCTGGTCATTTAATTGTTAAATCAAGATTAAATATGAATTTAATGTAAAAATCTGCAAAACTCATCTATTAAGCTACATACATTCCCATCTTGCTGCTGTAGAAATTTCAACTCATTTCGAATTCGTTTGCAATAATTTCACTTGTAAAATCATTCATATGCTTAAAATTGATACAATCCATTGAAAATTCGAAATTAATTACTACCAAGTGATTTTCAACATTCGAAATTCGAAATTAAAATTGATAAAATCCATTGATAAAATCACATTTACTCAAACTTAATCTAACAAAACCTGAAGGCATCATAGATTGCGCGAACTTATTGCACACACTTACATCACTTTCATCTAAACCCCTGCATCTCACATGCACACACGTCCCATTTTAGGAACCCGGAGTGTTATCTAGCATGGTTGACTGGGATTTCATCACCTGGTGCCTCTGTGCTAGAGAAGCATTCCACCCTTAGCCTAGTACCTTTATGGTACGTAAACGGATCTCTTGTTCACGTACTGATACGCCGGACACTGGTACAGTATATCGAACATGGATTCGCGCTAAGGGAACTCTTGGCCTTACCCCTAGATTAACCCACACATGCATGTAGTATACGAACACATGTGCATCACGTGTGTGAGCCTAGTTTAGGATATCCTACCCATTTGTGTCTAGATTAGGTCGTAGTCCATCTTCCAATGGCTACGATCGGTCCTAGGTACACAAACAAAGTCATGAGTCGAGATCCTCTCTCCACTCCGCTAGATTAGGGTTAGAGTTGATGCCTTCAGGTAACACTGATAAAATGCGCGAAGATTAAAAAACTTTTCCTTTGGGGTTAGGGTGTAAATCCCATTCATTTCCAAAGATCTCATAGGATTAGTCATTCATGATCCATCCGTTGAAAGCAATCTTATGCTATCTCATCTCATCTTGATCACAGATTTTCAATCTTCTATTATATGATTCGATCGCGTTTCCATCTCTTTTAGAGAGTCTTTGACTCATTTATCCTTTAGTTGGTGTTAGTGGAGTCTTTGACTCGTGTTTCTTTTCCTTTAGAGAGTCTTTGACTCATATATCCTTTAGTTGGTGTTAGTAGAGTCTTTGACTCGTGTTTTCATCTCTTTTAGAGAGTCTTTGACTCATTTATCCTTTAGTTGGTGTTAGTGGAATCTTTGACTCGTATTTCTTTTCCTTTAGAGAGTCTTTGACTCATATATCCTTTAGTTGGTGTTAGTGGAGTCTTTGACTCGTATTTTCATCTCTTTTAGAGAGTCTTTGACTCATTTATCCTTTAGTTGGTGTTAGTGGAGTCTTTGACTCGTATTTCTTTTCCTTTAGAGAGTCTTTGACTCATATATCCTTTAGTTGGTGTTAGTGGAGTCTTTGACTCGTGTTTTTCATCTCTTTTAGAGAGTCTTTACTCATTAATCCTTTAGTTAATGTTAGTGGAGTCTTTGACTCGTATTTCTTTTCCTTTAGAGAGTCTTTGACTCATTTATCTTTTAGTTGGTGTCATTGGAGTCTTTGACTCGTGTTTCCGTTTTTAGAGAGTCTTTGACTCATCTGTTTTATTTGCAGTATTATTAGAGAGTCTTTGACTTCGTTATCTCATTTCAGTGTTATCAGTTGCTCTTATTAGAGAGTCTTTGACTCGTTTATCCTTTAGTCGCTTTTATTAGAGAGTCTTTGACTCATTTATTCTCCAGTTACTGTCATTAGAGAGTCTTTGACTCATTTGCTCTTATAATAGTATTATTAGAGCATAGTTGATTTGCCGTAAGTGTTTGATAGGTAGAGAGTTCGTTTCGAACTACGTTGGCTTGATCCTCTTCCACGAGGTACGTAGTGCAGCTTGGGATCCACATCCCAAGTCCAGCCAAACCTTTAAAAATAAAAATTTTAAATCTTTCAAAGTTACAAAAATATTCAAACCATTTTCAAAAAGATCTTCCTCTAGAGTTAGGAGTATGTCCTAGCTGTTTAGGTTGTGTTCTAGAGTTAGGAGTTTGTCTTGATTTGTATTGATATGGTATGTCCTGTCGTGTGAGTGTCCCTAGAGTTAGGAGGCCTCGAGTCGATCGGTTAGACATTTAGTCGAACCGATGGCTAGACTAGGCATATAGTCAGCCCGTGGTATTCATTAGGTTGCACAGCCTAGTTACACATAGGATTGTAGGAACCACCTGCATTAGCCTAAGGCTAATCAACTTGCATTAGTTAGGGCATATAGGGTGTCCTAAAATCCACAATTCACTGGAATTTTAATAATCATACAAGAAGCTTTAATAACTGGTTCGGTCTTTTAGATCGAGTCTAGGATAGAGGGCTAGATGTCTTAGGCATCATAATTTAGAATAGGGCATCGAACTACGTGGGCTCCGATTCTTCCCGAGGCCGGGATACGTAGCGCAGCTAGGATGGATGGCCATTCTGGTCCGAGTCCAGTCCTGCATTAGAGTTAGGACTTGTCTTGTCCCGTCATACATAGCATAGATTTGTGTCTCATGTTTTGATATGTTTTCTTACTTTCTTGTACTGATACTATACCTTTGGTTGTAGCTTGCATGTGCGTGTCCACCAGAAACTTAGACACCCATTAGGCATGTCACTCATAACCTAGCTTTGCTTAGGTGACACATTTTTCATTTCATTTTACGTGTTTATTTCTCCATTCTCAGGAAATGCATGCTTAGGTAGACGATTCCTGAGGATTGTTCCCATTTCACATGATTTTTACTCAAACTTCTTTGGAATTAATGAAAATGGCATAAGAGACCAAGTGATTGCACTCGGGCGAATTGGGGGTGCTCTCAGACCTTCCCCATTCGTAACCAGGCACGAACCCATATATATTTCTGGTTATCCATTGCACAGAGGATTTGATTTTAGGGTTCCATGGCCTATCCATGGATGGCGACTCTGAGTTTATTTTAGGTATGTCTCGATTTCGAACTTCAGTTCCGGATCAAGACATATCCCTTTCTTTTTATATCGCCACTCGTGCTATGCTATGAGGGTGGCATCCGTTTCGAGAGTTCCTTGGCAGAGCTCTCCTTCACACGTGGATGATCCAGAGGACGGTGCAGGGGCCTGTCCCCTCACCTCATCGTATCCTCGGATCGGGGTCCACAGATAAATAAGGTTTTATCCACCTTTCCCATCTCAAATCCCTTTTCAACTAAGAAAGTGCAAAGCCTCTCATACCAAGCTCTAGGAGCTTGCTTTAATCCATATAAAGCTTTATCAAGCCTGAAGACATGATTTGGATGTTTGAAGTCTTCAAAACCTGGAGGTTGCTCAACATACACTTCCTCTTGGATATAGCCATTTAGGAAGGCACTTTTGACATCCATTTGATATAGTTTAAATCCTTTATGAGATGCATATGCCAAAAGTATCCTAATAGCCTCCATACGGGCAACAGGAGCAAATGTCTCATCATAATCTATCCCTTCCTCCTTGGGCTACAAGCCTAGCTTTATTCCTAGTGATAATTCCATTTTCATCCAATTTATTTCTATACACCCATCTCGTGCCAATGACTGGATGATCACTAGGTCTAGGTACTAGCCTCCATACCTTGTTCCTTTCGAATTGACTCAACTCTTCTTGCATGGCCATCAACCAATATTCATCCTTTTCTGCTTCCTTGATGGATTTTGGTTCTAATTCGGATAGGAATGCCAAATTATTGCTCACACTACGATAGTATGATCTAGTTCTTACTGGCAATGTGGCATCACCTAAGATTTGGGATTCAGGATGATCAACCAATGTTCTCCTATCCCTAGGTAATGAGGCATCATCTTCATTTTCTACTTCCTCACTAGGTGGTGTATGACTAGTAGATGCATGAGGAGGAGCACTCAATTTTGGAAAAAGATGTTCAACGGGTTCATCCTCATCATGTGGCATTTCTTGAGGTGTTGGCTCTCTTTCATCAAATGTCACATGCATGGATTCTTCTACTACTAGGGTTCTCCTATTAAATACTCTATATGCTTTGCTATGAGAAGAATATCCTAAGAATATTCCATCATCCGACTTCTTATCAAATTTATGTAAATTATCTCTAATGTTCAAAATGAAGCATTTACATCCAAACACTCTAAAATAGCTTATATTTGGTTTCAAGTTTTTCCAAAGCTCATAAGGTGTTTTCTTAGAGATTGGCCTTAAGTATACCCTGTTTATGATATAGCAAGCGGTGCTAACCGCTTCCGCCCAAAAATATCTAGGGAGATCATTTTCATGCAACATTGTTCTAGCCATTTCTTGGAGAGTTCGATTCTTTCTTTCTACTACTCCATTTTGTTGAGGTGTTCTAGGTGCGGAAAAATTATGTTTAATGCCATGTTCATTACAGTAAGTGTCAAAGTGTACATTTTCAAATTCCGTTCCATGATCACTTCTAATGTGGGAGATGGCAACACCTTTTTCATTTTGAATTTGATTGCATAATGTTAGGAAGTTTTCATAAGTTTCATCTTTATGTCCTAGAAATATGACCCATGTGAATCGTGAGTAGTCATCAACAACTACAAACACGTACCTCTTTCCACCTAGGCTACTAGTCTTCATTGGTCCAAAAAGATCCATATGAAGTAGCTCCAAAGGGTAGGAAGTTGAAATCATATTTTTAGGTGCAAAAGAGCTTTTCAATTGTTTTCCTAATTGACAAGTTCTACAAATGTGATCCTTGATGAATTTGAACTTAGGCAATCCTCTAACACTTTCTTTTGAGGAGAGGGTCGAAATGAGATCCATTCCGGCATGACCCAACCTCCTATGCCATAGCCAAGAATCCTCACTAATGGCATTTAGACAAGTCACTTTTTGGAGTCTAAGATCATCTAGTCCAATTGTATAAATGTTATTGTCTCTAGACCCTATGAATTTTACTTCTCCATTTATCTTATTTTTAACAATGCATTTGTCGGGATTGAAGACAACTTCAAAACCATTATCACATAATTGACTAATGCTAATAAGATTATGGGACAAGCCATCAACAAAGAGTACATCATGTATGGGAGAGGTAGAGTTACCTATGGTGCCTTCACCTTTGACTTTTCCTTTCTTGTCATCTCCAAAGGTAACTTCTCCACCATCCTTGAGTGATAGGGATGCGAATTGAGTGAGATCTCCGGTCATGTGTCTAGAGCATCCACTATCAAGGTACCATGTGTTCCTCTTGTTGTGGCTTTTAAGGCATACCTACATAGGAATAGGCAAGTGAGATCCCTTAGGTACCCAAATCTTCCTAATCTTGCTATGTTCATTTGTTTTCACTTTAGAGTTCAATTTGATCTTATCTTGTTTAGCATGCAAGCAAGCAACTTTATAATGACCTAACAATCCACAATAAAAGCAAATTTTGGTACTACTAGAGGAGGTCTTTTCAAGTTTGCTTTTATAGTTAGATATTGTGGTATTCCATCTATGTCCAAGTCCACTTTTGTCACTTGACATTCTTTGAAGATTTACAAGTTTATCCAATTTTAATGAACTATTTTCAAATTTTTCAAAGAGTTTCTTGAGTTCATCACATTCAAAAGATAGTTTACCGTTTTCATGCTTTAGTTTGTTATTTTCAATAGAAAGATTTTGTCGATTTTCATTCAAAGTCTTAATGGTAGCATTTAGCTCATGAATCTCTACTTTGCATTTTTCATTTTCATTATCTAAGAATTCATGATCCTTTTTTAACCAACCAAATTCTTTTGTCATGTTAGCAAGAGAATTTTCAAGTGATGCAATTTTATCAAATTGAATTTCAAGTTCATCATTTGCACTTTGTAAGGAATCTAAAACTTCTTGTAAGATAATGACATCATTTAAAGTGTTTACCTCATTGTTGTCATTTGTTGAGGCCATGAAGCACACATTTCTTGCTAATAGGCAATCTTCCCCATCATTTTGTTCGCCTTCGCTTTCAATCTCCTCATCCCATGTGGCGGACATTCCTTTCTTGCCTTCTCTTCTCTTGAAGCGGTTGTTTGAAGTAGGTTCATTGTTGAGTGGACAATCCGGGCGAATATGTCCAAGCTTCTTGCAACCGTAACATCGGGGTTGAGAAGATCCATCACCAACTTCTTCTTTCTTCTTGAATGGAGGATTGGTCCTTCTATTTCTCATGCCTCCCATGTTTCTTTGCAAGAACTTGATCCTTCTTGTTAGGAGAGCTACTTCATCCTCGATGTCTTCCTTTGCATCTTCACTTTCACCTACATTACAAGCAAAAGCAATTCCTTTTCCTTTTTCGATTTTAGTTTCGATTTCGGGTGCTTTTGTTTTGAAAATCATTTCATGTGTGATCAAGGACCCTATAAGTTCATCTAGGTTCAAAGTGTTCATGTCCTTGGCTTCGGTGATTGCGGAGGTTTTGGATTCCCAAGACAAAGGTAGGGACCTAAGAATTTTAGTTACTAAATCTCTATTGGAAAATTGTTTTCCAAGTCCCCTTAATCCATTTACAAGATTGGTGAATCTAGTGTACATGTCGGCAATTGTTTCATCGGGTGTCATTTGAAAAAGTTCGTATTGCCGAAAAAGATGGTTCATTTTAGATTCTTTAACTTGATTGGTTCCTTCATGGGTGACTTCTAGAGTGTCCCAAATTTCCTTAGCCGAATTCAAATTTGATACTCTATTGAATTCTCCGGGAGATAGAGCACAAATGAGAGAATTCATGGCTTTGGCATTATAATTCGAAGCTTGTTGTTCGGCTTCGGTCCAATCATTTAAATTTCTTGTGGGTAGGATATATTCATTATTAATTGCTCTCCACATTTGATAGTCTTGAGTCAAAAAGATTTTCATTTTAGTTTTCCAAAAACCATAATTTGTACCATCAAAATAGGGTGGCCTAGTGTTTGAATAACCTTCATGATGTTGAGGGTAGTTTGCCATTTTTGAATCTTTACTCTAAACCGGTTAGGGTTTTCAAAAAAAATAGAGACGAGGCTCTGATACCAATTGAAATACTCAAGAGGGGGGGTGAATTGAATTTAACTCAATATTAGGCCTTTTGAAAATTATCTATAAACCCTAATTGGAATTTTTCTTCACTTAAATAAATATTTGGTTAGTGCAAATATAATTGAAAGAACAAAGTGAAATGCCAAACCAAAACAATAATGGAAATGCAAGAGTGAGAAATTGACACACCGATATATAGTGGTTCGGCCAACGGCCTACTCCACTCTACTCAAGGTCGCACTTGAGGGATTCCACTATAGGAGACCTCCACGATGCCCGGCTCCGAGGCGGTTACAAATCCAAGGGATATTAAACAAGGATGCCCTTACACCTTTACAAAGACTCTCCTTCTCCGCCGAGTTCTAAGCGGTTGCTCTCTAGGGAATTAAAAAGGGAATGCCCTAGCCACCTACACTAGATTTGAAAGAGAATAGCTTGGCTTCTTCTTGAAAGCTTGATGCTCTTTGTAGACCCTTGATTGCTCTTCAAAGATGGTGATTTGCAAGTGAAAGCACTACTATATCCAAACTCAAAAGATTCACAAGTGAAAGGCAAGTTTGGGATGAAAAACAAAAACTCAAGCTAAAATGGATTGCAAATGTTTTTGATGCTTAAGGATGTTTTTCAAAGATCAAGAGAGAGTGAAAAACTTCTCTACATGTTGTATATATAACCACACCAAAGAATATGACCGTTTGGGGGTGGTAATATCAAAAACCAAAGATTAATTTGAATCCCAACGGCTATTTTTTAGTCTGTCGCGAGGTTCTCGGAGTTCCGAGAACCATTCTCGGAGTTCCGAGAAATATTCTCGGAGTTCCGAGACAACGGCCAGAAGAAATAAAATTTCTACTGGACCATTTCTCGGAGTTCCGAGAAATTGTCTCGGAGTTCCGAGAAAGTGTCCAGATGCTACTGGACCTTTTCTCGGAGTTCCGAGGGAACTCTCGGAGTTCCGAGCTCGGAGCTCCGAGAAAAATTCTCGGAGTTCCGAGAAGCCTAAAAATCCGCACTTTTTGATTTTTATTGCAAATTTAATTTTTAGCTTTTGGAACTCAACTCCTATGGTTATTTTGGAATGTTTATGAGGGTCCCAACATGTTGGTCCACCACATAACCATTCACTAATCCATTTTAAGTTCTTAAGTGTTCTTTGAAAACCAAGTTGAAAGCACTTTGAAAACGTTTTGCCTTGACTTGAAAATCTAAAGAGAAAGGATGTACAATGATACCTATGCAATCTTCAACTTCTCTTTAGTCTTGGTCTTCAATTGATCTTCCATCTTGTGTATGCTTTGCTTGAGAGATGAGGTGAGCTTCACTTAGCTCCTTTGACTCTTGTATGGGATATCTCCAAGCATGACCATGTTGTGTGTTGGTTTCTTCAATGATCAATCCTATCTTAAACACAACACTTCAAAGCAAATTGATTAGTATTCAAAAACACAATCAATTATGTTTAGAATCATCAAAACAAGATAGGAGAGTAGACCCTTGGGCTTACAAGATGCATATGCCAAGAGTATCCTAATAGCCTCCATACGGGCAACAGAAGCAAATGTCTCATCATAGTCTATTCCCTCCTCCTGATTGTACCCTTGGGCTACAAGCCTAACTTTATTTCTAGTGATAATTCCATTTTCATCCAATTTGTTTCTATACACCCATCTCGTGCCAATGACTGGATGATCACTAGGTCTAGGTACTAGCCTCCACACCTTGTTCCTTTCGAATTGACTTAACTCTTCTTGCATAGCCATCAACCAATATTCATCCTTTTCGGCTTCCTTGATGGACTTAGGCTCCAATTCGGATAGGAACGCCAAGTTATTGCTCACACTACGATAGTATGATCTAGTTCTTACCAGCGATGTGGCATCACCCAAGATTTGGGATTCAGGATGATCTACCAATATTCTCCTATCCCTAGGCAATGAGTCATCTTCTTCATTTTCTACTTCCTCACTGGGTAATGTATCACTTGTAGATGCATGGGGAGGAACATTTGTCTTAGGTAAGAGATGTTCAATAGGTTCATCCTCATCATGTGGCATTTCTTGAGGTGTTGGCTCTCTCTCATCAAATGTCACATGCATGGATTCTTCTACAAATAGGGTTCTTCTATTAAATACTCTATATGCCTTGCTATGTGAAGAATACCCAAAGAATATGCCATCATCCGATTTCTTATCAAATTTGTGTAAATTATCTTTAATGTTTAAGATGAAGCATTTACAACCAAAGACTCTAAAATAGCTTATATTTGGTTTCAAGTTTTTCCAAAGCTCATAAGGTGTTTTCTTATAAATTGGCCTTAAATATACACTGTTTATGATATAGCAAGCGGTGCTAACCGCTTCCGCCCAAAAATATCTAGGGAGATCATTTTCATGCAACATAGTTCTAGCCATTTCTTGGAGGGTTTGGTTCTTTATTTCTACAACCCCATTTTGTTGAGGTGTTCTAGGTGCGGAAAAATTGTGTTTGATGCCATGTTCATTACAGTAAGTGTCAAAATGTACATTTTCAAATTCCGTTCCATGGTCACTTCTAATGTAAGATATGACAATACCTTTTTCATTTTGTATTTGATTACACAATTTTAGGAAGTTTTCATAGGTTTCATCTTTATGAGCTAAAAATATGACCCATGTAAATCGTGAGTAGTCATCCACAACTACAAACACGTACCTCTTTCCACCTAGGCTACTTGTCTTCATTGGTCCAAAAAGGTCCATATGAAGTAGTTGCAAGGGGTAGGTGGTTGAAATCATATTTTAGGGGCAAATGTGCTTTTTAATTGTTTTTTCTAATTAACAAGTTCTACAAATGTGATCTTTGGTGTATTTGAACTTAGGCAATCCTCTAACAATTTCTTTTGAGGAGAGAGTCGAAATGAGATCCATTCCGGCATTACCCAACCTCCTATGCCACAACCAAGAATCTTCACTAATGGCATTTAGACAAGTCACATTTTGGAATCTAAGATCATCTAGTCCAATAGTGTAAATGTTATTGTCTCTAGAACCTATGAATTTCACTTTTCCATCTATCTTATTTTTAACAATGTATTTGTCGGGGTTGAAGACTACTTCAAAACCATTATCACATAATTGACTAATGCTAATAAGATTATGGGACAAGCCATCAACAAATAGTACATCATGTATGGGAGAGGTAGAGTTACCTATGGTGCATTCTCTTTTGACTTTTCCTTTCTTATCATCTCCAAAGGTAACGTCTCCACCATCCTTGAGTGATAGGGATGCAAATTGAGTGAGGTCTCCGGTCATGTGTCTAGAGCATCCACTATCAAGGTACCATGTGTTCTTCTTGTTATGGCTTTTAAGGCATACCTCTTTATTGTCGTTTGTTGAGGCCATGAAGCAAACGTTTCTTTCTATCAAGCAATCTTCACCATCATTTTGTTCGCCTTCTCTTTTAATTTCCTCATCCCATGTGGCGGTCATTCCTTTCTTACCTTCTCTTCTCTTGAAACGGTTGTTTGAAGAAGGCTCATTGTTTAGTGGACAATCCGGGCAAATGTGTCCAAGCTTCTTGCATCCATAGCATCGGGGTTGAGACGATCCATCACTGAGCTCTTCTCTCTTCTTGAATGGAGGATTGGTCCTTCTATTTTTCATGCCTCCCATGTTCCTTTGCAAGAATTTGATCCTTCTTGTTAGCATGGCAACTTCATCTTCCATGTCTTCCTTTGCATCTTCATTGTCACCTACATTACAAGCAAAAGCAACTCATTTTCCTTTTTCAATTTTAGTTTCAATTTCGGGTGCTTTTGTTTTGAAAATCATTTCATGGGTTATCAAGGACCCTATTTGTTCATCTAGGTTCAATGTATTCATGTCCTTGGCTTCGGTTATTGCGGAGGTTTTGGATTCCCATGACAAAGGTAGGGATCTAAGGATTTTGGTCACTAAATCTCTATTTGAAAATTGCTTTCCAAGTCTCCTTAATCCATTTACAAGGTTCGTGAATCTAGTGTACATGTCGGCAATAGTTTCATCGGGTGTCATTTGAAAGAGTTCATATTGCCTAAATAAGTGATTCATTTTAGATTCTTTGACTTGGTTGGTTCCCTCATGGGTGACTCTCAAGGTATCCCAAATTTCCTTAGCCGAATTCAAATTTGACACTCTATTGAATTCTCCGGGAGACAAAGCACAGATTAGGGAATTCATGGCTTTGGCGTTGTAGTTTGAGGCTTGTTGTTCGGCTTCGGTCCAATCATTTAGATTTCTAGTGGGTAATATATATTCATTATTAATTGCTCTCCACATTTGGTAATCTTGGGTTAAGAAGATTTTCATTTTAGTTTTCCAAAAACCATAGTTTGTTCCATCAAAATAGGGTGGCCTAGTGTTTGAGTAACCTTCATGGTGTTGAGGATGGTTTGCCATTTTTAGAATCTTTACTCTAGACCGGTTAGGGTTTTAAAAATTAGAGACGAGGCTCTGATACCAATTGAAATAAACAAGAGGGGGTGAATTGATTTTAACACTAAATTAGCCCTTTAGAAAATTAATTATGAATCCTATTTTGAATTTTCTTCTCTAGATTAAATTTTTGGTTAGTGCAAATATGATTAAATACAAAATGAAATGCCAAACCAAAAACAATAATGAAAGTGCAAGAACAAGAAAGAACACACCGATATATAGTGGTTCGGGCAAAGCCCTACTCAACTCTTCTTAAGATCGTCCTTAAGGATTTCCACTATGCGAGACCTCCACGATGCCCGGGTCCGAGGCGGTTACACTTCCAAGGGGTATTAAATAAGGATGCCCTTACACCTTTACAATGACTCTCCTTCTTCGCCGAGTTCTAAGCGATTTCTCTCTAGGGAACTAAAATAGGATGCCCTTACACCTTTACAAGAAATGGAAGATAAGTAGCTTGGCTTCTTCTTGAAAGCTTGATGCTCTTTGAAGTCCCTTGATTGCTCTTCAATGGTGATTGCAAGTGAAAGCTCTAAACCCAAACTCAATAGATTTGCAAGTGCAAGGCAAGTTTGGAAAAATCAAAATCTTAAGCTTGAAAGGGTTGCAAGTTTGGTTGAATGCTTAAGATAGTTTTTCAAATGATCAAGAGAGTGGAAATAATCCTCTAGATGTTGTATAAATAGTCTCTCCTCAAAATATGACCGTTTCGGGGTTGGAATAACAAAAACCACAAATTAATTCAAATCCCAACGGCTATATTTTGGTCTGTCGCGAGGTTCTCGGAGTTCCAAGAACCATTCTCGGAGCTCCGAGAATTCTCGGAGTTCCGAGAAATATTCTCGAAGTTCCGAGAGAACGGCCAGAAGAAGAAAATATTCTACTGGACCATTTCTCGGAGTTCCGAGAAAATGGCCAGAAGCTACTAGACCATTTCTCGGAGTTCCGAGCTCGGAGCTCCGAGAAAAATCTCGGAGTTCCGAGAAGCCTAAAAATCAACATATTTTGAGATTTTATTGCTTGTTTGATTTTTGGCTTTTGGAACTCAACTCCTATGATAATTTTGGAATGTTTATGAGGGTCCCAACATGTTGGTCCACCACATAACCATTCACTAAATCTTTAAAGTTCTTTAAGTGTTTTTGAAAGCTATTTTTAAAACACTTTGCCTTGACTTGAAAATCTAAAGAGAAGGGATGTACAATGATACCTATGCAACCTTCAATTTCTCTTTAGTCTTGGTCTTCAATTGATCTTCCATTTTGTGTATGCTTGCTTGAGAGATGATGTGAGCTTCACTTAGCTCCTTTGACTCTTGTATGGGACATCTCCAAGCATGACCACGTAGTGTGTTGGTTTCTTCAATGATCAATCCTATCTTAAACACAACACTTCAAGGTAAATTGATTAGTATTCAATAACACAATCAATTATGTTTAGAATCATCAAAACAAGATAGGAGAGTAGACCCTTGGGCTTACAGTACTCGAATATTTGAGCTAAACTCAAACATCTAATACCAGGGCGATAGCTATATAGACCATTGCTGAAAATCCATATGTTTAGCTATAAGGGTAACTCTGACTCATCTCCTTCAAGGTAGCGAATCACCCAAGATTTATATAGCGCCGCATAAACCAGCTCCATGTAAATCCAGATTCATATGATTCTGCACAAACCAGCTTCATATAAACCTCTTCGCAGATTTTCCAAAACAAGCAAACAAGCAAACACTCAAAGTGTTTTTTTTTTATATATGTGATGCCTCATAAACCAGCTCCATGTAAATCTAGATTCATATGGTTCCACATAAATTAGCTCCATGTAAATCTAGATTCATATGGTTCCACATAAACCAGCTCCATATGAACCCTTCACAAATATACCAAAACAAGTACAAAACTAAACACCGAAAGGGTCTTTTTTTTATATATGTGATTGCGAAATCTTTTTCAAAACAAAATATGGTGCCGCATAAACCAGCTACATGTAAATTCAGATTCGTATGATTCTGCACAAACCAGTTTCATATGAACCTGTTCGCAGATATGCCTGACTTCTAACCAGTTAGGTAGTGACACATTGCGGATCATCTTAAACTTATATGGTGCCTCATAAACCAGCTCCATACAAGTACAAAACCAAACACTCAAAGAGTTTTTTATTTTTATCATTTTTGTATTAAAATTTTGCCAAAGCAAATGAAAACCAAACACTCAAAGAGTTTCCTTTTTATTTATATCTTCTTTTAAAAACTTTTCCAAATACTGAAGAAAAGACCGGACCACGAAACGTGGACTCCAGTAATTTTTTCTTTTATTGAAAACTTCTCAAAATAATGAAAAAAAATTGTGACCACGAAACACAGAGCCTTCAAGCTCTATCCTTATTAAAACTTGTTGAAAACGATGGAAAAAAAGACCAGACTGTGAAGCACAGAGCTGTCAATTTCTATCCTTCTTGAAAATTCAAAATGATGGAAGAAAAAGCCAAATCCTGAAACATGGATCCGTCAATTTCTATGCTTATTAAAACTCAAAATGATTGAAGAAAAAGACCTTATTATAAACTTTCAAAATGATGGAAGAAAAGGGCCAGGCCAAGAAACACAGACTCTGGTAACTTTCTACCTTATTAAAATCTCCAAATGATTGAAGGAAAAGATCAACTCTTATCAATTTTATTGATGGACCAGTCATCTCTCACAAAGAGTGACTGAAAATGCATGATCTTGGTCAAAGATCGAACTCAAGTAACTTGAAGAAATTTTCGGGTATCAACCCTTTTTCAAATGTGAAAAACATTCAGCGGAGGTTTGAGGATTGCCAGAATGAATTCTAGACTTCGCTGGGTAAAGAATTTCCAAAAGACTTGACTCCAAAGGAGAACAACTGGACTGAAGAGTTCATATCAAAGAGTGTTCAAACTTTTCTAGTCTCTATTTGATGAGAATAAACATCTCAAATATCAATGTGTGTTTGGCATCTTTTGTGACGCAAGTCATAAAAGATGCTCCTAGTATGACTACTTTCATGACAAAATTCTTTAGAGAGCAACACAAAAAGAACAGACCAAAGGCTTTCATTAATACACTTGGGTTTACAAAGTTTTCACTCAAGTATAAGAACATAGTTCTACTCAAAATTCTCTTCATCTCTGCCATCTGCTGATGCTGCAAAGGAGCTTAAGAGTCTGTCACTTTCTGAACTCTGCTCGGTTTCACATTGTCCAGAGGAGCCACAAATTATCTACTTCTCTGAGGTTTTTTTACTCATCACCTTGGCTTTGGGAGAACTTTGACTAATAAGACCTCAAAACTTGAACTCGACTCGACAAAGAAAAGACTTTGACAAGCGACAAACGAGGACTCTGACTAACGCATGACTTTAATACTAGCAGAGACTGAATCTGATTCTTAATCTGATAAATATTTTAAATGGTGAAAGTCAACCACTCTTAGAGTCTTTTGAATACCGCGTTTAAAGGCGTTTCATCCCTCTTTTTGGTATTTCAGACATGGTTATTATCCTTGTGGATTGTTTAGCCTCAACCTCCTTAACTCAAAGAGTATCAAAGGAAACCTTGCTGGCGCTTACTCAGACATTGAAGTAATGCCAAAGATAAATAAAAGTCTAGCTGGCTCTTAGAAATTGTGTCCTTTCTGTATGAAGTCACTGCCATTACCAAATCGTCCTTTCAGGTTTTTGATTTGGCGAACCGTATGCCTTATATTTTGCCTGGATTGTCTGCCCTTGCAGATTTTCCATCCAGCAGGCTCAGCACCCTGATTTTTTCCTAAGCTGCCCTTTTGGGTTTTCAGCTTAGCGGGTGAATGACCCTAACTTTTACCTAGACCGCCCTTTCGAATTTTCAGTCTAGCGGGTCTAAGACTCCATTTTTTTCTTTCTGTTTCTCTACAAAACCTGGGCTTAAAATATACAAGAAGGACTTTCAGGTAGACTTAGGTTCTAACAGGTTAAAACTTTAGTGTGTTTGCATTTATTTAGACCGAATCTGGACCCTCCAAACTGCCTACGTATCCCTGAAGAAATGGTAATCAGGTCTGCATAGTTCGTCCATTTGGAGTTTTAAAGGATTTTTTTAAATGGCTGCGAAAGATGGCGACCGAACCTGAATTGATCAGGTTGCCTACGTACCCTTAAAAAGGGATCAGGTCATAACGTAGTTAAAATAAAAAAATAAAATGCCCCTAGTTTGTGTGTATCAAAGAAAACAATTTTTTTTAGGCCCAAATGGTGTGCAAACAGTTTTTGAAGCATTTAGGTTGTTGGCTCAAAGCTCAAATCGATCAAAGACGGCCTCCTGGTGCATCAGGCATAATACTTCTTCAACTGATCCAGATTTGTAGGTTCATTTAATTTTTCTTCATTTTCATCGTTGAGTCTTACTGCTTTTCCATGCAGAACTTAATCAACAATGTAAGGACCAAACCAGTTTGGCCTGAATTTTCCTCTCGGGTCAAATACCGGTGCCCTGTAGAATTTCAAAATAAGATCTCCTGGCTTCAGGTCACGGAGTCGAACTTTCTTGTTGAAAGCTCTCTCAATCCGCCTTTGATATCCCTGAATATGGTATAAGTCTTTCAGCCTCTTCTCATCTATCATCTGTAATTCATCGTGTCTGGCTTTTGCCCATTCAGACTCTGATAAATCAGCCTCTATCATCACTCTCAAAGAAGGAATTCTCAGCTCAACTGGCAAAACCGCTTCCATTCCGTACACCAAAGAATACGGAGTCACACCTGTCGAAGACCTGATCGATGTCCGATAAGCCCACAAGGCATATGGCAGCTTGTTCGACCAGTCTTTATACGTCTCAGTCATCTTACTGATAATGACTTTGATATTCTTGTTCGCTACCTCTACAACATCATTTGTCTGAGGTCTGTAGGGTGATGACTTATGATGCTTTATCTTACATTCTTCACACAGGTGTACTACCTCTTTCTTAAAATGTGATCCATTATAAAAAATTAGCTCATGAGGTACTCCGTATCTGCAAATGATATTGGTACGGATAAACTTCGCAACTGTGTTCGAAGTTATGGAAGCATAAGATGCAGCCTCGATCCACTTCGTAAAATAGTCAATAGCTACCAAAATGTACTCATGACCACTCGATGATCTTGGATAAATCTTTCTAATGATGTCTATTCCCCATACTGAGAATGGCCATGGTGAAGTCAAAGAGTGAAACTCAGAAGGAGGAATATGAATGAGATTCGTGTAAACTTGGCACTTATGGCACTTCTTCACAAAGGCAAGCAGTATGCTTCCATTGTAGGCCAATAGAAACCAAGTCTTAAAATCTTTCTAGATAATATCTTACCATACATATGAGAGCCACAAACTCTTTCATGAGTCTGCTCAATAAGCTCTATAGCTTTGTCCTCATCAACACATAGGAGTTGTATGCCATCAAAAGATCACATGTACATCTCTTCACCCCAAATGATGAAGTTGGCAGCTAATCTCTGAAGAGTCTTCATCTCTTTACTTGAAGCTTCAGGAGGATGTTCCTTACCAGAAATAAGGTTCTTTATGCCTGTGTACCATGGCTTACTGTAGACACCCCATTTTGCTTTGCTTTAATCAACAAAGAAGTTAGGGTTCTTGTTATCAGTCTCTTTCAGTGTTTTCCATTCCCGTGTCCGCTCCTCTTGTTCTCGATCTTTTCGGTTATTTCTGTCATGTTTTGCGTCGTCCTGATAATTGTTGAAAGGGGCTGTTTGCGAGAATCCAAGCAAAGGAGGGAATTTGGACCCATTCGGTGGTCCCGCATCGAATATTTGTTTAAATTTGGATCAACAGGGGATCCGCATACTGTTTTAATGAAAAATGAGTGTTGAGCCTACTTCGATCTAAAGCATGCAGATGTCCATCAAATTGAGCAATGCAGACCAAACCAAGGAAATGATTTGTGGCATAACCCACTTTGGTTTTAGCTCAATCCAATGGTGGCTCGAATTATCCCATGAAATTAATGTTTTGTGGGCCCAACCCATTTGCATTGCGGCCCACTAATTGGGCGGATTGGCTCATCCAATGGCTGATTTGTGGGGTATGACCATCCATGTTGTGACCTATCAATTAGGTAGTTCGGATCGCCATATGGAGATAGTTTCAAGGGTGCAACCCATTTATGTTGCGGCCAAATCAAATGGACGGTTTGGGTCATCTAATGAAGAAGACCTAGAGGGCGTGATTAATCAATTGGATGGCTTGGATCCGCCCATAGGATTGATCAGAGGAGTACAATTAATTCACATTTGATGCTCGCAATTTGGATGATGCGGATCAGCCCAATGAATTGAATGGTTTAGATCATTTTTCATGTGTTGCTCGGTCCCACATATGGACCTTGCACGTTGAAATTTCTTAAAAAAGAATTGGCTGAGGGAATGTCACGAGAGTATAGTGCAGTTACTAATTTAACAAATTGCTTTTCTCACCTAAAGAGAGCTTAATCATATATTCTTCTAAAAACAGCAAGCTTCTGATATTTTTCTAAAAAATCCGTGGCAGAGGATACTCGTAAAGAAAGTAAGGCATTCTTGGTAAAAAAATTTTTTAAGAAGATCTTCATTCTGCTAAAAAGGGAAGTGAGCGGCGGAATAAAAAAGGAAAAAGGGAAAAACCGAGGAGGAGAGGGGGGCTGTTTTGGAAAAAAAAAGGGAAGGATATAGCTCTGTGAGAGAAGAAAAAAAAAAGAGGAGAAGGGATAAAACGAATCGGTGGCACCATTAACCTCTCCCCAACTCTTTTTTTTTTCCACACGATCCTCTGTTTTTCATCTCTTTCCCCACCATCCGCAGCCGTCTCTCTCAAGCTCTCTATACTCACGGTCTCTCCACTCTCTCTCACTCACGGTCTCTCCATCTCTCCCTCCCTCTGTTTCCATATCCCAAGAACACCTTATTGTCCCTCTCATCCCCTCACCACTCTTCACTCTCTCTATCTCTCTCCCTATCTCTTATCTCCCCTCAAAATCCCTCTCCACAACAGCTTTTTTCTTTAAAAAAAAAAAAAAAAAAAACTTGAGAAAGAAAACAGAGCATCGCATGCTCTATTTTCTTTTCCCACGTTTTCTCTCTCTCTCTCTCTCTCTCTCTCTCTCTTATACTCTTTCTCTCTCTCTCTCTCAGTTTCTCTCTTTCACTCTTTCTGTTAGTTTATAACTCTCTCTCTCTCTCTCTCTCTCTCTCTCTCTCTTTCCCTCCATCTCTCTCTCTTCATCTAACCCTCTCAAATATCTCTCTGTGTCGTCTCTCTCGCTCACCCTCCATCTCTCCACAGTAGAAATAACAAAGAAAAAATAAAAAAGAAAAAGCAAAGAAATAAAGAGAAAGAAAGGAGGTCGGATCGCACGTCGGCGGAATTTTTGGATTTTTCGGCTCTTGGATTGGGCAAGGATCTCGACTACAGGTAGGTACACGATTCTCAGATTTTTCCAGGATTGTTTGGTATTTTTTAAATATTTTGCATGATTTTTAGTATTTAATTGGATTTAATTGAATATTAAATATGTATGCTCAAAATCATGATCTGCATGGGTGTTTCAGTTCCGTTTCGTCCCGAAATTTAATACAATGATCTATTTAACTAGAGTAAAATAACCATCGGATCGGATCGGACATTGAATTAGAGGATTTTTAAAATTTGAGTGAAGAGTGGTATTTTATTTAAAATAATGGCTGAGTAATTACGAAATTCGAAAAAATAGCCATCTCAGGATGATCTTTTTTTTGGAATTTTAAATTTTTCTTGTGTTCATCATATCAGAACAAGCTTAAAGGATGTTTTCCGGAGTCGTAATTTTCTCGAAAATCGTGTTTTAAAAATAGAAAACTCTTCAAAAATATCTTTTTGACGAAGAAAAATAAAATATATACTAAACGGATTCTAAAATTAATAAAATTTCGTGAAAAAATAATATGATCCTGATACATTCTACCATGAATTTTGAGAATTTTGGGATTTTGTTTGTTATATTATTTTATGCTTTCTTTGAAAATTATCAGATTTTGGGAGAATTGTTACAGACATCAGATCACAGATATAATTTCCAAAATTTTTACACTAGTCTTATATTCCATATTTCTAGTTTCTGTAAAAGTTTGAAGTGATTTAGATCTTGTTTCATATGGGATGTAGTGTTAATTCATAATCTGGTCTGAAAATGGAAAAATCCGAAATTGATAGTAGATAGTTTCTAAAATTCATGAAAATATCACAGCATGCTATTTTTACTTATATCTTACTACTGTAGAAATTTCATTGAATTTAGATTTCTATTTCTAGTAATTTCTGTGTTATTTTTGCAATCTGGTCAATTAATTGTTAAATCAAAATTAAATATGAGCTTAATGTAAAAATCTGCAAACTTCATCCAGTAAGTTACATGCATTCCCATCTTACTGCTGTAGAAATTTTGATTCATTTCAAATTCGTTTGCAACAATCTCACTTGTAAAATCACTCATATGGTTTAAAATTGATAAAATCCATTAAAAATTGAAATTAATTGAAAATCATCTTAAAGTTTCTAAAGAACCTTAAATCTCTGTCACATATTATACTCCTTAATCCATTGAAACAGACATCTTAGGATCATTAGATTTTCCTGGAAAAATGGCCAGTGCATCCATAATCGTATCTCGATTGCAATCGATCTTTGACAATCTGAATATTTAAGCTATAGCATGTTGTTGGCTCCGAGGTCACTGTCCACGGAAATCCTGAGATATGCCAGGCAATAAGATGCTATAACCTAAGTATTAAATTGCACAAGGAAAGAGCACACGATTCCCTTCCTTGGATGTTATTCTAGGCCGAAATTGGTGAACCCTAGAACCATTGGTAATCCTTGAATGTCCAGAAACTAAAAATCCTTGAAATCTGAAATTCATTAGCTTTGAGAACTGAAATCGATTCATCTCGTGTCCTTTCGGACCGTTGGATTACGGTTTCTGTCATAAGAACCCTTAGAGCCCAATTTAGGAACACTGGTGTCGTGTCGTGTCTTAGGTTTTAGGGAGTCTTAGGTTTAGGGAGTCCTAGAGTTAGGAGTCCAGCCTCATCACGGACGCTTGCTATGAATAACAACCGTGCCATAGGTTTAGTTACACTAGTCACCCAATCTTTCCCCAGGACAAGCCTAGTAAACTAGGATGTAGGCTAACCTGCATTAGTCTAAGGAACAACTTGCATTTAGATAAGAATCACGAAGCATCTTAGATGAAATCCTAGGATAATAAAATCCTCAACTTGAATTAAATAACTTCTCTTAAAACTGTTGAAACAGTCAATCCCGTCTAGGTCGGTGTCTTAGTTGAGTTAGGCATAAGTAGCTTAGCTTAGGTGCACCGAACTACGTCGACTCTGATCCCAGTGAGGCTTGGGTACGTAGGCAGCTTGGATGTCTGATGGCATACCAACCGCGAGCCGGCTCTACAACAAATTGTGGGGTTTTGTATATTAATTTTCTTGTAAATGCTTAATTAAATCACTTAGGATTTTTCATGAAATTAGAATTTTAGGAGAACTTTCACTTAGATACAAATAAATAAATCAAGATACACATTTAGGATTCACATTGAAATTAGATCATAGGATGCATGTCACATAGTTCGCACATTAACAGAGAGTTGAATGAGCCATTTAAAATAAATTTAAAAGAGTTAGCTTTTGGAATCGAAGACCGATTATCGGGCAGGAATGGTGCATGTGGTGGATAACTCCCCATACCTTCCATTCTTGTAACCAGGTAGCGAGTCTAGATTTCTGGTTAATTATGGGTCCTAGATCCCACATCTAGGTGGCGACTCTGTCAGCTTCTTTTGTGTGGAATTCGGATTGCCTTAGTAATCTCAAGTTCACATAAAAGACGAATTAAAATCAATAATAAAAATGCACACGCCAATCGCGTGGGTACGAGAGACCAAGAGAAGGCGTGGCGGCTCGCGCCCCACCACTCTCGCGGGATCGGGTCCCACAGTTTGGCGACTCTGCTGGGGATCACCTAACTCCATTAAAATTCCAAAAGATAACTCATTTGAATTTAATTTAACTGGCTCATAAAAACTCTATCTCTTTTATGTTTGCTAGATTAGTTTGTTTGTCTTGTTTTATTTTCTCATCACATCATACTCAAACTTAATCTAACAAAACCTGAAGGCATCATAGATTGCACGAACTTATTGCACACACTTACATCACTTGCATCTAAACCCTTGCATCTCACATGCACACACGTCCTATTTTAGGAACCCGGAGTGTTATCTAGCATGGTTGACTGGGATTTCATCACCTAGTGCCCCTGTGCTAGAGAAGCATTCCACCCTTAGCCTAGCACCTTATGGTGCGTAAACGGATCTCTTGTTCACGTACTGATACGCCGGACACTGGTACAGTATATCGAACATGGATTCGCGCTAAAGGAACTCTTGGCCTTACCCCTAGATTAACCCACACATGCATGTAGTATACGAACACATGTGCATCACGTGTGTGAGCCTAGTTTAGGATATCCAACCCATTTGTGTCTAGATTAGGCCGTAGTCCATCTTCCAATGGTCACGATCGGTCCTTAGATACACGAACAAAGTCATGAGTCGAGATTCTATCTCCACTCCGATAGATTAGGATTAGGGTTGATGCCTTCAGGTAACACTGTTAAAATGTGCGAAAATTAAAAACTTTCCCTTTGGGGTTAGGATATAAATCCCATCATTTCCAAAGATCTCATAGGATTAGTCATTCATGATCTATCCGTTGAAAGCAATCTTATGCTATCTCATCTCATCTCTTGATCGTACGTCTTTCAATCTTCTATCATGTGATTTGATCATGTTTCCATACTTACTTTGTACTGGCATGAACTTATCCCAATCTCGTGTTCATGTAATCTTGATCATTCTTGTATCTCTTCTCTTGGCTTACAGGCACCATGTCTACTCGTACAATTCTTGATTGGATCCGTGGTACATTAAGAGAATCCCATATCTTTGCCATAAGTGAGCAAGAGAAAAATCTCTTCGGCTACGTGGCAACCATTAAGCTCGATTGGGGATTACTTTATGCCGCATCAGAATGTTGGGATCCCGATCATCATGTCTTCCGTTTTGTCAACCAAGAAATGTGTCCCACCTTTGAAGAATGGTGTGCCTTATTGGAATATCCTATAGATGGCCCTCTGGTGAAGCCATCCTGTGTACCAGATTATCGTCCTTTGTTCCTTCGCTTGATGAATAATCCAGATGAATCCATGAACTCTTTCATGAAAGGCCAAGAAGTGTCCATGCAACATCTGATAGACATTTACCCTCCTATTGGACACGTTGGTGCTGTTGATATTCAAAAAGCCCGACGGCGCGTTTTGAGATTCTGCTCCTTTGCTAGGTTCCTCACTGTCCAGCCTTCTCGCTTTGCGTCAGCTGTTCTTCTGGACCTCATTGATCAAATGGATCGTGGCGCCAATCCAATTCCTACTATGCTTGCAGAAACCTTCAATGGATTGGATGATATGGCTCGTCTTCGTGCCAGCTCAGGTCCAGGTTCTTATGTTCGCTCCTTCGCTGGTTCTTTCTCAGGATGTCCTGCATTACTCCAGGTGTGGTTATGCCACAAGCTAAAAATTGCAGCTCCTGTCCATTTCGATCATACGTTATACACATTCAGTGAATGGCGTCATGATGTTTCTTTCGATCATAAAAGCGATTGGGTTGAATGGTTAAATTCTCGCCAACAAGATCAAATTTATTGGCAAATTCCTGGAATCCAAGAAGCTGTCTTCAACACTGGAGAAGCTAACTATATTCGCCTTCTTGGCCTCGAAAAGACTTCCTTTTATATTCCTGCCAGGATCCTGTGTCAGTATGGAAGGGAGCAATCTATTGTGCCTCTCCTTCATCATTTTTATCTGCTTGAGGATCTCAAGCCCGAGGTTGTCAAAGCCGTTTCATCTGCTTGGGATGTCAGGATCATCAAACCTCTAAAAGAGTCAGCTGAGCAAGATTGTCGTCCAAAGAAGAAGTCTAAAAAGAATGCTTAGTTCCATGTTTAATCTTATCCGTTTATCTTTGAAAGAATGAACCCTGTACTCAAGCTTTAATGATTGATCAATAAAGTTCATCTTTCTCTCTCATTATCCTAGTCTATGCATGTGTCATTGTTTACTTCTTTCTGATTTTAAAATGTGTCTTTCAAATATTTCAGGGAAGTAAACATCATAGCTAACCCTACTACTCCTTGGGTTCGGGTCTCTTCGCGATTGGAGAGGAAATCTGCATCCCCGCCACCTTCTCTAAGAACCCCAGCATCTCCTTCCTTTCCGTCCTCATCCTCACCAACGGCAGACAACCAAGATGGCCTTCCACCCGCTGCTATTACTGATACTCTTACATTGATTCTCCAGCAGCTTCAAGAACTCAAAGAGGAGAACCGAGTTATCAAGGCTCAGCTTTCTGAAAAGTTGGGACCGTCATTGTCCAAGGATAAAGGGCCTATGCACCAAGCAGCTACTTCAGCAGCACCTGCCCAACCAGTGTTCATCAATATCCCTGATAAAGCCGAAGAAGACTTAGAAAAAGAGCAGTACAGCGAAGATCGCAGTAGGCCTTCTCAGTTCATGGTTGATAAGTCTGTCATGGAGAAATTAGAGACTCTTAGAAGGAAAGTTCAAGACATTCAGTTTCAAGACCAGGGTGGTTTCAATCCCAGTGATCTTACTCTATTTCCCGAAATCCGCCTTCCTGCCAATTTTCAAATGCCCGATTTTGACAAATATAATGGTGTGGGTTGTCCAATCACACATTTGCAAATGTTCACCATCATGTGTCAGCCTCAAGGCTTATCTCCTGAGCAAATAGCTCAATTGTTCCCAGTTTCCCTAACCAAGGTTGCTAGGAGATGGTTCATGGTCTTGGACAAGACTCGTTACAGAACATGGAAGGATATCGGCGAACAATTCATCAAGCAGTTCAAATATGATGATGGGACAGAAATCACCAGAAAGGATTTAGAGAGAACAAAGCAAGACTCGAGGGAATCCTTTCTGATTTTTGTGAAAAGATGGAGGAGAATAGCAGCTCAAATGATGGAGCGCCCGTCTGAAGAAGAGCAGGTTCAAATAATCATGAAAAATATTTCCCCCCAGCTCTAGTATCACATGTCATTGCAATACTATCCAGAATTCAAACACTTCATTGTGGCAGGCACCCAGATAGAGGAGGCTATGGTTCAAGGTGTATTCAACCGTAGCAACCCAAACCCCAGAGATTTCAAAAAATCCCCGCCAGCCCAAGTCAGTAGCATCTCTCGTTCCAATGCTCAGTCCTCCAAGTCCCAAGAACCTCTAGTAATGGACTATGCTCAACCCGCGACCGCACCTCGGCAACAAACCCGGGTAGAATTTACCCCTCTTCCCATTCCATCTTCAGAGGTGCTTAAGCAGTGTCTTGCTTCAGGTCGCATAACCCTACCTGCCATCCGGCCTCCCCCCAATCCTCTACCTACAAATTGGCGAGCTAACCTACACTGTGAGTACCACAGAGGTCCTGATCATCTTATTGACAACTGCATTGCCTTGAAATATAGAATCCAGAAACTCATCAATGAGAAAGTCATTGCATTCCAGCCAAGACCCAATGTCACCCAAAACCCGCTACCTGGTCATGCAAATCCTCCTGCTGCCGTTAATGCCATAATCATAGGAGATCCTGAGTTTGACCCTCTCACCCTTATATGTGCTTTAGAACCCGTTTCTGAACCCCAAATCATCTTCTGTGATGAATCATACCCAAGAGAGTCAGTACCTCCCTTGGTAATCACCTATGAGCCACAAGTCCCTCAAATTATCACTTATGATGAGCCTGAATTGGATGAAGTCAGACATGTGACAAGGGGCGGAAGAATTTTCAAACTTGCTGAATTGAGAGTCGAAAATCCAGGGGCATTGGCTCGAGGAGAGAAGCCGCAATATGTGAAAGATCCAGATGATGAAGTTGTGCAGCAGTTGAAGAAAACTCAGGCTGTTATATCTGTATGGGGATTATTGATAGCATCAAAGAAACACAGAGAGGCTGTGTTGAAAGAATTGAATACCACACAGGTATCCTCAGAGATATCTCCGGAGCAACTGGCTGAAGTTGTTGCTCTAACCCAGGCCACCAGGGCCATTAGTTTCTCAGATCAGGAGCTGCCTCCTCAAGGTCGGAATCATGCTAGAGCTCTTCATGTCACTATTGTCTGTGGAGGCAAGAAAGTACCATCTGTGTTGGTAGATAACGGATCCGCTTTGAATGTGTGTCCATTGAGAACTGCCATTACCTTGGGTTTCGGTCCCACTGATTTTGCCGAATCAACCCTTGGTATCCTCGCATATGACAACACCCACAGAAATGTGGTCGGAGTCCTTACCACCAAGATTGTTGTAGGCGGTCAAGAATTTGAGGTTGAGTTTCAAGTTATTGATATCAAAGCCTCGTTCAATATGCTTCTAGGACGTCCCTGGTTGCATAAGGAAGGTGCTATTGCTTCAACCCTTCACCAAAAATTGAAGTTCATCAAAGATGGGAAGTTGTTCACTGTCAGAGGTGATGAAGAGCCAGAAATAGGACAGATAACAGGAGAAACTCTGATCCTTCCAGTTGCAAGAGCAGAAGACTACAACTTGAATGGTTTCACGTTCGACGTTGCTGCTATTTCCTATGAAGAGGCCTCTCGGGAGGAGTTATATTTACCTTTTGCTATCAGTCCTGTGGTTGCCAAGATGATGAGAAAAATGAATTACTTTCCTGGTATGAATTTGGGCCGTGATCCAAGCAAGGCATCTCACTGGCGCCCAATCAAAGCAAACCACGGAATTTTCGGTCTTGGATATGTACCTACTGAGGAGGAGGAGGAAGCCATGAAAGAATTGTTGAAATTAAAGGAAGAAGTCCGCCGCACCGGAAGGGTACTCCCAATGGCTCCATATTCCTTATCGATGAATGGTCATTTTATCAAAGAAGGTGAGACCTCTACATACTATGGGTTTTCTGAACCATGGTATGACTCAGTGACAGGGATCATGATACCCGGTTTTGAAATATTCACTGCCTTGCTCTCCCAGAAACAGAACCGCCGATATATTATGTTGAGAAAGCTGTTGAGGACTGGTTAGTCTACCTTGAGCCAGATGTGCTGGGATCTTTATTCGAAGAAAATATGCCCGATGTTGATTACTATTCTGAAGAACAAGAAGAGACAGATTGTGAAGATGTGCTGGTGGCAGTTATTCAGAGTAATGATACCTTTACTGAACCTCAGAGTCAGATTGCACCTGCAACAGAAAATCTTTCAAACTGGAGTTCTGATGTTTTTCCATCTTATTTTATTGCTAAGTCAAGTCTAGTCAAGTCGATTGAATCAAGGTCAGTGCCTAGTCCAGGCGAGTCATTTTCTGAGTTTATTTACTATGTGAATCCTGAGCCTGTTCAGGATGAGTCCAATGATAATGATGTAATTTCTTTCAATTCAATGAAATCTGATTCTCAGTATGTCTCTGTGTCTGCTTCTGTGGACCCCGATCTCGAGGACGGTTTGGGCGAGGGACACGAGATCCCGCGCCGATCCTCTAAGATCTCCACAATGTGAAGGAGAGCTCTACCAAGGAACTCTCGAAATGGTGCCACTCACAGCATGGGTGGCGATATAAATGAGATACCTCTCGATTCAAGGACTAGCCCGGAACCAAGGTGTACCTATAACAAAGAAGAGTCGCCATCCAGGGAAGTAGGCCCTGGATCCCATGAAATGCTCTGTTGCAACGGATAACCAGAGATACAAAAGTCCGTGCCTGATGACGAATGAGGAAGGTGTTAAGCGCCCCCAATTTGCCCAAGTGCAAGCACCGGGTCTCTTATGCCATTTTTAATTAATTTTGAAGAGTTTTGGGCTAAAATCATGTGAAATGGGAACGAGTATCCTCGAAGAAACGTCTATCTAAGCATGCATGACCCAGGGATGGGCAAAAGAAAATAAACATTCAAATCCTAACTCACCGCATCTACTCCTAACCCATCACATCTAGGAAAGCAATAACGTCCGCATGCACAGCTACAGCTAAGCAAGTAATAGCAGATATGATAAGCAGAAAAGCAGTAAATAGCCACAGCTAAGCATGTGAAACTAAGCGCACAAAGAATAAGCAAGCTGAAAGTAAACACACAAGGAACCAAAGACAAACACACGATAAACTAAAAGATGCGAGGGAAGGAAGAAATCAGAAAATAGACGGTATGCGCAAACCCAAAATGCCAGGGAAAATAAAATGGGACATACGATAGACTCAGGGAGCGATTCTAAAGGAATCGAGCTCAGTGATCCTGATCCGCTAAAGATCGGACAAGTCTCGCGATTGTCATAGCCTATCGTTGGGCTCAGCGAGGGCAATCCCTGTAAAGGGACCACGCTACGTCGTCGCCCGTCCCAAAACCCGATAAAACGTCGGAAAACCGATAAAACCGGCAAACCACGATCAAAATCAGAAATGAAATGAAAGGAAGGCTCCGAGTGACCTGGCGATCACCATCCTTGCCCATTTTGGTTTTTTTTGTATTTTTGAGAAAAGCTAGAAAGATATTTTCAGATGCTAAAATGATTTTTTGAAGGGTTTAAAGGGTTTTATTGAAAAGTTTGACTGAACTTGGGACGAAAATCCCAAGCTGCCTACGTACCCTGTAGAAAGGGATCAAGCCAACGTAGTTCGAATGCTTTTCGAAATACGCCTCGAGTGTTTTGAATATTTTTTGATGTTTTTTGGATTTTTGTTATTTGATTTTTATGTATTTTTATCCCTTTTGATCGAAAGGGGGTTTTGGCTCAAGAGGTTGCCGTCCGTCATCGCCTAAACCCGACGAAGCGTTCCCAAAATCGATGGGGATCTCGAAACACAAAGAGTATCCCAGGGAAACAAAGAGGTTGCAGATTTGCAAGCCCAAAACATGCAACTAAATATTGAAGACCAGCTGAGATGATACACTAACCCAACATAGTTATACTGATAATATTCTCAAGAGAATGATGGAAAATAAAAAGGGGTATCCCTAACCATGAAATCCCTTAACACATAGCAATTCCACATACCTGCGCTGGACGAAATCGCAGTCACCAAAGGCCCATTGGAGTCTCGGTGTCACCAAATGCTCATTGGAGTATCGGTGCCGGTACCGAAAATGCCGGAAGAGAAGCTGATGGTGAAGCTTGAATTAAGAGGCCGGAGATGAAAGCTGAAATAATAGGAATTGAAACGGGTTTTGAGGGGGTATTTGAAGTGGGTATTAACGAGGCCAAAATGGGACCAATTGGGATTAAGAAATTGAAATTGAAGAGGGGAATTAGTGGGATAGAGGTGATGGCCTGAAATGGTGGCGCGACACAGCCGGATTCCGGCAAGATTGTCGGAATCAGTAGTGTTAGAAATGAGAAATGGTTTTGGGTTTTGGTAGATGAAGGGAGGAGTGGCTGTAAATGGAAGAAAACCCAAGTGGGTTTAATGGATAAAAGAAAATGGTGGTAGGGTCGGTGGCCGGAGCGAATGGCTGGCAGGAACGAGACCGAAGAAGACAACCCCCAATCTCTCTCTCTCTCTCTCTCTATATATATATATATATATATCTATCTCTCTCTCTCTCTCTTTCTCTGTTTTCCCTTTTTTTTTTGGAAAATGGGAGGTAGCGGTGGTGGAGGGGAAGATCGGCCGGCCGGAGGTGGCACGGCGGTTGGTGGTGGCGCGGTGGAGCTCGAGCTCCCTCCCTCTCTCTCTCTGTTTCTCTCTCTCTCTCTCTCTCTCTCTGTTTCTGTTTTCCCTTCTTTCTTTTTTTCTTTTTTTTAACGAAAGAAAAAAAGAGGGTTTGAGGGTTTGAGGGAGGTGGTTGGAGGATATGGGTTTTCGAGGTGGGTTTAGGGTAGAAATGGGTTTCGGTTTTGGAGGTGGGGGTTGGAGGAGATGAGGGTGGGAGAGGGTTTTTGAATGGGTGGTGGTGGTGGTGGTTCGGTGGAGGTGGGTTTCGGCTGTTGGAGCGGAGAAAATGGGTTTGGGTTTTGGGGATTGAGGATGGTGGCTGGTGCGGTGGAGATGGAGGTGGTGGATAATGGTGGTGGTGGTGGTGGTTCGGTGGAGGTTGGTTTCAATGGTGGATGGGTTTCGGATTTTTTGAGGTGTAGAAAAGGGGGTTTCGGTTTTGGGTTTGGAGGAAGGTGGAGGTGGAGATGGAGGAGGGTTTTTGAAGGGTTGGGTGGTGGTGGAGCTGGAGGTGGTGGCGGTGGAGCTGAGGATGGGGGTGGCGATGGAGGCCGAAAATGGGTTTTTAGGGGTGGTGGAGGTTTTTACGAAGGGTGGTAGTGGTGGTGGTTCGGTGGATGAGGAGAAGAGATGGGTTTTTTTAGGGGTGTTGGAGGGGTGGCTGGAACTTCTTTCTTCCTCTCCCTTCAAAATTTTTTTTCTCTTTTTTTCTTTTTTAGAAGGGTTTAGAGGGGAGGCTGAGGGTGGCTGATGGTGGAGATGTGGGTTTTGGTGGAAAGGGGTTTGGGTTTTGGGGAGAATGAAGAAGAAGGGTTGAGAGATTGGAGGTGGTGGCCGGATTGGAGGTCGGCCGGAGGTTGGAGGGTGGTGGAGCTCCGGCCGAAGTGGGTTTGTATATGGGTTTGGGCTTGGATTTGCAGAGGTGAGGGAAGTGCGGTGGTTGGAAAGGTGAGGGAGGTGGGAGTTGGCTGTGAAGTGGAGGTGGGTAGTGGATTTGGTGGTGATGGCCGCCGGGGAGTCGCCTTGCCGGAGGTGGTGGCCGAAATCCGGTTGGGTTGCCGGAGGAGAAAACTCTATTTCTCTCTAAGCTCACCAAAAGATTGATGGTGATGGCGATGGTCTTGAGCTTGCCGGATTTAATGGCGAACGGAAAAAATAAAAATAAAAATGGGGGGATCTGGAAATGAAGGTGGGATGGTGGCTGAAAATGGAGGAGAATGATGGGTGCGATGGCTTGGGGGTGGAGCTGGAAGACGATCGGCCTCGCTCTCTTTCTCACCTCTCTCTCCCTGCTGCTGCTGCTGCCCTCCTCCCCCTCAAAATCAAGAAGAATCCTCCCTTTTTGAAAGTCCTAACTCGATCCCTTTTGTGGAGAGGTGGCCCATTTTGCCACCCCCCCATTCTTTCTAGGACAGCCCCTTCTAGTACATTCACGACTACTTTTTTATGCCTAGGAAGGTGGTCCAGTTAAGAAAAGGGATCCCTATGAAAGACAAGAAATATGATATAACCACCTCCTTCATTTTCTTCCTAGACAGACTCCTTTAGCGTATTTAACACACCATAAGGGTGGTCCCGGTAAAAGAAGGGGTGAGAATACATTCTCTCTTTTCCTCTTAGAATGCTATCAGCATAACCATTTTTGACAAGCGCACCAACTCATCTGTCTTTTCTTCTTTGATTAGCTTACTGTGGGACCCGATCCCGCGAGAGGGGTGGGGCGCGAGCCGCCACACTCTCTCTTGCTCTCTCGTACCCACGCGATTGGCGTGTGCATTTTAATTATTGATTTTAATTCATCTTTTATGTGAACTTGGGATCACTAAGGCAATCCGAATTCCACACAAAAGAGACTGACAGAGTCGCCACCTAGATGTGAGATCTAGGACTCGTAATTAACCAGAAATCTAGACTCACTACCTGGTTACGAGAATGGAAGGTAAGGGGAGTTATCCACCACATGCACCATTCCTGCCCGATAGTCGGTCTTCGATTCCAAAAGCTAACTCTTTTAAATTTATTTTAAATGGCTCATTCAACTCTATGTTAATGTGCGAACTATGTGACATGCATCCTATGTTCTAATTTCAATGTGAATCCTAAATGTGTATCTTCATTTCTTAATTTATCTGGATTCAATCTAAGTGAAAGTTCTCCTAAAATTCTAATTTCATGGAAAATCCTAAGTGATTTAATTAAGCCTTTACAAGAAAATTAATATACAAAACACCACAATTTGTTGTAGTGCCGACTCGCGGTTGGTATGCCATCAGACATCCAAGCTGCCTACGTACCCAAGCCTCACTGGGATCAGAGTCGACGTAGTTCGGTGCACCTAAGCTAAGCTACTTATGCCTAACTCAACTAAGACACCGACCTAGACGGGATTGACTGTTTCAACAGTTTTAAGAGAAGTTATTTAATTCAAGTTGAGGATTTTATTATCTTAGGATTTCATCTAAAATGCTATATGATTCTTATCTAAATGCAAGTTCTCCCTTAGACTAATGCAGGTTAGCCTACATCCTAGTTTACTAGGCTTGTCCTAGGGAAAGATTGGGTGACTAGTGTAACTAGACCTATGGCACGGTTGCTATACATAGCAAGCGTCCGTGATGAGGTTGGACTCCTAACTCTAGGACTCCCTAAAACCTACGACATGACGTAAGTGTTCCTAAGGGGGGCCTAAAGGTTCCTAAAGGAATTTTGAATCCACAGGCTCTTTAGGAATCTCGAATTCTTTTGGGTTTGTAGAAATTTTTAGAATTTTCTTTAAACTTTTAATTATCTTGAGGCCTTTAGTGTGTGTGTGGTGTCTTTTAAGTTGTTTGATTAGAAGTTTTTAGTTTCACTTGTGACTTTTAGTGGTCTTTTGGTTGATGGTTTTTAATAGATTTAAATTGGTAATTTTAATGAGTGAATTTTGGGCTTGTGGCTTTTAGGTTGAGTGTATTTTAGATTAATGCCTTTTGATTTTTGTTTGGAAAAGGACGTTAACACAACCATGTTTTGACAATTCCACATATTCGACGAAACATTGACCATTAAAAGATCTAACAAACGCAGCCCACTAAAACTGTCATAACTCTTTAACCGCTTGGCCAAATTGAATGTGCGAACATGCGTTGGAAAGATCATTTATATGGCTACAACTTTGTAGTTCAGCATTGTTTGTGAATTTGTGATTTAGAGGTTCGAAATTGGGTCACAAGATGGGCAGCCAGCACTATGGCGGGAATGATATTGGCACCGCCATATTTTTGTCTTATCATTTCTTGTCGAATAATGGGCTGTGATTATCACTTGGGAAGGTAGGTTGTTTTGTTTATCAATTTGGAAAAGGGAGGGGTATTGTTATCAAAAGATGCTCGAATGGGCTAATGTTGCAATTGGATTTTATGTTTTAAGGGCTATTTGGGAATGGAAAATATATTCTAGGGGCTGTTTGGGAATGGAATTTGTAATTCAATTTACTGTTTATTGGTGGATTTTAATTTCCAAAGAGGGTTTGTTAGTGGATTTTATGTGTATTCGAATTGGAGGGGTGTGGCTTTATCAAAAGTGGAATTTGGTGGACTGTTGGGGGTTACAAAAGTTGGTTCTAAGATTGAGTGAGGGTTGCAAAATTGGGTTCTTGGACTGTGTTAAATGAATTGTGAATGTGGGTTTTATGTAAGGGGCTGGCTCTCAAAATGTATTGAGAATTGGGTTGGCTGATTTTAGCTGTAAAAGTTGATTTTGAGTGGAGAATTTAATTGGGTTTTTGGCTGCGAATATCAATTGGGAGTGGGGTTTTGTAATCCAAATTAGATAGGTTTTGATAATTCATGTAAAATTCAAGTTTTCTTTCCTGTAAATGTTTAAAATTTTTAATGAATTGTTTTCCCAAAACAAATCCGAAATTCCTAAAAAGCTAATGATTTTAAGATCCCACTCTAAATAGGTTCTAATGACCCTAAAGCATTAGTTATATTTAGCAGGAGTGAATACATATTTAGCATGAGTGAATACATTACAAAAAGCAAAAATCGTATGCATAAACATAGAATCAACCATGGGAAAGACAAAACTGACAAGAAACTTAATATGGTAAAGACAAAAAATATACGCCTAAACAAGGGATGATCAGTACGGCATTAAACAAAAACAAAAGAAATAAGCATGGCATAGAGTAATATGATATGGAACTTACCTTTGTTGAGAAGATGGAGGGGTGCGGACAAGGAAGGGATGCTCGGTCTCCATGTCTTCACTCTCACAAGGATCCACTAATGTAGTTCAGCCCCAAGAATATGCCTCTAAAGCTTAGGCAAATCAGCCCAATGAATTTTAGACACCAATATTTTACTTCAAACAAGATTTTAATCATAAATCCTTCGGTCTCCAAGTGGATTGCATAAACAGCAACTTTCGTCACCCAGTTATAACGAGATATATGAATGGTAAGAGAGGGTGAGAGTGGGAGTTTGAGGGAAAGAGTGACAGCTAAAAAGGGTGAGAGGGCTGTTCGGTCCCCATGTGTGAGAAGGTTACCCCGTCCCTCTTCTCAAGAGGTGGTGTCCCCTTAAATAAAAGAAGAGATGGCAGCCAAAAAGAGTTGCTTCTTTCTTTTTCTTTTTCTTTTTTTTTTTAAAATTGCTATCCTCTTTTAACACCACACCTCTTCCCACGTTAAAAACAAAAACCGTGTGGCACCCCCTCTCTAAGGAAAGAAAGAGATGCTCTCTTTATAAGCATGCCTTTTATAAATTATTATTTTAAGAATTCAAATAACACCACATTCTTTCCAAAAAACAAAAACCGTGTGGCACACCCACCTAAGGAAAGAAAGAGATGCTACCTTTATAAGCATGCCTTTTATAAATTATTATTTTAAGAATACAAATAACACCACATTCTTTCCCATATTAAAAAAACGTATGGCTCCATGCAAGGAAAGAGAGATATTTTTCAACATAACATGCTCTTTATAAAAATATGGGGGAAGACTCAACCGTATATATTTTTAAAATCCTTTTGTATAATGGTGAGAAGTAACCCAAGTGGGCCCCATCATAGCAACCGAATTTTATGCTATTGCAATCACTCGGAATTCCACTTTTGAGTGTGAATACAATAATAACAAAATAAGACTACATTGCTTTTGATGGGCCCCACACATGCCCTAGCCAAATCTCTTATTGTGACTAGAATTAAAAAAACACCATAGCAGGCCCTACTTCATAGGACGATCTAAACCATTCATTTGATGGGCTATCATGTTTTAAATGGGATGCACTCCTTTAATCATTCCCTTGAGATGATCCAAACCGTTCATTTGGATGATCCATATTGCAAATTAGTTGTGCCACAAAATTAATTCTAATTAGAATAATCTCAACCATCAATTTGACGATCCACAGCTTCAAAAATCATTTTCAAGAATGGTTCGGATCGTTTGGTGGGCCTCAATATGGAATGGATGTGGACCCATATTATTTCGATAGAATGGTCTGAACTATCCATTTGATGCAGCATAATGTAGATTGGTTGCGCCCCTCTAAATCATTTCTGTAGGCTTATCCGAACAACTCAACTTGATGATCGTAACAAAATTGGTTGTTAAAACGACTTCTCTGAGATCTTGACCGTTCTCTTGATGGTCATCTTTAGGCGTTGGATCGAAGTAGGTTCAAAACTCATTTTTCACTAAAACAATGCGCGGGCCCCCCTGTTTGATCCAAATCTAAACAAATGCTCAAGGCGGGGCCCACCAAACGGATCCAAATTCTCTCAACACTTAGCGGAAAAATGCGAAACACAGCAGAAATGATCGGAAAGATTGAGAAAGCATAAGGGACAGACACGGGAATGGAAAACACTGAAAAAGACTGATAACAAGAACACTAACTTCTTTGTTGATTAAGGCAGAGCAAAATGGGGTGTCTACAGATGCCCCTCTTTGGTAGAGACGACGTAGTCATCGAATACCAAAGTCAAAATGACAGAACCATTTTGCGTAGCTTTAATCGACAAAGGATTCCCTAAACACAATGCAACCTAATATAATGCAAGACCCTAGATGAAATCCTAGAATTGGAATGCAATAAAAAATCCCGTTGCGGTGCCGCTCACAAACGGGCAACGAGAGCAGGAGATACCATTTTCGAATGGATATTCGGGGGGGGGGGGAAATGAGATATCACATTTGTGTGATGCTCAAAGAGAATAAGAGACCATAGTCGTATGGACTCGAAGAGAATGGAATACCGTATTTGTACGGATTCCAAGGAAATGAGATATCACATTTGTGCGATGCTCAAAGAGGATAAGAGACCATAGTTGTATGGACTCGAAGAGAATGAAATACCGTATTTGTACGGATTCCAAGGAAATGTGACATCATAGTTGTATGATGTTCAAAGGGGATAAGAGACCATAGTCGTATGGACTTGGAGAGAATGAAATACCGTATTTGTACGGATTCCAAGGGAATGAGACATCATAGTTATATGATGTTCAAAGGGGATAAGAGACCATAGTCGTATGGACTTGGAGAGAATCAAATACCGTATTTGTACGGATTCCAAGGGAATGAGACATCATAGTTGTATGATGTTCAAAGGGGATAAGAGACTATAGTCGTATGGACTCGAAGAGAATGAAATACCGTATTTGTACGGATTCCAAGGGAATGAGACATCATAGTTGTATGATGTTCAAAGGGGATAAGAGACCATAGTCGTATGGACTCGGAGAGAATGAAATACCGTATTTGTACGGATTCCAAGGGAATGAGACATCATAGTTGTATGATGTTCAAAGGGGATAAGAGACCATAGTCGTATGGACTCGGAGAGAATGAAATACCGTATTTGTACGGATTCCAAGGGAATGAGACATCATAGTTGTATGATGTTCAAAGGGGATAAGAGACCATAGTCGTATGGACTCGGAGAGAATGAAATACCGTACTTGTACGGATTCCAAGGGAATGAGACATCATAGTTGTATGATGTTCAAAGGGGATAAGAGACCATAGTCGTATGGACTCGAAGAAAAGAGGCACCGTTCTCAAACGGGCTCGAAGAATTTAGAGATTTTTCATGAGGTTGAATTTGACGTAGGATTTGATTTTTTTTGAATCGGGGATTGGATTTGATGAATTTTTATTTTTTTTTTATTTTTGGGAAATGAGGCACTGTCCACAAACGGGCTCAAGGAGAAGACGAGACCATTCACAAATGGACTCGAGAAGTGAGGCACCGTTCACAAATGGGCTCGAAGAATTGAGAGATTTTTCATGAGCTTGAATTTGACGTAGGATTGGATTTTTTTTGAATTGGGGATTGGATTTGATGAATTTTTTTATTTTTGGGAAATGAGGCACCGTTCACAAACGGGCTCAAGAAGAAGACGAGACAATTCACAAATGGCCTCGAGAAAAGAGGCACCGTTCACAAACGGGCTCGAAGAATTTAGAGATTTTCCATGAATTTGAATTTGATGTAGAATTGGATTTAATGAATTTTGGATTTTTTTTTTTTTGAACTTAATGAAATCGGGGACATTATAGATCGTGCTCGACAAAGATATTAGAAGCTAGGACTTTGACGAATGATGAAACGGCAAACCTTAGGAACGAAGAACCATTACTAGTAAGAATGGACTAGGAACATTTTTATGAAATTTCAACAAGATTTTTCTCAAAGAGACTGCTGGTCTTGTCTTCTGGGGATTTTGATAATTGAAACCTTGAACAAGATATTTGAGATTGGTAATCTAGAACAACGGCTCTCTTTGATATAATCATGAAAAGTGGGATTTGCTTCTTGACAGGTGTTTAGATAAACATTTCTTGACCAGGATAGTATTTAACTAACTGGAAGGAAATTCTGAATTTTAATAGTTCATCTTTTTTGAGAAATTGGCTCAACCACCATTGTATCTAAAGCTCTTCCAAGCTTAAGGTGCCTTCCTGAGGTATGATTTTTTTACGGAAGCTGGGCTTTCTGATGTTTCTACTTCTGAATTCTTCTGAGCTAATCTTCTTTGAAATGAAGCTGCTTTACTAGATTACCGAGCTCTTTCATACGATCGCAGGGAGCTGCCGAGGCCGGGCCTCCTTCACTAAGACAATTGCATCATTTGGACATAAGAACGACGATTGACTCTTTCTAAAGAGAAAACTTAGATAAAAGGCACTACTCAAAGGACTGAGCAGCTCTGAAGGAGTGAACATAGAATGACAAAGATTGACTAACTACACTGACAGACACAGTAATGCTTCTGACATAGATAATGTTTTATTTGGTAAGTCTATCCTTTCAAGGAATGTTTTTTTTTTTTTTTTTCAATTGGTAAACACATGACTTTTTCCTTAAAACAATGATGCCTCAAGGATTTAATTACGACCCCTAAGATTGCTTAGCTTCAATGCCCCCAGTTTTGAGGATGTCACTTGAATTTGCTTAAACTTCAGTTGATCTTCAGTCTTGATACCGGCTGTAGCCTTCTTATGACGATTCTCTTACCGTGACCAAGTCACCTCTTCGGGGTTTTTAACTTGGCGGACCGTGCTAGCCTTAACTTTTGCCTGAACCGCCTTTCAAGGTTTTGATCCAGCAGGCTATCCCCTTAGCTTTTGCCTAAGCCGCCCTTTCGGGTTTTCAACTTAGCAGGGGAATGATCTTAAATTTTGCCTAGACCGCCCTTTCAGGTTTTCAGTCTAGTAGATCTTCAAACTCCGCTCTTTTTTTTCTTTTCATCATTTTTTTTATTACTTATTGTGTCTCGGGACCTAGATCATTAGTTCTGAACACCAGAAGGACTTTATAGGTAGGATAGGGCTTTTCAAAGAAGGGCTTAAGGCTCAACAAAGATTTCGACCGAACCTATGAACAGGTTGCCTACATATCCCAAGATAGGAATCAGGTCGTGTGTAGTTCAGGGCGAATGCCCCTAGTTTGAAGATAAATTGTTTGAAAGTTAATTGATTTTTTCTTTTTTCTTTTCTTTCTGGAATAATTAACTTCTCTTCTATTGGAACTTGTCCCTCCTTTTTTTCTGGAACGATTGAATTTCTTTTCCTTTTTGAATTTTGAATCGACCGAACTCGGTTTAACCGAGCTGCCTACGTACCCCAGGGTAGGGATCAGGTCTCGCATAGTTCAGGGCGAATGCCCCTAGTTTTGATGGGTTTCCAAGAAAATTTCATTCAGGCTCGAAGGGTTTGCAAACCGGTATTCTTTTGACATTGGGTTCTGATTTTGGGATTTATTCGGCCAAAGGGGGCCTTCTGATGTTCAAATTGGGAATCGATCTAGGTTACTAGAGTCCCTCTGGTACTGATTATTTATTTATTTTTATTTCTTCTTTTTTTTTTTCACGGAGTTTGACGGCATTTCCAGGTAAGAGATAATTGATCTTCTTCTTTCAAGATTCTACTATGTGCTTTCGACTTTCATAGAGCGAAACTTGTTCTTTTGACATCCTCCATCTATGGATTTGTAACTCTTGATATCTGATGATCACTTTTCCATGCTTGCTCTCGAACTTCTTATCTTGAATTTGTTCGCTTTATGTTATGAACTTGAGAACCAAGGTCATTGATTGGAAATATGAAAGTTGTTTCCACTCTATTCCCCTTGTACAGCATATGTCTCTCACTTTCTTCATTCTCTTGAGCTTTTGATCTATGTCTTGCCCCTGGTATCGGTTGTAGCTTTTCTGGACAATCTTCTTATTCTTGAAATAAGTTTATCAATTCTTCACACTCTTCAGAGGGTAATGTACTTCTCATCGGCATTCACTGAATCAAAGTTTCAGTGCCAGTGTTTATCACTTCAATTTCATCTTTGAAAGGCTGGGATTGGCGCTCCTCCTCTTGTTCAAGTAATTGTTGTGACTCAAGTTGAGTTTCGTCAATTTTGTCCTCATTTGAGGAGGGAGTCTTATTTTAAGATCAGAAGCATACTTAAGAAATAGACACAAGTGAACTATTGGAACTGAAATTTTTTATTTAAAGAAAAAGCTATTACATCTGACGATCTATCCTGAACATGCTCATGATTCACAACTCTGAATAAAGAGAAAAGCAAAAGATAACTTGCCTGGACTAGGCATTGACCTTGAACTGTAAGACCGGACTCAATAATTGTACTGACCATGATGACTGACTCAACATAAAATAGTAAGTGACTAAAACTTTAACTGCTGCAACTGTCTGGTTTCGGAGGCTCGACGAAGGCTGGTTCGTTCTGAATCATCATTATGGCTGATACTTTCAATTTTGGATTCTTCCTGTTCTACATGCAGCTAGACCTGAGCTTCTCAAACTTCGATGCGCATAAGCCTTATCCGGCGATGGTGCGGTATGGTTCCACACAACATTTGGCATTTGCTGGAATGATAGCTTGCGCTCATCAATCAATTTTTGGATCACATGCCTCAAAGTTATACACCGATCGGTGGTGTGCCCTGATCCTTGGTGAAAGTCGCAGTGTTCATCTGCCTTCCACGTCCTGGGGAGTGGATTGGGAGGATCCCTAATGCGAGGTAAATAGACATCACCTAAAGCCAACCCTTGTTGCAATATAACAGATGGTGGAAGCAGGAGGGGGCGAATTGCCTACTTGGCTTTTGCTGAGGTATAGGTCTTGGTTGATCATATTCGATTACCATAGGCTCCTGTGACCAGTTAACTCCCTTTTTCTTTTCCCTAAACCCTTTCAGGATACCAGATCGTGGGGTAGGCAAATCAGTGAATTTTTTTTAAGAGTTTCAGATGGTGACTCTTGGTCATATTCAAGAACTAAGGGCCCAACAGAATCTTGCTGGTGCTGGGAGACAGAGTTTCCGGTAACAACATCTTGGACTTGGGTATTTTTGCCAGCGAAATGTTCAGAACCTTGGGACTGACAATACCAGGTTTGCATTTGTTGCTTCATCTGATGAACTTCTTCTGTTAGCGCCGCCATTTGTCTAGAGAGGTTCACAATTAGCTCTTCCGAACCCATAACCATGGAGAGGCTCGGATTTTTACCCTTAGAAACAACAATGGTTGGACCAAATTTCTCAGTAAGTTGATCTTTGACGAATTGATTTTCTTCCTTCAATTCCTTCATCTGTTGGACGAGCTGGGCCAGGATTTCTGTGACATGAAAGAGTTGAAAAGTTTCCATAGAATCTGCCATAGGTAGGAAAAAGTGGATAGAGAGACTTCCAAAGAAAATGGGAAATTAGCTTCTTCACTGGCCACGAATAGATTCAAACCCAAGAAGGTTTCCCGGATTTTCAGCAGTGAACAATCCTGACATAGAAACAATAAACACGAGATGTAAGCTTGACATTCAGGAAATTTTTCCTTTCTATGATTGACATGATAATTATGATACGACTAGATAAGGAATGGGAACTAAAGTGATGGTTCCTCAAAACAAATAAACACAACAATGATGACATGATAGCACGCGGGGAATGGCCCTAGTTCAAGGATTATGAGAGTGAACTCTGAAGGACTTAGCAAAATAATCTTGAAAAAGGTAGCCCCTAGAGGAGGAAGAGACTAAGGGTACAAGCAAGATTGGATCATCTGGACCAGGCATGATCAGATCATGAGATTGCATAATCGAAAGATTGTGAGATTCTGCTCCTACCAGTTAGGGGATGGCATGAAAATACGATCGAATCGTATGACAGAAGAACAAAAGACGCACGATCAAAAGATTAGATGAGATAGCATAAGATTGCTTTCAATGGATAGATCATGAATGACTAATCCTATGAGATCTTTGGAAATGATGGGATTTATATCCTAACCCCAGAGGGAAAGTTTTTTAATCTTCGCACATTTTAACAGTGTTACCTGAAGGCATCAACCCTAATCCTAATCTAGCGGAGTGGAGAGAGGATCTCGACTCATGACTTTGTTCGTGTATCTAAGGACCGATCGTAGCCATTGGAAGATGGACCACGGCCTAATCTAGACACAAATGGGTAAGATATCCTAAACTAGGCTCACACACGTGATGCACATGTCTTCGTATACTACATGCATGTGTGGGTTAATCTAGGGGTAAGGCCAAGAGTTCCCTTAGCGCGAATCCCTATTCGATATACTGTACCAGTGTCCGGCGTATCAGTACGTGAACAAGACATCCGTTTACGTACCATAAAGGTACTAGGCTAAGGGTGGAATGCTTCTCTAGCACAGAGGCACCAGGTGATGAAATCCCAGTCAACCATGCTAGATAACACTCCGGGTTCCTAAAATAGGACGTGTGTACACGTGAGATGCAGAGTTTAGATGCAAGTGATGTAAGTGTGTGCAATATGTTTGCGCAATCTATGATGCCTTCAGGTTTTGTTAAATTAAGTTTGAGTAAAATGTGATGAGAAAATAAAACAAGACAAACTAATCTAACAAGTATAGAGTTTTTATGAGCCATTTAAAATAAATTCAAATGAATTATCTTTTGAAATTTTAATGAAGTTAGGTGGTCCCCAGCAGAGTCGCCAAACTGTGGGACCCGATCCCGCGAGAGGGCTGGGGCGCGAGCCGCCACACTCTCTCTTGGTCTCTCGTACCCACGCGATTGGCGTGTGCATTTTAATTATTGATTTTAATTCATCTTTTATGTGAACTTGGGATCACTAAGGCAATCCGAATTCCACACAAAAGAGACTGACAGAGTCGCCACCTAGATGTGAGATCTAGGACTCGTAATTAACCAGAAATCTAGACTCACTACCTGGTTACGAGAATGGAAGGTAAGGGGAGTTATCCACCACATGCACCATTCCTGCCCGATAGTCGGTCTTCGATTCCAAAAGCTAACTCTTTTAAATTTATTTTAAATGGCTCATTCAACTCTATGTTAATGTGCGAACTATGTGACATGCATCCTATGTTCTAATTTCAATGTGAATCCTAAATGTGTATCTTCATTTCTTAATTTATCTGGATTCAATCTAAGTGAAAGTTCTCCTAAAATTCTAATTTCATGGAAAATCCTAAGTGATTTAATTAAGCCTTTACAAGAAAATTAATATACAAAACACCACAATTTTTTGTCGTGCCGACTCGCGGTTGGTATGCCATCAGACATCCAAGCTGCCTACGTACCCAAGCCTCACTGGGATCAGAGTCGACGTAGTTCGGTGCACCTAAGCTAAGCTACTTATGCCTAACTCAACTAAGACACCGACCTAGACGGGATTGACTGTTTCAACAGTTTTAAGAGAAGTTATTTAATTCAAGTTGAGGATTTTATTATCTTAGGATTTCATCTAAAATGCTATATGATTCTTATCTAAATGCAAGTTGTCCCTTAGACTAATGCAGGTTAGCCTACATCCTAGTTTACTAGGCTTGTCCTAGGGAAAGATTGGGTGACTAGTGTAACTAGACCTATAGCACGGTTGCTATACATAGCAAGCGTCCGTGATGAGGCTGGACTCCTAACTCTAGGACTCCCTAAAACCTACGACATGACGTAAGTGTTCCTAAGGGGGGCCTAAAGGTTCCTAAAGGAATTTTGAATCCACAGGCTCTTTAGGAATCTCGAATTCTTTTGGGTTTGTAGAAATTTTTAGAATTTTCTTTAAACTTTTAATTATCTTGAGGCCTTTAGTGTGTGTGTGGTGTCTTTTAAGTTGTTTGATTAGAAGTTTTTAGTTTCACTTGTGACTTTTAGTGGTCTTTTGGTTGATGGTTTTTAATAGATTTAAATTGGTAATTTTAATGAGTGAATTTTGGGCTTGTGGCTTTTAGGTTGAGTGTATTTTAGATTAATGCCTTTTGATTTTTGTTTGGAAAAGGACGTTAACACAACCATGTTTTGACAATTCCACATATTCGACGAAACATTGACCATTAAAAGATCTAACAAACGCAGCCCACTAAAACTGTCATAACTCTTTAACCGCTTGGCCAAATTGAATGTGCGAACATGCGTTGGAAAGATCATTTATATGGCTACAACTTTGTAGTTCAGCATTGTTTGTGAATTTGTGATTTAGAGGTTCGAAATTGGGTCACAAGATGGGCAGCCAGCACTATGGCGGGAATGATATTGGCACCGCCATATTTTTGTCTTATCATTTCTTGTCGAATAATGGGCTGTGATTATCACTTGGGAAGGTAGGTTGTTTTGTTTATCAATTTGGAAAAGGGAGGGGTATTGTTATCAAAAGATGCTCGAATGGGCTAATGTTGCAATTGGATTTTATGTTTTAAGGGCTATTTGGGAATGGAAAATATATTCTAGGGGCTGTTTGGGAATGGAATTTGTAATTCAATTTACTGTTTATTGGTGGATTTTAATTTCCAAAGAGGGTTTGTTAGTGGATTTTATGTGTATTCGAATTGGAGGGGTGTGGCTTTATCAAAAGTGGAATTTGGTGGACTGTTGGGGGTTACAAAAGTTGGTTCTAAGATTGAGTGAGGGTTGCAAAATTGGGTTCTTGGACTGTGTTAAATGAATTGTGAATGTGGGTTTTATGTAAGGGGCTGGCTCTCAAAATGTATTGAGAATTGGGTTGGCTGATTTTAGCTGTAAAAGTTGATTTTGAGTGGAGAATTTAATTGGGTTTTTGGCTGCGAATATCAATTGGGAGTGGGGTTTTGTAATCCAAATTAGATAGGTTTTGATAATTCATGTAAAATTCAAGTTTTCTTTCCTGTAAATGTTTAAAATTTTTAATGAATTGTTTTCCCAAAACAAATCCGAAATTCCTAAAAAGCTAATGATTTTAAGATCCCACTCTAAATAGGTTCTAATGACCCTAAAGCATTAGTTATATTTAGCAGGAGTGAATACATATTTAGCATGAGTGAATACATTACAAAAAGCAAAAATCGTATGCATAAACATAGAATCAACCATGGGAAAGACAAAACTGACAAGAAACTTAATATGGTAAAGACAAAAAATATACGCCTAAACAAGGGATGATCAGTACGGCATTAAACAAAAACAAAAGAAATAAGCATGGCATAGAGTAATATGATATGGAACTTACCTTTGTTGAGAAGATGGAGGGGTGCGGACAAGGAAGGGATGCTCGGTCTCCATGTCTTCACTCTCACAAGGATCCACTAATGTAGTTCAGCCCCAAGAATATGCCTCTAAAGCTTAGGCAAATCGGCCCAATGAATTTTAGACACCAATATTTTAGTTCAAACAAGATTTTAATCATAAATCCTTCGGTCTCCAAGTGGATTGCATAAACAGCAACTTTCGTCACCCAGTTATAACGAGATATATGAATGGTAAGAGAGGGTGAGAGTGGGAGTTTGAGGGAAAGAGTGACAGCTAAAAAGGGTGAGAGGGCTGTTCGGTCCCCATGTGTGAGAAGGTTACCCCGTCCCTCTTCTCAAGAGGTGGTGTCCCCTTAAATAAAAGAAGAGATGGCAGCCAAAAAGAGTTGCTTCTTTCTTTTTCTTTTTTCTTTTTTTTTAAAATTGCTATCCTCTTTTAACACCACACCTCTTCCCACGTTAAAAACAAAAACCGTGTGGCACCCCCTCTCTAAGGAAAGAAAGAGATGCTCTCTTTATAAGCATGCCTTTTATAAATTATTATTTTAAGAATTCAAATAACACCACATTCTTTCCAAAAAACAAAAACCGTGTGGCACACCCACCTAAGGAAAGAAAGAGATGCTACCTTTATAAGCATGCCTTTTATAAATTATTATTTTAAGAATACAAATAACACCACATTCTTTCCCATATTAAAAAAACGTATGGCTCCATGCAAGGAAAGAGAGATATTTTTCAACATAACATGCTCTTTATAAAAATATGGGGGAAGACTCAACCGTATATATTTTTAAAATCCTTTTGTATAATGGTGAGAAGTAACCCAAGTGGGCCCCATCATAGCAACCGAATTTTATGCTATTGCAATCACTCGGAATTCCACTTTTGAGTGTGAATACAATAATAACAAAATAAGACTACATTGCTTTTGATGGGCCCCACACATGCCCTAGCCAAATCTCTTATTGTGACTAGAATTAAAAAAACACCATAGCAGGCCCTACTTCATAGGACGATCTAAACCATTCATTTGATGGGCTATCATGTTTTAAATGGGATGCACTCCTTTAATCATTCCCTTGAGATGATCCAAACCGTTCATTTGGATGATCCATATTGCAAATTAGTTGTGCCACAAAATTAATTCTAATTAGAATAATCTCAACCATCAATTTGACGATCCACAGCTTCAAAAATCATTTTCAAGAATGGTTCGGATCGTTTGGTGGGCCTCAATATGGAATGGATGTGGACCCAAATTATTTCGATAGAATGGTCTGAACTATCCATTTGATGCAGCATAATGTAGATTGGTTGCGCCCCTCTAAATCATTTCTGTAGGCTTATCCGAACAACTCAACTTGATGATCGTAACAAAATTGGTTGTTAAAACGACTTCTCTGAGATCTTGACCGTTCTCTTGATGGTCATCTTTAGGCGTTGGATCGAAGTAGGTTCAAAACTCATTTTTCACTAAAACAATGCGCGGGCCCCCCTGTTTGATCCAAATCTAAACAAATGCTCAAGGCGGGGCCCACCAAACGGATCCAAATTCTCTCAACACTTAGCGGAAAAATGCGAAACACAGCAGAAATGATCGGAAAGATTGAGAAAGCATAAGGGACAGACACGGGAATGGAAAACACTGAAAAAGACTGATAACAAGAACACTAACTTCTTTGTTGATTAAGGCAGAGCAGAATGGGGTGTCTACACTTACGAGAGCTACCTTGGGAAATGTAACAATCCTTTAATGGCTCTTTAAACACTAATACTAGGTGAGTTAGTGTAAATATCAAAATACGACTTTGCCGATATACATTGGACAATTCTTTGTAAATTCCGGAAAAATGGAAAGGGAAGGTGGGGGCGATTGAACGGAGGATATCAATGGGGCTTTCGGATCGCTCAGGCTTTCAGAATATTTCCAGAAATGATTTTCAAGCGGGCATTTTTGGATTTTTCAAGCTCTTCTGCAATTGGACCTCAAGTTCTAGAAATTTCGGAAATTGATTTCCAAGGCGCCTGTAAATTGAGTTTGGGGAATTTCGAATTCGATTTTAAGATCGATTTAGGGATTTATTTTATTTTTTTATTTTTTTGGGAATATTGGGGTCAGGTCAAAATGGGGTGTCTACAGATGCCCCTCTTTGGCAGAGGGTGCTTGTCGCACGAATGCCAAAGCCGAAAGGACGACGCATTTTGACCTGCCCCGAAAATTTGGTTAATGAAGGAAAACATAAAGAAAATGATTTTGTGAAGATTGAATTCTTGATGGGTCAGATGCCCCGGATTGGATGCCTCAGGGGACTTTGGAAAGAATTCCTCAGGGGCGGATGCCGTGCGAGAACGGGCTCGGATGCCGTATGAAACGGGCTTAGATGCCGTAGGAGACGGGCTTAGATGCCGTATGAGACGGGCTTAGATGCCGTAGGAGACGCGCTTGGATGCTCTCATAGCAACAAAAGGTGGAATTTAATTAGGCGGACCCTCACGCACTAATCAAAAGGGAAGGCTTTGTTATGCGGAACCCTCACGCAGTAACAAGCGAATGGAAATTTGTTATGTGGAACCCTCACACAGTAACAAAAGATGGAATTTTAATTAGGCGGAACCCTCACGCACTAATCAAAAGGGAAAGCGTTGTTATGCGGAACCCTCACGCCGTAACACGCAAATGGAAATTTGTTATGTGGAACCCTCACACAGTAACAAAAGGTGGAAGTTTAATTAGGCGGAACCCTCACGCACTAATCAAAGGGGAAAGCGTTGTTATGCGGACCCTCACGCAGTAACAAGCGATGAAAATTTGTTATGTGGAACCCTCACACAGTAACAAAAGGTGGAATTTTAATTAGGCGGAACCCTCACGCACTAATCAAAGGGGAAAGCGTTGTTATGCGGACCCTCACGCAGTAACAAGCGACGGAAATTTGTTATGTGGAACCCTCACACAGTAACAAAAGGTGGAATTTTAATTAGGCGGAACCCTCACGCACTAATCAAAGGGGAAAGCATTGTTATGCGGACCCTCACGCAGTAACAAGCGACGGAAATTTGTTATGTGGAACCCTCACACAGTAACAAAAGGTGGAATTTAATTAGGCGGACCCTCACGCACTAATCAAAAGGGAAGGCTTTGTTATGCGGAACCCTCACGCAGTAACAAGCAATGGAAATTTGTTATGTAGAACCCTCACACAGTAACAAAAAGCGAAATTTAATTAGGCGGAACCCTCACGCACTAATCAAAAGGGGAAGCGTTGTTATGCGGACCCTCACACAGTAACAAGCGACGGAGATTTGTTATGTGGAACCCTCACACAGTAACAAAAGGTGGAATTTTAATTAGGCGGAACCCTCACGCACTAATCAAAGGGGAAAGCGTTGTTATGTGGACCCTCACGCAGTAACAAGCGACGGAAATTTGTTATGTGGAACCCTCACACAATAACAAAAGGTAGAATTTTAATTAGGCGGAACCCTCACGCACTAATCAAAGGGAAAAGCGTTGTTATGCGGACCCTCACGCAGTAACAAGCGGCGAAAATTTGTTATGCGGAACCCTCACACAGTAACAAAAGGGAAAGCGTTGTTATGTGGAACCCTCACGCAGTAACAAGCAATGAAAATTTGTTATGTGGAACCCTCACACAGTAACAAAAGATGGAATTTTAATTAGACGGAAGCCTCACGCACTAATCAAAAGGAAAAGAGTTGTTATGCGGAACCCTCACGCAGTAACAAGCAATGGAAATTTGATCGAGGAGTAAAATTCTTATGAAAAGATTGATACTCTCACGCTTTTGATTGATTGATTGAATTTGAATTGATTGATTTGGATTGATTTCTTTAGAGATTACTTTGTCTCTTGCCGAGAAAATGGGAGTGTGAGTTCCTTGCTGAGGACCGGACTCTCATGATTTGCTGGGATTCTGGATATTGACGCTTTTTTAAAAAAATTGGATTTTGCTGAGGATTGAATGCTTTGAGCAGTTGACAGCGAACTCTCTGGGAGGTAAGATGCTAGACTCCATTGGGGACTAGCTTTGCTGATGAGCTGGCTATAAAGTAGGCTTAGTTGGGGAATTTGGAGGTTTGACTCGAGATGTGCTCGAGCTTCTCTCATCTCAACTTGCTGAAGACATTGGCACTGATTGCCTTTATGTGCTTGACATCTTTTATGACGCAAGTCATAAAAGATGCCCCTAGTGTACTTGTGCTTCCATGACAAGAGTCTTAGGGAGGTAAAACAATGGCGGTTGAAGAAAAGATGCTTCTTTCTGTAAAGGCTTTAAGTTGCATGGTTTTTTTTCGGTATGGCGAGAGTAACACAATCACCATGATGGCTGAGTCTGAGAATCTTTTTCTGGCATTGCTCGCTTCTGGAGGCTTAAGGTCTCTGGTAGGTTTGAATGAGATGACTCTTGCCCCTTCTGATACCTAAACCAGGACTAACTCTGATGACTTTTTTTTGGAGGGCATGCTGCCACTCTCCCAACGCCAATGACTTTGACTTCGAAGGAAAGGGAAAACGAACAGTAGAAAGAATAGATTTCAAATGACTCAACCAAAGAAAAATCCTATTGCTCTACGAACTCGACTCACTCTTGACTCACCTTTGGATCTTATGTGTTATTTCTTAAGAGTATGGCCTAGCCACCTTCGGAGTATTTCAAATACCGTGTCAAGGGACACTACTCTCCTCCTTCGGTATTTCCTTCATGGTCATTATCCCTTTCAGATTGCTCGGTTTCGATGCCCTAGTTTAGAGGAGCGTCAAAATAAGCTTGCTGGCACTCCTTAGACTCTGAGATTTTGCTCCGGTTGAAGGTTCTTTCTGCACCTCATTGATGCGCTCCTTGTGAGAAGTAACTGCCATTGACCAGATTGCCTTTCCAGGTCTTCAATCCGGCGAACCGCTTGCCCTATCTTTTGCCTGGATCGCCCTTTCGGGTTTTCGGTCCAGCGGGCTTGAGTACCCTGACTTTTGCCTAAGCCGACTTTTTGGTTGTCAACTTAGCGGGTGAATGACCCTAAATTTTGCCTAGGCCGCCCTTTCGGGTTTTCAACCTAGCGGGTCTTCAGACTCCATCGTTTTTTCTTTTCTTTTCTTTCTGCTTTTGCCTCGAACCTTTTCTTGTTCACCAGAAGGACTTTCTAGGTGGGCGCGGGTTCAAAAGGGTTGGATATTTCTTTGGTTCAAACGATTTCAACCGAATTTGGTCTAACCAGTTAGCTAAAAGGTTAACCGAACCTGGAAGACCAGGCTGCCTACGTACCCCCGAAGAACTGGGGATCAGGTCTGCGTAGTTCAGAGCAAAGTGCCCCTGGTTTGTGGGTGTTTGAAAAGAATGTTGATTTGTTAAGGCCCAAAGGAGTTTGCAAAAGGATTTTTCGAATTTGGGATTTTTGGTTTTGAAGGTTCAAACAGCAAATGATGGCCTTCTGGTGTACAGGCTTCTGAAGTGATTGAGGTTCAACGGCTTTGAATCTTTTTCGCTCTCCTTTTTTCTTTTTTCTTTTAAGGAGTCTGGCGGCATTTCCTGGCAAGACTTCATCTGTACTGCGCAAACTTGACTGATTGAATTCCCACTTTGTCTTTGTGATCTTGCACTGATGCTCAGTATTCTAAGACTCAGGGTCTTCTCTATATGCTGAAGATGCTTTAAAACCGACTCCACTTCTTGGGATTCTGATATTTCTAAGGAGTTGACATAGGGGCACGTTCCCTTCTCCTTTTTGTTCTGGATTCTATCTTTCTTTCTTCTGGATGTTCTTTTTCTTCTGATTTTTTTTTTTTTTTTTTGCCTGGATGTGGGGAATGCCCTTACACCTTGAATGCTTTAGCTTGACATTCCATCGCAATGTATAGCCCAAGTGTTCTTTTGGGGCTCATGCTCTATGATTGTGACTTTGTTGTCCGAGAGTTTTCTCTCAATCTTTTCATTATCTTCACTTGATGTCTAATGTTCTTCCTTTGAAATTTTTGCTTCTCCGACCTGATGTCTAAAGTTGAGGGAGACTTACATTGAACAGTGCCAGGGCAAGTTCCCAGCTTATCCTTGTAGGACCAAGCATGACTACTTTGAACCCTCTAAATAGGTTTATCGATTCTTCGCGCTCTTCAGAAGGTCAAGTTTTGCCAATCCGTATTTCCCGAGTCTTGGATTTCAATATCACTATCCACAGTTTCGATTTAATCTTCAAGTGGCTTTGCTCGACGCTCTTCCTCTCGTTTGACCATTTTTCAGATCTCGAGGGAAATTTCGTCTGCATCCTCTTCCGAGAAGGGTGTCTTAGTTTGTTTAATATTAGATCCAAGATGAAACACAGAAGAAAATTGGACATTAAAAACATATGTTCATTTCATTGAGAAGTTTATGTACATGGATGATACTCGACCGCAACATTGGGCTTTACATCAGACATAACAATGGGTTGAATGCTGACTCACCATAGGAAAGGCGAGCAAACACAAAATACTTGGACTTGACACTAACGTGATTATTTGACCTACCAACTTGGACAAGAGAGTGATTACACACACGACAAGGACAAATTTCAAAGAAATGACACTTTCTTGGAGGCAATGGACTAGCGCTGAAAGTTCATGGACATCATGCCTTCCTCCATGATGGTGATGACTATGGAGTTCGACCCTGGAATAGGAATCTCGGAAGGGGCGGCCTCTTTGGTTTCTGTAGACCTGGCTCAAACTGATTTTCAACACCTGATAATGGCAAGGCTTTCTCTGGCATGATGTTTTCAAGGAGCTCAAGCTCTAACATCTTTCCTTTTCCTTCCCATTCATTTTCCAGCCCAGAGGTGGTACAGGTAAAGGTGGTGAGATCTATGAAAGGTTGAAAGGGTAGAGTGGTTCCCATGGTGGGTGAAAGAGGTGCAACGTAGTTAGGGCCAGGGTTCTCGGAAGCACTTGAGTTCGAGAAGAGTGGGGGGATCCCCGTCTATCAGGTCCTGGATCTCATCATCATTTCCCTCATTTCGGCCAGGACGAGACTCTCAGTAGACTCAACCATCTGGGCAAGGTGAGAGGAACTAGGTACAGCAGACTGGCTAGACCAGGAAAGTTTAGAGATGGAGAGGTTCTTTTGGGAGATATGATAGGCAACTGGGCAAGTCTCTTGTCATGGACAACACAAACATTAGGCTTAGTGAGAAGTAATCACATGGCAATGTAATGTGCAAATTAAAACAAAAGGTAACACAAGCACACCTTTCTCTTGGCTAAAATCCGGCAGCATAACATCAGTACATGGAGATGTGGTACGGTAAGCACATGGTTTATCAATGACCCTACAGGACAATGGTTACGCTTAAGGTTTTTGGAGAAAATCCAGCAGCATAACGACTGTACAAGGAGGGTCTCGGCAACCAAGCATAAAGAATACGCCGACAAGGTCAAGATGAAGCAGGCCTCTCAGCAAAAACACACACTCGGGTAATGATAATGGCAAGATAGACTCACAATCGACATGCGGAGCGATCTGATCAAGATCGATCAAAGGATCAAGCTCAGGGAAGATAGATCATGGCTATAAAGATAATGATGTGAAACCAATGATCTGATCATAATCCAAAAGATGGATGGATGGGAAAAAGGATTAGATTAGGAAAGAAAGCCTAATTATGAAGCAGACCCTAATCTAGTAGTAAATATATATACATATATATATATATATATATATATATACATCCTAACCAGGGGCACCAACCCTAGTCTAATCTAGAGGAGTCAAGGAAGTCTTGACTCAAGACAGACATGTGAGTGTACTAGGACCGCGTCTGTAGCCACATAAAGTGAGCTACCCTAGTCTAAAAAAATAGGATAAGGTCCCTAACTCTAGGCTCCACATGTGTAAGCAACACATATGTTCGTCCATAAATGCAAACAAAAGGACCATGCAATATATAGAGAGAGTAATGTCGCGAGGTCCACCTGGCCGGGTGCATAGTTACTTGTATGCTGTGACTATCGCCCAGCATACGAACTATGTCCGTTTTACACACAAGGTGTCCAGGTGTTGAGTATACTACTGGTGCGGTGGCGCTAGAAGGCGGGTATAGCCCTCACGGCTCCTACTCATAGTATCTCTCCGAGAGTAACCTGATAGCATATCCACAGCAGAAAAGTAACCACAAAACAGATAATATATGCAATGGATGAAAGTGAGTGTGTGAGCCCTTGTTTTATTTTGTATCTATTTGGTGCCCCTGGCATTCTAACGGAAAAGGTTCCCATTTAAAATGATTTTAGTCCAAATTTCTTCAAAATTAGTAAAAATGGCATTTTTTACAGAGTTAGGCAATGTTCCAACAACTTCCCCAGCAGAGTCGCCAGCCTATGGACCCCGATCCCGAGGACGGTTTGGGCGAGGGACACGAGATCCCGCGCCGATCCTCTAAGATCTCCACAATGTGAAGGAGAGCTCTACCAAGGAACTCTCGAAATGGTGCCACTCACAGCATGGGTGGCGATATAAATGAGATACCTCTCGATTCAAGGACTAGCCCGGAACCAAGGTGTACCTATAACAAAGAAGAGTCGCCATCCAGGGAAGTAGGCCCTGGATCCCATGAAATGCTCTGTTGCAACGGATAACCAGAGATACAAAAGTCCGTGCCTGATGACGAATGAGGAAGGTGTTAAGCGCCCCCAATTCGCCCAAGTGCAAGCACCAGGTCTCTTATGCCATTTTTAATTAATTTTGAAGAGTTTTGGGCTAAAATCATGTGAAATGGGAACGAGTATCCTCGAAGAAACGTCTATCTAAGCATGCATGACCCGGGGATGGGCAAAAGAAAATAAACATTCAAATCCTAACTCACCGCATCTACTCCTAACCCATCACATCTAGGAAAGCAATAACGTCCGCATGCACAGCTACAGCTAAGCAAGTAATAGCAGATATGAGAAGCAGAAAAGCAGTAAATAGCCACAGCTAAGCATGTGAAACTAAGCGCACAAAGAATAAGCAAGCTGAAAGTAAACACACAAGGAACCAAAGACAAACACACGATAAACTAAAAGATGCGAGGGAAGGAAGAAATCAGAAAATAGACGGTATGCGCAAACCCAAAATGCCAGGGAAAATAAAATGGGACATACGATAGACTCAGGGAGCGATTCTAAAGGAATCGAGCTCAGTGATCCTGATCCGCTAAAGATCGGACAAGTCTCGCAATTGTCATAGCCTATCGTTGGGCTCAGCGAGGGCAATCCCTGTAAAGGGACCACGCTACGTCGTCGCCCGTCCCAAAACCCGATAAAACGTCGGAAAACCGATAAAACCGGCAAACCACGATCAAAATCGGAAATGAAATGAAAGGAAGGCTCCGAGTGACCTGGCGATCACCATCCTTGCCCATTTTGGTTTTTTTTGTATTTTTGAGAAAAGCTAGAAAGATATTTTCAGATGCTGAAATGATTTTTTGAAGGGTTTAAAGGGTTTTATTGAAAAGTTTGACTGAACTTGGGACGAAAATCCCAAGCTGCCTACGTACCCTGTAGAAAGGGATCAAGCCAACGTAGTTCGAATGCTTTTCGAAATACGCCTCGAGTGTTTTGAATATTTTTTGATGTTTTTTGGATTTTTGTTATTTGATTTTTATGTATTTTTATCCCTTTTGATCGAAAGGGGGTTTTGGCTCAAGAGGTTGCCGTCCGTCATCGCCTAAACCCGACAAAGCGTTCCCAAAATCGATGGGGATCTCGAAACACAAAGAGTATCCCAGGGAAACAAAGAGGTTGCAGATTTGCAAGCCCAAAACATGCAACTAAATATTGAAGACCAGCTGAGATGATACACTAACCCAACATAGTTATACTGATAATATTCTCAAGAGAATGATGGAAAATAAAAAGGGGTATCCCTAACCATGAAATCCCTTAACACATAGCAATTCCACATACCTGTGCTGGACGAAATCGCAGTTACCAAAGGCCCATTGGAGTATCGGTGTCACCAAATGCTCATTGGAGTATCGGTGCCGGTACCGGAAATGCCGGAAGAGAAGCTGATGGTGAAGCTTGAATTAAGAGGCAGGAGATGAAAGCTGAAATAATAGGAATTGAAACGGGTTTTGAGGGGGTATTTGAAGTGGGTATTAACGAGGCCAAAATGGGACCAATTGGGATTAAGAAATTGAAATTGAAGAGGGGAATTAGTGGGATAGAGGTGATGGCCTGAAATGGTGGCGCGACACAGCCGGATTCCGGCAAGATTGTCGGAATCAGTAGTGTTAGAAATGAGAAATGGTTTTGGGTTTTGGTAGATGAAGGGAGGAGTGGCTGTAAATGGAAGAAAACCCAAGTGGGTTTAATGGATAAAAGAAAATGGTGGTAGGGTCGGTGGCCGGAGCGAATGGCTGGCAGGAACGAGACCGAAGAAGACAACCCCCAATCTCTCTCTCTCTCTCTCTCTCTTTCTCTGTTTTCCCTTTTTTGTTTGGAAAATGGGAGGTAGCGGTGGTGGAGGGGAAAATCGGCCGGCCGGAGGTGGCACGGCGGTTGGTGGTGGCGCGGTGGAGCTCGAGCTCCCTCCCTCTCTCTCTCTCTGTTTCTCTCTCTCTCTCTCTCTCTCTCTCTCTGTTTCTGTTTTCCCTTCTTTCTTTTTTTCTTTTTTTTAACGAAAGAAAAAAGGAGGGTTTGAGGGTTTGAGGGAGGTGGTTGGAGGATATGGGTTTTCGAGGTGGGTTTAGGGTAGAAATGGGTTTCGGTTTTGGAGGTGGGGGTTGGAAGAGATGAGGGTGGGAGAGGGTTTTCGAATGGGTGGTGGTGGTGGTGGTTCGGTGGAGGTGGGTTTCGGCTGTTGGAGCGGAGAAAATGGGTTTGGGTTTTGGGGATTGAGGATGGTGGCTGGTGCGGTGGAGATGGAGGTGGTGGATAATGGTGGTGGTGGTGGTGGTTCGGTGGAGGTTGGTTTCAATGGTGGATGGGTTTCGGATTTTTTGAGGTGTAGAAAAGGGGGTTTCGGTTTTGGGTTTGGAGGAAGGTGGAGGTGGAGATGGAGGAGGGTTTTCGAAGGGTTGGGTGGTGGTGGAGCTGGAGGTGGTGGCGGTGGAGCTGAGGATCGGGGTGGCGATGGAGGCCGAAAATGGGTTTTTAGGGGTGGTGGAGGTTTTTGCGAAGGGTGGTAGTGGTGGTGGTTCGGTGGATGAGGAGAAGAGATGGGTTTTTTTAGGGGTGGTGGAGGGGTGGCTGCAACTTCTTTCTTCCTCTCCCTTCAAATTTTTTTTTCTCTTTTTTCTTTTTTAGAAGGGTTTAGAGGGGAGGCTGAGGGTGGCTGATGGTGGAGATGTGGGTTTTGGTGGAAAGGGGTTTGGGTTTTGGGGAGAATGAAGAAGAAGGGTTGAGAGATTGAAGGTGGTGGCCGGATTGGAGGGCGGCCGGAGGTTGGAGGGTGGAGCTGGAAGACGATCGGCCTCTCTCTCTTTCTCACCTCTCTCTCCCTGCTGCTGCTGCTGCCCTCCTCCCCCTCAAAATCAAGAAGAATCTTCCCTTTTTGAAAGTCCTAACTCGATCCCTTTTGTGGAGAGGTGGCCCATTTTGCCACCCCCCCATTCTTTCTAGGACAGCCCCTTCTAGTACATTCACGACTACTTTTTTATGCCTAGGAAGGTGGTCCAGTTAAGAAAAGGGATCCCTATGAAAGACAAGAAATATGATATAACCACCTCCTTCATTTTCTTCCTAGACAGACTCCTTTAGCGTATTTAACACACCATAAGGGTGGTCCCGGTAAAAGAAGGGGTGCGAATGCATTCTCTCTTTTCCTCTTAGAATGCTATCAGCACAACCATTTTTGACAAGCGCACCAACTCATCTGTCTTTTCTTCCTTGATTAGCTTGCGAGAGCTACCTTGGGAAATGTAACAATCCTTTAATGGCTCTTTAAACACTAATACCAGGTGAGTTAGTGTAAATATCAAAATACGACTGTGCCGATATACATTGGGCAATTCTTTGTAAATTCCGGAAAAATGGAAAGGGAAGGTGGGGGCGATTGAACGGAGGATATCAATGGGGCTTTGGGATCGCTCAGGCTTTCAGAATATTTCCAGAAATGATTTTCAAGCGGGCATTTTCGGATTTTTCAGGCTCTTCTGCAATTGGACCTCAAGTTCTAGAAATTTCGGAAATTGATTTCCAAGGCGCCTGTAAATTGAGTTTGGGGAATTTCGAATTCGATTTCGGGATCGATTTAGGGATTTATTTTATTTTTTTATTTTTTTGGGAATATTGGGGTCAGGTCAAAATGGGGTGTCTACAGCTTCTGACTTTAATAATGATAACACTCCCTCCTCAGACGAGGAAGAAGGGATCGACGAAACTCCCCTTGAATTGCAGCATATGCTCAAACAAGAGGAGGAGCGCCGAGCCCAGCCTCTTAAAGACGAAATCGAAATTATAAACATCAGAACAGAAGATTTAATACATGAAATACGAATTGGAAATACTCTATCCTCTGAAGAGCGCGATGAATTAATAAACCTACTTAAGGAATATAAAGAAGATTTTGCCTGGTCCTACAAAGATATGCCCGGGTTGAGCGAAGACATTGTTCAGCACAAGCTACCTTTGTTGCCAGAAATTAAACCTAAAAAGCAGAAGCTAAGGAGAATGAAGCCCGAGTGGGTCTTGAAAGTAGAAGAAGAGGTTACTAAGCAGTTGAATGCTGGATTTCTGCAAGTGGTGGAATATCCAGAATGGCTCGCAAATATAGTACATGTACCGAAGAAAGATGGAAAGGTGAGAATGTGTGTAGATTTCAGGGATTTGAACAAGGCAAGTTCAAAATATGATTTCCCTCTACCACATATCGATATCTTGGTAGACAATACGGCCGGGCATGAATTACTATCGTTCATGGATGGTTTCTCGGGCTACAATCAAATTAAGATGGCACCCAAGGACATGGCTAAGACCTCGTTCATTACACAATGGGGGACATATTGCTATCGGGTAATGCCATTTGGTCTTAAGAATGCTGGTACAACATACCAAAGAGCAGCTACAGCTTTACTCCATGACATGATACATAGAGAAGTCGAAGTTTATGTTGATGATATGATTGTAAAGGCCATGGAAAGGAGAGATCATATCCCGAACCTTAAGAAGTTCTTTGAAAGAATTCTCAAATACCAGCTTCGCCTGAATCCTAGCAAGTGTGTATTCGGGGTTACCTCTGGTAAGTTGCTTGGATTCATGGTGAGTCAAAGGGGCATAGAGGTAGATCCTCAGAAGGTTAAGGCTATCCAGGAGATGCCGCCGCCTAAAACCGAGAAGGAAATTCGGGGATTCCTAGGAAGGATACAACTCCTAAGACGATTCATTGCCCATCTTACATCAACTTGCGAACCTATCTTTAAGCTCTTAAAGAAAAACTCTTCCAAAGAATGGACGGAGGAATGTCAACAGGCCTTCGAGAAGATAAAGCGAAGTTTGTCTGAACCGCCAATAGTAGCACCAGTAATACCGGGACACCCATTGCTGCTTTACTTGTCAGTAACAGAAACCACCATGGGTTGTATGTTAGCACAGTAAGATCCAGAAACCAATCATGAGAAGGCTGTGTATTATCTCAGTAAGAAAATGTTGGAGTATGAACAGAAGTACACTGTCCTAGAAAAAACCTGCTTAGCTCTGGTTTGGGCTACTCAGCGACTCAGGCATTACCTTTTATCACATAAGGTCTTGCTCCTGTCAAGGATGGATCCTCTGAAATATCTCTTTGAAAAACCAGCCTTGACAGGCAGGACTGCCAGATGGTTATTGTTGTTGTCTGAGTTTGACATCACCCATGTAACCCAAAAATCAGTAAAGGGCCGAGTCATTGCTGAGCAATTGGCAGAAGCACCCCGAGAAGAAAATCAGCCTTTCAAACCAATGTTCCCAGATGAAGAGATCATGATGGTAGAAGATGAATATCCAGAAACTGGTTGGACCCTCTATTTTGATGGAGCAGCAAATCAAACAGGACAAGGAGTAGGGGCATTGCTGGTGTCACCTCGAAATGAGCATGTTCCCCTTGCCGTTAAGTTACAATTCAATTGCACCAACAATATGGCAGAGTATGAAGCATGCATTGTTGGGCTTGAGGCTGCATTGGCCTTAGGCATAGAGAATCTTGACGTATATGGAGATTCGAAGCTAATCATTTGCCAAACTCAAGGAGAGTGGAGAACCAAAGAAGAAAAGCTACAACCATATCATGAATACTTGGATGCTCTTGCTAAACAATTCCAACGCATCTCTTTCAGTTATCTGCCAAGGCTGAAGAATAGATTCGCCGATGCCTTAGCAACATTAGCTTCTATGATTGACATACCTCACAATATGAAGATGAGGCCCATCACGGTTCAAGAGCAATGGGCTCCTGCATATGTTGATGCTATAGAGATAGCTGCAAGATGTCCCGATGGAAAACCATGGTATACGGACATAAAGAACTACATCTCAGGCCAGGGGCATCCCAATGAGGCGTCGAATAAAGAAATAAGGATTTTGCAGAGATTGGCAGCTAATTTTGTCATTTGTGGAGGAGAGTTGTATCGACGGTCTTTCGATGGAATTCAACTCTTATGTGTCACTGAAGATCAGGCAGAGGAAATTCTCGCAGATATTCATGAAGGGGTGTGTGGGCCTCATATGAATGGAAAGATGCTGGCAAAGAAGATCCTACGTCTGGGGTACTATTGGCCAACATTGGAAGCAGATTGTCATACATTTGTGAAGAAATGCTATAAATGTCAAATACATGCGAATCTCATCAATGTACCACCCACCGAATTGCATTCTCTTACCTCTCCTTGGCCGTTTTCGGTATGGGGAATTGACATCATTGGCAAGATTTCTCCTAGGTCATCTAATGGTCGCGAGTACATACTCGTTGCAATTGACTACTTCACCAAGTGGGTCGAGGCCGCTTCTTATGCAAAGCTTACATCCGCATCAGTTGCTAAATTCATACGCACCAACATCATTTGCAGATATGGAATTCCCCATGAACTTATCTCAGATAACGGATCTCATTTCAAGAAAGAAGTAATCACTCTTTGCGAGGAGTTCAAAATTAAGCATCATAAATCCTCACCTTATCGTCCGCAGACGAATGGAGCGGTGAAAGCTGCAAACAAGAATGTCAAGACTATCATCAGCAAAATGTCAGAAACTTATAAGGATTGGTCGAATAAGTTACTGTATGCCTTGTGGGCTTACAGAACATCAATTAGAGCTTCAACTGGGGCAACCCCATACTCTCTTGTTTATGGGATGGAAGCAGTGTTACCTGTTGAGATCCGTGTACCTTCGCTCCGGGTATTGACTGAGGTCAAGTTGCCAGAAAATGAATGGGCAGATGCCAGATATAAAGAGCTGAACATGCTAGACGAGAAGTGGTTAAAGGCGCTTTACCATGTGCAGGGTTATCAGCGCAGAATAGCCAGGGCTTTTAATAAAAAGGTTAAAATCAGAGATCTAGAAGAAGGCAATCTTGTTTTGAAAGAGAACCGAGCACCAGTGTTTGACCCGAGAGGCAAGTTCAAACCAAATTGGTCAGGACCGTACATTGTGGACCAAATCTTACCCGAAAAAGCTGTCAAGCTCCGTAATTTAAATGGAGAAATATTGCCAGAACCAACAAATCTTGATCAACTCAAGAGGTTCTATGCTTGAACACCGGAAGGCCGTCTTTTGGCCGAATAAATCCCAAATTCATAACCCAAAATTAAAAAATATATAACCTTTTACAAACCCTTTTGAGCCTAAATAAAATTTTCCTTCAAAACCCAATATGCTAGGGGCATCCGCCCTGAACTACGCATGACCTGATCCCTACACTGGGGTACATAGGCAGCTCGGCCAAACCGAGTTCGGTTGTTTCAAAAGAAGAAAATCAATTATTCCAAACAGAAGTTGAAAAGAAAAAAAAAGAAGAGGAAGAAAAAAAATCCATTCGAAAAGAAAAGAAAATTTAAATACTTTCAAACTAGGGGCATTCGCCCTGAACTACGCATGACCTGATTCCTACACGGGGATACGTAGGCAACCTGTTCACAGGTTCGGTCAAAATTCTCGCAAAACCGTAAGTCATTCTTTGAAAAACCCTACCCCACCTATAAAGTTCTTTTGGTGTTCAAGTAACAAAGAAAGAAAGAAGAAAATAAAAAAAAAGAAAAGAAATTGAGCTTGAAGATCCGCTAGATTGAAAACCTGAAAAGGCGATCTAGGCAAAATTTAGGATCATTCCCCTACTAAAGTTGAAAACCTGAAAGGGCGACTTAGGCAAAAGTTAAGGGGGTGGCCTGCTGAGTCGAAAACCTGAAAAGGCGATTCAGGCAAAAGTTAAGGCCGAGCGGTCCGCCAAGTTGAAAATCCAAAAAAAGGAAGACTTGGTCGTGGTAAGATGGGGTTCACGCCAGAAGAATTACAGCAATCTCTGAAATCACAGTAGGTCAGGCAAAGCTAATAACAACAATTCCTGAAACTATGGACATTAATTCTAAAGCAATCCGAAAGTTGATAGAAAGATATATGAAGTATCACTGTCTTAAAAATAAGTGAAGATGTTTATCAATGGAGAAACATTCTTTAAAAGAGGCTAGCCTAACCCAAAAGAAAATGCTGATAAGTCAGAAACATCACGAGATTACTTGAGTAATCTTTCTTATTTTGTCTTTTTATTACAAATGTTTGTGGTTCTATTTTTTAGAAAAATTTACGAACTCTATTTTTAGAATTGTTGTAGGGTGCAATCACTCTGAAGGCAGGTTCATTAACAGGTTCTGAGAAACTTGGAAAAAGGTGATACTGTCACGAATGGCGAAGATCTTTGAAAGAATAATCTCTGGTCAATGAATAGAAGAAGGTTAGAATGCCTCAAACTGTGGCAGGTTGCTAATGAAGTTGCATCTCATATTCAAGCCCTGAAAGTCCTTTGCTTCATGGTGTTATTAAATCCTTTGCTTCTAAAGTTGTTAATTGGAAATTTCAATTTCTTTCAAAGCTCAAATTGTCATATCTCTCTAAATCCATTTGAAAATCATATTTTCTCTTTGAGCATCATACAAATGTGATGTCTCATTTCCTTGGAATCCGTACAAATACGGTATTTCATTCTCTTCGAGTCCATACAACTATGGTCTCTTGTTCTCTTTGAACGTCATACAAATATGACGTCTCATTTTCTTGGAATCCGTATAAATATGGTATTCCATTCTCTTCGAGTCCATACAACTATGGTCTCTCATTCTCTTTGAGCATCACACAAATGTGATGTCTCATTCCTTGGAATCCGTATAAATATGGTATTCCATTTTCTTCGAGTCCATACAACTATGGTCTCTTATCCCCTTTGAACATCATACAACTATGATGTCTCATTTCCTTGGAATCCGTACAAATACGGTATTTCATTCTCTTCAAGTCCATACAACTATGGTCTCTTATTCTCTTTGAGCATCGCACAAATGTGATATCTCATTTCCTTGGAATCCGTACAAATACGGTATTTCATTCTCTCCGAGTCCATACGACTATGGTCTCTTATCCTCTTTGAGCATCACACAAATGTGATATCTCATTTTCTTGGAATCCGTATAAATACGGTATTTCATTCTCTTCGAGTCCATACAACTATGGTCTCTTATTCTCTTTGAGCATCACACAAATGTGATATCTCCTTTCCTTGGAATCCGTATAAATACGGTATTTCATTTTCTCCGAGTCCATACAACTATGGTCTCTTGTTCTCTTTGAGCATCACACAAATGTGATATCTCATTTCCTTGGAATCCGTATAAATACGGTATTTCATTCTCTTCAAGTCCATACAACTATGGTCTTTTATTCTCCTTGAGCATCACACAAATGTGATATCTCATTTCCTTGGAGTCCGTACAAATACGGTATTTCATCCTCTTCGAGTCCATACAACTATGGTCTCTTATTCTCTTTGAGCATCACACAAATGTGATATCTCATTTCCTTGGAATCCGTACAAATACGGTATGTCATTCTCTTCGAGTCTATACAACTATGGTCTCTTATTCTCTTTGAGCATCATACAAATGCGATGTCTCATTTTCCTTGGAATCCGTACAAATATGGTATTTCATTCTCTTCGAGTCCATACAACTATGGTCTCTTATTCTCTTTGAGCATCACACAAATGTGATATCTCATTTCCGTGGAATCCGTATAAATATGGTGTTTCATTCTCTCCGAATCCATTCAAAAATTGTCTTTTCTCTTGGAACATCATATAAATGTGATGTCTCATTCCTTGTAATCCGTATAAATATGGTATTTCATCCTCTTCAGAATCCATTTGTAAATGTTATCTCATTCTCTCGTTGCCCGTTTGTAAACGGCACCGCAGCGGGATTTCTTATTACATTCCAATTCTAGGATTTCATCTAGGGTCTTGCATTATGTTAAGGTGCGTTGTGTCTAGAGAGTCCTTTGTCGATTAAAGCTACGCAAAATGGTTATGTCATTTTTGCTTTGGTATTCGATAACTACGTCATCTCTACCAAAGAGGGGCATCTGTAGACACCCCATTTTGCTTTGCTTTAATTAACAAAGAAGTTAGGGTTCTTGTTATCAGTCTCTTTCAGTGTTTTCCATTCCCGTGTCCGCTCTTCTTGTGCTCGATCTTTTCGGTTATTTCTGTCATGTTTTGCGTCGTCCTGATAATTGTTGAAAGGGGCTGTTCGCGAGAATCCGAGCAAAGGAGGGAATTTGGACCCATTCGGTGGGCCCGCATCGAATATTTGTTTAAATTTGGATCAACAGGGGATCCGCATACTGTTTTAATGAAAAATGAGTGTTGAGCCTACTTCGATCTAAAGCATGCAGATGTCCATCAAATTGAGCAATCCAGACCAAACCAAGGAAATGATTTGTGGCATAACCCACTTTGGTTTTAGCTCAATCCAATGGTGGCTCGAATTATCCCATGAAATTAATGTTTTGTGGGCCCAACCCATTTGCATTGCGGCCCACTAATTGGGCGGATTGGCTCATCCAATGGCTGATTTGTGGGGTATGACCATCCATGTTCTGAACCATTAATTAGGTAGTTCGGATCGCCATATTGAGATAATTTCAAGGGTGCAACCCATTTATGTTGCGGCCAAATCAAATGGACGGTTTGGGTCATCTAATGAAGAAGACCTAGAGGGTGTGGTTAATCAATTGGATGGCTTGGATCCGCCCATAGGATTGATCAGAGGAGTACAATTAATTCACATTTGATGCTCGCAATTTGGATGATGCGGATCAGCCCAATGAATTGAATGGTTTAGATCATTTTCCATGTGTTGCTCGGTCCCACATATGGACCTTGCACGTTGAAATTTCTTAAAAAAGAATTGGCTGAGGGAATGTCACGAGAGTATAGTGCAGTTACTAATTTAACAAATTGCTTTTCTCACCTAAAGAGAGCTTAATCATATATTCTTCTAATAACAGCAAGCTTCTGATATTTTTCTAAAAAATCCGTGGCAGAGGATACTCGTAAAAAAAGTAAGGCATTCTTGCTAAAAAAATTTTTTAAGAAGATCTTCATTCTGCTAAAAAGGGAAGTGAGCGGCGGAATAAAAAAGGAAAAAGGAAAAAACCGAGGAGGAGAGGGGGGCTGTTTTGGAAAAAAAAAGGGAAGGATATAGCTCTGTGAGAGAAGAAAAAAAAAGAGAAGGGAGAAGACAATTCGGTGGCTCCATTAACCTCTCCCCAACTCTGTTTTTTTTTTCCACACGATCCTCTGTTTTTCATCTCTTTCCCCACCATCCGCAGCCGTCTCTCTCAAGCTCTCTATACTCACGGTCTCTCCACTCTCTCTCACTCACGGTCTCTCCATCTCTCCCTCCCTCTGTTTCCATATCCCAAGAACACCTTCTTGTCCCTCTCATCCCCTCACCACTCTTCACACTCTCTATCTCTCTCCCTATCTCTCATCTCCCCTCAAAATCCCTCTCCACAGCACCTTTTTTCTTTTTAAAAAAAAAAAAAAAATGCGAGAAAGAAAACAGAGCATCGCATGCTCTGTTTTCTTTTCCCATGTTTTCTCTCTCTCTCTTATACTCTTTCTCTCTCTCTCTCTCTCAGTTTCTCTCTTTCACTCTTTCTGTTAGTTTATAACTCTCTCTCTCTCTCTTTCTCTCTTTCCCTCCATCTCTCTCTCTTCATCTAACCCTCTCAAATCTCTCTCTGTGTCGTCTCTCTCGCTCACCCTCCATCTCTCCACAGTAGAAATAACAAAGAAAAAATAAAAAAGAAAAAGCAAAGAAATAAAGAGAAAGAAAGGAGGTCGGATTGCACGTCGGCGGAATTTTCGGATTTTTTGGCTCTTGGATTGGGCGAGGATCTCGACTACAGGTAGGTACACGATTCTCAGATTTTTCCAGGATTGTTTGGTATTTTTTATGTATTTTGCATGATTTTTAGTATTTAATTGGATTTAATTGAATACTAAATATGTATGCTCAAAATCATGATCTGCATGGGTGTTTCAGTTCCGTTTCGTCCCGAAATTTATTACAATGATCTATTTAACTAGAGTAAAATAACCATCGGATCGGATCGGACATTGAATTAGAGGATTTTTAAAATTTGAGTGAAGAGTGGTATTTTATTTAAAATAATGGCTGAGTAATTACGAAATTCGAAAAAATAGCCATCTCAGGATGATCTATTTTTTGGAATTTTAAATTTTTCTTGTGTTCATCATATCAGAACAAGATTAAAGGACGTTTTCCGGAGTCGTAATTTTCTCGAAAATCGTGTTTTAAAAATAGAAAACTCTTCAAAAATATCTTTTTGACGAAGAAAAATAAAATATATACTAAAGAGATTCCAAAATTAATGAAATTTCGTGAAAAACTAATATGATACTGATAAATTCTACCATGAATTTTTGAGAATTTTTAGATTTTATTTGTTATATTATTTTATGCTTTCTTTGAAAATTATCAGATTTTGGGAGACATTTTACAGACATCAGATCACAGATAAAATTCCCAAAATTCTTACAGTAGTCTTATATTCCATATTTCTAGTTTCTGTAAAAGTTTCAAGTGTTTTAGATCTTGTTTAATATTGGATGTAGTGTTAATTCATAATCTGGTCTGAAAATGGAAAAATCCAAAATTGATAGTAGATAGTTTGTAAAATTCATGAAAATCTCACAGCATGCTATTTTTAATCATATCTTACTACTGTAGAAATTTGATTGAATTTAGATTTCTATTTCTAGTAATTTCTGTGTTATTTTTGCAATCTGGTCAATTAACTGTTTAATCAAAATTAAATATGAGCTTATTGTAAAAATCTGCAAAATTCGTCCAGTAAGCTACATGCATTCCCATCTTGCTTCTGTAGAAATTTTGATTCATTTCAAATTCGTTTGCAACAATCTCACTTGTAAAATCACTCATATGGTTTAAAATTGATAAAATCCATTAAAAAATTGAAATTAATTGAAAATCATCTTAAAGTTTCTAAAGAACCTTAAATCTTTGTCACATATTAAACTCCTTAATCCATTGAAACAGAAATCTTAGGATCATTAGATTTTCCTGGAAAAATGGCCAGTGCATCCATAATCGTATCTCGATTGCAACCGATCTTTGACAATCTGAATATTTAAGCTATAGCATGTTGTTGGCTCTGAGGTCACTGTCCACGGAAATCCTTAGATATGCCAGGCAATAAGATGCTATAACCTAAGTATTAAATTGCACAAGGAAAGAGCGCACGATTCCCTTCCTTGGATGTTATTCTAGGCCGAAATTGGTGAACCCTAGAACCATTGGTAATCCTTGAATGTCTAGAAACTAAAAATCCTTGAAATCTGAAATTCATTAGCTTCGAGAACTGAAATCGATTCATCTTGTGTCCTTTCGGAACCGTTGGATTACGGTTTCTGTCATAAGAACCCTTAGAGCCTAATTTAGGAACACTGGTGTCGTGTCGTGTCTTAGGTTTTAAGGAGTCTTAGGTTTAGGGAGTCCTAGAGTTAGGAGTCCAATCTCATCACGGACGCTTGCTATGAATAGCAACCGTGCCATAGGTTTAGTTACACTAGTCACCCAATCTTTTCCTAGGACAAGCCTAGTAAACTAGGATGTAGGCTAACCTGCATTAGTCTAAGGAAAAACTTGCATTTAGATAAGAATCATGTAGCATCTTAGATGAAATCCTAGGATAATAAAATCCTCAACTTGAATTAAATAACTTCTCTTAAAACTGTTGAAACAGTCAATCCCGTCTAGGTCGGTGTCTTAGTTGAGTTAGGCATAAGTAGCTTAGCTTAGGTGCACCGAACTACGTTGACTCTGATCCCAGTGAGGCTTGGGTACGTAGGCAGCTTGGATGTCTGATGGCATACCAACCGCGAGCCGGCTCCACAACAAATTGTGGGGTTTTGTATATTAATTTTCTTGTAAATGCTTAATTAAATCACTTAGGATTTTCCATGAAATTAGAATTTTAGGAGAACTTTCACTTAGATACAAATAAATAAATCAAGATACACATTTAGGATTCACATTGAAATTAGATCATAGGATGCATGTCACATAGTTCGCACATTAACAGAGAGTTGAATGAGCCATTTAAAATAAATTTAAAAGAGTTAGCTTTTGGAATCGAAGACCGATTATCGGGCAGGAATGGTGCATGTGGTGGATAACTCCCCATACCTTCCATTCTTGTAACCAGGTAGCGAGTCTAGATTTCTGGTTAATTATGGGTCCTAGATCCCACATCTAGGTGGCGACTCTGTCAGCTTCTTTTGTGTGGAATTCAGATTGCCTTAGTAATCCCAAGTTCACATAAAAGACGAATTAAAATCAATAATAAAAATGCACACGCCAATCGCGTGGGTACGAGAGACCAAGAGAAGGCGTGGCGGCTCGCGCCCCATCACTCTCGCGGGATCAGGTCCCACACTTACCATCTGGACATCTGGCTAATATCCCAATTGCGTTCACATGAGCTCGAGCCCACTGTAATCTCACAGCCAAAGGCTGAACCTCTATTGTAGCAAAACTATCTAACATCGAAACAAGAGTAGCCAGAGCACCAGCAAAATAATTTCTGGTTCTAGACAAATGAGTGAACATGATGTTCCTAAACTTCTTAACCAGAGATTCTAAATAGGTGTTATAAGGGATCAATTTATCTTCTCGGGTTTTCCATTGCCCATCAATCTGGCAAATGATCAAGATTGAGTCCCAAAACACATCTATGTCTTGAACTCGGAGAGCTAAGGCTACCTCTAAACCGGCAATACATGCTTGATATTCTGCCATATTATTTGTGCACTCAAACTGCAACTTAATAGAAATAGGAATGTACTCTTTTCGAGGGGATACAAGTACTGCTCCTACTCCTTGTCCATGATTATTTACTGCACCGTCAAAATACATCAACCACTAAGTACTGAGAGTCTCTTCTTCTATATCCATAATCTCTTCATCTGAAAATTCTGCTTTTAGAAAAGCATTCTCTTCAACAGGAGCATCAGCCAACTGCTCAGCTATGACTCGCCCCTTAATTGATTCCTGAGTGACATAAGTGATGTCAAATTCAAACAATAATAATAACCACCTTGCAGTTCTTCCTGTAAGGGCCGGTTTCTTAAACAAATACTTTAACGGATCCATCCGTGAAAGTAAAATTACCTTGTTTGACAGCAAATAATGTTTAAGTCATTGGGTTGCCCAAACTAATGCTAGACAAGTCTTTTTCAAAATGGAATACTTTATCTCATATTCTAGAATCTTCTTACTGATGTAATAAATGGGCCTTTCCTGTTTAGATTCTAGATCTTTCTGAGCAAGCGTACAACCCATTGTTGTGTCTGTAATTGAGAAGTACAACAACAATGGTTCGCCTGGAATAATGGGAGATAAAACATGAGGCAATGATAAACACTGTTTAACTTTTTCAAAAGCTTCCTGACATTCCTCATTTCATTTCTTCGAGGAATTTTTCTTTAAAAGCTTGAAAATTGGTTCACAAGTCACAGTTAAATGAGATACGAACCTTGTAAGCCCAAGGGTTTCCCTGGGTTAATCATTCACCTTACCTTCTTGTTTTGATGCTAGCAAACTAAATTAATTTGCATTTATGAACTGATGTGTTGCTTGGAAGTATTGTGTTGCATACAGAAATTTCATGTCATAATCACCATTACAAAACTCTTCACAACACATGACTTGTGGATCAAGGATCAAAGGAACCAAGAGCTTGCACCTACATTGGAGTCATCCTCATTTGAAGATGCTCAAGTAAAGTAGCTCAACATGAAGATCCCACAAGTTCCTAAGCAAGTGTCAAGAAGGAGCTTGGAGTTGAACATGCCATGGTGACACCTCATGTACCTCAACATCCATTGAAGAATGGAGGACAAGTCACAAGAGCCAAACAAGGTCAAGCAGTTTACTCACAAGCTGAAGAAGTCCAAGAAAGTACAAAGGAGTCAAGACATTCCAAGAAGACTCAAGGTTCTTATTTTTAGAATGTATTTGGAGTCCTCTTGATTTTATGTTTAAATGCACTTTCAAAATGTTTTCAAATGGTATTTATACTTAACATTTTACATCTTTAAAAACCAACAATTTACATCTTTGAAAACCATCAACACACCCAAAAATGTGTTTGAAAACCTTAGACTTAAGCCCAAAGACCATTGCCGAAAAGCCCCTGGATTTTAAAGTTAAAATGGAATTTCACTCAGGGCCGGTGGACCGGGCTAAGCAGGGCGACCGCGGGACGGAACCTGAAAATCTAGGCCATCTCGAATTTTATCGGGCCGGTCGACCAGGTTAAGCCGGGCGACCACGGATGCGCTTCTGTTTCAAACAGAACAATCCAATTTGGTCTAGGGCGGGCGACCGCAGTGGGTCGGTCGACCGAGATAGGTTTTTGAGCCTAATTTTTTGAGCAAACAGTAAGCCCTTGCCGCGCGACCGCCATGTGGCCGGTCGACCGCGACGGTAAGAAATTTGAAAATAGAATAGGGCGCCCCATAGGGGCGGGCGACCACCGTAGCCCGGTCCAGCAAACTAGCCATTTAGGGCATTTTCTGCTTGACTTTTTCAAGCCAATAATTTACAGTTTTACCTTAAACGGTCATATTTTCAAATACCCTATATGTACATGATTAAAACCTATCTCTACAAGCTTTTAAACATTTGAGAAAGATCAAATCCCATTTCTCTTTGAGCTTCAACATTTTGTTTCAAAAGCTAAAAACCTCTTTGATCTTCCATTTCTACATGTTATCAAGAGGCACTCCATAGGGCTTTACATTTGAATATTCTTGGAGTGAATGTGAGCTATCAATGCTGTAATCCGCCTATTAAGAGGCAAGAGAGTTTTTATTTTCTATGTGAGAGTCTCCTCTTCTGCCCGTAAAGAAAGGTGAAGAAAAGCGTCTCTGATTCGGCCCGTGAAGAAAGGTGAATCGTGTGCAAGGGTTTAATTCCCTTGTCAAGGCTTCGTGCGAAGGGCTTCGCTTTGGCCCTTGAGAATGGAAAAGCAAGGGTTTGTTCCCTTTCGAGATGAAGGAGTTGGCTGTACAGCTTCATCATTTTAGTTGAGATCCCATGGAGGTAAACTTGGAAGAGTGGAGTAGGTCAAGTTGTGACCGAACTACTATAAATCTTGTGCCTTCTGGATGCTTGCTCTTCTCTCTCTCTCTCTCTCTCGCACGTGTGGTAATTGGTACTCTCTAATCTTACTTATATTTATTATTTAATTGAACAAGAGTTAGTGAATGCACTTAAGATAAATGTCTAAACCCTAAATTGCATTATAATATCTATTTGAACAAGGGTAAGCTAAATGTGCATGATTAGAAAGTTTAATCCCTAAAGTTGATTGATTTACCTATTTGAACAAGGGTTAAACTAATTAGTGTTTAATTAAATGGATTAATTTTTAATCTCTTTTAATTAAGCCTAAAATTTCTAATTGACCAATTCACCCCCCTCTTGGATTGTCACACCTATTTTTCATTTGGTATCAGAGCTTAGGCTCTTAAAGAGATTTTTAATTTTAAAAATCTACAAGAGAAAAGATCTGTGACAATCCCTATGGATTTTGAGAAAGGTCGATCCACCCTAATTCCTCCATTCTTTGATGGAGCGAATTATGGAGCTTAAAAAGCACAAATGCAAGCCTATCTCAAATCCAAAGATAATGACATGTTAGATGTCCTTAAAAAGGAAATTTCTTTTTCAAGAAAATGGACTAAAGGTGGTATAAAATTATTTCCTTGAACTCAAATGATATGATTTTATTGTGTTGTGGTTTAACTCTAAACATTTTTAACAATATTTCAAATTGCATAATGCGAAAGATACTTGGACTTCATTAGAAAACACCTTTGAGAAAAATGTTTGTCTCTTTTCAAATGATAAAATTTCTAGACAAAAAGAGATCTCAGAAAAATCTTTTGCAAACGAAGTTTCTTTCAAACATTTAATTTCTGATTTGAAAATTTAAATTGAAAATTTAAAATTGGAAATAAATGAATGTTTGAAAAGAAATAAAAAATTAAGTCAATTGACCATATTTTTTATAAATAAAAATGTTAACTTATTTCAAAGATGCAATGCTTTTGAGAAAGAAATTAAAAGCCTTGAAATCACAAATATTGAACTTGTTGAAAAATATAAACATGTTTGTGAAAATGAAGAACAATTAAATGAAAAACTCTCTAATAAGAATCATAAACTTCAAGAAGAAAAAGATAAACACACTTCTAAGTCTTATGATTATAATTGCTCCTCATCTACCAATCATAATTATTGTGGTAGAGTTGAGCATCACAATTCTTAGTGTAGTCTTGGAATTGTGAATTATAACAAGTTTGTTTGGATAAAAAAAGGTACACTCTTACAAACAAACTTGGATGGAGCCAAAGGGATTTGGATTCCAAAAGAATCCCTCTAATCTAATTAGTAAATGAGTTAGTTTAGAGGCTATGTTTAACTGTTATATCATTCACATTATTGCTAGATACTTTAAATTCATTGAATACATTTTGTATCTAGTTTTCTTGAGTTTAATTGTCATATTCTTTTATCCATGAATATAGATCTCATATGTGTGATGCTTTTATCTTGCGATGTATCTATATTCATTTGAGCTTAAATGATGATATCTTTTTTATTTTTATGCTTATTGAATATCTTTTAGAAAAGCCTATCGAAGTGCAAATCACTTCACTTGTGTACTTAGCATCCACATAGCAAATCCATAATAGAAAATTAAATTGAGAACCATATGTGTGCTTCCATAAAAATTAACCATCATTTTTGCCCCTGAGTTCAAATTGATCTTTCAAGTTCATTCAGCATCCTTTAAACTCCTTTTAGGACAATTTTGGCATTTGTTAGACCTTGGAATATTCAACTTAGGTAGAATACCATTTCTAGCAAAATTGAGTGTTAAAAGCCATGTCTAAGGAAATACACACAAATTCTTTCTTAGACATCTCCTTTGCCTTAGGTGAGTAAGTATGTGTATTACTATGCACCTAGTTGTCCTTCTAACCCATTCTTATGTGCTTAGTGATCATCATTAAATACATAAGAAATCTTGATGGGTTAAATTGATGTATTATAAAAATACCTAAAATAAATATCCTCTTATGACTAAGATAAAACTATCTACTCATAGTAGTTCATTTTGGAATGCATGTGTCCAAGGTGGTTATCACTTGATATTCTTTTTCCTTGGATTATTCTCTACAGTCCTGCGTGAATATTTTTGTTTGTGTTGAGAATTGAAAATGTGTCTAGATTCATTGTATGAAACTCAATTGAGTAAAATTAAAAATGTCATAGGAATCTAGTACCATTGTTGGGCAGTTTCTCATTGTTATAGTTATCATGTAACACATTGTGATGGGAACACTTGTTTCCCACACATCTTGGTTTTCCATGGGCCTTTTGCACTTTGTGCTTAAATGCCATAACTTTATATGGTAGTTTGTGGATATAGGCATAGATGTTTGGACCATGATTCATGTGTCCGAACATGGTAGACTGTCCATGAATGCTCTCGTTGGATGAGCCATGGATGTCTCTCTTAGACATGGGATTCTATTAATCCCTCTTATAATGTCTAAGTTCTATAGAATTGTGCTTAATTGATATTATATATATATTCTACACTTTTCCCCTTGTATGCTACTGGTACATGGTAAAGATGGTAAACTTAAACTTAAAAATTACTTCATTTGTACTCTTAGTTCTCTTACCCTGTAAGATGGAGAGTGTACACTCATCTTTAATTAAAACATCTAATTACTTTGGCATTTAGCCAGCATCTTAACCATAATAAGCCATATATACCTTGTGTGATATATATATATATATTATTTGCACATATTTAGGGGGAGCAAAGTTTGCTAGGTTGTCACCACTTTTGGTATCATATGACTACCTATAGCAATCATGCATTTGTGTCCCAAGGGTGGTTTGAAAATCATTCACCTTTAAATCCCTTGGTGTCTATGTGGTTGGACAGCCCTTTGGATTCATACATTGTATGAGTCACTTACAAAGGAAGAGCTATACATGCTCAATGTCTGTCCATTCACCTTATCATATGATGTGTGATGTACACCACATATGATAAGTACACTCATGTGGACCCACATTGCTCTATGTGTGTTGTAGTTGGGTCTTGTCCTATTATTTAAATTAGAGATCATCTCTCATCTTTTGACAGGATCCCTTTGCCTGTGCTTCAGTGCCATATCTTCTCTGGCCTTATACTTATCTTGGATAGACTTATATGTTTCTATCTCTGCCAATGATAAGTATCTTATTCTAGAGTTTGAAAAATCTTTAGAACCCTTCTTCACTGGACAATGCTTGAGATGATCATCTCATTGTCTATGAAGTAATCTCTTATCATGTATTTTTAAATAAAAATATGTTATCATGAAATACTCAAGAGGGGGGGTGAATTGAATTTAACTCAATATTAGGCCTTTTGAAAATTATCTATAAACCCTAATTGGAATTTTTCTTCACTTAATTAAATATTTGGTTAGTGCAAATATAATTGAAAGAACAAAGTGAAATGCCAAACCAAAACAATAATGGAAATGCAAGAGTGAGAAATGACACACCGATATATAGTGGTTCGGCCAACGGCCTACTCCACTCTACTCATGGTCGCACTTGAGGGATTCCACTATTGGAGACCTCCACGATGCCCGGCTCCGAGGCGGTTACAATTCCAAGGGATATTAAACAAGGATGCCCTTACACCTTTACAAAGACTCTCCTTCTCCGCCGAGTTCTAAGCGGTTGCTCTCTAGGGAATTAAAAAGGGAATGCCCTAGCCACCTATACAAGATATGAAAGATTTGATAGCTTGGCTTCTTCTTGAAAGCTTGATGCCCTTTGTAGTTCCTTGATTGCTCTTCAACAAAGATTGCAAGTGATAGCTCTAAATCCAAACTCAATAGGTTCACAAGTGAAAGGCAAGTTTGGGAAAAACCAAAAATCTTAAGCTTGAAAGGGTTGCAAGTTTGCTTGAGTGCTTAAGAGGGTTTTTCAAAAATCAAGAGAGAGGAAATAATCCTCTAGATATTGTATAAATAGTCTCTCCTCAAAATATGACCGTTTGGGGGTGTAGATAACAAAAAACAAATTTTAATTCAAAACCCAACGGCTCTTTTTTGAGCTGTCGCAAGGTTCTCGGAGTTCCGAGAATTCTCGGAGTTCCGAGAAATATTCTCGGAGTTCCGAGACAACGGCCAGAAGAAATAAAATTTCTACTGGACCATTTCTCGGAGTTCCGAGAAAATGTCCAGATGCTACTGGACCTTTTCTCGGAGTTCCGAGCTCGGAGCTCCGAGAAAAATTCTCGGAGTTCCGAGAAGCCTAAAAATCCGCAGTTTTTGATTTTTATTGCTTGTTTGATTTTTAGCTTTTGGAACTCAACTCCTATGGTTATTTTGGAATGTTTATGAGGGTCCCAACATGTTGGTCCACCACATAACCATTCACTAATGCATTTTAAGTTCTTAAGTGTTCTTTGAAAACCAAGTTGAAAACACTTTGAAAAACGTTTTGCCTTGACTTGAAAATCTAAAGAGAAAGGATGTACAATGATACCTATGTAGCTTTCAACTTCTCTTTAGTCTTGGTCTTCAATTGATCTTCCATCTTGTGTATGCTTGCTTGAGAGATGAGGTGAGCTTCACTTAGCTCCTTTGACTCTTGTATGGGATATCTCCAAGCATGACCATGTTGTGTGTTGGTTTCTTCAATGATCAATCCTATCTCAAACACAACACTTCAAAGCAAATTGATTAGTATTCAAAAACACAATCAATTATGTTTAGAATCATCAAAACAAGATAGGAGAGTAGACCCTTGGGCTTACAATCTCCCCCTTTTTGATGATGACAAACAAAATTGATTATGAGGTGTGTGTGGAGTGACATAGTAGGCAAGTGAATACTAGAACTCCCCCTCAATATATGCACACATATAAATGATACAAGTTATAAGCATGAGGTGCATATAGTAAATTTGAATAGATAATCAATTTCAAACCTTCTCCCCCTTTTGTCATCGACAGAAAGGGTGTAAAAAAAAATTTAGGAGTAGATAACTCCCCCTAAATCAATGCTTATGGTATAAAAATATTTAACCAAGTAATGCACATATACCTGTTCATGATTGAGATGTTGACATATGTCAAGATGTTAGGTATTTTAATTAAAGTGAAGATACCTCTCCAACTTATAAAAACTAAGAAGGCTAAGAATATCAATTGAGTGATTTTTAAGATTAAAAGTTTGACATCTCATTCATGCAGATACTACCAAACAAAGATTATATATATAAATACTATATAAATAAGCTGGTTAAAGACACAAAGTATTTATTTGGCAATTTCTTTAATTTGATCCGCACTCCAAATGTTTAAGGCACTTTGGATATAACAAATTCTATCATCACTAAGGGGTTTTGTAAAGATATCCGCTAATTAATCTTCAGTGTTGATATATTTTAAGCAAATATCCCCTTTTTGTGAGTGATCTCTGATGAAGTGGTGCCTAATCTCAATGTGTTTTGTTCTTGAGTGTTGTATGGGGTTCTTTGTTAAGCATATAGCACTAGTATTGTCACATTGGATGAGAATATTTTCCATTTTGATTGCATAGTCCATCAATGTGCTTTTCATCCATAGGACTTGAGCACAGCAAGCTCCAGCTGCCACATATTCTGCTTCTGTTGTGGACAGAGCTACTGAATTTTGCTTCTTGCTAAACCATGAAACAAGTGATTTACCCAAGAATTGGCAAGTCCCACTAGTGCTTTTCCTATCTACTCTACATCCAGCAAAGTCTGCATCTGAATATCCGATGAGAGTGAAGGAAGATGATCTTTCATACCACAGTCCTAGACTTTGGGTTCCTCTTAAGTACTTGAAGATCTTCTTAACTGCTGATAGGTGAGATTCTTTAGGATCCGATTGAAATCGAGCACAGAGACAGACAGTAAACATAATGTCTGGTCTGCTGGCTGTCAAATAGAGCAAACTACCTATCATACCCCTATACAGTTTCTGATCCACAGATTTGCCAAATTCATCTTTTTCTAGCTTAGCAGTAGTACTCATGGGAATTCTTGATGTCTTACTGCTATCCATGCCATACTTCTTTAATAACTCCTTTGTATATTTTTCTTGATTTAAAAATATTCCATTTTTGTATTGTTTAATTTGGAGTCCTAAGAAGTAGGTTAACTCTCCCATCATGCTCATTTCAAATTCATTTTTCATTAAGGTTGCAAATTCATCACACAATTTTTGATTAGTTGAGCCACAGATGGTATCATCCACATAGATTTGGACAAGGAGGATATCATGATTTTCTCTTTTGATAAATAAGGTTTTATCCACCTTTCCCATCTCGAATCCCTTTTCAACTAAGAAAGTGCAAAGCCTCTCATACCAAGCTCTAGGAGCTTGCTTTAATCCATATAAAGCTTTATCAAGCCTGAAGACATGATTTGGATGTTTGAAGTCTTCAAAACCTGGAGGTTGCTCAACATACACTTCCTCTTGGATATAGCCATTTAGGAAGGCACTTTTGACATCCATTTGATATAGTTTAAATCCTTTATGAGATGCATATGCCAAAAGTATCCTAATAGCCTCCATACGGGCAACAGGAGCAAATGTCTCATCATAATCTATCCCTTCCTCCTGATTGTACCCTTGGGCTACAAGCCTAGCTTTATTCCTAGTGATAATTCCATTTTCATCCAATTTATTTCTATACACCCATCTCGTGCCAATGACTGGATGATCACTAGGTCTAGGTACTAGCCTCCACACTTTGTTCATTTCGAATTGACTTAGCTCTTCTTGCATGGCCATCAACCAATATTCATCCTTTTCAGCTTCCTTGATGGATTTTGGTTCTAATTCGGATAGGAACGCCAAATTGTTACTCACACTACGATAGTATGATCTAGTTCTTACTGGCAATGTGGCATCACCTAAAATTTGGGATTCAGGATGATCTACCAATGTTCTCCTATCCCTAGGCAATGAGTCATCAATTTCATTTTCTACTTCCTCACTAGGTAATGTATGACTTGTTGATGCATGAGGAGGAGCACTCAATTTTGGAAAAAGATGTTCAATGGGTTCATCCTCATCATGTGGCATTTCTTGTGGTGTTGGCTCTCTTTCATCAAATGTCACATGCATGGATTCTTCTACTACTAGGGTTCTCCTATTAAATACTCTATATGCCTTGCTATGAGAAGAATACCCTAAGAATATTCCATCATCCGATTTCCTATCAAATTTGTGTAGATTATCTTTGATGTTTAAAATAAAGCATTTACATCCAAACACTCTAAAGTAGCTTATATTTGGTTTCAAGTTTTTCCAAAGCTCATAAGGTGTTTTCTTAGAAATTGGCCTTAGATATACCCTGTTTATGATATAGCAAGCGGTGCTAACCGCTTCCGCCCAAAAATATCTAGGGAGATCATTTTCATGCAACATAGTTCTAGCCATTTCTTGGAGAGTTAGATTCTTTCTTTCTACTACATTTTGTTGAGGTGTTCTAGGTGCGGAAAAATTCTGTTTTATGCCATGTTCATTACAATAAGTGTCAAAATGTACATTTTCAAATTCAGTTCCATGATCACTTCTAATGTACGAGATAGCAACACCTTTTTCATTTTGTATTTGATTGCACAATGTAAGGAAGTTTTCATAAGTTTCATCTTTGTGTGCTAGAAATATGACCCATGTGAATCGTGAGTAGTCATCCACAACTACAAACACGTACCTCTTTCCACCTAGGCTACTAGTCTTCATTGGTCCAAAAAGATCCATATGAAGTAGCTCCAAGGGGTAGGAAGTTGAAATCATATTTTTAGGTGCAAATGAGCTTTTCAATTGTTTTCCTAATTGACAAGTTCTACAAATGTGATCCTTGATGAATTTGAACTTAGGCAATCCTCTAACACTTTCTTTTGAGGAGAGGGTCGAAATGAGATCCATTCCGGCATGACCCAACCTCCTATGCCATAGCCAAGAATCCTCACTAATGGCATTAAGACAAGTTACATTTTGGAGTCTAAGATCATCTAATCCAATTGTGTAAATGTTATTGTCTCTAGAACCTATGAATTTGACTACTACATCTATCTTATTTTTAACAATGCATTTATCGGGATTGAAGACAACTTCAAAACCATTATCACATAATTGACTAATGCTAATAAGATTATGGGACAAGCCATCAACAAATAGTACATCATGTATGGGAGAGGTAGAGTTACCTATGGTGCCTTCACCTTTGACTTTTCCTTTCTTATCATCTCCAAAGGTAACGTCTCCACCATCCTTGAGCGATAGGGATGCGAATTGAGTAAGGTCTCCGGTCATATGTCTAGAGCATCCACTATCAAGGTACCATGTGTTCTTCTTGTTATGACTTTTAAGGCATACCTACATATGAATAGGCAAGTGAGATCCCTTAGGTACCCAAATCTTCCTAATCTTGCTATGTTCATTTGTTTTCACATTAGAGTTCAACTTAATCTTATCTTGTTTAGTATGTAAGCAAGCAACCTTGTAATGACCTTCTAGACCACAATAAAAGCAAATTTTGGTACCGCTAGAAGAAACTTTTTCAAGTTTAGTTTTATAGTTGGATATTGTGGTGTTCCATTTATGTCCAAGTCCACTTTTGTCACTTGACATTCTTTGAAGATTTACAAGTCTATCCAATTTTAATGAACTATTTTCAAATTTTTCAAAAAGTTTCTTTAGTTCATCATACTCAAAAGATAATCTACCATTTTCATGCTTTAGATTGTTGTTTTCATTTGAGAGTTCTTGTCGGTTTTTATTTAAGATTTTGATAGAAGCATTTAACTCATGAATTTCTACTTTGTATTTTTCATTCTTATCATCTAAAAATTCATGATCCTTTTTCAACCAACCAAATTCTTTTGTCATGTTAGCAAGAGAATTTTCAAGAGATGCAATTTTATCAAATTGAATTTCAAGTTCATCATTTGCATTTTGTAGGGAATCAAGAACTTCTTTTAAAACAATAACATCATTTAAAGTGTTTACCTCATTGTTGTCGTTTGCTGAGGCCATGAAGCATACGTTCCTTGCTATCAAGCAATCTTCGCCATCATTTTGTTCGCCTTCGCTTTCAATTTCTTCATCCCACGTGGCGGTCATTCCTTTCTTGCCTTCTCTTCTCTTGAAGCGGTTGTTTGAAGTGGGTTCATTGTTGAGTGGACAATCCGGGCGAATGTGTCCAAGCTTCTTGCAACCGTAACATCGTGGTTGAGAAGATCCATCACCGAGTTCTTCTTTCTTCTTGAATGGAGGGTTTGTCCTTCTATTTCTCATCCCTCCCATGTTCCTTTGCAAGAATTTGATCCTTCTTGTTAGGAGGGCAACTTCATCTTCCATGTCTTCTTTTGCATCTTCATTTTCACCTATATTACAAGCAAAAGCAATTCCTTTTCCTTTTTCGATTTTAGTTTCAATTTCGGGTGCTTTTGTTTTGAAAATCATTTCATGGGTGATCAAGGACCCTATTAGTTCATCTAGGTTCAATGTGTTCATGTCCTTGGCTTCGGTGATTGCGGAGGTTTTGGATTCCCAAGACAAAGGTAAGGACCTAAGGATTTTAGTCACTAAATCTCTATTGGAAAATTGTTTTCCAAGACCCCTTAATCCATTTACAAGATTGGTGAATCTAGTGTACATGTCGGCAATTGTTTCATCGGATGTCATTTGAAAGAGTTCGTATTGCCGAAAGAGATGGTTCATTTTAGATTCTTTTACTTGATTGGTTCCCTCATGGGTGACTTCTAAAGTGTCCCAAATTTCCTTAGCCGAATTCAAATTTGATACTCTATTGAATTCTCCGGGAGATAGAGCACAAATAAGAGAATTCATGGCTTTGGCATTATAATTCGAAGCTTGTTGTTCGGCTTCGGTCCAATCATTTAAATTTCTTGTGGGTAAGATGTATTCATTATTAATTGCTCTCCACATTTGATAGTCTTGGGTTAAAAAGATTTTCATTTTGGTTTTCCAAAAACCATAGTTTGTTCCATCAAAATAGGGTGGCCTAGTGTTTGAATAACCTTCATGGTGTTGAGGGTAGTTTGCCATTTTAGAATCTTTACTCTAGACCGGTTAGGGTTTTCTAAAAATTAGAGACGAGGCTCTGATACCAATTGAAATACTCAAGAGGGGGGGTGAATTGAATTTAACTCAATATTAGGCCTTTTGAAAATTATCTATAAACCCTAATTGGAATTTTTCTTCACTTAATTAAATATTTGGTTAGTGCAAATATAATTGAAAGAACAAAGTGAAATGCCAAACCAAAACAATAATGGAAATGCAAGAGTGAGAAATGACACACCGATATATAGTGGTTCGGCCAACGGCCTACTCCACTCTACTCAAGGTCGCACTTGAGGGATTCCACTATTGGAGACCTCCACGATGCCCGGCTCCGAGGCGGTTACAATTCCAAGGGATATTAAACAAGGATGCCCTTACACCTTTACAAAGACTCTCCTTCTCCGCCGAGTTCTAAGCGGTTGCTCTCTAGGGAATTAAAAAGGGAATGCCCTAGCCACCTATACAAGATATGGAAGATTTGATAGCTTGGCTTCTTCTTGAAAGCTTGATGCCCTTTGTAGTTCCTTGATTGCTCTTCAACAAAGATTGCAAGTGATAGCTCTAAATCCAAACTCAATAGGTTCACAAGTGAAAGGCAAGTTTGGGAAAAACCAAAAATCTTAAGCTTGAAAGGGTTGCAAGTTTGCTTGAGTGCTTAAGAGGGTTTTTCAAAAATCAAGAGAGAGGAAATAATCCTCTAGATATTGTATAAATAGTCTCTCCTCAAAATATGACCGTTTGGGGGTGTAGATAACAAAAAACAAATTTTAATTCAAAACCCAACGGCTCTTTTTTGAGCTGTCGCAAGGTTCTCGGAGTTCCGAGAATTCTCGGAGTTCCGAGAATTCTCGGAGTTCCGAGAAATATTCTCGGAGTTCCGAGACAACGGCCAGAAGAAATAAAATTTCTACTGGACCATTTCTCGGAGTTCCGAGAAATTTTCTCGGAGTTCCGAGAAAATGTCCAGATGCTACTGGACCTTTTCTCGGAGTTCCGAGGGAACTCTCGGAGTTCCGAGCTCGGAGCTCCGAGAAAAATTCTCGGAGTTCCGAGAAGCCTAAAAATCCGCAGTTTTTGATTTTTATTGCTTGTTTGATTTTTAGCTTTTGGAACTCAACTCCTATGGTTATTTTGGAATGTTTATGAGGGTCCCAACATGTTGGTCCACCACATAACCATTCACTAATGCATTTTAAGTTCTTAAGTGTTCTTTGAAAACCAAGTTGAAAACACTTTGAAAAACGTTTTGCCTTGACTTGAAAATCTAAAGAGAAAGGATGTACAATGATACCTATGTAGCTTTCAACTTCTCTCTAGTCTTGGTCTTCAATTGATCTTCCATCTTGTGTATGCTTGCTTGAGAGATGAGGTGAGCTTCACTTAGCTCCTTTGACTCTTGTATGGGATATCTCCAAGCATGACCATGTTGTGTGTTGGTTTCTTCAATGATCAATCCTATCTCAAACACAACACTTCAAAGCAAATTGATTAGTATTCAAAAACACAATCAATTATGTTTAGAATCATCAAAACAAGATAGGAGAGTAGACCCTTGGGCTTACAGTTATCATGATAAGTTCTAATGGTTGTGCTTTTACATTCTTATCTATAGTCATTATGTATTGTCAGGCCTTGCATTATAAGAATTATTCAAGGCCATTGACAATCACTTGGAAGAGGGATGATTTAAAAATATTTTTGAGTTTGTCATGTCCCATCATCTCTTCCAAGATTTTAGCTTCGGTGGTGTAGACACCCCATTTTGACCGTGCCCTAATCCCTTCATGTTTGAGCAAAGCCTCATCAAATAAATGAGATAGAACCCCAAATTTCACCCCAAGCTAGCTTAGGATCCCAGCTAAGCCCCTGCAAAATTTCAGGAGGAGCCGAGCGTGTTTGCCCAGCAAAAGGGGTGGCCCACTAGGTTTTGATTTTTATCCCAAAATCCTTGCTTTTTAATCAAAATCTAGGTCAACCTAATGCTTCAAATGCCCATGAACTCATATTTAGAAGCCTCGAGACTTCAGAAAAGCCCCTACAAAATCTCAGAAAAATCCGATAAAAATTCTCGGAAAAGACAAGCGGAGTTAGTGCAGTTATCAAGCTGTAGGGGGGTGAATCATCCGGTCAGGGTCGCACATTTGTGCGCTTATCAGTGGTAGTGCCAATATCATTTCCCAAATTTTCTATAAAAATGAAAAATCACCAGCTTAAAAAAAAAAAAAGAAAAAATTCGCAGAGAAGGAACTAGAGATTTCTTTTTTTTTTTTCTCTCATTTCCGATCATCTGCTCCGGCCAGATCTATCGGAACTCCGATAGAATCTGCAGCCTTTGATCATATTCTCCATCTCTTCTCATTTCAGCCTCAAACAGATCTTGATTTCTGTTTTCAAATCCGGTTGAAACCCTAACTTACCGGTCTTCTTCTCCGGTTAATTCGCTTTCTCTGGCAAGCTTGAACTCCGGCTAACCTCCGATCACGCTTTCCTTGTATTAATCTTGCTGTTTTGATCTTCTATTCAACCTTAGAATCTTTGATCTTTTCTGGAAACCCTCATCTCCCCATCTCATGCCTTAAATCTGCTTAGATCCGATCCTTTTGTTGCAGATCTAATCTTTTCTTTTAATTTTGGAGAGAGAAAATCTGAGAGAAATAGAGAGAGAAAGTGGATCTCGAGCATACAAATCTTAGTTCCGATCATCTTTTTCTTCTCCGGCGAAGTTCTCAAAGTTTCGGTCATTTCTTCATAACCGACAAGATTTGGAGATTCTCAAGCGCAAAGGCAAGAAGAAGGAAAAGGAGAAAATCAAAGAAAGAGAAGCTTATAATAGGTAACATGTTTCCTTTTGTGCAATGATCTAAGGTTAGATTTTAGGATTAATCTCTTGATTTGTAGCGGCATATGATCTATGTTGTTGATCTCTGTTTTATTAAATTTTGCCTATTATATTTTATCAGTTTGTGCTTTAAGGTTCTACTACTAATATGATCATTTCTATATCTGAAATTTGCAAAGTTGAGTGTAATTTTTCATTTGCAACTAGAGGAGAAAGTGTTTTGTCCTGAAAGAAATTTGAATATAGCTTTTATGTTATGGAATAGAACTCTACGCTTGCAGATTATTATAATTTATGATGCTTTCTTGTTGGTTGATTTTTTTTTTTTTTTAAAAAAATTTCTCATGATTCATGGAGTTATGTGTATTGGATTAGGTTGTATGGATAGATCTTGCATCATTACCTCTTTTTATATCAATAACCCTGCTTTTAGCTAAAAAAACCCTAACTTTGCTTTTGCAAACCTTAACTCTGATGAGCTTCATAGGTTCTAGCTAAGATCATTCTTCTCAGTGATTTTTCTCTGATCTGATTCTGAGAATTGATAATATTTACTATGGATTAAGTTTTTTTTTTTTTTTTTATCAAGCAAGCTTCAACAGAATTTGGCTTAGTTTTCATCAACGAATGTTGTTAATTTCAGAATTTTGATCATCGTCAGCCATATATTTTGGTAATTTCATCATTTGAAAAAGGTAAAGTAGTAGCCTGATTATGTGTTCTATGTATTCTGATAATTGAGCTTTCTTTTATTTTTTAAACTTGTTTTATGAATATTTTTGGTCTTCAAATTGATGTGAATTTAAATGCCACGATTTATACCCCAAATCTGAGATTTAAAAGCGTATAAAATTTCAATGATCTGTTGAGGTTTACTATTTTGCCATATATTCATGAGCCACATGTATAATTGCCTTGTGTTTGCTTAATTTCTGAATTATTGGCTGGTATAATTGACTGAGTCTCATGTCTTTGAGATTTTTATCAAAGTTTGGTATGGTCTTTAGTGTATAATATTGTCACTCGTTTCAGAAATTTTTTCAGTGGGTTAAGAGGATAAAATAATTCAGTATATGTGTGGAAACAAAGTACAGCTTGTAGGCGTGTTCATATTCAAGTGGTCATTTACAAATACCTATTTAAGTTGTGGCATGGTTGAATCTCAATGATAGTAGTTTCTACTTTTGTTCCTTCTTTATCTTAAAGTTTGTGAGAATATACAATTATCTTTGAATGTTATATAAAATGGCCGAGTGATTTCTGCCATAATGTCAAGTATTGTTGTTGTGTCATTTCTTTCACCCTCTTTGATAATGTCAGCCCTATTCATCGCAAGGGCGATGAAGGAGTTATCCCAAGCCCATCTTTTAGGGTGATGTAAATATCATTTAATGTGTTTCTATAATCTGTTGGAAATTTAATATTTCTCTTTCATCTTATAGTTTTGAGTTAGATTCTGAAGATAAATGGATTATTCAGGTGTGATTATCTCAAAGCTTCTTATACTCATTCCTATTTATTTAAATAAATTGTTAATAGGAAGAAGGAGATCAGATGACTACTCTGTTCGATATTATCGACATGAGTACTGTCTGATCTCAAGGCGGGATTAGAAATATTATCATGTGTATTTGATATCAGATGATTACTTTGGCATCATCTGATTTCATTGGAGTCCCCGTATTGGGGTTTGTGGTTGGTTTTGAAGTGTTTGATATTGTTTTTACTTTATTAGGCTATCCAGCGGCTGGTCTGGACTAATTAATGTTGTTTATCATTTTATAATTGCTATAGATCGTGTATTGTTTTATTGAAAATTTTTCTTTGTTTAGTACTTGATTTATTTTTATAAGAATAGAATGGAATTTGTGATTATCTGGTAGACTTTCCTTCTCTCTTTGATAGACTAACACAGTCTTTTAGATTTTTGTTAAATTCTTTAGATACTAGAATTCCCTCTCGTTGCAAGGGCGATGAAGGTGATAGCCCAAGCCCATCCTAGGAGACTTGCCCAGTCTTGCAAGGTATTTTTCTTTATCCTACCTCTATGTCTAAGAGGCTTATCCAGTCTCATTTTCTTGTTAAACCTCCTCTTTGTGCGTCTTCTGGTTTTGGGAGAACACCTTACTCGGCTTGGCATCATACCCCTACCCTTATGGGTATTGGGTTGCACATTTGTTGCACCCTAGGGCTAGGTAGCTGTCCGGCCCGGCTGGGTGTTTTACCTTTGCCAAATATGCACAAGGTCTCTTTTTCCTTGTTAGCATTTTTCTCTATCCTACCTCTGTGTCTAAGAGACTTACCCAGTCTCATTTTCTTGCTAAACCTCTTCTTTGGTGCGTCTTTTGGTTTTGGGAGAACACCCTACTCGGCTTGGCATCATACCCCTACCCTTATGGGTATTGGGTCACACATTTGTTGCACCCTAGGGCTAGGTAGCTGTTCGGCCCGGCTGGGTGTTTTACCTTTGTCAAATATGCACAAGGTCTCTTTTTCCTTATTACTTGTGAGCTTTATCTTAGTTTGATAGTCCACTAGCATAGGAATCCGTCCTTAGTCTAGAGAGTCAGTCCTCTTGTTCAAGAATCAAATTCTATCATCATTGGGGTTAGGATTCTATTCTACCTCTTATCAAATCATGTGTTTTTTCTATCCGCTCCTGCAAAGTATAGGATGCTGTCCAACCCTTGCAGAGCTGTGTTTATGTTCTTTTCCCCCGCAAAGCATAGGATGCTGTCCAACCTTTGCGGGATATCAGGAGTCTGTCCTCCCCTTATGATGATAGGATTTGTCCCCCTTGAGTCAAAAACACTTAAAAACAACAAAAACATCTGAAAAACCAAAAATCTCAAAAATCTTGAGTCCCTAGGAGTAGTTAGGAAATATTTTTCCGAACTATGTTGGCTTGATCCCTTTCAACAGGGTACGTAGTGCAGCTTGGGATCTACATCCCAAGTCCAGCCAAACCTTTAAAAATAAGCATTTTAAATCTTTCAAAATTACAAAAATCTTTCAAAATATTGTTTTTTCGAAAGGATCTTCGTCTAGAGTTAGGAGGTTGTCCTAGTTAGAGAGTTTTTGAGTCGGGAGTTGCTCCCTCGTACGTTGTTTGTTTGTTGTGTGTTTTATTTGTTTGTGTTAGAGTTAGGAGTGAGTCCTAGCTAGGAGTTTTACGCCTCCGTCCGGTCAGTTGGCGATCCACATCGCCAATTGATGACTAGGTCTAAGATGCGATAGATCCTACTGTTTTTCTTAGGATATACAGCCTAGTTACACATTGATTATAGGAACCACCTGCATTAGCTTAGGGCTAACCTGCATTTAGTTAGGGCATATAGGGTGTCCTAAAATCTACAATCCATTGGAATTTAAATAATCACACAAGAAGCTTTAAGAACTAGTCCGGTCTTTTAGATCGAGTCTAGGATAGAGGTCTAGATGTCTTAGGCATCATAGCTTAGAATAGGTGCGAAGAACTACGTTGCCTTGATTCTCGTGGAGGCGGGGATACGTAGGCTTCTTTGGATGAACATCAGATCATCTAAAGACTCGGGCCTAGGTATAGATTAGAGTCTTAGAGTTGTATGGTATCGAGTCATTTTCTATGTTTTGCAGTGTTTTCTTACTTTATTGCGCAGACCTTATACTTTTTTGGTATGTCATGCATGTGTTTGTTCATCAGAACTTAGACACCCATTAGGCATGTCACTTATAACCTAGTTATGCTTAGGTGACACATGTTCCTTTTATTTTATCTTGTGTGCCTTTGATTTCCTCTCCGAGACATGCATGATTAGATAGACGTCTTCTCGGAGATATTCATTCCCATTTCATATGACTTTCGCTCAAAAATTCTTTAAAATCAATAACAAATGGCATAAGAGACCAGGTGCTTGCACTTGGGCGGATGAGGTGCTTTTCAGACCTTCCGAATTCGTAACCAGGCACGAACCCTATTTTATATCTCTGGTTATCCGTTGCAACAGAGCATAGTATGGGATCCTTGGCCCACTTTCCTTGGATGGCGACTCTTCTTTGTTTAAGGTACGCCTCGAATCTGGGCTAGTCCCCGAATCGAGAGGTATCTCACCTTATATTGCCACTCATGCTGTGAGAGGCATTTTTCTTTCGAGAGTTCCTTGGTAGAGCTCTCCATTCACGTGGATGATCCCGAGACTTAGCGCGTGGGGGCACGTCCCCCGCCGCCTCTCTCCCGGATCGGGGTCCACAGGTGGACCCTACTCAGATCATATGTCATTGACAGCTTGTCTATGGTACTCGCCTCCTTCCATCGTGCCAGATGTAATAAGATGGTAGATATACTCAATTTTTCTCTGTCCATCTCTACATTCTTTCATAATGAAGGATGAACAGAAACTAAGAAAATTGAAGACTCTGTCTGAAGGCTGGTATGTGTACTTCATGATCATCCTCTCAAGGATGACCTTTTGATGAAGGAGAAGAGTTAAAACAAATACCCAATCTCTCAATCCAGGAAAGAACTTTTAAAGATGCTCCCATACATGGAAAAAAGGGTCCAGCATTGATCTAAGCTCTTCTAAACATTCATCAGTAGAAGAGTGCCGGATAGAATAAAAGAAGTTCAGTTTTACTTATTTCGAGAGATTTCCAAATACCACTTTTATCATTTCTAGAAATGATAAAAGAAATGTAGTATTAATCTTTCATTTGGATCATGTATATTGAGCTTTATGGTTCTCATCTATTTATACATGATCTTTTGATTACCAAGGATATGGTATTCACTATTTTATTTTGGTATCCATGTGTTTATTAGACCATCTTCTTAAACTCATATCCTCGGTCTAATAATCATCCATTCATATTTAAAGTGTGATTGGTTTATGAATTGAGCAATCCGAATGGTTAAAGGTGATTAATTGAATCAAGGGCTTATGTGCTTCGAACTCTAAGATAGGGGGAGCTTTCACTTTGATATGTGTAAATCTTTATAAGCAAGAAACAAGTAATATCAACAAGTTATATTATAGCTCAGAGCATATCAATGCTCTGGAAGAGACTTGTCTGCTTATTGTCAAGAGATTTCCTACATGAAGCAACTTGTGAACTTGCTCAGGTAGATACTTATCTGCTTTAAGCATTGCAAATGAAGCCCAAGGATTCAAATCATTCACCTACTTAACCGTATCGTCTGTCATGCCCTTTCACATAGGTTTCACCGAGGGCTAATGACAAATAAATAGGGAGAGAGCCAAATGGTTACATACTCATGTTTATATAGACCATTGTGATATGCTCACATAGTCTATTGCCCCCATAAATGTGCTTAACTTCCATATCTTTAAAAAAAAATCTGCTTATCATGCATTTTACTTTGTTTTATATTCTGATAAGTATTATCTGAGCTTTATTGTCAAATCATATACATTTTGAATAACTTTTATGAGTTATTCTTCATCTTGACACCTCACTTGCACTTTCACTTGCATATCCCTACCGTTTTTCGGTTGCTAAAATGGGGAGAGTTTTTGGGAATTGATTAGGTAGTCCATAGTGTATATACACCATATGCTTTACATTAATATATTATACTTGTGCATATAGTGAGGGAGAGCATTGCTTTATTGTTTATAGTATTTAATGCTCATTCATATATTTGTTTAATATCTCTTGCCTCCCTAATCAATTTGTTTGCCATCATAAAAAAGGGGGAGAATGTAAGCCCCAGGATTTCCCTGGGTTAATCATTCACCTTACTTTCTTGTTTTGATGCTAGCAAACTAAATTGAATAGCATTTATGGACTGATGTGTTGCGTTGAAGTGTTGTGCTGTATACAGGAATTTCATGTCATAATCGCCATTACACAACTCTTCACAACGCATGACTTGTGGATCAAGGATCAAAGGAACCAAGAGCTTGCACCTACATTGGAGTCATCCTTATTTGAAGATGCTCAAGTAAAGTAGCTCAACATGAAGATCCCACAAGTTCCTAAGCAAGTGTCAAGAAGGAGCTTGGAGTTGAACATGCCATGGTGACACCTCATGTACCTCAACATACATTGAAGATTGGAGGATAAGTCACAAGAGCCAAACAAGGACAAGCAGTGTTCACTCACAAGCTGAAGAAGTCCAAGAAAGTGCAAAGGAGCCAAGACATTCTAAGAAGACTCAAGGTTCTAATTTTTCGAATGTATTTGGAGTCCTCTTGATTTTATGTTTAAATGCACTTTCAAAAGGTTTTCAAATAGTTTTTATACTTAACATTTTACATCTTTGAAAACCATCAACACACCCAAAAATGTGTTTGAAAGCCTTCGTCTTAAGCCCAAAGACCATTGCCCAAAAGCCTCTGAATTTTAAAGTTAAAATGGAATTTCACTCAGGGCAGGTCGACCGGGCTAAGCCGGGCGACCGCGGGATGGAACCTGGAAATCAAGGCCATCTCGAATTTTATATGGCCGGTCGACCGGGTTAAGCCGGGCGACCGCGGATGCGCTTCCGTGTCAAACAGAACAATCCAATTTGGTCTAGGGCGGGCGACCGCCGTGAGTCGGTCGACCGAGATAGGTTTTTGAGCGAAATTTTTTGAGCAAATAGTAAGCCCTCGCCGGGCGACGGCCATGTTGCCGGTCGACCGCGACGGTAAGAAATTTGAAAATAGAATAGGGCGACGGCCATGTTGCGCGGTCGACCGTCGCGGTCGAGCAAACTAGCCGTTGGGGCGTTTTCTGCTTGACTTTTTCAAGCGAATAATTTATAGTTTTACCCCAAACTGTCATACTTTCAAATACTCTATATATACATGATTAAAACCTATCTCTACAAGCTTTTGAACATTTGAGAAAGATCAAATCACATTTCTCTTTGAGCTTCAACATTTTGTTTCAAAAGCTAAAAACCTCTTTGATCTTCCATTTCTACATGTTATCAAGAGGCACTCCATAGAGCTTTACATTTGAATATTCTTGGAGTGAATATGAGCTATCAATGTTGTAGTCCGCCTATTAAGAGGCAAGAGAGTTTTTATTTTTTTCTTTGTTTTTCATGTGAGGGTCACCTCTTCTGCCCGTAAAGACAGGTGAAGAAAAGCGTCTCTGATTCGGCCTGTGAAGAAAGGTGAATCGTGTGCAAGGGTTTAATTCCCTTGTCAAGGCTTCGTACGAAGGGCTTCGCTTTGGCCCTTGAGAATGGAAAAGCAAGGGTTTGTTCCCTTTGGAGATGAAGGAGTCGGCTGTACGGCTTCATCATTTTAGTGAAGATTCCCAAGGAGGTAAACTTGGAAGAATGGAGTAGGTCAAGTTGTGACTGAACTACTATAAATCTTGTGCCTTCTGGATGCTTGCTCTTCTCTCTCTCTCTCTCTCTCGCACGTGTGGTAATTGGTACTCTCTAACCTTACTTATGTTTATGCTTTAATTGAACAAGAGTTAGTGAATGCACTTAAGATAAATGTCTAAACCCTAAATTGCATTATAATATCTATTTGAACAAGGGTTAGCTAAATGTGCATGATTAGAAAGTTTAATCCCTAGAGTTGATTCATTTACCTATTTGAACAAATGTTAAACTAATTAGTGTTTAATTAAATGGATTAATTTTTAATCTCTTTTAATTAAGCCTAAAATTTCTAATTGACCAATTCACCCCCTCTTGGATTGTCACACCTGTTTTTCAAACCTTCTCAAGTACTGAACTTTTCCGAGGAAACCTCTTATCTGCTTTTTGTAGACACCATCATTTTGCTTCGCTTTAACTAGCAAAGAAGTCTTTCATCTCTTAGTGTTCCTCCGCCAGTTTTCCTAGTGTTTTCCATTTCTAAGTCTGTTTCTTGTCTATTTTTATAGTTTTGGATATTTTTCAGAGAAATTCCGTAGTCTCTCTAATTCCGAGAATATTTTATGGGCATGTTCGAGGCATTCAGTTACAATTTCCCTCTATTTTCCATTCATTTCTACTTTCACTTGTTTTTTCTATGGATTTTATTTTCCATAGAAAAATTGAGAAGGGAATTCAGTTGTGGAATGTAATTATCATTTTCATAATGGATTGCCAAGTGAAAACAAGCGGGCCCTTTGAACTTTTAAAAAATCAAATTTTAGTCCAAAAATGAGTGGACCCGCTAGAATTTAAAAATTGATTTTTACTATGGGTTTCAGTCCAAATAAAAGGGCCCACAAAATTTTAATGGTCGATTTTCTATTTCCATGAGAATTTGATTACCATATGTGGGACCTACTTGATTTGAGAGTGAATGGAACTCTATTATTTGAACTTCATATTATTAAGGGGAGTTTTCAAAAAGGATTCTTGTCCAAAGTTTTATAAAAAGGGTCATTCGGTTGCTTGGGGAGACTTGGAGCCCTTTTATCTCATGTTTTATGATTTCCTCATTGCCTCTCTCATCCCTTTATATTAAATCCTACAAAACCACTCACGGCCCTTTATGTGAAACCCACCCCACGGCCAATGTTTATGAAAACCCGAATCATGTTTTGGCGCAAGGGTCCCTCCCTCCATTATTGGTAATAGCATCCATTTTATCCTATTCACTAAAATGCAATTGGGCTAACTTCCAATTCCGAAATCCTTTCTTATTCCTTATGAAATTTGTGCAAGAGGGACCCGCTTGGGTTTTATCTTAGAATGCCTTCGGATTTTATGCTCAAAATAGAAATTTGATTTAGGGAAGGGCATCTACTGAAAGAGGCAATTCGGCTACTTTGTAGGGTTCTTGAGATTTACTTAGAAAAATCCTTTGTTTATGAAGAAAAAAATCGAGATCTCTCTCGGGGGAGTTGGGTAACTTTCTCTTTTCTTCGAAAAAAAAATCAGTTTTTATATTCTATATCTCCATCCAACAGACCCTTCTAAATTCATCTCTCTTATTGAGGAAAGTGTTTTTAAGAACTCTCTCTCTCACATGACATAAAAAGCAACATGCCACAATTTGGAGAGGACTAACACACACACACACTCTCTATATGATATAAAAGATCGGCAACTTTTAAGGAAGAAAGATTCTTGTTATTATTGACTTTGGGCAATCACTGTATTGTGGCAATAAATATCCCTTCAAAGAAAGTTAAAATGCATGGTCATGAAATTAGTATGGTTTGGGAGAAAAATAAGGAATTGGGTATCTTTCTAGGCACCGTATTGGATTTTTCATCCCATAGTGGACGTCCATATTTTGGAAAATGCTAATAACGGCTTATCAAAAACAATCTGTAAATACCTCTTTCCAGCCCAGAAAGAGAGATGGACAAAAATTGGAGTTCTCCTCCTTCCTCAAAAATTGGTTCATCTTCTCGTTTTTTGGCTACCATTGTTAGCCGAACTTCAAAAAATTCTTTCTATCCAAATCTTGGTTGGCCACACCCCTGCGTCCCATCTTGATTGCGTCAAATTCAACATCGAGAAAGAGTGCGAGGATCGACATCGAACGTCGAAAGAGGTAAGATTTTCATTAAATTTTCTTAAATCCATTTTCTTATGTATGTTAGGATCATATTAGCGTAATTCAATTCATGCATTCTCTCTCTCTCTCTCTCTCATCTCTAATTTCTTTTCTTTTTATCCCTCAAAACCTCTTTCAAAGCCCAAGCCTAATACCCATATGTGTGCACTGTGTGCATATGGAGTCAACTTGAACTACACCTACCTACAGCTCGACCCAATTCCCTTTACACCTACAAAGCCCTACCCTTACTCACATCCACTCGGCCTTAACCCCAAGCACCATTCTGCCATGTCATGGCCTACACCCATTCGACCCAACCCCCGTGGCCCACATACCTATGGCATCTATCCCAACAGACCCCATTCTACCTACCCATACCATATCACCTCCCTCTTGTATCCTTATAATCTACCTCATATTCCAACAGCATGCTCAATCTTCTTATAGCCATGACTCCATCCATCATCATCCCAATCCCTCATAGCTATCCATCACCTCCTATCTAATATCCCATCCGCCATCCCATTAATCCATGTGTCATCAGACCCCACGTATCCACAACCCATCCTCCACGGTCCACGCCCCCATCCATATCGTCTAATTGACCATGACCACATCCCCATCCAAAAACCAACATTAGCATAGCCATGCCACCATAGCCATGTGACCATGAACCATACCCCCATATGTTCTGTTGGAATATCAAACATATAATATGCAGTATAAATTATTTGAAGCATCCCATGCACTGTGTATGCATTAACCAAGCCCAAAACCCACTCTCACCCAATAACCAAGTCCACATGGATTCTACCATATCCATTTCCTTTAACCATACATGTGCTGTCAACATCAGTGTTACCAATTGAATATGCCTAGTGACATATGTTATATCAGATCTAATTCCATATGCATACATCCATGCAACCGGTTTAGCCTATGCCTTGTGCGCATTAACCAAACCAAAACCCATATGGGTTTCATTCCATGACCAAGCCGGGGTCGCCCGGTCTAACCCAGCCTCAAACCAACTCACCCAGTCCAACTCGGATCCAACCTGGCCCAACCCAAACCCACGTCCGATTTGGCCTACATCCGAACCTCGCAGCCCCCTCGGCTTTGACCCAACCTGGCCCAACCCAAACCCACGTCCAATTCGGGCTACATCCGAACCTTGCAGCCCCCTCGGCGTTGACCCAACCTAACCCACACCCCGCAACCTGTTAGCCCAAGGGTTCAACAAGTACTCCTATTGAATTGTTTTGATGATTAACAAACTAAATTTGTTTTAAAGGTTTTATGCACTAATGATTTCCATTGGCAAAGTTATAATGTTCACAGTGTACCATCCTCAAGAGTGCATGACAAGGTTGAACTCAAGGTTGAACTCGAGGTTGAACTCAAGCACAAGAATGGCAAATCAACTCAAGCATCAATGGAGTTGAGTGAAGACATGTCAAAGCCTCTACAAGGTGCCAACAAGATTGAAGACCAAGTAAATTTAGAATGTAAATGGTCCTCAATGTTTAGTCTAGGTCTATGGCACAAAGGAGAGTTAAAATCAACCTAGATAGAATTTATTGGGTTTGTGAATGTTCATAGTGGTGTCTCAACATTGTTGGACCCTCATGACACTCCATTTATCTTGAAAAATCAAAGTTCCAAAAGCCCAAACAAAATCAGCAAAAATATAAGGAAAATCTGCTGGCCGTAGGCTTCTCGGAACTCCGAGAAAATTCTCGGAGCTCCGAGAATTGTTCCAGGTTCAAAAAAATAGCCGCTCGGAGCTCCGAGCCCGGAGTCCGAGACGACCGTTGGGGTGCGAAAATTTTGTGTTTTTTGTCCCCTCTATTTATATGAACCTAGGGACTCTTGGGTTTTTAACCTAAGGATATTACAAAGATTTCAAGAGCACAAAAAGCCATTTGTTCTCCTTCTCTTGAAGATCTTCACTCTCCATCTCTCACTTGTGCCATTTACCTTAGATTATTCTTGAGAGACCTTAGGACCTTCACTTGTTCAATCTTGTTCTTGTGAGAGTGAGTGAGCTTTACCTTAAATTAGCCTATCTAGAGGCAAGCAAGCTTTTTCATTTCATCTACTTTGTATTTGGCACAAAGGGCGCCGTAGAAGACCCTTGGAGCGTGGAGCTCGATTTGTACAAGGCGGAAGGAACGCCGTATTTAAGTTCCTTGGAGAAGATAGTGGAATCCTCAAGGAAAGTAACTTGAGAAGAGTGGAGCAGGTCTTGAGCTAAGACCGAACCACTATAAAAATCTTTGTGTCAAAGCTTCTTTGCCTCTTCTCCTCTTCTTGTGTGGTAAGTTTTCACTATTGCTTTGAATACTATTTTGGATTTCCTATTCAATCTAAAACTAGTGCAATCTAAGTTTTCAAAAATCTTAAAATTAGAAAAGAAACCCAATTCACCCCCTCTTGGGTTGCTAAGTGGAATTTCACAACCCGAACCCACACCCTAAGCCTAACCCGAGCCGTATCCCACACCAAAAGCCGGACCTCAACTCGGTCCAACCTATGTACCCAACCCATGTGACCCAGCCTAAGCCATATAACCCAACCGAAACCCTATACTTCTCCCATTCCAATTGGCCAGACTTCATCTCATAATCAAATCCTATTCGGCTACCCTTCATAGCCACATAAATCATCCCATAAGACTGCATGTCCCATGTCCATCCAACATTAAACCTCATATCCACATACCCATCTCTCCTTTACCCACATACTCATCAACATACATAGACCATTCAGTTATCCAATCCCATCCCCCACATACCATCGACCAACATCCCTTCAGATAATATATTTCCTACCCATCAGAGCTATGTTCCGCCAAGTCCATACTCCACCAAAGTATATTCTGTCCATCCAATCCATCTGTCCAATTACCTGAGTTGAACCGCGGCAACTCGAACCTGACCTGAGCCAACCGGGTTCAACTCGGTTCAGCCCGGCCCAATCCAGACCCAACCCAACCCAATTCGAGTCAACCCTAGTCCAGTTTGCATCCAACTCAATCCATCTCAATTCAACCTGCACTAAACCTGACCCGGTCCAACACAACCCAATCGCACCCAATTTGATTTATCTCACACTATCCAACTCGGCCTAACCAACCCAAATTCGTTTAGGTTTTCCCGACCAACCCCATGACTTGGAAATCAATACATATATACCCAATGCACACGCCCATCCTAACTAGCCTCACCTTCCTGATTGGAACAAAGCCAATTAAACCCGGACCAACTCGGTCCAACACAGCCCAACCTAACCCAAACCCATCACCAATTTGGCCTTGGCCCCAACCCCAACTTGGTGTTATCCCAAAGCCGCACCTCATCCCTAATCCGAGCCAATCCAACTCAAGTTGAGTTAAACCCAAACATTGAACCCCGACTCGTACCCGAACCGCAATCCGAGTTCAACTTGGACCAAAACAGCAACCTGAGCCCAACTACAACCTAAACCGCAACCCGAGTCCAACCGGAATCTAACCCTAGTTGAACCCAAACTCATCCCCAGTCATTCGCCTAGACCCCAACCAAGTTTCATCCCTATGTCTGAATCTATTTGGTCGAATCCTGCAAGTTCACCTCTTTCAAATTCCCAAAATGAAGTCCTTGTGACTCAATCCATACTTCCAATCCAAATTCCCATCCAAGTCTCCAATTCTCAATTCTAGCTTCTAAAGCTAATCCAAATCCCAATTCCAATTCTTGATCTCAATCACCCCAGCGGAACTACGTGTGGCTTGATCCCCACCACTGGGTATGTAGGCAACTTGGCACTCCCAAATTCAATCACACCCTTCTTCATCTCTTCCATTCCCTTTTCCACCCTTCTCTTTTTTTAAACCTTTTTTGCATGATAGATGTTTCTTTTTGTCTAGTTGCATGATTAATTACATGTTTAGATCTCTTCAGTATCATATGCTTGTTAGTTGTTTTGCTTTGTTACTTTGCATATTAGTTATTTTGCATGATTAGTGGTGTTTATTAGATTTGGAACTCAAAAGAATTCAAAAATCTTAAAGAATCTAAGAACTCGTAATCACTTAAATTGAAATATCCAAGACTGAAAGTTGTAAGGTTCTAAACTTAGAAAGCACACTTTAGGTTCCCCAAAATAGAATTCTTGGAATCCAAAATTCACAAATATACTAAAAATGCAACTAAAATCCATTGCATTAGTCTTAAGTGCATGTAAAGTAGTTCTCACAATCTAATCCAACTCAAACCAAATCTCATCAATCTCAATAAAATGTCAAAAAAGTAGGCATGTAGTTGCATGTAGGATGCACTCTTGGCCCGCATGAGTCTAAACTGTGAACGGCTAAACAATTAGAATGCATTTAAGTTAATAAAATTCACATCCACCCCCTAGTTAAACCTAAATAATTGAAGCTTTTAAAAGTGAAAGTCTAACTTTCGTCAGGCAAGATCGATGCTGTACACTTCGTGCGGTACACCTTCCGATCTCGTAACCAAGTAACTTACCTACACTTTAAATCGTAGACCAAATTAACAAAGTTAATTATGGGTTCTAGATCCCTAATCTAGGTGGCGACTCTGGTCATGGCTTCTCTCGTAAATTAGGATTTTTATCCCAAATTTACGAAAAAAGCAATCATATTCAAAATCAATGAACAAAGACGCTATCGCAACACACACCCTCGTTGGCCACCCCCTCGGGACGGGATCCACAGATTGGCGACTCTGCTGGGGATTGATTACCTAACTTTATAACTTTTAAAAGCTTTAGTCATTTAGGTTATAATTAAATGGGATAAATGTGAAACAAACCACAAAGAAAATTCAAAAACTAAAAAATTCAGAATACATAAAAAAGAACAAAAAATGTTGTGTGCTTACTTGAATAATCCATCACCTAAGCTTCAAAAGATTAATTAAAGGACTTGACGGCATTAGATACGAACCCCCAAATTGTACACACTTACATCTCTTGCATCTACACCCTTGGATATCACATTCACACACTGGGAGGTCTTGACCCGGTTCCTCTGTGTTAGAGAAGCATTCCACCCTTAGCCTAGTACCTTTTTGGTGCATAAACGGATCCATTGGTTCATGTACTACTACTCTGGACACTGGTAGAATATATCGAACACGGATTCGCGCTAAGAGAACTCTTGGCCTTACACCTAGATTACCCCACACATGCATGTAGCACGAACATGGGTACATCACATGTGTAAGCCTAGATTAGGAAATCCTACCCATTTGTTTCTAGATTAGGCCATAGTACATCTTCCAATGGCTACGATCGGTCTTAGGAACACGAACAAAGTCATGAACCAAACCTCTTGGTTCCACTAGATTAGGAGTTAGGAATTGCGCCCTCCATGTAAAGCACAAAAAGAAAATGCCTTTGAGGTTGGGATAATAATCTCATTGCTCTTAGATCTAGGAAATCCCATCTCTCATTGATCAACGATTCATTGATCGTGGGTTGATATCCTTTAGATTAGGGTTCCCTTTCAAGGACTCATCTCATAAGTTTAGGGGCATCTTCTTCATGCGTATCCTTAAAACCCCTAAAATGTCACCCCTCTTGAGGTCCATGCCTCACCCATCCGTTGGTCGCATCCTTTCAATTTTCAAATAAATATGACCATCTTTTGCAATGAAAAATCCATTAGTCTCAAATGTTTGTGCAAAGTGAGTCATTCTAGCAAATGCATGCTTTCAGTAAGGAACACTATTAGATCTAAACTTTCAATCTTTTTTTTGTCAGGAGTTCTTGTATTCACCATTGATCATCCAAAGGCTAATTGGACCCGAGTATCCTCCCGTCTTGTAAGAATTTCACCTCCATCTTCTCTCGCGCCCGCCTCAATGTCTGAAGCAACTGAAAACCCTCAACCTCCTCGTGTTGAGGATTTACTGATCGAACTCCTCACACACAACACCAAGTTGTTGCCCTATTTCAGAGCAAAAAATATATACATATAGCACACTATTGCTGCCCCATCATTGGGCATAAAATACACACAAATACTAAGCTTTACACACCCAACTTTAAAGCTAAGTTATTAAAAAAATGAACTGGAGGAACAAAGGCCCAGCTTCCCATTTATTTTTACCTTCAGGAAGTGACTCATGGTGTGTGGATATGACAAAATCAATCGCAGATCGGAGTTTCAATGATACTAACCATGGCACCTATAGGCATATGACATCAGACAGGTTATGCTTAGCAATTTTATATAATTGAGTGGTTGTATTTTAGCAAGACCATAAAATATACTGAATGATCATTTACTATCTCAATGATTATACCTTTCTCTTGTCATCTAGAGTTTAAAGAATAGTAAAAGGATCTATTCAATCTCATGAGTAATTCCTATAAGTTTCATAAAAGTAAAGTATTAGCATCTTTCATTCCAAATGAAACTTTCAATGCATTCCGAATAAAAACATAGAATATTCATTTCAACAATATTGCATGAGTTAGCAAATATATACACAGGTTTGTCATCTTCAAATGATACAATCAATAGTGAAAACAGATTATCAAAAAAATATTAAGCATTACAAATCAACTGCTCCTGAAAGATCTATAAGCATATGAAAGCCTAACCCAGAGTCGATCGTAGTTCGGTGCACCTGAACTACGCTACTTATGCCTAACTCATCTAGGACACCGATCTAGACTGGATTAACTGTTTTAACAGTTTAAGAGAAATTATTTAATTCAAGTTGAAGATTTTATTATCCTAGGACTTCATCTAAGATGCTAAATGGTCCTATCTAAGTGCAAGTCGTCCCTCAGACTAATGTAGGTTAACCTACATCCTAGGTAACTAGGTTTGTCCTAGGAAAAAATTGGGTGACTAGTGTAACTAGATCTATGGCACAGTTGCTATCCATAGCAAACGGTCGTGATGAGGCTGGACTCTTAACTCCAGGACTCCCTAAAACCTAGGACACAACGTGACGTAAGTGTTTCTAAGGGGCCCTAAAAGGTTCCTATGATAGGAGACCGCAATCCAACGGCTCCTAGGATTTTGATTAATTTAATTCAATTTGTTGATATTGATGATTTTTAGATTGACTGATTTTTTATTTTCAAGGATTTTCGATTCCTAAATATCTAAGGGATACCAAAGGTTCTATGGTTTGTCAGTTTCGGCCTCGAATTGCAACCTTGGATGGGAATCATGCTCTCAACCCTTATATAATTTAGCACGTAAGTTATAGTATCTTATTGCCTGGCATGTTTCTAAGGATTTTCGTGGACAGTGGACCTCAGAGCTAATATCATACTATAATTTACACACTTCAATTATGCAGGATTAATCGCAATTAGTATACGATTGTGGTTGCGATCTCGGCAGTTAGACTATCGCGGTATAACGAATTTATATGGGAGATCTATGAACCCTAAGGATTTTCGTGGACAGTGGACCTCAGAGCTAATATCATACTATAATTTACACACTTCAATTATGCAGGATTAATCGCAATTAGTATACGATTGTGGTTGCGATCTCGGCAGTTAGACTATCGCGGTATAACGAATTTATATGGGAGATCTATGAACCCTAAGGTTTATGTTTCAAACAAGTTGGGGATTAAATTCATGATGTAAAGTTAAGATTTGTTGGAGGTTTTTATTGACTTTTGTGTCGATTTGCTATTAAATTATGATTTATTAACATTAAGACCAGATTTCTAGGATTACACAGAAGCCCTAAGCAATCAAACTCCAAATCAGTTGAAATTTTTTCAGTAACAAGCTATGGATGATTGTGGCTTACTGGAAAAATTCCATGAATTTCATTAAGATTTGATATCAATCTCTAATTTTTTAAAATTCGAATGAGTTCATAGGTTAACACAGTAAGTTATAGCATATCAATTTTAAATTAATCCAAACTTTCACAGAATAGAGATATAGATGATTATAGCTTACGGGAAAAATTTCATGAATTGTCATTAAGATTCGATATCAATTTTTGATTTCTCAAAATTCAAATAAGTTCATAGATTAACATAGTAACTTATAGCATATCAATTTCAAATTAATCCAAACTTTTACAGAATAAAGATATAGATGATGATAGCTTACTGCAAAATTTTCATGAATTATCATTAAGGTTTGATATCAATTTCTGATTTTGTAAAATTCAAATCAGATTATAGATTAACACAGTAACCTATAACATATCAACTTCAAATTGACTCAAACTCTTACAGTATATAGATAATCATGATATTAGACTACTGTATGATTTTCAAAGATTTTTATTACGATTTGATGCCAATTGAAATTCACACACAAATCGGATGAAACCAAAGAATTACTTAAAAATAAAACCTAATGGTATCCTAAAATCATATAAAAAACTTCAGTAGATACATAATAGATTAGAAAATCTTTTATCAAAATTTTAAAACTTAAAAAATAAATCTCTTACATAAAATTGATTTTTAAATAGAAAAGGGGAATTTGTTTCCTAGGAATTGAAACCCGTTTATTAAAATAAATTACAAAACCATATTAAAACTTTGCAAAACCAATTGAAACTTTTTCTCTAATATTCCAATAACCTAAGTTACTGGTTTGTAAAGAAATTTTTTTAAAATTTACTAATTTAATATGAAAAAGAATTATGGCACGTAAACCGAAGAATCGATTAGAAAACAGTAAAGAAAATATTTTTTCAAAATTATATTCCATAAAAATTTCAATTTATAATTAAACATGTGTTCTGGATAGTTTCATCAATTTTTAAAATCGTTTGATATTTATTAAAAATAACCCAAAATTAAAATAAATTAAAACCGGATTAAAAAAATCAAACAATTCAAAATTTTTTATGGTGAACTGGAAATCCAAAACTCGGTTTGGAACCAAATTGTCATGAAAGTTGGATTTGATATGACCCATTTTCCATTTTATTCTTCAAGACTTTGCCGGGTTATCTTTCTAAAAATAAAACGAAAATCGAGGCGGTTAAACCGTGGTCCAAGATTTTACTTTCAAGTAGTTTTGAAATTTTTATTAACCTAAAAAAAATTTATTTTTTGAAAAAAATTATGTTTTCAAACACTTGCCTTGAAAATTGAATTTAAACTCATATTGAAGAATAAAGAAAGAAAATTAATATTTATATGTAGGAAAACTAATTTTTTGTTGAAATTTTAGATTTTGAAAGCCTTTAATCTATACTATAACATACTGGAATTTTAAAAGAAAACTCATTGATTTGATATTTTAAAAATAAAACCCTAGCATGCTTGTTCTAATTCGCAAAGAAGAGAGATCCTTATCGTTGATCGCGATCCTTGTCTCTAAGGTTGGTGATCCGAGATATACACTTTGTCCAACCCTTTTATACGCTAAAAAAGATTCAAATAAAACTCCAATAATCCTTGATTATATGATGCCTTGGAGAAGAAGAAGAAGTTCAAGAACCCCTTTTGTAAAGAACAGTTGAGAGAGAGATGAACACACTTGAAGAGAGGAATGAATTCTAAGGAGGAAGAGAGAGAGGGATGAATTTTCTAGAGGCAGGTCAAAGGTTGTGCTTGCTTTGTTTTTATGAAAAAAGTTAGGGTTAGATTGGATTTGGAAGTTTCCAATGTGAGGACTCCTACCTTTAGTTAGTTTCTAATTCTCACTTATGGCTTGCTTTTCTCCTACCTTCTAAACTGTATTTACTTCTAATATTGATTTCTTGCAAGCTAACCAATGCTAAATTACATAATGGAGATCCTTCAAGATCAATCTAGAAGTCTTCTGACATAGGAAACTAGCTTTTATGAATGATTTTCATCCAAAAAGGGATGCCCGACGTTTGAGCTCATTTTTGACATATTTAGAGGCTGATTCAGGAAAAGTCATAAACTCAAAAGTTGTAGATCTTTTCGAGACGTTCGAAACAAGTATAAAAAAACATTTTCTAGATAAAAAGATAAAAATTTATGACAGTTTTAGTAACCTGACCATACAAGCCTTTTCTAATTGTAACTCTTCTTTTCTTTATTATTTTTCTAAAACAAATATGATGTCACCAACCACCTCATCCCATGTTGGACGTTTTTGCATGTGACCTCCTCATGTGGGACGCCCACTTATGTGGCCGACCCACATGGGTGGGTCCACATGGACCCCACCTTGGGGGCTTCAGCCTAATAGGCCTTACGACATGTATTTTGGGTTTTTTTCAATGAAAATTCAATAAAATTGTTTAAATTCAAAATTTTTATTGATGAACCCAACCCATATGATATTTATAGTACACCCCTAACACGTGATCAAACCATCTTTTTTTTGGAAAACAACTTTTCGGACCAAAATGCCCCTATTTGACCATTACACATCCAAATGCGACCAAAATACCCTCAAATTGGTTCACCTCTAAAGGAAAAATAAAAAAAATGGAAAGTCTTTGTGGTCAAACTTCAAAAATAGAAACTTTTAAAGTTGGGTCCTTTCGGTGAGCAATAACAAACATGATCATTTGGTATCCCCTGAAAATACCCCAAATGGCCTAAACACTCAGAATTTCCAAATTAAGCGAAACCCCTGAGAAATTCTTAATTTAGCAGGTTTTTCAAAATTCAGAAAATCATTCATAATCTCTCATACACCTTTCGAGGATCAAAAGAATTACACTGGAAAAGACCAAATTACCCCGAGGTGCATTAATTTGGCGAGACTAGGGAAAACCCCGAAAATTCTAAAAATAGCAGATTTTCAAAAATTTATGAACAGACTCAAGATTCCTTAGACACAACTTAGGGACCAAATATGACATGTTGGAAACGTCTAAAATACCCCCGAAGTGCAAAACTAAGAGAAAACCTTGAGAGATATAAATTTAGCAGGTTTCCCAAATCTTACGAAATTACTCCTAATTCATCAGCCGTACCCTTAAGATGGTTTTGGATATATGAGAAATGATTGAAATATCTATAAGATGATGAAAATGTGGAAAACCCATGAGTTTCTAAAAATAGCAGATTTTTCAAAATTTGTAAAATCACTCAAGATTTCTCAAATATAACTCGGGGGTCAGACGAGACATATCGGGAATGACCAAAATACCCCGCAATGAAAAATGCGCAAAAATGAAGGAAACTTCGAAAATTCTAAAAATAGCAGGTTTTTTCACTTACTTGGAAACTTGAATTTTCATCTTCTAGATACCATTGGAACATCCTAGAAACCTTTAGGATCGTGAATCAACTTCAGAATTCCTTCAACGAGGCGAAATTTACCCTAAAATGCACAGATGCCTAATCCTAGGTGGAATACGAACTCGAAACTTGACAAACTACTGAATCTTTTGCTTTTTTAAAGTGTAGCAAAATGGGGGTGTCTACAGAACCACATTGAAATTAGATCATCTAGGATATATGTCCCGTAGTTTGCACATCAAGAGAGTTTAAATAAGCATTTTAAAAGAAATTTAAATGAGTTAATCTTCAGAATTGAAGACTGGATTATCGGGCAAGAATGGTGCATATGGTGGTAATCCGCCACACCTTGCATTCTCGTAATCAGGTAACGAATCTCAACTTCTGGGATCGCAGATCATTGCAGTTTTACTTATGGGTTCTAGGTCCGTTACCTAGGTGGCGACTCTAGTCATTCTCTTTTGTGTGAAATTCAGATTTCTTTTGTGATCCTAAGTTCACGGAAAAGATGATTTATATCAATAATAAAAAGCACACGCCATTCGTGTGAGTATGAGAGACCAAGAGAGAGGCGGATCGCGCCCCCCTCGCAAGATCGGGTCCCACTGACTGACGACTCTGCTGGGGAACACCTAACTGCATCAAAATTTCAAAAGATAACTCGTTTGAATTTAATTTAATTGGCTCATAAAAATTCTATCTTATATCTTTGTATTGCTCTTTGAATGATTTGTTTGTATGCTATGCTTTATTTTCTTATGACATTACACTACAGACTAAATCTAACAAAACATAAAGGCATCATAAATTATGAGAACTTATTGCACACACTTACATCACTTACATCCAAACCTATGCATCTCATTTACACACACGTCCTATTTGGGAACCTGGAGTGTTATCTAGCATGGTTGGGGAGGGCATGACCCGATGCCTCTGTGTTAGAGAAGCATTCCACTCTTAGCCGAGTACTTTTATGGTGCGTAAACGGATCCGTTGATTCACGTACTGCTACTCTGGATACCCGTATAGTATATCGAACACAAATTTGCGCTAAGGGAACTCTTAGCCTTACCCTTAAATTATCCCACACTTGCTATAGTATGAACACTCATGCATCACGTGTGTGATCCTAGATTAGGATATCCTACCCATTTGTATCTAGATTAGGCCGTACTTCATATTCCAATGGCTACGATCAGTTTTTAGGTACACAAACAAACTCATGAGTCAAGATCCTTTCTACACTCTGTTAGATTATGATTAGGATGTGATGCCTTCAGGTAACACCAGATAAGATGTAAGGAGATTAAAAGCTTTCCCTTTGAGATTAGGATATAAATCTCATTTTTTCCAAGATCGCATAGGCTAGTTTCTTCTTGATCTATCCTTCAAAATCGATCATTCGCGATCTCGCCAAATCATTCGATCATAAATTTTGTTCTTTCTTCTGAATGGTCTAGCCATACATGTATCCTTCCTCATTTCTTCTTGATCCCATCATTTTTAAATCCGATAAAACCTCTCTTATTCAATTCCATATTCTCAGATTCTGTAAATGCCTTCACTCATTTAGTCCTATCATTCCCTATCATTGTATTTCACTATTCTCAGTCTTAGGCAATTTCGAATTGCTTAACCTTTATCGCCAGCCTAAGGCTAAGAAAACCCATTCCTTAGGATATCTAGTCTCCCTTGTATATTATCACATTCATTGTCATTTATCCAATCTTCATCTTTGAGTCTTCTAGATTCCAGTCTATATGTGATCTTATAGGTCATGCGTCCTATAGAATAGGGTATCCATAGGACGTTCCATTCATCTATGATAGAGTTTTCATACTTGGTCATCTAGCCTAGGTCATCTCCTTATATGTTCATTGCATCCCTAGCTTAAGGTCAATCCCTTCTTACTCAAGGGGCAACCTTTTTTCAAAATCATCTGCTAAGCTCTTCAGAGTTCATTCTGATGGTCCTTAAACTAGGGGCATTCCCCTGCATAGTCGTGTCATCGTTGTTGTGTCTTATTCATTTTTGAGGATCCATCCTCTTATCTCCCATTCCTTGCTTAGTTTGTGGTCATGTTCAATCATATAAGCTTATATCTTATTTTCCTTGATTCCAATTCAGGAGCTGTCATAGGTATGCCTATTATTTCTCGGGTTCAGATTTCTTCATTATTGGAAAGGAAACCTATCTCTCCACGACCTTCTGTTATTGATCCAGCTTCTGCACCATCTCCTTAGTCTGCTCCCATGGTGAAAATATCTGAAAATACCTAGTCCAATACCATTGCCGATATCTTGTGCTTTGTTCTCAAGCAATTGCGAGAGCTTAAGGAATCGAATCAATACATCAAGGCTCAACTGAATGAGGAATTTGGTCCAACCGCTATTACTTCTAAAGACAAAGGACCTAGCCTCCTAGATACCATTGGAGAAAGAAAGAAAATGATGGAGTTTGAGGATCTGCTAGATTGAAAACCTAAAAGGGCGGTCTAGGCTATGATCATTCCCCTGCTAAGTTGAAAACCCGAAAGGGCGGCTTAGGCAAAAGCTAAGGGGATAACTTGCTGAGTTGAAAACCTAAAAGAGCGACTCAGGCAAAAGTTAAGATTAACACGGTCCGCCAAGTTATAAACCCTGAAGAGGTGACTTGGCATGGTAAGAGAATCATTATAAGAAGGATATAGCCGGTATCAAGACTGAAGATCGAAAAAAAGTTCAAGTAGCGAGTTCAAGTGTCATCTTAGAAAGTGGGGGCATTGAAACCAAGCAATCCTAGGAATGGTAATCAAATCTTAAGTGCATTACTGTATTAAGGAAGAAGTCTGGTGTTTATTAATTAAGAAACTATTCTTTGAAAGGCTAGACTTACCAAACAAAATGTTAACTAAGTCAGAAGCATCACTGTGTTTGTCAGTGTAGTCAGTCAATCTTTTTTATTCTAAGTTCACCCTTTCAGAGTTCCCTAATCCTTGGAATAGTGTCTTTTACCATCTTTCTCTTTAATAAGAGTCAATCACTGTCCTTGTGTCCAAATGATGCAACTGTCTCGGTAAAAGAGGCCCGGTGTCGTCAGCTCGTTGCGATTGTACTTGAGCCAAGTTAATCCTGAAGGAAAGACCTCAAGAATCTAGTCAATGAGCTTTATTTTAAAGAAGATCACCTTAGAAACTACAATTTTCATAAGAAGACCATGCCCCAGAAAGGCACATGAGGCTTGGGAGAATTTCGCATGTGATGATGGTTGGACTAATTTCTCAGAAAGATGTGCCATTAAAATTCAGAATTTTCTTCCAATTAGTTGAATGCTATCCTGGTCAAGGAATGTTTATCAAAACACCTATCAAGAGGAAAATCCCACTTTCTAATTTAAGTATCCAAGAGCGCCGTTGTTCTAGATCATCAGTTTCGGGTATTTAGATCAAGGGTTTCAGTTATCAATACTCAAAATCCCCAGCAGCAAAGACCAAAACTCTCTTTGTAAAAAAAATATTGTTAAAGCTTTCTAAAAGCGTTCCTAAACAATTTATAGTCATACTTCATCGTTCCTAATGTTTATTGTCCTATCTTTCGTCGAAGTCCTAGTGTCAATGTATTCATCGTGCACAATTTTTGTTGTCGCCCAATTTCATCTTTCATCAATTCCAAGCATCTAAAATGCATCAAATTCAAGTCATTTTATTAATCCTAGGGAGGATTAATCAAAGCACTAATTTGGTCAAATCTACTATGATTTCTTACCCTCTTTGAGCCCGTTTGAGAACAGTGTCTCATTTTTCGAGTTCATTTGACAATGATCTCTTATCCTCTTTGAGCCCGTTTGAGAACGGTGTCTCATTTTTTCCGAGTCCATTTGAGAATGGTCTCTAATCCTTTTTAAGCCCATATGAGTATGGTGTCTCATTCCTTGAGCCCGTTTGAGAATGATGTCTCATCCTTTTTCCTAGTCCATTTGAGAATGGTCTCTTATCCTCTTTGGACCCATATGAGTATGGTGTCTCATTCCTTGAGCCCGTTTGAGAACGGCGATGGCGTCTGAATCCAGGTCTGCGATCGCGCGGTCGATAGAGGGCCTCTGCGGGGTCTGCAATCACAAACAAAGAGGGTCAGGGGGTCCGGGGTGGGTCCCGGACGTCCACTTCGACACCCAAGTCAGATCCTTCGACCAATCAATATAAAGGACAGCAAGGGCTTGAGAGAGAGTTTTGGCCGGGTTTACCAGGACTAAGGCGCAGATTCTATTCTGGGCATGTGGGTGGATGGGTCGGAGGGGACTAACCGGGAGAGTGGGATTAAGTTCCCAGCCTCCTCTGTCGTAGTCCTGCCTCTTTTTCTGGCTGTTTCTGTGAGGAGTCAGTCAAGAAAAAGATCCCTCTTCTTCTTTCCCTTGCCTCCCTTTTAAAGGGTGGCGTGTGGGCCTCTTCATCATTATGGAGAGAAAATATTCCTTAGTAAGATTGGGCCGTCCCTCTGTCCGGACGGCGCGCGTGGCTTTGGTAGGATAATCCCTTCCTCAATTTGTGTTGATGAGTTTTTGGGAGACGAGAAGGCGACACGTGTCGTGGTTGAGCCACCTTGCCGTTTCCCTATGTCTTTCTTCATGATGGCGGGGCTCTGGTAGTGCATGTGTGACATGTGGCGAGCAAAGGGGGCGGTGCCGTATTTATGTCTCATCATAACACCCCCTTACTCCTTTGGTCCATTTAATGGGCCAAGGGAGTAATGTTGGTGAAATATCGTCGTGGCGAGGACATTGATTGGGGCGCCGAGGTACGAGGAGTCGTGCCTTTTCATCCGGTGGTTATCTTTGGGGAATGGTGGCGTTATTATGGGTTGCCTTGTCTTGAGTTTAAAAGGAGGATCATCCTGGCATTTCGTTATCGCCTCGTTTCCTTTGTTTTTGTCGATATGTCTTGTTCTCCTTCGCGAGTTCGAGATAAGGCTCCTCTTTTCCCGGAGTCATCGAGTGATCCCAACCTGTCTTCTGATTCGGGGGGGACCCTTGCGGCCCGCTGGGAAAGGGCTAGGACGGATCTGGGCCCTCCCTCGGGTTTTCCTCCCCTTCGTCTCTCGTTGTTGCCTGGAAGGGATAAATCGTCTCGCTTCCGTGTTGCCAGGGAGTGGTCTTTCTTTTCCAAGGTTTATCGGCAGGGGATGGAATTGCGTGACAGGGTCATAAAGATGGACGAGGAGATCGAGGACCTGAAGCGGAGAAACCCGGATTTGCAAAGGAGGGTCCGTGCCCTTAATGAACAGCTGCTGGAGTATGAGGTGGACCCCTTGCTGGAGAGCTCTTGGGAGGAGGAGGGGGATTCTCTGGAGGGGGAGTCTTCTTCCAGTCACTCGGGTGATTAGCTTTTGTGGGACCAAGCTTACTTTACTTCTTTGTTCCTCTCCTTTTTGTACCGGGCCTGCGTGCCCGATCTTTGGTTTTTCCCTCTTTTGTAGGCCCGTGGGCCAGAAGGATGTGACTATGAATAGATGGCTTTTTTTTTTGTGATGTGTTTCTTATGTTGCTTCCCCTATCTCGTTTGGTTGCTTTTGCACTGTGTTTGGTGTGGACTGCCCTTGTTGTGGTGTTGTTGTTTTTTGTTTGAATCCGTGTGGGGTTCTGGGCCTTTATCTGGTGCGCTAGGCTTTTTTGCCCGTTGTGCTGGTGTGCCGAGTGCTCGTGCCGTGGCTCAAGGCCCGGACGCGTGTTCCTTCTTTGGCGGGATTACGGTCGGACCTTCTTGCTTGATTTCCTATTTCCGAACCCTTCCTGCTAGTCAGGTGGGGGGGGGGTCGGGTGATTAATGGCGATGAGGGTCGGACGGCGGGTGACGCGTGTCGCAATCGTGCGGTCTCGCCGCTTCCCAACGTCTTTCCCTGTGACAGCTGGGTTTTGCGGGTGTAGGGATGACACGTGGCGGGTGTGAGTGCGGTGCCATTTTTTATATCCCATCATACCTTTGGTCCATTGGACGAATCGAGGTAGAGGGTTTGCTTGTCTAGTCAAAGAATATCGAAGGCATTTATGAGGGCCTTGGAATGAGAGAAGGCGTGCTGCCTTGTCCTGCGGTTCCTTCCCGAGGAACCGTGGTGCCGCCGCGCCATGCTGATCGTTTATCGAATAGGAGGCGGACATGCGTTGGGCAAGTCGCTTCGTTTTCCTGCCCGCTGGCTTCTCAGTTGGCTTTATAAACGACGACTCTTCTCTGTTTTTTTACGCAGATCGCTTTTTTGCTCTTTTTTCTTCCTTCACTATTTTTCGGCCTTTCTTCGGGACTCGTCTGAGATGTCGCTGGTGGATTTGTTTGCCGGGCCCTTGTGACGGGTCCCTGGCCTTTCTCCACGCACTTGGGTTTTTCCATCTAGTGGCTTTGGTTGCCGGGCCCTTGCGACGGGTCCCAAGCCTTTCCCCACGCGCTTAGGTTTTTCCATCTAGTGGATTTTTTTGCCGGGCCCTTGCGACGGGTCCCGAGCCTTTCCCTATGCACTTGGGTTTTTTCATCTAGTGGATTTGGTTGCCGGGCCCTTGCGACGGGTCCTGAGCCTTTCCCCACGCGCTTGGGTTTTTCCATCTAGTGGATTTGGTTGCCGGGCCCTTGCGACGGGTCCCGAGCCTTTCCCCACGCGCTTGGGTTTTTCCATCTAGTGGATTTGGTTGCCGGGCCCTTGTGCTGGGTCCCGTCTTCGGATACTCTCTTTTCGTTGGGCGGGGAGGACAGGGAGATGGCTTGCTGGGGAAGCCATTCAGCGGTAGGGGTAGTGACGTCTTTTCAGCTAGCGGAGAGTGGCGTTTCGATTTTGGCGGTTCCCTCGAATTTCCCAATCGGCGCCACGTGTCCGCGTCCCATCGGATTAGACAGGGAGGGGGACTAATCGACGCGTGTCGAAACCCTAACTCTTTTTAAGACCCTTCTTTTTTTGTTGGGGATTTCATCCTTGCTTTTCCTTTGTTTCTCTCGGGTGAAGTGGGCTCCCTTCTCCGCTGGGTCCTCCAGGCTCTGTTCTTCACCAACTCCTCTGGTCTTTTGTCCTTTCCTGCTTATCTGCCTCGGTGAGTTTCGTGTTTTTTACTTCGTCTGTCGTTTGGTTGTTTACGATGTCTTCCGAGTTAGTAGAAGTAGTGGAGAGGGTTCTGCCAAGGAAAAGGAGGCGGTTGGTAAAGGGTGGGGACGGTGGCTCTCGAGATGAGCAACAACCTAGGGAGTTGGAGGATAGCTCCGGGGCTTCTGGGTCGTCATTGGGGGTCACTCCCCTTGAATCTCCCTTTCCTGCTTCTTCTGCTCGTGAGGCGGCGATTAGGGATATTCGATCTGGCTCCGTCATTCGCCCTGGCCCGGTGGCGGGTTATAAGAGCACTTTGGGAGAGGGGGCGGCGGAGAAGATTAGGAGGGAGTTTCACATTCCCGATGAATACGGGATTATGGTTCCCTCTTTTAGGGAGGGGGTGTACGAGGGTGCCACGGAGGAAGAGGTGGCCTTTTATGTCGAGGCTTTTTGGGCGGGGGTCAGTTCCCGCTCTTGGGTATCATAGTGGAGGCCCTCGAGTTCTACCGGGTGGCTCACTCCCAGCTGGCGCCTAATAGTTGGCGTACTCTTTTGGCCTTTGTGGCTAAGGCGGGCCTTCACAAGGTTCAGCCTACCCTTCCTCTGCTTCGGAGTTGCGTCGCCCTCAGCCCATTGGTGAAGGGGGAAAACGGCTGGTTGTACCTGACCCAGCGTCTCCAGGTGAAGATCGCGGCGAACTTGCCTTCCTCCATCAAGAAGTGGAAGGAGGAGTTCGTATTCATCATTCCTCCATCGGATGCGGATTGGGGCTTTCCCCACTCTTGGAGGCATTCTGTCGAGTGGCGGAGGAAAGCCCTTCCTGACGAGTCTGACTGTAGCAGATTTGATTTGGAGAAACTTGCTTCCGGGGAGCCCGTCGACGTTTCAGAGTTTAAGTGGGACAGGGGCCTGAGGAGGCTTGGTTTGGTGGGCACCGTAGAGGGGAGGGTCCGCTGTATGGGTGAGGGAGCGGGGGAGAGTTCTGCCAGCCGTCGTGGTGAGCCTTCTTTACCGGGTTGGTCTCTCCCCCCCTGCTTCCCTCTTTCTTTCTTTTTTTTAAAATTTTTTTATAGCTTGCTATGTGCTTCCGGCTGAGTCATTGTTATGCTTCTGTTTTGGGCAGCGGACATGTCTTCTCCTGACGGCGTTGGCAGGGGAAAGGGGGTCGCTGTGGCGGCGACCGGGGGTCCGGCTGCCCGTAAGAAGATCCTTTCAGACTTTATGGCAGCGGCCAGGGTCGAACGGACGCAAACAAGGCTTCCCTCATCCACGCCGTCGAGTTCCTCTGGCCGGTCAGCCGGGGCGAGGGGTGCGGTTAGGCCCCCTCCCAGGGAGTCGGAGCCCCCTGCTAAGAGGGTGGCTTCTTCTGGTGCTGATAAGGGAAAAACCGGCCCGGGGGCCTGTCCTTCTGCATCTTTCGTGGAGGATATGCCGAGTCGGCTGGAAGGGTCGGTTATGACCAAGGTGCTTCTGGAGCAGATGGAGCTTTCTCCGGAATTTTATCGGGCGAGGGGAGAACTTTTTAAGCCCGACTGGAAGGTCGGTGTAGAAGACAGCATTCTTGCGAATCCCCGGGTTGGGGTGGAGTTTGGGTTGATGGCCGCCCTTCCTGGTGACGAGGCTGAGTTGGAGAGTTTTGACCGTAGGGTCGTGGGGGCTCGGTACCTTCATTCGATGTCCTGTGTAAGTACCAGATGGTGGGCCCTTCTGTTTTTGTTTTTCCGCCCCCCCTTTTCTCCTTTTTTTTCTGTTTTTGCGGCAACCTTTCTAACGTTTTTTGCTTGTGGTGGGGGCTTTTGTAGGCCCAAAATTTTGCTAGGAAGATGCTGCAGTATATGATCGAGGACGAGTCCGAGATCGGCGCTTTTCAGGACTGAGTCCGTAAGTTGAGCGAGGACCAAGAGAAGGGCCAGGCCGAAAAGGCGGCGTTGGAGGACACTGTTACCCAACTCAGGGCGGAACTCGGGGTTTCTGAGGACGTGAGGAATCGCACGGCAAATCAATTAGTTGTGTCCCAGGAGACCTTCACTGCGGAGCTGGCAAAAGCGTGGGAGGAGTGGCGCGACTCCGAGGAATTTTTCAGGGCCGCCGCCGCCTTCAGCGTTGATATTGAGATAGACGCTTTTGCTGAGTGCCGGCAGCGTGTCCGCGAGGTTGACCCCTCCTTTCCTCTCGGGAAGCTGATGCATGAGGCTGAGGAGTTTACTCCGGGGGGTCCTTTGCCGGTGCCGGCAGATACCGCGAGGCTGGCCGACGATCTGGCGGTTGCCCCGGAAGCTCCTATAGTTGCTGAGACTCTTGCGGGAGCTCGGTGAGGCTCGGGCGCCCTTTGGATTTCGTTTTTGCTTCTTTTGATGGTTTCTGTAATAACATTTGAACTATCTTTCTTTCCTTTATATATGATGTGCCGAGAGCTCTTTGAGCCTTCGGTATTGCTCTTTGGGCTATTTGAGTTGTGATCTTTGCTGGCAAGGGTACTCCTAGTGCACCCCGTAGGGCGTCTTTTTTTTTTAATATGGAAGGACTATCTTCCCCCCGAGTGATCAGTTCGGGGTTAATGGGTCCCGCCTGCCCTTAAAGGGGAGGTCTTTTTTTTTCATGGGGAGCGTTTTAGGGTATTCTCGTGGGGATCGGCCCCGATGCTACCTCTGTCTCACTCCCTGTCTTTTTGTTTTTCATGGGGAGCGTTTTAGGGTATCTTTGGGGGGCGGCCCCGATGGTACCTCTGTCTCACTCCCCGTCTTCTTTCGGGTCCCTTATTTATCATGGGCCGGAAAGTGGAGATGCGTATAGCTTAGGTAGAAACGCTATTCCATTGATTTGTTAAGGAGGAAAATACATCTTTGCTTCTAGAAACATAAAAGAGAAACAAACAAAACACTCGTCATACTTTTAAAGGAAAACACGGAACTTACCCTATCTTTTTACTGGAAAAACTCTCGGAGGTTGTCCATGCTCCAGCTTCGAGGGACGGGGGTCCCGTCGAGGCGTTCTAGTTGGTACGCCCCGGCGCGGAGTGCTCGAACGACCCTGTATGGTCCCTCCCATTTAGGTGTGAGTTTTCCGGTGTTGCGGGGGTCAGATACCTCCGTGTAAGCCCAAGGGTCTACTCTCCTATCTTGTTTTGATGATTCTAAACATAATTGATTGTGTTTTTTAATACTAATCAATTTGCTTTGAAGTGTTGTGTTTAAGATAGGATTAATCGTTGAAGAAACCAACACTCAACTTGGTCATGCTTAAAGGTGTACCAAACAAGAGTCAAAGGAGCTAAGTGTAGCTCACATCATCACTCAAGCAAGCATCCAAAGATGGAAGATCATTTGAAGACCTAAGCTAAAGAGGGATCGAAGATTGCATAGGTATCATTGTACATCCTTTCTCTTTAGATTTTCAAGTCAAGGCAAAACGTTTTCAAAGTGTTTTCAATTTGTTTTTCAAAGAACACTTAAGAACTTAAAATGGATTAGTGAATGGTTATGTGGTGGACCAACATGTTGGGACCCTCATAAACATTCCAAAATAACCATAGGAGTTGAGTTCCAAAAGCTAAAAATCAAACAAGCAATAAAAATCAAAAACTGCGGATTTTTAGGCTTCTCGGAACTCCGAGATTTTTCTCGGAGCTCCGAGCTCGGAACTCCGAGAGTTCCCTCGGAACTCCGAGAAAAGGTCCAGTAGCGTCTGGACATTTTCTCGGAACTCCGAGAAATGGTCCAGTAGAAATTTTATTTCTTCTGGCCGTTGTCTCGGAACTCCGAGAATATTTCTCGGAACTCCGAGAATTCTCGGAACTCCGAAAACCCTGCGACAGCTCAGAATATAGCCGTTGGGATTTGAATTAATTCTTGTATTTTGATATTTCCACCCCCAAACGGTCATATTCTTTGGAGAGGCTATAAATACAATATGTAGAGACGTTTTTCTCACTCTCTTGATCATTTGAAAACATCCTTGAGCATCAAAGAAAACTTGCAACCTATTATTGCTTGAGATTTTTGTTTTCCCCAAACTTGCCTTGCAACTTGCAAATCTATTTGAGTTGGGATTTTAGAGCTTTCACTTGCAACCATCATTGAAGAGCAATCAAGGATCTACAAAGAGCATCAAGCTTTCAAGAAGAAGCCAAGCTATTCAATCTTCATTCCTTGTATAGGTGGCTAGGGCATTCCTTATTTTAATTCCCTAGAGAGCAACCGCTTAGAACTCGGCGGAGAAGGAGAGTCTTTGTAAAGGTGTAAGGGCATCCTCATTTAATATCCCTTGGAAGTGTAACCGCCTCGGAGCCGGGCATCGTGGAGGTCTCCAATAGTGGAAATCCTTAAGGACGATCTTAAGAAGAGTGGAGTAGGGCTTTGCCCGAACCACTATACATCGGTGTGTTCTTTCTTGTCTTGCATTTCCATTATTAACTTTTGGTTTGACATTTCCTTTTTGTTTCTAATTATTTACACTAACCAAATATTTAACTAAGTAAAGAAAATTTCAATTAGGGTTTATAGGTAATTTTCAAAAGGCCTAATTTTGAGTTAAATTTCAATTCACCCCCCCTCTTGATTATTTCAATTGGTATCAGAGCCTCATCTCTAATTTTTTAGAAAACCCTAACCGGTCTAGAGTAAAGATTCTAAAAATGGCAAACTACCCTCAACACCATGAAGGTTATTCAAACACTAGGCCACCCTATTTTGATGGAACAAACTATGGTTTTTGGAAAACCAAAATGAAAATCTTTTTAACCCAAGACTATCAAATGTGGAGAGCAATTAATAATGAATACATCTTACCCACAAGAAATTTAAATGATTGGACCGAAGCCGAACAACAAGCTTCGAATTATAATGCCAAAGCCATGAATTCTCTTATTTGTGCTCTATCTCCCGGAGAATTCAATAGAGTATCAAATTTGAATTCGGCTAAGGAAATTTGGGACACTTTAGAAGTCACCCATGAGGGAACGAATCAAGTAAAAGAATCTAAAATGAACCACCTTTTTCGGCAATACGAACTCTTTCAAATGACATCCGATGAAACAATTGCCGACATGTACACTAGATTCACCAATCTTGTAAATGGATTAAGGGGTCTTGGAAAACAATTTTCCAAAAGAGATTTAGTGACTAAAATCCTTAGGTCCTTACCTTTGTCTTGGGAATCCAAAACCTCCGCAATCACCGAAGCCAAGGACATGAACACATTGAACCTAGATGAACTAATAGGGTCCTTGATCACCCATGAAATGATTTTCAAAACAAAAGCACCCGAAATCGAAACTAAAATCAAAAAAGAAAAATGAATTGCTTTTGCTTGTAATGTAGGTGAAAACGAAGATGCAAAAGAAGACATGGAAGATGAAGTTGCCCTCCTAACAAGAAGGATCAAATTCTTGCAAAGGAACATGGGAGGGATGAGAAATAGAAGGACAAATCCTCCATTCAAGAAGAAAGAAGAACTCGGTGATGGATCCACTCAACCACGATGTTACGGTTGCAAGAAGCTTGGACACATTCGCCCGGATTGTCCACTCAACAATGAACCCACTTCAAACAACCGCTTCAAGAGAAGAGAAGGCAAGAAAGGAATGACCGCCACATGGGATGAGGAAATTGATAGCGAAGGCGAACAAAATGATGGCGAAGATTGCTTGATAGCAAAGAACGTATGCTTCATGGCCTCAACAAACGACAACAATGAGGTAAACACTTTAAATGATGTTATTGTTTTAAAAGAAGTTCTTGATTCCCTACAAAATGCAAATGATGAACTTGAAATTCAATTTGATAAAATTGCATCACTTGAAAATTCTCTTGCTAACATGACAAAAGAATTTGGTTGGTTAAAAAAGGATCATGAATTTTTAGATGATAAGAATGAAAAATACAAAGTAGAAATTCATGAGTTAAATGCTTCTATCAAAATCTTAAATAAAAACCGACAAGAACTCTCAAATGAAAACAACAATCTAAAGCATGAAAATGGTAGATTATCTTTTGAGTATGATGAACTAAAGAAACTCTTTGAAAAATTTGAAAATAGTTCATTAAAATTGGATAGGCTTGTTAATCTTCAAAAAATGTCAAGTGACAAAAGTGGACTTGGACATAAATGGAACACCACAATATCCAACTATAAAACTAAACTTGAAAAGGTTTCTTCTAGAGATACCAAAATTTGCTTTTATTGTGGTCTAGAAGGTCATTACAAGGTTGCTTGCTTACATGCTAAACAAGATAAGATTAAGTTGAACTTTAATGTGAAAACAAATGAACATAGCAAGATTAGGAAGATTTGGGTACCTAAGGGATCTCACTTGCCTATTCATATGTAGGTATGCCTTAAAAGCCATAACAAGAGGAACACATGGTACCTTGATAGTGGATGCTCTAGACACATGACTGGAGACCTCACTCAATTCGCATCACTATCACTCAAGGATGGTGGAGAAGTTACCTTTGGAGATGACAAGAAAGGAAAAGTCAAAGGTGAAGGCACCATAGGTAACTCTACCTCTCCCATACATGATGTACTCTTTGTTGATGGTTTGTCCCATAATCTTATTAGCATTAGTCAATTATGTGATAATGGTTTTGAAGTTGTTTTCAATCCCGATAAATGCATTGTTAAAAATAAGATAGATGGAGTAGTCAAATTCATAGGTTCTAGAGACAATAACATTTACACAATTGGATTAGATGATCTTAGACTCCAAAATGTGACTTGTCTTAATGCCATTAGTGAGGATTCTTGGCTATGGCATAGGAGGTTGGGTCATGCCGGAATGGATCTCATTTCGACCCTCTCCTCAAAAGAAAGTGTTAGAGGATTGCCTAAGTTCAAATTCATCAAGGATCACATTTGTAGAACTTGTCAATTAGGAAAACAATTGAAAAGCTCATTTGCACCTAAAAATATGATTTCAACTTCCTACCCCTTGGAGCTACTTCATATGGATCTTTTTGGACCAATGAAGACAAGTAGCCTAGGTGGAAAGAGGTACGTGTTCGTAGTTGTGGATGACTACTCACGGTTCACTTGGGTCATATTTCTAGCACACAAAGATGAAACTTATGAAAACTTCCTTATATTGTGCAATCAAATACAAAATGAAAAAGGTGTTGCTATCTCTTACATTAGAAGTGATCATGTAACGGAATTTGAAAATGTACATTTTGACACTTATTGTAATGAACATGGCATAAAACATAATTTTTTCGCACCTAGAACACCTCAACAAAATGGAGTAGTAGAAAGAAAGAATCGAACTCTCCAAGAAATGGCTAGAACTATGTTGCATGAAAATGATCTCCCTAGATATTTTTGGGCGGAAGCGGTTAGCACCGCTTGCTATATCATAAACAGGGTATATCTAAGGCCAATTTATAAGAAAACACCTTATGAGCTTTGAAAAAACTTGAAATCAAATATAAGCTATTTTAGAGTGTTTGGATGTAAATGCTTTATTTTAAACATCAAAGATAATCTACACAAATTTGATAGAAAATCGGATGATGGAATATTCTTAGGGTATTCTTCTCATAGCAAGGCATATAGAGTATTTAATAGGAGAACCCTAGTAGTAGAAGAATCCATGCATGTGACATTTGATGAAAGAGAGCCAACACCACAAGAAATGCCACATGATGAGGATGAACCCATTGAACATCTTTTTCCAAAATTGAGTGCTCCTCCTCATGCATCAACAAGTCATACATTACCTAGTGAGGAAGTAGAAAATGAAAATGATGACTCATTGCCTAGGGATAGGAGAACATTGGTAGATCATCCTGAATCCCAAATTTTAGGTGATGCCACATTGCCAGTAAGAACTAGATCATACTATCGTAGTGTGAGTAACAATTTGGCGTTCCTATCCGAATTAGAACCAAAATTCATCAAGGAAGCTGAAAAGGATGAATATTGGTTGATGGCTATGCAAGAAGAGCTAAGTCAATTCGAAAGGAACAGAGTGTGGAGGCTAGTGCCTAGACCTAGTGATCATCCAGTCATTGGCACGAGATGGGTGTATAGAAATAAATTGGATGAAAATGGAATTATCACTAGGAATAAAGCTAGGCTTGTAGCCCAAGGGTACAATCAGGAGGAATGGATAGATTATGATGAGACATTTGCTCCTGTTGCCCGTATGGAGGCTATTAGGATACTTTTGGCATATGCATCTCATAAAGGATTTAAACTATATCAAATGGATGTCAAAAGTGCCTTCCTAAATGGCTATATCCAAGAGGAAGTGTATGTTGAGCAACCTCCAGGTTTTGAAGACTTCAAACATCCAAATCATGTCTTCAGGCTTGATAAAGCTTTATATGGATTAAAGCAAGCTCCTAGAGCTTGGTATGAGAGGCTTTGCACTTTCTTAGTTGAAAAGGGATTCAAGATGGGAAAGGTGGATAAAACCTTATTTATCAAAAGAGAAAATCATGATATCCTCCTTGTCCAAATCTATGTGGATGATACCATCTGTGGCTCAACTAATCAAAAATTGTGTGATGAATTTGCAACCTTAATGAAAAATGAATTTGAAATGAGCATGATGGGAGAGTTAACCTACTTCTTAGGACTCCAAATTAAACAATACAAAAATGGAATATTTTTAAATCAAGAAAAATATACAAAGGAGTTATTAAAGAAGTATGGCATGGATAGCAGTAAGACATCAAGAATTCCCATGAGTACTACTGCTAAGCTAGAAAAAGATGAATTTGGCAAATCTGTGGATCAAAAATTGTATAGGGGTATGATAGGTAGTTTGCTCTATTTGACAGCCAGCAGACCAGACATTATGTTTACTGTCTGTCTCTGTGCTCGATTTCAATCGGATCCTAAAGAATCTCACCTATCAGCAGTTAAGAAGATCTTCAAGTACTTAAGAGGAACCCAAAGTCTAGGACTGTGGTATGAAAGATCATCTTCCTTCACTCTCATCGGATATTCAGATGCAGACTTTGCTGGATGTAGAGTAGATAGGAAAAGCACTAGTGGGACTTGCCAATTCTTGGGTAAATCACTTGTTTCATGGTTTAGCAAGAAGCAAAATTCAGTAGCTCTGTCCACAACAGAAGCAGAATATGTGGCAGCTGGAGCTTGCTGTGCTCAAGTCCTATGGATGAAAAGCACATTGATGGACTATGCAATTAAAATGGACAATATTCTCATCCAATGTGACAACACTAGTGCTATAAGCTTAACAAAGAACCCCATACAACACTCAAGAACAAAACATATTGAGATCAGGCACCACTTCATTAGAGATCACTCACAAAAAGGGGATATTTGCTTAAAATATATCAACACTGAAGAACAATAAGCGGATATCTTTACAAAACCCCTTAGTGATGATAGAATTTGCTATATCCGAAGTGCCTTAAACATATGGAGTGCGGATCAAATCAAAGAAATTGCCAAATAAATACTTTGTGCCTTTAACCAGCTTATCTATATAGTATTTATATATATAATCTTTGTTTGGTAGTATCTGCATGAATGAGATGTCAAATTTTTAATCTTAAAAATCACTCAATTGATATTCTTAGCCTTCTTAGTTTTTCTAAGTTGGAGAGGTATCTTCACTTTAATTAAAATACCTAACATCTTGACATATGTCAACATCTCGATCATGAACAGGTATATGTCCATTACTTGGTTATATATTTTTATACCATAAGCATTGATTTAGGGGGAGTTATCCACTCCTAAATTTTTTTTTTTACACCCTTTCTGTCGATGACAAAAGGGGGAGAAGTTTGAAATTGATTATCTATTCAATTGACTATATGCACCACTTTCTTATAACTTGAATCATTTATATGTGTGCATATATTGAGGGGGAGTTCCAGTATTCACTTGCCTACTATGTCACTCCACACACACCTCATAATCAATTTTGTTTGTCATCATCAAAAAGGGGGAGATTGTAAGCCCAAGGGTCTACTCTCCTATCTTGTTTTGATGATTCTAAACATAATTGATTGTGTTTTTGAATACTAATCAATTTGCTTTGAAGTGTTGTGTTTAAGATAGGATTAATCGTTGAAGAAACCAACACTCAACTTGGTCATGCTTAAAGGTGTACCAAACAAGAGCCAAAGGAGCTAAGTGTAGCTCACATCATCACTCAAGCAAGCATCCAAAGATGGAAGATCATTTGAAGACCTAAGCTAAAGAGGGATCGAAGATTGCATAGGTATCATTGTACATCCTTTCTCTTTAGATTTTCAAGTCAAGGCAAAACGTTTTCAAAGTGTTTTCAATTTGTTTTTCAAAGAACACTTAAGAACTTAAAATGGATTAGTGAATGGTTATGTGGTGGACCAACATGTTGGGACCCTCATAAACATTCCAAAATAACCATAGGAGTTGAGTTCCAAAAGCTAAAAATCAAACAAGCAATAAAAATCAAAAACTGCGGATTTTTAGGCTTCTCGGAACTCCGAGATTTTTCTCGGAGCTCCGAGCTCGGAACTCCGAGAGTTCCCTCGGAACTCCGAGAAAAGGTCCAGTAGCGTCTGGACATTTTCTCGGAACTCCGAGAAAATTTCTCGGAACTCCGAGAAATGGTCCAGTAGAAATTTTATTTCTTCTGGCCGTTGTCTCGGAACTCCGAGAATATTTCTCGGAACTCCGAGAATTCTCGGAACTCCGAGAATGATTCTCGGAACTCCGAGAACCCTGCGACAGCTCAGAATATAGCCGTTGGGATTTGAATTAATTCTTGTATTTTGATATTTCCACCCCCAAACGGTCATATTCTTTGGAGAGGCTATAAATACAATATGTAGAGAAGTTTTTCTCACTCTCTTGATCATTTGAAAACATCCTTGAGCATCAAAGAAAACTTGCAACCTATTATTGCTTGAGATTTTTGTTTTCCCCAAACTTGCCTTGCAACTTGCAAATCTATTTGAGTTGGGATTTTAGAGCTTTCACTTGCAACCATCATTGAAGAGCAATCAAGGATCTACAAAGAGCATCAAGCTTTCAAGAAGAAGCCAAGCTATTCAATCTTCATTCCTTGTATAGGTGGCTAGGGCATTCCTTATTTTAATTCCCTAGAGAGCAACCGCTTAGAACTCGGCGGAGAAGGAGAGTCTTTGTAAAGGTGTAAGGGCATCCTCATTTAATATCCCTTGGAAGTGTAACCGCCTCGGAGCCGGGCATCGTGGAGGTCTCCAATAGTGGAAATCCTTAAGGACGATCTTAAGAAGAGTGGAGTAGGGCTTTGCCCGAACCACTATACATCGGTGTGTTCTTTCTTGTCTTGCATTTCCATTATTAACTTTTGGTTTGACATTTCCTTTTTGTTTCTAATTATTTACACTAACCAAATATTTAACTAAGTAAAGAAAATTTCAATTAGGGTTTATAGGTAATTTTCAAAAGGCCTAATTTTGAGTTAAATTTCAATTCACCCCCCCTCTTGATTATTTCACTCCGCCCGTCGTAGTACTAGGTCTCCGGGCTTTACCGAGCGCTTTTTTACTCGGGCATTATAGTATCGTGCCACTCTTTGCTGGTAGGAGGCGGTTCGGAGGAGGGCCTGCTCTCTTTTTTCGAGCACGAGATCGAGAGTGTTCCGGAGGAGTTCGGAATTTCCCTGTTCGTCATAATTCTCTGTGCGGAAGCTAGAGAGGCTGATTTCCAGCTGAATGACCGCTTCGGCCCCGAAGGTCAAGCTAAAAGGGGATTCTCCAGTCGTGGTCCGCGGCGTCGTTCGATAGGCCCAGAGGACGCTGGGGAACGCCTCTACCCAGTTTTTCCCGGCTTCTCCCAATCGCTTCTTGAGGCTCTGAAGCAAGATCCTGTTAGTTACCTCTACCTGCCCGTTGGCCTGCGGGTGTGCTACGGAGGCGAAACGGTGTTCGATGCTTAGGTTATCGCAGAATCTGCCGAATTCAGCACTTGCGAACTGGGGACCGTTGTCCGTCACAAGTGTCTTTGGAATGCCGAAACGGCAGACCACGTCGTGATAAAAGAACTTCTCCGTCGCTTTCGAATTGGGTTTTGCCACGGCTTTGACCGCGACCCATTTGGTGAAGTAGTCGATGGCGACGTACAACATTGTATGTCCCCCGGGGGCTTTTGGGAAGGGTTCGACTAGATCCAAGCCCCACATGGCGAAAGGCAGGGGCCCTGCCATCGCGGTGTATGGTGTGGCCAGTTGGCTGGGGGTGGTCGCGTACCTTTGGCATGGGTTGCATTTTTTGACAAATTCCTTGGCGTCCCTGAGGATCGTAGGCCAGAAGTAGCCGTGCCTCACTATTTTCTGAGCCAGAGTCTGGCCGCCTCCGTGGTCTCCGCAGATTCTTTCATGTACTTCTCATAGCGCGTACTCTGATTCGGAGGGTACCAGGCATCGGAGATACGGCCATGTGTATGACCGTTTGTAGAGCCTGGGCCTGTGGACCACGTAGTGGGCGGCTTTGGCGGTTAGGCGAGGAGCTTCCAGCTTATCTGCGGGAAGTATCCCGTCTTTCAGTATCGCATGATGAGGTCCATCCAGTTTGGTCCAGGTGGAATCTCCAAAACTTGCACCTCGTCGATGCTGGGGTGGGGCAGTATTTCTGTAAGCACGGTGCCGAAGTCATGGGTCTCTTCGGCGGCCATTTCCGACAACGCATCCGCTCGATTGTTCATGTCTCGCGGTACCTGGAGGATCTCTACCTCTCCCATTCCCTTCAGCTTTTCTTTTACCTTCTGGAGGTATCTCTTCATTCTGAAGCCCTTGGCTTCGTATATTCCGTTCACTTGGTTAACGACGAGCTGGGAGTCACTATGGACTTTCAACTTTTCCGCATCGAGCTCTGCGGCTAGACTTAGTTCTGCTAGCAAGGCTTCGTTTTCAGCCTCGTTGTTGGAGGCTTTGAAATCTAGCCTGAGGGCGTATTCCAGTATGAATCCTTCTGGGCCGCGGAGGACCATTTCCGCCCCGTGCCCTATTTTGCCTGCTGAGCCATCAACGTGCAGGGTCCAGTGAATCTCGCCGCTCTGTTTTGCTGAGCTTGGCGTCATGTCTTCACGAGCCATCTGTTCGGTGGGGCGCTCGTTATTTTCCACTGTTGTTGGTTCTGCTGCCGGGGCCGTAGATTCCACTATAAAGTCAGCAAAGGCTTGGGATTTAATAGCCGGCCTCGGTCGGACCTGTATGTCGAATTCTCCCAACTCAACGGCCCAACTTACCATCCTACCCGAGGTCTCTGGCTTTTGAAGAATTTTCCTCAGGGGTTGGTCCGTTAAAAGCACAATGGGGTGGGCCTGGAAGTAGGGGCAGAGCTTCCGGGCGGCGCTGACGACTGCGAGGGTGAATTTCTCTATGTTTAGGTACCAGATTTCCGCACCGTGGAGAGTCTTGCTCACGTAGTACACTGGGTGCTCCTTCTTGTCGCTTTGCTTGGCCAACACCGTGCTCACCGCCGTGGGGCTGATGGCCAGATACAAAAATAGTTCTTCCCCCGGCTCGGGTTTGGTGAGTACGGGAGGGGTCTGAAGGTATTGCTTCAAGGCGTCGAAGGCTTCTTGGCAGGCCGGGGTCCATTCGAATTCTCGTATATTTTTTAGTTGTTTGAAGAAGGGATGGCATTTTTCTGCCGACTTAGGCATGAATCGGCCGAGGGCTGTGATTCGCCTTGCGAGCCTCTGTACTTCTACTGCCGTCGTCGGGGACTCCATGTATAGGATGGTCTGGATCTTTTCAGGGTTGGCCTCGATCCCTCTCTGGCTAACCATGAACCCTAAGAACTTTTCGGAGGTTACCCCGAAGGTGCACTTTGTGGGGTTCAGCTTCATTCGGGCTCGTCGTAGGGTGCTGAAAGTCTCCTGAAGGTCGGAGATGTGTTTGGCGGACTCCAAACTTTTTACCAGCATGTCGTCGACATACACCTCTACATTTCTCTTGATTTGCGCCTGGAATAGCTTATTTACGAGGCGCTGGTAGGTGGCGCCCGCGTTTTTTAACCCGAAGGGCATAACGGTGTAACAGTAGAGGCCCTGATCGGTAATGAACGCTGTTTTTTGGATGTCCGGCTCGTGCATTTTTACCTAATTGTAACCCGAGAATGCATCCAAGAAGGTGAGGAGTTCGTGCCCGGATGTGGCGTCGATGAGCTGGTCTATGCGCGGGAGGGGGTAGGGATCCTTTGGGCAGGCCCGGTTTAGGTCTGTGAAGTCTATAGAGGCCCGCCAGCCTCCACTAGCTTTCTTGACCATGACGACGTTGGACAGCTATTCGGGGTACCGGATTTCTCTGATGAACCCGGCTTGTAGTAGCTTCTCCACTTCGGCCTTTATGTGAGTTTGACGTTCTACCGCGAAGTTCCTCTTCTTCTGTTGGACGGGTTTAAGGGCGGGGTTCACGTTTAACTTGTGAACAGCCAACTCCTTGGGTATCCCAGGCATGTCTTTGGCGGACCATGCAAACATGTCTTCGTTGGCTCTGAGGAAGTCGATCATCCGGTCTCGCAGGGGGCCTTTTAGTAGGGAACTGATCCGGACTTGTCACTCTGGCTGATCTTGGGTTATGAAGATGGAGTCTAGCTCCTCGGCGGGCTCTCCTCTGACTGTGCGGGCCCGCTGCCGGGGGTCTTCACTGTCGATCGTGAAGTTTTCGGCAGGGGCGTTGGTCCCTCTCAGGCTTGCTGCGTAGCACTGGCGTGTTATCATTTGCTGTCTCCGGACCTCCCCTACTCCGGCCGGAGTGGGGAATTTCATCTTGAGGTGGGGGGTGGAGACTATTGCTCCCAAATCTCTGAGAGCGGGGCGCTCAATAATGGCACTGTAAGTGAAAGGTATATCCACAACCATGAAGGTGGTCAGGATGGTCTTTTGGAGGGGGTACGTCCCGAAAGTCACGGGTAAGTCGATTTTGCCATTGACCCGCACAGATGCCCCGGAGAACCCGTAGATGGAATACTCTGCGGGTCCCAGCCTCTCTTGGCCCAGTTTCATTTCTTCGAAGGATCCGAGGTGTAATACGTTGACGGAGCTTCCCGTGTCGACCAGAATCTTTCCTATGTCGAAGTTGGCGACGACCAGCCTGACGACCAGTGCGTCGTCGTGCGGGACCTATAGCCCGTCGAGGTCTTCGTTGGAAAAGGTGATGATCTGGTCTTGTCGGGGTGGATCCGTTCGGGCCTTTTTGGAAGGCATATCCATGGAGAACACCCGCTCTGCGTATGCCCGCCGACCAGCTGTTGTCGGTCCTCCCGCTGCCGGTCCTTCCGCGATGATATTGATTTTTCCTATGATGGTAGGAGGCTGCTCGCGGGCTTGCGGTTGTTCGGGGGGCTCGTCTTTCCGGGGGCGCTGGTGGCGGTGTGCGTCGCACCTACTGCGGGATCGACGTCTGCTTTGGGAGCGATGCCTGCTCGGGCATCGGTGCCGGCTAGTGGATCGGCGGCAGCCGCTGGACCGGCGCCTATCGGGTGACCGACGCATTCCTCTGGGCTCGTCGGGTGGACGCTGGACTTCGGCGAACTTTCGCCAGGGCTCCTGAGATATTGATTCAGGTGTCCTTCTTCGGCCAGCTTTTCCAGCTAGAGGCGGAGGTGGAAGCAGTGGTCGGTTTCGTGGCCGTAGTCCCAGTGGAATTCGCAGAACTTTTTGGCAGACCGTTTCTTTGGGTCCGTGGCCATTCGCTTGGGGGGGTCAGGAGACCCTGATCTCTGATGGCTAGTAGGACATGGGAGAGGGGAACCTTTAGTCGGGCGCTTCCCAGTCTTTCGAAGACGGGGATGGGGTTCCGGCTCCCCTGTTTCTCCTCGGCCCTTGGCCTCATGATCCTTCGGCCGTCGTTGTTCTTTCTTTCATCGGGGCCAGGCTGGTTCCGCTCTCGGGCGCAGGCTTCTTCTGCACGTACGAACTTGTCGGCCTTGGATTCAAGTTCCTGTAGGTCCCGTGGCGGCTTGAGGGTGAGATGCAGCTTGAGATTCAGATCTGTGGTGGCGTGCTTTAGTGTGGCGACCGCTATTTGGACGTCCATGTTAGAAAGTTGAGCCAATTCGGTGTTGAATTTTAACATGAAGTCTCATAGGGTCTCATTTCTTCCCTGCCGGAGGGCTAAGAGGGCGTCCGCTGGATCATGGCAGAGGCGGTTGTTGGCGAACCTTGTGTTGAACTTTCTCCCGAATTCGTGGAAGGATGCAATGGAGTCGGGATCCAATCTCATGTACCAGTCGTTAGCGGTTTTTCTTAACAGGGAGGCAAAAGCTCTGCACATGAATCTGTCTGACGCGCCTCGGAGCGTCATTACCCTTTTGAAGGTTTGGAGGAACTCGAGGGAGTCTGTGCTCCCATCGTACAGACCGAAGCAAGAGAGGTCTATTCCTGCTTCTGCTGGGATTTTTAAGACCTCCGAGGTGAATGGGGATGCCGTTTCCCTCTCCCATTGGTCGAGGATGCCGTGGGCGTAGGGCTTTTTCATTTCTAGTTTTACCTCTCGGATTTGCCTCTGCAGGTCGGCTATCGGATCCGTATTGGACGGTTGCGCTGAGGTTGCTAGTTCTTCTGCCCGTACCGGGGGCGGTTCCTGGAAATGGGTAGCCCGAACAGGGGGAGCGCGGCTTAGCGTAGCCTGCCTCCCGCTGTCTCGTTGGTGTCCCCTTGCTGCGGGGGGCAAGGGGCTATTCGCCAACGGGGATGGCGTTCGGCGAGTCGGTGCTCACTTTTGCCGGGGATGACGCTCCCCTGGCTGTTCCTCGTCGCCTTCGTCTGGTCCTGCGTTGTCAGGGGCCTCCCCGGAGCCGGAGCGTTCGGCGGGGGAAAGCGTTGGAGTAGCTCTCGGCGGAGTTCGTTGAACATCTCCATGGTGGGGATCATCTGCGATGTGCTGGAGGAGGGCTGGTGTCGGCCCGAGAGCGGTGAGTCGGGCTCCCGGGAGCTTGAGGTGTGGGTTTGTGCGCGTTGAGCCTGGCTCCTCGTCATTACCCCTATTTCTTGCTGTTGGGTATGGTTTCTCATCGCCATAAGGCGTTCAGTACTCGACGAGTCCCACGGATGGCGCCAATATGATGGCGTCTGAATCCGGGTCTACGATCGCGCGGTTGGTAGAGGGCCTCCGCGGGGTCTGCAATCACAAACAAAGGGGGTCAGGGGTCCGGGGTGGGTCCCGGACGACCACTTCGACACCCAAGTCAGATCCTTTGACCAATCAATATAAAGGACAGCAAGGGCTTGAGAGAGAGTTTTGGCCGGGTTTACCAGGACTAAGGCGCAGATTCTATTCTGGGCGTGTGGATGGATGGGTCGGAGGGGACTAACCGGGAGAGTGGGATTAAGTTCCCAGCCTCCTCTGTCGTAGTCCTGCCTCTTTTTCCGGCTGTTTCTGTGAGGAGTCAGTCAAGAAAAAGATCCCTCTTCTTCTTTCCCTTGCCTCCCTTTTAAAGGGTGGCGTGTGGGCCTCTTCATCATTATGGAGAGAAAATCTTCCTTAGTAAGATTGGGCCGTCCCTCTGTCCGGACGGCGCGCGTGGCTTTGGTAGGATAATCCCTTCCGCAATTTGTGATGATGAGTTTTTGGGAGACGAGAAGCTGACACGTGTCGTGGTTGAGCCGCCTTGCCGTTTCCCTATGTCTTTCTTCATGACGGCGGGGCTCTGGTAGTGCATGTGTGACATGTGGCGAGCAAAGGGGGCGGTGCCGTATTTATGTCTCATCAAACGGTGTCTCATTTTTTTGAGTCCATTTGAGAATGGTCTCTAATCCTTTTTTAGTCCAATGAGTATGGTGTCTCATTCCTTGAGCCCGTTTGAGAACGGTGTCTCATCTTTTTTCCGAATCCATTTGAGAATGTCGCTTATCCTCTTTGACCCCATAGGAATATGGTGTCTCATTCCTTTGAGCCCGTTTGAGAACAATGTCTCATTTTTTTCCAAGTCCATTTGAGAATAGTCTCTTACCCTCTTTGAGCCCATTAAAAAATATGGTGTCTCATTTTTTCTGAATCTATTCGAAAATGGTCTTTTATTCTTTTTAAGCCCGCTCGAAAGTAATGTCTCATTCTATCCAAGCCTATTCGACAACGGTGCCTCATCTTTTTTTTGGAGCTCATTTGAGAATGGTCTCTTATCCTCTTTGAGCCCATATGTGTATGGTGTCTCATTCCTTGAGCCCGTTTGAGAATGATGTCGGATCTTTTTTTCTGAGTCCATTTGAGAATGGTCTCTTATCCTCTTTGAGCCCATATGTGCATGGTGTCTCATTCCTTAGGCCTGTTTGAGAACAATGTCTCATCTTCTTCTTTTTTCGAATCCATTTGAGAATTGTCTCTTATCCTCTTTGAACCCATACGAATATGGTGTCTCATTCCTTTGAGCCCGTTTGAGAACATTGTCTCATTTCTTTTCAAAGTCCATTTGAGAATGCTCTCTTATCCTCTTTGAGCCTATTCAAAAATATGGTGTCTCATCTTTTCTGAATCTATTCGAAAATGGTCTTTTATTCTTTTTAAGCCCGCTCGAAAGTGATGTCTCATTCTATCCAAGTGTGTTCGACAACGGTGTCTCATCTTTTTTTTCGAGCCCATTTGAGAATGGTCTCTTATCCTCTTTGAGCCCATATGTGTATGATGGGATGAACTCTTCTTCCATAAATATCGCATTCCTGCTTACAAAACAGTTTTGCTCGCTTGGGTTATAGCATATATAACCCTTTGTTTCCTTAGGATATCCAATAAAAATACACCTTTCGCTTCTTGCCTCTAACTTATCAACGCCACTTATGTTCTTAACATGGGCGGATCACCCCCATATCCTCATATGATTTAATGAGGGTTTTCTACATGTCCATATCTCATATGAATTAGATGGTACTGATTTAGTTGGGACACGATTTAAGACATAGAGCGTCGTTTCTAGGGCATATCCCCATAGAAACAGAGGTGCTTATGTGAAACTCATCAGAGACTAGACCTTGTCCAACAAAGTCTTATTTCTACGTTCTGAGACACCATTTAATTCTGGTGTTGCAGGTGAGGTCCATTGAGAGATGATTCTATTTTCTTTTAAGTAATCCCTAAACTCATCCGAGAGATACTCTTCACCTCTATCAGAGCATAGAGCCTTCATTCTTTTATTTAACTGATTCTCTACTTCATTCTTGAACTCTTCAAACTTTTCAACGGTCTCAGACTTACGTCGCATAAGGTACAAATATCCATACCTTGAATGGTCATCCGTAAAAGTCACGAAGTATATCAGCCCTCATCTTGTCGGATGAGAAATGAGACCACATACATCACTATGTATAATCTCCAACAAATCTTGGGATCTTCCCCTCTTGTCCTTGAAGGGAATTTTGGTCATTTTACCTTGAAGACATGGTTCACAAGTTGAAAAAGGTTCCACTTGGATAGAATCCAATGGACCATCTTTTACCAATTTTGTAATCCTATCTAGGTTAATATGGCCTAATCGAAGATGCCATAGATGTGTGGGAATGGTCGTATTCCTTGCTCTTTTAAGGTTTGGAATATTCTGAATAGAAATATCCTCAATGTTACTTACATTTTTTAAAGCATTTAGTATAAATAATCCGTCAACTAATGTACCTTCTGTGATTAAGGAATTACCATTTTTTATAAAAACACTACTTTTATTAAAACTTGCAGAATAAACATCAATCAATAGTTTAGAAAGTAAAATCAAATTCCTTCTAATGGAAGGTACATAAAGAGAACTATTTAAACGTAAATATCCTCATAAAAATGCTAGTAGTAGATCACCCACAGCTAGGACTGGAACCATTGCATCCATTCCAACCTGTAGGTAGAGTTCGCCCTTAGTCAATCTTCTTCCTCTCTTGAACTCATAGAGAGGTCTTGGTTGACTTCTTGAAAGTTTTCTTGTTCTGGACTTTGAAAATATTTTTCTTAGAACATTGGCCTTTACCCTTTGTTTTTTTTTTGTTGCCTTTCGATTTGGGAGTTCAAACTATATTAGCTTCAACTAAGAAAGAGGATTTTTTATTCTTTTTCTGAAGATCCTCAGTAGATTGAAGAGGATTCAACAATTTATTAACGTCATTGACAGTTTGTTCATATGGTAATTCATGACAAAGTCATTGAATGATGGTGGTAGGAATGCTAACACCATGTCGACTTGCGACTCAGCATCTAACATGGCTCCTAAAACTTCGAGCTCATTTAGATAGCCCATTATCTTCAACATGTGATCTTTACTGGGGTTCCTTCCACCATTTTTGTGAAAACTAGGCCCTTAATTGCTATTTGTCTGTCACTGCGATTTTGTTGTCCAAACATCTCCCTAAGATTGTGCATAATATCCATGGATGAAGCCATTCCGACATGTTGTTGTTGCAACACGTTTGCCATCAATCCAAGGATATAGCACTTAGCCATTTGGTCATCTTCTTACCATTTGTGGCTCTGTCCCTGACATCCTGGGGAGCATCGGGACCAGGAAACTAAGGTGCCTCAGTAGTCAAGACCCAATGAACTTTCGTTGCTGTGAGCACTAGAGTTAAGTTTCTCTTCCAGTCCACATAATTTGGACCAGTAAGTTTGTTGTCCTCAAGAATCCTAGCTAATGGATTGAAGGATGCCCTATCTAATGCAAAGGAAATGAGGCATAAAATTAGCAAAACTAATTATTTTAGATTTATCATGACATGTAACCATTAGATCTGGGTTTTTGATCTGTAATGGTACTGCCCATTGTTTGTCACATTTATGTGCCCCTCAAGCACATAAATCAAGAGAAATAACATGATTTCTCCAATGGGCATCGGATGCTCATTAACAATAACTTTGTTAAGTACGAGTGGATTCATTTAATCCATCATATTATTAATATGACATATGATTTGATTTTGGCCTCCAAGCATCGCAGTGTATCTATCATTTGGGCATCAACACTCTTTGCTTGGTTAAGTTAACACCCACTGCCTCGGAACCATTTTACAAAACATACTAACTTCTGCTTTGGCATATGACTAATATATTTTGTAAATATCCCTTATTTTTATAGAAATCTATTAGTTACTCTACATAGAAAATCAAGATCGGCTTCTGCTTTGGCATATGACCTGTCCTGTTCTCTAAACTAGCCAACCAGTAAATGGGTACAGAAGGCCATGGAGATTAATCCTTTCAATTTGAATCCACATTTACTACTTAATATTTTATAAAGAGGGTTTCTTTTAAGTGGAAAAAAATTATTCCTATGCATGCATCTAAAACAAACCATCCAATGGAAATATATACATAAGGAAAGGAAAATGCAATCATCCATCACACATCCAAACCATAGAAAAGTAAACCAACCACATCCATAATCTTAATTTTGGCATCTTGGATTTATAGGGATTCTCTCACTAACCTTTTTATAATTATCTAACCATTTTAGAGTTACTTAATCCCCATAATTCTATATTACCAAAATTAATGGTGAAATTTGGGCAACTATTAGCTATTCGCAATAAGAAAAATCCGCTGACCTGAAGGCGATTTTTCAAAGGTATTAGTACTGATATACTTCATCATATGAAGTATCTTAGATCAGTAAAAAATCATGAAGAATGCGTCCGCCCTCCATTGAATAGACAGAATCGAGGTTCGCCATCATCTATAGCCTTCTTGAAGCATCACCATGTCCAAGTCCTTCTTTGGTTCTTCGATTGACCATGTCAAGAGCGATTTTCTTTCTTCATTACTTCTGATGTAATAAGAAAATAAACTACCCTAGTTTCCTACACTAGCCTAAATAATATGTACATCAAAAGAAATTCTCAATGGGCAACCAGTTGTCCGCACAACTGCCCAGAGGGAGTACATAAACCAATAAAATCATTAATTATTACATTGCGGACTTTTAATTGCTACATTCCAGCAATATCAAACCCTAAAAATAAATAACGAACATCCACAAATATTATCCATATGCATCTCATGCATGGATAGAGGTCGAGTAATCCTTTTTTGCCCAATTTCTCACCAATAAAGATCAACTCATGCTGAAATTAAATCAAATAATTTTTAATTCGGCCATAAAAACTATTGACATCTAAAGAAACTTAATATAGTCATTCCTTATGATATCATAAGTCACCACAAAATTTTTTGCGTAAAAACGAAATCGTTTGAGCGAGAAAAGCTCAAAATAGTGGTTTTCAGGAACCCTTTCAGAATAGCATAATTTCCGAATATTTTAAGTGAGAAAAAATATTTGGACTACCATATTAGCTACTAATTATGCTTAAAATAAACCCAAATAATGTTTGAAGAATTTAATCTTGAGCTATAAATTTCTCTCACAACTTTGGGGCCATTCCGAAATAAAACATGCAATTCCCGAAATAAAAATCAGCAGAAGGCTACACTTTTGCCCTAACTTGTAAAAATCATATTTGCCAATCCGCTCATCAGATTTTGATGATTATTGATGCAATGGACTCATATTCGAGTCTACCTTTTAACCATCCAGGTTGATCAGATCAAAAATCACAATGAGAAGATCGAAATTACAGATCTTTACACAATAGTCCATATGTTGATTAATTAACACTACGGACTAGCAACCTCAGATAGCCGGGATAGAACGTCCGGACTCACAGCGGACATACCGCATGATCTATCTTTGGTTAATTTAATCCCCTAATCTGAGCCCTAGTTGCTTTGGTACCACTTGAAGGAAGGTTATCCCCTTCCAGCAAGATCGCTATGTACAGCGGAACAAAAATCGCATAGAATTTTAAATTTTTCTTTTGATCTTGCTTTTTCCCAAGATCTTAGAGTTTAGATTAGTTAATAAAGTTAATCAAACATAAATAAATACCTTTTTAAAGAAGAAATCAAGAAATTACACTGCTTGATCTACTCCTCGAACGGTTGCGATCGTTCTAAACGCCGCGGACCCCGCAAGTTGAACCAATGGATTCTTTTTCTTTACTTGGACTATTGTGGATGTGATTAACTCTTATTCACCTATTTAAGGTCTGATCTAATCAGTATCTTTGTTGTAGAAAATAGAGAAATTGATTAGAAGCCTTTCTCTTTGAAATTATTTCAATTGGAAGAGAGATAGAGAGAGAGGAAGAGAGAGATGGAATTACTAATCAAATTAATAATACATAATAATGTATAATAATTAAATAATTAATTAATAAATTATTTAATAATTTAATCGATTAATAACTCACATCTAATGGGAGTTATTTCGGCTCCAATTTGTCTTCGAAAAATTCTCTTACTGTCTTTTGTTACTTGCCTAACAAAGTAATTTATATATATATATATATATATATATAATTAATACCCACATCAATCTAACGAATCATATCCGTCCGTGCAATTACATAAAATACGGAACCCTGATCCATTTGGATGTTTTGAGTTGTGAGTGGGATCGTCGTAAGGATCTGATGGTCAATCCGGCAGAACCCTATGGTAGGCCCCACTGTGATCTCGCTCTGTAGTTAAACTACACTCGCATTAGGTCAGTGGTGTTCATCGAGATGTAACCCTGAAGATGACCGTCAGATCTTCTTACCCCTAATCACATCATGTATGTGCAAGTCCTTTCTTCATAACCACATCTACTGAATTGAGTCATACGGGAGGTGGACACCATTTACCCCTTGGCCCACTCTTGGTATACCATTTCGGTCCAGCGGTGTTCGGCCCCCAAATGCATTTGTAAAATTCTTTGAAAACAATTCAATGTTTCATAAAACTTTCCGTAAATGTTTTATCAAATCTGCCTTGCTAGTTTATTTAATAGGCCTACCACTTTTACAAAATTGTAGATGTCAATCCCTAAATTTTAAGGCAAAGAATCCCTTGTTGAGTATCACTATTAGTCTCGAGGGTTTTCTCTAGGATATAGCTCTATCCGAATGTAACTCTAAAAATAGAATCATTATAAGATAGACTAAGACCCTAGAACGGAGCAACATACCAATAAGATCCCTCAGGTCTAAGGACTTGTGAAGGGTCTTGTCTGGAAGAACAACTTTATACTTCCTTGTCCGCAAGTTGTTCTTTATTTGATCTGGTTCGGTTACACGATCCAATCGTCGTACCCACTCCTCTTGCTTAGGGTCCACTGCCCAGATGACCGAGATAAGTCACCTCAAGTCACATGCATGTGGGCATGACTGGTGCTAGTTGTATACAGAAAGAGATGTCCAGTCTCTTTCCCAACTAGGAACTATTAAGGCTTGCATAACACCGAGATGCCATATCTCCTTGCTCCCTTGCATCTGTGAATCCTTTGAGCATGGCATTTCTACTATGCTACCTAAGGACGAACATGTGTCAATAAAATAAGCACATACACACATTCATAAATGTAAATACCCATTCAAGTCTTGAAATAAGTCTTTATTGATTAGAAAATGTCATTCTATTGGCTTTTCAGGGCATATACTCTAACACTAAGAAGGATGGAAGAATGCGTTGCTGCGTGTGTTTCAGAGATTTAAATAAAGCTAGTCCAAAGGATGACTTTCCCTTGCCGCAGATTGACGTTCTCGTTGATAACACGACAGGTCATGCCTTACTCTCCTTTATGGATGGTTTCTCGAGGTACAACCAAAGAAAGATGTCTCCAGAAAACAAGACCAAGACAACGTTCACTACGCAGTGGGGAACCTATTGCTATAGGGTAATGCCATTCGGTCTCAAAAATGCTGGAGCAACGTATCAAAGGGCTGCAACTACCCTCTTTCATGACTTGATTCATAAGGAAGTAGAGGTATACGTTGATGACATGATTGTCAAAGCCAAGTATCGATCAGACCATGTTTATACTCTGAGAAAATTCTTCGAAAGAATTCCAAAATATAAACTCTGACTTAACCGAAACAAGTGTGTTTTCGGAGTCATTTCTCGGAAACTGTTAGGTTTTCTAATCAGCCACAGAGGAATCAAAGTAGATCCTGCCAAGGTCAAAGTGATCCAAGAGATGCTGTCTCCCCAAACAGAAAAAGATATTTGAGGATTCTTGGAAAAAGTTCAGTACTTAAGCCGTTTCATCACTCAGCTTATCAGTACGTGTGAGCCAATCTTCACGCTTCTGAAGAAAAATATGTCCAAACAGTGGAACCTTGAATGTCAACAAGCCTTTGAAAAGATCAAAGAATGTCTGTTATCGCCTCCAGTTTTATCATCAGCAGTCCCTAGGTGTCCTTTTCTTCTGTATCTTTCAAACACGGATACGTCTCTCGGATGTATGTTGGCACAAGAAGATCCAGAGACAAGAAAAGAGATGCCAGTTTATTACCTCAGCAAGAAGATGTTAGATTATGAACTAAATTACACTCAACTGGAGAAAACTTGTCTAGCACTGGTGTGGGCCACTCAAAGGCTTAGACACTTGCTATCACAAAGAATCTACCTCGTCTCTCGTATGAATCCGATGAAGTATCTATTCGAGAAACCAGCCCTGATTGGCAGAACTACGCGTTGGTTGTTGTTATTATCAGAATTTGACATCACATATGTCACCTAGAAGTTTGTTAAAGGCAGAATCATTGCAGAGCAATTAGCTGATGCACCCACTGAAGATGCGGAATTGAGTCGTGAGTTTCCAGACAAAGGAATCATGATGATCAGAGATGTGTCTAGTCTTATAACATGGACCATGTACTTTGATGGAACAGCCAACTCAAAAGGCAAAGGGGTCGGTATTGTCCTTATTTCACCTCGAGATGAGCACATACCAATCTCTATCAAATTAGACTTTGACTGCACCAATAATGTGTCTGAGTACGTAGCCTACATAGCCGGTCTGGAAGCAGCCCTATCCTTGGAGGTATAAGACCTTGATGTATACAGAGATTCTCTGTTAATCATCTGTCAAACAATTGAAAAATGGCTCACCAAAGAGGATAAGTTGGTTCCGTATAACACTTACCTTACGAGCCTGATGAAGAGTTTCCACAATATCAGCTTCATCTACATCTCTAGATTGAGAAATAGGTTCGCTGATGCGCTAGCCACTCTTGCGTCTATGGTTGATATCCCGGTTGGGGTTAAGGTCCGTCCTTTGGCAATAAAGCGACATGTCGCCCAGACACATATACACGTGGTTCAGATAGCAGCCAGATGTCCAATGGGAAACCTTGGTATTTTGATATCAAAAATCTTATCTCTTGTAGGGGACACCCCCCAGAATCCTCTTTAAAGGAAAGAAGAGAGTTACAGAAACTGGCGTCTAGGTATGTCATTTGTGGAGGAGATCTCTACCGCAGGTCATTCGATAGAGTCCAGCTCCTTTGTATTGATGAAGATAGAACCATATAAATCTTAGAAGATGTTCACTCCGGTGTCTGTGGTCCTCATATAAATGGCAAAATGTTAGCACGAAAGATCCTTCGTCTTGGTTACTTTTGGACTACCCTCGAAGCAGATTTCTTTTCGTTTGCTCACATCTCCGTGGCCATTCTCAATTTGGGGTATTGACATCATTGGTAAGATCTCTCCCAAGTCATCCAGTGGGCACAAATACATACTTGTCAAAATCGATTACTTCACTAAATGGATCGAAGCACAGTCGTACACTTCAATATCATCTGCATCAGTCATAAAATTCATAAGGGCCAACATCATCTGTAGATATGGAGTCCCTCACGAGATGATATCGGACAACGGTTCGCATTTTAAGAAAGAGGTACCATCGTTGTGTGCAGAATTTAGAATCAAACACCATAAGCCTTCTCCATACAGACCTCAGACTAATGGTGTTGTCGAAGCAGCTAATAAGAATATCAAGATTATTCTTCAGAAAATGACCTCGATCGTACAAAGATTGGTCGAGTAAACTCTCGTTTGCACTTTGGGCATATAGAACATCTATCCGTACATCTACTGCAGCCACTCCTTTTTCACTCACATATGGCATGGATGCTGTCCTGCCCATCGAATTCAAAATCCCGTCACTCAGAATCCTAATGGAAAGAAATCTACCAGAATCTGAATGGGCTCATATTCATTATCAAGAGTTGTGTATGATGGATGAGAAAATGTTGAAAGTAGCGTACCATGTACAAGGTTACAAATGCACATTGGAAAGAGCTTTCAACAAGAAGGTTCGAATCCGTGAACTCAGACAAGGGGATATGGTGCTTAGGGAATGTCGAGCTTCTATCTTCGATCCACGGGGAAAGTTTAGACCTAACAGGTCTGGCCCCTACGTTGTTGATGAAATCTTGCCTGGAAAAGCCGTCAAACTTCTTGATCAAAACGGGAATAGAATTCCTGAACCCACTAACCTCGATCAGTTAAAAAGATATTACTCTTAGAAGCAAATCAAAATTCGAACTACGCGGATCTGATCCCATCCTCTTTGGGGTACGTAGGCAACCTGGCAAACCCAGGTTCGGTCGCCATTTGGCACAGCCCAAACAGAACTCATCACATACCCCCTTTCGATCCTTTTCCCCACAGAAAAGCCTCAAACTATGCGGACCTGATCCCAACCCTTCTTTGGGGTACGTCGGCAACCTGATCATCTCGGGTTTAGTCACCATTGGTAAAACCAATAAACCTTTTTAATATCCCCACAAATCTCCCAAATGTCCAGAACAAGAAGATCTGAAGATCCCCTAAGTTGGAAACCTGAAAGGGCAGCTTAGGCAAAAATTATGATCATCATACCTGTATGAACACAACCTGAAACTTTTTTCCAAGCAAAAATTAAGGTATAAATGGTCCGTCAAGTTGAAAATCTGCAAAGGACGACTCGATTGTTGGCAGGGCATATCTTCGGAATGACCACTCAGAGATTTCTCTTATCCAAAACAAAATGAGTTAATACTTCAAACAATCTAAAGGGTCTCTAGACCATGATTAAAAACCAAGGGTAGGGAACACTGTCTATGAGTAAGAACAATTAAACTCATCTATCTAGGGTTCCAAGTTACCTAAATAAAATAAAAGCATTTGTTTCAATAAAGTCAAGTCTCCATCCTTTTCTCCCTATATGGGAATTCAGAAGAAAAAGAAGAAATTTCGTCTTTTCCTCTCAGCTATACCCTTGCCCAGCTTAGGTAATCATATGTTGAAGAAAGACACAACAAATTCCTTTATCTCAGAAGGTCGCGATCCAACTCAGTATTTCAAGTCTCAGAAGATCAGCTCAGCACCCTGTGTACAGATCTCAAAAGACCAGCTCAGTACCCCGTGTACAGATCTTAGAAGATCAGCTCAGCACCCTGTGTACATATCTCAAAAGATCAACTCAGCACCCCGTGTACAGAGCTTAGAAGATCAACTTAGTATTTCATGTACAGTTCTCAGAAGATCAAGATCCAGTTTTGGTACTTTGTGTACTGAGAAGAAACGTTAGAAGGAATGTAACTTTACCATATGTGGCTATCAACATGTATCTCCTTTGTGTTCGCAATAAAATTGCTACCCTGGTCTCATCTTATATTTAGCTTTCTCTTGTCTACGGGAATAAATACACTAGGGGCATTTTTGTATTATTGATCACAGAAATATGATTAATAATACAAAAATACATGATCAAATCACTAAGAAACCATGCAAGGGGTATTTTGCATTATTAGCCTCCACTAATAATGCAAAATGCTCGAATATCAAAATCAGCTTTTACAATCTTCGAACTCAAGTTGTTTTAAGAACTATACTAGGGGCATTTTTGTATAAATATTCACCTAGAATAGATGTCTATTTATACAAAAATCCACTTTTTTCAAAGAGAGAACAAACGCGAACAATTGCAGAAAAAAGCAAACCAATCATGATCAATTACAAAATGCATGTCATCCCCAACTGGGGGAATAAAAAAAAGAAAAACATAAACCGAATACGCTAATCACTGCTCTGGCGGTGGTGGATCTCTCGGATCCTGCTCTGAACGATCCTGATGTAGATAGACAGGAGGTGTAGCATCTGCTCTAGGCTGAGAAACTTAAGAATCTTGTAGCTCTCTAAAACCCATATGAACATCGTCCAAGAGACGATGAAGTGAACTAGAAGTCATCGTCATCCCTATAACGAGTAACCCTCGGATCGAATCAAGCTCACCTCCAGTAGCTGCGGCTGCTCCGTCGCTAGGGCCAACGTTTGGCTCTGAAGGAGGAGGCGCATACATGCCCCCAGGACCTACTCCAATCCTCACTCTTGTCGCCCGGGCGGTGCTCTGTCTCGCCAGCCTCTTACCCCGCCTGCGATTAGGCGAGGTACTATAAGCAACCTCGGGGTCCTCTTCGACATAGTCCTCGTCAACCTCATCATCTCCATCATCGGTACTGTCCCGACCCTTTGCTACATGCATCTCTGGCCTGTACACCTCCTCTAGCTCAGGGTATCCCTGCCTCTGCCCCCTCCCCTGTACCCACAAGATGTATCAAAACATCAAGCTATATCAAATCATAAGTATAAGAATTCAATTTCAGAAAAGAGAAGAGCAAATACCTATCTGGTCCGTGGATCCTCGCTCGCAGCCAATCTCTGTCTCAAAATCTCTATCTCTTGCTGGAGCTCAATAATGAGATGAGCGTCCTCCTGTCGAGCAACCGCCATCATCTCATTCTTTCCTATCTCCTCACTCGCAAGTGACCGTAGAGCATCCACCATCAGCAACAGTTGATTCGCCTCATTGCAAGGGATCTACATTTTCCAAGTAAAAATCAAATCAAAAGTGCAATCAAATTTTAAATTCTGAAATTAATGCATAATCAAATTCACTTACCCCAGGATAGGTCTCCGGAATAGGGTATCCAACTCAAACTCCCCTCTCCTATCACAGGAAGGTATCGTCCAGCTTGGCAGTGGAAAGTAATCACGAAGTGAAGAAGGAACGGCCCCTGAAGAATCGGGTCGAGTACCTCGTCTGTGAGGCACTCGGGTAGGAGCCCTCGGTACATCTGGTGGGCGAGGAGCTGCCCTCGCTGGAGAAGTGGATGTCGAGGAAGACGTAAACACTAGCTCTTTCCCCATGCTATGAGTAATAAGTCTCTCTCTTGCTAGTGCTGTCGGAGCAGGCTCTCTTATCACTAGACCACCTCTAGCCGCAACGGTTATGGCCCTGATAGCAGTGTGAAAAGCCCTATCCTCATCATAAGGCTCATCTGTGGGCGCAGGAGTCTCAGGGACATCACCTGTCTCCGGATCCTCCTGTAGAAGACAAAGGATTCGCATCAGATATTGCATTTCAAAATCGAAACAATCCAAAGTGAAAGAAAGAGAGGAAGGTATAAAGGAATACCTCTCCTTAGGTCAAAGGACCCATCAGCTCAACAGAGGCCCAAGCTCTCTAGTCTCCTGGCCGGAAGTGGTCGTCCGGGATGATGAATCCCTCTGTCCACATGACCACTCGTTGAGCCTCAGGCAGCCAATCTATGGTCCTCAAACTACCAGCAGGATCATAGTGGATCTCCTGGCTCTCGTGCCCTAGTGACTGTCGGGCAATCCTATCAGGAAGGTATATAGCTATTCCCATTGGCAAACAAACGCCACCGTCCTCCGAGGAATGATCCTCGCATAGGCATATGCATCACCCATGATATCTGGGTGATCATCCAAGGGTCTCCACTGAACCTGCCAAGTCATGAGCCGTGCATCAAATGCATTGAATATATTTCAAATTGAAAGGTGCAGTACTGAAAATGAAAAGCAAATTAAAGTACTCACAGTATCCAGATGAATCCTGTATTTCGCTCGACGAACATGATCGGTCGAGTATAGAGGACGTGACCCTGTCTCACCGACTGTCCAACATCTCTGCGCTGGACAGAAAACCCACGTCGGCTCCCTCAGTACAGTAGCGAGAAGGCCGAAGCACTCGTAAGCCCATGCCTGTTCAAAGTCATCAGAAAACATTTCAGTTGCTTAAACAGTTCATAACAGAAACTATGAATCATAAAGAAGCAGCTAGAATATTTTCAAACTTAAAGAGAGAAGGGATACAAGCGTACCGCCCAAATGTACCAGAGACCACACAGAGAATGTGATCCATCTCGAGACAAAGCATCCATCTCATGGATCAGATAAGCGCAAGCCGCTCCTCCCCAGTCGTACTCTGCGAGCCTATCAACGTCACGGATGATACTTAAAAACTCTCTCCGAACAGTATTCCCTTTGTTGCTAAACAGGGTGCGGCCCAGAAGGCCCATAACGAAGGTCCTCACCAACTGGTGATAATAATCATCTCTTGAAACTGCTAGTCTGACTGGCCAGTGATCTAATCGGCTCATCTTGAGCCTTGGCAAAGAAAAATGTGCAGGTCTACTATCCTGGACCAGACGGTCGTGTTCTAGCATTCCTAAAAGCACCCTGACATCTACCTCTATAACATTAGTCAGCTGAATGGGGATCCCTCCCATCCGGAGTCCTGTCAGTGCAGAAAAAGATGCAGCAGTCATATGACTTCCCCAATTGTGAAGTGAAAACTGTGGGTCATCTCCCATCATCTCTCAGCAAGGGCAAACACGAAGCCTGTACCCACCCCTTCAGAATTGGTGTAGACTAATCTATCCAAACCCGTCCCCTCCCATCTAGTCCTAGTGTCTCTCACAGACCCCCTTGTAACCATATGAGGAAGAGCATGTGTCAAAGGCAGCGAGAAACGACTAAAGAGCTATACTACTGAAAGAAGAGCAAGCGCCAAAAGCTAAAATATATATATTCCTAAGTCTAGGAATTATAAAAAGCTAAGTTCAAGAGCGTACCTCTCTGCGGCGAAACAACCGCGAGACGTGTCCAACCGTACCTCTCAGAAGGTACCCTGGTACCATGGAGCGCGATCCTGTTCTTCATCCCCTGAGGACTCCCGCCCTCTATGTCTCTCCCCAGAATATGAGACCGGCGCACCATATCTGCTACAAATTGAAGAAAACTCAAAAATCTAGAACACTTAAAAAACCCCAGAGAGAACTCTAAAACGTCAAACTCAACTCGTTAGAAAATGAGTAAAATGAAGGTTGTACGGGTATTTAAACCCGTACAACCCTCCCATTTTCATCCCAGACGAATTGGGATTCGTCTGCAACGAATTACCAAATCGTCTGAGACGAATATGGGGGAATCTTCCCCCAATTTTTGGAATATTCCCCCCAATTCGGTCGTTTTCACTGCTTTTCGCTCGTTTTACTCACAATCCACCCGCGAATTCCGCCAATCTTTCAGCTTTGGATTAAACCAGCTCTCTGGGCACTCCCCAGACCTTTTAAATGTGTATATTAGGAGTGTTCTCAGCAGAATCAAGTCTCACGTACGCCAATAAATCAAGGATTCACGCATCTTTCTTTGCGAAGTCCGCTTAGGGCTTCCTTTAGGCATCAACCACCTCTCAAGCCTTTGCTTTGGGATTCTGGAACCCTTGGAGACAAGCCAGAGCATCCTAAATCTCTTGACTTCTCCCCAGCTGAGCATGTCGATGTCTACCCGTTATTAGAAAATTTCTAAAGGCAATCTTATGCCACTCAAAGCCTCCTTTGACAAAGCAATCCTCCTCACCAGTAGAGTCAAAATTCAGCGTCAGGACGTCTCTCACCCGGCGGACCAATCAATCGCCCTGCAAGGCCAAGGAACGCCAAAATCCTTTCCATAACGATTTGCCTGATAGTGGATTTATCCAAACATAGGTCAATCAAGATCAATCTCGATCTTTCGGCAGATGTTTACATCCCCTTCAGAATCGATTCTTCAATCCATCGACAAGATGTCAACCTTTCCCTCCTGAATTATTCAGATCCCCTGCGGACTTGGCAACTAAACTCCCCATCGGAATTTGCAACCAAGTCCCCAGCAAAGTTTGTACCTGCGTCCACAACAGAGTTTGTGACCAAACCATACATTAAAAAACCAGCAAAAGCCCCATGAGGCACCATCCCCAGTAAGAGTCTTTCGAAATACTTTCAAGCCAGTGTAAACCCGTTTCCACGTGGTATCTAATATGAGTTAACCCGTTATGGCACGTTAACTCTCCAGGGTAAGTCCATCCAAACACGGTAACCCTTTCAAGCCAGTGTAAACCCATCTCTACGCGGTATGTAATCTGAGTTAACTCGTTATTGCGGGTTAACTCTCCAGGGTAAGTCCATCCAAGCACGTAACCCTTTCAAGCCAGTGTAAATCCGTTTCCACGCGGTATCTAATATGAGTTAACCTGCTATGGCGCGTTAACTCTCCAGGGTAAGTCAGTCCAAACACGGTAGCCCTTTCAAGCCACTATAAATATGTTTCCACGCGGTATCTAATCCGAGTTAACCGTTATGACACGTTAGCTCTCCAGGGTAAGTCCGTCCGAACACGGTAGCGCTTTCAAGCAAGTGTAAATACCTGGTATCTAATCTGAGTTAACCCGTTACGACACGTTAGCTCTCCAGGGTAAGTCCGTCTGAACACGGTAACCCTTTCTAGCCAGTGTAAATCCATTTCCACTCGGTATCTAATCTAAGTTAACCCGTTATGACGCGTTAGCTCTCCAGGGTAAGTCCGTCTGAACACGGTAGCCTTTTAAGCCAGAAAAAACTCATGACTCAATTCCCCAGCAAAGTCGATGAAATCCGTTTGCACACGGTAGCCTTCTCGAACCAGTGTAAATCTGTTTCCATGCTGTATCTAATCCGAGTTAACCCGTTACGACGCATTACCTCTCTAGGGTAAGTCCGTCTGAATACGGTAGCCCTTTCAAGCCAGTGTAAATCCGTCTCCACTCGGTATCTAATCCGAGCCCGTTACTACGCGTTAGCTCTCCAAGGTAAGTCCGTCTGAACACGGTTGCCCTTTCAAGCAAGTCTAAACCCATTTCCACACCGTATCTAATCTGAGTCAACCCGTTATCACGCATTGACCCTCCAAACCAGTATAAACCCGTTATCACACGGTATCCAAACCGAGCCAACCCGTAATAACACGATAGCTCTTTAAGAAACGTTTGTTGTTTTTATACAATAACTTTCCAAACCAAAAGTGTTTAGCTCCTGCAATGATCCTTCAAATCAAATCAAAGCCCGATTAAGTCCGTTTATACACGGTAACTCATCAAAATCAGACGCTATTTAAAACACAATGTCGTATCAAAATCTTGCGTACGATCAATCGTATCAAGCAACATAGGTCGCTTTGGCATTTTTTGTTATCAGTGTTCGCACTCGATGTCAAAATGACATCCCCAGAGGCCTCCCCAAGTCGATGACTCAATTCCCCAGCAAAGTCGATGAAATCCGTTTGCACACGGTAGCCTTCTCGAACCAGTGTAAATCCGTTTCCATGCTGTATCTAATCCGAGTTAACCCGTTACGACGCATTACCTCTCTAGGGTAAGTCCGTCTGAATACGGTAGCCCTTTCAAGCCAGTGTAAATCCGTCTCCACTCGGTATCTAATCCGAGCCTGTTACTACGCGTTAGCTCTCCAAGGTAAGTCCGTCTGAACACGGTTGCCCTTTCAAGCAAGTCTAAACCCATTTCCACACCGTATCTAATCTGAGTCAACCCGTTATCACGCATTGACCCTCCAAACCAGTATAAACCCGTTATCACACGGTATCCAAACCGAGCCAACCCGTAATAACACGATAGCTCTTTAAGAAACGTTTGTTGTTTTTATACAATAACTTTCCAAACCAAAAGTGTTTAGCTCCTGCAATGATCCTTCAAATCAAATCAAAGCCCGATTAAGTCCGTTTATACACGGTAACTCATCAAAATCAGACGCTATTTAAAACACAATGTCGTATCAAAATCTTGCGTACGATCAATCGTATCAAGCAACATAGGTCGCTTTGGCATTTTTTGTTATCAGTGTTCGCACTCGATGTCAAAATGACATCCCCAGAGGCCTCCCCAAGTCAGGTGTCCTTAACCTACCTCAGAGGTCCCTCCCTAAATCAGGTATCCTTCACCCGATCCCAATGTCTCTCCTGGCTATTAGTAACGACATCCATCCAAGGGTTCGTTCTAACGGTCGTATTTCAAAAAAAAAACCGTCAGCGAGAGGTTTCCACTCGATGACCTGACAGCAAGACTCCTCGGTGAAGGGTGTACACCTAAGGATCCAATGTGAATCTTGCAAGTTTATCATTAGTCTCCATTGACAAAATTTTGTTGTCTCCTTACTTTTGCATTCAGGTGCCTTGCAAACTCTACCAAAGAGGGGCATCGGACACCCAATTTTGTCAAGAATGTATTAGTGATAGGTGACGCGAGGAAGAACCTTATGATGAGTTCCGGAGCACCAGTCGTGTTTCTCTCAATCTCTCTTTAGGGTACCTAACAATGTTTTCAACCACCGAAAGCCTGTTTTAACACAGCACCCGCCCTTTTCGGTAAACCAAAAGCCTGTCTAGACAACACCTGTCTTTTACGACATAAACCAATAAGTTCGTCTGCACACGGCACTCCCAATCGGTAGGCTAACCTACGGTCAAAAACTCTCTTTTTAGCACCCAAAGGACACCTTCTCTCTCGAAAGCCCCCATGTTGGATTCATTGGAAAGCCTTGAACACAAGGAATCCAACGGACCTGACCGCGTGCGAATCAGAGTCCAATCGGAAGAGATATGGACGACCGAATGCATTAGCAAGAGACGGAACCACCACCACCCAGAAGCCTGTTTAAACACAGCAAACACTTTTATCATCAAATCAAAAGCATGTTGTGGGACCCGATCCCACGAAAGCGGGCGCGACCCGCCTCCCTCTCTTGGTCTCTCGTACCCACGCGAATGGCGTGTGCTTTTTATTATTGATTTAATTCATCTTTTCCGTGAACTTATGATTACTAAAGTTATCTGAATTTCACGCAAAAAAGAATGACAGAGTCGCCACGTAGATGAGAGATCTAGGACCCATAAGTGACCAGAAATCAAGATTTGTTACCTGATTACGAGAATGGAAGGTATGGGGAATTACCACCACATGCACCATTCTTGCCCGATAATCCGGTCCTCAATTTCAAAAGTTAACTCTCTTGAATTTCTTTTAAATGACTCATTTAACTCTATATTAATGTGCGAACTATGTGACATGCATCCTAAAATCTAATTTCAATGTAATCCTTAATGTGTATCTTGATTTTCTTAATTTGTTTGGATTCAACCTAAGTGAATGTTCTCCTAAAATTCTAATTTGTGAGAAATCATATATATTTTAATTAATTCAGTTAAAATAAAACTAACATACAAAACCCCACCATTTGTGGTGGGCCGACTCGTGCTCGGTATGACATCTAAGCATCTAAAGCTGCCTACGTATCCAAGTCACACTGGAATCAGAGTCGATCGTAGTTCGGTGCCTAAACTAAGCTATATGCCTAAGACATCTAGGACGACAATCTAAATTAGACTGACTGTTTTAACAGTTTAAGGGAATTCATTTAATTCAAGTTGAGTACCTTTTATTATCCTAAGACTTCATCTAAGATGCTATATGGTCCTATCTAAGTGCAAGACATTCCCTAAACTAATGCAGGTGAACCTACATCCTAGGTTAACTAGGCTTGTCCTATAGAAAAATGGGTTAACTAGTGTAACTAGATCTATGGCACGGTTGCTATCCATAGCAAATGGCCGTGATGAGGCTGGACTCCTAACTCTAGAACACCCTAAAACCTAGAACACAACATGACGTAAATATTTCTAAGAGGCCCTAAAGGTTCCTACGATGAGAGACCGCAATCCAATGGTTCCAAAAGCATAGATCAAATGAACTTAATTTGTTAAGTTGCTGATTTTTTAGTTTTTAAAAGGGTTCTTAATATCTAAAATTTAAGAAAAACCTAAGGCTCTAAGGGCTGACATATTCTTATGGATAGGTTGCTTTCATGGAAGGGAATCATGCTTTCCATTCTTATACAATTTGGCATATAAATTATAACGCCTTGTTGTCTGGCATGTTCTTAGAATTTTCGTGGACAGAAGACCTCAGAGCCAACAACGTGTTATAGTTTAGATGCCTAAACTATACAAGGTGGATGCAATTAATGAACGATTATGAACTCAACCTTTGCACTTAGAATAACCTAACACTCTAAATTCCAAAGGAAACTATTAACATCTCTGGCTTCTGTTTAAATGGTTTGAGAATTACATTCTTACTGAAAAGTTTAGATGTTTTGAAAATTCTCATGGTTTTTTAATTAATTTCAATTTTCTTAAGGATTTTAAAGGTTTCAGTCCAGATTGTAGAATTTCAAAGCAACCTATAGCCATTCTGATTCGATTAAGATTAAATTTAAACAGTAGCTTTCTCTTGACCAGAGAAGGTTACTATAAACTTTTCATGAATTTTCAAGGTGATTTACTATCAATGTTCTAATTTTGAAGATATATGTCCAGATTATAGATTTAGACAGTAAGTTATAGTAAATCTAATCTAAATGATCTTCAATATTTAGAGTAGTTTCATCTTGACCAGAGAAGATTACTTTAAAAGTTTCATGAATTTTCGAGGTAATTTACTATCAATATTTCATCTCACAAAATCAGACTATTTTGAAAGAAAAATCACAAACACATGATTGGTAACATCCTAAAATGATGGAAAATCAAATATGATATAAAATGAATTAAAAGATTTTATATCAAACTTTCAGAATCTAAAAATTAAAATTCCTCCATGAAATTAATTTTAAAAGGAAAACAGATCAATATGCTTTCTTGGAATCAAAACCCGTTTAATATGAATAAATCAAAAACTATATCAAAACATTGTAAAAACCTTTGAAAAGTTTTCTCTAATGTTCCAGTAATCTATGTTACTGGTTTGTAAGGAAAATTTTTAAAAATTATTTAATTTGATATAAAAAAGAATTATGGCCTGCCAAACGGAGCATTGATTAGAAAAGAGTAAAAAAATTATTTTTTTTGAAGTTTTATTTCGTGGAAAATTCAATTATCATTAAACTTAAACTCTGGAAAATTTCATTAATTTTCAAAATCATTTGATATTCATTAAAAATAGGCCAAATTTAAAATAATTTAAATTCGGATTAAATAAATTTGAAAAAATATGAAACTTTTTGGGGATCTAAAATCCTAAAAAACACTGGAAATAAATTTTTACAAAGTTTGGATTTAATTTGATATACTTTTGGTTTCATTCATCGAGAAATAACCCTTTTCGGGGTTATTTTTCGAAAAATAGAATGAAAGATGAAACGATCAAACGATCAAACCTTGGCTGAAAATTAAGTTTCCAGTGGTTTTTTTATTTTATATTAAACTCAGAAAATATCAGTTTTTTTAAAAACCCATGTTTTCATACACTTGCTTTGAAAATCCGATTCAAATCCATATTGAATAAAGAATGAAAGAAAATCATTATTAAATGGAGGAAAATTAATTTCCCAATAAAATTATGAATTTTGAAAACCTATTATTTATTTTATAACATACTGAAATTTTATTGAAAAATTCACTGATTTAAACCATAAACAAAAATAAAAACCCGAGCATGCTTTTCTACTTTTTATACTACAAAGATGAAGGAACCTACCGTTGATCGCGAATCCTTGTCTCTAGGGCTGGTATTCCGAGATATACGCTTTGTCCAGCCCTTATACTCGCAAAAGAACTCCGAAGAATGATTGTATAACCTCCAATATGTTGAATCTATAAGAAGAACTTGAAGAACTTGATGAGATATTAGTGCTCTTTGGAGAAGATGAAGTGTAAAACACCAAAAACCACGAGGGAGGAATTATTGAACATTTTTTCAGAGGGACAGCAGGTTGGATGAATTTCAAGTGGAGAAAAGCCTTGTGTGGGTTTGCTTTTATAGGCACAAGGCTAGGTTTGCGTGAATTTGGAAGTTCCAATGTGAGCTCTCTTCTTTTGGCTTGTTTCCAGTTTGTGCTTTGACTTTCTCATTCTTTGATTTTCATATTGAACTTATTTCTAAACCTTGTTTCTTGCAAGCTAAGCAATACTACATTACACAATGGAGATCCTTCAAGATCAAGCTAAAAGCCTTCTCACATAGGAAACTAGGTTTTATGAATGATTTTCGTCCAAAGAGGGCTGCCCAACGTTTGAGCTCATTTTTTACCTATGTAGAAGCTGATTCAGGAAAAGTTGTAGATCTTTTCGATATGTTCGAAACTAGTATAAAAACAATTTTTTTAGAAGAGAAGGTAAAATGTTATGGTCATTTTACTAACTTGACCATACTAGCCCTTTCTAATTATAACTCTTCATTTCTTTATTATTTTTTTCAAAACAAATATGATGTCACCAACCACCTCATCCCATGTTGGATGTTTTTGCATGTGGCCTCCCCATGTGGGGCGCCCACTTATGTGGCTGACCCACATGGGTGGGTCAACATGGACCCCCACCTTGTGGGCTTTAGCCTAATAGGCCTTATGACATGTATTTTGAGTTTTTTTCAATGAAAATTCAATAAAATCCTTTAAATTTAAAATTTTTATTGATGAACCCAACTCATATGACATTTATGGTGCACCCTCGACATATGGTCGAACCATCCCTTTAGAAAAAATAATTTTTAACCAAAATGCCCCTGTTTGAACATTACGCACCCAAAGGTGACTAAAATGACCTTAAATTGGATTGCCCTCAAAGGGAAATGTTAAAAATAGAAAGTCTCCATGGTCAAACTTAAAAAATAGAAAGTTTTTAAGTTTGCTTCTTCTGGTGGGTGATATCAAGCAGGATCACTTGGGATCCCCTAAAAATGCCAAAAATGCCCTCGACACACGAAATTTCCAAATCAAGTGAAATCCCTGAGAAATTTCAAATTTAGCAGGTTTTCCAAAATTCACTAAATGACTCGTGACTCCTTAGACAAACTTTAGAGATCAAATGAAACTCATTGGAAATGACCAAATTACCCCCGATGTGCAAACAAATGAGGAAAACCCTGAGAGATTCTAAAAATAGCAGGTTTTCTCAAACACTTGGAATCAACTAGGACTCCTCGGTCATACCATCAGGATAATCTCAGACACATCAGAAATGACTAACATGCCCCCAAGATACACAAAATGGGAAAACCCTAACAGATTAAAAAAATAGCTTGTTTTTTCACTTGATTAGAAACTTGAATTCTTATTTTCCAAAGATCAATGGAACCCCCTAGAAACCTTCGGGATTGCGAATCAACTTCAGAACACCTAAAATGCAAGAATGCTTAACCTAACGCGGAAGACCGACTCAAAACTCAATGAAACTACTAAATCATTTGCTTTTCAAAGTGCAACAAAATGGGGGTGTCTACACCTGTCCACTCAGCACCCGCCATTTACGGCATTCGTCGGTGAGCCCGTCTGCACATGGCATTTCCAATCGTTAGGTTAACTTTAGGTCCAAAACTTTCTTTTGGCATCCAAAAGGCACCCAATTTTTCGAAAGCACCCGATTTCTGGCCCATTGGAAAACCCTGAACACAAGGAATCCAACGGACCTAACCACGTGCGAATCGGAGTCCAATCAGAAGAGATAAGGACGACCGAAAGTACCGACAAGAGATGAAAACACTACAAAATAAAAAGGAGAAGAGACGAACTATCGCGGCAACCGGGGATGACATCACCCAGATATTTATGGGTGATGTGATCAACAAATTCGTCACAGATGAATTGTAATTCGTCTGAGATGAATTTCGGTCGAGCCCAGATATTTTTTACCCCTCCTTATAAATAGGGGAAGGAGGGTAAGGTTTTATTAACACCTATCTCTCCTCTCTCTCTATCTCTCTCCCCTCAAGTATATACACCTTCTTTCGGTGTATTTATCCCTTTTTCAAACCCCAAACCCCTGTTAGCTTGCTTTAAAAGAGAGAAAGTCGAGAAACACTAGGTAGCTCCTTTCGGACGTCGGCACTCCATCGAATTTCTGAAGGTTCAGAGCGTCTTTTTTAAGTTTACACCATTGTTCTGCCGAATTTCACAGAAATACGAGCTACTTTTTCACAGTAGCGTCGTTGTTCTGCTGAAATCTGGTTAAACTCGGAGGCAAATCGGCTATACAGCACCGTTGTGCCGCTGATTTCTCTGCAGCCTCGAAGGCCCCATTTTCAATACAAGCGCGGTAGCGCTGCCTAATTTCAGAGAACCCAACGCCCTATTATCAATATAGCGCCGTGGTTCTGCAAAAATTTTAGCAATCTCTGAAGTCTCCTTCTTCCAACAAGAGCGGTTACGCTGCCCAACTCTCCGGTGGTAAGATCAGAAAACCTACAAAATGTAATCCATTTACTTTTCTGTCGTAAAGTAAGTTGCGAAATCAGGCTCTGCCGAAAGCAACTTACGATTCAAACCTAAAAAATGTAATCTATTTACTTTTCTATCGTAAAGTAAGTTGCGAAATCAGGCTCTGCCGAAAGCAACTTACGATACAAACCTAAAAGAAGTAATCCATTTACTTTTCTGTTGGGTATTTACGAAACGGGTAGTGTGGGTTTCGTCGCCTTGATGTCAAGCCCCTCTACCTACCTTTCACTAATTTCTTCACTTTACTGCTTTCTGTACTTTTACATTTGCACAGTAAGATACGAGGTTGAGGTGTCAAAGAGACTTGTTCCTCTACGCTCGAGCGCTTGAGACATTATTCCCTCTGCTCTTTACTTTCTGCAATTTACAGCTTCTGCATGGTAAAGTACGAGGTGGTGACATTATAGGATCTCGGACGCACAACTTGCCCCCTGAACTTATGGTATAAATCCCTCTGCCTTACTTTTACTTTCTGTACAGCCATTTTCCGTTCGATTTAAGTTAACCTGATCGTGAGTAGTTACGAGTTCCATTCGAGCCGTAAACAACTTATAACACTGATCAGGTTAATTATCGCTTATTTTCATTTTGTTTTGTAAATTCATTCCATTTACACTCGGAATTAAGCATAATCTAACAAGGGAAATAAGATCGATTCCTTTTATTTTAAATCCTTCCAAAATGCCAATCTAAGTTAAAAGACCGGATTAAGCCGGGCGAGAGGGTCGCTTAATAGCTTCCCCAATTGTAACCACAACCCTTACCTGTATATCTGTAAGGACCATGCCTTAAGCAAACGGAGTAAAATATAAGGTTCTAGGCGCAGAGCAAAGGAACCCCTAATTACTATTCTTCCAATGAAATTCGAGTCGTTACTCATTTCCTTAGAAGAATAAACATGGGTCCCAGACCCTAACCTAGGTGGCGACTCTGAGTTTCTCTAACTGGCAAAGTTAGGACTACGGTCCTGAATCTTCAAGTAGTGCAGATCAAATACCACCCCCTACGTAAAACCCGATTGTGGTGATCCCTGTCGTCCTGCGCAAACACGGGAAAAAAACGGCTCCCATAGATAAGTGCACTCATTTGGAGCCCCATTGCTCCATTTGTGTTGAAGTTGGGACTTGTCTTATACTTTCATTTTGAAACCATCTCTCATTTATGACAAAAGCCCATAGCCTGAGCCTCAATGTCACATCCGTTTAGGCTTTAGACTTATCTTCGATAGACTTATATGTTATTATCTATGCCAATGATAAGTATCCTATTCTAGAGCTTCGTCTTGAAGATCGTCTAGAATTCTCTTTCACAGGTCATGTAAAGAAAGAATTATCTCATTTCCCATAAATTACACACTCTTATCATGTGCTTTTGAAGCTAAGTACATCATTCTCTATTACATGATCTATTGGCTATGCAATCACTGTCATATCATTAGCCATTTTGCATTGTCATGCCTTGTCTTATAGGTTTTACCAAAGTCCAATGAAAAATATGTAGGGGGAGAGCCCTAGTGTCTCATCTTTATGTTTATATGGACCATAATGATATGCTCACAATGTCCATTGCCCCATTAGTTGTGCTTAATTGAAAATCTTCTAGATCGAATATTAAAAAAAAAAAAAACTGCTTCTCATGCACTATACTTGCTAAAACTCTATGATAAGCATTAGGAGTGCTTAAATGTCAAAATATTTATGCTTAGGGTTGAATTTAGAATGTCTATAATAGAAATCACCTTTGATTATGATTAAATTGCATATTTTTACTTACCTTACCAAAAAGTGGTCACTTTAGTTTCTGAAATACAAGTGCGACAACCCAAGAGGAGGGTGAATCGGCTAATTAAAATTTTTGGGCTTGATTAGATGGATTATTAAAATCACTTTATTAATTAAATACTAGTTAATCTAACCCTTGTTCAAATTAACACAAATATGAAAGTTAGGGTTTAGATCTTACTTTAACATGCATTTACTAACCCTTGTTCAAATTAAAACATAAATATAATTTAGGTTAGAGATTACCAATCACCACAATGTACGAGGAGAAAGAGGAGAGAAAGCATCCATAAGGCACAAGATTTATAGTGGTTCGGTCTATCACAAGACCTACTCCAGTCTTCCAAGTTTACCTCACTGGGGCGCTCCACTAAAACAATGAGATTCTTCAAAGGGCGAATCTCGAAGCCGTAAACCCGACTCCTCCAACTCTAAAGGGAACAAACCCTTTATGCAGGAAGCCTTGATGAGGGATCACACCCTCTTACAATGTCTTCTCCTTTCTTAACGGGCCGAAGAGTAGACCCTCACAACGTCTTCACCTTTGTTACCGGGCCGAAGAGTAGACCCTCACAATGTCCTCACCTTTGTTACCGAGCCGAAGAGGAGACACTCAAATACAAATGAAGAAAATAAAAGAAAAACTCTCTTGCCTCTTAGATAGGCGGATGGCAAACTTCGTTAGCTCACCAACCACTCCAGGGAAAGATAAAATGTAAAGCCTAGGGAGTACCTCTTGATAGAATGTGCAAATGCAAGATGAAGGAGGTTTAACTTTTGATAGAATAGTTTTGGCTCAAGGAAAAATGGGATTTGATCTTTCTAAAATGTTCAAATGCATGTAGAGATAAGTTTTAATTATGTATATATAGTGTATTTGAAAATATGACTGTTTGAGGTAAAACTGTAAATAACTGGCTTGAAAAAGTCAAGCAGAAAATGCCTCAACAGCTTGTTTGGTCGACCGAGCCATCGCGGTCGCCCGCCCCTATTGGGCGCCCTTTTTTATTTTCAAATTTCTTACCGTCGCGGTTGACCGACCCCATGGTGGTCGTCCGACGAGGGCTACCTGTTTGCTCAAAAATTCTGCTCATAAAACATATTTCGGTCGACTGACCCACGTCGGTCGCCCGCCAGAACCCATGACAGATTGTTCTGTTCGAAACAGACACATATCCGTGGTCGCCCAGCTTGACCCGGTCAACCTACCCGATAAATTCCGAGATGCCATGGAATTCCAGGTTTCATCCCGCGGTCGCCCGGCCTATTCAGGTCAACCGGCCCTGTATAAAATTTCATTTTTACTTTAAGAGATCAGGGACTTTTGGGCCATGGTCTTTGGGCTTAAGTCCTAGGTTTTCGAACACATTTTTGGTTATGTGTATGGTTTTCAAAGCTGAAAGCCATTTGAAAACCTTTTGAAAGTGCATTTAACAAAAAATCAAGAGGACTCTAAATACATTCTAAAAATAAGAACCTTGAGTCTTCTTGGTATGTATCAGCTCCTTTGCACTTCCTTGGACTTCTTTGACTTTAAAGAACATCTTCAACTCTGTCTTGGCTCCTGTGACTTGTCCTCCAATCTTCAATGCATGTTGAGGTACATGAAGAGTCACGATGGCATGTTCAACTCAAAGCTCCTTCTTGACACTTGCTTAGGGAACTTGTGGAATCTTCATGCTGAGCTTCTTGACTTGAACATCTTCAAATAAGGATGCCTCCATGCTTGATCCACAAGCCATGTATTGAGAAGAGTTGTGTAATGGCGATTATGACATGAAAATCCTGTATACAACACAACACCTCCAAGCAAAATATTAGTCCATAAATACTAATCAATTTGGTTTGCTAACATCAAACAAGAAGGTAAGGTGAATGATTGACCCATGAGAACCCTTGGGCTTACATTCTCCTCCTTTTTTATGATGGTAAACAAATTGATTAGGGAGGCAGGAGATATTAAAGAAATAAATGAATAAGCATTAAACACTATAAACCTTGAAGCAATGCTCTCGCTCACTATATGCACAAGAGTAATACATGAATGTAAAGCATGTGGTGCATACACAATTGGACTACCAAATCAATTCCCAAAAATCTCCCCCTTTTAGCAACAACAAAAAGGTAGGGATTGGAAGTGAAAGTGCAAGTGGGGTGTCAAGATGAATGATAGCTTATATAAGCTATATATATGGTATATGATATGACATTCGAGCTCATATGATGCTTATCAAAATAGAAAATAAAATAAAATGTAAAAATTTTGTTCTAAAGATTTGCCAGTTAAGCACAACTATGGGGGAATAGATATTGTGAGCATATCAGAATGATCTATATAAACATAAATATGAGACCATTTGGCTCTCCCGCTATTTATTTGTCATTGGCCCTAGGTGAAACCTATGTTGTAGGGCTTGATAGAGAAAATAGTTAAACGTGTGAGTAATTGAATACTTGAGCTTCATTTGTAACTTTTGAAGCAGATAAGTATCTACCTGAGTAAAGATATGCTCAGATCTATGACCTAACCTTTCAAGTTCACAAGTTGCATCATGTAGGGGATCTCTTGACAGTAATCAGACAAGTCTCTTCCAGAGCATTGATATGCTTTGAACTATAATCTAACCTTTGTGTGATGACTTGTTTCTTGCTCATAGAGATTTACACATATCAAAGTGAAAGCTCCCCCTGATTGTGTGAATCTAATCTAAATGTTAGATTCTAAGCACATAGGCCCTTGATTCACATCTAATCATCTTTAACCATTTTGAGTTGCTCCATTCAAAAGAATTTAGTTTAAACAAAGAATGGATGGTTATTAGACTTTTTAGGATACAAAATAAAATGAATATAGTCTAATAAACACATGGACCAGAGAATGTAACCAATGAAGTACAGGAACATGTCCATGGCAACCAAAAGATCATGTATATGTATAGATAAGAGACATAAAGCTTCATATAGATGAACAAGATGGAAGATTGATATCACATTTCAATTAATATTTCTTGAATGATAGAAGTGGTATTTAAAAATCTCTGAAAGACTCTATCTGAAACTCTACTACTGATAAATGTTTAGAAGAGCTTAGATCAATACTTGACCCTTTCTTCCATGTAAGGGTAACATCTTTAAAAAAAAATTCCTGGATTGAGAGATTGGGTACTTATTTTAACTCTTCTCCTTCAACAAAAGATCATCCTTGAGAGGATGAGCATGAAGTGAACATGCCAGCCTTTAGACATGAATCTTCAATTTCCTTCGTCTCTGTTCATCCTTCACAGTGGAAGAATGTAGAGTTGGACAGAGAAAAATTGAGTACATTTACCATTTTATTACATTTGGCATGATGGAAGGAGACAAGTACCATAGACAAGCTGTGAAGGACCTATGATCTGAATGGAGTCCTCCGAAGCTAAAATCTTGAAAGAGATGATGGGACATGACAAGCTCAGAGAATAAATTCTCTCTCCCAAGAGATTGTCAGTGGCCTTTGATAAAACCTATGAGGCAAGGCATGGGAATATAGAATGGCTATATATATAATCATGTGAAAGCATAGCCATAGGATCTTATCATGAAGAAAGATATCTTTTCCTTCAAAAGCACATGATAAGAGACAACTTTATAGGTAATAAAATGATCAATTTAAGCATTATCCTATGAAGGAGAATTCTAGAGATTTTTGAAACTCTAGAACATGATACTTATCACTGGAAATGATAAAACCATAAGAGTACATCCAAGATAAGTATAAAGCCTAAGAAGATATGGCACTGAGGCACAGGCTAAGGAATTTTGTCAAAAATGAGAGATGATCTCAAAATGTAAGCATAAGACAAATCCCAACTACCACACATATGAAGAAATAAAGCTCCATATGGGTGAACTCATCACATGTAGTGTGATACCAATATCAACCTACATATGATAAGATGGATAGGACAAATATGTTCATGTATTGCTCCCCCTTTATTAGAGACTCATACATGGTATGAATCTAAAGGGCTATCCTATCAAAAGCACCAAGGGATTTAGAGGTGAATGATCGACAAACCATCCTTGGGCTACAAATGCATGATTGCTATAGGTAGTGATATGATGTTAAAAGGGATGACAACCTAGCAATCCATGCTCCCCCGTGCATATAATATATATATATATATATATATATATATGTGTGTGTGTGTGTGTGTGTGTGTGTAACACACAAGGAACATTTGGCTTATCATGGTTAAGATGTTGTCCAGAAGCCAAAGAAATTTGATGTTTTAATTAGAGAGATGAGTGTACACTCTCCAAATTACTAGGTAAGAGGACTAAGAATACCAATTGAGTGATTTTTAGTTTTAGGTTTACCATCTTTACCATGTAGCTAATACCACACAAGGAGAATTAACTATAGATTATATACATATGTCTATTTAGCACAAATCTATAGGACTCAGACAAATGACAAGTAGACTACAAAGGATTATGTCTAAGAGAGACATCCATAGCTCATGCAAGTGATAATATATCACTTATGGGTAAACATGAGCAAGATATGGCATTTTAAGCCTCCATGGATAGTCTATGAGGATTGGACACAAGTAACATGACACATAAGGTTCATGGTCCAAACACCTATATTTTACATCCACAGACCACTTATACAAAGATAAGGCTAGCACTAAGTGCATAGGCCCATAGGAAACCAACATGTGTGAGATACTAGTGTTCCTATCACAATGTATTGCATGTCAACCACCATCATGAGTAAATGCCTAAGAATGATACTAGATTCCTATGAAATTTATAATTTTACTCAAATGAGTATCATATATAGAATCTAGACTCATTTTCAACTTTCCTAAATAATTTACTCTTATATGAACTTAGGGAATGATCCAAGGATTCTTTAAAGTATGTCAAGTGATAAACACCTTGGAAGCATGTATTCCAAAATGAACTACTATGACTAGATAGTTTCATCTTAGTCATAGTAGTTCATTTTAGTTTCATCTTAGTCATGAGATGATATTCATTTTAGACTCTTTTTGAAATAAAATCAACTTTAACCCATTAAAATTTCTTGTTCATTCAATGACAACCATTTAGCACAAAAGAATGGGTTTAAAGGACAACTAGGTGCATGTTGACTCACCTAGGGCACAAGAGAAGTCTAAGAAAGGATTTGAGTTGATTTCCTTAGACAGGGCGCTTAACTTCTTAATTTTGCTAGAAATGACATTTCAAATAAGTTGAATGTTCTAAGATCTAGCAAATGCCAAATTTGTCCTAGATAGAGTTCAAATATGGAGGAAATGGACTTGATAGATCAAGTTGAACTCATGGGCAATGGAGTGGTTGATTTTCATGAAAGCACACATATGGTTTTTCCAATGAATTTTCTATTGTGGATTTTTCTTTGTGGAAGAATACTAAGTGCAAGAAGATATGAGACAAAGTGTGTACACTTAGACAACATATTATAGAATAATACTCATTAAAGCACGAAGATATAGTCTATGACAAGTATAGCATTGTTTTACTTATAGACTATAGCATGAATATGATGTGATCATTAAAGCACAATGAGCAAAGATATATTCAATTAAATCATGTATAAAGATAAGTATCGAATGCTCAATTAAAAAAAATGATATAACATTAAAGCATAAGAATTCTATATACTAAAATATTAAACTTGAAATGAAGTATCTAGAATAAAAAAAATCATATGATTTAACATTTAAGCACAACCCCATATATCACGATATTCAATGAATATTTTGAATGGGGGATTTTGGAACCCAAATTCCTTTGGTTCCACCCAAGTTTGTTCATGGGAGTGTATCTTTTTTATCCAAACAAACTTGTTTGACTTCACAAATCTAAGCTTACACCTAGATTTGTAATGTCCTAATCTACCACAATAAGTACATAAGTAATGATTGGTAGATGAGGAACACGAAGAACCATAAGAATGCATATCATGATAAACATATTTGTCATTTTCTTAAGCATTCTTTGGTTCTTTATAGAGTTCTCCATTTACTAATTTTATCTCATTTACATGATCTTCAAGGAAATTTACTTGTTGAGACAAATTAACATTTAATTTTTCTTAATTTTCACAAACAAGTTTATATTTTTCATTTAAATCCTTGTTTGTGTTTTCAAGGCTTTTATTTTCTATTTCAAAGGCATTGCAACTTTTAATTAAGTCATCATTTTTTTTTATCAAAATTTTGCTCAAATGAATTAATTTTTCATTTCTTTTCAAACTTTCATTTACTTCAGATTTCAGATTGTCAATTTGACTTTCTAAATCGAAGATTGAATGTTTGAAAGAATTTTCATTTGCAAAAGATTTTTGTAAAGTCTCTTTTTGTCCAATAATTTTATCATTTGAAAAGAGACAAACATTTTTCTCAAAAATATTTTTTAATGAAGTCCAAATATCTTTTGCATTGATGCATGTTGAAATTTTCTCAAAAATATTTGGATTTATACCACAACACAAAGTAATCATTGCCTTTGAATTCAAAGGAAAATAATTTTAAATCATTTTTAGTACTTTTTCTTGAAATAGAAAATCCCTTTTCTAGGACATCTAAGATGTCATAATCTATGAATTTGAGATAGGCAAGCATTTACACTTTTCAAGCTCCATAATTCATTCCATCAAGAAATGGAGGAATTAGGGAGGATCGACCTCTCTCAAAATTAATTTGGATTGTCACATATATTTCTCTTATAGATTTTTAAATTTAAAAATCTCTTTAAGAGCCTTAGCTTTGATATCAAATGAAATATAAGTGTGACAACCCAAGAGGGGGAGTGAATTGGCTAATTAAAAATTTTGGGCTTGATTAGATGGATTATTAAACTCACTTTATTAATTAAGCACTAGTTAATCTAACCGTCATTCAAATTAACACAAATATGAAAGCTAGGGTTAAGATCTTACTTCAACATGCATTTACTAACCCTTGTTCAAATTACAACATAAATACAATTTAGGTTAGATATTACCAATCACCACAATGTGTAAGGAGAAAGAGGAGAGAAAGCATCCACAAGACACAAGATTTGTAGTGGTTCGGTCTATCACAAGTCTTACTCCACTCTTCCAAGTTTACCTCCTTGGGGCGCTCCACTAAAACAATGAGATTCTTCAAAGAGCGAATCTCGAAGCCGTACACCCGACTCCTCCAACTCCAATGGGAACAAACCCTTTATGCACGAAGCCTTGATGAGGGTGTGGGATCACACCCTCTTACAATGCCTTCTCCTTTCTTAATGGGCCAAAGAGTAGACCCTCACAACGTCTTCATCTTTGTTACCAGGTCGAAGAGTAGACCCTCACAATGTCTTCACCTTTGTTAACGGGCCGAAGAGGAGACCCTCAAATACAATTGAAGAAAATAAAAGAAAAACTCTCTTGCCTCTTAGATAGGCAGATTACAAACTTTGATAGCTCACCAATACTCCAAGGAAAGATAAAATGTAAAGCCTATGGAGTACCTCTTGATAGAATGTGCAAACGCAAGATCAAGGAAGTTTAACTTTTGATAGAAAAGTTTTAGCCCAAGGAAAAATGGGATTTGATCTTTCTAAGATGTTCAAAAGCTTGTAGGAATAGGTTTTAATCATGTATATATAGTGTATTTGAAAATATGACCGTTTGGGGTAAAACTGTAAATAACTGGCTTGAAAAAGTCAAGCAAAAAACGCCCCAACGACTAGTTTGCTCGACCGCAACGGTCGACCGAGCAATCTCGGTCGCCCGCCCCTATCAGACGCCCTTTTTTATTTTCAAATTTCTTACCGTCGCAGTCGACCAACCCCATGGCAGTCGCCCGGCGAGGGCTACCTGTTTGCTCAAAAATTCAACTCATAAAACCTATCTCGATAGACCGATCCACGGCGGTCGCCCACCCAAACCCATGCGGATTGTTCTATTTGAAACAGACACATATCCGCGGTCGACCGGCCCGATAAATTTCGAGATGCCCTGGAATTTTAGGTTCCATCCCGCGGTCGCCCGGCCTATTCCAGTCGACCGGCCGTGTATAAAATTCCATGTTTACTTTAAGAGATCAGGGGCTTTTGGGCCATGGTCTTTCGGCTTAAGTCCTAGGTTTTCAAGCACATTTTTGGTTATTTGTATGGATTTCAAAGATGTAAAAAGTTAAGTATGAAAACCATTTGAAATCCTTTTGAAAGTGCATTTAACATAAAATCAAGAGGACTCTAAATACATTCTAAAAATAAGAACCTTGAGTCTTCTTGGAATGTATCAGTTCCTTTGCACTTCCCTTGGACTTCTTCGACTTGAGAGAACATCTTGAACTTTGTCTTGGCTCTTGTGACTTGTCCTCATGTTGAGGTACATGAGGAGTCATCATGGCATGTTCAACTCCAAGCTCCTTCTTGACACTTGCTTAGGCAACTTGTGGGATCTTCATGTTGAGCTTCTTGACTTGAACATCTTTAAATGAGGATGCATCCAATGTAGGTGCAAGCTCTTGGTTCCTTTGATCATTGATCCACAAGCCATGTGTTGAGAAGAGTTGTGTAATGGCGATTATGATATGGAAATCTTATATACAACACAACACCTCAAAGAAACACATTAGTCCATAAATGCTAATCTATTTGGTTTGCTAACATCAAATCAAGAAGGTAAGGTGAATGATTGACCCATGAGAACCCTTGGGCTTACAGTTTCATATGTTACTTCACTCTTATCATGCATGTTTCAATTTGAACATCTTCTCTTCATGAAAATTAGATAGGGGGAGTGCTTATTACACATCTTGGCATATTTGGTTCAGCTTTCACTGTTGAAACCTCTATTTTTGCTGCTGCTAAAAGGGGGAGAATTTTGGAATTGATTAGGCAGTCCATTGTCTATATACATTGTTTGCCTTATATTTTCATATTATAGTTGTGCATATTGTGAGAGGCAGTAATATTTCATTGTTTATAGCATTTAATGCCTCTTTGCCTATTTGCCTATTCTTTTCATATCTCCTACCTCCTAATCAATTTAGTTTGCCATAAAAAAGGGGGAGAATGTTAACCCAAGCGGTCTCATGGGTTCAACTATTCACCTTTACCTTCTTGTTTTGATACTAGCAAACGCAAATTGATTAGTCTTTATGGACTATTGTAATGCTTTGTAGTGTTGTGCATTAAACAGGAACATCATATGTCATATCGGCATTACACAATACAACACAACACATGGCTTGAGGATCAACATGCACAAAGGAACCAATAGAGCTTGCACACAATGAAGACATCATCCTTGGAAGATGTCCAAGCATAGAGCTCACAAGCAAGCCTAGCATATGCCAAGAGGAGTTGGAAGATGAAGTAGCATTGGTGACCTACTCATGCATTGAAAGTGAAGATCCATTCAAGAGAGAGAGAGAGAGAGAGTCAGATGGACCAAAGCAATTCAAGTGTTCACTTCCAAGCCCAAGATCCTAAGGAAGACCTTTGAACCCAAAACGATCAAGGTGCTAAGCAGTTTAACTTTCTAGATTGTATTGGAGATCTTTTTCATGTGGTTTTGCATTTAAAAGCGTTTTTCAAACCATTCTCAAAACCACCTTGAAACCTATTTGTATTACATGGAAAATCATTTTCGAATGTCCTAAATATTATAAAAACAAAGTCCATAGCCCAAGAACCAAAGCCCAAGTGCTAACCAAAGTTTACAAATGAAAAGAAATGACATTATCACTTGAATAATGAGTCCAGCAACTTGAACCTGATTTAACTGGTCTAAAACATTTTTAAATATTTTTTAAAATACTTTTAACAGATAGATCTCATCGTTTCCACTCAAATCAAGTATAAGAGTGTCAAAATCCGATAAGAAACGAGTGAGATACAAATTTTAAAAGATCGTGACAAAAAAAATATTTTTGCATCCGCGGTCGACCGGGGCACTAAAGACACCATTTTTTAACGGCTAGTTGCTTTTTTAAATCGGTTTGGGTTCTTTTCTTTCACAAATTACCCCCAAACGGTCATAAATAATTATGGACTATAAATATGCTATTCTATCATAGATTAAAAGACTTTTGCACCCATTGAAATTCTATTTGAGCTTAAACCTTCACATCCATTAGTTTTCTTCAAGAGCTTTGAACTTGCATTTTCCATACTTAAAGAAGATTTCCATAGGGCTTTATTAGTGTAATATTTGGAGAGATTGTGAACTATTGATTGTTTGTATTAGCCTATCAAGAGGCATTGAGTGAGCTTTAATATTCATCCTATTCATTGTAATCGGGGTCTACGATTCGGCCCAACAACAAAGGTGAATCCGGCGCGAAGAGGAGCTTTTCCCTTTGAGGCGGTTTGCAAAGAGGGATCACTACCTTGGAGGCGACTTGTGAAGAGGAGTGATTTTCTTGGACGCGGTTTTGCGAAGAGGGATTGTTCCTTGGAGGCGGTGTGCGAAGAGGGTTGATCTTCTTGGAGGCATTTTTACAAAGAGGGTTTGTTCCCTTGGAGGCGGTGGTACTTGTAAAGCTTGGGGATTCAGTATTTGAAGAATCCCATCATAGTAAAGGAAAATTCCAAGGAAAGACCAAGTACTTGGGTAGTGGAGTAGGTCCGTTTGTGACTGAACCACTATAAATCTTTGTGTGGTCTCCTTGCTCTTCTTCTTGCCTCCTACTTCTTGTGGTGATTGGTAATATCTAAACCCTACTATTTAATACGCTTAAATGAACAAGGATTAGACAAAGAGAGGTGATGCAAAGGAACGCACGAGCACAAACAAACCGAAGATAAAGCCGAGCTACAACTTACATTATAAATAGTTTAACCCAACCCCTCCGGAGGGCGTCCACCGGTTGGTGTTTCACCATCGAGACATCTTGTAGAAGCTGGGCTTTTGTAACGATCTCGTAGGCCACGTAGGTGTCCCGATACCAGTGTCTTTCGTCCGGGCTGTCCAGTCCGGATGGTACAGATCATCAAAATCCTTTGCACCCTGGCGGGATGATTGGGCCCCATGATCTGGCTGGGCCAGTACCGTAGTTCCCTCGGGAAGAGCTGGGGTTCGTGTCCCAGCTTCGATCTGAGATTGGTGGAAGGCGTTCAACGCCGCCGAGACTTCCCTGCCATAGTAGAATGCCCGGACACTCTCGCCGGCAGGATTTGAACTGGTTCCGAATGGGCAGGGCACGGGGCCGACCTCGCTGGTGGTAGGGAGGAGGTCGTAGCCGTGAACTTCCTCTTCTTCAAGACCTTCTTCAGCCCAGCTCGGTCAATGGCATTCATCTCTGCATAAGAACGAGGGAGAAAATGAGAAAGAAAGTAAAAATGAAGAAAATTTTTCTAAGTTATAGCTCGGCCTACATACAGCGACTCACGTTCTTCGACTGACTCTTCGTTACAGAGGTCCTTAAAAATCTCCACTTCAGCCGGACACAGCTGAGGAGGGAGACTGGTCTCAACTATATACATATCCTCCACCTCATACTGAAAGTCCAGTTCATCCTTGTAAGCCCAATGGTTTCAACCTTGGCATTCCCATCTTATTTTGATGATTCCAATACACAAGTGATTTATGATCACTAATGTGTTTGATTGTCTAAGTTGTAGATCACATTAGTGCTAAGACAACATTGCTTGGATTGAGGCCAAGAAGATCTCATTGGACCACATTATGAAGGCCAAAGACATCGAAGTCCAAGACAAATGAAGACTTGAAGAATCCATTGAAGATCAAAGTTATATTAGATTGTATTAAGATCCAATCCTAGTTTAGGATTTTGAAAGGCATAATTAAGTAATTAAACACACACCCTAAATATATAAGAGACTGTCTTTGTGGAGTTCCAACACCTTGGAACCCTCATAGCAATCCCAACTTGGTGTTAAGTTGGAAGCCTAAAAACAGAAGTGAAAATCTGCTCTTCATAGGCTTCTCGGAACTCCGAGATAATTTCTCAGAATTCCGACAAATGGTCTAGTAGACTTTTTTCCAACTTCTGTTTGTATTCCCGGAACTCCGAGATTTTTTCTCGGAACTCCGAGATTTTTTCTCGGAACTCCGAGATTTTTTCTCGGAACTCCGAGAATTTTTCTCGGAACTCCGAGAATTCTCGGAACTCCGAAAAATATTCTCGGAACTCCGAGAACACTACAACGGTCGGATTTTTAGCCGTTGCGATTTTTCCTGGAATTACAACAATGCCATTGAACGGTCATATTTGGTTTTTCCTATATATATGGGCATTCCAAACTTCCAAACAATCTATCCTAACACTCTAAAACCTCATTTGAACATCAAAAGAGTGAATCAAACTTGATTATGCCTCTCATCCTCTAAGATTAGGATTTGGATCTATAGGCTCAATTTGTACATCTTCTACAATTTGTAACCCCTTGTGAGGGATTTTCTGTTCTTTCTTTCTTAGTCAAGAACTTGTATCGGGCGAGTGTTCGGAGAAGCGTAGCCCACTCTCCGTGGTGAAGATTGCCACCAAGGTTAAAGGTAATCGGAATTTGTAATCAGCACCGATCTTCGCCGAAGTTAAGAAGATCCCATAGTGAAGCCATCAACGGGTTTGGTTGGTGGAGTGGAGTAGGCCTCACGTTTGGAGGACCGAACCACTTTAAATCTCGGGTGCAATCTCTCTTACTCTTGCTCTTTATTTTGCATTTGCACTTTAGATTTAACTTGTGTGCTTGAACTTTATTGTTGATCTCTTAATTTCCAAAATTGGGTTTGAGTTTTCAAAAGAGTTAAAACTTGTTAGCAACCTAATTTCTCACTCCTCATAAGTTGCCGTACTCGGGACCACCCTTGGAATTTCACTTGGTATCAGAACAAAGGCTCTTAAAAGATTTTCTTTTCTATAAATCTTTGGTAAATTTTTCTTTATAAATTTCAACAAGGGAAAGATCATAAGATCTTTGGCAACTTTCTAATTGTGAAATGGCGGATAGAAATGGAACCGGACTTCTGGAGGGCCATTCCACAACTAGAGCTCCCTTCTTTAATGGGTCCAATTATGGACATTGGAAGACAAGGATGCGCATCTATCTTCTTTCAATAGATATGGAGCTTTGGCACATTGTTGAAAATGGATACATGTTGCCTTCCAAACCATTTGAAGAATGGAATGTCGTAGAGAAAAGGCATGCAAATTTGAATTACGAAGCTATAAATTCTTTGTTTTGCGCCTTATCTACGGAGGAGTTTAATCGAGTTGCTCTTTTTTATTCCGCCAAGGTTATTTAGGATACACTTGCCGTTACCCATGAGGGAACATCTCAAGTTAAGGATTCCAAAATAAACTTGTTAAAGAGCAAATATGAAATGTTTGGAATGGATCAAAACGAAAGCATTTCCAAAATGTATACCCGTTTTTCTAAAATTTCTAATGAACTAGCAAATCTTGGTAAATCTTATCCTACTGATGAGCTTGTGAGTAAGTTGCTTAGGTCTCTTCCTCCATATTGGGATCCAAAGGTAACCGCCATATAAGAATCAAAGAATCTCAAGACGCTGACAATGGAGGAGCTTGTAGGATCTCTCATCACCCATGAGATGCTCCTCACTAGCCGACAAGAGGAGAAGAAGCCGAAAGAGAAAGAAAAAGAGAGTCGATCTTACGCTCTAAAAGCCTCCAAAGCGAACTCATCATCCTCTAGCGAGGCGGATAGCGATGAAGAAGAAGCTTTAAGAAAATTTAAAAGCTTTTGGAGAAAGAAGCATAAAAAGGATAAAAAGAAGAAGAAAGAAGTGATGTTGAGGGAGCCTTAAGATGCTTCAACTGCAAGAAGATTGGACACAAAAGACCGTATTGTCCACTTCTCAAGTCATCTTCCTCAAAATACAAGGGAAAGAAGGAATGGAAGAAGCACAAGGCTCTTGCCGCCGGTTGGGATGCTTTGAGCACCTCGGGCAAAAGCTCAAGCGAAGGGGAAGAAAATAAAAAGGATGATCTTTGCTTCATGGCACTCACCCATGAAGATGAGGTAAATTCAAACCCCTCTTATAATTCATCAAGTAGTGATAGTGAAAAAAATATCTAATGATGAATTGTGCAATACCTTGCATTGTCAAATTTCAAAAAATAAAGTTCTAAAAAAATCTATTTCAAAATTAGAAAATGAACTTGACTTTTTGAAAAATGAATCATCTTCCTCCATATCAAAATCTCAAGCACAACTTGAAAATTTTAAACTTGAGATTGAAACCCTTAAGGGTAGTTTGGATGAGAAAACTTGCCAAATTGCAAAACTCTAAGATGTGGCAAGCTCTTCCAAATCTTATGAAGATGAATTTAATGGTTTTCTAAATCAAATAACCCATCTTCATAATGAAAATGAAAGGTTAAGATTATGTCTCCTTGGATTCTTAAATGGTGACAAAATTATTGACATAATCTTAAAGAAGACTAGTCAAAGACCTAAACATACATATGATAGGACTAGCGTATCTAACCCTCATGTTAGATGCCATTATTATGGAATAAATGGTCATTACCAATTCCAATGTGCATCTAAGATTAGGGATAGTATTGGAACCAAGAAATCTTGGGTTCCCGAAGCCCCCATATGATTATCTTCATATGTGCTTAGATTAGGGGCTTGCTCTAAAATTGAATATCTTTCTCTGGATAATTAAAATATCCCCTCTTATGTTGAATAAAATTTCTAAATATGGGGGAGTTCTAGGTTTGTCTTTTTCCTTAAAAAAGGGGGAGCTTTAAATTGAATATTTCATCCCTTTGTTTCTCTTTTACCCCAATCTTTTTGATTGATGCCAAAGGGGGAGAGAATTCTAGTGTAAGGAAAATATGTATGCTTCTATTGCAAAATCTCTTGTGCTTGTCATCATCAAAAAGGGGGAGATTGTAAGCCCAATGGTTTCCACCTTGGCATTCCTATCTTATTTTGATGATTACAATACACAAGTGATTTATGATCACTAATGTGTTTGATTGTCTAAGTTGTAGATCACATTGGTGCTAAGACAACATTGCTTGGATTGAGGCCAAGAAGATCTCATTGGACCACATCATGAAGGCCAAAGACATCGAAGTCCAAGACAAATGAAGACTTGAAGAATCCATTGAAGATCAAAGTTATATTAGATTGTATTAAGATCCAATCCTAGTTTAGGATTTTGAAAGGCATAATTAAGTAATTAAACACACACCCTAAATATATAAGAGACTGTCTTTGTGGAGTTCCAACACCTTGGAACCCTCATAGCAATCCCAACTTGGTGTTAAGTTGGAAGCCTAAAAACAGAAGTGAAAATCTGCTCTTCATAGGCTTCTCGGAACTCCGAGAAATGGTCCAGTAGACTTTTTTCCAACTTCTGTTTGTATTCCCGGAACTCCGAGATTTTTTCTCGGAACTCCAAGAACACTACAACGGTCGGATTTTTAGCCGTTGCGATTTTTCCTGGAATTACAACAATGCCATTGAATGGTCATATTTGGTTTTTCCTATATATATGGGCATTCCAAACTTCCAAACAATCTATCCTAACACTCTAAAACCTCATTTGAACATCCAAAGAGTGAATCAAACTTGATTATGCCTCTCATCCTCTAAGATTAGGATTTGGATCTATAAGCTCAATTTGTACATCTTCTACAATTTGTAAACCCTTGTGAGGGATTTTCTGTTCTTTCTTTCTTAGTCAAGAACTTGTATCAGGCGAGTGTTCGGAGAAGCGTAGCCCACTCTCCGTGGTGAAGATTACCACCAAGGTTAAAGGTAATCGGAATTTGTAATCGACACCGATCTTTGCCGAAGTTAAGAAGATCCCATAGTGAAGCCATCAACGGGTTTGGTTGGTGGAGTGGAGTAGGCCTCACGTTTGGAGGACCGAACCACTTTAAATCTCGGGTGCAATCTCTCTTACTCTTGCTCTTTATTTTGCATTTGCACTTTAGATTTAACTTGTGTGCTTGAACTTTATTGTTGATCTCTTAATTTCCAAAATTGGGTTTGAGTTTTCAAAAGAGTTAAAACTTGTTAGCAACCTAATTTCTCACTCCTCATAAGTTGCCGTACTCGGGACCACCCTTGGAATTTCAATCCTAGAACGGACGAAGAAATACTTGTTCTTCCACCCATGAATGGAAGAGGGCGTCCCACAGATCAACCCCACGCCAATCCTCTGGCTGAAATACATCCAACCGTGCTATTTATGCCTCTTTAAGAAATGCATCGGCGGGACAAAGTAAGAGTTGGCTTCTCACGTCTCCTCTTCATAATAAAAATGAAGCCTATAAGCACCCGCCAGGAGTTTGGCACTACTTGGATCGAGGCTAGATTGTAATATGACAAGACTTCGGCAATAAAGGGGTGGACCAAAAGTCTAAAACTTCCCTTCATAGTCTCCACATACACACAGACGTCTGGCAAACAAGTGCGTGCCCGCTCACCAAACCGGGGCAGCCTTAAATGGAACTCTGGAGGAATACAATATTCCTCCCTACTAGACTCGAGGTCACTCAACTTCAAAGTACGATGCTCCACCTCGCTACGACCCTATTGGCTTCAGGGACATTCACTATAGCCTCAACTCTTATTAAATTGGGACCGTCTCTTTCGTCCCGCACTACAGCCAGATCCGAAGGATCAGCCCTAACCTCCTGGGTAATCCGCCCTTTTGGGGGTGGAGCAGACTCTAGATCGGTGGACATTACTAAAAAAGAAAGAAATAGACAAAGACAAGTATGGTGACGATCCAAATCGGAGAATACCTACTCGGAAAAGGGAGGAAACGAGTTTTGATCCAAAAAATCGGAAGAATGGACGAACTCCAAGCGAGGCTCCTCTGAGTGAAAATTTGAGGTAGAAATGGGCAACAGATGAGAAATCAGGGATTACCCAAGCCTTATATAACCATGGAATGGAGATCGAGACCATAAATCACGTCCTTTCAACTCCACGAATTGGCGCGCTCCACGTGTCATCACATCATTGATGGACTCCGGGCTGTCGCATCCCAACTCCCATCACCATTAATGCCTTCCAAAAAGTCATTGATCCTCGCAGTGCAATGGTTGGATGACGTCCAATTAAGAGTTCGTCCGAAAATCCATCCAAACTCCATATTTTGCAATGTTTGAGGATTCCTAAAAATCCTAAGTTGTAGTTCGTCTCAAAGGAGATCATCCAAATGAAGCGCTGATCTCTTCTCAACGCAACAGTTGGAGGACGTCTAATATAGAGTTCGTTTGAAAATCCAGCAGAACTCCATATTTTGCAACGTTTAAAGAATTTTTAAAAATCCTAAGTTGTAGTTCGTCTCAAAGGAGATCGTCCAAATGAAGCTCCGATCTCTTCACAACGCAACGTTTGAGGACGTCCATTTAAGGGTTCGTCCGAAAATCCAGCCGAACTCCATATATTTAAACGTTTGAGGGATTCATAAAAATCCTAAGTTGTAGTTCGTCGCAAAGGAGATTGTCCAAATGAAGCACCGATCTCCTCGCAACGCAACAGTTGGAGGACGTCCAATTAAGAGTCTGTCCGAAAATCCAGTCAAACTCCATATTTTGCAACGTTTGAGGGATTCCTAAAAATCCTAAGTTCTAGTTCGTGTCAAAGGAGATCATCCAAATGAAGCGCCGATCTCTTCACAACGCAACGGTTGGAGGACGTCTAATATAGAGTTCGTCCGAAAATCCAGCCGAACTCCATATTTTGCAACGTTAGAGGGATTCTTGAAAATCCTAAGTTGTAGTTCGTCTCAAAGGAGATCGCCCAAATGAAGTGTCGATCTCTTCACAACGCAACGGTTGGAGGACGTCTAATATCGAGTTCGTCCGGAATCCAGCTGAACTCCATATTTTGTAACGTTTGAGGGATTCTTAAAAATTCTAAATTGTACTTCGTCTCAAAGGAGATCGGCCAAACGTAGCGCCGATCTCTTCACAACGCAACGGTTGGAAGACGTCTAATTTAGAGTTCGTCCGAAAATCCAGCCGAACTTCATATTTTGCAAGGTTTGAAGGATTCTTAAGAATCTTAAGTTGTAGTTCGTCTCAAAAGAGATCGTCCAAATGAAGCGCCGATCTCCTCGCAACGCAACGGTTGGAGGACGTCCAATTAAGAGTTCGTCCGAAAATCCAACCGAACTCCATATTTTGCAACATTTAAGGGATTCCTAAAAATCCTAAGTTGTAGTTCGTCTTAAAGGAGATCGTTCAAATGAGGCGTCGATCTCCTCGCAACGCAACGGTTTGAGGACGTCCAATTAAGAGTTCGTCCGAAAATCCAGCCGAACTCTGTATTTTGCAACGTTTGAGGGATTCCTAAAAATCCTAAGTTGTAGTTTGTCACAAAGGAGATTGTCCAAATGAAGCGTCGATCTCTTCACAACAGAACGGTTGGAGGACGTCCAATATAGAGTTCGTCCGAAAATCCAGCCGATCTCCATAATTTGCATTGTTTGAGGGATTCTTAAAAATTCTAAGTTCTAGTTCGTCTCAAAGGAGATCGTCCAAATGAAGCGTCGTCTCTTCACAACGCAACGGTTGGAGGATGTGCAATATAGAGTTCGTCCGAAAATCCAGCTGAACTCCTTATTTTGTAACGCTTGAGGGATTGTTAAAAATCCGAAGTTGTAGTTCCTCTCAAAGGAGATCGTCCAAATGAAGCGTCGATCTCTTCACAACGCAATGGTTGGAGGACGTCCAATATAGAGTTCATCCGAAAATCCTGCCGAGCTCCATATATTGGAATGTTTGAGGGATTCTTAAAAATCCTAAGTTCTAGTTCGTCTCAAAGGAGGTCGTCCAAATGAAGCGCCAATCTCTTCGTAACGAAATGGTTGGAGGACATCCAATATAGAGTTCGTCCGAAAATCCAGCCGAACTCCATATTTTGCAACGTTAGAGGGATTCTTAGAAATCCTAAGTTGTAGTCTGTCTCAAAAGAGATCGTCCAAATGAAGCTCGGATGTCTACAAAACACACTAGTAGGGGACGTCCAATATAGAGTTTGTCCGAAAAACTAGCCGACCTCCATATTATGCAAAATCTGGAAGGTTCATCAAAGTCAAAGTTAAAGGCCGTCCAAAAGAGATCAGCTAAAGAGAGTTCGTCCTAAAACTCAACCAATCTCCACACGGTCCAACGAGAGAAAGCCGTCCTATACAAGATCGGCCAAAAGAGATCGTCTAAGATCTCAACCGATCTCCACGATACAACTAGCAGGAGGCGGTTCAAGAAGAGATCGGTTGAAAGAGGTTGGCTAAGAGAGTTCGGCCGAAGAAGGTCGTCCAATGCCTCTCGACCGACCAAAAAAAAAACTACACTCCCCCAGACCTCAAAACAGCGTGAAGGAGTGGGGGGCAACTGATAGGGGTAAAAATAACTACCCAATCGGCAAACTCCACGTGTCAAAGGGCCCCAGATGTCAAAAGGGTAGCGAAGTAATTTCCCACAGTCAACAAAAGACCCCTACAAAAAGAGGTACTTACGGCTCATTGCCACCTACTAGAGGGTGATATGGTAATTATAGCACAAGGGAAATTACGAATTAGTCCTAACACACCCAACCACTATAAATAAGGGTAAAACCCAAAAGGTAAGGGACACGATTCCCGAAACTTACTATTTCCATTAAGATTTCTTTATCTGTTGCTGCCACTAACTTAAGCATCGGAGGGCCTTCCTGGAGGACAAAAGCAAGGACAAAATCAGATCGTTCATTCGTTCATCACCTCCAGCGCAGCCATTAACTGATTTTGACCGCAACATATCCAAATAACCCTTTTGTGTTGGAGTAAGTGACACTAGAATGAGGTAAATAGATGAGTAGGTAAAAGCGTCGAAGCAGGGGGAATCCGGATTGATCTAACTCCAGGTTTTCATTGACGTTGGCAATTCCTAGAGTGCCCGTCTCGATATACCTTTAAATTTTATCATTTCTTCACATAGGCAGAGGCCCGATCCTGTAATGATAGTGGTTGCTGACATTAGGCTCCCTAACATCTTCTTCATTGCTTTTCTAAGAAAAGAGATTCAGTTTGGTGGCTCACCCTAATTTCCCCGGTACAGAATCACGTGTTTGGTGATCCAAATACATGTAAGATACGGTCCAGGTTGTGGAATTGAGACTGTTCCTCAATCGCCTACCTGGCATATTCCTATCCGTCCAAGAGGTATCATTAAAGTTAGCAGAAGTCCAAATCTTCAAGCAACACTTGTGATGTGGGTAAATTAGATCATCAACTCTAACAATCAACCTTGTGGTCCCTACCATGTATATATATTAGCTTCGGTCAGGCGACCTTTACCATTGGTTGTTCATCATTCCCCATTAATTGGCAAATGATCCGACGTAGAGGATTGTTCCGAGTTTGGTCAACTGAAAGTTTACCTACCCGGTAGAGGATTATTCGAAGTGGGAGACTAGTTTAAGATAATGAAACATTAAAAACTCCGGATTGAATTTTGATACGTTATTTAAAACTTAAAAATGTAACGTTTTCATAACTATTAAATACCTAGTATTTGCAAATTTATCAGGAAAATGCTAAGGAGAAACTCCCTTTTACCCTCCTTTCTAAAGAAGGGAGATGACTTTTTCGCCCCACTGCTGGATAATGTGTGCCTCTTTTAAGTTTTAACGTAAATTGTGGGCAGACTTTTAACGCTTTTTGACAACAAATCACCTTAAATGGGCGCGCATTATCCTACATGAGGGCAAAAAATTAATGGCCAAAAAAAGGTAAACCATTGTATTTTGTAGTGATTTATCTTATTCCTCGGATTCAACCATGTAGGATATCCCTTGGTGTTGTACAAGTTGGCGGTCTTGATCTCACATACATGTCCCCCTCTTACTATTGATCATGAAAGTGCGCATATCAATTCGTTGTCATTATACACAGCGTTATCTTCTTTTTTTCTCCAAAGGGATGTTAGGCTTTGTTGATGCGCATTACTGGTGCACTAAAAGATCATGTGGTTGGCTACCAGCTGGACATAGGAGTAACGGGTTTGGTCAGATAAGAACGTAGGCCGGACCCACGGTCTTCTCCCAATTCACTGGGAAAGTGATATATTCGCCCCTTTTTTTACTTGGGACAGACCCTCTAGTTATGACTGCTCTTTTACACTGAAGGAGGATGTCCCAAGTAAAAAAAGGGATAAACATATCATCCCTTAATGAACAGACCACTTAATAGGACTTCCAAAAAAAAAAAAAAACAGATTTTGTAAATTAGATCTCCAAACCTTCAAGAACATAAGCTTATTAGGACTTATAAAAAAATTAAACGGATTTTGTAAATTAGTTCTCCAAACCTTCAAGAACATATGAATATCCTCTTAAACTCAAAAATTATAAGTAAGCCTCTTGTTTTACATAACCTAAAAACTACTGTTACCCCGACCCGACCACAACACCCCTCCCCCTCTTGGGACAGCCAGCAATAGTGTAAGAGAGTATTTATAAATATACTATGGGGTGCTGTCCCAAGTAAAAATACGAGGCGAATATATCACCTCCCATCATATAATCCTGATATCAATAATATATTGATAATTGATTGTAGATCGTTGCCTAAATAAAATGACTGACAATCAATGAACAAAGATACATTTAATTGGGCAATTGGGAAGTGATAGGGCGTAAATATGGCGGGACCGTTGGATCTCACCACGTGTCACCCATACGACAGAAGAATCTCATCATGATTATGAAAGACAATAATACACAGTAAGACCACGTGGCAAAATTATGGGCAAGATTACACAACAAAGCCACGCGCGTCGTCGAACAACCCAATCCAACAAAAGAAGGTTTTCTCACCGAAATGATGAAAAGGTCCACGTGACGCCCCATGAAGAGGATTTGCATCAAAGATCGAAGTATAAATATGCCATTAAGTCCCTAAGAGAAAGGGGGGATTCGGCCTAAGAAAAAAGAGGAAAGACTCTAAAACGGGAGGTCATTAGAGGGAGCTCTTAGCCGTTAGTAAGGTTTTCAGACTTTAGTTGGGAGAGGGAAGAGGCGCTGGACGCCCTATCCCTCCCTCTACCCTTGGCTCCAAATTCAGCCACCCAAATATCAGAGAAAGAACCCGTGCCTTGGTCCTGGTAAACCTGATTATACCTCTGTCATTTTTTGTTGTTCTTTATATTGTTGGTCCAGAATCTAACTTGGGTGTCGAAGTGGTCATCTGGGACCCACCCCGGACCTCCCTGACCCTTTTGTTTGTGGCTGCAGACCCCAGCAGAGGCTCTCTACCCACCGCACGATCGCGAACTTGGATTCTGGCGCCATCCGTGGGACCTGTCTGAGTTTGAATGCTTTACGACGATGAGAAACCACACCCAACAGCAAGAAATAGGAGTAATGACCAGGAGCCATGCCCAACATGCACAAACTCGTGTCTCAAATTCTTGTGAGCAGAACTCGCAGGCCTCAGGCTACCATCGGCCCACCTCCATCACACCACAGATGGTCCCCACCATGGAAATGTTCAACGAGCTTTGCCAAGAGCTCTTTTTACGGTTTCCTCGACAACCAAAGCCTCAAGTTCTGGAGATGCCCCCGGCAATGCATGGTCGGACTGAAGCCTACGACGAAGACGGCGGGGAGTCACTAGAGGAATGTCATCACTTGCGGAGGCGCGCGCCGATCCGGCGAATGCCTTCCCTTTCGACAAATAGCCCTTTACCTCCCCCAGTCGGGGACTGTCAACCAGACACCAGGAAATAAGCTACCCAAAGCCACGCCGTCCCTACCCGGACAACTCGATTCCAAGAGTTACCTCCGGTACGGGCGAAGGAGGTGGCTACATCGCCGCAACTGCTAGGGCTAGACCAACTGGCTGATCTGCAGAGAAATGAAAAAACCTTATGCCCACGACATCCTGGACGAATGGGAAAGAGAGACGGCGTCCCCATTCACCACGGAGATCTTAAAAACTCCTGTGGAAACAGGGATAGATCTCTCCTGATTCGGTTGTTACGATGGGAGCACAAACCCCCTAGAGTTCCTCCAAACTTTCAGGAGGGTAATGGCGCTTTGAGGCGCGTCAGATGGATTTATGTATAGAGCCTTTGTCTCATTGTTGAGAAAAACCGCTAACGATTGGTACCTATGTCTGGAGCCGGACTCCATTGCATCCTTACATGAATTCGGAAGGAAGTTTACCGCGAGGTTCGCCAACAATCGCCTCTGCCACGATCAGGCGGACGCCCTCTTGGCCCTTCGACAAGGAAGGAACGAGACCCTGAGAGACTTTATGCTGAAAGTCAACGCCGAATTGGCTCAACTTTCCAACATCGACGTCCAGATAGCGGTTGCAGCTCTGAAGCACACTACCACCGACCAAATTCTCAAACTACACCTCACCCTCAAGCCACCGCGGGATCTACAGGAACTCTAATCCAAAACTAACAAGTTCATATGAGCGGAAGAAGCATGCGTGCGGGAACGGAGCAGGGCCGGCCATGAGGAAAAAAAGAAAGAAGATGGTAGAGGGGCCGGAAAACTACGGGCCGAAGAAAGACCGGCATGCCGGAACCCCATTCCCATCTTCGAAGGGTTAGGAAATTCTCCCCTAAAGGTCCTCCTCTCCCATGTCCTGTTCGCCATAAGAGATCAGGGTCTCCTAGCCCCTCCCAAGAAAATGAGCACTGATCCGAAGAAGTGCTCCATCAAAAGGTTTTGTGATTTCCACAGGGACCACGGCCATGAAACCAACCATTGCTTCCATCTCAAACTCCAGTTAGAAAAGCTGGCAGAGGAAGGTCATTTAGATCAGTACCTTAAGAGCCCCGCGCGAATAGAGCGCCCCCACTACCAGAATGAAGCACACCGCTCTTCCCCTGCCCATAGATCAAGAGGCCGGTACCGGTCCTACAGCAGACACCAATCCCGCAGTACACCGACCCCAGAGCAGCCGCCCACTATTGTTGGAAAAATCAACATCATCGCTGGAGGGCTAGCGGCGGGGGGGGCCAACAACGGCCGGTCGATGAGCGTACGCAGAGCGAGTATTCTCCCTGGAAATGCCTTCTAAAATGGCCCAGACGGATCCTCTCCAAGAAGGCCAGGTCATCTCTTTGTCCACCGTGGACTACAACGGACTACAAGTCCCGCACGACGATGCGCTAGTTGTCAGATTGATCATCGCTAACTTCGATGTAGGGAAGATCATGGTAGACACGGGGAGCTCCGTCAACGAGTTTCATCTCGAAACCTTCGAAGAAATGAAGTTGGGCGAGGGAAGGCTGGGTCCTGCAGAGTATTCCATATACGGGTTTTCTGGGGCATCCGTACAGGTCAGCGGCAAAATTGACTTACCCGTCACCTTTGGGACATACCCCCTCCAAAAAACCGTTATGACCACCTTCTTGGTCGTGGATATACCTTTCACTTACAGTGCCATCATAGGACGCCCAACCCTGAGGGACATGGGAGCAGTAGTTTCTACCCCTCACCTCAAAATGAAGTTTTCCACTCTGACCGGGATAGGAGAAATACGCGGGCAGCAAATGATAGCACGCCAGTGCTACGCAGCAAGCTTAAAAGGAAGCAACGCCCCAACTGAAAATTTCACGATCGAAAGCGAAGACCCCTGAAAGCGAGCCCGCACGGTTAGAGGGGAGCCAATCGAGGAGCTAGACTCCGTCCCTATATCCGAGGACCAGCCGGAGAGAGAGGTCCGGATTGGCTCCCTACTAAGAGGCACCTTACGGGGTCAAATGATTAGTTTCCTTACAGACAACAAAGATGTGTTCACGTGGTCTGCTTCGGACATGCCCGGCATACCCACAGAGATTGTGGTTCACCGGTTGAAGGTAAATCCGACCCTCAAGCCCGTCCGACAAAAGAAGAGAAACTTCGCGGCAGAACGACAAACTCACATTAAAGTTGAAGTGGGAAAACCGCTACAAGCCGGATTCGTAAGAGAAATCAGGTATCCCGAGTGGCTGTTGAACGTGGTCATGGTCAAGAAAGCCAATGGAGGTTAGCGGGCCTATATAGACTTTACTGATCTGAACCGAGCCTGCCCAAAAGACCCCTACCCCCTGTCGTGAATAGACCAACTCATCGACGCCACTTCTGGGCATGAACTCCTCACCTTCCTAGATGCTTTCTCCGGCTACAACCAGATAAAGATGCATGAGCCAGATATCGTAAAAATAATGTTCATCACTGACCACGGCGTCTACTGTTATACTGTCATGCCCTTCTGGTTGAAAACGCGTGGGCCACGTATCAACGGCCCGTGAATAAACTATTCCAGAAGCAGATAGGCAGAAACGTGGAAGTATACGTGGATGACATGTTGGTAAAAAGCCTGGAAGCCCACAAGCACATCTCCGACCTCAAAGAAACCTTGGACACTCTACGGCGACCCGGGATGAAACTCAACCCCGCAAAGTGTGCCTTTGGGGTAACCACCGCGAAATTCGTAGGATTCATGGTTAGCCAAAGAGGCATCGAGGCCAACCATGAGAAGATCCAAGCCGTCCTAAACATGGAGCCCCCGGCAACGGTGATAGAGGTCCAGTGGCTCGCGGGATGGGTCGCCGCCCTCGGGCACTTCATGTCCAGATCGGCCGAAAAGTACCAGCCATTCTTTAAGCTACTAAAGAACATACGGGAGTTCGAATGGACCCCGGCCTGCTAAGAAGCTTTCGACGCCTTAAAGCAGTACCTCCAAACACCGCCTGTGTTGACCAAGCCCGAGCCCTGGGAAGAGCTTTTTTTATATTTGGCTGTTAGTTCTAAGGCGGTAAGCGCGGTACTGGTTCAACAAAGAGAGAAGCGGGAACGTCCGGTGTACTATGTGAGCAGGATCCTCCATGGCGCGGAGGTCCGGTACCTGGACATAGAGAAGTTCACCTTCCCCGTCGTCACCGCTGCCCGGAAGCTCCGCCCCTACTTCCAGGCCCCCCCATAGTACTCTTGACAGACCAACCACTGAGAGAAATCCTGCAAAAGCCGGAAACCTCGGGAAGAAAGGTAAGTTGGGCCATCGATTTGGGGGAGTTTGACATACAAGTCCGACCCAAGCCGGCCATCAAATCCCATGTCCTCACTGATTTTATAGACCTAGGGAAACCCCAATCTGCATCCAACCGAGGGATTATGAACACATACACCTTCTTCCACTTCTTAATGGAAGAAGGCAAGCTCGCCGCAATCTTCACCTGAGGACGTTGGGTCAGGTACAACCAGCTGTCCTCACCCTTTACCAAACGGCTAAGGGCAGCGCAACTCCTGAGCAGAGGGAGGGTAGGCTGAACCTTGTGGAGGCCCGCCTTGGCCACAAAGGCCAAAAGAGTGCGCCAATTGTTGGGTGCCAGTTGGGAGGGGCCACCCGGTAAAACTTGAGGGCCTTGACTACGATGCCCAAGAGCGGGAACCTAACCCCTGCCCTAAAAGCCTCCACATAGAAAGCCACCTTCTCCTCCGTGACGTCCTCGCACACCCCGTCCCTAGAAGTAAGGATCCTAATCCCATAATCATCACGAATATGGTACTCCCTTCTAATTCTCTCTGCCGCCCCCTTTTCCAAGAAGCTCTTGTACGATGCCACCCGGCCATGGAGAATAAAGCGCCGGCCCTTATGTCCCTAATCTCCGCCTCGCGAGCAAGAGCCTAAACAAGGGGTTCAGAAGCAGCGACCTCCGGTGACGAACCAGAAGCCCTGGAGCTATCCTCCAATTCTCTGGGCATCTGGCCATCTCGGGAACCGCCGCCTCCGCCCTTTACCAACCGCCTCCTTTTTGGCCAAACACTCTCCACTACTTCTACTGACTCACTATGTGGATTTTGGGAATCCGTCGTATCAGACATCTTTGAAGAATAAACGAAAAAGAATCAGAAATCAGTTGAAACAGAAGATATGGAACTCACCGGAGCAAATGATGAAGGAGAACCAAAAACTAGAGAAGAATCGACGGCAAGAGAAGAAGATTGGCCGGCGGACAAAATTGCCTCGAAGAAAAACCCACCCCACCCAAAGAAGAGGAAGAAACAAGGCAAAATAGTCACTAGAAAGCCTTAAAAGTTAGGGTTTCGATACGTGTTGACCAACCTCCCACCCTTTCCAATTGGATAGGACGTGCACACGCGGCGGCCATTTGGGAATTCGAGAAAAACTGCTAAAAATCGAAGCGCCATTTCTCGCAGCGAAAAGACATTCCTGCCCCCGCCGCTAACTTCCCGAGCAAGTTATCTCTACAACTTTCCGCCTAAAACAAGGTGAACCACCATTCAAAGGATCCCCCCCGAACTCGGCCTCACCTAACGAAAGTCTGGAAATCACTTGGATTTTAGGTCACCCAGCCGTACCCAAGGTGGGAAAAGGCTCGGAGCCTAGCACACGGGTCAAGCAGGACCACTATAATTCCACCAGATGGAAAATACCAAGTACGATGAGAAAATGCTCGGAACCCAGCCAAGGGTCCGGCATTACCACTACAATTCCACCGGATGGAAAATACCAAGTACGGTGGGAAAAGGCTTAGAACTCAGCCCAAGGGCCCGGCATTACCACTACAATTCCACCAGATGGAAAATACCAAGTACGGTGGGCAATGGCTCGGATCCTAGCACAAAGGTCATGCATTACTACTACAATTCCACTAGATGGAAAATACCAAGTACGGTGGGAAAAGGCTCGGAACCCAGCGCAAGGGTCTGGCAGGGCCACTACAACTCCACTGGATAATATATATATAAGACCGAGTACAACAGAAAGGGCTCGGAACCTAGCAAAACGGTACGACCATAATACCACGATTCCACGGTACGACCATAATACCACGATTCCACTAGATGGAACAAATGCCAAATGTAATAGAAACGGCCCAGATCCCATAACAAGGACCCAGCCGCTCTACTACCACTCCACTCAGATGGAAAAATGGTCAGATTAAATAGAAAATGCTTGGAACCTGACACAAGTGTCTGGCCTTACTACTACCACTCCGCCCAGATAAATTCAACTACCACGCAGATAGGAGAGGAAGCATAAGAAACACATCAGAAGTACAAAAAGAAATTGATCATTAATTCTCTTCTTCTAGCCCGCAGGCCTACAAAAAAAAAGGAGAAAATAGGAAGATAGGGCACGCAGGCCCGGGCCCCGAGGACCCCCAGCACAAAAAAAAAAAAGAGAGGAGTGAAGAAAGAAAAGAACACCTCCAAAGTTCCCTTCACCCCATTCCCTCCGGCTTAAAGCGACTGGCCGCTGAAAGAGTTTTCCGCATCGAAGAGCTCCTTATCACTATACTCCTCCTCGGAAGAGCTCTCCCAATCCGGATCCACCCTGCCCGCCGCTTTCTGGTGGTTAACCCATCTCACCCGATTCCTCAAGAAGTTGTTCTCCGCACGCAAGGCCGCGATCTCTCGACTCATGTCGATCATCCGGCTGCGAAACTCCATTTCCCTGTGACGAATGAAAGAAAAGAAAGAGCGATTGTGATGAATGAAAGCTTCATGAGACTCCCTCTCGAAAAGGGGAGGAGCATGAAGGAATGGGGAAAACCCTTGAGGCGGGATCCTCTCAGGCATTGGCAGTTGAGACTCCACCCGGACAGGGTTTGGTTCAGGACTGCCGGGACGACTCCCCTCGACGGCAGCAGCCTTCCCCTTGCCTCTCACGGAGAGACTCTCAAGAGACAACGACACCTCCGGCAAGCCCGAAGAAGAGCCGGCGAAAGATTTGGACATGCTGTCAAGTAAGGGCAAGAAAATGGAAAAATGATCTGCGAAAAAGGCGGACAAACCTCCATTTATAAACCCAAAGAAAAACCCTCTGGTCAGGAAACGAAGCGACTCACCCTATGCGTGTCCCCTTCCTATTGGATAACCGACCAGCGCCACATAATGGCACTACGATTCCTCGGGAAGGAACTGCGGAACGAAACAGCACGTCCCCTCGTATTCCAAGGCTCCCATAAATGCCCTCATCACGACATTAGTTGACCGAGAAAATGAACTTACTCCCTTGGTCCATTCAAGTAGGGGGGTATTATGATAGGGCGTAGATACTGCGGGACCGTTGGATCTCACCACGTGTCACCCATAAGGCAGAAGAATCTCATCATGACTAGGAAAGAAATTAATACACGGTAAGACCACGTGATCTTGCCACGCGTCACCTCCCCGGCTCTGAAAACTCCATCATCACGATTATGGGCAAGATTACACAACAAAGATACGTGCGCCGTCGAAGCAGGAGGGCAACCCAATCCAGCAAAAGAAAGTTTTCTCTCCGAAATGATGAAAAGTTTCACGTGGCGCCCCATGAAGAGGATTTGCATGCAAGATCGAAGTATAAATACGCCATTAAGTCCCTAAGAGAAAGGGGGGATCCGGCTCAGAAAAAAGAGGAACGACTCTAAAACGGGAGGTCATTAGAGGGAGCTCTAAGCCGTTAGTAAGGTTTTCCGACTTTAGTCGGGAGAGGGAAGAGGCGCTGGATGCCCTATCCCTCCCTCTACCCTCGGCCCCTAATTCACCCACCCAGATATCAAAGAAAGAACCTATGCCATGGTCCTGGTAAACCTGATTATACCTCTATCATTTCTTGTTGTTCTTTGTATCGTTGGTCCAGAATCTGACTTGGGTGTTGAAGTGGCCGTCCGGGACCCACCCCAGACCTCCCTGACCCCTTTGTTTGTGGTTGCAGACCCCAGCGGAGGCTCTCCACTCACCGCGTGAACACGAACCCGGATTCTGGCGCCATCAGGAAGTTTTTATACTAATTTGGGATCTACCATAGTCCTTATCAGATGAACGGCTCAAATCTTCTGAATTTTGGACCCATCGTATAATATGGCACCCTAGAAAACATTCTTCTGGTTCCACTGTGGCGTATCATCTGCTTCAATTGAAAAAATCAACCAACAATGATATTTGATGTTTCATGAGGCTAGGGTCAACTGATTAGTGTGGGATCAGTCTTAATCAGTCAAACTTCTGCCTGCTTATCATTTCGATGGACAGGATCACTTTCATGGTCCAGATGAGGGGTCTAAAGAGTGGCTGTTAGGGAGGAGTTTGAGTATGACAGTCCTTGAAGCATTTTTGCGGAATAGAGAGGGACTACTTCCAGATCAATCCTCAGTCAATTTTTGGATCATATACATTTATATTTAGGAGAGTGATAAATCGACTCCCAAATATGATAAATCGACTCCCCATGTGTCTTTCTCTCTCCTCATGGTTAGAGAGAGAAAAAGGAGGGAGAAAGACACATGGGGAATCGATTTATCATTTTGGAGGGTCGATTTATCACTGCCCTTATATTTATATAAAATCGGTAGCATTGATCTTGTAGACCATCATGTAGGGGCCCACATTGTTGAATTCCGGTACAGAACAAACTTCACATTCTTAACTTCAATAACTAGAGAAATCAACGGTTTAACTTTTCTTAATAAGCCCTAAACAAAATCAAGAGGCTAGAATCACCTGATCAAGGTGGGGTCAGCAAACTTGTGATTGACTGTTAGATCTACGACCCATATTCCTTCCGGGTTGCATATTTATTATCTCTCAAAATGTAGCTGTCAGAACAGGCTGTCAGAAATGGCCACAGTGTTTTTAAACGTTTTCATTGTACGACTCAAACAGCACCCCACTCGCATTTGTAAAGCTTTTGTACATTCAAGGGAGAAAAAAATATATCTATAAAAGGGAGAAAAAGAACAGAAGAGGAAGGAAGGAAGGAAAGATGAGAAAGGAGAAGAAGAAAAAGATGAGCAACGGCGAGAGTGGAGGCAAAGAGGCCCTCAAATATGGGATGGAGGCTTTGGATGCCTATCTAGAGTGCGCCCAACCAATCAATCATCCAACAAGTGCTTATCCAACAGTCAATATTGGTAACTCCACTCCTCATCTCTCTCTCTCTCTCTCTCTGTCTCTCTCTCTCTGTCTCTCATACTAGATGTTGTGTCTACAGATGGAGCTATGAGAGTGTCGCTACTACTCTAAAACAATAAATAAGAGGAAGAACGTTATGGTGTCGCCGTTGCCCCTGGCCTTCTCCAACTCAAAAGCATCCCGAGAGATAAAGATGCATAGCCCTATCCAGCGAATAAAACTGTAGACAGAGATTCAGGCAGCATGAATAAACGATAAATTTCCAGATAGAGATATCTTCTCCCCCTGTTTTCGTCTCACCTTACTGCAATTGTTTTATGTCATACTGATGGATCTCAACCGTCTATTTTATAGGCCTTTCATTGGATCTTCTACGGCCAAAATTGCTGCCAATCCTGCAATCATTATATCTAATAATGTTCATTTTTTGCCCTTTGGGACATTCGACGGCAAAGAGAATACATTATTGGATATTGGTATTGCAAAATTGTCCCGGTATCGTAGGAGATCCATTGCAAGATGTATCAAATGGATGGTTTGGAATGATCCAAGGTGCAACAATACAAGCATTCCTTTGGTTAGCATATTCTTTTTCCTGGACAGCACAAAACTACTAGTGGAACCTAAGAATTTATGATGATCAAAATCATTCATTTTCTATGCCATGCTTAGGATGAACCATGCTTCCTATGATCTTTCGCACAGATAATGATATTCATATGCCTCTTAAGTAGGGGTGTAAACGAGCCGAGCCGAGCATGGACAGGCTCAGCTCGGCCCGTTAAGCTCAAAGACTAGGCTCGGGCTCGGCTCGGCCTCGAACCAGGCTCGGCTCGGTCAGGCTCGGCCAGGCTCGCGAGCTTTATCGAGTTTCGCACATGTCAAAGCTTGGTAGCAAAAGCAAAGGTTGGTAGCAAAAGCACAAAAAAAAAGTAATCATTACACAGAGAAAAGTAAAATAGCTGATTTATATAGTTTAAAATGAAAAATTATGAAGAAAAGGTAGTATGTTATGACAATTAATAAAAAAATACCAAAAAATGTTGAAAGTTATGACAATTACAGGAAAAAATTAATTTCGAACCGTTTGATTTGCAATGAGGTTGACAAGACATACCTACCCTCGGTACGTTATTTTTGCTTTTTGCAGCCTAACTCGGGCTCGGCTCGGCTCGTTAAGGATTCGAGCCGAGCTCGAGCGAGCCTCCGAGCCCGAGCCAAAATTGACACCCCTACTCTTAAGTGCTGAGACTGTTCCTCTAGAATATGAACCATTGCCATTATATTAAACCAATGTGCCGTTTCATTTTAAGTTGAATTTTGAAGCTATGGCTCATCCATCCCTAGTAGAGCTACGAACATGATCTTCTTTAAAAATGTACTTTAAAATATCCCAAAATAACTGTCGAAATATCAGTGATATCTACAGGTAATTTTAATATATTATGATGTATCAGTCGATATATTGGTGTCTGAATTGTAGCAATACCAATATTTTCTGATATGTCAGCCTCGATATAGCAATACATAAAATCGTGACTAGAGCTTAATAGATGAACGAGTAGTTCTTACATGTAGTACTTTTACCGCTATTATGTATTTTATCAAGCCCCAAACTAAGCCCGTGACAATGTCACATACCCGTGGGGTTTGATCCCATGCCATGCAAGGCTAACTTGTTAATGAGTTTTCCTCTAAATTTAATTACGACGTACCAGATGAAATCTCAAAGGGCAATCCAAGAGCGGGGTGAATTGGGTAATTCAAAATAAAATAAAGAGGGACAATGAAATTATAGTTAACTAACCCTTGTTAAGATTAAGAATCAAAAGTAAGGGAAGATATTATCAATCACTAAGAAAATGGATGTTAGAGTCAGTGCCTTAAAAGCCAGTACATTTTGTATATCTTGTCACATTAATATTAATAAAGGTTTAATTTCGTACATCTTGTCACATTAATATATGATTGAATGTGATGTTCTTGTTATTCGTCACATATTCGTCCTTAGGTAGCGAAGTAGGAATACCATCCTTAAGGATTCACAAATCCTTGAGAACAGGGAGATATGGTATCCTAGTTCTTTGCAGACCTTAAAAGTTTCTGGTTGGGGTCGAGATTGGACATCTCCTCTTATACACAACTAGCATCAGTCTTGCCTATATGAACATGTCGTGAAGGTTTATCTAAGTCGCTTGGGCAGTGGACCCTAAGCAGGAACAGTGGGTGCGACGATAGGATCACACCCTGAACATGATCGCATTAGAATAGCCAGTGGACAGGAGTTAGTAAGGCTATTCTACCAAACAAAACCGTTTACATGTCCTAAGACATGAGGGGTCATATTGGTCTGTGGGCCCACCCTTGATTCTTAGCCTATCTAACCGTGGTCCTTCTAGAGTTCATTAGAGGGTAGTACTGTTGTCTTTCGACAAACCAATGAGGCTAATAGTCAGACCCGATATGAAATTCTCTGCCCCAACTACGGGGATATTATCTACAATTTCAGTCAAAGCACTAGGCTAATAAAATAGCTTGGCCAAACGAATTTTATAAATGGATCAAAACGAAAGCATTTCCGAAATGTATACTCGTTTTTTTAAAATTTCTAACGAATTAGCTAATCTTGGTAAATCTTATCCTACTGATGAGCTTGTGAGTAAGTTGCTTAGGTATCTTCCTCCATATTGGGATCCAAAGGTAACCGCCATACAAGAATCAAAGAATCTCAAGACGCTAACCATGGAGGAGCTTGTAGGATCTCTCATCACCCATGAGATGCTCCTCACTAGCCGACAAGAGGAGAAGAAGCCGAAAGAGAAAGAGAAAGAGAGTCGATCTCTAGCTCTAAAAGCCTTAAAAGCAAACTCATCATCCTCTAGCGAGGCGGATAGCGATGAAGAAGAAGCTTTAAGGAAATTTAAAAGCTTATGGAGAAAGAAGCATAAAAAGGATAAAACGAAGAAGAAAGAAGAAAGTGAAGTAGAAGGAGGAATAAGGTGCTATAATTGCAAGAAGGCCGGACACAAAAGACCGGATTGTCCACTTCTCAAGTCATCTTCCTCAAAATACAAGGGAAAGAAGAAATGGAAGAAACATAAAGCTCTTGCCGCCGGATGGGATGCTACTAGCACCTCGGGAAAGAGTTCAAGCGAAGGGGAAGAAAAGAAAGACGATCTTTGCTTCATGGTACTCACCCATGAAGACGAGGTAAACTCTAACCCTTCATGTTATTCATCTAGTAGTGATAGTGAAAAAATATCATATGATGAATTGTGCTCAACCTTGCACTCTCAAATTTCTAAAAATAAAGTTAAAAAGAAATCCATTTCAAAATGAACTTAATTCTGAAAAATGAATTTTCTTCCAAATCTCAAGCACAACTTGAAAATTTTAAACTTGAGATTGAAACCCTTAAGGGTTGTTTGGATGAGAAAACTTGCCAAATTGCAAAACTTCAAAATATGGCGAGCTCTTCCAAATCTTATGAAGATGAATTTAATGATTCTTTAAATCAAATAACACATCTTCATAATGAAAATGAAAGATTAAGATTATGTCTCCATGGTTTCCTAAATGGTGATAAAATTATTGAAATAATCTTGAGGAAGACTAGTCAAAGACCTAAACATGCATATGATAGGACTAGCGTATCTAACCCTCATGTTAGATGCCATTATTGTGGAATAAATGGTCATTACCAATTCCAATGTGCATCTAAGATTAGGGATAGTGTTGGAACTAAGAAATCTTGGGTTCCCAAAGCCCCCATATGATCATCTTCATAATTGCTTAGATTAGGGGCTTTTTGCTTAAAATTGAATATCTTTTCCAAAGTTAATTAAATACCCCCTTTTATGTTGAATAAAAATTATAAATAGGGGGAGTTCTAGGTTTGTCTTTTTCCTTGAAAAAGGGGGAGCTTTAAAATTGAATATTTCATCCCTTTGTTTCTCTTTTACCCCAATCTTTTTTATTGATGCCAAAGGGGGAGAGAATTCTTGAGTAAGGAAAATATATGTGCTTTTTATTGGAAAATCTCTTGTGCTTGTCATCATCAAAAAGGGGGAGATTGTAAGCCCAATGGTTTCCACCTTGGCATTCCCATCTTATTTTGATGATTCCAATACACAAGTGATTTATGATCACTAATGTGTTTGATTGTCTAAGTTGTAGATCACATTGGTGCTAAGACAACATTGCTTGGATTGAGGCCAAGAAGCACGCATTGGACCACTTCATGAAGGCCAAAGACATCAAAATCCAAGACAAATGAAGACTTGAAGAATCCATTGAAGATCAAGTTATATTAGATTGTATTAAGATCCAATCTTAGTTTTAGATTTGAAAGGCATAATTAAGTAAATAAACACACACCCTAAAAATATAAGTGATTGTATTTGTAGAGTTCCAACACCTTGGAACCCTCATAACAATCCCATCTTGGTGTTAAGTTGGAAGCCCAAAAACATGAAGTGAAAATCTGCTCTTCATAGGCTTCTCGGAACTCCGAGAGAAATTCTCGGAACTCCGAAAATTCTCGGAACTCCGAGAAATGGTCCAGTAGACTTTTTTTCCATTTTCTGTTTGTATTCCCGGAACTCCGAGATTTTTTCTCGGAACTCCGAGAAATATTCTCGGAACTCCGAGAACACTGTAACGGTCATATTTTGAGCCGTTGGGAATTTTGCTGGAATTACCACAATGCCATTGAACGGTCATATTTTGGTTTTCCTATATATATGGGCATTCTAAACTTCCAAACTATCAATCCTAACACTCTAAAAACCTACTTGAACATCCTTAGAGTGAATCAAACTTGTTTATGCCTCTCATCATCTAAGATTAGGATTCGGATCTATAGGCTATATTTGTACATCTTTTGCAAAGTTGTAAACCCTTGTGAGGGATTTTTGTTCTTTCTTTCGTATTCAAGAAATTTTATTCGGGCGAGTGTTCGGAGAAGCGTAGCCCACTCTCCGTGGTGAGGATTGCCACCAAGGTTAAAGGTGATCGGAATTTGTAATCGGCACCGATCTTCGCCGAAGTTAAGAAGATCTCTTAGTGAAGCCATCAACGGGTCTTTGTTGGTGGAGTGGAGTAGGCCTCGCGTTTTGAGGACCGAACCACTTTAAATCTCGGGTGCACTCTCTCTTGAACTCTAGCTCTTTACTTTGCATTGTACCTCTAGATTTAACTTGTGTGCTTGAATTTCATTTTGATCTCTTAATTTCCAATTTAGGTTTGAGTTTTCAAAAGATTAAAACTTGTTAGAAACCTAATTAATTCTCACTCCTCATAGTTGCCGTACTAGGGACCACCCTTGTAATTTCACTTGGTATCAGAGCAAAGGCTCTTAAAAGATTTTCTTTTCTATAAATCTTTGGAAAATTTTTCTTTAAAAATTTCAACAAAGGAAAGATCATAAGATCTTTGGCAACTTTCTAATTGTGAAATGGCGAATAGAAATGGAACCAGACTTCCGGAGGGCCATTCCACAACTAGACCTCCCTTCTTTAATGGGTCCAACTATGGACATTGGAAGACAAGGATGCGCATCTATCTTCTTTCGATAGATGTGTAACTTTGGCATATTGTTGAAAATGGATACATTTTGCCTTCCACACCATTTTAAGAATGGAATACGGTAGAAAAAAGGAATGCAAATTTAAATTACAAAGCTATAAATTCTTTGTTTTGCGCCTTATCTACGGAGGAGTTTAATCGAGTTGCTCTTTTTGATTCCGCCAAGATTATTTGGGATATACTTGCCGTTACCGATGAGGGAACTTCTCAAGTTAAGGATTCCAAAATAAACTTGTTAAAGAGCAAATATGAAATGTTTAGAATGGATCAAAACGAAAGCATTTCCGAAATGTATACTCGTTTTTCTAAAATTTCTAACGAATTAGCTAATCTTGGTAAATCTTATCCTACTGATGAGCTTGTGAGTATGTTGCTTAGGTCTCTTCCTCCATATTGGGATCCAAAGGTAACTGCCATACAAGAATCAAAGAATCTCAAGACGCTAACCATGGAGGAGCTTGTAGGATCTCTCATCACCCATGAGATGCTCCTCACTAGCCGACAAGAGGAGAAGAAGCCGAAAGAGAAAGAGAAAGAGAGTCGATCTCTAGCTCTAAAAGCCTTCAAAGCAAACTCATCATCTTCTAGCGAGGCGGATAGCGATGAAGAAGAAGCTTTAAGGAAATTTAAAAGCTTATGGAGAAAGAAGCATAAAAAGGATAAAACGAAGAAGAAAGAAGAAAGTGAAGTAGAAGGAGGAATAAGGTGCTATAATTGCAAGAAGGCCGGACACAAAAGACCGGATTGTCCACTTCTCAAGTCATCTTCCTCAAAATACAAGGGAAAGAAGGAATGGAAGAAACATAAAGCTCTTGCCGCCGGATGGGATGCTACTAGCACATCGGGAAAGAGTTCAAGCGAAGGGGAAGAAAAGAAAGACGATCTTTGCTTCATGGTACTCACCCATGAAGACGAGGTAAACTCTAACCCTTCATGTTATTCATCTAGTAGTGATAGTGAAAAAATATCATATGATGAATTGTGCTCAACCTTGCACTCTCAAATTTCTAAAAATAAAGTTAAAAAGAAATCCATTTCAAAATTAGAAAATGAACTTAATTTTCTGAAAAATGAATTTTCTTCCAAATCTCAAGCACAACTTGAAAATTTTAAACTTGAGATTGAAACCCTTAAGGGTTGTTTGGATGAGAAAACTTGCCAAATTGCAAAACTTCAAAATATGGCGAGCTCTTCCAAATCTTATGAAGATGAATTTAATGATTCTTTAAATCAAATAACACATCTTCATAATGAAAATGAAAGATTAAGATTATGTCTCCATGGTTTCCTAAATGGTGATAAAATTATTGAAATAATCTTGAGGAAGACTAGTCAAAGACCTAAACATGCATATGATAGGACTAGCGTATCTAACCCTCATGTTAGATGCCATTATTGTGGAATAAATGGTCATTACCAATTCCAATGTGCATCTAAGATTAGGGATAGTGTTGGAACTAAGAAATCTTGGGTTCCCAAAGCCCCCATATGATCATCTTCATAATTGCTTAGATTAGGGGCTTTTTGCTTAAAATTGAATATCTTTTCCAAAGTTAATTAAATACCCCCTTTTATGTTGAATAAAAATTATAAATAGGGGGAGTTCTAGGTTTGTCTTTTTCCTTGAAAAAGGGGGAGCTTTAAAATTGAATATTTCATCACTTTGTTTCTCTTTTACCCCAATCTTTTTGATTGATGCCAAAGGGGGAGAGAATTCTTGAGTAAGGAAAATATATGTGCTTTTTATTGGAAAATCTCTTGTGCTTGTCATCATAAAAAAGGGGGAGATTGTAAGCCCAATGGTTTCCACCTTGGCATTCCCATCTTATTTTGATGATTCCAATACACAAGTGATTTATGATCACTAATGTGTTTGATTGTCTAAGTTGTAGATCACATTGGTGCTAAGACAACATTGCTTGGATTGAGGCCAAGAAGCACTCATTGGACCACTTCATGAAGGCCAAAGACATCAAAATCCAAGACAAATGAAGACTTGAAGAATCCATTGAAGATCAAGTTATATTAGATTGTATTAAGATCCAATCTTAGTTTTAGATTTGAAAGGCATAATTAAGTAAATAAACACACACCCTAAAAATATAAGTGATTGTATTTGTGGAGTTCCAACACCTTGGAACCCTCATAGGAATCCCATCTTGGTGTTAAGTTGGAAGCCCAAAAACATGAAGTGAAAATCTGCTCTTCATAGGCTTCTCGGAACTCCGAGAGAAATTCTCGGAACTCCGAGAAATATTCTCGGAACTCCGAGAAATGGTCCAGTAGACTTTTTTTCATCTTTTGTTTGTATTCCCGGAACTCCGAGAAATATTCTTGGAACTCCGAGAACACTGTAACGGTCATATTTTGAGCCGTTGGGAATTTTGCTGGAATTACCACAATGCCATTGAACGGTCATATTTTGGTTTTTCTATATATATGGGCATTCTAAACTTCCAAACTATCAATCCTAACACTCTAAAAACCTACTTGAACATCCTTAGAGTGAATCAAACTTGTTTATGCCTCTCATCATCTAAGATTAGGATTCGGATCTATAGGCTATATTTGTACATCTTTTGCAAATTTGTAAACCCTTGTGAGGGATTTTGTTCTTTCTTTCGTATTCAAGAAATTGTATTCGGGCGAGTGTTCGGAGAAGCGTAGCCCACTCTCCGTAGTGAGGATTGCCACCAAGGTTAAAGGTGATCGGAATTTGTAATCGGCACCGATCTTCGCCGAAGTTAAGAAGATCTCTTAGTGAAGCCATCAACGGGTCTTTGTTGGTGGAGTGGAGTAGGCCTCGTGTTTTGAGGACCGAACCACTTTAAATCTCGGGTGCACTCTCTCTTGAACTCTAGCTCTTTACTTTGCATTGCACCTCTAGATTTAACTTGTGTGCTTGAATTTCATTATGATCTCTTAATTTCCAATTTAGGTTTGAGTTTTCAAAAGATTAAAACTTGTTAGAAACCTAATTAATTCTCACTCCTCATAGTTGCCGTACTAGGGACCACCCTTGTAATTTCAGTTAACTATACGGAGTAAGATCGTAGTGGGGCTCATTATTGGGTTCTGCAGGATCGGCTGTCGAGGAGTGCCTCTGTCAGGTCAGTTGTACACATCGTCACCTGATGATTAGAATATGATTAACTAGATGTCCCATATTTTCTTTAGGGTAAAGCCTAGTCACACTTAGGAGAAGGGCCGACCTGCATTAGTCCAGGATCGAACTTGCATTTAGACTAGGAGCAAATAGGAAGTCATAAAATTTACAATCAACTTCAATCTAACTAGTCATCTTCAATAAGCTTTAAACACTAGTCCAATATAATTAATTGAGTATAGTTTAGTGGTTCTAGGCACAATATGCATTGTAGGTTAGAATAGCGCCACCGAACTACGTTGATCTTGATTCCAAAAGAGGCTTGGATACGTTGGCAGCTTGGACGGCCATCCAGGTCTAGATCACCATATGCACATTTTTTAGAGTTTCAGGATTTTACGGCTTGTGGTCCTTTTGCTTATCATTGTCTTTTGAGTAGGCGCATGCTAGTCTGTTTACTTCTCTATCTGACATGTTTTCACATGCTTAGCTGTAGCATATCTATTATTTTATTGGTTTGTCTATTTGCTTACTCACATGTTTAGTCGTAGCATTTACTTACTTTATTTTGGTTACTTGTTTATTCACATACTTAGCTGTAGCATATACCTGCTTATTTTATCTCATTTACCTGCTTATCTTATTTTATCTTATCATGCTTATCTGCTTATTTCTTATTATCTGCTGATACCTGCTAATTTATACTTGCTTATCTGTTTGGCTGTAATATGCATGTGGTTGTTTACTGCTTTCTTAGATGTGATGAGTTAGGATTAGATGTGCTGATTTAGGATTAATGGAGATAGGTAGCAGTGTTATCTGATATTGGATTGGTACTAGTCTATTTTGAGAGAGCCGCAGCGGAGCTCTCCAATTGTGTGGAAGATCGAGGGATTTCATGGAATTCCTTAACTAGTTTTCCAGATTATAAAGGCTAACTTGTAAAATTCATATCTCCTTCGTTTCTTATCGGATTTCGACGTTCTTGGGCTCTACGGATAATTGAAGGAGATCTATCTGCTAAAAATATTTTCAAAAATATGTGAAAATGTTTAGGACCAATTTTTATCAAATTAAGTTATGTGGTCACTAAGTGAAGTACTAAGGAAGTGTCAATGATGTCTATCTTTTGGGTGTGTTTTCTAAGGCTTGTCCCAAGATATTTATCATGTCTTAGGATCTTATTTAATATATCCTTTACCCTCAAATAGATCCAAAGATAAGGATTGCGCTTAACATTCTAAAAAGTTGAGATACACTTAAATCTTCAACAATGATCTTCCTCTTCAACTCATCATTGTCACCATTGATCATCTCTTCCATTCTTTTGCCTTCACGAGGTCTCCATGAAATGCACCAAGACTTCCTCTACCTTTTACTTCAAATGATCTTCATAATAATTCAATCCTTGATCCATGCTTCATTGACTTTAGTGTTTGATTCCTTGATTTCCAATAGATGCACTTTGGAACATCAAACACATTAGATAAACAACACAAATCAACTTGTATTTGAAATCATCAAAACATGGAAGATTGCCAAGGTGGGAACCACTGGGCTTACAACCTCCCCCTTTTTATGATGAAAACACACAAGGTGATTGCCACATTTTAGCACAATTTACCTAAAACTTCTCCCCCTTTATCATCAACAAAAAGATGGGGTGAAATTTTTTTTAAACATTAGGGTATAAGATATGCAAATAAAACTCTCCCTTTGTCAAGGCATAAAATAATACAAAACTCCCCCTTTTTAAATAACAAAATAAAAAATAAGGAGGGTTTAAGCATAAATGGGGTTTTCAAAGAAAAACACATACAATGCTCCCCTTAAATCAAATCTCCAGCTAAATGAATTACAAGAAAGAATGTAATGGGAATTATCAAAATAATTCGCCAAGGTAATGACAATCAAATCAAACAAGAACCTTGGGCAAAAAAATAAAATAATTTCTCAATTTAGCACAAGCCCCTAATCTAATGCAAAGCATAGAAAACTTAAGTTGGGTGAAACCCAAATTAACTTGGGTCCAATGGGTTTAGATTTGCCTAAAGAACTTTTTTCAACCCAAATTAACTTACTTTTAGGCAAAATTCTAAACTTACAATCATTTTTAAAATGTCCAATTCTACCATAAAAATGGCACTTAGCACAACATATAGAAGGATATGTAAAATCACAAGAAGATTTAAGATTTTCACAAATTTTCTTTTCTTCTTGTAGAACTTGATTTTTAAAAAATAATTTCTCATTTTCTTTCTCAAATGATTTGCATCTTTGAATCAAGTCATAGTTAACATTAATCAAGTCTTTGTTTATTTGATTTAAAGCATCATTTTTAAGCGAGTAATCGTCCATTTCCATTTTCAAAGAATCTATCTCTTTTAGCAAATTGAAAATTGAAGTTTTGAGATCATTTTCAATTTGTAGAGACTTCAAATTTTTGCAAGGAACCTCAATCTTATCATTTGTATGAGATGCACTTTCATCTACTAATGCTAAATGACAAACATGGTTTTCATAGATATTCTCAAGCACACTCCAAATCTCATTTGCATTCTTACATTTTGAAATTTTCTCAAACACATGAGGAGCTAAAGAACAACAAATTGCAATCATATATTTAACATTTAAATCTTGCAATTTAAATAATTCCCCCCCCACTTCTTTTTAGAAAAAGGAAAACTATTTTTAAGCACTTCTAAAATCTCAACATCCAAAGATCCTAGGAAGAACCACATGTGGGTTTTCCATAGCCCATAATTACTTCCATCAAAAGATAGAGGGATAGAGATAGAGTGGCCAACATGAAAATCCATATGGTTTGCCAAAAAATATATTTCCCTTGTTAGATTTTGAAAACCTCACCAAAGTTTTGAAAAATCTCTTCTAAGAGCAAAAGCTCTGATACCAAGTGAGAATGCAACGATAGGCCCAAGTATGATATTGGCAACCCAAGAGGGTGGTGAATTGAGTTTCTCAAAAACTTTTACCGTTTTTAAAACAACTATCCAATTTTAGCCCAAGTTGAAGTTGGACGATCACAAATTAAACTAAGAGATAAATCTAAGTGTAAGAAATAAGAAGAGAGAGTTAGAAGAACTGCACCAAAGATTTAAAGTAGTTCAGTTCTCAAACCAACGAAGCCTACTCCACTCCATCAACCAATCACGTTGATCGCTTCTGCTATTTGATCTTCTTAACTTCGGCAAAGATCGGTGCCAAATTTACAATCCGAACGCTTTAACCTTTGTGGCGAAATCCACCATGGAGAGAGGGCTCCGCTTCCCTCGACGCACGCCCAAATACAAGTATAATCAAAAGAAAATGAAAATACAAATGCCTCTTCAGAGGCAAGATCAATCTCTCAAGTACTTACAAAACAACTCTCAAAGATATACAATGAAGTCCTATGCCCAATCCTTTACAAATGACTAAGTAGAGGCTCAAGGAGGGTTCTCCACACTTATATATGTTCCATTGGGATTTAGGAGTGTTAGAGTTGAGTTTAAGAAGGTTAGAGGCCTTTATATAGACAAGGCATACCAAAACTAGCCGTTATAGGGCTCCCAACGGCTATTACGGAACCTACACAAGGAATTCCGTCCTAGCCATTAGCCCTTTTTTTATTTTGGACCAGAAGCCTCCACGGAATTCCGTGAGATCCCACGGAATTTCGAGATCGGAACTCCGTGGGATTCCACGGAATTCCGTAACTAGTTTTCTATATTACAGCTGCTAACTTATAAAATTCAAATCTCCTTCGATTCCTATCAGATTTCGACGTTCTTGTGTTCTATGGATAATAGAAGGAGATATATCTATTAAAATATTTTAAAAAATATTTGAAAATATTTAGGACCAATTATTATCAACTTAAGGTATGTGGTCACTAAGTGAACTACTAAGCAAGTGCCAATGATGTCTATCTTTTGGGTGTGTTCTCTAAGGCTTGCCCCAAGATATTTATCATATTTTAAGACCTTATTTAATATATCTATTACCCTCTAATAGATCCTAAGCTAAGGATTGGGCTTCGCATTCGAAAGACTTGAGACACACTTAAATCTTCAACAATGATCTTCCTCTTCAAGTCATCATTGTCACCATGGATCATCTCTTCCATTCTTTTGGGTTCACGAGGTCTTCATGAAATGCTCCAAGACTTCATCTTCCTTTGTCTTCAAATGATCTTCATGATAATTCAAGCCTTGAGCAATGCTTCCTTGACTTTAGTGTTTGATTCCTTGATTTCCAATACATGCACTTTGAAACATCAACTTATGTTTGGAATCATTAAAACATAGAAGATTGACAAGGTGGGAACCATTGGGGTTACAGATACCTCATCAACCAACTCCAGAACCATCTCAAATCAGCCGGATCTCGTATCAAGGATCCCTCCCCCGATCGACCAATCGAGTCCTGTCGTCACAGATCCCGTCATCCAAATCTATCAACACCCATATCCCCAGCGAGTCATCCGCGTTCGATTCTCAACATAGAACACGTGCTCCTAATTTCTCCCGGCAAAAGACAATCAATCCCGAGTGGATTCAATAAAAAATTACTTTTCAATTTTTCTTATCCAATCAATTGGTGTGACTCCCCTGAGGTATCCAAAACCGGAGTAAGTCCGTTTTTACATAGTATCCAACATCAGGGTAAGTCCGGTTCTACGCGCTAGCCCTCAAAACCAGAGTAAGTCCATTTCTACACGGTAGCTCTCCAATATCAAGGTAAGTCTGTTTTACGCAGTAGTCCTCGAAATCAGAGTAAGTTCATTTTTACGCTGTAGCTCTCCAACACTAGGGTAAGTCCGTTTCAATGCTGTAACCCTGAAAACCAGAGTAAGTCCGTTTCACACGGTAACCCTAAAAAGTCTTGCACTGGATGCTACAACAACATCCCACCCTGTAGGTTGCTCGTATCCGTACAAAAACCAGTCTTTTGGCCAACCCTTAAGACACCAACACTGGATGCTGGAACAGCATCCCACCCTGTAGGTTGCTCATATTCATATGACAACCAGTCTTTTGCCCAACCCTTAAGACACAAACACTGGATGATAGAACAACATCCCACCCTATAGGTTGCGCGTATCCATACGACAACCAATCTTTTGGCCAACCCTTAAGACACCAACACTGGATGCTAGAACAACATCCCACTCTGTAGTTTTCTCGTATCCGTACGACAGCCAGTCTTTTGGCCAACCCTCAAGACAATCAACCCTAGAAGCCAAAAAGGCATCTTCCGTGTTAAAAGCGCAATTAAAACATGGTACCACTTCTAACCGAGTCATTCATCCAACGCTAGGAACATATGACAATTGTACGTCTGCTCTATTCAATCAAATCTCATGTACGATCCATCGTACCAAAAAACAAATGTCGCACAGGCACCCCTTTTGTCAGCATTAGCACTGGATGTCAGAACGACATCCCTCGAGGTCCCTTCCCAAGTCAGGCACCAAACCTGACTTCAGATGACCCTCCCAACTGTTGGGAACGACATCCACCCAAGACATGTTCAAGCAGTTATATTTTCAAAGTTTCAAAACATCAGCGAGAGATTTCCACTCAAGGACATGACATCAAGATTCCACGGTAAAGGCTGCAGGCCTAAGGATTCGATGCGAGTCTTGCAGCCCTATCATTAGTCAACAGTGTCAAAATTTTGTTGTCTCCTTACTTTGGCACTCGTGTGCCTTGCACCCTCTACCAAAGAGGGGCATCTGTAGACACCCAATTTTGTCAAGGTAGTACTAATGATAGGTTATCGGGTGGATGAGTCCCACGACGAGCCCAAAGCCTCTGTTCTCTTTCTCTCGATCTCTCTCTCTAGTTAATGAAACAGGAAATATTTCTTGAAAATGAATTTGGACCAAAGTAAAAACCCAAAAGCCCGTTTCAACATGCCACCCGCCTTTATGGCATGACTGAAATGCTCATTTTCACACGGCACTCACCCGAATTTAAATTTGAGTAAAAAAATGTGTGAAATTATGCATACCGTCCCAAAGCATGTAGCTAGGTATTGGATTCCTCTCGGTGCAAGGAGCAAAACAAACTTGACCGCGTGCGATTAGGAGTCCAAACGGAAGGGTTATCGACTTTTAAAGTTCCCGAAAACCTCTAGAAAATCATGGAAACCTGATTTCGGGCACCCCAAAGCTATCCACACCCTTCAAAAGCACGATATTAGGTTCATTGGATCCCTCTTGTCCCAAGGAATCCAATAGATCTGACCAAACACAATTGAGAGTCCAAACAAAGGAGTTACGACCCACCATACCTACCGAAAAACCCAGGAAAAACCAGAAATGGCCCCAAACCGACATACAGGTGGCACTAAAATCGTGGGGCACGACCCCCAAATCGTAATTTGCAATTTCCAAATCACAAGTTGTAATTTGGGAATCACACCCTGCGATTTTGGTCCACACCTAATATATAGGGGGTGTAAGTGCAAAAATCAAATTTTAATCCTTTTCAGAAGTTATTTTTCAGATAAAAAACCTCTATTTCTCTGTTTTTGAACCCTTTTCAAAGCAAACTCTATCCAAAAATCTTAGTTTCTTTACCCGAGAGAAAGAAAGTAGAGAAATTCTTACGGAGCTCACACTGGGCGTCGGCATTCTACCGAATTTCCGAGGACTCGGAGCGTCATCCTCCAAATAGCGTCGTTATTATACCGAATTTTAGAGAACTTGAGGCTATCCAATCCAAATTGAGCCGTTGTTCTGCCGAATTTTTTGGTAACCCGAAGCTATATCATCCAATTAGCGCCGTTGTTCTGCAGAATTTTCAGGGAACCCAGAGCTGCACCATCTAAATAGCGTTATTACGCCGCCAACTCGGAAGGCGTCCTTGCTCCTTTGGTAAAATAACATTTATTTCATTGCTTTCTGCATTTCTATTATAAAACCCACTACAGGGTAGTTATATGGTCCAGGGAACCTCTTGCCCCAAGTCCTATAACATAAATCATGTACCTCTCTTTGTAAATAGGGTTATGTTCCCTCTCCTTATCCCGCCACTCTGTCTCCGGTCCTACCATAGACAAAAGAAACAGAGATGAGAGCCCTCGTGCTCCAATGGCCTTGAACAAATGGAGGGAATCAGAAACCCATTGTTTTCTTTCCTTTATGTCTTATCATTTTCATTTACTTTAGTTATCCTAATTGAGGTTACACTACGAGATCCTCCTGCAACTCGAAATACACAGTATATTTATAACTTCAATCCGGATAACACCCAAACCGATTTTTCTCTTTTCTTTGCAAATCCTATTCATTTACTTACAAGAAATAAGCCTAATCTGGATCATAGGCTTAAATTTGTACATCTCTTACAAAGTTGTAAACCCTTTTGAGGGATTATTTTTAGTTCTTTCTTTCTTTATCAAGATTGTATTCGGACGAGTGTTCGGAGAAGCATAACCCACTCTCCGTGGTGAAGATTGCCACCAAGGTTAAAGGTAATCGGAATTTGTAATCGGCACCGATCTTCGCCGAAGTTAAGAAGATCACATAGTGAAGCCATCAACGGGTTTGGTTGGTGGAGTGGAGTAGGCCTCGCGTTTTGAGGACCGAACCACTTTAAATCTAGGGTGCACTCTCTCTTGAACTCTTGCTCTTTATTTGCATTGCACGTTTAGATTTAGCTTGTGTGCTTGAATTTCATTGTTGATCTCTTAATTTTCATATTAGGTTTGAGTTTTTCAAAAGGTTAAAACTTGCTAAGCAACCTAATAATTTTCACTCCTCATAGTTGCCATTTCGGGACCACCCTTGGATTTTCACTTGGTATCAAAGCCTTGGTTCTTAAAAGATTTTCTTATCTTAAAATCTTTGGTAAATTATTTCTTAAATTTCAACAAGGGAAAGATCATAAGATCTTTGACAACTTTTTTAATTGTGAAATGGCAAATACAAATAGAACTGGACTTCCGGAGGGCCATTCCACAACTAGACCTCCCTTCTTTAATAGGTCCAACTATGGACATTGGAAGACAAGGATGCGCATCTATCTTCTTTCAATAGATGTGGAGCTTTGGCACATTGTTGAAAATGGATACATTTTGCCTTCCAAACCATTTGAAGAATGGAATGTCGTAGAGAAAAGGCATGCAAATTTAAATTACAAAGCATAAACTCTTTGTTTTGCGCCCTATCTACGGAGGAGTTTAATAGAGTAGCTCTTTTTTATTCCGCCAATGTTATTTGGGATACACTTGCCGTTACCCATGAGGGAACATCTCAAGTTAAGGATTCCAAAATAAACTTGTTAAAGAGCAAATATGAAATGTTTAGAATGGGTCAAAATGAAAGCATTTCCGAAATGTATACCCGATTTTCTAAATTTTCTAATGAATTAGCTAATCTTGGTAAATCTTATCCTACTGATGAGCTTGTGAGTAAGTTGCTTAGGTCACTTCCTCCACATTAGGATCCAAAGGTCACCGCAATGCAAGAATCAAAGGATCTCAAGGCGCTAACCATGGAAGAGCTTGTAGGATCTCTCATCACCCATGAGATGCTCCTCACTAGCCGACAAGAGGAGAAGAAGCCAAAAGAGAAGGAAAAAGAAAGCCGATCTCTAGCTCTAAAAGTCTCCAAGATAAAAGCGGAATCATCATCCTCAAGTGAGGCGGATAGTGATGAAGAAGAAGCTTTAAGAAAATTTAAAAGCTTATAGAGAAAGAAACATAAAAAGGATAACAAGAAGAAGAAAGAAGAAAGTGAAGTTGAGGGAGCTATAAGATGTTACAATTGTAAGAAAATTGGACACAAAAGACCGGAATGCCCTCTTCTCAACTCATCCTCCTCGAAGTACAAGGTTAAGAAGAAGGATTGGAAGAAGCATAAGGCTCTTGCCGCCGGTTGGGATGTTTTAAGCACGTCGGGCAAAAGTTCAAGCGAAGGGGAAGTTAAAAAAGATGATCTTTGCCTCATGGCACTCTCCCATGAAGTTGAGGTAAATTCTAACTCCTCTTGTAATTCATCAAGTAGTGATAGTGAAAGAATATCTTATGATGAATTATGCTCAACCTTGCATTCTCAAATTTCTAAAAAAAAAGTTCAAAAGAAATCTATTTCAAAATTAGAAAATGAACTTAATTTTTTGAGAAATGATTTTTCTTCCAAATCTCAAACACAACTTGAAAATTTTCAACTTGAGATTGAAACCCTTAAGGGTTGTTTGGATGAGAAAACTTGCCAATTAGCACAATTTCAAATTGCGGCAAGCTCTTCCAAATCTTATGAAGATGAATTTAATGATTCTTTAAATCAAATAACACATCTTCATAATGAAAATGAAAGGTTAAGATTATGTCTCCATGGGTTCCTAAATGGTGACAAAATAATTGACATAATCTTAAAGAAAACTAGTCGTAATCCTACTCATGCATATTATGATAGGACTAGCTTATCTAACCCTAATGTTAGATGCCATTATTGTGGAATAAATGGTCATTACCAATTCCAATGTGCATATAAAATTAGGGTTTGCGGTGGAACCAAGAAATCTTGGGTTCCTAAAGCCCCCATATGATCCTCTTCATATGTGCTTAGATTAGGGGCATATGCTTAATATTGAATATCTTTTTATGGTTAATTTAATATCCCCTCTTGTATTGAATTTGTTTTCCAAATAGGGGGACTTCTAGGTTTGTCCTTTTTCTTGAAAAAGGGGGAGCTTTAAATTGAATATTTCATCCCTTTATTTCTCTTTTACCCCAACCTTTTTTATTGATGCCAAAGGGGGAGAGAAATCTAGTGTAAGGAAATACATGCATGCTTTTATTGGAAAATCTCTTGTGATTGTCATCATCAAAAAGGGAGAGATTGTAAGCCCAATGGTTTCCACCTTGGCATTCTCATCTTATTTTGATGATTCCAATACACAAGTGATTTATGATCACTAATGTGTTTGATTGTCTAAGTTGTAGATTACATTGGTGCTAAGACAACATTGCTTGGATTGAGGCTAAGAAGATCTCATTGGACCACATCATGAAGGCCAAAGTCATCGGAGTCCAAGATGAATGAAGAATTGAAGAATCGCATTGAAGATCGAAGTCATTTTAGATTGTAAAAGATCCAATCTTAAATTAGATTTTAGAGGCATAATTAAGTGAATATCACACACCCTTAAAATGCATAAGTGATTGTCCATGTGGTGTTCCAACACTTTGGAACCCTCATAACAATCCCAAGTTGGTGAAATATTAGAAGCCCAGAAACAAGAATTAAAAATCTGCTTGTCATAGGCTTCTCGGAACTCCGAGAGAATTCTCGGAGCTCCGAGCTCGGAACTCCGAGACATTCCTCGGAGCTCCGAGACATTCCTCGGAGCTCCGAGACATTCCTCGGAGCTCCGAGAAATGGTCCAGTAGCCTTTTTTCAATTTCTATTTGTATTCCCGGAACTCCGAGATTTTTTCTCGGAACTCCGAGAACACTATAACGGCCAGAATTATAGCCGTTGGGAATTTTCGCAGGAATTACCACAATGCCCCTGAATGGTCATATTTGGGTTTTTCTATAAATATGGGCATTCCAAACTTTCAAAATCAATCCTAACACTCTAAAACTTCATTTGAACATCCAAAGAGTGAATCAAACTTGATTATGCCTCTCATCCTCTAAGATTAGGATTTGGATCATAGGCTTAAATTTGTACATCTTCTACAAAGTTGTAAACCCTTGTGAGGGATTGTTTTTAGTTCTTTCTTTCTTTATCAAGATTGTATTCGGGTGAGTGTTCGGAGAAGCGTAGCCCACTCTCCGTGGTGAAGATTGCCACCAAGGTTAAAGGTAATCGGAATTTGTAATCGGCACCGATTTTCGCCGAAGTTAAGAAGATCACATAGTGAAGCCATCAACGGGTTTGGTTGGTGGAGTGGAGTAGGCCTCGCGTTTTGAGGACCGAACCACTTTAAATCTCGGGTGCACTCTCTCTTGAACTCTTGCTCTTTATTTGCATTGCACCTTTAGATTTAGCTTGTGTGCTTGAATTTCATTGTTGATCTCTTAATTTCCATATTAGGTTTGAGTTTTTCAAAAGGTTAAGACTTGCTAGCAACCTAATATTTTTCACTCCTCATTGTTGCCATTTCGGGACCACCCTTAGAATTTCACGAGTCTAGGTGGCAAGAAGAGAAGATCTATTCTGTTTGTAACTTTAGCTTGTTTACACAGTTCAATAAGATCCATATTTGCACATTACAGGTTGTATCCTAATATGATGGACTAATTCAGAATAAAGGGATTTTTTTAAAAGAAATATATCTATATTTACCGACGGTTAGGGCCGTCAGTGATTCTAATAGTCAACTTCCGCCTAACATTTTTAGCAACGGTCGTGTTAGCATCATTGTTTATATGCTCACAAAACGTCGATGAATGTGTATATTCACCGACGCTCACAAAACGACACTAAATCATCTATTCACCAATGGTCCTTAGCGTCGGTGTTGTTACCGACTCTCACAAACCGTCACTGAATGGGGTATTTGATGAACACATTTATGTGTGAATCTTAGGGTAGTAAATCATGCATATTTGATATTTAGAGCAGTGCTATTTGATGTGTTCTTCTTGTTTTTGATGTGCAGGGCCATTTATGGATTTTTTTCAAGAAAATTGAGCTAAAGGATAAAATTTCAAAGGAAAATTTGAGTTGAATGCAAGCATGGTACACAAGTATTTGGCCGAAATACGATTCACGGGGAAATCGCATTTGAAAGTGTTAGGCCATATGGTTTTGTTTGTGAGCTTGAAGTGCTATTGGTTGTGGGTTTTAAATGCTGGGCGAAGGGATGCAAATGGGGTTAATGTTAGATTGACGGTTTAGATCATCTAGTGACAGTGGGTCATTGGGTGCAACCAATTTACATTGTTTCCCATCAAGCTGACGGCGTGGATTTTCCCTCTATTTAGTGGGGCCACAACCAATTCACCTTAAGGCTATAATTTAAGACATCTCGGATTAACCAATGGAAATGGTTAGGCGGGCACCATAAAATTGTGACCCAACAAATGGATGGTTCAGATCTTCCTATGAAGAATGGTTTTGTAGAAAATAATCCAATACGTATGGTTTAAAAATTGGATGGTTTCGAGGAATCTACAAAAGTGATTAGTGGGATATCAACCCACTTTTGTGCGAAGGGCCATCAATTTGGATGGTTCAGATCAGCCTATGGGATTAATTTGGAGACACAGCAAATTTGTAGTGGGGCCCATCATATCAAATATGATATTCGGTCAATTGTTTTCTTTAGAATAGTGCTATGTTTACCAATTTTGTGCAAAGGCCAATCTCAGAAAAGATTTTCGTCTCTTTCTCTATACCCATCAATTTGGACGATTTGGATCAACCCAATAAATGGACTGTTTGGATTATTATATGGGAATGGGATTGAGTTCGACTGTGTAACTTTATATGGGGCCCACTAAGGTGTGAGAACGTCAAATTTAGACTAGAGTTTATGTATTTAAAAATGGGCTCAACCACACGTTTTGGTCATAGATGAGAAAGGGGTGTATTTTTGCCTTCTAGAAAATAAACAAAAGCCTTAAGTTGGAATTGCACAAGAAATATCCGTGCATGTGTGGAGCCCACTTTATTTGCTCAAGTTTTATATTCTATTAAAAGAGGGCAATTTATGGAAATAGATGAAAAAGGGCAATTCAACTTCCAAGTGGACGAATATGAGGACATGCATGCATGCACAGTTCTATAAAAAGAGGATTTCCGAGAGCACATGAAGGAGGGATATAATGGCAGCTTTCTATTTTCATTTTTTTTTGTTTATTGGGAAAGTTTAAAAAAAGGGGGAAAGAAGAATTTTGGTATCTTGCTATTCATATACGTCCAGCAAGCATGCCGTTTCCTTGGCTTTCATAAATAGATGTTTCTAAATTAGCTATATTACAAATAAATACAACACATGTGGGACCCACCATTGTTTACAAAACTATGCACGTTTCCATCTCTAAAGCAGCCACATTTATTTTTGGCATTGAAAAAAAGGATATATGCATATGTGGGACCCAACCCATTTACATACAAGTGTTTCATACACAGTAGTGTAATGTTTTTGGTGGCTCACTTTCTAATTTATCATATATGTTGGCCCACTTATTATAAAAGCATGCAAGTTTTTGGATGCCCAAAGTAGCCCACGTTTTTCTTTGGAGAAGAATAGCATTTTCTAATTTTGTAATGCATACACATGCATTTGTGGGACCCTCTATTAACTTATTTTACTTGTTTTGTTTGTTTGCATATAGGTGGGACCCACCAAAGTGAAGAAGTGAAGCAAATTGCACACGTTCAAAAATTCAAGGGAGATGAGAAAAGTCAACAAAGAGTTACCAAAAGGGAGTAAAAGGTTGGTGAAATTGTGAAGAAAAAAAAAGGAAGTTTGCGATTACCAAAAAATGATGGAATTTCATAAATTGCCAAAGAAAGGTGGGGTTGCCGAAAATACAAAAAGATGCCAAGATTGTGTCTTGTATGGAGATGAAAATAGAAGGGAAAGAAAGCTACATATTGGAGTGAAGAAGACATTCTCTAGATTCTCTTTTTCTCTCTACTTCTCTTACTCTCTCATGCTCTCTACTCTCTCTTTATTCTCTTGTTCTCCCTTGCTTACTCTTTTGTTCTCTCTTTTTCTTTTTCAAGTTTTTTTTCCATCTCTCACATCCTCCATCCTCTAAGGCCATTCCAACTCCAATCAAGGGTGACACAAGAAAGGAGAAAGGCTTGTCCCAGGCTTAGAAGACAAAAGAATAAGTTTTTGTTTTTGTTTTTGTTTTATTTAATTTCAAGATTTAATTTATGTAATTTGTCTGAAGTTTAATTAGTGAAAGCATCCCTCTTTACTTTTCTTTTCAATTTGTGACTGATGGCACTTCTTTCTCTCTCCTCCCTCTCTTATATTTTATCTTTTTCTTCTTTTTTCATGAACAACTAAATCCTAGTTACTTAGGGTTTAGTTGAAGCCGTGGGGGAGGAGAAAAATATTCAATTAATTCCATCCACACTTTTTGTAAGAATTATGTAGGATTTTGTTTTTGTACAAATCCCAATCATCCATGCCATTGGTTTTTCCCTTTCGTATGGATGATTGTTGATTAACAAAGATTAAATTCTATATAATTAATATAAATTAGAGGTTTAATTCGATGAAATACTAAAAAATAATGACTTCTTTTAGATCTTATTATTTATTGATTGTTTAGTTGGCTTTTCAACCTAATTTAAAGGACTATTTTAATTAATCAATTTTATCTAAACCCATGGTGGATTCTAACCCTAAGTACTCTTTTATATTAAATTAAGGTTTTTACACTATTCCAAATTACTTTTGCAATTCTCCAATTTACTTAAGCCCTTAGAATTTGGTTTTCTAATTAGATTAGATAAGTAGTTAATAGAGATCATTAGAATTTTGGTATACTTTGCCTAAATTAAGATTTCCAAATCGCAATCTTATTTGTGTTCGATTCTTAGATTATTTAGAAACAAGTTTATACATATTGTTGGCTCCGAGGTACGTCCACGAAAATCCTGAGTAAATGCCAGGCAACATATATCATAGTTTATATTCTAAGTGATACAAGAATAGGATTCACAAACAAGATTTCTCTTCCCTGAGTTCGACCAGTGACTACACGCGATCTGTGCACTTGCGGTTATTTAATATCACAATTAGTATTCACCGATGGTCCTTAGCATCCCTATATTTACCGATGGTCAGAAAACATCTGTAAATACACATATCCAAATGCCCATGTGGATCTTTTAATGATGATCCTGACCATCGGTGTAATATTACAAGCACCAATGGTTTACTTAGAACGTTGGTAATAAGCTTAACACCAGCGTTTTGTTTTGGATTTTTAATGACGTTTATAAACGCTGGTATAAATGACAGCACCGACGGTTTGCAAGAAACGTCTGTAAATATCTTCAGGCACGGTAGTATCGGTAACGTTCACTAAAAGCGTCGGTGTAAGTTACACCGACATTCACTGGCAGACGCACCGACGATCATGAGCATCGGTGAATGTCACTTTTCTTGTAGGATCATGGACAATTGCAAATTTAGAGAGAGACAAGGACCCGAAGAACTGCAAATTTGCAGAGAGAGAAGGTCCCGAAGAATTGCAAATTTGCAGAGAGATAAGGTCTTAAGGAACTGCAAATTTGTAGAGAGAGATAGAGAGAGAGAGAGGTAAAACAAGATAGAAAGATTGGAAAGTTAGAGAGAGAGAATCTAATTATCTGAATCTAGGGTTGCAAGCTTTGGTGAAGAGGATAACTAATTAACTATGTTCAATTTCCAGAGAATCAGAGAGAGAGAGAGAAAGAATGGAGAGAAGTGGTAAAGTGGGAGACGAGAAAGGGGGAAAAATTGACGTGTATCCCCTCGCAGGGCTTTCAAACTTATCATTACGGAAATATTGCACCGATTATAACATAAAAAAATTAAAAGCCGTGAATACGAAATATCTCGGGTTTTTTCGGGTTTGCAGGTTTTTTGGCTTAAAACCCGAACCGAACCGAACCAAGAAAACGTCGGGTTCTGAAATTGAAACCCGACCCAGCCCGAGACCCGGTTTCTTTAAACCTGACCCTTGGTTTTGTGGGTTGGGTTGATGTGGGCTGGGTAAAACGCGACCCAAGTTGCAACCCTACGACCAGCTGACGTGTACGAGGCACAAAGGAAACAGCCATACACTGACCTCTTAAGGTTGATAGAGGCTACCCTCCAAAATCTCTAAGAGACAAAGCTCGGATTCAGCCTTTTAAGGATGGAGCCTAAAAGCTCAATCCTATCTTCGGACTTTCCAGATTATCTCCACCCTAGCTTATCTCTACTCTGCTTTCTCTTAAGTAAGTTGAAGGAAGCTTTGCACGATCTCGTCAAAGAAGGAAGCTCAGACTTAACCTCTTAAGGTTGAAAGTCTCAAAGCACTGCTACAGCTCCAAAATTCTCCAAACAAACTTCGCCATGTGTAGACACCCCATTTTGACCTGACCCCAATTTCCCAAATTTGAATAAAAATCCAAAAATCTAATAAAGTTCCCAAAATTCGAGTCCCATAATTTCTAAAAAACCGAGCTCTAATTGTGAAAGAACATGAAAAATCCGCAAATGCCCGTTTGGATACCATTTTCAAAATATTATGAAAGCCAGAGTAATCCCTGAACCCTATCGATATTCTCCGTTCAATTGCCTCAATCTTCTCTTTCCTCTCTTTGCAAAAATTACAAAATACCCCTGAGTATTTGACATTAACACTCCTGTATTTGCACCTCTAAGCTCCAAATGATTGACTACAACCTGCTTTGATATTTTCACCAACTTGCCTTGCCTATTATTATCTCGAGAGCTACCAGAAGTTGGGTCTTGTTCCCAAGGATTCGAACAAAACAAAAAAAAATGGAGAAAAGGACAAGCTGAGTGTGTGTCAATATCAAGGGTAGTGGTGTCAATATCATTTCCCTTCAAAAAATGAAACGAAATGATAATAAAAAGTTAAAATGAACATTCGTTCCCTTCGCTCTTGCCGAGACACCCCTTTTTGAAAAAGCATGGCCATGAATGACATGAAATAGGGTTGGCTGCAAAGAAAAGGGGTTGAGTATATTAATGTCTATCATTTTCTTACCCAGACCCCCTGTTGTTGAGTAAAAAGAGAGTGAGCAATAAACTAGTAGGGGCTGTCCAAGGCAAGAATAAGGGGTGCAAATTTATCATTTCCCTTTACATGAGGAGGGTTGAATTAGAAAATGAATGAGTTGTCCAGGAGAAAAGAGGTTAGAAATGGCATTTCCTTGCCATCAATTTATACATGAGCCACCCCTTGCGGAGTAAAATGAGTAGGCATAAGCATGGTTTTAATTTTCGAACGAAATCCGAAATTTCAGATTTCGGTGGGGGAAACCAACACCGAAATCACAAAAACCCAAAACAATATTTTATTTCGCCGAAATTTCAGAATTTCGGTCGAAATTTCGATTTTTCAGAAATTTCATCCAAAAAACCTGTTTTTTAATTAATTTAATATTTTACCCAAATTTCAACCGAAATTACAGAAATTTCGTCCAAAATTTAATATTGAATAAAATAGTCTTTTCTATGTTTCGCCAGATTTCAGCCCAAAAATTGAAATTTCAGTCGAAATTTCAATTTTCAATGGGTCCGAAACTGAAATTTAAATCCTTGGGCATAAGTACACTAGCAAAGGGGCTGTCTAGGGAAGAAGGGTAGGACAAATGTATCATTTCCCTTTTAAGGGTCGATTAGGGTTTAGAAAAGAGGGTAAATGAAATACAAGGTGACAATCCAAGAGGGGGGTGAATTGGCTAATTAAAAATTTGGGGCTTAATTAAGTGGATTATTAAAATCAATATACTAATTAAGCACTAGTTAATCTAACCCTTGTTCAAATAATCAATATAGTGAAATCTAGGGTTTAGTTGTTACTTTAAGCTCATATACTCTAACCCTTGTTCATTAAACTATAAATGCAATTTAAAGGGTAGAGATTACCAATCACCAAGTGCAAAGAGAGGGAGAAGAGAAAGGATCCACAAGGCACAAGATTTATAGTGGTTCGGTCACAACTTGACCTACTCCACTCTTCCAAGTTTTCCTCCTTGGGATTCTCCATTAACCAATCAGATTCTTCAATGGGCAAATCTCAAAACCGTACACCAACTTCTCCTTCAAAGGGATCACACCCTTTTCGCACAAAGCCTTGCGAGGGCACCTCCCTCTTACAATGATTCACCTTTCTTAATAGCCATAATCGGAGACCCTCACAAACAAATGAAAAAATAAAAATAAGAACTCTCTTTGCCTCTTAGATAGGCTGATTACAACTTTGAAGGCTCACAAACACTCAAGGAAGATAAAATGTAAAGCCTATGGAGTACCTCTTGATAGAATGTACAAATACAAGTTCAAAGAGGTTTTAACTTTTATATAAAAGTTTAGGTTCAAGAAGATAGGATTTAATCTTGCCAAAAGGTTGTTTAGAAAGGTTTGGATAGTGTATATATAGCCAACAAGAAAATATGACCGTTTGGGCGTAAAACTGTAAAATACAGGGTTGAAAAAGTCAACCTGCGCAAGCCCCAACGGATCTATTTCAATGTCGCGACGGTCGACCGAGGCACAGCGGTCGCCCGCCCTTATTGGGCTCTCAGTTTGAATTTCAAATTTCATACAGGTACGATCGACTGGCCCTAGGGCGGTCGCCCGGTGAGGGCTACTTGTTTGAAATAAATTTTTGGCTCAAAAACACTATCGTGGTCGACCGGACCTATCGAGGTCGACCTCCAAGCCCAACCTGGATGTTTTCTGGATAACAAGAAAATATATCCGCGGTCGCCCAGCTTACCTCGGTCGACCGGCCCGATAAATTTCGAGATGCCCTGGAATTCCAGGTAGCATCCCGCGGTCGCCTGGCATAGCCCAGTCGACCGGCCCTGAGTAAAATTTCATTTTTAACTTTTAAAATCCAAGGGCTTTGGGCTTTGGTCTTGGGCTAAAGTCCTAGGTTTTCAAACACATTTTTGGGTGTGTGTATGGTTTCCAAAGATGTAAAAAGTTAATTGTGAAAATCATTTGAAAACCTTTTTGAAAGTGCATTTAAATATAAAATCAAGATGACTCCAAATACATTCTAAAAGTATTAACCTTGAGTCTTTTTAGAATGTCTTTGCTCTTTGCACTTCCTTGAAATTTTTCAGCTTGAATGAACATCTTGAACTTTGTCTTGGCTCTTGTGACTTGTCCTCCAATCTCCAATGCATCTTGAGGTACATGAGGTGTTACCATGGCATGTTTAACTACAAGCTCCTTCTTGATGTTGGGAAACTTGTGGGATCTTCATGTTGAGCTTCTTGACTTGATCATCTCCAAATGGTGATAAATCCAATGTGGGTGCAAGCTCTTTGTTCCTTGCTTTCTTGATCCACAAGCTATGTGTTCAGTTGAGTTGTGTAGTGGTGATTATGACATGAAATTCCTGTATATGACACAACACCTCAAGGCAACACATTAGTGTATAAAAGCTAATCAATTTAGTTTGCTAGCATTAAAATAAGAAGATAAGGTGAATGATTAACCCATGGGAATCCTTGGGCTTACATTCTCCCCCTTTTTTATGATGGCAAACAAATTGATTAGGGAGGAAGGAGATATCAAACAAATAGATGAGCATGCATGATATGATATAGCATAGATCCCCCTCACTATATGCACAAATATAATTAATGACTGTAAAACATATGGTGCATATACAATTGGACTACCTAATCAATTCCCAAAATTCTCCCCCTTTTGGCAACAGCAAAAAGGTAGGGATCTACAAGTGAAGGTTCAAGTGGGGTGTTAAGATGAATAATAGCTTATCTAAGCTATGTGCCTTGTATATGATATACCATTCAAGCTCATGGAATGCTTATCAAAGAGAAAACAAAAATGAAATGCATGATAAGCCTATTTTTATTTTTTTCTATATTAAATGATTTGCAAGTTAAGCATAGGAATAGGGGTAATAGACCTTGTGAGCACATCACAATGATTTATAGAAGCATGAAGATATAACCATTTGGCTCTCTTCCTATGAATTTGTCATTGGCCCTAGGTGAAGCCTATGTTGTAGGGCATGACAGGGCAGAATGATTTGAATCCTTGGGTTTCATTTACAAATTTTTGAGGTAGATAAGTATCTACCTGAGCAAAGATCTGCTCAGATCTATGACTTAACCTTTCAAGTTCACAAGTTGCATTATGTAGGGTTTTTCTTGTCATGGGGCATAAAAGTCTCTTTCCTGAGCATTAACATGCTCAGAACTATAAAATAACTTTTGAGTTTTGACCTTAAAGTTATACATTTGCAAGTGAAAGCTCCCCCTGACTATGTGCATCCAGTGTAATCATAAAAGATCAAGGCACGTAGGCCCATGATTTAAATTACCTTAATCATTCTAATTTTTGCTCCATTCAAATGAGAAGTATAATTTGAATTAGAATGGATGATTATTAGACATAAGATTATAAAGTTGAGGCAAGTACAGTTTAATAACCACATGGATACCAAAATAATGAACAAGAAGTGAATATGCATCCATGGCAACTAAAAGATCATGTATATATATATATATATAGGAAACATAAAAATCCATATACAAGAGCCAATAGATGGAAGAGACACACCCACTTCTCATCATGTCAAAACATCATCAGAGATACATGAATGCTGGGTGTGAGGAACAAGAACTCATTACCACTACAAAGAATAAAATCACATAATCTCTGAAAAAAAAATGAACCATAAAGCTGAATGCCCCTTTGGACAAATATCTAAAATCATCCAAACATATGCCAAACACAGCATCTCCATCCACATCTACAAAATGACAGCCCCTATTGGGCATAAACATCCATCAAGCATAAAACCCTTACTGGGCAACATTCATCACAACATAATAATAATAATAATAATGTCCAAAAGCTCATCTAGGGGAAGAAGAAATGGATAAGGATATCCTACCAGCATTATAGTATACCATTTCTGGTGTACCAACTACAGTCCATTTGCTATCAAGAACTGGTGAATCCATTACATCTTTGGAGAAGGCTGATCAAGGGGAGGAGTAGAGGAGTAATGTCGAAGAGAATGGGATCGTGATATAGCCTATAATAGCTCATCATGCTCTCGTGCTCTCTCGCTCTTGTCAGTGGCTAAGGTATCCATTAGTTGCGAATGATCAGCGGCCCTCTGGATATCAGCCCTAGTAAGCTGTCCTATTTCTGCGCTCATCTGGTCAATCCGTTTGACAAGATGCTCATATGATCTCTGAGGCTCAGTAGTCTGTGCTTGCATCTTTAGCCTATCCCCATGGTACTCTATTCGAGCCAACTCTATTGCTACATCCCCCTGTGGTATCTCTTACTCCCATTTGAATCAAGGTAGAAGAATCGATCACAGGATCAGGCAGTGTGAAATAGGCCTTCATCAAATCTACTCCGTTATAATTTAGCAATTTAGTAATGAGCATCCCGTAGGGTAAACCTCATTTTCGCTTCTTAACTACTTCATCCATGAATCCTAAGATAATGGTACCGAGGTTCAATTGAATCTTCTTAATGATGCAGTGAGTTAAGAGTGCTTCAAATGGCTTGACTGCATCAAGATTGCGAGCTCTTGGAGTAAAATTGTGAACCACAATTTTATAGATTATTCTGGCCTGATGATTCATTTGATTAGACATGATATTCAATTTTTTACCTGTAGGGGGGAAAGATCCTAAGGTTTCGTAAACATCCTTCCTTCTTAAATGATGATTCTCAATTTGATCTTTTCCCCAGAAGAAGATTCTCTTACCCTTATTAGGGACATCAAAGATATTATAAATTCTAGCAACATTCAACACAAACTGTGATCTGCAGTAGCTATTCATCATTGCTCCTCCATGTGATATTAAAAGATTTGCATAAAAGAACTTTACAAGCTTGGGAAAGATCAAGGAGTTAGATTCTAGAAATGTTACCCATCCCTGTGCCGCAAAGAGATTTAAGAGATCAAACTCAATAAGGTCAGGAATCTCGACTTTCCTTCCTGAGATGATTGGCCTATCTTTGAGGAGCTCGTATCTTTATTGTATTTGTTGATTGAAGAAGTGTTCATTAGGAAATTCCTTTTCTTCAGATTCGGATCTTGGCCTCTTTTCTTTACGTGCAAGCATTTTCCTTCTTGAGGATTCCATTCTAGGGTTAGGATTTTGTGAGAAGATTAGAGAATGAGGTGAAAGATGAGGGATTAGGTGAAGGATGATGAAGGATGAAATAAGAAGGTGAAAGATGAGAGAAATCAGTGGATTAGAGATAGATGTGAGAAGAGAAGGAACGGAGTGGAGGATACGAAATGGAAGGGGAAGAACGAGAGAATGAGAAGAGGAGATGGAAGAGAAAAGTCACCAGAACCCTTTAATCTTGAGGTTCTTGACCAGAAAATAGCTTGGAAGTAAAGAGGGAAGAGAACCCTAGGAGAGAAAGAAAGCGGAGGATGTGGAAAAATGATTCGCGGACGCCCTTTAAAAAGCAATTTTCGACCGTCGCGGTCTACCGGGCTATCGCGGTCGCCCGCCGCGACCCACCTGACTCTTTCTATTTTTTCCATTTCGACCATCCGCGGTAGACCGGGTTCACACTGTCGTCCGCCGCATTTAACCTGTTTCGATTTTATTTTTGCCCAGCTTGCTTTCCGCGGTCGCCCTCCAAGGTCCAGTTGACCACCACACCCCTGTTTTTTATTTTTCAATACTTTTCAAGGGATTTGGTGATCTAACCCATTTTCTTCTATTTTTCTTGCATCTATGGGATTCTAATGAACATGTAAACTCGATCCCTAGGCTATGTGAGGACATCTAAATTTTTTTTTCTATTTTTCTATCATTTAAGCTCCCGAGAATGAATTGACATATGTTTTCAATGAAGTTCTTTGTGGATGTGTTTTTGATGAATTTTACTAGATACAAAATGTGACACTTGTTAGATCTGTGTCTTGCAATATTTGACATGTTAGCTCATCTAATTGTGGATGCTAAGTGCATATGTGTGTGTTTTTGCACTTAGATGGATTTTACTAAAAGATTTTCAACAAAGCACAACATATAGTCTAAAGAGGTAATTTCTTATTTTCTTTATAGACTATAAATGATATATGATGTGATCATAAAGCTCAATAAGTGTGGGACCCGATCCCGCGAGAGGGGCGGTGCGACCTGCCACACCTTCTCTTGGTCTCTCGTACCCACACGGTTGGCGTGTGCCGTTTATTATTGATTTAATTCATTTTTTTCGTGAACTTGGGATCACTAAAGCAATCTGAACTCCACGTAAAAGAGAATGACAGAGTCGCCACCTAGATGAGGGAGAAATCTATATTCGCTACCTAATTACGAGAATGGAAGGTATGGGGAGTTACCACCAGAAGCACCATTCTTGCCCGATAATCCGGTCTTTAATTCTAAAAATTAACTCTCTTGAAATTCTTTTAAATGGCTCATTTAACTCTTTATTAATGTACGAACTATATGACATGCATCCTGAAATCTAATTTCAATGTATTCCCTAATGTGTATCTTGATTTTTCTTAATTTTTTTGGATTCAATCTAAGTGAATGTTCTCCTAAAATTCTAATTTGAAAAAAATCCTATATATTTAGTTAATTTAGTTAAGAATTTAGAAAAAACTAATATAGAAAACCCCACCATTCGTGATGGCAACTCGTGCTCGGTATGCCATTCAAAGCATCCAAAGCTGTCTACGTATCCAAGCCTCACTGGAATCAGAGTCGATTGTAGTTCGATACACCTGAACTAAGCTACTTATGCCTAACTCATCTAGGACACCGATCTAGACTGGATTGACTGTTTTAACAATTTAAGAGAAATTATTTAATTCAAGTTAAAGATTTTATTATCCTAGGACTTCATCTAAAATGCTATATGTTCATATCTAAGTGCAAGTCGTCCCTTAAACTAATGCAGGTTAACTTACATCCTAGGTAACTAGGTTTGTCCTAGGAAAAAATTGGGTGACTAGTGTAACTAGATCTATGGTACGGTTGCTATCCATAGCAAACGGCCGTGATGAGGCTGGACTCCTAACTCTAGGACTCCCTAAAACCCAGGACACAACGTAACGTAAGTGTTCCTAAGGGGCTCTAAAAGGTTCCTACGATAGGAGACCGCAATCCAACGGCTCCTAAGACTTTGATTAATTTAATTCAATTTGTTGATGTTGCTGATTTTTAGATTGACTGATTTTTTATTTTCAAGAATTTTTTATTCCTAAATATCTAAGGGGATACCAAAGGTTCTATGGTTTGTTAGTTTCGGTCTCGAATCGCAACCATGGATGGGAATCGTGCTCTCAACCCTTTTATAATTTAGCACGTAAGTTACAGTATCTTATTGCCTGACATGTTTCTTAGGATTTTCATAGACAGTGGACCTCGGAGCCAATATCATACTATAATTTACGCACTCCAATTACGCAGGATTAATCGCAATTAGTATACGATTGTGGTTGCGATCTCGGCAGTTAGACTATCGCGGTATAACAAATTTATATGGGAAATCTATGAACCCTAAGGTTTCTGTTTCAAACAAGTTGGGGATTAAATTCATGATGTAAAGTTAAGATTTGTTGGAGGTTTTTACTAACTTTTGTGCTGATTGCTATTAAATTATGATTTATTAACATTTAGACCAGAATTCTAGGATTACACGGAAACCCTAAGCAATCAAACTCCAAATCAGTTGAAATTTTTCCAATAACAAGATATGGATGATTGTGGCTTACTGGAAACATTTAATGAATTTGCATTAAGATTTGATATCAATCACCGATTTTTTTAAAATTCAAATGAGTTCATAGGTTAACACAGTAACTTATAGCATATCGATTTCAAATTAATCCAAACTTTCATAGAATAGATATATAGATGATTATAGCTTACTGAAAAAAGTTCATGAATTGTCATTAAGATTTTATATCAATTTCTGATTTCTCAAAATTCAAATTAGTTCATAGATTAACACAGTAACTTATAGCATATCAATTTCAAATTAATCCAAACTTTCACAGAATAAAGATATAGATGATTATAGCTTACGAGAAAATGTTCATGAATTATCATTAACATTTGATATTAATTTATGATTTTTCAAAATTCAAATCAGATTATAGATTAACACAGCAACCTATAGCATATCAATTTCAAATCAACTCAAACTCTTATATTATAAAGATAATCATGAGAATAGACTACTGTATGACGTTCATGGATTATTATTACGATTTGATTCTAATTGAAATTCACACAAAAATCGGATGAAACCAAAGAATTACTTAAAAAGCAAACCTCATGATATCCTAAATTCAAATAAAAAATTCTAGTAGATATATAATAGATTATAAAATTTTATATCAAAATTTTAAACCTTAAAAAATAAATCTCCTACATAAAATCAATTTTTAAATAGAAAAGGGGAATTTATTTCTTACGAATTGAAACCTGTTTATTAAAATAAATTACAAAACCATATTAAAAATTTGCAAAACAAATTGAAAATTTTTCTCTAACATTCCAGTAACCTAAGTTACTGGTTTGTAAAGAAATACGACACGTAAACCGAGGAATCGATTAGAAAACAGTAAAGAAAACATTTTTGTCAAAATTTCATTCCATGAAAACTTCAATTTTTAATTAAACATGAGTTCTGGAAAGTTTCATCAATTTTTTAAATCGTTTGACATTTATTTAAAATAACTCCAAATTAAAACAAATTAAAACCTGATTAAATACAATAAAAAACTTCCAAAAAATTTATGGTGAACTGGAAATCCAAAAGTCAGTTTGGAACCAAAGTTTCAAGAAATTTGGACTTGATTTGACCCGTTTTCTATTTTATTCTTCAAGAAATAACCCTTTTCCGGGTTATCTTTCGAAAAATAAAACGGAAATCGAGGCAGTTAAACCGTGGTCTAAGATTTCACTTTCCTCTAGTTTTGAAATTTTATTAACCTAAAAAAAATTTATTTTTTGAAAAAGATTAAATAATTTGAAACACTTGCCTTGAAAATTGAATTTAAACTCATATTAAAGAATAAAGAAAGAAAATTAATATTTATATGGAGGAAAACTAATATTTTGTTGACATTTTGGATTTTGAAAGCCTTTAATCTATATTATAACATACTGGAATTTCTAAAGAAAACTCATTGATTTGATATTTCAAAAATAAAACCCTAGCATGCTTGTTGTAATTCACAAAGAAGAGAGATCCTTACAGTTGATCGCGATCATTGTCTCTAGGGTTGGTGATCCGAGATATACACTTTGTCTAACCCTTTTATACGCTCAAAAATATCCAAAGAACACTCCAATAATCCTTGATTATATGATGCCTTGGAGAAGCAGAAGAAGTTCAAAAACCCCTTTTGTGAAGAACACTTGAGAGAGAGATGAACACACTTGAAGAGAGGAATGAATTCCAAAAAAGAAGACAAAGATGGATGAATTTTCTAGAGCCAGGCCAAAGGTTGTGCTTGCTTTGTTTTTATAGAAAGAGTTAGGTTTAGCTTTGGATTTGGAAGTTTTCAATGTGAGGACTCTTACCATTAGTTAGTTTCTAATTCTCACCTATGACTTGCGTTTCCCTTACCTTCTAAATTGTATTTACTTCTAATATTGATTTCTTCCAAGTCAAGCAATGCTAAATTACACAATGGAGCTCCTTCAAGATCAATATAGAAGTCTTCTCACATAGGAAACTAGCTTTTATGAATGATTTTCGTCCAAAAAGGGATGTCCGATGTTTGAGCTCATGTTTGACATATTTAGAGGCTGATTCAGGAAAAGGCATAAACTAGAAAGTTGTAGATTTTTTCGAGACGTTCGAAACAAGTATAAAAAATAATTTTTAGAGAAAAAGGTAAAAAGTTATGACAATTTTAGTAGCCTGACCATACAAGCCCTTTATAATTATAACTCTTCCTTTCTTTATTATCTTTCTAAAACAATTATGATGTCACCAACCACCTTATCCCATGTTGGACGTTTTTGCATGTGGCCTCCTCATGTGGGGAGCACACTTATGTGGCCGACCCACATAGGTGGGTCCACATGGACCCCACCTTGTGGGCTTTAGCCCAATAGGCCTTACGACATGTATTTTGAATTTTTTTCAATGAAAATTCAATAAAATTCTTTAGATTCAAAATTTTTATTTATGAACCCAACCCGTATGATATTTATAGTGCACCCTTAACACCTGATCGAACCATCTTTTTTTGAAAAAAAAAATTTTCGGACCAAAATGCTCCTATTTGACCATTACACATCCAAATGCAACCAAAATACCCTCAAATTAGTTCACCCCTAAAGGGAAAAATAAAAACATTGAAAGTCTTTGTGGTCAAACTTCAGAAATAGAAACTTCTAAAGTTGGGTCTTTTCGGTGAGCAATATCAAACATGATCATTTGGTATCCCCTGAAAATACCCAAAATGCCCTCAACACAGAATTTCCAAATTAAGCGAAACCCCTGAGAAATTCTAAATTTAGCAGGTTTTCCAAAATTTAGGAAATCATTCATAATCTCTTAGACACCTTTCGGGGATCAAAAGAATTACACAGGAAAAGACCAAATTACCCCAAGGTGCAGGAATTTGGCAAGACTAGGGAAAACCCTGAGAAATTCCAAAAATAGCAGATTTCTGAAAACTTATGAACGGAGTTAAGATTTCTTAGACACAACTTAGGGACCAAATATGACATGTTGGAAATGTCTAAAATACCCTCGAAGTGTAAGACTAAGAGAAAACCTTGAGAGATCTAAATTTAGCAGGTTTCCCAAATCTTACGAAATTACTCCTAATTCGTCAGCCGTACCCTCAAGATGGTTTTGGATATATGAGAAATAATTGAAATATCCATAAGATGGTGAAAATGTGGAAGCCCCATGAGTTTCTAAAAATTGTAGCTTTTTCAAAATTTGTAAAATCACTCAAGATTTCTCAAATATAACTCGGGGGTCTGACGAGACACATCAGGAATGACCAAAATACCCCTGTAGTGTAAAAATGGGCAAAAATGAGGGAAACCCCGAAAATTTTAAATATAGTAGGTTTTTTCACTTCCTTGGAAACTTGAATTTTCATCTTCTAGATACCATTAGAACACCCTAGAAACCTTTAGGAACGCGAATCAACTTCAGAATTCCTTCAACGAGGCGAAATGTACCCTAAAATGCATAAATGCCTACTCGTAGGTGGAATACGGACTCGAAACTTGACAAACTACCCAATCTTTTGCTTTTTTAAAGTGTAGCAAAATGGGGATGTCTACAGATACCCCTCTTTGGTAGAGATGACGTAGTCATCAAATTCCAAAGGAAAAGTGACAGAACCATTTTGCATAGCTTTAATCAAAAAAAATATTCATTACTCGCGATGCAACCTAAATGCTTCCTAATGCAAGACCACAGATGAAGTCCTAGAATTAAAAAGTTAAAAGAATCATTTACTTTAAACACCCTGAGTTTGGTGGCTCAGAATGAATGGAGAAATGAATTTAATCTAAGAGTAAAAATCACGCAACTTAGAATGAAAAATAATCCCGATGCGGCGCCGTTCACAAACGGGAAATAAGAGAATGAGATATCATTTTTGAATGGATTCTGAAGAGAAGGAACAAAGATCGTTCTTAAACGGTTTTTAGAAGAAAATGACACACCGTTCACAAGCGGGCTCAAGGAGGATAAGAGACCATTCACAAATGGACTTAGAAAACGAGACACCGTTCACAAATGGGCTCAAAGAGGATATGGAGCCATTCACAAATGGACTGGGAAAATGAGACACCGTTCATAAACAACCTCAAGGAGGATATGAGACCATTCGCAAATGGACTTCGACAATGAGACACCGTTCATAAACGGGCTCAAAGAGGATAAGAGATCATTCATAAATGGACTCGGACAATGAGGCACCGTTCACAAACGGCCTAAAGAAGGAGATTAAATTCATGATGTAAAGTTAAGATTTGTTGGAGATTTTTACTAACTTTTGTGTTGATTTACTATTAAATTATGATTTATTAACATTAAAACCAGATTGGTAGGATTACACAGAAATCCTAAGCAATCGAACTTTAAATCAATTGAAACTATTCCAGTAACAAGATGTGGATGATTGTGGCTTACTAGAAAATTTTCATGAATTTTCATTAAGATTTGATATCAATCTCCGATTTTTTAAAATTCAAATGAGTTCAGAGGTTAACACAGTAACTTATAGCATATCGATTTCAAATTAATCCAAACTTTCACCGAATAGAGATATAGATGACTACAACTTACTGGAAAAATTTTAAGAATTGTCATTAAGATTTGATATCAATTTCTTATTTCTCAAAATTCAAATTAGTTCATAGATTATTAACACAGTAACTTATAGCATATCAATTTCAAATTAATCCAAACTTCCACAGAATAAAGATATAGATGATTATAGCTTATGAGAAAATTTTCATGAACTATCATTAAGGTTTGATAGAAATTTACTATTTTTGAAAATTCAAATCAGATTATAGATTACCACAGTAACTTATAGCATATCAATTTCAAATCGACTCAAACTCTTAAAGTACAAAGATAATCATGAGATTAGAATACTGTATGACTTTCATGGATTTTTAATATGAATTGATGCCAATTGAAATTCACACCAAAATCGGATCAAACCAAAGAATTACTTAAAAAGTAAATCTCATGGTATCCTAAATTTAAATAAAAAATTCCAGTAGATATATAATAGATTATATAATTTTCTATCAAAATTTTAAAACTTAAAAATTAAATCCCCTCCATAAAATTGATATTTAAATAGAAAAGAGGAATTTGTTTCCTAAGAATTGAAACCCGTTTATTAAAATAAATTATAAAACCATATTAAAACTATGCAAAACCATTTGAAAAATTTTCTCTAACATTCCAGTAACTTAAGTTACTGGTTTGTAAAGAAAATTTTTGGAAATTTACTAATTTAATATGAAAAAGAATTACGGCACGTAGACCGAAGAATCGATTAGAAACCACTAAAGAAAACATTTTTTTCAAAATTTTATTCCATGAAAACTTCAACTTATAATTAAACATGAGTTCTGGAAAGTTTCATCAATTTTTAAAATCGTTTGGTATTTATTAAAATAACCCAAAATTTAAATAAATTAAAACCGGATTAAAAGGAATAAAAAACTTCCAAACATTTTATGGTGAACTGGAAATCAAAAAATCGGTTTGGAACCAAATTTTTATGAAATTTGGACTTGATTTGACCCGTTTTCCATTATATTCTTCAAGAAATAACCCTTTGTGGGGTTTTCTTTCGAAAAATAAAACGGAAGTCGAGGCGGTCAAACCGTGGTCCAAGATTTCACTTTCCAGTAGTTTTAAAATTTTTATTAGCCTAAAAAAAATTCATTTTTTGAAAAAGATTATGTTTTCAAACACTTGCCCTGAAAATTGAATTTAAACTTATATTGAAGAATAAAGAAAGAAAATTAATATTTATATGGAGGAAAACTAATTTTTTGTTGAATTTTGGATTTTGAAAACCTTTAATCTATACTATAACATACTGGAATTTTAAAAGAAAACTCATTGATTTGATATTTCAAATATAAAACCCTAGCATGCTTGTTGTAATTCGCAAAGAAGAGAGATCATTACCGTTGATCGCCATCCTTGTCTCTAGGGTTGGTGATACGAGATATACACTTTGTCTAACCCTTTTATACGCTCAAAAAGATCCAAAGAACACTCCAATAATCCTTGATTATAAGATGCCTTGGAGAAGAAGAAGAAGTTCAAAAACCCCTTTTGTGAAGAACACTTGAGAGACAGATGAACATACAAGAAGAGAGGAATGAATTCCAAAGAGGAAGAGAGAAAGGGATGAATTTTCTAGAGCCAGGCCAAAGGTTGTGCTTGCTTTGTTTTGATAGAAAAAGTTAGGGTTAGATCGGATTTGGAAGTTTCCAATGTGGGGACTCTTACCTTTAGTTAGTTTCTAATTCTCACTTGTGGCTTTCTTTTCCCTTACCTTCTAAATTGTATTTACTTCTAATATTGATTTCTTGCAATTTTCGAGACGTTCGAAATAAGTATAATTGCAATTGTTTTAGAAAAAAGGTAAAAATTTATGGCAGTTTTAGTAACCTAACTATACAAGCCCTTTCTAATTATAACTCTTCATTTCTTTATTATTTTTTTAAAACAAATATGATGTCACCAATCACCTCATCCCATGTTCGACGTTTTTGCATGTGGCCTCCTCATGTGGGGCGCCCACTTATGTGGCCGACCCACATGGGTGGGTCCACATGGACCCCACCTTGTGGGCTTTTGCCTAATAGGCCTTACGACATGTATTTTGGATTTTTTTCAATGAAAATTTAATAAAATCCTTTAAAGGGATCACACCCTTTTCACACAAACCCAACCCATATGATACTTATAGTGCACCCCTAACACGTGATCGAACCATTTTTTTTTGGGAAAATAACTTTCTGGACCAAAATGCCCCTATTTGACCATTACAGATCCAAATGCGACCAAAATACTCTCAAATTGGTTCACCCCTAAAGGGAAAAATAAAAACATGGAATGTTTTTGTGCTCAAACTTAAAAAATATAAACTTTTAAAGTTGGGTCTTTTCGGCGAGCAATATCAAACAGGATCATTTGGTATCTCCTGAAAATACCCAAAATGCCCTCAACACCCAGAATTTCCAAATTAAGCGAAACCCGCGAAAAATTCTAAATTTAGCAGGTTTTCCAAAATTCAGGAAATCATTCATAATCTCTCTGACACCTTTCAGGGATCAAAAGAATTACACAGGAAAAGACCAAATTACCCCGAGGTGCTCAGCGAGACTAGGGAAAACCCTGAGAGATTCCAAAAATAGCAGTTTTCCGAAAATTTATGAACGGATTCAAGATTTCTTAGACACAACTTAGGGACCAAATATGACATGTTGGAAATGTCTAAAATACCCTGAAGTGCAAGACTAAGAGAAAACCTTGAGATATCTAAATTTAGCATGTTTCCAAAATCTTACGAAATTACTCCTAATTCATCAGCCGTACCCTCAAGATGGTTTTTGATATATGAGAAATGATTGAAATATCCATAAGATGATGAAAATGTGGAAGCCCCATGAATTTCTAAAAATAACAGCTTTTTCAAAATTTGTAAAATCACTCAAGATTTCTCAAATATAACTTGGGGGTCAGACGAGACACATTGGGAATGACCAAAATACCCCTGTAGTGTAAAAATGGGCAAAAATGACAAAAATTCTAAGAATAACAGATTTTTTCACTTGCTTGGAAACTTGAATTTTTCATCTTCTAGATACTATTGGAAGACCCTAGAAACCTTTAGGATCACAAATCAACTTCAGAATTCCTTTAACAAGGCGAAATTTATCTTAAAATGCACAAATGCCTAATCCTAGGTGGAACACAGACTCAAAACTTGACAAACTACCGAATCTTTTGCTTTCTTAAAGTGTAGCAAAATGGAGGTGTCTACAATAAGCAAAGATACATTCTATTAAAAACATGACTAATGATACGTATCTATGCTTAATTATAAAATGATATATCATTAAAGCACATGTGATCAAAATACATTGAATGCAATATTGAAATAGTATCTAGAGAGAAAATTCATATAATATATCAATTAAAGCACAGCCTCATATATCAATAAGTTTAAACAATGAGTTGCGTGGGGGATTTTGGAACCCAAATCACTTTGGTTCCAACCAAGTTTATGTGTGGAAGTGTATCTTTTCTTTTCCATACAAACTTGTTTGATTTTACAAATCTAAGCTTGCACCTAGATCTGTGATGCCCTAATCTACCACAGTATGAACATGAATATGAGTGGGTAGATGAGGAGTAACTAGAACCACAAGAATACACATGAGAACATGTATACTTATTCTTATCTTCTTGTAATCTTTGGTTCTTTAAATAGAGTTCTTTATTTATTAATTCAAACTCATTCATTTGATTCTTAAGATGATTTTATTTGATGAGTAGAATTAATTTTTAAATTTTCTTCATTTTCATAAACAATCTTATGTTTTTCATTTAGATCATTGTTTGTGTTTTCAAGGCTTTCTTTTTCTTTTCCTTGAATAATGCACTTTTTAATTAAGTCATTATTTTTGTTTATCAAGATTTTCCTCAAATGACTTAATTTTTCATTTCTTTCTAAACATTCTTTAACCTCCGATTTCAAATTTTCAATTTATTTTTCCAAATCAAAAATTGAATGTTTGAAAGAATTATCCTTTGCAAAAGATTTTTGTAGAGTCTATTTTTGTTTAAAAATAATAGTTTTATCATTTGAAGAGAGACTATCACTTTCTCATAATAATTATCAAGTTTAGTCCAAATATCTTTTGCATTTGTACATGATGATATTTTTTCAAAAGCATTGGGACATAGTCCACAACATATTACAATAATAGCTTTTGAGTTTAATGAAAATGATTTTACATCATTTTTAGTGCATTTCCTTGGAATAGAAAATTCCCTTTCCATGACATCTACGATGTCAATGTCTATGGATTTGAGATAGGCAAACATTTTTATTTTCCAAGCTCTATAATTTGTTCAATAAAAAAATGGAGGAATTATAGCGGATTGTCCTAACCTAAAATCCATTTGGATTGTCACGGATCTTTATCTCTTGTAGATTTTAAATTTAAAAATCTCTTTAAAAGCCTTTAGCTCTGATACCAAATGAAATACAAGGTGATAATCCAAGAGGAGGGTGAATTGGATTATTAAAAATTTGGGGCTTAATTAAGTGGATTATTAAAATCAATTTAATAATTAACCACTAGTTAATCTAACCCTTGTTCAAATAATCAATAAAGTAAAATTTAGGATTTAGTTGTTACTTTAAGCTTACATACTCTAACCCTTGTTCAATAAACCATAAATGCAATTTTAAAGGGTAGAGATTACCAATCACCAAGTCCAAAGAGAGGGAGAAGAGAAAGCATCCACAAGGCACAAGATTTATAGTTGTTCGGTCACAACTTGACCTACTCCACTCTTCCAATTTTTCCTCCTTGGGATTCTGCACTAACCATTAAGATTCTTCAATGGGCGAATCTCAAAACCATACACCAACTTCTCCTTCAAAGGGATCACACCCTTTTCACACAAAGCCTTGCAATGGCACCTCCCTCTCACAATGATTCACCTTTCTTAACGAGCCTAATTAGAGACCGTCACAAACAAATGAAGAAAAAAAAAAAGAACTCTCTTTGCCTCTTAGATAGGCTGATTACAACTTTGAAGGCTCACAAACACTCCAAGGAAGATAAAATGTAAAGCCTGTGGAGTACCTCTTGATAGAATGTACAAATACAAGTTCAAAGTGGTTTTAACCTTTCATATAAAATTTTTCGTTCAAGAAGATATGATTTAATATTGTTTAAAGATTGTTAGAAATGTTTGGATAGTGTATATGTAGCCCAGAAGGAAATGACCGTTTGGGGGTAAAACTGAAAAATATAGGGTTGAAAAAGTCAACCTGCGCAAGCCCCAACGGATCTATTTCCATGTCGCGGCGGTCGACCGAGGCACCGCGGTCGCCCGCCCTTATCGGGCTCTCAGTTTGAATTTCAAATTTCATACTAGCGCGGTAGACCAGCCCTAGGCCGGTCATCCGGCTTAGTGTTACCTGTTTGAAATAACTTTTCAACTCAAAAACACTGTCGTGGTCGACCGGACCTATGGCGGTCGATCTCTAAGCCCAACCTGGGTGATTTCTGAATTTTCAGAAAACATATCCGCGGTCGCTCGGCCTTGTGGGACCCGATCCCATGAGAAGGTCGGAAGGGCGCGAGGCGCTACACTCTCTCTTGGTCTCTCTTACCCACGCAAATGGCGTGTGCTTTTTATTATTGATTTTAATTACCTAACCAAGTAGGCAGCAACCAAGCCATAAGGTATAAACAAACATGCAACCCAGTACCCATAAGGGCAGGGGTAAGCCGTCGAACCTAGCAATGTGTGATTTAATTCATCTTTTTCATGAACTTGGGATCACTAAGGCAATCCGAATTCCACGCAAAACAGAGTGACAGAGTCGCAACCTAGATGAGGGATCTAGGACCCATAATTGACCAGAAATCTAGACTCGTTACTTGGTGACGGGAATGGAAGGTATGGGGAGTTACCACCACATGCACCATTCCTGCCCGATAATCGGTCTTCAATTTCAAAAGTTAACTCTTTCGAATTTCTTTTAAATGGCTCATTTAACTCTATATTAATGTGAGAACTACGTTACATACATCCTAAGATCTAATTTTAATGTATTCCCTAATGTGTATCTTGGTTTTCTTAATTTATTTGAATTAAATCTAAGTGAATATTCTCCTAAAATGCTAATTTGAGGAAAATCCTACATATTTTAATTAAGAATTTATAAAAAAACTAATATACAAAACCCTACCATTTGTGTGTGGGTCCGACTAGTGATTGGTATGCCATCAAGTATCCAAGCTGCCTACATACCCAAGCCTCACTGAAATCAGAGTCGACAAAGTTCAGTGCACCTGAACTAAGCTACTTATGCCTAACTCATCTAGGACACCGACCTAGACTGGATTAATTATTTTAACAGTTTAAGAGAAATTATTTAATTCAAGTTGAAGATTTTATTATCCTAGTACTTCATCTAAGATGCTATATGGTCATATCTAAGTGCAAGACGTCCCTTACACTAATGCAGGTTAACCTACATCCTAGGTAGCTAGGTTTGTCCTAGCGGAAAATTGGGTGACTAGTGCAACTAGATCTATGACACGGTTGCTATCCATAGCAATCACTTGTAATGAGGCTGAACTCCCTAACTCTAGGATACCGTAAAACCTAGGACACAACGCGAGGTAAGTGTTCCTAATTGGTTCTAAAGGTCTTTACGAAGAGATACCGTTATCCAACGGTTCCAAAAGCATTTATCAAATGATCTTACTTTATTAAGTAAATAATTTTTAATTTTTGAAAGATTTTCGATTCCTAACATCTAAGGACCAAAGGCTCTATGCTTGGCAAATTTCAGCCTTGAGTTGCATCCATGGAAGGGCATCGTGTTCTCAATCCTTGTATAATTTAACACATAAATTATAGTATATTATTGCCTGGCATGATTTTCAGGATTTCAGTGGACAGTGGACCTCAGAGCCAAAAATATACTATAATTTATATGCTCAAATTATGCAGGAACGATCACAATTAGTATACGATTATGAATGAGATCTCAGCAGTTAAACCGTCACAGCATAGTCAATTTACAAAGGGAATCTATAACCTCAAGGGTTTTTGTTTCAAACAATTTTAAGGTTAAATATATGATGAAAAATTAGTATTTTCTGAAAGTTTTCACTGACTTTTTTGTTGATTTGCTATTAAGTTGTGATTTATTAACATTAAGACCAGATTGCTAGGATTACACAGTAACCCTAAGCAATCGAACGCCAAATTTATTGGAACTTTTGCAGTAGCAAGATATGAATGACTTTAGATGACTGAAAGAGTTTCATAAATTTGGAATAACTTTTGCTATCAATTTTTGAATTTCCAAAATTTAGGTCAGATTGCAAATTAACAACTCAACTCATAGCATACGAATCTCAAATCAAGTAAAGCTATTACAGTATAGATAGAATCATGGTATTCGACTACTGTAAAAATTACAAAGGTGTTTATCAAGATTTGATGCCAATTAAAATTCACACAAAATTCGGATAAAATCAATGAATCAATTAAAACGTAGATTAAATGGTATCCTAAAATCATGTAGAAATTCTAGTAGATATAAGATGGGTCATATGATTTACTGTTAAAATTTCAAGACCTAATAATTAATGCTCATCCATAAAATTGATTTTTGAATAAATTTCGTTTCCTAGGAATTAAAACCCATTTTTTTAAAAGAAAATTGTGAAATCATATTAAACCTTTGTAAAATCTTTTGAACATTTTTCACTAACCTTCTAATGGCCTAAACTACTAGTTTGTAAGAAAAAGATTTAAAATTTCATTAATTTAATATAAAAAAGAATTACGACACGTAAAACGAAGAAACAATTAGAAAACAAATAAAAAAACTTTTTTTCCAAAAACCAATTTCATGAGAAATTCAACTTATTATTGAAAATTAATTCTGGAGAGTATCATCAATTTTTAAAACCTTTTGATATTTATTAAAAATGGACGAAATTTAAAATAATTTAAAACAGGATTAAAAAAATTCAAAGAAATCCAAAACTTTTTGGGTGGTCTGGAAATCAAACAATTGATTTGGAAACAAGATTTAACAAATTTTGGACATGGCTTGATATACAAGGCTTCGTTCATCAAGAAATAACCTAAAAATAGAATGAAAATTAAAATAGCCAAACCGTGATTGGAAATTAAGTTTCCAGTAGTATTTTATTTTATAGAAATCCCAAAAAATATCAGTTTTTAAAGAAACCCACGTTTTCAAACACTTGCTTTGATAATCAGATTTAAATCCATATTGAGTAAAAAACGAAAGAAAATCATTATTAAATGGAGGAAAATTAATTTTTGGTGAAATTTTGGATTTTGAAAACTTATAATCTATATTATAACATACTGGAATTTCAAAGAAAAATTCATTGATTTGATCTATCAAAAGTAAAACCCTAGCATGCTTTTTTAGTTTTGATATTACAAAGATAAGGATCCTACCGTTGATCGCGCTCCTTGTCTCTAGGGTGCGTAGATCCGAGGTATACACTTTGTCGCACCGTTTTATATGATGAAGAAGACCCAAAGAACACCCCAAAGATCCTTGATGTGTGATTTGTTGAAGAAGAAAATGGACCTCAAGAATCCCTTTTGAACCCTTGAGAGAGATGAACACACTTCAAGAGAGATGAATACACTTCAAGAGAGAAGAGGTTTCTTTCTCTTCTTTTTTTTTTCTTGGGAGGAGAGAGAAAAATGACGAATTTGGATTTTTTTTTGAATCCTTCCTATGATTGTTTGCTTTGATTTTTATACAAAAAAGCTAGGGTTAAGAGAAAAATAGTAGTTTCCAATGTGAGAACTCCCATTTTTGGCTTGTTTCCAATTTTTCCCTCTTGCTTTCTTTCTTTATTGTTTTCAAATTAGATTTGATTCCAATCTTAATTTCTTGTCAATTAAGATATGCTATTCTCATTCCACATTGCTTCTTTGGAAGAAAATATTTTTAAGCAATCATTCATCTTTTCCTTCTTTCCTTCTTTTCTTTTTTTATTCTTTTTATTTTTCTTTTAACAAATATGATGTCACCATTGTGACATCATCAAGGTTGGGTGTTCAACTCCTGTGGGTCAGCCATGTGGGGCGCCCACCATGGTGGTCGACCCATATGGGTGAAAATGAAGGAAACCTTAAAAATCCCAAAAATAACAGATTTTTTCACTTGCTTGAAAACTTGAATTTTTATCTTCTAGATACCATTAGAACATCCTAGAAACCTTTAGGATCGCGAATCAACTTCAGAATTCCTTTAACGAGGCAAAATCTACCCTAAAATGCACAGATACTTAATCCTAGGTGGAATACGGACTCGAAACTTGACAAACTACCAAATCTTTTGCTTTTTAAAGTATAGAAAAATGGGGTTGTCTACAGATGCCCCTCTTTGGTAGAGATGACTAGTCATCAAATGCCAAAGCAAAAGTGACAGTACCATTTTGCGTAGCTTTAATCAACAAAAATATTCACTACTCGTGATGCTTCCTAATGCAAGACCCTAGATGAAGTCCTAGAATTAAAAAGTTAAAAGAATCATTTACTTTGAACACCTTGAGTTTGGTGGCTCAGAATGAATGGAGAAATGAATTTAATCTAAGAGTGAAAATCACGCAACTTAGAATGAAAAATAATCCTGATGCGGCACCGTTCACAAACGGGCAATGAGAGAATGAGATATCATTTTCGAATGGATTCTAAAGAGAAGGAATAAAGATCGTTCTCAAACGGTTTTTAGAAGAAAATGAGACACCGTTCACAAGCGGGCTCAAGGAGGATAAGAGACCATTCACAAATGGACTTGGAAAACGAGACGCCGTTCACAAACGGGCTCAAAGAGGATATGGGGCCATTCACAAATGGACTCAGAAAATGAGACACCGTTCACAAACGGGCTCAAGGAGGATATGAGACCATTCACAAATGGACTTCGAAAAGGAGACACCGTTCACAAAAGGACTCAAAGAGGATAAGAGACCATTCACAAATGGACTCGGAAAATGAGGCACCGTTCACAAACAGGCTCAAAGAGGATAAGAGACCATTCACAAATGGACTCAGAAAATGAGACACCGTTCACAAACGGGCCCAATGGGGACATGAGACCATTCCAAAGTGGACTTCGAAAATGAGACACTGTTCACAAACGGGCTCAAAGAGGATAAGAAACCATTCACGAATGAACTTGAAAAATGAGACACCGTTCACAAACGGGCTCAAAGAGGATAAGAGACCATTCGCAAATTGACTCAGGAAATGAGATACCGTTCACAAACGGGCTCAAGGAGGACATGTGACCATTCACAAATGAACTCAGAAAATGAGATACCGTTCACAAACGGGCTTAAAGAGGATATGAGGCCATTCACAAATGGACTCGAAAAATGAGACACCGTTCACAAACGGGCTCAAGGACGATATGGGACCATTCACAAATGGACTCGGAAAATGAGACACCGTTCACAAACGGGCTCGAAGAAGATATGAAACTATTCCTAAATGGATTCGAAAAATGAGGCACCATTCCCAAACGGGTTCGAAGAAGATAAGAGACCATTCCCAAACGGACTCAAAAAATGAGACACCGTTCCCAAACGGGCTCAAAGAAACGAGATAGCTTCGATTGATGAATTCAACAACGAAGAATTTAGAGATTTTTCATGAATTTGACGTAAGATTGGATTTGATGAATTTTAGATTTTTTGAACTCAATGAAATCAGGGATAATAGAGATCGTGCCCGATAAAGATATTGGAAACTAAGACTTTGACGAATGATGAGACGACAAACCTTAGGAACGAAGAAGCATGACTAACGAGAATGGTTTAGGAACACTTTCATGAAGCTTCAACAAGATTTTTCGCAAAGAGACTGTTGGTCTTGTCTTCTGGGGATTTTGATAACTGAAACCTTGATCTAAATACTTAAAATTTGTAATCTAGAACAACGGCTCTCTTGGATACTAACATGGAAAAGTGGGATTTGCCTCTTGATAGGTGTTTAGATAAACATTTCTAGACCAGGATAGTACTTAACTAACTGGAAGGAAATTCTGAATTTTAATGGTTAATCTTTCTGAGAAATTAGCTCAACCACCATTGCATATGAGGTTCCTCCAAGCTTAAGGTGCCTTCCTGGGGTATGATCTTCTTACTAGAACTGTGCTTTCTGATGTTTCTACTTCTGAATTCTTCTGAGTTGATCTTCTTTGAAATGAAGTTGTTTGACTAGATTCTCAAGCTCTTTCAGGTACAATCGCAGGGAGCTGATGAGGCCGGGCCTCCTTCACCGAGACAGTTGCATCATTTGGACATAAAGACGACGATTGACTCTTTCTAAAGAGAAAACTTAGATAAAAGGCACTACTCAAGGGATTGAGGAGCTCTGAAGGAGTGAACTTAGAATAACAAAGATTGACTGACTATACTGACAAATAGAGTGATGCTTCTGACTTTCGAGGAATAGTTTCTCAATTGGTAAACACTGGACTTTTTCCTTAAAACAGTAATGCCTCAAGGATTTAATTATGACTCCTAAGATTGCTTAGCTTCAATGCCTCCAGTTTTGAGGATGACACTTGAATTTGCCTGAACTTCTGTTGATCTTCAGTCTTGATACCGGCTGTAGCCTTCTTATAATGATTCTCTTACCGTGACCAAGTCACCTCTTCGGGGTTTTTTAACTTGGCAGACTGTGTTAGCCTTAACTTTTGCCTGAACCACCTTTCTAGGTTTTCGATCCAGCAGGCTATCCCCTTAGCTTTTACCTAAGCCGCTCTTTCGGATTTTCAACTTAGCAGGGGAATGATCTTAAATTTTGCCTAGACTGCCCTTTCAGGTTTTCAGTCTAGCAGATCTTCAAACTCCGTTCTTTTTTTTTCTTTTTCACTTTTTGTGTTTCAGGACCTAGATCATTAATTCTGAACACTGGAAGGACTTTATAGGTAGGATATGGCTTTTCAAAGAATGGCTTAAGGTTCAACAAAGATTTCGACCGAACCTGTGAACAGGTTGCCTACGTATCCAAGGGTAGGAATCAGGTCGTGCGTAGTTCAGGGCGAATGCCCCTAGTTTGAAGATAAATTGTTTGAAGGTTAATTGATGTTTCTTTTTTTTTCTTTCTTTCTGGAATGATTGACTTCTCTTCTTTTGGAACTTGTCCCTCTTTTTTTTTCTGAAACGATTGAATTTCTTTTCTTTTGAAATGACCAAACTCGATTTTACCGAGCTGCCTACGCACCCCAATGTAGGGATCAGGCTTAGCGTAGTTCCGGGCGGATGCCCATAGTTTGATGGGTTTTCAAGAAAATTTCATTCAGGCTCGAAGGGTTTGCAAACCGGTATTCTTTTGACGTTGGGTTATGATTTTGGGATTTATTCGATCAAATGAGGCCTTCCGATGTTCAGATTGGGAATCGATCTAGGTTACTAGAGTCCCTCTGGTACTGATTATTTATTTCTTTTTTTTTTCACGGAGTTTGACAGCATTTCCTGGTAAGAGATAATGATTTTTCTTTCTTCTGGATATTGATAAGTAATTTGACTTTGAGAGTGCATACTGGTTTTTGGACATCATTTCAACCTTGAATCGGTGGCCCTTAATATTTTGATGATCGCTCTGAGATGATTGCTCTTGAACTTTTCATATTGAATTTGATGGCTTTACATTGTCGCTGGTGAAACCTGTGACCGGGGCCATTGACTGGAGATATGGAAGTTGTTTCGAATCCATGCCCCTTGTATAGCATGTGATATTCACTTCATTCTTTCTTGAACCTTCTATCTGGGTCTTTTTCATGGCATTAATGGTAGCGCTTACTGGAGCATCTCTTTATTCTCGAAATAGGTTTATCAATTCCTCACATTCTTCAGAGGGTAATGTATTTTCAATCAGCCTTCATTGAATCAAAGTTTCAGTGCCAGTGTTTATCACTTCAATTTCATATTTGAAAGGTTGGGATTGGCGCTCCTCCTCTTGTTCAAGTAATTGCTGTGACTCAAGTGGAGTCTTACTTTAAGATCAGAAGCATACTTAAGAAATAGATACAAATGAACTATTGGGACTGAAATTTTATTTAAAGAAAAAGCTATTACATCTGACAACCTATCCTGAACATGCTCAGGATTCACAACTCTAAGTAAAAAGAAAAGCAAAAGATAACTTGCCTGGACTAGGCATTGACCTTGAACTGTAAGACCGGACTCAACAATTGTATTGACCATGATGACTGACTCAACATAAAATACTAAATGACTAAAACTTTAACCGCTGCAACTGTTTAGCTTTGGAGGCTCGGCGAAGGCTGGTTCACATTAGGATAGCAGCTACTAGAACATCTTCACTGTCTGTATCTTCTTCTTCTTCAAAAGAATCTGACCCAGACGTTCAGAGGTAGGTTCTAAGGCACAGATAAGAGTGAGAGGATCAAAATTTGGGTCTCCTATGGTTATAACATTGACAGCAGCAGCAGGGTTTGCATGACCAGGTAATGGGTTATTGGTAGCATTGGGTCTTGGCTCGAACATAAGGCCACTATTGTCGAGCAAGCTCTGGATTATGAATTTTATGGCAATGCAATTATCAGTGAGATGGCCAAAATTTATATGGTATTCGCAGTGTTGATCTGCTCGCCAATTTGCTGGCAAAGGATTGGGAGAAGCCCTAATGTCGCGTAGGGTTATGCGACCTGAGGCTAGACACTCCTTGAGTATCTCAGATGGTGGAAGAGGGAGAGGGGTAAATTCTGTCTGGGCCTGTGGTCGAGGTGTGGCAGCAGGTTGGGTATAGTCCATCACCATGGGGTTCTGAGGTTTTGGAGGCTGAGGCTTGGAGCGGGAAAAGTTATTAATTTCAGCTGATGCAGGCTTCCTGAATTCTCTGGTAGTCGGGTTACTTCTGTTATATACTCCTTGAGCCATAGCTTCCTCAATCTGTGTGCCTGCTACGATGAAGTGTTTGAAATACGGATAATATGGGAGAGACATTTCATATTGGAGCTGAGAGGATATATTCTTCATAATCATCTGGACCTGTTATTCTTCAGAAGGGCGCTCCATCATCTGCGGCGCTAACCTTCTCCATCTTTTCACAAAAGTTAGGAAAGACTTCTTCGTATCTTGTTTGGTCCTCTCCAGATCTTTTCTGGTGATCATGGTGCCATCATCATACTTGAACTGTTTGATAAATTGTTCCCTTATGTCTTTCCATGTCTTATAACGGATTTTTTCTAAGACCATGAACCATCTTCTAGCAACTTTAGTGAGGGAAACAGGGAATAGTTGGGCCATTTGCTCAGGAGATAGGCCTTGAGGCTGACACATGATGGTAAACATCTGCAAGTGAGTGATGGGACAACCAATGCCGTCGTATTTGTCGAAGTCTAGCATCTGAAAGTTTGCCGGGAGACGGATTTCAGGGAACAATGTGAGGTCACTCGGATTGAAACCTCCTTGATCTTGACATTGCATATCTTGAACCTGCTTGGTAAGACTGTCCAATATTTCCATAACTGACCTATCAACCATCGATTGAGGAAGTTTACTGTGATCTTCGTTGTACTGCTTTTTTCTCAAACTCTTCTTCAGTTTTATCTGGGATAAGGATGAACGTTGGCTGGGCTGGTGCTGCAGAAGTAGCTGTATGGTGCATGGGCTCTTTACCTTTAGAACTGGAAGGCGATGGCCCGAGTTTCTCAGCAACTTGGGCTTTGATGGCCTGATTTTCATCTTTGATCTCTTGTAATTGCTGGAGAACTAAGGCAAGAGTTTCAGCAACAGTAGCGAGCGGAGGATTCTCTTGGTTTTTTCCATAGGCGAGGAGAAAGAAGGGGACGCCGGAGTTCTCACAGAGGGTGGTGGAGAGACAGATTTCCTCTCCAACCGTGAAGAAGTCTGAACCCAAGGAGTGGTAGACTTAGCTATGATGCCAACTTCCTGTCATGGAAACAATGAACACGAGGTATATGAGCTTCATATTCATGGAGTGTTTCTTCTCAATGACTGAAAAAGATTACGGAGTTAGCAAGTAATTGGGACAATAAGATGAATCCTAAAGGACCAAAACATGACAATGATGACAAAATCATATAAGGAAATGCCCCTAGTTCAAGGATCATGAGAGTGAACTCTGAAGGACTTAGCAAAATATTCTTGAAAAGGTTGCCCTTAGAGTAAGAAGAGACTAATGGTACAAGTACGATCAGATCATCAAGATTGCACAATCAAATGATTGAGCAATTCCTGCCAATTGAGAAAGGGAATGAAGACATAATCGAATCCCACAAGAGGCGAATGATAGACACATGATCAAAAGATGAGATTGCATAGGATTGCTTTCAACGAGTAGATTAGGATGGGCTAATCCTAAAAGATCTTAGGAAAGATGAGATTTATATCATAATCCCAAAGGGAAAGTTTTTTAATCTTCGTACATTTTAACAGTGTTACCTGAAGGCATCAAACCCTAATCCTAATCTAGCGAAGTGGAGAGAGGATCTCGACTCAAGACTTTGTTAGTGTTCCTAAGAACCGATCGTAGCCATTGGAACATGGACTACATCCTAATCTAGACACCATTGGATAAGATATCTTAATTTAAGCTCACACACGTGATGCACGTGTGTTCGTATACTATATGCATGTGTGGGGTAATATAGGGGTAAGGCCAAGAGTTCCCTTAGTGCGAATCCGTGCTCAATATACTGTACTAGTGTCCCGCGTATCAATACGTGAACAAGAGATCCGTTTACGCACCATAAAGGTACTAGGCTAAGAGTGAAATGCTTCTCTAGTACAGAGGCACCAGGTGATGAAATCCCAGTCAACCATGCTAGATAACACTCCGGGTTCCTAAAATAGGACGTGTGTGCACGTGAGATGTAAGGGTTTAGATGCAAGTGATGTAAGTGTGTGCAATAAGTTTGCGCAATCTATGATGCCTTCAGGTTTTGTTAGATTAAATTTGAGTAAAATGTGATGAGAAAATAAAACATACAAACTAATCTAACAAGTATAAGATATAAGATAGAATTTTTTATGAGCAAATTAAATTAAATTCAAATGAGTTATCCATTGAAGTTTTAATGAAGTTAGGTGGTCCCCAGCAGAGTCGCCAAACTGTGGGACCCGATCCCGTGAGAGGCGTGGAGCGCGAGCTGCCACGTTCTCTCTTGGTCTCTCGTACCCACGCGAATGGCGTGTGCTTTTTATTATTGATTTTAATTACTCAACCAAGCAGGCAGCAACCAAGCCATAGGATGCAAACAAACGTTAAACCCAATACCCATATGGGTAGGGGTAAGCCGCCGAGCCTAGCAAGGTGTGATTTAATTCATCTTTTCCTTGAACTTGGGATCACTATGGCAATCCGAATTCCACACAAAAGAGAGTGACAGAGTCGCCACCTAGATGAGGGATCTAGGACCCATAATTGACCAGAAATCTAGACTCGTTACCTGGTTACGAGAATAGAAGGTATGAGGAGTTACCACCACATGCACCATTCCTGCCCGATAATCAGTCTTTAATTCCGAAAGTTAACTCTTCTGAATTTCTTTTAAATGGCTCATTTAACTCTATATTAATGTGTGAACTACGTGACATGCATCCTAAGATCTAATTTTAATGTATTCCCTAATGGGTATCTTGATTTTCTTAATTTGTTTGGATTCAATATATGTGAATATTCTGCTAAAATGCTAATTTGAGGAAAATTCTATATATTTTAATTAAGAATTTATAAAAAAAACTAATATACAAAATCCCACCATTTGTGTGTGGGGCCGACTTGTGATTGGTATGCCATCAAGCAACCAAGTTGCCTACGTACCCAAGTCTCACTGGGATCAGAGTCGATGTAGTTCGGTGCCTGAACTAAGCTACATGCCTAAGACATCTAGGACAGCAATCTAGACTGGAAGGACAGTTTCAACAGTTTAAGAGAGATTATTTATTTCAAGTTGAGTAGATTTTATTCTCCTAGGACTCCATCTAAGATGCTATATGGTCCTATCTAAGTGCAAGACATCCATTAGACTAATGCAGGTGAACCTACATCCTAGCTAACTAGGCTTGTCCTATGGGAAAAAGGGGCAATTAGTGTAACTAGATATATGACTCAATTGCTAATAATAGCAATCAGTTCTGATGAGGCTGAACTCCCTAACTCTAGGACACCCTAAAACCTAGGACACAACGCGAGGTAAGTGTTCATAATTAGTTCTAAATGTCCTTACGAAGAGATACCGTTATCCAACGGTTCCAAAAGCATTGATCAAATGATCTTAATTTATTAGTAAATAATTTTCAATTTTTCAAAGATTTTCGATTCCTAACATCTAAGGAATACCAAAGGCTCTATGGTTGGCAAATTTTAGCCTTGAGTTGTATCTATGGAAGGGCATCGTGCTCTCAATCCTTGTATAATTTAACACATAAAGTATAGTATATTATTGCCTGGCATGATTCTCAGGATTTTCGTGGACAGTGGACCTCGGAGCCAACAACTTGCTATAATTTACATGCTCAAATTATGCAGGAACGATCACAATTGATATACAATTATGAATGCTATCTCGGCAGTTAAACCGTCACAACATAGTCAATTTACAAAGGGAATCTATAACCTCTAGGGTTTCTGTTTCGAACAATTTTAAAGATAAATATATGATGAAAAATTAGGATTTTCTGAAAGTTTTCACTGACTTTTGTGTTGATTTGCTATTAAGTTGTGATTTATTAACATTAAGACCAGATTACTAGGATTACATAGTAACCCTAAGCAATCAAACTTGAAATTCATTGTAACTTTTTAAGTAACAATATATGAATGATTTTAGACTACTGGAAGAGTTTCATGAATTTGGAATAAGTGTTACTATCAATTTCTGAATTTCCAAAATTTAGGTCAGATTGTTAATTAACAAATCAACTCATAGGATACGAATCTCAAATCACTTAAAACTGTTAAAATATAGATAGAATCATGGTATTAGACTACTGTAAAAATTTCAAAGGTGTTTATCAAGATTTGATGCCAATTAAAATTCACACAAAATTCGGATAAAATCAATGAATCAATTAAAACGTAGACTAAATGGTATCCTAAAATCATGTAGAAATTCTAGTAGATATAAGATAGGTTATATGATTTACTGTCAAAATTTCAAAACCTAATAATTAATGCGCTTCCATAAAATTAATTTTTGAATAAAAAGGGCATTTCGTTTCCTAGGAATTAAAACCCTTTTTTTTAAAAGAAAATTGTGAAATCATATTAAACCTTTGTAAAATCTTTTGAAAATTTTTCAATAACCTTCTAATGGCCTCGACTACTGGTTTGTAGGAAAAAGATTCGAAACAAGAAAGAAAGAAATCAAGAGGGGAAAATTGGAAACAAGCCAAAAAGGGAGCTCTCACATTAGAAATTACTATTTCTCTCCTAACCCTAGGCTTTTTTGTATAAAAATCAAAGCAAACAATCCTAGAAAAGATGAAAAAAATCCAAATTCGTCATTTTTCTCTCTCCTCCCAAGAAAAAAAAAAAAACCTCTTCTCTCTTGAAGTGTGTTCATATCTCTCAAGGGTTCTTCACAAAAGGGATTATTAAAATCCCTTTTCTTCTTCAACAAACCACACATGAAGGATCTTTGGGGTGTTTTTTGGGTCTTTTTCATTATATAAAAGGGTGCGACAAAGCGTATACCTCGGATCTACGCACCCTAAAGACAAGGAGCGCGATCAACGGTAGGATCTTTATCTTTGTAATATCAAAAGTAGAAAAACATGCTCGGGTTTTACTTTTGATAGATCAAATCAATGAATTTTTCCTTGAAATTCCAGTATGTCATAATATATATTATAATTTTTCAAAATTCAAAATTTCACCTAAAAATAAAATTTTCTCCATTTAATAATGATTTTCTTTCGTTTTTATTAAATAAGGATTTAAATCGGATTATCAAAGCAAGTGTTAGAAAAGGTAGGTTTCTTTAAAAAATGATATTTTTTAGGATTTATATAAAATAAAATACTACTGGAAACTTAATTTCCAATCGCGGTTTGGCCGTTTTAATTTTCATTCTATTTTTCAAACAGTAACCCCAAAAGGGGTTATTTCTTGATGAACGAATCCAAAAGTATATCAAACCATGTGTAAAATTTGTGAAATATTGTTTCCAAACCAATATTTTGATTTCAGAACACCCAAAAAGTTTCGGATTTTTTTGAATTTGTTTAATCCGGCTTTAAATTATTTTAAATTTCGGCCATTTTTAATAAATATCAGAATGTTTTACAAATTGATGAAACTCTCTAGCATTAATGTTCAATAATAAATTGAATTTCTCATGAAATTTGTTTTTCGAAAAAGGTTTTTTTATTTGTTTTCTAATTGCTTCTTCGTTTTACGTGCCGTAATTCGTTTTCATATTAAATTAGTAAATTTTTAAAATTTTTCTTTACAAACAAGTAACTTTGGTTACTGGAATGTTAGATAAAAATTTTCAAATGATTTTACAAAGTTTTAATATGATTTTGTAATTTATTTTAATAAATGGGTTTCAATTCCTAGGAAACAAATTCCCCTTTTCTATTTAAAAATCAATTTTATGGAGGTGATTTAATTTTCAAGTTTTAAACTTTTGATAGAAAATTTTATAATCTATTATCTATCTACTGGAATTTTTCATTTGATTTTAAGATACTATTAGGTTTGCTGTTTTAGTAATTCTTTGGTTTCATTTGATTTTTGTGTGAATTTCAATTGTTATCAAATCATAATAAAAGTCCATGAAATTCTTACCGTAGTCTAATCTCATGATTATCTTTATTCTGTGAAAGTTTGGATTAATTTGAAATTGATATACTATAAGTTACTGTGTTAATCTATGAACTGATTTGAATTTTGAGAAATTAGAAATTAATATCAAATCTTAATCAAAATTCATATAAGTTTTTCAATCAGCTCTAATAATCTAGATCTCTATTCTGTGAAAAATTGGATTAATTTGAAATTGATATGCTATAAGTTGCTGTCTTAATCTATAATCTGATTTAAATTTTGGAAAATCAGAAATTGATATCAAATTTTATTGATAATTCGTGAAATTATTCCAGTAAGCCACAATCATACATATCTTGTTACTGAAAACTGATTTGGAGTTTGATTGCTTAGGGTTTCTATGTAATCCTAGCAATCTGGTCTTAATGTTAATAAATCATAATTTAATAGCAAATCAACACAAAAGTCAGTAAAAACCTCAAAAAAATCTTAACTTTACATCATGAATTTAATCCCTAACTTGTTTGAAACAGAAACCTTAGGGTTCATAGATCTCCATTGTAAATTCTCTATACCGCGATAGTCTAACTGCCGAGATCGCAACCGTAATCGTATAGTAATTGCGATTAATCCTCCATAATTGAAGTGCGTAAATTATAGTATGATATTGGCTCCGAGGTCCACTGTCCATAAAAATCCTGAGAAATATGCCAGGCAATAAGATACTATAATTTACGTGCTAAATTATACAAGTGTTGAGAGCACGATTCCCTTCCATGGTTACGATTCGAAGCCGAAACTTGCGAACCATAGAGCCTTTGATATTCCTTATATGTTTAGGAATCGAAAATCCTCAAAATCGAAAATCATTAAGTTTAACAAATCGAATTAACTCGATCCGCGTCTTAGGAGCCGTTGGATTACGGTCTCATATCGTAGGAACCTTTAGGGCCCCTTAGGAACACTTACGTCTCGTTGTGTCCTAGGTTTTAGGGAGTCCTAGAGTTAGGAGTCCAGCCTCGTCACGGTCGTTTGCTATGGATAGCAACCGTGCCAATAGATCTAGTTACACTAGTCACCCATTTTTTCCATAGGATAAGCCTACTTACCTAGGATGTAGGTTCACTTACATTAGTTAAAGGGATGTCTTGCACTTAGATAGGACCATATAGCATCTTAGATGAAGTCCTAGGATAATAAAATCTTCAACTTGAACTAAATAATTTCTCTTAAACTATTAAAACAGTAAATCCAGTCTAGATCGGTGTCCTAGATGAGTTAGGCATAAGTAGCTTAGTCCAAGTGCACCGAACTACGATCGACTCTGATTCCAGTGAGGCTGGGATATGTAGGTGAAAATCCGATATAGGGGGTCCCAAGTTATAATAGAAATGGCAACTATGAGGAGGGAGAATACGGTTGTTTAAGAAAACTAGAATTTACCAATTTGAAAAACTTAAACCGATTAAGAGATCAAAAACAATATTTTAAGCATACAAGTTAAATCTAATGGTGCAATGCAAATGAAAGAGCAAAGAGATAGAAAGAGTGCACCCGAGATTTAAAGTGGTTCGGTCCTCAAACCCGAGGCCTACTCCACTCCACCAACCAAACCCGTTGATGGCTTCACTATTTGATCTTCTTAACCTTGGCGAAGATCGGTGCCAATTACAATTGCTTTAACCTTGGTGGGAATCCTCACCACGGAGAAAAAAGGGCTCCGCTTCTCCGAATACTCGCCCGAATACAAATCTTGAAAGATGAAAGAAAGAACTAAAAAATCCCTTCACAAGGGTTACAAAAGATGTACAATTGAGAGCCTATGATCCAAATCCTAGAGTTGGTGATGTGAGGCACAATTGAAGCTTGATTCACTCTTGGGTATTCAAATGAAGTTTAAGAGTGTTAGGATTGATAGTTTGTATGTTTAGAACACCCATATTTATAGGAAAAACAAAATATGACCGTTCAGTGGCATTACGGTAATTCCAGCAAAATTCCAAACGGCTCTTTTTCAGACCGTTGGAGTGTTCTCGGAGTTCCGAGAATAATTCTCGGAGTTCCGAGAATTCTCGGAGTTCCGAGAAAAAATCTCGGAGTTCCGAGAAGCCACACAGAAATTGAAAAAAGTCTACTGGACCATTTCTCAGAGTTCCGAGAATAATTCTCGGAGTTCCGAGAATTCTCGGAGTTCCGAGAAAAACTCTCGGAGTTCTGAGAAGCCTATGCAGAGCAGATTTTCAATTCTGTTTTGGGCTTCCAATTCTCAACCAAGATGGGATTGCTATGAGGGTTCCAAGGTGTTGGAACTCCACAAATACAATCACTTGTTTATTTAGGGTGTGTGAGATTAACTTAATTATACCTCTAAAAACCTAATCTAGGTTTGGATCAATTACATTAAAAAATGGTCTTCAATATTAATTTCTTCATGTCTTCAAGTCTTCATGACTTCTTGCTTGATGACTTTGGCCTTCCAATTAGTGGTCCAATGTGGGCTTCTTGGCCTTCAATCCAAGCATCCTTGATCTTACTTTATCAAGATCTACAACTTAGACAAACAAACACATTAGTGATAAATGATCACTTGTGTATTGGAATCATCAAAACAAGATGGGAATGCCAAGGTAAAAACCATTGGGCTTACAGTAGGCAACTTGGATACTTGAGTGGCATACCAAGCCCGAGTCGGCTCCACACATAAGTGGTGGGGTTTTGTACATTAATCCTTAAATTAAAAGTAATTAAATCACTTAGGACTTTACATGAAATTAGAATTTTAGGAGAACTTTCACTTAGATTGAATTCAAACAAATTAAGAAAATCAATATACACATTTAGGAATTACACTTAAATTAGATCTTAGGATGCATGTTATGTAGTTTGCACATTAATATAGAGTTAAATGAGCCATTTAAAAGAAATTCAAAAGAGTTAACTTTTAGAATTGAAGACCGATTATCGGGCAGGAATGGTGCATGTGGTGGTAACTCCCCATACCTTCCATTCTCGTAACCAGGTAACGAGTCTAGATTTCTGGTCAATTATGGGTCCTAGATCCCTCATCTAGGTGGCGACTCTGTCACTCTCTTTTGCGTGGAATTCGGATTGCCTTAGTGATCCCAAGTTCACGGAAAAGATGAATTAGTCACACCTTGCTAGGCTCGGCGGCTTACCCCTGCCCTTATGGGTACTGGGTTGCACGTTTGATTGCACCCTATGGCTTGGTTGCTGTCTGCTTGGTTGGGTAATTAAAATCAATAATAAAAAGCACACGCCATTCGCGTGGGTACGAGAGACCAAGAGAGAGTGTAGTGCCTCAATCGCTCGCGACCCTCTCGCGGGATCGGGTCCTACAGTTTGGTGACTCCACTGGGGAATACCTAATTTCATTAAAACTTCAAAGGATAACTCATTTGAATTTAATTTAACTGGCTCATAAAAACTCTATCTCTTATATGCTTGGTAGATTAGTTTGTTTGCTTTACTTTCTCATCACATAATACTCAAGCTTAATCTAGCAAAACCTGAAGGCATCATAGATTGCACAAACTTATTGCTCATACTTACATCACTTGCATCTAAACCCTTGCATCTCACATGCACACACATCTGTAAGCCCAAGGGTCTACTCTCCTATCTTGTTTTGATGATTCTAAACATAATTGATTGTGTTTTTGAATACTAATCAATTTGCTTTGAAGTGTTGTGTTTGAGATAGGATTGATCATTGAAGAAACCAACACACAACATGGTCATGCTTGGAGATATCCCATACAAGAGTCAAAGGAGCTAAGTGAAGCTCACCTCATCTCTCAAGCAAGCATACACAAGATGGAAGATCAATTGAAGACCAAGACTAAAGAGAAGTTGAAAGCTACATAAGTATCATTATACATCCTTTCTCTTTAGATTTCCAAGTCAAGGCAAAGTGTTTTCAAAATGTTTTTCAAAGAACACTTAAGAACTTAAAATGGATTAGTGAATGCTTATGTGGTGGACCAACATGTTGGGACCCTCATAAACATTCCAAAATAATCATAGGAGATGAGTTCCAAAAGCCAAAAATCAAACAAGAAATAAAATCTCAAAATATGTGGATTTTTAGGCTTCTCGGAACTCCGAGATTTTTTCTCGGAGCTCCGAGCTCGGAACTCCGAGAAAAGGTCCAGTAGCGTCTGGACATTTTCTCGGAACTCCGAGAAATGGTCCAGTGGAAAAATTCCATTTTCTGGCCGTTGTCTCGGAACTCCGAGAATGGTTCTCGGAACTCCGAGAACCTTGCGACAGCTCAAAAAAGAGCCGTTGGGTTTTGATTTAAAATTTGATTTTTGTTATCTACACCCCCAAACGGTCATATTTTGAGGAGAGACTATTTATACAATATCTAGAGGATTATTTCCTCTCTCTTGATTTTTGAAAAACCCTCTTAAGCACTCAAGCAAACTTGCAACCCTTTCAAGCTTAAGATTTTTGGTTTTTCCCAAACTTGCCTTTCACTTGTGAACCTATTGAGTTTGGATATTTTAGAGCTATCACTTGCAAATCCTTGTTGAAGAGCAATCAAGGAACTACAAAGGGCATCAAGCTTTCAAGAAGAAGCCAAGCTATCAATCCTTCATATCTTGTATAGGTGGCTAGGGTATTCCGTTTTTAATTCCCTAGAGAGCAACCGCTTAGAACTCGGCGGAGAAGGAGAGTCTTTGTAAAGGTGTAAGGGCATCCTTGTTTAATATCCCTTGGAATTGTAACCGCCTCGGAGCCGGGCATCGTGGAGGTCTCCAATAGTGGAATCCCTCAAGTGCGACCTTGAGTAGAGTGGAGTAGGCCGTTGGCCGAACCACTATATATCGGTGTGTCATTTCTCACTCTTGCATTTCCATTATTGTTTGGCTTAGCATTTCACTTTGTTCTTTCAATTATATTTGCACTAACCAAATATTTAATTAAGTGAAGAAAAATTCCAATTAGGGTTTATAGGTAATTTTCAAAAGGCCTAATATTGAGTTAAATTCAATTCACCCCCCCTCTTGAGTATTTCAATTGGTATCAGAGCCTCGTCTCTAATTTTTTGAAAACCCTAACCGGTATAGAGTAAAGATTCTAAAATGGCAAACTACCCTCAACACCATGAAGGTTATTCAAACACTAGGCCACCCTATTTCGATGGAACAAACTATGGTTTTTGGAAAACCAAAATGAAAATCTTTTTAACCCAAGACTATCAAATGTGGAGAGCAATTAATAATGAATACATCTTACCCACAAGAAATTTAAATGATTGGACCGAAGCCGAACAACAAGCTTCGAATTATAATGCCAAAGCCATGAATTCTCTTATTTGTGCTCTATCTCCCGGAGAATTCAATAGAGTATCAAATTTGAATTCGGCTAAGGAAATTTGGGACACTTTAGAAGTCACCCATGAGGGAACCAATCAAGTAAATGAATCTAAAATGAACCATCTTTTTCGGCAATACGAACTCTTTCAAATGACATCCGATGAAACAATTGCCGACATGTACACTAGATTCACCAACCTTGTAAATGGATTAAGGGGTCTTGGAAAACAATTTTCCAATAGAGATTTAGTGACTAAAATCCTTAGGTCCTTACCTTTGTCTTGGGAATCCAAAACCTCCGCAATCACCGAAGCCAAGGACATGAACACATTGAACCTAGATGAACTAATAGGGTCCTTGATCACCCATGAAATGATTTTCAAAACAAAAGCACCCGAAATCGAAACTAAAATCGAAAAAGGAAAAGGAATTGCTTTTGCTTGTAATGTAGGTGAAAATGAAGATGCAAAAGAAGACATGGAAGATGAAGTTGCCCTTCTAACAAGAAGGATCAAATTCTTGCAAAGGAACATGGGAGGGATGAGAAATAGAAGGACAAACCCTCCATTCAAGAAGAAAGAAGAACTCGGTGATGGATCTTCTCAACCACGATGTTACGGTTGCAAGAAGCTTGGACACATTCGCCCGGATTGTCCACTCAACAATGAACCCACTTCAAACAACCGCTTCAAGAGAAGAGAAGGCAAGAAAGGAATGACCGCCACGTGGGATGAAGAAATTGAAAGCGAAGGCGAACAAAATGATGGCGAAGATTGCTTGATAGCAAGGAACGTATGCTTTATGGCCTCAACAAACGACAACAATGAGGTAAATACTTTAAATGATGTTATTGTTTTAAAAGAAGTTCTTGATTCCCTACAAAATGCAAATGATGAACTTGAAATTCAATTTGATAAAATTGCATCACTTGAAAATTCTCTTGCTAACATGACAAAAGAATTTGGTTGGTTAAAAAAGGATCATGAATTTTTAGATGATAAGAATGAAAAATACAAAGTAGAAATTCATGAGTTAAATGCTTCTATCAAAATCTTAAATAAAAACCGACAAGAACTCTCAAATGAAAACAACAATCTAAAGCATGAAAATGGTAGATTATCTTTTGAGTATGATGAACTAAAGAAACTTTTTGAAAAATTTGAAAATAGTTCATTAAAATTGGATAGGCTTGTTAATCTTCAAAGAATGTCAAGTGACAAAAGTGGACTTGGACATAAATGGAACACCACAATATCCAACTATAAAACTAAACTTGAAAAGGTTTCTTCTAGAGATACCAAAATTTGCTTTTATTGTGGTCTAGAAGGTCATTACAAGGTTGCTTGCTTACATGCTAAACAAGATAAGATTAAGTTGAACTCTAATGTGAAAACAAATGAACATAGCAAGATTAGGAAGATTTGGGTACCTAAGGGATCTCACTTGCCTATTCATATGTAGGTATGCCTTAAAAGCCATAACAAGAAGAACACATGGTACCTTGATAGTGGATGCTCTAGACATATGACCGGAGACCTTACTCAATTCGCATCCCTATCGCTCAAGGATGGTGGAGACGTTACCTTTGGAGATGATAAGAAAGGAAAAGTCAAAGGTGAAGGCACCATAGGTAACTCTACCTCTCCCATACATGATGTACTATTTGTTGATGGCTTGTCCCATAATCTTATTAGCATTAGTCAATTATGTGATAATGGTTTTGAAGTTGTCTTCAATCCCGATAAATGCATTGTTAAAAATAAGATAGATGGAGTAGTCAAATTCATAGGTTCTAGAGACAATAACATTTACACAATTGGATTAGATGATCTTAGACTCCAAAATGTAACTTGTCTTAATGCCATTAGTGAGGATTCTTGGCTATGGCATAGGAGGTTGGGTCATGCCGGAATGGATCTCATTTCGACCCTCTCCTCAAAAGAAAGTGTTAGAGGATTGCCTAAGTTCAAATTCATCAAGGATCACATTTGTAGAACTTGTCAATTAGGAAAACAATTGAAAAGCTCATTTGCACCTAAAAATATGATTTCAACTTCCTACCCCTTGGAGCTACTTCATATGGATCTTTTTGGACCAATGAAGACTAGTAGCCTAGGTGGAAAGAGGTACGTGTTTGTAGTTGTGGATGACTACTCACGATTCACATGGGTCATATTTCTAGCACACAAAGATGAAACTTATGAAAACTTCCTTACATTGTGCAATCAAATACAAAATGAAAAAGGTGTTGCTATCTCGTACATTAGAAGTGATCATGGAACTGAATTTGAAAATGTACATTTTGACACTTATTGTAATGAACATGGCATAAAACATAATTTTTCCGCACCTAGAACACCTCAACAAAACGGAGTAGTAGAAAGAAAGAATCGAACTCTCCAAGAAATGGCTAGAACTATGTTGCATGAAAATGATCTCCCTAGATATTTTTGGGCGGAAGCGGTTAGCACCGCTTGCTATATCATAAACAGGGTATATCTAAGGCCAATTTATAAGAAAACACCTTATGAGCTTTGGAAAAACTTGAAACCAAATATAAGCTATTTTAGAGTGTTTGGATGTAAATGCTTTATTTTAAACATCAAAGATAATCTACACAAATTTGATAGGAAATCGGATGATGGAATATTCTTAGGGTATTCTTCTCATAGCAAGGCATATAGAGTATTTAATAGGAGAACCCTAGTAGTAGAAGAATCCATGCATGTGACGTTTGATGAAAGAGAGCCAACACCACAAGAAATGCCACATGATGAGGATGAACCCATTGAACATCTTTTTCCAAAATTGAGTGCTCCTCCTCATGCATCAACAAGTCATACATTACCTAGTGAGGAAGTAGAAAATGAAAATGATGACTCATTGCCTAGGGATAGGAGAACATTGGTAGATCATCCTGAATCCCAAATTTTAGGTGATGCCACATTGCCAGTAAGAACTAGATCATACTATCGTAGTGTGAGTAACAATTTGGCGTTCCTATCCGAATTAGAACCAAAATCCATCAAGGAAGCTGAAAATGATGAATATTGGTTGATGGCTATGCAAGAAGAGCTAAGTCAATTCGAAAGGAACAAAGTGTGGAGGCTAGTGCCTAGACCTAGTGATCATCCAGTCATTGGCACGAGATGGGTGTATAGAAATAAATTGGATGAAAATGGAATTATCACTAGGAATAAAGCTAGGCTTGTAGCCCAAGGGTACAATCAGGAGGAAGGGATAGATTATGATGAGACATTTGCTCCTGTTGCCCGTATGGAGGCTATTAGGATACTTTTGGCATATGCATCTCATAAAGGATTTAAACTATATCAAATGGATGTCAAAAGTGCCTTCCTAAATGGCTATATCGAAGAGGAAGTGTATGTTGAGCAACCTCCAGGTTTTGAAGACTTCAAACATCCAAATCATGTCTTCAGGCTTGATAAAGCTTTATATGGATTAAAGCAAGCTCCTAGAGCTTGGTATGAGAGGCTTTGCACTTTCTTAGTTGAAAAGGGATTCGAGATGGGAAAGGTGGATAAAACCTTATTTATCAAAAGAGAAAATCATGATATCCTCCTTGTCCAAATCTATGTGGATGATACCATCTGTGGCTCAACTAATCAAAAATTGTGTGATGAATTTGCAACCTTAATGAAAAATGAATTTGAAATGAGCATGATGGGAGAGTTAACCTACTTCTTAGGACTCCAAATTAAACAATACAAAAATGGAATATTTTTAAATCAAGAAAAATATACAAAGGAGTTATTAAAGAAGTATGGCATGGATAGCAGTAAGACATCAAGAATTCCCATGAGTACTACTGCTAAGCTAGAAAAAGATGAATTTGGCAAATCTGTGGATCAGAAATTGTATAGGGGTATGATAGGTAGTTTGCTCTATTTGACAGCCAGCAGACCAGACATTATGTTTACTGTCTGTCTGTGTGCTCGATTTCAATCGGATCCTAAAGAATCTCACCTATCAGCAGTTAAGAAGATCTTCAAGTACTTAAGAGGAACCCAAAGTCTAGGACTGTGGTATGAAAGATCATCTTCCTTCACTCTCATCGGATATTCAGATGCAGACTTTGCTGGATGTAGAGTAGATAGGAAAAGCACTAGTGGGACTTGCCAATTCTTGGGTAAATCACTTGTTTCATGGTTTAGCAAGAAGCAAAATTCAGTAGCTCTGTTGTGGACCCCGATCCGAGAGAGTACGCGTGCGGCGAGGGACGCGAGGTCCCCACAGCAATCCTCTAAGATCTCCACAATGTGAAGGAGAGCTCTGCCAAGGAACTCTCGAAACGGATGCCACCCTCACAGCATAGCACGAGTGGCGATACAAAACGAATGAGATACATCCTGATCAGGAGCCAGGGCTCGAAACCGAGATGTACCTAAAAAGAACTCAGAGTCGCCATCCAAGGAAAGTGGGCCAAGGATCCCATACTATGCTCTGTTGCAACGGATAACCAGAGATATAAAATAGGGTTCGTGCCTGATGACGAATGGGGAAGGGATTAGGCGCCCCCAATTCGCCCAAGTGCAAGCACCTGGTCTCTTATGCCATTTTCATTAACTCCAAAGAAGTTTGGGTAAAAATCATATGAAATGGGAACAATCCTCAGGAATCGTCTACCTAAGCATGCATTTCCTGAGAATGAAGAAATAAACACATAAAATGAAAATGTGTCACCTAAACAAAGCTAGGTTATGGGTGACATGCCTAACTCTAATGCAAGACTGGACTCGGACCAGAATGGCCATCCATCCTAGCTGCACTACGTATCCCGGCCTCGGGAAGAATCGGAGCCCACGTAGTTCGATGCCCTATTCAAAATTATGATGCCTAAGACACCTAGACCTCTATCCTAGACTCGATCTAAAAGACCGGACTAGTTATTAAAGCTTCTTGAACTATTATTTAAATTCCAATGAATGGTGGATTTTAGGACATCCTATATGCCCTAACTAAATGCAGATTGATTAGCCTTAAGCTAATGCAGGTGGTTCCTACAATCCTATGTGTAACTAGGCCGTGCAACCTAATGAAAACCACGGGATGACTATATGCCTAGTCTAGCCATCGGTTCGACTAAATGTCTAACCGATCGACTCGAGGCCTCCTAACTCTAGGGACACTCATATGACAGGACATACCATATCAATACAAATCAAGACAAACTCCTAACTCTAGAACACAACCTAAACAGCTAGGACATACTCCTAACTCTAGAGGAAGATCTTTTTGAAAATGGTTTGAATATTTTTGTAACTTTGAAAGATTTAAAATTTTTATTTTTAAAGGTTTGGCTGGACTTGGGATGTGGATCCCAAGCTGCACTACGTACCTCGTGGAAGAGGATCAAGCCAACGTAGTTCGAAACAAACTCTCCTAATTACTGATTCTAAAACACTCAACACTTTAGGCTTTTTAAGGTTTTTCAGTTGTTTTTCATATTTTTAAAGTTTTTCAAAAGTTTTTAAAGTAAAGAGTTTTCACCCTTTTGGTCAAAGACCTAAGGGAAAACACAAAGCAAAACCCTAGGACCAAACCTTAGGGCAAATAGGGGAAACCCCTAAACAAGGCAAACTAGACTATCGATGACAACAAAAATGATCTATGATCTCAAAAAGCAAAGCTATAATGAGACTGGGCTAGTCTCCAAAGAAGAAGAAATGACAACAAGACTATGGAGAAACTCCTTACTAACAGCACTCAAGAAGACAAATGAGCCACAGGCTCTCTAATACTACAACTTAAAGGAGGAATGAGTCAAAGACTCCCAAATAACACCAACGGAAGAACCAACGAGTCAAAGACTCCCTGGTAATATCACAAAAGAACAAATGAGTCAAAGACTCTCTAATGATACCAACTAAGAAAACGAAGTGAGTCAAAGACTCTCGAAAAGAAATGGAAACACGAGTCAAAGACTCCAACAATACCAACTAAAAGATAAATGAGTCAAAGACTCTCTAAAAGAAAAGAAACACGAGTCAAAGACTCCACTAACACCAACTAAAGGATAAATGAGTCAAAGACTCTCTAAAAGAGATGAAAACACGAGTCAAAGACTCCACTAACACCAACTAAAGGATATATGAGTCAAAGACTCTCTAAAGGAAAAGAAAACACGAGTCAAAGACTCCACTGACAACAGCTAAAGACAGATGAGTCAAAAGACTCTCTAAAAGATATGGAAACGCGATCGAATCATATAATAGAAGATTGAAAATCTGTGATCAAGATGAGATGAGATAGCATAAGATTGCTTTCAACGGATGGATCATGAATGACTAATCCTATGAGATCTTTGGAAATGAATGGGATTTACATCCTAACCCCAAAGGAAAAGTTTTTTAATCTTCACACATTTTATCAGTGTTACCTGAAGGCATCAACCCTAACCCTAATCTAGCGGAGTGGAGAAAGGATCTCGACTCATGACTTTGTTTGTGTACCTAGGACCGATCGTAGCCATTGGAAGATGGACTACGGCCTAATCTAGACACAAATGGGTAGGATATCCTAAACTAGGCTCACACACGTGATGCACATGTGTTCGTATACTACATGCATGTGTGGGTTAATCTAGGGGTAAGGCCAAGAGTTCCCTTAGCGCGAATCCATGTTCGATATACTGTACCAGTGTCCGGCGTATCAGTACGTGAACAAGAGATCCGTTTACGTACCATAAAGGTACTAGGCTAAGGGTGGAATGCTTCTCTAGCACAGAGGCACCAGGTGATGAAATCCCAGTCAACCATGCTAGATAACACTCCGGGTTCCTAAAATAGGACGTGTGTGCATGTGAGATGCAGGGGTTTAGATGCAAGTGATGTAAGTGTGTGCAATAAGTTCGCGCAATCTATGATGCCTTCAGGTTTTGTTAGATTAAGTTTGAGTAAATGTGATGAGAAAATAAAACATACAAACTAATCACAGCATCAGGATTTTACAAAGGAAATCAGTGATTCCTAAGGTTTCTATTTTGATAATTTAATGATTGAATATGTGATGGAATATTATGATCTGGAAATTTTTAAAAACAATTTGATTTTAATTCAATTTACTCAAGGATTTTAAAAGGTTTCAATTCAGATTGTAGATTTACACATCAATATATAACAAATCTTTTCAGAACAAGATGAAATTTTTACAGTAACTTCTCCTTAATTATATAAGATTATAATAAAAATTTCATAGATTTTAAATGTGGTTTGCTATTAGTTTTTCAATGTTGAAAGTTTCTGTCCAGATTGTGAATTAACACAGTAACGTATAGCAAATCAATTCAAAACAATATGAAATTTCTATAGTATGTTTATTACAATAAGAAAGGATTACTGTAAAAGTTTCATAAATTTTAAAAATGATTTACTATTAATTTACGATTTTACAAATATCCATCCAGATTATGAATTAACAAAGAAACACATAGTAAATCAAATCCAAATCAGTTTAAACTTTATGAAAGCATGTAATTCCAGTAGTAATTATCAAACAAATATTTTCAGAAGTTTTCATTGCAATTTACTATTTTTATCAGATTTAATACAGCATGCATGATTTTACGTAAAAAATCATAAACAAATATCCAACAGAAACCAAAAATCTTGAAAAATTCACGGGAGATTAGATTAGATTTAATTTGCATCTCATCCAAATTTCACTTTTGAAAAAATTATAGAGTTTTTGAAAATTGGTTTTTTCCAAAAATACCCCTAGAGTTAAATGAATTTTTAAATCCTTTAAATCAAATCAAGAATTCATAAAGAAATTCGTACTAATTCAAAATCTTACAATTATATTATGTTTAAATTTTCATTGATTTTGGATCTATGTTGACATCTTCTTAAATTCAATCTTTAGAATTTTACCCCTTTGAGGGTAAAGTTCAAAAGGTCAAATTACGGTCAAAACGAAGTCAAAATTCTTCGAAATTCCAGATTTCTACACTTCTTAATGTGCAAAACACTCAGAGATTGAAAAAAACATATTTTGAATAACAATAAGAAAAAATAAAAATAAATCACAAATTCTATCCTAGCATGCTTCTAGTTTAAGATATATGAAAGAGGTTTTGGAATACCAACCTTGCTAGCTCTCCTTGTCTCTAGGGTAAGTAATCCTCGGATATACGCTTTGTCTTACCCTTTCAATTAGCAAAGAAAACCCCCAAAAAAAAATGTTGCCGCCGATCCGTTCCGCCGTCTTTCGCTTTCTCTTAGAGGGAAGGATTGGGAGGTGATTGGGAGAGATAATGGAAGAAGAATATAGGGAAAGGGATTGGAGGGAGTGATTGGAAGAGATAATGGAAGAGAAAAAGATAATGGAAGATAAATCTCTCCTTTTTCTCCTCTCTTTTATGGATGGGAAGGAAGATATATATAGGGAGAGAAAGAGAGAGAGAGAGATGTGTTGGTGGAGAGCTCATCATGTTGTCCCTCTTAGTGGAGAATCCATCATCATTCTTCTTAGTGGAGGGCCCATCATGTTTCTTAGTGGAGAATCCATCATCATTCTTCTTAGTGGAGGGCCCATCATGTTTCTTAGTGGAGAATCCATCATCATTCTTCTTAGTGGAGGGCCCATCATGTTTCTTAGTGGAGAATCCATCATTATTGTTCTTAGTGGAGGGCCCATCATGTTTCTTTAGTGGAGAATCCATCATTATTGTTCTTCATAAGAGGCCTCACAAGAGGCCCTACTGAGGCCCCACAATGTGGGCCCCACAACGCGGGCCCCACAACGTGGGCCCCACAATGTGGGCCCTCGGTTGATTCGAATTTTAAACAAATGTTCAATGCGGGCCCACCAAACGGGTCCAAATTCTCCCTCGCTTGGATTCTTATGAATAATCTCTCTCAACCTCTCAACACTAAACGGAAAAATGCGAAACATGGCGGAAATGATCGGATGGGGTTTCTCCCAAGCATAGCGAACTTGGGTCCGGTCAAAATGGGGTGTCTACAGATGCCCCTCTTTGGCAGAGCGTGTGTAACACGCGAATGGCAAAGCTGAACAGACGACACATTTTGACTGACCCGAAACCAAAACAAAGCAAATTTTTGGGTTTTCAGTTTTAAAACGATATTCACAAAGATAAAACTCTACTAACAATAGGGAGATAGTCTCTCACCGACTCTTAACTCGGCAACTAAGACATCTCAAAGAGATAGTCTCTCCCTAATACTCATGACTCGACTAATTAATAAAAAACGAACGAACGATTACAAAAACACAAACATTTTTTCTTTTTCTTCTTTTTTTTTATATATCAGGCTAAGCCAAAGTAAACATAACAATTGCTCCAAGAGCACCAACCAAAGAAACAAGTTAATCACTTCAATCACTCAAAGAGCTTCCATTTTCTTTTTTAATTTTTTAGAAACCACATTGCAATTTGTCCAAGACAAGTATAATTCGAAACACTCAAAGAGTTTTTTTTTTTTTTTTTTTTTTTTTTTTTTTTTTTTAGAAACCTGCAAAAATAGGCCAAAGACCAATGTATCAAAACTCGTCCAAAACAAGTTCAAAATCAAACACTCAAAGAATTAAATTTTTTTTTTTTTTTTTTTTAAATCATGCCGATCAGTCAAAGACTCGACCAATTACTAGGGTAATCGAATATTTGAGCTAAACTCAAACTTCTAATACCCGAGGCGAGACTAAGTCTCAAGCCTAGCGATAGTTATACAGATCATTGCTGAAAATAAATCTGTGTAACTACCGAGTAACTCTGACTCCTCTCTTTCAAGGTAGCGAATCACTCCGGATCACGCGGTTCTGCTAAACAGTTCCACGTAAATCCAAATTCGTAGGTCCTGCTAAACAGTCCCCTACAAACCTCTTCGCAGATACACATGACTCCTAACACGTTAGGAAGCTGCACATTGCGGAACGATGATTAGGTAAGTTACCACTTGACATTACATTACTAATCATCTGGGTACTAAATACCCGAGGCGAGACTGAGTCTCAAGCCTAGCGATAGTTATACAGATCATTGATGAAAATAAATCTGTTTAACTATCCGAGTAATTCTGACTCCTCTCTTTCAAGGTAGCGAATCACTCCGGATCATGCGGTTCTGCTAAACAGTTCCACATAAACCCAAATTCGTAGGTCCTGCTAAACAGTCCCCTACAAACCTCTTCGCAGATATACATGACTCCTAACACGTTAGGAAGCTGCACATTGCGGAACGATGATTAGGTAAGTCACTACTTAACATTACAATACTAATCATCAGGGTCCTAAATACCCGGGAGAAGGAAGAAAAGATCAATCCTTGTAACACAGGATCAGAAATTTTCCACAATTAAAACCTTTAAAAAGACCAAGCCGTGTAACACGAGTTCGGTAATTTTTCCTTGTAAAACATCTTTGAAAACAGGTTAAAGGAACCACCAGATAGTGCAACACTAAATCCGATGATTTCTTATTCTATTAAAACACTCTTCAAAACACTTTGAAGAAAAGACCAGACCATGTAACACATATTCTGGTAACCTCTATCTTTATTAAGAAACTCCTCAGAACAAAAGAAGAAAGACCAGATCATGAAACACGGAATCTGCTAATTTCTATCTTTATTAAAAATCTTTCAAAATTCGAGTATCTTGAAAGAATTTTTGAAGGTCAAACCTTTTTTTTTTTTTTTTTTTTTTTTTTTTTTTTTTTTTTAAAAAACGCAAAGCATTTTACTGAAATTTAAAAATCTCTGGAGTGAATTCTAGACTCCACTGGGATAAAGATTTTTCAAAGAAATTCAACTCCAAAGGAAAATACCCTGACTAAGAAGCTCAATATAAAGAGTGTTCGAACTTCTCTAGTCTCTATTTTATACAAAAATTTATTTCAAATCTCAATGATTACTTGACATCTTTTATGACATAAGTCATAAAAGATGCCCCTAGTATGATTACTTCCATGAAAAAATTCATTAGAGAGCAACAAAAAAAAGAATGGGCCAAAGGCTGAACATTTGAGATTACAACAAATTTTTTCTGATAAACACCTGGGTTTACAAGGTTTTTCATAGGCACCAGAAACTTGTTATGCTCAAAATTTTCTCATCTCTGCCATCTGCTGATACCGGAACTGAGCTAAAAGCTTGTCGATCTCTGAACACTGCTCTGCTTTACATTATCCACATGAACTGCAAATTTTCTACTTCTCTGAGTCTCTAAGTCTTTATCACCCCGGCTTTGGGAAGAATACTGACTAAACAGGACTCTGGAAATTGACTTTGATTCGACAACAAACTGAGTTTGACAGACAATGACCAAAGACTTTGACGAGTTTTAAACAAGACTTTAAAAGAGAATGAATCTGCTTCTTAAATTGATAAACATTTTTTTTTTTTTTAAAAATGGTTAAAGTCCACCACTCTTTAGAGTTTTTTTTTTTTTTTTTTTAAATACCATGTTTAAAGATGTTTCAACCTCTTTTCAAGATCTCCATCATGGTTATTATCCCTTCAGATTACTTAGTTTCAATCTCCTGACTCAAAGAGTAACCAAAGAAGCTCTGATGGCACTTATTAACTGGCTTTCAGATAGCTCTGTCCTTCATGAAGTCTTGCCGTGACCAAATCGCCCTTTTGGGTTTTCGATTTAGCGGACCGCATGCCTTAATTTTTTCCTGGACTGTCTGCCCTTGCAGATTTTCCATCCAGCAGGCTCAATACCCTGATTTTTGCCTAAACTGCCCTTTCAGGTTTTCAGCTTAGCGGATTTAAGACTCCATCATTCTTTTCTTTTCTTTTTTTCTTTTTTTTTTTTTTACAAACCTGGGCCTAAGTGCATCAGGAGGACTTTCAGGTAGGCTTAGGTTCAAAAAGGCTGAATATCTAAGGTTTTAAGGATTTGGACCGAATCTGGTCTAGCCAGACTACCTACGTACCCCAAAATGGAGGATCAGGTCCTAACGTAGTTCAAACTACTCTTTTTTTTTATATATATATATAAAAAAGAAAATGCCCCTGGTTTGGGTTTATCAAAGAAACAAATTATTTTATAAGCCCAAAGGGTTTGCAAAACGGTTTAAAATATTTAGGTTGTTTGGCTCAAAACTCAGATCAATCAAAGACGGCCTCTTGGTGTATTTAAGCATAGTACTTCTTTAACTGATCCAGGTTTGTAGGTTCATTTAATTTTTCTCCATTTTCATTGAGGAGTCTTACGGCTTTTCCAGGCAGGACTTCATCGACGATGTAAGGACCAGACCAGTTTGGCCTGAATTTCCCTCGGGGATCGAATACCGGTGCTCTGTAAGACTTCAAAACAAGATCTCCAGGCTTCAAATCTCGAACACGGACTTTCTTGTTGAAAGCTCTCTCAATCCGCCTCTGATATCCTTGAATATGGTACAAGGCTCTCAATCTCTTCTCATCTATCATCTGCAGCTCATCATACCTGGCTCTAGCCCAATCAGACTCTGGTAAGTCAGCTTCCATCATCACTCTCAAAGAGGAAATTCTAAGCTCAACAGGGAGGACTGCCTCCATTCCATACACCAAAGAATACGGAGTTACACCTGTTGAAGATCTGATTGATGTCCGATAAGCCCATAAGGCATATGGAAGCTTATTCGACCAATCTTTATAGGTCTCAGTCATCTTACTGATAATGATTTTGACATTCTTATTTGCCGCCTCTACAGCCCCATTTGTTTGAGGTCTGTAAGGAGATGACTTGTGATGTTTAATCTTGAATTCTTCACACAGGTGTAACACCTCTTTCTTGAAATGCGACCCATTATCTGAAATCAGCTCGTGAGGCACTCCATATCTGCAAATAATATTGGCACGAATGAACTTCGCAACTGTGCTCGAAGTAATGGAAGCATACGAAGCGGCTTCAATCCATTTTGTAAAATAATCAATTGCGACCAGAATGTACTCATGACCGCTCGAAGACTTTGGATAAACTTTCCCAATTATATCAATTCCCCATACTGAAAATGGCCATGGAGAAGTCATAGAGTGCAACACCGAAGGAGGAACGTGAATAAGATTTGCATAGACTTGACACTTATGGCATTTCTTCACAAATGCGAAGCAATCTGTTTCCATTGTGGGCCAATAGAATCCGAGTCTCAAAATCTTTCTTGACAACATTTTTCCATTCATGTGAGGTCCACAAACTCCTTCATGGGTCTGCTCAATAAGCTCTGCAGCTTTATCTTCATCAACACAAAGAAGCTGTATACCATCAAATGACCTTCTGTACAGCTCTTCTCCGCAAATAATAAAGTTGGCAGCCAACTTCTGAAGCGTCTTCCTCTCTTTGCTTGAAGCTTCTGGGGGATGTCCTTTACCAGCAATAAGATTTCTGACATCTGTATACCAAGGCTTCCCATCTGGACACCTGGCTGAGATCTCTATAGCATTCACATGCGAAGGAGCCCACTGAAGTCTGACAACTAGCGGCTGAACCTCCATTGATACAGAAATGTCTAACATCGAGGCCAAAGTAGCCAAAGCGTCAGCAAAATGATTTCTGGTCCTTGACAAGTGAGTGAACGTAATGTTCTTGAACTTTCTGACCAAAGATTCCAAATAAGTGTTATAAGGGATCAATTTATCTTCTCGAGTTTTCCATTGCCCATTAATTTGGCAAATGATCAAAATAGAATCCCCAAACACATCAATATCCTGAATCTCCAAAGCTAAGGCTGCCTCTAACCCGGCGATGCAAGCTTCATACTCAGCCATATTGTTGGTGCACTCAAACTGCAACTTGATAGAGACAGGAATATATTCTTTCCGAGGGGATATAAGTACAGCTCCTACTCCTTGTCCTCGACTGTTTACAGCTCCATCAAAATACATAAGCCACTTAGTATTCGAAGCTTCTTCTTTAATATCCATGATCTCTTCGTCAGGGAAGTCTGCCTTCAGAAAAGCGTTCTCTTCAATGGGTGCATCAGCCAACTGTTCAGCAACGACACGCCCTTTAATTGATTTCTGAGTGACATAAGTGATGTCAAACTCAGACAATAACAACAACCATCTTGCGGTTCGTCCTGTAAGGGCGGGTTTCTCAAACAAGTATTTTAGCGGATCCATCCGCGAAAGCAAAAAGATCTTGCTTGAAAGCAAATAATGTCTAAGCCTCTGGGTAGCCCAAACTAATGCTAGACACGTCTTTTCCAAAACTGTGTACTTTAATTCGTATTCCAGCATCTTCTTACTGATGTAGTAAATGGGCTTCTCCCGTTTAGACTCTGAATCTTGCTGAGCAAGCATGCAACCCATCGCTGTATCTGTGATAGACAAGTACAACAATAATGGCTGGCCTGGAGTGACTGGCGATAGAACAGGGGGCAAGGATAGGCACTGCTTAACCTTTTCAAATGCCTCCTGACATTCTTCATTCCACTTCTTCGAGGAATTCTTTTTCAGAAGCTTGAAAATGGGTTCACACGTCATCGTCAGATGTGATATGAACCGTCTCAGATACTGAACTTTGCCAAGGAAACCTCGGATCTGCCTTTCTGTCTTCGGCGGCTGCATTTCTTGAATTGCCTTAATCTTTTGCGGGTCTACTTCAATCCCTCTTTCACTGACCATAAACCCTAAGAGCTTTCCTGATGTAACACCAAAGACGCACTTACTCGGATTTAGGCGAAGCTGATACTTCCTGATCCGCTCAAAGAACCTTCTCAGGGCAACAGTGTGCTCAGGTCGAGTCTTGCCTTTCACAATCATGTCATCAACATATACCTCGACCTCTTTATGGATCATATCATGTAAAAGAGTTGTAGCAGCCCTCTGATACGTAGCACCCGCATTTTTCAATCCAAACGGCATCACCCTGTAGCAGTATGTACCCCATTGAGTAATGAACGCTGTCTTCATCATGTCCTCGGGAGCCATCTTAATCTGATTGTAGCCTGAGAACCCATCCATAAAGGATAGAAGAGCATGACCAGCTGTATTATCAACCAGGAGATCAATATTGGGAAGAGGAAAGTCATCCTTAGGACTTGCCTTGTTCAGGTCTCGAAAATCGACACACATTCGAACTTTTCCGTCCTTTTTGGGCACCGGTACAATGTTTGCAAGCCATTCTGGGTATTCAACTACTTGAATGAATTTTACCTCCAACAGTTTCTTAACTTCTTCATAAACTTTCATCTCCCATTCAGTTTTGAGTTTTCGGAGCTTTTGCTTCTTTGGCTTAACACCAGGGATTAAGGGTAAGCGATGTTGAACAATTTCTTCACTTAACCCTGGCATGTCATCATATGACCAAGCAAAAACTTCCTTGAACTCTTTAAATAAGGCGATTAATTCCTCGCGTTCTTCAGGAGATAAAGTTTTGCCAATTCGAATCTCCTGAATCAAGGTTTCGTCACCTATATTCACGGTTTCAATTTCCTCTTCGAGTGGTTTTGCTCGGCGACTCTCATCCTGTTGAATCATGTATTTGATTTCAGGAGGAGTGTCGTCGGTATCCTCATCAGAGGGGGAGTCTTGATTGTTATTATTAAGTTTATCAGATTCTGAAGCAGAAACATTAGAAATAAAAGTAGAGACTGGATTGTACTCAGAGAAAGGATGCTTTATTTCATTTAATGCTGAATCAGGTACATCAAATGAAAAATTACCCACATCGGGCTTTACAATAGACGCTTGAAAAAAATTTACAGACTCAACGAACATATTGACATTTATGTCAATTAACTCTGAATCAACGATAGAAGTAGCATCTGACTTGATTCCGCTGGAAGAAGAGGAATCATCATCGACCTTAGGAGACTCGACATTTACAGTACCTGCATTAACAGAATTGTTAGAATAAACAGACTCTGAATTAGACCCAAAGACTGACGTGTATTTATGGACAACTGACTCTTTTGGAGGGACATGACTGTTTAGGAAAGTAACCTGAGGTATGACTTGAAAGGTCCAGTTGGTCAATGGTTCCTCTGCCGGGGTGATTAAATGAGTAGGGTTCAGAATCGAGGCCCTCCGATCAATTACGGCAATAGTTTGTGAATCTTCGAGAAACAGTGAACTCAGAAGGCTCGGCTCTACATGTTCTGCCCAATCAGCTTCTGATTCAACTTCTGTCTGCACATCGGTCTGCTTGTCTTCTAACTGCAGATCAAAGAAAATTTCAAATCCTGGCAACCTCTGTCCTGAATTCTCATCTAACCAAGTTTCGGCAAAGCCACAGAAAGGGACATCTGCACCCTCTCTTCGAAAACGGCCATTCATCGTCAAATTAATCGGTGCCATTGGTAATTCTAACCCCCTGCGGCGACATTCAGCCCATTTCATCATCAGCAGCTTCATTTCTTTAACTTCCTTCTTTGAAGGCTTGTACCCCAGCCCAAATAGATTATTGAAGGATTCGAATTCAGGGAACTCAGTCAAACCCTGATGGTGTCTACCTAGCCCTGCACCTGGCATATATCCTTGTCGACGAATCATCCTGACGACATTTGCGTTTGTACTGGTCAGGAAACAAATTTCCTCATTCATAGCTTCTTTAAAGGTAATGGCAGCCACCTCTAATGAGAATCCAGTCAAACTAACATCCTCAGCTTTCTCCATAGTCAGGTCCTGAGTAATCAGCCCTACTTCCAGGTCTGGGTCCCCCTTCACAGTTACCACTCCGTTTTTGCGAAGAAACTTTAGCTTTTGGTGAAGAGAGGATGGAACAACCCCAAACTTGTGCAACCAAGGGCGGCCGAGTAACAACAAAAATGAGGCTTTGATGTCCAAAACCTGGAACTCTATCTCAAAGTCTTCTCCTCCGATCTGTATTTCGGTGACCAGAGTTCCGATCACATCTCGGCGAGTGCCATCGTACGCCAGAATACCCTGTTCAGATGGGATGAAATCCGCAGGACCAAATCCAAGAGTTGTTGCAGTACTCAACGGGCATACATTCAAAGCAGAGCCATTATCAACTAACACCTCTGGTACTCTCTTCTTGTTGCAAAGTACTGTGATTTTCAGAGATTTGGTGTGGTCTCGGCCCTCAGAAGGCAGATCGTCGTCAGTGAAAGATAAAGTCTTAGACACTCTTGTCATGGCAACCAAGCTTACCAGCTCATCCGGAGTAGTGTCTACAGAGACTTGTGCTGAGTTAAGCTCTTGAAGGACTAATTTTCTGTGCTTAGATGAGGCCATGAGTAAACCCCATACGGAAATATTGGCCTGAGTCTTTTTCAACTGCTTTAACAAGCTCTCTTCTTCTTCATCGGCGCTGACCTTACTGACCTTATTCTGTCTCTGGTTTTCAGTATTTCGCGCAACCTCTGCAGGATTTTCAACACACAATTCTTGAGGCTTGAATACACGCCCACCACGGGTCATATGACGCATCTCGTCACAATGGTTATCCAACAACAATAACTCATCTTCTTCAAAGTCCTCAGCCCTTAAGACATAAGGAGCTGTCCTTCTATTTCCAGCACTGTCAATCTGAAATGTACCAAACTGAGATGAAGACGATTCAGCCAATTCATCGTCATCAAAGGAAATTACATAATGATCTTTCTTTTCTACTGCTTCGAAATCTTCCTTGTCAAACTTCATTACATAGGTTTTTTCTGTGGTAATGGCACAAATGAGGGTTGATGGATCGAGCAGAGGTTCATCAGTAAAAATTGCATTGGTAGCAGGAGGAGGCATGGTATGATGATTAGGAAGTGGGTTTTGAGTAACGTTTGGTCTCTCCACTGCCAGCTCATTTTTGTCAATCATGTTCTGGATAGCATGCTTCAAGGCCAAACAATTCTCGGTCAAATGCCCTGGACCTCTGTGATATTCACAGTATTGATCCATCTTCCAGGATGCGGGTAAGGGATTGGGTGGAGGTTTGATATCCGGGAGCCGGATCTTCCTATCTTTCATGAGCCTTTTGAATATCATTATTATCGGATATGGAAGAGGATCAAACTTTCTGTCATATGCAACTCTCCTTGGCGCTTTTGCAGCCTCTGCAGCAACTCTGGCCACAGGCCTGGTATAACTGACAGCATGAATTTCTTTGGACTGGACCATTGGTCTTTTCCCGTCTCGGATTTCAGAAGAAACCTTGGCTCTCAAGCCTTTTGCTATGGCATCTTCTGTCTGAGTACCCGTCTTGATTAAATGGTCAAAGCTCGGGTAATGCTGAGGAGCGAGAAAATGAAAATACATGGGAGACAAACTCTTCAGAACCAGCTTTATCTGCTCTGATTCAGTCATTTTCTGGCTTAGCTGAGCAGATTTGCGTCTCCAGCGCCTGATAAAGAAAGTGAAGGTCTCTTGAGGACCTTGCTTTAGCTGTTTTAGGTCTCTCTTCGTGACCTCAATACCCTCTTCCATTGAGAATTGCTCTATTAGTTTCTCCGAAATATCTTCCAGGGTTCTCACCTCCTCGGGCTTTAGCCTTAGAAACCACTTCTTTGCGATCCCAATCAAAGAAATCGGGAACAACTGGGCCATCTGCTCACGGCTCAGACCATACTGCTGGGACAAAATGATAAACCACCTCATGTGGTTACGCGGACACCCGGTTCCGTCATATTTGTCATAATCAGGAGCTTTGAAGTTGGGCGGTAAAGAAACTGTTGAAGACAGTATTAATTCAGAGACGTCAAATTTCTTGGGTCCCTGGACTCTCATCTGCTCCATCTCATGAGCCATCTTGCTGAATTTCTCAGACATTTCCTTCTCAAATTTTTCAAATTTTTCTTTTTCTTTATCAACCTCTGGAGCACAATACTCTGCAGCATACTGACCATCATCTAAATCCACCTCGAAAGACTGGATAACGGGTCTATGCGACTCCGGAGCCGGAACATGAGAAGGCTGAAGTACGGGCCTAGACGTGGAAGTCTTATCACTTATCTGTGTTTTCATGTTTGCCATTTCTTCTTTCATTCCCGCCATATCTCTGGTGAGGTTTTTCATCATCTCTTGCATGCTCATTAAAAGTTCAGTTGTGTCTGCCATTTGATTTACTTCAAATAAATTTGAAGACTCTGGTGAAGAAGGTAAACGAACTGAAGATGACACAGAGGAATCAAAGTGGCGAACGAGTCTAGACACTGGGGTAGGTCTCGACCAGGTGGGCTTAGCTTGAAAGTCTTTTTTGGGAGCGATGGTTGCTATCTTTCAGAATCCTGATTGGAAGTTAACAAACTAGGTTACATGATTGACAAATAAGATAGTTTGTACCAATAGAGACAAAAGAAAAAACAAACATCCTTTGTATTGATTATACTGACAGCAATCGCTGAAAACCCTGAATCACTGACTGTTTATAACATGTCAAGTAAAATTTTTTTGAATTTTCATCTATAATGGAATCAAATTTACAAGTTTTGACTCAATAAAAGAAATGACAATCTTGATCCAAAAATCCTCATGGTGGATAGAAATGACGAAGAGGAGGCACAATGGATTGCTCCCCTCCATACTGACGCTGAATCCTGGCAGGAACATAGAAGGAAGTCCTTTTGAGACCAAGAAGACGAACGTAGCATACGCACCTACCTGGTGCCCCTGGATTCTAACGATAGAGTTCCCATTTAAAATGATTTTAGCTCAAATTTCTCCAAAGTTAATAAAAATGGCATTTTTAAAGAGTTAGGCAATGTTTCAAGAACTCCCCAGCAGAGTCGCCAGCCTGTGGACCCCGATCCGAGAGAGTACGCGTGCGGCGAGGGACGCGAGGTCCCCACAGCAATCCTCTAAGATCTCCACAATGTGAAGGAGAGCTCTGCCAAGGAACTCTCGAAACGGATGCCACCCTCACAGCATAGCACGAGTGGCGATACAAAACGAATGAGATACATCCTGATCAGGAGCCAGGGCTCGAAACCGAGATGTACCTAAAAAGAACTCAGAGTCGCCATCCAAGGAAAGTGGGCCAAGGATCCCATACTATGCTCTGTTGCAACGGATAACCAGAGATATAAAATAGGGTTCGTGCCTGATGACGAATGGGGAAGGGATTAGGCGCCCCCAATTCGCCCAAGTGCAAGCACCTGGTCTCTTATGCCATTTTCATTAACTCCAAAGAAGTTTGGGTAAAAATCATATGAAATGGGAACAATCCTCAGGAATCGTCTACCTAAGCATGCATTTCCTGAGAATGAAGAAATAAACACATAAAATGAAAATGTGTCACCTAAACAAAGCTAGGTTATGGGTGACATGCCTAACTCTAATGCAAGACTGGACTCGGACCAGAATGGCCATCCATCCTAGCTGCACTACGTATCCCGGCCTCGGGAAGAATCGGAGCCCACGTAGTTCGATGCCCTATTCAAAATTATGATGCCTAAGACACCTAGACCTCTATCCTAGACTCGATCTAAAAGACCGGACTAGTTATTAAAGCTTCTTGAACTATTATTTAAATTCCAATGAATGGTGGATTTTAGGACATCCTATATGCCCTAACTAAATGCAGATTGATTAGCCTTAAGCTAATGCAGGTGGTTCCTACAATCCTATGTGTAACTAGGCCGTGCAACCTAATGAAAACCACGGGATGACTATATGCCTAGTCTAGCCATCGGTTCGACTAAATGTCTAACCGATCGACTCGAGGCCTCCTAACTCTAGGGACACTCATATGACAGGACATACCATATCAATACAAATCAAGACAAACTCCTAACTCTAGAACACAACCTAAACAGCTAGGACATACTCCTAACTCTAGAGGAAGATCTTTTTGAAAATGGTTTGAATATTTTTGTAACTTTGAAAGATTTAAAATTTTTATTTTTAAAGGTTTGGCTGGACTTGGGATGTGGATCCCAAGCTGCACTACGTACCTCGTGGAAGAGGATCAAGCCAACGTAGTTCGAAACAAACTCTCCTAATTACTGATTCTAAAACACTCAACACTTTAGGCTTTTTAAGGTTTTTCAGTTGTTTTTCATATTTTTAAAGTTTTTCAAAAGTTTTTAAAGTAAAGAGTTTTCACCCTTTTGGTCAAAGACCTAAGGGAAAACACAAAGCAAAACCCTAGGACCAAACCTTAGGGCAAATAGGGGAAACCCCTAAACAAGGCAAACTAGACTATCGATGACAACAAAAATGATCTATGATCTCAAAAAGCAAAGCTATAATGAGACTGGGCTAGTCTCCAAAGAAGAAGAAATGACAACAAGACTATGGAGAAACTCCTTACTAACAGCACTCAAGAAGACAAATGAGCCACAGGCTCTCTAATACTACAACTTAAAGGAGGAATGAGTCAAAGACTCCCAAATAACACCAACGGAAGAACCAACGAGTCAAAGACTCCCTGGTAATATCACAAAAGAACAAATGAGTCAAAGACTCTCTAATGATACCAACTAAGAAAACGAAGTGAGTCAAAGACTCTCGAAAAGAAATGGAAACACGAGTCAAAGACTCCAACAATACCAACTAAAAGATAAATGAGTCAAAGACTCTCTAAAAGAAAAGAAACACGAGTCAAAGACTCCACTAACACCAACTAAAGGATAAATGAGTCAAAGACTCTCTAAAAGAGATGAAAACACGAGTCAAAGACTCCACTAACACCAACTAAAGGATATATGAGTCAAAGACTCTCTAAAGGAAAAGAAAACACGAGTCAAAGACTCCACTGACAACAGCTAAAGACAGATGAGTCAAAAGACTCTCTAAAAGATATGGAAACGCGATCGAATCATATAATAGAAGATTGAAAATCTGTGATCAAGATGAGATGAGATAGCATAAGATTGCTTTCAACGGATGGATCATGAATGACTAATCCTATGAGATCTTTGGAAATGAATGGGATTTACATCCTAACCCCAAAGGAAAAGTTTTTTAATCTTCACACATTTTATCAGTGTTACCTGAAGGCATCAACCCTAACCCTAATCTAGCGGAGTGGAGAAAGGATCTCGACTCATGACTTTGTTTGTGTACCTAGGACCGATCGTAGCCATTGGAAGATGGACTACGGCCTAATCTAGACACAAATGGGTAGGATATCCTAAACTAGGCTCACACACGTGATGCACATGTGTTCGTATACTACATGCATGTGTGGGTTAATCTAGGGGTAAGGCCAAGAGTTCCCTTAGCGCGAATCCATGTTCGATATACTGTACCAGTGTCCGGCGTATCAGTACGTGAACAAGAGATCCGTTTACGTACCATAAAGGTACTAGGCTAAGGGTGGAATGCTTCTCTAGCACAGAGGCACCAGGTGATGAAATCCCAGTCAACCATGCTAGATAACACTCCGGGTTCCTAAAATAGGACGTGTGTGCATGTGAGATGCAGGGGTTTAGATGCAAGTGATGTAAGTGTGTGCAATAAGTTCGCGCAATCTATGATGCCTTCAGGTTTTGTTAGATTAAGTTTGAGTAAATGTGATGAGAAAATAAAACATACAAACTAATCACAGCATCAGGATTTTACAAAGGAAATCAGTGATTCCTAAGGTTTCTATTTTGATAATTTAATGATTGAATATGTGATGGAATATTATGATCTGGAAATTTTTAAAAACAATTTGATTTTAATTCAATTTACTCAAGGATTTTAAAAGGTTTCAATTCAGATTGTAGATTTACACATCAATATATAACAAATCTTTTCAGAACAAGATGAAATTTTTACAGTAACTTCTCCTTAATTATATAAGATTATAATAAAAATTTCATAGATTTTAAATGTGGTTTGCTATTAGTTTTTCAATGTTGAAAGTTTCTGTCCAGATTGTGAATTAACACAGTAACGTATAGCAAATCAATTCAAAACAATATGAAATTTCTATAGTATGTTTATTACAATAAGAAAGGATTACTGTAAAAGTTTCATAAATTTTAAAAATGATTTACTATTAATTTACGATTTTACAAATATCCATCCAGATTATGAATTAACAAAGAAACACATAGTAAATCAAATCCAAATCAGTTTAAACTTTATGAAAGCATGTAATTCCAGTAGTAATTATCAAACAAATATTTTCAGAAGTTTTCATTGCAATTTACTATTTTTATCAGATTTAATACAGCATGCATGATTTTACGTAAAAAATCATAAACAAATATCCAACAGAAACCAAAAATCTTGAAAAATTCACGGGAGATTAGATTAGATTTAATTTGCATCTCATCCAAATTTCACTTTTGAAAAAATTATAGAGTTTTTGAAAATTGGTTTTTTCCAAAAATACCCCTAGAGTTAAATGAATTTTTAAATCCTTTAAATCAAATCAAGAATTCATAAAGAAATTCGTACTAATTCAAAATCTTACAATTATATTATGTTTAAATTTTCATTGATTTTGGATCTATGTTGACATCTTCTTAAATTCAATCTTTAGAATTTTACCCCTTTGAGGGTAAAGTTCAAAAGGTCAAATTACGGTCAAAACGAAGTCAAAATTCTTCGAAATTCCAGATTTCTACACTTCTTAATGTGCAAAACACTCAGAGATTGAAAAAAACATATTTTGAATAACAATAAGAAAAAATAAAAATAAATCACAAATTCTATCCTAGCATGCTTCTAGTTTAAGATATATGAAAGAGGTTTTGGAATACCAACCTTGCTAGCTCTCCTTGTCTCTAGGGTAAGTAATCCTCGGATATACGCTTTGTCTTACCCTTTCAATTAGCAAAGAAAACCCCCAAAAAAAAATGTTGCCGCCGATCCGTTCCGCCGTCTTTCGCTTTCTCTTAGAGGGAAGGATTGGGAGGTGATTGGGAGAGATAATGGAAGAAGAATATAGGGAAAGGGATTGGAGGGAGTGATTGGAAGAGATAATGGAAGAGAAAAAGATAATGGAAGATAAATCTCTCCTTTTTCTCCTCTCTTTTATGGATGGGAAGGAAGATATATATAGGGAGAGAAAGAGAGAGAGAGAGATGTGTTGGTGGAGAGCTCATCATGTTGTCCCTCTTAGTGGAGAATCCATCATCATTCTTCTTAGTGGAGGGCCCATCATGTTTCTTAGTGGAGAATCCATCATCATTCTTCTTAGTGGAGGGCCCATCATGTTTCTTAGTGGAGAATCCATCATCATTCTTCTTAGTGGAGGGCCCATCATGTTTCTTTAGTGGAGAATCCATCATTATTGTTCTTCATAAGAGGCCTCACAAGAGGCCCTACTGAGGCCCCACAATGTGGGCCCCACAACGCGGGCCCCACAACGTGGGCCCCACAATGTGGGCCCTCGGTTGATTCGAATTTTAAACAAATGTTCAATGCGGGCCCACCAAACGGGTCCAAATTCTCCCTCGCTTGGATTCTTATGAATAATCTCTCTCAACCTCTCAACACTAAACGGAAAAATGCGAAACATGGCGGAAATGATCGGATGGGGTTTCTCCCAAGCATAGCGAACTTGGGTCCGGTCAAAATGGGGTGTCTACATCTGTCCACAACAGAAGCAGAATATGTGGCAGCTGGAGCTTGCTGTGCTCAAGTCCTATGGATGAAAAGCACATTGATGGACTATGCAATTAAAATGGACAATATTCTCATCCAATGTGACAACACTAGTGCTATAAGCTTAACAAAGAACCCCATACAACACTCAAGAACAAAACATATTGAGATCAGGCACCACTTCATCAGAGATCACTCACAAAAAGGGGATATTTGCTTAAAATATATCAACACTGAAGAACAATTAGCGAATATCTTTACAAAACCCCTTAGTGATGATAGAATTTGTTATATCCGAAGTGCCTTAAACATTTGGGTGCGGATCAAATTAAAGAAATTGCCAAATAAATACTTTGTGCCTTTAACCAGCTTATTTATATAGTATTTATATATATAATCTTTGTTTGGTAGTATCTGCATGAATGAGATGTCAAACTTTTAATCTTAAAAATCACTCAATTGATATTCTTAGCCTTCTTAGTTTTTCTAAGTTGGAGAGGTATCTTCACTTTAATTAAAATACCTAACATCTTGACATATGTCAACATCTCGATCATGAACAGGTATATGTGCATTACTTGGTTAAAAAATTTTATACCATAAGCATTGATTTAGGGGCTTACAATCTACTCCTAAATTTTTTTTTACACCCTTTCTGTCGATGACAAAAGGGGGAGAAGGTTTGAAATTGATTATCTATTCAAATTTACCATATGCACCTCATGCTTATAACTTGTATCATTTATATGTGTGCATATATTGAGGGGGAGTTCTAGTATTCACTTGCCTACTATGTCACTCCACACACACCTCATAATCAATTTTGTTTGTCATCATAAAAAAGGGGGAGATTGTAAGCCCAAGGGTCTACTCTCCTATCTTGTTTTGATGATTCTAAACATAATTGATTGTGTTTTTGAATACTAATCAATTTGCTTTGAAGTGTTGTGTTTGAGATAGGATTGATCATTGAAGAAACCAACACACAACATGGTCATGCTTGGAGATATCCCATACAAGAGTCAAAGGAGCTAAGTGAAGCTCACCTCATCTCTCAAGCAAGCATACACAAGATGGAAGATCAATTGAAGACCAAGACTAAAGAGAAGTTGAAAGCTACATAGGTATCATTATACATCATTTCTCTTTAGATTTCCAAGTCAAGGCAAAGTGTTTTCAAAATGTTTTTCAAAGAACACTTAAGAACTTAAAATGGATTAGTGAATGCTTATGTGGTGGACCAACATGTTGGGACCCTCATAAACATTCCAAAATAATCATAGGAGATGAGTTCTAAAAGCCAAAAATCAAACAAGAAATAAAATCTCAAAATATGTGGATTTTTAGGCTTCTCGGAACTCCGAGATTTTTTCTCGGAGCTCCGAGCTCGGAACTCCGAGAGTTCCCTCGGAACTCCGAGAAAAGGTCCAGTAGCGTCTGGACATTTTCTCGGAACTCCGAGAAATTTTCTCGGAACTCCGAGAAATGGTCCAGTGGAAAAATTCCATTTTCTGGCCGTTGTCTCGGAACTCCGAGAATGGTTCTCGGAACTCCGAGAACCTTGCGACAGCTCAAAAAAAGAGCCGTTGGGTTTTGATTTAAAATTTGATTTTTGTTATCTACACCCCCAAACGGTCATATTTTGAGGAGAGACTATTTATACAATATCTAGAGGATTATTTCCTCTCTCTTGATTTTTGAAAAACCCTCTTAAGCACTCAAGCAAACTTGCAACCCTTTCAAGCTTAAGATTTTTGATTTTTCCCAAACTTGCCTTTCACTTGTGAACCTATTGAGTTTGGATATTTTAGAGCTATCACTTGCAAATCCTTGTTGAAGAGCAATCAAGGAACTACAAAGGGCATCAAGCTTTCAAGAAGAAGCCAAGCTATCAATCCTTCATATCTTGTATAGGTGGCTAGGGTATTCCGTTTTTAATTCCCTAGAGAGCAACCGCTTAGAACTCGGCGGAGAAGGAGAGTCTTTGTAAAGGTGTAAGGGCATCCTTGTTTAATATCCCTTGGAATTGTAACCGCCTCGGAGCCGGGCATCGTGGAGGTCTCCAATAGTGGAATCCCTCAAGTGCGACCTTGAGTAGAGTGGAGTAGGCCGTTGGCCGAACCACTATATATCGGTGTGTCATTTCTCACTCTTGCATTTCCATTATTGTTTGGCTTAGCATTTCACTTTGTTCTTTCAATTATATTTGCACTAACCAAATATTTAATTAAGTGAAGAAAAATTCCAATTAGGGTTTATAGGTAATTTTCAAAAGGCCTAATATTGAGTTAAATTCAATTCACCCCCCCTCTTGAGTATTTCAACATCCTATTTTAGGAACCCGGAGTGTTATCTAGCATGGTTGACTGGGATTTCATCACCTGGTGCCTCTGTGCTAGAGAAGCATTCCACCCTTAGCCTAGCACCTTTATGGTGCGTAAAAGGATCTCTTGTTTACGTACTGATACGCCGGACACTGGTACAATATATTGAGCACGGATTCACGCTAAGGGAACTCTTGGCCTTACCTCTAGATTAACCCACACATGCATGTAGTATACGAACACACGTGCATCACATGTGTGAGCCTAGTTTAGGATATCCTGCCCATTTGTGTCTAGATTAGGCGGTAGTCCATCTTCCAATGGCTACGATCGGTCCTTAGGTACACAAACAAAGTCATGAGTCGAGATCCTCTCTCCACTCCGTTAGATTAGGATTAGGATTGATGCCTTCAGTTAACCCTCGTCAAAATGTAAAAAGAAAAAAAAAACTTTCCCATTGGGGTTAGGATATAAATCCCGTCTTTCCTAAGATCTCATAGGATTAGTTATTCTTGATCTATCCGTTGAATGCAATCCTATGCAATCTCATCTAATCTTTTGATCGTATGCCTTTCATTCTTCTATCATGTGATTCGATCATGTCTTCATACTTTCTTTAAACTAGCAGGAACTTGTCCCAATCTCATGTTTATGTAATCTTGATCCTTCTTGTATCCCTCCTCTTGGCTTACAGGCACAATGTCTACTCGTAAAATTCTTGATTGGATCCGTGGTACATTAAAGGAATCACACTTCTATGCCATAAGTGAGCAAGAGAAAAATCTCTTCGGCTACGTGGCAACCATTAAGCTCGATTGGGGATTACTCTATGCCGCATCAGAGTGTTGGGATCCCGATCATCATGTCTTCCGTTTTGGCGACCAAGAAATGTGTCTCACTTTTGAAGAATGGCGTGCCTTGTTGGAATATCCTGTGGGTGGCCCTCTGGTGAAGCCATCCTGTGTGCCGGATTATCGTCCTTTGTTCCTTCGCTTAATGAATAATCTGGATGAATCCATGGACTCTTTCATAAAAGGCTAAGAAGTATCAATGTAGCAACTGATCGACATTTACCCTCCTGTTGGACACTGTGGCCAGGTCGATGTTCAAAAAGCCCGACGTCGCGCTCTGAGATTCTGCTCCTTCGCTAGGTTCCTCACTGTCCAGCCTTCTCGCTTGGCGTCAGCTATTCTTTTGGATCTCGTTGATCAAATGGATCGTGGCGCCAATCCAATTCCTACTATACTTGCAGAAAACCTTCAATGGGTTAGATGATATGGCTCACCTTCGTGCTAGCTCAGATCCAGGTCGTTATGTTCGCTCTTTCAATGGGTCCTTCTCAAGATGTCCTGCATTACTCCAGGTGTGGTTGTACCACAAGCTAAATATTGCAGCTCCTCTCCATTTTGATCATACATTGTATACCTTTAGCGAGTGGCGTCATGATGTTTCCTTCGATCATAAAAGCGATTGGGCTGATTGGTTAAGTTCTCGCCAACAAGATCAGATTTGTTGGCAAATTCCTGGAATCCAAGAAGCTGTCTTCAACACTGGAGAAGCTAACTACGTTCGCCTTCTTGGTCTAAAAAAGACTTCCTTTTATGTTCTTGCCAGGATTCTGTGTCAGTATAGAAGGGAGCAATCTATTGTGCCTCCTCTTCGTCATTTTTATCCGCCTGAGGATCTCAAGCCCAAGATCGTCAGAACCGTTTCATCTGCTTGGGATGTCAAAATCATCAAACCTTTAAAGAAGTCAGTTGAGGAAGATTATCGTCCGAAGAAAAAGTCTAGAAAGAATGTTTAGTCTTTTTAGTCCTGTCAGTTTATCTGTGATTTAATAAGAGTGAACCATGTACTCAAGCTTTAATGATTGATCAATAAAGTTCATCTTTCTCTCTCATTATCCTGGTCTATGTATGTATCATTGTCTGCTTCCTTCTGTGATTTTAAAATATGTCTTTCAAATATTTCAGGGCAGTAACACCATAGCTAAGCCTACTACTCCTTGGGTTCGAATTTCTTCACGGTTGGAGAGGAAATCTATCTCTCCACCACCTTCTCTGAGGACCCCGTCATCTGCTTCTTTCTCACCCTCATCCTCCCCAATGGCAGAAAACCAAGATAATCCTCCACCTGTTGCTGTTACCGATACTCTCACCTTAATTCTCCAGCAACTTCAAGAGCTCAAAGAGGAGAACCGAGTTATCAAGGCAGTAAGCCTTCTCAGTCCAGGTTGATAAGACAGTTATGGAGAAATTAGAAAGTCTTACTAGGAAAGTTCAAGACATCCACCTTCAGGACCAGGGTGGTTTCAACCCAAGTGATCTTACATTGTTTCCAGAAATCCGTCTCCCTGCCAATTTTCAAATGCCGGATTTTGATAAATATGATGCTGTGGGTTGTCCAATCACCCATTTACAGATGTTTACCATCATGTGTCAGCCTCAAGGCTTATCTCCTGAGCAGATAGCTCAATTGTTCCCTGTTTCACTTACTAAAGTTGCTAGGAGATGGTTCATGGTCCTAGACAAAACCCGTTATAAGACATGGAAGGACATTGGTGAACAATTCATTAAGCAATTCAAATATGATGATGGGACAGAAATCACTAGAAAAGATTTGGAGAGAACCAAGCAAGACTCAAAGGAATCTTTTCTAACCTTCGTAAAAAGATGGAGGAAACTGGCAGCGCAAATGATGGAGCGCCCTTCTGAGGAAGAGCAGGTCCAAATAATTATGAAGAATATTTCCCCCCAACTCCAGTAACACATGTCTCTACAATATTATCCGGATTTCAAACATTTCATCGTGGCAGGCACCCAAATAGAGGAGGCTATGGCTCAAGGTGTATTCAACCGTAGTAACCCAAACACCAGGGATTTCAAAAAGTTTACCCCAGCCCAAGTTAGTAATATTTCTCGTTCCAATGCTCAGTCATCTAGGTCCCAGGAACCTCTAGTGATGGACTATGCCCAACCCGCGGCTGCACCTCGACAACGAACCCAGGTAGAATTTACCCCTCTTCCTATTCCATCTTCAGAAGTACTTAAGCACTGTCTTGCCTCAGGTCGCATAACCCTACCTGCCATCCGGCCTCCCCCTAATCCTCTACCTGCAAATTGGTGAGCTGACCAACACTGTGAGTATCACAGGGGTCCTGGTCATCTTACTGGCAACTACATTGCCTTGAAATTTAGAATTCAGAAACTCATTGATGAGAAAGGCATTGCATTCCAGCCAAGACCCAATGTTACCCAAAACCCGCTACCTGGTCATGCCAATCCTCCTGCTGCCATTAATGCCATAACCATAGGAGATTCTGAGTTTGACCCTCTCACCCTCCTCTGTGCCTTAGAACCCGTTTCTAAACCTCAAATCATCTTCTATGATGAGTCATACCTAAGAGAGTCTGTATCTCCCTTGGTGATCACCTATGAGCCACAAGTTCCTCAAGTTATTACTTATGACGAGTCGGAGCTAGATGAGGTCAGACATGTTACTAGGGGCGGAAGAATTTTCAAGCCTGCTGAATTGAGAGTTGAAAATCCAGGGGCATTAGCTCGAGGAGAAGAAGCGCAGTATGTGAAAGACCCAGATGATGAGGTTGTGTAGCAGTTGAAGAAAACTCAGGCTATTATATCTGTTTGGGGATTGTTGATAGCGTCAAAGAAACACAGAGAAGCCGTGTTAAAATAATTGAATACTACACAGGTATCCTCAGAAATATCTCCAGAGCAACTGGCTGAAGTTGTTGCTCTAACCCAGGCCGCCAGAGTCATTAGTTTCTCAGATCAGGAGCTGCCTCCTCAAGGTCGGAATCATGCTAGAGCTCTTCATGTCACTATTGTCTGTGAAGGCAAGAAAGTACCATCTGTGTTAGTAGATAACGGATCTGCGTTGAATGTGTGTCCGTTGAGAACTGCCATTACCTTGGGTTTCGGCCCCACTGATTTTGCCGAATCAACCCTTGGAATTCTCGCATAACACCCGCAGAAATGTAGTTGGGGTCCTTACCACCAAGATTGTTGTAGGTGGTCAAGAATTTGAAGTTGAGTTTCAGGTTGTTGACATCAAGGCCTCATTTAATATGTTTCTAGGACGTCCCTGGTTGCATAAGGCACCGTTGCTTCAACCCTTCATCAAAAATTGAAGTTCATCATAGATGGAAAGTTGATCACTGTCAGAGGTGACGAAGAGCCAGAAATAGGACAAATAACAGGAGAAACTCTGATCCTCTCAGTTACAAAAGCAGAAGACTACAACTTGAATGGTTTCGCGTTCGATGTTGCTGCTATTTCCTATGAAGAGGCCTCTCGGGAGGAGTTGTGTTTACCTTTTGCCATCAGTCCTGTGGTTGCCAAGATAATGAGAAAAATGAATTAGTTTCCTGGCATGAATTTGGGCCGTGATCCAAGCAAGGCGTCTCACTGGCGCCCAATCAAAGCAAACCATGGAACTTTTGGTCTCGAATATATACCTACTGAGGAAAAGGAAGAAGCCATGGAAGAATTGTTGAAATTGAGGGAAGAAATCCGCCGCACCGGAGGGGTACTCCCAATGGCTCCATACTCCTTATCGATGAACGGTCACTTTGTCAAAGAAGGCGAGACTTCACCATACTATGGGTTTTCCGAACCATGGTAGGACTCGGTGACAGGAATCATGATACCTGGTGATGGCGTCTGAATCCGGGTCTGCGATTGCACGGTCGGTAGAGGGCCTCCGCGGGGTCTGCAATCACAAACAAAGGGGGTCAGGGGGTCCGGGGTGTGTCCCGGACGACCACTTCGACACCCAAGTCAGATCCTTCGACCAATCAATATAAAGAACAGCGAGAAGGGGAAGGGGTTTCGATCAGGGTTCCCAGGGGCAGCGTGCAGAATCTTTTCTGGGTGCGTGAGTGAGTGGGTCGAAGGGGACTAGCAGGGAGAGTAGGATTGAGTTCCTAGCCTCCTCTGTTGTTGCCTCGCCTCTTTTCCCGGTGTCCGGAGTGGAGAATGGGTGAAGTCCTTTTTTCAGCTGAAAAGCCCCCTCTCTTCTTCCTTTTCCTCCCTTTTAAAGGGAGGCGCGCGACCCTTTTCATCATTATGGAGAGAAAACCTTCTTTTGCAGGATTGGGCCGTCCCCCTGCTTCGCCGACGCGCATGGCTTTGGCGGCCATTTCCTTCCATAATTTGTGATGAGGAGGCATGGGCGGCGAGAGGGTGACACGTGTCATGATTGTGTGGTCTTTGTCGTTTTCCAACGCCCTTCTTCATGATGATTGGGCTCTGCTCGTACATGGATGACACATGGCGATATCTGGGAACACAGCCGTATTTGTGTCCCATCATAACTCTCCCTTACTCCTTTGGTCCATTGAATGGGCCAAGGGAGTAACATTTTGTTCGAGTGAAGTCATGATGAGGATATTTACGAGGGCTCCGGGGTACGAGGAGGCGCGCCGTTTTATTCGGCGGCCGTCCCCGGGAATCGGTAGCGTCGTTAAATGGGTTGCCTTGTTTCGAGGTACCAGGATTCCCTTCTTGAGTTTAAAAGGGGGATCACCCTGGCGCCTTGCAGTAGGTGTCCTTTCGCGCATTTCTCAACAACATGTCTGGTTTTCCTTCGCGAGTTAGGGGCAAGGCCCGCCTCTTGTAGGAATCGTCGAGTGACCCCGACTTGTCTTCCGATCCGAGGGAGGATCTTGCGGCTCGTCGGAAGAAGCCTAAGAGGAACCCGGGTTCTTCCTCCGACTTCCCCCCCTTCGCCTTTCCTCCTTGCCCAGGGAAGACAAGTCGTCTCGTTCTCGTGTCGCCAGGGAGTGGTCTTTTTTCTCCCGAGCCTATCACCAGGGGACGGAATTACGTGGCCGTATTGTGAAGATGGGCAAGGAGATCGAGGTATTGAAGCGGGAGAACGAGGTTCTACAGAAAAAGGTTGACCTTCTCAATGAGCAGCTGTTTGAATATGAGGTGGACCCCCTGCTGGAGAATTCTTGGGAGGAGGAGGGGAACCCTTCAGGAGAGGAGTCTTTCTCCGATTAATCTCTGGCTCTTCTTTTGTTTTTGCGTGCCTTTCCCCTTCCTTGTTGGGGATTTTTTGGAGCCTGCGTGCCCTGTGTTTTGTTCCTCGTTTCCCTTTCTTTTTGTGGGCCTGTGGGCCAGGAGGATGTGAATGGATGATCTTTATGAATTGGTGCGGAGTCTTTTTGTGTTGCTTTTTGTATTTTGATAGATATTATCTTTGTTTGTAAGGAATTGCGACGTTCTGACCGAACTTGCGCGGGATTCCAAGCCTTTCCTGGCGCTTTTAATCTCCTTTGCTTATTGTGCTCGTGTGCCGTGGCCTTGCACCTGGGCTCCGGGCCTTGTCCTTTTCTTTCTTTTTTTTGAAGGCCAGCACTCCGGGCCCCAAACCTGCGTGGGGTCGAGATAGCGATACGTGTTGAATTCGTACGGTCTTGACGTTTCCCATCGCCTTTCTTTATGGAGTTTAAAATTTATATAGGTGTGGGGGCGACACGTGGCGTGTTCTAGGAATAGCGCCGTATTTATATCTCATCATGATATTACCTTTAGTCCATTGATTGGTCCCGGGGAGCGGGCTTGCTTGCCTGGTTAAAGAATATTGTGACGAAGGCATTTATGGGAGCTTTGGGGTACGAGAGGACGTGCTGTCTCGTCCGACGGTTCCTTCCCGAGGAATTGTGTCGCCATTACGCGGCGCCGCTCGATCGTTCAATAGGAAACGAACACGCGGATGGCAATCGCTTCATTTTCCTACCCCAGGGTTTCTCATAGGGTTTTATAAGGGGTGGGCTCTTCTGCTTTCATGCAGATTGCCTTTTGTTCTTTGTCGTTCTCCTTTTTTTTGCTTTCTTCCGGCCTTTCTTCAGGCTTGTCAGAGATGTCGTCGTCTTTCTAGGGTCTCTCTATTAGCGGTGGGGGAGAGTTGCTACCGAGGGGAGTCCTCCCAGCAGTCCCGAGAGTAACCACGATGGGTTGGGGCCCCGGCAAACGATTCCTGGGAGGAACCCGCCTCCAGGGCTTTCCCCGCGTTCTCCCCTTCCTCCGTTTTACGAGAGAGAGTCCCATGAAGCTTTTGTCCATCGCCACCGGTCGTTCTTCTCCCATGTCCATTGTAGGGAAATGGCGGTTTGCAGTCGGATGATTGACATGGATCGGGAGATTGCGGTCTTGCGGGCGGAGAATGATTTGTTGAGGAATTGGGTGCGCTGGCTAAATGACCGGGCCCGATTTGCTGAGAATCGCCGCTGGGGGAGCTCTTCGGAGGGGGAGCAGAGTGATAAGGAGCTCTCCGATGCGGAGAACTCTTTTAGCGGCCAATCGTTCTGAGCCCGAGGTGGCGGGATGAGTAGGATTTTGGAGGAAGCCTATTTTTTCTGTGTCTTTTTTTTTGTTAGGGGCCTTGGGGGTCCGGGCCTGCGTGCCTTCTGTCTTTACTCCTCCCTCTTTTATAGGCCCGTGGGCCAGAAGGAAGTGGTTTATGAATGGCTCTTTTTTCTTTTTCTCTGCTTCTTATAACTTATATCTTATGTGTGCTTTCTCCTTGCGCATTTGCTTTCCCGCTCGACTCGAGCCTTTTCGCTGTGTTTGGTATTATTTGCCTGGTGGCACCGTGTGTCGGGTCTTCGTGACTTGGTCTGAGCCTTTCTTTGCCTTACGCAGTATTTTCCACCCCACGGATCCGCATACCGTTCCCTTGTGAAGAGTTCCGAGCTCTTTGCCATCGAACGTGGTTTTTTCCATCTTGTGGATATGTATGCCGGACCCTTGTGACAGGTCCCGAGCCCTTTGCCATCGAACGTGGTCTTTTCCATCTTGTGGATATGTATGCCGGACCCTTGTGATGGGTCCGAGCCTTCCCTCATGTACTTGGGTTTTTTTCCATCTAGTGGATTTCTATGCCGGGCTCTTGTGATGGGGTCCGAATCTTTTGCTGTTGAGCGCGGTGAGGGTTTAAGGATGGCTTGCTGGGGAAGTCACGTAGGGGTAGGGGCGTCTTTTCCGTGTGGTTCTTTTGGCGGTTCCCTCGGGTTTCCCAATCGGCGCCACGTGTGCGTGTCTCATCGATTTAGAAAAGGAGGGAATCAAACGACGCGTGTCGAAACCCTAGCCCTTTTTAAAGCCTTTTGGGGATTTCATTCTTTGCTTTATTTCTTCGTCTTCCTCGGGTTAAAAGGGTTTTCCTCCGCGACGACTTTTCTGCGCATTGCTTGTTCACCAACCTTCTTCCGGTGAGTTCTGTGTCTTTTTTTTTATCCGTCATTTGATAGTTTACGATGTCTGTCGCGACTGTACCTCAGAGCCCTTCTTCTGAGTCAGTAGAAGTAGTGGAGAGGGCTCCACCAAGAAAAAGGAGGCGGTTGTCTGTAAAGGGTGGGGGCGGCGTCTCTGAAGATGTACGGCAGCCCACAGAGTTGAAAGATAGCTCCGGGGCCTCTGGGTAATCGGTGGGGGCCGCTCCTTCGGAATCTCTGGCTCGGGTTTCTTCTGCTCGTGAGGCGGAGATTGGGGATATTCGGTCTGGTGCCGTTATTTGTCCCGGTCGGGTGGCGTGTTTCAGGAACACTTTGGGAGAAGGGGCGGCGGAGAAAATTAGGAGGGAGTTCCACATTCCCGATGATTATGGGATTAGGGTTCCTTCCTTTGTAGAGGGGGTGTGTGGAGGTACCACTGAGGAAGAGGTAGCTTTCTACGTGGAGGCTTTTCGGGCAGGGGTTAGGTTCCCGCTCTTGGGCATTATAGTAGAGACCCTAGAGTTTTACCGGGTGGCCTCCTCCCAACTGGCGCCTAATAGTTTGCGCACTCTCTTGGCTTTTGTGGCCAAGGCGGGTCTTCATAAGGTTCAGCCTACCCTTCCGCTGCTCCGGGCCTGTGTTGCCCTTAGCCCATTGGTGAAGGGGGAGGACAGCTGGCTATATCTGACCCAGCGTCCTCAGGTGAAAATGGCGGCGAACTTGCCTTCCTCCATCAAAAAGTGGAAGGAGGAGTATGTGTTGATCACCCCTCCGTCGGACGCCGGCTGGGACTTGCCTCGGTCTTGGAGGCGCTCCGTTGAGTGGCGAAGGAAGTCCCTCCCTGACGAGTCCGACTATAGCAAGTTTGACTTGGGGAAGCTTGCCTCTAGGGAGGCTATTGACGTTTCCGAGTTTAGATGGGAGAGGAGCTTGAAGAGGCTTGGTTTGCTGGGTGGAGAGGAGGACCCGCTGTATGGGTGAGGGAACGGGGGAGAGTTCTGCCAGCCGTTGTGGTGAGCGCCTCCCCTCTTTCTCTCTCTCTGTTTCTCCCTTTTTTTTTCTTTTTTTTTGTTGCTTTCCTTCGTTCTGAGCGGTTGTTGTTCTCCTGTTTTTGGCAGGAGGTATGTCTTCTTCCGATGACGCTGGGAAGGGGAAAGGAGTTGCGGAGGTGACGAAGGGTTTGATGAGTCATAAGAAGATCCCTTCTGATTTTATGGCCGCGGCCAGGCTGGGCCGGTCGCAAGCGAAACTTGCGGCATCCGTGCCTTCTAGCCCCTCTGTTCGAGCGGTCGGAGAAAAGGGGGCGGCTAGGCTTTGCCCTTCGGAGTCGGAGCCGTCCGCCAAGAGGGCTGCCCCTTTTGGCGCTCGACAGGGGGATGCTGTTCGCGTGGCGCTCTCTCCTGCCTTTGCAGAGGACGTGCCAAGTCGGATGGAGGGGGCGGTTATGACCAAACTTCTTCTGGAACGGGTGGTGCTTCCTCCGCAGAGCTTCCAGGCGCGAGGAGAGCTGTTTAAGCCTAACTGGAAGATTGGCGTTGAGAATAGCGTTCTTGCGAATCCCCGGGTTGGGGTGGAGCTGGGGGTGACGACCGCCCTTCCTGGCGACGAGGCTGAGCTGGAGGGCTATGATCGTAGGGCCCTTGGGGCTCAGTATTTTCAATCAACATCTTGCATAAGTACCGGGTGGCCGGTTTTCTGTTTGTATGTTTCTCTCTTTGCCATTTTGAGAACGTACGTTGGAAATTTTCTGATATGTTGCTTTTGCAGTCCCAGAGCTATGCAAGGAGGATGGTGCAGTCCCTGCTCGAGGATGAGGCTGAGATAAGTGCCTTTGAGGAGGGAAACCGGCAGCTAAGCAAGGATTTGGATAGAGCCCGGGCGGAGAAAGCGACCTTTGATGATACTGTCGCTCGACTTCGGGAAGCCCTCCGGACAACCATGGAGGGGAGAAGTCGTGCAGTGGACAAATTGGCGGTGGCTCGTCGAACGCATGCCCCGGAACTGGCGGAGGCGCGGGAGGAATGGCATGGCTCAGTGGAGTTTCTTAGGGCTGCGGCCGCGTTTAGCGTGGATGTTAAGATTGATGCTTTTGCTGAATGCCGGCGGCGTGTTCAAGAGGTTGATCATTCTTTTCCCCTTGACAGATTGATGCATGAGGCTGAGGTCGATCCTCCGCCGGTACCAGTAGAGGCACCGGAGCTGGTCGGAGAGGAGGTGGCTGCCCTGGTGGATCCTGTAGTCACTGAGACCTCTGAGGGGGCTCAGTGATGCTAGGATGCATTTTGGACCTTATATTTTACTTTTTCTTACGGGGTCTGTAATAACTTTTCAATTCTCCTTCTTTTCTTCTTTTTTTCTGCTTTCTTCTCTCTTTTTTTTATATATACGATGTGCTCCGGGTTATCCGAGCCTTTTGGTATTGAATTTCAATCTGACCGTCGAGAATATTTCTGGTGCACCCCGTGGGGTGTCTTTTTTGCGGAAGGACTATCTTCCCCTCGAGTGATCAGTCCGGGGTTAATAGGTCCCGCCTGCCCTTTAAGGGGAGGTCTTTTCTTCATGGGGAGCGTTTTAGGGTATTCTCGGGGGGATCGGCCCCGATGCTACCTCTGTCTCACTCCCTGTCTTCTTTCGGGTCCCTCATTTATTATGGGCCGGAAAGTGGAGATACGTATGGCTTTAAGTAGAAATGCTATTCCATTGATTTGTTTAAGGAGAAAATACATCTATGCTTCTAGAGACATAAAAAGAAACAAACAAACATTCGTCATGCTTTTAAAGAAAAACACGGAACTTACCCTGTCTTTTTACTGGTAAAATTCTCGGAGGTTGTCCATGCTCCAGCTTCGAGGGACTGGGGTCCCGTCGAGGCGTTCTAGTTGGTAGGCCCCGGGGCGGAGCACTCGAACGACCCTGTACGGTCCTTCCCATTTAGGGGCGAGTTTTCCGGTGTTCCGGGGGTCGGATACCTCCGCACGCCGTAGCACCAGGTCTCCGGGCTTTACCGAGCGCTTTTTTATCCGGGCGTTGTAGTACCGTGCCACCTTTTGCTGGTAGCAGGCGGTTCGGAGAAGAGCTTGCTCTCTTTTTTCGAGCACGAGATCGAGGGTGTTCCGGAGGAGCTTGGAATTTCCCTGTTCGTCATAATTCGCGGTGCGGAAGCTGGGGAGGCCAATTTCTAGCGGAATGACCGCTTCGGCCCCGAAGGTTAAGCTGAAAGGGGATTCTCCAGTCGCGGTCCACGGCATCGTTCTATAGGCCCAGAGGACGCTAGGGAGCGCCTCTACCCAGTTTTTTTCGGCTTCACCCAGTCGCTTCTTGAGGCTCTGAAGCAAGATCCTGTTAGTTACCTCTACCTGCCCGTTGGCCTGCCGGTGTGCTACGGAGGCGAAACGATGTTCGATGCTTAGGTTATCGCAGAATCTGCTGAATTCAGCACTAGCGAACTGGGGACCGTTGTCTATTACAAGTGTCTTTGGAATGCTGAAATGGCACACCACGTCGTGATAGAAGAACTTCTCCGTCGCCTTGGAATTGGGTTTTTCCACGGCTTTGACCTCGACCCATTTGGTGAAGTAGTCAATGGCAACGTACAACATTGTATGCCCCCCGGGGGCTTTTGGGAAGGGTCCGAGTAGATCCATGCCCCACATGGCGAAAGGCAGGGGCCCTGCTATCGCGGTGTATGGTGTGGCCAGTTGGCGGGGAGTGGTCGCGTACCTTTGGCATGGGCTGCACTTCTTGACGAACTCTTTGGCGTCCATGAGGATCGTAGGCCAGAAGTAGCCGTGCCTCACGATTTTCTGAGCCAGAGTCATGCCGCCTCCGTGGTCTCCGAAGATCCCTTCATGTACTTCTCGTAGCGCGTAGTCTGATTCGGAGGGCACCAGGCATCGGAGGTACGGCCATGTGTATGACCGTTTGTAGAGTCTGGGCCCGTGGACCACGTAGTGGGCGGCTCTTGCAGTTAGGCGCCGGGCTTCTAGCTTATCTGTGGGCAGTATACCGTCTTTCAGGTATCGCATGATGGGGTCCATCCATTTTGGTCCAGGTGGAATCTCCAAAACTTGCACCTCGTCGATGCTGGGGTGGGGCAGTATTTCTGTGAGCACGGTGCCAAAGTCATGGGTCTCTTCGGCGGCCATTTTTGATAATGCATCCGCTCGATTGTTCATGTCTCATGGTACCTGGAGGATCTCTACCTCTCCCATTCCCTGCAGCTTTTCTCTTACCTTCTGGAGGTATCTCTTCATCCTGAGGCCTTTGGCTTCGTATATTCCGTTCACTTAGTTGACGAGGAGCTGGGAGTCGCTATGGACTTTTAACTTTCCCACGCCGAGCTCCGCGGCTAGATTTAGTCCTGCCAGTAAGGCTTCGTATTCAGCTTCATTGTTGGAGGCTTTGAAATCTAACCTGAGGGCGTATTCCAGCGTAAATCCTTCTGGGCCGTGGAGGACAACTCCCGCCCCGTGCCCTTTTTTGCCTGCTGAGCCGTCAACGTGCAGGGTCCAATGAACGTCGTCGCTTTGCCCGTCCTCCGTTGTTGCTGGTTCCGCGGCCAGGGCCGTGGATTCCACTATAAAGTCAGCGAGGGCTTGGGATTTGATAGCTCGCCTCGGGCGGACCTGTATGTCGAATTCTCCCAACTCGACGGCCCAACTGACCATCCTACCCGAGGTCTCTGGTTTTTGGAGAATCTTCCTCAGGGGTTGGTCGGTCAGAAGCACAATGGGGTGGGCCTGGAAGTAGGGGCGGAGTTTTCGGGCGGCGCTGACGACTGCGAGGGCGAACTTTTCTATGTTTAGGTACCGGATTTCTGCATCGTGGAAAGTCTTGCTCACGTAGTACACCGGGTGTTCCTTTTTGTCGCTTTGCTTGGCCAACACCGCGCTCACCGCCGTAGGGCTGACGGCTAGGTATAAAAGTAGCTCTTCCCCTGGCTCGGGTTTGGCGAGTATGGGTGGTGTTTGAAGGTATTGCTTCAAGGAGTCGAAAGCCTCTTGGCAGGCCGGGGTCCATTCGAATTCTCGCATGTTTTTTAATTGTTTGAAGAAGGGTTGGCACTTTTCTGCCGATTTGGGCATGAATCGGCCGAGGGCCGTGATTCGACCTGCGAGCCTCTGTACTTCTACCGCTGTTGTCGGGGGTTCCATGTCTAAGATGGCCTGGATCTTCTCGGGGTTGGCCTCGATCCCTCTCTGGCTGACCATGAACCCCAAGAACTTTCTGGAAGTTACCCTGAAGGCGCATTTTGCGGGGTTTAGTTTCATCCGGGCTCGTCGCAGGGTGTTGAAAGTTTCCTGAAGGTCGGAGATGTGTTTGGAGGCTTCCAGACTTTTTACCAGCATATCATCGACATACACCTCTACGTTCCTTCCGATCTGCACTTGGAATAGCTTATTTACGAGCCGCTGGTAGGCGGCGCCTGCGTTTTTTAAACCGAAAGGCATAACAGTGTAACAGTAGACGCCCTGATCGGTGATAAACGCTGTTTTCGGGATGTCTGGTTCGTGCATTTTGACCTGATTGTAGCCTAAGAACGCATCCAAGAAGGTGAGAAGTTCGTGGCCGGATGTGGCGTCGATGAGTTGGTCTATGCGCGGGAGGGGGTAGGAGTCCTTTGGGCAGGCCCAGTTTAGGTCTGTGAAGTTGATACAGGCTGTGGGACCCGATCCCGCGAGAGGGGTGGGGCGCGTGCCGCCACGCTCTCTCTTGGTCTCTCGTACCCACGCGATTGGCGTGTCCTTTTTAGTATTGATTTTAATTCATCTTTTATGTGAACTTGGGATCGCTAAGGCAATCCGAATTCCACACAAAAGAGACTGACAGAGTCGCCACCTAGATATGGGATCTAGGACCCATAATTAACCAGAAATCTAGACTCGCTACCTGGTTACAAGAATGGAAGGTATGGGGAGTTATCCACCACATGCACCATTCCTGCCCGATAATCGGTCTTCAATTCCAAAAGTTAACTCTTTTAAATTCATTTTAAATGGCTCAATCAACTCTTTATTAATGTGCTATCTACGTCACATGCATCTTATGATCTAATTTCATTGTGAATCCTAAATGTGTATCTTGATTCCTTAATTTGTCTGGATTCAATCTAACTGAAAGTTCTCCTAGAATTCTAATTTCAGGGAAAGTCCTAAGTGATTTAATTAAGAATTTACAAGAAAATTAATATACAAAACCCCACAATTTGTTGTGGAGCCGACTCGCGGTTGGTATGCCATCAGACATCCAAGCTGCCTACGTACCCAAGCCTCACTGGGATCAGAGTCGACGTAGTTCGGTGCACCTAAGCTAAGCTACTTATGCCTAACTCAACTAAGACACCGACCTAGACGGGATTGACTGTTTCAACAGTTATAAGAGAAGTTATTTAATTCAAGTTGAGGATTTTATTATCCTAGGATTTCATCTAAGATGCTATATGATTCTTATCTTGTAGACACCCCATTTTGACTGAACCCTTTCATGTTTTGTTTTAAATAATTGCCCTAATAAACTAGTGTTCTAAGGTCCCAAATTGTGCCCTAGGTTAGCTTAGGGTCCCACCAGGATCCCTACAAAATTTCGTCAAAATCCGAGCTAATTTGCCTAGCGAGCAAACCTCAGAAAGTGTCGTGAGACAAGTTCAGAAGGGTGGCGATTTAGCCAGAAAAGGGGTTGTGCTGGAATCTGAAAACCAGTTCAAATTAGCCATTGTGGGCTGTCCAGGAAGATATGAGGGTGCACAGATTAGTGTACAACTTAATTGAGGGGTGCATTATCCAGAACCTGGGCATTTCTGTAAATAAGAAAGATTCCTTTCTTCTTTTTTAAGTAATCATTAGACCCTAATCTAGCTTAAGGGGGGTTAAGGGTTACGATTAGTTGAGAGAGCATCTTAGGAAGCTTCCTAGGTTGTTAAAAAGCCCTCGATCCCAACCCTCCATCCATAAAGGGGATTTGAAGGGTTGGGATCAAAGGAGAGAAGATATTTTGCAAAGATTTATCCCCCCCTGTTTCCTACCTGGACCACTAGCCCTGTATAGAAAAGTACCAAAATACATAGATGGGGGCTGCCCATGGAACAGCAGGGCTTTGAACAATATCATTTCTATCTTTCTCGCCCTGGCCACCCCCTTTGCTGTGTAAAAGAGGGGTCATTGAATACATTAGAGGGGCTGTCTCGGAGGAAAAGGGGGATGTAATTATATCATTTTCTCATTACATATTTATAAAAAAAGGGCATCGAAGAGAGGGAGGGGGGATTTTCATTTTTTTTTTTCGATTTGAGAAAAACCAGAGAGCCGAGAGAGAGGAAGAAGGAGAGACCCCTAAAATCCAAACCCATCTACCCCTTTATCCATCATCAACGAACCCCACAACCAGTTCTGGTCCCAAACCTCACCATCTTCAACCTTTTTTAGAGAAAACACATCTGCAGAACCAGAGAGAGTGAGGCTCCTTCTTCTCCGGGCATTAAGCCGGAGCTCCGACGGATCTCGTCAAACTCGTTTGGGTTCTTCACAACCAAACCCCCTTCTTCTTCTTTCCTTCCAACCGCCACCCCACCTTCTCCGGTGGGTTTGCCGGAATCCGGCAAGGTCCTCACAGCCACCACCATCCCCTACCACAAAACCCATTTTATTTCCCTCAAACCCATTCCCCTTTTTCTGCTTAAAACCCATTTCCTCCTCCACCAGATTTATAGAACCCTCGTCAATACCCAAATCTCCATTGCAACCACCATCAAGAGATCACAGAGAGAGAGAGAGAGAGCAAAAGGGGTCGTAGGTCTTCTTCTCCGGCAACGTTGCCGGAGCTCCGACCACGCCATTTTCACCCCCAAACCCACTCCCATAACCCATATCTGCAAACCCTCTTATCAAGTTCCCCATTTCCTTCATCCCATCTCTGCAAACCAACTCCATCATCTTCTTCCCCTCTTGCAACCTCCACCATTAACTCCGGCCGTGCTCCGGTCAACCTCCAAAACCTTCCACCGTTTTCCACCACCGTAACCCCCATCTCCTTCATCCCTACAGGTATTCTCCACCCCAATCTCCCCCACTACCATCAACCCATTTCCGGCAAACCCCATTTCTCCAGCCATCTCTGTCCATCCTCAACTACTCCCATTTCAACCCCATTTCCCCATTAAAATCTCCACTAAACCCATTCTATTTCCACCATTTTTCTACCCACAAAACCCCCTGTTATCCCCTTCATCAGCCACTCCTCCCTTTATTTTAAAATCCAAAACTCATAGCTGCAACTCCGGTCAACACCCCCACCCCAAGCCCAATTCGTTTTCCCCCACTATCAACCCTTTTTATCCCCCATCAGACTATAGGTTCAAGTCATTTTTGGGTCAGACCTATTTCTAATCAAGCTAGATCCAGAAGTTGTTGAAGTAGAGCTCGATTCCTCGGATCTCATCGGCCGCGATATCTTTCCCTTCTTGATAATTTTGGTGGCAACTCAGGTGTCATCCTTAGCCCTTGAATTACAGAAATTTGCATGGCTAATTACCCTGTTTTCCGATATTATGGTACGAATCGGTGGATTTGATGTTAATTTGATTCTTTTGATATTACCTTAGTTTTGGTTTTGATCCTGAATTGAACTCCAGCGCTAACTGGTTTAATTGGTTTCGCCCCATGTCATGGGTATAATAAGTATATGAATCATTTGGGGTATATATGTATATATTTCTATGCATCTGAAGCATCTATGGTCATCATGAGATGGATGTTTCTGCACATTTGTTGATTTGTTTCTTTGATAAGTAAACTGCTTGTCCTCATCTTTTGATTGGAAAATGATATGTGGTGAATAGACGGAGAGGCTCAAAATCCGAGGTCTTTCAAGTTTGTTATTTTGCTCATCTCTATAAATCTGATCGCATTTCCCTTGTCAATTGCATATGGCGAGCATCTGGCTGATGGTTTGAATTACAGGGTATTGTTTAACGTGATTCACTAGCCTTTGGTCCGCATTCTGATCTTCTTGTTTGGGCATCTGAATGAAAGTTTAGATCGGGAAATGAGTTTCATTCTGCTGAATGGGATTTATTCATCTGAAAATGCATAACTTGGTAAATTCTTCTTTTGAAGGAGGTAGTCGTTTAGGCGTTTCATGGAACATGATTGTTGTTATGTGACGCCTGTTCAAGTTACTTTCTCTGATTTAAAAAATATTTGGAACCCATGCAATGCTTCTATCATCTCCAAAATATTCCTTGCTCAGCAATCTACTGTGAGGCATGCTAAATATATTGTAAAATACAAATGCCTGAGCCACAGTTCTTGAATCCTTTAATATGATTTGCTTTTAAAGTAATACATATTTTGCTTTAGTACCTCATATTGTTTCTTTTGAGATACTTAAGAGGAAGAACATTGGCCTCATCTCTCTTGATTCTTAATCATAGACGTGTTTGCCTTCTAATCGATGTTAACACCCTGTGTGTGGATCACATGTGTATTATTCTAAAGCATGATCTCCATTACCAAAGCCTGATTTTCTATATTGGCAGACATGTTGGGTTTCAATGTAGGCCAACCTTTTCCTTTTCAATTTGCCTCTCATATATATAGTTCAATGTTTTTTTTTTGAGTGGAATATTAGAGGGCATGCTTGCGTAACTTCTTTCGGGGAAGCATTTTTGTTCAAAGAAAAGTGCTATAGTACTGTAGAGTAATGTGGGGAACTTGAAATCTGTGTCCAATTATGCTTGTTTGCTAAGTAAGGAGCTTCTAAGTATCTTTTGGTCTAGAACAGGGTAAGCATTAAAATAGTTCCTTGACATCCTTGGATTCATACATGTTGTGAAGCATTTAGCTGGAATTAGGGCTGCTCGAAGGATGATTGTTTAATCCTTTAGATGATCAATTGAAAGCTATGCATATTTGACTTGCTAGCTTTAATCTATCCCATGTGTGTTACACCATGTAAGCAGTTTAAAGTGATGATCTGTTCATAATGGTACTTCTATTATTTCTTTCAGCTTGATTGTCAATATCAAGAAAATGCAGATAATGAGTCTTTGCTTTATGACCTTTAATCTTGAGTGGGCCCTTTCATTGAAGGAGTAGGGTCGGTACAACCACAACACTGTTTTATCCGGCTTCTATTTATTCTAGGGCGGATAATGTTAAGCGGGTTATTGTGCGCTAATGTCATATAAAGGGTTGTTGGTGTCAGGCCTTTATTCTTCGATCCTATTCTAATGTTTTCTTAGCATGGTTCGAACGAGCATGATCATTTTTTTCTTCATAATTCCGGGGTGATGAAGGCGCTAGCCCAAGCCCATCCTTAGGGGACTTGCTCAGTCCAAGTAGCATACCCCTCCTTTGTATATAGGAGACTTGCCCAGTCTCATCAGATGTTTACATCATTTGTGTCTCAGAGACAAACCTTGTCTCTAGAGAGTTCCCCCTTTAGGAGGCTTACCTAGCCTCATGTTAGAGTGGCCTCCTCTTTTAGAGCGAGTCCGCCTTTAGAGTTGTTGTCATTCATCCTCGTTTGAGACTAACTCAGTCTTATTAGAGCCTTCAGTGCTAGGGATCTTAGATCGTTTTCATTTTTCTTGGGGCACCAGTTACTTGTTGTGGATCGTCTCTTTGAGGCGTTAGTTGCTTGTTCAGGGTTTCCCCTTTTGGATTTAGGGCTTTGCCCTAGTTTGTGGTTGTTCTTGCGTGTTCCCTTTAAGATTGAAAACATTTAAAGGTTTAGAGCATTGGAAAAGCTTTAAAATCCAAAAACATTAGAAATTTAAAACTCAAAAACATTTGAAAAACTTTAATATAAAAAACATTTGAAAATATAAAAAACCTTAAAAAAACCTGAAGTGTTAGTGTTTCTTTTAGAAGTGTAGTTTGAGAGTTCGTTTCGAACTACGTTGGCTTGATCCTCTTCCACAAGGTATGTAGTGCAGCTTGGGATCTTCACCCCAAGTCCAGCCAAACTTTGTAAATAAATCATTTAACCTTTTTTCTTCAAAACTTTGTTTTCAACAAGATCTTCCTCTAGAGTTAGGAGTTTGTCTTTGATGTGTTGTGTGGTTTGTTTGTGTTTGTGTTAGAGTTAGGGGTTTGTTGCGCCTCCGTCCGGTCAGTTGGCGATTCACATCGCCGACTGATGACTAGGTCTAAGATGCGTTAGCAATCCTATTGTTTTCCTTAGGGCACACAGCCTAGTTACACATAGGTTGTAGGAATCACCTGCATTAGCTTAGGGCTAAACCTGCATTTAGTTAGGGCATATAGGGTGTCCTAAAATCTACAATTCACTGGAATTTAAATAATCGTACAAGAGGCTTTTAATAACTAGTCCGGTCTTTTAGATCGAGTCTAAGATAGAGGTCTAGGTGTCTTAGGCATCCTAGCTTAGAATAGGCGCGAAGAACTACGTTGCCTTGATTCTCGTGGAGGCGGGGATACGTAGGCTTCTTTGGATGAATACCAGACCATCCGAGGACTCGGGCTAAATCGTTTAGAGTTTTAGGATTTGTGGTGTTGTTATTGTATGTTTTGATATGTTCTCTTACTTTCTTGTATTGATCATATACCTTTAGTTGTAGCTTGCATGTGTATGTCCACTAGAACTTAGACACCAGTTAGGTATGTCACTCATAACCTAGCAATATTTAGGTGGCACCTCTTCCATTTATTTTTTCTGAGCTTATTATTTCTATTCTCAGGAAATGCATGCTTAGATAGACGACTCCTGAGGATTGTCCCCATTTCACATGATATTTGCCCAAAACTCTTCGAGGTTAATAATAAATGGCATAAGAGACCAAGTGTTCGCACTCGGGCGAATTGGGGGCGCTCTTCGGACCTTCTCCATTCGTCACCAGGCACGGACCTTCTGTATCTCTGGTTATCCATTGCAAACAGAGCATTTGTTTTGGTTCCATGGCGCATCCATGGATGGCGACTCTGAGTTATTTCTAGATATATCTTGGTTTCGAGCCCTGGCTCCGGATCAGGATGTATCTCTTTCCTTTTATATCGCCACTCATGCTATGCTGTGAGGGTGGCAACAGTTTCGAGAGTTCCTTGGTAGAGCTCTGCACCACGTTGTGGATGATCCAGAGAGTGTAGGGACTCGTTCTCTCACCGTCCTCGGATCGGGGTCCACAGGCTGGCGACTCTGCTGGGGAGTTCTTGAAACATTGCCTAACTCTTTAAAAATGCCATTTTCACTAACTTTGGAGGAATTTGGGTTAAAATCATTTTAAATGGGAACCTTTTCGCTTAGAATCCAGGGGCACCAGATAGGTGCGTAATTAAAACAAAGGATTCACACACTGCACATCATGCATTGTCATATTTTTTATTTCTTTCATTGTTTTTCATTATTGGCTCCACGGGATAGATTCAATGCGTGCCTGACTGGGATGTTATTACATCCTGATGGTACTGTTGAATCTATTTCCAAGCTATGCGCCGGTGCTGCAGCCGTAAACACTAGGTGTACTTGTGTTTACAGCAGCCGATGAGGAATGAAGCATACTATGTATAACACTAGGTGTACTTTTGTTATACATATTAGGTATGTTTCATACGCATAGTACCCAATAGATTGAGTCTAGAGCCCTACTTTGTTTTATATATTATGTATATACGTACTGACTTAGTGAAACCCAACTAGGAAGTACCCGTGTTTATATAAGTATATTGCATTCATATAGGGTCGAACATGTGTTGCTCACACATGTGGAGCCTAGAGTCAGGAGCCTTGTCCTATCTGTAGACTAGAGTAGCTCACCTTGCGTGGCTACAGCACGGTCCTAGTACACTCACTGGTCTGTCGCAAGTCGAGACTTTCTCGACTCCGTTAGATAGATTAGGGCTGGTGCCCCTGGTTAGGATATATGTATATGTGTATATACCTATATATATACTGATTATGTATATTAGGGTTCTCTTAGTTAGAGTTCCTTAATCATTTCAATTGGTTATATCCATTCTCTGTTCAGATCTAGATTTAGTCAGTGGTTTTTGCTTGTCGTTATTGTGGCCATGATCTGTCCTTTGATCTGTTGTCCATTGGATTTGACCTGTTGTCGTAGGTTCTCACCCTGGGTCAGCCCTTCAGTTGATCGCCATTATCTAATGACCATATTTCAAGCTTATCTTACCCCCATTATTCGCATACCCTTTGGTTGAGCTGTGAGAATCCTTGGTGTAGCCGTTATGCTGCCGGATATTGTCCAGACCACTTTTGAGCATAACTGCTACTTCTTAGAGTTAGGAGAAACCATGAGTTTACCTTACCTTGACTTTCTTGTTTAGCGTCGTTATGCTGTCGGATTTTATCCAGACCATTTTCGAGCATGACCGCTATTTCGTAGAGTTAGGAAAGCCATGAGTTTACCTTATCTTGACTCTCTTGTCTAGACGTTATGCTGCTGAATTTTTTGCAAAATATTTTTAAGCATGACTGCTATTCTTTAGAGTCAGTTTACCTTGTTTTGATTCCCAGTCATAGCGTCAATTGGCTTAGAACCCATTTTTGGTAAAAACTTCAGGTTTGGTCAGCTATATTTGCACCCTTTCAGTTTCACTAAGTGCGTGGCCTATACATGTCGTTCTCGTGGCCACAATTTATTTGCTACTCGTTGATTGTATATTTATTCTTTTGTTGTGTCATAGATTCAATTTTTGCATCTATTATTGATTAGGATATATGCTTGTCTGTATACTTATCTCGTCTTGAGATCTAGCCGGTAGCTTGTCACTGTCCCTATGGCCACGGTCTATCACTTTGATCTCCTCGATCGTATAGTTATTGGTATTCATCGCTGGATTTAAATCCGGTCTATGACCTACTTCTGTCATTTTGTGGCTGTGATTTATTTCCTGATTCGCCGATCATCTTTGGTCGCTGATGAAAAATTTGGTGTCGCCGATTGTATCCTCCCCTTATAATTGATCACCAAGTTTATCCTTATCATTTGTTTATGGATATCTCCATTCTCTCTGATTTTATCATTGTATGAGTGTTAGGTTTGATCATGGCGAACAACGTGTTGAAGAGTTGGATAAAGGAGACTATCAAAACTCTTCCGCGTGAGCATTCAAAGCGGAGCATGGCCGAGAAGTTTATTAGTACATTCAATCATTTGAGCATACTCGGCATAGACTGGAAGTTTCTCCAAGCAGCTGCCAATCTTTGGGATCCTACTCTTCATGTCTTTAGATTCGGTTCATTTGAATTTTGTCCTATCTTTGAAGACTGGTGCGTCTTATTGGAGCTCCCATCGGAAGGACTCTGGGTCCAACCTCTGAGTCCAGATGACCCTCATTCCATTTTCTGCAAGTTGTTCAAAAATACCATGGTTGATGCTCTGTCATACTTTACAGACACAGGTGTGCGAGTTCAGGACCTCATCAAACTTTTTTCTAAAATATCGACCCTGTCGACTCCCGTTTTCAGAGTTGTCAGCGCAGCGCCTTGATTTTCGGTGTCTTCGCGCGTTATGTCGTTCGTGGAGATTCTTATAATGCTCCTTTGGCCTTGTTAGCTGTGGTGGATCAAATCAATGAAGGAAGGAATCCTGTTCCCACCATACTAGCAGAAACTTTCTCCGGACTGGACCTTATTGCTCGTCAGGAGGTTCATGATAATTTCTTTGGGTGTGTCAAACTGCTTTATTTGTGGCTTTGTGAAAAAATCACCATCTTTCGGCCGCAGAGCTCCCTTCAGTACACCCTCAAGGATCACCTTTCGTGGCAACCAATGGCCAATAAACCCCAATCCATTGATGAGTGGCATAATTGGTTGCAACACGTGGAGAAGGATCAATTCCATTTGGTGAGTCATTCATGCTTGCACGTTATCACTAGCACCCACCCATATCCCTTTGTGTATCTTATGGGTTTGGAAAAGTCAACATTTTATGCACCAACCCGTTTGCTTCATCAGATCACGGGACGCCCATGTCCTCCCGGAACTGTAGCACCTCCTCCTTGCGAAAAGCTATCTCCTGATATCATCAATACCATTATGGCTGCTTGGAGAAACAAGGTCTTATAGTGGAGATTTGCCTTAATATCTATGGTCCGATGTGGGGAATTACCAGGAAAGCTCGTGGGCAAGAGAGCTCGGATCGAAGAGCTTTGAAGATTCCTTTTCATAAAATTGTCTTTTTAATTTCTTCAAATTTCATTGTAAATAGTTACTTTCATCCAATTATTAACAAAGATTGATGTTTTGATTGTAACTACAGTTTGACTATTGATCAATGGAATAGCATTTGTGATTTTCTCTTATCTTATTTGGTACAGAATACTCTATCTCAATGGTTATCGTTTTAATTTAGTATGTTAATTTTCAATTCAGGATTCTAAAATCGAGCAAACATCGCTCACTCAGGTGTCAGTCAACCTGCATGGTCTAGACAGTCAACCACGTCTAGACTCATTCGTCAATTTGAACCGCTAACCTTACCTGAACAATCTGCATCCTCTTTATCTGAATCATCTGAATCCCTAGATCCGTCCAAATGGCTGAACCCAATGATGCGCTAACTAAAATTCAAGAGATGATGGTGAATCTTACCCGGGATATGGCCTTTATGAAAGAAGAGATGGCCCAAATGAAAGCCAGTTTAATGAAAAGGTCTCTACTTCTAGAGCACCTGCGGTTCAACCCCCTCCCGTTATACCGGCAAATCCGAGCCCTGCAAATTTGAACCATCCTTTCATTTCACCAGTAGACGTCGACCTAGAAGAAGGGCAGTACGCTGAAGAATATTGCATTCCAGATGTGGCTCGGTATAATAAGGAAAAGCAGGTAGCTGATCAATTGGAGAAGCTGACAAAAGAAATGGAAAGCTTGAAGCATCAAGGCCCAAAGCAGTTCGATATATCTGAGCTGATAATGTCTCCGGGAGTCACCTTGCCCCCTAAATTCAAAACCCCCGATTATGACAAATATGATGGGACTGGATGTCCCCGGAATCATATGAGGTGGTTTATTGAGATGTCGCAGCAGTGTGGGCTATCTCCTGAGCAAATGGGCAGGGTCTTTCCAACGTCTCTTACTGGGGTGGCGAAGAAGTGGTTTCTGCGTCGAAAGCCCGAAGAGGTGAAAACCTTGCAAAGCATCTCCAACAAATTTGTAGAGCAGTTTTCAATGGAGGAAGGAATAGAGGTTACCAAGAGGGACCTCAAGCAGTTAAGGCAAGGTCCGCCGGAGACCTTTACTTTTTTCATCCGTCGTTGGCGTCGAAAGTCTGCCCAGCTAAGCGAGAGGCTATCAGAAGAAGATCAAATCAAGCTGGTGATCAAGGGTTTGTCGCCTCAGTATTTCTATTTTATGTCCCCTCAGCATTACACCGATTTTGACCATCTGATTAAGACTGGGACGAGGACTGAGGATGCAATAGCTAAGGGTCTGAGGGCCAGACTTCCATCAGACGTCAGGGAAGGAAAGAGACCCGTGGTCGTACAAAAAGAAGTTGACCACGTAAACTATGTTCGCCCAGCGGCCAGGACTGTAACAGAGGTGGCGAGACCAGCGCCAGCACCAGCAGAGCAGAAACCTCAGAGGCGCTTTGATCCACTCCCATACCCTTTACCTCTGATTCTGAAAAAGTTGATAAGGGATAATAAAATCAGACTACCTGATATTAGGCCAGTACCCAACCCGTTGCCCACATATTGGAGATTAGACCAATATTGTGAATACCACAGAAATTCGGGTCACCTCACTGAAAGATGTTTGGCCTTAAAGCATGCGCTCCAGACTATGTTAGAGAAGGGAAAGCTTGAGGTGGAAAAGCCCAATGTAACTCAGAATCCCCTTCCTAATCATCGTACAATTCCTCCTCCCGCGACGAATGCTATTTTTGTCGAGGAGCCAGTTCTTGATCCATCCATTCTCATTTGTCAATCACTCCTGATGAGCCTTATATTCTAAGGTTTGATCCTGAAGAGATCGAAGAGATGGAAAGAGAAAGGTCTTATGCCCTCTGGAGGGGCAGTACCAATTTGGCTGAGTCATCCTCTCCATATGTCCTTCGATGTGAGGATGTTGAGGCAGAAAAGGAAACTCCTTATGTTCTAAGGATGGATGAGTTCGAGGAAGAAGAGATGAATGAAGCTCCGTATGTTCTAAGAATGGATGCAGATGATTTACTTTTATTGGAAGATCAGTGTGACGAGCTTCGTCATGTTACCCGGGGTGGCCGAGTGTTTAAGCCCGCAGAATTGAGAGCAGAAAATCCTGCAGAAGCAGTGAGAGCAGCCGAGAATCAGGGGCAGAATAGGCCGAGTGCAAATGAGGAAGAAGATAATTTGTTGAAGCAGCTGAAGAAGACCCAAGCAAACGTTTCCATTTGGGGCCTACTTATGTCTTCGTCTAAGCACAGGAAGGTTGTACTCAAAGAGTTGAATGCTGCTCAGGTGCCAACTGAGATCACTCCCGATGAATTAGTAAACCTAGTCGCTGTGACTAAGACTTCCAAGGTAATATCTTTCACAGACGATGATTTACCTCCTAAAGGGAGCGACCACGCCCGTTCACTCAAAATTACTGTAATCTGCAACAAGAAAAGGGTACCCGAAGTACTAGTCGACAATGGGTCCGCTCTGAATATTTGTCCACTGAGTACCGCTGCGACTTTGGGCTTTGGGCCTGGAGATTTTATTCCCTCAGAGCAGGGTATATTAGCATACGATGGCACCCGACGAGATGTCATCGGAACCCTAGCCACTGAAATCCAGATTGGGGGAGAAGGCTTTGACATCGAATTTCAAGTATTGGACATTAAAGCTTCTTTCTTGCTGTTATTGGGTCGACCTTGGCTGCATAAGGTCGAAGTTATCCCTTCTACCCTTCATCAAAAGTTGAAGTTTGTTCATAACAACAGGGTAGTGACTTTAAAGGGTGACCCAGACTTAGAGATTGGGCAGATTTCACAAGAGCTTGTAGCTGGGAAGGAAGCCGATGTCAGTTTGACAGGTTTTTCACTGGAGGTGTCGGTCATATCCATGAAAGAAGCCATGGGCGAAGAAGTTTTCTTCTTGACTAGCACCAACTCGAATGTAGTCAGGATGATCCGTAAACAGGGTTATATCCCAGGCGCAGGGCTGGGCAAATATCATCAAGGCCCTACTGAGTGGCCTATGTTCAGAACTTTCAATGGTCTCTTTGGCCTAGGATATGAGCCGACCGAGCAGGAGGTCAAAGAAATGAAAAGATACATGCTGAAATGGGCCGAGTATCGCCGCCGGGGATTAGAATTGCCTATGGGACCAATCAGTCTGATCAGAAATGGCATTTTCAGAAAAGAGGGGGCGGATTTTCCATTTTGCGAGTTTGCTGAACCGTGGACCGATGATGTGACAGGGCAGAGGTTTCCATGCTTCGAAATTTTCTTTGACCTAGAGTTATCAGAAGCGCCAATGAGTGCGCGGATTACTGAGGAAGCACCAGAAACTGATTGGGCCGATGTTTTAGAGCCGGGCTGTCTGAATGGCATGTTTCGGATTGAATATCCAGTGGCAGCACTGGTTGGCAGTGAGACCGAAGCATCAGAGGTGGCATTGATAGGCAGAGATGCATTCATTCTGAACCCCGCAGAGTTAATCACCCCAGCCGAGGGACCCTTGACCAACTGGACCTCCTAGGTTTTACCTCGAGTAATCTTTCAGTATAGTCCCGTTTCCTCAAAAGAGTCAGTAGTCTCTAAGTATACGTCTACTTCCCAGTCTGATATTGAGTTTGTTTATTCTAACGATTCTTTTGATGCAGGTACCGTAGAAGTTGGATCCGGTTCCGGAGGGAGTCGGTGACAAGTCTCTTTCTAATAAGGTCGAGTCCAAGAGTACTTTAGATAATGAGTTTATTTCTTCAACTGCACATATGCCAGAGTTGGTTGAGTTCAATGTTGAGTTGTCTGTTGAGTCTGTGAATACATCGTTAGAGTCCAATACAATGCCTGCTGTGGGCTATTCCATTCTTGATGTAACCAATTCTATGAATGAAATGAAAGACCCTTTTACATACATTCCTGTTTCTGTTTCTCCTGTTTCCATTTCAAGTACTGAATCTGCTCTTAAAATTGATAATATTAATAATGATAATCAAGATTCCCCCTCTGATGAGGATGCCGACGAAACTCCCCTTGAAATCAAACATATGATTCAACAAGAGGAGAGTCGCCGAGCAAGACAGCTTGAAGAGGAAATTGAAACCGTAAATATTGGTGACGAAACCTTAATTCGGGAAATACAAATTGGCAAAACTTTATCTCCCGAAGAGCGTGAGGAATTAATCACTTTACTTAAGGAGTTCAAGGAGGTTTTTGCTTGGTCTTATGATGACATGTCGGGATTGAGCGAAGACATTGTCCAGCATCGATTGCCTCTAATCCCTGGCGCGAAGCCAAAGAAGCAAAAACTTCGAAAACTTAAAATAGAATGGGAGTTAAAAGTTCATGACGAAGTAAAAAAGCTATTAGAAGTAAAATTCATTCAAGTTGTTGAATATCCAGAATGGCTAGCGAATATAGTGCCGGTGCCCAAAAATGACGGAAAGGTCAGGATGTGTGTGGACTTTAGGGACCTCAACCAGGCGAGTCCGAAGGACGATTTCCCGCTTCCTAACATTGATCTTCTGGTGGACAATACAGCTGGTCATGCTCTGTTATCTTTTATGGATGGGTTTTCGGGATACAATCAGATTAAGATGGCGCCGGAAGATATGATCAAGACAGCGTTTACTACTCAGTGGGGAACTTACTGTTACAGAGTAATGCCTTTTGGGTTGAAGAATGCAGGTGCTACTTATCAGAGAGCTGCGACTACTCTTCTTCATGATATGATCCACAAAGAAGTCGAAGTCTATGTAGATGATATGATCGTCAAGGGAAAGACTCGACCAGAACATACTGTCGCTTTGAGAAAATTCTTTGAAAGAATCAGACAGTATCAGCTTCGTCTGAACCCCAGCAAGTGTGTATTCGGGGTTACTTCAGGAAAGCTACTTGGATTCATGGTGAGCGAAAGGGGAATCGAAGTAGATCCTCAGAAAATCAAAGCGATTCAGGAGATGGAACCGCCGAGGACCGAAAAGCAGATCCGAGGTTTTCTCGGGAAAGTTCAGTATCTGAGACGGTTTATAGCTCATCTGACTATGACCTGTGAGCCTATTTTCAAGCTTCTGAAGAAGAATTCATCGAAGAAATGGACCGAAGAATGCCAGGTGGCTTTTGAAAAGATTAAGCAGTGTTTGTCCTTACCTCCTGTTTTATCCCCTGTCATCCTGGGTCAGCCATTGTTGTTGTATTTATCCATCACGGATACAGCGATGGGTTGTATGCTTGCTCAGCAAGATTCAGGGTCTAAGAAGGAGAGGCCAGTATACTACATCAGCAAGAAGATGCTAGAATACGAAGTGAAGTATACAATCTTGGAGAAGACCTGTCTAGCATTAGTTTGGGCAACTCATAGGCTCAGGCATTATTTGTTATCAAGCAAGGTACTTCTGCTTTCTCGGATGGATCCGTTGAAATATTTGTTTGAGAAGCCTGCTCTTACCGGAAGAACTGCAAGGTGGCTGTTATTGTTATCTGAGTTCGACATTACTTATGTCACTCAGAAGTCTGTTAAAGGGCGGATCATTGCAGAACAGTTAGCTGATTCCCCTGTGGAAGAGAATGCATTCCTGAAGGCTGAATTTCCCGATGTAGAGATTATGGATGTTGAAGAAGATACTCCAAATACCAGATGGACAATGTATTTTGATGGTGCAGTCAATAACCAGGGTCAGGGAATAGGAGCAGTACTCATATCCCCTCAGAAGGAGTATATTCCTATATCTATCAAGTTGCAGTTTGAGTGCACCAACAACATGGCGGAGTATGAAGCTTGTATTGCCGGACTGGAGGCAGCCTTAGCTTTGCAGATTCAAGACATTGATGTGTTTGGAGATTCTATTTTGATCATTTGCCAGACTAATGGAAAATGAAAGACTCGGGAAGATAAATTGATCCCGTATAATGCATATCTCGAATCTTTGGTCCAGAAGTTCAGGAGTATTACATTTACTCACTTGTACAGAACAAAGAATCATTTTGCTGATGCTTTGGCTACACTGGCTTCTATGTTAGACATTTCAGCAACAATGGAGGTCCAGCCGCTTACAGTGCGATTGCAATGGGAGCCAGCGCATGTGAACGTTATCGAAATAGCAGCCAGGTGTCCAGATGGAAAGCTCTGGTATACAGATATCAGGAATCTCATATCTGGTGAAGGGCATCCACCTGAGGCTTCTGGAAAAGAGCGAAGAACCCTTCAGAAATTAGCTGCCAATTTTGTTATTTGTGGTGATCAGTTATATCGCAGATCCTTTGATGGAATCCAGCTTTTGTGTGTTGATGAAGACAAAGCAGTTGAGCTTATCGAGCAGACTCATGAAGGCGTTTGTGGACCTCATATGAACGGAAAGATGTTATCTAGAAAGATCCTTAGACTTGGATTCTATTGGCCTACAATGGAAGCAGATTGTTTTGCCTTTGTAAAGAAGTGCCATAAATGTCAAGTTTACGCAAATCTTATTCATGTACCTCCCTCAGAGTTGCATTCTCTCATTTCGCCGTGGCCGTTTTCAGTGTGGGGAATAAATATCATTGGGAAAGTATTTCCGAAGTCCTCCAGCGGACATGAGTATATTTTGGTTGCCATCGACTACTTTACGAAGTGGATTGAAGCTGCTTCCTATACTTCTTTGACTTCTACATCTGTTGCGAAGTTTATCCCTACAAACATTATTTGCAGATATGGAGTACCTCATGAGTTAATCTCGGATAATGGTTCTCACTTCAAGAAGGAAGTAGCGCACTTGTGTGAAGAGTTTAAAATAAAGCATCACAAGTCGTCTCCTTATAGGCCACAGACGAATGGAGCCGTCGAAGCAGCAAACAAGAACATCAAGGTAATCATCGGCAAGATGACAGAAACTTACAAAGACTGGTCAAACAAGCTTCCTTATGCTTTGTGGGCTTACAGGACGTCGATCAGATCTTCTACAGGTGTCACTCCGTATTCTTTAGTGTATGGAATGGAAGCAGTTTTGCCTGTTGAACTGAGAATCCCATCTCTAAGAGTGATGATAGAGGCAAGCTTGCCGGAATCTGAATGGGCGAAGGCCAGGCATCAGGAACTGCAGATGATAGATGAGAAGAGGCTACGAGCCCTGTATCATATCCAGGGGTATCAAAGGCGGATTGAAAAGGCGTTCAATAAGAAGGTTCGTGTCCGAGATTTGAAACCAGGGGATCTTGTCTTGAAGTCCTATAGGGCACCGATATTTGATCCGAGAGGGAAGTTTCGTCCAAATTGGTCTGGTCCTTATATTGTCGATGAGGTCCTGCCGGGAAAAGCCGTAAGACTCCTCAATGAAAATGGAGAAAAATTAACAGAACCTACAAACCTGGATCAGTTAAAGAAATATTACGCCTAAAACACTGGAAGGCCATCTTTGGACGACTTGAGCTTTTTAAGCCAATAGCCCATATTTCAAAAAATGAAAACCCTTTTTGATAAACTCCTTTGAGCCAAAAGCAAAACCTCTTTATCAAACTTAAACCAGGTGTGGACCCCGATCCGAGGACGGTGCCGAGGGACGCGAGATCCCTCCTGCAATCCTCTAAGATCTCCACAAAGTGGTGGAGAGCTCTACCAAGGAACTCTCGAAACTGTTGCCACCCTCACAGCATAGCATGAGTGGCGATATAAAAGGAAAGAGATACATCATGATCCGGAGCCAGGGCTCGAAACCAAGATATATCTAGAAATAACTCAGAGTCGCCATCCATGGATGCGCCATGGAACCAAAACAAATGCTCTGTTTGCAATGGATAACCAGAGATACAGAAGGTCCGTGCCTGGTGACGAATGGA